>NC_092372.1:58126802-63126802 GCF_030028105.1 Mobula birostris | reverse complement strand
AATGTCTTTCCTCAGATTAGGGGACCAAAACTGCACACAATACTCCAGGTGCGGTCTCACCAAGGCCTTGTACAACTGCAGTAGTACCTCCCTGCTCCTGTACTCAAATCCTCTTGCTATGAATACCTTATGTGCAGGTTTTCTAGAGCTCTTGATAAGGGTTTAAACTAATTTGGCAGGGGGATGGGATCCGGAGTGATAAGACTGAGGATAGGGCAGTTGGTGTACAAGTAGAAGCAATGTGTGGTGAGATTCTGAGGATGGACAGGCAGACAACGGGGCAAAAATGCAGTCAGTAGGATGAGTAGAAGTGTAACATGTAGTAAAATCAAAAAGGGCAATGAAAACGTGACTGAAGGTGCACACAGTATATAGAATAAGGTACAATTGATGTCCTTGTAGCACAGTTAGAAGTTTGCAGGTATAACATTATGGGCATCACTGAGACATGGCTGAAAGAAGATCATAACTGAGATCTGAATATCCAAGGTTACACGTTGTATCGAAAGGACAGGCAGGTAGGCAGAAGAGGTGGGATGGTTCTGTTGGCAAAAAATAAAACCAAATCCTTGGAAATCCTGAATTAGATGTTGTGTTTGAACCATGGTTCCTTAAGGTTGTTTTAGCTGGGGGTAGTAATGGGGACAAGCTCCCACTACCGATTAAATTCTCCCAATGGCATGCACCTCAAATAAGTCCAGCTCCTGGCCTTCACATGTGGCTTAGCTACTAAACCCGGCAGAACAGTTTCTGCTGACAGGAGAAAGAGCAAAGGTGGGATACTGTTGCCTTAAAACCAGTTATTTCGGGCAGATGGGGCTCATCAGCCATGGTTGGCATCTCAGCTAGGAGAAGGAAAACTCTGATCTCAAAACTCTGCTGCCTTGAAACTATACACATTCATGGGAATGGCTTCAGGAGTAAACCCTGAGGGAAAAGTCCAGAGCTGGAGTCTCTAAGGCAGTCCTACATGGAGTTCAATGCTGACTGGCAACTCCTGTGATGCTGCTGGTACCAAACTGTATCGGTCTCTGCCGTTCCTTCGGATTCATCAGATGTATGGAGGGGAGGAGCTTGCTACATGGGCAACAGCTTGCTCTCCATACCATGCTGCCCAGGTTTGCGTATCTAGAAAGCCAGGACACAAAATCCATGTGCAACCCTGACTGATGGAGGCCTCGTTCACTCAATGAACCATATTTGATTAAGGGGCTTAAGGTAAAGAACCCCCCCCCCCGCCCTTAGGAGAAGTAATCATGATATGAAAGAATTCACCCTGCAGTTTGATAAGAAGATAAAGTCAGATGTATCAGCATTACAGTGGAGTGAAAGAAATTGTGAAGCTTGAGAGAAGAGCTCTCCGATAATGATTGGAAAGGTACACTAGCAGGGATGACAACTGAACAGCAATTGATGGAGTTTCTGGGACCAATTCGGAAAGCGCAAGGTAGATACATCCCAAAGGAGAAAAAATATTCTAAAGGGAGGACGAAACAGCTTGGTTAACAAGAGAAGTCGAAGACTGCATAAAAGGAAAAGAAAGGGCAAAAATTAGTGGGAGTTTTGAAAACTGGAAAGCTTTTAAAAACCAACAGAAGGCAACTAAACAGGCCAAATAGAGAGAAAAGATGAAATATAAAGTTAAGGCAGACAATAATATAAAAGGGGATACCAGAAGTTTTTTTTTCAGATATATACAAAGTAAAACAGAGGTGTGAGTGGATATTGGACCACTGGAAAGTGATGCTGGAGAGCTAGTCATTGGGGATAAAGATATAGTGAATAAACCTAATAGGTATTTTGTGTCAGTCTTCACGGTGGAAGAAACTAGCAGTATGCCATAAGTTCAAGAATGTCAAGGGGCCAAAGTGAGTGTAGTTGCTATTACTAAGGAGAAGGTGCTTGGGAAGCTGAAAGGTCTAAAGATAAGTAAGTCACCTGGACGTGATGGATACACCTCAGGTTCTGAAAGAGGTAGCTGAACAGATGGGGAGTCATTAGCAATGATCTTCCAAGAATCACCAGATTCTGGAATGGTTTTGGAGGACTGGAAAATTATAAATGACACTCCACTTTTTAAGAAGGAAGGGAGGCAGAAGAAAGGGAATTATAAGCATTAAGGATGAAGTTTCAGGGGTTCTTGGAAGCACATGATAAAAATAAGCTAAAGTCAGTATGGCTTTCTAAAGGAGAACTCTTGCCTGAAAAATTTGTTAGAATTCTTTGAAGAAATAACAGACAGAATAGACAAAGGGAGAGTCAGTGGATATTGTTTACTTCAATTTTCAGAAGACCTTTGACCAGGTGCCGCTCATGAGGCTGTTTAATAAGATTCCATGGTATTACAGGAAAGATACTAGCATGGATAGAGCATTGGCTAATTGGCAGGAGACAAATAGTGAGAATAAAGGGAGTCATTTCTGGCTGAAGGCAGTGTGGACAGGGCCAACGAACTCAACCTGTTCTTTAACAGGTTTGACATTGTGACCCCTGCCCATCCCCCACACGAGTCATCTGTTGTCAGCCCCCAACCAACACATATTCCACACTCCCCTCCTACCCCTCCTTACAGTCCCCCACCCTGCTCTCATGACTATACCCCTTCCCCACATGAAACCACCATGATGGGCTTCACAGCTGAACAGGTGAGAAGACAGCTGAAACGTCTCAATCCAAGCAAGGCTGCAGGACCGGATGGTGTCAGTACCAGGGTGCTCAAAGCCGGTGCCCCTCAGCTACATGGAGTACTTCGCCATATCTTCAACCTGAGCCTGAGGCTCTGGAGGGTTCCTGTGCTGTGGAAGACGTCCTACCTCATCCCCGTGCCGAAGATGCCGCGCCCCAGCGGCCTCAATGACTAGAGACCGGTGGCATTGACCTCCCACATCATGAAGGCCCTGGAGAGACTTGTTCTGGAGCTGCTCCGGCCTATGGTCAGGCCACACGTAGATCCCTTCCAGTTCACCTACCAGCCCCGACTAGGAGTTGAGGATGCCATCGTCTACCTGCTGAACCGTGTCTACACCCACCTGGACAAGCCAGCGAGCACTGTGAGGGTCATGTTTTTTGACTTCTCCAGTGCGTTCAACACCATCCGTCCTGCTCTGCTGGGGGAGAAGCTGACAGCGATGCAGGTGGATGCTTTCCTGGTGTCATGGATTCTTGATTACCTGACTGGCAGACCACAGTACGTGTGCTTGCAACACTGTGTGTCCGACAGAGTGATCAGCAGCACTGGGGCTCCACATGGGACTGTCTTGTCTCCCTTTCTCTTCACCATTTACACCTCGGACTTCAACTACTGCACAGAGTCTTGTCATTTTCAGAAGTTTTCTGATGACTCTGCCATAGTTGGATGCATCAGCAAGGGAGATGAGGCTGAGTACAGGGCTACGGTAGGAAACTTTGTCACATGGTGTGAGCAGAATTATCTGCAGCTTAATGTGAAAAAGACTAAGGAGCTGGTGGTAGACCTGAGGAGAGCTAAGGTACCGGTGACCCCTGTTTCCATGCAGGGGGTCAGTGTGGACATGGTGGAGGATTACAAATACCTGGGGATATGAATTGACAATAAACTGGACTGGTCAAAGAACACTGAGGCTGTCTACAAGAAGGGTCAGAGCCATCTCTATTTCCTGAGGAGACTGAAGTCCTTTAACGTCTGCCGGACGATGCTGAGGATGTTCTACTAGTCTGAGGTGGCCAGTGCTATCATGTTTGCTGTTGTGTGCTGGGGCAGCAGACAACAACAGAATCAACAAACTCATTCGTAAGGCCAGTGATGTTGTGGGGATAAAACTGGACTCTCTCACGGTGGTGTCTGAAAAGAGGATGCTGTCCAAGTTGCATGCCATCTTGGACAATGTCTCCCATCCACTACATAATGTACTGGTTGGGCACAGGAGTACATTCAGCCAGAGACTCATTCCACTGAGATGCAACACAGAGCATCATAGGAAGTCATTCCTGCCTGTGGCCATCAAACTTTACAACTCCTCCCTTGGAGGGTCAGACACCCTGAGCCAATAGGCTGGTCCTGGACTTATTTCCTGGCATAACTTACATATTACTATTTAACTATTTATGGTTTTATTACTATTTAATTAATTATGGTGCAACTGTAATGAAAACCAATTTCCCCTGGGATCAATAAATTATGACTATGACTATGACTATGTGACTAGTTATGATCCAGAAGGGTCAGTGTTGGGACCGCTTCTTTTCACGTAATATGTGAATGACTTGGATGCCAGAATTGATGCCTGTGTGGCCAAATTTGAGGATGAGATAGGTTGAGGAGCAGGGAATCTGCAGAAGGAGCTAGTCAGATTGGGAGAACAGGCAAAGAGGTGGCAGGTGGAATATAGTGGAGGGAAATGTATGGTCATGCACTTTGGTAGGAGGAATAAAGGTGCAGATTATTTTCTATATGCAGAGAAAATTCAAAATTCAGAAGTGCAAATGGAATTGGGAATCCTTGTGCAGAATTCCCTAAAGGTTAACTTGCAGGATGAGTCAGTGGTAAGGAAGGCAAATGTAATGTTAGCATTCATTTTGAGAGGAATAGAATATAAGATCAAGTATGTAATACTAAGGCTTTATAAGACACTTGTGAGGCTGCATTTAGAGTATTGTGACCAGTTTTGGACAACTCGTTTAAGAAAAGATGTGCTCGCATTGGGATGGTCGAGAGGAGGTTCACGATAATGATTCCAGGAATGAAAGTGTTAACATATGAGGAGCATTTGATAGCTCTGGGCCTGTACTCACTGGAATTTGGAAGAAGGAGGGGGGATCTTACTGAAACCTATCAAATATTGAAAGACCTAGATAAGGGGATGTGGATAGGATGTTTCCTATAGTAGGTGAGTCTAGGACCAGAGGGCACAGCCTCATAATAGAGGAATGGTCCATTTAGAAGAGAAGAAATTTCTTTAGCCAGAGGGTAGTGAATATGTGGAATTCATTGCCACATACCACTCTGGAGACCAAGTCACTGAGTATACTTAAAGCAGAGGTTGGTAGATTGGTGATTAGTCAGGGTCTCAAAGGTTTTGGGGAAAAGACAGGAGAAAGCGGTTAAGAGGGATAATAAGTCAGGCATGATGGAATGGCAGAGCAGATTCAATGGACTGAATGGCCTAATTGTGCTTCTGCAGTATGATGATTGATCTGAAAATTCCATCACTGATAGGTTATAGGTACTCTACAGAAACCGTGGTGTAGGAAAGTGCATGTTTGGGTTTCGTATCCATCATTAGACAAATTGCCATGAACCATCTGAAAAAGTTTGTCTTGCTGCATATCATTCAAACAGGAGCACTAAACCTACCATAACTTCTTTAACTTTCAACAGTTCTTGTCATCAGTGTACAGAATAACTAAACTATAATAATGTCTGGCTGAAAGCAGAGTACAGTATTGAAGCCGTTATCGTAACGTGTGCATGCACCCTAGCATTATTATTGATGCCAGCATTACTTTAATCATATTTCAGCTTCTACGTGTACAAACATTCTTCAGTTTCGTTCAGCACAGAGGTATCAGAATTATTTTATTTTTCAAACTCTCAGTGATGCACTTCGTGTATGTAGGGGTCCGACAGGTCAGTTCAAATGACTTAAGATTCAATTGTCTAAACATATTATTTCTTTTCCTCTTATGAAATATTGCAAAAAAATGACACAGACAATTAAAACAGTAAAATAAAAGATGAACTTCACAAGCAACTTACTTAGTTCGATACCGTAATACCTAACAGCAAACTCTTGGACCTTAAGTTTCAGACCTCCAATGATAAGTAGCTTCTGAAATTACTGACTGGCAGACCGTAGTCAGTTAGTAATGGCCATAAAATTTTATCCATCTTTATCCTTAACACTTGGAGCAGCATGATAGTGTAGCGGCTAGTGTAATGCTATTACAGTGCTTGTGACTTGGGTTCAGTTCTGTTGTTTGTATGGAATTTATATGTTAACATTGTGACCACATGTATTTGCTCTATGTGCTCTGGTTTCCTCCCACATACCAAAGACGTATGGGTTAGTAGTTTAATTGATCACATGAGTGTAAATGGGTAATGCAGGCTCACTAGGGTGGAAGGGCTTGTTCCTCTGCTGTACACTCAGTGGCCACTTTATTAGGTACAACTGTACACCTGCTCAACAAAGCGAATATCGAACCAGCCAATCACGTGGCAGCAACTCAATGCATAAAAGAATGCAGACATGGTGAAAAGATTCAGTTGTTCAAACAAAACATCAGTATCGAGGAAGAAATGTGATCTAAATGAATTTGACCGTGTAATGATTGTTGATGCCAGAAATTGTGGTTTGAGCATCTCAGAAACTGTTGATAACCTGAGATTTTCATGCACAATAGTCTCTAGAGTTTAGAGAGAATGGGGCAATAAACAAAAAAAATCCAGTCAGCGGAATTTCTAGGGGTGAAAGCACCTTGTAAATGATAGAGGTCAGAGGAGAATTGCCAAACTAGTTCAAGCTGAAAGGAAGGCGACCGTAACTCAAATAGCCATTTAGGTATCTCAGAAACTGCTCAAGCTCAATAGTTTACAGAGAAAGGTACAAAAAAAAATCAATGAGCAGCAGCTCTATGGGAGAATGGCCAGGCGGGTTCTAGCTGATAGAAAGGTGACAGTAACTCAGACAACCACGCATTACAACAGTGGTGTTCAGAAGGCCACCTCTGAATGCACACACTTCAAACCTTGAAGTGAATGGGCTACAGAAGCAGAAGACCACAAACATCGGTAAATAAAACTGAATAACTAACTAAATAAATAAATAGATATTTGCTCCCCAGCACTGCGTGCTCAGTCCCCTGCTCTCCACTCTGTATACCTATAACTGTGTGGCCAGATACAGTGCCAACTCAAACTTTAAATTTGCTGTTAACATCATCAGATCAACAATGACATTGAAATGGATACAAGAAAGAAACTGCTAACCTTATGCCATGATGTGAGAACAACAACTTAGCTCTAAATGCCTGACCAAGCTTTGGTGGGGCAGGGAGGTGAAGTGAACTCAATCGTGCCCACAGAAATTTCGGCAGCATCAATATAATCAGCTAGCTCACTTTGTTCCTCCATGCTGATGCAACGATCAAGAAAGCACAGCAGTTCATCTACTTCCTTAGGCACCTGAGAAGATTTGGCATATCCATGAAGATTCTGTGGAACTTCTACAAAGTCTGGGTGAGCTCTGAACCAGTCACCCCATCATTTCCTCTTTCCTGTCAGTGTTCCTGTGGCACTTATATCCACAGTAATGCCGTGTTTTGAGAGGCTGATAATGATACACTTCAATTCCTGCCTGAGAAGCAACTTGGATCTACTCAGTTTTCCTACCAGCGCACAGATCCACAGCAAATGCCACTTCATTGGCTCTTCACTCAACTCTGGAACATCTGGACAGCAAAGATACATACATCAGGATGCTCTTTATTGACTACAGCTCAGCATTCAATACTATCCTCAAAACTCATCAATAAGCTCCAAGACCTTGGCCTCAATACTCCTTGTTCAATTGGATCCTTGATTTCCTCACTTGCAGACCTCAATCTGTTTGGACTGGCAACAGCATCTCCTCCATGATCTCCATCAGCCAAACTGCACCTCAAAGCTGTGTACTAAGCCCCCTATTCTACTCACTTTATAGTTATAACTGTGTGGCTGAGCACAGCTCCAATGCCATATTCAAGTTTGCTGATGGCACCACTGTTGTGAAAATCTGGCTGAGTGGTGCCACAACAACAAGTTCTTTCTCAATATCAGCACGACCATGGAGCTGATTATTGACCTCAGGAGGAGGAAATCAGAGGTCCATGAGCCAGTCCTCATCAAGGGATCAGTGGTACCGGGGGTCAGCAACTTCAAATTTCCCGGTATTATCTTTTCAGAGGACCTGCCCTGAGCCCAGCACATACAGTAAGTGCAATTATGAAGAAAGCACAGCAGCACCTCTACTTCCTTAGAAGTTTATGAAGATTCAGCATGACATCTAAAACTTTAACAACTTCTATAGTTGTGTGGTGGAGAGTATATTGACTGGCTGCATCACAACTTGCAATGGAAATACTAATGCCGTTGAATTGAAAAATCCTACAAAAATAGTGGGTACAGCCCAGTCCATCACGGGTAAGGACCCTCCCCACCCTTGAGCATATCTACATGGAGCAATGTCGCAGGAAAGCAGCATCCATCATCAGAGACCTCCACCACCCAGGTTATGCTGTCTTATTGCTATTGCCATCAGGAGGAAGGTGCAGAAGCCTCAGGATTTACACCACCAGGTTCAGGAACAGTTATTATCTCTCAACCATCCGGCTCTTGAACCAGATGGGATAACTTCACTCAACCTCACTTACCCCATCATTGAAATGTTACCACAACCTATGGACTCACTTTCAAGGACTCTTCATCTCATGTTCTTAATATATATTGCTTAATTATTTTTTTCTCCTTCTTTTTGTATTTGCACAGTTTGTTATCTTTTGGACACTGTTTGTTCACTGTTTTGGTCCGTTATTTCATTGATTTTATTATGGTTATTGGACTTACTGAGTATGCCTGCAAGAAAATGAATATCAGGTTTCACAAGATCACAAGATCACAAGACAAAGGAGCAGAAGTAGGCCATTCGGCCCATCGAGTCTGCTCCGCAGCTCCCCCATGAGCTAAACTATTCATCCATCTAGTTCCAATTTCCGGCTTTTTCCCCATATCCCTTGATACCCTGACTAATTAGATACCTGTCAATCTCCTCCTTAAACACCCTCAATGATCGGGCCTCCACAGCTCTATGTGGCAACGAATTCCACAAATCCATGACCCTCTGGCTAAAAAAATTTCTCCTCATCTCTGTTTTAACTGGGTACCCTCTAATTCTAAGACTATGGCCTCTTGTCCTGGACTCACCCACCAAGGGAAACAACCTTTCCACATCTACTCTGTCCAACCCTTTCAACATTCGAAACGTTTCTATGAGATTCCCTCTCACTCTTCTATACTCTAATGAATACAATCCAAGAGCCAACAGATGCTCCTCATATGTTAGCCCCTGCATTCCAGGAATCATCCTCGTAAATCTTCTCTGAACTCTCTCCAACATCAGTATATCCTTTCTAAGATAGGGAGCCCAAAACTGCACACAGTATTCCAAATGAGGTCTCACTAATGCCCCATAGAGCCTCATCAACACCTCCTTACTCTTATACACTATTCCTCTTGAAATGAATGCCACCATAGCATTCGCTTTCCTTACCGCCAATCCAACTTGGTGGTTAACCTTTAGGGTATCCTGCACGAGGACCCCCAAGTCCCTTTGCACTTCCGATTTTTGAATTTTCTCCCCATCTAAATAATAATCTGCCTGATTATTTTTTCTTCCGAAATGTACAACCGTACATTTGTCAATGTTGTATCTCATCTGCCATTTCTTTTCCCACTCTCCTAAACTGACTAAGTCTCTCTGCAACCTTTCCATTTCTTCAACATTTCCTGCTCCTCCACCTATCTTGGTGTCATCCGCAAACTTGGCCACAAAACCATTTAATCCATAATACAAATCATTGATATACATCGTAAAAAGAAGCAGCCCCACCACCGACCCCTGTGGAACACCACTAGTAACCGGCAACCCATCAGAATAGGATCCCTTTATTCCCACCATTTGCTTTCTGCTTATGAGCCAATGCTCCACTCATTTCAATATCTTTCCTATAATTCCATGGGCTCTCATCTTACTAAGCAGCCTGATATGCAGCACCTTTTGAAAATCCAAATACACAACATCCACAGCCTCTCCCTTGTCAATCTTATTCGAGATTACCTCAAAAAATTCTAATAAGTTGGTAAGGCAGGATCTTCCCTTCATGAAACCATGCTGGCTTCAGCCTATCTTGTCATGCACCTCGAGGTATTTCATAACCTCGTCCTTGAGGATTGACTCCAATATCTTTCCAACCACCAATGTCAGACTAATAGGTCTATAATTTTCTTTTTGCTGCCTACTTCCTTTCTTAAATAGCGGAACTACATTTGCGACCTTCCAGTCCTCCGGAACCATGCCAGAGTCTATTAATTCCTGGAAGATCATTTCCAATGCTTCCACAATCTCCAAAGCCACCTCCTTCAGAACCCTCGGGTGCACCTCATCCAGGCCGGGAGACTTATCTATTCTTAGTCCACTTAGCTTCCCAAGCACTTTCTCTCTGGTAATCTTGACTGTACCTATTTCTATTCCCTGATACCTCTGGCTATCAGGTATATTGCTCATGTCTTCCACTGTGAAGACTGATGCAAAATACTCATTCAGTTCCTCCGCCATCTCTTTGTTATCCATTATAATTACTCCAGCATCATTTTCAATCGGTCTCGTATCTACCCTTGTCACTCTTTTAACTCTTCATATATTTAAAAAAACTCTTGGTATCCTTTTTTATGTTAACCGCCAACTTCCTTTCATAATTCATCTTTTCTTTCCTAATGACTTTCTTAGTTTCTTTCTGTAAGTTTTTAAAGGTCCTCCAGTCCTCATTTTCCCACTAATTTTTGCTTGTACGCCGTTTCTTTTGCTTTCATTTTTGCCTTAACCTCTCTCGTTAGCCACATTTGTGCCATTTTTCCATTCGTGATTTTCTTTTTTCTTGGAATATATTTTTCCTGCATTTTCCTTATTTCTTGTAGGAATTCCATCCAATTCTGTTCTGCCGTCCCTCCATTTAGTTTACTTTTCCAATTGACTTGGGCCATTTCCTCTCTCATACCACTGTAATTTCCCCTGTTCCACTGAAATATCGATACACCTGATACCAGCTTCTCCTTTTCAAATTTGAAACTGAACTCAATCATATTATGATCACTACTTCCAAGAGGTTCCTTTACCTCCAGCTCCCTAATCGCCTCAGGTTCGTTACACAGCACCCAATCCAAAACAGCCAGTCCCCTGGTGGGCTTCTGGACAAGTTGCTCCAAAAAGCCATCCTGTAGGCATTCTACAAACTCCCTCTCCTGAGATCCATTACCTTCCCAACTTTCCCAATCCACTTTCATATTAAAATCCCCCATAATTATCTTGACATTGTCCTTCTGACACGCTTTTTCTATTTCCAGCTGCAACTTGTAGTCCACATCCCGACTGCTGTTTGGAGGCCTGTATATAACTGCTATTAGTGTCTTTTTACCCTTGCCATTTCTTAATTCTACCCATAAGGATTCTACCTCTTCTGATCCTATGTCCCTTCTTTCTATTGATTTGATATCGTTACTTACCATCAGGGACACGCCACCCCCTTTACCTACCTTCCTATCCTTCCTGTACACTGTGTATCCTGGGATATTCAGCTCCCAATCACATCCATCATTTAGCCATGACTCGGTGATGGGCACAATGTCATATCTTTTAACCTGCAGCTGTGCAGCAGGGTCATCACTGTACTTTGATCTTGTAAACTTTGCTGCTATGCACTTCATCTTTCAAATCTACTCCTCTTGACCATTCTACCATTGTCACTTTAGCTTTACTTCAGACTGACATTATTCCTACAGAACCTGGGGCTCTGTAACTCACTCTGCAACTGGATCTTCAGCTTCCTAACTGGAGGACCACAATCCGTGCAGACTGGAAATAACATCTCCTTCTTGCTGACAATCAACACTGGCGCACCTCAGGGATACGTGCTTAGCCCCTACTCTACTCTCTCAACACCCATGACTGTGTGGCTAGGAACAGCTCAAGTGCCATCTATAACTTTGCTGATGATACAACTACTGCTGGCAGAATCTCAGATGGAGATGAGAGGGCATACAAGAGCGAGACATACCAGCTAGCTGAGTTGTGTCGCAGCAACAACCGTGCACTCAATATCAGTAAGACCAAAGAGGTGATTGTGGACTTCAGGAAAGGTAAGACAAGGGAACACAAACCAGTCTTCATACAGGGATCAGAAGTGGAGAAAGTGAGCAATTTCAAGTTCCTGTAAGGAAGTTTTTATGTTCTTCTGGTGCGTGTTTCTTCCGGGTGCTCCAGTTTCCTCCCACAGTCCAAAGACTTACTGGCTAGTAGGTAAATTGGCCATTGTAAATTGCATTGTGATTAGGCTAGGGTTAAACAGGTGGACTCATCGGGTTGGAAGCATTTGACCCACACTACACATCTAAATAAATAATTAAATGATGTGACAGTGGCAAGAACCCCTCCACTCATGAAAATAATGTGAGACTATTTTATAAATGCAAACACGAGGAAATCTGCAGATGCTGGAATTTCTCGGCCCGAAACGTCAACTGTACCTCTTCCTATAGATGCTGCCTGGCCTGCTGCGTTCACCAGCAACTTTTATGTGTGTTGCTTGAGACTATTTTATGCCCGTTTGAGATAGCTGAGCCAAATTGGATTGTTCTGACTTGCTTACACTCATTCACCAGCTTCCCAATAATTCAAAGTACATAGCGGAGAAAGGACACCCAAGATGTCAGATGAGGTAAATATATACTCTGGCTGCTGCAGCAGGAAATGTTGGTATCACAAGTCCAAAGGCTCTGTCAAAAATAGCTTTAAGAGGGAAAGAGTGTGGAGCCTACAGATGCAGGTGTCAGTGGCGTGGTTATTAAATTTAGGAATGTACAAGAGTCAGAGTTTTGAAAAAGAACAGAGGATTTACAGAACTGGGGGAGAGACAATGTTAGATTTGGATGATGCTTTGGGGAGATGTTAAAACAGGAAACCCAGCATGGATCAGCAAGCACTGGTCACTCAGACAAACAGCAGCCTGCTTGGAGTAGGTACACTACCATGTTAGGGTTTAATCTAATGAAAAAAGTGTGCCAATGGCATGTAAATAAATAATTCAACACAGAATCCTTTCATACATTGGGAAGGCTTATGAAGTGAATTCCCGAGTTCAAGTCTAGGTGGCTGAAAAGATGCTAAGATAGAGATAAGCTTTATTTGTCACATATCATCATAGCATGCCCACAGATGGCTGATGTGATTATCTTTAGGTACGAGTGAGAGGCAGAATTAGAGGAGTACAGAAATCTTGTCATTGGAGGAAGCTACAAAGACAAAGAATGTGGATGAGGGCACAGGGCGATTTCAAAGCAAGGAGAGGGATTTTAAAATCAAGGCTTTACTTAACCAGGAGCAATTGTAAGTGAGTGACTAGATTGAAGGTTGACTAAGACAGGTGAGATATGACATAGAGTAGGTAACAGTAATTGGGATGGACTGATGTTTACAGAGACTGGTAATACAGAGGCTAGCCAAGTACTGGGAGTCAAGAGTAGGCTGAGATGGGGTTCAGCAGCAGAGCTGGAAAAAAGGCAATGACAACATTGTGCCAAAAGTCAAATAGGTGGCCTTGGAGATAGCATGGCTGTCAACAGTACGGCTTAGTTTCAATCAGTTGCCAATGACAGGAATGGAGCCAATGGCCAGATAATGGAGTTTGTGACACTAACTATTTAAAATGGTTTCTGTCTTGCCAACCATTGTATATAGTATTGGTTATTGCAAAAATAGTCTGATAATTTAGATATATTGAAGCAATAAACAGGAGTGGTGATGAGGTAAACGTCCATGCAAAGAGTGGTGAAAAGTGATGCCACAGATGTTTTCATTTATCTTGTTTCAGGTAACTTTCTGCTATAAAAATTAGTAGAGCAAAAACAAATAACTTTCATATTCTTTACCATAAAGTACAAACCAAAGGATGCTAGTTTAACATTTTGTTTCTAAAAGCAGTGGTTTATGAGTAATGTTAAAAGCGACTGAATTCATTTGTTTTAAACATTAGGTGATGTTACAAATTCTCAGTAAGACAAAGTCCATATTGTCTTAAGGTTACCTCACAAAACCTTCTCATAATTCCATTTCCTTCCCTCCTAATACCTCTGATAAAAGCAATCATTCTAACAGAAGCTACAATATGTTTATACATTAAAGTGCAAAGGTAAATTGTGATGATGATTTTCACGATCACACCATAAAAATATCCATAATAAATGTGGGTGTATTAAATGGATCAATCACACATTTTTCAAGCACTCATTCTTGCCAAGCAGCAGTCTTGGAATTGAGAGCAAAGTCCCTAATCTGAGTGCAGTGAAGTAGAGAGCAGAATGCATTCAAAATTCCATGGGTAAAATAGATACTAATTATCTGCTGTAAGTCATTTGCGTAATTACAAATGTTTCATGAAAGATTTTACATCAAAGTCATAGAGTGTAATGGAGTACAATTCTTTTCTAAAAAGCTGTTGTGCATTTTAATAATAGTACTTGGTATAATTTTATTAATATACTTGCAAATAAGTTAATCATCAAAATCGAGCTGTGCTTATTTTAGATAAGAGTGAACAGTTCTCTACATTTGTATAGTCTGACTTCACCAAGATGTCATAATTGTGACGTTAGTTTGTGATCAGTTCAGTACCTGGGCATGCTAAACCTTGAACCAGCTTACAGAACATAGAAAAATACGACGCAGGTACTGTATACCCTTTTGCTCTCAAGATTGTACCAACCATGATGCCAATCCAAGCTAATCCCACCCATCCCCACCTGCACTCAGTCAATCGCTCTCTATTTCCTGTTCATGTACCTATATGAATGTCTCTTAAGAAGTACTGCAACATATTTATATTTTTTAAAAAATTACAGATGACAAAGTGTAAGATTGATAGATAAGTAGATACTTTATTGATTCCAGAGGAAATTACAGTGTCACAGTATCATTACAAGTACAGTCTAACAGGAGGGGGTCATCTCTTCCCTGGTTGTCGGTTGACTCATTATAGAGCCTGATGACTGACAGTAAGGATGATCTAATATAGTGCTCTTTGGAACAGCTCAGTTGTCTTAGTCTATTACTAAAATTGCTCCTCTGTTCAGCCAAGCTGGCACACAGAGGGTGAGAAACATTGCCCAGCATCGCCAGGATATTCTGTAGGGTCTTTTGTTCTACCACAGATTCCAGTGTGTCCAGTTTGACTCCTATAACAGAGACAGCCTTTCTAATCAGTTTATACAGACTGTTGGCATCACCCATGTTGATGCCATTGTCCCAGCACACCACCACATAGAAGATTGTACTGTCGACAATGGCCTTGTAGAACATATGAAGGAGAGACCTGCATACTCCAAAGTACCTCTGTCTTCTCAGTGAGTAGAGGTGTCTCTGACCCTTCTTGTACACAGCCTCTGTGTTGCTGTTCCACTTAAGTCTGTCATCCAGGTGCATCCCCAGGTACTTGTCGGTCCTCACCACATCCACATCCTCACCATCAATATTAACAGGGAGCAGTGCAGGCTTGGTCTTCCTAAAGTCCATTACCATCTCCTTGTCTTGCTGATGTTGAGCTGCAGATGATTTGATGATTCAGCTTGCACCATATGACAAAGTCCTCCACCAGGGCCCTGTATTCATCCTCCCGTCCTCCCTTTATACACCCAACTATTGCTGAGTCATCAGAGAATTTCTGCAGATGACATGACTCAGTGTTATATCTAAAGTCCAAGGAATACAGGGTAAACAGGAAGGGAGCCAATGTAAATGGCTTCTGGTGTAACTCACCTACCTTCAAAACACCCACACACTCAACAATGTAATCACCTCAGATTGTGCTGAAGTAAGCAGGAAAAAATAATGGAAATGTGACCTAGAATGCTGAGTTAAGGACATCTTCAGATCAGGATATGTAATTAAATTATCTGAATATTTTGCTCCAAAATTAATTTTCTTTAATGAATTATAACTGAGTTATAATTGACTCCACATTGTTTCCTTCTGAATGTTTTCTTTAATAAAGCTCTCAGTCACCTGATCCAATATCTTCAAATGTGACTGAGCTAATATGTGAGCTTATTCCATCCAGCATCTTGTACTCTTTTCTATGCCATAAAGTTATCACTCACAAGTGATAATTATATAGCATTATAGAACAATGGACTCTGCGAGCTAAGTAAGACTATATGTGTGTGGAGTTTGATTTGCTTACTGTAGTGTTTTGATAAAATGCAAAACTAAATTAGTTTAATATCTGAAGCTAAGTTAACCTAGTTCAAAATTTTAATTTGAAACTTATCTTCAGTATGAAGAAAACACATGGCAAGGAGAAAGAATTATGTTTGGTATTACTCTGAATGTTATCTGCGTACATAAGAAATAAGATATAATTTCAATGTCCAATACACATTTCAAGTTAATGGATGTTTATTTCCTTCCATGTCTGGTTCAAACTGCACCCTCAAATCTGACTAGTTATTGACCAGTAATGTTATTAAGCCAAATTTGATATCCAAAATGACAACAGTTATGGCCCACCTTACGATACATGATCATTTTCTCACCTGATTCGAGTGCATGGAAAAAGGAATAAAGTTGACTGCCTGTTGTAACTAAAATGAATATCCTTCTGTAACTGGATAGAATAAGTGAAGAGAGAGTGAGGAAGAATGAAGCCTACGGCCCTAATAGCCTGAAAAGAAACACACTAATCAAAGCACACTCACATCAAGTAGCAGTTTTTGCCAAGTTATGCACACTATATAGAAGTACTCCACCAAACATTATTACAGCAAAATCCAGAAATGTATACAAACTATGATAATCCTAATATCCTTTCCTACAAGAGCTTCATTTAAACAGGATCAAAGCTCACCAAATAGAGGAAGTGAAAAATTGCTCAAACACAAAACAGGGAACAGAATTACAATTTACAACTACAGATTACTTTGATTTCTAATGTAGAAAACAGAAATAACACAAATGTTACTGACTGGAGTGAGAGTTGAATTACATTTCTTTATTTGGAGAATAAAATGCTTGGTTGCTTTAAAAGAAGGCACTGATTCTGCATCTAAAACAAAATCTCTGTGTGATTATTGTATATTTTATTTATTGAGGTCTAATGTTTTTCACAAGACCACTGAAGTTGAAGTCCATTCACATTATTGAAAACTGTGATTGTAAAGTATTTCCTAGAAATCTTCATCTTATCCAAATTAAGATCTTTGACAATAACAAAGGTATCACTGAAACCAATTTTATTAAATTTATAAATACCTGAACTACATCATTACCGGGGTACCATTTATCAAGCTTGGGAAAAAAAAACATGCCAAGTACTTATCACATTGTCTGTCAACAAGCAACAGTGAACAAACAAAATAATTCCCAAACATTCTATCTGCAAAAACTCTAAAAGGATGAGAAAGAAAAATGAGCAACATCTTAGTCTGATTGCTGGACATTGCTATCTTTGCTTTACAAGGTTTGATGAGAGATCCACTGATCAGAAACAACTCAAAACCCAGTTGTGGTCAGTGAAATTATCCAGATGTACTTGCAGTTTCCAGGCTTCCCTTTCATAAATACAAATATCTGCCAAATCCAGAACCACCATGCCATGAAGCTTCACCTATTGCTAGTAGGTATTATTCCACCATGGATGGGTGCATGATTGATTGCTCTATTTAAGTATGCTTGAATCAATCAACTGAATAGTATGTTACTTCGATTGCAGTGCACAAGAAACTACATTCCCATACCACTGAACTCTTAATACAAAGGAGTATCTACTTACAGATTATTTCAGCAAAAATCCAGCAACCTTAGCAGCGAGTTGAAGATGTTATGGAAGAATTCTTCCAATGGATTTATGGATTATTACACATTCTATGTAATTATCAAATTCTACACTAATGATACATGTGGACTTGAATAGCATTATACACATTATAACTAGATCTTAATTGTTTTTCTAACTTTATCATTTTAATAATCTCAATTCTTTAAGGCTTGATGGCAAGCCAAGGATTATTTTCTACTTCCAATTTCTTTTAACAAAGTAGTGGTGAACAACTTTTTTCTTGGGTTGGGTGTTTTTCAATTGTCCTTTGAGCTATGCTCACCCAGGTAGTGACAAGTATCCCATTACCTTTACGGTATGCCTTGTAGGTGGTAGGAAGTTTTGAGGGAAAAATCAGGATGTGATTATATTTGTGTATCTGATCGAGAAAAGTCCTTGGTCAAAGTTGTTTCCAAGATGTTGACTGTGGGTTTCTTAGATTTGGAACTTTAATAATTATATGGAAGGAAGTTATCTGCTATAACAAAGTCAGTTAAAGATTTGATTAATCAATTAAATATCAAAAGGAACTGGGAGGGGCATGACACAAAATTACTTGCCACTTGTCCTAAATAAAGATGAGTTCTTTCATTGTCTGCAAAATAAAACTGAGCACCATAAAATTATCAACAATCAGTCGAGAAGCAGCTGAAGATGGTTGGGAGTACAAACTGATGAAAGGAACTCTTACAAAATATCTTGATATCAGTAACCTCAAGCACACGTGTCATCTTTGTTTGAAGTAATGCTCTAGCTAGTCACACACAAACTAGGTATCTGAATTTTACCACCATCTGCTTAACAACTATAAATATTTCAGGGTTCTACAACAACACCAAGAGATTCAGAGCAACAGACACAGCTCACTCATATGTTCTTAATAGATTTGCCCATAATCTGTTAATTCTTTTCAACAATCAAAATTTTTATTTAACCAATAAGATTTATTTAAACTGCACAACTGTTGGTGCTTAATTAAAATTTAAACTTAATAACTTTACTGCAGAAGATAACCTCCTTCAATAGACTGAAGGTCCAACATACCACACTATTTAAAATAAATATATTGTATATTTGTGGAATATCTTTGCTTGCATGTTCCATTTATCAAAATATTTGTATAGAAATATTGACATTTATGATGTAATTATGTTCTCTGACACTTAACTAAATATTGTTTTAAGTTCAAGGAATTGCTAAAGGAACGTATTAACACTGAAATGACAATATTTTGTGTTTTCATATACTCCCCTGTTTCACAACAACTACTACTCCGCCAATCTTGGATGAAGCTACTCATGACCTCTGACCTATGCTACGATGCACTCAACCAGTAAGTTTTGCCACTCTAATCTAAAATGGGTTCTGAAACAGGATCTGTAAAACCAAAAGGTCAGTCTGATGAGGTAGTATTTTAAATAGTTTAAAATTGGGCAGAGGAATTATATTTACACAAAAGATAATATATTAAACTTAATGCCCTTAAAGACTTGATCTTCCTCTGCAGAATAAGCTTGATTATATGTGAGCAAGTCCAGTAGAAGGAGATTATAGATGTTTCCTTTAATATTTACTGGCATTGACATTCAATGGGCCAGACCACTGTTGTGAATTATATTGTCCTTCAAAATTGCTTTGGACAGGTGAACCATAGCGACTGTACTCCACAGTAGAAGAATGGATCTTGGGATTTAAAAGATTAATTCTGCGTACTACATAAAACCCCATGAGGCATTAACTTTGCTGCCACTTTATTCGCAATGACAGGAGGTATTAAACTGTGATTCCCAAAGAAGTAGACTGCCATTGTATGCTGAAACTTCTCTCATGTTTGGGATGGTTAAAGGGCCAGAGTCTTTTGGCTCGTGGGGCTTTGTCCCACTAGAAGGGATAAAGCTTGTAGTGGCTGGAGTTCCCAAGCTAAGGTGATTGTAAAGCGATGGATGAGCTTGTGGTACTCTGGTACGCTGAATATAGAACACAGACCAGTACAGCTCAGTACACCCTTTTGACCCACAATGTGACAACCTTTTAAACTCCTCCACTATCAATCAAACCCTTCCCTCCTAAACTGCCCATTAGTGTCTATTCTTCTTACATCCATATGTCTGTCTCTCAAATGTCCCCATTGTATGTGCCTCTACTACCAGCCCAAGAAAAGCATTTCGGGCACCTGTCACTCTCTGTGGAAAGAGACCTACTTCTGACATCTCCCCTAAATTTTCAGAATCAGAGTCAAGTTTAATATCACTGGCACATATCGTGAAATTTGTTGTCTTTGTAGCGCAATACAAAATAATAGAGAGAAAACTGAATTGCAGTAAATATATATATATATATAAAATAGTTAAATTAAATAAGTAGTGCAAAAATACTAATAAAAGAAGTAGTGAGGTAGTGTACATGAGTTCAATGTCTATTCAGAAATCAGATGGCTGAGGGGAAGAAGCTGTTCCTGAATCTTTAAGTATGTGCTTTCAGGCTCCCGTACCTCCTTCCTGATGGTAGCAATGAGAAGAGGGCATGAGCTGGGTGATGGGGGGTTTTTAATGATCAATGCCACATTCCTGAGACTTCGTTTCTTGAAGATGTCCTGGATGCTACCAAGGCTAGTGTTCATGATGGAGATGACTAAGTTCACAATACTTTGCAGCTTATTTCGATCCTGTGCAGTAGACCACACCTCCCTCATACCAGATGGTGATGCAGCCAGTTAGAATGCCCTCCATGGTATATTTGTAGAAATTTTCAAGTGTCTTTTGTGACATACCAAATCTCCTCAAACTCTTCATGAAATATAGCTGCTGTCATGCCTTCTTTGTAGCTGCGTTAACATGTTGAGCCCAGGATACATCCTCAGAGTTGTTGACATCCAGGAACTTGAAATTCCTCACACTCTCCACTTTTGATCCCTCTATGCCGACTGGCGTGTTTTCCCTCATCTTACGCTTTCTGAAGTCCACAATCAGTTCTTTGGTCTTACAGATATTGAGTTCAAGTTGTCGCTGTGACACCACTCAACTAGCTGATATATCTTGCTCCTGTACACCCTCTCATCACCATCTGAAATTCTGACAACGATAGTCTTGTCATCAGCAAATGTATAGATGGCAATTCAGCCGTGCCTAGCCACACAGTCATGGGTGTAAAGAGAGTAGAACAGTGGGCTAAGCACACATCCCTGAGGTGCACCAGTGTTGATTGTCAGTGAGGTAGAGATGGTATTTCAAATCTGCACAGATCGTGGTCTTTCAGTTAGGAAGATGGGGATCAGGTTGCAGAGGAGGTACAGATGCCCAGGTTCTGGAGCTTTTCAATCAGAACTGCAGGAATGATTGTGTTAAACACTGAGCTGCAGTCAATAACCAGCATCCTGACATAAGTATTAGCATTGTCCAGATGATCCAAGGCCTTGTGTAAAGCCAATGAGATTATATTTGCTGTAGACCTATTGTGGGGATTGTCAAATTGCAGTGGGTCCAGGTCCTTGCTGAGACAAGAGTTAATTCTAGCCATAACCTATCTCTCAAAGCACTGCATCACCATGGATGTGAGTGGGACTGGACGACTCCACTCATCTTAAAAGGACGTCCTCTTGTATTGACTATTGCCATACAGGGAAAAAAGGCACCAGCACTCCACTCTATCTCTGACTCTCAGAATCTTATATGCATCTATCAAGTCAGCTCTAATCTTACATCACTCCAAAAATAAAAGTCCTCACTTCCTCAATCTTTCCCCATATATCACATCCTCTAATTCAGATAGCATCCTAGCAAATCTGCTTTAGAGATGGTGCAAATCATCCACAAGCTTCCTATAATGAGGTGACCAGAACAGAACACAGCACTCCAAGTGTAGACTAATCAGAGATTTATAGGACTGCAACATTTCCTCATGGCTCAGCCAGGACTTGCCTTGCTCACAGAAGGCAGTGGGTGGTAGGAAATGGAATGTACAAACGTATTATGCCGGGCCAGATTAAGCTAGTGCGGGGCCTGTAGCATATGTTATAAAGGGGCCCTAAATTTTTAAAATGCACTTAAGTACTAAAACATAAATTATTTACTTACATAGTAAAGTAATTCAATTTTTTCATTTGCTATACAGCCAGATAATATGACAAATGTTTGACACGTCAGTAATGGTATTACTTACATGTAGGTATCAATTTCTAGTGTCAAAAGTTACAAAACTGCAATTTAAAAGTCACATTTTCTAGATTTAGCATGAGCAAGTTTGTTGATGATACTGGAAATATCTATTTCACGCAGAAGTTCATGTTCATTGCTCATGAGAGTGAAATTGTTCAATCTGTTTTGAACCATGGTGCTCCTTAGTTCATTTTTAATCCTTTTCAGTTTTGAAAATGAGCGTTCTCCTCTGCAGTTGGTAACCATGAGTGACAAATAGACGCGCAAGGCATTTTCTACATTTGGAAAACATGACTCCAAATAATTGTCAGTTATCAAACGGTACAACTATAACTCTACAAGGTCTTGTTTGGCGCCAATATGAGAAGCAAGATCAGTTTTCAACAGTCCAGTAAACTGCACAAATTCTTCATCAAGACTTTCTTCCAGATCTTCCGGATATGATTTAATAAGATTTGATGACCTCTTTACGATCTCTTCAGGTGTAAATAACTGTAACTGATGAAGGAATCCAAAAACACTATTCACCTTCAGATAAGCTTTCTGCCTTTTTGACAGGGCAGAAAGCAAGCTGCCAATAATGGCAAGAAATATTCGGCTTTTAAACTTTTGAGAAGGAGCTTGTGATTCAACAAGTGGATCAAGAGTGCTGGAACCACTAAAATCATCATACACACAACTTTGCTTGCATTTTCTTCGAGTTTGCTGTTGATAATCTTCACACTTAGTCAGATCCTTGGCTTTTTGCTCAATGTCTGAAAAAGTAGACTGTATAGCTTGAATATATCCATGCAAGGATTCATAGAGTGCACAAGCTGTGTTCAAGTCTTGGCCAGAAGATTGCAAAGAAGCACTGGTCATTTGAAAACGCTGTAATACTTGATCCCATAATATGACGTTTATTCCTGTTTCCAACTTCATCATAGTTGAAAGTAGTCCACGAGCCTGTTGTCAACACACTGTCTTCTGATCATTGTCAGTTGAAATGTCATCCAAGACTTGTTTTATCGCAGAAAAGTTGTGTAAAAGTGCTTTTGTTGCATCTGCACGAGCTGACCACCTGGTATCTGACATTCTTTCACAATGGGCACATGAGCACCACCATGAGATAATGCAGCAGAAAGGAGATCCCATCAATAAGTAGAGGCAGAAAAAAATGTTTACAGGCTTTCTACAAATTGAAAGAAAATTAATGCTTCTTGACAACATTCAGCAGCACATTTTCCAACCAAATTTAGTGAATGTGCAAAACATGGAATGTAATCCACAAACTCATTCAGCTCTTTAATTCGTTCTTGTAAGCCACTATACTTGCCACTCATGTTGCTGGCATTGTCATAAATTTGACCACGGCAGTCTTTTATATCAATGTCATTTTCCTTTAAAAAGTCAAGTAAACTTTGAGCGAGCTGTTCAGCACTATAACCTTCCATATCCAAAAACTTCACAAATCCTTCAACTGGTCCAGACGGCAAAACATAGCGCACAGTCAAAGTGCAGTGTAACAGCGCACGCTGCAGAGGCGTGGGAGCGTGAGAGATAGCACAAAGGTCACCATGACACAGCAAGGAGCCAACACACTCCTGCACACACACACCATGCAGCATGCAGCTCCCCCGACATGAAAACTACAGCGTTGCCAGATCATCGTGAGACCGATTACAGAGGCTTGGCTGGCACCAGGGCAGGAATGGATTCTCAATATTCCTGGATTTCAGTGCTTTAAAAGGGATGTGCGGTGGGGGGGAGGGGAGGAGGGGTGGCATTACTGGCCAGGGATACTATTACAGCTACAGAAAGGGTGGGTAATGTAGCAGGATCCTCTTCTGAATCAGTATGGAAGTCAGGAACAGGAAGGGAGCAGTTACTCTATTGGGAGTATTCTATAGGCCCCCTGGTAGCAGCAGAGATACCGAGGAACAGATTGGGAGGCAGATTTTGGAAAGGTGCAAAAATAACAGGGTTGTTATCATGGGTGACTTTAATTTCCCCAATATTGATTGGCACCTGATTAATTCCAAGGGTTTAGATGGCGCAGAGTTTGTTAAGTGTGTCCAGGACAGATTCCTGTCACAGTATGTTGACAGGCTAACTAGGGGGAATGCCATACTAGATCTAGTACTAGGTAATGAACCGGGTCAGGTCACAGATCTCTCAGTGGGTGAGCATCTGGGGGAAAGTGACCACCGCTCCCTGGCCTTTAGCATTATCATGGAAAAGGATAGAATCAGACAGGACAGGAAAATTTTTAATTGTGGAAGGGCAAATTATGAGGCTATAGGGCTAGAACTTGCGGGTGTGAATTGGGATGAAGTTTTTGCAGGGAAGTGTACTATGGACATGTGGTCGATGTTTAGAGATCTCATGCAGGATGTTAGGGATAAATTTGTCCCAGTGAGGAAGATAAAGAATGGTAGGGTGAAGGAACCATAGGTGACAAGTGAGGTGGAAAATCTAGTCAGGTGGAAGAAGGCAGCATACATGAGGTTTAGGAAGCAAGGATCAGATGGGTCTATTGAGGAATATAGGGAAGCAAGAAAGGAGCTAAAGAAGGGGCTGAGAAGAGCAAGAAGGGGGCATAAGAAGGCCTTGGCGAGTGGGGTAAAGGAAAACCCCAAGGCATTCTTCAATTATGTGAAGAACAAAAGGATGACAGGAGTGAAGGTAGGACCGATTAGAGATAAAGGTGGGAAGATGTGCCTGGAGGCTGTGGAAGTGAGCGAGGTCCTCAATGAATACTTCTCTTCGGTATTCACCAATGAGAGGG
Organism: Mobula birostris; assembly: GCF_030028105.1. Lineage (NCBI taxonomy): Eukaryota > Metazoa > Chordata > Chondrichthyes > Myliobatiformes > Myliobatidae > Mobula > Mobula birostris. The sequence continues at coordinate 63,102,229 of NC_092372.1, read as the reverse complement.
AACTTGATGACAGTGAGGACAATATGAGTGAGGTTGATGTTCTGGAGCATGTTGATATTAAGGGAGAGGAGGTGTTGGAGTTGTTAAAATACATTAGGACGGATAAGTCCCCGGGGCTTGAAGGAATATTCCCCAGGCTGCTCCACGAAGCGAGGAAAGAGATTGCTGAGCCTCTGGCTGGGATCTTTATGTCCTCGTTGTCCATGGGAATGGTACCGGAGGATTGGAGGGAGGCGAATGTTGTCCCCTTGTTCAAATAAGGTAGTAGGGATAGTCCGGGTAATTATAGACCAGTGAGCCCTACACCTGTGGTGGGAAAGCTTTTAGAAAAGATTCTTATAGACAGGATCTCTGGGCATTTAGAGAATCATGGTCTGATCAGGGACAGTCAGCATGGCTTTGTGAAGGGCAGATGGTGTCTAATAAGCCTGATAGAGTTCTTTGAGGAGATGACCAGGCATATAGATGAGGGTAGTGCAGTGGATGTGATCTACATGGATTTTAGTAAGGCATTTGACAAGATTCCACACGGTAGGCTTATTCAGAAAGTCAGAAGGCATGGGATCCAGGGAAGTTTGGCCAGGTGGATTCAGAATTGGCTTGCCTGCAGAAGGCAAATGGTCATGGTGGAGGGAGTACATTCAGGTTGGAGGGTTGTGACTAGTGGTGTCCCACAAGGATCTGTCCTGGGACCTCTACTTTTCGTGATTTTTATTAATGACCTGGATGTGGGGGTAGAAGGGTGGGTTGGCAAGTTTGCAGATGACACAAAGGTTGGTGGTGTTGTAGATAGTTTAGACGATTGTCGAAGATTGCAGAGAGACATTGATAGGATGCAGAAGTGGGCTGAGAAGTGGCAGATGGAGTTCAACCCCGAGAAGTGTGAGGTGGTACACTTTGAAAGGATAAACTCCAAGGCAGAGTACAAAGTAAATGGCAGGATACTTGGTAGTGTGGAGGAGCAGAGGGATCTGGGGGTACATGTCCACAGATCCCGGAAAGTTGCCTCACAGATGGATAGGGTAGTTAAGAAAGCTTATGGGGTGTTAGCTTTCATAAGTTGAGGGATAGAGTTTAAGAGTCGCAATGTAATGATGCAGCTCTATAAAACTCTGGTTAGGCCACACTTGGAGGACTGTGTCCAGTTCTGGTCGCCTCACTATAGGAAGGATGTGGAAGCACTGGAAAGGGTACAGAGGAGATTTACCAGGATGCTGCCTGGTTTAGAGAGTATGCATTATGATCAGAGATTAAGAGAGCTAGGGCTTTACTCTTTGGAGAGAAGGAGGATGAGAGGAGACATGATCGAGATATACAAGATATTAAGAAGAATAGACAGAGTGGATAGCCAGCGCCTCTTTCCCAGGGCACCACTGCTCAATACAAGCGGACATGGCTTGAAGGTAAGGGGTGGGAATTTCAAGGGGGATATTAGAGGAAGATTTTTTACTCAGAGAGTGGTTGGTGCATGGAATGCACTGCCTAAGTCAGTGGTAGAGGCAGATACACTAGTGAAATTTAAGAGACTACTAGACAGGTATATGGAGGAATTTAAGGTGGGGGGGGTGATATGGGAGGCAGGGTTTGAGGGTCGGCACAACATTGTCGGTCAAAGGGCCTGTAATGTGCTGTACTACTCTATTCTATACGGTGAGATGCTGATTTCACCAGACTGCACCTTACAAGCATTTAGTGCGGGCGGGGCCCTCGAAAATGCAAGGCCTGTAGCATATGCTATTTTTGCTACTCGTTTAATCTGGCCCTGGTATTATGCCTGGAGGTCAAAGTTCAAAGTACATTTATTATCAATAATGTAAACTATGCACAACTTTGAGATTCATCTCGTTACAGGCAGCCCAATTAAGAAACCCAAAAGAGCCTGTTAAAAAAGACTGTCAAACACCCAGTATGCAGAAAAAAAATAGATTGAGCAAACAATAAAAGTAAACAAATAATATTCTGAACTGAAGTTCACAAAAGTGAGTCTACAGCCACGAAGCCAGTCACAGCCGACCCGGGAGCCTGTTATTTGCAGGGTACAGCCTCAGTTCAGCACAGAAATGAGTAAATCACATGAGCAGCGAGCTGACCTTCTCCTCCAGCCCCAACACCCTGACCTTTTCAAACTGGTCCACTGAGTCTATTGCCGTGGGAACATTTCAATGATGGGGCAAATGAAGTTGAATAAAGTTATTCCCTTTGGCTCAAGAGCCTGATGGTTGAGAGGTAATAACCGTTCTTGAACCTGGTGGTGAGAGTCTTGAGGCTCCTGTACCTTTTTCCCCAAACCAGTAGCAAGAAGAGAGTATGTTCTGTGTGGTGAGGATCCCTGATGATGGATGCTTCACTCCTGCAATAGTGTTTCATGTAGATGTGCTCAATGGTGGGGACAGTTTTACCCATGATGGACTGGGCCATATCCACAACTTTTTGTACGAGTTTCCATTCAAGGACGTTGGTGTTTCCATACCAAGCTGTGATCAGCCAGTCAATATACTCTCCACCACATATCGATAGAAGTTTGTCAAAGTTTTAGTTTTCATGCTGAACCTTCATGAACTTCTAAGGAAGTAGAGGCATTGCTGTGCTTTACTCATAATTACCCTGCTATTTTTCTTGCAATTTGCCTTCAAGTTTGATCTTTCAATGTATATCACTTCATATGTTTCTGGACTGACCTCCATCTTCTACTACTCAGCTCAGCTCTGCGTCCCATCAATATCCTGTTGTAACCTTCTACACTACCCAGAACATCACTAACCTTTGAGTCATCTGCAAACATACTAACCCACCATTTGAATTCCACATCCAAGTCATTTATAGAAATCACGAAGGGCAGGGGTCCCAGAACAGACCCCTTAGATCCCACTAGTCACTGATATCCAGGCAGAATACTCTCATCTACTACCATCGTCTGCCTTCTGTGAGCAAACCAATTCTGAATCCATGCAGCAATGTTTCTACAGATCATTGTCTCATAACTTTCTGAATCAGCCTACCACGGGGAACCTTAATAAAATCCATGACCACTCCTCTACCTTCATCAGTTTGTTTAGAAACCTCCAGGAAAAACTCAGCCAGGCTCATGAGGTACGATGTCCTGGACAATTTGCATCACTTTTGATAAATGTAGGTTGAAAAGCAAGCTTAATTATGAAGGAAACATAACATGGCTTTTACCGCATATACACTGGAATATAATTGGGAAAATGTGAAAATATTCAATCTGACCGAGCCCTGCGATACAGAAGGTTCGGAGTGTTTATAGTGTCTGATTCAAAAAAGTTTAAAATGCAAATACAAGTAACGAGAGAATCTAACAATATCATTGTTATCTGATGTGAGAACTGGGGACAAACAAAATGCTTTGATTACCTGGGGTATGTTGAATCCATATTTGAGTACAATTCTGTCGTTCTCATTTAATGAAGCTAGTTCAGGCATTGAAAACAATTCATTAAAAGTTTACTGGAGTAATATCTAGAATGGGCAGTTTGTCCAATTAGGAAAAATTCGATAAACTAGGTTTGTATTCACCAGAGTTTAGAAGAGTGAGAGAGAGGGGACTTAACTGAAACACACAAGATTCTGAGAGGTCTCAACAAGATGGATATGGAAAAGATTCTTCCTTTTGTGGGGCCCCTCTTTTTTAAAAAGGTCACCCTTCAAGACAGAAATGAGGCAACAATTTTCCTCTAAAAATTTCATGTATTTTTAGTACTTCCTTCCTCATGGGCTGTGGAAATATATCCATTGGCCACCTTATTAAGTCCCACTGTAGGTACTCAGCAGTCACTACGTGTATGTTCATGTTGCTCTGCTGCTGAAGCTCAGCCACTTCGAAGTTCAACATGTTACGCCTTTAGAAATGCTCTTCTACACACCACATGGCTATCAGAGTTGCTGTTACCATCCTGGCAGCTTGAACCAGTCTGGCCATTCTCCTCTGACCTGTCTCATTAATGAGGCATTTTCACCCACAGAAATGCTGCTCACTGCATGCTTCCTTTTTGGTTTTTAACACTATTCTTAATAAACTCTAGGGGCTGTTGTGCATGAAAATCCCAGGGAATCAGCAGTTTCCAAAATACTCAAACCACACTGTCTGGCATCAGCAATCATTTCATGGTCAAAGTGACTTAGATAACATTCCTTTCCCATTCTGAACAACAGCTGAACCTGTTGATACAGTACGCATGCTTTTATTATTGACTTACTGGCACATAATTGGTTGATTAGCTATTTGCATTAATGAGCAGGTGTAAAGGTGTACAAAAATAAAGTTGTCACTGGGTGAAGTTTTTTTTGAGTATCTTGAAGTCAGTGATAGCAAGGGAATGGAAGCTTGTCAAAATAGACAGGGAGGCAGAGATGAGCTTACAGCAAAATCAGCCATGAAATAATTAAATGGTGAAATAGGTTCAATAGTTCCTACTTCATATGTTTATATGCAGGGAAATCTGTCCAAACCAAGGCAGGCCCTCTCAGCTGACAGATATCACATCTCATGTCAATATGTTCATCCTAGTCACCTCCTAACAGAAGCAAACGTAAGCACTGAGTATCACTCTGCAGTTTCGCAAAGCACAATGCATGTGCACTGAGGTGCCAATTGCCTGTTGACATTTCAAAAACTCTTAAAATAACTCAAGATATGTTGAAAAAATAAAAAAACATTATTAAAATATAGAAGTTAAAAGAGAAGCAATACAAATACAAAATTAAAACGTTAAAATTGATTTAGATAAATGAAATACATTGCTTATATTTTTCCCCAATGCGATTGCTGGGGTTTGCTTCAGTTTAACAGACTGCAAGATTGTGGCAGATATTTCAGCCCAGTGGTGGAACCCAGACATGCTGAGTTTGTACTGGATTACCCGCTGGAATCTGTCTCTAATTTCACATCACCAGGACCAGACACAGGATAAAAATCCCCATTCCCAGTGAATTCCTGAATGAAAAGTTTGGAGCAGAATGTTAATTCATTTTTTAATTATTTTAATTTACATTCATCAGAGACATTTTGAAACTGTGACAAACTCTCGACGATTTTGACAGAAAGCCAAACTCTGCCAGCTGGCCTGCCTTTCATCAAAGGTATTTCAGTGCAGACTATCAGCAGTTTACCATCTGAGACCTTACAATGCTTCACCAGGCGCTTCTAGTGAGTGGAAGCAACTCGGGGTGATGGGCTGTCAGACGAGTTCAACTGGATTCAGCCTAATATCATCCATTTAGGATTTCAGGGAAGTATTGAAACCTATCTCCCACAAAAGACTATTTGATAAGTGCAAGGGTATCTGAAAGGACTGGCAAACAGATTGTTAGAGATGAGTGTGTAGCTGAAAATCTGACTGTCTTCTGGGGAAGTGCCACAAATGTATGTTCAATTGTTTTTTAAATAACTTTAGATTGAAAAATGAGCTAATATTTGCATATTCTAAAATTCAGCACAGAAGGAATAATATTGACATGCACAATCTAGATCAAGGTGTTGAGAAAAGATAGTTGCAAATTAATACAGGAAAATTCAATAAAAACTTGTAGAATTTGCAGTTTACTGTCCATTAATCATGTTTACAGTTACTGTCCTATAGATTTGCTAAGTATGCCCACAGAAAAAGAATCTCAGGCTTTATGTAGTGACATGTATGTACTCTGATAATAAATTTTACTTTGAACTTTAGAATTAGTGTAGATGTGAATTATGCAATGGATGGAAATTTATTTAAGGTATTGGATTGTGAAAGAGTCTGAGATTTTACTGATCACTCAAACTTTCATCAAAATATTCTAGACTGTTAAATATTCTAAGGCTAGTAGCAAGGCCTAGAAAGGTAGCAGTCCAAAGAGGTTATTTTAAAATTACATTATGCTCCGATGAATCCCTAGTTGGTGTGCATTTCTGGTTTCCTTACATAAAGATGAACCTTTGATAAATGGAGAACATATAGAGAGGTGGAACTTTATGTTCAGTGAGCTGAGGCACCTGTTTCCATGCTGCTCCACTCTGTAAGTTCATAGCCAATCTCAGCACTCAAGGAAATAACATTCCAAATTATACTTCCCTACACATTTTGAAGAGAATGGATGAAGATTTATCAAGCTTGAGTGAAGCTTTTTTTTTTATCATGTATCAAACTTAAAGCATACAGGAGCCATATTTATAAACAGTAAAAATAAACCAAAATTTCCATTTTAGTTACATTTTATTAAAAAGGATATTAAAAATGGGGAACAGATTCTCAACCACAAGTGATAGAAGTCGTGAGGTTTTAAGAAGGTCCCAGATTATTAAAGAGACACAAGACAGGCAAACTAGATAGGTTGATTATTTGCCTTGCTCAAAATGCTATTTGGGCTAGGACTTTTACTGGGAGGAGCAAGTTCAGATGTAAAATTGGACCATTTTTAACTCCTGAGCCCCCATTTAGAAGTTTCAGCATTAAGTTCCTACCCAATATCAACACCTGGAAGTTCTTCAGAAGCTCTGGAACAGTAGCGAACCAATGGAATTACCTTCAACAAAGAGGCATCATCAGACGTGGCTATAAGCAACACCAGACAGCAAGCTTAGTGGAGAAGATCTATCAATATTGGATGAATGACTTCTGTAACTAAGCACTTTTTATATTTTCACGATGCTGCTTGACCTATTAAGTACTTCCATCATTCTGTTTCCATTTCAAATGCCCAGCATCCATTGTGTTGTGCTTCTGTAACTCAGTTACAAAATCTCCACTTTTGTCCCCTTCAGTATCCTTGAATCTAATCATGTTACTACTCGTGGGCATGCATTCCATTATCAATGACATAAGCTCCTAAACTGCTGTCTGAAGCCTGAAAGATGACATCAGCAAACAACACTACCAAAGGCGAGATCGCCAAGACGGGTCACGAAGCAATTCCTTTTACATCTTTTTATTTCAGGTATGGTTCTGCTACTGTTAGTTTTCTGGCAGGGTGATTTCGGACCGATTGGGTGACCTTACACTTTACTGTCTCCGAGTGTTTGACGAGGCTGCGACCAAAGTGGGCAGCACGTAGGCCAGGAAGCCAGGTGGTGCAAGCCCCTGATATTCTCCATCTCTTGCCAATTAAAGTGCTGAGGAATATTTAAGTCAGCAAGGCAGGTGTGAAAGGCAAGCAAGTACTCAGCACTGTCTACCAGCCTCTCGCTCACTGTTGCCAGAGAAGGTGTCTGCATGTGGTGGTCTCTCACTCTCTGTTCCCAAGGGAAGGTCCTTGCATTCGAGTGATCTCCCTCTCGCTCCCTCGATGCTGTCAATGGCTAGTGCTAGAGCAAGGTGTAATTGGTGCAAATTGTAGATTTCACGTTTATGTTGTGTTCTAGTTTCTAGTTCTACATCAGGTTGCTCTTTTCTGTTACAACTTCCCGACAATTTTTGACCTGGGGCAGCCTACGGCTAATGAACACTGAGCTGTACTGTAGTTTCGATTTTGTGTTTTATATTCTGTGTTTTCATTCATTTTTTTGGTAGCCTTTTATGTGCTTTTTGCGCGTGTTGCAGGGGGTTTGACGTTTGTCATTTTTCTTCAAATGGGTTAGTTTCATGGTTCTTCTTTGTTTTGTGTTAATGGGGAAGACGAATTTCAGGGGTCTGTGCTGTGTAGATACTTTGATAATAAATGTACTTTGAATCTTTGAAAATGTTCCACCTCTTCCCCAATCTCTTTCTTTCAGCCATTGTTTTAAAACTGAATTCTTTGACCAGATCTTAGGTCTCATATCCTAATACTTTTTTATCTTAGTGGTATTAATAATTTGTTTGTAAAGATTCCCGTGAACAATTTTATTATATTAACAGGTATTTTATTTGATCCTTGCTTGGTGTCAAATTAACATAGTTCACTAATCTATTGAGACATGTTAATGATAAACTAAATTGATGAAAATGAGATAGCCAAGATTAATCATTTGCCTGAACTTAAAGCGGTTATATAGAGCTCCATATCTTAAACACTAAAAGCGAAGTTGGTAGATGCAATTCATGAAAAAAATACTAAAAAAAATATAATTTGGATACTACTAATTAGGTTTGCCAGTTGCTTCTCACTATATGAGTTCACTGCTAGCTGGGTATCGAGATCAATTGATTTCAAAAGTAATCAATCTGAAATAGTCAAAATCATTCGATTGTCAGATAAAGATCAATGTCTAAAATCAATGATCTAGAGATCACTAGAATACAAGGGAGCAAGGGTAGAAAATTAAATAATTCAGAAGGCAAATTCACTAAATTGGTGGTCAATAATGTTACACAAAAACAGGACCTTCTCTCAGTTATATATATAGTAAGTCAAAATCAGCCACAAATTCCATGTAACACTGAAAAAACACTCTGCAAGTATGGAACACTTTCAGAGGGATACAGGTTCATTGAAACAAGTAATAGGAATAGTTCAGGACTCACCAATTGCTTTATTATTACTGAAGGGAAGAATGTAGAAGGCGGTAAAGAAAATTATTAAATAATGTCAGGGAAGCAATCATTGAAGAACCAATAGACAGGAAAGTGAAATTACCAAGCTCAAGCTAGTCTTAGACTGAAAGGAAATACTTCTAATTAATTAATTAACATCAACACCAAGGGAATAACAAAGTACACATAAAAATGTTACCACTCTGACTTTGGTCTAAATAACAGCTTACAGCATGCCAGAGAGGAAATGCTAAGTGAGAAGGTAGGATCTTGGGCTTCTGTCAACCTATGGAAGAAAAGTCCCCAACATGGCCCCCCACACACATTATATCGTCTAAGCTTCAGGTCTGAGCTCCTCCCATCAGTGCTGAGCATCTGTACTACTCACCAGCCCATACCTCCCTGCACAGAGCCTTGCACAAATAAAAAGCAGAAAGCTTTCCTATGCACGTACCTCTCAGTGTCATTGATGCACCCTGGAAAGGCAATGCTGCACCCAAACAGCAAGATATGATTATAGCATTTTATGTGTTGGAGCTGGAGGAAGACAGAGAGATAAAAGTCCATATCTATGGTGTTGAGAATTGAAGTAGTCTGATGAAAGGGCATCATTTCACATTGGCTGGGGCTCACGTTGTTACACTGATCTGTCATAAAATAAGCAAACAAAAATAATATTTGTGAAAGAGGAGTAGGTATAATGTTCACATTTCAGCATAAGACTCAGTTTTGGAAGGTGAACAGCAAAGACATAAATTCACACATCAGGTATTTTAAAAAAGGTTAATTAAGGAAAATATAAATAAGGCAAGCATGAAAACTGGGGAGTGTGTGATTCACAAAGTGTCCTTTCAAAGTCATTATTATTAAAATACAAAGATTACATTTTAAACAAACACATCCCAAGTGCTGCCACTTAAGAATGAGAGAAATTAAAAATGGAAATAAAGTAACAAGAGTAAAAAGACTCAACAGAGTTCCATGAGTATGTAATGGGAAGAGATTTGTGAAAATAAATGTACATCTCATGGGGACAGAAGTATTAAAAATTTTAATGGGGAAATTGGAAAATAATTTAGAAGTCAAATTACACTAAGGGGAAATCCAATGTCAATGAACGTTTACATCAGATATGAAACATGGGGACAGTGACTCCATTACAGGAAGAATGCTCCAAATCACCAGTTTGGTGTCACTGAAGTGGGGCAAGATAAGCTGGTGGCCAAATGGCTCACAAAGAACAGGGTACCATTTTAATTTGTTAGTGATTGCACCTCTCTGATTTAACCAGCCATACTGCTCATGCAAAGCCCAGGCAGCTTGGTGGAGCCAAAAGCTACAGCAGAAGGGAAGGGGACTGAGGAACAGGAGCATATACTCCAGTTCATTCAGTATCTGTAATAAAGGAAACACAATATACAACCTAGGCATTACAAATTCCTCCAAACAGCAATGTAGATCGGGATATCTGCCTTTTTGTAGTAACGATTGGAGAATAAATACAGCCTAGGTTGGAATAATAATTCCTCTGCATTTTCAATTAGTTCCATGGGATTGCTTAGGGCAGACTGCTTAGTTTAATATCTCTTTGAAAAAATGATTGGTGCAAGCGAAACCCTGCATCAGGACTAAGGGTGGAGGAGAACGAAGTCCACTTCTAAAAGGAGAAGGGCACTGGTGTTTTGGGCAGTGGGTAATGGGCAGACCAAAGAGAGAGTGAAGGATGATCTACAGACAAAGTTAGGTAGGAGAGGGGAAGGGATGAAGCTGAAGGACAGGAGCTGGTGGATGAGAGATGGAAGCAAACAAAGTAAAAGGGCAGATGGTGCCAGATGGAGAGAGGGTAACGACGGAGGCTGCTGGGAGGTTGACAAACTGTACACAGAAGCTACTGGTGCTGGAACCTGAAATGCAATGATAGAGATAGTGGAAACCACTTGAGGAACATATGGACCCAGAACCAGAACTAATGACATGCAAGAGCTGTCTATATAGATGCGATGGACTCTGTACTTCTTTGTGAATATGTAATCCGAGTTACTCTGAGGTCAGGCCAGAGGCAAAGGTAAGTATGAATCTTATTGGTGGATCAAAGGAAAAGGGTAGTTATGGCAGTTACATTTTACCCTAACAGTGAAAGCCAAGTACATATTGGTATCAATGACATTGGAAGGAAAAGCAAAGAGGTCCTGAATAGAGAGAGCTAGGCAGAAAGCTAAGAAGCAGGACCTCCCAGGTAGTAATTTCAGGATTGTCAACTGTGCCATGTGCTAGTGAGGTTAGAAACAGGATGATTTGGCAGATTAATGTGTGGCTGAGGAGCTGGTGCAGGGGACACGGCTTCAGGTAGTTGGATCATTAAGATCTCTTCTGGGGGAGATATGACCTGTTCAAAAGTGATGGATTGCACCTGAATCTGAGGGCAACCAATATTCTCGTGGGCAGGTTTGTTAGAGCTGTTGGGGAGGGTTTAAACTGATTTGGTGGGGGGGGGGCAGTGGGGAACCGGAGTGAAGAGACTCAGGAAATGATGGATGGTAAGAAAGCAAAAATAGTGTGCATTCAGACTGGCAGGAAGGGCAGGCAGATGATAGGACAAAATTGCAGCCAGCAGGGTTAGTATCAGTGCTCTAAGGATGCCTAATCAAAAAGGATAGCAATTACAATGTTCAAAGCAGAGGTTATAAGAAATAAGGTTGTTCTATTACAGATTGTCATGTATGATGTTGTGATCATCACTGAATTGTGGCTGAAGGATGGTTGTAGTTGGGAGAAAAATGTCCAAGGTTACATGTTGTATCAGAGGGATAGGATGGCTTTTTAGAGCAGTTTGTCATTGAGCCTACTAGGAGATCAGCTCGACTGGATTGGGTGTTATGTAATGACCCAGAGGTGATTAGGGAGCTTAAGGTAAAAGAACACTTAGGAGACAGTAATCATGATACGATTCAATTCAACTTGAAATTTGATAGGGAGAAAGTAAAGTCTGGCGTAGCATATTTCAGTGGGGTAAAGGAAATTACAGTGGTATGAGAGAGGAGTTAGCCAAAGTAAATTGGAAGGAGATGCTGGCAAAGATGACAGCAGAGCAGCAATGGTGTGAGTTTCTGGGGAAAATGAGGAAGGTGCAGGATAGATGTATTTCAAAAATGAAGAAATGCTCAAATGGCAAAATAGTACAACCATAGCTGACAAGGGAAGTCAAAGCTAGTGTAAAAGCAAAAGAGAAGACATACAAGAAAGCAAAAATTAACAGGAAGATAGGGGATTGGGAAGCTTTTAGAAACCTACAGAAAGAAACTAAAAGAATCCTTAGGAGGGAAAAGATGAAATATGAAAGCAAGCTAACAAACAATATCAAAGTGGATAGTAAAAACCTTTCCAAGTACGTAAAAAATATGAGCGATGAGAGTAGATATAGGACCGCTAGAAAATGAGGCCAGAGAAATAATTACAGGGGCCAAGGAGATAGCAGATAAACTACATTAGTATTTTGCATTGGCCTTTACTGTGGAAGACACTAGCAGTGCACCAAATGTTGAAGGGTGCAAGGGAAGAGAAGACAGTGTCGTCACTAGTACAAGGGAGAAGACGCTCAAAAAGCTGAAAGACCTAAGGTTACATAAGTTATCTGGACCACATGAACTGCACCCTAGGGTGCTGAAAGGGGTAGCGGTAGAGATTGTGGAAGCATTAATAATGATTTTTCAAAAATCATTGGACTCTGGCAAGATGCCAGAGGACTGGAAAATTGTAAATGCCACTCCACTCTTTAAGAAAGGAAATTATAGACCAGTTAGCCTGACATCAGTGGTTGGGAAGATGTTGGATTAAATTGCTAAGGATGAGGTTATGGAGTACTTGGTGACACAGGACAGGGTAGGATAAAGTCAACATGGTTTCCTAAAGGGAAAATCTTGTCTGACAAATCTGTTGGAATTCTTTGAGGAGATTACACATATGATAGATAAAGGGGATGCAGTGGATGTTGTATGTTTGGACTTTCAGAAGGCCTTTGACAAAGTGCCACACATGAGACTGCTTACCAAGTTAAGAGCCCATGGCATTACGGGAAGTTACTGGTATGACTTGAGCATTTGCTGATGGAAGGAGGCAGGGAGTGGGAATAAAAGGATCCTTGTCTGGTTGGCTGCCAGTGACCAGTGGTGTTCCACAAGGGTTGGTGTTGGGACCGCCTCTTTTTATCCTGTTTGTCAATGATTTAGATGATGGACTAGGTGGTTTTGTTGCCAAGTTTGCAGATGATACAAAGATTTATGGAGGAGCAGGTAGTGTAGAGGAAACAGATAGGCTGCAGAGGGACTTGGACAGATTAGGAGAATGAGCAAGATAGTGGCAAATGAAATACAATGTTGGAAAATGCATGGTCATGCACTTTGGTAGTAGAAATAAATCTGCAGACTATTTTCTAAATGGGGAGAAAATCCAAAAATCTGAGATGCAAAGGGACTTGAGAGTCCTTGTGCAGAACACCCTAAAGGTTAACTTGCAGGTTGAGTCGGTGGCAAATTCAATGTTAGCATTAATTTCAAAAGGTCTAGAATACAAGAGCAGGGATGTGATGCTGAGGCTTTATAAGACACTGGTGAGGCCTCTCTTTGAGTATTGTGAATAGTTTGGGCTCCTCATCTAAGAAAAGATGTGCTGGCATTGGAGAAGGTCCAGAGGTGGTTCACAAGGTTGATTCTGGGAATGAATGGGTTATCATACAAGGAACGCTTGATAGCTCAGGGTCTGTATTTGCTAGAAATTTGAAGGATGATGGGGGATCTCATTGAAACCTTTTGAATGTTAAAAGGTCTAAACAGAGTAGATGTGGAAAGGCTGTTTCCCATGGTGGGGGAGTCTAGGACAAGAGGGCACATCATAGAGGGGCCTCCATTTAAAACAGAGATGGAGAGAAATTTCTTCAGGCAGAGGGTGGTGAATTTGTGGAATTTATTACCACAGGCAGCTGTGGAGGTCAGGTCGTTGGGTGTATTTAAGGCAGAGATTGATATGTTCTTGACTGGACACGGCATCAAAGGTTACAGGGTGAAGGCCAGAGAGTGGGGCTGAGGAGGGGGAAGAAAGGATTGATCATGATTGAATGGTGGAGTAGACTCAATGGGCCAAATGGCCTAATTCTGCTCCTATGTCTTATGGTCTTAAAACTCTTAGTCTCAGAGTTACTGCAGTCAAGAACTGTTCACCTACTGAAAAATCATAGTCATTAATATAGTGTGTGGATTGACACAGAGAACAGAAATGAGTTTACGAAGTGTTTAGTTGCGAGTGATGCAGAGGAGGGTCCTCCATAAATCTTTGTATTATCTACAAGTTTGGCGACAAAGCCATCTATTCCATCATCTAAATCATTGATAAACATTTCCCAATGTCCATTCTCCAATTCCATTTTAATTAATTTGCCAGTTACTTCAGGTGTACGTCATATTTCTTGTTTCCTGTTAGTTTCCCTAATGGTAAATCTCAAGGGTTTCCAGTCCTGTTTCACTGTCATCATCATTAGATTTTTAATCAATAATATGCAGATCAGTGCTCTTTTTGAAACTGCAATCTGATCTTTTAGCTTTTTCTCGTCCCTGAGCAGTCCATTTATTTTTATCTGCCCAATATGCTCCTGTATGTGTCCTACTTTGTTGCATTTCCTGCATGTTTCACCTTTAAATCTGCATTTGTTTGGTGTATGTGAGCCCTTGCCACAATGTAACCCAATCTGGTTAGCCAGGCCAATTTCTGTTTAGATGCTGCACTTTATTCAAGCTAATTTTCATTCCTGACTGCGACACAATTGCATCTCTGTTTGTGGTTTCCATTGAAGCAGTAAATTCAATTGTTCATTTGAATGTATGTTGTGTTTCATTTCAATTGTTTTTGAATGCTTTCTTGTGTAAGATTCCACAAACTAGACACTCTGTTAGGGTATCATTAAGCCCATTACACAACTGACAATGTGCAGACAAACTTTTCAATTCAGCCACATATACTGAAATGGACTCCCCTTCCTTTTGATTCTGCTTATGAAATCTAGAGCATTCTGCAATCAACAATGATTTTGGTTCTAAATGCTCCTGCACTACTTTTAACAATAGCAGCAAAGCTCATTTCTGATGGTTTGGTTGGAGCAGTCAAACTTCAAAGTAAACTGTATGTCTTTTAAACTAATAAACTTAGCAAAATTGGTACTTGCTTCTCATTGGTTATTTAATTTGCTTCAAAATACTGTTCCATTAGTTCACTATGCATAAGCCAATTACCCGTTGTATAATCAAACTTGTCAATCTTTCTGATGTAGACTGCCATTTCTGATTTTTTTAATGATTATTATCACTGATACTCACTCTTTATGAATCCTGAATTATTGATTTTTCTGAGTTTTCTTTCTTAAAAAATACAATCTTGTGTTTCCTTCTGCAGGTGTTGGCAGCTTTTGTTTTAAACTGGACTGTCTCTTCATGTGCGAACTTGTTTCTTTTAAATTCGGTTCCTCGCAGTGTTATTTTTAGTTCAAATGTTTCGCTCTGCTTTAACAGGTCGGTACCCGTGACAGGTTCATTTAAAAACAAACCTCATTGCCAATGTTATGTTTTGTAACTTCAGAGCATTAAACTAATTAAAGGAAACACGAGAGTCCAAGAAATGCAGGTGCAGTTCAAGTTTACTTTAAGCGAGATGCGCACATATCACGTGGTCGTGTGTGACGTATGCAATTTAAGTATTTTTACATATAACCTGTGATTAACTATTGAAACTAACAAGAATGCTTAATGAGAATATATATATATATATACACACACACGCGCACAAGACTACTCAATATTACTGAAATACTAAGTGCACAGCACCCTGCATTAGGACTAAGAGGGTAGAGGCAGTGTAAAAAGGTGAGAGGGAAATGTAAGATGGGGGCTGTTTATCCACTTCACTAACTAGTTCAATTTGCCCACCATCTCCCTCCTCACTTAGCTGCCTCTCACCTGGGTACCTCTCCTTTACACTCTCAGTCCAGATGCATGGCCTCATGTTGAAACATCCACTACTCCTTTCCCTCCACAAATGTTTTTTGACCCATGGAGTTCCTCCAGCAGTTAATTTTCTGTTCCAGATTCTTTTAATGCCTGGTTTAGCTAGCACTACGGGACACAATCCAGTGGTGAGGTATGTCAGATAAGATCCTATATAATGTTTTTTTTAAATGGTGTACCCACTGAATATCCTTATAAATTATACTTAACTACAATTATCTTAAACAATCATCTCCTGAAAAGATCTAAGCATGGACAAAGCAATACTCTTTTGATTTTCATTAAGTAGTGCAGACATTATTATTTGTGCTGGTTATTGCAAGTAGGAAGATATTAAAAAGTGTGCAACAGATGATATTTGAACTATTCCTTTCTTGAGGTTCCCTAACTCAAATTCTTCTCACTTGCCACCCAAGGTAAAGATCAACTATAAATCTTTGCAAACAGAAACCAAAACCAATTTATTACCGATAAACTACTAATTAAATTGACTTATACCAACTGAGGAATTATTTTGAATTTTATAATTACTCTTTACTGAGGGTTAGGTACAGAAAAGATAGTTCCCTTCAAATACCGCCCTAAAAGCCTTCACCATCACCTTGGAATGAGTCCAAAAGATGAAACTCTCTGGCAGTGCAACATCCATCACGTACCAGCTCCTCAGCCTGGATTTGTATGCCTGGAATCTGAGTACAAATCTCTAGCTTACAGATGGATGTGCTGCAATGGGCTACAGCTGACACCACCTCCCCTCCCCTCAGCAGCTATAGCTGTTTTTCCATTCTATCCCAAACAGCGCTTTAAAGATTTAAATCATATCTCCGCCATGCAACAAAGGGGCCAATTCTTTCTGGGGTGGACATTTCATAGTAATTAGACGATTGTCATAATAGAGTCATAGACAACAGTCATATATGATGGAAGCAGACTCTTTGGCATACCATTAACAGTGCCAGCCATCACTTACCAATCTATACATGCAATTTCCCAGGATTTGATCAGTAGCCACAGCTTTTCAAATACTTACCAAAAATCTTAATTAAGAAATACTTAGATTAATTAAGAAAATTAATGTGTTAATTATTTTTTAAATATCTGACCACAGCCTCCACCACAGAGCTTGGGCAGGTCAGGGCTTATGGTAATCATTCTTCTAGATCTAAGGAAGATTAAGTTAGGGTATTGAGAGCAAGGATAGTGAATGAAGGTGGCAGTTTCAGCAGATGGCATTATTGGTCCAGTCCAAGTAGTTCCAGATTCTCCAGTCATTATTTAATGACCTGGATTCACCCTAGCTAAATTCCTTCATAATGCTCTGGAGGCAACAATATAGTCTTCAAGGCAATATTTCTGGAGGGGAGATCTGATAGAGGTTTATAAAGACTGGATAGAGTGGGAAGAGAGTATCTGGAACCCAGGGTTGAAATGTCTAATACCAGAGGGCATGCACAGGAGTGAGAGGGGATAGGTTCAAGGGAGATGTGAGGGATAGATTTTTAACTCAGACAGTCATGGATACCTGGTATAGTGGTTGAGGCAAATACATTAGAGGCTGTTAAGAGATGTTAAGGATAAGATGTTAGGAGAGGCAGTTAAGGATAAGCACATGGATATAAGGAAGATGGAGGGATGTGGACATTTTGTAGGTAGGAGGGATTAGTGTTTGGGTGATTTTGATGTGCTTTTTAGCCAGTTCAGCACAACATTGTGGGCCAAATGGCCTGTTTCTGTGCTGTAATCTTCTATGTTCTATGACCTGTAAACAGTTTTGCAATTTCTATTTTTGAAATAGGGTATGAATAATTCCTCATGCAAATAAATGGGTTAAGTAAAGCCAATGATAAGCCAACAGTGTATGCATATGAATACAGTAGAAGGGACTTCCATATTCCTTATATCTCCTACCAGTCATAGCTTTACCTCCACTTCTTCTGGTTCTCTGATACACATTTGTTTTTACTCTTCTCTCATTTTCTTCTTCTGATGAAAACGTTATTGTCATGAAACACAAACTATATTGCTCCCTTCATAGAAGCATCCTTATCTGAGTATCTCCAGCATTTTCAATTTCTTTGTCAGATATTCGGCATTTATTGCTTTTTGCTTTATGCTCACTGAAGTATTCCAGATTATGAAAAAGAGCTTATTTACATGCTGTCATATCACAAAATAGGCAACTTTATATGCAAGATATATCAGAACCATAGAATACCAAAGAGCAAGGTTAAGTATTATAAAGGAGTTACAAGTTTGCCCCTGGCTAAATGAAAATAAACTAAAAACATCTCATTAAATACAATGTAAACAAGCTCTTACCATAGATGGTATCAAAATATTCATCATCATCAACATATTTTCTGTTAACATTTGTCAAAATGTGGGCAATTTTGAGGATATGGAAAGACATCTTGCGAACTGGGTCAATGGTAGATGGCACAAGGGTATAAGTTTCATTTGTTGTCTGAGCAAGCGATTGTGTGCCTGCCACGTGCAGAAATGAGTCCTTGCTGTCTTCATCAAAAGAAGGTCTATTACCAATTACACCTGGCGAAAACAATAAAGTAACAGGTTAGCACTCCATTCTGAGTAAATTCCTTTGAGTAATTTTCAGATATGGACTCTAATGGAATTTGTCCCTTTCTGTCTTGTTAAATTTGGTGGAACAGAAAGTACTGGTTCTGCATAGGGAAATGTTTCTCTACAACAGATCATTCCCTAAAAGTGAATACTGCATCCATTATATCAGTGATTCCCAACGGAGATGTTATGTGTCCTAAGGGGGCATTAGGGGAAATAGAAGTCATCTGGGACATTCAAGATTCTTGGGGTGGAGGATGTAAGCAGCACCCTAACTTGAGGCACAAGAGCTGATTGACCATTAGTACAGCAGGCACTCCAAAAAAAAACAATGAGGCCAGCAGGCACTCCAAAAAAAAACAGTGAGACGCTGGAACTCAGGAAGAACCATAGTTCTGCAGGCAGTCAGCACTCATCATCACAACTTGGCAATCTCATCTGACCGTACCAACCAAACAGACGTTATTGGGGATGCATAAATTAGCAACCAGGGTGCCCAACAGTTCCCCTTGATTCACAGTACAGAATGAGTTCACGCAATTTAACAGTTGGTAAGTCAAGTACATCCTCTCAACTTTCTCCACAGATCTACGATAAACAAGCCACACAACGATACAGCACTTGCCGGAACCAAATGGTTAAATAGAGCTAGTCAGCGAACCTGCCAACACTGAGGATTCCTCGAGGTGTTTAAAGTGACCTCGGCCTCATAAGTGTGGTTAAGAACCATCTTTGGGGATTATAAAATTGGTCAATTGCACTAACTGGAATAATATAAAGGTAGCTTGCTGAACACCAGCTTTATCCCGGCTAACATTCAGATTTTAATGTGAATCCTTGCCAATATAATTTTCCCTGGTGCGATCATCATCATCTTTGCCTCGCCACTCCTCATTGTGCCACTCCCATGTCAACTCGATGCTGTCATCAACATCCGATAGGCATTCCCAGTTTGTGTACATTTTTTATTTTAATTTAGCCCTGTTAATGATGGAAAAATACATATGGATAAATACATATGATCTCTGTAAGTCTGAAGGAGGTGAAGCCTTGAATTCTAATCCTGCCAAGAAACCGAAACTGCAGAAAGTGCATCAATACAATGTTACATACCTGGAGTATGGTTTTATTCCATTCCCGTCAGATCAGCGATGCCCCATGTGTCTCATTTGTAATACTGTACTGTCTAATGAAGCCATCAAGATTGCAGGAACACATCTGTAAAAGTCACCCTAAAAAGGCTACTTATGGTATTACTCAGTTCCAGAAGATGAAAGAAGCATTTGAAAGGCATTGCACACGTGACTCATTTGCTAAAAATGACCGTGACAGTCTTCAATGCTTCTTATAGCATTTCCAAAATGATAGCAAAGTGAGGAAAATCTCACACAATTAGTGAAAGATTAATAATGCCTGCTGTATCAGAAGTGCTCACCACTGTCCTCAAAATGGATACCAGTATCTTAAAATCATTCCACTGAGTAATAACTCTGTAGATAGATAGATAGGTAGATAGATAGAAATACTTTATTAATCCCGAGGGAAACTTGGTTTCGTTACAGCCACACCAACCAAGAATAGAGCATAAATATAGCAATACAAAAACCACAACAAAATGCAAACTATGCCAGATGGAAAATAAGTCCAGGACCAGTCTATTGGCTCAGAGTGTCTGACCCTCCACGTTGTATTGACAAAATGAGTGAAGACATTGAATATTAGCTATGCAGAAAAGCTACAAAAATAGAATTTGGTTTACAACTGGATGAGTCAACTGTGCAAGACAATGGGGCATTGCTAATGACATATGCACAGTTCATCAAAAATGAAAAGTTTATAAAGAGATTCTCTTTTTGTAAAAAGTTAAAATCAAATATCAACAAAGAATCAATCTATGACAAGCTCAAAATGTATGTTGATGATAAAAGTATTCTGATTAGGAACATTATTTCTTGTGCAACAGATGGAGCATAATATATGACAGGTCACTATGCTGATTTAGTGGTATTTATGAAAAAAGAAATTCCAAGTCTGTTTGCAATCCATTGTGTAATTCATTGTCAACATCTCGTAGCCGAAAACCTCAGCCAGCAACTTTTTCGAACATGACCCTTGTAATATCTATCTCTCCAGTTATGCCAAGATGACGATGAAAAAGTTTGAGCACTTGCTTCTTCACACTGAAGTGCTTTGGCTGTCAAATGCTTCTTTGATCTTTTTGACATTGTGGTTGAATTTTTGCTCAAAGCCAACAAGAGCTTGGGAAATAAGATTGAACTATGTGGAGATGTGGCATACCTAGCCAATCTGTATGACAAAATGAACATTCTAAATATGAAACTGCAGAGTGAGAATTTGAATTTAATCCAGGCAAAAAGTGCAGTGTCCAATTTTATCAGAAAGCTGGAAACACATAAGCAGAACACCGGGAGAAGAATGTTCTCACAGTTTCTCTGCATGGAAAACATGGCAATCTCTTTCACGGAAGGTGATTTGAAAAAGTACTGTTTACAGTCGCATTCACTGATGAAGGACCTTCCGAATCGATTCAAGGATTGGAAATCGATCTGGAAATTCCGGACTGGGTAATTAACCCATTCTTTGCAAGATGGAAGAACAGGAAGAGAGCTTGCAAGAAGAAATTATTGAAACTCAGAATGATTAAGAAGCAAAAATGTTTTCAAAAATGTTGGCTGTTATAGTATATGGCTACACTGTCATACAAAGTTTCCTGGTCTTTGGAGAAAAGCCAGACTGCTCCTCATTGCTTTTCCATCCTCTTACCTTGTTGAAAGAGGCTTCAGTGCAGTGAATCACACACAATTGGACATTGTTATACATGGGGAATTAAGGTTTTTGCTGTCACAACGTGAACCAAATATTTCAACTCTTGCTCAAAACCATCAAGCTCAAGGATCACATTGATATCAAAGCTGTTGTACAGGGCACAGGTATTGTGTAAGCTAGGTTTAAAGACAAATAAAAAGTTAATGCAGAATCATTTTTCTCATGTTAGCATATGGAAGAACATGTTTTTACACTATGAAGGGACAGGGAAGTATACTGCACCTAAGAGGGGTGTTGGCAAATATGAAGGTCCTATAGGAGAGCGTTGGCAAGAATGAAAGTGATTTAGGGAGGTGTTGGGCTAAAAAAAAAAGGTTGGGAAATATGGCATTATATGAACTGTTTAAAAAGGCTGAAATCTTTCTGAAAGGATTGTGCCCAGGAATTAAATTTACTGCCATTTAGCAGGCACTTATGAGTCCTTAAAATTACATGCCAACCAGTATGTAATCAGATAGTTTAGATGACAAGACTAGGGACTTCTGCATGTTTAAGTAGAGGCAGTATACAATTTAGATTAGCCTTTTGATCAGCATGGAAATGCACGGATATTTCTTAAATTATAATGGGATATATAGTGTTGTGGCAAGACATTTCACACCATCTATTAGGCTTCTCCGCATATTTAACCTTCCAGATTTTTTTTTGCTTAACATGTCAGAGGGAGGTAAAATGGGTACCTCATTTGTGAGAACAGGACAAGCAACAGCATATCTCCTCCACCAACTATATCATAAGCCTACGAGGATGAACAAGCACCAGCCTACAATGGGGAAACTGGTGGTGCCGAGAGCCAGCAGCTTAAATTCCTGGGTATTATCTGAAGACTGTCCTGGGCCCAGCACTGGTAATCATAGGTGTAATCACAAAAAAGGCACACCTGCATCTTTATATACTTAGGAGGTTAAGGAGGTTTGCCTTACCTCAGGTTGTCATTGAACACTATCAGACTTCTACACATGTACTGGTGAAAGTACCTATCTAGTTGCATCATGCTCTGGCATGGCAATTTTTCTGCACAGAATGAAGCTGCAGAGAACTCAGTCCAATACATTGCAGGCACCTTCCTCCCCACCACTGATCGTATCAACAAGAGGTGCTGTCTCAAAAAGGCAACCCTCTGTCAAAGAACTACACATTGCAGGCCATGCCACCTTCTCATGGCTACCACTGGGCAGAAGATACAGAAGCTTGGAGAACCCACACCACCAGGTTCAAAATCTGCTACTTCCCTTCAACCATTCGATTTTTGAACCAAATGGCAATCTAATCTCCACAGCACTGTGACCAGTTTGACCACCCTGCACGAAAATGGGCTTCGTGGGTCTTTTTTTTGTTCTAACTGCAGTCTTTCTGATAAAGAAAAATGGGTATGAATTAAGTTTAATTTATGTTTTTCCTGTGAATGCTGCGCACGTGTGCCTGTGATGCTGCTGCAAGTAGGCTTTTCAATGTACCTGTGTACACATGACACTTACGCATTTGACAATAAACGTGACTTTGCAAGATGTCTAGGGCAAGCAAAGTCAACTTATACTGTGAACTGAGTAAACAGAAAATAGTCAATACACACAATGCAGTTCAATGCTGAGTTAGATTTCGAGACACTATTATAGTATGGAGGGGTGCAAGTTGGAGTACAGATTCTAAATTATTGAACAGTCACATTTCTGCCATTGCGAATCCGTGTAATGAGCAGACAATTTTTATTGTACTGATTATTCTCAGCTCTAGAAACACAGAGCAAGGCCATTCAATTTGTTGTAATTGTGTTGGATCAATTCCTTGTCTTCTGTCAGATTTGTTCCAGATTAGCCAAAGTCCAATCCCATCCTCCCATTCTTGGTTTATCCTCATTTCTTCTTAACCTATGTATATTTGCTCCACAATCTTTTCTTAAAACTGCAATGGTCTCAGCTTCTCCCGAGTGAAAGTTCCCACACACATCTTGAAGATGTACTGATATTTTAATTGCTTGTTATAAATATCCCTCATTATAATTTGGGTGGGAAAAAAACATCAAAAAGAGCTTTTAGAGATGTGAGAGAGAAGTTTCAGGCGTACAAAGAAATAAGGAGGGGGAAATGGGACTGATAATAAGAGCATAGTGCAACAAAAATCACAAACATTGCTGAGCTCTTTACTTAACTTCCAAATGGCCCAAATTTTATATCGTTGCCACAATTGTTCAGCACAAGGAATGCGGGGACATCTATTTAGAATAAGAAAATACTCCAATTTGCCTTTATATCAATAAACTTGAAGTTGAAAAGAAGCATTTAACTGTTCATCTAAGGGATCGCTAAAAACCAGTGCAAAACAACAAATAACAATCAAATGACTATGGAGTGTTTGCTAGAGGATTCTACAATTATCAAATAAAGTTATACAATTCTTAGAATAGGACCTTTGTCAAACTAGATCAGATATGTGGTCACTCACTCTCCACGATGTTCTCTCCTCGCTCCAGGGTGCCGGACTCTGTCACTATTCTGTTACTCGGTCAATTTAAATGGATAGACTGAAAAGACAGGGTGTCGGGATCTGGGTCAAGACTGATTTTGTTCGTTCTTGATGGTGGTCACTCCTCTCTCTCTATAGTGCTGAGGCTATGAAGACTACCCTGGCTGTGTGCTCCATGCCCGCTAATATGATGGACCAATAAGCGAGGCTTTGGGCTGCTCCGGAGTTCACATCTGAGGACTCAATTTCTGGTTCAGATCATTTATAGCTCACTTCAATTGCCTGCATGATTTTGTGCTTTTTTTCTTTCTCTTGTATATCAGGCAGGATACTTGGTAGTGTAGAGGAGCAGAGGGATCATGGGGTACATGTCCACAGATCCCTGAAAGTTGCCTCACAGGTAGATAGGGTAGTTAAGAAAGCTTATGGGGTGTTAGCTTTCATAAGTCGAGGGATAGAGTTTAAGAGTCGCGATGTAATGATGCAGCTCTATAAAATTCTGGTTAGGCCACACTTGGAGTACTGTGTCCAGTTCTGGTTGCTTCACTATAGGAAGGATGTGGAAGCATTGGAAAGGGTACAGAGGATATTTACCAGGATGCTGCCTGGTTTAGAGAGTATGCATTATGATCAGAGATTAAGGGAGCTAGGGCTTTACTCTTTGGAGAGAAGGAGGATGAGAGGAGACATGATAGAGGTGTACAAGATAATAAGAGGAATAGATAGAGCGGATAGCCAGCGCCTCTTCCCCAGGGCACCACTGCTCAATACAAGAGGACATAGCTTTAAGGTAAGGGGTGGGAATTTCAAGGGGGATATTAGAGGAAGGTTTTTTACTCAGAGCGTGGTTGGTGCGTGGAATACACTGCCTGAGTCAGTGGTGGAGGCAGATACACTAGTGAAGTTTAAGAGACTACTAGACAGGTATATGGAGGAATTTAAGGTGGGGGTTATATGGGAGGCAGGGTTTAAGGGTCGGCACAACAGTGTGGGCTGAAGGGCCTGTACTGTGCTGTACTGTTCTATGTCTATTTTCTATGCATTGGTATTTTATTTTTATTGCTATTCATACTTATTTCCTTTAATTGGGTTCGTTCAGGTTTCTTGCTTAGTGGCTACATGTGAGAAAGCAAATCTCAAGGTTGTATAATTTATACATTCTTTGATAATAAATGTACCTTGAATCTTGAATCTTTGAATATGTTGTTCTGTATTACCTTTAACTCAATAGAAATACTGGCCATTCCTAACTTCAAACTTCTTGCAACAACTAAGCACTCATGTCAATGGCTGATTAACTTATCCAACTCAAATTGTATTCATCTTCAGAACTTCCTCCTGTTCTACAATTGTCTCTAAAAGTACTTAAAGAGAATCTAGCTAGCCTGGAGATAGAAATCCAATGAACTGTGCTTTAGAATCTTCTGCAGGTTAGACACAAAAGCATTAGTTAAAATTGTGGCGGTTAATGCTAGCTGCCTAAACAACAGAAACGACAGTATCTGCCAAACACTCTTCTTTAGGAAATGATTATCTTCCATTCTTACCTTTCTTCCTAGGCACTTCCTCCTTTGTCCACCATTACCTTTTCATCTGTGTACATTCATTCCATCTCCAAAATACGGATCATAGTTTCACGCTCTTTCTTTGTTAATAATGTTACTACATTCAGTGACTGCGGATAAAATTGGATACCATGTCACTAACTGTAATTTTGCCTCAATATCCTACTGTATGTGTGGGCATAAATCAGCTCACTAATATATATTAATGAAGTTCTATGTGTTCTAATGGTTCCTTAAATGTATACAGCTACATAAGAAGCTTTTACAAAGGAATGCCTTTTTGATATTTATTTAAATCTTCTGCTTGGCAGCCTTTCTTTCTACTTGGTAAATGGTTGAGAATGCACCTAAACAACTTCACAAATGATTTTTGTTAAAATAAATACTTTCAAGGCGGGCACTGAAAAGATCCCACCTTTGGAATCTAGCGTAGCAGAGTAGGTCAAAAGTTTCTCCTTTTTATTGGTAATAATGGATTCCACTTGGAGCTTTTTTTATTTAAAATTAATATCAGTCCATCAGCTAAAGGCAAGCTCTAGTTTGCCACTAACTGACCAGCAGAACTTTTTGCACGATGGGGGGAGGCACATCAGGAATAAAAAATTGAATGATTTTATATCCAGTATGATCCAATAGATTTACACTGATTCTAAACAGGGTATCATTCTATTAATAATACCAACATCATTTGTTTTCACAAGCATTGCACATTGGTTTTTTTTTCCCTCTTGTGCCCAAATGCCATAGAGTATGAGGATCAATATAAAACTGTCCAAAGTGGGAAATACGATGACATCATCCAACCACTATCACTTTTAGAACCCAGCCAGTGATTTGTGAGCATTGTTCAAGCAAATCAGTTAGCAGAAGGTCAAGGGGTTGCTGACTCTGGCAGTCATAATGTGGAGCTAAGCTGGAAGTAAGTAATTAGACATGTTTTCATAAAGGAGGCTCAATATTGTGCTGACAGGGTCTAGAAACAGTGCCCCCCCCATACATACATACACAAAAAAACCCAAAAAAATGAAGATTTCTCTTTTCTTTTTGTTCAACTACCTAATACTTGTACTAAATATTCAGTGGATTTAGCATAGGATCTAAGATGCCCCCTGATACACTGTTAATTAAGGTCTTACTGGAAACTGCTGGGAACCAAATCACTGAGAAGCAATCAGAAAAGAGATTGTGTCTAGGAATAAAAAGGAAATAGGACTAGAACCACAATACCATATCTTTCAGCTATAAGAGACCATAAAACATAGGAGCAGAATTAGGCCACTCAACCTATCAAGTCTGCTCCGCTATTCCATCATGGCTGATCCCAGATCCCATTCAACCCCATACACCTGCCCTCTCACCATATCTCTTGACGCCCCAACCAATCAGGGATCTATCAACTTCCACTTTAAATATACCACGGTCTGTGGCAGAGCATTCCACAGATTCACTACTCTTTGGCTCAAAAAAATTCCTCCTCACTTCTGTTCCAGAAGATTGCCCCTCAGTTTTGAGGCTGTGCCCTCTAGTTCTGGATATCCCATCAGAGGAAATATCCACCCCATATTCACCTGGTTCTTCCAACATTTGGTAGGTTTCAATGAAATCCCCAAAAATTTTTCGAAATTCCAGTGAGTACAGGCTCAAAGCTGCCAGACGCTCCTCATATGTTAACCCCTTCATTCCTGGAATCATCGTCGTGAATCTTCTCAGGACTCTCTCCAATGACAATTCATTCTTTCTGAGATAAGGGACTAAAAACTATTGACAATACTCCAAGTGCAGCCTGACTAGTGCCTTATAAAGGCTCAGCATCATTTCCTTGCTTTTATATTCTATTCCCCTTGAAATAAATGGCAACATTGCATTTGCCTTCTTTACCACAGACTCAACCTGTAAATTAACCTTCTGGGAATCTTGCACAAGGACTCCAAAGTGCCTTTGCACGTCTGATGTTTGAATTTTCACCCCATAATTGTCTGCCCATTTAGATTATAATAAGTACACAGATTGTGCAGGATTCTCTGTGGTCATTCCTTTAAAAAATCAAGTATACTGTTCTGGATGCTGTTGGGTGGGATGATCTGGCACTAGAATTACAGTGGGGAAGAGTGAAAGCAAACAGGGTTCTAGTGCTAGGGGACTCAATAGTTAGGGGGACAGACAAAAGATTCTGCGGCCACAAAGGGGACTCCACAATGGTACGGTGCCTCTCTGGTGACAGACTCCATAACAGTACATAACAAACAAATGATTGTCTTCTGGCATCCCTGAGTGTTTTATGGAAATCATCTCTCAATTTCATGTAAGGGTAGGGTCACTGATTTGAACTTCACACTCCTGGATGGCGGTGGTGTTCTCATGTGATTGCTACCCCTGTCCTTCATGATGGTAGAGATTACAGATTTGCAAGATGCTATCGGTAATTAAAGTGAGCAAATACAGTGCAGCAAATATCAGTCATGGTATATGAGGTGATACCTGAATATCAATGGATGTTCTTATTCAATGTACTGATTACTTCAAAACTCTTCAAAATCACTAGCAATCACTTCAAAACTCAATAAAAATTATATTTTAAAAAAATGTACTGAAAACCTTGTTCAAGAGAAGCACTGAATAAATGTTTTACTTCCCCAAAGGCACTTGGGGCCAAAAGTTTATATGACGTTGTTTAGACAAAGCAACACAGTGAATAATAGAAACATAATGAGATAACAGCAGTGAAAATGGAATAAAGATGTTTAGTTTACATTACCTGGTTTAGCACCTTCAAGCAATATCAGAAAAGAAAATTTTTAAATTCAGTGGAAAACTCAACAGGCCAGAAGGTATAGACCTGCAAAGAGCTGAGGGTGGATTTGGGGTGGTATCCAGCAGTGGCTTAGGGGAGCCAGGTTACTATGTAAGACAAACTCTTCATTTAACAATATATGAATAAGTAGAAGGGCACTTGGCCCCCCACACTAGCACTACCGTTAAATAAAATCAGAAATCATCTTTTACCTTAGCTTCACATTCGACACTAACCTCCTGTCCATCAATACTATTAAATTCGATTTACGATATCGGAACTCAGATCTGCATATGCATTTGTGTTTACACCCCTTTAAAATGAAATTAGCATTGAACCAACTAAAATATCAAAACTAATAAAATTTGGATGATGCAGCTGAAATTATTAAACAAGTTATGACCCAGTGGCATCATGCTCAACAAGGCCATCTCCTGAATATATAGACAATCCTGGCTGTCGACAGGAAAGAAAAAAATTACACATTTATGAAGAAAATTCAGAAGTATACTCCTGATATAGGAAAAGAAAGCAGCAAATATGTGCAGAATGAGATTGTAACATCCCAATAAAAGTAATCAGATAAATGATGAAATGACATCCTAGAAATTCTTCGGCATACATTGACGAGCACCATGGTAATTCTGATCAAGGTCATTGAGGGGTAATGTTATAATATGCATCAAAGACAATGTACTTTGTGTGTTTCAATGGCCAATTCTAGCCCATCTATAAAATCCATAGCATCAGAGAGCAGGTCACATAGCATAGAAGCAAACCATTCATTCCATCACATGCATGCTGACCAGTGTGCATCCATCCAAATCAATATCACCTCTTGCCTCATACCTAGGTGATTTAACTGCTTGTCTAGGCTCTGAAATGCTGCCAGTGGCTGTGCTTTCATCACCCTCTCCAGCTACGCTTGCAGACTAGTGTGGTAGTCAACCAGCCAAAGTTCAGTTGCGAGTTTGAAGAACCGAGATTGCTGCAGCCATGTTTCTGTGAACAGGACTACCTGGCCAGTTTTCTACGTTGTTGGATAGTTGTCAGTTTTGCAACTGCACAGGGACTATCTTGGCCAGAGGCATAGCTAAGCCTGACTGCAGTTCCATAGAACCATATATAGAATGTAGCTGGTCTCATAACCATTAACCTAAATATGGACTAAATGCTGAATTCCCGAGACAAGGTAAAAGTGACTTCCCTTAACAACTGGACAGTATTTGACTGAGCTTGAAATCAAGGAGAAAACACTGATTGTTAATTTCACACCTCATAGAGCAGACAATGATTATTGGAAGTCAATCACTCCAGCCCCAATGTGCTGTTGTAGGAGATACTCAGAGCAGCATCCAAGCTGCAACTCTCTTCACTAATTTCATTTATTTCAGTGGCTTGAAACTAGAACTAGACAATAGCCAGGAATGTGATGACAGGTGGTATGTATTATTTAAACCTTGGATGTGCCAGACAATGACCATTTCCAAAAAGACAGACACCAGGATACCATTAATTGGTATTGCCATAACCAGACATCACACATTAACAACTATGGGTAGTGACTAGTGACCAGAAACTTAACTGACAACTGCATAATTACCACAGACACAAGAGCAGATCAGGAACTGTCCTCTCCAAGTGACTTACCTATCTTTCCATAATCTGCATGGCAAAATTCAGAGTGTGATGGAGTACTCTTCACTTGCATAGAAGAGGACAACTTCAATAATTCTCAAGGTGTTAAGCAAACCCAGAGCAAAGCAAGCTACTTACCTGATACCTCCATAAACATCCATTCCCTCCACCAACAGCATATACTGGTTCTAGGAGTATCACCTATCACATGTGCTGCAACTATTCACCCAGACTATTCCAACAGAACCCTCCAAGCCCATGATCTTTACCTCAGAGAAGGACAATAGCAGCAGGGACATGGAAGCACCAGCACCTCCAAGTTGAACTGTCTGAATCTAAAATAGATCACTGCCACTGGGTCAAAATCCCAAAGCTCCTGGTCCAATAGCACATCACCACCTGCTCAAAGACTGCTAGTGATGAGCAAAAAATGCCGGCCTTGCCAGCAAAGCCTCAATGCAAAACAAATTAACAAATGGCAAAAAGATGTAATCTTCACTTCATTTACATTTTCAGATTAGATGTAAAGATTCTAAATAGTTTTAAGCTTTTAGACAGAATTTTAGAACCTTGCTGGATGCTCGAAATAAAACATACCAAGCGATCTGCTTTGTCAAAGCAAAAGATGTAATAAGAAATCACAACATTGTCATCAATTAAATCATATGAGAAACTTCAGCAAATAAACGGTATTTACAGGAAAAACATTTTCAGAAATAGAAATTATTTTTATAGCAAACTTCAAAACAGCTTGCACCAAGAAAGAGCTATGGTAGAAAACAAATTGGAAACAAACTGAAGCGATAATAAGAACATAAGAAATAGGAGCAGGAGTAGGCCATCTGGCCCATCAAGCCTGCCCCGTCATTCAATAAGATCATAGCTGATCTGTCCGTCATGGCAAACTCAGCCCCATCTACCTGCCTTTTCCCCATAACCCTTAATTCCCCTACTATGTAAAAATCTACCTAACCATATCTTAAATATATTTAGTGAAGCAGCCTCAACTGCTTCCATGGGCAGAGAATTCCACAGATTCACCACTCTCTGGGAAAATCAGTTTCTCCTCATCTCCGTCCTAAATCTTCTCCCCGAATCTTGAGGTCCCCTAGTTCTAGTCTCACCTACCAATGGAAACAACTTTCCTACTTGTATCCTATCTAACCCTTTCAAAATTTTGTATGTTTCTATAATGTCCCCTCTCATTCTTCTGAATTCCAGAGAGTATAGGCCCAAGCAACTCAATCTCTCCTCGTTAGTTAACCCCCTCATCCCTGGAATCAACCTGGTGAACCTCCTCTGCACTGACTCCAAAGCCAGTATATACTTCTCAAATATGGAGACCAGAACTGCACACAGTACTCCAGGTGCGGCCTCACCAGTACCCTGTATAGTTGCAGCATGACCTCCCTGCTCTTGAATTCAATCCCTCTAGCAATGAAGGCCAACATTCTGTTTGCTTTCTTAATAACTTGCTGTACCTGCAAGCCAACTTTTTGCGATTCGTGAACAAGCGCTCCCAAGTCCCTCTGCACAACAGAATGCTGCAGTCTTTCACCATTTAAATAATAATCTGCTCTTCTATTATTCCTTCCAAAGTGGATGATCTCACATTTACCAACGTTGTATTCCATCTGCCAGACCTTGGCCCACTCACTCAACCGACCTATATCCTTCTGCAGACTCTCCATATCCTCTGTACAATTTGCTTTTCCACTCAGTTTAGTGTCACCAGCAAATTTTGCTACACTACACTCAGTCCCCTCTTCCAAATCATCAATGTAAATGGTAAACAGCTGCGGGCCCAGCACCAACCCCTGCAGCACCCCACTCACCACTGACTGCCAACCAGAGAAACACCCATTTATACCAACTCTCTGCCTTCTATAGGTTAACCAATCCACTATCCATGCCAATACACTTCCTCCAACTCCATGTATCCGTATCTTATTTATAAGTCTCTTGTGTGACACCGTATCGAACACCTTCTGGAAATCCAAGTATACGACATCCACCTGTTCCCCTCTATCCACTGCACTCATTATGTCCTCAAAGAACTCCAGTAAGTTTGTCAAACAGGACCTGCCCTTTCTGAAACCATGCTGCCTCTGTCTGATGGAATCGCTCCTTTCTAAATAGTACACTATTTCTACCTTAATGACAGCTTCAAGCATTTTCCCGACTACAGATGTTAAGCTAACTGGCCTATAGTTGCCCGTCTTTTACCTACATCCTTTTTTAAAAAGTGGTGTGACATTTGCTGCCTTCCAATTCTCCAGGACCTCCCCAGAGTCTAGAGAGTTTTGATGAATAATTACCAACGCATCTACTATAACTTCCGCCAATTCCTTCAGCACCCTGGGATGCATCCCATCAGGATCAGGGGACTTATCTACCTTCAGGCCCTCTAGTTTGCTCATCACTATCTCTTTAGTGACAGTGATTTTATCGAGGTCTCCACCTCCCATTCCATCCATAACATCCTTCTTTGGCATATTAGATGTGCCCTCCACCATGAAGACTGACACAAAATAATCGTTCAATGCCTCAGCCATTTCCTTATCACCCAATATCAATTTCCCCTTCTCATCTTCCAAGGGACCTACGTTGACTTTAGCCACCCTCTTCCACTTTATATATTTATAAAAACTTTTGCTATCTATTTTTACATTTTATGCTAATTTACTTTCATATCTTTCCTTTCCTTATTTCTTGTTTATTTGTTCTCTGTTGCTTTTTAAAGTTTTCCCAATCCTCCAGTCTCCCACTACTCTTTGTGACTTTGTACATGAGCTTTTAATTTAATGCTATCTTTTATTTCCTTAGTTATCCAAGGCTGGCTCTCCCACATTTATCATGAGAGAAATTCTACCATATTAATTAAGACCCATCTACTATCCTGAGAGGCAGGATTTATGAACATTTGATGAGGCATAATATGATTAGTCAGCATAGCTTTGTCAAAGGTTGGTCGTGCCTTACAATCCTGATTGAATTATTTGAAGATGTGACTAAACACATTGATAAAGATAGAGCAGTAAATGTAGTGTATATGGATTTCAACAAGGCATTTGATAAGGTACCCCATGTAAGACTTATTGAGAAAGAACAGAGGCATGGGATCCAAGGGGACCTTGCTTTGGCTTGGCTTGCCCACAGAAGGCAAAGAGTGGTTGTAGGTGGGTCATATTCTGCATGGACATCAGTGACCAGTGGTGTGCCTCAGGGATCTGTTCTGGGATCCCTACTCTTCGTGATTTTTATAAATAACCTGGATGAGGAAGTGGAGGGATGAGTTAGTAAGTTTGCTGATTACACAAAGGTTGGGGGTGTTGTGGATAGTGTGGAGGGCTGTCAGAGGTTACAGCAGGACATCGATAGGATGCAAAACTGAGCTGAGAAGTGGCAGATGGAGTTCAACCCAGATAAGTGTGAGGTGGTTCATTTTGGTAGGTCAAATATGATGGCAGAATATAGTATTAATAGTATAAAGGCAGTGTGGAGGATCAGAAGGATCTTGAGGTCTGAGCCCGTAGGACACTCAAAGCAGTTGCGCAGGTTGACTCTGTGGTTAAGAAGGCATACGGAGTATTGGCCTTCATCAACTGTGGGATTGAGTTCAAGAGCCCAGATGTAATGTTACAGCTATATAGGACCCTGGTCAGAACCCACTTGGAATACTGTGCTCAGTTGTGATCACCTCACTTACAGGAAGGATGTGGAAACTAAAGAAATGGTGCAGAGGAGATTTACAAGGCTGTTGCCAGGATTGGGGAGCATGCCTTATGAGAATAGGTTGAGTAAACTTGGTCTTTGCTTCTTGGAGCAACGGGAGATGAGAGGTGACCTGATAGAGGTGATAATGAGAGGCATTGATCATGTGGGTAGTCAAAGGCTTTTTCCCAGGGCTGAAATGGCTATCATGAGAGGGCACAGTTTAAAGGTGTTTGGAAGTAGGTACAAAGGAGATGTCAGGGGTAGGTTTTTTTTTTAAAACGCAGAGAGTGATGAGCGCATGGAATGGGTTGCCAGCAACGGTGGTGGAGGCAGATACAACGGGGTCTTTTAAAAGACTCTTGGATAGGTACATAGAGCTTAGAAAAATAGAGGACTATGGGTAACCCTAGGTAATTTCTAAATTAAGTACATGTTCAGTGCAGCATTGTGGGCTGAAGGGCATGTATTGTGTCGTAGGTTTTCTATGTCCTATGTTTCTAAATCCCCAGGGCCTGACAAGGTGTTCCCTCAGACCCTTTGGAAGGCAAGTACGGAAATTGCCAGGGCCCTAGCAGAGATATTTAAAACATCCTAAGTGACAGGTGAGGTACCAGAGGATTGGAAACCAGCCAATGTTCCTCCACTGTTCAAAAAAGGGTCTAAACATAAACCAGGACATTATAGACCAGTGAGTCAACATCTGTTGTGGGAAAGTTACTAGAAGGTATTCCAAGGGATCAGATATACAAGTATTTGTATAGACATGGACTGATTAAGGATAGTCAGCATGTCTTTGTGCGTGGTAGGTCATGTCTAACCAATCTTACAGAGTTACCAGGAAAGTGGATGAAGGCAAGGAAATGAATGTTGACTACATGGACTTTAGTAAGGCATTTGACAAGGTCCCGCATGGGAGGCTGGTCAAAAAGTTTCAATTGCTCGGCATTCAGGATGAGGTAGTAAATTGGATTGGATATTGGCTTTAGGGAAAAAGTCAGAGAGTGGTAGTAGAGGGTTGCCTCTCTAACTGGAGGCCGGTGACGAGTGGAGTGCCACGGGGATCAGTGCTAGGTCATTGTTTGTCATCTACATCAATGATCTGGAGGATAATACGGCTAAGTGGATCAGCAAATTTGTGGATGACACCAAAATTGGGGGTGTAGTGGACAGTGAGGAAGACTGTCATGGCTTGCAGAGGGATCTGCATCAGCTGGAAAAATGGGCTAAAAAATGGCAGATGGAATTTAATGCAGACGTGCAATTTTGTCACACTTCAGTAGGACTTACACAGTGAATGATCAGGCACTGAGGAGTGTGGTAGAACAAAGGGATCTGGGAATACAGGTACATAATTTGTTGAAAGTGGTGTCACAGGTAAATAAGGTTGTAAAGAAAGCTTTTGACACATTGGCCTTCACAAATCAAAGTACTGAGTACAGGACATGGGATGTTACGTGGAAGTTGTTTAAGACATTGGTGAGGCCTGATTTGGAGTATTGGGTGTAGTTTTGGTCACCTACCCACAGAAAAGATGTAAATAAGGGTGAAAGAGTACAGATAAAATTTACAAGGATGTTGCCGGGTCTGGAGAACCTGAGTAACAAGGAAAGATTGAATAGGTTAGGTCTGTGTTCTTTAGAATGTAGAATATTGAGTGAAGAGTTGATACAGGTATACAAAATTATGAGAGCATTGGTAAGGTAAATGCAAGCAGGCTTTTTCCACTGAGGTTGGGTGGGAGTACAACCAGAGGTCATGGGTTAAGGGTGAAAGTGACAAGTTGAAGGGGAACATAAAGGGAAAATTCACTCAGAGGGTCATGAGAGTGTGGAAAGAGTTACCAGCGCAAGTGGTGCATGTTAGCTCGATTTCAATGTACTGTAGGGGTATGGAGGACTACGGTCACATTTGACCACAGACCAGTTGGAGCAAACTGACTTATTGAACTAATGGTAGTTCAATAAGGAGTTTAATAGAATAGAGGGAACTAGAAGTACAAGCGCATAGTTTGTTGAAAGCAAAGTCATAGACAGACAGAGCACTATGAAAGATATAAGGCATGCTGGTCTTCATCAGTCAGAGCATTGAGTATAGGAGTTAGAACATTATGTGGTAATTGTAAAAGCCAGTGGAACTGCACTTGGAGTAACATGTATACTTTTAGTCAATGTGTTAAAGGAAAGATGTGGTTAAATTGCAAAAAAATGCAAAAAAGACTTACAAGGATTTTAGAAACCATAGAAACTACAGCACAGAAACAGGCCTTTTGGCCCTTCTTGGCTGTGCCGAACCATTTTCTGCCTAGTCCCACTGACCTGCACACGGACCATATCCCTCCATACACCTCTCATCCATGTATCTGTCCAATTTATTCTTAAATGTTAAAAAAGAACCCGCATTTACCACCTCATCTGGCAGCTCATTCCATACTCCCACCACTCTCTGTGTGAAGAAGCCCCCCCTAATGTTCCCTTTAAACTTTTCCCCCCTCACCCTTAACCCATGTCCTCTGGTTTTTTTTCTCCCCTTGCCTCAGTGGAAAAAGCCTGGATTTTGCCAGGACTAGAAGGCCTGTGTTATGGGAAGAAATTGGGCAGGCTACATCTCTATTCTTTGGAACATAGGAGAATGAGGGGCAACTTTATGGAAGTGGTTAAGATTATGAGATGCATAGATAAAGTGGATGGTAACAGTCCTTTCCCAACGGTAGGGAAGTCCTGAAGTGACTCTATGACTTTATGTTGAAATCACAAGCTATCCACTAAATTTCCATTTCAAAGGAATGGGAGGTAACTAGATATGGAGGAGGGAGTGTTTAAAAGAGAGGAGAGCCAGCCATTTTTTCTCAGAGCAGCAACAGCTAATACCAGAGGTCATCCTTTTCAACTGAGGGGATGAACAGTCAGGGGAGGTTTCAGAGGCAGTTTTTTTATATAACAGAGTGGTAAGAGTCTAAAACACTGCAGGGTTGGTAGCACATGCTGATACATTAGCTACATTTAACAGACTCGTAGATGGGTACGTGGTTGAAAGAAATAAGTTATGATTATGTAGGAGGGAAGGATTGGATTGATCATGGTGTACATTTAAAGGTTGGCACAACATCATTGGCCAAAGTTCTAGGATCTAGATATACTTCTGTATTCTGTTAGAAAATTGCTCCATCACTGCTTTTCTTTTTAACATCTTGGCATGTAACCTTAACAATGTCTAAAACAATAAATGATGTTTCAAAGCAGAGTTCAATAAGGGACTGGTAACTTTCCAAAACAACTGTGTAACATCCAATGACAACTTCTGTCTCCTTCTGCTGATTGGAAATGGGATTATTCATCTATCAAGCTGATGCCCAATTTTTCCTATTCAAAGGAAACATCCCTGAAAAGAATATTTCTACATGTCAGAATGTTACATTAAATAGTGTAGGTAGTTTTTTGCGTTGTGTTGTTCATTGTGTTGCAAGATTATAGGGCATATTAGAGTCGCCTACTACATCTACAGGTCAATGCTACCGATGCTCCGACATACACTAGAAGCAGTTTCGAAACAATGAAAATAGAGACACCGTGTACGTAATGAAATACATCACAGCAGAAAGCGCAGATGCAATACGAGGATACACGGGGTCTTATTTTGTCGGTTCGGGTCTATGTTGACGGATTCATTTCGAGCAGACACCAGTCCGGTGTCAATACAGGAATCAGCTTTGTTTATCCCGATTATCCAACTATTTTTACTGCCTGGCTGGATCCTCATTGTGGGACATGAGTAACTAAACTCATTAAGACTCTCCAAGTATGAGCCACAATATCGACTGACTGAAAACTTTCAGAGAATGTTCACTCCCTCAGTTCCCTGGTATTACTTAATTAACATTTGAACCACCAGTTCATAGTGTGAGGACCTTCGGACATTCCAGCACATCATAGCCAAACGTAGCAACTGACATTTCATTACTTAACGTGCTAGTTAATTTAGAAAGCGGTGTGCGCCAGTGACATTATGGTAAAGTGACTCAGAAAGATCAAAATATCACAAGTACGAACAAACACATCGACAGAGTCACCGACAAATACTAAAAACACCGTACCTAGAAATGCCAAAACGATGATCAGCACGCAGATGAAAGCGCAGACGCACGGAATGAGTATCATCGGTAAGTAGCGGAGGTGCTTGACTGATCCGAGCTTCTGTGGACAAGCAATCCCCGCGTTGCTTTCATCTGTCCCCGGCACCTGCTTCTGATGGAAAGAAGAGAGGCATCGTTAGCCCCCCGCGTTGGTGACCACAACTCACAAAACTACATTCAGAATCGCTGCGAAGTACGACAAGACATTCTGTTTAGAATTAATTTGCACGGAATCACCCCCAATTAGGGACAGTAGATGTCCGGGGGTGCAGGTTGTTTTTACAATACTAGATTAGTAAATGCTAGTTTCTAATACTGTACTGTACCGCGCCGTGGGAACTGTGCCTCTCCCACCCACTCCAAGAACTTCTCCCAATATTTAAACCGGACGCAAATTGTAAATGACCTGCGTGATCATAGGATCGGATGAAACAATACGTGGCCATGGCTTGTGCTTCATCCTCAAGGGAAATAATCTGCCTTCCTCAATTCGTAAAACTCACTCATTCGGAGCCAGCCGTCTATGCACCATTAAGTCGGTGTCGCCGCAAGGTCCTAATGCCACGGTTATTCTCCCCACTCTGACTCAATAACCTTCACCCGTTTTAGGA
The DNA here is from genome assembly GCF_030028105.1 of Mobula birostris. Taxonomy (NCBI): domain Eukaryota; kingdom Metazoa; phylum Chordata; class Chondrichthyes; order Myliobatiformes; family Myliobatidae; genus Mobula; species Mobula birostris. The sequence continues at coordinate 63,064,395 of NC_092372.1, read as the reverse complement.
ACGTCAGAAATAGCTTCAGCGGGCCATCGGTCGCTCAAACCCAACTTTAACTTTCAACTCAGATATAATTTTCCTGCCTCATCCTTTGCTTCCTTTAATATATATTTAAAAAATCAACTAGTGAGGGCATTGTTGGCTATTAAAAGTCACGCTGGTTAAATTCAGCTTCTGTGCATCAAACTGTGTTAACACCATGCATTGATATCTTTAGATAATTTTTCCACATGGATTGGAAGACTATACATATTTATGGCTTACCCATGTGCATTTCAAAGACGCAAATATTCATGATCAAGTATGCTTTGTTCAGGAACAAATCAGAATATTACGGCAGGACGCCGAGGGGAACCTGTCATTAACTCCCTCGGTCCCATTGCTGGCTATATTTAAACAGGTTTTTTTTTGTCTTCGGATCTTTCAATCTAGTAGTAAATTGACTAGAATTTGAAACATACCGTAAATTACGTTATGTTTAGCCTAGCGTCTGTTTGGATAACGAGGGTTGGATCAAAGGTCACATCTTTAACAGGAGAAGCCAAGCTAGACCACAACGCCAGGAAGGCTGTTTTCAGGGGCAGTCTTAGGTCGAGTTTGCGCTCCATACCACAAAAACTTCTGCAGAATGGGCACACGAGCAGAGACATTAAAACAGGGAAAATGATTAAAAGTTTCGGGGTTTACATCAAATGAACTGATGAAACTTTTCCTGACTGAAACGATTTTTCTCTGATAATGGGCGCGCACGATCATAACGGGCGGGTGTAAGTCCCCCAGATCAAAGCTTCAGAGAAGCTGTTAACTCCTGCATTTAATCGTCAGTGTTCAGTGAAGTATAACTAAAAATATGTTTCATAGAAACAACAGGAATAAAGAACCCCGGACACGACTCTGATTTCCGAGAGAAACAAAATCATTGTTGCCTTTATAAACCTGAAACTTTTCATGGTGCAAATTCCATGTTGACGCTAGCTTTATATTTCACAAAACTCGGCCCAATACCACAGAACATAAAGTGAAAATGAATGTCTATCCGCTCCGATTATTAAATTTCATTCTGGCGCAAATTTACGTACTGAAGCCGAACAATATCGACAAGCTACGGGAACATAACACTATTTGAAGCTGTCGTGAGAGAGTAACTCAAACCGCAGCACTGCCGGCAACAAGACTTAATTCAACAGTGCAATACAATCATTTAGAACTAAACCAAACTGGATACCATGAATCTTATTGCCTGCGCATTTCCTCCAAAATATTTTTAAAAGTTCACATTATTTCAATCTAACTCTTTAGCTTTAAACATATAACTCGCAATATACAATTTATACTTCAAAACGATTTGTATTTTTCTTTAAGATCTTGGCGTTCCTGGAAAAATTGTTCTTCCCTTCGGGAACATTTCAGGTAGTTGTCACAATTCGCTTAAGAAACTGCAAACCACTGAAACACAGCAAAAGACCGTTACGCCATACCGCTCTTTCCCAGTTCCGGTTAAATTATGGTTCCTGTTGAATTCCAGTGGAACAACAGGTATTGGCGGTAATAAAGCATATACGAAAGAAACCTGCTTTCTGGAGGGCAATGCAACCTGTCATTCTGGTGGTGCTAACAACTTACTCCGTTAGTGCTGACTTGCTGGTACTGCTCTTTAGGCTTAGCAGGAACGCCTTGTCGCTCTGACAACATTGTGAGATTGGCTGTGATCTACGATCCCCGTTTCCCTCTTCCATCAGAGAGCATGAGAAGTCTCACTTCCACTCGTTTTTAATAGGCTCACGCCGAGCTCACAATATTTGCATTTCGATACGTAAAACAAAACAAACACCTCCCGCACCCTGACATTTACAACGCCTTAAAGCAACAGTGATCGAGAACAGCCTGAACCAGAGTAAATTGTATCCTGGTATGGGTTAAAAGCTAACACGTCCATGCGGCTAATGTTACTTTGTCAGAGGTTTACACGAACAAATGACACGGGCAAAGTTTGACGGATATTCAGAATTATAGAAGTTCAAAGATGAATGGTACTTTAATCAGGTGGAGATTGCGGGGTCTTCGTTTTCAGCACACACATGATCACCTTTTTATTCTGGATATTTAAGAATAAGAAAGGCAATGATGGAATGGTACTTGCTCCAGCACTTCTAATTCATTGGAAATAACATGACCCTCCAAACCAGAGTGTTAGTTTCAGTTTCATTCATAGGTTGCCACACCAAAGCATTACAGAGGGAGCTCCACACTGCTATCCGAGGAGATTGCTTCCTCGAGGGGTGTACAATATATACCACAACAGAATTCAAAATCAGAATTTCCGCTTATTGTTGCTGACATTTGTCGAAAAATTCCGCTGGTTTGCGACAGTACAGTCCAAGACATAAAAAATTATTACATGTTACAAAAACAAAATCATTATTACTTTGTGGGATTTAAATGCACATGCTTTTGCTGCTATTTTTCAGAAATACTTAATTGGCTGGAAAACACTTCAGGTTATCCCAACGTTGTCAAAGAATTAAATGCATTTTGCTTTTCTATGGTTATGTTCTATAGTGTGTGTTAATTACTCTTTAAAAATGTGTTGAGAACCAAGCATTCTGAAGAGGTGCTCAATGAATGACATTTTGATCAACTACTAATATTCTAGGCTTCCCGTTATATTTGCCTATGCTATTATTTTTTGTTATTAAAATTGACTTGTGTTTTTTATGATTAAGCAGTATGACATAATTATTCATTCTATAATCAAAGGGTCAGCCTGGTACATTGATACTATGGTTGCCCCTGTATCAGGAAGTTGTTGCTTTAAGTCCTATTCCAAGACTTCAATCTTATTTAGTATCTACCTCTGTGCTACTTCACAAGAAGTAGTAACATTCAGTATGCAACTTAGGAACAAATGCCATAATTTAGTACCCAATCCAGCCATCTCTCGTGTTCCTTTGCTCCAAATAGAAGAGCCCTCATCACTTTCCTTATAAGACATATTCTCTAATTCAGGCAACATTCTGACAAATCTCCTCTCTGAGGCTTCTACATCCTTCCTTCCACACGTGGCCAAGTACTTAAGGCGTTCGTCTAGTGATTTGAAGGTCACTAGTTCGAGCCTCAACTATGGCAGCATGTTTGTGTCCTTGAGCAAGGCACTTAATCACACATTGCTCTAGTCTGTGCAAGGAGTGGCCCCCCACACAAACTTCCAATCTGCGCTTTGTGAGGCATGAAAATGCCCGACATAGACCTCTCATGGTCTGAGTCGACGTTCCCTCCCCCTTCCTATAATGAGGCATACAAAACTGAACTCAGTCCACTAGCTAATGAAGGCCAGCATACCACATGTGTTCTAAACCACCCCATCAACATATGTGGCGATTTTGAAGGGTCTCTAAGCTTGGTCCCCAAGATCCCTCTGTTCCTCCACTCTACTAAGAATCCTGCCATTAAACATACTCTGCCTTCAAGTTTGATCTTCTAGTGTATCACTTCACCACAGATTTCCAGATTGAGCTCCATCTGCCACTTCCTTGCCCAATTCTACATGCTGTCTGCATCCTGCTGTAACCTACGACAACCTTCTACACTATCCACAACACCTCCAACCTTTGTGTATTCTGCAAACTTACTAATCCATTCCTCCACTTTGCAGTATCAATTTTTTTTATGATTTTACACAATACAAAAAGAAGCTATTTAACTTCCTATAACTGTTGAAGAAACAATTCTCCTCTTTCAGCACTTGCTCTGCAGATTATAGCTTTCATTGTCCATCCGTATTACATCCTCAAAAATTCAGTCATTAACTTCATTATTTATTAGTGAAACCGTACTAACTGATTCTTAAAGTAGATTTGAATAATTTGACTACCAAATTTAAACCAATTAATTACAGACCAATTAGAATATCTCTTCCTCACTTTCTAAAATAGTAGTACATTAGTAATCCTCCAGTGCTCTGGTTCCACAGTTCTAGCGAGGGAGGAATGAAAAATTATAGTCAGAATATTTGAAATTCTCTTCTTTGTTTTTATAAACTGTCTGGGAGAGATTTTATCTGGGCACATTGATTTTTCTGATTTTATTTATGTGCAAGAACTTCATCCATATTCTCTAGCTCGCAGAGTAACTTCTGTCTATTTGGCTTGCCACAAGCTTTACTTTAACCATAGTTATTCTCATGCTCATCATATATTTTTATCAACCACTTTTAGATTTTCTTTGATTTCATCAATATTTCTCTATGACCTAAGTTTTTCTTATTTCTATTTTAATTTCCTATACTTTTCCGTACTTTCTGCTGTATTAAGCTAGGTATTTGACAAAAGTTTCCTTTCTGAAAGTGCAGGTAAACAATATCCGCTGATCTCCTTTGTCTATTCTGCCTGCTGCTTCCTCACAGAATTCTTACAGAATAGTCAGGAAAGATTTTCCCTTAAAGAAATCATGCTGACTTCGACTACTTCATCATGTGCCTCCATGTACCCTGAAACCTCGTCCTTAATAATGGACTCTAACATCTTACCAACCGATGAAGTCAGGCTAACTGGCCTAGAATTTCCTGTCTTTTGCCTCCCTTCCTTCTTAAAGAGTGGAGTGATATTTGCAATTTTCCAGTCCTCCAGGAACATTTTAGAGTCTAGTGATTTTGAAAGATCACTGCTAATGCCTACATAATCTCTTCAGCTTCTTCTTTCAGAACCCTAGGGTGTAGTCCATTTGGTTCAGGTGACTTACTTATCTCCAGACATTTCACCTTGCAAGCATCTTCTCCTTAGTAACATCAACTACATTCATTTATGTCTCCCCGACTCTCTCAAAGTTTTGGTATGTTGCTGGTGTCTTCCACAGTGATGACTGGCGTATAATGCATATTCAGTTTGCCTGGTATTTTTTTTATTTCTCATTACTACCTCTTTAGTGGTCCAATGTCCACTCCTGCCTCGGTATATCTGAAAAATCTTTTGGTATCTTCTTTTATATTATTGGCTAGCTTACCTTCATATTTCATCTTTTTTCACCTTATTGCCTTCTGTTGGTTTTAAAAGCTTCCCACGCTAGTTTCCCACTAATTTTTGCTATATTGTATGTCTCTCCTTTGCTTTTATGCAGTCTTTAACTTCCTTTTTTAGCCACAGTTGCTTCATCTTCCCTTCCAAATTTTTCTCCTTTTTTGGGATGAACTGATCCTGTCTCTTCCAAATTATTCCCCGAAACTGAAGCCATTACTGCTCTACCTTCATCCCTACTAGTGACCACTTCATATCAAATTTGGCACACTCATCTCTTATATCTTTACTCAATTGTGTACTGATACATCAGATTTTAGCTTCTTCTTAAGTTGCAGGGTGAAGTTTATCATATTATGATCACTGTCTCCTAAGAGTTCCTTTACTTTAAGGTCCCTAATCAAATCTGGTTCATTGCACCACACCAAATCCAGAACTGACTTTTCCTGGTGGGCTCGTCCATACTCTGCTCTAAAAAAAGGCATCACATAGGCACTCCACAAATTCCTACCTTTGGGATTCAGTACCAGCCTGATTTTCCCAAACTAACTTGACATTGATATGCTCTGTGACCATCACAACACTGCCCTCCTTACATGCCTTTGCTGCCTTCCATACCGGGCACCCACCACTTTTTGGGGAAAAACTCTAACCCTTTTACATTAAATGCATGCCCTCTAATACCAGATTTTCAGCCCTGGGAAAAAGATACTAGCCATCTACTCTGCCTATGCCACTCATAATTTTATAAAGAGGTTCAAATCCTGCTGACTATGCCAAAATGTTACATTACAAAAGGTTCACAGATTCAGCTCAGAAAGGCAAAAAGACACAATCTCTAAATATCTACTTAGAACAACAAAACTTAATTTATTGGGACAGAACTGCAAGCATTAAAACACTTATCTAGGAATGTATGGGCTCCTCTCACAGCAGCACACCTTCTATTCTAGTCAATCCATGATGCCATTTGCATTCCAGCCTAATTTGTCTGCAAGATCAATACCTGCAGTTTTTAACCAAACCTCCATGTTTCTAGTAGTAGCTAATAAAGCTATTTTACGTTCATCAATCAAAGGGATGTAATTTTCCCACAGATGGCCTGGGAGAATCATGCAGTTACTTTGCTATGTCTCAATGAGCCAGAATTTGTGGTTGTAAAAAATGGCAAATCATCAGTGATGCCATCAATACCATGCAAAGCTGACTGCAGTCTTTGTTACCCACATATGCACAGTTAATCGCCGAAACCCAGAAGCTGCTGGCCTACCCCACTCTAGTCACTGTTGCCGATTTCCTGGATATAATCTAGAATCAGCAAGTCCATGTGAGCATATTAGTCTTGAAATATGTACACGTGGAGTGCCTCAGACTAACATTTGAAAAACCTGCAGTTTTTGCAAATAACCGTATTCTTAACATTGATTGGCATTTCAACTTGTTCTATACTGTTTAAAATGTTTTTAAAGATTAGCCTTATTTGTCACAATGAAACAAATAGTGAAGTGCGTTATTTTGTGTCAACAACCAACATAGTCCGAGGACGGGCTGGGGGCGGACCGCAAGAGTCCTATGCCTCTGGCGCCAACGTAGCATGCCCACAGTTTAGTACCCCTAACCCATGACACTTTGAGACGTGGGAGGTTTTTGGAACACCCGGGGGAGACGCACACAGTTAAGGGGAGAAGGTACAACCTCCTCATAGACAGCGGAGGGAACTGAACCGGCGCAGTAAAGCGTTGCACAAACGGCATCGCCACCGTAATTGAAACAAGGATTGTAAATTGTGTCCTTAACTTCCTGGCTTTTCTAATGACGGAGAGGGAAGCAGTACTATTCCCAGACTGCTCACCTCAGAACCTGGCTACTTTTGACATTTTAGTACTGACTCATTCTTTCCCCAACATGAGCGCCGACATGTTGAAAAGCCCAAATCCTCTAACAAATTTCGACATATTAAAATGTCAGCAATATACAGATGTAATTGAACGGCAAATGGCAAAATAAGATAAAACTAAGAATCTGAGTTTATTATTAAAATACTAGCAGCTAGTGGAACTCCCACCCTATTTACCAAACATCGATTGTATTCAAAATTCCAGCAGATTTTGCACCAAAGTTTCGCCTGCAATTACCAGAAGAGTGGAGACTTCGTTGAGATCAATACACCGATGGCAATGCCTCTCTCCTATCTCGGTTCCTGTCAGTTTGCTTGACCTCAGTCGTCTGATCACTAAAATGTGTGCAGAGTGGCAAGTATCCCGCCAGCAAGCCGAATTCACATTTCTGATCTCTTTGCAAGTAACAAAGAGTGTATATTAAGACGAATCAGACCAAAGTAGCGACAATGCAATGACTTGCTGGAGGAAGTATTGACACTTACTTGAGCGCCAGCTAAACTTTAAACCATTAAATTAATTTATACGGTTGAATTTTCAAAATATGAGAAAGTCCGATTTGAGAATAGATTTCAAGTAGTAGTGAGTAACCTAAAATTTAAAAATACAATTCCTCCTTCTGCTTTAATTATCCTCACGTTAATTATTCACAATTCCTTTTCAATCTGATGGGACTTGTTTTCCTGGCCCCTTCTGATCAATAGGTGCCAGGGTCCGGGATGTTTCAGATCGCGTCCAAGATATCCTGCAGTGGGAGGGAGAACAGCCAGAGGTCGTGGTACATATTGGTACCAATGACATAGGTAGGAAAAGGGAAGAGTCCTGAAAAAAGACTACAGGGAGTCCGGAAGGAAGTTCAGCAGCAGGACCACAAAGGTAGTAATCTCGGGAATAGAATGAGGTGGAGGATAAATGCGTGGCTGAGGGATAGGAGCAGGGGGCAGGGATTCAGATTTCTGGATCATTGGTACCTCTATTGGGGCAGTTGTGACCTGTACAAAAAGGATGGGTTGCACTTGTATCCCAGGGGGACCAATATCCTGGCAGGGAGGTTTGCTAAGGCTACTAGGGAGAGTTTAAACTACAAACGTTTGTAGAATTGTTGGGGGGGGTGGGAACTGAACTGAAGAGACTGGGGAAGAGGCGGTTGGCTCACAAATAAGAAAAGCTTGTAGACAGTGTGAGAGGGAGGATAGGCAGGTGATAGAGAAGGGACGCGCTCAGATGGACGGTTTGAGATGTGTCTATTTGAACGCAAGGAGTATGTGAACAAAGCGGATGGGCTTAGAGTGTGGATCAGTACTTGGAGCTATGATGTTGTGGCCATTACAGAGACTTGGATGGCTCAGGGACAGGAATGGTCACTTCAAGTGCCAGGCTTTAGATGTTTCAGAAAGGACAGGGAGGGAGACAAAAGAGGTGGGGGTGTGGCACTGTTGATCAGAGATAGTGTCACGGCTGCAGAAAAGGTGGACGTCATGGAGGGATTGTCTACGGAGTCTCTGTTGGTGGAGGTTAGGAACAGGAAGGGGTCAGTAACTTTACTGGGTGTTTTTTATAGGTCACCCAATAGTAACAGGGATACCGAGGAGCAGATAGGGAAACAGATCCTGGAAAGGTGCAATAATAACAGAGTTGTTGTGATGGGAGATTTTAATTTCCCAAATATCGATTGGCATCTCCCTAGACCAAGGGGTTTAAATGGGGTGGAGTTTGTTAGGTGTTTTCAGGAAGGTTTCTTGACACAATATGTAGATAAGCCTACAAGAGGAGAGACTGTACTTGATTTGGTATTGGGAAATGAACCTGGTCAGGTGTCAGATCTCTCAGTGGGAGAGCATTTTGGAGATAGTGATCATAATTTTATCTCCTTTACAAAAGCTTTGGAGAGAGATAGGAACAGACAAGTTAGAAAAGCATTTAATTGGAGTAAGGGGAATTATGAGGCTATCAGGCAGGAAATTGGAAACTTAAACTGGGAACAGATGTTCTCAGGGAAAAGTACGGAAGAAATGTGGCAAATGTTCAGAGGATATTTGTGTGGAGTTCTGCAAAGTACGTTCCAATGGGACAGGGAAGTTATGGTAGGGTACAGGAACCGTGGTGTACAATGGCAGTAATAAATCTAGTCAAGAAGAAAAGGAAAGCTTGCGAAAGGTTCAGAGAGCTAGGTGATGTTAGAGATCTAGAAGATTATAAGGCTAACAGGAAGGAGCTTAAGAAAAAAATTAGGAGAACCAGAAGGGGCCATGAGAAGGCCATGGCAGGCAGGGTTAAGGAAAACCCCAAGGCATTCTACAAGTATGTGAAGAGCAAGAGGGTAAGACGTGAAAGAATAGAACCTATCAAGTGTGACAGTGGGAAAGGGTACATGGAACCGGAGGAAATAGCAGAGATACTTAATGAATACTTCACTTCAGTATTCACTATGGAAAAAGATCTTGGTGATTATGGTGATGACTTCCAGCAGACTGAAAAGCTTGAGCATGTAGATATTAAGAAAGAGGTGTGCTGGAGCTTTTGGAAAGCATCAAGTTGGATAAGTCGCCGGGACCGGATGAGATGTACTCCAGGCTACTGTGCGAGGCAAGGGAGGAGATTGCTGAGCCTCTTCCAATGATCTTTGAATCATCAATGGGGATGGGAGAGGTTCCAGAGGATTGGAGGGTTGCAGATGTTGTTCCTTTATTCAAGAAAGGGAGTAGAGATAGCCCAGGAAATTATAGACCAGTGAGTCTTACTTCAGTGGTTGGTAAGTTGATGGAGAAGATCCTGAGAGGCAGGATTTATGAACATTTGGAGAGGTATAATATGATTAGGAATAGTCAGCATGGCTTTGTCAAGTGTAGGTCGTGCCTTACAAGCCTGACTGAATTTTTTGAGGATGTGACTAAACACATTGATGAAAAAAGAGCAGTAGATGTAGTGTATATGGATTTCAGCAAGGCATTTGATAAGGTACCCCATGCAAGGCTTATTGAGAAAGTAAGGAGGCATGGGATCCAAGGGGACATTGCTTTGTGAATCCAGAACTGGCTTGCCCACAGAAGGCAAAGAGTGGTTGTAGATGGGTCATATTCTGCATGGAGGTCAGTGACCAGTGGTGTGCCTCAGGGATCTGTTCTGGGACCCTTACTCTTTGTGATTGTTATAAATGACCTGGATTAGGAAGTGGTGGGATGGGTTAGTAAGTTTGCTGATGACGCAAAGGTTGGAGTTGTTGTGGATAGTGTGGAGGGCTGTCAGTGGTTACAGCGGGACATTGATAGGATGCAAAACTGGGCTGAGAAGTGTCATATGGAGTTCAACCCAGATAAGTGTGAGGTGGTTCATTTTGGTTGGTCAAATATGATGGCAGAATATAGTATTAATGGAAAGACTCTTGGCAGTGTAGAGGATCAGCGGGATCTTGGGGTCTGAGTCCATAGGATGCTCAAAGCAACTGCGCAGGTTGACTCTGTGGTTAAGAAGGCATACGGTGTATTGGCCTTCATTAATCGTGGAATTGAATTTAGAAGCTGAAAGGTAATGTTGCAGCTATATAGGACCCTGGTCAGACCCCACTTGGAGTACTGTGCTCAGTTCTGGTCACCTCACTACAGGAAGGATGTGGAAACCATAGAAAGGGTGCAGAGGAGATTTACAAGGATGTTGCCTGGATTGGGGAGCATTCCTTATGAGAATAGGTTGAGTGAACTTGGCCTTTTCTCCTTGGAGTGACGGAGGATGAGAGGTGACCTGATAGAGGTGTACAAGATGATGAGAGGCATCGATCATGTGGATAGTCAGAGGCTTTTTCCCAGCACTGAAATAGTTGCCACAAGAGGACACAGGTTTAAGGTGCTGGGGAGCAGGTGCATGTCAGGGGTAAGTTTTTTACACAGAGAGTGGTGAGTGCATGGAATGGGCTGCCGGCAATGGTGGTGGAGGCGGATTTGATAGGGTCTTTTAAAAGACTTTTGGATAGGTACATGGAGCTTAGAAAAATAGAGGGCTATGTGTAAGCCTAATAATTTCTAAGGTAGGGACATGTTCGGCACAACTTTGTGGGCCGAAGGGCCTGTATTGTGCTGTAGGTTTTCTATGTTTCTAACTGTTCAGAATCAGAATCAGATTCAACATCATCAGCATATGTTGTGAAATATGTTAACTTTGTGGCAGCAGTACAATCCGATATAGATTTCAAAAACTAAATTACAGCAAGTATATTAAATAATTAAATTAAATAAGTAGTGCAAGAACCAAAATAAAAAGTAGTGAAGCAGTGTTCATGGGTTCAATGTCCATTCAGAAATGTGATGACAGAGGGGCAGAGTTGTTATCAATATTGATATTAAATCATATAGAAAATAGTGCATTGATATTTTCTGTATTGCACGATGCTTTGATATTTGTCCTGCTGTAAAAGTTTGTCATATCTAAATTTGACCAAAGAGTAAAGTTAACTTACTTATCAAACAAGGACATGCAAGAAACAACAAACTGACACTCATCCTGTCTTACAAACAATGAGCCATCCTCAGTGACCTGTCTTCAAATCTCTCTCTGAATGAGTGTTTCCTAGATCTTCCCTACCAACCACACCTCTGTCCACACTCTTTCTGGGCATTGCCTTAAATCACAGTGCTCCCAGCCTTTCACCAACCTAAAATCAAAAATTTTAGATTTTCAAACATTCATTTTCCAAACATGAAATATTACAGAGAAATTCTTGTATTTCAGTAAAGAATGTAACATATTAAGTAATGGACCACTTTTCAAATAAAAACCCAGTGAATGATTAAACAAAGACAACAAACAGGTGCTAATAATCAACGATATAATGAGTTGAATGAACTAAACTGATTAACTGCTTTCAGTTGCTAAAATGCAAGTTATATGCTTTACAAAGAGAATCAATAGACCTGCATTTAATTTGAAATCATATAGTCAAACTCTTAAAGAAGTGTCAGTGGTAAGAACTTTTGGTATGTAGCTGGATAATAAGCTGACATGGAAGCACCATATCAGTAAGATAATTGACAAATGTAGAGGGGCATTAAATATCCTTAGGTGTCAATGTAGGTATTCTTGGGGTGCTACGCAAAAATCTTGTTGACCATTTATATTTGTTTAATTAGATCTGTACTTGATTCTGGCTGAGTGGCTTATGGATCAGCTTTATCATCAAATTTAAAATGTCTGGATGTGTTACAAGCGCAGGCTTTAAGACTGTGTTGTGATGCAGTAAGGTCATCTCCTGTTTGAGCTTTACTGTTTAAAATGGGACAATTACCCTTATAGTTGCAGAGGTTGAAATTGTTGTTAACATACTGGATTAATTTGAGGGGACAGAGGAATGATCACCCTGTTAGAAGTGTGTTGAAAGACTGTCGGAACATCACAAGAAGAGTGTTTTTAGTTTTGGATGACTGGGTTCTTATCACGCAAGGAATATGGGTTTGCTGGATTACACAATTTGTCCCACTGTAGCTTTTTCAGTTACCCCACCATGGTTTCTTCCAATGGCTTTAGTTGATTTTAGGTTGCATGAAGTCCAAGGATCCTGATATGCCCGAGTGTCTGTTGACTCACAGTATGTTATGGAAAATTATTGTGGTACGTTAACCATTCTTACTGATGGATCAAAAGATAGTTTAACTGGGAATGTTGGTATGGCTGGTTTTGTGCCTGAATTACAGGTACCAATAAAGATAAATCTTACTAACTATTTATCAGTATATACTGCAGATCTGGTTGCCATCATTTTGGACTTCCGGTGGGTGGAGGAAATCTGTCCTTGCAAAATTATAATTTGGTCAGATTCTTTTTCAGTTTTGGCTTGTCTTAAAACGGATCATTCTAGCAGTAGTTCAGGTTTACTGCTGGAAGCTCTCCAAACTTTAATGCATATTCAAAGTATTGGTCTTCATGTCTGCTTCTTATAGGTCCCTGCACATAGATGTGGTGAAGGTAATGAGTGGGATGATTGTTTGGCAAAAAGACCTTCCACTTAGCAAATCAGAAGCTAAGCGGTTGGTGGGGCTAAGAATTAGGGGGTTATGGCAAGACTTGTGTTATAATGGACACGAGGGGAGACCCCTTCACAGAATACATAAAACTGTTGGATTGACAGGAGAAGGGGGTAAGACATGAAGGAAAGGAATTGTATTGACTCGACATAGAATTGGGCATACAATGCTTAATTATTCCTTGTATCTTCTTGGAAAACATCACTCTGGGGTGTGTAGGTGTTGTCATCATCACGAAACAGTTGAACACATTATTTTACAATGTAAAGCATATAAGTTTGAAAGAAAGCAAATGGAGGCTGCACTACTAGTTTTAGGGGTTGACAATTTTCATTTAAAAACTTTAAGTTATGGAAGTGAAGTTAATTTAATTCGAAATATTGTTTTTCATTATTTACAATCCATAGGGCTCTTTGGGGTATATAGTTTTCATTTGATAAAGCACTAGGAGGGGTTTTATTTCCCAGCTCTCTACACCACACTCCAGTCTAATCGGTGGCAGTAATGTACCTTTAAGTTGGACTTCCAACAGTGAAGAAGAAGAAACTGATTAACTGAAACAGAAATGGGTATAGAAGGGATCAAACTGGGTGAAGGACAACCAAACTAAAAGGTGAATGTGTGGCAGATGTGACAGTTTAACCTTCATACCAACAGTTCTTACATCATGGCAAGAGTGAGCATAGCAACAAGACACAAGGTGGTCATCCTGCATCACCAAGGTCGCTCCCAAGCAGAAATTTCAAGGCAGACAGGAGTTTCTAGCTCTTTCCAAGAAGCAGAAAGGAACAGGCAAGGTTGAGGACCAGAAATGCAGTGATCGGCCACAGAAACTGAGTGCAAAAGATGAGAAATACATCAAACTGACGTCCCTTCTAAACCGAAAGAGGTCCAACACTGAATTCACAGGACCCACTGGAAATCAAGTACAAACATGAGAAAATCTGTAGATGCTAGAAATCCAAAGTAACACACACAAAATGCTGGAGGAACTCAGCAGGTCAGGCAGCATCTATGGAAAAGAGTAAACAGTTGATGCTTCAGGCTGAGATCTTTCTTCCAGACTGAGAAGGAAGAGGATAGATGCCTGAATTAAACAATGGGGGGTGGGGGAGAGGAAAGAGACTTGCTAGAAAGTGATAGGTGAAGCCACTTGCGTGGGAAAGGTCAAGGGCTGGAGAAAAAAAGAATCTGATAGGAGAGGAGACTGGACAATAGGAGAAAGGGAAGGAGGAGGGACCTGGAGGAAATAATAGGCAGGTGAGAAGTAGAAGGTCAGAGTGGGGAACAGAGTCGGGGTGGGGGGTAGAATTTCCTTCACTGGAAGGAGAAATCGATATTCATACCATCAAGTTGGAGGGTACCCAGATGGAATGAATATAAGGTGTTGATCATTCACCCTGAGTGTGGCCCCATCTTGGCACAAGGGGAAGCCATGGATAGACACGGTCAGAATGCGAATAGGAATTGGGACGTAAGAACATAAGAAATGGGAGCAGGAGTCAGCCATCTGGCCCGTTGAGCTTGCACTGCCATTCAATAAAATCATGGCTGATCTGGCCATGGACTCATCTCCACCTACCTGCCTTTTCCCTATAACCCTTAATTTCCCCTAAGGAATTAAAATGTTTGGCCACCGGGAAGTCCTACTTGTCAAGTACACCCCTTTACCATTCAGAAAAGTCTTATCAGAAGTGGTCCTTATGGAGGTGTTGCTGCCAAAAAGCCATTCTTCCATAGTGGAAACAAAGCCAAGAGACTTACCTACACACAAAAACAGAAGGAATGGGGTGCTGAACAATGACAGCAAGTGCTCGGACTGAGTCTAAATTTGAAAATTCTGGTTCAAACAGTAAGCAGTTTGTCTGTAGAAGAGCTGGAGAGCACTACATGGATAAGTGTCTGCAGCCGACAGTGAAGAACAGTGGAGGTTCCCAGCAGGCTGGGGGCTGCGTTCCTGCAAATGGAGTTGGTGATCTGCTCAAAATTAGTGAATCCTCAATGCTGAGAAGTACAAGCAGGTTCTCAGCCACCACACAATGCCATCAGGGAGGCATCTGATCTGATCCCAAATTCATCCTGTAACAGGACAATGACCTTAAACACATGGCCAATGTCATAAAGAGCTAACTTCAGCAAAAAGAAGTAGCTCTGCGACAGATGGTATGGTCTCCACAGAGCCCTGATCTCAACATCATCGAGGCTGTCCAGGATTGCTTGGAGAAGCAGGAGCAAGCGAGGCAGCCAAAGTCCGCAAAAGAACTAAAGCAAGTTCTCCAAGATGCTTGGAACAACCTACTAGTCATTTATTTTATAAAACTGCATGATAGTGAAGTTTGTTGACTAGAATATAAATGCAAGGATGTAATGGTGAGGCTTTATAAAGCATTGGGGAGGCATCATTTTGAGTATTGTGAGGAGTTTTGGGCTCCTTATCTAAGAAAGGATGTGCTGACATTGGAGAGAGTTCAAAGGAGGTTAATAAAAATGCTTCTGAGATTGAAAGGCTTATAATATGAGGAGCGTTTGGTGGCTCTGGGCCTATACTCACTGGAATTCAGAAGAATGAGGGGGGATCTCATTGAAACCTATTGAATGTCGAAAGGTCTCTATAGAGTAGTTGTGGAGAGGATGGTTCCTATGGTGGGGAGACTAAGACCAGAGGATACAGCCTCAGAATTGACGGACTCCCATTTAGAATAGAAATAAGGAGGAATTTCTTTAGCCAGAGAGTGGTGAATCTGGAATTTATTGCCACAAGCAGCTGTGGAGGCCAAATCATTGGGTATCTTTAAAGCAGAGGTTGCTAGGTTCTTGATTAGACAAGGCATGAAAGGATATGGGGAGAGGGCAGGATATTGGGACTGAGAGGGAATTGGATCAATCATGATGAAATGGCGGAGCAGACTCGATGGGCCAAATGGCCTAATTCTTCTCCTTTATCTTAAGGTCTTATGGATTACCTGGAGAGACAGAAGCAAACAAGACAGCCGAAGTCTGCAGAATGATGACAAGTTCTCCCGAATGGTAGAACAACCTACTAGCTAGTTTTCTTATAAAACTGCACAACAGTGTACCTGAGAGAATTGATGCAGTTTTAAAGGCAAAGGATGGGCAGACCAAATATTGATTTGATTTTGGGTTTTAACTGTTTACTGCTCTTTATAGTATTTTTTAATATTTTGAAAACTTTATTTCCATTATTTTTGAAAACATCTTTGCTTTACAGTATTTTTTTTACATGTGCTTAAGACTTTTGCACAGTATCGTACATGAAGTGCCAGTCATACACTTGGAGATATGCGTGTGCAAAAAATCCCCATTACACAAAAACTAAACTTTGGGAATGTAAAGCACCAATAAACATCGGCAAGCCTGTATTTGAGGAGAATGCAAGCATTTTTGTATCTGTCAACAAGAGTCCTGAAGGCAGGGTAAAGAATATCAAAGCAAGATTCGGTGGGGTGAAGGGACTACACTAGAAATTGAGGTACAAGTTAGCAGCAGCAATTGTTACAGAAAGGGATGAGGTCTTGCAGGCAGATTTTAAGGAGTGAGCTAAGAGTTTAAGGGCTCAAAAGATAAAATTACTGGTTTATGAATATGGGATTATACAGCTGCTCATGTGGCTGTGGAGCACAAGAAGGGTTTAGATTCATCGAGCATTGGGAGCATTTCTAGGGGACCAGTGCAAGCCACAATGGGTTATACATCAACAGAGTTGAAACCAATGTCCTTACAGGGCGATTAACTGGTGTTTTGGAGTTACGTGGGGACGTGTGGGATTGGGGGTTGGATGGGGTGGGCAAAATGCTTACATTTATTTGGCAGCCAATGGATTCTAGGATGTAGAGTTATAAAGGGAGAAAGACTAGAGCAAGAAAGAGAAAGATTTCAGATCAGAGTAAATCAAGAGAGAGAACGTCTAAAGACATTCCAGGATATAAGGAAAGAATGGGAAGAAAAGTGTGGGATTGGGAGGAATAGCACGTGTGCAGTAAGTACCCTTAGTTAAGGAAAACAACGGTTGTTGAGACAAAAGATGTCATGGAGCAGTTAGTAACAGTCTATTTGGAGTTTTTTAAAAAAACAGTAGATGGAATGTTACATGACTGGGAATGTTTGATAGGCAGTTAATTTTTAAGTAGTAGATTTGCAACATTACAGTGATAAGCAAAAGCCGTAGGCGTTTTAAATAATGAAGACAAGGATATTAGAACACAAGGAAAAAGAGGAAGTGGAAATTTGAAAATTGTTATATATAGATAAAGATAACATAATCAGCTTTATTTGTCATGTATGTTGAAAATTACAGTGAAATGTGTCGTTAGCATCAAGGACCAAAACGTACAGAGGATGTGTTGGGGTTGGGGGGCAACCGCAAGTGTCACCATGCTTTTGGCACCAACATAGGATGCCCACACCTTACCAACCCTAACCCGTACATTCTTAGAACGTGAGAGGAAGCCCGACCACCTGGAGGAAACCAATGTGGTCACAGGGAGAAGGTTCAGCCTCCTTGTGGACAGTGGTGGCAATTGAACCCCAATCTCCCAATCACTGCTAACCACTGCACTACCATGCTACCCTTGGAGACCTTTGTCTACCATTATGTTTCTAGCCCTGCAGAGGAGGAACACTGATGTACTAGGTTTGGGGAAAGCAGGAGGCAAAGTGCTGCAAGTATCCGTGAGCAATATTGAGTGAACTGAATTTGAGTTTATTTGAATCTGAATTTATTTAAATCTTACATTCGTCCCACAATGTGAAGGAGTGAAAATCTTTGCATTATGACTCTACCACAATGTACAGACATGTGAATTTATAAGTCTAATGGCTTGTAGAAAGAAGCCGTCCCACTTTAATGCTGCAGGACTGTTTACCAGGCAGAAGCAGCTGAAACAGTTTATGGTTAGGGTGACTGGTGTCCCTGATGATCTTCCAGGCCTTCTTTACACACCTGCTACTATAAATGTCCTCAATAGAGGGAAGTTCACATCCACAGATGTGCTGGGCTGTCGATACCACTCTCTGCAGTACCCAGCGATCAAGGTTGGTGCAGTTCCTGTACCAGACGGTAAATGGCCAGTCAACATGCTCTCAATGGTACCCCTGTAGAAGGTCTTGAGGATTTGACATCTCATGCTGAACTTCTTCTATTGCCTGAGGTGAAAGAGATTCGGTTGTGCTCTTTTGGCCACACAGCTGGTGCGTACAGTCCAGGTGGGATCTTCAGTGATGTATATACTGAGGAACTTGAAACTACTCACTCTCTCAACTGCAGACCCATTGATGTTGATCAGACAGAGCCTGTCTCTGTTCCTCCTGGTATCCACAATCAGCTCCTTTGATTTTTGGACATTGAGCGAGAGGTTGTTATCTTGGCATCACTGTGTCAAGGTGTTAACCTCTCCTCTGTCGGCTGTCTCGTCACAGCTAGAAATAAGGCTGATCAATGTAGTATGACAAAGATTTAAAATAACTGTGGCAAGTAGTAAAAGAGGTCAGTTACAAGGTGGATAAATTTCAAAGGATGAGAAAAGAAATGGCCTCTGTAAATTTAATTAATAAGTTGGAAAATAGATTTGCAATTGAATCATTAAGGAAGAACATACAAGCCAGCTGTTACAAGGAAATAGTTCAGAAGCCGACCCAGAGAGGAGAAAAGTAGAGTTATTAAGTTAAAGGTTCCTGAATGACTTGAGGGATGGACATTTCAGATTGATTATACAAATGAAAATCAGGGTGATGAGAAAAGTTCAGAGTGAAAGTAAAATTTGCTGTATAAATGTAGCTGTGAAACAGGTTCGGAATTGAGATCAAAACAGGAAGTCTCACCCTGAATCCATGGTCCGATTGATTGGTCACCCAGAATTACAGAAAGACGATAGCGTGGAAGACCATTTTGCCCATCATGCCAGTGCAGGCTCAATTCAAGAACAATCCAACTATTCCCGTTCCCCCACCATGCAGATTCTTCCTTTCACCTTACTCCCTCTGAAAACCGCAACTGAATCTTCCTCCATCACTATCATAATGAAGAATGAAAGTAGGAAAAGATTGACAACGAACATAAAATGGAATATAAAAATCATCTGGATAAGCAAATCTACAGCTGCTGGAAATCCAAGCAACACACACACACACACACACACGCACAATATGATGGAGGAGCTCAGCGGACCAGGCAGCAACTATGGAAAAGCATAAACAGTTGACGTTTTGAGCCGAGAGCCTTCACCAGGACTGGAAAGAAAGAGAAGTTCTATTGGCATTTAAACTGTAAATGATAGTAGCAAGTGACAGTGGAACCAATTAGAGATCAAAAACAAGATGAACTCATGCAGGCAGAGGAAATGGCTAATGTTATAAATGAGTACATTTGTTTTCACCAGAAAGGATGGTGGTGCTCGAGTCTGCTAAGGAAGATTTTATTGAAATAGCTGGTGCGCTAAAATCTGATGAAGGGCAGATGTGCTTAAGACATGCACATCTGTGGTTAAGAAGGCATACGGTGTATTGGCCTTCATCAATTAATTTAGGAGCCTAGAGGTAATGTTGCAGCTATATAGGACCCTGGTCAGACTCCACTTGGAGTACTGTGATCAGTTCTGGTCACCTCACTACAGGAAGGATGTGGAAGCCATAGAAAGGGTGCAGAGGGGATTTACAAGGATGTTGTCTGGACTGGGGAGCATGCCTTATGAGAATAGGTTGAGTGAACTCGGCTATTTCTCCTTGGAATGACGGAGGATGAGAGGTGACCTGATACAGGTGTATAAGATGATGAGAGGCATTGATAGTGCGGATAGTCAGAGGCTTTTTTCCAGGGCTGAAATGGTTGCCACAAGAGGACACAGGTTTAACGTGCTGGGGAGTAGGTACAGAGGAGATGTCAAGGGTAAGTTATTTTACGCAGAGATTGGTGAGTGCGTGGAATGGGCTGCCGGCAACGGTGGTGAAAGTGGATACGATAGGGTCCTTTAAGAGACTTTTGGATAGGTACATGGAGCTTAGAAAAATAGAGGGCTATAGGTAAGCCGATTAATTTCTAAGGTAGGGACACGTTCGGCACAACTCTGTGGGCCAAAGGGCCTGTATTGTACTGTGGGTTTTATATGTTTCTATGTTTCTAAAACATCTAGTTCTGAACCAGTCAGGACTGCTGAAAGATGCAAAAAA
This sequence comes from Mobula birostris, assembly GCF_030028105.1. Classification (NCBI taxonomy): domain Eukaryota; kingdom Metazoa; phylum Chordata; class Chondrichthyes; order Myliobatiformes; family Myliobatidae; genus Mobula; species Mobula birostris. The sequence goes on along the minus strand of NC_092372.1, from coordinate 63,044,301 downwards.
CATCTGCAGGGTGTTGCCAATGACTGAAGAACTGCGAATGTTTAATCCTTGAGCAAAAACAAGGGTACAGGGATAATGCAAACACGAGGAAATCTACAGATGCTGGAATTTCAAGCAACACACATAAAAGTTGCTGGTGAATGCAGCAGGCCAGGCAGCATCTCTAGGAAGAGAAACGTCGACTGTACAAACAACTGTCCAGCTCTTGGCTCCATCCCTCCCCCTCCTGTCTTCTCCTATCATTTTGGATCTCCCCCTCCCCCTCCCACTTTCAAATCTCTTACTAGCTCTTCTTTCAGTTAGTCCTGACAAAGGGGCTCAGCCCGAAACTTCGATTGTACCTCTTCCTAGAGATGCTGCCTGGCCTGCTGTGTTCACCAGCAACTTTGATGTGTGGTACAGGGATAAACTCAACAACTACATGCCAGTTGGAGTAGGAATTTTCAAAAATGATAATCAGGGTCAGAGATGGCTGCCATCCAAAAAATGTTAATTGATTAGCAATTTGTCGAAGGCAGATTGCACTTCATTAGTGATAGACTAATTCTAAATGAATTAATAATAAAAACTAATAAATTGTAAAAGGGAAATATAAGGGACTTTTAAGAGACTTTCAATAAAGTCTCCTAAGGTGGGGGGAGAGAGAGCAGCACGCCTGTGTGTGCACAGCCCTCCGGTGAAAAATGATATCGTATCTGTTAAATAGGGGCCGTGGACAATTCTGATTTGATGGAGAATGGACGTGAAAGCACAGAGGAACATCTGGAGAAATTTCTGAAATGCTCGTTTGCTGCTGTCGTTACTGCGTGGTTGGGAATCTTTCGGAGAGTAGGCCTCAAAATCCCCGGCTTTGCCTGCTGTTGGTGACCGAGGTTCAGGTCGAATCATTCGGACAGAGATGGCGCTCAGTACTCGGTGTCGGAGAGCTGACCAGAGCTCGAAGTTTTCGGATGACTCAGAGTCGGACTGTGGTCAGCATGGCAGGGAGAGTTTTTCTTCCTTCTCCTGTCTGCGTGAGATGTGGGACATTTGAGAGACTTGGAAATTTTACTGTGCTCATGGACTTCTTCATCAAGTTATGGTATTGTTGCACTGTTGTAACTATATGTTATAATTATGTGGTTTTGTTAGTGTTTTCAGTCTTGGTCTGTCCTGTGTTTTGTGATATCACACTGGAGGAAATATTGTATCATTTCTTAATGAATGCATTACTAAATGACAGTAAAAAAGGGCTACGTGTCTTCATAATTTAAGTAAAGCAATATAGACTTAGGGTCGAATTGAAGCCAATGGAATAAAAGACACAGTAAGGGAGTGGAAAATGGGCTGAGTGATGAGTATTAGAGAAATAGGTTTTTCTGGTTATTTTATTATTTTTTTTACAAGGATCACTACTTTTCTTAACATACTGTGTATTTTAATGAGATGGACTTGTGTGTCAAAGCTCTCATTTTAAATTCTCAAGTAATTCATAGTTGGGAAGCATAGTGAAGTATATGGAGGATAGAAGTATACTTCAAAAAGTTGGTCAAATGGGCAGATAAGTAGCAGATGAAACAATGTAAATTTGTATAAAATGTCCAGGAAGAAGAAGTGTCACATTTTCTTCCTGTATCTTTTATTCAAGTCTATGTCATTTCATGCAGTTTCATCAATCTATATTGTTTCATGTAAAAAGCTGTTTTTTACTTTAAAAGCAGTGTATAAGATAAAGAAAGTTATGATTAAATCCAACAAGGGATTTCGTCACACTTCGGAATATTGTATCTAGTGGGCATCATTCATTAGGAAGTGTATGAGAACCTTCAAGACGATGCACTAGAGATTTTACAAAATGGTTCTAATATTGAGAGATCTTAATTGTATGAATGGGTGGGGAAGCTAGCGTTGTTCTGCTTGGAACAGAGGAGTTTTGAGACAGATTAGATAAGGAGAAATGTGGACAATTGGCAGATAGATTAAGAGCAAAGGGCAAAGAATAAAGGTGATTGGCAAAAGCACCCTAACGAACACAAAGAAGATTTTTTAACCAACAAGTAGTTAGATTCTGGAATGAACTACCAGCAGAGTAGTGGGAACAGATTTAGTAGTGGTATTCAGAAGGAGATTGGATAAGTACTTAAAAGAATAAAATTTCTGTGTGGGGGAATGGGACTAACTGGATTTTTTTTTACAGGGAGCTCACTGACATGAGATGGTCTTCCATGCTGCAAATAGTGAGATTTTATATTAAGAATTTACCAGACCATGGACTCATTTCGACTTCCTGTTTCGTTCCAGACTGAAAATCTGTCTCACACCTGGATTAATACAAATTTAATATCTCATTCTAAAGAATATCACTTTTCAAGAAAAGGCTGGTTATATAAATACATCCCAAGAGTTTTAAGATCAAGGTTTCTACCTTGCCTGATCTAATTGTACTCTTTCCACTTTGGGAGAACATTAGCGAAGATTGACAATGGCAAAATTTAGGGACCACAGCAACAATGCTTCTGCAGCTCAACTACCTTAACATACAGAGCATTAGTAAGTCTCATACTGTATGTCAGCACTGGACAACTCTATCTGTTATGCACAAAGGCCACCTGGAGCTGAATAGAAAGAATTCCAGCCACCTTGAAACAAATGTGCTTTTCTAAGTTCTTTGGGTTGTCTAGTCAATCATTACCAGTACTAAAGGTCACACCACAGTTCTGTCTGCCCAGCTACTGGATTACCAGGCTCACAGTAGAGAGTTTACTTAGTTCCATTAACAGATATTCTATCTCAGGCACCTTGGACTAGTAATTGCTTTAAGTCCTCCTCTCTTAAACACCGCCATTAAACAATTGTTAAATGAAGTATAAGAAAATCAGAACAGCAGGATAGATATTAACAGTGACAAATGGAAATTTCCACTATTTAACATTTCAGTCAGTCAATAAGTCACACTTACTATTGTTTTATGAAAATGATGTAATGGCTATAAACTAATTTTGAAAAACAGCAATGCCAACTTTCTTATCATCTTGAGATCCAAGTCAAAATATTTCATCTTAGTATTTAAGATTTCTTAATATTTATCTCCTGGTCAGCATCAAGAACTGTTCCCATGAAAGTGGCAAACCATTGCCATCCAGGGGCCAAATAGACACTTTCATTATCACAAACTTGCTCAATTTATGGATTGCAAAGTGCTGTATTGTCAAACCATGTTGTTTTTCACAGACTATATACCATGCACAAAATGACAGCAGAAATATTGTAATATCTGTACAAGGCTGACCTTAAAATAACTAGTACTCATACCTCCAGCCCGAAAAGTAAAAGCCAATTGCAATTAAACTGTGAAAGCTTACATAACCAAAACATTTCTTAGCAAATGCACAGAAGAAGCCATCAATCCCATTGACTGAGAGAGAATCTAGGACTAAGCAAGTATCCATATAAGTCTGGGTGTTGATGCATTATAAATCTGAAGAAAATTAGGATTGTATAAAGGCAATGACATCAGTAAAGCAGAATTCTTTCTACACGTTAGAGACCAGTCAATAAAATTGAGAGGTTTTTGTGCTTTACGGATGTGTAGCATTACAGCAGATTGACCAAAATCCCCAATCTTCAGTTTTCAGACCAGTTTATTTCTTAGTTTATTTAGATTAATTTATTTCTTTCAACCATTTCCAAAACAGATTTAATAAGTGTTGGAAAGTTTTGTGTATTATGGTGTCACAAGAGACCTAAGTGAGGATGGTTAGGACCCAAATGCTGGAGTATCTGAGACAAGAATCGAGACACAACATGAGACTGAAACATGGACAGGTTTCTAAACTGGTCACTAGATGAGAATCCAATGTAGAGCTGATCCCTGGTGCCAAAACATGGCCGCCAATTAGCGGGGTGGGCCTCGGTTTTTAAAGGGGCCGCACCAGCTATCCATATTCTGGAGAATCAGAGCATCTAAACTCTGGAAGCTGGCGCATTTGGGTGTGTATCCTAACATGGGGGTTAAAGGGTCTCTATAAAATCATAAAGTACATCACCAATACTAACAGAAAAATTTGAACCAAAATTATACAGCTTTACTTGCCAAATGCAGGCTTAGACATGCATGTTCTCCCAAGAGAAAAGGAGGTGCGTCTTAATTCAGTCGATGTAGAGGCTGAGCAAACTGATCCGAACGTTTGTGATATGTCCAGTGGGGCATATGGAGCTGTGAACTAGGCTCAGGTGGTGTATTACACAGGCCCAGTCCTGAAACTACGATGGAATTGTTCCAGTTGGTTGACAGTCTTTCATCAAAACTGGTGTGATAATTTCTAAGGGCAAAGGAAATAAAGATGGAGTAACAAAAAGGAGGAGAGGGAAAGATAGGTGAAGCTATCTTCACCTATGAAGAGGGAGGTTGAAGAACAAATGGGAATGCCTAGGATAATGAAGAATTGGAGAAATTAAATGAAAAAATATGAAGGGAAAAGGTAAATCATACCGTGGCAAAATTTGAGTTCTTTGCTTTTGTTGCATAACTGAACTAAATAATTTGCACACTTACTGCCTTGAGTTTTATTGGCTCTAATTATGTCACAAGTAACAACCAACACTTTTCATAATTTCACTTTTTTGTTTCCTTAATTATTAGCCGGAAACATTCATTTGCACACGCTGTATACCGTGCAGCTCCAGACCTTAGCTGCTGACGTAAATATAGTATAATCTGAGCTAGATGATTCAAAACACAATCCCACACTTTAGTGACTGTATCCAGCTCTGAGGCTCAGCAGGAAAGGGAAAAGTCAGGCAGAACGCTAATGATAGGAAACTCGATAGTTAGGGGGACGGACAGCAGATTCTTTAGCTACAAAAGAGAAGCCACCAGGTGCTATGGTCTCAGAGCAGCTGCAGAAGATTCTCAAGAGGGAAAGTGAGCGGCCAGAGGATGTGGTGTGCGTTGGCACCAATGACATGGGTAGAAAGGGCGATGAGGTCCGGCACATTATGTAGAGGGAGTTGGGGAAGAGGCTGAAGAATAGGACCTCCAAGGTAGTAATCTCTGGATTACTCCCAGTACCATGTGCTAGTCAGGGCAGGAATAGGATGATAGTACAGATGAATGAGTGGCTGAAGAACTGGTGCAGGAGGCAGGGTGTCAGATTTCTGGATTTTTGAGATCTCTTCTGGGGAAGGTATGACTTGTACAAAAAGGACAGTTTACACATGAACCTGAGGGAAATTCAATATCCATGCGGGAAGGTTTGCTAGAGCTGTAGGGGAGGGTATAAAGTAATTTAGCAGAGGGATGGGAACCAGAGTGATAGGACTTAAAATGAGGTATTGGTATGCAAGTCAATGCATTGTGTGGTGAGACTGGAGGTGATAGAAAATTGCCAACAGTGGAATGAGTTGAAGTGTAATGACCATAAGACCATAAGCGAAAGGAGCAGTAACAGGCCATTTGACCCATCAAGCCTGTTCCTCCATTTCATTATTTTTACCCACTTTCACTCTCAACTGCAATCTCATATCTTCTCCCCATAACCTTCCACGTTCTGACAAATCAAGAACCTATCAACCTCTGCCTTAAATACACTCAATGACCTGGCCTCCACAGCCACCAATGGCAACAAATTCCACAAATTGCCCACCCGCTGGTTAAAGAAATTCCTCCTCATCCCCATTCTAAATGTCAGCCCTCTATTCTGTGGTTGTGCCCTCCGGTCCCATAATTCCCGACACGGTATTCCATCCTCCATCTCTTTGCCCTTTCTCCAAATCTATCTAAATCCTTCTGCAGCTTCCCTGCTTCCTCAACACTACCTGCCCCTCCACCTACCTTCATACCATCTACAAACATGACAGCAAGCCAACAATTCCATTATTCAAATCACAGACCTAAAACTTAAAAGAAGCAGTCCTTTCTTCTACATCCTTCCTTCTTGGAGTGTGGAGAAATATTTGCAATTCTCCATCCCTCTGGAACCATGGCAGAATTTAGTGTTTCTTGAAAGGTCATTACTAATGCCTCACAATTTGTTCATCTATTTCTTTCAAAACTATAGGGTGTAGTCCATCTGGTCCAGGTGACTTATCTACCAGCAGATCGTTCAGCTTCCCAAGCAGCTGCTCCCTAATAACAGCAATAACACTCACTTTTGCCCCCTGACACTCCCAAACTTCCGCACACTGCTAGAGTCTTCCATAGTGCACGCCGATGCAAAATACTTATTTAGGTCATCCATCATTTCCTTGTCCTCCATTACTACCTCTCCAGCGTCATTTCCCAGTGGTCTGATATCTTCCCTCACCTCTCTTTTACTCTTTATACATCTGAAAAATCTTTTGGTATCCTCTTTTATATTATTGGCTAGCTCACCTTCATTGTTCTTCTTTTCGCTCCATATGGCTTTTTTCATTTTTAAAAGCTTCCCAATCCTCTAACTTCTCACTAATTTTTGCTCTATTATATGTCCTCTCTTTTGTTTTTGCTCTTTTTGACTTTCCTTGTCAGCCTTTAGAACACTACCTCCTGGGGACGTGCCTGTCGATTTACTCCCAGAATCTCCAGTCTTTGCTGTTCTACCCTCATCCCTTCTGGTGTCCCCTTCCAATCAAATTTGGCCAGTTCCTCTCTCATGCCTCTGTAATTCCCTTTACTCCACTGTAATACTGATACATTTGACTTTAGCTTCTCCCTCTCAAATTGCAGGGTGAAGTCTATCATGTGTAAAGGGTTCCTTTACCTTAAGCTCCCTAACCAATGTGGCGTGTTACACAACACCCAATCCAGAGTAGCCTTTCCCCTAAGAAGCTATCTCATAGGCATTCTACAAATTTTCTTTCTTGGAATCCAGCACCAACCTAATTTTCCTAATCTACCTGCACATTGAAATCCCCCATGATTATCATAACATTGCCTGTATTGTATGACTTTTCTGTCTCCCATTGTAATTTGTAGCCCACATCCTGGCTACTGTTTGGAGGCCTGTATATAGTATAACTCCCAGGAATGTCTTTTCACTCTTTACTTTCTTAACTCCTCATTTTCAGATCCCATGTCACCTCTTTCTAAGGATTTTAATTTTTTTTTAACCAACAGAGCCACCACGCCCCCTTTGCCTATGTGTCTGTGCTTTCAATACAATGGATGTTAAGCTCCCAACTATGATCTTCTTTCAGCCACCACTCAGTGATGCCCTTGATGGCATACTCACAATCTCTAACTGTGCTCGAAGATCAGATACCTTGTTCCATATACAATGCATTCAAATGTAACACTTTTAGCCCTATATTCATTGCCCTTTTCAATTTTGTGCCCATATTACACTGCAACTCAACCCACTGACTGCAATTTTGCCCTATCATCAAATCAAGTCAATCCAAGTTTAATTATCATTCAACCATACATGAATACAGCCGAATGAAATAGCATTTCTCTGGGGCCAAGGTGCAAAACATACACAGCACATTCAAAAGAGCAAGCAAAAATCATAGTCACATACAAAAAAAACATATATATAGCCGAAGATGCTGAGTGGCATGTCCCATAAATTGATGGTACAGATCCCAGCAGTGTGCAGCCACTACAATCAAGCTTGCCATTCCAAAAATCGAACACTGGAGGGCAGCACTGATGGGAGAGCCCAGCTCCAAACCGAACACAGGGACCACACTATACTGCCTCCAGCATCTGCTCTCCTGAAGAGGACAATTCCACACTACAACCAAGGCCATGCAGCTTTCCTGCTGCCTGCTGCGCCACCAAACAAAAGTAACAGACCTGTGACTTCTTACATTATCACTGTCCAACAGGGTGCTGTGATTGCAAGAGAAACATCCAGGACAAATCACCCAGAGTTACACTGCACACTGCCTTTGCACACCAACTCTGATATCTTCGAGTAGCAGGAAGCAACATGATCTGCACCTTGGCCAGCTCCTCAGAACCCAGACCAGCTTGTCCAACACCCCAGCCAGCTCCTCCGACACCCAGTCCATCTACTCCCATCAACAAGCAGCTCACTGATGTGGTAGACTTGTAGTACCCAGAGTCCAGCACAATACCCAGGCTTGGGCTGATAAGTGACAAATAGCAAGTAGCATTTGAGCCATGCAAGTGCCAGGCAATGAGCATCTCCAACAAGAGAGGCTCTAACCATTGTCCCTTGACATTCAGTGAATCCCCTACAATCAACATCCTGGGGGTTACCATTGACAGGAAACTGAAGTAGTCTAGCTATATAAACACCATGGCTACCAGAGCAGGTCAAAGGCGAGGAATATTGCGGCGTGTAACTCACTTCCTGACCCCCCAAAGCCTGTCTACCGTCTACCAGGCTCAGGTCAGGAGTGTAATGGAATATTTGCCACTCGCCTGGATGAATGCGGCCCCATCAACACTCAAGAAGTTTGACACCATCCAGTACAAGGCAGCCCACTTGATTGGTACCCCTTGCACAAGCATCCAATCCCTCCACCATCGACGAACAGCTGCAGCAGCGTGCGCTATCTACAAGCTGCACTGCAACAATGCACTAAGGCAGCACTTTCCAGACCCACTACCACACGCACCACCATCTAGAAGGACGAGAACCGCAGATACCTGGAACATCACCACTGGAAATCCCCCTCCAAGTCACTCACCATCCTGACATGGAGACATATCACCGTTCCTCATTGTTGCTGGGTCAAAATCCTGGAATTCCCTCTGCACTGTTGGTGAACCCTGAGGGATAGCAGCGGTTCAAGAAGGCAGCTCATCGCCACCTTCTCAAGGACATCTAGGGATGGGCAATAAATGCTGGCTTAGCTGGTGATGCCCACATCCCGTAAATGAATAAATAAATAAAAATTGTCTTGCAATCACAAAAAGCACATTTAACAAATTAAAACAAAACCTTTGGTTGCCCCCCCCCCAAGAAGCCATTGCATCTAAACACGCCACAGTCTTACTGTTATCATCTGCCTGCCCTTCCTGACAGTCTCACTGACCACTGCATCTAGTTGCATACCAAATGCCCATCTTCAGCCCTATCACTCCAGTTTCCATCCCCTGCCAACTTCGCTTAAACCTTACCCAACAGCTCGAGCACAATTGCCTACAAGAATATTTGTCCCTCTCAGGTTCATGTGTAACCCTTCCATTTTATACAGATCATACCCTCCCCAAGAGGCATCCCAACGATCGAGAAATCTGAAGCCCTGTCCCTGCTCCATTTCCTCAGGCATGCATTCACCTGCCAAATCCTGGAGTTCCTGCTTTTTAGCTTTCTACCTAATTGCCTGAATTCTCCCTTCAGGACCTCCTCCTGAAAGGGTGATGAATACAGAATAAGTGAGTGCATGCAGTATATGGCATGCAGTCCTGTAGCACAGTTAGAGATTGGTAGGTATGATGTTGTGGGCATCATTGAGTCATGGCTGACAGAAAAGCAGGCATGGGAGCTTAACATCCAAGGATCACCTTAGAGCAAAAGAACAGGCAGGTAGGCAGAGGAGGTGGGGTGGCTCTGTTGGCAAAAATGAAATCAAATCCTTAGAAAGAGGTGACGTAAAATTAGAAGATATAAAATCCTTGTGGCTGGAGCTAAGAAATTGCCCTGATGGGGGTTATATACAGGCCTCTGAATAGTAGCCAGGATGTGGGATATAAAATTTCAATAAGAAATAGAAAAGACATGTAATAAGGACAATGTTACAATAGTTATGTGGGATTTCAATATGCTTTAGATAGAGAAATTAGTTTGATGCTGGATCCCAAGAGGGAATTTGTAGAATGCTTACAAGATATTTTTGGGAGCAGATTGTGGTTGAGCCTGTAGGGGAAAGACTATTCCAAATTTTGTGTTGTGTAATGATTAGGGAGCTTAAGGTAAAGGAACCCTCAAGTGATCACATGATAGAATTCACCCTGCAGTTCGAAAAGGAGAAGATAGATACAGATGTAGCAGCATTACAGTGGAGTAAAGGGAATTGTAGAGGCATTTCAGAGGAGCTAGCCAAAGTTGATTGGAAGGAGACACTAGCAGGGATGATGGCAGTACTGTAATGGCTGGTGACTCTGGGGACAATTTGGAAGGTGCAGGATAGTTACATCCCAAAGACAAAAATGTATTCTAAAAGGAGGATGAGGCAACCATGGCTGACAATGCTAGTCAAAGACACCATAAAAGCAAAAGAGAGAGCATATAATATAGATAAAATGAGTGGGAAGTTAGAGGATTGGGAAGCTTTTAAAACAACAACAGAAGGGAACTAAAAAAAACATAGTGAGAGAAAAGATGAGATATGAAGGTAAGTTAACCAATAACATCCAAGAGGATACCAGAAGTTTTTTTTTCAGTAACAGTATATAAAATGTAAAAGAGAGATGAGAGTAGATGTTGGACTGCTGCAAAATGACACTGGAGAGGTTGTAATGGGGAACAAATTAATGGCAGATAAACTTAATAAGTATTTTGCATCAGTCTTCACTGTGGAAGACACTAGCGATATGCCAGAAATTCAAGAGTGTCAGGGGGCAGAAGTGAGTGTGGTTGCTATTACTAAGGAGAAGGTATTTGGGAAGCTGAAAGGTCTGAAGGTAGATAAGTCACCTGGACCAGATGGGCTACACTCCAGGGTTCTGAAAGAGGTAGCTGAAGAGATTATGATCATCAGTAATGATCTTTCAAGACTCACTAGATTCTGGAATGGTTCTAGAGGAGTGGGAAACTGCAAGTGTCACTCCACTCCTTAAAAAGGGAGGGAGGCAGAAGAAAGGAAATTATAGCCCAATTAGCCTGACTTCAGTGGTTGGAAAGATGTTGAAGCCCATTATTAAGGATGAGGTTTCAGGGTATTTGGAGGCACATGATAAAGAAAGCCAAAGTCCAAATGACTTCCTTAAGGGGAAATCTTGCCTGACAAATCTGTTGGAGTTCTTTGAGCCAATAACAAGCAGGAAAGACAAAGTAGATGTTGCTTCCTTAGACTTTTCAGAAGACCTTTGACAAGGTGCCACATATGAGGCTGTTTTGCATGATAAGAGTGCATGATATTACAGTTGGGATACTAGCATGAATAAAAGATTGGTTGATTGACAGGAGGCAAAGAGTGGGAATAAAGGGGAACTATTCTGGTTGGCTGGCAGTGACTAGTTGTGTTTTTGCAGGGGACAGTATTGGAACCACTTCTTTTAACATTATATGTCAATGATTTGGATGGTGGAATGAATAGCTTTGTGGTCAATTTTGCAGATGATATGAAGATAAGTGGAGAGGCAGATAGTTTTGAGGATGCAAGAAGTCTGCAGCAGTTAGACAGATAGGGAGAATGGCAGATGGAATATAGTGTGGGGAAATGTATGGTCATGCTCTTTGGTAAAAAGAATAAAGGCATAGATAATTTTCTAAACAGGGAGAAAATTTAAAAGTCAGAGCTGCAAAGGGACCTGGGAGTCATGGTGTAGGATTCCATAAAGATTAACTTACAGATTGAGTTGGTGGTAAGGAAGGCAAATGCAATGTTAACATTCATTTCAAGAGGACTAGAGTATAAGAGCAAGGATGTGATGCTGAGGCTTTATAAAGCATTGGCCTGACTGCACTTGGAGTATTAAGAGCAGTTTTGGGTCCCTTATCTAAGATGTGCTGCCTTAGGAGTGGGTCCAAAGGAGGTTTGTGAGTATGATCCCGGGAACAGAAGTATGGATGTATGAGGGGCGTTTGATGCCTCTGTGCCTGTACTCACTGGAGGAGCAGGACCCTATTGAAACCTATTGAATATTTTAAGGCCTTATTAGAGTGGATGTGGAGAGGAAATGTCATATAGTGAGCGAGTCTAGGACCAGAGGGCACGGCCTCAGAATAGAGAAATGTCCATTTAGAACAGAGATGAGAAGGAATTCCTTTAGCCAGAGTGCGGTGTATCTGTGGAGTTCACTGCCACGGACAGCCGTGGAGGCCAAGTTGTTTAGTACCATTTAGGTTGATAGGTTTCTGGTTAGTCAGGCATCCAAGATTATGGGGAAGGGGGTTGAGAGGGATAATGAACCAGCCATGATGGAATGGTGGAGCAATCTCGATGAGCCAAGTGGCAGAATTCCACTCCTATGTCACATAGTCTAAATCTGAAATTGTATTTTTCCAAGAAGTTACAGAAAAGGGGAAGAGAGATCTCTTGGGGACTTTTAATGAATATTCATACATCAGGGTACTGTTTCTGAATGTTTTTAAAACAGAAAGTCAATATACAAGATTTCACTGATGACAGAATATGTATAGCTCCTCAATTATAAGGAAACTAAAACTGGTGAAGTTTTGCTGAGTCCTTTAATGCTATAAAATATTGCTCAGCATCTAAAATAAAAGGTGTATACACAAAATGTAAATTTCTTAAATCTTCAGGTTAAACCTGTATATGAGCCCCAATGCAGAGAAATTATAGAGCATTTGAAAGTTCAAACTTGTATTCCATTGTTATTTGTCATCTATATCAATGATCTGCATGATAATGTGGTAAATTGGATCAGCAAATTTGCTGATGATACAAAGATTGGAGGTGTAATGGACAGTGAGGAAGGTTTTCAAAGCTTGCAGAAGGATTTGGACCGGCTGGAAAAATGGGTTGAAAATGCAAGATGGAGGTTAATACAGACAAGTGTGAGGTATTGCACTTTGGAAGGGCAAACCAAGGTAGAACATACAAGGTAAATGGTAGAGTACTGAGGAGTGCAGTAGGAGAGAGGGATCTGGGAATACAGATACAAAATTCCCTAGAAGTGTTGTCACAGGTAGATAGGGTCGTAAAGTGAGCTTTTGGTACATTGGCCTTTATAAATCAAAGTATTGAGTATAAGAGTTGGAATGTTATGATGAGGTTGTGTAAAGCATTGGTGAGGCCAAATTTGGAGTACTGTGCACAGTTTTGGTCACCTAACTACAGGAAGGATATTAGTAAGGTTGAAAGAGTGCAGAGAAGGTTTACAAGGATGTTTGCTGGGACTTGAGAATCTCAGTTACAGAGAAAGGTTGAATAGGTTATGACTTCATTCCCTGGAGCGTAGAAGAATGAGGGGAGATTTGATAGAGGTATATAAAATTATGATGGGTATAGATACAGTGAATGCAAGTAGGCTTTTTCCACTGAGGCTAGGGGAGAAAAAAACCAGAGGACATGGGTTAAGGGTGGAGGGGGAAAAGTTTAAAGGGAACATTTGGGGGGGCGGCTTCTTCACACAGAGAGTGGTGGGAGTGTGGAATGAGCTGCCAGTTGAAGTGGTAAATGCGGGCTCACTTTTAACATTTAGGAAAAACTTGGACAGGTACATGGATGAGAGGTGTATGGAGGGATATGGTCCGGGTGCAGGTCAGTGAGACTAGGCAGAAAAATGGTTCGGCACAGCCAAGAAGGGCCAAAAGGCCTGTTTCTGTGCTGTAATGTTCTATGGTTCTACTGTATACAAAATGCCATTTATAATTAAACAAATCAAAATATTGTTCCTGGGATCTGAAATAGTAATTGGACAAATCCATTTGCACAGTGCCAATCAGATAGGATCTATATTATTTTAAGCTGAAAAATTCAAACTTTTAAAAAAACTTCTCACTTGCCTTCCAATTAGAACATACTTGTATGAAAAGAAAGTTCCCTCTTTGAAGCAGTTCCTGAGAATGGTAACTTGAATTATGTTACTGAGGTGAATTGAATTTACATATACCGCCAGCTATCATTACTTGCAAGTCTAGGTGCACAGCTATAGTTATCATGACATATGGTTAAAATTGCGTGAACATTTAAATTGTACAATGAAAAATGTGACTATACTGTTGCATTAAATTAAATTTTTGAGGCCATCCCATACATGGCTCTATGTTAAGAAATCCTCATTCAACTTTGTCACCATTAGTATGAAAGTTACAGCAATTACTAGTGCTTAAAGCAAGGCCTTTAGGTGTTTGCTGTTATTTATGGGTAATTACAATATAAACTTAAGGTGAGGGGCAAATAATTGTTTGACTATGAATCTACACAATACACACGATACTGGCTATACTGTTCCATCATTAGCTTTAAAGAATACAGTCCTGCCATCAGATTCCCATTAACTTTTAGGAACATGTTATATTTCTCCATTAATCTCAAGGATAAGGTCCCATTAAGCAACTTTTTTGCCTATTAGCTTCAGAAGCATAAAAAGTGAGCAGAGAATCTCAATCATTAAAAAAAGTAAAAATAGCAAAGTAGAAACTTAAAAATATTACATTAATACATTTTCCTTAAAGATTCAATAAACACAATTAATGAGACTATACCATTAAACATCCTATTCACTCAGATCCAAAACATAATTTCTATTGCTGTATCATCTTCAGTTTGAAACTCCAGAACTTTGCGAGCAAGAGTTTTTTTGAACTGAAGATGCTGGAGTTGAACAGCTCAGGTGCCCAGATGCAACAAATACAGAGTCAAAAATAAAATCAACATATCTGGAAAATATCATGAATAAATCTTATAAATTAAGATCAGAAATAGATAGCTGTCCACATGCATTATAAGTACAAGTGAAAACGTGGTTTAATCCATATAGTTATTTTTTTATGTATAGACCTGACATTGAGATAAATCTCTTGGATGTGTTATTTGGTCATATCACAAGTAGACCGACTTATAGTTAAAACAAACCAAGCAGTATGAGGCACATGTTAGTTACAACAAATGTTACTGCACACAAAATGCTGGAGGATCTCAGCCAGTCAGGTGGCATCTATGTCAAGGACTAAACCATTGACATTTCGGACCTAGATCCTTCTTCAGGACAGGGTCTCGGCCCAAAACATCAACTGTTTATTCCAAGTTCCCCTAGCATTTTGTATGTGTTACTCTGGAGTTCTGGTGTATGCAAAATCTCTTGTGTTTACATATCTTACCAAATGTGTTTAGCTATGATGTTTGTTGAACAAAACAATTCAAACTTTAATCATACTATCAAGGAATATCAGTAAGCCTTAACAAGAAAAGCAATTCAAGACGTTAAAAAAATTCAGCACAGCAACCTCAGATACAATGCTAAATTTTAGATGTTGTTTATACAACCACAAACAATAGAATATAGATACTTTCCCCAACACCTTAACTCATCAATTCTGCATTCTGAAATAAAATCAAGGCACAAAATGCCGAAAGAAATTTAATATGACCATAGCAAAAGTTACCTTAACTAGTCTTGCTCTCTTCAGAACTGATCTGTTACATTGAAATAAATTATGCTATATTTCACATTCCACTTAAAACAGTTCCATGCACTGTAAATCAACTAATGTTTTTGGACACATAGAACCCAATTTTTTTGGTTGGTGTTACAAGGATTGCAATATCTTCTTCACTGCTAAAGTGATAAAAAAAAATGTACACACAAGGATCTGAGATCAAATGTGATAATAACCAAATTAAACAAATTTAGTAAAGTTGGGTAACTAATCTCTCCTGTTTCTTGGGAGTACAAATGTCATTGTTGTGTGGGTGGGACTTCAAATCTGCTTCAGGTATTCCCTGATAAATTTTCATCATAACGTCCTTGTGTTTGCTGAACAGAAAAATGATCTCCTGTGCAAAGGTATTTGAAATCTACTGCCTTCTGGACAAAGAAATCTAGTGCTATTGATATCTTCACAACAACAAAATGAAACAGTTTTTATTATAACAAGTGAACTTCTTATGGTTTTGCTCAAGAGCAGTCAAATGATATATGTCTTCATACTTGATTTGTGCTTGTTTTACAAACATCACCTCTGGATTAAGCAAGAATATCAGGTTTATTATATCATAATTCTTTAAGAAGCCACAGCTCCACCTTAGGGAGACAGGCCATTTTATTACCATTGTAATTATAGCACTAATATAAATTCATGTCACTGTACTGGTTGCACAAATCTTTATCAAAATGAAGATCCATGAGCTGTTTTCATTATAGCTGGCTGACAGAAATTGTTAAAAGCAGGCATTGGCCTCTCAGCCCGATTGCAATCAGACCTCTGCATTTCACCCCAGTAACCTTTGACCTTGCTCATCAGCCATCGACCTGTTTCTCCCTTAAAAATATTCACACTGTTCCCATAGCCCAATAAGGAAGAGAACTCCAAAAGCTTGCAACCCTCAGAATAAATTTTTAATTAAAGAAGAAAACATAACTGTCTCCATCTTCATGAACTAAACATGAAAAGCATTAGAATCAGAATCAGGTTTAATATCTCTGGCATATATCATGAACTTTGTTGTTTTGAGCCAGTAATCCATTGCAATACGTAATGATGAACACTATCATTTACAATAAGAAATGTATATATAAGAGATTAATAAGTAGTGCAAAAGGCAAGAAAAGAAAAACAAAACAGTGAGGCAGTATACATGGGTTCACTGTCCATTCAGAAATTTGATGGTGGAAGGGAAGAAGCTGCTCCTAAGCGGTGCATGTCTCTTCAGGCTCCTGTGTCTCCTCTGTGGTGGTATCAATTAGTAGCTGATTGGGGTCTTTAATGATAGATGCCACATTTTTGAGTTATTGCCTTTTGAAGGTGTCCTCGATGCTGGGGAGGCTAGTGCCCATAATGAAGCTGGCTGTATTTGCAACTTTCTGCAGCTTTTTCTAATACTGTGCACTGGCCCCTCCACATCAGACAGTGATGCAACCAATTAGTATGCTCTCTATGGTACATCTGCAGTAATTTGCAAAAGTCTTTGGTGATAGTCTCCTTAAACTTTTAATAAAATATAGCCACTGTTAAGCCTTCTTTGCATCAATATGTTGGGCCAAGATAAATCTTTTAGAATTGTTGACACCCAGGAGTTTGAAACTGCTCGCCCCTTCCACTGCTGATCACTCGATGAGGATTGATGTGTGATCCTTCGACTTCGCCTTCCCCTCAGAGGTTTTACTGACATTGAGTACAAGCTTGTTGCAATACCACTCAACCAGCTGATCTATCTCACTCATGTATGCCTTCCAAGTCACCATTTGAAATTCTGCTGAAGGAGATGCTACTTTCGATCTGCACTGACTGCGTTCTCCCAATGAGGAAATCAATGTATGACCAAAGACAGTTTGATACAACTGGAAATACAAAGTATGACATACAGCTGGATTTCTATTATCCGCTGACAAAGAAAGGGAAGAGTGAGGCACAATCACTATAGGGAAAGAGAGGAATATCAATCAGTAACCATTAGTTTATGATCTTCTAAACAAATCTCTATAAATAATAAGTTTGGTAATCTATGGTATTTGGTATTACTTGTATCTTCCTCATCTTTCCTGTGTCTCAAAGCTATAAATAAATATTAACATTCAATAAGGCCAGACAACAATGAGAAATGGAAAAATATAATAGTTCTTCATCACAGGTTTCACTTAAAAGCTGGAAACACAATCTGGAACATTATCACTCCCTATGGCCCCCAACCACAAAGAATGAAAAATAGTCTCTGCAGATTCCAGAGCCTCCTCAGTCATTCAGAATGAACTTGGTTTATCTCTTACATCCCTAGGACACTTTCGAATCTACAAATATGAAATTGAAGTTCTGTTTAGATTTAAACTGCTTCAGACTTTGAAACTATACTTCTCTGCATCTTTTCTTCCAATTGAGTAATTAACACTGAGCTATAATTAATAATTTGGCAGGCAAAGAAAGCCATTCTGTTCATATGGAGCACTATCATGTGAATGATTTACACTGCGGAATTAAAACAAAAATTCAGAAATTGTGGATAATGCCAAGTTATGGGGGAGGAGGAATTGAGTTAATGATGAGAAACAATGCATTAAATTACAGGAGGACATGGTTCATCATGTAGAGTAAGCAAACAATTGACAAATGCAATGTCAATTGGTGGGAACAGAAAAGATACCCACCTTTGGGATAGTGTGAATCCAATTAGATAATGAAATAGATAGTAATACACAGACACTAATAAGGAAAATCTGTGCCAGTGATTAACAATGCCATAAAAAGAAAATTAAGCACTCCGTGGACGACTTTGAAAATCAGGGAAGTTACAATAAACCTGTACAAAACTTTGGTTATTGAATATATTTCTGGTTATTTTATATAAAAAAACAAAATCATTGAAAAGATGCAGAGAGGATTTATGGGTAAAAGTTCTAAATTGCTCTAGTGTGTAAGTAAATGACAATTATAAAGGAAAACAGAACAGGCAATTACACCAATTTATTTATAAACACAAGAAAGTCTGCAGCTGCTGGAAATCCAAAGCAACACGCACAAAATGCTGGAACCCGCTTTATTGTTGTATCTGCAGCATCATCAGTGGAGGAAAGGAAACCTGCTCTTTGAATAAAGAGGGAGTCTCTGATGTCCTGGAAAGTAAAACTGCATCCTGGGAACAGATGTGACAGGGGCAGAGGTACTGCGAAAAAGGAATAACATTTTCGCAGGAGATAGGGTGGGAATTGGTAGGTGTATAAAATACATGGTTGACAGTTTTTCTCCAGAGACTGAGAAAGGGGATGGAAGTGTCAGAAATGGACCAGTGAATTTAAGCACAGGGTGGAAGTTAGAGGGAAAGTTGATGAAATTGACAAGCTCAGTCATCCATGTATCAGAATAAAAGTTGGGAAACTTTACAGAAGGCTTGGAACATGGATTGTTCTACGTCGCCAACAAAGAGGCGAGCATACCTATCGAGTGGGTGCCTATGGCTACAACTCAAGTCTGCATAAAGTGGGAGAAGCTAAAGGAAAATTTATTGAGGGCGAGGACTAGATCTGCCAGATGGAGGAGGGTGGTGGTGGTAGTGGAAGTGGTTCTTTTACTGAGGAAGAAGCAAAGCACTTTGGAGCCTTCTCAATGGGGGACAAAAATGTATAGGGACTGAATATCCACGGTGAAAATTAGGCTTTTTCTCCAGTTAGGGTTCCCTCCTAATGGCATGGCAGATAAACAATACAAATCTGTTATACTCTTATCATTTCTTTCAACCTCTTACATGGTGAACTGCATCATTCTTTGAGACCTTTCATCTGTTATCCATCCATTTGATTATATGCATACCAATTGGTTTTACTATCTTCTCTTGAATGTGACTCTCAGAATCTATCATTCAATTTATCATTCGCTATCACCTACATCAAACTTTTGGTGATATCACAATGGATTCAATTCACACATGTATAATTAAAGCAACCTACTCTATCTTTGATTGCATTATATCCCCGTGCTGCATGACTATATTATGTCTATTCAAAGTTTCCATAATTTCATCAATTTCAGTTCAAATGACAAACTCCCTAAACCTGGTTAACAATTATCCACCAACTCAAATTAAAATAAGACAATTTGTAATCTTGAGTAACTCATTCAACTGCTTTTGGCCTCGTATCTTCCCACAAGTACCTCCAACTTTCAACTTTTGAGTTACAGCCACCTTCTTCCAAAAACAATTTTGATTTGTTAAAGAGAATCCAAACCAAGGTGAAGTCACATTAAGGACTTGTATAATATGCATCACTGTGGGCATAAATCAAATTACTGCAGAGACAGACAAGAGATAAGTGTAGAAAAAATCTAAATGCTTCAACAACTGTCAGTAGCTCTAGGAGTTGTGATTAGCACTGAATTTTTGTAAAATTGATTATCATTTCAGTAGATGATAAAACCACAGCTTTGCTTCAGCACTGGACACTGTAGAATTTAATAATAAAAAAGCTTGATTAAAATGGCAAACCTTTCCAAAGCTTTCTTTTTGATAAATATTAGTGTTTTTATGGGCTCTGCTCCAGGAATTGCAACAAATGTGCCAAGACCAGTAAACATTTCCCAGTATTTTGAACCCATAAATTGATAGTAGGTGATGGCCCTCATCAAAATACTTCAATGAATAAGATTGGAAAGCGGAAAAAACTGATCAAGAACATTTACCAAAGTAGAAGGCAATCTATTAACAAATCTAAAGGCCAAATTCCTTTGGGAAAAATAAGAGCTTAAAAAATGCATTAGCTTTTTAACAGAACAAAAAACTGAAATTAGCAGATAAGAGGCTCTCATGTAAACTCAACCATTGTCAAATATTCTTTCTTCTCATGTTTTGGGGTGACACTTTATTTGAATGAATAAAGCTAATTAAATGGGAACACATATTTCTTCATCTTTTATTCTGCAGAACTAAACTTACCCACTACATTAAAGGATTACCACCATAAATCAGTGGAAAAACTGATTAAGAACATTTACCAAAGTAGAAGGCAATTTGTTAACAAATCTAAAACTAAAGTCCTTTGGGAAAAGTAAGAGTTTAAAAAATGCTTCAGCCTCTTAACAGAATAAAAAACTGAAATTAGCAGATGTGAGGCTCTCATGTAAACAGCCACTGTCAAATATTCTTCCTTGGTGTGTTTTGGGGTGACACTTTATTTGAATGAATAAAGAAGCTGATTGAATGAGAACACATCTTTCTACATCTTTTATTCTGCAGAACAAAATTTATTCACTAGAGTAAAGGTATACGACCATAAATCAAAAACAATTAAATCACAGTTAAAAATTCAGCTAAATACACAGATAAATTCTAATTCAGGACACATAACATGACGTAATTCAAACTATTTGAATTCAATGCTCTGTTTTAAGTTTAGCAATAATTTCCTACAGAAATGAGTTTGCAGAACATAACATGCAAGCAGTTTTGAATTAATTTTAAGTTACTAGTATATTTAAATAATGGATTGAAAAGTAATACAACTATATAACTGAAGTGTGAAAACACAAGGTTTAGCACTGATCTCAAAGACCAAACTTATTTTTGGATGGTGGAACAAAATGACCCATTCGTGATAAGCTAGGTAATGGGCCAACATAGGCAGTTACATGTCAATTGATCTGAAGTCATAAAAATTCCACATTTTCGTGTCTCAGAGCCAGCTACTTTAATTTGTGGCTTTATTTTGATCATGTAAAGCACTGTGTAAACAACGCAAAAAATCCCAACTGATCCTTTTGATCTCAAACAGCAAAGGATTACACCATGGAAAGGTGATCAACAGTTCAAAACATTCTGGCTAGCTGGGGTCAACTATTTTTATCTCCAAGCATTTTTGATTGTTACTTGCACTGAAAAGATAACAGGAAAGGGTGAGAATTAAAAATGTTGGAATGGATCAAAAAAAAACACAATTTGAACACTTTAAACAAGCCTTTCTAAACTCAGATTAACAAAGGAAGAAATAAACTAAACAGCTGTAATGTAATCTATACAAGCTGATTTCTCACAACAGATTTTGCTTCCAGTGTATAGGAATACAATTCATAGACCTCAATGGAATTTCATTATGCATGCCTAAATACACAGAAGTGTTGTCTAATCTTTCATACATGTACAAATTGAATACCTATTTGTCACGTGTATCAATCACTTTTAACATTAGTGATGGCATTTTTAAATCTTTTCAGGTTTGAGGAAAACTCAAAATATATCCTTGTGTGGGACTCTACCTAATGCAATTATTTTTGAAAAAGGTACTTTAATATATATTTTTCTCTCCCAATTAATTTTGGTCATACAAAGTCTTCTAATCTTATCAATTGAGTTGCAGTAGATAAAAAGTAACCATTGCTAGAATAACTCCACAGATAGGGATCATCAGGTATTTCTTGTATTTCTGCCAAGCGGTCTCTTTGGTCTCTTCTGCATCCCGCCTCTTGTTCTTCTTACGGCGACCTTTCTGCCTTTTCTCAAAGGCTTCTAGTTCCACCTGGATAAGATGCCAGACAAAGCAGGTTTTATTTTTGAAATTAAAAAAAAATTAAGCTACTGATTAGAAGAGAGAAAACAAGCATTTCAGATGTACTATTTTTCATGAGCGTATCTATGGGGAAATTACAAGCATAACATAGTGAAGTCACTGATAATTGATAGCATATAAAAGGCTGATTTGTACCTGCATAAAACAGAAAATCTCATTTAATATTTGTTTTCTACCTCTTACACCCATTCTAAAGGTACCTGACCTCAGCCAGGATAGAGTTTGAAACAATAAAATTGGTTCCAATACCCCTGGATTTCGAAGGCACAAACATTAGCCCAAGATTTCATTTCTGAGCATCATCCATTGACTTTACTGAGTGTGCATAAACTATGTTCCAATAGAGTACAATTAGACCTTGCTGTTACACCTGTCAGAGTGAAAATGGTTCAGCAGAGGTTACTACCTTTGCTTCTCTTTTAAATTAATGCAGCTTTCAAAAACTGAAAATTGATTTGCTTTTCATGACAGACATACAGAATTATAGAACTAGATTTTAGGAATGAAAAAAATCATTCAGCATTGACTCTAGCCTTTAAATTTTTGAAGTGGTACAGGTTTTCATTTTTTTCCCTTCAGAAATTGTAAATGTTACAATGACATTACTGGAAGTGATTTTAAAGACACCTGAAATTCAGAGATGAACATGATGACTAGACAACATAATTTTTGTCAACCTGAAATTGGAACTAGAAACAAGAATATAATAGTACAACTAAATAATGTTCATCAGTGAAATATAAAGGTCATTACAATTTTCAAACACTAAGAGGTGGTGATAATTACTTCTTGTATTTTTTTATTTGTGCAGTGGGGGGTAATGCTCGCATTATTTGGCTTGCACAAATTATTGTTATTCTATGTTATTTAGAAGTGAAAATTTAAATGTTATTGCTTTGTCCAATCTTTAAAGAATTTTCTTCAGCATACAAAATAGGCTGAAAGGTCATTGGATTTTCAAATCAAATCAGTAAGAAAGCACCAGCATTTGATAGCAACTCTCACACTTACAGCATGACCCAAAGTGGTGAACAGCCCAGGCACTTCTGAAATGCAGACATGGGACACCATGTATTTTCAAGATACCAAAAACCACAAATATATTTGTGATGGTCCTGGTTAAAAATATTGAGCAGGAAACCAGGAAAACATGTTCTTCAAGTATTGATGTGGGATCTTTCCATTTCATTGAACAGACAGCCAAATATACACTTCTAATAATGTCCTTGAGGGATTAGAAATGGAAAAGGTGAGCTGTTTTAAGTTCAACATCTCCAAGGATCTATCCTTGGCCTAACATGTTGATACAATCCAGGGGGTCAGTGTGGACATGGTGGAGGATTACAAATACCTGGGGATATGAATTGACAATAAACTGGACTGGTTGAAGAACACTGAGGCTGTCTACAAGAAGGGTCAGAGCCGTCTCTATTTCCTGAGGAGACTGAGGTCCTTTAACATCTGCCGGACGATGCTGAGGATGTTCTACAGGTCTGTGGTGGCCAGTGCTATCACGTTTGCTGTCGTGTGCTGGGGCAGCAGGCTGAGGGTAGCAGACAAAAACAGAATCAACAAACTCATTCGTAAGGCCAGTGATGTTGTAGGAATGGAACTGGACTCTCTCACGGTGGTGTCTGAAAAGAGGATGCTGTCTAAGTTGCATGCCATCTTGGACAATGTCTCCCATCCACTACATAATGTACTGGTTGGGCACAGGAATACAATCAGCCAGAGACTCATTCCTCCGAGATGCAGCACAGAGCGTCATAGGAAGTCATTCCTGCCTGTGGCCATCAAACTTTACAACTCCTCCTTTGGAGGGTCAGACACCCTGAGCCGATAGGCTGGTCCTGGACTTATTTCATAATTTACTGACTTAATTTACATATTACTATTTAACTATTTATGGTTCTATTACTATTTATTATTTATGGTGCAACTGTAACGAAAACCAATTTCCCCCGGGATCAATAAAGTATGACTATGACTACTATGACAATTACAAAGTTGGCATGACAGCAGCTATATATCATTAGGAATTTGAGGTGTGTCATCAAAAACTCTCACAAATTTCTCCAGATGTACTGTGGACAGCATTCTAACTGGTTGCATCACTGTCTGGTATGGGGGGGGGGGGCAGAACTGGGTAAAGCACTAGTTTCCAAAGCATCCTGGACACCTTCAAAAGGAAATGCATCAAAAAGGTGGCATCCATCATTAAGGAACACCATCATCCAGGACATACCCTCTTCTCATTAGAATCAGGATCAGTTTTAATATTACTGGCATATGTCATGAAATTTGTTAACTTAGCAGCAGCAGCAGCAATACAATGCAATACATTATAAATGTAGAAACAAATAAATGAATTATAGCAAGTATATATATCTATATTAAATAGTTAAATTAAAAATAGTAGTGCAAAACAAATAATTAAAAAGTGAGATAGTGCTGGTGGGCTCAACGTCCATGTAGAAATCAGATGGCAGAGGGGAAGAAGCTGTTCCTGAATCGTGGAGTGTGTGCCTTCAAGCTTCTATACCTCCTACCTGACAGTGACAACGAGAAGAGGGCAAGTCCTGGGTGATGTCCATTGCTACCATCAAGGTGGCAGTACAGGAACTTGAAGACAAACTCAACTTTTCGGGAATAGCTTCTCCCCCTCCACCATCAGATTTCTGAATGGACAATGAACCCATAAACACTTCCTCAGTATTTTTCCCCTCTCTTTTTACACTATTTAATTTATATATATATATATATATATATATAGTGTATTCCAGTTAATGGGACACATCAGGTTCAGTACATTTTGGCTCAATTAAGTGGCTGTCTCAACTAGCCGAAGTTTTATGGAAAATGTTAAGGTATTAAAAGACAAACTACTGTTTAACTGAGTAACAAATTATGTATTTAAATGAAATACAGAAAAAATTATAACACTAGCAATATTACTACAGTACTATAAAACCATATTCATTCCTAAAATATATCAACAGAGGAATTCATCCAGTGTACACGCAGTGTCCTTTTGATTGACATTAAATGAACAAAATCAATGCAGACACCAAGTGCAGGTAATCGATCCACTATGCAACCCGTTGGTTTCTTTGAACCTGATAGTGTTGTGGATTTGTAGCAAAAGGACCCATTCAGTGTGGCACAATAAAAAAGGCCTATTTCATCGTCATTGTAGGTATCATCGCACAATATTTTTTGAAGCAAGTCAGGGAGTTTTGTAGATATCCATGTTTTTGCAATTATAGCAACAGCAATATCTTTCTCACCATGTATTTCCTTAAATTTAATATGGTGCCAACACTTCCATCAAGGCAAACAACCATTTGTTGCTTTATAATCTTCGTGACCAGCTCTGACTTGTTTTTAAACATTGGTCCACTGGCACACACACTTCATCCAGTTACAATGGAAAACCATTGATTGAGGACCTGTTTAATATCTGGATCCTTAGCTTCATGCTTTTGTTTTTGGGATGTTCCCTGTAGTCCATTGCATAATGCTTATTCTCGCAGTTTACCTTGCAGATGTATCAGTGTGTAATTCTAAATTTCAGCACTCCAGTTATCTCTGCCAGCTGACAATGAGTGTTGTGAGCAGACATCCCACCTCTCCCGGATATTGATAGTGGCTCCCTGACGCCTGGAAATTATATACAGTATCCCGGAAATAGATTTTTTTGAGAGGGAGAGCGAGCATCCTGATTGGTCTCTCTTCATGCTAAGAGTGGTCCCCAACCACCGGGCCGCGAAGAAACAATATGATTTGGCGATATGAAATGATATGAGTCAGCTGCACCTTTCCTCATTCCCTGTCACGCACTGTTGAATTTTAACGCACACGAGGTCATCAGTGACCCAAGACGTGCAAAGGAATAGGTCCGTGACCCATTTGTGAATGTTTCCGGTGAATCTCCCATGTCAGCGCGGGAAAAAGATCAACTCCTCGAGCTTGCAAATGACGGCGGGCTGAAAAGTATGTTTGACATAACATCTCTGCCGGCATTCTGGATCAAAGTCAAGGCTGAATATCCTGAGATAGCCACGAAAGCACTGAAAACGTTGCTTCCATTTCCAACATATCGCTGCGAAGCGGAGTTTTCTGCAATGAATGCAACGAAAACTAACTTGTGGAATGGACTGGACATCAGGAACTCCCTTCGAGTATCGCTGTCTCCCATCACCCCTTGATGGGACCGTCTTGTTGCAGGGAAACAAGCTCAGGGCTCCCACTGATTCAGCGATATTGGTGTGTTGCAATGATTTTATATGTTCATACGAGGAAAATATGCACTGTGTGTTTAATATCCAAACGTTACATAAAATATTATGATGCTATTGACTTATAAGTGACTTATAATTCAGTGGTCCCCAACCTCCGGGCCGTGAAGAACACAGCAGTGGCCAGAACGCCCCCAGTACATCTGTAAGAAAAAAGCCAAAGTAAACAAGCTAATTAATTAGGTGCCACCCGGCATGTAAATGTCAACCCAGATCAGAGGCGATTGCCGATTGCGTCGCCTCTGATCTGGGCCGACACTTACGTGCCGGGCGGCACCTAATCAATTAGCTTGTTTATTTCGGCTTTTTTCTTAAAGATGTGCTGGGTGCATTCTGGCTACTGCTATATTCTTCGTGGCCTGGAGGTTTGGGACCACTGTTATAATTGACTTATCACTATATTCATGCGAGGAAGATATGCGCTGTGTGTTTAATATTAAATTCGTTAGATAAACCCCTTTAGAAATGAAATTGAGTGTATTAGCCACTTACAAACTTATCACCTATATTCCGGTCACATTTAACACCCCCCTCTCCCCCCACCCCCCCCGCACCGGTCCGCAAGAATATTGTCAATATATAAGTACATATTTTAATGTCAGATTTGCTGCATATATCCAACTTGGTTTACAAATTAGACAAAATCACTAAACAAAGTATTATATACACCCTTGGAGGTTGACGGGGGGGAGGGGAGGAGCTACCTCCCTGAAATGAGTTTTTGTAGGGTGGGATGTCTGTGTTAGGCAAATAGGTTTTTAATTCAGTCCAGTTGGGTATTTTTACAGTTACTGTCAAATCCTTTTGGTAGCATCTTGGCAAGGGGTCGGCAATTTTTTAAAATGATCAAAAATCACTGCTCTTTGAATCGATGTCCATTGGCCCAAACAGATAACATAACACAAGTACACACAACTAATGCTATTTAGAAACTGTTTGCTTTAAGCACAGTGTAGTGTCCAAGGGCTACATAATGTGCACGTGACCAATGCCCGTTAGAAATTGTTTGGCAACAACCTCCTACTCCAATTAAGTGGCATAGTGTCCCAAAGAAATGAAAGGAATCCTGGCTATTTTCTTGATTTTTGCCAAGAGTTGTCTCAAATAAGCAACTGCCCAATTGACCAATGGCCCAATTAACCGGAATCCACTGTACTTATTGTAATTTATACAACATCACGGAGGCGGAGTTAAGATGGCGCTAAATGGTGATTCCTTTGCTTGCATCTTCGGAAACAGCTCTATTTCCATCTTTAATATCTTTACTTTTCCCTTTCAGAATTCTTTTGAAGACCCTGACCTGGAGTTACATGCAGACTTTGGTTCTTTGCAGGAACGGGATCCATTCTCAGGGTTTCAGGACTGGCCGTTTTTCGGCACACCAAGGGTTCGGCCTGAGTGTCCGGCTCATATTTCAAAGCCCAAGATCTTGGGGCACTGGAGAAGGGCGGGTCGAGGGTTGGTGTCACAGCAGGAGCCCCGTATGTTGTCGGGGAAGTCAGAAAATCTACTGCTGTGGGCCCGAAGACTTGAGATCTTTGCGATCTTCAGGCAGAGAGCTCAAAAAAAGTGACGTAACAGACTTTTAACATCGTAAACCAGCGAGTTGTTGTTATGTCTCCCTGCTCACTGGGAAAATGGAGACACCTCCTTCACAGCAGCACACACAAAATGCTGGTGGAAAGCAGCAGGCCAGGTAGCATCTATAGGAAGAGGTACAGTCGACGTTTCGGACCGAGACCCTTTGTCAGGACTGTACCTCTTCCTATAGATGCTGCCTGGCCTGCTGCTTTCCACCAGCATTTTGTGTGTGTTGCTTGGATTTCCAACATCTGCAGATTTCCTCGTGTTTGCGTTTTTAAAGACCCCTCTTTCTCCCTCATTTGGGAGAGACAGAACCTGTGGTTTGTCGAATGCTGTATGAAACGCAAAGTCTTTGGGGTAACTGCAAGTCTGTGTCTTTGCCATTGCCTTGCTCACGCTTGAGTATTCGGTGGCCGTGCTGATGCTTGCTTTTTTTTTTGCTGGTGGGGGGGAGGGGGGATTGTTGCTGGCTGCCGCTTACGCACGGAAGGGGGGAGTTGGGGGGGACTTTGGGGTTCTCATGTTTAACTGTCGTTCATTCTTTAGGGCACTTCTCTGTTTTCGTGGATGTTTGCAAAGAAAAAGCATTTCAGGATGTATATTGTATACATTTCTCTGACATTAAATTGGACCTTTTTATTACTTTATTTTACAATGTACTGCTGCTGCAAAACAACAAATTTCATGACATACGACGGTGATATTAAACCTGATTCTATCAATCATTTCAAACCAGATATTACATTTTAGTCCTAAATGGAGCTTCTAAGACAATAAAGTACTTAATTGTCAGATTCCCTGCTCAATTAAAAAACAAAATATACAGCAGATATTCATGAATAAAACTAATTCCAATCTAAATCATTGCTCATGTAATTGCAGATTATTTATACAATGTGGCAGAAATGAACAAAAAAGTTTCTAATGTTAATTTTGCACTCACATGCTAGTGATTTCTGGGCATTTGGTACCACCCTTGTGGCTACATTCTGATGTTAGAAAGGGAGTGTAATGCTGTGATATACCAGCACTAGTAAAGGGGGATATGCTCGAAAAGCTACACTACATGGGTGGTGACACAGGAACCTTGCCTCCTCCAGGGAACTAAAAAATGTTGCAATTCATATTTTTGCATTGCTTAAGGTTGTTTTTTAAACTTTTAAGCCTATTTAATTGCTTGCTATTCATGTTAAGCTTTTTTAAATAGTTTAAAATTTTGTAAGCTTTTAAAAAGTCATTATCAGAACTTTCAAACCACAAAAATACACTGCTTTGCTCATAATAATGAAATAATTTCAGGAGGTCCATGTACCAGCTGATTACAACAATATGAACACAATCGAAGCCATTCCTGCAGCTCATAAGGAGGAGGCACACACTGCAGGAAGTCATTTCAAAGCTTTAGAAACCTTTATTGTAACAAAAAAGCCAGGAATGAGAACTTATAACATAGCTCTCATATCCAGTACAGGAACTACTAGAAGAGAGGGAAACCAGGAAAGAGCCTGTTTTTTCATGACCCTGGAGAATGCCAGAGATTGACAACAGAAGTAATGCCCCATGGATCTGGGTACAGTGCTGGAAGTTTAATAATATCTGGTCAAAGTTAATGAAGACATACACAAAGCACAGCAACAAACAGATACATCAGTATGCTTGGATATTGCTTCAAGCATTCTACTACCATTACTTAGTGACAAACCAAACACTTACCTAGCACGCATCTACATATTTGTAGACGCAATATGGAGACTAATCTATGCACATTTTGTAGCTCGCACGCAGTACCCACTATTCAACCATGACAACATCCCAAACTTTAAATAATGTGCTCGTCACAATGAGACTGGCTACCACACGGACTGTGGCCAACAATATAGCCAAGGTCATTGAAGGAATGCTCATATCCATTCCACTTTCTCACAGCCCTCTCCCCAAACCACCCCATTTTTTTTCTTGTTACATGATGCAGGTGACTTAAACAAGCTTCATACTTCACCTGCTGAGATCAAAACTGTGTGTCTTTCTCTTTTCAGACACCAAAGAAAAATTGTCTACACTGACACCAGAACTGGATGAAATTTAAGTAAGAGGGCATGCTGTCCCTCCATCTGACGTTTGTAAACACAAGCTCAGATCATGGAATGCTCCTCATGTAGTGATCACAGGGTACAAGAAGCCTATAGACAAGCAAACACCTTTCAGAACGTCTTTCTTGTTAATCAGCTCCCTGCACACAAGTTCTTACGTCACTTCTGTTAAAATACAGATCATACTAAATTAGGAAGTCCTATAGGCTCTTGATTGCAGATACATCAAGATGCTTCAGGAGTACTCAGGGCTTTCTCAAAGCCAGTACCAAGAGTAAATGGAAATCCAACTTCAAACTTGAACATTATGGCCAATACTTTATCCTTGGCCTTGTAACAACATCTAGCTCCAGCTCTATTTCAATACTTAGGGACAAAAACAGACTGACAGCATTTCATGGCTTAGGTTGCAGATTCCACAATGGCATAAGCAGACACTATGTAACAGAGTGATGCAAATTCAGAATACTGCCAATGTGGCCCTGGATTTTACTATCTATAGGTACTTCCAGCTAATCACAGTTCTCTATGACACTAGAAATCTGTCCTTCACTCTCCGTAGTCATTACAGAGTCGTCTATGAGAAGTGCACAGAATTGTAGGGAAGGCTAAGGAACACAGAATATAGGCAATTAAGGGCTTGCACAATAACTATATGGTTTTGGTATTAATCAAATGCATGTCACTGTTACTTTGCATGGTACATGCTATGGAAAAAAATCAGGCTCTTGTTTTCATTCCCACTAGAGAGAGTTCAAAATTGCAAAGCTGCAAGACCACAATGGTTTACAAATTCTATAGTGAGGTGCTCACCAAATGACTTCACAAAATAATTACAATCACTCAGATGACACAAAGCTGCTGAGTAACTTTTTTTCTACCCGTTTCCAAGACCGCAGTTTTAAACACATGAAAACAGCTTTCAGGATAAAATGTATGCCCTGATTGCTGACCCCATCTACCACCCTAAGTGTTTAATACAGTCCATTACCAAATGTAGTGCTGTATGCGCCATTTACTAAATGGAAGGCAACAACTTTTCTAAGCTTCCTCGGCAGTACAAACAAAAACTCAATCTCTCGCATCCAGAAGAATGGATGAGAGCAGCAATTAGTTGGTTACTAAAACACCTGCAATATCTTATCCAAGGCAAACATTTATATATAGTCACAGTTTGCAACCGTGCTGAAAAAACAAAATTTGGTTGTACTGTGACTGCCAGTGGTAGATTGCAGCAGAAGAT
Organism: Mobula birostris; assembly: GCF_030028105.1. NCBI lineage: Eukaryota > Metazoa > Chordata > Chondrichthyes > Myliobatiformes > Myliobatidae > Mobula > Mobula birostris. Next base: position 63,013,314 of record NC_092372.1, on the reverse strand, counting down.
AAACAAAATGGTGACATTAGAAGATGCAAATTTGAGAAGATGTTGGTATGCAGTGCCCTTTTTCCTTCAAAAATAGCAATGTGCATTTCCGTCAAAAAGTTTGACTTTTGTCTCATCTGTCCACAGAACATTGTCCCAGAAGGATTGTGGAACATCCAGGTGGTCTTTTGCAATCTCGAGATGTGCAGCAATTTTTTTTTGGACAGCAATGGTTTCCTCCATGAACACCATTCTTATTCAGTGTTTTTCTTATAGTGGACACATGAACAGAGACCTTAGCAAGGTCTAGACAATTCTGCAGGTCTTTTGCTGCTCCCCTTGGGTTCTTTTTCACCAACTTCAGCCATTGCCAAGAAAACGCCTCTAATCTGGACCAACATTTACATGCTGGGCGAGACCTAATTAATTAGCTTGTTTATTTCGGCTTTTTTCTTAAAGATGTGCAGGGTGCGTTCCGGTTACCGCTAGACCCCTGCATGCTTCACAGCCCGGTATTGGTTCACGGCCCGGAGGTTGGGGACCACTGCTATAATCCACAGCTCCAATCTCATCTCATTAGTTGGAACACCTGACTCCAAACAGCTTTTGAAGAAGGCATTACCCAGAGGTTTACATACTTTTTTGACCCTAGACTGTGATAGTTTAGATGGTGTACTCAGTATTGATGAGAAGTAGTACAATTGTTTGTGTGTTATTAGTTTAGGCAGTTTGTGTTTGTCGATTATTGTGACTTAGATGAAGATCAGACCACATTTCATGAGTAATTAATGCAGAATACCAGTTAATTGCAAAGGATTCACAAACTTTTTCTTATAACTGTATGTCAGAATGCTGTTTTTAGATTTCAGCATTCAAAACAGCTGTTCCAGAGACATTGGTGAACAAACTCCTACTCCTCGGTCTAAATACATCACTGTGCAACTGGCAATCGGAACAGACCTCAGATAGTCAAGATGCTCAACCGCTCCTCCCTCCCCACCATCCCCCACATGGGTGCCTCCCACCCCCGGGCTGCGTGCTGAGCTCATCACTGTGCTCACTGCTCACACTTGACTGCACAGCAAAACACCCGAGTAATCACATCATCAAGTTCGTCGATAACACAACAGTGGTGGGGTTCATCACCAACAACAATGAAACAGCCTACAGAGAGAAGGTGGAAGAGCTTGAGGCCTGATGCCAAGCAAATAACCTCTTCCTTAATGTCAACAAGACAAAAGAGACTTTAGAACTCGCACCACCAACACCCCCTTTACATTGGCGACACAGCAGCGGAAACTGCAAGCAGTTTCAAACTCCTGGGAATGCACATCACTCCTAACTTCTCATGGTCCCTGAACACATCCTACACAGTCAAGAAAGCTCACCAACACCTTTACTTTCTGAGGAGGCTGAAAAGAGCTGCACACTGAATGTCCAAATGCATGTCATTCTACAGATGGGCAGCAGAGAACATCCTGACAGACAATCACTGGCTGGTACAAAAAGTGCACTGCAGCAGACTGGAAGGCTCTACAACAGTCAAAACTGGCCAGCAAATCCCAAGCACCAGTCTACTAGCAATCAAGAACATAGGTACAGAAAGGTCCTGGAAAAGGGCCAGTTATATGATGGATCTAACACACCCTGCTCATGGACTATTTGTCCCACTCCCGTCAGAGAGCATCCACACCAGGACCACCCGACTCAAAAACGGTTACTTTCCCAAGCAGTAAAGCTGATTAACACTTCCACCCACCAGCTCCACCCATTGCTTTATTATTTCCCACTAGACAATGGGATGACCCATTGGGGCACCCTTTGAGAGATGGGCAGTGCAGGCTGATGTGACCAGAATAAACATTAAATTTTCCTGAATGCTATTGGTATCGCTTTGCTTTGGAAACTGAAGTAGAAAACCTCAGTTTATTAAAGAAGAACGACACGTAGCAAGGCAAATATAGCTCTTCCTCATTTAACGAAGGACACTTTTGATGGCATAATTTCGGGTTTATCTGCCACCCTTGTGCCTCTCATTGTCATTCTGGAGACGTGCAGTCCTTTCATCCCCTGTCTCTTCATCTCTTCTGCTGTTCGTTCGTTGTCTCTGATCCTGGATTTCACAGCTCCTTTGTCTCTTCCTCTCCTCCTTCTGTGCCTGTTTTAGTCATTCTGGAGACGTGCAGCCCTTTCATCCCCAGTCTCTTCATCTCTTCTGCTGTTTTTTGTTTGTCTCCGATCCTGGAGACGTGCATGCCTCTCCTCCTCTGTCTCTTCTTCTCTCATCGTTTTTTGTCCTCTTTGATCCTGGAGTCATACGGCCCTGGCCTCATCTGATTCTTGTTCTCTCCCTCTCCTTGCCGTTTCCCGACAAGGTTTGGCGTCATCTCTTAACCATAATTTCCCCCTTCCCTTTCCATGCGGCATAGTTAGGCTGACCTTTTTTTTTTAATACCCTAATCCTGGATAGAAGATACGAAGCAGTAACACCAAAGGATGCTGATTATTCTTGATGTGGCTGGCGCTCTCCTAAATGGACATGATATAGTCACTGCTGTCCTTTGACTGCAGCAAAGGGTTTTATGAGTGTCTCGAAGTACATCATTACAATAAGATTTAATTATCTCTTATTGATGGGTGGCAGTTACATCTGTCCCAATCCTGCACATGCCGATGGTGATTAGCAGAATGTGACCCCTCGAAATAGAGCTACCTTGCCCTTTTGCTCCGGCAGGTGTTGCTGCTGAGGCAGGCCGTGCGCATGCGTCAGGCTGTCGCGTCCCGAATTCCATGATGGTGGATCAGCTCTAGGGTGAAAGCGAGCCTGTTTATTTTGGCGTATGAGCAATTTTATACGAATATATAACCCTGAACTTTGCCTGCATTCAGCAAGCTAGCACATTTTAATTCGATTTAGCCCAGAAAAGTGCCACCGTAATGCACCATTTGCGCTAATTGGAGGTCACAAACAGACAGACAGAACATGAGAGTTTTAGTAGTATATAGATCAGTCACCATACATACAGCCTAGTGTCAGTTTATAAGACACACAATCAACGTACAGTGCCAATAAAAAGCATTCACCCCTGCTCCCCGGAAGTTTACATGTTTTATTGTTCTACAATACTGAATGACAGTGGATTTAATTTGCCTTTTTTGACACTGATCAACAGAAAACTCTTTCATGTCAAAGTAAAAACAAATTTCTACAAATTGGTCTAAGTTTATTACAATTATTAAACACAAAATAATTGATTGCATAATTACTCACCCCTTCAAGTTAGTATTTGGCAGCAATTACAGCCTTGAGTCTATGTGGATAGGTGTCCATCAGCTTTGCACATCTGGACACTGCAATTTCTCCCCATTCTTCTTTACAAAACTGCTCAAGCTCTGTCAGATTGCATGAGGTTCGTGAGTGAACAGCCCTTTTCAAGTCCAACCACAAATTCTCAATTGGATTTTGGTCTGGACTCTTACTCGGCCACTCCAGGACATTAACTTTCTTGTTTTTAAGCCATTCCTGTGTAGTTTTGGCTTTATGCTTGGGGTCATTATCTTGCTAGAAAACAAATCTTCTCCCAGTCGTAGTTCTCTTGCAGACTAAATCAGGTTTTCCTCCAGGATTTCCCTGTATTTTGTTGCATTCATTTTACTCTCTACCTTCGCATGCCTTCCAGGAGCTGCTGCAGTGAAGCATCCCCACAGCATGATGCAGCCACCACCATGCTTCATGGTAGGGATGATGTGTGCTGTTTGGATATGCCAAACATAGCATTTAGTCTGATGGCCAAAAAGCTCAATTTTGGTTTCATCAGACCACAGAACTTTCTTCCAGCTGACTTCAGAGTCTCTCACATGCCTCCTCGTAAACTCTAGCCGAAATTTCACGAGAGTTTTTTTCCTCCCAACAGTGACTTTCTCTTTGCCACTCTCCCATAAAGCTGCAACTAGTAAAATACCTTTTCAAAACCTTTTTGCCGAATTGCTTGGAGTGTTCTTTTATCTTCATGGTATAGTTTTTGCCAGGATACTGACTCACCAGTAGTCAGAACTTCCAGATACAGGTGTAATTTTACTACAATCAATTGAAACACCTTGACTGCACACAGTTCTCCAAAAACAGATCTCCATTTAACTAATTATGAGACGTCTAAAACCAATTGGCTGCATCAGTGATGATTTGGTGTGTCATATTAAAGGGGTGAATATTTATGCAATTATTTTGTTTTATACTTGTAATTATTTTAGATCACTTTGTAGAGATCTGCTTTCACTTTGACACTACAGAGTCTTTTTCCGTTGATTAGTGTAAAAAAAGCCAAATTAAATCAATGTTGTAAAACAATAAAACATGAAAATTTCTGGTGGGGGGGTGATGTGATTACTTTTTATAGGCTCTGTTTTTCTCAGCTATCTTACGTATTTATTTATTGTGTTTTTTATTATTATGTTCTTTATCTTTGTGTTTTGCTATTTTGCACTGCATACGATCTGAAGCAATTATTTTGTTCTCCCTACATTTGTATACGGGAAATGACAGTAAACAGTCTTGAATTTCACTTTATCATGTTAGCTAAATTTACGTATTAATCTCATTTAAGACTTCAACCACACCCATCACATGTGGTGATCAAACAGAGTGGGTTTTTGAACATCAGCACCTTAATTACACAACCATCTATAAAACCATAGAAATACACAAATACCAAGAAATGAAACAGATGGTCACAACACATTCCTACTATTGTAAAGGCTGTAAGTTTTTCATTGCACCTGTGCATACTTGTTCTTGCATCTATGACAAAATACTTGACCTTGAATGTAGTATCACTGATTATTCACCTAACAGTTGTGAAAATATACATCAAGCACAAAACCCCTGCCTTCTAATTGTCATGTACACAATAAAAACAGGTGTAGACTAATCAGTTGCTTGTGCTTGCTCTGTATTCAATGTTATAGCTAATTTATCCTTTTGACTCTTTCATACAATAACCCCATATCCCTTGATTACCTTAAAATCCAAAAATCCGTAAGTCCATTTTGAATTGGTGACTTAAACTCCATAACCTCGTGTAGAGAATTCCAATGATTCCGTATCCTCAAGGTGAAGAGATTCAATCTCATCTTAATCATGAAAGAACCAACCACAGGCCACAACCACCCTGCATTTTCTCTGGTTAAAGCCCATAAAAATTTTGTATGTTTCAGTAGAATTTCTTCTAACTTTTCTAAGTTCTCAGCATTGGGTCATTTCACTTAATTTATCCTCAGGAAAAAATCTGCCATGTTTAGAATCAATCTGGTAAACCTTTGTTGTACTTGCCCTAGCGCAAGTTATACTTCCTGAGGTAAAAAAAAATCAGACATTTACACATTTTATACAATTCTAGTATGCCATCTTTACGCTTAGGCAAAACTATATGACAAGATTGCTTAGTAATTAGATAAAAAGAACATAGGTCTAATAACTGCTAGGTTTAATTCAATAGAAATGATTCATCTCTACCACAAATGCTAAAAACGTTTTGAACAATACTCTTCAGCCAATTTAATGGTAGTAAGACTTCAACTTTCAAATGACCTTTTCAACTAGCTTCACATGAAGCATGAGTTATAAAAATAGCCATAAAAAGGAACATTACTTCAGAAATATCCAAAGAGGGGGAAAAAATTAAGATAGAGACACGAGACCACAGATGCTGAAAATTTCGAGCATCAAACAATCTACTGGAGGAACCAGTAAGTAATGCTACATCCTTGCAGGGAAAGGAATTGTCAATATTATGATAGATAAATACTTTATTGATCTCAAAGGAAATTACAGTGTCACAGCAGCATTACAAGTTCACAGATATATGAATATTTGAAGAGAAGTAAGAATAAAATTAAGTTACCTCAAACAGTCTAACAGGAGGGGGTCATCACTTCCCCTGCTATAGGTTGACTCATTATAAAGCCTAATGTCCGAGAGTAAGAATGAGCTCATATAGTGCTCTTTGGAGCAGTGCTGTTGTTTTAGTCTATTACTAAACGTGCTCCTCTGTTCAGCCAAGGTGGCATGCAGAGGGTGAGAAACATTGTCCAAAATTGACAGGATTTTCTGTAGCGTCCTTTGGTCTACCACAGCCTCCAGTGTGATGTCTACCACACCCTCCATCAGCACTATGAACAGCAAGGGGAGACAGTATAAAGAGAGGGTAGTGGTGAAACAGCGGGCAGAGATGATTTGTGGAGTGGGGTGGGGGGAGGAAGAAGAGAGGTTGCAGGTAGGGGCAGGTTTTGTTGAAGGATGACAGGCACATGGAGCAATGTAGAGGAGAGCAGGGGTGGAGTTAGAGGTGGGTGACAAGAGAATGAGGGAGATGCAGCCAGGATTTGTTTGGAGTAGGGTGGGTGTCTAGAGGGTGAAAATGGAGACAGTTGCTGGAGGGTGATGAGCAGGAACACAAAGGCTCCAGTGGCGGATTCTGATAAGGAAGGTGATAATGGAAACCAGAGGGGCAGAAATGAAAGGTGATAGAACCAGGAAGAGGGGGTAGGCAGAGACAGCCAGTGGGTGAAATGCATGGATAGTTGGTGAATGGAATGGGGGAGTGCAGAAGTTGGGGGACAAAAGAGAACTGGAGGCTAGGGTTAAGCAAAATTTAAAACAAAACTTCACACTACAGAAAACCATCTGAGCAGAGGGTAAAAATAAATGTTATTCCATCATTTAAAAGATACATTTTGCACCAATAAACATTAAGAACATTAATTAATATCTTATTTTTACATCATGAATACTCTCAGCTAATTTATACCACTTACCTGCTGTTTTAATTTTTCTTTTTCAAGAGCTGCTTTCTCTTCAGCTTCTTTCATCTGGAGTTACCAGTTTAAAAATAAAATGTCTATATTATTAATTCAATAATTGGTTTACCTTTAAAAATGCAAAATGAGCAAATAACTTATTCAGCTATTGTTCTCATTTTTATTCGCAAAACTTGCAGATCAAATCTGACATTTTAGATTAGCTATACTGTTTGTATAGTGGATAATGATCAGCATATCCTCAGCAGTAATTTGAAAAATAACTACGCTTCATTTCAACAAATCACAAGTCATTTCAAAAGTTTAAATAATATTTCATTCTCCTCACTTAAATGGGGTTTAAGCCTTTTTCCCCCAAATGTGACTATCATAAGACATATAATCATCATCCAGTTTGTAAAAGTGGAAAGAGGAAATCTAAATTGCTCCTTGCTAAAATATGCATTTATGGGGCTCTTATAGCAAAATGAAATTGGAGTACATCCATGTTAAATATAAGCCACCTGGCAAATTTTAATGAACTTATCCCTTATAATGCATATAAGGTTTTGCATGTAACCCAATACAGTTCTTGGGAGTCTTTAATTTAAAATCCTGTCTAGTTCCATAATGGCAAAATGATTAAAATTCTTCTGACTCTGGATTAACATTGCAATAATTCAATTTGAGGTAATTAGTTCATGATATATCATTTCTGGCAAAAGCTATTATTCCACTGCTTTTCCAGTCAGCTAGTTGGCAGCTGCAGAGAAGCTTTAAATCAGAAATAAATTAATGTTTCAAGCCATTGCTGACAATTCAATAGGTAAACACCATCACTGGGAATTTAGATATTGGTGAGAAATCATCTCCATTTCTCCAGGATCTGATTTGCAGTCACACCTTCAGTTATCAAGGGCCTAACATTTGGAATTCCCCCCCCCCCACTTCATGCTTACCACTCCTAATTTCTACATTTTTTGACCCAAGTTATAGCCATTCAGCATAAATACTTCATTTGACAGTATCATACTTTCGATAATGGTCTGCCAAGTACTTGGGAAACTTTCATTTTTTTTAAAGCTACTGATATTGAATGTTTTTGTATACTGTCAACACCCCTTGCCCAACTATTTTCATTTTGGCTGTGATCATATTCTCTCAGATAGATACTGTTCAAATCCAGGGAACGAGTCAAAAATTGTGCAATTATGAGGCCATTAATTTCTAATTAATATATTTCATGTTTGGGGTAAAAGAGACAGACATGACAGGATTTTAAAAAAAAACGAGAATGTAGATTTTTCACAAGGCATCACTGCTATGTGTCCACATAAGATTTATTTAATTCTATCCAACAACTATTGTTCAATTTCCTAATCAATTAATAAAAAACATTAAGTTGAGTCTGTGACAAATATCATGCTTTGAAACATTAAACTCTGAATACAAGATGCCACTATATCCTTTCTCATTTCTCTGCTTTCGCCACAACCTCTGCTTTTTACAAATATTTATCTTATTTACAAGTTCCATGGAATCTGCTTTTACTACCACACCTGGCGGAGAAAGTAACTGTGATTAAATATCTTCTGAGCAATATGACATGACACACGCATTATGGTAGCTTAACTTGTTGAAATCCACATATATAACTGCAATGGCTTGACTGGGGAGTTCCTTTGTTTGCCAAGTCTATTGTACCTTAAGGAAAGCTTGGAGAGTATAGCATGACAATACAGGAGACATTACCTCAGATGCCTTTTGTTTCATTTCCTGACAGGCTTCATCACATTCCACCAGGACCTGCTCCTTAGTCACCACTGAACACAGCATTTCCTTACAGAACACAGAAAGTGGCTACAGTATTAGTTCTTCAACGAATGTTGCATTAATTTAAAAGAAAACTATATATATTATGTATGAATGATCTAGATATAGTGAATTTAAATAAGCTTTTGCTTAAAATGTCATAAATACGCACACTTACTAATTGTCAATAAACTTTTTTTTAAACTCGCTACACAAAAAAACCATGGATGATACAGTTCATGCAATGATGGAAGTTATACTCAAAGTGCATGACTGACATCTCAACCATGCAGAATACATCTGAACCTTGCAGAACTCAAATTCAATTTCTTTTCTGAATCATTTCACTGACTTATTGCATGAACTGAAACAATAAAGATAGTCTTCTTCACCTAATTTTGAATAATTCTTCCCTGTATGCATAAAGGAATGCATTTGAAGATTAAGGAAAAACAAGCTTGTAATTGGTTTTAAAAAATGTAAAAGTATTTGAAATAGTTATTGGATGAATATTATATTGCATATAATGTTATCATTTAAATTCCCAAAATTAAACTGCTTTCTGTGAGGAATTTATAACTTTTTGAAGCCAATTACATGGCAGTCTGACTAAAGCCTCTTCAACTCAAACTATTTCAACCGAATCAACCTTAAAAATTTGATACACATTACCAATCTATTTACAGATGCAAGTGGTTTGTTTTTTTTTAATTTTCTTATGACCAAAGAGGGTATCATTCTGTCCATCAAGTCAATGCTAGTTCTCAAGAGCAATTCCATCCTCAATTTCCCCCATAACTTATTTTCTCTCAATGCCCCCCTCCCAGTTCTTATCAATACCACAGGTAATTTACAGTGGGCAATTAATCTACCCAACTGAACATCTTTAGTACGTGGAAGGAAACCAGGGCCCCAGGGTAAAACCGCACACAACTTGACCAGGAGCAGCGGACAAACATTTTAAGTCTAGTTTCTGGATAGATGGAGCACCACCCTGTTTAATTTGGATGGGACCACCAAATTAAAGTTTGTACAAGCGGCGTAATGTTTTCATTTATACCACTTAAACTGTCATTTAATATTTTTAAATATAATTTATTTTAGTAATTTAGACCCATTTGAATGTTCATTAAAACTACTCAAAGTCAAAAGGCCATCTGGATAGCTGCCAAGATCCATCAGGATCTTTCAATCTGAACATTATCCTTTCATCCTCTGTTCAACTCCTCGCTATATGCATTTAGGACACCTCTGGTGCCCTCTGTCACCTTCCTTGATAACTCTCAAAAAAACTGCATGTGCTAGAAACTGGCAAAAGGCAAAATGCTGCAAACACTTGGCAATATCTACAAAACAATCTTGTATCAAAAGCAGTGAGAAAATATTAGTTTTACAATGCATAGAGTGTAGATTAGATGGGGCAAGATGGATAGACAAATGGTAAATCTGTAGTAGGATGAAGGTACATTCTCAATTCTGCTGCTGAAGGGTCCTGAGATGAATCCAAATGGCATCCAAATGGCATCCAAATGAATCCCCTCCATAGATGCAACTTGACTTGCTGAGTTCCTTCAACATTCTGTGTGTGTTGATCACATTAGCAGTCCTTATATGCATATGACCCAAGACAAATATTCTCCATCTTATCCATCCTACCCTCATTCTCTAAAACCAATTTGTTTACTCTGTTGAAAGGTCTTCAAACTGTTTCCTTTCCACAAATGGGATTTGCCCTGCTGCGTATTTCCAACATTTTGTTTTATTGCAGTTTCCTGGTTCTAACTGGTTCAATTTCAACATGAGCATTAATCACTCCACAACTCCATCCTATATCAGAATGATTTTGACAGCTCTTCTCTCTCATTTCAAACATTAGTCCAACCATCTTTGTCCCTCTATCTCTGTCACATCTACCCTCAAGACAAGACTCTTCACACAAGTTCCTTTAAGAGGTCTTCCTTTTTTCTTCACGGTTTTCTCTCTAGCATAGTTAACACAACTGTAAACTCAAGTTCCTTTGCTTCAGTCAGTTTTCTTATCCCTCTTCAGCCTCTAACTCCTATTTTTTTTCCCTGATAACTTTCCATCACAGACATTCTACTAGACACGTTCCACAGCCTTGCTATTAGCAACACGCAGTACAATGAAAAGAACATAATCTGATCCTAACTGTTGCCTTAAATCATCTGGTCTCACTTTTTCAATATATTCCTTTTGTATCATCCATCTCTTCCCATTACCTCTGCTACTGAAAAACAGCTTGTTTTCTCCCTTTCCCACTAATGGCAACCAGTTTCAGAACTTTTCAGTTAACCATATCACTTTCCATTTATGCTGCCCGACTTGCTGAATGTTCCCAGCATTTATTTCAGAGCATCTCAGGTATTTTTCTTTTTCTGATTTAAAGGAAGATTTTAAAGTTGAAGTGTTATCTCCACTTTCCTCCCCACCCACCCAGCTTGATATGGTGAGTGCTTGAAAAATCTTGCATTGATAAAGATCCAAAGGCCTGTTGCTTGCTGAATCACAGGCTTTAGGATAATTGAGTTCCCAGTGACAAATGCAGCAGTGGATATTGCACACCCGCGAATGGTAAACCAGAACTTAATTGGCCAAGTGAAACTGCTGGGCTCGAACATATGAAATAACAAGGCAAAGTTCCTATTCTGGAATTTTCACAATGTATTATAATTAAGGTTTTACCTTTTTAATCCGCCTACAGGGGCATTTCATCTTCACTTTCTGGCTGCAGCTCTCTAGACAGTTACCAGGGTGGCAGATTGCTTTGCATCGATGTCCACAAGGTAACTGGAAAAAATGAAGATGATACACAGAATTTTGTTCAATAAATACAAGGAATAAAATGAAATAAGTGAAGGTCAGACCTAAACTTGCTCAAAATTGTTCCGTTGGAAGTTTACACCAAATAAGTACAGAAGGGTTGATTGTTTCATTAAAAAAAATCTCCACTTGACAGCTGCACAGCTCTTACTTGAAATGATTTGTCAGAGAGCATGGTTTTTAAATAAAGTGACTGCTATGATGTTGGGCTGGACTCATTCTGCATTCAGCCATCTGGATGGATTCTTTCTTGATGCAAAGTTGAAAATGAACTAACTTTAAGACAAGAGAAAAACTGACAGCTAAAAAATTAAATAAGGCAAACAGATGATGAAAAAACTTATAATTACTCAGTACTCTTTAGAAAGTGATATATTTTGGTCATCTTTTGCGCAAATTCAATTATTTAACATACAATTCTACAAAAAAAATCCACAATACTCATCCTTTGACATATCCAATAAGCATGTAGTATCTGGTAATACAACAGCCGAACATTCAATTTCTTAATAGGCTTAAATTCTACATTCTCTTCTAAAGGACTGTGCTTGAACATACCTGCTTAGGACATTGATTTTTGCAGGAATTGAGGTGAATTTTAGTTTTAGCATCAGCTGTAGTCATTTTTCTAAAAGAGAAAGAGTACGTGATGTTGAAAGACAAAATGTCGCATGATAATAACCTTAACGAGATTAGTTTACAAGGCAACACTTTTGTAGATCATTTACATTCATCTTTCCAAAATATTACCCAGAAATTTTCCCAGAAGCAGCTCCTTAAACAAATATACATGATTCACTTACTGATGTTCAACATAATTATAAAGATAGACAGACATCATACTCCTGAACTTGTTCCTATTTCATTCTAGTCACCTCTGAGAAATGTATTCTTAATTTCTTTAAACACCTCTAATGAGTAATGATGAAAATTTTAAGTTCAACCTTTCTCAATTATTAAATAATGGAATACAAATAATATAGTTTGAAGCACAAAAAAACAAAGCATTTATTTTGTTTAAAGGGGAGAAATATGAGGCTTGTACCATTGGATAAGCCATTCATTAGAGTCCCTATGCTCTGCTCCTTCTTTCCCTGACAACTGCTAAACCGACTAGCCCAATGAAACTTTGTAAATGATCCAACTCCAAAAAATAATAGAGGGCTATGGGTAACCCTAGGTAATTTCTAAAGTAAGAACGTGTCTGCATTGTGGGTTTTCTTAATCACTACATCGAAGACCCAACGGGAGAATGAGCGATACTTGACCTGCAACTAGGGAATGAGACAGGCCAGGTGACAGAAGTTAGTGTAGGAGAACACTTTGCATCTCGTGATCACAATGCCATTAGTTTAAAAGTAAATATGGGAAAAGGTAGGTCTAGTGCACAGGTCAAGATTCTAAATTGGAGAAAGGCCCATTTTGATGGTATCCAAGGATCTGGCATGTGTGGATTGGGACAGGCTGTTTTTTGGCAAAAGTGTACTTGGTGAGTGGTTGGCCTTCAAAAGTGAAATTTTGAGAGTACAAAGCTTTTATGTGCCTGTCAGAATAAAAGGTAAAGATAATAGGTGTAGGGAACTTTGATTTAAAGAGATATTGAGGCCCTGTTAAAAAAAAAAGGGAGTTCATTACTGGTAAGAGCAGGTAGGAACAAATGAGGTGCTTATGGTGTACAAGAAATGCAAGAGGACACTTAAGAAAGAAATCAGGAGGGCTTAGCAGACAAGGTGAAGGGAAGGGGAATCCCAAGGGATTCTACAGATATGTTAAGAGCAAAAGGACTACAAAGGACACCACAATAGGGACAGAGTTCCCCTTGTCCTCACCTACCATCCCACCAGCCTCCGGATCCAGCACATTATCCTCCGCATCTTCCACCAACTTCAACAGGACCCCACGACTAAGCACATCTCTCCCTCTCCACCCCTCTTTGCTTTCTGCAGGGATCGGTCCCTCCACGACTCCCTGATCCACACGTCCCTCCCCACGGATCTCCCACCTGGCAATTATCCCTGTAAGCGCAAGTGCTACACCTGTCCCTACACCTCCTCTCTCGCCACCATTCAGGGCCCCAAACAGTATTTCCAAGTGAGGCAACACTTTACTTGTGAGTCTGTTGGGGTCATCTATTGCATCCGGTGCTCCCAGTGCGGCCTCCTCTACATCGGTGAAACTGGACGCAGATTGGGGGACCGCTTCGTCGAGCACCTCCGCTCCGTCCGCCACAACAGACAGGATCTCCCAGTAGCCACCCACTTCAACTCTGCTTCCCACTCCCATTCAGATATGTCCATACATGGCCTCCTCTACTGCCATGATGAGGCCAAACTCAGGTTGGAAGAGCAACACCTCATATACCATCTAGGTAGTCTCCAGCCCCTTGGTATGAACATAGAATTCTCCAACTTCCGGTAATTCCCTCCCCCTCCCTTCCCCTATCCCTATTTCACTCTGCCCCCTCCTCCAGCTGCCTATCACCTCCCTCATGGCTCCACCTCCTTCTAATACCCATTGTGTTTTCCCCTATTCCCTCTTCACCTTTCCTGCCGATCGCCTCCCTGCTTCCCCTCCCCCACCCCTTTATCTTTCCCCTTACTGGTTCTTCACCTGGAACCTGCCAGCCTTCTCCTTCCCACCCTCCCCCCACCTTCTTTATAGGGCCTCTGCCCCTTCCCTCTTCAGTCCTGACAAAGGGTTCCGGCCCGAAACGTCGACTCATTGTTTTCACGGATGCTGCCCGACCTACTGAGTTCCTCCAGCGTGTTGTGAGTGTTACAAAGGACAAAATTGGGTCTCCCGGAAGATCAGAATGGTAACCATGTGTGGATGGGGAGACCTTAAATACATTTTTTGCATCTGTGTTTACTCAGGAGGTGGACATGTAGTCTATAGCAGTGAAGCAGAAAGCATCAACTTCATGGACTCTACAGATTACAGAGAAGATGCTGTTTGCTGCCTTGAGGCAAATCAGGGTGGATAAATCCCCAGGACCTGACAAGGTGTACCCTTAGGCCATACGGCAGGCAAGTAAAGAAACTCCCACAGCTCTAGCATAGATATTTAAATTATCCTTAGTGACAAATGAGGTACCAGAGGATTGGAGGATAGGTAATGTTGTTTTGCTGTTTAAAAAATGGCTCTAAAAACAAACCAGAAAATTATAGGCCAGCAAGCCTGACATCAATAGTGAGAAAGTTATTTATTGGAAGGTATTCAAAGGGACCGGATAAATGAGTATTTAAATAGACATGGACTGATTAAGGATAGTCAGCATGGCTTTATGAGTGGTATTATGTGTCCAACCAATCTTATTGAGTTTTTCAAGGAAGTTGCTAGGAAAGTTGATAAGATAAGGCAGTGGATGTTGTGTACATGGACTTTAGTAAGGCATTTTACAAGGTCCCGCATGGGAAGTTGGTCAAGACGGTTCAGTCATTGGCATTCAAGATGAGGTAGTAGACTGGATTAGACATTGGCTTTGTGGGAGAAACCAGACAGTGGTAGTAGATGATTGCCTCTCCGACTGGAGGCCTGTAACTAGTGGAGTGTCGCAGGAATCACTTCTGGGTCTATTGCTGTTTGTCATCTATACCAATGGTCTGGATGACAATGAAGTTAACTGGATTAACAAATTTGTGGATGACACCAAGGTCTGGGTGTAGTGGACAGCAAGGAAGACCATCAAAGCTAGCAGTGGGATCTGGATTAGCTGGAAAAATGGCAGATGGAATTTAATGCAGACAAGTGCGAGATGTTGCCCTTTGGTGGGACCAACCAGGGTAGGCCTTACACCGTGAATAGTAGAGCACTGAGGAGTGTGGTAGAACAAAGGGATCTGGGAATACAGGCCCATAATTAACTGAAAATGGCATCACAGGTTGATAGGGTCATAATGCAAGTTTTTGGCACAGGAGATGAGATTATTATGTTGATGCTGTCTTAGACATTGGTGAGGCTTAACTGTGTGCAGTTTTGGTCACTTACCTCCAGGAAAGATGTAAATAAGGTTGAAAGAGTATAGAGAATATTTACAAAGATGTTGTCGAATCTGGAGGACCCAAGTTATATGAAAGATTGAATAGGTTAGGACTTTATTCCTTGGAACATCGAAAATTGAGAGGAGATTTGATACAGGTATATAAAATTACAAGGGGTATAGATAAGTAAATGCAAGCAGGCTTTTTCCACTGAGGTTGGGTGGTACTACAACTAGAGGTCTTGAGTTAAGGGTGAAAGGTGAAAAGTTTAAGGGGAACATGAGGGGAAACTTCTTCACTCAGAGGATCATGAAAATGTGGAACGAGATGCCAGCACAAGTGGTGGATGCAAACTCGATTTCAACATTTAAGAGAAGTTTGGATAGGTACCATGCATGGATGGTAGGGGTATGGAGGGCTATGCCCCAGTGCAGGTTGATGGGAGTTGGCAGCTTAAATGGTTCAGCCCAGACATTGGCCTAAGCCCTGTTTCTGTACTGTACTTTTCTATGACCCTATGACTCTAAAGCAATATTTGATAGATTAGAGGAAGAGTGGAAAAAGGATGGCAGACGTGGGAGACAGCAACTGGATGACTCAGAAAGGCATTAAGGATGGTATTGAAGATGCAAGAGCTGCTGAAGTGGAAATCTGCAAATGGCCAAGAGTGAAGGAGT
The DNA here is from genome assembly GCF_030028105.1 of Mobula birostris. NCBI lineage: Eukaryota > Metazoa > Chordata > Chondrichthyes > Myliobatiformes > Myliobatidae > Mobula > Mobula birostris. Next base: position 62,997,230 of record NC_092372.1, on the reverse strand, counting down.
TGAAAGAAATACAGATGAAAATGAAGGAAAAATAATTTGGCTAGATGACAAAAGGGATTGGAGAAAGAAAAATCATGTACAATAAAGGCAAGAATGAGATGGCCTTTTGAGAGGCTGAAGTGAGGCAGAGACTAAAATTAGAAAGAAAAGTCAAATGGATTATGAATTTGTTCTCCAGTCATTTTTCCAATTTGGATTCAAAATAATTTTATGAAAGTAATTTCAAATCAAACAACAAAATCTATGTAACAGTAAAAATAAAACAGGAAGGAATAATATGAGCAACACACAAAATGCTTGAGGAACTCAGCAGGCCAGGCAGCATCAATGGAAAAGAGTATAGTCAATATTTCAGGCCAAGATCCTTCAGCATAATACGAATTTAAAGGAGAGGTGCTGGGAGTCCAGTAGATGATGGAAATCAAACAAGGATGTAGAATTGCTCAACTTCGTATCTGGAACATTATTTCAGCAAGCAAGTTAGTGCATGGCTAAGAGAGCTAAACAATGAGGGTTTTCCAAGAAAGGTGTGAGCTTGAGAAACAAGGAGCTTGAATGAGTACAATTTGGTAGAAAAAAACTGAGGCCATTGTTTAACTACTGTGGTTTTGGAAAAGAAGGATGACAAAGACCTTTTAGATGAAGGGGAGGAGGCAGTGGAATAAAGAGGTGGGGCAATACGAAGGGCTGAGAATAGTTTCTAACTAGATTTAACCAAGATGTAACAAGCAGTTTATAAAACACCCAGAATGGCTTGGTGCATTTGGCTAATTGTTGTTTCCCAAGAACAGTACAAGTAATTAAGCTTCAACATACATGCATTCTACGTAGAGGGTTGCCATCTTGCAATGACATTTGGTTCTGATCATCTGTGAACATGGAGCACAGACTCCTTCGTGACATGGCAGAGTGCATGGGTGAATGCAGCCAGGTGGCCGAGGATAGCTACATGCTTCTTCACACACTTGACAATCTTTAGTAGCCTATTCAAAACAGATAAAGTAACATTCAGTTTTCTATAATCTATGAATCAGGTTCAATCAGTTCAATCAGGTTAAAGTGTAATCACATGATAATCAAGAATACCAAGCAAGAGTCTGCAAAGAAAGGAAGGAATAGGTTAGCCTGTATTGTGTTTTTAATCTGGAGCACAAAGATTCCAGCATATTAAGATTATTGGGATGTTTTGCTAAAACACTTGCAGAACAGCATTTCAACTTTTGACCATGAGATGAGATTTTCAATGAAAATACTCACTCAATTCCTATCCAATTTCCAAATAATAACTAGCAACTTTTATGTGTGTTGCTTGAATTTCCAGCATCTGCAGAATTCCCGTTGTTTCCAAATAATAACTAATGCTTTGCCTCCCAATATACCTGTAGCTTTCCAACAAGAAAATGGAGTTGCTGCACTTTTTGTACACTCCAGACTTTTATATTACACTGACATAATGATCTTATTAAATTGCAAACTGTGCAATGCCCAACTCCTGTAGAGAGGAAGACATATTTCTATGCAAAATCTTTTCTCCAAATGGGAAATTTTAAAAGTGAATTACACTAGGTTACATGAAAAATGTAGTCAATTAAAAAGACATCTAGGTATCATTACATTAGGAATATAATGTTATTACATTACTATAACTGTAGCCACATACGACTACCGTGACACAAGTTAATTTTAACAGAAAATTCAATATTTCCCACACAATGCAAGTAAATATACTCGATTATCTACATCTTAAAAACCATCATTTAGTCAAGAAAGTACTAAATGATTATTTAATACTACGAGTAGCCAGTTCAACATGGCAATTTACCAATTTAATGAAAACACATGCATGTTCTTACAGGAGGTTATTGATCCTCAACCATCAGGCTCCTGAACCAGAGGGGCTAACTTCACATAAATTCACTCACCTTATCACTCAACAAAACAGTTTCCAAAAGTGTTGGAACTGGGGTTTGCTAGTGCCGCTTGGGGGGGGGGGGGGGGGAGGGGGGTTTAAACTAGAGTTTCAGGGTTTCAAGGGATGGGAAGCAAAGCGCCAGAACAGATAGTTGTAGAGACAGAGGTTGTTAAGCCTACATACAAAGTCAAGAATTGAAAGGTTGAGCATGTAGAACTAATGCTCAGAGCTGTGTATACTGCAGTGCAAAAAGTATTGTAGGAAAGGCAGATGAGCATAGGGAATGGATCAGCATGTGGTATGATGACATTGTAGTCATTAGTGAGACATGGTTGCAGGAGACACAGAACTGATAGCTCAATCTTCTGGGATTCATTGTTTTAGCCCCGATAGAGCAGAAGGACTAAAGGGAGGATGAGTGACTGTACTATATAGAGAAGGGGTAGGTAACCTTAAGCACAAATTATTTTCTAGCATGCGTTACTCATTAATTTGAGGCAAAACATAACTAGATGTATTTAAATGGATAATTCCCATATTTCAAGTTTCTTATGGCATTTATTTGGCCCACCATCCGCTCATTAATACACAATCCGGCCCACAGAGGCAGGAAGGTTGCCAACCACTGATTTAGAGAAAATGTCATGGCAGTACTCAGTCAGGACAGACAGAAGAACTCATCTAGTGAGGCTTTATAAGAACCGAGGAAGAAGAAAAGAGTGACCACATTAATGGGAATATATAGTAGACTACCCAACAGTCTGTGGGAATTAGAGGAACAATTTGCAAAGAGAACACAGGCTGCTGCAGGAAACACAAGGATGTGATAGTAGGTGATTTCAACTTGCCACACATTGACTGGGACTCCCATACTGTAAAAGGGATAGATGGGAAAGAGTTTGTAAAATGTGTTCAGGACAGTTTCTTAATCAGTGCATATTAGTCCCAACTAGAGAGATAGCAATACCAGATTTCCTATTAGGGAATGAGACAGGGCAAGCGACAGAAGTTTGAATAGGGAAGCACTTTGTATCTAGTAATCATAAAGCCATTAATTCCAAGGTGATTATGGAAAAGGATGGGTCCAACTCTCGGGTTGAGATTATATACTGGAGAAAGACCAATGTTGATGGTATCAGAAAAGATCTGGCAAGTGTGGATTGAGGCACGTTGGTTTCTGGGCAAAGATGTACTTGGCAAGTGGGTGGTCTTCCACAGTGAAATTCAGAGTACAGAGTTTCTATGTCCCTGTCAGGATAAAAGGCAAGGATAAGAGGTGTTGGGAACCTTGGTAATCAAGAGATATTGAGGCCCTGGTTAAGAAAAAAAAGGTATAGGCAGACAGGTACAAATGAGGTACTCAAAGGGTATAAGAAATGCAAGAGAACACTCAAGGAGGAAATCAGGAGGGTGAAAACATGAAGTTACGCTAGTAGACAAGGAGACGGAGAATCCCAAGGACTTCTACAGATATATTTAACAGCAAAAGGATAGCAAGGGACAGAACTGGTCCTCTGGAAAATCAGAGTGGTAATCTATGAATGGAGCCAACAGATGGAGGAGATCTAATTTGGATTTTTTGCATCTGTATTTACTCAGATGGACAGAGTCTATGGATGTGAAGCAACGCAGCAGTACGTTCATGGACCCTATACAGATTACAAAGGAGGTGTTTGCTGTCTTGTGGTGATTGAGGCTGGATAATTCTGACAATGTGTTCTCTCAACACTAGTGCAGAAATTGCAGACGCCACAGAGACATCTAAACCATCCTTAGCCAGGGTTGAGGTGCCAGAAAACTGGAGGATAGCTAATATTGTTCTGTTGTTTAAGAAAGGATCGAAGGAGCAGCCAGGAAATTATAGGCTTGTGAGCCTGACATCGGTAGTGTGAAATTTATTGGAAGGTATTCTAACAGATTGGATATATAAGTATTTGGATAAACAGGGACTGATTTGGACAGTCAACAAAGCCTTGTGTGTGGCAAGTCGTGTCTAGCCAATCTTGTAGAGTTTTTTTTTTGAGGAAGTTAACTGGAAAGTTGAAGGCAAGGCAGTGTATGTCGTCTCCATGGACTTGGGCAAGATCTTTGACAAAGTCCCACATAGGAAGTGAATCAAGAAGGTTCAGTTGCATGGTATTTAAGATGAGGTAGCAAATTGGATTGGACATTGGTTTTGTGGAAGAAATCAGAGAGGCTGTAGATGGTTGCCTCTGACTGGAGACCCGTAACTTGTGGAGAACTGCAGGGATCAGTGATGAGTCCGTTGATCTGGATGATAATGTGCTAAACCAAATGACACCAAGATTGGTGGTGTAGTGGACAGTGAAGAAGACTATCAAAGATTGTAGAGGGTTCCAGACCAGCTAGTGAAATGGGCTGAAAAATGGCAGATGGAATTTAATGTAGACAAGTATGAGGTGCTGCATTCTGGGAGAACCAACCATGGTAGGTCTTACAGAGAGAGCGGTAGGGCACTGAAGAATGTGGTAGAACAGAGGGATCTGGGAATACAGATTCATAATTCTTTGGAAATGGCGTCACAGGTAGATACCGTCGTAAAAAATGTTTCTGGCATATAGGCCTTCATAAATCAATGTATCAAGTACAGGAGTTGGGATATTATGTTGAAGGGGGTAGAGCAAAGTGATGATGGTGCTAAATGGCAACTCCTTTGCTTGCATCTTCGGAAACAGCTTGATTTCTATCTTTAATATCTCTTTTCTTCTCTTTCAAGGTTCTTGTGAAGACCCTGACCTGGAATTACACTCTGAATTCAGTTCTTTGTGGGAATGGGACCCGCTCACAGGCCCCATGACTGGCCACTTTTCGATATGCCAAAGACACGGCCTAGAAGACTAGCGCGCCTTCGAGGATACTGGATTTTCGTGGCTCTGGAGGCAGGTGGATTGAAAGCTGCACTGCCGTTGCCACCATCTGCTGTCTTGTGGGAGTACAAGGAAGATCGGAAGCAGCGGGCTTGCTGTTGGCTGTGTGCCCAGCAGCACAGAGCTCAGAAAAGGCGATGCAACAGACTTTCAATACCATAAATCAAGTTGTTTTGTTATGCCTCCCCTCTCGCTGGGAAACGGAGACCCACTTTTTACCCCTTATTAGGGAGAGAGAGTGCCTGCGGTATGTCGAATTACCGGGTGAATGAGTAGTCCTTGGGGCACTGCGAGTCTGTGTCTATATTGATGCTTTGCTGCACGCTTGAGTGCTCGGTGGGGGGTGCCAATGCTTTTTTGCTGTTGGGGGAGGGTCGTTGCTTTGCTGCTGCTTATGTGTGGGAAGGGGGAGCTTTGGGGTTTAATGTGAAAAAGACTAAGGAGCTGGTGGTAGACCTGAGGAGAGCTAAGGTACCGGTGACCCCTGATTCCATCCAAGGGGTCAGGGTAGACATGGTGGAGGATTACAAATACCTGGGGATATGAATTGACAATAAACTGCACTGTTCAAAGAACACTGAGGCTGTCTACAAGAAGGGTCAGAGCCGTCCCTATTTCCTGAGGAGACTGAGGTCCTTTAACATCTGTCAGATGATGCTGAGCATGTTCTATGGGTCTGTGGTGGCCAGTGCTATCATGTTTGCTGTTGTGTGCTGGGGCAGCAGGCTGAGGGTAGCAGACAAAAACAGAATCAACAAACTCATTCATAAGGCCAGTGATGTTGTGGGGATGGAACTGGAGTCTCTGACGGTGGTGTCTGAAAAGAGGATGCTGTCCAAGTTGCATGCCATCTTGGACAATGTCTCCCATCCACTACATAATGTACTGGGTGGGCACAGGAGTACATTCAGCCAGAGACTCATTCCACCGAGATGCAACACTGAGCGTCATAGGAAGTCATTCCTGCCTGTGGCCATCAAACTTTACAACTCCTCCCTTGGAGGGTCAGACACCCTGAGCCAATAGGCTGGTCCTGGACTTATTTCCTGGCATAATTTACATATTACTATTTAACTATTTATGGTTTTATTACTATTTATTATTTATGGTGCAACTGTAACGAAAATCAATTTCCTCCGGGATCAATAAAGTATGACTATGACTAACATTCTAACATTGAACTGTCATTCTTTGGGACACTCCTCTTTTCATGGATATTTGCCTAGAAAAAGAATATCAGGATATATATAGTATACATCTCTCTGACTTTAAATGTACCTATTGAAACCATTGAATTGGATAACACATTGGTGAGCCTTAATTTGGAGTATTGTGTCAATAGATAACACAGACCATTCCTTAGAATGCTGCATAGGGATCTGGTTGTATTGTGGTTGCACCAGAGCGAAGAGGAAGCTTTTGTGGATAATGCTGGAACTGGAAAATATTAATTTTGAGAATGTGCATAATTCTCAATATTAACATTAAACATTAATATAAATGTTAATGTATAAGGGGAACATGAGGGGGAACTTCTTCACTCAGAGGGTAGTGAGAATGTGGAATGAGCTGCCAGTGCAAGTGGTGGATATGGGGTCCATTTCAGCATTTGAAAGAAATTTGGATAGGTACATAGATGGGAGGGGTATGGAAGGTTATGGTTCAGGTGCAAGTTGATGGGACTAGACAGATTAATGGTTTGGCATGGACCAGATGGGTTGAAGGGTCTGCTTCTGTATTGTAGTGTTCTATGATTCTTCAAGATATAAACCAGAAACTATAGAAGTCCAGAGATTTAGGCATCTCTAAGGAGAGGTGCTTAAAATGCCACTGAAGATGTTCTAAATTGCTTGTAGAATGTGCTCAATACACTGATTCTTTTGTATTGATTTTTGGAAGTCATCTTACAGTTACATTAACCCTAATTCCAGAATCTTCTAATCATTCTTTGCCAAAAATATTTTAAGAAAGGAGAGCCAAGTATCAACTAGGATGCGAAATTTGGATCCCACGAATTAAACTGGAAGAAAATATTACAGAAATTAGAGTTGTACTTTCTTGAACTGACCAGCTTAAATTGTGATTTGATTGAACTTCAGTGTCAAGAAGAATTGCAAGTTTAGAGGGAATACAACTCTGGTGGTTGGGAATTGAGGATATAGGAATATAATCTAAAATCCATAACCTGATCTTCCACAACTTTCATTAACAATGGTAGAAATGAACCAATTCCTACCAATACCAATTAATAAGAATATCGTCACAGATCTAACTGAATGGGGATAACCAGCACAAAGGATGAAAGAATTTTCTTTGGAGTTTCTATAGCCATTGCTTATGGTCAGAAATTGCTAAATAGGCCAATGGAAAAATAGGGTACTGCTCATCAGGATGCTAAAATGGGGTATGAGTGTACAAGAGAGCACAACTCAAGATTTGTCCCTGCAAACTAATCAAGCACAAACCACAAATCTGGGACAACAGATTACATGATTGATATATTAAAACATGCATTAAATGCATAAACCTAATCACAATCCTTCACTTTGCCTGCTATATTAATTCTCTACCCCCTTGCTAATTACCTCCTCCTCTACCAACTCACAAAATTTCAATACAGCCCAAGAAAAGTGAACATCAGTGCCTTAATGTACCAACAAGCATCTTGCATCTTTCATTGCTCTGGATTCAACAATCAAAGTTGCTTGCCATATCTGACATCCGTAAACATTCAATACTTTTTGCATGACCTCTGCTTCATGGTTTCCTTACTCTAAAATCTAACATCCTTACCCTTTATACACATACATGCAGATACAAATATAAGGCAATGTGGCAAACCCAATGCCTCTCTGAATGGCCTTGCAGTTGCCTAAAAACATAATAAATGTGGATATACAACTGTTACTGACTTCAGTATCAAATACAGGCTCAACCAATCTTACAAAGCCTTCTTTACACATTTTCAACAGTTGCCCAAATTGGGAAAGCCAGTCAACAAACTGGTGAAGTAACAGTCTGACACATACTCCAAGAACCCTAACGTTTTGCCAAAATCCCACGACACCTCTATCAAAATTTTTGTTTACATTCTGTCTCACCACTAGGGCAAGTCAGCAACAATGTTCGCCAGTGTACAGACAGGAGTAAGTCAAGATGAACTCTAGAATTTATGATGTCTGAAGTGATTCCTTCTCACTGGTTTTAATCACTTGAATGGTGGTGAAACACCTCAGAATACCTCCTAGTGATATCCTTCAGCTAATGAATCAGTAGTCTCCCTAGAAATAAAACTGATTGAAGCATAAGCCCAGAATACACACACGTTTATTATGATAAGAAATGCCTACCATTCCCATGCCCAGACCACATTTTGGTAAATTATATTACCCAGCTGTCCTTCTCCTAACTCCATACAGGCAGAGGCTAAAGAGCAAAGCTCCCGAGATTAGGGCAACAAAGGTGGTTGTGGGAGGTAAAGGAGTAGCTATTGGATTGTTTCCAGTGGACTGGACCGTGTTCAAGGACCCATCTAGAAATCTGAATGATGGGTGTCATGGACTTTATTAAAACAGTTGTTGACAAGTGTCCCCACAAAATCATAGTGTCTTCCACAACCAAAAGCTCTGGATGAACAACAAGATCCACAATCTGCTAAGGGCCAGATCAGAAGCATTCAAGTCTGGTGACCAAGAAATTTACAAGAGGTCCAGATGAGCTCAATGCATTCTATGCTCACATTGACTGTCAAAACCTGGAAGAAGCATTACTAACTCCCACAGCTCCTGATGATCTTGTGATTTGAGTCTCCAAGGCCAACAAGTGAGCAGCTTTCAAGAAGGTGAACTCACGAAAAGCATCCAGCCCAGATGGGTTACCAGGCCAAGAACTAAAAACCCGTGTTGAGCAACTGGCTGGAAAGTTCACTGAGATCTTTAAACTCTCATTTCAGCAGTCTGAGTTACCTACCTACTTCAAGCAGGCTTCAATTATATCGGTGCCTGAGAAGAACGTGGTAAGCTGCCTCAATGACTATCGTCCAGTGGCACTTGCATCCACAGTGATGAGGTGTTTTAAGAGCTTGGTATGAAACATATGAACTTCTGCTTGAGAAGCTGCTTGGATGTGCTCCAATTTGCCTACCAAATCAACAGGTCCATGGCAGATAGCATTGCACTGGTTCTTCATTCAACCCCAGAATATCTGTACAGCAAAAATGTTAACTACAACTCAGCATTCAATACCATTATCACCTCAAAGTTAATCAACAAGCTCCAAGATCTTAGTCTCAATACCTCTTTGTGCAATTGGATCCTTAATTTCCTGACTTGCAGAACCTAGTGTATTTGGATTAGCAGTATCTCCTTCACAATGTCCAGCGGCATAGGTGCCGTGTACTTAGCCCCCTGCTCTACTCACTTTATACTCATGATTGTGTGGCTAAGCACAGCCCCAATGCCATATTCAAGTTTGCTGATAACTCCATTGTTGTAGGCCAAATCCAAAGCGGTGATGAATCAGCACATCAGAGGGAGATAGAAAATCTTGTTGAGGATCCCATATTACCCCTCAGTCGCTAGGCTCTTGAACTAAAGGGGATAACTTCACTCAGTTCAATTGCCCAATCATAGAACTGTTCCCACAACCAATGGACTCCCTTTCAAGAACTCTTCGTCCCATGTACTTGATAGTTATTGTTCATTTATTATGATTATTTCTTTCTTTTTGTATTTGCAGTTTGCTGCCTTTTACATGCTGGTTGAACGTCCAAGTTGGTGTAGTTCTTCATTCATTCTGTTATGGTTATTATTCTACTATGGATTTATTAAGTATGCATGCAAGAAAATGAATCTCTGATGATAGATACTGCTTTCCTGTGACAGCGCACCACGCAGGTGTGCTCAATGGTGGGAAGGTGTTTACCAGTGATTGACTGCACCATATTCACTGCTTTTTGTAGGATCCTCTGTTCAAGGCATTGATGTTTCCATACTAGGCTTGAATATACCAGGCAGCCAGTCAATGTACTCTCCACTAAACGTCTACAGAACTTGTCGAAGTTTTAGATGTCATGCCAAATTTTCATAAACTCCTAAGGAAATAAAGGTGCTGCTGTGCTTTCTTCGTAACTGCACTTACATACTGAGCCCTGGACAGGCTGTCCAAAATAGTAACACCAAGGAAATTAAAGTTGCTGAGCCTCTCCACCCGGATCCTCCAATGAGAACTGGCTCTTAAACCACAAACACGAGGAAATTCAAGCAACACACATCAAAGTTGCTGGTGAACGCAGCAGGCCAGGCAGCATCTCTAGGACTGTACCTCTTCCTAGAGATGCTGCCTGGTCTGCTGCGTTCACCAGCAACTTTGATGTGTGATGCCTGGCTCTTAAACCTCTAGTTTCCTTCTCCTGAAGTCAAAAATCAGCTCTTTGGTCTTACTGATATTAAGTAAGAGGTTGATGGTATGGCGCCACTCAGCAAGATTTTCAATCTCCTTCCTACATGCTAATTCATCACCACTTTTGATTTGGCCTACGACAATGGAGTCATTAGTGTAAAGTAAGTAGAGTTGGGGGCTAAGCACATAGCCTTGTGGTGCACCTGTGCTGATGGAGATCATGGAGGAGATGTTGCCAATCCAAACTGACAGGGGTCTGCAAGTGAGGAAATACCATTAGTCAGAAAATCACGAATATTATGTAATATACATAAGGAGGTAAACAAAACTCTAGAGTGGCTGTGTGGAGGAAGTCAGGAGAATGGCAAATGTATTGACTTCTATAAATCTTAAAGGAGCTCTTCTGTAAATACAAGTAGGTCAGTTTAATACTTCTAGCAAGAAATGTTTCGGAACTTAAGATAAAATTATAACCAAATAAAAATAATATGCAGACAGAATAAATTATGGAAAGGAAAGTCATTATTTGTAAATTTGATAGCTTCATAAACAGAAAGGCAAGAGATATGAAATGTATTTTTAGTGTTCTATGCAGCTTTTCTATCTGGAATCCATGGGAAACGGGGGAGATGCTCCCATTTAGTCAAATATATTGATTAGTCAAGAATCAGACTCAAGTTTATTATCACTAACCTGTATGATGTGAAATCTGTTGCTTTGCAGCAGCAGTCGTGCAATGCAGAGATAAACATAATACTATAAGGTACAAAATAAATAGAGCAAAAAAAAACAATGTGGTAGTGTTCATGGACTGCTCAGAAATATGACGGGGGAAGAAGCTGTACTTGAATCATTAAGTGTAGGTCTTCAGGCTCCTATACCTCCTCCCTGATGGTAATGTGAAGAGGGCATGACCCAGATGGGGAGGGTATTTAATGATTGCTGCCTTCTTGCGATGAAGCTGGCTGAATGTACAACACTTTGCAGTTTTTTGTAATCCTGTGCATTGAAGCCTCTAGTCTAAGCTGTGACTAAGCTAGTCAGAACAGTCTCCATTGTACATCGATGGAAATTTCCAAGTCTTTAGTAACATACCAAATCTTCTCAAACTCCCAACAAAGAAGAAACGGAGGCACGCCTTCTTCATAATTGTATTAATGTGTTGGGCTCAGAACAGTTCCTCAGAGATTTTGACACCCAAGAACTTAAAGCTATTCAGCCTTTTCACCACTGACCCTGCAATACGGGCTGGTGTGTGTTCTCTCAACTTCCCCTTCCTGAAGTCCATAATCAATTCTTTGGTCCTACTGAAAATGAATGTAAGATTGTTGCTGCGCACCACTCAACCAGCCTGTACTCCTCCTCATTGCCAGAGATTTTACCAGTGGTTTCATCTAATAATTTATACATAGTGTTTGAGTTGTGCTTAGCCACACAGTCACGAGCATAGACAGTAGACCTCACTTCTTGAGATACAATTACCAGAGAAGAAGAAATGTTTCACTGACCATACTGACTGTGATATATCACTAACCTGAGAATTCAATTGCAGAATTAATTACGGTGTCCTAAAATCCATAACAATAAAGGACATAGAATACAATAAACAAAATACTGGACTACAGGTCTCACAGGCAAGATAAGTAACATATCATGATAGGGGATACATGTTTGTTCCCGTGGCATTACTCCAACATTTACTCAGGTACTCCGTTTGACCAGGTACTTGGACTTGCCTGCAAAGACAAATGTTTCAGGTTGTATACTGTATACATTCTCTGATAATAAATTGAACCATTTGAACAATTTGAAGCCTTACCTCTGCAATGCCAGTTACTGAAAAGTTCCAATGAGTGAAGCACTAGATAATCAAGCTTTAGTTTTATCAAAATTCAGAAGGGATTGGGCAAGGACAATAGCATTACATTGTATTCAGTTCAAAGATTGCTTCCATTCATTAGTTTTGACATGAAGCTAGAGAAAGAGCATTTAAGTTTGCAAGACATGAATGCTACTGAGAAGCTTACTAAGTTGAGTATAGTGGTAAATTCTCACTAGAAAAGAGAGCATGTTTTTAAAAAGTTGAAAATAAAGGAAATTCACCAGAAGTTTTACAAATGCTTTCACAGAATATGAAGTATAATTTAGAAAAATACCCTCTGAATGGACTTATTACCTTATTATCATTTCCATCCAGGATGGTGACTGCATGACATTCTAATGCACACGTGTGATTCCCACAGGCCAGGCGTCGCCCACATGGCCTTTTACAGGAATATGGCTCTGCCACATGACAAGGTAAAGGGGTTATCTGAAACAAAATAAATTAATCATACATCATAACTGTCTTATAACCAAGGAAAATGTTAAATTAAGTAACGTACAAGGAAGTAGCATTTCCAACTAAATTAGATAATTTCTCTGTAAAGATCAAATCATATACATTTTGAAACCTTCATACAACTTCAAAATTATTTCAGCTGCATGCCTGTGTAAGTTAGCTCAAAGGTACCCCTTGGTAAGTGTAGCACAATGCAAAGATGGCCAGGGTCAGGGATTGGCAATACAGGTCAGGTGTGCTGTTAGAGCCAGCTGTAATGAGTACAGATTGCTATGTGACAGCTTCAAGAAAGGAGCGGGTAGTTAAGTGGCAAAATACAGGGGTTTGCAGCCAGAGCTGGGGACTGGTATGCGCCAGGGCTAATAGCCAGGGTAGGATGTGAGAGGGCATACACATGTTTGAGTGGGAGTGGCATGGATCCCCTCCTTATTCTTTATGTGCAAGTATTAATCCCCATGCAACAGAGCCTGGTACCCAGTCATTTTGGTCTACCTTGCATTGAATCACGATCTTGCTGTTTGAAGGCCCTGCGATAGCTAGTGTAGTGGCTACCCTAATATACAACACACAGTAAACTTATGTGAAGTTCAGGATGTGAAATAGCAGTACTCCTAAAGTGATACTTTGAAACTAACATTGATATACTGAGTGTTCTACATTAGGCAGGGGATGGCCAGTTAATGAACTCATTCCTCTGGAGGGGCAAATCTTATGTCTTATAAATCTTCAGCATTACATAGTTTTATATTCTAGTCCTCTCAAAATTAATGCTAACATTACATCTGCCTTCCTTACCACCGATTCAACCTGCAAGTTAACCTTAAGGGCACCTTGCACAAAGACTCCCACGTCCCTTTGCACCATTTCTGCTTCCCTCCCTTCAAGATTGGAGTAACATTTGTATTTTCAAGTCCTCCAGAACAATTCAAGAAACTAGTCATTCTTGAAAGATCACTACTAATTGCCTCAACAATCTCCTTGGCTACATCTTTCAGAACGGTGGGGCGCAGTCCATCTGGTCCAGATGACTTATCCACCTTCAGACCTTTCAACTTCTCAAGCACCTTCCCCTTAATAATAGCAACTACACTCACTTCTGCCCTGACACGCTCAAACTTCTCGCATGTTGCTGGCATCTTCCACAAAGACTGGCGCAAAATGCAAAGAGTTTGTCTGCCATTTCATTGTGCCCTACTAAAGCACACAAATGACCATGTAGCAATGATCCCTACTCCCTTGCTTGTTGCTGAGCTACAGTCTACCTACAGCATATATCTCAAGGAACTGGAAAGCTACTAACACCATCCCAGCAAAATTCACTGGAAGGATAGGGAACCAACATTAAAAGGACCTCTCCCGAGCTAATGCCCCAACATTGAAATCTACTTACAGGTGACAAGTCCAGGCGTCAGGCTAAACCAAGTTGATCATAACCATGATTTCACAGTTACATTCTTTTCCCTTGTCCTTCCATTCAAACAGATGTAGTGAGAAGATTAGCAATCATTAACTTTCTTTCTAGGATTTCAGGAAAGTATGCGGCCACCCAAAATGCTGGCGCTCAAAAGAGATAGGAGAATTAAGGTATTTGGCCAATTGAGTGATCTGCCATGACTGAATTTTTACTAATCCATTCTACTGCCTCATCCCCATAACCATAATCAACCCCCCGTTACCAATCAAGAATCTATCAATCCCAGCCTTAAAAACACCCTAAGACTTGGTGTCCACAGTCTTCTGTGGCAATGAATTGACAGATATGCCATTACTTTACTGAAGAAGTTCCTCCTCATCTAAGTTTTAAAAGGACATCCTTTTATTCTGAGGCTGTGCCATCTGATACCATGTTCTTCTACTGATGAAAACATCCTCTTCATGTCCACTTTATCTAGGCCTTTCAGTATCTAGTAGGTTTCAAAGAGACTCTTCATTCTTCTGAACTCTATCTAGTAGATACAGAGACGAACTTCTCATATGTTAAGCTTTTTGTTCCTGGGATTATTCTTATGAATGCCTCTGGACCTTCTCCAGAGCCAGCACATCTTTCCACAAATACAGGGTCCAAAATAGCTCACAAAATTCCAAAACGTGGTTTCACCAACACTTTATACATGGTTACTTCTACATTCTAGTCCTCTGGAAATGAATGACACCAACATGAAATAACATCAGTTGGAAGAATGAATCCTTTGGCCTACGAGGTGCATTCTTTCTAAAGATAGAACTGTCATGACAGAGTTTCATTTTTTTTTAAAGTAACATTGACAACAACCATTTGGCCATTCAAACCTAGTCACACCTGAGCACACACATCACTTCAAAACCTCCACGTATTTCCCTATAACTTATTCTCTCTCATAAGTATATCAACTTCCCTCCGATTGTCCTTTCATTTCTCTATAATAACTATAGCTCACAGTAGTCAACTGACCTACAAATCAGTATCTTAGGATGACAGTGAAAATGGTGCACATGAAAGAAATACGTATAATCACACCAAGAATGCATATACTCCATATATAAGCTATAATTGTTTTCAAAAATATTAAAATAAAAATATAGGACAGATATTGTATTCTCTCCACCCCTAAAACCTACTATTATGTTTTAGCATAATTCATTCCAAATGTTTTAAGGGGCAATAAACATATGAAGTCTGTACCATTAGGAAGCAGTCATTCGAACTATGAAATCCCTTTAGACTGTGCTGTGCCAAGGTGTTAAATCCAGAGAACTTCCAAAAGTCTCAGCTGCTTTTTAGATCTTAAATACCCCTGTTTTTATCATTTACTACGATTATAACTTCTACACTTCCTTCCTTTGAAAATAAAAATATTCTTTAGTATTACAGCTGTATAATAAAAATATTGGCATTAGGTCCTGAGACAAAAACATAAATAGTTGATTAAAAAAATTCAGCTCATTGATAAAAAAAAGTAGCATCTAAAATCAGCAACAAATTAAGTTAACATCAAATTAAGTCGCATGCATGTATGACACAGAACAAAGTTATAATTATTCTTTTGCAATATATTCATAGAGCCTTCCTAAAAATATTAGCATTTTTGCCCAAGGTACTTAACAAGCAATGGTTTATGATAGATAATCATTGTGAGACAGATTTCCAATTATTTAACACTTTCAATAACTCAAATGGGATAGAGTCAAACAGCTAACAAGAATGTAAAATGCTAATGACATAGACAGGTAGCATTTGTAGGTGAAAACATTGAATTACAAAACAAATCAGTGAGCAAAGGGACAAAGCAGTGGCAAGTCACTGTCAAATACCTGAACTGGGGTTTGCTAGTGCTGCACCGGGGGGGGGGGGGGGGGGGAGGGGGGAGGGGAGCTTAAAACTAGAATTGCAGGGAGATGGGAACCAGAGCGCAAGAACAGATAGTGCAGTGGTTATGGAAAATGTTGTTAAGCTCCGAACAGAGTCAGGAATCAAAAGGACAAACATGTGAAACTAATGTTCTGAGCTGTGGATATTTCAATGCAAGGCGTACTGTAGGAAAGGTAGCTGAGCATAGGACATGGATCAGTACGTGGTATTATAACATTGCAGACATTAGTGAGTCTTGGTTGCAGGAGACACAGGACTGGCAGTTCAATGTTCCTGGATTCCATTGTTTTAGGCATGATAGAGCAGAAGGATTAAAAAGAGGGGATGAGTGGCAATACTAGTGAGGGAAAATGTCATGGCAGTACTCAGTCAGGACAGACTGGATAGCTCATCTTGTGAGGCTTTATAAGCAGAACTGAAGAATAAGTATGACCACGTTAGTGGGAATACATTATAGACTACCCAACAGTACGTGAGATTCAAAACACCAAATTTGTACAGCAATCGCAGACTGGTGCAAAATTCACAAGGATGTGTTAGTAGGTGATTTTAACTTTCCATATATTGACTGGGACTCCTATACTGTAAAAGGGATAGGTGGGAAAGAGTTTGTAATATGTGTTGAGGACAGTTTCTTAATCAGTACATAGAAGTCCCAACTACAGAGATAGCAATACCAGATTTCTTATTAGGGAATGAAACAGGGCAGGTGACAGAAGTTTGAATAGGGGAACACTTTGCATCTAGTAATCATAGAGCTATTAGTTTCAAAGATATATAATGGAAAAGGATAGGCCTGGTTCTTGGGTTGAGATTCTACATTGGAGAAAGACCAGTTTTGATGGTAATGGAAAAGATATGGCAGGTGTGGATTTAGACATATTGGTTTCTGGCAAAGATATACTTGGTAAGTGGGAAGTCTTCCAAAGTGAAATTCAGAGTACCAAGTTTGTATCTTCCTGTCAGAATAAAAGGCAAGGATAAGAGGTGTAGGGAACCTTGGTGATCAAGAGATACTGAGGCTCTGGTTAAGAAAAAGGTGTAGGCAGACAAGAATAAAAGAGTATAAGAAATGCAAGAGAATACCCAAGGAGGGAATCAGGAGGTTGAAAGAAACCATGAGGTTGCTCTGGTAGACAAGGTGAAGGAGAATCCCAAGGTCTTCTACAGATTATATTAAGAGCAAAAGGATAGCAAGGAACAAAATTGGTCCTCTGGAAGATCAGAGTGGGAATCTATGCATGGAGCAAAAAGAGATGGGGGAGATCTGAAATGGATTTGATTTCATTTGTATTTACTTATGAGATGGACACAGAGTTTACAGATGTGAAACAATGCAGCAGTAAGGTCATGGACCCTATACAGATTAAAGGCATTGTTTGCAATCTTCTGGCAGGTTAGGGTGGATAATTCCCCAGTGCCTGACAACGTGTTCTCTCAACGCTGGGCAAGTCTAGTGCAGAAATTGCAGAGGTCCTACGAGAGACATTTAAAACATCCTTAGCCTGGGATGAGGTGCCAGAGGACTTCAGGATAGCTAAAGCTGTTCTGATGTTTAAGAATGGCTCTAAGAAGCCAAGAAATTATAGGCTTGTGAGCCTGACATCAGTAATGGGAAAGTTATTGGAAGGTATTCTAATAAATTAAGATATATAAGTATGTGGATAGACAGGGACAGATTTGGATAGTCAACATGGCTTTGTATGTGTTAAATCGTGTCCAACCAATCTTGTAGGGTTTTTCAAGAACAGGCAAGACAGTGGACGTTGTCTACATGGATTTTAGCAAGATCTTTGATGAGATCGCACAAAAGAGATGGGTCAAGAAGGTTCAATCACAAGGGATTTAATATGAGGTAGCAAATTGTATTAGACATTGGCTTCGCAGAAGAAATCAGAGTCGTTGTAGAGGTTGCCTCTCTGACTGATTAGTGCAATGCTGCAAGGATCAGTGATGGGTCCAGTGATCTGGAGTAATGCGCTAAACCAAATGACACCAAGATTGTTGGTGTAGTGGACAGCGAATAAGTCTATCAAAGCTTATAGATGGCTCTGGATCAGCTGGCGAAATGGGCTGAAAAACTACAGATGGAATTTAATGCAGACGGGTATAAAGTGTTGCACTATGGAAGGACCAACCATAGTAGGTGAGTGGTAGGGCAGAGGGATCTGGGAATACAGATTCATAATTCTTTGGAAGTTGTGTCACAGGCAGATAGTATCATAAAAAAGTGCTTTTGGCACATTGGCCTTCAAATATTAATGCACTGAGTACAGGAGTTGGGATGTCATGTTGAAATTTGATAAGACATTGGTGAGTCCTAATTTGGAGTACTGTATCCATAGATAATATGGGCCATTCCTTAGAGTACTGCATAGAGATCTGGTTGCATTGTGGTTGCAGCAGGGTGAAGAGGATGTTTCTGTGGATAATGCTGGAACTGAAAAATATTAATTTTGAGGATGTGTATGCTCGTCTATTAATATTAAATATTAATATTACTTTTAATGTTTCAGAGAAAAATGAGGGGGAGCTTCTTCACTCAGACGGTAGTGAGAGTGTAGAATGAGCTGCCAGTGGTGGATATGGAGTTCATTTCAGTATTTGAAAGAAATTTGGATAGGTACATAGATGGGAGGGGTATGAAAGGCTATGGTCCAGGTGCAAGTTGAGGGGACTAGGCAAATTAATGGTTTGGCATGGACCAGATGGGCTGAAGGGTCTGCTTCTGTGTTTGGCATGGACCAGATGAGCTGAAGGGTCTGCTTCTGTGATCTAGTGTTCTATAACACTAAAAGATATACACCAGAAACTACAGAAGTCCAGAAATTTAGGCACCTCTAAGCAGAGATGCTTAAAATGCCACTGAAAATGATCTAAAGTGCTTGTAGAATGTGCTCAATACACTGATTCTCTTGTACTGATTTCTGGAAGTCATCTTACAGTTACATTAATCCTGATTCCAGAACCTTCTAATCATTCTTTGCCAAAAATATTTTAAGAAAGGAGAGCCAAGTATCAACTAGAATGAGAAATTTGGATCCCACGAATTAAACTGGAAGAAAATATTACAGAAATTAGAGTTGTACTTTCTTGAACTGACCAGCTTAAATTGTGATTTGATTGAACTTCAAAGTGTCAAGAAGAATTGCAAGTTTAGAGGGAATACAACTCTGGTGGTTGGGAATTGAGGATATAGGAATATAATCTAAAATCCCTAACTTCATCTTCCACAACTTTCATTAACAATGGTAGAAATGAACCAATTTCTACCAATAACAATTAATAAGAATATCGTCACAGATCTAACTGAGTGGGGACTGAGCTGTGCTCAATGACTCATCTAGGGACCTGAATGAATATACCATAGGTGGCATGGACTTTATTAAAACAGTTGTAGATGAATGTGTCCCTACAAAATCATTCAGAGTCTTCCCCAACCAGAAGCCCTGGATGAACAATGAGATCCGCAATCTGCTGAGGGCCAGATCAGAGGCATTTAAGTTTGGTGACCAAGAAAATCACAATAGGTCCAGTCTTTCCTGTTTGTCACTGATGAACTCAGGGTGTAAGCTGTGTACATAAATCTACTGATGTTTCTGGACACACCTTCAGTGATGTTCCTGGAATCATCGGGTGTTTCAGGTCTTTCAACATCATACAACCTCGTCCAGGTGACCCAGCCGGGGCTGATCAGACCCCAGCTTGTGTCCAGATGGCTAGCTACTTATGATTCCATGGCACCCTCTTTTGAGCCATTGCTTATGGTCAGAAATTGCTAAACAGGCCAATGGAAAACAGGGTACTATTCATCAAGATGCTAAAATGGGGTATGAGCATGCAAGAGAGCACAACTCAGGATTTGCCCTTGCAAACTAAACAAGTACAAAGCACAAAACTGGGACAACAGATTACATGATTGGTATATTAAAAAATGCATTAAATGCATAAACCTAATCACAATCCTTCACTTTGCCTACTATATTAATTTTCTATCCCCTTGCTACTTACCTCCTCTCCTATCAACTCACAAAATTCCAATACAGCCCAAGAAAAGTGAACATCAGTGCCTTAATGTACCAACAAGCATCTTGCACCTTTCATTGTCCTGGATTCAACAATCAAAGTTGTTTGCCATACCTGGCATCCTTGACATTCAGCAATTTCAGAGCATAACCACTGTTCCAAATTTGTTTCTGTAAAGTAGCTGCTAATACTTTTTGCATGACCTCTGCTTTGTGGCTTCCTTGCCCCAAATCTACCATCCTTACCCTATATGACATACATGCAGATGCAAATATAAGGCAATGTGGCAAACCCAATGCCTCTCTGAATGACCTTGCAGACCATCAATTACATCAGGCTGTTACCTAAAAACATAATAAATGTGGATATACAACCATTACTGACTTCAGTTTCCAAGATAGGCTCAATCAATCTTGTAAAGCTTTCTTTACAAACTTTCAACATTCTACAAACTGGTAAAGTAACAGTCTGACACATACTCTGAGAAACCTAACATTTTGCCAAAATCTCATGGCTCCTCTATCAAAATTCTTGTTTACATTCTTTCTCACCACTAGGGCAAATCAGCAACAATGTTCATCAGTGTACAGACAGGAGCAAGTCAAGATGAACTCTAGAATTTATGATGTCTCAAGTGATTCCTTCTTATGACCTAATGGTTTTAATCGCTTGAATGGTGGCAAAACACTTCAAAATTACTTCCTAGTGATATCCTTCAGCTAATGATTCAGTAGTCTCTCTAGAAGTAAAACCGATTGTGGCATAAGCACAGGATATACAAACACAGTTATACTAAGATAAGAAATATCTACCATTCCATGCCCAGACCATATCTTGTTGAATTGTATCATTTGGCTATCTTTCTCCTAACTCCACACAGGCAGTGACTGAAGAGCAAAGCTTCAGAGATTAGGTGGTCGCGGGAGGTGAAGAAGTGGCTACTGGATTGTTTCCAGTCAGTGGACTAGGCCGCGTTCAAGGACTCATCTAGGGATCTGAATGAATACACCACGGGTGGCATGGACTTTATTAAAACAGTTGTAGATGAATGTGTCCCCACAAAATCATTCAAAGTCTTCCCCAACCAGAAGCCCTGGATGAACCATGAGATCCGCAACCTGCTGAGGGCCAGATCAGAGGCATTTAAGCTTGGTCACCAAGAAAATTACAATAGGTCCAGCTACGATCTCAGAAAAGCCAATTCCAGACTCAACTTGAATCAATGAAGGATGCTCGACCGTTGTGGCAGGGCTTGAATACTGTCACCTCTTATAAAGTTAAATCAAGCAACATAGGTGACAAAAGGGTTTCGCTTCTAAATGAGCTCAATGCCTTCTATGCTTGCACTGACTGTCAAAACATGGAGGAAACATTACTAACTCCCATAACTCCCAATGATCCTAAGATTTGAGTCTCCAAAAGCCTTCTGGAAAAGCATCCTGCCCAGATGGGGTACCTGGCCAAGTACTAAAAACCTGTGCTGATCAACTGGCTGGAGAGTTCACTGAGATCTTTATCATCTCGCTTCAGCAATCTGAGTTACTCACCTGCTTCAAGCAGGCTTCAATTATGCTGGTGCCCAAGAAGAACATGGTAGCCTCAATGACTATTGTCCAGTAGCACTTACATCCATAACAATTAAGTGTTTTGAGAGGCTGGTATGAAACTTATCAACTCCTGCCTAAGAAGCTCCAATTTGTCTACCGAAATCAACAGGTCCATGGCAGATAGCATCGCATTGGCTGCTCATTCAACCCTGGAACATCTAAACAGCAAAGATGTCAACTACAACTCAACATTCAATACCATCATCCCCTCAAAACTCACCAATAAGCTCCAAGATCTTGGCCTCAATACCTTCTTGTGGAATTGTATCCTTGATTTCCTCACTTGCAGACATCTAAAACTTTGATGAACTTCAATAGATATATAGTGGAGAGTATACTGACTGGCTGGCATAGAAACACCATGCCCTTGAACAGAAAATCCTACAAAAAGTAGTGGATATGGCCCAGTCCATCACAAGTAAAGCCCTCCCTACCATTGAGCACACCCATGTGAAACATCGTTGCAGGAAAGCAGCATCCATCAGGGAGCCCCACCATCCAGATTATGCTCTTGTCTCGCTGCTGGCATCATGATGCTAGTACAGGAGCATTAGCACTCACACCACCAGGTTCAGCAACAGTTATTACCCCTCAATCATCAGGTTCTTGAACCAATTGGGATAACTTCATTCAATTCAATTATTCAATCTTTGAACTGTTTCTACAACAAATGGACTCCCTTTCAAGAACTCTTCATCTCATGTTCTCAATATTTATAGTTTATTTATTATTTCTTTATCATTGTATTTGCACAGTTTGTTGTCTTTTGCATGCTGGTTGAACACCCAAGTGGGTGTGGTCTTTCATTGATTCTGTTACAGTTATCATTCCATTTATTGAGCGTGCCTGCAAGAAAATGAATCTCAGGGTTGTATATGGTGACATACAGTATGTATACTTTGATAATAAATTTACTTCAGCTTTGGCTGGGAGACTTCAATATCCATCACCAAGTATGTTTTGAACAACTGAAAAATATAGTCTAAAGAACATTTATCAGGCATGTGCATGTGACAGAGACTCTAAGTTAAGGGGAATAAACTTCCTCTTCCTCATGAATTTATCCAATGTCGATATATCAATGACAGCAATCATGAAAATAAGCATTAAATTGTCCATTCTGAGAAACTTGCCCTCAAGTAGTGACCATATACTTGAGGGTCTGGAATTTCAAACTGATCTGCTTTCCTCCCCTGGAGGATATAATTAAACTACAACAACTTTAAAACTGATGAATGATTTGATGATAACCACTACCAATGGTGGATCTTCATTCTGATTTATACAATTACTCAGCTGCCACAATAGGATTTGAAATTAGAATTATTTAACTTCCTCCCACTTCCCAGCTCTTTTTAAGTGGCCATCCAGGAACACCTGTGGGATTGTACCTCCCCTTATTTGGATAAAGGTAAAGCTTTCACAAGATATGATTCCAT
The DNA here is from genome assembly GCF_030028105.1 of Mobula birostris. NCBI lineage: Eukaryota > Metazoa > Chordata > Chondrichthyes > Myliobatiformes > Myliobatidae > Mobula > Mobula birostris. The sequence goes on along the minus strand of NC_092372.1, from coordinate 62,974,268 downwards.
ATTCAAGAGCAGAAATTAAGCTACTATAATAGAGATAATGAGTGCCAACTTTCATACTCCATGTCCTGACCTTTAAAGGCATGTACGCTATTTCCTCCAACCTTTAGAGATTAAAATTTTCAAAAAAAAGGAAGTATGCTTAAATAATCCTAAGGATAAGTCAGGTAATAGTAATATCATTTATACTACATGCTTCACTTAGCCTTTTCCACAAAAATGTGAGAATTGTTGAAATTAAGTGCTTTCAAAGCACTCAGTGACCCAATATAGACATTTACTATTTATATATCCTGTACCCTCCTCCCAAGAACTAAAACATGAACAATGTTTTACATAAGATTTAGCACAAGGTTTTTAAAAAGTGCATACAAAATCAAAATCTTTGCAGACAACACTTTCTGACAATTAAAGATTATAAAAGATGTACACCCATGCAATACTTTAAGGTCATGCATGTACCTTACCATCTCTAGGGATTCAAAGTCTGTCACAGAGAGATCTGACATTTTAAAAAAATGGCTGGTTACAGATCCCACATTGACAGACTTCAAAGGAGCATTTACTGTAACCGAATAACTGACCTTTGTTATATCAGAGGCTATACAAGACATGTCACACTATCTCTTGCCTGACTGCTGGAAGCTGTCTGTTGTAAATACAAGCTGGACAAAAGGAACTGTTTCTGTGAACATTTTAGAGAATGACACTCACAAAATGCTGGAGGAACTCAGCAGGTCAGGAAGTATCTATGAAAAAGAGTAAATAGTTGACGTTTCAGGCTGAGACCCTTCTTCAGGACAGAGAGGAAGGGGCTGATGCCTGAATTAAAAGTGGGTGTGTGGAAAGAAGCTAGCTGGAAGGTGATAGGCACAGCCAGGTGGGTGAGAAAAGTCAAGGGCTGGAGAAGAAAGGATCTGATAGGAAAGGAGAGTAGACAGTAGGATAAAGGGAAGGAAACCCAGGGGAAAGAAATAGGCAGGTGAGAATAAGTAATAGGTTAGTGGGGAATAGAGGGAGGGTGAAATTTTTGTTCACCAGAAGCAGAAACTGATGGACATGCCTACATGAGAATGACCTTGGTTTTATAGCCATTATGACATTTTACTTGAGAGGTTCGCAAACTATGATTAAAAATCCATTTTTTGAAAGTGTCACTTCAAATTTTTACAACAGAAAATAAAGTAGATGTAGCGTTCAAAATATATACTTTGAGTGAGGAATTTTTAGTAATCCATTTGACAATGTCTCTCATGGCAAGCCAGTACAGAACAGCAAGTTAAATGGGATCCATGGTGAGTTGGCAAACTGGATCCAAAACAGAGCTGATTCTAAAAAAAAGTGATGATAGAGGAGTATTTTCCTGACTGGAAGTATGTGACTAAGTATGAGCCCTGCAAGGAACACAGCTGGCATCTGTTTCTAATATGTTAATACGTGGCTAAAATTGTAGGTAGTCTGATCAACAAAATTGATCGACATGAATAGCAAGAAAGTTTGTCAGCAGAATATAAACCAGTTAGAAATGTGGGTGAAGAAATGGCAGATTGAGTTTAATTCCGGTAACTGAGTTAATGGATTTTGTGAGGTATGATACAGAAGTATACAGTAAACGGCTGAAACTTTAAGAGCACTGAAGAAAACAAAGGGATATTGCACTGCAAGTCCATACCTCCCTGAAAGTGGCAACAAAAATAGATATCCTGGCAACATGCCTTTTAAAGGTCAGGGCACAGAGTATGAAAGTTGGCACTCATTATAGCTGTATAAAACTTTGGTTAGGCCACATTTGGAGTAATTGTATGCACTTCTGGTCACTATGCTATAGGAATGACACGGAAACTTTGGAATGAGTGCAGGAAAGGTTCACTAGGACACCAGGACATTACCTAGATAGGAGTACATTATCTATTTGGAGATACTGGGTAAACTGAATGATTTCTCCAGAGTACTGGGGACTGCAGGGTGACTTGATAGGAGTATATAAAGTTATTAGGGTCATAGAAAGGAGACATAGAGTCATTATCCCAACCCCCACCCCCACGAGTGGAAATGTCAAATACTAAGGACATGGATTAAGGGAGATTTGCGAGAAAAGGTAGTTTTTTTTTCTTTTTAAACATTCTGGACTGCACAGCCAGTTGAAGTTGCAGAAGAATGTACAGCACCAATATTTAACAGGCAATTAAATAGGCCAACAATACGGGTTAAGGGGCCTGTTCCTGTGCTGTACTAGTCTATGTTCTGAATACAAGTGACCTCTGTTGCAAACAAATTCCAGTCAGGATGGTTTTGAGCTACAGTCTCTATTGAGGATGTGGGTCAGACATAGTCGTGTTTTAAGTTTGTAGGGATGGTTCTGGAGACAGAAAGGGAAGGTTAGGGGTCAGGATGGAGTCTAGGCCTCTGCTCTGAGCTCTATGGTCAGTGTTTGAACGTAGGTGATAAGGATGTGCAATGAAGAACATCTATGGACAGAAGTTAGGTTCTGCAAGTGCTGTGGACAAAGACCAGTGAAAATGAGCATTCATCTGACAAATCATCCAATTCTTGACCTCACTGGCACATAGCACAGGCAGCAATCCAGAGATTGCTATCATGGAGGTCCTGTTTTTCAGCTTTCTACCTAGCTCTCTAAAATCTCTCTTCAGGACCTCCTCACCTTGTCACACATTGGTGGCAATATGTACTAAGAATTCTGGCTGCTCATCTTCCCCTTTAGAATGCCATGGACCTGACCCAAGGCACATCTGACCCTGGCACCTGGGAAGCAACATACCATTTGGGTTTCTCTGTCATGCCCACAAAATCTTGTCTCCGTTCCTCTGATAATGGAATATCACCACTGCAATCCCCATTCATCTCTCTTCTCTTCTGAGCCACAGCACCAGACTCAATGCCAAAGGCCCGGTCACTGTGACCCTCCCCTAGTAGGCCATCCCCCTCAACAGTATCCAAAGTAGTACACTTATTGAGGGGAATGGCAAGAGGGGTACTCTACACTGGCCGCCCAATCCCTTCCTTCTCTTGACAATCACCCAGTTACCTGCCTCCTGCAATCTAGGGGTAACTACCTCCCAGTAGCTCCTATCTATCACCTCCTCATTTGCCCACATGAGCCGAAGATCATTGAGCTGCAGCTCCAGTTCCTTAATATGTTCTCTGAGGAGCTGCAGCTTGGTGCACCTGGTGCAGATGTGGTTATCTAGGAGGCTGACGGTCTTCCAGAATTCCCACATCTCACACAAAGAACAAAACACTGCCCCAGAGCATTCTTACTGCACTAACTGTGCCCATACAGATAAGGAATGAAAATTAAGAAAAAAAGAGAAACTTACCAGATACTTTTCAGGTTAAGCCTGATGAGCCAAATCCACTCTAAACACTGGCCCACTCACAACAATGGTCACCCTGCTTGCACTTGTCTTTATTTTTTATTCGCCCTTTCTAATGAATCTTGCTCAGTGCAGTCCAACTCCAAAAAAACTGTTGCGAAGTTCTGCCTTTTCACTTAGGTTCACACTCAGGATTAAAATTGTAGCTCTTTTTCTCATAGTCCTGCTCAATTACTGATCACAGTCCAATTCCTTGGCTATTCTGCAGCTATTCCACTTACATGATGCATGTTTTTAAACTGAAGTGTCAACAATACTGCTCCTCTGCCATCTCAAATGCTGCTCGACTTGCATAGTTCATCGCACAGATTGCTTGCTGCTCCAGGTTTCAGCTTCTGCAGTATCTTGCTTCCCCACTATTCCACTGTGCTTCCTTCATCCCCTTATCACTTACTTCTATAGCCAGACCAAATTATGCATTTTTAATAATAAAACTAAGCCTTCAAAACAGAGCCACCTCATCTAAATCTATATTCCCTGCTCCCCTCTTAAAAAAAAAGTGCATGGGCATTTTACACAAACTGCTGGCAATCTATCCTGGAAAATATCCTGTTCAATAAATGGACCATAAAAATTATGGTTTGGCATGAATTCAGCTTCCAAATCTTTCACTGCAACAGCATAATAAAGTTGTATCATCAACAATAACCAATAATTAATTATTACCATATGCTCTTAAATTGCATACTCAATTGTGCATTCATGTTTATATCTGTTGGTGTCTGGAGTTCAAGTTTGTTTGGATGACAGTTAATTCATTAGATCCAAATATTGATTTCATTTATGTGATTACTGGAATCTTGTTCTATTTAAATGCATATTAGGTGCTAAAAGCTAAACTGCAGCCAAAATCAGTGTACAAAGTTAGTTGAAGTCTTCATCAGCAAATGCTACCCTTGATGAAACAAAGACAAAAGGGGTAGAAAACTATAGATTAACAATATTTGAGAGAGCTGTGAATAATACATGGAAACATTGAAACTAACATTGCCCCTTTGCTAACTTAACTAACTGAAATAAAGTTTCCTGTCAGCTGAAGTCATCGTTACCTTTTGCAATAAGTAAAATAAAGCACAACAATAATGAGAATTTAAAAAATCAGCAATTGCAAGTTGAAATTCTGTAAACAAAAAGTGACTAGCTATTTAATTCAGACAGAAACAATGTTCATATTAATTCCAACAAATATGTTGGATGATGAGAGGCATTGATCATGTGGATAGTCAGAGGCTTTCTCCCAGGGCTGAAATGGCTAGCACGAGAGGGCACAGTTTTAAGGTGCTTGGAAGTAGGTACGGAGGAGATGTCAGGGGTAAGTTGTTTTTTTTAAAAAACGCAGAGTGGTGAGTGCGCGGAATGGGCTGCCAGCAACGGTGGTGGAGGCGGATACGATCGGATCTTTTAAGAGTCTCCTGGACCAGTATATGGAACTCAGAAAAATAGAGGGCTATGGGTAACCCTAGATAAATTCTCAGGGAAGGACATGTTCAGCACAGCTTTGTGGGCCAAAGGGCCTGTATTGTGCTGTAGGTTTTCTATGTTCTATGTTTCTAACTATTTCTCTTGCTCAGAAGCATAATAGGCCAACTTCGCACATCAGCAAAAATCTGATATAATCAATAGGAATGGAACCTTAGGTCTGAAAAGTGGCAGTAGTGCCACTCATAACAACAATTAAAACAATTCTTGGGAGAAAATACATTTGTAGACACTTTAACTGAAATCTTTTAAAGCCGCATTTTTCACTACGCAGCGTAAAGAACTACTTTATGTTGACAGCATTTCATGCTCCATTGTGAAAACAAGATTCAAACTGACAGGAGTTATATTCAAGGATTAAAACTTACTTTCTCCCAAACACACCAACGTCTTCAGAAAAAAGTGTAATAAACTGTGCCAAAATCTCAAGAAATAATCCCCAAAACAACATTTTTGGCTGAAGTATTTTCAGCCTGATTTACAAGAAAGCCACAATGAATATTGATGAATTGACCACCTAATTACACATGTTATCCTAATTTCTCTATTTGTACTCACCTCATGTTTTCCAAGACAGGCCCTACAATAGAAGATACTGAATTTTATTAAAGATTGTAATAGCCAGAAGTACAAAGATTTTGCTAAATTTTATAATTTTGAGTTATATGAAATCAATCCTAATGTTAATTTTGTAAATATTCCTCTGGTTTCTTAAAGCATTCAGAAATGACTTGAATATAGAGTGAAAGAAAACAATTTAGTTATTTGCTTTCCCCCACTATTTCCACACAATCTCTGAAAAGGAGAAAGACAGCTTTACTCAACATACTGACCAATGCTGAACTTCATAAAAGAAAGTGACCTTACTTTGTCTTCTGAAAATCGAGCTTTTCTACCTGTGCTGTTAAATTACTTTTGAAAGCTATGTGCAGTATACCTGCAATATTTTCAGTGCTAACATTTACCCTGAAGGACAGGAGAGGACATCAGTCCTGCTGAAGGGTCTTGGCCTGAAACGTCAACTGTACTCTTTTTCATAGATGCTACCTGGCCTGCCGGGTTCCTTCAGCATTTTGTGTGCGTTGCTTGTCCATAGCAGGTTCTCTGAAACTTACCCCTTCACTTACTATAATAAAAATGGAGGTAGCTCAAAACCCCTAAATGAAAGGAAACATGGAGAGCTACTGAATATAATTATCACTAAAACCTCAACGACGTAGCCACCATAGGTTAATAATCTTTGAATACTTGAGGGCAAATACACGGCAATTCCAGAATTAAGCTTTCTATGCCAGATTAGGTTTAATATTTAAAAATATAATCAGTTGCCATCCATCATAAAGTGTTAAATTTTAACCTTAGTGCAAACATAAAAGGCCAAACTATTCAAAATCTGAGGTTTGGTCTAGAAATGAGAGGTTAAAACAATAAAAACGCTAAATGTTGGAAGATGCACGCGACTTGGTTTTGATTTCATTTGGTTTACAAGCAAATGTTTTGTTCTTTTTCTGACAGAAAATTTTCCACAAAAATAATCTTGTGCTTCTTTAAATACTGTTTAAGGTGCTTCTTCTACCATCCCTTCTTTATGGAGTATTTAATCTTAAACGATTTTCCAATAAATTGATTTTTTTTATAAATACGGTTTTTCTTTCCCAGCCTTCAGCTCATTTACCATTTGACTCCTGGCTTCTCCAGCATTTAAGGATCTTATCCATCAGCCCTCAATGAGTTTAATTTTCTGATTCATCAATGCTGGTGTCACTAAGATTCAAATAATTTAGCTTCCTGGTTTTATGCTACTCATAGAAATGTTCTTTCTTGTCAAGTGCCCACCTCTCCCACACTAACTCTTCAACAAAAACCCTTTGCTCAAGGCCAACCAGCAAGAAAAACTCAGCATTCCATGGCCAGAGAAACCAACATCTCATGCATCCAGACTATTTACATACATATCGGCAGTTACTTTTACCATTTTCCAGTCTCTCTGGTGCTAGCAACAGCATTCATGGAAGATACATTTCACAATTCAGGACATTTGTCAAAATCAAGCCATGCCAGTGTTGATGTATCACTAACTGTCTTGTCCTTTCTCATCCAAATTTGTCAGCATTATCTCAGCCTCTCGTTAAATGCCATCACTGCTATGTGTTTCAAACGCACTGCAATAGCAAGTTCTCACCACTCTTGCAAGATTCTTCAGAATTCCCCACTATATTTCATAGTGACTGCCTTGCATTAAGACCATTTGGCCCATTAAGTCTGCTCTGCCATTTCATCATGGCTGATCCATTTTCACTCTCAGGCCTAATCTCCTGCCTTCTCCCATGTCTCTTCATGCCCTGACAAATCAAGATCTATCAACCTCTGCCTTAAAAATAGATAGATAGATAGATATAAAAAAAGACTTGACCTCCACAGCTGTCTGTGGCAAAGAATTCCACAGATTCAACACTCTCTGGCTGAAGAAAATTCCTCCTCCATCTCCGTTCTAAAAAGATAACCCTCTATTCTGAGGCTGTCCTCTAATCTTAGACCCTCCCACCATAAGAACATCCTCTCCACATCCACTCTATCAAGGCTTTTCACCATTTGATAGGTTTCAATCAGGTCACCACTCATTCTTCTGAATTCTAGCAAATACAGGCTCAGAGCCATCAAACACTCTTCATATGACAAGCCATTCAAACCTGGAATCTTGTTCAAAAGAGGGTCCTCTTTTGAACCCACTCCAGTTTCAGCAGATCCCTTCAAAGATAAGGGGCCCCAAACTTCTCACAATACTCCAAGTGATGCCTCACCAATGCTTTATCGTCTCAATATTACATCCTTGCTTTTATATTCTATTCCTCTTGAAATCAATGCTAATATTGCATTTGCCTTCCTCACCACAGGCTCAACCTGCAAGTTAACCTTTAAGGAATCTTACACAAGCACTCCCAAATCCCTTTGCGCCTCAGTTTTTTCTCTCCATTTAGAAAACAGTTTATGCTTTAATTTCTTCTACCAAAATGCATGACCATACACTTCCCAACACGTATTCCATCTGCCACTTCTTTGCTCATTCTCCTAATCTGCCCAAGTCCTTCTGTAGCTTCTCTACTTCCTCAAAACTGCCTGCTTCTCCACCAATCTTCGTATCATCCACAAAGTTTGCAACAAAGCCATCGATTCAATCATCCAAATAACGTAAAAAGAATCGGTTCCAACACAGGCCTCTGTGGAACACCAGTCACCAGCAACTAAACAGAAAAGGCTCCCTTTATTCTCACTCTTTGCCTCTTACCAATCAGCCACTGCTTTATCCATGCTATAATCTTCCCTGTAATACCATAGCTTGTTAAGCAGTGCCATGTGTAGCACCTTGTCAAAGGCGTTCTGAAAATCCAAATGCACAACATCAACTGATTCTCCTTTGTCATCCTATTTGTTATTTCTTCAAAGAATTCCAACAGATTTGTCAGGCAAGAATTTTCCTTGAGAAAACCATGCTGATAAAGCCCATTTTATCATGTGCCTCCACGTACCCCAAAACTACATATTTAACAATCGACTCCAACATCTTCCCAACCACTGAGGTCAGACTAACTGGCCTATAGTTTCCTTTTTTCTGCCTCTCTCCCTTCTTGAAGAGTAGAGTCACATTTGCAACTTTCCATTCTTCCGGAACCATTCTAGAATCTAGTGATGCCTCCACAATCTCTTCAGCCACCTCTTTCAGAACCTTGGGGTGTACACCATCTGGTCCAAGTGACTTATCTACCTTTGGACCTTTCAGTTTCCCCAAGAACCTGCTCCCTAGTAATGGCAATTTCCCACACTTCATGACCCCTGACACCTGGAACTTCTGGAATACTGCTAGTGTCCTTCACAGTGAGGAATAATGCAAAATACATATTCAGTTTGTCCGCCATTTCCTTGTACCCATTACTAACTCTCCAGCATAGCTTTCCAGTGGTCCGATATCCACTCTTGCCTTTCTTTTACACTTTATGTATCTGAAGAAAGTTCTGGTATCCTCTAAAATTATTGGCTAGCTTACTTACTTATTCCATTTTACTTTCTTAAATGACTTTTTTTAGTTGCCTTCTGTCGGTATTTGAAAGCTTCATAATCCAACTTCCCACTAATTTTTGCTCTAACATTTGTCTCTTTGTTTAATACAAGTCTCTTTGGTGTTTATGTAAGCTTTGACTTTGCAACAAAAACAGAAGCATTCCACTTTCATTCCACAAAAACCTTTTGTATAAATTTCTGTTACATTAACCTTTAACACTTAAAAAAAAGCTGGCCAATCATCATTCCAAGATGTTACTCCAACCTTTGAGGACAGCAATGCATGAACAAGAAATGCTGGCCTTGCTAACAATGCCCAGATCCAAAAAGATTTTTTAAAATCACATTTTGACATGAAAATTCCCAGATCCAAAAAGATTTTTTAAAATCACACTTTGACATGAAAATTCCCCAAACCCCTCTCATCTCCAACCACGTATTCCTTCTTTTGCCTTCTAAAAATCCTTCCATCTCACTTCTAAATTTGAAAAATTCTTCAAAAATGCTATTTTTACCTCCCGTAAAAGCAAATACCTATTTACTACTGTCTCCAAGACAACTGCAAGCTGCTGTCAAGTTAGTTATACTCAAAATGTTTATTCAATAAAATGTCAAAAATGGCATTAATTAAGCAAAGCATTTTGCATTAAATTGCTAACATAAAATTAAAATAGTATCACATGCAATACAGTACAAAACTCCTTGCGATCCAGTGTCCGATTGTAAATTCCACTGCTTCAACATCTGATTCAGTCATTACTCTGCAGTTGAAGCTAGGGGTTCAGAGTGCAGGTTACAAGTCTAGCCAGGCTCCAGAGCACAAGGGAATCAGGAAGCTGAAACACACCAGGTTCTATTCTCTACTTCCTTTAAAATCACTGTGCTCACTGAAAGATGTGTTACTGTGTAACATGCAGAAAAAGTGAAGCTAGTAGCAATATTAATAGCAGTTTCATTCAACATTCTGGAAAATCTGCTAGTCAGAGTACGCTGGATTACTCAAGTTTTACTGTACTTAAACTTATCTATTTCAAAAATACGAATGACAAAAGCATAGCTAAATATAATGAAATCAAAGTCTGCTCTTGCTGCATAAACAAAGTTGAAATGGAAAAAAGGTTAATGATGAGTAACTTGGAAATTACATTATTAAAGTCAATATATGAAAGCTCAAATTGGAAGAATAATGTACTAAAAAACAGCTTTAAGTTTATTTTCAGAACTAGCTACAGTACTAATTTTAGAATCAGAGTGTAAGACTCTTACTTACGTGGAAATAGGGACAATACAAGCTGGGCAAGGGACAGCTGTTCGAATGAAGGCCGGCTCAGAACGCCGTTCCCAAGGACCCGAGGGTTGGCACTAAGAAGACATAAGGGTTATCATGAGTGCCCTGTTCCAAACTGCCAAGCAAAACTTCATTAAGCAACTATCAGATAATTTTTGCCAAAGAGCTATGAGAATTTGGTGAAGATTTACAAAAAAACTTTGAATTAATTTATTTAATTTTATAGCACCCTTATGATATGATGATCTATTTATGTTGCAAGTGCTATTAATTAATTTATTTCCTTTATTGCTGTAATCGTTTCATTTTACTACATTGCATTTTTCCTGTCCCTTGAGATTACTAGAAAAATTAAGTAACTAAGTGCACATGACTGGAGTCATCCATGCAATGGGAATTGAAGGCTAGTTTGAGAGGCAGGAAACAGCAAGGAGATAAATGGCAAGGACTCTGAAATCTTACTAGTTAATGCTGAAAAGGCAAAAAGGAACTGTACAAAGACAGAATCAAGGTTGACACACATGACTGGGAGGAGCAAACAACTAACTACTTGGTATGCCACCTCATCCATCACGCCATATGACATTTCAAAGGCCAAACAAGGTAGAAAAAGGTGATATCAGAACAACGACCAATGAAAGGCTGAAAATGCTGCTTGCCTGACCAACAACATACTTATACTTCCAGAAGAATCTTGCACACAGAGTGGAGAAATGCAAGGTTTGTTGCAATAAGGATTGCAATTTGACAGAAGTCAAATATGATAAAGAATTCATTGAAGCAGGAAAAGGCTAAATCACCAGGGTAAATAGATCAATATTTTCTAATTCATTTCGTTTTAATGAATCAGACACAAGAGACTTGTTATTTCCTGTTACGGCTTTGATGCAAACAAAGATTATGTGAAAAACCATCAAGTAAATTTTCTTTGTACGAAGTTGTTCTAGTTATGTTGTATTAGCATGGATTAGAATAAAACTAATAAATCTGCATTTATGCAAGAACACATGCAAAAATCATTTTAAATAAGTAAAACAATCCTACTTTTTCATCATGGCTCATAGAAAAATGCTGCATTTATTGTATCCAGATGAATCATAAACTTCATAAAATATTTCAAGTTATATTCCACATAAAGACTACATATTCTTACAGAGTTTTCTTGCTTAACCAGCACTTCATCATGACATGGATCTGGGCAAAGGTGAGCACAGGTGGTACGTATTTTCTGGCAGGGCTGTCTGCACGGAGGGCAACTACCAAAGTGACATCGGTGTTTCTCTCTAATCGGATGATGACATGTGGGTGGCTTCCTGAAAAACATAATACAACATTCTTCAGATGGAACACATAAGAGATTACAATATCCTGTGATTATCAACAAGTTACTTGACAGAAGATTCTGCAGTACTGATGAATTTTGTTTGTTTGGCTGACAGTTTTGTAATATTAAGAATTTCTGACTGGAATAAAAGAGCAAAGAGATTGTAGGGGTTGTCTGAAGATCAAAGTCAGATAAACAAATCTTAAGAAGCAACTTTTGATGCAATACCATTTAGTATCCTTGGTTTGGGTGAGTTCTTCACCTTTCTGGCAACATAATCCCAATTCTGACTTTATAAACAAAAAGAACCATGTTACCATTGTACCAGTAAAGTCTAGTAGCGTAGTAGCCTACGCAAGTGGGCTACGCCGTTGTGAGCATTTATACTTGTGCATTGGTGTGTCTGCGTTGCTCTGCAATTCACCGCCAAAACACTAGTTGGCAGTAGGCTTTCTACGCCACTGTGAAACTCAACACAAAGAAACTCAAACTTCAAACAATAGCGACCGAAACTGAAGGAGGGTGAATTTTCTGTGCTTGTCCGGCCACTGAGAGACATGGACAAGGGAATGCATTTCAGATATTTTTGGATGCCGGCAGGTAGATTTGACGATTTGGTTCATTGTCTCCAACCATTTATTTTGCATCAGTGTACGCACAGTATACTCAGAGACTGGCAATCACCATTCAAGTTTTAGCTTCAGGTGGAAGTCAACAGGCTGTAGCAGCTAGCTACAAACTGGTGTCAAGCACAGGGTCCTCCATAATTTCGGAGGTCTGTAAAGTTTTACGGAAAGCATTGCTGCAGCCAGAGTTCCTTCCCTGCCCTTCAGTCGCCCAATGGGAAGCCATTGCAGCGTAGGAGGAAATGCGATGCTACCAAGCAGACCAATCACAGTTGTTGCGGTCTGCGTCGCCGCGGCACACAGTTACATTTTTGGGGAGGTGCACATCAGGCTACGGCGTAGATTTTACGCAGAAGTATAAATCGGCCTTGATGCTGATCTGATCTATTTGATCTTTATAATACAACATTAGAAAATATGGGCCTCAAGTATAAGAGAGATATTTTAAACGATCTAGAACATTTACAAATTTTAAAGCAAATAAACATCTGCAAAATTTCCACTCCTTAATTTCAAGTAACAAGAACAGATCAAAAGCAATTAAACAAACCACTTTTTCCCCTAGAAAAAGAACTTACAAGAAAACAATTGTCATGTGTCATAACTTGAGAAGCAAATAATGATGCAGGTGATCATGGGAAAGAAGACTACCTCACTTGAAATGTTTTTACAACTGAGCAGGATCTCAAACTGCCATATTTTTTTTTTAAAAGAAGTGTTTAATATCAGGCAAGATCTCCATCCTCACATAATGTAATTTGAATGAATTAAGTATCAAAGTACTCAAATCCACAAAAAGAATATGGATATGGTTCACTAAAATCTTGACCAAGTTAAGCAGACTTTTTGAAGAAACTATATTACAATATCGACCCAAGCCACACTAGCGCTATCCCTACACCGCATCATAGATTTTATGGAACAGCAATTCACAAGCTTGCTTTACAAACATATCCTAACAGCACTGCGAGGTTTAACATTTCTCTTCCAAAGTTTTTCTAGCCAGAACAAGATTAGAAAATATTACAACAATAAGTAATATATTTAATATTCCTCGATCTATCAGACTTACCTGCATAGTTCTTTGCACCTTGGAGGCTTGGTTGTGCGTTCTCTGCCACAGGGTACAATTAGAACAGTTGCACTGCAATTACATTTAACTTCTATAGTCTCAGGACACGGGTAGCAAGCACCTAGGAAATTGAAAGATATATTTAAACAAAATAATTAACTTAAATGGCAGGTTCAATTCAATTGTACCTTAATTAAATAATTAAAATTAAAATGTATTCCTTTCCTCACATTTTCCTCAATTCATGATGTTTATTCTGTGCTACCTCTAGATTAGAAGGTAATGAAGGACACTCTTAAAATTAACAGATTTGAGGCATGGAATCATTTTTTAAACTTATACTGAGAGCCTGTTATCAATCAGCATTAATAGTACAGGAAAGTAGTTTGTAACAAAAAAAAGGTTTTAGACAGCATACATGCATTTGATGATAAATTCCAAGAAATAAGGCTATTTCTTATTTTTCCAAAAAAAAAGGGATTGCACCTTAAGTACATGCCTTCTAAACATCAACAAAATTCAGGGAACCCCATGTTACAGCTGTTCAGGTTAAAGAAATTCACTCTTACAGAATTTAAATGAGAAAATGTAAATAAATAAATTTGAATGTTTAATGAACTCGCACGTTTTATCAACTTGCAATAGTGAACAGGTTTCCATAATTGAAAATCATGAAACAGACTGCTTTTTGGGAACAAACTCCTTCCCCCCCTCTAAAAAAAAAACGCAAAAGCTGCCTATATGTAGGTATTTTGTTTTAATCCAAAAAGTTCAAGTAAACAAATTAAGCTGAAGGAATACACCGTAAAATCAGAACATGGTGCTGAACTAGCAGATTTCCAACTGTTTTAATTCACTTCTTCTATTAAAAAAAGGATATTACACAATACAATAATAAATTTACCAGAGAACAGTCAGTTCCAAGAAAACACAGGAACCAGGGTCACAATGAACTAGATGCTGAACTACTGAGATGCCCAAAAATCCAGACAGCAGATTATCAGAGTTTTACTGTCGCACTACAATGAGAATGTAATAGTCTAGGTACGGTTGAGAGTAGATACCAAGTCTGTCAGGAATGAAGAGCTTCAGCCATCTGGAAAGACTCATTAGTCTGGTTTTACTTTTTTGGAACAAAGGCTGAATGGATATTAAACTGAGATGTGTAAAATTTAGGTGCCAAATTAGAGTGGATAAGAAATATTTTCCCTAACAGGAGCGTCATGAAACTAGCTATGATAGATTTAAGTAATTGGTGCAAGTGCAAGATGGGAATGGAGGGAAGAATTATTCACCCAGAATAATGCTATAATCCAGGTCTAGTATTTAGAGCCTTGAATGAACAATAGGAAATGTAAGCCCTCTTTGCATTTAAGAACAATGTACTATAATGTAAACTGTGGACACAAATGATAAAAAATGGTACAAGGCAAAGTTAAGTTAGCATGGACATAGTGGAATGACTTTTTGTACTGTAAATTTCCAGACTGAAATTCAACATTCACTTCAATGTGCAAGCACAGTCTTTGAACTTCCAAGGAAAATGAAATCTGCAAATCAAAACCTTAAACTTGGCACAAAACTCAGTCTCACCCAGTGGTAATCCTGCAATTTTATATGCTGCCTATATTTGGAACATATACAGTAGGTAGCTCAAAAGGACCAGCAATGTCATCTTTGCAAAATCCTCCAAATCTACAGGCAGGAAATCTAGGCCAGTATTCCCCTGGTGGTGGCACGAGTTACAACAGCTCTACTGGAATGGCCACATAATTAGCATGTCCAACATCAGACTCCAGAAAATAACGCTAATTTGAGCTCCAATTTAGGATGAGATTAGCAGATGCACAAAGGAAATGATTAAAGGATGAAAATGTACAGAGTTAAACAGTCCTACACTGACACATTGGATGAAAAATCTCGGAGTGTTGTCACACAGTCAAAAGCAGTCGTAGAAACTAAACAGATAATGAGAGAAGGTACTAAGGATATACAGGCCCAAGGCAAAGGGGGTGAAGACATACAGTGCTTAATTCTACTCACCGTTTCTTAGCAATGAAAACATGCAGCAAAAAGAACATTATGCATTGATTGTGTAGTGAAGGTTACTTGCCCAACATCAACACTAGGAAATAATCTAATCGCCTGTTCTTGACATTTTACAGTAATAACATCACATATTTTTTCTACCATAAATACGCTAGAGATCACTATTGACGAAAATCTTAAATGGACCTAGGCAGTGGTCCCCAATCACCGGGCTGCAAAGCATGTGCTACCGGGCCGCGAGGAAACAATATGAGTCAACTGCACCTTTCCTCATTCCCTGTCACGCCCACTGTTGAACTTGAACACATGTGAGGCCATTACCCACGCGAGGTTATCAGTCGGTCATTAACTTACACCGACTCGATGAGTAAAAAACAAACGTCGCTTGAGAGTTTCCTTGGAAGAGATGGAAGGGGACATAAAAGGCCTAACGATGATGATAACGCAGAGACAGCTGAGGCCGAGACTGCAAAAGAAAAGAAAGCTTCCTTCAACAGAAAATATGGCTAGCCGTATTGCTAAGGCTAAGAAGCCTTTCACTGTTGGTCAAGAATCGATTCTGCCTGCCGCCAAGGACATGTGCCGTGAACTGTTGGGAGAAGCTGCAGCTAACAAGATGGCACAGGTTTCTCTTTCAGCTACCACAGTTTCAAGGAGAATCAATGACATAGCGGAGGACATCGAAGCACAGCTGTTGGAACGGCTTAATGAGTCTGGTTTCACTACCCGAGTCAAAGAGGTTGCTCCTGAGTGCCAGTCTAACATTGTGTCACACACAGGAAAACGCTGGCTAGCCGAAAAATGTCACCTGATCTTAACAGCGTATTGAGTGACATTGTTGAAGTTATCAATTACATCAAAGCAAAAGCCCTTAACTCACGTTTGCTTGAGCAGCTTTGCGAGGAAATGGATGCAGAGCACAAACGCCTTCTCTTACACACTGAAGTCAGGTGGCTATCAAGGGGGAGAGGCCTGGCCAGGGTTTTTGAGTTAAGAGAGCAACTACAGAGATTTCTTTCAGGAAAAAAAGTCACCACTGGCAGCACACTTCAGTGACAAGGAGTGGATAGCAAAACTCGCTATCTGTGTGACATCTTCAACCTGCTCAATGAACTCAATTTGTCACTTCAGGGGAGAATGACAACTGTCTTCAAGTTAGCAGATAAAGTGTCTGCTTTCACAGCCAAACTAGAACTGTGGGGATGGCAAGTGGACAGGGGCATATTTGACATGTTCCCAACATTAGCTGGGAATTTGGGAGAGACTGAGGCTCACAGCTGGTGTGCGAACACCCATCTTTGCTGTTGATAGAATATGAGTGTTACTTCCCAACCGCAAATGACCCAAGACGTGCAATGGGCCCGTGATCCATTTGTGAATGTCCCCGGTGAATCATCCATGTCAGCGCGGGAAGAAGATCAACTCCTCGAGCTTGCAAATGATGGTGGGCTGAAAAGTATGTTTGACATAACATCTCTGCCAGCATTCTGGATCAAAGTCAAGGCTGAATATCCTGAGATAGCCACGAAAGCACTGAAAACATTCCTTCCATTTCCAACATCATATCTCTGCAAAGCGGGGTTTTCTACAATGAATGCAACGAAAACTAAATTGCGGAATAGACTGGACATAAGGAACCCCCTTACGACTTATAATTGACTTATCACTATATTCATGGGAGGAAAATAGGCGCTGAGTGTTTAATATTAAATTTGTTAGATAAACCCTTTTAGAAACGAAATTGGGTGTATTAGCCACTGATAAGTGACTTATAGTTGACTTATCACCTACATTCCAGTCACGATTAACACCACCCCACCCCCACTGCCCCCCCCTCCGGTCGGCTGGTCCGCAAGAATATTGTCAATATTAAAACGGTCCACGGTGCAAAACTAAAGCTCCCCACTCAACACTTGGAAAATACCATCAGTCTGAGGACTGCAGCTGGTTTATGGCTCACACCATCACCTTGCAATTTGCCTATACTCAGTAAATAAACAAACGGATCCATCATATTGCTAGATGCTAAACCTATCCACCCTATTGCAAAGCTTGCAGGAAATACATATCAAATACAAGTCTATACTACAAACTTAAGACTATATCCACAGACTTCTTGGCACAAGGAAAAGGGATAATGAAGAATGGTCTTCAAGTTCAACCACAGCAGACCAAAACCAGTGTACTTATTGTCAAGTTTAAATGGCAATTACAAAAACCTCGTTCAATAGCAGTATTTATGTTTGGAACACATATCCCTTCAACATTTTCTGTACGTGCCATTTTCCAGATCTGAAAAGATGACCTATACCAATATTGAACTAGGTCACTTTTCATAGAAATAACCTTTTTCATCGAAGTAACCTTTTTCATTTACAATCTGATTTCGAAAAAGAGCATGTTTAAAGCTTAAGGTCACTCCAATGAACTAAATTTAATCAAAATACAAAAAGATAGGAAATGCAGAATTTGTTTCTTCATAGCAAAATGAAATTGACTGCTAAGCTACTGATGGATTTTTTTTAAAATCAGGAAGATCTTATGGTCTTTAAAACCCTTCCCATTCGACGACTCTACTCTTACCTCCAATATCAGAAGAGCCCAAGGACAACTGTTTTGTCATCAAGATTAAGATCATTTAAGTCAGTCTCTGATGATTTTATTCCCCTCTTCCCCTAAGCTCAGGCCAAATTTCTATAGCTTTCCTCACCCCAAATCACAAATTCCAATATTCCTCAGTTGTCTCCCATCTTCCTTCATGTTCCTCCTCAGTTTACCTTTATCTGCATGCCAAACTAAAACGTTGGCTAGCCAACTTCCTTCCTCTGCTCCAATCACATTATCTGGTGTTTCTAACATCTCTCTCCTGGGATGAGTCATTTATCATCCCTTTCCTCCCAAATTCAAACCTGAATGCTAAATGGTTCTCAATAGTTGCTCATTGAATCTTTTTTTTTTTGAAGAGGTTATCAAAAAGGTAGATGAGGGTTCGGCAGTCGATGTTGTTTATTTGGACTTTAGCAAGGCCTTCGACGAGATCTGACATGGTAGAGTGGTCCATAAGATTAGGTAACATGAATCCAGAGAGAGTTACTTAAGTGGATTCAAAATTGGCTCAGGAAAGGATGCAGAGAGTA
The DNA here is from genome assembly GCF_030028105.1 of Mobula birostris. Classification (NCBI taxonomy): domain Eukaryota; kingdom Metazoa; phylum Chordata; class Chondrichthyes; order Myliobatiformes; family Myliobatidae; genus Mobula; species Mobula birostris. Next base: position 62,955,845 of record NC_092372.1, on the reverse strand, counting down.
GTTGAAGGTTGTTTCTCAGAATGGAGGCCAGCGGCAAGTGGTGTGTCACAGGAATCTGCGTTGGGACTCTTGTTATTTGTTTTTTTTAAATAACTGATTTGGATGAAGATGCACAAGGCTTGATTAGTAAGCTTGCGAGTGACGTGAATAAGGAGGTACTGATAATAGTGAAGTTACCATCGATTATAAGGGGGTCTTGATCAATTAGGAAAGTGAGCCAAGATATAGCAATGGATTTCAATATGGATAAGTGTGAGTTGATATTTGGGAAAGTCAAACCAGCATAGGACTTGAACTGTGAATGGTAGGGCATGAAGGAGTGTAACGGAACAACAGGACCTAGGAGTAAAACTGCACTGTTCATTGAAAGCAGCTTCACAGGGCACAGTTAAGATGGTACCAAGTGACTGCCTCTTCAAACTCATCTGCAGAAACATCTTAAATTCCTCTCTTTAGTATCTTTTTCCCCCTTTGCCAAGTGACTGGGGTTCTATCGTGGTCCTGATCAGCAACAGCACTCTATTTTTTTTTATTACGGCAAATGAGTTTCTGCTTCTGGAGCTCACCAGTTGACCACTTTCCGACATTCTCCAGCACAGCCTGGAAGATGGCACCTCCAGGATGTGGCCCTGCACAGCCCTGTGGACGACCAATTCCCGGCCGGTGTTGCCGACTGAGGCGTCGCAGGCGGAGGAACATCAGGTTTCACTGTGGCAGACCTACAGACCTAGGCCTCTATAGTCGAGCGATCATAGTCTCCCTCTTTCTCTCAATGGCTTTCGGAGCTTGCTGTCGATTCTCAGTCGGAGAGTCTTAGAATAAAAAACGACGCGACAAACTGTGATGCCATAACTGTTGGTTAACTGCAACTGTTAGTCTTCCTTTTCACTGTGAAATAGGTGTCATTTCTCTGCCTCTTGTAAGTGAGAGAGAAAGCACCTGTGGTATGTCGAACTGTCAAGTAAACAATACTTTTTGTTGACTGCAGATCATGGTCTCTCTTTGGGTGCTTTGCTATTGCTTGGTGGGTGGTGGATGCTGATGCATCTTTACTGAAATGGTTGGGGGGAGAGGAGAGAGTTATGCATTGATGCTTGCTGCTGCTTGCACAGGGGGGTTCCTTGGGGTTCTAACGTGTTCCTTCATTCGTTTGGGGTTCTGTTTCTCGTGGATATGTGCAAAGATCAAGTATTTCAGGTTGTACACTGTATACATTCTCTAATAATAAACGGAACCATCTGGACCATTTGACAGGGTGGTGAAAAAGTGTTTACCTTCATCAGGTAGGGCACTGAGTACAAGAGTTGGGAAATTACGTATAGTTGTACAAGTTGTTGGTAAGGCCATACTTGGTAACATTGTGCACAGTTTTAGTCATCCTGTTATAGGAAAGTTGTGATTAAACTGGAAAGAGTGCAGCAAAGATTTACACAGATGTTTTCAGAACTAGAAGGCCTGAGTTCTAGGGAGGGGTTGGCCAGGCAGTCTTTATCCCTTGGAACATAGGAGAATGAGGGTCAACCTCACAGAAGCGTTTAAAATTAAGAGAGACATAGATAAGGTGGATGGCAACTGTCTTCTCCCAGAATAGGGGAGACCCAAACTAGGATGCAAAGATTTCAGGTGATAGGCGAAAGATTTAAAAGAGACCTGAGGGGCAAAATTTTGACTCAGAGGGTGGTGAGTATATGGAACAAGCTGCTGGGGAAAGTGGTTAAGGCAGGTACAATAGTGTCATTTAAGCAGTATTTGGACAGGTACATGGAGGGATGAGGGCTTAGAGATATATAGGCTGAACGCAGGAAATTGGAACTAGTTGAGTGGACACATGGTCAGCATGGAGCTATTGGATTGTAGGGTCTGCATCCACGCTGTATTGCACTATGACTCTTACAGTTTGATAACCTGTCATTTTATTGAAATAAACACTTGGTCTCTCCATCAATAATGCCTGCCAGAGCTTTTCCACAGCATTTTTAATTTCAGATATCCAGTACCTAAAGTAATTGATACTTCTAAGTTGAAAGACCAAGGGTTATGGAGAAATTTGAGTATACATCGTGAACAAATTTCACAAATTCAGATGTTTTCTTCAATTTAATTTAGAAACTAAAAATGACTAAGTTCTTCATAAGATGAAACAAAAAGGACAAATTTACTTCAATACAGATATGAATGGTCAAAAGATAAAGCATTCATTCCAATGGAACCTTAATACACACTTTCTGGAATATGATTATCACAAGGTCCCAAGCATAATTCACATTAATTGTAAACTTATTTCGCTTTAATGAAAACTAGAAACCCTATCTACAGATACATATTACTTCATAAAATTAATAGTTCGAACAGAAAACAGAAGAAAAATTTTCTATGGAAATCATATATTTTCACATCAGCTAAAGATTATTAGATACTTTCCCTCCAATTTGTAATCAAAAATATATGAAAAGGATTTATATAAAAGAGGGTTAATCTCATCTCAAATGAACAAAAGGATAATTTTTGGTTAAGAATAAATAATATATAAAAAGAAAAGAAGAAACCACAACAGGATATTTAAGAATAAAATGCGCTTACAAAGTATATAATGTTAATTTTTAATTGTATTACATTTATAAGTTTCTTAACATTTACTCTGTTAATTAACTTTGTTAATTTAAAATTTTAAAAATCAAGTTGAAATGCTGGTGAGAACAGAAACCCTTACTGTTACTGAATCTTCCGGATGAGTTAACACGTTTTACGAGGCCTGTAAAAAGTATTTACCGCCCTCTCCAGAAGTTTTCATGTTTTATTGTTTTCCAACATTGAATCAAAGTGGACTGAATTTGGCTTTTTTGACAGTAATCAACAGAAAAAGATTATTTTGTGTCAAAGTGAAAACAGATCTCTACAAAATAATTACAAATATAAAACAGAAAATAATTGATTGCATAAGTATTCACCCCCTCCCTTTAATATGACACACTATATCATCACTGATGCAACCAATTGATTTTCAAAGTCACATAATTTATTAAATGGAGATCACAATGTGCAGTCAAAGTGTTTCATTGATTGTAGAAAAAAAACTTGTATCTGGAAGGTCCAACCGCTGGCAAAAACTACAGCGCAAAGACAAAAGAACACTCCAAGCAACTCCGCAAAAAGGTTATTGAAAAGGACAGGTCAGGAGATGGATACAAGAAAATTTCAAAGTCACTGAATATCTATTAGAGTACAGTTAAGCCAATTATCAAAAAAATGGAAAGAATATGGCACAGCTGCAAATCTGCCTAGAGCAGGCTGTCCTCAAAAACTGAATGACCATGCAAGAAGGGAATTAGTAAGGGAGGCCACCAAAAGACCTATGACAACCCTGGAAGAGTTACAAGCTTCAGTGGCTCTGAGATGGGAGAGACTGCACATATAACAATTGTTGCCTGGGTGCTTCACCAGTTGCAGCTTCATTGGAGAGTGGCAAAGAGAAAGCAATGGTTCAAAAAAAAAAAAAAAAAAAAAAAAAAAAAATCTCTGAAGTCAGCTGGAAGAAGGTTCTATGGTCTGATGAAACCAAACTTGAGCTTTTTGGCCATCAGACTAAATAAGCCAAACACCACACATCATCAAAAACACACCATCCCTACTGTGAAGCATGGTGGTGGCAGCATCATGCTGTGGGGATGCTTCACTGCAGCAGGCTCTGGAAGGCTTGTGAAGGTAGAACATAAAATGAATGTAGCAAAATACAGGGAAATCCTAGAAACATAGATAGAAACATAGAAAACCTACAGGAAAATACAGGCCCTTCGGCCCACAATGCTGTGCTGAACATGTACTTACTTTGGAAATTACCCCAGGTTACCCAAAGCCCTCTATTTTTCTAACCTCCATGTACCTATCCAGAAGTCTCTTAAAAAGACCCTATTGTATCCACCTCCACCACTGTCACTGGCAGCTCATTCCACGCACTCACAACTCTCCGCCTGAAAAACTTATCCCTGACATCTCCTCTGTACCTACTTCCAAGCACCTTAAAACTGTGCACTCTCGTGTTAGCCATTTCAGCCCTGGGAAAAAGCCTCTGACTATCCACACGATCAATTCTCTATCACGTCAGTTCTCATCCTCTTCCTATAGATGTTGCCTGGTCTGCTGCGTTCACCAGCATTTATTGTGTGTGTTGCTTGAATTTCCAGCATCTGCAGATTTCCTCATGTTCTCATCTTCCATTGCTTTTCAAGGAGAAAAAGCTAAGTTCACTCTACCTATTCTCATAAGGCATGCTTGCCAATCCAGGCAACATCCTTGTAAATCTTCTTTGCACCCATTCTTTAGTTTCCACATCTTTCCGGTAGTGAGGTGACCAGAACTGAGCACAGTACTCCAAGTGGGGTCTGACCAGGGACCTATATAGCTGTAACATCACCTCTCAGCTCTTGAACTCAATCCCATGGTTGATGAAGGCCAATGCACCATATGCCTTCTTAGCCACCAGTCACACAGCTTTGAGCGCCCTATGGACTCGGACCCCAAGATCCATCTGATCCTCCACACTGCCAAGAGTTTTACCATTAATACTATATTCTGCCATCATATTTGACCTACCAAAATGAACCACCTCACACTTATCTGGGTTGAACTCCATCTGCCACTTCTCACCCCTGTTTTGCATCCTATCAATGTCCTGCTGTAACTTCTGACAGCCTCCACACAAACCACAACACCTACAACCTTTGTGTCATCAGCAAATTTACTAACCCATCCCTCCACTTCCTCATCCAGGTCATTTATAAAAATCACGAAGAGAAGGGGTCCCAGAACAGATCCCTGAGGCACACCACTGGTCACAAATCTGCATGCAGAATATGACCCATCTACAACCACTCTTCGCCTTGTTACGATTTCATAACGTACCAGCAGTAAAAGATGACCAATTGAGTCGGGTTCTAATATTAAAGCCACTATATTTATTTACATCTATTCAAAAATATAGAAAATTAAATAAACTACGTTCTTAAACAGAAGTTAACAGTGTCATGCATCTATAGCTCCGTTACAGTTAAACTTAGAACCGGTTCTTAACAAATCTTACTCAAGCGCAGTCTTAAAGTGGCAGTCCAGAGAGTCCCAGTAATTCACAAAGTAGGTGAGATAAGAGGCTTCTGGATTCACAATGCAGCGACGAGGCGATCACAACAAATTCCAAAGATTCCACGGCTAGCAAACGAAGAAACGGTTACCGAAGATCCCAGCCAAAGAATACTGTTCCGAAGTCCACGAAGAGCGATTTCACAAAGTGACTGTCATGAAATCCACACCCATGGATGATATGAAGGACTGACGCGTCTCCACAATGCACAGTGTGCCACTAATTAACCCAATCCTTTGGGTATGGGTAAGCGTTAAGACTTTACCCTTCTAGATCGTGAGCTGTTCCTTGATAGCTCGATGTCTGCAGTCTTCACTGTCTCTCTCTTTCCTTCGACTCCTTCTCAGCACTACGACATTCCTTTTATACCGTCGGCATACGTCATAAGGTAACGCTCAAAGAAACGAAACTGTGGACTCCCAGTAAAAACGAAACTGGAGACACGTAACAGCCTTCTGTGTGCAAGCCAGTTCTGGATCTGTAAAGCAAGGTCCCCTTGGATCCCATGCCTTCTTACTTTCTCAATAAGCCTTGCATGAGGCACTTCATCAAATGCGTTGCTGAAATCCATATACACTACATCTACAGCTCTACCTTCATCAATGTGTTTAGTCACATCCTCAAAAAATTCAATCAGGTTCATAAGGCACAACCTGCCTGTGATAAAGCCATGCTGACTATTCCTAATCATATTATGCCTTTCTAAATGTTCACAAATCCTGCCTCCCAGGATTTCCTCCATCAACTTACCAACCACTGAAGTAAGACTCACTGGTCTATAATTTCCTGGGCTATCCCTACTCCCTTTCTTGAATAAGGGAACAACATCTGCAACCCTCCAATCCTCCAGAACCTCTCCCGTCCCCATTGATGATGCAAAGATCATTGCCAGAGGCTCAACAATCTCCTCCCTTGCTTCCTACAGCAGCCTGGGGTATACCTCGTCCGGTCCCGGTGACTTATCAAACTTGATGCTTTCCAAAAGCTCCTACAAATCCATTTTCTTAATGTCTATATGCTCAAGCTTTTCAGTCCACTGTAAGTCATCTATACAATAGCCAAGGTCTTTTTCAATAGTGAAAACTGAAGCAAAGTATTCATTAAGTATCTCTAGTACCTCCTCCAGTTCAATACATACTTTTCCACTGTCACATTTGATTGGTCCCATTCTCTCACGTCTTATCCTCTTGCTCTTCACATACTCATAGAATGCCTTGGGCATTTCCTTAATCCTGCTCGCCAATGCCATCTCATGGCACCTTCTGGCTCTCCTAATTTCCTTCTTAAGCTCCTTCCTGCTAGCCTCAATCTTCTAGATCTCTAACATTACCTAGTTTTTTGAACCTTTTGTAAGCTTTTATTTTCTTCTTGACTGGATTTCCAACTGCCTTTGGGGAAATTAAAATCTCCCATCACAACAACCCTGTCATTACTGCACCATTCCAAAATCTATCTCCCTATATGCTCCATGATGTCCCTGTTACTATTGGGTGGTCTATAAAAAACACCCAATAGAGTTATTTACCCCTTCCTGTATCTAACTTCCAGAGACATAGTAGGCAATCCCTCCATGACTTCCTCTTTTTCTGCAGCCATGACACTATCTCTGATCAGTGCCAAGCCCCCACCTCTTTTGCCTTCCTCCCTGTCCTTTCTGAAACATCTGAAGCCTGGCACTCTAAAAGCCATTCCTGCCCAAGCCATCCAAGTCTCTGTAATAGCCACAACATCATAGTCTAAGTACTGATCCACACTCGCTCATCCACTTTGTTCATGATACTCCTTGCATTAAAATAGACACATCTCAAACCATCAGTCTGAGCACATCACCCGCCTATCCTCCCTCTCACACTGCCTACAAGCTTTCTTTATTTGTGAGCCAACAGTCTCTTCCTCCGTCTCTTCAGTTCAGTTTCCACCCCCTAGCAATTCTAGTTTAAACTCTCTCCAACAGCCTTAGCAAATCTCTCCGCCAGGATATTGGTCCCCCTGGATTCAAGTGCAACCCGCCCTTTTTGTACGGGTCATGTCTGCTCCAAAAGAGGTCCCAATGATCCGGAAGTCTGAATCCCTGCCCACTGCTCCAATTCCTGAGCCATGCATTTATCCTCCACCTCATTCTATTCCTTCCAATACTCACTGTCACATGGCACAGCCAGCAATCCCAAGATCACTACCTTTGAGTCCCTGCTTCTCAACTTCCTTCCTAACTCCCTGTAGTCTGTTTTCAGGATCTCCTTCCTTTTCCTACCTATGTCGTTGGTACCAATACCATGACCTCTGACTGTTCACCTTCCCACTTCAGGATATCATGGAAGCAATCAGAAATATCCCGGACCACGGCACCTGGGAGATAAACTACTATTCGTGTTTCTTTCCTACGTCCTCAGAATCACCTGTTGTTAAGGGGGACAGCCATTGAGAAAAACCTGATGCAGTCTGCCAGAGAACTGAGACTTGGGAGAAGACTTGTTTTCAGCAAGACAAAGACCCAAAGCATAAAGCCAAAACTACACAGGAATGGCTTAAAAACAACAAAGTTAATGTCCTGGAGTGGCCAAATCAAGAGTCCAGACCTCAGTCCAATTGAGAATTTGTGACTGGACTTGAAAAGGGCTGTTCATTCATAATCCCCATGCAATCTGACAGAGCTTGAGCAATTTTGTAAAGAAAAATGGGAAGTATTGCACTGTGCCAATGTGCAAAACTGATAGAGACCTATCCACACAGACTCAAGGCTGTAACTGCTACCAAAGGTGTATCTGTTAAATACTGAATTGAAGGAGGTGAATACTTGCTCTATCAACTATTTTGTGTTTTATATTTGTAATTAATTTAGATCACTTTGGAGAGATCTATTTTCACTTTGATACAAAAGAGTCTTTTTCTGTTGATCACTGTCAAAAAAACAAATTAAATTCACTGTGATTCAATGTCATATTATAATAAAACATGAAAACTTCCAAGGGGGTGAATATTTTTTATGAGCACTTATATACTTGAAACAAATGATGCTTTCAAACACAAAAACACCATTCATAATTCAATACATCTTAAAAAACAAAGCCATTGTTTACTTATGCTCAGTAGTAATCTGAAAATGATCTTAATCAACTTTAGAACTCTGATACTATACTATAAAATCATATTAATTCCATTAATGCAAAGAGCAAACTTGCTTCACCACAGCTGGTGCATGCTTCATTTTCCTCACATAAAGTGAATTTTAAAAAGGTATTCCTTTATCTATATTTATTTAAATATATTATTTCCGACCTAAAAAGAAATGTGAAGTCTGATATGTTGAGACTTCATCCTCTTATTCTGTTTTTACCAGCTCTACCAGAACTAATAGTTAAAGCAAATCCCATCTTAACTTTTGTAAAAGATATGGGTTAGTATTAGGTACAACCAGGACAGAGTAACTGAATATAACTGGAGGAGGGCTGTACAAAAGATTAAATAAATGGTGTCCCCAGGTTTTTGCTTAATCTGACTGAATGTAGAAAAGCCTACATTCAATTAGGTTAAACCACAACCTGGGGACACTATACATTAAGCTTGAATTCTGTGCAATTTTTCATGATTTAATGCAATTGCATTCAAACAAAGTGCAACAAATTTGGGAAAATTACCTCTGTGACAGGCTGAGGGGCACTTGTGGTTTCTACAGCCAAGAGTTCGACCACAACTTTGATCACAAGGAGGGCAATTCCCAGTACAGCACTAAAGGAAAAGGATGCAGAATGACTACAATAAAAAAGTTATTGTCTTCACAAAACAGGTAAAGGTTAGGACACAATGATACAAAAGTTCAAAATATTACACAGCAAAGTCTCTAATTCTTCCAAATTCTTAATATTCATTAGTTTGAAAACATTAACCTGTATAGGATGAAACACTATACACATAGCTGTGCCAGTCAGTGAACAGGAGCACAAGGGGTGGCAATTTCACTTGGGTCTGTGATTGAAGATTAAAAAAACAGCACTTCACTGCAGTGTTTGGGGTTGGACTGCACCCAATCAGAGAATGGGAACACCAGAAGTAAAGGCAATTTCACTTAAGTCGGTGGCTGAAGAATTAAAATGCAGCACTTCACGGAGTTCTCAGATTTGGACTGCATCCAATTACTGAATGAAGCACGAGAAGAAGCAGCAATTCCACTTAGGTCAGTGTTTGAAAATTTAAAAAGCTGCGCTTCTCGGCAGTTTTCGGAGTTGGACTGCGGCCAATCAGAGAACGGAATTAGAAAGGACGATAAATGAAAGGCAAGAGGAACAGCCATTTTGAGTCGGCCAGTTTTAGAGTGGCTTTGGCTTATCAGGCTTGGTTGAGGCAAGCATCTGATTAGTTCCTTCTTCATTCTCGTCTGCGAGGGCAAAGTTATTGCAGTGAGAATGGCTCCAGGGGCAGTGTTCTGTTCTGTGTGTGGGAAATGCAGGAATTCTGTGAGACCTCCAGTCTCCTGGATAACCACATATGCACCAAGTGCACTGAGCTGCAGCTCCTCAGAGAACTTATTAAGGAACTGGGGCTGCAGCTTGATAACTTTCAGCTCATATGGGAGACTGAGGAAGTGACAAATAGGAGCTACAGGGAGGTAGTCATTGCTAGGTTGCAGGAGGCAGGCAACTTGGTGACTGTCAGGAGAAGGAAGAGAAATGGGAAGCCAGTGCAGAATACCCCTATGGCCGTTCCCCTCAATAATAAGTAGCTTATTTCCGATACTGTTGAGGGGATGACCTCCTAGGGGAGATGCAGCAACTGGGTTTCTGGCACTGAGGCTGCTGCTGTGGCTCAGAAGAGAGGTGAAGAGGAATGCAGTGGTGATAGGAGACTCCATAGAGGAATGGACACGATAGATAACTGGATGTTGCCTCCCAAGTGCCAGGGTCAGGGATGACTCGGATCGGGTGTATGACACTCTAAAGAGGGAAAGTGAGCAGCCAGAAGTCTTGGTACAGATTGGCATCAATGGTACATGTAGGAAAAGTGAGGAGGCCCTGAGGAGAGATTTTGGGGAGCTGGATAGAAAGCTGAAAAGCAGGACCTCCAAGGTAGTAATCTCTGGCTCGCTGTCCATCCCACACACCAGTGAGGGTAAGAAAAGGATGATTTGGTACTTGAATGCATGGTGAGGAACTGCTGCAGGGGGCAGGGGTTCAGAATTCTGGATCATTAGTATTTCTTCTGGGGAAGATAAGACCAGTACTAAATGAGCAGGTTACAAGTGAACCTGAGGAGGACCAAGACCCTTAAGGGCAGGTTTGCTAGAGCTATTCGGGAGGGTTTAAACTAATTTGGCAAGGGGATGGGAACTGGAGTGATAGCCTTAGGATGGGGTAGTTGGTTTACAAAGAGTGCATGTGTACTAAGACTGCCAGCAAAGAAAGGCTGATGATATAGAGTAAAACTGCTGTCAACAGGATGAATTGCAATGTAAAAGGGGACAAAAATCAAAACAGTGATGAATACAGGACTGAGGGTGTTATACTTCAATGCATGCAGTATACGGAATAAGGTAGATGAACCGTAGGATAGTTACAGATTGGCATGTATGACGTTGTGGACATTACTGAATTGGGGCTGTAAGAAAACTACAGCTGGGAGCTTAATGTCCAAGGATACACATTGCATTGAAAGGTCAAGCAGGTAGGCAGAGGAGGTGGGATGGCTCTGTTGGGAAAAAAATGAAATCAAATCATTAGAAAGAAGTGACATAGGATGAGAAAATGTAAAATTGTTGTGGGTAGAGCTAAGAAACTCCAATGGGAGTTATATTCATACTTCCAAACAGGAGCAAAAATGAGGTCTACAAATTACAACGGGAGGTAGAAAATGCATGTCAAAAGGGTAATATTACAATAGTCATGGGGGATTTCAATACATAGGTAGATTGGGAACACCAGTTTGATGCTTGTTCCCAAGAAGGAATTTCTAGAAATCCTTTGCGATGGTTTTTTAGAGCATTTCATGATTGAGCCCACAAGGGGTTCAGTTACTCTAGATTGGGTGTTGTGCAAGGAACCAGCATTGATTTGAGATTAAGGTAAAGGAACCCTTATGGATCAGTGATCATAATATGATAGAATTCACCCTGCAATTTGAAAATGAGAAGATAAAGCCAGATGTATCAGTGTTACAGTAGAGTAAAGAGAATTACTTGGGTATGAGAGAGGAGGAGCTGGGCAAAATTGATTGAAGAGAACACTAGCAGAGATGACGACAGAGTAGCAATGGCTGAAGTTTCTGGAAACAATTCAGAAGGCACAGGATGGATAAATCCCAAAGAAGAAATATTCTAAAGGCAAAATAACGCAACAGCAGCTGACAAGAGAAGTCAAAATCAACATAAAAGAGAGAGCATATAATAGAACAAAATCATTAGGAAGTTAGAGGATAGGGAAGCTGTTAAAAACCAACCAACAGAAGGCAACTAAATAGTCATAAAGAAGGAAAAGATGCAATACAAAGGCAAGCTCATTGGAAAATGATGCTAGAAAAGGCCTTTGACAAGATGCCACATATGAGGCTGTTTAATAAGTTGGGAGCCCTTGATAGTACAGAAAAGATAAGACATGGATAGAGCATTGGCTGATTGGCAGGAGCCAAAGAGTGGGTATAAAGGAAGCCTTTTTTTGGGTGGCTGTCAGTGACTTTTTTTGAATGATGCAATTGATGACTTTATGGCCAAGTTTGCAAACAAAACGAAGGTAGGTGGAGGGGCAGGTCGTATTGAGGAAACAGAGAGGCTACAGGAGAACTATTAGTAAGAGAATGAGCAAAGAAGTGGCAGATGGAATACAGTGTTGGGAAGTGTAGGTTCATGCACTTTGGTAGAAGAAATATAGACTATTTTCCAAATGGAAGGAAAATTCAAAAATCTAAGGTGTAATCTAAGGGACTTAGGAGTCCTCGTGCAGGATTCCCTAAAGGTCAATTTGCAGGTTCAGTCAGTAATGAGGAAGGCAAATGCAATGTTAGCATTCATTTTGAGAGAACTTGAATATAAAAGAAATGATGAAATGTTGAGGCTTTATAAGACATTGATGAGGCCTCACTTGCAGTATTGAGCAGTTTTGGGCCTCTTATCTAAAAAAAAGATGTGCTGACATTTGAGAGAGCTCAAAGGAGGTTCACAAAAAATGATTCTGGAATTGAAAGGCTTGTCATAGGAGGTGCATTTAATGGCTCTGAGCCTGTACTTACTGGAATTCAGAAAAATAACGGGGGGTTTCACGAAAGCCTATCAAATGTTGAAAGGTCTTGATAGAGAGGATGTTTCCTATGGTGGGGGAATCTAAAACCAGAAGACATAGCATTAGAATAGAGGAACATCCACTTAGAACAGAGATGAGGAATTTCTTTAGCCAGAGAGTGGTGAAGCTGTGGAATTCATTGCCATAGGTGTCTGTGGAGGTCAAGTCTTTGGGTATATTTAAGACAAATGTTGATAGATTCTTGATCAGTCAGAGCATGAAGGGATATGGGGAGAAGGCAACAGATTGGGGCTGAGAGGGAAATGGATCAGGCATGATGAAATGACAGAGCAGATTCAAAGGCTAAATGGCCTAATTCGGTTCCTATGTCTCATAGTTACACAATATCCACAAAATTGTGCACATACCAAAATAAAGACCTGATAACTTCACATATTAATGTTTATCCACAGGAAATAATATATATTAGAAAAAGAAAGCACTTACAATACTAACACCTTTGTTTTTAAACTAGCATATAAAAGTGGGATTTAGCATTCCTTCAGCACATGCGTGAGTCCAAATAACCAAATCACAATATTTGTCACTGGAGGGCTTCTTCTCAGTTAAAAGATCTTGGTTGTTAAATGCCATGATTCTATTTATCTTATGGAAACTTATTATGTTACAACATGATTATAGTGTTTGCCAGACTAATTCCAAAATGAATCACCAGAAATTATGAACTGGAAAACCAAAGAATAAGGGGGCAAAAAAGGTTTGCTACCACCACAGAGACCTAATTTATGGATGTATTACACTCATCCAAGCAGCCAAATCTATTCAAGAATGTAAAAAGAACAGAATGGAAGTTGTTCCCCAAACTCAAGTTGCTTTAACTGACTTCAGTAGTCTGAAGTTAAAGAATTTTCCTTAAAACAAGTCTTGATGCATCCAATTATACAACACTGACATCTGCTGGAAAGATGTCAAGTGTGGGAGGATTACTGCAAAATGTTAATCAGACAATCTGTCATGTGTCCGGGGGGAATGAGAAAAAAATAGAAAATACTTAACAGGTCAAGACAACTTCCGTGGAAAGAGAAACAGAATTAATATTTCAGGAGTATCTTTGACCTGAAATGTTAAATTTGTTCCTTTTTGCACAACTGCTGCCTAACCTGATGGCTGCTTCCAGTATTTCCCACTTTGGTAACTTTTCAACCGTGATCAATTTGCAACTGTTTCACAGTAGTTTACTTACTAGTAAAAATATTTGGAATAAACTAGTTATTTAAAAAGTAAATGAAAATGAAGTACATGTACAAAGTTCCTCATCTCAATTTGTTAAAGACTTCTGCCCTGATAGATATAGATTAGGAAAAATGAAAGGAAGACTGAATGAAACATGAACTAGTTGGGCAGACCGGTGTGTTTCAATGCCATACACCCTATGTAATCTTCATTTAAGCAGCAATTCCATCCCTCCTGCTTAACTTAACATCTGAGGTTGAAGCTAACTACAGTTTTGGTATCAACAATATAAAAAAACTTTTAACAGCATAAGCACCAAAAAAAAAATCAAAATCATACCTTTCTTTTACATTGATGCCTTTGGCAATCTCGCAATTTCAGGCATTTTGTTTCACACAGATATTCCTTATGACACGGCAAAATCTTTGCATGCTTTCCACAACGACACTGCTTTTCGACTTCCTAGAAACATTTTTTTAAAAATATACAAACATGCTATTGTACAAAACTTGTAATTTTGTACCAGAGGAAAATTCTCAAAGCTTTTCTTTTCTTCCCCAGAACACTTTCATAGAATAACAGAGAAGTTATTCACATAAAAGTTTCTTAATTGTATTATCCAAGATATTCTTCTTCATAATTTAGCTTTCTATTGTACATTGAACATTATAAATAAAATGGTAAAATTCCACTTAATTCACATCCAAATCATAGAATGCTCATATACTGTCTGAACTTTAGAAATGCTTCTCCTATGTGGTCTTGTGATTTTCTCCATAAGGAACTTAGAATAATCCTTTATTCAAACATACCAACTTGTCTGATCGGAATTACCAATTTTAAGATTCCCACTCTATTCAGAATCAGATTTATTATCACCGGCATGTGACGTGAAATTTGTTAACTTAGCAACAGCAGTTCAATGCAATACATCATATGGCAGAGAAAAAAAATAATAAACAAAATAAAAATAATAATAGTAAAGTAAATCAATTACATATATTGAATAGATTTTAAAAACAGAAATACTATATATTAAAAAAAAGTGAGGTGATGTCCAAAGATTCAATGTCTATTTAGGGATTGGATGGCAGAGGGAAAGAAGCTGTTCCTGAATAGCTGAATGTGTGCCTTCAGGCTTTTGTACCTCCTACCTACGGTAACAGTGAGAAAAGGGCATGCCCTGGGTGCTGGAGGTCCTTAATAATGGAAGCTGCCTTTCTGAGACACTGCTCCTTGAAGATGTCCTGGGTACTTTGTAGGCGAGTACCCAAGATGGAGCTGACTAGATTTACAACCCTCTGCAGCTTCTTTCGGTCCTGTGCAATAGACCCTCCATACCAGACAGTGATGCAGCCTGTCAGAATGCTCTCCATGGTGCAACTACAGAAGTTTTTGAGTGTATTTGTTGACATGCCAAATCTCTTCAAATTCCTAATGAGGTATAGTCACTGTCTTGCCTTCTTTATAACTGCATTGATATGTTGGGACCAGGTTAGATCCTGAGATCTCGACACCCAGGAACTTGAAACTGCTCACTCTCTCCATTTTTGATCCCTCTATGAGGCTTGATATGTATTCCTTCGTCTTACCCTTCCAGAAGTCCACAATCAGCTGTTTCGTCTTATTGACATTGACTGCCAGGTTGTTGCTGCGGCACCACTCCACTAGTTGGCATATCTCACTCCTGTATGCCTTCTCATCACCACCTGAGATTCTAACAACAGTGGCTGTATCATCAGTAAATTTATAGATGGCATTTAAGCTCTGTCTAGCCATACAGTCCTGGGAAAAGCGAGAGTAGATCAGTGGGCTAAGCACATGCCCCTAAGGTGCGCCAGTGTTGATCGTCAGTGAGGAGGATATGTTATCATCAAACCGAACAGATTGCGGTCTTCCGGTTAGGAAGTCGAGGATCCAATTGCAGAGGGAGGTACAGAGGTCCAGTTTCTGCAACTTCTCAATCAGGATTGTGGGAATGATGCTATTAAATACTGAGCTATAGTCGATGAACAGCATCCTGACGTAGGTGCTTGTGTTGTCCAGGTGGTCTAAAGCCACATGGAGAGCGATTGAGATTGCGTCTGCCATTGACCTATTGTGGCGATAGGCAAATTGCAATGGGTCCAGGTCCTTGCTGAGGCAGGAGTTCAGTCTAGTCATGACCAACCTCTCAAAGCATTGACAACATGAGTGCTACCAGGTGATAGTCATTAAGGCAGCCTACTATTATTCTTAGGCACTGGTATAATTGTTGCCTTTTTGAAGCAAGTGGGAACTTCTACGCATAGCAGTGAGAGGTTGAAAGTGTCCTTGAATATTCCGGGTAGTTGGTTGGCACAGGTTTTCAGAGCCTTACCAGGTACTCCATCGGGACCATCCACCTTGCAAGGGTTCACACTCTTTAAAGACAGCCTTAACATTGGCCTCTGAGATGGAGATTACAGGATTATCAGCTGCAGCAGGGATCTTCACAGCTGTAGTTATTTTCACCCTTTCAAAGCGAGCATAGAAGGCGTTGAGTTCATCTAGTACTAAAGCATCACTGCCATTCATACTATTGGGTTTCACTTTGTAGGAAGTAATGTCTTGCAGACCCTGCCAGAGTTGCCGTGCATCTGATTATCACCTCCAACCTCATTTGAAATTGTCTCTTCGCCCTTGAAATAGCCCTCCGCAAATCACACCTGGTCTTCCGGTATAGGTCTGGGTTGCCAGACTTAAATGCCACAGATCTAGCTTTCAGCGGAAGACGTACCTTCTGGTTCATCCACAGCCAATGAAGTTCGATGTAAGGTCAAGGAATAGGGTCTCATCTTCCAATTTACATTCTTCCTAAAATACTACAGAGATCAATAATCTCCAACAAGCATCCCATTATTCATTTTGCTCATCCTCCAGACCATCCTTTCTTTTCTTGATCTATTATCAGGTACTTTATTCTTTTAGTTATTTTAACTTCTCTTGTATTCCACTTGATCATTTGATTCCTTTTGCTCATTCCTGCTTGTTCTTGTAAAAGCTTACTGTTATTCTCTATTTACTGTTCTCATGGACAAACATTGACTCAAAATATTAACTCATTTTCTCTCCAATGCTGCCTGCCCTGCTAATTTTAACATTTTAAGGAATTTTCATGTCCAAATTCTGAAGCCATTTGTATGGCTATTTGTTATGACTACCAGTTCCTCTCTTTTCCAAACAAATCTGCAAATACACTTCACTTCCAATTTTTCTTCTCATTATTTACCCTGTCACAAATGTAATCTGATACTTCAATATTCCCCTCCCAGTTCAACACCTAACAATCTGTTAAATTCTAACACCACCTTTCCCATCTCGTGGACAGCTACTTCACAACTGGAGCGACAACATAACAAAAGCACCCTGCCTCTTGGAAGAAGCGGTCGTCTCAATTTGAATCTCAGTTTATTCCCCCCCCGCCCCACCACTGAACAGTACCGAGGTTATCCTGTTGAATAAACACTGATGAACTGTAATAAATGCCATTCCAGCTATTTCAATGCAAGTCTCAATCGTCTTTCCCCTGTATCTCACATCATTCTCACTGCTTGTGCATCTCATCTCACAGATGCTGAAATGCATTTTTGGGATGTCAAAGAATACCAATTTAATAATTAAAACAGGTTTCAGAGTATGTTTGACAAAACCACTTTCTAAGCAATCAGCTTATAACAGTAGATAACAGTTGATGTTGCATCCTGTGATGTCAAATACACAAAAATAATCTCCTCCATCCATCACTTGGTTTCTAGACACCTTTGAAATTTTCAGTGACTTTAAATGTGCTTTAAAACCAGTCAAAATAATAAATAGTTTTAACAGTTCCTATCTTAATGATAGCCATAAAAGTTTTAATTTCAAGCAGCTGATAGATATCTTAATTCACATACTCCGTTATGTTTCTTGTGCACAAAGTGTATATATTTTCATCAATTATCAGGAATGCTTACAAATAACTCAAAATGAACAAGAATCAAACACTTAGGGCTATCACAGGGTAGGACTGTGCTTCATGGTTTCCACATTACTCTGATACACTTAACTCAACTGAAGGGTTTTGTTACCTAAGCAGGTAAGCAAAGACTCACCCTTTTGAAGATAGTAGGAATAGATCAGATCATTTTGACTCCCTTCACTTTAATTATAAAAACAGGTCAACTCTGGGATATATGGATAGTACGAATAAAGAAACTTCACATTTTTTCCCCAGTCCTGTCTTTATTTTAAAAAAAAGTCATTGGCAGCATAACATTACTAGAGTAATAAATCTTCTCACCTGTCTACAGGTCTCACAGGGGCCTCGATGACACCGCATTGAACATCTATGAAGACCACACTCTAATTGTTTGTCACAAGTATCACCACAGGTTGGTATATCCTCTGTGCAAGGCAGTGCAGATTCTGGATGAACAGATCAAAAAGAAAGGTGATTTTTAAGAAGGAATTTAGAAAAGACTTCCGTTTTTTGAATGTGAAGGACATTATTATATGAAACATATACCAAATAATTGCCAACTTTTACCCACAGCTTTATATTTGTCCAAAACCTAAGCCATTTAAACCCTGGCACTTCCTCGTAATACAAAGGAGGCTACCCTAAAATAATTGAAAACACAAGAGACTGCAGATGCTGGAATCTAAAGCAATAATCCATCTGCTGAAGGGCATCATAATTCTGGTCAGAAAGAGGCTTGCTTTGCTGTTGTCTTGTTTTGTTCTGTTGTTGCTGTTGTATCTGCTTGTGTTGTGTTGAACGCGGTGGGCATGCTATGTTGGCGCCAGAATGTAGCATTGCTTGCGGGCTGCGCCCCCCACACCCCCATGTTCCTGGGTGTATTGCTTGTTAACTCAAATGATGCATTTCACTGTATGCTTTGACGTACAGGTCATAAATGAATCTTCTGCTGTAAATGAACGTTTGAGTTTACTGCACTGCAATCATCTACCTCCTCAACTTGCTCACAATAGCATCTTGCAATCTGGAAGTATATCAATTCTAAGGTGAAGCATCTTGCAATCTGGAAGTATATCAATTCTACGGTGAATGTAGACACTCAACTGACATGAACTAAAATCCATTAAAGTGAAGACGTTGCAACAGAAAGTAATGAAGATGCAACATCTCATTATTTAATTGGGAGCCAATATGGCTCAATGAATACAAGCTTGATGGATAATTGATGTTAGATGAGCTTCAGATGACCTTGTAACCAATGAAGAGTACAGAATGGATGGCCAGGTTGGAATGCATTCAAATTAAAATTTCTAGAAAATACAAATTCCTGAATGAAGCATTTGGTAACAAATAAGCTCAGGCAGCAAAAAGGTTGGCAGACATTGAATTGAATTTGGACAATCTTGATAGTTCACTGAGGTTAAATTTGATCTACAAACAGTTTGACTCAGTTTTAGTCAATTGTCAAAGAAAAAGGGAATCGGAGTCCACAACTAGAGAAAGAAACATGATAATGTTTTGGCATACTTCATACTTAAATGGAGTAAATTTCTGCCCAAATTTGGATACTTCCAACAAGTTCAAGAACTTTTGAGAAAAGGGAGATTAGGAAGGAAGAACTATTTGCAAGAACAGAGAGGGTTCGAAGTTCAAGAAGTACATGAATTATCAAAGAACATATACTATATACAACCTTGAGATTTGTCTCCTTACAAACAGCCAAAAAATAAAGAAACCCAATAGGACACACAAAAAAAATCACTGTCAAACACCCAATGTGCAGGAAAAACACAAATCATGCAAACAACAAAAGCAAGCAAACAAATGAAGTTCACAAAAGTGAGTCTACAGCCACAAAGCCAGTCATCACTGCAGCTGATCCGGTAGCCTGTTAGTTGCAGGTCATAGCCTCAGTTTAGCGCATAGACAAATAAACCTCACGGAGCAATGAGCTGAACCAAACCATCCCTTGCCTCGGGCCCTAATACCCTGAGGTTTTCAATCTGGACCAGTGCATAAATCGTCCAAACCTTGGGCTTGATTAACAGTCAATCACTATGGTTTCATATAACATTCACCATATAAAACACAAATAAGCAGTCCAAACAAGGGAAAATCCTTGATTTTCTCCAAAATCCAGAATATCCTGGCTGTCTAGCTCAGAACCAGTAAAGCTAACCAGGACTTGTGCCTACTAAAGTCAATGCAAGTCCCTTGGTGGCTTCAAGAAGTACGAGTCAAAAGAAGCCTGATGCACAAGAGGATTAAAATAGTGAGACAATTTACTTTAAATTGTGATACAATGATAGAAAACATTCAAACAAAATAACATGACAAATAGAAGAAAGGTTTTCAAGAACGCAAACTTTTAATGCATATACATACTTGACTTTCCACATGGACACACCCTGTATCCTGATCGTGGGCAATTTCCACAAGCTCCTTTGTGACAGACCTGTTCACATGTATGATGACCGCAAGGTAGAGTTTTTCTACATACCTGAGTGATAAAAATAAGTTACACATACCTTTTGGAAATGTAAATATACTAAACATATTGCTACAATTCTGAACCTCATACAAATAAGTAACAGAAAATGATAAACACTTTATCAGTAAAATTATTTGTCAATATAGCCATTTTGAAATCTACTTTTTTCCTCTATAATAATCAGGGACAGATAGGGCTGAAGACAAGATCTGAAAACTGTCCAATGAGAAATCATACCAAAAGGCAGGTAGGACAGTGCTAACAATCATCCCAGCTTAAATATGAGGAACATCAACTGACAATGATGAGTATTCTCAATTCTTAATTTGAAAGTTTTATTCTTTCAAATTAACAGTCCAATGTTTTCAAATTTACTATTTCGTCATTACTATCATAACCCTGAAACTTCCAAGCCAACAGTGTTACAGAAATACCTTCAATATAATCACTGTAATAGTTCAGCAAAGCTTTCTCGAGGGCAACTAATGATGAGCATTAAGCGCATAAACCCAAGCACAGAATATCGTAATGAAAGCATAATTGTCCTTCAGTTTCTAATTATACAATCTTTCAAAAAATCTTAAATATATGTATATATTGTTATATATTACAGAAAGAGTGAAAATATACACATATAAACACAAATATACATACATATATAAATAATAAGTCATTTTATGTAAGTAATATGTTACAACTTAGTTCAGTTTACCTCTTCACATTGCCACTGTGGACTAGCACACAGCCTCTCAGCCGTTTTCTTGCCACACAAACATCTTTGCCAGCTGACACGAGGACACTCTGGACAATCGCCTAAAACAAATTGAGGGCAATTTCTAAATGCAAACTACAGCATGTGCTTTTTGTTCAGTCACAAGCATGGTGAAGTTGGATTTCATTTGCAGCAGACATTGGTCACTGTTGTCACATTCCCTTCAAAGTATGACATAGATTCTGAAAACCTACATACTGACAAAACGAGCAGGTAATTTGAATTATCAGTCAATTATGTAAAGGTATTTTCCGGAAACATTAAATAAAAGAAACACAAAGACTAAATAAGCACAGAAGTCAAAGTAAGATAATGTTCTCTCACTTCTGAATTTCTTTTAAACTTCTATCAACTTATTATTTATTCCTTATGCTGGCCTCTTACTTATATCTGAATTTATTCCTGCCATATTAGCGGTTATCCCTTCAGCTACAAAAATCCCCTGCCCAAAGTGCACCACCTTACCATACTCCTATAAGATGCTTCTTAAAACTTAACACATTAGCCAAGATATTGGTCAACTATCTTAATATCTACTAATTTGGTATGACATTAATTTTTATTTGATAATGGTCTAGTGAAGTGCCTGGGAATACTTTGAAATCTTAGCCTTAAGTATTTATACAGAGGATGACCCATTCTTCAGTCATCCATGGAAAAGTCCAATTGTAATTTAAAAATCAGAGAGAGATAAACACAAAAGAAATTTATTACTGCCTCAGCTGGCTGGGGGGAATATTCAAAATAAAGAAACCATTTGTCTTACTGAGGTTAAGTCACACTTCTGAATAAAAGAAATCACTTAAATGTGCTTATATATTTAATTTCTAAGCTCACAAGGTCAAGAGGAAAAGGAAATAGAGACTGATACTTCCAATCATCATTTTCCTTCCAAGCACCACTTAGACTAGACACTAATACAAACACATGTTAAAAATAAAAATAGTGTTTCTTATCATATTGTTTCCAGTTAAAATTAAAGCAGATGCATTCTAAGATGGAAGCACAATGTGTTACTTGAAACAAAGTTTATTCAAGTTATCCTCATGTTTACTGAAACCTCACAGTGGAGTTTATTCAAAACACTGACCTGCATGACATAGATTTTCACATTTATGCTGCCCGCAAGATAACAGTCGACCACATGGTTGCTGACAGGACCACCCCTTAGCACTGCATCGCCTGGATACTGGTTTAGCCTTTTTACAGTAGCACGTTACGGAGACCATCTTTGGACAAGGTGGGCAGGGACCTAAGTTAGAAACATAAACCAAATTCTGAAACATGCCCAAGTTTATTGAAACTGCAAAAAACAACAAACCTATTCTAAAATACTTTACCTGGATGACATAAAAGAAGACATTTGTGTCCACATAAAGGCTGAAAGTCTTTGTCACAAACTTGGCCACAGGAATGAGGAACAAGCCAAGGATCTTGTGGCGGATCTTCAACTTTTCCACAGTAGCAGTAGTATCTTGTCGGAGTTTGAGATTGTTCATATTGATGTCTACATTTAGGACTAAATAGAAAATCAAAAAAATAAAATTCCTGAATCATCTGAAATGCACAAATTTATTTCTAACAGCACTGTGTGTTTTAAAATGAACTACAATATCTTGTCTTTTACAAATAGTTTTATAATGCAGCACCCAAAAAAAGGATATTGCAAAATTATTAAAAATAGAATTACTGAAAGCCCACAACCCAATAAAAATAATTTTCCTAAACCGTAAAGATTTTGTGAAGCTGGTAATAATAACCTGCAATAGAAGTATACATTTCATTAGTCGGTTAGAATATATATCATCAAATGGTAACAACACAAATTCCTGCAAGCAGTGTATAAAAATTCTGAGTCCATATATAGTGAATTTTGGATAATGGAGAGTTAAGTGCAAAATTGCACCAGGGCAGCTACTAAAAGCAGCTGCTTCAAAACTCGACTAACTCAGGATCAACAGATTCTGTTGAATGGAGCTTGCAAATTTTCCTTCTAAGCTAATGAAACATAGAAACACAGAAAACATAAAGCACAATACAGGCTCTTCAGCCCACAAAGCTATGCCAAACATGCCCTTATCTTAGAAATTACCTAGGGTTACCCATAGCCCTCTATTTTTCTAAGCTCCATGTACTTACCCAGGAGTCTCTTAAAAGACCCTATCGTATCCATCTCCACCACTGTTGCCAGCAGCACATTCCACGCACTCACCACTCTCTGCGCACAAAACTTATCCCTGACATCTCCTCTGTACCTGCCTCCAAGCACCTTAAAACTGTACCCTCTCATGCTAGCCATTTCAGCCCTGGAAAAAAGCCTCCGACTATCCACACGATCAATGCCTCTCATCATCTTATACACCTCCATCAGGTCACCACTCATCCTCCGTCACTCCAAGGAGAAAAGGCCGAGTTCGCTCAACCTATTCTCATAAGGCATGCTCCCCAATCCAGGCAACATCCTTGTAAATCTCCTCTGCACCCTTTCTATCCTTCCTGTAGTGAGGCGACCAAAGCTGAGCACAGTACTCCAAGTGGGGTCTAACCAGGGTCCTATATAGCTACAGCATTACCTCTCAGCTCCCAAACTCAATCCCACGATTGATGAAGGACAATGCACTGCATGCCTTCTTAACCAGAATCAACCTGCAAAGCAGCATTGACTGCCCTATGTACTCGGACCCCAAGATCCCTCTGTTCCTCCACACTGCCAACAGTCTTACCATTAATACTATATTCTGCCATCATATTTGATCTACCAAAATGAACAACTTCACACTTAGCTGGGTTGAAATCCATCTGCCACTTCTCAGCCCAGTTTTTCATCCTATCAATGTCCCGCTGTAACCTCTGACAGCCCCCACACTATCCACATAACCCCCAGCATTGTGTCATCAGCAAATTTATTAACCCATCCCTCCACTTCCTCACCCAGGTCATTTATAAAATTCACGAAGAGTAGGGGTCCCAGAACAGATCCCTGAGGCACACCACTGGTCACTGACCTCCATGCAGAATATGACCCGTCTACAACCACTCTTTGCCTTCTGTGGGCAAGCTACAAAGCTGGATCCACAAAGCAATGTCCCCTTGGATCCCATGCCTCATTATTTTCTCAATAAGCCTTGCATGGGGTACCTTGTCAAATGCCTTGCTGAAATCCATATACACTACATCTGCTGCTCTACCTTCATCAGAGTCACATCCTCAAAAAATTCAATCAGGCTCCTAAGGCACGACCTGCCTTTGACAAAGCCATGCTGACTATTCCTAATCATATTATGCCTCTCTAAATGTTTATAAATCCTTCCTCTCAGGATCTTCTCCATCAACTTACCAACCACTGAAGTGTTCTCCAGTTTTCTCCTGCATGCCAAAGAAAAACTGATAGGTAAGTTAATTGGTTGCTGTAAATTGTCCCCAGTATACAACTGAAAGGTAAAATCTGTGGGGAGTTTACAGTCACGTAGAGAGAACAAAAAAGGATCAATGCCGGATTTCTGCAAAGTGTGGTTCAATGGTTGGTAGAGACATTGTGGTGCGTGTCTATGATTTCAGAGCAGAAATTATAGGAAAATACTTGCCAGCTGAAAATATTTCCAAGATAAAAAATTATAATTTTAGAGATTTCAAAGTAACAATAGCATCCAAGTTACGGAAGAGATAGCATGGACAAGGTGAAAAATTAACCCAGACCTTAAGGTGATTGCTGAGTTAAGTCTCAAATTCAAAACATGAAACCTTATAAAACTGCAATAAACATACAATGTTAAACCAAAGTCCATCAGATCTGTTGATTACCATGGCCATGGGTGATCTTTCCTTCCAAAATCATCATCCAATACTGAGGATACAAGGAAAATGCTATCTTTTGCCCATTTTTGAATACACGGCATGTGAAAGATACAATAACAACGAAAGCAATTCCAAACCTAAAGAGGTAAAACAAAATTAAGTTTAATCGAAAACTCTGAATTTTAAACAATATAGATTTGAACATATTAAAGCCTTATTCACACTCCAAAAAACTGTTGAATGAGGTTACAGAATTTTATACAATTCTTATACTACTGATGGTCAATTTGCCAATAATGGAGGTAAAGAGAAAAAACATGGTGGTTGCAGATTTTTTAAAAAATCCATAACCTATGTTCTTCTACAAAACTTACCTTCTAAATTGAAATCACAGATCCACAGCCTACCCACATTCCTCTCAATATCATTCACAATTTGATTAAGTTAGTTAAGATCAGAAATATACCACATGAAAAGATTCACATACATCAATTTGTATTGATTATTATACCATTATACAAAAATTCAGAAGTATTACCTAACCTCAACATCATGGAACTGTGAAGTTTTCCTGCAGGAAGCTTAAACCTTGTACTTAAAGCAGCTTTTTGCACATTATAGAATTGAGAACACATGAACATACGATACACAATTTCACAGTTCCCGAAGGACTATGTACACATTTGCAATGTCAGTCCTAAGAAGTGTTTACAATTTAAATCGAATGTTTAAGATTTTTGACCAAATAACAACACTTACAGCCTGGTTCCTTTTTACAGAGGCAATGCAGATGAGACACGTTTGAGCCCCCGACTGAAATGCATCATTCAAATATTGTTTTGTACGTTCCAATTCTCTGGAAAAGTCCCCACCTATATAAAAGAACCAATTCATCAAGCAAGATAGTTCATCGTTTGCAAACAATACTTTTAGTTTTTAATTATGCATTAATTAGTACAGGCAACATTGATTCCTCCACTTTAACTAAACTGTCCCACTGAACTCGTGTCCGCAGTTCCTGCACGCTCCCACCCCAATGAACCCGTGTCTGCATACCTTAGCTCCATTTTATCCTTCCCACCTATATCTGTGACCTTCAACTCCTCTTAATCTCAACAACTTTCAATTTCATGGCCTTGATTGTCTTATTTTCACCACGGATGTCCAATCCCAATACACTTCTATCCACCATCAAGAAGGCCTCAAAGCTCTCTGCACCTTTCTTGATAACAGACTTGACCAGTTCCCCTCCACCACCACCACCGTCCTCCACCTGAAGCAACTGGTCCTCATCTTCAACAATTTCTCTTTTGCTTCCTCCCACTTTCACCAAACTCAAGGTGTAGCCACGGCAGCCACACGAGAGTCAGTTCTACCTGCCTTTTGTTGGCTATGTGGAACAGCCCACGTTCTAAGCCTTCCCCGGTAATGCTCCCCCACTCTCTATACTGACGACTGCATTGGTGCTGCTTCATTCACCTATGCTGAGCTCATCAATTTCATTAACTTTGCTTACATCATCCACTCGGTCCTTAAATTCACTTGGTTCTTTTCCAACATCTGTCTCCCCTTTCTTGATCTGTCTCTATCACTGGAGAAAAACTACCTACCGATATCTAATGTAATTTCCTTAGTGAGATGGTCGGAGGTACGGGTCAGAAAGAGGGTTACTGGTCAGAGAGCAGAGAGGGAGCAAGCGTATTTGGTAGATGGCTGGTGGTCTGGAGAGTGTCATCGGTGAGGAAGAGGGGTGAAATGGGAGAGGACGAACAAGTGAGGCATATTTTCCTTTTAAATAGGTATTTTCATTTTTGCCAATGCACAGAAACTTTCATCTGATGAGATTTGATTTTACCTGTCCTTTATTGACAAACATTGCCTGTCCTATTTTTCAGATTCATTGCTTTTTCAGCATGCTGTAGCCTGATAATTTGGTAACTTTTGCAAATAAAACAATACACTGTTTAATCCCTTTAGTCCTAGCAACACCAATAAACTTAACTATAAATATTGTTAATGTTCATTTATTCAATTCTTAATTCATACCTGGGTTTTATTTAGAGTAAACCACGAGGTTCAGGAACAGTTATAACCCTTCAACCATCAGGATCCTGAACAAGCATTAGTAACTTCATTCACCACGATACTGAACTGGTTCCCCAACCTATAGTCTCGCTTTCAAGGACTCAGCAATTCATGTTCTCAGATTTATGTATTTATTTATTTATTATTATTATCAGCACAGTCCATCTTCTTTTGCACATTTGTTGCTTGTAAGTCTTTGTATGTGGTTTTTCGTTGATTTTACTGTACTTCTTTATTCTACTGTGAATGACTGCAAGAAAATTAATCTCAGACAAGCATATGGAGACATATACGTATTTTGACAACAAGTGTATTCTGAACATTGGATATCTAATGACTTTTATTTGTGAACTAGACTTCCACATGAATTTTACCTAAAACTTTCTGGAAGCCTTAGGTTAGTATCCAATATTCAACAAAATGTTAGCTCCTCAAAAACGTCCTGTTTAATGATGGTCATTATTAAAGTCTGAAGGCTAGTTCTGTTATTCTTAGCAGGAAATTGTAACCGTATCAGCAGCCCAAATGAAAGCTTTAAATTCTTGGAAGTTAATATATCAGATGATCTGTCCTGGGCCCATGACATAGATGCTATCATAGAATCGGAGGTTAAGAAGGTTCAATCTGTCATCAAACATGCCAACAAACTTCTACAGATGTACTGTTGAAAGAATCCAGACTTGTTGCATTGTAGCAATTTCAAAGCACAGGAACAAAGAGAGTGGCAAACGTTGCAAGCACTTCTTTCTCCACTATCTGTAGTTTCTACAAAAGACTCTGCCTCAAGAAAGCAACATCCATTATCGAAGATCCCCACCATCTGGGCCACGCCATCTTTATCTAGCTACCATCGGGTAGGCGCTACAGAAACCGGAAAACTCACTCCACCAGGTTCAGAACAAAATACTTCCCCTCAGCCACTCAATTATTGAACCACTTCAGTTCAACAACACTATGACCACTTTGATCACTTTTCACTAAGATGAACTTTAATTTTTTTGTTCTAATTGCATTCTTTCTTCTAAAAACTATGTACAATTTTGCTTTTCTTGCGAATGTTGCTTATATCAAGTTATATGCCTGTGATGCTCCTACAAATAAGTTTTTCATTGCAGCCGTGCATACATGTACATGTGTACAAGACAATAAACTCAACTTTGACTTTGGAATCAGTAAATAAAAAGGGTAGTAATAGGAGTATGTATATAGACAGATGCATTACTGATAACACAGATGTGCCACAACCTACAAGTCAGGAATCTGGTGTGAACCCCTGCCTTCTGCTGAAGCTCTTGCAGCAGAGAACTTCCCACAACTCAATGCAGAAAGATTGTCTATAAACATCAGTATCAGGCTGGGCAAGGAGCAGTGCAATGTTCACTGCTGAGATACTGGCTTCAAGGTTTATGACTATTGGTAGACATTGCTGGGGACTGGCAGCACCTTGTTCACGTTCTAACATGGTGCCAGCATTCCATGATCTCTCTCATCACCATCCTGGTGGACCTGAAGGAAGCTACTGCTTCCTCTTCTTTGCCTGGCTGCAAAACTCTCCCCAACCCTGAAATTTCTCTATGGAAGCCATCTCAAAGCTCAGTAACTGATCTTGAGGCCTTACCGCAGACAAATTTCTGAACTGGAGCAAGCTACACAGCCAAAGAAAGCAACTTCCAACTCATCCACAAGGAAGTGATGAGAGGCCACAAGATATAGGAAGCCATTCAACATTTAGAGGTGTTCCCAGTCCAAAGCAATGGTTCACACTCATCCGTGTGACTCAACCCCCATCATCTTGCCTCTGAACAGCTGAACTGCTTACCCTGGCTCATCCAAAACCAGCCCTCAAGGCTGTCTCTTCAGACTGAGACATGGACGATTGCTTGCTGGAAAAGTGCCCACAAAGGGCAAGAATTAGTACCATGTTCCCAGCAGAGCCGCCCCTAGCAACAGGGAGGACATTTTGCACTAGACTCTCTGCACCCAAATTCCAGTCACAACAGCATCCAGTCTGAATGGATGTCTTTCATTCCTCCTCCCCACCCCCAAACAAAAGTAGCGGAGGCAGGTACCTGTGAGTATTTTGACCGCACTGTATTTTAAGATCATTTGGAAATCTGGGCAAGGTGGATGCATTTGTAAAAAAAAACTCCCATATTCTATATTACATTTCAGAATTCATAAAATTTCTAGCTAATAATCAGATCAGTATTTTCATGTGTTGCACATTAAACATTGTGATTTAAGTAAAATTGTTTGATGTTACCTATGTGATCCGAATATGTAGTAAATGTTGATGCAACAATTTTCCCTCGCTGGCTCTCAAAATCTTCTCCGCTGCCTTCTTCATCATCATCTGAGGAAGTGTCTTCATCAGCAAACCTCTGAACTGCAGCTTGATTGGCCTTACAGATTTCTTCAAATTTTTTCCGTGACAATAATTCTATTGAAAATATTTACATTGTCATTACAACATAAAATACAAGTAGTAGCATCAATCATATAAACAGCAGGCTTCCATTCCCTCTTCTGATAATACACTGTGATCAAGAAAAACCACAAGTAGTTTCATATATACCTATAAATGTTGTAGCTTGAAAGATAAACTAAGGATCATGAAAGGCATGAGACTCAGAGAAGTCAAGCTCAGCAAGTTCAATGAACCCTGATGTCGAGAGTTGGAGAGGGGGCAGTGAAAATGAGTGAATGGGTTTAGAAAGAGTACTTAAAAAAGGAAATCAGGAGAGAGCAGAGAGGCACAAAATACCACAGGCAGACAAAATTAAAGAAAATTGTGAAGTGTTTTAAAAGTCTGTTAAGGGCAGCAGACATAACAGAAAAGTCACGGAAAGAGCTGGGACCAATTGGGAAATCAGTATGTAGAACCAGAAGATGAAAGTGAGGTCTTAACTGAATACTTCTCATCTGTATTTACCAAGGACAATTGTTGAAGAGTTAAAGGAGGCTGGAATTCTAGAACAATTTACCATTAAAAATAAGGTACTAAATGTTATTGAGATTTTAATTATAGACACATTTCCTGGCTATATGAGAGGTGAGGAAAATCTGTGTTCAGTGGCATAACACAACAATTAGTGCAGTAATTCTGTTTGTTATATACTTTAAAATTTGAATGTCAATGTGGGTAATATGAGTAGCAAGTTCACAGATGACAAAATATTGGTAGCATTTTTGATAAATGATTTATTAGCTTATGGTACAATATTGATGACTGTACCGACGATCAGCAAAGGCTGATGGAATTTAAGTGTGGGGTAATGCACTTTTGAACAATTACTACGGCTAGAAACTGCACAAATGGTAGACCCCAGGAGATATTGAGGAATAGGGACCCTGGTGAACATGCTACATAATAAAACAAAGGTTCACTAATGTGAGAATACTATGCAGTTCAGGTCACCCTATTATACAATGGATGTGACTGTACAGGAAATTGTGCAAGATACTGCCTGTGATTGAATGCTTCAGTTACAAAAAGCCACTGGATAAGCTGAGTTTCTATTCATTAGTGCTCAGGAGGTCCTGATAGAGGTCTGTTAAATGCACAACCCTCCCCGGCATTCAACACCATCCTCAAGGGGCAGAACCACAAAATAAAATGGCATCCATTGCTCAAGAAGGACCCTGTCTAGACGGGACATGCTCTCTTCTCGTTAATACCATCAGAAAAGAGGTACAGGAGCCTTAAGACCCACTTTCAACAATTTAGCAACAACTTTTGCCCTTCCACCATATTTATGAATGGTCTATGAACGCATGAACACTCTATCTTTTATTTGCGCTCTTTATGTTTCGTCGATGCACTGTACTACTGCCACAAAATTACAAATTTCACATCACTCATCAGCGGTAATAAATCTGATTCTGAGTTCTACACAACCAAGAGTGACAAAGTGCACGTAGTAAAAAAACTTCTCCCAATACCATACCCCTCTAAAACCAAAAGGCAGTTTTATGGAAGTTTAGAGAGGATCTAAGAAAGAATTATTTCACCCACAGTGTGCAAGAAAATGAATTTCAATGTAGTTTATGGTGATATGCACGTACTTTGATTATAATTTTACTTTGAACTTTGGTTGGAATCTGGAGCATACAACAGAAATTCTTGTGACACTTAACAATTTACATGAATGCCTAAAATGTTAAAGTATGGGTCAAATAGTGAAAAATAAGATTAGTGTTTTTTTTCCCCAACACTTCAACAATTAGTTTCTCATCATAGATTTAAATTTATCAGTAGAAACTTAAGAAAGATGAGGAAGAAATATTTTCATTCATTAGGTGACTACAATTTCAATGACCAAGGCAATGCTAATACTGTGGCGACCCACTTTTTGGCACCCACGAACCGGCTCACAACAGCGCGCGCAAGCAGAGGGCCGGCCCCAAAAAGGGCGCCAGGCCACCTTCACCAGCAGGGGGAAAATCCCGCGCGCGGAAAGGGTCTGGGAATATGCATTCCCCACAGCAGTTCCGCCCCAGGGAGGGCGGGAACGGGAAGGCTTTAAAGCAGGCCACGAAGTCTGAATAAACCTCTTTCATCGCAACTCTAACTCACCGACTCCGTGTGGTTATTCTTGCGCTGTGTGTAGCACACCACTACAATTGGTGACCCCGACAGCCCAAACGATATTTGGACCAGAGATGACCGACGCTGCATCTGTTCACGCAGTTTCGTTAAAACTGCCAAGCTTCTGGACGCTGCGACCCCAATTATGGTTCGAGCAAGCAGAAGCACAATTCCACATTCGGCAGATAACCGCGGAGTCCACTCGCTACTACTACGTGCTGAGCTCTCTCTACCAGGAGGCAGCTGCACAAGTTGAGGAGTTTATACAGTCGCCCCCGGAGGACGGCAAATACACAGCATTCAAAGCCCTGCTCATAAGGACTTTCGGACTCTCACGGCGCAAACGAGCACGCCGCTTAATGCACCTGGATGGTTTGGGAGACAGGCCGCCGTCAGCATTAATGAACGAGATGCTGGCCCTGGCTGAAGGACACAAAGTCTGCCTCATGTTTGAGCAGGCGTTCCTAGAGCAACTGCCCAAGGACATATGCCTGTTGCTGTCCGACGCAGATTTCCGCAACCCCCGGGAGGTGGCGGCCCAAGCAGATGTGCTGTGGAATGCCAGGAAAGAGAGAGGGGCATCCGTCGCACAGATCACCAAGCCGCGTGCCCAACGACAGACCAGACCAGGCCCGGCAGCAGAGCCTACAAAACCCGGCGACGGGAGTGAGGAGCCCAAAGAGCAATGGTGTTTCTACCACCAGCGGTGGGGCACAGAGGCCCGCTGCTGCAGACCACCCTGCAAGTTCCCGGGAAATGCCAGGGCCAGCCGCCACTGATGGCTACGGCGGCTGGCCATCAGGACAGCCTCCTGTACGTCTGGGACAAGCAGTCGGGACGCCGCTTTTTGGTCGACACCGGAGCGGAGATCAGCGTCTTACCTCCAACGAGTTACGACACCCGCAACAGAGAACCGGGACCCACCCTGAGGGCCGCAAATGGCAGCACAATACGAACCTTCTGCACCCGCACAGTGCGGCTACAGTTCAGCTCCAGCCGGTTCACGTGGGACTTCACACTGGCTGCCGTGGCCCAACCACTCCTGGGGGCGGATTTTCTGCGAGCCCACAGCCTGCTGGTCGACCTGCAAGGGAAGCGATTAGTCCACGCCAAGACTTTTCAAACGTTCTCCTTGGGTGAAGCACAGTTGCCAGCCCCACACCTGGACTCCATCACGCTGTCCGACGATGAATTCACCAGGATCCTGGCGGATTTCCCATCAGTACTGACACCGCAGTTCACGGCAGCCATGCCCAGACACAGAGTACAGCACCACATCCCGACTCAGGGACCACCCCTCCACGCCCGTGCTTGAAGGCTTCCCCCGGACAAGCTCCGACTGGCGAAAGAGAAGTTCAAGAAGATGGAGGAATTGGGGATCATACGACGGTCCGACAGCCCATGGGCCTCTCCCCTGCACATGGTGCCCAAGGCAACAGGGGGCTGGAGACCATGCGGTGACTACCGCAGACTGAACGAGGCTACAACGCCAGACCGCTACCCTGTGCCGCACATTCAAGACTTCGCAGCAAACCTACACGGCGCAAGGATCTTTTCCAAGGTAGACCTCGTCCGGGGATACCATCAAATCCCTGTACATCTGGACGACATCCCCAAAACAGCACTTATCACCCCATTCGGACTTTTCGAATTCCTCCGAATGCCGTTTGGTCTAAAGAATGCCGCACAGACTTTCCAGCGGCTAATGGACGCGGTGGGACGCGACCTGGACTTTGCATTCATCTATTTGGACGACATCCTCATAGCCAGCAGTAGTCGGCAGGAGCATCTGTCCCACCTCTGCCAGCTCTACTCCCGCCTGAGCGAATTCGGCCTTACAATCAACCCAGCCAAATGTCAGTTCGGACTCAACACCATCGACTTCCTGGGCCACAGGATTACTAAAGACGGGCAACCCCGCTGCCCGCCAAGGTAGACGCGGCCTGTAACTTCCCCCGACCCAACACAATCAAAGGCCTGCAGGAATTCGTGGGTATGGTGAATTTCTACCACCGTTTCCTCCCCTCAGCAGCCCGACCCATGCGACCCCTGTTCACCCTGATGTCGGGTAAGGGCAAGGACATTACCTGGGACGAAGAGGCCGCAACCGCTTTCGTTAAAACCAAAGAGGCCTTAGCAAACGCCGCGATGCTAGTGCACCCCAGAACGGACGTTCCTACTGCCCTCACGGTGGACGCATCCAACACAGCGGTAGGTGGAGTGCTGGAACAACTCATCGAGGGTTGCTGGCAACCCCTGGCGTTCTTCAGCAAACACCTATGACCACCTGAACTCAAATACAGTGCTTTCGACTGGGAGCTATTGGCACTATACCTGGCAATCCGGCATTTCAGGTACTTCTTAGAAGGTAGGCCCTTCACCGCGTTCACAGACCACAAACCGCTTACCTTTGCGTTCATGAAGGTGTCCGACCCCTGGTCATCTCGCCAGCAGAGACATCTGTCCTACATCTCCAAGTACACGACGGACATCCGGCATGTCTCGGGAAAGGACAACGTCGTGGCGGACGCACTTTCCAGACCGACCATACAGGCCCTGTCCCGGGGGGTGGACTATGCAGCGCTGGCAGAGGCACAGCAGGCAGACGCTGAGATCCCCAGTTACAGGACTGCAGTCTCCGGTTTGCAGTTCCAAGGCTTCCCCGTAGGCCCAGGTGAGAGGACCCTACTATGTGACGTAGCTACCGGCCAACCCCGCCCCGTCGTCCCAGCAGCCTGGCGCCGGCGGGTTTTCGAGTCCATTCACAACTTAGCGCACCCCTCCATCGGGACAACCGTCTGGCCGGTCGCCAACAGGTTCGTGTGGCATGGACTGCGTAAACAGGTCAGTGAATGGGCCAAAATGTGCAAGCAGTGCCAAACGGCCAAGGTGCAGCGGCACACCAAGGCTCTGCCGCAGCGGTTCGAACCCACCCGCCGGAGGTTCGACCACATCCATGTGGATATCGTGGGGCCCCTGCCAGTGTCACAAGGAGCGCGGTACCTCCTAACTATGATAGACCGGTTCACCAGATGGCCAGAGACAGTCCCGCTCACCGACACCACCTCCGAATCCTGTGCCCGAGCACTGATTGCAACCTGGGTAGCCCGCTTCGGGGTACCGGCCCACATTACCTCCGACAGGGGCGCCCAGTTCACCTCCAGTCTGTGGTCAGGTATGGCCAACCTTTTAGGAACACAGCTACACCACACAACTGCCTACCACCCACAGTCGAACGGACTAGTGGAGCGCTTCCACCGTCACCTGAAATCGGCTCTCATGGCCCGCCTGGAGGGGCCTAACCGGGTGGACGAGCTTCCCTGGGTCCTGCTCGGAATCCGCACGGCACCCAAAGAGGATCTGCACACCTCGTCAGCCGAGTTGGTGTACAGCGCACCCCTGGTAGTCCCAGGAGAGTTCATACCAGCCCCAAGGGGGCAAGAGGAAGAACCCGCAGCAGTCCTGGACAGACTACGGGAGAGGCTCGGTAACCTGACCCCCATACCCACTTCACAGCACGGACAGATCCCGACCTGCGTACCCAAAGACCTGCAGAACTATAAGTTTCTTTTTGTACGACGGGGCGGACACCGGGCACCGCTACAGCGGCCCTACGAGGGGCCGTTTAAGGTGATCAGGAACAACGGGTCCACGTTCGTGCTGGACATTGGGGGGAGAGAGGAGGTTTTCACGGTGGACCGACTCAAACCGGCCCATGTGGACTTGGCGCAGCCAGTCCAGGCTCAGGCACCGCGGCTCAGGGGCAGACCTCCCAAACAGAGGCCGATCCAGACTGTGGACATTGGGGGAGGTATCGCCGATTCTGGGGGGGGGTTATGTGGCGACCCACTTTCTGGCACCCACGAACCGGCTCACAACAGCACGCGCAGGCAGAGGGCCGGCCCCAAAAAGGGCACCAGGCCATCTTCACCAGCAGGGGGAAAATCCCGCGCGCGGAAAGGGTCTGGGAATATGCATTCCCCACAGCAGTCCCGCCCCAGGGAGGGCGGGAACGGGAAGGCTTTAAAGCAGGCCTGAATAAACCTTTTTCATCGCAACTCTAACTCACTGACTCCGTGTGGTTATTCTAGCACTGTGTGTAGCACACCGCTACAATACATTCATTATATTCAAATAGTGCTTGAATATGTACCTCAAAAACTGAGACATGCAGTTATAGGCCTTATACTAGAAGAGGAGAATAGATTGGGTAACTGGCATAGACTCAATACATGGGTAAAATTTTCTATCTCAACTACTCATTATATATTTTTCTTCAGATGACCTTTTACTGATCATACTTACATATGACTTCAAATTATCCTTCGTTAGAATACTGGTAACAATTTATATTTATTTTATCAATCCAACCTCCCTGTTCCAAGTACAACACCCCCAGCTTCTCTGGTTTATCCACAGTATGCAACCCTTCACTCCAAAATCACTTGGTAGAGAGAATTGGAATCAGCATCAAGGTAGGTTTAGATGGAGGTTCAATGTAATTTAGACGGTGGCTACAATGGGAAAATTAGTTAACAACATTTTGTATTCCAACTATTTCAATGAGATTAGTCTCTGTAAAACAGAGAAAAAAAGCAGCAAATAAACAAGCCAGTCAGGCTTTCATGTTTGCATCAACCATAATGCTAATCTGAACCAATCCCACCCGCTTCTACATGGTCCATATATCTCGATGCCTTGCCTGTTCAAGTGCCTGTCTAAATGCCTCTTAAATGAACAGTCATATTTCGGCCAAAAATGTCAACTGTTTGTTCTTTCCAATGGATGCTGCCTGAGTTCCTCCAGCATTTTGTGAGTGTTGCTTTGGATTTCTAGCACCTGCAGAATTTCTCAACATTGAAATTCTATATGCTTCCATCACCTACCCCAGCAACATATTCCAGGCATCTACCACTCTCCATGTAAAAATAAAACTTGGGTCACAAATCTCTTGTAAAATTTCTCCTCTCAGTTTAACACTAATCAATATTTGACATTTCCTCTCCTGGGAGAAAGGCACTATCTATCTACACCTCTCAGTTTTATATTACCGCTCAGCTTCTGCCACTCAAAAAGCTATCCAAATTTGTCCAATGCCTCTTTATAGTTAATACTCTCCAATCCAGGCAACATCCTGGTGAACAACACATATCAAAGTTGCTGGTGAACGCAGCTGACCAGGCAGCATCTCTAGGAAGAGGTACAGTCGACGTTTCAGGCCGAGACTCTTCGTGACAAAGGGTCTCGGCCTGAAACGTCAACTGTACCTCTTCCTAGAGATGCTGCCTGACCTGCTGCGTTCACCAGCAACTTCGATGTGTGTTGCTTGAATTTCCAGCATCAGCAGAATTCCTGTTGTTAACATCCTGGTGAAACTCTTCTGCACTTTCTCAAAAGCCTTCACAACTTTTCTAAAATGTGTAAACCAAAACTGCTTGATAGCATAAACGTACATTAACCAAAGTTTTAGACAGCTGCAAAATAGACTTACCAACTTCAAAACCAATGCTACAACAGATAAAGGCAGACATACCTATCTTCTTTACAATCCTTTCCACTTGTGTTGCCACTTACAGGGAGCACTGGGCTTGCACCCCAAGATCCCTCTAAATAATCAACGCTCTTAAGAGTGCTGTTATTTACTACATGCTTTCGTGTAACATTTAACCTCTCTAAGTGTAACACCTCACATTTATCCAGATTGAACTCCGCCTGCCATTTCTCCAACCGTATCTGCAACTGATCTATATACTGCTGTATCATTTCACATTCTTCCTCACTATTCTCCACTCCATCAATTTCCGTGTCAGTTTTACATTTCACGAGATTCTTTACCATTATTTTCATCAGACCGACTCCTTAACCGGGTGATGGCGGCTAAGCTGAGACCAGAGCCCCTTCCATTAGCGGGCCTGGCATCTCCTCTACCGGCCTGGGCTTGTCCTTCGGACCCAGGTACCTGAGTTACGCTTGTTTTACCTCTGCCACGTCCTCGCCCCCGGCCACGACCAGCCTGCCGCCAAGCTGGCTCCATGTCCTCCCTCCGCACCCCTACAACCGAAACATCCCCAAACCGACCACCTGCCACCCCATCCAGCTCTTATTTCCAACTCGACAAATCACTACGCATGCTCGCCGGCCACGCGGCACCGATATTCTACGCGAATGAAATGTTGCATTGTGGGAATTGTAGTTTCGTTCTTTGTTGACGTACTGTGGTGACGTTGCCCCATTCCAAATACTGCCTGTATACTTGTAAAGGTGAGGAGACGGAGAAAGAAAATTGATTGTCGTGTTACTCGAGGGGTTCTGAAGTTTATCAGAGACTTGAAAGTGAAAGCAAAAGCCACTTTGCAATGTACGGTCATTGACCTAAAATGCTTAATCTGTATTGTATTTAATATGTCAGTAATATTTGAGTTATATTGTTTGATGAAGTATTCTTTGTTTTGTTTTAGTCCTGGGTATGACTCTAAACTGCAACCGGTGATTGGAGACAACCCTCTGATTGGAGACTTTCAGAGCTTTGGGGAAAGTAGAGTTACCCCTCAGTCATTCATTGATCCCAGGGCCGTTCTGACCGAGAACGGTAGCACCTGCAAGGGTTCCTGCTCAGGATACGAGCGAAGGCCAACGGCAGATCCGGCAGGTTCAGTAACTGAACTTATGATGGAGAAGGCAGATGAGCTAGGACCTCAAATGTCAACGGCTATAGTACAGGCGGATGAACACTTGCGAAGAGAAATGGCGATTTCTTTAGTTTGCTCAACGGTAGGCAATAGCAAACCACCATTGCTAGATACTAGGTTTCCTAGAATCTATTTGCTAAGAAAATCATGGTCAAACTCACAAAATGTATCACACAACAACAGCGTCAAGAGGATCTTCAAGACAATTCTGAAGATGCTTCGCTCAGTAGGGTTGATTCTGGTCAGCAGGGGATCCCCGACCACCATCAAGCTACTGCTCATAAAATTCAAGTAACACAAAAGAAAATTGTTGCCACTTGGAATGTTAAGAACCCTATATCAAGCAGGAAGATTGGACAATGTGATAAATAAAATGGAATGACTGAAGATTAGCATCATGGGAATTGATGAAGTTCTTTGGATAGGTGCTGGAACATGTCAGAATAGAAATAAAACACTAACTTATTCTTGTGGAACATCCTATACTAATGGAGTAGGAATTCTTATGGATGAAAACATGGCAAAAAGTGTTTTAGGACATTAGGCAATATCAGAAAGAGTGCTCTTTGTTAGATTTAGAGGACAACCATTTGATTTAGCAATTTTACAGGTATATGCACCAACAACAGATGGAACAAATGAGAATATAGATAAATTCTATGAAGAACTTGAACAAGCAAAGAATGGATGCAAATCTCAAGATATTGTTATTGTCATGGGAGATCTAAATGCTAAAGTAGGACAAGGTGCTGATGGAAATACCATTGGAAAATTTGGACTGGGGAAAAAATGAAAGAGGTGAAAAATGGGTAGAATGGTGCAAGATGAATAATTAAGTCATTATGAATACCTACTTTAAAAACCGTCCAAGACGCTTGTGGACCTGGAAAAGTCCAGGTGATAACACTAGAAATCAAATTGACTTTATTACTATAAACCAAAGATTTAGAAACTCAGTGACTCAATGCAAAACGTATCCAGGTGCAGACTGTAATACTGACCATATGCCAGTAGTATGGCATGTAAAGGTAAAACTTAAAAAACTAAAAAAGAAAAAACCTAAACAATCCCTTGACTACTTGCAATTAATTAAAGAAGAAAACTTAAGACAACAATTTACAATTGAAGTAAGGAATAGATCTCAAAGTCTAGAAATAGAATCTGTTGAAGATGATAGCTATCATGTAGAAATGAAATTTAACTCTCTAAAGGATGCCTTGGTGGAATCAGCAAAGTCAGTGATTCCTAAAAAAGAAAAAAAAGCACAAAGAATAAATGGTTGACAGATGAAATCAAGAATCTAATGGAAGTAAGGGGATGGAAGAAAGCAAATCCTATAGAATATAAGTCCTTAGATAAAAAAGTTAAAAGCTTATGTCAAAAAGCCAAAGAAGAATGGTTAAACCAGGAATGTGAGAAAATAGAAAGAATCCCTATTACTGATCCGAAAAGAAGAAAGCAAGAGGAAGGCAAAGACAAATGATGATGGAGACAGCAGCCAGAGAACTGGAAATGAATACCAATGAATTGATCCACTTGACCCAAAACAGGAGTGTGTGGGCCATGGCAGTCAAAGCTCAAACTGGGCATGGCAGCTGATGATAATGATGATGATGTTTTGTTTACATAATTCATTATGTAGGAAATACATGAATGACATACATCATTGTGCCACATTGTATATGAGATCTCATTAAAGAAAAAAATGAAGTAGGCAATTTTCCCAGGCTCCCGTGTTTTTCAGTTAGTTTCTGGACTTACAAAACATAACAGTGGCAATGCAGAAATTTTAAAACAAACCCAAGATGACTACCTAAATAAATAACAGCACAGGCTGGCTGAATCAGAAAAACAGATGTGCTTAGTTTAACTGCTCCAATCAAACCAGCTGAAATGAGCTCTGCTGATATAATGAACATAATGCAGGACATTTAGAACTGAAACCATTGTTGATTGCAGAACAATTTAAGTTTCATAAGCGGAATCAAAAGGAAGGGCAGTCCATTTCATTGTATGTGGCTGAATTGTTAAAAAATATATGAGCATTGTCTGTTCGGTGATGAGCTTAATAACCTACTGAGAAATCATTTAGTTTGTTGTATATTACAAGAAAGCATACAAAAATGGCTACTAACTGAAACACAACTCACATTTAACAGAGCAGTTGAAATTGTATCAATGGAAACAGCAGCTAGAGATGCAATTGAGTTGGAGTCAGGAATGAAAGTGAATGCGAACAAAATTGCAATGTCGCAACAGAAACCCGCTTGCCCAAACAAATTGTGTTACTGTTTGTGGCAGGGGCTCCTATACACAAGTCCAATGCAGGTTTAAAGTTGAAACTTTCAACAAAGTAGGACATATACAAAGAGCATGTTAGGCAGAGAAAAATAAATGGACAGCACAGTGAACAGAAGAAGATAAAAAGTCAAGTTGTAGTTTCAAAAAGAGCAGAAATTGGCATGGATTATGAAAAATCTGATAATAATGAGAGTGGTACAGGACTGGGTTGACTTGAGATTTATGAAGTGAAAACTAACAAGAGACAAGCTTTCACCAGAAGTGAACAGCAAATTAACTAAAATGGAATTGGACAGTGCTTGGCTATTTAAGTCATTCCACAAAGTTAGGATGAATGGCATTCCAAAGATACTGAACTGAAGTCTGCAGGTGTCCAACAAAGAGATTGGAGATAACTCCTGCAGGAATGACATTTGTAACAGTGAAATAAAACAACCAACAAGCCATATTGAGTTTGTATGTGGTAAAAATAGCAAGGCCAGCATCGTGGGGCCATGATTGGCTGAGACAACTACAACTTGATTGGAGATTCAACCACAATTTGCATGTCACATACCCTGTGATAGAGTCAACTGAAAGTGAATTAAGAAAAGGCTATGATGCCATAGCAGTGTTCAAAGATGATATTGGAAAACTCAAATATATAGAAACAAAGAAAATCTACAGCACAATACAGGCCCTTCAGCCTGCAAAGTTGTGCCGAACATGTCCTTACCTTAGAACTACTTAGGCTTACCCATAGCCCTGTCTTTTTCTAATTTTTCTATTTTTCATGGGTGAAATTCTGTTAAATGAAAATGTCACACTCAAGTTTTACAAATCCTATCCAGCTCCTTATACCACCATGATAAAGTGATCAGTGAGCTAGGTAGCTTGGAGGCTGAAGGAATTCTTTCCAAGGGTGTCTGGATCACATGGGCAATGCCAGTGGTCCCAATAGCCAAGAAAATGGGTCTGTCAGGATCAGTGGTAATTTTAAGGTCATAGAAACATAGAAAACCTACAGCATAATACAGGCCAATACAGGCTCTTTGGCCCACAAAGTTGGGCTGAACATGTCCCTACCCTAGAAATTACTAGGCTTACCTATAGCCCTCTATTTTTCTAAGCTCCATGTACCTATCCAAAAGTCTCTTAAAAGACCCTATCGTATCCGCCTCCACCACCGTTCCTTATACCACCGTTGCCAGCAGCCCATTCCACGCACTCAACACTCCCTCAGTAAAAAACTTACCCCTGACATCTCCTCTGTACCTACTCCCCAGCACCTTAAACCTGTGTCCTCTTGTGGCAACCATTTCAGCCCGGAGAAAAAGCCGCTGACTATCCACACGATCAATGCCTCTCATCATTTTATACACCTCTATCAAGTCACCTCTCATCCTCCATTGCTCCAAGGAGAAAAGGCCGAGTTCACTCAACCTATTCTCATAAGGCATGCTCCCCAATCCAGGCAACATCCTTGTAAATCCCCTCTGCATCCTTTCTATGGCTTCCGCATACTTCCTATAGAGAAGCGAACAGAAGTAAGCACAGTACTCCAAGTGAGATCTGACCAGGGTCCTATACAGCTGCAACTTTACCTCTCAGCTCTTAAATTCAATTCCACAATTTACGAAGGATAATACACCATACACCTTCTTAATGACAGAGTCAACCTGCGCAGTAGCTTTGAGCATCCTATGGACTCGGACCCCAAGATCTCTCTGATCCTCCACACTGCCAAGAGTCTTACCATTAATACTATATTCTGCCATCATATTTGACCTACCAAAATGAACCACTTCACACTTATCTGTGTTGAACACCATCTGCTACTTCTCAGCCCAGTTTTGCATTCTATCAATGTCCCGCTGTAACCTCTGACAGCCCTCCACACTATCCACAACACCTCCAACCTTTGTGTCATCAACAAACTTACTAACCCATCCCTCCACTTCCTCATCCAGGTCATTTATAAAAATCACGAAGAGTATGGGTCCGAGAACAGATCCCTGAGGCACTCCACTGGTCACCGACCTCCATGCAGAACATGACCTGTCTACAACCACTCTTTGCCTTCTGTGGGCAAGCCAGTTCTGGATTCACAAAGCAATGTCCCCTTGGATCTCATGCCTCCTTACTTTCTCAATAAGCCTTGCATGGGGTACCTTATCAAATGCCTTGCTGAAATCCATATACACTACATCTACTGCTCTCCTTCATCAATGTGTTTAGTCACATCCTCAAAAAATTCAGGCTCGTAAGGCACGTCCTGCCCTTGACAAGGCCATGCTGACTATTCCTAATCATATTATACCTCTCAAAATGTTCATAAATCCCGCCTCT
Source organism: Mobula birostris (assembly GCF_030028105.1). Classification (NCBI taxonomy): domain Eukaryota; kingdom Metazoa; phylum Chordata; class Chondrichthyes; order Myliobatiformes; family Myliobatidae; genus Mobula; species Mobula birostris. The sequence goes on along the minus strand of NC_092372.1, from coordinate 62,913,227 downwards.
CAGGATCTTCTCCATCAACTTACCAACCACTGAGGTAAGACTCACTGGTCTATAATTTCCTGAGCTATTGCCACTCCCTTTTTTGAACAGGGGAACAACATCTGCAACCCTCCAGTCCTCCGGAACCTCTCCCATCCCCATTGATGATGCAAAGATCATCACCAGAGGCTCAACAATCTCCTCCCTCGCCTCCCACAGTAGCCTGAGGTACACCTCATCCGGTCCTGGTGACATACCCAATTTGATGCTTTCCAAAAGCTCCAGCACATCCTCTTTCTTAATATCTACATGCTTAAGCTTTTCAGTCTGCTGCAGGTCATCACTACAATCACCAAGATTCTTTTCCATAGTGAATACTGAAGTAAAGTATTCATTAAGTACCTCTGCTATTTCCTTCGGTTCCATACATACATTTCTACTGCCACACTTGATATGTCCTATTCTTTCACATCTTATCCTCTTGCTCTTCACATACTTGTAGAACGCCTTGGGGTTTTCCATAATCCTGCCCACCAAGGCCTTCTCATGGCCCCTTCTGGTTCTCCCAATTTCTTTATTAAGCTCCTTCCTATTAGCCTTATAATCTTCCAGATCTCTAACTTTACCTAGCTCTCTGAACCTTTTGTAAGCTTTTCTCTTCTTCTTGACTAGATTTATTGCAGCCTTTGTACACCATGGTTCCTGTACCCTACCATAACTTCCCTGTCTCATTGGAACGTACCTCTGCAGAACTCCACACGTATATCCCCTGAACATTTGCCACGTTTCTTCCGTACTTTTCCCTGAGAACATCTGTTTCCAATTTAAGCTTCCAATTTCCTGCTTGATAGCCTCATAATTCCCCTTGGTCCAATTAAATGCTTTTCTAACTTGTCTGTTCCTATCTCTCTCCAATGCTATTGTAAAGGAGATAGAATTATCATCACTATCTCCAAAGTGCTCTCCCACTGAGAGATCTAACTCCTGACCAGGTTCATTTTCCAATAACAAATCAAGTACAGTCTCTCCTCTTGTAGGCTTATCTACATATTGTGTCAAGAACATACCTAACGAACTCCACCCCATCTAAACCCCTTGCCAATCGATATTTGGGAAATTAAAATCTCCCATCACGACAACTCTGTTATTATTACACCTTCCCAGGATCTGTTTCCCTATCTGCTCCTCAGTATCCCTGTTACTATTGGGCGACCTATAAAAAACACCCAGTAAAGTTATTGACCCCTTCCTGTTCCTAACCTCCACCCACAAAGACTCCGTAGACAATCCCTCAATGGCATTCACCTTTTCTGCAGCCGTGACACTATCTGATCAACAGTGCCATGCCCCCACCTCTTTTGCCCCCCTTCCTGTCCTTTCTGAAACATCTAAAACCCAGCACTTGAAGTAACCATTCCTGTCCCTGAGCCATCCAAGTCTCTGTAATGGCCACCACATCATAGCTCCAGGTACTGATCCACACTCTAAGCCCATCCGCTTTGTTCACAACACTCCTTGCGTTAAAATGGACGCATCTCAAACCTTCAGTCTGAGCGCATCCCTTCTCTATCACCTGCCTATCCTCCCTCTCACACTGTCTACAAACTTTCTCTATTTGTGAGCCAACCTCCTCTTCCCCAGTCTCTTCAGTTCGGTTCCCACCCCCCAACAATTCTAGTTTAAACTCTCCCCAGTAGCTTTAGCAAACCCTCCCGCCAGGATATTGGTCCCTCTGGGATTCAAGTGCAATTCGTCCTTTTTGTACAGGTCACACCTGCCCCAAAAGAGGTCCCAATGATCCAGAAATCTGAATCCCTGCTCCCTGCTCCAATCCCTCAGCCATGCATTTATCCTCCACCTCATTCTATTCCTATTCTCACTGTCACGTGGCACAGGCAGTAATCCTGAGATTACTACCTTTACAGTCCCGTTTCTCAACTTCCTTCCTAACTCCCCGTACTCTTTTTTTCAGGACCTCTTCCCTTTTCCTACCTATGTTATTGGTACCAATATGTACCACAACCTCTGGCTGTTCTCCCTCCCACTGCAGGATATCTTGGACACGATCTGAAACATCCCGGACCCTCACACCTGGGAGGCAAACTACCATCTGAGTTTCTTTCCTGCGTCCACAGAATCACCTGTCTGACTCCCTAACTATAGAGTCCCCCTATCACTACTGCCTTCCTCTTCCTTTCCCTACCCTTTTGAGCTACAGGGCTGGACTCTGTGCCCAAGGCACGGCCACTGTTGCTTCCCCAACAGTACTCAAACAGGAGTACTTATTGTCAAGGGGTACAACCACTGGGGTACTCTCTAGTACCTGACCCCTCCCCTTCCCCATCCTGACTGTGACCCACTTGTTTATCTCCTGTGGCTCTGGTGTGACTACTTGCCTATAACTCCTTTCTATCACCTCCTTGCTCTCCCTGACCAGACAAAGGTCATCTAGCTGCATCTCCAATACCCTATAACTCAGTCCCTTAGGAGCTGCAGCTCGACACACCTGGTGCGGATATGGCCGTCTGGGAGGCTGGGAGACTCCAAGACCTCCCACATCTGACACCGAGCACAGAAAACTGGCATCACACACATACTTCCTCCTTTCCGCAAATAACACTGGTAAACCTACCTCGCCTCGTCCCTTTATCACCTCAGCCCTATCACTCTGCCTGCTTCTTACTCCGCTGCACACTCCGAACGCTGCTTGCTGGATATGGTGGTCTTCTTTTTAAACCTTTCGCACTCTACTGGCTGACGTCACGCACCTGCGCAGTCTTGCCTCTCTTTTACCCCGAGTGGTAAAAACTGTCTTGGCTCCGAAAATCAGCTGTTCACTCACAGCCTTCTTGCTCCGAATCAACCATCAACCCTGTACTGAAAGTAGATCAATACCCCCTGCCCAGGTTGGACGATATTTTTACAAATCTTTCTGGAGGGAAACATTTCAGCAAAAGGGACATAGCTGAGGCCTACCTACCGATGGAGATGGAAGAAGAGCCTGAAGTGTTTCTCACCATAGACACTCAGAAGGGGATTTAACACTATAATAGACTTATTTTTGGATTAGCATCTGCACCTGCATTCTGGCAGAAAGTTATGGACCAGATGCTTCAAGGTTACCCAGGCATTCAATGTTGCCTGGGTGACATCATTGTTATCGATGAGGATGACAAGAAATGTCTGCAAATTGTCAAGACAGTGTTAAAAAGATTAGAAGATTATGGGTGCAAAGCACAACATGATAAGTCTGAATTCTATAAACCGTTCACTTACTGTGATAAACAAGCATTACACAAGTATGCTGAGAAAATTCAAGCAGTGGTGGATGCCCCAAGGCCAAAGGATGAGTCACAGCTGTGGTCCTTTTTAAGATTTTCATTTACAGGTTCCTGCCAAACCTGGCTACTGTACTCCATGCCTTGAACTCATTACGGCAGATCAGGAAGAAATGAATAAAGCAGTGTGAGATACTTTCCAAAAGATCAACAGGGTGCTCACACATTATGATCCACATCATCCAGTGAAGTGTGTTGCCTGTGTCGCCTCACCTTGGTACAGGGGCAGTCATGCCACATGTTATGAATGGTGGGAGTGAATGCCCCATAGATTTGCATCACATTCCCTTACAGCCGCAGAGAAAAATTATGCACAGGTTGACAGAGAAGCCTTGAGTCTGGTTTGGGGTATAAATCATTTCAACCAGTGCTTGTATGGAAGAGAGTTTACCCTCATTACTGATCATCAACCACTAGTGTCCATTTTCAATCCACAGAAGGGTGATCCACCACCAGCGGCAGTAGCACAAATGCAGAGATGGGCTCTGTTTCTTGGAGAACACAATTACGAGGACGACTAATGATAATGGATTGTCCTGTTTACCCTTGGAAAAGGAAATACCTCAAAAATTTACGAAAGAAGACACTCCTTTGAGGTTTTCTCCCTAATGAAAATTGGAAGTCCCCCTATTATGGCAGAGATGATCCAAAGGGAAATCAGTAAAGTCCCTACACTGTCTTAGGTCCTTATGGCAACTTAAGTGGCCGGAATGTGCAGCAGGAATTCCAGTTCCTCTATTTTTACCAGTACTGGGATGAAGTTACACTTGACAGAGGATGCCTTATGTGAGGATTGACAGTTGTTGTACCATCCAAGCTGAGAGTTTCTGGTTTAAGTTTGTGCTGGTGAGACACAGTGACAACTTACTGACAGCAAACAAAACTATTAACTTCTCAGTTAGTCACACTTTTATGGAAAATGATCACTGAGATCAATAACCTGAAACTTCCCTTTCAGAGTTGAGCTTTTGAACTGCCTGTACCAGGCTTTTGACCTGGCAGTCTTGTAGTGTGAACTGAAGTCTCAAAGGATCAGGACAGTTGCAATATGGCATATACTGGCCAAATCGAGTTGTGGGGCCTGGGCCCGAGAGTGAGGAACGAGATGATGTTTGAACGATTTAAGCACTGGGCCAGATTAGAGAGGTTGGGTAGAGGTCTGAGAGCATATTGAAGCGACAGAACCTGGGTCTAAGTGCGAGGGATGAGGCGAGGCTTGGTCAATTTAAGCACCGGGCTACATTCAAACAGTCATGGTGTCAGTGCCAGAGGCAAGGGATGGATGAGCCAGTGTTCAGCTTGCTGCTTGGCGACGTTTACTCATCTCTGTACTAAAATGAGGCTGCGGCCTGCAACTAACTGGCTCCTAGACTGGCAGCAGCGATGAACTGACTTCATGGCTGTGAACTCATTTTTGTGAACTTTAATTCTGAATGTTATTTGCTTACTTTCTATTGTTTGCGCTATTTTTTTTTGCCCATTGGGTGTTTGACGGTCTTCTACTTTTAATGGGTTTCTTTGTTTTGTGGCTGCCTGTACATAGTATACATACTTTGACAATAAATGAACTTGGAGCAATGAGCATTGAGAGGTAACGTATTGGGGAAGCTTCATGCTGGTCATCTCGGCATGATCAAAATAAATGAGATGGCTCGAAGCTTTGTCTGGTGGCTTGGGATAGATCAGCAGATCAGTATCCTCTGGGGGATGTGGCTTATTCTGATTGTCAAAAGCCACTTTGTTGTGATTGGTTAGTTTAGAAACTGCAGCTGCCTGTGTTATTGGTTAGCCACCTGGTGTCCGGTTTCAAATATTCTAAATATATGGACAGCATGTGTCAGAGGTACTTTCTCTATTTCTTTGTTTAAAGCTAGTGGTGCACATGGCCTCATAGGTATATGCTCAGCGCACGCTTTTAACTAAGTATGGTTGTTGAATGTATGTATATTTGTTGAATATTCAGCTTTGTAGTGTTTGTAACTTGGGGAACATGGATGTTTGGTTGAATTTTTGCTCTTTGTAGATAAATGATTAACATACTGTTATGTACCCCTAGGGGTCATGTTTTTTATGGACTATACCTTTAAAAAGAGAGAGAGGGAGAGTTGTTCGACACAGACACCTGTTATTAAGAGGGAGAGGCGAAGTTTGCTTTGAGATGGTGTTATGGTTTCTCTGCAGCATGTTTACACTTTTGCAAGGACATTGCCAGCTTCTGCATTCTTACAGAAAGAGAAGGGAGGAGCTACTTGATGGACAGCTGGTGTTCAACATGGTGAGATAAATAGAAGGTCAGCTGACAGACTGACAGCCACATGGTTTTGGACACTGAATGAGCTTTGTTGTGTCCACAGAAAAGGTGGGTTTTGGAGGATCGATCAGTGGCTCTCTCAGTGTAAAAAGGATGTGACCGGTAGGGAGTTATTCGTGTGTCCGACCCTCACCTGGGTTGACAATTCCACCACAGAAGAACGGTCCCCTTTGTTGTGGTCACAGTTGGTGACTTCTAAAGAATTTTGGAGGACAACAAGAAGATCAACAGCGTCAGCTCACCTGAAGTCTCAAATCTCTCCCTCTCTCTCTCTGCATCACTACTCAACTCAATACCACGAACTGAACTGAACTTTACTCATCATCGTAAGACTATCTATTTACCCCAAGACTTGAAGAAGCTGGGTTTTCATATATTTCCACACTTACTTATATATAATCATTGCTAATCTCTTTGATATACAGGTGTCCCTGCTTTTCAAACGTTCGCCTTACGAAACCTCACTGTTACGAAAGACTTACATTAGTTCCCTGTTTTCGCTAACAGAAGGTGTTTTTACTGTTACGAAAAAAGGCAGCGCACTATAAAAAAACAGCGCGCGAAAAAAAATTCAGCGCGCGCCCCGAGCAGCTGCTCTCCCCCCAGATTTGAAACGGCATTCTGGCCGGCATTGCTTAAACGCGTGCCTGTGAGCAGCCGTTAGCAAGATGAGTTCTATGGTATCGGGAAAGCCTAAAAGAGCTCGTAAGGGTGTTACACTTTGCGTAAAACTAGACATAATTAAGCGTTTCAATCGTGGTGAACTAAGTAAGGACAAAGTGAGTTTGGCTTGTGGAAGTTGACGAAGATGATGTTGAAGAGGTTTGGCATCCCATGACCAAGAACTGATAGATGAAGAGCTGATGCAATTGGAAGAGGAAAGGATTACAATCGAAACCGAGTGAATAATGAGAAAGTACGACTTTAATTTTGAAAGGGTACGTCAGTTTAGGGCATATTGGCAAGATGATTTGACTCCTTACTAAAAACTATATGATAGAAAAATGCGCGAGGCTCAGCAGTCAAGCATATTGTACTGTCGTTTTTCAAGCCTTCCACATCAGACGACGAACCTTGACCTTCGACATCAAGGCAGGCAGAGATAGGAGAAGATGAGCTGCCTGCTCTAATGGAAACAGACAACGGTGAGATGACACCCCAGTGTCCCACCACCCCAACCCCCAGGCTGCCGACAGATACCGATTCGCGGAGAACGCAGCGGTAGCCGGGAGACACACAGCACACTGACACTGAATCAGAAGCTCGCCAATTTCCTCCTTATATATATTATCATGCAGCACAGTGCAAACCAACAATTCACCAGCTATACTATTCCAGGGTCAGCCCTTGCACTCACGCTTGGATCTCCTCAAACCCAATCTCTGAAGGAGTACGCAGGACAAGCAGCTGAAGCAAATTGAGGGGTCTTCAAAGAAGGAGGTTCGATGTTTCACTCCTGCACGAGCAGCCCTGGCAAGGGACTACAGAGGTGATCAAAAGTGGGAACTCAGAAAGATTAAGGACAGAACTGGACCACTCTCCTACCCAGTGGAGGTTGTATCTGATGTCATCTGGAGACAACCCATCAATCAGTTGAGGAGGGCAGAGTCAATTGTTGGGGAAGAAAGGTGTCCAGAGCTGTCAGGACCACCCCCTGCTGTCCTAGAGCCGATCCCTACAGTACAACTACCACAGAGGAGGTCCCAGAATCTGAGATTGTTTCTCAGCCACAAGTCTCTCCTGCCAAGCAGAATGACCTACCTTGACAGGAAAGATGTTATCCCAGTAGGAAATCCTTCACAGCGGGTAAATCTTCAGACCTGATTGGGGAAATTTAAAATTTACTATGTCCATATAGTTGTTGTATTATATATACTGTAGATACAGTGCACACACACTGTATGCTATATAACACAATAATATATAAACAGCATAGTAAATTTTAAATTGTCCCATTCAAGCCTGAAGATTTAATCGCTGTGGGGAATTTCTTACTAGTATAATGACTAGAGAGCAAAAAGTTACATATTTGAGTTAAGATGCATTCTATACTGATTTGAGTTTATAGCTAAGCAGGGAGGAGTGTAGTTCAATATTTCAGTAATATTATAAATATATTGTTTGAGTAAGCATTCTTTATTTGTTTACATAATTTTTATGTAAGTAGGTGAAGGGTATACATCATTACACCACCAGTGAGTACGCCGTGCGGTGTGAGCGCTTTACTAAGTTGACCAGTTTCCTGGCTCCCATGCTTTTCTTTAAATTAATTTTTGGAGTTACAAAACACGACAAGAGGATCTTCCAACCTGCTACTGTACCTCCTCCCCAACAAGAAGAGGGCATATTCCAGATGGTAATATCAGACATCCCACCTCTCCCGGAAGATCCGGGAGTCTCCCGCATATTAATAGTGGCTCCCTGACGCCCGGAAATTATATACAATATCCCAGAAATAGATTTTTTTGAGAGGGAGAGGGAGAGGGAGTGCGAGCATCCTGATTGGTCTCTCTTCGTGCTAAGAGTGGTCCCCAACCACCGGGCCACGAGGAAACAATATGATTTGGCGATATGAAACGATATGAGTCAGCTGCACCTTTCCTCATTCCCTGTCAAGCACTGTTGAACTTGAACGCATGCGAGGTCATTACCCACGCGTCATCCATGTCAGCGTGGGAAAAAGATCAACTCCTCGAGCTTGTAAATGACGGTGGGCTGAAAAGTATGTTTGACATAACATCTCTGCCGGCATTCTGGATCAAAGTCAAGGCTGAATATCCTGAGATAGCCACGAAAGCACTGAAAACATTGCTTCCATTTCCAACATCCTATCACTGCGAAGTGGAGTTTTCTGCAATGAATGTAATGAAAACTAAATTGCGGAATAGACTGGACATAAGGAACCCCGTTCAAGTATCGCTGTCTCCCATCACCCCTCGATGGGACTGTCTTGTTACAGGAAAACAAACCCAGGGCTCCCACTGATTCAGCGATTTTGGTGTGTTGCAATGACTTTATATGTTCATACGGGGAAAATATGCACTGTGTGTTTAATATCCAAACATTACTTAAAATGTTTTGATGCTATTGACTTGTCACCTATATTCAGGTCGTGATTAACACCTCCGCGCCCCCCCCCCCCCGATCAGCCAGTCCGCAAGAATATTGTCAATATTAAACTGGTCTGCGGTGCAAAAAATGTTGGGGACTCCTGCTAAGCTTTCACTGTGGGCGGGTTTTACAGACCTCAAAAATATTGACAGTGTTGCTCGCTGCACTGTTTGCAACAGTGACTTTTCTATTGCCCATGGTGGGTTAAAACGTAAAAGGCATATTGAGGTGAGTTTAACAGGTGTCGTTACTGTCTGTCTGTCTGTATCTTATTTTACGGCGGTTGGCATCCAGCTTAATGGTGCATTACCGCCACCCTCTGCTCCAGAATGTGCACTAGACATACATTCTAAATCCCTTCACCCAATCTCACACACACACACACACACAAACCTACACTTCACCCTCCCATCTTTGACCATCCTAGTATCCTATTCCTGTTTATTCGTCATATTCTATAAAAAACCCCTGTACCCCTTAAAAACGCTAAAAATACCCGGACTTGTGCTCTCTCACCCATGCCCAGCAACCCTTTTAATGTGAATTCCTGCATCCCCAACTCCCTTAATTTATTTCTCATCATCTCTCCCTGTATCCCATACTTCCTGCAACACAAAACTACATGTTCTACTGACTCCTCTTCATGACATTCCTCACACAATCCTGTCTGGTGTTTCCCTATCATTTTCAATGTTTTGTTTAATGCACAATGCCCCAGCCTTAACCTAGTCCACACAGTTTCCTCTCTTCTGTTTCCATTACCTACCCTAGTAACTGCAACACTCTTTTGTATTTGATATAAATGCCTCCCTTTCCCCTCCCTGTCCCATCTTTGTTGCCACATTCGGTTGACTTTTTCCCAGATTACACACTTAACCTCTGCTTTACTGATACTAATGTGCATTTCCACATTTTCTTTTTTTAACGCCCTCTTTGCCAACTCATCCACCCTCTCATTCCCCTTCACCCCTACATGTGCTGGAACCCATAGAGATTTTATCTGACCTCCCTGATTTGCAATTCTTGTAACTAACTGAAGGACTTCATAAAGTACATCTTGCTGACTGTTTGTGTGAAAAGACCTTAAACTTGCTAGAACTGAGGATGAATCTGAACATATCAATGCTTTGACTTGTCTGGCTTTCTGCACCCATTGCACCGCAACCAACACCGCCAGCAACTCCACTGTAAACACTCCTAACTTATTAGATGTTCTTCTGCTGATTCCAATTTCTTTTGCTGGTATGACCACCCCAAACCCTGTCTCTCTTGTTGCAGGTTCCTTCGCACCATCCGTATAAATGTGAGTATAATCACTATACTTTTCCATCACATGACAGTTAAATGCATTTACCAAATCTGTTTTATATCTTTCTTTCCTTTTTACCTCTAACAAATGCCAGTCTATGTCAGGCCATACAAGCTTCCATGGAGCTACAACCGGATAAACTACTGAAGGACTTATCCTCAGATCGAATACTCCACATTCTTTCGCGATATCATTCCCTACCCAACTAAAGGTATCCCTCTGAAACCTCCCATTTTCCCAGTACTCCTGCAACACTCCTTTAGTAGGGTGAGAATCATTGTGCCCCTGCAATTTAGCCCAGTAGTTTGCCATCAGTTGCATCCTTCTTAGTTCCAAAGGCATTATTCCCATTTCTACCTGTAGGGCTGACACTGGTGACGTTTTAAAAGCCCCACTGCACACTCTCAAGGCCTGAGCCTGAATCACATCCAGTTTCCTTATAAGAGACCTGGCTGCTGATCCATATGCTATATTTCCATAGTCCAACACAGATCTCACTAAAGCCACATACATTCTCTTCAAAGCTGAACAACTTTCTCCCCATTCCCTACCAGTCAAACATCTCATCACATTTATTACTTTTTTACATTTCTCCTCAACTTTCCTGATATGGTCTGCCCATGTTAATCGTGAATCAAATATAATTCCCAGAAATTTAAATGATGCAACCCTTTCTAATTCAACCCCATACATCCTTAACTTCTTCCCTACCTCAACCCTTTTCCTGGTAAAAAATACAGATTGAGTTTTGTCTACTGAAAATCTACATCCCCAATCTTAACCCCACTCTACCACTTCATCAATTGCTTCTTGTAGTTTCCTGATTATATGGTCCACGTTCCTGCCTCTTTTCCACAAGGCCCCATCATCCGCAAACAGTGACCTACCTATATCCACTGGTACCTTTGTGAAGACATCATTGATCATAATCATGAAAAGTAATGGGCTAATCACACTACCTTGAGGTGTGCCATTTTCCACTATGTACTGTTTTGATAATTCTGATCCAATCCGAACTTGAATTTTTCTACCAAACAAAAAATCTTTAATCCAATTAAAAACTCTCCCACCAACCCCCATCTTGTGCAGTTTAATTAATAATCCTTCCTTCCACATCATATCATAGGCTTTTTCAATGTCAAAGAACACTGCCACTACTGACTCTCTATTTGCCTGGGCCTTCCTTATTTCAGTCTCTAACATAATCACTGAGTCCATGGAATTCCTTCCCTTTCTAAAACCACTCTGATAACTTGCCAGTATTCCTCTTTTCTCAAGCTCATATGATAACCTTTCTGTTATCATCCTTTCCATTATCTTACATATACTTGATGTTAATGCAATTGGTCTGTAGCTAGTGGGTTTTGACAGATCCTTGCCAGGCTTCCTTATTGGAATTACTACTGCTTCTTTCCATGCACTTGGTAATCTTCCCTCCTCTGTTATAAAAATGCAGCAACTTCAAGAGCGCTCCTTCTCCTAGATTTTTTAGCATCACAGAGCATATCAGATCTTTCCCTGGGGAGGTTGGTCTCGATCTCTTTATTGCTCTCACCATTTCTGCTAATGTAAATGGATCATCAATTATATCATCTGTTCCTTCCCTCCTGTTTAACACACCTGGGTGTTGGCTCATTATTCTTTCCCTTCTTCTTCTCCCTTCTTCAGACGAATTTTCTGAACTGTGTATCAGTACAAATGACTTGGCCATGACCTCAGCCTTATCCCTACTGGAGACTGCAGTTTCCTCCTCAGATATCATTACTGGATATTCCCATTCCCTTCTATTTCCTCCCATCCTCTTAATCATTCCCCATATCTCTCCCACAGGTGTTGTTCTTCCTACCTTGTCGCAAAAACTCCTCCAACTTGCCCTTTTAGCTTGACGTATAGTTCTTCTCACCACTGCCTGTGCTTTCTTATATTGAACCAAATGCTGCATATTATGGGTTCTTTTAACTAGCCTGAATGCTCTATTTCTGTTTTTTACAGCCTGACAACATTCCTCTGTCCACCATGGTACCAGTTTTCTATTCATCCTATTTTTACTTAGGTATAGATCCTTCTGCTGCCATGATAATTGCTGAAGTCACCTGACTGTTTAATTCATCTACATTTCCAGAAATATCAATCTTTGTCAACCCTTCTTCACTCAACTTCTGGAACTTACCCCAATCAGCTTTTTCAAACACCCACTTTGGGGTTCCGCCACCTGGTCTTACTTCAACTCTTTCACCCACTGAACACAAAACTGGGTAGTGATCACTGTCTACTGTTGAAGCAGTCCAAACTCCCCAGTTACTAATGCCAGCCAAGGTATTAGACACTAACGTAATATCTAACACTGACTCAGTTCCTGTTGTTATATCTATCCTTGTGCTGCTACCATCATTCATACACACCAAATCCCTTTCTTCCATCAAATCTTCAATTACCTTCCCATTTGGATCTGTAATCTGATCCCCCCATATTGTGCTATGAGCATCAAAATCTGCACACCACACTACTTTATGTCTGTTTTGTCCTTGTATCTTTAATAGGCTGTCCAAATCCAACCTTTTACATGGATTGTAGTAGTTAATTATAACCACTCCCTCCCCTCTCTCCCACACTTCCACCACTATGTATTCCTGATCATCTCCTTTTTCCAGTACCCTATATGGTATACCTTGCTTGATTAACATAGCACAACCCCCTCCTCCCCCTAGATTTCTATCTTTCCTTATCATTGTATACCCATATACCACAAAGTCTAAAGTTGGTTTCAACCAAGTTTCCTGAATACACACTACATCCGGTTTTACAACCATTTCTTTAATAAAGTGCTTGAATTCCTGGCTATTGGCCAGTAAGCTCCTTGCATTCCATTGTAAAAGAATCACCATAATTAGTATTAACCAACACATGACACTTCCTGGCTTGACTGATTACTGAGGTTCTCCCTCACTTCCTCCCATGTCAGTCCTACTAACCCTAAATGGTTTACTGCTGCTTTTACCACCAGCTGAATTTTGTCACTTTTTGACTTTACCTCAGCAGTACTATTAATCACTCCTGCAATGAATGTTACTAGAGCCTTTTTGTCTACATAAATCCTGTCATTTGTTCTTTGTTGCATCTCTCGTATCCCTATTGCTCCCTGTTCATTAGGAACATTATTCTGTTCTCTTGACATTCTTACAGCTTCTGCATAAGTGATCTTTCTTTTCACTCTTATTTCTTGAATTTTAGTCTCCCGTCTCACAACCTCACACCCACTATATGCAACATTATGAGCTCCTCCACAATTGCAGCATTTTGGTTGAACTCCTGTTCTGCACTTTCCATATTCATGATCACCCCCACATCTAGCACACCTCCTCTGCCTTTTACAGTTTTTAGCCACGTGTCCAAACCTTTGACAATTATAGCACCTCAATGGCTTTGGCACATACACCCTTACTGGGTAACTCATGAAACCCAAGAACACCTTCCTTGGCACTCTTTCTTCTTCAAATTCAATCAATACAGATTCACTTTCCTTTTTCACTCCCTCCTTTGTTGTTTTCAGTCTTTGAACATTCATTACTTTCCCTCCTTTGATATTCCTCTTTATCTCCTCCATATTTATACTCATTGGTATCCCCGTAATCACTCCTTTACAACCACTGTTTTGTGCTCCCATCCTCCCAGTGTATTCCACCTTGCATTTTCCTATCTCTTTTAGCTTGAGTGCTTTCTCAAGTTGTTCCTCATTCGCATATCTTACCAATAAGTTGCCATCATTAAGGACTTTTGCAAATATTATTTCCCCTATCTTATTTGTCAGAGTTGTTGTTAGCACAAACGGGTTAATTTTCTTCATATGTCCCTGAGCCTTCTCATTAAACCTAATTATGACAACACCTCCTCTCTGAGCTTGTTCATCTTCCTCACTTTCAGAGCTTTCTCCACTATCATTTCTTATTCTTTTATTCCCTTTGTCTTGGTTTTTATTCATCCGACCCCTCACTACCTCCTCATTCCCTTTATTTCTCCCTTCACAATAATCCACCTCTCCCCAGCTGCCTACCTCTGGTCCCAAGTCTCCATCCCTCTCCTTCTCCACTTTCTTTCCCTCAACCCCGCCTCTTATCTTGTCCGCCATTACCGGAACCACACGACCCCCTCCCAGCAATTTCCGTTCCTTCCCCACTCTCTTTCCCTCAACAGGTTCCAAAACACACTCACGCATCAAGCAAAACACAGCCAGCTTCCAGTCAAGCCAACTCAGCCACTCCCGCTCCGTTCTGGTCAGCCAACTCGCCTCTGACTACCCAGGTGTCGTTACAGCATAGCTAAATGTTATTTAAACTAGCTGGCTAGCTGCTAAGGAGCTACGCTATCGATGTCCTACGTGATAAAGCCAAACTCCCTGTAGACTTGCTTAAAGTTGTAATAGAATAAACATGGTAATATGATATAAGCACATATTTTAATGTCACATTTGCTGCATATACCCAACTTGGTTTACAGATTAGACAAAATCACCAAACAAAGTATTACATACACCCTTGGAGGTCGACGGGTGGGGTGGGGGGGGTGATACCTCCCTGAAATGAGCTTTTGCAGGGTGGGATGTCTGTAATATCGCTCAAGATATAAGTCACCTACTTATGGTACACCCTCTTGAAGATGTCCTTAATGATGCGGAGGAGTCTGTCTGTGATGGAGCTGGCTAAGCCTACAATTCTCTGTAGCCTCTTACACAGATTTTCCCATACATGTTTAAAGTACTTTTCAAACTGGTGATGTTTCATGGCATTGATTAATGACTAAATATAGTTTATACTCCATTTTCTTGATTATGGATGGTGTTAAGGGGATTATTTATTCAATGAAAAAGGAGTGATTCTCTGGCGCGGGGGGAGGTGCAGGGGGCGGAGCAGTGAGTCGCCGCGCGGTGGGGAGGTGCAGGGGGCGGGGCAGTGAGTACATCAAAGTTGCTGGTGAACGCAGGCCTGACAAAGGGTCTCGGCCCAAAACGTGGACTGTACCTCTTTCTAGAGAAGCTGCCTGGCCTGCTGCGTTCACCAGCAACTTTGATGTGTGCGGCAGCGAGTACGCCGCGGGGTGGGGAGGCACAGGGGCGGGGCAGTGAGTCACCGCGCGGGGGGAGGTACAGGGACGGGGCAGTGAGTCGCTGCGTGGGGGGGAGGTGCAGGGGGCGGGGCAGTGAGTCGCCGCGCGGGGGGGATGTGCAGGGGGCGGGGCAGTGAGTCGCTGCGCGGGGGGAGGTGCAGGGGCGGGGCAGTGAGTCACTGCGCGGGGGGAGGGAGGTGCAGGGGGCGGAGCAGTGAGTCGCCGCGCGGGAGGAGGGAGGTGCAGGGGGCGGAGCAGGGAGTCGCTGCGCGGGGGGGAGGTGCAGGGGCGGGGCAGTGAGTCACTGCGCGGGGGGAGGGAGGTGCAGGGGGCGGAGCAGTGAGTCGCCGCGCGGTGGGAGGGAGGTGCAGGGGGCGGGGCAGAGTCGCTGCGCGGGGGGGAGGTGCAGGGGGCGGAGCAGTGAGTCGCCGCGCGGGAGAAGGGAGGTGCAGGGGCGGGGCAGTGACTACGCGGTGGATAAATGTGGGGTTGGGTGCAATGAGCGATGGGAAGGCGAATTGACAATTTAAATTAATATTATAAGCGGTGGCTTGGTTCTTTCAGCTGATTCGCATGACTTCTAATAATAACGTCGCTGTTGCGCTACTTGCACCCTCCCCAGCGAGTCTGAAGCGGTGAGTGTGTCTGTGCGTCCGACGTTTCTACAGCTGCGACGGTTCTAGAAATCGAGCGGGCGATGTCCAAACAGGGCCTCAACTTTATGAACCCTGGCTTTAGTCACTCGGGTCTGATCTAGGGAAACAAACAACAGCGCGTTATAGTGCAGCCAGGGGCTGTCTTACTTTCCTGTGGTGGAAATAGCTGAGTCTTGAGGTCGCTGCTATTGCACTTGCGGTGGTCGCCGTGCGGTAACATGATGTCCTTGTAGTGTGAATTGATACACTGGGTTGAGTCAAAATGAAATGCCAGTTGATGTTAGGCAACTATGAAACGTTAATACTTAATATTATGACCCAACATAATATGACCAAATTCGCAGTAGCTACTGTCCTTTCACACATATTCCCCAGGGTAATTCTAAAAAGATCTTTTCAGAGAAGCGTTTGCATTTCACGGCACTTTTTGCAAACTAGAATATAAAATTATCTGGTCATTATGTGTGTGTGTTTATGTATTTGAAACAAATACGAAAGGCTGTACTCAATTTGAGGGAAGGGTGTTTACATTCGTGTTGACGTTGCCGACTCGGTGGGAAAATGAAGAAAATTAATTATGTCTTAATCACAAAAACTATGTAGAACATAACTAGGTACCATCTGGTAAGAACGCTGCTTGCTGCTTTGACTTCATGTTTTGCTTATTATTTGAAAAATTATTGGACTCTGGGATGGTGCCAGAGGACTGGAAAATTGCAAACGTTACTCACTCTTTAAGAAAGGAGGTAGGCAGCAGTAAGGAAATTATAGACCAGTTAGCCTGACCTCAGTGGTTGGGAAGGTGCTAGAGTCAATTGTTAAGGATGAGGTGATGGAGTACTTGGTGACAGGACAAGATAGTACAAAGTCAGCATGGTTTCCTTCAGGGAAAATCCTGCCTGACGAACCTGTTGGAATTCTTTGAGGAGATTACAAGTAGGGGATGTAGTGGGTGTTGTATATTTGGACTATCAGAAGGCCTTTGACAAGGTGGCACACCTGAGGCTGCTTACCAAGTTAAGAGCCATGGATGATTGGTAGGAGGCAGTGAGTGGGAATAAAAGGATCCTTTTCTGGTTGGTTGCCAGTGACTAGTGGTGTTCTGTAGGGGTTGGTGTTGGGACCAGTTTTTTAATGCTTTATATAAATGATTTAGATGATAGAATAGATAGATTTGTTGCCAAGTTTGCAGAAGGTACGAAGATTGGTGGAGGGGCAGGTAGTGTTGAGGAAACAGGTAGGATGCAGAAGGACTTGGACAGATTAGGAGATTGGGCAAGAAAGTGGCAAATGAAATACAATGTTGGAAAATGTATGGTCATGCACTTTGGTAGTAGAAATAAATGTGCGGATTATTTTCTAAACGGAGAAAATCCAGGAATCTGAGATACAGAGGGACTTGTGAGTCCTTATGCAGAACACCCTCAAGGTTAACTTGCAAATTGGGTCGGTGGTGAGGAAGGCAAATGCCATGTTAGCATTCATTTCAAGAGGTCGAGAATAGAGGGTGTGATGGTGAGGCTTTATAAGGCACTGGTGAGGCATCACTTTTGAGTATTGTGAACAGTTTTGGGCCCCTCCTCTTAGAAAAGATGTGCTTGCATTGGAGAGGGTCCAGCTGAGGTTCTCAAGGATTATTCCAGAAATGAAAGGGTTATCATATGAGGAATGTTTGATGGTTCTAGGTCTGTACTCACTGGAATTCAAAAGGATGAGGGGTGATCTCATTGAAACCTTTCGACTGTTGAAAGGCTAAACAGAGTAGATGTGGAAAGGATGTTTCCCATGGTGGGAGAATCTAGGACAAGAGGGCACAGCCTCAGGATAGGGGAGCGCCCTTTCAAAACAGTAATATGGAGAAATTTCTTTAGCCAAAGGGTGGTGAATTTGTTGCCACATGCAGCTGTGGAGGCCAGGTCGTTGGGTGTATTTAAAGAGGAGACTGATGTGTTCTTGATTGAACATGGCATCAAAAGTTATGGGGAGAAGGCTGGGAACTGGGGTTGAGGAGGAGAGAGAAAAAAGGATCAGCCATGATTGAATGGCGGAGCAGACTCTATGGGCCAGATGGCCTAATTCTGCTCCTATATTTCATGGTCTTGTTGTATACAAGAAGCTTATTTGTTTTTTGGGGGAAAAGACAAAAACCATGCAATTAAGTTGTCTGTGGACTGTTTTCCTGTTTAATTTGTGTTAGATTTTCTCTCTGTTCTCACCCCTCACCCCAAAGGGACACATCCATATATTGGAATTAATTGTTCCAGGCTTGGGTAGTAATTGCTGTAGGATTGGGTGGACAGAGAGCAAGCCCCAGGAACTTCCTAAAAGAAGCAACTGAGTGAATGTGAAGCTGTATTGTCGAGTGTGCAATTTTATTTTTGTTTCAGGTTGAATCTAAATGCATTCGTCGTTCTTTAGATATCACTGGGATCTTTCTCAGCCAGTTCACAAACAAGTAACAGTTCAGTTTTTTTTTAAAAAGTATGTTACTTTGTGCTTTGCATCTTTCTGGTGTTTATGTGCAATATCTCATTGCATAACCAAATGCAGGATCTAGCTGGAAATTATGTGTTAACATGTAATATTGCTGTATCCCTTAAATAGTGAACACGAGTTTCTGCAGTTGCTGGAAATCCAGAGCAAAATATAAAAAGGAGCTCTGCCTAACCTGAGTTCCTCCAGCAGTTTGTGTGTTCCCTTTATATAGAACTGATGAAGGTAGTGCAATTATTAACTGCTTGTGTCATTCAGGTTGACTGACATCCAGTGATTCTGCTGGATATCTGTGTTTGTAGCTCATTGTATATTGAACTGCTGTGTATGTGCAGTCAAAGTGAAAATGGAGGTGAGCTGAAGGTAAAATTCTTGTCCATCGTATCTCCTATTCTAGTCTTCAACTTGCTATTGAATAGTGAAATCTTTTCTTACTGCAGAGAGAGCCCAGATGCATTTGGCATACTGTTCTTCAGGTTTTGCCACGTGTATTATTCGAGGATAGGTGACTTGCGTGAAAGTAAATTTAGAGCCATTTTACTCTATTAATGTTTTAATCATTTGTTCAAATAAAAAGATTTTTGTAAATACATCTACTCTTTGTATTTTATTCTATTTTCATTATTTAAAAAAAAACTTGGGTTGTTTGTAAATGTTTTACAGAGACATTTAAAATATGCCCAAAGCCTTTGATTATAACAAACTATCCAAGATTATTGAGTGATCTGATGTTGAAGATCAAAACGTAGGGGCTTCATGTTATGTCTGGATACTATTTGAAGCTTGTGTCTCACAGGAAACAACTTGGGTGGACAGAGTCAACTTGTTTGGTTGTCTACATCCAGAAAAAACAAATTGGCTTTGTGGACAGTGTCCAAATGACGGAATTGGTTGAGCATAATGTGCTTGTAACAGAATGTTGCTTTGGTTAAGGTTTGATATTTTGCAGCCATTTCCAAATTTCTGCAAATAGTGGAACTATACAGGAAATATTAACATGCACTCAGTCTGTTTATTATAACTTCTGTGAAGTGTGGACAGCTATTATTGTGTCAAACAAAAATAATTCAGAACTTGAGGTCAAATAACTTGGATTTCATAGAAAACCAAAGCTCTAACACATGTTTGCAAATAGGATTAAAGCAAATTGAGAAATACATAAAAATTAATTAATTTAATTAGTCAGTAATTGACCTTCTCTGCTGGTCAGTAAGTAAACATTTTGAAAATGAATTAAATTAAATGAGGCATTTGAATTAAACAAGAACACTTTTTCTTGTAGGAAACGTGAAGCTGCCAAACAATTGATTGAAAATTACTACTTTCAGTTAACAAAAGGCTGTGGAAATGAGTTCTGTGCAAATGAGAACTGTGCTTCCTGCCCTGGTTTCGAGCAGTTGGATAATAATCAAGCCGCAGCCAGAGCCCTGGAGTTGTACCAGACTAGGGCAGAGTTATGTACCGGCTGGCCCACCAAAAAAGCAAAAACATTGGTTTGCCAAAACATTTCACCTGACAAGCTTAAACATGGAGATCTCAATGTTGCTGTAAACGACACTGATGTGATTGGTAGTGACAAACAGAAGTGGAACAACTTTCAAGGTATGGCTCAGTTTTTCCTTGTAGAGTAAATACGAAGTGTAAAATTGTTTTTTTTAAAGTAAGTTACTGTTCTGTTTATCTTAAAATATTGGTTCCAAAATTATATAAAATTTAAAATCAATTTTAACTGTATTCTTGTTCATTGAGCAATCATGAAAATCATTGCTGCTTCATTGAGAAGCATAACCTTTTGTACATTATCCTCTCTTTCTAACATTATTAAGCGATATGGTTTGTATAGCCTTGTTCTCTATTTTGCCTTGCCTGCCATTGTTGCTTTGAGTTCCAGCAAGCTACATATCTGATATATAAAAACACAAAACTCAAAAACAAAAACACACTGGACTTTTAAGGCTGAAATAATCGGAAATAGGAACGGCTGACCATAGTCCTTAAGAGCCATTTGGAAATGTATAGTAAAACACCCACTGTGTTATGTCCAATCATTACCTGCCATTATTGGAGAAAAAGAGGAAATAGAAATTTGTACCTGCATTGGGCTTAACATAATTTATTTGAGAAGTCATAATTGAAAGTTTTCATATTTTCTTAAGATTAGTGATATGAAGTAAGGTAATGAAGTACCCCATTCTTGCTTACTGGCAATAGCTTATTCTGATAGCAGCTTGTGTGTGCAAACATTCAATTAGCTTGGTGCAAAGTTGTATTTATCTTGATGAGTGGGTAAACAAAGATGATTCTTCCAATTTGTGAATAATTTATTTCAATCTCCAGCCATCAGCTATCTTACTGAAGAAAAAGTGGATGAAATTCTAAGTGTTTGCAATGAAACGGGAGACCTCTCACTACTGGTGCGAGTCATTGGCCAGATATTCTCCAGTGCCGAAAAACTGGTTAAGAGCTTCAGGAAACTTGAAATGAAGAAAAAGTGTTTGAACTGCTTACCAGAAAATATGTGGGCTAATTTGGAAAAAGATCATAAAACTGGAGCAGTTGTTGGATGTGACTATTCAGTACCTTGCTGTTCTCAACAGAAATCATGTGATTATCTTCAGCAATCATTTAAGCCAGAAGAGTTAACTATAGATGTGAAATCTGTTCGGCGGGTATACAGAAAACTTTTAGTACATAACCAGATTGAAACTGCACTAATTAATGCTTTGATGTATCTGTCACCAGATGTGGAATGTGATTTAACCTCTCGTGATGCATATAACAGAGATGCAACCTACCTAAACTTATTCATAATTGTGATGGAAAATCATAACCTTCATAGTCCTGAGTATCTGGAAGGAGCCTTGCCTATGTTTTGCAAAGCAATGTGCAAACTTCCTCTGTCAGCACAAGCTGATCTGATTCGACTGTGGTCAACATACAGTGCTATTGATATCCGTAGAATGGTTGAGGTCTTTCAACAGCTTATTACATACAAAGTTATCAGCAATGATTACAGTTGTCGAAATTTGGTGAATGATGATGATGTTGCAGTTGCTGCAGCCAAGTGTCTAAAATTGGTGTACTATGCAAATTTAATGGGTGGTGTGTTGACCTTTGAGAATGATGATGAGGAATCCTCACAAGAAACCAGAGAGAAGAATTTGCAACAGAATCTTTTAATTGAGACAACCAATTATAAGAAAGGCCCCCGGGTGGATCCTTTAGAAAAAATACTTAATTTTAAGGCTATTGACTGTTGTCGACCAGTCATACCTTATGAGGAATTTGTTAATGAATCATTAAACAATGTTCTTGCAGTGGATAAGGACTACATATTTTTTAAAGTAGATAGTGAGAAGAAATTTCCTTTCTTGACGTGTCCTTTCCTCCTTACTCCCTATACTAAAAGTCAAGGCCTCTATTATGACAACAGAATTCGAATGTTCAGCGAACGCCGTATAACTGTGTTGTACAATTTGGTACAAGGACAGCAAGTTCAACCTTATCTTCGACTAAAAGTAAGGCGTGATCATATGATTGATGATGCTCTTGTGCGGGTATGTACCATTATTTTTCTTGCAAAGCTACATTTTATACACACGTGCCAGAAGGTTTTTCTTAATAGATTTAAAATTCAAGATTGTTTAATATAATCGGTACCCAAGTATAAAGAAGGAAATAATTCTTACTGTGGATCCAGTGCAGCACCAGAAAATTAGATAAAGAACACAATGATAAAAACGCATAGGGTAACTTGTAATCATTGTATGTACATAGTGCTACTAGATACAGAAGGGATTGTACATGAGGTGACTGGCATGAATTGAAAAAAGTGGTGCTGCTGGCCAGGTGCATAATGGGCGGAGGTGTTGATCAACCTTGCTGCTTGGGAAAAGTAACTTTTTGAGTCTGGTGGTCCTAGTGTAGATACTAAAATGAATTTTTCAACAGTCTCTAATATGTTCAAAATGTATATTTCATTTCTAATAAAACACATCTTTGTTTTGGATAGTATCTTGAACAACAATAGTAAAACAAAGTTAAAAGATTACCCAACTTTAAATTACAAGAGAATTTGTACAGTATTTAGTTAAGTTTGGTACTAGAAATGTAAATGGGGAAAGAGATCCCATTCTGCTCCTGTAGAAAATTGCAAGATATGGAATGCATTCACACAGTTACTTTTGGTGAGCTAATTGTAAACATCACAAGCTAAATGTTTCATAGCACTGTAGTAGTCATGCAGTAGAGTTACATGACCTGAATTTTCTGCTGTGTCCACAGATCGATTCACCACTGTACATCAAAATGAGTAAAGGGGGAAAATCTCAAACTGGCAAGTGAGATAAATGTGACCTTCAATCTTTAGTACAGTATTCATATTGGAATGGGCACCAGATTAGAGAGGCCAATGTATGTTTAAAAATTTGAAATCATTTGGCAGGTGTGACATAATCCTTTGTACCAGTGGGCCCCAAGCTCTTTAATTTGTTTGCATATTTTGATCAGACACATGCAGGTCAGAGGCTGAGCAGCCTGCTGAGAGTGACTTTCCTCCTTTCACCCCAAAGCCTTTACATCATGCATGAAACAGATTATATATGTTACCATATCAGATTGTGTTTCTCTTAATCACTCTGTACTTTGTCCACTGGAAGAGTGCTTTTTATTATTCCTTTGAAATGATAATTCTACTAAATGGAACGATTTTGGGACACAGTCAAGCCTGTTGTTGCTTGGATTCGTAAGGTCCCATGATTGTATTTGACCCCTCATGAGCCCATTAGGTTAACATTGTGGTTTCTTATTTAAGTTGCTTTGTTTGCAGTTGGAAATGATTGCCACTGAGAACCCATCAGATTTGAAAAAGCAACTGTACGTGGAATTTGAAGGTGAACAAGGAGTGGATGAAGGCGGCGTTTCCAAGGAATTCTTTCAGCTAGTTGTTGAAGAGATTTTTAATCCTGATATAGGTATTTTTCCAACCTTGGTACATTGAGTACTTCAGTAATCTATGTTATCACAATCTTTTATTGAGTGAAATATCCAGAGATTTCTTGCCATGTAGTAGTCATGTGGGGGGGAATTTAAGATGGATTGCTATATTGATAGTCCTAAACTGTTGTCACATAAAACAAAACAGAGTTTTGGTTTTGATTCAGAAGCGAAAATTTGATAATATCTGCAGTGTTCTGAAAATCTCCATTCAAGCATTTGCCATTCACATGGCTCAGTGTTTTGGATACAACTACTAATCTGTTGATGTATCTCTGTAAATTTAAATGAATGGATCGGATGAAGGAAAAATCTTTGTATCATGTTTGAGTGGATTGCTGGTTGGTTATTAAATGAATATGGGTAAACTCAAAATCCATGTTGATAATTAAGATTTTATAAAACTGTAGGAGTACAGGGATTACTGTGTTAAAAATCCCAATGCTTTAGGTGTTTAGCCTATGTGGTTGGGTAATTCAAATTGTTTTGTTCCAATGGGAACTTGTTTGATTATTTTTCTTCCTGTAGGAATGTTTACTTATGACAGCTTTACAAAACAATTTTGGTTCAACCCTACCTCTTTTGAGAATGATGGGCAATTCACACTAATTGGAATAGTGCTGGGTTTGGCGATTTACAATCACTGCATCCTTGATGTCCACTTCCCTATGGTAGTTTACAGGAAATTGATGGGCAAAAAGGGAACTTTAGAAGATCTTGCTGGCTCTCATCCTGTAAGTTAATACTCCTAATTATTATGAGGTTAATTTTTATTAACTGTAATTGAATAAAATATAGTTGTAACAAAATGTTAAGTCAATATAAAATTACTGGTGAATCAACTGGTAAGGTTAAAACCTACCGAATGTTGAAAGGACCAGACAAGGTGGATGTGAAGACGATGTTTCCTATGGTGGGTGTGTCCAGAACTGGACGGCACAGCCTCAAAATTGAGGGGTGACTCTTTAGAACAGAGGTAAGGAGGAAATTTTTCAGCCAGAGATTAGTGAATCTGGAGTGCTCTGCCACAGACAGCTGTGGAGGCCAAACCATGGGTATATTTAGAGTAAAAATTGATAGTTTCCTGATTGGTCAGGGCATCATAGGCTGTGGTAAGAAGGGAGCTGTATGGGGTTGAGTGGGATCCAGGATCAGCCATGATGGAATGTTGGAGCAGATTCAATGGGCTGAATGACCTAATTCTGCTTCTTTGTCATGTGGTGGCAAGTGGATTTCAAGAAACAAGCTGGAGGTGTATGAGATAAGAGGCATTAACAGAGTGGACAGCCAACACTATTTTCGCAGGGTAGCAGTGGCTAATACCAGAGAGCATCTGTTTAAGGTCATTGGAAGAAAGTATAGGGAGTATGTCAGAGGTACGGTGTTCTAAACAGTGATATGTGCCTGGAACACGCTACCAGGGTTGGTGTTAGTCGTGGATACAATAGAGACATTTAAGAGACTTGGGCATATGGATGAAAGAAAAATGGAGCACTACCTGTGAGAGAAAGGTTAGATTGATGAAGTAACATAGATGATCGGTGCACATTGTGGGCCAGTAAATGCTGTCCTTTTCTGTTTAATACTATTTATTGATTGGATAGATTATATGCACAGTGCATATCTAAGAGAACTGCTGCGTCAGTACCAGAGACCCAGGTTCAATCCTGACCTTGGATTTTGTTTCTGTGTGTGGAGTTTGTTCTCTCTAACTGTGTGGAGTTCTTGCAGGTGTTTTAGATTCCACCCACATCCCAAAGATAGGTTGATAAATTAATTAGCCCTTGTGAGTGGTAAAACCAGAAGTTGATGAAACTGCAGGGAGAATTAACTACGATTTATGTAAATAGGTGGTTAATGGTGTGAATGAGCTCTGTGGGCTGAAGTACCTACTTTACTACTGTACCTCTTTATAACATTTGTATGAAGGGATTGGCACTTCATAGAGTGAACATGACAAATTTTGACCAGCCTTACAGTAAATGCCTGTTTGGAAGTTAACAGAGTAGGTTAATTGTTTAAAAGGGTCATAAAACATGGAAGTACAGTATTCAGTGTAATTTTGTAAATGAATTCTTAGAGAACTTGAACAGCATTGCTTATTAGGCACATGCTTTTTCTAACATGATGAGTTGCATAGCAATTATGATGGTTTTTGATTTAGTACTTGGCTTGTGCTGAGTTGGTTAGAATGAGACAAATTTTAGTATGTTTTGATAGAAAATGGATTACATTTTTACTAAATGTATTCTAATCCTTGAAGGTTTGACTGAGGATAAGGTCAGGCTTCATTAGGTGGCATAATGGGTATTTCACGTGAGTTATTTCAGTAAAAAGATTACTGAAAGAGGTGGCTGAATTAGTTTAGCAGAGGATTATTTTAGAATACCTATGTTTCTAAACTAAAGGAGGCTTCAAATTAACTTGTACATAATTAACCATTTAACAATTAAATAGAGTATGCAAGTGACAATGAGGAAAGAGTACAAACATTTTCAAGTGATGTTGGAATGAGTTGAGATTGCTGGGTCTTTGACTGGTATCTTCATGTCCTCTCTAGCCATAGGCGAGGTCCCAGAGGACTGATGGCTAGTGTTGTACCTTTATTTAAGAACGGAGCAAGGGAAAATCCTGGAAACTATAGACGGGTGAGTTTCATGTCAGTTGTAGGAGAAAGTGCTAGAGAAAATTCTTGGCGATAGGATAAATTAGCATTTGGAAACCTTAGCCTAATTAAGGAGAGCTAGCATGGTTTTGAGGGTTGGCAGATCATGATTTTTTTTTGACAAGATGATGAGAGCTATTGAGGGTAGGGCAGTGGATGTTGTCTATATTGCTTTTAGTAAGGTGTTTGACAAAGATCCTTGGTGGCTAATCCAGAAGATTAAGATGCATGGGGTCTAAGGTGAATTTGCCATTTGGATCTGGAACTGGCTTGTGTATAGAAGAATGGGTAGTAGTTGAAGGGACTTGTTTGAGCTGGAGGTCTGTAATTAGTGGTGTTCTGCAGGGAACTGTGCTGGTACCTCTGTATATAAATGCCCTGGATAAAAATGTAGATGGTTGGGCTAGTAAATTTGCGGATGATATCAGGGTTGGTGGAGTTGTGAATAGTGTAGAAGACTGGCAAAGAATACCGTGCAATTATAGATCAGTTGCAGATATCAGCAGTAAAATGGCAGATGGAGTTTAGCCCAGATTAACATGAGGTGTTGCATCTTGCTAGGGCAGATGCAAGGAGATGGTGTTGCTGAGCAGAGAGATCTTGGGATCCAAGTTCTTAGCTCCTTGGGAATGTGTTCAAGTTGATAAGGTGGTTAAGAAGGCTTATGGAATGTTTGTTTTTATTAGTCAAGGCACTGAATTCAGAAGTCAGGAGATTATGTTGCAACTTTATAAAACTGATTAGGCCACATCTAGGATATTACATACAGTTCTGGCTGCCCCACTATAGGAAAGATGTTGAGGCTTTGGAGAGGGTGCAAAAGAAGTTTACCAGGATGCTGCCTGGTTTAGATAGCATGTGCTATCATGAGGGGTTGGATAAACTTGGGTTGATTTTTTTTTTTTCTGGTGTGCTGGAAGCTGAGGGGAGATCTGATGAAGTTTACAAGATTGAGAGGCACAGATAATGGACAGAGAGTAGCTATTTCCCAGGGTTGAAATGTCTAATATCAGATGGCATGCATTGAAGGTGAGAGGGGGTAGGTTCAAAAGGGATGTGAACGGTAATTATTATTTTTAACTCTCTGGTGGATACCTGGAATGTGCTGCCTGGTATGGTGGTAGAAGCAATACATTAGAGTCTGTTAAAATTTGGATAGGCACATGGATGTAAGAAAGATGGAGGGATATGGACAAAGTGTAGGTAGGATGGATTAATGTTTGGGTGTTTGTGATTTGCTTTTTAGCTGGTTTGGCACAACATTGTGGGTCAAATGGCCTGTTCCTGTGCTGTACTTTCCTATGTTCTATAAAATTATTTACCATCAATGATCTTTCTGATTATGTGAGTGATAGAATTAGGCTAACATACTTAAAGACTGTATTTGGAGGATAATCTTTGAAATATACATATTGATTTTTTTGAAATCAATTCTTTGCAGATACTGTATCGAAGCTTCAAAGAAGTCCTGGAATATGAAGGAAATATAGAAGAAGATATGATGATCACATTTAAAGTATCATATAATGACCTATTTGGAGTGCCAATAATTCATAACCTAAAAGAAAGCAGTGATGAGATCCCAGTCACAAACCAGAATAAAAAGGTTATTACAGTGATCTTAATTAGTAAATTTGTATACTTATGTAAAATGGACACAATGCAGCGATTAAATATTGTTTCAGGAGCACGTGTTAGGATACTGGAAAAATATTCAGTTTCTATTGGTTGTTTTTAAACTTTTCTGTGGTCAGGGAATGGAGAGAGAATGTGTTAATGTGTTGGGCATATTACTTCACAAACTGTTTGAAAGGTATTTGCTGAATGAAAGTAAATGCTGGGAGGTATAGGGGAGTAAGAAACACATTTTCACTGCCTCAGCTTGAATCCATTAGATGTTTTCATTTGAATAATTTGATTTCTGCTCTTTGCATCATGAAGCATAATTCCAAAATAGTGCTTCTAGAGTAAAATGAATGGATTCTGGAATAAAGTTACACATGAATAGATCTAGTCTACAGGATCATGTTTGCTCTATACTATCTATTACAGTGATCTGAAATAAAATGAAGGCAGAAGTAGCTCCAAAGCCACACAGGATGCTGCAGTTTGTGTTTTGCAGTATATTTGCTGCTTTTATGAGCAGATTGGGACATGCAATGTAAAAGCAATTGAATTTTTTTTCCTATCATTTGAGGAATGAATTTTGGGCAGAGAACTGAGTTCCTTTGCCTGCAAGAAAGTTCAACTGAATATTTAATGTTCACCTGAATGGAGTTTAATCGAAAAGATGGTACCCACAAATATTCATACTGTCAGATTACTGCAAAGGAAAGGTTTACAGGGATGTGGGCCAGATGCAGACAAATGGGAGTAGCTCAGGTAGCCACCTTGGCCACACACAAATTGAAGCAAAGGGCCTATCGCTATATAACTTTGAGATGCTATTTCAGTAAGGTAATTATTCTTGCCATATTTTATGTGTTAGGTTATCCTATTTTAAATGTTAGCTGTCTGATAAAAGCTTTTGTATTTTCTTATTTAGGAATTTGTTCAACTATATACTGATTATATTTTGAACCAGTCAGTGGAAAAACAGTTCAGAGCATTCAGTCGAGGTTTCCATATGGTTACAAATGAGTCTCCCTTGAAATATCTTTTCAGACCAGAAGAAATTGAACAATTAATCTGTGGCAGCAAGGTAAATTTTGTTTAATTTATTCTCAATCTGGATTAATGAATTGTTATAAACTAATAATTGGATGTTTTAGTTTTCCATTGTTTATATTTGAAACTAGTGATATAGTCTGTTGGCTTCAAGACCCTAGAAAAGTTGGCCACTTTGAGAACTAACCTTTTGGAACTGACAGACATTATTAAATAATTGCATCACAACTTTCAAATGATCCAGCACAATCTTTAGTCAATCAAGGAAAGGGAGTCATTGGGCAGCACTGACATACCCTTCCATGTACTTCTGAGACCTGGACTACTTATAGCAGTTATCTCAAGGCTCTGGAAAAATACCATCAATGCTGCTTTCACAAAGTCCTCCAAGTTCTTTGCAAGGATAAATGAGACAACATCCTTGTCCTTGCCCAGAGCAACATTTCCAGCGTTAAAGGTCCGGTTATTCTTAGTGTCATACATTGGGTGAGACATAACATTAGCTTGCCTGGCACCAGATTTCTAAATAAAACCCTTCTTTCTGAATTGTGCTCAAAAACTATTCAAGAACACGCTCAAAGCATCCCTGCGCAACATTCCCACTGACTGCTCAAAGTTGAGGTGGACTATTTAGGATGGTATTAAGAAGCTCAAGGCCATGTCTCAAAAGCACACACAAGCCCTGTATGAGTGCCAGAGGAACACATCACTTGAACCTTGACTACTTGCCCTATCTGCAGAAGAATGTGTTGCTATTTTCAAATTGTTAGCCACTTCAGAACCTACTAAGTCAAACTGGATGTAAGTTACCTTTGATCTTGAGTGATTGGCTAAGGTGGATTTTCCAGATATTTGTGCCTTATTCTCTTAAGAACCTCAGCAGAAAAGATTAATTGGCTTTCAAACTAAATCATAACGATTGCATTTTTTGGTTTAGTCAGAGAGCCAATTCATACGTAAAGGTTAAATGATAATATGAAGTTAGGTTAATATGAAATCTAAGCCATTCCAGAATCTATGACATTTTGGAACATTTCAACCAATGTGAGTATGACTTGGACCACATCCACTTATGATGCAGGCAATTGGGTTCTGAAGATTTGTCTGCTTTCAATTACTATATTATTTATTTACTAATGCTAATTTAATTCAAATCCTCTTTCTCTCTAGATCTGTTGATTCCCATAATTTCTTGGATATTTTCTTCCTTCAGTGAGGATGGTCACAATATTTGTTTTAATTCCCCAATATGATTTTTCTTCTTTTAAGAGACCTGTATTAACTTCAGTTAATCTCTTCTTCCTTTTCGCTTATTAACTGAGTCGTTTACCATCTGCTTGTATGTCTCACTATTCTATCTTCATATTATGCTTTCCCTTTTATCGCTTCCTTCATCCTCTTTTGCTCATTTCTAATATTTCTCCAGTCTTTTGGCTCGCCATTCTTGAGCAACGTTGTAAGCCTTTCTTTGTATTTAATAAAACAATTAAAAATAAAATCATCAATGAATGAACCACTTTACCAGCTGTGCCTGTACCTTAAAGGTGTATAAATTTTATTGGAAATCGTATATTAATTTTTAAACATTAACTCTTTAAAAACTACTTTTATAAACTTTTAATTTTTTACTTCTGCAATTTTTTTTGTAGTTCAAATTTTTATTATTATTTATTCTTATTTTACAAAGCAGCACAGCATATCATAGAGCAGATAGAGTACAGCATATTTACACAGCCATCCCATGACAGGAAAACAAGTAAAACTTAGAAACAGAAAGAAGTTCTAATTTAAGTTTATATTAACATATAACTTTTGCAATTTTAATTTTGTTTGCCTGTTTGTGCTTGTGCTTCATATTTGTGTATTTATGGCTTTGGTTTCAGATTGGCTTTAAATTAGTTTATAAAGTAATCACTTATTACTTTAAGACTCTTCAACTATAATACTTAATTTTTTTAAATCATTGTTCAGCTTTTAAGATATTAATCTGGAAATGTTTTTCTTTCATTTTCTATGTACTCTGATTTTGTTCTTAATACTGAATTGCTAAGTTGATTTACCCTGTAAGCATACAAAATCTCTCTAATTATGACATTATCCTTGTTACCTTTGCCTTCAATTTCCTTGTTTTTTTTACACCATGTCTTGTATTATCACTGAACTTCGGGTGCCAAGGAACAATAATCAGCACTATTTTCTGCACTTGTCACTTAGCACTACCAAAATTGAATCTACTTAATTAGTTAAAATTAAATCATTTTTTTGTTATTACCTTATCCTTTGTTATCAGGGCTGCTACTATTTTCCTATTTTGTTGTTTCCCTTAGACATTCATTATCTAGGACCGTTTAATTCCCATTGTTCATTTTGCCATTCCTTCATAGCTGTTGAATTGTATCCATTCATTTCTATTTGTTTTGTTAATTCATTTGTTGCAAATGTTGAATGCATTCAGAGAAATAGCCTTCAATTTTATCTTTGGCTTTGTTGAAAATTGGAGGTACATTTGCATTTATGTATCTCCTGTCCCTTCCCTTCAAGCTCTGGTTGTCATTCTCCATTTAGCTACCTTGTACTGTCTACTTGTCCTTTCTTTAACTTTCTAATTTGCCCCTAATTAGAGTCTGACCCCTCTTCCTTCCTTTCCCATCTATTTCATATTAAAGCCCTCAGTATTACTTGTTAGTCAATTTGCTTCCAACTCTAGTGTCAGCCAGAATTGACTGAAGTATGTCCTTTTTGGAGCACTTTTGGGTGCTTGGCTTCTGGTTCCTGCAGTAGGTTCAAATAGTAGTTTTGATGCTACCTATTATTTCCAATTTAATTGCATTCCAGAATCTGGATTTCCATGCGCTTGAAGAGGCGACTGAATATGATGGAGGATTCACAAAAGAATCTAGGATAGTAAGGTATCTACTTCTACTTTGCATTCCCCACTTAAAACGCCTAAATTTCCATCTACATTGCCCATTAAGAAATGTATCAGGTTAGTATATTGCAGAAGTGAATTCTTGTTAATGATGTGAATACAATCTGTCTTTCAGCACATTTCATAATTGGCATATAATGGGCAATAATATATTTTTAACTTCTATGATTTGTGCTTTGATATGATTTTTCTGTACTATTGGAAAGACAAGGATTTCATACATAGTATATCTGGAGAATTATCTTCAGAAATTAACACTTCTGATTTGAATCAAAATGAGCAAAGATTTGTTTTTCTATTAAATTAAGTAAAATATCATAATTTTAAAGTGTAGACTTCATTAAAAAAATATATTGCTTGGTGTATTTAAATTTTATCCCTGATTAATCAAGTTCACAATAAGCTCCTAACGTGATCTAAAGTGAGGGATGAGTCACAACAAACGTTGTAAATTGGCATGTTAGCACTGAAAATTGATCAATTTCAACCCAATTTCGCTATTAATTTTTTTCTTTATTCTCCTTTCATCATCAACATTATTCAAGAGATTTTTGGGGAATAATCCACAGTCTTCCAGAGGAACAAAAGCGTCAATTCTTGCAGTTTACCACAGGTTCTGATCGGGCTCCTGTAGGTGGCCTTGGCAAAATTAAGTTAATCATAACCAAGAATGGACCAGATTCAGACAGGTATGTTGTAAGAACTTTATTTTTTGTGACTAGTTTGTTTACCTTGTTGAACTGCTCATTGGACAAGCTACACAAATCGGCAAGAAAAGCAAGTGTAATAATCTTCAGTTTGAATGCTGGCATTTGATGGACATTGGGAGCTTCACATCTTTCTTCATTTAACCCTATCAACAGTTCTTTATATTCCTTTCCAGGTCTTGCTGAAAATGTTAGACTTTATAACTGCTTTGTGTGGTAATGAATTCCATTTTTTCTTTATCAAACTTTAAGTAAAGCTTTTCTCCCAATATGCAAATACGTAAAATATCTGAGATCCAAAATACAAATTGTATCCATTTTTTAAAATCTTTGATTTATAGAGACGGACTGTTCCTTTTCCCAGTGTTGTCATGGACAGATGCATCTACACCAGATTGGTTAGGAAGAAGTTGTGTAAATCTATTCTTGATGTTATTTGCTCATTACTTGTTAGAACCCAAAATAGAGCTACTTCTCTAGCCATTCCAACTGGGTCATTGGTGTGCAATATTTAAATTCTTCAGCCAAACTACATTCCATGCCCTTGATGTTTTCAGTCCTTCCCACAAGTATTGCTCAATGTTCAGGAAATTTCCTTTGACCCAATATCAAGAATTCATAGTCTGGAGAAGTCTTGGGCTCGCAGGAACTGCTCTGTCAAGACTTGTGGGACAGGGTGTACTTTTTTTTTATATGCAGGATGAGTCTGGCATGTATTGTATGTTGCCTGTAATGTGTGATTCTGTCAATACACCATCACATGTCTAGACTACGCCATGGTACAGCTTTCCCAGTTTAAACACCAATTGCTCTCCTTCAGTTCTGTATTTTCTTGTTGCTGATTGGTGGGTTGGGGTTCCAGGTTATGTGAGGGAGGGGTTGGGGATTTGGGATCTGATCTTGGTTTTTTCCTGTGAGGGTGATCTGTTGGATTTTGTGTATGTGTGGAAGAGGGGGTTGGAAGCTTGGTGCTGTTTTTTTTTTTAAGCGGAGGAGGGTTTGAGAGTTTGATGTCGCTGTAGTTTTTTGGGGGTTTTTGATGGTGGTCTTTTGTTTTTGTGCAAGGGAGGGGTTGAGGCGTTTGTGGTTTGTGAGTTTTGTTTCTTCCTTTTCATGCTGGGAGGGAGGTTGATGTCTTTCCTTTCAGTGACTCCCATGGTTTTCAGTGTTTCATGCCTATCTGACTAGTATCAGTTGTAGTATACGTGCATACTTTGGCAATAAAATGAACCTTTGAAATACTCAGAGGCACAAATGAGGACAATCAACATGGATTTGCTAAAAGATCATATGAGGCTAATAGGTACTTAGAGGTGACCCAGAAAGCTGATTCTATTATTGTCAAGTAACTGACTATCTTCATTATCTGGCAGATTGGTCAGAAAGTAAAACATGAGATTCAGGTTAAGTGATGAGTTGTATGTATTTACTCCTGTGTTTAGAAATTAGTCATTAGTCATTAATCAATGGGATTTTAAAACCTGAAGTGGTTTTATACAGGGCCTGTGATTGTCATGAGATTTATCATGATTTAGTCTTGAATGTAGAGACTGCAATTAATTAAGTAATGTTCTGGTGAAACAAAAATGGACCATTTGTTTGATAGCGATGGAAGAAAGATATGCAGGCTGGAGGAGATATCAATGGACTCTGCTACTTGATATAGAAGTGGCATTTGAAAACTCCAGTTCAGTGAAGTGTAAGATGATTTTGGAATAGCATAGAAGGAGAACTGTGCTGAGAAAAGCAGTGAAACAAACTTTGGAGTGCATGTATGCAATTTTCTGGCAACAGCAGGAAAAATAGATGAGGTTTTTTTAAAAAGAAAGGTATTTGTGTATAATGACTGAGACAGATTACATGATCAGGCAGACTACATGAACCATTCTTTAGAGTACTACATAGAGATCTGGTTGCATTGTGGTTACACCAGAATGAAGAGGAAATTTCTATGGATATTGTTGGAACTGGAAAATATTAATTTTGAGGATGTGTATCATCAATGTTCAATATTTAAGAGGAACATGAGAGGGAACTTCAGTCAGGGTGGCAAGAGTGTGGAATGAGCTATCGGCAGAAGTGGCGGATACGGATTTGATAACATTTAAGAGAAATTTCTATAAATACATAATTGGGAGGGTTATAGAGGACTACGGTCTGGGTACAGGTCAATAGGACTAGGCCGATTAATGGCTCATCAAGGGCTAGATGGGCCAAAGGGCTTGTTTCTGTGTTTTATGACTCTATTTTACAACTTGGTGAAAGTAGCTAGACTGGGTTTACTTTTAGAATCGAGAAGCCTGGGTTGAGATTTGATCATAGTTTATGGAAATATGAGACACTAAGATGGGATAAGCTTCGCACTTCCAGCAATGTAACCCATCTCCACGTCACTCTGCATCTCTATATTGTTCCCAACATTGCCTGTCATTGTAACTCCTTTCCCAGAAATTTAAGATAATGGTAGAAATATTATTGGATGGTATTTCTGATTACTGTGAGCTTGGAGTGAAGGGAGTCGGTAAAATATAAGCACTCAATAATTCAAAGGGAACTTGGATTGATATGGATGTATCATAGACTACAGGGCCTCAGATGAAAACTACTGCTATTCTAAACAGCTTCTTTTGAAAGTATGGACTAAGTGGGTGAATAACCTGCTTTGCTATAAATGTCAATAGTCCATGATTTTTTCAGTGTTTCTTTTTTTTCTTGTCAGGTTACCAACAACACATACATGCTTCAATGTACTGCTGCTTCCAGACTATTCTACCAAGGACAAGCTGAAAGAAAGGCTTCTTAAGGCGATCACATACTCAAAAGGTTTTGGCATGCTGTAATTAACTTTTCACTAGGCAAATATGTCAACTCAAACAGAAAAAGCAATCACTTTTTTAAAAAATATAGGCCAACCACTTAGTATAGTTCCATTTGATTTCAATTTGTCACGTTCACATTGAAATTTCCATAACAGCCTTCATCTGGTTGCAAGTTGTGCAATTACATAAACACTAACAATCTTGCAGCAACAAACTACTGAAGGGATGCAGCTGGTCGAGCTGCATCTGTGAGGGGTGATATTGTTTTGTCTCCAACAAGATTACTTGATTTGGCAGTGAACTATTGAACTTAAGCATTTGTCAAATGTCTGTAATTTAAAAATCACATGGTTGTCAAGAAGAAGGATATCTATTTTATCATTGCACATTCAAAATTGTTTGATGGAAAGAGGCAGTGGTGCAAGTGTACTGAAGAAAACATTTTCAAAAGTCTTTTTGTATCTTTGCTTTCCCCTTTTGCCCATTTGATGTGACTTAACAGATTGGGGTGCCAGAAGCTATATCTTAATGAAGAAAGTGGTTAGACTGGAAGCATTCCTGAAAATGCTTTCTATAAACCAAGCACATGAAATCTTTGTTTCTTGGTTTCTCTTAATTTCCTCTTGATACATTGAGGGGAAGCGACCACTCTTTTGTACTTGTTTGTTTTTTTTTTACTGTCAGCTGAATAAGATCAGTGCCAAGACACTTAACAAGGAAATGCTTGTAGTGCACATAATGACTCTTGTTTCACAGTGACTACTATAATGTATGTATGATTACAACATTTAGAATATTGTAATTTGGGTTGTCAATTTTTATTTTCTAATCAAATAAAGATGTCTCAAACACAAGGGATTTAAATTTAATGTACAAATAAAATTAACAACCAGATGTATAGTTGTTATGCAAACATACTTTGGGGTGTATTTAAGATTGAGTAGTAATCTGTATTGTTATTAAATTGATTAAAATGCATTCAATTTCACATGTCTTTCTTGTAACATTTTTTCTTTTCTGGCTCATGTTGTTAACGTTGTTATGTGGCAAAAATAAATCTATAGCTAAACTATTCTTTGTCTTGATTGCTACCTGTTCTGTCCATACAAGCAAAGGTTTGGTCTCCAATAGTACTTTAGACTTTGGTAACCTAAGTGAGTTCGAGTGCTTGTTTCATGATCCAGATGACATCACCATTCCAGTGAAAAGTGAACTTTTATTGCATTAAGGGCAAATCTATAATATAGCATTGAATGGGAATTAACAATGAATATGCTTAAGTAGCTTTTCACACAGTCCAAATCTTGAACCTGGTTGAAGACTCAGTAATTATCAAGAACTTTGCAATCCTAATGTAGTTAATTCTAAAGTGCCTGAAATCTATCTTCATCTTGACATCTGTCTCTGTATCTTTGCATCTTCATCTTGCATGGCTATCTTTGCTAATATTTGAGAATTGGCAAAATCTTACAAAAATTGTATCTATCTTGGTTGCTCAATTACAGGGGATATTCTCCATAATACTGCTTAGGGGTCTTCCCTTAAAAAAAATTGTCCTTATTATGTCCATTATTGTTTTCCTAAAATGAGCATAATGCACAGTAAGGGTTTCCCTTCTAATTTGAGCTGGCAGTTGGCAATCCATGAAATGGGACCTTGCCCAAGTTATTGTTTTCCTAGAGTGTAAATCACAGAGCTGACGTGACCTCCATCTGTACCTACTACTTTAAAGCAGCCTAACTCTGTTAACAGTAACAGAGTATTTATTATTGCATTTAGCACAATCAATCAATATGAAATTCAATGTGCATGATTTGAACAAAATAAGACCTTAAGATTTAGAAGCAGAATTAGGCCATTTGGCTCATTGAGTCTGCTCCGCCATTTCATCATGCCTGACCCAATTTTCCCCTCAGCCCCAGTTTCCTGCCTTGTCCGTTGTCCCTTCATGTCCTGACCAAGCAAGAATCTATCAACCTCTGCCTTAAATATACATAAAGACTTGGCCTCCACAGCCGTCTGTGGCAAATAATTCCACAGATTCACCACTCTGGCTAAAGAAATTCCTTCTGATCTCTGTTCTGAAAGGATGCTCCTTTATTCTGAGGCTGTGTCCTGTGGTCTTAGACTCTCCCACCATAGGAAAAATCCTCTCCACATCCACTCTATCAAGGCCTTTCATCATTCGATAGGTTTCAATGAGGTCACCCCCAAACTTAATTCCAGCAAATACTGTTCCAGAACCATCAAATGCTCTTCATAGGACCAGCCATGCAATCCTGGAATAATTTTTATGAACCTCCTTTGAACCTTCTCCAGTTTCAGCACATCCCTTCTAAGATAAGGGGCCCAAAACGGCTCTTAATACTCTGTGAGGCCTTGGTGCAAAAGTTTCAACATTATATCTTTGCTTTTATATTCTGGTCTTCTTGAAATGATGACTAACATTGCATTTGCCTTCCTCACTACAGACTCAATCTACAAATTGACTCTTAGGGAATCCTACACAAGGACAACCAAGTCCCTTGCACCTCAGGCTTTTGTATTTTCTCTCCATTTAGGCAATAGTTAAGCCATTTATTTCTTCTACCAAAATGCAAGATCATACACTTCCTGCCACTATGTTCCATCTGCGGTTTCTTTGCCCATTCTAATCTAAGTACTTCCATAGGCCCTCTACTTCCTCAATGCTACATGTTCCCTACCTACCTGTATATTATCTGCAAACTTTGCAACAAAGCTATCAATTCCATCATCCAAATCATTGACATATAATGTAAAAAGAATTGGTCCCAATACAGACTATTGTGGAACAACACTAGTCACTGGCAGCCAGCCAGAAAAGGCCCCCTTTATTCCTACTCTTTACTTCCTACTAATTGGCTTCTGCTTTATCCATTCCTGTAATACCAAGGGCTCATAGCTTGTTAGCAGCCTTGGGTGTGGCTCCTTGTCAAAGGTCTTCTGAAAATCCATGTACACAATATCAATAGGTTCCATTCTGGAATCATTCCAGAATCTAGTGATTCTTGAAATATATTACAAATGCCTCCACAATCTCTTCAGCCTCCTCTTGCAGAACTCTGGAGTGTATGCCATCTAGTTCATGTGACATAGCCACCTTCAGATCTTTCAGTTTCTCAAGAACTTTCTAGTTATGGTAACTTCATTCACTTAATGCCCCTTGACACCTGGAACTTCCGCAATACTGCTAGAGTCTTCACAATGAAGACCAGTGGAAAATATTTATTCAGTTCATCTGCTATTTCATTCTCTCCCATTACTACTTCTCTGGCATCGTTTTCCAGTGGTCGGATATTCATGCCCACCTCTTTTACACTTCATGTATCTGCAGAAACTTTTAGTATCCTCTTTAACATTACTGGCTAGCTAGCTTTTGTATTTTATCTTCGCTTAATGACTTTTTAGTTACCTTCTGTTGGTTTTTATATGCTCTATTATATACCCTCTGTTTGGTTTATATGTTGACTTTGACTTTCTCTTGTTAGCTGCGGTTGTGTCATCTTTCCTTTAGAATACTTCTTCCTCTTTTGGATGTGTATGTATCCTGTACCTTCCCAATTGCAACCTGAAAATCTCATGGGTTCAATGTATTATAAGAGCATATAAGCTCTCAGTTTTGTTGATATTTGGTGGAACTAGATTATCTAGATTTCACAATAACACTACCGTGAACAATGTGAGAAAAACCATGCTCCGTGTAATTAGTTCTTGTAACACCAGGTAGTGACTAGGAACAAACATGAAAGTCTGCTGATGCTAGAAATCCAAAGCAACACACAAAATGCTGGAGAGCTAAGCAAGTCATGTAACATCTATGAAAGTGAATAAACAGGCAACCTTTCAGCCCAAGACCCTTCTTCAGGACTAGTAAGGAAGGGGGAAGATGCCAGAATTAAAAGGGTGGGGTGAGGGGAGGGAGGATAGCTAGAAAGTAATAGGTGAGGCCAGGAGGGTAAGAAAGGTAAAGGGCTGGAGAGGAAGATGTCTGATAGAGGAGAGTGGACCATAGGGAAAGGGGAGGAGAAAGGGACTCAGATGGATGTGATAGGCAGGTGAAAAAAGGTAAGAGGCCAGAGTGAGGAATAGAAGAAGAGGGGAGGGAGAGATCGATATTCATGCCATCAGGTTGGAGGCTACCCAGATGGAATATAAGGTGTTAATACTCCACCTTGAGGGTGGCCTGATCTTGGCACAAAAGGAGGTCATAGACTGGCATATCAGAATGGGCATTAAAACGTTAGGCCAACGCAAAGTTCTGCTTCTGGTGGATAAAGCAGAGGTACTTGCTGAAGCAGTGCCCCAGTTTACGAAGTGTCTCACTAATGTATGGGAAGCTGCATCAGGAGCACCAGATTCACAGGTGACCCCAGCAGTGAAGTGTTGCTTCACCTGAAAGGATTTTTTGGGGCTCTGAATGGAGTTGAGGGAGAAGCAGGTGTAGCACTTTGGCTGCTTACAGGGATAAGTGCTTGGAGGGAGATTAGTGGGGAGGAACGGATGGATAAGGGAACTACAGGGAGCAATCCCTGTGGAGAAAAGAGGGAAGGTAAAGGCGAGGTTGGCGGTAGGATCCCTCTAGTGATTGGCGAGGGTAGTGGAGGATGATATATTGGATGTGGAGGCTCATGGGGTGGTAAGAAAGGACAAGAGGAACTCTATTACTGTTAAGATGGCGGGAAGATGGTGAATGTGGATGTTCGGAAAATTGAGGTGATGTGAGTGAGGGCAGTATCAATAGAGGTGGAAGGGAAGCCCCGTTCTTTGAAGGAGGATATTTCTGATCATCTGGGAAGGAAAGTCGCGTCTGGGAACAGATGCAGCAGAGTTGAAGGAACTGAGAAAAGGAATAGCATTTTTACAGGAGACAGGGTGGGAAGAGATATAGTCAAGATGATTATGGAAATTGATAGGTTTATAAAAGATATTGGTTGATAGTTTTTCTAGAGATAGAGACAGAGCTTGAGAAAGGAGTTGGAGGTATCAGAGATGGACCAAGTGAATTTAAGAGCAGGATGGAAGTTAGAGGGAAAGTTGATGAAATTGACAAACTCAGCATTGGTGCATGAAGCAGCATCAATGCAGCAGAAAAAGATTTGGTGCGCATTGCAGGGGAAGGCTTGGAACATGGACAATGAAGAGGCCCATAGCTACTCATGAGTCTAGAAAAAGTGGGAGGAGCCAAAGGAAAAATTGTTGAGGGTGAGGACTAGCTCTGCTAGACAGAGGAGGGTGGTGTTGGAGGGGAACTGGCTGGTTCTTTAATTTTATTGCAAATAAACTGAAAGCTGGGACTGGATATCCATGGGGGAAAATAGGGCAGTTACGGTATTGAAAGTTACGAGGAGATTGTGAGCATGAGAAGTGCTGTGGATGTAGGTGGGAAGGGACTGAACCAAGGGGGATAGAATGGAGTTGAGATATAAGGACACAAGTTCAGTTGGGTAGGAATACGCAGAGACAATGGGCCTACCCAGACAGTACAGTGTACACTAGGAATTCTCAGTTTTAGTTCAACTCAGTGTTCAGCTAAAATCAAAATTTGTTCAATAATAGAAATGTGTGTATGTGTGTGTATATATTGGCTAATAAGACCAGCGATTTTTCTTGATCATTGAGTCTTGAACTACAGTATATCAATTTGAATTTTATAGTTTTCTTGTTCAAGTGATTTAATCCTCACATTTGGTGCTTGACCTCTGTTTCTGGCTTGTTTCTGGCAAACTTCTTATAGCATGATTTAATTCTCAAGCTTGGTACTTATAGCATGTCCAAGTGAAAGTGTGAGAGTGAAGCACATGTTATAAGAAATCTGTATGAAAGTACTTCTACTTTAATAATTATCCTGGTTTCAGTTTTAGTTTCATCTGTATTGCCTTGGTTTGTATAACCTTTGCCATTCTGCCTCACTATTTTAAAGATTCACTATTTTTAATTTAAATTATTTGCAATTCTCTACTTCTGCCTTGCTGTGAGTAGGATAGGCGATTTTAACTCTGGATTCTAATTACAACTTAGCACTTAAAGTTATCTAACTTGTCAATGAACCTAAATATTAAGTTCACATTGTTTAATTATTCTGAGGTGATCATTAGGTGGGAAAGCAAAAGTGGAAATTTTAATCTGCTGCACGATTGGATTTATTGGTTTCTGCAGTCTTTATAAGGCAGCCCATCTCCATTCTGGAGCTGTGGCTGTGCTTTCACCTGTAAGCTAGGCCTTCCTCATTTTCATTAAAAGAATACTAATCACAAAAACATAGCTATCTCTCGAGGTTTAGATTTCAACCCTTTAGTTGTTTGTTCTCCTCAATTCCAATGTTAGGACAATATTAGTGGTTTTAATTAATTTTAGAAATCAAGCTGTACAGAAATTTGCAGTGATGAAGTAAAAGCTTGATCATTTTTAAACTATTTTAAAATTAATCTACAGGATATGAAATAAAGACTGAAATGTACTGTTGAGATTTAGGGTAATTTGGAATTTCACGTTTAGAAATAATTTTGAAAAGTTACTTTGAAAGAATGACAATCCATGTGATTTTGGAGCAGAATAAGTTAAGCAGTAGTACTGACATAGGAAACTATTATAAAAACTTACGAAACCTGTAGTGTGAAACTATTACAATTCTGGAGTTTAATTCTGGTGCTGTTTTGTAACAAGTTCTGCACTGTATCAAAAATAAAATGTATATTCGGTAGTGTAGCAGTTTGCACAATGCTTTTATAGCTCAGGGCATGGGTGACCAGAATTCAATTCTGACACTCTCTGTAAGGAGTTTGTATGTTCTTGCAATGACCCCGGGGTTTCCTTCAGATGCTCCAGTTTCCTCTCACAGACCTAAGGCGTACCAGTTAGTAGGTTCGTTGGTCATTGTAAATTGTCCTGCAGTTGGTGGTTGTCCATTGTGTCTGACGAAGACGGGAAATCTGTGCAGGAGAGTTTTTAAAGTGGGAAAAGCCTTTACACTGGGGCATTTCCACTCTCTCGACCTCAGAGATCCAGGCCTAGAGTACGAACGCAGCGTAACAAACTGGGGTCTTCCTTGGTTGCAGTGGATGACCATGTCAAATGCAAACAGCTGCTTGGAGCCACAGATGAGAGCTTAGTGCCTCATGGGGACCAAAGTTGAGTAAACTGCCCCAGAATGGACACAAGCCCCTTCACCAGAAGTGCTACCCCTCCCTGGACATCCCATTTACCCTGTCCTGTGATTAGGCTAGGGTTAAATAGGTGAGTTACTGGGTGTCATGGTTCATTGGACCAGAAAGGCTTGCTCCATGCTGCATCTCAAATCAAGTGTTACATAACTGGGCTTCTTTACAGAGCAAATGTAGTCAGTTGGTAATGCTATAAAAGGATGCTATACAACACAGTGGAGAAACAATAAGAATCTTATGCATTTAGCTTCATTTAAATGTTTGCATGTAAATATGTTGGCAGTAACTTTCACAGAGTAATGATAATGAAAGGCATAGTTTTACTGGTGTTAATGGCTACAGTATCAGAACCTCTATTTTTTGAGAACATCGGTTGGGAAAATTAACCTTAAAATGTATACAAATAACAATCAGCTACAGAGAAAACCTGCAGCACAATACAGGCTCTTCAGCCCACAATACTGTGCTGAACATGTACTTACTTCAGAAATTACCTCAAGTTACCCATAGCCCTCTATTTTTCTAAGCTCCGTGTACTTATCTAGAAGTCTCTTGAAAGACCCTATTGTATCTGCCTCCACCACTATCGCCAGCAGCCCATTTCATGCACTCACCACTCTCTGGGTCAAAAAACCTACCCCTGACGTCAACTCTGTACCTACTTCCAAGCACCTTAAAACTGTGTCCACCCATGTTAGCCATCTTAGTCCTGGGAAAAAGCCTTTGACTATCCACACGATCAATGCCTCTCATCATCTTAGACACCTCTATCAGGTCACCTCTCATCCTACGTCGCTCCAAGGAGAAAAGGCCAAGTTCATTCAACCTATTCTCATAAGGCATGCTCACCAATCCAGGCAACATCCTTGTAAATCTTCTATGCATCTTTTCTATGGTTTCCACATCCTTCCTGAAGTGAGGTGACCAGAACTGAGCACAGTACTCCAAGTGAGGTCTAACCAGGGTCCTATATAACTGTAACATTACTTCTGGGCTCTTGAAATCAATCCCACAGTCAATGAAGGCCAGTACACTGTATGCCTTCTTAACCATACAGTAAACCTGGAGAGCAGCTTTGAGTGTCCTATGAACTTGGATCCCAAGATCCCTCGGATCCTCCACACTGCCAAGAGTCTTGCCATTAATACTAAATTCTGCCAACATATTTGACCTACCAAAATGAATGACCTCACACTTAGCTGGGTTGAACTCCATCTGCCACTTCTCAGCCCAGTTTTGCATCCTATTGATGTCCCACTGTAACCTCTGACAGCCCTCCACACTGTTCACAACACCCCCAACCTTTGTGTCATCAGCAAATTTACTAACCCATCCCTCCACTTCCTCATCCAGGTCATTTATAAAAGTCATGAAGAGAAGGGGTCCCAGAACAGATCCCTGAGGCACACCACTGGTCACCAACCTCCATGCAAAATATGACCCGTTTACAACCACTCTTTCCCTTCTGTGGGCAGGCCAGTTCTGGATCCACAAAGCAATGCCCCCTTGGATCCCATGCCTCCTTACTTTCTCAATAAGCCTTGCATGGGGTACCTTATCAAATGTCTTGCTGAAATCCATATACACTACATCTACTGCTCGACTTGCTTTTGACAAAGCCATGCTGACTATTCCTAAACATATTATGCCTCTCCAAATTTTTACAAATCCTGCCTCTCAGGATTTTCTCCATCAACTTACCAACCACTGAAGTAAGACTCACTGGTCTATAATTTCCTGGGCTATCTCTACTCCCTTTCTTGAATAAGGGAACAACATCTGCAACCCTCCAGTCCTCTCCCGTCCCCATTGATGATGCAAAGATCATTGCCAGAGGTTAAGCAATCTCCTTCCTCATTTCCCACAGTAGCCTGGGGTATATCTGGTCTAGTCCCAGTGACTTATCCAACTTGATGCTTTCCAAAAGCTCCAGCACATCCTCTTTCTTAATGTCTATATGCTCAAACTTTTCAATCCACTGTAGGTCATCCCCACAATCACCAAGATCCCTTTCCATAGTGAACACTGAAGCAAAGTATTCATTAAGTACCTCCGCTACCTCCTCCTGTTCCATACACTCTTTTCCACTCTCATACTTGATTGGTCCTATTCTCTCATGTTCTATTCTTTCATTGGTCCTATCCTCTTGCAATATTACCTCTCAATGTGTCTCATTTCACTGTTGATC
The DNA here is from genome assembly GCF_030028105.1 of Mobula birostris. Lineage (NCBI taxonomy): Eukaryota > Metazoa > Chordata > Chondrichthyes > Myliobatiformes > Myliobatidae > Mobula > Mobula birostris. Next base: position 62,868,779 of record NC_092372.1, on the reverse strand, counting down.
TGCTTACCTAGCTCCCAATCCTAATGAGCAGTCGTATTTTTGAGTTAAAATTGGGAAACTACGAGGGGTGATTGGTAAGTTCGGGGCCTAAGATAGAAGGAGATGAGTTATTAACTTCAAAACTTTCTGCATAATCACTCAAAGTTGAACTGCATGTGCATGTAACGAGAGCTGTATAACTCATCTCCTTCTACCTTATGCCACAAACTTATCAATTACCCCTGCTGTGGGCACTGAAGTGTCCTGAGAGGTCCAAGATCCATATGCTTCATGACCGCTGGACCAAGTGTGTAAATGTAGGAGGGGACTGTGTTGAAAAATAAATGTGCTAGGTTTTCTAAAATTGACTCCTTTTACCGTAGGCCACAAACTTATCAATCACCCCTCGTATAACAAGCATTTTCTGGCCTTTGCCTGAAACACCATCTCCTCACCAAAGATCCTTTTATTACCATAAATTTAATTGCGTTATTTGCAACTGTGGAATTCAGTTTGACAGACTTTTCCTTCCAATTATTGTCATTTTACCACCACAAATCTTTCCTGTTTCTCATTCTACAATGTCATCTTTTTTGATGCTTACTCTGAATTTCATTGCTGAAACATCCATCCAACCATTCTCATCTCCAGCCCAAACTATTCAAATGCCCTGCATATCTTATTCTACAAAAAATACCAATTTGTTAATTGCATATAGATATTGATAGAGAATAACATATTGCAGAACAAAAATGTAGTCCTCTAGATGTAGGCTGACAAGCTAAGGCAACTAAATTGGATATTATAGTACTATGACTGGCTAGAGTATTTAAAAAATAATCAGAGGAAATTAAATTTTGGGGAAAAAAGTATAAACCTGACCAATATTATGATAACAGGTAGTTAGACTTGTGTCCTTCTACAGATGGTAGTACAACATCCTGAGTAGTACAACGCTGCATCACTGCATGATATGGAAACTGCTCTCCAGTGGACAGGAAAGCTCTCCAACAGGTAGTCAGAACTGCCCAATGCATCACCAGCACCAGCCTACATGCCATCAAGGATATAAACACAGAAAAGTGCTGGAAAAGCACCAGTAATATCATGAATGATCCTACATAATCTGCTTATAGACTGTTTGTCCCATTCACATCAGGGAGGAGGTTACATAACATCCACACCAGGACCACCAGACTCAAAAGTAGTTACTTTGCCCAAACAGTAAGGCTCATCAACTCCCCGACCTATTAATCCACACTTCCACACCCGTCACCAACACTGTTTTATCATTTCCTGTCAGAGTCACCTGGTGCACTCAAACTTCTAAGATGTACCATGGAAAGCATTCTGACAGGCTGCATCACTGTTTGGTATGGGGGGTGGGTACTACACAGGATTGAAAGAAGCTACAGAAAGTTGTAAAATTAGTCAGCTCCTACTTGGGTGCCAACCTCCATAGTATCCAAGACATATTTAAAGAATGGTGCCTCAGACAGCATCCATTACCAAGGACCCCCATCACCCGGACATGGCCTCTTCTCATTGTTACCATCAGGAAGGAGATACAGAAGCTGGAAGGCACATACTCAGCGATTAAAGAACAGTTTCTTTTCCTCTGCCATCTGATTCCTAATTGGACATTGAGCCCATGAACAGTATCTCACTTTTAAAAAAATATTATTTCTGTTTTTGCACTCTTTTTAATTAAGACATTAAATGACATTAAATAATCCTGAATCTTGTTTTGAGATATGAAGATATAAAGACCACTGCTGAGCAATGAGTCCTTCCCTGCACTAACGTGGTGCAATTTCCCTTTAGTGTGGTCTAAAGCCTTTCAAACATAATTTATAGAATTCCTTTTAAAGCTGGCTTAGTGGTTGAGTACTGGTGAATATCCCTCAGCATTCAAAAACTAATAGAAAATAATTAAATCTCTTGATTTAAACAGTCTTTCCACATTAAATCACAGAAAAATACTTTTAATTCCACAAAATAACGCAAGTTACTTTATAATTAGTCTTTCCCTTTACAATTTATCGTTTCCATTCAAATGTTGCTGTGGTTCTAATCTGCCATGAGAGTGTGGTCCTATCAGCAGCAGTCATCTGTTCAGCAGTCCTAACCAAGCAAGCTTATGTAGGAGCCCCAAATTTGGACGAGTGTGAAGATTAGTGCTGGTAGTTTCTTGGGAATCTTGGGCTCTTAAGCAAAAAGTTCAAATAAAGATTTTCAATACATGATAGATGTAAGTTTTGTATCAAGAGAGTCAGTAACTTGGAGAGGAGCTTGTATTTATGATCAACACACACAAAATGCTGGGGGAACTCAGCAGGCCAGGCAGCATCTATGGAAAAAAGTATAGGTGATATTTTGGGCTGAAACATTGACGGTACCTTTTTCCATGGATGCTACCTGGCCTGCTGAGTTCCTCCAGCATTTTGTGTGCATTGCTTGGATTTCCAGCATCTGCAGATTTTCTCTTGCTTTTATTTATGAAACTGTCATGTCTGGTTGTCCTCATTTATGTTGTGAGTGCAAGTTCAGCAATTGCTCTCAAAAACACAAGTTGTTGCAGTGCATTTTGCAAATGTCATTTTGGCATTCTTTGTGTTCTGAACTAACGTCCTGCTGCACAAATAATTGGCAATGGTGATGCAGTTACAGGCTGTGACCAATAGGTGACACCTTTCAAACTAGATATTTGAGAACTTTCTCCAACCATTATTTTGCTTGCCCTGTGTCTAAGAACATGGATTTACATTTACGGTTTTTACGTCTTAAACATTCAGTGACCACTTTATTAGGTACACCTGTACACCTCATTAATGTAAATGTGTAATCAGCCAATTATGGCAGCAACTCACAATAAGGTCTTTTGATTCCATGTACCAAAACAAATATATAAGAAGTTTAATCTAGGAACAAATCCTTTGTCTATCACATTGAATACTGCTTTTAAATTGAAGAATTTTCACGATAAATACCAATAATATCAAACTTAAACTGACATTTTGCAGTCACAAATATCTATTTGTGTAAACTACGTCACACAAAAGCTGAAACAATATTGACCTCTTCATACTAGGATCATTAAAAATGCATTGACGGGATTTTGAATTTGCTGCTTAGAGCGAATACATGATTTTGTGCAAAAATTTCCCCTCTTCTACACACTTGTGATCCATTTTAAAGGGTAGTGTACACTTTTGTAATAATTGGTTTGGAATGAAAATATAACTATTGCAAAAAACTTACAAGTTTCCATTATCAGGCGGAGACTAGGAATGTTTATTACTTATTTTTAAATGGTCCCTCTTTTAGACAAGATTTTTTAGAAATACAATACTCCTTTAAAATGTATCACAATTAGGTAATTTATTATAAATTCATAGGCCACTAAATCCTATAATAGCTTAGCTAGTTTCCTGTTATGTCTCCAGTTTGATACTTCCCAGGATACAACAGTGTTCTGTTCCTATGAACTGTTCGTAACTCAGGCTGAAGTGAGCTCCCAGGTGGCGGAAGATGCCTGCATTCGCGCAACATTTGGTGAATCCATCCATCCCAACAGCTTCCCAAATGTTCAGCAGTACATAAATTAGATACACACAATGATCTGTAGAGGTGGAGGTTGATGTGTTTGATTAGTCAGGGAAGGAAAGGTATTGGGGAAGAGGCAGGAGAACTGGCGTTGAGAGGGAAATGGATAAGCCATGGTGAAATGGTGCAGCAGATTCAATGGGCCGAATAGCCTAATTCTGCGTCTATGTCTCATATGGTCTTTTGGTCTAAATTGGGAGTAAGTAGCCAGGGGAAGACCTGTAATAGGAAATATCTAGGGAGGGAAGAGTGAGCAGTTCTCTTGATAACCAAGGCTGCTGGAAGTCTTTTGTTCAATTTAACATAGACAGAAATCCCATGCACCACCTATAAAGTGTAAAAAGTAGCTCCTGGCAGCACTCTTATTTTCATTACTGTTCTGGAGCAAATATTTGAATGGTAACATAGCCAAAATTGTAATGTAGAAGGGGCTTTTGGGGAGGCCCTGCTCAAGCCACTCTGTCAAAAATTCACTAGGATTTTCTATTGCCTTTCAGCTGATGAGAACTAAAGTGGAAGATGAGACTCAGCAGTTTGAATGCTTTGGCATAGACTAGATGGGCCAAAGGGCCTGTTTCTGTGCTATAATTTTCTATGGCTCTATCTAGTCCTGTAAGTGAGTTTCCCTCAGATCTTCTCCAATGACCATGCAAACTCAGTGCAGGGTGGCTCTGAAATATTGCATCGGGCTATAATGCTGGGGTCTCAACTCAAGAAGTGGCACAACCTCCTCCTTTACCTCCATTCAAGACCCCAAACAGTTCCTCCAGATGAGCTAATAATTCGCCTGAGAATCTGCTGGAGTTGCCTATTGTGTCCAGTGCTCCCGATGTGGTCGCTTCTACGTTGGTGAGAACCATATTGGGGGGTAGCTTCAACAAGCACTTCAGTTCCATCCACCAAAAGCAGAACTTCCTGGTGGCCAAACATTTTAATTCCAATTCCTATCCTCATTCCGACATGTGCAATGATGAGGCCATCCTCATGGTGGAGGAGAAACACCTTGTATTCCATCTGAGTAGCTTCCAATCTGATGGCATGAATATCGATTTCACCCTCTGGTTTAAAAAAATTCCCTCACCCTCCCCTCTTCTTCTATTCTCCACTCTTACCTCTTCTCACCTGCCTGTCACCTCCTCCGTCCCTTTCACCCATGATCCACTCTCCTCTCCTATCCTATCAGATGCCTTCCTCTTCAGCCCTTTACTTTTCCTATTCATCTGGCTTCACCTATCACCCCCAGCTATCCTTTTCTCCTCCATCCTCCTTTTTATTCTGCCGTCTTTCCCCTTCCTTCCTTCAGAAGGGTCTCGGCCCAAAATGTTGACTGTTCGTTCATTTCCATAGATGCTGCCTGACCTGTTGAGTTCCTCCAGCAACCTGTGTGCATTGCTACAGTACATAAATACTGTGATTGGTCTTTGAAAGTAACCCTTGGGATATTTGGAAGACAGAATTAATTACTATATAAATACAAGAATGTTGTGTGTTCATACTGATGCTGAGTGGGTTACAGCAAAAATGTGTTGTTGGCATATACTGTATACTCAACACAGCCTTGTTACTTTTGGGAGTGAAAAAGACATTCTACCATGACAGCAAAAGCTCACTATCAATATTATGTAATTAAATTCAAATTAAAGTCCCAGTACTGAGTTGTCATCTATATTGCATCAATACTTCTAGCATCATAGAATTCTTACAGCGCAAAGGAAGCTATTCAGCCTCGGATACTGACATTTACCCAGACCCTGCAAATTATTTTCATTTCAGTGCCTATCCAACTCCGTATTGGTGCTTATTAAAGCTTTTTTTCCCCAACATCCTTATCGGTAATGAGTTCCATTTCACAGCTTAGCTCTGCGTATAAATGTTCTTCCTCACATTCTCCCTTCTATCATTTGGCCAACACTTTAAATATGTGCTGTTGGTCTTTGAAACCATCTGCTATCGCGAATAGCTTCTGTTGTAGAACTCTGTATAAAATTTATCATAAACACTTTGAAATGTTTTTCTTCATAAAGTTATTTAATTTTTATGTGGATGTTCTTCCTGAGATGTATTTCAGTTATGGAAAACGTATCCAAATTGTAATATTAATTTGCATGATAACACTATTCTTTTTTTAACTCTCTTCAGCTTTATCCTTTGCTTGAACTTCTATCAGTTCTGAATAATCAGACTGCATTCCTGATTGTTTAATTTTGTTCTCAATCTTTGTCACTCTTTCTTTCAGCTTCTGTTGTGTAGCAATGTATTCTGCTAGAAGTCTAGCAAATCTAGTCTGTAGATTATCAACTGCAAGGTCCAGTCTGGTTATTTTCTCCTCCATATCCTTTGGATCAGCTCCAAGCTGTGCAACATCCAGATCCAAAAGACCATCCTTCATTAGAATTTGTCTCCCCTTTTCCTCCAGCATTGCTTTTGCATCTGGATACTCTGTAAGGGCTTCCATGAGATCATCTTTTGAGAGACAGAACAAATCTGAGTAGCCTATACTCTTAATATTTGCTGTTCTTCTATTTCCAGCTTTGCTGCCTTTGATGTTTAGGATACTAATTTCACCAAAGTAGCTGCCATCACTCAGAACCACAAATTGAGTAATTCCATCATCAGCAACGACTGCCAGCTTCCCTTCTTTGATGATGTACATCTCCCTACCGATGTCTCCTTTGCGACATATATAATCTTCAGGGCTATACACTTGTGGCCTTAGTTTCAATACCAACTCAATCAGCAGACCAGCTTCACAATCTGCAAAGATGCGAACTTTCTTCAGTGTATCCAAATGGACATTGATGGCAATCTCTGCTCTTAGCTTATCAGGAAGGTACTTTAAGACCTCTCTTTCATCTACAGCTTTTTTGTTTGTCCACAAGTAGTCAAACCATTTGATAACTCTCTTCTCCAAATCCTTGCTCACTTTTCGGAAGTGCATGTACTGTTTGATGGCGTCAATCCTCGACTGAAACTCTGCACGAGCTGCGTTCATATTGGAAATCATGGAACCAACGTTACCAACGATGGTGGCAAAAATCAACACTCCAACCAAGAAATCGGCCACCACGAAGAAGTATTCTGAATCCTGAACAGGAGGAGGGGTTTCTCCAATGGTTGTTAGTGTCAGTGTTGACCAATAGAGACTGTACACGTACTTCCTAGCAAGCCGAGAAAATTCAGGAATAGATATATTTGGATATACCCACGTGTCCGCTCCAAATCCTATAGCTTTTGAAATTGAATAGTATACACAAGCATTCCAATGGATAATAATTACAATGTACATGACAAGATTGGATATCCTAAAAATGTTTGGGTAGTTTGTCCTCGTTTCAGTTCTTGACACAAATTCAAACATTCGACTAATCCTGCTCAAACGATTTAATCTGATTTCGGGATATTCTAGCCCCAAGATGAAATACAGTAAGTCAGTTGGAATAAGTGAGAAAATATCTAATTTGAACTGTAGCGTAGCAAAATATTTTTCTCTGAGTTTCTTTTCATCTTTGACTAATAGTCCTTGTTCCAAATAACCTGTTAGGAGAATAGAAATTATTAAAGTAATTAGAAAATATTTTCTGCAAGAATCTTCAGAGTGGGATATTGAACAGGTGTAACAATGCTACATCTAAAATTTAACATCTATAAATAAGGGAAACAGGACTGAAGCAAAGTATATTAAAATTATAATAATTCTCTGTTGTAATCTAAAGTATCCAGTTATTAGAGCATAGTTACTAGGCCATGCATTCATTCACATGAATCTCAGGACATTTTCAAATCTTTAACGTATCAAACACATTTGCTTTCATTGGCCACACAAAAAATGTTAAGTAAAATAATGTTGTCCATTTCACTACATAATTACTTTAAGGACTATTATTTACCCAAGTAACTAGTTAAGGCCATTTAGGCCAGTTATCATATTGAAATGAGACTTATGCCTGAAACAAGATGATAATGAGGTTTTCATGACCTGATACTAAGGAAGGGACAGGTTTGGGACTGATGCAGTAACAGTGATTTTCAGACTAAGGCTTTTTGTTTTGCAACCCAATAGAACAACTAGAATTTGTCATCATGAAGATAAAAAAATAACCGCACAAAATAATAAAAGATACACCCACACACGAGGAAATCTGCAGATGCTGGAATTTCAAGCAACACACATAAAAGTTGCTGGTGAACGCAGCAGGCCAGGCAGCATCTCTAGGAAGAGGTACAGATGACGTTTCGGGCCGAGTCGTGACGAAGGGCCTTGGCCCGAAACGTTGACTGTACCTCTTCCTAGAGATGCTGCTTGGCCTGCTGCGTTCACCAGCAACTTTTATAAAAGATACACCTACCTGTTTTTGTCCTGAAATACATGTCAATTATGTAAAGGATATCTGATACATAATCAAGGATGAACCATGTGAGCAAGTAATCTGATTGAAGTTCTTCAAAACATGCTCTGAATAGGGAATGGAAAAACATGCCTTATTTAAACTTAGAATACTGCATTCAATAAATTAAATTAGGTCACACTTTTTCTGGTTAACTTTAAACAAGTTATCATCTTCATAAGAATCAGCAGTGAATATTTTGGAATTAAATGTAATTATTATATTTCAATAACTTAGACCTTTCTCCTTCAAATCTTAGCACAGGCAATGGATGATTTGTCAAACTTAACTAAATTCTCAGATTACACCATTATCTTTCTATCATGCAGGTTAAAGTAGCTCAGCAACACAGTTGTTTATTTATCCAGTGGGATATCTAAAACAATTAATGTGAACATTTTTTGCTAACCATTCAACTGCCTGTGTTAATCAATCACGGCAGTCCTGTTCCATATCAACAGCAAACTATTTATACCCATTCCAAGGATTGACCAGATGCACTAACTACAAAAGCATTCTAAGATATTCATCCTCACTGTCAAGTATCACTTAAAACTGTCAAATTTGATCCCTCCTACTCTCCCTTCCCTGAATCCACGAGTTTAAAACACGAATCTTGAACCTGTGACCTTCTTCTTCAAAGGTAAAAGATTAATAAAATTTAATGCCATAAATTTCAATGATTCCCTTCAGTACCAAATTGATTAATTGAATGCGTTATCTTCCCCGCTTTGTTTTCTGTTTATTTTTTAATGAGTAATGTTATAGACAAGGAGCACAAGAAAATAGAGCTTCCAGCTGCTTTCTTCCTACATGTTTATTGATCATTTTCTTTTATTCAGTTTAGTCTGTCTTTCTATCCTGAGGTGAGAGAATGATATGCGAGTTTATTTCCAGACCATGCATACATATGCTGTGTGCTGCTCTTGTCCTGTTGTATAAATATTCTCAATGAGGTGAGAAACAAATAATAGATACTAATTTGCATCCAACATTTTGTTACACTCATTAAGGATTATGTATTCCATTTATCTTGTCTGTACCAAATGAAACTCAGCATTATTACACACATAACTATCTCCACCACTTTGCCACAACAAGTTGTTTGACAAATTTCTATGCCTCAACCTACCTTGCTATGAGCATGGTCCAGTTGTACATTACTGGCATTGTAATTATCAGGAGCCAGTAGTAGTACATGTTTCCTGCCGGGTCCAGAATGGGTACCAGTTTTGACAATCTAAACACAATTGTATATAAGTAAAGTCTTTATTATGATAACATCATATGACATTTAAAAGAGATAACCATTATAAAAAAACATGTTTGAAATAAGGGAAAATATTTGCTAAAGATGTATTTTAATTGACAGGTTTCTAGGTGAAAACTGTGCCATTGAGTCCAAAGTTAATAATTATTGACTAGAAAACATCCAAATTGATAGATGGCTTGCACTAGCTAATCTTGACATTCCAGTGGGCTTGTGGCTACCATTATTGGTACCAGTTTGCATCAAAAAGATCATTCCATTACTTGAACTTAAGTTTACTAATTGCCACAGATAGATTTAAACTTTTGTGACTGGATCCGTGATCCAGAGCTTCAGTTATAGGAAGAGTCGGGTGCCATGGTAACATAGCAGTTCCTGCAACACTATCACAGCTCGGGTGTCAGAGTTTAAAGTTCAATTCTGGTGTCATCTGTAAGCAATTTTGAAGGTTCATTCCCATGTGGCCGTGGGTATCCTCCGCATTCTCTGGTTTCCTTTCACAGTCCAAAGGTGTACCAGTGAGCAGTAAATTGGTCATTGTAAATTGTCCGGTGATTAGGCTAGGGTTAAATTAGTGGGTTGCTGGGCAGCACAGCTTGTAGGGCCAGAAGGGCCTGTACCGGGCTGTATCATTAAATAAATCAAAATAAAAATAAATAAGTTACTAATCCATTAATTTAATTTAAACAGCCATACCACTAAGCAGGGCTTACAGACTAAAAGTTCTTTAGGCATTAAATGTTATTGTTTCCTTGAATCTCTTCATTCATAATCATAATCATAATCATAAATAAAAGCATGTTCATGATTATAAACCCACAGATTGAGCAAGATACAAACATAAAATTCAAGGACACTTACTCAATCTTGCCTTTCTTGTCATCTTTCTTGTCATCTTTTTTGTCATCTTTCTTGTCATCTTTCTTCTCTTCCTTCCCTTTTTCTTCTTCTTTTGTTTTGTTCTTCTCTTTGTCCTTTTTCTTTTCTTTGTCCCTTTTCTTCTCCTTTTTGCCATCAGATTTACTGTAAAATGAAGTGATATTAAGCACATACAATGAAAGAAATGGTTTCAACAGAAACTGTGCTAAATGTTATGAGCTATTGTTCACTCACCCTTTATTTTCTTTCTTATTCTTTTTGGATTCTTTCTTCTTTCCTTTTTCTCTAAAAATAAAAAATAATTATTCTGTATGCATAATTAACATTTATAATCCGATCACTCACCATTATTGTGTTTGTTCACAAAGTGTTACTTTTTTTCCATTTTGAAGGATGTTGGAAGAAACAGTAAAACAGGATTTATATAGTCCTTTTCACAAATTCGGAATAACTCAATATGGTTAAAAATTAATAAAGTACTTCTGAAATGTAGTCACAGTTGTGAAGTGATGACCAATCTATGTCCTCTCGGAAACACATACAGTATGAATAAATAACAACATCATATATTGCATGTATTGGTTGAAGAATCAGATGATAAACAAGAAGAAACTATCTCTGTCTGAAAGGGCATAACATTGCATATGAATGAGCACTGAGGCAGCATTCCTTCAGTATGAAATGCTAGTCCAGATTGTGTTCACAAATGGGGTATTGAGGGGGGATCTGATTGAAACGTATAAAATCCTAAAGGGATTGGACAGGCTAGATGCAGGAAGATTGTTCCCGATGTTGGGGAAGTCCAGAACAAGGGGTCACAGTTTGAGGATAAAGGGGAAGCCTTTTAGGACCGAGATTAGGAAAAACTTCTTCACACAGAGAGTGGTGAATCTGTGGAATTCTCTGCCACAGGAAACAGTTGAGGCCAGTTCATTGGCTATATTTAAGAGGGAGTTAGATATGGCCCTTGTGGCTACGGGGGTCAGGGGGTATGGAGGGAAGGCTGGGGCGGTGTTCTGAGTTGGATGATCAGCCATGATCATAATAAATGGCGGTGCAGGCTCGAAGGGCCGAATGGCCTACTCCTGCACCTATTTTCTATGTTTCTATGTTTCTATGATGAAATGATTATTCAGAAATCCAACCAAATACTTACTCATCATTGTTGTTACAGTTGTTTATGTTGGACATCTCCAAATCAGAGGCAATGGCTTGGTTCCTAAGGGAAAGCAAACAGCTTAGAAATTTAATTGACTTGAACAAAAATTATTAATTTATAATTCGATAATTGTGAGGATTTTTGAGTAGATGCTTTTCCAAAATAATCTTGCATGCGATGAATATTACACAGCCCATACTAAGTTACTAAAATGCAAAAAAATGTGGCATGTTAAGGATATCAATTAAATCTTATGGAACAGAGATTATACACTTTGGTAAACCTGCCTGTCACTTCATCTTTTTGTTATGTTCAGGACATAGCAAATTTTCCATTGGAGTGTTTTGTGATGCAATTGGCTTGGAATTTCTGAACATCTATTAGGTCCTGGAGTGCACATTTGAATGATGGTGCCCATGGAAGTTATATGACTATGAATCACAAATTTAGTTAATCATATAAAGGTAAACAGCTGTTTTATTGCTCTGAGAAACAGTATCGTAAATGTTAATCTATTCCCTAAATTGTTACGTATATAGATAATCGTTCTGTGTGCATAATATGTGAAATAACCTTAGTCAAAGAGTCTGATAAATTCATGATTAGGTGGATAAGGAAATCAATTTCAGATTGCTGGGTGCGGTATTTTGAACACAGCCTGCTACCTTTCACGTTTTTTCCAACACTTGGTACTTAAGCTCATAGCAAGTCAGTGGCTTCCAAAAACCATGGAAACGAAGAGGTTCCACTGCACAAAGGACTGAGAATCTACAGACACAATAGTCTGCTGATCCTGGAATCTGGAGCATAAAGCAAGCTCCTGGAAAAAGTCAATGGACCAGGCAGCAAATGTGGAGGTAAACGGGAATTTCCTCCACAGATGCTGCCTGGCTTGCTGAGTCCTCCTTTTCTACATTGCATCCTTTTCTACATAATTTTTGAGTTAATATACTCAAGGTTAACAATTAATCCTAAATGCTGTGAATCACAGAGAATGCCTGGGATGCCAGTCATGTTTTCTCATTGCTTCTGTAGACAGAAATTAGTTAAGAACCAAAATAATCAAATACTTAGGCAGACTTAATTGTAAGTCAAACAGTGTATTTAATCCAAAATTTACAGGGCCTGAATTTAAATGGCTGAATCCCTAAGTGAGGGGATTGAGTCTGGGAAAGCACTAGAATTGAAGAGTTGCCTTGTGCAATATATGGGACTACATACACTTGCACCATTGATTATGTAGTCAGGTGCATTCTAACTTTCCCACCTCTAGAGAAGCCAATTCTGACCTGGACCTTCTCTGGGGTCCCAATAGTGAGTTCTAATGTGCTTGACTGAAGGACCGGACTCTTGATTTTAACTGAGTGCAACAACATTTAGGTGTTTGCTGGATATTATGATGCGAAAGTAAAAGTAGTTTTTAGCATACAGAATCTATGCTCAGCCCTGTTTTCCACAATAACAACCCCTATTGACATGTAGGTTTCACTGGGTTTCACACCCCCCCCCCCCCATGAGCTTGTAGGCGGGAGAGTGATGTTGGGTGTCACTAGGAAGTCCCCTTCTACACACCAGCCATATTCTGGTCCTGGCCATTTTATACCCTCCATTGCCCGATTATCAATGATAGACCGGAATATCAAGTAATTCTAAATACGCAGTACTTCAAAACAAAATAAAATTAGAAACTAAAAAGAACACAGGCCAGATAATAACTCAGCACCAAGAAAAGTCCAGAAATGGCAGGGGAATTTTGAAAGAAAATGCCAGTGTTTTCCCCAGGTCTGTTGAAACCATGTTTCATCCTTTTCAACAGCTTTCTCATCTGATCACCAACCAAGCAGCTGGAATGAAAGTCTGACAGATTGGAGAGTGGCCAAGGAGCAGATATCAGGTGAATTCAACTTTGGGTGGAGATCAAAAGTGTTGTCACCAATCATTAAATAAAATAACTGGGCCCAGAACACACGCACTCTTACAACTTAAATACATTTTATTTACATGGACATAAGGAGAACACTATGGCCCCTGTCACCACACTGTTCTGAAGCCAGGACTGAAAACGAATCAAAATTTTTATATGGATTTGGCATCTCAGTTCTGGATATTGACCACTGGTAAATTGTATATGTTTGAATTCCTTACTTGCAAGATCAATCGCCATTCATAACAGAGGTGTTAAAAATCAACATAAACAGCAAGCTGATAACCAACGACACTTTGAAGTTTGTAAAATCATTGTCCCTCAGTTATTGGGTGCATTTCACATCCTTCTCTTATTCCCATCCCTTCTGTCTCCAGCACCCTCTACTGTGTAAAGGGAAGTTACGTTCTTGATTACACGCTGCCTTGACCTCTGCCTTGCCATGGTGTCGGAGACAGTTTTCAAAATAGTCCAGAGTGGGGTCCTCTTCAAGGGGTAGGTATGAGGAGGTGACTGAGTTGCCATTTCACCTCTGCAAGGCAGAGGTCAATCCACCACACTGCAAGAGCACCCACTTGGTCTTCAGACTTGATGGTAAGGTTGGGATTGGTGTAGGAGAGTAGAGGGCAGTGCATTCAGGTGGAGTAAGGTTTGAGGAGGAGAAAGTAGTGCTGACTCCTGCTTGGCATAACTGTTTCTTTTCAGGCAGGCAAACAAATCAATTGAGAATGTAACAAGAGTTACTTTTGCTGTGGTCTGTCAATCTATATAAATTATCCCAACTTGTCACCAGGCTTGAAGGAAGCTATAGTATTAACCTCAGTGGATTCTGATCCAGAAATGCAGGTGTAACTTTTACAGGACCTTGCCGTCCTAGGTGCCTGTGTTTAGGGAACTTGCAAATGCACATTAATTTCCCAAGAATATATTTAACATTTTAATGTCATAAAGAAAAAGAAGTAAACCTGTACTCTCAAAACATTTCCTTCATTTTTGGGTCTAACACCATAATATGCAAAATAAGAATACAAATTAGATTTTAGGCATCCAGATTCAGAATTATTCAAACAAAGTGACTTTTGGTCAATGCTGTACCTAATAACTAATTTATTATCCAGGAAGACATCTTAAATAAAGTTGTTCTTTCATACCTGTTTTGTCCATTCTCCATGTTTTCAACCTCGTCATCTGCAGGGTGAACTGACACCCTGGGAACGTATCGGTACGTCCAATGTGTATTAATCTCAGCTGTCATTTTGATCACAAAGTTAATTCCTAAACAAAACAAGGGAACAAATAATGTGAAACAGTATTTTAGTTTTATTTCCCCATGTGTCACTCAGGGTATTCAAGCCCCCTTAAATGAGATGCATTAATGAGAGTTGCTCATTATTTTCCCTTGCATTCGTTATTATCTGAATCTTGGCATAAGTAGATCAATGCATAGAAACCTAATGAAGCTATAACATTGGTCTTTACATGTGCAGGCAGGAAAAGCAGTATGATGCTGTCAGCTATCTATTCATGCAGCCAATAGATTAGAGCAGAGCTCTGTAGTTTTGCCAAATCTCACAGTGTAGGGTGGTGCATAATTAAGTATTTATGGTTGGAGGAGGAACCATGAACATTTCCGGCTTTAAAGATGTTGGAGCTCAGCATACGAGTCCAAAAGGCAGGGTAAAGAGATGACAACAATCATCTACTAGATTTATTACCCAGGAAGATACCATAACTTGAAATAATTCTTTCCTATCATCGGTTTGATTTCACCTGCAGCATGCAATGACACTTGGAGAATCTGTAGGTGGCCCCAGCAGGAAGATTTATTCACCCTGAGCTTCCCTCTGAGGCCTTCGCTATTGTACAATTTAATTTGGATAAATCAGTTCGGTCAACATCACATCAAGGACCAGATCATTTTATTGATTTCAACTAATGGTAAGAGCTCCAGCAATATCCTGGCCATCATGTCAAAGATGCAGGATCCGTTGTGGCTCCAGTCATAATGTTCCTTGATAGCTACAATAATAACATTTTCCTAACAATGAAAAATGCTCAGGTATGCAGTGTTCAAGACAAATCCAATCCAGTTATTTACTCTCTCAGCCTACAATCAAATATCAACAAAATGTTGAAAGGTATCATTGATAATGATGAAATTAATTATCAATAACCTACTAATACATATTAAGCAACACTCATCAAAGTTACTGGTGAACGCAGCAGGCCAGGCAGCATCTCTAGGAAGAGGTACAGTCGACGTTTTGGGCCGAAACCCTTCGTCAGGACATATTAAGTTTGGGTTCAAACAGGGACGTTCGGCTGTTGTGTTTATTAACCCTTGGGTTTAAATATTGATTTTAAAAAAGCTGAATTCCAGAGGTGAAGTGAAGGAGACTGTCCTTGACATTTGGGCAGTGTTTAACAGCAGTGAAATTAACTGGAATTAATTAAAGTTACCATATCGTAATCTGAATTCATTGTGAATTAATTACAGTTCTCAACAATGTCCCCACTCTCTGTAACAGCTGCCATAATATTTGACACAAAACATCTGTAATGATCCCCTTATTAAAGAACAGAAGGGCCTCAGTGTAGAATTCCTGAAGGTTGTAAAGTAGGCTTATATGATACCTACCTTCATTAGCCACAGAAAAAGAATGTAAAAACAGTGAGATCCTAGTACAATTTCCTAAACATTGGTTCAACTACAACTAGAATACTGGTACAGTTCTGGATGCCATTCCACCGGAAGGACATGGTTACACCGGCATGAGTGCAGAGGAGTTTCACCAGGATGGAAATAATTTGGAAAATGTGTAGCTCTCAGATTGTTGATGGTTGGGTTGATCTTGGCAATTCATTTGCAAATGTTTCAGCGTGATTCGAGGAGACATCATCAATGCACTGTTAATTTGCAGTGTGTTCTCCAAATGTTTGGCCTTTATATACTTATCAGTCAGCTGATTGGCCATCATTAGGGAAGCTCAGTTGTGATGTAGGAGGGGACCTTGTTTCTGATGAGATGCGTGGTGAACTCTATGCGTTGTGGTCTGGAATTTTGCCCACATTGGCTCATAAATAGTATCGAGGTCTACATGTCTGTTTACAGAATGTTGCCTGAAAAGGAAGTTCTTAGTTATGAGGAGAGACGAGATAGGCAGTGTTGTTTTCTTTGGAGCAGAGGAGGCTGAGGGGAGACCTGATAAAGATATGCAAAATTATGAGGGGCATAGATGGGGTAGATAGGAGGAATTTTTTCCCATAGCAGAGGTATCTAAAATTAGAGGGCATAGATTTAGGGTAAGGGGTAGGAGATTTGGGGGGTATCTGAGGAAGAATTTCTTCAGTCAGAAATGGTTGTAATCTAGAACATAGTGCTTAGGGGGTGTTTGAGTCAGATACTCTCACTCATAAGGGTATTTAAACAAGAAAATGAAGTACTGATGCACAGATGCCAATGGACCAACAGTAAATGGGATTGAAGTAGGTTAGCATGGACTGAAGTCCACCTTATATGTATCTAATGATGGTGTGTTAATGATGTACTGGATTTTTTAAGACAGACTAGGTTTCTTGGAGGGTTACTCGTAAGTGGTGGTGATTCCAAGCACCTTCTGTCCTCTAGGATGAAAGTGCTCATGAGAATGGGAGGTTCTGTTGATGACAATGGATTTTCTCATTGGAATCTGTCATTTGATACAAGGATTGCCTTTCCAGTGGCTATCAAGTCAGCAAATTATGCAGCTTAATCTCTGGGGAATAGTCATGATGCCTTCACTCTAGGGCCATCAGCTATGTAATCTGCATTTAAACATCCACATGAAATCATACAGTAGCTACTAGATGACAGATGATTACTGCATGTTGACAATATATTTAACAGCCCTGTTGCAAACTCCTGCACATATGCTTTATGTATAAAGAAAGAAAGCCATTTTTTTTTTGGAGCAGGACAGTGACAAGGGAGGAAGTTGAATTTGGTGGGTTTGTGAGAAAGAATAGTTGATAGGACTATTATGTGGGATCTTGGTACAGATGGGAATGCCCTAAGCATTGGCAAACAAAAGCAGAAAATGATGGAAAAGCAGGTCAGGGTGCTGCCAAACCTGTCGAGAGTTTCCAGCATTTTGTATTTTTTCGCTCTAGTTCCAAATGCTTCTTTCATTCTGTTGTATCCTTTAATATCCTTTTTATTCTGTGAGAGAGATAAATATATCAAAGAGTGTTGAGCCATTATTTTCAGTGATGTAGCTGGCCTGGCTAAATTGTGTGTGTGTGTGTGTGTGTGTGTGTGTGTGTGTGTGTGTGTGTGTGTGTGTGTGTGTGTGTGTGTCTGTCTGTCTGTAGGTTGAGAGTTGCGGTTTTTGAGATTTACAGTGGTACTAAGACATATTAGCACGTTGGATTATTAGGTGTGTGTGAATTCTGATTGACTGAGATTTTTGAGAGGAAGATGACATTAGTTTAATGACTTGAGCAAAATGTGAGACCATTGTTTTGATGTATGAACTGTGGGAGTAAAGTACCATGTATGCTTTTAATGCGCGTTAAGGATGATAAATTTCTATCCCACATTTTAGCACCATCAATTTCTCAGTTGCTTAAAGATTTATGGACAGACTTTCACTCCTAAATTTCATTTGACATTTTCTTGGCAATTGCTGAAATGGATTCTAGAGAGAAGAGGGAATGGTGCACAGAAGCATTATCAATGACACTGCCAGCATTAATCTGCTTTTAAAATTGTGACATAAAATCTTGTCAAAAGAACGAAAGTTTAATGCAGAGAGGATTTTATAGATTGAAGCCATTCTAACTGGATAAACAAGTAGGTCCAACTAAGGTTAAACAATGCAAGAGGATATCTTACAATTTAGCAGGAAGGTAACCACCATGGCACATGTATATAATGAGAATGATTTTAATTCCATTTTTTTAAATTATGGAAAATTGGTTGCTGGAGACACCAGAGCTTTGTAGCAGAGTTTCCTGGGTATTCTGCACAGAGCATGAAGCCAGAAAACTACTTTGGAAAATTACAATAATTATGCATCATGCAAAAATAGTAAGAATATTTATAATGGGTTAATCAGTCTTGATATGTGCAGCATATTCCTGGTTCATTTCCTGGGATTCAACTGTGACTTTATGCTATATTCATTTCAGGAAATATCCCTTGCAGAGAAATATTTTGTAGTTCCTGTAGATCTACAGGCTTTGGAAGTTCTATCTTTAAGAGTCGAGTACATCTTTTACTTAACAAAAATCAAAAGTTAAAAATACTGGAAATGAGAGAGTGAGAGGGAGAGAGGGAGAGAGAATTAGAGAGGGGAGGGGGAAAGAGAGGGGAGGAAGGAAGAGAGAGGGAGAGAGAGGCAGGGAGGGAAAGGGGGGAGAGAGAGAGAGAGAGAGAGAGAGAGAGAGAGAGAGAGAGAGAGAGAGAGAGAGAGAGAGAGAGAGAGAGAGAGAGAGACTGACTGACTTAATCTCATGGCCACCCAAGCAATTGCAAAACATTCTTTAGAATAGATTATAAACTGATGATCAGTAAACTCAAAATACACAACAAAATACCTGAAAATATACTTCAGCTTTGTGATCCTATCTAGAATAGGTTTATAGGTTTTAATTATGTCTGGCACTATATTACTGAAGTTCAGGATGCCTTTGAGTGAAATTGGCTCTTCACATACAGACAAAGTAATTATGTCAATGGGTTACTAAGCAATTGTGGCAGTGACTTTGTTTAGCAGGATCTGTACCATTATGTTCTTATGAATCTCATTGCCAATTGTTCTTTGACATTCTTTCTGTGAAGTGAATTGTCAGATCTTACTATGTTATAATGCATTTAATAAACGCAAATAGATATTATTGAGTCACCACCATTACGAAAGCATATAAATTGAAAATAAATAAATAAAAGTATCTGAAATTTGTACAACCTAACTACAATCTTTCTGATGAAAAGACATTACTTTTTATTGTATTTTTTAAATCTCTAACTCTTTCCTGGAAGAATAAAAAATATGTGTACACCTCAAGCTTCAATATATAAAATAAAGAAGGTTTTTGAGCAACGGCTGAAATATTTCTAACCAGCCAGTACAGGACAGTTAATGAATATCATCACATCTGCCAGTGTACTATCTTTATCCTGAATTGATGGTTTAAGGACGGTTTGGCAAAATAGAAATTTATACAGCTCTGCTCATCAATTAGTCATTCTTGCAAGAATGGAAGAATATACATTATTGTTTTATGTAATATCAATTTTAATGATGGACTCTCAATTGTATCAATTTTCAAATTAATTTTAGTGGGACCATTAAAGATTTTACTGAAATATGATCAATAATCACCCATCCTTTCATTTGCAGATCTGAAGCATTGGTGAGTGATTAAATAGACCATTGTTTTAATCTATAAGGTAGTGCTTTGATATAACACCAAAATTAAAATGCTGCATTTGTTCTGAATATTGATTAAGAGAAAGGATAATATGGATTTTCCACTTAGGCTGTCCTTATTAAATGGCAGTTGAATAAATTGATATTCATGGTATTGTCTGAGTGGCCAGGCAATCTATAAAAATAAGCAATGTCAGATTAGGCTATTTGGACCACTGTTTGATGGTATCACGGCTGAACAAGTGATATTTCCATGTCAGTTGATCTAGTGCATTTATAAATCCATGGATTAAAATATTTCAAAAACTCATGTTTATCTGAGGAAATAAATTCCTCTTCTTAAAAAGCCGATCCTTTAGTTGTCTATAAAATTTTATACTAAAGTCTCTAGGTAAGGAAACAGTCTTGCAGTATTTAACTTTGCAAGCTCTGAAGGGGATATTATAAATTTCAAGACACTTTACATTCTCAAAATTCTAGAGAATTTAAGTCAATATCTCCTTACAAAGGAACCTTTCAAAGGATTGTGTAATGAGCCCTATTTGCACCCCTAAGGCAAGAGTAAGTGTCTTTACTTACAGACAGCAAAACTGAACACAATCTCCCAGTATGTACTCGTTATGACTCTTTATAATTGCAGCAAGCATTCCCCAATCACCAGTCCCTTTGCAGGAATGACTAGAATAGCACTTGTCTTTAAAATTGTGCTGTCCCCATCTGTTAATATTTTGAGAGTCATGTATAAAGCCCGCTAACATTCGCTAGACTCTTGCCTTTAAAAATCTATTCTTTTTTATAAATTATAACAAATAATATTTTTCCAATCTTCTACATTATATACAATTTGCCACAGTTTTTTTTTCCAATTGCTTACCAGTTTATGAACAGAATGAAGCCTCTCTTGAAATATGCTCATAGAATATAAGATGTTACTCCAATTTGTGATTTGCCTCTCCGTGGCCTTGGAAGAAGCTGAGAATAGACATCAGTATGGGAGTGGGAAAGAGTTAAAATATCACGTAATTGGAAATTCAAACTCACCATTGTGCACAGAGCACAAATGCTCCAATAAACGATGGCCTCACCTACGCTTTGTTTCACTATGTTGTGAGCCCTGAATATAGTAGACCAAGTTGGCTGAGGTGCAGGCAGATCTCTGCCTCACATGGAAGGTCTGTTTAGATCCCAGAATAGTGGTGAGGGAGGAGGTGGAGGGACATCTCCCTCAATTAAATGGGAAAGTGCCCGAGTATTGGGAGGAATGCATGGGGAGGGATAAGCAGATCATGGAGTTCCAAAGAGAACAGAAAGAGAGTGAAGAAGATATGCTTAGGATGTGTTGGAGTTGGTGAAAATGGCAAGAGTGAAGTGCTGGATGCAGAGATTGGTGGGGTGAAAAGTGAGGACTAATTCCTGTTCTGCCTGAGGTGAAGTGTTAGGGGTTCAGAGCTGACATACAGGAAATGAAGTAAATGTATGTGAGAGCTTGAACAATGACAGAATAGAAAACTGGAAGGGAGTTAGGTTAGAAGCCATAGTTCACAAGACTTCGTTTTGAGAACAGATGTGGCTGAGACAGAGAAATTGAGAAAAATGGATGGCATTATTAGAAGAACCAGGGTGGGAGGAGGGGTAGTTGAAGTAGATTTGGGAAGCAGAGGAAGGTGTCAGAGGCAAGTCTGTCTCTGGAAATGAATAGGCTTGAAATAAGGCCATTGCTATAGAGCAGCCGTGTGTAAATTGGAAGAACAATGCCTTATACTTTGCTTGGGTGCCTTACAACTTAATGGTATGAATACTGAGTTTTCTAATTTCAAGTAACCTGCACCTCGAGTGCCCCCCTCCCAAATGCTCAACATCCTCAGTCTTAATCAACTTTCCCATCCCCTCTCCACACCTGGGTTCCATCTGCTTAAAATTCCTTCCCCATCTGGATCCAGCTATCAGCAGCCAGCCTCCAACCTTACATCCCCTCCTTCCACCAACCCCTTCGTTTTGCTATGTACTACAATCTTTCTTGATCTCTCTCAATCTTGCAGGTCTCAACCTGATTCAGCTTCCACAGATGCTGCTTGACTTACTGAATTTTTTTTTACTTTTTCCAGCATTCTGTTTTTTTTCTTTCCTAGATTTCAATGTCTGCAGTCTTTTTGTTCAGTGTCTTCCTGAACATTGTTTACAGTACATGCCAGCATTTAATAACTATCATTATGAGATCAACAGGAATTCTGCAGATGCTGGAAATTCAAGCAACACACATCAAAGTTGCTGGTGAACGCAGCAGGCCAGGCAGCATCTCTAGGAAGAGGTGCAGTCGATGTTTCAGGCTGAGACCCTTCGTCAGGACTAACTGAAGGAAGAGTGAGTAAGAGATTTGAAAGTTGGAGGGGGAGGGGGAGATCCAAAATGATAGGAGAAGACAGGAGGGGGAGGGATGGAGCCAAGAGCTGGACAGGTGATTGGCAAAAGGGATACGAGAGGATCATGGAACAGGAGGTCCGGGAAGAAAGACCGGGGGGGGGGGGGAAACCAGAGGATGGGCAAGGGGTATATTCAGAAGGACAGAGGGAGAAAAAGGAGAGTGAGAGAAAGAATGTGTGTATAAAAATAAATAACGGATGGGGTACGAGGGGGAGGTGGGGCATTAACGGAAGTTAGAGAAGTTGATGTTCATGCCATCAGGTTGGAGGCTACCCAGACGGAATATAAGGTGTTGTTCCTCCAACCTGAGTGTGGCTTCATCTTTACAGTAGAGGAGGCCGTGGATAGACATGTCAGAATGGGAATGGGATGTGGAATTAAAATGTGTGGCCACTGGGAGATCCTGCTTTCTCTGGCAGACAGAGCGTAGATGTTCAGCAAAGCGGTCTCCCAGTCTGCGTCGGGTCTCGCCAATATATAAAAGGCCACATCGGGAGCACCGGACGCAGTATATCACCCCAGTCGACTCACAGGTGAAGTGTTGCCTCACCTGGAAGGACTGTTTGGGGCCCTGAATGGTGGTAAGGGAGGAAGTGTAAGGGCATGTGTAGCACTTGTTCCGCTTACACGGATAAGTGCCAGGAGGGAGATCAGTGGGGAGGGATGGGGGGTACGAATGGACAGGGGAGTCATTATGAGATGGCATTGGAATCAGTTGGTTGATTTGTGAAGTATCATGTGCTTCTTGAAGTGCAACATCAAGTATACGTTAAACGAATACACGCACAGGCGTCTTCACTCTGTGAGCCACTTCTTCAGAACAAAGACCATCATCCTCCACCTCGAAGGATAGCCACGACGACGACGAGTAGGCAGTTTAAAGAATTCAAAAATGTTAAGTATATTTCCAGCTGCTCCATATTGTTCATTTTTTTGCTTACAATGCTACATCAAATGTCAATTCTTTTAATATTTTTATCTCCATAACTTTCCAATGAACATTCCTTGATGTTGAAATTTGAAAGTAAATTAGCCAGTGCAAGGCCTCCATGAGAGACGCCTTGAATGAACCATCACTATCACTATGTCAATGCTTGCAGAACAAGGTGAGCTTTATCTTGCATCAAGAGATAATTGGTACGGCTTCTGGCTCCTGATCAAGGGAGGCTGAGACAGCAGACCCAAGATATGTTTATCGCAGCATACCCATAATCGTTTTTATTCAAAGTGGTATTCCAAGCATAATGCATCATATATTCAGTGACATTGTCCCATTGGAGTATACGTATTTATCAATGGATAGCATTGACTAAATGGTCCCATCCAACAAATTACCATCAGCTGTATAAGGTCAGGTCATCTTCTTGGTGATAAGGGTTTCAGATTGGCTTCATCTAATTTGATCGCATGATTGCATGTGTAAGCAAAGTGATGTGTTGGACAGCAGCAGTCAGCTACGGCTTGAAACCTGATTTCATATAGTTGCAGGTATATGAACCACCTCTATTTCAATACTCTGAAACTTTATATTGCTTTCACACAAGCCTATGCTTGGATTTTGGGGTTCCTTCCTTGTCATTTCTTTCCTTTTTGATGCTGTCCAATACTACAATGGATCCTTTATGAAATCACCCAGATTTACTTCTTCTCTTTATGATATCATGATTAGTTGTTTTTCATCCTTTTAAATATCACTGACACACCAATTTTACTAGGACTATCCATTGAGAGCTTTTCTTTTAATCCTTCAACTCAGTACTTGAGTTGAGGCACAACCAGTAGTTCTGCTATTCTCCAATTGGTAATCATACAGGTATAGGCAGGCAAGAGTTACAAGTTTAAGCAGCTACATCTATACACTTTGTAGGCGGTATCATCTGCCTAATCTTCACATTGAGAAGTGGGTCACTCTATTGATGAATTAATTTGGTAACTGCCTCTGAATGTCATGTATAGCTACTAATGCAATGTGATAATAGGACCTCATTCTCATGCTCTGCTCTTAGGTATTAAAATCACAGATTGCCCAGTATATTAATTGGTTTGGCAGCCACATAGTTTTTATCTGATCCAAATATAAACTTAGAAAATCTGGGAATGAATTAGCTGTGTACATTCTTCTAAAACATTGTAGAATGAGCATGAACATTTCAAATTAATAAAAGATTTATTAATCTATTTAGATGCTTGGTACTTCACATTATTGACTGTAACCGAATGAAGAGAAAGAGTGCTTTATAACTAAATCCTATCTTTTATGATAAAAGCATCAAATAATCAGATGAACAATTAAATCACCTCCACAGCTCACCAATTTCAGGATTAATAACGTGCATTGTTATTTATAGTGCTGTGCAAAAGTCTTAGATACATGTAAAAAAAACTCTGTAAACTGAAGACGCTTTCAAAAGTAATGAAAAGTTGCTAAGAATCAACTAGTTTACTATAAATAGCAGTAAATAGTAAAAAAAATCAAATCAATATTTGGTGTGACCACACTTTGCCTTTAAAACTGCATCAATTCTTTTATGCAGACTCTCATGCAGTTCTATAAGAAAATTGGCTTGTAGATTGTTCCAAGCATCTTGGAGAACTTGCCACAATTCTTCTTCAGACATTGTCTGTCTCTCCAGGTAATCCCAGAGAGCGTGAATGATGCTGAGATCAGGACTTTGTGGAGGCCATACCATCTGAAACCATATAAAAATCTGGGAACCCTAAGACTTTTACTCAGTACTGTACACGCAAGTTTATATGATAGGGTGAAATTATCAGTGACATTAACTCAATGTATTCAAATATTATGTTATTGAACTTGAATTGCTTTCACAATATACACCTGATTAGTTGGTATGAAAAGGTTTTCTGAAAAATATTAACACAGAAGAATATTTTGTTCTTACATTACTCAAGATGGCGAAGCCTGATACCTTTCTAATTGTGTTTTTTTGTTTCCAGTTGCTTTCTGAGATTCCTAAGATATTTGAAGAATTTCATTATCTTCAAAGTAAATAATAGCAGTGCTAAAACAAGCAATATTCTTTGACAGTTTTGAATTCATATATTCCACAATTTTCTTTTATAAGTGACAGATCCAGTAAATTTCCCTATTCTACTCTAAAATATGTTTTCACTATGGATTGTAAAGAACATTACACTTAATAGAAAAAAATCTGCAGATGCTGGAAATCCAAAGCAACATGTACAGAATGCTGGAGGAACTCAGCAGGCCAGACGGCATCTATGGAAAAGAGTAAACAGTCGACGTTTGGGCCCAAGAACCTTCATTAGGACTTGAGTCAACTGTTTACTCTTTTCCATAGATGCTGCCTGTCCTGCTGAGTTCCTCCAGCATTCTATGTGTGTTCCATTACACTTAATGTTGTTTATCAAATTATTCTTCTATTTCATTAATTTAAAGTTTAACTTCTATGACCTCCTCCAAGGACATACACAGTTCTGATCTGTTATTTTTTTATTCATGGTCTTTGTGTTTCACTGTCCCTTTGTACCCACTTCATTACATTTACCTACTTTCCCTTTGTACTAATCCTTAGATGTCATTTTAGACAATTTTTTTTGCAGATTTTTAAAAAAGTTTGACTGAAAATCAAAGATACAGAGCCATTCTTTTTCCTTCCTTGTTACCAAGTCTTTGTTAATTTATTGGCTCATTACATGCCTTGATTATTCATCTTCTTTATGAATACTTCCCAGATGATTTCCACTGTGTGTTTGTTTTTATTGTGTCTCTTTCTTTTCTTTTCTCTTCTCCACTTCTTTATATATCCTTAAGCCAAATTCCATACAACCAAATAACCATAGTTGATAAATATTCCAAGCCTTCTTTTGGGCTGCCAATGAATATTAAATTCTTCAGATATATGTATCTCTAAGAAACCCTAGTATTTTCCCTATACATTGTGCATGGCTTGCAATATTTCATTTGTTATCTGATTATTGCTAATGCAGCCTAATCGCAGACCGTTGACCCTTGCAGAAGAACTAAAGCTGTCATAAAATCTAAAGCAAGTTTGAGGATACACTAACATATACTTTAACAAGAATAGTGGCCTTTCTCTAACCAACAGCCAAGCTTACAGGTATATAAATTTCATTTGCCATCTTCAGGGAACAGTG
Organism: Mobula birostris; assembly: GCF_030028105.1. Taxonomy (NCBI): domain Eukaryota; kingdom Metazoa; phylum Chordata; class Chondrichthyes; order Myliobatiformes; family Myliobatidae; genus Mobula; species Mobula birostris. The sequence goes on along the minus strand of NC_092372.1, from coordinate 62,842,603 downwards.
TTAGAAAATGCTGTTGTATGTACTAAATCAAGGAGAGACCCAAGAATAATTGACACTCTAGTAAAAGAATCTATGTAAAATTAACATTAAGACTGTTTGGTTTTAATTTAGTTTTCTAATTATATAAGCTTGCAGTAATTATACAGCACTGTCACCCTTTTTATTATAGCATAATTATGTACTTAAATCTTGACAACAGCACTGAGCACTGAAGCAGAAAAAGTATCATAGCTCTCCCAGCAGCAATGTAGCCATATTTTGCTCAGAGATGCTAGAATATATAGACCAACCAAGTAGAATTTCACATTAAAACCCAGTAACAATGATTTAACAAAAGCCAAAGAGTTTTAACCAGCTGCAATATGCCGAATTAAAAGCTAGGGTACAGAAAATCTCCAATCTGATCGTATACTGTAAGTTTCCAGTATACTTACAAAAAAAATCTAAATGTCCCTATTTATGCCATGAAGCAAAGAAAAACTTACCACAATGAGATGGACCTCTGGGCACACACAAGGTGTCTACATTTATCCAAGTAAGCAGGTAAGGCTGTCAGTAGTAAACCTGAGCAACAGCCTTCATTCAACAGCAGCAACAATCCTCAAGCATGTTGAAAACAGCACAAAAATGAAGCTATCATCAGTATTTACAACAAAAGATCAGTAATTCTTCTGAGCCGCATCTTCACCAACATCTTCTTCAATTTACAGCCTGATCAGGTACAACCACTTCAGCTGATTATCAGACTCTGCCCACTAACTAATACAGAACGTTATGACTTAATCTCCTGTTCTTATATTAGCATCACCAATCCATTTACATTTTGATTTTTATTTTCCACTGCAGGGATGTAAACATAGACATCAAATGCATGTTATGAGCCCAGGTAATAGGTAAAATATGAATAGAAAAACTAATTTCAAATGATGACACATCATAAAGTAATGTACAAAACAGCTCTGTGAAGATTTAACTGAAGTTTAGTCATTATACAATATGGTGCAACATTGAAACTAATTTATCTACAGCAAAGTCCCGCAGTGTGAATAGGGTAGATTATATTATATCCAATTTTCGTGATATTGTTTTAGTGATAAATATTGGCCTGCAAACTTGAATTGTTGACAGTTAACCATTGTCTAACTCACTTTTCGTTGTCTAATTTATTGAGCACAACAGTGAAAGAAATTTTAGACAATGCCTTAGAGAGTTTCTACAATTTTGCTTGAAACCAACATTAACCATTGTTGAATATGTTTCCAAAGACGATAGATTCCCATCAGTGTTAATTTATTTACAATATATGCATGTCGATTGGTTTAAAAGGTGTGAACTAGATATTAACTTTTCTTCTTTCCAAAATGCAACATGTCAAATCTTGCACTGTTAAATTTTAGCTGATGAGTGTTTGCCTATTTCACTAGATTTCTAGCTGGAATTACATTTTATTATTTTATTCTGTATTTTATTTTGTCAACAAAAATATATATAAATTATATTTAATTTCATATATTTATAAAACAAAGTTAAGTTTCACCTGGGGATTTGGAAGCTGAATTTTTATATTGAAAGTAAGAACAAAATGCTGCATCCACATTTCGTAAAAAGAATATCATTGAATATACTGGTGGGAAATTAACCATCAGTAGAGTGCTAATACCGGCAAAATTTAAGAGAATAATATAGAAAGAACAATGAATGCTGGGATACAAAATTAGCTAAAAGTTTTTTTATACGAGGAGTTATTGAATGTAGAAGGAGATGAGTTATACAGCTCTCATTATATGCATGTGCAGTTCAACTCTTTGAGTGAAAATGCAGAAAGTTTGAAGTTAGTAACTCATCTCCTTCTACCTTAGGCGACAAACGTATCAATCACCCCTGCTGTGGACCACTTTCTGGAGGTCCAGGACGCCGACTTCTATAAAGAAGGGATCTGTTTGCTCCATGACCACTGGACTAAGTGTGTAACTGTAGAAAAAAAAAATAAGTGTGCTAGGTTTTCTAAAATTGACTCCTTCTACCTTAGGCCACGAACTTATCAATCACTCCTCGTATATTATCTAAGTTAATTCAACTAGTAACAATGAAAACTTGTAGCTGTATCTCCCAAGGAGTGATATCAGCATCAGAATCAGATTTATTACCTGACTCTTATGATGTGAAATGTGTTGTTTTGCTGCAGCAGTACAGTACAAACTACAAAATTACTAATAGTAGGTAATGCAAAACTGATTAACAAGGCAATGTTCATGGGCTCTTAGACCATTCAGAAATCTGATGTTAAACATAATTTCATACAATGCTAATGGCACAAAATACAGAGAAAAATGTCAGAAAGTGAAATGGGCACAGCTGTCAGGTAAGATTTAACGATGAGAGTTTTGTGACATGATGTATTTTGGAAAGAAGACTCAATATACACTAACTTAGACAAATCCAAAGGGAGCTCAAGAACGGACACGTCAGATGAAGTTGATCGGATTGATAAAATAAGAATGGGGTATTGTTTTTTCAAAAAGAGGCACTGTGTATAGAAATCAAGAAGAATTATGCTTCTGCTAAATAATTTAGAAGATGAGAAATTATTCTACAATTCTTTTGGTATTGAAACATTGTTGTATGTCACTCTTGTAGTATTTGTGAAAGTTGCATAAAGATTGTTAACTTTAATTGGATGGTGCACAGCATGAAGGTTTCCATAGATATGGTGGGCCTGATGGCATTTTTCTACGCTAAGCAATGCTACGTACAAAAACTGACATTGGTGCATTGACTTTTTTTGCATCTGTCCCAATGTAATGGAGGACACCTGTGATCCTGGAGGTGTGCTCTTAAAGAAAAATACAACAAAACCAGCGAGTATCTTCCCAGTGCTGCAAATTATGAGAGTGTTGTGGGAGTACAGAGTGCTTAAACACTCTGATGAACAACTATGTCCACAAGAGGCATGATCTTTGGAGACCATTTTGCCATCCCAGGGCTATGACCAGGTTCTTTCAAAAAGAAGTGCCCACAAGGTCTTAAATGAAATTTCTGAATGCCCATGGAAGCCTACAATACAGGCAATTGCATTTACCAATTCTGTTCTCCAAGAAAGCCTATTCTTCAGCCAAGTGCTCTTGCTAGCTCTGCCTGATATGATGGTTTGAAGAAAAAGACAAAGACTTTCTTCTTCTGGTGTATGAAGTTTGAATGACTTCCCCAACAGAACAGTGAACAGCAGACAGCGAGAAGTGGCAGAGATTTGCCACAGAAGCAGTAATCAGGAATAATCCAGAGGCCAAGGCGTTAGAGTGACAGTAACCTGACCCCTTGGAATAACTGTTAAGACCCATGTGTCAAGTTGTATTTGGAAGTTGTAGGAAGTCCCAGATCTTATCGAGGGCAACTAATGCAGTTGGGACGTCAATTCTTTAAATGGTACAATTTCAGGGGAAATGGGTTTCAGTGAAGCTGACAATCTTAATGCAGATTAATTTTGCATGTTACACCACAGCTAATATCATTTAAGGAGGATCTATGGCAGAAAATGCAAGGAAGCACTGAAATATCATCATTGCATACATACTAGAGGAACAACACCTCATCTTGTTCTGATGAAGGGCCTTGGCCCGAATCATCAACTGTTTGCTATTTTGCATAGATGCTTCCTGGTCTGCTGAGTTCCTCCAGCATTTTGTGTATGGTCCTTGGATTTCCAGCTTCTACAGATTTTCTCGAGTTTGTACCTTATCTTGTGTTGGATAGTTTACAATCCAATAAACACTGTATTTTCCACTTTCAAGTAACCCATATTTCCATTTTCCCACCCCCTCAACTCCCCTTCAGCCTCCCATCCCCATTTTTGACCCTGTTGTCCTCTTCATGGTTCCATTTACCGTAATCTACTCATTTCACCCAGCAACTTGCCAATCCCACTTGTGCATTTCTTATAGATTCCATTTGTTTTTCAAATCTTCACTAATAGTTACCATCATCACCTTCATTACTTCTCAGAAAATATAAAAAGATAAACAATACTGTGGAATTAGAGACCTGTAATGACAATGTCTGATATTAAGTGAGGGTTTCCTTTCCCTAAAAAGTTTTTACAAGACTGCAGTCATTTTATGCTTATTTTTCCTGATGTCAGCCCACTAGTACAGAAAGGATGGGTAATTTAGCAGGATCCTCTTTTGAGTCAGTATGGGTGGAAGTCAGGAACAGGAAGGGAGCAGTCACTCTACTGGGGTTATTCTATAGGCCCCCTGGTAGCAGCAGAGATACAGAGGAGCAGATTGGGAGGCAGATTTTGGAAAGGTGCAAAAATAACAGGGTTGTTATCATGGGTGACTTTAACTTCCTTAATATTGATTGGCACATGATTAGTTCCAAGGGTTTAGATGGGGCAGAGTTTGTTAAGTGTGTCCAGGACGGATTCCTGTCACAGTATGAGGACAGGCCGACCAGGGGGAATGCCACACTAGATCTAGTACTAGGTAATGAACCGGGTAATGTCACAGATCTCTCAGTGGATGAGCATCTGAGGGACAGTGACCACCACTCCCTGATTCTATTGTTATCATGGAAAAGGATAGAATCAGAGAGGACAGGAAAATTTTTAATTGGGGAAGGGTAAATTATGAGGCTATAAGGTTAGAACTTGCTGGTGTGAATTGGAATGATGTTTTTGTGGGGAAATGTACTATGGATATGTGGTTTATGTTTAGAGATCTCTTGCAGGATGTTAGGGATAAATTTGTCCCAGTGAGGAAGATAAAGAATGGTAGGGTGAAGGAACCATGGGTGGCAAGTGAGGTGGAAAATATAGTCAGGTGGAAGAAGGCAGCATACATGAGGTTTAGGAAGCAAGGATCAGATGGGTTAATTGAGGAATATAGGGAAGCAAGAAAAGAGCTTAAGAAGGGGCTGAGAAGAGCAAGAAGGGGGCATGAAAAGGCCTTGGCGAGTAGGGTAAAGGAAAACCCCAAGGCATTCTTCAATTATGTGAAGAATAAAAGGAGTGAAGGTAGGACCGATTAGAGATAAAGGTGAGAAGATGTGCCTGGAGGCTGTGGAAGTGAGCAAGGTCCTCAATGAATAGGGAACTTGATGATGCTGAGGACATTATGAGTGAGGTTGAGAGGGAACTTGATGATGGTGAGGACAATATGAGTGAGGTTGATGTTCTGGAGCATGTTGATATCAAGGGTGAGGAGGTGTTGGAGTTATTAAAATACATTAGGATGGATAAGTCCCTGGGGCCTGACGGAATATTCCCCAGGCTGCTCCATGAGGTGAGGGAAGAGATTGCTGAGCCTCTGGCTAAGATCTTTATGTCCTCGTTGTCCACGGGAATGGTACCGGAGGATTGGAGGGAGGCGAATGTTGTCCCCTTGTTCAAAAAAGGTAGTAGGGATAATCCGGGTAATTATAGACCAGTGAGCCTTACGTCTGTGGTGGGAAAGCTGTTGGAAAAGATTCTTAGAGATAGGATCTATGGGCATTTAGGGAATCATGGTCTGATCAGGGAAAGTCAGCATGGCTTTGTGAAGGGCAGATCGTGTCTAACAAGCCTGATAGAGTTCTTTGAGGAGGTGACCAGGCATATAGATGAGGGTAGTGCAGTAGATGTGATCTATATGGATTTTGTAAGGCATTTGACAAGGTTCCACATGGTAGGCTTATTCAGAAAGTGAGAAGGCATAGGATCCAGGGAAGTTTGGCCAGGTGGATTCAGAATTGACTTGCCTGCAGAAGGCAGAGGGTCGTGGTGGAGGGAGTACATTCAGATTGGAGGATTGTGACTAGTGGTGTCCCACAAGGATCTGTTCTGGGACCTCTACTTTTCGTGATTTTTATTAACAACCTGTATGTGGGGGTAGAAGGGTGGGTTGGCAAGTTTGCAGACAACACAAAGGCTGGTGGTGTTGTAGATAGTGTAGAGGATTGTCGAAGATTGCAGGGAGACATTGATAGGATGCAGAGGTGGGCTGAGAAGTGGCAGATGGAGTTCAACCTGGAGAAGTGTGAGGTGGTACACTTTGGAAGGACAAACTCCAAGGCAGAGTACAAAGTAAATGGCAGGATACTTGGTAGTGTGGAGGAGCAGAGGGACCTGGGGGTACATGTCCACAGATCCCTGAAAGCTGCCTCACAGGTAGATAGGGTAGTTAAGAAAGCTTATGGGGTGTTTGCTTTCATAAGTCGAGGGACAGAGTTTAAGAGTCGCGGTGTAATGATGCAGCTCTATAAAACTCTGGTTAGGCCACACTTGGAGTACTGTGTCCAGTTCTGGTCGCCTCACTATAGGGAGGATGTGGAAGTATTGGAAAGGGTACAGAGGAGATTTACCAGGATGCTGCCTGGTTTAGAGAGTATGCATTATGATCAGAGATTAAGGTAGCTAGGGCTTTACTCTTTGGAGAGAAGGAGGATGAGAGGAGACATGATAGAGGTGTACAAGATAATAAGAGGAATAGATAGAGTGGATAGTCAGTGCCTCTTCCCCAGGGCACCACTGCTCAATACAAGAGGACATGGCTTTAAGGTAAGGGGTGGGAAGTTCAAGGGTGATATTAGAGGAAGATTTTTTACTGAGAGAGTGGTTGGTGCGTGGAATACACTGCCTGAGTCAGTGGTGGAGGCAGATACACTCGTGAAGTTTAAGAGACTACTAGACAGGTATATGGAGGAATTTAAGGTGGGGGGTTATATGGGAGGCAGGGTTTGAGGGTCGGCACAACATTGTGGGCCGAACGGCTTGTAATGTGCTGTACTATTCTATGTTCTATGTAGTAGTCAACTTTACTGAATTCAGTTTTTATTTTAATTCACAATTCTTGCATTACCAGTGTAGTACAACCAGATAATCACTAATATATCTGCAACCTTTGTGCAAAGAATAGTATTAAAGAGACTAACTTTCCTGAAGGTCCTGATGCTGCCTTAAGTTCTTTGAGGGTTTCTATTGAATTATTGCAGCAACAATTAGTAAGCATAAGATCTCTATGTATTTAGTCTATAATCAAAACAAAGTATTTATAGGTAACAAAAGAATTGAAATACTGTGATATTTCTTATTGTACTATGCTTAAACAAATAAAATTACTTGTTGTTATGGTTCACTGCATTTATATAATCTCCTAATACAAGGGACATGCTATTAAAACTAGTCTTACAATTGTTTATTATACCTGAAATACTTGCTTTACTTATATTTCAAATGTCTGGCCTCAATTAGGTAAGCCTTGAACTTGTTACTTTTGGTTTGTTTCTTTATCAATTTCCTGATCCATGTTGGTGGGCACATTAAGTGCACTTGGGTAACCTTGAGCAATGGGCAATGTTGTACTGAGATTTTCCTTTTACTAGGCTAGTTTTAATCTTGTAACAAATGCTGCTTCGTCAGCTTTGTGTAATTCTTCAAAAGCCTATTAGAACCAGCCCCATCCATAAGCCCTAATCAGTGTAAAAAATAGATTGCTTGCAATCAGTGAAAGCATGTGGACTATCAGCAGATAATATAGGGGTGCTAACCTAATATTCTGAAACACATTGGGCATTATTGCACAAATGCATTAAGTGCACAATATGTGGTTGCTCAGCTAAGATCAGCTGGAAGCTGGTAAATGTCAAATGACCTGGAACAGGAGGATTCTGACTTTGACACAGACTAAAGCAGCCAGCCAATAAGTGTAGGAGGTGCGTCCTGTGTTATAGCTGATATAGTTGGATATGTGCTGAAGAGGGAGCTGATGTAACATTTCAGATTGTGAAAATGGGTCAGGCTCGGTGAAGTGGTAGAACAGCTGTGTCCAGTGACCTGGGTTCAATCCCTGATGACTTGTGCTACCTGAGTGGAGTTCTCTTCCTGCGATGGCGTGGTTTCCCCCCAGATCTTAAAGTCATGTGGGTTGTTAAGGTAAATGGCCACCATAAAATGCCCCAAGTGTGTAGGTTAGTGGCAGAATCTGGGAGGATCTAATGGGAATGTGAGAAGAATAACATGAAATAAGTGTCAAAGTCTCTGTTGGCCAGGGTCGACCATGGATGTTGTGTCCTAGCTGTCTAGATACTCAGACAAGGTCAGTACAATATGGAGAACAAACTGTTGCCCTTTAGCAAGCTCTCCATCCCCACACATCTGATGAACCCAAAGGAATGGCAGAGACTGACACAGTTTGGCACCAGCAGTGTCACAGCAGTTGCCAGTCAGTGTTGAACTGCCTTAGGGACTCCAGCTCTGGATATTTTCCTTGGGGTTTACTCCCGAAGCCTTCCCCATGAGTATGTATGGCCACTAGGCAGCGGAGGTTTGAGATCAGAGTTTTCCTTCTCCTCAATGAGTTGCCAATCATGGCTGAGAGCCCCACTTCCCCGAAGTGACAGTGATTTTAAGGTGCCAGTAACCCACATTTGTCCCTTCTCCTGTCAGTAGAAACAGTTCTGCCAGACTTATTAGCTAAGTCACACGTGGAAGACCAGGAGCTGGACTTGGTTGTCAGATGCTATTTGAGGCCATGCCATTGGGAACATTTAAAAGGCAATGCGAGCTCATATAATGTAGGATTCATATAAATGAGTTTCAATGGTCAGCGGGTTGAAAGACCTGTTTCTGTGCTGTGTGGCTCTATGATTATACAAATCTAATGTCTACACATTACCAAAACATCCATCCCAGAATATTATGACAGCCAGGAGATATGGTAATAGGCTGATTTTACATTATGTAGCAAAACCAACATTTCTGAGGATAGAAACCAGAAACATCACTAAATCATCGGACTCATATCCTACGGATGTTGTGCTCCTTACAGTGATCTAACTTTCAGAGAGAAATGGATGGATTACAGGAGCTAGTGTGTTACAGGCATGGGACCACTGAATGCTTTTTCAATATAGCCCAGTTTTTCTTCAAATACAAAGCAAGACTATTGCATCAAATTACTCCTATCATAAGGATAGTGTTTAAAGCAAATTAAACCTCTGACCCTTTTTCATCTATAATGATTGCCAACTTGATATCTTATGGTGAATCTGAAAAGCATTCTGTTCTTCAGACTGTATTGATTAATCCCTGTTCCTTTCATATTCTATGCACTTGTACAATTTTGAAGCTGAGATGTGTACTCAAAATTAAACACAAAAGAATGGTCAGTGATATTGCTTAAGTTGCTAAGTAGAGCAACAGTCAATAGTGTACATTTGGGCCACTACTGTCAGATCTGTTTTTTTTTCTGTAAACCAGAGAAAGAGCTGAAGAATTAAGCAAAATCTGTTCACTTGAAGTGGGCTCTCAATCTAATGGAAAGATACATTAAACCTCTGAGATTGAGAAGCTGAAGCAAGGATGATTCAACACCATAGAACTGATCATGGAAAGAATCTGGATGAAAGATTCTAATTTGCAAAGAGGTTCTACAGTGGCAAAACAATAGTGAAAGAATGGCGAGTGACACATTTTCAGTGATATCAATCTCAGTAAATTGCTGGTGTTAGAAATTTTGCTCAAGTTCCACAGTATTTAATTTAACCTGATTCATAGTAACCAGCAGTTGCAGACTGAGGGTAAGTAGTTACTATCAACTGAGAAGCATAACATTGTCAAGAAAACCTTAAAAGCAGCAGTTGAAAAAAAAATTACTTTCGGCCCATTGAGTCCTCTCTGCCATTCCATCATGATGATTTATCATCCATCTCAACCAAGTTCTCCTGCTGACTTGGGTATATTTTATCATGTGCCTCCAAGTACCCCAAACCCTTAATCTTAAAAATAGACTCCAACATCTTCCCATCCACCGAAATCAGGTTACAGGCCTATAATTTCCTTTTGTTTTCCTCCCTCCCTTCTTAGAGAGTGGAGTGACATTTACAATTTTCCATTTCTCCAGAACTATTTCAGGGTCTCGTGATTCTTAAGAAATCATTCCCAATGTCTCCACTTTCAGAAAGCTACCTCTTTCAGAACTCTGCAGAGTAGTCTAACTAGTCCAGGTGATTTATCTACCTTCAGACCTTTCAGCTTTCTAAGCATCTTCTCCTTAGTAGTAGCAACATCACTCACTTCTGACCCCAGACACTCTTGAATTTCTGGCATATTGTTAGTGTCTTCCACAGTGAAAACTAATGCAAAATAGTTCTTAAGTTGGTCCACCATTTCTTTGTCCCCCATTACTACCTCTCCAGCATCATTTTCCAGCATCCAATATCCACCCTCACCTCTCTTTTACTCTTTATATATCTGAGAAAAACTTTTAGTATCTGCTTTTATATTATTCACTCGCTTACCTTCATATTTAATCTTTTCTCTCCTTATTGCTTTATAGTTTCCAGACAGTGTTTTTCAAAAGTTTCCCAATCCTCTAACCTCCCACTCTTTTTTGCTGTATTGTATGCTCTCTTTTTTTGCTTTTATGCTTCGACTGAAAGGGCCTGTTACTCTGTGCTGTATCTCTAAATAAATAAATAAAAATAAAACCAATGGAAAGCGCAAGTCATTGGCGAGATCAATCAAAAACCAACATGGACTCCACAGGTGCAGGGAATTCTGGAAAAGTCCGGAACAGAAGCAGTAAAGACTGCTCCTGAGTTTGTGATACCTTTTCCAGGAATCCTTATTCTTGAATGAGAGCACAGTAGGAAATTAGTGGGAAGGTAAGTTGAAAGCAGGAGCACCATGAATGATCAAAGGAAATGTAAACAGTGGGCTCAAATTATATCAGAAGGATTATTCTTCATTTAAGTCTTATCAGTACTGCTTTGAAAACCTGACTGAGGAAACACAGGACCGTGGGACGTATAGTTTAGGAATTTTATTTGTGACTAGTCCCCACCTGGATCAATACAAGGTGTGAGTCTTTGTTGGTGTCATTTCAAGGGCAAAGAGACAATTTCAGATGAGGTTGGAGGTGACATCAGATGCACGACAACTCTGGCAAGGTTTGCAAGACAATACTTCCTACAAGGCGAAACCCAAAAGCATGAATGGCAGCGATGCTTTGCTACCAGATGAACTCAACGACTCCTATGCCCACTTTGAAAGGGAGAATGTAACTGCAGCTGTGAAGATCCCTGCTGCAGCCAATGACCCTGTGAGCCCAATGTTAGGCTGTCTTTAAAGAGGGTGAACCTTCGCAAGGCGGGAGGCCCGACAGAGTGCCTAGTAAGGCTCTGAAAACTTGTGCCAACCAACTGGCAGGACTACTTAAGGACATTTTCAACCTCTCACTGCTATGGGAAGAAGTTCCCACTTGCTTCAAAAAGGCAACAATTATACCAGTGCTTAAGAAAAATAGTGCGAGCTGCCTTAACGGCTATCGCCCAGTAACATTCACATCGACAGTGATGAGATGCTTTGAGAGGTTGGTCATGGCTAGGCTGAACTCCTGCCTCAGCAAGGACCTGGACCCATTGCAATTTTCTTATCGCCACAATAGGTCAACAGCAGACACAAATTCAATGGCTCTTCACACGGCTTTAGACCACCTGGACAACACAAACACCTACATCAGGATGCTGTTCATCGACTATAGCTCAACATTTAACACCATTATTCCCACAATCCTGATTGAGAAGTTGCAGAACTTGGGCCTCTGTATCTCCTGCTGTAAGTGGATCCTTGACTTCCTAATCAGAAGACTACAATCTGTGCGGATTGGTGATAACATCTCCTCCTCACTGACAATCAACACTGGTGCACCTCAGGGGTGTGTGCTTAGCTCACTGCTCTACTCTGTCTATACTCATGACTGTATGGCTAGGCATAGCTCAAATACCATTTATAAATCGGCTGATGATAAAATCATTGTTGGTAGAATTTCAGACAGATTCTAAAAGGTGTACAGGGGTGAGATACACCAACTAGTGGAGTGGTGTCGCAGCAACAACCTGGCACTCAACATCAGTAAGACGAAAGAGCTGATTGTGGACTTCAGGAAGGGTAAGATGAAGGAACACATACCAATCCTCATAGAGGGATCAGAAGTGGAGAGAGTGAACAGTTTCAAGTTCCTGGGTGTCAAGATCTTAGAGGACCTAACCTGATTCCAACATATTGATGCATCTATAAAGAAGGCAAGATACGGTCTGTTCTTCATTAGGAGTTTGAAGAGCTTTGGTATGTCAACAAAAACACTCAGAAACTTCTGTAGGTGTACTGCGGAGAGCATTCTGACAGGCTGCATCACTGTCTGATATCGAGTGGGGGGGGGCTACTGCACAGGGCTGAAAGAAGCTGCAGAGGGTCATAAATTTAGTCATCTCTATCTTGGGTACCAGCCTACAAAGTATCCAGGACTTCTTCAAGGAGCAGTGTCTCAGAAAGGCAGCGTCCATTATTAAGGACCTCCAGCACCCAGGGCATGTCCTTTTCTCACTGTCACCATCAGGCAGGAGGTACAGGAGCCTAAAGGCACACATTCAGCATTTCAGGAACAGCTTCTTCCCCTCTGCCATCCGATTCCTAAATGGATATTGAAACAATGAACACTACCTCACTTTTTTAATATACATTATTTCAGTTTTTGCATGTTTTTTAATCTATTTAATATACATATGCTGTAATTGATTTATTTATTTATTGTTACTTTTTTTCTTCTATATTATGTATTGCAACGAACTGCTACTGCTAAGTTAACAAATTTCACAACACATGCTGGTGATAATAAACCTGATTCTGATATCACTCAGGCAGATCTGTAAGATGTTGGTTTACAAGTAGATGCAGTATATAGTGGGACTGTGAGGAAGGATAGACAGGATTGTAATAAGTGGGATGTGTTGAAGTGTAATATTGGGGCAAAGTTGAAGAGTGATGAATACAGTACTGAAGGTGTTATATTTTAATGCATGCAATATATCAAATAAGGTCGATGATCTTGTAGCACAGTTGGAGATTGGCAGGTATGACATTGGCATCTCTGAGTCGTGGCTGAAAGAAGAGCATAGCTGGGAGCTTAACATCCAAGGATACACATTCTATCGAAAGGTAAGCTCTGTTGGTAAAAAAGGAATCAAATCCTTAGAAAGATGTGACATAGGATCGGAATGGAAGAGGAGAAGATGGCAGCGTGACGCAGTGTGGAAGGCCTCCCGGGTGATGAATATCTGTTATCTGTCAAGTAGGATGCCGTGCACAATTCTGATTTGACGGAGGCAGATGTGAAAGCACGAAGGAACATCTGGTGAAACTTCTGAAATGTCTGCTTCGCTGCCGCTGCTACTGTGTGATCCGAAATCTCCGGAGGGGAAGGCCCCGAATCCTCGGCTTCGCTTGTTGCTCGGCGGCCGGGGCGGGGTCGAAGCGCTTGGCAGAGGTGGTGCTCGGTGCTCGGTGCTCGGTGTCAGAGGGCTGGTCGGAGGCTCGAAGTTTTCAGACAGACTCAGAGTCGGACTGTGGTCAGGTGCTTCCAGGATGCTGCATCAGCAAGTTTGCGGCGCTGGAAGCTCATGGCAGGGAGAGTTTTTCTTCCTTCTACCGTCTGCGTGAGATGATGGGGCTATTGGGACTTTGAGACATTTTTTTACCGTGCCCATGGTCTGCTCTTGTCAAATTACGGTATTGCTTTACACTGTTGTAACTATATGTTATAATTATGTGGTTTTGTAAGTTTTAGTCTTGGTTCGTCCTGTGTTTTTCTTGTGATATCATTCTGGAGGAACGTTGTATTATCTTTTATTGTGTGCATTTCTAAATGACAATAAACGAGGAGTGGCTGTCCTTATAATCTAATCTAATCTAATCAGCAATGTTCTTTGCTTTATCTGTGCTGTTGATCTTCATTCCTGTAGTTACGTCTTTTTCTGGTGCTGAGTCATGGTTTTGCCTCACGGTCATTTCTGCTCATATCATTGGTTCTCATGACTGCCTCTCCTTTTCTTTTGTACTGAAACAAAGGCAAAGCAAATGATTTGGGTAGAAAAGATAGGCCTGTCTGTTGTGGAACCAAATCTACTTTGCCGAGTGCTTGGCTGAAAGTGGATGTGTTCTTCCAAGTGCTCTAATGTAGGCATCTTAATTTCCCTGCTATAATACCTACATTTAACTTTTTCCCCAGCGTCATTACTCTTTGGAAAATGCGTATGATAGGAATTGTCCAAATATAAGCTTGTTGTGTTTTGCCTCATTATTGAGCTGTCTATTGCATCATCCACATTTACTACAATGTCTTCACTGATTTTAATGGGAAGTGTGAACCTACTGCACTTTTTTGCAATGTCACCTTTTGTGATATAGTTATCATTTGACATGCATTGCTCAATTATCATTGTTTACTTCTGAGGTATTCATCGTACTGCTGTCAGTGCATTCAGAGGGTGTCCCAAGCATACTGTGGATTGCAATCCCCTGAGTCAGCTTTCCGCCTTTGGCGCCAGACATTCACTTTGACAATCGTAACCATGAGCTGACATCAACAGACAGGCAGCAACTGGGAGTTTCTCTGTCATTAGAAACAGAACATTTTTTCCAGTCATGTGATCCATTGTTTCTCACATTTCAAATTCCTGTGGTGATCTGGTCTCTCACCGAAACCATCTTCAACTTCCATGTGACCAGGTCCTGCTGGAGAAGACGTAGCTGATGCTGCTATTGCTGCTCCTGTAGCTTTGAGCAATAAACTCACATCTGATTGAAAGTCCTTCATGCTTCTGAGTGCTGTTTCCATTCGTAACGCACTTCTTGTCTTCTCAAATCTTAGGCCTTACGTGTAGTTGAAGCTGTATAAGGCGTTTGAAGTTGTGTAGGACGACGGTGAAGCCTAATTTAGAATATCCTGTGCAGTTCTGGTCACCTATCTACAGGGAAAATATCAATAAGATTGAAGGCGTACAGAGAAACTTTACAAGGATGTTGCTGGGACTTGAGGATCTGAGTTTAGGGAAAGGTTGAGTAGATTAGGTTCATTCCCTGGAGTCTGGAGAACGTGGTGGAAGGTGAAGCCTTCAGGTTTGGAGTGCTGGAGGTCAGCATTTTCTCAAAGCAACAGTCCCTGAGGTCTGTCTGGTACCGCAGTCTTGCTCTGAGATCTTCTGTGTTACTTTCCAGAGACTGTACGTTAGCCAGGAGGATGACGATGGTGGGAGGGTTTACCTTAGGGCCCTGTGCTCCAGTTTTAATTGAAACCCTCCACAGAAGCCACATTTCCTGAGACAATGGAGACATTCCCTGAGCCTTGGCTGCACTCATTCCCTGGATGGTGTGCAGTCCTGGGTCTATCAGTTATGAAGATTGCTAGTCTTTTATTTTAAATGACTTGAAACAATGTTGCTTACTGCAATGTCCATGGCTGCAGATTTCAGCTATGGTGGTTCTAAATGGGAACACTTGATGATTGTTTGGAAGCTGCACACAAAAAGTCACCACTCTCTGGCGCCATCTGCCAAAGTGCAACACTTCACACGTCTGGATAGACAATCTGCCATTTCTCTGCACTTATTTCCAACTGATCTGTATCCTGCTGTGACAATATTCTTTGACAATATTCTCAGCTTCCTGATCTCCACTTTCATTTGTGTCATCTGCAAATTCACTAATCTGATCAACCATGTTTGTACAAATCATTGAAATACAAGTCCCAGCACTGAACCCCATGGAGCACCACTGGCCACAGACCTCCAGTCAGAATGACACCCCTCAATCACTATCCTCTGTCTTCCATGACCAAACCAATCCAATCTACCGAGTTATCGTGGATCTCATGTGCCTTAATCTTCTGGACAGCTCAACCTGAAGGTCCTTGTTGAATGTTGCATGTATACAAGAACCCCATCAATAATCTTTATCGCCTCCTCAAAAAATTCAATTCGGTGCATAAAACATGTCCACACACTAACCATACTGAGTATCTCTAGTGAATCCATGTTTTTCCAAATGTAATTAGCTTTTATCCCTAATAATCTTCTCCAATAACTGCCTTACCACTGATGCAAGGCTCACCGGCCTATAATTTGCAGGTTTGCCTCTATCGCCCTTCTTGAACAAAAGGAACGACATCGGCAGTTCTCCAGTGCTCAGGGATTTCCCTTGTGGGTAAAGAGAATACAGGGCCCCAGCAATCTTTTCTCTTTCCCCTCTCAATAAAATGGGATCAAAAGAACATAAGAACATAAGAAATTGGAGCAGGAGTAGGCCATTGCCAGCACTGGTGACCCACAGATGTACACAACAGCATTGATCGGAGGCCGGCAGTGTGATACGTTAGTGTTTACAGGAACATCAGTGTCGATAACTGACACACCCTTACCAACAACCAGAAAGGCTACTTACATTACAGATGTAGGAGGGGAAACAATGAGAGCAGAAAACAGTGAGGCCCAGATGCTTGACGTTGGGACTGTGCATCTCCCAGTTCAGTTCTGGATCTGCCCAACAATGAGGGTAATGTCCTGACAACAGGTGTACTAAGTGGGGCAGGAGTCATCATAGATTCAGTAAAGGGAGAAAGTACATGGCCAAACAAGAGAAAATCTGCAGATGCTGGAAATCTGAGCAGCACACACAAAATGCTGGAGGAACTCAGCAGGCCAGGCAGCATCTATGGAAAAAAGTACAGTCAACGTTTCAGACCGAAACCCTTCGGCAGGACAAGTCAGGGTAAGTGAACATGCACAACCTCCAGAGATCACATTGTGACCCCTGATAAACAGAGATCGGAGAAAGGAAGGCAGGTATGGGCTTCCCTGTCAGCAGTTCCCAAGGGTACGGGTCAGGCACAAACAGGACTGTGGACGGGTTATCGCAGACCCAATTAAAATAGAAGGGGACCTGCACAAACCCACAAACAATACCCCATATGGGCTGATGCACTGTTAGGCGTTCGAAGTGTAGTAAAGGAATTGAAGCAACCGGATTTACTGAAGGAGACTTTTTTGATCACCAACTCGCCCATGTGACTAGTGAAGAACCTGGATGGATCCTAGCAGTCGGCAATAGATTGCAATGCACTCTATAGTCTATACCATGATGGTATCCCATTGTGGCCACAATCCTTAATGGCTTCCTCCCAGCACATAGAATATTCACAGTCCTACATACTGACAATGGATTCTGGAGGTTGAAATTAGTTCCGAGTCTCAGGACCAATTTGCCTTCACCTTAGAGGGACAACAGTATACATGAACTAGACTACCTCTGGGGTCTCCACAGTAGCCCTGCCTTCTTCCATGAAGTCATGGGACAGACCTTGGGCAAGCTTGACTTGACACCATACTGTGATATAATTCTATAATATATAGATAATGTGTTCATTACCTCAGAGGACAAAGTGGGGCACTGTGCAGCAATAGTGAGTGTTTTCAAAGTATTATAGCATCAAGGATTTAAGATCATAAGAACATAAGAAATAGGAGCAGGAGTAGGCGATCTGGCCCACTGAGCCTGCTCCCTCATTCAAAAAAGGTCATGGCTGATCTGGCCACGGACTCACCTCCACCTATCTGCCTTTTCCCCATAACCTTTAATTCCCCTACAATGCAAAAATCTATCCAACCTTGTCTTAAATATACTTACTGAGATAGCCACCACTGCTTCATTGAGTAGAGAATTCCACAGATTTACCACCCTCTGGGAAAAGCAGTTCCTCCTCATCTCCATCCCAAATCTTGAGGCTATGTCCCTAGTTCTAGTCTCACCTACCAGTGGAAACAACTTTTCTGCCTCTATTCTTAACTATCCCTTTCATAATTTCATGTTTCTATAAGATCTCCTCTCATTCTTCTGAATTCCAGCGAGTACAGTCCCAGGCAACTCAATCTCTCCTCATAGTCCAAACCCCTCATCTCTGGAATCAGTCTGGTGAACCTCCTCTGCACCGCCTCCAAAGCCAGTATATCCTTCCTCAAGTAAGGAGTCTAGAATTGCACGCAGTACTCCAGGTACGACCTCACAGTTGCAGCTTAACCTCCCTGCTCTTAAATTCAATCCCTCCAGGAATGAAAGCCAACATTCCATTTGCTTTCTTGATAGCCTGCTGCACCTGCAAACCAACCTTTTGTGATTCATGCACAAGCACTGCCAAGTCCCTCAGCACAGCAGCATGCTGCAATTTTTTACCATTTAAATAATAATCTGCTCTTTCATTTTACCCTCCAAAGTGGATGACCTCGCATTTAACAACATTGTACTCCATCTTCCAGACCCTTGCCCACTCACTTAACCTATCTATATCTCTCTGTGGATTCCCTGTATCTTCTGCATAATTTGCTTTTCCACTCAATTTGGTATCATCAGCAAACTTAGATACACTGCACTCGGTACCCTCTTCCAGATTGTTAATATATATCGTGAACATCGACTGAGAAGGTGCTCAGGAAGCTTAATGGTCTGAAGGCGGATAAATCTCCTGGAACTGATGGAATGCACCTCAGGTTCTGAAGGAAGTAGCTGGAGAGATAGCGGGGACATTAACGACGATCTTTCAAGAATCGATGGAGTCTGGCATTGTACTGAATGACTGGAAAACTGCAAATGTTACTCCGCTATTTAAGAAGGGTGAGAGGCAGCAGAAAGGAAACTATAGACCTGTTAGCCTGACATCAGTGGTTGGGAAGATGTTGGAGTCGATTGTTAAGGATGAGATTACAGAGTACCTGGAGGCACGTGACAAGGTAAGCCAAAACCAGCATGGTTTCCTGAAAGGAAAATTCTGCCTGACAAACCTACTGTAATTCTTTGAGGAAATTACAAGCAGGGTAGACAAAGGAGATGCAGTAGGCATGGTGTACTTGGATTTTCAGAAGGCCTTTAGAAGGTGCCGTACATGAAGCTGCTTAGCAAGATAAGAGCCCGTGGAATTACAGGGACGTTAATAACATGGATGGAGCATTGGCTGATCGACAGAAAACAGAGAGCGGGAATAAAGGGCTCCTATTCTGGCTGGCTATAGGTTACCAGTGGAGTTCCACAGGGGTTGGTGTTGGGACCGCTGCTTTTTACAATGTATGCTAATGATTTGGACTATGGGATTAATGGATTTGTGGCTAAATTTTCTGATGATACAAAGATAGGTGGAGGAACGGGTAGTGTTGAGGAAACAAAGACCCTGCAAAGAGACTTAGATTGTTTAGGGGGATGGGCAAAGTAGTGGCAAATGAAATACAATGTTGGAAAATGTATGGTCATGCACTCTGGTGGAAGAAATACATGGGCAGACTATTATTTAGATGAGGAGAAAATTCAAAATGCAGAGCTGCGAAAGGACTTAGGAATCCTTGTGCAAGGTACCTTAAAGGTTAACGTCCAGGTTGAGCTGGTGGTGAAGAAGGCAAATGCAATGTTGGCATTCATTTCTAAAGGTATAGAATATAAGAGCAGGGATGTGATGCTGAGGCTCTACGAGGCACTTGTGTGACCACGCTTGGAGCATTGTGTGCAGTTTTGGGCTCCTTATTTTAGAAAGGATATACTGACATTGGAGAGGGTTCAGAGAAGATTCACAAGAATGATTCCAGGAATGAAAGGGTTACTGTTTGAGGAACGTCTGGCAGCTCTTGGGCTGTATTCCCTGGAGTTCAGGAGAATGAGGGGGGATCTCATAGAACCATTGCGAATGTTAGAAGGCCTGAACAGATTAGATATGGCAAAGTTATTTTCCATGGTAGGGGGTTCTAGGACAAGATGGCACGACTTCAGGATTGAAGGATATCCATTTAGAACTGAGATGCAGAGAAATTACTTTAGTCAGAGGGCGGTAAATCTGTGGAATTTGTTGCCATGAGCGGCTGTGGAGGCCAAGTCATAGGGTGTACTTAAGCAGAGATGGATAGGTTATTGATTAGCCAGGGCATCAAAAGGTATGGGATGAAAGCAAGGGTGTGGGGACGACTGGAAGAATTGGTTCAGCCCACGATTGAATAGCAGAGCAGACTCGACAGGCCGAATGGCCTATTTCTGCTCCTATATCTTATGATCTTATGGTCTAACAGTTGTGGGCCCAGCACTGTCCCTGCGGCACACCGCTCACCACTGATTGCCAACCAGAGTAACACCCATGTATCCCAACTCTCTGCTTTCTATTAGTTAATCAATCCTCTAACCATGCTAATACATTACCCCAACTCTTTGCATCCTTATCTTATGGGTAAGTCTTTTGTGTGGCACCTTATCAAATGTCTTCTGGAAACCCAAGTAAATAACATCTAGCAACACACATCAAAGTTGCTGGTGAACGCAGCAGGCCAGGCAGCATCTGTAGGAAGAGGTGCAGTCGACGTTTCGGGCCGAGACCCTTCGTCAGGACTAACTGAAGGAAGAGTGAGTAAGGGATTTGAAAGTTGGAGGGGGAGGGGGAGATCCAAAATGATAGGGGAAGACAGGAGGGGGAGGGATGGAGCCAAGAGCTGGACAGGTGATTGGCAAAAGGGGATACGAGAGGATCATGGGACAGGAGGTCCGGGAAGAAAGACAAGGGGGGGGGACCCAGAGGATGGGCAAGAGGTATATTCAGAGGGACAGATGCACTCAGTATATGCTTAAAGAGCTCTAATAAGTTTTTCAAATAGGACCTGCCTTAGCTGAATCCATGCTGCATCTGCCTGCTAGATCTATTTCTTTCTAGATGCCTTGTTATTTCTTCTTCTTCAATGATAGCTTCAAGCATTTTCCCAACTACAGATGATCGATCCTATTAAGCCATATCCACCATGATGTTCTTCACGGGACGCAAAGCTACTTCTTGCTTGATGTCAATATGCCCTAGAATATCAGCATACCACTCTCTAATCTCACTATCCTTTCTTGTCCTTCTCCTTGATGAATACAGATACAAAATGCTTGTGTAACTCATTGCCCACTTCCTCTGGCTCCACTCATAAATTCCCTCCTTTTTCCTTAAGTGGCCTTCCACTTTCCCTATCCACCCTCTTGTTTTTAATATATATGTAAAATGTTAGGGATTCACCTTAATTCTTCACATGAAGGACATTTCATTGCCCTTTTTAGCCCTTCTGATTTCTATTTAAATTCTTTTCTGCTTCCTTTATATTCTTGAATGTCCTTGTCCAATTACATATGCTTTCTTTCTCACTGCCTGTGCAAAGCAGACATGATAATCAACAAAGGCATTCTCTACTCTCCTCCAACTCATCGGCAGAAGATATGAAAGCCTGAAAGCACACACTACCAGGCTCAAGGGCAGCTTCTACCTGGCTGTTACAGAACTGCTGAATGTCGCCTGATACAATAAAAGGACTCTTGATCTCATTATCTTGTTATGACCTGTACTGCACTTTCTCTGTAACTGTTACACTTTATTCTGCATTCTGTCATTGTTTTACCGTGTGCTACCTCAAAGCATTGTGTTATGTATGAACGCCATGTTAGACAAGCTTTTCATTGTAATTCTAAGAACAATTACATTTTTCTTTTTGGACTAAAATTGCAACATCTCTCATCCTCCAAGGTTTTTGAACTTTGCTATCCTTCTCTTTCTTTCTCATAAGAACAGGTTGTTCTTGAATTATGACCGGGTGACCTATATGTCCAATTTAGACTTACCTAATAACAGCTACACCCAATCTACACCCGCAATGCCTCCCTAATCCTATTGTAATCAGCCTGTTGATTACTGCTTATTGCTGTTGTAATTACTTCCTGTACCTTATTTGACACTTAATACATCTTTCTTCTCCATCTTTCTGTTTTTTTTTTCTGTCCTTAAATCTTACTCTTTATGTAAGGTAGTTGATCTCATTGTTCACCAAGTTCCAATCTCTCGAACAAAGCTTTAAGTACCTGAAAATATAACTATAGGTTTAATTAGTAAAGTATGATGCAAGATGCCCTGTAGTATAAAAATCAGGCCCATCATTAAACTTACAAGAATTTTAATAGGGCTGTGATCAGATGTTAAAAATGTATTGAGCTGTACATTCATCATTCACATATAAACTCTGCTTGATAAAGGCTTCATAATAATATTCTTGCAACATATACACATGCTTTGGCATTCAGCAGATTAATATTCTTCATCTCATTCCTATTTAAAAGGCCAACTTGGTATTTGTGTAACTAAACAAACCAGTTTATCTTGAAATGGCTCAGTATGAGTGAGATTACATCAATTAATTCTCTTACCCCTTTCATAAGTACATTACTTTAAAACAAAGCAGTGGGGGAGGGGATTGTAACAAGCTGCAAGAGGACATTATTGGGGTTAGATTAGATCTTTGATTAGCATTTTTAACCATGATATTAATTGACAAAAATCCACAGGAGTGCCTGTCCAAATTCTCTGTAGGTGACTGAGCGTGAAATGAAAGATGATGCTGACTTGGCAACATAGTACTTCAAAAATACCTGATAAATATTGGTTGTTTATTGTTCTGTTTCCGTGGGGGCCAAATCACACTTGGGTTCGTTATTCATATATATGAAATCAAGCATTAAGACCTGGAGCTGCTTAAAGCTCTTGCATCAAATTAGCAATATGCTGACTGTAAAACTTCAATTTAGCCCAGAAAATGGATTTCAGCCATTTTTGTTGCACCCAGTGGGTGCTATGCTTTAATGTTAAATTGGCAGTCACCAAAGTGAATCTTTTTATAACTGATACTTATATGAAAGTTTAAATAGGGAAATCCTCACTTTAACAAATCACTATTATAGTTTAAATCTATTTATAAATGCTAAAACCCAACCAATCTATCCACTTTTTCCACGAACTTGCTGGGAAAACAGGACAGTGTTGTTAATGATCTGTGACAGATATGAGAAATAGGTGAAAATGTTTTCTGCCTAATCCACCTCCTGTATTAAATTGTCTGCCAGTGCATGTCCCCTTGCAACTTGTTACAATCCCCACCCCCACTGCAAGCTAAGAGCACGTGGTTATTTCTGAAACACTTCCTACTGTAGTACTGAAGACCTGTAAAAAGCTGATTTAAAACAGTGACAGCTGACACATTCTCAGTATTATTTTCAGGTATTTTCTGGTCACAAAAAAAATCAGAATTCTGTCCATATAAGACCATCATATATATGAACAGATTTAGGCCAAATGGGCTGTCTAGTGTGCTCTGCTATTTCATCATGGCTGATCTAATTTTCCTCTCAGCCCAATCTCCCACCTTCTCCCCATATCCCTTCATGCCCTGACCAATCAAGAATCTATAAATTTCTGCCTTAAATATACATAAAGACTTGGCCTCCACAGCTGCTTGTGGCAAAGAATTCCACAAATCACCACTCTCTGGCTAAATAAATTTCACCTCATCTCTGTTCTAAAAGGATGCCCCTCTATTCTGAGACTGCGTCCTCTGGTATTAAACTCTCTCGCTGTAGGAAATATCCTCTCCACATCTGCTCTATCAAGGCCTTTCACCATAGAAACATAGAAACATAGAAAATAGGTGCAGGAGTAGCCCATTTGGCCCTTCAAACCTGTACCACCTTTCAGTATGATCATGGCTGATCATCCAACTCAGAACCCTGTACCAGCTTTCCCTCCATACCCCCTGATCCCTTTAGCCACAAGGGCCATATCTAACTCCCTCTTAAATATAGCCAATGAACTGGCCTCAACTGTTTCCTGTGGCAGAGAATTCCACAGATTCACCACTCTCTGTGCGAAGAAGTTTTTCCTAATCTCGGTCCTAAAAGGCTTCCCCCTTATCCTCAAACTGTGACCCCTCATTCTGGACTTCCCCAACATCGGGGACAATCTTCCTGCATCTAGCCAGTCCAATCCCTTTAGGAGTTTATACGTTTCAATAAGATCCCCCCTCAATCTTCTAAATTCCAACAAGTATAAGCCTAGTCGATCCAGTCTTTCATCATATGAAAGTCCTGCCATCCCAGTAATCATTTTAGTGAACCTTCCTTGTACTCACTCTATGGCAAGAATGTCTTTCCTCAGATTAGGGGACCAAAACTGCACACAATACTCCAGGTGTGGTCTCACCAAGGCCTTGTACAACTGCAGTAATACCTCCCTGCTCCTGTACTCGAATCCTCTTGCTATGAATGCCAGCATACCATTCGCCTTTTTCACCGCCTGCTGTACCTGCATGCCCACTTTCAATGACTGGTGAATAATGATACCCAGGTCTCATTGCACCTCCCCTTTTCCTAATCGGCCACCATTCAGATAATAATCTGTTTTCCTGTTTTTGCCACCAAAGTGGATAACCTCACATTTATCCACATTAAATTGCGTCTGCCATGAATTTGCCCACTCACCTAACCTATCCAAGTCACCCTGCATCCTCTTAGCATCCTCCTCACAGCTAACACTGCTGCCCAGCTTCGTGTCATCCACAGACTTGGAGATGCTGCATTTAATTCCCTCATCTAAGTCATTAATATATATTGTAAACAATTGGGGTCCCAGCACTGAGCCTTGCGGTACCCCACTAGTCACGGCCTGCCATTCTGAAAACGTCCCGTTTATTCCCACTCTTAGCTTCCTTTCTGCCAACCAATTCTCTATCCACATCAATACCTTACCCCCAATACCGTGTGCTTTAAGTTTGCACACTAATCTCCTGTGTGGGACCTTGTCAAAAGCCTTTTGAAAATCCAAATATACCACATCCACTGGTTCTCTCCTATCCACTCTACTAGTTACATCCTCAAAAAATTCTATGAGATTCGTCAGACATAATTTTCCTTTCACAAATCCCTGATGACTTTGTCTGATGATTTCACCGCTTTCCAAGTGTGTTGATAACTGACTCTAGCATTTTCCCCACCACCGATGTTAGGCTAACCAGTCTATAATTCCCCGGTTTCTCTCTCCCTCCTTTTTTAAAAAGCGGGGTTACATTAGACACCCTCCAATCCTCAGGAACTAGTCCAGAATCTAAAGGGTTTTGAAAAATTATCACTAATGCATCCATTATTTCTTTCGATAGGATTCAATGAGGTCACCCCTCGTTCTTCTGAATTCCAGTGAATAGAGGCCCAGAGCCATCAAAATATCAACAATGATGCAATGAAACCTTTCACCATGTCTTTGCTTCAACTCATGTCAAGATTACTCAGCAAAAGATGTCATTACAGCCTTGGGTTAAGTATAGGATAAAGCACAGAACAGCAAAAAGTCTCCTTGGTATACAGTGAAGATTTGCACATATGTGACAAGGAGATTCCCTGTACGCTTTGAGTCAATGGAGATCAGAGGTAAACTGTCCTCTGTTATACCTGAGATATTGCGGTTATAAAAAGCTATATTTAACAATATAGTTCTTGAAGGCAGTTTAGGCTCAACAACCTTTAGCTGATTTACCAGTAGCCTTATCTCAAACAGATATTTAATGGGAAAAAACACGAGCACATTTTGCAAGTCTAAAAATGAAACACTGGATGGAATATCACTTTCAAGTTCCCTTTTAACTGACAGGCCTCTTTGACTTGTCCTTATATCACCATTCCTTTACAGGCTTGTGTCCTGATTGGTGAGACCATTCTTATATGAGCAGAATCAGTCCAGAGAGTCCATCGATCACTTAAACATGGCCAATTTTTTTTTCTTCAACTCCAATGTCCCAGCATCTCCCTGGAACTCTTAACCCATTTACAGATCAATAACATATCAGTTTCTACCTTAAATTCACCTCCACTTGGCCGCCACAGCCCTCTATGGCAATAAATTTGATAAATTTACCACCCTCTTGCTGAAGAAATTTCTCCGCATTTCAGTTACAAATGGAGATCCCTTTTGTCTGAGCAGATGCCCAAGAATCCTATATTCTCCTGCTAATGGAAAGCACCTTTCCACATCCATTACATCCAGGCCTTTCTGTAAATAATGGTTCCAATGAGATCCTTCCTCCATCCTGAATTAAAGTGTAGGTCAAGGAACAGCAAATGCCTCAATATTTTAATAAAATGTTGGAATCATTGCCAAGAAGCTGTCTTACCTAGCTTTCCAAGTATACTCTGAAATAAAATCGCAAACTCAAAATGATAATGATTTCCTTGGTAATTAGGAGAAGCTAGTTAAATTTCAAGAAATAGCAGGAGGCCTAGGCTTAGGAACAGTCAACATGGATTTGTGCGTGGAAGGTCATGTTTGACAAATCTTATTGAATTTTTTGATGAGGTTACTAGGAAGGTTGACAAGGGTAAAGCGGTGGATGTTGTCTATATGGACTTCAGTAAGGCCTTTGACAAGGTCCCACACGGAAGGTTAGTTAGGAAGGTTCAATCATTAGGCATTAATATCGAAGTAGTAAAATGGATTCAGCAGTGGCTAGATGGGAGATGCCAGAGAGCAGTGGTGGATAACTGTTTGTCAGATTGGAGGACGGTGTGTAGCGGTGTGTCTCAGGGATCTGTACTGGGTCCAATGTTGTTTGTCATATATATTAATGATCTGGATGATGAGGTGGTAAATTGGATTAGTAAGTATGCAGATGATACTAAGATAGGTGGCGTTGTGGATAATGAAGCAGGTTTTCAAAGCTTGCAGAGAGATTTAGGCCAGTTGGCAGAGTGGGCTGAAAGATGGAGTTTAATGCTGAAAAATGTGAGGTGCTACATTTTGGTAGGACTAATCAAAATAGGACATACATGATAAATGGTAGGGCATTGAAGAATGCTGTAGAACAGAGGGATCTAGGAATAATGATGCATAGTTCCCTGAAGGTGGAATCTCATGTGGATAGGGTAGTGAAGAAAGCTTCTGGTATGCTGGCCTTTATTAATCAGAGCATCGAGCATAGGAGTTGGGATGTAATGTTGAAATTGTATAAGGCATTGGTAAAGCCAAATTTGGAGTATTGTGTACAGTTCTGGTCACTGGATTATAGGAAAGATGTCAATAAAATTGAGAGAGTACAGAGGAGGCTTACTAAAATGTTGCCTGGGATCTCCTAAGTTACAGAGAAAGGTTGAACAAGTTAGGTCTTTATTCTTTGGAGTGTAGAAGGTTGAGGGGGGACTTGATAGAGGTGTTTAAAATTATGAGGGTGATTGATAGAGTTGACATGGATAGGCTTTTTCCATTGAGAGTGGGGGAGATTCAAACAAGAGGACATGAGTTGAGAGTTAAAGGGCAAAAGTTTA
This sequence comes from Mobula birostris, assembly GCF_030028105.1. NCBI lineage: Eukaryota > Metazoa > Chordata > Chondrichthyes > Myliobatiformes > Myliobatidae > Mobula > Mobula birostris. Next base: position 62,815,617 of record NC_092372.1, on the reverse strand, counting down.
GGGGTTACATGAGGGGGGACTTCTTTACTCAGAGAGTGGTGGCTGTGTGGAACGAGCTTCCAGCAGAAATGGTGAGGCAGGCTCGATGTTGTTGGTTAAAGTTAAATTGGATAGATATATGGACAGGAAGGGAATGGAGGGTTATGGACCGAGTGCAGGTTGGTGGGACTAGGTGAGAGTAGGAGTTCAGCACGGACTAGAAGGGCCGAGATGGCCTGTTTCCGTGCTGTAATTGTTATATGGTTATATGATTAAATAACATTTTATCTCACAGCATAGTGTGAAGAAAAGCATTAGGACCAAATCTCTTCATGTGAAAGGCCACGCATGAATTTCTCAAGAGCAAGTCTGTCTTGAATATCCATACCAAAAAGAAAGCAATCAATTAAAAAAGGCTAGTCTTTTTTTGTTAATTAAAACAACTGGCTGAAGGCCAAGTAAATTGGGTCCAAAAAATCAAGGTGCTCCAGCTCCTTTGCAATTGATGGATTGGTGTGTTTGGTCCACATTAAACCACCTGAGTGGAATGCTAGAGCACTGAAGTACCAGAGCCGTGTCAGCATCCTAACCGGGAATAAAACACTTTCTTTCCACTACTCTAAGCGTCATTGCTTCCCGTGGTACTAGTTATATTCTATTCTATGAACAAGATTCGTCTGGTAATATTACATTTTCCTTTTGGGGATTACTTTCCTCAGGGGTCACGACAAAATGTCAGGTGCCAGAGAAAGCATCACTTTTGTAATGATATTGTGTTGGTGTGTGGCCAAGTGGTTAAGGCATCGGTCTAGTGATCTGAACGTCGCTAGTTCGAGCCTCAGCTGAGGCAGCGTGTTGTGTCCTTGAGCAAGGCACTTAACCACACATTGCTCTGCGACAACACCGGTGCCAAGCTGTCTCGGCCCTAGCGCCCTTCCCTTGGACAACATCGGTGGCATGAGACTTGCAGCATGGGCAACTGCCGGTCTTCCATACAACCTTGCCCAAGCCTGCGCCCTGGAAACCTTCTGAGGTGCAAATCCATGGTCTCACGAGACTAACGGATGCCTATTTTGTAATGATATTATTTAAATTACTTTTATTATTCTATACTCTCTAAATAATATTGGAACAACGGAGATGAAGTTTACAATGCCGTAAAAGAAAGCATAACAGCGTCAAATTTTCAGAACTAAAATCAAAGGGCATTGCCAATCTCTCAGGTACTCGTCCTGTCAAACAGGTGGGGAGATCTGTGTGAGGCTAGCCTTTGATTGTGGGATACGTTGAGTAATACCTGAGAACGGAGTGGCGGGGTGGGGCCGTGCCCTTTGGCGGGAATGTAAGAGCACTGGTTAGCAGAGTCGCATGATGAGTTTTCAGCGGAAGGGTGGGGGAGATCGCCAGTTAAAGAACTGATTTTTAAAGTTGTGAGCTTGAAAACGTTTTCGGAGAGAAGCTTTCGGTGCGTTCAGCATTTTGGCCAAGAGGACTTGAAGAGTTTGCTCCGGGGGAAAAACCACTTCTAGTTGTTTGGGGAAATACTATAATGGATCCAGGATACAAACATTGTGTTGAAGGTAAAGTCTTTCGGCTCCTCTAGCCTGTCATCCCTGTTTGGTCCGCATTATGTTTTATTTCAGCTTCCGTTACAAAAATAATACACGGGTATTTACGGAAATATTTCATGATTTGAACCAGAATACAGATGCCACATTTTGCATGTGAATGTTTCTCTAGTCAAGCCGCAATGAAGCGATATATATACGCAGCATTAGCGCCCATTCGGTGTCTGTGGAGCCCCGATTACCCATAGTAGTCCAGTTTTGAGCTTATTCATTTTACACGGGCCTTATACAATTCACTTTTATTGGCATAAATGTAAAGCATTCATTAAGTTTTGTTACCCACTTAAAACGTTGATAGAATTAGAAACTTAATAATGAGACTGCACTGCTAAAATCGTAATCTTATTCGAGCCAATCACCACTTAATGTGTGGTTTATAACACAAATATTCATTGAGTCCAAAATGTAACCCCCACTGGCTATAAAATGTAACTAGACCCCCCCCAAAAAAACGTAAATATGTTGTAAGGCAACACTCCTTTCATCAAACTACGTTATTCGATCTTTAACTTGTAGTATTGATCTTTACAGGGAACACGGAATGTTTCAGCTGTTCTGGCGTTTCAGTCCTATGTTCACCATTCTAAAGCATATATATTTTTCTATTTTTCAATGTTTAAAACATACCGTGTTTTCGTTTTCCTTCACTTGAATTTTGAACTTTGAATAAAAAGGTGGAAACATTTATTTTTGATGCTTTGACTGAAAGTGGGTACCTGACAGAGGCAATGAGATACGTACTGGTAAAATTAAGATACAGGTAATGGTAGTGGATTGGGAAAGTTATTTGCAGAATATTCTTGGCACACTTTCCAACAGTGAAGCATTTACTAGATGTCAATATTGCATCCACAAACTGAATGTTCTGTTCTAGTTATACTACAAGTAAATGTTTTTATTCCTAAACAAGAGTAAATCTGCAGATGCTGGAAATCAAAGTAATACACGCGGATCTCGCCCCGAAACGTTGATGATTTTTTTTCATATATGCTGCCAGGCCTGCTGAATTCCTCCAGTATTTTGTGTGTGTTACATTGGTTTTATTCCTAAACCATTTTATGTCAGTTTTTATATATGTTATGGAAGAGTTGTGTCAAAGGGTGAATGCAGAACATGCTGCTAGCTGTATGTAGGGCTTTTGTGAGATTCCTTTCAAGCTTTCTATTCTGACACATACATCTTTCAGGTGAGAATGTATTTGTATAAAGCAAAGGCAAAGAGGAATTACATTCCCTTTACAGGCAAAATCTCTGTACATTTTAAATAACAGTAACATTCTGAGATCAGAAGACAAAATCCGGGTTCTTGGCAGAATTCTATTTACATCGTCCTACCTCCCACTTTATGAATTCTTGTCTGGGAAACTTAGCAGCAAATCTGATACTCTTCTAATTCGTGGTATAACCATATGCATCATCTTTCACCACAAAATCTTTCTGATTTCATTTTCAGTCCAAAGTCTACTGAGACACTAAATAATGCTTTTTAGTAGTTTGTCCTTACCAATCTTAAATGTTTCATCACTTATGATGAGACCATTCCCCTTGTTCTGGACTTCCGACCCCACACCACTTCCCTGCTTTCCCTAATCCCTTCTCACAATATCTACTTCATTAAGGCACTCTGGAATTATCTATCTCATTCTTTTAAATGCCAGAGATAATTGGCCCATGCTGCCCAGTTTTTTCCCAGGAATTAATCTAATGAATCTTCATGTCATGGTCTTGATCATTAATTCCCTATCTTGCTCTTAATTTCCTTTGATTTTGCCACAGTTCTGACCGTTAATTTCCCAATTGCTTCTAATTCTCTTTGATGACAGCACACCTGGTTTCTATCAAGACCTGCAGCATGAGAACCCTGGCGTCACAACCACTAGTCGCCAATTCGTTGGTCTTTTTCCTGTGAGATAATTATGTTTCCCGACCGCTTAAAACTGTTTGTTCCAGGTTTAGCTCCAGTTTTAAGGTTTACCTATGAGACTCCGTTTCTCTGTGTCAAGGCTCCATATCAGGGCTCTGTGTCAAGATCCTTCCTGTTTGCTGTTCAGGGTTTATGCCCGTGTAAGCATCCAAACTCAAACTCTGTGCCTGTGTCCTGCACTTGGGTTCGCCTCAGTCGCTCATTGCAACAGAACAAACTGGCCTCAATGAACCTAGTGGACCTGAAGACCCTGAAACAAGCCCTCGCCAGCCAGGGCTGCCTACTGGGTCTGCACGATCAACTTCTCTGGGATGTCGTGGAGAATCTCGATTCCCTGTCCGCTAACATAATGAAGATCGGTGATCAGGTGAACCGTGTATCCACTCATCTTACCCCATCCACTCCTGGAACTCTGTCTACCCAGCCCAGACAGTCTGTAGTGGCAACCCCCTACATGTCAGCAACAGCCCCACCAACAGAGCCGCACGTACTTGAACCAGAATACTATGCTGGGGATTTAGAGAAGTGCCAGGCCTTCCTTCTGGATCTCCCCCTCCCCCTCCAACTTTCAAATCCCTTACTCACTCTTCCTTCAGTTAGTCCTGACGAAGGGTCTCGGCCTGAAACGTCGACTGCACCTCTTCCTAGAGATGCTGCTTGGCCTGCTGCGTTCACCAGCAACTTTTATGTGTGTTGCTTGAATTTCCAGCATCTGCAGAATTCCTGTTGCTTCTGCAATGCTCCTTGGTGTTCGATCAGCAGTCATCCACGTACTCCACGGACAAGTCGAAGATAGCTTATATTATGGGGCTGTTGCGGGGAAGTGACTTAGTGTAGGCTAACAGCTGTCTGGGATAATCAACCGGAGATCTGTTCTTCTTTCCCCACCTTTATCACCACCTTTATCACAGAAATGAGAAAGATCTTTGACCACCCGGTCCGTGGTAAAGAAGCCGCCAAGTGTCTACTCTCTCTCTGTCAGGGCTCACGCAGTGTTGCCGAATATTCCATGGAGTTCCGGACGTCAGCGGCCGACTCGGGGTGAAACGACAAGGCACTCCAAGAGGTGTTTTGGGATGGTCTCGGCGACAGGGTGAAGGATGATTTGGCAGCAAGAGATGACACCAACAGCCTAGATTCCTTAATCTCCCTAGCCACCAGGTTGGACAATCGTCTTCGAGAACGCCATAGGGAAAGATCTGGTTGTCCACCACCTTTGGCCACTCCACGGGATTCATTACTGTCGCCCACCAGCACAAGCCTCTCTTCTCCTCCTGCTCCTAGAATAGCTCCCAACCCGGCTGTTTCCACCGCCCTGGGAGAGGAACCCGTGCAGTTGGGAGGGAACTGTCTTTCTCCCTCAGAGTGACTCCAGAGATTGAGAGCGGGGGAGTGTCTCTATGGCAGCCAGTCTGGCCACTTCCATGCTACCTGTCCCCTTCAGCCAAAGGGAAGGCTCACCAGTAGAAAGGGGGACCCTGGTGAGCCAGACAACATTCCCTTTCGTCCCCCGAACCCAGATGCAGATCCTGGTTACTTTATGTTACAACCCACAGTCCCTGCCTCTCTCAGCTCTCGTGGACTCCGGTGCTGAGAAAAACCTTCTGGATGAAGATATAGCTTACTGGGCCGGAATTCCTCAGGAGCCGTTGAGTACCCCTCTGGAAGCCCGGGCACTAGACAGCAGACTTCTGGCCTGGGTCACTCACTGCACACCACCCCTGTCTCTAATTCTGTCTGGGAACCATCAGGAGCAGGTACAATTTAACTTAATTTCCTCTCCTCAAGCTCCTATAGTTCTTGGGTATCCCTGGTTGGTCTGCCATAATCCTCATATCAACTGGTCCACTGGGAAGATAGTCAGCTGGAGTCCGTTCTGTCACTCCACTTGTCTACAATCGGCCCTTTCCCCTGTGAAAGTCACCACGACCTCATCTGTCGCTGAAACCCCCGACTTATCCAAAGTTCCAGCAGAGTACCACGATCTGGGAGAAGTGTTCAGCAAACAACGGGCTCTTTCTCTGCCTCCACACCACCTTTATGATTGTGCTATTGTCCTTCCCCCCCGGAGCCCCTCTACCCACCAGTCGGCTGTATAACTTGTCCCGGCCAGAAAGGCAAGCAATGGAGGCTTACTTAAATGACTCTCTCGTGGCGGGCATTATCCGACCCTCATCCTCCCCTGTTGGCACAGGTTTATTCTTTGTGGGGAAGAAATACGGTTCACTGCACCCCTGCATTGACTACTGATGCCTAAATAGCATAACCATAAAGAACAAATATCCACTGCCCCTTCTCAATTCTGCTTTTGAACCACTTCATGGAGCCACCGTCTTCTCCAAGTTGGACCTACAAAGTGCCTATCATCTGGTCAGGATAAGGGAGGGAGATGAGAGGAAAACAGCATTCCCCCCACTTGGTCACTTCGAATACCTGGTCATGCCATTCGGTCTCACCAATGCCCCCGCCGTTTTCCAAGCCCTGATAAACGATGTCCTTAGAGAATTTATTAACCGCTTCATGTTTGTTTATTTGGACGACATCTTAATCTTCTCCAGCAGTCCTCAAGAACACACCCACCATGTCCATCAGGTTCTGCAGAGGCTTTGGGAGATCAAACTATTCGTAAGCGCTGAGAAGTGCGAGTTTCACATTCCTTCAGTCAGTTTCTTAGGATACATCATCGAGAGCGGGCAAGTGAGGGCGGATCCCGAAAAGATCCGGGCGGTGGTGGAGTGGCCAAAACCCACGACACTCAAGCAATTCCAGCGATTTCTGGGGTTCGCAAGCTTTTTTCGTCGTTTCATCAGGGATTACTGCCGGGTGGCAGTGCCCCTTACTCGACTCACCTCTCCGAAGACCCCTTTTCATTGGGACCCCGAAGCGGACGCTGTCTTCTCGGAGCTGAAGAGGCATTTCACCTCTACTCCCACCCTGGTTCAACCAGACCCCTCTTGTCAATTCATTGTGGAGGTCAACACCTCCGACTCTGGGGTGGGAGTGGTCCTCTCCCAACGTTCTGGCCCTGACCAAAAACTTCATCTCTGTGCCTTCTTTTCTCGTGGTCTGTCCCTCACCGAACAAAATTACGACGTAGGGAGTCGGGAGTTACTGGCAGTCAAACTTGCTTTGGAGGAATGGAGGTACTGGCTGGAAGGAGCGGAACATCTGTTTATCATCTGGACCGATCACAAGAACCTCGCATATATCCATGATTATCTGTTATTCTTGTACAAGGCCACAAGGTGGTTCATTTTGGTAGGTCAAATCTCATGGCAGAATATAACACGATGGTTCATTTTGGTAGGTCAAATATGATGGCAGAATATAGCATTAATGGTAAGACTCTTGGCAGTGTGGAGGATCAGAGGGATCTTGGGGTCCGAGTCCTTAGGACACTCAAAGCTGCTTCTCTGTGGTTAAGAAGACATACAGTTCATTGATCTTCATCAACTGTAGGATTGAGTTTAAGAGCCCAGAGGTAATGTTGCAGCTATATAGGACCCTGGTCAGACCCCACTTGGAGTACTGTGCTCAATTACGGTCGCCTCACTACGGGAAGGATGTGGAAACCATAGAAAGGATGCAGAGGAGATTCACAAGGATGTTACCTGGATTGGGGAGCATGCCTTATGAGAATAGGTTGAGTGAACTCGGCCTTTTCTCCTTGGAGCGTCGGAGGATGAGAGGTGACCTGATAGAGGTGTACAAGATGATGAGAGACATTGATTGTGTGGATAGTCAGAGGCTTTTTCCCAGGGCTGAAATGGCCAGCACGAGAGGGCACAGTTTTAAGATGCTTGGAAGCAGGTACAGAGGAGCTGTGAGGGATAAGTTTTATACACAGAGAGTGGTGAGTGTGTGGAATGGGCTGCTGGCGGCGGTGGTGGAGGCAGATACGATAGGGTCTTTTAAGAGACTCCTGGATAGGTACATGGAGCTTAGAAAAATAGAGTGCTATGGGTAAACCTAGGTAGTTCTAAGGTAAGGACATGTTCGGCACAGCTTTGTGGGCTGAAGGGCTAGTATTGTGCTGTAGGTTTTCTATGTTTCTAATACCAGCACATCAATGTGGAATAGATTAAACATCATTTAAATATTTGTCTGTTATATTCTTATGGTGATCTAATTTAGACTTGTATCGCTTGATGTTTTTGCCTAGTTCTCACAGCAGAAGGCACTAAAGATGTCCCAATACTAATAGAAAGTCTAAGTGCAAAAAGGAGAGGACTTAAAACAAAAGTACTTGATAAACTAATGGAGCTAAAGGCTGATAAGCCCACTGAATCAGTCCTGTTGAGATGGTTACAAACCTGTATTAGTGTCTCTCAGCCAGCACCACCACCACCTGTGTCATTCGTTCCCTGCCTCGTCTTTAATATTCCTGTTTTTCTTCTTCCATCATGCCCACCTTTTCTGCTGCTTAAGAATGCTTGATTTCCAACATTTCTGGCTCTGATGAAAAGATCGTCACCTGCAACAAAACTGTTTTTTCTCTCTGTCCAGATGCTTCCTGATCTTCTGAGCATTGCCAATGCTTTCTGATTTTTAGTTTAGTTTTACTAGCATTTGTAGGTTTTTGCTTTTCAATGCAACTTCTAGTGATACCTTGACATTGAGGAACTCCAGTGTATTTTGCATGTCGTTTGTCTGTAGTGTTCCCCTTGGGAACACTTGCATCCATTACTCAATGCCTCCTTGATAAATGTTTCTGGCCAATTGATAATTCAAGCATGCAATAAAAAAATAGCTGCACAGTTTCATTTGGACTTTTATCTAGGCTACTTCATTTTATTTCGGTGTGAGAGGTAGAAACATCACTGCCCATTACTGGAAGATCTTTACTACAAGTTGCAGTGTGAAAAATCTGAAGGTTTGTGTAATAATTTGGGTAGTACATCATCTTGAACTGTAAAACCAGCTCAATTGATTTTGTGAATCAGACCTTTCCTGCTTTTTCTTGTCAACTTAGTGTAATCACTGCAAGTGTGTGTTTGACTCAAAACATTGGCCATTGCAGTGATGCATCTGTGAGCACACTTTCAAAATTTATCTTGTAACTGTTAACACTGATCTTGTTCCTTACTAAAGGTGACTAACCAAACTGTATGGTTTGTGTCCATATGAATCAATCTGCAGTTGAGTAATCTGCATTTCTACTGACTTTTCATTAAGCTACAGTGGCTGACATTCATTCTGTGTTAAGTAAATCTCTGATCATCTGCAGTGATCATGAATGATCTGCCTCAGACCTCATCTCACTTGTGTCAGTTCCTCTTTGTCCATAATTCCTTCAAATTATGTGAAGAACGTAAGACCCCTGGAAAGAGGTAGGCAGCTTAATTGATTGGACAATGTTAGCAGATGGAGAGTAATGTGGGGCTATTTCCTTTCGTAAAATGGATGGAATTTTTTTTAAAGAAGTGAGGTTATCTTGAAGAACATAAAATTCGGAAGGGAGTTTATAACACAGATCCTGAGTGGAAGTTATCCCTGTGGAATTGGGGTGCATCTAAGGCTGAAGTAAAGGGGAATTTATTCTCCAAAGGGTCATGAATCAGTTGATGCAGCCAATGAGTTACTGAATTCATTGATGATATTTAAGGCCAAAATAATAGGTTTGTTGGTCTATAGGGGATCCAAAGGATATTGAGAACAAGCAAGAAAGTGGAATAGAAGTTGGGTCAGATCATCCATACGAGTCCCTCTTGACAAGTGGGGATTGGCTTGTTGTATTCCTAGAAAATTGTATATATTGTGACTTCTCTAAGATGCCTCATCTGGTTAGCATCAAAAAAATAAAGTGATGATAAAATGTTTATTTATTTACTTTGAAACAGTGGATTTCTGATACCCAATTGGTTATAACATGGGAGCCACCAGTTGTGGAGCAGATTCAAGAGACTATGTGCCTGCTGCAATTTCTTATACTGGCTTTTCATATTGCTTTTGGTAGTTCAATTATGGAAAAATACTTTTTTCAAAATTGAATATTTTGAATAAAGTATCATTTTAAAAATAAATCTGATTTGGCTCGAAGAACGTTACTTAAATATCTCACTTTTGATTAAGTACAATGTAGGATGTCATCTATCTTAAAATATATTTTAAAAATATATGTTTTCTTTGATTATAGACAGATACTATAAATAAAATAAAAATGTTTTTCCTGTACAGGTTCCTTCATTTCTTTTGCTTGCCCATCTATGTCTCAATGGGCTTTATGTCGGATCATCAATGTAACCAAAGTGCAAGACATTCATCACAAAATACTGCATGAGGAATTCAACAGGACAGGCCCTGAAACGCAAACCAACCTGTACATTGGGCTGACACTTGCCATTGCCTCCAGTCTCTTCATTGGAAGCAGCTTTATACTCAAGAAGAAGGGTCTCTTGCGATTGGCTGATAAAGGAAATACCAGAGCTGGTATATTTTCTTTTTTTTTTAAGATTTTGAAATCAACTCTGTTTAAGTTTCAAGGACGAATTAGCTTTACAATCATTTGAACCACTGACTTTGTGCAAATTGTTCAGCCAAAATCCAGGTTACAGTAAACGCTGAGGTATAATTTGCATGAGTTTAATATGAACAGTGATTTAGGAAAATGGGGATTACATTCAAACTTTGTTTTCATGTCATAAGTCTTGAGATAACTGAGTAATAAAGACTAGATGATTATTCCTTTAATAACTAAAAGAATAAGGAAGAGCTTAGCTAAAATGTTTACCTGTGAGAGGTGAGTATGCAATTTTCTTCAGCTCAAATGAAGTTCCCTGCAATCCTTATTTAATAGCCTGACTATTCATTTTGTAAAGTGTATGGTGAGCAAAGCAAAACATTTTCCGTCCATCTGTACCAGCGAACCTGTTTTATAATGAATTCCAGGTTTCTAGATATCTAGTTTATCAAAATGCTGTTGCCTAAAGTAATCCCAAACTTTGATTTAATCTAATTAGAATTGGTTTATTGTTGAGCTATATACTAAAATACAGTGAGAATCCTTTCCTGCATACCATTCATACAGTTAAATTTATTATCAGAGTACATACCTGTCATCACATACAGGCCTGAGATTCTTTTTCTGTGGGCATACTTGGCAAATCTATGGAGCAGTAGTGGTAAGCAGGACCAATGAACAACGAACTGTGGAAATGCAGATATAAATAAATAGCAATAAATAATGAACATGAAATAACAAGATAAAAGAGTCCTTAAATTAGTGTAGCTATTCCCTTTTGTTCAAGAGCCTGATGGTTGAGGGGTAGTAATTGTTCTTGAACCTGGTGGTGTGAGTCCTGAGGTACTTATACCTTCTACCTGATGGCAGCAACAAAAAAAAAAATGAGCATGGCCTGTGAAGCACCTTCAATAACTCCAAAAGACTGAAGTTAGGTAAAATACTGAAAGGCTCTTTTTCACTGTACAATACGGCCTCCACGGTGAGTGTCTGCCCCCGGACTGAGGGGGAGGGGCAAGGCGAAACATCTTTATTCAGGAACTGTGAGAGAAGCCACAGGGGCAGACAGCAGAGGGGCGTGTCCAGACAGTTAACCCAGTTACAACATATACATGGTTTACCACATTCTCCCCTCCTTTTTTTAAAAAGAGTCCCGCAGGGTGAAGTGACTGACAATATTTAAACAAGTATAATTACAGGTCAAGTCTATCAGGCGGTTGAGTCCATCGCTGTGATCTACGTAGCACCAGTGGTGAATGCATCGGCGATGGTGGTTGTGCTAGCTCCAGCCTGACTTGAGGTGCCGGCACATTAGGCATTGGTAATCCCTCGTGCGTGTGCATCGCGCCCGATATGGGAGTGTCGTGTGGTGTCTGTGTAGGGCTTGGAGTGTGCAGCGTCTCGTGGGTACATACATCGGTGGGTACGGGGTCAATAGTCACCACGGAGAGTTCAGGGTAGGGGCCCGGTGCTCCTGCGGGCTCCAGGTCGCGGATGGAGACCATGTTCTCCTGCCCATCAGGTAAAACCACATAGGCATACTGGGGGTTCGCATGAAGTAAGTGAACCCTCTCGACCATCGGGGAGTATTTATTACTCCGCGCATGTTTCCAGATTAGCACTGGCCCCGGGGACGTCAGCCAAGTTGGTAAGGTGGTCCCAGTGGTCGACTTTCTGGGAAATGAAAAGAGCCGCTCATGAGGGGTGGCATTGGTGGCCGTGCATAACAGGGAGCGGATGGAGTGGAGTGTCTCGGGAAGGACCTCCTGCCAGCGAAAGACTGGCAGTCCCTCTGACCTGAGGGCTAAGAGTGTGGCTTTCCACACTGTGCCATTCTCCTTCTCCACCTGTCTATTCCTCCGGGGATAATAGCTCGTGGTCCTACTAGTTGCAATACCGCTAGCAAGCAGGTATTGGCGCATCTCGTCACTCATAAACGAGGACCCTCTGTCACTGTGGATATAGCATGGGTATCCGAACAGAGTGAAGAGCTTGCGCAGGGCTTTTATAACTGACGTGGTAGTGGTGTCGGGGCAGGGGATGGCGAAGGGGAACCGCGAGTACTTGTCGATAACGTTAAGCAAGTACACATTGCGGTCAGTGGAGGGAAGGGGGCCCTTAAAGTCAACACTCAGTTGCTCAAAGGGGCGGGTGGCCTTGATGAGTTGTGCCTTTCCGGGTCGGTAGAAGTGCGGTTTGCACTCTGCACAGACTTGGCAGTCCCTGGTCATCGTCCTGATCTCCTCAAGGGAGTAAGGCAGGTTCCGGGCTTTCACGAAATGGAAAAGCCGGGTGACCCCTGGGTGGCAAAGATCTACATGTAGGGCGTATAGCCGGTCGATCTGCCCGCTGGCGCACGTTCCCCGGGATAGGGCATCGGAGGGCTCGTTGAGCTTCCCAGGCCTGTACATGATGTCATAGTTGTAGGTGGAGAGTTCGATTCTCCAACTCAGAATTTTACCATTTTTGATTTTGCCCCACTGTTGGTTATTAAACATGAATGCGACTGAGCACTGGTCAGTTAGCAGGGTGAACCTTTTGTCGACGAGATAGTCCCTCCAGTGCCTAATAGTTTCCACTATGGCCTGGGCCTCTTTCTCCACTGCGGAATGCTGAAGTTCAGGGCCTTGAAGGGTACGGGAGAAGAACGCCACTGGTCTTCCCGCCTGATTGAGGGTAGCAGCCAGCACGAAGTCGGAGGCGTCACTCTCTACTTGAAAAGGAATGGACTCATGCTCCGCATGCATTGCTGCTTTGGCAATGTCCCCTTTTATGCAGTTGAAGGCCCCGCGGGCCTCAGCTGAGAGGGGGAATGTGGTGGACTTGACCAGGGGCGAGCCTTGTCTGCGTAGTTAGAGACCCATTGGGCGTAATATGAAAAGAAGCCCAGGCACCTCTTGAGGGCTCTGAGGGTGTTGGGAAGAGGGAGTTCCAACAGGGGGTTCATACGGTTGGGGTCAGGGCCAATGACTCCATTCTCCACGACACACCCAAGGATAGCAAGTCGGGTGGTCCCGAAAACACACTTGTCCTTGTTATAGGTGAGATTGAGAGCTTTGGCCGCTTGGAGAAATTTTTGGAGGTTGTTGTCGTGATCCTGCCAGTCGTGACCGCAGATGGTGATGTTATCCAGATATGGGAACGTGGCCTTCAGTTGGCACTGGTCCACCATCCGGTCCGTTGCCCTCTGGCAGACAGATACACCATTCATGACACCGAAGGGGACATGCAGGAATTGATAAGGCCTGCCGTCCGCCTCGAAGGCAGTGTAAGGGCGGCTCTCCTGGCAGATGGGGAGCTGATGGTAAGCGGATTTTAAGTCTATGGTCGAGTACACCTTGTACTGTGCTATCTGATTGACCATATTCGCGATGCGGGGCAGAGGGTACGCGTCGAGCTGCGTGAACCTATTGATGGTCTGGCTATAGTCCACGACCATCCTATTCTTCTCCCCGTTCTGAACAACGACCACCTGCGCCCTCCAAGGACTTGTGCTTGCCTCAGTGACCCCCTCCCTGAGCAGCCGCTGCACCTCCGACTTAATGAAAGTTCTGTTCCCCCGCGCTGTACCTCCTGCTTTTAGTTGCCACAGGTTTACAGTCAGGGGTCAGGTTGGCGAACAGCGGTGGGGGAGGGATCTTGAGGGTGGAGAGGCCGCAAGTGGCATTGGTAGTGTGGTAGTTGGCATGGTGTTGGGTGGAATGTGCGGGTCGGTGTGTGTGTGTGGTCAGTAGCGGGGTATGTAACGTATCCCTACAAAACTGGGGATTTACAACAGTAATTGGTGGGAGGGACCCATCATACTCCATTGTCATGCTTTTCAGGTGGCTCTGCAAGTCGAGCCCCAATAGTACTGGGACACACAGTTGAGGCATGACCAGTAACGTAAAGTCTCGATATTCTGTGCCCTGCACCACTAGCGTTGCTACACAACCCCCTCCCCCCCCCCCCCCCCGGATGTCTGTTGTATGTGACCCGGAAGCCATGGTGACCCTCTGACTTACCGGCCGTATCATAATTCCACAATGCTGCACCGTGTCCGGGTGGATAAAACTCTCCGTGCTGCCTGTGTCAAACAGGCAGCTTGTCCTGCGCCCCTCCACCAGGATGTCCATCATTGACCTTGCGAGCTGGTGGGGAGCGCTTTGGTCGAGGGTCACGGAGGCCAGGGTTGAGTCGCTGTCTTGGTCCGGTGCGGTGAGGTGCCTCGTGAGCACCCGTTGGTTGTAGGTGGTGGGAGGGGGTGCCGACCAAAATGGCCGCCCCCATGTCTCACACGTGGTGGCAGCGTGCAGGGGAGATGGCGACCCCCATGTCTCGCACGTGGTGGCAGCGTGCAGGGGAGATGGCGACCCCCATGTCTTGCACACAGCGCTGCTTGATCCCGCTCATGGTTTGGACTTACAGACCTTGGCGAAGTGGCCTTTCTTTCCGCAGCTGGAGCAGGTAGCTTGTTGAGCCGGGCAGCGTTTCCGGGGGTGCTTCTCGAGTCCGCAGAAGTAGCACTAGCGGACTCGCGATTGGCGGCAGCCGAGGTCGATTCACCGGCGGGTTGTGGGGTCTGCGGCACCCACGAGGCCGTCGGGGGATTGCGTGCCTGGAGAGCCTCAGAGTTATGCAGAGCGGCCTGCAGCATGTCGGCCAGCTCAATCGTCGAACTTAAGGTAAGATCAGCTTTTTCCAACAGCCACTGGCGCACATACACTGAGCTGGTCCCCGTAACGAAGGCGTCACTCACTAGGAGTTCTGCATGCTGCACCGCCATCAGCTCCTGGCAATTGCAGGCTCACACGAGTGTCTGTAGGGCTCGGATGAACTCAGCACTTGATTCCCCAGGCCGTTGTTGCTGTGTTGCTAAGCGATGTCGCGCGTAGACGCTGTTTATCGGCTGCAGGTATTGTCCTTTGAGTGCGCTCATCGCGCTGTTGTAGCTTGGCTGGTCTCTGATCAGCGAATAGACCCGTGGACTGACCCTGGAGAGTAGAACTCTGCGCTTCGCCACGGGGTCGGTTGCTTTAATCTCCTCTAGGTATGCTTCGAAGCAGGCCAGCCAGAGTTTGAAAGCGTTTCCAGCTTCAGGCATTTGTGGATCGATGTCTAACTTGTCGGGTCTTTGAGCGTGTTCCATGCTTTAAAATTTACAGCGAATCAAATTGAAGCACCTTCAATAACTCCAAAAGACTGAAGTTGGGTAAAATACTGAAAGGCTTTTATTCACTGTACAATACGACCACCATGCTGAGCGTCTGACCCCGGACTAAGGCGGACGGGCAAGGCGAAATCACCTTTATTCAGGACAGCCACCATCTTTCTACTGCCCAAGAATGAAGGTAATTGGCCTAAATGATTACCACATAGAGCACTGACCTCAACATAATGAAATGCTTGGAGTGGCTGGTAATGGATTGTATAAAATCCCCTCTTCCAGCTACATTGGACCCTTTCCAGTTCATCTACCTCTCAAACTGGCCCACTGATGATGACATAGCCTCTGTTCTCCACTCCATCCTGTCCCACCTAGAAAATGATACCAGGATCATTTCAGCTCGGCATTTAACACAATAATTCCTCAGAGACTGGTGGGTAAACTATCCTCGTTGGGACTCAACACCCCCTCTGTAACTGGATCTTGGACTTCTTGACGGAAGGACACAGTTGGTCCGAGTTGGCAGCAACATCTCAAACTCCACACCGAGCACTGGTGCCCCATGGGGCTGTGCGCTCAGTCTGTTACTGTTTGTGCCACACCTGCCCATTCACAGTCCTTCCAGGTGAGTCAGCACTACACCTGCAAATCTGCTGGGGTTGCCTACTGCATCCAGTTCTCCTGTTGCTGCCACTTCTTTGAGACTGCGTAAGTAGGGAGACCACTTTGTAGAGCATCTCTGCCCCATCTGCAAACATTAGATTTTCCCGATGACCAACCATTTTAATTCTTATCCCTGTTCCCGTTCTAACATGCCACTCCATGGCTGCCTCTTCTGCCATGATGAGGCCTCTCGCAGGGTGGAGGAACAATTCCCTCTAGGAAGCCTCCAAAGTGATGGCATGAATATTGATTTCCCCTCCTCCTTCCCTCTTCTATTCCCCATTCTTGCCTCTTACTTTTTCTCCTCACCTATTACCTCCCCAAGGTGCCCCTCCTCCTTCCTATCCTCCCACAGTCCAGTCTCCTCTCCTATCAGGTACATTCTTCTCTTGGCCTTTGCCATCCATCACCTCCCAGCTTCTTACTTCTTCCCCCCCCCAATCCACCTGGCTTTGCTTATCCTCCTGCCTCTCCCTCCCCCACCACCCACCTTTATATTCTGGCATCTTTCCCCTTCCCTTCCAGTCCTGGTGAAGGGTTTCGGCCCAAGATGTTAGCTGTTTTTTTTCATTTCCATAGATGCTGCCTGACCCATTGAGTTCTGCCAGCATTTTGTGACTACTGCTCTAGATTTCCAGCATCTCTGGCACTTGTGACCGCCGCTTACTTGCGACTGCACTGCCAGAGCCAGCTCAAACCACATCATCAAGTTCAGCGCATCAGCAGCAATGATGAGTTGGCACACAGAAAGGAGGTAGAAAGGCTTATCAAATGGTGTGAGAACACCAATCTGAGTTGCAACATGCGCAAGATAAAAGAGATGATTGTGGACTTCAGGAAGGCACAGGTCGACCACTCTCCATTACATGTCAATGGCTCTGTCATGCAGAGAGTGAAAAGCACAAAGTTCCTTGGTGTGCATGTAACAGACAATCTAACCTGCACTCACAACATCTCCTCATTAGTCAAGGCACCACAGCATCTACACTTTCTGAGGAGATAAAAGCATGCAAGGCTTCTCGCCCTTCTTCTAACAACTTTCTATAGGAGCACCATTGAGAATGTCTTGTCTGGCCACATCATTGTACGGAAGCTGCAGAGCATTCAGACCACAAGACCTTACAGAGTAAAACCCACTGAGAGGATCACCAGAGTTCCCTACCCCCCCCCCGCCCCCCCCGGTAACATTTTCTGTGAGTATTGTATGCAAAACATTGTTGAGGATCCCTACCACATATCCCACAATCTCTTTGACCCACTTCTGTCAGGAAGGAGATACAGGCGCATCTGGATGAATGAATACTTTACCACCATTGAGGTGTTGTTACTAGGATAGCAAGCTGTTAACTGTTTACCTGTGATGCGCACTTCAACGCGGTTTGAATTTTATTTTATTAACTTACTTGTGGTAGTATTTTGTTTTATGTGCTGTATGTGATACGTGCGTTGTGAGTGCACCGTGGGTCAGAGCAACATTGTTTAATTTGGTTGCATACAAGAATGCACACAGATGACAATAAACTGCAACTTGGACTTGTTTTTTGGCTGTGGTCCCATTTTATTCTTACTTTTTATGTATGCAACCTCTATGCTGATGGATAATACATGCCTGTCAATTGTTCAGATGCTCAAGGTTTGAGGTTGTATTAAGAAGAGATCACGTATCTAGAAAAAAGTCCTTATCACTATTTTCTAAAACACAAGCCCTTTTAAACCCCACTGACTCCCATATTATAACTGGGAATGCATTCCTATGGAAGTTTTTTTTTCTCAACAGTATTGCTGAACTGGTCTAGATGAGATATTTAACCAAAGCATTGTTTTCTTATCACAAACAAGAGAAAATCTGCTGATGCTGGAAATCCAAGCAACACACACACAAAATACTGGAGGAGCTCAACGGGCCAGGCAGCATCTATGGAAAAGAGGAAATGTTGACTGGCCTGCTCAGTTCCTCCAGCATTTTGTATGTGTTACACTGTCTTCTTGTACTGTTAGCTCAAGTGTAAATTTAATGATGTTGTGACATTATCTGCATGCAAAAGTCTCTACTGGTGCCCCAGCTAATGTTTTCTATTCCACCCCACCCAGCGTCACCATAAAACATGGGATTAGAATTAGATCATTTGATCCATTGAGTCTGCTCTGCCATTCTATCATGGCTGATTTATTATCTCTTTCAACCCCATTCTTCTGCCTTACCCTTGTAACCTTTGATGCCTCTACTAATCAAGAAACTAATAATCTCTGCTTTAAATATGCCCAATTGCTTGGCCTCCAGGGCCACCTATGGCAATGAATTGCACAGATTCACCTTGACCAATGCTGTAAATTACATTAGTTTTCTCTTCATATGACTTGTCATTTATTTGCTTTGAGAAGAAAAAAATGTACAGCTTTTTGTGAGATCCAGTGACTCTCTACAGAAATACACATACTGTTTTCCAATGGCAAAAATAAGCTTGTTATAGTGTTGGTTTGGTCCTGTTACTTCACAAATGGTTTGATGAGTAGTGA
Organism: Mobula birostris; assembly: GCF_030028105.1. Classification (NCBI taxonomy): domain Eukaryota; kingdom Metazoa; phylum Chordata; class Chondrichthyes; order Myliobatiformes; family Myliobatidae; genus Mobula; species Mobula birostris. The sequence goes on along the minus strand of NC_092372.1, from coordinate 62,797,301 downwards.
AATACAGTGTAGAGTACATATCGCTCGTAATCAGATTAGGAATTCATTTCCATGTTTACCAATGTTCTGGTTTCATATCAGAACACTAATTATTATTGAGCCCATTCTTTACAATCCAGCTACAAAATGCATTTTAATGGTATTGCAATTACAGCTACGGGTTATCTATGAGTGGAACAATATTTAAACTTTAAGTTTCATAAGCTGCTGTATGGGCGTAACAGGGGGACTTTATTTCAAGATTATCTCCGCTGTTTGTATCTAGGGCAAGGTGTGATGAAAGTGATCCATTTTTTGATCTGGGTTACTGTACTCACAGTCAAAAAAAGTTAGTACCGCAACTGCATTAAGTGGCTGTGCTGCTACGTACCATTCCCATTTCACTTGGGCCCACTCATATTTTCCAGTACCGGTGAAATCCAAGCAGCCTTGCTGATGGGTCTTAAATGAGGTCTGTGCTTTGGATAGCATTTTCAGTCAAGACTCAAAGATCATGTTCATTCTGACTCTCACAGCTATCTGGACTATTCCTCTTCTCACCCTGTCTCTTGCAAAAACGCCATCCCCTTCTCGCAATTCCTCCGTCTCCGCCGCATCTGCTCTCAGGATGAGGCTTTTCATTCTAGGACGAGGGAGATGTCTTCCTTTTTTAAAGAAAGGGGCTTCCCTTCCTCCACTATCAACTCTGCTCTTAAACGCATCTCCCCCATTTCACGTACATCTGCTCTTACTCCATCCTCTCACCACCCCACTAGGAATAGGGTTCCCCTGGTCCTCACCTACCACCCCACCAGCCTCCGGGTCCAACATATTATTCTCCGTAACTTCTGCCGCCTCCAACGGGATCCCACCACTAAGCACATCTTTCCCTCCCCACCTCTCTCTGCATTCCGCAGGGATTGCTCCCTACACAACTCCCTTGTCCATTCGTCCCCCCCATCCCTCCCCACTGATCTCCTTCCTGGCACTTATCCGTGTAAGCGGAACAAGTGCTACACATGCCCTTACACTTCCTCCCTTACCACCATTCAGGGCCCCAAACAGTCCTTCCAGGTGAGGCAACACTTCACCTGTGAGTCGACTGGGGTGATATACTGCATCCGGTGCTCCCGATGTGGCCTTTTATATATTGGCGAGACCCTTTTCGCAGACTGGGAGACCGCTTTGCTGAACATCTACGCTCTGTCCGCCAGAGAAAGCAGGATCTCCCAGTGGCCACACATTTTAATTCCACATCCCGTTCCCATTCTGACATGTCTATCCACGGCCTCCTCTACTGTAAAGATGAAGCCACACTCAGGTTGGAGGAACAACACCTTATATTCCGTCTGGGTAGCCTCCAACCTGATGGCATGAACATCGACTTCCCTAACTTCCGCTAAGGCCCCACCTCCCCCTCGTACCCGATCTGTCACTCATTTTTATGCACACATTCTTTCTCTCACTCTCCTTTTTCTCCCTCTGTCCCTCTGAATATACCTCTTGCCCATCCTCTGGGTCCCCCCCCCCTGTCTTTCTTCCCAGACCTCCTGTCCCATGATCCTCTCGTATCCCCTTTTGCCTATCACCTGTCCAGCTCTTGGCTCTATCCCTCCCCCTCCTGTCTTCTCCTATCATTTTGGATCTCCCCATCCCCCTCCAACTTTCAAATCCCTTGCTCACTCTTCCTTCAGTTAGTCCTGACGAAGGGTCTCGGCCTGAAACGTCGACTGCACCTCTTCCTACAGATGCTGCCTGGCCTGCTGCGTTCACCAGCAACTTTGATGTGTGTTGCTTGAATTTCCAGCATCTGCAGAATTCCTGTTGTTCATGTTCATTCTGTTGAGATTGAGCATTACTGTTACTGAATAAATTGGTAAGTTTCTCTAATCCAAATTTCACTCTGTCTAACTTTAGCAGATAAACTGGCTCTACTATCATCGCTGAAATTGTTATTCAATTAACTATGATAAATGACATTCATTGATTGTTCATACACCCAGCATTTCCTGGCATATTAGTTTTAGTTTGTAGAAATTGTATTCATATTAATTTTATGATGTTTCAAAACATTGAGACATTTTGAATTGACAATTAAATGCCTTAATGCAAAACAGTTGTGAAATTTGTTCCCTGAAGCCACTAGAAATACTTCCTGAAAGTTTTCATTCTTTAGTAGGATATTTCGAAGTCTGAAATTATGATTATGTGGGGGTGCGGAGAGGAAAGAAAGGTGTTTTTATTAGCTATATCCTTTCTTGAGTGGTTGGAAAGTTAAGTAATTTTATGTCTAAGATAATAAAGTTCTAGATAATGATTTTTAACCACTATTGCCAATGAATAGGGTGTAAAATGTTGACAGTTTTTAACCTGCACTTGAACGATCTGGAAATACAATCCATTATATTAATTCTTCTGTGATAACCTTGCAGGTCAAGGAGGATATGCCTATTTGAAGGAATGGCTATGGTGGGGAGGACTTCTCTCTAGTAAGTTGCTGTGTGTGTGTGTGTGTGTGTGTGTGTGCGTACTTGTTTAACTGGTGCTACTACTTAATGTCGTGTATAAATAAATTAGTCAAGCTGGGTTTGTATGTATTCAAGATTTCAGGTCACTATAGATATCTATCTCACTTTTGTAAAGTTAATTATGATCTCAGAATAGGTTTGTTAGGGTCCAGGCAAAAAGGATGCTTCACGAACAAATGGAAATCATCTGTCTTGATATTAGCTCAAGCATAAACATGGAAAATGCTCGAAACACTCTGGGGTAGATTGTTATTTGCAGCAGTTTCAATTTTGGATTTTCAACATTCTGTATTATTTTGCTTTGGTTTCCGCTGAGGTTTGAGGTTTCTATTTTTCAATTAGGTATTCAATTAGGACTTGCCTATGACGCAAGGTGACCATTAAGCCTATCAGATCAATGCTAACTCTCAACAGAATAATTCTATTCCTGCTTTTTCTCATTCCTTTGTAGTTTAGCACCATCTTCTAATGTTGGCTGATTAATGCTGATTCTATAATGACATGTGCATTCAAACAATTAATTGAAAACTAAAATAAAGATCTTTTTCACTGAAGGTATAGCTAAGCCACCATCTTAGTCATAGCTAGAGTCTTGATTGTTGCATTGCTGTGGATTAGCACTGCTATGATGGGATAGCAAAGAGATCAGTTGATGCCCCAAGTTTTTCCCTTGGTGTTATTTGAGTGTGCCAAAGCAACCAAAGGCTATTACATCAGTTTTAATGGGTCTGGAATCTGATCTTTAAGACCTGATTACTTCAGCAGCATTATATGTTGGAAGCATTAATACTAATGTCTAGTTCAGTTCAAAATATTTACCTTGTGGATGAGCAGGTATCTTGTTCTAGCTATTCCCTTATTCCTAATTACTGCCCAAACTCCCTCCATTCCTATCTCTGTGCCTCAATGGTGTTTATACCAGGCGATTTTCGTAACGGAGGAGGGTCAAGTTACATTGAAATATGCATCCTTGTGGAGTTACAGAAAAAATAAATTATGTTGATTGTAGCATTTGTTACCTGGCAGTAAACTGACCACCACTGTAATCCTGAAAGTTATTGTACTGAGTTGGGGTATATAGGATTCACCAAATCTTGGGGAGGGTAGGAGTGGTTCTTGGGTCATAAGGTTTCTATATCTGTAACAAATATTAAAAGTGTTTCAGGAAATGTGCCTAAATAATAAAAAATTGATTCTTTGGGAATAATATTTAAGCCAAGTATTGGATCTTCAAAGAATATTATTATTATTCAAGAACTGCTTCAGTGATAAATTAGCTCAAAATTTATTAAGAGAGCAAGACAAAAGAATGGATTTTATTTTGGCATTACCCATTGAGTTTCATAGAAACATAGAAAATAGGTGCAGGAGTAGGCCATTCAGCCCTTCGAGCCTGCACCGCCATTCAGTATGATCATGGCTGATCATCCAACTCAGAACCCTGCACCAGCCTTCTCTCCATACTCCCTGATCCCTTTAGCCACAAGGGCCATATCTAACTCCCTCTTAAATATGGCCAATGAACTGGCCTCAACTGTTTCCTGTGGCAGAGAATTCCACAGATTTACCACTCTCTGTGTGAAGAAGTTTTTCCTCATCTCGGTCCAAAAAGACTTCCCCTTTATCCGCAAACTGTGACCCCTCGTTTTGGACTTCCCCAACATCGGGAACAATCTTCCTGCATCTAGCCTGTCCAATCCTTTTAGGATGTTACACGTTTCAATAAGATCCTCCCTCAATCTTCTAAATTCCAGCCAGTATAAGCCTAGTCGATCCAGTCTTTCATCATATGAAAGTCCTGCCATCCCAGGAATCAACCTGGTGAACCTTCTTTGTACTCCCTCTATGGCAAGAATGTCTTGTCTTTCCTCAGATTAGGGGACCAAAACTGCACACAATACTCCAGGCCAGGTGTGGTCTCACCAAGGCCTTGTACAACTGCAGTAGTACCTCCCTGCTCCTGTACTCGAATCCTCTTGCTATGAATGCCAGCATACCATTCGTCTTTTTGACCGCCTACTGTACCTGCATGCCCACTTTCAATGACTGGTGTATAATGACACCCAGGTCTCGTTGCACCTCCCCTTTTCCTAATCGGCCACCATTCAGATAATAATCTGTTTTCCTGTTCTTGCCACCAAAATGGATAACCCTCACATTTATCCACATTAAATTGCATCTGCCATGAACTTACCCACTCACCTAACCTATCCAAGTCACCCTGCATCCTCTTAGCATCCTCCTCACAGCTAACACTGCCGCCCAGCTTCGTGTCATCCGCAAACTTGGAGATGCTGCATTTAATTCCCTCGTCTAAGTCATTAATATATATTGTAAACAACTGGGGTCCCAGCACTGAGCCTTGCGGTACCCCACTAGTCACTGTCTGCCATTCTGAAAAGGTCCCTTTTATTCCCACTCTTTGCTTCCTTTCTGTCAACCAATTCTCTATCCACATCAATACCATGCCCCCAATACCATGTGTTTTAAGTTTGCACACTAATGTCCTGTGTGGGACCTTGTCAAAAGCCTTTTGAAAATCCAAGTATACCACATCCACTGGTTCTCCCCTATCCACTCTACTAGTTACATCCTCAAAAAATTCCATGAGATTTGTCAGACATGATTTTCCTTTCACAAATCCATGCTGACTTTGTCCGATGATTTCACTGCTTTCCAAATGTGCTGTTATCACATCTTTGATAACTGACTCTAGCAGTTTCCCCACCACCGGTGTTAGGCTAACCGGTCTGTAATTCCCCGGTTTCTCTCTCTCTCCTTTTTTAAAAAGCAGGGTTACATTAGCCACCCTCCAATCCTCAGGAACTAGTTCAGAATCTAAAGAGCTTTGAAAAATTATCACTAATGCATCCACTATTTCTTGGGCTACTTCATTAAGCACTCTGGGATGCAGACCATCTGTCCCTGGGGACTTATCTGCCTTTAATCCCTTCAATTTACCTAACACCACTTCTCTACTAACATGTATTTCCCTCAGTTCCTCCATCTCACTAGACCCACGGTCCCCTACTATTTCCGGAAGATTATTTATGTCCTCCTTAGTGAAGACAGAACCAAAGTAGTTATTCAATTGGTCTGCCATGTTCTTGTTCCCCATGATCAATTCACCTGTTTCTGCCTGTAAGGGACCTACATTTGCCTTAACCAATCTTTTTCTTTTCACATATCTGTAAAAGCTTTTACAGTCAGTTTTTATGTTCCCTACCAGTTTTCTCTCATAATCTTTTTTCCCTTTCCTAATTAAGCCCTTTGCCCTCCTCTGCTGGACTCTGATTTTCTCCCAGTCCTCAGGTGAGCCGATTCTTCCGGCTAATTTGTATGTTTCTTCTTTGGAATTGATACTATCCCTAATTTCCCTTGTCAGCCATGGGTGCACTACCTTCCCTGGTTTATTCTTTTGCCAAACTGGGATGAGCAATTGCTGTAGTTCATCCATGCAACCTTTAAATGCTTGCCATTGCATAACCACCGTCAACCCTTTAAGTGTCATTTGCCAGTCTATCTTAGCTAATTCATGTCTCATACCTTCAAAGTTACCCTTCTTTAAGTTCAGAACCTTTGTTTCTGAATTAACTATGTCACTCTCCATCTTAATGAAGAATTCCACCATATTATGGTCACTCTTACCCAAGGGGCCTCTCACGACAAGATTGCTAATTAACCCTTCCTCATTGCTCAACACCCAGTATAGAATGGCCTGCCCTCTAGCTGGTTCCTCGACATGTTGGTTCAGAAAACCATCCCGCATGCATTCCAAGAAATCCTCTTCCTCAGCACCCTTACCAATTTGGATCACCCAATCTATATGTAGATTGAAGTCACCCCTTATAATTGCTGTTCCTTTATTGCACGCATCTCTAATTTCCTGTTTAATGCCATCCCCAACCTCACTACTACTGTTAGGTGGCCTGTACACAACTCCCACCAGCGTTTTCTGCCCCTTAGTGTTATGCAGCTCTACCCATATCAATTCCACATCCTCCCGGCTAATGTCCTTCCTTTCTATTGCGTTAATCTCCTCTCTAACCAGCGATGCTATCCCAACTCCTTTTCTTTCATGTCTATCCCTCCTGAATATTGAATATCCCTGAACGTTGAGCTCCCATCCTTGGTCACCCTGGAGCTATGTCTCTGTGATCCCAACTACATCATATTCATTAATAACAATCTGCACTTTTAATTCATCCACCTTGTTACAAATGCTCCTTGCATTGACACACAAAGCCTTCAGGCTTACTTTTACAACACTCTTAGCCCTTATACAATTATGTTGAAAAGTGGCCCTTTTTGATTTTTGCCCTGGATTTGTCGGCCTGCCACTCTTACTTTTCACCTTACTACTTTTTGCTTCTACCCTCATCTTACACCCCTCTGTCTCTCTGCACTTATTACCATCCCCCTGCCACATTAGTTTAAATCCTCCTGAACAACAGTAGCAAATGCTCCCCCTAGGACATTGGTTCCAGTCCAGCCCAGGTGTAAACCGTCCTGTTTGTACCGGTCCCACCTGCTCCAGAACTGATTCCAATGCCCCAGAAATTTGAATCCCTCCCCCTTGCACCATTTTTCAAGGCACATATTCATCTGATATATTCTCCTTTTTCTACTGTGACTAGCACGTGGCACTGGTAGTAATCCAGAGATTATTACCTTTGTGGTCCTACTTTTTAGTTTATCTCCTAACTCCCTAAATTCACCTTGTAGGACCTCATCACGTTTTTTTCTTATATCGTTGGTACCTATGTGCACCACCACCACTGGCTGTTCACCCTCCCACTCCAGAATGTCCCGCAGCCACTCAGAGACATCCTTGACCCTTGCACCAGGGAGGCAACATACCCTCCTGGAGTCTCGTTTGCGGCCGCAGAAACGCCTATCTATTCCCCTTACAATCGAATCCCCTATCACTATAGCTCTCCCACTCCTTTTCCTTCCCTCCTGTGCCGCAGAGCCACCCATGGTGCCATGAACTCGGCTGCTGCTGCCTTCCCCTGATGAGACATCTCCCCCAACAGTATCCAAAACAGTATATCTGTTTAGGAGGGAGATGACCTCAGGGGACTCCTGCACTACCTGCCTACTGGTACGCTGTTTAGTGGCCACCCATTCCCTTTCTGCCTGTGTAGCCTTTACCTGCGGTGTGGCCAACTCACTGAACATGGTATTCACTCTCTTTCTCAGCATCGCGGATGCTCCAGTATGAATCCAGTCGCAGCTCCAACTGCTCAATGGGGTCTGCCAGGAGCTGCAGCTGGACACATTTCCTGCACACATAGTCGTCAGGGACACTGGAAGCATCCCTGATTTCCCACATGCTGTAGGATGAACAAAATATGGGGCCGACCTCAGCTGTCATGACCTACCCAATATGCTACAGCCTCGCCGCCTTCCTTGCTTCAAATAAAATACCGCTGCAGACTGTTCTCCTTTTAAAGGAACTTACCCGGCCTTACCTGACTTGGAGTGAAGCTCGTCCTCAGCCTCTGCTCGCTGAAGCCTCTCAAGACAAAGCCTTCCTACTCTGTCTCCCACTACTCCATTGCCCGCTCCGTCAAACTGCCCTCTTTTAAAACCTCCCGCTGCCTCACGGACTGACTTACACGCGCTTGCGCAGTCCTGTCCCGATCAACCGCGGAGAAAAATGCTTGTTTCAACTTGCTTGTTCTTTCTCTATTAACCCCTTTTTTCTCTCTCAAAAAATTAACCTTGAATCTGTTTCCACCACTTTAGCAGGCAGGCATTCTTGATCATAGCTTTAATACCCAAGGGAAATGTTGTCGTCTTCTGGCTTTTTGGAACTACATTTCAAACTGTAATGTCTGGTTCCTGAGCTTCTGCTATGAGAAACTGCTTCTCATTTACTCTTATCAAAATTCATCAGGATTTTGAACTTCCATAGCAGTGAAGATGTTAAAAAGTCTTCTTTGCATTGGTCTTTTCCTCATGTTGTTCAACACTGGCCAAATAATTACGTGCAGCGTATAGTACACTATTTTCTAGCATAACTTTAGGGAATCGTGTATCTTACCGATGTTATTGTCTGTATTTTATGAACATTCTATAAAGTGGAGACTAATTCAGATATGATAGAAAAATGAATTCTGAAACTCTTTGAAGACTGTGGTAGATGATTACTTGCACCTTTTTTTAAGCTCACTGTTTCTATTTTAATTTGTAGTGGGTGCTGGAGAAGCCGCAAACTTTGCTGCCTATATGTTTGCACCTGCCACCGTGGTTACACCATTAGGTGCACTAAGTGTGCTGATAAGGTATGATATATTAATCCAGAGATTAAAATAGATAGTCACTTTTAAAATAAAACATTACTCTGTAGGTACGAGGAAATCTGCAGATGCTGGAATTTCAAGCAACACACATAAAAGTTGCTGGTGAACGCAGCAGGCCAGGCAGCATCTCTAGGAAGAGGTACAGTTGATGTTTTGGGCCGAGACCTTTCGTCAGGACTAACAAAGGGTCTCGGCCCGAAACGTCGACTGTACCTCTTCCTAGAGATGCTGCCTGGCCTGCTGCGTTCACCAGCAACTTTTATGTGTATTACTCTGTAGGTGTGTGTTTGGCCAGAATTGGATTTGTTTATTTTCAAAAGCATGCCAACATTTGAGAGTTCTTAACTTGGAGGAGAGAGGCTATTTTGGTAAGGTGCCAGTGGTAGATAATGGTTGAGCAACCATGTCCTGGCGCAAAGTATCACCTTCAGAAGCCAGGCTTATACGAGGGGTGATTGATAAGTTCGTGGCCTAAGGTAGATGGAGTCAATTTTACAAAACCTAGAACATTTATTTTTCAACATAGTCCCCTCCTACATTTACGCACTTTGTCCAGCGGTTGTGGAGCATACAGATCCCTTATTTGTAGAAGTGGTCCACGGCAGGGGTGATTGATAAGTTTGTGGCCTAAGGTAGAAGTAGATGAGTTATTAACTTCAAATTTTCCACGTAATCACTCAAAGAGTTGAATTGCATGTGTATCTAACGGGAGCTGTATAACTAATCGCCTTCTACCGTAGGCCATGAACTTATCAATCACCCCTGTTGTGGACCACGTCCTGGAGGTCCAAGACGCCGACTTCTACAAAGAAGGGATCCGTATGTTCTATGACCGCTGGACTAAGTGTGTATATGTAGGAGGGGACTATGTTGAAAGATAAATGTGCTATGTTTTCTAAAATAGACTCCTTCTACCTTAGGCCACAAACTTATCAATCACCCCTCGTAATTTTAAAAAGCTGCAAGGTAAAAAAAAATCAGCATAGTCTGTTCTGCTCATTAAAGATGATTTGATGCAGAACATAGTTAATTTCTACAGTGAGCTTTCAAGAGAAAATGGAACCACTCTGATTATTGCCCTAGCTCTGCTGGTATCTGATGTGTAGTTATGTATTGGGCAGTGAAATAAGCTGCCAGTGTCAAGATGCTCATGGAAAAGGAAGATTAAGAAAAGGAGTAAGGCATTCAATTCCTTAAATTATTTCCATTCCATTAAATCATGGCTGATCTGTTTTTTGCCCTGCTCAACATACTTTGTTTCCAGTATGCTCAATCGCTTGCCAATAAAGAACTTAAATTATGGATCATTAAATAATATCTTACAAGTCCTAATCAGTAGAAAACTACATTCTGTAAATTGACTGGTGATTCATAGAAAATCTATTAGATGCTGCTTCAGAAATTATTGGGTTTCTTTGGAGATGTGAAGCTTTTCCTCCATGACAGCCTTCCATAAGCACCCATCAACTGGTTGCCCCTCCCTTCACAAAGAAGCTGAAGTAAATTCCATATCACCCATTCTGCCAAGTGGAGCTCCTGACATAACCACCACCATTTCCCTCTCGGACCAGAAGTGGTTGGATGGGCAGAGTTACCAAGGTAGTGATAACAGACCACCCCTCCACTGGTTCCTCACAAAGCTGCTGAGAATGAGCAATTCTATTGCCTTTATATCAGCTGGAGACCATGCACTCCCAGAAGATTTTTGGGCAGCTCAACTTTTGAGTGGCAGGGACACACAGACTGAGTGAGACCTAGGGAAGCAACAAGGTCTCTAGGTCATTCTGTAACTTGGGTTTGTGGTGTTACCCCCAAAGAGCCACTGATCCAGACAATTTCAGTTATTTACAAGGCAGAGATAGATAAATTTGAAAGACATTCTTGAAACATGCGTACAAAATCTGCTTCCCTGTTCATCTTAAAAGCAGATGCAAGTTCTGTAATGTTTTATCATGTCTTAATTCATGGAATGCTATTCTATAGCATTGTTCATAATTTGATGTTTTTTAATGTGATTTGATTTCAGATTTGCTTTAAAGTTTTCAATAGCTGCTGATATTAATAATCTATTCAATATTTTATAGAAGTTATCAACACTTTTTATCCAGATCATTTTGTGTGCACTCTTACTTGACCTATGGGTTTAAAATATCTAAAAATAGATAGCTAGATCTATCTATCTTTAAATATTTTAAACCCATATGTCAAGTAAAGGGCATTAAAACACAATTGATCATATAAGCAAAAACAAGGTCAACTGCTGAAAAGAGAGGAAAAGCACATCTTGACCAATAAGTGTAGTTTTCTGGGTGAGAACATGTGTTTTCTTTCTGCTTAGCATTGCCACTTAGTTGGCCCTGTTTTTGTTTGTAGGATTAATTTTGCTGTAATACCATTTAGGAATTTAAACCCATAGATTTAATGGCAAAATGCACAGAAACATTTTTTTAATTTTGCATGTTTTGGGCAAAATATAGGTCTACCAACTCTCATAAAATTAAGAACAGATTAATTTTATCAATAGGAGCAGCTATTATAAACTTAGAAACAAATCTGAAATCAAGCCTCGTTTAAAATGTATCAAAATAATATTTTGGGGTTTAATACTGGAGAATAGTATACAGTAGAAAATTATAAAATATGAAACCATATGCTATGTATCTAAAATGTGTAACAGTAGGCTACAATGAGGACATTTTAATTCCCACTTTCATTAATGATAAAGAGTATTTGGATTTCAGGGTTGCCTGTTAAACTGCAGAATGTATTTTTGATAGTGTTGCGCCTTTTACCATTGGTGTCATCAGCAGCCATGAGGACAGTCACAGGAACTCGTATGTGAAACCAACATGGTGCAAGGTTTCCTGGAGGGACTAACTGTTCAATAATGTTATTGAGGCTTTACCTAGGGACACAAACATGGTTCAGATTACAACTGTCACTGCCAAATTAGAAGTCAGTGAAAAGCAGTGTGGCGTTCTAGATGCAGGTTGTTCTTTCGGAGAGGACAAGAGGAAAGCAATTGAGTTTTGTAACAGGATGTGTGTAAGTAAGCACATTATCTCTCCTATGTCTAGTTAAGATTCATGAGCGAAACTATCATTGTCAGTGTAATGCCGGTATCCCATAACCTTACATGTTGCCCTCCAAAGAATCTGTGGTTTGAATTGTCACTATCAGCTAGGGGTGCAACATATTGAAGAAAGAACTTCTAAGGAGGGTAAATCATCGACTTATTATCGATGGGGAAAACCTGAAGTTTAAAAAACCTTCCCAAGCTGAAGCATTGGTGGGAAACTATCAAGAATTTTGCATGAAGTGCATAGGAATGTTATATTTGAATAGTTGAAGCACATTAGCGGATCACATTTAAGAATCAATACCCTTGGGAGCTGTATGTTAAGGTCAAAATGGAAACACCTCAGTTACCTTGGCACATATTGATTAAAAACACATGAAACATTATAGAAAACATATCTTCCTATGTGTGCATACTTGTCACTGCAGCATTCTGCTATGTTTTATTTCCCAAACAGTGCTGTGCTTTCATCTTATGTCTTACACGAGGGATTGAATATCCACGGCAAGTTAGGATGCCTCCTCTGCATTGTAGGATCAACTGTAATAGTGATACACGCTCCAACAGAAGAAGGAATCCACTCTTTGGACGAAATGCATGGGAAGCTAAAAGACACAGGTACAGTATATTCAGGTTCATTTTATCAAAATATTTTTGCAGACTAACCATTTTGGAAAATCCAGAATATTGAATGATTTCTAGATATTTCAAGCTTTTTTCTTCATAGTGGGTGCTGCAAAAATCTGGTTCAGTCTAATAGGTTATTTTGCTGTGGTTTTATTTAATTTTACACCCAACTATAATAGAAGCAAGTGAACTATTGGTTATAAAAGAGCTTTTCAATTAGCAATTTAAAAAACTGATAAATGTGGGAAATACTTGGTATGTCAGGTCAAATCTGTGGACAGAGCAATTAAATTAATGTTTCAAGTCAGTGACAATTCATCAGAATGAGAAAACGTTAGAATTCAAATGTATTTTAAGTTAGAGAAAGAGTAATGGTGAAGAGAACAAAGGAAATAGCTTGGATTGGATGAATTAAGAAAAAGTGAATAATACAGGAAACACACACTAAATGCTGGAGGAACTCAGCAGGCCAGGCAGGATCTATGGAGAAGAATAAATGGTGAATGTTTTGGACCGAGACACTTTATAATACTAGAAGTGGTGATGGTGCTGGCTGAGAGAGACAGAATTAGAATCAGGTATCAGATTTATTGTCACCTATATATGTTGTGAAATTTGTTTTATGGCAGTAGTATAGTGCAAGATGTAAAAATTGCTATCATTTAAAAAAATAAATAGTGCAAATGCAAACAATGAATAAAAAGGTGATGTTCATGGATAATTCAGAATCTGATGGCAGGCAGGAAGAAGCAGTTCTTAAAATATTTGAAGTGTGTCTTCAGGCTCCTGTGCCACCACCTTGATGGTAGTAATGAGAAATGAGAATGACCCAAATGGTGAGGGTCGTTAATGATGGTTGCTGCTTTACTTGGGTCATCAGCTTTTGAAGATATCCTCCATTGTGTCCTTGATGAAAATGGCCCTTGTCATCCTGTGTATTGGAGCTCCATACCTGGTGGCATTGCAGATAATGTTCTCCACCACACATCGGTAGACATTCGCATGATCTTTGGTGACATGCCAAATCTCCACAGTAAAGCCACCTTTGTGACTGCTGCAAGATGATGGGTCCAGGAACCCAAAGCTGCTCACCCTTTCTACTGCAATCCTCTCAATGAGGATAGCTACAATATGTGTTCTCTCAATTTCTCCTTTATGAAATCTGCAGTCAATTCCTTGGTCTTGCTGATGTGGAGTACTAGATTCTTGTTGTGACACCCCTCGGCCAGCTGATGTCTCTCACTCCTATATGCCCCCATGTGGACATCTAAGATTCTGCCGACAGCAGTGTGTCATAAGTGTAGAGAGAGAGGAGAGCAGTCAGCTAAGCACGCATCCTTGAAGTGTGCCTGTGTTAACATTGCTGCTGTTGGAAATTTGAAGTAGATTACTGAAAATAGGCAGCAGCTCAGGTGGCTTCTATGGAATCTGATAACCTTTCATTTAAGACAAAGATTGTTGGTCTGAAAGCAATAAATTGGAGTCCTGATAGTTACAACATGCTTAATTGGAAGCTGAGATGTTCATGTTTGTTTTGGTCATTGTTAGGACAATGTAAAAGGCTAAATACAGTGAAATTATTGTGAAAGTGAGGTGGAGCAAAGCAGTCAAAGCATTTCGGGCCGAGATGCTTCAACAGGACTGATGATCCCAAAACATCAGCTCTTTATTCCTCTCCACAGATATGGCCTGATCTGCTGATTTCACCCCCCCTGCCCCAAGCATTTTGTGTGTGTTACTCTGGATTTCCAGCATCCACAGAATCTCTTGTGTTTACGGAGTATGGTGTTCAGCAGGTGGAAACTCGGGGTTACAGTTGCAGAATGAATGGAGATGACCTACAAGGCAGTAGCCCAATCTGCATTTGTTTTTTTGTTCAATGAAGAAGAGATCACATAGTTAGCACCAAATGCAAAGCACTAAATTGGGAGAAGCACAAGCCAATCAGTTCACTTGAATGAAATGCTTGGATCTGTGGATGGGTGGGAAGGGAAGAGTAAAAAGATCTCCTGGAGTTGTTTGGAAAGGTAACACAGAAAGGGCAGTATGTGTCAGTGGAGATGAAAGAGTGAGCCAGGCATTGTGGAGGGGCAAGTTCCCTTCAGAATGTCAGAAGTGTTGGCAGGGTTTATCTGTCTGTTGGTGGAATTACAGTGGACGTCTGGATCAAGCTGTAATGTTGAGCATCTTATTAGTGGTAATAGTGTGTGTTTTAATCATTAATAATTTCTGATACTCAAATTGAGAGCCAGTTCAAACTGAGATTTAATTTCAGCTGTTATTCTGCAGTTTTTACAAGTTTCCTGCAAAATAAAGCTATCCTGTGTTGGCCTTTTACAAAGAGATGGTAGTGGCAGCCGTGTGCTTTATATGAAATATAAAACACACCATCTTATAGGACTCCTGCTACTGCACACTTGAAAATGGATATTGGCCAGTGTGGGATACATTGTTGAAAATAAAATACTTTGAGTTAAATATGTGGGTAACCACAGGCACTCAGGCCAAGGCACACAGAAACCTCCGACTCTGAGACAAATCAGTGCAAATTTATTTGTTCATTAAATCTTTACCATTTGTATTTTGCTTTTTCTTTCAGGATTCATCATATTTGCCATCATGATAATCCTAGTGTCTGGGGTGCTGATTTTCTTTATTGCCCCCAAAGTGGGACCAACAAATATTCTTGTCTATATCTTAATTTGCTCACTGATCGGTGCCTTTTCAGTATCTTCAGTGAAGGGACTAGGCATTGTTATAAAGGAGCTGTTTGAAAACAAGACGGTAATCAGCAAACCATTGAGCTGGGCTCTGCTTCTGACTTTGATCATTTCCATCAGCGTTCAAATCAACTACTTAAATAAAGCTCTTGATACCTTCAACACCTCTATAGTGACCCCAATTTATTATGTACTCTTCACTACCACTGTCATAACGTGCTCTGTTATCCTTTTCAAAGAATGGAACAATGTAGATATCAAGGATGTCATTGGAATTATCAGTGGATTCTGTATCATTATTTTGGGCATCTTTTTACTTCATGCTTTTAAGGATATTCAATTCACTTGGGAACAGTTAGCATCTCTCACAAAGAAAACTGAAAAAGTGGAAGCAAATGCACTTGAACATGTCGACTATCAAAAATTACTGGAGAATATGGAAAGCCCAACTCTCAGCTATGAAGATGAAGTAAATATATTTAATAGAAGTAATATTCATTTACAAGAATATCCTAACTTAAATAGATGATTAGTAAAATAGAGCATTGGAAGAAATTATCTTCATTATTTTCAAATCTGTGCAATCAGTGAATTGCAGGATCTTGGGACTGCTGTACATATGAACATTTCTTGATTTGCATTGTGTTTACGTAATTTATACTTTTTTTCCAGATTTACTTTCGCACTTGGTTTAGACAGTGTTATGCAAATAAGAAAAAAGGTGCTAAGTGATCACCACTTAGCAATTCCCTTTTAGTCAGTGATATTATGTATGCTATATGATTACCTCAGTACTGTTTGCTCCACTTCAGTTCATTCCACGGGAGATTGAATTTCAGCCTGAAAACGTCACTGAAACTATTAACTAGCACATGTATTGCCACAGCTAATTTTAACAGATAAGCTTTAACGTGTACAAAGTACACTGCAATTTAGATGAGAATCATTTGTTTTATAGAAGTGGATTTTAGCAACAGATTCATTTTTCAAATAATGTGATTTCTAGCAATTGATGCTGTGCACAGTTGAAATGGGCCTCTTCATAGGAACAGAGAGAAAAATAAGATCTGGGATATAAGTCTGGGAGATAATTGTGCAGTATGTAAATTGTTTTTTTAAAATATTCAAACACTTTTTAACAGTATATTATGAAATATGTAATTTGGTGAAGTTTGAAAACATTAGAAATTTGCAGAATTAGCCCTTGCTGAATATTTACTATTGAGAGTGAATGTATTTGAGCATCACTGCACAAAGTTGCTTTATTTTTACAAGTAAAGGTTGACATATATTTGAGAGACAACTAGCTGATTTACATTTTTCTAATTTTTGATCAGTACTATTAAACTGTTTTTCAATTTTAAATGTGAGCTGATTTCAACATTCTGTTGACTTTATCAGTAGGTGAAAGGTTGTTTCCATAGATGAACAATCGGATAAACATTTGCTGTTTTATAAACAAATTTGTGAAGAAAATAATCATTATAAATGTAGTTTTATTTAAAAGTGCATCTAAATATTACATAGGTACAATGCAAGAATGTAGAATACTTTCAGAATGTAAACAAGTCTTTAATTATACCAGTGTCTAAGAAGAGTAGTGTGAGCTACCTTAATGACTATTGCCCAGTAACACTCATATCTACAGTGATGAAATGCTTTGAGAGGTTGGTCATGGCTAGGACCTCTGCCTCAGCAAGGACCCGGACCCATTGCAGTTTGCCTTTCGCCACAAAAGGTCAACGGCAGGCACAATCTCAATGGCTCTTGGATCACCTGAACAATACAAACACCTGTCAGGATGCTGTTCATTGGCTATAGTTCAGTTTTTAGCACCATCATTCCTACAGCCTTGATCGATAAACTACAGAACCTAAACCTCTGTACCTCCCTCTCCAACTGGATCTGTGACTTCCTAAATGGAAGACCACAATCTGTACGGATTGGTAATAATATCTCCTCGCTGACAATCAACACTGGCGCACCTCAGGGGTGTGTGCTTAGCCCACTGCTCTACTCTCTCTATACCCATTACTGTGTGGCTAGGCATAGCTCAAATACCATCTGTAAATTTGCTGATGATACAATCATTGTTGGTAGAATCTCTGATGGAGATGAGAGGGTGTACAGGAGTGAGATATACCAGCTAGTTGAGGAACGTCGCAGCAACAACCTGGCACTCAATATCACTAAAACAAAAGAGCTGATTGTGGACTTTGGGAAGGGTAAGTCAAGGGAACAGAAGCCAATCCTCAAAGAGGGTTCAGAAGTGGAGAGAGTGAGCAGTTTCAAGTTCCTGGGTGTCAAAATCTGAGTATCTAACCTGGTCCCAGCACATCGATGCAACTACAAAGAAGGCAAGACAGCAGCTATATTTCATTAGGAGTTTGAAGAGATTTGGTTTGTCAACTAAAACATTCAAAAACTTCTATAGATATACCATGGAGAGCATTCTGACAGACTGCATCATTGTCTGGTATGGGGGGTGGGGGTGGTTTGTTACTGCACAGGACCGAAAGAAGCTACAGAAAGTTGTAAAGTTAATCGGCTCTATCTTGGGTACTAGCCTCCATAGTATCCAAGACATCTTCAAGGAGCGGTGTTTCGGAAAGACAACATATTATTAAGGACCACCCCTGTCACCCAGGGCATACCCTCTTCTCATTGTTACTGTCAGGAAGGAGATACAGAAGCCTGAAGGCACACACTTAGCAATTCAGGAACAGCTTCATCCCCTCTCCCATACAATTCCTAAATGGGCATTGAACCACTGAACACACCCTCACTTTTTTAAAGTATATATTAATTCCATTTTTGTACCACTTTAATCTTTATGTATATATAAATAATACTTTAATTGATTTACTATTTTTTCTGTATTATCATGTATTGCATTGTACTGCTACTGCTAAGTTATCAAATTTCACGACACATGCTGGTGATAATATATCTGATTCTGGGTGTTCCAAGCCGGGTTGCTGATATTTCAACATCAAACTTGATGAACAGTTGGCAGGTGAGACACTGCACTTACTCAGGACATGCAGGAACTATTTGAGTGAATATCATAAAACAATGTGAAATAACATTTCTAGTCTGTCTTGTTTATTTATGTCTAGTCATTTGGAATGGAGATGACACTCTCAATGGTTATGCCAATGGGTGCAGTTCATTTTGCAACACATGTTCACATCATCTTCTGAATGTGGAATGTGTTGGGGCATTTACCTGCTGTCCCAAGAAATACAGACTTGTCTTTCATATCTTGGTATAAGCCTTAAGGATGGTTCTCAAGCTGTTGTGATGATGTAACTGACTGTAAATGTTTGGTACTTTAAATATTTTCCATTTCCCTCAGCAAAAATGAACAAAAGTAGCTTCAGGTTTTAGAAATAGGAAAAAAAAATTATCTTACAATTTTCTTCAAATGTACTTTTCTTAAAATATGCATGTGGTGTTTCAAAGGTTGGGCTGCGATACATTCGTAGTTTGGTTACAGTAAACCTTTGGCAGAATGGTTGCAGTTACTTTGAAACAGCAAAGTGTCAGTTAGACGATAAATGTACAGTATAACTGAGCATCAAGATTGTATCATTTTTATCAACGATTCCCCTAATTTACTCACCTGAAACAAAATAACAATGGAAATTATCTTTATTTTGTGTAATCTATATATGCCCTATTATCTAAATTGTGAATGTCTTAATATAAATATTCAAGTTTTTTTGATTATCCCTGAGCCATAAGGGGCTCTAAATCAGAGGTTCATGATTTATATTGACTGAAAGCAAAATTGTTATGCATTTCATTTAAAAATTAATTTGAAGACTTCTCTAATTAGATGCAGATAAATTTATTGATGTTAACTGCAATCTGTTAATATACTATGTTAATAGGCTATGTGAGATACATAACAAATATGGAGTTTTGCTCTCCGTGGAATGAAGTTTTGAAATTTATGCTTTATATTATTGGTGTACGTGGTTTTATCACAAACAATTTATAGGACATTGGAGCTGTAGGTGGTCAGGAAGGTTGCTATAGGATATATCAGGATATACTGAAGATCGGTTAGAAATTTGGGCAGAGAAATGAAATTGCATACAATTGGGAGCTCAATTGCTATTGCAGACTGAAATTCAGTAGCAAAACTAATAAAATTGATGAGTTCCACATGGGTGCATGAAACAGCATGAATGCAGTAATTGATGTAACAGAGGAAGAGTTGAGGAGTGGTACTGAAGGTTTGGACCAAGGACTGTACACATCACCAATAAAAAGGCAGGCATATTTGGGACCCATGAGGGTGCCCGTGGACTGGACATTACGATGTTCAAGACTGGACATTATGATTGAAGATGTCAGTGGCGGTGGGGGGGGGGGTGGTCAGGGAATTGGATGTTGTCAAAATGGTGGAGGGCATGTGAGATGTTCCGGAGGTGGGTGGGAAGAGACTGAACAAGGGAAGACAGGGTAGAGTTAAGGTATGATGAGCTAAGTTCAGTGGGGCAGCAAGCAGTGATTTTGTGTTTAGTTTTCCATGACATTTTTTATTTCCAGAAAATCACAAACATCAAAACTCTATAGTAGGGAAAATATCAGACTATTGGCATTAATCATAAGTTCTCAGGCCAGTTTGGATTAGTGCACAAGCAGCAGATTTCTGGAAAGGCAGAGAGGCAGAGAGATGTTAATGTTGGCCATTCGCCATGGGACAGTCAGATGATTGCTGGCATAAAAATTTTTATCTTTTTAAAGATGATGATCCAGGTTCTCTGCTTCTGTATGAAGCTAAGCAAATGAGTCCCCAACTGTTTGCGATAGAGGATTGAGCAAAGTTAGTGGCTGTCGTTCATTAGATTGATATGGTTGAGGTCCCAGTTCCATTCAACGTGGGCATCGAGAACATTTGGAGGACCATTGGGTCCACTATTCCCTACCCCACATCACCACACTGTGCTCATACAGCTCTATCCATCCTCCTGCATTTTGAGTGTTGTGAATATTAATCAGTTGCCTAGCCTCAGGATATGGGTTGAGTCTGAATTCTTGCCACTAAGAGGCTTTTAATGTGATTCCAGGGGAATCCTGTTAAGTGTGAAATGGTGCATTTTGGAGCATGGGTGGGGTTGTCAAATAGGGGAAGGACATACAGTATACTGTGAGTCATCCTGGAAATTATTGTAGGAGGGGAGAAAAGGGGACCTTGCTGTATAAGCCCAAAGATTCCTGAAGGTGGCAGCACAGGTAGAAAGAGTGGTGAAGAAAGCATAAAGGAGGCTTGCCTTCATTAGCTGGAGTTCTGAGTACAAAAACAGTAATGAGGGCATGGCTGGAATACTGCGTTTAGCTGATTCACTATAGGAATGATGTGGTTGCACTGGAGAGTGTGTAGAGGAATTCACTGGAATGGCAATGCACACAAAATACTGGAGGAACTCAGCAGGCCAGGAAAGGAATAAACAGTCAATGTTTTGAGCCAAGTCCCTTCATCAGGACTTCTTTATTTATTTCCATGGATGCTGCCTGGCCTGCTGAGTTCCTCCAGCATTTTGTGTGTGTTGCCTTGCATTTCCAGCATCTGCAGATGTTCTCGTTGTTGAAATTCACTGGGGTGTTGTCTGGGATGGAGTGTTTCAGTTATGAGAAGAAAATGGATAGGCAGGGTTTCATTTCCTTGGAGCAGCCTAGGCTGAGGGGGAACCTAATAGAGGTGTACAATATTGTGAGAGGCATAGGCAGGATAAGACAGTAAGGCACTATGGCAGAGGTGTTTAAGACAAAGCAAGGACTTTAAAGGCATAGTAGACTGCATATTAAGTGCTGGAAAATAGGATTAATTTAAATCATGTTATCCCCAGCTTATGCACAGCTCCCATTTTTATAGACATTTGTAAGTTAATTTTGTTCATTGTTCAAAAAATGCAAGATCACTCAACATGGGAACCTTACCTCCACAGTATTGCAATGAAAGGCAGCAAAAATGTATTAGACAGATAGTTACCAAAAGTGGATCAAGAGGGGAAATTAGTTCTACCTTTTGTAGGAATGTGCTCTATGTGTGAATGTTGGTCTTTTGAACTGAATAATATTATGGGAGCTCATTTGTATGTGTGGGTATCTATAGGTTGGGTGTCCATGAGCCTGTGGGTATTTGTAGGTTGGCATGTACATGTAGCTGAAAGGCCTCATTCTGTGATGTATAGCTCCATGACTCATTTTTTATCTCTTCCTCAAATTATGCTAACTGTTAATTAATTCCATTTTTTTTTGTTGGACAAAACTATGCAAGTGGGTGCAGTACGAATTTCACAGTAGGATTTCTTCCAGATCCCTTTAAATGCAGTCCATTGTGATCAATAATTGTGTGTCCTGGGCCAGAATTTCCTCTTGTATTTAGCAGTGAATAAAACCCTGGCCATAGAGCAAGATGAACTGATAGCTCACAATACCGCCTCCTGAATTTTCAAACAATTTTAGTTGGTTGATGGAAACGCAGATACACTCCACTCCATCTGTCTGACCCTCCTGGCCTAGTCAGAATCAGAATTAGGTTTAATATCACTGGCATGAAATCTGTTCTTTTGCAGCAGCAATATGTGATAATAAAAAACTATTAATTACAATAAGATATATATTTTTAAAATTAAATGAAATAAGGAGTTCAAAAAGAGAGCAGAAGTCCTGTAGTGTACATGGATTCATTGTCCATTCTGAGATCTGATGGCAGAGGGGAAGATGCTGTTCCTAAAGCATTGAGTGTGTGTCTTCAGACTCCTGTACCTCCTCCTTGATAATAGCACTGAGAAGAGGGCATTTCCTGGGTGATGGGGGTCCTTATTGATGGATGCTGTCTTTTTGAGGCATTGCCTTTTGAAGGTGTCGTCGATGCTGGGGAAGCCAGTGCCCGTGATGGAGCCGGCCGAGTTCGCGTAGCAGATAGTGATGCAACCAGTCTTTTCCTGCTTCACCCAGTCTATTATTTGTGCTGGATAACAGGAAGATTAAACCCTGACAAAAAAAAAAAAAATTCCTGGATGCCATTAATTTCAGAGAAAACCCCATTTTAATCAATTAATAACTAATTGATTATAAAGAAGTAAAATATTCATTTGGCTTTTAAGGATATACTTGTAATCCATTTGTTGCTATTATCCTTGTTCCCTTTCTTCACCTTTGCTCAGCTTCCTCTATTACCTTTCTCCCTTCCCCCTCAGTTTACACAAATTAACAGGCAGGAAGTATACTTTTTGACCTGAATTGTCGGTGGAAACATGATGTACGTCTATGCAGGAAACCAGAGGTTTACACCCACATGTTTCTCACAGAAGCATAAAGCTGTCTAATATATACATCACATATTTTTCAGTTGCACCACCAAACTTTGCCAATTAACAAATATTGTGGGTTAATTGAAATATTTTATTTCCCTAGATCCAATGACATGGATTATTATATGACCAATGATCTTAATTTATGAAGGTTCATGTTGCTGTGGATATATTTGGGGTTTCTACAAGGATGTTGCCTGGATTGGGGAGCATGCCTTATGAGAATAGGTAGAGTGAGCTCGGCCTTCTCTCCTTGGAGCGATGGAGGATGAGAGGTGACCTGATAGAGGTGTACAAGATAATGAGAGGCATTGATCGTCTGGATAGTCAGAGGTTTTTCCCCAGGGCTGAAATGGCTAGCACAAGAGGGCACAGTTTTAAGGTGCTTGGAAGTAGGTACAGAGGAGATGTCAGGGGTAAGTTTTTTATGCAGAGAGTGGTGAGTGCGTGGAATGGGCTGCCGGTGGTGGTGGTGGAGGCGGAAACAATAGGGTCTTTCAAGAGACTCCTGGATGGCTACATGGAGCTTGGAAAAATAGAGGACTATGGGTAAAGCCTAGGTAGTTCTAAGGTAGGGACATGTCCGGCACAGCTTTGTGGGCCAAAGGGCCTATATTGTGCTGTAGGTTTTCTATGTTTCTTCAGATATTCCTTTTATCAGCTCACTTAGACTATAAAATTTGATCACTTAAACTAGAAATGTAGGTCGACCTGATTCATAGAGGTGTCTCCACTCTTTGGTAGTTATTTTATTTTCTCTTTCACTCTCAAAGTATACTAGAACCAGATAAAGAAAAGTGAAATATAGAATATTTTAAATCTACTGTGTGATCCCACTCACTGATCCGATGAACTTCCAATCAGGTGCCTATTTAAAGATGTCCAATTTTTTTTGGCGACAATATCTTATTCCCTCCAAAAGAATGATGGTCACCAGACTGTTGAATGCAATTTTACTTCATGTCAGCCTTTCGTCGTAGCAGAAAGGAACATTGACATGAATGTAGATTAACTTATGATAATGAAAAGGGTGTCCGCTTTTCCTCAAAAACACTGTGAACATTCTCAATGATGCTAATTTTTGCATTCCTAGGTTGCACAAAAACTTTTATTTTAAAGAATTTTGTTGAACTTTTGTATGTTGAGACTCTGTTGTTGTTAATTTAATGCTAAATGTTTAATGTGCATTTGTCTAAAGCCTGAAAAAGAGCATATTCAGTGTAGAATTGCTGTTTGTGTGATTTGAAAGGAATGTAAATTGTCATATGAAGGTCTGGGCTTCATTGTTGCAATTCCATACCTTTTGCCCAATTGCCCATTGTATCACCAGCACCAGCCTACCTGCGACCAAGTAACATATATACAGAAAGGTGCCAGAAAAAGGCCTATAATATCATGAAGGATCCCAGTCACCTTACTTACGGACTCCCATCAAGGAAGTAGGGGTACATATTGATACCAATGGCATAGGTAGAAAAAGGGAGGAGATCCTGAAAAAAGAATAGAGGGAGTTAGGAAGGAAGCTGAGAAGCAGGACCTCAAGGGTGGTAATCTTGAGATTGCTACCTGTGCCACGCGACAGTGAGGATAGAAATACAATGAAGTGGCGGATAAATATATGGCTGTAAAGCTAGTAGCTTTATACTGTTTGCTTTTTAAATTGTTACATAAATGCACCTTATTATTTGTTAATTTATTTTTGGTAATATTACTTTGTGATTTGTGTGAATTACATGTACAGCCTTGTGCTCTTTGAACCAAAGGAACATTATTTTGTTTGGCAGAGTACATGTATACGGTTGAAGTGACAATGAACTTGAATGTGCACTTCTGATGCCTTTGGTAGAACAGCAATCCAAAAACCCAGAACACCAGAGAGAAAAACTTCCATTTTATTCCTGTCTTGTATAGGAGATCCTTTGCTATTCTAAATTTCTATCATGATCCCACTCGCTCTTTTAAAATTCAGTCTATGAAGTTGCCCAAACTTTCTTCACAAGACAACCCATCCATTCCAGGTACTAACCTAATAAACTTTCTCTAAATTATTTCCAACATATTATCATCCAAAAATGGTACCACTCCTGGACAATGTAGTCCAAAATCGGTCTCACTAAGCAAAAAGTTGATGGCCTATGCTCACTCCTGAGTTTAAAAGGCAATTTCCTTTTTTTTTAGACTAACCTCAGTGGTTGGGAAAGTATTGGAGTCTATTATTAAGGATGAGGTTTCGGTGTACTTGGGGACTAATGATAAAATAAGTCAAAATCAGCGTGGTTTCCGTAAAGCTAAATCTTGCCTGACAAATCTGTTACGAGTTCTTTGAGGAAGTAACAAGCAGTGGATGCCATTTACTTAGATTCTTAGAAGGCGTTTGATAAAGAGCCGCACATAAGGCTGCTTAACAAGATAAAATCCTTTGGCATTACAGGAAGGATACTGTCATGGATAGATGAACGGGTGACAGGCAGAAGGCAGCAAATGGGAATTAAAGGGGCCTTTTCTGGTTGGCTGCCAGTGACTGATGGTGTTCCTCAGGGGTCAGTATTGGGATAATTGTTTTTTACATTGTTTGTCAATGATTTATATAATAGAATTGATGGCTTTGTGATAATATGGAGATAAGTAGAGGGGTGGTTAGTGCTGAGGAAGCAATGTGATTGCAGCAGGACTCAGATAAATTGAAAGAATGGGCAAAAAAGTGGCAGATGGAATACAGTGTTGGGAAATGTATGATAACACAGTTTTGGTAAAAGGAACGATAGTGCAGACCATTATCTAAATGAAGAGAAGGTTCAAACATCAGAGGTGCAAAGGGGCTTGGGTGTCCTTGTGCAAGACTCCCAGAAAGTTAATTCACAGGTTGAGTCTGTGGTAAAGAAGGCAAATGAAATATTGGCATTTATTTCAAGGGGAATAGAATATAAAGGCAAGAAGATAATGCTGAGCCTTTATAAGACACGAGTCAGGTCACACTTGGAGTATTGTCAACAGTTTTGGGCCCCATATCTCAGCAAGGATGTGTTGTCATTGGAGGGAGTTCAGAGGAGGTTCACAAGGATGATCCCAGGATTGAAGGGGTTAACATGTCAGGAGTGTTTAGCAGCTTTGGGCCTGTACTGACTGGAATTTAGAAGAATGCGTGGGGATCTCATTAGAACCTAGCGAATGTTGAAAGGATTAAATAGGGTGGGTGTGGAGAGGAGTTTCCTATGGTGGGGTTATCCAGAACTAGAGGGCACAGCCTCACTGTTGAGGTCTACCCTTTGGAACAGAGGTAAGGAGGAACCTTTTTAGCCAGAAAGTAGTAAATGTTCTGCCACAGACAGCGGTGAAGGCCAAGTCCGTGTGTATGTTTAAGGCAGTAGTTGATAGTTTCCTGATTGGTCAGGACATCACAGAATATGGCCAGAAGGCAGGTGTATGGGGTTGAGTGGGACCTGGGATCAGCCATGATGGAATGGTGGAGCAGACTCGATGGGCTGAATGGCCTAAATCTGCTCCTATGTCTTATGGTCTTCCACTGTACTGCAAATGAGGCTTATCCAGTGATTTACAAAGTGCTGGCATTGTCAAAAATTTCAGGCAATATACTTTTATACATATTATTAAAGAATTAGACTTACAAATTTTGTTTATACCATGTTATTTGAAAAATATTTGCCTTGATAGATTTGACAGGTAAATACCTGTAAATATGTAACTCATTTTACAACAAAGGATTACTCTTACATTGATTGAGTGAATGACAGCACTGTTGCACGCTAATATTAATTGGAATGACATTTTATATTCCATGTTTTCCTAATCTCCAAAAATACAGAGAAAATATTTGTTTCATCAGCAAATTTATTTGAACAAATAGGAATTTTAGGACCAGCCTTCATTACCTATGCAATCAATTGAACAGAATAAACAACTCCAGAGAAATTTTTGCAGTTTTGCTGTTTTCATCACTGCAAAAAAAACTTAGAAATATTTCACAGGAAGCATGCTTCAGGCAATGTTTTATATACAGAAGTACTAAAACTTTATAACATTATAAAATGACCATGATCAAACATTGGTAACGTTATTTCACTGTTTTAGGAGACAAAATTTAAACTGCATAGCCTTCAGACAATGTTATAAAACAGATGGACATGATACCACCTCAGATCTGTGGTCAGCAGCAAGTGCCTGCAATCACCCTGATTTACAGGAAAAGATTGCATTTACCTTGTCCAGTTACCTAGCAGAATTTACTGCAAAATGCTGCATCAAAAGTCAGCAGCAAGGCCTTGTGTTGCCTCAGGGCTTCCATTCATAAACCCTGTCACATGGAGATCACAATCAGCCCTGCTTGCAAAACTGCTGGAAAAACTTAGTCACTAACCAACTCACACACTCTGGTTTTAGCTTCTTGTTAAAGTTATCAAGTCTAGAAATTCTGGAGCATTGGGATCACTGTGATTTCGAGTGGAGAAGTAGACGCTGAAGCCAAGTATTTGGGAATAAACAAAGGCATCTGGACTTGATGCATTGTCTAGAAGACATTTCACTACTCATCCAAGAGTCATCTTCAGTTCTAATCCACAGTGGGTATACTTCAGTTTATAAACTCTTTGAGTTGTTTAACGCTATAGCAATCACATGATGGTTGTTAAGAGTCACAGAGGTAATAAGAGAGTCATTAGTCTTATGCTTGCATGAATGGAGGTGTGAACTGTTGTGGAGATGCTGGAGTAGAGATGTTAGGACTACGTTGTAAGTAGCTGATAGGTGGTATCGTACCTCACCCCCTCTGTTCAGGGATGGGTTTTCCATATAACAACGATGGCTTCTTTAACACCACCTTCAAACCACCTGCCCTCGTTGTCCAAAATGTGCTCACTGGAACCATCAATACCCTTTAGGTGTAGATATACAGCCGAGTCTTGACCTGAGGAGTCAGGCCTCCTGTGATGATCATCGCTGAACAGAGAGGGTGGGGTATGACATCACCTATCAGCTACTACCCGGTGTCTCCACAACAGTTCACACCTTCATTCATGCAAAGATGAGACTAATGATACTCTCATTATCTCTACGACTCTTAATGACTATCATGTGATGGCTATACCTTTAAACAACTCACAGAGTTTATAAACGGGAAAACTACCCACCATGGATCAGAACTGAAGAAGTCTCTTGGATGAGTGGTGAAACGTTTTCTAGACAACACAGCAAGTCCAATTGCCTTGATTTACTACTGCTTTATATACAGTGACCTGGATGACTATGAGCCTTCATAGACATACAAGCATTTGGTAGTGTGTGCCTCAAGATGGGGCTGGCTAGCATTGTTTAAGGAAGTAGAATCTTACTCTGAATGATTGATATTCAAAGTGATCTGGATGCCCTTCTGCAAAAGTCCCTGAAAATTTAGTAAGCAATCAGGAGGGCAAATGTTGTCCTGATCAGTCCCGATGAAGGGTTTTGGCCCAAAATGTTCACTGTTCACTCTTTTCCATAGATGCTGTATGGCCCGCTGGGATTCCTAGCATTTTGTGTCTGTTGCCTGGGCAAATGTTGTGTTACTTTTCATTGCAAGACAACTTGAATACATACAGCCTTACAGAAGTTAGATTGGGTCCAAATGAGACCACATTGTGTATAGTTTGGTTCTCTCACACAAAAGACGATAGATTTGCCATAAAAGGATTATGGTGAAACCTCACAGGCCTGGTTCCAGTGATAG
This sequence comes from Mobula birostris, assembly GCF_030028105.1. NCBI lineage: Eukaryota > Metazoa > Chordata > Chondrichthyes > Myliobatiformes > Myliobatidae > Mobula > Mobula birostris. Next base: position 62,769,010 of record NC_092372.1, on the reverse strand, counting down.
TGGGTCACCATACAAAGAGGGATTGAGTAGACCAGGCCTGTATTCGGTAGAATATTTCCAGAATAAGCGGTAATCTCAGTGAACACTACAGAAGGGCTCAACAGGCTCGGAAGCAAGAAGGATGTTTAGCATCGTAGATCGCAGTCTCAGTATAGATGATGGTCAACTAGGACCAATTTGGAGTTTCTCCACTTAGAAAGTGGTGAATTGTTTGAGTTGTAGAAGGGCTGTGGAGTCTCAGTTATGGAATTGTTCAAACCAGGGATCTATACAATTCTGGATGTTAAGGGGATCAAGGGAACTGGGAAAAGTAGTATTTGATCAGATATGAAATTGACAAATGGTTGACTGGGTTTGAAGGGCTGAATGTCTCATATCTGCTGTTGTTTCTAATGCTGCTATAATGCACTCTCATCAGGAATGGCATCAGAAAGGAAATGAAAACTAGGGAAGCTCACATTTTGGTCTGCATTTTGTGAGGAAATGCAAGGTAGGTTGGAGATCAGGAGTGTCGAAATCAGGATGGGTGTGGGATTAAGTGTGGCCCCCAGTATAAGGGAAGAGGGCAATAGGAGAGGCAACAAAGATTCGGGTGTCAAAAAGCATACAGGAAATTCGAGGATGCCATTCAGATGAGAAGGCATGATGCTTTAGGGAAGGAGTAGGTCACCTGTCTCACCATTCAATATGATAATTGCTGGTCTATACTGGCCTCAACTCCTCTTTTGTGCTAGTTCCTCATTGCCCTCAATCCTCTGAACTATATTTACTCTCTTTAAATACTTTGAATGATCTAATCTCCCCAGCTCAATGGGGTAGTGAATTCTAGAGATTCCAGCACCCTCTGTAAGAGTGGAGGAATATGCTCATGCCCTGCTGGGGATGCCCTGTGACAGACACCTTAGGATAACATGGTCGACAGTAAACTCTGCCGTATGAGTGTCCCTGACATGGAAGACCTTTGTACCACCTCCCCTCCCCCATCTTAGTCTGCTTCTGCCCCCTTCCTTTCCTGAAGGGCCTTGACCAAAAAGATTGATTGTTTATTCCCCTCTGTAGATGCTGCCCGACTTGTTGAGTTCCTCCAGAACCTTGTATGTTTTGCTCAAGATTTCCAGCATCTGCAAACTCTCTTGTGCCTAAGAAGTGCTTGGATGCCATCAAGCCCAGAAATGGTTGCAACTACCAGACTGGTGATTTCAATCATATTGCCCAGTAGCTAACATTGCTATGTGCATTGGATTTAAAAGGATATAAATGTTTCTGAATAATTCTGAAAATGAGAAAATATTCATCAAGCTATTAAATGTAACTGTCATAAACATTCTAAAAGGACTGAATGCTTGGAAGTGTCTTTAAAAATATAATTGAAAATTATCAAACTTTTACCACCTCAGCCTCTCTGGCCTCCATTTCTTCAAGTGGATTTCTTAGTAATAGTGCTGGGGAATTGCTGCAAGTTCAAGCTGCCTCGCTGGATATTGCTGCAGGTCCAGTTTCAGATCATTGTTGGAGAGGTGATAGCATTTGTCTTGTAGCAAACTTCAGTCATCTGGATTTATGAACACATGTGGAAAACCTAAGCTTACTGGCACGTACACAGATAAATGCCACCATTTCCTTGTGAGGTCCAGACCATAAGTTTATGACTTGAGAGACATTAGATGCTGGAATCAGGAGCAACAAGCAAACTACTGGAGAAACTCAGTGGGCCATGCAGCAAACATATATGGAAAGGCCAGAAATGTTAATGCTTTGGGTTGAAGTGCTACATCAGGATCCAAAATGTCAACAATTCCTTTTCCCCCACAGATGCTGCTCGACCCATTGAGTTCCTTCAGCAGATGGTTTGTTGCTTCATAAACTTATGCTACAGTTATGACCCTATCAGTGAAACAAGTTCATTTCAGTCCTAAAATGCTCACTAATCACCAAAAGGATATCAAAATCATTGTGCACAGACCCAAATTAATCTATCTTAATATAACCATGTTTTTATTTGTTTTATCTGAAAAATTTCCCTTTTAACTAATGAATGTTTTAAAGCTTTTCTTTGATTGGATGCGGTGAACATATTTCTGTTGTTCCTTATTAATATTAATGATTACACCACTTTATTGGTGTTAGCTGGAAGGAATAGCGCAAACTCGAACTTTTCCAAATGAGGCATCCTGCACAATTAATTTTCATGTACCTTCCTCATGTCTGTTTCTTCATGATTTTAAGTTATCACAGTAATTATATCTAAAAATAATTTTATTAAATTCAGTAAAGTCCAGCTTTATCTACATAAACTCTTTGGCAACTATGTGACCCCAATAGTAACTGAGTTATTTTTAAAAAGTCACTCTGATGCATATTTCAAAACTTAGTTAAGTAAACATAACAGCACAACGTAATATAACCATGCAAATGTGAACATAAATATAACTTACAAAGAGCATTTGTACCATATGTCTGATGCATCCCTTAGGCATACTGTATGTTTCTAAAAAAAATATAGTATTATAAACAAAAATAACACACTTAATACATTTCAACTTGGGATTTTCTTGTAACTTATTCTGAAACTTTTGCTAATATTGCACTTGAATGCTGGTTGATCTGACAGGAAAATCAAAAATAATCTTCCGAGATTCAAAGCATTTGATTTCTGTTGCAGAATGTTGCCGATAAAACACCAACAGATGCAGCACTTGCTTGGACAATTTCCTGAGGATTTTCAGTATCTTATCATTCAAATCCAGCATTTTGAGCATGTGTGAAGGCTATTTACTTATGATCATTCAATGCAACTTCTTTGATTAAGTCCAATAACTCATGAAAGCTTGGTCGCCCATCTGGTTTCTGAAAAATAGTTTGAAAATATTTTAGAGTTATCATCTGTGCAGAGACCTCTCACCAGTTTTTAAAATCGATGCGGACTCCATTTAAAACCCAATTTCCATTTTTAGTTCTTGAATGACTCTGCCATTTTTTTTTTACAAACGGGAAGGCAACAAATGTACTGGAGAAGCAGGATACTGGGGAAGAATTTACTCTCTGAGAAATGCACATCCTAATCTTTGCAGACCCTGTGCTGGTTGTGTTGTTAATACTCACACGAAGTTAAAGGAGACATGAATACAGAAAGAATTCTTCTTAAGTAACTGCTACAGATAGAGTGTTTCAAATATAGTAAAATCTAATGTTAAGAATCCTACAGTTGTACAAATTTTCATAAGAAATATGGCTGAAGTATGGGTGAAAACTAAAATCATTATTCCCTAATAATTTTTCAATACACTTGTCTATTGTATCAAAACACTTTCCTTAAGTAGACTGAACATTTTCATTGGGTATCATAATTTAAATTAAGCAAATAGTTAAGACTAGCATTGGACTCTCAGTAGATTTCTCATTGTTTGAAGTATAAGCATGCTTTATATTTCAAATTCATAAAATCATTTAATATAGCAAATACTTAAACCCCAAATTCTAAGGCCCCAAAATCCGTTAGCATAAATTCAGAACTTCTAAAAGTTCCCCCACCTTCAAGCTGTGAAGAAAAGGCTGGGGTAGTGGAATTATTCTGCAAGGTTACTTCTTCAATGCCACTACATTAACCGCACACCTAACCCCACTCTTTATCAAATGGTCTTCCAGAGCAGCACCATGCATTACCAGAAGGAAACTTCAGAAGGCCTGACAATTTGTTTTGCTTTTCAATCTTAATGGAAAACTTTAGGCTTCCTCTAGAAAACAGTAGGTGATCTTTTGGATTGATAAGCTTTTTTTGTTTCCCCCCCCCCCCCCACTTTTCTTTCTCCCTAGGCCTCCTGTCCCATGATCCTCTCATATCCCTTTTGCCAATCACCTGTCCAGCTCTTGGCTCCATCCCTCCCCCTCCTGTCTTCTCCTATCATTTCGGATCTCCCCCCCCCCCCCACCATTAAATCTCTTACTAGCCTTAGCCCTGACGAAGGGTCTTGGCCCAAAACGTCGACTGTACCTCTTCCTAGAGATGCTGCCTGGCCTGCTGCGTTCACCAGCAACTTTTATGTGTGCCGCTTGAAATTCCAGTATCTGCAGATTTCCTTGTGTTTGAGCTTCTTTTGTTAATGTTTTGGTTTTACATACCGACACTGGGGAACTCATGAGCTCTTAACTGATCCCCCTAGGACACTTAAATATAGAATGAAAGGTTCCAGTATTCTCCAGAAATGTCCCATTAACAGTGACAACTGTTACCTGTTACCTACCTGTACTACTTTCAAGAGGATTTTGGTTTGAGTGAAGTTCAACAGAAACTGAATGGTCCCTTCAACTTCAAAATTTTTTTTTTGTGGAATTTCTTTATTCGCCTCATCTAAGCTCAAGAAGTTACTGAACTTTTATATATATATATAATTAATTAATTACGATGTCACTGCTTAAAAGGAAAGCAGGTGAAACAATACTGATTCAAATGAAGACAGCTTGATGTTGCCAAGGTGAAAACAGTGCAGGTAGGGATGCAATTGGAACAAACCTCATGCCAGCAGCTGTACATGATCTGATACACAATAGTTGATGCAAGGGATGGCCGGTAAAGCCGTTCTCCTCGTGAAATCTCATTAACGACCTCAGTGTTTGATTTATTCTCAAAGGGTATTCTACCTTCAGTATAAACTTCCCACATAAAAACACCTAAAGAGAAAAGGAGCAAAAATAACACAGGGTCAACAGGGAATTATCCAAGAAGTCTCTTAAACTCATCCCAATAGAGGCAAGATAATGGAGAAGTGCACTTGTTTTGTCCTTTTGCCACATCCTAAGCAATAAGGCTGAGGCCAGTTCTGGAATAGAACTGGCAAAGAATGTTTCTCTCACATTAGTAGCAAATCAATCCTTGATTACTGTAACTAAATCCTGCTTCCCATTATTGGTTTTAATTAACTTCGAAAATTATTTTAGGTTCACATTTTCTTCTGTGTCATTTAACATAATCTAGATTTATCATATCCACCAAAGTTGCCTTTTTCTTGAGGTTAAGTAAAAAAAAATCTCCAATCTGCCCTGTGATATTGACAAAGACAATGCATTATGAATACCTACGCAACATTTTTCAGATTCTGTCAATCATAAATGAAGACCTGTGCAACATTTTTCAGATACTGTCAACCTAAATACAAATAGAAAATGCAGGAAACCATCTCTGGACAGGTAATGCAATACCTGTCTAGAGAAAGAGAGTTGGCAGTCTAGTCTGCACAGTTGATTCCAGTCCCAGTGAGTATTTCTAGCATCATAAGAATAACTAAGCAGGCTCCAAGGATTAAATACTTGTTGTATCTTAATAATCAGAACTGCTCAGTGTGAAGCCTTGCTACCTTAGAATGTTATAATGGATGCATAACATTGATCAGAAAATTTGGCCACTTAGATTAGAATTGTACTCTTTTTCTAATTGCTACACTCCCCTGATATATTGAGTGCCACGTGCTATCACTACCAGCTTTCCTTCAACCTCACTCTCAGCTCTTTTGACGTCACTCAGGGAGAACATAACAAGTCACCCATTCTTTAGAGGTGTGATTTTTTTCCCTTTTATACATTTCAGTTTTCTTCAGCAGCTAGTTCATTGAATAAGAAGAAAACATCTTACCAAATGACCAGACATCTGATTTACTGCTGAATTTAGAAAAGTGGAAGACCTCAGGTGGTGACCATTTCACAGGAAACTTGCAGCCTGTGGAGCTGGTGTATTCATCATCAAGGACATACCTAGAAAATAATCATTGTGGATTTTAAACACTTTTAGTAGAACACTAATCACATCACAGTTCAGGTAATGAACTCGGAATTTTTTTTCCAAATTATATATTTATTTAATTGCGGCACCTTTAAGTTCACTGTACATAAATTAGCCAACGTTTAACAGTGATGTCATTAAAATGCTAAAAAAAATCATTAATCTCCTTTTTTTTAAACCTTGTTTTTTTATGCAATTGCTAAGGTTACACCAGACAAGAAAGAGAATTGGCAGGTAATTTTCTTTCCGCAAAGTGGCCTATTACATTTCTACTCAGAACAAGTAACAAACCAAATGGATTAAATAGATCTAAGAGACAATCCTGCGTCTTCTTAAGGAGAGAAGGTTAAAAGTACAGGCAGTTTCTGGATTTTGTAAAGGTTTCATTTCAGAGAACTGTCCATATGTTGATTCCTCCATAAGTCAGAAATAATTATTTGTTATAATGATCCATAATGTCTCACTCTACATACATTTTCTATGGTTCTTTCATGTCATTGAATAATAACCCATAATTAAACTAATGGAATATATACTACATCTCGTTATTAATGAATACCATGAAACAATATATTGTCATTTTGATGTATTTGAAAAATGCTTCAAAAATGTATGGAAGAATTTGCATAAAATCGATTTCCATCGTAACTTGGGGAACCTGGGGCAGTTCTGTATACTGGTGGGGTTATCTTGCTTACCAAAATGTATCCATTTCTGGCTTAAAATATTCAAACATTGCTTTTACCACAATTTTAGGAAGAAAGCTCAAAAGATCTTATGAGAGCAAGAAAATATAGCCTCATCTCTGGATTAGTTTGCTCATCCTTTATTTTTAAACATTTACTGGGTTCTCCACATGCACCCTGTCATCATCAACATCTTCTGTTTCATTCAAGGTCCCTCTCATTTTTCCAAATATCAGAAGGTAAAAAATCATCTGTCCAATTTTTTCTCCCAAGATTACCCATCAATTCCAGGCATTCATCCAATAAATCTTCCCTGAACTGCTTCTAACAGATTAACACTTTTCCTTAGATCAATGCAATGGAGCACTCCAGATGTGGTCACCAATATCCTATGTCACTGAAGAATGATTTGGGTAATTTGGAATTCAATTTCCCTTGTGAGAAATTATAACATTCTGTTCATTTTCCTAATTACATACTGTAGTTGCATATCAGCCTCATGTGCTATTGAATCTCAGAGCTCTGTGATCTCTGAACTTTTAGATTATATTTCTTTATTTTAACTTTCCTTTGAAAAATGGACTATTTCACATTTTTCCACAACACACTGCACATGTTAAATCTTTGCTCACTTACCTAACCCATCCACTGTATCTCCCTTTTCAGTCCTGTAACCTCTTTTGATATCTGGTACAGAAGTCCTTATTTTGCCAAAATTAGCAGTTACACATTCATTACTTTCTACTAATCTCTTGTGTATCTTTGTTGATCTGTTTTTTCTCCCTTAAAAGTGACATTATCTCCAAACTTAATAACTTTACTCTGTAGCAGTATATGGAATAGCAGTTTGCAGTTGACAGTGGTATTTAAAGTTCATAATAACTAACATTTACACAAAAATGAATAACTATTTCCTTTTAGTGTTGAGTGCTTCTTAGGAAATGATTTTTTTAAAATAACATCCGGCCTTTACTTTTCTGCATCTACATCTACATTTACAAACAGACACCACATCAGAGACATTATCAAGTTGTAAACTGGTGTTAAACTCTCCACATTGAGGAAATGTGCGTAACTGTGGATAAAGAGCTGCACCGGGGTCTGTTTATACAGCATCTTAAGAGTAGTGAATTATCCTAAAATACTTCACAGAAACACTTTTGAATAAAATAGACAAGTACCTAATGAACATCATGCTTGTGTCACTCTAATAAGCTTCCAGCACAAAAGACTTCCTGTGACCATGTAATTAAGCACATTCACATGTGCTCTGACCTCAAGACCGCACATTTTTGGTGTGCTTAAATTTCTGGGTAAATATTTTACCAAGTGCTTTCAACCAAAGTTTATTTAGTGATATCGATAGCTACAAAGCATTTGAGAGACCTAAAGGGTTACAAACTGATATGAAAGGCAAAGTACTTGATTTGCTTTCAATGATGTACTTTTAATGTGTTGATAATTTCCTAAATCAAGAATTATTTCCAACCTTATTGCTAGATAAATATCTCATGGTTATATCCCATTTGCCACATTTTTAAAGGATAAAATGGCCCATGGAAATTGTTGCTCAGAGAAATTGGCAAGAAGGCAAAAACTATTCTGCATCATATTTTGTTATTGGTATACTACACATTATTCAGTAAATGACACATGAAAGATAACAATGACCACATCTTATATTTCTGATTACTTTAATGTCTACAATTTGTGGTAACCTTGTTACATTATTCCCTTCAAAGACTCCAGCAATGCCATCATTTAATAAGAGGTTTGTAAATAATTTGATGAAAATGTAGACTTAAGTTGACATTCCAGATGTGATAAATAACTTACCTGGCCATTCCAAAATCAGATACCTTGACCACATTCTTGTCACTGACCAAGCAGTTTCTGGCAGCCTAGTTAAAAGAAGAAATTAAAAGATGAATTTCATAGTTATTAACAGGTTTACTCTTGGTTATGAATTTTATTAATCTAATTTAGTGGACTCACAAGGAGTATCCTGGAAGATGGCTTGAAGCTGAAACCTCCGGCAATTTTAAAGGGCGTGGAAAGGGAAGTCTGATGTGCCAGAAAGGAGGAGGCTGATGATAAGAGATGTTATGAAGAGTTGTGTAGTGACTGAAGAGGGTGAACTCTGACTAATTTCGGAGTTAGGAAGGGAAGATTATAAGACCGTAAAACATCTGAGCAGAATTAGGCCACTTTTGGCCCACTGACTTCACCATCCATTGCAGCTGATTTATTTTCACACTCAACCCCATTCTCCTGCCTTCTTCCCGTAACCTTTGACAACCTACTAATCAAGAATCTATCAACCTCCACTTTAAATATGCCCAATAATTTGGCCTTCACAGCAGAATGTGTCAATGAATGACACACATTAACCACCTTCTGGCTAAAGAAATTCCTCCTCATCTCTGTTCTAAAGGGACATGTATCTATTCTAAAATTGTTCTCTGGTCCTAGACTCTTCTACTATTGGAAACATTCTCTCCACATTCAATCTATCTAGGCCTTTTAATATTTGGTAGGTTTCAATGAGATATCCCCTCATTCTTCTAAACACCAGTGAGCACAGGCCCAGAGCTATCAAATGCTCCTCATATGTTAATCCTTTCATTCCTGGAATCACTCTTGTCAACCTCTTCTGGACCCTCTCCATGCCAGTGCATCTTTTCTTAGATAAGTACCCAACACTGTTCACAATACTCCAGGTGCAAACTGACCAATGCCTTATAAAGCCTCAGAATTACATCCTTACCTTTATATTCTAGTCTTCTCGAAATGAATGCTAACATTGCATTTGCCTTCCTTACCACCAATGCAACCTGCAAGGTAACCTTTAGGGAATCCTGCACAAGGACAACCAAGTCCTTTGCACCTTTGATTTTTGAATTTTCTCCATGTTTAGAAAATAGTTTGCCTTTATTCCTTCTACCAAACTGCATGATCATACACTTTCCAACACTATATTCTATCTGCCACTCTTTGCCTATTCTCTCAATCTGTCTAAGCTCTTCCTTATTCCTCAGCCCTATTTGCCCTGCTGCCTATCTTTGTACCATCCACAAACTTGGCCAGGAAGCCAGCTATTTCATCATTTAAATCATTCACATTTAATGTGAACAGAAGCGGTCCCAAGACTAACCCCTGCAGAGCACCACAAGTCACTGGCAGGCAAACAGAATAGAACCCCTTTATTCCCAATCTTTGCTTCCTGCTGGTCAGCCAATCATCTACCTTCAGACCTTTCATCTTCCCAAGCACTTTCTCCTTAGAAATAGCAACAACACTCACTTCTACCCCCTAACACTATTAAAATTCTTGCACACCACCGATGTCTTCCATAGTGAAAATCGATGCAAAATACTTAAGTTCCTTCATCATTTCTTTATCCTACATTATTGCCTCCTCAGTAGTCCAATATCCACTCTTTTCCTCTTCATATATTTGGAAAACATTTGGTATCCTCTTTTATATTATTGGCTAGATTCCCTTCATATTTAAACTTTTCTCTCCTTGTGGCCTTTTGTTGCCTTCTGTTGATTTTTAAAAGCTTCCCAATCTTCTAACATCCCACTGATTTTGTTATATTATATCCCCTCCTCTTTGCTTTTAAGCTGTCTTTGACTTCCCTTGTCAGCCACGGTCATCTCATCCTCCCTTTAGAATACTTCTTCATCTTTGGGATACGGTATATCTATCTTCTGAATTGTCCCCAGAAACTCCAGCCATTATTGTTCTGCCGTCATCCCTACTTGTGTCCCCTTCCAATCAACTTTGGCCAAATTTAAAGATCATCTTGGATAATCCCCTATATACCATAAGGTTCTAGACCAAGGGAAGGAAATGGGACCATATTGGATAGACAGGTGAGGCTTGTGCAGACTGATCACCCTCCGTGCCAACAATTTCCTATGATTTTGTGATTTTAAAATCCAATATATTATATTGACTGCTGAAGGGTCTCAACCTGAAATGTTGACTGTACTCTCTTCCATAGATGCTGCCTGGCCTGCTGAGATCTTCCAACATTTTGTGTGTGTTGCTAACAGTTTTGAAGTGCAGGTTCTTTATTTACCCAAGAGTCACTCTTTTCTTTCTCACAGGTAGACAGCTTTCCCAGTTCCTGTCAAGAACTTAATGCTACAAAATCTTAGCAGAAAGCTGAGGCTTGTCTTTAGCATAAAAGTAATGTCATTGCTGTATCCATATATATTCACTGGTAGCAGGATATTAAAGTGTTAATACCAAAAGAAATATTCCAGGTAACTTCAATCTGTTGTTGAATTTTGTTGTGGCTCACTGCAGGGTGATAATGGGTGTCCCAAATGGAATGTGTATTCACTGAACAGAACTGGTTTTCCTCATATTCTTCCTTCCAACACATTGAGGTAAGGAATATAATATATATAAACATAAATTTCTAAAATGTAGATTTTTAATTAATGAAGGAAATACAGAATATATGCTTTACCATAAGCATTAACTACACGTGATCTTGATTATTTGTACTAACAGTTCTGATCCTGAATATATGTAACAATAGCTACATAGGTCAAACCTGGTCAAAACTAGAAATGGTAGAATTAATGAATGTACTCAAATTCTCCAACAAGCGTTTATACTTCTTCATATTATCCCAGACAACTACTAGTCTAAACCCTTATATCAAGTTTTCAAACTTCTGGGATAACTTACCAGGTCTCGGTGAATGAAATGGTTCCTCTCAAGATATGCCATCCCTTCACACACATCCTCACAAATACCTAGTAAGGCATCTTTGTTCAGCCGGCCTTGTCTCTGTCTCATATAATTGAGTAGGCAGCCATTTTCCATGAACTCAGTAACTATACAAATTGGCTTCTGTTGTGTGCAGACCCCATAAAGTTGAACCAGATTTGGGTGAGATAATCTCCTGTGGAAAGAAAAGAGTACATGAGCAGTATGGTGACTTTATTAGATTAGGACACCAAAATGTAAAATTCACATAATCCTTCTGACATGCGGAATTAAGTTTAATTCAAATATCCAAGAATTTTAGCAAAGATTTCAGCAAACATTTAGTGAGTTAGGCAGCATCAGTAGAGACAGAAACAAAATTAATGTTCTGTATATATCCTACTGCTATTTAACTGCGTAAAATACATCACCTTGATTTACAGAAATTAAATTTCATCTGCTAATGCTGTCCTCAGCTTTCTTTCTGACCTATATCCTGCAGGCTTGGACAACAGTCCTTGTCATCCACAACAGTGCCAAATTTGGTGTAGTTTACAAACCTACTCTTCATAGCTTCTGCATTCACATTGAAATCTTTAATATATATTCAAAAAGCAAAGATGCCATCATTGAAGGGACTGGTCACATACACATATGTAATGTGTATACTTCAAAAATACTTGAGTATTGGATAATACTGCATGCAAACCAGCGATCTGCTCAAGGATGTGGAGAGGGATCAAGCAGGACTCAGGCCTCCTAAAAGTCATCCAAACAAAATAAGTTATTGGTGCATATATGCACAATTATGGCACACATATATGCCTCCTTCCCCAAAAAACAGCCAACCTCATCCGAATGGAAGCCAAGTACATTCTCTACTGCTCACTATTAGCTTCACTCTTGTGTGCAGATTCTGCAACTCCTTCACAGTCCCCATAATTTCTCTTTTACCATTCTGCTTTAATGTGCACAGTACCGTTGCATTAATGGACAAGTATGATGGTGGATGTTGGACAGGACTGCCTTCCTAACAACTACCTCTGCTTCCAGATTTTCCCTTGGAAGTGACAACAAATATTGAGAATGCCAGTCACAGTATGATGGGTGGCGATGTGTATATGGGTGTATTTAAGATTCATGGCAATGATGGAATATCACCTTATTGTTATAATCATTCCTCAAAAAGTAACCCACATCGGCATACTCCTTGAAGGGCAGAAAATCAATCTCCTCCGCTTTGCTATTTTCATACATACAAGTGTTCTCCCTCCTCTAGAGACTTGAAACAGCTAAATAATTTAAATGCAGCCTGTCACAACAGGGAATTACATTGGAAAGGAATGCCCGTCAATTAGGCAGATCTCAGGATGTTTTTCGGGGTCAGTTTCATTATGTAGGTCGGTCTCTATGTCTATATGAGCAGTGGCACTTACATCATAACCTTAGCTTCCTCAATGAAATCCTCTTCTGACATGGCACCTTCAAAAATGGTTTTGATTGCTACTTTATGCGTAGCTCTCCATTTTCCTAGACGCACCATCCCAAATTGTCCACTGCCCAGTTCTTTCATAAAAGTCAGCTCTGATGTGTTGATCTCCCATTTTTCTGTGGGAAAAAAAGTCATCCTTAAGTCATTAATTTCTTTACGTCAATCTGCTCATTATATAGTTATCAGTATGAAAATATTATGCATCTTTCTCAGTCTTCTATTTAAAAATTCAGATTTTAAAGATTTATATATTTGTCACATACACATCGAATTATACTGTGAAATGGGATGTTTACATCAAATCAAATCATCAAGGATTGTGTTGGCAAGTATTGCCTGCTTCCGGTGCCAACATAGCATGCCCGCAACTCACTAACCCTAACTGTACGTCTTTGGAAGGAAACCGGAGCACCCGGAGGAAATCCACGCAGTCACAGGGAGAAAGTACAAACTCCTCAAAGGTAGCGTTGGGAATCGAACTCTGATCTGTGATCACTGGTGCTAAAATAGCATTATGCTAACTGCTAGACTACTGTACCACCCTCACCCGGGACCTCATCTATGACTCCTCCGCTAAAGCTACTGCAGATGTGCCAAAGAATCCAAATGGATTTTCATCCTGCAACATTTATTTGTTTATTTTCATTTGGAGATATGTATAGAAACAAGCCCTACTGGTCTAATGAGCCCTTGCTGACCAATTACCACCCATTTGACCAATTAACCTGCCAAGCGGTACGTCTTTGGAATCTGGGAGGAAATTGGAGCACCTGGAGTAAACCCAAGAGGTCACGGCAAGAATGTACAAACTCCTTAGGACAGTGGCGGAAATTGAACCCAGGTCGCTGGCACTTTAAAGCATTATGCGAACCACTACACTACCATGCCACCCAAAGTCTTTAATATGTCTTCAAGAAAAACATTGAATGGTCTTCATGAGCATTAAAGGGGGAGATTGCATGGTAGGTCATCTCTAATCAATCTTATAAAGTTTTTTGAGCAGGTTACCAGGAAAGTTGATCAAAGAAAGGCAGTGGACATTGTCTACATGGACTTTAGCAAGCCCTTTGACAAAGTGCTGCATGGGAGGCTGGTCCAGAAGGTTGAGTTACTTGGCATTCAGGATGAAGTAATAAATTGGATTCAGCACTGGCTTTGAAGGAGAAGCCAAAGAGTGGTAGTAAATGGTTGCCGCTCTGAATGGAGGACTGTAACTAATGGTATGCTGCAGGGATCGGTGCTGGGTCTGTTGTTGTTCTTTAATGTTAGTGACTTGGATAATTATGTGGTGAACTGGATCAGCAAATTTGAGGATGGCACAAAAATTGGGGTATAATAGACAGCAAGCCAGGCTATCAAAGATTGCATCTAGACTACCTGGAAAAATGGGCTTAAAAATGGAAGATGGAACTTAATGCAGCTGAGTGAGGTGTTGCACTTCGGGAGGACAAACCAGGATAGGACATACACAGTGAAAGGCCGGGCACTGAGGGGTGCAGCAGAACAAAGGATCTGGAAATACATACTTGCTTGAAAGTGGCATCACAGGTCGATAGGGCTTTTGAAAAATTGGTCTTCAAAATCAAAGTATTATACAGGAGTGGGATGTTATGTTGAAGTTGTATAAGACAGTGGTGAGGCCAAATTTTGAGTATGTGTACAGTTCTAATCACCAACCTACAGGAATGATATCGATGAGATTGAAAGAACACAGAGAAAATTTACAAGCATGTTGCTGAGTCTTGAGGATATGAGTTATAGGGAAAAGTTGAATAGCAAGGACTTTATTCCCTGGAGCAATGAAGAATGAGAGGAGATTTGATAGAGCTATACAGTGCTAAATTATGAGCTGTATAGATGGGGTAAATGCAAGCAGCTTTTTCTGATCCTGTGCAGTGACACCTCCATGTCAATATGTTGGGCCCAGGGTAGATCTCCAGCACATCATCATCCACATAGACCTTGATGAAGCCAGTGGCATATTCATTTAGTCTTGAAGATGAATCCTTGAATATTGTCCAACCCACTGACTCAAAGCACTCTTCCACTTCTCTTGACATACCTTCTTGGTCCTCACACTAGTGCTGCGGTCCTTTGTCTCTGCCTATACACTGGGAGTGGAAATACAGCCAGGTGATCGGACTTTCCAAAGTGCAGGAGAGGGTTGACACGGTACATGTTCTTGATGGTGCTGTAACAGTGGCCAAGTGTGTTGGCACCTCTGGTTCCACAAGTGATATATTGGTGACAGCTTCTTCAAGCTGGCCTGACTGAAATGCCCCGCAATAATAGGGAAGGCATCAGGGTATGCTGTTTCGTGAGTGCCAATCACGGTGCTCAGCTCCTCCAGTGCCTACTTAATGCTGGCCAAGGATCTCAGCAGAAAACTCACAGATAAAATGGACAACATGTGGACTGCTAGGTATTTCAGTTCGGGTGAGCAGAACTGTGACAGACATCTCCTATCCCCATTCAAGCAAAGTCCAGACTATCTGAAAGTAGCATCACTGTAAGTGGTACATAGCTAACTCTTAATTACTCAAGTTTCACTTTTTGCATTTTGTGTTTTATTATCAAGAGGAATGAGCTGTTGGATATTGGTATATAGACTAGGATACAGAGGTATATAGAATAGAATATAGTACCATAGCTGAAGCCAGCTGTAGCAGGAATGCACATTCCCATTAATCCAACAGGATATCGGAATCTTGTGATGAGGCCTAAGCAAAGATATAAAGTGGAATATTATTGCCTTAAGAACATTTATTTCTGTTCATTATGATACTGACACTTAATAAATGAAGATCGTACATTTGTAAAAAGCAATTGAAAATAGTAAGTCTGTTTGTCCTAGTCAAAATGTCACAGCAAGTTCTTATCTTGATTTCAAATCCTTGAATATCACTGAATGGATATAGCACATTCTCTTCAATAAGAATGTGGCACCTGGTATGGGCAGACGAGAGGGCCAGTGGTCTTGTATAAACAGCCACAGAGCAGAAAGGTTGAATCAGGTGAGCGGATGAAGTGCAGGGAAGTGGTAAAAGATGTCCATTGGAGGCTAGGTTGAAATCTTTGAGGAATTAGGTTGGTTGGTAAATTTGTAAGTGGGGGGGGAGGAGCTGGGACCTTGACTTATTTGGGGATCTCAGGGAGCGATCACACATGCGGAGATGGCACACATAGAAATGGTTCTATGCCAGGGGTGAGGACAATAGGAGTAAAGGCAAGAAAAGGACTTTGATTAGGGATCCAGACCAGTGCTGTTGAAAGATGAACCCATAGTTGTCCAGGGAGTCACCAAAATTTCCCCTAAGTGCCAAAAGGAATGGCATATGCTGATACACAACTACCACAATTTATTCCGGGAATTATCCAATTTATGTCCACAGTGACATGAAACAAAGGTGGATGTCATGTTTTACCTGTTGTAGCCTTTCATTGCATTTTCAATTGTGCATCAGTGTGACATCTGAACTCTAAGAGAATCCTCTGTTAATTCACTATGGAAAATTATGCAAAACCAGCGACATCCAATCCCTCAAGGGCCAAATGTCTTGGGATAGAAGTAGGAAAAAAGCTTGTGCCAACACTCTGCTAGTTGTGCTCAAAATGTTTCACACGTTAGTTACTTCGAATTGCAGAGATAGTTGGAATATAGAAAGATCAAACGATCATTCTGAATGTGTAAATCACAGCAGACAATAATGAGCTAAACTGGCAGGAATGAGGTATCACTGGGTGAAAGAGGAATGTTGCCTAGAGAATTACTTCTTGTTCTTTATTGAACAGCCAAATTGTCTATACTATCCAGTGGACAAGTAAACCAAGTAAACATAGTCTAAATTTAGTGCTTCATGCAAAAAAGCACCTCCAGCATTGTTACAGCCTGCTCACATTCCTAGCACTGAGTTTCCAGTGTGAGCTGAACCAGAATTAGGTATGCTATCTAGGTGATGGATGAGAAAGTACATGGAGATCACATTAACTAAATGTTTAAATGGAATTATGTTTACACTTCACCATACCTGCTGCATTGTGTTCATGATATTCAATAAGCTCAGGAATTGTATCAAACAAGTGTTTCTCCGCCACATAGTACTGTCTATGTGATGTCTGTGTCTGTTTAATGTGGTAATGTCTGACTGATCCATTTTGATCTCTGTTGGAACATACAAAAATGATCAGTAAATTTTAGTCATTCAAGTACTCTTGATTCCATATTAGATCACATAGAACACTCTCAATGGAAGGATTGGATACAAAAGGAGAAGTCCACTTTAACTTACAATAATATCAGTACTAACCATTGATCTCACCATATCAACAATACTTTAATACCCAATAGAAAAGTCAATAAGATAATCTATTAGAAAGAAATGCCCTGTGCTTCCAAAAGAGTTCACGATTTTGCAGCTACTGCATCAATACCAAGAGTCAAATCACCATTAAGATTACAATGTTACTCAACTTTTGATAAGAATATGAAGCTGCCTTGGGCACCTAGCCTCAATGTCTGAGCTTTGCACAAATGACAATACAAATAACATGCCTGAAGTTGGAAAGTCTTCAGTACTTGAAGGGAAACTGAACATAAACTGACATGTAACTAGCTTATTAACATTACAGAAATAAAAGAGGAGTCAATATGTCATTGCAAATGGAAATATTAATGTAGACCATAAGATACAGGAGCAGAATTAGGCCATTCAGCCGGTCAAGTCTGCTCCACCATTCCATCATGGGTTATCTATTATCCTCTGATATTAGGCTCCCACTTAATGTACAGTATATGGTTTTGCAGTCATACAAAACCACAAAGGAAACAGCGTCAGGTCAAACAGTAATGGAAATAGACAACTTGAGAGGGTGCAAGTATGAGGTCTTCAAGTAAAAAAACCAGGGCTCTGATATTTCTGCATTGTCTTTGATCAGTAAATTCCAGGTGGAGATAGAACTTCAAGCATAAAGAAAGAGAATTTTTTTTTAATACAAGAGGGTAGCCATTGATATGGGTCAGTGAGGGGATGTCCAATTAAACTATGTGCTGAAGTGCAAGAATTAAACATTTGCTGGGCTGAGCTCTAATTGACTTGGAACATGTACCATGTGTGATTCCCACATGTACAGTACATTTTTGCAGCTTGAGATCTCAGAGCAGAGTGATCGGTGATTGAAAACTAGGCCATAAGCTATGTTCTGCGACCCCTCCCAGAGCACCTCAGTGAAGTTCCAAGGGTCTTCACAACTGATTCTAAATGTCTCTGATTATTCTGTGTAAAAACATATTTATCTGGCATAAATTAACGAGGAATAGCATTATTAGTTATGATAAATATAATAAAAGCAAATCAGTTACATTTACCAATCTCTTCTCTGCGGGTCAGCGGCAGCTTTGAAATGAGTGGGAACACTCAATATGCCAGCTCTGGCTACATCTAGCCCAATGTGTCTGACCCATCAGCTCAGTACAATGGAGCTCAGCCCCTAGACCTGATGCTAAATTCAGCAATGGACCACGATATCAAATGTGAATCATCTAAATGTACACATGTGCTGTGCTTCCAGGCCTCAACACATACTGTAGGTATGGAATTTCAGCGCTTTCAGGAATTTCAACAGTGACCCACTCCCTGTGGTTGACAGCAGTTCTCTATTGGACTGCCAGCTTTACAATGAATTCTGGGCTTTGCTTTTGAATGCACTTTGAAACCTAAGCAAGAACAGTGAGACTCCAGAAAATATTTCTTATTTTTATACTTCCATAACCGAATTGATAGAGTACACTGTTTTGTCAAATCATTGCTTACCCTCCAGCTTTGGTGAAAACAGATACAGTGTAAATTCCAGGCTGGCTGGAGTCTCTGACAATAAAGGCCCCTTCCTTACCCTAAAGAAAATATACATGAAAAGATAGTAAATTGCTTTAAAAACCTGTGAACAGAAGATTTGGGTGATAAAATTGGATTAAGCACACTTAGTGAAAAGAAACATGAAAAAAAGGAGTGGACCATTCAGTCCTTTGAGACTTCAGCTATCAATACATTCATCTGGTCCTCTAACCCAATATCACGTTCCTTCCCACTCTCTCCTCATCAACACTTCATGTCTTTTGTGTTTAGAAATCCATCTAGCTCCTTCTTAAATACATTCAGAAATTTGATCTCTAATTTCTGTGGTAATGAATGCCTCGGGCTAACTGCCCTTTGAGTGAAGAAATTCTAAGTGACTCACTTTATTTCCTGAGACTATGATACTTATTTCAGACCGCCCTTCCAAGGAAAACATTTCTCTTACCAAAGCCTCCAGCTTGTCAAGACTTATCAGGGTTTTGTAAGATCCATGTGACTTTGTCTAATTTTTTGGAAGCCTGGGAGTGCAGGCCCTGAAGAACTCAATCCCTCCTCACCAACACAGGAATCATTCTGGTTAATTTCAATGGCCCTCCCCCCATTACAAGTGGTTGCCTTCCTAAATTAGCAGAGCAAAACTGCAGTTAACATTCTATGGGTGGTCTCACCTAGACTTCGTATAATTGTAGTAAGATTCCTTGTTCATGCACTCAAAATGTCTTCCAATGAACGCCGGTGAATTGTTTGTCTACTTAAGTGCTTGTTGTACCTGACTGTAACAGAACATCCGTATCCCCTTGTACATAATATTTCCTAATAGTTCACCATTTAACCAACATTTCGCCTTGCCCTACCAAGGTGAATAACTTCCACCTTGAGGGATGGACTAGGTTCTGCTTTGATTCCACCACTTAAGTTATATTCTGTCTTCTCCTACCAAGGTGAATAACTTTCACACAGCTTCCCCTACCAAGGTGGATAACTTCACATGTTTATCCATGTTATTCTGCTTAACATTTGCCTGCTCACTCAACTTGAGCAAACTGTTTTGACTCCTTTTTGCTTTCTCCTCAGAACTTACAATCCTGACCAAATTCATGTCATCGACAAATTTTAAAAATTTGAAATGTGGCTCTCTCATCCAATTATGGAATAGCAGGCCTGCAAACATTACTCCAGTGGTACCCCACTTATTCCTACTCTCACATTCCTATTAATCAATTTCAATCCATGCCAAGTCATTGTCCCAAATCCCATGAATTTTCATTGAGTGATTGTGTAGGACTTCATCAAAGGTCCCTGAAGCTTCAAAATCACACATAATCAGCACATCACACAAACCAATCTTCCATCCTTGGACTCACTTTACACCGCACGCTGTCGGAGCAGTGCTGCCGGGATAATCAAGGACACGACCCACCCAACCATCACACTTTTCATCCCTCTTCCCTCTGGGAGAAGGCTGAGGAGCTTGAAGACCCATACGGCCAGATTTGGGAACA
Organism: Mobula birostris; assembly: GCF_030028105.1. Classification (NCBI taxonomy): domain Eukaryota; kingdom Metazoa; phylum Chordata; class Chondrichthyes; order Myliobatiformes; family Myliobatidae; genus Mobula; species Mobula birostris. The sequence continues at coordinate 62,748,977 of NC_092372.1, read as the reverse complement.
GCTTCCTTCCAACTGTGAGAAGACTGCTGAACAGATCCTGACCCGGATCTCGGCCATACTCTCCAAATATTCGGACCTGCCTCTCGGTTTTTTTGCACTACCTTACTTTCCCTTTTCTATTTTCTATTTATGATTTATAATTTAAATTTTTAATACTTACTATCAATTTGTACTCCAGGGGAGCGTGAAGCGCAGAATCAAATATCGCTGCGATGATTGTACACTCTAGTATCAATTGTTTGGCGACAATAAAGTATAAAGTATCAATGCAGCATATTGTTGTTTGCGTTTTAAAATGCACCATATTCTTCTTTATCTAATCTACCAGTTACATCCTGAAAAATACTTCACCATATTTGTCAAGCATGAGTTCCTCACGTAATTTGTCTAATCTTGTTAATGTTTCCCAAGTACCCCTTGTAAGGCCCTTGTAACCTTTGTAAGAGGTTCTAGCATTGTGTAGGCTAACCAGCCAATAGGTCAGTCTCTTGTCTCATTTTTAAAAGATGAGTTTGAATTTGCTCTTCACCAATCTACACAAATCATGTCATAGTCCATGCAGTTTGGAAAACAATTCATCCACTATTTCATCTTTTAGCAGTCCAGAATGCAAATTACCAAGTGATGGGAATATGTTGTATTTCTGTCCAAGTAATTTCTCCAGCATATTATTTATTTACTGTTACTAATTTTCTAATCACAGAATGTGATCATCTCTGCATTGGAGAAATAAAATGCAGATGGGGTGACCATGTTGCAGAACACCTATGTTGCGTTACAGGGCAGACCCTGAGCTTCCCATTACCTGCCACTTTAATTCCACGTCCCAGTCCTACTCTGAACTATCATCTGTGGTCCCTTCTACTGTTACAACAAGTCCAACACAAGCTTGAGGAGCAACACTTTGTTTTCCATCTGGGCCAATTGCTGCATTTGGGACTCAATTTTGAATTCTACAACTTCCAGTAACTTTGCTTCTGTCTAACAGTCACCTATTTATGATATTGACTCAACTAGTTAATTTTTTCCACTTTTATTGTCTTTAGCCTCTGGCACTGGAGAATATGCTCAGCCTGACCTATCCAGCTGGTCCTCCTGCTCTGCATTGTGCAATCCCTACATTATTCTAGCCCTGTTCTCCCTCTCTAACTGCTCCCGTTCACTCACTGACCAGATAGCTTTACTCACAGCTTAACCGCATGATCAACCTGGTTTCACCCATTCAGGGAATCCCCCTTTGCTATCCTCACTGCAGCTTAACAAGCTTCATTTCTCTCCTTCCCTTTTCCACTGAAGGGTCATTGACCTAAAACATTAACTCTATCTCTCTTCCCACAGATATGATCCGCTGAGTAGTTCAAGCATTTTCAGTTTTTGTTTTAGTTCTCCAGCACCTGCAGTTTTTTTGATTTTCACTAATATTTTAATTAATTGTATTTCCTGTATTAGTTTGATTGACTGATTTATTTACTTCCTATTGCAAATAAAGGGGCTACATCTATATTCACTAATCCTTTTTCTCCTTACAGACTTGCAGAGGTTTCCACAATCCATTTTACATTCCTTGCCAGTTTCACTTCAAATTCCATTTTTAGTTGCTTATGATCAATCACTTGATCCCTTTTGTTCTGAATTCTAAATGTTTTTTCAGAGTAGCCATATAAAGGTAATATTTCTGGTGACTTTACATGGCTATTCATTCAACCTAATCCCGACCTTAATCTCAAACACAAAATGCTGGAGGAATTCAGCAGGCCAGGCAGCATCAATGGAAAAAAGTACAGTCAACATTTTGGGCCGAGACCCTTTGGCAGGACACTTCTCCATGAATGCTGCCTGGCCTGCTGAGTTCCTCCAGCATTTTGTGTCTGTTGCTTGGATTTCCAGTGTCTGCAGAATCTCTCTTGTTCCTGACCTTAATCTCTTTTATGAGGCATGTTTGGGTCACTTTTCATCAACTTGCTTTCATTAAACAAAAAGAAAAAAATATGAGTGGCTGCTGATTCACTAAGAATATATACTGCGTGATTGATGGAAATCAATTTCTTTCACTTCCTCTTGAAATTATTAACAATGCTTAAAATATAAAATTAGTCTCATAAGTGATGAACCACAAATATTTTTGCTTTTAAAATTGTAGTCCTGTGTAATACACCGCACAACCGTCATGCCTTTTGCTTAACTATTTAAATTCCAAATTGAAAATAGTAGTTAAAACAATACTTTTAAAAAAATGTAACATGTAATTTCAATTTAAATACGCATCCAACATGTAATAGTTGGAAGTTTTATATAATTTACCTCTTGCCGTAGAAGCTGCTCTGCTTTGCTTCTTGTGATATTTTTACAATACCACCTGGGAGAAAGAGAGAATGCTATCATCATTATTTATATGTGTGATGTTTGGCATAGCAATATCGCATTTATATTGAAAATGACCAATACTTCTTTATTCAGCAGTTCCTCAAGTTACGAAAGGATGAATCAAAAAAGCTGAGCGAAAAGTATCATAGGCACTTCAGTACAGTGTATTCCTATGCATGTAGAATGGCATACTATTTCTTATGGTATTCCTTATAGTGGAAATCTGTTGCTGAAGACTGACAAAGTATGGAAGTATTTAGCCACACAGATTGAAACAACACTTAAGAGTCAAGTCAAGTCACTTTTTATTGTCATTTGGACCATTACTGCTGGTACAGTACACACTAAAAACAAGACAACATTTTTCAGGACCATGGTGCTACATGAAACAATACAAAAACTTATACTGAACTACGTAAAACAACACAAAACTACACTAGACTACAGACCTACCCAGGACTGCATAAAGTGCACAAAACAGTGCAGGCATTACAATAAATAATAAACAAGACAATAGGCACAGTGGAGGGCAGTAGGTTGGTGTCAGTCCAGGCTCTGGGTATTGAGGAGTCTGATGGCTTGGGGGAAGAAACTCTTACATAGTCTGGTCGTGAGAGCCCGAATGCTTCAGTGCCTTTTGCCAGATGGCAGGAGGGAAAAGGGTTTATATGAGGGGTGCATGGGGTCCTTTATAATGCTGTTTGCTTTGCAGATGCAACGTGTGGTGTAAATGTCTGTAATGGTGGGAAGAGAGACCCCAATGATCTTCTCAGCTGACCTTACTATCCACTGCAGGGTCTTGCGATCCGAGATGGTGCAATTTCTGAACCAGTCAGTGATGCAGCTGCTCAGGATGCTCTCGATACATCCTCTGTAGAATGTGGTGAGGATGAGGAGTGGGAGATGGACTTCTCCCAGCCTTCGCAGAAAGTAGAGACGCTGCTGGGCTTTCTTTGCTATGGAGCTGGTGTTGAGGGACCAGGTGAGATTCTCACCCAGAAGAAATTTGGTGCTTTTAACGATCTCTACGGAGGAGTCGTCAATGTTCAGCGGAGAGTGGTCGCTCCATGTCCTCCTGAAGTCAACAACTATCTCTTTTGTTTTGTTCACATTCAGAGACAGGTTGTTGGCTCTGCACCAGTCCATTAGCAGCAGCACCTCCTCTCTGTATGCTGACTCATCGTTCTTGCTGATGAGACCCACCACAGTCGCGTCATCGGCGAACTTGATGATATGGTTTGAGCTGTGTGTTGCCACACAGTCGAGCCACTTTCAGTCAAAGCTATATGAATAAAAATGGGGTGATGTACTGAAGATGGATGCCTAATGGTTGGTATGGACTGGGTGGCCAAATATGTGTTTCCATGATGGGTGCTCCATACTAAGACTTTATGCCACTCACTAACCCTTTAAGGACCAAGACGTCAGCCTTCTTAACATCATAAAATGCAGTTAACTATACCCCAGGCCCTATTTTAACTATTTCAGGCGAGGCTCTTCACACAGTGGTGAAGGTAACTATGTCATAGAAAATCTTGAGTGCTTCATGTGTAACTGAGTTGACAGAGATTGGGCTCCTTTTTTTAATGAAATATTGCCTTCATTGGTCCTGTGTACAGTGAAATGCATCATTTAGCATTTCTAACGAGGATTGTACTAGGCAGCCCACAGATGTTGCCGTGCTTTTGGCACCATAATAGTATGCCTACAACCCTACCCGTACACCTTTGGAATATGAGAGGAAACCAGAGCACCCAGAAGAAATCTATAGGGTAATGCGGAGCACGTACTGACTCCTTACAGACGACAATGGGAATTGAACTCTGATTAAACTACGCTACCCCACTGCCCATTCAATTCTTTGTACCACTATGCAACCGCAGTTGCGAGTCTCATGGTACATTTCAGATGTCTTTGCCACCTCTGCCTGACTGGACGACTTCCACACAGTTTTCCAATGTTGACGGATGACCTGCTCAACAATTGGTTCAGTATCATAAAATGTAATTAATTGAAGTTCACATTATTCCCTTATTGCAAATCACCACAGGAACTTCTGCACCACAAGGCAGTTTTGTACCACATAAATGTATCATTGTATTGACTACCACAACAGTTTATACTGCACATGACAGCACAAGGATATTGTTTAGTTAAAGGCACATACTGATTTTTAAAGTACTACATCTTAATAACACAACAATATTCTTCTTAATATTGAAACAGCAATTGGTTACAGGGTGAACTTACTCAAATGCCTCTATATTATTAGCTTTCTTCTCAGTCACATAGTTGCTTGGAATGAATCCTTCGTTTCTGAAATAACACATTAATTGTTCTCTGTTCAGATTCATGAAGCATTGTAAACATGATGTAAACAATCTGCAGCCTGATTTTAAAGTTTGGGAAATGTACTTATTCTTCTCAAAGTTAAACTATGGCATTAAGCAAGCAAATTCACTCAATTTGTCCAATCTCAAGGTAGTATATGTCGATGTTTACACACTTTGATAATAAATTGACAGTAACTTTGAAAGGCAGAGATGAGATGGGGGAGAAGGTAATAAGATCCCTTCACAAGTGAGGGCAGGTTGAGGACACAATACCATATCAGTGCCATGTTACCTGGATGGTGAAGCCAAGGAGCCAGTTTATTTAAGCTGAAAGCTATATGAAGTGATAGAAATTATTAAATATTTAAATCATAGATTGTTTTAAATATTTATTTCCCTCAGAGAGAAAATGTTCCTTCTTAAAATGTTAAAGTATACACTTCAAAAATGTTTTTTAATGCTTTATTTGTCAGGTGTACATTGAAACATACCATGAAGTGAGTTTAAACGCAAACAACAGGAATTCTGCAGATGCTGGAAATTCAAGCAACACACATCAAAGTTGCTGGTGAATGCAGCAGACCAGGCAGCATCTGTAGGAAGAGGTGCAGTCGACGTTTCAGGCCGAGACCCTTCGTCAGGACTAACTGAAGGAAGAGTGAGTAAGGGATTTGAAAGTTGGAGGGGGAGGGGGAGATCCAAAATGATAGGAGAAGACAGGAGGGGGAGGGATAGAGCCAAGAGCTGGACAGGAGATTGGCAAAAGGGGATACGAGAGGATCATGGGACAGGAGGTCCGGGAAGAAAGACAAGGCGGGGGGACCCAGAGGATGGGCAAGAGGTATAGTCAGAGGGACAGAGGGTGAAAAAGGAGAGTGAGAGAAAGAATGTGTACATAAAAATAAGTAACAGATGGGGTACGAGGGGGAGGTGGGGCCTAGCGGAAGTTAGAGAAGTCGATGTTCATGCCATCAGGTTGGAGGCTACCCAGAGGGAATATAAGGTGTTGTTCCTCCAACCTGAGTGTGGCTTCATCTTTACAGTAGAGGAGGCCGTGGATAGACATGTCAGAATGGGAATGGGATGCGGAATTAAAATGTGTGGCCACTGGGAGATCCTGCTTTCTCTGGCGGACAGAACATAGATGTTCAGCAAAGCGGTCTCCCAGTCTGCGTCGGGTCTCGCCAATATATAAAAGGCCACATCGGGAGCACCGGACGCAGTATATCACCCCAGTCGACTCACAGGTGAAGTGTTGCCTCACCTGGAAGGACTGTTTGGGGCTCTGAATGGTGGTAAGGGAGGAAGTGTAAGGGCATGTGTAGCACTTGTTCCGCTTACACGGATAAGTGCCAGGAGGGAGATCAGTGGGGAGGGATGGGGCGGACGAATGGACAAGGGAGTTGTGTAGGGAGCGATCCCTGCGGAATGCAGAGGGGGGGGGAGGGAAAGATGTGCTTAGTGGTGGGATCCCGTTGGAGGTGGCGGAAGTTACGGAGAATAATATGTTGGACCCGGAGGCTGGTGGGGTGGTAGGTGAGGACCAGGGGAACCCTATTCCTAGTGGGGTGGCGGGAGGATGGATCCTAGTGGGGTGGCGGGAGGATGGAAAATATCCCCTTCTTGCAATTCCTCCGTCTCCGCTGCATCTGCTCTCAGGATGAGGCTTTTCATTCTAGGACGAGGGAGATGTCTTCCTTTTTTAAAGAAAGGGGCTTCCCTTCCTCCACTATCAACTCTGCTCTTAAACGCATCTCCCCCATTTCACGTACATCTGCTCTCACTCCATCCTCCCGCCGCCCCACTAGGAATAGGGTTCCCCTGGTCCTCACCTACCACCCCACCAGCCTCCGGGTCCAACATATTATTCTCCGTAACTTCCGCCACCTCCAACGGGATCCCACCACTAAGCACATCTTTCCCTCCCCACCTCTCTCTGCATTCCGCAGGGATCGCTCCCTACACAACTCCCTTGTCCATTCGTCCCCCCCCATCCCTCCCCACTGATCTCTCTCCTGGCACTTATCTGTGTCAGCAGAACAAGTGCTACACATGCCCTTACACTTCCTCCCTTACCACCATTCAGGGCCCCAAACAGTCCTTCCAGGGGAGGCAACACTTCACCTGTGAGTCGACTGGGGTGATATACTGCGTCCGGTGCTCCCAATGTGGCCTTTTATATATTGGCGAGACCCAACGCAGACTGGGAGACCGCTTTGCTGAACATCTACACTCTGTCCGCCAGAGAAAGCAGGATCTCCCAGTGGCCACACATTTTAATTCGACATCCCATTCCCATTCTGACATGTCTATCCACGGCCTCCTCTACTGTAAAGATGAAGCCACACTCAGGTTGTAGGAACAACACCTTATATTCCCTCTGGGTAGCCTCCAACCTGATGGCATGAACATCGACTTCTCTAACTTCCGCTAGGCCCCACCTCCCCCTCGTACCCCATCTGTTACTTATTTTTATGCACACATTCTTTCTCTCATTCTCCTTTTTCTCCCTCTGTCCCTCTGAATATACCTCTTGCCCATCCTCTGGGTTCCCCCCCCCGTCTTTCTTCCCAGACCTCCTGTCCCATGATCCTCTCGTATCCCCTTTTGCCTATCACCTGTCCAGCTCTTGGCTCTATCCCTCCCCCTCCTGTCTTCTCCTATCATTTTGGATCTCCCCCTCCCCCTCCAACTTTCAAATCCCTTACTCACTCTTCCTTCAGTTAGTCCTGACGAAGGGTCTCGGCCTGAAACGTCGACTGCACCTCTTCCTACAGATGCTGCCTGGCCTGCTGCATTCACCAGCAACTTTGATGTGTGTTGTATGAAGTGAGTTGTTTGTGTCCCTTTTCCCTTTCCTCCATTTTGGCCTGCAGGCGTTAGACCTGGATCGTTTTAAGATCATCTCGAGAAGTCTAACAGGATACACCTTCAGGTAAGAATTTAAGCTAAAATATGCTATACCAATTCACCTGGATGATAATGATATCTTAATGATGTTTGAAGAAGCATAGAAGATATCTCTGCTTCCCAGTCTTACATAATAATCCCATAAAAATAAATCACATGACTACTTAAGTTGCTGCTGTTCATGAAACAATGTTGATAAAACTTGTCTGCCATATAATTCAAATCGGCATGATCAGAAATCTACAGGATGATAATGATGATGATATTTCAATCATAGAGGTCTTTAGGTGTTTGTAATAGATCTGGTGTTCTGTAGTGAAATTTAGAGATGAATGGATTCTCTCTGGACAAGGCGGAAGCAATTGTAAAAGTAAATGTCAGTTTGTCCCAAGTTCTCTGCTACTCTTATATATACATGTGAGGACAGGAGAAGTAAATAGGGGAACTGTCCGTGATGGATGTGTGAGCAGTTTAACATTTTACTTCTGAGAATAGACCAGGGAAACACTAAAGGACCTCAGGGCAAATTCAATAATTAAAGAAACATAGAAGCATAGAAAACCTACAGCACAATGCAGGCCTTTCGGCCCACAAAGCTGTGCCAAACCTTAGAAATTACCTAGGGAATTATTATCATTCTTGAATGAAGCATAGGTGATAATAACTTTCAGGGTGAATAGTTTACTCCCTTATTTAAGATTTTAACGAGAGCAAAGTTTTAATGGCAAAGGCATTCAGTTTCACATAGACATGAACAATGTATCTCACTGGACTGCAGCCTCACATGCTGTCCTACAGCTGTGATTTATGTTCGCTAGAGAAGCAACCTTGCCAAGTCCAATTGAGGTCTCCAATGTAACTCAAAAAATATATTTTTGTATGTTATCAAATGTGCAAAAAATAATTAATTCTTACCCATTCTTGTCTCTTGCCTTCCACCAATGAGGGTCATGTTTCTGAAGTATAATGTATTCTTCGTACCTCCTGACACTCAGATCAGTGGGCTCCTGGGCACAGAAGTCATAGAGAGCGATCACAGTGGTCTCCCCGCCATCCTCATCATCAGCAGGGGGAGGTGGCGGTGGCTTCCTTCTTGATGGGACCCCTACTGTCCTGTTCACCTGAGCAGTGACACGGATCATAAAATTATAAGTAAAATTCACCCTACTAAAATACTGCCAATCAGTGCAAAATATATACCATCAAAATAGTGACAGATACACGGATAGGAAACGTTTCGAAGGTTATGGGCCAAGCACTGGCAAATGGGAATAGATTGGATGGGCACCTTCGTTGGCATGGATCAGTTGGTCTAACTTTATCTACAAGAAGTTGGGAGCTATGGTTGTAGAACAAAGAGAACCTCAGATGACTGAAATCTTTTGACAAAGTTATTGTGGAGGAGTGACATAGTCCTGAAAAATTCCCCACTATTTTTAGGTAAATAGCATCTAATATTTTGCCAGCACTACACAGCGTATATAAAAAAAAATCATAGCCAACTGTTTTAAGAGGCCTTTGTAATCTTAAGAGGCTTTTGTAAACACTTCATTAAAATATTCCCATAATATCATTGTATTTCCCAGGTGCTATTTGAATATAGAATTAGCATGAGAATGTTATTCTGCCTTCTAATATATTTATTAAAAAAACAATGATGACTCTGTGCCTGTGTCAGAAGACAATTCTCATAATGTTTTTAATCTCAGTACCTGCTGAGGTTCTGTGCAAAATACATTCTGATCTGCACCAGTGTTGCAATTAGTTAAGCGTAATCTCTAAAATTAAATGAAGTGTTTCACCAACAAACCCATAATATTCAAAGAAAACCTTTGCTTTGTTAGCTGTGCAAGTGAAGTTATTTCCCCCACCAAGTATGTGGAGTCAACTATATCTGATGAAAACCACATTTTTGACAGGCTAGTTAGCTCAAATGTTATATGAAGGTTAAGTGCTTATCCTTAAATTCTAAGTTATATTTAATGGAAATAAATAAATGATAAATGGATGTAGCTAAAGTATTTAAAATTAATTTACAGCACCCCATGATACATTTTAATGTTAATATTAGTAATGCCATTATCGGTAACACTGCAACATCCTTTCACAGTGTGGGTTCTCCCAGTGATCAGGACCCTCCAGCAACATTCATGGTTGCCACTTTCCTAAAAAATTTTCCGAACTGTCACCTCAAGTAAAGTTGTTCCTTGTTCTTTATCAGTGCAAAAAAAAATCTTTAATGAGATGATCAACGTGAATTGAAAACTTCCTCTCCATGACATTGTGAAAAATTTTCTCTCAATGTACGTATAGACTCACATAACGTGTGGCATATGTCATGAAAACATGTTTCACCTACTCGGTAAACGTTTGAAGGATACGATGGCTGGCGATCATTCAGGGGATATTCATCCATGAGATCATTGTCCTCCAAGCTCATCTGAGTTGTGACTGCACTAAAATTCAATAGAAATAAAAGGTGACATTAATTATATCACTGCAGGCCATAGATGATCAATAAAAAGCATAGAAAGATGCCTTCAGCTGGAAGGTAAAAAAGCGCAGCTTACCGCTTTTGAACAGAACAGCAGCAGCAGCAAAACACAGATTGGATGGTATGGTCTGTGAAAACAGGAAATTTCAGCAACAACTCTACATTAACTGGGGAGACAAAAGCAAAACTGCAGCAAGTAACAGAAATCTGAAATTAAAGCTATCTTAAAATGGAGTGGAGGACGTATTAAACATACACAAATGCAATTATTTGGGGTGTTTTATTTTGGAATTTAACCATGAACTTGGTTAATATATACTTAACACTCCACATCCCTCAGCCCAAGAATTGAGCTGCCTTCATTAAATTCAGGTTTTAAAGTAATGAAATTGTAACCTCTGACGACGTTATGAAAATAAATAGAATAAAAGATTGAAGCATTAAATAAATTATTCCCACATTATTTTGCACCGAATTATCTGAGATCATGTTGATTTTAAACTCTATTCACCAAATCAATATACCCAGAAAAATACCCACCCACAATATCATCCATGTCCCAGAATGGAATGGATCCGTTTGTCACATTGTGCCTTGTAATCTTGGGTGAACGGGCACTTGTGATCACATTAGTCCAAATTGTCAATGATCTGCGGGTGCAGTGACCGACAGTCTGCTGAAGCCTCACTCGCGTCTGTTTCACAATGAATGTTACAATTACTTTAAATACAGCTTTATTGAGTTAAAATTATATTAGTTGATCTGGATTTGGTTGCTAAACGCCATAGCTAGCACCAGTACGCTCTCATTTGCCTCTGCGTTCAGCTGCAGGAATTACATGCGTAAACTTTCTACTTAAATTCTGGCTTTTTGGGGTCCATATAGTTACGCAATAGGCATTAGTTGACTAAATTATGATCAATTAATGCTGATCAATTGGAGATTTTCTGTTTGAATGTATGCTAATGAACTTGCTGGGAAATTTGAGAAATATTGCACTCTGGCAAATCCACTTCAAGTTACAGAACATTGCCGGTGCAATTTCCCGGGTATGGAAACTTTTTACAGTGACTTCCATCCACCTCCAGCAAGTGCCATTAGATCTCCCATTCATGTCATCCCCACCAGATCAGAGCTGAAGCAATTTTATGGGAGAGAGCACCCTGCTCAAGTCCTAGTTTCAAACATCCACACTCTCCACTGACAAAGATGGTAGGCATAGACTTACAGTACCTCAGGGATCCATTATTGTGGCCAGAACCTACTCTGATTTTCATCAGTGAGTCTCCAAGCAATGCCAAAGCTTTACACAACAAATGCCAACACATTAGGTGAGGCAAGAACAGAGGCAGTTGTGGTGGCCAGCTAAAGCAAGTCCTACCCACAATATAATTGTGAAATACTTTGACAGCTTGTAAAACTACACCCCCAGACCGAGGCAAAAGCCAAACTATCTTAACGATTAAAAATTTAAAATAAATGTCAAAACACTATTAAATATTTCAAAACACATTCAAAAATTGATCAAAACAAATATATATGATATTCTTCCTCTGGAGTCTGGCAGCCATTCCTTTCCATTCAAGTGAATGGACTCACTCTCCCTGCACCTCATATGTTCAGAAGCAGATCGAAGAGCAGCTTCTCCAAGTGCAGCTCTGGGGATTTGCAACAGGGTCACAGATAAGAAATTTCTCCCTGAGCTCATCTAATAACTTCAGTACTACATGCTTGTGTGGGAAGCCGAACTCCTTGGCATTTTCATGCTGAAGGCGAAACGATCCCATCACTGAATTTTACTCTTGTACTGGTTGACCGGAGCATCAACATTTCAGCCGCAAGAAGTTTATATCATTTAGCATAAGCAAGAAATTTTGATTTTCAGATTTACTTATAAGTCAGTATATTTCCTCTGAATGAAATAATACAATTAGTTTACGGAAGAATTGAGTACTAACTTCCTTCGAACAATGTGAATAGCATATAAACAAATGATATGAACACTATTCCTTATTCCTTTTACTTGTAACATTTATTTTTCTAATTTATTGTACTGCTGCTGCAAAACAACAAAATTCACATCATCTGTCAGTGATAATAAACGTGAGTCTGATTCTGATATTAAACTGGCCTCTAATTTTAGCTCTATTCCTAGTCAACTAACTCTCCCATGCTTACATCTGATCACTCATGAGCATGCGTTCCTGGTTCGTAAACCTTCAAAATGATCCATCTGCTTTTGTCCCAGGTAAATTTTCAGCGATGTACTGAACAAGTTAGCAGCTGATCCTATCTGGTAACTGAGTTTAAGCTACAAGAATGATTATATTTCACCATCATTCTGTATCCAAGTCTTCTCCGTGTCGGGATTATTGTCACACAGATACCATTTTATTTATTTATTTATTTGTATATGTATTTATTTATTGAGACACACCAAGGAGTAGGCCCCTTGGCCCGCACCACCCAACAACCCCCGACTTAACTCCAGCCTAGTCACTGTACAGTTTACAATGACCAATTAACCTACCAGCCAGTGCGTTTTTGGACTGTGGGAGGAAACCAGAGCACACAGAGGAAAGACATAGGGAGAACGTACAAGCTCTTTACGGGGAGTGAAAGGAAATCAACCCGGTTCACTGGTACTGTAAACCATTGCGCTAACCACTGCACTACTGTGCCGCCTCATGAATATCAGTCAAATTTTAGCCTTGCTACAGTTTTATACATTTATATCAGCTTTCTAACTGACATTTCAAATGAAGATTTGGGGTAGAACCTTTAACCTCTACAGAGATGCAAACAGACCACATGCCAATACATATGAACTAACCATCTAACAGAAAATGCTGGAAATATTCAACAAATGAGATAACATGTGTGGGAAGAGAAACAGTGTCAATATTTGTTTAAATGAACATTGGCCTGAAATGTTAATTCTTCCTTCCCAAGGATGCAACCTGACGTGTTGAGCATTTACAGAATTTAGATTTCCTGCATACTTTAGCGTTTTTGATTTTCAACCACCCATCTAATTTTCAGACATAAAATATAACTGATCGACAAACATTACTTTCACACCGTAACAACATACACACACTTTTATCCACAGCTAAATTTATTTTATTTCAGGCATTCTCAATTACACCATAGGTTAAGTATCTTCTATCATCCCCTACTTTCAACATTTCGATGTTTGTCAAAATCATTTCCTTTCCCTGGCTCACAATTGAACGTTCAGTGATAGATGGAACAGTTTGATATTCATTTCAAACTCAGAAGATGAAAATGCTTTCCTACAATTCCTTTACTTCTAGCCCTTCCTTTCCTGCAGTTATTCTTTTCCTTGTCTACCTTATAAATGATGGAGTGAAATTTACTTAAGCAGTTCTAAAGAAAACTTACAAAATTTTTTTTTTAGGAATCTCCATTTTTCTTTTCACTTATTTTGTTCAGCAATCCTCAGACTGGAACCATCAATTCAGACACAGCCTATCTTTGTTATATCATTTCTTATCCTATATATTATTACCCTATATTATAAGTACCTGCAATATACATGAAGAACTGCAACTTCATCAAAATCATATTTTGCAGTTTCCCCAAAGTGCATTGAAAAGCTGGCATGTATCTTATCCTAACTCCCTGAGGTTCATGCATTACAGTGTGTGTGTATATATAGGGAATATATATATATATAGAATGAACATGAGCTTTTTTAAAAGAAACCAAAATATTATCATAAAGTTCACCCAATAAACAATACAACCAAGCTCACAATACATTTCCAACAGAGGGTTACAGTTTTAGAGTGCAGAGGCAGTAGTTAAGTAACCCTTAATGACAGATTCTGATGAACTAAAATAACAATCTGACAGCATGTTTAAATAATCAGTCACCCTTGATTATAACTTGTCTTTAATTAACTGGATAATTTAATAACGGTGAGACATCACTTAGAGTAGCGTGAGCAGTTTTGGGCTTCTTGTTTAAGAAAGGATGTGCTGACATTGGAGGGGGTTCAAAGGAGGTTCACAAAAAGGAACGTTTGATGGTTTTGGGCCTGTACTCACTGGAATTCAGAAGAATGAGGCGTGACCTCATAGAAAGCTACTGAATGTTGAAAGCCCTCTATAGAGTGGATATGGAGGATATGTTCCGTATCGTGAGAGAGTCTCTAAGACCAAAGGACACAGCCTCAGAATAGAGGGGCTTCATTTTAGAACAGAGGTGAGAAGGAATTTCTTTAGGCGGAGAGTAGTGAATCTGTGTAATTTATTGCCACAGGTGGTTGTGGAGGCCAAGTCATTGGGTATATTTAAGGAAGAGTTTGATAGATTGTTTTATTAGTCAGGGCATGAAGGAATATAGGGGAGAAGGCAGGAAATTGGAGCTGAGAGGGAAAATAGATCAGTCATAATGAAATGGCGGAGCAGACTCAATGGGCTAAATGGCCTAATTCTGCTCCTATAGCTTATGATCTAGTAGTGATGATCACAATAATAAAGCAAACGGAATAGAGTCATAGATTTGCGCCTAATAGAAAAAGGATTTTCGGCCCATCATGTCTATACTGACCATCATGTCTATCCATTCTAAACCTACTTATCTCAGTTAATACCATATCCCTCTATGTCTTGCTCATTCAAGTATCTGTCTTGATGCCTCTTAAAAGTTGTTGATATTCCTGCCTCCTCCACATGCTTCTGGCACCTTATTCCAGACATCAACTACAGGCTACAAAAGACTAACTAACACACACATTGAGAATTGATTGAGCTCCCAACATAATATTAAATATAAATGTCTGCCGTGTGTACTGTAAATATGTTCCTTCCTATGAGTTGCAGGACAAACTTTTTTCCCTCTCTCCACTTATTTTCATTGTTCTTTTTATCAGGCTTTGATGCCACTCATTACAATACTGTGGAGGTATGATTACCATGAGTGAAATTTCTGCTTTTTCCAACTTGCTGACAAAATTGAATGAAGGACATCTATAAAAACAGAAGCAATTTCCTATTACCTGGAATTGACCTTTTACTCATTGTGTGAAAATTTTTCCCTGAGCATGTAGTGTTGGAAAAACAGAAAAGAGCTGGAGAGAGAAGATGGGAACAAAAATAATATTTTGTGAATATTTCTGAAAGCAATGAAGTGAACAGAAGTGGTAGGGGGAGAGACAGAAGTAAAATAAAATTTCCCATTTCACAGTAAAATCAGTTAAAATCTCTTAGATTAGAAAATGGTAAGTTTTAGAATATCTGCTATTTTAAGCAAAGAGTGAATATTCACCATAAACAAGGCTTACAAATAGTTTCAGAATGTCTATGCTGTGAGAACATATACAGGATGTGATAAATTTCACACTGTTAGAAATTACTTTCAAGTGTGCGATGCTTTTGATGGATTGGGCAGTGATTTTGGAGAAACTTTGCAAATAAAGGAAGTACTAGCAGCACCGAGAAGGCTCCTTATCTCAACTTCCTGTCAATAACCAGGCAGATGGCATTGATCAGACAGTCACTTCGCTTGCTGGCCCATTCACCTGCAGCATATGCCAGATGTTACTGTGTTGGAAGCAGGAGACATGTTTGTCCCTCCTGCACACCAATGGGGAAATGCACACCTCAAAAAAAATTATGTCTGCAGATAATAGACAATATTACAGGCTGATCATAAGCATTCTAATGAGGATTCGTAATTAGTTACGTCAGTCTTTATTGTTCATTCATAATTGTCATGCAAACTGAGGTGATAGTCAAC
Organism: Mobula birostris; assembly: GCF_030028105.1. Taxonomy (NCBI): domain Eukaryota; kingdom Metazoa; phylum Chordata; class Chondrichthyes; order Myliobatiformes; family Myliobatidae; genus Mobula; species Mobula birostris. The sequence goes on along the minus strand of NC_092372.1, from coordinate 62,733,110 downwards.
AGTTAGTCACATGAGTCATATATCAACTAGATCAAACGTGGATGGTACATTTCCTTTTGAATAAACAAATCAGTGGATCAAAGGGTTTATGGAGCAGCCAGCAGTACAGAAATTATTCTCTCCCTTCACACTCTTTACACGTAACTGAATTCTCCATCTCTCCTGGTGTGACTCAGTAACCCACCATTGTAACATGAAGGGCACTTTCCAAAATAAACATTCACTTGCATTATAACGAAGACAAAATTGTTCATGTTATTTGATTTACAAATATAAAGCACAAATAAAAATGCTAATCTATAAAACTTTGCTGAATCCTGAACTGGCCTTCATATTAACACCACAGACTCTTCAGTTTCTAACTTTAAAATGTTTCCTTGCTTTAACTTCCCCATATAAAAATAATAAAAGATGAAAATAAAAATAAAACTTTTAATCATAAAATTACTTGAAAATATGATATTTATTACTGAATGATGTAGTTCTCTCACTGCCAGCTTTTAACACTTATTAAAAGAGTTCAATGAATGTCCTAAGCTTTGTTAATAACATTGTCATTTCAATCATGTACATTAATTCACAAAACTAAAAACAAAATTATTCCATTATGTGAAGGAATATCATTAAGGACATGTAAGGAACTCTGGTTATCTCATCTACAGGCTGAATTTAAAATTTATATTGAACTATCATCACATTTTGAGGTTACCTTTAGAAAGAGTCAATCTCTCAGGTTTTATTAAATTTGATACACACACAGTATATCATATAATACCACAGCTATATGAACTCTACTGCACAGCACATTTTAAATTGTCCCTTTCAGGCCTAAAGATTTAATCTTATGGATAATGTGTTTCCTGATCCTGTGGGTGGGGGTTACGGTCACTCTGCTTTGCAATAGAGACTTGTGGCTATGAAATAATCTCAGGTTCTGGGACTGTGGTAAACCATATATATATGTTGTAACTGGGTTAACTGTCTGGACACGTCCCTCTGCTGACTGCCTCTGTGGCTCCTCCCACAGAGTCCTGTATAAAGGTGTTTCGCCTTGCCCCTCCCCCTCAGTCTGGGGGCAGACGCTCACCGTGGAGGCCGTATTGTACAGCAAATAAAAGCCTTTCAGTATTTTACCAAACCTCAGTCTTTTGGAGTTATTGAAGGTGCTTCAGGGACCTCCTCTGTGGTGGTTGTACAATAGGAATTGACTCTGGAACTGCAGGAAGTGGTTCTGACGGCTCAGAACACATTTCTTCTCTAACAATTGATTCTGCTCTCCTCATCTGATCAATGTGTCATCTCCAGATGACATCAGACACTGTCTCCACTGTGTCGGAGAGTGGTCCAGTTCTGTCCTTAAACTTTTCGAGTATCTACTTTTGATCATCTCTGTGGTCCCTCACCAGGAGTGCTTGTCCAGGAGTGAGTGAAACATGAACCATCTTGTTTGAGGAGTGCTCAATCTCTGTTTGTCCTGCAAACTCCTTCTGAGATTACGTTTGAGCAGATCCAAATGTGAATGCAAGGGCTGACCCTGGAGCAGTACAGCTGGTGGGTTGTTGGTTGTGCACTGTGCTGCATTATAGTATACAAGGAGGAAGTTGGCAAGCTTCTTATTCAGTGTCAGTGTAGTATATTTTGCTGACATCGCTCACAGTGCATTCTTTAGACTCTGAACAAACCTTTCCGCCAAGCCGTTTGTAGCTGAGTGCTTCAGTGCGAATCTAATGTCATTTAGAGGAATGACTGAAACTGTTCCACATCAAACTGTGGTCCATTGTCACCGACAAAGTGTTCAGGAACACCAGTCCTTGAGAAGAGGCTTCTCAACACATGAGCAGTCTGTGAGGCTTTAGTAGAGACTTTTGGGAACACTTCTGGTCAGTTTGTAGCTGCATCCACTACTACCAGAAAATTTGTGCCCATGTTCAGTAAAATTCACATGAATTCTCTGCCAGGGTAATGCAGGCCATTCTCAGAGATGGAGAGGTGTTGCTCTTGGAAGCTTCTGGATGTATTGGCATCCCGAACCGTGCCTGGCAAGCTGTTTGCTCTGGTGATCTATCCCAGGACTTCAGACAATGCTTCAAGCCAACATTTTCATTTTGACCATACCTAGATAACCAGCATGTAGTATTATGTCTTGTAACTCCAAAACATAAAAACTAAATGAAAGGAAAACAGTGCGGAGAAAAACTCGTGAACATTCCTAGTTTTACTATTAGCAAGGTGCACATGTATGACGTGGTGGTGTGATGATGCATGCCACGCACATATGTTTACATATAACCTGAAATGAATTATTTAAACAACAAAGAATGCTGAATCAAACCATATATTTACAATAATACTCAAATATTACCAAAATATTAAAAACTATGTAGCTCCTCCAACACTTTGGATGGTGTAATTGCTCATAAGGCAACCTCTGTCAAGAGCAAGTTTATTCTGGCACTGGTAAAAGTGGGGGAGCTGGGATTTCTGCAGCACATTCCAGCCATTTTGTGTGGCCATGTAGACCTGAGACATGTGTGGGGCTGATTCTGGTTTCTCTTTGAATCATCTCTGCTGTAATAGTGAGACATTCAATTTGCATTAGGGAGAGTGTGCCAAGATGAGTGTCCTCTTTTGTAAATGTTTTAGTTATTTCCTTTTCCAAGGGCAAACAGGACAATTCATTAGCATTTCCATGGTTTGTTCTCCCTTTGAATTCGACCTTGTCCTCCAGGAAACAGGGCCCATCTCTGCATTCGTGCTACTGCTGTTAGTGGGACACCCTTCTGTGGATTGAAATCGAACACCAGGGGTTGATGATCAGTAAGGAGGGTGAACTCTCTCACATACAAGTTGAAACGTTTTACACCCCAAACTGGACTCAAGGACTGTGTGTCAATCTCTGCATAATTTTTCTGTGAGGTGGTAAGGGAGCATGATATTCCCTTCCATCACTCATAGCATGAGACATGACTGCACCTATACGGTAAGGCAAAGTGCCGTAGACAAAGCTTCACTGGATGATCTAGATCACAATGAGTGAGTGCAATGTCTGACATTGCGAATTCCTTTACCTTTTGGAAAGCACTTATTTGTCCATTGCCAATTCTTCCTGATCTGTAGTAATGAGTTCAAGGGGTGGAGCACAGTAACAGGTTTGGCAGGAAATTGTTATTGTAATTGATAAATCCTAAAAAGTACAGCAAGTGTTCTTTGGCCCTGTGGCATCCACCACTGCTGGAATTTTCTCAGCACTGTTGTGCAATTCTTGTACATCAATGATGTGACCACAGTGAGTGATGCTTGGTTTAAGAATTCACATTTGACATGTTGTGCTCTGGGACCACAGTCTTTTAATCTTTTTAAAAGAGTCTTGAGATTTTGGAGGTGTTTCTTCCCTTCCTTACTGGTAACAATGATGTCTCCAGGTAACTCTGCGTGCCTGGGCAGTCTTGTAGCACTTGGTCCATGGCTTTCTGCCAGAGTGCAGGTGCGGTTGCTGCTCCAAAAATAAACCTGTTATAGTAATAAAGCCCTTTGTAAGTGCTTATGGGGTGAGAAATACTTTGGACTCTTCTTCCATTTCCATCTGTAAGTTGGTCTCAGCTAAGTCTACTTGGCTGAAGTGTCTCCTGCAGAAAGGTTTACAAAAATATCCTCTATTCTGGACAGAGGGTATTGATCAACTTTCAGTACTGGGTTGGTGGTAACCTTAAAATCACCACAGAGGCTGGCAAACTCATCCTTCTTGGTTACTGTGATCACTGGTGTTGTCCATGAGCTCCACTCAGCTTTCGAAGGAATTCCTTTAGCTTCCATGCAATCTCACTCAGTGGTCACTTTATCCTGATGGTATAATGAACTGGATGGGCTTTGTAAAACTTGGGTGTGACGTTTTCACTTACCATTATTATACTCTTGATATATTTGAGCTTTCCAATGTCATCCTTGAACACTGTCGTGGCATCATTCAGTACCATTCTTAATTTGCTTTTAGTTGATTCTATTGCAGGGATTTTGGCATGAAAATGGTAGATGGATCTCCAGTCCAGTTGTAGTTGTCTCAGCCAATCATTGTCACACCAGTAACACAATTTGCTTGGCCAGGCAAATTTCAATTTAGACATTGTAATTTTATTCATGATCACTTTCATCTCTGGCTGCTCTTTCCATTAATACAATGATTTTAGCTTCTCTTTTAAATGTAAGTTGTGCTCCAGTTAGGAGCCATTTTTGAATTCTTTCTTGTAAGATTCCACAGACTAAATGATATCTCAGTGCGTCATTTAGCCCACTACTGAACTGACAGCTTCAGCCATCTACACTGAAATGGACTCCCCTGCTTTTGGTACTGCTTATGAAACCTAAAGCATTCTGCAATCAACAATGGTTTTGTTCTAAATGTTCCTGCATTATTTTCACAGTACGGGCAAAGCTCATTTCAGCTGGTTTGGTTGGAACATTTAAACATCAAATCAAATTGTGTGCCCTTCCACCTATTACACCCAACAAAACTGGCACTCATTTCTCATTGGCTATTCCGTTTGCTTTAAAATGCTGCTTAACTCACTCAGTGTACATTAGCCAGTTATCTTTTGTGCAACTGAATACGTCTGTCTTTTCCATGTAGCCAGACATATCTGCTAAGCAATGCTAAGAAGTAAATGTTTTTATTTATGATTATTATCACCTGGTACTCTCTGTTTATGAACCTGTGAATTTCATCCATTTCCTGCCTTTTTTAAAAAACTGGATCATCTCTGTCTCCTCCCAAAGAAGCATTTGTTGCACTATTTTTTTAAAACTTGAATGTCTCACAGTGCTTTTTTAAAAACTTGAACATCTTGCTATGCTTCAACAGGTAGGTAGTTATCTTAGGTTCATTCAATACTTCCATATTGACACTGCTATCCTTTTTAACTCCAAAACTAATTGAAGGAAGAACATGGGAATGGGGATAAACATGTTTTAACTTTTTGTGAGGCACGCACTTATGATGTGGTGGCATAATGACATATGCTATTCACATACTTTGTACGTATAACCCGTAATGATTTATGTAAACAAATACTGCTTAATCTTACAATTTAATCAAATGTTATTGAATATTAAATACACAGCATTAGAGTGTGAGTAAGTAATCCTTGATCCCAAGGGAACTGCTTGTACAGAAATGTAACAAGATGTTTTTTTTTACCAGAATTTGCTAATGAATGCCCATCTCTCTTTTAAAATGCATACACTTCTATTACATCATACTCCAACAAAAGTTCCTGAGAATGAACAAGTTACTGAGTTAGAGTCATAGTCATAGAGCACAAAAATTCTGTCCCATGGCTGAAGATACAAAAGCCTGAAAGCATGTACCAGGTCAAGGACAGCTTCTGCCGTGCTCTTATCTGATGACTAAGTAGTTCCCTGGTGCAATAAGATGGACTCTTGATGTCTGAGTTTACCTCATTATGATCCTGCACCTTATCATCTGCCCGGAGTTTACTTTCTCCAGAGATGTTGCATTTTATTCTGCATTCTATTATTGTTTTAACTTGTACTAAATTGATCTGTATAAACAGAATGCAAGACAAGCTTTTCACTCTACCTCAGTAAATGTGACATGGATAAACCAATTCCACTTCCAATTCTAAATAGGCTTTTGGCCAACCAAGTCCATGCTAAACATCAATATACACCATCCTACACTAATCCCAATTTTCATTCCATCAGCTCTCCACACATTTTACCACTTACTAACACACACATGAGGCTATTTACTGTGGCCAATTATTCCAGTAGACTGGACAACTTTGGGATGGGGTCAGACCTAGACTGCCTGGAGAAATCTATGCTGTTATGGGGAGAATGTGCAGGCTTCACACGGTCAGTACCCAAGGTCAGGATTCAACCCAGGTCTCTGGAACTGTGAAGCAATGTCACAGCTGGTTTTGCTGCTGTGTCACTACAAATTTCAGCTTGATTTTTTTCCCTTATTCTCCAGTCTAATCTAATAAATGGTATTGTCCCTAAGAGGTATATGACACTGGATTCCAGTTTTTTAAAAATATATTTTACGTATTATCAAAAATCAATACACCAGTCAAGGCTTCTTATCCGTTCTTGAATGTGTTGTATTGTAGCTTGTAAACTTAGTTTTAACAGCTTTATGAATGGTTATGCTAGTTTTTAACGAGGTATTCTGTAAAATGGATGTTATGTTTTAAGAGACAAAACTGTAAAGATGTTATTCAGAATAATATGATACCTCAGCACTACCAGTCAGGACATGGATTGCTAAATTTAGCATAATTAGTCGGAGCTGTAGTTTTGTGCTCTTAATGTTCCACTGGTTCATAAAGTGAGCAGAAAGAATCAGAGAAACTTCCCAAAGGGCTGGCAGTTACATAATTTTGATAGATCCTTTGATGGAAAACTTTGTTAATGTAGTTAAATGAAAACATTACTTATGATTATTTCTCCTTGATTAAATGTAATATTGTCTCGAAACTTCAAGAATTCCTTCCAATAAATGTTTCTTTGGAAGAAGTTCCAGTAAGCTTATTATGAAACTAATCTAAAATTAGCCGTCAGTTTGACCAGTTTTATTTATTCACTTAGTAAAATCAGAACATAGCAAGCAAGGCTCAAAATCAGATTTATTCTCACCGATATATGTCCATGAAATTTGTTTGTTCTGGGCCAGCAGTACAGTGTAAGACCTAGAAAATGACTATAAATTACAATAAAACATAAAAATAAACAAATAATGCAGAAGAGTAATAGTAAGGCAGCACTCATGGATTCATGGACAGTTTAGAAATCTGATGGCAGAGGAGATAAAGCTGTTCCTAAAATTTTGAGTATGCATCTTCAGACTCCTGTACCTCCTCAATGATGGTAACAATGAAAAGAGGGCATGTCCCGGACAGTGAGGATCCTTAACAATGGATGCTGCCTTCCTGATTCATCGTCATTTGAAGATGTCCTTTATGGCAGGGCAGGTTGTGACTGTCAAGGAACCCAAGTCTACAACCTCGGTGTGCAGCCTCCTTTGATCCTGTGCAATGAAGTCTCCATACCAGGTGGAGATGCAACCACTGAGATCTGCAAGAGTCTTTGGTGTCACACCAAATTCCCTCAGACTCCTAATGAAGTACAGTCAGCGGTGCGCCTTCTTCATGATTCCATCAATATGTTGGGCCAAGGAACCGTAGTCTGCTCGCCTTATCCACTGCTGAGCCCTTTAGAAGGTCTGGTGTGTGTTCTCTAAACTCCCCATCCTTGAAGCCCACAATCAATTTCTTGGTCTTGCTGATAGAATACAGAACTTAGAACGAAGAACACTACAGCAAATACATGCCCTTCGGCCCATAATGTTGTGCTGACCTTTTAACCTACTCTAAGATCTAGCTAACCCTTCTGTCCTACGTAGACCTCCATTTTTTTATAATCCATGTGATTTTTTTTTAAATGCCCCTAATGCATCTATCTTTACCACCACCCTGACAGAGCATTCCACACACTCACGATTCTCTGAATAAAAAAATTACCTCAGGCATCTAGAAGCACCCAGAGGAAACCAGTGTGGTCACAGGGAGAACATACTGTAAAGCGTGACACTAACCACTACTCCATGTGCAGCCTTTCCTACAGAAATTTTCCCTTAGCTTGACTGTCCAGAACCATCGTTCACAATCTCAAAATGAAGGCCTGGCCATTCAAGATGGAGATGAGAAGAAGTTACATCATTCAGATGTAACTTCACCACGAGGACTGTGGTTGCTCAGTTACTGAGTATTGTAAATAGATATCAGTAGATTTTTAGATACTGACAGAATCATGGGGTTAAAGCAGGAATGTGGCACTGATGTACAAGTAAGTGATCATTATCATCTCGTTGAAAGAAATAGATACCATCAATTGGCTTTTACTTGTTATATTCTTATAATAACAGACAGTGTGCCAGACTCCTCCATCATGAACTCTGATGACAGTCATAAGACATACAGTGGCCTCAGTGGCCCTGGAGAACATCAACATTATTGCAAGGTACTTGGCATCAGATCAGACCTGGACAAGGAGACCTGCTACATTAGCTATTTCATTACTGACTCTTTGGTCACTCGATGACCTGTAATTATGCTTTTCTTCTTCATTAAATTCCCCTTTTCATATTGTTAAAGTAGTTTAATCAGGGCCATTAGCGTCAGAAACATTCAGAGCTGATTTTTTTGTTAGTCCTGTAAACTTGAGAAGTGTAAGCCAGTGGGAGTGTCATTCTCAAATGCAGTACAACAATCCAAATCAGACTGGAAATGAGATCCTTTGGTCCCAATACTGTGTCATCATTATAAGCAGAAACATAAGCAAAGACAGCAATTATTGGGAATTCTAAATGTTTTTTAAAGCTTAAGTGGACTATTATCTTAAAAATTCTTCAGCTTTCAGAAGGACTTTCAGTGCTTTATTAAATTAACTTTTACCCTTTTCAAATAGTCTACTCTTGCTCTTTCATTCTATTCCTTTCCTGCTCTCAGCTGCTATAAATGTGACTATTAATATTAATAATATGCCATCAGTAGCTTGAGTTTTAAGTAAAGAAACACAAAATCACCCCTCTGTGAGGTGCAGAGAACTTGGCCATGCAGAGGGGAAAGGCAACGCACAGGTGCAGGATAAAGAACACAGAAGTTTCTGCCTCTCCCAGGGCCCCAGTACCAACTTTAAAGTGTTTTCATTTTCTGCACGGCAGCAGGTGCACAGAGAAATTCATCTTATCACGCTGTCTGACTGTTATTTCCTGTGGAAGTGGTTTATCATCATTTGGCAACTCCTCCCATTGGCCAACTCTTGAGATTAGAAACTCACCGCTTAAGCGTATGACTCTGGGCCTTAACTTATAATTTACCAGACTGTTCTGCAAATGTATGTTTCACTCTGTTCTCCTTTTATGGCTTTTCTATGATTTTTTAAATATTTTGGAATCAAAATTTTTCCCATTTCAGTTTAATTTAAATATGGGAGCTTGTTCGTAGGTTAACTACCCAAAAGAAAGTAATTTCAGAATATGTATAGTTTCTTCCTCTATAGACACAGACAAACCTATTTTATTTTGAAAATATTCCACCTCTTATTTGCAGCTTCTGTTTAATTTTTTCAGCTATTTCTTTGTCTGTCACTTTCCTCTACTTCCTTCTTTCCAGTTCCAAAAATGCAAGTTTAAAATAAGCATTCTTCCCTTGGGTATATTACTAATGTAACCATTACTCATGCGTGAGCCTTGTCAGTCTGGATAATGTAAGCTTTGATTCTCTAGAGATATTGTATTGAGTCTAATTCTGTCCATACCTGATATTCACAGGAGCACATTGTTGGCAGTATGTGCTGACAGCAACCAGGAGCTGAAGCAAGAGATACTTTCAGTGACTTCTTATGCTTAACTAAACCTTTTGCATTTCAACGCATTTTCCAGGAGCAATTTCAAACAGCACTTGGTACTGAGCTGAAATATAGATCTGAGGAGGGGTGACTAAATGTTAGCTAAAGGGATAGATTTTAAAAAGAAATTTACGGAAGAGAAAGGTTCATATACAGATGGGGGAATTAGTAGCTGAAGTCTGGATGCACTTCTTTTTCCAGAGTGTGGAACATTAAGAGCAGTCAGCAAGAAAACCACACAGGGACTTTAACAGCGGGTGAACTAACATAAGGCAGAGACATGTGAAGTTGTTCGGGGTTTCATATGCAACACCTTATCCATATTCTTCAACCCATAGAATTCATCGGGGACAGGAAGCACAGTAACATTCCAGCCAATTAGGAAGAAATGGAACATTTCTTCACAGTTGTATCAGACAATCAAAATTAGTCCAACTTACTTCATGTTGTTTTGGGGTATTATTGAAAAGTGTAAAAGAAAGAAAAGGAAAATTGTAAAGTACTAATGGCAGATTTACAAGCTTTATATTAAACTGTAGTTCAGAAACAGCAGAGATCAAACCAGAGGGAAACACAAGGCAAACAGAGAGGTTTGGATGACTTCTGGATAAATGCACGAACTGTGGTAAAGAGCTGCAGATACAATTAAATGCTTGGGATTATAATTGATAGTCAATAAAAATATCTGATTCTAACAAGGAGAGGAATGGACACAAAATATGATAGTTACAATGTATTCAGGAAATATAGCATAGGAAAAAAAAAGTGAAATGGCATTATTGTTTGATAATGTTCCAGCACCAGAAAGAAATGGTGCACTTAGGATTATAAAGACAGAATCCACATGGATAGCGTGAAGAATCATTAGAGCTTTTTTATATATTAATTTGCCTTTGAGAAAGTCAAAAAACAAAGCAACAGCTGAAAATCCTAAACAAAACCTGAAAATACTGTACTCAATGTGAGAAGAGAAAAATAGTTGATGTATCAGAGACCCTGCATTGGAACTAAAAATGAGACAATGGAAGCTTGTAAAACTGCAGGTAAAGTGTAAGAGGAGATTTCTGTCATAAGGGTCCATGGAAATAAGCTGTAAACAAGATTGTATGGTCTGCAAAGTGACAATAAAGTGCTTCAGCCCTGAATTCTTCTCCCTTCGCGTAGGATTTCTCTGGACTTCAGATAAATGGATCCTTGACCACTCACTCCATTATCCACGCTTCTGCTCTTCGCCCACATCTTTTCTCCCTCAAACCAGGATAGCATTCCCTTGTCCTGATCTGTGGCCACTAACCACAACATTCAACAAACCATCCTCTGCAATTTCTAAAATTTACGAACCAAGGCCATCACTGTGATGTCTTTCTCTTTCAGCATATGATCCCCTCACCCATCTTGAAACCTACTCAATCCTCATCCCACTTCAGCTTGCTGTGAAACAGCAGGGAATCAGTTAGCTATCATTTCCCTTCCTCCCATCTGCTACAGACTAAAATACAATCTCCAACTTTAACCCTACCTTTTTCTGCTTCTGTTGAGAGATCATCTGTCTGAACATTAAGTCCCTACCCCTTTTCACAGATGCTATCTGCCATCCTACATATTTCCAATATATTCTGTTTTCTGGCTGTTGGTAGATTAGTGATAATTTCAAAGCTTATGTATTTCACAAAACTTCAAAATATGAAGACCATTTCAGGAGGACAAAAATATGCCAGTGAAATGGCAGGTACATAGTGGATGACATTTGATGCAAAATTACTTATTGTTTTCGGAAGTGTGAAGAGGTGATGTGTAAAGTAAGTCATACACGATCACCCAGTGCCAGCTGCAGTGTCTGGGGCACGTAATAAGGATGTCCCCATGTCAGCTACCACGCAGAGTGTTATACGGCCAGCTACATTATGGTCAACGCTCAGCTGGAGGGCCGAAGAAGCGCTGTAAGGATCAGATGAAGAATGCTTTAAGGAAGGGCAAGATCAGACTCGAGGACCTGGAGGAGGTTGCTACTGACCGTACCACTTGGAGACAGCTGTGTAGGGACGGGGTTCGTATTCTGGAGGTGGAAAGAACAGCCAGAAAACAGCAGAAGGAGCCAGGAGAAATGCAGCCATGGTTGCCACCACTACTACATATACATGTCCCACCTGCAATAGAGCTTGTGGGTCCAGGATAGAACTGTATAGTCATGAAAGATCTCGTCATTAAAGGAATGGATGTCGTCATCGGATTTCAATGGACAACCGAAGAAGATACAATGTTTGAGCAACACACACAAAATGCTGGAAGAACTCAACAGGCCAGGCAGCATCTATGGAAAAAAGTACAGTTGACGTTTCAGGCCAAAACCCTTTGGCAGGACAGAAGGGTTTTGGCCCAAAACGTCAACTGTACTTTTTTCCATAGATGCTGCCTGACCTGCTGAGTTCCTCCAGCATTTTGTGTGTGTTACTCAGATTTCCCGCATTTGCAGATTTTGTCTTGCTTGTTTTTCATACAATGTTTGAGAAGGCGCAGGTACAATGAGAGAGGGATAGGATGTGCATGCATATACTTTTATACAGTAGTTAACTAGTATTAAGTTAGATTTGCACATGGTGCTATAAAGTACAAAAACAAGGAAATTAGATTAATCATAAAGCAATAGTTTGGCCTGTTACAGTACACGTAACCCAATTAGATGAAGGCATTAGTGAAGGTTTTAATCTTGTGTATTTATTTAAACTAATGTTTATTATCCATCCTTATAATCCCTTTGTACAGGTAAAAGGATTTCAGCTTCCTTAACTACTGCAATCTACATGGTAATCAAGTCTGACACAACTTCTCATTAATGTTAGTAAAAGAATGTGCAAGATGTATAATTTTGAATGAAATTCAGACAAAAGATGTACCAGAGTTGAAATAAGACTATAAGATCAGAATACATCGGAGCAGAATTAGGCCACTCGGCCCATTGAGTCTGCTCTGCCCTTCATGGCTGATTTATTATCCCTCTTAACCTCTATTCTTCTGCCTTCTCCCTGATGAGCCAAGAACCTATCAACCTCCACTTTAAATACACTCAATGACTTGGCCTCCGCAGCCATCCGTGGCAATAAATACCACAGATTCATCACCCTCTGGTTCAAGACATTCCTTCTTATCTCTCTATTCTGAGGCTGTGCCCTCTGGTCCTAGATTCACCCACTATATGAAACATCCTCTCCACATCCACTTTGTTTAGGCTTTCCAATATTTAATAGATTTCAATGAGCTCCCCCCACCCCCCGCACTCTTCTTCTAAACTCCCGTGAGTCGAAGCCCAGAGCTATCAAATACTCCTCATACATTAATCCTTTCATTCCCGGAATAATTCTCGTGAACCTGCTTTGGACTCTGTCTGATGCCAGCACATCCTTCCTTAGATAAGTGACCCAAAACTGCTCAGAATACTCCAAATGTGGTCTAACCAATGCTTTATAATGCCTCAGCATCACATCCTTGCTTTTATATTCTAGTGCTCTCCAACTGAATACAATCTTGCATTTGCCCTCTTTACCAGCGACTTAACCTGCAAGTTAAACTTTATGGAATCCCGCACAAGGACTCCCAGGTCCCTTTGTGTCCCTGGTTTATGAACTTTTTCCCTGTTTAGAAAATAGTTTACGCCTTTATTCTTCCTACCAATGTGCGTGACCGGACTCTTCCCTACAATATATTCCATCTGCTACTTCTTTACTGCTTCTCCCAGTCTGTCCATGTCCTTCTGCAGACTCCCTGTTTCCTCAACACTACCTGCGCTTCCACCTATCTTTGTATCGTCTGAAAACTTGGCCACAAAGCCATCACTTTCATCATGCAAATTGTTGACGTATAAAGTGAAAAGAAGCGGTCCCAATATTGGACCCTGCAGAACACCACTACTCACCCACAGCCAACCAGAATAGGCCCTCTTTATTCCCATTCTTTGCATCCTGTCAGTCAACTAATTTTCTATCCATGCTAGAATCTTTCCTGTAATACCATGGGCTCTTATTAAGCAGCCTCATGTGTGGCACCTTGTGAAAGGCCTTCTGAAAATCCAAGTAAACAATGTCCGCTAACTCTCCTTTCTTTATCCTGTCTGTTATTTCCAACAGATTTGACAGGCAATATTTCCCTTTAAATGAAACCATGCTGTCTTTGGCCTGCATTATTATGAGCCTCCAAGTAACTCAAAACCTCATCCTTAATAATGTACTCCAACATCTTCCCAACCACTGAAGTCAAGCTTGCTGGCCTATAATTTCCTCTCACCCTTCTTAAAGAGTGGAGTGACATATGCAATTTTCTAGTCCTTTGTAACCGTTTAAGTCGGTACCATTTAATTTAGTTTTGCAAACTTTAAATTTGGTATTTACATTCATTTCCTAACATAAATAGATCTTATTATTCCAGCTTTGCTTTAATAAAAAAAAATGTAAATCCAAAGCATTAGGGATAAGGTATGCAGAATAATGATTTTCACAATTGGACTTTTGCAGCTGAAATTCACCGTTTATCCTCTCAAAATAATTAAAGTAAAAGGCTAACTAATTTCCCTTGATGAAATGTCACTTATTTTTTCACTAGGGTGGAACTTAAACGGTGGAACTTAAACAGTGGAACTAACCACAGTACATACGTTCAATTGTTGTAATACAAATTCATTTTTGTAATAATGCACGTATTTTAATTTTTTTGCTGAAATGTTATCTATAACTTCTTTTTCAAGATATGCTCTGACAATAAACGTTATCGAACACAGAACTTATAGCGTGTATTATAGCTATGTTTAAAAACATTTTGCCAAATACAATTTATCATTTATAGAAATAGTAGGATTACCTCCAAAAATTGACTGATTCAAAAACGTTTATTTATTCCCTTTCCAAACATTTCCACTTTATTCTGTGCATTCATAAAACGTCTGCAATATGTAGGTTACTCACATGTGGAAAGAATCATTTTGTTGCCTTTACTGCAATTTAAACATCCCCTTGAAAGGTGACTGTTTAAGCTTTTGAATTCTTGTCATCCTCAAAGTACTGCTTGAATCACGCACAGCCTTTGAGTTTCTAGCTGATAAAGGTTTCAATGTGGTACACCCAGGATGTGACATAAAGAATTGATTTAACAGGTTTCATTTATAATGCATTATGATTCATATCACATAAGATAGAGCATGTTAAATTAAACTCTACATTAAGTTACAATTAAATAAGAACTGTTTAAGCACACTTTGATGTACTTTAATTCAAGTGAAAGTTATAATCAGTGTTGTGAAAACTCTGTTCTAAATACCCCCTTTTTGAAGCATCTCGCAAACCCCTGACTTCAACCAGAGAAGAGCAGGAAGTGCTTGGGAACATCTCCACCTGCAGGTTCTCCACCAAGTCAAGCACCATTCTACTTGGAAATAAATCACTCTCTCTTCAGTGCTGCTGATCAGAATACTGGAACTCAAAACCCAGCAGCATTGGGAGAGCACTTCCAGCAAGGGGCTGCCGCAGTTCAAGTAGATTCTCTTAAGGGAGACAGGGATGGAGATAAACCTTTGCTTCACAAACAACATCTGTGCTCAGGGAACACAGGTAACATTTTTTAATGATTATGAATTGAGTATTTGGATTTAAAAGGCAACATTTTAAGAACTGGGGGTGAATCGGCAAGTAGTTATATTGATGCTGGGTGAACATTAGGATCAAGCCAGAATGTCAACAGACTCATGATGAGTCAAAAGAGCCTGTTTCCATACTCTACAACATAGTGATTCCTGAAAAGCCTCTGGCAGGTAAAGAACATCAAAAAAGGCTAAGTCGAATACCATTAATGGAAGGCTTTTCAGCTGCGTACATATTGGCTGCTTCATGTTGTGCAGTATTGAGTCATACAACATGGAAACAGGGCCTTTGGCCCAACTAGTCCATTTCAACCAAGATGCCACCTAAATTTGTTCCGTTTGTCTGCATTTGACCAATATCCCTCTAAACCATAAGACTATAGGACATAGGAGCAGAATTAGGCCATTTGGCCCATCGAGTCTGCTCTGCCATTCAATCATGGCTGATCCTACTTTCCCCTCCTCAGCCCCTTTCCAAATGTCTTTTAAATGTTGGTAATGTATCAGCCTCAACCACTTCTTCTGGCAGCTTGTCCCATTTAGAAACAACTCACTGGGTGAAAAATCTGGCCCTTTGATCCTATTAAATCTTTCCACACTCACCATAAACCTATGACTTCTAATTCTCAATTCTCCAACCCTGGGAAAGAGACTGTGAGCATTCAACCTCTCAGTGCATCTCATCATTTTTACATACCTCCCATCATCCCTCATTTTCCTATGTTCCAATGAACAAAGTCCTAGCCTGGTCTTTCCTATAGCAGGATGACTAAAACTGCAACATACTAGTCTTTCTGTCTGTCTGTCTTCAACGTCCTGATGATGAAACCCAGCATGCCAAAAGCCTTCAACAATTTTCCTGTATCCCTAGGTCCCTCTGTTCTATAACACTCCTGAAGGCTCCATTATTCGCTGTGAAAGTCCTATCCTGATTCCTCTTCCTAAAAAGCAAAACATGCACTTAAACTCAATTGAGTTGAATGCCGTTCACCATTCCTCAGTCCACTTACCCAACTGCTCAAGATACCTCTATAATTCTTGAAAACTATCTTCACTGTACATGACACTACCAATTTTAGTGTCATTTTGCAAGCTTACTAACCAGGCCTTGCATATATTCTCCTCCAAATTGCCGATATACAGCGGATAACTAATGATAATGAACCTAGCAGTGATCCCTGAGCTATTGCGCTAGTCATGGTCTTTCAATCTGAAAAACAACTTTTCACCATCACACTCTGCTTCCTACCATCAAGCCAATTGTGCTTCTAATTAGTTAGCTCTTCCTATGTGATCTAACTCTGCAAAACAGCCTATCATGTGGAACCTTATTAGAAGCCTTACTGAACATAATTTAGACTACATCTACTGCCCTCCCCTCATTGACTTTCTTAGTTATATCTTCAAAAAACTCAAACTTGTGAGACAAGATCTTTCTTGCAATCCTTAATCAACTTCTCTCTTTCCATATACCACGGATAGATTGTAATGGACAGCAATTATTTTTTTTAAGAAAGTGTTGCTTCCTCAGAAATTATTTGTGGTGATGATAGATTGCTTGAGGCTGAACATATAATTTCAGACTGCTTGTGTCACATACGAATTTGGAGGAACAAGAAACTAACTTTTATTGAATATAATACAATAAAATAGCAAAAAATGAGGAAGGTGCAGGACATGTGTACTCCAAAAATGAGGAAATACTCAAATGGTAAAATAATACAACCATGGCTGACAAGGGGAGACAAAGCCATTGTAAAAACGAAGGAAAGGGCATACAACAAAATAAAAATTAGTGGGAAGATAGAGGATTGGGAAGTTTTAAAAAACCTAGAGAGCATCTAAATAAATCATTAAAAGCGAAAAGATGAAATATGGAAGCAAGCTATAAGCAAAGTGGATAGTAAAAGTTTTTTTCAAGTATGTTTAAAGTAGAAGAGAAATAAGTGTGGATATAGGACCACTAGAAAATGAGGAAGAATATGTAATAATAGGGGACAAGGAGATGGCTGATGAACTAAATGAGTATTTTGCATCAGTCTTCACCGTGGAGGACACTAGCAGTGTGCCTGATATTGTAGTGTGTGGAGGAAGAGAAGTGGGTGCGGTTAGTATTACGAAAGAGAAGGTGCTCAAAAAGCTGAAAGACCTAAAGGTGCATAAGTCACCCAGACCAGATGAACTGCATCCTAGGGTTCTGAAGGAAGCAGCATTAGAGATTGTGGAGGCATTAGAAATGATTTTTCAGAAGTCATTGGACTCTGGCATGGTGCCAGATGACTGGAAAATTGCAAATGTCACTCCACTCTTTAAGAAAGGAGGTAGGCAGCAGAAAGGAAATCATAGACCAGTTAGCCTGACCTCTGTGGTTGGGAATATGTTAGAGTCAATTGTTAAAGATGAGGTGATGGAGTACTTGGTGACACAGGATAAGATAGTACAAAGTCAGCATGGTTTCCTTCAGGGACAATGCTGCCTGATGAACCTGTTGGAATTCTTTGAGGAGATTACAAGTAGGATAGGTAAAGGGAATGTAGTGGATGTTGTATCTTTGGACATCCAGAAGGCCTTTGACAAGGGGCCACACATGAGGCTGCTTATCAAGTTAAGAGCCTCATGTGTGGTATTACAGGAAAGTTACTAACATGGTTAGAGCATTGGTGATTGGTAGGAGGCAGCAAGTGGGAATAAAAGGATCCTTTTCTGATTGGCTGCCAGGGACTAGTGGTGTTCCACAAGCATCGGTGATGGTACCACTTCTTTTTATGCTGTATATAAATGATTTAGATGATGGAATAGATGGCTTTGTTGCCAAGTTTGCAGATGATACGAAGATTGGTGGAGGGGCAGGTAGTATTGAGGAAACAGGTAGGATGCAGAAGGAGTTAGACAGATTAGGATGGGCAAGAAAGTGGCAAGTGAAATACAATGTTGGAAAATGCATGGCCATGCATTTTGGTAGTAGTCAAATCAAGTCACTTTTTATTGTCATTTCAACCATAACTGCTTGTACAGATCATAATAAAAATGAGACAACTTTTTCCAGGACCATGGTGCTACATAAAACAATACAAAAACTACACTGAACTACGTAAGAAAAAAACACAAAAACTACACTAGACTACAGACCTATCCAGGACTGCATAAAGTGCACAAAACAGTGCAGGCACTACGATAACCATGTAACCATATAACAATTACAGCACGGAAACAGGCCATCTCGGCCCTTCTAGTCCATGCCGAACTCTTACTCCCACCTAGTCCCACTGACCTGCACTCAACCCACAACTCTCCATTCCTTTCCTGTCCATATAGCTGTCCAGTTTAACTTTAAATGACAACATCGAAGCTGCCTGAACCACTTCTGTCGGAAGCTCGTTCCACATAGCCACCACTCTCTGAGTAAAGAAGTTCCCCCTCATGTTACCCCTAAACTTTTGCCCTTTAACTCTTAACTCATGTCCTCTTGTTTGAATCTCCCCCACTCTGGAAAAAGCCTATCCACGTCAACTCTATCTATCCCTCTCATAGTCTTAAATACCTCTATCAAATCCCCCCTCAACCTTCTACATTCCAAAGAATAAAGACCCAACTTGTTCAACCTTTCTCTGTAATTTAGGTGATGAAACCCAGGTAAAATTCTAGTAAACCTTCTCTGCACTCTCTCTATTTTGTCGACATCTTTCCTATAATTTGGTGACCAAAACTGTACACAATACTCCAAATTTGGCCTCACCAATGCCTTGTACAATTCCAACATTACAATCCAACTCCTACACTTAATGCTCTGATTTATAAAGGCCAGCATACCAAAAGCTTTCTTTACCACCCTATCCACATGAGATTCCACCTTCAGGGAACTATGCACCATTATTCCTAGATCCTCTGTTCTACTGCATTCTTCAATGCCCTACCATTTACCATGTATGTCCTATTTTGATTAGTCCTACCAAAATGTAGCACCTCACATTTATCAACATTAAACTCCATCTGCCATCTTTCAGCCCACTCTTCTAACTGGCCTAAATCCCTCTGCAAGCTTTGAAAACCTACTTCATTATCCACAACTCCACCTATCTTAGTATCATCTGCATACTTACTCAACCAATTTACCACCCCATCATCCAGATCATTAATGCATATGACAGATAACATTGGACCCAGTACAGATCCCTGAGGCACACCACTAGTCACCGGCCTCCAATCTGACAAACAGTTTTCCACCACCACTCTCTGGCGTCTCCCATCCAGCCACTGCTGAATCCATTTTACTAGTTCAATATTAATACCTAACGATTGAACCTTCCTAACCAACCTTTCGTGTGGGACCTTGTCAAAGGCCTTACTGAAGACCATATAGACAACATCCACCGCTTTACCCTCCTCAATATTCCTAGTAACGTCTTCAAAAAATTCAATAAGATTTGTCAAACATGACCTTCCACGCACAAATCCATGTTGACTGTTCCTAATCAGTCTATGTCTATCCAGATAATTATATATACCATCTCTAAGAGTACTTTCCATCAATTTACCCACCACTGACGTCAAACTCACAGGCCGATAATTGCTAGGTTTACTCTTAGAACCCTTTTTAAACAATGGAACAACATGAGCAATATGCCAATCCTCTGGCACCATCCTCGTTTCTAATGACATTTGAAATAAATAATAATAAATAATAAACAAGGCAGTAGGTACAGTAGAGGGTAGAGTTGAGGAGTCTGATGGCTTGGGGGAAGAAATTGTTACATAGTCTGGTCGTGAGAGCCCGAATGCTTCAGTGCCTTTTTCCATATGGCAGGAGGGAGAATAGTTTATATGAGCAGACTAAATGTGCGGACTATTTTCTAAACAGAGAGGAAATCCAGGAATCTGAGGTGCAGAGGGATTTGTGAGTCCTTGTGCAAGAACACCCTAAAGGTTAACTTGCAGGTTGAGTCGATGGTGAAGAAGACAAATGCCATGTTAGCATTCATTTCAAGAGGTCTTGAATACAAGAGCAAGGATGTGATGCTGAGCTTTATAAGGCACTGGTGAGGCCTCACCTTGAGTATTGTGAACAGCTTTGGGCCCCTCATCTTAGAAAAGATGTGCTGGCATTGGAGAGAGTACAAAGGAGGTTCACAAGGATGATTCCAGGAATGAAAGGGTTATCATACAAGAAACATTTGATGGCTCTCGGTCTGTACTTGCCAGAATTCAGAAGGATGAGAGGGAATCTCATTGAAACTTTTTGAATGTTGAAAGGCCTGGACAGAGTAGATGTGGAAAGGATGTTTCCCATAGTGGGAGAGTCTATGACAAGAGGGCACAGCCTCAGGATAGAGGGGCACCCTTTCAAACCAAAGGGTGGTGAACTTGTGGAATTTGTTGCCACATGCAGCTGTGGAGGCCAGCTGTATTTAAAGAAGAGGTTGATACGTTGCCACAGGCAGCTGTGGAGACCAGGTTGCTGGGTGTATTTAAGGCAGAGATTGATAGGTTCTTGTTTGGACATGGCATCGAAGGTTACGGGGAGAAGGCCTAGAACTGGGGCTGAGGAAGAGAGAGAAAAGAATCAGCCATGATTTAATAATGGAACAATCTCGAAGGGTCAGATAGCCTAATTCTGCTCCTGTGTCTTATGGTCTTATGGTCTAATGTGCTTAATTGCATAATGGTGCTGATGCTTTGCAGTAGTTCAACTAAGCTAAAAATGTTTTTTTGATGGTTTTCATTTGTATTCAGTGTCTGAGGCTTAAGTTTCCAACAATAATCAGCCAGCATTGATGGATTACAGTTGACTGATACTGTTTCTCCGTGACCACAATATTCTGGTGAAAGGTTTCACCATGCTCATCACTGACAGCACCTAGATTTGCAGGGATGAAGTCTAAATAGGAATACAAGAGTAACTTCAAGAAAATAGTAGGCCAGATTTTGCTGGATGTTTTGAAGATGAAGAATGGCTGCAGAAACTAGCTTACTTATCAGACATTTTTCATCATATGAACCAGCTGAACACGTCTCTGCAAGGCCCTGTGAAAATGCTTTGACTTCAAGTGACAAGATTCTTGGATTTAAAAGGAAACTGAATCTTTGGAAAAATTATCTTACCAAAGGAAATCTTGAAAGCTTCCACTGTTGCTTGGGCTTGAGAGTGAGAAAGGATATCAGAAAGTCTTGAGTCTTATTGAAAATCACCTGGAAGAACTGCAGAACAAAATTGAACAGTATTTTTCCTCCTTTTCAACACGTGTATGATTGGGTGAGGGACCCTTTTTTTGAATCTGCTGCTCAGCCTAAGAACTTGACTTTGAGAGAAGAGGAGAAACTTTGTGAGCTGCACTCTGATCATGCACTCAAGATGAGATTTACTGACCTGCCCCTGGACAAGTTGTGGATTTCTGTGAAAGAAGGACTTGCTGCCATTCAGAGGAAGTCAATGTACATGTTGCTGCAGTTTTCAACTTCTTACATGTGTGAGCAAGCATTTTCTTGTTTAACAGGCATCAAGAGCAAAGATAGAAATCATCTTGTTACAGTTGAAGATGAAATCTGTGTGTGCTTATCTCAAGTTCAACCCAGAATTGAGAAAGTTATTATCTTTGCCTTATGAGTTTTAAAAATTTATGTAAGGGAAAATAAGACATTAATTTCAAGAATGGTAAGCTAAAAAATCATTCTCTTATCAACAGAGCAACAGAGCAACAGAGCAACAGAGCAACAGATCAACAGAGCAACAGAGCAACAGAGCAACAGAGCAACAGAGCAACAGAGCAGAGACAATTATTGTTGGATTATTATATCTACAACTTACTGATCACGCTAACAACGTATGTAGGGATTCCCTGAGACCTGAAAATTATATTAGGAGTTCCTCTAGGGCAAAATGGTTTAGAAAGGCTGCACTAGAGGTTCTTCAAATTACCTGTCATTTGTGGATCTGTTTGATTTGTGGACCAACAAAAATGCCTTCCTTAATCTTGGCATCAGTTATTCTGGGAAATATTTGTCTCAAATACTGAAATCCTTCACCTTCCTTGTTCATCACTTCCACAAAATTTTTCAGAAGCCCAGTTTCATATGAAGTGGAGGCAAAAATATCTTTGTTGGGACTGCAAGAGACTTATGTGACACACTGTTCTGCTCTGGAGCCAACTGCTAATGAAGTGGCCAATCCTTCTTAATGCAATGAGGATCTTTTAGTACAGCTGTCCCATTCACAAATGAAACAACAGTACTCGGTGTATCCAAGCTGCAATCCTAGTAACAGCACTACTGCTTTCAGATCACCACAGGAGTTCCAGTTGTAGTTGCTGCACTGTGTGTGTTTCAACAAGACTTTCAAATTTCGGTAGTTTTCTTTCATGTGTGCTGCATAGCTGATTGGTATTGAAGGGTGGACATTGTCATTGCGTAGCAACACAGCTTTCAGGCATAACACTGAAGAATTAATAAGAAGACCCCATACTGGCAAGCCAAAGCATGCCCAGGCATGCCTGGATGAGATAGAAAACTTTTAAGCATACATTGTGTGCAACATTTTAACTGACTTGAATTATGAATAGAAGTAACAAGTATATACAATTCCAAAAAACGGTGCGTAATAGGGAAATATCACAGTGATTTTCATGATTAACAGCCCAAAATGCATAAGGTACACCCAAAAGTAATTAGGACACAAAATCTTTGATGTTCGGTGTAATCCCTCAGAATTCCCGTAGTAACGTACCTACCATAGATGTTAGGCTTACTGCTCTATAAGTCCCATGTTTTTTCTTTGCACTCCTTCTTCAGTAAGAGCACATTAGCCACCTGCAGCTTCTTATTTGTGATAACTGATAATATGATAAAGCATATATCTCAGCCAGGGCGCCTGTCATTTCTTCTCTAGCTTCCCACAGTATTGTTGGCCCTAGAGGTTTACAGGGCATAGAATAGAGAACAGAACTGCACAGGAACAGACCCTCCAACTCACAATGCCATGCAAAACTAATTAAGCAAATGACACTTAATAAAACAACCACTTCTACCTGCATACAGTCAATATCCCTTTATTCCCAGTATTTTCATGTACCTATCCAAACTTCTCTTAAACATTGAAATTGAGCTTGCATGCACAAATTGTACTAGCAGCTCATTCTAGAGAAAACAACACAAGTTTGTTCAGCCTCCCCTTATAGTATATGCCCCCTAATCCAGGGAAATGTCTTCTGCACCCACTCCAAAGTCTCCACATCCTTCCCACAATATAGTAACCAGAAATGAATGCAGTTCTCCAGTTACAGCCATGCCAGAGTTTTATACAGCTACAACATAACCTTATGACTCTTGAACTCAATACCTCGACTACTGAAGGCAAACATCCCACCTATCTTCTTCACTACTCTATCAATTTTATCATAATTTATCTGTTATTGAAAGTAGTCAGCCAATATAATAGATCCACTGTCCTAAGTTTGGCAGAATGTCTCATGCTCATATCAGTTTATAAAAAATATCTTTTGAGCAGCCTCCTGCTATAGGCCACACTCTGCTACCAGAACTGTTTACATGAAAAGCTGTCTTCTTAATTCCAAATCTGATCGCTGCTTGTACTTTACATTTGAACCATTTTTAACTGTTTCCTGTTTGTATTCATGCTTGCTATCCACATAACACCAGAGGAATGCCCTATGTCTAATAATCCTTAATGCAACTGAGATACTTGATTGAGTAACTATGTTGAGGTGCTTCCAGTGCACAATTGTTCTGCCATCTTCAACAGCCTACAAAAAGGAATGGATATGGAGCAGTCCATTATAGGTAAGGTCCTCCCCACAAATGAGCACATCTACATGGTGCATTGTCACAGGAAAGCAGCATTTCATGTACAACTGCATCTTCTTGCTCTTCTCCAACTTTTCCCTATGTTCCAAAGGGATCATTCCCTTCATCCTTCTACCTTCACCAACTACTCTTCTCTCAGGGAGCTTTCCCATACAACAGAGGAGGTGCAACACCAACACATTTTGCCTGTATACAAATAGTCATTTCAGGGTGATGTAGTGACCGTCTTGCACCTCTTCCAACTGAGTGTATTGCATTCAGCTTTCTCAGTGTTAGAGAAACCAAATGCAGTTTGGGTTACTGCGTTGAAAAGCACCTCCATTCTGTCCAACTTAAAATGCCAGTCAAAGATCAAAGTGAATTTATTATCAAAGGATGCATATGTCATAATCCAATCCTGAGATTCATGTCCTTGCAGGCATACTCAATAAATGCAATAACTCTAATAGAATCAATGAAAGACCACACTAACAGGGCAGACGACCAGTGTGCAAAGGACAACAAAATGTGCAAATACAAAAAATAATAATAATAATAAATAAGCAGTTCTCTCTGGTTCATGAGACTGATGGTTGAGGGATAATAATTGTTCCTGAACCTGGTGGTGTGAGTCCTGAGGCTCCTGTACTTTCTTCTGATGGTAGCCTTAAAAAGAGATCATGACCTGGGTGGTGGGTTCTCTGATATGATGGACACTACCTTCCTGTGACAATGTGACAACGCACTGCACTGATGTGCTTATTTGTGTGTGTGTGTGGGGGGGGGGGCTTTATTTGAATCCACTGCTTTTTGTAGGATTTTCCATTCAAGGGCATTGGTGTGCACATACCAGGAAGTGATGCAGTCAGTCAATATACTCTCCTCTACACATCCATAGAATTTGTCAAACTAACATTTTAGATATTATGCTGAATCTTCACAAACTCCTAAGGAAGTGGAGGTGCTGCTGTGCTTTCTTTGTAATTGCACTTACATGCTGGACCCAGGACAGGTCCACTGAAATGATAACAGTGAGGAATTCAAAATTGCTGCCCCTCTCCACCTCTGATCCCCTGTTGATGACTAGCTCATTGACCTCCCATTTCCTCCTCCTGAAGTAAATAATAAATAATCGGCTCCTTGGTCTTTCTGACATTGAGTAAGAGGTTGTTATTGTGGCACCATTCAGCCAGATTTTTAGTCTCTCTCCTACATGCTGCTTCTTCACTACCTTTGATTCAGCCTACAACAGTGGTGTCATCAGCAAACTTAAATATAGAATTGGAACTGTGTTTAACCACACAGTCGTAAGTGTAAAGCGAGTAGAGCAGGGGGACAAGCACACAGCCTTGTGGTGCATCTGTGTTGATGGAGATTGTGGAGGAGATGTTGCTGCCAATTCAAAATGAGTGAGGTCTGCAAGTGAGGAAATCGAGGATCCAATGGATTATGCCACCTTAATTATTAGTCCCATTCCCACTCTGACCTCTCGTGGATCTACATTGCCAGAACAATATCCAATAGAAGCTGAAGAAATAAATCGGACTTATTCTTCTACCAGAGCATGGTACAGCCAGTTTGGACTTCATTGTGAATTTAACAGTTTCCGATTACTGTAGGTATGCCTGCAAAACACTTGTTACTTTTTAAGGACCCTATTGCAGACATTTATTCTGTTCTCTTGATTTCTTCTCCTGTCTGAAATTTTAACTTTTTTTCACTTCAGCATGTTTGATGAAGAGGCCTTGATCTCAGCTTCTGATCTCCCCTTTCTCTCTCTCAAACCTCTTCCAACTCTACAGTCCTCAGAGAACTTTTGAGTTCTTCATTCTCTGGCCTTTTGTAAATCCATACTCTTTCATCAGCTATTAAGGACTGAATATTTGTAATCCCCTGAGTAACCTTGTTTGGACACTTTCTCCATGGTCCTTTGTAAAACCCACATGTGAATGAAATGTTAGTTATCCTCTTGATAGCTGCCTTATCTTACAAAAGATTTTCCTTTGAAAATATTTTTGTGAAGCACTTTATCCTGCTTTATGTTTTAATGCATGTTGTTATTTCTATTTAAGCAAACATGCTGTGTTCTTATGTTCCTCAATGGAAGTTGCAATGCTCATAAATAGTAGGAATGAAGATGCAAGGAGAGACAAAAGGAGTTGGGTCATTTTTGTATATTCATATATAACTTAAAGCATAAAGACTGAGAATTACAATTGCCATCAATAGTGGTTGGTGAAATTCCAGCTATTTGCTCTCAGTAGCTTCCTGCACTTGATGTGAAAATGACTGATATTTGTTCGTGGATTATAGGTAATTCTAACCAGAGTTCTGTTCTGAAATACATTTATTGACGCAATAAGTCTAAAATTGATTTAACAGCTTCATGCCTTGTTGAAGGATAGTCTGTAATGGATATTCAACACAATAGTTAGAAGATTTTATATTTTAAAAATTGACTGTACCTTTTATCCATTAGAGAAAATAGTAAACAATTGTCTATATAACATTTAAAATTAATTAATGCTGTGAAATATCTTGATGGACTAAATAAAGCTGCATGATGTCAAAAACCTGTTGTGCTAGATGGCGATTTCAAAATCATGGTTTCATATTTAAAAGCATTTATTTGTCAATATACAGGAGCAAAGATGAAAAATCTTAGCAAGTTTTCTGTTCACAATTTGTTGTTAAATATTTGAGTGTCATTAGCAGCATTAACAGCAGAAAATTAAAGTCTTTCAATTATCATAAAATTTAAACCACTAATTAGGAAAGTAAAGAAAATGATTGTTCATGACACAGTAATTTTCTTAGCATGTAGACTTTCAATTACTGAAAAAGAAAGTTGAACTACATAAAAACAATTGTGTCACAAAATCACATCTCTGTAAGTGTTTAAGTTCTTAAAAGGATAAATCTTTATTACATTACAAAAATTATGATGTTTAATACAGTATTAACACAATTCTGAACTGAAAAATCTAAACTGAAATCAATCTCCTGCAATAAGATATTTCTAGTGTTGGAAATGTGCACATTTACTCTTTATTAATCAACAAATGACTATTTAGTAAATATTATGGTAACAGTGCAATGTACATATGTATGTTGAAATATTGTAACTTTTCATATAGTTACTTCCCAAAATTGAAGGTTTGCAGCCTTCAGCCAATACAAATGATAGTTCTCAACTATGATGTCCAAGACAGTTTTGTAAGAACATGTCAGATGACTCACTTCCAACGTTTCCCTTATCAGGAGGAAATAGTTATTTGCTTGCCTTGGCTGAATATGTACCTTTTACAGAAAGACCAAGCACACAAATGTAACTTTTTATTCCAATATCAACTCGCTCCAGCTACCTAACTGCCATTTTATGTTTTACAAATTGTTTTCTGAATCAGTGGAGCTATTTTATAGTAGATGTGCAAATTCTGCTGTAAAATGGCATAAGTTCATGAAACTCATTTTACTGACCTAGAAAAAAATCTACTTGACTGCAACACATTCAACCTTGATATTCTTCTGCTTGCTTTGTGCAAAAGAACTGGAATCCCAAACTGCCCTTAATCTGAATTCCTGGTGTTGCTGGTATTTGTGACATCTAGGAGGAACTTGCCTTACTTAAATACATGTGAAGGATAGTCCGATCAGTAAAGATAATTAGATTAAAGTGTGCTGATTCACGTCATGTATTAAAATATTCTCAAACACCACTGAACATTTGACTGATGTACTCAGGTCAAATACTCAATACTTTCAGGCAACTAAATTTTCCATCAAAAAGTCCATCACAACCAGTTATGCAAAAAAATTCCCAAGGTGTTGAGGAAAGTCGACATTTCTGAAACTAGATTAATTTTTTCATGCAAATAGATCAATATTACTCTTTTCCATAGATGCTGCCCGGCCTGCTGAGTTCCTCCAGCATTTTGTGAGTGTTGCTTGGATTTCCAACATCTGCAGATTTTCTCTTGTTTGCAATATTATTTACTTTTAGATTATTTACTTGCAGATTTTCTCTTGCTTGCAATATTTCTTACAGTTATATTGCCACTTCTATGGAAAGATATATGGTTTCAATTTTTCAATAATTACTTTCACATCAGTAATTGCAAGAGTACCACTTACATAGTACGAAAACACAAAACTTCAACATGAAAGGGAAAGATTATGTAAGTTTTCAGTAATTCAGCAGGATTGTGTGGCATAATGCTGCAGATTTATGCTATTGCACTCATAGAATATTCGACTCAGGCAGAGGCAGTAAAGGTTTAAAGTTGATCAAATTAGTTCAACAATTATTTTTGATGTATAGTGTCAAGAACAGTAGGATGTGGGTTAAAAGTTGCTCTTATGATTTGGAATTGTCAATAAAAGAAGTACTCAAAAAGTCAGAATTCAAGATCAGGTTCAACAAAAGGCATCAGTATTGCGTTTTGTTCTCTAGGTGGGATCAGCTGAGATTTTATCACAGAAAATGGATCTATTACTCAATAAGTATGTACCCTTATGGCTGATATTACATATGCCTCATAATCATGCTTTAACAGATGGTTTCTTGTTCTTAATCACCATAAGAAGTTTCAGATATACACAAAGAATTCAATTGATTGTTTGAACTTTTGACAAACATCAAAAATAACTTGTCATAATCCAATAAAGAATATGCAGATTTTTGACATAATTCCAAAAGAGCAATCTGAAAGTCTCTTTAATAGTCAGGTTCCATCACTTCATTAATCATCAGAAGCAAATCTGAGAAACATGGTCTTCCCTCAGCTTTCTAGAAAGAAAAATAAAGACACATAAGCATTTTTATTGAAAATTAGTGAATTAAAATTATATTTATTCAGAAACTGCTCTAACAAAATTTATTTCCTCCATAGTCCATTTTAATAGAGCTTTTGCAAAATAGGATGTACAATAAGACAATTTTAGTAGTATAAATACAATCAACCTTAGTTTGTATATTGACTTAATTATTAAATAAAGCCTTAGCCTTGTTCTACCTTTTCAGTCTAAATCTTTGAGACTTTCAAAACCATACTCATTTACCCCAAATCTCATGACACATTCTCTGCAATGCTATGTTCTTACCACATAAGTTACAAATTACACTGAGTTTTTAAAAGTATACATTTGCTTGTAGAAGTAGATGCCATTAGAAAAAGCAAAATTTAGTGTCCTTCACCAATAATCCCTACCTGACTGTCCATTTAATTGGGGAGGTAACAGTCAACTACATTGATGAGTTTAAATTTGTACAAGAGACCAGCGTGGCCAAATATGTCATATTTCCTTCCATGAGGATCAGTGCGCAGATGAGTTTTAGTGACAGCTCAACAGTTTCAATACAGATGCCAGCTTTTTTCTACAGGATTATATTTAAATCTGCAAACTACCTCATACTCCTGGCTCTCAACCAAACAATTTTAATACCAGCTTCACACATCAAAGTTACTGGTGAACGCAGCAGGCCAGGCAGCATCTCTAGGAAGAGGTACAGTCGACATTTCAGGCCAAGACCCTTCGTCAGGACCAATGTGCCTGACGAAGGGTCTCGGCCTGAAACGTTGACTGTACCTCTTCCTAGAGTTGCTGCCTGGTCTGCTGCGTTCACCAGCAACTTTGATGTGTGTTGCTTGAATTTCCAGCATCTGCAGAATTCCTGTTGTTAATGCCAGCTTCATTGTGGTCAGATTCATTATTCTCCTCTAAAGCTTCTTCCCAGCTCTATCCCAATCATAGCCAGGGTATATTCAATAGCGGCTTATCTTTCCAACCTATTGCTTTCAATAATGGCTCTAAACAGGAAGAAGTGCAGGAGATCAGACTTTTAAAAATGGATCTAACTTTGGCTTTCCCTCAGCTACATGCTTCTCCTTGGTGACTATCACTGTTTTTGGAGTCAGTTTCTAATGCGGTTAGTGATGTGACCAGTGATGAACTGCCCCAACTTCACTGTTCTAGGACCATGCTCCCAAATTCTCCTACAAGCCACTCCAATATTTTGTTCTGCACGTATTCTTTTACATTAATCTTAAAACCTTTCACATCCAAGCTGTTAGTCGCCCTTCCTTATCCTCCCATTTGTGAATCATTGTCCAGATTAGTCTCATTAGACCTCTATGAAGCATCTTGGAACATTTTTTTCCACATTAAATATGTTATATAAATACAGCCATAGTTATTCGAAAGCAAAGGGCAAATCAAGTGAATCAGCAAAATCTGATAATTCCAACGTGACAGAACATGGACAGTTCTTCAGCAAACTTGAAGTCACTAGCGTTTATATATTTTGAATGAAATTAACACAAAGTCACTTTATAGACATAAAGTATACACAATGTATATAGGCTATCTTATGTATTTATATTTATTGATTTTTTATTATTGTGTTCTTTATCTTATGTTTTTTGTGCTGCATCAGATCCAGAATAATAATTATTTTGTTCTTTACACCTGTGTACTGGAAATGATATTAATTCAAGATTCAAGATTGTTTAATTTCCTTTGAAGTGCTGTGCTATATTTGATGTAATGTGGATTCCAGTAATTTGGGACACCACATCAGTACATTTTGGCCCAATTAAACAGCTGTCCCAATTAGCCAAATTTCATGGAAATAATTAAAAAGTTATAAAAAAGACAAATCACAGTTTAACCAAGGAACAAATTATGTATTTAAATGAAATACAGAACAAACTACCAATACTACCACAGTACTACAAAACTGCGTATTAGTTATTAATAGTTGCTGGTGGAGGAATTTATCCAGTGCATACTGCTGTGTTCTTTCAATTGACTGTAAATGAACAAAATCAGCACAGACACCTAGTGCAAATAATGGACAGCCTTCATACAATGCTTTTGACAATTGAATCCACCAAATCCTCATTGTCATTGTAACATTCAAGATGATTGTTGATATCTTTAAGTTCTTTGTAGTCCCTAACTTGTTGAAGTGATGAAATAGTTTCATTTTCACTCCTGGCTGTTTATGGCATCTCTAAGTCTGGATGCTTGAAACCACAGTGAGCAAAGCAGTTCTGAATTGCCTTACTGCCTATTTCTCACCAACTGTCCGTAATAAAAGTCACTGCTTTTTGAACACAAATGCATACAACTGACTATTTAAAAACTCTAAGCACAGCGTAGTGTCCAACAGCCACACATGCAACTGACACTAGTTAGAAACTGTTTGGCAAGTCTCCTATCCTATTAAGCAGCATAGTGTCCCGAAAAAATGAAGCAAATCCCGGCTATTTTATTGATTAGTTTTTTTTTTAAAGAGTTGTCCCAAATAAATGGCTGCTCTGATTAACCAATGGCCCTATTAATCTGAATCCACTGTTTCCTTGGAAGATAATAAGTTCTTCTCTTTGCGACAGGAGAACACACATCATAGTACAATAGTCTCAGTTTTATTATTTTGAACATTATTATTGTATATTATTGCACATTGGTAAATTATTGGTATATTATTATTCTGTATTTTAGTTAATATTATTATTACATTTATTATTATTGCTAAGTGTGTTTTTAAATGTGCTGCTGTAATGAAATAATTTCCCACTCAGGAACAATAAAGTACTTATTATTATTATTAATAAAAGCAATTTCAGATCAATCATGGAATTAACATGTTTGTTTCATTTTCACAGTAGACTTTGGACATAGTGTGATCGTCATTCTTTACACTGATCAGTACATTCAGTGGCCCCTTTCTTAAGTACACCAGTACACCTGTTTATTAATACAAATATCTAATCAGTCAATCCTGTGCATCAGTCACTCATTGCATAAAAGTACACAGACATGGTTAAGAGGTTCAGCTGTTGTTCAGACCAAACATCAGAAATGGGAAGAAATGTGATCTACTGACTTGGACTATGAAACGATTATTGGTGGTTTGTGTAATCTCAGAAAATGCTGATCTCCTGGGATTTTCACACACAGCAGTCTCTAGAGTTTACAGAGAATGGTATGAACAACAAAACAAAAAAAAAATCCAGTGAGTGGCAGCTCTGTTGGTGAAAATGCCTTGTTAATATGAGAGGTCAGAGGAGTATGGTCAGACTGGTTCAAGCTGACGGAAAGGCAACAGTAACTCAAATAATCATGTGTTACAACAGTGGAGGGCTGAAGATCATCCCTTAATGCACAATACGTTGAATCTTTAAGTAAATGCGCTGCAACAGCATGAGCATGGTCACTTTACAAGGTCAGGAGAAACTTATAAAGTGGGCACTGAGTGTCATTTGCATGAGAAATTTCACATCATGTTATCCTCAGAGCAGAATTAACACTAGATTCAAAAATTTCAAAATACTCCTGAGAGATTTTCTTGTTCTGTTCTTCTAAAAGCTTCATCAAAAACGCCATAGAAATTTTGTTACATGAACGCTGTAAATTGCTGGAGAATTTTTTGGATGAGTGGAGTATTTTTGCTCTCACTCAGAGTGGTGCTCAGTATGCACTGCATCAGAGCCTGAATAAATCAATGTTTCAGAAATCCACCACTGCTGTAGAAGATATTCCTGGTGTGCTGTCTTGATCTGAGTCGTAATTAAGAAAGCCAGATTCAGGATGCAGGCCAAACACACAAATCTCTTGAACACTAAGCAAAACCAGAAACTTTGTCAAAGGTTATATGCCCTAAAAACACCTTCTTGAATAATTCTCCTGTGAAGCATCTTGGGATGTGTTGTTATATTAATTTTGTGACATAGGTTTAATGCAATTTTCTAATAAAGACAAGAATTATTCACCACTAACATCACTGAATTTAAAAACAATATGGGTAATTTGGTGAGTAATTTCAAAATATCATAAACATTTTCAACTGAAGAAGCAAAAGAAAATGTAACATCACCAACCTCATGCCAACAATGATTCATGATCTCATAAACAGGTTTTGATGCTTGTTTTGGTCGATATAACCGAAAGCCAGATGAAATAAATTCAACTACCTCTGCATTTGTTTTAGTTTCGAATGGCATTTTTCCGTCATTATAAACTTCCCACATCAGAACACCTGCAAATTAAATTTTTAAAAATGTATTTTAAGTTCCTAAGACCAACTTAACTTCGTATCAAATTATCTATATGTCATTACAAAGAAATCAGAATGAATTACTCTGTCAATGTCTACCCTTTTGACAGTGTTACCAAATTGGCTAGATAGATATGTTCTGATTCATATTACATGTAATATAACCCAATATTACATATATTTGTTGGAAGAAATACATGAACCTCTGGGGCAATGCTTTCTACAGAAGCTATTGGAGTCAGGTGTTCCAATTCATGAGATGGGATTGGAGGTGTGAGTTGTAGAAGTGCCCTACCCTATAAAAAAGACAGACCAAGTCAGGATCCTGACAGAGCCTGCTCTTCTCAAGAAAGATCTGTTTATGTGCACCATGCCTCGATCAAAACAACTTTTAGAGGACCTTAGAAGAAGAATTGTAGAGATGCATGAAACTGGAAAAGGCAACAAAAGCACTTCTAAAGATCTGAGTGTTCATCTGTCCATAGTAAGAGAAATGGTCTACAAATGGAGGAAATTCAGTACTTTTGTTACTCTCCTTAGGAGTAGGCATCCTGCAAAGATCACACCAAGAACACAATGTGCAATGCTGAAGAAGGTGAAGAAGAACCCAAGGGTAACATCAAAAGACCTGCATAAGTCTCTAGAACTTGCTAAAGTCTCTGTTCATGTTTTCACTATAAGAAAAACACTGAAAAAGAATGGTGTTCATGGAAGGACACAATGAAGGAACCCACTGCTCTCCAAACGAAACATTGCTGCACATCTCAAGTGTGCAAAAGACCACCTGGGTATTTTACAACTTTTTTACAACAATATTCTGTGGACAGATTAGATAAAAGTAGAACTTATTGGCAGAAATGCATATTGCTATGTTTGGAGGGAAAAGGGCAGTGCACGCCAACATCAAAATCTCATTCCAATTGTGAAGCATGGTGGAAGGAGCATCATGGTTTTGGGCTGCTTTGCTGCCTCAGGGCCAGGACAGCTTGCAATTACTGAGGGAACAATGAATTCAAAGTGGTATCAAGACATTTTACAGGAGGATGTCAGGATAGCAGTCTGTCACCTGAAGCTTAATGGAAGTTGCATAATGAAACAAGGCAATGATCCAACAACAGAATGGTTTAAAAACAAGAAAATTCATGTTTTGGAATGGACCAAGTCGAAGTCCTGGCCTTAACCCTATAGAAATGTTGTGGAAGGACCTGAAGCAAGCAGGTCATGCAAGGAAGTAACCAGTATCCCAGAGTTTTGTAAGGTGGAATGACCTAAAATTCCTCCAAGCCAATGTGCAGGACTGATCAATAGTTACCGGAAATGTCTGGTTGAAGTTATTGCTGTACATGGGGATCACAACAATTACCGAAGGCAAAGGTTCACATATGACATTTTAGGTCATATTTACATAGAAAAAGTGAAAATTCTACAAGGTTCACAAACTCATTAGTACCATTGTAGGTAACCAGAACTGTGTACAATATCCAAATATGGCTCCACCTACATCTTATACAACTTCAACATAACATTCCAACTCCTGTACTCAATAGTCTCATTTATGAAGGCCAATGTGCCAAAATATGTTTATGAACCTATCTACCTGCAATGTTATTTTCAAGGAGTTATGGATCTGAATTCCCAGATCCCTCTTTTCTTCTGCACTCCTCAGTGCCTTACTGTTCACTGTGCAAGTCCTACTCTGGTTTGTCCGCCCAAAGTGCAACACCTCAGACTTGTCTGCATTAAATGCCATCTGCCTTCTTTCAGCCCATTTTCCCAGCTGAGAAAATTTTATCCACGTTATCATCCAGATTATTAACATAGATGACAAACAGTAACAACTGACCCAGCCTGGTCCCTGCAACACACTCGTAGTCACAGGCTTCCAATCAGAGAGGCAACCATCTGCTACCACCCTCTAGCTTCTCCCGCCAAGCCAATGTCTAATCCAATTTACTACTTTATATTGAATGCCAAGTGATTAAACCTACTTGACCAGCCTCCCAAGCGTGACTTTGTCAAAGGCCTTGCTAAACTCTATGTAGCCAATTTCAACTGCCATTCCTTCATCAATTTTCCTGGTAACCTCTTTCAAAAATGTTATAAGATTGGTCAGACACGACCTACCATGCACTAAGCCATGTTGTCTATCTCTAATCAGACACTATCAATTTTTTTATATATCTTGACACTTAGAATACCTTTCCAATCGACTTCATCCTGAATGCCAGTCAAATTAACTTTCTTAACCAGTCTTGAAATTTCTTGAACAAAATAAGATTAGCTCTGCTCCAGCCCTCCAGCACTGTGGCTAAAGATGTTTTAAATGTAGCTGCCAGGGCACTTGCAACTTCTGCACTAGTTTCCTACAAGGTCCTAGTGCCACCTTGTCAGACCTTAGGGTCTTAGTCATCCTAATTTGCATCAAGACAGCAAGCAGCCTCTCTTCTGTAATCCAGATTCAGTCCAGGATCTCACTACTGTTTTGCTTTAGGTCTTTACACTGCGTCCATCTCCCGAGTAAATACAGATGAAAAAAAAATCCATTTACCATCTCCCCCATCTTTTTCAGATTCATACCTAGATGACTTTGCTAATCTTCATGTGGACCAATTTTTTCTCTTTATCTTTTTGCTTCTAATGTATCCCTCATCACCTTGTCTGCCAGAGCACCTTTCTTTTAGTTGTCTGGATTTCCCTCTTAAGTGTTCTCTTGCATTTCTTATACTCCTCTGGTACTTCATTTGTTCCTTGCTGCTTATAACTGCACCGCCACCTTCTTCCTAAGCACGGCCTCAATATTCCCCCAAAACCAAGGTTCTCTCATTTGTGCTCTCAATATTTCACTTTTGAAGGCCTCACTTACCAAGCATCTCCTTGCCAGAAACAACCTATCATAGACTACACCTGCCAAATCCTTTCTGATGCCATCAAAATTGTCTTTCTGCAATTTAGAATATCAACCCAAGGACCAATCCTATCCTTCTTCTTAAATATCTTGAAATTAATGGTATAATATTCTCTAGATCTAAATTGTTCCCCTACGTACACTTTTGTCAACTGCCCTGTCTCATTCCCCAATAGGAGATCCAGTATTGTACTCTTTCTAACTGGACCTCTATACACTGATACATTGACAAACATGTCCACTCCTTTTACAGTCCTAGTCAATACATGGCAGGTTAAAAATAATTTACTATTACAACCTTATTTTTCATGCAACTATTTCCTATCTCTCTACAAATGTGCTCCTCTAAATTCCTCTGACTATTGGATGGTCTAAAATATAATTTCATTAACATGGTCATCCTTTTCTTATTCCTCAGTTCCACCCATATAGCAGTAGACAAGACTGTCTGAGCACATTTTCCCTGACATGTAATGCCACCACTTCCCCTTTAATACTTCCCCTCTATCATGTATAAAACAATACATAAACTCAGAGTCCTGTTCCTCCAACCAAGTCTCACTAATGACTACAATATCATAACTCCATGTTCCGATCCATGCTCTAAGCTTATTTCTCTTACCTACAATACACCTGGCATTGAAATAGACTCACCTCAGAACCTTAGTCCCATCATGATCAACCTTTCTTTTCCTGTCTTTGTATGTAGGTTTAACATCTACTTTCTTGCAACCACTCTACTAGCTGCTCTGACACTCTGGTTCCCATCCCCCTGCAAGTCTGCATAGTATGCATGGACCCTTACCCTTATGTAGATACAGTTCATAGCTAGAGTTAGTTGCTATGGAAACAGGCCCTTTGGCCAAACTGGTCCATATCAATGAAGATGCCCTGCCCCCATCCAAGCTTGTCATATTTGCTATCGCTTGGCCCAAAATCTTCCAATCTGTGTACCTAT
Organism: Mobula birostris; assembly: GCF_030028105.1. Taxonomy (NCBI): domain Eukaryota; kingdom Metazoa; phylum Chordata; class Chondrichthyes; order Myliobatiformes; family Myliobatidae; genus Mobula; species Mobula birostris. The sequence continues at coordinate 62,696,344 of NC_092372.1, read as the reverse complement.
TCAAGAGTCTTTTAGGAGTTATTATTGCTTCAAGCACTTCCTCTGGCAGCTCATTCAAATACATATCACCTTTGTGTGAAGAAGTTGCCTCTCAAGTTCTTTTTATATCTTTCCCCTCTCATCTTAAAACTATGCTCTCTAGTTGTTAAATTCCACAACCCTGGGAAAAAGACTTGAGTGCATTCACCCTTTCCATACCACAAATAATTTTATATACCCGCTTAAAATCACCTTTCAGTCTCCACACTCCAAGGAATAAAATCTTAGCCTATCTAACCTGCCTCTATAATTCAGTCCCTCATGCCCTGCAGCATTGCTGAAAATACTTTCTGGATTCTTTCTAGTTTATTAACATCTTTCCTATAGCAGTGTGACAAAACTGAACACAATACTCCAAGTGGGGCCTCCCAACATTCTGTAGATCTGCACCATGACCTCTCAACTTTTAGACTCAATGCCCTGATTGGCTAAGGCCAGCATGCCAAAATACTTCTTCACCACTATATCTAACTGTAACATGACTTTCAGAGAACCATGTACATGTATTTTATGGTCCTATTGTTTTACAACACCACCCAGGGCCCTGCCGTTCACTGTGAAAACCCTACCTAGATTTGACTTTCCAAAGTGCCACACCTCCTACTTATCTGAATTAAAATCCATTTGTCATTCCTTGGTACACTTACTCAGATGATCAAGAGCTCCCTGTAATTTTTGATAGCTTCCTTCATTTTCCTCTTAACCAGCTATCTTAGTGTTACCTGCAAACTTAATGACCATATCTTATTCATATAGATGCCATACAACAACATGCCTAACACTGACCGCTGAGGCACAGGAACAAGATCCAGACACAACTCTCCACCAACAACACACACAGCTTATGGCAAAGTCTGCACACCATTTCAGACTTTAAGGCTAAATGCAGTGGTGTTTCCAACATTGCTGCTTCTCTCCCAGATGAGCTAAATCCTTTTTTACTCTCAGTTCGTTGACGCCAACACTGAGCCCCTGAGGAGAGCTGTCGAAGTGATCGACGCCTTAGTCATCTCTGAGGCTGAAGTACGCAGGTGTTTCCAGCGAGTGGACAGTCGCAAGGCTACAGGATCAGATGGCATCCCAGGGCGGGTACTCAGAGTGTGGACATCACAACTGACAAGTGTGTTTACAGACATTTTTAATCTCTCCCTCTCCCAGTGTAGAGTGCCCTCCTGCTTCAAACCATTCACCATTGTTCCTGTACCTAAATAGACCGAGGTAACATGTCTGAACAACTGGCGTCCTATCACACTCACCTCAAAAATAAGGAAATGCTTTGAGAGGCTGTTCAAGGACTACATCTGCAGCATACTGCCACCCACACTGGACACCCTACAATTCACCTACCGACACAACTGATTGGCAGATGATGCAATAGCCACAGCTCTACGTACCGTCCTTACACATCTGGAGAAGGATACATATGTGAGAATGCTGTTCTTGGACTACAGTTCAGCATTCAACACCATAACTCTCTCCAGGCTCGACAAGAGGCTCAGAGACTTCGGCCTTCACCCTGCCTTGTGTAGCTGCATCCTGGACTTCCTGTCAGATTGCTGGCAGATGGTAAGAGTGGGCTCCCTCACCTCTGCCCTCTATACAGGTGCCCCTCACAGTGTCCCAAGCCCCCTCCTTTACTCTCTGTATACCCACAGCTCCAATCTGCTAACTAAATTTGCTGATGATACTACATTGATTGGCCTAATCTCAAATAATAACGAGGCAGCCTACTGAGAAGAAGTCATCACCCTGACATAGTGGTGTCAAGAAAACAACCTCTCCCTCAATGTCACAAAAACAAATAAGCTGGTTGTGGACTACAGGAGAAACGTAGACTGACTAACCCCTATTGACGTCAATGGATCTGGGGATTAGAGGGTGAACAGCTATAAGTTCCTTGGCATACACATCACTGAGGATCTAACGTGGTCTGTACAATACCGGCTGTGTGGTGAAAAAAGCACAATAGCACTTCTTTCACCTCAGACAGTTGAAGAAGTTTGGTATGGGCCCCCAAATCCTAAGAACTTTCTACAGGGGCACAATTGAGAGCATCCTGACTGGTTGCATCACTGCCTGCTATGGGAACTGTACTTCCCTCAATCACAGGACTCTGCAGAGAGTGGAGCAGACAGCCCAGTGCATCTGTAGATGTGAACTTCCCACTATTTAGAATATTTACAAAGACGGGTGTGTAAAAAGGGCCCGAATGATCATTGGGGACCCAAGTCACCCCAACCACAAACTGTTCCAGCTGTTACCATCTAGGAAATAGTACTGCAGCATAAAAGCCAGGACCAACAGGCTCCAGGACAGCTTCTTCCACCAGACCATCAGACTGATTAATTCATGCTGATACAATTGTATTTCTGTGTTATATTGACTGTCCTGTTGTACATGCTATTCATTACAAATTACTATTAATTGTATATTGTACATTTAGATGGAGATGTAACTTAAAGAATTTTTACTTCTCATGTATATGAAGGATGTAAGTAATAAAGTCAATTCAATACAGTAGTCATGGGCTTCCAGTCAAAGAAATAGCCTTCCACTATCACCCTCAGCGTTCTAACATCAAGTCAAGTGTCAGGTCTCTTTGGCTTCTATGCAATCTAACCTTCCTGAGCAGTCTACCATATGGAACCTTATCAAAGGCCCTCCTCTCCCCCTTATCAACCAGGCCTTTATCGGCTTTCTTGACCACATCATCAAAAACTCAAATCAAGTTCTTAAAATATGATCTCTCACACACAAAGACATGCTAACTATCTTTAATCAACCCCAGCCTCTCCAGATGCATGTGTAACTTATTCACAGTATCCTCTCCATTTACTTACCCACCACAGATGCTATTATCTACAGATCCCACATTTTTCTTTGCTGCCTTTCCTAAATAAAGGCAAAAGACTCACTACCCTCCAGTCTTCTGACTCTTCACCAGTGGCTAACGATGATGCAAGTATCTCAGTCAGGGTGCCAATTTCTTCTCTAGCCTCCAACAGTGTTCTTGGACATACCTGATTAGGCCCTGGGGAATTTTCTCCCTTCATACTTTTTAAGAAATCCAACACTTTCCGCACTGTAATGCAAATTATCTGCAAATTTCCCCATTTACTTTTCCTAATACTGAAGTCTTCTGTCTTTTTCCAGGTTCCAAAATCTTCACATCTTTCTCCATATCCTGACTTGAAAGGCAGGATATTCCAAACTTGTCAACTTGTGCCTCATGAGAAACTCGAGGCAGATAACACTCCTCCAAAATGTAAAAAAAATTGGAAAGCCACCATTAAGTGCAAAAACATACAGTAGCTATAATTGATGGACAATGCATTTACCTCAATTGTGAAACAATGAAATTTTTTTAAATGATATTGATATCAAGTACCATAAATAACTTATGTCAACTGATAATTCTACTTGCAAAACAGCAGCAATTTTCACACATTGAAAGAACACTGTGACAGTATGTTGCACGGAGTGTTAAAAAGAGTGTGAGAAAGAACAGAGCTGGGTTGAGAAGTTGTCAATCCTGCTACGAATTGTGGTCAGATTGAAATTGATTTTTTTATGTATTCTTATTTCAACCTCTAGAATGCTGCATAAATATTTTGTTTTTGATTCATTTTTGGGATCTGAGCATTGATGAGTTTGCTGTGTATCCCTAAATGCCATGCAGGAAGAAGTAATGGGCTATCTTGTTGAACAGCTGCAGCTCTTCTGGTAAAGAAGCTCCCACAGTGTTGCATGGAGTTTCAAGGTTTAGGCAAAGCAACATGAAAGGACCAGTATTAATTTTCTAAATCAGGGTAGTACGCAACTTGAAGGTGAACCTGCAGGTGGTAGTGTTCAATGCACCTGCTGCTCTTTGTGGTGAAAGTTACAAGGTTGGGACAAGGCTCTCAGAGTAAATTTGCATTGTTAGAGATATGACAAATGGAACACGTTTAAGTAGTATCCGTTTAGATTAAATTTTCTTACCAAATGACCAAACATCCGATTTACTGCTGAATTTAGAGTAATGTAGCACCTCAGGGGGAGACCATTTCACTGGAAACTTAGCACCCGAAGAACCAGTGTACTGATCATCCAAGACATATCTGAAGATGATGCAAATGAATAAAATTATATTATTGATTTCATAACAAAAAGAGGTTATTTGATTCATCACATGTAAATTGGTGCTATTGATTTCAATCCATTCTCTCCTTTGCTGCTCCATACTCAATGTTTAGCATATATCCAATTATTAATTATTATTGTTTATTATTATTAATTATTAATTCAAATCATTATCAGCATACCAACAGTGGCTCATATGAATGTTGTATATTGTATGAATGCACAAAAAATATACTAATTTTCCTTTTAATATATTCAGTTTAATTCTAATATTTCTTGTGACATATTGCTTAACCTATGGAAATAAGCTTTCAGCACAACTGCAAAATGTTTTAATCCCAGGTTGATTGCCAACAGATTATGGTTTGAAGCCACCCTCCAGATTTTAAGCCCTAAATGTTCAAGGGCTTAATTTTAAAATTACTCTGACAAAATGAGTAGAAACCATTACATTCTAAAGAAAAAGATTCCTTCAGTTCTGCGCATTGTAGAATTTTGATGTTATGTGGTCAAAACTCAAATTTAGGTCTGTGTTTAAGAGATCTGGACTAAAAGCAATCAAGATTGTTCTCAGGATCTTAAGTAAAATTTTAATGATTGGATTAAAAGCTACAATGGAAAATAAATAGCATGATGATATATAACGTCTTGATACGTGTAATATTGTATTTTATTACTTGTTATTTCTTCTTATAATTGACATTTTAAAATTGCTGAGGAAAAAGAAGCTTTAAGTAATTTCATTTTGAGCAAAAGTCGACAGATTAAGGAGTAAGACTTTTCATCCATAGTTTCGAGTTTAAAAATTGGTATATGCTGGCATAAGAAGCAATAGTTCAATAATGAATAATGATTTCTGACCCTAAAGTCTCCCCCCTCCCCCCCCACAAAAATGGCCTTACAGTTCATTGACAGTAAATATTTGCCATTAGAGGTTAAGCTCGATGAAGGAGAATAAGCCAATAATTAATTTAAAAAGCAGGCCTAAGTTAAGAGATTTGACCTTTTGTGCACTACTTAACAGTTACTCAGAGAATTTACTCAATTAGTTTCCTGTGACATGATACTGTCACTGCCTACTGTTTCTCTACTTAAATCTTCAGAAGTCATTGTGCCTTGCACAATGTCAGGGAAAATCATACCTAAATTAGGCAGCTGATATAGAGAAATGGGGCAAAACCAAATGGTAGCAGGTCAGAAGCATTGGGAGTGAGGCAGAAATAAAACTCAGCTCTTCATCTTGCATACACACACAAGAAGAAATAGGTGGGTTTTTTTTGAGTAGCGGCAAACTGCACACACTCAAATACATTTGTGACTGAAGTCAGAGAATTAAGTTAAAAGAGCCTACTTGAAGCCTACAAATTGAAGATCGTTTTATTTTTTTTAATCTGAAGTCTCAAACTCCAGGTTACAGCAGGGTTCCATTCTTTTGAACTATTTGTAACCTGAATAGTTTGCAAGTCAGAAATGTGGCTGCAAACTGTGTTCTCACACAGCAGAAGCTCTCTGCAGCACCAAAGCAATGGCAAATCTATCCCTCCATTCTTCCAAATACTTGTTTATATCTAAATGTTGTGCACAAGTCAGGCATTGTAAGATGAGTGTGCCTGTAATGAGTAAATTTAATTTTTGAGAGCATTTTTTTGAGTAAAATATTTCTTTAGGCATTACATCACTAAGTAAAAATGCATTTTAGTTTTAAAAGTTACTGATTTTCAATTCCTGCCACGGCCTGCAAAGAGTTTGTATGTTCTCCCCATGACCATGCTCCAGGTGCTCCAGCTTCCTCCCATGGTCCAAAGACATACCAGCTGGTAGGTTAATTGCTCATTGTAAATTGTCCCGTGATTAGGCTAGGATTAAATCAGGGAATGCTGGACAGTGTAGCTTGAATGGCCAGAAGGGCCTATTCCATTCTGTATCTCAATAAATAAAAACTTAAAAAAATAATGTGGAGAAGTGCAGTCTTGGCATTCATATAGTTTGCTAATAATTGTGTAGGTTTTCTTTTCCCATTTCCCATTAAGATGTCAATGTACTGATTTTCTATTACATAGACAAAATACTGGAAGGAAAATTAACAGTGTCTGCCATATTAAAGATCTTTGTTATAAATAAATATGGATATATACATTTATTTTGTATTAACTTTTAAGATATTGGATGACTTTAGTTATAGGAAGCATTCTTTTGTTGATTTTGATTTCTCATAACAATTAACTAAAAATAATTTTGATACAAAAGCTTTATCCTACCTGGTCATTCCAAAATCAGACACTTTCACCACATGTGATTCACTCACCAAACAGTTCCTTGCAGCCTAATTAAAAACAGCCATATTTCTTAAGATAAATTTTGAGCAGTTTCCATTGCCACCCACAACATCAATAAAGCATTCACAATCACAACCAATATGCTTTACTTTAGACTTCCATATAGTTACTTTAAGGGCAAAGTTCCATGTACTTCTCATTATAATCATATCCATGATTAATCAATTTCTTTGCCACTGATACATCTGAACATTGCAGTTGAATTTACTTGGGTTTTGTTTGACTGTCTACTCTAGGAAAAGACAAATTAAGCTAAACTTTTACCATATAAATTCAGAATTGTGCATAGAATTTTAAAATATAAATCGTAGATTAATTATGTAAGTCATAAAGTTGATAACAAATTAGAACTGTACATCCAAACATTCATTTTCAATGTTCCCATGAATAAATTCCTGTAATTGATCATGGAAAATACCCATATAAAACCGTCACTTATTATTACAGCCTTCCATCACTAGAGGACTATACTTGGTCTTATTTACTCTCCTTCTATTAATTCCATGGCCAATATCATGACAGAAATAGACATATTAGTTTATACAGTTTAATTACCAGCAATCCTATAATTGCTGATCTTCAGTCAAAACTTAGTAATGAATCTAAAATTCAGTTATGTATTTTAACTGATAGCAGATACACCATGAGATCTTAGTTAACTGCCAGCTGGGGGAGAAAATTACCAAATATGAACTCTAATCTTTGAATAGTGCCAGTTGCTTTGAACTAAAGAGACTAAGGGGTGTAGTTCCTCAAAAGAATTAATTTTAATAGAGAGAGACTCCTTGCTGAGCTACACTTGATTTGGATTGGTGAATTCAATCTGCAGTATTTCCACTTCTTTTCTTTTATCTTAACTGTGCAAGTTTCCTCTCCTTTTAAGAAGCTGTCATTTCAGTCTGCATTGTTTTATTGGTGCAAGTTTGCATTATTTTTCTGAATTAATTAAAATTACCAGATCTCTGTGAATGAACTTCTTTGTTTCCAAATATGACATGCCTTCGCACACATCCTGACAGATGCTCAGTAACATTTCGTTGTTTAGCTGCCCTCTTCTTTGTCTGAGATAGTTCAGTAGACAGCCAAGTTCCATAAATTCAGTCACAATATAAATGGGCTTTTGTTGTGTGCAAACTCCATACAGTTGAACTAATTTAGGATGCGATAACTTCCTGCAGATAAATTCAACATTTTAGTAACTATCTGAATTCAAAGGTGAATTAAATTTTACATTATTATGTTTATAGATTATGAACACTATATTTACAGTATATTAAGAATTCTAAAATTTTACATAAGCAGTGACACAAGATTGTGTTCACTTTTAGCCAGTAGAACCACGGTCCACCTCCTGCCTACTTTTTAGCTCTCCTGTGCATTGAAAGACAGAAATCTGGAGATCAATGCCAGTGTGTCATCCCTCACACTGGATGCCTGTGCTACCCTTTCCTTCCGTGCCCAATGAACAGAGGTACCACACAATTTCATAGCTGTAAAGTGAAAACTCCTAGTCGTGATTTGAGATGTCAAATTTGAAGCTAAAGAGAGAAAGCAGGGAAACACAACTCCCACACATACTGGAGTTTGCTGCATGATCTGCTTATCCTCAATGAAAGCTCTGGCCACCCCAAAATCCCCCTTTATCTTTTGCCCCATTGTAGAATATAAAGCATACAGTATAAGAACAGGTCCTTTGGCCGACTATATTTGCCCCAAACATGATGTCAACTAATCACATCTACCTGTGCATGTCCATATCCCACAATTCCCTGCTCATTTCACATCAATCTAAGAGAGGATGTGCTGGCATTGGAGAGGGTCCACAGGAGATTCACAAGGATAATTGATGGACGAATGACCTAATTCTGCTCCTATGTCTTGTGGTCTTATGCTGAGTCAGACCATTCTGGAGTTGACCTCATCAGCCACTACATCTGCCTCGGCACAAATCAGGAGATGGATAAAAGAAAATTTCCAAGTCACTGAATATCCTCTGGAGTACAGTTAAGTTAATCCTCAAGAAATGGAAAGAATATGGCACAGCTGTAAATCTGCCTAGAGCAGCCCATCCTCAAAAACTGAGTGACTGTGCAAGAAGGGGACTAGTGAGTGAGGCCATCAAGAGACCTATGACAACACTTGGTGTTAAAGAGGAATTTTTTTTTAGCCAAGGAGTAGTAAATCTGTGGAATGCTCTGCCATAGACTGTGGTGGAGGCCAAGTCCGTGGGTATATTTAAGGTGAAACTTGATTGTTTCCTGATTGGTCAGGGCATCAAAGAATATGGTGAGAAGGCAGGTGTATGGGGTTGAGTGGGATCTGGGATCAGACATGATGGAGTGGTGGAGCAGACTCAATGGGCTGAATGGCCTAATTCAGCTCCTATGTCTTATGATCTAACTCTGGAGGTGTTACAAGCTTCAGTGGCTAAGATGAGAGAGACTGTACATACAACAACTGTTCCCCGGGTGCTTCACTAGTCACAGCTTTATGGGACAGTGGCAAAGAGAAAGCCACTGCTGAAAAAAAAACACACAAAATCTTGGCTAGAGTTTGCCAGAAGGCATGTGGGAGATTCTGAAGTCAGCTGGAAGAAGGTGCTATGGTCTGATGAAACCAAAATTGAGTTTTTTGGCCATCAGACTAAATGCTATGTTTGGCGTAAGATGAACACCGCATATCATCAAAAACACACCATCCCTACCGTGAAGCACGGTGGTGTCTGCATCATACTGTGGGGATGCTTCACTGCAGCAGGCCCTGGAAGGCTTGTGAAGGTAGAGGGTAAAATGAATGTAGCAAAGTACAGGGAAATCCTGGAGGAAACCTGATGCAGTCTGCAAGAGAACTGCATTTTGGGAGGGGATTTGTCTCCCAGCAAGACAACCACCCCCAAGCATAACGCAATAGCTACACAGGAATGGCTTAAAAACAGCAAAATTAATGTCCTGGAGTGTCCAAGTCAGAGTCCAGACCTCAATCCAATTGAGAATTTGTGGCTGGACTTAAAAGGACTGTTCACTCACAATCTCCATGCAATCTGACAGAGTTTGAGCAGTTTTCTAAAGAAGAATGAGGAAAAATTGCAGTGTCCAGATGTGCAAAGCTGATAGAGACCTATCCACACAGACTTAAGGCTGCTATAGCTGATAAAGGTGCATCTACTAAATACTGACTTGAAGAGGGTGAGTAATTATGCAACAATTATATTAAGTTTAATAATTGTAATAAGTTTAGACCAATTTGTAGAAACTTGTTTTCACTTTGATACGAAAGAGTTGATCAGTGTCAAAAAAGCCAAATCAAACCCACCGATTCAATATTGTAAAACGATAAAACATGAAAACTTCTGGGGCGGGGGTGAATACATTTTATAGGCACTGTACATTAACTTAAGCTTTTGTTAACATGTATATTAACTGGCTTACTAACAAAAATGAAGGAATTTGGTGACATTAAGTTGGCTAAGTAACAGCAGAAGTTTGTGATGAATAATGGTGTTTTCTGGAGATCTCTGAGGCCATTTACATACTTGTACTGAGCATGAGCCATCCAGTTCTGCAGATGAGCCCATCATTCCCAGCATTTATGTTGGTCTGGATGTTGCCTTATGTTTGCAAATGGCAATGGATATTACTAGCATTTAATCATGAAAGAGACAAGTAATTATGCTAACAGTTGCACTGTTAACATGATGAGGAAAACTGTTATCAGGTTCATCCTTATGAGGAAAACTGTTATCTGGATCACCTCAATAAGGAAAACCGTTATTGGGATAATCCAAATAAGGAAATCCTGGCCAGGGTTTTTGGGCAGCTGCCTCAGGGAATAAACCAGCATAACTTGCTCTTGTTTTATTCAAAACCAGTGAAAGCAGGTCTTTGTATATGACCCTCAATGCTTAGCTTTATCTTCCAGCAGTACACTAATTACTTTTAAAAGTAATATTTTCATTGTTATAAAGTATATTTGACACTAATAAGGTCATTGTTATACAACAAAGTAAATGGACCCTTTGGCCTACCACATCCATGTCAACTAGGCTGTCTAATTGAGTTAGTCTCTTTTCTTTGTGTATGGCCCATTTCTCTCCAAATCTGAGTACCTGCCTAGATTTCTTTTAAATGATATAATTGTACCTATCTCTACCACTGCTTCTGTTAAGATATTCTATGCACGTGCGCATGCTTGCTCCCTGTTATATTTGTTCTCCCCTTGTCTTAAAACTACGTCCTACTTGAGGAAGAGGGAAAGACTGACAAATCTCCTTGACTATGTTGCTCAAGATTTTATAAACCTATTCTGTCAACCCTCGGACTCGTACTTTCTGGGGTAAATGTCCTGATCATCTTATAACTCAATCCCTCCAGGCCCAGACAACATACTTGTAAATCTTTTCTCAATTCATCCAGCAGAACGAGGACCATCCTATAGCCAGCATGAACAGAAGATTGGTTGACTGGCAGGAAACAAGGAGTGAGATTAAAGAGTTTTTTTTCAGGTTGGCTGCTGGTGATTAGTGGTGCTCTACAGAAGCCAGTGTTGGGACAGTTTCTTTTCACGTTATATGTCAATGATTTGGATGACAGAATTGATGGCTTTGAAGCCAACTTTGCAGGTGATACCAAGATAGGTGGAGGGGCAGGTGGTGTTGAGGAAACAGGGATGTGCAGATGGACAAAAAGTTAGATTAGAAGAATGGGCAAAGAAGTGGCAGATGGAACATAGTGTAGGTAAATGTATGGTCATGTACTTGGGTGGAAGGCATTGACTATTTTCTAAAGAGGGAGAAAGTTCAAAAATTAGAGTTGCAAAGTTACTTGGGAATCCCTGTGCAGGATTCCCTAAAGGTTAACTTGTAGATTGAGTCAGTGGTAAGGAAGGCAAATGCAACGGTAGCATTCATTTGAAGAGGACTAGAATATATGTAAGAGCAAGGATGTGATGCTGAGACTTCATAAAGCATTGGTCAGACTGCACTTGGAGTATTGTGAGCAATTTTGGGCCACCTATCTAAGAAAAGATGTGCTGGCATTGGAGAGGGTCCAGAGGAGGTTCATGAGAACGATTCTGGGAATTAAAGTGTTAATGTATGAGGAGCATATGACTGCTCTGGAAGTACTCCTTGGAGTTTAGAAGAATAAGGAAGGAATCTCATTGAAACCTATCAAATATTGAAAAGCTGATATAAAGTGGATGTAGAGAGAATGTTTCCTATAGTGGGGGAGCCTAGGACTAGAAGGCATAATCTCAGAATAGAAGGATGTCCATTCAGAACAGAGATGAGAAGGAATTTCTTTAGCCAGGGGGTGGTGAATCTGTGGAATTCATTAACACAGTTGTGGAGGCCAAGTCACTGTTTATATTTAAAGTGGAGATTGGTAGGTTCTTGACTAGTCAAGGTGCCAAAGATTTGGGGAGAAGACAGAAGAACCGGGTTGAGAGGCATAATTAATCAGCAATGACAGAATGACAGAGCAGATTCAGAGGACCAATTGGCCTAATATACTCCTATGTTTTATGAACTTAAAAGGGTACAAAATGTTCTCACAATACTCCAAGGGGGACTTCTGGTAAAGCTCATGGAGTGAAGTCGTGTTCTTGACTCGCTCCATTACCTCTGAGTTTTTCTTCTTATGATCAGCTATATTTTAACTAACCATTAAGTCATCGACTTTCACAATACTTTGAAACAAATTGGGCTCTTTGATAATCGGATGCTTTTAAGGTCTGCAATGTCTAAGAATGGAAAAAATGGGAAGGACGGCAAACCTCCGGTTAGACCGAAAGGTACCGATTTTCCTCCGACTGAACCACTGGTGACTTTGAAAGCTATATCGGATCTAATTCAAAGGGAAATTTCAACCTCTATTATGGAGCTGATTCGTGCGGAAATTTCAATTAATTTCCAGAAAATTGCCGATTCAATCGATAAAATACAAACATCTATTACGGAACATCAGTCGGCAATATGTAATCTTCAAAAATCCACGCAACAAAATGAACTCAAGATGGGTAAAATTGAAGAAACAATTAATGTAATGAAGAAGAAACTTGACTTTCTGACCTTTAAAAACTCTGACTTAGAATCCAGAATGCGACAGCAGAATCTTCGAATGATTGGGGTGCGTGAAGCTGCTGAATCTGACAACCCAATGAAGTTTTTTTCTCAACTCTTAAAAGATGCATTTCCTACTGTATTTCCTGACCAACCACCGTTATTGGATCGTGTTCACAGAGTTCCATCATACTCGTCTAAGTCAGATAAACTTCGACATGTCATCTTACGTTTTCATTACTTTCAAGACAAGGAGAAACTGTTTCGATTCGTTCGATCTAAAGGTTACATTGATTTTTTGGATCTTCATTTTCGGTTTGTGGAGGACTTCAGTAAACCAATTTGGGATCAACGGGTTCGTTATAGATCTGTGATGTCGGAACTCTACAAGAAGGATTTAAAACCAGCGCTGCTTTACCCAGCACGTCTAAGGATTCGTACGTTGGATGGAGCCCTCCATTTTTTTGAATCTCCATCGGATGCCCAGAGTTATCTGGATCAATTTTCATCTTCAACATCTTAATCGTAATTTTTAACTATCTCCGTTTGATCGGAGGTTGTGAATCTGTCGGCCTTAATTTTTTTTTGCCTTATATGGGCAGAAAAGTTTATTTTTGATTAATTAATATGGTTGCTAAACTTTCTTTCTATCTGCGTCATTCCTTCCTTTTCCCCAGGGGATTCTGGGTGGTTATTCCTCAGCGTCATTCTACGTATTTCCTTTGAGGCCTTAAATTTTGTAGTTTTTAAATCTACTTTTTTTTGTAGGTTTTCATAACTAGTTTATGTTAATAATTTCATTTCTTTTTTTTGTTTATTCATAGGGTCTGGGGTTTGTTGTGGTTTTTTTAATATTTTCTGGCTTTTTCTCTGTTATATTAAGTGTTTGTTTTAATTGATTTATTTTTTTATTTTTTTACTATTTTATAACTAGCTGATCTTTTTTATATTTACACTTTTTTTTAGGGAGCGTCTATCGGAAGTCATGGGGGTAGTTTTAGTGCTTGCTTCTTTCTGGCTGGTCTGTTTTAGATTTAGCCTTGGGGTCATGGGGTGGGGGGTGGTGGGAGGGGCTTCATGTTTTAGTTTTTTTCTTCTTGGGCTATGTACACTATTGAAGTATTGGTTGCGTTCTCCTTCCCGGTATCTCTTATTTGTTCTGTTCCCTTTCCGGGTTCGTGGGTCGAGCCTATCGTCAATCCTCCTTTTTGCGGGTTGACTTTAGGGTTTATGGAGTCTATTATTAATTTTGTCTCCTGGAATACTAATGGTCTTAACCATCCTATTAAAAGGAAAAAAGTTTTTAAAGTGTTCCGGAGACTTAAAGCACAAATTCTATTTTTACAAGAGACCCATGTGCGGAGGGGGGAGAGAGTACGTTTTTTTAAATTCTGGATGGAACAACAGTTTCATTCGAACTCTAACTCTAAGATTCGAGGCGTCTCTATTTTTATAGACTCCTCAGTTACTTTTATACAACATGATATTATCTCTGATCCGAATGGTAGATTTCTACTGGTTAGTGGTCTACTATTTAATAAAAAGGTAGTTTTGGTTAATGTTTATGCTCCCAATATGGACTGTCCGGAATTTTATAAATCATTATTCAATCATTTCCCAAATTTGAATGAGTTTTCAGTGATTTGGGGCGGAGATCTTAATACCTGTTTATCTCCAGCTTTGGACCGTTCGGCTCCTCTACGGACCTTACCTAATAAATCTGCAACTTTGATTAATTCATTCCTCTCTGATTCTGGGTCGACGGACATTTGGCACTTTTTGCATCCTCAGGAAAAAGATTTTTCTTTTTTTTCACATGTTCACCATTCCTATTCAAGAATTGATTATTTCTTTATTGACTCTCGTCTTATTTCTTCAGTGATTAAATGTGATTATGACTCTATAACCATTTCGGATCATGCTCCACTTAAGCTTTCTATTAAAATTCAGGCCGATACACAAAATAATAGACAATGGCGTTTTAATTTGCTGTTGCTTCAGGACTCGGACTTTGTTAACTTTATGAATGAACAGATTGATCTTTTTTTTACAATCAACTATACAGAGGATATTTCTGTGAACATTCTTTGGGATACTTTTGAAGCTTATATTCGTGGTCAGATTATCTCGTATTCTGCTGCTTTGAGGAAGAAGCTGAAGCAGGAGGAGTTGGTAATTGTGGACAAGATTAAGGAACTTGGTAAGAAATATGTTACAGCTCCCTCTGAGGAGTTATATAAACAAAGAACTGAACTCCAAATGGAACACAGTTTATTACTTTCGTCCTCGATTGTAAACCAATTAAATAAAACAAGAAGTGAATTTTATGTACACAGTGACAAAATTGGCAAGCTGTTGGCTAACCAATTGAAGTCTAATTATGCTAAATCTCAAATTAATCAGATTTATAATCAAAATGATCGACTGATACTTAATCATGCGGGGATTAACCAAACCTTCTTTGATTTTTATTCTTCCTTATATCAATCAGAGTCTCCTCGAGACTCTAAATATATGAATGATTTTTTAGATAACCTAGACTTCCCTGAGATTTCACAGGATATGTCTTCTATGCTAGATACTCCCATTACCACTGATGAGATTAAGAATGTTATTTCCTTTATGAACCTGGGGAAAGCTCCTGGCCCTGATGGGTTTACCGCAGAATTTTATAAATGTTTTGCACCTTAATTAATCCCTTGGTTCTGTAGGGTTTTCGAGGCTTCATTAAAACTTGGAAAACTTCCCGAATCTTTCAATAGAGCGTCAATCTCTCTAATATTAAAGAAGGATAAAGATCCTGCTCAATGTGCATCTTATAGACCAATATCTTTATTAAATGTTGATTCTAAAATTTTTTCTAAGTTATTAGCAAACAGATTAGAAAAAGTACTTCCTTTTATTATTTCGGAAGACCAAACGGGTTTTATTAAAGGTCGTTACTCTTTTTATAACATTCGCACACTGTTAAATATTGTTTATACCCCCTCACAAAATGTTCCTGTGTGTGTTATCTCTTTAGATGCTGAGAAAGCTTTTGATAGAGTAGAATGGTGCTTGAAATGTTTAATTTTAGCTCGAAATTTATATCCTGGATCAAACTGTTATATTATTCTCCTGCGGCCTCGGTCCGTACTAACTCTCTAAGCTCACCTTTTTTCCCTCTTTTTCGAGGTACTCGACAAGGTTGTCCTCTTAGTCCTTTATTATTTGATATTGCATTAGAACCTTTTGCAATTGCCATTCGAGAATCTCCAAATATTACTGGGATAACTTGGGGCTTAAAGTCCCATAAAATATCACTCTATGCTGATGACTTACTTTTATATATTCCTAATCCTCAAAAATCCATCCCTGCTGTTTTAGAGTTATTAGCACAATTTAGTCTCTTTTCAGGTTATAAATTAAATCTTAGTAAGAGTGAACTTTTCCCGATTAATAAACAACTTCCCTTATATCATAACTTTCCGTTTAAATTGATTAATAATTATTTTTCATATCTTGGGATTAAAATTACTTGTAAACACAAAGATTTATTTAAGATTAACTTTTTACCCTTAATTGACCATATTATTCAACTTTCATCTAAATGGTTTCCTTTATATTTAACTTTGATTGGTCGTATTAATGCAGTTAGGATGTTTTTCCTGCCAAAATTTTTATATATATTTCAGGCATTACCGATTTTTGTTCCAAAATCTTTTTTTGATAAAGTTGACTCAAAAAATACATTTACAGAAAGCTAAGAGAGATGGAGGTTTAGCATTACCTAACTTTAGATTCTATTATTGGGCAATTAATATTCGACATATGAAATTTTGGTTACTTGACCAGGATATACTATCCATTCCTAAATGGGTAGCATTGGAATTACAATCTGTTCAGGGCTATACACTTGGCTCTATTTTAGGTTCCTCTCTTCCTTTTGATTTGAAACGCCTCAAAAAGGTATCTAACCCAATAGTTAAATATACCTTACGTATTTGGTTTCAATTCAGAAAATTTTTTGACCTTAACCAATTTGGGCTAGCAATTCCTATTTTAGGTAACATACTTTTTCCTCCCTCTTTTACGGATCGTGCTTTTCAAATTTGGAAGACTAAGGGTATTTCACGGTTTTTGGATTTATTTTTAGATGGTTCCCTTATGTCTTTTGAACAATTATCTAATAAATATAATTTATCAAGAATACATTTTTTTAGATATCTACAAGTTAGAAATTTCCTAAGTACTATACTTTCTTCCTTTCCAATGCTTCCTCCTACATACATTTTAGATACTATAATTAACCTTAATCCATGTCAGAAAGGTGCATCAGCTATGATTTATAATATTATTATGAAACTTAGGAAAGCTCCATTTGATAAGATTAGGGTAGATTGGGAACAGGAATTGGGTTCGATCATTTCCGTGGATGACTGGGGGCAGATTTTACAATTAGTCAATACTTCCTCTATCTGTGCTAAACGTTCCCTAATTCAATTTAAAGTTGTTCATAGAGCACATATGTCCAAAGATAAATTAGCTCGCTTTTATTCTCATATTAATCCTTTTTGTGATAGATGTCCAGGGCAGATAGCCTCTTTAACTCATATGTTTTGGTCTTGTCCTACTCTGGAAACTTTTTGGAGAGACATTTTTAACATTATCTCAAAGGTATTGAATATAGATATCTCTCCTCACCATATTACTGCTATCTTTGGACTACCTAAAATTTCCAGTAATCTTTCTCCTTCAGCCCGTAGAATGATTGCATTTCTTACTTTAATGGCAAAAAGATGTATCTTACAACATTGGAAAGAGCTTAATGCTCCAACCACCTTTTTTTGGTTCTCTCAGACGATATTATGCTTGAATTTGGAGAAAATTAGAAGCAATCTTTATGATTCCTCACTTAAATTTGAACAGACCTGGAGATCTTTTATTCAATATTTTCATCTAATGTAATTTTTTTTCTTCTCTTTTTTGCTCCATATTTATATACCCTTCTTGTTTTTTTTTACTGTTTTTAATGGAGGTCGGGTTTGAGGACGTGATTTTAAGTTCTTTAACTCTACTTGGTTCCAAGTTAGCCCATTGCTTTGCTTTACTTTTAGTTTAGTTGCACGGTGGGTTTTTTTGGGGTTTTTTTTTTTCCTTTTCTCTATTGATATATATATATAAAAATTAGTATACAATTATGTTACCTTAGTATGTTATGTTTAAATTACATTGTTTGTATCACTTTTTTTTCTGTATTAATATCTCCTGTAATTTTATTATATTCTAACAGTGTATTAGTGCCTATATGGCTTACCTTTTTGTATACTTATTCAATAAAAAGATTTAAAAAGAAAGAAAGAAAGACAATACTCCAAGTGCAGGCTGACCAATGCCTTATAAAGCCTTGGCATTATATCCTTGTTTCTGTATTCATTTTTTCGAAATGAACACTAACATCGCATTTGCTGCCATTGTTGTTCATAGAGTTGTACAACATAAAACATGACCCTTTAGCCCACCATGTCTTTGCCAACTGTTATGTCTATCTACACTAATCTCACATGCCTGCATTAATTCTGTATCCCTCTCTGCCTTATCATTCAGATACCTATCCAGATATCGACACTGTTTCTGTTTCCACCATCTCCTCTGGCAGCTCTTTCTTGAAAGCAACTGCTCTTCACTTATTTGCTTGAAATATTTTACCCCTCAGAACCCCTTTAAGCCCCCTCCATCTGACCTTAATCCTGTGCCCTCTAATTTTAGACAGCTCTACCATGGGAACCAGACTCTAGCTATCTATTCTATTTATGTTCCTCAATTTTGCTTACCTCTATCATGTTTCCTCTCATCCTCCTCCGCTCCAGGGAAAAGAGTCCTAGCCTATCCAACCTCTCCTTGTATTCTCAAGCCCTCCAATTCAAATAATATCCTGGTGATTCTTTTCTGCCCCCTCTCTTGCTCAATCACAATTTTATCATAGCATGAAGACAAGAACTACACAAAATATTCCAAGTGTGGCCTAACCAACGATTTATACAACTGTAGCATGACAACCCAATCAGTGTCTCAGCTGATGAAGGCAAGTATTCCCCACACCTTCTTCACTAGACTATCTACTTGTGTTGCCACTTTCAGGGAACTATGTATTTGTACCCCAAAGTCCATCTGTTCAACAATACTCCACAAGGTTCTGCCATTCACTGTTTATATCCTCCCTGGTTTAACTTCCAAAAATCCAATACTTCTCATTTGTTCAAGTTAAGTTCCATCAGTCATCCCCTTATTCATTTTCCCAATCAATCTACATCCTTTTGTACCCTTAGACAATGTTCTTCACAGTTAACTATGCCACTAATTTTGATGTCATGTGCAAACTTGCCACCTAAATTCTCATACAAATCATTAGCATATATGACAAATCACTTTCTTTTCCTGCTAATAAATTCCCCTCTTAAACACAAGAGATTCTGCAGATACTGGAAATCCAGAGTAGCACACACAACATGCTGGAGGAACTCTGCAGGTCAGGCAGCATCAATGGAGAGAAATAAACAGTCAATGGTTTGGGAAACACCGCATGTTTATGCCTCTCCATAGATGCTACCTGACCTACTAGGTTCCTCCAGTATTTTGTGCGTGTCCCCTCGTTTCTGGACAACTTTAATCCCTGTTGAGTTCAGCTCAAAGAAAAAACGGTAATAATCTCAAATTATTATATGCTAGAAATACAATATAGGATTTTAATCACACTGAATACTTTTGCCAAACCAGATCAATCAAAACTATCTGAAACCTGCAGTGAATCCGTCAAAACTTACATCATGACCTTAGCTTCTTCTATGAAATCCTCTTCGCACATTGCACCTTCACGGATTGCTTTAATTGCTACTTTGTGTTGAGCTCGCCATTTCCCTAAGCGTACCACTCCAAACTGTCCGCTTCCCAACTCTTTCATAAATGTTAGTTCAGATGGATTTATTTCCCACTTATCTATGTAAACAATAAGCAAATATGTTAAATGTGTTACTGAATGGTAATGTTCAATATTACAGCAGAGAAATGTATCAGCATAATTTTAATTCTATTAGATTTCTTGATCATAGTAAGTGCTGTCACAAAAGTCAAAAGCCTTCTTACCACAGCACACAATTGATAGGAACTCATAGCTGAAGAAATAAAAGCTATCTCTATTACAATGGCACATGGGATTCAGGGAGATGTATATAAATGACTTGGACGAAAATGAGGCAGGACTGATTTGCAAGATTTCAGACAACACAAAAATGATCAGAGTATGCACAGCAAAGCTGTTAGTCAGATGATTCATCGAGATATAGATTAGTTGGAAATGTGCACAGACCTGCACAATCTATTCAGGTGGCGGGGTGGGGGGGGGGAGGTTACACTTGGATTATTTTCACAGGAATGCAGAGTTTGAGGGGCAACTTGATGTTAAGTAGATAAAATTGAGAGGCGTAGGTATGATAGCTGGTCAGAGTTTTTTTTCCCTCAGAGTGGAAATGTCAAATACTATAGGGTACAGCATAGAGGTGAGAGGGGTAAGGTTTAAAGGAGATTTATGTGGTAAGTTTTTTATATTTATACAGAGAGTAGCAGGTACCTTGGGGCAAGTTAATGCAACAACAACATTTAAGAGGCATTTAGACATGCATGCAAATGGGTAGGGAATGAAGGATTACAGCTCAGGCGACTGGAACCAAGTTTAAATTGGCACCATGGTAGGAATGGGCATCATGGGCCAAGGGCCTGTCCCTGCGCTGCTCTGTTCTGTTTTCTATGTCCAAACAAAAGCTGTCTTGTAGACACAAAAAAACCCTGGAAAGATCTATATACAAGTATCATTTTATAAAGCAAAGGCATTTTGCTTTACGAAATGATACTTGAATACAAAGCATGTTCTACATCTAGATTTCCATGCAATTTCAAACACAGTTTGGAAAAAAAAATAATTTTATACCCAGATTAAATACTTTATAATAATTGCTCAAATGTTTATCAGATCACAAGTAATTAAAATCATTAGAAAAATATATGAAAAATTATGAATGTGTTGGCAAAACATCTGCTTACTAAGGAGGCAGATCAAAAGGATTGCTGCATCTGTCTCAATAACAAAAAAACCTGGATTTGTCTCCAGAAAATAAATTGGTTCTACTAACAATTCTATTGATTGAACTGGGTTGGATGTTCTAAAATAAGCAACTAAATGTTTAAGCAACAGAAAACAAAATATGGCATTAAGTGTATGATCGGGTGGTGTGGAGAGCAAAGAACAAGACACAAATCTAAAACAGAAATCTCAAAGCAAAAGTCTACTGAGGAATTAGGTAATTATATGGACATATTACCATAGCTAAAGCCGGCAGTTTTAGGTGCATGTCGTCCTTTGCGGCCCACTGGATATCGTAATCTTGTGACAAGACCTAGGATGAAATCTCATGATGTTAATCAAGGCATTACTTTTACAGATTGCATTTATTTTTATTCAATGAGTTCCAGTCAGCCTTGGGATCCCAAATCACAATCACTGTAACAGGAGATAGGAGACATACTAGAAAACAGGACAATAATCCTCTTTGCTCAATCATCATTCACAGGAATATGCGCAACAAGATCATTCTCTGTCCCTTCCAGCAAAGGCTTTAACCTATTTTCTATAATAGGATCCCTGAAGTGATCACAGTAACTTAATATGATTTGAACAAATTTATTACAATGATCAAGCTCCAACTTAAAATCTCAAAACATCACATTACCTTTTAAACCTATACGCAATATATTTTTATCATTAAAGAGCATTGTATTTATTCTCATAAAACTTACTGTTTCCCTAAACAATTTAATATCTTTCCATTGACCATATCCTCCCAGCAACTCACCACAGACTAAGCTTCTTGTTTCTTTTTATTTCAAAATGTGTTACCTTGCAATAATCTGTGTTAATATTTCATTTTCTAGACAATAGGTGCAGGAAAAGGCCATTCAGCCCTTCGAGCCGGAACCGCCATTCACTGTGATCATGGCTGATCATCCGCAATCAGTACCCCATTCCTGCCTTCTCCCCATATCCTTTAACTCCACTACCTTCAAGAGCTCTATCTAACTCTTTCTTGAAAGCATCCAGAGAATTGGCCTCCACTGCCTTCTGAGGCAGAGCATTCCACAGATCCACAACTACCTTGGTGAAAAAAAGTTTCCTCAACTCCCCCAACATCGGGAACATGTTTCCTGCCTCTAGCATGTCCAATCCCTTAATAATCTTATATGTTTCAATCAGATTCCCTCTCATCCTTCTAAATTCCAGTATATACAAGCCCAGTGCACTCCCTCAATAGCAAGAATGTCCTTCCTCAAATTTGGAGACCAAAACTGCACAGAATACTCCAGATGTGGTCTCACCAGGGCCCTGTACAACTGCAGAAGGATCTCTTTGTTCCTTTACTCATCTCCCCTTGTTATGAAGGCCAACATGCCATTAGTTTTCTTCACTGCCTGCTGTACCTGCATGCTTACTTTCAGTGACTGATGAACAAGGACACCCAGATCTCGTTGTACTTCCCCTATTCCTAACTTGACACCGTTCAGATCTGCCTTCCTGTTCTTGCCACCAAAGTGGATAACCTCACATTTATCCACATTGAACTGCATCTGCCATGCACCTGCCCACTCATCCAACCTGTCCAAGTCACCCTGGATTCTCATAACATCCTCTTCACATTTCACACTGCCACCCAGCTTTGTGTCATCTGCAAATTTGCTAATGTTACTTTTAATCTCTTCATTTAAATCATTAACGTATATTGTAAATAGCTGTGGTCCCAGCACCGAGCCTTGCGGTACCCCACTAGTCACTGACTGCCACTCTGAAAGGGACCCATTAATCCCTACTCTTTGTTTCCTGTCTGCCAACCAATTTCCTATCCACGTCAGTACCCTACCCCCAAAACTATGTGCTCCAATTTTGCCAACCAATCTCCTATGTGGGACCTTATCAAAGACTTTCTGAAAGTCCAGGCACACTAAATCCACTGGCTCTCCCTTGTCCATTTTCATAGTTACATCCTCAAAAAATTCCAGAAGATTAGTCAAGCATGATTTCCCTTTCATAAATCCATGCTGACTCGGACCAATCCTGTTACTGCTATCCAAATGTGCCGCTATTTCATCTTTTACAGTCGACTCCACAGGGCTCGGTATCGGGACCACAGCTGTTTACGATTTACGTCAATGATTTAGAGGAAGGCATTGTGAATAACATCAGCAAGTTTGCTGATAATACTAAGCTGGGTGGCAGTGTGACATGTGATGAGGATGTTAGGAGAATTCAAGGTGACTTGGATAGGCTGGGTGAGTGGGCAGAAACTTGGCAGATGGCGTTTAATGTGAATAAGTGTGAGGTTATTCACTTTGGGAACAAGAACAGGAAGGCAGATTTTATCTGAACGGTGTGGAGTTAGGTAAGGGAGAAATACAAAGAGATCTAGGAGTACTTGTTCATCAGTCTCTGAAGGTGAATGAGCAAGTGCAGCAGGCAGTGAAGAAGGCTAATGGAATGTTGGCCTTTATTACAAAGGGAATGGAGTACAAGAGCAACGAAATCCTTTTGCATTTGTACAGGGCCCTGGTGAGACCACACCTGGAGTATTGTGTGCAGTTTTGGTCTCCAGGATTAAGGAAGGACATCCTGGCTGTGGAGGAGGTGCAGCGTAGGTTCACTAGGTTAATTCCTGGGATGTCCGGACTGTCTTGCGCAGAGAGGTTAGAGAGACTGGGCTTGTACACGCTGGAATTAAGGAGATTGAGGGGGGATCTGATTGAGACATATAAGATTATTAAGGGATTGGACAAGATAGAGGCAGGAAATATGTTCCAGATGCTGGGAGAGTCCAGTACCAGAGGGCATGGTTTAAGAATAAGGGATAGGTCATTTAGGACAGAGTTGAGGAGGAACTTCTTCTCCCAGAGAGTTGTGGAGGTGTGGAACGCGCTGCCTCAGAAGGCAGTGGAGGCCAATTCTCTGGATGCTTTCAAGAAGGAGCTAGATAGGTATCTTATGGATAGGGGAATCAAGGGTTATGGGGACAAGGCAGGAACCGGGTATTGATAGTAGATGATCAGCCATGATCTCAGAATGGCGGTGCAGGCTCGAAGGGCCGAATGGTCTACTTCTGCACCTATTATCTATTGTCTATCTATTATCTCCTCCACCACTGATGTCAGGCTAACTGGTCTATAATTCTCTGTTTTCTTTCTCCCTCCTTTCTTAAAAAGTATGATAACATTAGCTACCCTCCAAACCACAGGAGCTGATCCTGAATCTAAGGAACATTGGAAAATGATTACCAATGCATCCATGATTTTTAGAGCCACCTCCTTAAGTACCTTGGGTACGTATCATGCTCTTTATATCCAAATTAACATGTGGCATGAACAAAAAATGACCTGGCACAAATCCAATTTAGTAAATTACTTCCAATTTCACATTGACAATAAAGAACACATCTGCAGATTTTCTCATGCACTGAGTCTGACCCGGTGGTGCAGAAGTGTGGGACGGAGAAGAGGAGAGCTGTCGTCATTGGAGATTCTATAGCAGGGGAGCAGACAGGAGATTTTGTGGACGTGAGAAGGACACCCACATGGTTTGTTGCCTCCCGGGTGCCAGGGTCCGGGATGTCTCTGACCGGTTGCACGACATCCCGGTACAAGAGGGAAGGCAACCAGAAGTCGTGATACATGTTGGGACCAAAAACGTAGGCAGGAAGAGGGATGAGGTCCTGAAGTGAGAGTTTCAGGAACTAGGCAGAAGGCTGAAGAACAGGACCTCAAGGGTGAGGTTCTCAGGATTGCTGCCAGTGCTACGTGACAGTGATGGTAAGAGTTGGAGGAGATGGCAGTTGAATGCGTGGCTGAGGAGTTGGTGCAGGGAGCAGGGTTTTAGATTTTTGGATCATTGGGATCTCTTCTGGGGAAGATGGGACCTGTACAGATTGGATGGGTTGCACCTAAACTCGAGGGGGAGCAATATCCTTGCAGGTAGGTTCGCTGGCATGGTTCGGGAGGGTTTAAATTAATTTGAAAGGGGGATGGGACCCAGAGCGATAGAGCAGTGAAAGAAGTGCATGGAGTAAAGCCAGATCTAACATATAGAGAGGCTTTGAGGAAAGAGAAGCAGAATAAATGGTGTAAAGACAGTAAGGTAGAAGTGCTGAAATGTGTGTACCTCAACGCAAGAAGCATCAGGAACAAAGGTGATGAACTGAGAGCTTGGATACATACATGGAATTATGATGTAGTGCCCATTACAGAGACTTGGCTGGCACCAGGGCAGGAATGGATTCTCAATATTCCTGGATTTCAGTGCCTTAAAAGGGGTAGACAGGGCAGAAAAAGGGGAGGAGGGGTGACATTACTGGTCAGGGATACTATTACAGCTACAGAAAGGGTGGGTAATGTAGCAGGATCCTCTTTTGAGTCAGTATGGGTGGAAGTCAGGAACAGGAAGGGAGCAGTTACTCTATTGGTGGTATTCTGTAGGCCCCCTGGTAGCAGCAGAGATACAGAGCAGCAGATTGGGAGGCAGATTTTGGAAAGGTGCAAAAATAACTGGGTTGTTATCATGGGTGACTTTAACTTCCCTAATATTGATTGGCACCTAATTAGTTCCAAGGATTTAGATGGGGCAGAGTTTGTTATGTGTGTCCAGGACGGATTCCTGTCACAGTATGTGGACAGGCCGACTAAGGGGAATGCCACACTAGATCTAGTACTAGGTAATAAACCAGGTCAGGTCACAGATCTCTCAGTGGGTGAGCATCTGGGGGACAGTGACCACCGCTCCCTAGCCTTTAGCATTATCATGGAAAAGGATAGAATCGGAGGGGACAGGAAAATTTTTAATTGAGGAAGGGCAAATTATGAGGCTATAAGGCTAGAACTTGCGGGTGTGAATTGGGATGATGTTTTTGCAGGGAAATGTACTATGGACATGTGGTCGATGTTTAGAGATCTCTTGCAGGATGTTAGGGATAAATTTGTCCCGGTGAGGAAGATAAAGAATGGTAGTTTGAAGGAATCATGGATGACAAGTGAGGTGGAAAATCTAGTCAGGAGGAAGAAGGCAGCATACATGAGGTTTAGGAAGCAACGATCAGATGGGTCTATTGAGGAATATAGGGGAGCAAGAAAGGAGCTTAAGAAGGGGCTGAGAAGAGCAGGAAGGGTGCATGAGAAGGCCTTGGTCAGTAGGGTAAAGGAAAACCCCAAGGCATTCTTCAATTACGTGAAGAACAAAAGTATGACAGGAGTGAAGGTAGGACCAATTAGAGATAAAGGTGAGAAGATGTGCCTGGAGGCTGTGGAAGTGAGTGAGGTCCTCAATGAATACTTCTCTTCAGTATTCACCAATGAGAGGGAACTTGATGATGGTGAGGACAATATGAGTGAGGTTGATGTTCTGGAGCATGTTGATATTAAGGGAGAGGAGGTGTTGGAGTTGTTAAAATAAATTAGGACAGATACGTCCCCGGGGCTTGCCGGAATATTCCCCAGGCTGCTCCATGAAGCGAGGGAAGAGATTGCTGAGCCTCTGGCTAGGATCTTTATGTCCTTGTTGTCCACGGGAATGGTACCGGAGGATTGGAGGAAGGTGTATGTTGCCCCTTGTTCAAAAAAGGTAGTAGGGATAGTCCGGGTAATTATAGACCAGTGAACCTTACATCTGTGGTGGGAAAGCTGTTCGAAAACATTCTTAGAGGTAGGATCTCTGAGCATTTAGAGAATCATGGTCCGATCGGGGACAGTCAGCATGGCTTTGTGAAGGGCAGATTGTGTCCAACAAGCCTGATAGAGTTCTTTGAGGAGGTGACCAGGCATATAGATGAGGGTAGTGCAGTGGATGTGATCTATATGGATTTTAGTAAGGCATTTGACGAGGTTCCACATGGTAGGCTTATTTAGAAAGTCAGAAGGCATGGGATCCAGGGAAGTTTGGCCAGGTGGATTCAGAATTGGCTTGCCTGCAGAAGGCAGAGGGTCGTGGTGGAGGGAGCACATTCAGACTGGAGGATTGTGACTAGTGGTGTCCCACAAGGACCTGTTCTGGGACCTCTACTTTTCATGATTTTTATTAACGACCTGGATGTGGGGGTAGAGGGGTGGGTTGGCAAGTTTGCAGATGTCACAAAGATTGGTGGTGTTGTACAGAGTGTAGAGGATTGTCAAGGATTGCAGAGAGACATTGATAGGATGCAGAAGTGGGCTGAGAAGTGGCAGATGGAGTTCAACCCGGAGAAGTGTGAGGTGGTACACTTTGGAAGGACAAATTCCAAGGCAGAGTACAAAGTAAATGGCAGGATACTTGGTAGTGTGTAGGAACAGAGGGATCTGGGGGTACATGCCCACAGATCCCTGAAAGTTGCCTCACAGGTGGATAGGGTAGTTAAGAAAGCTTATGGGGTGTTAGCTTTCATAAGTTGAGGGATAGAGTTTAAGGGTCGCAATGTAATGATACAGCTCTATAAAACTCTGGTTAGGCCACACTTGGAGTACTATTTTTAAAAACGCAAACACGAGGAATTCTGCAGATGCTGGAAATTCAAGCAACACACAATAAGGTTGCTGGTGAACGCAGCAGGCCAGGCAGCATATCTAGGAAGAGGTACAGTCGACGTTTCAGTCCTAACAGACTAACGAGTCCTGACGAAGGGTGTCGGCCTGAAACGTCGACTGTACCTCTTCCTCGAGATGCTGCCTGGCCTGCTGCGTTCACCAGCAACTTTGATGTGTGTTGCTTGGCGTACTGTGTCCAGTTCTGGTCGCCTCACTATAGGAAGGATGTGGAAGCACTGGAAAGGCTACAGAGGAGATTTACCAGGATGATGCCTGGTTTAGAGAGTATGCATTATGATCAGAGATTAAAGGAGCTAGGGCTTTACTCTTTGGAGAGAAGGAGGATGAGAGGAGACATGATAGAGGTTTACAAGATAATAAGAGGAATAGATAGAGTGGATAGCCAGCACCTCTTCCCCAGTGTACCACTGCTCAATACAAGAGGACATGGCTTTAAGGTAAGGGGTGGGAAGTTCAAGGGGGATATTAGAGGAAGGTTTTTTACTGAGAAAGTGGTTGGTGCGTGGAATGCACTGCCTGAGTCAGTGGTGGAGGCAGATACACTAGTGAAGTTTAAGAGACTAATAGACATGTATATGGAGGAATTTAAGGTGAGGGCTTATATGGGAGGCAGGGATTGAGTGTCGGCACAACATTGTGGGCCGAAGGGCCTGTACTGTGCTGTACTATTCTATGTTCTATGTTTATGTTTACCCATTAACTGTTTTCTCCTCAATTATTTTTCTAGATATACTGCCACATTTTCACACAAGCTAAAACTCAACTGTTTCTGATGAGTTTCCTTTCAGATACCTTAGAAAAAACTGACTGCTCATTAATTTGATATGAAATAATAGATTTGGATTATTCACACAAAAATTGTATTAACTGCCTGTTTTCTAGTTGCATCTCTACTGAACAAAAACATTGTTTATTACTAGTTAATTTGCTTTATTGTCAAATTTAAGGATGAAATGAAACATTTAATAGCTTTTCTAGTGCTCCCTGCAGCTCAAGGTTAATATCATCAGTGAGATTTGTTCCGGTTGTACTTGCACTTTTAGAATCAATGCCTTGCCCACTGCATTCTTAAACAATTGCTGTGTATCCCTGGATAGGTTTCCACTTTCAAGTATGGCTAAAAATACAACTGTAGCAGATTAGTTGATCGCTACAGACAAATCCAATCCTTTATTCCATTAATTTGGTGTACAACAGGTGGAGAGTCCAACAGAATGATGGTCCCTGTTGCCAGCTTTCACCCTGCCTCTCATTAATTGTGCACACATGGAGTAAGTTGTGTGTGTTTGTGTTCAAAAATCAGTGATTTTTGTCACTGTAAGTCCTTGAGAAATAAGCAGTAAAACAATTGCAAGCTGTTTTGCTCACTGCGGTTTCAAGCATTCAGGCTTGGAATGACAGAAATGGCCAGGAATGAAAACAAAACTATTTCACTACCTCACGTTAGAAACGACAAAGAATTTGAGGATATAAATAATCATCTTGAATGTTACAATGAAAATGAAGATTTGGAGGAAGTAATCATTGACAGCATTGTGTGAAGGCAATCCATTATCTGCACTAGGTGTCTGTGATTGTGTTCATTGTGTACACTGAATGAATTCCTCCAGCGATAAATATTAGGAATGAATACTCAATTTTTCATACTGTAATGCTATTGGTAGTACTCTAGTTTGTTCTCTATTTCATTTAAATACATAATTTATTACTCAGTTGCCTTTTTTATATCTTTTTAACTATTTCCTAGAAAATTAAACTAATTGAGGTAGCCGCTTAATTGAGTCAAAATGTACTGGTCCCAATGTGTCCCAATTAACAGAAATCCACTGTTTTAGTTTGACCTTTATCAAATACTTTTGTTTCAGTGAGATTTAAATCTCTAACCTTTTTGCTCTTTCATCTTATTTTTATTTTGGTGAGCCATAACTCTGTTATCTTAAGGTTTTCCAAGTGGTGATCAATCAATCATCAGGTTCTAACTTGAGCTGGATTGATGCAATATCATACTCAACCTTTTTTCCCCAAACCTTCACACCTATCTCTATTCTGTACTACCTTCATAAACAAATCTCAAGAAAGGCCAATCTAACTTTCCCACACAATTGTTTTGGACTCGATTCTATGTTACTATACCAGAATTTCTTATTTCCAGTCCAGCCTTTTTATTTCTGTAGCTTTCTATCTCTGAATCACACTGAATCGTACTTATTTGATATGGTTTATTTTCCAGAATTAAATCAAGCAACACTTCTCTACTCGCTTATAAGATTTTCCAAGTTCAAGCTCTGAATGTTTTTTTTAAACAGGACACATATTGAAATCATGTATTATCACTAGTCCAAGTGATTCTTGCCTAATTTAACCAAAAATTTTATGGAATAGCTATAAAATATCACTATTATTTTCTCTTCACTCTCTCTGCTTTTGGCCAGTCATACACAAAGAATATTGTACAGTTTGCTTCCTGAACTTGATCCAAGTGGTTTCTAATTCCACTTCGTAATCGTCATTGTGCTTTGGTGCTGTGATAAGATACTTTGTTAATACTTTATTTATTTAGAAATACAGCATGGTAACAGGTCCTTCAGAGCCAACGAGCCCACGCTGCCTGTTTACACCCATGTAAACAATTAACCTATTAACCCGCACGTCTTTGGAACGTGGGTGAAACTGGAGCACAACTACTGCATTACTTTTTCACTTTTTGCTCATGTCTTGAAAGTGTGGTATGCAAGATCATTTGGTCATCAGATCTGACTGGTCATCATGCATCTTCATTTAGTTAATGAAACATCCAATTCTGAATTTTGTTATATACATAGTCTGACTCCAATCTTGGATCAATTGACACTGAGATTTTATTTTTTTTCTCCTTTTGACCACGTTTTTATTACTTTATTATTTGCTTCTTTCTCTTTCCTACACCTCCCTGCCACTACTGCTTTTCTTTTTTGTTTCTCAATTCTGTCTTCCTTATGTCATGATAATTCAAACAATATCACACAGAACCAATTACTAGTTACTAATTCAATGAAGTTAAGAATGTTACATCATTGCCAACAAGATTTGATGGCCACATTACCTGCTGCATTGTATTGATGATATTCAATTAAATCAGGAATATTATCAAACAAATGCTTTTCTGCGAGATAGTACAGCCTGTGAGGTGTCTCAGATATCTTTATATGGTAATGTCGAATAGATCCCTCTCTGGGAAAAAAAGCATAATGTAAAGTCAACAATTATCCTTTACATTTATTCAAAGAAACACTGGTGATTATGATTTCTCATCACCTTTGATTTTTGCCAATTATTTTAAATACATACAACATAAAAATGATTATTTCATTAAATCTTCCATAATTTTGAGTTTTCCATCAAATTCAGAGAACCAGAGAAAACTGAAGCCAATTTAAAAAATATTTAATTCCAGTTAATCATTTTTCCCAATACACAGTATCGAAAATGTTTCAGAAAATTTTAGTATAGCTTCCTTCTAACCCTATTCTGTGAACAACGCTCATCCCTTGTGCACTTTATAAGTTTTCTTGATTTGTTCTTACTTTCAAGGATTTGTATAGATTCACTGAAAGTCTTGGTGTTTTGCTAGCATCTAGTTCACTTTTCCTTTCTACTTCCCTCTTCTGTACCCTTAGCAAATGCTTACATAATTCAGGAAAGACTTCAATCACCACTAGTCTGAACTGATTCTATAATCCAGACTCACTTTCAATTCATGTTCTCAGTGTTAGATTTACTTGCACAGCTTGTATTCTTTTGCACATTGACTGTCTGTTTACATAATTTTTCATAAATTCTGTGTATTTCTTTTTCCCCGTAAATGGTTGGTATACTTTTTGGATTAGATGCCTTCCTTCAGGTTCAGTGTAAAAAAATTTAAAATAAATAAGTCTGCTTCAGAGGTCAAAATCCTGCAGTTTTCTCTAACCAACTTCACCTCAGTGTTCCCTCTCACCCCACAGCTCTTTTTGCTAGCTTATTTTACTGCATCAATTAAGTCAAACAATGAACTTGAAACCAAAAGTCAACTGCCAACAGTTCTTTCAAAAACCAAACTGTAGTTGATATACCCAAATAAAAGGCATGCTTAGTTATTGAAACAAGCATTCAAATATTAACAGTTCTATATAGGTGAAAATAATGTGTAGTCATCCAAAATATAATTTACTTAAATAATCCAAGAGGTGAGAATCAAATCTATATGTCATAATGCCAGATGCAAGCGGTTCAAAGCTTTCCCAACCACACCAAGTGGGAAAATGAATATTTCTAATATTAAACCAAATAACCCGTAAGTAAATAAACTGAACGTTTACCCTCCAAATTTTGTGTAAAGGGAAACTGTGTACATCCCAGACTGGCTGGAATCTCTCACAAGAAATCCTCCCTCTTTATCCTGTAAAATAAATAAAAATTAGTATCTCCACAAAGTAATAACATACAAAGTAAATGAACAAGTGCAAAGTTAGTAGTTGGTTTCACCTCAAAATCCCCTTGAATTAATATAAATTTAATGAATAAACTGAAGGCATTTTACTTTTATAATCCTGATTGGGATGGCATACCCATAAACAGAAGATTATGAATTTTATTCTTCTCTCTAGGAGTTAAAACATGCAATTTCAACAGGCATTTCAATAAAGTATTTCATGGGTACAAGACAGTCAGAGTGCCATATTTGAATTGAGATACTGATTGACACTCTGCAGGTTAGGCAGCATCTCTGGAAAGGAAACAAAATTAGTTTTTCATCCCAAGGCCACCATCTGTAGCTCAAATCCTTATTGAGTGCTCACTGAGGAGTCAGCGGTGTAAAGGATGAGCAGCTTTAAGTTCTTGCTTGTCAACACCTCAGAGGATCTGTCCTGAGCACAACACATAGATGCAATCACAAGGAAAGCTCTACTTCATTAGGACTTTGAGAAGGTTTTGTATGTTAGAGACTCTTGCAAATTTCTATAGAAGTACGGTGAAGAGCTCCTGGTATGGAGGCTCTAATGTACAAGATCATATGAGGCTGCAGATAGTTGTGGAATCAGCCGGCCACATCATGGGGCAATCCTCCCCACCACTGGGGACATCTTGAAGAGATGATGCCTCAAGAAAGTGCCGTCCATCATTAGGGACTCTCACCATCTGGGACTTGCCCTCTTCACGTCACTACCATCAGGGACCCACACTCAAATGATTCAGAAACAGCTTCTTCCACACCACCGCCCCCAACCCTGCCATCAGATTTATGAACAGTCCACAAACTCATGAACACTACCTATCTTTCTTTTTGCACTGTTTACTTATTTTGTCATTTATAGTAATTTTCTGCCTTTGCATTGTACTGCCACTGCGAAATAACAAATTTCATGCCATATAAAACAGTGATAATAAATCTCAATCTGACCAACATTTAGCGGTCAATGACTGCCTGAAAACAGATAATCTTATTATGCCCTAACTCTTATTGTATCCTCATGTTATAATGATGATTACACTTCAAAGGTTCTTCATCAACTGATGAGGCCAAGATCTTGAGATTGCAAGTTTTCTATTCAAAATACCTTAGAGAGACTACCAATGTGACAAAAGCAACACTGCAGAATTGACAAAAACAATATTTTAAAAGTCATCTAGCACCAATTTCATGAAAGTTGCGGTTAGGTTTTGAGCTTGTATTTTCTTTTGTTGTTACAACAGATACTTTTTGGATAAGGAACCTAAACGACATTGGATCAGGAATGGCCATTTGGTACTGGCAAAAAGAATCTGATCAACATTACTCTTGAATAAACTGAACATATTGAGCATTTGCAACCTACTGGCTAAGGAAGTTTAAAGACTCACTTCACTATGTGGAGAAATTTAGACACATCACAGCTTTAAATGGTTGATCACTTAACCTGATAATGACACTTTTCTTGGATTCGCCAAGGGAAGCTGTACTTCAACATGCCTTCACAGAATTTTCTGGATTTCAATTAGATTACCTTTTATTCTTCTAAATGCCAGATGATGTAGACTTTACTAACTCAATCTCTTGTCATTGGGAAATCCATTCTTCCCAGTAATCAATCTCATGAAACTTTGTGGTACCCTGTCAGTTAAGTATACTCGATCACAGAAGGAGATGCATATGTTTGCCATACTCCATCTGGGACTTTGATAAGATTAATTTACTTACAATAAGCAGCTGGCAATAAAGCCTAACATATCAATGACCTTCCTAACATTTTGTTGTCATCCTCAGATAAATAAAAGGACAATTTAAATGCTAGATTTGGGCAAAGAGGATCAGGGTTTTGGACTGAGTTGCAAAGTGAAGGGTCTCAGAGGCAGATAACTCACTGAGATCACAAAATTTAAACAGCAGAGGACTAAAAAGGAGAACGGAAATGTTAAATAGCAATTGAAATCTGCAATCTACCCTTTTTCCTAGCCTTCTTTTGAATGTCAGCCTACAAATGACTGAGCTCTAGACAATGGTGCTTGGTCACAATGTGGCAGTTGTTAAATGGTGTTGGAAAACAGAATTCTTATCAGACAAGCCCCAAGATAAAAATAAAGAGGAAGTTACTCGTTAGCCAACTTAATTTTGCCTTATTTGGAACAACTAGACAAAATATGAAAACAACTTCCATGTCTATGCTTACCCACTACAACCTAATGGAAGGTATCACAACTGTCAAGCATGTTCAAACTAATACAAACAAAACAGTTGTTCACATTCAAGAACACTTCTAAACTATGATTTAAAAAGCAAATTGAAATTTAAAAAGGTTAAATTTTCTGATGGTCCTTACAACCGGAAAAAAACATTTTGTATTTCTCTAAATTGTACTGCTGTTATGCACATTCTAATTTTGGAAAACAATAAGACAAAGCAAAAAGAAACTACCTGGTCCTGCACTAATCTTTCTATTGGATATGTATGTGCAGCACATGCAGGGGAGAATACTATTTGTGTTGTAGACTGGCACGACAGCTAAGATGGAAAAAATATTGGCTCATGGTACATGAAATGGTAGGCTTGTATCCACCTGAATTTAGAAAAGTTACAGGAGACTTGGAATGAAATATAAAAGATCCCATGGAGTGTTGAGAGAGTGGATGTGGAAAGGATGTTTCTTTTCATGTGAGAATAAAAACCAAGGAACAACTGTTTAAAAGTAATGGGTCACCCTTTTAAAACTGAGATGAGCTATTTTTTTCCATAAAGAATGCTATAATTTTGAAATTCTTCTTCAAAAGGTAAAGGGAATAAGTTTTTGAATATTTTGAAGGCAGAGGTGGATAAATTCTTGAAAGAGGTTGACAAGTCACTAGAGGTAGACTGAAATCGGCCATGGCTATGGTGAAGCCATGGGGCTATGTTCTAATGTAATGGCACTACATCAACAAGTGACTTTAAAGGGGTTTATTTTCTGTAATGCAGTAACTTTGGGGAGATGCTTAGCTCTTGATCAAGCAAGATGACTTAATCAAGCAAGGAATGGAACAGGGGACAGAAGAAGCATGTATGTGTTAAGAATTGATGCTGTTTCATAAAACTGAAGGAAAATATGTTTCATCTGTATATGCAATGATTATGAAATAGATCAATACAAATAATTCAAGGTGGCCTTGATGAAATTTTGCTGAAATGTCTTCAAACAAGAACAGGGCACATTTTAATTTAATTTGTATGACTTAAGAAAATATATTTAAATAAAGTATATAACATTTTATAAATGTTATATACTTTTTATAAATGGTTTATACTTATAAATTTTTATAAAAGTTTTAACATTTCGTAATAATACTGAAATCTGTAATATATTAACTACGTATATCTGACATATCAACTACTACATTCGACATTTTGCAAAAAAAGGCAATGTTAAGAAATACTGTAAAGGTAGCCCCAGATTTTGTGCTCGTCCTTTTGACTTTATCAGTAAGTTATCCAACCGGTTTTTTTAAAAATGTGTAATTTCTTTGTAACTAAAAAAACGTATTTAAGCATTACCTCAGATTTTAGTAAATATTCTGCTTTACTTCTATTAGCATTTTTGCAATACCACCTAGACAAAAAAGGAAAACAGATCAGCGCATTAGGTACTTTCCAGCAAACTGTATCCTCAGCATTATAGTTTGTTTCAATTTTTTATAACCAGTTATTTACACTTTTGCAGCCTAAGGAAATTTGTATGATATTTGCCTGCTGTAGCTTTGGGATATTCCAAGTTGATAAAAGGACTACACGTTTGTAAATTCTTCCTAATATAATATATTATATTTTTAAAAGTCATGCTGGTGTGCCAAAGTCCATTTTGATGTCATCTGCATACTTACTAATCATGCCACCTGCATCCTCATCCAATGATTAACCTATTTTAGACTGTTGGATGGATTAGAACGATTCTGATTATGATCTTTGAAAATTATTTGGATTCATGATGATTTCTGGAGTGAATGGGAAAATGTGCAGCATTGTAATTTGAGAAAAGAAGAAGAAAATATGGAACTACTAGCCATTTAGAATTATATCAGAAAAAAGTCTCAAACACAGTCTTTAGAAAATGATTGGTGAGAGTCAACATGCTCTATGAAAAGAAAGCCTCATCTAACAAAGTAGTGTGAATGAGAGGGCTACTATTAATGGAGAAAACCTGTATTTTCAAAAGGTATTATTATTCACATCATTGGCAGCTTATGCCTCAGTTTTGATTACACTCTCACCTTCCAATCAGGTTACATAAGCCTTGGTTTGACGCTTGGTGCAGTAATGAGAGTATTTGGCACTATAAGAAGTGCTGCCTTTGGGATTAACAATAATTAAACCAAAGCCCTATTCGGTGCCTTAGGTCACAGAAGAAGAGTTATCCCATGTGCTGTTCAATGTTTATCTCTGGTCTCTGGCAGAACAAGTTTAAGTTTATTTTAACATCTATTCTAACAAAAGCTATCAATGGCCTCTAAAATATTATAATGAATGGAAAAGAAGGCCCCTTTAGATCCCTAGCTGATGGGTTAGTTGGGCCACTCTAAATTGCCTCTAGAGCGTAGATCAATAATCGTTGAAATGAGAATAAAACAAAAATAGGATTAGTATAGGGTTAGCGTAAATGGTTGATTGACAGCCATCATGGAGCCTGCAGGTTATCAATCAAGCATTAGCTATGAAGCTGTAGCAATGGCTATGCCACTGATATAGATATCAGTGATAATGCCCTTACTGAAGCACAGACACTGTGAACTTGTATTGCCAAGGTTCCGGTTGGAAAATTGCTGTCTGCTCACCCTCCTTCTGAAAGGGCCTTTCAACCTACTAGCACAGTGTTCTGCTCTGCATGCAGCCTCCACTGCTTCCACGGCATTATGTATTGTAAGCACAATACCTTCTGAAGAAGGAGAGATGGGAGAAAGTAGAGAGAAAAATAGGAGGGAACAGATGCAGGGGTTCCCAACCTGGTTAACGGTAGAGGTCCATGGCATAAAAGAAAGATTGGGAACTCCTGACTAGGAAAGAGAAAATAATTGTTGTGGAGGAGGATGGGGATCAGAGACCGAGGTGGAAAAAGAGACCCTATGATATCAAGACAAAGATAAAAATAGAGGGAAAGGAGCAAAAGGGCAGAGGACAAATATAGAGGTTCTTCAGGAAAGGAGAGAGGATGAGTAGAGATGGAACAAAAGAGAAAGGGATGAGCAGGGACAATAGGGAAGAGAAGGAGTGGAACAAGAATGTAGGGAGAAGGACAGACTTGCTGCCTTATGGCAACTTTCACAACTTCATGGTACTTCAAAGCATTTCAAAACCAATAAATGTTTTCAGAGCCACAAACATGAGGAAACCTGCAGATGCTGGAATTTCAAGCAACACATATAAAAGTTGCTGGTGAACGCAGCAGGCCAGGCAGCATCTATAGGAAGAGGTACAGTCGATGTTTTCAGAGCATAGTCAATATTGCAAAGTATAGAGATGTAGCAACCAATATGGTTGCATAAGTAGCAAAATAAATAACCTTCTGAGATCCTGGGTGAAAAATACACATTGTGCACAATACCACCAGGAAAAATCACATCTGTCTCTGAAAAATGCCATGGGACCAGTTTAGTATCACATCTGACAATAAAGCATTCCTGCAGTATGACATCAAAACATCAGCCTAGATTTTGAACACATCTGTCTGGAGTGGGAATTAAACTCATGCTATCCTAAGTTAAAACTTAGGGTAATTTAACACAAAACAAAATCTATAGTATGACTGCAAAATAGAAAACTGTTTGACTTACTCATATTTTTCTAAATTACTGGATTTCTTCTCAGTAACATAGTTACTTGGTATGTAACCCTCATTTCTGTAAAGAAAAAATCAAAAAAATCTGATGATACAAGTACCTTTAACATTTCCTTGTATTTTAGGTCTTGGCTTTATACTAACTGTCTGAGACTGTGCAACAGGACAATTCTAAAGTTGTACATTCTTTCAATGGCTTCATGTTTCTAATGTCAGTTGTCCACTTTCATATATGGGTACAGAGATTTAATGCAAAACTTATAGACCATCTAAAAGCAGTATTTCTCAGTAGCTACCCATTTCAATTCCACTTCCCATTCCCATTCTGACATGACAGTCCATGGCCTCCTCTACTGCTGTGCTGAGGCCATACTCAGGTTGGAGGAGCAACAACATATGTTCTGTCTGGGTAGCATCCAACCTGATGGCATGAGCATTGATTAAGACCATAAGACATCGGAGCAGAATTAGGCCATTCAGCCCATTGAGTCTGTTCCTTTATTCCATTATGGCTGATCCCGGATCCCACTCAACCCCATACACCTACCTTCTCTCCATATCCTTTGATGCCCTGACCCATCAGGAAACTATCAACTTCCACCTTAAATATATCCAAGGACTTTACCTCCACCGCAGTCTGTGGCAGAGCATTCCACAGATTCACTACTCTCTGGCTAAAAAAATCCCTTCTTGCCTTAGTTTTAAAAGGTCATCCCTCAATTTTGAGGCTGTGCCCTCTAGTTCTGGATACCCCCACCACAGGAAACATCCTCTCCACATCCACCTTATCTAATCCTTTCAACATTCAGTAGGTTTCAATGAGATTCTCCCGCATTCATCTAAATTCCAGTGAATACAGGCCGAAAGGTGCCAAGCACTCCTCATGTGTTAACCCCTTCATTCTGGACTTCCTCGTGAACCTCCTCTGGACTTTCTCCAATGACAACACATCTTTTCTGAGATATGGGGCCCAAAACTGTTGACAATACTCCAAGTGCGACCTGATTAGTGTCTGATAAACCCTCAGCAGTATCTCCTTGCTTTTATACTCTATTCCTAGTAATTTCTAAGGTAGGATTATGTTGGGCACAACTTTGTGGGCTGAAGGGTCTGCATTGTGCTGCAGGATTTCTATGTTTTTATGGATACAATAGGGTTTTTTAAGACTTTTGGAGCTTAGTAAAATAGAGGGCTTGTGCTAGGGAAATTCCAGGCAGTCTCTAGAGTAGGTTACATGGTCGGCACAGCATTGTCGGCCGAAAGGTCTGTAGTGTGTTGTAGTAGGCTTATTCAGAAAGTCAGAGGGTATGGGATCCAGGGAAGTTTGGCCAGGTAAGTTCAGAATTGACTTGCCTGCAGAAGGCAGAGAGTCGTGGTGGAGGGAGTACATTCAGATTAAAGGATTGTGACTAGCGGTGTCCCACAAGGATCTGTTCTGGGACCTCTACTTTTCGTGATTTTTATTAACGACCTGGATGTGGGGGTAGAGGGGTGGGTTGGCAAGTTTGCAGACAACATAAAGGTTGGTGGTGTTGTGGACAGTGTAGAGGATTGTTGAAGATTGCAGAGAGACATTGATAGGATGTAGAAGTGGGCTGAGAAGTGACAGATGGAGTTCAACCTGGAGAAATGTGAGGTGGTACACTTTGGAAGGACAAACTCCAAGGCAGAGTACGAAGTAAGTGGCAGGATACTTGGTAGTGTGGAGGAGCAGAGAGATCTGGGGGTGCATGTCCGCAGATCCCTGAAAGTTGCCTCACAGGTAGATAGGGTAGTTAAGAAAGCTTATGGGGTGTTAGCTTTCATAAGTCGAGGGATAGAGTTTAAGAGTCGCGATGTAATGACGCAGCTCTATAAAACTCTGGTTAGGCCACAATTGGAGTACTGTGTCCAGTTCTGGTCGCCTCACTATAGGAAGGATGTGGAAGCATTGGAAAGGGTACAGAGGAGATTTACCAGGATGCTGCCTGGTTTAGAGAGTATGCATTATGATCAGAGACTAAGGGAGCTAGGGCTTTACTCTTTGGAGAGAAGGAGGATGAGAGGAGTCATGATAGAGATATACAAGATATTAAGAGGAATAGATAGAGCGGATAGCCAGCGCCTCTTCCCCAGGGCACCACTGTTCAATACAAGAAGACATGGCTTTAAGGTAAGGGGTGGGAAGTTCAAGGGGGATATTAGAGGAAGATTTTTACTCAGAGAGTGGTTGGTGCGTGGAATGCACTGCCTGAGTCAGTGGTGGAGGCAGATGCGCTCGTGAAGTTTAAGAGACTACTAGACAGGTATATGGAGGAATTTAAGGTGGGAGGGGTTATATGGGAGGCAGGGTTTGAGGGTCGGCACAACATTGTTGGCCGAACGGCCTGTAATGTGCTGTATTATTCTATGTTGTATGTTCTATGTTGACATACTTAGGTATAGAATGTTCTGTCCAGATAGTATGCAAATAATGCTTTCTATTGTATTTCAGTGCTTCTAACGATAATACACCAATAACAAATTAAGGACTAATTTTGGCCCAATGTGTCTTCATTCTTCTACTTTATCTCCCTAACCCAAGATTAAAAGTTATCATTTCATGTAAATTCAGGCCCTGAAGTAGTACAGATCAGCAAATCATTGGGAACCTTACAAAAATTTATCAATAATAGCAGATGCATAAAATGATGAGTCCACTTCTGTCAGAAGTGCTATTCTATTCTAACATTTGTTACGGAGGATAGTATTTGTCTAACCAGCAACATGTGTGGTAATATAGTAATGATTTGCAGGATCAGATCGGTTGTGGTTGCAACCTGCTGTTCAAAACCTTACATTAGCAGTTAACTTTAATTTTAAAATTAATTGTCTAAATCCTTTTACCTGTTGGGAATTCAACTAGTTATTTAACATTTTAAAAATATTTCCAATATACTTCCAAAGTGAGGTTAATGGGAATATTTCATCATACTTTGGCAAACCAGTAACCTTCTCACAACACTTAACCGTTCATGTGTCATCACCAAAAGTCGTTACCCAATTTCCAGATAAACAACGATCAGCACAGTTGATTGTCAGTTGATCTGACAGTTATTTCTGTTGAAAAATTTGGCCCCAAAGTTGAGTCTATCATCTTGCAATATCATCTCATTAAGCATTTTGCTCAGTATTAATTTAAAACGTCAACAGCATTTGCTGTTTCATTGGCCCTTCACTCAGCTCTGGAAAAACCTGGACAATAAAGATGCAAAGGTCTGAATGCTCTTTATTGATGTCCCTTGAGACTCACCGTTGGTCAGGGTTGACAATGGACAGTGTATCCCAGCTGCCTATGTGATATGCAGGGCGGTATGATATAGGGAGCAAGCTGGTGCCTATGTAGCACGCTTCCACTCTCCACAGAGCTGATGAATCCAAACCAAAGGCAGACACGGATATAGTTTGCCACCAGTGGTGTCGAAAGAGTTGAACTCGTAGGACTACCTTAGGGACTCCAGCTCCAGATTTTTCCTTGGGGTTTACTCCCAAAGCCTCCCCCATGAGGCCACAAAGCAGCAGTTGTTTGAGATTCCTTTTCCTTCTTTCTGGCAACCACAGCTGACAAGCCTGATCTGCCTGAAACAACTGGTTTTAAGGCACCAGTAACCTGCCTTTTCCCTTCTCCTGTCAATAGACGTAGCTCCGCCACACTTGAAGGCCAGGAGCTGGACTTGGTTGTTGGAAGCTAGTTGAGATGTATGCCATCGGGAGCATTTAATTGGAAGTGGGAGCTTATCCCCACTACCACACCTGGCTATAACAACCTTAAGGAACCATTTGACTGCGGCTCAGCATTCAACACCATCATCCCCTTGAAACTCATCCTTTAGCTCCAAGGGATTTGGTACCTCCCAGTGCAACTGGATTCTTGATTTCCTCTCTGGCATACCCCAGTCAGTATGGATTAGCAACATCTTCTCCACAATCATCATCAGCACAGGTGCAACATCAGATGCGTGCTTAGCCCCCGCTCTATTTACTTACGTTCGTGACTGTGTGGCTAAGTACAGCTACAATGTTGTACTTATGTTTCCTCATGAGACACCATTGTTTTTAGCCAAATCAAAAATGGTGATAAATTGGAGGGAGATTAGAAATCTGGTACCACAACAACAATTTCGCACTCAGTATTAGCAGAACCAAAGAGATGATTACTGACTACAGGAAGAAGAGGCCAGAGGCCCGTGAACCAGTCCTCATTAGGGAAGGGAGGTAGAGAGGGTCAGCAGCTTTAAATTCCT
Source organism: Mobula birostris (assembly GCF_030028105.1). Lineage (NCBI taxonomy): Eukaryota > Metazoa > Chordata > Chondrichthyes > Myliobatiformes > Myliobatidae > Mobula > Mobula birostris. Next base: position 62,654,595 of record NC_092372.1, on the reverse strand, counting down.
TGGTGTCTGTCCTTGGACTAGCATATACAGAAAGTGAAATCACAAAGAAGGCTTGGCAGTTTATGTAGATTTGATATGTCACCAAAAGCAATAGATGCACAGTGGAGAGGATTCTCACTGGTTGTTCACAGCCTGATATGGAAATACCAATGGCCAAAAATTGAAAATGCTACAGAAAGTGGTCACTTCAGCCCACTACATTGTATGCAAAGCTCTCCCCACCATTGAGCACATTTATAAGCAGCGCTGCCACAAGAAAGCATCATCTATCAAAGACCCCCACACTCTCCAGTCCATGTCCTCTTCTTGCTACTACCCATTGAGCAGAGCTACAGAAGCCTTGGGTCCCACAAAACCACGTTCAGGAACAGTTATTACCCAGGCTCCTGAACCAACATGGAACGCTTCATTCGCCACTACTCTGAACTGATTCTACAACCCACAGGCTCACTTTGAAGCACTCTTTGCAAATCTTGTTTTCAGTATTAACTTTTATTTACACAGTTTGCCTTCTTTTGCACATAGATTGTTTGTCAGTCTCTGTCTGTTTATGTTGTTTTGTAATAAAATTCTATTGTGTTTCTTTTTTTCCTGAAAATCTCTGCAAGAGAATTAGTCACAAGGTAGTATATGGAAATATACACTCAGTGGCCACTTTATTAGGTACACCTGCACATTAATGCAAATATCTAATCAGCCAATCATGTGGCAGCAAGTCAGTGCATAAAGAACATACAGACATGATCACGAAGTTCAGTTGTTATTCAGACCAAACTTCAGAATGGGGAAGAAATGTGATCTAAGTGACTCTGACCATAGAATGATCGTTGATGCCAGGGTGATTTGAGTATCCACTGGGACTGTCACACACAATAGTCTCTAGAGTTTATAGAAAATGGTGCAAAGATCAAGAAAATCCAGTTAGTGGCAGCTCTTTGAGCAAAAATACGTTGTTAATGAGAGAGGTCTGAGAAGAATGGCCAGACTGGTTCAAGTCAACAGGAAGGTGACAGTAACACAAATAACTACACGTTACAAAAATGGTGTGCATAAGAGCATCTCTGAACGCACATCATGTCAAACCTTGAACTGGACGGGCAACAGCAGCAGCAGACCATAAACGTACACTCATTAGTCACTGAATGTATATGTACTATAATAATACATTTAATTTGAACTTTTGAACTCAAGTACACTGTAGCTTAAGAAATTTCTTTGCATGTTAATTACAGTAAAATAGGATTGGGATAAAAGTGCAAATAGTGTGGAAATTTCAGATCCAAGATTCATGGAACAGAGCTGGCCAGTTTTTACATGTAACACCGCATTGTAACTAACATTCTTAACTCAACGTACACCAATCTCCATTGATGCCCTGCAGTTCCTCACAGTCCTCACAATGTAATACAGCAAGGGTGATCTTCCCAGGATACTATTAAAAGGATACACCATTATATAACTATAATTTCCTATTATAATGGAGTGTTTCCAATGAATGGATGCTACAATGAAGGAAGGTACCAGGAGAGTGGTCTCAAGAAACCAAGACAACCAATACAGGAATCAGAATCAGGTTTATTATCACCGGCATGTGACATGAAATTTATTAACTTAGCAGCAGCAGTTCAATGCAATACCTAATCTAGCAGAGAAAAATATAATAATAGTAATAAAGAAAATAAACTAATACTAACAAATAAGTAAATCAATTACATAAATTGAATAGATTTTAAAAACATGCAAAAACAGAAATACTGTATATTAAAATAAAAGTGAGGTAGTGTCCAAAGATTCAATGTCCATCAAGGAATTGGATGGCAGAGGGAAAGAATCTGCACAGATTGTGGTCTTCCAGTTAGAAAGTCGAGGATCCAATTGCAGAGAGAGGTACAGGGGCCCAGCTTCTGCAACTTGTTTATCAGGATTGTAGGAATGATGGCATTAAATGCTGAGCTATAGTCGATGAACAGTACCCTGACAAAGGTGTTTGTGTTGTCCAGGTGGTCTAAAGTCATGTGGAGAACCATTGAGATTGTGTCTGCCATTGACCTATTGTGGCAATACGCAAATTACAATGGGTCCAGGTCCTTGCTGAGGCAGGAGTTCAGTCTAGTCATGACCAACCTCTCAAAGGATTTCATCACTGTCTACGTGAGTGCTACTGGGTGAGTCACTAAGGCAGCCAATGTTATTCTTCTTAGGCACTGGTATAATTGTTGCCGTTTTGAAGCAAATGGGAACTTCCACCCGAAGCAGTGAGAGGTTGAAAATGTCCTTGAGTACTCCCGCTAGTTGATTGGCACAGGTTTTCAGAGCCTTACCAGGTATTCCATAGGGACCTTCCACCTTGCAAGGGTTCACTCTCTTTAAAGACAGCCTAACATCAACCTCTGAGATGGAAATCACAGGGTCATCAGGTGCAGTGGGGATCTTCACAGCTGTAGTTGTGTTCTCCCTTTCAAAGTGAGCATAGAAGGTGTTGAGTTCATCTGGTAGTGAAGCATCACCTCCATTCATGCTATTGGGTTTCGCTTTGTAGGAAGTAATGTCTTGCAGACCCTGCCAGAGTTGCCATGCATCTGATATCACCTCCAATCTCATTCGAAATTGTCTCTTCACCCTTGAAATAGCCCTCCTCAAATCATACTTGGTTTTCTGTTACAGGCCTGGGTTGCCAGACTTGAATGCCACAGATCTAGCCTTCAGCAGATGATGTATCTCCTGGTTCATCCACGGCTTTTGGTTTGGGAATGTACAGTGAGTCTTTGTAGGCACACACTCATCCACACAGGTTTTAATAAAGTCAGTAGCAACTGCAGCATTCAGGTTCAAAGATGAATCCCTGAATACAGTCCAGTCCACCGATTCAAAGCAGTCCTGTAAGCGCTCCTGTGCTTCCCTTGTCCATACCTTCTTGGTCCTTGCTGCTGGTGCTGTAATCTTCAGTCTCTGCCTATACTCAGGGAGTAGAAGTACAGCTAGGTGATCAGACTTCCTGAAGTGAGGGTGTGGAAGAGCACAGTAGGCATTCTTGATGGTGGTATAACAATGGTCCATCCAGTGTGTTGTTTCCTCTGGTGTTGCAAGTGATCTGTTGACGGTAGTTGCTTAGTGATTTCTTTCAGACTAGCCTGGTTAAAATCTCCCAAAACGATTGTGAAGGCATTAGGGTGCGCTGCTTTGTGCATGTTGATCCCATTGCTCAGATCATTTAAAGCCTGCTTGATATTGGCCTGAGGTGGAACGTAAACTACTACCAAAATGATCCCAGAGAACTCCCATGGTAGATAAAAAAGACGGCACTTTACTGCTAGATATTTCAGGTCTGGTGAGCAGAATTGTTTGATATGATATGTTTGTGCACCAAGAAGAGTTGATCATGAGGCATACTCCTCCACCTCTGCTTTTGAGAGACTCTATAGATCTATCCTGACAGTATATAGTAAACCCATCAGGTATGTACTTTGACAAAGAGGATGTAAAAGACCTCCAGGATTTAGCCAGATTCTCCTGGCAGGAGATTATCAACAAGATCTTTAAAAGGACATGAATGTATTTAATGAATATGCCTTGCTTTAGGAAATCCTGCAACTCCCCTGGCTACAGTAAGTGAAGCCTCCTGTACTTTGTCTTTCAAACAGCACCAATTCAGACAAAATGGAGTTTGTTCAACCTGATTGTTCCACAAGTAAACATGATTTTTCAAATCATTGAGGTCCAAATCGGACTACAGATTTGTTTTGTGCGGTGTATCACCATTGACATATGTGACAAAAAAAAAGATGAACTTTGTGTCAAATAAATGAAAGACAAATATCTTGATGAGCATGAAGCCATCCAGAATTGCACGCAATATTATTCTACCCATTGTTACCCCAACTTTCAACAGCACAGTGGAATATTTATGAGGAGCTGTATTATCAAACTTCTATCCCAGTTCTCCTTATGAACAGTTGTTCAAGGATTTTTTTTATTTCAGATGCTGTGTACATAGTTTACTGCTATAAAACATTAATTTATAGCAATTTTGAAAGTGCACAATTATGACTAACAGTCCCATATCCTCAAAATCTCTTCAGTACATGAAGAGGAACTAACCCTATATGTGGAATATATTTCTATTGCCTACAAATTTTGTATCCTCTCTAGCCACGGGCAAAGTTGCTAATGTTGTTCTGTTATTCAAGAAAGGAAATTGGAGTACTCCTGGAAACTATGGACCAGTGAAGTTTCACATCAGTGGGAGGAAGTTATTTGGGGAGGATTCTTGGGGATAAGCCTAATTAGGGACAGTCAGCATGGCCAAGTTATCACTGACTTGATAAACAGATTTCCAGGATGTGACAAACAAGCTGTGGATGTTATGTACATGGATTTTGGCAAGGCATTTGACAAGGTACCTCCTGGTAGGCTCACCCACAAGATTAAGATGCATGGGATGCATAGTAACTTGGCCAGTTGTATTCAGAATTGGCTTTGTTTATAGGAGACAGAGGATAACAGTCGATTAAACTTACTGAGGCAAGAAGTCCATGACTTGTAGCAAACCTTCCTTAAAGGGAAAGGAGAAGTATTTTTGTTTTACACAGAGAGTGGTGTGTGCTTGAACTGCACTGCCAGGGCTGGTAGTGGAGACATGGAGACAAATATTAAAAAGGCATTTAAGATGTGTTTAGATAGGTGCATGGCTGTGCAGAGATTAGAGAGATATGGAAAATGAAGTGATGAAGTGTTTTGAGAGGTAGGTGATGAAACATATCAACTCCTGTCTGAAAGGCAAGTTGATTGACTCCAATTTGCCTATGGGCACAACAGGTCTACAGCAGATGCCATTTCATTGGCTCTTCACACAACCCTGGGACATCTGGACAGCAAAGGTGTATACATCAGGATGCTCATTATTGTCTACAGCTCGGCATTCAATAATATCATGCCCTCCAAACTAATCAATAAGATTCAAAACCTTGGCCTCAAAACCTCCATGTGCTACTGGATTCTCGTTTCCTCAACTGCAAACCCTAGTCAGTTCAGATTAGCAACAACATCTCCTCCACAATCTCCATCAGTATGGGTACTCCACAAGGCTGTGTGCTTAGCCCCCTGCTCTACTCACTTTACACTTATGACTGTGTGGCTAAGCACAGCTCCAATACCACATTCAAGTTTGCTGATGACACTACTGTTGTAGGCCGAATCAAAGGTGGTGACAAATCAGCGTATAGAAGGAAGGTTGAAGATCTGGCTGAGCAGTGAACCAACAACCTCTTATTCAATGTCAGTAAGACCAAGGAGCTGATTATTGACTTCAGGAGGAGAAAACCAGATGTCTATGAGCCAGTCCTCATCAGAGGATCAGAGATGGAGAGGATTAGCAACTTTAAATTCCTTGGTGTTATTTTTTTCTGAGGAACTATCCTGGGCTCAGCCCACAAGTTCCATTATGACGAAAACACGGCAGCACTTTCACCTCCTTTGGAGTTTGCAAAGATTTGTCATGATATCTAATACTTTGACAAACTTCTACAGATATATGGTGGAGAGTATATTAACTGGCTGCATCACAGTCTGGTATGGAAATACCAAAGCCCTTGAACAGAAAATCCTACAAAGAGTAGTGGATATGGCCAGGTCCATCATGGGTAAAGCCCTCCCCACCATTGAGCACATGTAAATGGAGCGCTGGCACAGGAAAGCAGTATCTAACATCAGGGGACCCCCCCACCATGCAGGTCATGCCCTCTTCTTTCCTACTGCCATCAGGGAGAAGGTAGAGGATCCTCAGGACTCTACCCACCAGGTTAAGGAACAGTTATTTCCCCTCAACCATCACACTCTTGAACGAGAAGAGATAACTTCACTCAACTTCACTTGCCCCATCATTGAAATGTTGCTACAACCTATGGACTCACTTTCGAAGACTCTTCATTTCAGGTTCTTGACATTGTATTGTTTATTTATTGCTATTATTTCTTTCTCTTCATATCTGCACCTGCATCTTTATCTGTACCTAACAGCAATTCCTTTGCTTGCATCTTCGGAAACAGCTCTATTTCTATCTTTAGTATCTCTATTTTACCCTTTCAGAGTTCTTTTGAAGACCCTGACCTGGAGTTACACGCTGACTTCAGTTCTTTGCGGGAATGGGACCCACTCTCAGGGTCTCAAAACTGATTACTATTCGATATACCAAGGATGTGGCTTAGAAGACTAGTGCGCCTTCAGGGTCTAGGGATTTTGTGGCTCTGGAGGCGACCAGACTCAAGGCTGGTGCCGCTGCAGGAAACTGGTGTGCCGTGGGAGACAGAATATCGAAAGCAGCAAGCTGGCTTCAGAGACCCAAGTGCTTTGGGCACAGAGCTCAGAAGAAACGATGCAACTGACTTTTACCATCGTAAATCAGCGTGCTGTTTTGTTGTGTCTCCCCTCTCACTGTAAAACTGGTACACCTCCTTTTTCCTTGTTAGGGAGAGAGGAAGCCTATGATATGTTGAATTACTGGGTGAACAAGTAGTCTTTGGAGTACTGCAAATCTGTGTCTTTATTGATACTTTGCTGCACGCTTGAGTGTTTGGTGGGAGGCACCAATGCTTTTTTTTGCTGGTGGGGGGGGGGGGCGTTGCTTTGCTGCTGTTTATGCGTGGGTGGGGGAGCTGGGAAGGGAATTAGGGGTTCTAATATTTAACTGTCATTAATTCTTTGGGGCACTCCTCTGTTTTCGTGGATGTTTGTGAAGAAAAAGAATTTCAGGATGTATATTGTATAGATTTCTCTGATATTAAATGTACCTTTGAAACTTTGCACGATTTGTTGTCTTTTGCACACTGGTTGAACACTCAAGTTGGTCTCTGTTAATTTTATTAGTTATTGTGCCTGCAAGAAAACAACTCAGGGTTGTATATGATGGCATATATGTACTTTGATAATAAGTTTACTGTGAACTTTAGACATGGATATGGACATTGTAGAGGCAGAAGGGATCATTTTGGTTAGTCATTTAACTAGTGTAGTGCAACATCATGAGTCGAAGGGCCTACTCCTGTGCAGACCTCTTCTATATTCCATGTTCTTAGAATTAGTATGACTCCAATAATCTTCTGTCCAAGTATTTGGAAATCCTGATGATTTGGCATTGGCTTAGCAGGTCCTGTTTCCCATGTTGTCTTTAAACTAGCCAAGGTCTTGGTTCCTGTATTCCATTTAAACTCACCGGAGCCTTGTTTCACACACTTAATTAAACTCATCTTGGTCCTTTCTCCCATGCTCTTATTAAACTCATTAGGGCTCCATTTCCTGTGCTGTCTTTAAAGACAGCACCTCCATTCCAGAAGATCCCAAAGATACTCAATAATTGGAGTTTTACTATACTTTGTATTTCAAATATTGCATGATGGCAATTTTATTAAAAATAATGCAGGTGATGAAACCTGAACAAACATGCTTGAATGATTCAAGCAGTATTTTTGGAGGGAGAAACAGAGTAAGTGTATATATTGCTAAATAATTTTATGATTCCAAAGGAAACATATAAATTGACATATAATGTATAACTATATTGCATTCAAGTCACATCCAATGCTCAAGTATATTGGTTTCAAGTTACTAGAGTCAGTAGAACCACTTACCCATCCTTATCTCTTGCTCTCCACCAATGTATATCAGACTTTGTTAACAGTGCATATTCTTCACCCTTAATTAGACTTAAATCATGGGGCTCTTGTGCTTCAAAGTCATACATCGCAAGAACGAGCTCAGCTTCTTCCTCTTCTTCTGCCACCTCCTCTTCATTATCTTCTGGTAAATATTCAGACGGCTTCCAGTCTCTTCCTGGGAGATTGTTAAGCTGTTGGTGAATATGAGAGAGTGAAAACTTTTCAATAAAAAGTAACTTGCATAGGTCAGATGCCATGAAAACCTTGCTAAAGTTAAGCTGCATTTTGTATTCAATTGTAAATTCTATTTTTCCTTACCGAGATTTTAAAAGCAGAAAAATAATTAGTAGTTTTCACTATATACAAGCATGTATACCATTTAAATTTCAACTGAGTTTTTTGTTCTCTTAAGCAGTTAACTCTCAATTTATAACAAGAGAAACTTTTTTAGGCTGTTACTGAGAATGCAATCATCTGAAGAGAACAACCAGAGATTCAAAAGATCAGATTAAGAAAATTCAAGCATTTTTGACATATTACTATTACTACATATGGACATTACTACATATTACTACATATCCCTATACTAATGTCAAGATATAATAAATCATTTTGCAAAAATTGTAGAAACAATAAAGTGGCAAGAAGATAAGAACACAGCTCAGAATAAACTAGGAAAAACAGACTACTGTGGAGCACTCACAGAAGGCATACAGGAGTATATAGACAGGTGAAATCAAGGCAAGCCATCTTGAAATTAATCAATATTGATTAACTGTATAACAAATATGAACAAATCTGTCAAAAGCTCTTTCATTGATACCATGTCAGTAGTGCCTTAATATGCCAATATCAAATAGACTGAATGTAATTCTGAAAATGGACTCTACCTTGCATAATCAATCAAGCCAAAATGAAATACAGTAAAACTCTGATAATCCCCTATCTGATCTGATCATTGGGATCATTCATACCAGGTAATGTTTGCTATGTTCTCTTTTGACTTGCCCGTACTCTGTTTCCTGCATTCCTTTTCAATTCACCAGGTGATTCCCATGTTCCATGTCACTCAGGCCCCAGTTACTCTGCTTCCAGACCTGCAGTTCCAACCCTTTCATTAAGGTAACCAAGATCCTGTTTCTCACCCTCCCTTTAAACCTGTCATGTTCACTGGAAAATGAATTACAATAATGCATTATATGTAAAAATATGTTCTAATATATTATGAAACAACGTCCAACAGTGTGGAAAATCTGCAAAACTGGAACTATCAATTTCCCAAATATGCCAGATTGTCTGAATTTTTCTGTTATCACTGAATATTGCCTCACCTGAACCAAACTATGGTTGTATAATGTTTTAAAAATTACAGGAAAATATTCTAAAACTCCTATTGCCCTATGCAAAAACTGCACTTCCTGCTGATCAGGAAAAATACAATGGAATTTAGTTAATTGGGCCTTCGGTTAATTAGGGCAGCCATTTACTTGGAACAACTCTAAAAGAATAAAAACTCATCAAGAAAATAGCTGGGATTCTCCTCATTTATTTGGGACACTATGCTGCCTAGCTGGGGCAGGAGACTTTTGCCGAACAATTTCTAACTAGCATCAGTCACATGTACTTGTGTGGCCATGAAACACTACACCATGCTTAGAGCAAGCAGATTTTAAACAGCATCAGTTGCATGTCTTTGTGTTCAAAAAGCAGTGATTTTTGTCTCTGATAGTTGATGCGAAATAAGCGTTAAAATCATTCAGAACTGTTTTGCTCACTGCAGTTTCACGCATTCATGCTTGGAGATGTCAGAAATGGTCAGGACTGAAAATGAAATAATTTCACTACTTCATCAAGTTGTGAACTACGAAGAATTTGAAGGTATCGACAATCATCTTGAATGTTAATGAAAATATATGAAGGCAATCCATTATTGAACTATGTGTCTGCACTGCTTTTGTTCATTTACAGTCAATCAAACGAACATGGCAGCATACATTGGATGAATTCCTCTGTCAATAACTATTAGGATCTAAATCACAATTTTATAGGACTGCATAATTATCGGTAGTGTTCTAATTTGTTCAGAATTTCATCTAAATACATCATTTGTTACTCAGTTTGTCTTTTTATTCCCTTTTAACTATTTCCATGACACTTCAGCTAATTGAGCCAAAAGGTACTAGTTCCAACATGTCCCAATTAACCAGGATCCACTGTAATTCCCTTACAGCTCTCATTCTGGCAAGAACCTTCCATTTTCTGACATTTACTACTCTAAGAGTTCAGTTCATTAGGATTCCTGACTTCTGACTGTTGCGATATTATAGACAATAGACAATAGGTGCAGGAGTAGGCCATTCGGCCCTTCAAGCCAGCACCGCCATTCACTGTGATCATGGCTGATCATCCACAATCAGTACCCTGTTCCTGTCTTCTCCCCATATCCCTTGACTCCGCTAACTTTAAGAGCCCCATCTAACTCTTTCTTGGAAGAAACCAGAGAATTGGCCTCCACTGCCTTCTGAGGCAGAGCATTCCACAGAACCACAACCCTCTGTGTGGAAAAAGTTTTTCCTCAACTCCATTCTAAATGGTCTACCCCTTATTCTTAAACTGTGGCCTCTGGTTCTGGACTCCCCCAACATCAGGAACATGTTTCCTGCCTTTAGCGTGTCCAATCCCTTAATAATCTTATATGTTTCAATCAGATTCCCTCTCATCCTTCTAAATTCCAGTGTATTCAAGCCCAGTCGCTCCAATCTTTCAACATATGACATTCCCGCCATCCCTGGAATTAACCCAGTAAACCTACACTGCACTCCCTCCATAGCAAGAATGTCCTTCCTCAAATTTGGAGACCAAAACTGCACAAAATACTCCAGGTGGGGTCTCACCAGGGCCTTGTACAACTGCAGAAGGACCTCTTTGCTCCTATACTCAACCCCCCTTGTTATGAAAGCCAACATGCCATTAGCTTTCTTCACTACCTGCTGTACCTGTATGCTTACTTTCAGTGACTGATGAACAAGGACACCCAGATCTCGTTGTACTTCCCCTCTTCCTAACTTGACACCATTCAGATAGTAATCTGCCTTCCTGTTCTTGCCACCAACGTGGATAACCTCACATTTATCCACATTAAACTGCATCTGCCATGCATCTGCCCACTCACCCAACCTGTCCAAGTCATCCTGCATTCTCATAACATCCTCCTCACACTTCACACTGTCACACAGATTTGTGTCATCTGCAAATTTGCTAATGTTACTTTTAATCTCTTCATTTAAATCATTAACGTATATTGTAAATAGCTGTGGTCCCAGCACCAAGCCTTGCGGGTCCCCACTAGTCACTGCCTGCCATTCTGAAAAGGACCCGTTAATCCCTACTCTTTGTTTCCACAGTACCCTACCCCCAATACCATGTGCTCTAATTTTGCCTATTAACCTCCTATGTGGGACCTTATCAAAGGCCTTCTGAAAGTCCAGATACACTACATCCACTGGCTTTCCCTTATCCATTTTCATAGTTACATCCTCAAAAAATTCCAGAAGATTAGTCAAGCATGACTTCCCCTTCGTAAATCCATGCTGACTCAGACCTATCCTGCTACTGCTATCCAAATATGCCGCTATTTCATCTTTTATAATTGACTCCAGCATCTTCCCCACCACTGATGTCAGTCATTATTAAGCTTATCATATTGGATATCATATTATCAAACTAGATGAAAATTCTCATAAAATGGAAACTTGGAAACAATTAAAATATTAAATAAAAAATAAAAGTAGCAAAACCTGAAACATAAATAAGTTTTTGGTAGAAAGCTAAATATTGTAACTTTAGAAAATGAATTTGCTTGTATGAAGAGGATTTGTATTGATCATTTTGAATAGCTGAGCAGGCACAAAATGATTACTTTTATCCTTGTTTTTCTATGACACTTTTGTGAGGCAATACCATAATAACTAAAATATTAGCTGGCCTGCAAAAGATGCTCAAACCACTTTGTTCAACAACAGCAAAAGATTCAACATTCCAGAATTCCTTTTATTACTATCAGTTACATTTAGCTTGTATTACACTACAATAAGGGAACAGTCTAAAATAAGGCATGCAATAGTGAATTAAAATATAGACATGTCTTTTTGTAATTTCTTACCATATCATCTGGTGTTGGTGGAAGTGGTTTACGACTAACTAAAAAGAAAATATATTGTTTTCAGAAGTATTAAAGCAGCTTCCAACAAAGTCAACAAAGAACATACTTATCAATAGTCAGAATAATTCTGTTCATAAATTGATCAAATTGTCTAATGTTGCTGCACCTATTATCAATGAAATTCCCATTCAACTTAACCAATTCAAACATTCATGCAAAAGATTTATAATTATAATTGGCTCACAATTAGAATTTTAAAAAGTCTGGAAACATCATAGGAAGAACATTTGATTGATTGCATGATACAGTATTTACTTGGGTATGTGATGATCAACACCAACAAATGAATTTATATATAAATAGTGGTGATTAAATTTCAAAAGCATTCAGAAATATCCTTATATTAAAAGTAATAAGTATTCGTGGAGAAGATGGCGGCGCGATGACAGTGCGCGCGGCCTCTCCGGTGATGAATATCTGTTATCTGTCGAGTAGGGGACCGTGCACAATTCTGATTTGATGGAGACAGACGTGAGAGCACAGCGGAACATCTGGAAAACTTCTGAAATGTCTGCTTTGCTACCACTGCTACTGTGTGGTAACCGGAATCTCTGGAGCTGTAGGCCTCGAAATCCTTGGCTTTGCGTGTTTCAGCGGCCGGGGAGAGGTCGAAGGCGCTCGGCAGAGGATGGCGCTCGGGAGGCTGTATCGGAGAGTCTGGTCGGAAGCACAGAGTTTTTGGACAGATGGACTCAGAGTCGGCTGGGGTCAGCTGCTTCCAAGGTATCGGCAAGTTGACAGTGCCTAGAGGTTTATGGCAGGGAGTTTCTCCCTTTTGCTGCCGCTATCGAGGACTCGGGAGTTGATCGACTCGAGGACTTTGAGACTTTTTTTTTTACTGTGCCTATGGACTGTTCTTCATCAAATTATGGTATTGCTTGCACTGCTGTAACTATATGTTATAGTTATGTGGTTCTGTCAGTGTTAGTCTTTGGTCTGTCTTGTTTTCTGTGATATCACACTGGAGAAACATTATATCATTTCTTAATGCATGTATGCATTTCTAAATGACAATAATCTAAAAAACATACAATAGTAAAGAAATAGAAAATTAATGTAACAAAGTCCAATTTTCCCCCAAAGAATCACAATAACAATCAGTCCTGAAACTATCCTGGACCCAATACACTAACACAATCACAAATAAGACACACTTGTGACACTACTTCATTAGACCCTTGAGCAGATTTGGTATGTCACCAAAGACTCTTGCAAATTTCAATACTCTTGCAGATGTAAAGTTGCAGCTATAGAGGACCCTGGTCAGACCCCACTTGCAATACTGTGCTCATTTCTGGTCGCCTCACTACAGGAAGGATATGGGCACCATAGAAAAGGTGCAAAGGAGGTTTACAAGGATGTTGCCTGGATTGGGAAGCATACCTTATGAGAATAGGTTGAGTGAACTTGGCCTTTTTTCCTTGGAGTGACGGAGGATGAGAGGTGACCTAATAGAGGTGTATAAGATGATGGGAGGCATTGATTGTGTGGATAGTCAGAGGCTTTTTCCCAGGGCTGAAATGGCTAGCATGAGAGGGCACAGTTTTAAGGTGCTTGGAAGTAGATACAGAGGAGATGTCGGGGGTAAGTTTTTTTTACGGAGAGAGTAGAGCATGCGCGGAATGGGCTGCTGGTGACGGTAGTGGAGGCGGATACAATAGGGTCTTTTAAGAGACTTCCGGGCATGTACATGGAGCTCAGAAAAATAGAGGGCTATGGGTAACCCTAGGTAATTTCTAAGGTAAGGACATGTTGGGCACAGCTTTATGGGTCAAAGGGCCTGAATTGTGCTGTAGGTTTTCTATGTTTCTATGTACAGTGGAGCATTCTGACTGATTGCATTACAGCCTGGTATGGAGCCTCAAACGCATAGGATCTCAAAAGGCTGCAAAGGGTTGTATATTCAACCAGTTTTATCTCAAGTACAATCCTTTCTACCATCAAAGACTTGATAAGGCAGTGCCTTGTTAAACACCCTCACTAACCAAGACATTCCCTCTTCTCATTACTACCATCAGGAAAGAGTTACAGGAGCCTGAAGCCCAAACTCAATGATTTAGAAACAGCTGCTTCTCCTCCACCATCAGATTTTCTTGTTATTCCTTTCTTTTGCACCCCCTCAATTACATCATTTGTCCAGCAATATTACAAAAAAGTACATATCAATTTTCCAAGAGTGATATTGTTGAATGTAATCCCAAAACATAACTCTTGTGCCCTATACACTTAGACCTATAGTATTAGATGTACACAGATGGTAACAAACATAATTAATACCAGAATAAGAAGATTCAGCAACAACAATGACAGTTTCTCAATTTTAAATATCCCAATATTCAAACAGCCTTGTTGTCAGGCATGAGGAACACAATACTTACTATCACTAAACAGGTTATACTCCTCACAGCCTGGAGCAAGTTTGTCTGCTTGCCTGCAGCACTGCCACGATCCTTCCGTCCAGAACTTTGGGTGATATTTTGGCATTATAAATTCATTATTTCTTATTTCTATTTAAACAAAATCAAAGTAGGTATAAATTCATGTCAAAGAATGACAGATGTTCACTTGAGCATATCTTTGATTACTGAAAACGTGACCACAATCCACGCTAATTTTCTAACTTTGGTTTAATGCAATAGTTCCTGATGTAGACTGAATATGTTCTTGTATGTCAGTTTTTAGCATTTGAAACTGAAACCTTGAGGTTTTAAATTAAACTACAAAGCCATACCAAAATTTAACATCATTACGTATCCAATTAAAATGTATTTAATGTATATATATTTTCATTGTTTTCTTCAAATATACACCACTTTTTAAATGTGATAGCATAAGTTCAGGAATTAGCTATATCAACTACTTTGGTTCCACCACAGTATGCAATTTTTTAACTCATCTGGTTTTGCTCTATGAAATTAATAACAGTTCCTAAAATACAGTTCATACATAGCTTAAGGCAAATCAGAACTAAACATGCTAGAATTTCTTTAGGCTCGTGACATAACAGCAAAGAGATTGGATTTTACAAAGCTCCTGACTTATAAAACTCAAGTAAATCTATTCTTAGATTCCAACTGGCTACCTCAGAGCTGTTCATTAAGTATCAAAGCAACTGTTGAAATGTTGTAATGATATAAATTTTCACTAATGAAAGCATTGTAAGGTTATTGCCTGGGGGAAAAAATGAGACTCATCGCCCACTCTCCATCCTGTGTTTCAACATCAAAATAGAGTGCATTTAACCACTGAGTGACTTGAAGAGGATTTTTTCACCTTTAACCATGACAGGACTCCACTTAACCATGTAACCTCTGAAAAAGTCTGACAACATTTTCACAAGCCAATTTTTAAAATTAATTCAAAAAATGAAAATGTCTTCCCCAAATCACTCAGTGGTTAACTGTTCTATTCTGATGCTGAAACACTGGGATGAGATAGGTTAGAGATTCCTACACTGGTTTAGGTTAGTTTTGAATTCACATACTGATGCTAGCTATTCAACCGTAGTCAAGAGATAAAAGGATTGTAATCAAGGTCCAAATTTTTCACCATCTACTCTTAACCACTTCTAAATATTCTTCTGGAAAAGTCATACGGAATAAGCACCAATTTTTCTCTCCTTTTTCTCCTTCCATTATTTTATTTGCCCTCTCTCCAGTATCACAGGCTGGCCCAAGCCCAACAAGCCTGAATTTACTAATTCCATAGCTAATCTGCTGTTATTAGAAAATATGAATGAACAGTGCAATATACAATTTTTTCTGTCCTTCAAAATTAATTACTAAGATATAGTTAGCTACTTTTGTCCGATTAGCACACTTTCGAAATATACATCTGCCATATAGAATCTATTCCTTAGCAAATGGGCTGAATAATTTTACTTTCCGAATTTTGTTCATTACTGTACACTATAAAACTCTTATTAGGATGCGTACAACTACTAAGTTCATCAAAGCTGTTGACAATTTAGGAGAAATAAATAGCAAAAAGAAGCTATACAGTATACACAATGGGTACCTGCACCTGCAGTTATAAAGAATTATTAAATTTATTCAGATTAATTTAAAATATCGAAAATGTTTATTGTTTTCCATCAGTTTTATGTTGTTTCAAAACACCAAATGAATTATTGGGAAACAATTATTACCAATAAAGGTTACCTTCTTTGAGCTTTTTCACCCACATGTTTCTGCTGTCAGCACTTGGAGCAAAAATGTACAGGGTATTACAATCATATATAATCTAAAACAAAACACAAAATTAATTAATTACCATACAGTATGAACATTTGAACCTTATAAAAGGGAAAGGAGACGATATCCAATCCTAGCCTTAACCCTAACGATGGCAAAGGAGTTAGTCAACTGTGTTTAGTTCTCCAGGTGCAATGATATCCTGATGAACAATTACTCACTATTAAACTGTTTAATTTTTGTGTCATGTGCCACTTTTTTCCTGCATTGTATTAGCTGTAAGTAAGTGGTGCTTCAGGACCTCTGATGTGAGTATTGTATTTGGAGTCTGTGACTCTATTTTCATATTGGTGAATAGGATATCCATCATTATTTTCACCATTTATTTAAAACTTGCAGTAGAAAAAACATAAGAATTCCAAACCTTTTAAAAAGGGACAATAATATGGCAGAAAAAAAACAAAGAGAAGGAGAAAAGATTTTAAGAAAGATGCCCTAATGAGGTATACCGGTGTGGTCAAGCCTGCAAACAGGCATATATGTAACACCTTAAAGGAACCAAATAACTGTAGGGCAAGAACAGTCTTGTGGTCAACACATACAAAAATTGAGCAAGTTTACAATTCAGAGTACTCTCCAATGAGTTTTTAACGGCAGTGAGCTGAAGAAAATATGAGAGGGTTGACATGTATTTGTGAAGATTAACTATCTCTGAAATCCTGTGAGTCACGAGATTCTGAAATTTACAATTAAGTAACATCATTGGCTCTTACGAATTAGGATTCAATCACACAAGCCTATGGAAATATTATAACTCCAATCATTACTGGAATGGTCCCAATTCAACAGCTCATAAAAATCCGAATAAATCTAACCCTCATTGGTTGAAACAACTACTCATGAAAAAGGTCAAATGTTAAACAGAATAACATTGCCTTCTGGTTAATTTATGGAAATACTGTATATAGAATTAAAAGTAATGTATTTAAATGCGGTAGTAGAAAAGCTGTAAAATTATTTTTATGCATAGAGATATGCAGATTCATGCACTATATTTCCACACAAATAATGCAACTTTAAGATAGATCAGTGAACCATTCAACTGTGACTAGGCAAATATTAGGCTGGTTCATATTAAATGATAGACAAAGATGAGGAAGTTCTGACCAATGCATCATAAAACCGCAGCATTATACCCTTGCTTTATATTTCAGTCCTCTCAAAATGAATGCAAATATTGCATTTGCCTTCCTTACCCTTGACTCAACCTGCAAGTTGACCTTTAAGGAATCCTGCAGGAGGACTCCTAAGTCCCTTTGTACCTCAGATTTCTGAATTTTCCCCTCCATTTAGAAAATAGATTATGCCTGCATTCCAGTCAATACAGTCCTCTTGCAACCATTCATTCCAGTCAATAAAGTTCTAATGTTCCCACATATTCCAGTTAATACAGTCCCAACGCACCCGCACATAACAGTCAAATCAGTCCCAGTGTTCCCGCATTCCAGTCAATACAGACCCAATGCACCCACATAGTCCAGTCAATACAGTCCCAGTGTTCCCGCATTCCAGTCAATACAGACCCAATGCACCCACATAGTCCAGTCAATACAGTCCCAATGTTCCCGCATTCCAGTCAATACAGACCCAATGCACCCACATAATCCAGTCAATACAGTCCCAATGTTCCTGCACATTCAAGTCAATACAGTCCCAAAGCACCCGCACATTCAAGTCAATACAGACCCAATGCACCCACATAATCCAGTCAATACAGTCCCAATGTTCCTGCACATTCAAGTCAATACAGTCCCAAAGCACCCGCACATTCAAGTCAATACAGTCCCAATGTTCCCATGTATTCCAGTTAATACAGTCCTAATGCAATACAATCCTACAGAGGGATCTAGGAATAATGGTGCATAGTTCCCTGAAGATGGACTCTCACGTGGATAGGGTGGTGAAGAAAGCTTTTGGTTTGTTGACCTTTATTAATCACAGCATTGAGTATAGGAGTTGGGATGTAATGTTGAATTTGTATAAGGCATTGATAAGGCCAAATCGGGAGTATTGTGTACAGTTCTGGTCACCGAATTATATGAAAGATGTCAATAAAATTGAGAGGGTACAGAGGAGGTTTACTAAAACGTTGCCTGGGTTTCATCTCCTAAGTTACAGAGAAAGGTTGAACAAGTTAGGTCTTTATTCTTTGGAGTGTAGAAGGTTGAGGGGGGACTTGACAGAGGTGTTTAAAATTATGAGGGTGATTGATAGAGTTGACGTGGTTAGACTTTTTCCACTGAGAGTGGGGAAGATTCAAACAAGAGGACATGGGTTGAGAATTAGAGGACAAAAGTTTAGGGGTAACATGAGGGGGAACTTCTTTACTCAGAGGGTGATAGCTGTGTGGAATGAGCTTCCAGCAGAAGTAGTTAAGGCAGGTTCTATGTTGTCGTTTAAAGTTAAATTGGATAGATATATGGACAGGAAAGGAATGGAGGGTTACGGGCTGAGTGAAGGTCGGTGGGAATAGGATAGGGTAAGAGTTCGGCATGGACTAGAAGGACTGAGATGGCCTGTTTCCGTGCTGTAATTGTTATATGGTTATATGGTAATGCACCCACATATTCCAGTCAATACAGTCCCAATGTTCCCGCACATTCCAGTCAATACAGTCCCAATGTTCCCGCACATTCCAGTTAATACAGTCCAAATGTTCCCACGTATTCCAGTCAATACAGCCCTAATGCACCCACCTATTCCAGTCAATACGGTCCCAATGTTCCCGCACATTCCAGTCAATACAGTCCCAATGTTCCCGCACATTCCAGTTAATACAGTCCAAATGTTCCCACGTATTCCAGTCAATACAGCCCTAATGCACCCACCTATTCCAGTTAATACAGTCCCAATGTTCCCGCACATTCCAGTCAATACAGTCCCAATGTTCCCGCACATTCCAGTTAATACAGTCCAAATGTTCCCACGTATTCCAGTCAATACAGCCCTAATGCACCCACCTATTCCAGTCAATACGGTCCCAATGTTCCCGCACATTCCAGTCAATACAGTCCCAATGTTCCCGCACATTCCAGTTAATACAGTCCAAATGTTCCCACGTATTCCAGTCAATACAGCCCTAATGCACCCACCTATTCCAGTCAATACAGTCCCAATGTTCCCGCACATTCCAGTCAATACAGTCCCAATGTTCCCGCACATTCCAGTTAATACAGTCCAAATGTTCCCACGTATTCCAGTCAATACAGCCCTAATGCACCCACCTATTCCAGTCAATACAGTCCCAATGTTCCCGCACATTCCAGTTAATACAGTCCAAATGTTCCCACGTATTCCAGTCAATACAGTCCCAATGTTCCCGCACATTCCAGTCAATACAGTCCCAATGTTCCCGCACATTCCAGTCAATACAGTCCCAATGTTCCCACGTATTCCAGTCAATACAGTCCAAATGTTCCCACGTATTCCAGTCAATACAGTCCAAATGTTCCCACGTATTCCAGTCAATACAGTCCCAATGTTCCCACGTATTCCAGTCAATACAGTCCCAATGTTCCCACGTATTCCAGTCAATACAGTCCCAATGTTCCCGCACATTCCAGTCAATACAGTCCCAATGTTCCCGCACATTCCAGTCAATACAGTCCCAAAGCACCTGCATAACTTAAATAGCCAAAAAAACTAAATGAAATTTCAAAAATAAGTCAAGTAGCATCTGTGAAAAAGCAGAATTAATGTTTCAGTTTGAAGGCTCATAGTCTTCAAAATGAATCATTTATTGTCTTTTCTTTTCATAAATACATACTAACTTGTTAAGACCTTCTTGGATATACCCTCTTCCCATTATTATTACTGGGGAGGAGGTATAGTATCCTGAAGGCTTAGCATCAACATCTTAGGAACAGCTTCTTCCCCATCTGTCATCATATTCTGAATGGTTAATGAACCCATGAACACTACTCTTCTACACAATTTATTTTTCATGTTTTAACTTACAGCAATTTTTTTATGTCTTGCACTGTGATGCTGCCACAAAATAACAACCTATTTCAGTGATAATAAACCCGATTCTGATTCTGACTTTGGCCCTTTTTGCATCTACACAAGGATAACTGAGGTTCATTAACCATTCCAGAAAATGTATGTGTAAAATGCTGGAACTTTCTCATGTGGGTATGGGCTGTGGGAAGGTCATGTTTACAACAGAGAACATGCAGAGGAAGTTCACCAGGATGTTGCCAAATATGAAGTATTTTCATCTCAAGAGAGATAGGATAGGCTGGGTCAGTTTTCTTTGGAGCAGAGGAGGCTGAGGAGGCACTTGTTACAGTTATGCAAAATGATGAGGTGCAGAAGGGGGTGGATGTCAGGATAAACTTCCCCATTGCAGAGGTATTTATAAATAGAAAAGCTTACAAAAAGTTGTGGATACAGCCTAGTCCATCACGGGTAAAGCCCTGTCCACCATTAAACACATCTACACGGAGTGCTATCGCAGGAAAGCAGCATTCATCATCAAAGATCCCCACCACCCAGGCCATGCTATCTTCTCTCTACTGCATCAGGAAGAAGGTGCAGGAGCCTCACAATGCACACCACCAGGTTCAGGAACAGTTATTACTCCTCAACAATCATGCTCTCGAACCAGAGGGGATAATTTCGCTCAACTTGACTCACCCTGAAGGGTAATGTAATTGGGAGAAATGTATATTATTTAGAACAACCAATACTGAGTTGGGGTTAGCTTTAAGAGGCTGGTCTGACTTGACGATGTTATAATGAAAGAGGGGTTTAGCATGCTTTTGTTATGTAAGTTTGAGAATTCAATGAAACGTGTTACAAGTTTCATTCAACATAAATGTCCTCACTTCGTCTATTTGTGGAAACCTACAGCCCCATCACCGAGGTGTTCCCAAAACACCTTGTGGATAAATGTGAAGTTATCCACTTTGGTGGCAAAAATAGGAAAACAGATTATTATCTGAATGGTGGCCGATTAGGAAAAGGGGAGGTGCAACGAGACCTGGGTGTCATTATACACCAGTCATTGAAAGTGGGCATGCAGGTACAGCAGGCGGTGAAAAAGGCGAATGGTATGCTGGCATTTATAGCGAGAGGATTTGAGTACAGGAGCAGGGA
This sequence comes from Mobula birostris, assembly GCF_030028105.1. Classification (NCBI taxonomy): domain Eukaryota; kingdom Metazoa; phylum Chordata; class Chondrichthyes; order Myliobatiformes; family Myliobatidae; genus Mobula; species Mobula birostris. Next base: position 62,633,371 of record NC_092372.1, on the reverse strand, counting down.
GGTACTACTGCAGTTGTACAAGGCCTTGGTGAGACCGCACCTGGAGTATTGTGTGCAGTTTTGGTCCCCTAATCTGAGGAAAGACATCCTTGCCATAGAGGGAGTACAGAGAAGGTTCACCAGATTGATTCCTGGGATGGCAGGACTTTCATATGAGGAAAGAATGGATGAACTGGGCTTGTACTCGTTGGAATTTAGAAGATTGAGGGGGGATCTGATTGAAACGTATAAGATCCTAAAGGGATTGGACAGGCTAGATGCAGGAAGATTGTTCCCGATGTTGGGGAAGTCCAGAACGAGGGGTCACAGTTTGAGGATAAAGGGGAAGCCTTTTAGGACTGAGATTAGGAAAAACTTCTTCACACAGAGAGTGGTGAATCTGTGGAATTCTCTGCCACAGGAAACAGTTGAGGCCAGTTCATTGGCTATATTTAAGAGGGAGTTAGATATGGCCCTTGTGGCTACGGGGGTCAGGGGGTATGGAGGGAAGGCTGGGGTGGTGTTCTGAGTTGGATGATCAGCCATGATCATAATAAATGGCGGTGCAGGCTCAAAGGGCCGAATGGCCTACTCCTGCACCTATTTTCTATGTTTCTATGTTTCTAAAACCTATGGACTTACTTTCAAAGACTCTTCTTCTCATGTTGTCAATATTTATTTCTTATTTATTTATTATTATTTCTTCCTTTTTTTCCTTTTTGTATTTGCACAGTTTGTTGTCTTTTGCACATTGATTGTCTGTCTAGATTGTTTGTTGATTCTATTGTGTTTCTTGTACTTACTGTGAATGCTCACAAGAAAATGAATCTCAGGGTTGTGTATGGTAGCATATATGTACTTTTTTAATTTATTTATTTTTTTAAAAAAAATTTATATAATTTTTATTGAGTTTTCAAGTGATACATGAGAAAAAAAATCTACCCTCCCCCCTCCCCTTAACCATCCCCCCCCCGATATATACGCCTACCTAAAAAGAAAAAAAGAAAAAAAAAAGGAACCGCCTGAATATTGGAAGGTTTGCACATGCTCCATGGGATAAAAATAAATTTAATATATATTTGTTACTTTCCCCAAGGAACCCAGATCTTCATCATCAGAGCTATAAGTAAGGGCTCCAAATATTCAAAAATGTTACATATTTATCTCTTAAAATCTAAAACATTATTTAGCTTCGCAACTCTCATAGTTCCCTGGGAAAACCTCTTTGAACTTCACCATGTTGCTATGTGTTTTCCTCCCAATTATCCAGGCAGAAAGGAAAAAAAAGGTAGATAAGAATACAAAAAAAGAAAAAACAAAATACCCCCCCACTAATGTTGTGAATGAAAAGATACACAACACTACCCCCCTCCATTGTGCGGGTCGTGGCTATTGCCACACTTGCACACATAATAATGTAGCGATTGGACAGTGTTTCTTCCAGCTCCCCCGTAACAAAAAATTATATATATATAGAAAAAAATTAATGTTATTATTCCCAGCTAATATTCCTTAAATTTTAACCTTTCTTCCCCTCCCTCATATAATTAATAATATATTTATATATTCATTCGCCTAAAAATTCAACAGGCCTAATCCTTGATCCAGTCTTCATCTTCAATCCATCTCGCTCCCCTAAGTTTGTTCTTGTATCTGGTGAATATTCAAAGAATCTCGCACAAACTCCTCCGCTTTCCGGTAATCGTCAAAAAATCTTTTTTCTCCACCAGGCAAGAAAATCTTCAAGGTTGCAGGATAACGCAATATAAATTGATAACCGTGATCCCATAGGGCTTTTTTCACTGGATTAAACCTCTTCCTTCTTTTCAAAAGTTCATAACTTATGTCAGGATAGAAAAAAATTTTCTCCCTGCTATCATCAGTGGCCCTTTTCTCTTCTTGGCAGCTTGGGCAGCCGCCTGTAGAATCTTTTCTTTGTCTTGAAATCTTAAGAATTTGATTAAAATTAATCGTGGATATTGGTCATCTTGTGGTTTTGGTCTCAGAGCTCTATGTACCCGCTCAATTTCAATTGATCGGGCTTCCTCTTTCATTTGCAAGGTTTTCAGGATCCATCTTTGAAAAAATTCTATTGGATTATCTCCCTCTATACCTTCTTTGAGACCAACAATTTTAATATTATTACGTCTACTAAAATTTTCCAACACGTCCACTTTCTCCAAGAGTCGATTTCTTTCCGTGTTCCAGACAAGCACATTATTTTCTGTTTTTTCCACTCTATCGTTAATATGCTCGATTATTCTTTCCATTTTCTGAAGTTTCTTAACCATTTTATCCTGTCTTTTCATAGCTTTATCATAGCACATCTTCACGTCTCTAAGCTCTGTTCTTAATTTTCTTAATTCAGCCGTTAACTGCAACAAAGCCTCTCTTATGTCTCCATCATCTCCTTTACTTCCAATCTCTTCCAGTTCTTCCTCCTCTTCTTCATCTGTATTCTCTGCGATATCCAATTCTGACTCTGAGTCACTTTCACTTGCAGTGGCCGTCGGTTCTTGTAGTTTAAATTGTGTCGATTTGCACATGCGATTTTCACAGACTTCTTTTGTTGCGGTTTACGAGGCATATCGTAGAGTAGTCTTACGAAGTTTATAAGTAGTTTTCGGAAAGTATTTATTAACTTTACTTTGTTTAAACAGTACTTTGCTGATTTTTTTATGGGACAGCTGGATTTACACGTCTCAATCCTACGTCATCACGTGACGCCCCCCCCCCAGCATATATGTACTTTGATAATAAATTTATTTTGAACTTTGAACCTTAGAGTACAAGGTTTAGCACAAGGAGTAAGTGGTGTAGAGGTAATCTGTGGAAGAACTTTATCACACAGTGGTTAGGCCCCACTGCCCGAGTGGGTGCTGAAGGCATGTGCTCTCACAACACTTCAGTGTTATTTAGACAAACACTTAAATCACTAACACATAGGAGGTATGGATCAAGTGTTGCTAAATGGCGGTAGTACAGACAGGCACTTGAACGTTGACATGGACTTGGGTTTCTATGCTTATGACTCAAGATTCAAGATTATCAAATATACACCGAAACATACAGTGAAAAGTGTCATTTGCGTGACAACCAACACACCTAAGGATATGCATGCCTAAGGCAGCCCACAAGTGTCACCACATATTCTGGCCAACATAGCATGCCCACAGTGCCTGGTAGAAGAACATAGAATACAACATGCAGCAAAACAAGCCCCATTCTTCCCTCCCGCCCATGCACATATACATTCCTCTAACACCAAGACAGTCCGTATTCTTTGACCTCCAGCAGACTTGGATTTGGACATGGGCATTCCGACATTAGGCCTTTGACTGCCCCAGTGGACTCGCAGAGATTCGCAAACCCAGGGCTCCCAATGCCAATAAATCCTACCTCGGACAGCTGACAACCACCCCTTTCTCCATAAGCTTGCCTCCCTTGGCCCTCTGTTCTCCTCTGCCATTAGCTGACTCCAGTCTTTACATGACAAAATTAACTTTATAAGAAATATGACTGACTTTATGACCCTAAGTTACAGTTTACATCATAGACATATCAGCGAGTAATCTTGAATGCTTCTGGAAACTTTACACCGATTCTGCTCAATGACATGAACAGTGCAAGCACTCTTCCAAGAAAGTGAAGCAAGAAATCAGGAGTAGCTGTCTTTTACTTCTCTCTTTTTAATCATTCATAGGATATGGATATCATCTGGAAAATTGTCCATCCCAATGTGATCCGTGTAGGAAGGTTCTATACTGGATAAAAATCAAAATAAAATTTCACATCACATAATAAGCAAACAGATCAAAGTAACTGAATAAATTCTTCACATTAAAAACTGACACCTACCATAGGTTGTTTTAAACAATGAACCACAGGATGTATTTTATAGGAAGCTTAAAATAAACAAGCATGCTTCAGTAAGTTGTGGAGCTACCACTTCCTCCCAAAGAAAAAGTATGGGCTGCTACTTAATTTAGTACTATGCAGAATGTACAAAGGGGAAAAAAGGTGTAAACCACAACTGTTCAATTTGGAAAGATGATCTTTTACAGCAAGTTGGGTGTCACCCATTTATTTTATAAAATCTCAAGTCAAGTTGATGAGGTACATGTACAATGTCCAACAGTCCTGACGAAGGGTCTCGGCATGAAACGTCGATTGTGCTTCTTCCTATGGATGCTGTCTGGCCTGCTGCATTCCACCAGCATTTTGTGTGTGTTGCTTGAGTTTCCAGCATCTGTAGATTTCCTCGAGTATGTGTACAATGAAGAGTTTGCTTGTCACAGGCACATGCATTCAATCAACACACAAGACATAAACTATCCATAGATTATACATAGATTATAGAAGAGAGAAAGATACTGTGCAAAACAAGATATCTGTGCAAATAAAACACAAATTGGAGACGTCTATAGTAGGTGTTGCCCAATGAGGTTTGCTGAGGTAAAGATGGCTTCATGCCAGTCAGTTTAACATCATAATGATTGTACAAAAGTCTCTGTTCCTGAACCTAAAGGTTTCAGACTTCAGGCTTCTGTACTTCCTGCCTGATGGTAGCAGCAAGAAGAGTGAATGACCAAAATGGTGGGGATCCTTGATGGTAGGTACTGCCTTCTTGAGGTAGTGACCTCCTGTAGATGTCAATGGTGGGGAGGGCTGTACCTGTGTTAGATTCTCTACAGCTCTTATATTCCTGTGCATTGGAATTGTAACCAGTCAGAATACCTTTGCCAGTGCATCAGTGGAAGTTGATGACATGTGAAATCTCCTTCAGCTTCTAAGAAAGTAGAGGCACTGGTGTGCCTTTGTGATTACATCTATGTGCTAGGCCCAGGACAGATCATCTGAGATATCAGCACCAAGGAATTTGAAATTGTATACTCTCACCACCTCTGGCCAACCAATAAGAATTGGTCTGTGGTCTCCCAACTTCCCCTTTCTGATCTCAATGATCAGCTCCTTGGTTTTGATGACATTAAACACTAGTTGTTATTGTTGCACCACTCAACTAGATGCTCTATCTCACTCCTGCGCTCTAATTCATCACTTCCTGTGATTCAGCCAAAACAGTGTGTCATTGTTGAATTTATAGATGGTATTGGAACTGTACATAGCCACACAGTCATGGGAGTAAAGTAAGTACAACAGGAGGCTAGGCACACATCCTTGAGGTGTACCTGTGTTGATGGTCAGCAAGGAGAAGTTGTTACCAATCCATAATGAGTGAGATCTGCTGATGAGGATATCAATGTCATGATCCCAAATGAACAGTGGCAGACATCTGAGTATTGGCACTCCATTTCCCTGGAATATGGTTAGTTGCCACTGTCCCTTTAAGACTCAGAGTTCCAATTATTGTCTGCCATCTCCTTAATGGAAAGTCTGTACTTAAAGGCCTCATGCCGAGCACCTGGTGGTCAATCATAGGAGTTTAATTTCTCGTACTACTCTTGGTGATTTCATGGTTGGATTTCATTTGTGTTGCCTTGTTTACTTTGAGTCTGAGTCTGAGTCTTGAGTTAATTCTAGACCTTACTCTGCACTTGGGTTCACCACCATCCACAGCTCTCTTGTTACAGTATAACTGAGTCAACACGAACCCAGCAGAGTATGAATGTCTGTTAGCCACACTGGCTCACCATGGAGAAACTGTAGGCAGATGTGACAACATGCTTCAGGAGATCCTCGCCACTCTCCAGAAACACTCTGACTCCGGTAGGCAGGATCTGAGTTCAGCTGGAGTGGCTACCAGTTCTGGCCATGTTCAAGCTGGAGACTCTGTCAATACTTGTGAGGCATTGCTACACCTATTGGCTCCTGAGTGGTACAACAGTAACTCCGAGGCGTGCGGAGGATTCCTGGAATAATGATCCTTGGCCTTTGAATTACAGCCATCCAAGTTCCCATTGGAATGCAGGAAGGTAGCCTATATCATCTCACTCCTTACTGGAAGAGCCTTTGCCTGGGCCACTGCGCTCTGGGAGAAGGATTCACTGGTCTGTGCCTGTGCAGATCTCTTTCCAGAGACTTTGAGGAGGTCGTTGTATCACCCCGGAGGACACGGGTCTGGGATAAAGCTCTTCAATTTGTGCCAGGGGAATTGGTCTGTGGCCGATTATTCCATAGAATTTTGTACCTTGCAGTTGGAATATGGAAGTACTGACTGCTCTGTTTCATCAGGGATTGAGTGACAAGCTAAAGGATGCCCTTGCAGCCCGAGAACTAGCTGAGGATCTAGAGAGTCTTATGCACTGGGCATAAGTTTTCACATTTTATTGTTTTACAACATTGGGCATAAGTTTTCACATTTTATTGTTTTACAACATTGAATCATAGTTGACTTAATTTGGCTTTTTTGACACTGATCAACAAAAAAATGCACTTGTATCTTGAAGGTCCAACTGCTGCTCAGTCAGCGTCCTGGCAAAAACTACGCTATGAAAACAAAAGAACACTCCAAGCAACTCCACAAAAATATTATTGAAAAGCACAAGTCAGGAGATGGATACAAGAAAATATCCAAGCCATTGAATATCCCCTGGAGTATAGTCAATCAAGAAATAGAAAAAAACATAGAAAACCATAGAAAAACTACAGCACAGAAACAGGCCTTTTGGCCCTTCTTGGCTGTGCTGAACCATTTTCTGTCTAGTCCCACTGACCTGCACACGGACCATATCCCTCCATACACCTCCCATCCATGTATCTGTCCAATTTATTCTTAAATGTTAAAAAAAAACCACATTTACCACCTCGCCTGGCAGCTCATTCCATACTCCCACCACTCTGTGTGAAGAAGCCCCCCCTAATGTTCCCTTTAAACTTTTCCCCCCTCACCCGTAACCCATGTCCTCTGGTTTTTTTCTCCCCTTGCCTCAGTGGAAAAAGCCTGCTTGCATTCACTCTATCTATACCCATCATAATTTTATATACCTCTATCAAATCTCCCATCATTCTTCTACGCTCCAGAGAATAAAGTCCTAACTTATTCAACCTTTCTCTGTAACTGAGTTTCTCAAGTACCGGCAACATCCTTGTAAACCTTCTCTGCACTCTTTCAACCTTATTTATATCCTTCCTGTTATTTGGTGACCAAAACCGAACACAGTACTCCAGATTCGGCCTCACCAATGCCTTATACAACCTCATCATAACATTCCAGCTCTTATACTCAATACTTTGATTAATAAAGGCCAATGTACCAAAAGCTCTCTTCACGACCCTATCTACCTGTGACGCCACTTTTAGGGAATTTGTATCTGTTTTCCCAGATCCCTCTGTTCTACGGCACTCCTCAGTGACTTACCATTAACCCTGTATATTCTATCTTGGTTTGTCCTTCCAACGTGCAATACCTCACTTGTCTGTATTAAACTCCATCTGCCATTTGTCAGCCCATTTTTCCAGCTGGTCCAAGTCCCTCTGCAGGCTCTGAAAACCTTCCTCACTGTCTACTACACCTCCAATCTTTGTATCATCAGCAAATTTACTGATCCAATTTACCATATTATCATCCAGATCATTGATATAGATGACAAATAAACCAGAACTGATCCCTGTGGCACACCACTAGTCGCAGGCCTCCACTCGGAGAAGCAATTCTCTACTACCACTCTTTGGCTTCTTCCATTGAGCCAATGTCTAATCCAATTTACCACCTCTCCATGTATACCTAGCGACTGAATTTTCCTAACTAACCTCCCATGCGGGACCTTGTCAAAGGCCTTACTGAAGTCCATGTAGACAATATCCACTGCCTTCCCTTCATCCACTTTCCTGGTAACCTCCTCGAAAAACTCCAATAGATTGGTCAAACATGACCTACCACGCACAAAGCCATGTTGACTCTCCCTAATAAGTCCCTGTCTATCCAAATGCTTGTAGATTCTGTCTCTTAGTACTCCCTCCAATAACTTACCTACTACCGACGTTAAACTTACTGGCCTATAATTTCCCAGATTACTTTTCGATCCCTTTTTAAACGACGGAACAACATGAGCCACTCTCCAATCCTCCGGCACCTCACCTGTAAACAGCGACATTTTAAGTATTTCTGCCAGGGCCCCTGCAATTTCAACACTAGTCTCCTTCAAGGTCCGAGGGAACACCCTGTCAGGTCCCGGGGATTTATCCACTTTAATTTTCCTCAAGACAGCAAGCACCTCTTCCTTTTCAATCTGTACAGTTTCCATGATCTCACTACTTGTTTCCCTTAATTCCATAGACTTCATGCCAGTTTCCTTAGTAAATGGAAAGGATATGGCACAGCTGTAAATCTGCCTAGAGCAGGCCTTCCTTAAAAACTGAGTGTGCAACAAAGGGACTAGTTGGGGGAGGAGAGGAGGCCATCAAGAGACCTATGACAACTCTGGAAGAGTTACAAGCTTCAGTGGATCAGATGGAGAGACCGCACATACAACAACTGTTGCCTGGGTGCTTCATCAGTCACAGCTTTATGGGAGTGGCAAAGAGAAAGCCATGGTTGAAAGAAACTCACATGAAATCTCAGCTAAAGTTTGCCAGAAGACATGTGGGAGACTCTGAAGTTAGCTGGAAGAAGGTTCCATGGTCTGATGAAACCAAAATTTAGTTTTTTTTGGCCATCAGACTAAACACCGTGTTAGTCTTAAGCCACACACTTCACATCATCAAAAACACACCACTACTGTGAAGCATGGTGGTGGCTTCAGCATACTGTGAGGATGCTTCAATGCAGCAGGCCCTGGAAGGCTTGGGAAAGTAGAGGGTAAAATGAATGCAGCAAAATATAAGGAAATCCTGATGGAAAGCCTGATGCAGTCTGCAACAGAACTATGATTTGGGAGAAGACTTGTTTTCCAGCAAGACAATGACCCCAAGCATAAAGCCAAAGCTACACAGGAATGACTTAAAAACAACAAAGTTAATGTCCTGGCGTGGCCAAGTCAGAGTCCAGACATCAATCTAACTGAGAATTTGTGGCTGGACTTGAAGAGGACTGTTCATTCACAATCCCCATTCTACTTGACAGAGCTTAAGCAGTTTTGTAAAGAAGAATGGGGAAAATTGCAGTGTCCAGATGTGCAAAGCTGATAGAGACCTATCCACACAGACTCAAGGTTGTAGTTGCTGCCAAAGATGCATCTACTAAATACTAACTTGAAGGGGTTGATGAATACTTATGCAATCAATTATTTTGTGTTTTATATTATGCTTTATATGGTGTTTTGTGTTTTAATTAATTTAGATCACTTTGTTGAGATCTGTTTTCACTTTGACACAAAAGACTTTTTCTTTTGTTCAGTGTCAAGAAAAGCCAAATTAAATCCACTGTGATTCAGTTATAAAACAATAAAACATGAAAACTTCCGATGGGGGGGGGGTGAATACTTTTTAAATAGGCACTGTATAAGGCATTGAGCTCATCCAGAATGATGCATTACTGTTTCATCCTGTAGGAGATAATAGCATACAAGCTCTGCCATAGTTGTTGAGCACCTACCTATGACTCTAATTTAGCCCAAAATTGTTTTTTTCATGCTTATGATGGCCATCCAGAGGTCATATCTGGACCTCCTGCATGACTTTGGATCACCAGTCCTCAACACCACATATCTGACCTTCAGCAGATTACGAATCTCCTGGTTCAGCCAGGGTTTCTGGTTGGGGAAGACACCAAATTTATTTTTTTTTGTGTGGGTACACATTTCTTGCAGTTCTGGTGATATCTGTGGCATATTCATTCCTGTTCAATGATGAATCGTTGAATGTGGCACAGTCTGCTGATCCAAAGCAGACTTCCATTTGCTCCACTGCCTCTCTTGACCAATTCCTGATGGTCATCTTGGCCGGTGCCATGCTCCTCAGTTTCAGCCTGTATACAGGAAGGAGCATAGGTCAAATTAATGAAAGTGCAGCCAAGGGATGAAGTGGTAGGCATTCCTGATGGAGGTATTGCAGTGATTGAGAGTGCCTGATTCACTGGTTTTGAATGTGGCACGCTGATGGCAGCTTGGAAGAGATTTCTTCAAGCTTCGCCAAGTCCCCAGCAATGATGAGAAAAGCATTGGGGGTCCTTTATTTCACGCTTGTTGATCACAGCACTCAATTCCCCAATTGCTAGCTTGACACCTAACCGTGGCAAGATATAGACTGCAGTAAGGATCACAGCAGAGGTAGAACAGTTGGCACTTAACTACCAGACACTTCAGGTCGGGGGAAAAGGAGTGGGACAAGACCATCATGTCTAAGTATCAAATTGAACTTATTATGAAACAGATGCTGCCTCCTCCTCCTTGTCCTGATACCACCTCAGTCCACGTGGTGGATTAGATTAGGTTATTAGATTATGAGAACACTCAGTCCTCTTTTATTGTCATTTAGAAATGCATACATGCATTAAGAAATGATACAATGTTTCTCCGGAGTGATATCACAGAAAACAAGACAGACCAAAGACTAACACTGACAGAACCACATAATTATAACATATACTTACAGCAGTGCAAAGCAATACCATAATTTGATTAAAAAAAACAGACCATGGGCACAGTAAAAAAATGTCTCAAAGTCCCAAGTCAATCAACTCCCAAGTCCCCGATAGCAGGCGACAAAAGGGAGAAACTCCCTGCCATAAATCTCCAGGCACCGTCAACTTGCCGATACCTTGGAAGCAGCCGACCCCAGCCGACCCTGAGACCATCTGTCCAAAAACTCCGAGCTTCCGACCAGCCTCTCCAATACAGCCTCCCCAGCGCCATCCTCTGCCGAGCGCCTTCGACCTCTCCCCGGCCGCTGAAACACACAAAGCTGAGGATTTCGGGGCCTTTAGCTCCGGAGATTCCAGTTACCACGCAGTAGCAGCGGCAGCAAAGCAGGCATTTCAGAAGTTTTCCAGATGTTCCGCTGTGCTCTCACGTCTGTCTCCATCAAATCAGGATTGTGCACGGTCCCCTACTTGACAAATAACAGATATTCATCACTGAAGTGGCCACGCGCACTGTTGTCGCACCGCCATCTTCTCCCCACTCCCGGGATGGAGAAACTTTGGTGATAAAGCATTTTGTCTGGAGAGCTGGGGGTAAGCAATTTTTCTGAAATAATGTACACAGCAGTTCCTCATATCACTGGTACAGTAGTTTTGCCCATAGGTCTGGATAGTTGTCAAAAACAGAGACGTGAACTACATTCAAATTCGATGTAATTCTTCCATAGGATAAAATTTGAGAAAATAATAATTGTTCTTAAAAATACGACAACAGCAGCATTCTGCAAGCATGAGCAAACAGCCACCAGTTAGCTAATGGTTTAATGGTCCTTCTGCAAGACTAACAGTCTAGTTTTCTAACGCTCAAGAATCTGGAACAAGTCTTGAAGTCGCAGCTGTCTGATACACAAGCTACTCTCTAAACCAGAGGTAAATATATATAAATAAATATGATCTCTCCTCCCCCCACCCCAGTGCACCTGATAGGAAACTATGAGTTGTATTATAGAAAGCATAACCCTCAGGCTCGCCCAGCTCATGTTCATCTAGGGGAAACAGCCTTTGGCCCTGCCAAAAAGGGCCCAATTCAAGGAAAAGTCCAAAATTCACGTTGGAGCTCACTCAGTATTCATTCTTCCACCATCGGTCTCCTCCGAGCGTCAACGATCTTCAGACCCTCAGATCCCAGTTCACTCCGTCCGTGGTCTACCAGCCCTCTCCACACGTGTCTTCCCTCTTCATCTCTCCTCAATAAAAGACCGTGAAAAAACATCCTTCCAGATCCACAAGACAAAGCAACAATCTCCAATTGGCTAACATGCATACTGTGGTGATATTACGTGCAATGAAGTGCCAGTACATAATTGGACAGCACTGAGCATGTGCAGGGTTTGCCAGGATGTTTCAGCACATGGCGGAGTTAAGACATGTTTGTTTATTACTGTAAATAAAAGTTCTCTAATTCTTCCAGAACATGATTCTTTGCTGTTAATCCACGGCATGTTTAAACAGAAGAAATATAACATGGTTTAAGAAGTGCTTCTGGAAGAATAATATGGGAGAATCGAGAATCGAATATAATCAATGAAAAAGAAGAGAAAAAAAGTTCGAACTGCAAACAGTAATATGGAAGGTTTACTACCCCCACCAAAACTTCAGCTGACTGGGAATGTAGCGGAGAACAGGAGGATCTTCAAGCAACAGTTTGAACTGTGCTTATCAGTGATCAATTACGAAGACAAATCAGAACGAACCAAAGCTACGCTTCTGCTCCATATAATCGGGACTGATTTTGCCTTTGAAAATGGAGATAATTTCAATTTAAAGTTGATAATGGACAGATTTAAAGTATTTTGTATACCTAAACAAACTTAACGTATGAACAATATAAATTCCTCACATGTGTGCAAAGGGCTGCTGAAACGATTGATCAGTATGTTACTGAGTTAAGAAAGCGTAGTAGAACATACGAGTTTGGATTGCTCACGGACTGTCTGATTAAAAATAGAATAGTTTGTGGCATTCGGAATAATGCTCTAAGAGAAGGGCTGTTGAGCAAGCAAGATTTAAATTTTGAAAAAACTTTCGCGCTCTGCAAAGCTTCTGAGACTGTAATGTCGCAGGCTGAAGAGCTTTTTGTTGAAAACTGTAATGTAAAAAAAAAGTGCGAATATATCAAGAAATATAATAATACGTCAACAAAACCAATGGAGAGCAAGATGGCATTTGAAAAAAAGTCATGTGATCGCTGTGCGTGGGAACACCGTCCAAATCAGTGTTTCGCATATGGCAAAATTTGCTACAATTGCGGTAAGATTAATCATTTTTCACGCTATTGTAGAAGTAGAAAGAAGGAAAATGAAATTAAACAAGTAAATGCAGTGATCAAACATATAACATAGAATAGTACAGCACAGTACAGGCCCTTCGGCCCACAATGTTGTGCCGACCCTCAAACCCTGCCTCCCATACAAGCCCCCACCTTAAATTCCTCCATATACCTGTCTAGTAGTCTCTTAAATGTCACTAGTGTATCTGCCTCCACCACTGACTCAGGCAGTGCATTCCACGCACCAACCACTCTGAGTAAAAAACCTTACTCTAATATCCCCCTTGAACTTCACCCCTTACCTTAAAGCCATGTCCTCTTGTACTGAGCAGTGGTGCCCCGGGGAAGAGGTGCTGGCTATCCACTCTATCTATTCCTCTTATTATCTTGTACACCTCTATTATGTCTCCTCTCGTCCTCCTTCTCTCCAAAGAGTAAAGTCCTAGCTCCCTTAATCCCTGATCATAATGCATACTCTCTAAACCAGGCAGCATCCTGGTAAATCTCCTCTGTACCCTTTCCAATGCTTCCACATCCTTTCTATAGTGAGGTGACCAGAACTGGACACAGTACTCCAAGTGTGGCCTAACCAGAGTTTTATAGAGCTGCATCATTACATCGCGACTCTTAAACTCTATCCCTCGACTTATGAAAGCTAACACCCCATAAGCTTTCTTAACTACCCTATCCACCTGTGAGGCAACTTTCAGGGATCTGTGGACATGTACCCCGAGATCCCTCTGCTCCTCCACACTACCAAGTATCCTGCCATTTACTTTGTACTCTGCTTTGAAGTTTGTCCTTCCAAAGTGTACCACCTCAAACTTCTCTGGGTTGAACCCCATCTGCCACTTCTCAGCCCACTTCTGCATCCTATCAATGTCTCTCTGCAATCTTTGACAATCCTCTACACTATCTACAACACCACCAACCTTTGTGTCATCTGCAAACTTGCCAACCCACCCTTCTACCCCCACATCCAGATCGTTAATAAAAATCACAAAAAGTAGAGGTCCCAGAACAGATCCTTGTGGGACACCACTAGTCACAATCCTCCAATCTGAATGTACTCCCTCCACCATGACCCTCTGCCTTCTGCAGGCAAGCCAATTCTGAATCCACCTGGCCAAACTTCCCTGGATCCCATGCCTTCTGACTCTCTGAATAAGCCTACCATGTGGAACCTTGTCAAATGCCTTACTAAAATCCATATAGATCACATCCACTGCACTACCCTCATCTATATGCCTGGTCATCTCCTTAAAGAACTCTATCAGGCTTGTTAGACACGATCTGCCCTTCACAAAGCCATGCTGACTGTCCCTGATCAGACCATGATTCTCTAAATGCCCAGATATCCTATCTCTAAGAATCTTTTCCAACAGTTTTCCCACCACAGATGTAAGGCTCACTGGCCTATAATTACCCAGACTATCCCTACTACCTTTTTTGAACAAGCGGACATTTGCCTCCCTCCAATCCTCCGGTACCACTCCCTTGGACAAAAAGGACATAAAGAGGGAGGTTGCTCAGCAATCTCTTCCCTCGCCTCATGGAGCAGCCTGGGGAATATTCCGTCAGGCCCCAGGGACTTAGAAACATAGAAAATAGATGCAGGAGTAGGCCATTTGGCCCTTCGAGCCTGCACCGCCATTCAGTACGATCATGTCCGTCCTAATGTATTTTAACAACTCCAACACCTCCTCTCTCCTAATATCAACATGCTCCAGAACATCAACCTCACTCATATTGTTCTCACTGTCATCAAGTTCCCTCTCATTGGTGAATACCGAAGAGAAGTACTCATTGAGGACCTCGCTCACTTCCACAGCCTCCAGGCACATCTTCCCACCTTTATCTCTAATCGGTCCTACCTTCACTCATGTCATTCTTTTTTTCTTCACATAATTGAAGAATGCCTTGGGGTTTTCCTTTACCCTACTCGACAAGGCCTTCTCATGCCTCCTTCTTGCTCTTCTCAGCCCCTTCTTAAGTTCCTTTCTTGCTTCCCTATATTCCTCAATAGCCCCATCTGATCCTTGTTTCCTAAACCTCATGTATGCTGCCTTCTTCCTCCTGACTAGATTTTCCACCTCACTTGTCACCCATGGTTCCTTCACCCTACCATTCTTTATTTTTCTCATCAGGACAAATTTATCCCTAACATCCTGCACGAGATCGCTAAACATCGACCACATGACCATAGTACATTTCCCTGCAAAAACATCATCCCAATTAACACCCGCAAGTTCTAACCTTATAGCCTCATAATTTGCCCTTCCCCAATTAAAAATTTTCCTGTCCTCTCTGATTCTATCCTTTTCCATGATAATGCTAAAGGCCAGGGAGCGGTGGTCACTGTCCCCGAGATGCTCACCCACTGAGAGATCTGTGACCTGACCCGGTTCATTACCTAGTACTAGATCTAGTGTGGCATTCCCCTTAGTCGGCCTGTCCACATACTGTGACAGGAATCCGTCCTGGACACACATAACAAACTCTGCCCCATCTAAATCCTTGGAACTAATTAGGTGCCAATCAATATTAGGGAAGTTAAAGTCACCCATGATAACAACCCAGTTATTTTTGCACCTTTCCAAAATCTGCCTCCCAATCTGCTGCTCTGTATCTCTGCTGCTACCAGGGGGCCTACAGAATACCACCAATAGAGTAACTGCTCCCTTCCTGTTCCTGACTTCCACCCATACTGACTCAAAAGAGGATCCTGCTACATTACCCACCCTTTCTGTAGCTGTAATAGTATCCCTGACCAGTAATGTCACCCCTCCTCCCCTTTTTCCGCCCTGTCTACCCCTCTTAAGGCACTGAAATCCAGGAATATTGAGAATCCATTCCTGCCCTGGTGCCAGCCAAGTCTCTGTAATGGGCACTACATCATAATTCCATGTATGTATCCAAGCTCTCAGTTCATCACCTTTGTTCCTGATGCTTCTTGCGTTGAGGTACACACATTTCAGCCCTTCTACCTTACTACCTTTACACCCTTTATTCTGCTTCTCTTTCCTCAAAGCCTCTCTATTTGTTAGATCTGGCTTTACTCCATGCATTTCTTTCACTGCTCTATTGCTCTGGGTCCCATCCCCCTTGCAAATTAGTTTAAACCCTCCCGAACCATGCTAGCAAATCTACCTGCAAGGATATTGCTCCCCTCGAGTTCAGGTGCAACCCATCCAATCTGTACAGGTCCCACCTTCCCCGGAAGAGATCCCAATGATCTAAAAATCTAAAACCCTGCTCCCTGCACCAACTCCTCAGCCACGCATTCAACTGCCATTTCCTCCAATTCTTACCATCACTGTCATGTAGCGCTGACAGTAATCCTGAGAATGCCACCCTTGAGGTCCTGTACTTCAGCCTTCTGCCTAGTTCCCGAAACTCACACTTCAGGACCTCATCCCTCTTCCTGCCTATGTCGTTGGTCCCAACATGTATCACGACTTCTGGTTGCTTTCCCTCTCGTACCAGGACGTCGTGCACCCGGTCAGAGACATTGAAGATGAACGTGAGGAATTTTATATAGATGCACTTTATGAAAATGCTGACATGGAGAATATAAAAGCAATAGCTGCAGTGTTTGAGATAACCAAACAGGAGGCAATTGATGATGTGAAAAAGCAATGGCAGGAAGAGGTTGCTTCAATGCAAGCGATAATGAAAGAGACACTGAGAGAATATGAGATTCAGTCTGATCACCGTCCAGAGCAAGAACGCTCACAGTGGGCACAGTATAAGCAAGAAGTAAAAGCACAAGTAACGGAATTGAGAAGTTTTATTGAAATGATGAAGTCTCAGCATAAAAAAAAGATAACACAGTTAATGAATGAATTAGGTGAAGAAACGAAGATTCATATTTCATTACAAATGGAAGTGGAAGGAATTAGGAAAGATACAGTCCAAACAGAAGCCGGGAAGCAGATTGCTGAGGAGGATAGCGTGAACTGTTTACCTGAAATTCCAGATTCTAACCAGGAGGCATGTAAGAGTATACCATAAAGTTTAGTTGAGATACATAAAGAAAAGCTTAAAGCAGAGGAGAAGAAGAAGAAAAAGAAGAAGCACAAGAAGAGTCATGGCCCAGATAGCAAACAGCCAACTTCAGAGTTTCAGTTAGCTGATATAGATTTGTTTATTGGTTAATGTTGTTATTTATTTTTTCTTTTTAAGGATAAGAAGATGTGATCCTTCAGAGATTGTTAACTGATGCAGCCGAGCCAAAACATGTAATTAATAACAAGGAAACACAAGATCTGTGTGTACCACTTAGGAGGTCTACTCGTGTTTGTAAACCCACAGAGAGACTGATAGAGACTTGTTGAATTATGTCTTTGCTTTGATTAATGTTGTTAATTGCTTTTCTTTTTAAGGAAGGGAAGATTTGGTGATATCACGTGCAATGATGTGCCAGTACATGATTGGACAGCACTGAGCATGCACGGGGTTTGCCAGAATGCTTCAGCATGTGGCGGGGTTAAGACATGTTTGTTTATTACTGTAAATAAAAGTTTTCTAATTCTTCCAGAATATGATTCTTTACTGTTAACCCACGGTAGGTTTAAATAGAAGAAATATAACACATACCAGTGTCCTGTTATCTCCAGCCATAACCCAAACATTGCTGCTACAGAGAAACCATTACTTCAGCAGTGAACATTACAGAAAAGCCATTACATTAGCCTTAACAGTGAAACATTACAAATAATCTATTACATTAGCAGTAAATCCTTATAGCGCGTTACAAGAGTAAAATACTAATGAATAAATTTAAAATTCAGAGTTTAGCAAACTGTACCACAGACTTGCTCAGGTGTCACAGTTCCATAGTGGTTAGCATAACCCTACTACAGCTCAAGGCATCGGAGTTTGGGGTTCAATTCCAGTGCCATCTCTAAGGAGTTTATACATTATCCCCGTCACCCTGTGAGGTTCCTCCAAGTGTTCCGGTTTCCTCCCACAAACCAAAGACATACCAGTTAGTAGGTCATTGTGATTAGGCTAACATTAAACTGGTGAGTTGCTGGGTGGTGTGGTTAATTGGGCCATAAGGGCCTACTCTGTGCTGCATCCCTAAGTAAATAAATCGAAGTATCAGATT
Source organism: Mobula birostris (assembly GCF_030028105.1). Taxonomy (NCBI): domain Eukaryota; kingdom Metazoa; phylum Chordata; class Chondrichthyes; order Myliobatiformes; family Myliobatidae; genus Mobula; species Mobula birostris. The sequence continues at coordinate 62,615,473 of NC_092372.1, read as the reverse complement.
TAAGGAAAGAAATTGGGTTGAGTTGAAGGTTTACATAGAAACATTAAGTAATAATAATTGATAAGATTATTGCTAGAACATGAAATTGGGGACAACCTCTGGTAATCATGTATCCCTACAGATAAACTCAATACCTTCTATGCCTTTTTTTTTGAGGAGGCAAATAAGATACCACTAAGACATGCCTCCCCCTGCCCCCACTCCCCACCCCCACCAGCTCTGTCAATTATATCTCTGCAGCCGAAGTCTGGTCTGCTTTCATGAAGCTAAACGCTTGGTAAGCAGCTGACCCAAATAGAGTCCCTAGTCAGATTCTGAAATCATTCACCATTAACTGGCCACGATTTTCACCAACATCTTCAACTTCTAACTTCAACAGTCCACTGTCCCCATCTGCTTTAAGGAAACCTCCATCATTCCAGTGCCCAAGAAAAGTAAAATGCCTTCTCTCAATGACTACTGACCAGTGGCTCTAACTTCAACCATAATAAAGTACTTTAACAGAGTGGTAATAGCCCACATCAATACTAGTATCCCAAACAGTCCAAAGCTGTTCAATCTGCATTCAGGAAAAACAGGTTTACAGAGGATGCCATCTCCCTTGCACTACATTCAACTCTGAATTACCCTGACAATAAGAATACCTATGTCAAGATGTTATTCATTATTTGCCCTTCATCAGCATAATACCTAATAAATGCATCACTAAACTCTTAGACCTTGACCTTGGGTCCTCCAACTATACTTTCTGATTGATAACCTTAGTCAGTTGAAATTGGCTATAACATTTCATTTACGCTGGCCCTCAAAACTGGAGCTTCCCAGGGATATATGTACAGTCCTCTGCTCTGCTCCAATTATACCCTGGACTGTGTGGCCATATACAGCATCAATTCAGCCTTAAAGTTTGCCAATGACATCACAGACCGGATCAACAACAATGATGAGAGGTGTATAGGAAGGAGATAGTGAACCTAAAGTCATGGTGTTAGAACAGCAACCTAGACTTGAAGGTCAGCAAGATGAACAACACCTAGGGAAGCAGGATGGTAGTGATCACAGCCCTGTCCTTATTAACAGAGCTGCAGTAGAGATGGTCAACAGCTTCACGTTCTTAGACATCCATATCATCAGCAACCTCTCCTGTTTGTCCATGCAGATTTTAACAGCTGGGGCAACAGCTTAACCAACTACCAAAGTTTCTTCTCTGTTGTTTCATGGGTGAGGCTTCTTCTCCTTCCTGACCATTTATAAGCACAAGGTATTGATGTTTCACAGGGCCAGACCATTGAGGATTGTGCCAATACCTGGTAGGGAAGTGACAGCAGACAATTTGCTCCTGACAGGAATTTCTGGGCTAATACTTTTCAAAGGCAGATTTAATGCGGACATCACAGTTACATTGGAATTTCCAAGACATATATGTTACAAACACTTAAAGCAATAGCCTGCATTTATACTGCTATAAGATAACATCCCTTCATATTTTGTGATAGAACAGACAATATGTCAGAAGATATATTAAGAATTGCATATAAAATCTTGTCAAATGGTTTTAATCATGAAAAATATTCCAAAAAGCAAGCAGTGAATAAAATGAGAAGCCCAACTCATAGAAGCAGAACGTGGACTAAGATGTTACGCAAATGAAATAGGAAGTATCAAGGTCATGGAACAAGCTGCACATTTTAAATGTTAGGTATGCAGCAATAAGAATCTGATCATCTGGGCAGGGAAAGAGTAAGTATTGATCTTGCAGTATATGATTTAATCAGCAGAGTTTTGGTTGAGCTGATGCTTAGAGTGGGGGTGTGGAAATCACAACTGTCGAGAGATGACCAAAGATTTCCTGGAGCAACAAAATTTTTCCAGTGAATCAATCAAAGAAAACAATTTCCTTTCATTCTGCTAACCACTTTGATGACATAGAGATGCATCTTTGTGTTCAATAACTAGTTTCAAACCAATTACAATCTGCTCAAAATTAACACAATTGGAAGCTTTGTTAGTAATATTTCTGAGACACTAAAGCAACAGGTACTGGAATCTGGAGCAACATTCAAAGTGCTGGAGGAACTCAATGGGACAGGCGGTATCTATAGAGAAAAACGGACTTTAGGAAGTTTTGGGTTAAGACTGTTCATCTGGACTTTTGAAGGGTATTAATCAAAAACATTGACTGTCCATTTCCCTCCATACATGTTAGTAGTATTGTTGTTGCTTTAAAAGCCAATTGCTTTATACAAAATCATGACTGAATGTTATCACCTTGAAAAACTGTTGATTGCTTGAATGTAGTGAATTTATTTGACAAATTTACTTCTCTGAAAGGTTAAAGTATATCAATCTAAATCTCTTTTTGTGCATTTATATCAACTACAACGTCAATGGAAAAGTTTGCCATTAACTGACACCTTACACATCAGCACAAGTAACTGCCACTAAAAAGGTTTCATTTTTAATCAAACTGAAGTTTATTTTTTTTATTATAAATAATCATATAAAAGCTTGGGTAATTCAACATTTGCCTTACCTATCCATCTGAAAATCACAGGTATATGTCTATTTTTTATGCCAATAAAAATAGTACATTCCATATAGTCAAGTCTAGTGGAACATAAACTGTTTTGCCATCTTGTAAACAACTCACAAGTTATAAGCATTGTATTCCAAAACAAAAATGATGAGTAAATTTATTTTTATTTCAGGAATTCCTACAAATACTTTTAGACTCAAAATGGTTTCAAAAAAATCCTGAAGAATTGTATCCTAGAGGACCTGTGCAGTTGATACAGAGTGAGTGTGTGGCAAGTAGTTGGAAGTAGGCAAGGAATTCTCATGATCTATTTACATAAATAATTGTAACCTTTTCAATATCCATTGGTCGCAGTTACACACCATTTGGGAATATTTGTGTCTATGCACCACTTAATTCACTATATGTTCGGAGTGAAACGAATTAGAGTTTGTATGGCTAAATAAATTGAGAAGCAAAGATATATATTTTTAAAATGGGTTAAAGCAGAATAAATGCAGATGTTAGAAGTTTGAAAAAAAATATGGGAATACAGTAATAGTCAAAGACTCTGGAGGAGCTCAGCAGGTCAGGCAGAATCTATGGAGAGAATTAGAATCAGGTTTAATATTACTGGTATATGGCATGAAATTTGTTGTTTTGCAGGCACAGTACATTGCAATACATAATTAAAAAACAATCAATGTTTTGGGTCAAGACACTTCATTGGGACAGAACTCTATGAATATTCAGTATGTCAGTAATTTGAATATTAACGCTATCACCTCTATTGCAGTTGCTGCCTAATCTCCTGAGCACTTTCAGCAGCTGTCTTCTGTTTGTATGTAAAACATTTTTTTGATTTAACAGTATTTTGGAACTACAGGGATAGAAATGTTTCAATATCCTTTAATAAGGCACCAACTATATGATTTGTAAAGAAAAGAAAATTGGCAGTAAGCATGGTAAACTGGATGGAAGACTGTATGAAGAAGAAAAAGTAAAAGTAGAGATTAAGGAGAGTATTTTTGTACACAGTGGTGAATTGAATAGAAAGCTTGAAGAAATGGGGTTCAAATTGGTATATTAAAAGGGAATAATTAATTTTGAGGAGACAAGGAAAGTATTATAAAATGATTAAAGTAAGAAGCATTACAGTGTCAGAAAATGTAATTTTAGTTTAAAAATTTTACACTGACAACATGGATGATATGCCAGGGTAGAAGGGCTGGAGGACTCAAAACATTAATTTTTTTTCAATCTAAGAACTTATAACTTCTTTTAAAAACATGCTTCAATCATCTTTTCTAGTTTTACTTGCAATGTAGATGTCAAAGCTGATTATGCAATATCATTCCATGATATCAGACTAATTCACAGAAATAATTAGACCACCAAAACTGCAACTGTCAGCAATGAAGTAAAGATGTAATAAGCCTGGACAGAACGTCTGCTTTTTACAAGACACGCAAACAGTACAAGAGCATAAGTTACAATAAAATAAACAATGCAAGCAAAGGTAGCAAATCACTTACAATTATGTCTGCAATTACAATTTTCAAGGACAGCATTATATTCAACTATTTTACAGATAATAAGATTTTTTTCATTGTTTTTAGTTTTCCAGCATGCTAGGCCCATATTTACTACTGCAAATTAGTGTGCAAGTTGATTTTTATTAAGGAATGAATTGAAGGGATTGAAAGGGTGTTGGAGGTGATATCTTCATAAACTGTGGTCATGAGCCAGAATCAGATTTATTCTGTCACGATGTCTTAGATTGACTCTCATACATAATGCTATACTGACCTTGCCACAATACTACAAATACAACAAATGCTATACTTACCTTGTTACAAGGTGTAATCATTAGCAAGTAGGCCATTAGGTGCTCCCAAGTTTGATATGGCACTTATGAAGAATATGGTTGATTCTGTATCTCATATTTTCTCATCAGGGCTTTGTATTCAAGAGCTCTGAATAGTCATTTAATCTCCATGAAATTAACTATAAACATTCATTTTCATTCCCTTCTTCCCATTCCCTTTCTTATTGCTTGGCTTCCCCAGTTATGAAGGATCATTGACCAGCCAAAAACATTTCCTGTTCCTGCCACAGATGCTGCCACACCTGCTAACAATCTACAGCATTTTCTTTTTCTAGTTTCAAATTACAAATATTGCTGCATATTCATAATACTAATTTACACTGGTCTCAAGAATGAAAACAAAAGGAGGATAGGACAGTGAATGCTGTCTACATGGACTTTAATAAGGTATTTGTCTCATAGAATGCTAATCCAGAATAAGATGTATGGAAACCATGCTGACTTGATAGAATAGTTTTAAAATGGATTGGACATAGAGCAGATAGGGTACTGGACAACAGAGAAATTGATGTAGTTGTGGTTAGTAAAGGATGTTGTAAAAGGATACAGTAGGATATGGATCAGTGCAGATATGGGCACAGGAATGGCAGATAGCAAGATCCCACAAGGAAAGCTAGTTTGGAAGAACAGATTACAGGGGATCCAGAAAAAGCTAGCTAATTGGATACATAATGGACTCAAAGGATAATGATGGAAGGTTGATATTTGGATTGGAGTACTATGACTAATGGTGTGCCACAGTGGTATAAACATAAAACATAGAAATTTACAGCACATTACAGGCCCTTCGGCCCACAATGTTGTGCCGACCAGGTAACCTACTCTAGAAACTGCCTAGAATTTCCAAAGTGCATAGCCTTCATTTTTCTAAACTCCATGTACCTATCTATGAGGCTCTTAAAAGGCCCTAATGTGTCTACTTCCAATACCTGGCAGTGCATTCCACGCACCCACCACTCTCTGTGTGAAAACTTACCCCTGACGTCCCCTCAGTGCCTATTTCCAAGCATCTTGAAACTATGCCCCCTCGTGTAGGCCACTTCAGCCCTGGGAAAAAGCCTCTGACTATCCACACAATCAATGCCCCTCACCATCTTATACACCTCTATCAGGTCACCTCTCATCCTCCGTCGCTCCAAGGAGAAAAGGCTAAGTTCTCATAAGGTACACCCTCCAATCCAGGCAACATCCTTGTAAATCTTCTCTGCACTCTCTCTTTACAGTATCTACATCCTTCCTGTAGTGAAGTGACCAGAACTGAACACCGTACTCCAAGTGGGGCCTGACCGAGGTCAAATATAGCTGTAACATTACCTCATAGCTCTTGAACTCAGTTCCAAGGTTGATGAATGCCAACACACTATACACCTTCTTAACAACGCTGTCAACCTGCGCAGCAGCTTGTGCTGGGCCTATTATTGTTCATTATTTATAGAAATGGTTTGTAAGAGAATGTACAAGGCATGGTTAGTAAAGTTGCAGATATCACTAAAACAGGTGGTTTAATTGAAGAGAAGGTGGTAATCAGAATTACAGTCGAATTTTGATCAACTGGATAAATGGAACCAGGAATGGCAAAAGCCATTCAATTCAAATAAGTGTGAGATGTTTATTTTGGGAAGTCAAGCCAGAACTTTCACTGTGAGCAGCAAGGCTCAGGAGAGTGTTGCAGAACAGAGTCATCTGGGAGTATTAGTACATAGCTCCCTCAAAGTAGCAGCTTTGGTAGACTGAATGGTGAAGGAGGATCAGTCAGGGTACCCAGTATAAGGACTTTGGGACATTACATTGCTATTGTACAAGGAACTGATGAGGCTGTACTTTGACTATTTTGTGTTACCCTGTAAAAGGAAAGATAACATTGAGCTGGAAAAAGTGCAAAGAAGATTAATGAGAATATTCCTGATGAAGCGTCTTGGCCTGAAATGTTGACAGTTTATTTATTTCCATAGACACTGCGTGACCTGCTGAGTTCCTCCAGCATTTTGTGTGTATTGCTCTGGATTTCCAGCATCTGCAGAATCTCTTGTGTTATTGAGAATATTGCCTGGTCCTGAGGCCTTGGGTTATGGTGAGAGGTTGAGCCAACTATTACTTTATTCCTTGGCATGTAGGAGACTGAGGGGTGATTTATAGAGGTGAATGAATCCATGAGAGACAGGGATGGGGTAAATGCACTGATTTTTCCTCAAGGAGTGGGAATCAGAAACTAGGAGAAGGTGAAACCAGAATGAACAGAGAAAGATTTAAAAGGGACCAAAGTAGCAACTTGTTCATGCAGAGGGTGGTGCATATTGGGAACGAACTTCCAGAAAAAGTGGTTGAAGCTGGTATTGTTACAATATTTAATAAATGTTTGGACAGGTACTTGAATCACAAAGGTTTGGAGGGATATGGGACAAATGTGAGCAATGTGACTAGTTTAGATGGGCATATTGGCTTGTGTCTGAGCTGTTTGACTCTATGGAATTTAATCCAGACAAGTATGAGGTGTTGTACTTCGGGAGGTCAAATAGTGAAAGTATGCAGTCAATGGCAAGACCCTTAATAGCACTGACATACAGAGGGATTTCAGGATCCAAGTCCATAGCTCCAAGAAGGTGGCAACACAAGTAGACAGAATGGTAAAGGAGGCTATTAAGTATGAAAGACATGTTGCAGCTATATAAAACTTTGGTTAGACCACATTTCAAATACTGTGTGCTCTTCTAGTTACCCAGTTACAGAAAGGATGGAGAGACATTGGAGAAGGTGCAGCACAGTGCCTGCATTAGAGTCATACAGTCATAGAAATGTACAGCACAGAAACAGGCACTTTGGCCTATCTAGTCCGCACTGAAACATTTAAGCTACCTACTCCCATCAATCTGCATTGGTACTATAGCCCTCCTTATGCAATGTACCAATCCAAAAGTTGAATTCGAGCTCAGATGAACCACTTGCACTGGCAGCTCATTACACACTTTCCCAACCCTCTGAGTGAAGAAGTTTCCCCTCATGTTCCCCTTAAACCTTTCACCTTTCATCCTTAACCCATGACCTCTAGTTATAGTTCCACCCAACCTTAGTGGAAAAAGCCTGCGTGCATTTTCCCTATCTATACCCCTCAATTTTATATACCTCTATTAAATCTCCCCTCAGTCCTCTATATTCCAAGGAATAAATTTCTAACCTATTCAATCTTTCCTCATAATGCAGGTCCTCCAGTCCCAGCAAAATCCTTGTAAATTTTCTCTGCACTCTTTCAATCTTATTTACATTTTTTTCTGTAGGTAGGTGACCAAAAGTGCACACAATACTCCAAATTAGGCCTCAACAATGTCTTATACAACTTCAACATAACATTCTATTTCCTGTACTCAGTGCTTTGATTTATGACGGCTGATGTGCCAGAGGCTTTCTTTATGACCCTATCTACCTATGATGACACTTTCAATGAATTATGGACCTGTATTCCCAAATTACTTTACCCTACAGCACTCCTCAGTGCCCTACCATGCACTGTGTAAGGTCTACCCTGGTTGGTCCTACCAAAGTGCAACACCTTGCACTTGTTTGCATTAAATTCCATCTGCCATTCTTCAGTCCATTTTTCCAGCTAGTCCAGATCTCGCTGCAAGCTCTGGTGTTCTTCCTCACTACCCACTACACCCCCAATCTTCATATCATCTGCGAATCTGATGATCCAGTTAAACACATTATCCAGATTGTTGATATAGATGACAAAACAACAGAACCCATACCGATACCTACGGCACTTCTCTAATCACAGGCCTTCAGTCAGAGAAACAACCACCTACTACCACTTACTGCCTTCTCCCACAAAGCCAATGTCTAATCCAATTTACTAGCTTGAATGCCGAGTGACTGAACCTTTTTGACCAACCTCTCATGCGGGACCTTGTCGAATGCCTTGCAGAAGTCATGTAGACAACATCCACTGCCTGCCTTCATCCACTTTCCTGGTAACTTCCTGAAAAAACTCTAAGATTAGTTAGACATGACCTACCACACACAAAGCCATGCTGACTATAACTAATCAGTATATGTCTATCCAAATACTCAAATACTCATATATCCAGTCCCTTAGAATACCTTCTATTAACTTTCCCATTACTTATGTCAGGCTCATTGGCCTATATTTCCTGGTTTATTTTTAGAGCCTTTCTTAAATAGTGCAATAATATTAGTTATTCGCCAATCCTCCGGTACCTCACCTGTCGCTAAAGATGACTTAAGCATCTCTGCTAGGGCCTCAGCAATTTCTGCGCTTGCCTCCCACAGGGTCTAAGAGAACACCTTGTCAGGCCCTGGGGAATTATTCACCCTAATTTGCATCAAGACAGTGAACACCTCCTCCTCTGCTTCTGTATAGGGTCCATGAAGTCGATGCCGCTGTGCCTGACCTCTATAGATGCTACGTCCATCTCCTGAGTAAATACAGATGCAAAAGATCAATTTAAGATCTCCCTCACCTCTTTTGGTTCCACACATGGATACCATTCAGCCCTTCCAGAGGACCAATTTAGTCCCTTGCAATTCTTTTGCTCCTTAAAATATCTGTGGAATCCCTTAGGATGCTCCTTCACCTTCTCTTCTAGGGCAACCTCGTGTCTTATTTTAGCCTTCTGATTTCTTTCTTAAGTGTTCTCTTGCATTTCTTATATTCCATAAACACCCCACATCCACCCTTGTCATAACTCCAGAGGATTTTCTGTTTTCCAGTTAAGGCCTCCTTCAGCCTTCTAAGCTTCACCATACAGAACTTTACCCTATCTAACCTCTCATCATACTTTGTGAGTAGTATCAAGTAATCCACTCACTGAACTTGTCCCAACACACCAATTTCTTCCTGAATCAGGGCGACCAATTCTGTAGATAGTAGTCTAGGTCATTTTCTCATCAATATCATACATAATTGAAGCATTGCCTCCCCACTCTCTCACTAGCAATAAATGATCTTTCGTCACCTTTCCTAATAATTTGCAGTACCTGCCATTTGTAAATCATACACAAGACCATGAGGATAATATTGTTCCGGAAAAATTAACTATTTCACATTTTCGCTCATCATTCTCCTTCCCAGACAACTCCCCACTTTCTTGACTTATCTGTACCTCTTCATGGTTGGCTTATGACTTTTTAGTTAGTTTCCTGCTTATCTTTGTATCAGCAGCAATTTAGTGACCATTTCTTTGATGCTTTCATCCAGCATTTATAAAAATTGTTTTGTCACCCACACTTAAACTATACTATTTTTACTGCGAATCTCTATGCTAGATCCAGTCATGATAGCACACCACATATTACATCTGCCAAGCAAGAAGTGACTCATTTATGCCTGTTCTGCTTCCTGCTAGCAAGCCAAACTTCTATACATGCTAATATTTTACTTCCCACACTACAAACCATCATATTCTATAAAAAATTTTAAAGCAGCACCTTACCAAATGCTTCTGGAAACATAATCAAACAGTTGCCTGTGATTGACAGCACATTCTGCCTTCAAACAACTCCAATAATTTGGTAATTTACCATGGCTCTGTCACAAAACCTGTTGACTTTGCTAAAGTACCTTAAATTTTTTAAGTGTTCTATTACAACAGTTTAATAACCTTAACATTCGTAATATTTCCTTTTGCAGGTATTAAACTAACTAACCTGTAGTTTCCTACGCTCTGCTTCCTGCCATTTTTAAGTTAAAAAATGTTGCACTTCTCCACTCTAACGAAAACTTCCCCAAGAACAAAATTTTGCCAGAGGGGGCAACTTTTTGCATGCTGCTCCCAGAGGAAATATCCCCGAAGACAACTACTACCACAGAAATCTGCAGCCACAGCACTACAGTAAGTACTTTTGTTTCAAGTTACTTAAAAGAACTAGCAGTCTTCACAACCAGCAGACTAGGGACTCCAGATCACCAAGGAGTGAGTGCAGGAGCTGTAAGTTCAGGGACTGCCTCCATTGTCTCAGGGAGGACTGCAGACACAACTGAAGTTCAGAGTGCTAAGGTACAACACCACCACCATCCTCCTGGCTAATATACAATCTCTGGAAAATAAAATTAAAGACCAAAGGAATTGGAGACTGGAGTACCAAAGAGACATTAGGAACAGTTGTATACTCTGCTTCACAAAGAAATGGCTCACCCCCAGCACTCAAGGGAATTTTAACTGGACTAGCTTGAAAAAGTCTCTGACTACCAAGTCTCTGACAAACATGTCACCTGTAGAATCAGAGGAGCCCACACACCACCATCAAGAATACAATCCCAAGCTCAGCTCAACATTCAATACTATCAGCCCCTCAGAACTAATCAGCAAATTCAATATTTGGGCCTCCCTCTGCAAATGGATCCTTAACTTCCTTACTGGGGGACCACAGTCAGGGTGTATCAGTATTAACATCTCCCCTTTGCTGGCATTCAACACAAGTGCTTCTCAAGGATACAAAGTTAGCTCACTCATCTACTGCATTTGACTATATGGCTAATCTCAAACATCATCTATCAGCTCCCCAATGAGACCACTGATACTGGCAGGAACTCAGAGAGCAATGAGGAGCTGTACAGAATTGAGATCAGCTAGTTGAGGGACGTTGCAATAAAAATCTCATGCTCAACATCAGCAAGACCAAGGAGTTAATTGTGAATTTCAGGAAGCAAAAAGTCAGGTTACACACATCAGTCCTCATTGAGGGGTTAATAGTAGAAGGGATGTGCAGCTTCAAGTTCCTGAGTGTCGATATTTTGGAGGACTACATGGTACAGAGGTTCCAATTTGCAGGATTGAAAGAGGCTGCAGAGGGTTGTAGTTTTCAGTGAGCTCCATCACGGGTGCAAGCCTCCCCACCATCGAGGACATCTTCATAAAAGGATGCCTCAAGAAGGTGGCATATACCATTGAGGCCCTCGCCATCTGGGCCATACCCTCTTCTCATCACTACCATCAAGGAGAAGGTATAGAAGCCAGCTAGTTTATCATAATGCAATTTAATTTTACGTTCAGTTTGAGGGAGAGAAAGATGAGTCCAAGTCTAGTATTTAAACAAGTACGAGCAATTAAACAGGCACTTTAAGCCAAAATATTTGTGACAGTCTATTGTAGCCTTTACGCTGTGTCTTCCTCTTCCTCTCTCTACACTTAAAGCTTGTTTTACTTTGTGTTCCCAATTCTGATGAAAAGCCATTAACCTGAAATGTTAATTCTGTTTTCACTCATCCGTACCTGCTGATATTTATAGCACATTGTTTTTATTTCTGATTTCCTGCCCCACGTTATATGTTGCTTTTGAAATCTATTTGTTTCTTTATATTTAATGATATTTTTGCTTTGTGCATGAAGGAATAAGACTTCACCTATCACATGGAAGGTTAAAGAGCCTGAAAACGTGTACCACCAGGCTGGAGGAAAGTTTCTATCCCACTGTAATCAGGGTCTTGCATGATGTGATAGAATCCTGACCTCCTAATCTACCTCATTATAATCTTGCACTTTATTGTTTACTTGCACTGGACTTTCTGTAGACTTTAACTGTATTCTGCATTGTTACAGTTTTACCTTTTTCTACCTTATTTGATCTGATTGAACAGTATGCAAGACAAGCTTTTCACTATACGTATCTTGCTATATGTGACAATAATATACCAATAAGAATAATAAACATATCACCATCATCATCATCAGGTGCCATGCCCAGTTTGAGCTTTGACATCGCCCACACACTCCTGTTTCGGGACAAGTGTATCAATTCATTGATATTCATTTCCAGTTCTCTGGCTGCTGTCTCCATCATCATTTGTCTTTGCCTTCCTCTTGCTTTCTTCCCTTCAATCTTTCTCATAATTATCGTGCATTCTAACTCCTCTTTCCTAATCACATGTCCAATGAAGTTACGTTGCCTTTTCATGATCTCATACATTATTTCTCTTTTTGTGTTTGCTCTGTTCATGACATCCTCGTCAGATATTCGTTTCGTCCAGGATATTCTTTGCATCCTCCTCAAAAACCACATCTCTGCTGCTACAATTCGTTTTCTCACGTTACTAGATATTGTCCAACATTTTGAGCCATATAACATAACTGGACAAACGTAACATTTCAGTACTCTGAGAGATTATTGATGTTTTCACCGTCAACTTTAATTCCCAAGATTAAACATATACAAACTTGAAAACACTTAGATTAAAACTACCCAAGACAGAAGAGGGAAGGGGAAAAACAGACATTAAAAATCTACACAAGTCAGATAAAACTTCAAAGGATACATTTTCATCAATGAAAACAGGATTCAGCACTCCATGCAGGCATATGCAATTCTGATAAGTACACACCACTAAACTTAAATGAGAACACAACCCAGAAAATTGAAGAAAAAGTTAACCAATAGAAGAGCATGGCCGTCCATGGAAAACATCCGCAAGATCTGAACAGACTAGATGTCAACAAGGAAGTGTGAAACACCTGGCTCAGAGTTGGAGAACCCCTCCCAGAAACAGAAGGATTTCTTGTGGCAATACAGGACCAGGTGGTTAACACAAAAAAATATCAAATATACATAATAAAAGACCAACAAATTCAAGATGATAATTGTAGAAATGCCAAGAGAAACCAGAAACCATCCAACGCATTATAGGATCCTACAGCAGTTTAACTCAATCTGATTACTTACCCAGGCAGAATAAAGTGGCAAACATCATTCACCAAAATTCTGCTTTAAAATACAGACTCATAAAAGAAACCATATGTTACTATAAACACAAGCCTGATCCTGTTTTAGATTCAGAATCCCACAAATTATATTATGACCGATCCATTATTACAGATTGGACAATCATAATAGCCATTTGGATATAATAACCCAGGATAAACAAGCAAGAACAACTTACTTAATAGATATAGCCATTCCAAACACACATACTGTAACTTAGAGAAATCAACAAGTGAAAAACACCAGAAATATGCTGAATTAAAAGAGGGAATTGAAAGACCTTGGAACATAAACAAGGCATACATTGTTCGAACAGTAATATTTACGACTGGTATCATTCCAAAGGCCCTACACTATAGCATTAAACAATTAGGGCTACACAGCAATATCTATGTAAATCTTCAGAAAGCCACAATACTAAACACCACTATAATAGTCTTAAAGTTCCTAGCAATTGAGAAATGAACCTGCTTGGCTATGCCTGTAACTCAGGTTTTACCAGCTTGAGCTGGGAAATAATAATAATAATAACTTCCCACTTTATTCTAACATGGGTTAGCATGAAGCTTGTCAACAGTAGCAATACCAAGAAAATGTAAGTAAGTCTAACAGGGACAAGTGCAGTAGAGCAATCATTCGGAAGTGAAAAGAAAGAGGATCATTCATGAAATATGAATTCCTAAACCAAAAGGTTAAGCAATTTAAAGAAAGGAACAAGAAAAAAGTAGTTTTCAAGTTAATGAAAAGCATCTACAAAACAATTAATGTTCCTCCCTGCATAATTTCTTTATATAACTGACACATATGATGTCAGCAAAATTGCAGATATACAGTATCCTAGAGTCTTTCAGAAACAGATGGAGAGAATTAGAAGTGACTGAAAACGTACAAAAAAGGTAACTTTAAAAATCATTGCAAAAGATATGGAACAGATATATTACTGACTTTTTTTTTTTAGCTTGAGAGAACAATGAGACATCTGAGCTCTATTCCCAATGGTGTATAGAAGGCTAAAGACAAAGGTTACAAATTTGGACAAGAGACCCATAATGGTTACAAAAGATAGGACAAGGTAATAACAAGGTTTATAAACAACAATGTGTTAGAGCTAGTACGTTGAGAAAAGTGAAGCAATAAGAATTCTGTTGGAGAAAGAGATGAAAGGTGAATAGAATCAGACATGATTGCATTCTGACTAAGTTGGAGTTTATTTACCATGGCATTTGAGAATCCCAACATGAAGAGTGATACTAGCCATGCAAAGCTAGTATGAAAGCAATGAGTGTGAGGTAAATAGGTATAAATATAGAGGTTAGACTAGCTTGATTATGGCTAGGTAATGGAAAAACAGTTCAACTTTAAATAAGCTACTATGATCATATAACACTGGGTTTCATCACCTGCAGATATCTGGGAAGTCTGATGGAGCAGTGGTTATGATGGAATTTCTGGGGCCATTTCTACCATAACTATAGAAATGGTGAAATGGGCGGAGAGTAAATTTGCTTGGAACCATTGCATCAGGTTTGGTGCGAAGTAAAGGATTCAGGAAAGAATAAAATCTGGATATTCCTACATGCCCAAAATGATCAGTCTGGATGTCAGCGTCAGTGAGGATTTCCATCTGATTTGCAGCCAAGCAGATCATGGGTAGATTAAGCCAAGTGAAGCAGCAATAGCAGATTGTTACATATGGCTTTGGGGATCCAGGAGATGATCTATGGATTTTGAACTTTTATTATATATAACCCAGCCAATTCAAATTGGCTGTGCCATGATTTCTCTCCAGCAGGATTGACTGGGGGCCAAAGTGGTTCTTATGTTTTATTTTGACCTATGCCACAGGATGAATTTTGAATCTTCCGCATAATCACTATAATGGGCCTACAACCATGAAGAAGGTGTGCTTCATCCACTTTGATAACTGTTTAAGGAGATTTGGCATGTCATCAAAGGTTCTGACTAACTATTACATATTGTATATTGGAAAGCATTATGACCTGTTACATCACAGACTTTAATGGAAACTCAAAAGGATACAGAGAGTGATGGAGTCAGCCAGTCCATCATATGTACAACTCTCCCCACCAGTGAGAAGACTTACAAGAGGTGATGTCTCAGGAAAGCGATAAAGGATACCCACATTCTGAGCCATGCCCACTTCTCATTGCTGCTATCAGGCAGGAGAAAGAGCAGCCTGAAGACCCACACCTCAAGGTTCAGAAACAGTTTCTTCCCCTCAGCCGTCAGGTTCTTGAAACTACTTAAGTAATCTTAATTCTATCTAAATCTATATTTTACTTGACTTGCATTAATGTCATTATATTTATTTTTGTTTATTTTGTTATGTAAGTTATGAAAAGGTTAATATGAGTGTATGTAACTTATATATAGCATATTTGTAATGTACTATTCTGTTGCTCCAAAAGCAAGAGACCAGAGTTGGGGTCGACCATGAATGTTGTGTCCTAGCTGTCTAGATTCGATATGCAACCCAGGGCAGTACAATGTGGAGAGCAAGCTGTTGCCAATGCAGCAGACTTCCTTCTCCATGCAGCTAATGAATCCAAAGGAATGCAAAAAACAATACAGTTTGGCACCAGTGTCGTCACAGGAGTTGCCAGTTAGCATTGAACTCCATGTATGACTGCTTCATGGATTCAAGGTAGCAGAGGATTTAGATCAGAGTTTTCCTTCTCCTAGATGAACCCTGTCTGCCAGGATGCCAGCATCAATGAGGATTTTCGTGTACACACAAAATAATCTGCAGATGCTGGGGTCAAAGCAACAATCACAACACGCTGGAGGAACTCAGCAAGTCAGACAGCATCCGTGGAAAAGATCGGTCAACGTTTCGAGCTGGAACCCTTCATCAGGACTGAAGAGGGAAGGGGCAGAGGCCCTATAAAGAAGGTGGGGGGAGGGTGGGAAGGAGAAAGCTGGTAGGTTCCAGGTGAAGAACCAGTAAGGGGAAAGATAAAGGGGTGGGGGAGGGGAGGCAGGGAGGTGACAGGCAGGAAAGGTGAAGAAGGAATAGGGGAAAACACAATGGGTAGTAGAAGGAGGCAGAACCCATGAGGGAGGCGATAGGCAGCTGGGGGAGGGGCAGAGTGACATAGGGATAGGGGAAGGGAGGGGAAGGGAATTAATATATTTCCCTCTTCACACCTCTCCGCTTTCCACAGAGATTGGTCCCTCCGCGACTCCCTGGTCCACACGTCCCTCCCCACGGATCTCCCACCTGGCACTTATCCCTGTAAGCGCAAGTGCTACACCTGTCCCTACACCTCCTCTCTTGCCACTATTCAGGGCCCCTAACAGTCCTTCCAAGTGAGGTAACACTTCACTTGTGAGTCTATTGGGGTCATCTATTGCATCAGGTGCTCCTGGTGCGGCCTCCTCTACATCGGTGAATCCCGATGCAGATTTGGAGACCGCTTCGTTGAGTACCTCCGCTCCATCTGCCAAAACAGACAGGATCTCCCAGTAGCCAGCCACTTCAACTCTGCTTCCCACTCCCATTCAGATATGTCCATACATGGCCTCCTCTACTGCCATGATGAGGCTAAACTCAGGTTGGAGGAGCAACACCTCATATACCATCTAGGCAGTCTCCAGCCCCTTGGTATGAACATAGAATTCTCTAACTTCCGCTAATTCCTTCCCCCACCCTTCCCCTATCCCTACGTCACTCTGCCCCCTCCTCCAGCTGCCTATCACCTCCCTCATGGTTCCGCCTCCTTCTACTACCCATTGTGTTTTCCCCTATTCTTTCTTCACCTTTCCTGCCTATCACCTCCCTGCTTCCCTTCCCCCACCTCTTTATCTTTCCCCTTACTGGTTTTTCACCTGGAACCTCCCAGCCTTCTCCTTCCCACCCTCCCCCCACCTTCTTTATAGGGTCTCTGCCCCTTCCCTCTACAGTCCTGACAAAGGGTTCCGGCCCGAAACGTCAACCGATCTTTTCCACGGATGCTGCCCGACCTGCTGAGTTCCTCCCGCGTGTTGTGAGTGAGGATTTTCATGTAAATTTGTCAAAAACTAATTTTCACGGTATTTATACCCTAGATATAAATGCCTTTGACAACGAACGTGAACTTGTAGAATGCTCTGCAAAGGTATTCAAGAAGCATTTCACTTCCCTCTGTAAGTACCTTTGGAACAATACATCTGCAATTTACTGAGTGCAAATCTCCTCCCAGCCATATTCAATGCGATTTGACCATCAGTTACCCTTGATAAAGATTCTAGAAACTGTTCCCACCTTAATCACCCAGCCAAAATAAGGAAAGGCTCTTCTAAATTGCATCACACCCAAAGAACAAAAAAATTACACTAGAAGGATGAAATAAATAACAATCAACATACCTGAAAAGGATACTTGTTTTGACAAGGAATAGGACTACTGTCATGCTTCACAATTTCTGCACACTTGATTTTTTGTAAGTCAATGGAGCCCTTTTTGTGCTTTTTCTGGAGAAAGATTTAAAACAAATTTGTAAGTTCTGCTACTAGTACATCAGGAATATTCTACATATTAATTTTCACTAAACCAAATGCTGTAGGAAGTAATAATTTAGTACTGTACATACATTCAGCCAAATCATGCATACCTTCGAATACTGTGTCTTGGATAGCTACACAAGATACTGTAAAATGCTGTTAATCTGCTCATGAGTTTCTGTAGAAGCAAATTTCCCAGACTATCAGAAGTTATTATACTAATAGTTTAATGCACTTTTAATATAATATTTGTTTCAAGCTATTACACGACAGAATCCAGTGTGTGGGAAGTGAGCACAAGATACAGCACCCCAGTGAATTGGAAGGGAGCATGGGGTTTCAGGGCCCATTTTTGTTAGTCCAGGAACCAGCACCCATTGAAACAGATATCAAAATATCGAGATCTCCAAACTGATTTTGATTAGCATTTACTTGTTCAATCTTATAATTAGAGCGGCATAAGCCATATTAAAATTGTTTTCACAGCCAAATTATCTTTTCTTGTAAACTTTCTCCTAAAATTTATGATGACAAATGTAATTCTCTCTCCATCTCCATCTTTTTGTTTGGTGAAAATCAGTTTGTGCAATTGAATATTACTTCTGCACCTTCTTCTATTAACTGGGACACAATACTTACCTAGAAACACTATGATTTCTTATTATAATTCTGGCCCTTACCACACCGGCAACTCTAAATTCCTGGGTGTTACCATTTCACAGGACCAATCCTGAGCCCAGCATGCAAGTGCAATTACGCAAAAAACATGGCAGGCCCACTACTTTCTGAGAAGTTTGTGAAGATTCACCACCTAAAATTTTAAAAAATGTTTGTGCCATAAAAAAAATAAATGTGTGGTGGAGAGTATATTGAGTGGTTGCATCAAGGCCTAGTGTGGAAACCTCAATGCCTTTGTACAGAAAAGCCTATAAAAATTAGCCCAGTCATCACTGGTAAAGCCCTCCCCATTATTTGGCACATTTACACAGAGCGTTGTTGCAGGGCATCGGCATCCATCATCAGGAACCCCCATCACCAATGTCATGCTCTCTTCTCAATTCTGCCATCAGAAAGGTGGTACAGAAGCCTCAGGATTCATACCACCAGCTTCCGGAACAGTTATTACCACTGAACCATCAGCCTCTTGAACCAAGGGGGATAACTTCACTCTAATTCAATTACACCATCACTGAAATGTTCCCACAACCCATGGACTTTTCATGTCATGTTCATGATATTTGTTGCTTATTTATGTATTATTATTATTATTTCTTGCTTTTTTGTATTTGCACCATTTGCACATTGGTTGAACACCCAAGTTGGTTTTATTGGGTCTATTACGGTTGCTATTCAATTTTAGATTTATTGAATCTGCCCGCAAGAATCTCCAGGTTGTATGTAGTGATATATATGTATTTTGACAATAAATTTACTTTGAACTTCTACTTACACACCAAATCAAATTTCACACACAATATACAAAAGTGCAACAGCAATGTGTTCTTTAATCAAATCCTGGCCAAGTGCTACAAAAGTCAAAGAACCATTGCAGATAGGAATTGAACAGATACACCCAGAAATCTAGCCTCCACGGCCGCCTGCGACAACAAATTCCACAAATTCACCACCCTCTGGCTAAAGAAATTTCTCCAGATCTCAGTTTTAAATGAACGCCCCTCTATCCTGAGGCTGTTCCCTCTTGTCCCTCCCCCACCATGGGAAATATCCTTTCCACGTCTACTCTGTGTAGCCCCCCGGCCACCCTCAGGGTCGCTCGGCTCGCTGCCGTCTAGGGAAACAGCCCTCGGCCCTGCCAAACTGGGTAATTAGTTTGTGTGGATGCTGTGTGATGTACCCCACCCCGCCCAATTAACAGACAATACACCAGATACAATTAAATAATTTACAGTTTATAGATATTAGACCATAAGACCATAAGACAAAGTAGCAGAAGTCGGCCATTCGGCCCATCGAGTCTGTTCCGCCATTTTATCATGAGCTGATCCATTCTCCCATTTAGTCCCACTCCCCCGCCTTCTCACCATAACCTTTGATGCCCTGGTACTCAGATACCTATCAATCTCTGCCTTAAATACACCCAATGACTTGGCCTCCACTGCTGCCCGTGGCAACAAATTCCATAGATTCAGCACCCTCTGACTAAAAAAATTTCTTCGCATTTCTGTTCTGAATGGGCGCTCTTCAATCCTTAAGTCATGCCCTCTCGTACTAGACTCCCCCATCATGGGAAACAACTTTGCCACATCCACTCTGTCCATGCCTTTCAACATTTGAAATGTTTCTATGAGGTCTCCCCTCATTCTTCTAAACTCCAAGGAATACAGTCCAAGAGCGGACAAACGTTCCTCATATGTTAACCCTCTCATTCCCGGAATCATTCTAGTGAATCTTCTCTTTACCCTCTCCAACGTCAGCACATCCTTTCTTAAATAAGGAGACCAAACCTGCCCACAGTACTCCAAGTGAGGTCTCACCAGCGCCTTATACAGCCTCAACATCACATCCCTGCTCCTATACTCTATTCCTCTAGAAATGAATGCCAACATTGCATTCGCCTTCTTCACTACCGACTCAACCTGGAGGTTAACTTTAAGAGTATCCTGTACGATGACTCCCAAGTCCCGTTGCATCTCTGAACTTTGAATTCTTTCCTCATTTAAATAATAGTCTGCCCGTTTATTTTTTCTGCCAAAGTGCATAACCATACATTTTCCAACATTGTACTTCATTTGCCACTTCTCTGCCCATTCTTCCAATCTATCCAAGTCTCTCTGCAGACTCTCCGTGTCCTCAGCACTACCGGCCCCTCCACCTATCTTCGTATCGTCAGCAAACTTAGCCACAAAGCCATCTATTCCATAATCCAAATCATTGATGTACAATGTAAAAAGAAGCGGCCCCAACACAGACCCCTGTGGAACACCACTGGTAACCGTCAGCCAATCTGAATAGGATCCCTTTATTCCCACTCTCTGTTTCCTGCCAATCAGCCAACGCTCTATCCACGTATGTAACCTTCCTGTAATTCCATGGGCTCTTATCTTGTTAAGTAGCCTCATGCGTGGCACCTTGTCAAAGGCCTTCTGAAAATCCAAATATACAACATCCACTGCATCTCTCTTGTCTAGCCTACTGGTAATTTCCTCAAAAAATTGTAATAGGTTTATCAGGCAGGATTTTCCTTTAAGGAATCCACGCTGAGTTCTGCCTATCTTGTCATATGCCTCCAGGTACTCTGTAACCTCATCCTTGACAATCGACTCCAACAACTTCCCAACCACCGATGTCAAGCTAACAAGTCTATAATTTCCTTTTTGCTTCCTTGCCCCCTTCTTAACTAGCGGAGTGACATTTGCAATCTTCCAGCCCTCCGGAACCATGCCAGAACCTATCGACTTTTGAAAGATCATCACTAATGCCTCCGCAATCTCCACAGCTACTTCCTTCAGAACACACCGGTGCATTCCATCTGGTCCAGGAGATTTATCTACCTTTAGACTATTCAGCTTCCTGAGTACTTTCTCTGTCGTAATTATGACTGCGCACACTTCTCTTCCCTGCCATCCTTGAGTGTCCGGTATACTGCTGATGTCTTCCTCAGTGAAGACTAATGCAAAATACTCGTTCAGTTCCTCTGCCATCTCCTTATCTCCCATTACAATTTCTCCAGCATCATTTTCTATTGGTCCTATATCTACTCTCACCTGTCTTTTACTCTTTATATACTTGAAAAAGTTTTTAGTATCCTCTTTGATATTATTTGCTAGCTTCCTTTTATAGTTAATCTTTTCCCTCTTAATGACCTTCTTGATTTCCTTTTGTAAGGTTTTAAAAACTTCCCAATCCTCTGTCTTCCCACTAATTTTTGCTTCCTTGTATGCCCTCTCCTTTGCTTTAACTTTGGCTTTGACTTCTCTTGTCAACCACGGTTGCATCCTTTTTCCACTCGAAAATTTCTTCTTTTTTGGAATATACCTGTCTTGCACCTTCCTCACTTCTCGCATAAACTCCAGCCACTGCTGCTCTGCTGTCTTTCCCACCAGTGTCCCTTTCCAGTCAACTTTGGCCAGTTCCTCTCTCATGCCACTGTAATTTCCTTTACTCCACTGAAATACCGACACATCAGATTTCGGCTTCTCTTTTTCAAATTTCACAGTGAACTCAATCATGTTATGACCACTGCCTCCTAGGGGTTCCTTCACCTCAATCTCTCTAATCACCTCCGGTTCATTACACAATACCCAATCCAGTACAGCTGATCCCCTAGTGGGCTCAACAACAAGCCGTTCTGAAAAGCCATCTAGCAGACCTTCTACAAATTCTCTCTCTTGAGATCCAGTGCCGACCTGATTTTCCCAATCCACTCGCATGTTAAAATCCCCCACAATTATCATAACACTGCCCTTCTGACAAGCCTTTTCTATTTCCAGTTGTAATTTGTAGTCCACATCCCTGCAGCTGTTTGGAGGCCTATAAATAACTGCCATCAGGGTCCTTTTACCCCTGTTATTTCTTAGCTCAACCCATAAAGATCCTGCACCTTCTGATCCTATATCACCTCTTTCTAATGATTTAATATCATTTCTTACCAATAAAGCCACGCCTCCCCCTCTGCGTACCTTCCTATCCTTCCGATACACCATGTATCCTTGGACATTCAGCTCCCAGAGACATGCATCCTTTAGCCAGGTCTCAGTGATGGCCACAATATCATACCTGCCAATCTGCAGCTGTACGACAAGATCATACACCTTATTCCTTATGCTGCATGCATTTAAGTATAACACCTTAAGACCAGTATTTGATACTTTTCGCTTTGATTTCACTGCAACTTTATTGCACTGCAACTCATCCCAATGACTACAAATTTGCCCCATCATCTGCCTGTCTTTCCTGACATCTTTACTGCTCACTATCTTAGACTTATTTCTGTTTTCCCTTTCATCCGCTCTGTCATTCCGGTTCTCGTCCCCCTGCCAAATTAGTTTAAACCCTCCCTAACAGCTCTATTAAACTTTCCCGCCAGGATATTGGTCCCCTTCGGGTTCAGGTGTAACCTGCCCTTTTTGAACAGGTCATACTTCCCCCGGAAGAGATCCCAATTATCCAAGAATCTGAAGCCCTGCCCCCTACACCAGTCTCTCAGCCACGCATTCATCTGCCTGATCCTACTATTCTTGCCCTCGCTAGCACGTGGCACAGGTAGCAATCCTGAGATTACTACCCTGGAGGTCCTGCTTCTCTGCTTCCTTCCTAACTCCTGGACATCTCTCTTCAGGACCTCCTCCTTTGTCCTATCTATGTCATTGGTACCAACATGTACCAAGACAACTGGCTGCTCACCCTCTCCCTTCAGAATATTCAGGACCCAATCCAAGACATCCTGTACCCCAGCACCTGGGAGGCAACACACCATGCAGGTATCTCTATCAGGCTCACAGAATCTCCTGTCCATTCCCCTGACTATGGAATCCCCTATGACTACTGCATTTCTCTTCTCCCTCCTTCTCTCCTGCACAACAGCGCCAGGCTCAGTGCTAGAGACCCGTTCACCGTAGGCGTCCCCTGTCAGGTCATCCCCCTCAACAGCATCCAGAACAAGATATTTGTTGCTGAGGGGGACAGCCACAGGTGTGCTCTCCACCATCCGGGCATTTCCCTTCCCTCTCTTGACAGTGACCCAGTTTTCTGACCCCTGTAGCCTAAGGATGACTATCTCCCTGTAGCTCCTGTCTATCACCTCTTCACTTTCCCTGATAAGCAGTGGGTCATCAAGCTGCAGCTCCAGATCCCTGACACGGTCTCTGAGGAGCTGCATCTCGGTGCACCTGGTGCAGATGTGGCCATCACGGAGGCTGGAGGTCTCCTAGGATTCCCACATCTGACACCCTGAACAAAGCACTAACCCTGCAGGCGTGCTATCTAATTCTACAGGAATGAAACAGGAAAAATAAGTCTACTCACCCACTTACCCTGCCAAACAAATGAATTTTTTAAAACCATTAGCTCGTACCGTTAGCTGTGTGAGACCTGTTGTTCCTGTCTGTCCGGGCCAATTAGCGAAAGGGGGGGGGGGAGGAGAAAAAAAAAGAGTTGAGAGTTGGTGCTTCGCTCTCGCCTCTTCCCGTTTACCGCCAAAACCCGTTGAAGCCAAAGCCCCACACTCTGCTCCCACTCACTCCGCTGCCCGCTCCGACAACTGCCTGCTGTATCGGGTGGTCTTCTTTTTAAACTCTCCGCGCTGTCCTGTTGATGTCACGCGCCTGCGCAGTCTCATCCTTCTTGCACTCGAAGAAGTTTTTTATAAAAACTGCCTTCCTTCAGAATTCAGCTCCCACGACACGCTGTAGACCCAATTCAAAAGAGAGCCATTGGCAGCAACCTGCCTTTTTAAACTCTCCGTGCTGTCCTGTTGACGTCACACGCCTGTGCAGTCTCGTCCTTCTTGCACTCGAAGAAGTTTTTTAAAAAACTGCCTTCCTTCAGAATTCTGCTCCCACGACGCCCTGTAGTCCCGATCCAAATGGGAACTACATAAATTAATATTACGGGAACTACATAAATTAATAGAGAATAAAATATAAAAGGAAAATAACAGGCGCCACACTTATCAAAGTTCAATCTCTTCGTGCACAAACAGTTGGAGCTCTGGACCCTTCTTTTTCACCCTGCGACCCCTCGGACCACCTCAACCAGCCGCCTGGGATCAACCACAGTGGTCAACCAGACCCTCCACATGAGTCCGTCTCCTCTCCTCGCCAAACACCCTCCTCGGGGTCCGACCCCGTTAGCGGACATCACAGCACCTGGTTCATCCTCTGTCCCTCTCTCCCGCCTTCTGCCCCAAAACCCCACGCATACAATATCTTCAGACACACCAGAAGCATAACAACTATCGCAATTGGTTCATTCGTCCTCATAATACAAAACCAACTGCTAGCGGGAAGGACTTTCTCAGCGCTTAACATAACAAAGAATCATTCCCAAGTATAACACAACAAGGAAACCATTTTAAATTTAACATACAAAAAAAACCTCGTACATCTGTTTAAGCCTTTCAACATTCTAAAGGTTTCAATGAGATCCCCCCTCATCCTTCTGAATTCCAGCAAGTACAGACCCAGAGCCATCGTATGATAACCTTTTCATTTCCGGAATTATCCTTGTGAACCTTCTCTGAATCCTCTCTAATGCCAGCACATCTTTTCTAAGATGAGAAGCCCAAAACTGATCATGATATCAAGGTGAGGCCTCACTAGGGCCTCATAAAGCTTCAGCATCATATCCCTGCTCTTGTATTCGAGACCTTGTGAATACTGTTGGGCGAGAAGGTGAACGTGTTAAACAGTGGAAACGTGTAAAGCCATTGGCTACAGGACAATTGTAAATGGCATTGAATCAGCTGTCCAATTTTATTGCTATCTCAATCACCTTCCTCTGAGTTTTGCTGCTCGTTATCAGAACGCAGATACCAGATGGCATTCACCATACTTCTTTTTGGGATCAGAAACAAGTTTAATGTTTAAAGTAAACAAGCTTTTAAGACAGTATTTTGGTGGATGGTCAATAATCCGAGACATTAAGTTGGTTTGTCTTTTCTGTGGAAATTTCCAGCAATTTCTGGTTTTGCATTGTTTACTTACAGCTGTAGGAACTGAGAATAGCAAATAGGCAAAAATCCCTTAAGTGCACAGTCAGCATTGAGTTACACAGCACAGAAACTTGTCTTTTGGCACAACATGCCCATGCCTACCAAGATGATTTCTGGAGCTAGTCCCAAATGCCTGCACTTGGATCATATCCCCCTAAACTTCTACTGTTCGGCAGGACCTGCTGAAGGGTCTCAACCCAAAAACGTTGACTGTACTTTTTTCCATAGATGCAACCTGGCCTGCTGAGTTGCTCTAGCATTTTGTGTGTGTCACCTTTACCTCTTCCTTGAACAGCTCATTCCATATTTCCCTCACGCTATGTATGGAAAAACTTGCCACTCAAATCTCCTTTGAATCTTCCCCCTCCCACTGTAAACCTATGCCCCCTAGTTTTAAACTCACCCAGCCTAGCAAAATGACTGTGTCCATCCACCTTATCAATGACCCTAATGATTTAATAAACCTTTATAAGGTCATTCCTCAGCTTCCTTCACTCCAGGTAAAACAGTCTCAGTCTGCTTCTGAGAGTTCTGAAATTATCACAAGGGCTTAAAAGGTATCAGTGGCTTAAGAGAAAACATAGTTATCCTATTCCAATATATAATTACTGGTTGGCAAGTGTAACATACTTCCAATTTGCTGAACCTGTTGAAGCAGGCAATATTGATGATCACAATAAACAGACCTAGATAGCTCTCAAGGTCTTTTCTTAAAACTACAAAATCTTTACTTGAATCTCTGACTTCATCTATAGTGCTGGAAATTGAAATATATAGATATCTGTTCTTCTTCTGCTGTGCAACCTACTTACATAAATAGTAGCAAGCATGTACAAATTGCTTTTCACATCAAAATTCTGTCATACTATTTAAGAAATGCTTTATCTCTTCTAGAAAATAAAATAGCAAATTATGCATTTTATGTTTTATTTAAAATGTCCAACACAATTTGGTGAAATTATTTTGAATATCTTTTTTTGACTATCTGTCAGGATTTCAATAGACAATAGTGTTAAGAGATAACATGTTGCAGTCAAAAAAGATGCGTCACACAAAGCAAAGGAAAAAGTTATCTGGTCGCCTTCACTCGGAGACATCTAGCACGCCAGCGTACTTTCTTATTTTAATTAGGAAATAAAATGCTGATTACTGAGTATATTGTAGTTCTGACACAAATTAATTTGCGATCCTCCTCAACAATAATTTACTTGTACCTGTATTTTTAACAGAAGTCCCACACCACAAAAGATTTAATGAGCAATAAAGTGATGATATTAGAGTTATTTTGCAAAAAAAGTTAGGTATTAAGGAACAACTTCAAAGAAGATATGAAAGATGGCACACAGGATGTTTTAGAGGGGGAATTCAAAAGGTTGGTAACCAATGATCCCTCTAATTTGTAATGACCAGTGTGCACAAAAATCTTGTGTTTTTTGCCCAGTGCACACTGAATAATTTCTTCAATAAAACAGTATAAATAAGCCAGTTCTACAATCAGCAGACAAATCGTTGCAAACTCCACGTTGTCAATGCCAGCCGCATCAGAAACCAGAAAAGGAAATGTGATTGTGTATAATCGTGAAATATACTTAACATGCCAATGAGGTAGAGGGTGATAACCCTTTGTGTACGGTTTGAATTCCTTTGTGCGCTAGTAGCAAAAGTAGTAGGTGTGTGTGCACTCACCTTATAGGGAACATCGTTGGTAACTACTCAGATGAAGGAAAAGCCACCAGAAGCAGAGACAATTGAAATCAGCACTGCCCAGAGGCCAGAAATGGTGACAAACAAACTTGTTATCTCACTTTCCTGGAATGACGAAGGGTCAACCTGAAACATTAACTAGCTTCCCACCACGTGACTTGCTGAGTGTTTCCAAAATGTCCTGTAATTATTTCAAAAAGCAGTTGTACCCATCCTTAAAATTTTTCAAACCCAAGGGCCAGTCTCATAAGGCATCAATATGTATACTAAATTTTAAACAATGCCTGTATTTATGACATGACATTATGACTTTAAAAATATTAAACACCAAATTCCAATTTTAAATCAAATAATCATTATTATCTACTAAACAATTACATCTGCTGATCAAACTACCATTGTACCAAGTTTGTGGAGCTGCAGTCTGGCAAATTACTTCGCTCAGTAACAAATTAACTAATTCTATTTACAATTTCACTGCAAGTGAATTGTTTTCACATGAAATTTCAAATTTGGTTTATAAATATAAGGTAGAAATATTTGACAAATGATTATGATTCAAAAGTAAATTATGCTAGTTCAAGTTACTTATACAATTATATGAAACCACATTCTTACAGTTGGCTCCTGTAATTGACAAAAAGTACAAGGTGCTCATGAAGAAAAGCTTCAGAATTTTTTTTCTAACCAGGAATCTCCGGTAATAAGGTTCCTCATTTCAAAAAAAATATGGGATGCAAGGAGAATCATTCTAAAACTTATTTTTGATATTTTTGTTAATTGTGTAATTAATCATATATAAGAAAATCAATATATTGCTAATGATTTGACAATATAGTATCACAGCCTTGAATGTTTTCTTGAGCTATTGGAATGCATTTGCAGTGCATTGCGATTAATTAGGCCATCAGTTAATCGGGGCATCTGCTTATTTGGGAAAATGCTTAAAGAGCAAAAACTAATTGAGTAAGTAGCTGGGATTCTCTTCATTTATTTGGGACACGATGTCACTTAATTGGGACAGAATACTGTTGCTGAAGAGCTTTTAACTAGTGTCAGATGCATGCACTTGAGTAGCCATTAGACACGATGCTATGCTTGAACAAAACCATTTTTCAAAGTAGCGCCAGGTGCATGTGTTGGTGTTCAAAAAGCAGTGATTTTTGTCACTGATAGTTGCTGAGAAATAAGCAGTAAGATCATTCAGAACTGTTTCATCTAACATAGAATAGTACAGCACATTACAGGTCTTTCGGCCTACCATGTTGTGCTGACCCTCAAACCCTGCCTCCCATATAACCCCCCCCCCTCTTAAATTCCTCCATATACCTGTCTAGTGGTCTCTTAAAATTCACTAGTGTATCTGCCTCCACCACTGACTCAGGCAGTGCATTCCACGCACCAACCACTCTCTCAGTAAAAAACCTTCCTCTAATATCCCCCTTGAACTTCCCACCCCTTACCTTAAAGCCATGTCCTCTTGTATTGAGCAGTGGTGCCCTGGGGAAGAGGCGCTGGCTGTCCACTCTATCTATTCCTCTTATTATCTTGTATACCTCTATCATGTCTCCTCTCATCCTCCTTCTCTCCAAAGAGTAAAGCCCTAACTCACCGCGGTTTCAAGCATTCAAGCTTGGAGATGCGAGAAACGGCCAAAAATAAACATGAAATTATTTCACTACTTCAACAAGTTACATACTACGAAGAATTTGAAGGTATCATCGACCATCTTAAATGTTACAATGAAAACGAAGAGTTGGAGGATGCAACCATCAAAAGCATTGAAAGAAGGCAGTACATTATCTGCACTAGGTGACTGTGCTGATTTTTTTCCATTATGTACACTGGATTATTTCCTCCATTGATAACTATCGGGAACAAATACACAAATTTTATATTACTGTAGTAGTATTGACAGTGAACTAATTTATTCTGTATTTCATTTAAACACATCACTTGTTACTCAGTTAAATTGTAACTTGTCTTTTTTTTTAATCCCTTTTTAACCATTTCCATGAAACATCAGCTAATTGAGGAGCTGCTTAATTGGGCCAAAATGTATTGGGCCCGATGTGGCTCAATTAACTGGAATCCACTGTACTTGCTGTTTTTGATCCGCATTACGTAATCAAAGATTTTAAGTTAAGTAGGAATACATAAAATGTCAACGAGCTCTGAGAAAGAGTTCAGTTTCTTTTAATGAATAATATTTTTTGTTTTTCAAACTACCAGGTCATGCCAAAAGTCCATTCATACATCTAAACCTCTTGAAAAAACTAAAACATTTGAATAATCTGAGTTTAAGGAAAGGCATAATATAAATGGAAACTTACTTTCCTCTTTCAGTGATCTTTTCCACGAGACTATAAAGTACAAAGTAAATTTATTATCAAAGTACATTACAGTGCCTTGGAAGTTTTCATGTTTTATTGTTTGACAACATTGAATCACAGTGGATTTAATTTGGCTTTTTTGACACTGATCAAAAGAAAAAGACTATTTCATGTCAAAGTAAAACCAGATCTCTATAATGTGATTTAAGTTAATTACAAATATAAGTCACAAAATAATTAACTGCATAAGTATTCACCCCCTTTAATATGATACATCAAATCATCACTGGTACAGCCAATTGGTTTTAGAAGTCACATAATTAGTTGAAAGGAAATCTATTTTTGGAGACCTGGGTTCATTCAAAGTGTTTCAATTGATTGTAGTAAAAATACACCTGTATCTGGAAGGTCCAACTGCTGGTGGGTCAATATCCTGGCAAAAACTACACCACAAAGGCAAATGAACACTCAAAGCAACTCCGCAAAAAGGTTATTGAAAAGCACATCAGGAGATGGATACAAGAAAATTTCCAAGTCACTGAATATCCCTTGGAGTACAGTTAAGTCAATCATCAAGAAATGGAAAAAATATGACAGCTGTAAATCTGCCTAGAGCAGGCTGTCCTCAAAAACTGAGTGACCATGCAAGAAGGGGATGAGTGAGGGAGGCCAACAAGAGACATATGACAACTCTGGAGGAGTTGCAAGCTTCAGTGGCTGAGATGAGAGAGACTCTGCATACAACTGTTGCCTGGGTGCTTCACCAGTCACAGCTTCATGGAAGAGTGACAAAGAGATTTTGCAAGAAGGCAAATGGGAAACTCTGTCAGCTGAAAGAAGGTTCTATGGTCTGATGAGACCAAAATTGAGCTTTTTGGCCATCAGACTAAATGCTATGTTTGGCGTGAGCCAAACACCATACGTCATCAAAAACAAACCACCTCTACCATGAAGCATGGTGATGGCTACATCATGCTGTGGGGATGCTTCACTGCAGCAGCCCCTGGAAGGCTTGTGAAGGTAGAGGCTAAAATGAATATAGCAAAATACAGGGAAATCTGGGAGGAAAACCTGATGTAGTCTACAAGAGAACTGCGACTTGGGAGAAAATTTGTTTTCTAGCAAGATGATGACCCCAAGCATAAAGCCAAAGCTACACAGGAATGGCTTAAAAACAACAAAGTTAATGTCCTGGAGTGGCCAAGTCAGAGTCAAGACCTCAATCCAACTGAGAATTTATGGCTGGACTTGAAAAGTGCTGCTCACTCATGATCCATATGCAATCTGACAGATCTTGAGCAGTTTTATAAAGAAGAATGAGGAAAAATTGCAGTGTCCAGATGTGCAAAGCTGATAGTGACCTATCCACACAGACTTAAGGCTGTAATTGCTGCCAAAGGTGTATCTACTAAATAGTGACTTGAAGGGGGTGAATGCCTATCCAATCAATAATTTTGTGTTTTATATTATGATTTATATTGTGTTTTGTTTTTAATTAATTTAGATCACTGTAGAAATCTGCTTTCATTTTGACACAAAAGAGTCTTTTTCTGTTGATCAGTATCAAAAAAAGCCAAATTAAATCCACTGTGATTCAATATCGTAAAACAATAACATGTGAAAACTTCCGGGGGGGGGGGGGTGAATACATTTTATAGGCATTGTAAGTTCACCATATACAATGCTGAGATTGTTTTCTTGTGGGAATACTCAGTAAATCCAAGACACATAATAGAATCAATGAAAGACCGCACCTAAAAGGATGGACAAGCAATGAATATACAAAGTGTGCAAATACAAAATAAAAAATATCAAGAAGATCAGATGAAGAGTCCTTGAAAGTGAGTCCATAAATTGTGGAAACAGTTCAATAATGGGAAAAGTAAAATTGAATGAAGTTATCCCCACAGGTTCAAGAGTCTGATGTTTGAGGGAAATAACTGTTCCTGGATCTGGTGGTGAGAGTCCTGAGGCTTCTGTACTTTTTTCCTGGTGGCAACAGCAAGACATGAATTTGACCAGGGTTGTGGGGGCTCCTGATGATAGATGTTGCTTTCCATGTAGATGTACTCAATGGTTGGGAGGGCTTTAACTGTGATGCACTGCTTTTTGTAGTATTTTACATTCAAGGGCATTTGTGTTTCCAACATCTACAGAAGTTTGTCAAAGTTTTAGATGTCATGCCAAACCTTTGCAAATTCCTAAGGAAGTAGAGGCACTGCCGTGCTTTCTTCATAATTGCATTGCGTGCTGGGCCCAGGGCAGGTCCTCTGACATGATAACATGGAGGAATTTAAAGTTGCTGATCCTCTTCACCTCTGATCCTACGATGAGGGCTGGCTCATAGACCTCCAGTTTCCTCCTCCTGAAGTTATCAATCAGTGCCTTGGTCTTATTGACATTGAGTGGGAGGTTATTGTTGTGGCACCACTCAGACAGATTTTTAATCTCTCTCCTATGTGCTGATTCATCACCACCTTTGATTTGGCTAACAACAGTGGTGTCATCAGCAAACTTAAATATGGCATTGGAGCTGTGCTTAGCCACACAGTCATAGGTGTAAAGCAAGTAGAGCAGGAGGCTAAGCACACACACTTGTAGTGCACCTCTGCTGATGGAAATTGTGGAGAAGATGTTGTTGGCAATATGAACTGACTGGGGTTTTCAAGAATGAGGAAATTGAGGATCCAACTGCACAAAGAGGTATTGCAGTTAAGGTCTTTGAAGCTTATTGATTAGATTTGAGGAGATGGGAGTATTGAATGCTGAGCTTTACCCAATAAAGAGCGTCCTGGTGTATATTCTTTGCTCTCCAGGTGTTCTGGGATTCAGCTCAGAGCCAATAAAATGGCATCTCCTATGGACCTGTTGTGCCAGGAGGCAAACTGGAGCAGATCCTTGTTGCTTCTCAGAGAGGAATTAATATATTACCTCATCAACCTCTCAAAACACTTCATCACTATGGATGTAAGTGCTACTGGACATTAGTCGCAGAAGCAGATTACCACATTTTTCTTAGGCACCAGCATAATTGAAGCCTGCTTGAAGCAGGTACGTACCTAAGACTGCCAAAGCAAGAAGTTAAAGATGTCAGTGAATACTCCAGCCTGTTATTCAGAGCACATCTTTAGTACTTGACCAGATACCCCATCTGGGCCGGATATTTTTCATGGAGTCTCCCTCCTGAAGGCTGCTCTCATATCAGCCTCAGAGACTGAAAACACAGGGTCATTAGGGGTTTTGGGAATTTGGGAAGGCTCTTCCATGTTTTGATGGTGGAAGTGAGCATAGAAGGCATTGAGCTCATCTGGAAATGAAGCTTTGTTGTCATTTGTGTCTTTCAATTTCTCTTTGTAACAGGTGATCATATTCAACCCCCTCCACACCTGTTGAGTATCCTTCAGTGATTCAAGTTTAGTCTGGATTTGCCTCTTTGCGCATGAGATAGCTCTATGAAAGGAAACTTGCCTTTATGTGACTGCAGAGCCACAACAATTTACTGGTTCTTAGCTGCCCAATGAAATGCCTTAGTAAGCCAATTTATATCAGATTTTTACAAAATAAATGCAGAATAATATATACACCATCTAGCTCTAAGTTGGTATAGGATCTATAGAAAGCAGAGGCACATGAAACTTAGCACATATGATTTTAAAAATCCAAAAACTAATGAAGGAGCTTCAGAGAATTAATGGCTCTTAATGGCGACTCCTTTGCTTGCATCTTCGAAAACAGCTCTATTTCTGTCTTTAATATCTCTATATTTCCCTTTCAGGGTTTTTTTGAAGATCCTGACGCAGAGTTACACGCTGACTACAGTGCTTTGCGGGAATGGGACCCGCTCTTGGGGTTTCACGAATGGCTGTTATTCAGCACGCCAAGGGCTTGGCCTGAGAGCTTCACTTGCCTTCGGAGGACCAAGATTTTGTGGCTCTGGAGACAGGGGGAATCTGAGGTCGGTGCCTCTGCAGGAGATCGGTGTGTCATTGGAGGTGGAAGATCTCTGGCTGCGTACTCAGAGACCTGAGATCTTTGGGCACAGAGCTCAGAAAAAGTGACACAATGGACTTATAACATTGTAAGCCAGCGAGTTGTTTGTTATGTCTCCCCTCTTGCTGTGAAATGGAGACACCTCTTTCTCCCTTATTACGGAGAGAGAGAGCCTGTGGTATGTCAAATAACGGGTGAAAAAGTAGTCCTTTCGGATACCGCAAGTCTGTGTCTTTGCTGTTGCTTTGCTCACACTTGAGTGCTCGGTTACGGGTGCCAATGCTTTTTTTTGCTGGTGGGGGAAGGGGGAATTGTTGTTTGCTGCCACTTACATGTGGGAGGAGGGAGCTGGGGGGAACTTTGGGGTTCTAACATTTAACTGTCATTCATTCTTTGGGGCACTCCCCTGTTTTCATGGATGGTTGCAAAGAAAAAGCATTTCAGGATGTATTTTGTACACATTTCTCTAACATTAAATATACCTTTGAACCTTTGAAAAATCTGCATACAAGATAACCAACATGTCTGTCCTTTGAGCAGTTTAAATATATCACACATAGCAACACAAAGTCTCTCCTACTTTGAGGATGCATAACTCTAATTCCAGATTCCAACAGGTAGATAACATCACAATGAACCTCCCCCTCCCTTTGATTATTACCCCACCAAAAGAGTTGGCAAAAGGTAATTTCCTCTCTTTTTTAAAATCAACCATCATTAAAAAAAAGTGCTTTGGTGTATTAGATTTGCTTTTTTCCCCCACTCAAAAAAGGTAGTGTTGCAACTTAAGTCATGAAAATTCAATTCCACTGTTGTTAATTTTCCTCCTAATGTTACATGTAAGCCTCCAGCACTTCAGTTTTCATGAAGAATCTGAACTGCATAACAGGATCTGGAAACAGTCCTAAATTCCATTTCATAAAGATGAAGCACCATAACATATAACCTTGTCAAGTGCCTTTATTCATTCTGGTCTCTAAATAGTTAGTATTCTTAAGGGACCTGTTAGAAGCAATTGAGCAATTGTTAAACTTAGATCGTTAAAAATGTTAGTAAACTGTCATCCATTTATTTAACTATTTTTGATTAATATTTTTCCATTAAAAAAGAACTTGTAATTTCCCAAACTAACTCCCATTTAAGTTTTTTCTTTCTCATATACTTCACTTGTGTATTCTAGAATTTCCAAAAGTAGTTCAAAACACAATGTAAATCTTTGTATATTTGATTATAAATGTGCACGATACAGAAATTGAAACAAGTTTCCAGTTTGCTATTTTATAAAGCAAAAAAGTGTCCACAAATGTTAACAGTGCATCTGAAAATTTTATTGTTACCTGTAGCACTTCATGGAGAGTGTGGAAGGAAATTATTGGACTGCTATTTCAAAAATCTCTTCAATCAATATCATTATAACTTTAAAAATCAACACCAAATTTTGTTTAATTATTTGCTCTCATTATCTTTAAAAGTACATAAGTTCAAAATCTATTTGAAAATTATAGAACATTAAATAAAAAAATCAAAGATTTCTTATTATCATCTGACTAGTGAATAGTCGGCTGGATTTAAGTACTCCTCTTCCTCCTTTGGGACAGCTGAAGCTTCACTCAATAGGAAGGGTAGTGTCCCTTTAAGGATTTGTCACCACATAGTCATGTGGTCATCTCCACCCCTTCTGTCTCACTTGTCATCCGTACAGGATATGAAGTATTCTTTAAATCATCAACAGAAACAACTGCTTAACTGAGTTAATGCAATGAGGAAGTTAAATGTTAAAAAAGGAAGCCTCCATAATTTGTGGTTGTTGGAATAGGAAAAAGATTACTGTGTTTCTAATACATCAAAAATTAAAAATTGGTGTGCTATTCAGCAGTAAGGATGAATTGAGGGCAATGGTGAGTCCTATCATCAGAGCTAACACCATTCCCTTAATTAATGTAGAGAGCTGAGAATGAAATAGAATGCCTGAGATAGTGTAGGTTAGTGTGAAAAAATAGTGTCAGTAACTGGCTTGGGGGAGAATAAATTACTTACATTGGATTTAAAAATACAGTTAGAATTAAAGAAAAAACAAAGAGCAGATTTAAAGAGAAAGAAACAGCAGGTGGTTAAAGGTAAATAATTACTTCTAATTTAATACTTTCTGGGTTCTGTAAAACAATTCACAAAATATGAACATAAAAAGTAAGTTTTTGAACCCTTTTAGCCTGCTTCTATCTTAGTGCTACTTTCTTGTTCTAATCTCATATTCTTTTAGTTTCCTTAATGTCTGAAACCTACTTTGAATGTAGACACAAGAGTCTGTAGATGCTGGAGCACAAGAAAATCTGTGTGGAAGAAAATACATTAAAGAGATAAAGAAAATAAAGAGGAGTTAGGAATAATAAAGTGCTCTCTGGGTGCTGGCTTAAACTTGAAGGGACAAATAGTCTCCTGTGTTATTATAAGCATGTAGTTAAGAGTGCAAGATTAGAACTGTTCAGAATTATGGGAAGAAGTTCGAAGAAAGTTGTGAATTGCTTGGAGAGGGGAGACCTTTTTTTAACCAATGCTCCTCCTGAGAAGTCATTGAATGTCTTTTGTCATTGAAAACAGGTTCTGCAGGTGAATGATCTAATTCCGTCACTTCTGTTTAGCCTACATCATCCTGACCATTTGCTGTGCTTTGAGGTAAAGCTGTCTTTTCCTGCTCCTTACTCCCTCCATCAAAGTTAAATTATTAACCTCTGGCTGACTTTTTGGCTCTTTTAGGCTGAGGGATGATTTGGTAGAGGTCAATAAGATTATGAGAGGCATAGGTAGAGTAGGCAGACAATATTTATTTCTTGGGGTTGAAATATCTAATACTGTAAGGAATAAGAGAGAGTAATTTTAAAGGAGATGTGAGAAACAAGTTTTTTTTTACATACAGGGAGTGGTGGGTGCCTGGAATATGCTGCCTGGAGTGCTGGTGAAGGCAGGTATCTTCGGGACCTTTAAGAAACATTTAGATAGGCACATGAATGTGAGGAAAATGGAGGGATGTGGACACTGTGTAGGTAATTAGGAATAGTTTAGTTGATCATTTGATTAATAACTTATTTGCTTCGGCACAACATTGTGGGGCAATGGGCCTGTCCCGGTGCTGTACTGTTCTGTATGTTCCAATTGGAAATGCACCAGGCAATACTACGTTGCATCAAGAGGTGCATTTCTACTATAAGCTGAATACAGATGATGTGACGGAAACTGCACAGGATAAGGCAGAGTACAGCCTACTCCTTAAATCTTGTAAAACATCCCATCCATCAAATTTAAAAGACTGTTCCGTGTTGATATGGCAAGAGTCTCACGTCAAGGCTATTTACCCAAAACTCACTCCAGGGCTCGGGTATCAGCATTAAAATATGGATTGTGCAAATCTGATTACTATGGTTGTAAAATCCCTAATTCATATCTTGCACAAACACTGTCCAAGTGTCTAAATACAATATCTTTTAGAAAAGTTTTCATTTGGAATGAGATGTTTCCATGCAGAACATCAAAAAAAAGAAACGGAGAAAGTAATTTCTATCCACCACCTTTGACCTCTCACCTCCTCTCGCATACACCCACAGGATTAGGCAATACTTCAAGGAAACACAGAAAGTAGCAAGAGCACAAAATGTACTCTGGGTGAGGGACCTCAATATCCATCACAAAGAGTGGCTTAGTAGCACCACCACTGACTGAGCTTCCAAAGACCTGAAGGATTTAAATGCCAGAGTCAGGTAGTAAGTGAATCAACAAAGGACAATTCTACTTAACTTCATCTTCACCACTACCAGTACAAACTTATCAATCCATAAGTGACCACCACAAAATCCTTGTGGACAAAGTCCTATTGAAGGAAGGCATTCTTCATTGCATTGCATGGAGCTAAATGGGATAAACTCTTAACAGCTCTGACAGTTCAAAGTGTAGATAATCAGCAGCAACAGCAAGAATGTACACCACCACAATTTGTAATCTAATGGCTTAATA
This sequence comes from Mobula birostris, assembly GCF_030028105.1. NCBI lineage: Eukaryota > Metazoa > Chordata > Chondrichthyes > Myliobatiformes > Myliobatidae > Mobula > Mobula birostris. The sequence continues at coordinate 62,578,154 of NC_092372.1, read as the reverse complement.
TATCCGTTGTTTAACCAGTGCTATCAAGTCAAGGCATCAACTGTGGTTCACTAAGTGCAAAAGGACTTGCTAGGAACAGCAAGAGGCTTTGCTGAAAATCATTTGCCACTGGAAGTTATCATGCATGTTAAACAGCAAAAACAGCTTGCAATACACAGAGCTAAATTATCTTACAACCAATAGATGAGAACAGAGTTCTTTAACACTGCCACATACTTTTAGCAACATCTAAAAATGGCATGCCTTTGTCTGTATTTAAATCTTACTCCTGATGGGATTCAAAGTACAACAGATTAGTACTTTGACTGACTCTTGATTTAAAGAACTCCATCATGTAATTTGTGATAAAGTTTTGGTGATCCAACAACCATGACTCCAAGTGCATGATTTGCCTGCAACAGCAGTGGTTACAAAATAAACAGGGCATCTAATATGGCTAATTACAATCCAGACATTCTACTCACAGCCATCAACTAAACAACACAAGTTCTGCAGTGCTATTATGTGGCAATTACTCACTAATAACCTACGGGGTTTTACTAGATCTCTTCACAAACATGGGCGAAGAAGCTGAATTCCAGATACAAAGTGAGAGGGGACGTGACAAAATATTCTCCAATTGTCTGTGTAAGTGCAGTTCCATCTAACTTAATGTAGTTGTATTGACAGATACCACATTCACCACACTTAACTGTCATTTCCCCCAACACCGTCACAGCCACAAAATGCACTTCAGTTCCTCAGCGGCCAGCTCAATTTCTTATGTCACCAAAGCCTCCTGCAATTTTCTACAGATGTGCAGTGGACAGCACGCTGACTGATTGCATCACAGCCTGGTGTCAAGGCTCCGGTGCACAGAATCAAAAGAGGCTGGAGTGGGTTGTTGACTCAATCCACCAAAGAGGCCTTCAAGAGGTGGTACCTCAAGAAGGCAGCTTCTGTCACTAAGGACTCTCACCGTTTGGGACATGCCTGCTTCTCCACAACACACACAAAATGCTAGAGGAACTCAGGACCTAATGAAGGGTCTCGGCTTGAAACACCGACAGTTTTCCACAGATACAGCCTGGTCTGCTGAGTTCCTCCAGCATCTTGTGTGTGTTGCTTGGATTTCCAGCATCTGCAGATTTTCTCTTGTTCATGCCCTCTTCTAATTCCTACCAGGAGCCTGAAGACCCAAACTCAACAATTCAGAACAGCCTCTTTCCCTCAGCCATCAGATGTCTGAAGGTCTATGAAACAATTTTATTCCATTTTTTGCACTATTATGTAATTTATAGTAATATTATGTCTTAACCACTGTATTGCTGCCACAAAACAAGAGGGCTTTCATGTCATTTAAAATACTAATAATAAAGCTGATTCTAATTATGAAACTAGCCTGTGCTTCTGCATACCATCTCCCAAGCGTGTAACCTCTATCACCAAGAAATACATAAAGTCCAGACATATGGAAACACCATCTCCAGTTGTTCTCAGTCACTCACTATCCTTTCTTCGAGTATAGTGCCAGTCATTTGTAAATTATTCTGTTTAACAATGTGTATAAAAGTTTACAGCATTGACTCAATCATGAGGGAACAGAACAAGATCAAGAATAAATAGCTTATGACTGTACTCAACAAACTTGAAAAATCAGTCTTAGGATGAGTCAATGCACTTCAGTACGCCTCAGGGTTAGAATTGTGAATGCCCAGATACCAAAAATTGATTTTTGAAAAAACTGCAACCACCCAACAAGAGAACAGTTGGAACTTAAGTTTTAACTGTTCGCATCTGACAGTGAAACCTCATCTCAGTATGGTACTGAAGCTTCAGCATCAGTTTTTAAGGGTCAAATCTCTAATGAAAGAAATGGAGATAACCCATCCAGCCATTTCTTACTATGGACATATACCTCTATTAACCATTCTGATTCTGATGAGCAACTATATAGATTAGGACATCATTGCAAATTGGCCCTTGACAAGCAGTACAAATTGTACTAACAATTTAGATAAAACTGAATGCTTTCTACTTCAGGAAGAATTCTGGGATAAAAGGAAATAAGTATCTTCTGTTAAAGTGTACCCTCGCCGCAAGTAAGCTTTGTTAAAATTGTTTGTGGCAGCACTGAAACAAGTGTTAAATCGGATGAATCTTATCAGACAATGCAAATTTTTGCTACAAACTTTAACAGTGTTCAACCTTATGGCCTGTTCGGTTGAAAAAATAGGAAGTAGTTAACAATATTAACTCAAAACCACAGGAAAAGAGTAGGGTCAATAATGAATTGCTTCTGACTGTAAATAGAGTTAAGAAAGTGCAAGACCTTGATGGGAGTTATGTATAGCCCTCCAAACAGCAGCCAGGATATGGGATACAAGTTAGAATGGGAGAAAAAGGGCAATGTTACTATAGTCTTGGGGGATTTCAATATGCAGGTAGATTAGAAAAATCAAGTTGTTGCTGAATCTCAAGAGAGGGAATTGATAGCATGCCTATGAGATGGCTTTTTAAAGGAGCTTATTTTTGAAACCCACTAGGGAAAAGGCAACTCTGGATTAGGGCTTGTGCAATGAAACAGATTTGATTCCAGATCTTCAGGTAAATGAACCTTTAGGAGAAAGGAAGCATAATATGATAGAATTCACCCTGAGTTAGAGAGGAAAACGCTAAAGTCAAATGTATCAGTATTACAGTAGAGTAAAGGGAATTGCAGAGGCGTGAGAAAGGAGGTGGCCAAAGTTGATTGGAAGGAGACACTTGCAGGATGACAGCAGAGCAGCAATGTCTGGAGTTTCTGGGGGCAATTTGGAAGGCGCAAATTAGATACATCCCAAAGAAGTAGTATTCTAAAATGAGGATGAGGCAACTGTGGCTCACAAGGGAAGTCAAAGACAGTGTAAAAGCTAGGGAAGGCATATAATATAGCAAAAATTAGTGGGAAATTAGACGATAGGGAAACTTTTAAAAAACAACAGAAGGTAACTAAAATAGCCATAAGGAGAGAAAAGATGAAATATGAAGGTAAGCTAGCCAATAATATAAAAGAGGATACAAAAAGTTTTTTTCAGCTATATAAAGAATAGAAGAGAGGTGAGGTTGGATATCAGAAATGCTGAAAAATGACACTGGGGAGGTAGTAACGGGGATGAAAAAATGGCAGATAAACTCTTTTCAGGCCTCCAGCCAGATACAGATATTGATTTTAACCGACATTTCAATGACAAACTCTGCCATCTTCATCATGGAAGATGCCTGGGTATGTCTAGTCCAGTGGTATTTATATCCTCATCATCTATCCCTCCTGATTGGATGAGGACGAACCAATCAGGTTTCTGCTGTCTCATCTTGTTTACAATCGAATTCCAGTTCTTACTTAGAGTGAGACCTTCATCTTCGTTAAAATTCTTATCCTTGAGTTTTACTTCAATGTCTTCCTTCATTAAGTAGTTCCAAAAGCCACTGGCATGCTACAGTTGTTTTGCGCTGTCAAAGTCAATCCTATAGCCATTGCGAATGCAGTATTCTGCTACAACTAATTTCTCCGGGTAACCCAAATGGATACACCTCCTGTGCTCCTTGATGCGGGTTTCCACTGTGCATACCGTTTGGCCGATATACACTGCTCCGCATTCACCAGGAATCCTGTAAACACCAGTCATCCTGATCCCCAGATCATCCTTGACACACATAAGCTGTGATTTGAGATTCCTTGTAGGTTTGTAGATTATATTAATCCAGTATTTCTTCAGGATCCTGGCGATCCTTCCAAATTTACTGTGCCACACCAATGGCTTTTGGGATCACTTGATGGAAGCCATTGGAATAAAACTAGAGGAAAAGAATTTTAACAAAGATGAAGGTCTCACTCGAAGTAAGAAATGGAATTCGATTGTAAACAAGGTGGGGCAGTGGAAACCTGATTGGATGAAGACAAACCAAATCAGGAGGGACAGACAATGGGAGTATAAATACCACCAGATTAGACATACCCAGGCATCATCCCCAATGAAGATCGAAGAGTTTATCATCGAAATGTTGGTTAAAAGCAATACCTGTACCCAGCTGGAAGCCCGAGAAGAGTTTATTTGTCATATATGCTGGGAAAGCACTAGATCCTTTTTTAAACTTTTTGCATCAGTCTTCACTGTGGAAGACACTTGTGGTATGCCAAAAATTCAAGGGCGTCAGGGGGCAGAAGTGAGTGTAGTTGTTGTTACTAAGGAGAAAGTGCTTGGGAAGCTGGAAGGCCTAAAGGTAGATAAGTCACCTGGACCACATGGACCACATGCACCGCACTCTAGTGTTTTGAGAGGTAGTTGAAGAGACTGTGGGGGTATTACTGTACTAGTGAGCTTTCAAGAATCACTATATTCTGGAATGGTTCAAGAGAACTGGAAAACTGCAGATGTCACTCCACACTTTAAGAACTGAAGGAGGCAGAAGAAAGGAAATTCTAGGCCAGTTAGCCTGACTTTAATGCTGGGGAAGACACTAGTGTCCATTATTAACAATGAGATTTTGGAGTACTTGGAGGCGCATGAGAAAATAGGAGAATCAGGCTTGAAGGGAAATCTTGCCTGACAAATGGAATGTTCCGCAGAGATCAGTATTGGGACCACTTCTGTTCACGTTATATGTCAATGATTTGGAAGATGGAATTGAAGGCTTTGTAGCCAGGTTTGCAGACAGTATGAAGTTAGGTAGGGGGGCAGGTTGTTTTGAGGAAGCGAGGGTGGGGGTGGTCTGCAGAAGGACCTAGACAGATTAGAAGAATGGGCATGGTCATGCACTTTGGTAGAAGGAATAACGGCATAGGCTATTTTCTATACAGGAAGTAACTTCAAAATTCAGAGGTGCAAAGGGACTCGGGAGTCCTCGTGCAAGATTTCCTAAAGGTTAACTTGCAGGATGAGTCAGTGGTAAGAAAGGCATATGCAATATTAGCATTCATTTCGAGAGGACTAGAATATAAAAGCAAGGATGTAATGCTGAGGCTTTACAAAGCATTGGTCAGAATGCACTTGAAGTACGTGAGCAGTTTTGGGCCCTTTATCTAAGAAAGAATGTGCTGGCATTGGAAATAGTCCAGAAGAGCTTTACGAAAATGATTCCAGGAAAGAAAGGGTTAATGTATGAGTAGCATTTGATCACTCTGAGTCTATACTCGCTGGAGTTTTGAAGAACGAGGGTGGGGAGGGATCTCATAGAAACCTACTGAATATTGAAAGTTCTAAATAGAGTGGATGTGGAGTACATGTTTTCAATAGTGGGGGAGCCGAGGACAGCTTCAGAACAGAGCAAGGGTTCAGTCTTTTTTATACCATTAACCAGTCCTGAAGAAGGATTTTGGCCCAAAACATCAAATGTATACTCTTTTTCATAGACACTGCCTGACTTGCTGAGTTCCTCCAGCATTTTGTGTGTGTTGCATTATATCCAACCTTGGCCAAACATTTGAAACTAGTGATATATGTATATAATGTGTATGAAATAGGCTGACAGATGGAATAAAGAAAGTTAAACATCAACTCATTATAGTTTTTAAACTTTTACATTCCATGCATCTATTCAACATACAAAAGCTGAACTAAATATTAAAACAAACCTGAAACAAGGGGTAATTTTCTTGAGTTAAAAAAACATACACAAACTTACAAGCAAAATATTCAGTAAGGCAAGGCAAAATTTTCCAAGTTATTTATAATGACCTCACCTCAGAACGACCTTCATAATATGTTAATCTGGACTTTGTTAAGACAAAGAGCCTTTCTTTATAGTTGAGTGGAGAAATCCGTTTTTTTTGCTGCGATCTTTTAATTAAGGTCTCTTGAAGTATAGGATCTGCATTCATCTCTTCCCAGATCCTGCTACGTTCTTCCAGTGAGCAGAATGCCCATTACACTAAGAACCAAATTAATTTTGGAAAAAGAATCATCAGAATGGATTTTATAATAAAAATACAAATTTCTGTGTAATTTATTACTTGTAATCTTGCTCATTCAAAAATAAATTAGGTAATTAGAATCATTTTTAACTTTCAACAATTTAGATTATGAAGACACGCAGTCCTCTTTTATTGCCATTTAGTAATGCATGCATTAAGAAATGATACTATATTTCCTCCGGTGTGATATCACAAAACACAGGACAGACCAAGACTGAAAAAACTAACAAAACCATATAATTATAACATATAGTTACAACAGTGTCACAATACAATAACTTGATGAAGAACAGTCCATGAGCACAGTAAAAAGTTCAAAAACAATTTACTTTGTAATAACTTACAAAGCTGGAAAAAATACAATTTATAATATAATTAATACTTATCTGACCTATAATTAAAATCAAATAATTTACAAGTTAAATTAAATCTCTACGTTAAACCTTCCTAACACAAGCATATAAAGTATAGAGTACCAGGTCATAATAGTCATTAAAAAAATGCAGAAATTGCTGGCTACATTGGAAAGATAGACGGGTTAGAATGCACAAAGAGGTAATTGGATATTGTATACTGAGCAAATTGAGCCGTATTTAATAACAAATATAACAGCCGATGAGAAGCAAGTGCGAGGTTTGCTGAATGCATTGGGTGGGAGAACATACAGATTGCTTATAGATTGATATTCGTAACAGTGAAATACAACAATCAACAAGCCACATTGAACTTGTATGTGGTAAAAACAGAAGGGCCAGCATTGTGGGGTCAAGATTTGCTAAAACAACTACAACTTGAATAGAGATCCATCCATTATAAGTGAATTAAGTTAATTGATGATGCCACAGCTATGCTCCAGGATGGCACTGGAAAAACCAAACATAGCAAGGATAAAATAGTGTTAAATTAAATTGCCACACCCAAGCTTTGCAAAGCCCACCTGCTTCCTTATACCATCCATGATAAAGTAGCCAGTGAGTTAGGTCACATGGAGGCTGAAGGAATTCTTTTCAAAGTTAAATGGAGTGCATGGGCAACACCTGCGGTCCCAGTTATTGAGAAGAATGGGCCTGTCAGGATCTGTGGTGACTTTAAGGTCACCATCAACCCGGTAGACCAATATCCTCTGCCCAGCATAAAGGATATCTTCGCAAACCTTTCTGAAGGGAAATAGTTCAGCAAAGTATTTCTCACCAAGTGTTCCTCATAAAGGGCTTTATCACTATAATAGGCTTATTTTGGGGGTAGCATCTGCACCTGCATTTGGCAGAGAGCTATGGACCAGGTGCTGCAAGGCTCCCCAGGCTCTCAGTGTTACCTGGCTGACATCATTGTTACTGGTGAGGATGCCAAAGAACATCTCTAAAATCTCAAGACAGTGTCAAAAACACTAGAAGATTATGGGTTCAGAGCACGATGCAAAAAGTATGAATTATTTAAACCAAGCATCACCTTTGGTGGTCACACCACTGATGCACAATGATTGCACAAGTGTGCTGAGAAATTTCAAGTAGTGGTGAACTCTCCCAGGCCAAAGAATGTGCCACAGTTGTGGTCCGTTTTAGGATTTGTCAACTACTAAATCAGGTTCCTGTCAAACCTGCCTACTGTGCTCCACCTCTTGAACTCATTACTACAGATCAAGAAGAAATGGTAATGGACAAAGCAATGTGAACTGGCTTTCTAAAAGGTAAAGGAAATGGTGACTGTTGACACTGTCTCACATTACATGATCCATATTGTCCAGTGTCGCTTATCTATGACACTTCACCTTATGGTATAGGTGCAGTTATGTCATGTTTTCAGTGATAGAAATGATTGCCCCATAGCCTTTTCATCACGTTCCCTTACTGTTGCAGAGAAAATTTATGCACAGACTGAAAAATTGGCTTTGACTCTAGCTTAGGGTGTAAAACATTTAACCAGTACTTGTATGGGAGAAAGTTTTCCCTCATTACTGATCATCAGCTACTAGTGTCTATTTTCAATCCACAGAAGAGTATTCCACTAACACAGGGGTCTCCAACCTTTTTTGCACTGTGGACCGGTTTAATATCGACAATATTCTTGCGGACCGGCCGACCCGGTGGGGGGGGAGAGGGTAGGGTTGCCAACGGACAAGAGTAGCAGTCAAGTACGTTGTGTTTACCCAGAGAAAGACTACAATGACCAGGAAGCCTTGCACGGGCACCAGTGCGCATGCGTGACCCACACATGTGTGTACCTGCCGATTTTTTTCTCTGCAAATTGTTTTTGACAATTCTGTTCGGGAGGGAGGGGGTGTTAATCACGACTAGAATATCGGTGATAAGTGGCTAACACACTCAATTTCGTTTCTAAAAGGGTTTATCTAACAAATTTAATATTAAACACACAGCACATATTTTCCTCGCATGAGTATAGTGATAAGTCAATTATCAGGGGAGCGTGAAGTAAGTGTTGAACGAACTTCCAGTAAAAGTGGCAGAAACAGGTTCGATATTATCACTTAAAGAAAAATTGGATAGGTATATGGACAGGAAAGGAATAGAGGGTTATGGGCTGAGTGCAGGTCGGTGGGACTAGGTGAGAGTAGCGTTCGGCACCGACTAGAAGGGCAGAGATGGCCTGTTTCCGTGCTGTAATTGTTATATGGTTATATAAGTAAGTCAATAGCATCATAACATTTTAAGTAACGTTTGGATATTAAACACACAGCACATACTCTCCCCGTATGAACATATAAAATCATTGCAACACACCAATATCGCTGAATCAGTGGGAGCCCTGGGCTTGTTTCCCTGCAACAAGATGGTTCCATCGAGGGGTGGTGGGAGACAGCGATACTCGAATGGGGTTCCTTATGTCCAGTCTATTCCGCAATTTAGTTTTCGTTGCATTCATTGCAGAAAACTCCAATTCACAGAAAAATGTTGGAAATGGAAGCAACGTTTTCCGTGCTTTTGTGGCTATCACAGGATATTCAGCCTTGACTTTGATCCAGAATGCCAGCAGAGAGGTTACGTCAAACATACTTTTCAGCCCGCCGTCATTTGCAAGCTGGAGGAGTTGATCTCCTTCCCGCGCTGACATGGATGACGCATGGGTAATGACCTCGCATGCGTTCAAGCTCAACAGTGGGTGTGACAGGGAATGAGGAAAGGTGCAGCTGACTCTTATCGCTTCCTCGCGGCCCGGTAGCACATGCTTTGCGGTCCGGTGGTTGGGGACCGCTGCACTAACAGCAGCAGCACGAATGCAGAGATGGGATCTGTTTCTTGGAGGACAGACTTACAAGATCAAATTCAAGAGGATGATTAGTCATGGAAATGTTGATGGATTGTCCCATTTATCCTTGGAAAAGGAAATAACTGAAAAATTTACAAAAGAGGATCCTCCTCTTTACGTATTCTCCCTAATGCAAATCTAGAGTCTCCCTATTGCAGCAGAAATGATCCAAAGGGAACCCAGTCTCAGGTCTACATGGTCCACCCAAACTAGCTGGAATAGGCAGCAGAAACTCCAATTCCCCCTTTTCACCAGTGCCAGGATGAACTGGCACAAGAAGGGGGTTGCCTTATGTAGGGATTCAGAATTGCTGTACCATCCAAACTGAGAGCTAAAGTGTAGGAGGAACAACATACAGGTCTTCTAGTTGTGGTCAAAATGAATGCTTTGGCTCAGTGCTTTGTCTGGAGGCCTGGGATTGATCAACAAATCAAGCAGTTTGCCGTATACTATTCAGTATGCCAACATATCCAGAAGAAAGGTGTCCAGAGCTGTCAGATCCACTTCCTGCAGCCCCAAAGTTAACTCCCACAACCACCATGGAGGGGGCCACAAAACCAGAGATTATTTCACAGCGACAAGTCTCATCTGCCAACCAGAGTGATCCCCCTTGTCAGGAAAGGCATTATCCCACAAGAGTAAGAAATCCTCCACAGTGATTAAATCTTTAGACATGAACGGGACGATTTAAAATTTACTATGCTGTGGGTGTGTGTATGGTAGTTGTATTATATAGTATAGTGAATATATATTTGAGATACATTCTATATTGTTTGACTTGATTATTTAATATTTCAGAAATATTTGAGTAATATTGTAAATTTATTCGCAAACAACAGGAATTCTGCAGATGCTGGAAATTCAAGCAACACACATCAAAGTTGCTGGTGAACGCAGCAGGCCAGGCAGCATCTGTAGGAAGAGGTGCAGTCGACGTTTCAGGCCGAGACCCTTCGTCAGGACTAACTGAAGGAAGCTTCCTTCAGTTAGTCCTGACGAAGGGTCTCGGCCTGAAACGTCGACTGCACCTCTTCCTACAGATGCTGCCTGGCCTGCTGCGTTCACCAGCAACTTTGATGTGTGTTGCTTGTAAATTTATTGTTTAAGCACTTTTTTACTCATGTAATGCATTGCAGGTTATATGCAAAAGTATGTGAATGGTATACGGTATCACACCACTACGTCATAAGTTCACACCTCATTAAAAGCACAAACAAACTTAGACATGTTATTCCCAGTTCTGTGTTTTTATTTTGATTAGTTCTATGTTTTAGAGTTACAAAACATAACAGCTACATAGGTTAGTAAGGTGGTAAAGAAAGCGTATGGCATATTTGCATTTATTAGTCAAGGCATTGAGTTCAAGAGTCAGGAAGTTACGTTGCAGACTTATAAAACCCTTGTTAGGCCACATCTGGAGTATTGCATTCAGTCTGGTTGCCCTATTATAGAAAGGATGTTAAGGCTTTAGAGAGGGCGCAGAAGAGATTTTCCAGGATTCTGTCTGAATGAGAGGACATGCATCATAAGGAATAGTTGCATAAAATTGAATTTTTTTTCTCTGGAGTGTCAGAGACTGAGGGGAAATCCAATAGAGATCTATAAGATTATGAGAGGCATACAGAGAGTGGACAGTCAGTACTTTTCCCTGGGATTGAAATACCTAATACCTGCATCATGCACTAAATGTCAAAGGAATTACGTTCAAAGGAGATGAGTCGGGCAAGATTTTTTTTAAACATAGAGAATGGTACGTGCCTGCTGGGGAGGTGGAGGCAAACATGATTGTTATGAGTTTTGCACTAAATGTCGTAGCATACTAAACAGCAATACAACATAGTCAATAAGGAAAAGTAGATTTGCCAAATGGCTTCCTAGACCACAAATAACAAATATTTTATTAGTTCACAATTTACAAGATTAAATTCAACTTGATAGGCATGCCAAATTCATGGTGATTAGAAAGCTTGAAAGTGTTAAAAAAGTAAAGCAGAATCAATTTCTCATCTACCACTAACTCTGACCCTTAGTCTCCTCCCTGGCAACAGCCTGAAGAGGAGCCCGTAAAGACACCAAGATCACAAACAATCCACAGAGCTGGCATTCCAATCTCATAAAAAGGCATTCCTCAATTCTTTGGTGATAGCTACAAAAGGAAGTATGAAATGCATTATGGTCAGAAAAAGCACCATTTTCATTATAGCAGAAAAACAGCTTGTAAATCAAGACCATGTACCCAAACTATCAATGGCATTATTGTGAAAATCTATACGTCAAATAGTTATAAATTGTGGAATCACTGTGCTTTCCATCAGCAAACACTTCCTTTACTGAAAAATTATCCTCTTAGTACCTTCTTCAGACCATATACAGAATATTTGTCATCTCCACACCTTCCTTAGTCAACCTACTGCTGAAATTCCATTTTCCATCATTGCAATATTTTTCGAGTTGAGCTTGCATCTTATGCTCTCCACAAGTTCTCCCTAAAGCACAGCTAACTACTGCTTTAACATCACTGATTAGCTAACTTTACAGCATGTCCATGCGTAGTAATGTTGGGAAAAATAAAATTCTCATTTTACCTATCCACATCATGGCCTTCGCGCCACTCAAATTAACTTTGTTGAGCACAACCACGGTTCAAAAGCTGAGGACTGAACAGTTCTGGTGTCTTGATCATCCCAGTTCTCTGTATTCTTTTCAAGGTTACAGCATCTGCACCCAAAACATTTGAATAGCCTCCCAAAATACCTTTAACTCAATATTTTCCTTACAAGCTATCCTTTTGACTACCTAACAAGTAAACAGAAAAATACTCAGCAGGTCATATACTATCAGTACAGATAGAAGCAGAATTAATGTTCATGTCAACGACTTTTCATCAGACAAGGCAAAACTCAAAAACATTGTGTTCCAAGCAGAGGACATAGGGACTTTTTGTGATTATAATATGAACTAGGATGGGGAGAGAAACAAAATTAATGCTGGAACTGTGAGAAGCAAAACACTGCAGTTTCTAAATCCTTATCACATACAGTTTCTTCTCACCACCTCTCATCCTTCTCTGCAACATGCCTGATTCTGACTTTTAGATTAGATTAGATCCAACTTCATTGTCATTGTGCTGACTACAGATACAAAGCCAATGAAATGCATTTAGCATCTGACCAGAAATGCAAAGAATAGTGTTATTTACAAAATAACTGCGAATAAAAAAAGTGCTACAGCACACAAATATAAAAGTACTGAGACAGTATAATACAGATGCAATACTGCTTAGCGCTGTGATGTGAGGTTCAGCAGTGTCACAGCCTCAGGGAAGAAGGTCTTCCTGTGCCTACTGGTGTGGGAGCAGAGGCTCCTGTAGCGCCTACCAGTTGGGAAGAGAGTAAAAGGTCCACGGTTAGGAAAGATGCAACCCTCATAATGCTTTTCACCCTGCCCAGGCAGCATTTATGATAGATGTTCTCAATGGTGGGCAATTGGGTGCCGATAATCTGCTGGGCAGTTTTCACCACACGCTGCAGTGCTTTGCGGTCCAATACAGCACAATTGCCATACCACACTGAGATGCAGTTAGTGAGTATGCTCTCAATGGTACAGTGATAAAAGTCCATCAGTATCCTGGAACAGAGCTGAGCTTTCTTCATGCTCCGCAGGAAATAAAGGTGTTGTTGCGACTTTTTGATCAGGATGGAGGAGTTCAGGGATGTATAAGTCACCAATATGAAAGATTAATTCTGCTTCTCGCTCCACAGATGCTTCCTGACATGCTTAATTTCCATTATTTTCTTTCTATTTCAGAGTTTTAACAATTGCAGTTTTGTTTTACCTTGTGCCTACTTATTCAAATACCCTTTTTTGGACTTGGAGTCAAATTCTGCAGGTGAGGCATCTTTGGACATCTCACTACAATGTTTTTTTTTAAATGCAATACCTATTGCACTTCAATTTTAAAAGTAACCTGCATACCAACTGGCATAGACTGAGGGTCATCATATAATATGTTCCAATAATAAAAAAAGAAAACAAGTATGTACATCTATATTGCCTCATCTGTAATGTTAGTTTTGCAGATTCAGACTCTCCTACAGCCAAATAGCAAATGCTTCATGGGATGTATCTGGAGAATATCAAATGGCCAGAGTATCTTATTCCCAATATACTAATCAATAATGTTGACCTCTTTAAAATACTATTAAAGATTTTCAGATGTCAGGAATCTCTTTGAAATTCAGAAGTAATAAACAGTATGAAAATGTATGTTTTAGTTTCATATCTGTTCATTAACATTATTAAAATAAAATCAACTGAAATCTTTAAATATTTTTAATATCAATACAAATAATTAAGAGAAAATTTATCCTGTTCTTTCTCACAGCAGGGAAATCTTCATTCAAGTAAATGGACTTGCTGATCCAGTGCCATGTCTACACTGTGCAGTATCTGATTCCAGATTCTTCACCATGAATGTTGGGATTCCCAGCAAATGCCCAGGAGCCCTAACCTTGCTAGCACTTATGAGGGCAATGCCAGCAGCAACATGTGAAACTAATAACAAACCCTAACATAATACCAGTCATCAATGTGCCTGCTGTCAACTGGTACCAGCAAGTGTATTTATGAATGTAAAACATGTTAATAGAAGGCAGTGGAAAACAAACTGTTGGAGGAACTCAGTAGATCAAGTAGCATCTGTGGAAGGAAAGTGTTTGTCTATGTCTTAGGTCAGATCCCTGCACCTGGTCCTGATTCTTGGTTTTGACCCAAAATGTTAACAATTCCTTTCCACCAACAAATGCTACTTCTCTTACTGAGTTCCTCCTGCAGATTGTTTGTTGTTCTACGTTCAATTCTCTCTCTGTCTTTATAACGTTGATGCAGGTTCACGGGTCTGGTGAATAAGATAGACAACACTGACTACAAATAAGTATATTAACCATTTATCTAGTGAAAATTCAACCAAACATTCATGTTCCCCAAGTTACAAAACTTACAAGGCTGAATGTTCAAAAAGCATACTTCAACAAACGTACATACAACAAACATCCTTAACTAAAAGCACATGCAGGGCATACCTTCCCAATCGATATATGCACTGCTTGCCTTAAACAAAGGAAGAGAGACCAAGTCTCTTCCATGTGCTATTTTATATCTGGGATATTTTAAACTAGACACTAGGTGGCTAACCAATGGGAAAAGCAGCTGCCGTTTCTAAACTAACCAATCACAAAGGAAGCAGCTTTCACCGTGCAGAATAAGCCACATCCCCAACAGTAAGTTCTGATAGAAGGTAATGTCTGGTGACCTCTTGGTTGGTACTGCAAAAGCCACAATACTTTATAGAACTATTTAGTTCCACTTCTATTGCACACCTTGGTAAGCAAATGTGCTAAATGTGCTAAGTTTTTACGAACTGCCTGTTCAAATCTGATAGAAGGTGGCATGATAGTTCCCTGAAGATGGAATCTCACGTGGATAGGGTGGTGAAGAAAGCTTTTGGTTTGCTGGCCCTTATTAATCAGAGCATTGAGTATAGGAGTTGGGATGTAATGTTGAATTTGTATAAGGCATTGGTTAAGGCCAAATCTGGAGTATTGTGTACAGTTCCAGTCACCGAATTACAGGAAAGATGTCAATAAAATTGAGAGAGTACAGAGGAGGTTTACTAAAATGTTGCCTGGGTTTCATCTCCTAAGTTACAGAGAAAGGTTGAACAAGTTAGGTCTTTATTCTTTGGAGCGTAGAAGGTTGAGAGGGAACTTGATAGAGGTGTTTAAAATTATGAGGGGGATTGATAGAGTTGACGTGGTTAGACTTTTTCCATTGAGAGTGGGGAAGATTCAAACAAGAGGACATGAGTTGAGAGAGGACAAAAGTTTAGGGGTAACATGAGGGGGAACTTCTTTACTCAGAGAGTGGTAGCTGTGTGGAATGAGCTTCCAGCAGAAGTGGTTGAGGCAGGTTCGATGCTGTTGTTTAAGGTTAAATTAGATAGATATACGGACAGGAAAGGAATGGAGGGTTATGGGCTGAGTGCAGGTCGGTGGGACTAGGAGAGGGTAAGAGTTCGGCACAGACTAGAAGGGCCGGGATGGCCTATTTCCGTGCTGTAAATGTTATATGGTTATATGATAGTGTAGTGGTTAATGCATCACTTTGCAGTGCCAGACGTTCACTGATCAGGGTTCCATTCCTGCACTGCCTGCAAGGGGTTTGCATGTGACCATGTGGGATTCCTCCGGTGCTCTGGTATATTCCAATGTTCCAAAGACATATGGTTAGGATTAGTGAGTTGAGAGCATGCTATGTTGGCATGAGAAGCATGGGGACACTTGGAGTCTGCCCAGCATATTGCTGGCTGATTTGATCTGATGTAAAGTGATGCATTCCTCTGTATGTTTCGATGTATGTGGGACTTCTTCTTATAATTTTCATTTCTGTGAAGCACCTGCATTCAGTTTCCAGAGGTGACCCTCAGCTTCTGGTTACAAGACACTTTAATTCAGCGCCCCACTTAGATTTTTCTATTTGTGGCTTCCTGCAGTGTTACATGAAGGAACAATGCAATCTTGAAGGACAGTGCCTCATCTTCTACCTGGTCACATTGCAACCTTCAAGACTCAATACTGAATACTGAATTCTCCAAAAGTAGGTAACACACTTTCAGTCCCTGCTAGAACTGGCCATTTCTATTTGTCATCATTTCAGCTCAGTTTCTCTTCTGTCCATACTTGTATTCTGGTCTTCTGACATATTTCTGAGCCTGCTATTGGTAGCACATTACACAGAGAAAGAAGCTTAATCATGTCCTAGCTACTAAATTTAATCATTTGGTCTCATCCTTTCAGAGATATATTCTATGTACTACCATTCATTCCCATAACTTCTCTGCTGCTAAAACTAAACTGTCATCTTTCTTTCCCAGTCCTGATGAAAGGTCCTGGAACTGAAATATTAAATACTTCCAGTATTTTCTATTTTTGTTCAAATTAACATTATCCTTGATGCTTGGTCTTTATAGCCTTTTCTCAAATATGAACAAAGATTCAGTTCTTCAAGTGTTTCCAGATTGTCTCATTATCTTGGACATTTTAAATTATCATGAGTGAAGATTGTTAATTAAGAAACCATAAGAAGCAATCAGTTAAAGAATGGGCACAACTCAATCAACTAGGGAATGCAAATATTCTTGAGAACCATTTTTAATTCCAGCATTGAAGGAGCCAATAACTAGCAACAATGAACAAACAAACAATATGCATCCTCTAAACAGACAGGTACAGAATAATAGGGAAACAAATAGGGAGATTGTTGGGTTTTGGTGATGATTTTTGTATCTTCATTAGCCACAGGTAAAATACTGGAAGAATACATGTCAGCTAACGTTGCTCCTTTATTTAAGGAGGGCTACAAGGATAGTCAAAGAACTAAAGGTAGGTGACACTTACAGTGGTAGGAAAGTTACTGGAAGGAATTCTAAGGAATAGGATTTATTTGCATTTTGAAAGCAAGGACTGATTAGTATGGCTTCATTCATGGGAGAGCATGTTTCACAAACTTAATTGGGTGTTTTAAGGACCTGGAAGGGCAGGGCAATGGGTGTTGTCTACCTGAAATTCAGCAAGCCTTTGACAAGGTCCCACATGATAGGCTGGTCCAGAAGATAAGAATAAATAAGATCCAGGACAGAATGGCAAACTGGATACTGGAGAGGAGGACTTCAAGCCAGACTAAAACATCAGGGTGTAAAACTTCCTCTACACAGCACCTTGTTAGCAAATGTTTAGTCACTGGAGAGCAAGATAGAGACCTAATGGCAAGATTGTTTTATTGGATAGAAATGAGAGGTTGCTGCATTCTCTATTTTACAGAGACATGGTTGACTTCAGACAAGCCAGATATGGCGGTCCGGCCTGAGGGCTTCATGGTCCACTGGATAGACCAAACTGTTGATTCAGGGAAGGCAAGAGGTGGGGGGTCTGTGTTTCAATTAGGCTGTTCATGGTGGACAGACATATTGGTCAGTCAAAACCTTGATCCCTGTCTTGGAACATCAAATGATTAAGTGCTGACTGCTTCACTAACTGAAAGAGTTTTCCTCCATGTTCCTGACCACAGTTTACATACTGCTGAAGGCAGATGTTAAGCAAGCACTTGATGTATTGAATGCCATGATAAGCAAACAAGAAAAACCCAAGGCATTTAATTAGGCTTGTATGAAGAAATCTCTGCCCAATTTACATCAACAAATCACCTGCCTCATGAGGAGTCCCATAGCACTCAACCATTGTAACACTACAATCAGGAATGCCTACTGTTCTATCCCTAGACCACATTTCGGGAAATCAGATCTGCTGGCTGTCCTCCTCCTACCAGCATACAGGGAAAGGCTAAAGAGCAAGGCATCACAGATAAGGACAACAATGAGGTAGTTGAAGGAGACTATGGGATTACTTTGAGTCAATGGACCATGGTCCGAGACTTATCAGAGGAGTTTTTTTTTGAGCAGAATTAGGCCATTTGGCCCATTGAGTCTGCTCGGCACATTTCATCATGGCTGAACCATTTTTCCTCTTCTGCCTTCCCATACCGCCCCCCCCCCCGCCACCCTCTATCCGTTCATGCCCTGACCAATCTCTGCCTTAAATATATATATAAGGTCTTGGCCTCCATTTCTGCCTGTGGCAATGAATTCCACAGATTCACCAATCCCTGGCTAAAAAAATTTCTCCTCATCGCCATTGCAAAAGGATGCCCCTATATTTTGAGGCTGTGTCCTCTAATCTTAGATTCCCCCACCGTAGGAACCATCCTCTCCACATCTACTCAATCAAGGCCTTTCACCATTTGATAGGTTTCAATTAGGTCAACACTTATTCTTCTGAATTCTAGTGAATATAGGCCCAGAGCCATCAAACGCTTTTCATGACAAGCTGTTTATCCCCGGAACCATTTTTTGTGAATCTTCTTTGAACCTTCTCCAGTTTCAGCAGAACCTTTCTAAGGGGCCCAAAATTGTCACAAAACTCCAAGTGAGGCCTCACCAGTGTCTTAACATTACATCCTTGTCAGGATTTGCCACAGTTGAGTATGCCACATTGTCGTGGATTTTATAAAGACACTCGTGGATGAGTGTGTCACCACAAAATCAACCAGAAGCAAAGATGGACCAAGAGAATGAAATCTGCTGTAGGCTATATCAGTGGTGTTCATGTCTGGTGACCAAGTACAAGAGGTCCAGGTACAACCTCTAAAAAGCCATCTCACATAAAAGGTGGTAATTCCAGACCAAATTTGAATCACAGAAAGATGCTCATCAGCTGTAGCAGGACTTGAATGCTATCACATCCTACAAAGTAAAGTGACATATAGAAACATAGAAAACCTACAGCACAATACAGGCCATTCGGCCCACAAAGCTGTGCCGAACATGTCCATGCCATAAAACTACCTAGGCTTACCCAGAGCCCTCTGTTTTTCTAAGCTCCATATATCTATCCAGGAGTCTCTTAAAATACCTTATCGCTTCTGCCTCCACCACCGTTGCCAGCAGCCCATTCCGCGCACACACCTCTCTCTGCATAAAAAATTTACCCCGACATCTCCTCTGTACTTATTTCCAAGCACCTTAAAACTATGCCCTCTCATGCTGGCCATTTCAGCCCTAGGAAAAAGCCTCTGACTATCCACACAATCAATGCCTCTCATTATCTTGTACACCTCTATCAGGTCACCACTCATCCTCCGTCACTCCAAGTAGAAAAGGCCAAATTCACTCAATCTATTCTTATAAGGCATGCTCTCCAATCCAGGCAACATCCTTGTAAACCTCCTCTGCACCCTTTCTTTGCTTTCCACATCTTTCCTGTAGTGAGGTGACCAGAATTGAGCGCAGTACTCCAGGCGGGGTCTGACTAGGGTCCTATATAGCTGTAACATTACCTCTCAGCTCTTGAACTCAATCCTATGGTTGATGAAGGCCAATGCACCGTATGCCTTCTTAACCACAGAGTCAACCTGCGCAGCAGCTTTGAGTGTCCTATGGACTCGTGCCCCAAGATCCCTCTGATCCTCCACACTACCATAGAGTCTTGCCATTAATGCTATATTCTGCCATCATATTTGACTTACCAAACTGAACCATCTCACACTTATCTGGGTTGAACTCCATCTGCCACTTCTCAGTCCACTTTGTATCCTATCAATGTCCCGTAGTAACCTCTGACAGTCTTCCACACTATCCATAACACCCTCAACCTTTGTGTCATCAGCAAATTTACTAACCCATCCCTCCACTTCCTCACCCAGGTCATTGATAAAAATCACAAAGACTAGGGGTCCCAGAACAGATCCCTGAGGCACACCACTTGTCACCAGCCTCCATGCAGAATATGACCCATCTACAACCACTCTTTGCCTTCTGTGGCAAGCCAGTTCTGGATCCACAAAGCAAGGTCCCCTTGGATCCCATGCCTCCTTATTTTCTCAATAAGCCTTGCATGGGGTACCTTATCAAATGCATTGCTGAAATCCATATACACTACATCAACAGCTCTACCTTCATCAATGTGTTTAGTCATATCACAAAAAAATTCAATCAGGCTCATAAGGCACAACCTGCCCTTGACAAAGCCATGCTGACTATTCCTAATCATATTATGCCTCTCCAAATGTTCATAAATCCTGCCTCTCAGGATCTTTTCCATCAACCTACCAACCACTGAAGTAAGACTCACTGGTCTATAATTTCTTGGTCTCTCCCTACTCCCTTTCTTGAATAGGGGAACAACATCTGGAACCCTCCAATCCTCCAGAACCTCTTACATCCTCATTGATGATGCAAAGATCATTGGAAGAGGCTCAGCAATCTCCTCCCTCACCTCCTGCAGTAGCCTGGGATATATCCCATCCGGTCCCCGTGACTTATCCAACTTGATGCTTTCCAAAAGCTCCAGCACATCCCCTTCCTTAATATTTACATGCTCAAGCTTTTCAGTCCACTGAAAGTCATCCCTACAATCACCAAGATCCTTTTCAGTAGTGAATACTGAAGCAAAGAATTCATTAAGTACCTCTGCCATCTCATCCGGTTCCATACACACTTTTCCACTATCACACTTGAATGGTCCTATTCTCCCACGTCTTATCCTCTTGCTCTTCACATACTTGTAGAATGCCTTGGGGTTTTCCTTAATACTGTCTGCCAAGGCCTTCTCATGGCCCCTTCTGGCTCTCCAAATTTCATTCTTAAGCTCCTTCCTGTTAGCCTTATAATCTTCTAGATCTCTATCATTACCTAGTTTTTTGAACCTTTCGTAAGCTCTTCTTTTCTTGACTAGATTTTTAATGAGGTTTAGCTCCCAGGTGAGTTCAATGCCTTTTATGCTTGCTTTGGCCAACAGAACGTAAAGGCACCTTCACAAACTCGCTCAGCCCCACCAATCCTGTGACTTAAGCTCTAAAGCCCACATGAGATCATCCTTCAGGAGTGTGAACCCACTGAAAGCATCTGGCCCAGACAGTGTAGCTAGCTGAGTACTGAAGATCTGTGCTAATCAACTGGCTGGTGTGTTTACTGATTTCTTTAACTTCTTGCTTCAGCAGTCTAAGGTACCCATCTGCTTGAAGCAGGCTTCAATTATACTGGTGCCCAAGAAGAACGTGGTAACTTGCCTCAATGACTATCATCCATTAGCACTTAAATCCATTGTGATGGACTGCTTTGAGAAGTTGGTTTTGAGCCATATCAACTCCTACCTGAGGAGTGACTTGGATATACTCCAATTTCCCTCCCGTCACAACGGGTCTACAGCAGATGCCATTACGTCGGTTCTTCACTCAACCCTGGACATCTGAACAGTGAAGATACATACATCAGGATGCCCTTCCTTGACTACAGCTCTGCATTCAACATTCCCCTCCAAGCTAATAATCTCCAAGACCTAGGCCTCAATTCCTTCTTGTGCAATTGGATCCTGGATTTCCTCACTTGCAGACGCCAGTCAGTTTGGATTGGCAGCAACATCTCCCCCACAATCACAACAGGTGCATTCACAAGCCGATGTGCTTAGCCCCATGCTCTGCTTGCTTTGTGCTCATGACTGGAGTTAACACGCAGCTCCAGTTTGCTGACAACATCACTGTGATTGGTGTCAATTCAGCATATAGGAGGGAGATTGAAAATCTGGCTGAATGGTGCCACACCAACAGCCTCTCACACAATGTCAGCAAGACCAAGGAGCTGATTATTGATTTCAGGAGAAGAAACTAAAGGTCCATGAGCCAGTCCTCATTAGGGGATCAGAAGTGGAGGGGAGCAGTAACTTTAAAATCCTCAGCATTATAAGAAACATAGAAACATAGAAAACATACAGCACAATACAGGCCCTTCCGGCCACAGAGCTGAGCCAAACATGTCCCTACCTTAGAACTACCTAGGCTTTACCCATAGCCCTCTATTTTCCTAAGCTCCATGTAGCCATCCAGGAGTCTCTTAAAAGACCCTATCGTTTCCGCCTCCAGCACCACCGCCGGCAGCCCATTCCACACATAGTAAGATATAGGAGCAGAATTAAGCCATTTGGCCCGTGGAGACTGCTCCGCCATTTCATCATGGCTGATCCCATTTTCCTCTCAGCCCCAATCTCCTGTCTTCTCTCTGTCTCCCTTCATGCCCTGACCAATCAAGAATTTATCAACCTCTACCTTAAATTTACATAAAGACTAGGCCTCCACAGCTGCCTATGGCAAAGAATCCACAGATTCACCACTCTGGTGTCAGAAATTCTGCCTCATCTCCATTTTAAAAGGATGCCCAGTGGCCTCTAGTCTTGGAGTCTCCCATCACAGGAAACTCTTTCACCATATCTACTTGATCAAGGCCTTCCACCATTCAACAGGTTTCAATGAGGGCACCCCTCATTCTTCTGAATTGCAATGAATACAGTCCCAGAGCTATCAAATGCTCTTCATGTGACAAGCCGTTGAAACCTGGAATAATTTTTGTGAACCTCCTTTGAACACCCTCCAGTTTCAGCACATCCTTCTGAAGATAAGGTGCCCAAAACTGCTCACAATACTCCAAGTGAGGCCTCACCAGTGCTTTATAAAGTGTCAACATTACATCCTTGCTTTTAAATTCTAGTCCTCTTGAAATAATTACTAACACTGCATTTGCTTCCTCACCACAGTCTCAACCTGCAAATGACCTTTTAAGGAATCCTGCTCAAGGCCTCTGAAGTCCAGCACATCAGTTTTTTTTGTATTTTCTCCCCATTTAGAAAATAGTTAAGCCTTTCATTTCTGCTACCAAAGTGTATGACCAATATCATTTTAGAGGATTTGCCCTGGGTCCAGCACTAAAGTGTCGTTACAAAGAAAGTACTGCAGTGCCTTTACTCTCTTAAAAGATTTTGAAGATTTAGCATGTCATCTGAAACTGTGGCTTGATGCACGATGGAGAGTATACTGACTGGTTGCATCAAAGCCTTTTAGGTGACACCAATGCCTTTGAAAAGAAAAGCTGACAAAAAGTAGTGGATACAGCCCTATCCATCACAGTAAAAGCCCTCCCTATCATTGAGCACATCTATAAGGTACACTGTCACAAGAAAGCAACATCCATCATCGAGGATCCCCACCATCCAGGTCATGCTCACTTCCCATTGCTGTCATCAGGAAGGAGAAAGAAGCCTTAGGTCTCATACCAGCAGGTTCAGGAACAGTTATTACCCCTCAACCATCAGGCACCTGACAGAGTAAATAACTTCACTCACCCCAACACTGAACTGATACCACAGCCTATGGACTCACTTTTATTATGATTATTCTGCAGTTATTTTTTATTTGCAATTTTTGCATATTGGTTGTTTGTCCGTCTTTGTGTTAAGCTTTTTATTTACTCTATTGTGTTTCTTTGTGTTTATTGTGAATGCCCACAAGAAAATGATATGGTGGTGTATACACTCAATGGCCACTTTATTAACTATACAGCTGTTTGTTAATGCAAATATCTCATCAGTCAATCATGTGGCATCGGCTCAATGCATTAAAGCATGCAGACATGGTCAAGAGGTTCAGTTATTCTTCAGACCAAACATCAGAATGGGGAGGAAAGGTGATCTAAGTGACTTTGATTGTGGAATGATTGTTGGTGCCAGATGGGGTGGTTTGAGTATCTCAGAAACTGCTGCTCTCCTGGCATTTTCATGCACAACAGTCTCTATAGTTTACAGAGGATGGCACAAGAAACAAAAAAAAAAAGACATCCAGTAAGAGGGAGTACTGTGGTGGGCAAAAACACCTTGTTAATGAGAGAGGTCAGAGGAGAGTGGCCAAACAGGTTTAAGCTGACAATAACTCAAATAACAATGCATTACAACAATGGTGTGCAGAAAAGCATCTCTGAATGCACAACATATAAACCTTGAAGTGAATGGACTACAGCAGAAGACCATGAAAATACACGAAATGGCCACTTTATTAGGTAGGTTTCGGAGGTACCTAATAAATTGACCACTGAGTGTATGTACATAGACAATAAATTTTCTTAGAACAAAATTTCTTTGCTTATAGGTGGCAAAGAGTAATAATGAAGGGCTCCTTTTTAGATAACTATTGGTATGCCACAGCAATCAGTGCTGCGTCCTTTTTCAAGAGAATTTAAGTGGCATGATTTATGGATGACACCAAAATTGGTAATATAGTGGACATTTAAGAAGATTACACCAGGCTACAGATCAGTTGGCAAAGTGGAAAAGGAATGTCTGATGGAATTTAACTCCAACAAGTATAAAGAGACAGGTGAGGCATTGCAAGAATTTAAACCAGTTCAGGGCATACAAAGTGAATGGCAAGCCCTTGGAGGGAATTATAGAACAGAGACCTTGGGATACATCAGTGTAGTCCTCGGAACATGGCGGGGGGGGGCCTGTGATCGCCACAAGTGTTACATATTTTTAGAGTAGATTTAGAATATCCTTGAAACATTTCAACTGCTCCTCGTTCTCTGTTCTCCTTGTAATCTCTGGCTGTGAAAGAGTCGAAGAAGAGCACCTTCTTTGGAAGACTAGCATCAGGAATGTGAATGATGTGGTCTGTCAATCAATGTTGACTGAGCATACCATGATCTTAGTGCCAGATTTGATGTCTTGATCTTTAAATGTGTTTCCTTAGATGGCCAATAGCTATGACAGTATGCCAGAGTCTGAAACATTAACAGTTTCTCTATCCAGAGATACCATCAAACCTATCCACTCACCAAACCTATCATTCCTAACAGTCAACATTATCATTCTGTGTCTTCAACAACTGTCTTAATTCTTAAGTGTGTTTGGGTACTTTCAGTGTTTTAGCATTGAATTCAATGCTAATGGAATGTTCTTCTGTCAGCCTCCAAGACAGAGATAACAGGGTCACCAGATTCTGCAGGGATCCATGCAGGTGTAGTTTTATAATCCCTTTCAAAGCATTCAGAATTGGTTTTTCACCCTTAAATTAGTCTTATGCAGGCCATACCTGGACTTCTTGTATAGTTCTGAATTATTGGCCTTGAATGCCACAGATCCAGTCCTCAGCAGACTACGAAGCTCCTGGTTTATCCAGGACTTTTGGTTCGGGTAGGTCTGGTATATTGTTGAAGGCACACACTCATCCATACAGGTATTGATAAAGTCGGTGACAACTGTGGCATATTCATTCAGACTCAAAGATGAATCCCTGAATATTGTCATTCTTCCTCTTCCACATCTCTTGTCAAACATGAGTTCCTACACCCTACATTTCCTTCACTACCTCAAAAGGCCAAACCTATACTTTATACTTTATTGTCGCCAAACAATTGATACTAGAACGTACAATCATCACAGCAATATTTGATTCTGCGCTTCCTGCTCCCTGGAGTACAAATCGATAGTAAAGATTAAAAGTTTAAATTACAAATAATAAATAGAAAATAGAAAATGGAAAGTAAGGTAGTGAAAAAAAAACCGAGGCAGTACCGGATGTTTAGAAAGCATACTCCACCTCCTCTGCCTTTAAAAGATTGAGCTGTACTGTCTTTGCTGAGAATGGTGACGCTATCGTGCTGCAGTAGTGCATCTAAAATGGCAGCAGTGAACCATGCTTCTGTAAAGCAGAGTACACAGCAGTCCCTGATTGTGTAATCTCGTACAGCAATCCTGCTCTGATATCTGACATTGTATTTTCTAGCGACTGTATATTTGCCAACAGGATAGTCAGGAGTGAAAATCTAAAGCCTCTGTGTTCCAATCATACATGTAGACCAATGTGGCACTACACACCCCACCTCCCGCTTCCCTTTTCTTAAAAGGGAACTGCACTCATGAACTAAGTCTGCTGTTCAAGTTTCATCGATTTTGTTTCGATAGATTTTTTAGATGTTTTGAAATTATACTGCTTACTGAAATACCCAGGGCTGTGACTGTGGAATTCAGCTGTAGTGGTCCTAACCGGGAATGTTTGATGATTCCCAACAGAGTTGCACGCAAAAAGTTGCCACTTAATGTCACTCTCTTACCGATGGGATGGTATGTGTTTGGTGTGTCCAGGAAGATTCCTGATATGAAATGTAGACAGGGTGACTAAGGAGAGCCCATATTGTTCCTGGTGCTAGACACTGAACTAGGTCAGGTATCAGGTCTCTCAGTGAGTGAGAATTTCAGACAGTGACCACAACTCCTTGATGTTTATCATACCCTTGAAGAGGGATAAAACATTTACTGCCTGGAGGTGGGTGTCCAGTGGTGCTCCGCAAGGATCTGTTCTTTTTGTGATTTCTATAAATGACTTGAGGAAGTGGAAGGGTAGATTAGTAAGTTTGCAGATACCTCAAAGTTTGTCATAGGGTACAATGTGACATTTACAAGATATAGAGCTGTGCTAAGAAGTGGCAGATAAGAGTTCAACCCAGAAAAGAGAGAAGTGATTAACTCTGGAAGGTAAAATGCAGGGCTAATGGCAGGATTCTTAGCAGTGTGGGGAACAGAGGGATTCACAAATTCCCTCAAAGTTGCTGTGCAAATTGATAGAATAGTTAAGAAGGCGAGAGGTGTGTTGGCTTTCATTAGTCGGGAGACTGAGTTCATGAGTTATGAGATAATGTTGCAGCTGTATAAAACCCTAGTTAAGCCACACTTGGAATATTGAGTTCATTTCTGGTTGCCTCATTATAGGAATGATGTGGAAGCTTTAGAGAGAGTGCAGAGGAGATTTACCAAGAGATTGCCTAGACTTGAGAGCATGTCATTTGGCAATAAGTTGAGTGAGCTAGGGCTTTTTACTTTGGAACAAAGGAGGATGAGAGGTGATTTGATAGAGATGTACAACATGATAAGAAGTATAGTTTGAGTGGATAGTTCAAGACTTTATCTCAGGGCAGAAATGGCTAATAACGAGGGGGGATAATTTTGAGGTGATTGGAAGAAAGTATGGGGGGGATGTCAGAGGTTATTTTACATGGACAGTGATGGATGTATAGAAAGCTGTGCCAGAGGTGGTGATAGAGGCAGATACATCAGGGGCATATAAGAAAATCTTCAACAGACACATGGTTCCTTAAGGTTGTTACAGCCAGGGTTGGTAGTGGAAATAAGCTCCCACTACCTATTAAATACTCCCAATGGCAGGCCTCTCAGTGTGACTTAGCTACCAAACATGGCAGAACAGTTACTACTGACAGGAGGAGGGGCAAACGCAAATTATTGGCATCTTAAAACTAGTCATTTTTGGCAGATGGGGCTCATCGGCCATGGTTGACAGCTCATTTAGGAGAAAGAAAACTCTGATTTCAAATCTCTGCTATCTTGCAGCAGCTATATCCACTAATGGGGAAGGTGTCGGGTGTAAACCCCGAGGAAAAATATGGAGCTGGAGACTATATGGCAGTCCTACGTTGAGGTTAATGCTGACTGGCAACTCCTGCGATATCGCTGGTGCCATACTGCATCAGTCTCTGATGTTTCTTTGGACTCATCAGCTGCATGGAGAGAGGAGCCTGCTGTATGGGTAACAGCTAGATCTCCATATCGTACTGCCCTGGCTTACTTATCACGTAGACAGCTGGGATACAACATCCATGGTCAACCTTGACCAATGGAGGACCTCAAGATAGGCACATAGATGACAGCAAAGTTGAAAGCTATGTAGGAGTGAAAGGTTAGATTGATCTTAGAGTAGGTTAAAGGAGCAGGGGCACAACATTGTGATTTAAAGGGCCTGTACTATGCCGTTATGGTCTATGTTCTATGCTTTAATGTTCAATGCCCTCCTCACCATTGAGCACATCTACACACAGCACTTCTGCAGGAAAGCAGCATCCATCATCAAGGACCCCCACCACCCAGGCCATGCTCTCTTCTCACTGCTGCCATCAGGAAGAAGGTACAAGAGCCTAATAACAAAATGCAGAATAAAGTGCAACAGCTACAAAGAAAGTACAGTGCAAATAGATAATGAGGTGTAAGATTATACTGAAGTAGATTGTGAGCCAAAAGTCCACCTTAACGTAACAGAGACCATCCTATAGTCTTCTAACAGCAGGATGGAAGCCATCCCTAAGCCTGGCGGTACGTGTTCACAGGCTTTTGTATCTTCTGCCCAGCAGGAGAGGGAAAAAGAGAAAATGTCCGGGGTGGGTGGGGTCTTTGATTATGCTGGATAGTTTACTAAAACAGCAAGAAATACAGACAAAGGCATGAAGATTCATGACGTGCTGAGCTGCATCTACCACTTTCTGCAGTTTCTTGCAGCCACAGGCAGAGCAATTGCCATATCAAGCTTGATATGGCAGATGTTAGGATGATGGTGCCTGACGGAAACAACTCTATTTCTATCTTTAATAGCTCTTTTTTTTTCCCTTTTCAGGGCTCTTTTGAAGACCCTGACCTGGAGTTACACGCTGACTTCGGTTCTTTGAGGGAATGGGACCCCCACTCAGGGCCTCACAACCAGCTTTATTCGAAGTGCTAAGGATGCAGCCTAGAAGACTCGCGCGCGCCTTCAAGGTGCCAGGTTTTCATGGCTCTGGAGGCAGGCCGACTCGAGGTCAGTGCTACCGCAGAAAACTGGTGTGTTGTGGGAGATGGAAGATCGTAAGCAGCGAGCTGGCTGCTGGCTGTGTGCCCAGAGACCCGAGTTCTTTGGGCACAGAGCTCGGAAAAAGTGACACAACAGACTTTTAACACCATAAATCATCAAGTTGATTTCTTACGTTTCTCCTCTCGCTGTGAAACGGGGACACCTCTTTTTCCCTTGTTAGGGAGAGAGAGAGCCTGTGGTATGTCGAATTACCAGGTGAACAAGTAGTCTTTGTGGTATTGCAAGTCTGAGTCTTTATTGATGCTTTGCTGCATGCTTGAGTGCTTAGTGGAGGGTGCAGATGCTCTTTTGCTGGGGGGGGGCGGGTTTGTTGCTTTTCTGCTGCTTATGCATGGGGGGGAGCTGGGGGGGGCTTCGGGGTTCTAACATTTAACTGTCATTCATTCATTCTTTCTTTGGGGCACTCCTCTGTTTTTGTGGATGTTTGCGAAGAAAAAGAATTTCAGAATGTATATTGTATACATTTTCTCTGACATTGAATCTAGCTATTGATGTATCGATAAAAATTGGCCAACAGGGACATGCCAAATTTCTTGAGCCTCCTGAGGAACTGGAGGCACAGGTGAGCTTTCTTGACCATCAGGTGTCTATGTGGCTGGACTAGTACAGTCTACTTGTGATGTTCACTCCCTGGACCCTGAAGCTCTCAACCTCTGAGCCATTGATGAAGACAGGAGTACAAGAGTATGTGCACTACAGCACCCTGCCCCCCCCCCAAGACAACGACCAGCTCTTTTGATATAATAACTTTAATGGAAAGGTTGTTGTGATGACACCATGCTACTAGGCTCGCCATTTCTTCTCTGTACTGGCATCATTATTTGAGCAATGACCCACCATATATAGGCCTATTTCCTCATTGTATTACTGTAAGTACAGATATCTTTCCAGGTATGATCTCATATTTGCATGAAATATCATCTGCCATTATCACCCTGCACTTTGGAGACTCCTAGGATCCCACTGGTAAAGTTCCAAGCTTTCTTTACATTGCATCTTTCACCTGTTTAGAACATGTCAAAGTAAGTTGAAACCAATTAATTGGTGCTAATCTAGGCAGTCTTTGGTGAATGGCAAATGTAGCAGTTAGCACCACAATAAGATTGGAATAGGAATATTATTGTCACATGTACTAAGATATAGTAAAAAAAGACTTGACTTGCATATTGCTGTTCATACAGTTCAAATCATTGCACGGTGCACTGAGATAGTACGAGGTAAAATAATTACAATGTAGAATAAAATGTAACGACTAAAGAGAAAGAGGAGCGCAGGTAATCAATAAGGTGCAAGATCGTAATGAGGTAGATTGTGTCATCAGCCCTGCGGCTTGCTGTAGAGCATGGAACTTCTGGGGTTTTTGAGCACCTGTATTTGCTAATTACTACCTTAACAAGAGTTGATAAGCCCTTGTGTTTTTTTTTGGTTTGACTTTATCAAGTAAGTTGTGGCTAAAATGCATTTCCCTCAGTCTGTGACTACTTAAAAGAGGACTCTCAGTTGGTGCCTTAGTGAGGTTATTGTATCAGCAAGGATGAATTACGTCGTGGTGTGGTGTGGTTCGGTTCGGTCAATCCTTCGAGGCTCTGATTCTAGTGTCTAACCTCTTGTATCCATTGCTTCCTAGGGATCCTGCCATTCCTACATACCTGGGCCCAGTGCTCCGAGGGCGCACCATGGCAGATTGCGAGGTCAACGTCCATCTTAACCTACTAGGGAATAATTTATTAGCCTTATAACAGAAGCTTAGAAGCTGTTCTTGAGTCCAGTGATAAGTGCTTTCATGTTTTTGTATCTTCTGCCCAATAGAAGAGGGAAGAATAGAAAAAGTCTGGGATGGATGGGGTCTTTGATTATGCTGACTGCTTTACTGAGGCAGTGACAAGTACAAAGAGAGTCCATAGAGGTGAGGCTGATTTCCATGTTGTGCTGAGCATAACTGCAGTTTCTTATGGTCATGTACAGAGTAGTCGCCATACCAAGCCATTACACATCCAGGTAAGATGTTTTCTGTGATGTACTGATAAAAATTGATATTAAGAGTCAATGGAGACATGCCAAATTTCTATAGCCTCCTGAGGAAGTAGAGGGATTGGTGAGCTTTCTTGGCGATGAAGTCTATATGTTTGGACCAGCATAGGCTATTGACATTCACTCCTAGGAATTTGAAACTTGCAGCCCTCCAAACCTCAACACTGTTGATGTAGACAGGAGCACATGCACCTCTCCCCTTCCCAAAGTCTTCGGTTTTGCTGACATTGAAGGAAAAGTTCTTGCAATCTCACATGTTACTAGGCTCTCTTACACCTTTCTGTATGCTGAATCACCGTTATTTAAGATATGGCCCACTAAGCAAGGTCCTGTTTCCTCATTGTATTAACCTATGACTAAATATATATGTCTGCCCATACATGATCTCATATTTGCATCCTTAGCCACCATTTTAAATATTTGCATGTCTTCTATAAGGTTCCACAAGCAGCAGCTGTTTTTGAATCTGTTATCATTTCTGGAATCTCTTCTGCACCGTGACAACACTTCTGTGGAGCAAATGGTGCTGTTTCCTTTCTTTCAGACAATTATGTTTCTTTTTTACATTTGTCACCTTGAAATCCCACTATTAAAATCACTTTTCATAAGGAATCTGGTCAAAGCTTTCCTCAAAGTCTGATTACTCAATGTCATAAGACTATCTATTTTAAATTCCACTTCCTTAAAAGCTTTAATAATCACGGGGTCAGTAGTCAGCATGTGCTGTACATAGCCCAGAAGCTGAAAGATTTCTAAACAGTAAATTTCATCATTGCTGATTTTTACAACAGTTATTAACTTGTTAGCATTTTTTCAGCTCAAGGTCATTGTTTGGTGTTGGTTTTCCCAATGTTCCCATATTTCTGCTATACTAACCCCACAATACTCACGTGACAAAAACTTAATGTTGATATTTGCAAGTAAAAGGCCACAAAAGTTAAAAGAAAATATTTTGATTCTGAGAACCTTTAATATTTCAGTGGTATAGTAGCTTTAACCACCACCCCCTACGCGCAGTTTCTGATGCTCTAGTTCAAGAAAAAAATGATCTACTTGGAGAAAAAAATACTGAATTGGCACTAGGGCAAAACGTTTATTTTCAATGGGAAAATTTGGGACATTTTGAAGATTAACAGAAAATCTCCATGTTCAAGTAGTATGGATTACAAAACTATTTACAGATTTTGTTTCATAAACAGATTCCGAATTCCAATCTCAAAAAAAGGAAGAGAAACCGGTAACTGGGATTAATAATTTTGACATCATATGTGGTAAAGTTGCTGAAATTGGAGGATCTGAGCACTTGATCATACAAAATTTAATGGAGTCAACATGGATCTATTAATTTTACGAATGAACCTGGATGAATTTTTCAGATTACTAACAATGGATTCTGTGATGTCCTCACATACGAGGGTGATTAATAAGTTCGTGGCCTAAAGTAGAAAGAGGCAATTTTAGAAAACCTAGCACATTTATTTTTCAATATAGTCCCCTCCTACATTACACACTTAGTCCTGCGGTCGTAGAGCAGACGGATCCCTTCTTTGTAGAAGTCGGCGTTTTGGACCTCCAGGTGTGGTCCACAGCAGGGGTGATTGATAAGTTCCTGGCCTCGGGTAGGCAGAGATGAGTTATACAGCTCTTGTTACATGCACGTGCAATTCAACTCTGAGTGATTATGCAGAAAGTTTTTAGTTAATAACTCATCTCCTTATACCTTAGGCCACGAACTTATCAATCACTCCTCGTACATTAGCACGCGTATACTAACTTGGGTTAGTTGTTTGTAAGAATTATGCGTGCATTATTAAATATATTCCTTTGTGAGGCCCTGTGAATGTTTCGAACTGAAACAGAAAATACTGGACAGAATCCGTGAACAGAGCGAAAGTACAGATGATTGGTCTTTCAAGTTCCACCAACTCCAAATGCCTTCGTTACGCTGGAGCGGTTATTCCTGACATTTGCATGCACAACTCTACAGATTCCCTCTCATTCCCATGCAAAATAACATCACTTGTTCCCTATTTGTGGGAAGGAATTTTCTAACAAAGAAAGTGAAACAAAGTCAAAACATTCAAAAAGCTCCGACGCTATTATCAGCGCTCCTTTAACTAAACGCTTTACCTCCTTGTCAGTTCAGAGTTGAACTTTTCCTGTAAGGGACGGCAAGGACAGACTCTTAAGAGTTGAAACACCCTAGGAGAGTAGCCGCTAGTCCTGTCCCCCCCCCCCAGAAAAATCATGTCGTATCTCATCAAAGAACTTTTAGAACGAGACGAAGTTCAGTTCACTTCCTGCGTTTTAGCAAGCACTAATTCTTTGTCCACGATTTATCTTAACATACTTCAATTTCTCATATTACACTTAACTTCTATCAATAATATATTGTTTACAAATGTTTTAAGAGTACGCACTTGGTTTTCCTCAGACTGCCTTCGCTTCAGAGTGACCACTCGGACTCGGGCTCACAGACCTCTGTCCGTCCCTCGAGCACCGGGTCGCTGCGCGCTGCGCGCTGCTCTGGTGCACGAGAACGCCTGCACGCGCCTGTTTCACACGTTTTCCAAACAACCCGCGCGCGCTTCACCACCCCACGGTGCGAGCCTTCTGAACCGCGGGTGTGTTGCAGGTGTTCTGGAATTCCTGTGTGCGCGGGAGCGCGCTCCTCTCGGGTACGCGAGAAATTCCACAAGCGTACCCTTGCGGTTGGCTTCCCCTACCTTGCAGTTATCCGCCACTCGTTGCAGATTTGACTGCTGAAGCTCGACTTTCCGCCTTAGGTGATCGGATACTTGACTCCCCAAGTCTATTACCACGCCTTTCAATGCATTACAAATAAAACCGCAAATACACGATAAACAAAGCACGCTGGGATAGGCTATTCTTGGAAGTTTCAGAAGTGAGAACTGAAATTCGACCATTTTAAGTTAAAAATCGAATTCTCTCCAAGAGCCAGTTCAAGTCAATATGTAGAACAAGAGGATATTCTTAGGATGCTGGAAATGAACGAAGATGAGTGATAGTATCGCTCAAATTTCCTCACGTAAGTGTGATGGGATCAAGTCATGCCCCATGAGACGATTCAAATCATCAAGTATTGCTTTTTAGGCTGGCGATCCTCAAGCCCTTCAGTGACGACGGTTATTCCAAATACTGAAACAATCTTGTGAATAGTTAATGATGAATTTACTCATGCTCTGTGAAGGGGCAGGGTTAGAACTATTTTGGGTTATTGCTGTATAAGCCCAGGCAATTTTGTTTCATTTTGAGAATACTTCTTTCACATTTTTTTTAATTGTCCAACATATCTAAGGGGAAAGAATCATCTTTGTCTTTTTCTTCCCTCCCTTTGTATCTTAAACGGTATTGTGTTTGTTTTTCCCTGGGTGGAATGAGTGGATGCCTTTGAACTGGATTACAAATCCAAAAGGTGATGAATGGTTTGGGCATATATTCCTAGAAGACTGGGAACTGAAATGGCCTGGTTCCCACAGAGCATTGTGGGTGCATGGAATGCACTGCTGGCGGCAGCGGTGGAAGCAGATATAATAGGGTTTTTTCAAGAGACTTAGATAGGTACAAGGAGCTTAGAAAAATAGAGGGCTGTAAACTAGAAAAATTCAAGGCAGTTTCTTTGTTACAAGGTGGGGCGTTGGTGGCGGACCCAAATGCAAGACACAGACACTGAAGTACTAGGAACAGGACTAGGATGCAGGACTTGGTCTAGGACATGGACAAGAAACAGGGAACCCGGACAGAGAACTATGAACTAGGAGTCTTGGCTTGGACTCCGAGCCAGAGACTGGACAAGGACCCAGAACCTGGGTCTTGCCTCAGGCTCAGACCCCAGAACTAGGCAAGGACATGACATGGCTACAGAACTGGACGCTGCAGGCTTGGGATCTTGAGGCTTGAGGCTGATAACTCGGAGGCTGGAGCTCACAGACAGACTGGGAACTGTACATCAACTGTACACCAACATAGAGCTGGGACTTATCCTTCAAAAAGCCAGGACTCATCTTTATCATGACACTAACACGAGACTGGACAGTACATAGACAGAGCCGGGACTTATCCTTAGACAGGCCGGGACTCAACTTTATCTCCACACCGAGGTGGGACAGGTCCATCTGTCGGGTAATGGAAGAATGGCCAGACTTACCCAACAGAGGCAAATACAAGACAAGACAGGTCCCCCCGCAGGGCAACAGCAGAATGGCCTGACTTACCCCACAGAGGCAAGGGCAAGACAAGA
Organism: Mobula birostris; assembly: GCF_030028105.1. Classification (NCBI taxonomy): domain Eukaryota; kingdom Metazoa; phylum Chordata; class Chondrichthyes; order Myliobatiformes; family Myliobatidae; genus Mobula; species Mobula birostris. The sequence goes on along the minus strand of NC_092372.1, from coordinate 62,543,544 downwards.
CAGATTCCCCCACAGGGCAATGGCAGAACGACCTGACTTACCCCATGGAGGCGAGGGCAAGACAAGACAGATTCCCCCGCAGGGCAATGGCAGAACAACCTGACTTACCCCACAGAAGCGAAGACAAGAAGAGGCAAACACTGAAAAATGACAGACAGTTCCATCTCTGCATCAGGGTTGCTCCGAGTCACAGTTACAGCCAGCAACCCCAGCTGGCTACGGAAACAGCCGGATCCCTACCTAGCTCGGAGTGGATAATGGCCACTCAGCCGGCCCAGGAAACAGCTGAATCCATACTGCAAAGACAGCTCCGACTACCAACAGCAAGGCTCCATGAAGCGATGGTTCTCCAACATGGCCTAAAGATGGCAAGAGGCCACTCTAGCCTTCCACTGGCAGGTTGCTCCCAGGGGATCTTGACAAGGCAAACCAGCAGCCCACACTCAACCCCCAAGGCTACTTATATTCCAAGCCCCAAGATGGGAATCAGGTGCCTATGATTAACCCAACCGAAACAAAGGACAACTAAAAGACCTGGAGTCCTGAGTCCACGGACCAGACCGTGAACCGGAATGCGGACTTCACGGACTGGACCATGACATTCTAGAGTAGGTCAGCACAACATTGTGGGCCGAAGGGCCTGTAATGTGCTGTAGATTTCTATGTTCTATATTCTATGGTTCCCACTCCCCAATGACTTCAGCTTTTTGGTGCTGAAAGATATCAGAAAAACTGAAAGTACTCTCAGATTCTATAAACAGCTAAAATAATAATGAGTTTAAATATAAATATGACAGATTAAAATCATCTGAACAATACCTTCTTTATTTTTATCTAATACTGTCGTCTACAGGAGACTGATGTAAAGTTAAAAGCATGCTGATAAAGTTTGTAATATGAATTTTTTCCACTTATGTACTGCTGCTCTGACTTCCATTTTTCTAATATTTTCCAAATGCAGGGAAATAAATAATTTCATTAATGAGCCTTCAACTGTGGGGAGCATCAGAGCTCAGCTTTATCCTGTTCTCATGCAATTCTTTCAAAGGGCTTTTTTCCATGTTGTATTACTCTAGCACACCACATTCCTCTGATTATTGGTGAGCCTATAGTAGATTCTGATCAAATTGATTGCACCTTCTTATTTCCCAGATCCCCACATAGCTTTACTGTATCATCCCCTGTATTCTCTCTAACCACTGTTGTGATGTCCTGTCTAATCAAAAGCACAATTTTCACCCCCCCCCCTTCCATTTTGTCCACATCTACTCTTCCCATGGCATCTATAACCCAGATAGTTTGTAGGTAGTGTAGAAGATTGCCGTAGGTTAGACTATTAAGACCATAAAACATAGGAGCAGAATTAAGCAATTCAGAGCATCAAGTCTCTTCGCCATTCCATCATGGCTGATCCCGGATCCCACTTACTCCATACACCTGCCTTCTTGCCGTATCCTTAGATGCCCTGACCAATCAGGAAACTATCAACTTCCACCTTAAAGATACCCACAGATTTGGCCTTCACTTCAGTCTGTGGCAGAGCATTCCAAAGATTCACATCTCACTGGCTAAAACAATTCCTCCTTACCTCTCTTCTAAAAGATCACCCCTCAATTTTGAGGCTGTGTCCTCCAGTTCTGGATACCCCCACAATAGAAATCATCCTCTCCACATCCACCCTATTTAGTAGTTTTAACTTTTCATAGGTTTTAATGAGACCCCCCCCCCGCATTCTTTTAAATTCCAGTGAGTTCAAGCCCAAAGCTGCCAAATGCTCTTCATCTGTTAATCTCTTCATTCCTGAAATCATCCTTATGAACCTCCTGCCGACTATCTCCAATAACAACACATCCTTTCTGAGATATGGGGCCCAAAACCGTTGACCATACTCCAAGTGCGGCCTGACTAGTGTCTAATAAAGCCTCAACATTATGTCTTTGCGTTTATATTCTATCCCCCTTGAAATAAATGCCAACTTTGCACTTGCCTTCTTTATCGCAGACTCAACCTGTAAATTAACCTTCTGGAAGGCTTACACGAGGACTCCTAAGTCCTTCTGCACCTCTGATGTTTGAATTTTCTCCCCATTTAGACAATAGTCTGCTCTATTGTTCTTTTTACCGAGGTGCATTATTATACATTTTGCAACACTGTATTCCACCTGTCACTTATTAAATCATTCTTCCAATGTTTGTAAGTCCCGCTGCAATTGTGTTGCTTCCTTAGCACTACCTACCCCTCCACCTATCTTCATATCACCTGCAAACTTAGTCACAAAGCCATCAATTCCATTATCCAAGTCATTGACAAACAATGTGAAAATTAGTGGTCCCAATACTGACCCCTGAGGAACGTCATTGGCAGCCAACCAGAAAAGGGCCCCTTTATTCCCACTCATTGCCTTCTGCCTGTCAGTCATTCCTCTATCCATGCCAGTATCTTTCCGGTATCGCCACAGGATTTTATTTTGTTAAGCCACGTCACATGTGGCACCTTATCAAATGCCTTCTGAAAATCCAAGTAAATGACATCCACTTGCCTCTCCTTTGTCCACCCTGCTTGTTACTTCCTCAAAGAACTCTAACAGATTTGTCAGGTAAAATTTCCCATCACAGAAACCATGCTGACTTTGATTTATTTTATCATTAGTCTCCAAGAATCCCAAAACCTATTCCTTAATATTAGGCTCCAACACTTTCCCAATCACAGAGGTTAGGCTAACTGGCCTATAATTTCCCTTCTTTTGCCTTCCTCCCTTCTTAAAGAGTGGAGTGACATTTGCAATCTTCCATTTCTCTGGGACCATGCCAGAATCAGGTGATTCTTGAAAGACCATGACCAATGCATTCATTATCTCTTCAGCAACCTCTCTCAGGACTCAGGGATGTAGTCCATCTGGTTCAGGTGACTTATCCACCTTAAGACCTTTCAGTCTGCACAGCACTTTTTCCTTTGTAATAGCAATGGCACTCACTACTGCTCTCAGACGCTCTCGGACACTCACGGACCTCTGGCACACTGCTAGTGTCTTCCACAGTGAAGGCTGATGCAAAATACTTATTTAGTTCATCTGCCATTTCTTTGTCCCCCATTACTACCTCACCAGCATCATTTTCCAATGGCCCTAAATAAACTCTCACCTCCCTTTTACTTTTTATATAACTGAAAAAAACTTTTAGTACCCTGCTTTATGTTATTGGCTAGTTTGCCCTCATATTTCATCTTTTCCCTCCTTATAGCTTTTTACGTTGCCTTTTGTTGGATTTTAAAAGCTTCCCAATCGTCCAGCTTCTCACTTACTTTTGCTACCTTATTTGCCCTTTCCTTAGCTTAATGCAGTCGTTAACTTCCCTTCTCAGCCGTGGTTGCCTGCCCCTGCCATTTGAGAACTTGTTCTTCTGTGGAACATTTCTATCCTGTGCCTTGTGGACTATTCCCAGAAACTTCAGTCATCTCTGTGGTGCCGTCATCCCCACCAGTATCCCCCTCCAATCCACCTGGGCAAGCTCCTCTCTCATGCCTCTGTAATTCCCTTTATTCCATTATGATACCAATAAATGTGACCTATGCATCTGCTTCTCAAACTGCAGTATGAATTCAATCATATTATGATCACTGTCTTCTAAGGGTTCCTTTACATTAAGCTCCCTAATAAGTTCTGGGTTATTGCACAACACCCAATCTAGGACAGCCTTTCCCCAAGTAGGCTCAAGCACAAGCTGCTCAAAAAAGCTATCTTGCAGGCATTCAACAAATTCCCTCTCTTGCAATCTGACACCAACCTAACTTTCCCAATTCCCTTGCATATTGAAGTGCCCCGTTACAATTGTGACATTACCCTTATTACATGCCTTTTCCACTCCTTTTACAATCTCAACCCCACATCCTTTCTACTATTTGGCCTATAAATGTTTCCCATAATGTTTTTTTTTCACCCTTGCAGTTTCTTAACTCCACCCACAAAGATACAACATTCTCTGACCCTATGTCACCTCTTTCTAGATGTAACCCATCTCTTACCAACAGAGCCACAACACTGCCTATGCCTTCCTGCCTGTCCTTTTAATACAAAGTATATCCTTTGATGTTAAGCTTCCAACTATAGCCTTCTTTCAGCCACATTGTCATACCAACCAATCTCTAATGCCTACCCCTGCCCTTTGAGAACTTGTTCTTCTGTGGGACAGAGCTAACCAGCGCCTTGTGGAATATTCCCAGAAATTTCAGCTATATCTGCTCTGCCATCTTCTCTGCCAGTGTCGTCCTCCAATCCACCTGGGCAAGGTCCTCTCTCACGCCTTATTCCGAATGCTACGTGCATTTAAAAACAGCACCTTCAGTCCTACATTCTTCGCCCTTTTGAATTTTGCCTCTGTGGTACAACTTAACCCTTTGTTCTGTCTGCATTTGTACCCAATCATTGATTTGTCCTTCCTTACATTCATGTTACATCCATCATCTACGTGTAAACCTGCTGGCTCATCCTCAGCTCTATCATACTGGTTCCCATCCCCCTACTATATTAGTTTAAACCACTTCCAACAGCTCTAGTAAACCTGCCCACAAGAATATTGGTTCTCCTAGGAAGGTTACAATGGGACAGGATGCAGAGCTGGGCTGAAAAGTGAAGTTCAATCAAATGTAAACGTGAAGTAGTACTCTTCGGAAGGTTGAACTTTGAAGGTAGAGTACAAGGTTAATGGCAGGATTATTAGCAGTGTAGAAGAACAGAGGTCCACAGATCTCTCAAAGTTGCCACACGAGTTGATAGGATAGTTTAGAAGGCATATGGTGTTTTAGCCTTCCTTAGTCAGGGGATTGAGTGCAAGAGGCAAAAGGTAATGATGCAGCTCTATAAAATTCTGGTTAGACCACACTTGGAGTGTCATGTACTGTTCTGGTTGCTTCATTACAGGAATGACGTGGCAGGTTTAGAGATGATGCGTGGGGGATTTACCGGGATGCTGCCTGGGTTAGAGAACATGTCTTATGAGGAAAGGTTGCACAAGCTAGGGATTTCTCTTTGGAGTGAATGAAGATGAGATTAGAAGAGGCATAGACCGAATGGACAGCAGGCACCTTTCCCCAGGGTAGCAATAGCTGATACTAGAGGACATCCTTGTAAGGTGAGTGGAAGAAAGTTTAGGGGAGATGTCAGAGGCAACTATTTTTTTACACAGTGAGTACCAAGTGCCGAATTGCACTGCCAGGGAGGATAGTGGGAGCTGATGCACTGTGGACATTTAAGAGACTCTTGGATGAAAGAAAAATGGCGGGACATGGGCTGTTTTAGGAGCGAAGGCTTAGATTGATCCTGGAGTAGGTTAAAATGTCTTTTCAACATCATGGGCCAATGAATGTGTACTATGCTGTACTCTTCTCTGCTCTATGATCTAACATTGAGCTGCCAGTCTTGCCCACTCCCTCTGTAATAATTATAGTATATTCCATGTACACATCCATTCCTTGAGGTCATCTGTCTTACCTTTCAGGCCTCCTATGTTGAATTAAATACAGTTTAATTCATCAGACTTCCTGAGCTCTTGCTTGTATTCTCTATTCAACTCTCTTTTTAATTTCTATATTTGCCCAACCTCCTGATCCATGAGAATGGAATCAAAGTCCTTTGGAAAATGAGAAGGGGAAATTAATATCGCTAATGTAGAAATGGCTGAGGCCATTTTGTGTTGGTCTTCACAGTGGAGGACACATCTAACATGTCAAAAATTGATACTACATATGCGATGGTAGGGAGGACCTCAATACAATCACTGTCACTAAAAAGGTAATGATGAGCAAACTGGTGGGTCTAAGGTAAGAGAAGTCTGTCTGGTCCTGATGGGATGCATCTCAGGGGAGTGAAGGAAATGGAGGAAGTTATATTAGATGCATTTGCAATAATTTACCAAAATTCTCTGGACTCTGGACATATCTCGACAGAGAGGAAGACAGGGAATGTCATACCATTGTTTACAAAAGGATGTAGGCAAATGACGGGTAACTTTAGGTCAATTGGTTTAATACCTGTCATTGGGAAAATGCTTGAAGCTCTGATTAAGGAAGGAATACTGAGACATCTGGATTGCAGTGGTTCCATTAGGAAGACACAGTATGGATTCATGAAGTGCAGGTCCTGTTTGAGTTCTTTATGATGATCACATGGATAGAGGGAATACTTGAATTTTAATAAAGTGCCACATAAAAGATTTATCTGTAAGATAAGGTTGCATGGAGGTGGGATAATGTATTTAGCAGGTATTTTGTGCATGGTGCTCAGCAGGTAGGGGTTTGTTTAACTAGTAGAAGGTAGAAAGTTAGGATAAATGGGTGTTTCTCAGGTTAGCAGTCGGTGGTTAGCGAAGTGCCGCTGGAGATGGTGCTGAGCCTGCAATTGTTACTATATATACTGTATTAACAATTTGGAAGAGGGGGAAGAGTATTGCATTTCTAAATTTGCTGATGACACTAAGTTGGGTAGAAAAGCAAATACTGCAGAGAATGCAGAGAGGCTGCAGAGAGATATTGCTAAGTTAAGTGAATGGGCAAGGGTCTGGCAGATGGGAGTACAATGTTGATAAATGTGAGGTCACCTACTTTGGAAGCAAAGAAACTTAACTTTTGATGCTTAGATAGAGTTTTCTTTGCATTAGATTCTTTTGTTGTGGTATCAACTTGGTTTCCAAAACCAACTGATAAATCTAACTCCCCACTATTGCCACCAAACTTATAGTTCTATTATCCCAAGAACCACTGTCCGGGCAGGCCTATTATCACTGCCTGCTTCTGCTTTATTGAACTCATATCCTCATATCTCGATTCCATTCTATCCCCCTTGATTCAGTCCCTTCCCAGCTACATCCACGACACTTCTCATGCCCTTGATCTTCTCAGTAACTTTCAATTCCCTGGCCCTGATTGCCTCATTTTCACCATGGATGTTCAGTCCCTATACACTTCTATTCCCCACCAGGAAGGCCTCAAAACCCTCTGCTTTTTTCTTGACAGAAGAACCAACCAATCACCCTCCAGCACCACCCTCCTCTGTCTGGCAGAACTAGTCGTCACGCTGAACAATTTTTCCTTTGGCTTCTCCCACTTTCTCCAAACCCATGGGTACTCGCATGGGCAGAAATTATGCCTGACTCTTTGTTGCCTATGTAGAACTGTCTATGTTTGAAGCCTTTTCCAGTTATGCTCTCCAACACTTCCTCCACTGCATTGGCGCTGCTTCATGACCCATGCTGAGCTCGTCAATTTCATCAGTTTTGCCTCTAACTTCCACTTTGCCCTTAAATTCACTTGGGCTATCTCTGACACATCCTTCCCCTTTCTTGATCTCTCTTTCTCCACCTCTGGAGACAAGCTGTCAACCAACATCGTTTATAAACCTATTGATTTCCATAATTATCTGGACTACACCTCTTCCTACCCTATCTCCTGTAAAAATACTATTCCCTATTTGCTCGTTACTATCATTTGAGTTAATTGATAGATTTCCTCCATGATCTAATTGTGAATTTTTGGTACATTTTTTTTCTTGCTGGTGGTTTGATGTTTATCTTTAGAAGCTTTTTGTGTGACGCATGGCTCCAGGGTTGAACACCTAATAGGTTTTTTGTCTCACTTTTCCTTGCTTAGTAGGGTTTTTTTTCTCTTTTTTTTGTCACCAAAATTTTTTCAATCTTTAAAACAATGTTTTTTTTTCTTGAGATATTGTAAGTGTTGCCCACTTCGATGTACTCTTGTTAATTTTGGATAATAATAATAAAAAGGTTTGAAAAGAAAGAGAAATGCTATTCCCTTTTCTCAGTTTCTTTTCCTCCACTGCATTTGTTCTCAGGATGTGGCTTTCCATCCCAGGACATCAGAGGTGTCCTCCTTCTTAAAAGAATGGGGTTTTCCTCCCTTTACTATTGATGCTGCCTCCACCAATATCTCTTCCATTTCCTGTACATCTGTGCTCATCCCATCTGTAAGGGGGTTTCGATTTTTATGTTACTGCGGAGGCTAATTAAAATGGCGTTTTTGTTATGTTCATCTGGGGAATGCGGCTTTGTTGTGCTTTAACGCTGAGAAAGTTTGCGCTAGCAGCTTATTGTGGTTTAGAGGGTGATAAGAAAGTGCTATTAACCAATTGGGATAGTTGTTATGGTTTTGGTGTATTTGAAGATACTGTATGCGCGGGGTTTTGGGGCAGAAGGCGGGAGACCGAGACAGAGGATGGACCAGGTGCTGCGAGTCCGCTAACGGGGTCGGACCCCGAGCGGGACGTTCGGCGAGGAGACGGAGACGGAGACGGACTCGTGTGGAGCGTCTGGTCGACCACCGTTGTTGGTCCCAGGCGGCCGGTCTAGGTGGTCCGAGGGGTCACAGGGTGAAGAAGAAGGTCCTTGAGCTCCAACGGTTTTGTGCACGAAGAGATTGAACCTTGATAAGTGTGGCGCCTTTTATTTTCCTTTTATATTTTATTCTCTTTTAATTATATAGTTCCAGTAATATCTATAAACTGTAAATCATTTAATTGCATCTGGTGTATTGTCTGTTATTTGGGCGGGGTGGGGTACCTCACACAGCATCCACACAAACGAATTACCCAGTTTGGCGGGGCCGAGGCTGTTTCCCTAGACGACAGTGAGCCGAGCGACCCTGAGGGTGGCCAGGGGGCTACACATCTTTCTGCCATCATAACAGTGATAGAGTTCCCTTTACCCTTACCTACCTCCCCATCAACCTCTGCATCCAACACATTATCCTCTGCAACTTCTGCCAGCTCCAAAAGGACCCTACCACTAAATATATCTTTACCACCTCTCCCTTCTTCCACTTTACTTAGGGATCACTTCCTCTGTGATGATTTCCTTGTCCATTCATCCCTCCCCACTAATCTCCCTCTAAGCATTTATCCTTGCACGTGGCCTATGTGCTACACATGCCATACACCTCCTACATCACCTCCATTCAGGGGCCCAAACAGTCCTTCCAGGTGAGCCAAAACTTTGCCTGTGTATCTGCAGGGGTTGTCTATTTCGTCCAGTGCTCACAGTGCAGTCTCCTCTACATTGGTGAGACCTGTCGTAAACTGGGGGATTGCTTTGTAAACATCTCTACCCAAGCAGGACTTTTCGGTGGCCAAACATTTTAATTCCAATTCCCATTCTATTATGCCATGTTGATCCATGGCCTCCTCCTGTGCCAATAGGAGGCCACCTTCAGGCTGGAGTAGCAACACCTTATATTCCATCTGGATACCTGCCAACCTGATGGTATGAATATCGAATTTCTCCTTCCAGTGAACAAAATTTCCACCCCACCCCTCTATTCCCCACTTTGGCCTTTCACTTCGTTTCATGTGCCTGTTAACTTCCCTCTGAGTCCCCTACTCCTTTCCCTTCTCCTATTGTTCACTCTCCTATCCTATCAGATTCTTTCTTCTCCAGCCCTCTGCCTTTCCCAACCACCTGGCTTCACTTGTCATCTTCAAGCCAGCCTCTTTCCCCTCCCCTCACCATTTAATTCAGACATTCTCCCCTTCCCTCTCAGTCCTGAAGAAGGATCTAGGCTCAAAACATTGACTGTTTACTCTTTTCCATAGACACTGCCCGACTTGCCGAGTTCCTCTAGCATTCTGTTTGTGTTACTTTGGATTTCCAACATCTGCAGATTTTCTTGTGTTTATGATAAATCTCATATATTGCACTTATTCAATATATCTAAATCCTTATGGGGCTAGTGATGCAGAAATTTAGTCCAAAAATGTTTTTCTCATAAATGCTGATTTGATAATTCAGCATTTAGTTAGGACGTGGGGGGAGGGGGGTAAGTCCCTGCCTTCAATAACTTTCAGTGAACACTAGCAAAGCAGAAAGTTTTAGACTCTGGGGGTCAAACTAGGCTATGCACCTCTTCTTTCTTTCAGGCACTGTATGACAAAATAGTAGTCTAATGGGGTTTTAAGTGCATTTGAAGGCCAATCCTGGTAAAAAAAAAAGTGCAACAAATGGCCTTCGGATGATGCAAACATTAGTTAATGCTGATTGGGAGCCTCTATTGCCAAATCCTAATGAAATCTATAACCAATGTTAAATAGAATGAAGGATGGCCCATAAGCACCATTTAAGTGAATTGAATTTATTCCCAAGTTTTTCTGGCTGCTGGTGCAATTGTATAATTTTTTTCAAGATTTCCCATGCTTGGCTGAAATTTGAATATTCCAGAGGAATAAGTAGTCTTGGTGGTTGGTGGTTAGTTGGATATGTAATTGTCATTTAAAGTACTTCGCTGAAAGAAGATTTTTTTTTCCTGGAGAGGTGGACTGGAGTGATGAAATTACACTATCCAGAACAGTATAAATTGTCAGGAGAGGGAGGATGAGGAAGAGATGCAAGATAAACGAACCGTAACATGGTTTTAAACAGGGAAGATTTTTATAAGACATTTGTGGTTTATAAAAGAGGTCATGATTGAAATAGCGAGATTGAAATCCATGGTTTAGGGATTCATGGACCATTCGAAATCTGATGGCAGTGGGGAATAAGCAGTTCCTAAAATATTGAGTGTGGGTCTTCAGGCTCCTGTACTTCCTCCACGAGGACATGTCACAGGTGGTCAGGATACTTAATGATGAATGCCGCCATCTTGAAGCACCACCTCTTGAGGACGTTGTTGATGAGGGCCGTGCCCGTGATGGAGTTGGCTTGGTCCAACAACCTACTGCAGCCTCTTGCAATCCTGTGATTTGGAGTCTCTATAACAGGTGAAAATAAATTAATCAGAATGTTCTTCACAGTACTTTTGCAGAAATTTGCTAGAGTCTTTGGTGGTATAACTAATCTCCTCAAACTCTTTATGAGGTATAGCCGCTGGCGTGCTTCCTTCAAGATTGCATCAATATGTTTGGCCCAGGTAGATCCTCTAAGATATTGATGCCCCGGAACTTGAAGCTGCTCACCATTTCTATGGCTGACCACTCAATAAGGACTAGTGTGTGTTCTGCCGACTTTCAGCTCCTGAAGACCACAGTCAGTTCCTTGGTCTTGTTGATGCTGAGTGCAAGGCTGTTGTTGCAGCACCACTCGAGCAGCTGATCCATTTCACTCCTGTACACTTCCTTGTTGCCACCTGAGATTCCGCCAACAACAGTGGTGTCATCTGCAAATTTATAGAAGGCATTTGAGCTGTACCTAACCACACAGTCATGAATGTGGAGAGAGTAGAGCACACATCGTTGATGTATGCTGTTTTGATTGTCAGCCATCCACACTGGCTACGAAGTCCTGATGAGGAAATCAAGGATCCAGTTGCAGAGGGAGGTACCAATGCCCAAGTTCTGAAGCTTGGTGATTAGAACTGAGAGGATGATGGTGTTGAATGCCAAGCTGTAATCCATAGACAGCAGCCTGGCAAATGTATTGATGATGTCCATGCTGATAGGCACAGATATTCAGTATCCTGACAGGTTTGTCATCAGGGCCTGACACCTTGCAAGGGTTCAATCTCCCGAAGGTTCTTCTAACATTGGCCTCTGAGAAAGAGATCACAGGACTGCCAGATGCTGTGGGGATTTTTCCTTTCAAAGCATGCATAGAAAGGTGTTGAGTTCTTTGGACAGTCCAGTATTTCATCCATTTGTGCTGTTAGGTTTGGATTTTATTTCACTTATTGTGAGGAAAGAGGTTAGAGATTGGATCTGAGATTCAAGGCATTTCATTGATTCTAAATATCTTTTTGGTTTGATTTGAATCTAGAAGATTTTCTGATTATGATATTCATATATCAAATGTATCCCAGTTAAATAGATAGGTAGATAGGGTAGTTAAGAAAGCTTATGGGGTGCTAGCTTTCATAAGTCAAGGGATAGAGTTTAAGAGTCGCGGGGTAATGATGCAGCTCTATAAACTCTGATTAGGCCACACTTGGAGTACTGTGCCCAGTTCTGGTCGCCTCACTATAGGAAGGATGTGGGAGCATTGGAAAGGGTACAGAGGAGATTTACCAGGATGCTGCCTGGTTTAGAGAGTATGCATTATGATCAGAGATTAAGGGAGCTAGGGCTTTACTCTTTGGAGAAGGAGGATGAGGGGCGACATGATAGAGGTATACAAGATATTAAGAGAAATAGATAGAGTGGACAGCCAGCGCCTCTTCCCCAGGTCACCACCACTCAATACAAGAGGACATAGCTTTAAGGTAAGGGGTGGGAAGTTCAAGGTGAATATTAGAGGAAGGTATTTTACTCAGAGAGTGGTTGGTGCATGGAATGCACTGCCTGAGTCAGTGGTGGAGGCAGACACAATAGTGAAATTTAAGAGACTACTAAACAGGTAAATGGAGGAATTTAAGGTGGGGGGTTATATGGGAGGCAGGGTTTAAGGGTCAGTATAACATTGTGGGCCAAAGGGCCTGTACTGGGCTGTACTATTCTACGTTCTAAGTTCTATATGTTTAAGTGATAGAGGAACAAAGGGATCTTGGAAAGTATGTCCACAGGCATGCAGATAAGGTGGTTAAGAAAGTACACAAAATACTTCTTTTTATCTGTTGAGGCAAAGAATATAAGTGCAAAGAAATCATAGGCCTGTACAGAATACTAGTCAGGTCACACTTGAGACATTATATGTAATTCCAATCATTGTGACTAGGAAGGATGTACTAATATGGTAAGAGTGAACAAGAATTTTAATGAGAATGTTGTCAAGGATGGTGAATTGCAGTTCCAAGAATAAACTCACCATTTTCTCAGCGGCAAAAGAGAAATACACTCAGAATGAACAGGAAGAGCCTGTTTACCTTAGCAGACGTATCAAAATCAGGAAACTTAGATTTAAGTTAATAGCAGTAACATCAGATGAAGTTGAGGAAAAACCTTTTCACCCAAGGAATAGTGAGGCAGTGACCCTCGACACATTTAAACTGTATCTGGTTGAGCAAAGACTTTCCTTACATTCTCTTCTCACTTCTCCTTTTCATCTGTACTGTAAATCTTTTTTTCTAATTATTCACAATTCTGAGAGAAGCTGATTGATGGAATGCAGTCCCTGTTTCTCTCTACAGGTGCAATCTGACCCACTGTTAGTGCACACAGTAATTATACACAGTAATGCAGCAGTTAAACAAATTCCCAGATAAACTGTTTTAATAAAGGTACTTGACAAAAAAAACAGCAACACGTACCAAAGCAAGCCTCCTTTTCCTTCAAATAGTGCATCTTGAGAAAGTAGATTCACGAGAGTTCAATACTGCATCCAAAAGCAGCTCTTCTAACAAAGCAGTCCGAACTGAAGTTTTGACTGAGGCAAGATTGTTCAATTTCATGAATGTTTCTTTAACCTCTGGCCACTATGTCAAAGAACCAGAGAACACAGAATTAAACAATGGTAAAGTTCGGTATTGTATGCATCCTCAGGCTCAGAGCTGTAGTCAAGTTGCTTGACTGTGACAGAAATACTGCACTGCAGCAAGGAGCACCATCTACTGGTCAGGCTGAGTCTACTGAAAAAGTTACCTTTGAAAAACAAGAGTGAATGGCTGCAAAGTAGAAATCGGATTGGAACAGGCACACCATATGGTTGATTTGTAATATACCATGAGCAATTAATTTGAGGTACCACATTATAAACTTCAATAATATCCAAGGGAGTAAGATCTCATGCACAAATAAATGCGGTAAGCTTTGTATTTTATTTTTAAGGAAAATGAGTCATCTGGGTTGAAGACAGAATTTGAGATTCAGGCATTTCACAGATTTCAAATGTTTTCTTTCTCTAACTTCTTTCTATTATCAATAGAGGCTTTATGCAATGGTAACCCTAGCCTCACCCAATCAGAGATGTTCCTTTTGTGCAATCTATAAGCCAATCACCTGCTCTGCAACTAAAACTAATTTGTTTTATCTCTCTTTCAGTTCTGACAAAAGATCTCTGACCTGAAAAAAATCAGTTTGTCTTTCCAAAGTTGCTATGTTTACTGTTGAATGTTTTCTGTCTGTGTATGTACCTCATTAAACACAAGAATTTCTTCAGAGCGAAAATGACAGTCAGTTTGGATTGGCAACAATAGCACCTCCTCAATCTCCATCAGCACAGATGTACCATAGGACTGTGTGCTTAGCCTCATGTTCCTCTTGCTTTACACCTATGGCTGTGTGGCTAAACACAGCTCCAATACCGTATTCATGTTTGCTGATAATACCACTGTTGTGTGCTGAATGAAAGCTGTTGATGAATCAGCATACAGGAGGGAGATTGAAAATTTGACTGAGTGGTGTCATAACAATCTCTCACTCAATGACAGCAAGACCAAAGAACTGATCGTAGACTGCAGGAGAGGGAAACCAGGGGTCCATGAGCCAGTCCTCATCGGAAGATCAGAGATGGAGAGGTTTAGCAACTTTAAATTCCTGGATGTCACTATTTCAGAGGACATGGCCTGGACCCAACAAGTAAGCACAATTGCGAAGATTTCACAGCAGTTTCTGTACTTCCTTTGGAGACTACAGATATTCAGCATGCCCGTAGGAAAATGAATCTCAGGGGTGTATATGGTGGCATATATAGAGTACACTTAGATAATAAATTTACTTTGAACTTTAATCTAGTAGGAGTAACAATTTTTTCAGTTTATTTATTTTCGCGGATCTGGGTATCAGTGGCATACCCGTTTATTACCCACCCCTTTGATTCAGCACACAGCAGTGGTGTTATCAGCAAACATGAATATGGTATTGGAGCTGTGTTTAGCCACACAGTCATAGGTACAAAGCAAGTAGATCCCAACCAACAGAGAGCCTCGAATGGGTGTCAATCAAATAGGCTGTTTTGTCACGAGTGGTATTTAGGTTCCAAAGGTTTGTTGGCACTACACTTTTCCAGGCAAGTGAAAAGTATTCTATTAGTTCCTGACATGCCTAATAGAATTTATTTTGCCTTTAGTATAAATCTGATACCAAATGACTTTGTCAGGCAAGGGAGAGGGGAACAAGTCTCTGACCGGATAAAAAGTTGGGAAGGGGGAAGGTAAGGAGTTCCATTGCGTGGAGACCAGAGCTCCATTGGGTACCCTGGCATGTACCACTACCTTAATGGATTGAAGGTCTTGAGAGATGAGAGTTTCTGGAAGGGAAGTCATTTGGTTTGGCTGAGAGCCATCAATAGCATCTAAGTGAAGGTTTGAAGAACAGAAAGGAGATATCGCAATTCCTCCGTCTCCGCCGCATCTGCTCTCAGAATGAGGCTTTTCATTCTAGGACGAGGGAGATGTCTTCCTTTTTTAAAGAAAGAGGCTTCCCTTCCTTCACTATCAACTCTGTTCTTAAACGCATCTCCCCCATTTCACGTACATCTGCTCTCACTCCATCCTCTCGCCACCCCACTAGGAATAGGGTTCCCCTGGTCCTCACCTACCACCCCACCAGCCTCCGGGTCCAACATATTATTCTCCGTAACTTCCGCCACCTCCAACGGGATCCCACAACTAAGCACATCTTTCCCTCCCCCCCTCTCTCTGCATTCCGCAGGGATCGCTCCCTACACAACTCCCTTGTCCATTCGTCCCCCCCATCCCTCCCCACTGATCTCCCTCCTGGCACTTATCCGTGTAAGCGGAACAAGTGCTACACATGCCCTTACACTTCCTCCCTTACCACCATTCAGGGCCCCAAACAGTCCTTCCAGGTGAGGCAACACTTCACCTGTGAGTCGACTGGGGTGATATACTGCGTCCGGTGCTCCCGATGTGGCCTTTTATATATTGGCGAGACCCGACGCAGACTGGGAGACCGCTTTGCTGAACAACTACGCTCTGTCCGCCAGAGAAAGCAGGATCTCCCAGTGGCCACACATTTTAATTCCACATCCCATTCCCATTCTGACATGTCCGTCCACAGCCTCCTCTACTGTAAAGATGAAGCCACACTCAGGTTGGAGGAACAACACCTTATACTCCGTCTGGGTAGCCTCCGACCTGATGGCGTGAACATCGACTTCTCTAACTTCCGCTAAGGCCCCACCTCCCCCTCGTATCCCATCTGTTACTCATTTTTATGCACACATTCTTTCTCTCACTCTCCTTTTTCTCCCTCTGTCCCTCTGAATATACCTCTTGCCCATCCTCTGGGTCCCCCCCCCTTGTCTTTCTTCCCCGACCTCCTGTCCCATGATCCTCTCGTATCCCCTTTTGCCAATCACCTGTCCAGTTCTTGGCTCCATCCCTCCCCCTCCTGTCTTCTCCTATCATTTTGGATCTCCCCATCCCCCTCCAACTTTCAAATCCCTTACTCACTCTTCCTTCAGTTAGTCCTGACGAAGGGTCTCGGCCTGAAACGTCGACTGCACCTCTTCCTACAGATGCTGCCTGGCCTGCTGCGTTCACCAGCAACTTTGATGTGTGTTGCTAGGAGATATTGAATTTAACATCGTGCACAACAGTTGCTCACTGCACCATAAAAACAGTTGTCTTGAAAATAATCAGCAGTATGGTTCAATTGCTCAGGCAACACTACATTGCATAAGACTTTATGCACTCAATATACTTCTGATAAAAATGCTAAAATTGTGTCAGATGCACTTGTGCCGAGAAAGAAGTTCTCCTGTTCTGGACATGGCATTGATAGACCAATAATGAGCCAGTCAAGCACAATGATAACTTCCTAGCTTAACCTGTCAAAATGGAGCTTCACTGCTAGATTTCAAAGATCCAAATGCCTGTCTTTTGAATCTGTTTGCTTACATGTTTATGAAAAACAGTTTGCACTTAGTCACAAACAAGAGAAAATCTGCAGATGCTGGAGATCTGAGCAACACACACAAAATGCTCGAGGAACTCAACAGGCCAGGCAGCATTTATCGTTGCTTCAGGTGTGATAGAATCGGAGGGACAAGAGGGGGAGGTGTTGCATTGCTTGCAGAGCAAATATTGCAGTGGTGCTCTGGCAGGATAGATTAGAGGGCTCGTCTAGGGAGGCTATTTGGGTGGAATTCAAGAATGGGAAAGGTGTAGTAACACATAGGGGTGTATTATAGACTACCTAATGGGGAGCGAGAAGTGGAGGAGCAAATTTGTAAGGAGATAGCAGATATTTGTAGTAAGCACAAGGTTGTGTTTGTGGGAGATTTTAATTTTCCACACATTGACTGGGAAGCCCATACGGTAAAAGGGCTGGATGGTTTGGACTTTGTAAAATGTGTGCAGGATAGTTTTTTGCAGCAATACATAGAGGTGTTGGATCTCCTATTTGGGAATGAGATAGGTCAGGTGACAGAGGTATGTGTTGGGGAGCACTTCGAGTCCAGTGATCACAATGCCATTAGTTTCAATATAATTATGGAGAAGGATAGGTCTGGACCCAGGGTTGAGATTTTTGATTGGGTAAAAGCTAACTTTGAGGAGACGTGAAAGGATTTAGAAGGAGTGGATTGAGACAAATTGTTTTATGGGAAGGATGTAATAGAGAAATAGAGGTCTTTTAAAGGTGACATTTTGAGAGTGCAGGAACTTTATGTTCCTGTTAGGTTGAAAGGAAAGGCTAAAAGTTTGAGAGAGCCATGGTTTTCAAGGGATATTGGAAACTTGGTTTGGTAAAAGAGAGGGATCTACAATAAATATAGGCAGCATGGAGTAAATGAGGTGCTCAAGGAATATAAAGAATGTAAAAAGAATCTTAAGAAAGAAATTAGAAAAGCTAAAAGAAGATACGAGGTTGCTTTGGCAAGTAAGGTGAAAATAAATCCAAAGGGTTTCTATAGTTATATTAATAGCAAAAGCATAGTGAGAGATACAATTTGACCCTTGGAGAATCAGAGTGGATAGCTATGTGTGGAACCAAAAGAGATAGGGGAGATTTTGAACAATTTCTTTTCTTCGGTATTCACTAAGGAGAAGGATATTGAATTGTGTAAGGTAAGTGAAACAGGTAGGTAAGTTATGGAAACTATGATGACTAAAGAAGAGGAAGTACTGGCCCTTTTAAGGAATATAAAAGTGGATAAGTCTCCGGGTCCTGACAGGATATTCCCTCGGACCTTGAGGGAAGTTAGTGTGGAAATAGCAGGTGCTCTGATAGAAATATTTCAAGTGTGGTTAGAAACGGGGATGGTGCTGGAGGATTGGCGTATTGCTCATGTTGTTCCATTGTTTAAAAAGGGTTCTAAGAATAAACCTAGCAATTATCGGCCTGTGAGTTTGACGTCAGTGGTGGGTAAATTGATGGAAAGTATTCTTAGAGATGGTATATATAATCATCTGGATAGACAGGGTCTGATTAGGAACAGTCAACATGGATTTGTGCGTGGAAGGTCATGTTTGACAAACCTTATTGAATTTTTTGAAGACGTTACTAGGAAAGTTGACGAGGGTAAAGCAGTGGATGTTGTCTATATGGACTTCAGTAAGGCCTTTGACAAGGTTCCACATGGAAGGTTCAATCGTTAGGTACTAATATTGAAGTAGTAAAATGGATCCAGTAGTGGCTGGATTGGAGACACCAGAGAGTGGTGGTGGATAACTGTTGGTCAGATTGGAGGCCAGCGACTAGTGGTGTGACTCAGGTATCTGTACTGGGTCCAGTGTTATTTGTCATATACATTAATGATCTGGATGATAGGGTGGTAAATTGGATTAGTACGTATGCAGATGATACTAAGATAGGTGGCGTTGTGGATAATGAAGTAGGTCTTCAAAGCTTGCAGAGAGATTTAGGCCAGTTAGAAGAGTGGGCTGAAAGATGGCAGATGGAGTTTAATGCTGATAAATGTGAGGTGCTACATTTTGGTAGGACTAATCAAAAAGGGACATACATGGTAAATGGTAGGGCATTGAAGAATGCAACAGAACAGAGGGACCTAGGAATAATGGTTCATAGTTCCCTTAAGGTGGAATCTCATGTGGATAGGGTGGTGAAGAAAGCTTTTGGTATGCTGGCCTTTATTAATCAGAGCATTGAGTAAAGGAGTTGGGATGTAATGTTGAAATTGTACAAGGCATTGGTAAGGCCAAATTTGCAGTATTGTGTACAGTTCTGGTCACCGAATTATAGGAAAGATGTCAACAAAATAGAGGGAGTACAGAGAAGATTTACTAGAATGTTACCTGGATTTCAGCACCTAAGTTACAGAGAAAGGTTGAACAAGTTGGGTCTTTATTCTTTGGAGTGTAGAAGGTTGAGGGGGAACTTAATAGTGGTATTCAAAATTATGAGGGGGATAGATAGAGTTGACGTGGATAGGCTTTTTTCCATTCAGAGTGGGGGAGATTCAAACAAGAGGACGTGAGTTGAGAGTTAGGGGGCAAAAGTTTAGGGGTAACATGAGGGGGAACTTCTTTACTCAAAGAGTGGTAGCTGTGTGGAACGAGCTTTCAGCAAAAGTGGTAGAGACAGGTTCGATATTGTCATTTAAAGTAAAATTGGATAGCTATATGGACAGGAAAGGAATGGAGGGTTATGGGCTGAGTGCAGGTCAGTGGGACTAGGTGAGAGTAAGCGTTCAGCATGGACTAGAAGGGCCGAGATGGCCTGTTTCCGTGCTGTAATTGTTATATGGTTATATGAAAGAGTACAGTCAATGTTTCGGACAGAAACCCACCAATGCATCTACATTTGCAAGGACAATCACAATACTTAAGAACCCCAATATACATAACTAAGAAGCTAGACAAACCTGAAATAGTAACTATCACCTTGTCTACCAACTCTCAATCATCTATAGTGTGATGCTGCAATAAATGCCAGCCTTTAAAAAATTCACCTATAAGTGCTCACAATACTGTTATAAGTTTAATATGCTTTCTTCACCGAGACTTAAATTACTTGGAAATTCCTGGGCAAAATGGCATTGGAAAGACTGCATTTGGGGTATCGCGAGCAGTTTTGGGTCCCTTATCTAAGAAAAGATGATCTGGCATTGGAGAGGGTCCAGAGCAGGTTCATGAGTATGGTCCCTAAAATGAAAGGGTTACCATAGGAGGAGCATTTGACGGTTCTGGGCCTGTACTCACTACAGTGTAGAAGAATGAGGGGGTATCTCTTTGTAACCTATTGAATATTGAAAGGCCTTGACAGAGTAAACGTGGAGAAGATGCTTCCAATAGTGGGAGAATCTATGACCAGAGAATACAGCCTCAGAAACAAGTACATACCTTTAGAACAGAGATGAGGAATTTCCTTAGCCAAAGGATGGTGAATTTATGGAATTTGTTGTCACAAATGGTTGTGGAAGCAAAATCATTAGGCATATTTAAGGCGGTGGTTGATAGGTTCTTGTTTAGTAATGGTGTCAAAGGCTATAGAACGAAAGCAGGAGAATGG
Source organism: Mobula birostris (assembly GCF_030028105.1). Lineage (NCBI taxonomy): Eukaryota > Metazoa > Chordata > Chondrichthyes > Myliobatiformes > Myliobatidae > Mobula > Mobula birostris. Next base: position 62,523,248 of record NC_092372.1, on the reverse strand, counting down.
GGTTGAAAGGATAATGAATCAGGTATAAATGGTGGAGCAGACTCAATGGACCAAGTGGCCTAATTCTGCTCCTGTGCCTTATGGTCTAAAACCTATTAAGCAAGGCTCAATAAACTTCTTTATTGCCTGAAAATTAGCACTTGCACTTTAGGGAAAATGGGGAGAGCCCCAAAAGCAGGGCTTTAAAGTGAAGATTGAATTTGCCTTGCGGAGCCACGTCAAGCCCCCTCGATACTACCATTACCTTTAAATGGCATACAGAATGCAGAAAAAGTAGGGCCTATCTTTAATTGCAGAATTAGAATGAAGGTTCCAGATGCTATGTTTGTAACTCCAGAAACTAACTGAAAGGAAAAGTACAGGAGCCAGGAGATGCATGTCTACTCGGTTTCTTTTTAGTGAGGTGCGCACATATGATGTGGCGTAATGACGTATGCCATTCACGTACTTTTACATATAACACATAATGCATTATGTAAGCAAACAAAGAATGCTTAATCAAACAATATATTTACAATATTACTCAAATATTACAGAAATATTAAATATATTACACTCCTCCCTGCTTAGCAATTAATTCCAACTCAATATAGAACGCATCTCAACGCAAATATGCTCTCTAGTTATATACACACAGTTACTATATAATACAAATACTACAAAGACATCCAGAGCATAGTAAATTTTAAATTGTTGCCATTCAGGCCTAAATATTTAATCGCTGTGGAGGATTGGAGGATTTCTTACACTTGTGGGATAATGTTTTTCCTGACAAGGGGGGATCACTCTACTGTGGCTGTGAAACAATCTCAGGTTCTGGGGCCTCCTCCGTGGTGGTTGTAGGGGTTGACTCTGGGACTGCAGGAAATTGTTCTCACAGCTTTCGACACCTATCATCGCTAACAATTGACTCTGCCCTCCTCAAATGATCAATGTGTTGTGGTCAGGTAACGTCAGATGCAATCTTCACTGTGAAGGAAAATGCTCCAGTTCTGTCCTTAATCTTTACAAGTACCCAGTTTTGATCACCTCTGTAGTCTCTCACCTGGAATGCTTATCCAGGACTGAAATATCGAACTTCCTTGTTTGAGGAGCCCTCAATTGTTTCAGCTGTTGGTCCTGCATACCCCTTCTGAGATTTGGTTTGAGGAGATATTAGTGTTAGCAGAAGGGATGACACAGGAACAGCATGGCTAGTGAGTTGTTGGTTGTATAGGGTGCTGCATTGTGATATACAAGGAGGAAATAGGCGAGATCTTGATTCAGTGTCAGGGTAGTGTGTTCTGCTGACACGGCTCTCAGTGTATTCTTTAGATTGCACAAATTTTTCCCATTTGTAGCTGGATCGTACAGTGCAAGGGATGACCCATGAAACAGCATGGTTGGTGAGTTGTTGGTTGTGGAATGTGCTGCACTTGGCATTTTCTAGTTGTGTCACCAGCCCAGGCCACCAGACAAAGCTTTGAGCCAATTCTTCCATTCTGACCACACCGAGATGACCTGTAGAGGAAGTGATAGCTAGGAGCTACAGGAAGGTAGTCACCCCTAGGTTGCAGGAGGCAGGTAACTGGGTGACTGTCAGGAGAAGGAAGTGAAATGGACAGCCAATGAAGAGCACCCCAATGAAGAGCATTCCTTTCAATACTGGGAGGAGCCACAACAACTTTGGATATTGTTGAGGGGAAGTCCTAATGGGGGGAGCCACAGCAACCAGGTCCCTAGCAATGAGTCTGGTGCTGTGGCTCAGAAGAGAAGAAAGATGAGGAGGACTAGAGTAGTGATAGTAGATTGCATAGTTAGAGGAAATAGAGATGAGATTCTGTGCGTATGATATAGACACCTGGGTGGTATATTGCCTCCTAGGTTCCAAGGTCAGGGACAGATCAGGTCTAAAGGAGGAGGCTGAGCAGCCCGAAGTCTTGATACTGTTACAAGATTCACCCCTTGTAACAATGGTTAGTGAGGTACAGATAATCTGTATTTACCGACAAGTAACTTTTGTTGTTTCAACTAAAAAGCACGTGGGTTCACAAACTATCTCCTTATGTGCACCCTACTAGAATTCCTGACCCTCCTTGAACAGTCAATGAAGAGAAAAGGTATTACTCAGGAAAGGAATCTACGCTGGTCAGGCGTTCTTCGTGGTCCTGATCTCCACGTGTCCGTGGGGTCCTCCTTATCCACAATGGTTGGTCGCTGGCTGCTGGGGAGTTATCGCCCCTGCGTATTTGGAGCTCCTGAGTCTTATACTGTTCCTCATCAATTGAACCGTTGGATCTCCATCCCATTGGCTCAAGGTCACCTGACCTACCTGGGTCACCTTCTTATTGGTCATTGTACAGGGCTACAACCAACATTGTTCCATGGCTCTGCCCACCCCAGCCTTGTGTATTTGTGTCTTTACACTCAGACTGGTCCAAACCCGTTAAATGGGGCAACCCAGACAGAGTCTAACGAGATTACAGGTTGCTTCTTTGTTAGGTCTGGCATTTTACATAACAAGTAGCTGCTCCTCTGAGAATGGTCTCAATTTCAGCAGGTCATCACCTGAAATTCCTTGTGTCCACATTCAATTGCTCTGATTAGATTGTCCCACAGTCAAGTACCAGTTCAGAGTTCATTCCCTTTACATAACAAATAGCTATTTGTTTCAGAATGGTCTCAGGTTTATCAGATCAATACCTGAATGTTCCTGTGTCCACATTCAGTGCCTTTATTAGATTATCCAAGAGCAAGAATCAGTTCAGAGTCCAAAATTGGGGGGGGGGGGGGGGGGGGAATAAAGACAACTGATTTGTCTGCTTCCCCTGTCCTTGATTAGACTGCCGTTTCTTCTGGCCAACAGTACATATTGGCACCAATGACATAGGTAGGAAATGTGAGGGGGGTCCCTAAGAGAAATTTTAGGGAGCTAGGTTGAAAACCGAAAAGTAGAACTTGCAGGGTAGTAATCTCACATGCCAGTGAGGGTAAGAATGAGATGATTTGGCAGATGAATTTGTGGTTGAGGACATAGTGCAGGGGGCAGGGGTTCATTTTCTGGATCTTGGGAATCTCTTCTGGGAAGGTACAACCTGTACAAAAGGGACGGGTTACTTCCAAACCCGAGGAGGACCAATGTCCTTGTGGTCAGGCTTGCTAAAGTTGTTCAGGAGGGTTTAAGCTAATTCGGCAGAGGTTGGGACCCAGAACGATAGAGCTGAGAATTGGGTAGTGGGTTTGCAAACAGAGGTAGTGTGTTGTTAGACTGCTAGCAAGGACAGGCTGATTATAGGACAAATCGCAGTCAATGGTATGACTTGCAATATAAAAAGGGGACAAAATCGAAAAAGGTGATGAATACAGGACTGCAATCTTACATATGAGTGCACACAGTATATGGAATAACGTAGATAAACTTCTAGCACAGCTACAGATTGGCATGTGTGATATTGTGGGCATCACTGAATCATGGCTGAAAGAAGATTATAGCTGGAAACTTAACGTCCAAGGATACACCTTGTATCGAAAGGACAGGCAGGTAGGCAGAGAGGCTGGGGTGGCTCTTTTTTGACTCTGTTGGCAAAAAATGAAATCAAATTGGTGACATAGATATAGAATCATTGTGGGTAGAGCTAAGAAATGGAAAGGGTAAAAAGACCCTGATGGGAGTTAAATACAGATCTCTGGACAGCAGCAAAGACGTATTCTACATATTACAATGGTAGATAGAAAATGGATGACAAAAGATAGAACATAGAAAACCTGCAGCGCAATACAGGCACTTCGCCCCACAATGCTGTGCCAACCATGTACTTATTTAGAAATTACTAGGCTTACCTATACCCCTTTATTTTTCTAAGCTCCATCTACCTATCCAGGAGTCTCTGAAAAGACCCTTTTGTATCTGCCTCCACCACTGTCGCCGGCAGCCCATTCCACTCACTCACCACTCCCTGCGTAAAAAAACTTAACCCTGATATCTCCCCCGTACCTACTTCCAAGCACATTAAAACTGTGCCCTCTTGTGTTAGCCATTTCAGCCCCAGGAAAAATCAATGCTTCTTATCATCTTATACACCTCTATCAGGTCACCTCTCATCCTCCGCTGCTCCAAGAAGGAAAGGCCGGGTTCACTTAACCTATTCTCATAAGGCATGCTCCCCAATCCAGGCAACATCCTTGTGAATCTCCTCTGCACCCTTTCTATAGTTTCCACATCCTTCCTGTAGTGAGGTGACCAGAACTGAGCGCAGTACTGCAAGTGGGGTCTGACCAAGGTCCTATATAGTTGTGACATTACCTCTCAGCTCTTAAACTCAATCCCATGGTTGATGAAGGCCAATGCTCCGTATACCTTCTTAATCACAGAGTCAACCTGCGCAGTAGCTTTGAGTGTCCTTTGGACTCGGACCCCAAGATCCCTCTGATCCTCCACACCGCCAAGAGTCTTATCATTAATACTATATTCTGCCATCATATTTGACCTACCAAAATGAACCACCTCACACTTATCTGGGTTGAACTTCATCTGCCACTTCTCAGCCCAGTTTTGAATTCTATCAATGTCCCGCTGTAACCTCTGACAGCCCTCCACACTATCCACAACACCCCCAACCTTTTGTGTCATCAGCAAGTTTACTAACCCATCCCTGCATTTCCTCATCCAGGTCACTTATTAAAATTATGAAGAGAAGGGGTCCCAGAACCAATCCCTGAGGCACACCACTGGTCACCAAACTCCATGCAGAATATGACCCATTTACAATCACTCTTTGCCTTCTGTGAGCAAGCCAATTCTGGATCTACAAAGCAAGTTCCGCTTGGATCCCATTCCTCCTTACTTTCTGAATAAGCCTTGCATGGGGTACTTTGTCAAATGCCTTGCTGAAATCCATATACACTACATCTACTGTTCTACCTTCATCAATGTGTTTAGTCACATCCTCAAAAAATTCAATCAGGCTCGTAAGACACGACTTGCCTTTGACAAAGCCATGCTGACTTGGCTATTCCTAATCATATTATGCCTTCCCAAATGTTCATAAATCCTGCTTCTCAGGAACTTACCAACAACTGACGTAAGACTCACTAGTCTATAATTTCCTGGGCTATCTCTACTCCCTTTCCTGAATAAGGGAACAACATCTGCAACCCTCCAATCCTCCCAACCTCTCCCGTCCTCATTGATGATGCAAAGATCATTGCCAGCGGCTCAGCAACCTCCTCCCTAGCCTCTGATAGTAGCCTGGGGTACATCTCATCCGGTCCCAGAGACTTGTCCAACTTGTTGCTTTCCAAAAGCGCCAGCACATCCTTTTTCTTAATGTCTATATGCTCAAACTTTTCAGTCTGCTGTAAGTCATCTCTACATTTGCCGAGATCCTTTTCCGTTGCGAATACTGAAGCACAATATTCATTAAGTATCTCTCCTATCTCCTCTGATTCCATACACACCTTTTCACTGTCACACTTGATTGATCCTATTCTCTCACGTCTTATCCTCTTGCTCTTCACACACTTGTAAAACATCTTGGGGTTTTCCTTAATCCTGCTCACCAAGGCCTTCTCATGGCACCTTCCAGCTCTCCTAATTTCATTCTTAAGCTCCTTCCTGCTAGCCTTATAATCTTCTAGATCTCTATCATTACCTGGTTTTTGAACCTTTCGTAAGCGTTTCTTTTCTTCTTGACTAGATTTTCAACAACCTTTCTACACCATGGTTCCTGTACCCTACCATCCTTTCCATCTCATTGGAACATACCTGTGCAGAACGCCACACAAATATCCCCTGAATATTTGCCACATTTCTGCCGTACATTTCCCTGAGAACATCTGTTCCCAATTTATGCTTCCAAGTTCCTCCCTGATAGCTTCATATTTCCCCCTAGTCCAATTAAACACGTTCCTAACTTGTCTGTTCCTATCCCTCTCCAATGCTATGGTAAAGGAGATAATATTGTGATCACTATCTCCACAAAGCTCTCCCACTGAGAGACCTAACACCTGACTAGGTTCATTTCCCAATACCAGATCAAGTACGGCTTCTCCTCCTGTAAGCTTATCTACATATTGTGTCAGGAAACCCTGAACACACCTAACAAACTCAACCCCATCTAAACCCCTCATTCTAGCAAGATGCCAATCCATATTTGGGAAATTAAAATCTTCCACCATGACAACCCTGTTATTATTACACCTTTCCAGAATCTGTCTCCCTCTCTACTCCTCGATGTCCCTGTTACTATTGGGTCATATATAAAAAATACTCAGTGGAGTTATTAACCACTTCCTGTTCCTAACCTCCACCCACAGAGACTCCGTAGACAATCCCTCCATGACTTCCTCCTTTTCTATAGCCGTGACACTATCTCTGATCAGCACCGCCACACCCCCACCTCTTTTGCCTCCCATCCTTTCTGAAACATCTAAAGCTTGGCACTCTAAGTAACCATTCCTGCCCCTGAGCCATCCAAGTCTCTGTAATGGCCACAACATCATAGATCCAAGTACTGATCCACGTTCTAAGCTCATCTGCTTTGTTCATGATGCTTCTTGCATTAAAATAGACACATCTCAAACCATCAGTCTGAGCACGTCCCTCCTCTATCACCTGCCTATCCTCCCTCTCCCACTGTCTCCAAGCTTTCTCTATTTGTGAGCCAACAGCCCCTTCCTCCATCTCTTCAGTTTGGTCCCTACCCCCCAGCAATTTTAGTTGAAACTCGCCCCAATAGCCTTTGCAAACCTCCCTCCCAGGATATTGGTCCCTCTTCGATTCAAGTGCAACCCGTCCTTTTTGTACTGGTCCCGCCTGCTCCAAAAGAGGTCCCAATGATCCAAAAATCTGAATTCCTGTCCCCTGCTCCAATCCCTCAGCCACGCATTTATCCTCCACCTCATTCTATTCCTATTCTCACTGTCACGTGGCACAGGCAGTAATCCTGAGATTACTACTGTAACTTTGAGGTCCTGCTTCTCAACTTCCTTCCTAACTCCCTGTAGTCTGTTTTCAGGACCACCTCCCTTTTCCTACCTATGTTGTTGGTACCAATATGTACCATGACCTCTGGCTGTTCACCTTCCCACTTCAGGATATCGTGGATGTAGTCAGAGGCATCCTAGACCCTGGCACCTGGGAGACAAACAACCATCCATGTTTCTTTCCTGCATCCACAGAATTGCCTGTCTGACCCCCTAACTATAGAGTCCCCTATTACTGCTGCCATCCTCTTCCTTTCCCTACCCTTCTGAGCCACAGGGCCAGACTTCGTGCCAGAGGCGTGGCCACTGTTGTTTCCCACAGGTGGGCTGTTCCCCCCCCCCCAACAGTACTCAAACAGGAGTACTTTTTGTTAAGGGGGACAGCTACAGCGGTATGCTTTAGTATCTGACCCCTGCCCTTCACTCTCCTGATTGTTACCCACTTATCTGTCTCCTGAGGCCCCCGCGTGACTACTTGCCTCTAGCTCCTCTATATCAGCTCCTCACTTTCCCTGACCCAACGAAGGTCTTCAAGCTGCAGCTCCAGTTCCCTAACCCGGTCCCTAAGAAGCTGTAGCTCAATGCATCTGGTGCAGATGTGACCTTCCGGGAGCAGCTCAATGGGCAATGCTACGATGGTCACAGGGGATTTCAATAGGCAGGTAGAATGGGAAAATCAGGTTGGTGCTGGATCCTGAGAGAATCTTTAGAATGCCTCCGAGGTGGCTTTTTAGAGCAGCTCAAGGTTGAGCCCACTTGGGAATCAGCTATTCTGGATTGGGTGTTATACAATGAAACAGAATTGATTATAGAGCTTAAGGTAAAAGAACCCTTAGCGGAAAAAAAGGATCATAATATGATAGAATTCACCCTGAAGTTTGAGAAGGTGAAACTGAAGTCAGATATATCAGTATTACAGTGGAGGAAAGGGAATTACTTAGGTATGAGAGAGAAGCTGTCCATAATTGATTGGAAGGGAACAATTGCAGGGATGACAGCAGAGCAACAGCTTGAATTTCTGGGAGCAATTCAGAAGGCACAAATCCCAAAGAAGAAATAGTATTTTAAAGGCAGGATGGCACAATGATGGCTAACAAGAGAAGTCAAAGCCAACATAAAATTCAAAGGGAGGGTATATAATAGAGCAAAATTTAGTAGGAAGTGAGAGGATTGGGAAGCTTTTAAAAACCAACAGAAGGCAACTAAGAAAGTGACCAAGAAGAAAAAAATGTCAAAAGGTAAGCTAGCCAAAAATGTCAAAGAAGATACCAAAAGTTTCTTCAAATATATAAATCGTAAAAGACAGGCGAGAATATATATCAGACTGCAAGAAAACAATGCTGCAGAGGTAGTAATGGGAGACAAGGAAAGGCAGATGAACTAAGTAAGTATTTTGCATCAGTCTTCACTCTGAGAGACACTAGCAGCATGCCAGAAGTTGAACGATGTTGGGGGCAAATGTGAGTGAAGTTGCCATTAGTAGGGAGAAGGTATTTGAGAATCTGAAAGCTTTGAAGGTAGATAAGTCATCTGAACCAGATGGTCTATAGCCCCAGGCTCCCCAGGCTCTGAAAGATGTGGTTGAAGAGTTCTGGAGGCATAAGTAATGATCTTTCAAGAATTAATTGACTTTGGCATGGTTCCAGAGGAATGGAAAATCTCTTCAAGACGGAAGAGAGAGATAGAAGAAAGGAAATTATAGGCCAGTCAGTCTGACCTCAGTGGCTGGAAGATGTTGGAGCCGATTGCTAAGGATGTGGTTTCAGGGTACTTAGAGGCACGTGTTAAAATAAGCTGAAGTCAGCAGGGTTTCCTTAAAGGAATTGTTTGAAGAAATAATAAGCAAGATAGACAAAGGAGAATCAGTGGATATAGTGTACTTGAATTTTCAGGAGGCCTTTGACAAGGTGCCACACATGAGGCGTCTCAACAAGTTAAAAACCCATGGTATTACAGAAAAGATATGAACATGGATAGAGCATTGGCTGATTGGCAAGAGCCAAAGAGTGGAAATAAAGGCAGCCTTTTCTGGTTGGCTGACTGTAACTAGTGGCGTTCCACAGGGGTCTGTGTTGGGACCACTTCTTTTTACGCTATATGTCGATGATCTGGATGATGGAATTGATGGCCTTGTGACCAAGTTTTTATAGACAATACGAAGATAGGTGAGGGGAAGATAGTGTTGAGGAAGTAGAGAGTCTATAGAAGGACTTAGATTAGGAGAATAAGCAAAGAAGTTGCAGACAGAATACAATGTCAGGAAGTATTTGGTAGAAGAAATAAAAGTGTAGTCTATGTTCTAAATGGAGAGAAAATTCAAAAATCTGAGGTGCAAAGGGACTTGGGAGTCCTCGTGCAGGATTTCCTCAAGGTTAATTTGCAGGATGAGTCAATGGTAAGGAAGGCAAATGCAATGTTAGCATTCATTTCAGAGGACTAGAACAGAAAACGAATAATGTAATGTTGAGGTTTTATAAGGCATTGGTGAACCCTCACTTGGAGTATTGCGAGCAGTTTTGCACCCCTTATCTAAGACAGGATGTGCTGACATTGGAGAGGGTTCAGAGGAGATTCACAAAAATGATTCTGCGGTTGAAAAGCTTATCATATGAGGAGTGTTTGATAGCTCTGGGCCTCTACTCACTGGAATTCAGAAGAACGAGGGGAGATCTCATTGAAACCTATCGAATAGAGTAGATGTGGAAAGGATGTTTCCTGTGTGGGGGAGTCTAAGACCAGACAGAGCAGCTTCAGAATAGAGGGATGTCTATTTAGAATGGAGATGAGGATGAATTTCTTTAGCCAGAGAGTGGAGAATCTGTGGAATTCATTGCTACAGACAGCGTTGGAGGCCAAGTCATTGGGCATATTTAAGGCAGAGGTTGATAGATTCTTGATTAGTCAGGGCATGAAGGGATAAGGGGAGAAGGCAGGAGATTAGGACTGAGAGGGAGATGGATCAGCATGAAGAAATGGCAGAGCAGACATGACAGGCCAAATGGCCTAATTTTGCTCTTGTATCTTGTCTATACGTAAGGTATGTAGCTCTTCCAACACTTTAGTTCTCAGCTTGGATGGCACAATAACTCTCAATCCCCACATAACGCAACCACTGTCAAGAGCAAGTTCATCCCAGTGCTGGTTAAAATGGGAGAACTTGTATTTCTGCAGCACTTTCCAGCAATTTTCAGTTCCCACGTAGACCTAAGACAGTGTAGGGTCTTTTCTGGTTTCCCCTTGGATCATCTTTGTCGTAATAGGAAGACTTTTTGATTACTGTCCTCTTTTATAATTTTTGTGGGTATTTCCTTTTCTAAAAGTAAATGGGACAATTCATCAGCACTTCTATGATTAGTTCTCCTCTTGAATTCAAACTTCTAATTGTGCTCTCCAAGAAACAATACTCCAAGTGAGCTTCACTGGACACTGTGGATCATAATGTGTGAGTACAGTGTCTGAGGTCGCCATTTCCTTGACCTTTAGGAAAGCTGCCTCACACTGCTTTGTCCGCTGCCATTTCTTCCCAACCTGTAGTAATTAGTTCAAGGGTTGGAGCACAGTAGCAGGGTTTGGCAAGAAACTGTTAGGTAACAGTTGACAAATCCTGAAAAGTACCACAACTGTGACATATCCTTTGACCTTTGACCACTGCTTGAATTTTCTCAACACACTTATATAACCTCTGTGCGCCAATGGTGTGAACACAGTAAATAATGTTTAGTTTAAAGAATTCACACTTGTTGCATTATGCTCTGAGTCCATAATCTTCTAATCTTTTTAACACTGTCTTGAGATTTTGGAGATGTTCTTTGTCTTTCTTTCAGAGGGCGGGTGCAGAAGCTGATCCAAAAATAAGCCTATAATAATGATAAACCCCTTTCTGAGTGTTTATGGTGAGAATTGCTTTGGACTCTTCTTCCATCTCCATCTGTAGGTAAGCCTCAGCCAAGTCCACTTTGCCGAAGTGATTCCTCCCTGAAAAGATTGCAAAGGTATCCACCATCCTAGGCAGAGGGTATTGATCTACTTTCAGTATTGGGTTAATAGTGATGTTAAAATCACCACAGATCCTGACAGAACCATCCTTCATAGCTACTGGGACTAGTGGTGCTTACCATGGGCTTCACTCAACCTTGGAAAGAATTGCCACAGCCTCCACGCAATCTACGGTAGCTCACTGGCTACTTTATTATGGATGATATAAGAAAAAGGATGGGTTTTATAAAACTTGGGTGTGGCATTTTCATTTAACACTGTTTGATCCTTGATATATTTGAGTGTTCCGATGCTATCCTTGAACACTGCTGTTGCATCATCCAGCACCTTTCTTAATTTGCTTTCATTTGACTCTACAGCAGGGGATGTGGCATGCAAATGGTGAACAGATCTACTGTCAAGTTATAGTTCTCTCAGCCAAACATACCCCACAATGTGGCCCTCCTATTTTTACCACATATAAAACAATATGGTTTGTTGTTAGTTGTATTTCACTGTTACGAATGTCATTCCCACAGGAGCTATCTTTTCTTCAGAATAGGTTCTTAGTTGGATATCTGCAGGCTTCAGTTGAGTATCTTGGAAATCTCGTTCAAACTCATTTTGTGAAATGACTGATGAGATGACAAACCAAGTTATCAGAAGATTGATGCTGATGAGAGAGATAAGGGAGACAATGGGGAAACATTCAAAATGCTAATAAGAGAGAAGAGAGAGATTAATGAGCAAGAAACGCATTTCAGATATTGACAGACCGATTGCTTTAAACCTGAACTGTTTGAAGTTTGATGGACAGGCGATACCCCAGCAGGGGGATAAAAAGAACAGGTTCGCTAAGACAGACACACACCACGAGATCACGAGATAATGAGACCCTGGAAGAGCGGTGTGCCCCCACAAGTCAGTGGGAGTTTGGAAGTCTGGTCATGGGAACTGACCATAGACGCACAGGGTGTAAAGGTGCGATCGGCGGGAACCTGGTGTGTGTGTTCACCCTTGCCTGGGTGCCGGGTTCACCGCAGAAGAACGGTCATATCCGGAACGGAGGGGTCACAGTCGGTGACCACAGAAGACATAAAAAAGGGTTCGCCCGAAAGCCAACTGCGAAGAACATCAAAGGTCTGCTGAATCAGATTTGCATATCTCTATCTCCATCTCTCTCCCTAACGGCACAACAGCGATTACTGCGAACTGTATTAAGCTGAACTGAACTCTGCGTCACTTGGAACTGATCATTTTACCCCTAGACTGCAATAGAGCTTGGTTGATTCCTATTACCCTAGTTCTGTGTACATGTGTGTTTTATCGTTGCTAACCTGTTGCATTTATATCCTTACGATTAGAGTACTGTGTTACTTATTTCTTTAATAAAACTTTATTAGCTTCTGTTAAACCAGACTCCAACTAAGTGGTCCATTTCTGCTGGTTTGGCAACCCAGTTACGGGGTACGTAACACTGATCCAAGTCAGTATCCAATTCAGTATCCAATTCCACTTTAATTAATTTGCCATTCACTTCTGGTGTAAGCCAGATATCTTATCTCTTGTTAGTTTTCACATTGTAAATCTCAAATCTTGTGCTACTCATTGTTATCAGATTTTCAGCAAAAGAAGGCATATTAGTTCTTCTAAAATTGTAACTTGACATTTTACCTTTATTTCTTCCGTGTGCATTTTATTTACCTATGTCTGCCTGACATGATCTTTGTGTGTGTCCAACTTTACTAGTTTAGGCAAGTTTCGCCTGTATTGGTCTGGTATGTGTGAGCTCCTCCCACAACAGTAATACAATTTGTTCGGCCAGGCTATTTTCTGTTTAGACATTGCAGTTTTGTTCACACTCACTTTCATTCTTGACTGCAAATCAATTACACTTCTGTCTGCTGTTTCCATTGATACGGTGATTTCAACTGGTCTTTTTAATGTCATTGTGATTCAGTTAGGGGCTATTTTTGAATGTTTTCTTGTAAGATTCCACAAACTAAATGATCTGTCAGTGCATTACTAAGATTATCACTGAAATGACAATACTCAGACAAGTTCTTCAATTCGGCCACTACACTGAAATGGAGGCCCCTTCCTTTTGATGCCGCTTATGAAACCGAAAGCATTCTGCAAACAACAATGGTTTTAGTTCTAAATGTTCCTGCATTACTTTGATGATATCAGCAAAGCTCATTCCAGCTGATTTTGTTGAAGCAGTCAAACTTCAAAGCAAACTGTATTCTTTTCCACTTATTACATCCATTTGCATCAAAATACTGCTCGACTTGTTCAGTATACACCACCCAGTTATCTTTGGCGCAATCCAACGCATCCACCTTTTTGATGTAGCCAGCTATTTCTGCTTTTTTTATTTATTATTATCATCCAGTATTCACTGCTTATGAACCATTGTAACCCTCTCACCATAGACTCGTAATGAGTTAGCTATTGCTGTGACTTCAACCTAACAGCAACACAACTCAACAATGCATGGAAATAACAACTAAATTACATTTATTTAATTTCCACCACATCTTGGGTAAATATGATTTGAGTATACACAAACATAAAAATTTGAATGTTCCTTCCAAGGGAAATGAAGGCAGTTACTGTATAAACACTGACACACCCATGCAGATTTACCATTTGCCAGTAAATAATAATTTAACTCACACCAGTATAAGCTTCGATGAGAAATGTATTGGCAAACATTTGTAAACTATAACAAACGCAATAAGACTATATAATACAAAATAAAGAAAAGGTATGTACTCATTGGAGCTCATGGTTACATACTCTTTTCAATTTATTTCACTTCATTTACTCATAACATGAAATGATTTTGCACTGAAGAACCTGTCCTGGAAACAAACATTAACACAACATCCAAAGAAAAAACAGCAATCTTTTTTCAATGCCATGTATTAAATTGCTAACTAAAAGTTATCTGTACATTCTCCATGAGGACCATTATCTGCATGAGGATTTTCCAACATCAGTATCTGTCCTTCCAAATATGAATATTTCACCATGTTCTTCTCCAATGTTTGTTGACCATTTCCTTTCTCCTTCTTCCATCCCGTGCTCTCTAGAAGTGACTCCCCGATCTTTCCCTGTGCTCTCTCAAAAAAAAATGTTAGTAAGACAAACCCTATTGGCTAATTCAACAAGCCTAACTTAATCAACTGACTCAGCCTAATCAACTCCGTTTCAATTTCTTCGGTTTCATCATCCCTTAATAGTTGATTCTCAGTCACTACTTCATCAGTTTGAGTCTTTTCTTGTGACTTTTCATGTCTACTTTGAGATGTTTTATTCTGTCCATCATTTGTTCCTCCTGCCTGCTGACTAAACTCAGCTTCATCTTCAATTATATTTAAGTCCAGTTCCCTTTCATTATCTAACATCACCTCTGGTTGTCCTGTGATTGTATTCTCCACTATATGCAGGTCTAGACCGAAAATTTCGGACATCTCTTCATTAACTCCTCTTGGGAGATTTGCATAAGGCAAGTCATACCACATTACAATTTCTTCATCTTCTGAGTCTGTACAGTATTCAATGGATTTGTCTGGTCCTTCGACCAAAACCATACCAAGGTCTGATTTATCTTCAGCTGGTGTCTTCTCTTCTTCTTCTCCATTGCAGAGTTCTTTTACTAGGTGTAAGTTCTACATTAGACTCCGGGTCATTGTGTGCTCCCTGCCCTAAAGGTAAAAGATGAAGAACTTTTACAGGATCAATTCTACCTTCTGGTTTCAGCAGAAAAACTGGCAAATTTGGCATCTGACTCGCGACTGCATAAGGTGTAGAAATCCAGCGACCAGCCAACTTTTGCTTCCCCTGTAGTCCTAAATTTCTTATTAGAACTCTATCTCAAGGCATCAGTTGATAAAACTTTATCTTCTTATCGTATCTCCTCTTGGTTTCTTGTTTTTATTTTCTAACTGAAACCTCCGCTAATTCATAAGATTTTTGCTGTTCTTTCCACATATCAGACTCACACCTGAGTTAAGTTTTCTGTGGCACATTCTCACTAGAGTTTCCAAAGCAAAGATCTACGGGTAACCTCCCTTCATGTCCAAACATTAAATAACATGGCAAGTAGCCAGTGGCTTCATTCTGAGCACAGTTATAACAGTGTACCAAATATCTAGTATATTGACTCCACTTGCTCTTTTTCCTGACATCAAGAGTTCCTAGCCTGTCTAACAATGTCTGATTGAATCTCTTAGGCTGAGGATTGCCTTGAGGATGATATGGTGCAGTCCTTGACTCCGGACACCAAGCATGCTCGGTAACTCACGTATGAGACGGCTCTCAAAATCCCTTCCCTGATCACTGTGCATCCTTCTCCGGAGACCATAATGAATAAAGTATTTCTCCCACTACACTTATGCGACTGTGGATGCTTTTTGATCCTTTGTGGGAAAGGCTTGAGCATATCTGGTGTAGTGATCAGTGGTGACCAAGACATCACTGATTACTACACCAGATCAGTGACGTCCTGCGACGAGGCAAGGTAGGTTTACCGGTGTTATTTGCGGAAAGGAGGAAGTATATATGTGAGGCTAGTTTTCTATGCTCAGTGTCAGATGTGGGAGGTCCTGGAGTCTCCCAGCCTCCCGGACGGCCATATCTGCACCAGGTGTGTCGAGCTGCAGCTCCTAAGGGACCAAGTTAGGGAACTGGAGATGCAGCTAAATGACCTTTGTCTGGTCAGGGAGAGCGAGGAGGTGATAGAAAGGAGTTATAGGCAGGTGGTCACACCGGGGCCACAGGAGACAGACAAGTGAGTCACAGTCAGGAGGGGGAAAGAGAAGAGTCAGGTACTAGAGAGTATCCCTGTGCTGTACCCCTTGACAATAAGTATTCCTGTTTGAATACTGTTGGCGGGGGGGGGGGGGGACAGTGTCCATGCCTCTGGCACAGAGTCTGGCCCTGTGGCTCAGAAGGGTAGGGAAAGGAAGAGGAAGGCAGTAGTGATAGGGGGACTCTATAGTTAGGAAGTAGCAGACAGGCGATTCTGTGGACATAGGAAAGAAACTCAGGTGGTAGTTTGCCTCCCAGGTGCCAGGGGTCCGGGATGTTTCAGATCGCGTCCAAGGTATCCTGCAGTGGGAGGGAGAACAGCCAGAGGTCGTGGTACATATTGGTACCAATGACATAGGTAGGAAAAGGGAAGAAGTCCTGAAAAAAAAGAGTACAGGGAGTTAGGAAGGAAGTTGAGAAGCAGGACCACAAAGGTAGTAATCTCGGGATTACTGCCTGTGCCATGTGACAGTGAGAATAGGAATAGAATGAGGTGGAGGATAAATGCGTGGCTGAGGGATTGGAGCAGGGGGCAAGGATTCAGATTTCTGGATCATTGGGACCTCTTTTGGGGCAGGAGTGACCTGTACAAAAAGGACGGGCTGCACTTGAATCCCGGGGGACCAATATCCTGGCAGGGAGGTTTGCTAAGGCTACTGGGGAGAGTTTGAACTAGAATAGTTGGGGGGTGGGAACCGAACTGAAGAGACTGGGGAAGAGGAGGTTGGCTCACAAATACAGAAAGCTTGCAGACAGTGCGAGTGGGAGGATAGGCAGGTGATAGAGAACGCACGCGCTCAGACCGAAGGTTTGAGATGCATCTATTCTAACGCAAGGAGTGTTGTGAACAAAGCGGATGAGCTTAGAGCATGGATCAGTACTTGGAGATATGATGCGGTGGCCATTACAGAGACTTGGATGGCTCAGGGACAGGAATGGTTACTTCAAGTGCCCGATTTTAGAAGTTTCAGAAAGGACAGGGAGGGAGACAAAAGAGGTGAGGGCATGGCACCGTTGATCAGAGACACTGTCATGGCTGGAGAAAGGGGTGGACGCCATGGAGGGATTGTCTACGGAGTCTCTGTTGGTGGAGGTTAGGAACAGGAAGGGGTCAATAACTTTACTGGGTGTTTTTTTTAATAGGCTGCCCAATAGTAACAGGGATATCGAGGAGCAGATAGGGAAACAGATCATGGAAAGGTATAATAATAACAGAGTTGTCGTGATGGAAGATTTTAATTTCCCAAATATCGATTGGCATCTCCCTAGAGCAAGGGGTTTGGATGGAGTGGAGTTTGTTAGGTGTGTTCAAGAAGGTCTCTTGATATAATATGTAAATAAGCCTACAAGAGGAGAGGCTGTACTTGATTTGGTATTGGGAAATGAACCTGGTCAGGTGTCAGATCTCTCAGTGGGAGAGCATTTTGGAGAAAGTGATTATAATTCCATCTCCTTCACAATAGCACTGGAGAGAGATGGGAACCAACAAGTTAGAAAAGCTTTTAGATAGATAGATATACTTTATTAATCCCGAGGGAAATTTGGTTTCGTTACAGTCGCACCAACCAAGAATAGAGCGTAAATATAGCAATACAAAACACCCCAACAATCAAACAACAAAATGCAAGCTATGCCAGATGGAAAATAAGTCCAGGACCAGTCTATTGGCTCAGGGTGTCTGACCCTCCACAGGAGGAGCTGCATGTTCGATGGCCACAGGCAGGAACGACCTCCCGTGCTGCCAAGTGTTGTGTCACGGTGCAATGTGGCCGAAGTCCAACAGTAAAAAGTTCAATATCCAGTCTGCAAACACGTTCCTCGGTCGTAATATGCCCTGGATTGCACCATCCGTTGTTAACCAGATCAGTAAGCACCCAACTCCTTTACGCTTACCACTCTCAGTGCACTTCCGGTCAGCTGGAACGGTATTACCTACCGAACTCCTCTTCTCCAAGAGTCTCTGTTGTCTCGACCCGATCCTCTTTCCTCAGCTTTGTGATCCCCCTCTGCATCCTCTGTGTGTTTTCCTCCGGATTTCAGCAGGGGTGTCCGCCGCTCTGTTCGCTAAACCGGCCGGTATTTGCTGGTCCATGGAATACACAATGCAACCTTGCTTCTGTCCCGCGTGTCGGGATGTAACCATTTCCAGCGCTAAAGAAAACCCAAATAAAACTCTATCTACCAGCATGTTAGAGAGGGTGCAGCTTCGACGTGTTACCGTGAGAAAAAAAAATACAAAAAAAACGTAAATTAAAAAGTAAGAATAAAGTAAGAATAGATCGGAACGGCTGTACCAGGCTGCATGCATGACCAGCACATGCGCACAAACAAACCTAATTGTGGTAAGGGGGATTATGAGGCTATCAGGCAGGAAATTGGAAGCTTAAATTGGAAACAGAGGTTCTCAGGGAAAAGTACAAAAGAAATGTGGCAAATTTTCAGGGAATATTTGTGTGGAGTTCTGCATAGGTACATTCCAATGAGACAGGGAAGTTATGTTAGGGTACAGGAAACGTGGTGAACAAAGGCTGTAATAAATTTAGTCAAGAAGAAAAGAAGAGCTTACAAAAGGTTCAGAGAGCTAGGTAATGTTAGAGATCTAGAAGATTATAAGGCTAATAGGAAGGAGATTAAGAAGGAAATTAGGAGAGCCAGAAGGGGCCTTGAGAAGGCCTTGGTGGGCAAGATTAAGGAAAACCCCAAGGCATTCTGCAAGTATGTGAAGAGCAAAAGGATAAGATGTGAAAGAATAGGACTTATCAAGTGTGACAGTGGGAAAGTATGTATGGCAGGGGTCCCCAACCTTTTTTGCACCGCGGACCGGTTTAATATTGACAGTATTCTTGTGGACCGGCCAACCGGGGGGTGGGTGTTCAAGTAGGGTTAAACTCACCTCAACATGTCTTTTACAGTTAGGGTTGCCAACTTTCTCACTCTCAAATAAGGGACAAAAGTAGCAGTCAAATCCCGGGACACTTTACCCCAGGAAAGACTACCATGACCATGAAGCCTTGCGCAGGCACCTGTGTGCGCATGCGCATACATGCCGATTTTTCCCCAACAAATAAGTTTTGCCTTTATCTTCTCGACTATACTGTACACACATTATTTCTACTTTATATAGGCTGTGTATTTATCATATCATTCCTGCTTTTACTATATGTTAGTGTTATTTATTTTTGGTTTTATGTGTTATTTAGTATGATTTGTTAGGTTATTTTTTGTGCCTGGGAACGCTCAAAAATTTTTCCCATATAAATTAATGGTAATTGCTTCTTCGCTTCACGCCATTTCAGCACAAAAGGTTTCATAGGAACGCTCTACCTTTGTGGGGGAAATACGGGACAAACCAATTTAGCCCAATATACGGGATGTCCCGGCAAATACGGGACAGTTGGCGACCCTATGTTCAAGTTCAACAGTGCGTGACAGGGAATGAGGAAAGGTGCAGCTGACTCATATCGTTTCCTCACTGCCTGGTAGCATATGCTTTGCGGCCCAGTACCGGTCTGCAGCCCGGTGGTTGGGGACCGCTGATGCATGGAACCGGAGAAAATAGCAGAGGTACTTAATGAATACTTTACTTCAGTATTCACTATGGAAAAGGATCTTAGTGATTGTAGTAATGACTTGCAGCAGACGGAAAAGCTTGAGCATGTGGATACTAAGAAAGAGGATGTGCTGGAGCTTTTGGAAAGCATCAAGTTGGTTAAGTCGCCGGGACTGGATGGGATGTACCCCAGGCTACTGTGGGAGGTGAAGAAGGAAATTGCAGAGCCTCTGGCAATGATCTTTGCATCATCAATGGGGACGGGAGAGGTTCTGGAGGATTGGAGGGTTGCGGATGTTGTTCTTTTATTCAAGAAAGGAAGTAGAGATAGCCCAGGAAATTATAGACTACTTAGTCTTAATTCAGCGGTTGGTAAGTTGATGGAGAAGATCCTGGGAGGCAGGATTTATGAACATTTGGAGAGGAATAATATGATTAGGAATAGTCAGCATGGCTTTGTCAAGGGCAGGTCATGCCTTATGAGCCTGATTGAATTTTTTGAGGATGTGACTAAACACATTAATGAAGAAAGAGTGGTAAATGTAGTGTATATGGATTTCAGCAAGGCATTTGATAAGGTACCCCATGCAAGGCTTATTGAGAAAGTAAGGAGGCATGGGATCCAAGGGGACATTGCTTTGTGGATCCAGAACAGGCTTGCCCACAGAAGGCAAAGAGTGGTTGTAGACAGGTCATATTCTGACACAAAGGTTGGAGGTGTTGTGGATAGTGTGGAGGGCTGTCAGAGGTTACAGCAGGACATTGATAAGATGCAAAACTAGGCTGAGAAGTGGCAGATGGAGTACAACCCAGATAAGTATGAAGTGGTTCATTTTGGTAGGTCAAATATGATGGCAGAATATAGTATTAATGGTAAGACTCTTGGCAGTGTGGAGGATCAGAGGGATCTTGGGGTCCGAGTCCATAGGACGCTCAAAGCAACTGCGCAGGCTGACTCTGTGGTTAAGAAGGTGTACGGTGTATTGGCCTTCATCAATCAAGGAATTGAATTTAGGAGCCAGGAGGTAATGTTGCAGCTATATAGGACCCTGGTCAGACCCCACTTGCAGTACTGTGCTCCATTCTGGTTGCCTCACTACAGGAAGGAAGTGGAAGCCATAGAAAGGGTGCAGAGGAGATTTACAAGGATGTTGGGGAGCATACCTTATGAGAATAGGTTGAGTGAGCTTGGCCTTTTCTCCTTGGAGCGACGGAGGATGAGAGGTGACCTGATAGAGGTGTATAAGATGATTAGAGGCATTGATCATGTGGATAGTCAGAGGCTTTCTCTCCGGGCTGAAATAGTTCCCACAAGAGGTCACAGGTTTAAGGTGCTGGGGAGTAGGTACAGAGGAGATGTCAGGGGTAAGTTTTTACTCAGACAGTGGTGAGTGCGTGGAATGGGCTGCTGGCAACGGTGGTGGAGACGGATACGACAGGGTCTTTTAAGAGACTCCTGGATAGGTACATGGAGCTTAGAAAAAGAGAGTGCTTTAAGTAAGCCTAGTAATTTCTAAGGTAGGGACATGTTCCAGACAACTTTCTGGGCTGAAGGTGTCATGGTCTGGATCGGGGGCTCTTTAAATTTACTTTGTTTATGTTACGATCCGGACCGTTGACTCCCTGTTTCCCCTTGGTTCCCTGTTTTCCCGTTTCCCTCTGCCTTGGTGATTAGAGGCAATTTACTCTCAGCTGAACCAGTAGTTTATAGTCTCCGGCTTTCAGCTGTTCAGCGTGAGAGCATTTGCAAAGTCACCAAGGTACGATGTGCCAACGTCATCTGGCCGGAGCAAGCCTAGTCTCCGCCCGAAGCGAGTGCCGGTAATTCGCCTTTCCTCACCGGAGCAACCCTGTCAAGTTACCTCGCCAAAGCGAGCCTGCAAAGTTTCCTCAGCGAGGTGGTTCCATCAGGTAACCCGCCGGAGGGAATCAAGAACCGCTGTCTACTGTTCCCGGGCCGAGTCGAGAGCTCACCACTACCCGGAGGCTCCAATTCAAGTCCTGGCTTCGGGGGCATCAAAACACCAAGTCAAGCCCTGGTCCTGGTGGCATCCAAGTTCCGAGTCAAGTCCTGGCCCTGGCGGCATCCAAGTACCGAGTCAAGTCCTGGCCCTGGCGGCATCCAAGTACCGAGTCAAGTCCTGGCCCTGGCGGCATCCAAGTACCGAGTCAAGTCCTGGTCCTGGTGGCATCCAAGTTCCGAGTCAAGTCCTGGCCCTGGCAGTCTGTGATTCCTGTCCTACCCCCCTGTCTGAATCCCTTCTCTGCCTCTCTCACCTCTAGCCCTCGTCTGCAGCCCTCGCCTCCACTTTGGTCTAGTTCTATCACCGGAGCTAGATAGGTACTGTCTAGTGTTCTTTCGTGTTGGTCTTGTCTTGTCCTCGCCTCCATGGGGTAAGTCGGGCCATCTTGCCGTTGCCCCACAGGGGTCATGTCTTGTCATTTCTTGTCCTCGCCTCTGTGGGGTAAGTCTGGCCGTCTTGCCGTTGCCCCGCGGAGGGTCATGAGTTCCGGTCCTATGTCCTGTACCCAAGGAGGGGTCCTGGCTCTCTGTTCTGTGTGTGAGTCCCAGCCCTATGTCCTGTAGCCAAGGAGGGGTCCTGGCTCTCTGTTCTGTGTGTGAGTCCCAGCTCTATGTCCTGTACCCAAGGAGGGGTCCCGACTCTGTGTTCTGTGTATCTGTCCATGGTTCCATGTACCTGTTCCCCCAAGACCGAGGCTCTGTTTTTCCATGCTCCTCCTCTCCCTAGCCCATGTCATGTCCATGCTTGGTTCTGGGGTCCGAGCCCGGGGCAAGACTCAGGTACTGGGTCCTTGCCCAGTCTCTGGCTCGGAGTCCATACCGTACCCTCTTCATGTCGCCGCTAGTTCTGGAATCCAATTCCGAGTCCTAGCCCAGACCCCTAGTCCCAGCCTAGTCGTAGTCCTGAGTCCTTGTCCAGTTCCAGTTCGCTATTTCCTGCTCCTGCTTTGCTCTCCTGGTATCAAACAATAAACTCAATTTAATTAACCTCACAAGATGTGTCTTGCATTTGGGTCCACCCTGGCTCCCAATGCCCCCCCCCACTGTGACAGAAGGGCCTGTATTGTGTTGTATGTTTTCTATGTTTCTATGTTACTTGAAAGAAAATCCATACACACTAGGTCAATGGTCCCATGCTTGTAGGTGAGACAAGGGAGCAACTCTTTTAGGTGGTGTCCTGCTCTGAATACAATGAATGCAATTTAAAGTAATCTTCAACTTCAAGCTTCATTTGTGCTCAAGAGAAACAATCTCTGGCTAACCTGTAATTCTTGTCAAATCCCAGATGACCTGAGTCATCATGAAATCACCTCAGTACAATCTTCCTGTACTTCTCAGGCAAGTGAGAATGTTGAGTTCTGTTTGGAGGAGAAGCAAAATTTGATGGCACAATTTTGAGACTGTTAGAATTTGTCCTCAACTCCAGTTTTTCCCCATTCTCTCATCAATAAGGGTATATTAAAATGTTTTTCATCTTTCTGTGCTACTGACAATTCAGTGGGGCTCAAGACAAGCAACTGTTTTGTATGCTTGAGGAAATTTGTGGCTAGAAGCGCCCAAATAATCAACAGCTCTATCGGGCTGTAGTCTTTGCTCTGATTTGCCAACTGTGGAAAACTGGTACATTACTTTAACACCAGAGAGAGGAATGTCCTCCCACTCTTGCTCAGTTACCGGCATCTCATAACAGTTTCATGATAATGCATCTGCGTCAATGTTCTGACTCTCTGGTCTATATTTAAGACTGAAATCATAGGCAGACAATGCTGCCAGCCAGCAATGACCTGTGGCATCCAATTTTGCTGAGGTCAAAATATGTTAATGGTTGTTGTCGATTCTCACCTTAAACTTGACACCATATAGATAGTCACTGAGTTTGCTTACCATTGCCCATTTCAATGCCAGAAATTCCAATTTGTGAGCAGGGTAGTTCTGTTCGGATGGTGACGAACTCTGGCTAATGAAAGCAAAAGGTCTCAGGCCTTTACCTTGGTCTTGATATAAAACGCCACCTAACCCTACATGGCTAGCGTCTGTGTGCAATATATATAGCAACTGGAGGTTTGCAAAGGCAAGCACAGCTGCTTTGGTCAGTAACTCTTTAAGTGTCTGAAATGCCTCCTCATACTTTGCATCCCATTTTTCCACGAAGGGTTAAGATAAGCCTTGACTTCTTCTCTCCTGGGCTTTCTCCCTTTCTTCATTGAGGGAAGATAACCACATAGGAGTTGATTCAAAGGGCAACTCATTTTGGAGTAGTTCTTCATGGATCTCCAGCAGCACCCACAGAATCCAAGGAATGAGTGCAGAGCACTCACAATCCTGGGTCTTGGCCATGTGGTCACTGCCTCTATCTTAGAAGGATCTGTAGCCACTCCATGCTCAGAGACTATGTGTCCTACATAGTTGACTGACATTTTACAGAACTGGCATTTGACCAGTGACGGTTTTAAACCTTTAACATTCAGGCAGACTAATACCTTCAGTAGTCTTGTCTCATGCTCCTCTAGTCTTGACCCAAATGCTTTGAGATCATCTAAACACACAAGTACTTCAAGCAGGTTCATGTCTCCAACTGTCTGCTCCATGACATGTTGGAAGTTAGCTGGTGCTTCTGGTATGCCTTGGGGCATCCTTTCAAACCGAAAAAAATCCAAGAGGACATATGAAGGCTGTCTTTCCTTTATCAGATTCACTCATTGGTATTTGGTAATTCTCTGTCTTTAGATCCAACACACGGAACCATTTGCTTCCACTTAAACAGGCCAGAACGTTCTTGATCCGCGGAACTGTATATTGGTCTGTGATTGTACATCTGTTCAGTGTTCTATAATCAACACACATTCATATTTCCCATTCTTTTTCCTACAACTATAGGCGACATATAGGGACTCCTTGACTCAGTAATAATTCCAGCATCTTTATGTTTCAGCAGGTGCTGCCTAACATCTTCAATCTCCACTGGAACTAACCGGCAAGACCCCTCTCGGAAAGGCATGTCCCCTGTCACTCTGATAGTATGGAGAGCACTCTTGGAGCAGCCAACATCAAGCTCATCAGTATAAAAGACATCTTTGTGTCCCAACATCTTATCAGTTAGTCCTTCCATTCCTCTGGTACTGGGAGTCAAAGTTGAAAGACTTCAATGTCAACTTTCCGAATACAGGAGACTGTTTCTCTTCCTTTTTCTTCACTGGAAAACTAGAAAGTACTGCCACAGGAAAAAGATGTGCAATCTGCATTCCATGTTTGAGGGTAACATCTCTTCCTGAAGTACTCCTGACAATCACTGTAATCCAATTAGAATGGACAGCCGAAGATTTCTGCAATTCAGGTCTCACCAGAACTCCCGCAGGTAAGAGTGACTTTTCTTCCTGATTGTCTGGAGCATTCACAAGAATGGCTGGGATGCTGGGCGTCTCCTGCAAATTTGGGTATTCCAGTCACTCTAGATAGTCCACCATGATGTAAAGTGATTGGTTTAGGCTGGGTATACCTCAGTTCCATTTTTATGCTCATCATCCTGCATAGAAGAAACTTTCACATTCTCAAAAGTGGCTCTGAATACGGGATGAATAGACAAGGTTCTCAGAAAATTCTCTCCATTTCTCCCCTTACATGCTCCCATGAGCCTTTTCACAATGGAAGTGTTTGCTTCCACAATAATGGAAGCTCTACCTTCATGACCAGACCCAGTCAGACCAGCACTAGTGTATCAACAGTCGCAGCTACTCCAACATCTGCTTCTGAAAACACCAGTTTCAATGATAAATAATCATCATAAGGGAAATCATAAGCATTAAGCCCCCCAAACCTCAAGGGCACTGATAGGAATCAATGGCAAATGTGTCAAGTACCTGTTGTAAAAGGATCTGTATTGTAAAGTAACTTGAGAAGCTACATCAAGTATGGCTCACATAAATGCCTTCAATCTGTATGGATGCATCAGAGCTTGGTCCCACTAAGACTTCAGGAATATTGATTTGCACTTTAGTATTCCTGTTGATACACTGATTGGAACGTAGTTGCTCCAGGGCATTAGGCCATTCCTTTACTGGATCCCTCTGTAGTTTTCCGTCTTCTTTTCCTGTTTGATTAACCACTGATTTACTTTTTGAAGGGTTTCCTGTCCCTTACAGTTTCACTAAAATGTCCATCTTCCCCACATTGTAAGAGAAAACACTAGACCTATCCTCAGTTGAGAAACCCTTTGCAGCAGCATTCCTCTGCTTTGTGATTTTCACAGGATGTGTCACGTTTAGCTGCAACATTAACAGACATCAACAGAGTCAGCTCAGCTCGAATGTTTGTCACCTCATTTCTCAAAAGCTCTACTCGTGTGACATCAGGAGTCACTTTAACAACAGAGGCTACAGCTGAAGACATTACTCAGCTTTTCAAAACTTTTCACTCCTCAGTCATGTTTTCCTCCTCTCTAACTTGTCCAGGTAACTCAGTAAAAGGGGACGAGGGATCGGCATCTTGTGGGTCATTCGAATACATAGAGCAACCACGTCTTGTGACAGTGTGCCCTTCACAACTTGCTGCACTCTCAAGTGGTTTATCTCAAACAGTTGAATGCTTCCGTTGCAGCACAAACAGAACAGCGGTTTCTCCATTTGAAAATATATGCAAAGAGCTCCTTTCCTTCTTCTTGGAATGACTGTCTGAGCTTCACCATGAGATCAGCTGAACTTTCAGTAGTGCCAAAGTCATTTTCTAGAGCTTGCATATAGTTAACTGACGTGGCTGAAGGATTTTCTGCCTTTAGGAACCTCACTATATCAGTGGTAGGACCCTTTAAACTCTCTACCAGTCTCTGCTTCTTTATATTGTCTGAGCACTGCCATTCATCTAGTAAATGAGGGGAGGGAGAGAGAGGGGAGAGAGAGGGGAGAGAGAGGAGGGAGAGGGAGAGGGAGAGGGAGAGGGAGAGGGAGAGGGAGAGGGAGAGGGAGAGGGAGAGGGAGAGGGAGAGGGAGAGGGAAGGAGGGGGGAGTGGAGAGGGGAGGAGGGGGAGGAGGGGGAGGAGGGGGAGGAGGGGGAGGAGGGGGAGGAGGGGGAGGAGGGGGAGAAGGAGGAAGGTCCACCAGGGAATCCTTTTTTGCAGAGGTATTTATGTGCCAGAGCGAAATGAGCATCAGGTGCCTCAATTAAGGTACTCAACAGAACAAGGGAGGAAACAGGAGAACCCGGAACAAGGATCAATGGACCGGACCATGAACTGGAATGCGGACTTCATGGAGCGGACCACGACAATATATGCATAGGGCCGAATCGGAAATGATAGATACTGGCTGAATCAAGGCATCGCCGCCCCAGAGCATATCAAGGCAATTGAACCCAATGTTTGAACATCGACTTAGGTACCGGGTCAGGCTGTCGGGGCCCAAGGTGAGGGACAGGTGAGTTCAGATCGCTGCTCCACAACTCAGTTCTGTGCTGAACTATGGGGCTCTCTTTGCAGACTTCAGTCCAGAATGCTATTTGCTTGCCTGCGGTTATCATTTGCATGATGTGCATTTTTTCTGCACATTGGGTGTTCAACGATCTTTTTTTATATATGTGGGATCTTCTGGGTTTCTTTGTTTTGTGGCTGCCTGTTAGGAGATGAATCTCAAGATGTATAATGTATACATGCTTTGATAATAAATGTGCTTTGAACTTTAAACTTGAACTTTGAACTTCCCTAGATAAGGGGCCCAAAACTGCTCATAATATTCCAAGTAAGGCCTCACCAGTGCCTTATAGACCCTTAATATTACATCCTTGCTTTTATATTCTAGTCCTCTTGAAATGAACGTTCACATTGCATTTGCCTTTCTCACCACACAATCATCCTACAAATGAATCTTTAGGGAATCCTACACAAGGAGTCCCAAATCCTTTTGCTCCTCAGAATTTTAAATTTTCTCTCCATTTAGAAAATAGTCTACCTTTTTATTTCTTCTACCAGAGTGTAATATCATACAATTCCCGACAGTGTATTCCATCTGCCTCCTCTTTGCCCATTCTCCGAATCTGTCTAAGTCCTTCTGTAGCCTCTCTGCTTCATCAAAACTACCGGACCCTCCACCTTTCTTCGTATCATCTGCAACTTTACCACAAAGTCATCAATTCCATCATCCAAGTCATTGACATATAACATAAAAAGAAGCAGTCCTAACATGGACCCCTGTGGAACACCACTAATCATTGGCTGCCAACCAGAAAAGGCTCCCTTTATTCCCGCTCTTTACCTCCTGCCAATCGGACACTGCTTTGTCCACGCTGGTGTCTTTCCTGTAATACTAAAGGTTCTTAACTTGTTAAGCAGCCTCATGTGTGGCACCTTGTCAAAGGCCTTCTGAAAATCCAACATCAACCAATTCTCCTCTGTCTATCCCGCTTGTTATTTCTTCAAGGAATTCCAACTGATCCGTCAGGCAAAATTTTCCCTTGAGAAAACTCTGCTGACTACGGCCCATTTTACCGTGTGCCTCCAAATACCCCAGAACCACATCCTTAACAATCAACTCCAACATCTTCCCAACCACTGAAGTCAGACTAACAGGCTGTAATTTTCTTTCTTCTGACTCTCTCCCTTCTTGAAGATTGAAATGATATTTGCAATTTTCCAGTCCTCCAGAACCATTCCAGAATCAACAGATTTTTGAAAGGTCATTAGTAATGCCTCCACAATCTCTTCAGCCACTCCTTTCAGAACCCTGGGACGTAGATCATCAGGTCCAGGTGACTTATCTTCTTTCAGTCCTTTCAATTTCCCAAGAACCTTCTCCCTAGCAATGGCAACTTCACTCACTTCTGTCCCCTGCTACCCTCAAACTTCCGGCATACTGCTGTCATGGTTCAGTCTGTGAAGTCTGCATTCTGGTTCACAGTCCGGTCCGTGGACCCAGGACTCCGGGTCTTCCAGCTGTCCCTTGTTTGAGTTAATCATAGGTACCTGATTCTCTTCTTTGGGCTTGCAATATAAGTAGCCTTGGGACTGAGTGTCTTTTCCTTCTCTATGACTTTTTAGTTGCCTTCTTTTAGTTGTTAAAAGCTTCCCTATCCTTAACTTCCCATTAATTTTTGCTCTATTATATGCCCTATCTTTGACTTTGTTATCGGATTTGATTTCTCTTGTTAGCCACAGTTGTGTCATTTTTCCTTTAAAATACTTCCTCCTCGTTGGGATGTATATATCCTGCGCCTGCCAGACTGCTTCCATTCCAACCATTGCTGCTCCGCTGTCATCCCTGCCAGTGTTCTTTTCCAATCAACCTTGGCCAGCTCTTCTCTCATACCTCTGTAATTCCCTTTACTCCACTGTGGTGCTGATACATCTTACTTCAGCTTCTCCTTCTCAAATTTCAGGGTGAATGCTATCTTATTATGATTACTTACCCCTTACGGTTCCTTTACCTTAAGCTCTCTGATCAATTCCAGTTCATTACACAACAGCCAATCCAAGATAGTTGATCCTCTTCTGGGCTCAACCATGAGCTGCTCTAAAAAGCTATCTCATTGGCTTTCTACAAATTTCCCCTTTTGGGATCCAGCACCAACCTGATCTTCCCAATCTGCCTGCATACTGAAATCCCCCATGACTTTTACAACATTGTCCTTTTGGCATGCATTTTCTATCTCCCATTTTAATTTGCACACCACATCCTTACTATTGTTTGGGGGTCTGTATATAACTCTTTTTACACTTACAGTTCCTTTGCTCTATCAACAATAAATCTAGACTGTCTGATTCTATCTAATGATTTCTAATGATTTGGTTTCATTTTTTACCAATAGGGCCATGCAGCCCCCTCTGCCTACCTGGCTGTCCTTTTGATACAATGTTTATCCTTGGAGGGAAAGCTGAAAATCAGGACCTCCAGGCTAGTAATCTAACATCTTCTTTCAGCCATGACTCAGTGATGCCTACAAACTCATACTGTGCTACAAGTTCATTCCATATACTGTGTGCTTTCAAGTAAAAACACCTTCAGTCCTCTATTCACCCTTTTGATTTTGTCTACCTTTTGTATTGCAACTTATCTTGTTGTCTGCAATTTTGTCCTGTTGTCAGCCTTCTTCCTGGTAGCAGTCTCACTGCCTCTGTTTCTAAACCAACTACCTCACCGACAGCACTATCGCTCTGCTTCCCATCCTTCAGGTTCAGGTGTAACTCATCCATTTAGTGCAAGTAGTACGTTCCCCAATGATCCATCAGTCTGAACCCCTGTCACCTGTACCAGTTCCTCAGCCACGCCTTCACCTGCCAAATCATCCCATTCTTACTCAGGCAGCCAGAGATTACTACGTTGGAGGTCCTGATTTTCAGCTTTCTATCTAGCTCCTAAAATCTCTCTTCAGGACCACCTCGGCTTTTCTACCTGTGTTGTTGGTGGCAATATGTACCAAGCCTTCTGGCTACTCGCCCTCCCTCTTTAGAATGCCATGGAGCCGATCCAAGAAATCCCTGAACCTGGCACTGGAGAGGCAACATACCATCCATGTGTCTCTATCACATCTTCAGAATCTTGTTTTTGTTCCTCTGACTAAGGAATCTCCTATCACCACTGCAGTCCTCTTCACTTCTCCTCTCTTCTGAGCCACAGCACCAGACTCAGTCACTGCAGCTCCCCCTGGTGGGTTGTCCCCTCTCAACAGTATCTAAAGTGTTATACTTATTATTGAGGGGAACGGCTACAAGTGTACTGTGCACTGGCTGTGCATTTCCCTTCCTTTTCCTGACAGTCACCCAGTTACCTGTCTCCCTATAGCTCCAGTTCTTTAATACATTCTCTGAGGAGCTGCAGCTCAGAGCACCAGGTGCAGATGTGTTTATCCGGGGACTGGAGGTCTCCCATAACTCCCACATCTCACACACAGTACAAAACACTGCCCCTGGAGCCATTCTCACTACACTACTCTGCCCTAACAGATGAGGAATGAAGAATTAAGAACAAAAAGAGAAACTTACAAGATACTTTATCTCGCCCAAGCCTGATAAACCAAAGCCACTCCAATCACTGACCTATTCACAACAATGGCCACTCCACTTGCACTTGCATTATTTTTATTTCCCTTTCTACTGATTCCAGCTCGGTGATTGGTCGCAGTCCAACTTAAGTCCAATTCAGTTTTATTCCCCCAGAGTTCTTTTGAAACAAAAATTGGTCAGAAACTATTCAGACGGCATACAGCAATAATTTCCACTTGTGATTCCCTCAGGATAGTTTAGTAATCTTCCAGTGTGCTGACTAAGATTTGTCGATCAACCAGCTCCTAAAGTGGATTATCTAGTAATAAATGTTGTTGCTGACTGTGCAATGTTGTTGTATAAATGTTGGTCACTCTGGTTCCTACATTACAACAGTGATTATGCTATAAAATTACAGCACTGTTGGTAAACTATCCTAAGTTCATAAAAGGCAGTAATCATTTTGTAAAGTGATCTTCAGGTGTGTTGTGTATGAAATAAATAGGGGACAGCATTAATATGCAAATAAAGATCCTTGGGAAAAGTAGGGCTCTGGCCAAAAGTTCAGGTACAAATGAAGTATGTGCACTTCACTGTCTGCCCTTTTACATTATTGTTGATATAACCTGAGGTATGTAAAGGCATTTCTGGAAGTTGATGAAAAAGCAGCCAAAGAAATATTTGTTTTAAAAAATAGAAAACAGTTGGCCAAGCCTGCTCTTTCTGAGACCTCAGAATACACCCACATATTGTGAAAGATCCCTCGGGATTTTAAATTCCCTGTGTGCAGTTCAGATAACTGCTCAAAATTCTCACGAGCAAAATGGAAAATTGCTTTTAAAAATGTATCAATTATAAAATAAAATTGATAAAGGTTTGCCACATTTAATTTTGACCAGAATGTGGATTTCAGTGTGATAGATTTCATAAATTCCTGAAATCAAATTCTTTGAGTATATATTGTCAAACAAAAGCAAATAATGCTGGAAACAGCATCTACACTGAGAGAAATGGAGTTGACCCATTTAATAAGGAAACTCTTGCTTGAACTAGAAAAGTGAGAAAACAAGCATGTTTGAAATTGCAGAGGGGAGAGGTGTTGAGAGAACAGAGTGAAAGTTTGCAATAAATTGCAGACCAAAGTTGGCAGAGTAACAATCATTTAAAAAGCAGCATTCTGAGACAGAAAAGGGACAGCATGAAAAAATGAGGACAAAAATAGAAGAGTGGTTACCTGGAATTATTAAATTCAACATTATATCTTGAAGGTTTGAGCAGGCTCAGAAGGGAAGTAAGGTGCTGTTCCCCAAACTTACATACTTTACAGCAGCGGTCCCCAACTACCGGGCCGCGGACTGGTACCGAGCCACAAACCATGTGCTACCGGGCCGCGAGGAAACAATACGAGTCAGCTGCGTCTTTCCTCATTCCCTGTCATGCACTGTTAAACTTGAACATAGGGTTGCCAACTGACCCGTATTTGCCGGGACATCCCGTATATTGGGCTAAATTGGTTTGTCCCATACAGGACCACCCCATCCCGTATTTCCCCCGCTAAGGTAGAGTGTTCCTATGAAACGGTCCGTGCTGAAGTGGCATAAAGCGAAGAAGCAATTACCATTAATTTATATGGGAAAAAATTTTGAGCATTCTCAGACCCAAAAAATAACCTACCAAATCATTCCAAATAACACATAAAACCTAAAATAACACTAACATATAGTAAAAGGAGGAATGATATGATAAATACACAGCCTATATAAAGTAGAAATAATGTATGTACAGTGTAGTCAGGAAGATTAAGTCAAAACCGATTTGTGGAAAAAAATCGGCACGTACGCACATGCATACGTCACATTTGCGCACATGACTTCATGGTCATGGTAGTCTTTCTTGGGGTAAACACTGCCCCGTATTTGACTGCTACTTTTGTCCCTTATTTGGGAGTGAGGAAGTTGGCAACCCCAACTGTAAAAGACATGTTGAGGTGAGTTTACCCCTACTTGAACACCACCCCGCTCCCCCGATTGGCCGGTCCGCAAGAATATTGTCAATATTAAACCGGTCCGCAGTGCAAAAAAGGTTGGGGACCCCTGCTTTACAGGAACAACATAAGAGGCTAGATAGTATGTGTGTGTGTGCACATCTGTGGGAAGGGTGGGGAGGGGTTGAATTAAAGTGACTAGTGACTAGAAACTCAAACAGGCCAGAACAGAGGTATTCTGCTAAGTGACTATACAATCTGATTTTGGTTTCTCCAATATAGGGGAGACCACATTGTTGTGCTGAGCACACTAAATAAGAACAGGTAGAAGTGAATAGCTGCCTCGCATGCAAGGGTTGTTTGGGTCCCTGTATGTGGAAAGGAAAGTGGGAAAAGGACAGGCGTTGCATGAGAAAGTGTCCTTAGAAGGGAGTGGTCAATGCAGACGGAAGAAACAAATAGGGATTGGAGCATTACTTTTGTAATTTATGCAATGCCGCAGAAAGGTGTCTCCTACCATCAAGGACCCCTATCATCCAGGACATGCCCCTTTTCTTATTGCTACCATCACGGAGCAGCTCCAGGAACCTGGACACACACTTATCATTTTAGGAACAGCTTCTTACCCACTACTATCAGATTTCTGAATTGAAAATGAACCCATGTCTACTACCTCACTATTTTTCCCTTTTTTGCACTACTTAGTTAATTTAATCATATGTGTATATGTACACACACACATACACATTACATACTAAATAAGCTTGGTAGTGGAACACCATTGGAGGTGGTGGAAATTGTGAGGAATTACTTGTTGAATATGCAGTTTGATACTGTAGAAGTTGAGGATAAGGGGAATTCTATCTATGTTCTGGCTAGAAGGAGGGGAGGTGAGAGCTGAAGTGCTGGAAATAGAAGAGAGTCATGTGAACTATTGAACAAGCAAAATACAGTTAAGGACAATGAAAGACATCTTAAAGTCACAAGATCGGTGAATGGAATGGAATCCCCACAGGAAGAAGAATTGGAGCAAATGTATTCAAGATTTCTGTGGAAATTAGCGGGCTTATAATGGATATTTGCACCTATTTAATGACCTGAAATAGAGATATAAGAAAGTCAAATATAATATGGACCATTGAGAGTGAAAAATTGTACAAAGTACATAAATTTTCAAGTTCTGTACATTTACAGGTAGCAGCATGAATATAATAATTAATGTAATAGAAAAGCAATGGGGGACCCACATAGCACTGAAACAAATGACCATTCCAGGTCTCCAGCAAAGAGACAGGCATGGAGAGGCAAGCAAACATAGAGACACACAGAGTCAGGCAAACTCTTCGATCACTTGTTCTTATGCCAGTAACTCAGCTTGGTTTCTTCATTCAAACAATACATATGTTCATTAACACTGTGTTCAGCACACACTTATAAATCAATTAGACAGCTTAATGGTCACTCCTTATCCATCAGTCCCTCAATGTATTGAACTTAACACTACTTAGACTTACAAAGGAGGGCATTAATTTTACATATAAGTAATAAGCCTGAATCCAAAAATGAATCCATCAAGCCAACTTGGCGGACACTAAGAAAGAATCCATCAACCTAGCTCTCAAAGTGATCAGCAGACATTTAGTCATTAACAGGCGTCCTCATGTTAATGGTGACTGAGACTAAGAAAGAATCCCACTGCAGATATTAACAGACCGACTGAGTTAGGACATAAGAACATAAGAAACAGGAGCGGGAGTAGACCATCTGGCTTGTCGAGCCTGCTCCACCAGTCAATAAAATCATGGCTGATCTGCCAGTGGACTCATCTCCACCTACCTGCCTTCTCTCCATAACCCTTAATTCCCCTGCAATCCAAAAATCTATCCAACCTTGTCTTAAATATATTTACTGAGGAAGCTTCCACTGCTTCATTGAGCAGAGAATTCCACAGATTCACCACTCTCTGGGAAAAACTCATCTCTGTCCTAAATCTACTCTCCCCAATCTTGAGGCTATGTGCCCTAGTTCTTGTGCCCTAATCTTGTACACTGAGCTCACAAACAATCAATTTGTCATTTTGAACTGTTCAGACATTCATTCAAAGTTTTTCAAAATTTAATATAAAACATTCTCTCCTCCAGATAATGGTTGTACCTTTCCAATTTCTGTCTCTAGCTGCTGGCTTTCAAAGCAATTGTTATCTTGATAGCTTTGTTCAGTAGTCTATCACAGGCATTTCCTCAGTTCTCTCCACCTCTCTCTGCAATAGTTTTCTCACTTTTCCAGTAGTGATGAAGTATCTTTGACTCAAAAACTTGATTTTGGTTCTCTTCCTTTATGCTTCCTGATCTGCAGCATTTTCTGTAGATGACTTGATAGAGAAATTAGTTCGTGTGCCTCACAATAGTGAATAATCCTCTTCTGGGACTATCTGAACCTACTGCTTAGAGTCCATTCACCGCAGCACTGAGTTAGTCAAGCTCTATTAAGTAATACATTGTCATTTCTAACTTGGGTTATGTTTGGATATAATAGTTTGGTTCTTTTCCAGGATAATATCAAATTACTTATATTGTTATGAGCATTGATTTCCCTAACACAGAAGAAAAAATACTTTAAATTCCATAAGTCTGAAATACAAAGTAAAAGAAAGTACTAGAACACACACCAAATCTAGAAGCCGCTGTGAATGTATAAAATGTAGTTAGGTCACAACTATGACTGCCTTCGTTTTGGAACACCACATGGAAGAATGGATGTAAAAGCACCAGGGAGACTGCGGAGTACAATAACAGGGATGTAACCACAGTGTGGAAATTTAGTTTGGTAAGACATTGGCTGGACTGGAATTGTTTTCTTCTGGACAAAAGAGGCTGAACGATTACATGGGCAAAGGAGAATAATTTCATTGAGAACGGTGGGAGTCTGAAACACAGCATGGAATTTTGAAAACACACATCAAATTTGCTGCCTGGCCTGCTGCGTTCACCAGCAACTTTGATGTGTGTTGCTTGAATTTCCAGCATCTGCAGAATTCCTCGTTTTTATGGAAATTTGGAGAAGGTAGAAAAAAATCAACTAATTTGATACAAATTTGGCAAAGCACTTGAAATATTGTAATTACAAGGCTATGTATGGATTGAACTAGACTATGAGAGGGAGTGAGAGAAAAAGGGAAAGAGAGAGAGAGCAAAAATATGTAGGGTGGAGCATGGAGGGCAACTGAGAGAGAGAAAGGTAGTCCAAGAGAGAGAAAGAGAAAAGGAAAGCAAGCAAACATAAAAGGAAGCCAGGAAGTTTTGTATTTACATATCGTACATTTCGATGGACAGCCACTGGTACAATATGGGCAATATGGCAGCAAACTCTGCACAGCGAAGTTCCAGGTAAATGAGATAAATCCCTTTTCCGTGCTGCCTAAGATATAAATGTGGCCGAAGTTACATATGGCAGATTGGCAACTTTTCTTCAATAGTGACACGAAGCAATTAGATGCATTTTACTTTTCCTGTCCATGAACTATTTGGTTCATAGACAGGAGAACCACTAATGACCTAAGAGTGATACTTGACAAGTGTGACGTGGGCATTGGTTCCTAGTTCTTGATTTTAAAATAATAATTCTCATGTTTTAAACCCTTTCAGGAGTTTACCCACCTCTAATTATGTCATGTTCTTTCTCAAACATTCCTTTAATTTTGGCCTGCTTAGTATCACTATCTTGTTTTACCCCACCACTTCAGCTTTCAGGGGCATATGATCTGTATGTCAGAATCAGAATCAGAATCAGGTTTAATATCACTTGCATATGTCAAGAAATTTGTTGTTTTGTGACAATAGTATATTGCAATACATATTAATAAAAACTATAAATTACAATAAGTATATATAAAAAAGAAAATTAAATTAAATAGTACAAAAGAAGAGGAAAAAATATACTAAGGTAGTGTTCATGGGTTCATTATCCATTCAGAAATCTGATGGTGGGGGGAAGAAGCTGTTCCTGAAACACTGCATGTGTGTTTATCTATCTCTTCACTTTCATGTCTTCCCTTAACCTCCAGCACCCAGGGCATGCCCTTTTCTCACTGTTGCCATCAGGTAGAAGATACAGAAGCCTGAAGACACATACTCAGTGATTCAGGAACGGCGTCTTCCCCTCTGCCATCCGATTCCTGAATGGACTTTGAAGCTTTGGACACTACCTCACTTTTTTTAATATACAGTATTTCTGTTTTTGCACATTTTTTAATAATCTATTCAATATATGTAATTGATTTACTTGTTTATTTATTATGTCTTATTTTATTTATTTATTTCTCTCTCTCTCTCTCTCTCTCTCTGCTAGATTATGTATTGCATTGAACTGCTGCTGCTAAGTTAACAAATTTCATGTCACATGCTGGTGATAATAAACCTGATTTTCATTCTGATTCTTTAATTTCCTTTTTCAAAAATAAAATTGAGAGGGGCCTGTTGGGACTTGTCTGTGGAGTGGGAGATCATGGATTGAGCTGGAGACAGTTTCTTGCTGACTTTACATGCCTGTTTTAAAAAGTAAGTGGGGCCTGTCAGGATTGTCTGCAGAGTGGGATAACACAGCGTGATTTGGGGACACTTCCTTATGGAATTTATATGCCAGTTTTAAAAAGTTACTTGGGTCTGTCGGGGCTTGTCTGCAGAGCGGGAGAATGCTTGGGTTTTTAGTAAGCTAGAAAGAGCTAATAAAGAGAAGTGATGTTTAAGCGAAGTGGCCATTGTTGGAACGGCTATTTTGGGAGCAGTCATTGATGGAGTGGGCCAGTGTTAGAGTGGTCAGGCTTTGGCAAGAACAGGTAGAGGTTAGAGCTTGAGAAGTTGGAGTCAAAGGTATAACAAGTGTAGGTATTCTCCTCCCCTAAGATATGGGACTGCAGGCTATCTATCATTCTCCCTGATGACTACATCAGCAAGAAGTGCATTCAACTTCATGTCCTGACTGACAAGGTTAGGGAACTGGAGCTGGATCTGGATGTACAGTACTATGTCAAAGTCTTAGGCATATATATAGCTAGAGAGCTTAAGATTTTTGCACAGTACTGTAACTTCAACTTACTGCTTGCAATTTACAATTTGCATTAAGAACTTAAGACTGGTTCTTGCTTGAATCTGCAATATTCACAAAATTCCAAAATACTCCCAGCAACAAGCACAAAAGTGATTGAGCTCTTCAGGAAGCAGACCTCATTGGCATTTACAGTGCTGTGCAAAAGTCGTTAGCACTCTAGCTATAGTTACGTGCCTAAGTCTTTTGCACACGACTGTACTCAGAACCATCCAGGAGGCTGAAGAACTCATAGATGAAACATTTACTGAGGTGGTCGCAACCAGAGTGCAGGCTTCAGATAGTAGATGGGTGACCACCAGGAAGGAAAAGGGGAGTTAGCAGTCAGTGCAGGGTTTCCTCATGGTCATTTACATCAGCAATAAGTACACCCCCTTGGACAGCGCTGTGGGTAATGACCAATAAGGGGTTAGCAGCAGCAGCCAGACCAGTTGCATGGTGGATCAGCAGGGAAGGGTAAAGTCAGGCAATGTGATAGTGATAGTTAGGGGGACAAGCAGGAGATTCTGTGGCTGCAGAGACACACCAGCATGGTGTGTTGCCTCCCAGGTGCTAAGGTGCAGGATTTTGCATAGTGACTGTAGAATATTCTCTAGAGGGAGGGTGTGCAGCCAGGGGTCATGGTGCACGTTAGCACCAATGACATAGGTAGAAAAGGGGCAAGAGCTCCAGCACAGTTATTATAGGGAATTAGGAGAGAGGCTGAAGAGCACGACCTCTAAGGGGTAAACCTCAGGATTACTCCAGGTAGCATGTGCTAGTCAGACCAGGAATGGGATGAGGTTCTTGGATAATTGGAATATTTTCTGGAGTAAGGATGACCTGTACAAGGGGGACATATCGCACCTAAACTGGATGTAAGCCAACATCCTTCCCAGGAACCTCACAAGTGCCACTCGGGAGGGTTTAAACTTGTTTGACAGGGATGGGAACCAGAGCACCAAGTCAGAAAGTGGAGAGATGGAGAGGAAGGTAGATGTCAGAGCCAGCAAAAAGACGTAGGAGCAAAGTAATAGATACGGTGGGACGGATAACTTGAAGTGTGTGTATTTTAATAGTAGAAGTATTATGGGTTAAGGTATTGAACTTAGAGCATGGATCAGTACATGGAACTAAGATGTTGTGGATATTACAGAAACTTGGTTGAGAGAGGGACTGGAATGGGTACCTAATGTCCCAGAGCTCTGATAATTTAGAAAAGATAAAGAGGGAGGTAAAGAAGATTGGGGAGTTCCATTACTCCTCAGGGACAATATCACAGCTGCACTCAGAGGGGACATAATGTAAGGCTCATCTGCTCGGCATATATGGATAGAACTCTAAACTAGGAAGGGTGTAATCTCTCTGACAGGATTATACTACAGACCTCCCCGCGTGCCCCCCCCCCCAGTAACTACTGGGACATTGAGGAACAGATACACAGGCAGATTAAGGAAAGGTGTAAAAACAAGCAGGTTGTTGTAATGGGGACTTCAACTTGCCTAATATAAACTGGAACATTCTGAGTACAAGAGGTTTTCATGGGGCAGAATTTGTTAGGTACATCCAGGAGAGTTTCTTAAGTCAATATGTAGATTATCCAACAAGAGGAGAGGCTGTACTGGACCCGGTATTAAGTAATGAACCTGGCCAGGTGACTGACCTTTTAGTGGGTGAGTGTATTGTAGCCAAATTACAAAGATAGGTGGAATATTAAGTTACAAGGTGGGCACAAAGAGTGTTCAACAGAGTATAGGTTAAGTAAGTGGGCTAAAGTTTGCCAGATGGAACATACTAAGAAAAGAGAGATCGCCTAATTTGGTAGGAATTATATTTAAAAACAAACAGAATATTGGTTTAATGGAGCAATGTACAGAATGCTGTGGTTCAGAGAAATCTAGGTAACCTTGTACATCAAACAGAAAGCTAGCACACATTTATAGCAAAGATTTGGGATGGCAAACGGAATGTTTGCTATTGATACAGGAGAAAATAATTAATGAAAATAGGGCTAATTTTGCTGCAGGTGTACTACATAATACTACATAAACTTTGTCCTCATTACCTGCTGACTTCCTGATCTTTATATGGTGAGATGGGAGCCAAATTTTTCCCAGAGCCACTGAAAGAGAATGAATGATTCATATTCATATTCTAGCAAAGTTAATCCAGTTTTAATAAGATAGAGTCATAGAGCCTTACAGCACAGAAACAGACCCTCTGTCAAAAGCCAAACTGTTACTCTGGCTAGTCCCATCAACTCACGCCTGGACCCTAGCCCTCTATACCGTCCCATCCATGTACCTATCCAAACTTAGCTTAAATGTTGCAATCGATCTGCATCACCACTTTTGCTGGCAGCTCGTTCCACACTCACACCACACTCTGAGTAAAGATTTTCTCCCTCAGGTTCTGCTTAACTATTTCACTTTTTACCCTTTACCTATAACCTCTAGTTTTAGTCTCATCCAACCTCACTGGAAAAAGCCCCCTTGTATTTACCCTATCTATACCCCTCATAATTTTGCATTCCTCTATCAAATCTCCCGTCATTCTCCTGCACTCCAGGGAATTAAGTCCTAACCAATTGAACCTTTCCCTTTAACTCAGGTGCTCAAGTCTCAGCAACATCCTGGTAAATTTTCTCTGTACTCTTTCAATTTTATTGATTTTTTCCTGTAGCTCAGTGACCAAAACTACACACAATACTCCAACCTTCCTCACCAACATTTTATGCATTTTCAACGTAACATCCTAACTCCTGTACTCACTACTCTGATTTATGAAGGCCAATGTGCAGAAAGCTCTCTTTACAATCCTATCTACCTATGACCTCACTGTCAAGGAGTTATGAATCTGTATTTCCAGATCCCTGTACTGCCACACTCCTCAGTTCCCTACTGTTCACTGTGTAAGTCCTACCCTGGTTTGTCCTCCTTAAATGCAACACCTTGTCTGCATTAAATTCCATCTGCCATTTTTCAGCCCTTTTTTGCAGCTGGTCTAGGTCCTGTTGCAAACTTTGATAGCCTTCCTCACTGTCCACTACACCCCATTCTTGGTGTCGTCCACAAATTTGCTCATCTGATTTACCGCATCATTGTCCAGATCATTAACAAAGATGACAAACAGCAACAAACTCAGCACCGATCACTGAAGCACACCACTCATCGCAAGCCTCCATTTAGAGAGACAACCATCTACTACCATTCTCTGGCTCTCCTGCTAAACCAATGTTGAATCCAGATTTTCTCTCTTCTCCCCTCTTCTATTGGGCAGAAAATACAAAAGCTTGAAAGCAAGTATAACTAGGCTCAAGGACAGCTCTACACCTGTTACAAAACTATTAAATAATTCCCTGGTACGGTAATATGGACTGTTGACCTCATAATCGATCTCATTATGATCTTGCACCTTACTTGTTTACCCACACTTCATTTTCTCTGTAGCGGCTACACATCATTGTGCATTGTAATTGTTTTACCTTGTACTATCTCCAAAGGCGGCCTTAAGCATCTGGAGGCCCGTTTCAAGAGTTAATGTGGGGCCCTACCCCCACTTCCCAATAAAAAGAAGAAAGAATAAAAGCAAATATTCAAATTGGTTTACATCAATAATGGTATAATTTCGGACTTAAACGTTGATGCATTATATGCACTTTCAGCATAATGGACAGACAGCTCAACATAATCCAAACAATTCTCTTAATTAAAAACTGAAACAATGACATTTTTTGCTTTGGAGTGAGAAGCCTCGCCGTTTTCAGCAACTAGTCTGTATTGAATGGCACTATGTGTTAGGTATCAGCTGACATAAGAACAGCTTAAACAATTTCCCTCTAATTAAATTAATAACAAAAGCAATGTCATATTTAATGAAAATTCACACTTTATTTATTCAATGAATAGTGTCTGAAAGTTAACTACTGGAAGTTTACAACAAATTGCGTCTCGTGCTCTTTCAGCACCACGGACAGCTCGCATAAGGCCTGGAGAGCGAACAGGAGGAGAGTGAGAGAGAGAGGGGACACAAGCGGGAGAGAGAAATTACGATTTGTGGAAATGCCACCTAATCGCCTATACACATTTTGAGTGAAATACGTGGTTTATTTTATTATTTTAATTATAAACTTTATTTCCGCTAAAAATGTGTTAAAAGACTTACCACTAGAACTTCACCACCCTCCTGGCTTGAGTGCTGAGAATGCTTTAATGAGCT
Source organism: Mobula birostris (assembly GCF_030028105.1). Taxonomy (NCBI): domain Eukaryota; kingdom Metazoa; phylum Chordata; class Chondrichthyes; order Myliobatiformes; family Myliobatidae; genus Mobula; species Mobula birostris. Next base: position 62,481,673 of record NC_092372.1, on the reverse strand, counting down.
CATCTTTGTCCAGCGATTTTGTTATTTCATGCTCAATTGATATCTGAGCAAGAGCTGAACGGACGCTCCTGGAGCATGGTTGTCCTCAGATGCGTTTTGATGAGCTTTAGCCTCGAAAAGCTTCTCTCTCCACTCGCTACAGTCACAGGCACTGTCAGCATGAGTCTTAGAGCAATGGTGAGGTTAGGATACAGTTCAACCAGATTGTTGCTGTAAATGCAGCTCAGGATCTGCAGGCCAGTGGTTTCTTTTGCAGGCACGGCACTGACAGCAGCTGACACCTCGCGCAAAAGGTCCTCAGCATCCACATCACCAAGTGCCCTCTCCATGTTTACGCAGCTGTCTTTCAGTGTGCAATTTTGGGTGGCTTTTTTCATTTCCTCTCTTCCATAAATGAAGCCAAACAGACTGTAAAATGACTCCATCAGCTTGAAGCGCTCACTAATGCCTGTGATGGCAGAGTCCACTAGTGGAAGGAAAACTTCTCTCGTCTACCGTTCCTCGGGTGCCACTGTCAGGGAAGGATCTGCACTTTGGGACTCGTACTGGAACTGGCATTTTGGTTTTCTGATTCATGCAGTAGGAAAGACTATTGGCATCCCTATCTCTTCAGCTATGTCCCTGGCATCTGTTTGGGCAGATGAAAGGCCGTTCTCTCTGTATTCCTTGAGAAATTTCAGAACATATTCCACCTCACGCTGTAGCACATCGATTCCCATTTGTGGGCTCTGGAGCAGCTTGCTGACACGATTCACCTCATGTAAGACGTTGTACCAGATGATAACAGTGAGCAGGAATTTCCATGGCATGATCTCCTGTTCTAAGCCTCTGGCTGCAGATGTGGTTTCACTGTCACTTTTCTGTGTGGCATGTTCAGTCAGTGACAGGAGCGCATTGCCAACATTGGGAAGCTGGTAGCGCAGGACTTTCACACTTTCACGCGGCACTCCCATCGTGTGTTGGATATGGCCTTGTGGGTCATCTGTGGCATGTTCTCCTTGAAAAGCTCCCATCTCTGTGTTGATGAGCTGAATAGTGTGTACAGACATTGCAGCACCCCAAAGAAGCTCACAGACTCCACTGTTGATTTTCCACATCGACAATGACTTAGGGTTAGGCTGTGGCTGGTGCATGGCATGAACAGTGCTTTTTTGTTAATATCTAGCACTCTCTTCTGCAGCCCACTATTTTTCCCCTACATATTGCTCCCCTTATCATATGCCTGCCCCCTGCATTTTGAGATATCTAATCCTAACTTCTCCATATGTGTTAAGAAAATGTCAGTTAGGCCTGCACCTGTTGTGTCAAGCACTGGTAGGAAACCAACAAAATCCTCACTAACAGTAGCTCCGACATTTACTTGGCATGTGACAATGCACAGTGTCACAGAGAGCTGCTCTATGTGTGCAGCGTCAGTGGTGCAGTCCATTATCACCAAGTAGTAACGTGATTGTTTTACTCTTTCTGTTATCGCTTCCAGTGTCTTGTCTCCAATAAGTGTGATTAACTCATTTTGTATGGTTTTCCCCATGTGGTGGTCAGCAATCTCTTTTTTCTCTGCTCGTCTGACATGTTCACTCATCACTGGGTCAAACTCGGCAAGCAGCTCCACCAGACCTAGAAAGTTCTCATTATTTGGTTCATGTAGGGTGGAATTGTGGCCACGGAAAGCAAGGTTTCGTTCTGCAAGGTGACAGACTATGGCAATGAACCTCTTCATGACATCATTCCAGTGTTTTTTTTCCCAGCATTTGCATTTCTTGGTACGTGCTGCTGTCAATGGCACAGTGTGTTCTTAAGCGCGTTTCCAGCTCACGCCAGCTTTCCATGTTGGCACAGTGCGCATTTGACTTCTCATGATCCTGGAGTGCGAGAGTGAGTCACTCCCACACTCTGAAAACTCCACAAGTGAGACTGTGATTTCGCCTGCCAAATAGGGTACAGCAGAAACAGAAGATTGAATCAGATGATTCTGAGTACACTAACCATGACCTACAAATGGTTTCTCCATTTTTCATCTTCATAAGATATCAGTCCTTGGTAAAACGACGGCGTGATTGGCTCTGTGGAAAGTTAATGTCCTCTAACTGAACCGGACCTCTCCTAACAATGTTGATCCATTGGTCACTGGTAATATGCGTTGGCCAACGTGCTGGATCGGTCTCTGTGAATGTTAGTGGGGCTTTCTCTCTGTCTGGTCTGCTGGTGGCGGTATCTTCCTCACCTGTCTCAGTTGTAGGACCGTCATCATGCTGTGGTGCTTGTTCATCAAACAAAGTTTGGTCATCATTATCACCATCTGTTTGAGTAGAATTGTTCTTCTCATTTTCATTGCTCTGATTATCAACATCTCCTGTACAGCTTATACTGTCACTTGGCACTGCAGTCCCATGCTGTGACGATGGTGCAGCAGCAACTGCAGTCAGTGGGCCTTTTACAGATGCTGGACCAAAGAAAGATGTAACTTTTGGGAGACTATTTAGACGTTCTGTTTTGTTGTCTAATATTTTCCTTTTTCAGCACCACTAGGATGGGAGCGTTTCATTTTTCTCTCATTGCAAAGTAGCCTTCTTTGCTAGGAGCAATGTTTACAAGTGAAGTAAATATTTTAATGTATTTTCTCAGATGTCAGTCAGCGAGCGCCCACTGGTGGTTTGGCTGGCAATAGCAGGAGAATATTGTGGCGTCTGGGAGCTATGCATTAAATTTTTGCATGTCAGTTGGCGGCCCCTGGGAGGGCAGGGCCCGTTTCAGTTGAAATGGGTGAAATATAGCTAAGGCCGCCTATGATTATCTCAATGCGCTGATTTGTGCAAGGATTTAGTTAAAATAGTGTAATGATTTGAACTGTATGAACAGTATGTAAGACAAACTTTCACTGTATTTTGATACGTGACAATAATAAATCGATTCCAATTTTTGTAGTACTGACTGCCACATTTGCCATTCAACAATTGACTGTTCAGAAAAATACCAATTAATTCGTTTCAATTTGCTTTGCCTTGTCTGAAACAGGTGAAAGATGCAATGTAAACAAACCTTGAAACTTTACTAGTCAGATCCTGGAAGTCTCCAAAGTCCAGGCTAATGCATGTGGGGGCATCTTTTGGGGGGGTATGAGGCTGTTGCTTCTACAAGCCAAAACCTGAGAAACGACTTTTATTTTAAGTATACAAAACTTAGAATATTCTCAACCAGCCACTTAAATGCAATGGTCTTTTTTTCCAACGTCCACCTGTTCAAACGAGACATTTCGTTTTCTTTTTCATTGGCGTCGAGAGAGTCAGGACTGCACAGGCGTGTGACGTCGTGCAGGGAAGCAAGGAAGATTTAAAAGGAACACAGCCTTATATAGTGGGCAGCGGAGTTTGCAGGCTGCGGAGTGAGCCAGGAGCAGAGTGAAGGCTTAAGGGCTTTGGCTAAACGGGCTTAGGCGGAAACGGGCGAGGCGAAGAGGGTTTGGTTATTCATTTTTTTTTCCCTGTTATTTGAAGAGAGGGGGAAGTATGAGTGTGAGGGCAGCTTGTCGTTCTCAGTGCCGGATGTGGGAGGTAGTGGAGTCTCCTAGCCTCCCGGACATCCACATCCGCGCCAGGTGCGTCGAAATGCAGCTCCTAAGAGACCGCATTAGGGAACTGGAGCTGCAGCTTGATGACCTTCGTCTTATCAGGGAGAGTGAGGGGTTGATAGAGAGAAGTTACAGGCAGGTGGTCACACCAGGGCCAGGGGAGGCAGACAAGTGGGTCAAGGTTAGGAGGGGGAATAGGAAGAATAAAGTAATAGAGAGAACCCCTGTGGCTGTGGCTGTGCCGCTTGACAATAAATACTCCTGTTTGAGTACTGTTGGGGGGGACAGCATACCTGGGGGAAGCAACACTGGCCGTGCCTCCGGCACAGAGTCCGGCCCTGTAGCTAAGAAGGATAGGGAATGGAAGAGGAGGGCAGTAGTAATAGGGGACTCAATAGTTAGGGGGTCAGATAGACGATTCTGTGGATGAAGTCAGGAGACCTGGATGGTAGTTTGCTTCCCTGATGCCAGGGTCCGGGACGTTTCTGGTCGCGTCCAAGAGATCTTGAAGTGGGAGTGAGAGGAGCCAGAGGTCGTGGTACATATAGGTACCAATTACATAGGTTGGAAAAGGGGAGAGGTCCTGAAAGGAGAATATAGGGAGTTAGGAAGGGAGCTGAGAAAAAGGACAACAAAGGTAGTAATCTCGGGACTACTGCCTGTGCTACGCAACAGTGAGAGTAGGAATGCAATGAGATGTAGGATAAATGCATGGCTGAGAGATTGGAGCAAGGGGCAGGGATTCAGGTTTTTGGATCATTGGGACCACTATTGGCGCAGGCATGACCTGTACAAAGGGGACGGGTTGCACCTGAATCTTATGGGGACCAATATCCTGGCGGGGAGATTTGTGAGGGCTACTAAGGTGACTTTAAACTAGAATGGTTGGGGGAGGGAATCAAATTATGGAGACTAGGAGAGGGGAGGTTGATGTAGGGGAAAAAGAAGAAGAAGATAACAAAGTTGTTTGCTCAGTTAAGGATAAACAGAGAGTGGGAGGTGGAGAGTTTCTTAAATGCATCTATTTTAATGCTAGGAGCATTGTAAGAAAGGTGGATGAGCTTAGAGCATGGACTGATACCTGAAAATATGATGTTGTAGCTATTAGTGAAATGTGGTTGCAGGAGGGGTGTGATTGGCAACTAAATATTCCAAGATTTTGTTCCTTCAGGTGTGATAGAATAGGAGGGGCAAGAGGGGGAGGTGTTGCATTGCTTGTCAGAGATTATATAACAGCGGTGCTCTGGCAGGATAGATTAGTGGACTCGTCTAGGGAAGCTATTTGGGTGGAATTGAGGAATAGGAAAGGTGTTGTGACGCTTATAGGGGTGTGTTATAGACCACCTAATGAGGAACGAGAACTGGAGGAGCAAATTTGTAAGGACATAGCAGATATTTGTAGTAAGCACAAGACTGTGATTGTGGGAGATTTTAATTTTCCACACATAGACTGGGAAGCCCATTCTGTAAAAGGGCTGGATGGTTTGGAGTTTGTAAAATGTGTGCAGGATAGTTTTTTGAAGCAATACATAGAGGTACCAACTAGAGAAGGGGCAGTGTTGGATCTCCTGTTAGGGAATGAGACAGGGCAGGTGACGAAGGTATTTGTTGGGGAGCACTTCGGGTCCAGTGATCACAATACAATTAGTTTCAGTGTAATTATGGAGAAGGATAGGACTGGACCTAGGATTGAGATTTTTGATTGGAGAAAGGCTAACTTTGAGGAGATGCGAAAGGATTTAGAAGGAGTGGATTGGGAAAATTAGTTTTATGGGAAGGATGTAACAGAGAAATGGAGGTAATTTAAAGGTGAAATTTTGAGGGTTGAGATTCTTTATGTTCCTGTTAGGTTGAAAGGAAAGGTTAAAAGTTTGAGAGAGCCATGGTTTTCAAGAGATATTAGAAACTTGGTTCAGAAAAAGAGAGAGATCTTCAATAAATATAGGCAGCTTGGAGTCAATGAGGTACTCAAGGAATATAAAGAATGTAAAAAGAATCTTGAAAGAAATTAGAAAAGCTAAAAGAAGATACAAGGCTGCTTTGGCAAGTAAGGTGAAAATAAATCCAAAGGGTTTCTACAGTTATGTTAGTGGCAAAAGGATAGTGAGGGATAAAATTGGTCCCTTGGAGAATCAGAGTGGACGGCTATGTGCAGAGCCAAAAGAGATGGGGGAGATTTTGAACAATTTATTTTCTTCGGTATTCACTAAGGAGAAGGATGTTGAATTATGTAAGGTAAAGGAAACAAGAAGGGTAGTTATGGAAAGTATGACAATTAAAGAAGAGGAAATACTGGCACTTTTAAGGAATATAAAAGTGGATAAGTCTCCGGGTTGGACAAGATATTCCCTAGGACTTTGAGGGAAGTTAGTGTAGAAATAGCAGGGGCTCTGACAGAAATATTTCAAATGTCATTAGAAACGGGAATGGTGCCGGAGGATTGATGTATTGCTCATGTGGTTCCATTGTTTAAAAAAGGGTTTTAAGAGTAAACCCGGCAATTATTGGCCTGTGAATTTGACATCAGTGGTGGGTAAATTGATGGAAAGTATTCTTAGAGATGGTATATATAATTTTCTGGATAGACAGGGTCTGATTAGGAACAGTCAACATGGATTTGTGCGTGGAATCTTACTGAGTTTTTTGATGAGGTTAGTAAGAAAGTTGACGAGGGTAAAGCGGTGGATGTTGTCTATATGGACTTCAGTAAGGCCTTTGACAAGGTTCCACACGGAAGGTTAGTTAGGAATGTTCAATCGTTAGGCATTAATATGGAAGTAGTAAAAAGGATTCAGCAGTGGCTAGATGGGAGACGCCAGAGAGTAGTGGTGGATAACTGTGTATCAGATTGGAGGACGGTGTGTAGCGGTGTGCCTCAGGGATCTGTACTGGGTCCAATGTTGTTTGTAATATATATTAATGATCTGGATGATGGGGTGGTAAATTGGATTAGTAAGTATGCAGATGATACTAAGATAGCTGGTGTTGTGGATGAAGAGGTAGGTTTTCAAAACTTGCAGAGAGATTTAGGACAGTTAGAAGAGTGGGCTGAAAGATGGCAGATGGAGTTTAATGCTGAAAATGTGAGGTGCTACATTTTGGTAGAACTAATCAAAATAGGACATACATGGTAAATAGTCATAGTCATGGTCATAGTCATACTTTATTGATCCCGGGGGAAATTGGTTTTTGTTACATTTGCACCATAAATAATAAATAGTAATAGAACCATAAATAGTTAAATAGTAATATGTAAATTATGACAGTAAATTATGAAATAAATCCAGGACCAGCCTATTGGCTCAGGGTGTCTGACCCTCCAAGGGAGGAGTTGTAAAGTTTGATGGCCACAGGCAGGAATGACTTCCTATGACGCTCTGTGCTGCATGTCGGTGGAATGAGTCTCTGGCTGAATGTACTCCTGTGCCCACCCAGTACATTATGTAGTGGATGGGAAACATTGACCAAGATGGCATGCAACTTAGACAGCATCCTCTTTTCAGACACCACCGTGAGAGAGTCCAGTTCCATCCCCACAACATCACTGGCCTTACGGATGGTAGGGCATTAAAGAATGCTTTAGAACAGAGGGATCTAGGAATAATGGTGCATAGTTCCCTGAAGATGGCATCTCATGTGGATAGAGTGGTGAAGAAAGCTTTTGGTTTGCTGGCCTTTATTAATCAGAGCATTGAGTAGAGGAGTTGAGATGTAATGTTGAATTTGTATAGGGCATTGGTAAGGCCAAATCTGGAGTACTGTGTACAGTTCTGGTCACCGAATTATAGGAAAGATGTCAATAAAATTGAGGGAGTACAGAGGAGGTTTACTAAAATGTTGCCTGGGTTTCATCTCCTAAGTTACAAAGGTTGAACAAGTTAGGTCTTTATTCTTTGGAGCACAGAAGGTTGAGGGGGGACTTGACGGAGGTGTTTAAAATTATGAGGGGGATTGATAGAGTTGACGTGGTTAGACCTTTTCCATTGAGAGTGGGGAAGATTCAAACAAGAGGACATGGGTTGAGAATTAGAGGACAAAAGTTTAGGGGTAACATGACGGGGAACTTCTTTACTCAGAGAGTGGTAGCTGTGTGGAATGAGCTTCCAGCAGAAGTGGTTGAGGCAGGTTCTATGTTGTCATTTAAAGTTAAATTGGATAGATATACGGACAGGAATGGAGGGTTACGGGCTGAGTGAAGGTCGGTGGGAATAGGATAGGGTAAGAGTTCGGCACGGACTAGAAGGGCCAAGATGGCCTGTTTCCGTGCTGTAATTGTTATATGGTTATTTTCAGAAGGATCGACTATGAAGTCGATGAAAGGCTCAAATCCCATTGCATGTGTGTGTGTGTGTGTGTGTGTGTGTGTGTGTGGACCTTCCTCAACAGGGCACTTGGGCCAATCTCAGTCATAGTGTAGGGGCATCAAATTGCTGGCAGAAAGGCCGCCCTAGTCCCGCACCGGCTGCTTTGTTGCGCAGTAATGGGGACTGGAATAGACAATGACGCAAACAAAAGGGACATGTCACTGGAGGACATAATGATGTCATAAATAAGGAACTGGGTGGAACCTGCTGACGTCAGGGTCTGGAAAAAAGGAGGAGCTTGCTGATGTCACGAAGCGGAGGGAGGAGACAGGCGGCAGAAAGATGGCGGCGGGCAGATGATAGCCGAGCCGGAGTTGGGTGTGGGGATTGTGTGGCTGTGATCGCAGTAGCGTGCGTCATGTGCCGGTAGTGGTCGAAGGAGGAGGAGAAAGGGAAGGAATAAAGAGACGACAAGGAAGGAAAAGTCGAACAAAGCGGCGCGATGGAGGACGTTAACTCGAACGTCAGTGCCGACCTGGAAGTACGGAAGCTGCAGGAGTTGGTTCGCAAACTCGAGAAGCAGAATGAACAGCTGAGGACCCGTTCCACCATATTGAGTCCGAAACACACGGCACCGGTCCCCGCACCCACACCCGCCCCCGCCGGCAATTCGTGGCAGCCCCTCCTCGCCTGCTGCCCCAGCCCGGCCCAGACTCTGGAAGGGGAGGTGCTGTCGCAGCTCACGCAGCGGGGAGGAGCCGTGACCCAGTCGCCGGGATCTTGCGGCCTCTCGGGCTCGATCGGCTGGGACAGCCCCGGGCTGGCAGAGCGCACGGTGTTGGATGAGGTGGCGACATTGGATCTGGAGACAATGAGTCTGCAGGATGATGGTGATCAGGAGCAAGAGGACAGCTGGTGAGTAGGAGGGCGGGCACGGTCCGGCTAACGGCACCCGCCCAGTGTCTGGTTTTGAAGGTAGTCTCTTGACACATTGTCTGGCAGTGGGATGTAACTCAGCGCTGCTGCCCTTCTACCAGTGTCTCTTCCTCTCGTTACATGTGGCTTTAAATTTGGTGTTTTGATATCTAATCACGTATGTTGGGATCCTTTTGAAAACATACATTGATGTATGAATGTGAGATTGGAAACAAGCTAAATGTTCATCTGGTGCTGCCATAGGATAGTTGGGATGTGGGTTTCCTTTTACCCAAAGATCCATACCTTCTAATTCCGTGGACATAGCCTCTGCATAGGCAATTAACGATTGAAGTTTATGGCTGTTTGTGGAAACAATGTCGCAGTAAAGTACTGTTAAAATTAAGAATATTTTGATTATAAATTGTTGTGGGTGCTATGAATGTGATGTGTATTGTTAATATACCTGCCCTTTTCAAGTAACCACAATGATTATTGAAAATACTTTTGGAAGTCAGTTTTCCCCAAGTATGTGTTCTTTTTATTTAAAATAATGTTTAACAGTATGGATTTTATACTCCTGAAACGGTTTCATGGCATCACCTGTTGTATTTAATCTGTTTCTTGGTGTGAAATTTCCTTTGATGTGATGCTAAAAAAAAAATCAGAAAACTTTAATGCAATATTCTCTGTAATATAAGCAACACACTCAAAATGCTGGAGGAGCTCAGCAGGCCAGGCAGCATCTATGGAAAAGAGTACAGTCGACGTTTTGGACTGAGACCCTTAATCAGGACTGAAGGGCCCTGATGAAAATTCTTTGTATTTGTTTGGTTTCAATGTTTTTCACATCTACAGTACAACAAACCACTAATGCTTTATTTGCTTCAGTATGTGCAATGGCTATATTAATATACTTCAATATCTTCACTTATTAATCAAAAGCAGTAATCTGAAAAGATATACTTCTGATTCTTGATCTTAACTAAACTAGGTAATCAGTATTTGTATATGTACAAATCTTAATGTGCCTGATAATCTATTTTTTTAATCAAGACCCGGCTGGTGGCGTAGTGGCATCATTGCCGGACTTTGGGACGAAAGGTCCCGAGTTCGAATCCAGCCGGCTCTCCTGCATGCTTTCCATCAGTGCTGGCTAACCTCTTTGGAAACTCACCCGGCAGAAGGCAATGGCAAACCACTGCTGTAACTTGCCTTATACGTGGTTCCCCGCTACGTCAGAGAGACGTGGAGGGAAATTGTCTGCTAAACGGAGAAACTCCAGATGTGACGTACCTTTCCTTTTTTTAATCAAATGTTGATAAGTTCAGGTTCAAATGATTTCTTAACAAACTGACTCATGGAAGACACGAGACTGTAGATGCAGGAGCCTGGAGCGACAAACATTCTGCTGGAGAAAAGGTATTGTTGATGTTTTGCAGTCCTGTTGTAGGACTTGAACCCAAAGTATCAACAACGTTTTCCTCCCACAGATACTGCTTGACCCGCTGGGTTCCTCCACTGGATTTTGTGATTCATGGAACTCCCTCTGTTCTACGTACCTCAGCTGAACCAATTTAATGTCAAAGAATGTATGCAGTATACAGCCTGAAATCCTTACTCTTTGCAGACATTCACAAAACGGGGAAAAAAAAGAATGACAGAAATGTCAGAGCCCCAAAGCCCCCCTCCTCCCTCCAGTGCACAAGCAGTAGCAAAGGCATCAGTTCCCCCCACCACGCAAGCAGTAGCAAAGCCCCAAAGAGACCATGATCTAGAGTCCATCAAAAAAACTACTGTCCCTCCCAACACTTAGGCACCTCAGACGGGTTCTCTCATTGGTGAGGAAGAGAGACACATCACTCCCGCAACAAACAGGAGCATGAGACCAGCAGCTCGCTGTTTCGATGTTAAAGTCTGCCACGTTGCTTCTGAGTCCCACGACTCGAGGACTGACAGGCTCTCGCTGACCATCAAAGGATCGGGAGAGGAGCTCGCTAGAGTACATGGTGCCGCCTTCTGACAACAGTGCACACCACCTGCTGTCTCGATGTTTCAGTCTCCTACAATGCGTCGGTCGGCGACATCAGCGCAGAACTGGGTCGTCTGCAGGGCTGCATCCTGAAAACGCATGACAAGTCCGAAAACGAGAACCTACCGCCCGTGGGGAACCACAGTTTGAAATGCAGCTGTAGATCACAGACTCTGACAAGACCCCCTCAGCCACCTTAAAAGAAAAGAGAAACTTGAGAAAAAAAGAATAAGCTGATTTGCGCACAAACAGGAAGAAGTTGCCTGGGTCTGCAGAAACATCTGACGCCATCTTTATACTTTGCTAGTACAGTCAAGATTGATTTATGCAGACAAAAGTGATTGCTGATGCTGAAAACACAAAACACAAGTGGCATCTTGGCGCGTCTCAATCTGAAAGATTGACATGCAACTTTTGCCTCCACAGATGCTGCCTGACCTTCTGAGTTTTTCCAGCATTCTGTTGTTTTATCTCTTCCGCTGTTGTTCAGTCATCTCTTCCGTTGAAGGTTATTAGTGATCAGAAATGTGAGTTTGTTTTCTATAAATGGTCAAAAGCAGATGATGCATCCTGAAACAGTATGATATTGGTGTGAATTCCCCATCCTTGGAATTTGAGCATGTAATTCTGACTGCATCACGTTCTTGTAAATAAGAGGGTTTTGTTTTTGTTAGCTCTGTCTGTTTACTTGTCTCAACTGATTTAACATATTGGTCTGTCGACAATGTAAAGGTTTTGCATGTTGAGTCTTTGCTCATACTCAGATGAAACTGACTTTTATTGTTCTTGAGAAGATGGTGGTCTGCCTTCTGGAATTCATGAAATCATTGTGTAGATACTCCTGCAGTGTTTTCATGTGGAGAGTTTAGATCTTTACCTGGGACAGTTGTGAGTTTTCAAATTGTGACTTGGAGGGCAACTGCAGAATCAGTGTTATGCAGCCCATTCAAATTCCTGTTCCTATCTGTACTATTCTGATTACCAGCTCCTGGTCTGTAGCCTACACCCACTCATGCAGGTGTTCTTCATGTGATTCCTTCTCGGGTAGCATTTCTCCAGACTGTAACCATTTTCTGGGTGAAGAACATTTCTTCTTACTTGTCACCTTAAACCTACACCCTCTAATCGTGGATAGCTCCGTAAACTATTGACCTTTCATAGAAAATTGCCAATCATTCTGCTGTATAATTATTGTTTCTATAATCAATGTTGCATTGTTCCTCACACCACAACCCTCTTGTTTCCTCCAGTTTTCTCTGTAGCTATTAACGTTGGGTTGTCAGTCCTGCTCTTTGTCATGTTTCAGTTATAGCAATGATGCTATACTTTCATGTTTGTCAGTGCCCTGAGTCAGCTGCTTTATTTACTGAATTCCTTGCAATCAAGTATATACCAAAGAAATATATAAACCTCTGCAAAGCTCTTGTCTTTAATCTAGTCATTGTTTCAGGTGCCTTTCATACTGGCTCGCTGGTTATGTCCTTGTGTTTCCAACCTTGTGAATTTAATGTACTAAAGTCTTAGGCACTCATATATAACTAGGCTACCTAAGACTTTTGCAGAGTACTGTATTTGTCAGTGTGGAGCGGGCAGCGTATTTGAAAGCCTGGTGCAAACAAAGGATGTTGAGAATGGCAAGGGTGAGGTTCAGTTGGCAGAGGAGTGCCAGGGATGGGGGGGTGTGGGATGGGTGCAGACACCCCCAGCCCTGAAATACAAAGCAAGGTAATTTGATTCCAAACAATTGGTTTATTGATCATTATAGAATGTCTCTCTGGAGCTTTCTGCTCCCTCCCCTCCCCCTTCCCCTTTCCCAACATGATTCCCCTCTCCCTGCCCCCTTCCCACTCCCAGTCATGAAATTGGATTTATTTTGCGGTCGCATTACAGTGCAATACATAAAATTACGGCAGTACCGTGCAAAGTCTTAGTCTCACTAGCTACAGTATGTATATGTTCCCAAGACTTTTGCATAGTACTGTATGCATGAATTCTTGTCTACTTGTCAACTGAGAATCTCCCTAATAGCATTGGGAAAACTCTGGCAAATTAATCCCGGCTCTGTTGAAGTGGAACATTCCATGATATGCAAGCCCTGCCTGTCTCTGGAATCAGTCCCAACGTGCTGGGAATTGAAACTTTCTCACCCTACTACATTTCCAACTAATTCATCTACACTGTTCTTCTGTTTTTATACTAATTATTATATGACATCAGTAATAATCTAAAGTTATTATCTTTCTCAAATTCCTAAAATCTTGTAGAGAAACAGTTTCTGCCTTTAATCATAGCGCCACAGTCTCTAAATATGTTCCCTCTTGTCTGAAGTGTTGTACAGCTGCTTGGTGACACTCATAATCTTGCATTAGGGAGGTGAAACATGTTGCAGTCGGTCTCTGGCCAAAGAAACCTTTCTGCTTCCAGATAATCTTTTAAACTGATGTTTCCAGCTAAGCCATTGAAGGTTCTTGTGATTTACTTTTGCGTGTACTCCCCAGCGATTGAAGCCATTTACTGTATTAGTTGCAGGGACGACTCCAATGCTGCCTGCCTGGTTCTTTTGCCTGACTGGCTATTGTGCAACTGACGATTTTTGATTCTGGTAATCACACTTTTTAAAAGTGACCAGCAGTAACATTTGGTCAGATGATTGAAATGTTTAATCTTTTCTAAAGATAACGTTTTCATTTTGATATTTTGAATCATTTTTCTGATCCTGGAAGTAAGTCTTCATTTATATTTGAATGATTGAGTGGCCTCCAATTTATTGAAGCATGAAGGTACCCTTAGTAATTGTTAACTGGATGGCATTTTGGACCTGCTTTGGAGAATGAGTGAACTGTCAGTTTACCGTCTCCAAGGGAGCCTAGTGAGGTTGGGAGGGAGTGTGTAGCCTGGAGTCCTGGAAGCCTGGACCCAGGCTGCAAACCTGTGGTCAATTCCACTGCTTCTCTCCCATTCATTAGTTGAGCAAGCTTGACGTTGGTGAAGATGAGAGTGGAGGACAGGTGGGTGTTTGGCCAGTTTCTTTCTAACTACTCTCAGAGGAAAATCTTGGGTTCTATGTTACAAGAATTGGTCAGTGAGGCTTGTGGACTTGGGAGACTTTAAGGTTGATGTTGCTTATATTACGAGATTCTGGTTACTTTTGTCCTTGCTGTTTTTGAGCAGTTTGGTTGAAGTAATCAGTGGCTTTGGTGAAGACTGGCTGTGCGGTCTACGGTCAGCTAGTGGCGCTGAGTTGGACTAAACTGAATACTCCTGGTTTGAGGAACATAAGGATGATTTAATTTTCTTCATTAATAATTGCTTCGATATCATGATGTGTAGTTTTTGGCTTATTTAGTGTGTCAGGAGCAAGTCCAGAGTATTCCATTAACTTGCGGTACTTGTCTTGTAATGCTGCTTGAAAGTTTTTTAAAGCTCCCTTCGTTTTTTTCTGAAAATATGTGACACTTTATTTCCTTGTGTTTTAATTTCTGGAATTTGAAGTGCAGAGGTTATTTCATTAAATGCAATTCATAAATCTGCAAAGAATTTATAAGTATATGTAGTTGTTGAAAATTAGTTTCTCAAAAATATCAATGTAATTATAAATCTTTACTGGATTTATGAGATTGCAGTATTAAAGGAAAATGCTATTTTTACATTCGGGTGTGGGTAGTGCTGCTGCCTTGCAACTCTTGCAATTGGGGTTCAATCCTCACTGGCTTAGTGTGTATGTGGAATGTCTACACATTCTCCCTATGACTGTACTTTTCTTCCCCCTCCCCCTCCACCCTCTCCCATGTGTACAAGCTTCCTCCCACGCACTAAAAATGTCATTGTTAGTACGTAAATTGACTGTCATAAATTACCCAAGTGTGGATGGCTGGCTGGCTGGAGGATCAGGGTGGAATCAATGGGTCTGCTTAAGAGAAAAAGTCACAGGGAAGTGGAGGAATGATATTGGGAGGGGTTCTCTGAGAGCCAGCATAGATTTAATGGTCCAAATGGCTTCCTGTATTCTAAGGCAGTGGTCCCCAACCACCGGGCTGTGAGGAAATATGATTTGGCGATATGAGTCAGCTGCACCTTTCCTCATTCCCTGTCATGCCCGCTGTTGAACTTGAACGCACGCGAGGTCATTACCCACGCATCATCCATGTCAGTGCGGGAAGGAGATCAACTCCTCGAGCTTGCAAATGACGGTGTATGTATAAAAAAAAGTATGTTTTGACATAACATCTCTGCCGGTGTTCTGGATCAAAGTCAAGGCTAAATATCCTGAGATAGCCATGAAAGCACTGAAAACGTTGCTTCCATTTCCAACATATCTCTGCGAAGCGGAGTTTTCTGCAGTGAATGCAACAAAAACTAAATTGCGGAATAAACCCCCTTCGAGTATCGCTGTCTCCCATCACCCCTCGATAGGACCACATTGTTGCAGGAAAATAAGCCCAGGGCTCCCACTGATTCAGTGCATATTGGTGTGTTGCAATGATTTTATATGTTCATACAGGGAAAATATGTGCTGTGTGTTTAATATCCAAACATTACTTAAAATGTTATGATGCTATTGACTTATATAACCATATAACAATTACAGCACAGAAACAGGCCATCTCTGCCCTTCTAGTCCATGCCAAACGCTACTTTCACCTACTCCCACCGACCTGCACTCATCCCATAACCCTCCATTCCTTTCCTGTCCATATACCTATCCAATTTTCCTTTAAATGATAATATCGAACCTGCCTCTACCACTTCTACTGGAAGTTCATTCAACACTTACTTCAAGCTCCCCTGTACTCCCCTGATAATTGACTTATCACTATATTCATGCGAGGAAAATATGCGCTGTGTGTTTAATATTAAATTCGTTAGATAAACCCTTTTAGAAACGAAATAGAGTGTATCACCTATATTCTGGTTGTGATTAACACCCACCCCCCCCCCCACGAACAGAATCGCCAAAAACAATTTGTAGAAAAAAATCGGCACATACACGCATGTGCACTGGTGCCTGCGCAAGGCTTCATGGTCATCGTAGTCTTTCTCAGGGTAAACACAATGTATTTGACTGCTACTCTTGTCTGTTGGCAACCCTACCCCCTCTGCATTTGCACTTGTCCTCTGCATTTCCCCTTCCAGCCTGATTTAGAGTGCATAGCAATTCCATTGTCATTACAGGATCTAAATCCTGGAATTTATGCACTATTGTATTGTAGGGGAGTTGCAGCAATCATATGAGGTGTGAAATTTCCAAATTAAGTTGAGTTATGGTATGACAACTTTTAGGTAATGGTTAGGGTGGTCAGACTAGCCTAGTGTGTGATTGCAGTGTACTTTGTAGATGCACACATTTTTTAAAAAAATGAAGCCCTTACCAATTTACCCCTTGTCACCCTGTTTGTTGTTGCTTCACCAGGATTGCACCTCATCTTTAAGTACATTTTCTCCATATTTGACCTGATGTTTTGAATTTTAATGTTATCTGGAATCAATGTTGAAGATATTTAGGGTGATTCACCAACCAGTATGCCACCATTACTGTTTTTCTTTTGTGATAATGGATTGAAATGTACCCAAAGAATGTGATGGCAGGTATCTCAAAATGGTTTTGAATCACAAAAGGAACAATGCCAGCATATGTTACCTCAAAAATGTCAGATAAATTGGTTAAGTATGCCGGTTCCAAACTTTATTTACTCTGTACCACTTTGCCTGGTATTATCCTGAGTTCCTACCTCTTAATTTCAGATTTATACCTATTTGTAGCATCTTATCTATATCCTTTATTGTTAAGATTACTTCAAAATATTAGTTTGATTCAGCTATCATCTGATTGTATTCCCATGTTGATTCTCCATACTATCCTTCCATTCAGCTTTCACACATTTCTTTAACTTTTTTTTATAAATAACTACAGGATTTCTTATCTACTTAAAATTTCTAGACAGCTTTGACTTGTACTCTCATCATCATTTTGTGCTGTGTCGTGTTACATAGGCAATCATGGCTTTTGATCATGATTGTTCTTAGCAGATTTTTCTACAGAAGTGGTTTGCCATTGCATTCTAGCCAGTGTCTTTTCAGGACAGGTGACTCCAACCGTTATTAATACTCTTCAGAGATTGTCTGCCTGGAGTCAGTGGTCACATAACCAGGACTTCAGAGGTTCAAAGGTACATTTAATGTCGGAGAAATGTATACAATATACATCCTGAGATGCTTTTTCTTTGCAACCATCCACGAAAACAGAGGAGTGCCCCAAAGAATGAATGACAGTTAAATGTTAGAACCCCAAAGTGCTCCCCCCCCCATGTGTAAGTGGCAGTGAGTGACAATCCCCCCTCCCCCCACTGGCAAAAAAAAGCAAGCATCAGCACTGCCACTGTGCACTCAAGCATGAGCAAAGACACAAGACTTGCAGTTCCCCCAAAGGCTTCGTGTTTCGACATACTGCAGGTTCTCTCTCTCTCTCCCCAATAAGGGAGAAAAAGGTGTCTCCATTTTCCCAGTGAGCGGGAAAACATAACAAACAACTCACTAGTTTACAACGTTAAAAGTCCATTATGTCGCTTTTTTCAAGCTCTGTGCCTGAAGATCGCAAAGATCCTGGGTCTCAAGGCACACAGCAGATATTCCGACGACACATGGGTCTCCTGTCGTGACACTGACCCTCGATCCGCCCGTCTCCAGAGCCCCGAGATCCTAGGCTTCGGAATTTGAGCCAGACTCTTAGGCTGAGCCTTTGGCGTGCCGACCAACGACCAGTTATGGAACCCTGAGAGCGGGTCCCATTCCTGCAAAGAATCCTGCAATGTCATCGTGTAAATCCAGGTCGGGGTCTTCAAAAGAACCCTGAAAGGGAAAACTAGAAACATTAAAGATGGAGATAGAGCTGTTTCTGAAGATGCAAGCAGAGGTGTTGCCGTTAGGCGTCACTAACTAGAAGCCACCTCAGTCAGTGCGGCTGCTGGTGGTGAAATGTGCACCAGCTGTTCATATGACCATCCACCACCTGTTCCCATGGCTTCATGTGACCCTGATCGGGGGTGGGGGGCTAAGTAGGTCCAACAGCTTGCCCAAGGGTGACCTGCAGGCTAGCAAAGGGAAGGAGCACCTTAGACTTCCTTTGGCAGAGATGTATCTCTACCCTGCCACCAAACTCTATTTTTCTCTTTTTAATCTTCCAATTATTCTTTCTCTTTGGAGCATCTGGACAGTAAAGACACCTACATCACACTATTGTTTGATTACAGTTCTGCCTTCAATACTATTATTCCATTCAAACGCATGACTGAACTCTGGTCCCTGGGAGTTAATGCTTCCCTCTGCAACTGGATCCTTGACTTTGCAGTCTGTGGGTCAGAATCAGTAAGGATAGGTAGAGGCACCTCTGCCATGATTATTATAAGTGTGGTGGAGGTGTTGCTGTCTATCCCTACTGATTGCAAAGAAACTGGTACTCCACAAGGTTGTGTTGTTAGCCCATTACCCTAGCCCCCTACACTCATGACTATGTGGCCGGATTCTGCTTAACTCCATCTACAAGTTTAACGATGAATCCACTGTAGTGGACCACATCTCAAATAAGAATGAGTCAGACTAAAGGAAGGAGATGGGCTTGGTTGCATGGTGTCATGACAACAGCCTTTCCCTCAATGTCAATAAAACAAAAGAGCTGGTTATTGGCTTCAGTGAAGGAAGGAGTGCACATGCTCCTGTTTACATCAGTGGGGTTGAGGTTGAGAGTTCCTAGGTGTGAGCATCACCAATAGCCCATCCTGGTCTAACCACATTGATACCATGGCCAAGAAAGCTTACCAATGCCCCTACTCCCTCAGGAGGCTAATGGAATTTACCATGTTCCGGTCAATTCTTAACAATTTTTATCAATGCACCGTAGAAAGTGTTCTGTCTGGATGCGTAACAGCTTGGTATGATAACTGCTCTGCATATAACTGCAGGAAGATGCAGCGTTATGAACCTAACTTAGTCCATCACAGGAACAAGCCTTCCCTCTATGGACGTAGTCTGTACTTCACACTACCTTGGTAAAGCATCCAGTATAATCAATAACCCCACCCACCTCAGACAATCTCTCTCCTTCATGCTCCCATTGGGTAATAGATACAAAAGCCTAAAAGTACATACCACCAGTCTCAAGGACAGCTTCTATCTCATCATTATCAGAGACTCAGACAGAGCTCTACACTAAAAATGGACTCTTGGCCTCACAATCTACTTTATTATGATTTTGCACGTTATTGTTGACCTGCATTGCACTTTTTTGGTTGCATTTTATTCTGTATTGTTATTGTTTCACCTAATTCTAGTTCAGTGTACTGTGTAATGATCTGATCTGTATAAACATTATGCAAAATAAGCATTTCTCTGTCTTGGTATATGTGACAATAATAAACCAATACCAAATATTCTGTTTCTTTAGCTTGATGCTAACTTTTTTAGTTAACTATAGATGGTATATCTTCTTGCTAGTCTTCTTTCTCATTAAATGTATTTATTCCCATTATTCTGAAAGATGCCCTTGTATGTCTGTTCCTGGATTTGACTGATGTTTTAAGTTAATTTCCTAACTCCGTAATGTGTTGTAGCAAACAATCTAGAAAATACTTAGAGTTCCTCTGTTAAGGTACCTTTCATCGATCTTTTTTCCGAGTCCATATGTGGATCAAAAACCCAGTGACTATCATTGTATCTTTCTAGCAAACTCCCATTGCTTCCTCCTTTACATTTTATCCTACCAAATTGCTACTCTTTTAGGAGACCTGCTTTCATAGTGTCTTTGTTTTTTTATATATCTCCAAACTGCTACATCCTGGTTTCCTGAACCTACATCTTTGTTGTGCTGAGATCATCACTAACTAGAAAATGGTAAATTGTCTCTGTTAACTTTCAGTTCTTCTAATTTGTATGAATTCAATACTGAGATCCCAGTCTGTCATCTGAATGCCATCTCACTGTGATGGCTATTTAATCCAACATTTATTTGCTTTCAATTACACTGCTATTTCAAGTGCTATGTGTGTTCAGATACTGTACGGGGGCTTAATTTTGTCCTTTTATTCTTTGTAACATCTATTGATTTGCTTTGAGACTTCCATTTGCAGTCTATTTATCGTTTCTCATCCTAATACTTTTCTTTTTCCATATCTTTGTCCAAACTATTTAGTTTAAAATCTTCTCTTGCCCAATTCTATGGTTTACTCAAGATCTAGTCCCAGCATGGTTCAGGTGCAGATTATCCCAATTTGCAGCTTTTAATGTCTCCAATGTTAATCCAGGTACTCCAGGAACAGAAACCTACTTCTACCTTACCAATGTTAGATTCGCACATTCGCATCTCGAATAGTTCACCCTGTGCCAATTTGCGCAGTTAGCAATAAAAAAGATAATTAATTTGGAAGCTTTTTATAATTTGGTGTCTAGCCTCCTAATAGTGACGATGCTGAATTTCTTTTATCTGTATAATTTGTTGGTGTCTGTGTGTATTATCACTACAAGATCCTCCATCTCCCCCTCCTTCCCCCATATATTTCTGTCCAGTCCAGAGGAGAGAAGTGAAATCCTTGCACCAAACAGATAACCCAGCCCTCTGGACATCAGTTCTTTTCTGCATAGAATGGTCTCAATCTCTTTCAACTCTGTGGTCCTCCACGTCCGTTGCATTCTTGTCTGCTCATCCAAAAAAGCGGAAAGAACCTCAAATCATTAGACAGTTGCATACCCATGGTCCTGCCTTCAGATTCCCCTTACTGCCTCATTTGCAGTCATACTCCTTTTTCACCGATGACTGACCAAATCAGAAGATTTGGGCCTCCTGGTGGAAAACATCCAGATACCTTTCCCTTGCTCTGATTATATTGCAGCTTCTGCAGCTCACTTGACAGCTTAATGACTCGTGCACATTTGCCCTATATTGTTTTGGTGACCAGAAGCTCCTGTATGCCACTGCTATAACCTGTTACCTAACCTACATTCTTAGTTTTTATTGTATTAACCGACTAGTTGGATTTTACTCAATTAGTTAATTTTCCTCTCTGTGGGAAACTGTTTGGTTTAATGGTCACCATTACATAGATTTGTTTTTATTAAAATTCCAGGCTTACAACCAATAGAAAACGGCGTGTTGCCTCCCAGGTGCCAGGGTACGGGATGTCTCGGATCGGGTGCAGAGTATTCTGAAGGAAGAGGGTGAACAGCCAGAAGTCTTGGTACACATTGTTACCAGTGACATTGATAGAAAAAGGGAGGAGGTCCTGAAGAGAGAATCCAGGGAGTTGGGTAGGAAGCTGAAAAGCAGGACCACCAGGGTAGTAATCTCAGGATTGCTGACTGTGCCACGTGCTAACAAGCGCAAGAATAGCGTGATCAGGCATATTAGTGTGTGGCTGAGAGGCTGGTGTAGGGGGCAGGGCTTCGCGTTCCTGGATCATTGAGGCCTCTTCTGGGGGAGGTACGACCTGTACAGAAAGGATGGATTACACCTGAACCCAAAGGGGTCCAATATCTTAGCAGCCACATTTAATAGAGCTGTTAGGGAGAGTTTAAACTAATTTGGCAGGGGGACGGGAACCATAGTGATAGGGCTGAGGAAGGGGGAAACAGAAATAAATCAAAGATAATGTGCAGCAGAGATGATAGAAAAGACAGGCAGGAGGTGAGGCATAATCACAGCCAGTAGGATGATTTACAGGGCAATAGAGGTGTGGTGCAATTAAAATAGAAAGCAACAAATACTGGACTAAGAATGTTATATTTGAATGCATGCAGCATAAGAAATAAAATGGATGATCTTGAAATTCAGCCTCAGATTGGCAAGTATGACGTTGTGGCCATCTCTGAAACTTGGCTAAAGGATGGCTGCCATTGGGAGCTGAACATCCAAGGATATACGGTGTATCGGATTGATAGGTTAGTAGGCAGAGGGGGTGATGTGGCCTTGTGTATAAGAAATAATATTAAATCATTAGAAAGGGATGACATAGGATCGGAAGGTGTAGAGTCTCTATGGGTTGAGTTGAGAAATGGCAAGGGTAAAAGGACCCTAATGGCAATTGTATACAGGCCTCCAAACAGCTGCTGGGATGTGGATTACAAATTACAGCAGGAGATAGAAAAGGTGTGTCAGAAGGGCAGTGTCATAATCGTTGGGGATTTTAACATGAAATTGGATTGGGAAAACCAGGTCAGGTTTGGGAAAACCAACCTCAAGAGGGGTTGGATTGGGAAAACCAAACTCAGAGAGAAGTTGTAGAATGTCTAAGGGATGGCTTTCTAGAGCAGCTTGTTGTTGAGCCCACTAGGGGATCGGCTGTGCTGAATTTGGTATTCTGCAGTGATCCAGAGGTGATAAGGGAGCTTGAGCTTAAGGAACTCTTAAGGAGGAGTGATCACAATATGATCGAATTCACTTTGAAATTTGAGGAGAAACTAAATTCCAATGTGTTGGTATTCAGTGGAATAAAGAAAATTACAATGGCATGAGGGGGGGGACTGGCCAAAGTTGACTGGAAAGGGACACTAGCAGGAAGGACAACAGAGCAGCAATGGCTGGAGTTTCTGTGAAAAATGAGGGACGTGCAAGACAGATGTATTCCAAATAAGAAGACATTTTCGAATGGAAGGAGGACACTACTGTGGCTGATAAGTGAAGTCAGAGCCAAAGTAAAAGCAAAAGAGAGGACATACAAGGAAGCCAGAGCTAGTGGGAAGATAGAGGATTGGGAAGCTTTTAAAAACTTGCAGAAGGCAATTAAGATCATTAGGAAGGAAAAGATGAATTTTGAAAGAAAGCTGGCAACTAATATCAAAGAAAATTGGTACCTTTTAAGCTTTTTTAAGTATATAAAGGGTAAAAGGGAGTTGAGGGTAGATATAGGACCAATAGAAAATGACGCTGGAGATATTGTAATGAGAGACAGATAACAGAGGAACTGAATGTGCATTTTGCATCAGTCTTCACAGTGGAAGACATCTGCAGTATACCGGAATTCAAGAGTATCAGGGGAGTGGAGTATGTGCAGTGAAAATTTCGACTGAGAAGGTGCTCAGGTCCTTGTGGTTTGAGGGTAGAATAATGTCCTGGACCTGATGGAATGCACCCTTGGGTTCTGAAGCAAGTAGCTGGCGAGATTGCAGAGGCATTAACGATGATCTTTCAAGAATCGATAGATTCTGGCATTGTACCGGATGACTGGAAAATTGCAAATGTTACTCCGCTATTTAAGAAAGGTGGGAGGCAGCAGAACTAAAACTATAGACCTGTTAGCCTGACATCAGTGGTTGGGAAGTTGTTGGAATCGATTGTTAGGGATGAGATTATGGAGTACCTGGAGGCACATGACAAGATAGGCCAAAGCCAGCATGTTTTCCTGAAAGGAAAATTCTGCGTGACTAATCTACTGTAATTTTTTGAGGAAATTACAAGCAGGGTAGACAAAGGAGATGCAGTAGATGTGGTGTACTTGGATTTTCAGAAGGCCTTTGACAAAGTGCCCCACACGAGGCTGCTTAGCAAGATAAGAGCCCATGGAATTACAAGGAAGTTACTCGCATGGATGGAGCATTGGCTGATCGGCAGAAAACAGAGTGGGAATAAAGGGATCCTATTCTGGCTGGCTGCCATTTACCAACGGAGTTCCGCAGGGGTTGGTTTTGGGACTGCTGCTTTTTATAATGTGTGTCAATGATTTCGATCATGGGATTAATGGATTTGTGGCTAAATTTGCAGATGATACAAAGATGGGTGGAGGAGTGGGTAGTGCTGAGGAAACAGAAAGCCTGCTGAGAGACTTAGATAGTTTAGGGGAATGGGCAAAGAAGTGGCAAATGAAATACACTGTTGGAAAGTGTATGGTCATGCACTTTGGTGGAAGAAATAAGCGAGCAGACTATTATTTAGTTGGGGAGAGAATTGAAAATGCAGAGGTGCAAAGGGACTTCAGAGTCCTTGTGCACGTTACCCAAAAGGTTAACCTCCAGGTTCAGCTGGTGGTGCAGAAGGCAAATGCAATGTTGGCATTCATTTCTAGAGATACAGACTATAAGATCAGGGATATGATGTTGTGGCTCTAATAAGGCACCTGTGAGACCACACTTAGAATATTGTGTGCAGTTTTGGGCTCCTTATTTAAGAAGTGATATACTGGCTTTGGAGTGGGTTTAAAGAAGATTCACGAGAATGATTCCAGAAATGGAAGTGTTACTATATGAGGGACATCTGGCAGCTCTTGGGCTGTATTCCCTGGAGTTCAGGATAATGAGGAGTGATCTCAGAAACATTCAGAATGTTAAAAGGCCTGAACAGATTAGATATGGCAAAGTTACTTTCCATGGTAGGGGAGTCTAGGACAAGAGGGCACTATTTCAGGATTGAAGGATGTCCATCTAGAAATGAGATGTAGAGAAATTACTTTAGTCAGAGGGTGGTAAATCTGTGGAATTTGTTTCCACAAGTCATTGGGTGCATTTAAGGTAGAGATAGATAGGTTCTTGATTAGCCAGGGCATCAAGAGGTATGGGGAGAAGGCAGGGGAGTGGGGATGACTGGAAGAATTGGATAAGCCCATGATTGAATGGCGGAGCAGATTCGATAGGCCGAATGGCCTGCTTCTGCTCTATATCTTTTGGTTTCATGGTCTTAAAATCCCCAGCAAGTGGGACTTACTAGTCCAGTAACGATTTACAGAAGAAATCCTTGTATGGTCATTTATATAGTTTGACTCACTTTTGGGGCAAATTGAGTGCAGTGTAATTGGAAGTCACTTTATGATCACGGTGTGTATTTAAAACAGATATTTAGTAGGATTATATCAGTTGTTATAAGCAATTCACATTGTAATTTTCCAGTGTCATAATCATTTCTCTATTAATAAAAAATGAATTGTGTATAGTTAAACTTAAATCAACATCGAATACCACATTTCGTCCCAGAACATGTTTGCTATGATCTGTTTTGAATTTTTGAGAAATTTCTTTGCGATTGACAAACTCATTAATTACGACCCTTCCTATTGGAAACCTAGATACTGATTAATTTCTTAATGTATATTTGTCCTTTCTCTTGTGAATGCATTGTATAAATTGGAAAAGCTACATTTCTAGGGTAATATTTATGTTTCACTACAAGACCAGGCAAAAAGTAGAGCGACAAGGGGTGATTGGTAAGTTTGTGGGCTAAGGTAGAAGGAGTCAATTTTAGAAACATTTATTTTTCAACATAGTCCCCTCCTACATGTACACACTTAGTCCAGCGGTCGTGGAGCACACGGATCCCTTCTTTGTAGAAGTGGTCCACAGCAGGGGTGATTGATAAGTTTGTGGCCTAAGGTAGAAGGAGATGAGTTATACATCTCTTGTTACATGCACGTGCAGTTCAACTCTTTGAGTGAAAAGAAAGTTTGAGGTTAATAGTTCATCTCCTTCTAACTTAGGCCACAAACTTATCAATACCCCTGCTGTGGAGACCACTTCCGGAGGTCCAAGACGCCAACTCCTACAAAGAAGGGATCCATCTGCTCCACGACTGCTGGACTAAGTGTGTAAATGTAGGAAAAATAAATGTGCTAGGTTTTCTAAAATTGACTCCTTCTACCTTAGGCCATGAACTTATCAATCACCCCTCGAAGTTTGGCAAAGTATCATTTTTGATTAGTTTCTTTTTCGTCCAAGTGGAAAATGTATTCTGTTATTCTGTTGTGTTTTTCATATACCCATAGATCTCCATTACTTGGAGGAAGTAGGGAATTCTGTATGGTCATCTATTTTGCATAGCTTTTTGTGGGGGGGGGGGGAGAAGAACCCTTCAGTACATGCTGCTTTTCGTGGTACATTTTCTAATCTATCTTTGTTGCAGTCTGAATCACTGTAATATTTAGACTTTTTTCCAGCTAATTTCTCTTATCCAGCTAAATGGGTGTTATACAATCTTTTCTCTATTACATATCATTAACATACTAAAATAGCATTCAATAAACGTATGTTTACAGAATGGAATAAACTTTCAGACTGAGGTAGGCATTGTTAAAATGTGCAACACTTGGTCTCGGTCAACTAAGTTTAAAATAAATCTTTTTTTAATCTTTAAAACAAATCTTTTTGGCTGCCTGATGTAACGATTTATGGAATTCAAAATATGACCGAGAGTTGCATGAAACCCTTTCCAAATCAGCTTCTATCATGTTCATTTTGTAGTGCAGTTGGAGTATTTTCTCAGAAGTGAATGGCCCACTTTTTATATTCATCATAAAATGATGGCCCTTAACTGTGTTATTTATCGATTTGGTTTGAGAAGTAAATGCTGCAGTATGGTACTGGCACAGCAGTTAAGTTGCCAATTAGCAACGGTAAGGTCTAAACTGACAATTTGTTATGGTGAGATTTAAAATGTTTTCATAGTTTGGATTATTTTTAAATGATTAGAATGTTGCCAACAAGGCCAGCATTTGTTATATATCTGTCCTCACCCAAGAGAAGACACTGGTAAGCCGCCAAC
Organism: Mobula birostris; assembly: GCF_030028105.1. Lineage (NCBI taxonomy): Eukaryota > Metazoa > Chordata > Chondrichthyes > Myliobatiformes > Myliobatidae > Mobula > Mobula birostris. Next base: position 62,455,349 of record NC_092372.1, on the reverse strand, counting down.
ATGAACTGCTGTAATTCTTCTGGTGAAGGTACTCCCTTCAATATTATTGGGCAGAAAATTCCAGAATTTATACTCAGCCAGGATAAATGACTGGTGATGTATTTAAAATCAGGCTGATGCCGGAGATGGAGGTGTCCTACTTCTATTCGCCTGCTGCCCTGTCTTCCTTGGTAATGGAGGCTATGGGTTTCAGATGTCTTGTCTGAGTCGTAGTACATTTTGTAAATGGAACACACTGCAACTATCAAGTGCTAATGGAATAAGTGGTGAGGATGGGTGATGGATGCCAATTAAATGGCTTCTTTGCACCTGAATGGAGCTGTACCAAATGGAAAATATTCCATCACTCTCCAGATTTGTGGCTTGTAGATGTTAGAAATGCTTTGGTGTCAGGGGATGAGTCACTCATATATTGCAGATGCAATATTTGTGGCTGGACAAATTGAGTTTTTATAAAATCATAGTACTATGTGGAATGTGAAAATTGCATGTTGGGTGTAATTACATGCAAAGCCGCAAGTCAAAATGTACTTGGTGTTTGACCAAATGTGGAAATTTTTAAACTACACTATTTTGTCTGACTTCTAAATTAAATAAGTGAAACATGCTTGTATAGTCTATGCTTTTGATTCAGAAGGTTCCTGACAAGTTTTAAAGTTATGGAGCAAGTGTCATCAGCTCTTATGGAAAATAAATTTAAGACTTAAGAGTTTTAAGTTTTCATGAGAAAGTGACTGCATTGTACAATAAGCATTCCTGCTGTGACTTGTAAACCAAGCCAGTACAAGTATTCTTGGGCATCTGTTTCAATGGGCAGGAATAGAGAAGAGAAGAAATACCATAGTGTTGAAATTCAAAGGAATTGATCTTTCTATTGCATTTTGAAAAGAAAATAATTTGTTTTGCTTTCCATTTTAGGTTATACACATCACCAAAGAGGTTACCAACTCCAGTTCAAAAAGCTTTTAGCCCCTTACAGTGGTGCCGACAGGTGTTGGATCATCCAAGCTCAGATATTGAAACAGCAAAAAGGTCTTTATTGCACAGACTTGATCAAACAATTGCAGGTTAGTGGTTTTAAAAAATAATTCTACTTTTCAGTATGAATGTGTAGTTAAATTTCAGGAATAACTATCGAATGAGAAAAGTATACAGATCCTTTCTAGGTTATAACACCCTATTTGTGTACAGCCCATAATGCAAACCAGTATTTGGGAAACAGCTGGGTTGCATTTGCTGGCTGCTGTGTGCTGCAGACATCTTCTGCCTTGTGGGGCTCTATTCACAACTGCATCTCCAATTTGTGAACAATTCCGCTGGAATCTGGATGGCCTGTTTCCAAATAAGGTGTCTGATTCCTTTTAGTATGTAAAGATGTGCGTGGTATAAATAGTCTCATTGTCCATATGGAAATAAGGATGGCATGGCACGGTAGTATAGTGGTTAGTACAATGTTTTACAATACTGGCTATCCGGCTTCAATTCCCGCCACTGCCTACAAGGAGTTTGTACATTCTCCCTGTGACTGTGTGGGTTTCTTCTCACAGTCCAAAGACGTACTGGTTGGTAGGTTAATTGGTCATTGTAAATTGTCCCATGATGAGGCTAGGATTAGATTGGCGGATTGCTGGGCAGCACAGTTAGAAGGGCCCGAAGGGCCTATTCCATGCTGTATTGCAATCAATACTTTTTGGGAAAGCATGACCACATGCAATAATTATTCCAGAAAACTGACACAGTCAAAATGTAGTACTGAGTCTGTTCATAGCCTTAATGTTCTGAGAAAGGCACCTTGCTGAAACAATCTTCAGGCCATTCCACTCTTTTGTTCTACTGAGAAACTTTTGAAATTACTTTTGTTACCTGCTGTCATTAATTTAAAAAACCTTATTGTTGCTAAGGTTCTATGTACAGAATGGCATTGTAAAGATCAGTTGTTAGAAGATTCTAAGATCATTTATTTTTCCAAGTTAATTGCTGGGTAATGAAAACACAAATATTTTTCCGGGTCATATATCCAAAGATGTTGTGCTGCGAGTGAATAGGACACCTCGTGATTGATGCATGACCAAAAAAAATTAAGCTTTACTTAGATTTCTGATGCACAAATTCCTTCAAATGGGCGACTATGTATGAAAGCATTCCCATTATCGATCTTACCTTCTTTTACCACCTTCCCCTTACATCCCTTATGGGGTGTCAGGGAGGGGTAGCACCTCTGGTGGAGGAACATGTCGTGTCCTTTTCAGGGCGGTTAGTCCACCTTTGGTCCCCACCTGGCACTCTGCTCTCACCTGTGGCTCCCCATAGCTGTTTGCATGCGACAGCAGCCACACCCCGGGCAACGGTTTCTACAAGCCAGCTAAACCAGGTGAGGGTAGCCGACGGGTCTCAAACCCTCGGTGAGATAGGGAGTTGCCTATCCCAGCATGTGAAGACAGACTCCAGCGGATTGAGCGGACGAGACCAATGGAAGGTCCAACAGTCAAGAAGGCAGTCTCTGCAAGCGTCGTGGAACGTGTAGAGCAGGACAAGACACAGAAGACGTCCTGGTCATCCACTGCGCCTAGTCCCATCTCCAGCCGTCTAGACTCTGTCCTGCCACTGGATCCAGGTGGGAATTGGGAAGAGAGAGTGAGGCTGACGCTGCGCAACTCTCCCTCACTTAAATCCAAATCACGCGCTAGTCTCGACACCATCATAATGGTGTCGAGGTCTTCATCGACGTCAATGATGGACGAACGAACAAAACAACCACATCCTTGTCCAACTTCCATTTATCCCCATCTTCTGTTCTGCTCTGTCTACTTATATTTTTTATGTATAGTTTACAGTAGCTGTTGCTGAGGAATTACTTTGAACTCTACTGGTAAGGAACCATAGTTCTTCTAGGTCAACCTTTTTCTTTCGAAATTAATGTAAGCCTGATGGCAAAGTGTGTTATCATCATGGTGTTTAGATTATTGAGCTTGTAATACGGAGCCTTGAGCAATGTTTCTGGAGGCATGAGTTTAAAATTCCACTGTTTAAGCTATGATGCATGAGATGACCAGATATGAGTCTGTCTGGCTACTTGCCACAACTGTCCCAGCTACAGTCCTCTTTAATTTCTGGAAAAGCTCCAGTTAGGATCTTAAGTGAAAATAAAACTTTATGTTGCAGAAATGAAGTTTAACGGACACCAATTAAAAAATCTGCTTCATTTTTATCTAGTTTGAGTGTCTAAGTTCATAAAACAAGCGTTAACTCTCAACTGCCCACCTAAGATGGCTGAGAAAGCTATTTGGACAAATGCAAGTTGTAAGACTGCAACTGTATTGACATTCTAGCATCTGTTGGGAGCAGAAGTAAGCACAGTCCAGTCAACCCTGCAAAGTCATACAGATAAATATAATGCTTGTGCCTAGATTACAGGAATGGTTTGAGAGTCAAATTAAGTAAAAGCCTTCCCCCATGCACAGAATCATACTTTTGTTAGCACTCCAATCTTCCATTCATTTTTGGGTATGTATTGCTGCTCTATAAGGCATAAGATTGCACTACACTGGTGTACATTCAGGAGGCGGAGGACCTTTGTCCCCAACATTGATTTCAGACTAGCTGCAAATGAAACATGGAGAGCAGCATCTGGCATTTCTAAAAATCTGCTGACTGTGAGGAACGTATACATTGAAGCAAAACAACTAAAATGGTGTACAAATTCAAACAATCCTCTAGCCAGCAAAAAAAGAGCAAGGGTCTGGCCTCTGCCACATCCAGTTGTGAATGGTGGACAGTCACATTAAAGCAGGAGAAATAGACTTCAAGAATGTCTACGTCCTCATGAATAAGGAGCCCAGCATTAGAGATACAGAGTTCAAGTTGATTTTCAGCCAGTTTAACTCGCTCCATGTGATATCAAGAAATGGCTGCAGACACTGGGATCAGCAAAGATAAAGGAACTGTATTTTCAACTGTAATGTCAAAGGATTGTCCTGGACTATTTGTATCTTCAGACAAGCTGTCCTGGTACAGTTGCAACTCTGGCTTATGCCTGGAAAATATAGGAAGTTGCCCAGTTAAGTTCTGTCACAAAGAGCAGAACAGGTCCAGTTGAGCTATTGATTACATATTGGGTCAATTCTAACTCATCAAAGAAGTAATTGACCATGATTTTAAAGTGGTACATGTCCTGCCAATATGCTCACTGATAATCGGTTTGATTTTTGCCAGGATCATCTAGTTTTAGTCATCATTAAATGTAGCTGAATCCTACGAGTAGGTTACTATCCTTGACATCTTATAATGACATAGAAAGAGGCTATTTGTGCATTCATTAGGCCCATGCTGGCTCCTGATGTAGATGGGGGAGGTAAGTAATTCTATTCATCCAACTTCACCCTTGTTTTCTGAAGCTCTGCAGCTTTTTCAATTTCACTTATGCCCATGAGCTCCACTTTGATATTTTTTTGTGCTAATTTAGGCATTTTAGAGTAGGCAATTAACTGTCAATTAAAAGTATTCAACCCCCTGGAAGTTTTCATGTTTTATTGTTCCACAACATTGAATTGCAATGGATTTTATTTTGCTTTTTTTGACACTGATCAATAGAAAAACACTCTTGTTAAAGTGAAAACAGATCTCTACAAAGTGATCTAAATTAATTAGAAATATAAAACACAAAATTATTGATTGCATAAGTATTCACCCCTTCAAGTTAGAATTTAGTAGATGCGCCTTTGGCGGCAATTACAGCCTTGAGTCTATGTGGATAGATTTCTTAACAGCTTTGCACATCTGGACACTGCAATTTTTTCCCATTCTTCTTTACAAAACTGCTCAAGTTCTGTCAGAATGCATGGGGATCATGAGCGAACAATGCTTTTTAAGTCCAGCCACAAATTCTCAATTTGATTGAGGTCTGGACTCTTGATTTGGCCACTCCAGGATATTAACTTTGTTGTTTTTCAGGCATTCCTGCATAACTTGGGGTCATTGTCTTGCTGGAAAACAGAACTTCTTCAAAGTCACAGTTCTCTTGCAGACTGCATCAGGTTTTCCTCCAGGATTTCCCTGTATTTTATTGCATTCATTTTACCCTCTACCTTCACAAGCCTTCCAGGGTCTACTGCTGTGATGCATCCCCAGAGCATGATGCAACTACCACCATGCTTCACAGTAGGGATGGTGTGTTTTTGATGATGTGTGGTGTTTGGCTTACACCAAACATAGCATTTAGTCTGATAACCAAAAAGTTTGATTTTTGTTTCGTCAGAGCAGAGAACCTTCTTCCAGCTGACTTTAGAATCTCCCACATGCCTTCTGGCAAGCTCTAGCCGAGATTTCTTGTGTTTTTTTTTCCAGTGGCTTTCTCTTTAACATGCTCTCATAAAATTGCGACTGGTGAAGCACCTGGGCAGTAGGAGCAGAAACCTGTCTCAGCCACTGAAACTTGTAACTGCTCCAGAATCGTCATAGGCCTCTTGGTGGCCTACCTCACTAGCCCCCTTCTTGCACAGTTACTCAGTTCTTCAATAGGTTTCAATAGATACATTTAATGTCAGATAAATGTATACAATATACGTGCTGAAAAACAGAGGACAGTTAAACATTAGAACCCAAAGTTTCCCTGTCCCACGCACAAGCAGCAGCAAGGCAACTACTCCCCTGCCCCCCCACCAGCAAAAAATTATTGGCGACCCCACCAAGCACTCAAGCATGCAGCAAAGCATCAATAAAGACACAGACTTGCAGTACCCCAAAGATTACTCATTCACCCAGTAATTCGACATACCACAGGCTCTCTCTCTCTCTCTTTCTCCCTAATAAGGGAAAAAGAGCTGTCCTTGTTGTACAGCGAGGGGGGAGACATAACAAATAACCCACTGATTTATGCTGTTAAAAGTCTGTTGTGTCATTTTTTCCGAGCTCTGCGCCCAGAAAGTTGGCCCCACAGCTCAGGTCTCTGGACACATAGCCCACGGCAGCTAACCTGCTGCTCCCGATATTCCGTGTTTTCCCATACTGCGTTGAATCAGCCTATCTCCAGAGCCGCTAAAATCTGGCACCCTGAAGGCACGCTAGTCTTCCAGGCCACGTCCTTTGGATATCAAAAAGCGGCTGGTCATGAGCCCTGAGAGCGGGTCTCATTCCCGCAAAGAACCAAAGCCAGTGTGTAACTCCTTGTCAGCGTCTTCTAAAGAACCTTGAAAAGGGAAAAAAAATAGATATAAAGATAGAAATAGAGCTGTTTCCGAAGATGCAAGCAAAGGAGTGGCCGTTTAGTGCCGTCATCACTTTGCTCCGGCCCTTGAAGGATGGCATGCTCTAGGCAGATTTACAGCTGTGCCATATTCTTTTCATTTCTTGATGATTGACTTACTCCAAGGGATACTCAGTGATTTGGAGATTTTCTTGTATCCATCTCCTGACTTGTGCTTTTCAATAACCTTTTCACAGAATTGCTTGGAGTGTTCTTTTGTTTTCATGGTGTAGTTTTTGCCAGGAAGCTGACCTACCAGCAGTTAGACTGTCCAGATACAGGTATGTGTTTTACTACAATCAATTGGAACACCTCAACTGCACATGGTGATCTCTGTTTAACTAATTATGTGATGAATTGGCTACACCAGTGATGATTTGGTGTGTCATATTAAAGGGCGGTGAATACTTATGCAATCAATTATTTTGTGTTTTAAATTTGCAGGTAATTTAGATCACTTTGTAGAGATCTGTTTTCACTTTACCTGAAAGAGTACTTTTCTGTTGATCAGTGTCAAAAAAGCCAAATGAAACCATTGTGATTCAGTATTGTAAAACAATAAAACTTGAAAATTTCCAAGGGGGGGGAGGGTGAATACTTTTTATAGGCACTGTGCATGTGTCATCTATCAGCCAGTACTTAGCAAAAGGGAACCATTATTAACATTAATTAGAATCAAGGGCAAAACTCTTCATTGCTCAAAGGAAAATGGTTGGGATCATTGGTCAATCACATCACCGGGGCATTGTTAAAGGTTTTCTGCAGTATGGTTCCTTGGGCTAGCATTTTTACAGCTGCTTATCCATTTGTAGGGGTGAATATGAAGATGTTCAATTGTGTTTACAACTTTTCGGATCACAAGCAAAGCTGGACAACAGTCAGAGACTGATAAGTGGCAAGTAGTGTTTGTATTGCATAAGTGCCATAAAATGACATTTCCAGCATCCTACTGGTTGCAGATAATCAGTAAAACTCCAATTATTCACACCCTTGGATCTTTGGCACTTTCCACACTCCTGAATGTTTATTTCAACTCTTTGGGGGTGTTGCACAGAATTATAATAAATTCCTACTTGTCTTCCTAGAGAATTACTTTCTTAACACCTTATCATCTCATTAGAACTTGGTATACCTGTAAAATAATTGCCACCTAATTTATTCTTTCAGGTTTTAAAGTCAGCAATCCATTAGTATTTTGACTACACTTTTCTAATCTGACAATGACATTTTAATAATCTCCTAACATGGGTTTTGATTAGGCTGTTGATTGCTGAAGCACCTGGGAAGCGCAATAACAAAGTGATGTAATGATGTGCATTTAGTTGTAGTGAAATTAGTTTGTAATCCTTGTAACTTCATTAACAGTTTAATCATCCTATTATAGGGAATATTTAGTGGCACAATATGGACTTAATGGTACTGCTAATTTTCAAGAGGTTGAACAATAGTTTCTATCCAGGAACAAACAATCCTATGTCATTTGCTGAACTAAAACGTTACAGAACACTTACGACATTCTTGGGATGGCGAGATTATTACAAATATCCATTTCTAATGTTCAAGATTAATCAGTTTTAAAAATGTGAATCTCCTTGGATTAAGCAGTTATGCAATTAAATTGATGGGATTATATATCTTTTTAAATCATTTGAGGATTGTTATCATCGTTGTCATCATTAGTCCTTAAGAGAGAAAAAATGTACCTAATGAAGAATGCACTCTTTCCTGAGTGACACGACAGCTAACTTTGATTTGAAGCCTAACACTAATTTGATTGAAGAAGCAAGGAGATCCTGACCAATTGCTCAATAGTTTAAATACTTCAGTATTCTGCGATGCATCATAAAACAAGTAATTTACTGAGGAAATTTCACTATTTTGCCATATACTCTTAAAATGGCAGGTACTGGTGATTATTTACATCCAGTTATTAATGCTACAATAAGTGACTTACTGCAGCAAAGTATATTGTCATTTCTGTCTAAGAATCGAGGTATCAGTTACATTAAAATGGAGTCATTTTAGTAATGACACTGTCTTTTTAAGGTGGATTTTCAGGCAGCTTTGACCTACATATTTACAGTGTTAAAGATCTCTTCAAAGTAAGCTGCAATAAATAGATTGGTTAATGCACATTGGAAAGGATGTACAGCTATGTACATGATCACAGACCATTCTAGCCGTTGGTGGAAGCCTACTATTGATCCTGTCTTTAATTTTTGATTAATTTATGAGCTAGTCTTAAAAATTAAACTTAACTGAAAGTAACAATGACCACATGGAAAAGTGATCTTATGTGATATAAAGAACTCTAGAAGTATTTAGAAGTAGAATTCAGATAACTAGTTAGTTTTACACCATTTTCTTCTCTACTTGTGTGACCAATGTTCCTGCTCTTCATCTCCTGCTCGCCTTTTTTATATTTCTAATGAAATCAATTATGAAGATTTGTTTGGTGAGGTTTACCATAAATTCTTCATTCTTTTATTATTATGCTTCATAAGCTGAGAGTGCAATTTTAAATAGCTATTTCAGCCTACCCTAGCACCTTCAGAAAGAATTATATTTTTTCACATTTTTGTATATTAAATAAATTCCCATGTCTCTATATTTCTCCTACCCTTTTCACCATCTTTCAATAACTTGAACCCTGTTAGTGTCATCCTCATTATCAATTTGGATAGTAATCTGGGACATTATTAATTATTGTTTGGAATATTGAAAAACAATTGATGGAAGATGTTGGCTGACTGGCTCGAATGAGTTATCTGAAGTTGTTTATGAGGGTGGTGCATTTGAGACTATGCAATTTCAGAAGGCCTGGCTCCACATAACATGTTTATTAATTAAAATTACAGACTCTGTGGCCATGTGGGTAGGAAACTGGCTGAGTGTGCAGAAGCAGAGAATCATTTCCTGCAGCCAGAAAGTGAGTGTGTGTGTGTGTGTGTCTGGGATTAGTTTTGGGATCATTGCCCAAAATGATGTCACACATTTACTATGTTATTAATAAACATGATTCCAATCTTTCCAGATAACTTGAGACTTGAACAATGATACAATGACACAGCCTTGCGCAATCCTAGTTAGTGGTGGATATATTAGTCAAGGTCTTTATTTACATGTTATGAAGTAGGGAGAAGATTTTTGGAGCAGATACTTTCAAGAAGGATGCTACATAATCCTTTCAGTTAGCAGTTGAATTTTTTTGTACTATCAAAGCTAGCACAGTATAGTAGTTGCTGCTGACTATTTTACAGATTAGTCATTGGCTGAATATCACATAGTATGCTCTGTACAATCTGTGAAGCTTTTGTCTCCTTCCCTAAATGTGGTAATCAAAACTTGTTCTCTAGTGAGACTTCCTCAAACATGTGTTCTGTTTTAATCAGTAACAGAAAATATTTCATATGTTTGTCTCATCTCCCTGCCCTGCTGACTTCATAAATTTATGGGTAAGCATTAAAAAGTCCTTCTGTTCTGATTCAGTACTTGCCTTTTATTTATCTTTCTAAGTATATTATCTCACTCTTGTCTCAACTGAATTCATTTGTCAAGTCTCATGTTCAAGTCCTGTCTATTAGTATATTCCTGCAGTCTACAGCATTCTCTTCCATTGTTGACTAGATCCTTAAAGCACTCCAGTATTTATTGGACTAATGTTGATACCAGACCAAATGGGATACTAAATCAACAGATCATGATCTTTGTTTGAGCAATTTAAAGGAGGAGAAACAGATCTAAAGGAATTGTAATTAAAAATTCTAGACTATTTAGAGCACATGGAGCTGGTGGTGTAATCTTCAGTGACTGAGCAATTATACTTGGGAATAATCAAGGGATTCAAATTTGAGGAGCACAATCTCAAACTTGTATTTCTGCAGAGAGGAATAAGACTAGAGTAATGTGAAAATAAGTGTAAGAATTTTAAAATTTACATGTTGCTGGATAAAGGCAGTATGAGTCATTGAGTACAAGAGAACAAATGAGCTGAGAGGTAGGATGGTTAATTAATGTCATTTTTTTTTAAGACTCTGGCATTGCTAGAAAGGCCAGCACTTACTGCCCATTCTGAATTGCCCTTTGCAAAGCTTGTCCCAGTCAGCTGCTGCCTTGAAGCACTGGTTCTTATCCTGAAGCTACTTGTGCATTCCGTTAGGTAGAGTGTTTCAATATGCAGACCCAGCAACAAAAAAGAATTAGCTACAAAATTTCAAGTAAAGATCTATACAACTTGGAGGGGAATCTACAATGCTGGTGCTTTCATGTGTCTGCAGCCTTTGTAATTTTTGGTAATGAAGACCATGAATCCGGAAGGTGCCATCAATGAGCTCAGTAAGTAACTGGAGTACATTTCATAGATGATGCATGCTGCAGCCAAAATGCACCAGAGATGTATGGAAAGAAGTTATGGGGTAGTTCATGGAGTACCATTCAAGCAGGCTGCATGGTCCTGGATGATACGTTTGAGTTATTGGAGCCGACCTCATGCATGCAAGTGAAGAGTATTCCATCATGCTGCTAGTGAAAAGACCTTTGGGTACAATGCCTATAAAAGGTATTAACCCCACACTTGGAAGTTTTCATGTGATATTGTTTTACAACATTGAATCACAGCGGATTTAACTAGACTCTGTTTGACACTGATCAACAGAAAAAGACTCTTGTGTCAAAGTGAAAATCAATCTCTACAAGTTGATCTAAATTAATTACAAATATAAAACACAAAATAATTGATTGCATAAGCATTCACCCCCATCAAGTCAGTATTTAGTAGATGCACCTTTGGCAGCAATTACATTCTTGAGTCTGTGTGGGTAGTCCTCTATCAGCTTTGCACATCTGGACGCTGAAATTTTTCCCCTTTTTTACAGAACTGCTCAAGCTTGCATGGGGATCATGAGTGAACAGGCCTTTTCAAGTCCAGCCACAAATTCTCAATTAGATTGATGTCTGGACTCTTGACTTGGCCACTCCAGGACATTAACCTTGTTGTTTTACAGGCCTTTCTGAGTAGCTTTGGCTTTATGCTTGGGGTCATTGTCTTGCTGGAAAACAATTTTTTCCAAATCAGTTCTTTTGTTTTCCTCCAGGAATTCCCTCTACTGTGCTACATTCATTTTGCCCTCTACTTTCACAAGCCTTCCAGGGCCTGCTGCAGTGAAGCATCCCCACAACATGATCAGCCATCACCATGCTTCACGGTAGGGATGGTGTGTTTTTGATGATGTGCAGTGCTTGGCTTATGCCAAACATAGCAATTAGTCTGATGGCCAAAAAGCTCAAGTTTGGTTTAATCAGACCTTGGAACTTTTTTCCAGCTGACTTCAGAGTCTCCCATATGCCTTCTGGCAAACTCTAGCTGAGATTTCATGTGAGTTTTTTTTTCAACAGTGGCTTTCTCTTTGCCACTCTCCCATAAAGTTGCAACTGGTGAAGCACCCGGGCAACAGTTGTCTGCGCAGTCTCTCCCATCTCAGCCACTGAAACTTGTAACTCTTCCGGAGTTGTCATAGGTCTCTTGGTGACCTCCCTCACTTGTCCCCTTCTTGCACAGTCACTCAGTTTTTGAGGACAGCCTGCTCTAGGCAGATTTATAGCTGTGCCATATTCTTTCCATTTTTTGACGATTGACTTAACTGTACTTACTCCAAGGGATATTCAGTAACTTTCTTGTATCGATCTCCAGCCTTTTGCTTTTCAGTAACCTTTTTTGCGGAGTTGCTTAGAGTGTTCTTTTGTCTTTGTGGTGTAGTTTTTTCCAGGACACTGACTCACCAGCCCTTGGACCTTCCAGGTACAGGTGTATTTTCACTATAATCAGTTGAAACACCTTGACTGCACACGGTGATCTCCATTTAACTAATTATGACTTCTAAAACCAGTTAGCTGCACCAGTGATGATTTTTGTGCATCATATTAAAGGGGGTGAATACTTGTACAATCAATTATTTTGTGTTGTATATTTGTAATTAATTTAGAACACTTTGTAAAGATCTGTTTTCACATTGACACGGAAGAGTCTTTTTCTGTTGATCAGTGTCAAAAAAGCCAAATTAAATCCATTGCGATTCAATGTTGTAAAACAAAAAATGAAAACTTCCAAGGTGGGGGGTGAATACTTTTAAAAGCATTGTATCAGGAAGTGAATTACTGGACAGGAAGCCCAGCATCTAACCTGCTTTTGTAATCTTGGTGTCACTGTGGCAGCTCCACATGTGCTTCTGTGCAATGGTGATCTCCTAGGACGTTAATGTTTTGGATCCCCAGTTATGGTAATTATCATTGAATGTCAATATTAATTAGTTAGACTTGCTATATTGGAGATGGTCACTGTTCAGCAAGTAACATCTGTCCCCTAAGACCTAAAAGTTAGCTCTGCCTTGGTATGCGCAGCTATAGATTGCTACTTTTACTGAGATGTAGAGAATAGGATTGAACATTACACTCATTAGTGACTGTAGGATGGCCTGTGTTCGTCCAATGTAGACATGAAATGCAAAAACTGTAGAAACCTGTTGTTGTTTTTTTTTAAAAAACAAAGAACCTGCACAAAATTAAGGGAAAGGGGACTGAAAGAACAGACAAAATATAATAGCGTCTACCTCAGTGCTTGTAAAGAAACAATTGGCAACAGAGTCTGAAGATGAACTGGTGACTATAACCTACTCTATCCCTGCCTTCCCCAGGTATGGTTTCAACAAGTCCCATACCAAATGCTGCCTCTTGAGTACTCGTCAACTGGCAGCAGTTCCCAATAGCACTAAGGGAGACGAGAAGTGACTGTCATGGCCCACACACTCCTGTTTCGGATCAAGTGGATCAATTCATTGGTATTCATTTCCAGTTCTCTGGCTGCTATCTCCATCATCATTTGTCTTTGCCTTCTTTTTGCTTTCTTCCCTTCAATCTTTCCCATAATTACCATGCATTCTAACTCCTCTTTCCTAATCACATGTCCAATGAAGTTACGTTGCCTTTTCATGATCTCATATATTACTTCCCTTTTTGTGCTTGCTCTGTTCATGACATCCTCATTAGATATTCATTTCGTTCATGACATTCTTTGCATCCTCCTCAAAAACCACCTCCCTACTACTTCAATTCGTTTCCTCATTTTACTAGATATTGTCCCACATTCTGAGCCATATAACATAACTGGATAAACGTAACATTTCAGTTCTCTGAGGCAGGTTGTCATGCCTAGTTTAGTGTTGGTCAGTATACTCTTCATTCTCGTAAAGGTGTCTTGTGCCATCCCTATTCTTCTTTTGGTGTCTATGTCGCACCTGCCATCTGATGTCACCCAGCTTCCTAAGTAGCAAAAGTTCTGTACTTGTTTTATGTCTTCCCCATTTATTCTCAGCCTGCAGATAGGATTCTCCTTCTTTTTGGATATCACCATACATTCTGTCTTTTGGCAATTGATAGACCCATTTTTGCACCTTCTTCAACAACTGTGTCAATTAAGTCTTGTAGTTCTTCCTCCGTATTTACAATTAACACAGTGTCATCTGCATATCTGAAATTAGTGATGTTTTCACCGCCAACTTTGATTCCCAAGATGTCTCTTTTTTGTAATATTGTTTCACTGTACACATTAAACAAATCAGGGAAGAGAACACCTTTGTCTAACATCTCTCTTGATTTTCGTAAACAGACTCACTTTTCCATCTATTCTTACAGCGGCAGTTTATACATGAATATAGCCAAACGAAACAGCATTGCTCCAGGGCCAAGGCACAAACATAATACCAACAGCACACAGCACACATGGTTATTATTTCAGAAAAGCAGTCACCAAGAAAGAAAATAATGTAGCCCAAGTCTCTAAGTGACATAATGTAGATTGTCCTAGGCCAGCTTGTTCTTCCACTGAGCAAAAGCCGGGGGGTGGGGGGGCGTGTGGTGGGCAGGGTGTCTTCCCCGGGGTGGCTGCAGCAGACAACACTGTGGCCTAGTCCTCCCCAATCGAGGCAATGCAGTTTCCCCATCATTGGTCTTGCCAGTTAACCAGTATTCTGTTACCAATGTCCAACAGGGTCTTGTGATCACTATAAAACCATCCAGGACTATCACTCACTCCATTTGTTGGATTGCACAATGGTACACAAGTCCGGGCAACAACACAACTAAGGTACACAGTAAGTCCAGTTCCATCACTATTGAGCAACTCACTGATGGGACAGTCCTGCAGTACTTGATGATCTTAGTATCCAGCAGGTACTTGTGATGGATTCTTTTTTTAAAAAAAAAAGATGAACAAATACACCTTTGATCGACCTAGAGTGGCCACTGAGTCCAAGCACACTGCCATCTTACAGAAAGGATACTCTGTATAAAAACAGCATTTTTCTCTCCTGGCTGCAGAACAGTGAGATGACAGGAACCATGCTGTTCACCTTGTGCACAAGCAGAATAAAGTATGTTTGAGGAATACAATGCGTGATCATCTACTTTGGAAGGAATAATAGAAGAGCAGATTATTATTTAACTGATGAAAGATTGCAGTATGCTGTTGTGCAGTAGGACTTGGGAATACTTGTACATGAATTGCAAAAAGTTGGCTTGCAGGTGCAACAGGTTATTAAGAAGGCGAATGGAATGTTGGCCTTCATTGCTAGAGGGATTGAATTCAAGAGCAGGGAGGTCATGCTGCAACTATACAGGGTACTGGTGAGACTGCACCCAGAGTACTGTGTGCGGTTCTGGTCTCCGTACTTAGGGAAGGATATACTGGCTTTGGAGGCAGTACAGAGGAGGTTCACCAGGTTGATTCCAGAGATGAAGGGGTTAACTTGTGAGGAGAGATTGAGTCGCCTAGGACTATACTCTGGAACTCAGAAGAATGAGAGGGGATCTTATAGAAACATATAAAATTTTGAAAGGGATAGATAAGATAGAAGTAGGAAAGTTGTTTCCATTGGTAGGTGAGACTACAACTAGGGGACATTGCCTCTAGGTTCAGGGGAGAAGATTTAGGACAGAGATGAGGAGAAACTTTTTCCCAGAGAGTGGTGAATCTGTGGAATTCTCTGCCCAGGGAAGCAGTTGAGGCTTCTTCACTAAATATGTTTAAAAAACAATTAGATAGGTTTTTACATAGTAAGGGAATTAGGGGTTATGGGGAAAAGGCAGGCAGATGGAGCTGAGTTTACAGACAGATCAGCCATGATCTTACTGAATGGCAGAGCAGGCTCGACGGGCCGGATGGCCTACTCCTGCTCCTATTTCTTATGTTCTTGTGAGTGAGTGTGTGTGTGTGCGTGCGCGAGAGAGTCCAGGTATCAATGATTGTCCCATTGTCTTTGCTGTATCTCAGGCTGTCAACCATTTCTTGGTAACACATGAAAGGACTTGGGTTGGCTGGGATGATTTTTTCAATAAATCTGTTGAATGTGGTTCTGAATGCCTTAGCTTTGTTTTAGAAGTCACATACTAGGTCCCACCATTACTGAGGAGCTGCCTTCTGTCATAGTTAGCTGTGGCAAGACTGAAGAGATTTGATCTGATATATTGATTGTGGATTACATAATACTGTCCATTGCATACATTTACTGTTCAAACCTGTGATGAACATTCACCAAGTTGGCACCTGCACTTTTGAATAGGCCTGATAATTTTGCACTCCTTATTGAACCAGGGCTAAATCATGACTTCAAGGCAATTGTAGAATAAAGGACAAGCATTGTGGCAAAAGGAGGTTTAGTTCTTCAAGGTTCACCCATCACTTGCCACAGACAAACTGGCAACCGCAACCTTTGGCGCTCAGTCTGTACTAATAAACTTGTGTTTGTAAAGAATGAAAGATGTCGAAAGGAACATTGGAGCAAATGAGGTCATGCAAACATGGAAGAAAATTTTGTGATGATCAAGTATTGGATTGGTGGACAGGAACAATAGAGAAACGTGTGCAAGCTATAAGGAGAATTAGAAAGGAGAGTATGACATTGTTAAATAGGTAGTCATTACAGGTTAATGAGGATCTGAACAATGGCTAAATGCAACTTGGGGTAAGTTAACACATTGGAAAGAGTTGTAGATAAGATTGTGATTATAGAGATTAGAATGAGAGAGGGTGTCCAAGAATTTCTTGGACTAGTCAGTTAAAATCATTACAGTTTTAAAATAAGAAACTGATATGAGAACAGAATTAGATGAAGATAAAGTTCTTCAGATGTGGTCCAGTTTTTAAAGCTAATTTACAAGATAATGGATTATTTTCAGTTTTATGATTTAATCTGAATTTTGGTTAGGAACATAAACTAAATTTTTTGAGAATTTTAAAACAGTGATAGAGTTTGAGACTTGAGCTGAAATTTATAATTCTGTTTGTATGATTGTGTTAAACTGCCCTGTCTAGTCATTAGGATAAGCGTTTCAATCTGACAAATCCCCAGGATGGTGAATGTTTTACATTGACCACATGGGGTGTATTTTGTATCCAGTGCTGAAACTGGTGTCAGATTGTGCATCTGGTTTTAATCTTGTTAATCTCTGTGGTGCTTCTGATAGACTTAAGGGGCTGAGAGTCCAGAATCATACATAGGACAAGAATTCCTTCTCCAGAAGTAATGAATGAGCAATTATTATGACCTGAGAGTAAAGGTGATCAAACTTCTAACATTTAACTTCCTAATAAAAATAAAGATAGCAGGAAACAGTCGGCAGGTAAAGCAGCATCTATGGAAAGGGAAACGGTTGATGTTTCAGGTTAACACACACAAAATGCTGGAGGAACTCAGCAGATCATGGAGCATCCATGAAAATGAACAAACAGTCATTGTTTCGGGCCATGACCTTCTTCAGGACTGGAAATGAGAGAAGAAGCCAGAATAAAAAGGTGGGGGAAGGGGAAGGAGGATAGCTAGAGGGTGATAGGTGAATCCAGCTGGATAGGAAAGGTAAAGAGCTGGAGAGAAAGGAATCTGAAGAGAAAATGAAGGAGGGGGGTCACCAGGGTGAGGTGACCGGCAGGTGAGAAGTGGTAAGAGGCCAGAGTTGGGAATGGAAGAACAGGGGAGGGGCAGGAAAAGTTTTTTTCCTACCGAAAGGAGAAGTCAATATTCATGCCATCAGGTTGGAGGATTCCCAGACAGAATACAAGGTGTTGCTTCTCCACTTGATGGGGTGATGGCTCTTCCATCATGACACAAGGAGACCATGGACTATCATGTCGGAATGAGAATGGTAACAGGAATCTAACTATTAGGGCTGGGAAGTTCCACTTCAGGCAGATGGAACAGAGGAGCTCAACGAAGTGGTTCCCCAGTGTAGAGGAGGCCGCACAGGGAGCACCAGATACAAAAGATGATCCCAGCAGGTTTGCAGGTGAAGTGTTGCCTCACCTGGAAGGGCTGTTTGGGGCCCTGAATGGAGATGAGGGAGGAGATGAATGGGCAGGTTTAGTACTTTGGCTGCTTGCAGGGGTAAGTACCAGGAGGGAGAATAGTGGAGACAGACAAATGGATAAGGGTATTTTGGAGGGAGCAATCCCTGCGGAAAGCGGAGAACTTGCTGAGGTGTGGGTGAAGGGGGACAAAGGTAAGACCCTTGCTGAGGACAGAACATACCGCCTCAGAGGGGAAGTTCAGTGGAAATGGTGCAGACACAGCAGGCAGTAGAGCTGGGATTGACGGGAGCAGGGGTTTAGGGTGTTCAAGGAAGGTGGGGTGGGAGAAAGATGGGGTCTCCAAGTACAGGTTTCTCCCGCTATCGGAAGGTAGAGCATTCCTATGAAACAGTTTGTAAGCCAAAATGTTGTAAAGCGAAGAAGCAATTACCATTAATTTATATGGGAAAAATTTTTGAGCATTCCCAGACCCAAAAAATAACCTACCAAATCATAACAAATAACACATAAAACCTAAAATAACATGAACATATAGTAAAAGCAGGAATAATATGATAAATACACAGCCTATATAAAGTAGAAATAATGTATGTACAGTGTAGTTTCACTTGTCAAAATCGGGAAGGCAGTGAGCCAAAATTGATTTGGAGAAAAATAAAACGGCACGTACACACATGCGCACACAACTGCTCGCACAAGGCTTCACGGTCATGGTAGTCTTTCTCGGGGTAAACACACATATAAAGCGGGTGTCTTTTTTCATAAAAGCGAAAATCCTCTTTGGTTAGCGAAAACGGGTACTAATGTAGGTCTTTCGCAACAGCGAGCTGTCGTAAAGCGAATGTTCGAAAAACGGGAGCCACCTGTACCTAAGAGGTGATGGTGGAGCATGAGAGAATGTTTCAGGTGGCACGTCTATTTCCAGCATTTTCTGGTTTTATTTCAGATTTGTGATATCTCTGGCTTGTTGATTCTACTTTAATCAAGTTCCTTGTATGTTTTTATGCAATTTGATTGCATTTTCCTATCCATAGATATGGCTCCTGGATTATTGGTCATATAGCATAAGCAATATTGTTTACCCAGCTCTAATAGAAATTGTGGTGGAAATTGACATTACTCTTTAATTTTGCAGATTCCAAAAGACGCAGCCTGTTTAGTAGCTCTTACTATCCTGCGAATTACCCTAGTCCTTTCAGTCCAAATAGAAGCAGCAGTCCTTTTGGCAGTGGCTTCAGTTCCCCATCCTCCACTCCAGTTCGATCTGCTTCACATGTGAAACAGTTGATGATGCCTGGGACTACAGGTATTATAATGTTAATATCATAGTAACCATGAAATATTTCATAATTGTTCACAATGTCAGATACTTCATTGCATCAAAGTTTGATTTTAAGTACCATTGGTTTATCATTGATAAATCTGAATTCCATTTTTGAGTGGAAAATTTGGTTACAGCCATGGAACCTGGGACTTTAGTTAAAATGCATAATTCTGTGTGTGTGGTTTTGTTGGGCTGCCCTGCCTAGTCTAGACTAGGTCTTTCAATTTTGATACATCCCAAGAAACTGAGGATTTTGCATTGATGACTGAATTGGGTGTGTATTGTGTCCATGCCCAGGCTGATGTCAGTTTGAGCATCTGGTTTTATTATTAACTTCCGTAATGCTCTGATATACTTGAGACTAGGCGTTTAGAATCATACATAATTCAAGATTTCCTTCCACAGTAATTTCAAGTGACGTTAATGCAATTTTATTTCTACACTGGTAAGATTGATAAATGCTGTTGTCATGCTGATTGCAGAGAAAATGAAAAATTGACTAAAAGTGAAAATGCTGTGATAAAATTATTGTTCAGTAGAAAATTACAAATTGTATAAATACTGTTCTTTCCTCTATTTTTAATTATATCCTTCAAATGCTAGACTTCAAATTGTTCAATCCAAGACAAATGATCAATTAAATGCTCACACACATTTCCTCACTCTGACCAAAGTATTATCTATTTTTGTGGCTGAGGAGAAAAGTGGTGAAGTTTAGAAAATTTAATTAGCTGTGCATGCATTTTTTTGTGAGAGTTTTGATTTGATGGGTGGTGGAAGTAATTCAGATGTAATGAACTGAAGGGGCAGGGAAAAGTCTGGATTTCAAAATTGTTTCAGGCCTATGCAAATTTAAAACTGTAGTGTTCGTCAAACGAATTAATTGTCCTGAGTGTATACTTCCCTGGAAGTAAAGTTTTCATTAAGACCATCAGAGATTTGGCTCAAAGCACCTCATATTTACTACTACCTTTCGTGATTATGCATCAGTTGGTCCAGTCAGTACATAACTTGTAACCTGTAACAAGTTTAGCTACAGCACAGAAACAGGCCCTTCAGCCCATCCAGTCCGTGCTGAACCATTCAAACTGCTCGGTCTCATCAACCTGCACCCGGACCACCGCCCTCTATACCCCTCCCATCCATGTACCTATCCAAACTTCTCTTAAACGTTGAAATCAAAATTGCATCCACCACTTGCGCTGGCAGCTCATTCCATACTCTCACCTCTCTCAGTGAAGAAGTTACCCCTCCTGTTCCCCTTAAATATTTCACCTTTCATCCTTAACCCATGACCTCTTGTTGTTGTCTCACCCTATCTCTGGGAAAAGCCTGCTTGCATTCATCCTATCTATATCCCTCATAATTCTGTATACCCCTACCAAATCTCCTCCCCTCAAATCTCAATGTTCTAGGAAATAAAGTTCCAACCTATTTAATCTTTCCTTATAACTCAGATCCTCCAGTCCTGGCAACATCCTTGTAAATTTTCTCTGTACTCTTTCAACCTTATTTAATCTTTCCTGTAAGTAGTTGATTAAAACTGCACGCATAGATAGGGTGGATAGCCAGTACCTGTTTCCCAGGGCACGAATAGCAAACACCAGAGGGTATATGTACAAAGTTAAGGGAGGGAAGTTTAGGGGAGATGTCAGGGGTAAAGTTTTTTTTATACAGAGGGTTGTGGGTGCCTGGAATGACTTGCCAGGGATGGTGGTGGGGGCTAAAACAGGGGTATTTAAGAGCCTCTTGGACAGGCACATGGATGAAAGAAAAATAGAGGGTTATGGGGTAGTGTGGGTTTAGTACGTTTTTTAATGAATATATGGGTCGGCATAACATCAACGGCCGAAGGGCCTGTACTGTGCTGTAATATTCTAGTGTCTAATGCTCCAAATTAGGCCTTACCAACATCTTGTACAACTTCTACATAACATCCCATTTCCTGTACTCAGTACTTCAACTTATGAAGGCTAATGTGTAAAAGCTGAGATTGGGCAAATCACACTAGACGCTGGAGCAACTCAGCAGGCCAGGCAGCATCTACAGAAAAGAGTACTTTAGACGTTTCGGACCAAAACCCTTCAGCAGGACTTGCAGGTTAGAGGGAATTGAAGTAATTGAGTAGCTCTGAGAAAGTGAATGGACCAAAAAGCATCATCATTGATATCTTAAGCAATATTATGGTTGCTTTCTAATCTTCTAGTTGTATTGTTTTTAACATCCTGATTTTTCTGAAACCTCATAGAGCATTTCCACTATGTAGAATGGAAGGTACAACTAGTTTCTTAGAAGTCTGTTGTCTTTGTTTCTTAGGTTTTGTTGTTATGAGTGGGAATACTAATATTTCTATTATAAGAGCCAAAACAAACTATTACCATGTTCCTCTTATCTACATTAGGTTATTTTAAAGGTTCCATAGACCAAAATCCCCTCAGCCCTCCATCATCTGTGGATAGTGAGCTAAGCGCTTCCGAAGTAGACGAAGACTCATTGGGATCCGGCTACAAGCTTGCTGATGTCACAGATGTACAAATCCTAGCTCGAATGCAGGAAGAGAGTATGTATTAACCTGAAACAAACGTGCTGATTTTGACTATTTATGATCCAGTTATTTCTTTTTTTTTCAGCAATTGATATTATTCTGTTGTAGTTCTATAATACTTTTTTTTTCCTGGGTCCTGAACGTGCTTCTGGCTGGAGCTGGGTAAATTTGAGATTGCCTACTGTTAAGGTCATATAACAAGACTTGCCAAAAACAAAATAGGGATTTAAGGATTCAGTATGGTACTCCAAATGAATAGTAGTAATAACAATGGGTGTATGGCCCACTAAACACAGTGAAACAGCTCAAGGTGTGTCACAGGCAATGTTTAATCTGACGAAAATGGATCCAAAAAGTGGGTTTTAAAGGGTTTGTTGTGTAATAGAGGGAGAACAAGGGATTTGGGAAGGGAATTCCAAAGCTGGACGCACAGCCTCTAATAGTGGAATGATTGCCGTTGAAGATGCTTGTGAACCACTTGGTGGAAGGGGGAGAGGGCTAGTCAGTTATCTCTATCAGTCTAGAGCTTGTAAGAATTTGGAGTTTATGTAGAGGGTATTATAAAATGAGAAATAATATATTCTTGCAATGCCGAAGATGGCATAAATGCCAGAATTTGTGTGAGTTTAAGTTTATGGATAGTGTCAGGCAAGAAGCAACTCAGAAGTATAAATCAAGAAGTAATGAAGGCTTGAATAAGAGTTTAAGCAGCAGACCACCTTGGTTGGGGTGTGAAAAAATTCCTAACTATATAATTTCAGTAATGTCACCTTACTGTGGTTCCTAAAATGGGTAACATTCCTCCCCCCCCCCCCGCCCAAGCTGGTGGTGGGAGTTTCTAAAGAGTTGATAAAGATAAAGGAGGCAGTGAGGTCAGCTGAGTGATGAACTTAATATAAGGCGTGAATTACTTATTACAAGCATTTGATCCTCAGCGCCTCATTATTGATTACAAAATTCATGCAATCACCACCTCTCTTGCTAACCCACCATTTTCTTAGACTTTGCTTAAAGTACACTATAGTTGTTGAAGACCAATGTGGCATTTTTGTATTTGGCATATCATGAGAATTCTCGACTGAAGAAATCTTTATTATTTCCAGACCTGGCCTGCATATTATTGCCAATCACTACTGTAGTACAGTGCTAGCTAGTACGATTCCCATAGTCTAATCATGCAGTTACGCAATTCCGGTGAATCAGGGTATGGCATTCAATGGGGTAAAGTTCAGAATCTGCCCTTGCGATGGTCTTGACTGCATTTCTCTAGCCCACAACCCAACCGAGATATTGTTGCTGCACTTTATGTATCTTCAGGCAGAGATTCAGGTTTTGCCTGAGGTCATTACTTTCCCCTTTATTGATCGCAGTGTTCGATTTTGGACTTAATAGGTGATTGACCATGGTTGTTGATCCATAACGAAAATGGCAGAAGCAGACCAAATGAAAATATGTAGACAGTATAATGTAGAGTATCTGACATATGGATCTATACCAGTACCAAGCAGCCAATGTGTCTGTCTGGTGAAAGTTTTTTCAAATGAGGCAATGAAATTGTGTAGGCTCCTTGAACATTTGAAGAGAATACATTCTGATAAAGCAGGCAAGAACTTGGCTTACGTGAAAACTTTCAGAAACGAAAAGCATCTTAAAACATCTTGTCAGTGATGGTTTGCGTGCTTCATACAACATTTCATTGTTAATTGCTAAATCTGGAACAGTCCCATATAATTGAGGAAGAACTGATTCTGCCAGCAGTAAGGGAGGTTCTGAGTGCAGTTTTGCATTAGTCACTTGATCAAATAATTAAAGTGATTCCACTCAGCAACAACTCTGTTCAAAGACAAATTAAAATGTCTGAGAATGTGGAAGACACATTGTGTAACATACTTAGGACAACAATTTGTTCTACAGTTGGTTGGGTCAACTTTGTCAGGCAGCAAATCTTTGCTGCTTGATTATGCTTGCTTCATAAAAGATGCAAGCATGGTTCAAGAGTTGTTATTTCCGAGGGGACTGGAAATTGATGCAGAAAGGGAGTCAGTTTTTTGGTTAGTTGAGCAATTTTTCAAAGAGAAGGACATCCTGCTCACCGACATTCTTGCTTGTGCAACAGATGGGAAGAGAAAAAAATACCAGATGATGATCTTCAAGTATACAGTGCCCACCTGGCTGAGCTTCATAAAGACTTGTCAAAGAGATTTTAGGACCTTCTCTCAATCCAAATTCCAGATTGGGTAATAAATCCATTCCCGAACATTTGTAATGAGGAATTAACAGGAATGATGGAGGAAGAACTGACCTCACTACAAAATTACTTGTACTAGAAAACATATCAAAACATTTGGCTGCAAAAAGAAATCTCTGAATGCCATCCTACACTGTAGAAAAACGTCAAGATGTTCTTTGTTGCCTTTCCAACATGATATTTAGTGGAGCAAGGTTTCAGTGCAATCATCCAACTTTTCAAAGCAATGAAACAGACTGCAAGTTACTGAACGTGGAACTATGTGACAACTCCTAAGTGACATTTAGTTTAATGTTGAGAAACTGATACAACCTCACTAAGCCTATCCATATCATTGAAAGGAGGAAAAAGCAATGACGTAGTGAATTGTATGAATACTCTAAAAATTGTTGATAAAATGGTTTTTACTGTAAATAAAGAAATTTTATTTGTAGCTTTAAACAGATTTGAATAGCTTTTGCAATTATTTGTCACTGCTTTGAAGTTTCAATTCCTGTTTTCTTTCACTGTGCATCATAAATCAAGATTCTTTATAGTTTTTATGTAATGGCTAGAAAGGGACAGGGGTGCACTGGGGATGTTGCCTAGGAGCCAAGGGGGCCAGTAACCCAAAAAAAGTTTGGGAACCACTGCCTTAGACAAAATATGGTATTCCCTTGTTCACTACTTTTATTATTCTTAGGTCTTAGACAGGAGTATGCAGCTAGTACGTCAAGACGTAGCTCTGGTTCTTCTTGCCATTCAACAAGACGAGGTACATTCAGTGATCAGGAGTTTGATGTTCAGAGTCTAGAAGATGAAGAAGAGTGTGTTCCTCATGCTGTGCACCCTTCCCTGAACCGTTTCACTCCATCTCCACGGCACACCCCACGAGCCTCACCCAGGCATTCACCTCGGAACTCCCCACGATCTCGCTCGCCTGCTCGCAGTCTGGATTATGGGAGGGCATCTGTCTCACCACAGCCCATGATCAGTCGTCTACAGCAACCTCGTCTCTCATTGCAAGGCCATGCGTCAGACCTCCAATGCAATATTATAAAAAACGAAGGTAACCGATAGTAGAGTTGTAGTGGACATAATCACAAGTTCTAAATGTTATAACTACTGCATTGATTAGCAATGATACTTGAAACACTCTGATATGATTCTGATATGTTAAATAACTATAGATTTATTCAGTTCAATGTTAAGTAGCTAAGTAATAATGTTTCTTTTATTTCAATATATCTGTCACAGCAAGAAAGTTGGCCATCCATTTATTTTCCCAATAAGAGAACAAATAACTAGAGAGCTGTGAAGTGGCCATCAAATATATTCAGAGTGGAAAGTGAACTACAATGGTGCCGATGGATATGGGGAGAAAATAGAAAAATCAGGTTTTGAATCAGCCAAGTTATAAAATGACAGGAGTGGCGTTAGGGGCTGATTGACCTACTCCTTCCAGTTATTCTCATGTAACAGTCATCACAGGAAAAGAAAGCTCATTAAACCTATAAAATCTGAAAATTTCCCCACCATAAAAGTTAAGTACACAAGGCTATATAGCACCCTTCTATTCATTTCACTCATACCTGTTTTAACTTGATTTCCTTAGCTTTCCTGCTTTCGTGTATTCCTTATTTCAACTTGAATCGAGAAAATATTTTTCATTTTCATATTTCCGTATCATTAAATTTGTGCTATGACTCACAAGCACATTTATTAAGCAGTGATGGCAAAAGGAGCACTGAGGTTGAATGTATAATGGGAAGTTAGGCTTAGAAAAAGTTAAGCAACACACATCAAAGTTGCTGGTGAACGCAGCAGGCCAGGTAGCATCTGTAGGAAGAGGTGCAGTTGACGTTTCAGGCCGAGACCCTTCGTCAGGACCCTTCGTAGAAAAAGTTATTTCAGTTTACACAGAATGAAAGGATTGCCACTGCTTTATTAATTTCTTTTGGAGGTTTCATTTGACATTGCAGCTTGTTGACTGCAGTATTTGCTTGGTTTATAAGGACTAATATCTTGGATATTTCTCTCTTCTAGAAAAGTTGAGGCGCAGTCTTCCAAATCTATCCAGGGCATCTAATATCCAGTCATCAGAATCTGTTAAAAGTAGTAGAAGTTGTGATTCAAATTTACAAGTGCCAAATGGGGGTGTACCCCGTATTCAGCAACAATCTTCAGCGAGTAAGTATACATTAAAGTCAAAGTGGAGAAACAAATTATTCAGAGGTTTCAAAGGGCCTTTGGCAAAGTGCCGTAAAATAAACTTTCTAAGCTTTTGAGATTTCATAGCAGAGATTCTGGAGCAGCGTGACTAGCAGCTAGCCATAGAACAGAACATGGAGCTTAAAATGGTTTCCTATCTGGTAGAAAAGAAGTGGTCCTCTATCCACATTACCACTAGGGTAAAAATTATTCAAGTTGAAGATGAACTTGTGGATCAGAGAAATTTGTGAATGACACCAACTTGGAGGTAAAGTTACCAATGACGAAAACTGCAGAAAATGCAAAGTTGGCTTTCCATTAGTAAATGTCCCAAGCCACTTGAATTGTATAAAATAATTAAGAAGTGTCTTCACTGCTGTAATGCAACTTGCAATGGCATGCTCCCACAAAGAACACAGTGGTGATGACTAGTAAACCTTTCTTCTCAATAGCGTAGAGATGAACTTAATATCTTTTTAAGGGATGTGAATAATGCATTGCTATATACTTATCACTCAAATTTTAAAGTAACATTTATTATCAGAGTACATAAATGTCACCACAGACAACCCTGAGATTCTTTTCCTGCAGTCATACTTAGCACACCTAAAGAACAATAACTCTAAACAGAATCTATGAACAACAAACTGTGCAAATGCAAATATAAATAAATAGCAATAAATAACAAAGCATGAAATAACAAGATAGAGTCCTTAAAGTGAGACCATTGGTTGTGGGAACACCAGAAGTAGAATGAGTGTACTTATCCCCTTTTGTTCAAGAGCCTGATGGTTGAGGGGTAGCAACTGTTCTTGAACCTGGTGTGGTGCGAGTCCTGAGGCACTTGTACCTTCTACCTGATAGCAGCAGTGAGAAAAGAGCATGGCCTGTGTGGTGAGGATCTTTGATGATGGATGTAGATATGCTCAGTGGTTGGGAGGGCTTTAAATGTGATATATTGGGCCGAATCCACTACCTTTTGTAAGATTTTCTGCATCAAAGGCATTGGTGTTCCCATACCAGTTCATAATGCAGCCAGTCAGCACACTTTCCACCACACATCCGCCACTCCCTGCATAAAAAGTAGGACTCCAACATAAATCTTGCCTTTACCTCTGGAGGAAGGTCCCATTTAAAAATAATGGCCATTTGTTTTCCCGCAGCATGTCATGTCAAGGGGATGAGAAAGCAATCTGTTCCAATTTTGCCTATCCTAGGACATTGGTGCAGCAGTAATACAAAGTAGTTCACTTAATTTCTCCTTTCCATAAACAAGTAACAAAGTTTTCTCTCATCATTCACTCACTTTTGAGGCCTGCCTTGGAGGCAATTGCAGTTATGCATATAATCCTTAAGAGAAAAAGAAATTCTTATCTTATTACCACTCCTTATGGCATTTACTGTGTTGCTTTGAAAACCTCTGACTTTGCCTCTGCTGAATGGGTTTGGTGATATTAGGAATTGATAGTTTTACATGATGAACAATCCACAAAATATAATGCTATTATTAGAGCAGAGATAGTGGGGTAATACTGTATCTGCCATTAGATAATTGAACATTAAAGTGGAGCAAGAACTCAAATTGAGATTAGCTTTCTCCAAAGGAATTTATCATTGTCCACTATTTACCATGTGAGGTACAGACAAAACTGTTTTTCAAAATTTTAAATTCAAGTAGATTGCGAATTGGAACAGTTCTTGTCATCTAATGATATGAAGAAAAACATTTGATCTTTGAAGATTTTTTTCTAAATAGCAAGGAATTTTCTAAAAATTCATCAAAAATACTGTAACAATTTGATTCACTATTACTTTTATTGAGGATAATTAACTTAAATACTTGAAATATTCTCCCCAACTTAATGCATGAAGTCCTATTAGACTCAGAGATTACTTCTCTTGGGTGTGGATGTAACAAGCTGGAAGGCTTTCTGCAAAGATACACAACCAGAGGCTTACTCGTGCTGACTTTCACAAAGAATAGGTTAAGTATTTGAGACACTTGTTTGAAATTACTTTGCAGAAATATTATTTAATAGTTTCATAATTAACTGAAATTGACTATTTGTTTAAATTCTAGTAAAGATAGCATCAGTAACAGAACAATATTCATTCAAGGGATTTTTTTTTGCTATTTGACTTGTAATCGTTGGAAAGATTTTGGAATATAGGCTTCAAGCCTTAAGAGTACTGAAGTTAAGCTACAAGAGTATTCATATTAAAAAGACTGTATAAGACCACGTGAAATGTCCGTTAAAATGAACTTAATTGCATGTTTTATTTTTGCAGTACCTTCTCCGTGTAAACTCAGACTTCCTACCACTCCATCACCTTTAACTCTTCGACAGCCACTAAAAGCAATGGTCAATCCAGTGCCTGTCTCTACAGGCTCTGCAACTAGTCATAATAGTTCTGTACCTGGGCCTTCTGCTCAGTCTCACAGTTCACCAAGTCACAGTGCTGCAGGTGCTACCCCCACCAATAAAGGTCAAGGTGTTGGAATTCGAAGTGGCTTACCACGACCTAGTGCCTCAGCTGGAGGGGGATTACCAGTGCCTCGGAGTAAGCTTGCACAGCCTGTTAGAAGGTAAGAATGTGATATTAAAATTTTAAATTGTCATGATTTGTGTCTTTTGTCATGCGAAATAAAGCATTAAAAGAACTGGCAATGCTGCAAGTTTTCTGGGAGTCTGAAGGTCATATTTTGAGATCTAATAAACTGCATCCCAAGGACAAATGGAAAAACCTACTGCTTGAAAAGTTGTGCTATTTTTCTAGCTTTCCATGCTACTCTTTAAAACATATGACCCTTAAATAGAAAAACTAGCACCTGCCTTACTTATTATGACACAAACTAATCTACATTGAGGATATGCATAGTTGTATTGTTGGTAAATTAAAAATAAAATCCAAAGCTTTTAAAATGCAACCATTATATTTCAAACAAACTAGTTTAATTCTAAGGCCTCATAAGTTTTGAAGATCCCCTCAAAATTAATCAATATGCTTCAAGATCTTGGTCTCAATACCTCCTTGTGCAAGTGGATCCTTGATTTTTCTCATTTGCAGACCCCAGTTAGTTTGGATTGGCAACAACATTTCACCACAATCTCCATCAGCATAGGTGCACTACAAGGCTGTGTGCTTAGCCACACAGTCGTAAGCATAAAGCAAGTAGAGCAGGGGACTAAGCACAGCTCCAATGCCATATTTAAGTTTGCTGATGACACCACTGTCATCAGCCGAATCAAAGGTGGAAAAATCGGCAATGGGAGGGAAATTTAAAATCTAGCTGAGTGGTGCCATTAACAGCCACCTCTCAATGTCAGTAAGACCAAGGAGCTGATTATTGACTTCGTTCAACTTCATTTGTCTCATCACTGAACTGTTCCCACAAACCATTACTCAGTTTCAATGACTCTTCATCTCATGTTCTCGATGTTTATTGCTTATTTATTTATTAGTATTATTTTTTCTCTTTAGTCTTTGCATAGCTTGTTGTCTTTTGCACATTGGTTGTTTATCCGCCCAGTTGGATGTGGGCTTTCATTGATTCTATTGTGGTTCTTAGATTTACTGAGTATGCCTGCAAGAAAAAAAATCTCAGGTTTATACGTGACACGTGTGCTTTATTAATAAATTTACTTTGAACTTTAAATCTTGATGTGGTAAATAAAATCTTTTAATGGTAATGAACTTGATCTGAAGCGAGACTAAATTGTCCATAGCCTGGCTATTAGAATCTAATGTAAAAGATGAACAATTTGGGAAAAATCGGCTTGGGTAACTGTGTAACCTAGTATAAATACTGCTCTGGTTACACTCTAACTCTATTCAGCTTTGACAAAATCACCAAATTTTGCATTTAAATCAATATATATTTGCTAAGTTTGAGGATAGAACTTGAATTTGGGACATTTATAGCAGATCGAATTCCAGGCAGTTTAATCTCATATATACTCTACCTATGTTTCTAACATTATCTTGTTTCAAGTTTGGGTTATCTGTATGTTTGTAGGCACACATTCAAATCTGTATGAACTATGTATGAATTAATAACTTGGATTTAAACTTGGGGAATGAAAAGTTTAATATTTAATGTGACAAGTCAGGACAAACGACATTGTACATGAGTGAGCATTATGGAATTATAACTAGTAAAAAAAAATTGTGCTAATCTTTCACTATATTATCTAATTAGTTTTTTTTCCAAAGTTCTAAGTACATGTATGTCACCATATACAACCCTGAGACTCATTTTCTTGCGAGCATACTAAAAGCCATAACAGAATCAATGAAAGAACACTTGGGCATTCAGTCAGTATGCAAAAGATAACAAACTGCAAATACAAAAAGAAAGAAATAATAATAAACAAGCAATGAGCATTGAGAACCTGAGATCAAGTGTCCTTGAAAGTGAATCTGTAAGTTCTGGGAATATTTCAATGATTGGGCAAGTGAAGTTATCCTTTTTGGTTCAACAGCCTGATGGATAAGGGGCAATAACTGTTCCTGAACCCGGTGGTGTGAGTCATAATGCTCCTGTACCACCTTCCTGATGGCAGCAACGAGAAGAGAGCATGTCCTGGGTGGTAAGGTTCCCTGAGATGGATGCTCCTTTCCTGTAACACTGCTCCATGTAGATGTGCTCAGTGGTGGGGAGGGCTTTACCTGTGATGGACTGGGCCATATCCGCTACTTTTCATGGTCTGGTGGTTCCACCGGGCTGTGATGCAGCCCGTCAACATACTGTCCATTACGCATCTATAAAAGTTTGTCCTGAGTATTAGATGTCATGCCGAATCTTCACAAACTCCTAAGGAAGTAGAGTTGCTGCCATGCTTCCTTTGTAATTGCACTTGTGTGCCGGGTCCTCTAAACTAATAACATGGAGAAATTTGAAGTTGCTGATCCTCTGATGATGACCAGCTCATGAATCTCTGGTTTCCTTCTCCTGAAGTCAATATCAGCTCCTTGGTCTTGCTGACACTGAGTAAGAGGTTGCTGTTATGGCACCACTCAGCCAGATTTTCAGTCTCCTTCCTATATGCCGATTCAGCCCACGACGGCGGTGTCATCATCAAACTTGAAAATGGCATTGAAGCTATGCTTAGCTACACGGTCATAAGTGTAAAGTGAGTAGAGCAGGGGGCTAAGCACTCAGCCTTGAGGTGCACCTGTGCTGCTGGAGATCGTGGAGGAAATGTTGCCAAACTGAACTGACTAGGTTGACTGTGAGGTTGAGAAGTCTAGGGTTAAGTGGCATAAGTAGGAAAGTGGAGACCAAGGTAAGATCAGCCAAAATCTCATTAACTTGCAGAGCAGTTTTGAGAAGCTCTGTGTACTCTGCTTCTGATGTTTGTGGGTTGCAAAATTAAAAAATGCAAACTTGTGAGACTACTTTAAATGTATTCACTTTTCTTCCTTTGAATTGATTTATAGATCATTGCCAGTTCCGAAGACTTACGGCAATATTAGAGATGAAAGCTGGAAAGATGGTTGCTATTGAATTAATCACACAGAACAGTCTGAAGCTCACTCCACTACTGTTCATGGAACAAAAGGACATTTATAGACTGTTCATTGAAATATAGCAGGATTTGAGAAAATCCAGTTCTCTGCCAGAAATCAGCACAAGTTGGTGGAGATCATGGAGTAGCACTTTATTGACATTAAACGTCAGTTTTATATATCAGTTTTTCATAAGTACAATCAGTTTTTCCATGACTACGTCCTTTGTTTTGATGCTGGTGAGCAAATGACATTGTCATTCAAGACGTAATAAAAGTCTGGACACAATCCCATAAAATGCCAAAGATAAAGCTTACAGCAACTAGCGGTAGGGGAAATGGATAATTAATGTTGTTGAGACTTTAGAACGATTAAGTAAAGGAGAATATTTGTGGAAGTCTGTTTTGTACAATCGGATATAACAGTGGCAGAAACTGTATTCTGGAAGGTAAAGGCACAATTCCAATATCATGAAGAGCCGATCTACAGTCATAGCAATGCATAACCCAGTGTACTCTGATTTTTGGTACCAAGACGGCATCTCGTTTATAGATGTGACTACCTTCAGTGATATGTATTCAAATTACACAGCCTTCTACTTCTATTAAGTGAGAGTTTGGGAGTGAGGAGCGTGTGTAATTTTAACCTGTGGCAATTTGCAATAGTATCCAGATGATAAAGGTTCACATTGTTAATTATCTTAAAGTTTAAAAATTAAATTAATAGTTATTCTAAAGTTGGCATATTATTAGCCAAGTGACTTGTTATGATCTGATGGTAAACACAGGAGCAATTCCGTTGTACATTGCAACTGACCAAAACTTTCAATCTATTGTTAGTGAGAAAAGGCATGTCGTAACCTGAGTGGTGCTTTGTACAGACAAAATTCTGTGGATAAGTGGCTAAGTTGACGATATATTATAAGTGAGACACTTAGTTTAAGTCTTTGCCCACACTAAAACTATATCCATCAAAGTGAACACATTTTAGTGTGCATAACTATTTCAGTATCCATTTTTATGAAGTTAACTTTTATTTTAAATTGCCAAAGGGCTTGGTGTTAAGCAGGTTTTACACAATTGCTTATGTCAAATTATAAAGCACTGGCTCAGGAAAGAATGGTGTTACTGTGCAGCCAAGTTTTCAGCATGCAGCACATAATAGGACGTTCATTTTTATAATTTGTGTTTCTTTATATGGTATGTAGTGAAAACTTAGTCCAGTCAATTGTAATCTGATCATACCACAGTGCTTGCAAGAATGCAGCATAATTCTATCTAAACTATGCACTGGTATCCTGTTATATAAATATACTTGCTTGGAGCTGTTCAATAAATAATGAAGACTGGTAGGTACCATATTCAGTAATTAGCATTTCAACATGTTACTGTGTGTTCTTATGAAAGTTTGAGTTTACATTTTAATATATTTGCATTCTACTGCAGGGAATTGTAAGATTATTATTTTGAGTGATACCATGAAATAATTTGAACTTCACATAGTTGATCATCCATGGCCAATATTTAATTATTTCGGAATATTACTTGATTCATGTTTAGGAAGCAGTCCATTCAATTTCAGAAGAAAGCATTCTTTCTGAATGCCTATATTTCTGTTATTGGAACCTTCATAAATGACAGTGGTGTGTCTTCATCAGTAATGCTGTGATAGATGCAAGGTGACTGAGCTGGTAAATGTACAGGTTAGGGATGGATGGACAGCGAGTGACTGAGATAGACGTGGAGTGACAAATGAACCTAGAGTAAGTTAGGTGATCAGTCTACATAGGTGAATGAGTTAAATGTGATTATTTTTGCAGTTTAAGAGTGGAGTGGACATGTACCATGTTAAAGAAATAATAGTTAAATAATTTTGTTTTTGTTTACCCATCTGAAAACCAGGTGAAGTAGCCTGTTGTCAGAATTTTACATTCGGCAAAAACTGAAACATTCATTCATTGCAACCTAATATGCGTGTTGCAGACAAAAAAAAATCTGAATAATACTATAAACAATTATTTAGGTTCCTTCCCCCCCCACAGGCAAGTGTTTAAAGATTCTCTTGAGCTAGCTTTCACTATCCTTAAACTCATCAAGAGAATGAGCAGTTTAATTTCATAGTTTTCACAGGTGACTTTTTTGGGACATGCACATTGTGAAATAGGCAACCTTATTAGAATGGTGGGTGTTTGGTTTATCCTTTTCACGGGAAGGAGTATGGTGCTCAATGCGCTAAAGATTAAAGACGAGGGAACTTTTAAGCAGCATCCTGTGGGGCAACAGGAAGGAGTGATGGAACCCTCACTTCTGTTCTAAGTTGTAAAATTCCCTTCATATAACAACAGTGAACACTGACAATAAACAATAAGTGGAATCCTTTTGGTATTTAAACTTTTGTTTTAAGAAAAATGCTTAATGCACAGACTCGCACACTGCAGTACTGCTACAGTTGGACAAAAATAAAACCTTACTGTAACCTTAAGAATAAATTGATCAATAAAGTTAAACACATCTGTTATTCACAGTGATAACTGTTAACAATAGAGAAAGCGATCACAAATTTGACTCAAACTGCATTCAGCAGTGAGCAAAAATAAACTTGCTTACACAGAAAAGTGTGAATTAATTTTATATTAAAAATAGTGCCTATAATTTAAATTTATTTTTGAGGTTATTATAATTTTGATTGTTGAATGTGGGTTAATTTTTGTGCCAATACTTTGGAGTAAATGATACTCAGTGTAAATAAATGGGCGTGTATTGCTTTCAATATTTAATTTTTGCTCTGCCATGTAACTTTTGTAAATGTTAAGGAACTTGTTTTAAAAATATGCAAGAATCACCTTGTTTAAAAAAAAATAAACAGTTCTTGATATTGGAGAGTTATTACAGATTTTTGCTGTTATCAATATTTACTGAACAGATGGTGTCTTGATCAACATAGTCAGATACAGATGCAGTTTTAAATGTCTGTACAGGAAGAAAACTGAGTTAACATTTTTGGATGGAGGCACAAAATATAGGGCCAAAATATAATTCTAGCCAAATGAAATACTGGAGACTCATTCCTAGTTTAAAAACATGAATATATCAGAAACCTTGAATACATACTGCCATGAAATGCTTAATATATGGATTAATAAGCAACTTTCCCTTCAACGCCTGTGTTCATTTCTACCACCTGAAGAATGCGAAGGCCCTACTCCCTAATCTAACATTTGTTACATTTGCTCTTCTCTGTGCTGAAGGTGGTACCCTGGAGTGATCCAAGATCAAGTGAGGTTGAGGTCTGCTTGGTGTTAAAATTAAAACCTGACCAGAGTCCAGCGCTTCCTCAGCATATGGAGTTAAAATAACAGTCCCTATTGAGCTGGAAGGGCCTGTTCAGCACTATATCGCTAAGTAATTAATATTAAAAATTCTATGGATCAAGCAAAAATAAACTTCCTTTTTCAGATAGAGCAGCTTTTCCCTTATGAGTTGATTATCAAAGTTTTTTTCAAATAGAGCATTGTCATTATACACAGAAATGGCAGTTTATGTTCATGCCAGCCATAATCCTTTTTGCCAGCACTTGGTCCACACCTTCTATATACGTTGTTGATTCAAGTCTGAGCACTTTGTAATTGTGAAACTCAGGCAGCTCCATTGTGGCCATAAGCCTACCATGATGGACATCTTCAAAAGGCAGTGGTTCATGAAGACGAATCCATCATTAAGGTCCTCCATCAACCAGGATATGCCCTTTTCTCATTGCTACCATCGGTTGGGGGGGTATTCTGGAGCCCAAAGAAATGGCCTCAACATTTTCGGAACAGATTCTTCCCTCTGCAATCAG
Organism: Mobula birostris; assembly: GCF_030028105.1. NCBI lineage: Eukaryota > Metazoa > Chordata > Chondrichthyes > Myliobatiformes > Myliobatidae > Mobula > Mobula birostris. The sequence continues at coordinate 62,420,100 of NC_092372.1, read as the reverse complement.
AATTCTAAATGAATAAACCCATGAGTAGGAAATGGGAAACTGAATCTCTTGGGGCAGGAAAATTGTGCCCACCTGCCACTGCCACACCCCACCCTCAGTTTCCAGGGTGTTGGGTCCTATGAGAATTTTGTATTTGTCAATGTGATTTCCTCTCATTTTTCTGAAGTCTGGAAGACCCAGTCTCTCTTTATATCATAGTCTTCTCATGCCAGGAACTGGTACATTGGCATAGCTCCAATGCCATATACAATTTCATCAGCAGCACTACTGTTTTAGATGAATCACAGGTGATGATGAATTAGCAAATAGGAGTGGTGCTGCGACAACAATAAGTTACCCACAACCAGCAAAACGAAAGAGCTGATTGATGGCTTCAGGAAAAGGAAGGACGATGAACATGTACCAGTCAACACTGTGGGGTCAGCATCTTTAAATTCCTGAGCTTTAACTGTCCTGCACCCACCACGGATGCATTCATGACACAAGTGTGCTTTAAGTTGGAAGGTTGTAGAGGTTCAGCTTGTTAACAAACTTCTACAGATGTACTGTTGAGAGCATCTTGACAGGTTGCATTATGGACTATTGAATGTACAGGAATGTTAGAAGCTGTAGAAAGTCGTGGACTCTACTCAATACAGTACTGTGCAAAAGGCTTGGGTATATATATATATATATATATATATATAGGGTACCATTTGTCCTCTTCCATGCTAGCTGCACAATCATGCTTGCGTTTAATGACTGGTGCCATTGTATATCAACATTTCCTAGTCTATTGCTGTTTATCACACTCTTCCTTTCTGTTTTTGCTATGGGACCAGATAACGTCACGTTTATCTACATTATACTGCATCTGCTTTGTATTTGCCCACTCATTTAAATTATCTAGTTTACATTGAAATTCTGCATCCTGTTCTCGATTTACAGTCCCAGCTAGTTTCATGCCATCAGCAAAATTAGAAACTGCATTCTTTTTGATGAATAATCTCTTCACAGGCTTCCAGCCAGGTACAGGTTTATTCATCTGGGAAAGCACTAGGTTCTTTTTCTACATTTTATTTCCTCTTCCAAGTCAGTTGAAATAGCTGGGGTGTACGCACTGGTCCTTATAATATGCCACTATTTACTGCCTGTCATCACATAAAAGATCTCTTTATCCCTACCTCCAGTCAATTTCAATCCAAGCCAGTATATTCCCCCATCTCCTGTGCTTTAATTTTGAACATAAACCCTTTATGTGGGAAAGTCCAAATATAGCCCATACACTGGTTCTCCCTTATCAACTCTTCCAGATTCTTCAAAAAAAACTCCTATCATTGTTCCATGTTGATTTTGTCTGATCCTATTGATATTTTCAAAACCTTTTTTTTTTAAATCTCTTCATTTGTAACAGACTCTAGCAATTTCCCTCCTACTTGTATCAGGCTACAGGCCTGTAGTTGATTTTCAATTCTTGTTCCTTATTTTTAAATATTGAAGTTGTGTCTGCCATGCTCCTGTCTAGAGGAAGTATTCCTTAACCTGTAGCATGTTGGGAGATGGTGATCAAAGTCTATTTCCCCACAGCATTGGGGGGATGCAGATTCAGGCCCTGGGAATCAGTTTCCGGTTTGGTAATTTCTTCAACATTATTTTTTAAGTAACCTTTAATTTCCTTTAATGCTTCCTTTCTGCCCAACCTTTGGCTATCAAGCATTTATGGGAAGTCATCTGTGTGGCTTTTCTATGAAAACAGAACCAAAGTATTTATGTAATTGCCCTTCTGTTTCTTGGTTCCTACATTATAATTTTTTTTCTTAATGTAAGGGATATACATTTACCTCTAGCTATTTTGTTTTTCTTTTTCATGCATATAGAAGCTTCTGTAGTCTGTTTTTAAACATGAGATATTGCAGATGCTGCAACATATATATACACACACACACATACACATACACACACACACACTATGCTAGGAGATCACAGCAAATCAGGCAGCATATATGGAGGAGCATACAGAGTCCACATTTTGGGTGAAGACCCTTCATTAGGACTGGAAAGGAAGGGGGGGGGAGCCAGAATAAGATGGTTGGTGGAGAGAAAAGAGTTTAAGCTGGAAGGTGATAGATAGATATATTCACCTTCCTGAAGCCAGATTAATTCTCAGACATCTCCTCTAACTTACTGCTTGAATAGATAAAGGGGTGCTGTTATATTGTGGCAGACAGACCTCTACCTTGCTGAGGCCAGGCGGCATCTCCCGGACAGCTTCTCTTACTTATCCCTCAAAACTCCAACTGCCCCCTCTTCACGGACACTCCGCTCTAGTTCTCTGCCTGCTCTTTTCTCTGATTGTCAATGAGACATCAACTGGCTTGACTTCAACATTTCTCTCCCCTCAAACTTTAACCCCTCTGAATGCATTGCCCTCCAGTCTCTCCACACCAATCCCAACCTTGCCATCAAACCCACAGACAAAGGGGGTGTTGTTGTAGTGTGGAGGACTGACTTCCACTTTGCTGAAGCCGGGTGGCAACTCTCAGACACCTCTGCTTACTGTCACTACGTTCAGATATAGCCCAAATGCAGTGCGAGACACTGAAATGGGTTGATATTTCACAGACTTTAACGCAAACAGAGCTAGACAGAAAAGAACCCAATGTACGCCAGGCCAGGACTCTCAAATAGAAAACAAAGGTAACACTGGGGCTGAAAGGAATAACTAAATAGTAAACAAATGCTGCTAGTCCTCAGAGTCAGTTGAGTCGACAGATCAATTTCTTAGCCAAGACAGCAGGCAGCGAAACATTGCAGTGCTTTGCTCAAGTCTCAACAAGCACTACAACGAAAAGAATGGAGTTAAATACCATCACAATGAAATAATAATTAGCTGACACGTGCATATTCATGAGTGCAATTGCTGTTTCTGCTGTGCTGCCAAATCGGTGGTTGTGGCACTTACTCACACAGTAGCACTTTGTTGACATTAAACATCAGTTTTTCATAAGTACAATCAGTTTTTCCATGACTACATCCATTGTTTTGATGCTGGTGAGTAAATGACATTGTCATTCAAGACATCATAATAGTCTGGACACAATCCCATAGAATGCCATAGATAAAGCTTACAGCAACTAGTGGTAGGGAAAATGGAAATTAATGTTGTTGAGACTTTAGAACAAATAAGTAAACTATTTGCAGAAGTCTGTTTTGTTCAATCGGATATAACAGTGGCAGATATTGTATTCAGGAAGGGAAAGGCACAATTCCAATATGAAGAGCAGATCTACAGTCATAGCAATGCATAACCCAATGTACTCTGATTTTCGGTACCAAGAGACCTGGTGGCAATACTTGGATATTTCCTTTTGCTTGCTCCTTAAAAAGGACCCTACTCTGGACCATCAGGCCATTGTCTCCTGCACCATCGCCAACCTCATCAACTGCAGAAAACTCCCATCCGCTGCCCCCAAACTCAAAGTTCCCTTAACCGGATTGCTCATTTCTACCACCTACTCAAGGTCCACAAACCTAACTGTCCGATAGGCCCATTGCCTCTTCCTGCTCCTTCCCCACTGACTCATGTCCTCATGCATCAACTCCATTCTATTCCCCTTGGTTCAGTCTCTTCCCACCTACATTCGCGACACCACATTCTCTCGATTTCTTGTTTCATTCTCACAATGTATAACCAGTCCCTATACACTTCTATTCCCCCATCAGGCAGGCCTTAAAGTTCTCCGCTTCTTTTTCAACAAAAGACCCAACCAGTTCCCCTCCACCACCACCCTCCTCCATCTGGAAGAACTGGTCCTCCTCATCAACAATTTCACCTTCATCTCCTGCTACTTTCTCCAAACTCAAGGGGTATCCATGGGTCCCAGCTACGACTGCCATTTTGTTTTGCTATGTGGAACAGTCCATGTTCCAAGCCTTCCCTGGTAGTGATGCCCAACTCTCCTGTGTGAAATTGACAACTGATCAGGTGCTGCATCATGCACCCATCATCAATTTCATCAACCTTTGCCCCCAACTTCCACCCCACCCTTAATCTCTCAGTCCATTCCTGACACCTCTCTCCCCTTTCTCAATCTTTCTGTCTCCATCTCTGAAGACAAACTGTCCACCAACATCTTTCATAAACCTATTGAGTCCCACAGCTATCTTGACCCTCTCCCACCCTGTAAAAATGCTATTCCCTTTTCTCAGTTCCTTCGTCTCCACCACATCTGTTCCCAGAACGTGGCTTTCCAGGACATCAGAGATGTTCTCCTCCTTTCCCTTCCCTCCACCATTGATGCTGTGCTCACTCCATCTCCTCTGTTTCCCAGACATCTGCACTCACCACATCTTCCAGCCAGCTTAACAGAGATAGAGTTCCTCTTGTCCTCACCTCCCCCCCCACGAGCCTCTGCATCTAACACATCATTCTCCGCATTCTGACACCAAACACATCTTGCCCTCCCCCACCCACACTCCACTTTCCACAGGGATCGCTCCCTCTGTGATTCCCTTGTCCATTTATCCCACCCCACTAACCTCCTTCCTGGCACGTAACCCTGCAAACAGCAAAAGTGCTACACCTGCCCGTTCACCACCTCCCTCACCTCCATTCCGGGTCCCAAACGGTCCTTCTAGATGAGGCAACACTTTACCTGCGAACCTGCTGGGGTCCCCTACTGTATCCGGTGCTCCTGATAGCTTCCCCTACATTGGTGAGATCTAACATAAACTGGGGCGCCATTTTGTCAAGGACTGCCATCTGTCAAAAGTAGAATTCCCTGGTGGCCAACCATTTTAATTTCTGTCCCCATTCCTATTCTGACATGTTGGTCCATTACCTTCTATCTTGCCACTGTCAGGGTGAAGAAGCAACATCTCATAGTCCTTCTCGTTGGCCTCCATCATGATGGCATGAGCATCGATTTCTCCTTCCAGTATTTTTTTTAAATTCCTTTTTTTCTTTTCTCCTCCCCTTTCCCTCTTCTTCCCCACTCTGGCCCCTTACCTCTTCTCCTCACTTGCCCATCACCTCCCGTGGTGCCCATCCTTCTTTTTCCTCCCATGGTCCACTCTCCTCTCTTCTATCAGATTCCTTCATTTCCTCAAGCCCTTTACCTTTCCCACCCACCTGGCTTCACCTATCACCTTCTTGCTAGTCCTCCTTCCCCTCCCCTGCCTTTTTATTCATGTCTTCCCCCTTACCTTTCCAGTCCTGATGAAGGATCTTGGCCAAAAACATTGACTGTTTATTCATTTCCACTGATGCCACTTGACCTGTTCAGTTCCTCCAGCATTTTGTGTTTGTTGCTCTGGAATTCCAGTACCTGCAAGATTTCTTGTGTAGGCGATAGATGAGACCAGGTGAGGGGAATGTGGGGGGATGAAGTAAGAAACTGGGAGGTAATAGGCTAAAGAGGTAAAGGATTAAAGGAGAAGGTATCTAATAGGAGAGGACAGTAGACCATGGCAGAAAGTGGAGTAGGGGAACCAGAAAGAGGTGATGCTGATTGTGGCATCACTTAGCTCTATCTATTGTATGTGAGCCAGCTTTGCTATTTGATATGCATGTAGCCCTGGGCTGGGGTTTCACCATGCTGGCACCACATTTTAGGAGTCCTGATTCCTTTGCCCTTCTCACTGAATCAGGGTTGGTGCCTTTAGTTGAAGGCAACGGTAGAGTGAAGGAACTGCTAGGCCACAGGGTTACAGATAGCGGTGTTGTACATCCCTGCCTCTGGTGTTCAATGGTCCACAACACATCTGGAATATCCACCTTATCCTTAGAACTGCATTATCCCTTAAAAGCATATGGTCAGCAAAGAGTATCTGAGAGTGCTCAGCATTGACTTCAGACCCCATGAAGTCCCTCGACATCATGACAAGCAAACCCGCAAATTACTGCTCCCCCTTGTACAGCGAATAAAGACATTGTCTCCACAAGGACAGCACAGAGCTGTCTCTGACTGGGTTTGCAGATTCTGCTCCTCTGCTGGGAAAGCGCCAGAGGTTAGAAAGGTGGGGATACAGTTAGAGCAAGGAAACTGAACTAAACTGTAACCAAATCCTCATAGAATGTTTGACCACCACATTGTCAGTTAGTTTACTTAAAGATAAAGGAAGCGAGGATCCAAATAAAGAAATAATGGAAAATTTCATAACAGAGTTGACTTCCAAAGGAACCCACATAGGGCAATTCTCATAGTTAATGTAATATATCCAGAACGTAATATTTCATATATTAACTGCCCAGTAATATAACCTAAAATTGGGTAAGGCAAATCCTCCATTCTGTTTGGTTTTTTGAAGGTGAGCTTTATTTATTCGAGGTTTTTTATTCTCCCATATATAAGAGGAAAGAATTGAATCCAAAGAGTCTAAAAAGATTTAGTTATAAAAAAAACAGGCACAACTTGAAAAAGGTATATAAATTTGGGTAAGATATTCATTTTAATAGAATTAATTTGGCCAATCAGTGACAAAGAGAGAGGTGACCAATTAGAAAGTGCTTTTTAACATAATTCATTAAAGTTTAAAAATTTTCCTTAAATAAATCTTTATAATTCTTAGTAATTGTTACTCCTAAATATGTAAATTGTTTTCTTAAAATTTTAAAAGGAACGTTAATATCAGTTGGTATTAAATTGTTTAAAGGAAACAGTTCACACTTATGTAAATTTAATTTAAAACCTGAGAACTGACTAAAATTAGTCAGTAAACGGAACACAAATGGTAAAAAGGTTGTAACATTAGATATAAAAAGCAATAAGTCATCAGCATAGAGCGACACTTTATGGATAGCATCTCTCCTTAAAATACCAGTAATCGCTTTAGACTCTCGAAAAGCAATTGTTAAGGGTTCTAATACCAAATCAAAAAGCAGAGGGCTCAAAGGACAACCTTGTCTAGTCCCACAATGGAGTTTAAAGGGTTTAGAATTCTGAAGATTAATAAGAACCTGAGCAGAGGGAAATAAAAATAAAGTAATTTAATCCAATGAATAAAATTAGGTACAAAATTAAATTTTTCTAAGGATGTAAAAAGATAATTCCATTCAACTCTGTCAAAGGCCTTCTCCTCATCCAAAGATATCACACATTCTGATATTTTCTTAGATGGAGAATGCATAACATTTAACAAATGCCATATATTAAATTGGGAGTATCAATTTTTAATAATCCCTGTCTGATCATCCAAAACTATAGAAGATATAATATTTTCACGTCTGAGAGCCAACACTTTAGATAAAATTTTAGTATCAAAATTGAGTAAAGAGATAGGTCTACACGAAGAACATTCAGTGGGATTCTTATTCTTTTTGAGAATAAGCAAAATGGAAGCTTCATAAAAAGACTACAGTAATCTTCCTACCCTAAAGGAATCTGTAAGGGTAGAACATAAATGTGGTATAAGCAAGGAGGCAAAAGCCTTATAAAACTCAACAGAGGATCCATCGGGTCCTGGGGATTTCCCAGAATGCAATTCTCAAATAGCTTGAGCAATTTCCTCCTGGGAAATAGGTTGATCCAATTACCTACGACCATCTATTGAAAGATTAGGAATATTTAATTGATCTAAAAAATTATTCATTGCAATATTATCATTAACAGAGTCAGAACTATACAATTTGGGATAAAATTTCCTAAAAGTGTCATTAATTTCAAAGTGGTCAGTTGTCATGTCCTCATTAATTTTACGTATTTCTTTAATTTGCCGCTTTGCTATAAATGGCTTCAATTGATTATCCAGTAGCTTACCAGTTTTATCTCTGTGAGTATAAAATTGACTTCTATCTTTTAAAAGCTGGCCTTCAATTGGATACGTTAAAAGAAGATCATATTTAGTTTTGGTTTCAATACATCTCTTATATGTTTCAGTATCGGGTACCAAAGCATACTTATGGTCCAGTTGTTTTAGCTGACTAGCTAGTTCGTTTCTCTCTTTGTTAACATTTTGGTTTATTGAGATTCTCCCTCTCGAGTCCCATCTTTTCTAATTGTTTTTTTAAACCATCTTTAATTGACTTACCTTTTTAAAGAATGGGCTAGATTGGGTATTAAACGATTTCAGGATTTGTTTGATGGAGGGAATCTCTCTTCTTCTGTGCAACTTTCAACAAATTTAACCTTTCCAATACCCACTTTTTTCGATACTTACAGATTAGAATTTTTTAAGATCTCAATTGCATACATTTCCTACAAGTCCAGATAAGAATATAACAGATACAATTTTTAAACTGAAACCCTTTGACAACGGTTCAATATCTTACATTTATGGTCTGCTGTTGGGACTGAAAAAGGCCTCTTTAGATAAAATTAAAGGAGACGGGGAAAAGGATTTACAGATTTTCATATCTGAAGAGAGCTGGAAGATTATTTTAAAATTGATTAATTCTTCATCATCATGTGTTCATCATTCTTTATTACAATTCAAAGTGATACATAGAGTTCACATGTCTAAAGACAAGCTCTCTCATTTCTACGCAGATATTTTCCCTTACTGTGATAGATGAACTAATGGAGTGGCCACACTAATTCATATGTTTTGGACATGTCCGAGCCTTGAAAAATTTTGGAAAGATGTATTTCAAACTTTTTCTGTACTTTTCAATGTTAGTTTTAAGGCTAATCCCTTGACTGCCATATTTGGTATTGATGAGGATAGTGCTACAAAAATGAAGCCATCTAATTTGCGGGTATTGGTCTTTATGACTCTAATGGCCAGGAGGGTGATCTTGCTCAAGTGGAAGGAGGCTGCCCCGCCCACTCATGTTCAATAGCTATCTGATATTATGTTATGCCTTGATCTAGACAAGATTCATTGTTCGATTTCTGATTCTAAACATGATTTTCTAATGTTATGGGGAGTTATTTCTGAGTTATTTTCATAATCTTTGAACTGTTATTAATGTTGGATCTGAGCCATTATTACAATATTATATGGTAAGATTTTTTTCCTTCACTTTTTTTTAACCAACCAGCTCATTTTGTAGTGGGGATAGTTTTTTGTAATAAAATATAATTATTTTATTTTATTTCATTTCATAATTCAATCTTCCTTCTACATGATTGATTTGGAATATGGGATACTGTGATCATATTACTGTGATTTAAATGTAATGTAATTCATATTGTATCCTTATGAATTTTGTATTCGTATTAATGCAATTTATATAATATTAATAAAAATATTGAAAGAGGAAACTGAGGGAGGGCAGCTTGCAAAGTATTCTATACTCCCAGACAGAATGACCAGAATGGTCTGTGTGGGAAGGATCCATTAAAAGAGCTCTACCACCTGGTGCAGGATAATCTATGACTTAACTAATCTAAAGATCGGATTTTGTTTTTTGTTTGCAATGATCAAAAATGTCCTGTGATATCCTGATCTGTTTTTTCCCCAAGATGCAACAGGTGACATCCTGAACAAGCAACCTGCCACATAGGTCTGCAATCTCCGTCCCCCTTTCCCACTTCTGACAAAGAGTCTTAGACCTGAACCATTAACCTTGTTTGTCTCCTACAGACCTGACCTGCTGAGCATTTGCAACATTTTCTGTTTGTATTTCTCATGTCTGTAACGTGGATCACAAGCATAAAGAAAGCTCTCCACTGGCAGACAAAGTGAAAGTGAAGGTCAGGCAGCTTCTGTAGTGAGGGGAAGATAAGATTACTGTATCCATTTGATGATACTGCATTAGAAGAAGAAAGAAGCTTAACACATACTGTCAAGGCGAAAAAGGATAACGTGCAATTTTGTACAGGACAGAAGTGACTAAAAGGCAACTCTCAGAGAAATTAAAGTAGTTACACAAAACTGAGAGAATTCAGCCCTAGTTCAGCCCTAGCTGGGCAGCTGCACTAGGGCACACCCTCTCTTTTAGAAAAATTGTTGCTTGTGATTAAATCCCCAGGGCAGAAACCATGTAATTATTTAAAAATTATTTTTTAAACAAGCTGCCTTATTTTATTCTGGCATATAAAGGCTGAAAATGAGCATGTACCTTGTACCTAAAGTGCCCTCAGTATGAAGGACACTTTCAGACAGCAACCTGCAAGAAGTCTAGAAGTCATTGAAAGTAGATGCAGTGGCTGGTACATAAATTGTATGTGATTGATATCCAAACTATGGTCACAAGATAAAGATTTTGGGTTAGTTTGAGTGTGGATTTAAAATTGTCTTTTTCTACACAAAATGCCCAGCAGGTGGCGGTCAAACCACACTAAATACAGTATCAACAGCAAAGAAAATTGCCAAATTAGTCAGCTCCATCTTGGGCACTAGCTTCCGTAGTATCCAAGATATCTTCAAGAAGCGGTGCTTCAGAAAGGTGGCATCCATTATTAAGGACCCCATCACCCTCTTCTCATTGTTAGTGGCAGAAAGGAGGTACCGAAGCCTGAAGGAACACACTAAGCGATGCAGGAACAGCTTCTTCCCTTCTGCCATCCGATTCCTAAACGGACATTGAATCCAAGAGCACCACCTCACTTCTTTCTTTATGTTATTTCTGTTTTTGCACTATTTTTAATTTAACTATTTAATATACATATACATTTACTGTAATGGACAAGGATAGATCTGGTCCGAGGGTTGAGATTCTTAACTGGAAGAAGGCCAAATTTGAAGAAATGAGAAAGGATCTAAAAAGCGTGGATTGAGACAGGTTGTTCTCTGGCAAGGATGTGATCGGTAGGTGGGAAGCCTTCAAAGGGGAAATTTTGAGAGTGCAGAATTTGTATGTTCCTGTCAGGATTAAAGGCAAAGTGAATAGGAATAAGGAACCATAGAACCATAGAAACTACAGCACGGAAACAGGCCCTTTGGCCCTTCTTGGCTGTGCCGAACCATTTTCTGCCTAGTCCCACTGACCTGCACACGGACCATATCCCTCCATACACCTCCCATCCATGTATTTGTCCAATTTATTCTTAAATGTTAAAAAAGAACCCACATTTACCACCTCGTCTGGCAGCTCATTCCATACTCCCACCACTCTCTGTGTGAAGAAGCCCCCCCTAATGTTCCCTTTAAACTTTTCCCCCCTCACCCTTAACCCATGTCCTCTGGTTTTTTTCTCCCCTTGCCTCAGTGGAAAAAGCCTGCTTGCATTCACTCTATCTATACCCATCATAATTTTATATACCTCTATCAAATCTCCCCTCATTCTTCTACGCTCCAGGGAATAAAGTCCCAACCTATTCAACCTTTCTCTGTAACTGAGTTTCTCAAGTCCTGGCAACATCCTTGTAAACATTCTCTGCACTCTTTCAACCTTATTTATATCCCTCCTGTAATTTGGTGACCAAAACTGAACACAATACTCCAGATTCGGCCTCACCAATGCCTTATACAACCTCATCATAACATTCCAGCTTTTATACTCAATACTTTGATTAATAAAGGCCAATGTACCAAAAGCTCTCTTTATGACCCTATCTACCTGTGACGCCACTTTTAGGGAATTTTGTATCTGTATTCCCAGATCCCTCTGTTCCACTGCACTCTTCAGTGCCTAACCATTAACCCTGTATGTTCTACCTTGGTTTGTCCTTCCAACGTGCAATACCTCACACTTGTCTGTATTAAACTCCATCTGCCATTTTTCAGCCCATTTTTCCAGATGGTCCAAGTCCCTGAAAACCTTCCTCAATTCTCTACCACCACTCTCTGGCTTCTTCCATCGAGCCAATGTCTAATCCAATTTACCACCTCTCCATGTATACCTAGTGACCGAATTTTCCTAACTAACCTCCCATGCGGGACCTTGTCAAAGGCCTTACTGAAGTCCACGTAGACAATATCCACTGCCTTCCCTTCATCCACTTTCCTGGTAACCTCCTTGAAAAACTCCAATAGATTGGTCAAACATGACCTACCACGCACAAAGCCATGTTGACTCTCCCTAATAAGTCCCTGTCTATCCAAATGCTTGTAGATTCTGTCTCTTAGTACTCCCTCCAATAACTTACCTACTACTGACGTTAAACTCACCGGCCTATAATTTCCCGGATTACTTTTCAATCTTTTTTTAAACAATAGAACAACATGAGCCACTCTCCAATCTTCCAGCACTTCACCCGTAGACAGCGACATTTTAAATATTTCTGCTAGGGCCCCCGCAATTTCAACACTAGTCTCCTTCAAGGTCCGAGGGAACACTCCGTCAGGTCCCGGGGGTTTATCCACTTTAATTTTCCTCAAGACAGCAAGCACCTCCTCCTTTTCAATCTGTACAGTTGCCATGGTCTCACTACTTGATTCCCTCAGTTCCATAGATTTCATGCCAGCTTCCTTAGTAAATACAGACGCAAAAAACCTATTTAAGATCTCCCCCATTTCCTTTGGTTCTGCACAAAGCCGACCACTCTGATCTTCAAGAGGACCAATTTTATCCCTTACAATCCTTTTGCTCTTAATATACCTGTAAAAGCTCTTTGGATTATCCTTCACTTTGACTGCCAAGGCAAACTCATGTCTTCTTTTAGCCCTCCTGATTTCTTTCTTAAGTATTTTCTTGCACTTCTTATACTCCTCAAGCACCTGATTTAACCCCTGTTTCCTATACATTTCATACAACTCCCTCTTCTTCTTTATCAGAGTTGCAATATCCCTTGAGAACCAAGGTTCCTTATTCCTATTCAATTTGCCTTTAATCCTGACAGGAACATACAAACTCTGCACTCTCAAAATTTCCCCTTTGAAGGCTTCCCACCTACCAATCACATCTTTGCCAGAAAACAACCTGTCCCGATCCACGCTTTTTAGATCCTTTCTCATTGCTTCACATTTGGCCTTCTTCCAGTTCAGAACCTCAACCCTAGGACCAGATCTATCCTTGTCCATGATCAAATTGAAACTAATGGTGTTATGATCACTGGAACCAAAGTGCTCCCCTACACAGACTTCTGTCACTTGCCCTAATTCATTACCTAACAGGAGATCCAATATTGCATCCCCTCTAGTTGGTCCCTCTATATATTGATTTAGAAAACTTTCCTGAACACATTTTACAAACTCTAAACCATCTAGACCCCTAACAGTATGGGAGTCCCAATCAATGTATGGAAAATTAAAATTCTCTACCACCACAACTTTATGTTTCCTGCAGTTGCCTGCTATCTCTCTGCAGATTTGCTCTTCCAAGTCTCGTTGACTATTGGGTGGTCTGTAATACAATCCCACTAATGTGGCCATACCTTTCCTGTTTCTCAGCTCCACCCATAAGGACTCAGTAGACAAGCCCTCTAATCTGTCCTGCCTGAGCACTGCTGTAATATTTTCCCTAACAAGCAATGCTACTCCCCCACCTTTCATTCCTCTGCCTCGATCACATCTGAAACATCAGAACCCTGGAATATTAAGCTGCCAGTCCTGCCCCTCCTGTAGCCAAGTTTCACTAATTGCTACAACATCATAATTCCATGTGTCAATCCACACCCTCAACTCATCCGCCTTCCCCGCAATACTCCTAGCATTGAAATATATACACCTCAGAAGATTTTTACCACCACTCACAACCTTTCTATCAGCAGATTTACTTAAACTTTCAACATCATTTATTTTCACCCCAGCCACACTGTCAGCTCTGGCACTCTGGTTCCCATCCCCCTGCAAATCTAGTTTAAAGCCTCCCCAATAGCACTAACAAACCTCCCTGAAAGGATATTGGTCCCCCTGTGGTTCAAGTGTAACCCGTCTCTCTTGTACAGGTCCCACCTGCCCCAGAAGAGGTCCCAATGATCCTGAAATCTGAAACCCTGCCCCCTACACCAGTTCCTCAGCCACTTGTTCCTCCTCCAGAGCATCCTATTCCTACCCTCACTGGCACCTAGCACAGGTAACAATCCTGAGATTACCACCCTTGAGGTCCTGCTTTTCAACTTCCTACCAAGCTCTCTATACTCACTGTCCAGGACCTCTTCACTCTTCCTTGCTATGTCATTCGTACCGATGTGCACCACGACATCTGGCTGATCACCCTCCCACTTCAGAATGTCATGCAATCGATCAGAGACATCCTTGACCATGGCACCTGGGAGGCAACAAACCATCCTGGATTCTCTGTCACGACCACAGAACCTTCTATCTGCACCTCTAACTATCGAGTCCCCTATCACTACCGCTCTCCTCTTTCTCCCCCCTCCCTTCTGCACTGCAGAGCCAGACTCAGTGCCAGAGATCTGGCTACTGCAGCTTGGTTCTCAAGGGATATTGCAACTCTGATAAAGAAGAAGAGGGAGTTGTATGACATGTATAGGAAGCAGGGAAGCAGGGAGTAAATAAGGTGCTTGAGGAGTATAAGAAGTGCAAGAAAATACTTAAGAAAGAAATCAGGAGGGCTAAAAGAAGACATGAGGTTGCCTTGGCAGTCAAAGTGAAGGATAATCCAAAGAGCTTTTACAGGTATATTAAGAGCAAAAGGACTGTAAGGGATAAAATTGGTCCTCTTGAAGATCAGAGTAGTCGGCTATGTGCGGAACCAAAGGAAATGGGGGCGATCTTTAATAGGTTTTTTGCGTCTGTATTTACTAAGGAAACTGGCATGAAGTCTATGGATTTAAGGGAAATAATAGTGAGATCATGGAAACTGTACAGATCAAAAAGGAGGAGGTCCTTGCTGTCTTGAGGAAAATTAAAGTGGATAAATCCCCGGGACCTGACAGGGTGTTCCCTCGGACCTTGAAGGAGACTAGTGTTGAAATTGCGGGGGCCCTAGCAGAAATACTTAAAATGTCGCTGTCTACAGGTGAGGTGCCAGAGGATTGGAGAGTGGCTCATGTTGTTCCGTTGTTTTAAAAAGGATCGAAAAGTAATCCGGGAAATTATAGGCCAGTAAGTTTAACGTCGGTAGTAGGTAAGTTATTGGAGGGAGTACTAAGAGACAGAATCTACAAGCATTTGGATAGACAGGGACTTATTAGGGAGAGTCAACATGGCTTTGTGCGTGGTAGGTCATGTTTGACCAATCTATTGGAGTTTTTCAAGGAGGTTACCAGGAAAGTGGATGAAGGGAAGGCAGTGGATATTGTCTACATGGACTTCAGTAAGGACTTTGACAAGGTCCCGCCTGGGAGGTTAGTTAGGAAAATTCAGTCACTAGGTATACATGGAGGGGTGGTAAATTGGATTAGACATTGGCTCAATGGAAGAAGCCAAAGAGTGGTAGTAGAGAATTGCTTCTCCGAGTGGAGGCCTGTGACTAGTGGTGTGCCACAGGGATCAGTGCTGGGTCCATTGTTATTTGTCATCTATATCAATGATCTGGATGATAATGTGGTAAATTGGATCAGCAAATTTGCTGATGATACAAAGATTGGAGGTGTAGTGGACAGTGAGGAAGGTTTTCAGAGCCTGCAGAGAGACTTGGACCAGCTGGAAAAATGGGCTGAAAAATGGCAGATGGAGTTTAATACAGACAAGTGTGAGGTATTGCACGTTGGAAGGACAAACCAAGGTAGAACATACAGGGTTAATGGTTAGGCACTGAAGAGTGCAGTGGAACAGAGGGATCTGGGAATACAGATACAAAATTCCTTAAAAGTGGCGTCACAGGTAGATAGGGTCGTAAAGAGAGCTTTTGGTACATTGGCCTTCATTAATCAAGGTATTCAGTATAAGAGCTGGAATGTTATGATGAGGTTGTATAAGGCATTGGTGAGGCCGAATCTGGAGTATTGTGTTCAGTTTTGGTCACCAAATTACAGGAAGGATATAAATAAGGTTGAAAGAGTGCGGAGAAGGTTTACAAGGATGTTGCCAGGACTTGAGAAACTCAGTTACAGAGAAAGGTTGAATAGGTTGGGACTTTATTCCCTGGAGCGTAGGAGAATGAGGGGAGATTTGATAGAGGTATATAAAATTATGATGGGTATAGATAGAGTGAATGCAAGCAGGCTTTTTCCACTGAGGCTAGGGGAGAAAAAAACCAGAGGACATGGGTTAAGGGTGAGGGGGGAAAAGTTTAAAGGGAACATTAGGGGGGGCTTCTTCACACAGAGAGTGGTGGGAGTATGGAATGAGCTGCCAGACGAGGTGGTAAATGCGGGTTCTTTTTTAACATTTAAGAATAAATTGGACAGATACATGGATGGGAGGTGTATGGAGGGATATGGTCCGTGTGCAGGTCAGTGGGACTAGGCAGAAAATGGTTCAGCACAGCCAAGAAGGGCCAAAAGGCCTGTTTCTGTGCTGTAGTTTCTATGGTAACTGATTCACTTACTTTTTTCAATAACTAGGTATTGCATTGTACTGCTGCTGCTAAGTCAGCAAATTTCACAACATATGCTGGTGATATTAAACCTGATTCCGATGTGGCTTCATTAATTCTGGATTTATATTTTCACTAATTTATTGTGATTATTAGTTGTTCTATATTACAGTTCTAAAGATATGGCCACCACATATACATTACTTGTGAAGACAAAGAATACTAAAATTACCATATTCATTTAAAAAGCTCCTTGGCGTAAGAATGGTGCAGTTTATACACAAACAACAGGAATTCTGCAGATGCTGGAAATTCAAGCAACACACATAAAAGTTGCTGGTGAACGCAGCAGGCCAGGCAGCACCTCTAGGAAGAGGTGCAGTCGATGTTTCAGGCTGAGACCCTTCGTCAGGACTAACTGAAGGAAGAGTGAGTAAGGGATTTGAAAGTTGGAGGGGGAGGGGGAGATCCAAAATGATAGGAGAAGACAGGAGGGGGAGGGATAGAGCCAAGAGTTGGACAGGTGATAGGCAAAAGGGGATACGAGAGGATCATGGGACAGGAGGGGGGCAGGGGGACCCAGAGGATGGGCAAGAGGTATATTCAGAGGGACAGAGGGTGAAAAAGGAGAGTGAGAGAAAGAATGTGTGCATAAAAATAAGTAACAGATGGGGTACAGGGGGAGGTGGGGCCTTAGCGGAAGTTAGAGAAGTCGATGTTCATGCCATCAGGTTGGAGGCTACCCAGACAGAATATAAGGTGTTGTTCCTCCAACCTGAGTGTGGCTTCATCTTTACTGTAGAGGAGGCCGTGGATAGACATGTCAGAATGGGAATGGGATGTCGAATTAAAATGTGTGGCCACTGGGAGATCCTGCTTTCTCTGGCGGACAGAGCGTAGATGTTCAGCAAAGCGGTCTCCCAGTCTGCATCGGGTCTCGCCAATATATAAAAGGCCACATCGGGAGCACCGGATGCAGTATATCACCCCAGTCGACTCACTCACAGGTGAAGTGTTGCCTCACCTGAAAGGACTGTTTGGGGCTCTGAATGGTGGTAAGGGAGGAAGTGTAAGGGCATGTGTAGCACTTGTTCCGCTTACACGGATAAGTGCCAGGAGGGAGGTCAGTGGGGAGGGATGGGGGGGACGAATGGACAAGGGAGTTTCCTTCGCTACATCGATGACTGCATTGGCGCTGCTTCCTGCACGTACGCAGAACTCGTTGACTTTATTAACTTTGCCTCCAACTTTCACCCTGCCCTCAAGTTTACCTGGTCCATTTCCGACACCTCCTTCCCCTTTCTAGATCTTTCTGTCCCTGTCTCTGGAGACAGCTTATCCACTGATGTCTACTATAAGCCTACTGACTCTCACAGCTATCTGGACTATTCCTCTTCTCACCCTGTCTCTTGCAAAAACGCCATACCCTTCTCGCAGTTCCTCCGTCTCCGCCGCATCTGCTCTCAGGATGAGGCTTTTCATTCTAGGACGAGGGAGATGTCTTCCTTTTTTAAAGAAAGGGGCTTCCCTTCCTCCACTATCAACTCTGCTCTTAAACGCATCTCCCCCATTTCATGTACATCTGCTCTCACTCCATCCTCCCGCTGCCCCACTAGGAATAGGGTTCCCCTAGTCCTCACCTATCACCCCACCAGCCTCCGGGTCCAACATATTATTCTCCGTAACTTCCGCCACCTCCAACGGGATCCCACCACCTCCAACGGGATCCCACCACTAAGCACATCTTTTCCTCCCCCCCCCACATTCCGCAGGGATCGCTCCCTACGCAACTCCCTTGTCCATTCGTCCCCCCCCATCCCTCCCCACTGATCTCCCTCCTGGCACTTATCCGTGTAAGCGGAACAAGTGCTACACATGCCCTTACACTTCCTCCCTTACCACCATTCAGGGCCCCAAACAGTCCTTCCAGGTGAGGCAACACTTCACCTGTGAGTCGACTGGGGTGATATACTGCGTCCAGTGCTCCCGATGTGGCCTTTTATATATTGGCGAGACCCGACGCAGACTGGGAGACCGCTTTGCTGAACATCTACGCTCTGTCCGCCAGAGAAAGCAGGATCTCCCAGTGGCCACACATTTTAATTCGACATCCCATTCTCATTCTGACATGTCTATCCACGGCCTCCTCTACTGTAAAGATGAAGCCACACTCAGGTTGGAGGAACAACACCTTATATTCCGTCTGGGTAGCCTCCAACCTGATGGTATGAACATCGACTTCTCTAACTTCCGCTAAGGCCCCACCTCCCCCTCGTACCCCATCTGTTACTTATTTTTATGCACACATTCTTTCTCTCATTGTCCTTTTTCTCCTTCTGTCCCTCTGAATATACCTCTTGCCCATCCTCTGGGTCCCCCCCGCCTTGTCTTTCTTCCCCGACCTCCTGTCCCATGATCCTCTCGTATCCCCTTTTGCCTATCACCTGTCCAGCTCTTGGCTCCATCCCTCCCCCTCCTGTCTTCTCCTATCATTTTGGATCTCCCCCTCCCCCTCCAACTTTCAAATCCCTTACTCACTCTTCCTTCAGTTAGTCCTGACGAAGGGTCTCGGCCTGAAACGTCGACTGCACCTCTTCCTACAGATGCTGCCTGGCCTGCTGCGTTCACCAGCAACTTTGATGTGTGTTGCAGTTTATACATGCAGGTTAGATACGTTGCATGAAAATATGAATCACATATGTTTTTCCAGATTACTTTATGTCAGCAACTGCAAAGGCATAAGATAAACAAATGTCAGCACAGTATTTAAAGATACAGCAATCAAACTAAGAACAGCATTAGGACCAAGTGGGCCATTTCTTTACGGTACTGTAGAGTGAATTTCCAGGACAATCGGTGCTTCCCAGCTGCCTGTGGCCCTTCAGTGTAGCTAACCTTTTGAAGCTAAACACTGAGTCAAATTCCAGGCAGCAGATAGTTGGTGCAATGCCTAACGCAAACAGGGACAGGGACAGTAGTAGAATAAATGAATGGGAAGCGAGAGGCTGCTCAAATTGAGTGCTCAAGTTCAAGTTTATTGTCATGGGCATGTATACCCAGGCTATAAATGCAATGAAAATTAACTTCTGCTGCAGCAACAGAGTACATTACAAACATGTAAATTAAATCAACTTAAATTCACATGCAGAATACATAACTTACGTGACACAATAAACAAAAATAACAACATTAAATAACAAATGATAATATTCAAATAAATTATATTGATACTAAAATAAGCAAACTCAGAGTGCTAAACATTGCTAATTTATTCAATGAAATGGGGGAAAGACAGCAGGTTGTTTCTACAAGAGAAGTCAATAAAAATCATAAAATTACTGTTATCAAATTCAACTTTATAATCATAGGTATTCCACACAGGATAAGTAGCCAGCCATCATTTATAAAAATTACCAAGAGCGAAGGATCCAGAACAGACCCACTGTTCACCAGTCTCCAGGTAGAACATGTTCCTTCTCTGTCTTCTGTGGGGAAGCCAGTTCTGCAACCGTACACCCAACTCCCCCAGATCACATACCTCCTGACTTCCTGTATGAACCTATCATGGGAAATCTTGTCAACTGTCGTACTAAGATCCATAAACACCACATCCACTACTCAACCTTCATCAATTTGTTTTGTTACTTCCTCACAGAATTCAGTCAGGCTCATGAGGCACAATCTGCCCCTCAGAAAGCCATGCTGACCAACCTTAATCAAAACTATGCTTCTCCAAAGTCTTGTCTATAAGAATCCTCTCCAATAGTTTGCCCACCACTGACGTAACACTCACCGGTCTATAAATTGAGGATTATTCCCATTACCTGTTCATCTATTTTTTATTCTTTCTTTAGCGAGAGGGTGGTAAATCTGTCGAATTAATTGCCATGGACGACAGTAGAGGCCAAGTCACTGAACATATTTAAGGCAGGGACTGACAGGTTCTTGTTTAGTAAGGGTATCAAAGATTACAGGCAGAAGGCAGGAGGATGGGGTTGAGAGGGATAATAAATCAGCCATGAAAGATGGTCTTATTCTGTTCCTATATCTTATAGTCTTCAGCTACCATCCAGTCTTCTGATACAACTCCTATGATCACTGAGAATGCAAAGCTCATCGCCAGAGGTGCAGCAATCTCTTCCCTTGCCTCCCACAGTAACCCAAGGTATAGCCGGTCTGACTCTGGGGACTTATCTACCCTAACGTTTTTCAAAGGTTGTTCCACATCCTCTGGCGGTGAATAGCGGATCTGTTCTGGAACCTTTGTTCTTTGAAATTTTTTTTATAAAAGAAGGCTGGGTAATGGGGACATGTTCCAATATATTAGCCTGTCCTATGCAGTCCTCACATTCATCATGGTTTCTCTCACTGGTGAATACCAAAGCATTCATTAAGGACCTCACGTACTTCCTCCATATCCAGGCACATGTTATCCCTAAACAGTCATAGTCTCACTCTAGCTGTACTCCTTCACATACGTGTAAAATGCATTGGGAGCTTCCTTAATCTTACTCACCAAAGCCTTCTCATGTCCCTTTTGAGCTCCCTTAAGTTCTTTCCTGGCTACCTTCTAACTCTTCAGAGCCCTGTCTGATCCTTGTTTCCTAAACCTTAAGTATGGTTCCTTCTTCCTCTTGACTAGATGTTCTACATATCTTATCAACCACTGTTCCTTCACCCTACCATCCTTTCGCTGCCTCAATGAGACAAACTTATCCAAAATCTCATGGTGTTCCCTAAACAACCTGCACATTTCCATTGTACATTTCCCTGAGTACATCCGTTCCCATCTTGCATTCCCAAATTCCTGCCGAATGGCTTCGTAATTTGCCCTCTTCCAATTCAATATGTTTCCATACCATCTGCTCCTCTCCCTGTCTAAGTCAGGGAGTTATGGTAACTGTCTCCAATGTGCTCGCCCACACAGAATTCTGTTACCTGACCAGGTTCATTGCCCAGTACTAGGTCCAGTATAGCCTCACCACTAGTCGGTGTGTCCACATATTGGATCATAAACCCTTCCTAACACACCTAATATATTCTGCCTTTTGGACTAAAGATTTATCAATCAATATTAGGGAAGCTGAAGTCACCCATGACAACAATCCTATTATTTTTGCGCCTTTTCAAAATCTGCTTCCAGATCTGTGTCCCATGGAAACAGAAAATGCTAGAAACGTTCAGCAGGCAGAAAATAGCTGAGGAAAAACAAATAGTCTTAATGTTCAAGGTCGAAGAATCATCATTAGAACCAAGAAAACAAGTTAGATTTAATTCGCAAAGAAGGTGGGGAAGGAATGCATAGGGAATATCTCAGATAGTTACACCAATGATTCAAATGTTAACAGAGCTGACTAGTTAACAGATGAGCAAGGAAAGATAGAGACAGACACTGCCTGACTTGCAGAGTGTTTGCAGCATTTTCTGTTTTAGTTCCACTCTACAATCTCTCAGTTAAAGAGTCACACAGTCATACCACTTGGAGGCAGACTCATTGGCCCAACCCATCCATGCCAATCAAGGTGTCTATCCGAGCTAGTCCCATTTGCCTGCGTTTGGCACATACCCCTTTAAACATTTCCTATCCATAAAGCTGTCCAAACGGATTTTAAACGCTGTAATTATAACCACTTCTACCTCTTCCCTTGGCAGCTCAGTCCATATATCCACCACCCTTTCTGTGAAAAACATTTTCCTTGGATGCCCTTTAAATCATTCCTCTCACCTTGAATTTATGTCCTCTCATTTTACAGCCCTATCTTAGGAAAAATTATGTAGACATCCGCTTCATTCTTATCCACATTATCCACCTCCTTTTTCCTTAGTTCTTTCACATTCAATTAATACTTCCATGTTATCAGAAGTTTAATGTCATCAGATGTAATATATATAATTTAGCAACATAAAACAAAAGTTATTACTCAGAATATTTAAACATATTTGCTCACTCATAAAGTTTCCCATGATGCTTATTAGATTAGATTAGATTTAGATTAGATTCAACTTTATTGTCATTGTGCCGAGTACAGATACAAAGCCAATGAAATGCAGTTAGCATCTAACCAGAAATGCAAAGAATTGTGTTATTTATAAAATAACTGTGAATAAAAAGTAAGTGCTACAGCACACAAATATAAAAGTACTGAGACAGTGCAATATGGGTGCGATACTGCTTAGCGCTGTGATGTGAGGTTCAGCAGGGTCACAGCCTCAGGGAAGAAGCTCTTCCTGTGCCTGCTGGTGTGGGAGCAGAGGCTCTTGTAGTGCCTACCAGATGGGAGGAGAGTAAAAAGTCCACGGTTAGGGTGAGATGCACTCCTGATAATGCTTTTCACTCTGCCCAGGCAGCGTTTATGGTAGATGTTCTCAACAGTGGGCAATTGGGTGTCGATAATCCGCTGAGCAGTTTTCACCACACACTGGAGTGCTTTGCAGTCTGATACGGGACAATTGCCATACCACACTGAGGTGCAGTTGGTGAGTATGCTCTCAATGGTACAGTGGTAAAGGTCTGTCAGTATCCTGGGACAGAGGTGAGCTTTCTTGATGCTCCACAGGAAATAAAGGCGCTGTTGTGCCTTTTTGATCAGGATGGAGGAGTTCAGGGACCAGGTGAGATCCTTGGAAATGTGGACACCAAGGAATTTGAAGCTTGGTACACGCTCCACTACAGCTCCATTGATGTAGATGGGGACGTGAGTGTGGCTCCTAGCATGCCTGAAGTCCACATTGATCTCCTTGGTCTTCTGGGTGTTAAGGGCCAGGTTGTTATCGGCACACCACGTGGCCAGGTGCTGGACCTCGTCCCTGTAGGCCGTCTCATCATCCCCTCTGATCAGGCCAACCACCGTGGTGTCATCTGCGAACTTGATTATGGAGATAGAACCATGTACAGGAACGCAGTCATAGGTGAAAGGGGAGTACAGAAGAAGGCTCAGCACACAGCCTTGAGGCACGCTGGTGTTCAGGGTGAGAGTGGAGGAGGAGAGGTTGTCTAACTTAACTGATTGGGGTCTGTTACTCAGAAATTCCAAGGTCCAGTTGCAGAGGGATGTGCTGACACCAAGTTTGGCAATCAGCTTGGACGGGATCACAGTATTGAATGCCGAACTAAAGTCAATGAACAGCATTTTGACATAAGAGTTGGGGCTGTCCAGGTGGGTCAGGGCAAAGTGAAGTGCCATGGAGATGGCGTCCTCTGTTGACTTGTTGGTGCAATAGGCAAATTGATTGGGGTCCAGAGTAGTGAGCAGACAGGATTTCAGATGTGATAGAACCAGTCTCTCAAAGCACTTTGCAATGATGGGGGTGGGTGCAACTGGACGGAAGTCGTTCAGGCCCGCAGCAGTGGAATGCTTCGGCACTGGCATGACAGTGGCGATCTTGAAGCTTGTGGGGACAACTGCCTGGGCCAGGGACAGATTAAGAATGTCTGTGAAGACCCAATTGTATCCATGAGTATGGGGTCATTGATTTGTTCATCCATGGCCTTCATAGATACTTCCATTTTCCCCTATGAGGAAGCTAAACACCAACATTAAAGTGATGTAGAATAGAAATGGAAAAGGGTTTTTTAAATTATATATTTATATATAAAGAACTATTAAGAATACCATGGGGAAGTAAAGAAGGATTTACCTAGAGTAAATGGAATGAGAAAGTAGACAGAATGGCTGCAAGTCAAGTCAAGTCTTTGAAAGAAAAGAAGCATGCGGAAGTCTGAGGTTGCATAAGAATATTCACATCTGATATTCAGTTCTTTTTGTGGCAATAACAAAAGTGATGGACAGGGTAAAAGAATTATTTTGGAAAAAAAACTGATAAAAGAATAAATGCCAGCCGGAATTTGAAGTAAACAACAACATTTTCTGGGCAGAGGGACTTTTGATATCGAGTGAGCTGTGAGTTTTCTCTGCCCACACCCAAGCATATTCAATTGCCTCTCATCACACTTAACTTGCAGAAGTTAAGTTATCAGATGTAGATGGAAGTTGTTACTGCCAGTCCAACAGCAAAACGTCACATCTCAATGTGACAGCAGAAAAAAAGTGAAATGAAACCTTGAAAACTCTGTAGCCTATGTTTCACCATTTACAGGTATACATGTGATATTGCTGGATATTTTGTAGTTGCTTCTGACACATCGCCATGCGGAAACAGCACTTACCTTGAGTATGGTGAATCACAGCATATCTGGGGGAAGGTGGAAGCATTTCTTTGCAAAGCGAAGCATGTTCTGACCACTCAGAAAGACTTACAATGTGAGGGAAAGCTATGGGAAGTGTTAATGGGCAGTTGAATGTCCAATTCATAGATTAGTGCAGCACAGAAACAGGTCATTTACATCATTGTGCCAGTGAAACCTTTCTCAGAAAGGTTATATGTACTTGCAGTCCTCTGGCACTTTCCCAGTGCTCAGCAATATTGCCCCTTCAATTGTCTATCCAATTGCTTTTGAAGGATTTGCTATTACTTCCATATGTTCTCATGCGGTGCATTACATATTATTATATTTCCCAGTTTCACCACAAAGTCCCAGGCCTCTTCTCCTCAACCCCCTTAACATGGTGTTGAAAGGCCTGGATCGAGTGGATGTGGAGAGGAGTCTAGGACCAGAGGGCACAGCCTCAGATTACAAGGACCTCCCTTTAGAACGGCAATTCTTTAGCCTAGAGGTGGTGAATCTGTGGAATTCATTGCCACAGATGGCTGTGAAAGCCAACTCATTGGGTACATTTAGTTCTGCTCCTATGTCTTGTGGCCTATGATCCTCAATCTTCCTACAAAATTCTTCACACTTCTCTAAAGTACTTACTTTATTTATTTCGAGATACAGCATGGAATAGACCCTCCTGGCCCTTCAAGCTGCTCCGCCCAGCAGCTCCCAACTTACCCTAGCCTAATCACGGGGCAGTTTACAATGACCAAATACCCTATTAACCAGTATGCCTTTGGACTGTGGGAGGAAACCAGAGCACCCAGAGTAAATGCATGCATTCCACTGGGAGGATGCACAGACAACACTGGAATTGAACTCCAGACTTCGATGCCCTGAGCTGTAACAGCATCGCACAATATGATGTCATATCTGAGATTTAATATTGCATGCTGTGTAGCCAAGTTAATTTCAAAAGAGCAAATATTCTTTCATTAGCCCTAGCAACTTCTCTCTAGGACAAAAAAAACTGTTTATCACCATTTCCTGCTTTAAAACCAAAATGCATTCCAGACCGCATCTGGAGAAAGAGAGACCAAGTTAACCTTTCAGGTCAATGACTTTTTGTCAAAAATGGGAAAGAGAAAAACGGGTTGGTTTTAAGTAGCGGAGAAGATGAGAGTGGTATGGTTAGGACAAAGGAAGTACGTCTGATCAGGTAAGATTAGGAATGCCATGGGAGAAGAGCTGTTGATAAAATTATCAACTCAATGCACAAAAGCATGCAGACATGGTCAAGAGGTTCATTTGTTGGTCAGATCAAACATCAGAGTGGGGAAGAAATGGGATCTAAGTAACTTTGACTGTGGAATGATTGTTGGTTTGAGTATCTCAGAAACTACTGATCTTCTAGGATTTTCATGCACAACAGTTTCTAGAGTTTACAGAGAATGGTGCGCAAGACAAAAATTATGTTCAGTGAGTGGCAGTTCTATGGGTGGAAATATCTTGCTAATGAGAGAGATCAGAGAAGAATGGCCAGACTGGTTCAAGCAGAAAGGAAGGCAACAGTAACTCAAATAACCTCAGGTTACAACAGTGAAGTGCAGAAGAGCAGCTCTGAATGCACAACACATCTTACCTTGAAGTGCATGGGCTACTGCAGCACAAGACCATGATCATACACCACAATGGCTACTTGTTCTGGTTGTCAGGGAGTATTCTGGAGTTAGGTGAATATAGCAGATATTGATTCAAACAAGAACCAGTTCTTATTTTAAATGTAAATAAATTCAAGAAGCTTGCGATTAGTCTTCAGTTTTTATTGTAAATTGCAGGCAGTAAACTGAATTTAAAAGCACATAGACAAAGTGATATGATTTGCAAAATGATGACCATGAGATGTTTGTATATGCATGAGTCAAACGTTAAGACAATGGGGTTATGTTAATTGCCCTGCATCAATTTGGTTTTAAGGAATTTACACCACTGTAAATGTAAATAAGTTCAGGGAAGTGTCCCAGCCAAGGTACTTGAACATTCACTGGCATCTCCCACTGTAGATAAGCAATTCAAAGGAAGCATTGTCAACCCAAAGTATTGAAGTAAACTATGTTAATGTAATCATTGAAACCATATTGAATCTCCATTAATCTTAAGGTTATAAAAAACTTAGAGTTTGTCAGCTTCTATCAAGATTGTCTCCAGACTGATGCCTGCTTGTTGTGATGAATAAAGACTTCTATATCAGGAGTATCAGTGTCCCTCTGGTGACAACATTTGGGGGCTCAACTGGGATACACTCGTGAACAATAGTGTGGCCGGTGACTTCAGCAATATGGGAGGGGTGGGAGTATATTTTTAAGAATAGCATTCATATTTAGATCTGTTTAGGTCAATGTTCATGGGATCATGGAGTATCGACAGACAAGGCAGAGACTGATATAGAAGTGTGGTGTGTGTGGTTTTGTGTTTTATATAAGGAACCAGCTACCAGATAGTGCTGGATAGTTTCTCAAGACCGAACCACCAGTTGTAAAAGGTGGTTACTGACCATTCAGAATGCCAAAGTGTGCATGTATACTTCTTCAGTGGGCTAAGTTTACGGTGGCTACTGAGAACATTTGGGTGGTGTGAGGGATACTATTTGGGATACCAGAGGGAGCATGTATAGTCATTCGGGGAATTGCTTGTGTGTGGGAAATCTGAGAATCAAAGCCTAACGTGTGCAACCGTGCAGAAATATTTAACTTTCTACATATAAAGGATACAGCAACATCAGGGGCTCAGTTATGAGGAGGGGAGAACTCACAGACTATATATGCCGTAAACTTGAGGAGGCTGAACGGGGAATGGACAAAGCCAGGTGGGTTAAGACCTGGAGTCTGGAGGAACATTGGCAGTGGTGGAAAAACCAAACAGGAAGTCACTCCATATGGTGTATATTTGCAAGAGAGAATGAACAGTCTGGAATCACAGTGCACCAACAGTAGAGCTACACAAGGGAAGGGATGGATACAGGGAACAGTGGACAGCATACAAGTGGATAGATTGAAACA
The DNA here is from genome assembly GCF_030028105.1 of Mobula birostris. NCBI lineage: Eukaryota > Metazoa > Chordata > Chondrichthyes > Myliobatiformes > Myliobatidae > Mobula > Mobula birostris. The sequence continues at coordinate 62,392,697 of NC_092372.1, read as the reverse complement.
ACTGTTTGAACACTTACAGAGAGATGTGGGTGAAAAACAGGCAGAACAATTAAAACAATACAGTGATATGGGCAGACCAAGAAGTAAATGGTCAACCCAGCAAGTGTTTGCTCAACAGGTAGCTGATAAGGTAAACCGGGAAACGCTGGACAAGGGAGTTGAGAAGTGGGAAGTACCTACAAGGAGGAGGGGTTATATCCAGTACAGTACTGTATATCAGAATGGCACCTATAGCGACCAGGCAACAACAGGCTCAAAACTTTGATGATCCCAGCCAGCCACACACACTCATCACCACCATTCACAAACCCTTCACCTCAGGGCAAAAGCAGATCTGTATATTTGAATTGCCTTCTCTTAGATTTGCATGTGGCAACACAGAGTTTCGGTGTAAATTAAAAGAAATGATTGAAATCCACCAAATGCACCCCAAAGAGGTACACATATTGGTTAAAGCTAAATGCCCGAGAAATATGTGGGACAGCATGACCCCAGGGGGGAAGGAGGGAACATGGAGAACTAATGGAAATGTCAGTAATGAGAGGTACGGAACCTCTAAGGAAGAAGTGAGGCAGTGACTGGGAGGAGGTGAGAGTAACTGGGGAATGATAATGTCAGTTATTCAGGAAGCCGATGGACTGGCCATGGAATATGCAGAGCAAAAATACCGGGCCCAACGAGGAATACTCAGGCCTGGGCAATCTGGGAATGACTCAGTCTCCCTGAAAATACTCAGCCCGCCAGGATACTTTAGACTTGGCAATAACTATGGCATCCACCTACTCCACAATAGTCTCATGGGCTGGGGAAACAGATGGAAAGAGTGGGAAGAGGGGCCCGAGGAAGCTGTAGCCGACAGAGCTGCTGTGAAGGTGCAGGGATCTTGCTTTGCTTGCACTGACCAGGGACTTCGAGTGGACTGCCACACTGACATAGAAGGGGACAGGATATAATAAGTGACAGCTGTGGTCTCCCACTTGGAGACAGTGTCCTTAAAGAGGAAGGAGGCATTATAGTCACCCAGCAGGACAGGTAAAGACCACAACAAAACCTGAGTCTCCAATCCAACCCCGCAAGCGCTCTCTCCGTCCAATCTGACTGCTGACCAGATTATAGAACTAGGAAAAGCAGCGTCCAAGAAGATCATTGGAGTCTCTCTTCCCGCCATCACAGACATTTACACCACACGCTGCATCCACCAAGCAAACAGCATTATGAAGGACCCCACGCACCCCTCATATAAACTCTTCTCCGTCCTGCCATCTGGCAAAAGGCACCGAAGCATTCAGGCTCTCACAACCAGAATATGTAACAGTTTCTTCCCCCAAGCCATCAGACTCCTCAATACCCAGAGCCTGGCTTGACACCAACTTACTATACCCTCTACTGTGCCTATTGTCTTGTTTATTATTTATTACTATTTATTGTAATGCCTGCACTGTTTTGTGCACTTTATGCAATCCTGGATAGGTCTGTAGTCTAGTGTAGTTTTTGTATTGTTTCATGTAGCTCCATGGTCCTGGAAAACGTTGTCTCATTTTTACTATGTTCTGGACCAGCAGTTATGGTTGAAATGACAATAAAAAGTGACTTGACTTGACTTGAGACAAGCAGCTATTGGCAGCTCCCACTGCCAGCACTGGTGACCCACAGATGTACACAACAGCATTGATCGGAGGCCAGCAGAATGATACGTTAGTGTTTACAGGAACATCAGTGTCGATAACTGACACACCCTTAGCAACAACCAGAAAGGCTACTTACATTACAGATGTAGGAGGGGAAACAATGAGAGCAGAAAAGAGTGAGGCCCAGATGCCTGACATCGGGACTGTGCATCTCCCAGTTCAGTCCTGGGTCTGCCCAACAATGAGGGTTATGTCCTGAGAACAGATGTACTAAGGGGAGCAGGAGTCATCATAGATTCAGTAAAGGGAGAAAGTACATGGCCAAACAAGAGAAAATCTGCAGATGCTGGAAATCTGAGCAACACACACAAAATGCTGGAGGAACTCAACAGGCCAGGCAGCATCTATGGAAAAAAGTGCAGTCGATGTTTCAGACTGAAAGCCTTCGGCAGGACAAGTCAGGGTAAGCAAACATGCACAACCTCCAGAGATCACATTGTGACCCCTGATAAACAGAGATTGGAGATAGGAAGGCAAGTATGGGCTTCCCTGTCAGCAGTTCCCAAGGGTACGGGTCAGGCACAAACAGGACTGTGGACGGGTTATCGCAGACCCAATTAAAATAGAAGGGGACCTGCACAAACCCACAAACAATACCCCACATGGGCTGATGCACTGTTACGCGTTCGAAGTGTAGTAAAGGAATTGAAGCAACCGGATTTACTGAAGAAGACTTCTTTGATCACCAACTCGCCCATGTGACTAGTGAAGAACCTGGATGGATCCTAGCAGTCGGCAATAGATTGCAATGCGCTCTATAGTCTATACCATGATGGCATCCCATTGTGGCCACAATCCTTAATGGTTTCCTCCCAGCACATAGAATATTCACAGTCCTACATACTGACAATGGATTCTGGAGGTTGAAATTAGTTCCGAGTCTCAGGACCAATTTGCCTTCACCTTAGAAGGACAACAGTATATATGAACTAGACTACCTCTGGGGTCTCCACTGTAGCCCTGCCTTCTTCCATGAAGTCATGGGACAGACCTTGGGCAAGCTTGACCTGACACCATACTGTGATATAATTCTATAATATATAGATAATATGTTCATTACCTCAGAGGACAAAGTGGGGCACTGTGCAGCAATAGTGAGTGTTTTCAAAGTATTATAGCATCAAGGATTTAAGATCATAAGAACATAAGAAATAGGAGCAGGAGTAGGCTACCTGGCCCACCAAGCCCACTCCGCCATTCAATAAGATCATGGCTGATCTGGCCATGGACTCATCTCCACCTACCTGCCTTTTCCCCATAACCCTTAATTCCCCTACTATGCAAAAACCTATCCAACCTTGTCTTAGATATACTTACTGAGGTAGCCTCCACTGCTTCATTGGGCAGACAATTAGCAGATTCACAACTCTCTGGGAAAAAGAGTTCCTCCTTATCTCCGTCCTAAATCTACTCCCCCAAATCTTGAGGCTATGTCTCCTAGTTCTAGTCTCACCTACCAGTGGAAACAACTTTCCTGCCTCGATCTTATCTATCCCTTTCATAATTTTATATGTTTCTATAAGATCTCCTCCCAGTCTTCTGAATTCTAGCTGAAATCAGCCCACATAAGGCCCAAATAGGAAAGCAAACAGGTCATTATCTGGCACATGTTTTATCAAAGGGTGGAAAGGACAGATGGACAGAAGGACAGCAATTAATTCCATGCCTCGCCCAGTCAATGTGAGGGGAGTAAAGAAGATAGTGGGACTGTTTAATTACTGCCACAACTTCATACCAGGATTTGCAGCACTAGTGGCCCCAATACAGGCTTCAGTCCAAGGAGGGAAGCCCCCTCTGGTGGAAGTAAAACAGGGGTCAGTAGATGAGGAGGCCTCCACAGATATTAAGAAAGCCCTGGTTTCTGCACCTGCTTTAGGATTACTGGATGTGACTCGCCCCTTTCGCCTTTACTGCAGCTATGAGGGAGGGTGCTATAATGCAGCAGCAGCTCAGGACGACAGGAACACAAAAAGACCAGTAGCATACAATTCAACAAAACAGACTCCTGATATAGGCGGACTTCCCCAGCGTGTTGCAGCTTGGGCTGTGTGGGTTTGTGAGCCTGCAGTAACAGCGGGGTAGCTCATATTCACACCCCACTGCAGGGCTCCTGAATACAGGGAGGCTGACAGCAGTCATGGCCAGAGAGCAGCCTCTCATCCCCAAAGACCAATCAGTAACAACAGGGAGAGACAGTGGAGTTAACCTCGCAAGTGCCATCCTAATGGGGTGAGACGCAGGAGTGTCAACTGGAAGTAGAGCAGGAGGAAGATACTGGTGTGAAGCAAACACTGCTGGAAGGGGAAGTAGAGGAGATTTTTGTAATCGATCGGTCCCGGAGGTACATAGATGGGAAGACACGAACTGGATGGGCTGTGGTGACAGTGACAGGACAGGACAGGAATTAACTACAGGACTGCTGCAGGGGGGATGCTCAGCTCAGGTGGCTTCAACAGAAACCCTGCACTACTGCAAGGGGAGGAGAGTGAACATACACACAGACAGCAGGGATGCTTCTGGGGAGGTGCATAATTATCTGATGGCATGGGCACAGCGGGGGGTTGTAACCCCAACAGAGGCAGGTACTGTATTCAGCACGGGCACCCGATACATCGACTGTGGGGGTTTGCAACCCCGACAGACGCAGGTATTTAACATGGGCACCCAATACCTCGACTGCTAGAAGCAGTGACATTGCCTGCAGAGGCAGCAGTGATTAAAGGCTCACTGGACAGGGGAAAATAAGGAGCAGAAAGGGAGCGGATTAGCAGAGCTCAGGGCAAAAAGCACAGCAGAAGAACACGAGCCAACAGAAATTGCCAGCACAGCAGGAAAACCACTGAAGCCAATCTAGTAAAACTATATGGGTTGTGGAGGCAGGGGGAGAAGAGGAGGAACATAAGGAGGGAGCAGATGCTAGCTGGAAGCACGGGGAAGGAGTAGCTGTAGCCCATGCCTGTATCAGGCAGACACTGCTAAAGTTCTATCACAGGACAATGCAGCAGGGAAGGCACAATATGGTCACGGCCCTCCAGCAGTCTTGATGGCGGCAGGATGGGCAGGGATGTTGAGAAATTTTGTCGTACATGTATTATTTATGCCCCAAAACCCCAGTGGGGGAATAAAGGTCTATCTAGCAAACAAGCCATGGATGAGGCAGCCCTGGGAAAACATTCAAGTGGACTTCATGGGGCCCTTGCCAAAAATCCAGGTGGGGAGGGAGGCATTACTGGAAGTTTGAGAAATTAATTCTTCCTCCCACCCCCTTCACCATTTCCCATCCCCTTTCCCTCTCTCATGTTATCTCCTTGCCCACTCATTACCTCCCTCCTCTCCCCCACCTGCTTCTTTTCCATTCTTCCATGGCCTTCTGTCTCTTTCACCAATCAACTTCCTAGCTCTTTGCTTCATTCCTCCCCCTCCGTTTCACCTATCACCTGGTGCTTCTCTCTCCCCTCCGCCCACCTTTCAAATCTACTCCTTGGCTTTTTTTCTATGATCCTGCCAAAGTGTTTCGGCCCGAAACATCAACTGTACTTTTTCCCATAGGTGCTGCCTGGCCTGCTGAGTTCCTCCAGCATTGTGTGCGTGTTGCTCGGATTTCCAGCATCTGCAGATTTTCTCTTGTTTGTGAAAGGATAATCTGGATGGGGGCTACCAAGGTGAGGTCCTCGCAGACCACCCTCATCCCTCTTGGGGATCGATCAAAGGGACTCGGTGTCAGATTATTCTGACAATCCACTGTCATGGCATGGAATATGAACTATTGCTTGTAAACCTGAACCAACTTGCAGTGCCCCTGTACACAGAGTAACAACTGATAGCCACAGATGAGTTTTAGATAACAGATATTGAAGGGGTAAAGATAAGGATATGTGAACCACATGGGCCAGCAGGGAAGGAGGCAAAAAGCACAGGAACAACAAAACTGCATTTTAAAGGCTGGTTGAAAACAAGACGACAAAAAGAATCCAAGAAGAGGGTGTGAGCAAATTTCTGGAACATTTTATTGTCGTCTCTGCTCAGTCGTGTAGAAAGCCATTTCGGAATGATAGTGTAGACGTGGACACACAGAGACCTGATAGGTTACTAACTGGGGAAGGGATATGAAGTGAAGGGCCTCCCTACGTAATTAGATCTCCTTAAAGTCTGTCTTCCTGAAACAGATTTCTGTCCAGGGGCCAGAGGAGAGTACATTAGGGAGTGTTCTGGAGTTGTGTGAAAATAGCAGATATTAGTTTAAACAAGAACCAGCCTTCAGTTCTTATTGTAAATGTAAATAAGTACAGGAAGCATGCAATTAGCCTTCAGTTTTTATTGTAAATTGCAAGCAGTAAAGTGAAGTTAAAACCCCGCAGACTAAGAATTGTCAACATGCCTATGTGTCACACTTCACTGTTGGGTGCAGGTAAGCATGCCCAACGAGGGTCACCAGTCAAAAAACAGAACAGATCATAAGCCACAACAGCACATTAGAGCAAGGGGTTTCATTTAGTACCAGGTGAAAACAAAATGCAAAAGCAGCCCAAAAGTTGAGAAGAAAAGAAGTATTTTCAAACTGAACACAGAAATTTACAGCACATTACAGGCCCTTCAGCCCACAATGTTGTGCTGACCATGTAACCTACTCTGGAGACTGCCTCGAATCTCCCTAGTGCATAGCCCTCTACTTTTCTAAGCTCCATGTACCTGTCTAAAAGGCTCTAAAAAGACCCTATTGTATCAGCTTCCACCACCGTTGCTAGCAGTGCATTCCACGCACCCACCACTCCTTGTTTAAAAAACGTACCCCTGACATCCCCTCAGTACCTATTTCCAAGCACCTTAAAAATATGACCCTTCACGTTGGCCATTTCAGCCCTGGGGAAAAGCCTCTGGCTATCCACACAATCAATGCCTCTCATCATCTTATACAGCTCTATCAGGTCGTCTCTCATCCTCCGTCACACCAAGAAGAAAAGGCCAAGTACGCTCAACCTAATCTCCTAAGGTACGCCCTCCAATCCAGGCAACATCCTTGTAAATTTCCTCTGCACTCTCTCTATAGCATCCACATACTTCCTGTAGTGAGGTGACCAGAACAGAACACATTACTCCAAGCAGGGTCTAACTAAGGCCTTGTATAGCTGTACATAACCTGACAGCTCTTGAACCCAATCTCATGGTTGATGAATGCTAACATGCCATACGCCTTCTTAACAACACTGTCAACCTGCACAGCAGCTTTGAGTGTCCTATCGACACAGACCCCAAGATCTCTCTGATCCTCCACACTGCCAATGGTCTTACCATTTATATTTTATTCTGTCTTCAAACTGGACCTACCAAAATGAACCACTTCACACTTACCTGGGTTGAAGTCCATCTGCCACTTCTCAGCCCAGTTCTGCATCCTATTGCTGTCCCGCTGTAACCTCTGTCAATGCTCCAGGCGATCCACAACACCCATAACCTTTGTGTCATCAGCAAACTTACTAACTCATCCTTCTACTTCTTCACCCAGGACATTTATAAAAATCACAAAGAGGAGGGGTCCCAGAACAGATCCCTGCAGAACACCACTGGTCACCAACCTCCATGCAGAATATGACCCATCTACAACCACCCTTTGCCTTCTGTGGGCAAGACAATTCTGGATCCGCAAAGCAAGTTCTCCTTGGATCCCATGCCTTCTTACTTTCTGAAAGAGCCTTACATGGGGAATGCCTTATCAAATGCCTTACTGAAATCCATATACACTACATCCACTGCCCCACCTTCATCAACGTGTTTTGTTACATCCACAAAACATTCAATCAGGCTCGTAAGGCATGACCTGCCCTTGACAAAACCATGCTGACTATCCCTAATCAGATTATGTCTCTCCAAATGCTCATAAATCCTGCCTCTCAGGATCTTCTCCAACAACTTGCCCACCACTGGTCAGACTCACTGGTCTATAATTTCCTGGGTTATCTCTACTCCCTTCCTTGAACAAGGAAACAACATTTGCAACCTTCCAGTCCTCCAGTACTTCTTCCGTCCCTATTGACAAGAAGATGATCATCGCAAGAGGCTCAGCAATCTCCTCTCTCACTTCCCACAGTAGCCTGGGGTATATCTTATCCGGTCCCAGTGATTTTTGTAACTTAATGCTTTTCGAAAGCTCCAGCACATCCTCTTTCTTAATGTCTATATGCTCAAACATTTCAGTCCGCTGTAAGTTATCTCCACAATTGCCAAGGTGTTTTCCCCTGGTGAATACTGAAGCAAAGTATTTATTAACTACCTCCTCTACTTCCTCTGACTCCATGCAGGCGTTTCCACTACCACAGCTGATCGGTCCTATTCTCACACGGGTCATCCTCTTGCTCTTCACATACTTGTAGAATCCCTTGGGGGTTTCCTTAATCCTGCTCACCAAGACTTTCTCATGGTCCCTTCTGGCTCTCCCAAATCCATTCTTAAGCACCTTCCTAACAACCTTGTAATTTTCTAGAGCTCTAACAGTACCTAGTTTCTTTTGTAAGCTTTTCTTTGCTTCTTAACTGGATTTTCTACCTACTTTGTACCCCATGGTTCTTTAACCCTACCATCCTTTCCCTGCCTCAGTGGAACATACCTATGCAGAACTCCATGCAAATGTTATCTGAACATTTCACCCTAACCCAATTAAATGTTTTACCCAAGTTTGTCTGCTCCTATCCCTCTCCAGCACTACGGTGAAAAAGACAGTGTTGTGGTCACTACCTCCAAAATGCTCTCCCACTGAGAGATCTGACACCTGACCAGGTTCAGTTCCCAATACAAGATTAAGTATAGACTCTCCTCTAGTTGGCTTATATACATCAAGAAACCTTCCTAAACACACCTAACAAACTCCACCCATCTAAACCCCCTGCGCGAAGGAGATGCCAATCAATATTAGGAAAGTTAAAATCTCCCATCACAACAACCCTTTTATTACTGCAAATAGACAAATGAAAACAAACACGCATGCACAAAGTTTTACAAACATACAGAGTCTTTCTCCAAACATATTTTGTCTTTAACTTCCAATATAATTATTTACCAACCGTCAAATCCAACTTCCACACCTCTCTAGCAAAACCAGATTGAGCATTTAAATCTGCCTCCAAGGCCTAGGAAGGACACGAAATTCTACTGTTGGCCTGAGGGTGGGATCACGTGACCGGACCATAATAATTATTTCAGGTGCAGATTTGAAACATTTCAAACAGGGATTCTCAGATCCTACAGTTTTATTCCACAATAAATGCCTTAGTTAAACCCATAGATCAGTATGCAGATGATCAGATGAATATAAAAAGAAAGTGCCTCCCTACCAGTGGTGTTGCCTGAGTAGGGTGTTCCCACTAACCCAGGCATCATTTTAGGATGCCCCAAAACTGTGCCTCAGATCTTTATGGGCCTTACTGCTGTCTACAATCCGATATAACGGTGTGACTGAAAATAAATTAAACAGGAATGCTCATGTCTTGAACCTTATTTTTATGAGTAATAAACCAGTAGAGCACGTTAATTGAAGGAACACACATCAAAGTTGCTGGTGAACGCAGCAGGCCAGGCAGCATCTCTAGGAAGAGGTGCAGTCGATGTTTCGGGCCGAGACCCTTCGTCAGGACTAACTGAAGGAAGAGTGAGTAAGGGATTTGAAAGTTGGAGGGGGAGGGGGAGATCCAAAATGATAGGAGAAGACAGGAGGGGGAGGGATGGAGCCAAGAGCTGGACAGGTGATAGGCAAAAGGGATACGAGAGGATCATGGGACAGGAGGCCCAGGGAGAGGGAAAAGGGGGAGGGAAGGAAGCCCAGAGGATGGGCAAGGGGTATAGTCAGAGGGACAGAGGGAGAAAAAGGAGAGAGAGAGAAAGAATGTGTGTATATAAATAAATAACGGATGGGGTACGAGGGGGAGGTGGGGAATTAGCGGGAGTTAGAGAAGTCAATGTTCATGCCATTAGGTTGGAGGCTACCCAGACGGAATATAAGGTGTTGTTCCTCCAACCTGAGTGTGGCTTCATCTTTACAGTACAGGAGGCCGTGGATAGACATCTCAGAACGGGAATAGGATGTGGAATTAAAATGTGTGGCCACTGGGAGATCCTGCTTTCTCTGGTGGACAGAGCGTAGGTGTTCAGCAAAATGATCTCCCAGTCTGCGTCGGGTCTCGCCAATATATAGAAGGCCACATCGGGAGCACCGGCCGACTCACAGGTGAAGTGTCGCCTCACCTGGAAGGATTGTCTGGGGCCCTGAATGGTGGTAAGGGAGGAAGTGTAAGGGCATGTGTAGCACTTGTTCTGCTTACAGGGATAAGTACCAGGAGGGAGATCAGTGGGGAGGGATGGGGGAGACGAATGGACAAGGGAGTTGCGTAGGGAGCGATCCCTGCGGAAAGCAGCAGGGGGGAGGGAAAGATGTACTTAGTGGTGGGATCCCGTTGGAGGTGGCGGAAGTTACGGAGAATAATATGTTGGCCCCGGAGGCTGGTGGGGTGGTAGGTGAGGACCGGGGGAAGACTATTCCTAGTGGGGTGATGGGAGGATGGAGTGAGAGCAGATGTGCATGAAATGGGGGAGATGCGTTTGAGAGTAGAGTTGATGGTGGAGGAAGGGAAGCCCCTTTCTTTAAAAAAGGAGGACATCTCCCGCGTCCTGGAATGAACAGCCTCATCCCGAGAGCAGATGTGGCGGAGACGGAGGAATTGTGAGAAGGGCATGGCGTTTTTGCAAGAGACAGGGTGAGAAGATGAATAGTCCAGATAGCTGTGAGAGTCAGTAGGCTTATAGTAGATATCAGTAGATAAGCTATCTCCAGAGGTAGAGATGGAAAGATCTAGAAAGGGGAGGGAGGTGTCGGAAATGGACCAGGTAAACTTGAGGGCAGGGTGAAAGTTGGAGGCAAAGTTAATGAAGTCAACGAGCTCAGCATGCGTGCAGGAAGCAGCACCAATGCAGTCGTCGATGTAGCAAAGGAAAAGTGGGGGACAGATACCAGTGGAGAGCAGAGCGTTCAGAAGGAGTGGAAACTCCAGCAAAACAACATGAGAGAGGTCTGGAGTGGGATGAGGACCATCACTGGGTTCCGGCAAACTAGCAACAGAGGAGCTGAAGGCAGTGTGGACAGGGCCAACGAACTTAACATGTTCTTTAACAGATTTTACATTGTGGTCCCTGCCCATCCCCCACGAGTCATCTGTTGTCGGCTCCCAACCAACACATATTCCACTCTCCCCTCCTACCCCTCCTCACAGTCCCCCACCCTGCTCTCATGACTATACCCCTTCCCCACATGAAACCACCACACTGGGCTTCACAGCTGAACAGGTGAGAAGACAGCTGAAACGTCTCAACCCAAGCAAGGCTGCAGGTCCGGATGGTGTCAGTACCAGGGTGCTCAAAGCCTGTGCCCCTCAGCTATGTGGAGTACTTCGCCATGTATTCAACCTGAGCCTGAGTCTCCGGAGGGTTCCTGTGCTGTGGAAGACGTCCTGCCTCGTCCCTGTGCCAAAGACGCAGCGCCCCAGTGGCCTCAATGACTACAGACCAGTGGCATTGACCTCCCACATCATGAAGACCCTGGAGAGACTTGTTCTGGAGCTGCTCCGGCCTATGGTCAGGCCACACTTAGATCCCCTCCAGTTCGCCTACCAGCCCCGACTAGGAGTTGAGGATGCCATCGTCTACCTGCTGAACCGTGTCTACGCCCACCTGGACAAGACAGCGAGCACTGTGAGGGTCACGTTTTTTGATTTCTCCAGTGCGCTCAACACCATCCACCCTGCTCTGCTGGGGGAGAAGCTGACAGCGATGCAGGTGGATGCTTTCCTGGTGTCATGGATTATTGATTACCTGACTGGCAGACCACAGTACGTGTGCTTGCAACACTGTGTGTCTGACAGAGTGATTAGCAGCACTGGGGCTCCACAGGGGACTATCTTGTCTCCCTTTCCCTTCACTATTTACACCTCGGACTTCAACTACTGCACAGAGTCTTGTCATCTTCAGATGTTTTCGGATGACTCTGCCATAGTTGGATGCATCAGTAAGGGAGATGAGGCTGAGTACAGGGCCACGGTAGGAAACTTTGTCATATGGTGTGAGCAGAATTATCTGCAGCTTAATGTGAAAAAGACGAAGGAGCTGGTGGTAGACCTGAGGAGAGCTAAGGTACCGGTGACCCCTGTTTCCATCCAAGGGGTCAGTGTGGACATGGTGGAGGATTACAAATACCTGGGGATACGAATTGACAATAAACTGGACTGGTCAAAGAACACTGAGGCTGTCTACAAGAAGGGTCAGAGCCATCTCTATTTCCTGAGGAGACTGAGATCCTTTAACATCTGCCGGACGATGCTGAGGATGTCCTACGAGTCTGTGGTGGCCAGTGCTATTATGTTTGCTGTTGTGTGCTGGGGCAGCAGGCTGAGGGTAGCAGACCCCAACAGAATCAACAAACTCATTCGTAAGGCCAGTGATGTTGTGGGGATGGAACTGGCCTCTCTCACGGTGGTGTCTAAAAAGAGGATGCTGTCTAAGTTGCATGCCATCTTGGTCAATGTCTCCCATCCACTACATAATGTACTGGGTGGGCACAGGAGTACGTTCAGCCAGAGACTCATTCCTCCGAGATGCAACACAGAGCGTCATAGGAAGTCATTCCTGCCTGTGGCCATCAAACTTTACAACTCCTCCCTTGGAGGGTCAGACACCCTGAGCCAATAGGCTGGTCCTGGATTTATTTCCTGGCATAATTTACATATTACTATTTAACTATTTATAGTTCTATTAATATTTATTTATGGTGCAACTGTAACAAAAACCAATTTCCCCCGGGATCAATAAAGTATGACTATGACTATGGAGCTGAGGTCATGAGGGTTGAGAGCTTCAGACTCAGTATCACTTACGTCCTGTCCTGATCCAACTACACAGAAGCCATGACCAAGAAAGTGCACCTCAACCTCCTCAGAAATTTGGCATGGCCCCTTTGACCCCCCCCACCATCTTTTATAGATGCGTCACAGAAAGCATCCTGTCCAGATGCATTATGGCAATTGCTCTGCCGATGACTGCAAGAAGCTGAAGGGAGCTGTGCACACAGCTCATCATATCACAGCATCTAACGTCCCCTCCATGGACCCCCTCTACATGTCTCACTGCCTCCATACAGCAACCAACATCATCACAGACTCCACCCCGAACAGTCTCCCTTCTGCCCTATCGGGCAAGAGATACAAAAGCACATATCACCTGGCTCGAAGACAGCTTCTATTCCATTTTTATAAGACTATTGAACTGTCCCCTGGTGTAAGATAGACTCCTGACCTCACATTCGACTTCATTGTGGCCTTGAACCTTACTGCCTGGCTGGCTGCAGTTTCTCTGCCACTATTCTGCATTGAGTATTGGATTTCCCTTGTACTACCTCGATGCTTTGTGTGATGAAATAATCTGTATGGATGGCCGGCAAAACAATTTTTTCACTTTACCTCCATACATGTGACAAAAGTAAACTAGTTTACCAATTTATATTTAGCACTACTTTGTATCAGAGCAGTGACAAAGATCAATAGCAGAGTTCTAGTCAAGGAACCTTAAATCAAACATGGCAGGGTCATTGGTGGAATTAATTTGGCAAATACCTATTCAATTAACATTCAATTGAGTATCAATATGCACAATACTACAATGCAATTGTTACATTCCTAAGCAATATATTTGGCAACAACTCCTGTTGTCAGATACGCAAATAAATAATGAGTATTATAGGAATTATATATAGCTGAAATGGGGAATAAAATATGAGGATAATGGTAGTGGAAAGGGGAAATCAGGCGAAATCTCGGGATAAATGGGCACCCATGCAGAATTAAAACGGGGAGCGACACACAAAATGCTCAAGGGACTCAGTGGGTCAGGCAGCAGATGAGGAGGAATTGGACAGACTATCTGACCCGCGGAGTTCTTCCAAGTCTTCTGTGTTGCTGCGGATTCCAGCATTCGCAGTCTTGTGTATCTCTTATTGTGTATCTCAGACCTGCCAGCAATCGTCTGCACCCAGTCCGCCGGGAAATCCCGTCCGCGGTTACTATCAAATTCTAATCACGGCCTACACTAGGGTGAATTGGTAACTGAGCTGCTGGCCAATGCAGTTACTGCACCCGTGTAACGGGAGGTGCAGACCCTGCTCTCTGGCGCCGTTTGATATGAATTTCTCGTCCCGGCACCTTAGGGTGCAGCTGCTCTCTATCGGAGTCCACACGTTTGGAATGAATTTCCCGCCTTCCTTTGTTTCTAAATTAAATTAACAGAGTGGCTAGGGATTCATTCCTATAGCCGTCTCATATAATATCACGAACTGCTGGAGATATGTTCATTTCACAAATGTTCGCAAGTACCAAAACAGATTTAGGTAACAGAGCCCCTGTTCGTGTTGGTGAGGCATCTCGGAGAGCACATTGCACAAGGACAACATTGCTTTCAACATCACTTACTGCCCGTTACGCCGCTGGTGTTTACCGTAGCAATGAAAGTCCTCCAACTCTGGTGGTGTACGGAGCTTCTTTCGTCACGTCAGTAGTTCCCCCTCGGTTTTCATTACGGTCAGTCACGGAAGTCCCGAATGGAGACTCGGGAATACTGTCGAGCTCAGAAGTAGAAGGCTTCTTCATTGTTGTTTCCGTAACAATTTTGTTTTACCAGTCAGAGCTGTTAGCTCTGAGCTGAACCCCAGAACCTGGTGCACTTTTAGTCTGGCCTCTACCCTTTGACCTGTTTGGCACGCGAGACCCTACTAAGCGCCAAAGCATAGCGGCCCAACTCCAGCCAATGTGGCTCTCCGGGTCATCGGGGCGCGCAGGCCTCCAGACCCGAAGACAAGATTGTGCTCTTCTTGGAGGTTCAACATAGCAGAGTGTCCTAAATTACTTCATACTGGTGAGAGGGGCTGGCGGGTGAGCGGAGCCGAACTGCAGTGATGCTGAGGACAGCGGAACAGTTGAATATTGAATTGAACCGAATCGGTTGTGACACATACAGTGAAAAGTCTGTCTTGCGTACTGTTCATACTGATCAAATCACTACACGGTGCATTCAGGTTGAACAAGATAAAACAATAATAGAATTCGGAATAAAGTGTATCAGCTACAGAAAAGGTGCAGTGCAGATAAATAAGGTGCAAGATCATAAGGAGGTGGATAAAGTGATGTTTCAGAGGGTGGAGCGGGACGCTTTAATCTGAACCCCCTTGATGCCGCGGTGTTTATTCGAAAGTGCAGTAGACTGATTTCTGCTGCGAATCGCGTGTGTTGTTCCTGGCACCTCAGCGTGGCCAAGAGGCCACCAGGTGTACGACACTTGACAGTGACAGTGAGAAAGACCATGCGTGTGAGTACAGAGTGGATGGAACGGTTCCGCTAGGTGCCGCCCGGAGAACATCCACTTCTTTAAGCGCCAGGGTATCGTTACACTACTTCTGCTAATCTGGTAGTATTGATAATGTAATGCAGGCACCTTATCAATACTTCCTTGGCTGAGCGCGACCATTCAAGGGTCGAGAGAAAGGACCAGGACCCCGCTGTTTGATTCGGTTTCCTCCTTAACTCAGATGTTATTTATTTAGTTAGAAATACAGCTGCAGAGTTAACCCTTTCAGCCTTTCGAGTCACGCCGCCCAGTAACTCCGCAATCCCGATTAACACTAACCTAATCACGGGGACAATTTACAATGAACAATTAACCTACTCGGTAGGTAGGAGGAAACCGGAGTACCCGGGGGAAACCTACGCATTTCCTGGGAAGGACCGACAGAGACTCGAACGACGTCGGAATTCCGGAACTGCCCAGGCTGTTCGAGCGTCGCGCTAACCGCTGCGCTACCGTGCCACCCAACACCTGTTATTCTATATATATATTTAAAAATAAACCCAAACATACAAGAAACAGACGGTAGGGGCTATGGGAATTCTGTGTGTGATACAATTTAGCGCAGATAGTGGAATAAGGAGCAACAAATTATCTGTTGGAGGAACGTCGATAATTCATTTTCCCCACATAAGCTGCTCGACCTGTTGAGTTCCTCCAGCAGACTGTTGTTCTGAATTGTGTGTGTGTGTGTATATATATATATATGAGTGTGTATGTCTGTGTGTGTGTGTCTGTGTGTGTGGGGGGTGTGTATGAGTGTGTGTGAGATTGTGTGTGTGTATGAATGTGTGTGTGTGGGTGTGTGTGTATGAATGTGTGTGTGTGGGTGTGTGTGTATGAGAGTGTGTGTGTGTGTGTATGAGTGTGTATGTGTGTGTGTATGAATGTGTGTGTGTCAATGTGTGTGTATGAGTGTGTATGTGTGTGTGTATGAGTGTGTGTGTGGGTGTGTGTATGAGAGTGTGTGTGTGTATGAGTATGTGTGTGTGTGGGTGTGTGTATGAGTGAGTGTGTGTGTGTGTGTGTAAATGAGTGTGTGTGGGGGGGGGGGTCTTTCCCCTCCCACCGTTGAGTGCAGGCTTGGGGACTGTTCGAGCGCGCGGCAGGGAGGAAAACATATTTAAATCGTGGTTAAACTGCCTTCTGGCCAGGTGTGGACATTTGCCTTCTCACCTTTCGTGCAGTTCCGGCACTTCAAGATCAGAAATAGATGGAAAGTCGATTGTCTCCCCGCTTCTTAATGAAACATTGCAGACATTTGTGATGTCTTGAAGAAACCCCGAATGAAGCAAAATTCACAGGCACCATCCCTGATCAGTCTCCTTCCGTGCCTCGGACTACAAATTGTAACTGTGGCATTTAATCCCAGAAATGCAAACAAAAACGGAGGGGGGCGCGAACATGGGACAAGGTATACTGCACTTATGCAGAAGGCGTTTGCGTTCATTTTATGAGATGCTAATCAGATTTGAATTGAACTGGGGAGAGAACTGTCATCTCGCCAATAAGATCCCGCTGGAAGGAACCATTGGAGAAAGACTCCCAGCCTATATAAATGCAGTCAGAATGTGCGTGTGAGTTGCCCGAGCTCATTCGGTTGAAGTAGGGAGTTTGCTTCCTTGGCTCGGACCAGACATCGCCCGGATGGAGAACGATACCTTCGCTCTTAATACCACCTGGATGCCGGCCACTGTCCTGGATGTTTCCAACTCCACGGGCACAACTGAGGAGTTCACCGCTCAGACAGATGTGCAATCATCCAGTTGTGGAGGGAGCCCGGAGGTTTCCACTCCGGGGGAGATCCCTGCCAAGCCCTTCTGGGACTCTAGCCTGAATCAAGGTATTAATGTATTGGTGGCGGCGCTGCTGTGCCTGACTATGCTGGGTCTGGGCTGCACGGTGGAGGTGCAGCGGCTGGGAGCTCACCTCAGCAGACCGGTGGCCGTTGTGCTGGCTGCCATCACCCAGTTTGTCATCATGCCTTTGGTGGCCTTCCTGCTCGCCCTGCTCTTCTCCCTCCCTGAGGTGGCGGCTGTCGCCGTGCTTCTGTGCGGCTGCTGTCCCGGCGGCAACCTCTCCAACATTATGGCTGTTCTGGTCAGTGGAGACATGAACCTCAGGTAAGGAGGTGCGGAGGGGTGAGGGCGGCCTGCGGGATGGCTCCGGGGCTTCTGGTCTCAGCCGTCCTACTGCGTCGCGGCCGCCCACAGGCGACACGGCGGGAAGGGGAACCCAGCCCGGGATGGGAGAAGGCGTGAGGTACAGTGTGAGATGGAGAGAAGGGTGGTGGGTAAGGCATTGTGAGGATTGATGCGTTGTGGAATGTGAGGGGTGGGCACTGGGGTTGTGGGGTGGTCTGCAGGTGATGGGGTAGGGTGTGGGATGCGGTTTAGGGGGTGAGTGAGGAGTACAAGTGACAGTGTGCGGGTGAGTGGTGCGCCGGTGTAGGGATGTGTGGGGGATTTGTGGTAAGGGTTGTGAGGGCGATGGAGGTGTCGGGGTTTGTATCTGTGAAGGAGACGGTGGTGGTGAGGTTATGTCTGGAGCTGGAGAATGTGAGCGGAACCGCTGAATCGGACACGAGTATTGACGGTGCGGTGACCGCGCTGATGTGGGAAGCTCTGTGACTCACGACTGATTCACGTCCTCTGTTTCTCTTCCCCCCCCCCCCACCCCCACCCCAAGTATAATGATGACCGTATCCTCAACGCTCCTGGCGCTGCTGTTGATGCCCTTGTGCTTGTGGATTTATAGCCGAGCCTGGATTAACACCTCTGTAGTTCAACTCATGCCCTTTGGGGCGATAATTCTTACTCTCTGCAGCACTTTAATCCCCATTGGTCTGGGTGTCTTCATCAGATTCAAACACAGCCGAGCTGCTGACATTCTCCTCAAGGTAGGGTTACCGGGATTGGAGGACTTTCACTGCTGAGAAGGTGATTGTATCGCCTACTTTAATCACGGAAAATGTTCACCAAGCAGGAAGCCGTACATATTTTTCCGCAAAGGGATCGTGTAAATGGAATTGTAATTGAAATATGAATTAGAATGCATGAAAGTAATTTTCATTCAAAAATACGAAAATCAATTAAAAGATATTAAACTACAATCTTTTTAAAGGCTCGGTTTGGAGCAGGCAGTCAGGAGGTGGAAGACGGGTCATTTCAATAGACAATAGACAATAGATGCAGGAGTAGGCCATTCGGCCCTTCGAGCCAGCACCGCCATTCACTGTAATCATGGCTGATCATCCACAATCAGTATCCAGTTCCTGCCTTATCCCCATAACCTTTGATTCCGCTATCTTTAAGAGCTCTATCCATCTCTTTCTTGAAAGCATCCAGAGACTTGGCCTCCACAGCCTTCTGGGGCAGAGCATTCCATATATCCACCACTCTCTGGGTGAAAAAGTTTTTCCTCAACTCCGCTCTAAATGGCCTACCCCTTATTCTTAAACTGTGGGCTCTGGTTCTGGACTCACCCATCAGCAGGAACATGCTCCCTGCCTCCAGCATGTCCAATCCCTTAATAATCTTATATGTTTCAATAAGATCCCCTCTCAGCCTTCTAAATTCCAAAGTATACAAGCCCAGTCGCTCCAATCTTTCGACATATGACTGTCCCGCCATCTCGGGAATTAACCTTGTGAACCTACGCTGCACTCCCTCAATGTCCTTCCTCAAATTTGGAGACCAAAACTGCACACAGTACTCCAGCTGTGGTCTCACCAGGGCCCTGGACAGCTGCAGAAGGACCTCTTTGCTCTTATACTCAATTCCCCTTGTTATGAAGGCCAGCATGCCATTAGCTTTCTTCACTGCCTGCTGTACTTGCATGCTTGCTTTCAGTGACTGATGTACAAGAACACCTAGATCTCGTTGTGCTTCCCCTTTTCCTAACTTGACTCCATTTAGATAATAATCTGCCTTCCTGTTCTTACCACCAAAGTAGATAACCTCACATTTATCCACATTAAACTGCATCTGCCATGTATCTGCCCACTCACCCAGCCTGTCCAAGTCACCCTGCATTCTCATAACATCCTCCTCACATTTCACACTGCCACCCAGCTTTGTGTCATTGGCAAATTTGCTAATGTTACTTTTAAGTCCCTCATCTAAATCATTAGTATATATTGTAAACAGCTGCAGTCCCAGCACTGAACCCTGCGGTACCCCACTGGTCACCGCCTGCCATTCCGAAAGGGACCCGTTAATCGCTACTCTTTGTTTTCTGTCAGCCAGTCAATTTTCAATCCATGTCAGTACTCTGCCCCCAATACCATGCAGCCTAATTTTGTCCACTAATCTCCTATGTGGGACTTTATCAAAGACTTTCTGAAAGTCCAGGTACACTACATCCACTGGCTCTCCCCTGTCCATTTTCATAGTTACATCCTCAAAAAATTCCAGAAGATTAGTCAAGCATGATTTCCCCTTCGTAAATCCATGCTGACTCGGACCAATCCTGTTACTGCTATCCAGATGTGTCGTAATTTCATCTTTTATAATTGACTCCAGCATCTTTCCCAACACCGACGTCAGGCTAACCAGTCTATAATTCCCTGTTTTCTTTCTTCCTCCCTGCTTGAAGAGAGGGACAACATTAGCCACCCTCCCTTGGGCTTGTTAACCATTGTTAACTCACTCTCAAGTGTTCTCGGTTCATCGCTCAACACGCTTATATACTCTTCTGAGGTTTTTCCAACTAGAGAACAACTTGCACATTTGTTCTTAGATTTTGATCGCGGCTTTATACGCGTTGCTTTTGTCAAATGAAACTAAAATCCCCGGACATAAGCGGCAAAGCCCAGATGACACGTCGTGACTGAAAAAATATTGCACTCTTCCGAAAAGTTCGATTTGTGCATAGGTTGTCATTCGCCCCTCTGCTTTTTGAACGCTGAGCTTCCCCCTTCCCCGACACACACACACACACACACACACACAAACCAATACAAATGCTGTCGATCTAAATTTTTAAATAAACTGAGATAAAACTCCCAGCAGGTCAGTCAGTATCTGAGAGAGGGAGAGCGGGGGGGACGAGAGCGAAAGCACAGAGACGGTAGATCTATAAGTCTATAATTCTGCGTCACGTTCTGCATACAAATCCTTGGAAGTGTCCTGCCCGAAGTGCTAATTGGACCGTTCTCTCTGTTGAGTGTTTCCACCAACTGTTCATTGAATTGGGGGATCCAAGCAAAGAAATCGCTCTTTTGAGACCAGTCGTAAACAGGAGAATTTCATTCAATAGTTTTGTTCTGTGATAACTCGTTTAACGATAGTAAGAACCGCTTATTGAACGTAAATATAACCATTAAACGTATTTTGATATTTACTTATGAAGAAAGTCAATGACTGCTAACTTAACTTTCAATTTACCAATGAACCACTTTTTGATACACATTAATTTCAATTTTAAAACATAAATCTGGCAGGCACAGATTTAAAACAGCGAGGGAAAGTGAGCTAACGCCGGAAATGAATTTCGTGTCTTCGCGGCAGGCAGGAACTATCCCCGGATGCAGATTCTCCAGACAAGCCCCAGTACAGGTATAGGCAAGAGCGTGTTAGGACATAGATCAGTACAGGCCGTGTTGTACCGACCTTTAAACCCTACTGCTAGATCGATCTAATGATTCTCTCCCGCATAGACTACAAATTTTCTTTAATCCGTGTCCCTATCTAAGAGCCTCTTAAATGCCCCTATATTCTTCATAGAAACTCAAATACTGTATTTGCAACAATGTGTCTCCAAAACCACCTTGCACCAACAACAAATGTGGCAGAACGAGTCGTTAGTGGTTTCAGTCAGCAAAATACTGGATGAACTCAGCGGGCCAGGCAGCGTCCACCGAAGGGAATTGGCCGAGACACTTACGAACTGGAAAAAAAAGGGGGAAGAAGCCGAAATAAGAAGGTTGGGGGGAGTACAGTCCGGCATGTGATAGGGGAAACCAGTGCCTAAGGACTAAGTAATCTGATTAGAGAAAAAACGTGGACCATGGAATAAAGGGAAAGAGCGGGAGAACCAGAGGGAGGTGACGGTCAGGCGAGGAGGAGAAGAGAGAGGAAGAGAGGACTGGGGAATGAGAGGCGGGCGAGGAGAGGGACAAATTACTTGGTTAGATCACGCCAGACGGAATATGTGGTGTTGCTCCTTCGACCCGGGTGTGGCCTCATGGGGGCAGAAGACCGACATGACGAAACTGGAAAGGGAAGTAGAATTAAAACGGGTGGTCACCGGGTAATCCCGCCTGTTATGGTAGACGAAGCAAAGGTGGCCCACAAAGCGGTCTCCCAATCTACGTCGTGTCTCACCGGGAGTACTGGATACAGTACCTCTTCCCGACATTGCCTTACCTGGAGGGCCTGCTTAGAGCCCTGAATGGTGGTGAAGGGGGAGTTGTGGGACCAGGTGTAGCACATATGCCGCTTGCAGAGATGAGCGCCAGGAGGGAGATCAGTGGGGACAGAGGAAGGGACAATGGAATCACGGAGTAAATGATCTCCACGGAAAGCAGAGGGATCGAGGGGAGGGAAGGCAAGACGTGTTTAGTGGTAGGATTCCGTTGAAGATGGCGGAAGTTGCGGATAATGATGTGCTGGATGCGGGGGCTCATGAGACGGTAGGTAAGGACAAAGGGAACTCTATCCCTGTTTTGGTGATAGGAAGATGAGGTAAGGGCGGATGTCCGGGAAATGGAGGAGGGAAATAGATCTCTCCGCTTTCCTCAGGGATCGCGCGCTCCGTGACCCTCCTTGTCCACCTGTCCCTCTACTGCCACGATGAGGCTACTCTCAGATCGGAGGAGCAACACCTCGTGTTCCGTCTGGGTAACCTCCAAACTGACGGCATGAACATCAATTTCTCTAATTTTCGGCAATTTCCCTTCCTCCTCCTCTGTTTTAAAATTCCCCATTCTGGTTTCCCTGTCTGCCCTTCCCTTCTCCTCATCTATCTATCAGCTTCCTCTGGTGCACTTCCTTCCATGGTCCACTCTCCTTTCTTATCAGTTTTCTTTTTCTTCAGACATTTACCTTTTCCACCTATCACCTCCCAGTTTCTCACTTCCCACCCACCTCTCCTCACCTAGTTTCACCTACCACCTCCCAGTTTCTCACTTCCCACCCACCTCTCCTCACCTAGTTTCACCTATCACCTCCCAGTTTCTCACTTCCCACCCACCTCTCCTCACCTAGTTTCACCTACCACCTCCCAGTTTATACTCCATCCCCCGCCCCGACGTTCTTATTCTGGGTTCTTCGCCCTCTTCAGTCCTGATGAAGGGTGTCGGCCTGAAACGTCCACTCCTTTTAAATATGATGTATGGCTTTTTTGATGTCTTGAGTTGTCAAACCTTCTAAAGAAAAAAAATCACAGACGCTGGTAATCTGAAACAAAAAAAACACAACATTCTGGATATTCTCAGCCGGAGTCTGTAGAAAGAGAAACAGTGTTAACGTTTCAAGTTGAAGACCCTTCGTCAGAACAACAGTTTAAGGATTCATTATCATTATAAGCATCAGCTAAAAGTATCTTGCTGTAAGAAACAAGATACACTTGTTACAGATTGAGAATTGAATTGGTAATTGCCATAATTATCGATCGTGTACATAATCTATGCCAATTTCCCCATGTCGTTGTTGGTGTTATACGTTGAATTAGATGTCCGTTCCAGTGATTTAGACCATTCGACATAGGAGCAGAATTAGGCCATTTGGCCCACCGAGTCTGCTTCGCCATTCAATCTTGGCTGATCCTTTTTCTCCCTTCTCAGCCTCACTCGTCGGCCTCCTCCCCGTAAGCTTTGATGCCTCCTACCCGTAACCTTTCAAGACCCTCTCAATCTCTGCCTTAAGTACACCCAACAGCCAGGTCTTCACGGCTGCCCGTGGTAACAAATTTACCATCACCAATTAAATTTAAGGCAGCTTATCTTCTTCAAAAATCTCCTTCTTAAGTCCACCCTCCGCCACCTCCAGTTTAAATTCCATGTGGAATATTTTGGAGGATCAAGAACCAAGAATCCTCTGGCGAAAGAAATTTCTCCGCATCTCGGTTTTAAATGGACGCCCTTCTATCCCGAGGTAGTGCCCTCTTGTCCTAGGCTCTCCCGTCAGGGGAAGCATCCTTTCCACGTCTTCTCTGTCTAGGTTTCAATGAGATTCCCTTTCATCCTTCGAAATTCCAGCAAGTACAGACCCAGACTCATCAAACTTTCCTCGTATGATAACCTTTACATTCTCGGAATCATCCTCGTGAACCTCCTCTGAACCCGAGTTAAGAAATGTAGTCAATTATTGAAGCCTTCGCAACATTATTTCACTTTATTAAATACTGCAGTAAACTGGAATTAATTACAATTCACAACCCCCTGAGCAGAGTTCCTCCATTCAGAGATAACTGAAAATAAAAGAAGACGGTACTCAAACCAGCACAGTACAGCGATTAGTAAAATAGAATTAGCTCTTTCTGTGAGGTGGTTTTAGGATGAACTCGCAGCCTGAGTTTCCAACCAATTTACTTCATCTTACTTCCTTACTAAAATTGAATTCTAACTCTGAACGTTTACCTCTAATTACTTTGTAAATTAATACCTTAGTTCTGGTTTATAAAGAATGTAGATATTCCATAAAAATTTAAAATACTTTATGCGCGAAGCTTAAACGTGACTCAAATAAATACTTCCAAGTAACCGGTAAAATTGAGATCATTTTTATAAGGTAGCAAAAAATGGGGAATTGGTAATTCACTAACTATAACATAGATCCATTTACTTTACTATTGTTATTTACGGACGTCAAAATCACCAATCACGTGTAACTGAGTGTTCTTTGATGACTGCAGTGTTAATAATAGAAAAAAATTGTAACTTCGAATATGCGAACGGAAGGGTAATGTTGTGCAGTGTTTATAGAAATTCGTTATTTTCTCACCGTCACTGAGTTGGGGCTGATAAACAATTATAATTTCAGGATAGGATCAGAATTTCTCTGGATCATCTGGAAATTTAACCAACCCACAAAGAAATCACTTCTATTTCTCAATTTTTTTTGTTTCACTCTTCCAGGGTTGTTCCTATGGAATGGCCTTTTCCTCAGGCTTCGGAAAAACCGATAAATTAAACATTTATATCTAATAGGTGAATCAACAGCGCCCAAACTGAACAGTATTCCTATTTTCCTCAGTTATAGCATCAAATCGCTCCAGTTTAAGTGCTTTATTCACTCACGAAAGTTATGCTTTTTAAAGTTGCAGGTCTGGTTGTTACCCATACCAGTTAACAAATCCCGAGTTCTAATGAAGCTAATAATTATGCGATTGTTATTACCCATTGTATGGCCTCTCATACCTCAATAAAGTGTAATCTGAATTACATCTCATCTTGCATCATTCCCGTAATAAAGTTACTACATCGGATATTAAAACTGGTTTTATCTAGTTGCCCACCCCTATTCAACTAAAGAACTCCCTCTTCTCATTTATCTTTATTAGCTTATAGAATAAACTGCTTCCCATTTTATATAGTCCCGAAAGTTTACCTAATTAGGATCGTGTGCAGAATGTTTTCATTCCTAAAAAAAAATGTGTATCCTTGCCCAGGCGTCTAACTTTCCCGAGGTTCTTTTTTTTAAAAGCAAGTCTATAGATTCACCAACCACTAGCAGAACTCCCATTTTGATGTATCAACGTCTATTGTTTTGGTCAAAGGTTCATGAAGTTGTTCTGGATAGATCATCACGGAAAATCCCACGGGGAATTTTGTTCATTGCATTTACATTAACTTATAATAACTTTATCTTGCATACTGTTAATTATCACCAGCTCATGTCGAATTTGTACCAACTACAATTGTATAGAACTTAAAACTTATTTCTAAAAGTCAGTTTTAGTCACAGAGAAACCGAATTTACATTGGAAACATTTTCTTTTAAAATAATTCTCATCTAGATTTCACTCTGGTCCTTGATGATCACTCTTTTAATCCTCTTCATCCTCACTGGCACAATGCTGGGTCCTGATATTCTCGCTACTATTCCAGTTTCTGTCTACATCGTGGCCCTGCTGATGCCGATTATTGGATACGTTGCTGGTTATGGCCTGGCCACCCTCTTTGATCTGCCTTCCAACTGCAAAAGGACAGTTTCCTTGGAGACCGGATGTCAAAATGTGCAGCTCTGTACAGCTATTCTGAAATTAGCCTTCCCACCCCAGATTATCGGCGGTATCTACATGTTTCCGCTACTTTACGCTCTATTCCAAGCTACAGAAGCCACCCTGTTTGTTTTAGGGTACAAAATCTGCAGACGAGATGTGTGGTTAAAGCAAAAGCCATCAGGTGAGGATGAGACGGACATTTCATACAAGAAACTCAAAGAAGAAGATATAAATGCATCAGTATATGGAGCTGTGAGTGAACAACTCACCACAGTAATAGAACCCACTACAAGCATAACTCAACTGTGAAACGCCGTGGGCCAATAACAAACCCGTAACTGATTGCTGTGTCTGCTTTACACGTGCTCTGTGCAATCCGGATGTTCTTGTTTGGTAAATCAGTATATTGAAGAATGTCTGAATTAATAGCGGATTTCACAAGTGCGAGTTTGTTATTCATTGGGTGCATGTAAATAATGATCTTTTGGCTGTTATATATAGCGATCCCTCAAAACATTTAATACATTCTACGTGAAATTTCAAAATGTGTTGGGATTTCGTCAGTAACTAAGAGATATTATTTATGCTCATATACGATATATCTAACACAATCTTCTCTTGAATTATATGAACCATCAGAAATAATATAACTTGCTTCAGAGCTGCTTCAATTCTATTGCAATGTTTTGTTCACTCGTGACTAATAAAGTTATCTGAACTCCGTGAGCACAGCTTGTTAAAGGAATTGTTTGAATCAATCAAAGACAGCCGTGTCTGAATGGACTATTTAAATAAAGCAAGCCTTTACACATCTCTGCCTAAAGCAATGGCTACCTTAGGGGAAGAGGCGTTTGATTATATTTACTCGCCATATAATCCCTACTCTTATCAATATTTGAGTAATCGACCAAAAAGTTCTAACTGGAGGCAAAGACATTATCTAAACAGCTATGCAGACCCTATCGAATATTTTGACAACTATCAACGCGCTCAGCTCAAAGCCATATTGTCTCAGGTGAACCCAAACTTAACTCCAAGAATGAGAAAAGCCAACACCAAAGACATCGGAGTGCAGGTTAACCCTAAAATCGACGCGTCTGTGCAATGTTCCTTGGGTCCAAGAACACTCATGAAGATGACTATGAGGCAGAAAGACGTAGCCTTCAGATGCCGGGCTTCACCAAACCAGGTCCAAGGCAGTCAGGCGAGTATGCCCAAGAATGTTCGATTCCGGAGAACGATGGCTATCTACTCGCCTATCGTGTCATCCAACCTAAACACATCCATCAATAAAGACGACCAGGAAACTAGAAAAACAGATTCCAAACAACCGCAAGAAGAGACACTTTCAGAAGAAGCGAAAGAGAACGAAGAACAGGAGGCCACGTTAGAGCCAGTGCAGAGTCCCGCGGAGACAAGCTCAACAGGTCTGGATGGGACTAGTACCGAGGAATCTCAGAATACAAAGAAAAAGCAAAATAATGAAGACGTAGTAGTCAACACTGCCAAAAATGAGAGACGGCTAAAATTTCAGGTGAGAATTTTATTTTAAAACGTTCCTTCAAGCAGTAAAAGTCGGAAATTAAACTCATCAGCAGTTTAAATGGTCTGAATCACAAGGTGTTTCCTGTGCACTGGAAAAAAAATAATTCGTCATATTAATAAATGATTAAAAGGTCACTAGCGTGGGGGTTATTTTAATCCACGATAGGGTTGGATAGTAGGCTATTTCAAACTTGTTTAATTGCAGTGATGATGGAGCTCACTTGAGCATGTGAAGAACAGTTTAGTATATGCCAAGCACGCATTTTGTGCATAGAACACTCCACTGGTTCAACATCGCAGTTTGGGAACGAGGAGTTGCAATGAACAGCTGTATGGTAGACGCCACTGTCTCTCCACCTAGAAACGTGCTCTGAAGACCCTAAAATCTTGAGCAACAAATCAGCTGGAGAAACATAACGGGTCGAACAGCAGCTGTGGAGAGGGGAAAAATGTTTTGGATCGAGTCCCTGATGCTTGTTCCTTTAAATTCCTGCAGCAGATTTTCCTCCTCCAGAATCGTACTCCGGCTGTTCTTGGGATTTTAATGGGTTGAAGTACCAGCTAGTTCTTTGTGTAGTCATTTAACCAATCATTTTATTCACCTCACGCCATTAAACAAAGGCGACGGACGGAAAGACGGGTACCGTTTTTACATGGACTGTAAAATGTCTTTTTCTTGGTTTAGTTCCTAGAGCAAAAGTATGGATACTTCCACTGCAAGGACTGCAATGCTCGTTGGGAGAGTGCTTACGTCTGGTGTGTACAAGGCACTAACAAGGTAAGTACAAGCCAAGCGCGTTGGCACATTCTTTGAGAATCGTCTGTTTCATGAATCCCTTCTTCCCACAGGTCTACTTCAAGCAGTTTTGCAGAACCTGCGAGAAGGCGTACAACCCTTACCGAGTCGAGAACATCACCTGTCAAGTAAGTAGCGCCGGAAGCAGACGGCCACTGTAGACGAGTTTTGAGGAGTACCCAGCAGCCTGCAGTGAGACATGTTTTTTCCTGCCCCATCAGACCTGCAGACAGACGAGATGCACCTGTCCCATCAAAATGCGGCATGTTGACCCAAAGAGGCCACATCGTCAGGATCTGTGTGGCAGGTGCAAGGGTAAACGGCTCTCGTGTGACAGCACTTTCAGCTTCAAATACATCATTTGATTTCGATGGTGATTTCCTGCTCGAACTCGAGTTAATGGAATGCAATAAGTAGTCTTTTTGGCTTAATAAAATTGCAAAAATAAAGTATGTAAAAAGCATTTTCTGCTTGCTGCTTCCTAACACAGACCGCATCTTAAAACGGTTTATGGTAGATATTAATCCACCCAACAAATCTCATGAAAAGTTTTATCAACAAACTTTCTAGTTTCCGTTATTGAAGTTTCAGATCCTGTACTTCAAACGCGCCCCTATTTCACGTGTTGCCACATTAGTTGTAGTTAAATTCCAGCCTTTCCAAAATTTGGATTCAGAGTTGTTGGCCGCCATATCACCGGGAGGCGGCACGGTAGCGAAATGGTTAACGCGCTGTTTAAGGCTTACGACGTGGGCACAGGGGTTTCTTACCACCCTTCAAAGATTACGATTAGGCTAAATGGTGGGTATCCTATGGTGCACAGTCCTCATTGAATTTGAGGCAAGCGACGCACTTCGTTGCACATGTGATAATGAACATTGTGTGGGTGGTGGGGGAAGAAAGGGAGAAGCCAAGAGTAGATAGCAAGTGCTATCACCTATTACCTTTGCGTAGTTGACCCCGTTTCCTATAATTCTAATTCTTTGTCCTAACATTCACTTGCCTACTTTTGGTTTCCTGCACCGTTATTCCAAGGGCCGGTACAGGTTTTAACCGTCCCTCATCTCGCTAGATACGCTGGCCTTCTACCCTATTGGGTCAGAACTAGCTAATTTCACATCCACGTGTAACACGGGTGCTTTCTCTTGCAATTAGCTCGTTGACATGTGCGTTTCCTGAGTTTTTGAACCTTCCACGTTGGTTCTAGATGCTGCCTGACTTGCTGCATTTTTTTAAACGCCCAGTTACGATGCTTTCTCAAATTGTGACCATTCTGATGACGATTGTCCTTCCGGGTTTAAGTATATTATTTAAACTTTGAAACTATAATCCATACCATAGTTGAACCCAGCAGAATAACATCTTCAGCCACACAAGTGCCCAAGAGTGCACTGGGTGTAAATAGAAACAGCTCTTAAATGTAGGTGGTAGATGTAGTTGAATCTGCCATTGGTGTACAAGAGCTCAAGGAAACAAACGACTTACTTATTTCCACTGTTTAAATTACTATTAAGGTGGTTGCTGTCAGAAGTAAATCCCATCCAGTACTGGAGGTAACTGAGTTTCTTTTGATGTACAACTTCAACTATCCTTTAGATTCCATAAATTATGCTTGACCTCAAGGCTCTTCCAGCTGTTTTCCCCATAGTGTAGCACCTACAGCCAATGTGTGTGTGTGTATATATCACAAGACTAACTTTGCCAATTACATTAACTTCACAAAATCTCTCATTATCATACTAATACGCCACTAGCTATCCAAGTTACAATTCAGCATAGATAAAATAATTGGGGGGGGGTCAGGGAAATCATGTTTAAACACCCTTGTGGTTTCTAAACTGCTTGTTCACTTTTATCAGTGGACAGTGAGGGGGTATGGGAAAGAAAAGGATTTTTCTTTTATTCCATGATGCTCAGTCTAAAGAGAATCATCCCCATTTATATGTAATTACACATAGCACTTTAAATTAAAGCAGCCTATAAGGTAATATAGTAAACAGGAATTCTGCAGATGCTGGAAATTCAAGCAACACACATAAAAGTTGCTGGTGAACGTAGCAGGCCAGGCAGCATCTCTAGAAAGAGGTGCAGTTGACATCCCTCTGAATATACCCCTTGCCCATCCTCTGGGTCTCTTCTCTCCTCTTCCCCCCCCCCCCCCCCCCCGTCTTTCCTCCCAGACCTCCTGTCCCATGATCCTCTCGTATCCCCTTTGCCAATCACCTGTCCAGCTCTTGGCTCCATCCCTCCCCCTCCTGTCTTCTCCTATCATTTTGGATCTCCCCCTCCCCCTCCCACTTTCAAATCCCTTACTCACTCTTCCTTCAGTTAGTCCTGACGAAGGGTCTCGGCCTGAAACGTCGACTGCACCTCTTCCTACAGATGCTGCCTGGTCTGCTGCATTCACCAGCAACTTTGATGAAGGTAATATAGTATAAAGGCTAGAAGATACTACCTTTGTGTGGTGATTTATTTTTTTAAAACCTCTGTAGATTCAAGGTTATGTTACACACATCCACGCCCAGTTTAATTTCAGCTGTCATTTCAAATTGGGATTTTTAATCCTTAAATGGATATTAACTCAATTCTAGTCAATACCTTTGTCACATAGCTCTTGCACTATCTCCCAGATTAAGATTTTCAAATAAAACATGGTAGAGCAATAGTTAAATTCAAGTCTTTGTTCAGCTGGGATGGATGTCAAAGACTTAATATCTAGTGGGAGTGTGGAAAGAGAAAATTCATGTGATCTACTTGCATCATTATTTACTCCCCTCAAATTCAGTGGTGTAAACACAGTGCTTGTTCAGTAAACTTGTTCAGATGGTTAGCTTTCTGTTATTTAAATAGGGGCAATTCTAAAACTATCCCAAGCAGAATTGATCATGTACTATCAACAAATCATAAATATTAAAATTAAGATGAAATTTAAAATGGATGAACTTTCCCCATCAAATATTTGAGTCATAGTACCAAACTGCCAACAAAATAATTTATCATTGTTGAAGAATGATTACAGTGATTTGTTAATTTGCTATGACTGGTTACAGAGCCTTAAATTATATTAACTACTGTTTGCAGTCTGATAGCATGCACAGTGCCTTTAAACTCATACAATTCATTACAAGTATGCCTGGTCTACAGTTCACTTTGTCAGAAGGCAAAAAGCCAAAATTGAACAGTACATTCTATGCTCCATGAATTGGAGCCCAATAAAAATCACAGTGGATAGGATAGATGCATATAATAAGCAGGGTCATTCCCAGCAAACAGAGGCAGTACACCATCAATGGGTGAATTTACATTCAATTTCTTTCCCCAAAGAAAGCCACTGCTGTGAACAATCTCATTTATTTCAAAAGCCGGAAAGTTTCAGCATTCTTCCTCGTGTCACTAATGTTGTGTATTCAGTCTTTGTCTTTCTCAACAATGCAGCAAAGGATGGTCCCGAAGCTCGAAATCCACGGGAGACACATGAGTAGAAGAAATATTATTTGCTCTCAGGTTTATCTAAATTCAGACTGGAGAGGCAGCAGATAAAGACTCATTACCAGTACTTAAGTATTTTGTTTTGCATTAGTTTTATACACCTATTCTCAATAGTGCAATGCACAAATATACAAGGAAATACTTTTTTACACTATACAAGTCTAAAATATTTACAGAGTAGAATAACTTAGGTGAGTTCTCCTAATGAAAATGGCTAGAATGTGGCACTTTTTGCTGCCACTTTGTTAAGTCCCTACAGGTGCATTTTTGGTTATATACCATCAGTATTTGCAACATACAGTAATTACTGAGCAGGGAACATCTAATGCCCACTGAACAGTAAACAAAATAACAGTTTGCAATATTAGTTTTACATTGCTGAGTAAAACTCAGTTTGGTATCCCAACTTTCTATAAGATTTTCTACAGCATACCATGGATCATATTAACTCTAATACAAAATAAATTTCTTAAAAAATGTTTCCAGACATGCTCTGAGAGATCTTATGAACTATTAACACTTTATGCTAAAGCCTGCAGTCAATGTCAAATCAAGTTAACCTCTTGTATGTAATCTTTTACCATAAGGAAAGTGGTATGAAATTTTGTCCAAGGGGTTTATCTGTTTTTGTCCCGACACTGAAAACTGACATTGCCAATGTGTTGCTTTGAAGCCTTGCAGGTTATTCAGCCTAAAGCCATTTCCTAGCTGATTTTTAGCATCATTCCACCTGCTGCAGAGCGCCTGAATGTCATTATTATACATTATTACTTGGGAGCTGGCTTGTCTTCAGAAAAAGAAGAATATGTGCCCTTCCATGCCTTTTTCTTTCAGTAATGGCTACAGTACTAGTGCAATACACCATGACTTAATGATTGCACTGTCAAACCTTATTTTGTGCGACTGGAGTGCCTGCCCATACTGTTGTTAATCGTGTGCAGGTACTGCTCACTATTATTTCTTATCCCAGTTAACGTGGTTCTTTATATGTCTGACTGTTTCTATAAATAGATGCAACCTGGTGTGTTCAAAACAAATTGAAGCTGATGTGAGGAAGAGGATATGGTTAATATTCATACTGTATCTTAATGCAATGTGTAAATATTAAGTTACTGCTGTAAATTAAAATCCGGTACTCTGAACATCAGCCGCAGGTGTTGACTTTGCCAGAAGTTGGTATGACTGCACAGTTCGTAGAGATTCACGAATTTGTAGATTTAACTCCATCAGTTTAGAGCAAACTTTGGATAAGTCCTGGTTTGACCCTACCACAGCAAAGCTGCCAGTTTGGCCCAATGTCTGATGGCGAAAATAAATATGTAGGAGAGTTTGTATTGGATCATCTTCCCCATTTCCAAAAATATCATTGGGCCATACAGATCTGGTGGATAAAAATGTAGAAGTTAATTTATCAAGAACTTTGATTTTAGATCATTTCTAACATTAATGCATTCAAATCTCCATTATAGTTTTAAAAATAATTGCAAATGTAACAACTATGAGGGGTGATTGATAAGTTCGTGGCCTAGGGTAGAAGGACATGAGTTATTAACTTCAAAACTTTCTGCATTTTCACTCAGAGTTGAACTGCACATGCATGTAACAAGAGCTGTATAACTCATCTCCTTCTATGAAAGGCCACAAACTTATCAATCACCCCTGCTGTGGACCACCTTGAGGTCCAAGACACTCTTGTTTACATGTACGTGCAGTTCAACTCTTTGAGTGATAATGCAGAAAGTTTGAAGTTAATAATTCATCTCCTTCTACCCTAGGCTACAAACTTATCAATCGCCCTTGCCGTGGACCACTTCTACAAAGAAGGGATTTGTATGCTCCACGACCGCTGGACTAAGTGTGTACATGTAGGAGGGGCCTATGTTGAAAAATAAATGTGCTAGGTTTTCTAAAATTGACTCCTTCTACCTTAGGCCATGAACTTATCAATCACCCCTTGTACTTATCAAATTTAATAGATCTTATCATCAAGATTAAAAACAGAAAATGCTGGAAATACTGAGCAGGTTAGGCCACACGTGTCCTTATGAAGGATCTTTGACTCGAGATGTTAACTGTTTCTCTTTCTGCAGGTGCTTTCTGACTTCCTGAGTATTTCTAACAGTTTTTGTTTCTAATTTAGGTTTACAGAATCTGCAGTTTTTATTTTCATATCAAGTATTTGTAAACATTTAGGATATAATGTTGGTTTGTAAAATCAGATTCCAGCAATAAGTATTGCAGTTTAACATGAGGAGAGAACTTTGTTCATGGTGCCATGTGTCTATTAATAGAGTACCCAGTTTGACATCCCTTTTCATGGTATTACAGTCAGGAATTAAGAGGGCCCTGAAACTAATGCTTGTGGCAGGCCAGTTGCTTATGATCCAAGATTTTAAGCTACTGATCCTTCTGATGAACAACTAACCATAGAAAGTAAAATCTGATCAAGGAATTGATAACTTTGAAAACAATTTATATCAACTTTGATAACTGGGTGGAAAATACTTATGAAAAGGATATTCAACAACTCTGCCACAAGATAGATCATATAAGATAGGATGAATGGGGATGCTGACACAGTCAAAGACTTTTGCATCCCAATGTATATCAATATTAGGAAATTTTCTCAGGCTTCTTGTTAGTAAAAACTGCTCAGGTGCAATAGAAAATTCATTCAGAAGTAAAATCTATTTATGACATTTTATGACTGATGTTCTAGATTTTTCAGTTGTAAGCATAAAATCCATCATAAATATTGGAAAAATGATAGTGAGCTGGTACTTATTTGTGTAAGGATCAAGTATCAACTGCACTTTAGAAGTTCCAAATGTGAAAGTAACAAAGGAATTTGCATGAAATTAATTAATCAATCTTAATTAATTTGTCAAATCATGTTGCATTGTTCATAATGTAGTTGATTTGTTTGCTTTAAACTTTGGAAATGAGTTAATTCAATAATAAAAATCGAATCTGCATTCCTCCTACCATATCCTGAACAAAATAATCAGATATGTTACCTGAATGCTTTGACTTGAGCAAGTGCAGAAGGAAACTCCTTGTTTCTCAAAGATTCAATGAGAGATTGAATGGCAGTCTCCGTGCAAGTTTGCAGGGTTTCAGGGACTTCAACTTCATTACTAATACCTTCTGCCTCTTTCAGACTAGCTTCCAACAAAGCTAGTTCGTCAGACATATTTATCACCTTTAAAAAAAGACGTACATGAAAACCAACTTTCACGTGGTTCTGCCAAACATCACACATGGTACTTACATTAAGTAACTGAAGAACAAAACATGATACACATATTTTAAATATGCCTTAATATCTGATGTGTTTCTGAGAAGGTTAGTATTTATTTCCCATTCCTATTTTCTCTTCAAGTTGGTAGTCTCACAAAATCTTGAATCTCTGCTAGGTAGACTTTCTAAAAGAGCTATGCAGTGTCAATGAAGGAATGGTGATGTATTTTCAACTCTAAATAATCTGAAGTGTTTTTTTTTAAATGGACAAGACAGCTACTTTGAGTTATGATACCAGTCATGAAATTACTGAATATTGAAAGCCAAGAACCTAAATACTCTGTTTTGGCACTCCTTTGCTTAATCATATGCCTCAATTTTATTTATAAATTGTTTCAATTTCTCCATTGATGAACACAATTGTATTTTAATCCATTCTTTTTTAAACAATATTTTCATATAATTTAGGTATCAAAGCCCAGAAGTTGCTGTGTGCCCAAAAAGGTGCTCTATAGGATTATTATGGGGATGTTTGGGGGAAAAAAAATCCAACATAATCAATGATAAAATCCACATGTTTGCTTATACCTTTGGACTGATTATTCAGCTTAAAAAAAAAACAAACTGCTGGTGGAGCTCTGCTGATCAACTGCATTTCTGGAGGCAAAGGGGTAATTGTGATTATCACATTGATAATGCTGTTCCTGATAATTCCTAATTCTAATAATTTTATATCCAGGATGTCAGCAACAAGACAGCATATCAGTGGTGGCAGGAAAGGTAGATTAGCTGAACATTAGCTTAATTTGAATCCTTCTGTCCGTTCACTCTATCAGTATCTTTAGAGTACATGGCCTTCTATTCCATCATCTAAGTCATTAAGACTGAAAATAATTGGAGCCCCAGGTCATTTCCAGTGACATCCATGTGCTTAACGTGGATTCCTTTACAGTGGAGAACCCAAAAGTAGACTGGGTAACTATGTGCTTCTTGTTGCCTGTATCTTTTAATTTTCCACCCACTCTCACTCTTAAACTGTTCTGAGGACCAAAAGGAATTCCAGCACCCCATCTTCTATCTAGGCACACTGTTGAATCCTGATATCTGCAATTCCACATAGCCACTTTTTTCTGATTTCCAGAATCACTTGTGTTTCTGCTTTCCTGTTTGTGTCAAGAGTTGATGAGTTCCAATCTAAGATTATTTACCTGTCACATTAACTATGGTTATCTCTGTCTATAACTTTCAACCAATTTTTTAGGAAGATATATTTTTAAATGGACCACAAAAATATAAATGATCTTTGTGTCTTGAGTGCTGTGGAATGTGAATGTCAAAAGGTATTTATAAACTTTTAATAATCTGATTGCATCAACAAGTTTGACAGTCAGTTGATCTGAGCGACGGAGACTCAGTGCCCCGTCAAAGTAGTTTTGTGGGTCCAGACGATTGGTTAGGATAAGCCAGCTTGTGTTTTTCTGGGCTATGACAGATGTCAGACAGCAATAAGCAACATGGTACATGGCAGGCAGAAGCAAATGGGTAACAAAGCAACTGTGCCAATAATTCATCATCTCTCTCTAAACAAATGCTACCTAACTGCTGAGCATTTCCAGTAATCATTTCAGAAAATTATGGTAATGGTGTCTTTAATATCTCATCTACTTCCTTTAAATCGCTGGGAAGAAAAACAATTGGTCTTGAGAATTGATCACTTTTTAGTGCCCTTATTTACTTCATTACCTTTGTTTTGGTTATTGTAATTTTCGCATATTCCTGTCCTTACTGAAATGTTTGTGTTGTATCTTATATTTTTAAAGGTTTATTTTCATACTTTTATTTTGTAGCTATTACCACTGTTAGATCATTTTGCTGCTTATTTCTATCAGGCACCAGGATCAACACACAGACACCTCACTCTCCATTTACATTAGTGGTACAGATCCTTTTAGCTGCACATTGTTCTTATTTTAGCCATTAGAGTTCTCCCTTTTTCAATGCTCTATTGCAATTTGTCCATTAGCAGATTCGCCCATTTAATGGGTTCCATTTCAGTCTCATCAGTTAGAAGTGAACCTTAATAAAAACGTTAACAAAAACCTGGAATTTCAGCAGCTTTTTAGTTTTCTTCCTTTTGTAGACTATACTGAACTCAGTTTTGCAATAACAGCTAATGTGCTAAATATTTGTGCAAATTTAAGCTCTTAACTTTTAAAGTTTATTACACAGTAGAGATATTGTTCAAGACTATTCTGCTAAAAATGTTTTGTTTAAGCACATTTAACACACTGCAAAGAATAATGAAGTGACTTAAAATGTATTAAAACAATGAAATTTAACGACAGGTTCAGCAGAATGCTGACAGGAAAGGGAAAGTATATCTGGAAGCCATAAAGGGAGTTCATGGGGCTCAAAATGAGGATGAAAAATAAAGGAAAAGCATGTGAAGACCAAAAAAAAAAATCAAGAGATGGTTGAAAGGCTCTGTAATAGAACAAACTGAAATGTAGGCTTGAAAGTATGGTGAAAGTTTCAAATGCAATATATTTCATCAGTTTTTTATAAATTCTGTTGTGTGAGAAAAGAGGAAATTCAATTATGAGAATAACTGTTGTCCAATTGTTAAGTAGCAAGGAAGCTGATTTTAACTAAGTTAGACACAATTGAATTGAAGGTGGATAAGTCACCCTGCCAATGATAGGTAGAGAAAGCATAACACCTGATAGCAGGAATTGTTTACCTCAGCCTCTTTCTTGATCATGTCGACTTGATTTATAAGTTTGCAATAGGCTTGATACAAAAGTAATAGTTGGAAGTGAAGTTTGTATAGCCTTCGACATAACTCCAGCTCCTATAAAAAGTGAACATAGATAAATTAATACCTCGACTTGATACACATGAAATAGTATGATTTAATAGTGAACTTTCTGCAATATTAAAGGTGGTCACTTACTAATGAACAAAGTAATTCCATCTTAAAAAGATTCTGATACGATATAAGCTGATGAAATGCAGATGAAAGCTGAGCCCTTGCATTACACTCACAGTTCCAATTCCAGCAAAGCAAGCATAAAAAAGCACCAATAAAAAGCAGCCAGCATTTGCTATGACAATGTTAACCAATACTAAACATTAATTTCAAATACAGATTTCATGAACAAGGCTCTTAACAAATCTCACTGTGGGACTGATATGTATAGATACTGTACCATGCCTGCACAGATAGGGTGCTTTCAAGTCATGAAGTAAAAAGTAAAATTTTACATTATTTGGTTTATGATTCCTGTGTAGTATTATAACATAAAATATTGTTACTACCCTCAAGAAGGAAGGAGTGCTGGAGTAGGAGAATATGCTCAACTGATTCCACAAAAATGCAACTAGATTCTGACCTGCCACAGAGATAAAGGCCAGCCAGCTACTACTACCTTCCTAGCCATTAGAAGTGACCATTTACGCCATGGCTATTACAGAAATCAAATCCATCAGTCACCCATCCCCTTCTGCAACCCTTGTCACCACCCCATCAAATCTTACCGTAGACACATAAAACTGACAGAGGACCACATTGTAAACCATGTGCAATACAAAGTTTGGAATATAGGTTCCTAAATATCCACCAAATAACACTAGAAATCATAGTTTGAGGTTAAAACGTGGACAAACCATTCCAGTGTTGACACAGGCTGACCCAGTGCATCCTTAGATTGCTCTGGTTGAAATGCACATAATGCATTTCATTGTATGTTTCCATGTACTTGTGATAAATAAGTTAATCTGAATGCTACGTCATGGAAGATGATGAACACACTCAATAAAATTTAATAATATACCCATCAGTATTAGGAAAAAGATTCTTATATCCCATATGAATCTGTAATAGTATTCTTTCTGTGGATTGAACAGTTTACCTTGCAATTCCAGTTTCTAATATTTTTAAGATGTTCTACAAACAAACAGACATTTCACCATTTTACAAAGATTGTAACAAATGCTGCAAAAACACCGGTCAACCACTGTTCTCTGTTTTCTATCACTACGCCAACTTTAGAACTAACTTATCACTCTTCCGTGGATTCCAGCTTTTACATCTACCTTTTGATCATTTTGAACTAAATTAACTAGTCAATTTCTGCTTAACAATTCATTTTTGATTCCAATACTTTTTCTTTCATTGATTTGGTTTGTAATTCTTTAGTTTGCCTGTCTCCCTTTTTAAATAACAGGCAATTAGCAGCCCAGTAGGCACCAAATCATAGAGCACTTTAGCACAAAAACAGACCACCAAATCTGTGCCAACCTGGTTTTCTGCCTAGTCCCACTCACCTGCACTAGACCATAGCCCTCCATATCGCTCTCATCCATGTATCTATCCAAATTTCTCTTAAATGTTACAATTCGCATCTAATCACTTCCACAGGTAGTTCAATCCACACTTGTTCTCCCTCTGGGTAAAGTAATTCTGCTTCAGAATTCCCTTTAAATATCTAAACTTTGACTCTTAATCAATGACCTTGTGTTCTAGTCTCACTCAACCTGAGAGGAAAAAGCATGCGTACTTCCACCTTATCGATACCACTCATAACTTTGCATATTTCTA
Source organism: Mobula birostris (assembly GCF_030028105.1). Taxonomy (NCBI): domain Eukaryota; kingdom Metazoa; phylum Chordata; class Chondrichthyes; order Myliobatiformes; family Myliobatidae; genus Mobula; species Mobula birostris. The sequence continues at coordinate 62,353,747 of NC_092372.1, read as the reverse complement.
TAAGAACTATATGTCTCGCTTGTGCTCTCCTATGTTCCAGGGAATAAAGTCCTAGAAGCTAGTAAAAATGCCATCTTTACAAGAAAGTTTGGTCTCTAATCAGTCCCATTCTTTCCTTATCCTCATATTCTTGTATAACATCTGTAGATTTTCTTTGATTTAAAAAACATCTCCCATCTTGCTTAAAATCCTGTAACTAAAACGAGGTTATGATTACCGCAACTCTTTAAATTCTGTTCAGCAGTAGCAACATCATATTTGAACATTTATTTCTTCCTTTAATTCACTTGCCTAATACATTATAATCCTTTCATTTTAGGATATGCCATTAAGACCAACCAGAACCCTCTTCAGTCTATTTTCCAACCTTTATTTGTTCTGCTTTCCCAGAGCTCTCATTAATTTACTATCTTATTTTGACTCACCCGCATTTAATGTCTAATTTTCTATGTGCCTTGTTGCATAAAAACAATTTGTTCCCCACACCCTAATTTGACTGAGTCGATAACAATTCGTTAACTAATTTCAGGGAAAAAAATATACATGTAGGATTTGAGGATTACATTGCAGATTGTCACTGGAGGGCAACTCCATAGATAATTTGTGCAATGAGAATTATAGGACTTTTTATATTAACATATTTCAGAATGTATCACAATCAAACTTGTAAGCACGCTAGAATAATGGGCTTGCAGGTAAACATTTAACTATCAACACCAATAAAGTGATCAAATGTTTATTGATTACTATTATATTTAACAAAAAACAATGATGCTTTGCTAAAATATATACAAATAATACCAATATTTTTATTTGTCAACCAGGATTGAAAACTCTGAGAAATGTAGTTCTAACTTGTTAAATATGGAATAATGCATTGTTACCAGTCTATTAAGAGTTCAAACATACTCCAGTATAAGTTTAAACCCCAAGTTCCACTTAATTTTCAAATTCTGATTTCACAATACAATTACAGAGCAATGCAATCAATTAATGTATGCCAAGAAAGCAACTTGAATTTACATATCACTTTTAATGTAGTCAGATTTCTTGCAGTGCTTCACAGGAACATCAAACACAAATAATCAATTATTGTATAGATAAGATGAAACCTAAACATTTCATTGAAACAGTGGGAACAACGTCCAATATTTTTATCAGTGAAATGAGATACATGTAATGGTAAGAGGGAAAAGCCACTTTCTGACTTGGACAGCTGAGCTTCAGTGAGTCAAATCGTTCATTTGTGCACATTTCCAGACTTTATCTGTGTGTTCTTGATGACACCATAGAACACTGGTCTGATTGCCTTCCACTTGAGGTTTCTTTTCTTTCACACATTTGGCATTTACTGCAAAATTACTACAATACTTTCATAACAAATGAGCCACATAATTTATATAAAATTCATTTCACTATAACATCTTAAAGAGATATTAAAGTTGGTAAGATATTAAATGTCACATTAAAAAGGTCACTAATTATTATTCTTTTACTCACTTTGTTCCTCTCTATTTCTCTATTTATTTCATGATTTGTAAAATTTGCTAATGTTTACTGCATTAATTAAATGCCAAGTAGAGAATTTCAGAAAGTTACTGTTAAACAAAATAATTGAAGGAAGTGGAGAGTTAAGAGACAGAAAATTCTGGAATCTGGAGAAAGAAGGACAAACCATTGGAGGACCTCAGCAAGTTAAGCAACATCCGTTGTGGCAGAGGAAGAGTGGACATCTCAGGTTGAGATCATACACTGGGACTGTGTGTAGAGGGAAGTTAGCCAAGGCAGCGGCTGAGACAGGGGCTGGGAGGAAAAGGGTAAGAGCAGGTGAGGTGGGGATAATGGGCAGATGGAGCCATGTGGAGGAGTGGGAAGGCAGTTTAGAGACAGAGGCTGGATGATAATGTGAAACCACACATGGAGGGATGATGGAGGAGGATAGGAAGGGTTGGCCAAGGGAAAATAAACTTAGGTATATAGCTGTGCAGGTGATAAGCAGATTAGAAAGTCATGGGGGTTGGTGAAAGGAAAGGCAAACAAAAGGAATGGGAACAGCAGGAAAAGAACACAGAAGGCATGCCTTCCATGAAATTCATACCACTGAGTTGCAGGCTATCCAGATATGACATCACTGACCTGTTCCCCCATCTCACTCCTCCCTCTCACCTCTTTATACAGGCCATCTTTTCTCTATACTCTCAGTCCTAAAGCAGGGACTCAACTCAAAATATCGACCATCCTTTTTCTCTCCCCCTCCCCCCACAGATGCTGCTCTTCTTGTTGGTCCCTCCAGCAGTTTATTAATTGAAGAAAGTTTTTAAATGCAAAGTCAGTGAGATTTTATATAATGTTGCAACATTTATTTTACAATAAATTATTTTAAAAATGAGGAAACAACTTAAGTACTTTAGGACAAAAGAAAAATTGACCACTATAACCACGATTTCCATCTGTACAGTTAGTGAGAAAACTTCTGATATCTTCACGTACATGTTGATGTATTTTTCTTGTGAAGTTTTATACCATAAAAGATAAAAACTGATTTTGAAGATATACTTAATTACATATTTAAATTAATTATTACATGTTAGTTGGTTCCATATTAAAAGAAAATGAAAGATATTCACCATTTTGCCCTACTTATGATAAAAATGGATAGAAAATAATTGACACTGAGACATTAAGTTTGAGGCTTGGCTTTATTTCTGCCTTATTGTATGTTATTTTATATAAGATGCATCCTAAATTAGTAGAAAAATAAATACTTTCATGAATTTTAAAAATATTTTAGAAATCCTATTTTAAAGATATTTTATGCTTCATAGACAATAATTTCTGTGGTTTCCAAAACTGAGGAATTTCTCTTTCAGGCTTGGACTGGGAAAAGCATATTTGTTTTCCTTGGAGCAAAGATTGAGAGGTAATAAAGATCAGAACTGCCTAGATAGGGTGAATAGAGAGATTTCCACTATCATGAATATATCAAGAACAAAACATCTTTTTAATTCTGTAGTGGTTAAGAGCCAGCATATATTCACTAGACTAACTGGATTCCTTCTACATTATGGGAAATATGAGAATTATAATCAACCCAACCACAGGAAGAGAGATGGAAACAAGTCAATGAAGATTATCCAAAGGAATTAGATAGGCAGTACAGGGAACATATTTTCCAGGAAAAGAAGAGAGCATGGAATTGGAAAGGTTACTTTAATAAGGACCAAATAGCTTCTTTTTCTGTGTAACAATTCTATAGTTTAGAAACTTAATGTAATATTGATAAATACTTTGCAGCCAGTTCATCATTGCCTACTGCTTGAGAAGTCACCAGTGCACATTCTTAAAGCATGTAGCCAGTATTATTAATGTCAGTGCTACTAATACATTAACTTGTCAAGAATAATCAATGTACAGATACACTTGCTTCTGAATCAAACAATCGATGCTATGTAATAACCTCACAACTGAATGCCAGTTCATCAACAGAATAACAAAATCCAATGCATTTTACTTTATTACTGAAGACATTGAACGAAAGGCATTTATTTTTCCTATTTATGTCAAAGATTACAAGGACAATAAGCATATAGGACAAAGAGCATTAACACCATGGAAGCAATAAATAGCTCGGTAGCTGCAAACCATGTATACACGTATGTGAATGATAGCAGGCACATCACAGGGTTATAAATGCAAAGACAGCAAACAAGGTAAGTTTGCAATTCCAACATTGTTAAGATGTCTAGAAGACAAAAACCATCACTTACTGCTAGAACTTCCATTTGCTAAGCAAGAAGATGAAGTCACAAAACAAAGAAAGAAAAGAGATCAAGAATTAGTGACAGTCAAAGAAGCTTCAGTGTCTAGGAACGAATTTACAAACTGTTAACAGTCAAACCCAAATACTGAGTGATGGTTAGCTTCACAGGAATTTCACCTTGTCTAAGTCATTTGAGGCCCTTCAACTAATTAAAAAATATGCAGATTTAACAGTTACTATTTATAAGACATCATTTATGGGTCTGTGGTAAGTTCATAAAACAATATTTCATATTACTGAGCTGTTCAATTACACCAGTCATAAAAATTAGCAGAAGTAGGCCATTTGGCCCTTAGTGCTATTTTCAATATTCAAAGATCAGGGCTGATCTTTCTCAGCACTACTTTCCTGCACTAATCCCATAATACTGATACGTTACTAGCTAAAAAATATTATTGATCTCATATGCAAAGTAAAGCTACAGTTGTGAAATCAGCAAAATCTTATTGTTAAATCAGAATTCCTAAATTGAATTACAACTTTAATAGTAATGCAATGATAAAATTATGAAATTAACATTTCATTCCAATAATGATGGTTTTAATTAATATAATCAACTTCACAGAATTAAGAACAAAAAAGTAAATACTTAAATTTTTGACTTTTTTAAAAAATTCACTTTGGGATTTTGAATGTTTTATATGTCCTACTATTGTTTTCAATAATGTATCTTCAGCACTCTAAACAATTTGTGACAAGGCAGAAGATGTAAATCTTACTGTCAATACAATAATGATTAGAGATTTTTCTAAATAATATCATTGCAGGAATTTAACCATAATAATATTCTTTCAAGTTGCTGTTCTGCTACAAGTTAGTCATAACATTAGCTTTCGGCTGCCAACATGAACAGGAGGTTAGTTTAGATTCTTTCCTCGCTCACCTTTGGATTAGAATTTAGGCCATCAATTACATTATCAGTTAAATCTTGAGTTCACTGTAAATCAATTATCTTAACATTATTAGTTGGAACAATGCTCTCTTAAATAATAGAAAGCATGAAAAACTGAAAAAAACAAGAATAATCTTGTTGAATTCTTTAAAGAATTGGCAGAGAAGACAAGGGAAAGCAGTAGATGCATTATCTGGATTTTCAAGAGAGATTTGATAGACTCACAACTGCAATTAGTGCACTTGGAGTCAGGAAAGAGGAAGGAGGACTCTGGAACTGAGAACAAGAGGTGCTGAGAGAGGCCAATCAGTCTGACAGGTCCATAGGCAGTATATGGACCACTGCTAAGATCAATTTACATGAATAATTTGGAAGGACATGAAACAAAATTTCAAAATTTGGAGGGTAATTAATATTGGCAGGAAAACTGTGAAAATATATACAAAATGATACTAATCATCCTGTGAGGATGCTGCTTGAATAATAAATGTTTGTGGGATAAAGAATTGAAAGAAATAATGGTTAAAGCAAGTTAATATGATAAACATATCCAGATGATATAATACATTATACCTGCTGTTCATGACATATGACCTGTGGGTCTGTCCCGCCTAGACACACTGATCATGCAATTTCATGTCTGCCCCGTCTGTTGTTCACCTTATTAGCTGCCCTGCCATAGATTTACCAATTGTTCAGTAAGTCTCCAGGACAGCTCCAACTTCTTGAAAGAGTAACTCGTGACATCAGAGTGAAGCGCGTGGAAACCAGGCTGCTACTGTGGTGGCTATCGGTGAGGACCTGAGATTGAACTTGACTATAGTAAAGCCAATAACCAAGTGCAATGACTTCGGTGGTGCCAGGCTGGCAAATTTTCACAATTAATCAATATTATTTCTATTCATATTCACACTCAGTATTAATTTATTAGATGTTGCAGTTCATTTTCCAACATTTAAAAAATCTTCCCACGTGAACCAGGTGATTTTAGGGGAATGTGGGAACCAGGAGGGTTCCAATGAGTAGAAAGGAGTGCAGTAAAGATCTCCCGGTGAGCCAGGTGGCAAACTACAGTGATTTCAGAAACTTTCAACCCTGACTGATTTTCTAGGTCCATTCAGACCATATCCAAATTTAACTCCGCACCAAGGTATTTTTTGTACTGCAGCAGGCATGGATATGTCACTGTAAAATAGATAGAGCACTGGTGTGCATAGGTCTGGTCTGTACTGTATAACTGTGGGTGTATTTGATGGGCACAAGTCTAGCAAGGTAGAAAAGAGAAAATCAGTGAAGCAGCAAGAGCTATGGTATTTGTGTCTTAAAGATATTTTAAAAATTGCTAAAAGATCATGTATGATTAAGCTAAAACATGTTTTTTTTTCAAAAATGATCTTGAGAAATGGTTTTGATTAGAAATCTCATCCTCCACACTGAAGAGTGGTGCACCATTGAATTAATTGTATCAAACCTTTGTTAGAGCATAGTTGAGAGTTCCATTCTCCATATTATGAAAAGATACTGGTCTAAATTAAAACTAGCTCATCCTACATGGTCATTCCCCTGTAGATTTTAAATTTGATAATTAAAATATAAATTTGATCACGTTCTTAGCAAATCTGCTTCCACAATATGAAATAAAAGCATATTTACTTTTGTAACATTTTTCTAATGTTACAAAATCCTTTTGTAAAATATTTTATTAAAAGAGATTTTCAGCATTTAAGGCAGCAATACCAAAACCTTATAAACAACAATGAATAGTAAGCAACAACAGAATTTGAAAACTAACAAAATATTTGGCTCAGATGGAATTTAACTCTTAAGTTCTATAACATTTTAAGCAGGTTCAATATTTTGCTCTAATAATCAGATTCAATGCCAGATCAGTGAACTTTCAGATAATACTTAACAAAGTACCTTACAAAATTTCAAGTACAAGATATTTGAAGTGCAACAGCGTGTCTCAGAGCTTGCTACATTTGAAACCAAATAACTTGGAGAGTTGGAAGTGAAAATCCCTGAAGCCAGGGATAGATTCAATATGTCTTGCTACACTGTATATTTGAGTTTGAATGCAGGAAACACACTCTTGAAAACTGCTGAAAAAGGAAAGGACATTTGCCTTTAGGAAAATATAGCCCATTTATCAGAATGATGAGGAAACTTAGATGCAGTTTGATGTGGATAAAAGTTAGATAATATATTTTGTGGAAACAAAATAAGAAATGGAAGTACAAACCCCATTTCCAGAAAAGTTGGGATATTTTCCAAAATGCAATAAAAACAAAAATCTGTGATATGTCAATTCACGTGAACCTTTATTTAACTGACAAAAGTACAAAGAAAAGATTTTCAATAGTTTTACTGACCAACTTAATTATATTTTGTAAACATACACAAATTTAGAATTTGAAGGCTGCAACACACTCAACAAAAGTTGGGACATTTCCAAAGTCAGCACATCCCTTCTTCCCAAAACTGTTCACTATACTCAAGTACGGCCTCACCAGTGCTTAATAAGGTCTCAACATCACATCCTTGCTTTTATATTCTAGTCCTCTTGAAATGAATGCTAACATTGTATTTGCCTTCCTCACCATCGACTCAAGCTGCAAATTAACCTGCATGAGGAATCCCACTTTCTCTCCACTTAGAAGATAATCTATGCTTTTACTTCTTCTACCTAAGTGCATGACCACATACTTCCACACACTGCATTCCATCTGCCACTTCTTTGCCCATTCTCCGAATCTGTTTGAACTGTTCTGTAGCCTCTCTACTTCCTTAAAACTACCTGCCCCTCCACCTATCTTCGTATCGTCCCCAAACTTGGTCACAAAGCCATCAATTCTGTCATCCAAATCATTGACATATAATATAAAAAGAAGTGGTCCCAACACAGATCCCTGTGGAATACCATTGGTCATCGGCAGCCAACTGGAAAAGGCTCCCTTTATTCCTACACTTTGCCTCCTGCCAATCAGCCAATGCTCTATCCATGCTAGAATCTTTCCTGTAATACCATGGGCTCTTAACTTGTTAAGCAGCTTCACTGTGTGGCGCCTTGTCAAAGGTCTTCCGAAAATCCAACTACACAACATCCACCAATTCACCTTCGTCTATCCTGCTTGTTATTTCTTCAAATAATTCCAACAGATTTGCCAGGCAACATTTTCCCTTAAGGAAACCTTGCTGACTATGGCCTATTTTATCATGTGCCTCCATGTACCCTGACACCTCACTCTTAACAATCAACTCCAACATCTTCCAAATTACTGGGATCAGACTAACTGATCTATAATTTCCTTTGTTCTGCCCCTCACCCTTCTTGAAGAGTGGAGTGACATTTGCGATTTTCCATTCCTCTGGAACCATGCCAGAATCAATGATTCTTGAAAGATCATTACTAATGCCTCCACAATCTCTTCAGCCACCTCTTTCAGAATATAGAGACTAAACAGTACTGTTTATAATTCCCTGAAAATCTTTGTGCAGCTATTAAAAATATTGATAGCATCCATGGATTTATAACTAGAAGCATAAACTAATAATGATTCAGTTTAGAGTGCTTCATTATAGAAAGGCAATGAGAGTCATAGGGGAGTGTACAGGGTAAATTTATTAGGGTCATTTCAAGGATGGAATATTTTAGGGAATGCAAATACTGGTGCTATTTACAAATGGACATAAGTTAAATGGCAATTACTTGCAAATGGGAAAAGGAATGACCTTATGATCAAGCCTATTCCATTCAATAAGGTAGTATCTGATCTGTGACTCAATTACTTGATCCATCCCCTTAAAAACCTTTCATTAACAGCACTTTGAAGCACTTCCTTACACACTCAACTGTAGATCTTAGAAGCAGCCAAAGCAAATCTGACCATATCACAAATATTTAATCCTTTCCAGGTATTGCTGTTAATAACTATCTTTTAGTAACCCATCTTGAAATGTTTGAAAAATGTTCACTATTTGGTTTAACATAATTTCCCAACATGTTCAAAGGGGGAGCATCTTTCTGTATAATTCTACAACAAAGAGAATTGGCAGTCTGCTTGAGAGGACACAACGTTAATTTGGTTAATGTAATCTTGATAGCATAGCATACACATAACAGGTAAAGTGTTGCTTCTGAGAAAGCAGCTAACTAATTTCTCTCTGTTAAGTCAACAACCAATTAACAATGCTTACATGAAACTCATCCATTCACCTTTCAGAATGGTCATCAACAAAGCAATGATGAAGGGGTGCAGAGGAATATCAATGAGCTTGTTTCTCCTGCTTGAGACAGGGTGCACAAACATGGTACTCCTGGAATTAGATGGAAATCGAACGCAAGGTTTGTACATTTGTGATTAAGCCAATAATTGCTCTCCATTATGGCTGGCATCATGAAGAAAATAAGGAGTGGTTGCAGGAATGGACAAGCTGTGTAAACTGGCAAGAGATCTGAAACTGCTGAATAAATATGGCCTGACAAGCAACATGAGTGAATGCTAGAATCAGATATAACAGAGTCGAGGAAAGTATAGCAATACAATGAATGAAAATCACTTGAAGATTGCAGCTCCTACTCGGGTTTAGTGGACCACTCAAGTCACATTCTGTCTGTCTATGCTTGTCTTCTTTATTTGAAGAAAGTACAGTCACAAAGGGGGTTATTGTGGAATTATTTTACAAAGGGCTAATTGGCACAAACTCAAGAATATTTTTGAAGTGTTATGAAAAACTGCATTTTCCTAAAATCTACTTGTTTTCACCAAACACAAAACAAGTTACTTTGGAATGTTAAACAGGATAAATTCTTTTTGTTCAAGGCCAGAGACATGGATTGGTAATTGCAAAGAGTCTGGAGTACTTAATTTAGTCCTTGGCTCATAAAATAGAACATATGAACAGAGACAGTTAAGCAGATGCTTTAATTCTCAATTCTATTCTCTATTATGATTTCGGCCTTTTACACTATGGGTCTCCTGTCCTTAGCTATCTACAGTACAGTGGATCAAGGCCTATTCCTGTATCTGAAGATATGATGTTCAAAACAACTTACACACATTTTGTGGTCCCAACCAGGGATTTTTGGAAGGCTTTGGCATAACCTCTACCATTTTCTAGTCAAGACAAGGCTGGCATTCTATTTGTTTTCTTTATCTGATCATGCCATTTTAAGCTGGAATTTTCTTTTGGTTATGAACTTGTTAACATTGAGAGTGTATGAGCCAAAACAAATGACCTTGCACTTGCCTGTACTGAAATCCATTTACCACAATCAGTCTGCTTGTTTAATCTTTTAATATCTCTTTGTAATTTAATGCTATAGTACTTACAAAGCCATTTATCTTTGTGACATCAAATTTGGATACATGGCTTTTAATCATGAATAGTAAAACACGAATAGCTGCAGCCGCAATACTTATTGTGACAAAAGACCACAAGGCACACTCTGTCAATTTGAGTACCTATCCAATGCTACTCTCTGACTCCCACCACTCAGGCATTTTATAATCTTTAATAACATGTCTTCATTTCCATGAGATTTTTATTTAGCTAACAATAATTTTGTTCACTATCAAGTCCAAATTTTATCTCTACAGACATGTTCTTGTCTACTACTCCAGCTATCCCTTCAAAAAGAAAAATTCTCATCTGGTTCACTAGGCCAGATCTAGACTGTACATATCCATTGGGTGCTTGCAGATCAAAGTGTCTTGTACCCTGCCTTAGTATAATCATGTTTTTGATGTAATGAACTAACATACACAGCTTACTGACCCAACAAATAAAACAAACATCATGAGAATTTCAAAGATGTATCACTATGGTGTTAGTACTTTTTTTTTGCTAAATTTGGTAGGAGAGCCATATGGCTGTGAAAATTTGTTACTTAAAAAAAAACTACTAGGGAACACATGAGTTAGCGAGGAAACTCTATAAGTCCAAAATGAATAAGATGGCAAAAAAAGGTGGAAGAATTCTTGTTGAAGGATGAAATGTTTTGTAAGGGGAGGTGGCGAGACAATTACTTATGAAAGGATCATGGATATTTTTATTTTGCAAAAGACATAAGGTTAAAGAAAAATACAGGGTATTGCATGTTTTCAAATGCCTTAGCGAAGCTGGTAGAGACACAATGAGCTAGGCAGCTTTCTTCTGTGCTACATAACAGGATGGTTATAAATATCAACACTGAACATTTATGGATGTTATATAGTTCATCAATACAGCAATGTAAAATTTATTGAAATCACTTAATTCCAAATTTCTTCAATACATGAATTTAAATTACCAAACTTAATACAGTTGAAATAATGAATGGGCCTGTTAGGATTCTGAGAACACATTGCCAATAATGCAGTTAAAAAATGACATATTCTGAATTGAAGGCAGCCAATTTTCTATGGCAGTATCTTACTTCTCACAGCGAATTGTCATCCTTTAACTTATGCCTGTATCTAAGGATGAATAATAGCACTGTTGATATGACTGATTAACAAATCCTATTTGTATTATGGAAAAACAAAGTGAAAGGCAACTGAATCTGTTTCTTTCGCAAATTACATATATGACTTGATAAACAAACTTATTAGAACTTTCAGTGGAAAATTATCAACCAGATATTAACTCTAATTCATTTCAGGGACTTTATGTAGTTCTAAGGTAGCCATATCTACTTGTCTAAACCTAACTTTAAATCCACATTAAGCTAAACATAGTCAAGATATGGATCAAAAAGCTATAAAGTATTATTCACAAATAAATTATGATGCCACAGCAAATTCATCATATTTACAGATAAAAAATAGGCATATTTATATAACACACATAATTCCCAAAGGGTAGGCCACAGCTTGCTTTCCTATAGGCTCAATTTTTAATAAAGATAGTAACAGTGGTTTCAGCTACAGGAGGAAATCTGTACAATTATCTACACTAGTGAAAATGATACCAACAATATATAATAAATTTTTGAATAATCAACTTGTACGGGATAAAAACAGCTACCATAAAGTCTTTGGTCTGGGGAATTACACCTTCAAATATTTAAACTAAAGCCCAGCCTTCTAGTTCTTCTAAGTGCTCCTCCTTAACATCAATGAGCAGAAAGATTAATGCATCATATGGGAGTAGGGATGGAGTGCGAGAAGAATGGAAAAATGCAGACCCTCACCTGAGCACCTCTATTGATTCTTTGGAGATTATCCCCTGCACCAAAAGTCCTTTTACAGTTTTCCAGCCACTGCATTAAGAAAATTTTTAAAAATCAATTAAGTCAAAAGTTTAAAATGTACCCAGTCACTGAAAACTTCAATAATGTAATTACTTGTAGATAAATTATGCATAACCAGACCAAGAAATCCCTCGTAGAGCAAAACCAACACACTACTTAAACACCCCCAAATCACAACATTCCCAGTCACTGATAAACCTTACCTGCTGGTCAATCAAGACTATTAAGCAAAGTAAGCTGAGAATATTCAGCTACCACTCTATGAATAACAGCTTCAATAGCATCATTGCTGAAGCTGTCCTCCAGGATCCCGTTTATCAGAACACGAGTGAAAGTGGTTTTGAAGGGTCACTGAACTGAAACTCTGCTTTGCATTCCATACTTGCTGCCTAAGCTTCTGCTTTATTTCAGAATTCCAGCATCTGCATATTCATACTAAAATTACTTGATTATTGATGACACAGTTGAGTTAAAAGTTTGAATACTTGAGTACTTAAAAATGGGTGTGACATCATTTCCTAGTGACTAAATACTTAAGGTATACCCACAGAATTCCACCCAAGGAATCATAATTGTAAATTCAAATGATGTATTTCTTCAGGAGGGAAAACAGATGCCCACCCCAGCAGCTTTGGGTATGTACTGATAGTTTATTGTGTATATACACAATAGGTACATGTCCCAAAACCAGCTCTGCTGAAAAACACTATTTTCAGTGACAGGCAAGGAAGACAATTCTTCATCTAATCAATTTAAGTAGTTCACCAGAATCAACCAATTATATGTGATGGCTTGTGCAAGAATCAACAGAATACTTCATAGAGTAAGGAGACTTTTAGAAGACTTTCGCTCCCTGTTGAAAATAATGTGTGGAAGATCTATTCCTGTACCCAGATGATCTATTCTAATTGATAGACTTAAAATAATTGGTACTTTTGAAAATAAGGTCTAATAATATTTTTCATGCAAAGTTCTTATAACTTGTCAAGGAGAAATGGTAATTTTAATCTTATGTGCAATATTGTTTCCTTATGGACATGTATGTAAGGTATTTACCACCAACCCTGCTCAAAATGTCAACTTTTGGTGACTGATAAGAGATAAAAATTTTCATCTAATCAACTTAAGTCTATTGGATTCATTCAATTATATTCGATGGCTTGTGAAAGAATGATGGAGCACTCCAGAAAGGAAGGGTCTGTTTAATAAGTGAATGGATTTTAAGTTCCATTAGTAAATCTTAATATGCTTGCTCTATGACCTAACTTAATTGAAGAGTAAATTTATGAGTCAACAGAGTAGCTTGTAAAATATAGCAGATCCTCTTGTCACCGTACTCCACCGGTCAAATGCTAAAGGTGACAATGCTGATTTTGTTGCCAGAGAAACAGAAATGGGAGCATGGAAGAGAAGAATTTGATTTGCATAATTTATATATGTATGTGGCATTCATGACTATTGATTCAGTTTATTTATCAAACTATCTCAATTTCTTTATAGAAAACTTTTACCAGTGAATCTGCAAGAAAATGAATCTCAGGGTTGTAAATGGTGATATAGTGTAGTTTGATAATAAATTTACTTTGAACTTTTAGAATAGGTTATATAACTGTTCGAATCAAGCACACATACACTATTGTCCATGTTGGGAAAGTAACTAAACTTAAGGAACTGGAAATCTGAAGCTAAAAACTCTTGAAAATATTCAGCTATTCAGACAGCAACTGTTGAAAAAGAGAATTAATGTCTGGTCAATAACCTTTCATCAGAATGATTAGGTCAGGAATCGAACATGGGAGATACAAATCACAATAGAAGTAAAACATTGTAAATGCTAGAAAAGTAAAATAAAAACAAACAATGCTTAAAAAAAAGTGGTTCAAGGTATCATCATTCTTTCCCATGGAACTGCAGGAAAAAAAAAGCAGCACCCACATTATTACCTCTTCACACATTCCTAACACTTCTTTCAGATTATTCTCTAGTACCTCTTCAAATTTAATGCACTACATTAGGTTGTTCATAATGTAGTTTTCTCTGAATGGGAAAACCAAATGCAAATTAGGTGTTCACTTAGCCAAACACATTTGCTCATTCCACAAGGTTAATCCTGGACTTCAATTCTTTCATTCCCAACTTGACTCACCATTCCAGTGAAGCCCAATAATAGAATCACATCTTCCAACTTGGCTCTTTACAGCTCTAACGAATGAATATAGCATTCTATGTTTTCAGATAACTACCCTTTTGCATTGTATTGGAAAAGTCAACAACCTATAATATTAACTATTTGTGTTGCTTTGCAGATGCTGCCTGAGTTTTTTCAGCATCTCTTCAAATTCTCAGGATTTCCTGCGCATTTTTAAAAAATACTGGAACAGAGTGGTTAAAGTCTTCTTTCTCTCTCCTCTGCCTTCATTCATCTCCTTCTGTTCCCATATCCTCCAGAAATAAGATTAAGGAGGCAGCACAGGATATTTGGCTCTTTGCACTGCTCTGCCATTCAGTAAAATCATGGCTGATCTTTTACCTCAGCATCATTTTCCAGCTCTGACCGCGTATCATTTGATTCCATTAATATCCAAAAACCTATCAACCTTTATCTTGAATATACTCAGTGACTGAGCCTTCATAGCCCTCTTCAGAAGAAAATTTTAAAGATTGACTTCTTCTGTCTGCTTTGAGTAGTTGACTCCTCCTTCTGGGACAGTGGTTCCTAATTCTAGACACTCCAGGAATGGGCAAACATCAACTTAAACTTAATTGTCAATCAACCATATGGAGGAATACAACCAAATGAAATAGTGTTCCTTTGGGGCCAAAGTGCAATACACAGTACCACCAGTCACACACCACACATATAATTATGATAATTGAAAGACATAGTTACAAAAAAATGTGTACTTCAATGAGATCATTTCTCATTCTTTTAAACTCAAGATCGGACACGGCCAGAATGCCTCACCTTTTTTGGGGCTCTACTGTGGAGGGGAAGGAGCATGTGATTCACAAATAAAAATTCTCTGTTAAATTGATCAAAATCTCTGGTTGTAATACTCATTTATGTGAACAAAGGATTTAGGGCTGAATACTTTTACATGGCTCTGTAGATATATCAAAGCTGTGTGCAGAATCAATTTTTTAAGCTTCTCCCGAAGTAGTCAAAATTCAATTTATTCTTTTAAGAATCTTGCCAGGTAATCAGCTTATTGCAGTTTAAGTAGATTAAGGAGGACATTAATTTAGATGCCCTTTTTCACATTGCTTCCAGAATTTGAATATCCTCATTTCAATGCACTAAGCAGGTCTCTACATAGCATTCCAGCTGTTTCTTTCGCAATGCCATATAGCGATTTACCATCACCTCCTGAAGTTTTTTATTTCTCTGTCTACTTGTACTTAAATCCTGTAAACCTTTGTTACTGATACTGCATTACAGTAGTGTTGATTTCTGGAATTTATCCATTAATACCACTAGACTTTTCCCTCCATTATATCAATGGCAAAGAGGCAATAACTTTATATTATCGCTGTTACATTCCCTTCCCAAGTTATATATTAACCTCTTGATAATAGCACTTCCACTCCTCCAGTCCACCACCTTCCAAACCTACAGGGAAAGGATGGAACAGTACAGGAACCATGGTGTACAAAGGCGGTTGAAAATCTAGTCAAGAAGAAAAGAAAAGCTTACGAAGGGTTCAAAAAACTAGGTAATGATAGGGTTCCAGAAGATTATAAGGCTAGCAGGAAGGAGCTTAAGAATTGAAATTAAGAGAGCCAGAAGGGGCCATGTGAAGGCCTTGGCGAGTAGGATCAAGGAAAACCCAAGGCATTCTTCAAGTATGTGAACAGCAAGAGGATAAGAGGTGAGAGAATAGGACCAATCAAGTGTGACAGTGGGAAAGTGTGTATGGAACTGGAGGAGGTAGCAGAGGTACATAATGTATACTTTGCTTCAGTATTCACTACGGAAAAGGACCTTGGCGATTGTAGGGATGACTTACTGCAGACTTAAAAGCTTGAGCATATAGACATTAAGAAAGAGGATGTGCTGGAGATTTTGGAAAGCATCAAGTTGGATAAGTCACTGGGACCAGACAAAATATACCCCAGGCTACTGTGGGAATTGAGGGAGGAGATTGCTGAGCCTTTGGCAATGATCTTTGCATCATCAATGGGGACGGGAAAGTTTCTAGAAGAATGGAGGGTTGCAGATTTTGGTGAATTAATTGAAAACAAGAGATCCTCCAACTTTCTACATCAACAAATTGGCGAGTTGGTAAGGTAACATAGTATATTGCACCTGAGGAAAGCTAGCATAGTAATTACAAAGGGGATGATTACTTTTTCAGCCTCACAAGGTTGGTTTGTGGCTATTTCAATTTAGAAAATGAGACAGTGAAAAGTGAAAATAGTTATGGGGGCTGAATACTTTTTCAAGACACTGCGTTTTGTGCGTAGCGGAATAAATACCTGGGCTGGACTTTCAAAGGAGGCAATTGAGTGTGACACTGTTGAAACTTTTGGGTGAAAATAAGACTTTCTGAGATATGGAAAACAAGGGTTCATTTGTTCTGGTAATGCTAGATTGACTGCAGACACTTTGCAGTTTTCTTTATTATTGTTCTTCATGATTCACTCCCAATACTGTAGACATAATCTTGTCAAGTTCTCCTTTAATAGATAGTGATAGTATACATTTTTGTTTTTTCTCCAAGCCTACCCAACCTTCAACAAGTCTGTAGACCAAAAGTGGATAAATTACTCTAAGTAAACATCCAAGAGAGATTCGGGCTGCTTGTTTCAACTTACTGATCTCACCAACCTCCAACCATGCTGTAAGTATAGTTTTGACAGAAAAAGTTTTAACCACCCCAGCAGGTCAAAAAATATTGATTCCTAATTATGAACCATACACTGCAATTCATACAAAGGAAAATGTAGATGAGATCTTCGAGTTTGTAAGTATCACAATAACAACCTAAACAACAGATGGTCTGAATAAAAGCTAACCCTAAAAATAACTGATGATCTGTTGCAGATGTATAGAATAAACAAAGTTTATTTGATATCACCTAAAGGAACAGATTATGTGCCTTTACATGAATTAAGCAGTGTAAAATGTATAAATAAACATCATGCATTCTGCTGTGGAAGATTTAATAAGTTCTATTGTATTTCTAATACTTGGTGTTCTAAAGAAAGTGCATCAATTCTTCACAATGTTAAAAATCTGCTCAATTTCACAATCCTACTGGCATGTACTGTTTAACAGAGGGAAAAGGAATTTGGTTAAGCTGAAGTATCATTTTTTAAAAAAAAACTGCATTCCATATATTTGAAATACTCTAAGTCTGATTATAAACACTGTCCTACACAAATCAAAAGAAACTGCAAATATACAGTAAATGTAGCTCACCTGCTCAGCTCCCTCCCTTTTGGCATTGTAGGTATCCAAATGTTCCTGTAGCTCTAACACACTAAACTTTAATGTCTCTAACAATCCACATGAGACAAGCTGTAAGAAAATACACAACATGTTTTTACACTTCATGTATTTAAATAAAATAAAATAGATGTTCTGTGCCAGAACAATGTCAAAAACTGAGGAACACACTCTGCTTCTTAGTCTGTATCCAGTGGATAAGAGGGGAAAACAGAAATGCAAATTAGTATGCAAGATCATGAACTGTTGTGGTGAAATGGATTCAGATTATCCTCCCATCAATGGAGTAGTGCACTATGCAATTTTAGCAAGGGTCAGGAATGAATTATCTGCCACAAGACTCTGACACTGGTCTCGGATAGAAATGTTCTCAGGTGCATCTATTTCAATGCAAGGAGTATTGAATGCAATGCAAGGCAGATGAGTTTAGGGCGTGGATTGGCACGTGGGATTATGATGTTATTGCTATTAGTGAGACTTGGTTGCAGGAGGTGCAGGACTGGCAGCTTAATGTTCCGGGGTTCGGTTGATTCAGACGTGATAGAGGGGGAGGGATGAAAGGGACAGGAGTGGCATTACTAGTCTGGGAAAATATCACAACTATGCATAGACAGGATAGCCCGGAGGGCTTGTCTACAGAGGCCATATGGGTGGAGCTGAGGAACAGAAAAGGTGCGACCACACTAATAGGGTTGTATTATAGACTGCCCAATAGTCAGAGAGAATTGGAGGAGAAAATCTGTAGAGAGATAGCAGACCGATGTAAGAAACAGAAAGTTGTAAGAGTAGGGGATTTTAACTTTCCACATATTGACTGGGACTCCCACACTGTGAAAGGGCTAGATGGCTTGGAGTTTGTCAAATGTGTTCAGGAAAGTTTTCTAAATCAATATACAAAGGTACCTACGAGAGAGGATGCAATACTTGATCCAGAGAATCTAGGGAACCAGACAGGTCAGGTGACAGAAGTATGTGTAGGTGAACACTTTGGGTCCAGTGACCATAATGTCATTAGTTTCAAGTTAATTATGGATAAGGATAGGTCTGGTCCTCGCGTTGAGGTTCTAAACTGGAGAAGAGCCAACTTTGTGGAAATGAGAAAGGATCAAGGAAGAGTGGATCGGGATAAGTTGTTTTCTGGCAAGGATGTGTTCAGTAAGTGGAAGACCTTCAAAGGTGAAATTTTGGGAGTGCAGAGTTTGTATGCTCCTGCCAGGATTATAGGCAAAGTTAACAGGCATAGGGAACCTTGGTTTTCAAGGGATATTGGCAATCTGGTTAAGAAAAAGAGAGAGGTGTATAGCAGGTATAGGCAACAAGGAACAAATGAGGTACTTGAAGAGTATAGAAAATGTAAGAAAATACTAAAGGAGGAAATCAGGAAGGCAAAAAGACATGAGGTTGCTTTGACAGATAATGTAAAGGTAATCCCGAAGGGTTTCTGTAAATATGTTAAGAGTAAAAGGAGAAGAAGGGACAAAATTGGTCCCCTAGAAGATCAGAATGGTCGTCTATGTGTGGAGCCTCATGAGATGGGGGAGATCTTAAACAGTTTTTTTGCATCAGTATTTACTCAGGAAACTGGCATAGTGTATATGGAAGGAAGGGAAACAAGCAGCAGTGTCATGGAACATATAGAGATTAAAGAGGAGGAGGTGCTTGCTGCTTTACAGGGAATAAAGGTAGATAAATCCCCCGGGCCTGACATGATATTTCCTCGGACCTTGAGAGAGACTAGTGTAGAAAATTGCAGGGGCCCTGGCAGAAATATTTAAAATGTCCTTAGCCATGGGTGCGGTGCTGGAGGATTGGAGGGCAGCTCATGTTATTCCGTTGCTTAAAAAAGGCTCCAAAAGTACAGGCCAGTGAACCTGACATCAGTAGTAGGTAAATTATTGGAAGGTGTTCTGAGAGATCGGACATACAAGTATTTGGACAGCCAAGGGCTGATTAACGATAGTCAGCATGGCTTTGTGCATGGTAAATCGTGTTTAATGAATCTTGTAGAGTTTTTCGAGGAGGTTACCAAGAAAGTAGATGAAGGAAAGGTTGCGGATGTTGTCTACATCAGGGGACCCCAACCTTTTTTTGCACTGCGGACCGGTTTCATATTGACAATATTCTTGTGGACCGGCCGACCGGGGGTGGGGGGGGGGGGGGGTGGTAGGGTTGCCAACGGACAAGAGTAGCAGTCAAGTACATTGGGTTTACCCAGAGAAAGACTACAATGACCATGAAGTCTTGCGCGGGCATATGTGCGCATGCGTGACTTGCGCATTCGTGTACGTGCCTATTTTTTTCTACAAATCGCTTTTGCCGATTCTGTTCGGGGGGGGGGGTTAACCACAACTGGAATATAGGTGATAAGTGGCTAATACACTCAATTTCGTTTCTAAAAGGGTTTATCTAACAAATTTAATATTAAACACACAGCGCATATTTTCCTCGCATGAATATATCACTTAAAGAAAAATTGGATAGGTACATGGACAGGAAAGGAATGGAGGATTATGGGCTGAGTTCAGGTCGGTGGGACTAGGTGAGAGTAGCGTTCGCCACGGACTAGAAGGGCAGAGATCGCCTGTTTCCGTGCTGTAATTGTTATATGGTGATATGGTTATATGTCAATAGCGTCATAACATTTTAAGTAACGTTTGGATATTAAACACACAGCATGTATTTTCCCTGTATAAACATATAAAATCATTGCAACACACCAGTATCGCTGAATCAGTGGGAGCCCTGGGCTTGTTTCTCTGCAACAAGACGGTCCTATCGAGGGGTGATGGGAGACAGCGATACTCGACGGGGGTTCCTTATGTCCAGTCTATTCCGCAATTTAGTTTTCGTTGCATTCATTGCAGAGATATGTTGGAAATGGAAGCAACGTTTCTAGTGCTTTCTTGGCTATCTCAGGATATTTAGCCTTGACTTTGATCCGGAATGCCGGCAGAGATGTTATGTCAAACATACTTTTCAGCCCGCCGTCATTTGCAAGCTCGAGGAGTTGATCTCCTTCCCGCGCTGAAGTGGATGATGCGCAGGTAATGACCTCGTGTGCGTTCAAGCTCAACAGTGGGTGTGACAGGGAATGAGGAAAGGTGCAGCTGACTCATATCGCCAAATCATATCGTTTCCTCGTGGCCCAGTAGCGCATGTTTCGCGGCCTGGTGGTTGGGGACCGCTGGTCTACATGGACTTTAGTAAGGCCTTTGATAAGGTCCCACATGGGAGGTTAGTTCAGAAGGTTCAGACAGTAGGTATCCATGGAGAGGTTGTAAACTGGATTCGAAACTGGCTGTGTGGGAGAAGACAGAGAATGGTAGTGGATGTTGCTTCTCAGACTGGAGGCGTGTGACTAGTGGTGTGCCTCAGGGATCTGTGCCGGGACCATTGCTGTTTGTTGTCTATATCAATGATCTAGATGATAATGTGGTAAATTGGATCAGCAAGTTTGCTGATGACACTAAGATTGGAGGTGTTGTGGACAGCGAGGAAGGCTTTCAAAGCTTGCAGAGGGATCTGGACCAACTGGAAAAATGGGCTGGAAAATGGCAGATGGAACGCAGACAAATGTGAGGTGTTGCATTTTGGAAGGACAATTCAAGATAGGACTTACACAGTAAATGGTAGGACACTGAGGAGTACGGAGGAACAAAGGGATCTGGGAGTTCAGATATGTAATTCCCTGAAAGTGGCATCACAGGTAGTCAGGGTTGTAAAGAAGGCTTTTGGCATCCTGGCATTCATAAATCAAAGTATTGAGCATAGGAGATGGGATGTTATGGGGAGGTTGTATAAGACATTGGTAAGGCCAAATTTGGAGTATTGTGTACAGTTCTGGTCACCTAACTATAGGAAGAATATCAATAAGATTGAAAGAGTACAGAGATGATTTACTAGGATGTTGCCAGGTCTTCAGGAGTTGAGTTACAGGGAAAGATTGAACAGGTTGGGACTTTATTTCTTGGAGCGTAGAAGAATGAGGGGGGATTTGATAGAGGTTTACAAAATTATGAGGGGTATGGAGGAGTAAATGTGAGTAGGCTCTTTCCTCTTAGATTAGGAGAGATAAATACGAGAGGACATGGCTTTAGGATGAAAGTCGAAAGGTTTAGGGGGAACATTAGGGAGAACTTCACTTAGAGAGTGGTGGGAGTGTGGAATGAGCTGCCATCTGACATGGTAAATGCGGGCTCACTTTTAAGTTTTAAGAATAAATTGGATAGATACATGGATGGGAGCGGTCTGGAGGGTTATGGATTGGGTGCAGGTCAATGGGACTAGCGGAATAAGATTTGGCACGGACTAGAAGGGCCGAATGGCCTGTTTTCTGTGCTGTAGTGTTTTATGGTTCTATGGATAAACACCTTAAGTTAATTTGTTTATTACAACAAATTCTAGTATCACTAAGAAAAAACAGAAATCAGATGTAGTTTCACTTAAAACGGGCATCAGATGCTTGTGGTTATGTTACTGGTGGTTTTTCCACAGGGTGAGAATAGCAGCAATGGCAACACTCAATCTCAGGCAGTGTCCTGGCTTCCTGCATATTCTAATATAAAATCAGTATTATAACCGTTACCCAATCATCAAATAACTGGAATATCCAGATGCTTGAAGGTTTGAGAAAGTACAATCATTCACAGTAATAAGCTATTTATTTGCTCTTGAGGTAACAATGGATTTTTTCAATTACCCTTGGGCACAGCGGGATGGAAGATAATATGATCAGGAAGATTAACAGCAAAAAGAAAACCTTTTCACAATTGTATAGGTAAATTCAAAGATGTATTGTCTACACCTTAAATTGATTCAAAAACTGCCCATACAAAATGCAGGGTATAACCATTGTATCCAGGAGAGACGGTAGTGTAGTAAAGTTGAGTACTGTAGTCATAAATGAACTGAAAAACAGGTGGATGTTACTGGGGTCAGTCTGCAGGAAGATGAAACATAGAATACAGAACACTGCAGCACAGTACAGATCCTACAACTCACGATGTTGTGCCGATCAATTAATCTACTCCAACATCAATCTAACCCTTCCCTCCTACATAGTCCTCTATTTTCCTTTCAACCCTATGCCTAAGAGTTTCTGAGATGTCCCACACATATATGCCTCTACCACACACCTGGCAGGGTTTTGCACACACCCACACTCCATGCACACGTGGAGCAAATGGACCACTCATTTTGAGTTGCTTGTTACTGCAGTTGAAAGGAAACAGGTGACTTAATACAGTTCGGCCCAAAGCACAGGAGAGTAACCAACTTGGAGAGACTGTATGAACAATCAACCTTTGCCATTGTCTACTGTGAATATATTTAATGTTATATTGGACATAGTCATTGCCATTTTTATTAAAATGCATGCTGTGGCTATGGCAATTTTTCTTGTTACTATTGTTATCTTCCTACAAGTAACCAATGCTTTATTTATTGATAAGTATGGGTGGAACTGGTTCTTTGTCTTTCATGGTTTGAGCCCAAGGCAAGTCTTTCAACTGTGAATAAATGAAAGAAAGTAACATAAATAATAAATTTAAAATAAAAATGTAATTACTGAACAAATGCAGCTGTGCTATGGATAGAGAAACAGGTGTATGGAATAAAGTGGCCACTGAGTGTATTTCTCTCTTCACAGAAGACAACTGACCAGCTGAGTACTTACAGCACTTTATGAATTATTTCAATACTTCACATTTGAAAAATAAATGTACTTACTTTTGAACATAAATTGTGACTAACTAGAAAGCACAAAAGTATAAATGGCAAGTCATCTCAGAATATTGTCTTTAATAAATATGCACCCACACTTGAATAAGGCCTTCTGAGTAAATGTGACACAGCACGTCAATTAGTTTATACTGGTTTCAAACAATTGCTTTATAGGGCAAAACTTACAGTTTCAGCATCCACAAAGACAGTGGGGCAATCCGAACACATCATCATTACTTCCAAAGAACTCTTGAATTTTGACCCTATTCTTTGCAGGCTGTCTCCCAAATGACTGACGGAATCATGAGTTATGGCACAGAATTTTTTCTGAATGTTCTGTAGAAATAAGCGATCAGTTGTCAGCTTCACTTCTGACCCCAACTCTATGGCACGTTTTGAACAATCTTTCACATCACCATGTTTATGTACAGTGGCATGAAAATGTTTGGGCACTCCTGGTCAAAATTTCTGTAACTGTGAATAGTTAAGTGAGTAGAAGATGAACTGATCTCCAAAAGTCATAAAGTTAAAGATGAAACATTCTTTTCAACATTTTAAGCAAGATTAGTGTATTATTTTTGTTTTGTACAATTTTAGAGTGAAAAAAAGGAAAAGGAACACCATGAAAAAATTTGGGCACCCCATGAGATTTGAGCTCTCAGATAACTTTTACCAAGGTCTCAGACCTTAATTAACTTGTTAAGGCTATGGCTTATTCACAGTCATCGTTAGGAAAGGCTAGGAAAGGCCAGGTGATGCAAATTTCAAAGCTTTATAAATATCCTGACTCCTCAAACCTTGTCCCAACAATCAGCAGCCATGGGCTCCTCTAAGCAGCTGCCTAGCACTCTGAAAATTAAAATAAGTGATGCCCACAAAGCAGGAGAAGGCTATAAGAAGATAGCAAAATGTTTTCAGGTAGCCGTTTCCTCAGTTCGTAATGAAATTAAGAAATAGCAGTTAACAGGAACGGTGGAGGTCAAGTTGAGGTCCGGAAGACCAAGAAAACTTCCTGAGAGAACTGCTCGTAGGATTGCTAGAAAGGCAAATCAAAACCCCCGTTTGACTGCAAAAGACCTTCAGGAAGATTTAGCAGACTCTGGAGTGGCGGTGCACTGTTCTACTGTGCAGCGACACCTGCACAAATATGACCTTCATGGAAGAGTCATTAGGAGAAAACCTTTCCTGCGTCCTCACCACAAAATTCAGCGTCAGAAATTTGCAAAGGAACATCTAAACAAGCCTGATGCATTTTGGAAACAAGTCCTGTGGACTGATGGAAGTTAAAATAGAACTTTTTGGCCGCAATGAGCAAAGGTATGTTTGGAGAAAAAAGGGTGCAGAATTTCATGAAAAGAACACCTCTCCAACTGTTAAGCACGGGGGTGGATGATCGATTATGCCTTGGGCTTGTGTTGCAGCCAGTGGCACGGGGAACATTTCACTGGTAGAGGGAAGAATGAATTCAACTAAATACCAGCAAATTCTGGAAGAAAACATCACACAGTCTGTTAAAAAAAAAAGCTGAAGATGAAAAGAGGATGGCTTCTACAACAGGATAATGATCCTAAACACACCTCAAAATCCACAATGGACTACCTCAAGAGGTGCAAGCTGAAGGTTTTGCCATGGCCCTCACGGTCTCCTGACATAAACATCATCGAAAATCTGTGGATAGACCTCAAAAGAGCAGTGCATGCAACACAACCCAAGAATCTCACAGAACTAGAAGGCTTTTGCAAGGAAGAATGGGTGAAAATCCCCCAAACAAGAATTGAAAGACTCTTAGCTGGCTACAGAAAGCGTTTACAAGCTGTGATACTTGCCAAAGGGGGTGTTACTAAGTACTGACCATGCAGGGTGCCCAAACTTTTGCTTCAGGCCCTTTTCCTTTTTTGTTATTTTGAAATTGTAAAAGATGGAAATAAAAAAGTAATCTTGCTTAAAATATTAAAGAAATATGTCATCTTTAACTTTATGCCTTTTGGAAATCAGGTCATCTTTTACTCGCTTAGCTATTTACAGTAACAGAAATTTTGACCAGGGACGCCCAAACTTTTGCATGCCACTGTACATTATGAATGTTTAGCATTAGCACGGATCAGTTCCGGTTCCAAATTAATATTAACATTGTGGTAGAGTAAACCAAAAAGACAACAACTAGTTAGGAAACCATCATGACTTCAGGCTACACCTCATCAAACACTACTGAGCATGACAATACAGAGTCCCTTCACTACTTGAGGATTATCTTGAAGAGAAAACAATTTATTTCTTTTCCCTTCATTACTAGCCATCTCCTTAAATCTCCCACCTTCCATCCTCATCTCTAACAAGCACGAGGAATCTAACAGAACAGTAATTTCTATGATGGAACTGATACATCTAGATACCTCTGCTTTTCCCTTTAACAAATTCCAAGACTGAATAAATTGGAATAAATGTAGAATTGATAAATAATTGCATTTTCCTAATAATAACCTGAAGAATACAGTATTTGTAAATATTTCAGTAAGTGTTTAAAGTAGACCTCTAAATGTATTTTGAAAGCACATTTTACTTCAATTTTTAACTTGTACATTTGCTTGAGAAGTTCCAGTTTATTGAAATAAATTTGTTGAAATGGTTTCAGGAAAACCAAGTCTGTTTTTATATAAATAATATTCTACGATTAATAAAGACCTATTTACAAGATTCTCAATTAGAAACTTTCCAGCGACTTGAATTCTGTTTCAACAACTCTGATACACAAGTAAAGCAAACAGCATTGATACCACATTGAGAACATTTCCTGAATGGGTAATACCCACTAATTCCTCAAAGAAAAAGCCGTACCACCATTTGATAAACTACTGACCTGAAACAATCTAGAAAACACGTGAAATGTATGCACAGCACATGATCCATCTGTGTCCGACAGCATTTGGTTGACATGACAACGCCAGGCTTCCTCCTCATCCTCATAAGCCACTGGTTGGAAAGCAGACAAGATAGCAGACAGGAAGGGTGATGGTGGTGGTGAGGTTTGAATCTCTGGATATCCTTCCTGGTCTCCCTCATCTTGACTGAAAATGAAACAGAGGGTGCATAGGGTAAAGGGATTAAATTAAGTGGCAGGAATATACTCTTTATTTACAAACGTATTTCAGATGATAGCTCATTTAAATTTTCACTGATGATTTGTGCTACTTTCCCAAAACTATATTACTATCTTTTTTTATTATTGCACTGAAAAACAGTACATTTCTAGAAATATTTTTTCTTACTATTTCAATTCTAAAGGACAATTCTCCCTACCTTTATGATACTGTGCAACATACACAGTTTAAGAAGAACATTTCCTAATGTATCAAAATACATACTAAAACTGAAAAGGCTAGTATTGGACAAACATGCTTTCCTAAAACCTTGACTGTTTCATTAGAAAATAGCAATAATAAAGACATAACTAAAAATATAATTTAATAAATCAATTTCACTTCTGACAACTGCTGCAAATAAACTGGAGGAGTATTTTAATTAGAAGCGGTGATCAACTTAAAACATAACATGAGCTCAGACTTTATCCCAAAAAAGATGTGTTAGAACTAAATCCAGCCTTGACCAAGACCTAGCCATCTCATAATACTGACAGGAGTCATAAAGCAGTCCATTATTCAGACCTGCCCACATGCCCAATTTAAAATATAACAGTACTGAGATTCAGGAGTTTAAAAGTAAGAGAAATACGAATACAAATGGGATACATTTCTTAACTTTTGGATAATCACAAGCTGTTAAGCTGGATTTATGAATCCTTGAAAATATGGATTTTCTTTTGTAGCATTTTCCTCAGTTTTCAATCAACCGATCTCTGAAGATTAGTGACTACTAGTTGTCAAATATTATTTGAAAAGTGAAAACAATAGTAGATTTGCAAGAATATTCTCAGAAAGTGCAACAATTTTTTGTTTGTGCAAGAACAGTACTGATATTCATAGAGGCACATTGCAAGTAGCAATAGAGTGGCAGATCATTTTAAGTCCCAACAAATTTTGTTCAGTGCAGCATAAATCTTTTACAACCAGAAATTAAGTATTAGTACAAAGAATCTTTTACTACTGATAAAATGAACAAACTGATTATTCTCAAATCAGGTTCACTTTTTAAAAGAGTTTGGTGTCAGAGAATAAAATATAATGTGAAGTGGCTTTTTATTCCAATGAAAACTGGAAAATTGACAAATCTACTCACTATAGAAAGTCATAAACTATACATAGTATACTCACTGTTTACCTTTTAGAAAACAAGACGAATAAATGTATCTGAGATAGCTCCTACTTAGTGCAGACAATATTTTGGTTAATGTTAAGCAGAATCACATTTGAAGTGCTGCTGAACATTTTACAGTCCACTAGCTGGCAGATTATCTGCATAGGTAGCTAGTGGTAGCTGTATGCAAAATTTAAACCATTTTCTTCTAAAAAAAGGCAAAAGACCTTTCGCAGTCCTAGACAGTAATTTTAATTAACTTAAGTACGGTCTATTTCAAGAGGTTGAATATATCAAAGGATGTCAATTTACATGCTCAATCAACTTAATGGGTTCCACATTTGTAACGTTCTTCAGGATCTTACGATAATCTATTTTTTCAGTAAAATATACAATATCTTGTTTAGATTCAGAGAGAGTATTACCTCTGCTGTGTCCTTTGTATTTAATACAAAAATGTATTTAAAATGTCATGGTTAAGTAAATGAACAAAATAATAACAAAGATTGATTACTTTGCAAGTCAATGACAGTGCCAACTCCCATTAGATCATTTAATGCACGACCATGAATCAACTGAAAACATGATGCAAGTTTCATTCAAAACCAGCTGGACTTCTAATAAGCTTTGCTGGATTCTCTTGACAAATGCTAAGCTTTCTCATCTAACGGATGCAACAGTTTTATAATAAGTTGCTGCAGGTCTGCTTTGGACATATCAAGGATAAAACGATACCTGATGAAACAAACCAATTACTTAACTAAGGGAAATATATCCTTCTAATTTAATCTATCCAGGATTTGTGTAATTCTGTACATCACAGTTAAGTCTTCTCTTGGCGTCCAACGTTCCAAGATAAAACAACCCCAGCCCAGCTAATCTCACCACAAAGGTACACTTTTCCATCCTCAAAATTCATTTCAGTGCAATTTTTCTTGTAATGTGGTGACCGAAGCACAATAGCCAAACCTGGCCTAACAGATATTGCATATAACCTCCATGTTTTTCTAATCTGTACTCTGATTTATAAAAGAAAGTATTTCTTACAGTCTTTTAGCTCCACTGATCAACCTGTCCTGCTACATTTAAGATCTGTGGACATACACTCCAGGGTCTGTCTGCTCCTCCACACTTTTCAATATCATTGTACATTTTCTTGCAGTGTTGTACCTTTCCAAAACATCACCTCACACTATTCTGGAATTAAGTACAATTGCTATTTTTCAATCAATCAGTCCAGACTATCACTACCCTGATCTTTAACACTTTCCTCCTCTCCCAACTACACTATCAATTTTTGTATCATATGCAATTTGCTTCAACATGCAAATTTCTCCATCATATCCTGCTTTTCAATCAATAATATATGCAACAATAACCAAGGATCCAAGTGCTGAGCATTGTTAGACAAAAAGAAGACAAGGAGAAATTATTCCACACTTTTTGAAGTCCTCAATGGTGAGAAGAGCTCTAATGGCTTTGCTTTCAAATCAGAAATAGTACAAGAATCATCAATTTAAATTGGATTTACAGTCTGCATCTTGAGATTTTGGATTTAATCTAGTTATTCTCTATACTGTAACACATAGTTACTCACTATCCAAAATACCTTCATGTTCTTAGGGCCATGATGATATTCTTTTCCTGTTTTTGGCAAGTCTTTCCATGCTTCTCCAGCCATGTCCTATACAGTTCTTGACCATGTTGTTTTCACTTACAATCATTTGCCCAGCTTATGGTGTTTTGATTGACGGAATAGGCTTTCGAACAATGCATAAAACCCATCCATCCCCAGTGTCCACTGTAATGATGATGTTCAGATCTTGACTGCACTACAGAACGACTTCCATTTGAGGTCATCTGGGCCAATTGTATGGAAGAATTTTTCCAATGCGCAGGGATGAATTAAGGATAGTTTGGACACTCTCATCTCCTGCATCTTGCACTAGGAAGAAATGCTGAAAGCATGTGGCTGTAATATATTTTTAGGTTGGTGTAAGTGATGGATTGTGATTAATCTTGCACTATAGTTAAGCTTTGAATGCAATTCTGATTCATTTTTGGGTGCCTTGGCTTGTTGTACTATTATGGCTAATCCTAATGGAAATGTGAGGCCAGCAGCTTCATTAGCTAAACCGTTTACCAGATTTCTCAGTTTTAGCTTGACAAACGATGTCATAAGTAGTGGTATCTGCCAACAACTTCTCCTCTTCCCACATTAATATACATCTGTGAGCATCTCAATTTGTCATTGAAGACCAGTTGTCACCTGGTTCTGACCACCGCCATGTGGAAAACACTTTCTTAACTTGTGAATTTCACAATGTTGAAATAATAAATCAGCCAATGACGAGACTGTTCACTTTGCAATAATCAGCAATGATCTTTTCTTAATTCATTATGCCAGAAGCAAATCTGCCCACCACCCTGCTGTTATTCATATTGCTCTTAGTGACCTTGAATTCAGATTTTTCATGATAGGTAGCTCATGATGCGGTACTCTCTGGCACGAGGTACAATCTGTTCTTTGCTTCTTTGTCAATGCCCTTTGGCAGCATTTAACACTAATTCAGACATGACATTGCTGAATTTCCCTTACAGTTTTGTTTTCATAAGGTTGTTGCTTCAGAGCTTTCCACTCAGGCAGGGACTATCGCTTTTCCCTTTTCAATAAGAATCAGTATTTGGCAGGATAGTGCCAAACAGATTTTCAATAACCAGCTTTTTTCCAGCTTGTATCAGAATTGGCAAGTTCAACATCCTGCAATATTAACTCAGTTTTTCCTCACTCTGCAGATTTTACCTGACCTGCTAATCATTTTCCAATAATCTCTTATTTCAGGCATACTATGTTTTGTTTTCATCTCCTCCTTGTGCTCAATGATGTTTATATTTACATCCAGTCATTAATTAATTAATGGAGCCTTCACTCTCTCTCACCCAGCAACACCAATATTTACACCATTTAATGTTTCTTGGTTCCCTCCCTATCTTTTCTTTCTCCTATCCCAGTAACTTAAAATATGCATTTCTTCTAGCGTTTTATAATTCTAATAAAATACATAGACCTATATAGCATGTGAGCATATCCTTCAGCCAAATTGGCCCATGCCAATCAAGATGCCCCATCCAACGTAGTTCCACTTGCCAGTTTTTGGTCCATAATTTACGAAACTTTTCCAATGAATGTACTTGTCCAACCTGTCCAACAAAAGTTGTTATTGCACCTGCCTCAACTGCTTCCTCTGGTTGCTGATTCTACACTGTTACCATCCTTAGTGTAAAAAGGTTGCCCCTCAGGTCCCTCTTAAATCTTTCCCAATCTCACCATAAACCTATACCCTTCAGTTCTTGATACCCCAACTCTGGGAAAATGACAGAGTGTATTCACTCTATTTATGCCTGCCAAGGTTTTATACACCTCTATAAGAACACACCTCAATTTCCTACACTCTAAGGAATAAAGTCCAGCCTGTCCAATGTCTCCCTATAATG
Source organism: Mobula birostris (assembly GCF_030028105.1). NCBI lineage: Eukaryota > Metazoa > Chordata > Chondrichthyes > Myliobatiformes > Myliobatidae > Mobula > Mobula birostris. The sequence continues at coordinate 62,322,885 of NC_092372.1, read as the reverse complement.
CGGTCCTTTTCTGCCCTCTTTCCAGTTTGATACCATCTTTCCTATAGCAGAGCAACCAAAAATGAACACAGTACTTCAAGTGTGGCCTCACCAATGTCCCGTACAACTATAGCATGACCTCCCTACTTCTATAATGCCCTGACAGTGTGCCAAAAGCTTTCATTATCCTCTTAATCTGTGACTCCATTTTCAATGAACTATGTAACTATAATCCCATGTCCTCTGTTCTACAACACTCTCTAAGGTTCACTTTGAAAGTCTTACCTAGATTTGACTTCACAAAATAAATACCTCACACTCAATTGGATTAAACTCCATTTGCCATTCCTCACTTATTAGCTGATCAAGATCCCCCTGAGACTTTTGTGATAACCTCCTTTATTTTTTTACAATACCACCTATTTTAGAGTCATCTACAAATTTACTAACCATAAACACAAGAGATTCTGCAAATGCTGGAAATCCAGAGCAACACACACAAATTTCTGGAGAAACTCAGCAGGTCAGACAGCATCTATGGAAATGAATAAACGGTCTATATTTCGGGCCAAGACCCTTCATCAGGTCTGGAAAGGAAGGGGGAAGATGCCAGAATAAAAAGGTAGGTGGAGGGGTAAAAAAAAAGACGAAACTTCGAGACAAAAGACCCAAACAGTTCCCTTCACCACCACCACTACTACACTCCCTCTGGCAGAACTGGTCCTCATCCTCAACAATTTCTCCTTCGGCTCTTCCCACTTTCTCCAAACTCAAGGGATAGCCATGAGCACTCGCATGGGCCCCAGCTAGCCTTTTCGTTGGCAACATGGAACAGTTCATGTTCCAAGCCTTCCCTGGTAATGCTCCCCAACTTTTTCTGCATTATTAGTGCATTTGTCCTTCCCCAGCAATCTCCCTCCTGGCACAAGCACCAGGAATGCTACACCTTCCCAATGACCTCCATCTTCACCTCTATTCAAGGCTTGAAATAATATGTTCAGGTGACGTAACACTTCATCTTCAATCTGTTGGGGTTGTCTACTGCATCTGGTGCTCCCGGATGCAGTCTCCTCTACATTGGTGAGACTCAACGTACATTGAGGGACTGCTTTGTTGAGTACCCCTGCTCCATTTACTAAAAGTGGTTAACCATTTCAATTCCTATCCCCAATCCCGTTCCAACATGTCAGTCCATTGCCTGCTCTTCTGTCACGATGAGCAACACATTATATTCTGTTTAGGTAGCCTCCAACCTGATAGCATGAACATCGATATTTCCTTCTACTAATTTTTTTTCCTTTTTCCCTCCCTTGCTCTTCTTCTATTTCCCACTCTGGCCTCTTATCGTTTCTCCTCACTTGCATATCACTGCCCCCTTGTGCCCCTTATTCTTTCCTTTCCTCCATGGTCCATTCTTCTTTTCTATCAATTTCCTTCTTCTCCACCTTTCCCACCCACCTGGCTTCACCTACCATCTTCTAGCTTGTTCTCTTTCACCACCTCCCATTTTATTCTGGCACCTTCCCCTTTCCTTTCCAATCCTGATGAAGGGTCTCAGCCTGAAATGTCGACTGTTTATTCATTTCCATAGATGCTGATTGATCTGCTGAATTCCTCCAGCATTTTGTGTGTGCAAATTACTAGCCAAATTTTTGATATTAGATTAGATTGAGGACACACAGTCCTCTTTTATTGTCATTTAGTAATGCATTAAGAAATGATACAATATTCCTCCGATATAAATGACATACAACAATGGGACCAGCAACTAGTATTGAGATACATCACTAGTCCCAGGCCTTGAGGTACACCATCAGTCACAGGCTTCCAGTCCAAGAAACAACCTTCTACCATCACGTCAATTATGCATCCAATTAGCCGGCTTCCCTGGATTCCATACAATCTAATCTTGCAGAGCAACCTTCATTGTGGACCTAATCAGAGGCCTTATGGAAGTCCATTTACATCTCAGGAGCAGACCTTGGAAACTTGTGTACTTTCTCACCTTTTAAAACATCCAGGACCTCCTCTACTATAAAGCAGATGATCCCCAGTAGCTCCCCATTTACTTCTCCTAGTTCTAAAGTCTTCATGTCTTTCTTCATGGTAAAAACAAGGAGAAATATTCATTATGGACCTTGTCCATCTCCAGTGGTTCTAAACAAAGGCATCCCATTTAGTCTTCGAGGGGACTATTTTCTTTCTAGTTTCCTTAAATGGATAATATAGATCTAGCTACCTTGAATGTCCTGAAAGATCTGCCTCCTCCTCTTCACATCTTTCATCCAGCTCTTTAAGAGCAAGTGTGACATCCTCTTCACAGATGGACTCTGGTGAACTCCCTGGAGCAAGAAACTCCTGAAACCTCTGCGATTCAAGGTTGATGTCTGAACCTGTGTCTTCATTAACACTGTTGGCCAGTTCATCCTTCACAGCCACAGTGACATCCTGTAATCAAACACAGAAATAAAAATACAGCAATGGATATTGATGTGCTGCTTTCATGTCAACAGTCGGTATTATTTTCAGAATGTACATTTAAAAACACTTGAAAACAGTTTTAGGCTTTAGCAAAAAGCAGTGTACAATCATCCTTTCTAAATTTTGGCAACACTTTTACCGCTTGGCCCATGTTTTGCAAATTCAAATGGAATCCAATTAACAGTAATCAACAAAAATACTGATGTTGCAGGTATTTTCTTTCTTATAGGCTAGACAGGGAAAAAAAAGGTTCTCTAATCTGGATAGGGGGACCTTGGTGGTGCTGATAATCATTAGTAAGTTCCTGAGGAGATATACTCCAGAAAAAGTAACATGCCTAAAGACAGTCCATAGAATGAGCAAAATTCATGGCATAGGAAGCAGACCATTTGGTTAAAGATGTCCATTCCACCAATTGGATCAACTTTGGTTAATCACAGTTCTCTATTCTTGGTCTGTAGCCTTGTAGATTTCAGTGATCATCCAAATGCATTTGTGTGGGAAAAAGATTTCTACTTCCATTAACGGTTTCAGGAACATATCTGGTTTAAATCACCCACTTCTGTACTTCCATCCTCCCCATCCCTCCTCCCACCAAGGAGATGTCAGTCTACTTTGCTGAATCCTTTCTCAGCCAAGTAAAATTGAATTAGTTCCTCCTTTAAAAAAAAACTTTATGAACTTGGTTTAATTTACTTTTCCATAATAATGCTAAATCAAACTGATTTCAGTTTGCTTCATCAAAAATGTTCTGCTACCCCACCTTCCATCATTTCCTAAATCTTCGTCCCATGCCACCCACTCTCTTGTTAGACCTGCTAGCTAAATATCCTCTCAATTGGACTCCTAACAATTTTGCACCTTACACAACCTTGTATTGTCCCAATTATTGGTGAGTAAATGTGTGTCAAATGGTTGTTGCGATGCGTCTAGCGTGGGAGTGTAATGGGTAGGGCTTGTCGCTTTCACTTTCAGCTTTGACAGCTGGCTAGCAATCTTGCAAAAAGGAGAGATGAATGTTTAAGTCTCTCCATGCCAGTACAACAGCAAGCTTCATGTAGCGCCTCTTTGCTGGCAACACATGGAAAGTGAACTCCTTTCAGACTCAGGCTACAGAGGAAGGGAAGGAGGTCTTGCCTCTGCACTCATAGCATGCAGGCCCACCAGTGTGTGGACATGCCCTGGTGCTCGTAAACCAGATCCCTAGATATGGGTGAACAACCCCACTGCCTTTTGGGCAGCCTTGGGAGAGATTCAGACAGAAAATCCGGAGTGGAGTCTCCAAGACAGTTGGACATCACTGAACACCCTTCCGGCAGCTCCTGAAGCCAAGCTGGTGCCAAACATATTGCTTTGCTTTCCTTTGGACTATACCAGTGAGGCCGAGAGAGGGATCTTGGTGACCGGGCATCCCAGGATCTCCATACCTTCCACCCAGGCTTGTGCCCTGGAGAAATATCACTCCAGTGTCACTGTTCACCCACTGTCCCTCGAGACAGATGGATGCTACCATCATCATCAAATGAAATCCTTATTATTACTGCCATATACTTTTAGTATTTCTGACAGGACTTTGGGACCAGGTTGATACTGGAAACAGTCCACTGGTCATTTTTAGTCAAAGAATCAGAATCAGGTTTATTATCACTAGCATGTGATCGTAGGAAATATGAAATATTATACTTGAAATAGGATTTCTTTCTTTAATAATGAAGAATTTTATTTTTGCATGTACCAATCTTTCTTTCATTTTGGATTTACATAAAAAAACGGTATTAGTATTGGGTTATTGTAAATGGGTGGGAATGGAAAGTGTGGACTTTATAGAATGAAGGACACATTTCCATGACTTTTTCTCTCTATGGCTCTATAATGATTACATGATGTAACTGGAACTTATGGCAAAACATCTGTCTCAATATACCAGTTATGCAATCTTAAAAATCAAATGTGCAGCTAAATTCAAAAATCAGAAAGGCTAAATGCTGAAATCAAAGGCAGTAGCTAGAAATAGATTCGACATTTCCCAGTGCTATTTTCTTGCATTTCCATCCAGGTCAACCTTCTCAGGACTGATACAATCTCACCTTCAATTTATTAGGACTATGTTTAATGCTTATGTGTTAGGAAGTGTAAAGATCAGAAACAACTATCCTCAGTTCAGTACCCAACTTTGATCATGCAAATGCACAGCAACATGATGCTAGAAGACCTCAGCAGGTAAGACAACATCCATGAAAGTGAACAAACAATCAACATCCTGGGCCAATTCCATTCATCGGGACTGGAAAGGAAGGGAGAAGTCAAAGGTGGGATGACGGGAAGGAGGACAAGCTGGAAGGTGATAGGCGAAGCCAGGTAAAATAGGTGAAACCATAATGTAATGTAATGAAGAAGGAGGAATCTGATAGGAGAAGAGAGTGGACTATGGGAGAAAGAAGAAAGGGACACCAGTGGGCAGTAATAGGCAAGTGAGGAGAAGAGGTAAGAGGCCAGAGTGGAGAACAGAAGGAGGGGGAAGGGAGAGGGGAAAAGAAAAATAGAAAAACAAATTACCAGAAGGAGAAATTAACATTCATACCATCAGGTTGAAGTCTACCTAGACGGAATGTGAGGTATTGCTCCTCCACCCTGACAATGGCCTCACACCAACATGTCGGAATGGTAATGAGGATAGGAATTAAAATGGTTGGCCATCGGGAAGCTCCACTTTTGCCAGATGGAGCTCAACAAAGTGGTCCCTAAAATTACATCGGCCGTCACCAACGTAGAGAAGGCCACATCGGGAGCACAGGATACAGTAGATGACATCAAAAGATTTGCAGGTGAAGTGCTGCTTCACTTGTAAGGACTGTTTGGGGCCCTCAAAGGAGGTGTGAGTGGAGATGAATGGGCAGCTGTAGCACTTCTGCTGCACCCAGGACTAAGTGACTGGAGGGAGATTAGTGCGGAAGGACAAATGGACAAGGAACAATCCCTGTGGAAAGCAGAGAGCTGGGGGGGGGGGGGGGCGAGGGGGAGGGAAGTAAAGATGTGTTTGGTGGTAGGATTCCATTTTACATGGCTGAGGTTGCAGAGAATGGTGTGCGGGCTGCGAAGGCTCACGGGTAGTACGTGAGGACAAGTGGAACCCTATGCCTGTTAAGGTGGTAGGAGCGGATGTCCAGGAAATGGAGGTGCTGTGGGTGAAGGCAGCATCAGTGGTGGAGGAAGGGAAACCCCGTTCTTTGAAGAAGAAGAACATTTCTGATGTCCTGGAAAGGAAAGCCACTTCCTGGGAACAGATGCCATGGAGACGAAGGAATTGAGAAAAGGGAATAGGAGACAGAGTGGGAAATGGTATAATCGAGATAGCTGTGGGAATGAATAGGTTTATGAAAGATGTTGATAGACAGTTTGTCTCCAGAGATGGAAACAGAGAAATCAAGAAAGGGGAGAGAGATGTCAGAAATGGACCAAGTGAACTTAAGGGCAGGAGGCAAAGCTGATAAAAATTTATGAGCTCAACATGAAGCAGCAGCGATGCAGTTGGCAAGCGATGCTGGAGCATTACCAGGGAAGGTCTGGAACATGGAATGTTCCACGTGGTAAACAAAAAGGCAGGCATAGTTAGGGCCCACACGGATGCCCATGACTACCCCATGAATTTGGAGAAAGTGGGAGGAGCTAAATGAGAAATTGTTGAGGGTGAGGACCAGTTCTGCCAGACGGAGGAGGGAGGTGGTATAGGGGAAATGTTTGGGTCTTTTGTCGAAAAAGAAGTGGAGAGCTTTAAGGTCTTCTTGATAGGGGATAGAAGTGTATAGGGACTGGATATCCAGTGAAAATGAGGTGGTCAGCACCAGCGAATTGAAAATTGTTGAGATCAAGAGCATGTGAAGTGTCGTGGGTGTAGTTAGGAAGGGACTAAACCAAGGAGGATAGAATGGAGTTGAGGTATGCAGACATGAGTTCAATGAGGCAGGAGCTGGCAGTGGCAGTAAGCCTACACGGACAATCAGGTTGTGGATCTATAAGTGAAAAGTACGGGCAAGGGAACTCTGAGCTTGGGGGCAGTAGATGGCAGATCTTCATATTTGATGAGGTTAGTGATGGTGTGGGAAACGGTAGCCTGATGATTCAAGGTAGGGGTAAGGAGGAGGTGGTGTCGGAGAGTTGATGTCGGCCTCAGCAAGGTAGAAGTCATGCCACCACACTAGAACAGCACCTCTTTTGTCTATGTGGACTTGATGGTAAGGTTAGGATTGAAGCAGAGTATGTGGAGGGCAGTGTGCATTCAGAGTGTAAGCTTCAGGGAGCACTGAAGTTGAGCTGGTTGACGTCTTGTTGGTAATTCAAGATGAAAAGATCCAGAGAAGGCAGAAAACCAGAGTGGGGTGTCCAAGAAGAGGAGGGCTGGAGATGGGAGAAGGGTCATTAACGTGAGGAATTCTTGACAAAGAAGTGGGCTTGAAGATGGAAGTGACAGAAGAGCTTGGCGTCCTGGTGGGCACAGAACTAACTGAGGTCCAGGTGAAGAGGGACAAAGATGAGGCCCTTGCTGAGGACAGAATGTCTGCCTCACATAGAGGGGAAGATCAGAGGGAATGGTGAAGACCAGGCAGGGAATAGAGTGGGATCAGAGGGAGAAGGATTGCGGTGTCCAGGGAAGATAAGCGACCGGAAATGAAGCCTTTGAGAACCTAAGTGGTGACAGGGGAGCCTGAGAGAACCGGGGTTGCAGAGTGGTGGTGGGGAAAGGGAAGCCTGGGGTCCCAGCAGCAGCGAGCAATAATTTTAGCCAAATGCTTAACAGCAATACATTTCACTGGAGTTTTACATACAATATTCACCTTTAACAAAAAGTTGCTATAAAAATTGTATTAAATTCTAACCATAATATTAAAGTAATGTTAATACTTACAAATCAAGAGTTAGCCCCAGCCTTATTCCACAGGTCTTTACACAGGCATTTTAAGGACAGGTGTTAGAAACGATGTGCTAACACAGCAAGCCTGAGGCTAGTACCCACAATCTCAACACCAATCATTCAGCATAAAGCAAAGCCAAGGAAAGATTAACACAACTAAGCCATTACTTAATATATTTTTTTTAAAGAATTAATTGCTTACAAAAAAAACCCCATCACCTTGATGACCATAGGATTAATTACAAGAAACTGCAGGCTTCTCTTTTACCTCAGCATAAGTACTGAAGTTGAATTAACTTTAAAGGCGTAGTTTAACCTGTACTGATAATTCTGGTGTCTAATCATTTTATGACACACATTTTGTCTACAAACTGTCACGTTAAAAATATTGAAACTTCAGTAGTTTGGAGTCTGCAGTTTCAGATCAGCTTTCAGTGCAGAAATGTACAAGGAATAAACAGCATTAGAAAGACCCTAAATCAGCCATGCACCAAACCATATTTCTACCCACATTGTTTCCCACCTCAGGCAGCTGGTTGTTAGCGCTATCTGGAAGAAGAGTCTCTAAATTTGGGGTCTCAGCTCCAGGCAGTGGTGCTTCTTCAGGCACCACACTGGCTGCTGTGTCTCTTGATTGCAACAGGGGATCGACATGATTTGGTACAGCATCATATGTTGTTGAATCACTGTTTAGCTAAAGGAAAATGGAAGAATTTTTGTAAGAATAAAACAATATAAATAAAACCACAGTTAACTACAGCTAGAAAAGAAATTTTAAAAATTGTCACTAGAAATTTTAAAAAATAATTGGCACAGTGAAGAGCAAAACAAAGAATATGCCAAATACTTGGATAATGCATGATGTTAGATATTTTAAAGTCCTTTGAAGCAATCTGTTCTCAATATCCAAAATGCAAACTGTGACCCATGGGCAATAATGTGTATAAAAGGCAAACTTTTCAACATTCTGCAAACCTCAGATCTTTATTCCACGAATTTTAACATAGAATTCTGACTGCATCTAAATAGAATAGCTAAGTAAACATCTAAATGTCCCAATAAAATGAAATAAGTACAACTGGTGGAGTACAAAATAAATTATTCAGCAGCCAGCCTGTTTGGATTCTTTGCAAGTTCAACAATAGCTTTGAATTGTCTATATCCTTTACTGACCACTCAATGAATAAAAAATGTAACTTCAGTGAGTTTTATTTTGAGTTTAACAAGCATTCCTGCAAATTGAAGATTTTATAAATATATAAATCTATGAAATATTGATTTATTTCTTTGCCTCTCCAGTATGTTCTTAACTTCTCAAATAGATTCAACTACTGCCCAAACAAGAGGAAGGAATAAAAACACAATTTCCCAAAGCTTTCAGGAGCTGTCTCAGTAACCTCAGTAAAGGTCAGGGAGAAAAAATGCTTTATCAGATTGATTTAACAATATTTCCTTACCTAACTTCGATATGTTATTCTCAGTGCAGAGATATACTTGTCCATAATAGAAGAAGAAGAAAGCCCTTAACTCTGAGTGGAGTCATCGGGACACCACCATAACGGCGTTTTTTTTAAGCAGGCTTTCTTATTTTTACGAGGCCAAATTGCTAGCTCGACACTCAACCCAGCACGGATGGAAAGCGTTCAAGGGAGCCAGCTGGATTTGAACTTGGGAGCCCTCGCTCCGAAGTCCGGCACTGATGCCACTACGCCGCTTGTCCATAATGCAAATTAAAAATAATGGGTGAAAGAGTCAAAGGAGACAGCAGGAAATCCTTTCTAGTTCTCTGTTTTCCACTGGATATTGCAACCCTCTGTTCTCCAAAACGTCATTCAAAAATAACACTGCGTAAATTTACTAAATATAACTAAGCAATATTATAATGTGCCATCTTATCACCCCTGGTGGACGAGGACTACAAGTGGGTGAAAAAGGAAACCAGTGATGCATAGGAACCAAAAACTGAGGGAACACAAAAAGAATAATTATGGGGCCGGAGCAAGTTGTAGAAATATATAAAGCAAATGTTATAGTTATTAAGGCAAGGTATTTTCCAATGAACTGTTCAAGAATACAGATATTTTAATTAGAACTGTGATTAAAGCAGTGAATAACATTTAAAAAAAATTGCTTGATGGTTTAACATAATATGAAATTAACAAAGCTCACAGATTTAAATTAACTGTATGAGCATTAATTACTATTTGAGAAAATGTTCCAAATGTCCACCATCCTTCAAGAGAAATGTTTCTAACATCATACCTGAAAGACCTGACTCAAATTTTTAAGAAATTCTTTCTAATCTTTTAGTTATGATAATGAAATAGTTAATTTTCTCTCCACCTTATCTCTACTAAACTGAAAATTTCAATCAAGTCACCTTTTGTATTTGTAAATTCCAGAGAAGTTAATCCTATTAAATGCAAACTCACTGTGCAACAACCCCAGCTTCATGCTTGTAAATACATGATATATTCTTCCAAGGTTAGTAAGGCAAATGAAAATGATTGTAAATGGTGGTATTCAATCAGGCACTCATAGGTGCCGTGTAAAAGTATTCAACCCCCACCCCTCTGTTCACATAACTGAGTATTACAAACATGGATTTTGATCAATTTAACTGAGAATTTTTATTTGTGAATCACATGCTCTTTTTACACAGCAGAGCTCAAAAAAGGGTAAGTTATAAAGCACAAAAAGTTAAAAATTCAAAAAACTTGAATATCATCAGTTCAAAAGTATTCATTCCCTTTTGCTCAGTACTTAGTTGAACCACCTCTCGCAGCTAGTACATCCAGTAGTCTTTTTGGACAAGTCTTTCTTAGTTTAGCACAATGTGATGGAGCAAGATTTGCCCATTCCTCCTTGCAAAATTGCTCAAGCTATGCCAGGTTAGTTGCAGAGCGGTGGTAGACAACAATCTTGAGATCTTACCAAAGATGTTTGATCGGGTTAAGGTCAGAACTCTGACTGGGCCACCCAAGGGCATCAATGTTCTTCATTTGAAGCCACTCCCTGGTTGCTCTGGCAGAGTGCTTTGGGTTGTTGTCCTGTTGAAAGTCAAACTTCCTCCCCGGCTTAAGCTCTCTGATAGAGACTAGCAGGTTTTTATCCAGGATCTCCCTGTATTTTGTAGCTTCATCTTCCCATTAATCCTGACCAGATTTTCAGTCACTGCTACTGAAAAGCATCCCCATGGCATGATGCTACCTCCACAGTACTTTATGGCAGAGATGCTGTTACCTGGCTGATCAGTATTAGATTTATTACACGCTTGTCACTTAGTGTTGAGGCCAAAAGGTTCCACTTTAGTGCCATCCGACCACAAGACCTTCTTCCACATCTTTACAGTATCTTCTAAGTGACGCTTTGCAAAGTCTTTATGGGCAATGATATCCTTTTTTTTAAGCCAGGGCTTCTTCCTTTCCACTCTTCCATAAATACCCATTTTGTGCCTTAGAGATTGTGGAGTCATGAACTTCATCTCCAGTTGCAGCCACCGACTCACTGCAGCTCACTCAGAGTTTCTGTTCGTGTCACAGTAGCCTCTCTTACAAGTGCCATTCTGCTCTGGAAACCAAGTTTAGAGGACAGACTTACCTAGGCAGTATGGCTGTGGTTTCATATTTTTTCCACATTTTCACGATTTTTGCACTGTGCTCTGAGGTATGTTCAGTGCCTCTGAGATGATCTTTTACCTTTCCCCAGATTTGTGCATCTCTATTATCATTTACCTGACTTGTCTTGAATTTTTGGAATAAATTCTAAGAGACAATTTATTCTTCATTTAGTTCAAAGTAAATTTATTATCAAAGTACATATATGCCACCATATAAAACCTTGAGAAACATTATGGAATCAATGAAAGACCACACTAAATAGGACGGACAACCATGTGCAAAAGACAACAAACCGTGCAAGTATAAAAGAAAAGCAAACAAACAAATAAATAAGCAATAAATATCGAGAACATGAAGTGAAGAGTCCTTGAAAGTGTCTGTAGGTTATGAGAACAGTACAGTGAGGTTATCCCCTCTGCATCAAGAGCCTGATAGGTGAGGGGTACTAACTGTTCCTGAACCTGGTGGTGTGAGTCTTGAGGTTCCTGTAACTCCTTCCTAATGGCAGCAGCGAGAAGAGAGCACAACTTGGATGGTGGGGGCCCTTGAAGATGGATGCTGCTTTCCTGCAATAGAACTCTGTGCAGATGTGCTCAGTGGTAGGGAAGGCTTTACTCATGATGAGCTGGGTCATATTCACTACTTTTATAGGACTTTCTGTTTGAGGGCATTTGTGTTTCCACACCAGGTCATGATGCAACCAGTCAATACACTCTCCGCCATTAATCTACAGAAGTTTGTCAAAGTTTTAGATGTCATGCCGACAAAGAGGGTTGAAGAGGATAGTGACTCTTGACAGTGCAGCCCATGGAATCCACGGCAGAAAAAGCAAACTGATTCAAACTGATTCTAATTCAATGGGTATTTTTGTGTTCATGTGTTCGAGGCTGCGTGCCAAATGGTAGAAGAAATTATTGGGATTTTTTTTTAAAACAACTGGCATAGGCTTAACGATTCAAATGATCTCATGTTCCATATATTTTCTATGAATTCTATGATTTTATATTGAATTTAAATCAATAATTTATAAGTAGATCATATCACAGAAGTACAAATAGATATTACTTTGTATTTAAAAAAAGGTGACTTACCATTTGTGTGCGGGTTAATATTTGACTAACAGTCAATACCTCCTCCTCGGATGACTCATCAGTATCCTCCTGATTGGTTAGATTTAAACTGGGTGTACTTCCTGAAGTATGGAAATCTTGGAGTGATGGTGTATCTCCCTTCTCAATGCTTTCCAAGGAGCGCCTCCGCACACCCCAGTTAAAATTGTCCATGCTTTCACCCTGCAATAAATTTATTTGTTAATATATTTTTAAGGGAAGGAATGTTCATGAAGTTAATTTTCATATGACCATTTTAAACATTGCCAGAGCAGTGCTATACTATATTAGAGTTGTTGTTCTGTAAACAGCTTATCCCAAAACACACTGCACAGCTGCTATTCCTTAATGATTTACCAAAATACCCACAAGTGATAGTATACAAAGAACTGAACATATAGTCAATCAAAATAGCACACAGCTTATTATCACCTACAATTCTTTAAATATGTAACTGGTGTATTTATAAAATATAAATATAATAAAAATTCTTCATAAAATTTTGTTAAAAAATACTTCCAATAAATTGTTTTTAAGTTTTATCTTGTTACAATGATGCAAAGGCATATCCTACAAATAGCCAAAATGTGCACACATATTTAAACAGAACAGTAAGGCCCCCAAGCGCTAATACTTTACTGTGAACATTCAACATTTATAACACACAAGACAGTAACTTTACAAAACACTGCACCAGGCTGCAACTTACCTGCAGCTCCTGGTTAGCAATGAAGAAAAGAGATGACCAGCATTAAAAAGTAAGAAAAGAGAAATATTTGGCACGATGTGAGAAACAGGAGGTTGCCTTAATCTCAACAAACAAAATTACATTGAAATTAACAGACAGTGTACTTAGGATGTGCTATCTCAGGTAAAAAAAAACACCTGTTAATTAAAGGTATGAACCTTTGGTTGCTTCACCCATTTTCCCCAATTTAAACGACTGTATGGTTTACTGATTGACAATTAGATGTTGCAAATATAATGCAACATAATTAAAAAGTACTTTTATATACTACCAAATAGATTTTGAGAATAGATTGGAAAACAGTTATTGATTCATAGTTAGCTACTAACAGTATTTACAGCAAAAGACCTGTTGAGGTTTTACATCTGATTTGCTTTCACACTCTGTTGATCTAATTTGTTTTTGGATAACATTACACTTTTCACCAGCTCCTGGTTAAGTCCTGTCCATAAGACTTCAGCACCAGATTAATTCTGTACCACCAATAATTTTTCAAACTTTTTTTCTGCAGTCTTCTCCACAAATAATCTTTTTTTTAAGGAAAAGAAAAATCAAATCTTTATTCAAAATCAAAAATTAAATTCAGAAAATGCCCAAGTTGTTCATTTAAAAATATTGAGAAGTTATCCATAAACTTCTTTGCATATTTCTGGCAAATATATCTACTTAGCTAACATTTAAGTATCAGTAATAACATAGTAATACACACCCTGAACATGCTTGAATTTAATAGCTATTGTTATAGTGCTGCTGAAAAAGCTACTGGTACCAGCAAAATAAATAGCAAAGTTACTTATTCTGTCCAAAAAGCTTTATTTTTGATGAATGCATCTTTTCTTTTGCAACTTAGCATTCAGTTTAGGCCAAATTATCTTCAGACATTTTTTCACTAGTTATTTCAAAGGATATTAACTGTCACACCTTGTGAATCTCCAAAATTCAGCCAGTTATTTTGAATATAAACTAATTTAGTATTCAAAAGGGAGTGTGCAGGAACATGTTTAGGAGTTAGCATGGATAAATAGGATTCTTCCCCTCCCTTTTTAGCTTACATGGAGCTATAAATTAATCATCATATTTCACAGTGGATCTATGTACTTCTGTTTAACAGTCTATTAATTAAAATAACAGATTGTGTTACAAAATTTTTGCACTGAAATCCTCCTCCTATAACATAAAATCTAAAATCTTTCAATCAGGATGGTTAAGTTGATGAATTTTCAAATAGGTGAAACAGATTTGACTTCCTTTTATTAGCCAAATGAACATTTTTGTATAGCCATTAGCCAAATGAACATTTGTATAGCCATTAGCCAAATGAACATTTTTGTATAGCCATTTGGCAATATGGCGATATCTGCTCAAAAGTTGGATCACAAAACTCTTGTTTTTAGGTTCCAATTCTGTAAAAATTGCTAGAACTCGAGACATTGTCATGGCCATGGCTGTCACTCACAGAGCTGACTGGTGATCCAAGGATAGGAAGCAAAGTTATGCCTACCTTAAGATGCTTATTCCCAGAGATGTTTCAGAGACACTATATCTTATCTAGATCACTCTCATTAATGCGCTCACAATCCCAAGTTTTCCAATGCTGTTATTTACTGATGTACATGACATCCCACTGCTCACTTGATGAATTTTTCCTTTCATAATACTTAACTTGAAACTAATGTACTATAAAAGATTGCACAATTTTAGTTTGCAATTACCTCTGCATCTTCCAACTCAACATCCAAGAAATCAAAATCCTTCAACACTCCAAATTGTTGTTCACTGTTAGCATCCTCAACTGGTACTTCCTCCTCTCTTATTGGATCTTCAGTTGTGGAAATTAAACTTGTCTGCTGTTCTGAAATATCTAAGTCTTCACTAGATGAGAATACAACCTAGAAAAAATATTTCAAAATTATACACAGATTCATGATATATTTGCAAAATCAAATTTCAACGTGAAACATTTTCCCATTTTTTTTTGACACCTTTGTGTTTTCAACATTGTCTGAGACCATATATGTGAATAGCTTATAGAACCTTTACTGAAGATGTCCTGGGAACTAAACCAACAAAAGTTGTATTGAAAGTTTCAATGGTGTTTACATCTGTAAGCTTCATGAATGCAATTCAAATTTAATGATAAAAGGATTTGTATCTGAATAAAAGCAAGCTAAAATATTATAAGGGGCAAGATTGGGGACAAAAAAAAAAAAGCAGGTATGATGGGAAACAGCATTCTTAGATATAAAGCAAGTTTCTTTGGCTCAAGGAGAATAACTAGGATGGAATGCCAGTATTATAGAATGAGCTGATGGCTCAGTGAAAGAGCTAGGAGAAACTGCTAGCAGTGATCCTTCCCACAACAATAAACACAAGGAATGAAATACACCAAAATTTCCACAATAGATTTTTGGCACACTGCTCTAAAGTTGGCTGATAAATATATTATGTAATTAAATTTTCAGTGCAGCTATCAGTCTTCAGCATGGCAACCAAGTTACCGAGAAGAAAGAATAAAGCATGAAGAAGTGGCAAGCAGTCCAGGGCAAGTTAATTCCCATCATTTTATAAATAATTATTATTGATTTTTGGCTAACCCTGTTCATTTGCAAAAGATGGCAACTAAATTATAACAAAATGAAGAACAAAGTTTCTGGTAAGTATGAAAACTGTTTGACCACAGGACTTCAATTGAAGTAACATAAAATGGGAATGTGAACATTTTTTTTGTTAGACTTTTTAATTTATTTGGTCCTAAGGTCTGCAATCCACTGGCAAGTTTATGTTTACTGACTCAACCTGAATGGTTGTGTCCTAAATGGTTTGCTCAACTAGCACAGAGTCAGATCATTGATGGACCTGGGGTTACAAAAAAGTTGAAACCATGGAAGAATGGCAAAATACCCTTCCTTAAACACTCACTTAAGTTTTTAAACTGTATTCCCACAAAATTTGTATCTCACTGGAGCATCTGGCGCTATAATTCCTAAATTATTAATGCAGAGAACATATAAAATCACTGGAACTGCAAATAGTTTGCAAATTTTAAAAGAGAAATAAATCAAATTAAAATAATTAGAAGGCAAATGTAAATATTAGGTAAATAATGCAAAAATTTCCTTTAATTAACATAAACAATCAGCATTACACAGAAGGAAGATTCCAGCTTGATAAACCACAACACTTAAAAACTTTGCACTATACTAAAATATGCCTTTTGATTTTGTGTTTTATATTCCATGTTTTCACTTTTTTTGGTCGCTATTTGTGCTGGAGGGGGAGGGGGTTTGGTATTTGATATTTTTCTTTGAACAGGTTGGTTCCATGGTTCTTCTTTGTTTCGTGACTGTGGAGAAGACGGATTTCAGGGTTGTATACTGCAAACATATTTTGATAAAAAATATTGAATCTTAAATTTGAAGAAATGGAAAATCCTTTACTATGGTTTGCTTAAGCTTCCAGAAGGTACATGACTTAAGTTCCACCTTAAGCAGTTTAAATTAAACTAATAATCAGGGATATCAAAGGGAAAATGTGAGACTGAATTACTAATTTGGATTAAGTAAGAAAATGAGAAAAAGCGGTAGAGCATGACATCAGTGACAAGTATTTCAACTGCAGCTGTCGGAGTATCTGGACTTATACTTTCATAAGCGACCTGGGGTGTGGGAAAAAATATGGAGCGGAGAGTGAGTCGTAGTGTGTTTAGATTGGCAATATAAATTGGTATTGCGGGCACGGCAGCACAGTGGTTAAAAATATCTTTACAGGACCAGTGACCTGGGTTCAACTCCCACCGCAGCCTGTAAGGAGTTTGTCCATTCTCCCTGTTATCATGTGCACTTCCTCCAGGTGCTTTAGTTTCCTGCTACATTCCAAAGACATATGACTTGGTCACATGCGTATAATTGGGTGACAGTGGCTCATTGTATTGGAAGGTCCTGTTACTGAGCTGCATCTCTAAATAAATAAATGACAAATCTCAAATTCAATACTGACAAATGCAAAATAATACCTACTTGAAGGAAGAATAAAAAGGTAAACAATGAAAGATTCTGATATGGGAATTGACACATTGTTTTCAGTGGAGAAAGTAACTTTGAAAGCAGGCATGTTGGGATGCATGGTGAGAATCAGGCCAGAGTGGTTTTGGTGCATCACTACTATATACTTTTGAAATTGCACATGAATACTGTGGAAAATGGGAAATGGAAACCTTCAAAGAATTTTATCTGCAGTTCAAATATCAGCTCTTCAAAAGAACTACTGTATTTTAGTATTGCTTTTTAAATCTTTCCCTAAAGTTATCCTGTTCACCTGAATGAATGTTTGCAACTCTGGTCACCTACTTACAGGAAAGATATCAATACCTTTGAAAGAGCGCAGAGTAAATTTACACTATGTTGCTGAGACTCAAAGAGTTGAGTTATAGGGAAAGACTGAACAGGTTAGGATGATATTCCCTACAGCAAAGGAGAATGAGGGGAGATCTTACAGAAGTACACAAAATTATGAAGGATATAGATAGGAATATGAATGTTTGCGGGCTTTTCTCCCTCAATTTGGGTAAGACTTGTACTAGAAGTCATAGTTTTAGGTGAATAGTAAAACATTTATGCGAAATCTGAGGGTGAGCTTCTTCATTCAGAAGGTGGTGTGAGCTGGAAATGAGCTGCCAGCAGAAGTGGTACATGTGAATTCAATCATAATATTTAAAGAGATGTTTGGATAGGTACAGTATATGGATGAGAAAGCTATGGAGGGCAGGTAGATGGGACTAAGCAGAGGAGCAGGCTGGCATAAAACAGATGGGCCAAAGAGCCTGTTTTTCTGTACTGTAGTGCTCTATACTATTCTCTAGTCAAAAATTAATTTTGACAATCACCAGCTGCCTTTTAAACAAATTACTCACCTTAGTTACTACTATTCCTTTAACAACCTGTACTTCTGCTCTTCTACATGTCTATTTAGGAGTATGTTATCAATTTTATTTTTAAGTCCTCAGTGTAACAAATGGAACACATATTAATTCTCTTCTTGCTACTATTCCATAAGAGAATACAATGGATCAGTAAGATATGATACAATTTCAACAAAACTGAACTGGTGATGTCTTCTTCCATCTTTCTCCAAATGTATTAATTTTGTCAATGATGAGGTCTTTTTGTAGCTTTTTCACTGCTCACCAAACTAGAAATATTCCTTAAGTAAAAAAAGAGATTTAACCTACCGATGGGTTCTTTGGGAGACCAACTTCTTGACCACAAAGTGAGAGGACATTCATTAATTTCTCTCTTGTTCTTCTCTAAAATAAAAGTACAAAAATTTCAAGAGATCACAGAAGTTAAAAAAGTACAAGATTTTGTTAACAAACCATTACTAATTCCAAGTACACCAAGCTTTTAATGGACTAGATTGCTCTTACCTTTATCCAGCAATTTTGTTGAGAACAGCTGGCTATCGTGCACTCACATCTTTAATTTCTGTGCCCAAGTGCTTAAAATATGGAAGATGGAGATAAAATGGATGACAAGATGCCAGCATTCAGATCAGAAGTACTTTAGAAAAAGGCTGAACACAAACTGTGTCTGGCTCCTCTCAACTTTGTTAGGGATAAATGCAACCCCATTCATAAGGATGAGGTCAACAATCCCGAATTACAAAGGTGTACATGTATATATGTATGTAGGCGGAAGTTCCCACTCGCTTCAAAAAGGCAACAATTATGCCAGTGCCGAAGAAGAATAATGTGGGCTGCCTTAATGACTATTGCCCAGCAGCACTCACAAGAAATGCTTTGGGAGGTTGGTCATGACTAGGATGCCTCAGCAATGACCTGGACCCACTGCAATTTGCCTATCGCCACAATAGGTCAAGTACAGATGCATTCTCAATGGCTCTTCACACGGCTTTAGACCACCTGAACAACACAAATACCTATGTCAGGATGCTGTTCATCGACTATAGCTCAGCATTTAATATGATCTTTCCTACAATCCTGATTGAGAAGTTGTAAAACCTGGGCCTCTGTACCTCCCTCTGCAATTGGATCCTCAACTTCCTAACCGGAAGACCACAGTCTGTACATATCCTCCTCGCTGACAATCAACACTGGCACACGTCAGGGGTGTGTGCTTAGCCCAGTGCTCTATTCTCTACATTCGCATGATTGTGTGCCTAGGCATAGCTCAAATACCATCTATAAATTTGCTGATGATACAACCATTGTTGCTAGAAACTTAGTGGTGACAAGGGGGCATACAGGAGTGAGATATGCCAACCAGTGAAGTTGTGCCATAGCAACAACCTGTGTGGATTGGTGATAACATCTCCTCCACGCTGATGATCAACACTGGTGCACCTCAGGGATGCACAGGACCGAAAGAAGATTGTAAATTTAGTCAGCTCCATCTTGGGTACTCGCCTACAAAGTACCCAGGACATCTTCAAGGATCGGTGTCTCAGAAAGTCTGCATCCATCATTAAGGACCTCCAGCACCCAGAGCATTCCCTTTTCTGCTGTTGCCACTGAGTAAGAGGTACAGAAGCCTGAAGACACACTCTCAGCAATTCAGGAACAGCTTCTTCCCCTCTGCCATCTGATTCCTAAATCCTTGGACACTACTTCACTGTTTTAAATATATAGTATTTCTGTTCTCTTTTATAGATAGATAGATAGATAGATAGATAGAGAGAGAGAGAGAAAGAGAGTCTGTGTGTGTGTGTGTGTGTGTGTGTGTGTGTGTGTGTGTGTGTGTTTTCCTCAAAAAATATATCTGATCGGGTTACATGCATTTTGAAAATGAACAGATTTAATCCCCAACCCGAAATTTTGAAAAAGTAGGCTGACTGTTGCTTGTATTTCCAGCATCTCCAGATTTTCTCTTGTTTGTGAGACAAAAATATTACTTTATTTCAAAATAATTTTATGTCCATTTTCAGGTCATCATGAGTCACCTCATGTCCGACCATGCTCCTTATTCCTTCCCAGATATCTCTGCTAGAGCTGAGATACACAAGTATTTGACTTCTATCTATAAGTAAGGGCTCTCTAACTATACTTTAAAGTAATTATTGATTCCACAAATTAAATCACAAAGTTAAACTACAGCATTTATTTTTAAGTAAGCCAAGAACAGCTGGCATTATTAATCTCTAATTATTCCCTATCAAGTCTACTTATTTTAACTGCAATATTACATGTATATGACTATGCGAGTCACTAATTCTACTGAGCAGACAAAATTCATCCATTTTACACAAGATAATTATTCTTATTAAGGGTCTTCTATTCCCTTAATATAAATAACTATTTTGTGTATACATTTTATGGTATTATTACACAAATAATTTAGAATGGCACATTCCAGATTAATTTGATATGAATGGTTATCTACTGTATCCTACTAGCCTGGAAGAGAGTAGAAGGAACTTGATAAATATAAATTTTTTGCAATATATTCATTTATCATGATCACTGGATGGTTGGCAAGACCAGCATTTATTGCCTAATTGCCTGTAAGAAGGAATTGGTCAAGCACCTTCTGGAAGTATTGCAGTATTTCTGTTTAAGATACTTTGATAGTGATGCTGGGTAGAGAATCCCAGGATTTACACCCTGGAATGACAAGGAGCCTTACACTTGATGGTTTTCCCTGGAAACTACTGCCCCTTCCCTTCTTAATGATAGTGGAATGAGTTTACTGGGTTTAGTTCAGTAAATGTAGTGATTTTTGTAGATGGCACATGCTGGAGGCACTACACACTGGCAGCAAAATAAGTAAATGTTCACGGCCAATAATGGGCGTCAATTAAGCAGGATGCATGGTACTGGGTTATTGAGAGTTGTCAGAGGCAAGTTAGCGCAAGATATCCAACCACTCAATTGTTCTTATAGCCACAATACTTAATGCAGTGATCCAGTTAAGCTTTTGATCTATAGTGACTCCAAGATGTTCATGGTGTACACTCTGCCAGAGTTGCATGTTGAATATAATTCTATTGTGCATTATTACTTGCCACTTATCTGCTCCTGACTGAATCTAGTAAATGCGCTGCAGCATGCAGTCACTGACTGCTTCATTTGCTGAGAATTTTAAATGAAATTAAGCTTCGTTCAATCCTGCAACAGAAAGATCTCTGATGAAGCAGGAGTAAATGACTTCAGAACTAATATGGTACATTGTCTGCTCCCTTAACCTTTGCTGTATACTGTACTCTTGGCCATTTCTTCATCTCTTGTAGAGGGAATTAAGTTAGCTGAAGACTGGCATTTGTGATGGTGGGGACCTTAGGAGGAAGCCAAAATAGATAATCCACTTGGCACAGATTATTCTGGAGTGAGCACACAGAGAATCACCATGATCCTGCTTAAAACCATATAACAATTACAGCATGGAAACAGGCCATCTCGGCCCTTCTAGCTTAGATTAAGCAACTTTAGATACGGGGACACATTAGATAGGCTGGCCTTCTTTATCCTGGAGTAAAGGAGGGAAAGGGTGACCTGATAGAAATACACAAGATTATGAGAGGCAAAGATAAGGTAGAAAGTCAACATCTTTTACCCATGGTAGGAGTATGAAAAACAAGACAGCATAGATTAATGGCAATCTAATGTATGTGGTAAGAGAGAATGGTTCATATTGGATATATAATTGCTGCTAGGGGAGATGACGTACTCAGATAGAATTACTATGTTTAAGAGGGATTTAGACAGACACTTGAAATGAAGAACGTGGCCCAAATTGGACAAATGGGATTAGTGCAGTTAGCCAAAAAAGGTGAGTATGGACAGCACATGCTGAAGAGACTAATCCTGTGCTGTAATACTCCATAACATTTCTTACTGAATATTGTTTTGAGTACTCCAGTCTTATCTTTAGCACCATCTCCCTGGGACTGGCATTATCGAAAATGGAAATGTGCTTAGACACTTAATACTGTTTCTGGTGGAATTACTGTTTAGTCATCATTATATTCATAAACACTATGGTCAACTCTTATTACTAACACATTGGCTTTAAGAAGAAATAATTTATCTAGACCAAACTTTGAGTGGAGTCTAACGTACCTGGGATAGTTGTGGCCTCTTCCAGCTGACTGGCACTAAGGCATTTGAGTTGGAACCTGATGATGTGGAAGAAGTGCTTCGAGTGACAGCAATGACTTTTGGTTTTCCGTTTCTGCAAGCAGCACTGTGTTGATCGCCATATTTCTGTCCTATAATTGGTGTCTGTTGAAATCAAAATGATCATAAAGTAAAACCAGCACAATGCATCTGCAGTAAAAAGAGAAACTACTGCAAAGGTTCAGAGGTCAGGCAGTAACTGTGCAGAGAGAAACTGGACAACCCTTCTGAACAATGACCTTTCATCAGACCCAGGGAGTTCAAATTGAAATGTCTCAATGCTGAGATGTGGGGAGTGATGTGGTGGAGTGAAGGAAACAATTGCAATATCCATAGTTGAAGGGACAGCAAGAGAGACTGAATGGTTGTGATACTGGCTGAAAGAATATATTGAAGGAAATGTAGATGAGAAGAATAAAAATATGGGGAGACAAGGTTAACAAAAAAAAATGCTTCAAACACATTGAAAAAGAAAAACATATCTTAATTTATAACAGAAAGTACTAAGTCAGGCAGCATCTGTGAAGAAAAAAAGACAGAATTAACATTTCATTTTGATAACCTTTCAGAATGGGTCTGACTATCTGAAATAGAATTTATATTCTGTGTTTACCCTGAGTACTATAATGAATCAAGTTAGGAGATCTAACACTGCTCCTCTGGCTTAAGTTGGGACTTGTTGGAAGAGTATAAGAGACCAAAGACAGAACAGATGTGCGATGATGAACTAAAGTGGCAGACACCTGAAATCTCAGAGGTCATATTGAATGAATGCGATCAGTAGAGTAGTCATTCAATACTCTATTTTTTCCCTAATGCAGAAGAGATCACATCATAAACACCAAATTTCACAGACTAAATTGAAAGTTATGTTTGGGTTCTGTAAAAGGTAGAGAGGACATGGGTGGAAATTAAAGAGTGCATTGATGCACCATAGAGGGAATGGTTCTAAAATACTGATTTGATCGGGGGGTAGGAAGGAGTTGGATTGAACATCACATCGAATGAGATGGTATCAAAGAGCTGGCCATCAATTTCTGCATCATAGAGGTCAGTCTGGCAAAAATAAAGCATCCACTTGTGAGCAGCACACACAAAAAATGCTGGTGAACGCAGCAGGCCAAGCAGCATCTATAGGAAGAGGTACAGTCAACGTCTCGGCCCGGAACGTCGACTGTACCTCTTCCTATAGATGCTGCCTGGCCTGCTGCATTCACCAGCATTTTTTATTTCTGTTGCTTGATTTTCCAGCATCTGCAGATTTCCTTGTGTTTGCACTTGTGCACAGAATGACTCTGATTAACTTTTGTTGCTCTATTGAATAACAATCATTCACATTTTCGCAGAAAGTCTTATAAACATCTACAAACAAGATACATGGGTAAAAATTCGATTCAGATATAAACGTGTGCTGTAATGCCGTAGAATACAAGAAGAAACAGAATAGATTATACAGGAAAACTATGATTTCAGACCAAAAAACAGCTACTTCAGGGTTCAGTTTCAATTTATTATATTAGCAATAGGCAAATTTTTCAGTTACATACCTCAGTGATATCAAAATGGAAATCTAGAGTCCTTCCAGGCAGTTCCTTTGAAGCATTGTTCCAAATTTTCGTGAAGGAAATTTCAGGAGATGAAGATGAATCAACTCCATAATTTGTTCTGTGCGCTTCATCTGGTACAACAAGACTAGCTGATCGAGACACTACCAATTTCAGAATGTTAAGTGCCTCTTTCCAGTATGGACTCTAAATAACATAAATAAAACAATCATTCTACATATTGACACAGTCAACTTCATTGGTCTGCCTCAGCTGCCAATAGGTAATGGTAAAATACTACACTGAACATTAACCACAAGACTGCAACACAAGAGTGTTAAATTTATCAAATTTCCAAAAAATAGTTTACCTGAGACTTCGTTTTTGAGAACGACTCTTCAGTTTTCCTTCAAAGAAAGCATTTACCCATTCTTTTCCCTCTCCTTTCCTGATCACCAAGTATTGTTCATTACTTGTTATGTTGTCAAACTTCCGACAAAATATCTGAATTAACCATGTATTTTGCTTTGAAGTTCGACCTTCCGAAGTGAAAAGGAAGTGATAACCTTTGGAAAGTCAAACTTAAAAGCAGAATACAGGGCTAATGACAGAATTCGTAACAATACTGAGGAACAGAGTGATCTTGGGGTCCACATCCAAAGGTCCCTCAAAGTTGCAGTGCAAGTTGATAAAGTGGTTACGAAGGTGTATAGTGTGTTAGCCTTCAATGTCCAGGGATCAAGTTCAAGAGCCATGAGGTAATGTTGCAGCACTATAAAACTCTGGTTAGACCACACTTGAAATATTGTGTTCAGTTCTAGTCCCCTCATTATAGGAAGGATGTGAAAGTTTAGAAAGTGTACAGAAGAGATTTCTACTTGGATTAGACAGCATTTCTTATGAGGATATTTCAAAGTAAATTTATCAAGGTATATACATGTCACCATATAAAACACCGAGATTCATTTTCTTGCAGGCAAACACAATAACTCTAATAACCATAGCAGAATCAATGAAAGACCGCATCAAAAGGGCAGGCAACCAGTGTGTAAAAGACAATACAAAAAATAAAGAAATAATAATAACAAATAAATATCATGAACATGAGATGAAGAGTCCTTGAAAGTGAGCCCATAGTTTGTGGGAACATTTCAGTGGTATGGCAAGTGAAGTTCAGTGAAGTTATCCCCTCTCGTTCAAGAGAGTGATGTTGAGTGGTAATTGTTCCTGAACCCGATAGTGTGAATGCTCAGGCTCCTGCACCTTCTTCCTGATGGGAGAAGCGAGAAGAAAGCATGACCTGGGTGGTGGGATCACTGATGATGGATACTTTCATGTGACAGCACTCCATGTAGCTGTGCTCAGTGATTGGGAGGGCTTTACCCATGATAGACTGGGCCATATCCACTACATTTTGTTGGGTATATATCGAAGTTTGTCAAAGTATTAGAAGTCAATCCGAGTATTTGCTAACTTCTAAGGAAGCAGGGGTGCTGTCGTGCTTTCTTCATAATTGCACTTACGTGCTGGGCCCAGGAGGTAGTAATTTACATACGTAGGAATTTGAAGTTGGTTACCCTCTCCACCTCTGATCCCCCTGATGAGGGCTGGCTCATGGATTTTGGTTTCCTCCTCCTGAAGTCAATAATTAGCTCCTTAATCTTGCTGACATTGGTTGTTGTTATCGCACCACTCAGCCAGATTTTCAATCTCCCTCCCATATCCTCATTGTCATCATCTTTGATTCGGTCTATGACAGTGGCAAACTTAAATATGGCACTGTACTGGAGCTGTCACAAGTGTACAGTGAGTAGAACAGGGGGTGAAGCACGCAGCTTTGGGGCACACCTGTGCTGATTGAGATTGTTGTTGGCAGTCTGAATTGACTGAGGGGGTAGGGTTTGCAAGTGAGGAAAGCAAAGGTCCAATTGCACAAGCAAGTATCATGGCCTATTTTCTTTTGAAGATTATTGATTAGCTTTGAGGGGATAGTAGTATTAAATGCCAAGCTGTAGATGACAAAGAGCATCCTGATATATGCATCTTTGTTGTCCAGATGTTCCAGGGTTGAGTGAAGAGCCTGCTGTGGACTCATTGTGCCGGTAGGCAAATTGATGTGGATCCAAGTCCCTTCTCAGGCAGTTCATATATTTCATCATCAACCTCCTATAGCACTTTATCACTGTGGATGCAAGTGCTACTGGATTATAGTCAATGAGGCAGGTAACCGCATTCTTCTTAGACACCAGTATGATTGAAGCCTCAGACTGCCAAAGTGAAAGGTTAAAGATCTCAGCAAACACTCCTGCCAGTTGATTAATACAGGTCTTTAGACTCGGCCAGGTACCCCATCTGAGCCAGATGCTTTCTGTGGGTTCACCCTCCTGAAGGATGCTCCCACACTAGCCTCAGAATTTGAAATCGCAGGATCGTTGAGGGCTGTGGGAGTTTGTGATGGTTCCTCCATGTTTTGATGGTCAAAGCGAGCGTAGAAGATAGGCAGAGTGAGCTGGGGCTTTTCTCTTTGAAGAGGAGAAGGACGAGAATTGACAACAAGACGATAAGAGGCATTGATAGAGTGGACAGCCAGAGACATTTTCCCAGGGTAGAAATAGCTAATATGAGGAGGCATAACTTTTAAGGTGTATAGGTGAGATGTCAGAGGAAGGTGCATTTTTTTTAAATACACAGTGTGGTAGGTGCACTATCAGGGGTGGTATTAAGAGGCAGATACAACAAGGAAATCTCCAATAGGCTTATGGATGAAAGAAATATGGACAGCTATGTGGACGGGAAGGCTAGACTGATCTTAAATTAAATGAAATGGTCAGCATCACATGGTGGGCTGAAGGGGCTGTACTGCACTGTACTATGTTCTATGTTCTAATACCTCTTCAAAACCAGCTCAGCCTCTCAATGATTTTGTTTAAAGGGAATGTGGCCTTTTTTGATTTTGGCACAAGAGCATGGACTCTCTGAACTATATCCTCCACTTCATATTGATACCTTGAGTGGATCTAAAAATAATGTTAATGTTCCCATCACAGCAACAATCAGGCAAAGAAAACTGACCTACTCCATGATCAATAACTAAAATTGGTTGATTTCTCCATCAGTTTTTAAATGGAACACATTTCAAAGTCCAGTTCAAGTTCAGTTTATTGTCATTCAACCGTACACGTTTACTGCCAAAGTTCCTCCAGGCCAAGGTGCACAACACACTAATATATAACTTACACACACACACAACACATAAAGTAATATACCACAAATAAATTTACAAATAATAAGGTGCTTTGACATCACAAGTTGAAAAGTAAACAGTATAAATCAATTAGCATTTCATACATGGTGAGATCTGGGTGGTGACAGGGAGTTCAGCAATCTACCCCTGGGGGCAGAAGCTGTTTCCCATCCTAACAGTTCTTATCCTAATGTTATGGTATCTCTTGCCTGATGGTAGAGCGTCAAAGAGATTTTTGGATGGATGGGAGGGATAATTGAAAATGCTAAGAACCCTGCAGTTGCAGGGCTCTGGATAAATATCTCTGATGGGTGGAAGTGAAACCCAGATGATCCTCTCAGCAGTGTCCACAATCCTTTGTAGGGACTTGTGTACAAATGCCTTGTAACTCCCATACTAGATGACGATGCAGCTGGTCACAACACTCCCAATAGTGCCCCTGTAAAAATTGGTTCGAATGGCCAGGCTGAGGTGGGGATAGCCTCGCTCACCTCAATCTCCTCAGGAAGTGGATATGCTGTTGTGCTTTCTTGACCAAAGAGATGATGTTGAGGGACCAGGTGAAATTGTACATTATGTGCAATTCCAGAAACATTATTTTTAATTATGCTTTTATATTTCCAAGTTTAATGAATATCCCCAAAGAAAAATATATAGTAGACATGGCTCTATTTCTTCAACTAAATAGACATAAATTTCTCCCACATATGCCATCTGATTTGAAAACCAGCTCTAAGTATATTTCTATCATTTTTCCTCTAATCAATGTTTCCTTGTGTTAGTATTGCAAACCTTGAATTTTTGCCTTTGCAATGTCTACAGCCATGAGCCATGTAATTTATTATTCTTTTAGGCAAATGCACACACTTAACTGACAGCTGTAATTCCATCCAAGTCCTTTTAGGGTTAAATGATTATGACTAGGAAGACAAGTACGAACAGAATGGACATAAACATTCCAGAACTTACTATAATGGCCACTGCACTGACAAGACCCTCCAGATAACAATAAATAATTAAAGTGCCTTGCTATCAAGATAAATACTTTCTCAGACACACATCTTCTCATCTAATTATTCACAGATTCTTCGAAAAGTATTTTGTAAAAATGCTAGGTAGTATTAACTATTTATATTTCAGTGCCAAGATTAACAAAAGCATAAGAAGCAATATTTTATATTGAAAATGTTTTATTTCTTCCTTCTACCGGCTTGAAGCTCACTGTATTCAAAATGTTGAATCGATGAAAATAAATCAAAGAAAAAAGTAAAATCCCCTTTGAGGTACATATCATGAATTGTAAGTTTTTGGTTTATACTGTTCTCTCCATTAACAGGAACACTGACTTGAAGTCATTCTGAGGCAATAAATGCATATTCGGAAAGAGCACTATACATAAAGGTAATTGTCTTGATTCATGTCTCAGATATTTTATCCACATGGTGCAGGTTTATTCCAAATGCAACAACTCGTGTTGCCATCCTTTGAGGACTCCAGGATTCAATAAAAGAATAAAAGAACTTGTGTACGAACTAGCCTGAACTAAAACTCCTAAAATGTCAAGAATGAAATTAAATGTTAAGACATATTCTAAAAATAAGCATTTTGAAATGGCCACCTCCTCAAACCATTATTTACTGAACACAATATACAACAAAATGTTAATGTTAGAGATCCAGAAGATTATAAGGCTAATAGGAAGGAGCTTAAGAAGGAAATTAAGAGAGCCAGAAGGGGCCATGAGAAGGCCTTGACGGGCAGGATTAAGGAAAACCCCAAGGCATTCTACAAGTATGTGAAGAGAAAGAGGATAAGACGTGAAAGAATATGACCTATCAAGTGTGACAGTGGGAAAGTATGTAGGGAACTGGAGGAAACAGCAGAGGTACTTTATATATACTTTACTTCAGTATTCACTATGAAAAAGGATCTTGGTGATTGTAGTGATGATTTGCAGCAGACTAAAAAGCTTGAGCATGTAGATATTAAGAAAGAGGATGTGCTAGAGCTTTTGGAAAACATCAAGTTGGGTAAGTTGCCGGGACCGAATGAGATGTACCCCAGGCTACTGTAGGAGACAAGGGAGGTGATTGCTGAGCCTCTGGTGATGATCTTTGCATCATCAATGGGGGGGGAGAGGTTCCAGAGGATTGGAGGGTTGCAGATGTTGTTCCTTTGTTCAAGAAAGGGAGTAGAGATAGCCCAGGAAATTTATAGACCAGTGAGTCTTACCTCAGTGGTCGGTAAGTTGATGGAGAAGATCCTGAGAGGCAGGATTTATGAACATTTGGAGAGGTATAATATGATTAGGAATAGTCAGCATGGCTTTGTCAAGTGAACACAGCAGGCCAGGCAGCATCTAAAGGAAGAAGTACAGTCGACATTTCCGGCTGAGACCCTTTGTCAGGACTAACTGAAAGAAGCGAAAGCAAGAGATTTGAAAGTGGGAGGGGGAGGAGGAGATCTGAAATGATAGGAGAAGACAGGAGGGGAGGGGTGGATCTAAGAGCTGGAAAGTTGATTGGCAAAAGGGATACCAGGCTGGAGAAGGGAGTGGATCGTGGGACAGGAAGCCTGGGGAGAAAAAGAAGGGGGGAGGGGAGCATGGAGAGCAGGCAAGGAGTTATAGTGAGAGGGACAGAGGAAGAAAGAAGAGAAAAAGGGGGGAAATTTTTTAAAAATTAAATAAACAAATTAGGGATGGGGTGTGAAGTGGGGGGGGCATTAACTGAAGTTAGAGAAGTCAGTGTTCATGCCATCAGGTTGGAGGCTACCCAGACGGAATATAAGGTATTGTTCCTCCAACCTGAGTGAGGCTTCATCTTGACGGTAGAGGAGGCCGTGGATAGGCCTTATAAAGCCACACTCAGGTTGGAGGAACAACACCTTATATTCTGTCTGGGTAGCCTCTGACCTGATGGCATGAATATTGACTTCTCTAACTTCCGTTAATGCCCCTCCTCCCCTTCACACCCCATCCCTTACTTGTTTATTTATTTTTTAAAGTTTATTTTTTATTTTTTCCCCTTTTTTTTTCTCTCCCTGTCCCTCTCACTATAACTCCTTGCCTGGTCTCCACCCTCCAGGCTCCCCTCCCTCCCTTCTCTTTCTCCCTAAGCCTCCCATCCCATGATTCTCTCCCTTCTCCAGCCTGGTATCCCTTTTGCTAATCAACTTTCCAGCTCTTAGATCCACCCCTCCACTACTGTCTTTTCCTATCATTTTGGATCTCCCCCTCCTCCTTCCACTTACAAATCTCTTACTATCTCTTCTTTCAGTTAGTCCTGACGAAGGGTCCTAGCCCGAAAAGTCGACTGTACCTCTTCCTTTAGATGCTGCCTCGCCTGCTGCGTTCACCAGCATTTTTTGTGTGTGTTGCTTGAATTCTCAGCATCTGCGGATTTCCTTGTGTCTGGCTTTGACAAGGGTAGGTTGTGCCTTACGAGCCTGATTGAATTTTTTGAGGATGTGACTAAACACGTTGATGAAGGAAGAGCAGTAGATGTAGTGTATATGGATTACAGCAAGGCATTTGATAAGGTACCCCATGCAAGGCTTATTGAGAAAGTAAGGAGGCATGGGATCCAAGGGGACATTGCTTTGTGGGTCCAGAACTGGCTTGCCCACAGAAGGAAGAGAGTGGTTGTCGTCATCATCGTCTGACCCCTTAGTGCCTGGGAGGCAAATGGGGCCTCCAAAGTGTGGTTGTAGATGGGTCATATTCTGCATGGAGGTAAGTCATCAGTGGAATGCCTCAGGGATCTGTTCTGGGACCCTTACTCTTTGTGATTTTTATAAATGACTTGGATAAGGAAGTGGAGGAATGTGTTAGTAAGTTTGCTGATGACACAAAGGTTGGAGGTGTTGTGGATAGTATGGAGGGCTGTCAGAGATTACAGCAGGACATTGAGAGGATGCAAAACTGGGCTGAGAAGTGGCAGATGGAGTTCAACCCAGATAAGTGTGAAGTGATTCATTTTGGTAGGTCAAATATAATGGCAGAATATAGTATTAATGGTAAGACTCTTGGCAGTGTGGAGGATCAGTGGGATCTTGGGGTCCGAGTTCACAGGACGCTCAAAGCAGTTGTGCAGGTTGACTCTGTCATTAAGAAGATGTATGGTGTATTGGCCTTCATCAATCGTGGAATTGAATTTAGGAGCCGAGAGGTAATGTTGCAGCTATATAGAACCCCGGTCACACCCCACTTGGAGTACTGTTCACAGTTATGTCCGCCTCACTACAGGAAGGATGTGGAAGCCATAGAAAGGGTGCAGAGGAGATTTACAAGGGTGTTGCCTGGATTGGGGAGCATGCCTTATGAGAATAGGTTGAGTGAACTCGGCCTTTTCTCCTTGGAGCAACGGAGGATGAGAGGTGACCTGATACAGGTGTATAAGATGATGAGAGGCATTGATCGTGTGGAGAGTCAGAGGCTTTTTCCCAGGGCTGAAATGGTTGCCACAAAGAGGACACAGATTTAAGGTGCTGGGAAGTGGGTACAAAGGAGATGTCATGGGTAAGGTCTTTTACTCAGAGAGTGGTCAGTGCGTGGGATGGGCTGCCGGCAATGGTGGTGGAGGCAGATACAATAGGGTCTTTTAAGAGACTTTTGGATAGGTACATGGAGCTTAGAAAAGTAGAGGGCTATGGGTAAGCCTAGTAATTTTTAAGGTAGGGACATGTTTGGCACAACTTTGTGGGCTGAAAGGCCTGTATTGTGCTGCAGGTTTTCTATGTTTCTAAATATGAAGAAATGATGTAATTTAAATACTGTCCCAACAAACTTCAATTTCAACAGTATTTAATCTGAGGTAATGTGTGCATATACTTTGTGAAATCTGATTTTTATTCTACTAAGCAAAAGGCTCAATTGTTTGGACATCTCTGCTAGGTAGCTGTTTCTCTCGCATGATGTAGCCTGATCTGAATATTTCCAGCATTTTCTATTTTATATGCCCTAGGTATCAGACAGAGGCTGAAAGCTTTTTGTTACTTTGGTTGCAACAATCTGCTTAAATCTCAAAGCTTGATTTGGATATTGCAAAGATATTCTACGATCATTTTTTTAAAATATATGCTTCAGTAGTTATGAATACTTATAATCATAAGACCGTAAGACACAGAAGCAGAATTAGATCATTTGGCCCATTAAGTCTGCTCCACTATTCCATCAGGGCTGATTTATTATCTGTCTTAATCCCATTCTCCTGCCTTTTCCCCGTAACCTTTGACACCCTGACTATCATGAACCTGTGAACCTCCACTTTAAATATACTCTCTGTCTTGGCCTCCACAGCCGTTTGGGGCAATGAATTACGCAGATTCACCACCATCTGGCTAAAGAAATTATTACCCATTTCTGTTTTAAATGGCTATCACTCTATACTGAGGCTGTGCCCTCTGGTCATAGACTCCCAAAGTAGAGGAAACATGCTCTCCACATCGATTCTACCTGGACCTTTCAACGTTTGATAGGTTTCAATTAGATCTCCCTTCATTCTTCTAAACACTTCTTTGCCCATTTTCCCAATCTGTCCAAGTTCTCTTGCACAGTGTCCCCAACCTCCGGGCCGCGGACCAATACATTGCTGCGAAGAATGCAGCGGTAGCCGGAATGCACCCAGCACATCTTTAAGAAAAAAGCCGAAATAAACAAGCTAATTAATTAGGTGCCGCCCGGCATGTAAATGTCGGCCCAGATCAGAGGCGACGCAATCGGCAATCATGGGTTCTTAAACCTCTCCAACTGCAGGGTGAATTCTATCATATTATGGTCACTGCCTACTAAGGGTTCCTTTACCATAAGCTCCCTAATCAATTCCGGTTCATTACATAACACCCAAGACAGAATTGCCTTTCCCATAGTGGCCACAACCACAAGCTGCTACAAAAAGACATCTAATAGGCATTCTATATATTCCCTCTCTTGGGACCCTGTACCAATCCGATTTTCTTAATCTGCCTACATGTTGAAACTCCACTGGACTTTTGCATCATTGCCCTTATTACATTCCTTTTCTATCTCCCATTGTAATTTATATCCCACGTCCTGGCTTCGGTTCAAAGGTCTGAAAGTAACTCCCATCAGTGCCTTTTTACCCTTATAGTTAACTCTATCCACAAGGATTGTATACCTTCTGACCCAAATGTCACTTCTTTGTAAGGACTTGATTTCCATTACCAAGAGAGCCACTCTACCCCCTCTGCCTACCTGCCTTTCCTTTCGATACAATGTATATCCTTGGATGTAAAACTCCCAACTATGATCTTCTTTCAGCCACAACTCAATGATGACAAAGTCATACCTGCCAATCTCTAACTGCACTATGAGACCATCCATCTTATTCTATATACTGTGTGCATTCAAATACCTTTATCTTACACTTACCTATTATAAAAAAACAATAATCATAGCTTTTAATGAAATAAATATCAGTATAATGTTACTTCATTACAACTCACCTGCACATATTTCCCAATGATCTTCATTATCTCCAAATTAAATTGTTTTACTGGTGCTCCAGACAAATCAATATGACTCAAAAGGCTATATATAATTTGTAATAATGACTGCTGCATGCTCGTTAGGCCCTTTTCTAATAACTGAAGAGAGACATCAGACATAGAGAAGTTATGATTTTGCAGTTAAATCTCTGTACATTCATACCCTAAAATTAATCATGCTCACATTTATAAACTCCATTTTAATTAACTGCCATCAACACCAAATGCAAGCAGAGCAAATATCACAAGCATCAGTTCTATAAATGGTATATTAAGACTTTGTAAATTCAGTTTTCACATATTTGATTATAAGTCAACTGTAGCGTTAGAAGCTTTGTTCATAATCAGGGCAAAACACATTTCTTGACTACCGTGTAGATACAGCTACAGGGGTTTATTGTGTCTTCCATCTAGTGGTAGAAGTGAGAGTTGCAATTGTAACCGTGTCACAGAATGGTGATGATGCCAAAGTAAAGAGTGCAAGACACACAAGTCACATTTGATGTATCACAATATTCACTGACCTATAAGTCCAATATGGTAGGATAATAAATAAAGGAAGCTGAAATCTTAGCAGAATGATTAGAATCCAAGAATACAGTTTTTTTCATTACCCAACTAAAGTACAGATAAATGTTAGTATTCAGCCTTTATGATGAAACTGTACAGATCAAGAAGCTATGATCTGTGGAAATTTGATCAATACAGTTTGAAATCACAACGGAAAGATGGGAGACTACTGGATGATGGATGAAATGGGTAATTACCAAGAAGGGACAAAGGGTAGAGATCAGAACTCAGGGAATCTATCAATTAACTGGAATATAGCTGCATTATAAATCATCAGTTCTACCTCAGAAAGAATACTGTGGTCGTGGCCAACACCAGTCAAAATGTAATTTAACTAACTCTACATTTAAACCTTTTTGAATTACTCTCTACAAACTAACATCACAAATAAATTTCAAAAATTACCTCAGCTAAATAAGTGACCAGGTTAAGAGTGATATCAGAGAAAGCATCATGGAGGTATCGGCAAACCACATTAATCCAATTGGCACAGTCTCGTGAATAACTATGTGTGCTATAAAGGCTCATCATGTGAGCCAGGTTAGAAAGTGTGGCTGTTTTTTCTTCTGCACAAACCTAGGGAAGATAATAAATTATTTAAGGAAAAAGCATTTTATGTACAGAAATTACCTTTATCTTTTGCTTAAAAACTTTTAAAAGTAAACACAGAATCACAATGTCCACAACACTGAATTTATTTTGTAGTTGTAGATGATGATGATTTTTTAAAAACAACCTTGCAACATTATTATAATAATGCAAGTGCATTTAACAACCAAATGTGTATCCTAAATTTAGGTTTTGTTGTCATTCTCACAAAATAGGAGACACCTTCTTTTAACAGGCTTTCAGCAATTCTATTTATGATACTTTGGAACCAGTTTTCGAATACACTGACATTTTTTCAATATGAGCAACAGGAAGGAGGAAGCTTGTCAGACCCACCAGCCTGCTTCATCTTTCAATATCATGGCTGATCCATTCTTGTCTTTGTAATCACTCTCTCACTCCCTCCTGATACCCCTGCAATCTCTTGTAGTTACATTGCATCACCTTTTGCCTTTAACAATTTGAATGACTCCATTTCCAAAGTTCTCTAGGGTAGAGAATTCCAAAGGTTCGTCATCTTCACCTTTATCAGAAATGGTCAAATCCTTATTCTGAAACTATGCATCCCAGTTTTCAAGATCTCTGTCGTCATATATCAAAACTTTCATCCTAGGAATCAATCACAGTGAAGCTTCTCTGCATTGCCTTTGATGCAAGCACATCAACCATGAATATGGAGACCACCCTGAAAAACTGCACCAAAATATTTCGACATTCATATTCCATACCACTTGCAATAAAGGCCATCATTCCATTAGCCTTCCCAAATACTTGCTGTACTGATATGCTAACCTTTCGGGTTTCATGTACAGGAACATAGAGGTCTTTTTGTTGCAAACATGAGGAATTCTGCAGATGCTGGAAATTTAAGCAACACACATCAAAGTTGCTGGTGAACGCAGCAGGCCAGGCAGCATCTCTAGGAAGAGGTACAGTAGATGCTTCAGGCCGAGACCCTTCATCAGGACTAACTGAAGAAAGAGCTAGTAAGATATTTAAAAGTGGGAGATCCAAAATGATAGGAGAAGACAGGAGGGGGAGGGATGGAGCCAAGAGCTGGACAGGTGATTGGCAAAAGGGATACAAGAGGATCATGGGACAGGAGGCCCAGGGAGAAGGAAAAGGGGGGGGGGACCAGAGGATGGGCAAGGGGTATAGTCAGAGGGACAGAGGGAGAAAAAAGGAGAGTGAGAGAAAGAATGTGTGTCTATAAATAACGGATGGGGTACGAGGGGGAGGTGAGGCATTAGCGGAAGTTAGGGAAGTCAATGTTCAGGCCATCAGGTTGGAGGCTACCCAGACGGAATATAAGGTGTTGTTCCTCCCATCTGGGTAGCCTCCAACCTGATGGCCTGAACATTGACTTCTCTAACTTCCGCTAATGCCCCACCTCCCCCTCGTACCCCATCCGTTATTTATTTATATACACACATTCTTTCTCTCTCTCTCCTTTTTCTCCTTCTGTCCCTCTGACTATACTCCTTGCCCATACTCTGGGTTTTCCTCCCCCTCCCCCTTTTCCTTCTCCCTGGGCCTCCTGTTCCATGATCCTCCCATATCCCTTTTGCCAATCACCTGTCCAGCTCTTGGCTCCATCCCTCCCCCTCCTGTCTTCTCCTATCATTTTGGATCTCCCCCTCCCCCTCCCACTTTCAAATCTCTTACTAGCTTTTTCTTCAGTTAGTCCTGACGAAGGGTCTCGGCCTGAAATGTCGACTGTACCTCTTCCTAGAGATGCTGCCTGGCCTGCTGCGTTCACCAGCAACTCTGGTCCTTTTGTTGATTTGCTGCAATTAAGTAATAATTTGCTTCTTCATTCTTCCAAAGTAGACAAACACACATTCCCGCACAATATAACACATTAATTTACATATCATCAAATTTAGTGATGGTTTCTGAAGGTTTCTGCAGCATACATTATGATTTTTCATTAAAATTGTCTAACTTGACCTATTGAATAATTTTCTTCCAAAAAAAAGGCATCACAACAGACAAATCTGTACTAATTCAGAGCATGAAGCCTAATCGATTATTTATTAAACATGAAGCTTTTCTAAAGAATAATGGACATTAATTATTCCAATATTTAAGTAATAGTTCATTACTGGGTACGTACCTTTGCTATTCTGTCAGCAGTCTCCTTGCAGAATTGGGTAGGGTTATCAAAATGTTGAATTAAATGAGGTAGCAGGCACAAAATATTTAATGGGAACCCTGGAAAAAAAAATTAAAGCTGGGTCAAATCCAGATGATAACTTTTGGGCCTTTCTTTCATTAACGAAGAGGAATAAATAAATAATGGCCCATAAGTTTGATTCCAAATACATTAAAAGTAAACTAATCAAACACACAAGTCAAAATTTATTTCTGACAGATTTAAATTACCTGGCAGAAAAGCACAATGTGTAACCTTCTTTCAGCTGATAAACTTAAAAATCACGGATTGCCCTCTGCAGAAGATTGTTGAACAATTGGTGCAAGTAATTTTTTTATAATTATTGAAATTACCATTAACTTTCACTACAGACTGGTCGACACTAGTCCTCAAAAACTGCTCCTCCTAATATCTTCAGCATTTCTACATAATCCCTCTTTCCTGTATAATCCTAGTGATACTTTGCTCAATGCTTTCACTTAGAAAGGCACTCAGAATACCAGCACAGTACTCTTATTGCCACTTGATGAATGCTTCATAAAAATCAATCTCACTTTTTAAGCTTGCATTAAAGTCCTATTGATTTACTTCTAAGAACAATCTTTCTAATTCAATTGGCTCGATATCTCTTTTAAAAAAGAGAAAGTCAGCAATGATGTGAATAAAAACAGTGTGCTAGATCAAAGTCAAATTATCGATATATATATAGCGATTTTTTTTTGTTTTGCATCAATAGTACACGACAAGACAAAAATCATCACAAATTACAAAACAAATAAATAAACAGTATGTGAAAAACAAATAACGAGGTAGTGGTCATGACTATTCAGAAATCTGATGGAGGAAGATAGGGAATATAGGGAAGCAAGAAAGGAGCTTAAGAAGGGGCTGAGAAGAGCAAGAAGGAGGCACGAGAAGGCCTTGGCGAGTAGGGTAAAGGAAAACTCCAAGGCATTCTTCAATTATGTGAAGAGAAAAAGGGTGACAGGAGTGAAGGTAGGACCGATTAGAGATAAAGGTGGGAAGATGTGCCTGGAGGCTGTGGAAGTGAGCGAGGTCCTCAGTGAATACTTCTCTTCGGTATTCACCAATGAAAGGGAACTTGATGATGGTGAGGACAATATGAGCGAGGTTGAAGTTCTGGGAGTTGTTAAAATACATTAGGACAGATAAGTCCCCGGGGCCTGACGGAATATTCCCCAGGCTGCTCCACGAGGCGAGAGAAGAGATTGCTGAGCCTCTGGCTAGGATCTTTATGTCCTCGTTGTCCACGGGAACGGTACCGGAGGATTGGAGGGAGGCCAATGTTGTTCCCTTATTCAAAAAAGGTAGTAGGGATAGTCCAGGTAATTATAGACCAGTGAGCCTTACGTCTGTGATGGGAAAGCTGTTGGAAAAGGTTCTTAGAGATAGGATCTAAAGGCATTTAGAGAATCATGGTCTGTTCAGGGACAGTCAGCATGGCTTTGTGAAGGGCAGATCGTGTCTAACAAGCCTGATAGAGTTCTTTGAGGAGGTGACCAGGCATATAGATGAGGGTAGTGCAGTGGATGTGATCTATATGGATTTTAGTAAGGCATTTGACAAGGTTACACATGGTAGGCCTATTCAGAAAGTTAGAAGGCATGGGATCCAGGGAAGTTTGCCCAGGTGGATACAGAATTGGCTTGCCTGCAGAAGGCAGAGGGTGGTGGTGGAGGGAGTACATTCAGATTGGAGGATTGTGACTAGTGGTGTCCCACGAGGATCAGTTCTGGGACTTCTACTTTTCGTGATTTTTATTAACGACCTGGATGTGGGGGTAGAAGGGTGGGTTGGCAAGTTTGCAGACGACACAAAGGTTGGTGGTGTTGTAGATAGTGTAGAGGATTGTCAAAGATTGCAGAGAGACATTGATAGGATACAGAAGTGGGCTGAGAAGTGGCAGATGGAGTTCAACCCAGAGAAGTGTGAGGTGGTACACTTTGGAAGGACAAACTCCAAGGCAGAGTACAAAGTAAATGGCAGGATACTTGGTAGTGTGGAGGAGCAGAGGGATCTCGGGGTACATGTCCACAGATCCCTGAAAGTTGCCTCACAGGTGAATAGGGTAGTTAAGAAAGCTTATGGTGTGTTAGCTTTCATAAGTCGAGGGATAAAGTTTAAGAGTCGCGATGTAATGATGCAGCTCTATAAAACTCTGGTTAGGCCACACTTGGAGTACTGTGTCCAGTTCTGGTCACCTCGCTATAGGAAGGATGTGGAAGCATTGGAAAGGGTACAGAGGAGATTTACCAGGATGCTGCCTGGTTTAGGAAGTAAGCATTATGATCAGAGATTAAGGGAGCTAGGGCTTTACTCTTTGGAGAGAAGGAGGATGAGAGGAGACATGATAGAGGTGTACAAGATAGTAAGAGGAATAGATAGAGTGGATAGCCAGCGCCTCTTCCCCAGGGCACCACTGCTCAATACAAGAGGACATGGCTTTAAGGTAAGGGGTGGGAAGTTCAAGGGGGATATTAGAGGAAGGTTTTTTACTCAGAGAGTGGTTGGTGCGTGGAATGCACTGCCTGAGTCAGTGGTGGAGGCAGATACACTAGTGAAGTTTAAGAGACTACTAGACAGGTATATGGAGGAATCTAAGGTGGGGGCTTATATGGGAGGCAGGGTTTGAGGGTCGGCACAACATTGTGGGCCGAAGGGCCTGTACTGTGCTGTACTATTCTATGTTCTATGTAGAGAAGATGCTATTCCTAAAATGTGTGTGTCTTCAGGCTCCAGTACCTCCTTCCCGATTGTAGCTATGCAAAGAGGCATGTCGCAGATGGTGAAGTTCTTTAATAACGGATGATGCCTTCTTGAGTCACTACCTCTTGAAGATGTTCTTGATGCTAGGGAGGGTTGTACTCATGAAGAGCTGGCTAAGTCAACATAGCCCTGCTGCCTCTTGCAATCCTGTGCACTGGAGACACTATATCAGCTGTGATGCAACCAGTCAGAATGCTTGCCATTTCTGCAGAAGTTTGCAAGTCTTTGGTGACAAACCAAATCTCAAGTTCCTAATGGAAGTAAAGCCACTGATGTGCCTTCTTCGTGACTGCATCAATGTGTTCAACACAAGATTGATCTTCTGATGTTGATATACAAGAACTTGAAATTTGTTCTATTGAAAGGATGGTGGGGTGAAAGAATTATGGTCCACAAGAGATGTGGAATATCTAGTCAAGAGAAAGAAAGAAGCATACTTAAGGTTTAGGAAGCAAGGATCAGACAAGGCCCTGAACAGTTACAAGGTAGCCAGGAAAGATCTTAAAGAATGGATTTAGGAGCACTAGAAGGCTTTGGTGAGTAGGATTAAGACACCCCCCCCCCCCCCCAAGGTGTTTTATACGTACATGAAGAACCAGAGGATGACTAAAGTGTGGGTAGGACTAATCAGGGATAAAAGAGGAAATGTGCTGGAGTCAGAAGAGATAAGGGAGGTACTTGATGAATACTTTGCTTCAGTAATTACCAGTGGGAGGGATCTTGGTGAATGTGAGGTCAGAGTACAAAAGGGTGATATACTGTAAATGTTGACGTTAAGAAAGAGGATGTTCTGGAACTTCTGAAAAACATTATGATAGACAAGACCCTGGTGCCCAATAGTATATACCTCAAGTTACTACAGGAAGCAAGAGAAGAGATTGCTGTGCCTTTGACAATAATCTTTGCATCCTCACTGGTCGTAAATGTAGTGCCAGAAGATTGGAGGGTGGCAAATGTTATTCCTTTGTTCAAGAAAGGTAACAGGGATAATCCTGGGAATTACAGACTAATGAATCTTATGTTAGTGGTGAGCAAACTATTGGAGAGGATTCTGAGAGATAGGATTTACAAGCTTTTGGAAAAGCATTATCTGATGAGGGAGTCAATGTGACTTTGTAAGGGTCAAGTTGTACTTCAGAGATTGACTGCATGATTTGAGGAAGTGACAAAACGTATTGATGAAGGCAGAGCAGTCAATGTGTTGTACATGGATTTTAGCAAGACATCTGACAAGGTTCCCAATGGTAGTCTCACGCAAAGTCAGAAGGTATGGGATCCATGGAAACCTGGTTGTGTGGATTCAGAATTGGCTTGTCCACAGAAAGCAGAGATTGGTTGCACAGGGAGTGTATTTTGCCTGGAGGTCAACAGAGTTCTGTTCTGGGACCCCTGCTCTTTGTAAATTTTATAAATGACTTGGATGAGGAAGTGGGAGGCTGGTTAAAATTGCAGTTGATATGAAGGTTGGTGGTGTTGTGGATAGTAAAGGAGGTTGTCATAGGTTATAACAGGATATTAGCAGGATGCAGGGTGGGCTGAGAAGTGGCTGATGAAGTTCAATCTGGAAAAGTGGGAAGTGATTCACTTTTAAAGGTCAAACTGGAAGGCAGAATACAGAGTTTATGGCACAAATCTTAACACTGTTGATGGACAGAGGATCTTGTGGTTCACATCAGTAGATCCTTCAAAGATGCAGTGCAAGTTGATAAGGTGGAAGGGCAGGTAGTGTTGAGGAAGCAGGAAGTCTGCAGAAGGACTTAGAATGGGAGACTGGGCAAAGAAGTGGTAGATGGAATATAGTGTAGGGAAGTGTATGGTCACACACTTTGGTAAAAGGAATAGAGACGTAGACCATTTTCTAAATGGGATGAAAATTAAAAAAAAAATCAGAGGTGCAAAGGAATTTGGGAATCCTCATGCAAGATTCCCTAAAAGTTAACTAACAGGTTGCGTTGGTGGTAGTGAAGGCAAATGCAATGTTAGAATTCATTTTGAGGTGACCAGAATATAAAAACAAGGATGCAATACTGTGGCTTAATAAGACATTGATCAGACCACACCTGGAATATTGTGAGTAATTTTGCACCCTTACCTAAGAAGATGTGTTGGCATT
Source organism: Mobula birostris (assembly GCF_030028105.1). NCBI lineage: Eukaryota > Metazoa > Chordata > Chondrichthyes > Myliobatiformes > Myliobatidae > Mobula > Mobula birostris. The sequence goes on along the minus strand of NC_092372.1, from coordinate 62,281,383 downwards.
GGAGAGGATCCAGAAGAGGATCACAAGAATGATTCCAGGAATGAAAGAGTTTATGTACAATGAGAGCTTAATGGCTCTGGGCCTCTACACTCTGGAGTTTAGAATGGGAGGGGGGGGGAGGAAAGAGGGATCTCAATGAAACGTTTTGAATATTGGAAGGCCAAAACAGAGTCGATGTGGAGGGGATATTTCCTATAGTGGGGGAGTCAAGGATCAGAGGGCACGGCCTCAGAAAAGAAGGAAGTCCAGTTCAAATAGAGATGAGGAGGAATTTCCTCAGCCAGAGGGTAGTGAGTCTGTGGGAAAGATTGCCACAGAAGGCTGTGGAAGCCAAGTCATTGGATATATTGATAGGTTCTTGATAAATCAGGATGTCAAAGGTCATAAGGAGAAGGCCAGATTATGGGATTGAGAGGGATGATAATTCAGCCATGATGGAATGGGAAGCAGACTCTTTGGGCCAAATGGACTAATTCTGCTCCCATGTCTTATAATTTAGAGAAGATTTATGGAGGAAACTATCGTGGTGATGTCAAACAGGGGGTATAGTAGGTGTGTGAAACTTACTGCCAGGGCGGTGGTAGAGGCAGATACAGGAGGGACATTTAAGAGATTCTTAGATAGACAATGGATGATGGGGGAAAATGGAGGGCTATGTGAAAGGGAATGGTTAGTTTGAACATGGAGTAGGTTAAATGGTTGGGAAAAACATCATGGGCCAAAGGGCCTGCACCGTTTTATGCTCACACTTTCCATCATTGTCTCCTGAATGTGGACCTTCTCCAGACTTTCCCTCCTTAAACTCCACAATCAATTCCTTGGTCTTGCTGACATTGTGTGTGAGAATGGTGCTCAGAATGGCTTCATCCACACACACAAACCACACCATTTTTCTGAATCCACTGACATTCTCCAGCTCCAAGCCTCTAAACCGTAATCACTCCATAAATCGCCTGCAAGCAATGAGTAGTCAGTGGTGGATCTTGAGGCCCTACCGCCAATTGCCCTTAAGGCCTAATGTTCGCTCACTGCTCTGTTTGATCTTTAAACTGTGTTTAAGTATCTTTGATAACCAGAACCATACTCAAATAGATGAAACAAATATAATTAACTACAAAACTTAAAAGCCATTGAAAAAATATTAATTTACATTTTAAATTACATTTAATTAAAATCACATTTGAGTGATTGAAGTCACTTTAAAACATTACAAATAAGCAAATAAAGGGAAAAAACACTTGTACAAAAACAAAGTACTCAACTTTTGAAAACAGGTTACCAATATTCAAATGGTGCTGAACTGTAGACACTGAGGGGCTAGATGAGAGGAGTACATTCTTAAGAACATTAGCCCTCCTTTTGTTCACTGCACAACATTCTCCAGCTCAAAACATTTCTCTGTGGTAACAGTATATGAGAGACCTGTGCAGCCTAAGTTCCACAATGTAGTGCAGCACACACACATAGTGTACCCAACACCAGCTGATGCCAGATCCATGTCAGGCCCTCAGCATACCAGTGCACACTGAGGAAGGCAGGAGGCCTGCACCAGGTTCCCAGTCCCAAGTTCCAGGCACAACAGCACTGTCAATAACACACACGTTCCATTATTGCCCTTCTTCCTGGAATTCATCTGAGTCTTAGATGAGGAACCAATTGAATTAAGTGATTCAGAGGAAAATTGAAAAGTTCAATCAAAATGCTGTTACCAGGAACACAGGAATTAATAAAAATCTGAGCTAATTTGTTTTTGATTTAAAAATTATTGTATTTCACATTTTATCACTTAGCTCACTATACAGTGCTGGTAAAAAGTATTCACCCCCTTTTGAAGTTTTCATGTTTTATAACATTGAATCACAATGGATTTTTGACACTGATTGATAAAAAAAGACTTGTGTGAAAGTGAAAGAAAATTTCTACAGATTATTCTAAATTTATTACAGTTATTAAACACAAAATAATTGATTGCATTATTACTCACACTCTGCAAGCCAGTATTTAGTACATGCACCTTTGGCAGAATAGCTTTGAGTCTATGTGGATAGATCTCTATCAGCTTTACACATCTGGACACTACAATTTTTCCCCATTCTTCTTTACAAAACGGCTCAAGCTCTGTCAGATTGCATGGGGGTCACGAGTGAGCAGCCCTTTTCCAAGTCCAGCCACAAATTTTCAATTGGATTGAGGTCTGGATTCTGACTTGGCCACTCCAGGACATTAACTTTTTTGTTTTTCAGGCATTTCTGCATAGCTTTGGCTTTACACTTGTCTCGCTGGAAAAAAAAATCTCCCAAGTTGCAGTTCTCTTGCAGACTGCATTAGGTTTTCCTCCAGGATTTCCCTGTATTTTACTGCATTCATTTTACCCTCTACATTTACAAGCCTTCCAGGTCCTGCTACAGTGAAGCATCCATGTTTTTGATGATGCGTTGTGTTTGGTCAGATGACAGAACTTTCTTTCAGAATCTCTCAGATACCTTCTGGCAAACTCTAGCCAAGATTTCATGAGAGGTTTTTTTTCCCCAACAGTAGCTTTCTCTTTGCCACTCTCATATAAAGCTGCGACTGGTGAAGCACCTGGGCAACAGTTGTTGTCTGCGCACTCTCTCCCATCTCAGCCACTAAAGTTTGTAACTCTTCTAGAGTTGTCATAGGTCTTTTGGCAGCCTCCCTCACTAGTCCCCTTCTTGCACACTCAGTTTTTGAGGATGGGCTGCTCTAGGCAGATTTACAGCTGTGCCATATTCTTTCCATTTCTTGATGATTGACTTAACTGTACTCCAAGGGATATTCAGTGACTTGGAAATGTTCTTGTATCCATCTCCTGGTGGGGGTGGTGAATACTTTTTACAGGTATTGCAAATGAAGTGTCCATATGTAGGCACATATCTCTGACAATTATGCACATATATGTAGTGCATTAAAGGGCCAAATAAATGACTTTAATTCTGCTTTTTCATTGGAAAAAACCTTATATTATCAAAAATACTTGCATCAAGGAGCGACAGGAAATGTAGAGGCTCGACCCAAAAGCATAGCAGCAGAGACAATTTAGCAGTAAACAATATTTTAATAATAAAGAGCAAAATAACAAGCCACAAGGGGCCACAAAATAAGAGAGAACAGGTACTTAACACAACAAGGCAAAAAGGTAACTGAAGGCTAGCAACAACTGCTTGAGCTGGCTGGTTCATATGAGTGAATAAAGATTGTGGATGAGAGCTGGGTTTAAATGGACTGCAGGCAATAATTTGGAAACGTGTAGCAGGTGACTCCTGTTAGCTGGGTGGAGACAGGGACATGCCTGCCTGAGCAGGCCTGACAAAAAGTATATATACCAAATTATAGATTACAAAAACAAACTCATAAGCAAATTCAGACAGCAAATTAAAACAAAAGGAAAACAGTACTTAACTCTCACACCTTAAATCTATACTCCAAAGACCTAGTATAGAAATTATTTTGTTTGTTCAGTTGACTATTACTCTGCAGTGAATGGTCTTCACCAATGAAGATTTGACAATATTCTCACATTTCTTTGAGCTAGTTCAAAAACAAATCTCCTAATTTCTCTGGGCAACATCATGCAATTAAAAGTTAGCACTGAAATTCATCTACTATTGTCTCAACAATTTATAATTTATGTCAGAGCATTATTTGTTCTTTTACAGATTCCTTTCTACATTGGACACCACAGTAGTGTAGCAAGTGGTGGTGCTGCCTCACAGTTCCAGTGACCTGGGTTTAATCCTACTTTTCAGTACTATCTATGCGGAGTTTGCATGTTCTCCTTGAGACTACTAGGATTTTCTCTGGTGTACTCCAGTTTCCCCCTGCCTCTGAAAGACCTGCTGCTCGATAAGTTAACGGGCACTATAAATGATGGCTTGTTGGAAAAACAGAATTGAATTAGTGGAACATGAGGAAGAATATATTATAGTTCAAAAAGTGGGGTAATGGGATTGATGGCTTTGGTCTGAGAATCAGCATTGATCTGATGGGCTGAATGATCTCCTTCTATGTTGTAAGAAGATATATCAACTAAGTATGTATAAAAGTTGTTTGAGTTGATTTTAAAGAATCTTAGGGCATTCCATGTCATATTGGTATGAAGGTTTTTTTGAAATGAGAAGAAATCACTACGCATTTTAATTTAGATTATGAGAGGCATAAATAGGGTGGATAGCCAGTACCTGCTTCCCAGGGCACGAATAAGCAAACACCAGAGGACATATGTACAAAGTTAAGGGAGTGAAGTTTAGGGGAGGTATCAGGGGTAAGTTCTTTTTTACACAGAGGGTTGTGGGTGCCTGGAATGACTTGCCAGGGATGGTGGTGGAGGCTAAAACATTAGGGGTATTTAAAAGCCTCCTGGACAGGCACATGGATGAAAGAAAAATAGAGGGTTACAGGATAGTACTTTCTTTTTAAGGAATATATGGGTTGGCACAACATCGAGGGCCGAAGGGCCTGTAATGTGCTGTAGTATTCTAGTGTCTAGTGTCTAGCATTGGAATCAGTGGACAGCAGGTGACTGAGACAAACAATGTGCTGAAAGGGAATGATGTAGATAGGCTATTTTTTCAGATCGGTGGAAAAAAATAAACTAGAGGAAGGAATTTCAGAATAAGGATAAACATTTAGGATGAAGATGAAGATACATTTTCTTTTTACAAATCTTTGGAACTCTATCCCAAAAGGCAGTGCTCTGCACAACTATGTCTTTTCCTGATCTTTTGTACTTTCTCATTTACTCAAAACTTACAAGGGTACTCACGTCTTTATCTATACAGTCAACAAGTAACAAAAAAGCAGCAGTATCATTTGCAGATTACAAATAGTTAACATTTTTTAAATGATTTTCAGGAATTTAATTGAAGACTTTCTGTACGGAGGCAGGAACAAAAAAGATAATTTAATGTATGGGAAGAGAGTCAGTGTGCACTTGAGAAGTCATAAGTCACCAAAAAAGTTAACTGGAGTTCATCAGTGGTCTTCGTGAAAGAGAAATTCCCACACCCATGATCCAGCTGTATATCAAAACATTTCTTTATACTATGAACCTTGGAATTATTCTATATAAAAGAGGAAAGAGTTCAAGTTGGGTCCAAAATTATCTAAGCTAGAACGCTACAATATCAGGCATTTCTCCAGGTGCCACTTTTGGTTATAGTATACAGAAACAAACTACAAATGAGAAACAAAGCTAACTAACTCTGTGAATGACACCAAATTAGAAAAGGTGTGTATTAGTATATGCACGTGACCATAGAAGAGTCTGGTGGTGACTGGGTTGTGCACTAGTAGAGTTCAAGCTACATAGAAAAGGTATTCTAATTACATTTGGATAGATTGGAGAGATAAGATAAATGGAAAATGCTTTTTAACGTGGGCAAGTAATAGTGCTAGAAAAGCAAAATAAATTGCTTTACATTGTAAAACAGATGACAGAACACGGAAAGATTTCAGGGATATGATATATATTACATTGGAATCAGCAATGTCAGGAATAGCAGCAGCAGTAAGTAAAGTCCTGAAATTGAGAACAAATCATTTGTTGTAATGTGTCAGCACAAACCTGTGTTTGCCTCTATATCAGAAAAATATGCAGGCAATAGTAAATGGCAAACAAATTTCTACTGACCAAAAGTACCTGTGCCTAGCATTGTTTTGTTTAGAAGAGAAAAATGTCTAGGAGCAATATATGTACTTGAATATTCAAAATTTTATTAATAAAAATATCAAAATAAGGTTTGATAAAACTAAAGAAGGGGAACAAGTTTGGATGAGGCAGTGATCATAGATAGCTTATAAATGGTGATTAATATATTGAATGAACAAATCAGAAAACAAAGAAATATGAATTAAAAAAACAATTGAATTAGTTTTTAAAAACAGCTGCGAAGAACACTGCTTTCCAATATGTTATTTGTTGCTACAGCCGAGGTAAATTTGGGCTTCCTAAGACATGAATGAGAATATTTATTAAGTTTTCTTGATACACCATCCCCAAATCTAAATTCAGTAAGAATTTGCCACAGTAATTTAGAATGTAAATCTAGAAGCATACCTGCCACCTGAGCTGGATCCACCAGAGTGTGTCTAGAGATGGAAATTAGTTTGCTCAGAAGATGAACTGTCATCTCTTGCGTGGAAGCTGAGGTAAAGCCCTTCAGGAATAACTGCTGAAGTCCAGGAAAGTTGGTCCACTTTAGTTTGCTCTGTACTTTTTCAATCTTCTCCCGACTCTCTGATTTATCCAGAGGCAAATGTGTGAGTAACTTGTTTAGCAATTTTAGTGCCAAAAGGTACTCATACTCATAGTCTGACTCCAGTAGGGCTGCAGCTATCCAGAAAATGGTGGCCATCAGGCTACTCGGGTCAGTAGTTGGAAGCTGGTCAGGCATTTCTCCCTCTCTAAGAGAGGATAGGCTTCGAGTCCTTGCTAAGTTACCATAGTTCACCCTTCCGTCCAAAATATCCAGTGTATTACTTCGACGTCTGTCACAACGCCTGTCTCCCAGCAGACTAGCTCGCAAGGAGTTACTTCTTGCATGGCAACTATAGTGGGTTAGGAAACCACTGGTGTTGAGTGGGCTTGTGCTTAGATTTAGTTGTCCAGTGCTTTTCCTGTTAGCTGCCAACTTGGTGCCGATTAACGAATCAGTCAAATGTGTGCTACAACAAGGTAAGAACAAATACAAGAGATCATTTGGTATGTTTAAGGAGCATGCAAATTTGACTATCACCATGCAAAGGCAACAAATGCAGAATGTTACAATTTTCTTTCTGCTCTCAAAATAACTCCCTTTGTGATTTAAACCCTCTTTTTAAATTCACTCCTAATCTTGCTTCAGATTAATAACAAACATTCAAAATAGGAATAGCAGGACATTGAATTATTTAAGCCTGCTCTGCCAAACTAAACGACCATAGTTTATCATCCAAATTCAGTACACAATAATTTTCTACCTAATTGCAGAACACACAATCCTTTATGAAATCCTGCTCATTCCCTTACTTGCACTATTTTAGACCACTTTCAAATTTCAAAATCGAATGCTTAATTTGGCTTTCCAAATTATTTTCTTTTAATTTTTCTTTTCTGATTTTTTACTTTTCTACTTGTTATGTGATTGGAAACTTTAAGTGGCAATACACAAATGGAAACATATTATTAATGCAGAAAAATTAATCACAATTAGGAGACTACATATTCTGAAAGTAGATAGACAGAGATGCCAAAATTGAAGCATATGCAAATTGCTGCCAGTGTATTACTACCTGAGATCGACACCCTTACCAACTTCGAACTCATGCAAGGTATCTCTTCCTGTACAATCTCTTCAGGCAAAGGATAAACAGCTGGTGAGGGTCTGTGACCCAGATACAGGTTGCTGCCTCATTACTTTCTTAGTGGGAGCCAAGTCAGAATATCCTTCAAGCAATTCACTCTCCCATCCTCACTCACTCCACAATTTCTTTCTAACAGCATTTAATCAGAAGTTCAGTTTAGTGCAAGATGATTAAAAATGGCATCTTCCCAACCACACTTTTCCTGTAATGCAATTTACTTGTATTTAATAGGGTCTTCTCAACATATGAGATTGAACATGATTAGGCGATGACTTTACTAAGTACCTTTATTCAACCACTACGATGACTTCCTAGTCACTCACAACACGCTGGAGGAACTCGGTAGGTCGGGCAGCATCCGTGGAAAAGATCAGTCAACATTTCAGGCTGAAACCTTTCATCAGGACTGAAGAAGGAAGGGGCAGAGGCCCTATAAAGAAGGTGGGGGGAGGGTAGGAAGGAGAAGGCTGGTAGGTTCCAGGTGAAAAACCAGTAAGGGGAAAGATAAAGGGGTGGGGAAGGGAGGCAGGGAGGTGATAGGCAGGAAAGGTGAAGAAGGAATAGGGGAAAACACAATGGGTAGTAGAAGGAGGCGGAACCATGAGGGAGGTGGTAGGCAGCTGGGGGAGGGGGCAGAGTGAAACTGGGATAGGGGAAGGGAGAGGGAGGGAATTACTTTGGAGAATTCAATGTTCATACCAAGGGGCTGGAGACTACCCAGATGGTATATGAGGTGTTGCTCCTCCAACCTGAATTTAGCCTCATCATGGCTGTAAAGGAGGCCGCACCAGGAGCACCGGATGCAACAGATGGCCCCAACAGACTCACAAGTGAAGTGTTGCCTCACCTGGAAGGACTGTTTGGGGCCCTGAATGATGGCAAGAGAGGAGATGTAGGGACAAGTGCCGCACTTACGCTTACAGGGATAAGTGCCGGGTGGGAGATCCATGGACAGGGACGTGTGGACCAGGGAGTCGCGGAGGGAACGATCCCTGCGGAAAGCAGAGTGGGTGGAGAGGGAAAGATTTGCTTAGTGGTGGGGTCCTGTTGAAGGTGGCGGAAGTGGCGGAGGATAATGTGCTGGATCCGGAGGCTGGTGGGGTGGTAGGTGAGGACAAGGGGAACTCTGCCCCTGTTGTAGTGGCAGGAGGATGGTGTGAGGGCCGAAGTGCAGGAAATGGAGGAGATGCGGGTGAGGGCATCACTGATGACAACAGAAGGGAAACCACAAAGAAAGAGGACATTTGAGATGTCCCGGAAATGAGATGTCCAGCATCTGCAGAGTATTTTGTGTTTACGACTTCCTAGTTGCCTTCAGTTTAATTTTCCATAAGCGCCACTCTGACTTTCATGACTTTGCACTCTTACGCTATCAAAGTGATACTCAGTGCGAACCTAGGGCTTGTTATCTCATCTTCCCGATTATGCACATTACAGCCTTCAGCACCACCAACATGTAATTCCAATATTCTCTCCTTGATCCTTGTAATTTCAGATAACTGCATAACTGTGTTTCACCTGGCACCTTCATACCTTTTAAAGATTTAAAGATGAGCTTTATTTGCAACATGAACATTGAAACATACAGTGAAATCTGTTGTTCGTATCAACGACCTACACAGTTCAAGGATGTGTTGGAAGAAGCCCAAAAGTGTTGTCATGCTTCTGCCATCAGCACAGCATGCCCACAACTTACTAACCTCTCCGTCTTCTAGCATGGGAAAGGAAACCAGAATGCTCGAAAGAAGTCCACACAGATGGCTGCAGGAATTGAACTCTAATTTTAAGCTCTGTAAATGAAAGCCTGTACACCACCATGCCACCATTTTGACATCTAATCTTTCTTGCAAATCACCCCATCTCTGGCATCCCTTTCACCTGTACCCCACCCCCACTTCCCTGCATTTTAAATTAGTTTCATCTCTAATTTTTTTGATGAAAGGCTCATCAACCAAAATGCGAACCATTTCTCTCTCCACAAGAACTTTCTGACCTGCAATTTCTACAGTTAATATTTTCAAATATGTATTACCATTAAGACTACTTGTGCAGCTTAAGAATGATCAGTGTAACTGCATCAAGATCCACAGAACTGCAATAAACAGTCTTTGCAACCAGAGATACTCAGCTTCAAATTTAAAACTATCGTCCTTGGATTAAACTTTTCTTACTTCTTAAAAACCAGTGGTAAATAAAATCAAGCAATACTTACTGAGAAAGTGCAGAAAGCAGGTCATAATGCTTTATTGTGTCTGCTAATGTGTCAATGGCAGACTCAAGAGTGAGCAGTAGTTCTATAACAAAACCCTGTTGAGAGAAACAATAATGAAGTCTGAATTCAAAGAATGAAAATTATAAAAGTACAAAGTTCAAAGACTCCCATTTTGATTTCTCTAGCTTCAGGATTTTAAGCTGTACCAACGTCTGAATAAAGACCCACCAGATAGAACTCACAGTTCAAAAATTTCAGAACATATTCACAACCTCCATTATTTTAGATAGGGATTTTTTGACAAGAAAACTGCCACTCCTATTTGCACCTGTTTTCAGTGGTTTTTGCTTTACTTGATCAATTACTTTCCCCCAGAGCTTTGTAATGTCATTTGTTAGGACAATTAATTTATTCTCTTGTTGCTCTAGCAAACTCCATTTTACTTACTTCAGCTACCAGTCACCATCTTTAATTTCTCCAGTTCTACAGAAAAATATGCAATCGGTGACAGATTGATGCCTGACCTACTGAGTACATGAAGCATCATCTGCTTTCACTTGAAGATGCACATATATCTGCTGGAAGGCTTAATAGTTGAGAAAAGGGGAACTGAAAGGATAAAGAAAATGGATGTTGCCTACATAAAAGAATTTTCCAAGATGACCAGAGGCAATAAGCACAGTTGAGTCTCCCCAGCCTCATTTATTCCCTCGGCCAAGTTTGGCGATGTCAACATACATCACAGAGCATCTGGTAATCTTCATAAAAACGCCAAGGACATCAAGTTCATTGCTGCTAATTACCATGTAAACACCAAAAATAGCCCTTACTTTAGAAATTACCTAGGGTTACCTATAGCCCTCTATTTTTCTGAGCTCCATGTACCTGTCCAGGAGTCTCTTAAAAGACGCTATCATATCTGCCTGCACCACTGTCACCTGCAGCCCATTCTACACACTCACTATTCTCCGCGTAAAAAACTTACCCCCGACATCTCCTTCTTAACTACTTAAAACTGTACCCTCTCAAGCTAGCCATTTCAGCCCTGGGTAAAAGCCTCTGACTATCCACACGATCAATGTCTCTCATCATCTTATACACCTCTATCAGGTCACTTCTCATCCTCCGTCACTCCAAGGAGTAAATGCTGGGTTCACTCAACCCCTTCTCGTAAGGCATGCTCCCCCATCCAGGCAACAACCTTGTAAATCTCCTCTGCGCCCTTTCTATGGTTTCCACGTCCTTCCTGTAGTGAGGCGACCAGAACTGAGCACAGTACTCCAACTGGGGTCTGACCTGGGTCCAATATAGCTGTAACATTACCTCTCGGCTCCTAAACTCAGTCCCACGGTTGATAAAGGCCAATGATGCACCGTTTGCTTTCTTAACCAGAGTCAACTTGCACAGCAGCCTTGAGTGTCCTATGGACTGGGACCCCAAGATCCCTCTGATCCTCCACACTGCCAAGAGTCTTACCATTAATACTATATTCTGTCATTACATTTGACCTACCAAAATGAACCACCTCACACTTATCTGAGTTGAACTCCATTTATCTGGGTTGAATAAAGTTAATTATTCACCTGAGCCTCTTCGCCTGCATCACCAACTGTTTCAACAAGTCTTGACAGTACATCAGAGAGTGTGGATACAGTCAATGGTTGTTTTAGAGCTCTGAAAATCTGGAAAGATCTTCCAGCATAATGCCTGTTTGAACATGAAAGTGCTGTCTGCAAGGCCACTTCACTGAGGAGTTGCTCCAGCTGAAAACCTGGTTTGGAGAGAACCAAAAAGAAACTCAGTAAAAAAGACCGCGATTAAAAGTTTAAATGCTCAGATTATAACCATTTTGATTTGAAAATTTAGAATAAAAGTTCTAATTACCTGATCTAGATTGCTTGAATATGGACATTACGTGTTTTAAAAACACAGTTAACTGTTCAGCAGTTTTAATGTTGGGGTTCTTTGGAGAGACATCTTCATGATTCCAAAGTGGCCCTCGTTTTCTTAAGAAAAGAAGAGCGGATATTTTAGGGCAATTATAATATAAACAGATGTCGTTTTCCTACAATGTAAAAGTCAAATTAAATGATAAATGATATCAAATAATGGCAATTTACTCGTATGTTCCATGAAACTAACTAACTACTTTGGGAAACAAAAAGTGCCATTTCTGATTTGAACATGATTGAATGCAACAAGAGACCTCAAAAATTTTCATGGGGGACCAAGTAAAACTGAGGATAGTTCTTTCTCTGATATTGATGGCATATGGCATTAAGGGTATAAATTGATCTGTGATAATTGATAAAGAAAATTAATCACCAAGAATCCACAGTGTATCAAAATTCTCTTATACATTGGGGACAGAGTCAAACAATGCCACTGCACTGAATGTCTCATGGATTTTTTAGCTGATATCATGCAGGTTCTCATGGATGACGCAAGAAAGGCATTTGAATAGATATTCATATCCTCAAATACTAGTATTTTTGTGCAAACAGATGTTGGCATTGAAGGATGTGAGACACCCAGAGTGTCATGCTTAACAACAGCAGGAAAACGTCACTTGATAAACTTCACATTCAGTGCCTGTGTAGTTAACATCATGGAATGTGGCACCTTCAATCGCTAATCATACATGCTTTGGCAATCCGCAAAGCAAATTATTCTTTTCTCTTGCGCTTAAAGATTCATAAAGTATATACTGTAATTCTGGACAAAGACAATGTAAGAGCTGGGTTAGACCAATTCCAAGTGACAAATGCCCCCGGAGGAAGTCATGAGAATTTAATCTTTCTTACCCTTTACTCTCTCACTGGGGGGGGGGGGGGAATGGGACACCAAGCTCCCTGCTAAACTGTGGTAGCTTGCTTTTTTATTGAACTATAATATTTTGTGTTTTCTGCAAAGAAAGCAGTTTTTTTATTTCAGAAAGATCAGGGTACTTTCTTTTACTGATGTTTACAAGTTATGTCAAAATGGGACAAAGATTTAAATCAAATCTGATGTGCTTCCGTACATTTTGCTGTTGAAATATCTACTCTCAACTTATCCTTGCTAAGAAACATTATTATTAAAACAAATTGCGAGAGTACATGATTTTCTTCTGAACTTTAGAGTTCACAGTATCATTTGATTAATGGAAACTTCAGTCAGAACTTCCCCCTGAAGTCACCCTCTTGAAATGAAACTTTGTGCCATTGAATCATATTGCATTCATCAGCTTAAATCCTTTTGACTACTTGGCAAATTTATGCTGAGTGCAGCAGGCTATGGCAATCTTTTACATGATACACAGATTGCCAAAGCACAAAGAACCTTTCAGAACTTGACAGGACCTTGTAACCACCTATCTGCACAGACATGATTATAAGTGCACTCTGAAGTCAGCTGAAGAACACAAAAACCTGTTAGTAGTTATGTCAGATCTTATCACTGCACTCTCAAACAGCTGGATGACCAAGCATGAAGCAGTCAAGTTGCAAGTAACTGAACCAAAGTGGTAAGGATCAACATACTACATATTCATGTGTTAAGAGATGCAGCCAGAAAATTGCAGATCAGATGATCTAGACACTGAGTTAATGTCCTCCTTTAGCTATGGATGTATCAAATTTTCACAACGGAGTTGTCACAGCCCTCATTATTCCTTCATCAACTTATTTCAATTATCAAGGAAACACATTTTTTTGACTCAGGCTGGAAATCACTGAGGCTACACTGCAGTATTGACCTTTATCTAGACATTCTCTACGTACGGTGTGATGCTTCAGTGCTGCAGATTACCTGTTCCAAACTCTGGTTTCTATTTTTCTCAATAATATATGAGTAGCCCAAGAAGAAAAAAAACTGAAAAGTGAAGCCCCCCCCACCCCCACCCCATAACCCCTAAGCTAAACCTAAAATAGACTGGCCAGATAGCAGCAAGCACTAAATCTACTCCCGTGACTTCTGATAGACGCTCAATAAAAAAGTGCATATATAAAAAGATCAACTAAAATTGTAAAACAGTAGAAGAGTGAAAAAATCAAAAAGTACACCGATTAAAATGAAAATGATATAATACAAAGAAAAAAAAAAATATATATATATATATAAAAAAGCGTTGACATAGAGCAAACCGTATAATTAGGAAAGGAGATGAAATATCAGCATAGACTAGCAAAAAAATTACGAAGTTTAAGGCCTCAGGTATGTGTGAAAAACGATGCTGTGGGAGTGGCCACCCAGAATCCCCAGGGAAGGAGGAATGACGCAGTTAAAAAAGTTTGGCAACCATATTGATTAAACAAAAAAAATACTTCTGCCCTCAGATAGAGCAAAAAAGGGAAATTAAAAACTAACAGATTAACAGCCTCCAATCAGGCACTGATGATTTAATAGAGCGATTACGATGCTGAAGGCGAAGGTTGATCCAGGTAGCTCTGAGCTTCCGACGGAGAGTCAAAACAACGGGAAGACCCATCAGACAATCGGATCGTCAAACGTGCGGGATGTAGCAGAACTGGTTTTGAATCCATTTTGTAGAATTCCGCCATCACAGATCTGTAACGAACACGATGGTCGCGAACCTGTTTGCTAAAATCCTCCACCAATCGAAAGCGGAGATCTGAGAAATCAATGTAGCCTTTAGGTCGAGCAAAATGAAGCAACTTTTCCTTGTCTTGAAAATAATGAAATCGTAAAATAACATGCCGAGGCTTGTCTGACTTAGATGAATACAATGGGACCCTGTGAGCCCTATCCAATAGTGGTGGTTGATCAGGAAACAAGGTGGGAAATGAATCTGTTAAAAGTTGAGAGAAAAACTTAATAGGGTCTTCAGACTCGGCGGCTTCTCTGAGCCCGATAATTCTTATGTTCTGACGACACCTTCTGCATTCTAAATCAGAATTTTTAAAGGTAAGTAATCAAGTTTTTTCTTCATTGTACTAATTGCTTCTTCAATTTTTCTCATTTTGCGTTCATTCTGTTGGAACTTGGAGATTAGATATAGCAGTCTGATGTTCCGTGATAGTTGTTTTCATCTTATCAATTTCATTGATGATTGTCTCCGGTTCAGATGAAATCTCCACCCGGATCAAATCCGATCTAGCTTGCACAGTTACCACCGACTCAACAGGAGGGGGGTCGGTAGCTTTCGGTCTAACAGGAGGTTTGCTGTTTTTCCCGTTCTTAGACATATCGGACCTTAAAAACATCGAAATATGTAATGACAATCAACTGCAAGGTATTGTAAAGGTCGGTGCCTTAAAAGTTAGCTTAAATGTAGCTGATCATAGGATAAGGATCAGAGGTAATGGAGTGGATCAAGAACACGACCTCACTCTATGAGCACCCCCGGAAGTCCGATGGTCTCTATTTTTCTCATCCACTTTTCTACTAAAGAAATAAGCTTATGGAGGAGCCAAATGAGTTAAGGGAAAAGACGAAGAACTGTTCATTCCTTTTTGTTCTTCAGTAAACTGACTATACGTCAGTTCTGAACGAGAGTAACAAAATAAACCAGCATGAACTCATTAGAATACAGATAATCCTTTGTGTACCCCGGCACAGCCATTGAAACAAACACCTTGAAGGTTTAGAAAATTTAGAACAACAAATTTATAGGCATAGAACACTGGTTAAGCAATTTCTTTTTTTTAAAAACACCAGACATCAACCTAAGCCTGGTTTACTTGTCTTCATACACAATTTCAGATTGAAACCCCACAATTTTTTTTAAGGATGGAAATCGCAATAACTCAAGTGTTGACTGACACCTATTTTCAAACCTTGCATATGTCAATTTTGTTTACAACTTTCAAATCACCTTACCTTGTTGTTATAAATTCAATGAGTGCTTTCACCTTCTCATCCTGATCTGCAGGAATATCCACCTCATTTAGAACGGTGGGAGTAAGCTGGGGAATGGCAGCACTGGTAGTTCCCAGGCTGATGCTAGAAGAGGTAGAGCTTGAGCTGAGTCCTGAGTCAGTCATTGGCGATGGCTGGTAATCTGGTGCAAATTCACTGCCCCCTGCTGGAAGAATATTTTCTAAAAACATTAAACTTCAAAGTAAAATGACAGTAAAATTAGAATTTAACAATTTAAAATACCAAATTCTAATAATGCATTAAAATATAAACACAAGAGATTCTGCAGTGCAACACACACAAGTTGCTGAAGGATCTCAGCAGTTCAGGCAGCATCTGTGGAAATGAATGACAGTCGATGTTTTGGGCCAAGACCCTTCAACAGGACTGGAAAGGAAGCGGGAAGATGCCAGAATAAAACGGTGGGAGGAGGGGAAGGAGGGTAAGCTAGAAAGTGACAGGTGAAGCCGGATGGGTGGGGGAGGGTGGATAGAGTAAGACACTGGGATGTGATAGGTGGAAAAGGCAAAGGAATCTGAGAGGAGAGTGGACTACGATAGAAAGGGAAGGAGCAGGGTCACTAGAGAGTTGATAGGAAGGTGAGGAGTGGAATTAAGAGGCGGGGGTGGAGGGGAAGGAATTACTGGAAGGAGACATCAATGCTCATGCCATCAATATGGAGGCTACCTAGAAGGAATATGAGATATTGCTCCTCCACCGTGAGGGTGGCCTCATCATGGCAGAGTAGGTGGCCACGGACCGACATGTCGAAACCGGTTTAGTAGGGAGGAAAAAAATGGACAAGAGAATCACGGAGGAATAGATCCCTGTAAAAAGCGGACAGTGGGGGCCAGGTAACGATATGCTTGGTGATAGGATCCAGTTGAAGGTGGCAGAATTTGCAAAGAAAGATGTGCTGGATGTGAAGGCTCATGGGGTGGTAGGTGAGGACACGAGGAACTCTATCCCTGTTAAGACTACAGGAAGATGGGGTGAACACGGATGTCCGGGAAATGGAGGAGATGCGGGTGAGGACATATCAATAATGGAGGAAGGAAAGCCTGTCCTTTGAAGAAGGACATCTCCGATGTCCTGGAAAGGAAAGCCTCATCCTGGGAACAGATGCAGCAGAGAGGAAGGAACTGAGAAAAGGGAATAGTAATTTTTACAGGAGACACGGTGGGAAGAGCTATAGCCAAAATAGCTACAAGAATCAGTAGATTTATAAAAGATACGGGTAGACAGTTTGCCTCCAGAGATGGAGACACAGGGATCGAGAAAGGGGAAAAAGGTGTCAGAAATGGACCCAGTGAACTTACGGGCAGGGTGGAAGTTGGAGGCAAAGTTGGTGAAATTGACAACCTCAGCATGTCTGCATGAAGCAGCACCAATACAGTCATCAATGTAGCGCAGAAAGAGTTGTGAGGTATTCCCAGAGAAGGCTTGGAACATGGACCGCACATAGCCAATGAAAAGGCAGGCATAGCTGGGGCCCATGCTAGTGCCCTTGGCTACCCCTTGAGCTTGGGGAAAGTGAGAGAAGCTGAAGATATTCTCGAGGTTGAGGACTAGCTCCGCCAGACAGTGGAAGGTGGAGGAGCAGGAGGGGAACTGATTGGAATTTTTAAAATATAAAAAAAATTATAATATAAACCCATTAAGCTATTATACAAATTTTTGACCACATTTTATATAGGTATATGAAAACTAGGATTAACACCAACACAGAAAACACAATCGCTTGTATAATCTTTTGATTGAGTTTTTTCATTTGTTATTTTCTAAATGGGTAGATTTGTTCATTTTAGATTGAGCTCTTAGAAAGTTTATCTCCTAAATGACCTGGCTTCAGTTACAAAAATAATCAACTGTCCTTGCTGTTCAATGCTTTATTTCCTCCCTAATCTCAACATCTGGAACTGTTGTTACAAAAATAACAGAAAATAGCAACAATACTAAAGTTGGAAATATGGATGATGAATATATCATTTTCCTCAAAAATAAGTGTTAATCATATTTTAACCTTGATGGGCTATAACGGTTTCAGTGACACATTACACTTCCGTCAATGTAGTCTAATCCTGGGGACTGAAGACCTGCTTTAATTCTACTTTCCATTATTAACCGACCTTGAATCAAATGACAAAAGAATCCAAAAAGACTCTGACACTGATTTATGATATACACAACAGTAACTGACCTGTAAAACTGTACTCTACTTGAGTGGCTGGTTTGACAGTAAGCACCTTAGGTTCACTGAAATCCCTGTTTCTGAGGAGAACCGAGGCCATAGCTTGAACATTATTATTATAAGCCATTACTATAAGCAAGTGCAAAAGCAATCGCTTACAATGTTCATAAACTTCAGGATGCTGGTGATCAAATCCTTTATAATGGAGAAAGAAAATCAGGAATGAGTTCGTTTTTACTTGTACACAATTGTTGTCATAACCAAATACATTTGTGCGATTTAAAGAGATAAAATAGGAAATACAGATGTTTTTGTACAATATACAAATTTAAATGATTATGAAAATCATACATTTTTAAAATGCCATAACAAGATATATCCAAAAAGGGAACACTGTCTCCCTCTCAAAATATTCTTTGTTTTTAAATTTTGATTTTCCTATCTCAAAATGCATTGTAAAATTCACAAACATGTTTCTTATACTTGTACTGTGACTTTGCTGCAGTAACAAGTTGACTTTATTTTTCATTGGTTTCTCTTTAACATCCTGCCTAATTCTGTCTATGGAGAGCTATGGATGCACATCATAATCGCTCTGCAAATCATTATCACTCTGAACATCATTTTAACTCAGCATTCTGCACTGCACATCAAAAACAAAACAATTTCACAGCAAGAGTTACCTATAAATATTGCATGAAGCAAAAGATGCATATAGTTTCCCCATTCCACCTTTACACTGTGATCAACTATAAGGTCTGTCAGAAGGATAACGGCTATGTTACATCTGGGAAATAAAGAAAAAGAATTTACTTTGATTTTCAATACATGAATGTAACTGTCTATCAATATCATCAAGTTTTCCTGAAAAAGAAGATATCACTCAATTACTGAATTTACGCAGCCTTAATCAACATAATTGCAAGGCAAATCATCCCAGATTAATCAGGTATGAGGATAGTATTTGGTACACAAAAACACTCTCCATAAAATGAAGTAACGTACCAGAAAACATTTAGTAACCTAAAACAAATGGACATTTTAATTAACTCTTCCGGAGATAAATCCAAGATCCTAGTTTGTTTTCTTCCCTTATAAGTTCCTATGTGAACAAGCCACAAAGTGCCTATGTCATTGTGCCTACATCACAATGAGTACTTCGTGGCTACAATGCAGAATACCTAAGACAGACAAAACACATGTTTCACTGCTCTGCCTCACCTTTAGGAGAATATTGCCATTAAGCCACCACCACCACCTGTCAACTAATTCCCATATCTTCACAAGGAATCATGATGGTCTGCTTAAAATGGAAATAACTTTGAGCTCAACAACGAGATGATTGCATAGATTCTTGATTGGCCAGGGAAAGAAGAGGTACAGAGTGAAGGCAGGAGACTGGGTCTGCGAGGGAAATGGATCAGCCATGATGAACTGGTGGAGCAGACTCGACGGCTAAATGGCCTAATTCTGCTCCTATATCTCATGGTCTTATGAAATGCAGCATAAAGATGATTTCTAAATTTGCTTTGCTTATTCATATGCTTGCATCTAACAGAATAAAATCAAATTTTACCTGGGTCCTCATCTTTCATTCTGTCAACTTTTTAAAAAAACTATGTTTTAAGATCTGCAAGGTTGACTTTGCTTTTCAAATCTATATTCATATTAACCTTGAAAAGCAAATACAATCCAGTGGAAGTTTAAATACTTGATGAGGAATCAGAGAGAACCATTAAGCCAGAAACAGACCCTGAGTATGCACCAACCATCAAGCACCTGCTTACATATCCTGCAAAAATCCTATTGGGATGACAAGAAACTGGAGCATCCAGTTAAAACACACGCAGTTGCAGACAGAAACTGCACACTCCACACAGATAGCTCTGGAAGTCAGAATTAAACCCAAGTTGTTGGAGCAGCTTTACTAACAAAGCTACAGTGTTGATTTACAGGCTGAAACTTCATTGTAAACTACAAAAATATCTAATGATCCAAAATTTTAAATTAAAACATAAGTGATAATTCAAAATTTAACCTGGACTGTACATTAACAATCAAATCAGAAATATAATTTGCCAAAATATGTTCTATACAGATCAAACACCAAGAAAAAATTTTGTTGAACAACAGGAGCATATGAATTCAGTAATATTGTAAACAGGACATTACAATTATTTAATTTCATTAGCTTTATAGGAGGCTGGGAGTAACTGCTTTAGTATTCACTGACCTCTGTAAGGGTACACCTGGGTTACCAGTCTCGGGCAAATAATCAGCTAGTGGTGACCAGCTTCCACCTGAGGGAGGAAACGGCAATGGTTCTGCTTTGTTGAATTCCATCACTTTCAGCCTCCAGTTCGCATACATTGGCATGGAATCACCTTTTAAATACACATGTAGTAGTAGAGTTAGTAACAAGTTCTTTAAATAGTTGATTTAATTTTATGCCCAGACAATGTCAAGTATGTTTATATACATTATTCTGTGCAGAGTATAATTGTTCTCAAATTATATACCCTCCCTTCCAAATAGCACTCTGCTAAAATTCATAACATTGAAAATATCAGTTCTGTATGAATGCAGTCTGTACAATCCTAAATATTATCCCCATCAACTCCAGGCATTTAGTCAGAAGTCTTAAGAAACACTAACTTCCCAGCAGACTCAGCCCAAGTGGCAAACACACTTTAAGTCGAAACCAGGCTCTGCATCGTGATTTGAAACCAATTTACATACTCTTCTCCTCTTCATAGGATCCCCCAGAGCTGCTGCTGTAACGAGACTCTAGCCGGTGATGCTGCCGGTTTAGGTTACCATTGAGTCCACCATAGATGTCAAGGTGTCCATAACTGATAAAATAGAAAAAAAGTAGTCAATTAAGTTTGAGAACATTCCATGTTTGTATGTCTAACTTGGAAACAAAGATTTAAGCCTTGGGGTCTAAATATGAAAGCATCATAAAATGGTTAAAGGAACTACCATGCAGAATTGACTGTTGAATGAAATGGAGTGAACACGGCGAACTTGGGCCAAACCTTGTCTGCCCAGTAGCCCCCATCCACGATTTCCATCTACAGAGTTTCCAAGCCCTACTCTAACCAAAATGAGATTTGGAAAACTCACCTTGCCAGTCCAAGCACCTTGAACTCCACAGACATGGTCTTTGCAACAGCCTACCTGAAAGCCTCACAAAAGGATTGACAGCCAGCAAAGACCATCTTCAGCTTTGCCAACTGTAAAAATTATGACCTAGTCATCCAAAATAAACTTTTATGAATTAACAAAGATACTTAAAAGTAATTTTAAGAATGAAACTAAACCTAAATAGTTAAAAGAACGAAGCAAATATGAAGCCATACACTTTTTATTTAAACCTAGGATGTTATTATCTTGTACAGCACCTGTGAATTCATATCCTAGCATTGTGCAGTGGGGGCAGAAAGCCTTCAAAGCAAGCCCCAAAGACTTTGAGTGCTGCATGGAGTTTAATGATCCCCTAGTGGAGAATGTCAGTGATTGCTGCTTCAATGGCATTTTATACCGGACACTCCATCACCAAATTCCCAATATGCCTCAACCAGACTTGCATTGAAGCATCATACACAAAGTCTACCATTGGAAGCCTCATACTTCACTGTTTCTGAGACTGCAACAAAGTCAAGCATTGCAGAGTCATCAATTTAATTCTGTTAGCCGCCAATTCAGATGCCGTCAATGTGAACAAAGAAATAATACCTACACATTCAGAGATACCACCAGCGTAGTGAGAAAATATAATTAAAATGCCAATTCAACAGGGTGGAAAAACTCACCCACAGCATTCCAAATAAACTTTGACAGATTGCTAAAATATTTGATTCTTCTGATGGTTAGACACCTTCCAAAGAATCCAAAGTTATTAGAAGTCAGGCCATTTATCTAAAAATGTTGCCATCCCTTGAAGCTGGTCTCCACTGGTGAAATTAATGGAAGAGAATTCCCCATAAAGTACAACATAGCACAAGTCAGTTGAGTTGAATTTTCACTGCAAGTGATAAGCAATTGTGCAGTTTCTCATTCCATATATGTAGAATCACTTGTGAATAACTGAGTAAGGCTGAGACTTTGGTGTTCATGGAATTTCGCTGCTAAGTGTTTTTATTGTTTCCTGCTGAGGTTCATATGGAATTTCTGCTTCCTGAAGATGTCAATAGCTCTACTCCACTCACTTACTCTTGCTTCACATGCCCACTGTCCATACTTCCATTCATTCTGTACGTCACATCTTGAAGTAACTAGTTTGTGTCAAACCTTTACAACTGAAATATTCTTTAGCACTTGCTGTGATGCTCCCTTTAGACTTCTACATCTTGAACTACAGTACAAACTTGCAGATTTGTACCAATGACTTGGAAGAACATAACTTCAAAGTTAATGTTCTCTTCAACAAGCTAGCAGAAGTTTTTAACTTTTGCTTCAACTTACAGAAGAACAGTCTCTCAGCATCTTTGGATTGAAGATTTTGGAAGTGATAGTAATATTCTGACAGACAGGTAAAACAGAAGCCTGCAGGTTCAGTTACCACAACAGGAAACTCCCACAACTGTCAATGCCAGTAGAGAAGGGTCAACAGGAACAAAGAAGACTAACATTTAAATCACACTAGGATATCCATTAGTGTTTCTCTACTCAAGAGATTAATGAGACAGTCAAGGAGTCAAAGAAGTGAAAGGTTTAAGAAAATAAAGGACAAAGAAAAGAGAATAACAACTTGCACTCACAATAAATTTCACTATCTCTACCTAGTCTAAAGTAAACCAGTGAAATAATGTTTTTGAGCAATCACTAAAGAAATATAAGGAGTCAGCTGAAGTTGTAAAGAATAAATGCCAACAAACAGTAATGGCAACCAGGTTCTCAATTCTAAGACAAAATAGACTACTGAATCTGGAACAAGAAACAGAAGGGGAAAAGCTCAGTGGGTCAAACAATGTCAGGCTATACCAGGTATGGGGAACTTCTTCCATTGATTTCAGTTTGTGGAGGCAAAAGATGCATGTATGTTAATATTTGTGTAAGGTAGGAATTGCTTCAGGGATGACTACTGGCCAGGATAGTGAGAGAAGCCCCCTCATCTTCCTCAAGGTGAAATAACAGAAAAACAGAAACTGCAGGAATAGTAAATCAAAGGCAAGAAAAATAGTGACAATATCTCCAGCTTGCTTAGTTAAAAATAACATGCTCAGAAAATCCAATGTAACAGTTAAAAAAAATTAAAGTACATACTTTTCTTCAATAGTAGGATCCTTCGCTAATTTACTGTCCTGATGACCATCATGTCCAGCCACCATTGTATTGCTACTGGAAGTGGTTCCTAAACATTACAAACAGAATGAAACTGGATGGGGCAAGAGTTGCCTGAAAAAGATCAATCTCAATTTATAATAAAAAAAAACACTCCAAATTAAAAATACAATAATAAAATTATCTATTGGAAGACAAAGAAAAAAGCAATCTTTCATGATAACTACAGAAAACTAGAAATAATAACATTGTCCTTTGTATACTGGTAAACCATTGTTACCTGAGGTGATAGACGGGATCTTGTGGCTAGAGGTGATGCGATAGTAGGGTGGGTTATCCATGTGAATTACCACTGAGCTGACTGGATCTGTCAGCTGCAGTTCTTCAACCAGCTCCTCCAACAACTGCATTGTTTTATCTCTCCCCAAATAGACAACTACTTTTTTGATCTGCAAAGACACAACAAAGGGTTATGATCAAGAAGTAATTTGTGATCTCTGGAGAAGTGCATCACTTTCTGCCTTCCTTCGTGAGCTAGAATATTGAGGCCAAATACTTCATGGCAATAACAGAATTAACTCTGAGCTGTTATTCCATCAAGTCATACTCAGTTTAACATCTTACCTTCAACAATTACCTTTGTTTTAAGTGACTACACAAAAGCATTTGATAAAGTGAAGCACAATAAGTTATTCGAAATATTACAGGAAACTCTAGACCTAGATTCGAAAGACCTCCGCCTAATCAGAAATCTTTACTGGGAACAAACTGCCGCTGTAAGAGTAGATGGAGAAGTGAGTCAGTTTACAAAAATCAAGAGAGGTGTTAGACAAGGGTGTGTTTTCTCCCCTAATTTGTTTAATGTCTACAGTGAAACAATATTACAAAAAAATAAGAGACATCTTGGGAATCAAATTTGGCAGTGAAAACATAATTTTAGACATGCAGATGACACTGTTAATTGCAAGTACAGAGGAAGAACTACAAAACTTAATTGATATACTTGTTGAAGAAAGTGCAAAAATGGGTCTATCAATTGCAAAAAGACAGAATGTATGGTGATATCCAATAAGAAAGAGAATCCTATCTGCAGGCTGAGAATAAATAGGGAAGACATAAACAAGTACAGAACTTTTGCTACTTAGGAAGCTGGGTGACATCAGATGGCAGGTGTGACATGGACATCAAAAAAAGTATAGGGATGACAAAAGACACCTTTATGAGAATGAAGAGTATACTGACCAACGCTAAACTAGGCATGACAACCCGCCTCAGAACACCAAAATGTTACGTTTATCCAGTTATGTTATATGGCTCAGAATATTGGACAATATCTAGTAACATAAGGAAATGAATTGAAGCAGCAGACATGTGGTTTTTGAGGAGGATGCAAAGAATATCATGGACGAAACAAATATCTAATGAGGATGTCATGAACAGAGCAAGCATGAAAAGAGAAATAACGTATGAGATTATGAAAAGGCAACGTGACTTCATTGGACATGTGATTAGGAAAGAGAAGTTAGAATGCACGGTAATTATGGGAAAGATTGAAGAGAAGAAAGCAAGAGGAAGGCAAAGACAAATGATGATGGAGACAACAGCCAGTGAACTGGAAATGAATACCAACGAATCGATCCACTTGACCTGAAACAGGAATGTGTGAGCCATGGCAGTCAAAGCTCAAACTGGGCGTGGCACCTGATGATGATGATGATGACCTTCAACAATATCATAATACAATTAAACAATGTTGACTTATGTTGCCTTTATTATCTGTCTGATATACTGTAAGCAATTTTAGGAGAACTTGCTCTTCATTTTTTTTTAAGAAATAAAGAATTTCATAAAAGAATACTGCAATAGATTACATACTTTCAGTTCTCTTGCTATAATCCATTCTATTGTTTCATTTGCACCCAACATCTGTAAAGGTTTTCTTCCTCAGCTTGAATTTTCAAATGTAAATATTGAGTTCTCTAATAAAGTATGCCCACTAATTGAATGGTTTAATATTCCAGTGAACACAGATAAGTTATATCATTTTACCTCACGGTAACAGGTCCTTTGGTCCAATGAGCCCAGACCATCCAATTACACCATGTAATCAAATGAACTACTAAACTGTGCACCACGGGAAAGTGAAGGAAACCAGAGCATCCAGACAAAACCCATGCAGTCACGGGGTGGGATGTACAGACTCTTTACAAACAGTGGTGGAGTTGAACCCAGGTTGCTGTTGCTATAATAGCATTACACTAACTGCGATGCTACAGTGCTGCCTCAATTACAGGCTGGGTGAGTGGGCAGATGCAGTTTAATGTGGATAAATGTGAGGTTATCCACTTTGGTGGTAAGAACAGGAAGGCAGATTATTATCGAAATGGAGTCAAGTTAGAAAAAGGGGAAGTACAACGAGATCTAGGTGTTCTTGTACATCAGTCACTGAAAGCAAGCATGCAAGTACAGCAGGCAGTGAAGAAAGCTAATAGCATGCTGGCCTTCATAACAAGGGGAATTGAGTACAAGAGCAAAGAGGTCCTTCTGCAGCTGTACAGGGCCCTGGTGAGACCACACCTGGAGTACTGTGTGCAGTTTTGGTCTCCAAATTTGAAGAAGGACATTCTTGCTATTGAGGGAGTGCAGCGTAGGTTCACAAGGTTAATTGCCGGGATGGCGGGACTGTCATATGTCGAAAGTTTCGAGCGACTGGGCTTGTATACTCTGGAATTTAGAAGGCTGAGAGGGGATCTTATTGAAACATATAAGATTATTAAGGGATTAGACACGCTGGAGGCAGGGAGCATGTTCCCGCCGATGGGTGAGTCCAGAACCAGAGGCCAGTTTAAGAATAAGGGGTAGGCCATTTAGAACGGAGTTGAGGAAAAACTTTTTCACCCAGAGAGTGGTGGATGTATGGAATGCTCTGTCCCAGAAGGCTGTGGAGGCCAAGTCTCTGGATGCTTTCAAGAAAGAGATGGATAGAGCTCTTAAAAGATAGCGGAATCAAAGGTTATGGGGATAAGGCAGGAACTGGATACTGATTGTGGAAGATCAGCCATGATCACAGTGAATGGCGGTGCTGGCTCGAAAGGCCGAATGGCCTACTCCTGCACCTATTGTCTATTGTCTAATTATTATTTATCATGAGGATAGACAGCCAGTTTCAATCTTGACTGATGGCATTCACCCTATAGTTAAGCAATACTTAACTAAGAAACATGAATAAAGATGATATGGAACATCGAACTGCATCCAGAATGGCTTGAGCATTGGATAGTATAAAAGAAAATATCAGGATGTTCTTTGTACTTTACACCCAACTCAGTATAATCATTATTATGAAATGTAGTCACTGCTGCAACACACAATTATAATCGAAGACTACACAAACCTTAGGGACATACTTTGTTGTGGGGTGTTGATTCAGATAACTGGCCAACGATGGACAAATGTTAACCAGTAAATTCCTGCTCTGTTTCTGAATCAGTGTAAAAGAGAACTAATTCTGCATCTATTACAAATCACATATATTAAACTAAAGGTAACCTACATTATATGTTCATGTTCTTGGACAGCAATGAGAAATTGTAAGGATAATCAGCTCAGCCTTAGCATCCACGTTTACAGAGCTATCTTCATAAGAACACTGACAAAAACCTATGCTCACTAGCCTGAGGTAAAATAGAAGGGTGTAAATAAGCAAATCTAAAAAAGTAAACATATAATTAAGGGAAGAAAATTATCACTAAAATACTATTATACTGATATATATCATCTTATTTGTGATGCATTAAGCTTTACAAAAATAATGGGATTAAAAACAAACCAACTTGGTGGATGTTGACTTCAAAGGAGGATTGGTTTGTTAGGTCTAAAGGGTTCCTCTTATTTCTAATAATTTTTACATTGTTTCCAGTAAAATGACATGCAGATCTTATGAAAATAATAAATGAACACCAAGGTGAAAATATACAAGTAAAGTGAAGGAGATTGCACCTTCCTAAACAATAAGACACAGATTGCATATCATGCTGTAGGTCCCTTTTGCTGCACGACTCAATTAATCAACACTCATGGATAAAAAGCAAAGAAAAACACATTTACAAACTGATAAAAAATTCCAACATCCATTTAAAGGAATACAAATTAAAAATGTACTGTAAAAAAACACTTCTCTGTATGAAGGAAAGTCTGTAAAATAATTATTGATTTACAAGTGTTAATTACACATTGCAAACAAATGCAAGAGGACAATTGGACGTAACAAATGATTTAGACGCTCCATGACATTTACTTACATAAGGCAAGAGGCTGGGCTCACTTGTCACACCACACATACTGATAAGGAAGTGCAGGATTATTTTCAGGTTTTTGGGCCAGCTGTCTGCCAGTGTTGTCCACACATTCTCTATCTCCGACCACGCCAGCTCATCACCATACTGTCAAGGACAAATAAATTAAATATTAACAAAAAATAGACTATAAACTCCGGCAGGAAAGTAACATTCACAATCAGGGACAACTTGTACTTTTACTATCAATTTTGACATACTAAACGAATTAAAGTAATCTGCATCACTGCGATTGCATATCAAATAGAAATTACAATATGAAAATGTTGCCAGTCCCAGAGATTTGGCATTATTAATAATTACAACTGGGCCTCTGAACCTCCGTCTGCAATTCGATCCTCAGCTTCCTATTCGGAAGTCCACAATCTGTGCAGATTGGTGATAACATATCCTCCTCACTGACGATCAACACTGGTGTACCTCAGGGGTGTGTGCTTAGCCCACTGCTCTACTCTCTATATACACATGACTAAGCACAGCTCAAATACTATCTATAAAATTACTGACAATACAACCCCTGTTGGTAGAATCTCAGGTAGTGATGACAGGGTGTACAGGAGTGAGCTATGCCAACTAGTATCCAGGACATCTTCAGGGAGCGGTATCTCAGAAAGGCAGCGTCCATTATTAAAGACCTCCAGCACCCAGGGCATGCCCTTTTCTCAGGTAGGAGGTACAGAAGCCTGAAGGCACACACTCAGCGATTCAGGAACAGCTTCTTCCCCTCTGCCATCTAATTTGTAAATGGACATTGAATCTTTGGATATTACCTCACCTTTTTTTTTTAAACATACAGTATTCTGTTTTTGCACGTTTTAAAAAATCTATTCAATATACACAATTGATTCACTTATTTATTACTATTATTTTTATTTTATTATTATTTTTTCTCTCTGCTAGATTATGTATTGCATTGAACTGCTGTTGCTAAGTTAACAAATTTCACGTCACATGCCGGTGTTAATAAACCTGATTCTGATATAACTGAACTTAGGAATACAAAATAGTGGATTCCACTTAATTGGGCCATTGGTTATTCGAGGCAGCTGCTTATTTGTGATAACTCCTAAAGAACAAAAACTAATTGAGAAAATAGCCGGGATTCCTTTTATTTATTTGAGACACTATGCTGCATAAGTGGGACAGGGGACTATTGGCAAACAGTTTCTAAATAGTGCCAGTAGCATGCACTTGTGTGGCCATCTACACCAAGCTTAGAGTGAACAGTTTTTAAATAATATCAGTCGCATGTGCCTGTGTTGAAAGGACAGTGATTTTTTTTTTCCACTGATCGTTGGTAAGAGATAAGCAGCAGACAATTCAGAACTGTTTTGCTTGCTACGGTTTCAAGGATTCAGGTTTGGAGATGCTAGAAATAGCCAGGAATGAAAATGAAATAATTTCACTACCTCAACAAATTAGGGACTACGAAGAATTTGAAGGTATTGACAATCATCTTGAATGTTACAATGAAAATGAAGACTCGGAGGATACAACCATTGAAAGGATTGTATGAAGGTAGTCCACTATCTACACTTGGTGTCTGTGCTGATTTGTTCATTTACAGTCAAAAGAACACCGCAGCGTACACCGGATATATTCCTCTGTTGATAATTATTAGGAACTAGTACACAATCTTATAATACTGTAGCAATATTGGTGTTCTAATTTGTTTTGTATTACATTTAAATACATGATTTGTTACTCAGTTGAATGGTAGCTTGTCTTTTTTTATATACCTTCTAAACTATTTTCATGAAATTTTAGCTAATTGGGACAGCCACTTAATTGGGCCAAAATGTACTGGTCTCAATTATCTGGAATCCATTGTATTCTTTCCCAAAAATACAGATTTTAGAAATCACTCCACAAAAAAAAACAATAATTTCATGCATCGTGGCACCACAGGTCTATTAATGGTTCTATAATTATGGTTAAGATGATCACAAATCTTGCCAAACCTATTTCTGTGCTCAATCTACAGGTTTGAGAAAATGACTGAGAAAATCAAGAATATTATACCTGGTAAGGAATCTCAGAGTAAAACCCTGTTCCACCATATGTAAAAATCACAACCTTTTCATGCAATAAAACTTTTGACATTTAATGAATCATTATGCATAGTTGGATTAATACTTTTTATGATATTGCAAACTTCCTTTGAAAAGAAAACAATATTATTACACTTACTTTTGCTGTCATATACATCAGGTTATTTAGCACCATGATAGTAGCTTGTGGAGATCCCCAACCTTCCCCTTTCAGCCAACGTCTGCTGTTAGTCATCATTTCCCTGTCTTTCATGTAAACTGCATCAGCTTCATCCATGGTCTTTGCGGAAGGCAAGGGTTTGAAATCTACCAATTCAATGTTATTCATCCAGGGCAGAAGGTAGTGCAGCATCACTTGCCGACCAGCAGGGTGTGCTGTTTGGATTCTGTGACTGACTTCTGTGGATTAAAACAACAGTACCATAATTCAATACAAATTTTCTTCAGTCAATTCAGTAATTTCCTAAAACACCCACAAAATTAATTATAAGCATTTTTAGAAATAAGTACTGTATCATATTAATAATACTGGTTTGAGCAAAAACAAACCACATCTTCTCAGGGACAGAAATAACTTGTTTCCCTTCTGGTTTTGAGGTGGCTTGTGAAGCCAATATGAAAATTGTAGACTCTTCCACATAAGGAGGAGACTGAAAAAAACAAAAGAGTGCAAACATGTGCTCAACTGTCACATACACAAAGCTTATGATGATCCCACTGCGTGGACTCAAAGCACTCATTACCACCCCTCATGTTCCTTATCCACATGAGAAGTCATAGGCCAGAGTTTCTCAAGATGCCAGTGATGATGTACCTCTTCAAGGAAGCTTTGTGCATTTCAATAATTCTTTATACCTGGCTATTAGGTCATTTCCTCCTACAAAAGAGCATAGAATAGAATGTTTGTTTTGCAAGTCAAAATATTGGGTATGACAGCTGACTCAGAGTAACCAGTAAAAATGCTGGCAATATTGGCCTGGAAGTGGATACTGATGTTGTTTCACTCAATCTTTTAGTGAATTTGGAAGATTTTCCAAAGACAATTTTAATGATACTATTTTTTCCCCAGTACTTAGCTTGAGAGGCTTGCTGTGGGTGGTCCAGGTCTCAGAGGCAGGGATTACTGCTGCCCAGCAGACCATAGCTTTATATAGGTTGAGGTTTTGATTTTCAAATACATCTTTCCTCTCAACTGAGTAAAGGCTGTGCTGGTGCTTTTAAACTGCCATAAATCTTATTACCAATTTCTGCTTTGCTGAGAGGTGGCTTCTGAAATGAGTGTAGCCCAGCTTTCCAGGATCTTGTGAACCTTCATTATCAGAGGGCAGCATGGTAGTGGCCAGATGGGTGGAGGGAGTAGATTGGCAAAGAACTTTGAACTAGCAGACATTGAACGTGAGGCCCATTCTTGCATGCTTCGGTGAATGAACTGATATTTCCTTGGGCATTAACTGATAAAGCTTCTGAGTATGTGCAAATGCAAGCTTTATCAACTTGGTTCTGGAGTTCACCTATCTCAGGCTACATCCACACTACGCCGGATAATTTTGAAAACGAAGCCTTTTCTCTTCGTTTTGACACTCCATCCACACTTCATCCCCTGAAAACAGAGATTTTCGAAAACACTCTCCAGAGTGTGTAAATTTGAAAACGATTGTTTCGCGTTGTAGTGTGGATGGGGTAAATGGAGAGATTTAAAATCGTTGTCATGACAATGCCGCAACAACAATGCTTTTTCTGCTTCTGCTTGGTACTGCGCAAGCACTGCCGAATGGCTGTTATAACGCGCAGTTGGTGTGAACGGTGTGAGAGTTAAATTGTAAAGTGATCTTTTTTGACTAGATCCCCTAAATTGATTTGATTGAGTCTATCTTTAAAAATATTAATGTCAGAAACCCTGTGCAGGTCTGGTGTCAGAAGATTCCAATCTCTTGTTGATCTTGGGTAGAGGACAGCATCATGCGTGTGTTGTTTACTTTATTGTCTACGTTAATAGTTTGTTTGGAATTAAACATCTCCACTGCTTTGCTGACTTTGTAGTCGTTTGTAACTCGCAGAAACAGCTCAACTTCATTGTCTGTCTAATCGAAGAAGTCCGGTCTGATTTTTCCAGCGGAGGTTTTCTTTGTATTCCTCGAAGACATTGTTGAAAACTTTCTTTTGCTGTTGTTGTTGGTACTCTAGTTTTATTCTATGGAAATAGCACAACGCCGCCACGGAAACGTAAATATTACACTGTTTCCTCTTCGCCTGTTTGTTAGATTCACCCAAATATCCGTTTTGGTATGGACAGAGATATTTTGAAAAACGCGTAGTGTGGATGCCTGTCGTTTTTACTTGAAACCGGCGTTTTCAAAATTAGCCAGTCTAGTATGGACATAGCCTGAATAAATCTGAAAATGCCTAATATCCGTTGCAGTGTGGACAGGGTAACCGGAGCTTTTTAAAACCACTGTCATGACGTGCCGGAACAGATGGCATTTCATTGTTTTCTTGAATGCACAACCTAACAATTTCAGAACAGACGGCAACGAGACTGAAGCCAGAAGAGTTAGAAATGTACTCACCAAATACTTTGACTCACAGCTTACTGAATAAATAAGTATACTCACTTTGCCCTGTTTTCTGTCCTTGCTTGTATGAAGGTGGTTTACTTATTTATGAAAGTACTTCTCTGACAATAGATATGTAAAAGCCTAATGTAACATTGTATGGAAATACAAGATAACACTGATGCAGACATGTTTTATACATTTAACAAGGTGCTTTATTAATACAACAGAATTAGTCAGTTTTTCAATGTTCGCCGTCAGCCGGGTCATACTGTCCGTGAACTCCCTGTCGGTTGCCTCTATACACTCCAGTATTTGTTTTTTTAGCTTTATGTCCTCCTGCGCGAGAGCCAAGAGCAATTCCTTTTAAGTTTTTCTACTCTGTAACTGGACAAACGTGCACCAAGTATACTGTTTCCTCTTCACTTGTTTTCTGTGTGTCCTGCGCATGCCCAGTAGGAGGAGATTTGCCCAAATTTCTGTTCTAATGTGGATGGAGATATTTTGAAAAACGCTTGGTGTGGACGCCTATCGCTTTGACGCGAAACCGGCGTTTTCAAAATTATCCCGTCTAGTGTGGACGTAGCCTCAGGTTGAACATTTTCTAATTAGTTACAGGAATTAGCTCCGCTCCAACTTGAAGGTTGTTGAAGAAAAGTTACAACACTGAGGTGAGAGAGATTGAGAGAAATATTGGATCAATACAGTTTCCATAGCATCTTGGAGCAAATGTATTCAGAGATAAGTTTCTTTGGACAGTCAAATTTGAAGTACTTCATAGGCCCTTCTGATTGGTGGAGGCAAGGTCTTTATTGAGATTTAAGGACATAAACACCAACTGGCAATGTCCTTTGCCTGCAGTTTTCTTGGAGTAGTCAGTGAAGATCATGCCCTGTATTACTCGAGATCAAGGGTTCCCAAGCTTCTTTTATGTCATAGACCAATACAATTAAGCAAGGGGTCTGTGGACTCCAGGTTGGGAACTCCTGCTCTAGATGGATGGAATTCCAGTGGAATAGTTGAAGACCACCCTGTCGATGATCTTCTCTGTAGCTGATACAAAGCCTAGTTCCTACAGTTGGGCTTAACTGTTCAGCAAAAATGGTCATGAATACAATAGCCCTGAAGGTCTTCTTAAAGATCTTCCTCATTCTAGAAGAGGACAATGAAATTGTGGATATGGGTCTGAAACTCTTAATTATCAATATTTTTGAATTTAACAATCAGCTGGTCACTGAGAACTTCCAAGGCAAAACAGAAACAATGTTGCAGGAGCTCAGCAGGTCAGGCAGCATCCAGGTAAGTGAAGAAATAGTTGTCAATTTGGGTTGATACCCTTCAAAAGCACTGGAAAAAAAGATGAAATATCAGAAGGGATTCTTAAGTCATGAGAATCAGCATCTGCAGTTTTTTCTTGTTTGAGAACTTCCAAAGGCCTTGTTAATTTTCAACCACACGAGACTTTCTTAATTTCTTGTTGGTCAATGTTAGCAGAAAAGCTGGACCGA
The DNA here is from genome assembly GCF_030028105.1 of Mobula birostris. Classification (NCBI taxonomy): domain Eukaryota; kingdom Metazoa; phylum Chordata; class Chondrichthyes; order Myliobatiformes; family Myliobatidae; genus Mobula; species Mobula birostris. The sequence continues at coordinate 62,248,007 of NC_092372.1, read as the reverse complement.
GTAGGCTGCTGGGGCACGGAGTCTAGGACACTCATGTCAAGGACAGGGCCGTGGTTGAGGAGGTCTTCAGTGCGTTCTTTATGGTGTACTATAGATTCCATTGGCAATCTATACACATCTTGGATAAATGACATGGACAGTCAAAACACCTCGAACTGAATCAATACTTGTAAAATGAGCACAGTACAGACAAAAACTAGAAGAACATTAAGGAACTGAAATCCATGGGAATTACTGTTTATGTTTTTAATCAAACCCTTCTGGCAACACAAGGCAGATATTGTTTTCACATGAAAAGAATATTCAAATTATCAAATTTGCATACACTTTTGTAAAGATGCCATCCTTACACTAGTTATGAATATTTTATAATCGACTTATCATTAAGATTTTATGTACTAATCTGAAATGTAAAAAGCCTAAAATATTTATAATTAATGAAAACATGGTACATTTATAAAAGTTTATCAAATTTGCCAATGATAATAAGTACAGTATTTAATTAGACTCTTTAAAAACCATTAAAACATTATTTGCAATAAAAGCAAAAAGACCTTTATGGTTGTTTTTTTTAAATAGGCACAAAATAAGTGACTTTTCAGGAATGATAACTGTAAGCAAATTTGAAATACTGCTTCCACAAAGCATTATTGTAACAGTTAATGCAAAGGGTTACAGCACCAACGACCCAGGTTCAATTCCCACCACTGTCTGTAAGAAATTTGTACGATCTCCCTGTGACTGCATGAGTTTCCTCCAGATGCTCTGGTTTCCTCCCACATTCCAGACATACAGACTGGTAGATTAATCACTCACATGATGTAATTGGGAGCCGTGGGCTAAGTCAGGCCACAAGGGCCTGTTACCACACTGTATCTCTTAGAAAAAAAAGAGAGGAACTGTCACAGATACAACCAGTGAAATATACCTGAGAAGATTGAGATTGTGAGCTCTGGGTAAGTCCTTGCCAATTCCTCTGATAACTGATAGTAGGAAACAGAGTACAGATGTGGTAATGGAGAAGGGTGATTTAATATTCCATCAGTTCGTTGTACTTCCAGCTTGTGGGCATAGCGAAATAGCTTGGGCTCCAAGATCTAAAATAAATTAAACCAAAAATCAAAATTTAAAAGCGGTACATTTACTGTGGAACCAAAGATGAAAACACCTGCTGCTCTACTGATTCAAAGATCTTTTTAAAAGGTAGCGTGAAGGGTCAAAGGGAAAGAATTCAGGAAAGCACGTTAGAGGTGTCGAGGGCATTATCAAGTGCTGAATTGTCCATCTTAATTCTCCAATACAAGGTTTATTAAACAAGTTCTTTGTATAATTTCCTTAACATTAGTAATTCAGAAATATTATCAAAAAAGCTCTCTACATATTCTTAGAATTCCACAGAACAACTCACACACATAACACATAAATGAACATTGCTACAAATAAATTAACAAATTATAAAGTGCATATACGATACAAATTAAAAAGTAAACAATATAATGCTACTGGCACTTCATATGTGATGAGACCTAGGTAATGGGAAGGAGTTCGGTAGTCTTATGGCCAGGAGGAAGAAGCTGTTTACCATACTAACAGGCCTTGTCCTAATGCTACGATATCTCCTGCCCGATGGTAGGGGTAAAAGAGATTGTTGGACGGATGGGAGGGATCATTGACAATGCTAAGGGCCCTACAAAATCAGCATTCCAGATAAATATGTCTAATGGGTAGAACAGATCCTCTCAGCATTCTTTACAATCCTTTGTCAGGACTAGCAGTCAGATGCCTTACAACTCCCATACTAGATGGTGCTCCCGCTGGTGCTCCTGTAAAAATTGGTTAAAATGGTGGGAGGGGGAGCGGGGAGACTCACATGCCTCAATCTGCTTAGGAAGCATTCTGACAGGCTGCATCACTGTCTGGTATGGGGGAGGGGGCTGCTGCACAGGACTGAAAGAAGCTGCAGAGAGTTGCAAATCTAGTCAGCTCCATCTTGGGTACTAGCCTACAAAGTACCCACGACATCTTCAGAGAGCGGTGTCTCAGAAAGGCAGCGTCCATTATTAAGGATCTTCAGCACCCAGGGCATGCCTTTTTCTCACTGTTACCATCAGGTAGGAGGTATAGAAGCCTAAAGGCACACACTCAGCGATTCAGGAACAGCTTCTTCCCCTCTGCCATCCGCTCCTAAATGGACATTGAACCCTTGGACACTACCTCACATTTTAAAAAAAAATACAGTATTACTTCTTTTCGCATGTTTTTAACCTATTCAATATAAGTATACTGTAACTGATATATTTACTTATTATTTTTATTTCATTTATTTTTTTCTATATTATGTATTGCATTGAACTGCTGCTGCTAAGTTAATAAATTTCACGTCACATGCCGTTGATAATAAACCTGATCCTGAAGTGGAGATGCTGTTGTGCTTTGACCAGATGCTAGAAACCTACCACATCCTGCTCTACTGCCAATTTAAGACAAGACACCGATTAGAGGAAGAGCACCTCATTTTTCGCCACGGTGGTCTCCAACTTGACCACATGAACATCTACTTCTCTAACCTTCGGTAACTACTTCCCTGTTTCCCCTTATCTCCTCATCAATTTGGCCATCATCCATTATCTTTCTCTTCTCAAGCCCCCGCGATCTGCCTATCACTCACACATCCCTCCCTCCAGTTCCTCTCCTCACCCCTTTCCCTTTATTGCATGGTCCACTGTCTACTCCTGTCAAATTTCGTCCTTTGTCACTTCTACCTACCTTCTTTCCCAGCATCTTGTATCATTTCCCAAATCTCCCCCTGCCTCATCTGCCTTTTTACTCTGCTCATCTAAATCCACCTATTATCTGCTCGCTCTTCTATCCTTTCCACCCCAGCCCATCTTTTTATACTGGCCACCTCTCCTTTCTTTCCAGGGAACAGAACCCAAAACCTCGACTGTCAATTTCCCTCCATAGATGCTGCCTGAACTCCACCTTTGAAAGTGTGCTTGTAACTCCTTACAAATGTTTTTCTATCCAATTCATCACTTATCTTGAGAAATAGTTCAGAGACACCATGAATTATTGTCTTAGATTATATACTCCAATCCCTAAATTCAGAAGGACTGTGAACTGTAATAAATGGAATTTCCACATACACTGACAGATCATTGAATCTGATGAATCTTCTTTGTTGAGTTGATGAAAAGGAGAGAATACTGTTAATGAAATATCATGACACATTTACAAAATTCATAATATTCAGATATAGAATTAAGAATTTTTGCTAAGGTTTAATAATGGATGGAAACATGCTTTAAACTGTCATGCATTTTTCATTTTAAAAATTCCACTCATTCCATTACAAAACATGCACATACCTGCAGCAGTTGCATGGCAATTTCATAGATCTCTCTGGATGAATCAGCTGCTTTGAAAAGTATCAGGTTTAGCAGGGTCACTGTATCAAACTGGTAATCCCTGTGAGGAAATTCCACAAGGAATGCATTATTAAATTTAAAAGGTTAGATGCCGAACAAGACTTGCTACAATTACTACAAGTAAAGCATGTATGAACAAATAGTTAAGTAGTACTAACCTTGGGTAAACACACTAACATATTTATATAGTACAATATTTAATGAAGATCCAAATAAAGAGCTGAAGATAGAGCACAGAGGGAAAATAATACTAAAGTGGACATTCAAGGGAACATGTGTACATCAGTGTAAATCTAACACAAGAGATTCTGCAGATTATTATTTTCTACCATGGCGAGAACTTTGCACTTCGAGCCATGGTTTTTCCATTATAATAGTTCACCACACTCTCAGATTTCTCTACACACTAAGAGTTCATCTTGTGCCATTCATAAAGGTGAGTGGTACGAGTCTGCAACAGGTCTATCTACACCAGAGCAATGTAAATGGCATTCTATAGATGCACCAGTTTGGTTCTGTGTTTGTTTTCATTTCTCCGGGAATTGTTTTCTATAAATGACCTGAAATTTCAAATCATACGAATAAATAGGAGGAATATCAATGTAGTCCAGTTGCTCATGATTTCCAACTGGAATAAAAAGTTTGTTAATTAACATCAAATTTGCTTGCATCATACACTGGGGTGCTCTCTACAGTTACTTAATGAGGCAACCATAGCCTTTGAACAGGAACAGATGTTGACAGGAGGTGCCCAATCTTCACGAAGTGTTTTGACCCTTAACCACCACACTCTCCATTTGGCGGGTCAGCAGTGGTGATCAAGTCGCTGCCCATCTGCTCCTGACTTCCAGCTCAATCTGAACTAGTGGTCAATTTGTAAACATTTATGACTTACGGTAAATAAAAACAGATTTTCATTTATTGAATAAACCCGACAATTTTAAAAAAATCAATGCACCCCTTCAAATAGGCATGTGCATCAAGAGGCGCACATACCTATTACTCGTTAATCAATATGTAATGAATTAAACTCATACCTGTTATGGAATACATTGGTTATTGCTTTGAAGCATCCAGCTGCCACACGTTTTGAACCTGTATAGCATCGATCTACAGCCCAGTACATCAGATTACTCTGGTCTGGATTCAACTCCAATAAGAGCATTACCGCTTCACAACCTAATTGATGAACCTAAAAAAAAAATGATACTGAAACATCATATTAGAATTTATTAATTATGTTATAAATTAGTCTACAAAACAATTGTGAGTTACATGAGCCGCTGCTTAATTTTAGCATAAACATTCTATATTGATCAATCTTGCCTTCAAAGATGGCACTAAATTCACACAGTACAAACTTACATACATTATATTATGTTTTACTTAATGAGTTTTCAGAACACAAGCAATGAGATACTATAATTTTGTTTTGTTTTCAATATTATGACAGGAGTCCATAGCTTTTGTCAAAATTGGGAGACCAACCACAGCCTCAGACCAAATCACCAGCAGGTTTGCTCCCACGGCATTTGACTGGCAACTGAAAGTCGATCTTGGCAAGTAATTAAAGTTTCCTGACTTCATCACATCATCATCACCGAGGCCTGACATGGTCATTCTGTCAGAAACCTCGAAGTAGGTAGTTAGGGTAGAATTGACAGTGCCAGACACAGGGGTGGATGGCACATGGTGAGCCTATAGAAGTGGGGTGTAGAAGTTTTGCTAGTTGCTCGCTTTGCAGAACCTATTCTCTCTTTAGCAAAGTGGAGGCTGCAAAGAGAAAAGCCATCAGGACCACCACAGATGCTTCTGAGCGTACCTCCAGATAGCAATGTATCAAGAGGTGTGAATCGTGGACCTATGCTGCTGGGACACAAGTCGAGATCTGATCATCCCTGGCTAGGTCACCTGGGTAAGGATGTCTGATGTTGCAAGACCTGAAACACCCAATGATCCCAGGATTACATCACTGATGATGTGTCCCAGCACATCCTCGGATGTATCTCAACATCAAAGTGCATTTAATCAAAACAGGTTTCTTACCTTTTTTTCCTGGGAATCCAGAATATTATCCAACCACTTATACAGGTAGCCATCAGAAGACAAACCTACATTATCTGACACAGGTCCACAACATAATACAGCTGACATCGCCTGCAGTGATAAAAGATGAGATTGAAGCTCATGGTTACAGACATAGTATGTTGAACATATTTATTTCAATATTCCCAAACCCAAATCTAAGTCCTGTAGTGCAAAGACTGTAATACGATCCAATGGGTGATGGTAACATTACAGTTCACATTCCCTAATGCTCTGGCATCCAAAAACCTTATAGCATCAGTGGCATGAAAGAATTCTGACTTTCAGTCGACCAAATTGTTCTAATTCACTACTGTTCATTGCCTCAAACAGTTCTTCCAGGTGAGGCGACATTTCACCTGTGAGTCTGTTGGGGTCATCTCCTCAATCCAGTGCTCCCGGTGTGGCCTCCTGCATATCTGTGAGACCTGATGTAGATTCGGAGACCACTTTGCTGAGCACCTACGCTTCATCTGCCCCGTTCCTATTCTGACATGCCAGTCCATGGCCTCCTCTACTGTCACAATGAGGCCACACCTTGGAGAAACACCACCTTATATTCCGTCTGGGTAGCCTCCAACCTGATGGCATGAACGTCAATTTCTCAAACTTTCAGTAATGCCCCCACCTTCATCATTCCCTTCTTCCTCTCTCACCTTATTTCCTTACCTGCCTATCACGTCCACTCGTGCGCCTTCCGCTTCTTTCTTTCATGACCTTCTGTCCTCTCCTATCAGATTCCCCCTTCTCCAGCCCAGTTTCTTCTTCACCAACCAACTTATCAGCTTTTTACTTCGCACCCCCCCCCCAGTTTCACCTGTCACCTAGTGTTTCTTCCTCCTCTCCCCCACCTTCTTACTCTGACTCCTCATCTATTTTTCTACAGTCCTGATGAAGGGTTCTGGCCCGAAATGTCGACCACACTCACTTCCATAGATGCTGCCTGGCCTGTTGAGTTCCCCCAGCATTTTGTGTGTGTTAGTTCTAATTGTCTATAACTTTTAAAGAGCAACGCATGGAATAGAGTTAAAATAGTTCACACAATACTCATTTTAAAATGATCAAATTGTGATTGAACTAGATTTTAGTCAAAAGTATACATGGGCCAAAAAAAGTATGCATAAAAATTAAAGCTAATACTATTTAAAGCATTACCCAATTGAAAAAGACAAGATCTGACCAGGAATTTTACAAGAACATTGCACACAGCTGACATTTTCAACAAATCTGCAATTTCTCCTAAAATATGACCACTAATAATTGGCCTAACCAATTTTCTGTGCAGCTTAACATGGACTCACAGGCGACCAAAGTATGAAAGTTGTTTTCCTAAATCCCAGGATCCTGCATGCTTTCTTGATCTATCCTGATGTACCCTTCACATCATTTTGCTCCCACACGTTTTATATGTGCACTGTGCCTGGGTTTATAATTCCTGTGAAAATGCACTCATAAATCTACTTTCCCCGACTGAGATATTCAATTCTAACATCTTAGAATCCTGCTTGAAGGCTGGATCTGGTTTCTCTTTGTGCTTTTGTGAACAGGATTACTAAGGTTAAAAGTAAGTTGAAATATTGCTGCCGAAATGCTGCAGATGAGAGTGCCCCAGCTTCTTTGAGCATTGGAACCAATTTGGGAATAGAATATTTGCACTTCAACTGAGTTGAGGTCAAGAAATGGCGAATAAAAATGAGGTTAAACTAATCTGCCAGGTGTGGTCTCACCAGGGCCCTGTACAACTGCAGAAGGACCTCTTTGCTCTTGTACTCAATTCCCTTTGTTATGAAGGCCAGCACGCCATTAGCTTTCTTCACTGCCTGCTGTACTTGCATGCTTGCTTTTAGTGACTGGTGTACAAGAACACCTAGATCTCGTTGTACTTCCCCTTTTCCTAACTTGACTCCATTTAGATAATAATCTGCCTTCCTGTTCTTACCACCAAAGTGGATAACCTCATATTTATCTACATTAAACTGCATCTGCCCACTCACCCAGCCTGTCCAAGTCACCCTGCATTCTCATAACATCCTCCTCACATTTCACACTGCCACCCAGCTTTGAATCCTTGAATCCAGGGATATCTCAAAATCATGAAATGTGATGTGCAGCTATCAGGTCAAGTGGTCATTGCACGCAGGAATGACCAAGCTTTCGAATGGGGCCTGGACCTGGTCTGCAGTCAGGTCAAGCACATGACCCATTATAACATCTGAGACTGATTGTATTGAAGCTCATACTTAATCAGCAAAGTACAGTATATTCATGCAGGAAAGTTATACTACTGTTGTTCTTCTACAAGCTAAAGTAAAAGAGCTCAGCTCTATCAATGAGTATACAGTATGTTATCACATGAATCAAAATAGTACTTGTTAATCTTTAGGATATGTGGTTCACCTAAAGAAATACGTATCTGTCATATCTAATGCAAATATCCAAGACAAAATGCAACATTAGTACATTACAATTAAAATCAAGACTACAATTGCTGGATATTCATCACGAAAGAAAAGAATAACATCTGATACCTTTAATGCAGAGTACTGGTGTCGGTTAATTTGCATGTTCCTATCACTGTACCTGTCCAGGGGAGTAAACATTATGCTAAAGGGACCAGCCCAGTGGCTGAACAACATGAATAGACTATGACGTAGACTCTGCTGTGGAAAGATAGACCTGCGTTGGTGCACTGTAAGAATAGACGAAAATGAGAAATAAATTTCAGCATGATTCTAAAATAAGGTTGGCACAATACATTATTTGTAATATAATTAAAATAATTACTTAAATTAAAATCTCCCTCTGACGCACAACTGTTAAACAACATCAGGAAACAATTTATCTTGCTTGGTTGCGGTCAGATTTTGGGCTCAAAATATAGGTCTATTTATATTTTGAAATTCTCCCAATTGGTACATTTTATCTTTACTGGCATTGGTACACCACATAAAATTAACTGTAAGTGCGTCCTGAAAGTTAAGACAATCTGATAACACATTGGAGTAAACCTTGGTACAGATTAGTTTGCTTGCCCAAAGACCAAAGGAGTGATAATACCAAAGGTGGTAATGATATAATGCTCTTATAAATGGACAGTAGTAACTAAATACTGTCTCTTTTCAGATAAGAAATTGCTCGGCATTTCACAGTGCTTGTGTTATAATTATCCCACCTGGAACATTTTGAATGATATTTGCCACTAAGGCACTGAAATGGCATCGGATATCCTTTAATGTGTCAGAATCCTTATCATTCTCAGCTTCAAGTAGCTGCCGAGTTAAATCAACATACTCCAACAAGGTATTATTGAGGGAATGTAATTCATTGTCAAGGCCTCCACTTCCACTGATTATAGGGAAAAGAAAAGAGTACATTAGAACAACAAAAACATAATCAAATCAAATATATTTATTTTAAAGAGTTCATATAATTTCAAACAAAAAACTATTATTCAATTTAACTGTTTATTTTCTCCCAGTCAGTTGGAATGAGGCCAAATTGTTATCAGAGAACAGCTAGTGTTGACTTCAAAGCAAGTGAAAACACCTTGATTTCAAAGGAAAGCAAATTCTGACCCCACATCCACTCCACATTCTTTATAGGCATGTATTCTGAACTCTCTGATGCAGTTCTTTAACAAGTGTAGGCAGTTCCCAAAAATCAAAAGAACAGCTTCACTACAAGTTAAGCTAATCAGTTCCAAAGAATTACCCTTCACAATTGTAAACTTTGCAGAAGGAAAATTCTATTTACGATATGGATTATCATAAAGACTCCTTTCAACTTCAATTTGAACTCTCCTTTTACCTTAAGTGTAAAGAATTCACAGCTACATGAAAAATAGGCATAACTTCGTCAATCTATTGAGAACCACTTGCAGTTTGCAGCTAATTTTCTTTTTGAAGGAAAATAAAAATGCTTTCATGCACTAATTGTAAAGAAAACATATTTCATTCCAGTCCAATTTTTCATGTCTGGAAATACTACTCTGTATAAAATACAACTATTTCCTTCCTGAGATCATTCTCTTTTCCTCATGATTGCTAAAACTAAGTTTCATTTTCCCAATGCTTTCTTTCGCATCTAAGAACCAAATGAAGGACACTACAGAACATTTCTGAGTCAAAGTGAGTGATATACATTGCAGTGAAACACTTCAGTCATAATGGAACAACAACTGAAATTGACATATATTCAAAGAGTCCCCAAGTACAGAAACACTTACAAACAGCAATGATATATTATCATATTGCAAAATTGTGTCTATTACCTACGTAGGGAATGTTACAACTAAGTTTTTTAAGCTGATTCTTCTGGTGAACTGCAAGTACATGCTGTGCAGGATAAAAAAAACAGAAGTTTCAACCCTGTAATGGCTTTCAAATCAGAATCACTTACTACTATTTGTGTAATTGTTCATCTACCTTATTATTTCATGTATAATATCATATCAGGGTCTTGAACTATGTATTTTTTTGTGACTGTATTTTACTGATACCTTATGTGCCATATATGCCTTGTGCTGTGTGTGGCTGTTGTTACTGTGTTTTGTACGTTGGCCCCAAAGTAATGCTGCTTTGTTTAGCTGTATTCATGGGTATGATTGAATGACAATTAAACTTGAACCTGTGAGATACAAAATATTCAGAATTTCCTTCTGATATTATTTATCATCTTAGCATTGTTTAATATTTTGGCCCTAATCACCTTTCATTCTTGGTTTCCTTGCCTTCTGCTTTTTCACTCTAATGATGTTTCTTTTATTTCTGACTTTGTTTCACAATCCCTTGTCATTCTGTTTGGTTCCCATCCACTTACCATTTAGGCTAAACACTCAAAGCACAAAAAACTAGCCCTGTTAGAACACTGGCTCTGATGCTGTCTGTGTGTAGGTCATCTCATTTTTTTTTAAAAAAAGAGGTCCCTCCTTCCCCAGAACTGCTTCCAGTGTCCAAATAATCTAAATTCCTCCTGCAACAACTCTTTAAGCACATAACTTCATTAAGTCATATATACAGAAACAGGTCCTTCAGCACAGGAAGTCTGTGCAAAGCTCTTGCACCCGGTTATACTGACCCCATTTTATTCTTCCCAGATTTCCATCAACTATACCAACCATCCCCCACCCGCCAGATTCTACTGCTCACCTACATCCTTAGGGCAACTTATAGTGATTAATAGGGTTCCAGTGCACACATCTTTGAAATGCGAGAGGAAAACGAAGCACCCAGTGAACATGCAAATTCCGCACCATTAGCACCAGAGCTAAACATCTGTATTAGCTCTGTACAGAGGACTGAACATCTGTATTAGTCAGGTCTCGAGGCCATAGCTCTACAAACTGTGGATCTGAATGAATGAATACACCATGGTTGTCACGGGCTTTATTAAAACAGTTGCAAATGAGTGTGTCACCACAAAATCATTCAGTCTTTCCCAACCAAAAACCCTGGATGAACCATGAGATCTACAATCTGCTGAAGGCCAGATCAGAGGCATTCAAGTCTGGTGACCAAGTAAGTTACAACAAGTCTAGATATGATCTCTGAAAGGTCATCTCATGGGCCAAGTGGCAACTCCACAGTAAATCTGAATCAATGAAGGATGTTCGACAGTTGTGGCAGGGCTTGAATACTATCAACGCTTATGAAGTTAAGTCAAACAACACAGGCAAAAACAGGCTTCGCTTCCAGATGAAATCAATGCATTCTATGCTCTCTTTGATCAGATTTTGGAGGAACCATCATGGACTCCCACAGCCCCTGATGATTCTGTGATTTCAGTCTCCGAGGCCAATGTGTGAGCAGCCTTTAAGAGGGTGAACCCACAAAAAGCATCTAGTCCAGACAGGGTACTTGGCCAAGTACTAAAAACCTGTGTTGATCAACTGGCTGGAGTGTTCACTGAGATCTTTAACCTCTCACTTTGGCAGTCTGAGGTACCCACCTCCTTCAAGCAGGCTTCAATTATACTGGTGCCTAAAAGCATGATAATCTGCCTCAATGGTTATCACTTACATCCACTGTGATGAAGTGTTTTGAGAGGTTGGTGATGAAACATATCAACTCCTGCCTGAGAAGCGACTTGGATCCACTCCAATTTGCCTACTGGAGCAACAGGTCCACAGCAGATGCCATCTCATTGGCTCTTCACTCAACGCTGGAACATCTGGACAGCAAAGATGCATACATCAGGATGCTCTTCATTGACTACAGCTCGGCATTCAATACCATCATCCCCTCAAAACTGATCAATAAACTTCAAGACCTTGGTCTCAAAACCTCCTTGCAATTGGATCCTCGATTTCCTCACCTGCAGACCCCAATCAGTTTGGTTTGTTAACAACATCTTCTTCACAATCTCCATCAGTACAGGTGCACCTCAAGGCTGTGCGCTTAGCCCCCTGCTCTACTTGCTTTATACTTATGACTGTGCGGCTATGCACAGTTCCAATGCCATTTTTAAGGTTGTCGATGAAACCACTGTCATAGGCCGAATCAAAGGTGGTGATGAATCGGAGGGGGAGGCTGAAAATCTGGCTGAGTGATGCCATAACATCAACTTCTTAGTCAATGCCAGCAAGAGAATGGAGCTGATTATTGACTTCAAGAGGAGGAAACCAGAGGTTTATGAGCCAATCCTCATCAGGGAATCTGAGGTGGAGAGGGTCAGCAAATTCAAATTCATCGGTGGTATCATTTCAAAGAACCCATCCTGGGTCTGGTATGCAAGTGCAGTTACGAAGAAAGCAGGGCAGTGTTTGTACTTTGTGAAGAGTTTAGGAAGAATCTGCATGACATCTAAAACTGGAGAGTACACTGACAGGCTGCATCACAGCCTGGTATGGAAACACCAATACCCTTGAATGGAAAATCCTACAAAAAATAGTGGATACAGCCCAGTCCATCACAGGCAAAGCCCTTCCCACCACTGAGCACACCTACACAAAGCCTTGTCGCAGGATAGCAGCATCCATCATCAGGGACACCAATCACCCAGGACATGCTCTCTTCTTGCTGTTGCCATCAGGGAGATGGTACAGGAGCCTTCGGACTATCATCACCAGGTTCAGGAACAGTTATTACCCTTCAATCATCAGGCTCGTGAACCAAAGGGACTTCACTTGCCCCATTGTTGAAATGTTCCCGCAACCCACGGACTCACTTTCAAGGACTCTTCATCTCATGTTCTTGATATTTATTGCTTATTTATTATTTCTTGCTTTTTGTATTTGCACAGTTTGTTGTCTTTTGCATACTGGTTGAACGCCCAAGTTGGTGCAGTCTTTCATTCATTCTTTTATGGTTATTTTTCTATTTTGATTTGAGCATGCCTGCAAGAAAATGAATCTCAGGGTTCTATATGGTGACATACATGTATTTTGATAACAAATTTACTTTGAACTTTGTCACTGTGAAGACCTTGGGTCCATCCTCCTATTGCGACAGTCAGAAGGTGAAAGAATTTGCCCTGAGATGGCAACCTTTGAGGTGTTGGTTATTAATTAATCTCCAAACTCAAATTCAATCTTGCAGGGCTCTATCCCTTTAATCACTTATGTTTATTAGTACCAATAGGTGCCACTTCAGTTGATGTTCCCCCTTTAGGATACTCTGCAGCCATTCTGTGAAACCCCTGACTTTGGCATCAGAGAAGCAACATCCCACCTTGGAGTCCTGAATCTGTAGCTACCAGTTCCCGTGCTATTATTGTTCTACCGCTATTTGTACTCTCCTCTTGAGCAACTGAGCCATCTATGGGGGAGGGGGTTTGGGTACTAACATTTAACTGTCATTCATTCTTTGGGGCGTACCTCTGTTTTTGTGGATGATTGCAAAGAAAATAATATCAGGATATATATTGTATACATTTCTCTGACATTAAATGCACCTATTGAAACCGATGATGCCATGAATTTGGCTTGCAGCATTTTCTTATGTGTCCCCCAACCACATTCAAAATGGGAGTGTGGACAGCCACAGTGAGTGCATGGAGTAGTTTGGCAATGGAAGGAGTGAATGCCAAAACTGGAGATCCCATTGCCAAGTTACACTGGATGTTATCAAGCTCCTTCACTGTTGTTGGCACTAAAATTATTCAGCCATATAGCAGGAAATCCATCACAGTCTTGACCTGTAGCATAAGCTTTTTCAGGGTTAGAAGCTGAGGTAATTGGCTGATAATGCCTGATTTTTGACTCCCCTTTAGAAAGTATTTATGTTGCTCGTTTACTCAAATTTGCTTTTCCAAATTTACACATGCCTATTTTTGCCTCATCTGTGGTACAGGGAAGGATGGGTTTTATCAAAATGAGAGCACTCAATCTTAATGATAGAGAAGGAAGCAGCCCAAAGTTTAGCCCATAGTTAAAAGCACTAGCTTTATGATGTGTGTGGTTTAGCTAGAAATGGGAGAGGTGGAGGGGCATGGAATAAGCTGCAAAATTATAGCCAGAACAAAAGACAATGCTTTGATTGTAAATTTTGTTAAATCATTCAGCCATGCAGAACACAGCTACTGAACCCCACCATGGCACTGTGCTTTCCCACTATGAGCACTGGGATCATTGCTAGCTTAGTTGAGTGCAGCTACTTTAATTTAGTGAAGATTAACGCTGACTTAACTTTAACACTATCCTGTAATTAATAACTACACTGCTTCTCTACAGTCATAGAGTTGTACAGCACAAAAATGGGCTCTTTGGCTCACCAATTCCAAGTCAACATTTGCTCACACTAAGTCTGTGTCTTTCTTATTTCTTGCCCTTTCATGCCATTTATGTTTCATAAACACAGTGGTTCTATCTGATTCCACTCCTTCCTCTGACAGTGAGATCTAGACATCAACCACTTTGTAAAAAGAACTCTCCCCTTCCCTTCTATCAATCACCTTCTCATCTCCTTTATTTCAAAGAAAATAAACCCAAGCTTATCTGATCTTTCTTTGACAGCATAACACTTGTGTTGCATTTTTTTTGAAGAAAACTTGAATTGTATGTTAATTCTTTACCTGTGACTAATTACACCAGCATCTGCCAGTAGTTCAAAGATCCTTACGAGTTGCACTCGCAAAATGTCTCGACGCCTGCGTCGTTTCATATTCTGCACAACACACATAAAATGTTACTTAATTGTCATGCTTTGAAAACCTATCCAATAGTAGTTAAAATAATTCAAAATAAAACTGTTCAAGAATTCAACAAAATTTATCAACCATAAAAAGATATTATCACTGAATATCTGAATATAGTCAATTAATTTCCAAACAAGTCGATGTTGTAACAGACGATGCAAGATTACTAAAGACATTACTCATGTAGTCATACAGCATGGAAATACCATTTTCGTCCACTGCATTCACAATGGCCAGTGGACACCCTTCCATTTAATCCCATCTTCCAACAACCGGCCCGTAGCCCTTGATGCCCAAGCAATTCATATGCCCATCAGACACTTCTTCAATGATGCCATCACTAATTACAGCAGCACTTTCTCTTAAGATTGCTATTTTATATCAGAAATTACAACTATCAATTATATAAACTGAATGACAGATACGATGCAAATTTTCAGGTGGGGTTACAGTTTGGGTATTTGAAGGTTACTTCGGTTGATTTAAATGAAGTGTCATAATAGTATCTGCATAGACAGACAGTACCTATAAGATTCATCAAGCCAGGCCAGCGTGAGAGAAACTTGTGCAGAACTGAACTTTCAGAATAGATATGCTTGAGTACTCAATCTTAAAGCTGAGGAGTACGCTGTTTTATCAAGGTTGTGAGGTGAGGGAGGGGCTGACGCAGGATGAGACAGCAGGAAGAAATAATGATCTCTGGGCCCTGAAAACTTGATATATGTGCCATCAGCAAAGGCAATTTTAGATGAGTGTTTAAACATTCTATGATTTCTTATTGCCATCTTCTGAAACTAGACCAGAGGTAGAAGATATACTTTTGGATTTGAACACGAGAACCAAGCTAGCACATCGGTGCAGAATGGAGACACTGCTGCACCGACAGAAGTGTCAATTCTTGCGAGAGCCTATAGAACAAGCCTATCCTGTTAAATGGCTATCAAAGAGCAGGATTTCTCTACATTCACTTTGCCAATCATAATCACACCTAATATCATTAGATGACTCTCATATTTATTCCATTACTGTTTGTGGAATCAAGCGTATGGAAGTTGGTAGTCATGTGTCCTGTAGATTGGAATTTGCTCAGTAGAGACGGGGGAACGCTGTAAGGATTCACCATTTGAATACCTTATAAAACTTCCAACAGGACCGCAAACTTGTGGTTTGGAGGCTTGCATGCCTCAATAATCCAGAGAGCCATGTTGGCTGGAGTCAGGGTCTTGGTAGGATCACCCATGTCAAACAGGTCAAAGGGTAGAGGACAGACTGAGAGTGCGTCACCGTTCCTTCAGGTTCTGGAGCTCTGTTCACAGCTAACAGCCCTGACTAGTAAAGCAAAATTGTTATGGAAAGAGCAATGAAGAATTCTTCTACTTCTGAGTGCAACAGTATTCCCGAGTCTCCACTAGGGACTTGTGTGACTGACCGTAGTGAAAACCAAGAGGAAGCTACTGACACGGTGAAGGAAAGAAACACAAAACAGCACCAGAGATGGGGGACCTTTATTACTGCCCTCAATGCCTGTGCATAATGGACAGTCAGCACACCTTATAGAAGGAAAACCAGAACTTGCTGGAAATGTCTCCCTCCAACCCCTGAGTCCCAGCACCGAGGCCCTGCATGGTATCAGGGTCCGGCACAATGCAATCTGGACAGAAGTAGTCAAGAATGAGCACTATCCACAAATTACTAAGGTGGCACATGCCAGACAGAAAAACCAGGCTTCTAGTTTTGTCTTTCAGTGCTGCAAATTTTTAATCATTAAAAAGAAAGCTTTAATCCTCAAAATAAATAAAGTCACCTAGAAATGCTTAGAAACACCAGCAGACTGCCCACTTTAAAAGATGTGGAATTCCACGTTTAGTTGCTGGAGCATGTTTGGGATTTTGGTGAATGCATATAATACCATAAGACCATAAGGTATAGCAGCAGAATCAGGGCATCTGGCCCATTAAATCTGCTCCGCCATTGCATCATGGCTGATCCAATCTCCCGCCTTTTCCCCCATATCCCTTCATGCCCTGACCAAACAAGAATCTATCAACCTCTGCCTAAAATATACATAAATACTTAGTCTCCACAGCTGTCCATGGCAAAGAATTCCACAGATTTATCACTCACTGTCTAAAGCATTTCCTTCTCATCTCTGTTCAAAACCGATGCTGCTCTATTCTGAGGTTGTGTCCTCTGGTCCTACAATCTCCCTCCATAGGAAACATCCTCTCTACATCCAATCTATTAAGGCCTTTCACCATTTGATAGGTTTCAATGAGGTCATCCTTCATTCTTCTGAATTCCAGCGAAAACAGGCCCAGAGCAATCAAACACTCTTCATATGACAAGCCATTCAATCCTGGAATCATTTTTGTGAACCTTCTTTGAACCCTCTCCAGTTTCAGCATGACCTTTCTAAGATAAGGGGGCCAAACCTGCTCACAATATTCCAAGTGAGGCCTCACCAGTGCTTTATAAAGTTTCAATGTTACATCCTTGCTTTTATATTCTAGTCCTCTTGAAATGAATGCTAACGTTGCATTTGCCTTCCTCACCACAGACTCAACCTGCAAATTAACCTTTAGGGAATCCCGTACAAGGACTCCCAAGTCCATTTGTGTCTTAGTTTTTTGTATTTTCTCTCCATTTAGAAAATAGTCATTCATTTCTTTTACCAAAGTGCATGACCATATAATTCCCGTCACTGTATTCCATCTGCCACTGCTTTTCCCATTCTCCTAATCTGTCTAAATCCACTGTAGCCCCTCTACTTCCTCAAAACTACCTGCCCCTCTACCCACCTTCATATCATTTACAAATTTTGCAACAAAGCCAGTAATTCCATCATCCAAATCATTGACATATAACATAAAAAGAATCGGTCCCAACACACCCGCCCCCCCCCCCCCCCATGGAACACTACTAGTCACCAGCAGCTGGTCAGAAAAGGCTCCCTTTATTCCCACTCTTTGCCAGCTGCCAATCAACCACTGCTTTATCCATGCTAGAGTGTTTCCTGCAATACTCTGGGCATGTAGTTTATTAAGCTGCCTCATGTTTGGCACCTTGTCAAAGGCCTTCTGAAAATCCAAGTACACAACATCAACTGATTCTCCTTTGTCTATCCTGCTTGTTACTTCTTCAAATAATTCCAACAGATTTGTCAGGCAAGATTTTCCCTTGAGGAAACCATGCCAACTACGGCCTATTTTATCATATGCCTCCAAGTACGCTGAGACTTCACCCTTAATAATCGATTCCAATATCTTCTCAACCACTGAGGTCTGACTAACTGGCCTATAGTTTCCTTTTTTCTGCCTCTCTCCGTTCTCAAAGAGTGGAGTGACATTTACAATTTTCCAGTCTTCCAGAACCATTCCAGAATCTGGTGATTCCTGAAAGATCATTACTAATGCCTCCACAATCTCTCCAGCCACCTCTTTCAGAACTCTGGGGTGTACACCATCTGGTCCAGGTAACTTATCTACCTTCAGACCTTTCAGTTTCCCAAGAACTTTCTCACTAATTACAGTAACTTCACACCTGAAACTTACACTGTACTGCTAGTGTCTTCCACAGTGAGAACTGATGCAAAATACTTTAAAAAAAAACAAAACAACTTTTGTATTCAGATATGCATTCACCAAGGTACCAAACCTGTTCACATATATGGGGCAAATGTAGGCAGACTGCAGGAGAATTGTTGCCAAAAAAACAGCAAAATCTTTGTTCACACTACAAAATGGATTATCTAGTGCCTTGCGATGACAAAAGTTCATAAAAGATGCTGAAGAATTGTAATATTTTTCCAGATTTATATCTGCCTGAACAATATGTAGAAATGTAAAAATGCAGAAGTACATTTTGAAGTAAGAATCATTGTGCTTGGTTTTACAATTATAAATGACAAAACTTCATCTACAAGTGCAAATGGTCCTGTAGATAATTGTTATAGACAAAGGATAATTGATGAATGTTGTATACTTAAATTTTCAGTAGGCCTTTGACAAGGTGCTGCACATGAGGCTGCTTTACAAGATAAGTGTTCATGGTATTATAGCAAAGATATTGGCATGTGTAGAGCATTGGCTGATTGGCAGGAGGCAAAGAGTGGGAATAATCTGATTGGCCTCAGGTGTCTCGTGATGTTCCGGGGTTGGGACTGCTTCTTTTTAAAGCTGTCTATCAACGATTTAGATGACAGAATTCATGGCATTGCGGCTAGGTTTTTAGACAATACGAAGATAAGTGGAGGGGCAGGTAGTGTTGAGGAAGCAGGGAGGCTGCAGATGGACTTAGACAGATTAGGAGAATGGGCAAGGAAATGGCGGATGGAATACAGTGTATGGTCATTCACACTGGTAAATGAAATACAAGCATGGACTATTTTCTAAACAGGGAGAAAAATTCAAAAATCTGAGGTGCAAAGGAACTTGGGAGTCCTTGTGCAGAATTCCCGAGAGGTTAATTTGCAGGTTGAGTCAGTACTGAGGAAGGCAAAGTAGTGAGGTAGCATTCAGACTGACAGGGCTAGGAATACAAAAAACAAGGATGTAATGCTAAGGCTTTATAAGGTACTGGTGAGGCCTCACTTGAAGTATTCTGTGCAGTTTTAGGCCCCTTACCTTAGAAATAATGTGCTGACACAGGAGGGGGTTTGGAGGATGTTCACAAGAATGATTCTGGGAAAGAAAGGCTCATTGTATAAGAAGCGATTGATGGCTCTGGGGGTTTACTCACTGGAATTTAGAAGAATGAGGGGGGAATCTCATTAAAACCTATTGAATGTTCAAAGGCCTAGACAGTGGATATGGAGAGGATGTTTCCTATGGTGGGGGAGTCTAGAACCGGAGGGCACAGCCTCAAAATAGAGGAACCCCCATTCAGAATGGAGATGAGGAGGAATTTCTTTAGCCAGAGGATGGTAAATCTGTGGAATTCATTGCCACAGGTGGCTGTGGAGGACAGGTCATTGTGTGTATTTATGGCGGAGGTGACAGGTTTCTGATTAGTCGGGTGTGAAAGGTTAAGGGGAAAAGGAAGGATAATGGGGTTGAGAAGGAAATGGATCAACCATGATGAAATGGCAGAGCAGACTCAATGTCTTACGGTTGTATAGTCTTATAACAACTCAAAAACACGATTAACATTTAATATACAGTACGGTTCAAAAGTCTTAGGCACATAGATATAGCTACAGTGCCTAAGACTTTTGCACAGTAACGTAGCAATTTTATGGATTGGCTGTATCAGTATGTCAAGTTTACATATTGTCAACCTGGACTCAGGAATTATCTGTTATTGTTGTCAATTATGTGTCAATAAGGAAAGAAAATGCATCAATCTGTTTAGATGAACTCCCAAAGGCTTAAAATATTAAAATTCCTGTAAATAAGGCTTAACCAGCACAATATTCTTATCAATTAGACATTTTGGAACTGCTTCCCAATGTGAAACCATTTTTGGAAAATCTATAAACCAAACCTGTGAGTTTATTTATTCACAACAAAACCAAAACTTGTCAGATGATTTGAAATGTTAATGAAGAAATAGACCATTTTTATTCACCTCTGGTCTTCTTTCAAGTGCTTCTTTAATAATGGGGTGAAGTTCTTCTATCAAATCCCTGCAACAAACAAGAAAACAAAAAATAACCTATTCAGAATTCTTTTGTTGGGCTAAAAAGTCACAAAATAGAAACTATATTCAACATTGTTTGCAAATTAATGTTAATTTTTGTTCTACATGAAGGACACTGCATATTGGATGAGTTTTTGCACTTGACTGTAAGGTGGGAATTCAGGAAAACTATACTCTGTCTCTAAATGTAGGGCCACAGAAACCTCAAGCAAATAAGGATCATAAGAGAATTGCTTCTTTGAGCATAACACTTAAGTTTGATTAAGCATAACTGAGCAGGTTTAGAAGCAATTTCAAAAAAAAGTTGAAGGGTTGGGTAAGTGTATCATGGAAGCTTGGTTGATCACAGAGCTTGGCAAAACGCTTGCAGACGTTTTGGCTCCATGCAGATTGGAGCCGAAACATCTGCAAACATTTTACCAAACTCAACAGTTAAACCAAACTTCCAAATAGTCAACTCAAGTTACCAATATTCTGCTATTTTTCAAAATTAGCATCAAGTGTACTGCTCTCATAATAGTTTGAAAGAGAAATCAAATCAAACATATCTCAAGTTTTGTCTGTGCTGAGGATGTGTGAAAATTCTGCAATGAAATGCTCTTACCTAAATGCTACAGGGTTGGTCCTGCCAAGCCCCAGCACCAGAGATTCTGTAATTTCCATGCTCTCAGAGCGCATCATTGGTACTATAAACTTGAACAATGAGGATGGGGACGGAATGCCAATTACCTGAAATTACATGATGATTCAAATCAATACAAGATTTATATTTTCAGAACTTCATACTATTTCAACCCCAGGTCACTACTGGAAGTACCAAATAGGCTTGGTTAATAACATACTTGTTTGAGACCAAGCTATGGTTTCAGTCCATGATACAATCATGACCATTAAGGAGGTCTTTAATGACATCAGTCATACAGCACAGAAAGAAGCCTTTATCCTGGATGAGATTCCAAACCAAGAAGCCAAATGTGGTTTGAAAATACGCTGTCAATTAAAAGTTGGGAATTGTCCTCCTCAGTTGGTTAACAACTCTTCTAGCAAAAAGAATTGCAATTTGTGGGATTTTGCTATTAGTAAATTTGGATGCTTTGTTTCTAAGTATAGATAAGGGATGAGGTATCATCAACATCCATACCATGCTACCTTCACACGGCTACCATCAGGAAGGGGGTACAGAAGACTGAAATCTTACACCACCCAGATCAAAATCGGCTACATTCTTTCAACCATTGACTGGCACAATCCTAATCACTAGAGTTCAGCACACCCTGACCACTTGGAAATCCAATGGACTTCGTTTTTTTCTAACTGTGATCTTGTAAAAATTGTGCAGAATTTATGTTTATACTTTACTTGATTTTTTCCAGCTAAGTGCAATTTGAGGATTAGTTAGTTCAGATAAATTAGCTTGGTAAAATAAAATAATATAGATACAGGGTGTGATTCATATAGCAATTAACGCTGTCTTCATTTTGGTATTCAAAAGCCATACAAAACATGAAGATATTATTTGCCAGCCGTGTTTCCGCTGTTCTCAAGAATAATGAGTGGTTGTTTATAGAAAGCCAAATATGGAGTAGTGGCATATATCAACCAAGTTAGTAATGACAAATATAAATGCCTTCCAAACTTGCTAGTCTCTATCCTACTGAGGATATTAACCCAGCAAGATCACAAGCATACTCATTATCTATTCCACAACTGGATTTTGATGCAAATTATCAACTTTCCATTTTCTTCCACAGATTTTTCCTGACCTGCTAAATTCCTCCAGCATTTTGTGTGTAATTAATGACTGTTAGATTTTCCAGAATCTAAGCAGCATTAAAAGATCATTACCAAGGCATCTGGTATCACGGCAGCACTTCATGTAGCGCCATATGATAAAACTATTGAACTGATGGGATTTATCTAGTTTTAATTATCTTTATTTCTCCAGCACTCCCTTTTTTAATGATATTACTTACTTGAAATTCCTTGCAGTCATTAGAATAATGGTTACACTCCACTTCTTTTACAGTTATCGTTTAAATGACAATAAGCAAAAAATACTTTTGTGCCTTTGCCAATCCTTTACCCACGACCCCCTATTTTTCACTTCCTCATTGAATCCTATATTCATTTTGCTACACTATTCTTTTCAAAAATTATTTCTTCTTGCTTCAAACTTTCATTTTTTCTCTCTTGATTTATTTTTTGATCTTGTGTGAGTACTTCATAAATCTCCCAATATTTCATTACAATAAAATTAACTTCTTTTCAAATAATACAATCCCTAACTTTCTACTTACTTCCAATTGACAATTTGAAAATATTCTTTCTGTGCTTGCCATTGTTTACAGACTGCATTTTAATCAAATGTATCAATCTACATCAGTCAAATCATTTCTCATCCTTCATTGCATTTTTTTAAATTTCTAGATTTTAGTTTTGGAATTATGGACCCCAGTAGACTGAAGCTGCTGGAGCTGGCAAGGGCAAAAATAAAGTGAGTAAACTTTGGACTTGATTAAGTGCATTTAACCGAAGCTTGGGTGAACTGTAAGCATTTGCTTTTTTAAAAAAACCATACCAGAATTAGAGCTTTCATGTTCTTTTCTTCAGTGCTGGCATGGCAATTGGCCACTGTAAACCACCCTTTGGTGTAGGGTAATGGCCAAAATAATCAAAGGCAGTTATACAAGAAAGAATAATTTCCAGGGACACTGGGAAATAAGAGGGGCAATGGGACTGCTTGAGACAGCAGACATATATTTGCACACACATGCAGTGACCTGCACACCCATCAATCGCACACACACACACACCCATGTAAATCAAATCATGCTACATGAGCGTATGTATACACACACACACACACACACACACACACACACACACACACACACACACACACACACACACACACAGAACATATGCAAACACTACTTGGAATGTGTACATTTCCTCAGCTTTCACAGCCAATTCCTGTCCTCCTTCACTGTCCCTTTCCCTCACTTTTCACTTCCGTCAAATCTCCCCCCCCCCCCCCCCAACACAGTCTCCACGAGCTTTCCATTTGCCAGCCATCACCTTCTTCAAGAATACAACATCAGGGACAATCCCAATGGACAGCTGACCTCCCTGCAACAGCAACCACAAATGCCAAAGTGTGCAATTTAGTAAAAATGTCCAGCCTTTGAGAAGCAATGTATGCCTAAAGGGGGAAAAAAATCTAATATTTTCCAAAACAATACACACAAAATGCTGGAGGAACTCAGCAGGTCATGTAGCATCTATGGAAATGAATAAACAGTTGACATTTCAGGCCAAGATCCTTTTTCAGGACTGAGAAGGACGTGTGAAGATGCCCAGAATAAAAAGGTGAAAGAAGGGAAGGAGGCTAACTGGAAGATCATAGGGGAAGCCACGTGGGTGGGAAAAGTCAAGTGCTGGAGAAGAAGAAATCTGACAGAAGAGAAGAGTGGACCATAGGAGAAAGGGAAGGAGGACAGGACCCAGGGGAATGTGATAGGCAGGTAAGAAAAGTAAAAGGCCAGAGTGGAGAATAACAGAAGAGGGAGGGGGAAGGAATTTTTTTTTACCAGAAGGGGAAAATAATATTCCTGCCATCAGGTTGGAGGCTACAGAGATGGAATACAAAGTGTTGCTCCTCCACCCTGAGAGTGGCCTCATCTTGGCACAAAATGAGGCCATAGGGCAACGTCGGAATGGGACCAGGATTTGGAATTGGAATTGAAATTGAAATGTTTGGCCATCGGACAGTTCCACATTTGGTGGATGGAGTGGAGGTGCTTTTTCCCCCCCAAGTTGGCATTAGAAAGAATCCAAACCAGAGTTAGGTTTATTCCAACCACTCCCATTTCCTACTAATGTTAAAGCCAACCTCATCAAATAGAACAAATCCTTGTTGAAGTAGAAAAGTGCCAGAAGCATACATAGGTTATGCCAACTGACAGCCAAGGCTCAATTTGATTGGAGTGTGGGCTTAGGTGACTCTCCTCAAGTAAGTCTCACCTGCAAACACAGAACAGTACAGCACAAAAACGGGCACTTTGGTCTGTGCCAAACATGATGCCAATTTAAATTAAATTCCTTCTGCTTACACATGACCCACATCCCTCCATTGCCTGCACATTCATGTGCCTATCTGAAAACCTCTACAATACCACCAATAATTCAGCTTCCATCACTACCCCTGGCATCTCATTACAGGTGCCTGCTAATCTAGAAACCATCTCAAATAGAAATAAACCTACAGATGTATTCCTTTGAAATATTAAACAACTAGGTCATTTAATGTCTAAATAACTTAAAGAGACCTAAAACTATTTTTGTACTGCTATCCTGCTCTATTTGTTATTTTAGTTTTCTTGAAACAATCAAGTTGTACTTACTTTAGAATCCAAACTATATCCACTATCTGGTGTAGACGCCAGCGTCTCTGGAGGGGAGCAGCGCACTGACCCAGAAGGAGTCATGTTACATGTTGCTGCACTGCAGCAAAGAATAAGGTAGTTTCTCCAAAGCCCAATGTAGGAATCATTGCCAATTGTGGTGCTCACCTTCTTGGCATTTATAGGACTGCTGTATGAAAGAAAAAAAGAAAATTTTTAATGGTTAAATACGTTCAGACTTTGGTAACTCCCCTTTCAAACTAACCAGCTTTCTAAATTAAAGTTGCTTCGATAAAATGAAAAAAAAACAAATACAGTACTTGAATATTTCAATCACTTAAAATTTTACAAGTAGGTTAACAAATCTAAGTTTTGATGACATTAATATTTTCATGTAACTGACGTAGAAATAAATGAAGACTCTGAAATATACATATACCACTCACATTCTTTAGTTAGTTTAAAATGCTAATAATGAAGGAAAAGGATAAATTGTGTTTAATTAACTGAGAAGAGACCAAGGCAGTGGTCACCATTAAGTTCTTACAATTAGAGAAGAAGGACTCACTTTATATCTACTTGTGGAGAAAGCATCTGTAGACGAGTATATGAATACATCCATGCAAAACTCAGTGCTGAGGGACAATGTTTGGGCAAATTTTCTTGCTTGAGGAAGCTTGATAAGCTGATAACCCAAGGGTCCAGACCCTGTGTCACATGTGCAAATATCCAAATGTGTGAAGGACTGACCACATCAAACTGATGACTGATGGGAGAGGAACTCCATTCTGCCAGAGTCTGGAGGTCTATCCCACTGGGGCAAAACAGCAGGTTTGTCTGATTTGAGAAAAAGTATTTTAAAATTAGAATTGCTTTGGATATACAACACCAAAGGAAAATATATTAATGCAAAGTTGTATATAACAGCTCAAGATAAAAAAACAACTATTAAAAAGATTGAGAATTTTCTTTCAACATGCATATCATCATATCCTTCGCTGGGATAAAATTACATCAAGAACAGCTGTTTTTAAGTACCTTGCACAAAATTCTCCACATCATCAATGACTTAATTGGGACAGACATCATTTACGAGCGTGATACTTTGTTTAAATGGTGTCTACCTGCACTTTTGGAAGGGAGTGTCACTGAAGAACAATCACTTTGAATCACCCAGTAACTCAAATACAGAGAAAATCAGTAATATCAGGAATACAGATGCAGTGTAGTGAATCAATAATGTGAATCCATCTGACAAGAAAAGGGGCAGGAGATACAGAATAATGTCTCTTAATGCCCTGGCGAGAAACACCGAATTTGTGTACTGGTCCCATTAGACACCGTAAAACCATTGTATTATTAACGTGACCTTCATCAAGAACTCTACATCTAAAATATAGAACTATCACTTAAGGAACATATTAATTAATTTTTATTCTAACTTTAGTGGTGCAGTGGGGGGGGGGGCAGGCAGGTGATTGCTTATCTTCATAGGTGTCTGGCATCCAGTACCTCAGAAAAGGACGAAAGTGAACGCTAAAAAAAATCTCTGGATAACAAACTAAGTTCATAAAACATATTTATAATGTGCTCAAAATTGTCAACAAACAACAGATTTCAGGCCAAAAAGTATCAATCAGTTCCATCTCACTACTCTACCTGGTCTGCTCCAGTGAGGTGTATAAAGCTTTCCAAGATGGAAGGGCTTAATCGATCCATAACATCAATTGCCAGCTCTTCATCACCCTGAGAAAGAGAAAGTGTGAAAAAAAATCACATTTGTTGCTGCACAATGTGCCAAACAGGTTATGAATTCAGTCGAGAAACATGCAGCGTTGCCTTCTGACAATTGGCAAGAATGCAACAAAAAAATTGTGTTGCCACCTGAATAAAATACACAAAGCATTTAATAAATGTATTTATAAGTGCTAATAATAGATTGGTAATAACGTTTTCCCCTTGCTGACAATCAACACAGGCACACCTCAAGGATGTGTGCTTAGCTCACTCCTTTATTCTCTCTACCATCATATCTATATGGCTTGGCACAGCTCAAACAGCATCTGTAAATTTGCTGATAACACCACTGCTGTCGGCAGAATCGCAGATGGTGATGAGGGGGCGTACAAGAGTGAGATAGATCAGCTATTTGCATGGTGTTGCACTCACTGGCAGTAAGACCAAGGAACTGATTGCGGACTTCAGGAAGGGGAAGTTGAGAGGACACCCATCAGTTTCATTGAGGGGTCAGCAGTCGAAAGGATGAGCCACTTCATATTTCTGGGCATCAGAATCTCAAGAGAATCTATCTTTAGCCCAACAAATGGATGCAATCACAAAAAAAGCACACCAGTGGGTCTACGCCATTAGGAATTTGAAGAGATTTAGTATGTCACTAAGGATTTTTACAGATGTATGGTGGAGAGCATTCTGACTGGTTGCATTACCACCTGGCATGGAGGCTCCAATATACAGGATCAAAAGTGGATGTAGAGGGTTATAGGATCAGCGAGATCTATCACAGACACAACCCCAACATGTGAGGACATATTCAAGAAGTGGTGCCCTAGGAAGGGAACAGCCATCAATATGACCCTCACCATCAGGGATGTGTCCCCTTTGTGTTCCCACCATCGGGGAGGCAGTACAGAAGCTTGAAGAAATACACTCAACATTTTGGTAGCAGCTTCTTCCTCTCCGACATTAGGTCCATTCACTCATCAACATTATCTCGTTATTCCTCCTTTGCACTATTTATCTATTTTTTTTAAAAACTTAATGTAATTTTATGTCTCACACTATATTGCTACCACAAAACAAAAGATTTCACGACATATGCCAGTCATGATAAACTTGATTTAGAGATTATGTTCAACTGGACAACTAATGATAAAAAGGTATACAAGTATGCATTCTTGATACATTATATTACAATAAATACAACTACTATCATCAATTTCCATGTTGCCTATAAGAATAATTTGTCGAGCACCACCCACCACAAAGAGCAGGATTTTCCAGTGACCACCCATTTCACCTTCCCCATTATCAATTGATTTGTCGGTCCATGGCCTCCTCCACTACCAAACAGTGGCCAAAAACAGGTTGGAGGAGCAACACCTCATATTCCCTCTGCGTAGCCCCTAACCTCATCGCATGAACACTGATTTCTCTACCTTCCGGTAATTTCTACCTCTCCCTCCTTCTCTCTTTTTCTACTGTCCATTCTAACACCCCTTTCACCCCTTCTCCTCTTCTCACTTGCCCATCACCTCTCCATGGTGCCCCTCCAACTTTGCTTTTCTCCATGGTCCACTGTCCACTATTAGATTCTCCGCTCCATCTTTCACAAGCGGGACCTCTCAGTGGCACTTTAATTCTGATTCCCATTTCAACATACTGGCCCATGGCCTCCCCCTGGGCCACGATGAGGCCACCCTCAGGGTGGAGGAGCAACATCTTATATTCCATTTGGGTAGCCTCCAATCTGATGGCATGAATATCAATTTCTCCTTCCAGTAAACAAATTTCCCGTCCCCCCTTCCTCTATTCCCACTCAGACCTTTTACCTTTTCTCACTTGCCCATTACTTCCCCCTACAGCCTCTCCTCCTTCCCTTTCTCCTATGGTTCATTCTCCTCTCCTATCAGATTCCTTTTTCTTGACTTTTCCCACCCACCTGGCTTCACCTATCACCTTTCAGCTAGTCTCCTTTCCCCCGCCCCCCGCAACCTTTCTATTCTGGCATCTTCCCCCTTCCTTCTTTGTCCTGGGGGTGGGGAAGGAGGATCCCGGTACAAAACATCGACAATCTATTAATTTCCATGTTTCCATGGATGCTGCCCGACCTGCTGAATTTCTCCATCATTTTGTGTGTGTTCCTTCTTCAGCTCTTTACCAGCACCTATCACCTCCCAGCTTCTTACTAAATCCCTCCTACCCCACTCACCTTCTCCCTCACCTGATTTCAGCTGTTACCTGCAAGCTTGAACTCCTTACCCTCCCCCAACCTTCTTATTCTGGTTTCTGCCCTTTCCCTTTCCAATCCTGAAAGGGGATCTCGGCCTGAAACAGTGATTGTTTATTCCCCTCCAAAGATGTTGCCTGACTTGCTGAGTTCCTCTAGCCTTCTGTGTGTGCTGCTCAAGATTTCCAGCACCTGCAGATCTCCTGTGTATAGGGGTAGCTATATTTTTAGAACCTCCAAATTGCTACAATGGAGTCTTGGGAGTCAGTGTAAAAAAATTAAATCCAGCGTCCTGAGAATTCATTGATCAATGGGACAACAATGTTTAAAACCTTTGAAAAGTTCAGCTGACAAAATTCAAAAAGGTCAAATAAATATAGAGCCATAAATGATGTTTTTATCCAGAGTCTAATGGCCGGCTTTGTCCACAGCTATACTAAACATTTCTATCCCAACAGCTCCCAAAGAGCTCAGTGACACAAAACAGAACAGTTAGTGAGTTGTGACTATGCCTCAACTGGTTGAATCCAAGATCCTGAGTCTGGGCTGGCCTAATGGCCATTTGACAGTTTACTTGTGTTGCTGACCTTTTCAACATTTTCTAAATTCCCCTGATTATCAGAAACATTCAGAACAATTGAAATAGACTGAAAAAATTAGGAAATGAAAAGAAAATTTAAAAGTAGCATAGCGGTTAGCATGACACTATTACAGCTTGGGTGTAGGGAGTTCAATTCTGACATTGTCCTGAAAGGAGCTTGTTCGTTCCTCCCCGTGAACAAGGGAGTTTCCTCCGGGTGCTGGGGTTTCCTCCGGGTGCTCTGGTTTCCTCACTCATTACAAAGACATACTACTGATCATTGTAAGTTGTCCTGTGATTAGACTAGGGTTCAGTAAGTGGCTTGTTGGACCAGAAGGGCCCGTTCATGCTATACTTCTAAATAAATAAATAACCTTATGTTAGTAAAACCATATAAAGTCAAATGAGAAAAATTAAAACTTAGTTATATTTAACTTTTCAATGAAAATCAACAGCCCCATTCACCTGCCTGAGAGCTACACTCACCCACAACTGCCATAAAGCTGAGGTACCAGATCATTTGGTCTTCTATTAACAGGACTAAATCCATATACACGAGAAATTCTACAGGAGCTGGAAATCCAAAGCAATGCACAGAAATTGCTGGAGGAATGCAGCAGGTCTGGCAGCATCTATGAAAATGACTAACAGTCGACATTTCAAACCCAGACCCTTCTTCAGGAAGGGGAAAGACACCAGAATAAAAAGGTGGGGGGAGGAGGAGGAGGTTAGCTAGAAGGTGATAGGTGAAGCCAGGTGGATAGGAAAGGGTATGGGCTGGAGAGAAAGAATCTGATAGGAGAGGAGAGTAGACCATAGGAGAAAGGGAAGGTGATGGGACCTGGGGGAGGTGATAGGCAGGTGAGATGAGGTAAGAGGCCAGAGTGGCGAGCAGAGGAAGAGAGGAGGAGGGGGGGAATTTATATTCTACCGTCAGGTTGGAGACTACCCAGACGAATATAAGGGTGTTGCTCCTCCACACTGAGGGTGGCCTTATCATGGCACAAGATAAGGCTATGGGCTGACATAGCGGAATGGGAATAAGAATGGGAATTAAAATAATGGGCTACCAGGAAGTTCTGCTTTCAGCAGATGGAGCGGAGGTGCTCGGAAAAGCAGTCACCCAATTTATGACAGGTCTCACCAATTGGGAGGCTGAATTGTGAGCACTGGACACAATAGACAACCCCAGCAGATTTGCAGGTGAAGTATTTCCTCACCTGAAAGGAGTATTGCTGACAGAGTACTGACCTACAGCCAGAAGCTGGCTGCTGGAGAGATTGTTTGTAAACTGACAAGACGTTCTCTATGCGTCAGACAAAGGAAATGGGTATGTTAATTGGCATCAGATACTTTCAGCTAAGTTATTTTCCTTTTTATGATAAAGAGCTCCATTTAGCTTCTTGATCAGAAAATTAAACATGGTCATATCCATACTTCTTCTCCCTGAATAATTAGGGTATTCATGTACCCAGAGAGTCAGCCCGCACAACACTAATCTAGGGTGCCTGGATTTTCCAGCCTCAGAAGCTTTCAACCATCCAAATTAATTACTTTGTCCCAGTGAAAGTGCCTGAACATTCAGAGGCATTGTGTCAGTTCCATTGTCCTCCCAATGCATATATGTAATTCAACGTGCATTTTGGATCAGAAGTAAGTGGAACTAAAAAATAGTTTAGCTCACAGGTGGATAGGGTAGTTAAGAAAGTTTATGGGGTGTTAGCTTTCATAAGTCGAGGGAGAGAGTTTTAAGAGTCGCGATGTAATGATGCAGCTCTATAAAACTCTGGTTAGGCCACACTTGGAGAACTGCGTCCAGTTCTGGTCACCTCAGTATAGGAAGGATGTGAAAGCATTGGAAAGGGTACAGAGGAGATTTACCAGGATGCTGCCTGATTTAGAGAGTATGCATTATGATCAGAGATTAAGGGAGCAAGGGCTGAACTCTTTGGAGAGAAGGAGGATGAGAGGAGACGAGATAGAGGTGTACAAGATAATAAGAGGAATAGATAGAGTGGATAGCCAGCGCCTCTTCCCCAGGGCACCACTGCTCAATACAAGAGGACATGGCTTTAAGGTAAGGGGTGGGAAGTTCAAGAGGGATATTAGAGGAAGGTTTTTTACTCAGAGAGTGGTTGGTGAGTGGAATGCACTGCCTGAGTCAGTGGTGGAGGTAGATACACTAGTGAAGTTTAAGAGACTACTAGACAGGTATATGGAGGAATTTAAGGTGGGGGCTTATATGGGTGGCAGGGTTTGAGGGTCGGCACAACATTGTGGGCCGAAGGGCCTGTACTGTGCTGTACTATTCTATGTTCTATGTTTATCTGCACATGTACGTTGAACCACACAGTGAAATGTGTCATTTGCGTTGAGTATGTGCTCTAGGCAGCCCATGTGTTGCCATGCTTCCAGTGGCAACATAGCATGCCCACATGTACACCTTTAGAATGTGGGAGGAAACCCATGTGATCATAGGTAAAATATAAAAACTCCTTACAGACAGCGGTGAGAATTGAACCACAATCTGATAGCTGGTGCTCTAAAGTGTTACGCTAATTGCAGCACTACCATGCAATTAACCAATAAGGCAACTTAACCAAATCCCAGACAATTGCATCATTCTTAAAGCAGGCACATGGTATTTCTGCAACAAACTTATTATATTTGAATTTCGAAAATGCAACCTTTTTCACCTGTTATCATACATGCTATTGCATTACTTTGACTAAAACTTATCACTCGTAATTAATCTGATATCTTTCAAATGTATATTAACTGAACTGTTGAAAGTGAAGAAACCCTTTTCCTGAAACAAGGGTTAATAGGGAAAAGTTGATATGAATGGTCAATGTAAAATGACAATTATGCAAGTGGAAGACTCTAAAATATTTCTTAAGAGATGAGATTGTTAAGGCACTGAATACTTAGAGAAGCAAAGTCATAGATCTGTTACAATGCAGGGCAAGGGAATTATACTTTGCAAAGAAAAGCTGAAAAAGGATTTAATGCAGATATACTGTATTATGCACATGATAGCAGGTTTGGTTCAAGATTTGTCTAGCTGTGACATCTTAGGTTGTTCAGTTCCATGTCACATAATTCTAAGACAATTACAGGACCAAAGAACAACAACAGATTGAATTGTTTCAGTGCAGTTTCTGGAAGAATATCTTTAGATTCAACATTGTGCTTGATCTACATGGCAACATGCATAGATTTTTATATTAAGATGACCATCAACATTTCTGAATCAGTTGACAAGTGAACAGCACAGAATTGTAGAATAGCTTGATAGGGTAATACAGGACGAGGTCATATGAACATCAGTACAACTAATAATAAAATTCAACAAATTGGCACTGACCTTTGAAAGGCCTAAAGCTGTGAACAAACTTCTAATTTCTCTGAGAATGTTGACAGCTAGTCTCCTAGTGGCTGGCCGACAGCTGCAGAGAACCACTAAAGCAAAACCCTCCACTGCATGGAAGACAGAGGAATAAGGGCTCCGTTCCAGTGGAAGTGTGTGGGCAGCTCCATTGGGAACAGCACGCTGTGGATAACATAATAAATGTGAGTAAGGCAGAAGCATGAAATTACAAAATGAGTTTGGCAACTGAACAGCAAAGCGGAGTTATAGGTTGTTTATTCAAAGTCACTTTTTAGTCATTACCTGCAGATCATGACCTTTCACGTGAGATTGAACTGCTTGTTTCCAATGATTTATTAACTGTACTAGCATCTTGACAGAGTTATCAAGGAGCGTTGGATGGACATCATTTACTTCTCGGACAATGAATGACACAAACCCCGAGAGAACATCCTCCCTCCAGTCAGAAAAGTCAACCATTAAAGCCTGTAGGGTAGTAAATGCCAGACCACGAAGTTCTTCATCCATGTGTATGGTGAGTCTATTTATTTAAAGAAAAAGATGCCTAATTACCAGTAATACATTTCTAGTGCACTGTCTATTCCCCTCCATAACTTAAAAATGCACAAGTTGAAAAGGGTTAAGCAAATGAAAATAGGAACTCAGTAATACTTTGCATTTCTATTTTTAAAAAGAAACAGCCCTTCCAGTCCAACAAGTCCATACCTTACAATTACACCCACGTGACCAACTAACCGGTACACCTTTGGAATGTGCATGGAAACTGCAACACCTGGAGGAAACCCATGCAGTCATGGGTTAACACACAAACTCCTATAGACAGCAGTGGGACTTGAACCCAGTATCGTAAAGCATTGTGCCTACCGTGTACTGTAAAGCACTGCGCTAACCGTGTTGCTGTCGTACTGGCCCAATAGCACTTGTAGATAGTGGGAAAGAGTAATTGATACAGTACAAAGAACTTCATTATAAAATCTAAATTGGTATTTTCAGTTTTTAATTTTAAAAGGGACAGTTTTATAATCTTGTAAGTCAACCAGATCCTCTCAATGTAAGATAACCGACTGATACAAATGATCAAATTATCAAAGTCCTGGCAAATGCAAGGTTTTTTCTTCCCCCCATACAGCCAAAATACATTCTCATGCACAGTATACAACTTAAGCTTTATATGTACTGAAAAACCTAGAAAAGAGAACAGCAATGTTTCACATATTAGAACATGTTTATGTTGTCAAAGATCTTAGAATCAGATTTATCACCAGCATGTGACGTGAAATTTGTTAAACCAACTTCATAACATTTTATTTTTATATTAGTATAAATTTGTCACCTTGCCAGAAGTTCAACAAGTTCTGCCCTGCTCATGCCATCTGGAATGAGCCTAGGAATAGCAGCCACACAAGTACGGAAAAGGTCAATCTTCGGCTTTCTTTCTCCCCTGTTAAAACAAAAATCATTGAAATGGTTAATCACTGTAACTTCCAAGAGTCATACATAAATATAATGAATTAGATCAGGAAAGAAGAAAAAAATTATATTTAATTATTTCAGTCAGTCATTTTCTAGTTAGCTTATCCTAAAAGAATTATTAATAGACTAAACTGCTGTGTTACAGAGGTTTCCAAGCATCAGTAATTTCCAATGTCAGGAAGTATCAACGAAATTTGACTTGATTTCATTTCACATTGATGTCGGATAATTGTTTTCATGACTGTAAAAAAAAGACTCGCAAAATTCATCTTAGCAATTTCTTTCATAAATATCAGGAGACACCCTACTTAGGAATCTGGAAAATAAATTAAGATGGAATTTTAAGTTGAATTGTTTACTCCACAAGAAGAAAGATGCATGAAAACAACCTGAAGGATTTAAGAACATAGCAAATGGGATGAAGGATGCATTTCTGCATAAGTCAGATGCATTACTGACATGGAAGATAATGTGATAAAGGTGAAAATCCTCAATTGATCTATACAGAAAGAAAGCATCTAATTTGAAAACAACTTCTACTATGTGGCATTGAAGACTCGAAAAAACAAAACATTGGCATAACTAAGCAAAGTCATAGTAACAAATGATCTATCTAATTGCAATGCACTCAAATAATGTGAAATATTTAAAATCTGGTAAGAGTCTTAATATCTGGGAAGCTGATAGGTAGATAAGTCACTTGGACCAAATGGATTACACCACAGAGTTCTGAAAGAGATAGCAGAAGAGATTGTGGAAACATTAGTAGAGACCTTTCAAGAATCACTAGAATGGTTCTGGAGGACTGGAGAATTGTAAAGGTCACTCCACTCTTTAAGAAGGGAGGGAAGCAAAAATCAGGAAATTATAGGCCAGTTTGACTGACTTCAGTGGTTCGGAAGATATTGGAGTCTATTATTAAGGATGAGGTTTCAGGGTACTTAGAGGTGCATGATTAAGTAGACCAAAGTTAGTATGGTTTCCTTAAGGGGAAATTTAGTCTGTTGGAATTCTTTGAAGAAACAACAGGCAAGATAGACAAAGGAGAGTCAGTGGAAGTTGTTTACTTGGATTTTCAGGCCTTTGACAAGGTGCTGCACATGAGAATGTTTGAACAAGATAAAAAACCTATGGTATTATGGGAAAAAATAGCATGAATCCAAGATTGGCTGACAGGCAGAAGACAAACAGTGAGAAAATATTTCTGGAGAATAGTGGTGCTCTTCAGGGGTCAGTGTTACTATGTTAATAATTTTGATGAAAGAATTAATGGTCTTGTGGCCAATTTTGTGTACGATACAAAGATAGGTGGAGGGGTGGGAAGTGTTGAGGAAGCAGGCAGTCAGCAGAATGACTTGGACAGATTAGGAGTATTAGTAGATGCAGTATAGCATAGGGAAGTGTATGGTCATGCACGTTAGCATTCCGTTAAGATGGTGGCATGCTTGGTCGCAGTTGCCTCTCCAGGTCCAACCAATGGTGTAATTGTTTGCCTTTTATATCTTTCTTATGATTGCAAGACGCTGCTGGCTATTAAGAGAACCAAGTATTGCAGATCTACTCCACTAGCAGGTTGCTGGATAGCAGTGGAACTCAGCATGGACTTGTTGCATACTGTATTGCCATCTGCTGCAGACACCCAGAGAAGGCAGAGTCAGAGGCGATGTAGGATCCAACAAATGGCATAAATGATTGTCATGTCGATGTTTTTCTTTTGATCACAAGACCCTGTTGGACATTGAAATGTAGAGTGCTGCAAGTCCAGTTCATTGGTTCCTTGATGAGACCGGATGCCGGGGGAATTGTGTGGCCTGGGTTGTTGCGTGGACAAAGCCCTCATGCCGTGGCATTGCCTGTTGAAGCCGCCCAGGAGAGGAGACACTGGAAGCGGTGTGGGAGAGAGCAGAAGCTCAGCAGGCATGCTGGAGTCTGTGCTGTGTTGGGGAGCTGCTCTCCAGTATTTGATCAGTGAAGGACAAGCTGGATTGCGTTCAGCTATGGCTGATCCAATGCGTAATGAGCAACTGGTGCGTGCTTCTTCTTGCAACATGGCACCAGGACAACATCCCATGCACTATCAATCTCCAGGCCATGGCACTCAGGGACTTGGGCTACATTATACTTTGTGGCTATATGTTTTTCTGCTATCATAACAATATAAGACCATAAGAGCAGAGTCAGGACACTCACCCCATTGAATCTGCCATGGCTGATTTATTATCCCTCAACTACTTCTCCTGCTTTCTACCCATGACCTTTGATGCCTTGACTAGAACATATCAATCTTCACTTTAAATATACTCAATGACTTGGCCTTCACAGAAACATGTGACAATGAAATCCAGATATTCACTACCCTCTGGCTAAAGAAATTCCTCAACTCCATTCTAAATGGATGCCCTCCTAGTCTGATACTGTGCCCTCTGGTCCTAAACTCACTCACTGTAGTAAACATCCTCCCTACATCCACTCTATCCACACCTTTCAATATGTTTCAATGAGATCCTCCCTCCTTCTTCTAAACTCCAGTGAGTACTTTATACTTCATTGTCGCCAAACAATT
The DNA here is from genome assembly GCF_030028105.1 of Mobula birostris. Taxonomy (NCBI): domain Eukaryota; kingdom Metazoa; phylum Chordata; class Chondrichthyes; order Myliobatiformes; family Myliobatidae; genus Mobula; species Mobula birostris. The sequence goes on along the minus strand of NC_092372.1, from coordinate 62,211,348 downwards.
GATACTAGAACATACAATCATCACAGCGATATTTGATTCTGCGCTTCCTGCTCCCTGGATTACAAATATTAAACATTAAAAATAGTAAAAATTAGTAAATATTAAAAAATTAAATGATAAATCATAATTAGAAAATTTAAAAAATGGGAAGTAAGGTAGTGCAAAAAAACCGAGAGGCAGGTCTGGATATTTGGAGGGTAAGGCCCAGATCCCGGTCAGGATCTGTTCAGCAGTCTTATCACAGTTGGAAAGAAGCTGTTCCCAAATCTGGCCGTATGAGTCTTCAAGCTCCTGAGCCTTCTCCCGGAGGGAAGAGGGACGAAAAGTACAGGAACAGAGCCTTCAAATGCCCCTCATACATTAATCCTTTTCATTTCTGGCATCATTTTTGTGAACCTTCTATGGATCCTCTCCACTGTCAGCACATTTTTTTTAAAAAGGGGACCAAAGTTGATCATAATACTCCAAGTGTGGTCTGATCAATGCATTATAAAGCCCCAGCATCACATCCTTGTCCTTATATTCTAGTCATAGAACATAGAAATCTACAGCACATTATAGGGCCTTTGGCCCACAATGTTGTGCTGACTATGTAACCTACTCTAGAAACTGACTAGGATTTCCCCAGCGCATGGCCCTCTATTTTTCTAAGCTCTGTCTACCTATCTAAGAGGCTCTGAAAAGACCCTACTGTATCTAGTTCCACCACCGCCAGTGCATTCCACACACCCACCACTCTCTGTGTGAAAATCTTACCCCTGACATCCCCTCGGTACCTATTTCCAAGCACCTTAAAACTATGCCCCCTTGCGTTAGCCATTTCAGCCCTGGAAAAAAGCCTCTGGCTATCCACATGATCAATGTCTCTCATCATCTTATACACCTCTATCAGGTCACCTCTCAACCTCTGTCGCTCTAAGGAGAAAAGGTCAAGTTCACTCAACCTATTCTCACAAGGTACATCCTCCAATCCAGGCAACATCCTTGTAAATCTCCTCTGCACTTTCTCTCTATAGTATCCACATCCTTCCTATAGTGAAGTGACCAGAACTGAGCACAGTACTCCAAGTGGGGCCTGACAAGGGTCCTACATAGCTGTAACATTACCTCTCGGCTCTTGAACTAAATCTCAAGGTTGATGAGGGCCAATACACCGAATGCCTTCTGCACCACACAGTCAACCTGCACAGCAGCTTTCAGTGACCTATGGATTCGGACCCCAAGGTCCCTCTGATCCTCCACGCTGCCAAGAGTCTTACCATTAATACTGGACTCTGCCATCATATTTGACCTACCAAAATGAACCACCTCACACTTATCTGGGTTGAACTCCACCTGCCACTTCTCAGCTCAGTTTTGTATCCTATCAATGTCCCGCTGTAACGTCTGACAATCTTTCTTCTTCCAGTCCTCTCAAAATGAATGCTAACATTATGTATTTGTGCTGTATGTTCTACGCAACACACATAAAATGCTGCAGGAACTCAGCAGGTCAGGTAGCATCAATGGAAATGAACAAATAGTCAATGGTTTGGGCCGAGATCCTTTTTCAGGACTGGAAAGGAAAGGGGAAGATGAGGGGAAGATAGCTAGAAGGTAATAGACAAAGTCAAGCAGGTGGGAAAGGTAAAGAGCTGGAGAGGAAGGAATCTGATAAGAAAGGAGAGTGAACCATAGGAGAAAGGGAAGGAGGAGGGGCACCAGGGGAGGTGCTAGGTGAGAAGAGGCAAGAGGCCAGAGCTGGGAATAGAAGAGGAGAGGGGCAAGGGAATTTTTTTTTTACTGGAAGGAGAAGTCAATATTCATGCCATCAGGATGGAGGCTATCCAGATGGAACACAAGGTATTCCTCCTCCAACCTGATGGTGGCTTCATCATGGCAGAAAAGGAAGGCATGGACGATATGCCAGAATTGGAACAGGAATCGGAATTAAAATATTTGGCCACTGGGAAGTTCCACTTTAGGTGGATGGAGCAGAGGTGATCGACGAAGCAGTCCCCCAAGTTACGGTGAATCTCTCCAATGGAGAGGAGGCCACATTGGGAGCAACGGATACAATTGACAACGAGAGAAGATTTGCAGATGAAGTGTTGCCTCACCTGAAAGGATTGTTTGGGGCCCTGAATGGAGGGGAGTGAGGGGATAAATGAACAGATGTAGCATTGGGCATCTTGCAGGGGTAAGCTGGGAGGGATGACTGGACAAGTGTATCATGGAGGGAGCGATTCCTGCTGAAAGCGGAGAGTGGGCGAGAGGTAAAGACATGTTTGGTAGTAGGATCCCTTTGGAGATGCCATACTTTGCAGAGAATTACATGTTAGATGCCGAGGCTCATGGGGGTGATAAAACAGTGAGAGAATCGCTGTCAAGGTGGCGGGAAGATGGTATGAGCACAGATATCTGGAAAATGGAGAAGATGCAGGTGATGGAGGAGGAAAACAAATCCTGTTCTGTGAAGGAGGACATCTTGGAAAATGGATTGTTCTATGTAGCCAATGAAAAGGCAGGCATAGCTAGGGCTCATGGCTAGCTCTCGAGTCTGCGAAAGTGGGAGGAGTCAATGTAAAAATTGTTGTGGATGAGGACCAGTCCTGTGAGACAGAGGAGGGTGGTGATGGAGTGGAACTAGTTGGTTCTTTAGTTGAGAAAGTAGTGGAGAGCGGTAAGGCAAACTTGAATAGGATAGAAGTGTATAGTAGCAAGCAGTGCGGGGCAAGAGAGCTATGAGTTTGGTGGTGGATGGGAGTTCTCCAGAGTTGCTGAGGTTATTGTTGGTGTCAGAGACGATTGCCTGATGGTCCAGAATGGGGTCCTCTGCAAGAGTTAGGTAAGAGGTGTCTGAGAGTTACCACCAGGCCTCACCAAGGTAGAGGCAAGTGTTGTGTGCGACTGTTACTATTGTGTTTTGCACCTTGGCCGCAGATGAATGCTGTTTTGCTTGCCTGTATACATGTGTATGGTTGAATGACAAACTGGAATTTGAACTAGCAGAAGTAATACAGGCATAAATTAATTTCTAAATGGAAGTAAATTCAGAAATTGGATGTAAAATGGGACTATGGATTCCCAATGTATGATTCCCTAAAGATTAACTTGTAGGCTGAGTTGCTAGCAAGGAAGACAAATGCAATGTTAGCATTTATTTCAAGAGGACAGAATATAAAAACAAGGATATAATGCTGAGAGGCTTTATAAGGCTTTGGGCAGATCACATATGGAGTATTATCAGCATTTTTGAGCCCCTTATCTAAGGAGGATGTGCTAGCATTTTCTTAAATTGGAAATTTGCTTTACTGAATCTAAAAGCTAAAATTTAAAAGTGACACAATAATGGTGATATTTACAAAATGGTTTAAAAGTAGGTGCAGAGACAATGTATTGAGAATATGCTCATAATCTCTGATGTTGGCAGATAAGGTAAGCATATGGGATCCTTGGTTTTACTATGAGAGGCAATTGGTTGCAAAAGCAAGAAAATTATGCTAGATGTTTATAAAACAGATTAACTTCTGATTTTGAGACTGCGACACTAGTTCTAACGTTATACCCAGGACAAAGATCAACTCTGTCACATGCTGAAAGAATTTTGCAGCTTTCATGAGCTAACGTAAAGAGACAACAAGCCTTTGCTAACACCTCTTCACATAACAAACTCAAGAATCAATCCAATCACCTTCACTCCCTCTATAACAATATTTTTGCACCCTTCAGTAGGAAGACCAGACTCAATATTCCAGAGTCTTCTTTCCTTATACTCAAACCCTCTTGCGAGAAAAAATCCTGGAGTTCAATTCGATTTTCTATGGGAGAGTTTGGGTACAGTAAATGAAGAGAAAGTTTTCAATGACAGAAGGCATGGTAGGCAAAAATCATGTACTTTTAAGGAATTATAGAAATTAAACGGTATTTTATGAAAGGAATTGCATAAGTAGATGAAAACAAAGCATTTACTGACATGCAAAATAAAAGCAGGAGGGTTATTCACCCAATAGTGCTACTCAAAAGAAAATAGATAGGAGGACAAAATATGCCTCTTCAGTGTTGCATTCTTTAATTACCCTCACTAACAAATTTTTAAACAGAAAAAATGAAAACCTGGCAACGCTAAAACATCATTACAAAGCATGTTGGTTATTATCAGTATTGATATTTCTCAAAAGGCTGTCAACCATTTAAAAAGTAATTTTACGTATTTGTTTCTTACGTGATCATATCTTCAGGCTCCTTATTGGACATCTGTACATTAGTCATGCTCATAGATCTTCCCACTTCCTTGTCCAAGTGTCTAAGAATGCTGTCCAGAGCTTTCCTCACTTGGGGGTGATAAAATGACATTCCTAAGAGGGAAAGATGTTGGCATACTTACTATACTTCTGCTTTCTAGTTATGAATAAAAACAAGGAACAATACAAGAAAACTATTAAATTGCAAATTAATCTCAATATAGCATTTTTTTCTTGTGCAATTTGAAAATATGAACTAAAATGTTCAGGTAATGTAATTAATTCCGTAGCTTTTCTCTTTCACCCAATCAACTTTATTTTCCAGTTGTCTGTGACATAAAAGGCTGTAGCAATTTATTTCCTCCCCCATACCGCTACTCTTCTTCTTATTTAACCTCAAAGAATATTTCAATGTAAAATTAATCAACAGTTTCTCCAGGAAATAGAACTGAAAATTATCTAGAACATGTGACTTCAGCTGACCAAATACCTGGAACAAGCTGCTACAGGAGATGCACAGGCAGATTCAATTACAGCATTTAAAAGACATTTTGATCGGTACTTGGATAAGAAATGCAATAGACAATACGAGTCCAATGCAGACAAATAGGATTAGCAAGCTTGAGGTTGGGCAGAAGAGCCAACTTCTCTGCTGCATGTTTCTACTATTCCTTGACTATCTGTGCTTCCAAAATCAGAAATGTATTCATTAACAAAGTGGAAAAGTAATTTCAACATGATGATTTTCCAATCTAAATCCCGTTTTCCCCAGTTACAATACAGTGTAATATGAAGACGTTGCACAAATGTTCAAGATATATTCTTGTTTTGACCTGGGGAAATATAAAGATTTATGGGAGGGGATTATTCAAAGCAATGTGACTTCTTTCTAAGTGTAAAAGTTCTCTAAAACGTGAGCTTTGAGTTTAACTAAGATTTGAAATCCATAGTCTTCTGTGCTTACTCAGATGATTCAATGTGTGTTTCACTGATAAAACTAGCAGGACTTGACCCCGCTACTCATCTTTGCTATCATTCGGTTGTACAATCATCCTCATCCTGAAAAAAATTTAATGGGAGTATTTTGTCCATCCAGCACAATTATACAGTGAAAAGGAACTGTATAATTTGCGGTCTCACTATTTAAAACTGGACAATTAAATGACATAAACTGATTAAAACAACACAGGATAATATTCAGCAAACATCTTGAATCTGAAGAAAAGCTAAATCGCTTGGGTAAAAATACAAATAATTACTCCTCTGAAATCCCATTATTTTGTATTCTGAAGTCAAATACATGGTGTTTAAAAAAAAGACTATATATGTAAAAATAAGTATAAAAACCAACCTATCACTTTGGCTTCTTCATCTGTGAGGGTTTTGTTCAAAAAGATCTTCTTTACTCGCAGTGTACTACCTGATGGAAGAACAACTCCCGTTGTTGGCATTGGAGGTTCCCCATCTTTTTGCTGCAAACTATCTGCAATAACTAGAAATGCTCTCAACCCTATGTTCATTCTCTGCAAAAAAAAAATAAACTTTTGAGTTCTTTCAGTTGTGACAAATTCAAAGTCCAAAGTGAAGTCCAATTGTCACCATATGATCACAAATTGCTTAAAATGGAACATAATATGATATCCAATGTACATTAAAATAGTTATTAGGCACTTTGAAAATGTGAATATCTATCCATGAAAAACTAAGATAAATTTTTAACCAGTAAATGGAAAAGCATTTTAAACAATTGGTCAGAATAGCTTAATTACAATTTCAAGATTATTTTAATGTCAATACTAGTTTTAGCTTTGCTCTATATCACCACTTGGATAAATACTGGCACAATGAGAGAGAATTAGAGAAAATAATTGTCACAAGCAATTGATTATTCTGTACAAAAATATTATGATGCCAACTGGATATTTTTCTCAAAGTGCCATGAAATCATTTCCATTTATCTGAGAGAGCAGCAGACACTACTTATTGATTTAAAAAACCTTTCTAGATTTTGCTGTTTAAATATTACTGTTGTAAACTTCTGAATTCAGTTTATATCGTTGGAAGAAACTTGTAAGTAATTTGTCAATTTTACATGCTTATTAGGTTAAGGCATTCAGAAAATTGGAGAGCATAATATTAAATGTTGTGGTATCCTGAAATATTTTAAAACATATTAGGCAAGTGTCTAAGTCACTTTCTTTCACTTTTCAGAAAGGTCCCAACATCTCAATGCACTATATAGCAATTCTATAAAATTTCACTTTTCCAGATTACTTTCACACAGTATTGAGCAAAAACCTTAATTTGCAGCAAACTAAAGTTAAATTTATTAAAACTAAAATTAACTTTGTAGCTTTCCTATAAACTAAGATTTTCCACCATCTTCTCTATTTAAAGATAGTCATTAAAAAGGTCATTAAACATCTGTGTAATTTATTGTCATTTAAAGTTTTACACCTGCATAAGATTCATCTTGGTTAGACACATGAAGCCTAGTTATTGGGTTTCTCAAATATCAACACAGAATAATTATGTTAATTAGTTAATTCAAATCTCACCTCTGGGTTAATGGTAAATGTTTTTGATGGTTTTCCAACACAAAGCAAGTCAAATATAATTTCTTTCATTGCAAAATCAAGCCGCTCCTATTGTTAAAACAAAAAAATCCAGTAAATTTTAATAAAGGTGTACACTTGAAATTTATATTCAACGCTTATCATTAAGCAATTGCTTAGTAATTACAAGGCAGAAATTCGCAAGTCACTACTGGGGAACAGGCCTGTGCTTATGCTCCACAGCAGTTCCTCCCTTTTCTCCTTCGCAAGCTATTATTTAAATACACTTAAGCTGGTCTTAGTGTGAAGATGAATTCTACATTTGAGGCATTTTTTCAATCAAGGTTTCCCATGAATTACACACTAGAATTTTAATGGCTATACTGTATGTAAAAACAAAGACATAAATTTGACCACTACTGTAAATGTGTTTTACTACTGCTTAATGTCTTTACCAGTAACTTTTTCCAATGCATTTTCTCACCTCTATTTTCAACCTCACAGTTTATCGCTACTTTATGTACAGAGGATAAAAGGAATTTGCACACAGTATCAAAACTCCATTCCCAGCACCACCCACAGAACATTTAACAGTACTTTCATTTTTTACATCAGCAGTATTTACTTCTGGATCATTTACAGCCATTTGTTTTCTCGAAGCACCTGTTCTTGTTTTATTCCCTGCAGTCTGCAAGTGTTTAAGTTTACTATCGCCTAATCATTACTGCTTAAATATTGACTTTCAAACTACTCTTCCCTTCAAGGTATGAGTGATATTATTGACAGATATAATTTACATAGGCTGCATTAAGAGCTCTGATGTCGTTGGGAGCTTGTAGGACTAAAGGATGCCAGAAACATGGCCATAAATAACAATTCTTTGATTGAACATGTGGCGCACTGAGGGTCCGGTGTTCATTAGCAGCAGTAAAGAGTGAATAGATCTGAAGCCTTCCCTATGTTTACCAAGGGAGAAATGTATATAATGGAGGACTGGAATTGAACTGGTAATATGAATGCACAGAGATAACAAAGGAGTCACAAAACATGACGGTCAGATTTAAATGTGAACAAAATCAGGTTTATTATCACTGACACTTGTCATAAAATGTGTGGTTTTGTGGCAGCAGTGCAGTACATACAAATTATTATAAGTTACAATAAGAAATAAATAAAAAAATAAATAGATAGTGCAAAAGAGGAATACTGAGGCAGTGTTCGCGGATTTATGGACTGTTTAGAAATTGGACGGCAGAGGAGAAGAAGCTGTTCCTAGAGTGTTGAGTGTGCCTCTTCAGGCTCCTGTACCTCCTCTCTAATGTCAATAATGAAAATATGGCATGTCCCAATGGTGAGGGTTATCAGCACTCATATGGAGGCAATATCACAGAGGGACAGCATGTAAATGACAAAGGAAGGGAAAGACAAGCATGGTTCCATGAGGTCACTAGAAATGACAATCTAATAAATCACCCAGGTGGGCAACCACATAACAACATGTCAACAGTTATACAAGATCAACAATATTTAAAACGAAAGAGTAAGAATCTTAAGCATTTATCATAATAAAAATTACAAAAGTACAAGATATAAAAACAAATCTGAGTTACATTTCCTAGGAGCAGCACAATAAAAGCAAATGCTGAAAAGGTAGAGTATTTTTTTGACTTGCAAAATTAAAGGAGGATATTTTGTTTTGTATGCTCCTTGATAAGATGACTTAGTACCTGCCAAACAAAAAGGTGGTACTTAATGCAGCTTAATTAATTTTGCAAGATTCGTAAAATATTAAAAGTTGTACAACATATTTTAAATTCTTTTAGTAGGTCGTGAGTTTTGCTCTCATAGGCTAGTAGTTATATCTAACCCCATTAGCCCATTTTAAGCATGCTGAAAGCACGAACATAATGCTGCTAGAAGGAGATTTTCAGAATTATGACCCAGCAAGAATCAATGATAAATTTCTAAAGCATGACAGTGAGAGATTTTGAAGTGAGAAATTGCAGGTGATAACACGGGCAGATGCTTTCTGCTTTTGTCTTTGGAAGCAGCAGAGTTTTCTCATATAAGGTGGTTTTGCATGGCACACAGAAATCACAATGCACTGATGGTCATTGTTGAAGATTGTGGCTGCAGTGCAAATCAAGTAGGCTGTTTTACTCTAATTGGAGTACTCTAACTTGAGCTTCAGGAGCGTGACAAGTACATGTTCCAGAGATGGCAGCTGTAGACAGGAGGACCCACCTGCACCGGCAGGAGTGGGTCTAATGGTGGCCCATGCAACAAGTAATCATGAAGATCAGATGCTCCCATCATTTCAATTATGTAAAACAACATCTTGCTGGGTTACATCATTCTTAAACAGTTGAGTGTTTTGAAATAGCAATTAGGAACATAATACATTATTCTCCTAACTTATAGTTGACCGATGATAGAACAGTTTTGAAAAGTCAGAGAAAAGATTATATCAGTAAAGAATCCTAGTCTCTGACCTGGTCTTGTACCCAGAGTATTTATGAGACCAGTCTAATAAACTTCTGGTATTCCCCAGATGTTGATACACAGAACATGCTAATTTTTGAAAATATACAAGTTTTAAAAGCCTACCGGTAGAAAACAAAATATTTCAGTAAATTACCGATTGTTCCAATGAAGCCGAAATTACATAATGTTTGCAAAGCAGTACACATTGCAAATTGATGTTTCTCACAAATGAAATTAATGCCTGAAAAAATTTTGCTTGATATTTACCAAGTATCTCTGCTAAAATTAATTTCTTAAAGTCAAATCATATTATTAAAAGTGGTTGCTGAAGATACTTAATGGGGCAAAAATAGAACATAGAAGAACACAGAAAACCTATACCACAATACAGGCTCTTCGGCCCACAAAGCTGTGCCGAACATATACTTACTTTAGAAATTATCCAAGGTTACCCATAGCCCTCTATTTTTCTAAGCTCCACCGACCTATCCAAGAGTGTCTTAAAAGACCCTAACATATCCGCCTCCACCACCGTCACTGGCAGCCCATTGCACACACTCATCACTCTCGCAGTAAAAAACTTAGCTCTGACATCTCCTCTGTACCTACTTCCAAGCACCTTAAAGCTGCGCCTTCTCGTGTTAGCCATTTCAGCCCTGGGAAAAAAGCCTCTGACTATCCACATGATCAATGCCTCTCATCATCTTATACACCTCTATCAGGTTGCCTTTCATCCTCTGTCGCTCCAAGGAGAAAAGACCAAGTTCACTCAAACTATTCTCATAAGGCATGCTCCCAAATCCAGGCAACATCCTTGCAAATCTCCTCTGCACCCTTTCTATAGTTTCCACATCCTTCCTGTAGTGACCAGAACCGAGCACAGCACTCCAAGTGGGGCCTGAACATTACCGCTGTAATTACCAAATAGTGTAACATTACCTCTTGGCTCTTGAACTCAATCTCACGGTTGATGAGGGCCAATACACTGTAAGCATTTTGAACCACGTAGTCAACTTGCACAGCAGCTTTGAGTGTCCTGTGGACTCGGATCCCAAGATCCCTCTGATCCTCCACACTACCAAGAGTCTTGCCATTAATACTAGATTCTGCCATCATATTTGACCTACCAAAATGAACCAACTCACACTTATCTGGGTTGAACTCCATTTGCCACTTCTCAGCCCAGTTTTGCATCCTGTCGATGTCCCACTGTAACCTCTGACAGCCCTCCACAACACCCCCATCTTTGTGTCATCAGCAAATTTACTAACCCATCCCTCCACCTCCTCATCCAGGTCATTTATAAAAATCACAAAGAGATGGGGTCCCAGAACAGATCCCTGAGGCACACCACTGGTCACTGACATCCATGCAGAACACGACCAGTCTACAACCACTCTTTGCCTTCTGTGGGCAAGCCAATTCTGGATCCACAAAGCAAGGGACCCTTGGATCCCATGCCTCCTTACTTTCTCAGTAAGTCTTGCATGGGGTACCTTATGAAATGCCTTGCTGAAATCCATATACACTACATCTACTGCTCTACCTTCATCAATGTATTTAGTCACATCCTCAAAAAATTCAATCAGGCTCGTAAGGCACAACCTGCCTTTGCCGACTATTCCTAATCATATGATGCCTCTCCAAATGTTCATAAATCCTGCCCCTCAGGATTTTCTCCATCAACTTACCAACCACTGAAGTAAGACTCATTGGTCTATAATTTCCTGGGCTATCTCTACTCCCTTTCTTGAATAAGGGAACAACATCTGCAACCCTCCAATCCTCTGAAACCTGTTCCATCTCCATCGATGATGCAAAGGTCATTGCCAGAGGTTTAGCAATCACCTCCCTCACCTCCCACAGTAGACTGGGGTATATCACATCTGGTCCCAGTGACTTATCCAACTTGATGCTTTCCAAAAGCTCCAGCACATCCACTTTCATAAGGTCTATATGCTCAAGCTTTTCAGTCCGCTGTACATCATCCCTACAATTGCCAAGGTCCTTCTCTGTAGTGAATACTGAAATGAAGTATTCATCAAGTTCCTCTGCCATCTCCTCCGGTTCCATACACACTTCCCACTGTCACACTTGATTGGTCCTATTCTCTCATGTCTTATCCTCTTGCTCTTCACATACTTGTATAATGCCTTGGGGTTTTCCTTAATCTTGCTCGCCAAGGTCTTCTCATGGTCCCTTCTGGCTCTCCTAATTTCATTCTTAATCTCCTTCCTGCTAGCCTTCTAATTTTCTAGATCTCTATCATTAGTTTTTGAAACTTTCATAAGCTTTTCTTTTGTTCTTGACTAGAGTTTCAACAGCCTTTGTACACCACGGTTCCTGTACGCTACCATCCTTTCCCTGTCTCGTTGGAACGTACCTATGCAGAACTCCAAGCAAATATCCCCTGAACATTAACCACATTTCTTTCATACATTTCTCTGAGAACATCTGTTCCCAATTTACGCTTCCAAGTTCCTGCCTGATAGCTTCATATTTCCCCTTACTCCAATTAATCGTTTTCCTAACTTGTTTGCTCCTATCCCTCTTCAATGCCATGGTAAAGGAGATTCATATCTCCAAAATGCTCTCCCACTGAGAGACCTGACACCTGACCAGGTTCACTTCCCCTATACCAGATCAATACAGCCTCTCCTTTTGTAGGTTTATCTACATATTGTGTCAGGAAACCTTTCTGAACACACCTAACAAACTCCACTTTATCTAAACCCCTTGCTCTAGGGAGATGCCAATCAATATTGGGGAAATTAAAATCTCTTATCATGACAATCCCATCAGTTATTATTGCACCATTCCAGAATCTCTCTCCCTATCTGCTTCTCGATGTCCCTGTTCCTTTTGGGTTGTCTATAAATAACACCCAGTAGAGTTATTGACCCTTTCCTCTTTCTAACTTCCACCCACAGAGTCTCTGTAGACGACCCCTCCATGACTTCCTCCTTTTCTGCAGCCGTGACACTATCTCTGATCAACAGTGCCATGCCCCCACCTCTTTTGCCCTCCACCCTGTCCTTTCTGAAACATCTAAAGCCTGGCACTCAAAGTAACCATTCCTGTCCCTGAGCCACCCAAGTCTCTGTAATGGGCACAACATCATAGCTTGAAGTAGTGATCCACGCTCAAAGCTCATCCACTTTGTTCATGATAGTCCTTGCATTAAAATAGGCACATCTCAAACCATCAGTCTGAGTGCATCCCTTCTCTATCACCAGTTTATCCTCCCTCTCACACTGCCTACAAGCTTTCTCTATTTGTGAGTCAACCACCAATTCCTCAGTCTCTTCAGTTTGGTTCCCATCCTCCAGCAATTCTAGTTTAAACTCTCCCCAACAGCCTGAGCAAACCTTTCTGCCAGGATATTGGTCCCTCTCAGATTCAAGTGCAACCCATCCTTATTGTACAAGCACACTGAGATTACTACCTTTGAGGCCCTGCTTCTCAGCTTCTTTCCAAACTCCCTGTAGTCTATTTTCTGGACCTGCTTCATTTTCCTACCTATATCATTGGTACCAATATGTACCATGACCTCTGGCTGTTCACCTTCCAACTTCAGGATATCGTGGATGCAATCGGAAACATCCCGGACCCTGGTACCTGGAAGGTAAACTACCATCCGCATTTCTTTCCTGCGTCCATAGAATTGCCTGTCTAATCCCCTAACTATAGAGTCCCCTATCACTGCTGCCACCCTCTTCCTTTCCCTACCCTTCTGAGCCACAGGGACAGACTCTGTGCCAGAGGCACAGCCACTGTTGTTTCCCACAGGTAGGTTCTGCCCCCCAACAGTACTGAAACAGGAGTACTTACTATTAAGGGGGACAGCCACAGGGGTACTCTCTAGTATCTGACTCTTGCCCTTCCCTCTCCTGACTATTACCACTTATCTGTCTCCCTAGGCCACCGTGTGATTACCTGCCTATAGCTCTTATCTATCACCTCCTCACTTTCCCTGACCAGACGAAGGTCATCCAGCTGCATATCCAGTTTCCTAACCCAGTCCCTAAGGAACTGCAGCTCGATGCACCTGGTGCAGATATGGCTGTTCGGGAGTCTGGGAGTCTCCTGGACATCCCACACCTGACACCAGTTACAGAACAACAGCCTCACAGACATACTTCTTATTCCTATTCTTCACAAGTAACTTACCTCACCTCGACCCGTTATTGCCGAAGCCCTCCTACTCTCAAGCCCGCTCTATAAAGCTGTCTTCTTTTTAAATTCTTCCTACTGGTCTAACTCGGTGACGTCCACGGGCCAACAGGAAGAATTTAAAAAGAGCGCATTTTTCTTCAGCGATTTGATTGGTGTTTGATTGAATAGATTGAATTAATTTTGAATTAACACTTTTTTAATTTCCCAAAATGGATGGAATGAATTAATGAAGTATCTTCCAAGAGTGTGTCTTCAAACAAATTATTACTGCAAGGTGCAATGCTACATAATTCTTAAAATTATGAGAACATCTGACATTCACAAAAGCCAGTTGCCTAGACTACCATTAGTCCTATTCCTGCCAGGGCAGGTAGGTCCTCCTGTCTACAGCTGACATTTCTAGAAACAGCATGTATAACGACCAATTTCAGAAGCTTACACCTACCATATTTCTCCGCCTTTTGGCGACTATACTCACCACCTCTACGAGACTGCTCCTGTCACTACCTATTACGGAGTCTTCTACCACTGCCATTCAAATGCTCTTTGCACTTCAGCACAACCACACAAATATTAAATCAGAGATTCTTTATGATGGTGGTAATTTAGCATGTTAACATTACATGGAAGTGCTCAAAATTTTATGGACAATCACTTTGTTGATATGTGCATCATAATCATCACTTATCATTTACATTCCAAGCCCGAGTATCATCCTAGTCTTTTTGCTAAAAACATAGGATGCTTCATTATCTCTGCAATCACCAGCAAACATTCCACTTCTGACCTGATAGAGGGAAGGTATTAGTGGTTGTGTTTCACAGGCTATCCTGAGAAATTTCAACAACATTGCTCTTTCTTTTCTTTTTAAATCTTTTTATTAATTTTCAAAATTATAAACAAAACAATGTTGATACAAAGAGATTGGAATAATCTTATTATTAATAAACATATACAAAAAAGATTTCAAATTACACAGGTGTAATAGACTTCCAAACTCATGATATAATTAATCATAAAGAAAAAGAATAAAAAGAAAAAAAATACGTACAAAGAAAAATCCCCCCAAACAAAAAAAGAACTTATTACTAAACCCAAAAAGAGCAAATGGAACAAAACAGGGCTAGACCAATATCTTAAATCGAACACATTCAGTAATGTCGTCAACTCTGCTCCTCTATTCATATATTTTAAGTTAATAAGGAAGATTCGGAAAGGTCAAATTACATCATATGAAAATGCCGAATAGGGGTTCCAAGTTTCTTCAAATTTAACCGAAGAATCAAAAATATCACTTCTAATTTTTTCTAAATTTAAACATAATATAGTTTGGGAAAACCACTGGAATGTAGGAGGAGGATTGGTCTCCTTCCAGTTCAATAAAATAACATTGCTCTTTGGTTTGGTATCTCCTATTGTATTAGCTAATTGTATCCAAAGTTGAATAGTCCTGGCAGAATCAACACTGGCATTATTGATCATATTGTAAGCTAATGAAAATCACTTGCAGATATAGTCAGCACTACCCTCCCAATTTCCATCTGTGTGATAGTTTAATATAAAACATGTGTGTCCAGTTAATGATCAGGTTAAGATCATCATGACCAAAATTTGTTGGTGATAACAGCGGTTCTGAATGGAACCGCAGAGGAAGAAACAGCAGACTTCAAAAACATGCAACTGGCAATATCAGAGCAAATGAAAATCAACGACTTTACTTATTGCATTGAAAATTAAGTACTTTACATGGGACAGAGTTGTAGACAGTTGCACAACATTTAACAATTCCATTCTGTTACTTCAGTTTAAATGACTGAGAGATGAAAGGTAGAAAGCTTTTAATGTTATGACTAATAAAGAATCACGCCATGACTATTAATGGAAAAACATACCTGAGCAATAAACTGGATGATCTTTACAAATATGTTCAGAGGTGTATCACGCGGGACCACACTGCGGGAGCCTTTGGGGAAAAGTGCTGATACGATACTTAAAAGGCGACTGTTTACAAAGTAAGAAAGTGGAAAAATATAGATTTAAAACATAATTACCACTAGTATGGATACAATTTACAAAACTGTAGTTTACTAATAAAGAAACAAAACCCGTAAGACAAGTTCTAAGTTAAAAGTAATTTATAAGCAGCATTTAATGTAACATACCTAAGAAATTCTACTGTCTAATAATAATGGAGGTATCACAAGTAAAACAATTTCAGTAATCAGTTCAAAATTAATCTACAAGAAATGCTCTCTTTTAACCTAGCGGAAACACATGAAAGAAACAGCCTCCGGTAAGCACTGCACAGCAACAAGTTCATCCCTAAATTAATAGCACTGGTTTCCAATGAAGGGGGAACAAGCCCACCCACATGCATTTGGAAAGTAAACCAACAGCCAGCTAATCCAAGTCATCAAAGCTGTCAAAACTGACGATGTTTCCTAAGTCATGGGGAAACACATGCAAGTATGCACATTGAGGCCTCAATACATAGTCAGGAAAACCCAAAACAGCTAACCGCAGCTTTGGGACTTGGGGTGTGCACAGAAATCACAATGTCTCTCATTTACATGGGGATATGTCAGCAGTTATGTGGTAAACTACCTTACTTCCAAATCAGAAAATTACGAATAATTAATCTATTATAACAATATAGGATTGTTTTCCACGTACAACATACAAGATCTTCATGGTCTTAACAGGGTGCATGTGGTTTGCTTGCTCCTTCTTGTGGAGAGATCTTTCACTGGTAGTCACCATTTTAAAAATTAAGTGTTCACCCATTTAACAGACATAAAGCAAATATATTTTTCAGGAGATATGAACCTTTGGAATTCTGCTTTCACCATCATTCTAGAAAGAAAGTCTTTGAATATTTTAAATATAAATTAAGCAGGTATTAATATGTAAGGAGATAAAGTTATGGGGAATAGGAAAGAATGTAGAGTTGAGGTCAGAACCAAACATAGCCTTATGAGAGGAGCAAGCTTAAGAGGCTGAGTGGCCTCACCATGTTTTTCCTCAAAGCTAGCAGAACAACAAAAGATTTATAAGACAAATAAATTTATAAGCTGTTCTTCAAGTCAATAGACGGCAAGATGACCAAAATAACAATGGTGATTTTTTTCTAACACTGGAATATTCTAAGCTATTCACTTGTGAAGTGTGAAGCCGTAAAATAACTTGAGATTTAATTTATTGTATGTTTTAATTCTCATAATATTCCAACTTTCAGGACAACTCTTATAAAACTACTCAAAGAAACTATGTTTTGTTCCTAATGTCCTTAATTTCAGTACACATTCAATGTTCTGTTCCTAAGAGAACTATTTTTCCATATGCCAAATTTCTGACACTGCTCAATGTGTTTCAGGAATCATAGCACTTAAGAACAATTCATTGATATTTCTAACATAAAATTGCATGCCTTTACTTACCTTTGTGTTACAGTGTTGCTTTCACATTTAATTCTGATTACATAAACCCATAACAATCTATACAATGATTCCAGTGCAACCCGAGACATTTTGGGATCTTTGTTCTAGAAAAAAGCAAAAAGTTGTAACGGTCAGAAATCAAATACTGATACCATGAATATGCATATCACACAACAGATGTAGAGATTATCCATAAACATATGAAGTAAAACAAATACAAACAACTTTATAATTGACAAGTCCTCATTTACATTGATTTGTTTGGCCTTATTTTCACCATTAAATTTCTAGTTTAAATTGCACATGGTTGAATGTACACTTAAAAAAAAATCTTTTAAGTGTATTTAACCAATAATTTTTAAAGATCTCTGCAAACATAAAAAACTCAACAAATTATCTGATACAGAAAAACATCCTTCCTTATTGGAGCTCTTACAACATCTTCATTATGTGCATATATTGTATTCATTATATTATACAGCCCAAAAGTATTTGAGATCACTGAAGGGTTTCCAATTCATCCTCGATTAGATTGCAGATCACACATTCTTAATAAATCATTGGCAATTTGGCTAAAATAGAAACACATCAAATCTAACCAAAAGGATCCTATTGCAATTATCTTAGTATGACATATTACAAAATATCTACAAATATTGGATAAAAATTCAAAATAAGCCACACCACTTAAGAAGAAAATTTGATGAGTCAGCACTCATCAGCACTTTTGCCACCAACTGATCCAGCACAACATTTTGGGAGATGAGAAACAGAAAGGATGGGACATCGGTTTAAAAAAAACACAACTGACAGTTGATAACAGGAATGAGGTTGCAAGGAAGACTGATTCTCAATGAATGCTTTAAATATTTATAAAGTTTTAGCTTTACATTGATTGTTTGGATGAGTATAAACTTAATTGGATCAGAGCCCCTGGTCCATGCCACACAATCGTTATTGCCCTGCACCATCCCTGCAGCTCCACAAATCTTTTATGACCGGCAGGTCAAATCAATTTACTACAAAAACTAAACCTCAGATGGTAGATTGTGGGGACTTAAAAGCCAGATATTTCCATACAAGGGTAAGAGAATCCAATGAGCCTGAAGCAAAACCATTAGGATTTCCAGTGGATTATTAAAGTTTTACTATAATCTTAAAAAGCAAATGATGTAACAAGTTAAACAATAACCTCTCTGCACCTGTAACTGCTATAGATGAATAATGTATTAATTTTCAGAAAAGAGGATAACTTCAGCTTAAAAGATAACTGTATTCATTAGGAATTATGTGGGTCTAATACTTCCATTCCACCTTATGTTGGTGGAAAGCATTCAGGAAAACAAACATAATCCACTGTGATTTTTTCATACTTCCTTTGAGGCCAGTTGTGTTAATCATACTCTTTATTGTTTCTTGCAAATTTAGCTTTGAGACCAGAAATCTCACATTTTCTTTTTTAAACCAGTAATTAACTCAATATTGAAGCCCTTCGTCACATAACACCAAGCAATTTAAATTTTGTCAAGGGTTAACAAGTGAAATATAACACTTCACCTATGTGATAGCCTGTAGCTGACTTCCAAAAATAATACAAGTACACTGATTAATTTTAGGTCTATTCTTATAATCAATTGTCTGAACTATATGCTTGAAAACTTAGTCCATGCATACTCACCTGTAATGTTTCTATTTGCTTTCTGATAGTGTTGTTAGATGGCATCTGAATAAAGCAATACAAGACAGCAAAACATAAACAAGCATGAGAATGGGATGTCCATGCATGTTAGATGGGGAACAAAGCACGAACATAAATCCTTATTAGATTTTGATGAACAAAGTTAGACACAACATACAGCAAAGTAAACAGCTAAAATGAACACAACAAAAGCATTGCAATGCGCTTCCACAGGTAAAATAATTATTTCAGAAAATATGAAAACTAATGAAATATGCTGCAAATATTTTAAGCATCTTGCCCCTCACATTAAGGGGTTTCTTGACACCAAAGCAGCACAATTAATTATACGGTGAGTTAGTTGTGAGTTCAACATGACAAAATGTACATATACAGCCATGAGTTGGATAAGTATTAAGCATGCAGAATGAATATAGACATTCTCTTGGAAAAATGATGGCTGGAATTTACAGCAAAAAGTCGTGTCTCATGTCATACTATCAGAAAATTCAAAGTTTGATTCCAATCCAAGTAATTTGCCACATCAAAAACAACCATGTGATTGGAGCACAAAAATCAAAAAGTAAAAATATCCACAGATAAAGACATAGACCTAACAGTAAACAGAATCTAGACATTGATAAACAGTTCTACTTGTTGCTCGTCCAGCTGTATTGCTTTATTTTGTCAGAAGTTTAAACCAGGAGTAGGTAAATAGAAGAATACCTAGGGATAGTACTCTCCATAATTTTATTTTCCTCTAAAAAAGAAAAACACCAGTGTCCAAAATTTATCAGAATCAAAACAATTCAAAAGGCAAGGTAATAATTATTTTAAAGATGTACATTAAGATCACAATATTCAAGAGGGTGAGTTGTATACCTAGATCAGATTTCTACATTTCATTCAGACAGATTGTTTTCGCCCATCTGTTATGGATTAATTTCATTTCATGATTTCTTTTGAAAGGATTCTTAAATGTATATCTGTTGATCAAAGTGATTTTGTTCACTGCCCTTTCCCTACCTTTAAATGAGAAAGACAATTCTGAAGGAATATGTGCCAGTTGTTGAGAAAGAACTGCTTTTGACTGACACACAGGAGACAGGTAACCAATGGGTATAGGGCCTGGAAAGAAACAAATATCAAAAACTTGTATCACTGAGCAGGAACAGGTATCACAAAGTGATGCTATGAAGTAACTGGCAGAAATTACAAGGATATAAAGTCAACATTTTGCTATACAATATGGAAATGTATTTGCATAAAATTCTATGGATAAGTAATTGTTACTAATTCAAAATTCTAATTACTACTAACTCAGAATTCAAAAAAATTATTTCATTCAAAATATGTCCATTTGTAACAAAGCACCTTTTAATTCAAGATTACTTAATTTAACAAATTATTCCAAAATATTTAGCTAAAGCAATTATATGTTTACTTCTCCTGCTGTTGAGCAAAGATCCTGCAATAGCAAAAGCAGGATCTAACTTCAATATCACACATTTAGATTTCGAGCTACTTTCAAACAAAACCAGACATCTGTAACAACTGTCATATACCCTGGAAAAGCAGTGTTCCTAGAAAATGGCCCGTTTAACAATTTTCTCTAGTGCATGCCTTTACTTTCCATTAATCCCTTGTTATAGGTGGAGATGTGTTCGTACAGAAAGTTGTTCACTCAATGGTAGTGCCACCATGTTTGTAGGGCTGATAGCAAAGGAATTCTGATTGCATTGAACACAGAAGAAAACAGGTAGTTGTTTTAGTTACCTAGAAATGGATGTGACATGGTTCGACAGAGTATCATAGAAGAGATTGCTTTGTCAGTTTCCAAAGCAAATCGTATGTGGCCTCCCATTGTTAACAAGCAGAGTATGATCATTGCCTTTAAAAAACTAGCTCAGTTCTTCAGATATTTTTTTCTATTCTTTTACCACACTAATTCTGTAACAGCAACTTTTATTTTGTATTCAAAATATTTGACAGTGCTTTGCGAATTCCTTAAGGGCAAATTTCCATTCCTCCAAGAGGATCACAACCTTGTTGTGGTTTGGAGGTTGGCTTGCTTCAATGATCCAGAAAGCTATGTTCGCTGGAATCGGGGTTTCATGCTTTGGCTCTGGGTGGAGTCACCCATGCCAAACAAGTCAAAGGGTAGAGGCCAAACTAAGAGTAGCCCACTGGCCCACCAGGTTCAGAGGTTCAGAGCTAAAAACCCTGACTGGTAAAACAAAACTTACAGAAACAGCAATGAAGAATCCTTCTACATCTCAGTACGATGGTATTCCTGAGTCTCCATCCAGAACTTGCATGGCAGATAGTAGTGAAAGCTGAGAGGAAGCTACTGGCACAATGAAGGAAGCCCTGAACACCATCTGTGATGGAGGACTTTCATTGCTGCCCTAAACACCAGCAGCTTAATGGGCAGTACGTGATTAAATTCCCATTACACAAACTGATGTGACACAGATGCACTCTGTAAATGTAAAACACTGGAAAAAAACTTATATTCCAAGACATTTCACAGCCTTCCCAAATGGAAAGCTGGACCAAAAGATTAGAGTACATGACATCTAAGATCTGTGCTGTTAGTGATTTGTATGAAATGTAGGAGATATGATTAGTAAACCTGCAGATGACACAAGAGATGATAATGAGGAAGATTGTCTCAAATTACAGAACAATATTGATAAGATGATAAATTGGACAGAGCAATGACAGATGAATTAAATCATAATAAGTGTTATGCAACACGTCTTGAAAAGTCTAATAAGGACGTACACCATGAATGGTAAGGCCCTGGTGAGGAACCTTAGCGTACAAGCCTATCAATTCCTAAAGTGGTCAACAAAGCAAGATAAAGTGGCATAGAAGCATATGAGGCGCTAGCCTTCATTAAACAGGGAATAGAAATATAAGAGCAGAGAAGTCACTGGACAACTTTATAAAAACTTTGGTTGAAGCTCAGATGGAATATTTACGTGCATTTCTGGTCATCATGTCATAGGAAGGATATGAATGCACTGGACAGGGTGCAGAGGAGATTTGTCAGGATGTTACCTGGGATGGAACATTTCAGTTGGGGAGACTGAATAGGCTGGCTTTATACTCCTTGGAGCAGCTGAGATGTATGAGACATAGGGAGAGGAAATAGAAGAGCATAGACAGCATACATAGTGAAAACATTACCCTATAACAGAGATGTCTAAAACCAGTGGGTATAGTTTTAATATGAGGAGTAAGAGATTTAGAGGGACCTTAGAAAAAAAAATTCACCAAGAAGATGGTTGCAATCTGTAATGCAAGGTCATGGTGGAGCATGTACATTTAAAAAATACCCACACTTGAATCTCCAAGACATAGAAGTCTAATGACTAAGTGCTGCTAAATGGCATGAGCATAGATGGGTACTTGGTACATAAAAGGTGAGCCTAAGGTGCTGTATAACTCGATCATTTTGATTCTAGGATTCCATGAGAAGCTTGATAAGGCAAAGGCAATGCGAATCCAAATTTTAGATGTGGCATTTTCACGCTTGGTCAAGGAGTAGGTTAGAAGATAAAATGGGATAGTTTTGAGGCGAGTGGAAAAGGGATCTGATTTGGACACAATGTCAGACAAATCTGTTCACCCCAAAATTTAGTGATAAGAACTCCGATTAATTATTATTAATATTTTTCTTTAACAAATAATAACATCACAAGGTACTGCCTTTTTGTTGGCTTTGTGGAACAATCCATGTTCCAAGCCTATACTGGTATCTGTCCCCGACTTTCCCTTCGCTACATCGACGACTGCATTGGCGCTGCTTCCTGCACGCATGTTGAGCTCGTTGACTTCATTAACTTTGCCTCCAACTTTCATCCTGCCCTCAAGCTTACCTGGTCCATTTCTGACACCTCCCTCCCCTTTCTTAATCTTTCTGTCTCTATCTCTGGAGACAGTTTATCTACTGATGTCTACTATAAGCCTACGGACTCTCACAGCTACCTGGGCTATTCCTCTTCCCACCCTGTCTCTTGCAAAAAAAAGCCATCCCCTTCTCACAATTCCTCCGTCTCCGCCACATCTGCTCTCAGGATGAGGCTTTTCATTCCAGGACGAAGGAGATGTCCTTTTTTAAAGAAAGGGACTTCCCTTCCTCTACTATCAACTCTGCTCTCAAACTCATCTCTCCCATTTCACGCACATCTGCTCTCACCCCACCCTCCCGCCACCCTACTAGGAACACGGTTCCCCTTGTCCTCACCTACCACAACACTAGCCTCAGGGTCCAACATATAATTCTCCGTAACTTCCACCACCTCCAACGGGAACCCACCACAAAGCACATCTTTTCCTCCCCTCCTACTTTTGCTTTCTGCAGGGATTGCTCCCTACGCAACTCCCTTTTCCATTCATCCCCCCATCCCTCCCCACTGATCTCCCTCCCGGCACTTATCCTTGTAAACGGAACAAGTGTTACACATGCCGTTGCACTTCCTCCATCACCACCATTCAGGGTCCCAGACAGTCCTTCCAGGTGAGGCAACACTTCACCTGTGAGTCGGCTGGGGTGATATACTGCATCCGGTGCTCCCGATGCGGCCTTCTATATATTGGCAAGACCCGATGCAGGCTGGGACACTGTTTCGCTGAACACATACGCTCTGTCCGCCAGAGAAAGCAGGATCTCCCAGTGGTCACACATTTTAATTCCACGTCCCATTCTCATTCTGATATGTCTATCCACGGCCTCCTCTACTGTCAAGATGAAGCCACACTCAGGTTGGAGGAACAACACCTTATATTCTGTCTGGGTAGCCTCCAACCTGATGGCATGAACATTGACTTCTCTAACTTCCATTAATGCCCCCCCCCCCCGTACCCAATCCCCTATTTATTTATTTATTTATTTATTTATTTATTTTCTCTCTTTTTTTTCTCCCTCTGTCCCTGTCACTATACTCCTTGCCCATCCTCTGGGCTCCCCTCCCGCTTTCTTTCTCCCTCGGCCTCCTGTCCCATGATCCTCTCCCTTCTCCAGCCTCGTATCCCTTTTGCCAATCAACTTTCCAGCTCTTAGCTCCATCCCTCCCCCTCTTGTCTTCTCCTATCATTTCAGCTCTCCCTCTCCCCGTCCCACTTTCAAATCTCTTTCTAGCTCTTCTTTCAGTTAGTCCTGACGAAAGGTCTCTGCCCAAAACTTCCTATAGATGCTGCCTGGCCTGCTGCATTCACCAGTATTTTTTATGTGTCTTGCTTGAATTTCCAGCATCTGCGGATTTCCTCGTGTTGACAAGGTACTGTATCTATGTTTGTCCTGGCAAATAACTTCACACATTTGGCATTTTCAAAAAACTTACCAATGAATGTTTCTTTCTTGATGAGAGTTCAAATGTGGTCTGATACAGCATCTCTACAAAATTCTTGAGGCATGGCACATTCACTTCATTTTTAACAGCCTAAACAAACAATATTAGTGAGATCAGTATTATCTGCAAAAATAAGTCTCACAAAATTCAAAACATATCAACTTTGGAACATAACATTGAAGTTAATGCTATTGGCATTTTGCAGAATTTGACATCCCCACTCATTTTTCCCCCTTTGTTTTGTTATACCAAAGAATATTGGCACCCTATGTAACTGATAAACAGTGGTTTAAACTGGCATTTTATCATTATCTTTTTTGTTTTCTTTGCCACTAATAGATTTGCCTAAATTTAAATGGCAGCTTTGCGAAAACAGTATATTTTATTTAAACATCACTATTTTAATAATTAATTTTCACAACACAAATGGCACGGGGAAATTCTTATGTATAATCAATCCCCAGTTTTCTTTAGCTCTGAAAGGTAGAAGAACATTTTTAAGTTGGATTCCCAATCACGCTTCTTTACAAAATGTCAGAATAAGAAATATTAAACTTACAGCAGCCACAGGTATCAGAATTTCCACGAAGAGGCCAGCTAGTGCATGTTTTATGTCTTTATCTTTCACTTCATGGAAATACTGAGCACATTCCTGTTTGAAAATATAAGATCAGAAATCTCCATGACCAAAAAATAATTAATAACAGAAAACAAAGGAGCTAGTGTACAAAAAGCATCAATGTTCAAAGAGAGTTAACAGTTACAGTTCAAGTTCATAACATTTGGTTAGACACTGTATTGGAAGTTCAATTGGAAGAAATACGAACAGGAAGACAAAATAAAAAGGGTGAAAAGGAAGAATCTAGGAGAAAGTGAATGATACAAATGACAAATCGTGGTTATTAAATGACAAATAAAATCTGAAAATCCAGGAGAGAGGGTGGATGGGATGGAGGATGAATGCTCAAAGTATGAGATAAGGACATCTGAAATAACTGAATTCAATATGGACCTTGAGGACTGTATTGTGCCAAGTTAGAAGTTAGTTGTATATTATTTGACTCCCATTTTGAGTAACTCATCATCTGTTAACTTAGCAACAACCTTTACATTACTTAGATAAACTACTCCCTAACACATGACCTCTACTAATAACTAGAAGTGCTTCAAGCACATGGCAATGCAACTACTGATTTTTTCCCCAAAGCTCTCGCCAACCCAACACACAAGTAGATTACTAGTTTTTCATTGTCCGAAACGTCTAAATTTTGAAACTCTCAAAACCAGCAGCAGCTCATAGTCACCTTTTAAAGGACAATTGGGAAGTGGGCAATTAATATTGGCATTGCCCACTTCCTGAAGAACACATAAATTTAAAAAGCACTTTCTGTGAAAGGACAGCATATTGTATCTAATGGATCACACAAGTCAACTGTCATAACCATATAACAATTACAGCACAGAAACAGGCCACCTCGGCCCTTCTAGTCCGTGCTGAACTCTTACTCTCATCTCGTCCCACCAACCTGCACTCAGCCCATAACCCTCCATTCCTTTCCTATCCATATATCTATCCAATTTAACTTTAAACAGCATCAAACCTGCCTCAACCACTTCTGCTGGAAGCTCGTTCCACACAGCTACCACTCTCTGAATAAAGAAGATCCCCCCCATGTTACCCCTAAGCTTTTGTCCTTTAACTCTCAACTCGTGTCCTCTTGTTTGAATCTCCCCCACTCTCAATGGAAAAAGCCTATCCACGTCAACTCTATCAATCGCCCTCATAATTTTAAACACCTCTATCAAGTCCCCCCTCAACCTTCTACGCTCTAAAGAATAAAGAGCTAACTTGTTCAACCTTTCTCAGTAACTTAGGAGATGAAACCCAGGCAACATTTTAGTAAACCTCCTCTGTACACTCTCAATTTTATTGACATCTTTCTTATAATTCAGTGACTAGAACTGTACACAATACTCCAAATTTGGCCTCACCAAAGCTGTATACAATTTCAACATTACATCCCAACTCCTATACTCAATGCTCTGATTAATAAAGGCCAGCATACCAAAAGCATTCTTCACCACCCTATCCACATGAGATTCCATCTTCAGGGAACTATGCACCATTATTCCTAGATTCCTCTGTTCTACAGCATTCTTCAATGCCCTACCATTTACCATGTATGTCCTATTTTGATTAGTCCTACCAAAATGTAGCACCTCACATTTTTCAGTATTAAACTCCATCTGCCATCTTTCAGCCCACTCTTCTAACTGGCCTAAATCTCTCTGCAAGCTTTGAAAACCTACTTCATCATCCACAACGCCACCTATCTCAGTATCATCTGCATACTTACTAATCCAATTTACCACCCCATCATCCAGATCATTAATATATATGACAAACAACACTGGACCCAGTACAGATCCCTGAGGCACACCGCTACACACCGTCCTCTAATCTGACACACAGTTATTCACCACTACTCTCTGGCGTCTCCCATCTAGCCACTGCTGAATCCATTTTACTACTTCGATATTAATGCCTAAAGATTAAACATGAACAAAGATAAACATTGGTGCGTTCAAAAATGACACTGTCATGATTCCAAGAATTACTCTCAGTTTATCAGAAGGGGAAGATGTCCCTCTTCGGTGGAGCCAGTTCCCAATACCGGTATGTCCATGTCATCTTAAAATAAAATCTTTTGACTTCTTACTGTAAAGTGAAATTAAAATGTATATTTGTGCCCCTTATAAGTTTCACTAAGCACTGCTAACTCTAATGGCTTGTGTACTTGCATGTCAAAACCAACCTGCTTCTTAACTAGATTCACAATACATTTCCCATCTCTACTTATTGTAAGAGCACAATACAGCAAATAACAAAAAAATTGGTCTAAAAGTCAAAGTATTATGAAGCAACTTAGTGCAAGATAAGGAGATATGTTTAATAAATTACTAGACAACCGGGTGACCCGTTGGGGGCACCCTTTGAGAGAAAGGTAGTGCCGTCTGATGTGATGTGCTTTGGAAATTAAAGAAGAAAAATTCAGTTTATTAAAGAAGAAAGACGCATAGCAAGACAAATACAGCTCCTTCTTGCTTAACGAAGGACACTTTTGATGACAACATTTCTGGTTGATTTGCCACCCTTCAAGAATACTCTAACGTTTTCATTTCTTTTTCCCCAGATGAAAGCCACATACAGCTGACCATGCTGGAATACTGGTTTCTCCAGATAAATCAACACACTCTCCATGGTTTGGCCTTGCGCCTCATGTCTAGTCATAGCAAAGCATGACTGTATCGGGAACTGGCTCCGCTGAAGAGGGACATCTTCCCCTTCCGATAAACTGAGAGGAATTCTTGGGATCATGACAATCTCATTTTTGAACGCACCACTGTTTATCTTTGCTACGATGAGATTGTCGTGCAGTTCTTCCACCATCATTCACGCTCCATTGCAAAGCTTTGGTGGATCCAAGTTCCTCATTGAAATGATGGGATGTCATGATCTTGCTTCAGGTTCAGTGCTGTTCAGTATAATGACAGCGACTTCGTTGGCAATCTGTGCATTAAATCTTATCTCATGTTCAAATGCCAGTCTCCGGTCATGATCAATGACAATGGACGCCTCTGGCATGCCTCAAGTTTGTTCTTTCGCAAGTCGAAGGGATGCGATATACGGGTTTCATTGTCGTAGTAGGTTTTCCAATAGTTCAACAACCTCACGTTGAATTCAATCATTCTGGAGTATACCCATTCTCAATTCTACGCTGCCTTGAGGATCCATGAAGTAAATTTGAAGGAATCGGGCTTGCTGGTTGGGGTCTGGCATTAAATGTCCGATGTAATGATGGATTTGCCCTTGAATAATCACAGAAGGATTCCATCCATTTCTAGTTGGAATGAGTTCTTTGGCACCAAAGGATGTCATTTGGAAGAGGCAATTGTATTGTCTGATGTTCTTCCTGAACTAGTTTGCAATAGGTTCATCATTGCTGTATAAATTGAGGAGCTCATTAGGTAGAGGCTGCAAATTGCCTATCCTGACTTTTCCCTTCATACAGCAGAAATGTGCGGTTTCTCCAGTGAATAGGAAAGCACCACAGTGAAGGCATACTCGGGTCATCGTACCAACATCAGCAGAAATGCTACGCCGTGCAAGTCGTGCATTCTGCCTTGCTCTTTCTCTGTCAAGGTATTGTCATCGAAAGCGGCCATTATCGTCTTCAGCAACTCTCACAATAATTACTCTTTACCGCATATTCTCGAGTTGATCTTTCATTTTCTCCTCTGTCTCTTCCTCTCTCCTCCTTCTCTGCTTGTTTTTGTCATTCTGGAGACGTGCAGCCCTTTCACCCTTTGTCTCTTCATCTCTTCTACCATTTGTTCTTTCTCTCTGATCTGGAGTCATGCAGCCTTGGCCTGATCCGATTCTTGTTCTCTCCTCCGTCTGTGCCTATTGTTGTCATTTTGGAGACCTGCATACCTGTCCTCCTCTGTCTCCTCTTCTCTCATCTTTATTGTCCCGACTCTCTGATCCTAGAGTCATGTGGCCCTGGCCTCACCCGATTTTTGTTCTCTCCCTCTCCTTGCCGCTTCCTGACAACGTTTGGCGTCATCTCTTGACCATAATGTCCCCCTTCTGTTTCCACGCGGTATAATTAGGCTATACATATTTTTTTTTAAACCCTAATTCTGGATAGAAGATACGAAGCAGTAACACCAAAGCCTCCCAGATGCTGATTTTTCTTGATAATATGGTTGGCGCTCTCCTAAATGGCCGTGATAGCCCTGCCCTTTTGCTGTGGTTGGTGTCAGTGCTATGAGCATTGTGAGGCATTGATGAGGCTGGCCGTGCGCATACATCGTGGTGTCGCGTCGCGGTTTCCATTAAAGCTGGAATTGGCTCAGGTTATGGAAAGCGGGGCTTGCTGATTGACGAGTGGGCAATTTTAAACGAATATATAACCCTGAACTTTGTATGTATTCTGTAAGTTAGCACATTTTAAGTCGATTTAGTCAAAAAAAGTGCCGCTGTAATGCACCATTTGGGCTAATTGGAGGTCACAAACAGAGCATGAGAATTTTAGTAGTATATAGATGGTATTTAAGACACTGGTGCCAATGATTCAGCAATTAAATTAGGGGAACTTCAGGAGATCAGGATTAGAGAAGTGCAGATGTCATGGAAAATGTTAATGCTACAGCTGACTACAGGGATTTTAAAGTCAAGAAAATGTTTGAAAGCAAAGATAAGAATTTAAAATACTGTGTCCTTGGAAACCAACACAGGTGCAAAGCACTTGTTGAGGGTGGCTCCCCTGCAGACTCATTTGGAATTCCATTGATTAATCTTTTACTCCACCCCACTTCATAGTTTCTGCTGTTAATTATGCTTATTCATTAAACGTGATATTAAAGTATCTTGTATGTCACTGCATTTTGCTGAAGTTTGGTGTTAAATATTTTGTGTATCACAATACATGATTTTAAAATAGGCTATGTGTCACTGTTGGATTCTTAAGGATCAAATACTAAGTTCAGAATTTGAAAAACAGACAATCTTTAACAAGCAGGAAAAAATAGGGGAGACACTTGTATCTACAAATACAGCACAGCAGAGAGATGCCTGGCAGAACAAAATGAAAACTACTTTGCCTCTATGTGATCTTAATGAGGAGAGAACACTGATGGTCTCAATTTCAAAAACAAGGCACATAAACGTATCTAAAGCAGTTGATGCTCTTCAATCAGCCAACACAGTAAACTAGTGGAGGATGTAATTCATGCTGAATATGGTTGAGCATCTCCTTCAAGCTGAAGATTATTCTTGCCTTTCACCTGCCTGATTCCTTATTGTACTCTAGCTTGGTTAAGTCTACTAGTTCCTTACCTGAATTTTCAATAAGCCTCTAATTGATTCTCATCCATTGGGTTATACACAAATAACTCACAATTCTTGGCCCACGATGTGGCAAAAACTTACCTCCTACTATCTTGTTTAGACCTTTCTCAGTGACTTCACTTACATTGCATCTCCTCAGCTAGTTTTTGAAAATGCCTGTAACTCACACCTATTGGATTTGTGTTCTGGTGTTAAAACTCCAACTGGAGCTTCATAGAATCCTTTAAAGCTAATAGAAGACAATTTATCACTTAGAAATAAATATTCAATGGCTCTGGTTAGATCTCTTCTCCATGTTTATCTTGGAAGCAAATGTCTGAACATCAGTGAACCCTTGCAAGGCATCAGGGTCCAAATGGTGTAGCTGGCAGGATACTGAAAACCCATGCCAACCAACTGGTTGGAGTGTTTAAGGACATCTTCAACCTCTCAGTGGTGCAGTTAGATATTCCCTCCTGCTTCAAAAGGGCATCAGTCAAACCGGTGAGCAGGGTGAGCTGTCTCAACAACTACTGCCCATAGCACTCTCATCTACTGTGCTCAAGTGCTTTGAAAGGCTGGTAATGACTTGAATTAATTCCAGCCTGAGCAAAAACTCAGACTAAGTGCAATTTGTCTGCCACCATAACAAGTCCACAGCAGAATCGCACTGGCACTCCACTCAGCTTTGCGCCACCTGGATAACAGCAATATCTATGCCAGGCTGTTGTTTATTGATTACAACTCAGCACTCAGGACCAGCATCCTCGCAGTACTAATTAACAATCTGCAACTGGATCCTTTGACTTCCTTGCAGACAATCTCTTCCTCACAAACAATCAACACAGATGCACTTCAAAGTTGTGTGCTTAGCTCACTGCTCTATTCTCTCTACACATGAGTGTGTGGCTAGGCACAGCTCAAATACCATCTATAAATTCACTGATGACACACCATTCTTGGCAAAATCTCAAATAGTGACAAGGTGGTGTACAGGTGTGACACAATGGGCTGGTTGAGTGGTGGCACAACAATAGCCTTGTAAGGTCAAGGAATTGATTGTGGGCTTCAGGGTGAGGAACTTGGGAGAACATATACCAGTCCTGATAAAGAGGTCAGCAGTGGAAAGGATGAGCAGAAGCAATTTCCTGGGTGTCAACATCTCAGAGCATCTATCTGGGGCCAAACAAACAATCACAAGGATGGCATGGCATTAGGAGTCTAAGGAGATTTGGTACGTCACCAATAACAATGTACGCTGGAGAGCATTCTGAGTGGTTGCATTAAGTGGAGGCTCCAATGCACAGGGTTAAAAGAGGCTGCAGAGGGTTGCAGACTCGTGGTACTAGCCTCCCCACCCTTGAGGACATCATCAAAAACGTGGTGTCTCAAGAAGACAGCATCCATCATTAAGAACTTTTACCATCTAGGACATACCCACTTTTCACTAATACCATCAGGGAGGAGGTACAGGAGCCTGAAGAAGCACACTCAACACTTTAGGGATAGCTTCTTCCCTTCTGCATCAAATTTCTGAACAGTCCATGAACCCATGAACACTATTTCACCATATTGCTCTCTCTTTACACTGTTTATTTACTTTAATATTTCCTATTGTAACCAATAGTTACATTTTATGTATTGTGCTGCACTGCTGTCATAAAACAGCTGATTTCACAACATACGTAAGTGATAACACACCTGATTCCGATTCATATTATTGAACTTATTATCTGGTAATAAAGACTGCTTATCAGAAGGAAGCCTAAGGTTTTATGTCTATCTCTCGTACATCAAGTATGCTTTATACCCCTACTGCCTCCCCTAATCCACTTCCTCCAACCATTGCAAATATGTTAATAGAAATCTTGGTTAGCATCCAACATGATTGTTCAATGTTGAACAGGAGTTCAAAACTTTATTGATCTGTTTATATTCACATGGTTCATTCACACTTTAATTTTCCTTTATATTGATCATATACTTTAAATGAGACTGACTCTACAAGAAACAAACTCTGAACTGCACCGTAGGAACAGAAGTACCAGTACTAGAAGAACCCCTCATATATGGTACTGGTACGGAAACCTTACATGTCGAGCTTTTAATGTTAAACACAAGAGATTCTGCAAATGCTGCACATCTTGAGCAACACATAAAGTGCTGGAGAAACTTAGTAAGTCTGTAACGATCCACAGATTTTCCTACAATTTAAAGTCTCTTGCAGAATTAATCTAATGTGAAAGGAAAAGGTCCAGAAAACAGTAATCGAAAAATATAACCATCCCTCACAAAAAATATGGAAAGTGTTCTAAAGCACAGAGTGAAATTTCAATATAATTAAGCAAACAATACAGCAAAAATGCTCCATTAAAAGTCATCCTCTCATCAAGAAATTAAAGATGAGGAAAGCCAAAAATTTGCAGATTCTGTAAATCTTTAACAAATTCAAAAGTACTGGAAACACTCAGCAGGTTAGGCAGCAATTATGAAGAGAGAAGCATAGCATTATGATTCCTCAAACCTCACTGTTAAAATTGAACTAGAGGCTTAAGCATGAGAAAGACTGATTAAAAGGAATAAAAATTTTTAAAAATCCAGCATACCTGCATAAACTGAAAGGAAGCTTCAAAGTCCTCCACTGGATACATTTTGACCCGGAAGAACTTCATTCCCATAATCAGGCTGATGATGCTTTGCACTATATGAGGACTCTGCTCTTTATGACGAAGTTCCTTCAACTCAGTCATAAACTTTTTTCTAACAGCCTGAAATCTAAAATAAATTGAAATCAATTTGAATGCACTTTACAAAATAAATGAACCAATGTGTTAAGCATTCCCAAAATGCTTCAATACACACTATCTGTACATTTACATCAAACACATTGCGATCATCATCCTCACTCCCCTCCTTTTCAGTTTTTCTTATCATTATTCCC
The DNA here is from genome assembly GCF_030028105.1 of Mobula birostris. Classification (NCBI taxonomy): domain Eukaryota; kingdom Metazoa; phylum Chordata; class Chondrichthyes; order Myliobatiformes; family Myliobatidae; genus Mobula; species Mobula birostris. The sequence continues at coordinate 62,178,601 of NC_092372.1, read as the reverse complement.
AGCTTATCCTCAACTCACTTGGAAGCAACATCATAATCACTAAATAACTGTTAACTTTGTATGTTAAATCACAAGTTATATTACATTTCTTGCTGTATTTATTTATGGCATGAGTAGTAACTACATAGTTTATTACTGCTAGTTTTCTTTTTCACATTATGGGAATACTTATCTTGGTCTAGAAGGCAAATGCTATGCCAAAGACTCCTTCACTAGAATAGATTTTGTCTGCAAAGTGACTGAAAGTCACTTAACTGAAATTAATTTGCCCTGAAACTAATCACATGAAACTATTTAGTAACACAAGTGACTAGAATGCAGTCCATAAATGGACAGCATTCAGTAAACAGCAAATTTCTAGAGATATATGGCAGAGCAGCATTCTGACTGATTGTAACGCTGCCTGGTAAGAAGCCTCCAATGTACAGGATTACAAGAGGCTGCAGAATACTACAGACTCAGCCATTTTCATCATGGGCACAACCACCCCTGCCAACAAGAACTGCTGCATCAAGAAGGCAACATCCATCACCAAAGGCCCTCTCCATTTGGGACATGAACTCTTCAGGTGATTACCATCAGGGAAGCAGCACAGGAGCCTGAACACCCACACTCAATGTGTAAAGAACAACTACACCCCCTCTGCCATCGGATTTCTGAATGGTCAATAAACCCATGAACACTACCTCGTTATCTTGCACTATTTATTTATTTTATAGCTTATTGTAGCTTTACGCTTGTACTTCACTGTTGCCACAAAACAACAAATGTCAGTGATAATAAACCCGATCCTGATTAACAAAATGTCAATTGCGGACACAATTTGCTTATCTTGCATCCTCATTTTCAACTTCAAAAGATGAGAAAGACAGGCTGATTGGGTCAATCTGGATCACTCTACAGCCATATGAAGGCGTTAACAAGAAGTTCTACGGTAAGTTTATTATGAAGAAAGCACAGAAGCACCTCCACTTCCTTAGGAGTTTCAGCATGACATCTAAAATTTTGACAAGCTTCTATATATGTGTAATGGAGTGTATATTAACAACCTGGTGTGGAAACACCAATGCCCTTGAATGGAAAATCCTACAAAAAGTAGTGGACGCAGCCCAGTTCATCACAGGTAAACCCCTCCCAACTACTGAGCACATCCATATGAAACAGTGTCGCAGGAAAGCAGCATTCATCATCAGAGACCCTCACCACCCAGAACATGCTCACTTCTCGCTGCAGCCATCAAGAAGAAGGTGCAAGAGCCTCAGGGCTCACATCACTAGGTTCAAGAACTGTCACTACCCCTCAAACACCAGGCTCTTGAACAAAAGGGGATAACTTCACTCAGTTTCACTTGCCCCATCATTGAAATGTTCCCACAACCAATGGACTCACTTTTAAGGACTCTTCATCTCATGCTCTCGATAATTATTGCTTATTTATTTATTATTATTTCTTCTTTTTGCATTTTCACAGTTTGTTGCCTTCTGCACACTGGTTGAACTTCCTAGCTGGGTGGCCTTTCATTAATTCTGTTATGGTTACTATTCTATAGATTTTTTGAGAAAATAAATCTCAGGATTGTATATGGTGACATATATGTACTTCCATGATACATATACTTTGAACAATCATATTGTCTACATGTAAAAAAATTACCAGATAAGCACTACTCAAGACTGAAATTGGGCAAGTAAAGAGGGAACAAACCCTGCTTTTGCTATTTATAAATACATTTGCTAATTATATGGAGGTCTATTGTTTCCATTTCCCTGAATGGTCTAGGACAGAAATAAAATTAATGTTTGGGTAATGGCTCAAAAAGCAAAAGATGTTGATTCTTACTTTGATTGTGCAAGAACTCCAATCACTTCTGCATACAAATCTGCAATAATATGCATGTTCCCAGTGTTGGGTCCTGAATACCTGTGAAAGAACAGAGATGAAATAAAAATGCATGGTACAGTGAAACCAGAGACTGTAATCAAATGGATCAGTTTTAAGCAATGATAACAATCAATCCTGCTCCAAGCTGTGTAAAATGTGAAGTAAAAATACACCAAAAGTGTTCTTTTGATTATGACAAAGAAATCAAAATCCTTTTGAACATCTACAGGAACATGACATTCAATAACTAAAGGGCTGGGGACAAACACATTTCATTGACCAAAACCCCTTCTTCACCATCAGTACAGCTTCTACATTTCCAGTATCAATATAGTGCCACATTTAATTCTTTGTGAAATGTGGCAAATGCAATGGATAATACATGCAAGCAATCATCCTTGCAATATTACTGACTACACAGGGTGGTGGTGGTAGAGACGATATCTAACATCAATCATCATTAAGGGTGAATTTCTTTATAATTCTTCCCCTTCATGCACTTTAAAATCATACCATTGAAGGAACATTTCCCTTCTAAATCTATCCTAGGGTTGGAGGGCTGCCCATTGTATGTGAGTGAGTGTGAAAACAACTTGTTTTGCTGTTGTTGCCTTGTTTTGTTGTTGCTCCTGCTGCTGCTCGTGTTGTTCTGCTGATCATATGGGCATGCTAATTTGGTGTCAGAACGTGTGAATTTGCGGGCTGCCCCCACATATGCTTGGGTGTGTTGGTTTTTATGTTTTGCGGCATGTGATGCATTTTCCTGTACATTTCGATGTACAGGTGATAATTAAATCCATTATGATTTGGGTAATAACACCCTAGCTCCTTCACCATCGTTTTGGGAGATTTTAACCAGGCCAGTCTGAAAAAAATTCACTAAGCAACTACCACCAACAGATCACTTGCAATACAAAAGGAAACAACACACTGGACCATTGCTACACTACCATCAAGAATGCCTACCATGCTATTCCCCACCCTCACTTCGGGAAGTCTGATCACCTAGCTGTACTCCTACTCTGAGTACCGTGTAGTCACTGAAAACTGCAGCACCAGCAGTGAGGACCAAGAAGGTATGGACTAGGGAAGCACAGGAGCGCCTACAGGACTGCTTTGAATCGGTGGACTGGAATGTATTCAAGGATTCATCTTCGAACCTGCATGAGTATGCTGCAGTTGTTACCGACTTCATTAAAACCTGTGTGGATGAATGTGTGCCTACAAAGACTTACTATACATTCCCAAACCAAAAGCCGTGGATGAACCAGGAGGTACGTCATCTGCTGAAGGCTGGATCTGTGGCATTCAAGTCTGGCAACCCAGGCCTGTACCAGAAAACCAGGTATGATTTGCAGAGGGTTATTTCAAGGGCGAAGAGACAATTTCGAACGAGGGTGGAAGCCACATCAGATGCATGGTAACTCTGGCAGGGTCTGCAAGACATTACTTCCTACAAAGCAAAACCCAATAACATGAATGGCAGCGATGCTTCACTATCAGATGAACTCAATGCCTTCTATGCATGCTTTGAAAAGGAGAATATAACTTCAGCTGTGAAGATCCCAGCAGCACCTGATGACCCTGTGATCTCCATCTCAGAAGCTGCTGCTAGGCTGTCTTTAAAGAGAGTGACCCTTTGCAAGGCGGAAGGTCCTGATGGAATAACTAGTAAGGCTCTGAAAACCTGTGCCAACCAACCAGCGGGAGTATTCAAGGATATTTTTAATCTCTCACTGCTACAGGCAGAAGTTCCCACTTGCTTCAAAAAGGAAACAATTATACCAGTGCCCAAGAAGAATAATGTGAGCTGCTTTAATAACTATTGCCCAGTAGCACTCACATCAACAGTGATGAAATGCTTTGAGAGGTTGGTAAAGACTAGACTGAACTCCTGCCTCAGCAAGGACCTGGACCCATTGCAATTTGCCTATTGCCACAATAAGTCAACGGCAGACGCAATCTCAATGGCTCTCCACAAGGCTTTAGACCACCCTGGACAACACAAACATTTATGTCAGGATGCTGTTCATTGACTATAGCTCACCATCCTGATTGAGGAGTTGCAGAAACTGGGCCTCTGTACCTCCCTCTGCAATTGGATCCTCGACTTCCTAACCAGAAGACCACAATCTGTGTGGATTGGTGACAACATATCCTACTCACTGACGATCAACACTGGTGCACTTCAGGGGTGTGTGCTTAGCCCGCTGCTCTACTCTCTATATACACATGACTGTGTGGCTCGGCATAGCTCAAATACCATCTATAAATTTGCTGAAGATACAACCATTGTTGGTAGAATCTCAGGTGGTGACGAGAGAGCATACAGGAGTGAGATATGCCAACTCATGGAGTGGTGCCGCAGCAACAACTTGGCACTCAACGTCAGTAAGACGAAAGAACTGATAGGGGGTTTCAGGAAGCGTAAGACAAAGGAACACATACCAATCCTCAAAGAGGGATTAGAAGCGGAGAGAGTGAGCAGTTTCAAGTTCTGGGTGTCAAGATTTCTGAGGATCTAACCTGGTCCCAACATTTCCAAGTAGTTATAAAGAAGGCAAGACAGCAACTATACTTCATTAAGAGTTTGAAGAGATTTAGCATTTCAACAAATACACTCAAAAACTTCTACAGTTGTACTGTGGAGAGCATTCCGACAGGTTGCATCACTGTCTGGTATGGGGGGCTACTGCACAAGACCGAAAGAAGCTGCAGAAGGGTGTAAATCTAGTCAGCTCCATCTTGGGTACTAGCCTACCAAGTACCCAGGACATCTTCAGGGAGTGGTGTCTCAGAAAGGCAGCTTCCATTATTAAGGACCTCCAGCACCCAGGGCATGCCCTTTTCTCACTGTTACCATCAGGTAGGAGGTACAGAAGCCTGAAGACACATACTCAGTGATTCAAGAACAGCTTCTTCCCCTCTGCCATCTGATTCCTAATGGACATTGAATCTTTGGATACTACGTCGCTTTTTTAAAAACTATACAGTATTTCTGATTTTGCACACTTTTAAAATCTATTCAATATATGTAATTGATTTACTTGCTTACTTATTATTATTTTATTTATTATTTTTTTCTCTGCTAGATTATGTATTGCATTGAACTGTGCTGCTAAGTTAACAAATTTCACGTCACATGCCGGTGATAATAAACCTGATTCTGATTCTCAATATCAATCTCTACACATAGTTCTACATTCAACTGCATCAGCCATTTGCTCATCTTGATTTCCCAATCATTTCTTTGGTCTGTCAAAACCTTAAATAAGGATTTGCCTATTAAAACAGTATCAATTAATTTTCATATTGTTTCCTTAATTTAGAGGGAATTATTATTTACATATATCAATTGCCAAGTTCAATGAGTGTACCAAAGGGAAAACTGAAACGTGTGTAACTTTCTTCGACCTAAACTAATGAATACTACTCTCCTCGTGAGGTCTCCACTATAACAGAGGCCATTTCAGTTCACTCCAAGTCATATTAAGAAACAGTTAAAAATACTAAATGAAGTTAAGAGTAGCCAAACTCCCAGAGGTAACATTGAAAACATGGACCAGAACCGTGCTGTGCATTCAGCCAAAGCAGTTTCATGCAGTTATTATACTGGCAACCATCCAACAACCTGAAACATTGCTGAAGAATGTCCTATATACAAAAAGTTGAACAAATCCATTCAGCAAATGACTGCCCCTATTGACTGTTCTTATTCATCAACAAATTGCTGGAGTGTTCAAAGTGCCATCAAGTAGCTCATTATTATTCTGCTCACTGATGCTTAATTTCTATTTCACCAATATCAATGGACAGCAGATCTCACTATATCCCTGGTACAAACAGAAAAGAGCTAAATTTTAATGGAAAGGTGAAGTGAATACTCTCAATAGAGAAACAGAATTTGACCAGCTGCAGCATCAAAGACCTTTAGTAAAAGTGACGTCAATGGAAATCAAGAACTTGTCTTAGGCAGTGCTGTAGACTGCAATGACTGCAGTAGCTGCTTAACATCACTTTCTCAAGTGAAGTTAGTATTAAATATTAAATGTTGACTTCCCATGAAGGAAAAAACACATTAAAGAACTATATCAAAAGAGAGAAAATACCAACAATAAAGATTTGCATAGAATTTCAAACATTGCGGATACCAGTTAATTGCACCCGGTCTAGTTGTACGGGCATCAAAACTCCTTTCCCCCCACCGACTTCTCCTCCCCAAATGGCTCAGTCGATCTGCATTGATTCTGCAACATAGCAGCATGAACTCGCTTCACCTTCATTGTTTGCAGTGACAGTTTAACACAATTTATTTCAGAAAAGGTGTTATTAGTAATTTTTTTTAGTTGAATTTCTTGCCTTTTGAACTACCAATGAGCTGTCGCACACATCCAGCAGTGCTACTTTAACTGGAATGCCTTTAAGTATCTTTGAAAATAAAGCAATAATAATCTGGAGACACTCAGCAGGTTAGGAATAATGCCTGAAGGGACAAACAACTAGACTGTATTCTTGTTTTCACTCAGTATAGCAATGTACATTCACTGTTTTCTACCCCCATTTGTTTCCTTACTTCTCCTGTAATGATATCAATTACTACAACTTTTGCACTCTTATTTATCCTTGGTTCCATGCTGTATTAATGCTGTTGCTTGCTTCTATTGTTTGTATGATTTTGTGTTTTAACCTCCCTTTCTCTGCACAGTGGGTGTTGGCCTTTTTTGAAAAATTGGGTTCTTTCAGTTTCTTGCTTTGTGGCTCCCTGTAAGCATACAAATGTCAAGGTTGTATAATTTATGTATTCTTTGATAATAAATGTACTTTGAATCCTTTGAATATTTGTAATGCTCTTTTGCATTATCTACAATTTTATCCTGCAATACAATTTCAACTCTGTCAAATTCTAAGGAACCCATATTTACCTTATAGAATCTCAATAACTTGGTATACTTGCTACTTTATTGTTGCATTTCATTTTCACTTTCATGCCATCTTTTAGTCATCCTTTGTTAACTTCTAAAAATTCTCATTTACCACTCTGCAACATTACAAGTCTCTCTTTTTTTAATCTAAAGCTAGCCTCAATTTTTGCATCACAATGGAATGCAGCTTTACAGCAATGCTTAAAACATCTTGTTTAAATATGTACTCTCTTTCGTCTACGGTAATAAAATTTAATATTTTTTTACATAACCTTAGCTTTTACCACTCTTCTATAGAAGATCCTTTACTACTAAATTACTAATCAATCCAATCTCATTACATAAGACCAAAAGTAGTTAATACCATTATTTGTTACACCATTTATTGTTCTGGGAAACTATCTCAGAAATATGAACTGAAGTAACTTTACCGACTCGATTTGTCCTACATGAAAATTTGAAGTCTCTCATGATTTCTGTTTCAAGGAAATATGTTGCAGCTTAACTTTAAAAAATGAATAGTGGCCTTAGATAAAAGTTGTTTAGGTAACAGTTGATTAGCATATTTTTACCTAATTTTCATGAACATTGGAAAAACATTGCATCACAGCAAACAACCACAGATATCTTTGTTTTCAAGGCGTAAATGAAGTAGACCAAGGCACAGCTTACCCTTCTCTGTGTTTAAAGTGCTTAAAAGCCAAGTTCAGAACTTCGTGTACTAAAGCATCTGGCACTGGATGTAGAGGAATCTATTAAATAATTCACAGATCAGAATATTATGGAATGTATCTTTTACACTGTAATAAAGGCAATATTTTATCTGATACATTAAATGGTTGAAAAGCTTCTCCAATCCTTTACCAATCTTTACTTGTAGACTTCACCAAATGCCAGCATAAAATGACACAATGAACAATAAAACCTCTTTACCCATCAAAAAGAGCCAGTTGTTCTTAAAGTTAATAGTAAATGTTTATATCATTTCTTCCTAACACTAGCATTTCAGACATTAAAAGTTTAGACACTTACTTTAAAGTTTTGCACCATTTGTCACTCTGTGTTACAGTATATACAAAGTACCTCTTGAAAATAACTAGAACTTAAAATGCTCAAAGAATAATTGAAAAATATTCTACTACTGTAGTGTTTTTAAATTGAGGCCCCAAAATACTCAAAATGAAGCCCATTAGCAATTTGACTATTTCTCCAAGGGAAAAATCTACATGCTATCACTCTGACCTAATATTAGCATCTATCCATGCCTGTACTAAATGACTACCTTATAACCCTTTGGTTTTTACCAACTGATGGCATAAATTCACAACCTGTATTAGCAGCTAATAAAATAAAATAATTTCACTATTATGGGCCATCAGCATCAAAACTACATTCCTTCAACGTCTGCAAGTCCTGCATACAAACATCAACATCAAACCAGGAATCTAAACTTATCTCAATTAACTATAAAATAAAAATACATAAATGCTTATCAGTAGATAGAGCATATCACAACAGATCAAACAATTCCACACAAACAAAAGCTTGCCTCCTCATATTCGACCTCAAATGATAAAATAGAAATGAAGAGATATGGTTGGTTCTTGCTCTCCTGCTCATATGTCACCTCAACCCAGTTTGTTGCAGATAATAGGTTGAATTCATTTTTCTGACTGTTCCTCATAACACTTAACTCACCATAATCCAGAACTCTGTGGTCTATATCAAGCCTGAATACATTCAATGATTCAGTCTCCACAGATCACTAGGGCGGGGAATTCTACAGATCCATAATCATCTCAAAAAAAAACTATTAATTTCCACACAAAACGGGTGATTTTCTTAAAAAAAATCACTGAATGTGGATGTCACTTAGAATGGTAGTAGTTAATGTATTTAAGTACTGTACTGTATTTAGAACAGTTGACTGTGTTATAATCACTATAAAGCTGTGACAGCTAAGTCAGCCACCTGTAGATATGAAGTCATATATATGCCAGAAAGATGACAGATTACTTTCCTTAATGACAATCAAATTGTTTCACAGTTACCATTCCTGAGGTCTGCCTTAATTCTAGATTTATCTTATTATTTTAATTTAAATAACCAGGCTGCACACTGGGTTCCAAAACTCTGGCTGCTGATCCATTAACTTAACCTTCAGACTACATTTTCCTCAAGGAGAAACATCCTCCCAGCACCTTATCAAGTTCCTTTAGGATCTTATACATTTAAATAAAATCAGCTGTTATTTTTCAAAACTCCAATGTGTATATCCTGTCCTGCTCAACTCTTCATTATAAAACCATTTCATCCTACACTCAAATTTCAAAATTCTTCTGTGAACTATTCAATAAACAAATACCCTTCCTTAAATAAAGAGACCAAAACTATATTCAGTATATTCAGAATCGCATGGGGTGTTTTCACCAATGCCCTGATATGACAAGACTTCCCTATGTTTGCAATCCATCTTCCTTTCTATTAAGCAGTCAATTTGCTTTTCTACTTATGTAATTGTATGGTCTTAGTGTTTCATTCATGAAGCTACTCAGGTCTCTTTCACAGCTTTATTCTGCATTCTATGTTCATTTACATAATATTTGGCCTTTCTGTTCTTATCATCAACTTAGATAACATCAAATTTCCAACCATTATACTCAAATTCTAACTTCCTTAAAACTCATTTAATTACTTTTGCAGATTCTCTGCAGTTTGCAGATGCTTTCACATCTGCATTTATAACTTCAGCAGGTTTGGTTAAAATGCACTCAATCCCTTCATTTATTGTTAATCAAGAAAGCAAACATTTCAGATTCCAGCACTAACCCTTGTGGCACTCCACTACTTAAAACTTGTCAGCTTGAAAAGAACCCACTTATTCTACTCAAAGCATAATTGTCAAAGCTCAAGGAGATAATTGTGAATAAGGTGAACAGAACGGAGTAACAACATCCAAATTAAAGTGCTTGGGTAGAAAAATGGGCAGGACAGGCAAGGCCAGTAGTTAGCGGACCTGCTTGTCAAGACGTTGTGACAGATACCACATGGGCCAGATAAGGGACTGTTAATGAGCATAGAAGTAAATATAGGATCATTTTTTCTTCAAGAGAAGGAGACAACTATAGAATACAAATCATTGCCAGAAACAGTTACAAGGCTTTGATATATCATGCAAATACAGAATCTACTATTCTGTAGGAAGTACTGGAAACATTAAGCATGCCGAGGAAAGGGAAACAGTCAATGTTTAAAGTCTGTAGTCTTTTCTCAGGATGATCTTGCCTGACTTGTTCAGTTTATTCAGCATTTTTGCTTCCATTTGAAATTTCCAGTATCTACTATTTTGCTTGACTATTCTAAGTGTGTTAAAAGATGAGAGATGAAGTAATGCTAAAGTTAGATAGGGACGTTTGACCACAGTAATCTACCATGAATTATAAAATCAAACGAAAGATTTAAGCATCTCATCTAAGTTGAGTTTTGTTTAACTTAATGTAGTTGTCCAAGGTCAAGGAATTTTACCAACAGAGATACACTTTGAAAACTTGCCCACATTTAGAGGACCCAGAATGTTACATCACACAAAAATCAAAAATCATGAAATATACCATTCTATTCTGACACAGAAAAATAACCAATCAAATGAATATAAAACTAGGGATATAACGTTTAAAACAAAAAAAGAAATTGATAAGTAACTGTTTCTGTTAAATTCATTTCTCTCAAAATTCTTTACTTCAAATATACATTGCTCTTAAGTCATTAATCTATCGTGCTATTGAAAGAGTATGCCCAAACACTTGCAAGGTGTGAACAGACTGCACAACTATTGTGGCAAAATTATTGGATTCAGTAAAGAATAATGTCTATGTAAATAGTGTTACTGTTGCATGATACAAGAATAACATGCTTTATAAAATCATAATTGCTTAAATAGATATTTTATAAAATATAGCCACCAATTTTTTAAATGGTTAACAGGGTGAATCATTAATTTTCTTCCTTCTCTCCTCTGTCCATTTGTACAGAAAGCAGCCATTTCTTCTAGTTTTTTTTATTTTACAAATTTTACTATGACTAAGATCCAGTGGATATTAACTCAGAGTTACAGGACACAGGTAAATATCTAGATTTAATTTTTTACTTTACAGAGAAAACAGTCAAGAACATTGCAGAAGCTTACCTGTTTTAAAACTTCTATCAAAACTAAGCAAAAAATGAAATCTATAGCTAAGTCTCTTCGTTCAAGCAAATAATCTCTATCACGATGTTGTTCATCCCTGAAAAAGAGAAAATAAAGATAAAGCATTAGCCTACAATTGTTTCTTGTTCTATGTTCTGAGTTTGTCATTTTAAAAATCATAGCATTTACAATGTTTCTTCTTCCTGTCCATGTTATCGATGTTAATGCATTAATTTAAGCTAATGAATTATAAGTAATGGATTAAAATGAAAATCAAGAATAAAATACATATCCTGGGGAAAAGTTTGAACATTTGGGAGACAGCTTGGAGTATTTTATTAATGGATGCAGTGATGCATACTCAAGACTCTGCCAGAGAAGTAGATTTTTCAGAATACCAGATATAATTCTAATTAATATTCCAATAAATCTTTAATTCTCTCCTTTAAAAATGTTACAAGATAGCATAATAAACTATTCAGTAAACATTTAAGAAGCACAGAAGCCCTGGTGCAGAGGGAGCATAGGAAATAGCACTGAGAATTCTGAAAAACAGATACTGGATCATCAAAGTTTCATTGCACCTGCACCAAAAAAGTGGCAGACTTACGCAACTTCCACTAAATAATGTAATGCTATTATTCTCAGACTTCTTTACTTCAAAAATTAAATTAAGTTTTTTTCTCCCCAATACAAATTTAGGTTACAATGAAATGTTTTGAGTGAAAAGTAGAGTAGAGGAAAATAAAAGTCACCTGAAAATGGTGGAGATCTGTCTGAAACGGTAGTGGAGGCAAATATAAACCTTATCAAACTCAAAAACATCAACAACTAAATAAGCAACTGAGCCAAGGTAGATCTTAGCCTGGGTAAACCTATGAAAGGCGCGGGGCCAAACAATATATAGCGCCTTTAGTTTGGCTTTTTTTGACACTGATCAACAGAAAAAGGCTCTTTCACTGTGATACGAAAACAGATCTCTACAAAGTGATCTAAATTAATCACAAATATAAAACACAAAATTAAGTATTCACCCCCTTCAAGTCAGTATTTAATAGATGCATCTTTGGCAGCAATAACAGCCTTGAGTCTGTGTGGATAGGTCTCTATCAGCTTTGCACATCTGGGCACTGCAATTTTTCCCCATTCTTCTTTACAAAACTGTTCAACCTCTGTCAGATTGCATGGGGATCGTAAGTGAACAGCCCTTTTCGAGTCCAGCCACAAATTCTCAATTGGATTGAGGTCTGGACTCTAACTTGGCCACTCCAAAACATTAACTTCGTTGTTTTACAGGTACTCCTGTGTAGCTTGGGTCATTGTCTTGCTGGAAAACAAGTTTTCTTCCAAATCGCAGTTCTCTTGAAGACTGCATCAGGTTTTCCTCCAGGATTTCCCTGTATTTCGCTGCATTCATTTTACCCTCTAACCTTCACAAGCCTTCCAGGGCCTGTTGCAGTAAAGCATCCCCACAGTATGATGCAGCCACCTCTATGTTTCATGGTAAGGATAGTGTGTTTCTGATGATGTGTGGTGTTTGGCTTACACCAAACAGCATTCAGTCAGATGGCCAAAAAGCTCAATTTTGGTTTCATCAGACCATAGAACCTACTCCCAGCTGACATCAGTGTCTCTCATATGCCTTCTGGCAAATTCTAACCGAGATTTCACGTGAGTTTTTTTTCCAACAGTGGCTTTCTCTTCGCCACTCTCCCATAAAGCTGCAACTGGTGAAGGACCTGGGCAACAGTTGTTGTATGTGCAGTCTCTCCCATCTCAGCCACTGAAGCTTGTAATCCCTCTAGAGTTGCCACAGGTCTCTTGGTTGCCTCCCTCACTCGTCCCCTTCTTGCACAGTTAGTCAGCTTTTGAGGATGGCCTGCTCTGGGCAGATTTACAGCTGTGCCATATTCTTTCCAATTCTTGATGAGTGACGTAACTGTACTCCAAGGGATACTCAGTAACTTGGACTTTTTCCTGCATCCATCTTCTGACGTGTTTTTCAATACCCTTTTGCAGAGTTGCTTGGAGTGTTCTTTTCTCTTCATAGTGTAGTTTTTGCCAGGATACTGACTCACCAGCAGTTGGACCTTCTTCTTCTTTTGAGTTTTTACGGCAGTTGGCATCCACATTGTTGCATTACTGCCATCTTCAGGATTTATTGTCCCTCATTGTCCATTCACTTTAAAGCCGACTTTCCAGCCCCGTCGCTCTTAAAAAACTAAACAACCATTTCCTCCCCGATCACTCTCCCCACATTCCAATAAACTTTTAACACTGTTCTCTACCAGTCCTATTTTGCGTAATTGTTCTAACATTTGTTGCCTTTCCTGTGCAAATTTCTGGCATGAAATAAGGATATGCTCTACTGTTTCAGTCTCCTGACATAGATCGCAAAAACCTGTTGGATGCTTATTTATGATGACCAGAGTGCCATTAAGGTTGCTGTGCCCAATTCTCAGTCTACTTATAATTACTTGCTCCTTCCACTTTACTCCCCTACTTCTTCCCATATCTACTCTGTTCTGAATTGAATGCAAATGTCTTCCTTTTATTGCTCTGTCCCAATGCTGCTGCCACTGTTGATTTATCCTTCTCCACACTATGCTCTTCCTCTCTGATTTTGATAGCTTAATATTGACCTCTATAGATCCTTTTTTGACTGCCGCTTTTGCCAGCCTATCTGCTGTCTCATTTCCCATAATACCCGAATGTGCTGGAACCCACATGAATGTGATATTTTTGCCTTGTCTAGCCAGTCTTGAATTTGCAAACAGGATTTCATAAAGCAGATCCTGGTGACCTCAAAATGTACCCGCCTTAATGCTTGCAAGGGCTGATACAGAATCGCTACATATCACAATATTATTACAATCAACCTGCTCACTCCATTCTAGCGCTAACAATATGGTAAAACATTTCAACTGCATATACACTCAAGCAATCAGGTGTTCTCTTGCTAATTTCCACTTGATAACTTGGTACAACAATTGCAGACCCTGTTGCACCTGTTTCTGGATCCTTTGATCCATCCGTAAAAATCTGTATGCCTTTACACTTACATTCCCTATAACTATGATATTCACTGAGTATATCAGCCGTCTTATTACTGTGCTTAATCTTAAGCAATTCCAAATCTACAGAGGGATCTTCTATACCCAGGAAGGTTTGACATGCCACACCACACTTGGACAAAACTCTTTATTGTATACACCCATATCTTTTGCTGTTTGCTCTCCTGTCCAGTCAAAACTTTCTTTTTGTGTCCTCTCCCTCTCCCAGCATGTCTACAACACCCTTTTTGTAGGATGGCTATTACCATGCCCCCTTAAATTAATCCAGTAATTGGCCTCCAGCTGTTTACACCACAGCTCCAACGGCATTTCATTTGCTGGCAGTCGGACCTTCCAGATACAGGTGTATTTTTACCACAATCAATTGAAACACCTTGACTGCACACAGGTGATAACCCTTTAACTAATTAGGTGGCTTCTTAAACCATTTGGCTGCACCAATGATGATTTCATGTGTCATATTAAAGGAGGTGAATACTTTTGCAACCAATTATTTTGTGTTCTATATTTGTAATTAATTTAGATCACTTTGTAGAGATCTGTTTTCATTTTGGCACAAAAGAGACTTTTTCTGTTGATCAGTGTCAATAAAAGCCAAATTAAATAATCTACTGTGATTCAATGTTGTAAAAGGATAAAACATGAGAACTTCCGGTGGGGGTGGGGGTGGGGGGGGATGAATACTTTTTGTAAGCACAGTACCCGGTCAGGTGCTGAGGGACTATGATGCCCAGCTAACAGAGGTCTTACCGGACATCTTAACATTTCTTTGAAACAGTCCACTGTCCCTGCAGCTTCAAGGTAGCCACCATCATTCCGATGCCCAAGAGAGTGATGGTAACTGGCTGAAGTGATTACCGCCCAGTGACGCCGACTTCAAGAATTATGAAGTGCTTTCAGCAGCTGGTAATGGATTTTATAAAATTCCACCTTCCAGCTACATTGGACATCTTCCAGCCCACTGGTGATGCCATAGCCTTGGCCCTCCATTTCATCTTCACACCTAGAAAACGATGCCTCATACACCAGGATGTTGTTCATCAACATCAGCTTGGTGTTCAACACTATGATTCCCAAGAGGTTAGAGTGTAAACTGTATTTCGTTGGGACCCAAAAGCCCCGTCTCTAATTGGATCTTGGACTTCTTGACAGAAAGACCCAGTCAGTCTGAGTAGACAGCAAAGTCTCAAACTCCATCACGCTGAACACTAGTGCCTCAGAGGGCTGTGTGCTCAGCCCTTTACTGTTCATGCTACACCTGCCCATTCACAAACCTTCCAGATGAGGCAACACTTCACCTGCAAATCTGTTGGGGTCGTCTACTGTATCCAGTGCTCCCTGATACGGCCTTCTTGACATTGATGAGACTCGACGTAAATAGGGAGACCACTTTGCTTTATCTGCAAACAGCAGAATTTACTGGTGGCCACCTTGAAGTAATCTCCTTCCAGTAATTTTCCCCTCCCCCTTCCCTGGTCTTCTATTTCCCACTCTGGCCTTTTCTTCTCACCTGCCTATCACCTGGTACCCTTCCTCCATCCCTTTCTAACATTTACCACTCTCCTCTCCTATCTAAGAAGATTCCGCCTTCTCCAGGCCTTTGCCTTTTCCTTCTGTCACTTCCCAACTTTTTAATTCACCCCTCATCCCACCAACTTGGCTTCACCTAAAACCTTCT
The DNA here is from genome assembly GCF_030028105.1 of Mobula birostris. Taxonomy (NCBI): domain Eukaryota; kingdom Metazoa; phylum Chordata; class Chondrichthyes; order Myliobatiformes; family Myliobatidae; genus Mobula; species Mobula birostris. The sequence goes on along the minus strand of NC_092372.1, from coordinate 62,162,860 downwards.
CCCTTGTCTCCCCCTTCTCCCTCCCTCCAACCTTTTTATTCTGGCATTTTCCCCCTTACTTTCCAGACCCGATGAAGGGTCTGGGCCCAAAACGTCAACTTTGTTTTTTCATTTTCACAGATTCTGCCTGACTTGCTAAGTTCCTTAAGCATTTTGAGTGTGCTGCTCTGGATTTCCAGTAGTTGCATAATCTCATGTTATGACCGCTGCTGTTCACACTGCTGACTCACAACTGAACTGTCAGATCCAGCTCAAAATGCATCATCACGTTCGTCGATAGTGCAACAGTAGTTGGTCTCATCAGCAACAATGGTGAGTCAGCATATAGAAAGGAGGTAGAAAGGCCTGTCAAATAATGTCAGAACAACGATCTCAAGTCTCACCGTGGACAAGAGAAAAAAGATCATAGTGGACTTCAGGAAGGCGCAAAGCAACTACTCTCCATTGCACATCAATGGCTCTGCTGTGGAGAGTGTGAAAAGCACAAAGTTTTTTTGGCGTGCACATAATGGACGATATAATCTGGACCCACAACACCTCTTCATTAGTCAAGAAGGCACAGCAGAAGACTGAGGCCGCCCTCACTCTAACAACTTTCTATATGAGCAGTATCGAGAGTGTTCTGTTTGACTGCATGATTGTGTAGTACAGGAGCCGCAAGACCCTAAAGACAATAGTAAAAACTACTGGGAGGATCACCGTGGTCTCCCCCCCCCCCCCCCCCATTTGTGACATTTACTGACAGAAGGGCCTGAGGCATTGTGAGGATCCCTATCAGCTATCCCACAATCTCTTTGACCCACTACCATCAAGCAGGAGATACGGGAGCACCAGGACTAGGTCTGCCAGAATGGGAAACAAATTCTTCCCTCAGACTGTGAGTCTAATGAATACCCTGTCACCACTAAGGTTTCATCACTAGGACTACAAACTATTTACTGTACTTTTACTGTCTAACTGTGCTGTGCACATGTAGTCTGAATTATATTTTATTAATTTATGGTAATATTTTCTTTAATTTACTCTGTGTGATATATGTTTTGTGGGTGTACTGTGTTCCAAATGAACGTTGTTTTATTTGGTTGTATACATGTACAATAAGATGACAATAAACTTGTACTTAAACTTGTAGCTGAGGATTTTAAAATTGGGATTATCTTGAAGAGTTTTTTCTCCTAAAACCATCATTAGCACAATGGGTTGAATGGGCTTCCACTGCTATACATTGTTATGATTCCCTAAACAAAAGATGATTTGTTTTTTCTTATTTCTCTAACCAAAGGTAAAATAAACGTACCCTTTTGATTTTGTACTTGACCTCGGCCGATATTCATATGATTCATCTTCTGTTCCGTTCTGCCGTCTGTACCAGTCAAATAAGGTGCGTAATAAAGACGGAAGGCAGTGTTCTGCTACTGAGCTCATAGAGCTAATCACCTGAAAATCACAAAAGATGATCATAAAATCCTCTGAGTTCAATATAGCACAAGGTTTGTGCATTTCAGACATTAAAATCTGTACTTCCCCATTTATCACTGTGCCCTGGCTCGATTCCCAACGCAACTCAGGGCTTCCAGAAACTCTGCAATACTTTAACAATCAATACTGGAGCTCACTCCTTGCAATTCTCAAGGCCACCTCAGGTAGGATTCATTTGTAGTATTGATTTTCCTTATTAACTCTTTTGGTCTTGACTGGGATTATTGACATTTTATTCAATAAATGTCATTTTGTGCATGAGTGAAAAAGAGTATGTGCAAATTATTGTGATGCTCACAAAAATATCTACCTTTCTTGCCTAATGAGTCAATTATTTAGTTAGCCAATACTGGAAAAATAACTCTCTACCTCATTTTTCAACAAGGTATATCAACAGCTTTCTGGACCAAGATCAGCATTTTCAGATAATCAACTAAGCCAGCTTTTATAACTTACATTTCCAACATTCATGGGGATTTTCCCCAACTCCTTCGTCCCTATCACGTAATTATTAACCTTTTGTTTCCAGCTCTGCCAGATTTAATTTTTGTTATATACTAGGATTTAATCCTCATTTTTCACTTGGCTTTCTCGCCCCCATTTTGATCTGATCTCTCGTTTCATGCTTTCACCGAATTTCCATTTATTCCACTTTTCTCACTTATCCACCTTAACTTCTCCCAGTTGCAACATCAACTGTTCCTTTGCAAATGCTTAGTCTGCTACGAATTTGCAGCGTTTGCTACTTCATTTTAAATTCCTATATGTGATACTGTATTTTTAGTTAAAATTCAATTAAATTGGCACAGGACTGGAATGAGTTCAAAATCTGACCTATATAAGGACTGCTGTTCTTCTTTCTTAAAGACTATTTGGACTTATGATATTGAGGCAGCCTATCACGTTATTGGCTGGTGGCGCAGTGGCATCAGCGCCGGACCTAGGAGCGAAGGCTCCCGAGTTTGAATCCAAGTCGGGCCACCCCCTGAGCACGCTATTCATCTGTGCCGGGTTGAGCGTCGAGCTAGCCACTTGGCCTTGTAAAAAACAAGGGTCGAGTCAGGATCGTTCATATCGTGAGCCGGTTAATCAGAAAGGAGACCAGTCCTGACACTAAGCACCAGACAAGAATGGCTGACTGTCTGGTGCGACACGCTAGGAAGGATCATGCTATTGATTTTGATACCAGTCTTTCGAAACAGTAAGAAAAAAAGAACCAAAAACCTTAAAACAGAGCCAATGTTATTAATGAATTTAAATACCATATGTAAATCATGTTCCTGTATTAAGTATTTTACCCAATTAAAAGTCACTTCATGTGGACACAGGACGGGAAAAAAAGCACATAATTAAAGATATAATCCAAAAAACTTACATCCTTTACATGTTCTACAGCTATGGCATTTGACTCTGAAGTTTGGAACGAAGTGTGAAATTCTTAAGTGCATTTCATAGAAACATGAATTTTGCTCTGCAACCTCTATAGCATATTGGGACTGTACAAGTTTATATTTTTTTCCTTTTGAATTATGAATCATTTCAGCCTTTCTCTTCCTGAAGTGGCAAAAAGATGCATTCATACAGAAACCGTCTACATCTTACAATGAGATGTAAAGATGCTACTGGGCCCCTTGCTGATAGCTCAAAGCAATTTGATAATCCGAATTACTCTGAAGCTGTATGACTCGCATTGCTCTGCAGATACAGTTAGAGAATGAATGGAAGCCTGAGGTTTATTACAGATTCAAGAATTCATTTACTTGGCTGTTCTCTACTTCCAGATTCGGTTTACCTCCAAGTCTTCAGTCCCATTTCAAAAATGGCCGAGCTTTAAATCCTAAACTGGTTTGTGGACTCGTCCCTTCCCACAGTGGCTGACTACTTTTCATGATCAGTGTTATGTTTTGTAATTCTAAAACTTCAAAACTAATCGAAAGGACAAGGGAGCCGGGAAATAACTCGTGTACTGTACAATCAACACACACACAAATTGCAGTACTTTATGTTCATTTACTTTAAGTGAGACACGCACATATCACCTGGTGGCGTGATGATGTAGGCCATTCATGTACTTTGCACATAAAACCATACAAATTATATAAACAATAAAGAATGCTAAATCAAACAATTTACCCCCAATACTACTTAAATATTATTGAAATATTAAATACACAACAATAAGGTCACTTTTTTTCCTGATGGGCCACTGACAAGCCTTGCTTTCTTCTTACTTCCTTAAAGGCCAACCCAGTCTCAAAATCCTAAAACTGCAACCCAACCTTTACCAACAACCACTTCAGAGTTTGGCCTCAGCAAAGCTCATGACATGACATGACGTGTGACCAAGTTGTGGGATAAGAGGAACTGCAAATGTTCATTAGCTGTAAATTGTCTTCTGATATCCTTAAACCATATTGTATTTGAACATATTTTACAGCTTTGACCCATGGAAACATTTTTAAATGAGTAATTGATTTAAATGAGTAATTCAGACTTCCCAGGTCACTGTTGAGAAATCAAATATACAAAAACCCTTTCCTGATTAAGGATGCAACCTGAACTACATCATGAGATTGTCCAGTACCTCTGTCTACCCTCTGCCTCTTTGTACAGCTATAATTTTCTTTCCCACCTTGCTATTTAAAAAAATCCTGGCACAATGTTTTGCAACACTTATCAATCTCCTCCTCGGAATCTCCAACACAGCAAATCCTTTGCTCCAGGCCCTGTCAGTCAATACATGAATGTTTATTACAGTGAAAACTTTTCAAGGACATGAGGAATAAATGAATACAATCAATACAATCAAATGGCAAAGTTTTCATTTGTCAATTGTTACGGAGTGATTTTGTATTATGAAAAAGGTATATTTGGCAGAGTGGGGACTTGCAGTGAAGCTGTGGACTAGTTCACTGCCTGCAGAGGTAGGAATGAGCTTCTTCCAGTGATCACAGAGTTGGAGTTAGAAGTAAATATGAGCTGAAGTTATAGTTAAGAGTTAAAGCTCAATGACGTCAAGTTAGAGTACTGAGGTTAGGGCCATGGAACCTTGTAACTGAAAGTAAATATTTCTAGACATTACAATTTCACCACCAATAAAGGAACTGTTAGTTGGGTTACATGAGTTTCTGGAACTACTGTAATCCTTGTAGTGATGAATTCTAACTCAATATTTCCAGAATTTTGATCCAGCACTAAATAAACAATTTTAATGTGTGTTTTCTTACATCTCGGGTGTAAGGGGCCAAAATGCAGAGAAGTGCTGTTCAGTTACACTCAGTACCTATTTTATTGTGTACACCTGCTCATTAATGCAAATATTTAATCAGCCAATCATGTGACAACAACTCAATACATATGAGGGGTGATTGATAAGTTTGTGGCCTAGGGTAGAAGGAGTCAATTTTAGAAAACCTAGCACATTTATTTTTCAACATAGTCCCCTCCTACATCTATGCACTTAGTCCAGCGGGTCCTGGAGCATACGGATCTTGGACCTCCAGAAAGTGTCCACAGCAGGAGTGATTGATACGTTTGTGGCCTAAGGTAGAAGGAGATGAGCTATACAGCTCTGGTTACATGCACATGCAGTTCAACTCTGAGTGACTATGCAGAAAGTTTGAAATTAATAACTAATCTGGGGTGATTGATAAGTTCATGGCCTAAGGCAGAAATCGATGAGTTATTAACTTCAAACTATCTGCATAATCACTCAGAGTTGAACTGCATGTACATGTAACGAGAGCTGTATAACTTATCTCCTTCTACCTTAGGCCATGAACTTATCAATCGCCCGTGTTGTGGACATTTTCTGGAGGTCCAAGATCCGTATGCTCCACGACCACTGGACTAACTGTGTAGATGTAAGAGGGGACTATGTAAAATATCTTGCTAATGAGAGAAGTCAGAGGAGAGGGCCAGACTGGTTCAAGCTGACAAGAAGGCAACAGTAACTTAAATAACCACATATTACAACAGTGGTATGCAGAAAGACATCTCTGAACATTAAGTACTGTATAGGAAGTACTGAATAAAGTGGCCACTGAGTGTAGTTTGGGGACTTAATACACTCCATCCTCTAAACCACATCCTCTGATCCAAGAATCCAGTGGTAGTATAGAGGGGTTATAGAGTCCAAGAGTAGAAATCAAACAGACTGCCTCATCCGCAGCAGACAGGCTTTGCTGAGCTTTGCTTTACTGCATTCATAAATAGCAGTAATGACCAACTTAAAAAAGCTGCCCCTACTCCGATCTTTGTCAACCAGGCTCTTAAGCCTGATTCTTTTGTTGAATACTATGACCAAAACATAAAACAGATAAATGTACAATATCAACATTACATGAGGAGGACAGAATATGAATATACTACTGAGTGGCTCGTTTGCTCATCCCTCAAAGCCTTTCCATCAATCACGACACTCAGTAAATTAAATAGTGAAACTTCCATAAGTCAGGAAATTTGTCAGTAGTTGTAAAAAATCAACATAACATGGGAAGGGCAGAAAGCAGCTGTGTTTCGTCGCAAGTTGGATCTTGATACATTTTAGTACTGCAGTCGTCAAGTTACGACAGGGTCCCGTTTGTGAGAACGATTCATAACATGAACTGCATGCAAGTTGGAAATGAACACAAACAATGTGTAGGAGAATACTGCAGCAACAGTTGTGAAGGGAGAGTGAGCCGGCTCAGGAAGAGCAGTGAGCGAGTAAGGCTAAGCAGTGCTCCCAGCTCAGCTTTATTCAGGGAGGGGAGCGGAGCGGTGGGGAGGGGTGGGGTAGAGAGAAAAAGAAAGTGGAAAAGCCCCATTCCACAGAAGATGCCTGCGACAGCAGCTAGCAAATCCACCTCCACCCATCCTATTGGGCTCCCAGAGAACTTCTTCATATCAATAAGTAGGACATCATAACCTTTGGAAGACCTATAGAAGACAATATAACAACTGACAGAACTGGGTGGGTAATGCACACAAATGTGGCATGAGTTGTGGAAGATGTTTTGATGTTATAAACATGGCAAGGAGAAGGGAACAGAGGCAAATGAGTGGTCTAAAATAGCACCAGTGAACAACCCAACCACAGCGATGTCTTGCAGACTGTTCACAAAACTATTTTTTTTTTACTTATTGTGTCTTCTTTCAAATATGATTCTATTACTAAGCTGTGTGCAATTGGAACCTCTGATTTACATTTTGATGGTGTGATTTTGGGTCAATTGAGTGATCTGGCTCCTTGCAGTCTTCAAAAGAGTTCGATGAGATTGGGAGCAGACTGTGTGGCCTGAAGGCCTGGCACGAGTCCATGATCGGCTCCATTGCTTCTCTCCGATTGAGGTGTTGAGCAAGGTTGAAGTCAATGAAAGTGAGAGCAGATGACAGGTGGGTGTTTGGTGCCATCTGCTGGCATTTGACTGGCCTTCCTCTCCCTCTCGCTAGCTGCTATCGAAGGATTATTGGAATCCATGTTGAAAGGATTGATCAGCAAGACTTGTGGCTGTGGACCTATTTTGGAGTACTTTGAAGTTCATGTTGCATGTGTTTCTGGATTCTGGTTACTCTTTCTTTGCTGCTTTTGAGCAGCTTGATCAGGGCGATTGGTGAAGACTCGGGGGCTTTGGCAAAGACTGGCTGTGCAGTTGGCCAGCATCAAGTGCTGAACTGAACTAAAATGAATACTCCTGGACTTCTGGTTTGATGTTTGGTATTCTATTTGTTGTTTGCTTGCTTTTCATTGATTACTCAATTTTTTTTCGTGCACTAGATTTTGAACGGGTTCCATAGTGTTTCTTTGTTTTGTGGCTGCCTGCAGGAGGATGAATCTCAGATTTATATTTTGATAGTAAATGCACTTTGAAACTTTGTTTCAGTCCTAATAACGAAGTCCATTAGGTCTGTACACTTGTTGAATACTGGCAAGATAGCAGAAGAGAGGAGAGGTTTAAAATAGATTGTTGGCTGTGGGCCATTATGTAGAGGGCAAAAGAAGGAATGTGAGGATACGCTGGGATCAGCTTCACATTCCCTATGCTGAAGACGAACAAGGCCAATATTGCAGTATCAAGTTTCTGTTGATGCTCTCAGATGTGGCACTACTAATATTCATTCTTCTGAGTATGGCTACTTCAAAGTAGCAAGCCCCAAAGAGAGTCAGCACTTGATGTAAAAATAAAAGCTCGCAAGGATGGATTCCAACTAATTCTTTCACATGCATCACCCATAACATAGGCTTTCATTCTGGAAACTGCTCTCATTAATTATTTATGAAGCAATCTTTAAATGGATGAATTGTACAATATCCTTTTTGATATTCAATCTTCTTTCAGTTTGGTTACCTTATGGCAACAAACTTCTTAAATTTTCATGATGATCTTCCAATTTATCAAATTTTTATGACATAAACCTTTCAAGTTTACTTATGCAGAAACAGCAGTTGTTAAATGCATTGCTCAGTATATGAACAGAGAACTTGTACAAGGAAAGATAGGTTCAATTGGTTTCTGGAATAGTGGCTTTCAAGCAAAGTAAAGGTCTTCAAAAGCAGTCTTGGCAGTTCTAATTTATTGAGTGTAGGAAAAAAATCAATCAAGGCTCTTGTCCCAAAACTACATTTCACAGGTACCGTCAGTGAACACAATACAAGCTGAATGACGTCTTTTATTCAACACATAATTATTAAGTGTTGAAGCAGTACTAAAGATTCATGCAGACCAACTAGCTGGAGTATTTATGGACATATTCAACCTCTCACCTCTGAGGTCTGAGGTTCCCAGCTGCTTAAAAAAGACATCTATTGTACCAGTGCCCAAGAAATGCATGGTGACCTACTTCAGTAAGTGTTGTCCGGTTACATCAAGCATAATGAAATGCTTACATAACCGTAATGAAGTAAAATATTCAAATCATTAAGTACACTAAAAGTCAACATAGTCCATGTGAAGGTTAAAATTCTGTGATAACTATGGCTCAAATAGCAACATGATTTATACAAATAAGATAACATTTTGGATAATGTGGATTAGATATTAACATCTTGGATTTTCTCATGAATTGAATTAAATTGTAAACTACTGACGTAATACAAACAATACACAGTAACTCATAGAATATTGTTTCTGGGGTGTACAAATAACAAATACAATACTTCACAATTAGAATTTTTCACAATTTCAAAATATAGCATTCTTTTTACCTGATCAAACTGTAAATCTTCACCTCTTTGCAATGATCTGGACAATGGCTTCTCCTAAAATTACAAACAGTGAAAAAAGTGACTGTAGTCCAATTTTCAAGCAATAAAACTAAATTTGCATCAAAGTACTTCAAAGATTGAATTTACAGCAGCCAAACCACATGTATGCTATTTAGTAATTGCATAGTTAGTTCTCAAAAAATTAACATTCAAACAATATAAAATTACTCAACTCTACTAAATGATGCATTATGCTTTGACCGTTGATATTTGAATTCCTGACTGAATATATCTATTCAATTTCAATTTCTAGGCTGTTGTTATTTGTAAAACCATCAAAAGTGGGCTAGTACCACCACCTACTTCTGTGCCTTGGAGAACTGAGAAAGGAGGTGTGTTTATGTGACACAACCCTGGGTCAAGACAATCACTCAACAGATTTTTGTCAGGACATGGTTGAATTTAAGACAGGAGTGCGAGTTACTTATAGTGTGGCAAGTTCCAAATATCAGTCATACATTCTTACATTTAATTTGTTTCTCTCTTTCATGCGATTTAAAGCATTTATGGATTATGTATTTGAAAAGTAATTTTGATTGGAAATATTTTAATTGCTCATCACATCAATCTTTGACATATTCTGCAAGACTCTGTTCTTAAAGAATAATTCAAAGATATTGAAAATCCTCACTCTGAACTTTACCAGAAGCCAGTCACATTTACAAAATGGGCAGACTGTGGAAAATGCAATTTAAAGTTAAGTCTTAAGGTTTGATATTTAATATGACAAATAATTTAACACTTTCTAAATTCCAAGAGATGTCTTTAAAATTAGTTATACAACTGACAGACTGAGCAACATTGATAAATTATACCACTCTGATGTTAGTCAAAAATGTTCTGCTTTTGGGCAATTAAGTACAAAAGTACAAGGACATGGTGAGTGGCTTTGCAATCATACATCAGCAATTCAAATTTCACCCTGGTTTGTTTCAGCAAATAACTATCCACTAATTAGTCCTCAACTAAACAACAGCTATATCAACATACGGTGAAAGAACGTGATCTCAATAAAAGAAAAGTAGCTTTGATGCATTATTCTAATTTTGACACTGATATTGAACCCTGTGAGATACTGCACTCATCTGAACACTGAAATTTAATTGCTCCATAAGATAAATGTGCTTTCAGCTGCCAAAGCCAGAAACTCAGGAATGTACTCCTTACCATACTCCAACTATCTTTCCTTCATTGGCACAATTTAAAATCTTCCTCAAAAATATCTTTCATAATATTTGCTTGGGTATTACAGCACTAAATTATGTTTGCTAATACCCATTAAGTCCTTTGACATGTTTTACCACATTAATTATAAAATATGCATAAATACAAGTGAAAATAGATACTGGTCCACCCAACTTAGAGAATTTAAACCAAGAAAAAGAGGATGTTTAAAAAGAAGCACCAAATAACTGATGTCAAATTAAGAACGGAATGCCTCTTTTAAACGCAGTTCTTAAATGCTTGAGTTTCTTTTGAGTTTATTTAATCTTTTGTAACGTGGGCATTATTGGCAAAACCTGCATTATTATCCATCTCTAATTACCCTCAATTACCTTTAACACCACCCTCTACAGTCTATTTATTGAATCTACACCGATAGTACAACCATTTAGGATTTAGCCATGGCGATAATTGAGAAAGAACAGCATTTTGATAAGGATGGTGTGTGACTTGGAGAAGAATCTGCAGTTGGTGTTACAGGTATTCACAAATGCCTGCTGCCCTTGATAGTAGATGTTGCAGGTTTCGGAGGTGCTATTGGAGTAGATTAGGAAATTACTATAGTGCATTTTGTTAACTATACACACAATAGTCCTAAAAACTGACAGTGAAAGGGAATGAATACACGAGTTCCTAAATGGACAGAATGGCTTTGAGGTTCTTAAGAAGCATGTTGGAGCTGCATTCACTCATATAAGTAAGGCATTCTATAATTTCTGACTGTGGGTGTTGATAATGATTTCAGGTGGCAGTAAGCAACCCAATGACCACTCTTACTGGTCCAGTTTCAAAACAGTGGTGATCCCCACAATATTCGACGGAACAAACTTGATGATGGGCATTCTACAGATTGTCACGGGCAGGTAACTACTGCCTGCCATTCTAGTAGCTAACATTCACGCTACATATCAGCACACGTCTAAATATTGTCCAAATATTGTTTGCAGCTATGGGCAGCTTCCTCTGAGTAGTTATGAATCGAATATCAAATTGTATAATTAGCAAACACCCTCACTTATAGGAGTTATATAACAATATTCTATTAAGCAAATCTAGTTTGGACCCATAGGTTTAATAGTAAACTGGTCATCTCAGTTTTTTCTTTACACCACATTGGCTGAGGATTACAAAACCTTTGTGCAGTCTTCGGCACTCACAAAGAGGCCAATTTGTTTTTGAGAATGCATTTACTCTTGGCTATATCTTTCTACTGGCCATTACTTAGGCATCACCATTTGTGACAAGATGAGGAAATACTATAGAGCAGGGATCCCCAACCTTTTTCGTACTGCGGACCGGTTTAATATTGACAATATTCTTGCGGACCGGCCGACCGGTGGGGGGGGGGGGGGGGGGGGGTAGGGGTAGGGTTGCCAACAGACAAGAGTAGCAGACAAATACGTTGAGTTTACCCCCAGAAAGACTACAATGACCATGAAGCCTTGCGCGGGCACCAGTGCGCATGCGTGACCTACCGATTCCCCCCCCCCGCCACAAATCGTTTTCGGCGATTCTGTTCGGGGGGGGACAGGGGTGTTAATCACTACCGGAATATAGGTGATAAATGGCTAATACACTCAATTTCGTTTCTAAACGGGTTTATCTAACGAATTTAATATTAAACACACAGTGCATATTTTCCACGCATGAATATAGTGATAAGTCAATTATCAGGGGAGGACAGGGGAGCTTCAAGTAAGTGTTGAATGAACTTCCAGTAGAAGTGGCAGAAGCAGGTTCAATATTATCATCTAAAGAAAAATTGGATAGGTATATGGACAGGAAAGGAATGAAGGGTTATGGGCTGAGTGCAGGTCGGTGGGACTAGGTGAGAGTAGCGTTCGGCACGGACTAGAAGGGCAGAGATGGCCTGTTTCCGTGCTGTAATTATTATTTGGTTATATAAGTAAGTCAATAGCATCCTAACATTTTAAGTAACGTTTGAATATTAAACACACAGCACATATTTTCCCCGTATGAACATATAAAATCATTGCAACACACCAATATCGCTGAATCAGTGGGAGCCCTGGGCTTGTTTCCCTGCAGCAAGACAGTCCTATCGAGGGGTGATGGGAGACAGCGATTCTCGAAGGGGGTTCCTTATGTCCGGTCTATTCCGCAATTTAGTTTTCATTGCATTCAATGCAGAAAACTCCGCTTCGCAGAAAAATGTTGGAAATGAAAGCAACGTTTTCAGTGCTTTCGTGGCTATCTCAGGATACTTAGCCTTGACTTTGATCCAGAATGCCGGCAGAGATGTTATGTCAAACATACTTCTCAGCCAGCCGTCATTTGCAAGCTCGAGGAGTTGATCATCTTCCCGCGCTGACATGGATGACGCGTGCATAATGACCTCACGTGCATTCAAGCTTAATAGTGCATCACAGGGAATGAGGAAAGGTGCAGCTGACTCATATCACCAAATCATATCGTTCCCTTGCGGCCCAGTAGCACATGCTTTGCCGCCCGGTGGTTGGGGACCGCTGCTATAGAGCTTTTGCTTTACTCAGTCAGTTGTAGGATTATCAAATACATATCACATATTGGAGCTTTGCCATATTAGCACCTCAATATGTCAGTGAAAATGGCATACTCTTCTGCGCTCTGCACTGAATCAGAGTTGAGATGACATCTTCCTAATGACAGAATGAGGGATATGCCACACAGCGAGATTACATATTATGATGAAATACATATTTGTTATTGTTGATAGCCACAGAAGACCAGCTTTAATCTGCTGAATCAGTTTTGAGTTTATATAATTTAGTACAATAGGAATGTCACAACACTTGGTGCGAATAACACACAAAATGCTGAAGGATCTCAACAGGCCAGGCAGCATCTATGACAAAGGGTAAACAGTAGACATTTCAGGCTGAGACCCTTCATCAGGACTTTTGCCCGAGGAAGTTTCGTCCTGATGAAGGGTCTCAGCCCAAACACTGACTGCTTACACTTTTCCATAGATGTTGCCTGGCCTGCTGAGTTCCTCCAGTATTTTGTGTGTGTTGCTTGAACTTCCAGCATCTGCAGATTTTCTGTTGTTTGGACTTGGTGTGAATACTTGACTCTAATTTGCTGTCGTGACTGCTACCAAAGTTGTGATGGACAGAGGAGCTCACACATCAGAGAGGATGAGGTCAAGTAAGTTTTGATTATTCTACTCCATTGGAGTATAGAAAAATGAGATGTCATTTTATTGAACCTAATAAGATTCCAAAGGGGTAGATGTCAACGGAATGTTTGGGGGATGGGGGCGGAGGGGGTGGGTGGGGAAGAGTTTCAGATTGAGATCATTCACTTAAGCTGATAAGAAGGAACTTGTTCCCTTGCAGGGATTTCCAACCTTTTTTATGCTATTAACTGAAGAGTCAATGGACCCAAGTTAGGAACCTCTGCAAGAGTCACATATCCATTGAGTTCTTTACCCCAGAGAATTATGAAGGCAATAAAGCAGTTATTGAATATATTCAAAGAAAAGATTGAGGGTCATTTAAACTATAAGAGAGTTAAAGGGAAAAGAGACAGAGAAGTACACTTACAGCAAGCATGGATTGGCCATGAAAATAATGAAACTGCAGACACTAGAACTATGAAATAAAATCAGGAAACATTGGAAACAGTCAAAAGGTCAAACATTTGTGGAAGGAGAAACAGAAAGCCATTGACCTGAAAGAACAATTGTTCTTCTTTCTGCAGATTTTGTCTGATCTGTTGAATGTTTTCATCATTTTGTTTTTTATCTTGCATTCTTTTACTATCAATTTAAATCACATGACATATTAGTATTTGAAGATTAATTTGTTTAATAATAAAACAAACCAACTCAATTATGTATTTTACAGGCAATTGTAATTTTTTTGTTGATCTGGGAACTTCCAAGCCTTGATACCCTGGATTTTTGAGCATTCTTGGAAAATTGGAAACAATTTATTAATTTGCATTACAATCTCTGAATAGCAGAAGATCTTGCTATACCAATTCACGTCTTGCACCAGAATTTGACATATATCTAATATTCACATTGAAGTGGTCATCTTCCAGTCAAGATGCACCTGCGTACGATGCTCCTTCGGTCGACATCTTCTGGTAGACTATGAAACCACATATTTCTCTTCTTTTATGTCTTTTACATTTGTTCTTCATCTTGAATGTGATTCTGGAATTACTGGAGTTTGTGATTTGCAGTATGGAGATTGCTTAGGTGTTTCAGCAGTCTGCCACCTCCAAGAGGATTTCAGGAGGCAAAGGCAGCATACGCAAACCTCGAGGCAAGCAGGCTTCAGGACGGGGTGTGAGCCACTGTTTGACTCACTTTGCTGATTAAAGTTTCCATTGTTTGCCAATAAAGGGATGAGGGAGATTGAAACATCAAGGTGAATGCAGAAGATAAACGCTGGTTACCTGCCTTTTGATTACTAGTGGGGGGGGGGGGGTCGCTCTGCATTCGGAGAGGAGAGACTATGCTTTTTGATTGCTGGGGTATCACTCTGCTACCAGAGAGTAGAGACTGCCTTTTGATCACTGGAGGATCACTCAGCTGTTAAGAGATGGGAGTGGCAGCTGCTGCTGTGCCCTGAGAATGTTTGAATATGGATGTGTTTTTCTTATTCTGTGTTTTTCACCCGATCTTTCCCATTTTGTGTCTGGGGAGGAGGGATTCGGGGGGCTGATGATCGTGCTGCTATACTTTTCTTTCTCGGTTTCATGGCTATCTGGAGAACAAGAATTTCTCAGTTGCATACTTTGATAATAAATGAACCTTTGAATAAAGTTCCAATTCAATTTAAGTAATTATAGACAATTAATAATAAATAATTGTATAATATACAACTCCAAGGCAAAAGACATGATACCAATTTTTGGCAAATAACCAATGATGTTTATGCTTTTAATGTTTGCTGTTATAAAACATTTAGTAACTCCAACAGTGTACAACTAATATCAGGATCATCACCCAAATGTTTTTTGCATGAATGAATTCATTAACAACATTGAATACATTATATGTCATTTGATTTTAAATGTGTAATTGAAGGCTCACACTCAGTGATTCAGGCACATCATCTTCCCCTCTGCCATCCAATTTCTAAATGGACATTGAACCCATGAATACTACCCCACTACTTATTTAAAAAATTTCTGATTTTTGCACTACTTATCTTAATCTAACTATTTAAGATACATATATATTAGTGCAATTCAATTTTTTCATTATTTATCCTGTATTGCATAATACTGCTCCCGTAAAGTTAACAAATTTCATGACATATGCCGGCGATATTAAACCTGATTCTGATGTTTTTTTTTGTTTTACTTAATTGGTGGCATAACAAAGTAACCAGGGTCGCACTTGTAACATATTTGCTCTTATTACCAATTGTCCACAATTACAGTGGCATGCAAAAGTTTGGGCATCCCTGGTCAAAATTTCTGTTATTGTGAATAGCTAAGCGACTAAAAGATGACCTGATTTCCAAAAGGCATAAAGTTAAAGATGACACATATCTTTAATATTTTAAGCAAGACTACTTTTTTTATTTCCATCTTTTACAGTTTCAAAATAACAAAAAAGGAAAAGAGCTCGAAGCAAAAGTTTGGGCACCCTGCATGGTCAGTACTTCGTAACACCCCCTTTGGCAAGTATCACAGCTTGTAAACGTTTTCTGCAGCCAGCTAAGAGTCTTTCAATTCTTGTTTGGGGGATTTTCACCCATTCTTCCTTGCAAAGGGCTTCTAGTTCTGTGAGATTCTTGGGCCATCTTGCATGCGCTGCTCTTTTCAGGTCTATCCACAGATTTTCAATGATTTTAGGTCGGGGGACTGTGAGGGCCATGGCAAAACCTTCAGCTTGTGCCTCTTGAGGTAGTCCATTGTGGATTTTGAGGTGTGCTTAGGATCATTATCCTGATGTAGAAGCCATCCTCTTTTCATCTTCAGCTTTTTGTTTAACAGACTGTGTGATGTTTGCTTCCAGAATTTGCTGGTATTTAACTGAATTCATTTTTCCCTCTACCAGTGAAATGTTCCATCTGCCACTGGCTGCAACACAAGCCCAAAGCATAATCGATCCACCCCCATGCTTAACAGTTGGAGAGGTGTTTTTTTCATGAAATTCTGCACCCTTTTTTTCACCAAACATACCTTTGCTCATTGCGGCCAAGAAGTTCTATTTTAACTTCATCAGTCCACAGGACTTGTTTACAAAATGCATCAGGCTTGTTTAGGTGTTCCTTTGCATACCTCTGACGCTGAATTTTGTGGTGAGGATGCAGGAAATGTTTTCTTCTGATGACTCTTCCATGAAGGTCATATTTGTGCAAGTGTCGCTGCACAGTAGAACAGTGCACCACCACTCCAGAGTCTGCTAAATCTTCCTGAAGGTCTTTTGCAGTCAAACGGGGGTTTTGATTTGCCTTTCTAGCAAACCTACAAGCAGTTCTCTCAAAGTTTTCTTGGTCTTCCAGACCTCAACTTCACCTCCATCGTTCCTGTTAACTGCCATCTCTTAATTACATTACGAACTGAGGAAATGGCTACCTGAAAACACTTTGCTATCTTCTTACAGCCTTCTCCTGCTTTGTGGGCATCATTTATTTTAATTTTCAGAGTGCTGGGCAGCTGCTTAGAGGAGCCTATGGCTGCTGATTGTTGGGACAAGGTTTGAGGAGTCAGGGAATTTATAAAGCTTTGAAATTTGCATCACCTGGCCTTTCCTAACGATGACTGTGAACAAACCATAGCCCTAACAAGCTAATTAAGATCTGAGACCTTGGTAAAAGTTATCTGAGAGCTCAAATCTCATGGGGTGCCGAAACTTTTGCATGATGCTCCTTTCCTTTTTTCCCCCCACTCTAAAATTGTACAAAACAAAAATAATACACTAATCTTGCTTAAAATATTGAAAAGAATGTTTCATCTTTACGACTTTTGGAGATCAGTTAATCTTTTACTCGCTTAGCTATTCACAGTAACAGAAATTTTGACCGGAGTGCCCAAACTTTTGAATGCCACTGTACATCTCAATCTTCTCAGCCAACCTGCCCCACCCATTCACCACAACAATTGTTGATGGAGTATGATTCATCCTTGGCAGGCTTCATCTCTCATCAACTACTAATTGTTAAGTGCTCTCATCACCTACTATTGTGCACTCCTGCCCTAGGCCTTTAAAATTCAATGATAATCTAAGTGGTTTAAATGGATCCAACTGAGATGGTTCAACTCCTGCAATGTGCTTTAAAAAAAATCCATTTCTGTGAACATGATGTAGTTTAGAACCTCTTGAATCTCCCAAGCTACATGATGACATTTCTGTGAAGCAAAATCAGAAAAAGACAATTGGTTGAATGGTGAAAAGGTTGAAAGGATTAAATAACTCATTTTGACTTCTCCGGTGTTATTTATATTTAAAGCTTGAATTATTTTGTAGAAACTTCTGGAAGTGTAATATACATTTGAAGTAAATCTCCTTGCACAAAACTAAATCAAATGTTACCTTCTTAATTCGCTTATCTACTCTCTTTATAAGCAGTACACTGTGCAGCAGTAGCAAAATGAAAAACTAACAAAGGCCAATCAACACAAAAGTCCACCTTATGATCTTGCAAACAGGACAATGTAATCAGTTATTTTACATTCCATATTTGTCAGATGGAGAGTGCTGATAATGATCCTACAGGGTAGGGTAAAAATGTAAAATAAATACTGCACATCAGACGAGGAACTACATGCAGGCATGTCTTCGGTCCATCTTGACCGCGTGATGAGTATGTTGTCGTGAGTCAGACCAATCTGCAACTGGATAGGCACTTCAATATGCAACATACTTCCTTATACATTTGCACATTTAGTGTCTTCAAGCAGAACTGTTTAACTATAAATTTCAGGGACTGACCGAAACAATGGGTTGACTCAGTTTGACTTGTAAACAAAGTAGTAATTTAGAATGTTTTGCAAAAAATACTTACAGCTGTAGAAGAATAACAAAAAGCTTAATCAAACTGATGAAAGGCAGACTTGTTTATTTCAGACAAACATGACACAATGGCCAACAGGTTTTACTCCTATATTTTATGATCACGTGAAAAATAATTGCAAAATTTGCTATTCACTGTTTTCTCTCCTTTTGAATAAGCAGATAAAAAAAAATCAAAGTTGTCCATGGAAGGTTTACAAATCTATTTAGTTTATTGACCCTTACATCACACTGCTTTTCACATTCACAGACATGTCGCATCGATATGCAATCTTACTCTAAAATGCAATGACAGTAAAGTTTGTAAATTCTGCTGGATAACAGATAACTGCGCAAAAGGCAAGTCAAATGGAATAGAAAAGGAATTCATACTGTATACAAAACATGTTTAATGTATTGCAGATGAATTTTTTCTTTCAATTTCAGGACTACTTTTTGAATATTTCCTGCTTACTCAGTTAATTCTAGATTTTCAGAATCAGAATCAGGTTTAATATCACCAGCATATGTTGTGAAATTTGTTGTCTTTGCAGCAGCAGTACAATGCAATACATAATAATAGAAAAAAAATGAATTACAGTTAGTACACATATTAAATAGTTAAATTAAATAAGTAGTGCAAAGAGATAAAAAAGACTCCTAAATCACTCATTTATCCTCATAACATATAATAATTATTTCTACTTACCCATTTTGACAAACTCACAACTTCTAAGTTCATAGAACATCTACAAGAAATCATTCTTAACAGACCCATGAAAGAGCCTGGCTGAGATCAACATTGCCCACACATTCTTACTGTTGCAGGAGCCATGATTCCAGCTCTTTATCATATTTCCCCCTTTCTATCATCAATCTATTTTCCTTAATGATAGCCACACATGCATATAATCGGTCTCAACACCCAGCAAATCTTGACAATAAATAAGAAACTCTGCTCAGACCTATGAAATCAGAATCAAGTTTATTAGCACTGACATACATCTTAAAATTTATTGTTTTGTGGCAGCAGCAAAATGCAAGCCATAAAAATCACTAGTTACAAAAATAAATAAATGGTACAAAAGACACGCAAGACAGTATTCATGGACCAATATAGCCTATTTCAGAAGAGATACCCTGAAAGTCAGTGTAAATTTTCCATTTCCTAGGTTATTCATTCTCTGAAGAAAATTCAATCTGTGGTCACATTGTGCTTTGAACTGCTGTATTCTATTGTCGCTATATTAGCATGATCATTCCAAACCACTAAATGTATGTGTATTTTCAGAGGACTTCATAACGTCTGAGATAGGAGGTTGGTGAACAAGGTTAGAACATTTGGAAAGGCAAGCAATATAACCAGAGTGAAGTGAATATGAAAAGCCTCCAACCTACAGGAACAGAAGGGAAAAAACCTGGAACCATTTCAAATGTCTCAATGTCAAATCTGTCAATTCAGCAATTACAGAAAGACAAAACAGATGTTGAATGGACTTCCTTATTGCGGGGGGGGGGGGGGAATACTTGGGTAGTGATACAGTGACCAGAAACAGAATCAGAATTGTATTATCATTGACATAAGTTAAGAAATTTGTTGTTTTGCAGCAACAATACCTGGGTGACTATCAGGAAAGGGAAAGGGAATAGGCAGCCAGTTCAGAGTAACTCTCAATAATAACAATGCATTGGTACTGTTGGATGGATTTAGAATCAGAATTCTTTATTATCGCCGAGTATGTGGACACATACAGGGAATTTGATGCTGTTTCCCTGAGCTCTCGCTGTACAGAATCAAAAAACAAACAAAACAATAGTGCAAATAATCATGAACTATATACAATGAGGTATACCTGTGTATGTACAGGTGGACTTGGTTTATAATCGACTAAAATTCAAGTGTTCATAAGACTGATGGGCACACGGAAAGAAACTGTTCTTGTCCCTGTTTGTCCTGGCATACAGTGATCTAAAGCGCCTACCAGAAGGAAGGAGTTGGAACAGGCGATGTCCAGGGTGTGACGGGTCTACAATGATGCTGCTTGCTCGCTTCCTGACTCTAGATGCATTTAAGTCCTGGATCGAGGGCAGCGTCACACCAATAATGACCTACCAGAGGAAGCTGCAGTGACCAGGTCTCTGGCATTGATTCTGGCTCTGTGGTCAGAAGGGAAGAGGGGAGGAGAGGAGTGCAGTAGTGACAGGGGATTCTATAATTAGAGGAGCAAGCACCACATTCTGTGCACGTGAAATGGACACGTGGATTGTAAGTTGCCTCTTAGGTGCCAGATCAGAGATGTCTCTGATTGGGTCCACACCATTCTAAAGGGGGAGACTGAACAGTGGGAAGTCATAGTACATTAATGGTACCAAGGAAAAGGATAGGAAAAGGGAAGAGGTCCTGAACAGAGAATATAGAAAATTGGGTAGAAAGCTGAAAAGCAGTACCTGCAGGGTAGTAATCCCTGGATTGCTTCCTGTTCCACAAGCCATTGAGGACAAGAATAGGATGATTTGGCAGATGAATGCATAGCTGAAAAATTGGTTCAGGGGGCATGTTTCAGATTTCTGGATCATTGGGATCTCCTCTGGGGAAGATATGACCTGTACAAAAAGCACCCCAGGGGGCCAATATCCCTGCAGGTACGATTTCTAGAGCTTAAACCAATTTGGTAGGGGAATAAGAACTGGAGTAATCGAGCCATGTGATCAGGCCAACGAGCAAGTGAGTGGGCCAGTGAAGGAGTGGAGCTTTGAGGCATTGACTGGAGAGGCTTCGACGAGAAGAGGCAGAGGACGAACTTGTTCCCAGTTGGTCTTTACAATGCCTCCTGAAACGATGATGTGCCTCTCATGTGAGATGTGGCAGTCATGGGGGAACTCCCCTCTCCCACAGAGTCACATCTGCCAGAAGTGCATGCGGCTGGGCAATCTGGAAGACCATGTAAGGAATCTGGGGCAGTAGCTGGATGACCTTCGGCTCGTAAGGGAGAATGAGGCAGTCATAGATGAGAGCTACAGGGAGGTAGTCACACCTAGGCTGTCGGAAGCAGGTCATTGGGTGACAGTCAGAGGGGGGAAAGCGAAGGTGAGTAGACAGGTAGTGCAGAGCACCCCTGAAGCCATTCCCCTGAATAATAAGTTTACCGTCCTGGATAGTTGGCGGGGACGACCAATCAGGTGTAAGCCACAGTGGCAGGGCCTCTGGCACTGAGTCTGACCCTGTGGTGCAGAAGGGTGGGATGGAGAAGAGGAGAGCTGTCATGATTGGAGACTCTATAGTCAGGGGAGCAGACTGGAGATTTTGTGGATGTGAGAAGGACAGCCGCACGGTTTGTTACCTCGCGGGCGCCCGGGTCCAGGATGTCTCTGACCGGGTGCACGACATCCTGGTACGAGAGGGAGAGCAACCAGCAGTCATGATACATGTTGGCACCAACGACATAGGCAGGAAGAGGGATGAGGTCCTGAAGTGTGAGTTTCGGGAACTAAGCAGAAGGTTGAAGAACAGGACCTCAAGGGTGGCGTTCTCAGGATTGCTGCCAGTGCTACGTGACAGTGATGGTAAGAATTGGAGGAGATGGCAGTTGAATGTGTGGCTGAGGAGTTGGTGCAGGGGGCAGGGTTTTAGATTTTTGGATCACTGGGTTCTCTTCTGGGGAAGGTGGGACCTGTACAGATTGGATGGGTTGCACCTGAACTCGAGGGGGAGCAATATCCTTGCAGGTAGGTTTGCTAGCATGGTTTGGGAGGGTTTAAACTAATTTGCAAGGGGGATGGGACCCAGAGCGATAGAGCAGTGAAAGAAGTGCATGGAGTAAAGCCAGATCTAACATATAGAGAGGCTATGAGGAAAGAGAAGCAGAATACAGGGTGTAAAGGTAGGAAGGTAGAAGGACTAAAGTGCGTGTACTTCAATGCAAGAAGCATCAGGAACAAAGGTGATGAACTGAGAGCTTGGATACATACATGGAATTATGATGTAGTGGCCATTACAGAGACTTGGCTGGCACCAGGGCAGGAATGCATTCTCAATATTCCTGGATTTCAGTGCTTTAAAAGGGATAGAGAGGGGCTAAAAGGGGAGGAGGGGTGGCATTACTGGTCAGCAATACTATTACAGCTACAGAAAGGGTGGGTAATGTAGCAGGATCCTCTTTTGAGTAAGTATGGGTCGAAGTCAGGAACAGGAAGGGAGCAGTTACTCTATTGGGAGTATTCTATAGGCCCCCTGGTAGCAGCAGAGATACAGAGGAGCAGATTGGAAGGCAGATTTTGGAAAGGTGCAAAAATAACAGGGTTGTTATCATGGGTGACTTTAACTTCCCTAATATTGATTGGCACCTGATTAGTTCCAAGGGTTTGGATGGGGCAGAGTTTGTTAAGTGTGTCCAGGACAGATTCCTGTCACAGTATGTTGACAGGCCAACTAGGGGGAATGCCATACTAGATCTAGTATTAGATAATGAACCGGGTCAGGTCACAGATCTCTCGGTGGGTGAGCATCTGGGGGACAGTGACCACCGCTCCCTGGCCTTCAGCATTATCATGGAAAAAGAGAGAATCAGAGAGGACAGGAAAATTTTTTAATTGGGGAAGGGCAAATTATGAGGCTGTAAGGCTAGAACTTGCGGGTGTGAATTGGGATGATGTTTTTGCAGGGAAATGTACTATGGACATGTGGCCGATGTTTAGAGATCTCTTGCAGGTTGTTAGGGATAAATTTGTCCCAGTGAGGAAGATAAAGAATGGTAGGGTGAAGGAACCATGGGTGACAAGTGATGTGGAAAATCTTGTCAGGTGGAAGAAGGCAGCATACATGAGGTTTAGGAAGCAAGGATCAGATGAGTCTATTGAGGAATATAGGGTAGCAAGAAAGGAGCTTTAAGAAAGGGCTGAGAAGAGCAAGAAGGGGGCATGAGAAGGCCTTGGCGAGTAGGGTAAAGGAAAACCCCAAGGCATTCTTCAATTATGTGAAGAACAAAAGGATGACAGGAGTGAAGGTAGGACCGATTAGAGATAAAGGTGGGAAGATGTGCCTAGAGGCTGAGGACCTTGCTCACTTCCACAATGAATACTTCTCTTCGGTATTCACCAATGAGAGGGAACTTGATGATGGTGAGGACAATATGAGTGAGGTTGATGTTCTGGAGCACGTTGATATTAAAGGAGAGGAGGTGTTGGAGTTATAAGTCCCTGGGGCCTGACGGAATATTCCCCGGGCTGCTCCACGAGGCAAGGGAAGTGATTGCTGAGCCTCTGGCTAGGATCTTTATGTCCTCGTTGTCCTCAGGAATGGTACCGGAAGATTGGAGGGAGGCAAATATTGTCCCCTTGTTCAAAAAAAGGTAGTCAGGATAGTCCGGGTAATTATAGACCAGCGGTCCCTAACCACCGGGCTGTGGACTGGTACCGGGCCACAAAGCATGTGCTACCGGCCCGCAAGGAAACGATATGATTTGGCGATAGGAGTCAGCTGCACCTTTCCTCATTCCCTGTCATGCCCACTGTTGAGCTTGAATGCAAGCGTCATTCATGTAGGAGCGGGAAGAAGATCAACTTCTCGAGCTTGCAAATGACGGCGGGCTGAAAAGTATGTTTGACATAACATCTCTGCCGGCATTCCGGATCAAAGTCAAGGCTAAATATCCTGAGATAGCCACGAAAGCACTGAAAACGTTGCTTCCACTTCCAACATATCTCTGCAATGAACGCAACGAAAACTAAGTTGCGGAATAGACTGGACATAAGGAACCCCCTTCGAATATCACTGTCTCCCGTCACCCCTCGATGGCACCGTGTTGTTGCAGGAAAAAAAGCCCAGGGCTCCCACTGATTCAGCAATATTGGTGTGTTGCAATAATTTTATATGTTCATACGGGGAAAATATGTGCTGTGTTTTTAATATCCAAACGTTACTTAAAATGTAATGATGCTATTGACTTGTAAGTGACTTATATAACCATATAACATTTACAGCACGGAAACAGGCCATCTCGGCCCTTCTAGTCCGTGCAGAACGCTACTCTCACCTAGTCCCACCAACCTGCACTCAGCCCATAACCCTTCATTCCTTTCCTGTCCATATATCTATCCAATTTTTCTTTAGATGATAATATCGAACCTGCCTCTACCACTCCTACTGGAAGTTCGTTCAACATTTAGTTCAAGCTCCCCTGTCCTCCCCTGATAATTGACTTATCACTGTATTCATGCAAGGAAAATATGCGGTGTGTTTAATATTAAATTCGTTAGAGAAACCCTTTTAGAAATGAAATTGAGTGTATTAGCCACTTATCACCTATATTCCGGTCGTGATTAACACCCCTCTCCCCCCCCCCCCCCGAACAGAATCGCCAAAAACGATTTGTGGGGGGGGGTGGGAAAATCGGTAGGTCACGCATGCACACTGGTGCCCGCGCAAGGCTTCATGGTCATTGGAGTCTTTCTGGGGGTAAACTCAACGTATTTGTCTGCTACTCTTGTCTGTTGGCAACCCTACCCACCCCCCCACTGGTCGGCCGGTCCGCAAGAATATTGTCGACATTAAACCGGTCCGCAGTGCAAAAAAGGTTGGGGACCCCTGTTATAGACCAGTGAGCCTTACGTCTGTGGTGGGAAAGCTGTTGGAAAAGATTCTTAGAGATAGCATCTATGGGCATCTAGAGAATCATGGTCTGATCAGGGACAGTCAGCATGGCTTTGTGAAGGACAGATCGTGTCTAACAAGCCTGATAGAGTTCTTTAAGGTGGTGACCAGGCATATAGATGAGGGTAGTGCAGTGGATGTAATCTATATGGATTTTAGTAAGGCATTTGACAAGGTTCCACATGGTAGGCTTATTCAGAAAGTCAGAAGGCATGGGATCCAGGGAAGTTTGGCCAGGTGTATTCAGAATTAGCTTGCCTGCAGAAGGCAGAGGGTCGTGGTGGAGGGAGTACATTCGGATTAGAGGATTGTGACTAGTGGTGTCCCACAAGGATCAGTTCTGGGACCTCTACTTTTCGTGATTTTTATTAACGACCTGGATGTGGGGGTAGAAGAGTGGGTTGGCAAGTTTGCAGATGACACAAAGGTTGGTGGTGTTGAAGATAGTGTAGAGGATTGTCGAAGATTGCAGAGAGACATTGATAGGTTGCAGAAGTGGGCTGAGAAGTGGCAGATGGAGTTCAACCCAGAGAAGTGTGAGGTGGTACACTTTGTAAGGACAAACTCCAAGGCAGAGTACAAAGTAAATGGCAGGATACTTGGTAGTGTGGAGGAGCAGAGGGATCTGGAGGTACATATCCACAGATCCCAGAAAGTTGCCTCACAGGTAGATAGGGTAATTAAGAAAGCTTATGGGGTGTTAGCTTTCATAAGTCGACGGATAGAGTTTAAGAGTCACGAGGTAATGATATAGCTCTATAAAACTCTGGTTAGGCCAGACTTGGAGTAGTGTGTGCAGTTCTGGTCGCCTCACTATAGGAAGGATGTGCAAGCATTGGAAAGGGTACAGAGGAGATTTACCAGGATGCTGCCTGGTTTAGAGAGTATGGATTATGATCAGAGATTAAGGGAGCTTGGGCTTTACTCTTTGGAGAGAAGGATGATGAGAGGAGACATGATAGAGGTATACAAGATATAGCCAGTGCCTCTTCCCCAGGGCACCACTGCTCAGTACAAGGGGACATGGCTTTAAGGTAAGGAGTGGGAAGTTCAAGGAGGATATTAGAGGAAGGTTTTTTACTCAGAGAGTGGTTGGTGCATGGAATATACTGCCCAAGTCAGTGGTGGAGGCAGATACACTAGTGAAATTTAAGAGACTATAGACAGGTATATGGAGAAATTTAGTGGGGGGTTATGTGGGAGGCAGGGTTTGAGGGTCGGCACAATAATGTGGGCCGAAGGGCCTGTACTGTGCTGTACTATTCTATGTTCTATGATGGTGCAGTTGGTGTACAAGTAGATGCAGTGTGTAGTGAGAATGTGAGGAAGGACAGGCAAATTATAGAGCAAAACTGCAGTCAGTGGGATGAGTTAAAGTGTAACAAGAGGCCAAAAATCAAAAAAAGGTGATGAATATAGGACTGAAGGTGTTATATTTGAAGACACACAGTATACGGAATAAAGTAGATTATCTTGTAGTGCAGTTAGAGATTAGCAGGTATGACACTGAGGGCATTGCTGAGTCATGGCTGAAAAAAGATCACAGTTGGGAGTTTAACATCTAAAGATACACACTGTATCAAAAGGATAGGCAGAGGGTGGTGTCACTCTACTGGTAAAAAATGAAATCATATCCTTAGAAAGAGGTGACATAGGATCACAGGATGTAGAAACCTGTGGTTAGAGTGAAGAAACTGCAAGGGTAAAAAGACCCTGATGGGAGTTATAAACAGGCCTCCGATCAGCAGCCAGGATGGGGGCTACAAATTACAATGAGAGATAGAAAAGACATATTAAAAAAAAAGGGAAATGTTGCAAAAGTCATGGGGGATTTCAATCTGCAGGTAGATTGGGAAATCAAGTTGGTGCTGGATCCCAAGAGAGGGAATTTGTAGAATGCCTATGAGATGGCTTTTTAGAGCAGCTTGTGGTTGAGCCCATTAAGGGAACAATAATTGTGAATTGGGTGTTATGTAATGACCCAGATTTGACAAACGAACTCAGGCAGAGGAACCCTTATGAGGCAGTGATCGTAATATGACAGAATTCTCCCTGCAGTTTGAGAGGGAGAAAATAAAGTTTCATGTATCAGTATTACAGTGGAGTAAAGAGAATTTACAGAAGCATGAGAGAGGAATGGCCAAAGTTGATTAGAAGGAGGCACTATCAGTAATGATGACAAAACAGCAATGGCTGGAGTTTCTGGGAGCAATACAGAAGACGCAAGAAAGATACATCCCAAAGATGAATAAGTATTCTAAAGGGAGCATGAGGCAACCATGGCTGACAAGAGAAGCCAAAGCCAACATAAAAAGCCAAAGAGTGGGCATATAGTACTCGAATGCCCAAAGACCTAGATAAGAGTGGATCTGAAGAGGACACTTCCTATGGTGGGGAAGTCTCGGACCAGAGGGCACGGCCTCAGAATAGAGGGACGTCCATTTAAAACATAGATGAGTAGGAACTTCTTTAGCCAGAGGGTAGCGAATCTGTGGAATTCATTGTCACAGATGGCGTTGGAGGCCAAATCATTGAGTATATTTAAAGTGGAGATTGGTTGTTGTTGTGACTTAACCAACTAATCTATCCCACTCCTCTACGCTACCTCATCATCAGCTGAGATTCTGCCAACAACGATGTGTCATTGGCAAATTTATAGATGGTGTTTGAGCTGCGTCTAGCCATGCAGTTATGGGTATAGTGAGAAAAGAGCAGTAGGCTAAGTATGCAATTTTGAGGAGCGCTGGTGTTGATTTCGGAGATGTTATTTCTGATTTGCACTGACTGTGGTCTCCCAATGATGAAGTCAAGGATCCAGTTGCAAAGAGACATACAGAAGCCCAGGTTATTAAGCTTGTTGATTAGAAGAGAGGGGATGATGCTGTTGAACACTGAGCTGTAATCATTTGAATCCACACGATTTAAAATTAAGAATATTTTTAAATCAACAAAAGAGCTTAATATTAACAGCTGAAAAAATATAATTATTGCTGTTAAGTTTGTCATGTGGAAAAGAAATTAAAAAAACTTCTCATTCAATGGGACAAAGACAGCTTTATGTGGCGTGGGAAGGAAAATATCACATGAATGAAGTAATGTACATCCAAAATCTCCAAGGAACATAATCCCTTATATTAATTTTTCTTTCTTTGAGTAATCTGGGCTCATCTTTTTTTAATACTAATTCCAGAATGAGAAAAAATATTTGTTGTTTTATAGATATTCTCACTGACTTCTCAATTTTTAAAGATTGCAGAGATATAATGATTTTTACTGTTTACATAATGCCTCGTAATTGAGGCAAACAAGCAATGAACTGTTTATGCTCAGCATTATTCAAAGAATTTACAATAAACCCTCTGATGGAATGTTGTTTCTTTGGAACATTTTGGCAGTATCAGAAATTTATTAGGAAACTGCAGACCTAACAGAATGCCAGCACAGTGTAAACAACTTTTATTTTTTTTTCCTAGTTGCTTTAGATTCTAACAGTAAAACACTACATTCTATAGCATAAAGTGAAGACCCTTGGAAATTATATTCAACTGTGGTATTCTTTTGTGAGTTCCAGGAGAAAAATATAAACTCCAAGGTATAAAACTCTTGGAGTATTGAAAAAGTTCCCTTAAAGGAGCCACTTATACCAGTGTGATAGATACTGTGGTGCTGCTATATTCTGGTCTGTCATCTCAACTTCAATAATTGAGCCAAATTAATTCACCCTCATATTCATTGTAAGCTGTAGTGATTTCGACAGTCTTTTCAGTCACATCTATTCCTTTCTGTGTTAAGTCACTAACATTCAATGAAGGGGAAATCAGAATTAACCACAACTGCAGGTGCTTCACACAGCAAGAAATATTTACTGTAACAATGAAAAAAATTTTGAAAATTACAGGTGCTAGTAAGAAAGTGAGAATTAAAAACTTAACTATATAAATTACATCTAAATAGGGTTTGTACAAAATGAAAGGGACAACATTTAATAACAGAAACTTAAATAGGCTGGTCAGATGTTGAATGTAAAATCTGGAAAAATAAATAAATATACCTCAAATTATTGGGGAGCTAAAGAATTTGTGCACAGTGAGACATTTCATTGAAGGATTCTTCAGTTTCATATGGGCAAGCACAAAATGCATCACATTTAATTGCCCATGGGTTCTTTTGTTACTTAAGTATATTATTGGGCAGTTTACAATGGACAATAAATCTGCCATCATATAATAAGAAGTAGGTGCAGCAGTAGTCCACCTGACTCATCAAGCCTGCTCCGCCATTCAGTAACATCAAGGCTGATCTGCCGTGGACTCGGCTCCTCCTACCAGGCTATTCCCCATAACATCAATTCCTTTGCTGTGCAAAAATATATCAGTGTCTCAAATATATTTAATGAGGTAGCCTTTATTGATTCCCTGCAGAAAATTTTACCAATTCACTACTCTGGGAAAAGCAATTTCTCCCCATCTCGGTCCTAAATCCGAATCTGGAGGCCATGTTCCCTTGTTCTCATCTCATTGACGAGTAGAAACAGCTTTCCTGCCTTTCTATCTTATCTCTCCCTTTCATAACTGGATATGTTTTTATAAGATCCTCTCTCATGTTTCCAAATCCCAGATGACCCCATCTCTCCTATAGGCTAACCTCCTCATCTCCGAATCACCTGCTGAACCTCCTCTGTACCAGCTTCAAAGCCAGTTTATCTTTCTTCCAGGAACGAAAGCATGAAAACAGAACTGCAAGCAGTTCCCCAGGTATGGCCTCATCA
Organism: Mobula birostris; assembly: GCF_030028105.1. Lineage (NCBI taxonomy): Eukaryota > Metazoa > Chordata > Chondrichthyes > Myliobatiformes > Myliobatidae > Mobula > Mobula birostris. The sequence goes on along the minus strand of NC_092372.1, from coordinate 62,133,534 downwards.
ATATCCTGTAAAGTTGCAGCATTACCCCCATGCTCTTAAATTCAATCCCTCTGGCAACGAAGGTCAACATTCCATACACCTTCGCTATAAACTGTTGCACCTGCAAATAAACCTTGAGATTTCGGCCTCAGAGTATCCTTGGAATATGAAGGAAATTTGAATACCCAGCAAAAACCACTTATTAACCGGCAGATATGCTTAAACTCCTCACAAATAGCACCTGTGGTTAGTATCAAATTCAGGTCCATGTACACTGAAGCAGCAGTATTAACTGCTGCGCTATATTGCCAGGATATAAAAAAATTTAAAGGAACATTATTTTTCCATCTAATGTTCTCCATTCCCAGGATCAACACATGTTCTATGTGTCACTGCTTCAAAGATTGTGGTGTGGTGGAGGGAAGCTATGAAGGGAAAAACAAAATTTCATACAAGTACTGTCAAAGTAATCATGCCGACTTCTAAGAAAAAGCACAGCTGACGAAATTTAAATCAGGCATAAGCCTGTTTCAAGCATGAAGCAAAATGTAACAAACAGTTGCTATCACTTAAATCACCAAAATTACTTCATTAAACCCAATGCCAAGTTAATATTCATTGAAGTGTTTCAAGCCAATTTATCACTAACTGCTTAAGAGAGCATCACGATAAAGTTGTTGTCTGTGCAATATCATAAACAGTATTGCATATATAGGCAATGCACGAGAAAAGACAGATAGTCAGCCACCACACAAAATGCTGGAGGAACTCAGCAGGCCAGGCAGCATCTATGGAAAAAAGGCAGGACTGGAGAAAAAAAAAAGATGAGGAGTAGAGAAACACAAAGTGATAGGTGAAACCGGGAGGGCGAGGCCATGGAAGAGGCAAGCAGATAAGATGAGAGAGGAAAAAGGGGATGAGGAATGGTAAAGAGGGAGGCATTACTGGAAGTTTGAGAAATCGATGTTTATGCCAACCATGGCCTTCTGTCTTCTCCTATTAGATTACCCCTCTCCAGCCCTGTATCTCTTTCACCAATCAACTTCCCAGCTCTTTACTTCAGATCCTCCCCCTCCCAGTTTCACCAATCACTTTGTGCTTCTCTCTCCCCTCTCCCCACCTTTTAAATCTACTCATCTTTTTTTCTCCAGTCCTGCTGAAGGGCCTTGGCCCAAAATATCAACTGTATTTTTTTTACCCCACAGATGCTGCCTGGCCTACTGAGTTCCTCAGCATTTTTGGTGTGTTGCTTGCATTTTCAGCATCTGCAAATTTTCTCTTGTTTGAGATGGCCAGCCCTTGAAGAATAGTTAGGAAAGGTAACTGAAAAGTTGCCTGAAATAATGTCTAGTAACGAGGCTGTTAAGAATAGTAAGAGGGGGCAGACACCTGCCTTAGGTTAGGAAAGAGAAACAAATGAATAGAATTAACCAGCTCTTTGAAGCTATTGCCAAATAAGTGCACAAACTGGATATAAACTATAGGATGTAAAATATGGCAATCTCAGAATATAATTTCAATAACTGATCTTGTTTGGGGAAGTACTGGCTTCTTACTCAACGAATGCAGTAATGAACAAAGTTAAGCACACCGCTCGTCGAAGTATTTTTATTAAAGTCTGACTTACCAGTGGTTCAGCCATAACAACTTCAATCTTTTTCTCGGCCTGAACCGTAAATTCTGCAAACAGACTCTTAATAACATACTCTCCAGGTTTGGTATCTGGGTCAACTGTGATGTTTGACATGGTGACACCCTTCTTCACCCAGCAAGGATTACTACCTGGAGAAATGCGGCGCTTGGTTACAGTGCTAACAGGTGCTGAGGCTGCATAAAAACACAACAAAAAATATTGATAATTAGCCAGCAAAAAGTGAGTGAAGCTATTCTGCAAATTTCATAAAACAGACAATAAAAGATTATACCAATTTGACCAACAAATTGAAGTTTCTGCATCATTCTGAAAAATCTTGGATTTTCTACTTTACAGAAGCAGGGGAGAGGAATTCTCATGTACATGTATAACCCAATGAGAGACATTACAGGGCAAAGGGCCACGTAATTAGACTGGGATCTGAAGGAATTTGAAGTTAGAATGAAGACAGCAAGACCATCTAAAAACCTTTTGCTAAGGCAAAGGGGGTCTTGACAAGGGGAGAAGAGCTTATGGATCTTCATCTGAAAGAGAAAATATCCGTGGAAAAAGCCTGTTCTGTGGAGTCAACGGTTTCAGCAGGCAGATGGTGAAGTCGTCAATTCTTGAAGTGATCTATATTTCACAGCCATTATGTGGAGACAGTTGCAAAGCAGGAAATGATGTGGAGGTAAACGATGATCTCAGTGATGGTTTGAGAAAGTGAGCACAGAGTGATATCAGAGAGGTTCATTAAGATTCAACATATTCAGAATTAGCTTAGTAGATGGAAAGGAGCAGAACATAGTAACTCTGTATAAAGCCCCCATTTTGGAAACAAATTCAAAAGTTTATTAAATTTAGTATCAAGCATTCCCAGTTCTGAAGAAGGATGTCAGACTTGAATATAAACCTTCTCTTTCTACATATAAAGCTTGAGCTCCTGAGAGTTTCAACTTTTTGGATTTTAATTTCAGATTGTCCATATCTGTGGTAATACCAGTTTTCATTTTTTATTTCTCTCTAGTTTATTTCTACATGTATAGAGAACTATCTGATCTTTTTTTCCAGTAAATATGCCATCTTAAATGTGCTTGTTCTACCTTACATTGCCATTGTATTAACCTTCTCTCTGGACCATTCTTTTCCAGGGCCACAGATCTCTGAAACTGAGTATCTGTTACTCTTTCATCATAGAACTTCAAGCTATCAAAAGTCATATCTAGTTGGCAACATCCAACCTTGACTTTGTGATCAGCACTAACATCCCTTTCAATTTAGCTTTATATTTTAGTTTTCAAAGAACGGTTTCCATTTGCACTGAGATGAACTCTAAATACCAGTTCTAGAATCTGCATTCCTAACTACATGACCACCAAAAGAGGATTGGTGTAAGGATGCTGACAGACTACCAATGATCAAAATAGAGAAAAGGCTGAGTTAACTCCTGGTAATCCAAAGTCTCTCCATTCTCTCGTACAGCTTATTAGGAGTCTGCATCCATCATCCTCGGCACAAAGTACAGTTGCAAGAAAAATGTTTGTGAGCCCTTTGCAATTACCTGGTTTTCTGCTTTAATTACTCACAAAATGCGGTCTGATCATCTAAGTCATAAACACAATCTGCCTAAACAAATAACACAAGCAATTGTACTTATCATGTCTTTATTGAACACATTGTTTAATCATTCACAGTCCAGGCAGGGAAAAAGTATGCAAACACCTATATTTAATAACTAGTAGAACCTCCTTTAATAGCAATAACTTCCACCAAACATTTCCTGTAGCTGCTGATCAGACTCGCACAATGGCGAGGAGGAATTTTGGACTATTCCTCCATAGAAAACTGATTCAGCTCATCAATATTTTTGGGATACGTTGCATGAACAGCCCTCTTCAGGTCATGCCACAACATCTCAAATGGGTTAAGGTCTGGACTCTGACTTGGCCATTCTAAAACACTTATTTTCTTCTGTTTAAGGCGTATGATGTATTGGCCTTCATCAATCGTGGAACTGAACTTAGGAGCCGAGTGGTAACATTGCAGCTATATAGGATCTTGGTCAGACCCCACTTGGAGTACTGTGCTCAGTTCTGGTTGCCTCACTACAGGAAGGATGTGGAAGCCATAGAAAGGGTGCAAAGGTGATTTACAAGGATGTTGCCTGGATTGGGAAGCATGCCTTATGAGAATAGGTTGAATGAACTCGGGCTTTTCTCCTTGGAGCGACAGAGGATGAGAGGTGACCTGATTGAGGTGTATAAGATGATGAGAGGCATTGATTGTGTGGAGAGTCAGAGGCTTTTTCCCAGGGTTGAAATGGTTGCCACAAGAGGACACAGGTTTAAGGTGCTGGGGAGTAGGTACAGAGGAGATGTCAGGGTTAAGTTTTTTTTACTCAGAGAGTGGTGTGTGCATGGAATGGGCTGCCAGCAACGGTGGTGGAGGCAGATACGATAGGGTCTTTTAAGAGACTTTTAGATAGGTACATGGAGCTTAGTAAAATAGAGGGTTATGGGTAAGCCTAGTAATTTCTAAGGTAGGGACATGTTCAACACAACATTGTGGGCCAAAGGGCCTGTATTGTGCTGTAGGTTTTCTATGTTTTAAACCATTCTGTTGCTGATTTACTCTTGTGTTTCAGATCATTGTCTTGTTGCATCATCCAATTTCTATTAAGTTTCAGATGATGGACCGTTACTCTGACATTCTCCTGTAAAATATCTTGATACAATTTTGAATTCATTGTTCCTCAACGACTGCAAGCTATCCAGGTCATGAGGCAGCAAAACAGCCCCAAACCATGATGCTCCTTCCCCCATGCTTCACAGTTGGGATGAGGTTTTGGTGTTGGTATGCAGTGCCCTTTTTCCTCCAAACATAGCAATGTGCATTTCTGCCAAAAAGTTCAACTTTTGTCTCATCTGTCCTCAAAACATTGTTCCAGAAGCATTGTGGAACATCCAAGGGATAGAAACATAGAATACCTACAGCACAATACAGGCCCTTCGGCCCACAAAGTTGTGCCGAACATGCCCCTACCTTAGAAATTACTAGGCTTACCCATAAGCCCTCTATTTTTCTGAGACCTATCCAAAAGTCTCTAAAAGGACCCTATTACATCAGCCTCCACCACCATTGCCGGCAGCCCATTACACGCACTCGCCATTCTCTGAGTAAAAAACTCACCTCTGTACCTACTCCCCAACACCTTAAACCTGTGTCCTCTTGTGGCAACCATTTCAGCCCTGGGAAAAAGCCTCTGACTCTCCACACGATCAGTCACCTCTCATCCTCCATCGCTCCAAGGAGAAAAGGCCAAGTTCACTCAACCTGTTTTCATAAGGCATGCTCCCCAATCCAGGCAACATCCTTGTAATCTCCTCTGCACACCTTCTATGGCTTCCACATCCTTCCTGTAGTGAGGTGACCAGAACTGAGCACAGTACTCCAAGTGGGGTCTGATCAGGGTCCAATATAGCTGCAACATTACCTCTCGGCTCCTAAATTTAATTCCACGATTGATGAAGGCCAAATCACCATATGCCTTCTTAACCACAGAGTTAACCTGCGCAGATGCTTCAAGCATCCTATGGACTCGGACCCCAAGATCCCGCCGATCCTCCACACTGCCAAGATTCTTACCATTAATACTATATTGTGCCATCGTATTTGACCTACCAAAATGAACCACTTCACACTTATCTGGATTGAACTCCATCTGCCACTTCTCAACCGACTTTTGCATCCTATCAATGTCCCGCTGTACACTCTGACAACCCTCCACACTATCCACAACACCTCCAACCTTTGTGTCATCAGCAAACTTACTAACCCATCCCTCCACTTCCTCATCCAGGTCATTTATAAAAATCACGAAGAGTAAGGGTCCCTGAGGCACACTACTGGTCACCGACCTCCATGCAGAAAATGACCCATCTACAACCACTCTTTGCCTTCTGTGGGCAAGCCAATTCTGGATCCACAAAGCAAGGAACCCTTGGTTCCCATGCCTCCTTACTTTTTCAATAAGCCTTGCATGGGACACCTTATTAAGTGCCTTGCTGAAATCCATACACACTACATCTACTGCTCTACCTTCATCAATGTGTTTAGTCACATCTTCAAAAAAATTCAATCAGGCTCATAAGCCACGACCTGCCCTTGACAAAGCCATGTTGACTATTTCTAATCCTATTATACCTCTCCAAATGTTCATAAATCCTGCCTCTCAGGATCTTCTCCATCAACTTACCAACCACTGAAGTAAGACTCACTGGTCTATGATTTCCTGGGCTATCTCTACTCCCTTTCCTGAATAAAGGAACAACATCCGCAACCCTCCAATCCTCCAGAACCTCTCCCGTACCCACTGATGATACAAAGATAATCGCCAGAGGCTCAGCAATCACCTCCTTCGCCTCCCACAGTAGTCTGGGGTACATCTTATCCGGTCCCCGGCAACTTATCCAACTTGATGCTTTCCAAAAGCTCCAGCACATCCTCTTTCTTAATATTTACATGCTTAAGCTTTTCGATCTGCTGCAAGTCATTACTACAATCACCAAGATCCTTTTCCATAGTGAATACTGAAGTATTCATTAAATACCTCTGCTACTTCCTCCAGTTCCATACATACTTTCCCACTGTCACACTTGATAGGTCCTATTCTTTCACATCTTATCCTCTTGCTCTTCACATACTTGTAGAGTGCCTTGGGGTTTTCCTTAATCCTGCCTGCCAAGGCCTTCTCATGGCCCCTTCTGGCTCTCCTAATTTCCTTCTCAACCTCCTTCCTGTTAGCCGTATAATCTTCTAGATCTCTAACATTACCTAGCTCTCTGAACCTTTTGTAAGCTTTTCCTTTCTTCTTGACTAGATTTATTACAGCCTTTGTACACCACGGTTCTTGTACCCTACCATAACTTCCCTGTCTCACTGGAACGTACCTATGCAGAACTCCACACAAATATCCCCCGAACATTTTCCACATTTTTTCTGTACTTTTCCCTGAGAACATCTATTCCCAATTTAAGCTTCCAATTTCTTGCCTGATAGCCTCATAGTTCCCCTTACTCCAATTAAACGCTTTTCTAACTTGTCTGTTCCTATCTCTCTCCAATACTATTGTAAAGGAGATAGAATTATGACCACTATCTCCAAAATGCTCTCCCACTGAGAGATCTGACACCTGACCAGGTTCATTTCCCAATACCAAATCAAGTACAGCCTGTCCTCCTGTAGGCTTATCTACATATTGTGTCAAGAAACCTATGTGCTCCTCGATATCCCTGTTACTATCAGGCGGCCTCTAAAAAAACACCCAGTAAAATTGTTGACCCCTTCCTCTTCCTAACCTCCACCCACAGAGACTTCATAGATCTTCTGCAAACGTGAGACGTGCAGCAATGTTTTTTTTGGAGAGCAGTGATTTCCTCTGTGGTGTCCTTTCATGACCACCATTCTTGTTCAGTGTTTTTCTTATAGTGGACCAATGAACAGAGACTTCAGCAAGTTCTAGAGATTTCTGCAGGTCTTTTGCTGTTAACCTTGGGTTCCTTTTCACCTCCTTCAGCATTGCATGTTATGCTCTTGGTGTGATCTTTGCAGGACACCCACTCCTTGAGGTTCACGTACTTTTTTGAAACTGGACTGTGATTGATTAAATGGTGTACTCAGTATCCACGAGAAGTAGTGTACTTGTTTGTGTGCTATTTGTAAAGGCAGACTGTGCTCGTCTATTAATGGAACTTAGATGAAGATCAAATAACATTTTTTAGTAGTTAATGCGGAAAACAAGGTAATTGTAAAAGGTTCACAAACTTTTTCTTGCAACTGTACACTATTTGTTCTTCTATCACAGGATTTAAAATACACCACACTATCAGTGGCAAACTATGGCTACAGTATGAACGATCATATTTTAAAGTCTAAGTTCTGCATATCACATCAAAAGATATACAAAGGATAAGAACATCAAGATCATGACCATGTCCCTGTAAGATTTCCTTCAATCTTGATATCTCTTTATTTGACTATCAATATCTCTTTTCCTTTACCGCAACTGGCTTTTTGATTTTGAATTCCCTCAACTTATTATACAAGAATTTGTTGATTTTACTCAGTCAGAACACGAATGAGCACATTTAGGTTGGAAGACTCAGTTAAGGACGATGGCAGTATTCCAGAATCACAGCATGATTCCCAGAAGGAAGAAGACTATTTGGCCATGTGAGTATGTAAAAACTGTGTAATCTGTTCCTGGCTTTCTGCCTACTGACCTCCAATTTAAGTCCTTTCAGGTATTTATCCAGTGCTACTCTGAATGAATCTGCCGTATATACACCCAGATTTATCTGCTCTTTTTCTTAACCGTTTAAGCATAATGTTCCCTTTTTATTCACAATTCTTCATTAAAATATTGGCCAACTTCAAAAAGTATTTGTGCATGTAAGACGATCAGACCAAATCAATAATTTATATGTTGATATGTACTTTGTGAATTAGAATGTTAAACAACAACTTGTGGCAAAACACCTTTTCTTTGTAATTTTACCATCTTTTACTCCTAAACTATCTTTAAAACTTTGAACATCATAAATAAATGACTTCAAGTGTCATCCTGAAAATTAGAAACTCAATCCTTCCTTCAGTGACAAAAATATTGACCTAGATCTTGCAGTTAGAATTGAAGCAACACGACTACTGCTGATCTCAAAACACACTTAAAATAAACAAGCATATTCCATGGGATGAAGTGTCCCTTTCCTAACATCAGTGCTGTGCCTGACAGGCAATGACATTGATATCACTAAGCAACCTGAGCAACCAATCACGATTAAGGATTCTCACAAACAACAAGCTAGAAGAATAAAGCACAAATTTTTTTAACATTCTACAGAATGTGAAATAACAACGGGATCAAACACAAGGTTGATGTTACTATTTTATAAACAAATAAAAATAAAATTCCATGGAACTGTGAAATACTTTTCTGAAGGAATGGCAATCCACATGTAAAGTAAGTTTTTAGACTCAAGAAAGTTGTTAAACAGTACTATTAGTTTAGAAGCATATTTAAACTCTTCTGACAGCAAAACAATACTTTCAAGGTTATAAAAACATCTTAAATTTTCAATGATTCACCTATTTCTAAGATTTCCACTTGAAAAGGTCTAAAATACTGTGCCCCAGAAGACGCAGGAAAGTACTGATAGCAAGTTCTCACTTCTTGAGTAAAATTGTGCCTGTGCAGACTCCAGAAACTGGTGGTTGGGACTGATAGACAAACCAGTATTTCTTACTCTATAAATTCTGAAATACAGATTCACATTTCAGAAAAGCAATCATCAAAACATTTCTTTTGAAAGGTCTTGAATCCAAATCGGTAAACTCATCCTTATTCTCCACAGGTGATACCTGAAAGTGAGTGATCAAGCATTTCTTCTTCTAATTTTGGATTGTGTAGCTCCTGCATTTTGAAATGAATGCAATAAGACAGTAAGAGACAGGAAAAGAATTAGGCCTTATGGCCCATAAGTCTGCTCCGCCATTTCACCATGGCTAATGCCATTCCCCTGCCTTCTTCCCATAACCTTTCATGCCCTGTCAAATCAACAACATATCAACCTCCACCTTAAATACAACCAATGACCAAATTTCACAACATATGCCAGTGATAGTAAACCTGATTCTCTCCTGACCTCCACAGCTGCGCGTGGCAATGAATTCCACAGATCCATCACCCTATGGCTAAAGAAATTCCTCATCTCCATTCTAAAAGGACGACCCTCTATTATGAAGCTTTGCTCTCTAATCCTTGCAATTGCACTCACATCTGCCTCCAGATACAATCAAATTTCTGGCATACTACTAGTATCTTCCATTGTGAAGATGGATGCAAAATACTAGTATAATTTGTCCACCATTTCCTTGTTCCCATTTCTACCTCTCCAGTGTCATTTTCCAATGGTCTGATATCTTTTTTGCCTCTCTTTTACAATTTATATATCTGAAAATCTTTTGATATCCTCTTTGATATTATTGGTTAGCTTACCTCCATATTTCATCTTTTCCCTCATGGCTTTTTTAGTTGCCTTCAGTTGGTTTTTCAAAGCTTCCCAATCCTCCAACTTCCCAATAATTTTTGCTCTATTATAAGCCTTCTTTTGTGTTTTTATGTTGTTTTTGCTTTCCTTGTCAGTCATGTAGGTATCATCCTCCCGTTAGAATACTACTTCTTCTTTTGGATGTATATACTAATGCCTTCAGTATTGCTCCCAGAATCTCTAACCATCATCTGCCATCAGCCCTGCTGGTGTCCCTTTCCAATCAACTTTGGCCAGCTCCTCTTGCATGTCTCTGTAATTCCCTTGACTCCACTGTAATACTGATACATCTGACTTAACTTACCTCTCAAACTGCAGGGTGAAGACTATCATATTATGATCACTGTCTTCCTTAAGCTCCCTAATCAAATCCAGTTCATTACACAACACCCAATCCAGAATAAGCTTTCCCCTGGTGGGCTCAACCACAAACTGCTCTGAAAAGCCACCTCAAAGTAAAAGCTCAAAGTTCAAAGTAAAATTTATTATCAGAGTAGAAAGATGTTACCACATACAATCCTGAGGTTCTTTTTTCCTGCAGGCATACTCAGCAAATCTAAAGAACAATAACTATAAAAAGGATCAATGAACAACAAACTGTACAACAACAAATAAATAGCAATAAATAACAAGAGCATAAAATAACAAGATAAAGAGTCCTTAAAGTGAGACCATCGGTTGTGAGAACACCAGAAACAGAATGTGTATGGTCCTGACGAAGGGTCTCGGCCTGAAACGTCAACTGCACCTCTTCCTACAGATGCTGCTTGGCCTGCTGCGTTCACCAGCAACTTTGATGTGTGTTGCGTGTATAGTTTCCCCTTTTGTTTAAGAGCCTGATGGTTGAGGGATAGAAACTCCTTGAATCTGGTGGTGAGAGTCTTGAGGCACTTGTACCTGCTACCTGATTACAGCAGTGAGAAAAGAGCATGGCCTGGGTGGTGAGGATCTTTGAAAACGGATGCTGCTTTTCTACAGCAACATTTCATATAGATATGCTCAATGGTTGGGAGGGTTTTACTCATGATGTACTGGGCCGCATCCACTACCTTTTGTAGGATTTTCCTTTCAAAAGGCATTGGTGTTCCCACACCAGGCAAGAATGCAGCCAGTCAGCACACTTTCCACTACACATCTATAGATGTTTGCCAAGGGTTTTGAAGACATGCCAAATCTCCACAGACTACTGAGGAAGTAGAGGCACTGCGGGGCTTTCTTTGCAATTATATTTATACGATGGTTCCAGGACAGGTCCTCTGAGATAGTGACACTCAAGAATTTAAAGTTATTGACCCTCTCCACCTCCAATGAGTCCTGGCTCATAGACCTCTGGTTTCCCTCTCCTGAAGTCTACAATCAGTTCCTTGGTCTTACTGATATTGAGTGAGAGGTTGTTGTTATTACACCACACAGCCACATTTTCAATCTCCCTCCAGTATGCTGATTCATCACCAGCTTTGATAGAGCCCATAACAGTAGTGTCATCAGCAAACTTGTATATGGTGTTGGAGCTGTGCCTAGCCACACAGTCATAGGTGTAAAGCAAGTAGAGCAGGAGCTAAGCACACATTGCTCTTTGTAAATTGTCCCGCAATTAGGTTAAGGTTTAATCGGGTTTGCGGGGCAGCACGACTCGAAGGGCCGGAAGGGCCTGTTCCACACTGTATCAATAAAAAAAATAAATAAAACATCCCTGTGGTGCTTCTGTGCTAATGGAGATCGTGGAGGAGATGTTTTTGCCAATCCGAACTGACTGGGGTCTGCAAGTGAGGAAATCCAGGATCCAATTGTACAAGGGGGTGTTGAGGCCCAGGTCTTAGAGTTCACTGATTAGTTTGAGGGGATGACGGTATTAAATACTGAGCTGTAATCGATAAAGAGCATCCTGATATACGCATCCTTGCTGTCCAGAAGTTCTAGGGCTGTGCGAAGAGCATCTCGTAGGCATTCTATGTGTTCAACTTTCAATTTGTATTTCTTTAATGAGTTTGTAATCATGATGTTCACTTCCTGCAGTTCATGGAAATTTCTGAATAAAGACATCTCTGCCTTTGTGAAAGATGATTGGAACAGATTATAAAAGATGATCTGTTAATCTATAATTAACATCAAAGAATTCTGCTCACCAATTAACCTTGGAACTCAACATAACCTCAAATACAATACCCAATTTACAGTGACTGAAATATTCTAGCATTTTCATAAGTTTTCCTTCTTTCATTCACCATTCCCTAGGCAGAATAGGCTGCCACTTGCAAGCCGTTTGTGGCTGCTGCTGATCTAAGTGATGAAGGAAGAACATCGTCTTTATGGATCTGCCAGTGAAATGCTGGTAAATGTCCACCCCAGTCCAAATGACAAAGCCTTTTTTAGCAGTAGGGCTTTGTACGTAGCATTGCCATGTATGGTGGCAGTCGAGCAAGTCCCACTCACCATACAGCTAAAAGAACTGACTGAGTTAAACCACTTCCTGGCTTAAATAACTGACAACTATTAGCACATTTTTAAAATTAACAATAAAAAACAAATGTATTCAAAACAAATCTGAAATACATACTTGATTAAAAATGGAAATGAATTTGTACTTATCTACCTCAGCTGTTCTTTGTTGAAAGGGAAAAATTTCTCATTCCTGCACCACTTATAGCTGTGCAGATTTTCCTAGTGTAAATGTTGGAAAATAGCAGCTGAAATTTGTGAGCGATCCAATATCTGGATGCAGAAGAATCAATGGCAAAAGTAACCTGCTAGTCCATGATCTCCGTATCTGTAAGGAAGTCCCAAAGTCAACGCACTGAATAATAACAAAGAATACTGGTAGATTTATCTCCATTATAACTGCAAAATCTGGAATAAGACCGCAAGTCATAGGAGCACAATTAGGCCATTCAGCCCATCGAGTCTGCTCTGCCATTCCATCATGGCTGATCGAGACTCACTCAACCCCATATGGAGCCTTCTCGCCATATGCTTTGATCCCCTGACCAATCAGGAAACAATCAACTTCCATTTTAAATATATACACGGACTTGGCCTCCACTGCAGTCTGTGCAGAGCATTCCACAGACTTACTACTCTCTGGCTATACTTTTAAAAATTCCTCCGTATCTCTATTCTAAAGGGTCACCCCTCAGTTTTGAGGCTATGCCTTCTAGGTCGGGATAACCCTCCCATAGGAAACATCCTCTCCACATCCACCTTATCTGGTCCTTTCAACATTTGGCAGGTTTCAATGAGACCCCCTGCATTCTTCTAAATTCCAATGAGTATGGGACCAAAGCTGCCACACATTCCTCATATGTTAACCTCTTCATTCCCAAAATCATCCTCATGAACCTCCTCTGGACTCTCTCCAATGACAACACATTCTTTCTGAGGTATGGGCCCCAATAGTACAATGTTTTGTCAATAGGGCAACCACAAACTCAAATCGTTGCAGCACTCTACTAGTTACAGCTAGCTGAAATAGCCATTCTGTTATAATCAATTTAACATCTTTCAAGATATCCTTAATCCATTCTATTATCCCAATTCCTTCAGCTAATTTATCCTGAAATGACTTGTAGGGCACCATATCACTTTATAAAAGAACTGGCTATAATCTCAAAATCCTTTGTAGATAGTATACCACTGAGTATAGTTAATCATTAAAATAAAGATCGATTAAGCCACTTGCGCCCTTGAGTCTTCTCTATTATCAATAATCATGACTGCATTGATGGTGCACTCCACATATGCCTTGTAACCTTTCACCTCCTGACTTATCAAGAGTCTATATAGCTCTAAATTAAAGTGTGCTTTCACCATGCATTGAAGAGTTCCAAAAACTTACAAACCCCTCACAGAAGAGTCAACTGAAAAGCAAAACTTCAAGAGCAAAGAGTATCAAGCAGCACAATAGTACTGTGGTCGGTACTCCCATAAAGGTCGTGCTTTTCAGCTCGAGCTCCCACAGCCTTATCCTGTTCCATGTTCCATCACAGCAAGACCAAGTGGACAGAAGATTCAAGGATGTTCTCAAAGATTCCCATGACAGGTGAGAGGGAAGGTAGGTGGGTGGGGGAGAGGTAGAGTTAAGTGAGAAGCCTGGAGATGATTTTGTACACTTCTGTAATACCACTCCTCACTCCATTAATTTCCATTTGTCATTCATCAGCTCACTTACATAGCTGATAAAGATCCTTCTGTAATTCCATAACCATATTTCACAAAGGGAATAAAATAACTCAATTTTGACATATACTTTTGTATTTTTAGTTCACAGAAGAAAAATAGCATAAGCCAGTTAGTCAGGCCCTGAAGCCCATTTTGCCAACTTATGATATTTAAATTAATCTCTGACCTCAATTCATCTTTCTTCATATCCTTAGTGAACAACTACCAATCAATTTCAGCTGCAAAATGAACAATTGACCTCATGCTACTAACATGGAAGTTCCAAATTCAGATTACTTCAGAATCAGTTTTATTATCACCGACATATGTCATGATTTGTTGTTTTACCGCAGTAGTAAAGTGCAATGCATTGAAAATTACGAAATGACTAAATGACGAAAATTACTAATTACTAAATTACAATAAACATATATAATAAATAAATGGTACAAAAATAGTGAGGTGGTGTTCATGTATTATTCATATATTTGATAACAAAGGGGGAGAGGCTGTTCCTAAAACATTTGAATGTGTGTCTTCAATCTCATGTACGTCCTGTGTGATGGTAGTAATGGTACTTTTTAAGTAGAGATGTTTATTAATGAAATACCTACCTCTAATCCTATCCCCTGATCTTCAACTCATGGATGTGACCCCCAAAAAGGAGAATTGCAAAAGGCCACTAGCCACAGAGTAGCAATTATTTCTTTTGTTTTCACTGCCTTGTGCTACTCAGCATTATTCTTAACCAAGATAATGATTTTCCTACTATTAGAAGAGCTTGTTTTTTTCAAGTTCATATGTGTTTCCTAAAATACCTGCTTAAATGTTAAAGGCAAATACAGATCAAGTGATATTTGCATTCTATCCCCTTTTAAAAACAAGCGAGCACTACGATCAAAATCACGCTGAGTCAGATTAAGAGGGATCAACAACACTGCCATAACGTTAAGACTTCTGGTTAATATTGAAGGAGCTGGCACAGTTAAGAGGCAAAAGCATTCTGGTAAAAAACAATTAATCTTTATTTTTTTCCCAGAACAGCAATATCTAAATAGACTAAATTATCACAACTCTAAAGTTAACACCAAATTTACAGAAAGCATCGAAAACCCAGACACACACCATAATTAACTGCACTGACTTTATTTAAAAATACACTGTAATGCTGGCAATTACAAAAATGCAACCAAGAAATCAAACCTTGAAAACAGATTACCAGGAACATAAGTGAGGCATGAAAATTTGAAAAAAATGTTAGTGCTTCATAGTATGTTCAAAGCACGGATGGTAAAATCCACTCAAGGCTGATTAATACATGCTGAATGGAAAAATAACATAAACCAGTGACTGTACGGACTAGCAATGATACAAAGTCCCTGAACAGACAGTAACAGAGAAAAAGAGAATGTAGTTTGAGAAAGCATAGGTGCTGTTCCTCTAATGCACGGGATCCCAACCTGGAGTCTATGGACCCTTCAGTAAATGGTAAGGCTCCACAGCATAAAAATGATTGGGAACTCCTGCTCTGATCTGTGTCTAGTCATAGCCTGGAAGAAGAGGAGGCTGAACAAATCTAACAGATTCACTCACCAGCTCTTTTCTCCCATCCCTCCCTCCACCCTTTTCTACCAGCTGTTTCAAACTGGAATGCATTGTTTGAAGCGTTGATATAACCAGATTCAATAGTAAATTTTAAGGCATGATGAAGATACAAAAGAGGGATAACTCACAGTTATACAAGTTTCTCAGAAGCCTCTCAGAGACCACATGCACAATGGTCAAAGAAGAAAAACTTTCATTTCAATAATGGTTTTAATCCAAAGGGTTCCAAACGCTCCACGTGTAAGTATTATTGGAACTGATTAACAAACCATATCGACCACACTGGGCAGACACCAAAATATCTATCAAAACAGTAGAATTTTATCAGTTTCTTAAAGGTGCGATGGAAGGTAGGGATTTCAAAGGAATTTCAGAGCTTAAAACTTCAGCAGCAGAAGCCACTATAAGAGTAACTAGATTGGAGGATGTCAGGAAATTGGAGGAGGATAAATATTTGAATGTCATTGTGCTTAATGCTAAGGAAGTGGGAGCCACATGTTTAAAAACAAAGGTAAAATAGTTAAGTGACATACTACTTCCCTGAATGAGAATGCCAGGCAGAAACAGTCATCTTGGATAAACCAGTCTTGGTATGAATTTGGACATAACAGCAGATTCTGGATTACCTCTCATTTATATTCAGAAAATAGTTTTTCAGGAGGGTGCCATAATACTTCAGAGGTAAAAATCACATTTTACAGTTTAAACAGCAGATAAGCTGAGCTGTAGTACTATCACAGGAAGTGGAAGAGAAATGTAGTGTTGGTTAGGAACTAAGTTGCTGATGGGAACCAAAGATGATGACCCTAGATTTGCCAGTATTTTATGTGCAAAACCATATGTTCTTGGTGAGATAATTAGACCAAAAACTTAAAAAAAACTAAAGGGTTCAGAAATATTTTAACAGTGAGAAGGGAGAAAGCTGATGTTAAGGCTCTGTACTACAGCACCTTGAAAATGTATTTGGCCCCAACCCTTTGTTCACATAAATGAGTATTACAACCAGTGATTTTGATCAATTTAAATGAGAATATATTTAATTGTGAATGATGCCCTTCCCCAGCCCCCAAAAAAACAGGGCAAATTGTAAAGCATAAAAAATTAAAAATTTTAAACCTGAAATGTCAGTTCAAAAGTATTCATCCTTCTTTGCCCAGTACTTAGCTGAACTGCATCTCATAACTATTACAGCCAGTAGTCTTTTTGAGTCAGTCTCTTTTTGCTTTGCACAACGTGATGGAACAAGGTTTGCCCATTCCTCCTTGAAAAATTGCTCAATCTATGCCAGGTCAGTTGGGGAGTGGTGGTGGATAGCAGAATTGAGATACTGCCAGAGATGTTCAATCGGGTTAAGGTCAGGACTCTGACTCAGCCACTCAAGGACATCAATTTGCTTCATTTGAAGCCTCTCTATGGTTGCTCTGGCAGGGTGCTTTGGGTCGCTGTTCTGAGGAAAGACGCACTTACTCCCCAGTTTAAGCTTTCTGGCAGAGGCTATTAGGTTTTTTTTTTATCCAGTATCTCTCTGCATTATGCAGTATTCATCTTCCCATTAAGCCCGACCAGATTTCCAGTGCCTGCTGCTGAAAAGAATCCCCACAGCATGATGCTAACTCCACCATACTTTGCAGTAGCCATGGTGTTACCTTGCTGAAGCGCAGTATTAGATTTACGGCACACGTACTGCTTAGTGTTGAGGCCCAAAAGTTTCACTTTAGACTCATCCAAACACAAGACCTATCTCCACAACTTTACAGAATCTTCTAAGTGATGCTGTGCAAAGTCTTTACGAGTAAGTATATACTTTTTTTTAAAAGCCATGGCTTCTTCCTTCTCACTTTTTCCATAAATACCCTTTTCGTGCATGGCATTAGAGATTGTGCAGCCATGAACGTCATCTCCAGTTGCAGCCACTGACTTCTGCAGCTCACTCAGAGTGACTGCTGGCATTAAGTAGCCTCTCTTACAAGTGCCATTCTTCTCTGGCAACCAAGTTCGGAGGGACAGCCTGACCTAGACAGTGTGGCTGTGGACTCATGTTTTTTTTCAATTTTTTCACGATAGACTGCACTGAGCTTCGAGGTATGAGCAGTGACTTTGAGATGGTCTTGTACCCTTCCTCAGATTTGTGTTTCTCTATTATCATTTTACTGACTTGTCTTGAATGCTCTTTTGTCTTTATTTGGTCCATACTGACGGACCTTACAGAGAGAGGGGGCATTTATTCTGATGAACTCATTGAAAAGTTAATTCTGCAATTTTCTACATCAACAAATTGGGTGAGTTGGTAAAGTAAGACACAGTCTTGCACCTGATGAAAGTCAGTATAGTAGAGGTGCACATTCCCTTATCCGAAATTCTGAAATCCAAAAAGCTCTGAAAACCGAAGTTTTTTTCGCCAAAAGCTGACATCGCTCAGGTGTGACGTGGCAGCACTAGCAGAGGCCACCAGACGTCAGTTGTGGCTCAGCGCTCGCACTAGTTACACGTGCATTTGCTGTTCGCTGATATTATATGACTGAGTTCAGTTTCAAATTTGAAAAGGAGAAGCTGGTATCAGGTGTATCAATATTTCAGTGGAACAGGGGAAATTACAGTGGTATGAGAGAGGAACTGGCCCAAGTCGATTGGAAAAGTAAGCTAAATGGAGGGATGGCAGAGCAGAATTGGATGAAATTCCTACAAGAGATAAGGAAAATGCAGGAAAAATATATTCCAAGAAAAAAGAAAATCATGAATGGAAAAATGGCACAAATGTGGCTAACGAGAGAGGTTAAGGCAAAAAAAAAAGCAAGAAACGGCGTACAAGGAAACAAAAATTAGTGGGAAAAATGAGAACTGGAAGACTTAAAAACTTAAAGGAAATTAAGAAAGTCATTAGGAAAGAAAAGATGAATTATGAAAGGAAGTTGGCGATTAACATAAAAAAGGATACTAGAAGTTTTTTTTAAATATATGAAGAGTAAAAGAGTGAAAAGGATAGATACGGGACCGATTGAAAATGATGCTGGAGAAATTATAATAGATAACAAAGAGATGGCGGAGGAACTGAATGAGTATTTTGCATCAGTCTTCACAGTGGAAGACATGAGCAATATACCTGATAGCCAGAGGTATCAGGGAATAGAAATAGGTACAGTCAAGATTACTAGAGAGCAAGTGCTTGGGAAGCTAAGTGGACTAAGAATAGATAAGTCTCCCAGTCCGGATGAGGTGCACCCAAGGGTTCTGAAGGAGGTGGCTTTGGAGATTGTGGAAGCATTGGAAATGATCTTCCAGGAATCAATAGACTCTGGCATGGTTCCGGAGGACTGGAAGGTCGCAAATGTAGTTCCGCTATTTAAGAAAGGAAGGAGGCAGCAAAAAGAAAATTACAGACCTATTAGTCTGACATCAGTAGTTGGAAAGATATTGGAGTCGATCCTCAAGGACGAGGTTACGAAATACCTCGAGGTGCATGACAAGATAGGCTGAAGCCAGCATGGTTTCATAAAGGGAAGATCCTGCCTTACCAACCTATTGGAATTTTTTGAGGTAATCTCGAATAAGATTGACAAGGGAGAGGCTGTGGATGTTGTGTATTTGGATTTTCAAAAGGCCTTCGATAAGGTGCCACATATGAGGCTGCTTAATAAGATGAGAGCCCATGGAATTATAGGAAAGATATTGAAATGGGTGGAGCATTGGCTGACAGGCAGAAGGCAAAGGAAGGGAAGTCTTTGGAAGTCTTTTATATCTATGTTACTTAAAATTCATTTTATATGTTGATGAACATTTTTCCAATCTCTTCATACCAACTTTGTTATTGAGTTGTAATTTTGAAAAATTAATAAAAAGATTTAAAAAGAAGGCAAAGGGTGGGAATAAAGGGATCCTATTCTGATTGGCTGCTGGTTACTAGCAGTGTTCCGCAGGGGT
Organism: Mobula birostris; assembly: GCF_030028105.1. Classification (NCBI taxonomy): domain Eukaryota; kingdom Metazoa; phylum Chordata; class Chondrichthyes; order Myliobatiformes; family Myliobatidae; genus Mobula; species Mobula birostris. Next base: position 62,114,136 of record NC_092372.1, on the reverse strand, counting down.
CGGTGTTGGGGCCGCTTCTTTTTATGATGTATATCGGTGATTTGGATTATGGATTAAATGGTTTTGTGGCTAAATTTGCGGATGACACCAAGATAGGTGGAGGAGCAGGAAATGTTGAAGAAACGGAAAGGTTGCAGAGAGACTTAGTCAGTTTGGGAGAGTGGGCAAAGAAATGGCAGATGAGATACAATGTTGACAAATGTACAGTTGTACATTTTGGAAGAAGAAATAATCGGACAGATTATTATTTAGATGGGGAGAAAATTCAAAAATCGGAAGTGCAAAGGGACTTGGGGGTCCTCGTGCAGGATACCCTAAAGGTTAACCACCAAGTTGGATTGGCGGTAAGGAAAGTGAATGCTATGTTGGCATTCATTTCAAGAGGAATAGTGTATAAGAGTAAGGAGGTGTTGATGAGGCTCTATGGGGCATTAGTGAGACCTCATTTGGAATACCGTGTGCAGTTTTGGGCCCCCTATCTTAGAAAGGATGTACTGATGTTGTAGAGAGTTCAGAGAAGATTTACGAGGATGATTCCTGGAATGCAGGGGCTAACATATGAGGAGCATTTGCCGGCTCTTGGACTGTATTCATTAGAGTATAGAAGAATGAGAGGGGATCTCACAGAAACATTTCGAATGTTGAAAGGGTTGGACCGAGTAGATGTGGAAAGGTTGTTTCTCTTGGTGGGTGAGTCCAGGACAAGAGGCCATAATCTTAGAATGAGAGGGTACCCAGTTAAAACAGAGATGAGGAGAAATTTTTTTAGCCAGAGGGTCGTGGATTTGTGGAACTCGTTGCCACATACAGCTGTGGAGGCCCGATCATTGAGGGCGTTTAAGGAGGAGATTGACAGGTATCTAATTAGTCAGGGTATCAAGGGATATGGGGGAAAAGCCAGAAATTGGAACTAGATGGGTGAATAGCTTAGCTCATGGGGGAGCTGTGGAGCAGACTCGATGGGCTGAATGGCCTACTTCTGCTCCTTTGTCTTGTGATATTTTGTGTTCACTGTTGACTTTGTGTTTAATTTCACTGTGAAAGTGTAAAAAGTGCTGCAGATACTCCTATGGGTAACAATGAGAAAAACAGAAGGAAGCATCTATCATTACCAATAATGCAGAAAGTGGAGTTATTGCAGAAGCTTGATCGTGGTGTGTCTGTGCAGCGTCTTACTGCAGAAAATAGTGTCGGAACTACCACTGTATGATTTAAATAAGCAGAAAGACAAGTTACTGAAGTTTTATAGTGACAGTAACACTCTACATTTATTCCAATAAGTCATTTACCATGTGTTTGATTCAGTTCATTTGAAGCTGTATATTTTTATGTTTTATTGAATGTTTTCGTTGGAAATAAATTTTTTTCTTGTCATTATTCCCTAAACAATACAGTATAACAACTATTCACATAGCAGTTACATTGTATTAGGTATTATGAGTAATCTACAGATGATTTAAAGTATACGGGAGGATGTGCGTAGGTTTGGTGCGCCGCCGGATCCTAAAGTCCACCACACTGAAACAAGTTAAATAAGGGACTTGAGCCTGTGTGTTTTTTGGCATCGGGGCGGGGGGGGGGGGGGTCCTGAAATCAGAAAAATTCTGATTCTAAAATGCAACTGGCCCGAAGGATGTCAGATATGGGATTGTGGACCTGTAATTACAAAGGGAATGATTACTTTTTCAGCCTCATAAGGTTGGTTTTTAACTTTTAGTAAAATGTTGACAGAATTTGGAATTTTCCTTTTTATTTGATGATGCACAATGTTTTGTGGATTAGCTCAAAAAATCCTACTTCAATGTATTTTAAATTTAGAAAAGTGAGACAGTAAAATGTGAAAATAGTTGTGGGAGCTCAATACTTTTTCAAGGCACTGTATAAAGAAATACTTCAGAAACATGGGGTTTATGAATGAGCTCACAGATTTTATAAAAAGTCAATGGTATAGAAGAAAATGCCGAAAACTACACTGTCTTGCAAACTACAACTCTAAACAATCATCTTGTCTTTAAATTCCTTGAATTTTCAAATCTCACAAATTCACATCCACCTTGCTGTCTTCTCCTGTTTCTTTTCTTCTCAAGCCAAATAATCATCAACAATGGATTCTCCTCCTGCACAATGATCCCCTTCCTCTGTTGCAGGGATTCCCAACATTTTTATGCCACATTCCCTCACCATTAGCTGAAGTGGCTGTGGACTCCAGGTTGGGAACCCTTGCTCAACTGTGTTGACACTAACACTATTATACTACTAACACCCAAACCTATTTCACCAACAACTCTTAACCTTCTACACTTCTTCTCATTACACACTGTTACCATAACTCTCTCCTCTCACCTCCTCTTCACCACTCCCACCAAATCCAATGAATCACTGCACAAGACTCAGTACTGGATGAGCAGGAAATTTCTCCATCGAACTAGTTAGATGCCTTCAGTCCTCAGATCCCAACCCCTTGACTCCATACTTGTCCATAACTGCAGTCTGAAAATGAACTAAATTGTCTGTGATGACATCATAAACAACATCAGGATGAACATTCCATCATACGTGAGCAGCATCATCATTTCCTCCTTTATAAACCTGTACAATTCAACACATGATTCTGAAACTTTTCCCTTCCTCAGCATCTCTAAAGTTGGCCATTCTGGTCTATTCAAATTGCTCCCTAATACTCTCCTCTCACTAAATGAGATAATCCAAGATACTCCTACCTATTTCCTAATATATTCCTAGTACCACTCAATCTGTGTTTGCTAATCTACATAAAACCCTGAACATACTTACTTTCAAATCCCTCCATGGAGTCCTGTCAGCTCCTCCAGCTCTCTAACATAATATATGCTCTTGTTCTGTTTTTCTGCTGAATTAATTGGTTCCCCCCAGTGGACACTTGTGCCAACATTGTCAATGGCATGAGCTCAGGATCTTGCAAACTTAACTACTCCATCTCTCTAACACGAGGAAATCTGCAGGTGCTGGAAATTCAAGCAACACACATCAAAGTTGCTGGTGAACACAGCAGGCCAGGCAGCATCTCTAGGAAGAGGTACAGTCAACGTTTCGGGCCGAGACCCTTCGTCAGGACTAACTATATGCTGCCTGGCCTGCTGCGTTCACCAGCAACTTAGATGTGTGTTACTCCATCTCTCTTTTTGCTTTGGCTGGCACAGAAGTGCAGCTCGTAAACTGCTAACACAGCTCCAGCGACCTAGATTCAATCTCGACTTCTGGCACTGATGCAAAACTTATATATTCTCCCTGTCAGCATGTGTATCTTCTGGGTCCTCTAGTTTTTCCAGTATCTGAAGATGAATCATCAAACTGACCAGATTCAACTGTCCTTAGTGTAAGTAGAGGAAATTGAGTTGATGGGACCGTGAAAAGAATAAATAATTATTTGATGGTCTATATGAACTGAGAGGCTGTAAAGTTCAAAGTAAATTTATTATCAAAGTACATATTTGTCACCAAATACTACCCTGAGATTAGATTTTCTTACAGAAGTAGAGAGCAAATCCAAGAAACACGATAGAATCAATGAAAGGCTGCACCCAACAGGACTGACAAACAACGGACTTGCAAAGGTCAATAAACTGCGCAAATACAAAATAAATAAATAAATAATCAATAAATATCGAGAACATGAGATGAGGGGTCCTTGAAAGTGAGTCGAAAGGCTGTGAGAACAGTTCAGTGATGGGGCGAATGAAGTTATCTCTGCTGGTTTCTAGAGCCTGAAGGCTGAGGGGTACCAACTGTTCCTGAACCTGGTGGTATGGGTCTTGAAGCTCCTGTACCTTCTTCCTGTGGCAGCAGCAAGACAGCGTGACCTGGGCAGTGGGGTTCCTTGACAGATACTGTGTTCCTTCAGCAGATTGTGTCTTGCTCCAGGCTCCAGCATCTGACGTCTTGTGTGGAAGTAAGTATCATGCCTAGGTACATGTCCATTTTAGTCACTGCTACTTCCTATCATTTTTCTTTGCAGGTAAGGACAGAAGAGTGGGGGAATTAGAGATGTAATTCCCCTAATTTCTTTAGTGAGATGGCAGTGTGCTTGGATGTAGCAGCCACTGTGGGTCCAATCAAAGACGTATTTCTTCGTCCCGCTTGTCCATTTTACGATCAAAAGTCACTGAAGAACATCAAGTACTGCAGGATAATCCCATCAGCAAGTTGCTCGATAGCAATGGAGCTGGACTTATTGTGTACCGTTCTGCCGAGATGGTGTGCAGACCAAAAAAAAGATGCATGTGATCGTCTTGGACTTTTTTTGTGTTATTGCAAGACCCTGTCGGATATTGGTAACATAGATTGCTGCAAGCATGGTTCACTGGTGAGACCAATGGTGGGGGAAGCTGCATTGTCTCAGTTGTTGCACGGACAAGGCCCATATGCTTCAGAGTCACTTGTTGGAGGTTGCCAGTGAAGGATACACCAGAGGTGTCTATGTGGTACTGGATTTCGTACTGGGTTGGGCACTGGCTCCTCCATTAGTGCTGCTCTTTGGTATTAAGACTATGAGACATAGGAGTAGAATTAGGCCACTACGCATCTCATCAAGTTGCTCTGCCATTTATTTATTATTGATTTATTATCCTTCTCAACCCCATTCTCCTGCCTTCTCCCTGTAACCTTTGATGCCCTGACCAATCAAGAACCTATCAACCTCTGCTTTAAATATACCCAATTACTTGGCCTCCACAGCCATACGTGGCAATAAATTCCAGATTCACTACCTTCTGACTAAAATATTCCTCATTTCTGTTCTAAATGGATGTACCTTCAGTCTGAGACCATGCTCTCTGGTCCTTGGCTCACCCACTATAAGAAACATCTTCTCCACATCCACTCTGTCCAGGTCTTTCAATATTCAATATGCTTCACTAAGATTCTCCCTCATTCACCTAAACTCCAGTGAGCACAGGCCCAGAGGCATTGAATGCTCACACATTAACTCCTTCGTGCCTGGAATCATTCTTGTGAACCTCCTCTGGATCCTCTGCATTGCTAGCACATCTTTTCTTAGATAAGGGGATCAAAACAGCACACAGTACTCCTAAGTGTAGACAGACCAATGGTTTATAAAGCCTCAGCATCACATCCTTCCTCTTGTATTCTAGTCTTCTCAAATTGAATACAAACATTGCTTTGCCTTCCTTACCAACTCAACCTGCAAGTTAACCTTTAGGGAATACTCCACAGGGACTCCCCTAATCCCTATGTCTACACCATTATTCCTTCTACCAAAATACATGACCACACACTTCCCTACACTATATTCCATCTGCCTCTTCTTTGCTCCATCTTACAATCTGTCCAAGTTCTCTGTAGACTAGCTGCCTATCTCTGTGTCAACTGCAAACTTGCCCACAAAGCCATCGTTTCCATCATCCAAATCACTGATACATAACATGAAAAGAAGTGGTTCCAATATCGACCCTTGCGGAACACCAATAGTCACCTGCAGCCAAACAGAAGAGGCTCCCTTTATTCCCACTCTTCACCTCCTGCCAATCAGCCAACCTTCTATCCATGCTGACATTGGCCTACTCCATCATGCACTTCTAAGTACCTCAGAACCTCATCCTTAAGACTCCAATATTTTCCCAACCACTGAAGTCAGGCTAGCTGGCCTATAATTTCCTGTCTTTTTCCTACCTACCTTCTTAAAGAATGGAGTGATTTTCAATTTTCCAGTCCTCTGTAACCATTCCAGAATCTAGTAATTTTTGAAAGATCATTACTAATGCCTTCACAATCTCTTTAGCTACCTTTTTCAGAACCCTGGGATGCAGTGCATCTGGTCCAGGCAACACGTCTACTTTCACATCTTTCAGCTTCCCAAATACCTGCTCCTTGGTAATAGCTACTGGACTCATTTCTACCCCCGACACTCTAGTATTTCTGGCTTCTTCTCATGTCTTCCACAGTGAAGACTGACGCAAAATACTTAAGTTTGTCCGCTATTACTACCTCTTCAGTGTCATTTTCCAGCAGTCCAATATCCACTCTCACCTCTCTTTTACTCTTTATACAGTACTGCGCAAAAGTCTTAGGCATGTATATACTGTATAGCTAGGGTACCCAAGATTTCTGCAGAGTACTGTAGTAAATTTATCGCACTGTACTGCTCCCACAAAAAAAAATTCATAACACATGCTCATGATGATAAACCTGATTCTGATATGGGTCTCTATTATGGACTGAGAGTGGAAAGGGGCCAGGGAGACGGTAATCATGGTTGGGAGAAGGGAAAAGGAGAGAAGAGAGAGTGGAAATCATCAGAGAAACATTCTATAATGATCAATAAAAAGATTGTTTTGAAGCAAATTAGCTTGCTTTGTGTCTCAGGGCTGGGTGTGAGACAATCACTTTTGGCCAACTCCTCTCTCATGCCCCATAATTCCCTTGACTCCATTGTAATACTGATACATCTGACATAAATTCTCCCTCTCAAACAGCAAGGTGAAGACTATATTATGATCACCGTCTCCTATGGGTTCCTTTATCTTAAGCTCCCTAATCAAATCCAGCTCATTACACAACACCCAATCCAAAATAGCCTTTCCCCCAGTGGTCTCAACCACAAACTGCTCTAAAAAGCCATCTCCTAGGCATTCTAAATGTTCAACTTTCAATTTTTATTTCTATAATGAGTTTTTAAATCATGATATTCACTTCCTGCAGTTCATAGAAAATTTTGAATAAAAAGTCATCTCTGACTTTGTAAAAGATGATTGCAGCAGATCATAAAAGATTACCTGTCAATCTATAATTAACAGTGAAGAACTATGCTCACCAATTAATCTTGGAACTAAACATAACCATCAAATACCCAACTTATAATAATCGAAATATTCCAGTATTTACCAGAATAGCCTTTCCCCTAGTAGGCTCAACCAAAAACTGCTCTAAAAAGCCATCTCACAGGCATTTTACAAATTCCCTTTAATGGAATCCCACACCAAACTGATTTTCCCAATCTACCTGCATACTGAAATCCCCCGTGACTATCACAATATTGCCTTTGGTACATGCCTTTTCTATTTCCCGTTGAAATTTATAGCCCACGCTCTGGCTACTGTTTGGGGGCCTGTACATAACTCCCATCAGAGTCTTTTTACCCTTACAGTTTCTTAACTCTACCTACAAGGATTTTACATCTTTCAATCCTTAGCCACTTCTTTTCAAGAATTTGATTCAATTTTTTAACCAGCAGAGCTACCCACCTCTTCAGCCCACCTGCCTGTCCTTTCAATACAGGGTGCATCCTTGGATATTAAGCTCCTATCTATCTTCGTTCAGTCATGTCTCAATGATGTCCACAACATCATACCTGCCAATCTGTATACTTCAGTCCTGTATCCTTAACCCTTTTCAATTTTGCCCCTATGTTACACTTCATCTCATGCTACTGACTGCAGTTTTGCCCTATCATCCGCCTATCCATCCTTACAGTCTCACTACACACTGCGTTGATTTGTATACCAAGTGCCCTATCGTCAGCCCTATTGCTCCTGTTTCAATCCCACTATCGAATTAGTTCAAGCCCTCTCCAACAGCTCCAGCAAACATTCCCACAAGGATATTGGTCCCCCAGAAGAAATCCCAATTATCCAGAAATCTGAAACCTTGTCCCTCCACCACTTCTTCAGCCACTCATTCATCTGTACCATCATCCTATTCCTGCCCCGACTAGCATGTGGCACCTTGGAGGTCCTGTTCTTAAGCCTCTTTCCCCAATTTCTTATTTTCACTGGGCAGGACCTCTTCCCCCCTTTCTACTAATGCATCTCAACCTCTGGCTGCTCATACTCCTTCTTTGGAATCTTCTGCAGCCACTCTGAGACATCCTGGACTCTTGCACCTGGGAGGCAACACGCCATCTTAGCTTTTCTTTTGCAACCACCGACTCTCCTGCCCATACCGCACTGCCTGCTGTGCTTGAGCCCAGTATTGCCCTCCAGTGTTCGCTTGCTGGAAGAAGCTCAGACACTTGGGCTATATATGTTTTTCCTTCTTTGTGATTGTATGTTTTTCTGAAATTGAAACGGTATGTCCTGTTTGTGGTATGTGCTATGTGCAGTGTGGTGTGTGCTATTGGGAATGTGTTTTGCACCTTGGCCCTAGAGGAACACTGTTTCGTTTGGTTATATTCATGTATGGTTGAATGATAATTAAACTTGGAACGATTGCAGATGATAAATTCAAATGTCTAAAAGTAAGGTGAATTCAGATTGTGGACAAAATAGAGGATGATAAGAAACTGCTCAGTACAAAGACTGTGGTTAAAAATAAGTGTAAATATATCTCAGTGAAAAAATGTTAATAATGCCCAGAGATTTCAAACAACTTTCTAGTATCCTGCACATTCATCTTCAAGTTAGTACACAAAATAACATGAAACAACTTTTCAGAATTCAAAATACACTATAATAACCCTAGATTCTCATTAGTTTGTTTGCTTGCTTGCTACTGCCCTGATCCAATTGATTTATCAATTCCACCATTACTTCATACCCCAACTGTGGCAATTGGGCAATGTAATATTGGAGTGAGAGATTATTTTGCTTTTCCATCTCTTAAATTCTTCCAGCCCAAATCGTTTCTGCTTTCCCTAGAAATTAAGCTGGTTAACTACTGTATTTTTATTTGAAAATGCCACTGAAAAAATAAACAATGATAGAGAATAATCTTTGAAATGCTCACAGTAGATGAGTTTAGGACCTTTAGTTTTCAGATGAATGAGCTAGTTTCCAACTCTAGGCTGGCAAAACCCCTATATTGCAAAACCAAATACTGGAAATGCTGGGAATTTGAACTAAAACAGTCAGTACTTCAAACAGAAGCTGCAGAGAGGGTTAATGTTTCAGGCTGCTCTGAAATACATGTTGGCTCTTTTTCATTGTTGACTATTTTTCTGTTGCTGTTTTTAGCCATCAACTTTCAACACTTTTTTTTTTAAAAGTATGGAGGGAGTCATCAGAATATTTCTTGCTGTTTTACTGCTACTTAATCTGTGTCTAAACAGATGCTGACTGGGTATTGCATGACTTAGTCATATTTCAATATCGCAGAAAGCAGACTTCAACAGAGTTGTCATACAAGCCGAGGAGGTGGCAATGATAGACAAAAGCACTTTCAACATACAAGAGCTGGACAGCTGATTCACATAATGTTCCTGACAAAAGTATGAACTACCAGCATTCAAAATGTTGGCAGAAGCTGTGCATACCAAAGGCCGGCCATATTAATGTCACTCCATTGTTGCTGCTGAATAGAAAAGGGCTAAACTATAATCAAACGGCAACTAGCTATGAACTGACATTGTACAACGTAAGCAGCTGATCACACTGGAAAAATAACTCTATATCTGGCTTTCTGCAGAGAATTTAGCAGCACAAACAACATGTGAGCATTTCATAGCAAATCTCTAGTAAGATTACAATCCGTAGTTAGCTACACGGCCATTATTTTTCGTCTATCAATAAAGATATTAACCACTAGGTGTAAAATTAATTTGACATATCAATATTACTGGTTATAATTAATTATTAAATTATCTGATAACAGGCAAATGAACATTCAAATTCAGGCACGTTATTGGTGTGCTGGCAAAAGAAAGCAAAGTTAAAATGTTGCCTACAGGATGATGGAAAGAAATGAAAATAATAATGAAGGGGTTCTTTAAAACAACGGAGTTATTTTGGTTTTTTGCATCAAAAGGAAAAAGTGATAGAAAACTACCCATATAGTAATTTAACAGGTTAAATTAGGAACAACATTCTTCCATTTTACACAGTTCTTACAAATATCAAGCCTTTATTTGATATGATCACTATTAATATCTGCACTTAAATATGATTGTATTTACTTACAACTACTGCTACTCCAAGACTTCAGGAGAGACTTGATGCTAATTTCAAAAAACACGGAGTCCTGTAGGCTCAACATTATGTCTTTTGGTGAGCAGCAGCCACAAGAAGATTTATCACAGCAGCTTTCCCAGCTGTTTATGTATAATATCGTGTATTGCTATCCCCTCACTCCTTTCAAAAACAGCGCAGCTCTGGCCTCGTGTCCTTTTTTCATTATCATGCGGTCTTTCTGTATGACGCACGCTTCCAGTACCAGCAATGCTGAATGCAGATGAACTCAGTAGCTGGCTAGAAAACTAACTCTACGTGGAGGGTAGTTTGAAGGTCAATTTCACCTTCCACAGGCCACAACAACATCTTCAATGAAGACTAAATGAAACGATATAAAAACAAAGGGTGGCCTATCACGGCCAACTCCAGCAAATATTGCCAGCTGCTTCCTGTGATGTTGGTAAATACAGTCCAGAAAGGTGGAGCTCAGAACTCCTCAGTTTAACTACCAGAGAAATATAAATGCACAGAGCAGACCCACCAGAATACCTCCCCTTGCATTGCCTTGTATAACTGACAACCTTTCACAAAGTCACAACTGAAGTACATTCTTTGGCACTGCTTGCTTCTGAAAAACCTGGCTCCAGCCTCTTTTCACAGCAATGCATTACTTCCTACAGCACTGCCCACCCAGTCAATAATCAGCGACCAAACAGCACGCTTGTGATGACGCAGAATACAACTTCCCATTTAATCTACCGAAAATAACGTTAGCTGCTTAGCTTTCACTTGGGGGAGGGGAGAAAGAGGAGCAGGAGGAGGAGGAAGCAGGGTGATGCAATCAGTACTGTAGCTTTCCAGCCTATGGTGCAGCATTTCAGCTTACTTCACAACACTTTTTTCTCCCAGCTGCTTATATAAAATTTCTGTGTTTCATAATTGCAGCAGGAAAGAAACAGGCTCCGTCAGAAACACATTTTACAGGTTTGATTTTTAACCAAGATCCTCAAGTTTTTAAAGCTAATGTGTCAGAAATTAAATGTGTAATAATTTAACACAGATAAAATTTAGATGCAAAATAAATTGCTTCATTTTGGAAAACAGTTCCTCTCCATAAAAGTTCCCAACAACCACAATAAGCTCCTTGAAAAAAAGTAACAGATAAAAATATAAAAATAGAATTGCGGATGCTGGAACCATAAAACCGATAGCTGGCACATAATCACTGGGCCTAAGGGCTTACCCTTATGCAGCATTTCTCTGATTCTATGAACAGAAAATGCTGAAATCACTTTGCAGGCAAGGCAGCCTCTGTGGAAAGAGAAACAGTCAACATCTCATGATGAAGGTTCCTCAGCACAAAGATAGAGATCCTTTGGTTTTGACCTTCCATTCGCCAGCCTTGGCATTCAATAAATTATCCTTCACCATTTTCTCCACCTTCAATCAGATTTCTTCAACATAATTCCACTACTAAATATACCTTTCCCCTATCTTATCAAAATTCATAAAGGGACTGTTCCCTTTCATATACTCTGACTCTCTTCCTTTTCTAAAATGTTCTATGGAAGTTTCCTATGCAACTACAGGAAATTCAACATCGATCCTTCCATCTCTTCCCTTCTAGATGAAGTGATTCATCTGCACTTCTTCAAACTATATGTACCGTGTTTCATTTCAGTAATGTAGTCTCCTCTCCAATGGCTATTGGGTGACCTTTTGCAGAATACCTGCACTTACTCAGTGGTGGTGACTCTGTGTTTCCAATTTCCTGCCACTTTAATTCTATATTCCACTTTCACCCATCTGTGGAACTTATAACAAGGTCAAATAGGAGTTTGAAAAACAATAGCTCATCTAAGCATTTTGGAACTTTCCATACTCAATGGCAAATTCTATATTTTCAGGTATTTCATTTTCTCTGTATCGGAATAGGTCAGGCCATCCATCAGTGATAATAGCTTCGTTTTTTTCTCTCTCCACTAGCACAGACTGACCTACTGGCACACCCTGCAGACGTGCATTCCATAACTTTTATATTCAATACACTATGAGCAGCCTGATAGCTATGGTTAATGAAGGGTGGATACTGAATGATGGAAAGGTCAGGAGAGCAATGAATTAACAGAATTAGGAAATAACAAGAGCAATAATGACATTTTCAGATGAGCTGCAGCAGATTCTGATGATGTTATGGAACAATAAATATGCAGCTTTTAAAATGAGCATCTTCTTGGAAAATGGAGAATGCTGGCAAGGTTACACACGTACATATTCATTCCCCCAAGAAAATAGTCGGTCTTGATGACGTAGCTCGAAAATTGTATCTAGAAGGAAATCCAGAATGCTCAAAAAGCTATGGTAATGTATCCAAGTCAGTATAGTGTCCAGCTTGATGGGAAACTGGAACATGACGATGTTCTATGATGTTACTGATCTTATGCTTCTTAGGGAGGTCATAGACAAATCAAATCTACCTGTAGTTTGGACACTCTGTGGTGCTGCAGCAATTGCAGCCATTAAGTACTTGATACCAAAGTTTGACCTGATTTTGGGTGAAGGATTTAATCACAGGCAGCCAAACCTCTCTCTTGTTTTGGTAACTTGTCTGCTAAACTATTATTGTGAGTTATTTAGATTTTCTGTTTCCTTATTGTTTAGTTAAGGCTCTGAGATCTCTGGGTATACTAATGGGCAAGACTGCTGAGGCTTGGTAAAATGGTTTTGGCATTCTCTTTTGTTGTTATTGCCTAGCATTTATAAAATATTAGCTGTCAAAAACAGCTAATCATGACAGACAATTTCATTTACAGGGGAATTGTGAATGAATCAAACCATGGTAGAAGTGGTGGATTTGATTCACAAGATACTGAGCCTGATAAGCAATTATTGATTTACATGATTGCCTGTAAACCTCTGCTGAATCAGCAAGCTTCATAGTCAGCGCAGTTTGTGCTCCTTCTTTGTCAGGTTTACACGAAGATAATCACAAAATTAAGAGCCCAGCACAAAATATACCAGTATCTTTGGATAATAAAGAGTTAAAATAGTGGAAAAAAGGAAAGGAAATTACAACATTTGTTCCTAAGTGTCAAATAGCATTGAGGCCCGCAGAAATACATTCCTGAACAAATACTAGTCTGTACACACAAGGTTTCATTCATTCTCAGTATGATAGCATTCATAGTACATTTTAGAATACATGTGCTAAAATAGTCTGTAATTTCAATGTTCTAGATACCCTACTCCTACGGAGAAGCTTGTATTCAGAGAATTGCAGTTGATACAATGTTACAAATATTTCAAAGATGAATCTCTTTAAATTAACTGTAGTTTAACTATACTTGAAAACAAAAGGGTGGATAGCGATAAAACAATCTCAAATAAACTTGTAGCCAGCAACCAACTTCATGTTTTAAACAATTTAGACTTCCTGGACAATCTGCTATAGGGTGCCTCTACCACTATCAGTCCTGCTTGCACAGTGAGCAGCATCAACCATTATGCATGCCTTTTTCTGACAGCTCAAAAACCTTTTACTCCATTAGTTAGAAGCTGTATCTTTGTCAAGTGCTTGTCCTCACAAACATCTTCATCCTACATGGTGACATGTCAGCTCAGATTCTAAGCAACAGGGTCACCGGAGACCCAGTCTAATTTCAGAACAACATCAAACAAGGCTGCATATCAATATATATTGTCATAATGCTGTGTGTCATCTCCAACAAGCTTCCCAATTGTTCGAAGTTTATCTGCAGGGAAAATTGTTTAACTTAACCACTGAAACAAGATCACTCTACCATCAAACTTTTCATAGTCATGCAACTGGAGTCCTCCAAGTCATTGTTGATTCATTCAATGAAGTGCATGAGAAATTGGACCTCAGAAACTTGTACAAAATAAAGTTTCTCAATCAACCTACCCCAACTATACAACATACATAAAGATCCATGAATGGACTGCTTTCCATAATATTGCAACCACCTCTCCATGGCAGACTTCAGTGATGAAATTCACAATTGTCTTCAATGCACCAACTTATAGGCAGGGGTTATTATTTTTGCTTTAAACAATGATAAAAATCAAAGTCAAAACACATAACATTAAAACTTCAGCAGAAAATGCATACTTGAAATTTTTGACTGGTTATTTCAATGCTAATCCATCCACGCTCTACAATATTATGGCCCAATTACTTCTTTGAATTTACTTACTAAACATTTTAACATTTGTAACTAATTCTTAAGAAATTACACTTCAAGATTAACATTTTCTCAATTTCAGAAACAGCTCTGGAGGCAGATTCATGTGCTGTGCAAATTTAATATTCTCTTGAAATGCCAAATTTGAATTTTAAGGATGTGCCCTTTGTTTGTGGTAGGTTCAAAGGGACTAATTTTTATTTTATCAAATTCTTCAATCCGAATCCGAATAAGGTTTAATATAACTGGCTTATGTCGTGAAATTTGTTGACTTTGCGGTAGAAGTACAATGCAATGCGTTAGAGAAAAAACTGAATTACAGTAAATACATCTGTACTTTTTTAAATAGTTAAATAAGGAGTGAGGAAGTGTACGAGTTCAAAGTCCATTCAGAAATCAGATGGCTGAGGGAAAGAAGCTTTTGCTGAATCATTGAATGTGTGCCTTCGTGCCTCTGTACCTCCTTCTTAATGGTAGCATGCACTGGGAGGCAGGGGTCATTAACAATAGACGCCACCTTTTTGGGGCATTGCTTCTTGAAGCTGTAATGGATAACAAAGAAGCTAGTGCTCATGATGGAGTTGACTAAGTTTACAACCCTCTGCAGCTTACATCGATCCTGTGCAGTAGCACCAACCCCCCACACCAGATAGCGATGCAGCCAACTAGAACGCTTTCCACAGTACATTTGTAGAAGTTTGAGTGTTTTTGTTGAGATATCAAATCTTCTGAAACTCCTAATGAAACATAGCAACTGACATGCTTTCTTTGTAAATGAAACGACATACTGGGTCCAGGTTAGATCCTCAGAGACGTTGACACCCAGGAACATGAAATTGCTCACTCATTCCACTTCTGATCCCTCTATGAGGACTGGTCTGTGTACTCTCACCTTTCTGAAGTCCACAATCAGTTCTTTGGACTTACTGATGTTGAGTGCAAGGTTGTTGCTGTGACACCACTCAACTAGCTAATATATCTCGCTCCTGTACACCCTCTGGTCACTATCTGAAATTCTGCCAACAATGGTCATATCGTCAGCAAACTTACAGTTGGCATTTAAGCTGTGCCTAGCCCCATGATCATGGGTGTAGAGAGAGTAGAGCAGTGGGCTAAGCACAGATCCCAGAGGTGCGCCAGTGTTGATTGTCAGCGAGATGTCATTTGCAATCCACACAAATTGTGGTCTTCTGGTTAGGAAGTCGAGGATTCAGTTGCAGAGAGAGGTACAGAGACCTAGGGTCTGGAGCTTTTCGATGAGAACTGTAGGAATGATTGTGTTAAATGCTGACCTGTAGTCAATAAACAGCTTCCTGACATAGGAATTTGTAATCATCTTAAAACAGCCCAAAAACATCCTCTTAATCTAATGTAGACAAGGAAATGCCAGCCCAGTCCATGTAAACTGCCTACATAATTTAATCCCATTTGTCTTGATAACTTTCTGGTGAATCTACACTGCACCCACTCAAGTACCAATAAATATTTTGGAAATGCTATATCCAAAAATAAATACAGTACTCCAGATGCACTTTAATCAGAGACTAAATCTAAATGCACAATAAACTTCCATCCTTTTGCATTCTGGACAATTTTAACAAAGAAAGGCAAATTATTCTAAAAATTCACTGGGTCATTGATGTTTCATATCGTTAGGTAGTTTGCCTATTTAACTATTTCTTGGAATATTTTTCATTAAATAGTCTTTTCTAGCTTACTATTTTATGGTCGTCAATGTCATTCATGGTTGGCATGGTTGATAATGACAACTTCCCTTCTGCATCTACTGTTCCCTTAAATCCAAAATGGTGGACATCACATCACCATATGAATAATTTTGCCCACACATGCAAATTTTTCTTGTGCGTGTTTTGTTCACATTACTGTGTTCTG
Organism: Mobula birostris; assembly: GCF_030028105.1. NCBI lineage: Eukaryota > Metazoa > Chordata > Chondrichthyes > Myliobatiformes > Myliobatidae > Mobula > Mobula birostris. The sequence goes on along the minus strand of NC_092372.1, from coordinate 62,098,163 downwards.
ATCATTCTACTAAATAGTCTGCTTCCTGTTCATATTAACTTCAACTCAAATCAATTACTCTCAACCTTCAATTCCGGCACATTACAGTAGATCATGCAGCAAAATAGTGTAATTACAAATCCCAATTTGTATCAACATGAATGCAAAAACGGAAACCAGAACTACATAAATGGAAAGAATAACGTCTCCTTCCTGATTGCTGAAAGTCTTCTTTGTACAATTTAATGCAATGAATGATGTGACATCTCTCCTCCCGAGGAACAGGCACCATGTCTGGCTGCAGCAGAGGTAAGGAGGATTCTAGCCAGAGTAAACCTACACAAAACTGCAGGGCCAAACAACATATCCTGGTCAGGTGCTGAGATATTGCAGGGCCCAGCTAAAAGAGGTCTAAACGGACATCTTTAATATGATTTTGCAACAGTCCCTGCAGGCTTCAAGGCAGCCACCATCAATCTGGTGCCCAAGAGCGCAATGGTAACTAGCCTAAACCATTACCGCCCAGTGATTGATCTCAACAAGCATGAAGTGTTTTGCACCACAGCTACATTGAACCTTTTCCAGTCCACCTACTGCTCAAACCACTCCACTGATGGTGCCAAAGCCTTGGCCCTTTATTCCATCCTGTCCCACTTAGAAAACGATGCCCCACAAGCCAGGATGTTGTTCATCGACTTCAACTTGACACTTAACATTATCATCCCTCAGGGGCTGATGGGTAAACGGTCCTCTTTGGGACCCAACAGCCCTCATTGTAACTGGATATTGGACTTCTTGATAAAAAGATCCCAGTCAGTACAAGTTGGCAGCAATATCTCAAACTCCACCACGCTGAGCACTGGTGCACCCCAGGGCTGTGTGGTCAGTCCACTGTTGACTCCAACTGCACTGCCAGATCCAGCTCAAATCGCTTCACTAAATTCACTGATGATACAACAGTGGCTGGACTCATCAGCAACAATGATAAGTTAGCATAGAGAGGAAGTAGAAAGGCTTAGTAAATTGAGTGAAAACAACAACCTGAGTCTCAGTGTGGACAAGACAAATGAGGTGATTGTGGACTTTAGGAAGGCATAGGTTGACACTCTCCATTGCACATCCATGGCTCTGCCGTGGAGAGAGTGAAGAACACAAAGTTCCTTGGTGTCCACTTAAACGATTTAACCTGGACTCTCAACATCTGCTCATTAGTCAAGACGGCACAGCAGCATCTACACTTTCTGAGGAGATTGAGGCATGCGTGACCCATTCTAACAACTTTCTACAGGAGCACCTTTGACAGTGTGGTATGGAAGCTGCAAGACCCTTGAGAGGATAGTAAAGACCCGAGAGGATCACTGGGGTCTCCGTGCCCCCCCCCACGTGACATTTACTGAGAGCATTGTATACGAAGAGCCCAAAGCATCGTTGAGGATCCCTAGCATCTATCCCACAATCTCCCACTATCATCAGGGAGAAGGTACAGGTATCAAGACTCAGACTGCCAGGCTGGGTACCATCTCCTTCCCCCAGACTATGACACTATTGAAGACCCTGCCACCACTGAGGTCTTGTCAATAGGACAGTGAGCTGTTTACTCGTGCTGCACACTTCACATGCATTTTGCATTATATTTCATTAACTTATTTGTGGAAATATTTTGTTTTGTTTTATGGTCTGTGCGTGATATATGTTTTGTGGATGCACCATTATCTGCAAGAACGTTGTTCTGTTGTATATATGTAACAGTCAAATGACAAAAAACCTTCTTAAATTTAAGAGCATAGTGTAATGCATGTACCAAAGCATGTCATTATTCAAGCACTGTGGGTTTGTGACTGATCTCCATAGATGCTAATTGTATGTGTCCTGCTCTTGTTATTCCTGCATTCTGCCAAATGTTTTGTATTGTGTCAGTCAAATATAATGACTCAGCATTTGTTGTTTGATCTGAGGATACTTTCACCACACATTGGCAGATGCAAAAGTGTCAATGTGAAACTTCTAAAGGTCATTCAGTGCAAAGTATAAGAATCAAAATGCCCTCCAGAACCTGAGAGGGACAAAGTATGGAACATGCAGTTAGAAGACCTAAAATGTTGGGAACCAGTAGGAAAATACAGAATATAAACCAATAAAAAGAAAACCATGCTTTTCGAGTCAGATGATAAATGTGTGTTGTTCAGACTGCTTTGGATATTTCGATTCAACAAAAAGTCATTATTTTAGGCAATATCAATGTTTAGCACATCTGTCACAAATGTACATTGTAATGCCAACTGCAACAGTACCATATGAGTAACAGATTACATTGAAAATGAAAAGTGAAAAAATTTCTCCTATAAATGTAAAAACAAGAAAGGTTGGTCTATGCAAAAGGCTGAATAAGAAGCAGGCCAAGGAATTCGATTTTTTTAAAATGTGTGACATTTAATCTGCATATGTAGGGTGCATTTAACAGTTAATAGACAACGTAACTATCTAATTTAGTGTAAAATAATCCACTGTAATACCATTCTCCCTGTGATTACATGGATTGCTTCATTTTCTCCCCCCCCCCCAAAGGCATTGGCTGGAAGTAATGAGTATGTGGGGAGAAAAAGAAAAAAAACTTGGTCAGCACAGATCAGATAAACCAATGGGCTATATGCATACAATGTATATTAAAAGAATAGTGTCCAGAATACTGATAAAAACAGCAGATACATTTCCTTACCAATCTCTCAGTCAAGTCATACATTTTCAATCATTTGACTCCAATTCAGTTGCTGCTGAATTCATGCCTTTGTCTCAGCCTTCCAACCCAATCCTCATGATGTGTCACCTTTTACCCTGTTCAAATCTCTTCCATGCACCCATTCCCCAAGAATTGACTTTTAACCCTTGCAGACCTGCAATTTTTTTTAGATTATTCAGATATTTCCTTTTTAGTTTACAGTCTATCTCATTCAATCATATCTAATGAGTTCAAAAATATAGCATCTATCATTAGTAATTTCAAGTACAAGTGATATCATCAGCGAATTTTTATGTGAACATGGACCAAACTTGAAATCAATAACTTGCATATCAGCTAAGTTATTTGGGCATCTTGTAGAATGTTAGATATCATATGATGGTGTAGTCAGTTGTATTGTCTTTTAGTTTATCAGATACTGATTTTTTTTAGACGTCCCTTTTCTTCAGTTACAGGATTTTTACTTTCCACTTTGTAAATCCACAGTGGGTTTCCTATAATTTTGGATCTCCCCCTCCCCCTTTCAAATCTCTTACTAACTCTTCCTTCAGTTAGTCCTGACGAAGGGTCTCGGCCTGAAACGTCAACTGTACCTCTTCCTAGAGATGCTGCCTGGCCTGCTGCGTTCACCAGCAACTTTGATGTGTGTTGCTTGAATTTCCAGCATCTGCAGAATTCCTGTTGTGTGCTTGAATCATATTGCCTTTTCCACCAATTACCTCCCAGCTTCCGACTTCAGTCACCCTCCCCCACCCACCTAACTTCACCTATCACTTAAGATTGTCCACCTTCCCCTTTCCCCACCCAACCTTTTTATTCTGGCATCTTCCCCCTTTCGTTCCACCCCTACTGAAAGGTCTCAGCCTGAAACGTTAACTGTTCCACAGATGCTGCCTGACCTGCTGAAGTAAAAGGGTAGCTATGACCCTTGAACAAATACATGTTGTGTACTCAAAAGGCAGAATATGCAGGTTCTGTCAACCCCAACATTAATTATAAGTACCCTTTTTAAAAAAATGTTCCACTCCTTTGCAATATCCAAATAGCATTCAGCAGATGTAACAGAATAAGGCCTCTCATGTGAAACAAATAATTGCAATGTCCGTGTAACATTAATCAGGTGTGTCATGTCTCCAAATAAAAGCTAACCGTTAATGCATAAGGGTGATGGATCACCAGTCAAAGCAATGGCTGGAGCATTTTTCTGATATTCCAATTGTGATGATAGAAACATAGAAAACCTACAGCACAATACAGGCCCTTCGGCCCACAATGCTGTGCCAAACATGTACTTACTTAGAAATTACCTAAGGTTACCCGTTTTTCTAAGCTCCATGTACCTATCCAGGAGTCTCTTAAAAGACCCTATCGCATCCACCTCCACCACCATTGCCGGCAGCCCATTCCATGCACTCACCACTCTGTGTAAAAAAAAACTTACCCCTGATATTTCCTCTGTACCTACTTCCAAGCATCTTAAAACTGTGCCCGCTCGTGTTAGCTATTTCAGCCCTGGGAAAAAGCTTCTGACTATCCACACGATCAATGCCTCTCATCATCTTACATACCTATAAGAAGTTTCATTGTGATATAGGTCAGACATTGGAGGGCAAGGTGAATGAAATTTTGAAGTCTGAATAACAACATTAATTTCTCTTTTGTTCATAATGTGATATTTAGTGTTGCACTTTGCCATACCATTAGTTAAACTGCTGATCCACAGCTTGACACATTATTAAAACTCTTTTTCAGCTGGCAGGATTTATTTACATTTTACAAGTTATTAGTAGTATTGAGGCAAGCAAATTATTTAATATATAGGTGGTACTGTGGACCTGAAGTACTCAAATGATTTGGAAATCAGTCCTACAAAAGTTAAATATTTTATCCAGAGATCTTGTGCAAGTTTTCAAAAAAATAAACTTAACCCTCAAAAGACCCAAACTATTTTTGCTCTATTGCATAAACATTTTCTGATGAGAACATAGCAGAACAGCGCAAATGTCAGCCAGACAATGAAGTAAGCAGTGTTCAATGTATATTTTGTGAAAAGGGTCGTCAGGTTTTATGCAATGAAAGAGACCCAGAGTAACAATCCAGATTTCTAACAACTTTGTGGGGTAAATGACTAACTATATGGGGAAAATGGCAGTCTATTTGCAAGCAACAGAAACACACAAATAGCAACTAATCTCACTACAGTTTGTTAGAACTGTTTGTCAGAGCATTTGTATGCATGGCATATTTGAATAACATTACAGGATTTCTAGCACCTAGATAAACTGCTAGAACTAACAATGCATCATTTAAAGGACAAAAGGCTATTTTCAGGACTCCAGCCTGCAATGGGCTTTTTACATTGGGGGTAGGAATCCTGCTGGCTGACAGGAATTAACACATATTACTTTAAAATTTTTAAATCTAAATGAAGGGCAGTTTCGGACGATGAGTTCATATGGTTTTGACCTCAACTCTCTGCATATATGGTGTCAAGTTTTATTTGTACTTCTTATGAATGGATATTTGTGGTGATCATTCAAATGTGGTTTAAAAAAAGTCTTCTTATGGTGCTGCACTTGATCTAAGTTCACCTATTTCTACCTCCATAATATAGTAAAACTCTGAAAATCAGGTACCCTCAAGACTTCGATGGTGCCACACCGGTAGATTATCCAGACTTGGAATATTACACCTAGCAATAATTCAACTCAAATTTAACTCACTTTTTTAAAAGATGTTATACAATATTATAATAAATTTTCCAGTGAACGAGGCAAGTTTAAAGGAAGCATGGAAAACAGCACTCAGTGAATTTGAAGTGGGGGTGGAGGGATGGAAGGAACTGGACCTCATGTGTTAAAATGGAGCATGGAAGTAAGTATTTAGTGAGCCACCACACTGTGATTTCTGAACAATGGGTTAATGTAATTTTACCACATCAGCTTTAACAATTTATCTGTTCCTGACACCTGTAACCACACCTATTTTCACTTTTCATGGCTTTCCTCATTCAATGTTGCATGGACCGGTCATCTGAGATTCTCCTACTATTGGAAAATGTAAACGCATACATTGTATTTTCTATGTATTACAGTATTTACTCAACAGTATTTCAGTATTTACTCAAATGCACACATTGTATTTTCTATATTTACTATATATATATATATATCACTGCTAGAATAGAGGGTATTCACTATGTAGCCATGACTTTTGACCTAATCACTATTAATTCATGAAGAGAACGAGAATGAAACCAAGGAGAAAGATAACGGTGGCGAGTAAGGTAATGAAATATGTGGTAGTATGTCAAAACAAGACTAATTAAGAAATAACTGTGGTTAGTTAGGGACGAGAGGACACCTGGTCTAAAATGTAAACTAGGACATAATTAAGTTGGGGAATAAAACAATAGTGGAAAGTCGAGAGCGGATATATTGATGATATGTAATCACAGGCCGATTGGATATGATAATGAGGCTAAGATAGGAAATTGCTATAAAAAAATATTGTATACAAGCCTCGATGGGCAGTCAGCTACTAGCTTTCTGATTGTCTCAGCTTTGATTTGCAAATTAAAGTTTAAAACGTCTTGGCGAGTTTTCCGCGTCTCCTCGTCGTTTGTGAGAAACGAGAAACCACGACAAAATTGGCGTCACGAACAGGATCGGATAGAGACCCGCGAGGAAGGGAACAGCAGATTGGGACGCTTCCCGGTCCCTCGGGGACCCTCACGGGGCTAACAGGATTAAGGGTGCACTCAAAGTAAAAAGGTGAGCGTTTTTTGCGATAATTCGGACTAAGAATTCTGCTGGTTTTGGGGGGTCTCGGGGACTCAGAAGTGTGAAGCAACTGCCGAAGGGTCTCTCCGATACAAAGAATCTGGCAGAATTGGGGATAAAAGGAGGCTCAGAGGATTAATCAAGAGCACGGCCGTGGGGGTAAGTACGAATAAAGTAATAATAAGTTAAGTAAGAAAATTCCACGTGGTGTTGGTAATGCCCTGTGGATACCGCTTCGCACGAAACGAAGGGCTGAACAGGCAGGGAAGGAGAATTAAAAATCCTCGTGAATACCGCCTTAAGAAGTATAAGGGGCTGCATAGGCGAGGTGTAAAAGGAAAAGGTTCTGTGGATACCGCCCTAAGTAGGGGTCTGCACGGGCAGAACGGAATAAGAGATAAAGATAGTTTAATAGATAATTCAGACGCTGGTGAGATAAACCATAAGGCTAGGCATAGAAATAGAGTTAGAAAAATAATATTATTAAATAGGCAAGTCGTGAGAATCTAAAAATACCATAATAGAAAAAGGAAAAAGAGAACAACATGACAGAGAAAGGAACAGCAGTAGAAATATTGAGCAGAAAATTCCCGGTGTGTCAAGGTAAGATCGCGGAAATTTCAGAAAAATGGGAAAAAAAGAACTAAAGAACTGGTTACGAAATGGCCAAGAGAAGGAACATTTGATGTAAGCTTATGTGAGGAAATGAAAGCGCTAATTAAAAATCACAAACCCAAAGATAAATCTAAGAAAAGAGAGGGAAAAAGGGAACAAGAAATGGAAGTGTTAAAACTTTTTAGGATGGAGGGAGAAAGGTTAAGAAAGACGGGAAGTATATTAATAGTAAGTTAAAAAAGACACTGAGAAACGAAACGAGCAGTCTGATAAAGAAAAGAAAAAGCATAACAGGGAGTCGGCTCCGGCTCTATACCCAGACCTGAAAGACATAGAAAAACCTCCTCCCTATTATGAGAAAGAAACCCTTAAGCAGTGTCCGATGATAACAGGAAGAGTGGATCTAAATGGAGAAATTAAAGTCTGGGATACCGAGGAGGGAAGAAAGAATCACGAAAAGGAGCAGGAGGAACTACGGAAGGTAATAGAAGAAGACAGGGCAAAGATGGAACAGGAGAGACGGGAAATAGTAGAAGAGATCAAAGGGTTACAGGAATTAAAAGCGAAAAGGGATGAAGAGAAATCTTTGTTATATGGGCACGGAACTGAACAGGCCAGAGCAGAAGGAGACTTGTCGGGAGAGCAAGAGTTAAGTAGCGAAGGAGAGGGTACGAGAGAATGTAGGCAGAGGATAGAAGACAGGAGCCTTGAAGGGGAAAAAGAGAGAGTGAAAAGGCAGATATTAGAAACAGAGGGAGAGATTAGGGAATTACAGCGGAGACTGAATTTCCAACGAGAGTTTGAGGATTTCGCATGGGCCAAAGCAAATGCTAGCTCAAGGCAGAAAGAAGAACTCCACGAGGAGGCCAAGGGAGAAAGGAAACCCCGGAAAGAATCATGTGGCAGCCAGTAAAAACGTGCTCAGAAACAGATGGGGGGTCAGGCGAGGAGGAGAGTCAGGAGATGTGGGAAAGGAAAGGGAGAATGATACCGTTGTTAGTAAAAGGATTGGGACAAGTACAGTATTCCTTGGGGATTCCAGGACCTGGAAGGGCTGAAAAACACCCTGCCCAGCCAACATGAGGGTGCAGGGAAGTGGATTAGGGCCTTTGAGGAAGAAACCACGGGACGAATGTTGGCTATGGGAGATTTAAAGGCGCTGCTGATAAGGCTGATGGGAACCTCCAAACTACAAGAATTGATGGAAGCGGCTGGCATACAGAATGCGGACAGCACACTGATTGACGGGGCCAGATTTGACACAGTGAGGCAGAGGGTATGGGGGGCCCTCAGGGAGCTCTATCCACCCAAAATGGACCCCAAAGCCATGAAAGGGGATCCACTGGGAGACACTGAAAATCCAGCAGCCTATATAGAAAATCAGTTGAAAAGGTCGAGACTGGAAACTGAACAAGAGGTGGAAGGCAACCCATTTATGACCTGGATGTTCCGAAATACTGTTTTGGATGCGATGCCTTCCCAAGTTAAGTCTAAACTTGAGGAAGTGGTCGGACTGATGTCAATGACTCCACAGGAATTCAGGGACCACTTAGTCCATGCGGTCGAAAAATATCGAAAAGACAAACGAGAGTTGACTGAGCAGCAAGAAGAAGTGCAGAGAAAGCTGATACAAATGCAGCTTGAAGAACTTAAAAAGGAAAAAGAAAAAGGCAAGAAGATGCTGCCAGCAATGACCGATTTAAGCACAGCCATTGAAATGAATGGAATTCCATTATATGGAGGGACCGGTCGTGCTGTAAGACAGAGCCCAGAAAACCCCATGCCAATAATAACTGTCTTTGGGGGTGCTTTTCCACAAATACCCTACCAGGGACAGGATAAGTTTAAACAGCAGCCCAGACAGGACTGGAAATCCCAAGGAGGGGGGCAGAGAGGTTATGGGCAGGAAGGACCAGTAAGGAAACAGGGGGGAACAGAGATACAGAGACTGTGCTGGGGATGTAACGTGCCAGGACACATGAGAAGGGACTGCCCACTTTAAACCATGGGCCGTCACATTCCAGCGGGAACCAATGAGATGGGAACCACAGTCTAGCCAAGGACCAGACCCCGCAGGGCTGAATGGACCCGTGAACCCCTATGCAAGACATTAGGGGTGCCCAGAGAACCCAGGTGGAAAGGGACACTACCCAGTGATAACAAGGGAGGCAGAGGAGGAACCCATTGTTCAGGTTGTGTTAGAAGGGCAGCTGACACCAATGATGATAGGTACTGGAGCCACGTATACTTGCGTACAGCCGCAGTATGCCCTTCACCTTCCCATGTTAGGAAAATTTATTAAGACTGTAGGGTTCTCAGGAAAAACACAGTTGACACAATGTACAGCTCCAGTGAGATTAGGGATGGGCAGCAAAGGAATAGTTTTGCCGATATTAGTGTCCAAAGGAAACGATGCAGTAACAAAGGGAAATCAAGCTGCAGATGAAGCAGCCAGGAAAGGATGTATGGGTGTACATCCGCTGTTATTGCACCCCAGGTAAGTCTAGAGCCGGAACCTATGGTAGAGGACCTAATTGAAATACAGGGAAAGGCAACTTTGGCAGAGCAAACACTGTGGAGACAAAGGGGGGCCAAGCAGAACTCAGAAGGCCTATGGACCACGGAAGATGGCCTACTGGTAGTTCACACCCCCTTACTGACTATCCTGATCTCAGAAGCACATGGGATGGATCATTGTGCAAGGGGGGGAAGTAATAAGGAAAATAAAAAAGGATGGATTTTGGTCGCCTTATTCACAGGCTTCAGTAAACCATGTGTTGTCACAGTGCGAGGTATGCGCGCAGGATAATGTTCGGAAAGGAATTACAACCCCAATAGGTCATATACCTGTATCTGAAGGGCCATTTAAACACCCAGTGATTGACTATGTAGACATGATAAAAACAGTAAGAGGGAAAAGATACATGTTGGTGGTAATCGACAGATTCAGCAGATGGGGAGAGGCAGTACCCTCGACGGATCAAGGGGCAGGAACAGTGGTGAAATTCCTGACAAACGAAGTGATCCCAAGGTTTGGGATACCGACAGAAATGAGCTCAGACAATGGTTCAGCTTTCATCCAGAAAGTGGTCAAGTTAATACTGCAAGCACTGAGAATAAAGCAAAGATTTGGATGTGTGTATCACCCTCAGTCGCAGGGTATGGTAGAAAGAATTAACGGGACCTTAAAAGCCAAACTAAACAAAATCTGTGCAGATACTAAACTCAACTAGGTCGATGCACTACCCTTAGCATTAATGAGTTACCGCATGCAGACTAATCGGATGACGTGTCTAACACCGCATGAAATGCTAACCAGAAGGCCCATGCCAGTGCCCCAGTGGAGAGGACCATATAAAGGGCCTAGTTTAGAACAACTGGAATTGGAATTAAAACAATACATGCGACAATTAACTATGATACATAAGTCTATTTATGCACATGAAAAACAGAAAGAGCCAGAGATCGATCAAGGGGAAGGACCAATCAAGCCAGGCGAGCAGGTCTACGTGCGAGCGTTTCGAAGAAAGTGGAATGAACCCAGAAGGGAAGGGCCCTTTACAGTAACCAAAGCATCACCCACCGCAGTACAAGTGGATGGACGCTCCACCTGGTATCATCTCAATCACTGCACTAGAGCAATCCCGCAGGTACAGTCAGGTGGGCCACCCGAGGTAAGTGGTGAAGAGGAACAAACAGACAGGTACTAGACTGGCTATTGGCAGAGAAAGGAGGAGTTTGTGTAATGTTTGGGGAACAGTGCTATACTTCTATATCGAATAACACTAGTCCGGAGGGATCATTTACCAGAGCAATGAATAAACTGAAAAATCTAAGAAAGGAAGTCAAACAAAATGCAGGGTTTGGACACCAGTTCTTTGACTGGTTAACTAGTAAACTAGGAGGATGGGGAGCATGGCTGACCAAGATTGCAGTAACCATTGGTATTGTATTGCTAAGCTGTGTGGTCATTCTGTGCTGTTTTCTTCCATGCCTCAAGTCGCTTGTAGTGCGTGCTGCAATGAAACGGTTTCCGATGCTCCTGGAAATTGTTGGGTCGAGCCCTATGGAAAAGGAGGCACCGATGATGTATTCGTACAGTCTACGAGACACGCAAGACGAACAGGAGAGAGATGAAATATGTGGGGATTAGGCTGTGAAGGCTCCTGAGTCTTTTTCCCTGTCTCAGATACGAAGGGACGGGTTTTTGGCTCAGCGGCCGAGGGAGGTAGGGAGAGAACACTAGAGTCCTAAGCTCAGGAAACTATAGTTTAACCCAAATTTGGGAGTAAATGCGTGGCTTTATTTGAGCTTTTGTGCATAGACTCTCAGTCCTCTCTCTCTCTCTGTATGAGACCCTGTGGGTCTCAAAGGGAGAATTATATTGGAAAATGTAAACGCATACATTGTATTTTCTATGTATTACAGTATTTACTCAACAGCATTTCAGTATACAGTATTTACTCAACAGTATTTCAGTATTTACTCAAATGCACACATTGTATTTTCTATATTTACTATGTAACCACTGCTAGCTGAATAGAGGGTATTCACTATGTAGCCATGACTTTTGACCTAATCACTATTAATTCATGAAGAGAACTAGAATGAAACCAAGGAGAAAGATAACGGTGGCGAGTAAGGTAATGAAATATGTGGTAGTATGTCAAAACAAGACTAATTAAGAAATAACTGTGGTTAGGGACGAGAGGACACCTGGTCTAAAATGTAAACTAGGACATAATTAAGTTGGGGAATAAAACAATAGTGGAAAGCCGAGAGCGGTTATATTGATGATATGTAATCACAGGCCGATTGGATTTGATAATATAGCTAAGATAGAAAATTGCTATAAAAAAATGTTGTATACAAGCCTCGATGGGCAGTCAGCTACTAGCTTTCTGATTGTCTCAGCTTTGATTTGCAAATTAAAGTTTAAAACATCTTGGCGAGTTTTCTGCGTCTCCTTGTCATTTGTGAGAAACGAGAAACCACGACACTACCCATGCCTAATATGGTCCCTGAACTGAGTGTTTACTGCAGCTATTGGATCAAACAAGTCCTACGATCTTAGTGTAAATAATTATGAAATTTTAAGCATTAATATTTAGTAAATCAGGCTACAGCATTATGCAGCTAATACATAAACCTAACATGCACTGATATTATATTAATTGCAATTTGCTTTTATAATAATCCGACGAGATGCTGCAGGACTAAGATAATGTGCAAATGCCTCTGTTAAAGTAGCCTTTCTAACAGTAACTGTCAATCATATTTAGAAAGATTGCAAACAATGATTAAGATCAAAATTGTAAGGACATTAATTAGGCAGATTCGTGACATAAGCAATTGATCACAAGATCTGGTGTTGGGAGGAAGACTGGGAATTGTAACTTTTCTATGTGGTAATTTGTTTTAATTATAAAGCAGACAATTTGTTGACGAAGGCAAAAAAGCACCTTTGCAAAAACTGCATCTTTAGGTACTGACCTGCATGGAGCTTAAAGGCAGCATGGGATTATAGGTGGCAGTGCCATTTTTGAATTCTTGAGGCAATGTAATCACAAATTCCTTCAAAGGTCATATACGACATGGGTTGTTTTCAGATTTCTACCGTGGAGAGCTTTCTGATCGGGCTGCATCACCGCCTGTTATGGAGGCTACAAAGCACAGGATCAAAAGAGTCTGCAGAGAGTTGTAGACTCAGGCACCTCCATCACAGGCACAAGCCTCACTCACCACCATCGAGGCCACCTTCAAAAGGAGTGCCTCCAAGATGTTGACATCCATCATTAAGGGCTTTCCCTGTCTGCGACAAGCCCCCTTCTCATTCCTATCATCAAGGAGGGGGTATAGTAGCCTGAAGAAGCACACATGATGTTTTAGGAACACCCTTTTTCCCTCCGCCATCCGATTTCCGAATAGCCCACGAACCCATGAATATCACCTCTTCTGCACAATTTATTTTTTTTATTGTAACTCATAGTAATTGTGCTCCCACAAAATAGAAAATTTCATGTTATATGTCAGTAATAATACACTTGATCTGATTGGTCTTTTATCAGAAAATTGAACAGTGGAGATGAGAACATGAAAAAAAATTCCCTGAAACCTCAGGACTATGTGAACAAACAGTAAAGATTGAGCACACTGAGAATTTAAGAAACATTTCCTGATAGAAATCATCACAATTAGAAATATATGTTGGACCATGTAGATGCAAAGAGAATTGTTTCATTTGTGACAGAAGCAGAAACTAGATGGTATAGTATATCTAATTTGAAAAGAAAGTAATGTTTTTTAACTCAAGGAGAGGTTAAAATGTGGAACTCACTACCACAGTATGTGCATGAGACTTAGATTTTTCCCTTATGAATACACAAGAGAGAAAGAAAATAGAAAAACATGGAAAAGCTGACGTATGGGACATGAAATCTGAGTATGCATATAGTGTACAGAGATTGGCATAAACTATCTTGACTAAATAGCATGTTTGTTCTGTATATTCTACAGTATTTATCTTAAATTCACCTCAAATATGCTTCACATCAATGACCAGTATTTTTGCTTAATCCCAACTGACTGTTTTCACAAGCATTAGTGATTAACAAGAGCAGTCACTTTTCCTTCAATTTAGAATTAACCTCGTTTCCATCTTGTAAAACCATTACATTGAGCTATAAATTGAAACTGTTCTTACAAAACCCAAAGTAATACTAGAGGCCAAACTACTAGAATGTGAAAGCCATTTGACTATTACTGGGTTTGTAATCTGAGAATGAACAGAACCCAGAAGAAAAAAATATTTAAAATCCAACCACACAGCTGGGAAATTTAAATACAATCAATTACAGTGGCATGCAAAAGTTTCGGCATCCCTGGTCAAAATTTTTGTTACTGTGAATAGCTAAGCGAGTAAAAGATGACCTGATTTCCAAAAGGCATAGAGTTACAGATGACACATTTCTTTAATGTTTTAAGCAAGATTACTTTTTTATTTCCATCTTTTAGTTTCAAAATAACAAAAGAGGAAAAGGGCCCGAAGCAAAAGTTTGGGCACCCTGCATGGTCAGTACTTAATAACACCCCCTTTGGCAAGTATCACAGCTTGTAAACGCTTTCTGTAGCCAGCTAAGAGTCTTTCAATTCTTGTTTGGGGGATTTTCACCCATTCTTCCTTGCAAAAGGCTTCTAGTTCTGTGAGATTCTTGGGCCATCTTGCAAGCACTGCTCTTTTGAGGTCTATCCACAGATTTTCGATGATGTTTAGGTCGGGGGACTGTGAAGGCCATGGCAAAAACTTCAACCTGCGCCTCTTGAGGTAGTCCATTGTGGATTTTGAGGTGCGTTTAGGTTCATTATCCTGTTGTAGAAGCCATCCTCTTTTCAGCTTCAGTTTTTTTTTACAGACAGTGTGATGTTTGCTTCCAGAATTTGCTGGTACCTAATTGAATTCATCCAACCCTCTGCCAGTGAAATGTTCCCCGTGCCACTGGCTGCAACACAAGCCCAAAGCATGATCGATCCACCCCCGTGCTTAACAGTTGGAGAGGTGTTCTTTTCATGAAATTCTGCACCCTTTTTTCTCCAAACCTACCTTTGCTCATTGCGGCCAAAAAGTTCTATTTTAACTTCATCAGTCCACAGGACTTGTTTACAAAATGCATCAGGCTTGTTTAGATGTTCCTTTGCAAACTTCTGATGCTCAATTTTGTGGTGAGGATGCAGGAAAGGTTTTCTCCTGATGACTCTTCCATGAAGGTCATATTTGTGCAGGTGTCGCTGCACAGTAGAACAGTGCACCACCACTCCAGAGTCTGCTAAATCTTCCTGAAGGTCTTTTGCAGTTAAACAGGGATTTTGATCAGGGATTATCAATCCTATGAGCAGTTCCCTCGGAAAGTTTTCTTGGTCTTCCAGACCTCAACTTGAACTCCATCGTTCCTGTTAACTGCCATTTCTTAATTACATTACGAACTGAGGAAATGGCTACCTGAAAACACTTTGCTATCTTCTTATAGCCTTCTCCTGCTTAGTGGGCATCATTTATTTTAATTTTCAGAGTGCTAGGCAGCTGCTCAGAGGAGCCCATGGCTGCTGATTGTTGGGACAAGGTTTGAGGAGTCAGGGTATTTATAAAGCTTTGAAATTTGCATCACCTGGCCTTTCCTAATGATGATTGTGAATAAGCCATAGCCCTAACAAGCTACTTAAGGTCTGAGACCTTGGTAAAAGCTATCAGAGAGCTCAAATCTCTTGGGGTGCCCAAACGTTTGCATGGTGCTCCTTTCCTTCTTTTCACTCTAAAATTGTACAAAACAAAAATAATGCACTAATCTTGCTTAAAATGTTGAAAAGAGTGTTTCATCTTTAACTTTATGACTTTTGGCGATCAGTTCATCTTCTACTCACCTAACTATTCACAGTTACAGAAATTTTGACCAGGGTTGCCCAAACTTTTGCATGGCACTGTAAGTAAAAGTTCTGAGATTAGAAAAACTGGAATTATTCACTATGACCATGAAACTTCCAATTTGCCATAAAAATCCTCTGGTCAGATGATTTTTACTTTTTCTGACTTAACATGAGTGTCACATAATATGACACTCCAGTGAAGTTTTACTTGGTAGGTATCCAATGAGGATAACATCTGGTCTCCACAGGTCTATGCAACAGGTACTCCCACTAAAATGGCTTAGATTATTGCATCAACATCAGGCAACTTGGAAACATTCAAGTCCTTTATCAAAATACATGCTGTTCCTTTGATATTTTTAGTGCCTTATCCCAGTGATGTTCAACTTGGAGGAATTTTGTTTCCTTAGCTGGTTGTGTGGGTGAGATCAACATATGTTTCAGCAGGTGTTTCTTTTGCGCGTTTGATCTTTAGTCATGAGGCTTCATAGGATCTAGAGTCCATGTTATTGCACTCATGACCAGCTACCAAGCAATGCAGTCACACCTCTGGTAGGTTTACACACTGCTGGTAAAGAAAAAAATGCAATGGTGATGAGGTAATATTTAGAGAATCTTATCTGTGTCAATATATCACTTTGGCACCTTATGGAACACCTCTTCAAACTTAACACCTTAAATGTTAATGCAGGGCTGATGTAATTTTTTTGCCCCTAGTTGAAATACCTGGGGGATGTGGGGACTAACAGGTGCTTCAACCACACAAGTTAAGAATTGGCATATCAGGGTTTGGAAACACACAATGGACATATCAAGAGAAGCCTCCACATTCTTCATTTTATGTGGCAAAGAGAACTTCACACAACCTTAATATAGGGCTTAATACAGCTTCAAAATTACTTCCATACTTTTACACTCAGTGCCTCAACAGATGAATGTCATGATGCTGTACACCTTGTTGCCACCCCATGTACATGTGGTAGACTTGCACCCTCAGGATCCTTCCCTGTATCAATTCTCCTCAGGGTCCTGCTATTTACTGTACATTATCCTTACAACTTACACGTCTCCAGATTAAACTTCATCTGTCATGTCCCCACCAGAATTAGCAACTGATCTACATCCTGTTGTATCCTTCAACACTCTAGCTCACTATCCACAACACCACCAATTTTTATTTCATCTGCAAACTTACTAATCAGATCAGATTGAAACATATAAAAAAGCCAAGCATTTGGGGGGCACACCACAATCAACAGCACACTGACGATGTCTCCTTGCACGGTGACAAAACATTTGCAAGTAAATTGCCATGATAGAATTTTCTCATGAATTTTTTGAGGATGTAACTAGTAGAGTGGATAGGGGAGAACCAGTGGATGTGGTATATTTGGATTTTCAAAAGGCTTTTGACAAGGTCCCACACAGGAGATTAGTGTGCAAACTTAAAGCACACGGTATTGGGGGTAAGGTATTGACGTGGATAGAGAATTGGTTAGCAGACAGGAAGCAAAGAGTGGGAATAAACGGGACCTTTTCAGAATGGCAGGCAGTGACTAGTGGGGTACCGCAAGGCTCAGTGCTGGGACCCCAGTTGTTTACAATATATATTAATGACTTGGATGAGGGAATTAAATGCAGCATCTCAAAGTTTGCGGATGACACGAAGCTGCGTGGCAGTGTTAGCTATGAGGAGGATGCTAAGAGGATGCAGGGTGACTTGGATAGGTTGGGTGAGTGGGCAAATTCATGGCAGATGCAATTTAATGTGGATAAATGTGAAGTTATCCACTTTGGTGGCAAAAATAGGAAAACAGATTATTATCTGAATAGTGACCAATTAGGAAAAGGGGAGGTGCAACGAGACCTGGGTGTCATGATACACCAGTCATTGAAAGTGGGCATGCAGGTACAGCAGGCGGTGAAAAACGCGAAAGGTATGCTGGCATTTATAGCGAGAGGATTCGAGTACAGGAGCAGGGAGGTACTACTGCAGTTGTACAAGGCCTTGGTGAGACCACACCTGGAGTATTGTGTGCAGTTTTGGTCCCCTAATCTGAGGAAAGACATCCTTGCCATAGGGGGAGTACAAAGAAGGTTCATCAGATTGATTCCTGGGATGGCAGGACTTTCATATGAAGAAAGACTGGATGAACTGGGCTTGTACTCGTTGGAATTTAGAAGATTGAGGGGGGATCTGATTGAAACGTATAAAATCCTAAAGGGATTGGACAGGCTAGATGCAGGAAGATTGTTCCCGATGTTGGGGAAGTCCAGAACGAGGGGTCACAGTTTGAGGATAAAGGGGAAGCCTTTTAGGACTGAGATTAGGAAAAACTTCTTCACACAGAGAGTGGTGAATCTGTGGAATTCTCTGCCACAGGAAACAGTTGAGGCCAGTTCATTGGCTATATTTAAGAGGGAGTTAGATATGGCCCTTGTGGCTACGGGGATCAGGGGGTATGGAGGGAAGGCTGGTGCAGGGTTCTGAGTTGGATGATCAGCCATGATCATAATAAATGGCGGTGCAGGCTCGAAGGGCCGAATGGCCTATTCCTGCACCTATTTTCTATGTTTCTATGATTGGAGAGCAACACAACCCAACCATCAAGCACCCAAGCTACAACTATTTCCAATCAGATCACCTACATTTTTTTTTCATACTGTATATCGCAAGCAGAAGTCCCAGCACTGATACTTATGGAACATAACTGGTCACAGACTTCCAGTCACTACCACCTGTCTTCTTTGACCAAGCCAGCTTTGTATTCATTTTACCAGTTCACAATGAACCACATATTACTTAATTGCCTGAGAGACACTGTCATACACTTTACAAAAGTTCATGTGAGCAACAGCTACTGCCATATTCTCTTCACCTTCCCCAGTTCCTCAAAATTCTCAATTAAATCCATAAGACAGAACCTCTGCAGTGCAAAGTTTATTTGAAACAGGTGAATTCATATTTCATTTGAATGCATATTCTTGAATTACTTGAGCAATTTTTAAAAAATCATAAAATAGTCAGAGGCTCAAATTTAACTTATGGATGGTGAGATAATTAAGAAATTTTTCACTCAAAGAGTATTTGAAAATAGCTTTCCACCTGGTATAGAGATGGTAGGCGGAAAGAAAACTGGAAATTCATGGGAATTCTTCAGTACTCGCAAGAGCATTTGTTGGAAAATTGGAAAGCAAAACTTTGCCCAACCTCTTGTATAAATAGTTTTTTTCCACATGAAAAATGTTCAAGAATCATTTGGTGTCTTCTTTCTGCCCTACATATTTTTTGAGAAGTTAAACGAAGAAAATTCATGCAACAGAAACTTTAATAGCAATTTTTAAATCAATAAACTGCAAGAGTTATCGTGACATGAAATACAAGAAACTTGGACAATGATATCAAGAAAGGGTAAGTTACTGTAAATTAAAAGTATATGTTGCACTCTACACGAGGTAATCTGTGTATTACCAGATATACAGAAGTCATTTCCTGAACCATAAAATTCTCCAGATCTCTAAAATTTGGCTCTACAAGACAAATTGTAATTACAAAATCAAAAAAAATTTACATAACTGTGATAATGGCACAATCTAACCCACAATTCATATTACAAAAATTGACTCAAAAGTATTAT
The DNA here is from genome assembly GCF_030028105.1 of Mobula birostris. Taxonomy (NCBI): domain Eukaryota; kingdom Metazoa; phylum Chordata; class Chondrichthyes; order Myliobatiformes; family Myliobatidae; genus Mobula; species Mobula birostris. The sequence goes on along the minus strand of NC_092372.1, from coordinate 62,078,994 downwards.
TTAAATATAATATGTCATTGACATTAAACCATTTATATATTGAATATGCTTGGCATTACGCAGCACCTGAGAACTGATGATCAAATTGCCTTAGTCAATTTTCTTGTGATCGTAAGACCCTGTTGGACATTGATAATGTGGAATGCTGCAGGTCTGGTTCACTGGTTTATTGGCGGGACCGACAGCAGGAAGACCAGCATGGCCTTGGTTGTAGCATGGACTGGGCCTCGTGCCTTGGTGTCACCTGTTTCAGTCACCCAGGAGAGATGACACAGAAGCAGTGTGGCGCAGCATCCATGCTGGGGTCAGTGGTGCCCTCCAATATTTATTCAGTGGAAAGCTGGATTGCATTCGTCTGCACACTGCTGTGGGCTTGTTGTTGCCGACAATATCTATGGACTCAGGGTATACAATATATTTTTTATGTGACTGTATGTTTACCGTTATCTTATATGTGCTACACGTGCCTCGTGCTGTGTATGACTGTTGGTACTGTATTTTGCACCTTGGCCCTGGAGAAACAGTATTTAAATTTGGCTGTATTCATAGGTATTCATACATGGCTGAATGATAATTAAACTTGAACTTGAAATTCAACAATCACCATTATTAAAATACCAGCAGAAATGATTCATCACAGGTGGTGTAGTTTGAAGACCTGATGGCTTCAGACCACAGTTACCTAACATTAATTAGTACATTTGATTCTCTAAGTAAACTAAACTCTTCTTGGGCTTCCAGCCGGGTACAGGTATTGATGATAACCAAGCCTGCATCAAGGAGCACAGGTGGCGTATCCGTCTGGGTTACCCAGAGAAATCAGCAGTATCAGAACAATGTATTCACAATGGCCATAGAACTGACTTTGATGGCACCAAACTACTGTGCCGACCCAATGGCTTTTGGGACTGCCTGGTAACAAAGTAAGAACCAGAAATCGATTGTAAACAAGGTGGGAGAGCAGAAACATGATTGGATGAGGACTAACCAATCAGAAAGGATGGCCTACAGGGTATAAATACCACTGAACTAGACATGCCCATGCATCAAGCAAAACACAGTCAGCTTCTGGAGCTAACCAGAGTTGGCTCGACTGGAAGCTGGTTGTGTTTTGCTTGATGCGTGAATGTGGTTTGGAACCTGTTGAGGGAAAGATAGTGGGGAAGGAACGGAAATTGCTGGGAGGGGTCGTGTGGGTCCAGTAATGGCGGACAAGATAAGGGGGGGCTGAGGGAAAGAAAGTGGAGAAGGAGAGGGATAGGGACTTGGGATCAGAGGTAGGTAGCTGGGGAGAGGTGGATTATTGTGAAGGGAGAAATAAAGGGAATGAGGAGGTAGTGAGGGGTCAGATGAATAAAAACCAAGACAAAGGGAATAAAAGAATATGAAATGATAGTGGAGAAAGCTCTGAAAGTGAGGAAGATGAACAAGCTCAGAGAGGAGGTGTTGTCATAATTAGGTTTAATGAGAAGGCTCAGGGGCATATGAAGAAAATTAACCCGTTTGTGCTAACAACAACTCTGGCAAATAAGATAGGGGAAATAGTATTTGCAAAAGTCCTTAATGATGGCAACTTATTGGTAAGATGTGCGAATGAGGAACAACTTGAGAAAGCATTCAAGCTAAAAGAGATAGGAAAGTGCAAGGTGGAATACATTGGGAGGGTGGGAGCACAAAATAGTCATTGTAAAGGAGTGATCACGGGGGTACCAATAAGTATAAATATGGAGGAGTTAAAGAGGAATATCAAAGAAGGGAAAGTAATGAATGTTCAAAGACTGAAAAAACAAAGGAGGGAGTGAAAAAGGAAAGTGAATCAGTATTGATTGAATTTGAAGAAGAAAGAGTGCCAAGGAAGGTGTTCCTGGGTTTCATGAGTTACCCAGTAAGGGTGTATGTGCCAAAGCCACTGAGGTGCTATATTGTCAAAGGTTTGGACACATAGCTAAAAACTGTAAAAGGCAGAGGAGATGTGCTAGATGTGGGGGTGATCATGAATATGGAAAGTGCGGAACAGGAGTTCAATGAAAATGCTGCAATTGTGGAGGAGCTCATAATGTTGCATATAGTGGGTGTGAGGTTGTGAGGTTGTGAGACAGGAGACTAAAATTCAAGAAATAAGAGTGAAAAGAAAGATCACTTATGCAGAAGCTGTAAGAATGTCAAGAGAACAGAATAATGCTCCTAATGAACAGGGAGAAATGGGGATACGAGAGATGCAACAAAGAACAAATGACAGGATTTATGTAGACAAAAAGGCTCTAGTAACATTCATTGCAGGAGTGATTAATAGTATGGCTGAGGTAAAGTCAAAAAGTGACAAAATTCAGCTGGTGGTAAAAGCAGCAGTAAACCATTTAGGGTTAGTAGGACTGATATGGGAGGAAGTGAGGGAGAACCTCACTAATCAGTCAAGCCAGGAAGTGTCATGTGTTGGTTAATACTAATTACTGTCATTCTTTTACAATGGAATGCAAGGAGCTTACTGGCCAATAGCCAGGAATTCAAGCACTTTATTAAAGAAATGGTTGTAAAACTGGATATAGTGTGTATTCAGGAAACTTGGTTGAAACCAACTTTAGACTTTTTGGTATATGGGTATACAATGATAAGGAAAGATAGAAATCTAGGGGGAGGAGGGGGTTGTGCTATGTTAATCAAGCAAGGTATACCATATAGGGTACTGGAAAAAGGAGATGATCAGGAATACATAGTGGTGGAAGTGTGGGAGAGAGGGAAGGGAGTGGTTATAATTAACTACTACAATCCATGTAAAAGGTTGGATTTGGACAGCCTATTAAAGATACAAGGACAAAACAGACATAAAGTAGTGTGTTGTGCAGATTTCAATGCTCATAGCACAATATGGGGGGGGATCAGATTACAGATCCAATTGGAAAGGTAATTGAAGATTTGATGGAAGAAAGGGATTTGGTGTGTATGAATGATGGTAGCGGCACAAGGATAGATATAACAACAGGAACTGAGTCAGTGTTAGATATTACGTTAGTGTCTAATACCTTGGCTGGCATTAGTAACTGGGGAGTTTGGACTGCTTCAACAGTAGGCAGTGAACACTACCCAGTTTTGTGTTCAGTGGGTGAAAGAGTTGAAGTAAGACCAGGTGGCAGAACCCCAAAGTGGGTGTTTGAAAAAGCAGATTGGGGTAAGTTCCAGAAATTGAGTGAAGAAGGGTTGACAAAGATTGATATTTCTGGAAATGTAGATGAATTAAACAGTCAGGTGACTTCAGCAATTATCATGGCAGCAGAAGGATCTATACCTAGGAGTAAAAATAGGATGAATAGAAAACTGGTACCATGGTGGACAGAGGAATGTTGCCAGGCTGTAAAAAACAGAAATAGAGCATTCAGGCTAGTTAAAAGAACCCATAATATGCAGCATTTGGTTCAATATAAGAAAGCACAGGCAGTGGTGAGAAGAACTATACGTCAAGCTAAAAGGGCAAGTTGGAGGAGTTTTTGCAACAAGGTAGGAAGAGCAACACCTGTGGGAGAGATATGGGGAATGATTAAGAGGATGGGAGGAGATAGAAGGGAATGGGAATATCCAGTAATGATATCTGAGGAGGAAACTGCAGTCTCCAGTAGGGATAAGGCTGAGGTCATGCCCAAGTCATTTGTACTGATACACAGTTCAGAAAATTTGTCTGAAGAAGGGAGAAGAAGGGAAAGAATAATGAGCCAACACCCAGGTGTGTTAAGCAAGAGGGAAGGAACAGATGATATAATTGATGATCCATTTACATTAGCAGAAATGGTGAGAGCAATAAAGAGATCGAGACCAACCTCCCCAGGGAAAGATCTGATATGCTCTGTGATGCTAAAAAATCTAGGAGAAGGAGCGCTCTTGAAGTTGCTGCATTTTTATAACAGAGTGCGGGAGGAGGGAAGATTACCAAGTGCATGGAAAGAAGCAGTAGTAATTCCAATAAGAAAGCCTGGCAAGGATCTGTCAAAACCCACTAGCTACAGACCAATTGCATTAACATCAAGTATATGTAAGATAATGGAAAGGATGATAACTGAAAGGTTATCATATGAGCTTGAGGAAAGGGGAATGCTGGCAAGTTATCAGAGTGGTTTTAGAAAGGGAAGGAATTCCATGGACTCAGTGATAATGTTAGAGACTGAAATAAGGAAGGCCCAGGCAAATAGAGAGTCAGTAGTGGCAGTGTTCTTTGACATTGAAAAAGCCTATGATATGATGTGGAAGGAAGGATTATTAATTAAACTGCACAAGATGGGGGTTGGTGGGAGAGTTTTTAATTGGATTAAAGATTTTTTGTTTGGTAGAAAAATTCAAGTTCAGATTGGATCAGAATTATCAAAACAGTACATAGTGGAAAATGGCATACCTCAAGGTAGTGTGATTAGCCCGTTACTTTTCATCATTATGTTCAATGATGTCTTCACAAAGGTACCAGTGGATATAGGTAGGTCACTGTTTGCGGATGATGGGGCCTTGTGGAAAAGAGGCAGGAACTTGGACCATATAATCAGGAAACTACAAGAAGCAATTGATGAAGTGGTGGAGTGGGGTTATGACTGGGGATGTAGATTTTCAGTAGATAAAACGCAAACTGTATTTTTTTTTTAACCAGGAAAAGAGTTGAGGTAGGGAAGAAGTTAATGATGTATGGGGTTGAATTAGAAAGGGTTGCATTTTAAATTTCTGAGAGTAATATTTGATTCACAATTAACATGAGCAGACCATATCAGGAAAGTTGAGGAGAAATATAAAAAAGTAATAAATGTGATGAGATGTTTGACTGGTAGGGAATGGGGAGCAAGTTGTTCAGCGTTGAAGAGAATGTATGTGGCTTTAGTGAGATCTGTGTTGGACTATGGAAATATAGCATATGGATCAGCAGCTAGGTCTCTTATAAGGAAACTGGATGTGATTCAGGCTCAGGCCTTGAGAGTGTGCAGTGGGGCTTTTAAAACGTCACCAGTGTCAGCCCTACAGGTAGAAATGGGAATAATGCCTTTGGAACTAAGAAGGATGCAACTGATGGCAAACTACTGGGCTAACTTGCAGGGGCACAATGATTCTCACCTTGCTAAAGGAGTGTTGCAGGAGTGCTGGGAAAATGGGAGGTTTCAGAGGGATACCTTTAGTCGAGTAGGGAATGATACCGCGAAAGAATGTGGAGTGTTTGATCTGAGGATAAGTCCTTCAGTAGTTTATCCGGTTGTAGCTCCATGGAAGCTTGTATGGCCTGACATAGACTGGCATTTGTTAGAGGTAAGAAGGAAAGAAAGATATAAAACAGATTTGGTAAATGCATTTAACTGTCATGTGATGGAAAAGTATAGTGATTATACTCACATTTATACGGATGGTGCAAAGGAACCTGAAACAGGAGTGACAGGGTTTGGGGTGGTTATACCAGCAAAAGAAATTGGAATCAGCAGAAGAACATCTAATAAGTTAGGGGTGTTTACAGTGGAGATGCTGGCGGTGTTGGTTGCGTTGCAATGGGTGCAGAAAGCCAGACAAGTCAAAGCATTGATATGTTCAGATTCATCCTCAGTTCTAGCAAGTTTAAGGTCTTTTCACACAAACAGTCGGCAAGATGTACTTTATGAAGTCCTTCAGTTAGTTACAAGAATTGCAAATCAGGGAGGTCAGGTAAAATTTCTATGGGTTCCAGCACATGTAGGGGTGAAGGGGAATGAGAGGGTGGATGAGTTGGCAAAGAGGGCATTAAAGAAAGAAAATGTGGAAATGCACATTAGTATCAGTAAAGCAGAGGTTAAGTGTGTAATCTGGAAAAAAGTCAACCGAATGTGGCAAGAGAGATGGGACAGGGAGGGGAAAGGGAGGCATTTATATCAAATACAAAAGAGTGTTGCAGGTACTAGGGTAGGTAATGGAAACAGAAGAGAGGAAACTGTGTGGACTAGGTTAAGGCTGGGGCATTGTGCATTAAACAAAACATTGAAAATGCGAGGGAAACACCAGACAGGACTGTGTGAGGAATGTCAGGAAGAGGAGTCAGTAGAACATGTAGTTTTGTGTTGCAGGAAGTATGGGATACAGAGAGAGATGACGAGAATTAAATTAAGGGAGTTGGGGGTGCAGGAATTCACATTAAAAGGGTTGCTGGGCATGGGTGAGAGAGCACGTCCGGGTATTTTTAGCGTTTTTAAGGGGTACAGGGGTTTCTTATAGGATATGATGGATAAACAGGAATAGGGTACTAGGATGGTCAAAGATGGGAGGGTAAAGTGTGGGGGGGGGTGTGCGCGCGCGCGATTGGGTGAAGGGATTTAGAATATATGTCAAGTGCACATTCCGGAGCAGAGGGTGGCGGTAATGCACCATTAAGCTGGATGCCAACCGCTGTAAAACAAGATACAGACAGACAGACAGACAGATGCCTACACATAATCCCTGATAAAAATAGCAGAGTTTGTCATCAAAACATCATTTATAACCGATACCTGCACCCGGCTGGAAGCCCGAGAAGTGTTTATTCCTCATACACGCCAGAAAAGCACTAGATCCTTTTTCATCTGGAAGAAAGACTAAAGGTTATAAGTAGCTAAATTACTTACTTTAGTAGAGAAATGGGGAAACACTGTATATCAGAAGACAAAAGAGATAATATTTTTCTAAATACTAATAAATTAGCTTCTATGATTCTTAAAATATATGAAGTATTTATCCCTGATGTAATTCTGTACCATCGAAGTCTGTGGATTGTAATTTAAAATTAAAATATTTGTCCAATGTTGTTATGGCAGTAGTAAATGTTGCCACTGTTGTAATTAGCACAACACACTTCTGTATTGTGCACTTTGTGGTAGGTTTTTGGAAGCTTTCATTTTCCCTGGAACCTTTAAATGAGATTTGTTCAGAAGCTCACTGAGATATTACATACCTCATTTGTTGGAGATATGGTATTTGCATACATTTGACACTGATTCACCCTATATGAAGTTTATATCAAGGTTAGTTATCAAAATCCATATTGATGCCCTTAACAAATAAATTTGTTTGGTGGTAAGAGCAACTTGTATTTTTACTGTGGTTAGACTTTATTACCGCCTTTTGCAATGTTTTGTTGCAGTTGGCACAGAAATAGCTTAATTTCAACATGATTCCTTGACCATATGACTATTTAGAGATACAGCACAGTAATAGGTCTTTGCAGCCCAACAAGCTGCCCAATCATACCATGTGGCCAAAAACCTATCAATCCATACGTCTTTGGAATAAGGGAGGAAACCCGCGCGTACGCACAGCAAGAATGCACAGCTTTCTTACAGACGGTCACTGGCACTGTAACAGTATTTAAAAGCACTTATAGGATTGCAAGTTTTATCTGTAATGTAGAATGTAAAAGAAATATGTGCATTTAGATTGTATCTCACACTTAAAGTAGTTGAAAGTGTGAGAAATGATAATCAGGGGCAATCTCCTAGGAATAACTTCTCTGGTCTCTTTAAAATGGTGCCATGGAAGATAATATGTAGGATCTCACGAAAATTGATTAATTCAACATAATGTTGGAGTGTCAGCTTACGTTTCTGTATTTAAGTCCTTAGAATTAGATATAAATCCAGAATCTGTGACTCAGAGGCTAGAATGCTATTTCAGAGTCAGAGGTGACACAAGCTGAGGTAAATTCAAGTGGTAATCTTCATTTAAATGGTAATGCTTCTGTGAAGCATTTTGACATGTTTTGCTCAGTTATATAAATACAAATTGTGGTAATGAGAACATAACATAGCATGGGCATGTGGTAAAATGGATATTTTTCTTCTCAAAATTTGTTTGAATGCATCTAAGTTCTGGCTATTTTGCTTTCCCAGTGCCCAAAGTCCACCAACAGTAAATTTCATTGCCCATCTGGGTTCATACTTAACAAAGCCTTTCTGATAAATTTAATAAATAAGGGTGGCATAGAGGTGAGAGTAACTTCTCACTGCACTAGTGACCTGAGTTTAAATTTTGCTGCTGCCTTTAAGGATTTTATATGTTTTCCTCGTGACAAGACGGACTTCCTCCAGTTGCTTCGGTTTGTTCTCACATTCTAATCATGGATGTGTTTGGGTTAGTAACTTGTGGGCATGTTAATCTAACCTAAATGGTTGTTAGAAATTTATCTAAATTTCTAAAGTTCAGGCAGATGGGTTCATCAGCTGTGGTTGGTAGCTCATCTAGAAAGAGGGAAAACTGTGACCTCAAACCTCTGCTGCCTTGCTTCTATACTAATGGTGAAGGCTTAGCGAATAAAACCCAAGGATAAATCCGGAGCTGGAACCCATTCGGCAGTTCTACGTTGGGTTCAATGCTGATTAGCAATTCCTGCAATGCTGCTGGTGCCAAAATGCATTGGCCTCTGTCATTTCTTTGGATTCACCAGCTGTGTGGAGTGGAGGTGGCTGCTGCATGGGCAACAGCTTCCTTTCTATTTCATGCTGCCCTGGGCTGTGAACTGACAGCCAGGACGCAACATCCATGGTCGACCCCAACCGACGGAGAGACTCAATCTAAATCATGTTACCTGCATTTCTCGTGTTTGCATTTGTTAAATGTTAGTTTGTATGTTTCAGCTGTACAGCATATAAAATTATACAAGATATTTTGGTGAACACCAACTGATGGATTGGCATTAGATGGGCAGACTAATCACAAGAACTTAATTATCTACTGCCAATACTCACGGTGAAGAATGGACAGAAGGCAATACACTGATAGATCACGAATAGCTTATGGCAGAAACATCTGCAAAACTGTTGATTCTGAAATACTGTTTGTGGATTGTTTTAAAATCTCATATTTTATGCAGTACAATCTGCTACATTGAGTTTGTGCTCCTGTACTAACATGTTCACATTTGATCAGCTAGATAAGATGCTAGAAAGTGTAACAAATACTTTCTAATGGAAAAATGTCTCACAAAATATCTGAAACTGCTTCATAGAGTGAGTATTGAACTGCTGTATAAAATCAGGAGAGGTTGCTATAACGATGATTGTGTCCTAATGCTATGCCCCGCCCCCCGCCATTTTTACTTTAGTTAACAGAGAATTTTTCAGGACCATGTTTGAAAAACTGGGATTCTCCAAAGGAAAATTGTCAAAACACAGATATATTCATTAATTCACTCAGCACAGAAAATAGAGCTTTGGCTCAACTGATCCATGCTGACCAAGATACCCATCTAATCTGGTTCAATTGCCCTGTGTTTGGCCTGTATTCCTCATAGAAGGCTACAGATTAAATGTGAGTAAATGGGATTTACAAAACCTAGTACCATGGTTGGTGTGGATGTGGTCATCTGAACTGGCTGCTTCTATAAACATATCATTCATATCTTTAGGGTAATTTTTGTCAATCTTGGAATACATCTTCTGGAAAGAAAATATTGTGTTTCAACACACTTTCTTAGAATCACTTTATTTGATTGTTTATTTATCACTTTACTTCTCTTGGTTGTGAGTTTGTTATCATCAGCAACACTTCTTGCACATCTTAAATGCCCTTCAAAATTCCGTAGTGGAGCTACCTTGAATATTTCTGGCCTTTACAATGAAATTATTAGTACATCACTTGAGGATGGAGTTCTAGGATTCAGACCTAACAGCAAAGATTGATATGGCTTTGATATATATTTCCAATAGTATGCAACCTGAAGTGGAACATGCACATGGTGATGCTCCCATGTACCTGCTGTTCCTGTCCTTTGTTTGGAGAGGTGCTGAAAATGCTGCTGAGGCAAGTAAATGCTGTGCAATTTTGTAAATGATCTGTGTTGCAGTAGCTGTGTACTGGTGATAGTGGAGCTGATGAGTTAGATTGGTGGAGAGTGTATCTGTGAAGCAAGCTACTTTGTCCTGTCAAACTTCTTGAGTTCTTGAGCTACAGTCATCGAGGCAAATGGCAAATATTTCATAACACCCTTGACTTGTGGCTTCCGGACAGTGCAAGGATTCTGGAATTCATGAGAGGAATCTGTTGTTAGAAGTAAACTGGCCTCTGACATGCCCTTTTTGCCAGAGTAATTCTATAGCTTGTGCAAGTCAGTATCTAGCTGATGGGGTGGGAATTCAGTGATGGCAATAACTATGAATCTTAAAGGTAGGTGGTTGGACTCTCTACCTGCAGCTGCTTATTGCCTTAACTGTAGGTGACATGAATGCAACTTGCTACTTGCCATTCCATGGTTGAATGGTGATTAGGTCTTCCTGCATGCAGGTGTGCCCTTAACAACTCCTGCTGTGACATCCTGGGGGTAGAATGACCAATGGAGTATTTTTCTGTTGATGCCCAATGATTTTACTAGGTAGATTAAGAGGAGTTTTAAACCTGTGTAATTAAGAGTAATATGAAGAGGAAAAAAATCCAATAACTAAATAGGCAGAAGACACTTTGGAAAGGTGAAACCCAAGGGTAAGTTTTTATTATACTGATCATATGTTTCGAACCCGAAATGGCAAGGCGTGTAGAAATTTAATAGTGTTCCTTTATACTGAGATAAGTATTTGAAGAAGGGTGTTGAATTACATTTCAAACAAATCACTACATATTTGATGGGCCACACCATGACTGCATAAACTAGGACTGCAAAACACTAACAGTTCATAGTGATTCAGATCATACAAAACCTTCATTGAAATGGTACTTTTGCTATCCCAACCCTATCAAATATGAGGGCAAGGACTAGGGCAGAAAATTTTCATTGCATTATGAATGTTGCAGAGGTTGAAAATATTTTGTAGTACTTCTAATTTCAAAATTGTAAGCACCGTGTTTTTGCTCTTCAACATAAAGTTCAGAATTGGAAGCTTGTGGTCAAGAAAATCTCGATGATGAATTTTCATAGCAATTTTTATATCCAACCTTTCACTGCTGTGGTTCACAGAAAACCATGCTCAGTTTTGATTTCAGTGCAGAAATTATTGAGACAAAAATCATTGCTTTTTTGAATAGAAACACACGCAACCAATGCTGAGCATGGTGCAGTGTCTAAGGGCCACAAATTCATGTGAGTGACACTAGTTAGAAACTGGTCAACAACAGTCTCCTGTCCAAATTAAGCAGCATACTGTCCCAAATAAATGAAAGGAATCCTGCCTATTTTCTCGATTAGTATTTGTCCTTTAAGAGTTGTCCCAAGGAAGTGGTTGCCCAATTAACCAATGTACTAGTTAACTGGAATCCTCTGTATTTTGAATTCATGAGTGGAATTCAATTTCAGTTGTTAAATATTCATGTCTTTCTCAAATGCCAAGTGAATATACAATATACTTTGTTTTTCATGCCAGTCTGTAAACTTCTCAATACAAAAAAAGCAAAATCTTTTGAAAACTTGAACAGCTGAAGAGTAATATCATTTCATGATTAACAAAAGGGATTCCTGGAAAACAGCTCATTGAATTTCATAAATCCAGAGGGCTGGGTGAACTGTATTATAAGCAGGTAGATAAACTGTATACTATTTCATGAGGAAAATGGTGAAATTTGTTGCAGCATAAAACTTTGTAAATTAGACATACATAGCCAAAGAGTCTATAGAATTTAAATAAAAATTTGTAAATCCAGTAATTGCTGTATAGTTGCTGAATTAAAATGGTTATACAATAAAAACTAAGGTATTTTTTTTCCTGTGAGGTCTAGATTCTAGAATAGAAGGAAATTATGATAATCCGCTTTTCAACTACAGCGGATTCCTGTTAATTGGGCCATCAGTTAATCAGGGCAACCGCTTATTTAGGACAACTCTTAAAAGAAAAAAAATAATCAAGAAATTAGCCGAGATTCTCATAATTTATTTGGGATACTATAGCACTTTATTTGCGTGTCTGTTAAGACACTGCACCATGCTTGGAGTGAACAGTGTCTAAGTGTGTCAGTTGCGTATGTTTGCATTCAAAAAGCAGTGATTTTTGTTACTGATAGCAAGAAATAAGCAGTAAGACAATTCAGAACTGTTTTGCTCACTGCAGTGTGAATCATTTAAAGCCTGGAGATCCCAGAAATGACTGGGAGTGAAAGTGAAACAACTTCACTACTTCAACAAGTTAGGACCTACAAAAGAATTTGAAAATATCGACAATTACCTTGAATATTACAACAAAACTAAAGGGTTGGAGGATTCAATTGGCAAAAGCACTCCATTATCTGCACCAGGTGCCTGTGCTGATTTTGTTCATTTACCATCAATCAAAAGAATATGACTGTGTAGACTGATGAATTCTTCCATAAATAACTATTCAAAACTAGTTTTACAGTACTGTAAACAACACGAATACTGCAGATGCTGGAAATTCAAGCAACACACATCAAAGTTGCTGGTGAATGCAGCAGGCCAGGCAGCATCTCTAGGAAGAGGTGCAGTCGACGTTTCAGGCCGAGACCCTTCGTCAGGACTAACTGAAGGAAGAGTGAGTAAGGGATTTGAAAGTTGGAGGGGGAGGGGAAGATCCAAAATGATAGGAGAAGACGGGGGGGAGGGATGGAGCCAAGAGCTGGACAGGTGATTGGCAAAAGGGGATACGAGAGGATCATGGGACAGGAGGTCCGGGAAGAAAGACAAGGGGGGGGGGGGGAGGGAACCCAGAGGATGGGCAAGAGGTATATTCAGAGGGACAGAGGGAGAAAAAGGAGAGTGAGAGAAAGAATGTGTGCATAAAAATAAATAACAGAAGGGGTACGAGGGGGAGGTGGGGCCTAGCAGAAGTTAGAGAAGTCGATGTTCATGCCATCAGGTTGGAGGCTACCCAGACGGAATATAAGGTGTTGTTCCTCCAACCTGAGTGTGGCTTCATCTTTACAGTAGAGGAGGCCGTGGATAGATATGTCAGAATGGGAATGGGATGTGGAATTAAAATGTGTGGCCACTGGGAGATCCTGCGTTCTCTGGCGGACAGAGCGTAGATGTTCAGCAAAGCAGTCTCCCAGTCTGCGTCGGGTCTCGCCAATATATAAAAGGCCACATCGGGAGCACCGGACGCAGTATATCACCCCAGTCGACTCACAGGTGAAGTGTTGCCTCACCTGGAAGGACTGTTTGGGGCCCTGAATGGTGGTAAGGGAGGAAGTGTAAGGGCATGTGTAGCACTTGTTCCGCTTACAAGGATAAGTGCCAGGAGGGAGATCAGTGGGGAGGGATGGGGGGGACGAATGGACAAGGGAGTTGTGTAGGGAGCGATCCCTGCGGAATGCAGAGAGAGGGGGGAGGGAAAGATGTGCTTAGTGGTGGGATCCCGTTGGAGGTGGCGGAAATTACAGAGAATAATATGTTGGACCCGGAGGCTGGTGGGGTGGTAGGTGAGGACCAGGGGAACCCTATTCCTAGTGGGGTGGCGGGAGGATGGAGTGAGAGCAGATGTACGTGAAATGGGGGAGATGCGTTTAAGAGCAGAGTTGATAGTGGAGGAAGGGAAGCCCCTTTCTTTAAAAAAGGAAGACATCTCCCTCGTCCTAGAATGAAAAGCCTCATCCTGAGAGCAGATGCGGCGGAGACGGAGGAATTGCGAGAAGGGGATGGCGTTTTTGCAAGAGACAGGGTGAGAAGAGGAATAGTCCAGATAGCTGTGAGAGTCAGTAGGCTTATAGTAGACATCAGTGGATAAGCTGTCTCCAGAGGCAGAGACAGAAAGATCTGGAAAGGGGAGGGGGGTGTCGGAAATGGACCAGGTAAACTTGAGGGCAGGGTGAAAGTTGGAGGCAAAGTTAATAAAGTCAACGAGTTCTGCATGCGTGCAGGAAGCAGCGCCAATGCAGTCATCGATGTAGCGAAGGAAAAGTGGGGGACAGATACCAGAATAGGCACGGAACATAGATTGTTCCACAAACCCAACAAAAAGGCAGGCATAGCTAGGACCCATACGGGTGCCCATAGCTGCACCTTTAGTTTGGAGGAAGTGGGAGGAGCTAAAGGAGAAATTATTAAGAGTAAGGACTAATTCCGCTAGACGGAGCAGAGTGGTGGTAGAGGGGAACTGATTAGGTCTGGAATCCAAAAAGAAGCGTAGAGCTTTGAGACCTTCCTGATGGGGGATGGAAGTATATAAGGACTGGACATCCATGGTGAAAATAAAGCGGTGGGGGCCAGGGAACTTAAAATCATCGAAAAGTTTAAGAGCGTGAGAAGTGTCACAAACATAGGTCGGAAGGGATTGAACAAGGGGTGATAAAACAGTGTCGAGGTATGCAGAAATGAGTTTGGTGGGGCAGGAGCAAGCTGAGACAATAGGTCGGCCAGGACAGGCAGATTTGTGGATCTTGGGTTGGAGGTAGAAACAGGAAGTGCGGGGTGTGGGAACTATGAGGTTGGTAGCAGTGGATGGGAGATCCCCTGGGCGGATAAAGTCAGTGATGGTGTGGGAGACAATGGCCTGGTGCTCCCTAGTGGGGTCACGATCGAGGGGTAAATAAGAGGAGGTATCCGCGAGTTGTCGCTGTGCCTCGGCAAGGTAGAGGTCAGTACGCCAGACTACAACAGAACCCCTCTTATCGGCGGGTTTAATAATAAGGTTAGGATTAGTGCGGAGGGAGTGGAGAGCAGAGCGTTCGGAAGGAGTGAGATTGGAATGGGGACAAGGTGCGGTGAAGTCGAGACGGTTGATGTCCCGTCGGCAGTTAGCGATAAAGAGATCCAGAGCAGGCAGAAGACCAGAGCAGGGTGTCCATGAAGAAGAGGAGGGTTGAAGACGGGAGAAGGGGTCATCGGTGGGGGTGGAAGAGTCCTTGCCAAAGAAGTAGGCTCGGAGACGGAGACGGCGACGGCGGAAGAAAAGTTCCCCATCGTGGCGAACACGGATCTCGCTGAGGTGTGGGCGAAGGGGGACAAAGGTGAGGCCCTTACTGAGGACCGAGCGTTCTGCCTCCGACAGTTGAAGGTCGGAGGGGATGGTAAAGACCCGGCACAGATGAGAGCTGGGATCAGAGGGGGGAGGGGGGAGGCTGAGGGTGTCAATGGAGAGGGGAGGGTTGGGGTGAGAGGAAGATGGAGCCTCCGAGGGCCCAGGAGTTGACGGTGGGATCTGAGGAAGACGGGGCTGCGGAATGGTGGTGGGGGAAGGGGAGACAGGAGTCACAACAGCAGCACATAAAGACCCGGCCTGGAGTTCAAGGCTGGACTGTTACAGTACTGTAGTAGCATTGTGAGTACTCTAATTTGCTTTGTATTTCGTTTAAACACATAATTTGTTACCCAGTTAAATGATAGTTTGTCTCTTTTTTAAAAATAAGTTTTTAAACATTTCCATGAAATTTTCACTAATTGGGGCAGACACTTAATTGGGCCAAGATGTACTGGTCCCGATGTGTCCCAATTAACTGGAATCCATTGTATTCAGATATCCCAATGGTTCAGCATCCAGCTCATTGTGTGTGGGTTCTGCTACTCTCTTCCATTTACTAGTATTGTAATTTCCACCCTCCCTATAAGCTCCCCTGGTTCTGTCTGTGGCACTCACACAAAACTTACCTTAAATGTTTTTCCCAACCTCCTTTGAAACCTATTGGGACTTTAAATTTATCAGGTTCACTGCATAGTATATTATTCTACAGTGTAACACTTTCAATTACTTTTTTCCCCAAAGGGTACTGGAGTATTAACAGAACAATAGCTGATACTCTGGAAAATCGGTTTTTCCAAACACTAAAGTCATGAGTGTGCTGTAATAGTAGATTTTGTGCATGTGGCTCAGGCTCTAACACAGGATAGCAGAAGATGAGAAGTGATATTTCACAGACTTAAACACCAGAATCAACACAGTACATAATCTATATAAACTATTTAAATATAAAAGATCTGTAGCTAACAAATGTGGCTATAAAACTACTTGCAGCATTTAAGGGAAAACTATTAGACTACAAGGAAGTAAGGAGCAAAGTTGAAAAGGCTCACATATAACATACAAGCAAAACCAGTTGGGTCCAATGGTATTTTTCCCCATTTTAAATAATTTACTGCATGCAATTTTATTCAGATATATTACAGGAGAAAGTAAATTTAAACAATGTAATTGCATTTGTGTCAATCTATAAATAAAGATACAATTAAAACCACCTTGAATGCATTGTTTTTCCTTGACATTGTACTAACAAAACAAAGGAGGATCTGGAATTCCATTAGCATCAGCGGGATAAAAAACAAAAATGCAATTGATCTGAGTAACTTTCCGCAGTAAACTGGCACACTGCCTAAAATTTGCAATGGCATGGAAAAGGATAAATCTGGCTTGTATAATGGAGAATAACCACAAATTAGAAAAATACAGAAACTATGCCTCTGTACCATTTAATACACCATAATCTTCATTATTGATACAAGTAAGGTGCTTCTTAGAATAAGAAAAACAATTCAGGTCACAGGCACTTTATTAACATAAAAATAACGTTATTGTATAAATGGAATTAGAATTATGCGCAAAGAGTGTTTAGGCTGCAACTTAAATGCACTTACGATGATAGGCATTGGAAATGTATCCCTATTCATCCATAGTCCGAGGGTTTAAATACTGAAATACTCTCCCTTAAAGTACCATCACCAGATGCTCTGCAGTAACCCAAGAAAATTGATTCTAACCTTCCCAAGGGAAACTGGAACATATATTAAGTGCTGGCCTCAGGAAATGATGGCCACATCTTGTAAAAGGTAAAAAAAAAGTCTATCATCACATTTTAAAACCAAAATAATCCCTACAAGTCACAACCCCTGCCTTGTTTTATTTATTTATTTATTTATTTATTTATTGAGAAACAGCATGGAAAAGGCCCTTTCGGCCCTTCAAGCCACACCACCCAGTATCCCCCCAGCGTAATCCCAGCCTAATCACGGGACAATTTACAATGACCAATTAACCTACCAAATGGTACATCTTTGCACTGTGGGAGGAAACCAAAGCACCCGGAGGATACCCATGCAGTCACGGGGAGGACATCCAAACTCCTTGCAGACAGCGGCAGGAATTGAACAAGGACCACTGGTACTGTAAAGTGATGTGCCAACTATACACCGCTAACCTTGCATTTCAGCTAAATGGACAATTAGCACATTTACAATTGTTCCGTACACAAACATAACTGCTGTTTCATGTATCAATTATGGTGCAATCACACTCTGTGGTTCCTGACCTTTTTCCTTTTTCAAACATTTTTGGCTACAGCTTCAAATATCCAGTTACTATTAAAATAAACAGGCACTGTAATAGGAGTCTGCCATCTCCCATGTTTTTCTTGAGGTCAGCATTAACCAATACACAAATAGAATATTCGCAATATGTTGGGTCTATTAGCTTAAAGTTATACTAAGACAACATCCTCAGAGAAAACTACACTGCTATCTGAAACACATTTTTAAATTTAATGATACCTAGTTACCACATTTGTTATTCTGGCACAGTAACATTTAATATAAATTGTTACTATGAAACAAATTTAATTCAATTTTCCTTCTTTTCCCCACAAAATGTTATCAATAAGGGATCTCAGCCAAATAATTATTTTTCATATGTGAACATGAACAGTAAATATTTGGCAATATTTGGCCTAAGAACACTTTAAAAATGTGTCTGATTACATAAGAGGATAAGAAAACCAAGCAATCTGCTCTGCCATTTAATAAGATCACGGTTGATCTAATCTTGGCTATGTACTTCCTGTTCTGTTGCCAGATCCCGAGACTCACTTCTGCTCATCTCTTTACATATGCTTATGAACTCAAATTTAAAATCAGGTTCAAGTTTATTGTCATTTGACTATACATATACACAACTAAATGAAACAACATTTTTCCAGACTTCAGTGCACCAACATATATCACACACAGCACATAAAACAAAATATTACAGGAACAAGTTAATAAAAATATAAATCAAAATGCACATAGTGCACAGCACAGGTAAATTCCACTTGCACAACATGCTGAATTCTTGGAATTCACTATCTTTTGAGAGAAAAAACTCCTTATCTGTGAAATGGGTGACCTGTTATTCTGATACTATGTCTCTCCCCCAACAATTCCATATACAGTACCTTCACTGGGAGAAATCACACTCTCAGCATCCAGCCTCAGAACCTTTTTGTTTTTCAGTAAGATCACCTCTTAATCATCCACATTGCAATAAGTAAGGCCCACCCTGTTCAATGTTTATGTGTCAAGCTCTTCATTTCAGCATTCAACCTAGTGATCCCTCTCTGCCCTGTCTCCCACACTAGTACAGCTTCACTGGTGTATGAAAATTATGAAAATAACATCTCTGCTATCCTAGCTGTGACCTCACCAGCATCCATAAAATTGTATTAAGGTTTATACCTTTATTTCCCATACCTCTGGCAATTAAGGCCAATGTTCTTTTAGACTTCATGGTAGTCAAAGGGTTGAAACACACATCACAGCATGAGTCAATATTTGGAGGTTGTCACTTGCGATGGTGGTTCATAGACTGAAATTCTCTGGGAATGTTAAAAAAATACAACCAAGGAGATTGATAATAACACCAGTGAAGGACTGACTTTCCACGATCGATTGATCATGCAATGAACTGGTCAATGCAAAGGACAATGCCCCAATTTAATATCTTCTCAACTTCAGAAAGCAACAGTAATAAAATGGGAAATTAGCCTGTGTTGCTGCAATCCCGGGTCTCAAATAGAAGGAACGAGAAACCCGCCATCTGGTTGTGGTGAGATAACCAAAATATCTCCAATGGCAACCACAGCCATTGTGACAGACAAAAGCTCTGGCTGTTACAATGATAAGAGACAATCGGAGGCCAAGGGAGACCATGCGGTTAGACCTGATAATAAGAGCTCCATGGAGAATAAGGTCTTCATAAGATGTGAGAGTGCAATTAGTTTCAGGCTCTTCTATACCCAATTTGCTTGGTCCTAATAACAAGGATGCAACATGATGCTGAGGGGGAAAATGGAGTTGGTTTTGTGGCAGCCAGTGGTTTAGCCGCAAAGGGATGAAAATCAGCAAAATCAGTCAGACCAGGATTGGTCCATCCATCTCATTAGAGAAAAACATACAGTATAGGAGGGAGTCTTGGAATCTGGATTTAACTCCTTCCCAAGCCTGGAAATATACAACCCAGAATCACAGACTCAAAAACCAACATCCATGAGAAGAGACATTCAAGAATTTCCATGGGAAGTCATAAATCTATAGGAGACTGGTCACATTGCACTTTGAGAAGCTGTATATCATGCAAGTTATGGTTGCCTGTCTATTGTTTCTGCTAATTTGCATAAAACCAAGTAGACCTTTCATCAACTATCAGATGTGATTTTAACAATCTCAAGATTGCACAATACCTACTTAATTATTTGCTGTCTTCCTATTTACATGCTATCTTTTTTTGTGTTCCATCGAATCTACCATGCAGATCTTTGTTTTGCAATATTTTGCAAACTCATTCTGATTAAATAAAAATTTGCTTACTCATTCTTCTTTGCAAAATTAATAACTTCATTTCCCACATTATATACCACCTGCCAACTTTGTACCCATTCACTTAACTCCAATTGAGATCCCTTTGCATGTTTTGTAACCTCACAACTTAGCTATCTCACTAATCTACATGTTGGAAATCTGGCTAAACTACAAGTGGCCTCTCCATTCAAGCCATTAATATAGCTTAGACATAATTCAGGCGCCAGTACATATGTTTGCAGTACTCCGCTGGTTATTGTTTGCCAATGTCAAAAAGGATTCGTTTATTCCAATTCTCCATTTTCCCCAACACTCCAATTTATAACCCCCAACCCAATATTCTTTACTTTGTGTTCTAGCACCTGACCAAAATGCCTTCTAAAAATACACCTGACCTACAGGTCTGTTTTATCCAAACTATTCATTACATTTCAAACAACTTTGGCATACTTATTACACATGATTTATTTTAAAGAAAACTATGCTGACTCTGCTAAATGTCTTCCTTTTACCTTCTCAACAATGATTTCTCTTAAACAATGGCTTCCTCTTAATTAACAGCATTTTTCTAATGACAAATACGAGGTTAAATAGCATAGAATTCCCTTCCTTCTGCCCCTCTTTTTTTTTTGATGCGTGGCATTGCAATTGCAGTTTTCCATTTCCCTGTGGCTTCTTTATAATCTATACAATGTTCCTAGTTGCCAATTAAATCATCACTATTTATGCTCCAAATTCTTCTAACACCTTCAAAATGGGCCATCAGATTCAGGAAAAATGTCAGCCCCTGGTCCAATAGTGTGGTTACTAGTGACAGAGATTACTTTAAGATTTTCCCCTCCTTATGGCTCTTTGATTATTTATTATTATTGGAATGCTTCTATTTTTTTCTATGACAAAAGTCACTTCAAAATAATTTCATAGAATCTCTGCCATCTTCTTAATTCCCCCATCTCATCCACTAAATCAATGTTTTGCTTTAGCTTTTTTTTCTACATTTACTATTTATTTTCTGTATTTCCATTATTTACTTGCTTGTTCTCATACTTTATAATTTGTCATCATTATTTGCTGGTTTCTGGTCATCTGCCAATCTTTTAATCAACACAGATCTTCACAACACTGTATGCCTTTTTGATGAATTGGATATCTTCCCTAACTTCATTAGTGTAGGCAAGGGTGATGCATCTTTCATATGGAATCATAATTGCTAACTAAATATACTTAGGGAGCATCTCTGCCATAATTCAACATAGTTCAGCCTCTAAATTGATCCAGCATTTGGGCTGGAAGAATGTAGTATATGAAATCATTCAAACCAGTATGATGTCTAGTTAACTTTAATATGGCAGAGAGGAAGTGGAATGAAGTCCATTACTCTTGGCACTCACCTCGTTCATGTATGTCAACATCAGATAAATAGTCCACCAGCACAAAGGTGAAGTCTGTGCATGTGGAAATTAACACTTCCGTTGATGCGATCAAGTACAATGTTCTAAATGATAGAGAAGAGGAGATGCAATAGTGAGAAAAGCATTGGCAGGATCAATAGTTAACAGACAGCAAGTGGATTGGGATAAGGAATTTTCCACTAAAAGGATCCATTAAGGTAAGACATAATATGACTACACCAAACAAATAAGCACAATGTTATAGTCACACGTGTCATTAACCACCAGCAGCACCTTGAACCAAGTGAAACAAGAGAAAAAGGATTCAGTTTGTGAAGGTGGAGAACCCTCCTACAAGGCACAAATGTAACTGCCTTGGACAAAAAGCAGGTGAAAATGCAAGATCCTGAAAATGTGTGGTAGCAGAGACAAAGTCTATGGAATAATAAACAGAAAGTGCACAGTAGTTTGTCAAGATACTCTGTCTTTTTTTAATTAAGGGATAAAGTAATGACCTTTTGTAAAAGACTGTCAGGTGCAGAAATTGAAGCTTCACAAGTATGAAATCTATTCTGGGTGAAAGGGAAGAATAGTTTCTGTGGCGATTTCCTGTAAGATGAGCTTAGAGTGGAAAATGAGAGAAGTGTTTGAGAAAGCAATATACAAAAGAGAGAAACAGAGGTAAGAATTAATAAAATAATTTGAACATGGTGACGAAGGATGGCAATGGGTGATATAGGGAGAGTCACTCTGGTAATGGTTCCTCCTGCAGTGCGCTCTATTGTACAACTTGTAGCATTAAGGCAACTGTATCAAATGAACAAC
Organism: Mobula birostris; assembly: GCF_030028105.1. Classification (NCBI taxonomy): domain Eukaryota; kingdom Metazoa; phylum Chordata; class Chondrichthyes; order Myliobatiformes; family Myliobatidae; genus Mobula; species Mobula birostris. The sequence goes on along the minus strand of NC_092372.1, from coordinate 62,057,352 downwards.
GTGAGTAACAAATGACTTGGTAGATCAGGCAACAGAGAAAGTAGTGCTGGAGCCATTCATTGTTGCATTGTTAACAGCAGATTTTAAGATCTGAGGGAGAGCAATTAAGATAATAAACTCATCACAGTCACTGGCCAAATCAAAGATGATGATGAATGAGCATTTAGGAGCGAGATTAAAAATCTACCTGAATGGTGCCACATAGTAACCTTTCAATGAAGGTGAAAGAGGTGAAAATTGACTACAGAAGCAGGAAAGTGGAAGTCTATAAGCCAGTCCTCAGAGGATCAGAGGTGGAAAGGGTCAGCAACTTTAAATTCCTCAACATTATTATGTTAGAAGATCTGTTTTAGGTCCAGCATGCACTTGCCATTACAAAGAAGGCACGGCAGCACCTAGACTTTCTTAGAAGTTTGCGAGAATTTGGCATGTCATCTAAAGTTTTGATAAACTTCTAAAGATGCGCGGTGAAAGTATACTGACTGGATGCATCACAGCCTGTTATAGAAAGACAAGTGCCCCTGAATAGAGAAGCCTACAAAAAGTAGTGGATACAGCCTAGTCCATCAGGGTTAAAGCCCTCCCTATCACTGAGCACATCTGCATGAAGTGCCATTACAGGAGGGCAGCATGTATCATCAGGAACTCCCACCACCCAGGACAGGATCTCGTCTTGCTGCTGTAATCAGGAAGGAGGTACATGGCCCTCAGGACACACACCACCAGGTTCAGGAACAGTCCAGGCTCTTAAACCAGAGTGGATAACTTTATTCACCACATCACTTAACTGTACCCACAACCTATAGACTCACTCTCAAGGACTCTTCATCTCATGTTCGATATTTTGTTTGTGTCTTTTTGTTTGTATTTGCACAGTTTGTTGTTTTGTAAACATCAACTGTCAATCTTAACATGTGCAGTTTTTCACTTATTCTATTGTATTACTTTGTATTTATTGGGAATGTAAACAAAAAATGAATCTCAGGGTAGTATATTGTGACATAAATTTACTTTGATAATAAATTTACTTTAAACTTTGGACTCATTAAGGCATGTTTTAATTTCCCGAAGGTACTAGCAAACTACCTGGCATTTTACAACAAATCAAAAAACATCCTGGACACCTTCATCAAAACTATATCATGACTTACAGTTGTTCTTTTAAAAAAACTGAATCTAAAATTAGAATCTGCAATGGTGGGATTTGATGGACATTCTTTAACTTATATATCCAATCTTTTATTTGTCTTGTAACATATCTATTCCAGGACTTATCATCAGTCTGTGAAATACATAACTAAAGGGTTTATCCTCAGAGTTCTATTTCCATCCTGAAAAAAAATACACAATGTTCTCAGCTTCTATTTAACTTTACTTTCACCAAATGTTTTGGAACAGGGCTATATATCTGATAAGCAGAGCAAACATCAAATTTTAATTCAACAGTTGTGCATATTTATAAACATTGAAGTGCCCTCTGCATTATTCTCCCTTATTAAAACATCCGAGAACATTATTTGGATAATGTGAAAGTAATATTGCAAATTTAATTCTTATCTTATCAAAAGCACTATAACTTAGTCTAAATATTTTCTATGGATTTGGTACAGAATTAATTTGTTCCATATACTAAAACTTGACAAAATAGAACTGACTGGCAGACAAAAGAGCAGACATGAGCCCCAATACCACGCAAAAAGAAAGAACAGACGGGTAAGCCATACCCTCTTAAGTAATGGAAATTAAATAAATCAACAAGTACATAAGAATATCTGGAGTCACCATGTTAAATAGCATGTTAACATTCAAGCAAGAAGGGCTAACAATAAGAAAGTTATAAAGGAGCATATAATTACTCAAGAAGAAAAGAAATGAGCAAGATGGTGCTAAACGGTGACTCCTTTGCTTACATCTCTGGAAGCAGTTCTATTTCAATCTGTAATGTCTATATTTTTCCTCTTTCAGGGTTCTTTTGCAGCCCCTGACCTGGAATTACATGCTGACTATGGTTCTTTGCAGGAATGGGACCCGCTCACAGGGTTTCACTATGGGCTGTTATCCATCATGCCAAGGGCGCGGCGTAAGAGTTCGGCTCACCTTTGGAGGCTTAGGATTTCGGGGCTCTGGCGAGAGGCAGATCTAAGGTCGGTGTCCCAACAGACCAATATGGCGTGGGAGCTGGAAGGTCGTTGGCTATGTGCCCAGAGACCTGAGATCTTTGGGCACAGAGCTCGGAAAAAGCGACACAATGGACTTTTAACATTGTAAACCAGCAAGCTGTTTGTTATGTCTCCCCTCTCGCTGTGAAACAGAGATACCTCTTTCTCCCTTATTAGGGAGACAGAGCCTGTGGTATATCGAATACCGCGTGAAATGTGAAGTCTTTGGAGTACTGCAAGTCTGTGTCTTTGCTGTTGCCTTGCTCCAGGCTTGAGTGCTCAGTGCCAGGTGCCGATGCTTTTTTTTGTCGGTGGGGAGGAGAGAGGATTGTTGCTTGCTGCTGCTTACACACGAGAGAGGGGGGTGCTGGGGGGACCTTAGGATTCCAACATTTAACTGTCATTCATTCTTTGGGGGCACTGCTCTGTTTTTGTGGATGGTTGCGAAGAAAAAACATTTCCAGATGTATATTGTAAATATTTCTCTGACATTAAACATACCTTTGAAATCTTTGAGTGAAAATTTGAATTATTACTAGTGGCGGATTGCCTTCAAAGACTCAGCTAGTCTGTAAAATGTCAGAAGAAAAATCCAGTATTTTGCAACCATAGCCTTATAACGCACTTGAAACAATGACTGGATATACAAGACAAAAGAAAATACTTATGAAGATTAAATAATAAATGCAACCAAATCACCTGCCAATATTATCAATTGCTGTAGTGAAGAATTTCTGATAATCTTCTGCTACTTAAGTTATTAGTAAAGGATTTCTTTATCCTGCATCAAAACATGGATCTCAAACATATCTATGTGTAATTATCTTTATAATGAGAGCCCTAATGTTAATTGTAACAAAGGAACGATACACTCAAGGCAATATCCTATTGCAATCTAAGAAATTATATCTATATGTGCCATTAAAATCCACAAAATGTAGTAGCGACAAGATAACATTTTTAGTGATATTGATCTGTTCATGAGCATAATAAACCTACTATTCTTCGAACTGACTTGGAATCTTTAATATTTGACAGTATATCTGAAAGGTCGCAATTTTGACACTGCAATACTTTCTCATTACCACATGGATGGGTCAGCCTGGATAGTTCTATTCACATCTATAAAGTGGGTCTTGAACCAAACATTATCACTTAGAGGCAAAAGCACCATCAAATGAGTCACAGTTGAAATTACAATGTCTATAGACAATGTTTCTTCATCAGACAGCATTTACAAATCACATTTGGCACAGAGAAATCACTTCAAAGCATGAAAACCCAAGGAGAAAATGCAGATAATAAGAAAAAAACAATGAAGACAATTAGACAATGCTATGATCATGGCACGAAAGGGAAAAGTGGTTTCTTGAACTAAATTATTGGGCTTCTGTGTGCTCAATGAAGATAGGGTTTTGAAACAGTATAGAACAAGGAAATTAAAATTCAAAATCTGAGCAGATTTTATCTACACTATTTCCTCCTCACTAGTTACTAGTGTTAATCAACAGCCAACTTATCCTTTTTTCTAATAAATTATCACACTTGGTTCTCAATACTCACATTTGTACAATTCAACTACAACTTCTCAGAAAATAGGGCAAGATAGCAATTCCAATAATGTTAAGTAGTAACATGAAAGTCATGGCCTAATGATCAAGTGATGAGATCAAATCCCATTTCCTCATAATTTAGTTTCAGTCACTTCCTTAATAGTAACAATAAAAAGATACAGCAGACATAATGATTATGAAATATGTGGATGGTGACCAAAACCCCACCTGGTTCACAACCATCCTTTTGGAAATTAAATTTGTCATACCTACACAGTCTGAGCTGCATGCAACTGCAGAACCACAACTTGTGGTTGACTCTTAAATACCTTCTCAAGGAGTCAATAGAAACAAAACTGAAAGTATCATCCTTGATTCTGGGTTAAAGCATGAGCCCATTAACTGTCAGGCATCAGATCAAACATAGACATGCAGTGAACTTCAGATTATCATCTGCTGTACACCCTCAATTGTGGTCTTCTATGTTCTTCAGTTTGAAGTAGGACAGTGTGGAAGATTTCTAGGTGTAATACAAGGAGTGGCTGACTTAGGCATGAAGGAAACAACTGATTTGCTGAGCTTGTGAAGGGAGACAATCTAGAAATCAAAACTACTTAATCACATTCTCACTAATCAACTAGTCACAGAAGCACTTTCCCATGACTGCAATGGCAGGAATTAACATGGCCTCATGTTTATTGACAATAAATCACATTTTATTTATACAAATCCATTCTGATATTTCTGTTTTTCTTATTAAAAATTGTAACGTTCTTAAATTGATTTGATTCAAGCACATTTAAAAAATTTATACAATCCTACAATCACTGCTACATGAGTGAATGGGTAACCATGAAGTAGGGGTCAGTTATTTTTATGGTAGCTTTGTAGACCGGGTATTTGTTCCTCTAACCAGTAAGACTGTTGTTTGGTATAAATGCCATTAATACAAGATGCAAGAATGGCTGTGATAATCATACTTACTCAAAAACAAAGAGCAGTGGTGGGCCAATCAGGCCTCCATCCCAACTTGCCATTCAAAAGATGACAGCTGATCTACGATGCCCTTAACTCTACTTCCAAGCCAGTTCCCAATAATCCTCAGTTCCACATTAGAATTCCATCTCAAATATATCTGATGACCTGGATTCCATCATTTCAGGGGCAGAGAATTCCAGAGATTCATGATCTTCTGAGCTTATACATATTTCAGCTTTAAATAAGTGATCCTTTATTTTGCATCCCTTTGTGTATGACTCTGAACAGTTCCCTTATCAAGTGTCCTTGGTATCTGAGATGTCTGAATAAGTTCACTCTCGTTCTTTTAAACTCCAAGGAATACAGACCCAAACTGTCAAGTCTCTCTTGACAGAACAACCCTCCCATCTAGACATCAGCTGGGCTAATCATCCTCAGACTGCATCCAGTTCTATTTTATCCTTTAAGGCAAGGGAATTAAAATTGTGTGGAGTATTCCAACAGTCATTCTTATGGCTCCTCAAAATATCCATAAGTTATTTAATTCATTCTATTTGGTAACTTCATTTTGTAACTTAATGTTGCTCTTGAGTGCCTTTTAAACTCTTAGCAAACATGAGTTTTTTTTAATATTTCTTGGTGGTTTGATAATTTGCCACAGATGTAAAATCAATAGAATTATAATATGAAACCAACCAGAACAAACACCAACTTTCTGAAGGTCAAAAAGAAATACTTCTTCTCACTGAGTGAATCAGAAAAAGTGGAAGTGGTTACTACTATAGTTGGTAAACAGGAATATTGGAAGCAAAGGCTAAGGCTAAGGCAAAGGAAGTTTCAAAAATATAAACCAAAGATGCAGTACACCATACTCATAATAATTTGAAAGTTTATTTCACTGAATTATTCAGTTGAAAGGAAGGAGGGAGACTGAAAATGTGGCTGAGTGGTGTCATAAGAACAACCGCTTATTCAATGTCACTGTTACGTACCCCGTAACTGGGTTGCCAAACCAGCAGAAATGGATTACTCAGTTGGAGTCTGGATTACTAGAACTAAGAAAGTTTTATTAAAGAAACAAGCAACACAGTAATCGAAAGGATAATAAATGCAACAGTTCAGCAATGATAAACACACAAGTGCACAGAATTAAGATAACAGGATCAATCAAGCTCTATCGTTATCTAGGGGTAAATGACCAATTTCAAAGTGACACAAAGTCCGGTTCAATTTAGTTCAGTTCGCAATAATCGTTGCCATGGCGATGGACAATGTGGGGGGAAGGAGAGAGAGAACAAGAACGAATGATCATTCAAAACGGCTTCCACACACAGACCTGCGATATTGCTCACAAGCAGCTTTCGGGCGAGTCCTTTGTGATGTCACCTAAGGTCACTGACTGTGACCCCTCCTCCAGATGCAGTCGATCCTCTGCAGTGAACCAGGCACCCAAGCAAGGGTGGACACACACCGGGTTCCCACTGATCGTACCTTTCCACCTTGTGCGTCTAAGGCTTGGTTCCGCAATCAGCCTTCCAAACGACTCCCGCCGACTTGCGGGGGGGGGGGGGGCGGGAGGGCACCGCTTCCAGGGTCTCGTTACTTCGTGGTGTCGTGTGTGTCCTGCCTTAGCGAACCTGTCCCTTTTTATTCCCCTGCTGGGGTATCGCCTGTCCATCACTTCAAACAGTCCAGGGTTCAAAGGGGGAGCTGCTCTACACAGCTCTCTCTCCCGTCCCTTCATTACACATCTCCAAATGCTGCTCCATTGTCTTCCTTATCTCTCTCTCTCCCGAAGACAGGTGGCAGACCAACTGCTGATCACATAGGACAGCTAACATCTATGTGTATTCTTGTCACATCACCAAGACGAAGGAGCTGATTGTTGACTTCAGAAGGAGGAAACCAGAGGTCTATGAGCCAGTACTCATTGGAGGATGAAAGGTGGAGAACATCAGCAACTTTAAATTCCTCCGTGAATTATTCTGGAAGACCTGTTCTGGACCCAGCAAGTAAGTGCAATTACATAGAAGCACAGCAGTGCCTCTACCTCCTCAAGAGTTTGTGAAGATTCAGCATGACATCTAAAACTTTGACAAATTTCTATAGATGTGTAGTAGAGAGAATACTGACTGCTACATCACAGCCTCATAAGGAAACACAAATGCCCTTGAACGGAAAATCCTACAAAAAGTTGTGGATATAGCCCAGACCATTAAGCGCAAACCCCTCCCCACCATCAAGCACATTCAAAAGGAATGCTGTCGTGGGATAATCTCCCCCCTCCCCCAACCCAGGACATGATCTCTTCACGCTGCTGCCTTCATTTTTTTTTCTTTTTATTTCTTTATTTCTTTTTGTATTTGCACAGTTTGTTATCTTTTGCACACTGGCTGAAAGCCCAGGTTGGTGCGGTCTTTAATTGATTCTGTTCTGGTTATTCTTCAAAGGATATATTGAGTATGCCTGCAAGAAAATGAATCTCAGGTTCGTATATGGTGACATATATATACACTTCGATAAAAAATTTACTTTGAACTTTGAACAGGCGGATTAATGAAGAAATAAGACCATCAGATATAGGAGCAGAATTAGGCCATTTAGCCCATCGTCTCTACTTCGCCATTCAATCATGGCTGATCTTTTTTCCCCTCCTCAGCCCCACTCCCTGCCTTCTCACAACAACCTATGATGCCATGTCCAATCAAGAACCTATCAAGTCTGCCTTAAATACACCCAATGACCTGGCCTCCACAGCTGTCTGCGGTAATAAAATCCACAAATTCACTCCCCTCTGACTAAAGAAAATTCTCCATTTTAAATGGACACCCCTTTATCCTGAGGTTGTGCCTTCTTATCCTAGACCCCCCCACATCCTTTCCACATCTACTCTGTCTAGGCCTTTCAACATTTGAAAGGTTCCAATTATTTGGCTATCCATGAGGTTAAATATGTATAGGCCATGCAATTCACCACCTATTACCCTAAACTACTGATTATACAACCTCTACATGCTGGAGAACATCTTCAGTTTGCCCTTGTACCATCCCCTTCTTTTCCAAATCTATAGTCATCACTCCACTCTTCAGAAAAAATTTTCACCTACCTGATTGTTAAAAAAATTCTCATCCAATCTTCAACCTTTCCTTCCCCTTTAAGGATCTTGAATGTACTGCTGCTTTTTAAATCCTTCCAAATATTTTACCCCACCTACCCAGTAAATGCATGTTTGAGTTTTCATCACTGTCATAAATCATATTGCATAGTAGAGGAGAAACTATATTGTTGCTCACTTTTCTTAACCTATTTATTTTATCATGCTCCTGTGACATTCACATTGTAGAACTATTCATTCCTGGTTCTATACATATTTAAAACGATACTTTATCTGGAGCAGGAGTGCCAATCGGGGGCCCATGGACCCCTCAGTTAATGGTAGGGGTCGATGACATAAAAAAGGTTGGGAACTTCTGATTTTCATCCTGCTCTGAAACTCTTATGCCTGAAATACTACAAGTATCTCTCACTGGCATCAAGATACTACAAGTATCTCTCACTGGCATCAAGAACAAGGTAATGTCATCCAACAATAAATTAAGTTTGGCAAAAGTAAATTGAATCATGTGCTCAAAAACTCTATTCAAAGAATTTCCTAGATCATTATAAAAGGAACAAAACAGGAAAGAAAGCTACTTTCAATCTTGAAGACTGAGGGAGGAAATAATTACAGGTGCACATTCCTTTATCCGAAATTCTGAAATCCAAAAAGCTCCGAAAACCAAAGTTTTTTTCGCCAACAGGCAACATCACTCAGGTGTGACGTGGCAGTACTAGCAGAGGCCTCCAGTTGTGGCTCAGTGCTCGTACTGGTTACACGTGCATTTGCTGTTCGCTGATATTTTGTGTTCACTGTTGACTTTGTGTTTAATTTCACTGTGAAAATGTCAAAAAGAGCTGCAGATACCCCTATGGGTAACAATGAGGAAAAAGAGAAGGAAGCATCTATCATTATCAATAACACAGAAAGTGGTGTTATTGCAGAAGCTTGATCATGGAGTCTGTGTGGCAGCTTACTGAAGCGTCGGAACTACCACTGTATATGATTTAAATAAAGAGAAAGACAAGTTACTGAAGTTTTATAGTGACAGTGACACTCTACATTTATTCCAATAAGTCATTTACCATGTGTTTGATTTGGTTCGTTTGAAGCTGTATATTTTTGTTTTATTGAATGTTTTTGTTGGAAATAAAAAAATTTTCTTATCATTATTCCCTAAACAATACAGTACAACAACTATTCACATAGCAGTTACATTGCATTAGGTATTATGAGTAATCTACAAATGATTTAAAGTATACAGGAGGATGTGCGTAGGTTTGGTGCGCCGCCAGGTCCTAAAGTCCACCGCACTGAGACAGATTAAATAAGGGACTTGAGCCTGCGTGTTTTTTGGTTATCCGGGGGGGGGGGGGGGGGCGGGGCAGGGTCGGGGGTCTGAAATCCGAAAAATTCTGAATTCCAAAATGCAACTGGCCCCAAGGATTTTGGATAAGGGATTGTGGACCTGTATTATGGGGAAAGATTATATAAATATTGTTAGATTATGGTGGTGCTACTTTGAATTCTCTTAGCCAAATCGGTGTTTTTGTCACTTGCAAAATGTGAACAATCTCCTTGAGGTGAATTCAAGACTATACTGCCACACAGATGGTTACTTCTAATATCTCTACCGTCTGCTGTTCCAGTCTGATCTAAAGCGAGGATTTCTGAACAAAATCTAAATATTCCTAATGCCAAAATAGCTCAACAAATAAACGTGGATTTAGTCTAAATAAAGATCTATACATTTGTTCGTTATAAAAAACAAGATTCATAAGAATCCATCAGAACAGTCAGTAAGGGCTCAAAATAAGGTTTTAAACAGGTAATATAATCTACCAACAGGTAAGAATTTAATCATTCAGGCAATATCAAGCCAAATTTGAAACTATTTTGAGAAATGAAACAAGAAAAATAACTGAAGGTACTTTATAACCATTAATCCAGTAATACTATGATCAACAGAAATATGTTTTCCCAATTTTTTATTCTTCAAAGGAAAATAACTAATTAATTATTTGCAGAAGTTCAAGAGGCCTACTACTAGTTAAAGTTAAGGAAGACAAGTAAAATGTTTGAGTTTATATTTAAAACATTTCCCTGTTAATGCCTATTAAGAATCATTAACAGAAGGTATTAATGGAAAAACAAACATTCCTTCCCATTGCTATTTGAAAGAAAGAAATTAATTTAGATCATTACTTTAGGTAACACAAACAAGATTTTAAACAAATTTAAAATGTCTTAACTCTTATAATACATATGTTCACCTAACTTCACACACAAAATACAAAACAAATACAATTTAACTGAGTTTCTCCATTCCTTTTCTAAATGTTTGACCAAAGCTCTTAACCATTTCTAAAGAAAATCAACCAATTGATCAGGGTGTGAACAATACTTAGTTGTCACAAAATTAAAATTTTAACTAGACCTACCTTTTATTTTCCCTTTCAGAAAGGTTTTTATAAAACAAGTTCATTTGAAAAAGTTCAGTACAAGATTTCTAAGCAGACCGCAAGATACAAATGCAATTATCTTAAACCTTAACATTCTGTCGTACATTATACAAATTTCTTTATATGTATTACAGTGAACTGCACCTTTTGTTAGCTCTGGTTCATGTAGCTGAACTGTGGAATTCATTTCTTCTACTGTGTATCCTACAGAAAGCAGACTCAAACGCCTCATTTTCAAAAGCCTGGGAACACTATCACGATCAGTAGGCTCAACATCCAAAACCACCTCCCCAGATGCAACAGCAGGAACCACTCGCTTCAAAAAATCCATCATAAAATTAAAGCAGCAGTTTAACTGCCGCACTCTCACATTGAATGCTCATTCAAGCTTCTTCAGTACACAAAGGTGAACTATTTGCACTGGATTTCACAATGATGTCATGGGGGAATTGGGTGGTGCCCAAAAGCTGTAGGTCAACATGCAGCTATTATCAAACAGTTTTTGACATACATGCCCTGCCTAAAAAACTGATAAGAGAACATAGTTCACTAATCAACAAGAAGCCTGAAGGAGTAAGTTAGCGTAAACATATTGGTTTATAGACTTAAGATAATCCACTTTAGCAATGCATAAAGAATTGAAAATTTATCTAATTCCTTAAAAAATATCGGTTGCTTTGGCATCAGTAAAGTAACACAAACTTGGCTTCTGTTTATCAATTTGCAAAACTCCTTCACTCAAATTCATTCAGAGTGGGTGCAACCTTACATTTCCAACATCTCTGTTTTCCAGAGATAATGTGCACCACTTTAAATGCCATGTAAACAAATTACATCTAGATTTACAGGACAAATCATTTACTTTTTCCATCCAAAGTTTCGACACTTAAACAGCTGAGCCACTTTCAATGCAAAAATCAATTTTGTAACTAGACTTTAAAGCAAAGGCTTATGTGAAAGATGTGGAACACCTTCTGCCACAGAGAGGCCAACTCACACTTACATACTTATGCCCACATTAAAATCACATCTAGAATCAATCAGTTCATAACTTACTAATTGTTACTTATTTTGTTTTTATTTATTTAGAGATACAGTGTGGAACAGGCCCTTCGAGCCGTGCTGCCCCGCAAACCCGATTAAACCTTAACCTACTTGTGGGACAATTTACAACAAACAATTAACCTGTACTACTTTGGACTGTGGGAAGAAACCGGAGCAACCGGAGAACCACACATTCCATGGGGAGGACACACGGAGATTCCTTCCAGAGGGCGCTCATTGATGTCATTTATGGAGCGAAGATAAATTAGTCTAATGCGACTACTAGTAATAATACTTACAATGATTTCAACATAAATCAAGAGCAATTCTCTACTTGTGGAAAATCAGCTTTCTTATCACTGATGTATATTATGAAATTTGTTGTTTTGTGGCAGCATTATAGTGCAAGATATAAAAACTATAAATGACAGAAATAAATAATTCATGCAAAAGATGAATAGTGAGGTGGTGTTCAGGTGTTCATGGGCCCACGGATCATTCAGAAATCCGATGAAAGCTGTTCTTAAAACATTGCATATGGATCTTCAGACCCCTGTACCTCCTCCCCTGAGACGAGAAGGACAGAGCCAGAGCCAGTCGGGGGGGGGGGGGGGGGAGGGGATGCTGCACAAGGGGATGGGTGGATTGAACTTCGTTGAAATTATGTTTGCCTTCTCAAATTTATCTCTCCAGTAGAATTGCACTATTGCTAGAGATCACCCTCGATTTCAGCTCAGAGATGTTGGTATTCTAGTTCTGCCACACTTGCCTGACATTAGCCTGATTGAATGCAATCACAGCTAATTATTTTTCACTCATCCCTTCTAGACAAAGTAAAGTAGTTCCTTTTCCAAAAATACTGAAAATCTTTAACAGCTCCTGGAATAGGAAGTGATTCTTACTTGTACGTTTGTATATTCTAAATTGCAGTAGTGTTTGAATGTTGTATTCTACTAAAACTCAATTCTGCTTAAGTTAAATCAGCAAACAAAATTAATTAACTGGTGATGTATGTGTCAATTGAGGGCAGCCTGCAATAAGCTATTAAAAGAATGTTGCATATAAATGGATTATATAAAGATGTATACATTGGTGAAGAAAATAGAAATTGGACTTCATAAAGTCACCATTCAGTGTCAAGGAGTTCTTGCTTCCATTGATTTCAATATTTGTTCAGTAATCTCATCAACCAGACTGCTACAGAGTCGGCCAGAAGATTGTCAAGCAGTGGCTATTTGGGAGGTGGTGGTCTCACTCTGTCACTCTCGCACTGGTGTTTTGTGAGCTCAGATCTCTCAATGCCAACTCAATTGAGCTGACTGAGTATCATTACGGATTAGTTTGGGATAGTGCATTAACACTGATTATCCCAACAGTAGATCCAGAGTAACACTCACAAAATGCTGGAGGTACTCAGCCTGTCAAGCAGCATCCGTGGAGGGGACAAACAGTCGACATTTCAGACCAGAATCCTTCATCAGGACTGGAAAGGAATAGGGCAGAAACCAGAATAAGGAAGTGGGGTGGAGGAGAAAGAGTACAAGTTAGCAGCAGATAGATGAAGCCACATGAGGTGGAAGGTGAGTGGGTGGGGGAGGGGATGAGGCAAGAAGCAGAGAGGAGATAGGTGGAAGTAGTAAAGAGCTGAAGAAAAAGAAATCTAATGGGAGGACAGTGAACCATGGAAGAAAGGGAAGATTGATGTGATGGGTAGGTGAGGAGGATAAGGGGTGAGAGGGTAACCAGAAGGGGGTATAATAAAAGAAGCAGGAAGGGGTAGATTCAAATGCTCTTGCGAAAGCAGCGTTGGTAGTATCTCTCCAGTGCCACAACCTGCTGCAGAAGTAGTTCAATTCTGAGTATATAGTACAGGAAAATAGGAATCAATGCTACTCACAATCTTTGGTTGAGGTATTCTTCTTTTCCTCAGATGGTGCACTGAAGACTATTATGACTTTCTTCATCAAAATTCACTTTTCCTGAGAAGTAGCTCCCAAAATCAGGAAGTGGTGCACATTTTCCATGTTCCTGTCATGGACATTTATAACAACTTACTAATACAGCACTTTTCAAACAAATGCCGTAGTGCAAAGTGTTTTACAATGATATAGGGTACAAATATGAAAATAAAAGATAAAAAGGTGCTAGCTAATAGTAAGGTTAAAAAAACTGATTACAAGTTGGTGTTTAAAAGTGTCCACTTGAGCCAGCATCTCTTGTAGTTTTAGGTATTGAATTCTAGTTTAGGAACGCTGTACAAAAAACCTGACCTGCCAATATCTTCTGAAGGAGACTGTTTAAATTTAAGAAACCAACAAGAGAAGACCTGTGAGCTTGAGCAGGATTATAAAGCTAGTGATTCCATGATGTACCGCAGTCCCAGACCACTGACAGCTTTATAAACACAAGTACCTGAACTAAGGGGTCTATTTGAAAATTCAATGATAAATGTTATCATTAATCATTATAACCCTCTCTCTTTTCTTGTGGGGTCTTACACATTTTTCTCTGAACTGATCTAACTTCATTTATCCCACTTGTGCCAAAGAAATACTGTCATATTAAAAATAGACTTGTCTTTAATTCTATATTAAATTACAATAATGTGCAATATCAACTGCCAACTAACTAAAATCGCAAAAGGGGATTAAGAACATCTACCAATTTAGCATTTGAACAAACTTAATTAGTACAAATAGAAAGCTCAACAATATTACTGCTGTCTGATTAAAAGTGAGAAGATATTTTGAGGTATTTATTTTTTAGGATGGAAAGCTGCTTGAAACATAAATATCTGAATAAAAGATTGATAGTAGTTTAGATGATTCCATTACTACTGACTTTTCTTTTTACATTCTCAAACAATATTGGGTTTTTATGTGTTGAAATAAAATTCTAATCAAGTTTTCTTTTCACTGAATTCATTTTACTTTGAATTTTGCCCTCATCCACATTTTGAAGAAAATGCTTGAAATACAGAGGCAAAAAAAATGCTCTCCCAACTGAATATCCAGAAAACCTTTGAATTGCAGATATTATTTTGACAAATACTTCAACGGCCAAATTCAACTCAATACACTATAAATCATGTAGCAGGCAAGAGATAGTCCAGGCACAGATTTCTATGAGTTAAGGAGGATTGCTTTCTTCCATTATAGTTTGAATTATAACTAATGAGCATACATCTGCAATAACTTGGTTCAATGAAGTATCATCTTTCCTGCACATCATTCTGGAAAAATTGATGCTAGAGATTCATTCTATTCAAAGTTACGCTCACATACACACAAATGAACTCTCCCACCCTCAAAATGTATGGGGCAAAAGCTTAGGCAATCAAACAAACATGGACAATGCCATAAAACTAAAGTAATAATTAAATTCAGTTTGCAGGATTTCTATTAGTTATGTTGTATTGTCTTACCCATAATTGCAAGTTGCTGTTACTTCTGAACAACTCCACAAAATATAAATGTGCAAGGTATGACAAGGACAAAACACGTCTTCAGATATGTTTATTATTCTATTAAGAACACAGAGCTCAGACCAACAACATGTTTGTTCTTCCTCGTTCATATTAATACATATTATCTGTGAAACATCTGGCAGTTATTTTTTAAACATAATATTTTGCCACTAATTATGAAAGGACATACTTTTAACTGTTATCCTGATCCCTCAAAGTACAGCAGCTGTGTTATTTATCACAGCAAATACAATACACAACATATAGTTCAGAAAAGCATATCTTTTCACAGATAGAACAGAATCCAAATTTGATTAACTCATGTATTTCTAATGGTTTATATATTTTACTTGACCAATTAACTTCAAAGACATTCAGGTGACAGTGCTCTAAAGTCCTGAAATGTGTAGCAGAAGACACACTCTGTTATATGATAATCATACATAGAATAAATAGATTGCAGTCTTAAACAAAACTGTTCAGCAAAGACTTATAATAGTAAACAGATGTTACATATGGCCTTTCGTAGGTATACAGTGACATGCAAAAGTTTGGGCACCCCGGTCAAAATTTCTGTTACTGTGAATAGCTAAGCGAGTAAAAGATGAACTGATTTCCAAAAGGCATAAAGTTAAAGATGACACATTTCTTTAATATTTTAAGCAAGAAAACTTTTTTATTTCCATCTTTCAGTTTCAAAATAACAGAAAAGGAAAATGGCCCAAAGCAAAAGTTTGGGCACCCTGCATGGTCAGTACTTAGTCACACCCCCTTTGGCAAGTATCACAGCTTGTAAACAATTTCTGTAGCCAGCTAAGAGTCTTTCAATTCTTGTTTGGGGGATTTTCACCCATTCTTCCTTGCAAAAGGCTTCTAGTTCTGTGAGATTCTTGGGCCGTCTTGCATGCACTGCCCTTTTGAGGTCTATCTACAGATTCTCGATGATGTTTAGGTCGGGGGACTATGAAGGCCATGGCAAAACCTTCAGCTTGTGCCTCTTGAGGTAGTCCATTGTGGATTTTGAGGTGTATTTAGGCTCATCATCCTGTTGTAGAAGCCATCCTCTTTTCAGCTTCAGCTTTTTTTTTTTTTACAGACAGTGTGATGTTTGCTTCCAGAATTTGCTGGTATTTAATTGAATTCATTCTTCCCTCTACCAGTGAAATGTTCCCTATGCTACTGGCTGCAACACAAGCTCAAAGCATAATCGATCCACCCCCGTGCTTAACAGTTGGAGAGGTGTTCTTTTCATGAAATTCTGCACCCTTTTTTCTCCAAACCTACCTTTGCTCATTGCAGCCAAAAAGTTCTATTTTAACTTCATCAGTACACAGGACTTGTTTCCAAAATGCATCAGGCTTGTTTAGATGTTCCTTTGCAAACTTCTGACACCGAATTTTGTGGTGAGGATGCAGGAAATGTTTTCTTCTGATGACTCTTCCATGAAGGTCATATTTGTGCAGGTGTCACTGCACAGTAGAACAGTGCACCACCACTCCAGAGTCTGCTAAATCTTCCTGAAGGTCTTTTGCAGTCAAACGGGGGTTTTGATTTGCCTTTCTAGCAATCCTACGAGCAGTTCTCTTGGAAAGTTTTCTTGGTCTTCCAGACCTCAACTTGACCTCCACCGTTCCTGTTAACTGCCATTTCTTAATTACATTACAAACTAAGGAAACGGCTACCTGAAAACACTTTGCTATCTTCTTACAGCCTTCTCCTGCTTTGTGGGCATCATTTATTTTAATTTTCAGAGTGCTAGGCAGCTGCTTAGAGGAGCCCATGGCCGCTGATTGTTGGGGCAAGGTTTGAAGAGTCAGAGTATTTATAAAGCTTTGAAATTTGCATCACCTGGCCTTTCCTAACAATGACTGTGAACAAGCCATAGCCCTAACAAGTTAATTAAGGTCTGAGACCTCGGTAAAAGTTATCTGAGAGCTCAAATCTCTTGGGGTGCCCAAACGTTTGCATGGTGCTCCTTTCCTTTTTTTCACTCTAAAATTGTACAAAACAAAAATAATACACTAATCTTGCTTAAAATGTTGAAAAGAATGTTTTATCTTTAACATTATGACTTTTGGAGATCAGTTCATCTTCTACTCACTTAACTATTCACAGTAACAGAAATTTCGACCGGGGTGCCCAAACTTTTGCATGCCACTGTATATCCACTGCAGCTTGTCAAATCTCAAGCTGAAGAAAGTACTCTATACCAACTACAATAGACAACTTCAGTTTGCATTAAAATAGCTCTCCTTCAGTTATCATGGTCAGCAAGTCCCCATAACATCAGCAAAAAAGCAATTTTCAGAAATCTACATCCTAGTTCTTTTCAAAAACTTTCTGAGAGTATTAAAATTACATACTTGACGGGGGAATCTTACACCATTTGCTGGAGAAGTGTAAAAGTGCTAATCTCAGCAATGTGTTCTTTCAGCATAGGAGCTCAAGTGGAAGCAGGTATACATCATTCTGTACCTCATCATGACAACTTCACCATTCAGTAAGATCACAGCTGATCTACCTTACATCTACCTACAGTAACCTGATATCCCGTCACAGTTAAGAAATCATTGATCCATGTCAAAAATTCTCAATAATTGCATCCGCAACCTGCTTGGAAAGAGAATTTCCCTACTCCTGGCTAGAAGCATTTCTCTTAATCAGTCCTGAATGATCAACCCTTTCTTTTGAGAAAGTGACTCCTCATAGTAGATATCCCCACAAGGGAAATCTCCTCTGTGTCAACTTATCGTTTTGTTCTTTCAATTAATATCACATCTTATTTTTCCAAAATCTAGAAAATATCATCCCAGCATATAACAAATTGTTCCAATCCCTGGAATCAGTCTGCTAAACTTTCATCGCGTTACTCAAAATAGAAGTATATCCTCCCTTCGAAAGAGAGGCCGAGCCTGTGCAACCTCACCATGATCCTGTACAGATACAGCACGACATCTTCACTTTTACTAAATCAGCCCAGGCTACCAATTGCCTTCCAAACTGCTTGCTAAACCTAGATGTTAACTGAGATGATTCATGTGCCTCTGCACACCAATAGCTTTCAGTCGCATGACATTTAAAAGAAACACTACTTTTTCATTTTTTTCTAGAATAATGATTTTTCACATTATATTTCCATTTACCACTCCCTCACCTATTCAGTTAGCAGTATATATACCCTTGAAGACCCTCTACTTCCTCAAGTCAAATCGTATCAGCAAATCTGGATTATATTATACTTAGTTCCTGAATCCAAATCACTAGAATGAAGTGCAAAAAAAAGGGACAGATGGACCAATCACTGTGGCACCCCAAAAGATGCATTCTTCCAATCCTTAGTGAATTGTTCTCTGTTCATTACCATTTCCAACTAAATCATCTAACAGCAAGGGTCTGTAAATGTATTGGTAGATATTGCTCTCCTTTCCGCTACAATTTTAGCTGATGCCCTGATCAGAGCACCACATCAAAAGCCTGAAAGTCCCTATTCACTGACTTGCTACTTACACCTTAAACAAATAAAGGCATTTGTCAAATGTTGTGTTGCCCTTTAGGCATTTATTTGACTTTGTTGGGTCTATGTTTTAAATGATTTGTTTGTAACTATTTTCTAGTTAAAGTTAAAGGTTGATAATTAAGTTACAGTAAATTCATTGTCTATGGTATATTGCGGCATGCGATGACACCACCTCCGGTTTCGCCGTGTCTTGGTTTGGAAAAGTGTGAAGTGGGTGCCATGTGTGCAGCATGATCGTGAGGAGCTCCGTTTCTACCCACAAAGAAACATTACAGAAGCAACACCGTAAGTTCCTATGGAAGTATTTGAAGTAAAATTATTAACATAGTTTCTGTTAAGGCAGCAGCGGTTGGGGTGGCGCACATGCCGGCTTTTCAATTTCAAACGCTGGGTGGGCTCGAGTCTGGCGGCGGTTTGATACGACCCCCTCGCCCGCTACTCAGGGCGGCTGGAGACACTCGCTAAAAGAAGAGAGCACGCGTGGTCTCCAGAATGAAACAGACACTGTATATGTTTGTATTTTTTTATCAACAGTTTTCACCATACGACGTTAATGTGGAAGAGTGAACAGTAAATGGTTAACCTTACTACGACTCTGTCTTCATTGGCTCCGGTTTATCTTGGTGTTTAGTCAGAGTTTCAACACACTGCACGAGAACACTACAGTGAAAAGGCGAAGTCATTCGGTGTTTCGGCAAGTGGTACGATAGCTTCGCAATCAAGCATCAAGACGCTTTTATTAAGCGCCAAGAGCAGTAGGACATTGACAAGTGTGGCTGCCCTCGCAAGAGCTAAAGCAGAAGCCGCCAAGGTGCCAGTGTCATATGCTAATCAAGAAACAAAACTGAAAATGGAAAAAGCTGCCAGAGAAGTGAAAAACCAGTTGGAAAAGGCAAGGATAGATTCAGAGTTAGAAGTGCTGACGCTACAACGAGAAGCTGATGCGGCCGCGGTTAAAGCACAAGTGTTGGAAAACGCTGAAGAAATGCACGTTCTAGACGAAGCAGGAAAATCTATGTCAGAAGGGGCCAAATTGGAATGCACCAGCGAATATGTCCAATCTCAAATTGACCTGCAGATTCATTCTCCCTCTCCATACTTGCCTGTTGGCGCCCCATCTCATGTGAAATCACAGGGAAGCTTTATAGCATCGCATCCACCTGGGGAAGACAACTCACAATTGCAACCTTGCCACAAACTCAGGTATGAAAGGACTACGAATACTTCCCGACACCAAACTTACCAGATCCAGCGAGATCAGAGACAAAGGCTGAAGTCAGAACATCAAATCCCATCGTGAACGTACACGCTCAGTCATATGTTCCCCAACATATTCCCCCAGCTCTCACGCCACCTGCAGCAGAACCCTTGGCACAGTATTTAGCGCGACGAGACCTCGTCAATTCAGGACTGTACCAGTTTGACAATAAGCCTGAAAATTACTGTGCGTGGTACTCCTCATTCACCAGTGCCACTGGCGGAGTCCAGCTCACAGCAACCAAAGAGTTGGACCTTATGACTAAATGGCTGGGAAAGGAATCAAGTGAACAGGTGAAACGCATACGCTCAGTGCACGTCAACAACCCCAAGTTAGCCTTACACAAAGCATGGGAGAGACTTCGGGACTGCTGTGCGGCCCCTGAAATTATTGAGAGGGCACTATTTCAACGGCTGGACAATTTTCCTAGGGCGTCAGCCAAGGACCACACTAAATTATGAGAACTCGGAAATTTACTCATGGAGATGCAAGGTGCTAAAGAAGACTGCTATTTAACTGACCTGCCATATCTGGATACTTCACACAGAGTTGGACCAATTGTGGACAAACTTCCATTCGGGCTGCAGGAAAGACAGCTGTCTATTGGCTTGGAGTACAAGGAAGAGAACGGTGGTCGATTCCCTCCCTTTGAGTATTTTAGTAGGTTTGTGTGCAAGGAGGTGAAGAGGCAAAACGACTCTAGCTTCATGAATCAAGGCAGCACCACAACTCACACCAACCCAGTCAAGCCCATTTTGAACAATTTTGTCATCAATAAACCCATCTCAGTGCATAAAACTGAAGTCTCCGCAATTAACAATGACACTAGCAAGAATTGTCCATTGCACAACAAACACCATCCCCTCAAAAAAATGCAGAATGTTTCGAAACAAACCCTTTGACGAAAGAAAAGCCCTTCTCAAGGAAAAAAGAATATGTTTTAAGTGCTGTTCCTCTACTTCCCACCTCGCTAAAGAGTGTACATTCCCCGTAAAGTGTCGGAATGTAACAGCACTAATCACGATGGAGCCATGCATCCCGGCCCGTCACCGCAAACTGCCAAGGCTCCTCCGCTCCCACAAGAGGATGGCGGGGAGGGTGAGCATCACTCTGATACAACTATTGTCAGCTCGAGCTGCACAGAAGTTTGCAGTCCAGGTCAGTCAAGCCATTCGTGCTCAAAGATCTGCCTCACTAAGGTTCACCCTAAGGGAGCCAAAGACAAGGCTATCAAAGCCTATGTAATTCTGGACGACCAGAGCAACCGCTCACTAGTGAGACCAGAGTTCTTCGAGTTGTTCAGCGTAAAGGGTAATCCATTCCCATACTACCTCAGAACTTCCTCTGGCATCGCAGAAACATATGGCAGGAAGGCAGAAGGCTTCCAGCTCGAGTCACAGGATGGCAAAGTCATCATCAGTCTCCCTCCTCTCTTAAGAGTGCAATGAGATCTTAAATAACCGATCAGAGATTCCAACACCAAGTGCAGTGCTACACCAGCACCATCTCCACCACATTGCCAAGCACATCCCAGAACTGGATCCAGAAGCAGAAATACTCCTGCTACTCAGAAGAGATGTTCTTAGAGTGCACAAAGTCAGGCAGCAGGTCAATGGACAACACAACGCCCCCTTCGCCCAACGTCTGGATCTGGGCTGGGTGGTGATAGGAGAGGTGTGCCCTGGCAACGTACACAAACCGACAGTTAACACGCTCAAGACTAACGTGCTAGAGAAAGGCCACCATTCAATTTCTCAGCCCTCCACAAGCGTGGCGTGTATCAAGGAAGCACAACAAAGGCAGGAGCATAGTAAAGTAACTGAGAAGACACTGGAACAGTCAGTCTTCGCTCAAACTAAGCACAATAATAACTTGCTCCATCGGTGGAAGACACCATCTTCTTAAAAATAATGGACACAAAAGTTTTTAAGAGATGAAGCGAACAACTGGGTCGCCCCACTACCATTCTGAGTGATAATTATGTTACAGTTTAACAAAGGTAAATTCATTGTCTATGGTATATCGCAGCACGCGATGACGTCACCTCCGGTTTCGCCGCGTCTTGGTTCAGGAAGGTGTGAAGGTGGGTGCCATGCATGCAGCATGATCGTGAAGAGCTCCGTTTCTACCCACAAAGAAACATTATAGAAGTAACGCCATAAGTTCATAATAAAGTATTTGAAGTAAAAATATTAACGCAGTTTCTGTTAAGGAAGCGGCGGTTGGGGCAGCGCGCGTGCTGTCTTTTCAATTTCAAACGCGGGTGGGCTCGAGCCCGATGGCGGTTTGACGTTACCCCCTCGCCTGCTACTTGGGTCAGCTGGAGACACTCGCTAAAAGAAGAGAGCACGCGTGGTCTCCAGAATGAAACAGATGCTGTGTATGTTTGTATTTTTTTATCAACAGTTTTCACCATATGATGTTAATGTGGAAGAGTGAACAGTAAATGGTTAACCTTACTACGACTCTGTCTTCATTGGCTCTGGTTTAACTTGGTGTTTAGTCAGAGTTTCAACACACTGCACAAGAACACTACAAATGTTATTACCCCTTTCATAAATCTCATGGGCCAAATGTAGACAAATGGGATTAGCTTAGATAAATGTCTTGGTTCATATGGATAAACTGGGTCAGATGCCCTTTTTTGGTACTGTATAACTCTTTGAATCTTAAGTAATTTTGATCTCTCGAACATTTCCCCTAATTCCTATAATCTAATTTTCTCAGACACTATCCATTAAGAATCCATACAAATGTGTTATTGTTTTCCTTTTTGACAACTAGAGAAGGTACTGCATTTTGTTTTCATGCTCCTTGTCAGAATACTCTTGTGTTCTGCTTTCCATTTCCTTATCAATTTATTGATCCTCCTTTTAAGTCTATAATTATTTACTCCTCAGGATTAAATAATTCTTAAGTATCACAGACATTTTCCTTTGATCAAATATAATCTTCATCTTTATTGCTAGCCATAGTTGGATCTCTTTTCCTAATGGGATTAGTGCCTTAAATAGATATCTATGTGTATTAACTCTTTTAGTTGTCTTTAAAAATTAGTCATTGCTTGTCTACTGTCAAGCCTCAACAAAATTTCCAACTCTACCCTAGTTTTATACCTGTAGTTTTTTGTAAATCTATATACAAGATCCTTCAGCCACTTTCTTAAAGCACTCTGAATCGGTATCATGATCAGCTTATGATCACTCTTCCCTAAGGTTAAGGATGTTTATAATTTTCATTGCACAACACCAGATCTAAAATTGCCTGTTACATAGTTGGTTCCACAAACTACTATTTTGGAAAACCATCTTTTACATCTTACATGAATTAATTCCACCCACCTATATAGTATAAATTATACCAGAAGCATTTTAATCACAAAGCTACAAAATTTAAGTTAGCAATATGACTATAAGGATAGCAATTGTCAGTTGTGCAAATTCTTTCAGTTTTACTTATATTCAAGTGTCCAGTCACTCAACACTGCAAAAATTGATATTTCAGCAGTTATCAAGATACTGAATTGATCTCTTATTTTTGTCAAACGAAGACGTGCACATGTTGCGAAATGCATCAATGCTTCCTCTTCAACAAATTCCCAGAAATAAATTTTTTTAAGAACATGAATATCTGAACTCTTGTACATCCATTAATCTTTCATACTTACAGGAAGACTACCATGTTTGATAACTTACCCAAATTTTCTACGGTGACCAATCTTGCCTAAATTCCATAGAGATGAGCTGCGTCTTCCTCAATGGTAAAATTGGAATGGGACAAGAGAACCTGCAATAAAATAACTGATTGATTAGGGCATAATATTAAAAAACATACAAATTAAATAAAATCTTATTCAAATAATTTTCTTCTTCTGCAAATGTGGGAACTTGTATAAACAACCAAACATACAGACAAAGAACAGTAACCCTGCACATGATCGCTACCAATCTACAGAACATACTTTACGTAGGGATATTCTCAGACTTGATTAAATCTGGGGGTATTCCTACAGAAAGTGAGTTCACAGCCAATTGATAAACAAAAAAAAGTGTGTGAAATTTCAATCATACTGATTGAAGATTCAAATATTTTGGTATGGTTGTGCACAAACAAAACACATTAATTTACAGAATGTGAGTATCTTCTATCATCCAGCCGTTACTGACTATTCCTAATTTTTCTGAAGAATTGAATTGAAGTTATTACTTGCATCCTGCATATACATGAGTATAAATCTTTCTGTTACATCTTCATTTAAATGTGCAGTTATAGTAATTTATAATAAATAGTATGTATAACAATATAACATAGAAATACAGTCGTGTTAGCATGAATTAATTAATCAGCCTAGTGGAAGAAGCTGTCCCGGAACCTGTTGGTCCTGGCTTTTATCCTGTGGTTTCATTTTCCAGGTGATAGCAGGGAGAGGCTGTTTTCTTGACACCACTGTGTCAGGGTGATGACTTCTTCCCTGTAGGCTGCCAGTTTATTAATTGAGATTGGACCAATCAGTGTAATGTCGTCAGCAAGTTTAATTAGCAGATTGGAGCTATGGGTGCTGACACAGTTATGGATATACAGAGAGTGAGCACGGGGGCTTAGGACACAGTCCTGAGGAGCACCTGTGTTGAGGGTCAGAGGGGCATAGTTGAGGGAACCCACTCTTATCACCTGCCGGAAGTCCAGGATCCAGCTAAACAAGGCAGGGTGAAGGCCGAGGTCTCTGAGCTTCTTGTCGAGCCTGGAAGGAATTATGGTGTTGAATGCTGGAAGTGAGCTGTCTTCTTAAACCACTGCAGACCTTTCAGTGAAGAGATACTCCAAGATAACTGGGCAGAGACTTCTGGGACTTGCACAGAGCAACAATGAACAGACGTTGATATATGGTCCAAGACCATATAGTAAGGAACTTGAAACAGAACCAGCAACACAGCAAGTGCCTGCGTGACAGCAGAAGTCACAGATTCGGCAGTGGGATCACATGTTTCAAGAATTAATCCTGATAATAAGCAATGGTGCCTTGGTGACATCAGACATGCAGACTGGATTACAATCAATATATAAATTAAGAACAACGAAGGACCATCAACACATGAAAGCTCAGAGATTTTTCTTTCAGTGTCATCACAAATTGCACTTCCTTGCGATTGATTGTATTGCTCTCCCTTGATACATAAACTGAATCAGTCTGTACAACACTGGCATATTTTTCAATAGAGAATTGAGTTCCAGATCCTCCATTCTCTGAATAATCAATTCTTGCAAAGTCACAAGAAGTAGCTCCAGATCCCACAGTCATGTTTTAGCTTATTGGTTTCATAATATCAAGTTTCAGCCTGAGTTTGTGGGATATCCAAAATTATTAAGCGAGAAGAGAATGGAAACTTAAACTCTGTCAACTGAAATATTTTAAGATAGTGTCTAATACCACTAGTTCCTAGACTTTTTAATAATAGATATACTTGCTCATGTTTAAACGAACGATTAGGGAGCACGATAGCGTAGCAGTTACCTTAACACTACCACAGTAGCAACGACTCAGGTTCAATTCCACCACCATCTAGGAGTTTGTACGGTCCCCCCATGATGTGTGGGTTTCCTCCCACATTCCAAAGATGCATGGGTTAGTAGTTAATTGGTCACATGAGTGTAATTGGGTGGTGCAGACTTGTTGGGCCAAAAGGACCAGTTACCGTGCTGTATCTCTAAGTAAATAAAAAATAATAAATGCTTAGAAACCACTGATGTTGTCACAGGCCATTCACTTTGAAGAGTTGGTAGTGATCCAGGTACTTCTGAGGATGTTTGCAAGCCTAAGTCATTGCAACTATTAAGCCAGAAGTATTTATTATTATTTTTTTTGTGAACATTCTCATTCAATGTCCTTTTTATTGCTGAAGTCTCATATATTCCACAAAATCTTCAGTACTCCTGCCCCATCCCAATTTGGGAACTATTCTATGCTTTTCAAGAACAGAGTTACAAGTACTTATCATACCATCTCATGTTATTGTTGGCAGACAAGGTTTCTGCTAAGCCAATACTTAAAACAAAATAGGATCACTGTATGGTATTTATTCATGGCTCTTTAGCAAACTCCCAACTGGCAACAAATGCCTAAATGATTCAGAATGTACAGTAGGTAGAAAGATTCTTAATTCAATAAAGACCAGATTCTCTCCTAAATTCCTCTGACTGATCAAGCATGTATGTGTTCTGAAGAAATGTCATTATTTCCCTACATTAACTCTGCTACCTTCTCCATAAATGCTATTTGACCACCTGAGTGGTCATTATTATTTCAGGTGGTAGGTACATCTAGTAAAGCTACAAATGATCACAATGGTTAAGCTATACAAATTGCTTTTAATTAACAGTATTTTCATTTATGGCAAATACTAAATACAAAATTTTAGCTTAAACCCAAACTTTGGATAAATAGTTATACAGGGAAGACATCAGAATCAAAATCAGGCTTACTATCGGTGGCATACATTATGAAAATGCTCTTCCCTTTATAAATCACAGGGTCTCCAGATGCTGCAATGATTTGCATATGGATAATTTTATTCTCCCGTTCAAGCTTGCATAAAAAGTATTGAGCTCATCAGGGAGTGAAGCATCACAGTCATTTATGTTAGGTTTTGCCTTACAGCAGGGGTTCCCAACCTGACGTCCATGAACTCTCAGTAAATAGTAGGAGCCCGTGGCATAGAAAAGGTTGGGAACCCCTGCCTTAAAGGAAGTAATGGCATACATCTCTGATTGTATTTCTAGCTTCACTTGCTATTGCTTTTTTACTCTTCGTAGGTTATGCCTGCACTTCTTGTAGAGTTCTGGATCACCAGTCTTGAACACCACAGATCCAGCCCTCAGCAGACTGCAAATTCCCTAGTTCATTAACAGCTTCTGGTTTGGGTATTTCTAGTGTGTTCTCAAAAGTACACACTCATCTACAGGTCTTGATGAAATCAGTGACAAATGTGGAATATACATTGAGGTCTGAAGAGTCTCTGAATATGGACCAGTTGACCAATTCAAAGCAGAACTGTAAGTGCTCCTGCACCTCCCTTGACCACACCTTTGTGGTCTTCACCACTTCATAAAATTATATCCAGGAGGAATGCCATTATTCTTTGGTTTGCTATTCCCCTCACTTTGAACATCAAATATTACAATCATGTAGCTTCACCTGGAAGCATGGATTGATTAGTAAGATAATACAGGTACTTTTCACCAATTAGTGAATAGAGGATATTGTTGTCTTCTTTCTCCTTATTCATCATCAACAGTCATTCCATACTCGAGACTATTTGCTCCATTTCTGTCGACTTTGATATGGCTGATGATATTAGTGTAGGTCCTCTACCAAATGCATGGCAGATGTATTTATCAGGGTAGACAGGTGGATAGTTTGGAGAGTTGTGTTCCCTTTCCTAATTTTCATTGAGCTTTCTGTATGCCACCAATGAAAAGCAAGATACTCCTCCATTCTGAGTTATCATGAAACAAGAATTCCAACAAGTCAGTGACAATTCCCCCTTTCTGTCCACCTCCGTTGGTTTTGAGAATATCCTGAAATAATTTTATCTGCCCACCCTTCGAAGCTCACTGCGTAAAATTCAATAATTTAGTGAGGATCTTGATGTTAGTGCATTTTATTTTGCCTTTGAAATTGGAGGATTTTATGAAAACACCAATGAAGGTAATTCTCCAATGTTTAAGTGCCTATTGCAGGTAACCCATTTCATTGAAGTACAAGGGATAAGAAGGACCATTGCTCCCTCGTTGACCATGAACTTTGTGCCCTGTTTGAGGTCTTTCCTCAAATCGCCTAAAGCTGCACCAGTACACTGGGGGTGGTGATGAATTCCATCAATACCTGTCTTTGATCATTGGTTTTTGGTTCATTCTTGGTACAATCTCAGATAGAGACGAGAAAGCACACAGAATTAAAATATACCAGCTAGTTGAGTGGTGTCACAGCAACAGCCTTGCACTCAATGTCAGTAAGATGAAAGAGCTGATTGTGGACTTCAGGAAGGGTAAGACAAGGGAACGTGAGCCAATCCTCAGAGGGATCAGAAATGGAGAGAGTGAGCAATTTCAAGTTCCTGGGTGTCAAGATCTCTGAGGATCTAACCTGGTCCCAACATATCGATGCAGCTATAAAGAAAGCAAGACTGTGGCTAAACTTCATTAGGAGTTTGAGAAGATTTCGTTTGTCACCTAAGACACTCAAAAACTTGGAGATGTATGGTGGGGAGCATTCTGACAGGCTGTATCGCTGTCTGGTATGGTGGGAGTGGGTACTACATAGGATCGAACGAAACGACAGAAAGTTGTAAAATTAGTCAGCTCCATCTTGGATACTAGCCACTGTAGTATCCAAGACATCTTCAAAGAGTGATGCCTCAGAAAGGCAGCGTCTATTATTAAGGACCCCCATCACGCAGAACATGCCCTCTTCGCATTGTTACCATCAGGAAGGAGGTTCAGAAGCCTAAAGACACATACTCAGCAATTCAGGAACAGCTTCTTCCCTTCTGCCACCTGATTCGTAAATGGGCATTGAACCCATGAACACTACCTCACATTTTAAAAAAAATTATTTCTGTTTTTGCACTATTTTTAATTGAACTATTTAATATACATATATACTTACTGCAATTGACTCACATTTATTTTTTACTATATTATCATGTATTGCATTGTACTGCTGCCACTATTTTAACAAATTTCACAACGTATGCTGGTAATAGTAATGCAAACACAAGGAAATTTGCAGTTGCTGGAAATTCAAGCAACACACACACAAAATGCTGGTGGAACGCAGCATTTTTCCCCTTTCTTTCTCTCTCTCTTTTCTCCCTCTGTCCCTCTCACTACATCTTCCTCTGATGCTCCCCTCCCCCTTTCCTTCTCCCTAGTCCTTCCGTCCCATGATCCTCTTCCTTCTCCAGCCTTGTACCCCTTTTGCCAATCAACTTTCCAGCTCTTGGCTCCATCCCTCCCCCTCCTGTCTTCTCCTATCATTTCAGACCTCTCCCTCCCCTCCCACTTTCAAATCTCTTACTATCTCTCCTTTCAGTTAGTCCTGACGAAGGGTCTCGACCCGAAACGTCCAATGTACCTCTTCCAATAGATACCGCCTGGCCTGCTGCATTCACCAGCATTTCATAGTCATACTTTATTAATCCCGGGGGGAAATTGGTTTTCATTACAGTTGCTCCATAAATAATAAATAGTAATAGAACCATAAATAGTTAAATAGTAATACGTAAATTATGCCAGTAATTTATGAAGTAAGTCCAGGACCAGCCTATTGGCTCAGGATGTCTGACCCTCCAAGGGAGGAGTTGTAAAGTTTGGTGGCCACAGGCAGGAATGACTTCCTATGACGCTCAGTGCTGCATCTCGGTGGAATGAGTCTCTGGCTGAATATACTCCTGTGCCCACCTAGTACATTATGTAGTGGATGGGAGACATTGACCAAGATGGCATGCAACTTAGACAGCATCCTCTTTTCAGACACCACCGTCAGAGAGTCCAGCTCCATCCCCACAACATTACTGGCCTTACGAATGAGTTTGTTGATTCTGTTGGTGTCTGCCACCCTCAGCCTGCTGCCCCAGCACACAACAGCAAACATGATAGATAGCACTGGCCACCACAGACTCGTAGAACATCCTCAGCATCGTCCGCCAGATGTTAAAGGACCTCAGTCTCCTCAGGAAATAGAGATGGCTCTGACCCTTCTTGTAGACAGCCTCAGTGTTCTTTGACCAGTCCAGTTTATTGTCAATTTGTATCCCCAGGTATTTGTAATCCTCCACCATGTCCACACTGACCCCCTGGATGGAAACAGGGGTCACCGGTACCTTAGCTCTCCTCAGGTCTACCACCAGCTCCTTAGTCTTTTTCACATTAAGCTGCAGATAATTCTGCTCACACCATGTGACAAATTTCGTGTTGCTGGTAATAGTAAATGTGCTCCTGATTCTGATTCATGGAATACTCAGTGCCAGCTAGTGGATGTGGTTTGTAATTGCATTGATAACTGCAAAAGTATTAATTCATTTACTGTACACATTACAGTATCTAGTAACGTGTACTCAGAAACTAAAAGCGAACCAAAATGTAGAATATTGTTCAAAGAACACATGCACAGTTCTAAATATTGTAAAAAAGTTTTGTGATATTGCTCACCATTTCTGAAATTCTCCAAGAACAATAGAAAACAAAAAGAAGTAACATGCCATTTCATGTGATGTCTATTAACAACCTTTTGCCACTTGCTTCAAAAAAATAGAGTGCCATGGGTAAGCCTAGGTAGTTCTAGGTAAGGACATGTTCGGCACAGCTTTGTGGGCCGTAGGGCTTTGTGCTGTAGGTTTTCTATGTTTCTATTTATCAGCAATGCCACTGGGACTTTAAAAAACTGCTTAAAATCCAACAGAACAATAATGTAAACAGCTTTAGTACTATTTGCAAGGATTATGAGGGCATGTCAATACAAAAATCCAAAAGCGCTAGCAAAAGTAATTTCAGGAGAAATTAAGGTAGGTGCTGATGAAAGTTTGAGAATGTTTTTGTATGAAAAGTATTACTAAAGTGACTCTTCAAATAGGAATATTGACAACAGTTATATTAGAAATACAGTTTTACAGTTCTGTGATCAATCAACTAGCGTTTTAGGCCAGGAAAAAACTGTAGAAGGAAATACATTCTGAATTGAGCAGGATTCGGGCAAGATGGAGTGGTTGAACGGGGTGGGTGGTTGTATCTGTAATGTGGAGACATTTGAGGATGTAATGAGTGAAAAAGACATTAACTATTTATTTATAACTGAACAGTGAAACACTAAACTGGGCATCTAGCTAAATGCTTGTCTAAACTACCTTAAACTACATTGAACTATAATACTAACCATTCAGCACCCCTTTTAAATAACAGGTATTCCATTAAATATCCCCAAGTTATAAAACTGCAAAATGAAGCAGACTACAAACAGGCATTTAACCACACAAATGAGAGTAGAGGTGGGGAGGAGGCATCTATGTTTTCCACACTCCTTCCCCATGGTCCTTCAGTGCTGGTTGCAACTTCAGCCTGAAGTGGGCCCTGGAGACAAAGGAAAGAGACTGAGCCTCTCACACATGTTATCCTTGTACCATCCTCAAGCACTCACAACCTGAAACAGGTACCATGGCATACAAGCCAGCCAAAGGGAAAGAGCAGTTATGCCCTTTAAATGGGCCAATCAACAACCAACACGGCACAAGTGGCTTTTGACTGGCAAATAAGCCAACCTCTCTCATGACATTCACCTATGACCTGATGAAAATACTGCTTCTATCACTGCAATTATAAATCATAATCAAATGCAAACACCAAGTACTTTATTAGGGCAGGTACTAATGCTGCAGTTCATCATCTTTCAGTGTGCTAGAAATCTGGACATCCCAGAAAAGTGTGCTCACATTTCAAAACCTCAAACTGGACCACATCTGAAGCACACTGAAGTCTAGGCACGCTGATAGCATCAAGATGAAACCCAACCATTCGCCCTTTTGAAGTATGATTCTTACGCCTAAGATAGTTCTAATACATTCTATACATCCTGCATGGGCAGCTTGTGACAACTATTAAGTTGCTGCCTATATAAATTTCCCCAAGTAACACAAGGGATTCAAGTAGCAAACAAAATGTTGGAGGAACTCGGTGGGTCAGGCAATGGAGAGAAATAGACAGCTGATATTTTGGGTTAAGACCCTTCACCTTGTCGTTTGCTTTGTCATCTTGTTCGTTGCTCCAGATTCCAACATCTGTAGTATCATGCCTCCACAGAGGATTTAAAGTCAGTTTTTCAATTTAAATGAAGACTCTAATGATCAACCTTCTAATTCATACACAATAAATATTAATCAATAAATACACAGATGCTTTGGTTGAAAGTTGAGATATAACACAATCTCCACATGTGCAACAACTTTTGAGAAAGACTGTTCTCTTGACATTAAGATTTAGATGAAGCTTTTATTTAAGTTTAGTGGTGTTAAAAGGGTACAGGAAAATAAAACTGTACCTATGAGCTATAAAAGTAGAATGGGCTTGAAAACCCAGCAGTGGTAATACAGTGTGGGAACTAGGACCTGGGATCTTTAGGACGGTTAAGTGCATTGAATGGCTGCATTTGTTTAAGGCCAAGTCACATATGAAAATGGCAAGGTTACCAAACTATTAAAAAGGATGAACAGCTGAGTCTCATTTCTCTGACTGGGGTGTGATTTAATAATATAGGACAACTAGAGACCAAGGTAGTCTTGCCATAAGATGATTAACAAGACTGTAGTAAATTTTGAAGAAACCTGTTTACAAGCAGGTTGATGAGAATGTGGAAATTGATTGAAAAGGAGTGGTTGAGATCAAAAATGAAGATGTATTAAAAAGAACTTACATGCAGGGATGAGTAGAGGATATGGCAGAATGGGAAGAGTTTGACAGCAGCAAGTGCTATTTCTGATCTGTACATTCTATGCAGTTTTATGTAATACTTGTAGATGCATGTAAAGTATGTAAAGATTCAGAAGATTATAGATAAGAAAACTGAGATTTAGATAGATAGATACTTTATTGATCCTGAAGGAAATTACAGTGTCACAGTAGCGCTACAAGTGCAGATATAATTATTAAGGACTTGAGAGGGAATTTAAGTTGGTCTGCTTGTGGAGAGGTACCATAAAAATGTACTTCATGATTGCTGTACTCAAAGTCCCTCATCATCCTTCAGCTGTCCAATGAACAGTCAGGTGGAGGCTTAATGTAGCCAACAAGCACGATGATTGGAAGCTCAAGACAATGGATAACTACAATGTTGGAGAGGCTGACTCATGGAAAGAGTGCAGTTATCTGATGTCTGCAAATTGTAAAGGTAAACACACAGCACTGGGACTTGTGTGTTTTGGAGCATTATGATATTCTCATGCTCACGGTACCAGAAAAAAGGAAGTGGGTCCACAAGGGAATCTCATTGCAGAAATGACAGCTGAGACCTCAAAGAAGGAAGGTAGTCTATTCTATGTCAAGACTATTTTCAGCCTGTGTCCAGAACAGTCAAAGCTGAGAATGGAACACAAAAGTGATGTGTGACAAGCAGATCCTAGTGACGGCTGGTCTTGATCTCAATTTGGGGAGGGCCTTAATAATGCATTCAGAGAAGGTGAGTAGCCAGCCTGCAACAGCTTAATCTATTACATTATGGCAAGATTCAGTTACATTGGGCCCAACAACTCAAATCTTGATGTTGTTATATAACAATTAACAACCAATGGATTGTGCTTGATAAGTAAATATTCAAAATATACTTACTACCTGAATGAAGCAACGTAATGGCAACCACAACAAATCCATCAAGTTGACCTCTCAATGAATTATTGCACATACCACCATCATATTGCTTTATACTGCAATGTTACAATTTCTGAATTGCAGCCACTTTTTTTACCTTTCTGTATGTAATATTTCAAGAAACATAGCACCAAGAGAAGTGGTGCATTGAGGCTACAGTTAAAGCAGGGGTTCCCAACCGTTTTATTCCATGGACCCCTACCATTTACCGAGGGGTCTGTGGATCACAGGCTGAGTTAAAGGAACAGCCATAGTTTTTACACAAGATCCATGGATACACGAGATCTCATTCTTACACACTGGGGATTCTGAACATGCTGGAAGTCTTGAGCAAAATGATAGAGGAATTTAGCAAATCAGGCAATATCTATGGAGGGAAACAAAAAAAAATCAACGTTTCAGGCCAAAGGCCTTCATCCAAACTGGAATGAAACGAGCAAGAAAGCAGAGTAAGAACATGGGAAGAGGGAGATGTACAAGCTGGCAGATGATAGGTGAGAAAGAGGATGAGTGATTGGGGGAGGGGGAATGAAGTAAGAAGGGGATTAGGCAGAAGTAAAGAACTGAAGAAGGAGGAATCTAACAGGAGAGGACAGTCAACTATGAAAGAAAGAGAAGGAGGTGGGAAACAGGTGAGGAGAACAAAAGGGCAAAAAGGTAAGAGAACGGGGAGGGGGGGGCAATATTATCAGAGGTTAGGGAAATCAATGTTTATGCTTTCACCTTGGAGGCTATCATGGCAGAATTTGAGGTGTTGCTCCTCAGCTGAAGGTGGGCCTCATTGTGGCAGTAGAGGAGACCATGAACAGATATGTCAGAATGGGAAGTCAAATTGAAATGGAGAGCCTCCAGGAGATCCTGTCTTCTGTGGCAATCATAGTGAAACCACTCCACAAAGTGGTTCCACAATCTCCATCAGGTCTCACTGACATGGAGAAGGCAGTACCAGCTATGGTAGATGACCCTGATACTTTCAGATGAAGTGCCCCTGTCCTCATTACCACCATCATGTTCTTCCTACTGCAATCTATAGCTTACTGGAGGAAAAGTCTTTGATGCATTTTCTACCATGTTCTATTGCACATGATACCTGAACAATTTGGACAAATAGATTTTCAATGGGCCAAGTCTTCTACTGCATTTGTGGTGGGGGTTGATGCCTTTGCTGAGACAGGTGGGGCTGCTTGTGCGTGGGAGGGGGGAGGGTAGCTTTGGAGTTCTAATGCTTTCTTGTCATTCATTCTTTGGGGTTTTTCTTCTGTTCCGCAGAGAGCAATTTCAGGTTGTATACTGTATACGTTTTCTGATATTAAATGGAACCATTGAACCACTGAAGTATTTCCTTCAGTCTAAAATGGCATAGAAGACAGCCCAAATATTCAGCAATACTCTCATACATGGCTTTCTTATGCCTTTTTTCCCTGTCCTATTCTACTGCAACAATCTTCTCTAGGATATTTTTATTTATATAAAAAATATAATATATATATATATATATATATACACACACACATACACACACACACATACACAAACCACATTTCTAGAAAAGTTGGGATATTTTCCAAAATGCAATAAAAACAAAAATTTGTGATATGTTAATTCACATGAACCTTTATTTAACTGACAAAAGTACAAAGAAAAGATTTTCAATAGTTTTACTGACCAACTTAATTGTATTTTGTAAATATACACAAATTTAGAATTTGATGGCTGCAACACACTAAACAAAAGTTGGGACAGAGTTAAAATAAGATTGAAAAGTGCACAGAAAAGTCATGCTACTGTGACAATTATAGCCACCTGGGCTCAGGAATACTTCAGAAAACCATTGTCACTCAACACAGTCCGTCGCTGCATCCAGAAATGCAACTTGAAACTGTATTACACAAGGAGAAAGCCATACATCAACTCTATGCAGAAACGCCGGCGAGTTCTCTGGGCCCGAGCTCATCTCAGATGGACCGAAAGACTGTGGAACCGTGTGCTGTGGTCAGATGAGTCCACATTTCAGCTAGTTTTTGAGTTCTCCGTGTCAAAGATGAAAATGGCCATCCAGATTGTTATCAGCGAAAGGTGCAAAAGCCAGCATACGTGATGGTATGGGGGTGCATCAGTGCCCACGGCATGGGTGAGTTGCACGTATGTGAAGGTACCATTGACTCTGAGGCGTATATTAGGATTTCAGAGACATATGTTGCCATCAAGGCGACGTCTCTTCCCAGGACGTCCCTGCTAATTTCAGCAGGACAATGCCAGACCACATTCTGCACGGGCTACAACAGCGTGGCTTTGTAGCCACAGAGTGAGTGTGCTTGACTGGTCTGCTGCCAGTCCAGATCTATCTCCTATTGAAAATGTATGGCGCATCATGAAGAGGAGAATCAGACAACGGAGACCACGGACTGTTGAGCTGCTCAAGTCTTATATCAAGCAAGAATGGACAAAATTTCCAATTGCAAATCTACTACAATTAGTATCCTCAGTTCCAAAATGTTTAAGAAGTGTTATTAAAAGGAAAGGTGATGTAACACCATGGTAAACATGCCTCTGTCCCAACTTTTGTTGAGAGTGTTACAGCCATCAAATTCTAAATTTGTGTATGTTTACAAAATACAATTAAGTTGGTCAGTAAAACTATTGAAAATCTTTTCTTTGTACTTTTGTCAGTTAAACAAAGGTTCACGTGAATTGACATATCACAGATTTTTGTTTTTATTGCATTTTGGAAAATATCCCAACTTGTCTAGAAATGAGGTTTGTGTGTGTGTGTGTATATGTGTATATATATGTGTGTGTGTGTGTGTGTGTGTGTGTGTGTGTGTGTGTGTGTGTGTGTGTGTGTGTATATATGTATATATATAACTTCCTGTACTTCTGCATTTAGAATGCTGTTGGCTAATCTCATTAGTTTTTAAAAATTATAAATGGATCTTTTATGAAATTCTGTGCAAGGGATTGATAAAAGCTCAACCATTTGAAACTAAAACAAGTATTTTGTAAACAGTGTCTTAGGTGAATCCAAATATTTTTCCCCAAAAAATCAGGTTGCTTAAAATTCATGGATGAAAGGCATATGAAATATTGTTAAGTACAGAATTGTCATTGTCTAACAGAAAGGCAAAACGGGCTCAAGGGGTTGATTCCATTCCTAGTTTTCTTCACTTCCTATTTTCACTCTCTGCCACAAACCACCTTTGCGTGTACTTGAGTCTGAAAGCTCTGTGCAAGATACACGTTGCTGTGAAAATATTGCTGAGAGGCCTTGCACAACACTGACATGGACTCTTTAATAAGACTTACAGTACTTGGTATTCTTAATATTCAGCAGTGTCTTGTGAACACAAGAAAGACGTAAAGGAAAGGAATTTCCCTTCTAGTAAGCATCCTATTTTGTATTAACTTATTCTAGCTATCCTACAATCTTGAAGGACCTGTAAGCCAAATCCAATGTCGCTCACCCTCGATAATTCCCAACATCCTCCCCTAATTGCATATTCTCATCTTCCTGGGTCTCCAAATACATTAAACACTTATCTGAATAATATAAAACAAAATGTTGTAAATACAAGAAGAGAATTTTTGCTCAGTCATTTTTTGGAATGTATTAAATGAAGCGGTTATAGTCTTGTGGACAAGATAAGAGGGTTGGGATACAGTGGGGAGATTTGGAGAGGGAGGAGGGGAAGAAGCTGTTGATAAATTTTATAGGGAATAGCATATTTGCAAAATCAGGGACTGCCTAATCAACACAAAGGAAGCATGTCAGGATAAACTGGGTCACTTTCAGGTCATGTTCAGTACATGGACATGATCCACGACATGGTGACAAACTTATTAAAACTTGTAATTAAATGGCTAACTGAATTTATCCCTTCTGCCTACACAAGTGTCCATGTCCCTGTATTCTCTGCACATTCATGTTCCTACCCAAGAGTCTCTTGAATGTCTCTATTGTATTTGGCAGAGCATTCCAGACACTCACTATTCTGTGTGTAAAAACTTGGCTCACACATTTCTTTTGAACTTACTCCCGCTTACCTTCAATGCATGCCCTCTATTAGATATTTCAACACTGAGAAAAGTTTACCAGATGTCTACTCTATCTATGCCTATCACAACCTAATAAATTTCAATCATGCCTTCCTTCAGCATCTGCTACTCCAGAGAAAACAATGTTTGTTTGTCCGTCCAACCTCCTCTTGTAGCACATGCCCTTCTAATACACACAGCATCCTGTTAAAGCCTCTCTGTAGCCTCTATATCTTTGTCATAATGAGGAAAATGTAATTGAATGTAATACTCCTAGTCTTCCAAAGTTGAAACATAACTTCACACCTCTTGAATTTGATGCTACAACTAATAAAGGCAAGCATGCCATACACTTTCTTTACCACCCTATAAACCTTTGCAGCTGCTTTCAGGGGGCTATGGACTTGGACCACGAAGCTATGGACTATGGACTGTGCATGAAGGCTATTAATTGTGTACTGCTCCTTTACATTTGATCTCCTGAAGTGCAACACCTCACACTTAGGTGTATTAAACTTCATTTGCCATTTCTCCTTCCATATATGCAAATGATCTTCACCCAGATGTATGGTTTCTAAATCTTCTACATTATGCACAATCCCACCAATCTTTGTATCATCTGTGAAATTATTAACCCATGAAGCCTCGTGGGAGACTACCAGTCACAGGATTCCATTCAGAATTAGTCCAATTGACCACTGCCCTGTCTTCTGGTTACAAATAAATTCTGAATCCAAGCAGCGAATACAGTATGGATCCCATCTGTAATAAACAAAACACAAAAGTGGTGCTAATCATCAGGCTGGTAAACTGCAACTTCTGGGGTGTAATGGGATTAAAGATGGAGCTTCAACTATTTACAATGTATATATTAATCTTTGATAAAAATGACCTGTGGTCATATTGTGGTTACATTTAATGACAATGTTAAGATGGATGCTAAATGTGCATTTCACTTTTAACAATCTTCGTGCAGGAATGGAACTAACAAGAAACTGTTCAACCAATGGTAACTACCCTCCAGAACCAAGATCACTTGAACTTCAGTAGTAAAGCCACATTATTTGCTACTAATTTGCCCCTCTTCACCACATCCCCCTCCAACAAAAACATTCATAGCGAGCCTTGGGAAAAAACTACCTCAAATTTTGCCAGACATTGCTAACAAAACTTACCACAGCTTTAGCCTTGGATTGGTTTTAAAAAAGGCTCCAAAGCCTCCTGTCGGGAGTGCTGCTAATCATCAGAACTAATAAGAAACCTTTCAACCATAGTCACGCCAAGATCAAGACTTTGGAGCTCATGGATTATTGGGAAGAAGCTGTCCTTTCACCTTAAGGTGCTTCTGAGACAGGAGGCAATCTTAAGGTACCAGATAAATATTGCCAATCTAAATCTAAATTTATTTCTCTAAATATCCTCAATGTCCTCCCAGACAAACACCCCAAGCATTGAGATGCAAGTTAGTCTCAGGCAGTATGAAGAGCAGGGCGTGCCTAACACACAGAGTCTGAACATAGATATTTGGACTTGAGTGTCGTGGGAAGAAAACAGGACAGAAGGAACAGTTCAACTATGTGCTCAAAGTTTCATTGCAGAACAGCAATCCCCACTAGCTCTTGGAAACCCTCTGGTCCTCAACTGTTCAGTTTGGAGAAGCAGCTTTAAGGAAAATATTGAGAACCTCAAGGTTCAGCACAGGAACACACCGCAGTCCCACGTAAGCAGCCATAGAAGCACGATACTTCACACAGCGCAGATCTACCACGTAGCTACTGTGGATAGTCTGCGGCTCTCACATTGGACCACAAGGTAATCACTAAAATGGAGTGGAAACAAATCACCTCAGTACTCAGGAACTGCCTAACTTGAAGATGATGGGAAATACACTGTTTAGAAGGATAGAGGGACTGCAAAGAGATATTGATAGTTTATGTAAGTAGGTCAAATCTTAGCAAAATGAGGAAATATGAAGAAGCTCGCTTTGTAACAAAGCTAAATATTAGACCACAAGAACACATGGTTTCCTTAAGGAAATCTTGCTGACAAATCTGTTGGGATTCTTTGAGGAAATAACAAGCAGGATTGACAAAGGAGTCAGTGGATGCTATTAACTTGGATTTCCAGAAGGCCTTTGACAAGGTACCATACATGAGGCTGCTAAACAAGAGAACAGCCCATGATATTACAGGAAAAACACGAGCATGAACAGAAGATTGACTGACTGGCAAAAGGCAAAGAGTAGGAATAAGGGGGCCTTTTCTGGTTGGCTGCTGGTGGCTACTGATGTTCCTGAAGGGTCAGTATTGGGTCTGCTACTTTTCACATTATATGTGTAACGCACCGTAAGGTTTCACTGCCAATGTAATGGTTTCTCTGTAGCAGCAATGTATGGGTTATGACTAGAGATAACAGGGCTTTGGAATGTGGGGCTATCCAATGAGACAGATGTTGCTCTTTCCTTGTGGGTCTCTAAGCAGGGATTTCGCAGTCTTTTGCTGGGAAAGGTGAGGAGAGAAGACGCGATTGGAGAGAGTTGGTAGAACTCCGGACAGAGTGGACTTGGAGCGAGGGTCTGAGGGTCGGCTACGCTCGGAAGTCGACGGGAAACCAGTGGACTCAACTGTGAGCTCCAGCATTGTGTGTTAGACTGTTTCATGAGAATGGGCCCTTTTCTTTTTTTTTGTTTCTTTACTAATCATAAGAGGTGGTGATCTCTTTAAACTCACCCAGCAGAAGGCAAAGGCAAACCACTGCTGTAACCTGCCACGAACATGATTTCCCAATACGTCAGAGCGGTGTGGAGGGAAATCATCCGCCAAATGGAAATTCCAGATGCGACCTGACGATGACTGATCATATAGCCAAATTAAGAATTATAAAGCTCAATCATCTAATCGCATATTGTGTACTGTTTGTACTTCGTGGTACTGATTTGTACAGGGGACACCGCGCAGCATCCACTCAAAAAAGATTTCTTAAGCTTGGCCAGGCTGAGGGCTGTCTTCCCCTAGATTAAGCCACTAGCCCAACCAAGAGTTACATATGCTAGTGATCTTGATGACAAATTTCATGGCATTGTAGCCAAGTTTGCAGATGATACAAAGATAGGTGGAGGGGAAGGTGGTGTTCAGGATCCAGGGAGTCTGCAGATAGACTTGGACAGATTAGGAGAATGGGCAAAGACATTACAGATGGAATACAGCAGAGGGAAATATATGGTCATGCATTTTCACAGGAGGAGTTTAGAAAATTGAGGGGTGATGATAGTGAAAGGTCTAGATAGTGTGTATGTGCAGAGGATATTTCCAATAGTGGGAGAATCTAGGACCAGAGGGTACAGTCGCTTTCGAACAAAGATGAGTAGAACTTCTTTAGCCAGAGGGTGTGAATCTGTGAAATTCATTGCCACAGACAGCTGTGGAGGCCCAGTCATTTGTGTATTTTTAAAAGAAGAGGTAAGAGTATCAAAAGGTTATTAGGAAAAGGCAAGAGAATGGAGTTGAGAGATTAATAATTCAGCCGTGATCGAATGGCTGACCTGATGGGCCAAATGGCATAATTCTGTTCCTATGTCTCATGGGGAAATGGAGTACAATGGGAGGAGTGAATATAAACTTTTAAGAAACTCTCTAACAGATAAAGATCGAACTGGATTAAAAATTCCCTACAATCACAAAAATAGAGTACAGACAAATGCAGTTGCTCAATGTGTTTGAAAGTGGCCACTGATAAACAAACAACAAGCAAGGGAATCATGGAGGAAGCGATCCCTACAGAAAGCAAAGGTGGAGGAGGTAAAGCTTTGTTTGGTAGTTGGATCCCTTTGGAGATGATGGAAGCTGTGGAGAATGATGTGCTAGATGCAGAGGCTTATGGGTGGTATGCAAGGACAAGAGGAGCTCTGTCAGTATTAAGGCGGCGTGATAATAGGGGGAGAATGGATGTTTGGGAAACAGAGAAGGCCGCAAGAGAATTTGTAATAGTGCACCAATTTTTAAGTTAATGCTGAAATTCAATGCTTCTGTGATACATGTCTTGTGCCAATGAATTGAACTAAACATGCACTAACAATCAGGACCTTGTTAAGCATGACTCTTCCAAATACTCTTCTGATCAGTGCCTAGATAAGCATACACAAGCAAAATGGTGCCAAGGCCAGTATGTTAAATAATTGATTAAAGTTGGGAAAGCAAAAATCACATATTTGCTCTGAAATTATTGAATCAATTACAGAGACCACAGAGATTATACTCCAGGTTCTAAAGGTCAAACTGTTCATCTGGATAAGGGAAACAACATGAATTTCTAAAGGACAATCACACTTGCAAATCTCAGAATTCTCAGTTGGGCACAGCAAATGGGGATGTACCACGGGTGAAGTGAACATGGACTTTTAAGACAGTTTCTCAAAGATAAAAATTGAACTGTATTTAAAATTTACTAATTACAAAAATAGAGTGCAGATAAAGGCAGTCACTGAATGTGTTTGAAAGTGGACACTGATGTCATACACTCTTAAGGTTGTACAGCACAGAAATTGGCCATTTGATACCCATCTAAGGTAGTAACATTTGTCTGCATTTGGCCCATAGACTTCTATAATTTTTTAATATACTTTTTAAAAAAATATACACAAGATATTCTGCAGATGCTGTATATCCAAAGCAACACACACACAAAAAATGCTGGAGCAACTCAGCAGGTTAGGCAGCATCTAGGCAAATATCAACTGTTTATTCATTTCCATAGACAATGCCTGCCTGACTGCTGAATTGCTCCAGCATTTTGTGTGTGTTTTCTTAAATGCTGTTATTGTACCTGTCTCAACCAATTCCTCTGGCAGCTTGTTCCATAAATGCGAGTATTTCCGTGTGCGAAAAAGTTACCCCTCAGACCCCTTTACACAGGAAAAAGACTAATAACATATGAACAGAGTTCAATATAGAGCCAATATTGTATACTACGTATTAGTATAACGTATATTAATAACATAAATACAGAACATTGCGCAAAGTTACACATGACAAAAATCAAAGATTGCACTAGATTTTTAAAACAATATGGTTCCTTCATTGCTGTGCAAGTTAGACCCAGTACAACAAAAGAACATTTATAAATAAACAAAAAAAAGCTGTTTAATAAAAGCACTTATAGGATTCCAAGTTTTATCTACAACAGAATGTAAAGGAAATACATGCAATTAGATTGTATCTCACATTCCATGCAAAGCATACTTTTACACAAAATGTAGTCATTATCATAAACGTTTTGTGCTTCGTGGAGACCTGGCTCAGAGGAGATACCGGATCATGCCATCGAGCCCTCCGGGTTCTCTCTGTTCCAGGCAGACAGATTGAAAAACCTCACGGGGAAGAGTAAAGGAGGAGGGGTATGCTTCAGGGTCAACAATGATTGGTGCAACCGCCAGAATGCGCATGCCCTCAAATCCTTTTGTTCCCCAGACCTGGAATACCTGGTGCTGCTGTGCAGTCACTACTGGATGCCTAGGGAGTTTGTGGCTGTTATCATCACAACGGTGTACATTCGGCCACCGGCTGATACTGACCTGGCTCTCAAGGATCTGCATGAGACCATCAACACGCTGGAGACTGCACACCCAGAGGCTGCCTTCATCATCATCGGTGACTTTAATCGAGCCTCGCTGATGAAAGTCTCTGCAAATTTTTGTCAGCACAACCAGGTGAGCACTCATGGAGATAACACACTTGACCACTGCTACACTCCCTTCCGCAACGCTGACAAAACTCTCCTTCGCCCAGCTTTTGGAAAATCAGATCACTCCTTGATCCTGCTTCTGCCGACATACAAGCAGAAGCTGAAACAACAGACAGCCATAGTTAAAACCGTCCACCGTTGGTCTGACCAATCGGCATCCATGTTGCAGGGCTGCTTCGATGATGTCACCTGCAATGTCTTCCATGATGAGGATATCTCCAAGTTCACTGATGGAGTCACGAGCTTCATCTGGAAGTGCATCGACGATGTTGTCCCCCAGAAGTCAGTCAGGGCCTTCCCAAACCAGAAACCCTGGATCAATATTTCCGTGAGAGCAACACTTACTGCGTGACATCGAGCTTATATTGCTGGAGATCAGCTATAGCTCACGAAAAGCAATAAAGATCTGCGCAAAGATATCAAAGCTGCGAAACAACAATATAGGGAGGAGATTTAGTCAAGGTTCTCAACAAATAGCACACGACTTGTGGTGAGGGCTGCACG
Source organism: Mobula birostris (assembly GCF_030028105.1). Classification (NCBI taxonomy): domain Eukaryota; kingdom Metazoa; phylum Chordata; class Chondrichthyes; order Myliobatiformes; family Myliobatidae; genus Mobula; species Mobula birostris. The sequence goes on along the minus strand of NC_092372.1, from coordinate 62,014,133 downwards.
CCATCGCAGGCGTCAAAGCCAAACATTGTGGTGCTGCCAACGTCGCAGCCTCTCTCCCAGATGAGCTCAATTGCTTTTATGCTTGGTTCGATGTCACTAACTCTGAGCCTCCGAGGAAAGCCACTGCTACAACCTGCAACCTGGTCATCTCTGAAGCTGAGGTACACAGATGTTTCCAACGAGTGGAGAGTCGTAAGGCTGCGGGACCGGATGGCATCCCAGGGTGAGTACTTAGGATGTGCGCAGCACAACTGGCAGGTGTGTTTACTGACATTTTTAATCTCTCCCTCTCCCTGCTTCAAATTATCCACCATTGTCCCTATACCAAAAAAGACCAAGGTAACATGCCTGAACGACTGGCGTCCTGTTGCACTCACCTCAATAATGAGCAAATGCTTTGAGACTGGTCAAGGATTACATACAATTCGCCTACCGACACAACCGATTAACAGATGATGCAAAAGACACTGCTCGACATACCGTCCTTACACATCTGAAAAGAAGGACGCTTATCTGACAATACTGATCTTGGACTACAGTTCAGCATTCAACACCATAGTTCCATCCAGGCTCAACAAGCAGCTCAGAGACCTCGGCCTTGACCCTGCCTTGAGCAGCTGGATCCTGGTCTTCCTGTCAGATCACCAGCAGGTTGTCAGATCGCCAGCAGTTTGTAAGAGTGGGCTCCCTCACCTCCAACCCTCTGACTCTCAATACAGGAGCCCCTCAGGGCTGCGTACTGAGTCTCCTCCTTTACTCCTTGTATCGCCATGACTGTAACGCCACCCACAGCTCCAAACTGATAATTAAATGTGCCGACAACACTACATTGATTGGCCTTATCTCAAATAATAACGAGGTGGCCTAAAAGGAAGAAGTCATCTCTCTGAATCTGATACAGTGTTGTCAAGAAAACAACCTCTCCCTCAAAGTTGCAAAAACAAAGGAGCTGATTGTGGATTACAAGAGGAATGGAGCTTACCTCTATTCACATCAATGGATCTGGGGTTGAGAGGGTGAACAGCTTCAAGTTCCTTGGCATCCACATCACCGAGGATCTCACGTTGTCTGTACACACCAGCTGTGGGGTGAAGAAAGCACAACAGCGCCTCTTTCACCTCAGACGGTTGAGTAAGTTTGGTATGGGCCCCCCAGATACTAAGAACTTTCTACAGGGGCACAATTGAGAGCATCCTGACTGGCTGCATCACTGCCTGGTATGGGAACTGTACCTCCCTTAATCGCAGGACTCTGCAGAGAGTGGTGCGGACAGCCCAGCACATCTGTAGTTGTGAACTTCCCATGATTCAGGACAATTCCAAGGACAGGTGTGTAAAAAGGGTCGTACGATCATTGAGGACCCAAGTCATCCCAACCACAATCTATTCTGGCTGCTACCTTCTGGGAAGCGGTACCGCAGCATAAAAACCAGGACCAACAGGCTCCGGGACAGCCTCTTCCATAAGGCCATCAGACTGATGAACTCATGCTGACTTGAGTGTACTCTATATTACATTGACTGCTCTGTTTATTATAAATTACTATGATTGCACATGGCACATTTAGATGGAGACTTAACATAAAGATTTTTACTCCTCATGTATATGAAGAATGTAAGAAATAAAGTCAATTCAATTCAAGAAGTCAGTCAAGCTTTGAAGGATAACTCCTCTGGTCTCTTTAAAATAGTGCATTGGGAGATCATACTTCATTATAATTTATTCATTCAACACTGTACTGAAATCCTTCAAAATAGAGACAAATTTAGAGTCTATGACTGAGAGGTTAGAATGGTCAAAGTCAAAGAAAACACATCGAGGTAAAGGTTCATAAAAGTTTTAACAAAGTCTCAGAGCATTGTGTGAAATCCATCATAATGGACTTTAATGCTGTTAAATCAATATATTTATGTTTTCTGTAATTTATAGTAATTTTTATCTTGCACTATACTGCTGTCACAAAACAAATGTCATGACGTACGTCAGTGATAATAAACACAATTCGGAATTGCTACATCTCCACAAGTAGAGGATCATTACGCAAACACGAGGAAATCTGCAGATGCTAGAAATTCAAGCAACACACATCAAAGTTGCTGGTGAACGCAGCAGGTCAGGCAGCATCTCTAGGAAGAGGTACAGTCGACATTTCAGGCCAGGACCCTTCGTCAGGATTGTGATTAGTTTTAACAGTTTTGTGTTGAACTCGTAGTAAGTATTATTCTTTGTACTCGCATTAGTTTATCCCTGCTCCGTAAATGACATCAATGAGCGCACTCTGTAAGGAGTCTCTGTACGCCCTCCCCATGGAATGTGTGGGTCTTCTCCAGTTGTTCCAGTTTCTTCCCAAGCTCCAAAGACATACTGGGTAGGTTAATTGGACATTGTAACTTGTCCTGCAATGAGGTTAAGGTTGAATCGGGTTTGTTGGAGTGTGCTGGGCAATGAGGCGCGAAGGGCCAGGGTGTGTAATCTGCACTCTATCTCTAAATAAATAAATTAGCTTGGAGATTGCCTGATGCAAGAAAATGTAAATACAGTGGTTTTCGATGAATTGGACCAACGTTTAATCAGAGAAGCCACTTACTGAAGTCAACTTTTAAAGAACAAAAATTAATCATGAAAATAGTCCAGATTCCCTTCATTATTTGACACTATGTCACTTAATTGGGGCAGGAAACTTGCTGAATAATTTCAAACTAGCATCAGTTGCAGGTACTTGTGTCACCATTTGTACTGGAGGGGTCGTGACTGTCACGTGACAGCACTGCCCACTACCTGGTCGGAAGGCACGCCACCTGCTAATCAAGGTTTGACCCCTCCTCGCCTATCAACGCACACCTAACCATTGGCCACTTTAATTAGTCTTGTACATGGCCTCGGGCAATTGGCCTTTGTAATCAGCCATTGGCCCCCCTGTGAATTACCTGGGATGGACCGTCCAGCCCTCCTGCACTAAAAGGGTGCCACGTGTGCTGGACTCTCTTTGCCATCTCCAAGGGACCACCCTGCTTCACTCCAGTCTGAGAACTGTGGAACAGCGCTGAAGAAATTGTTGGTGAGCTGTGCATTGAATAGGGTTGGGAGCATTGATTATTGTCCCTAATAGCATAGAGCTGTGCCTGCACAGAGTCAAGGGGTCACGGGTATCGTATTGACTTTTCCCTGGGGGGGGGGGGGTACACCGACTCTTGGGCAGTGGCTCACGGTATGGCTGTGTGGATGGCCCGGTGGCATGAGATGGGCTTGGAAATTCATGGACGCTCCCTCTGGGGACAGCAGCACTGGCGGTTCATTTGGGACGAGGCTGCCCACAGAAAAATTTCACTTCATCACGTGGTGCCCATACCCAGAGCAACACTGACGAAGCAATACATAACACCGCTGAGGACCAGGCAGCCCAAATATGCCGCACCACCACTTCCCCACCAGAAACCGACCTCCGTGCATTAACTGCGTGGGCGCACTGCAAAGGTGGCCATCTAGGGGCCGACAGTACACGGCGTTGGGCAGAACAATTTGGGGCCGCCCTCACACTAGATCAATGTAAGGCCTCTGCTGCCAACTGCCCCAACTGCCAACAGGTGAAACCACGGGGCTGGCCAACAGGGCTGCCGGGTCACATTCGTCGCAGCACAGGAGTGGGTCGCGTATGGCAGATTGACTATATTGGACCGCTCCCACGCCACAATAAAAAGCAGTACGCCCTGACGATGGTGGACACATACTCTGGGGTCCTGGTGGCGGTGCCCTGTGACAGAGCCGACCAGAATAGCACCATCAAAGGATTACAGTACTTCTCCTCCATCTATGGAGTCTCGTGGGAGGTACAATCCAATCAGGGTTCACACTTTGCTGGGGGCCAAAGTTCAGAGCTGGGCTGCTGAGGTGGGTATCTCATGGCTGTTCCATATACCCTATCACCCACAGGCATCGGGATTAATTGAGAGGATGAACAGCCTGCTTAAAGAAAAAATACACATGCTAACGCCCTCTCGCACACTGCAGGGGTGGTTGAGTGTGTAGCAGCAGGCCGTTGACCAGTTAAACACACGGCCCACCAGCCGGGGGGGGGGGGGGTCCCCTCTGTCCCGCCATCTGGCACACTCCCCATCCTCCAACTTAGAAAACACCGAACCCCCCAAGACCGAGGACTCGGGGAGGGTAGGGATACGACAGCCACAAGGACCCCCCAGAAGGGAGAAGTTGTCGCGCGCAGTCCAGGTGACACCCGTTGGGTGGTGATTCCGGGTAGAACTGACTTGTCTTGTCTACATAGCCGACACCTAACCGGACGAGGATGAGTCTGTTCCTCACCCCCCTCCCCCCACAGGACAATGGCGTTACTCCGGTCACCGCGATGATCGGCTTCGGGACAGCTGTCAACACCTTCCTCAGGGTCGCCTCCGAGTTCATCAGCAGCACCAACAGATCGGACTGCTGGATCTGCATGCAAACCCCAGCACACGCTGATGACGCCCTGCCACTCACACCGATCCCGCTGGATGACTCTGAAATGAACTGTTTACACAAACTGTTTGCTCCTGCGGGTTTTGGTATATCTGTTTGGGGGGGGGGGGCTAATGGCAGTCCCCCACCACTACATAACATCTCTTCCGGCAACCCCCGATGGGGTGGGTGCTTCAGGAACTGGTATTTCCCTCCCTACAATTTGACCTCCACCCGAGTCCCGACCCTCAGCCAGTGAGCAGACCCAGGGAATGTTGGTGCAGGCTCTGAAATGAGCACAGTTCCAACCTTTCAGTTGGCCACAGCGACTGTGAGCAAGACCGGTATCCGGGCGCTCCAGTGACCACTGCTGATGGTGCCACTAAACTGGGGGCTCCATGGATTTTTAATGGGACCCACTGGATTTGCAGCCACCATGCCTACCCGTGGCTCCCCGCAAGCTGGTCCGGTTGTTGCTTTCCAGCATACGTGGTGCCCTCCATCCACCCCCTGAACGATCTGGGGGAGCATATTGTCAAGTGAAGTGATCCAAATGACCAGTGTGCTAGAGACGCTGGCCAACGACACGGCAATGGCACTGCAATGTACCAAGGATGACCTCACCCAAACGGCGGCAGAGCTGGCGGCCGTCAGGATGGTCGCCCTGCAGAATCGACAGGCCCTGGATTACCTACTCGCGGCTGATGGTGGTACCTGTGCAGTGACTGGTAAGGGGTGCTGCACGTTTATCCCTGACAAGTCCAGTAACGTCACCCACTTGGCTGCTAACATTCAGGACTCGGTGGCTAAAATTAAAAAGTCGAGGGACCAGCTTCTCCAGCATGACATCTCATGGGGAAGCTGGTGGCCGTTTGGGTCCCGGGGGGGGGGGGGGCGCAAGTGTCATCCACTGGTTGATTGCACTCATTCCTGTTATCATCGCTGTGTGTATATTATGTTGTGCTTGCCAAACTATTCAGAGCACGTCTGTCTTTCTTTATAGACAATAGACAACAGGTGCAGAAGTAGGCCATTCGGCCCTTCGAGCCAGCACCACCATTCACTGTGATCATGGCTGATCATCCACAATCAGTACCTAGTTCCTGCCTTATCCCCATAACCTTTGATTCCGCTATCTTTAAGAGCTCTATCCATCTCTTTCTTGAAAGCATCCAGAGACTTGGCCTCCACAGCCTTCTGGGGCAGAGTATTCCATACATCCACCACTCTCTGGGTGAAAAAGTTTTTCCTCAACTCCGCTCTAAATGGCCTACCCCTTATTCTTAAACTGTGGCCTCTGGTTCTGGACTCACCCATCAGCGGGAACATGCTTCCTGCCTCCAGCGTGTCCAATCCCTTAATAATCTTATATGTTTCAATAAGATCCCCTCTCATCCTTCTAAATTCCAGTGTATACAAGCTCAGTCGCTCCAATCTTTCGACATTTGACAGTCCCGCCATCCCAGGAATTAACCTTGTGAACCTACGCTGCACTCCCTCAATAGCAAGGATGTCCTTCCTCAAATTTGGAGATCAAAACTGCACACAATACTCCAGGTGTGGTCTCACCAGGGCCCTGTACAGCTGCAGAAGGACCTCTTTGCTCTTATACTCAACTCCCCTTGCTATGAAGGCCAGCATGCCATTAGCTTTCTTCAGTGTCTGCTGTACTTGCATGCTTGCTTTCAGTGACTGATGTACAAGAACACCTAGATCTCGTTGTGCTTCCCCTTTTCCTAACTTGACTCCATTTAGATAATAATCTGCCTTCCTGTTCTTACCACCAAAGTGGATAACCTCACATTTATCCACATTAAACTGCATCTGCTATGCATCTGCCCACTCACCCAGCCTGTCCAAGTCACCCTGCATTCTCATAACATCCTCCTCACATTTCATACTGTCACCCAGCTTTGTGTTATCGACAAATTTGCTAATGTTACTTGTAATTTCCTCATCTAAATCATTAATATATATTGTAAACAGCTGCGGTCCCAGTACTGAACCCTGCGGTACCCCACTGGTCACTGCCTGTCATTCCGAAAGGGACCCGTTAATCGCTACTCCTTGTTTTCTGTCAACCAGCTAATTTTCAACCCATGTCAGTACTCTGCCCCCAATATCATATGCCCTAATTTTGCCCACTAATCTCCTACGTGGGACTTTATCAAAGGCTTTCTGAAAGTCCAGGTACACTACATCCACTGGTTCTCCCTTGTCCATTTTCATAGTTACATCCTCAAAAAATTCCAGAAGATTAGCCAAGCACGATTTCCCCTTCGTAAATCCATGTTGACTCCGACCGATCCTGTTACTGCTATCCAAATGTGTTGTAATTTCATCTTTTATAATTGACTCCAGCATCTTTCCCACCACCGACGTCAGGCTAACTGGTCTATAATTGCCCGTTTTCTCTCTTCCTCCCTTCTTGAAGAGGGGGATAGTCTGTATAGTCACATATTAGTTCTGTATAGTCCCATATAGTATTAACCGTAGAAATTGTTAAGTGTAAAACTTCCATTAAGGTATATTCCTTTCCTTCTCACTGTGTTACACATATGCCTGGTGAGTGGCGTGGCTTCCGACGGGTGGACTGTATTGGAGGGGTCGGGACTGTCACGTGACAGCACTGCCCACTACCTGGTCAGAAGGCACGACACCTGCCAGTCAAGGTTTGACCCCTCCTTGCCCATCAATGCACACCTAACCATTGGCCTCTTTAAATTAGCCTTGTACCTGGCCTTGGGCAATTGGCCTTTGTAATCAGCTTAACTCTGCTGGCACTGAGCCATTGGCCCCCTGTGAATTACCTGGGCTGGACCGTCCAGCCCTCCTGCACTAAAAGGGTGCCACGTGTGCTGGACCCTTTCTCTTTGCCATCTCCGAGGGACCACCCTGCTTCACTCCAGGCTGAGAACCGTGGAATGGCGTTGGAGAAATTGTTGGTGAGCTGTGCATTGAGTAGGGTTGGGAGCACTGATTATTGTCCCTAATAGCATAGAGTCGTGCCTGCACAGAGTCAAGGAGTGGTGAGTATCGTATTGACTTTTCCCTTGGGGAGGGGGGTGGGTGTGTGTGTGTGTGTGTGTGTGTGTGTATGTACACACTTTGTGCCCATGCAATTTTCCCATGTTCATTATTAATTGTCCACGTGTTTTATTGCCGATCCAACGTTTCCCACGACTACTGTAAATTGTGCACATGTGCGTGTTGCTTCTTTTGCTATTTTCCCACGTTTGCCTTCTGTAAATAAAATCCTCTACTACCAAGACTGTGTGTCCAGAGACCTTGCCTTTGAGACCTACCGAATCTGTTCCCTCACTTACAACACCATTAGACACTACACCGTGCTTAAAGTGAACGGTTTTTAAAATAGTGTCAGTTGCACATTTGTGTTTAAAAAGCAGTGAGTTTTGTCACTAATTGTTAACCAGAGATAAGTAACTAGACAATTCAGAACTATTTTGCTCACTGCAGTTTCAAGCATTCAGCTTTGAAGATGCCAGAAATGGTCAGAAGTGAAAACAAAATGATTTCACTACTTCATCAAGTTAGGAACTACAAAAAATTAGAAGGTATCAACAATCATCTTGAATGTTACAATAAAGATGAAGTTTTGGAGAATGCAGTCGTCAAAAGGATTGTATGAAGGCAGTCGATTATCTGCACTGTGTTTGCACTGATCTTGTTCAATTTCAGTCAATCAAAAGAACGCAACAACATCCACTGGAAGAATTGCTTTGTCAATAACTATTAGGAACTTGTACAGTTTTATCGTACTGTAGTAGCATTGGCAGTGTTCCAATTTGTTCTGAATTTCATTTAAATACGTAATTTGTTATTCAGTTAAACAGTAGTTTGATCACAAACAAGAGCATCTGTAGATGCTGGAAATCTAAGCAACACACACAAAATGCTGGAGGAACTTAGCAGGACAGGCAGCATCTATGGAAAAGAGTAAACAGTTAACATTTCTATACCTCTTCCTACCATTACTTGTAAAAATGCCATCCCCCTCTCTCAATCCTTCCATCTCTGACACATCTGCTCTCAGGATGAGGCTTTTCATTTCAAAACTAAGGAGATGTCCTCCTTCTTCAAAGAAAGAGGTTTCTCTTCCTCTACCATCAACACTGCCCTCACCTGCATCTCTTCCATTAACGCATGTCTACCCTCACTCCATTCTCCCGTCACCCCACCACGCATAGGGTTTCTCTTGTCCTCACCTACAACCACACCAGCCTCTGTGTCCAGCACATAAATTTCCATAACTTCTGCTATCTCCAACGGGATCCCACCACCAAGCACCTTTCTCTCCCCCCTACTCTCTGCTTTCCACTGGGATCGCTCCCCACATGACTCCTCAGTCCATTCATCCCTCCCCACTGATCTCCCTCCTGGCACTTGCAAGCGGAACAAGTGCTACACCTGCCCCAACACCTCCTCCCTCACTACCCTTCAGGGCACCAAACAGTCCTTCCAGGTGAAGCGACACTTCACCTGTGAGTCTGTTCGGGTCATATACTGTGTTTGGTACTCCCAGTATGGCCTCCTACGTATCGGTGAGATCAGATGTAGATTGGGAGACTGCTTCGCCCACTCAGGTTCGAGGAGAATCAGCTTATATTCCGTCTGGGTAGCCTCCAACCTGATGGCATGAACTTGAACTTGTGGTAATAGCACCCCCCCCTTCACCATTTCCCTCTCAAACCTTATCTCCTTGCCTGCCCATCACCTCCCTCTGATGCTCCTCCCCCTTCCCTTTCTTCCATGGCCTTCTGTCCCCCCTTCTCCAGCCCTTTATCTCTTATCAATTGACTTCCCAGCTCCTTACTTCACCTGTCCCCCCTTCCAGTTTCACCTACCACCTACTACCTTGCATTTCTTTCACCCCTCCTCTTAATCTGACTTCTCATCTTTTTTCTCCGGTCCTGATGAAGGGTCTTGGCCCAAAACGTCAACTGTTTATTCTTTTCCATAGATACTGCCTGACCTGCTGAGGTCCTCCAGTATTTTGTGTGTGTTGGTTAAACAGTAGTTTGTTTTTTTTAAAAAAATATAACTTTTTAGCCATTTCCATGAAACTTTGGTTAACTGGGCCAAAATATGCTGACCGAATGTGTCCCAAATAAACAGAATTCACTCTACATCAAAATTCAGTGTTATTACAAAGTATGCAAATTACTAGGCAATATTAATGTTTATTTTCAAATTATTGAATGGTCAAACATGTCCCTTAACAAGATTTAATGCAGTCTGTAAGAGAAAGTGCAACAAGTTGTGAGCCAAAGGAAATCAAATTCAGTCTTCATGATTGGGCTAACCCTCCACCCCCACCCCCCAGCATCATCCAATATTAGGTTGTAAAGGGATAAAAATCAAAGAAAAAGGATTTGCATTATATAGCAGCAAATGCGTAAATGCAATCAGAGCTATCTGCTTTCATGGAGGATAAACAGCAACCTAGGCACGTGTTCCAAAGAAATGTAAATCTCCAACACGCAAAGTATAATATTTGTGTCATGCAAACTCAGAACAATGAGACATTAATTCTCTATTAATTATCCTAGCACTAGTGCCACTATACATATAATACCATCCTTGAAAATGTATTTGTTGTACACATCTAACTCCATCAGTCCACAATATTAACCCCGAATTTCTTCTTATAAGCTAACAAAACACCTTGCGTCTTTAAAAAAAATGGTGAGGTAAACTCCAAGCAGTTTTCAAAGAGAATGGTGTTTCACATAGAAAATAAAATTGTTAAAACTGCTTTCACAAATACAGTGCCTGTAAATGTAGTATACAGACATACCTTCAGCAGCAATAGAAATGAACTGCTTACAGGACAAACACAGCATTGCTCTGAAAGATGTACTTCAAAGCCCTTGAGCACACATCAGATTCAGGCCACTGTAAACAAATGAATTGATGCAAGGATATTGTACAACAGACATATGAGCACAAATGATTTTCACACACGTTCCATCCAATATAATCAAAGAATATGCATCTTTCATGACCCCAAGAAAGTTCAAAATGTATTGTTTAGTACAAGTGTCCCCCGCTTTTCGAATGTTCGCTTACGAAACCTCACTGTTACGAAAGACCTACATTAGTTACCTACTTTCGCAAACAGGTGTTTTCACCATTGCGAAAAAAGCAGCGCGCGCCCCGAGCAGCCACTCCTCCCCCAAATTCGGAACTGCATTCTAGCCAGCATTGCTTAAACATGTGCTTGTGAGTGGTCGTTAGCAAGGTGAGTTCTAAGATATCGGAAAAGCCTAAAACAGCTCGTAAGGGTGTTACACTTAGCGTAAAACTAGACATAATTAAGCGTTTCGATCGTGGTGAACTAAGTAAGGACAAAGTGAGTTTGTCTTGTGGAAGCTGACGAAGATGAAGAAGAGGTTTTGGCATCCCATGACCAAGAACTGATAGATGAAGAGCTGATGCAATTGGAAGAGCAAGGGATAACAATCGAAACTGAATGCAGTAGTGAATGGACCGAAAGTGAAGTCGTCCAGGAACTGAACGTGAAGCAACTGCGTGAGATTTTCGCTGCAATGATAAAGTATGACTTTAATTTTGAAAGGGTATGTCGGTTTAGGGCATTTGCAAGATGGTTTACAAAGAACTGTATGACAGAAAAATGAGTGAGGCTAGCAGTCAAGCATACTGTCGTTTTTCAAGCCTTCCACATCAGCCACAGCAGACAACGAACCTCGACCTTTGACATCGAGGCAGGCAGACATAGAAGAAGATGACCTGTCTGCCCTGATGGAAACAGACGACACCTCAGTGACCCACCAACCCAACCCCCGGGCTGCGGACAGATACCGATTCGCGGAGAATGCAGCGGTAGCCAGGACACACCCAGCGCAACATTAAGAAAAAAGCCGAAATGAACATGCTAATTAATTAGGTGCCACTCGGCACGTAAATGTCGGCCCAGATCAGAGGTGATGCAATTGGCAATCGCCTCTGATCTGGGCCAACATTTACTTGCCAGGCGGCACCTAATTAATTAGCTTGCTTATTTCGGCTTTTTTCTTAAAGATGCGCTGGGTGTGTCCCGGCTACCGCTGCATCCTCCGTGAATTGGTATCGGTCCGCGGCCTGGAGGTTGGGACCACTGCAGCACCCCAGCCTCCGACGACTCAGCCTAACACCATCATCAGTGCGCTCGGTGCTGTCTTCCCAATTCTGGTAAGTGATACTGCACTGTACATACATTATTTCTACTTTATATAGGCTGTGTACTTTTATGTGTCATTTGGTATGTTTTTTTTAGATTATGAAGACACGTAGTTCTCTTTTATTGTCATTTAGTAATGCATGCATTAAGAAATGATACATTATTTCCTCTGGTGTGATATCACAAAACACAGGACAGACCAAGACTGAAAAAACTGACAAAACCACATAATTATAACATATAGTTACAACAGTGCACAATACCATAACTTGATGAAGAAGTCCGTGAGCACAGTAAAGTTCAAAGTTTCTCAAATGTCCCACATCCCACACAGACGGGAGAGAGAAGAAAAACTCTCCCTGCCATGCCGACCACAATCCAACTCTGAGTCATCCGAAAACTTCGAGCTCTGATCAGCTCTCCGACACCGAGTACTGAGCGCCATTTCTGTCCGAATGATTCGACCTCCTTCTCGGTCGCCAAAAGCAGGCAAGGCCGGGGATTTTTAGGCCTCCCTCCGAGAGATTCACGACCACACAGTAACGACAGCAGCGAACGGGCATTTCAGAAATTTCTCCAGATGTTCCTCTGTGCTTTCACGTCCATTCTCCATCAAATCAGAATTATCCACGGCCCCTATTTAACAGATATGATAACATTTTTCACCAGAGGGCTGCGCACACCATCTTCTCCTCCCGCCAACTTTGGCAGCTTCATAGCTTAAGGGTTACTGGAGAGAGTGTTTTTGCCGAGAGCACTTGCATGAGATTTTCGCTACGGAGAACAGTGCAGGCAATGATTGTAGAGAAGTATTTCTACTTTATATAGGCTGTGTATTTATCATATCATTCCTGCTTTTACGATATGTTACTGTTATTTTAGGTTTATGAGTTATTTGGCATGATTTGGTAGGTTATTTTTGGGTCTGCGAATGCTCACAGATTTTTCTCATATAAATAAATGGTAATTGCTTCTTCGCTTTACAACATTCCAGCTTACGAACTGTTTCATAGGAACGCTCTACCTTTGGATGGCAGGGGAAACCTGGACATGTATATCACCATTTTCAACCCTGAAATTTGTTTTCCTGCAAGCATACATAGTAAATCCAAAAAAACTTAATAGAATCAATGAAAGACCACACCTTACCACACCTGATAAGACTGACAAAAAAAAATAATAATATTAAATAAATAAGTATCGAGAACATGAGATGAAGTGTCTTTGGGAACAGTTCAATGATGGGGACTTGTGAAGTTATCCCCACTGGTTCAAAAGCGTGATGGTTGGGGGGTAATAACTGTTCCTGGACCTGGTGGTGTGGGTCCTGAGGCTCCTGTATCACCTTCTTGATGGCAGCAACAAGAAGAGGAAATGGCCTGGGTGGCAGGGATCCTTGATGATGGATGCTCCTTTCCTATGACAGTGCTCCATGTAGATGTGCTCAATGGTGGGGTGAGCTTTACCTGGGCCTATCCACTTCTTTTTGTAGGGTTTCTGTTCAAAGAGATTGGTGTTTCTATACCAGACCATGGTGCAACCAGTCACTGTACTCTCCACTACATATCTATAGAAGTTTGTCAAAGTTTTAGATGTCATGTCAAATTTTCGCAACCTTCTGAGAGGCGCTGCCATGCTAACTTCATATTTGCAATTATGTGCTGAGCCCAGGATATATCCTTTGAAATAATAACACTAAAGGATTTAAAGTTGCTGACCCCCTCCACCTCCGATCCCCTGATAAGGACTGGCTCATGGACGTCTAGTTTCCTCCTCCTGAAGTCAATAATCAGCTTCTTGGTCTTGCTGGCATTGAGTAAGAGGTTGTTGTTATGACAGCACTCAGCCAGAATTTCCCTCCTTTATGCTGATTCATCACCACCTTTGATTCAGACAATGTCATCAGCAAACATAAATATGCCACTGAAGCTGTGGTTAGCTTCACAGTCATAAGTATAAAGCAAGTAGAGCGGGGGTGGTGGGGGGGGTTAAGCACACAGTCTTGTGATGCAACCGTATTGATGGAGATTGTGGACGAGATGTTCCAGCCAAACTGAACCGACTGGGGTCTGCATGAATGAGGAAATCACAGATCCAACTGCACAAGGAGGTATTGAGCCAAGGTCTTGAAGCTTATTGATTAGTTTTGAGAGGATAATGGTATTGAATCCTGAGATGTAGTCGATAAAGAACATCCTGATGCATGCACCTTTGCTGTCCAGTCGTTCCAGGATTGAGTGAGGAGCCAGCAGAGTGGCAACTGCTGTGGATCTGTTGTGCCGGTAGGCAAATTGGAGCAGATCCAAGTCACTTTTCAGGCAGGAGTTGATATGCTTCATCACCAACCTCTCAAAATACTTCACAGTGGTTGCAAGTGCTGCTGGATGATACTCATAGAGGCAGTTACTACATTCACCTTAGGCACCAGTATAATTGAAGCCTGCTTGAAGCAGATGGGTACTTCAGACTGCCGAAGCCACAGGTTAAACATGTCGATGAACACATCTAGTACAGGTCTTCAGTACTTGGCTAGTTGGCCTATCTGGGCCAGATATTATCCCTGGGTTCACCTTCTTGAAGGATGCTCTCAGGTCACCTCAGAGACTGTAATCACAGGGTCATCGGGGGTTGTGGGAGTTTGGGAAGGTTCTTCCATGTTTTGATGGTCAAAGCGAGTACTGAGCTCATCTGGGAACAAAGCCCAGTTGTTACCTTTGTCACTTGGTCAGAAATAACAACATTCAACCCTTCCACAGCTGTCAACCATCCTTTGGTAATTCAAGTTTGGTCTGGAATTGCCACTTTGCACGTGAGATTGTACCTGGAGCTCTTGTACCTCACTTGGACACCATACCGGAATGCCACTGATCTGGCCCTCAGCAGGTTGTGGATCGAAAGAGATTGTACCTGGAGCTCTTGTACCTCACTTGGACACCATACCAGAATGCCACTGATCTGGCCCTCAGCAGGGTGTGGATCTCTTCCGGAGATTGTACCTGGAGCTCCTGTACCTCACTTGGACACCATACCAGAATGCCACTGATCTGGCCCTCAGCAGGCTGTGGATCTCATGGCTCATCTAGGACTTCAGGTTTGGGAAGACTGCAGGATTTTGTTGGAACACCCTCATCTACGATTGTTTTTATAAAGTTTGTGACAAAAGTGATGTAGCAATTCAGATCCTCTGATGCGTTCTTGAACACAGCCTAGTCCACCGACTTGAAGCAATCCTCTATCTGCTCCTCTGCCTCCCGCAGCCACCTCTTCATTGTCCGTACCTTCGGAGTCTTGCTCTTTAGCCTCTGCCTGTATTAAGGTAGGACAGCCAAGTGATCAGATTTCCTGAAATGCCGTCCAGGCATGGAAGGGTAGGCATTCCTTATCACAGTAACAGCAGTGGTCGAGTGTTTTGGGACTCCTGGTGACGCAGGTTATATACTGGTGATAACTGGGCACAGATTTCTTCAAGCAAGCCTAGTTGAAAAACGTTTTTAAAAGAATAATGTAGACCTGAAATGCAGTTGGAAATCTAAAAATGGATCTTCACATTTAGTTCACCTATTGCTGATAAGGTATTGTGATGATTTAGTTACACACAAGTGATTCAGAAACAATAACTAAAAACTTGAAAACAATGGCAACACATCCCGTCACAGTGGCCACTCCAGCTCCAACTCATGGTGTAATTGCTCGACCTGAATGTCTTTCTTATTCCTTACTAAAGGAAAATACTGCATATTAACATTGCTGACTTTGCGAGATCTGTGACTGGCTACATAATGAAGTGCATTGAGGACGTCATTGTTATTAAACACAGCTACGTGAAAGCATATCAGAAGCCATCTGAAGTCCAGGTATGGCTGAGAGAGCCTTCAGATCGGGCAATAAGGCAGCTCTCAGGTCAACAAGAGCTCCTATACTTCCAGTAAATTGGCGGCTCGTGCAAAGGCAGTGGCCTCTTGAGGCCAACCAAAGGTGCTTTTTCTCTTTGTAAAATTTGGTTTTTAAGATCTGAAGACAATTCTACTCCAAGATCTTTGGGTACTGCAGGGCTACTCCATCACTGAGCTGCTCGTTGATTGAAGTGGCTGGACTGGTGTTGGATGGGCTCGCTGGGATGCCAGAGGAGCCAGTTTGGATTTGGAGGAGGTATCTTGGCTACAGACCGTGTTACTGCCCACAAATCAAGAGCATCGAGATTGGTGTACTGTAACCGTGGGAGATTACCTCAGACATTTCACTTGCCATTGCAAAACTTTGTTGGGCAGTGATAATGTAAATTGCCGCAGGCCTGTTATTCTTGTCTGGTGGAGGGACAGACGACATGGGAGTGGTGTAGTCTCGGTTGTAGCGAGAACTAGGCCTCAAGCCTTGGGCTTGCCTGTTGCTGCAGACCAGGCGAGAGACGCGGAAGCACAACAGCATTGTTTCAGCAGGTGGCTGGAACCTGGCCTCTTCCATCAGTGCTACCCTCTTGTGTTCGAGGGGCGGAACAACAGGCTGGATTGCAGCTGTGCACTTGCCAGGAGATTGTACCATCGATTGCCAGACATTGTCACTCAGGGTCTTGGACTGCATATATATTTTTTTTTGAGTGAATCTGTTTCTTTGCTTGCTATTTTGAATTATACTACTCACTTTTTGAATGTACTTGCTATTTTTAAGTTTGTTATTTCAAATGTTTTGCACCTTGGCCACGGAGGAACGCAGTCTCATTCAGCTGTATCTGTTGTTGGTTTGAATGATAATTAAACCTGGCTTGATTTGATCTGCACTTCCCTAAACCGTCAGGAAGTTAAAATGGGATTATTCACAGAGAATAGGCACGAGACATGAGGCATGTGGCAGTGCAGTCAGACCATAACGGACTACAAGTCCACCCTGCGCGTTAACGACAGTGATGCTTCTCTTCCTGATAAACGAATATCTATTATGCTCGGTTTGATGCACAGAACGATGTGCCAGCCAGGAAGGCCCCCCATACTCCCACCCCGCCCCAGGAAAATGCACTCTGTCTGGCCACAGCTGACATGAGGAAGACCCCAGGCAAGGTCAACCAACGTAAAGCTGCATGGCCTGATAATATAACTGGTCAGGTACTGAGGGACTGTGCAGCCCAGTTAACAGAGGTTCTAACAGACATCTTCATCTCTCTGGAACTGTCCTCTCAGGCTTCAAGGAGGCCACCAACAACCCTGAGCCCAAGAGGACGACAGTAACCTGCCTCAACAACTACTGTCCAGTTGCACAGACATCAACAACGATGAAGTCCTTTGAGCAGCTGGCTATGGAACGCATTAAATCCCACCTTCCTGCTACATTGGCCCCGCTCCAGCGTGCTTGTCATTCAAATCAGTCCACTGAGCACTAGTGATACCCAGGACTGTGTGCTGTTCACCTTGCTGATGCAGGACTCCATTGCTCGATCCAGTTCAAACCAAACATCAAGACTGTGATGACACAACAGTGGTTGGCCTCACCAACACTGACGACAGAGAGGAGGTAGAGCAGCTGGTCAAACGGTGCGAGCATGGCACCTTGAGTGTCAATGTGGATAAGACCAAAGAAATGACTGTGGACTTCAGGAAGGTGAAAGCTAACCACTCCTCACTGAACATGCTCCTCTGTGGAGAGAGTTGGGAGCCCCAAGTTTCTGGAACTGCACATAACAGTAGATCTCCTCTCGACCCTCAACATCACCTCTGTGTTCAAGAAAGCACAACAGCATTTCCACTTCCTGAGGAGATTGAGGCGAGCAAGGATTCTCCCCACCCCCCACCCCACCATTCTAACAACTTTTACTGAAGCAGCATTGAGTTTCCTGTCCAGCTAGTATATGATTGTAAGTCTCTACAAACAATTGCAAGGAATGCTGAGAGGGTCATTGGGGTCTCGCTTCCACAGAGATATTTATCAGGAGCACTGCATACACAGGGCTTTTAGTATTGTCAATAATCCCTTTTATCTGTTCAATAATCTCTTTGACCCCCTACCATCAGACAGGAGCTACCAAAGCATTAGGACAAGAACTATTTGATGGAAAACAGGTTCTTTTCCCAAGCCGTAAGACTGAACTCCCTGCCACCACCCAGGTCTCATCACGCATGCAGCGCCAGTGGTGTTATACTGTTTACATTTTAACCTGTGTTTTAAATGCCCCTTATTGTTAGCTAATTTGCTAGTGGTAATATTACTGTATATGTTATGTGTGTGAGTTGTAAGAATTGTCTGTTACACCTTGGTCTGGAGGAATGTTGTTTCGTTTGGCGATATACATGTGTACAACAATAAAACTGAACTTGAGCTTGATAGTTGACTAATATTGAATTTAAATTCAATTATTTGAGTAAAAAAAAGTTAAGCAGATTGTTGCAAAAGTCCATGTAAAAATACATCATTCTCAGGAAATCAAGCTGACTTGCATATAACTCCCAATCTCAAACAATATGAATGACTCTTAATTTAACATATATTCACAATGTCACTGGCAGCGTTGGCACTTATTGTCAAACCCTGATGTCTCCAAATTTTATATGTCAGTAAAAGTCAACTACAAAGATAGGCCTGCAGTCACATAAAGGCCAAAACAATTAAGGACTTTGAGTGACCAAATTAGGTTTATAAAAGTCTGTACAAACATAAGCTTCAATATATATCTTGACCTACTTGACATTAAATTTCAAGCTGACACTTCAAGATTCAAGCTTATGTATTCAAAACAATGGTCTAGGTCTCTTCATGAAATTCAAACAACTTTACCACTATGTTGCTGTAAATTATGAAGAAGCCTCATAGGCCAACCAACTGCTCTAAACCACTGCAACAAAGTACAATAACATTTAAATTGGTCAGTCAATCTGATAGCAGCCTAAATGTCAGATGACACGAAAAACAACAGCAGCCAGTTAAGAACATCCTGAGAAATTCACAGGGATTGCTCCCTACATGATTCTCTTGTATCATTCCATTCTCCATCCCACCTCCATTTACAGCACCAAAGAGTCCTTCCAGGTGAGCCAGCACTTAACCTGTGAATCTGTTGGGGTCATCTGTTACTCACAATGCGGCCTCCTCAACATTGGTGCGACCCGATGTAGATTGGGGGGGGGGGGGGGGCTACCTTGTCACGCACTTCTGCTTCATCCACCAGAAGCAGAATTTCCTGGTGGCCAACCATTTTAATTCCTATCCCCTTTCCCATTCCAACAAGTTGGTCCATTGCCTCCTCTCTACAATGAGACCACACTCAGGGTGGAGGTAGCCTCCAACCTTGTTCCCCTCTGTTCTTTTTCCCTCCTCCTTTCCCTCTTCTTTCATTCCCCACTTGGCTTCTTACCTCTTCTCCTTGCCTGCCTATCATCTCCCCCAGTGCCCCTCCTTCTTCCCTTTCACCCATGGTTCACTCTCCTCTCCTATCAGATTCCTTCTACTACAGCCCTTTACCAGGCTCTACCTAGCACCTTACAGCTTGTTCTCCTTCCCCTTCCCCCATCTTTTTATTCTGGTGTCTTTCCCTTTCCTTTCCAGTGCTGAAGGGAGACCCCGATGACACTCTCAGCAAACCTCACAATCAAGATCCATTGCAGGGCCTTGTGGTCAGATCCTTGCAATTCCCATATCAGACAGCGATACACCCTCTCGGTGGTGCACCAGTACAATGTGGTAAGAATAGGGCAGGGCACCTCACTCGACTGAATCTCCTGAGGAAGTGAAGGTACTGCTGACTGGTACCAACTAGTACGTCTTTGGACTGTGGAACGAAACCCGAGTACCCAGAGAAAACCCACGAGAACATACAAACTCCTTTACAGGCAGTGGCAGGAATTGAACACCTGTTCTGTAAAGCATTGTGCTAACCACTACACTGCCGTACTGCAGGTAGCAGAGACAGAAATAAGTCTCACAGCATCTCCATCTGGATGAACACTGCCTCAGAACTTGAGCAACACCTTATCTTCCATTTGAACACATGCAGTCTTCTGGACTCAAAATCCATTTACACAATTTCAGGTAAATTGCCTTCTGTCCCAATCATCGGTGATATTGGGCTAGTTTTACTCTTTGCACTATCACAGCTTGAGCTGCTGGGCATGTTGTACAGCCCTGCATCTCACTTTGTTCACTTTCTTCCACGCTCTTGCTCGTCAATTGCCCTCATTTCAAAGCTTTTATGCTCCTTTTTCTTTCTCTCACTCTTTGTGTCTTACCCACATTAATCCTGGCCTCACCCTACTGCAGATATTTCTCTTGCCTATCTCTCGGAAACTTAAAAGCTAACTTCTTTCTCTTTCATTCCTAGCTCAGATAAAAGGTCTGTTTCTCTTTCCACAGACGCTACCTGACCTGATTGTTTCCAGCAATCTTTATTTATTGCTCTGATCTGTAAGATATATCCAGTGATTTAAACAAAGTGTTTATGCTAGTCATTATGACCTGCAAAATTATGTTCTACTATAATCCATAACCCTGTGAGCTTATATTTTACTCACAAGTAAACCCATTCCAAATACAATAGACAGTTTAGAAAAACATGTCATAACTGGTACCATTCATAAGAACATCAGAAACAGAAGCAAGAACCGTTGCACACTGCTCTGAAATTCAGCAAGAAAGACCGATCTTCAATAATTTTCTTGAACTCCCCTGATTCCCCTAAACTCTGTTTTGAATGATTAAGTTCCCACCCCTCTGGAAGTGAAGAATGACAAAGATTCAGCATCACCCATATGAAGAAGTTTTTCCTCACTCAGCTCCAAATGTCCAATCTCTAATTCAGAGACTGTCACTCCTTATTCTCGACTTCTTACCGGAGAAAAACATTTCTGAAAACTAAGGAATGCAAGCCATACATATATAAAAAGGAGATAACAGCCTTGTGAATCTGCAACACACACTTACATTTTAAACAATGTCGTCCAAGCACCATTGCCCTCTACAAGATTAAATGCCAACATGCCACATTATTAGATACGTTTGTCCAACGGCTGTATAATGCAAGAGTCTAATCAGCAAATCATGTGGCAGCAACTCAATGCATAAAAGTACGCAAACATGATCAAGAGGTTCAAACCAAATGTCAGAATGGGAAAGAAGTGTGATCTAAGTTACTGTGGTGCCAGATGGGGTGTTTTGATTATTTCAGAAACTGCTGATCTCTTGGGATTTTCACGTACAACAGCTCTGCAGTTTACAGAGAATGACTGGAAAAACAAAAAAAATCCAGTGAATGACATCTCTGTGGGCAAAAACGCCTTGTTAATGAGAGGGGTTATAGGAGAATGGCAAGACTGGTTTAAGATGACAGGAAGGTGATAGTAACTCAATTAACCATGCATTACAACAGTGCTATGCAGATGAGCATCTCTGAACACGCAACATATCAAAACTTGAAGTGGTTGTGCTATAGCAGCAGAAGACCATGAGCATACACTTGGTAGCCACCATTTTTGGGTACAGGACACACCTAATAAAGAGGCTACTGACTGCATATCCATGTTAAATACTGAAGTAGTATGTGGCTCTATCTTAGCAGCTTAATGTGGCCCTAAAACATCTCATCTTCAATGCATGTGGACGAGTAAATAGCAAACAAAAATAGTACCAGTCTCCATGGACATCGCAAATCATCTAATTATCAATGATGGTAAATTCTAGAATATGTACTATAGACAAGTTTGAAGCATTTGCAATGCCTCCAGCCAGAAGTGCTGAGTACAGCCTTATTCTATGGTTCCAATCATCACACAATGTGTGAAGTGAATCATCAGGGACAACTAAATTCAGTGGATACTACAAAGGCAATGAGTTCTGATTATGCAGTATATCACGTATTGCCCCCAAAAAAACTTGTAATCCAGATGAACTACATTTACTAGCCAGATTAGTTTAGTTCCACTACAAAATTTGCACCTTTAAGGCGTAAAATTGCCATATATGCCATGATCCCAAAATAAGAGCTAATGACTACCCACCAGCTTACACTCAAAAATCTGCTGTGATAGATACACAGTCATCATCAAAGCCATCAAGCAGCACTAGGATTTAAATAACATGCTCACCAATGCATAGTGTTTGTTCCAACAAGACCACTTGTCTTCAAATCTCATTACAAAAGAAATTGCATCCCAGGAATAAGAAGAGAATGTCTGCCTTTGACATGAGACGGCATTAGGAAAGATGACTTTGGCTGTCAGAGTACTATCACCTCAACCTCAGAACATCAATGTGGGAGTTCCTCAAACCCTGTTCAAGGCCTCTGTATCATTGCTGAATTGCCATCTCGAGAGTAAGAATGAGAATATTTGCTGTTGATAGTGAATTGGAAACATACTTCCATTGCTGCACTGAATGTAGGTCAGATTTCCAAGAACTCACTGACTAATGACCTTGTGGATGCAGCTTAATGACATGAATGCTAGTGGCTTAAAAAATAATTCACTGCCACCTTCTCCAGGGTAATTAGAAAAGGATAATATATAGTGCCCACATGCAGGGGAGGCACGGTAGCGCCAGC
The DNA here is from genome assembly GCF_030028105.1 of Mobula birostris. Lineage (NCBI taxonomy): Eukaryota > Metazoa > Chordata > Chondrichthyes > Myliobatiformes > Myliobatidae > Mobula > Mobula birostris. Next base: position 61,991,971 of record NC_092372.1, on the reverse strand, counting down.
AATCACTAGTTGGGGCTCAATTCTCACCACTGTCTGTAAAGAGGTTGCGTTCTCCCTGTGATCATGTTGGTTTCTTCCAGGTGTTCCGCATCCTCCCAATTGCGGGCATGCTACGTTGTGCCAGAAGCATGGTGACACTTATGAGCTTCCCCCAGCTGAATCCTCAGACTGTGTTGGTTGTTGGTGCAAACTGACACATTTCAGTGTATATTTCAACATACATGTCAATTAAAGCTGTCTTAATCTCATGAAATGTTTTCTACAAAATGCAGTAGTCCCACAGCACAGTCAGTTTCTTGGTGTCAAACTTCTCTCTTAAGTAAAAGTCCACTAATTTAAATAGTTTACAGCAAAACTCTATCTCATTTTAATAACATTGCCTACTCAAATTAGATGATGGAACATGCTTAAACACAAAAGCAAAAGTGGGATGCTATCAGGAATGAACAGCACTCTGAGCCCAAATCTATTAGGTGCTGAATAACTGTGTGATGTGAAACAAGAACAACTTTTTAAGCAGGGTGCAACTAATACCAAAAACAGAATTAAATAACAATGTTTAGAAGCTTTGTAATTTGTTGAAGCTCAAGCATATTGACAAAATACTCATCCTCATCCTGATGCCAATGGAACAGTCTTTGCACATCAGGTCAAAACTACTGCAGTAAAATCCAGACTCCAAATAGTACTGCCATTGTTAGCAATTGTTTGCCTTCCTATTAACACTAAAATGCATGCGGAAATTCAATCTCAAATAGTGCAATGGTGTCTCTTGGATAACATACCCTACATTATGATATAAGTTTGTAAACAGAACAACACCTATAAAAAGCATAAGAAAATTAAAAAAACAATCTGCTCGCAACGTTCGGTGGATAAAAATTTAAGTTTTCAGGTCTACATCTATACATCAGGCCACATTTCTGTCAGTTTTTGTTCCACAAGGTAAAAACTGGCCTCAGGCACCGATCAGATCGGGCTGGAGGCTCCCCAATCAGCCAATTGTTCACTCGCATACAGGTTAGAATGGAGCAAACCAGTGACATACAGCACATTTCAGCATTATAAAAACACTCTTCACAGGAACAATATCACTCAAAAGCTACCTGAAACCACATTGTAAGGCAGGCTGGCTACTGAGGGAAACTTAAAATAATTAGGAAATTTTAGAGACTGAGATAATTTCTGTTTATGGTTTTTTTTTTGCTATTTTTTTCTCTCGTACACCACATTGAGACACAATAACCGACCAACGCATGTTTGTTCTTTGCGCACAAACCACAATCTGAGACAGAAGATCGCAGACACTTTTATACTTTTATCCACCGACTGCAGCGTAATGAAGGGAAAACCGTGGATCGGTTGGTGCTTCTCACGCACGGTGCCGAGATAGGGCAACCATAAATCAGACACGAAACTCCCGAACGATAATCAAGAGTTTTTCGTTAGCTCCCTACCAACGAGAACACATTCCTTCTCCTTCCACTTCCCCACCTCACACACACACATACATCAACCAACCACACGCTCATCAAGTAATAGTAAGGAGCTTTGTTCACTCGGGCCCGAGCTCGGCCTCACGCTCGCTCCCAGGCGCTTTGTTTGTACTCCCCCCCACCCCCCGCCCTGCTTGCCACAGCAACCTAGGTACGTGTGTCTGAGCACATCGAGTAGGATCCGATTGACCAGCCCCAACCATAAATTCCCAAGGTCGAGAACTCTGCACGGCGCCTACCTGTAGCGCTGGGAGTCGGATTGGTGGTGTGTGACAGCGTCCCGGTACCGGACCCTGGCTCGGTACGGCTCCAAGCTCCTACTGGCTGCTGCGGGCACCACCCCCTCTCTGTGGTTTGCTTGTTTCCACTCTTTCTCTCCCTACTCTCTCCTTCTGGGCCCAGTCACCGAGCCGCTTCCTTCAACTCTCGGCCGCCTCTCGCCTGTTTTCCTTCCCCCCTCCGTGACAACCGGGCTCACTGTTCTCAGGAATCCCGCCCTTCCTCTTGCCGGATTGGCGGGATGACGTCACATCGTCAGGGCGGGCGGCGGAGAGCCCGGTTTCCCATTGGCGAGTCGGGTTGTCGATCAGACAGCGACGCCGTTCAGTTACGTTCCGGTCTTCCAACTATTTAAAGGCAAATGAGGAAGTGGCGATAAAGAGTGTGAACTCTGTGGGACATTTGTCTTGGGGGTGTCATAAAACTGGTATGCTGTTAAAGATGTACTGAACACAATTAATTAAAAATCTCTTTTGTTGAAGACGCAAAATAATGAGCTGGTTAACAGCAGCAGACGGTGAACGTGTCTGTGCATCGTGTAACGGATTTACGTCTTTCTCTTTGAGCGGTTGGTTGTTGACCTAATTTAGGAGCTGCCCGCAAACTATTTCCGGCGCCACCGTGCTATTAACTGAAATGTTTCCGGGTCTCACGCGTAATAATCGTTGGAGGGTGAGGAGCGCCTCTCTCGCTGAGTAACCGCTGATGGCGCGGGCCACAGCCGGGGTGGAGTACTCCCTCAGCGGGGAGGAGGAGCAGCAGCCGCCGCCGCCACCCGGGTCCACGGTCGGCTCCGTCCAGGTATCTGGTGAACGGGGCCGGGGTCCCCTACGCGCAGGTAGTGGTGGGTTTCGGCGTGACATTGGAGTGGAGTTAGTAGGTAGGAAGCTGGCGCCGCACAAACGCTTATCAGGCCCGTGTTTGCTCTGGAGGAATGGTGACCAGGTCGCCCACTGCCTTGGTCTGTGGATTCGTGTTATCCTTCGCCATGAACGGAGGAGCGTTCCCGGTTAGGTGCTTAAGAGAGGAGCTGACTCCTAACCGTCGGGGTTGCAGAGCGGCCGTGGGCTTTGTTTGTACTCCCTAGCTGGTTTGCAGCGCCTGGAGTCACCGTGATTCAAGGTTGTTTAATGTCATTTCCAGTACACAAGTGTAAAGGAGAACAGAATAATTGTTACTCCGAATCTGATGCAGCTGCACAAATACACAATAAGATATAAAGCGCAATAATAATAAAAATCACAACAAATACATAAGATACCTTATACACGTAGTTTGTATACATATATAGATTATCCATAAAATGACAAGAGGCGCAGGAGTGTAAGGTAACTGACAGGAAGTCATGAAGTTGTGGTGGGTAAATGGATAGAGGTGTTGGTCAGCCTTACTGCTTGGGGAAAGTAACTAATTTGAAGGGGCTGAGGAGAGCAAGAAGGGGACATGAGAAGGCCTTGGCGAGTAGGGTAAAGGACAACCCCAAGGCATTCTTCAATTGTGCGAAGAATAAAAGGATGACAGGAGTGAAGGTAGGATGGATTAGGGATAAAGGTGGGAAGATGTGCCTGGAGGCTGTGGAAGTGAGCGAGGTCCTCAATGAATACTTCTCTTCGGTATTCACCAATGAGAGGGAACTTGATGATGGTGAGGACAATATGAGTGAGGTTGATGTTCTGGAGCATGTTGATATCAAGGGAGAGGAGGTGTTGGAGTTGGTAAAATACATTAGGACGGATAAGTCCCCAGGGCCTGACGGAATATTCCCCAGGCTGCTCCATGAGGCGAGGGAAGAGATTGCTGAGCCTCGGGCTAGGATCTTTATGGCCTCGTCTACAGGCATGGTACTGGAGGATTGAGGGAGGCGAATGTTGTCCCCTTGTTCAAAAAAGGTAGTAGGGATAATCCGGGTAATTATAGACCAGTGAGCCTTACGTCTGTGGTGGGAAAGCTGTTGGAAAAGATTCTTAGAGACAGGATTTCTGGGCATTTAGAGAATCATGGTCTGATCAGGGACCGTCAGCATGGCTTTGTGAAGGGCAGATCGTGTCTAACAAGCCTGATAGAGTTCTTTGAGGAGGTGACCAGGCATATAAATGAGGGTAGTGCAGTGGATGTGATCTATATGGATTTTAGTAGGGCATTTGACAAGGTTCCACGTGGTAGGCTTATTCAGAAAGTCAGAAAGCATGGGATCCAGGAAAGTCTGGCCAGGTGGATTCAGAATTGGCCTGCCTGCAGAAGGCAGAGGGTCATGGTGGAGGGAGTACATTCAGATTGGAGGATTGTGACTAGTGGTGTCCCACAATGATCTGTTCTGGGACCTCTACTTTTTGTGATTTTTATTAACAACCTGGATATTGGGGTAGAAGAGTGGGTTGGCAAGTTTGCAGATGACACAAAGGTTGGTGGTGGTGGTGTAGATAGTGTAGAGGATTGTCGAAGATTGCAGAGATAGGATGCAGAGGTGGGCTGAGAAGTGGCAGATGGAGTTCATCCCAGAGAAATGTGAAGTGGTACACTTTGGAAGGACAAACTCCAAGGCAGAGTACAAAGTAAATGGTAGGATACTTGGTAGTGCGGAGGAGCAGAGGGACCTGGGGATACATGTCCCAGAAAGTTGCCTCACAGGTAGATAGGGTAGTTAGGAAAGCTTATGGGGTGTTAGCTTTCATAAGTCGAGGGATAGAGTTTAAGAGTCGCAATGTAATGATGCAGCTCTATAAAACTCTGGTTAGGCCACACTTGGAGTACTGTGTCCAGTTCTGGTCACCTCACTATAGGAAGGATGTGGAAGCATTGGAAAGGGTACAGATGCTGCCTGGTTTAGAGAGTATGGATTATGATCAGAGATTAAGGAAGCTAGGGCTTTACTCTTTGGAGAGAAGGAGGAAGAGAGGAGACATGATAGAGGTGTACAAGATAATAAGAGGAATAGATAGAGTGGATAGCCAGCGCCTCTTCCCCAGGGCACCACTGCTCAATACAAGAGGTCATGGCTTTAAGGTAAGGGGTGGGAAGTTCAAGGGGGATATTAGAGGAAGGTTTTTTACTCGGAGAGTGGTTGGTGTGTAGAATACACTGCCTGAGTCAGTGGTGGAGGCAGATACACTCATGAAGTTTAAGAGACTACTAGACAGGTATATGGAGGAATTTAAGGTGGGGGGTTATATGGGAGGCAAGATTTGAGGGTTGGCACAACTTTGTGGGCCGAAGGGCCTGTAATGTGCTGTACTGTTCTATGTTCTAAGTCTGGTGGTCTTAGCATGGATGATACATAGCCTCTTCCCTGCTGGGAGTGGGATAAACAGTCCATGAGCAGGGTGGGTGGGATCCTTCATGAAGTTACTGGATCTTTTCCAGCACTTTCTTTATATATGACCTTGATGCCCAGTAGGGTAGTGACAATGATGCATTTGGGCAGTTTGACTACCTGTTGTAAAGCATTGCTGTCCGGTGCAGTTTCCATACCATGCAGTGATGTAGCATGATAGAATGCTCTCTATTGCATATCTGTAGAAGGATGTCAGTATAGTTGTGCAAAGTCCAGCTCTCTTCAGCTTCCTCAGAAGGTAAAGGCATTGGTGAGCTTTCCTGATTGTGTTCTGTAACCATGAGAGACTGCGTGAGATGTGCACTCCCAGGAGTTTAAAACTGCTCACAGTTTCCACTGAAGCAATACAGTACAATACAATACAGATCACACACATGGTCACTCTGTTTCTGTTGAAATGGTTTGCGATTAATGCTTCTGTGAGTGATTTCACTCTCACTGAATTATCCTTTTCAGTCTTTTGTACCGTATTGCTTTAGTTCCCTTTTCAGCACCAATGGTTTAAGTATACCTGGGGTTCCTTTCAGTCATTTTGATGACATGATAATAAATGAATTCCTTGAACAGGGTCATTAACTCTTTTTGCGACAATATTAGACCAAACATCAGGTACGGGAGTTAAAATGATAAATCAAGCCAGTTTTCAAAACTCAGTGGAATAATTTCTCCTTTGGCTCCTCCCACTTCCTCCAAACTAAAGATGTAGCCATGGGCACCCGTATGGGTCCTATCTATGCCTGCCTTTTTGTTGGGTTTGTGGAACAATCTATGTTCCGTGCCTATTCTGGTATCTGTCCCCCACTTTTCCTTCACTACAACAACGACTGCATTGGCGCTGCTTCCTGCACGCATGCTAAGCTCGTTAACTTTATTAACTTTGCCTCCAACTTTCACCCTGCCCTCAAGTTTACCTGGTCCATTTCCGACACCTCCCTCCCCTTTCTAGATCTTTCTGTCTCTATCTCTGGAGACAGCTTATCCACTGATGTCTGCTATAAGCCTACTGACTCTCACAGCTACCTGGACTATTCCTCTTCTCACCCTGTCTCTTGCAAAAATGCCATCCCTTTCTCGCAATTCCTCCGTCTCCACCGCATCTGCTCTCAGGATGAGGCTTTTCATTCCAGGATGCGGGAGATGTCCTCCTTTTTTAAAGAAAGGGGCTTCCCTTCCTCCACCATCAACTCTGCTCTCAAACGCATCTCCCTCATTTCATGCACATCTGCTCTCAGTCCATCCTCCCGCCACCCCACTAGGAATAGGGTTCCCCTTGTCCTCACCTACGACCCCACCAGCCTCCGGGTCCAACATATTATTCTCCGTAACTTCCGCCACCTCCAATGGGATCCCACCACTAAGCACATCTTTCCCTTCCCCCGCGACTCCCTTGTCCATTCGTCCCCCCCCATCCCTCCCCACTGATCTCCCTCCTGGCACTTATCCTTGTAAGCGGATCAAGTGCTACACATGCCCTTACACTTCCTCCCTTACCACCACTCAGGGCCCCAGACAGTCCTTCCAGGTGAGGCGACACTTCACCTGTGAGTGGGCTGGGGTGATATACTGCGTCAGGTGCACCCAGTGTGGCCTTCTATATATTGGCGAGACCCGACGCAGACTGGGAGACCATTTTTCTGAACATCTACGCTCTATCTGCCAGAGAAAGCAGGATCTCCCAGTAGCCACACATTTTAATTCCACATCCCATTCCCATTCTGACATGTCTAACCACGGCCTCCTGTACTGTAAAAATGAAGCCACACTCAGGTTGGAGGAACAACACCTTATATTCCGTCTGGGTAGCCTCCAACCTGATGGCATGAACATTGACTTCTCTAACTTCCGCTAATGCCCCAACTCCCCCTCGTACCCCATCCGTTATTTATTTTCATACACATGTTCTTTCTCTCACTCTCCTTTTTCTCCCTCTGTCCCTCTGACTATACCCCTTGCCCATCCTCTGGGTCCCCCCACCCCCCTTTTCCTCCTCCCCAGACCTCCTGTCCCATGATCCTCTCGTATCCCTTTTGCCTATCACCTGTCCAGCTCTTGGCTCTATCCCTCCCCATCCTGTCTTCTCCTATCATTTTGGATCTCCCCCTCCCCCTCCCACTTTCAAATTCCTTACTCACTCTTCCTTCAGTTAGTCCTGACGAAGGGTCTCGGCCTGAAACGTCGACTGCACCTCTTCCTAGAGATGCTGCCTGGCCTGCTGCGTTCACCAGCAACTTTGATGTGTGTTGCTGGAATAATGCCAATCTAGGTCTCTTCATTGTAGACATTGCACTTGCATTTCTTCTCATCAAATGGGTACTTTTCAGGCTATGCTTTTAATGGACATCGGCGACTTTCTTGACTAGCATGTTAACTTGACATTTTTTCTACAGTTAATTGAGTACAACTTGAAATTAATGATCTGCATTAGGGAAATAAAACAGTTCCATTCTGGCATTTTAAGTAATGTTGCATGAAGCCCCGATTCAAATTGCGTTTGCACGTTCCAATGCAAAGAACTGGTTGTTTGTTATTGCAGATTTTGTTGCACTGTGTCTTTGGGGGGGGGGGGGGGGGAGAATGTTAAGTAGCCTTTAACATTAATTTGTGGTAAAGAGGAAGTCTGTTTTCATAGCCAGAAGCCATTGCATGGCTGGAAATAAGGATTGTTTTCTTGGTTAAATGACTTAGTGACATGCACATCAGGGGAGGTGAGGAGAAGATGGCGGCGCGACGCAGCGTGCGCGGCTGCTCCGAAATAATATCATATTTGTTAAGTAGGGGCCGTGCACAATCCTGATTTGATGGAGGCAGATGTGAGAAGCATGGAGAAACATCTGGAGAAAGTTCTGAAATGCCTGCTTCGCTGCCACTGCTACTGTGCGATCAAGAATCTCCGGAGGGGAAGGCCCCGAGTCCTCGGCTTTGCCTATTGCCTGTTGCCAGGGCCGGGGTCGAAGTGCTCGGCAGAGATGGTGCTCGGTGTCGGAGGGCTGGTCGGAGGCTCAAAGTTTTCAGACAGACTCAAGAGTCGGCTGTGGTCGGGTGCTGCATCGGCAAGTTGGCGGCGCTGGAGGTTTATGGTAGGGAGAGTTTCTCCCTTCTACCATCTGCGTGAGATGATGGGACTTTCGAGAGACTTTGAGACTTTTTTTTATCGTGCCCATCGTCTGCTCTTTATCAAATTATGGTATTGCTTTGCACTGTTGTGACTATATGTTATTTTTATGTGGTTTTTGTCAGTTTTTTAAGTCTTGGTTTGTCTTGTGTTTCTGTGATATCATTCTGGAGGAACATTGTATCATTTCTTAATGCATGCATTACTAAATGACGACAAAAGAGGACTGTGTGTCCTCATAATCTAATCTAATCATGTACAGTTGAAATTTTGGTCTCCAAACAGGGTTTTCATTAGATGGACTAATGATACCCTGGAAGTCCTACATGGTTTCATTTTTTTTTAAATCTCTGGTTTTGCTGAGGGATGACTGCAATGGGACATGATCCATATTTTCCAAGGTCTCCTTGTTTATAGAGGTTGGAGGCTTTTGAGTCTGTATCTGGACAGGTTATCTGCATATTGCATCTGAGTCTCGAGTGATCTTAGTTTTGAAATGGAGACACTGGAATTGAAACATTTTTCCTTTAGTCCTGTGGGAAGCTTAATGATGATAAATTGGAATATTCTGAAGAACGATTGAGGAGACTGTTGGAGTAATAACAGCCTGTACTGGGAGGAGTGTGTGGTTGGAACATTGGTTAGAATCGCATCTTGCATTTCCTCAGTAGATGCACTGAGTTGGTGACCTACTAGACAGGGACAGTCCTTTAGATCAAGTTTGTATCTCTAAAGCACTACATGCTTTAGAGATACAAACTTGCAAGAAGATTATAAATGATTTGGAGATACAAGTGACGGTAGGTGCTGGAATCTGGAACAAAAAAAATCAAACTGCAGAAGGAATTCAGTGATTGAGCAGCAACTGGAGAAAAAGTGAATCATTGTTTCAGGTCAGATCGAGGATGGAAGGAAGACACTACATACAAGTGAGTGAGAGGGTCGAAGGAAGACACTACATACAAGTGAGTGAGAGGGTCGAGGGAAGACACTACATACAAGTGAGTGAGAGGGTCGAAGGAAGACACTACATACAAGTGAGTGAGAGGGTCGAGGGAAGACACTACTTACAAGTGAGTGAGAGGGTCGAGGGTTGAAGGAAGACACTAGATACAAGTGAGCAGGAGGGTGGAAAGAAGACACAACATACAAGTGAGTGGGAGATTGGACTTTGGAAGGAAGTCACTACATACAAGCAAGTAGGAGGGTGGAGGGTGGAAGTTGGTAATAATTGAAACCAAATGATGGAGGAGTGATGGGCAGGTGGAATGGGGCAAAGGAGGGTGGTGGTTGATGGGAAAACCAAGGAAGGAAAACGCAAGTGGATAAATATGTGGGTAACGGGCAGATGGAATTGGGTTGGGAACTGTGGGAATAGAAAGGAGGATTAAAATGACATGCATCCAGAAGTTCAAGATGGTTGTTACATCCTGGAATCTTTTGACCAGTCATATCTTCATTTCTTCAGTCTCTAATTTCTTCAGCCTTAATTTTGGTTTGGATCCAATCACTCACTTTCTTTTTATAAAATTCTATTGCTTATCTGTTGCTCCATGAAGGACGTCTTAATTATCAAATCATCAGTGATCACATTCTTCTTAAGCAATAATAAATGCAAAATAGCCTATTTCCTCATTGATTTCCCAGGCATATTTATACTGAAAATGGCCTTGTCTACAGTATAAATTTGTCCTCCAGAATTTACTGATTTAGTTTAGTAGATAAAAATGCCCAAATGTAATCCCAAAATATTTGATTTGCATCCTTGGTCACTTTGCAACTGCATCTCCACAGTGACTATTAACTCATACATATTTATTTGTGCTATTAATTTGTGAATCTTGCAAAGAATACTGCTTTCAGTTAAACAACCTTTAACTGTTGGAAGGATCTCTAAGCTCTCTCTACATTTTTGGAAGATGCTTACAGAAACCTGATAATGCCTTCTGATTAATCTCAGAAAAAAAGGAGATTCAGTCCCCTGTTTAATTGTTATGGTTATGGAGCCATTCATCAAATTGGATTTAATCAGGAGTTCCCAACCTGCGGTCCATGGACTCCTTGCTTAATAGTATTGGTCTACAGCATAAAAAAGGTTGGGAATCCCTGATTTAGATGCAATTTGATTTTTTTTCTTTGTCTTACATTTAATAGGTGATTATGAAGTTTCGCAGTTTCTAATTTGAGTGAAGTCCAAATGGGAATTCCACAAGGGTTATCCAAAATGTTGAATTGAAGAAGTTCAGAAAGCTGTTATTATTCCAGAACTGAATTGCAGAATTATCCTAGACAGTGTAAAGTTCCTTGAGTGCTATTAGACCTGAACTCAGTAGGGTAAGTGGAATTTGTTGCATCAAATATCTAACTTATGCCTTTTAAATAATGGGAAACTTCCAGGCCTCTCCTGTATGCACAGTGCTGATGTTGCCAGTGGTGATATTTTGATCAAAGGAGTGGATTTTTTTCAGATTTCCTTAAGGGAAAGTGTATTTAAAGGTGGCATTGCACTGTTTATGATAAAAAATAGCAGAGAGTCACCCATCTAGAGAATGCACAAACCGATTGTGTGGAAGATGAAGACAAGAGGACTGAATACTATTATGCTTCTGGAGAGAGCATAAGTAAGTGCAAGAGAACAGAAACCATTCAGGGTCCAATCAATCCAGTTAGAGAGGTATCCTTGATGGAAAACACAGATACATCAACTGAATTGCCTTAAATTGTAGGTGTTTTTTGCATATTGAGGGATTTGGCTTGGACAGTAAGTGCTACAGAGTGAAAGATCATTCTTGATCTTTTTGAGTTGTGGATTGTGCGTAAGAGATCAAATGTCCTATTGCTGCTGTTTATTATGTTCCTAAACTTAAAGGCTGAAGTAAGGTGGGGAAGAATGTTATCTTTAGTTTTGAAAACAACCTGCCTGTAACTTGTAAAAAGGCAAACATTCCAAGGTCAAATGCAAAATTATTGTTGAATAGGAAACACCATCGTACACAGGTTGACTAATGGTGAGCAATTAGATATTTAATACATGGCTTCCAAGCCTTGGATTCAACTTAAAAGCAAGTTGTGTCTGGATAACTCCACAAAAGGTTCACTCCCTCCCTAGTTTTTTTAAAATATTATCCATATTTCAGGTGAAGTGCACTCCTTGCAAGTAGTAAATGCAAACAAACTGCCCGAGCATTACGCAGTGTCTCTGGAATTGAAGCACACTTCTAATATTCTTCTGCATATGCTTTGAAACTTATTTTAAGCCACTAGAATTATGCCAGCATAGGATCGTCAATAAATCAATATATTTGATATTCTTTTGAAGTACTAAGCAGTTTGTTAAAAAATAAACTGATGATAGAAACAAAAGAAATGTCTGTCACTTAAAAAGGAAATTGTCATACAAGCAACTTCCATATAAATGGCACTCCTCCTTTGTCTTTGCAAGCTGCAGGTTTACCTTGTTGCATTATACTCTGTTTACTCAAATTTATTTCTCCTGATCTGTCGGTAGGGCTTTTTTGTACGTTTCTAACTGCCAAACTCACTTTAAACTAAAAAAAAACTCCTCATCAGTAACTGAGCTTTGACTGCAGTGGGTGGTGAACTAAAAGATACAACTCATAACTACAGTATACCCTTGTTGAAATTACAGAACGGAATTTGTTGCTTGACCTGTGTAGTTTGAGGGCTCAGTTTCAACCTATCTATGTACTTACTAGCTAGTAGTGGAGCAGCTACATTTTATTGTAAATTTGTTTTTGTATTAGATGTGGAATTAATCTTTTGTTATTCTTCAGAATCCAGTGGATGCGTCATATATCCCCACTGAAGAAGAAAGAAGAGTCTTCAAGGAATGCAATTGGGAGAGTTTCTACTATCGGTGTATGTATATATTCTGCTCATTCACTCTTCATGTGGTTTGTGAGTTGACTTTTAAAATGTTGTACCAATCAATAGAAAAGTAAATTGTTAGTATGTAAGAAGCACTAAATGTTTTAAAGGAATTCATGCTTCTAAGTAGATTTATAAATTTTGCTGTGATTTTTTTCTGTAATTGATTGGGTTATCTTCAAATCATAACTTATAATAATGAATATTCATCCATTTGTACCTGGTATTATGAAAGTATACAGTGAATGTGCAAAAGTCTTAGGCACATATATATAACTAGGTTGCCCAAGACTTTTGCACAGTACTGTAGTAATTTTATTTATTGCACTGTAAACAATTTTCATGACATATATGAGTGATGATAAACTGATTCTGATATGAGTCTCTATTGTGAACTGAGAGTGGGAAGGGGGCAGGGAGAGGTAAATCATGGTTGGGAAAAGGGGAAGGGAGGGGTGGGAGAGGGAGTGGGAAGCACCAGAGAGACATTCTGTAAAGGTCAATAAAGTAATTGTTTGAAATCACATTACCTTGTCAGGTATCTCAGAGCTGGTTGTGCCTGCACCCATACCACCTTGTGCCCTGGCATACCTTCTCTGCCACCTTTCCCACACCGCTCCTGCAGCGCTTCACCTTCACCATTACCAACATCCTTTGCTCCTGCCAGATTTACAAACTTGCTCTTCGCTCCACGTTGACAAGTACAGTACAGTGCAAAAGTCTTAGGCACCCTAGCTATATACTGTATATGTGAAGAAACTTGCACAGTACTGTAAATATAGTGAATAGTTTCAGTATTTTTACTGCATAGTTTGATATGTTTTGCTTTTGCTTCTGGAAGTTAGTTGGAACAAATTTTAAAACAATCCTTAGTTAAAACGGGTGCAAATGATTTTTAATTCTCACTAACCTAATATTTATATTGTATCTAATATTCTATATTTTCTTCCTGTCTCTTACTGAATTTGAAACTGTGTACTGATTTCTGCTCTGATTGATAAGAATTAGTGGGATTTCCATTAATACCCCCCTTGACCGGTCCTTAAAATTCCATTTGGACCTTCAATCTAATCTCACACTTCACTGCTCTTTCAATAATATATACATTCCCCTGTGCAATCCGAACATTTTCTTTGAACACTAGAACCTGACTCCAGTTCGAGATGGACAACGACAAGCAAATCTGCACAAATGGCAATGAAGATCATGACTGAAATGAGAGTGGATCCTCGTAAGGATCAGTGTTGTAGTCATAGGAAATAGCTGGATCTTAAATTAACATTTGCCTGTATTTACCATGCGAAGGACATAAAAGCTAGTGAGTTAAGGAAAGAAAGAGTGATATCCTGGAGCCTACCAACTTTACAAAGGAGGTGGCAGGTTAGAGGTCACAAGGTGTGTAAATTCCCAGGACTTGACCAGAGATATCCTGGATTTCTAAGGGAAGCAATAGAAAAGACTGTCAGTACTTTGAAAGAAGTGTTTATATCTTTTTTAACTACAAGGAAAGTGCTGGAAAATTGAAGAATAACTACTGTGCCTTTATTTAAGAAGGGTAGCAGGGATAAGATATGGAACTACAGACCACTGATGGGAAAGTTATTGGGGAGGATTCCAAAAGAACGGATTTATTTGCATTAGTAAAGGCAAGGGCTGATTAGGGATAGTCAGCATTCTTTTGTGTATGGGAAACTGTCTATTTAATTGAGGGCAGGGTTGCATGAACTTTAGCAAAGCCTTTGATGAGATCTTACATGCTATGTTTGTCCAGAAGTGTAAAATATGTGGGATCAGATTCAGATTTAATTATCACATGTACTGTACATCAAAACGTACAGTAAAATGTGCTGTTTGTGTTAACTGCCAAAGATATACAATTATATACAAAATTTGCTTGGTGGAAGGAGACAGATGGTAGTGAAAAGTTGTTTTTCAGATTGTACCAGTGATGTACTGGTTTGTTATACATTTATTAAAATCTTCAATGGATAGTTCATATGTTTTCTGATGATACAAAAATTGATAATATAGTAGACAGTGAAGAAGATCATCTTAGATTATAACAGGATACAGATCAACCAGGAAAGTGGACAAGGAAATGACAGATGGCATTTAACTTGGGCAAGTGTTAAACCAGGGCAGGAATGACATGGGAAATGGAATGGCCCTGGGGAGTGTTGCTGAACAGAGAAACCTAGGATTAAGTAGGATAGCACATATCATGCTGCCTTTATCAGCCAAAGTATTGATCAAGCGTTGGAAGGTTGTGTTAATGTTGTATGAAACATTGGTTAGGTTGCACTTGCAGTATTATGTGTAGTTATGGTCACCACAGTATAGGAAGCTTAGAGAGAACGTAGAAACATTTCACAAGAATGTAGACTGAATTGCAAGGTTTGAGTGAGGTAGGTCAGATGGTTGAGTGGTGTCACAACAACAACCTTGCACTCAAAGTCAGTAAGACCGGGAATTAGTTGTGGTCTTCAGAAAGGGGAAGTCAAGGAAACACACGCCAGTCCTCACTAGGGAATCAGAAGTGGAAAGGGTGAGCAGTTTTAAGTTCCTGGGTGTCAACATCTCTGATGATCTATCCTGGGCCCAACATTTTGATGCAATTACAAGAAGGCATGACAGTTGCTATATTTCATTCGGAGGTTGAGGAGAATTGGTATGTCACCAAAGACTTGCAAATTTCTACAGATATACTGTGGAGAGCATTCTAACTGGTTGCATCACTGTCTGGCATGCACAAGATTGGAATAAACTGCAGAAAGTTGGGAACTCTGCCAGCTCTATCCTGGGCACTAGCCTCCCTAGTATCCAGGATACCTTCAAAAGGCAATACCTCAAAAAGGTGACTGCATCATTAAGGACCCCTATCACCCAAGACATGCCCTCAAGGGGAAGATACAGGAGTCTGAAGACAGACACTCAACATTTCAGGAACAGCTTCTTCCCCTCCACTATCAGATTTCTGAATGGACAATGAACTCCTATACCATAACTCAGTATTTTTTCCTTTCTTTCTACACTACTTATTTAATTTAATTTTCCTTTTTACTATGTACTTATTGTAATTTATAGTGTTACAATATACGTATGGCAATGTGCTGCCGCTGCAAAGCAACAAATTTTAAGACATATGCCAGTGATATCAAACTTGATTCTGATTCTGATCTGAAATGTTGCTCTGTTACTCCTCTCTTCACTGTGTGCACAGTGTTTCTAGCAATTTAAATGTGGTTGGTTTACTTTAACAAAGTTTAGTTCTATTGATTCTACAAACTGAGATTTTGAAAACTTTCTATTTTGCAGCTGAGAGACCTTTTAAGGTTCGGTGCTAGTATTTTTTACTTTTCAATTAGGTAGATTGGTCATTTCCAAAAGCTTGAACAAATACATCAGGCTAATACAGTAAGTAATGCCATACTGAGAGTACTGCCATTTATTCAAATGAGGTTCAATATAATCTATTATTAGTGTCTTATTAGGGATTCATGGTGTATAAGACACACGGAAGGAAGTTCTAGTATGTTGGTCAAACTTTATCTTCAGTTGACTTCACTAAAACAAATTATCTGTTTATTTTATGTTAGGCGTCTTGTGTTCAAAATGTCCAGCAAATTTTCCTTTTGCAGTAGTGCACTTGTGGCTACACTTAACTGCAAAGTGCTTTCTGCAATGCTGGATTTGATATAAACACAGTTATTAGCAATTCACGTTTCCAGTTTTCATACAAGATTGCATTCATGTCTAGATTAGTTTTCCATTAATAAATTAGGTCTTGCATTCTGTAAATTAGATGGAAGTTTTCAGAATTTTGTATGCAATGTTCTTTCCTGAAGTCCAGTATTTCAAATAACATCAAAAATTACATTTTGTCAAATTGACAACACAGTTATGTACAGTGCATTCATGTGCCATAAACAGCTATGGACCATGTAGAACCAAACTAATTTTAAACATCTTACTGGTGAATAAACTTCTTAAATATCATCTTTCTCTCTGGAATTTCACCTTGTACTCTGGGTTGCATTAATATTTTAACAAAATGAGTCATCAAAATTATGCTAGAAATATCTATTATTGAATTAGAGCTGTAACTTTGCACAGTCAATTCGTAATAAAACAATAATTCAACTTTTAATATTATTTACAGCACTACCTTTTGCTGGGACAAGTATGCTGATAACTCAAGTTCTCATTTCTAGAGGTAAACCTTTAAACTTTATACTTAAAATTATTTTCTTCCTGATTGGTTGACTTAATTTTGTGTTTTTTTTTCTGTTTAGGAATCCTTTCTACTTCAACTCGTTTTGGATCTATCCCAAAAGTTGCATGTGAGTGAAGTTAGTATTCATTTCTTAAGCTTTGGTGAAACTAGTTTGTAATTGGTATACCTTATGCTGATCTAGTTCATCTGCTTGGAGATTTCTAGCAATCTGTCAAAGTCAATAGTCACATGATGCAGATAACAAAATAATTAGACTTTTTTATATTTAGGGGAAAGAGATCATAGTTTATCTGTGGAACTGAAGACTTTCAGTCTTGATACTGCTTTGGTGCATATTGTATAATATGTCCCCTCTACTAAGCTGACGCTTCCTAAACTGGTATGCCCAGAATTACTAATTAAATTTGCTGATGACACTACATTGATTGCTAATGTCAAACAATAACAAGGCAGCCTACAGGGAAGAAGTCATCTCTCTGACACAGTGGTTTCAAGAAAACAACCACTCCCTCAATGTCGCAAAAACAAAGGAGCTGGTTGTGGACTACAGGAGGAATGGAGGCAGGCTAACTTCTGTTGACATCAATGGATCTGGGCTTGAGTGGATAAACAGCTTCAAGTTCCTCGGCATCCACATCACCAAGGACCTCACATGGTCTGTACACACCAGCTTTGTGGTGAAAAAGGCACAACAGCGTCTCTTTCACCTCAGACGGTTGAGGAAGTTTGGTATGGGCCCCCAAATTCAAAGAACTTTCTACAGGGGCAGAATTGAGAGCATCCTGACTGGCTGCATCACGGCCTGGTATGGGAACTCCCTTAATCGCAGGACTCTGCAGAGAGTGGTGCGGACAGCCCAGCGTATCTGTAGTTGTGAACTTCCCAAGGTTCAGGACATTTACAAAGACAGGTGTATAAAAAGGGCCCGAAAGATGATTGGGAACCCAAGTCACCCCAACCACAATCTATTCCCACTGCTACCATCTGGGAAATGATACCACAGTATCAAAGCCAAGAGCAAAGGCTCCAGGACAGCTTCTTCCACCAGGCCATCAGACTGATTAACTCACACTGATTTGAGTGTATTTCTATGTTACAATGACTGTTCTATTTATTATAAATTACTATGATTACACATTTAGACGGAGATGTAACATAAAGATTTTTACTCCTCACGTATGTGAAGGATGTAAGATATAAAGTCAATTCAATTCAAATTCAAATTCAATTCATTCCCTTCTCAGTTGCTGGTATTTGTGGCTACCTTGTAGGAAAGATTTCCTACATGAGAACGTGCCAAGAAAAGTTCATGAGACTGGAGAATTCGCCACTCGGAGAAGCTCTGCGGCAAGGACGTAGAAGATTTTCACATCAGCATCAGTCAGTTGCCATTATTCTGTGTATTTTAAAGGAATAGTTATATAACTTATTTATAGGTTGCAATTGAATATTCTTAATGTGAATTGCTGCAAGGAAATGTTGTTCTTTGAGAAATACTATACATTGTTAAAATCTATTCAATGTTTGCTATTTCTGAGAACAGCAAATGCAGTCCCTTGACCACCAGGGAAACTGTATAACTGACTGTGTTTCCTAATGATTACAGAAGTAGGTATGAAACAAACCATAAGATTGCTGAAATGTTTTTGTAATGGATGATGCAGTTTTAACTTCTGAAAGACTGTAATGTAATTTTCATATTAATTTGTATTATTAAAGAGTTGATGGCTCTCTTCAGTAGTAAAGATAGGAAGACTGATTATCAGACTTGTTCATGGTACCATGTCACAAAGATTTGCTACTCTGTCAAGCAAGTCTTGTTTTGTGCTGTTACCTTGCAATTGGATATCAAATGAATACCATGCAGTATAAAACACAGTAACAATAGTTTAAATTTTTTTCATGAATTGTACACATGCCTATTCATTGTTTTCTCATAAACATGTGGGTGAGAATATTTCTTTTCACTGGCTAATTTTGGCTTGAAATATAGATTGGATTTTCTAGTGAAATTTAAACATTTTGTATTGCAGGTATTCATATCCAAAGTCCGACTTTTCAGAGAGCACTGGAGAGCATCAAACTTTACCTTCTACTTCAACCTTTCAACATGACATAAATAGCCCTTACTCTGATTACAGCTACAGTTCTCCAGAGTCCAACTACGAGTCTGTTCCATTCAGTTCTACACTAAGTGAGTCAGCTCCTACAGGAATTGTCAGTGCTCCAGGTGATCTTTTTTGTACTTCTGTTAACACATCATTTTGAAGGGTAATTCAATCACTTAGCAAACTTAATCATTTTAATTTCATTTTAGCCTCTGATATTTTTATTTCAAGGCAAAATATTTCTTTTGGATAACGTCTTTAAATTTTGTTGATTTTTATGTACGGGGTCTTTCGTTTGTTACATTTAAAATGGCGATTTTTGTTATGTTAATCTGTGGAATGCGGCTTTGTTGTGTTTTAACGCTGCAGAGAGTTTGCGCTAGCAGTTTATTGTGGTTTAGAGGGTGATAAGAGGGTGCTATTAGCCAATGGGTGGTTATGTATCGTTTTGTTTTCGGATGCCATGCTGTATGATATGACTGTGGACTGAGTTTTGGCGGGGAGTCGGGAGGAGAGACGAGGAGGACGGCGGACGTGCGGAGAGGCTCCGGTCGATCACTTCGGGTGGTCCCGAGCCGTGGGTCGACGGAATTCGGGTGGTCGTCTGACGTCGAACTTGAGCTCCAACGGTAGCGCGCGAAGAACTTGGACTTTGAATAAGTGTTGGCGCCTTTTTTTTTCATTACTTTCCTCTCTGTATCAAATGTATATTAATGCCCTAGAATTAGTAATATCTATAAAGTGTATGTGTTAAAATTTACTGGGTGTGCTGGCTGATGATTGATGTTTGTGATTGATTCGGGCGACGATTGACCCTGAGGGGACTGCTGAAGCAGGTGCTGGGTGGGATTTCCCCTAGACATACACGAGCCAAAATAACGGAACGTTACAAGTGGGGGCTACCGTCAGGGATTTGGATTTTTTTTCGGGAAAGTTGTACTTGTGGTTGCGGTAAGTGGTGTGAAGATGGAGCGAGATAAGCTTGTAAGTTGGTGTGAAATGGAGGAGGTACCGGTGAATCATGCGTGTGTGGTAAGCGGGGTCGATTATCGCATTCCGGCAGAGGTACTGGTGCGAGGGTTGAGTTTGATTAAAGGTATCGGGCAGGTAGAACTTGTAGCTAGAAGGGGTGGGAAAGAACTGGAAGCTAGCTGGATGTTGGTGCGGGCGAGTGCCGACGTCGTGACTTTAGAATTACCAGCGACAGTCCATGTCCAGGGGGAGGCGGGGCCGTGGGGTCTCCATACCCTCCCCGAGGACGCAAGTGAGGAGGTGCCGGAGGAGGAGGAGCTAGATGAGGCCCCCGGCCGGGTGCCCGTAGCAAGAGGTAGAGGTGTGGAGTGGGAAGGTTTGGCCAGACCTCGCCCCCATGGGCTTGAGGAGACTGCCGAGTTAACGGCTGCCATTACCTCCCTGGCGAGAAGGGTTGAGGTGCACCGCCCGAAGCTGAGAATTTTCTCGGGAGCCAAGCCCACCCCGGAAGGGGAGGATGACTATGAGACCTGGGTTGAAGATACATCCCAATTGTTAGAGGTGTGGCCAGTTTCGGATGAGGAAAAGAGACAGCGATTGGTGGAAAGCTTAAGGGGCGGGGCAGCCCGGGTGGTCCGCGATCTGAGAGCGGCACGCCCCTTGGCTTCCCTATCGGAGAGTTTAGACGCTTTGGAGGAAGTGTTTGGACTGTCAGGGGATCCCTGGCGGCATTTAGCAGAGTTTCAACGGATGGGGCAGAGAAGAGGGGAAAAGCTCTCCGACTATGCTTTCAGGCTGGAAGGAAAGCTTACGGGGTTGCTGCGACGAGGTATAGTGAGGGAGGACGATGTGGCGGAGTTAAGGATGAGCCAGATATGTAGCGGTTCCCGGGAGGATGACAGGGTGGCTTGGAGTGTACGGCAGTCATTTAAGCAGAGCTCCCCTCCATCATTCGGACGGCTGATCCGAGAGGTACGGGCCGAGGAGTGTGCTTTGGGCCGACCAGGGGGCTCGGACCCTCAGGGACGGTCTTCAGCGGTTCAGGAGGTGGTAGCCGGGATGAGACCAGAGAAATCCAAGGGGTCCTCGGGGGCCCGTATCGGGAGGAGAGAGGCGGCGAGTAGTGGGTGCTATAACTGTGGGAGAGAGGGGCATTTCCGCCGGGAATGTGAGTGGCCGGGGGCGCGCTACCACTGTGGGGAAGCTGGCCACTTACGGAAGGATTGTGAGAGACGAAATGCGCCGAGGGGGGAGGGCCCCCAGGCCACCAAGAAGGGAGAGGTGTCGGGAAACTTAAGAGAGGCTCAGTGAGGGAACGGACTGGAGTCTCGGGAGGAACACGTTCCCAGAAAACCCCTATGGAACCCCGGAACGAACAAGCCCAAATTCCTGATGGGCTGGTGGGACCCCGTTCCAGCGTGTCCCTACGGATAGAGGGAATCTTTGCGAAAGCCATCCTTGACACCGGGTCGCAGGTTACCTTACTGTACCGGTCGTTCTACCACAAATATCTGAAGCATTTGGCAGTAACTCCGTTTAACGCATTGGAGATTTGGGGCATAAGTGATGGTGATTACCCGTATGATGGATACTTGTCAGTGAGATTGGAATTTTCAGAGGGAGATGTGGGAGTATCGGAACCCTTTGAGACGCTGGTGTTGGTTTGTCCGGACCCGGTGGAGACCGGTGGTGCTGCCCTGTTGGTGGGGACTAACTCCCCTCTGGTGCGACGGCTCTTGGGAGCCTGTAAGAAGAAGGGGGGGGAGAACTTTTTGGAGACCCTCTCGGTACACCCCGTGTTCCGAGGAGTGTACGAAGGAGTGAGTGACCCCCAGGGGCTGGACCCTGAGTGCAAACGAGGGACGGTGTGGTGCACTCAGGCGAGGCCTAAGGTGATACAGCCAGGGGAGGCGGCATTAGTGATGGGAACCCCCAGATTCCCCGGATTGCCGCCGGGAGAGGCCCTGCTAGTAGACGCCCCCGACGACCTGGAAAGGGAGTCCTGGTTCCCGGCTGGGGCGCTGGTGAGACCTGAACTGCAGAGGCCCTCAGCTGTACAGGCACGGCGGATGGGGGTGATGATACGGAACATAACGGAGAGGGAGATCACCTTTAAGCGCGGGATGCCCCTCGCGCACTTGTTCCCGGTGACGGTGATGTCCAGCGCCCCCGTGAAGCCCACTGGAAGAGAACTATTGGGAGACGGGGGGCGGCTGACCGAGGAGGCCTTTAATTTTGAAAACTCCCCTGTACCGCCGGCGTATAAGAGCAGGCTGGTGGAGAAGATGCTGAAGTTAGGGGATGTCTTTTCTCAGGGCGAGTTTGATGTAGGGTTTTCCAAGAGCACTCGGCACACCATTCGGGTAACAAATGACACCCCGTTTAGGGAGAGGTCGCGGCGGTTGGCCCCAGCAGATGTGGAGGATGTGCGGCAGCACTTGCGGCAGTTGAAAGATGCAGGGATTATTGCGGAGTCCCGAAGCCCATATGCGTCCCCCATAGTGGTGGCAAGGAAGAAAAATGGGAAGGTACGCATGTGCGTGGACTATAGGACCCTGAACCGCCGCACTGTTCCCGACCAATATACGGTCCCGAGGGTGGAAGATGCATTGGCCTGTCTAAGTGGTGCACAGTGGTTCAGTGTATTGGATTTGCGGAGTGGGTATTACCAGATTCCGATGAGCGAGACTGATAAGGAGAAGACAGCCTTTATCTGTCCCCTGGGGTTTTTCCAGTTCGAACGAATGCCCCAAGGTATCTCGGGGGCCCCAGCCACCTTTCAGCGGCTCATGGAGCGGACAGTGGGGGACATGAACCTGCTGGAGGTATTGGTGTACCTGGACGACCTGATAGTGTTTGGATCTACGTTGGAGGAACATGAGGAGCGGCTGCTGAAGGTGCTGAGTCGGCTGAAAGAGGAAGGGTTAAAACTTTCCCTGGATAAATGCCAGTTCTGTAAGACGTCGGTCAGCTATGTCGGGCACATAATCTCGCGAAATGGAGTGGCCACCGATCCGGGTAAGATAGCCGCAGTCACCACCTGGCCGAGACCTCAGAAGGTGAGCGCCTTACGCTCGTTTTTGGGGTTTTGCGGATATTACCGGCGATTCGTGAAAGGATATGCGAAAATGAGTCATCCATTGAACCAGCTGCTGTGTGGCTATCCACCTGTGGGGAGGAGGAGGAAGGGAGACCGAGGGTCGGAGGTAGGAGGATACTTGAACCCGGGGGAGCCTTTTGGAGTGAGGTGGGATGCTCAATGTGAGGAGGCGTTCCAATCTCTAAAAAGGGCGCTGACACAGGCCCCAGTGTTGGCTTTTGCTGATCCCCGGAAGCCGTATGTTCTACACACTGATGCCAGTCACGACGGTCTGGGGGCTGTTCTGTACCAGGAACAGGGAAACGGATTGAGGCCAGTGGCGTTTGTCAGTCGGAGCTTGTCGCCATCTGAGAGAAACTATCCCACTCACAAGCTGGAGTTCTTGGCATTGAAATGGGCGGTGGTAGACAAGTTGAGTGACTACCTATACGGGGCCCAGTTTGAAGTGAGAACTGATAACAACCCCCTCACTTATATCCTGACTTCGGCGAAGCTGGACGCTACTGGGCACCGGTGGTTAGCAGCCTTGTCTGCCTATGAGTTCAGCCTGAAGTACCGCCTGGGGAGTCGGAACATCGATGCAGATGCCCTGTCTCGTCGGGCGCACGACGAGTCGGGCACGGCCGAGGAGTGGAAGAGTGTCCCTGCCCAGGGAGTGAAGGCCATGTGTCAAGTTGGGAGCGATGGGGAAGTAGGAGCACAGATGGGAACGGATCGGGCAGTAGATCAACTGGGGGCTGACGGTGACGCGCTGCCCACTGGTTACTGTAATGTGACTGCTCTGAGGAACCGGCAGCTGCCGGAGTTGAGTCACCAGGAAGTACAGGCGGCTCAGCGTGATGACCCAAGCCTTGGCACTATCTGGTACGCGGTTAGCCAGGGTGATATGGGGCAGGTGGAGAAGGCGAAACATGCCTCCGTTCCTCTACTACTGAAGGAGTGGCCCCGGTTGAAGCTGAAGAACCACGTCCTGTACCGAGTCACGTCGCCTCTGGACCACCCCCGGCGCTGGCAGCTGGTCATGCCCGAGAAGTATCGAAAGGCTGTGCTTCAGGCTCTACATGATGATTCCGGGCACTTAGGGGTAGAGAAGACCTATGGATTAGTCAAGGACCGGTTTTACTGGCCCCGGATGAGGGGGGAGGTGGAAGAATACTGTAAGACCGGTAGCCGTTGCGTCAGGAGGAAGACCTTGCCTGCGCAGGCGGCTCCGTTATCCCACTTGCAGAGTGCAGGACCCATGGACCTGGTGTGTATGGATTTCCTGTCTATTGAGCCGGACACCAGCAATACCGCGAATGTTTTGGTCCTCACGGATCACTACACTAGATATGCGCAGGCTTTTCCTACTAAGGATCAGAAAGCGACTACAGTGGCGAAGGTGTTATGGGAGAAGTACTTTGTTCATTATGGCCTTCCCCGGCGGATCCACAGTGATCAGGGACGGGACTTCGAGAGCAGGCTTATCCATGAATTGCTGGATATGCTTGGGGTTCAAAAGTCCAGAACCACCCCCTATCACCCGCAGGGTGATCCTCAGCCCGAGAGGTTTAACCGGACCCTGCTGGACATGCTCGGCACCTTGGAGATTGGACGGAAGAGTAAGTGGAGTCAGCACATCGCCCATTTGGTTCATTGTTACAA
This sequence comes from Mobula birostris, assembly GCF_030028105.1. Taxonomy (NCBI): domain Eukaryota; kingdom Metazoa; phylum Chordata; class Chondrichthyes; order Myliobatiformes; family Myliobatidae; genus Mobula; species Mobula birostris. The sequence continues at coordinate 61,967,807 of NC_092372.1, read as the reverse complement.
TTGTACTCGCAATGATGCTACGGGGTACTCGCCCTACTATCTGATGTTCGGACGGGAAGCGAGGTTGCCCATTGATCTGTGTTTTGGGACTGAAGCGGGGGAAATACCTTCGAAGCCATGTCTGAAGTACGTGTCCGATATGAGGAGAGCGTTGAAAAGGGCGTACGAGTTGGCTGAGGCGGCAGCCACCAAGCAGAACCAGCGGAATAAAAGGAGGTATGATCAGAAGGTAAAGTTCGTCCAGCTATTGCCGGGAGACCGCGTCCTTATCCGGAATTTAGGACTACAGGGTAAGCACAAGTTGGCGGACCGTTGGGCAGCCACCCCATATGTGGTGGAGAGTCAGATGCCGAATCTCCCGGTTTACCGGGTGAGACCTGAGGGCGGGCAGGGGCCTGTCAAGGTACTCCATCGGAACCACCTGTTGCCTCTGGGTCGAGAGGTGAAGATGGACCCAGAGTCCGAATGGGAGTTTACTCCTAGTACGAGGACTCTACGAGGGCGCGGGGCGCGGGAAGAGGCCGCTGCGAAGAAAACGGGGCCGGTCCCCACCTCGAGAAGGGATACGTCATCGGAAGATGATGATTCGGACGTGTGGTACCTGCTTCCGTTCGCTGATTCCCCGGTGCCAGGAGAAGAGACTCTTGGCCCTTCCATCACTGAGTCAGGGGGACCGAGGGAGGGTGTTGCAGAGCTGCCTGTATTACAGCCGGCATTGGGGGAGGAGAGGGTGGAGGCAGAACCCGAGCCAGAGGGCTCACCGGGGCAGAGGGATCCCGGTGAAGGGGAAGGTCCGACAGATGGGCTCGAGGGGTCACCTGGGGTGTCTGAACAGGGAGAGTCCACAGAGGAAGTCCTGAGGCCTCAGAGGAGTAGGCATCCCCCGGAAAGACTCACTTATATAGCGCCGGGAGAGCAGGGTGTGATCTCTACTGCCCTGCAAAGTTATGTCACTGCTTTACGCACCTGGGTTGGGTTTTGTGTTTTACAAGGAGTACTAGTGAATTCTGTTAACGTCATGAGGGCATGACTTTTTTAGGTGGGGGGAGAGTGTACGGGGTCTTTCGTTTGTTACATTTAAAATGGCGATTTTTGTTATGTTAATCTGTGGAATGCGGCTTTGTTGTGTTTTAACGCTGCAGAGAGTTTGCGCTAGCAGTTTATTGTGGTTTAGAGGGTGATAAGAGGGTGCTATTAGCCAATGGGTGGTTATGTATCGTTTTGTTTTCGGATGCCATGCTGTATGATATGACTGTGGACTGAGTTTTGGCGGGGAGTCGGGAGGAGAGACGAGGAGGACGGCGGACGTGCGGAGAGGCTCCGGTCGATCACTTCGGGTGGTCCCGAGCCGTGGGTCGACGGAATTCGGGTGGTCGTCTGACGTCGAACTTGAGCTCCAACGGTAGCGCGCGAAGAACTTGGACTTTGAATAAGTGTTGGCGCCTTTTTTTTTCATTACTTTCCTCTCTGTATCAAATGTATATTAATGCCCTAGAATTAGTAATATCTATAAAGTGTATGTGTTAAAATTTACTGGGTGTGCTGGCTGATGATTGATGTTTGTGATTGATTCGGGCGACGATTGACCCTGAGGGGACTGCTGAAGCAGGTGCTGGGCGGGATTTCCCCTAGACATACACGAGCCAAAATAACGGAACGTTACATTTAAAAATTTTATTTTTTGTTTAGCTGTCATTTCTGGGGCACCCTTATGCATTTCATGATACTTTTGAAACTATATGTGCCAGTCCACAAATATTTTAAAATGGACTACTAAAGGAAACCATTAAACTGGAAGCTTCAGATAGAAATTCACAATCAAATAGCTGCTTGACAGACTTTGCTCAAGATGATTACAGTTTAAATATTGTAAGATAGAAGTTTCTGTTTAAAATAAATGATATCAGTTCTTGTTTGTCAACTCAAGCTTCATGATATTTGAAAGTACAGGGTGATGTGCATATTCCTTGATGTAAAACAATTTTGCAGTTAATAGATGTAGAAATTTTGAAAGCATTAGATTTATGGCACACTTTTTAATGGTTAGATCTAATATTTTTAAAGATATTTAATGTAATTTTAAACTTTTTGAAGTCAATACATTTTGATAATTTTATTGATGTGACTGGAGATGTTCATAGGAATACTCCCTTTATTCAAAAAAGTTTTATGTCTAAGAAATTAATGTATACATAATATAGTTTTCGCTAGTCTACTAAAGGATTTTATAAATTTCCAAAGACATTCCTGGATCAAGGACCTAACATTTTGGCATTTCCAGTTGAATAGTTCTGCGTAGCTAAAGTAGCAGTATTAGCATTGCTCTTCAATTAAAACTCAATATCTATGACTAATTTTGTATTAACTTTCCTTATCTTGTGTATAGATTTTTTATAAAGCTACATAATCGCATAGGAAGTCAATTTTTAAATATTCTTATTTGGAAACTAGCCAGAGTCTGCCACAACTGGCTCTGAGCCACATTACCATGCATGGGAATTTAGTGCAAGCAGAACTTGAAGCCTATCATCCCAAATCCTCTTTGAGTTATCACTCAATGCTAGACCATGGCTGCCTCTAAGATTCTTTCATTTTCTTACCCATAAATGTTCCTCGATAATTATTCTATTTCAACTTTAAACAATGTGTACCATCATTCAGTATTCATCTTCTGCTCCATCACCTACCCTTTGAACAGTACTTGCCATGCTTCCATTGCTTTGTCACCAAATTCCATTGAATCATTCTCTTCCGAAATGTAGGAAGCCATCAGACATTCTTGTTTGATTTAAATTTTGACTGGCTCATCAATACTATCAAAACATTAATTTCCAGCCTAATTAAATCACCGGGAAAGCAGTTCCTGAGTTTTGGATTTTCCTTTCTCTCCATCTGTTTTTGCTGTTTCCTTTCTCACTCCTCCCGTGCCCCTACTCGCTGCCTGTTTTCTCCTCTTCACCCCTTGCCCATTGTACTTGGTGTCTTACCAGACTAAGCTTCTATATATTGTGCTGTGTAATTTAAGCACGTGATAGACAGAATTCAAAGCTGTTCATTTACGATTTTATGAGAAAGCATGGAATGTTCCTGGTATACAATGTGATATAAAGAATAATTATTACAGTCCTGCTGTCCTGTACTTTCAATTCACTCATTTTTCTGTAATGTCCACATCTGTTTTAAGGTGTACCATCTGATACAATTTTACAAGAAGATCTTGTGTACTAAAAAAGTTCTTGTTAATGACTAAAGTTCCATGAACTGCAGTACGCTGGGAAATTTGCCAAACTGGTTTTCAGCTTTTAAATGTTAGTATGCTACAAAACAAGTCTCTCTGACTGTACTAAGTGGAGCCCCAGGAGCACCAGGCCATTGTCTCCCACACCATCACCAACTTTATCTGCTCAGGGGATCTCCCATTCACTGCTACCAACCTTATAGTTCCCACACCCCGCACTTCCGGTTTCCACCTCCTACCCAAGATCCACAAACCTGCCTGTCCAGGTAGACCCATTGTCTCAGCTTGCTCCTGCCCCACCGTACTCATTTCTGTATACCTCAACACTGTTTTATCCCCCCTTGTTCAATCCCTTCCTACCTATGTCCGTGACACTTTTCACACTCTGAATTTTTTCAATGATTTTGTTCCCTGGCCCCCACCGCTTTATTTTCATCATGGATGTCCAGTCCCTATATACTTCCATCCCCCACCAGGAAGGTCTCAAAGCTGGCCACTTCTTTTTAGATTCCAGACCTAACCAGTTCCCCTCTACCACCACTCTGCTCTGTCTAGCGGAATTTGTCCTTACTCTTAATAATTTCTCCTTTGGCTCCTCCCACTTCCTCCAAACTAAAGGTGTAGTCATGGGCACCCGTATGGGTCCCAGCTATGCCTGCCTTTTTGTTGGCTTTGTGGAACAATCCATGTTCCAAGCCTATACTGGTATCTGTCCCCCACTTTTCCTTCGCTACATCGACAACTGCATTGGCGCTGCTTCCTGCACGCATGTTGAGCTCGTTGACTTCATTAACTTTGCCTCCAACTTTCATCCTGTCCTCAAGTTTACCTGGTCCATTTCCGACACCTCCCTCACCTTTCTCGATTTTTCTGTCTCTATCTCCGGAGACAGCTTATCTACTGATGTCTACTATAAGCCTACGGACTCTCACAGCTACCTGGACTATTCCTCTTCTCACCCTGTCTCTTGCAAAAATGCCATCCCCTTCTCCCAATTCCTCTGTCTCTGCCGCATCTGCTCTCAGGATGAGGCTTTTCATTCCAGAACGAAGGAGATGTCTTCCTTTTTTAAAGAAAGGGGCTTCCCTTCCTCCACCATCAACTCTGCTCTCAAATGCATCTCCCCCATTTCACACACATCTGCTCTCACTCCATCCTCCCGCCACCCCACTAGGAATAGGGTTCCCCTTGTCCTCACCTACCACCCCACCAGCCTCCGGGTCCAACATATACTTCTCCGTAACTTCCGCCACCTCCAATGGGATCCCACCACTAAGCACATCCTTCCCTCCCCCCCCCCCACTGCTTTCCGCAGGGTTCACTCCCTACACGACTCCCTTGTCCATTCGTCCCCCCCATCCCTCCCCACTGATCTCCCTCCTGGCACTTATCCTTGTAAGTGGAACAAGTGCTACACATGCCTTTACACTTCCTCCCTCACTACCATTCAGGGCCCCAGACAGTCCTTCCAGATGAGGTGACACTTCACCTGTGAGTTGGCTGGGGTGATATACTGTGTCCGGTGCTCCCGATGTGGCCTTCTATATATTGGCGAGACCCGACGCAGGCTGGGAGATCATTTCGCTGAACGCCTACGCTCTGTCCACCAGAGAAAGCAGGATCTTCTAGTCGCCACACATTTTAATTCCACGTCCCATTCCCATTCTGATATGTCTATCCACAGCGTCCTCTACTGTCAAGGTGAAGCCACACTCAGGGTGGAGAAACAATACCTTATATTCCATCTGGGTAGCCTCCAACCTGATGTCATGAACACTGACTTATTTAACTTCTGTTAATGCCCCACCTCCCCTTCGTACCCCAACCGTTATTTATTTATTTATTTATTTATTTGTTCTCCCCCTCTCTCCCCCCCCCCAACTTTTCTCCCTCTGTCCCTCTCACTATACTCCTTGTCCATCCTCTGGATTCCCCCCCCCCCCCTTTCTTTCTCCCTAGGCCTCCCATCCCATGATCCTCTCATATCCCTTTTGCCTATCACCTGTCCAGCTCTTGGCTCCATCCCTCCCCCTCCTGTCTTCTCCTATCATTTTGGATCTCCCCCTCTGCCTTCCACTTTCAAATCTCTTACTATCTGTTCTTTCAGTCAGTCCTGATGAAGGGTCTCAGCCCGAAACGTTGACTGTACCTCTTCCTATAGATGCTGCCTGGTCTGCTGCATTCACCAGCAATTTTTATGTGTGTTGCTTGAAACTCCAGCATCTGCAGATTTTCTGGTGTTTGCATCTCTGACAGTAGAGTATATTTGTATGGATTTCTGCCTGAGCATGCAGAATTACATCGTGGCTGACATTATGTTCTACAGGTGATAGCATGACCACAGTCTACCAATTTACACTGCAGATGTAGGTTCAAGGATACTTAACTGCTTTATAAATGAAAACATTTATTTTATGAGGCAAGTAAAACTGTGGGTTGTTTTGCTGCATGTTGAAGGATACTGTACAGATCATTAATCTCATCTGAAGTGGTTTTGTTTGTTTTGTTTTTGTCATAGCACCTGCTCCAGAGAGTGAAGAATCAAAACCTCAAAGAAAGCCAATGACGTATGATGAATTGAGAAACAAAAATAGGGAGCAATATGAAGTTACGATTACACAAAAGGCAGAGTCTCTGCACAAACCAACTCCACAGAGAATATCTGGCAACAAAGGTGCTCAGTTATGTATTTATTTTGAGGGCGAATGGGAAGGCCATATTTCTTTTCCCCATGATGCTTTTTCTTTAGAAAGATAGCGCAGAATCGACCCTTCGGGTCTAACGCACTGTGCCTTCCAGCAACCCACCTATTTAACCCTAGCCTAATCACCGGACAACTTGCATTAACCAATTAACCTACTAACAGGTACATCTTTGAACTGTGGGTGGAAACCGGAGCACCTGGAGGAAACCCACGCGGTCACAGGGAGAACATACAAACTCCTTACAGCCGGTACCGGAATTGAACTCTGAACTCCATGCCAAGCTGTAATCATGTCGTGCTAACCATTGTGCTACTGTGGCACCCTACAACAACAACATCCTTATAGACTGCGCTGGAATTGAACTGTGATCTCCAACCCCCCAAGCTGTAATAGCATCACTCTAACCACTGTGCTCCTGTGGCACCCTCACATGAAAGCTAGGTTTCTTATGATGGTGGCAACCCAATAATTGTTTGATTGAGAATTACCTAAATATGTACAAAACCCATTTCCAGAAAAGTTAGGATATTTTCCAAAATGCAATAAAAACAAAAATCTGTGATATGTTAATTCATGTGAATCTTTATTTAACTGACAAAAGTACAAAGAAAAGATTTTCAATAGTTTTACTGACCAACTTAATAGTAGTTTGTAAACATACACAAATTTAGAATTTGATGGCTGCTACACACTCAACAAAAGTTGGGCTAGAGTTAAAATAAGATTGAAAACTGCACAGAATATTCAAGTAACGCCGGTTTGGAAGACTCCACATTAAGCGGGCTAATTGGTAGCAGGTGGTATCATGACTGGGTATAAAGTAGCGTCTATCAATGGCTCAGTCTTTGCAAGCAAGGATGGGTCGTGGCTCACTCCTATATGCCAAAATTCGTGAGAGTATTGTTAGTCAGTTCAAAAGGAACATTTCTCAACGCAAGATTGCAGAGAATTTAGGTCTTTCAACATCTACAGTACATAATATTGTGAAAAGATTCAGAGAATTCAGAGACATCTCAGTGCGTAAAGGGCAAGGTCGAAAACCACTGTTGAATGCGCGTGATCTTCGAGCCCTCAGGCGGCACTGTCTAAGAAACCGTCATGCTACTGTGACAATTATAGCCACCTGGGCTCGAGGGTACTTCGGAAAACCATTGTCACTCAACACAATCCGTCGCTGCATCCAGAAATGCAACTTGAAACTGTATTACGCAAGGAGGAAGCCATACATCAACTGTATGCAGAAACGCTGGCAAGTTCTCTGGGCCCGAGCTCATCTCAGATGGACCGAAAGACTGTGGAACCGTGTGCTGTGGTCAGATGAGTCCACATTTCAGCTAGTTTTTGGAAAAAACAGGCGTCGAGTTCTCCATGCCAAAGATGAAAACGACCATCCAGATTGTTATCAGCGAAAGGTGCAGAAGCCAGCATCTGTGATGGTATGGGGGTGCATCAGTGCCCACGGCATGGGTGAGTTGCATGTATGTGAAGGTACCATTGACTCTGAAAATGAATGGAGCATCATGAAGAGGAGAATCAGACAACAGAGACCACAGACTGTTGAGCAGCTGAAGTCTTATATCAAGCAAGAATGGACAAAATTTCCAATTACAAATCTACTACAATTAGTATCCTCAGTTCCAAAACAATTAAAAAATGTTATAAAAAGAAAAGGTGATGTAACACAATGGTAAACATGCCTCTGTCCCAACTTTTGTTGAGAGTGTTGCAGCCATCAAATTCTAAATTTGTGTATGTTTACAAAATACAATTAAGTTGGTCAGTAAAACTATTGAAAATCTTTTCTTTGTACTTTTGTCAGTTAAATAAAGGTTCACGTGAATTAACATATCACAGATTTTTGTTTTTATTGCATTTTGGAAAATATCCCAACTTTTCTGCAAATGGGGTTTGTACAAATGATATGTTCCAAATTGGAATGATAAGTACTACGGAGATTTAAGATTTCTTTTAATTAGTTTAAACAAATTGTTTGAATTTTGGTTGGGGTATGATGTAATCATTTGGTAATATATCCACTTCCAAAGTGACTTGTGATGTTCCCATTTGTTGCTATTATGGGAGCTGTTATCGAAGTAGTCCAGCAAGTAATGACAGCGTATTTAGGAATATGGTACACACTGCTAATACGGTGTGCCAGTGGAGGATGGATTACCAATCAAATCGGGTTATTTTGTCCTGGATGATGAAAACTATTTGGGAGTTAACAGAGTTCTGCTTAACCAATCGAGTAGAGAATATGCTATCACATTCCTGACTTGTCTTGTTTAGTTGTTTGAAAGATTTTACATTGTCAGGTGAGTTACTCATCATTGGATACTCATGAGGATCTGTAGCTGAGTACAAACATAGTTTTTACGTACAGGTTAATTTTATCATTTATCTTGCGATGCCTCAGAAAGGCGCAGCCATCATTTAGGACCCCCCTTCACTCAGAACATGCCTCCTTCTGATTGCTAACATCAAGGAGGAGAGGCAGGAACCTGAAAACACACTCTCAACACTTTCTCCCTTCTGCCGTCCGATTTCTGAATGGCCCACTATTTTTGATTTCTCTCTTTTTGCACTATTTATTTAATTTTTCTATATATATTTTGTAATTTATGGTTTTTTTATTTAATGCACTGTACTGCTGACAACAAATTTCATGACATATGATATTAGTGATATCATGATGCCAGTGATATAATCTGCTTCTTGTCCTGATTCTAATCAGTGTTTTGATTGTCTTTCCTCATAGCAAAAACCAACAAATATGGAGATGCCTGGGACGAATAAGAAATACAGCAACAACAATAAGCTTGTAATAAACCCATAAGTATTTATTATCACCATACTCTTCAGCATTATTTAATCTGGAAAGCTGGACTCATACTCTACAGATGAGATGACAAAAATTACGATATACATTATACTGGAATCCACTTCGCCTGTCACTGATAGTAAATCTAAGCTGGTAATGCCAGTCAAGGACTTGTCTATTCTGTTTCTTGTTATGAGAATTATGACTTGTAGAATTGCCACAAATATTCTTGTTAACACATGCAATCATTTCTCAATGAAATTGTTTTCCACAGGAAAAATACTCACAAAATAAAATATTCCTTTAGCTTAAAGCTGCAATGAACAACCTTAATATAAATGATTATTTACTATGGTTTCTGAAAAATGTTGCTGTTGTTCATCAAATTAAACCAAAATAGTGGACTATACTAAAATGATAGTTTCCATTGTTTATTATATCCATAACTGACTACAGAAGCTTTTGTGTGTCTTGCACAGTTTTCTAATTTGATGAATAGCCATGGGATCTCCTTTATCTCCCATTCTATGCAATTTATTCATGGACAGTTTTGAAACAAAGCCTTGGCTATAACAACTGAAAAGGCAGACTTATGGTGTCCAGTTAAAAGCAAAAAGTGAGGACACAATTAGAAAAGGGCTAAGAAGCACCTAAAAAGGTAAACGGACTGAAAGTGGCACCTAGAAGACCTAACAAACTGTGTCAGGGAGTTGTATACTCCATACCTCTAAAATCATGCTAAATTGGTGATACTGGAAGGACATTGAAGAGCAGGATAGCGGAACATAAGAGTGCCTTAAAAAACTTGAGAGTAGAATGAAGTGGGATCGCTGAACACTGCCTGTCATGCTTATGTAGACCAAGGTTTGATGAGGCCAACATCCTTGGCAAAGAAGAGAATGTCTACAAGAGAAAGACTGGAGAATCACTAGAGATGGAGCATGTGGGGGGACCTAAATGTGGGTTCTAAGAGTGTAGAGATAGCTCCAGTCTGAGACCACACATTCCTGAAGATGGTTTGGCCTAAAAAATTGACCAATCCAAACAAGGCCGATTCAAATTAACCAGTCAAGAATAGACAATTCAGTATATTGAGCATTTAGCCCCACTCATTGCCCTGCTCACACGAGAGGGTATATAAGGAGGTGTCTCTAGGGGGACGTCATTTGACTAATTTGTGCCTAAGGAAGATAGTCAGATTTACCATTGAAACTTTGTAATCAGTATCTGTAAAAATGTGACTGTTAAGACTAAAGGATAGTATGGATAGATTTTATTATATTCATGACAGTGTAACTACTGATGTAACTATACATTTGAGTCTTACAAACAATTAAATGTCTCGTGCTATTTCTGTCATATTTACTGAACGTAGTAGTGTTCTTTCATTCAGTCTATGCAAATTTTTACTTCATAATTAGCTGGAAGAACTATATTTGCAGAAAGAATGAAGTTAGGATATTTAGGGAGTGGGATGTAACAAATTAACAATGGTACTTAATGGGCCATTAAGTGCATTAACAATTTGTTATGAATACATATGAGGGGAAAAAAGTTAGCTTCTGACTTAAGAAGTTCTCAGTTCTGATGAAAGACCATCAGAATGAAAATTTAATCTTATTTCTATCACTACAGATGCTGGAATTACTCTGCAGGCTATGCAGTATTTTCTGTCTGCCCTCCAATGACCAGCTTTCCAATGAAAATGCAATTGCAATTGTTAAGTATCTCAAAACAAAGTTTTATGTATCTGCTATGATTTTTCTTTTGAAACCTGAGAGCCACTGGTGAGGCTTCTGTTGAAGTCCTTCATTAATTACCTTTGAGTAACTGCAGTCTGAGTCACAGCAGTTCTTTCTGGTGATGGTATTCTCGTAATGTTGTAAGATGGGAACTCTCATTGTTTAGACCCAGTAACTACAATGGTTATTGATATGTTTACATGTTAAGGTGAAGACGACAAAGAATGGTAGGGTGAAGGAACCATGGGTGACAAGTGAGGTGGAAAATCTAGTCAGGTGGAAGAAGGCAGATACATGAGGTTTAGGAAGCAAGGATCAGATGGGTCTATTGAGGAATATAGGGTAGCAAGAAAGGAGCTTAAGGGGTTGAGGAGAGCAAGAAGGGGGCATGAGAAGGCCTTGGCGAATAGGGTAAAGGAAACCCCCCAAGGGATTCTTCAATTATGTGAAGAACAAAAGGATGACGGGAGTGAAGGTAGGACTGATTAGAGATAAAGGTGGGAAGATGTGCCTGGAGGCTGTGGAAGTGAGCGAGGTCCTCAATGAATACTTCTCTTCGGTATTCACCAATGAGAGGGAACTTGATGACAGTGAGGACAATATGAGTTGATGTTCTGGAGCATGTTGATATTAAGGGAGGGGAGGTATTGGAGTTATTAAAATACATTAGGACGAATAAGTCCCTGGGGCCTGATGGAATATTCCCCAGGCTGCTCCACGAGGCGAGGGAAGAGATTGATGAGCCTCTGAGTAGGATCTTTATGTCCTCGTTATCTACGGGAATGGTACCAGAGGATTGGAGGGAGGCGAATGTTGTCCCCTTGTTCAAAAAAAGGTAGTAAGGATAGTCCGGGTAATTATAGTCCAGTGAGCCTTATGTCTGTGGTGGGAAAGCTGTTGGAAAAGATTCTTAGAGATAGGATCTATGGGCATTTAGAGAATCATGGTCTGATCAGGGACAGTCAGCATGGCTTTGTGAAGGGCGGATCGTGTCGACCAAGCCCGATAGAGTTCTTCGAGGAGGTGACCAGGCATATAGATGAGGGTAGTGCAGTGGATGTGATCTATATGGATTTTAGTAAGGCATTTGACAAGGTTCCACACGGTAGGCTTATTCAGAAAGTTAGAAGGCATGGGATCCAGGGAAGTTTGGCCAGGTGGATTCAGAATTGGCTTGCCTGCAGAAGGCAGAGGGTCGTGGTGGAGGGAGTACATACGGATTGGAGGGTTGTGACTAGTGGTGTCCCACAAGGATCTGTTCTGGGACCCCTATTTCTCATGATTTTTATTAATGACCTGGATGTGGGGGTAGAAGGGTGGGTTGGCAAGTTTGCAGATGACACAAAGGTTGGTGGTGGTGTAGATAGTGTAGAGGATTGTCAAAGACTGCAGAGAGACATTGATAGGTTGCAGAAGTGGTAGATGGAGTTCAACCCGGAGAAGTATGAGGTGGTACGCTTTGGAAGGACAAACTCCAAGGCAGAGTACAAAGTAAATGGCAGGATACTTGGTAGTGTGGAGGAGCAGAGGGATCTGGGGGTACATGTCCACAGATCCCAGAAAGTTGCCTCACAGGTAGATAGGGTAGTTAAAAAAGCTTATGGGGTGTTAGCTTCTATAAGTCGGGGGATGGAGTTTAAGAGTCGCGAGGTAATGATGCAGCTCTATAAAACTCTGGTTAGGCCACACTTGGAGTACTGTGTCCAGTTCTGGTCACCTCACTATAGGAAGGATATGGAAGCATTGGAAAGGGTACAGAGGAGATTTACCAGGATGCTGCCTGGTATAGAGAGTATGCATTATGATCAGAAATTAAAGGAGCTAAGGCTTTACTCTTTGGAGAAAAGGAGGATGAGAGGAGACATGATAGAGGTAGACAAGATATTAAGAGGAGTAGATAGAGTGGATAGCTAGCGCCTCTTCCCCAGGGCACCACTGCTCAATACAAGAGGACATGGCTTTAAGGTAAGGGGAGGGAAGATCAAGGGGGATATTAGAGCAGGGGTCCCCAACCTTTTTTGCACGGCGGACCGGTTTAGTATTGACAATATTCTTGCGGACCGGCCGACCCGGGGGAGGGGGGGGGCATTCAAGTAGGGTTAAACTCACCTCAACATGTCTTTTACAGTTAGGGTTGCCAACTTTCTCACTCCCAAATAAAGGACAAAAGTAGCAGTCAAATCCCGGGACACTTTACCCCAGAAAAGACTACCATGACCATGAAGCCTTGCGCGGGCACCTGTGTGCGCATGTGTGTACGTGCCGATTTTTTTCTCACAAATAGGTTTTGTCTTCATCTTCCCGACTATACTGTACATACATTATTTCTACTTTATATAGGGTGTGCATTTATCATATCATTCCTTCTTTTACTATATGTTAGAGTTATTTTCGGATTTATGTATTATTTGGTATGATTTGGTAGGTTATTTTTTGGGTCTGGGAACGCTCAAAAATTTTTCCCATATAAATTAATGGTAATTGCTTCTTCGCTTCACCCCATTTCGGCACGAAAGGTTTCATAGGAACACTCTACCTTAGCGGGGGAAATACGGGAGAAGGGTGATCCCTTATGGGACAAACCAATTTAGCCCGATATACGGGACGTCCCGGCAAATACGGGGCAGTTAGCAACCCTATGTTAAAGTTCGGTGCGTGACAGGGAATGAGGAAAGATGCAGCTGACTCGTATCGTTTCCTTGCGGCCTGGTAGCATATGCTTTGCGGCCCGATGGTTGGGGACCGCTGTTTTAGAGGAAGGTTTTTTACTCAAGAGAGTGGTTGGTGCATGGAATACACTGCCTGAGTCAGTGGTGGAGGCAGATACACTAGTGAAATTTAAGAGACTACTAGACAGGTATACGGAGGAATTTAAGGTGGGGGGTTATATGGGAGGCAGGGTTTGAGGGTCGGCACAACAATGTAGGCGGAAGGACCTGTACTGTGCTGTACTATTCTATGTTAGATGTAAGATGGTATGCAGCTTGGAGAGGAACCCGCAGATGATGAAATTCCCATTGCCCAGCTCCATGATAGTACAAACTATGGGTATGAAAATTATTGTCGGTCTACCTGGTAAGTAGCAGAACGCATTTTGTATACAACACATGTAGCCTAATGCCATATACGGAGAAGAATAAACAGTTAATGTTTCAAGCTGAGATCCTTTATCAGAACTCAATTTATGTCAGTGCATTACCCCCAATTCAATAGATTCTAAACTTGCTGATCAACTAATTATGCAAACAACATTATGCAAACTAATTATGCAGGAGTTTTTGGAATTCCTTAAAATCCAAATGCATCATATTAGCTGGTTCCCCCTTCACTATTCTGCTAGCTGCATTGTCAAAAAATTCCAACAGATCACAAGCATGACTTTCCTGTCATTAATTGTTGGCTCTACTGAATCCTATTATGTTGTTCAAGGTGTTTCATTATTTATCTTGTATCGATTAAAATGTTTTCCCTAACAGTACTGTTTGGTTAAGAGGTCAATAGTTCGCTGTTTTCTCTATCTATGCTTTCTTAAATAGTGGTGTTGTAGCGGTATGCTACACACAGCGCTAGAATAACGACACGTAGTCGGTGAGTTGTAGTTGCAAAAAAAGAGGTTTATTCAAACTTTGCGGCCTCCTTTAAAGCCTTCCCGTTCCCGCCCTCCCCGGGTGGGACTGCTGTGGGGAATGCATATTCCCAGACCCTTCCCACGCTCAAGTTTTCCCCCCTGCTGGTGAAGATGGCCTGGCGCCTTTTTGGGGGCCGGCCCTCTGCCTGCGCGCGCTGTTTTGTGAGCCGGTTCGAGTGCGCTGGAAAGTGGGTCGCCACAGTGTTATATTTGCTATCCTCAAACCACAAGGACAATTCCAGAATCCATAGAATTCGATGCTCATGATGTAGGGTCCTTTGTTTTCAAGATTAAAAGGGTGACAGCTTTATGGAACACCTCTTCCCAGTACACCTTCGCACATGATTACCAGTCATTTAAATTCCTTGGCATTCGTATATCAGAGAATCTGTCTTGGGTTCAGCACATAGGTATAATCACGAAGTTCAAAGTAAATATTATTGAAGTACCTATATGTCACCACATATAACCCTGAGATTCATTTTCCTGTGGGCATCCTCAGCAAATCTGTAGAATAGTAACTGTAATAGGATCAATGAAAGGTCAACCAGAGTGCAGAAGACAACAAACTATGCAAGTGCAAATGTAACTAAATAGCAATGAATAATGCAAACATAAGATAGAGTCCTTAAAGTGAGATCATTGGTTGTGGGAACATTTCAACCATGGGGCAAGTGAGTGCAGCCATTCCTTTTTATCCAAAAGCCTGATGGCTGAGGGGTAACAACTGATCTCGATCTTGGCACTTGTACCTTCTACCTGATGGCATCAGAGAGAAGAGAGCATGACCTGACTGGTGGAATCCCTGATGATGGATGCCGGTTTTGTATGACAGCATTTCATGCAGATGTTTTCAATGACTGGGGTGGGGGGGGGGAGCTTTACCTCACAATAGGTGAATCCATCACCTTTTGTGATCATACCTATGTGCTGGACTCAAGACGGATTCTCTGATATACGAATGCCAAGGAAATTAAATGACTGATAATCACGGGTGAAGGTGGACTGGGAAGAGTTGTTCCATCAAGCTGTCACCCAAGTCTTTTAATCTTGAAAACAAAGGACACAATGAATCCATCACCTTTTGTGAGGTTCCTTTTGTAGGAAGGCACAATGGTGCCTCTTCTTTCGTGGAAGTTTGTGTAGATTCAGTCTGTCATCAAAAACGTAGACTAACTGCTATAGATGCACAGTAGAGGGCAAACTAACTGATTGCATCATCACTTGGTATGGAAATACCAATGCTCGGGAATGGAAACATCTATAGAAGGTGGTAGATGCAGCGCAGTCCATCACAGGCAAAGCCCTCCCTTTCATTTAGTATATTTACCGCGAACGCTGCCACAAGAAAGTAGCATTGATCATCAAGGACCCCCATCATCCAGGCCATCTTCTCCTTGCTAATACCATTGGGCACAAGGTACAAAAGCCTTGTTATCCAGGTTCAGGAGCAGTAATTACCTGACAGCCATCAGGCTCCTGAACCAGCATGGATAACTTCACTCACCTCAATTCAACCTACAGATTCACTCTTTTTACAACTCATGTTTTTAGTATTTTTTTTAAAGCACAGTTTTTCATTTACACATTGGTTGTTTGTCAGTCTTTGTTTATGTATTGTTCATAAATTCAATTGTATTTCTTTAATTTACCTGTAATTGCCTACAAGAAAATGAATCTTGAGGTAGTATTCGGTAACGTATACATACTTTGATAATGAATTTTACTTTGACTTTCACAATGAATCCCAGCATGAGCTCGAAGAACAACATTACAAGAGCAATAAGTGGGGCAACTCCTTCATCTTCAGATTTGATTCTGATCTCCAGTGCTTTTAGGAGCTTTATGTTTGTGATGTGGTCATTAAAACTTTCCCTATCATCCCAAAAATGAACGTTAGGTTAATTAGCTACTGTTACTGTTATCAGTGTTTGTGAGAATAGTTTACAGGGAAATAAGTTAGTTATTGGGATTGCTCTAAGCCTGGCCTTAATAGGCTGTACTGGAGCCACGTGCATCGTATTTTGTATTGCACATTTATTATGGGTTTCAGTAATTTGTCATGTGGGATGAGAAGTGGTAGAAGTAAAGGAGTACAGTTACATATTCATGCTTTGTCTTAGTTTAGTTTGGGGGGGTGAACCGGGCTGATATTATTTTGTTCATTTCTTAATTACACTAATTTGAATGCTAATTACTCATTTCACTATATCACTAATTTAGTTGTATTTTTTTATCATTATAAAATTGTTCATCTTTGCTGGTTTCATAATAAAGGATTGAACATACTTTTTCGACTTGGAACTCAGTTACTTGGAAGTACGTCATACAGTGTCAATTCCTGTACAGAGTTTCTCAGCAGTTTTGGTTTGTTTTCAAGTAACCACTTTGTTTTGGTCAACAAAAAAATAGTCATGCCAAATAGACACCGGTCTATGGCAAAGGATTGCCTCGGACCTTTGGGCTAAAGTGGAGCAACTTGTGGTAGGATTATCTGCGACCTTTTATTGATTCATGCTGTGTATTTGTGGTTTGAACATGGTTTTCAATGGTCAGCACTGCCTGCCCATTAGGGACCATTCCTTGATTGCATGGTCTTTGCCAAAGGGTTTGTTGTTTTGTCGAACTGCTGAAATATTGTCCGGGTTGCCAACATTTGAGTTGAATGTTTAGTTTAAGCACTGTGGATGGGTGGACAGTTTGTTTGTTGCCCATGTTTACTCAATGGAATATTCACTGTGTGTTATATGAATATGCTGTGGGCAAACAAAGAGTTAATTGTGAGTTGTGCAATAAGGAGAAAGTAACGAGTGTATCGAAGCATGGAACTGACATCAGCAACCTTGAAGTTGGAGCTGACGAGGAATTAAACTTACTGCTAAAGCTAAGGCAAATCAAATTGAAGGTCTTCGAAAGTAGTATAACATAAATGTGAACAAAGTTAATGCCATCAATTATCTTGTGAAAAATAAAATGCCTCACAAGTGCATTCTTATCTTGAGGTCTTGACTATCTCTGTGAAGCTGTTGTCATTATTTCCCAAGGATGAACAAGAAAGCAGAAGGAATGTTTTTCAAACATTGACAGCTATAGTAGTGCAATAATAGAGGTTGTGAATCAATGGTTGACCCAAACATGTTTCACTGCAATGAGTGAATCTATGTCTCACCTTCCATCACACAATGTTTCTCAAATTCCAAGGCATGGTTTGTCTACATGTATAGCAGGATGATGTAGAACCAAAGGACAGTGTGTCAAGTGTCAGCGCTCAAAATTCTGCAAGAAGAAGAAAATCTTTTGTATCTAATACCTCCTCTGATTTAGCTGCATTAATCACACATCATTGATTATAGAAGAACAAACATGTGCTGTGAGAGCAAGACGTGCAGCTACAGAAGAGCAAGGAACAGGTACGCAAAAGAAAGGAGCAACTTAACTTGCAGAAAGAAATTGCCACACACATGGCTAAAGTTAATGTGCTAAAGGCTTCAAGTGTGGTGAGTGGTAAAACTGCTCCAGCAGGACAGTCCTGTGGTGTGAGTTCCTCTATTGAAAAGGCACAGAAGAAAACAAAAAGACTATCAATGTTGATTCATTGGTTCCTCAAGAGTTTAGGATGCATCAACAAGACCCCTAAGAGGTAGTTCAGGGTGTCTACTCTCAGCGTGCACAAATGAGACACTGAACCTATCTCATATCCAACAGCTCAAAGGGGACATACACTCAGAGCATGGAAGCACTCTTGTTTCAGACGATAGAGATCAAAACAGTATTATTGATATTATGAGGAAGCAAAATGAAATAACAGCTTTATTGGCACAACAACACAGTCATCTTTGCCTAAAAGAGAGATTCAAATCTTTGATGGCAATCCATTTCTGAATTATTGAGGGCTTTTATGAGGGCTTTTGAAGGCAAGATTAGCAGCTAGAGTGACTACCTTTATTTCCTTGAACAGTACACTAGGGTTTGCCCTCAAGAACTTGTCGGAAGTTGCTAGCAAGTCGACCCTAAGAAAGAATATGTCAAAGCTAAGGCTTTACTACTGGATCATTTTGGTAAAGAACAAAAAAATGCATCCACCTATGTTCTAAAGTCTCTTTCCTGGGTACTTATCAAATCCGAAAATGCAGAAGCTCTTCAAGACTACAGTCTTAGAGGCTGTTGCAGTGCCATGGAAGAAATGCAGTACATGCACGAGCTGGACGTGCTTGCTAATGTCGATTGTTGTAAAGAGATTGCACTATACACTTAGGGGTAAATGAAGAACAGTGGTCTGTAAACTGCAAGAAAGGCACAACTGTAAGACCACTTCTGCTGATGTTTTGATTTTATTGAAGGGCAAGTAAAGGTTGCTACAGACCCAGTGTTTGGGAATATACAAGATGCTACATCACCAGCAATAAGCAAAGGTGTGAACAAAGCTCAGTCATAACTTCATTCTCAGGCTAAAGGAAGCCGCTTTGCCTCTACTATGGCCACCATGAGAAGTAAAACTAAAACTGAACCTGGAACTAATGGAAAGGAGGTTCACAAAAAATGATTCCGAGATTGAAAATCTTATCGTATGAGGAGTGTTTGATGGCTCTGGTCCTGTATTCACTAGAATTCAGAAGAATGAGGGGGATTTCATTGAACCCTATCAAATGTTGAAAGCCTTGACAGAGTGTAATGTGGAAAGGATGTTTCCTAGGGTGGGGGAGTCTAAGCCCAAAGGATACAGCCTCAGAATAGAGGGACTCCATTTTGAACTGAGTTGAGGGGGAATTTCTTTAGCCAGAGAGTAGTGAATTTGTGGAACTCATTGCCACAGGTGGTTGTGGAGGCCAAGTCATTTGGTATATTTAAGGCAGAGGCTAATAGATTCTTGATTGGTCATGGCATGAAGGAATACAGGGAGAAGGCAGGAGATTGGGGCTGCGAGGGAAACGGATCAGCCGTGATGAAATGGCAGAGCAGACTCGATGGTTAAATGCCTAATTCTGCTCCAATATTATATGGTCTTATTGTCTAAGCCATGAAAGAATCAGACAGCAGTGTCCTGGTATCTAATGACCTTACCGGGACTGGTGATCATGATTGTAAACTTTCCATAATTCCAATACAAGTGAAGTCTAAGAAGGGTAATGACTGGGTATTGTGCTCTCCTAAATCAAGGGAATACAGCAGTGTTTGGCACAATGGGCCTAATGAACAAGCTGAACTTCACAGGAAAAAGGACACACATTCTGTTGCGCACTGTGGGTCTAGAGAAGGTTGTGAGAAGTTACATTGTTTCAGGACTGGAAATGGCTGGCTTAGATGGAGAAAGTTATTGTGAACTATCTAACATCTTTACAGAGGAAAGTATGCCTGATCATGGAGACAACATTCCACATCAGAGGGATCTCCAGAGGTGGTCTCACCTGAGAATGGCCGTTTGCCAGAGACTGATGCAGAAATTGAGCTGCTGATAGGGATGAATGTGCGTAAAGCATTGGAGCTGTCGCGAGTGCTTTGCAGTGTTAATAATGAACATTATGTGATTAGAACAATGTTTGGTTGGACTGTGAAGGCACCACTCAAATGAAACAATGGTGATGGACGAGACTGTGCACAGCCTGAGCTGACAGTTAAGAGGATCTCAGTTTTGAAATTGGATGAGCTTTGACAGTAGCAGTTCAAGGCAGAATTCTCTGAATGCAGTCAAGCTAAACGGCCTGGTTTGTCAAGAGAGGATCACAAGTTCATGGAGCTGGTTGCGATTTTTTTTAAACTGGTGGATGGCCACTACTAGATTAGTTTCCCTTTGGGAAAGCAGGAGGTTAACATGCCAAATAACAGGAAGATTGCTGAACAGCATGCTCTAAATCTAAGGAAGAAATTTAAGAAGGATGTGTCATTTCATACTGACTACACAACTTACATGAACAGTGATATTTCCAAACGTTATGCCGAAGAGTGTCAACGGAGGATCTGGAATGCAGTAATTGAAGACTGGTATATTCCACATCATGGTCTTTATCACTCCCAAAAAGGAAAACTTAGTGTTGCATTTGACTGTGGAGCGACTTTTCAGGGAATATCACTTAATGCTCAGCTCTCACAGAGACCATATCTTACTAGCTCACTGATTGGAGTCATAACCAGATATGGAAAAGAGCCAGTTGTGATCAGAAGTTCTTTAAGGTCTCACAGGCATCTCAGTGGAGGTATGTAAATACTTCAAGCAATCTGGCAGATGTGGTCTCTAGAGGGCTGAAGGTGAAAGCATTCCTGAAGAAAGAGACACGCAACCAGTCAATATACACTCCATCACACATCTATAGAAGTTTGTCAAAGTTTTAGATGACATGCTGAATCTTTGCAAACTCCTAAGAAAACAGAGTTGCTGCTGTGCTTTCTTTGTAATGGCACCTAAGTGCTGGACCCAGGACAGGTCTTCAGAAATGATAACACCGAGGAATTTAAAGTTGCTGACCCTCTTCACCTCTGATCCCCCAGTGAGGACTGGCTCGTGGACCTCTGGTTTCCTACTCCTGAAGTCAATAATCAGCTCCTTGGTCCTGCAGACATTGAGTAAGATGTTGTTTTGGCACCACTCATACAGATTTAAATCTCCCTCCTATATGCTAATTCATTACCACCTTTGATTCAGCCAGTGACAGTGATGTCATCAGCAAACTTAATATGGTATTGGAGCTGTGCTACTACACAGTGATAAGTGTAAAGCGAGAAGAACAGGGGGCTAAACACGGAGCTTTGTGGTGCACCTATGCTGATGGAGGAGATGTTGCTGATAATCCGAACTGGCTGGAGTCTGCAAGTGAGGAAATCAAGGATCCAGTTGCACAAGGAGGCCTGGGTCGTGAAGCTTATTGAATAGTTTTGATGGGTATTGAATGCAGAGCTGTAGTCAATGAAAAGCATCCTGATCTATCCATCCTCACTGTCCAGATGTTCCAAGATTGAGTGAAGAGCCAATGAAATGGCATCTGCTGTTGGCCTGTTGTGACAGTAGGCAAATTGGAATGGATCCAAGTCACCTCTCGGGTAAGAGTTGATATGTTTCATCACCAACCTCACAAAGCACTTCATACCATTGAGGCATCACAGAGACTTCTACCTACAGGAAACTGGTCCAAATGCAGAGGGCCAAGCTCGGTGGTAGAAAACATGCTGGACTCCAGAATCTGTCTGATTGGTAAGAGGGCCTCCTGCAGCACAGTGAGAAAACACTGCTCTTAAACTTTTTTCAAAGCTTTGACATTTGGCAAACCATTGTTCTTTAGAGCTTTGTTAAATATCCTGGCAATTTGTGGAGACAATTTAAAGTCTATTAAAATGAAAGTAAATTTTAAGAAATCAAAATTCTCCCAAATATATGAAGAAATCTGACTGGAAACAGTTAGCCAAAACAAAAATGTTTTGCAGGTGCTGGAAATCAAGAGTAACACACACAAATCTGGGAGGAACAGGTCAGGCAGCATCTATGGAGATTAATAAAGGGTCGTCATTTTGGTCCGAGCCTCTCCGTCAAGACTGGGAAGGAGCCAGAATAAAGAGATGGGGGAGGGGAACGAGTGCAATGTCAAAGGTGATGGGTGAAAGGGGAAGGGTATGAAGTAAGAAGCTGGGAGTTGGGTGGAAAAGGTAAAGGGCTGGAGATGAAAGAATCAGATAGGAGAGGAGAGTAGACCAAGGGAGAAAGGGAAGCGGCAGGGGCACCAGGGGAAGTGATGGGTGAGGAGAGGAGAAGCAAAAAGGTAAATGGGGAGCCAGAATAGGGAATTGAAGAAGAGAGGAGGGGGAAAATTACCAGAAGGTCCAGAAGTCGATGTTCATATCATAAGGTTGGAGGCTACGCTCCTCTAACCTGAGAGTAGTTTCACCCAGGCTCCAGAGGAGTCCACGGACCTACATGTCAGAATGGAAATGGGGATTAAAATTAAAATGAGTGGCCATTCATTAGGATTAGAGTTAGTGTTAGGGTTCCTGCATCTTGTGGATGGAGTGAAGGTGCTTGACAAAGCTGTCCCCAATCTTTCAGGTCTCACTGTTGTAGAGGAGTTGCATCAGGAGCACCAGATACAGTAGATGATCCCAACAGATTGACAAGTGTAGTGCTTTTTTCAATTTCAAAATATACTTTATTCAAAAATAAAATTATATACAATAAACCATTCAATGACTCTCAATCCTTTACATACGTTTCCCTTAATGGTGTCTAGATAACCATACTTCTGGCCACCCACGTGGCCCTCCGTTGGTTCACCTTCCCACACCATTGTTGAGGGGTATACTCCCCGCCCCCCGACCCCTCCCACTCTCTCGGGAGAAGAACCCTAAACTGTGGTCCTTCCCCACCGGGCCCTTGCAGTGGCTGCACGAGTTTCAGTGCGTCCCTCAGCACGTACTCCTGCAGCCGAGAATGTGCCAGTCGGCAGCATTCTCCCACAGACATCTCCATGTGCTGGTAGATCATCAAGTTTCGGGCCGACCAAAGAGCGTCTTTCACCGAGTTGATGATCTGCCAGCAGCACCGGATGTTGGTCTCCGTGTGTGTCCCCGGGAACAGCCCGTAGATCAGAGAGTCCTCTGTTACGCAGCTGCTGGGGATAAAACGTGACACTAGCCTGTCCATCCTCCTCCACACCCTCTTTGCGAACTGGCAGTGTGCAAAGAGGTGGGTCACAGACTCCTCCTCACTGCAGTCCTCCCGTGGGCAGTGGGGTGCGGAGACGACGTTCCGGGCGTACAGGAGGGCTCTGACTGGGAGGGCCCCTCTCACCGGCAGCCAGGCAAGGTCTTGGTGCCTGTTGGTGAGGTCTGGCAATGAGGCATTTTGCCAGATGAACTGGACGGTCTGCTCAGGGAACCACCCCACTGTGTCCATCACATCCTTCTCCTGCAGTGCCTGCAGGACATTACGTGCCGACCACTGCCTGATGACCCTGTGGTCAGAGGCATTGACCTGGAAGAACTTTTCTATGAAGAACAAGTATGGCGGCAACAACCAGCTGACTGGGGCGCTGCACGGGAGTGGGGTCAGACCCATCCTTCGTAGCCAGGGCGACAGGTAGAACCTGGGCACATAGTGGTACTTGGTGCCCACATATCTGGGTTCTACACACAACCTGATGCAGCCACACACGAGGCTGGCCACCAGGTTGAGAGTGACATTGGGGTCGTTCTTGCCCCCATTGTCCAGGGACTTGTGCATGGCGGTCTGTCTGACCCACTTCATCTTGGATCTCCAGATGAATCTGAAGACAGCTCGGGTGATTTCCGAGCTGTAGGAGTGGGGGACGGGCCACACCTGCGCCAAGTACAGCAGCCCTGAGAGCACCTCACACCTGATGACCAGGTTCTTGCCCGTTATCGATAGGGAGCACCCTCCCCACAGTCCCAGTTTCTTTTTCACCTTGGCAATCCACTCCTGCCAGTTCTTGTTGCACGCCTCAGCATCTGGAAGGCCTGTTCTGGGCCCTGAATAGAGGTGAGGGAGGAGATGAATGGGCAAGCGAATCATGGTGGGAGTGATCCCTGCAGGGATACTGTAAGTACTGGGAGGTAGAGTAGTGGGGGGTGGGGGGGTTGGGATCCAAAACAAAAGACGTCTTTCTTTATGTATTCTAATTTGCAATTATTTGATCCACACAAATGCCAGTCCAATGGAGTCTCAGTTCTCCTGACAAACCTGCCTGGTGCAGGAATGGAGATGCAGTTTTTTCACACCACACCCAATGAAAATTGTGAAGACTGGAATATTTGGCAAGACTCCACAATGAGTTTGATGTTACAGTAAACAAGCAGATAAATCATTGTATTCTGTTAGTAAGTCTGTTTGTTTGGGATTTAGGCTGCAGCCAAGCCCTATTAATTCAGGTTGGAACTGCTGCAACAAGATCTGTCCTAGTAATAAATAATATGAAAGTCCAGGGGAAGAAATTAATGGGAAATAATGAGTTGAGGGTAGAGACAATGGACTTACCAGTAAAAAAAGATGAAATGGGAGAGTACATGTATCTGTAAATGAGGTGAAATTGCAACTTGCAATCAGTGATTGCAGCTAAGTATATATTGATGAGTTCTGGAAAAGCTAGCAAAATGAGCACACTGGATTATTGAGCAGAGTCATGATTGAAACTGATAGCCTTTTGGAAGGGAGTGAAGGAATTTTAGAAACAGGAGAGTAGAGGAAATAACAGATTGTCCACTGCTTTAATGGTCAGCAGGTGAAGTTTGTTGAAAGCGATGTCACAGGTAGACAGGGTGGTGAAAAGCATTTAGCAAGCTGGCCTTTATTTGTCAAGGCACTAAATTCAGGAGTTGGAACATTGTATTGTAGATGTATAGATTGTTATGCTGCAGTTGTGTAAGTAATTGGAGAGGTCACGTGTGTTCGTCTAGTGATCTGAAGGTCACTAGTTTGAGCCTCAGCTGTGGCAGCGTGTTTGTGTCCTTGAGCAAGGCACATTGCTCTAGTCTGTGCAAGGAGTGGCGCCCCAGACTTCTAATCTGCGCCTTTTAAGGCATGAAAATGCCCGACGCAGTGTTCTCATGGTCTGAGT
The DNA here is from genome assembly GCF_030028105.1 of Mobula birostris. Lineage (NCBI taxonomy): Eukaryota > Metazoa > Chordata > Chondrichthyes > Myliobatiformes > Myliobatidae > Mobula > Mobula birostris. The sequence goes on along the minus strand of NC_092372.1, from coordinate 61,943,120 downwards.
CAACGTTTCCTCCCCTCCCCCTCTCCCTCCCTCACATTTAGAGTATTGTGTTCAGTTTTGGTTACCCTGCTATAGAAAAGATGTAGTTAGACTAGAGACAATGCAGAGGGATTTGCATGGATGTTGCCAGAACTAAAGCGCCTGAGTTTGAGGGATAGGTTGGCCAGGCTAGGTTTTTATTCCTCGGAACATTGGAAAATGAAGGGTGACTTTAAAGAAACATTTAAAGTTACGAGTGGCATAGATAGGATAACTAACTGTCTTTTCCCCAGGTGAGAGAAATCCAAAATGACAGGAAATAGACTTAGGATGAGAGGGGGTAAAATTTGAAAATGACCTGAGAGATAACATTTTCACACAGATGGTGATGAGTACTTGTGTGGTAGTTAATGGTTGAGTCAAGTACAATAGTATCATTTATGAAGCACTTGGATAGGTATGTGGAGGGCTGGATTTAGAGGGATATGGGTCAATGATATGAAATGGGACTAGCGGGAAGCATGGGTTAAAGGGTCTGTATCTGTGCTGTATTACTCTATGATTCTATCTTTTGTACAACAAATGTCCTTAACTAAATGTCTGTTTGCTCCATTGAACATAACACTTCCCCAAGAATCACACCCAACCAGTATACCCTGCCTGTGCTCAGCAACAGTGGTTCTTCAGTGGGTTCTCGTGCTGGTCTGGAATTTATCACATGACCAAATCCATACTTAAGTGCAGTAGGTCATTTTTTGGAATCTGCTCTGTTCCCCATTCGGGATGGGAAGTGGTAAGTACTTAGTTGGTAAAAAAAAATAACATGGTAGCAACAGCAGAGACTCAAAGTGACTGTGTTTTAGGAACAATCAGCCTTTTCAATAGAAGCTGGAATCTATGTGTATTATCCGGAATGGCATGACTTGTGTGCAAAAATATGTGCCTATGTACAAGTAGTTTATTCAGGGAGCTCCACTCCACCCAAGAAGTACCTCACCATGATATTTTCCTTTGCCCAGATTTTTATTTTTATAATCATGAAGTGATTGCTGCGTTTTTAAGAACTCCACTTGGACACAAAATTCGACATGGATGGAAATGCAAATCCAAAATTTGCAGAAGTAAAACGTGACAATATCTGTCAGAGCACAATGGGCTGGCTGGAAAATCCAGTACACAGTACCACACCCATCTTCTACCCTGTGCTACTGTTATTCCAGTCATATACTCTTGAGCTGGAGTTGAGTAAACAATGTCAAGTAGAGGATCAATTCAAAACTGTGCAGGAACAAGTGGCAAGGAACATGTGTTGAACATGACAAAGCAGATAAAACTTCCAGCCCACATCATGTGTGTGTTCTATTTGAACACACCTACTCTCTTGAGGTCCAGGAGCATAAAAGCAATAAATCCTTGCATTTGTCTCTTCATAAGTACCATTTAACAATTATGCTGATTGGAACAGCCAAATACTAAGTGAAAACAGATGGAGGAAAATGCTCTTTCCGAAATAAATTTCTGAATTTTCTCCCTACTTGCTTCCTTGGTGCCAAATCAGAGAAGGAAGCTTGGAAGTGTATTTTTTTTTAAGAAGGGAGGGTCTTAGAGCAAAATTATATCCTTTCTGGTGCATTTTGCGCACCACAGTTCCCGAGCAGACACTGGATTTTGTAGAGGGAAAGTGTGTTTAAAAGAAGCGAGCGGGGCAGCTGGCACTATTTGTGTATCACAGTTTCCGGGGAGAATTGGATTGCGTAGAGGGAGAATGAATTTAAACGAAGTGACAAGAAAAAGTCAGCACCTTTTATGTGTCACAATTCCCAAGGTGACATTGAATTGCGCATAATTAGGCACTTGGCAGGATCTAATTAAAAGAAGTGGGTTTAAATGGAGTGGTTATTGTGCAAGTGGGCCAGTGTCAGATTTGAGGCTTTGACTCATCAGGGCTTCCTCAAGGAGAGGCATAGGCCATAGGTAGATTTTGTTATGTTATTTCTACTTTCTTTTCCTTCTTATTGCATTAGAGCAGTGGGGATGCCAGGCAGGATAATGGAACGCCCTCTTGCAGGATTTAGGAAGGCAGGGAGAGCCTCAGTGTCCCTCATCACTATACTTGCAAGAACTGCGTCCAGCTGCAGCTTCTAACATACCGTGCTAAGAAACTGGAGCTGGAACTGGATGAACTCAGGGTCATTCAGGAGGCTGAGGGGTTGATAGACTGAACATACAGAAAGGTAGTTACACCCAAGGTGCAGGACGCAGATAACTGGGTGACTATCAGTAGGGGAAAGGGGATACACAGCTAGAGTAGAGCATCCCTGTAGCTGTTACACTCAACAACAGATATACCGATTTGAATACTGTCGGAAGTGATGACCTAGTGGAGGAAAGCCTCAGCTGTCAGGACTCTGTAACTGAGTCTGGGTCTATGGCTCTGAAGGGAAGAGTGAGGGGTGGGGTAAAGGCCAGCTGTGGTGATAGGGGATTCATTGGTTAGGGGAAGAGAAAGGAGAATTTATGGATGGGATTGAGATTCCCAGATTGTCTCCCGGGTGCCAGGTTCAGAGTCATCTCGAATCGAGTCCACAGCATTCTTAAGAGGGAGGATTAGCAGCCAGAGGTCATGGTCAACATTGGTACCAATGACATGGGCAGGAGGGGTGATGAGGTCCTGCAAAGTGGGTTCAGGGAGTTAGGTTCTAGTAAAAGGACAGGACCTCCTGGGTTGTGATCTCAGGATTGCTATCCATGCTACCTGCTAGTGAGAACAGAAATCATCATGCAGTTTAACATGTGGCTAAGGAGATGGCGCAAGAGGGAGGGCTTCAGATTTTTGGATCATTGGGCTCTCTTCCAGGAAAGGTGGGACCTGTACAGAAGGAATGGTTTGCACCTGAACTGGAAGGGGGCTAATATCCAAGCAGTAAGGTTTGTTGCTGCTGCACGGGGGAGTGGGGCGGTTTTACTCAGGAGGTGGACACAAATTCTATAGAAGTGAGGCAAAGCATCAACATGGTCATGGACCCTACACATAATACAGAGGAGGAGGTGTTTTGAGGCAAATTAAGGTGGATAAATCCCCTGTGGGAGAATAGTGCAGAAGTTGAAGAGAGATTTAAATCACCCTTGGCCATAAGTGAGGTGCCGGAGGATTGGAGGATCCTGCAGGGAAATGATATTGTCCTGCTCAAGAAAGGCTTTAAAAATACACCAGAAGATTATAAGCCGATGAGCCTGACATCAATAGGGGCTAAGTTATTGGAAGGTATTCTAAGGGACTGGATATATAAGTATTTGGATAGACAGGGACTGACTAGGGATAATCAACATGGCTTTCTGTATGGTAGGTCATATCAAACCAATCTTAGAGTTTTTCGAGGAAGTTACCAGGAAAGTTGATGAAGGCAAGTCGGTGGATATTGTCTATATGGAGTCCCGCATGGGAGGTTGGCAAGAAGGTTCAGTTGCTTGGCAGTCAAGGTGAGGTAATAAATTGGATTAGACATTGGCTTCACATTAGAAGCCAAGGGGTGGTAATAGATATTTGCCTCTCTGACTGGAGGCTTGTGACTAGTGGTGTGTCGCAGTGATTCCTGCTGGGTCTGTTGTTGTTTGTCTTCTGGATCAATGACCTGGATGATAATGTGGTAAACTGGATCAGCAAATTTATGGGTGGTGCCAAGATTGGGGGTACAGTGGACAGTGAGGAAGACTATCAGAGTTTGCAGTTGGATTTGGACCAGCTGGAAAATGGGCAGAGAAATGACAGACTGTGGCGACCCACTTTCTGGCACACACGAACTGGCTCACAACAGCGCGCGCAGGCAGAGGGCTGGCCCAAAAAAGGGCGCCAGGCCATCTTCACCAGCAGGGGGAAAATCCCGCGTGCAGAAAGGGTCTGGGAATATGCATTCCCCACAGCAATCCCGCCCAGGGAGGGCGGGAACGGGAAGGCTTTAAAGCAGGTTGCGAAGTTTGAATAAATCTCTTTCATCGCAACTCTAACTCACCGACTCCGTGTGGTTATTCTAGCGCTGTGTGTAGCACACCGCTACAATTGGTGACCCCGACGGCCCAAACGATATTTGGACCAGAGATGACCGACGCTGCATCTGTTCACGCAGTTTCGTTAAAACTGCCAAGCTTCTGGACGCTGCGACCCCAATTATGGTTCGAACAAGCAGAAGCACAATTCCACATTCGGCAAATAACCTCGGAGTACACTCGCTACTACTACATGCTGAGCTCTCTCGACCAGGAGACTGCTGCACAAGTTGAGGAGTTTATACAGTCGCCCCCGGAGGACGGCAAATACACAGCATTCAAAGCCCTGTTCATAAGGACTTTCGGACTCTCACGGCGCGAACGAGCACACCTCTTAATGCACCTGGATGGTTTGGGAGACAGGCCGCCGTCAGCATTAATGAACGAGATGCTGGGCCTGGCTGAAGGACACAAACCCTGCCTCATGTTTGAGCAGGCGTTCCTAGAGCAACTGCCCGAGGACATATGCCTGTTGCTGTCCGACGCAGAATTCAGCAACCCCCGGGAGGTGACGGCCCGAGCAGATGTGCTGTGGAATGCCAGGAAAGAGAGAGGGGCATCCGTCGCACAGATCACCAAGCCGCGTGCCCAACGACAGACCAGACCAGGCCCGGCAGCAGAGCCTACAAAACCCGGCGACGGGAGTGAGGAGCCCAACGAACAGTGGTGTTTCTACCACCAGCAGTGGGGCACAGAGGCCCGCCGCTGCAAACCACCCTGCAAATTCCCGGGAAACGCCAGGGCCAGCCGCCGCTGATGGCTACGGCGGCTGGCCATCAGGACAGCCTCCTGTACGTCTGGGATAAGCAGTCGGGACGCCGCTTTTTGGTCGACACCGGAGCGGAGATCAGCGTCTTACCTCCAACGAGTTACGACACCCACAACAGAGAACCGGGACCCACCCTGAGGGCCGCAAATGGCAGCACAATATGAACCTACGGCACCCGCACGGTGCGGCTACAGTTCAGCTCCAGCCAGTTCACGTGGGACTTCACACTGGCCACCGTGGCCCAACCACTGCTGGGGGCAGATTTTCTACAAGCCCACAGCCTGCTGGTCGACCTGCAAGGGAAGCGATTAGTCCACGCCAAGACTTTTCAAACGTTCTCCCTGGGTGAAGCACAGTTGCCAGCCCCACACCTGGACTCCATCACACTGTCCGACGATGAATTCACCAGGGTCCTGGCGGATTTCCCATCAGTACTGACACCACAGTTCACGGCAGCCATGCCCAGACACGGAGTACAGCACCACATCCCGACCCAGGGACCACCCCTCCACGCCCGTGCTCGAAGGCTTCCCCCGGACAAACTCCGAATGGTGAAGGAGAAGTTCAGGAAGATGGAGGAATTGGGGATCATACGACGGTCCGACAGCCCATGGGCCTCCCCCCTTCACATGGTGCCCAAGGCAACGGGGGGCTGGAGACCATGCGGTGACTACCGCAGACTGAACGAGGCTACAACGCCAGACCGCTACCCTGTGCCGCACATTCAAGACTTCGCAGCAAACTTACAGGGCGCAAGGATCTTTTCCAAGGTAGACCTCATCCGGGGATACCATCAAATCCCTGTACATCCGGATGATATCCCCAAAACAGCACTTATCACCCCGTTCGGACTTTTCGAATTCCTCTGAATGCCGTTTGGTCTAAAGAATGCTGCACAGACTTTCCAGCGGCTAATGGACGCGGTGGGACGCGACCTGGACTTTGCATTCATCTATTTGGACGACATCCTCATAGCCAGCAGTAGTCGGCAAGAGCATCTGTCCCACCTCCGCCAGCTCTACTCCCGCCTGAGCGAATTCGGCCTTACAATCAATCCAGCCAAATGCCAGTTCGGACTCGACACCATTGACTTCCTGGGCCACAGGATTACTAAAGACGGGCAACCCCGCTGCCTGCGAAGGTAGACGCGGTCCACAACTTCCCCCGACCCAACACAATCAAAGGCTTGCAGGAATTCGTGGGTATGGTGAATTTTTACCACCATTTCCTCCCCTCAGCAGCCCGAACCATGTGACCCCTGTTCACCCTGATGTCGGGTAAGGGCAAGGACATTACCTGGGACGAAGAGGCCGCAACCGCTTTCATTAAAACCAAGGAAGCCTTAGCAAACGCCGCGATGCTAGTGCACCCCAGAACGGATGTTCCTACTGCCCTCACGGTGGACGCATCCAACACAGCGGTCGGTGGAGTGCTGGAACAACTCATCGAGGGTTGCTGGCAACCCCTGGCGTTCTTCAGCAAACACCTATGACCACCTGAACTCAAATACAGTGCTTTCGACCGGGAGCTATTGGCACTATACCTGGCAATCCGGCATTTCAGGTACTTCTTAGAAGGTAGGCCCTTCACCCCGTTCACAGACCACAAACCGCTTACCTTTGTGTTCATGAAGGTGTCCGACCCCTGGTCATCCCGCCAGCAGCGACATCTGTCCTACATCTCCGAGTACACGACGGACATCCGACATGTCTCGAGAAAGGACAACGTTGTGGCGGACACACTTTCCAGACCGACCATACAGGCCCTGTCCCAGGGGGGTGGACTATGCAGCGCTGGCAGAGGCACAGCAGGCAGACGCTGAGATCCCCAGTTACAGGACTGCAGTCTCCAGTTTGCAGCTCCAAGACCTCCCTGTAGGCCCAGGTGAGAGGACCCTACTATGTGACGTCGCTACCGGCCAACCCCGCCCCGTCGTCCCAGCAGCCTGGCGCCGGCAGGTTTTCGAGTTCATTCACAACTTAGCGCACCCCTCCATCAGGACAACCGTCCGGCTGGTCGCCAACAGGTTCGTGTGGCACGGACTTCGTAAACAGGTCAGTGAATGGGCCAAAACGTGCAAGCAGTGCCAAACGGCCAAGGTGCAGCGGCACACCAAGGCTCCGCCGCAGCAGTTCGAACCCACCCGCCGGAGGTTCGACCACATCCATGTGGATATCGTGGGGCCCCTGCCAGTGTCGCGAGGAGCGCGGTACCTCCTAACTATGATAGACCGGTTCACCAGATGGCCAGAGGCAGTCCTGCTCACCGACACCACCTCCGAATCCTGTACCCAAGCACTGATCGCAACCTGGGTAGCACGCTTTGGGGTACCAGCCCACATTACCTCCGACAGGGGCGCCCAGTTCACCTCCAGCCTGTGGTCGGCTATGGCCAGCCTTTTAGGAACACAGCTACACCACACAACTGCCTACCACTCACAGTCGAACGGACTAGTGGAGCGCTTCCACCATCACCTGAAATCGGCTCTCATGGCCCGCCTGGAGGGGCCTAACCGGGTGGACGAGCTTCCCTGGGTCCTGCTCGGAATCCGCACAGCGCCCAAGGAGGATCTGCACACCTCGTCAGCCGAGTTGGTGTACGGCGCACCCCTGGTAGTCCCAGGAGAGTTCATACCAGCCCCAAGGGGGCAAGAGGAAGAACCCACGCAGTCCTGGACAGACTACGGGAGAGGCTCGGTAACCTGGCCCCCATCCCCACTTCACAGCACAGACAGAGCCTGATCTGCGTACCCAAAGACCTGCAGAACTGTAGGTTTCTTTTTGTACGACGGGGCGGACACCGGGCACCGCTACAGTGGCCCTACGAGGGGCCATTTAAGGTGATCAGGAACAACGGGTCCACGTTTGTGCTGGACATTGGGGGGAGAGAGGAGGTTTTCACGGTGGACTGACTCAAACCAGCTCACGTGGACTTGGCGCAGCCGGTCCAGGCTCAGGCACTGTGGCACAGGGGCAGACCTCCCAAACAGAGGCCGATCCAGACTGTGGATTTTGGGGGAGGTATCGCCGGTTCTGGGGGGGGGGGGGGTGGGTTATGTGGCGACCCACTTTCTGGCACCCACGAACTGGCTCACAACAGCGCGAGCAGGCAGAGGGCCGGCCCCAAAAAGGGCGCCAGGCCATCTTCACCAGCAGGGGGAAAATCCCGCGTGCAGAAAGGGTCTGGGAATATGCATTCCCCACAGCAATCCCGCCCAGGGAGGGTGGGAACGGGAAGGCTTTAAAGCAGGCCGCGAAGTTTGAATAACTCTCTTTCATCGCAACTCTAACTCACCAACTCCATGTGGTTATTCTAGCGCTGTGTGTAGCACACCGCTACAAGACGGTATTTAATGCAGACAAGTGTGAAGTGTTGTGCCTTGGGAGGACCAACGAGGCTGGGTGTTACACCGTGAGCTGTAGGGCACTGAGGAGTGCAGCTGGACAGAGGGATCTGGGAATACAGATCCATAATTCCTTGGAAGTGGCATCACAGATAGATAGGGCCATAGAGAAAGTTTTTGATACATTGACATTTGTAAATTAAGGTATTGAGATACAGGATTTGGGATGTTATGTTGAAATTTTACAAGACGTTGGTGAGGCCTTACTTGATATATTTGTGTAGTTTTGGTCACCTACCTACAGGAAAGATGTAATCAAGGTTGAAAGAGTGCAGAGGCAATTTACAACAATGTTGCTAGGACTTAAGGACCTGAGTTATTGGGAAAAGTTGAATAGGTTAGAACTGTATTCCCTAGAAAGTAGAAGGGGAGATTTGATAGAGGTACAGGTATACAAAATTATGAGGGGTATAGATATGGTAAATTCAAGCAGCCCTTTTCCACTGAGGTTGGGTAAGTCTACTACTAGAGGTCATGGGTTAAGGGTGAAATGTGAAATGTTTAAAGGAAATGTGAGTAAGAACTTCTTTCAGAGAGTGGTGAAAGTACGGAACAAGCTGCCACCACAGTGCTAGATGTGGTTTTGATTTCAACGTTTAATAGAACTTTTACTAGGGACTTGGGCTGGGTATGGAGGACTATGGTCCCAGTGCAGGTAGATGGGACGAGGCAGATTAATGTTTCAGCATGGACTAGATGGGCCAAAGGGCCTGCTTCTGTGCTCTAATGTTCTGCGCCTCTATTATGTGACATTCAGTGGCTAAATGAGCTTTTATGCTTTTGCAGAATGTACTAACAGAGTAATGTTGAATTTCTGCCATTGCATCCCAGTCATGTAGACTGCTTGGTGGCAAAACTCTGTAATATTATTTCATTTGTACTTTGTGAGTGCCCAACTTTAATGTTCAGATACCACTGACCCACCTCAGGATCTGTACCTCCTGCCATCCTGCAAGGTGTATAGAGACTTTGGATATCTTTAGTATGAAATTATAGTAAGTTATCCCTGAAAGGAGTCCATTGAAATTGTGCCATTTAATGTTATAATATTGATTAAATTGACAGTGGATGTTATTAAGACTCGTTCAGTAGTGAAGAAATGCCCTCATTATTAAATGATGCTCCTCACAGAATACATTGGAAAAGGAATCCCTCTTTCCTTGGCATTAGCCTTGTTGAAGCAAAGTACTATACAGAATGAATTCAAGTCAGTTCCTATTAGTACCCATTCTACCTGCTTTTCCATTTCCTTCTTTCTGGTCTGGTTTTGCGGGTCTGAAGTGACCTTCCATAGACACAACAAGCAGTCAGTGATGGGGTGGGCAAGTGTGTAGATCTTGATGAAAGCGAATATCAAGAACAAGAGAAAATCTGCAGATCCTGGAAATCCAAAGTAATATACACAAAATGCTGGGGGTACTCAGCAGGCCAGGCAGCAGCAATGGAAAGCAGCGCAGTCGATGTTTTGGGTAGAGACCCTTCATCAGTCCTGATGAAGGGTCTTGGCCCATAACCTCAGCTCTTTACTCTTTTCCACAGATGCTGCCTATGCTGAGTTATGTGTGTTGCCTTGGAATAGAATATCTGTTACAGAGCCTGCTGTTGGCTATGCAAATGATGTGCAATGTAACTGACTTGAATTTAATGAGGGCTTCAATCCAGGACATTTTTTACTGCTGTACAGTAAGTTCATTGATAATTGAGGCACTTAATAAATAAAATCATATTATCCAAGGGTTTGTGTTTTATGTTTTATTGCAAACACAGGATAACAAATGCCATCACGCTGCTCTTGCAGCACCATCAGACTTACTTATAATCACTGCTATATCATATTACCCTTTTCTATTATGATTGAGAACATTGATAGACAGTTTGAATATTAAGAAATATATGGTGGAGCAATGAACTTGTAGAAGATCATCTGTAGGTTTACGATGCAAAATCACATTGTGTGGTTTTCAGGCATGCTTTGAACTGTGTGAAAGAAAAATATGTTTAATAATATTTAATTGTCAAATAATGTATCATTTCTTAATGCATGCATTACTAAATGACAATAAAAGAGGACTATGTGTCTTCATAATCATAAATATTCAGTATTTCTCCTGGTTAGAGAAACACAGTTTAGTATGCTCATAAATCATAATCCAAATAAAAGCACAATGAACTTTTCCTCTTGAAAGGTGTTTCATGTATTAACTTAATCAGGCAAAATAGCCAGTGATGGACCAATGCATTAGTATGAGTCTGTCCAATTCTGGTGGCTGATGTAAACATAATTTCCTGAGTTGGATTCCAAGGTTCAAGATCCTCATACACTCCCCTCCCCCAAAATCAAATTTTCCTCCTTGAAAATCTTTTTGAGATCTATCTACCCATTCAAGTTTTTGGTCATCTGTTTCTGTTAGATTGGGTACATGGGAAGGACCTGGGAACGTTAGAATATGCTTAATGATGTTAGGTATATACAAATTGTTGCTGTTCTTTTATTCATTTATTTTAGCTGGTGTAAAGTCTTTACAATTATATTTTATGAACGTTGTTTTAGTTCTTCAAAAGCAAGAGAAAAAAAGAGGATGTAAGAGAAAATGGAAATGCCCAGCAATAGTAAGAGCTTGATTACAATGGGTATGCAGAAAATTGCCTGGCAGTAGGCCGTCATATCCCCTCTCTGGTGTATATTCCTTCGGTTTTCACTTCCCACGTATAGAAATTTATGCAAAAGAAGACGACTTGACCACTGACATTTCCCTTCCCATCTGTCATTACCAGAATTGGGATATTCATTAGTTCCATATGCCAGTAAGCTGAATGATATGTGAGGAAGCTAATGATTATTCTTATTCTAAACCATGTGAAAATATTCTGGTTCCAAAAATTAGCAAATATTCTCAAATGACCTCAGCATTTAGACTTAACAATTTTAGAAGTTCTTAAAGTTCAGTTTATTTTTGATCTACAAGACATTTATTTTAAAACATCAACTTATTAATGCACCAAGTAGACTAAGCAGTAATCTAAAGATTGTTGGGTGTAGCATACCTGGGGTCGCCACCTTCGGTAGTTGGCTGGTCATTTTTATTGGTAACATCTGTATGTTGGCCAGGTCCATGAATGGAGTCTCTCTCATAATATGGCTGACTGAAAGGTAACATCTTGTGGGTTAACGCAAAGTATTGAGCATGTTTACCAGAATGCAGAATCTCTGTGCTGAAATACTGATGTAGCATAGTCATCTGCTTATTTCTAGCTTTTCTGTTTGATTTTATTATAATCAAATCTTTGATTTCAAAAGAGTGACTAAGTTTCTCATTCTCTGACAGATTGTTGCACTTTACTCCTCACGCCTGGACACAGGCAAGATCTGATCAGCTGCTCTCCAATTGTTCAGAAATCCCAAATGGTTCACCATCTGGTTACCTAAGTGCTGATTTGTTTTAATCTTAACAGAGTTGTGTTTCTCATGCTCTCTTTTAAAATTACCAACTATATGACTGCGTAGCACCTTTAAATTAAAAAAAATGAATTAAAAGTGTCTTAGAGTATTAACTGGAATAACATCTAATCCTCCAGAAAATCTTCCAGTCTGGCACCACCAAGTTCAGAGCATGACAGATCAATGGAATCCTTCTTTCATTCAATACACTTGGGGGAACAATGAGTTGTTATCTGAGGTCAAGAGCATAAAGCAGGGGAAAGACAGGAGGTGACAGTGCCACAGAAGTCATGTCTTCATAAAGAAAACAAGATCTTCATTCACCGAGTCCTCACTGTCTATCAAGGATCCATTAACACTTGTCCAACATTAATACCATTTTTTAAATTCTGTTCATATTGTCACCAACTTACCTCAGATTCTACCACCTACCTATACACTGGGGAAATTTATGGTAGTTAATTAACCCACTAACCCACACATCCTAGGGATGTGGGCACTGGGAGTACATGTAAACTTCACAGATAGCACCTGCAGTCAGGACTGAATCCAATTGAGAAAGAAAAGCGGACAGATTATTTGAGGGCAGGTATGAGGGTGATAAAGAAGGAAACTTAAGAATAAGAGAAATAATGAAAAAGAAGAGGAGCTCAGGAAAGCTGAACAGAAGCCTTTAATAAGTTAAAACATAGAGAGAAAAAGTTTCTATTGATAGATACCAAAACTAGAGCATTTATCAATGGAAATACTTTTTCTGCATGCAACTTATATTAAAGTCTAGTGGGCATTAATAAATTGTGAATTTAGGAGTACAGGAAGGAGATAGAGAACTTAATAACATGGTGTCATGACAACAATTTTCCCTTCAATGTCAACAGAATAAAAGAGCTGGTCATTGCCTTCAGGAATGGGGGCTGTTTACATTCTTCTATCTACATCAATGGTCTTGAGATTGAGAACTTCAAGTTCCTTGATGTGACCATCACAAATATCTTGTCTTAGTATCACCATGTTGATGTCATGACCAAGAAAGCTCACCAATGCCTCTACTTTCTCAGGAGGTGAAAGAAATTTGGCATGTCCACATCAACTCTTACCAATTTTATCAAAGCACCACAGAAAACACTCTGCCTGAATGCATGGTGGTTTAGTGTGGCAACTGCTCTGCACATAACTAGAAGAAATTGGAGAGAGTTTTGGACACAGCTCAGCGCATTACTGGAACCAGCCTCCCCTCTGTATGTGTTACTGCCTCAGCAAAGCAGCCAGCAAAATCAAAGACCCCACCCATCCAGATGTCAGGCAGAACATATAAAAACTGAAAAACATGTACTGTACCACCAGGCTCAAGAACTGCTTCTATCCCACTGTTATCAGACTGGAGAAAGGACCTTTTGCATGACAGGTTGGACTCCTGGATTCTCAATCTACCTTGTAATGATCTTGCACTTCGTCGTTTACCTGTGCTGCATTGTTTCAGTAGCTCTCACATTTTATTCTGCATTGTTACTGTTTTGCCTTATTGTAGATTATGCACTGTGTAATGATCTGTTCTGTAAAAAAACAGTATGCAGGACAAGATTTTCACTGTATCTTGGTACATATGAAAACATCAAACCAATACCAATTCAAGAAACGTTTTTTTAACAAAGAATGTTTAGAATGGGGAATGTGCAGACCAAGAAGTAATTGAGGTGTGATGCATTTAAGAAGCTATATTAGCATAAAAGATAGAAAGATAAAGAATATTTTTATATGGTTAGATGATAAAGATGGGAGACAGATGTTCTTCAACGTGATAAAGGATCAGCATCAAACATAATAACAACATGAACAACAGCAAAAGTTCAGGTGAAAACTCGCCTGTGGAGTGGCACTGCTGACAAAATTGTTAAAGCCTCTGGAAGAGGAATTGGAGGAGTGTCGATGGTAAGAGACGGTGGTGGAGAGTTGGATGATTTTGGAAAGTACAGTACTCAGAATTGCTCACAAAATGTTGGATCCTTCCTCCAATTGCAGTGAGAAAAAGAGCTACTAGTGTGGAAATTGTGAAGGCTAATTAAACATTGGAGGTTTTATGACGTGCATAAGTTGTTCAAATTCGTTTGCCAGCCTTGAATGTACTACCTTAACAACAATTAACCACCAGGGGGAGTGAGAAGGAAGAACATAAACAGGTGGTTGCATGCAGCTGACCAGCATACATCTGTTTGCCATAACAAAGAGATTAGAGAGACTGAGATGTAAAATTGTAGAAGTTCATGTTTTTAAGATAATAAAGAAATCAAGGGTATTAGGTTAGTTCATGAAAGTGGCACTGAGGTAAAAGACTTGCCATGATTGTATTGAGTTGTACAGCAGGTGTGAGAGGCCAAACGACTCCTTTACTTCTTTGTTAAGAAGATAGAAGCGCTGATTCTATAAGAGGTCCTTCAGATGGTAAAAAGTTTCAATACAAGTCAAGCAAAGCAATCTCTCTGCTGAATGTGGCCTCAATTCCAGTGTGGAATTGAGATATTATTTTTGTCGCTTGGATCAGGAGTTCTTAGCCTGAAAAGCTGATTGAGCGGAAGTGATGAGGATAGGGAATTCACATGGTTATGGACCAAAACCAGGGATGGTCACTGTTGTGTACTTAACACTTCAGTGATATTTGATTAATATTGTACTATAAATATATTTGACCAAGCATTTTTGTTGTTTACCTAATACATTGCAGGTTATATGTAAAAGTACATGAATGGGATATGTCATCACGCCACCACATCATATTTGCAAGCCTCGCATATACTAAAAATGAATCTAAGACATACATTCCTGCTCCATGCTTTCAATTAGTTTTATGTTATGGAGTTACAAAACATAACTGTGACGACAAGCATATTTTAAAAGAACCTGAGACAGCTACCTACCTGTTGAAGCGCAGTGAGATATTTGAGTTTTAAAAGAGGCACAGTGAGAAATGGTCGGGTAAAAATAAGGGCAGCACATGCTTCTTCGCGAAGGCACAGAGACAGTCGAGTTTAAAAAAAAAGCAGAAAATGGACAAATTCACGGGTTCATAAACAGTGAACACCAGGTAATACTGGGTATCCCATCCGTCATTTATTTATATACACACATTCTTTTTCTCTCTCTCCTTTTTCTCCCTCTGTCCCTCTCACTATACCCCTTGCCCATCCTCTGGGTTTCCCCCCTCCCCCCTTTTCCTTCTCCCTGGGCCTCCTGTCCCATGATCCTCTCGTATCCCCTTTTGCCTATCACCTGTCCAGCTCTTGGCTCCATCCCTCCCCCTCCTGTCTTCTCCCATCATTTTGGATCTCCCCCTCCCCCCCCACTTTCAAATTTCTTACTCACTCTTCCTTCAGTTAGTCCTGACGAAGGGTCTCGGCCTGAAACATCGACTGTACCTCTTCCTAGAGATGCTGCCTGGCCTGCTGCGTTCGCCAGCAACTTTGATGTGTGTTGCTTCAACGCAAAGCAACCGGCAGTTTTGCTGAGTGTAATAGGTGGAAGGGAAGGGCATACTGTTTTCTTAGAAGTTTAACTGCTGCAACCAAACCAGCCAAAATAAGCTTTTTCTGATATCATGAAAGGAATGCAAGAACATTTAGAATCGAAACCATTGCTGATTGCAGAACACTTTATGTTTCATAAGTGAAATCAAAAGGAAGGGGAATCCATTTCAGTGCATGTGGCTGAATTGAAGGGATAGTCTGTGCATTGTCTGAGTTTGTGGAATTGTAGAAGAAAGCATTCAAAAACAGCTCCTAACTGGAGCACAACTCAAATTTAAAAGGGCAGTTGAAATTGCTGTATCAATGGAAACCACAGACAGTGACATAATTGAGTTGCAATCGAGAATGAGATTGAGCATGTACAAAATTGCAACATCTAAACAGAAACCTGCCTGGACGAACAAATTGTGTTACCGTTGTGGCAGCGGTTCACATACACCAGAGTAACGTAGGTTTAAAGGTGAAACTTGCAGAATATACAACAAAGTAGGACATACACAAACAGCATGTGAGACTGACAAACATAAATGGCTTGCACAAGGAAGAGAAAAAGATAAGAAGTCAAGTTGTACCATCCAAGCAAAGAGCTGAAGTGTTTGAGAAGTGACATGTTGGTCAAAGCTTTGTCTGGTAGCCTGGACTAGATCAGAAGATTGAGCAGCTTGCTATGCACTGTTTGGGATGCCAACACATCCAGAAGATGCCAAGAGCAACACCTCTCCGGTCCTGGGAATGGCTTCCTCTGCCTTGGCAGAGTGTCCCTGGGGATTTTGCCAGACCTTTCATGGGCACAAATTTTTTGCTAATAGTGGATGCAGCTACAAAGTGGCCAGAGGTGTTCCCAATAGCCTCCACTGCAGCCTCACACACCCTCAATGTGTTGAGAAGCCATTTCTCAAGGACTGGTGTTCCACACACTCAGTCAATGACAATGGACCACAGTTTGTTGTGGAACAGTTTCAGTCATTCCTGAAAATGAATGGAACAAGACATATTACCTCTGCACCGTAGCATAAACGGCTTAGCAGAAAAGTTTGTCCAGAGTCTAAAGAACGCACTGTGAGCAATGTCAGTAGAACACACTACACCGACACTGAATCAGAAGATTGCCTATTTCCTCCTTGCATATGGCAGTGCATGAGGTATGAAGGTAAACTAGCCAAGAATATAAAGGAGGATAGTAAAAGCTTCTTTAGGTATGTGAAAAGGAAAAAAATAGTTAGGACCAAAATTGGGCCCTTGAAGACAGAAGCGGGTGAATTTATTATGGGGAACAAGGAAATGGCAGACGAGTTGAACAGGTACTTTGGATCTGTCTTCACTAGGGAAGACACAAACAATCTCCCAGATGTAATAGTGGCCAAAGGACCTCGGGTAATGGATGAATTGCAGGAAATTTATATTAGGTAGGAAATGTTGTTGGATAGGCTGTTGGGTCTGAAGCCTGTTAAGTCCCCGGGACCTGATGGTCTGCATCCCAGGGTACTTAAGGAGGTGGCTTTAGAAATCATGGATGCATTGGTAAGCATTTTCCAATGTTCTATAGATTCAGGATCAGTACCTGTGGATTGGAGGGTGGCTAATGTTGTCCCTCTCTTCAAGAAGGGAGGAAGAGAGAAAACAGGGAATTATAGACCCGTTAGCCTGACGTCGGTGGTGGGAAAGATGCTGGAGTCAATTATAAAAGATGAAATTACGACACATCTGGATAGTAGTAACAGGATCGGTCCGAGTAAGCATAGATTTACGAAGGGGAAATCGTGCTTGACTAATCTTCTGGAATTTTTTGAGGATGTAACTATGAAAATGGACAAGGGAGAGCCAGTGGATGTAGTGTACCTGGACTTTCAGAAAGCCTTTGATAAAGTCCCACATAGGAGATTAGTGGGCAAAATTAGGGCACATGGTATTGGGGGCAGAGTACTGACATGGATTGAAAATTGGCTGGCTAACAGAAAACAAAGAGTAGCGACTAACGGGTCCCTTTTGGAATGGCAGGCGGTGACCAGTGGGGTACCGCAGGGTTCAGTGCTGGGACTGCAGCTGTTTACAATATATATTACTGATTTAGATGAGGGAATTAAAAGTAACATTAGCAAATTTGCCGATGACACAAAGCTGGGTGGCAGTGTGAAATGTGAGGAGGATGTTATGAGAATTCAGGGTGACTTGGATAGGCTGGGTGAGTGGGCAGATGCATGGCAGATGCAGTTTAATGTGGATAAATGTGAGGTTATTCACTTTGGTGGTAAGAACAGGAAGGCAGATTATTATCTAAATGGAGTCAAGTTAGGAAAAGGGGAAGTACAACGAGATCTAGGTGTTCTTGTACATAAGTCACTGAAAGCAAGCATGCAAGTACAGCAGGCAGTGAAGAAAGCTAATGGGATGCTGGCCTTCATAACAAAGGGAATTGAGTATAAGAGCAAAGAGGTCCTTCTGAAGCTGTACAGGGCCCTGGTGAGACCACAGCTGGAGTACTGTGTGCAGTTTTGGTCTCCAAATTTGAGGAAGGACATTCTTGCTATTGAGGGAGTGCAGCGTAGGTTCACAAGGTTAATTCCTGGGATGGCGGGACTGTCATATGTCGAAAGCTTGGAGCAACTGGGCTTGTATACTCTAGAATTTAGAAGGCTGAGAGGGGATCTTATTGAAACATATAAGATTACTAAGGGATTGGACACGCTGGAGGCAGAAAACATGTTCCCGCTGATGGGTGAGTCCAGAACCAGAGGCCACAGTTTAAGAATAAGGGGTCGGCCATTTTGAACGGAGTAGTGGAAGAACTTTCTCACCCAGAGAGTGGTGGATATATGGAATGCTCTGCCCCAGAAGGCTGTGGAGGCCAAGTCTCTGGATGCTTTCAAAAAAGAGATGGATAGAGCTCTTAAAGATAGCGGAATCAAAGGTTATGGGGATAAGGCAAGAACTGGATACTGATTGTGGATGATCAGCCATGATCACAGTGAATGGTGGTGCTGGCTCAAAGGGCCGAATGGCCTACTCCCGCACCTATTGTCTATTGTCTATTGCAGCACACTCCACAACCAACAACTCAGCAGCTGTGCTGTTCCTGGGTCATTCCTTGCGTTTATGTTTGGATCTCCTCAAACCCAATCTTTGAAGGAGTATGCAGGACAAACAGCTGAGATAGACTGAGGGCTCCTTAAACAAGGAGGTTCAATGTTTCACTCCTGGACAAGAAGTTCTGGTGAGGGACTACAGGAGTGATCAAAATGGGTACTTGGAAAGATTATGAACCGAACTGGACCATAGTGGAGATTGGACCTGATGACATCTGGAGACAACACATAAATCAGTTGAGGAGAGCAAAGTCAATTGTTAGAGAACAAAGTTGTCCAGAGCTGTCAGAACCACTTCCTGCAATACCAGAGTCAACTCCTACAATTACCACAGAGGAAGCTCCAGAGCCTGAGATGATTTCACAGCCATAAGTCTCACTTGCCAAGCATAGTGACCTCCCTTGTCAGAAATGATGTTATCCCACAAGTCTAAGAAATCCTCCAAAGATTAAATCTTTAGACCTGAATGTGGAAATTTAAAATTTACTATGCTGTGCATGTCTATATATTAGTTGTATTATATAGTATACTGTGTATATAGTTGAGATGCATTCTATATTAAGTTGGAGTTTGTAGCTAAGCAAAGAGGAGTGTTGTGTATTTAATATTTCAGTGGCATTTGAGTACTATTGTAAATGTATTGTTTGATAAAGCATTCCTGGTTGTTTACATAATGCATTACATATTATATGTAAGAGTACGTGAATGGCATACATTATCATGCCACCACATCATTTGTGTGTGCCTCACTTAAAGTAAAACAAAACAAGACACATATTCCCAGCCCAGTATTTTTGCTTTCAATTAGTTTTATATTTTGGAGTTACAAACGTAACAGTCATCTAAGGCTGAAACATTTCCACAGCCCTCCAGTTTTAGTTCATCTAGGTATCTATCTGAGAGCGTCCTTATAATTAGAGTAAATTACTCACCGAAACAAGAAGCCCATGTATCCTCGAGGCACTTTATTTCCAAAATGCTGAAAATCTACATTTTCAAACTTCTTACGACAAGCTCCAATATAAGAAATTTTTCCAATCACAAATCCAAGCACTCCAGCCACTGCAGGATCATGTGCAAAAAAAAGTGATAAGGATGATTGAAAAATCTGAGAAATATGAAACAACATTAAAGATTTGGATGGAGAGGGGATATTTTTCTCTGGAGATGGTTCTGATGGGGAGAAATGAGGATCTGATCATGTCTAACCCACCTAGTTCTTTTCTGATCCATTTTCCTAATCATGTATGTACACGTCTTTCCCAGTTAATATACAGTCCATACATATGAATAAGTATCTGGGAGATCTGGGAATACAAACTTAGTTGCAGTTATTGAAACTTTTGCCACATGGAAAGACTTCTGCAGTATCATCCTTTCTTTTTACCACAGGAAAGCCTGTGCCTCCATCAACTGACAGAAACCATGGCCTATTTCCATATCCTACCTTATCCTCCCTCTTTTGACCCTTTCCCACCCTCCTCCTTAGCCGCCTTCACCCACTCTTGTCCCCTTCTCCTTCCTGGATCTACCCACTTCACACAAAGGTTTCCCCCTCCCTACCTACACCCTACCTGGTTCCAATTGTCATTCACTCTCCCTTCTCGTCTAACGGATCCCATTCTCATGTTACTTATCAGAATCCAGCAATAGAAGTGCTTTATGTTCTTGCTTAGCTCCCTTCAGCAGTTATCTCCAACCTTCACACTCCCCCTCTCCCACCTCACTCCATCTGTTGTTTTTTCCCTTTTTCTCTTTGTCTGGATCATCTATCACTCACCTCCACACAGTCTCCCGGCCCACCCCTGCTCACTCAACCTCCTCCCCCTCCTCCACCACCACCTGCCTATTTTCAGTCCACCAATCATCTTATAATCCTTTCTTGTCACTCCCCTTCTTCTCTCAATGCTGGCGATCTCGTCTCTTCACTCTTAGTCCTGATACAGTGATTCAGCCTGAAATGTTTGCACTTTTCCCTCCCAGAGATGCTGTTCAACCTGCTGAGTTCCTCCCGCAGATTGTCTGTTGTTCCAGATCTTATGTCTCAACCTCCATCTTGCATATGTTTCACGATAGTTTGCAAACTATAGTCTTGACCAACCATCCCACAACAGATCCAAACTCAGTGCAAACAGGTGTCAAGCAATGTTGCATCATCAGCCTGAAACTCTTCTCAAACTTTCTTGAAACAAAGCTACAGCTCACTTCTAACAAACAAATCTTCTGGACAGGTGGGAAACCATTCAACCTACATTGCCTCGACCCCAGAAATAAGATCACCCTAACATCAGTTAACAAAGGCAATGCTTATGCACATATTCCATGACAAAGTTTCAAGTCATCACTGAATTGGTTATTCACAAAGCTTGTGAGAGAAAGGGCTGGAGTGGAAGTGAATCTTGCTCATCCTGGGGTTCCAAAGAGATGATCCATTATAGGTTTTAGCTGGGCGTCCTGCTAGTGGGGAGGTGTTAATAACTGAAAAATACACAGATTTGTTGTAGTGCTTCAAAGGATTTCAAAGGGATAGGAGAATGATCAAGCCTCCTCAACATTTTCTGAGAGGATAGGTGAATAAGTGATTGATCTTGCTCAGCCAAAGGAAGTTATCTGCCTTAACTAGCACATGGTCCAGAAGCAGCAAGAAACCATTGACCATCTGCTCACCACTCTCAACCAACTCTCCATCTAGATACATCGCCCCTCATGCCAGTCAACCTCCACCGTTAGAGCCCCAGGTTCTGGTGCCCAAACACTTTGACAAATCCTTAATCCGATGCCACAACTTCCTGTCCCAGTGTATCTTGCACTTTGAGCTCCTGTATTCGACAGACTGAGCCAAGATTGCCTTTTTCATCTCTCTCCTGAATGGGTGAGCTCTGACCTTGGTCACTGCTAACTGGGATAGTAAAATACCATCTGCAATAAATATGAGGAATTTGCCACTGAGATGTGCCAGGATTTTGACCAGCCGGGAGGCAGCAGGTTGGATTCCTTACCTGTGTCAGGCTCACCCTCAGCGCTGGATTAAACAGTGAAACTCAGGACACTCATGGTGGCGTGCGGCTCGAATGCAGATGCACTGCTGGCCCCTTACCATCATGGCCTCTTGAAGGACTTGAAAGATGAGCTGTCTACCTGGGAGATGCCCACCAACCTCGAAAGCTTCATCACTCTGGCCCTCTGTGTTGACAAGCATCTTGTGAAACAAACATCCAGGTCACCAGCCAGAACACCAGTTCTGTTCTCAGGATAACTTCAGGCTGCAGAATCCTCATCAGCAATGTCTCTAGAACACAAGGGAGAGCTCCCTTAATCACCCCACCCCCCCAGAGCATAAGCGTTGGTGGAGAAACAATTCGTTCTCTTACTGAATAGCAGCTGATCACCCGCTCAACAAGTGCCCACTGCATCGAGGAAAACGGCACCACCAGGTACAGACAAGGGGCCATGTCACCTGAAATTTGCCCCTGTGCACAGACTCCCATAAGCTTTTGATCCAGTTCATTGACCCCTTCAGATTCACCCATCGCATCAATCCAGTTACCCACTATCTCCAGCTGCCACAATCTCTCAGGAACACACCTACATTCCACATATCCTGCCTCAAGTCCATTGTCTATGGACCACTCAACCCAGATGGGCCTGAACATCTGGAACCTAGGATGGTGGAAGGTGGTCCAGTGTACCTGGCTCAACGGTTGACAGATTCATGTTGTTCTGGATAGGGTGTGCAGTACCTGGTTGAATGGGAATGTTATGAACTGCAGGAGAGGTCTTGGCTGCTATCCAGTTTCATCTTGGATCCATCACTCATGAAGAGTTCCACTGGACCCATCCAGATTGTCCTGGGTCATTGGATAGAAGGGCTTCCTATCTTCTTCTTCTTTTGTGCTAATGGCTGCTCGCACCTATCAGGAAGGTGCATTACTGCTACCTGCTGTAATGGAGTATGACAGGAGCCATGAACAGGATCAGATCCTGCTTCCCAAACCAATTCTAATTAAAAAGTTCACCATCCCTACATGACTTAACCGTCCCTGCTTCAGATGCGAGATTATCCTGCAACATAGGCACTGCAGATTTCCACAATAGTTGCTTAAACAGCTCCCTTTGTTCCAACAAATAGCTGTGGCACACCATAATTACATGCCCAACTGTCTCTGGTACCTTACCAAAGCCACACCACCCATTCCCTTGCTTACCAGCAAGTGCCAAAGTGGAGTGCAAATCCGTATGTCCAAACCTCAATCTCACTAACCACACACCTTCCCTCCTATTCCTTCCCAAAAGGCACCTCCCTTGAAATGATGGAAACAAATTGTAATACCACCTCCCTTTCCCACTCTTATCCCACAAATTCTGCCCTTTCCCAATTGTAGCCAAGTTAATACAAGATTTGGCTTCACAGTTTCCCATGTTGACAATAATATCTACCTCTGACTTAAAGAGTGCCTATTTTGCTATATCATCTGCCCTTTCATTACCTGATACACCCACATGTACTGATACCCAACCAGAATGTACTATTATTCCCATATTCTCAGAACATATAAACCATCATACACTTCCATCAACAAGGTGTCGGGGGTTCTGGATAGAGGTAGCTCATTTGACGTCTGGCAACTGCACTCTTACTCGTAAGGTGGATGGGCATCAATGGTCCTCATCCTTCTCCTAAATCTCTCATGTCTGCCTCTGAGTGGCGCGCCCCAGTACATCGCTTCAGCTGGTGGGCTAACCAATGTGAGGGAGTGGTGTTAACACAGCACCTCCGGGCAAAAGACCTCATCAATGAAGTCACTGGCCAGGGCAGATGAGTTCCCCTGAAGAACTAGAACAGCCACGTGTTCGAGACCAGGGTGAGCCACCGAGTTGGAGGACCTCGGCTGTGATCTGACCCGGAGAGGGATGGGCGCCACCAGGTCTCACCAGCCGAAGACATGCAAAAGCACCCCTGGGGCCCAGAGGCAGTTTGCGGGATCCATCAACAGATTAGGTCTCCTTGAACGCTTTGATTTTAAACTCTGCATACCGAGGCAGACTCTGAGATTACAACCCTGTCCGGCTTAACTTGTTCGACCCCTTGCAGATTAATGCTAACAGCCATAAACCCTTCTGTATAGACAGACAATCCATC
Source organism: Mobula birostris (assembly GCF_030028105.1). Taxonomy (NCBI): domain Eukaryota; kingdom Metazoa; phylum Chordata; class Chondrichthyes; order Myliobatiformes; family Myliobatidae; genus Mobula; species Mobula birostris. Next base: position 61,919,745 of record NC_092372.1, on the reverse strand, counting down.
TGTCAACCTTTCCCCCAACTCAGCGTTAAACCAGGGGATAAATATCCCAGAGCCCACCCTGTTACTAAATGAGTCTTCAGAACCATCTGTAAAGAAAGGCAAAAAGGAAAAATATTGCTGCTGTAACTGACCAAACACCCTCTCACCACCCAAAGCATCCTGTCTATCCTCCAGGAACACCAAATCTATACCCACATCTGGAAATTTGCACAGTGGAACTCCTGACCAGGTCATTATTGGGCTAACCGCAAATCTCCAAGACCATACTCCTGCTCATATTCCCTAATTGTCCACGCAAAACATTTACCAAATCTGCTAGTATATTCCCAATAATCCATTAAAACTGAATACGTCAAATACGAAATCCCCCGCCCTACAATGGAAGTCTAGTATGCAAGGCTCAATTTTTCTCTCTGCAGGCCAAGAGGCATCCAACCTAGTTCAACCCCCAGTGCATCTCTTGGTGTGGTCCAGAATGCTCTACTACAGGTTCCAAATGCACTGGCCTATAGGACATCCAACCTATAGAAAACTGAACAAGCTGCCTTCCAGGGGTTCCTATCAGGCTTGCACAGATAGGCACCTCTGATCTCAACCCAGTCAATAGGAACCACCTACTACTGGTTTCCAACTCAAAAACTGTAGCTATTTAAACCCAGCTCTCTCCCACAGTCCTTGTTCACCCATTGAAAGTAGTCTTCAGTTACCTTATTGTCTTCTTGTGTTAAGTATCCATTCTCTCCTGTTCTGTGTCCCCATGTGGCTTGTTATTTGCAATTTATTATTAAGACCATAAGACATAGGAGCAGAATTAGGCCATTTGGCCCATTGAGTCTGCTCCATCATTCAATCATTTTTTTCCTGTCCTCAGCTCCATTACTCGACCTTCTCCCTTTGATGTTGTGTCCAATCAAGAACCTATCAATCTCTGCCCTAAATACACCCAACGACCTGGCCTCCGGCTGCCTGTGGTAACAAATTCCACAAATTCACCATCCTCTGGTTAAAGAAATTTCTCCACTTCTCTGTTTTAAATGGACACCCCTATATCCTGAGGCTGTGCCCTCTTGTCCTAGACTCCCCCACCATGAGAAACATCCTTTCCACATCTACTCTGTCTAGGCCTTTCAACATTCAAAAGGTTTCAATGAGATCCCCACCCATCCTTCTGAATTCCAGCAAGTACAGGCCCAGAGCCATCAATTGTTCCTTGTATGATAACCCTTTCATTCCCAAAATCATCCTTGTGATCCTGCTTTGAACCCTCTCCAATGTCAGCACATCTTTTCTTAGATGAGGGGCCCAAAATTGTTCACAATACTCAAGGTGAGTCCTCACCAGTGCCTTATAAAACTTCAGCATCACATCCATGTTGTGGTATTCAAGACCTCTTGAAATGAATGCTAACATTGTATTTGCCTTCCTCACCACTGACTCAACCTGCAAGTTAAGCTTTAGGGATGTTCTGCACAGGACTCCCAAGTCACTTTGCATCTCGGATTTTTGGATTTTCTCCCTGTTTAGAAAATAGTCTGCATATTTATTTCTACTACCAAAGTGCATGGCCATGCATTTTCCAACATTGTATTTCATTTGTCACTTTCCTGTCCATCCCCCTAATCTGTCTAAGTCCTTTTGCAGCCAACCTGTTTCCTCAACACTACCTACCCCTCCATCAATCTTTGTATCATCTGCAAACTTAGCAACAAAGCCATCTATTCCATCATCTAAATCATTGATCTACAGCATAAAAAGAAGCTGTCCCAAAACTGACCCCTCTGGAACACCACTAGTCACTTATAGTGATCACTCATTACTAAAATCATTTCAACTGTTCTGCATTTGGGTCAAGCCCCCAGTAAATTCATGACAGGGAAAACAAATCTGTGGACTTTACCTCAACTCTGAGTTCTCCTTTTCGGATGGAAATGGAAAGAGGTGGAAATTACATTCCCTAGAAGAGTGCTGTTTAGGTTGGTAACAGACTTTGGACTGTTTTGGCTCAGTCATGGAGGTAGAATTGCCAGTAGAACATAACCAACTCAATGTAAAGTTAGCAACCATTTCTGTGAAAGCAGTATCCAGCACTATATATTACATTGTAATCTACACTATAATATGACAGATCAATAACTTACAGGCAACTTTCGGAATTGACCCAAACCGTTTTGAAGGAGAAAGAATTCCTACAGAGAAAGCATAAGAAATAGGTACATGTTTAATGCAAAATAAATTGATATTTTTTCTCTTGAAGTAGTGCTTTCAAGTAATTACTTTCAAAAACATAAATTCCTCAGATCTATAGCTTCTCTGAAAGGTATTAAAAGTTTTACAATAACAGAATGCTTTGTTTAGTAGATAATTAGAATCAACATTCTTTTAAACAGATGAGTTCTCACTCTTTCATTCGGGTTACATTTTTATGCCTTTTTGTCTGTTTTCCTTTGGCCATCTATTTTCCAATTGTCAGGCTGTTTGTCAGTTACTATATTCATCAATGACTCAGTAGCACAATGCAGAAAACATTGGTAAGTAGGATGGCACTGTTTGTAACAGGTAGTGCTGCTGCCAGACATTTCAAACTGCCTGGATCTGTCCCTGACCACCAGTGCCACCTCATGGATTTTTCACATTCTCCCTGTCACTAAATGTTCCAGTTTCCTCCAACATCTTCTCAGTCCTGAAGGAGGGTGTCAGCCTGAAACTTTGACTATCTATTTAATTCCATAGGTGCTGCCTGACCTGATGAGTTCCTCCAGCATTTTGTGTGTCTTGCTCTGAAACTGTGCTGGTTGATAATCTAATTGGTCATTGTTAATGATTCCTTGTGAAGGCAAATAGTGGTGGGACAGAGTAGGTTACAGGGAAATTTGTGGGAGAATAGGATTGATGATGACAACCTGAGGACATAAAAGATGAAACAGTCAAGTTTATTTTTATTTCTCAGATATCCATTCTGTTTACCTACCCCAAAATTATCTGAAGATACCTTTCCCTTTCAATAATAACAAATGGTCACAATGTGAGATAACATACCTCAAAGTTAAAGGAACACTTATTATCATAATTTGTTATCAATGTACATATGTTACCTGAGATGCATTTTCTTGTGGGCATTCACAGAAAATACAAGAGACACCATAGAATCAATGAAAGACCACCCCAACAGACCTACAAGCAATCAATGTGCAAAAGACAACAGATTGTGCAAATACAAAAGAAAATAATCGTAATGAAAATACAAGCAAGAACAAATTATTTAATAGATATAGCCATTCCAAACACACATAACTTACAGAAATCAGTTAAGTGAAAAACAACAGAAATATGCTGAACTGAAAGAGGAAATTGAAAGACTATGGAAGATGAACAGGGTATACATTGTCCCATTGGTAGTATCTACAACTGGTATCATCCCAAAGTCACTACACAATAGCATTAAACAATTATGCCTACACAGCAATATTTAAGTAGGTCTTCAGAAAGCCACAATACCAAACACCACTAGAATAGTCCAAAGGTTCCTTGCAATTGATAAATGAGTGTGCTTGGCTATGTCCGTACCTCAGGTTTTACCAGCTAGAAGTGAGAAAAAATAAAAAATACATAATAATAATAGTAACTTATTTATAGAGCACACTTCACGCAGAAAACATAGTCCGAAGTGCTTTACAGTGGGATTAAGTGCAAAAATGAAACATTGGATAAACAGGTTTTGAGTTGGCATTCTAAAGTGTCAACTGAGTCTACATCCCTTATAGATTTAGGTATTGAGTTCCACAGTTCAGGTGAGCAGTTCAAAAAATGCTGACCTGCCAATTATCTTTTGAGGGTGACAGTTTAATTTAAGAGATATTACTGAAATATTAAATACACAACACTCATCCCTGTGAATCAATCTCAGGTTCTGGGGCCTCCTCCATGATGGTTGTAGGAGATGATTCTGGGTCTGCAGGAAGTGGTTCTCACAGCTCTGGACACCTTTCTTCTCCAAGAACTGACTCTGTTCTCCTCAACTGATTGATGTGACATCTCCAGATAACATCAGATGCAATAACTACACTGTAGGAGAGTGGTCCAGTTCTGTCCTTAATCTTTCCAAGTACCCATGTTTGATCATCTCTGTAGTCCATCGTCAGGACTGCTTGTGCAGGAGTGAAACAACGAACCTCCTTGTTTAAGGACCCCTCTATTTGTCTCAGATGTTGGTCCTGCATATTCCTTCTGAGATTGGGTTTGAGGAGATCCAAGAGTGAGTGTAAGGGATGGGCCAGGAATAGCATAGCTGGTGAGTTGTTGCTTGTGGAATGTGCAGCATTGTGATGTGCAAGGAGGAAACTGGTGAGCTTCTGATTCAAAGTAGTGTGTTCTGCTAACGTTGCTCACAGTGCATTCTGCAGTTTCTGAACAAACCTTTCCACCAAGCTATTTGTAGCTGGATGGTAGAGTGCAGATGTAATATGTCTTATTCCATTCATTCTCTGGAATGCCTGAAACTGTTCTGAAATGAACTGTGGTCCATTGTCACTGACTAAGCGTTTGGAACACCAATCCTTGAGCAGCTGCATCACTGCCTGGTTCGGGAATTGCACTGTCTCGGATCGCAAGACCCTGCAGCAGATAGTGAGGTCAGCTGAGAAGATTATTGGGGTCTCTCTTCCCGCTATTACAGATACTTACACCACACGCTGCACCCGCAAAGCTAACAGTATTGTGAAGGACCCCACACACCCCTCACACAAACTCTTCTCCCTCCTGCCATCTGGCAAAAGGTACCGAAGCATTCGGGCTCTCACGACCAGACTGTGCAAATTTCTTCCCCCAAGCCATCAGACTCCTCAATACTCAGAGTCTAGACTGCCATCTACATCATTTATTATTATATTGTAATTTGTCCTCTACTGTGCCTATTGTCTTGTTTATTAATTATTGTACTGCCCTGTACTGTTTTGTGCACTTTATGTAGTCCTGTGCAGGTCTGTAGTCTACTGCAGTTTTTTAATGTTGTTTTACGTAGTCTAGTGTAGCCTTGTGCTATCTCACGTAATCTAGTGTAGTTTTGTGTTGTTTCATGTAGCACCATGGTCCTGGAGGAATGTTGTTTCGTTTTTACTGTGTACTGTACCAGCAACTTATGGTCGAAATGACAATAAACTTGACTTGACTTGAGAAAAGCACAAATCACATCAACAGTGTGCAAGGCTGTAATGGAGGCTATTGGGAAAACTTCTGGCCACTTTGTAGTTACATCCACTACTACCAAATAATTTATGTCCACGAATGGTCTGGCAAAATCCACATGAATCTACTTCTAGGGCAATGCAGGGACGGAGAGGCGCTGCTCCTGTCAGCTTCAGGACATGATGGTATCACAAACAGTACATGGCAGGCTATTCCAGGCCACCTGATAGCTTTGAGCCACCACTTTCAGTTTGACCCACCTAGATGACCAGCATGTAGCTCCTCTAACACTTTAGCTCTCAGCTTGGATAGCACAACAACTCTCAATCACCACATAACACAACCTCCGTCAAGGGCAAGTTCAGCCCAGTGCTGGTAAAAATGGGGGAACTGGGATTTCTGCTGCACATTCCAGCAATGTTGGGTTGCCATGCAGACCCGAGAAAGTATGGGGTCTTTTCTGGTTTCCCTTTGGATCATCTCTGCCATAATCTCTGTCTCCCTACTTTTGATTTGCATTAGGGAGAATACGTCAAGAGAAGTGTCCACTTTTGCAATTTTTTGAGGTACTTCCTTTTCCAATGGCAAATGGGACAATCTATCAGCATTTCCATGATTAGTTGTCCTCTTGAATTCAATCTAGTAACTGTGTCCTCCAAGAAACAGAGCCTATCTCTGCATTCGTGCTGCTGCTGGTAGTGGATCACCCTTCTGTGGATTGAAAATGGACACCAGTGATTGATGATCAGTAATGAGGGTAAACTCTCTCCCATACAAGTACTCGTTGAAAAGCTTTACACCCCAAACCAGACTCAAGGCCTCTCTGTTAATCTGTGTGTTACGCAAGGGCTATGAGGCATTCACTTCCATCTTTTATAATATGTGAGATTAATGCATCTATGCCATAAAGCAAAACATCATAGGGGAGCCTCACTGGATGATATGGATCATAATGTGTAAGTTTAGTGTCTGATATCTTATTTCCTTTGCCTTTTGGAAAGCCACCTCACACTGCTTTGTCCATTGTCATTTCCTCGCCATCTGTAGCAATGAGTTCAAGCAGTGCAGCACAGGAGCAAGATTTGGCAGGAACCTGTTATAGTAACTGGCAAATCTTGAAGGGGACGGCAACTATGCCACTTTGGCCTTGGGACATCCACCACTGCTTGAATTTCCTCAGCACACTTGTGTAAATCTTGTGTGTCAATAGTGTGACCACAGTAACTGATGCTTGGTTTAAAGAATTTACACTTATTGCATTGCGCTCTGAGCCCATAGCTTTCTGCCAGAGTGCAGATGCAGATGCTATTCTAAAAATTATCCTATTATAGCAATAAAGCTCTTTGTGAGTATTTATGGTGAGAAACACATTGGACTCTGTTTCCATCTCTGTCTGTAGGTAGGCCTCAGCTATGCCCACTATGCTGAAGTGTTTTCCTCCAGAAAGGTTTGCAAAGATATCCTCTATCTGGACAGAGGGTATTGATCTACTTACAGTGCTGGGTTGATGGTGACCTTAAAATCACCACAGATCCTGTCAGACCCATTCTTCTTGGCCACTGGGTCCACTGGAGTTGCTCATGGCTGCACTCAACCTTGGAAAGAATTCCTTCAGCCTCCATGTGATCTAGCTCACCGTCTACTTTATCACAGATGGTATAAGAAACTGGACAAGCTTTGTCAAACTCGGGTGTAGCATTTTAATTTAACACAATTTTACCCTTGAAACTGCATGTTTGAGTTTTCTAATGCCATCCTTGAACACTGCAGTGGCATCAACCAGTACCCTTCTTAATTCACTTTTAGTTGACTCTATTGCAGGCGATGTGGCACGCAAATGGTAGATGGATCTCCACTCAAGTTATAGTTGTCTTAGTTAATCACAGCCCCGTAACATTGCCTTCCTGTTTTTGCTGCTCAATTTATTCAATATACATCATCCAGTTATCTGTTGTGCAATTGAATATTTCTATCAATGTAATGTAGCCAGCTATTTCTGCTTTTTAAAAATTTATTATTATCAGCCGGTGTTCACTGTTTATGAACCTATGGCCATACTTGTTGCTTGTTAACTTCATCTGTTTTCTGCCTTTTTTTAACTGGAACACCTCTCTCCTCATCGGATGAAAAATGCACTGCACTTTTTAACAAATATCTCTCTCCTTTTCCTTTTCTTTTAGTGACGCACTCACGTATGGTGTGGTGACATAATGATGTATGGCATTCACATACTTCTTACATATAACCCATAATGTATTATGTAGACAAAGAATGCTTAATCAATCATATATTTACAATTATACTCAAATTTTACTGAAATATTGAACACTTTACACAAACCACACTACTGTGTAGAGTACATTCAAAGCTGATGCTTCCAGTACGGTCCATTACATTCCTAAATTAATTAATAACACTGTTGACACTCATCTGGCCACCTGCGGCGGCATCTTCGTATAATAATTGAGGGGCTTTCTCCCCCAAACTGATCCATCCTCTCCAGTACCAGAAGAACTCTGCACTGTTGTCCTTCCTCACAAGATTTGTGATGGCTGCACCAACCTTCAGTGCATTCCACTGTACATACACCCGCAGCCTGGAGTGTGACAATTGGCATTGTTCCCCCATGAAGATCTCAATGCACTGGCAGACCAACAACTTTTGGACAGACCAAAGGGTATCTCTCATAGAGTTCATGATTAGACCATAAGACATAGGAACAGAATTAGGCCATTCCATCATGGTTGATCCCGGATCCTACTCAACTCTATACATCTGCCTTCTCGCCTTATCTTTTGATGCCCTGACCAATAAGGAAACTAACAACTTTCGCTTTAAATATACATACCGACTTGGCCTCCACCCCTGTTTGTGGCAGAGCATTCCACAGATTCACTACTCTCTGGCTAAAAGAAATCCTCTTCACCGCTGTTTTAAAAGGTCACCCCTCAATTTTGAGGCTGTTCCCTCTAGTATTGGATTCCTCCACCATAGTGAACATCCTCTCCACATCCACCCTATCTAGTCCTTATTCGGTATGTTCCAATGAGATCTCCCTGCATTCTTCTAAATTCCAGTGAGTACAGGCCCAAATTTGCCAAATGCTTCTCATATGTTAACCCCTTCATTCCCAGAATCATCATCATGAACCTCTTCTGGACTCTCTCACATCCTTTCTGAGATATGGGGTGTCAAAACTGTTGACAATAGTCTATGTAGCCTGATTAGTGTCTTATAAAGCCTCAGCATTATCTCTTTGCTTTTATATTTTATTCTCCTTGAAATAAATGCCAACATTGCATTTGCCTTCTTTACCACAGACTCAACCTGTAAATTAACCTTCTGGGACTCTTGCATGACGACTCCTAAGCCCCTTTGCACCTCTGATGTTTGACTTTCCTCCCCATTTAGATAATAGTCTGCATTATTGTTCCTTTTTACAAAATGCATTATCATACATTTCTCAACTCTATATCCACCTGCCACTTTTTTGCCCATTCTTCCTATTTGTCTAAATCCTTCTGCAGTTACATTGCTTCCTCAGCACCACCTACCCTTCCACCTATCTTCGTATCATCCACAAACTTTGCCACAAAGCTATCAATTCCATTCTCTAAATCACTGACAAACACCTCACACCTGATGACCAGCTCCTGCCCAGTTATCAAGAGGGAGCACCCCCCCCCCCAGACCCCACTTCTGTTTTAGCCTCCCAATCCGCTCCAGTCAAATCTTATTTTTATGCCTTGGGCCTTTCAAACCAGATAGAAGAATGGTTTTCTTTCCAAGATAGAGGTATTAAACTAGCAAACAACATGTGAGTAACTAATGGTCTTTCTAAAGAGCCTTTGGCCAGAGTTTAGCACGTACCATTGAATACACATCTAACTACGGGAGATTGAAGTGGTTCTAGGCTGGAGCACGGAGCTCTAGAAGGTAAGGCATTACCTTCATGTGTACAATTACTGCAGTCTGCCATATACAAAGAGGGATTCCCATCAACAAGGTTCAGCATAAAGCTGGGAACCAGCTGGGCACCTTTGATCAACAGGTGGAATACTGCCACAGAGTGCGAAGGAAGTTAGCAGGCTGAAACACACCCTGTAAGTAAGCAAACATGAGGAAATCTGCAGATGCTGGAATTTCAAGCAACACACACAAAAGTTGCTGGTGAACGCAGCAGGCCAGGCAGCATCTCTAGGAAGAGGACCTCTTCCTAGAGATGCTGCCTGGCCTGCTGCATTCACCAGCAACTTTTCTGTGTGTTGCTGTAAGTAAGCAATACTGAATTAAATTATGATTGCAGAGTTCAGTGGTGTAATGCTGTAGGCAGGGGTTAGATCTGTGCAAGCTAAACTCATTGACAGTGCATGCTACTTCAAAAGTGTTTGTAATGGACTCAATTCTGGAAACAAAGAACTTTGTAATACCTAGGTTACTGAACTTAGATTTTCCTCTTTTGTGTCTTGGTGATAATCTGATTACTATCGTATACCCTGCTTCCACATGCACTTATCCAGTGGGCGGGTGCCATGCCACACAAGGCTCTTGATGACAGTGACTTCACCAATTTAAATCCTGTTGGAAGTGTGCAGACAGTTAAAAGGCAGTGAAACATCTGGTCGCCAAACGGAGAAAATTCCACCATCATTCCTTCAGATTATCTACCAAAACTAAATGATTGGTAGAGAGAATCTGTTGAAATTCATCCCAAATTTTATCAATTGATTGTTTTAAATTTATATTTACATTTTCACTATAGGCAGCTTCATTGTGAATTAATCTTTTACATTACCTTTGTACACCAAATTTTGGGTAACAAGCATACTTCCAAGAGATAGTGGCAGAGCTGTAAAGTAAAAATTACACAGATTAATAGCATTCTATCAAATAGTTCATTGCCAAACTAGCATCTGCACAATTGTATACAAAAGCATTCTGTTTGTGGCACGAAGGTTACAGTGGCAAAAGAAGTCAAAATCCATTATTTCTTTTAAACTTGTCGGCCAGAAAGAACTGCAGCTGACATGTCAGTGAATTCAAATGAATCAAGGACAGTGGGAGCAGGCAAACTAATTCCCTTTGTTCTTGCCAAGAGGTACAAGATATGGAGGCTGCCATTTTATGAAGAGACTCTGTGTTTTCCATTTTGTGAGCTTGTTACTTGGCTTGATCAATGTTTTAAGGTAGACCTAATGATGCTCCCGGTAATGTGCTGAACTGGAGATAATTTCCAGATAAGAAGTTGTTATGTTAAGAACACCTGACAAATACTGCATGCAGGATTGTGACTGTTGGGGTCTGTATCTGTCCTGCGTGACTCAAGTTGGTTGCTGATTGAGAACAAAGAGCCATAAATTAGTGATTGTCACTTGCTGGGAAGAGGGCAATAAATGGAAGCTGTGTTGGAGCAGAGCCAATAAAAAAAGTGTTAAAGGTCAGACACATGACCTATAGACAATGACAGTGGAATGCAACATTTGAGTTGCTAAGGAACAAATATAACAGCAGACACTTCAAGTGTGCTGGTAGTTATGATTGTGTAGAGATTCACCATCATGGATGTGAGGTGCCCTAGGCATGTGGAGATTTGAAATGGGACTACGAGGAACACATGGTCAGTAGTAAAGATTTCTTTTAATTGGTGTTACCTTTTCTCTTTTCTGTTAATGGAAGTTCAGGAAAACATAGTAGGTCTGCACACAGGTATTTGGTAGAGTAATTTCACCTGTTCTTCCATTGAGACAATAAGGGTACTTGTTGGTAATTACAGATTCTCTCTGTGCCTCCCTGATCACTATATCAAGGGGCAGTTCTTTAAACAGAATTAGCTTCCCTGTTGTGGGCTCGAGGTTAAATCTCCCGTTTTGTCAGAAGGAGACTCAAGCCGGACCAGGTAGGTGAGAAACAGAGAGATTTGGGCTGGGTAGTTCGTACAGACCCAAGATAAAGAATTCCGGGCATTCTATATCCAAAAAACTTGGACTGTTTTGATTGGAGGGCACTCCTCCAGAAGTACATATTGGGGAAACGGCCACAATATTGGGAGTATGCTAGAAACACCAGCAGTGAAGGTGGAAAAGCGCTTTTTAGAATTGCCAAAGGGAATTTGTCAGCCAAGGAATTTAAGCATCTACTGAAACCAGTAGCAGTGACATGCCTCACTGAGGATTTAAATAGATATCAGCAAAAAGCTGATGCCGAATGAAGTAGTTACAACAGGTAAAGCAGGAATGTCGGCAAAAAACAGAAGCTGAGTTATATAGGTTACAGCAGGAAGTACCGGAATATTGGCGAGAAATGAAAGTTGAGCAGGAAAGATGGATTAGAACACTTGAGAAAGAAATCAGCAAGGCTAAAAGCAGGTTTGAAGTTGCTCTAGCAGACAAGGTGAAGGAGAATCCTGAAGGAATCTACAGTATGTTAAGAGCAAAAGGATTGCTAGGGACAAAATCGATCCTCCAGAAGACCAAAATGATAATCTAGACGGGGGAGATCTTAAGTACATTCCTTGCTTCTGTATTTAGGAGACTCACACAGAGTCTATAGAAAGGAAGCAAAGTGGTATTAACTTCATGGACCCTGTATAGAATACAGAGGAGTAGATGTTTGCTACCCTAAGGCAAATCAGGGTGAAAAAATCTCCAGGGCCTGACAAGGTGTTCTCTTGGACCCTACAGGAGACAAATGCAGAAATTGCCGGGGCCCTAGCATAGATACTTTAGCCATCCTTAGTGAAAGGAGAGACACCAGAGGGTTGGATGATACCCAATGTTGTTCCACTGTTTAAAAAAGGCTATAAACAGAATCCAGGAAATTATAGGCCAGTGAGTCTGACATCAGTTGTGGGAAAGTTATTGGAAGGTATTCTAAGGGGACCAGATACATAAGTATTCGGATAGAAGTGGCCTGATCAGGATAGCCAGCATGGCTTCATGTGTGGCAGTCATGCCTAACCAATCTTACAGAGTTTTTCAATGAAGTTAGCAGGAAAGTGGATGAAGGCAAGGCAGTGGATGTTGTCTACATGGACTTTAGTAAGGTATTTGACCATGTACACATGGGACGTTATTCAAGAAGGTTCAATCGCTCACATTCAGGACGAGGTGGTAATGGAGATGAACGTGAGAATACGGAGGAACATCTGGAAAACTTCTGAAATGCCCGCTTTGCTACCGCTGCTACTGTGTGGTAACCGGAATCTCCAGAGCTGAAGGCCCCAAATCCTCGGCTTTGCTTGTTTCAGCGGCTGGGGCGAGGTCAAAGGTGCTGGGCAGAGGATGGCATTTGGGAGGCTATATCGGAGGGGCTGGTCGGAGGCTCAAAGTTTTCGGATGGACGAACTCATTGTCGGCTGTGGTCAGCTGCTTCCAAGGCATCGGCAAGTTGACGGTGCCTGGAGGTTTATGGCAGGGAGTTTCTCACTTTTGCCGCCCGCTATCGGGGACTCGGGAGTCGATCGACTCGGGACTTTTTTTTACCGTGCCCATAGTTTATTCTTGATCAAATTATGGTATTGCTTTGCACTGCTGTAACTATATGTTATAATTATGTGGTTCTGTCAGTATTAGTCTTTGGCTTGTCCTGTTTTGTGTGATATCACCCTGGAGAAACATTGTATCATTTCTTAATGCATGTATGCATTTCTAAATGACAATAAAAGAGGACTGAGTGTTCTCATAATCTAAAAAAAAATTGGGCCGGCCAGTGGTGTAGTGGCATCAGCACTGGACATCAAGGTAGAGGGTCCTGAGTTCGAATCCAGCTGGGTTCCAACCTGGGCAGCAGCATTGTCTGCACGGAAGAAAGGCCTGGCAATCCACTTCTGTATCTTGCCATGAAAATTGTTTGGACAATTACATTATCCATGGGGTCGCCATGAGTCGACGCCAACTTGATGACTTTATGGGGGAAGTCAGAGTGCGCGTAGATAGTTGCCTCTCTGACTGGAGACCTGTAACTAGCGGTGTGCCTCAGGGATTGGTGCTGAATCTTTTGATGTTTGTCATCTGTATCAATGATCTCTATGATGTGGTTAACTGGATTAGCAAATTTGTGGATGACACCAAGACTGGGGGTGTAGTGGACAGTGAGGAAGACAATCATGGCTTGCAGAGGGATCCACATCAGCTGGAAAAATGGGCTGAAAAATGGCAGATGGAACTTAATGCAGACAAGTGCAAGGTTTTGCAATTCAGTAGGGCCAACCAGGGTAGGTCTTACACCGTGAATGATAGGGCACTGTGGAGTGTGGTAGAACAAAGGGTACTGGGAGTACAGGTTCATAATTTGTGGAAAGTGGCATCACAGGTAGATAGGGTTGAAAAGAAAGCTTTTGGCACATTGGCCTTTATAAATCAAAGTATTGAGTACAGAAAATGAGATGTTATGCTGAAGTTGTGTAAGACATTGGAGAGGTCTAAATTGGAGTATTGTGTGCAGTTTTGGTCACCTACCTACAGTAATGATGTAAACAAGGTTGAAAGAGTACAGAGAAAATTTGCAAGGATGTTGCCAGATCTGGAGGACCTGAGTTATAAGGAAAATTCAATAGGTTAGGATTGTATTCTTTAGAACATAGAAGATTAAGAGAAGACTTGATAGAGGTAAGCAAAATTATGAGGGGTATAGATAGGGTAAATGCAAGCAGGCTTTTTCCACTAAGGTTGGGTGGGACTATAATCAGAGGTCATGCCTTAAGAGTGAAAGGTGAGAAGTTTAAGGAGAACATGAGGGGAACCTTCTTCACTCAGAAGGTCAAGAGAGTGTGGAATGAGCTGCCAGAAGAAGCAGTGCATGTGAACTTAATTTCATCAATTAAGAGAAATTTAGATAGGTACATCGATAGTAGGGATTGGAGGGCTATGGTCCCAGTGCAGGTCGTTGGGTGTAGGCAGTATAAATGGTTTTTCAGCATGGACTAGATAGGCCGATGGGCCTCATTCTGGGCTGTACTTCTCTATGACTCTATTACCAAAACAAAAGACTCCGAAAGGAGGTAGAAAACCCTGAAAAAAAAGTTATTAATTTGCAGGGACCGAGAAGTATGGATTTGGTGCATATGAACTGATTTCAGCTGAAGTGTGAGGAAATGGTTAAAGAAAGATGTAAACAGAAGGAAGAAACCAATTTAGCAAAGAACAAGTTGGAGGAATTAAAGAAATAATGCAGTGATTTAAAAGCAGCTATGAATGAGATACATAAATCAGTACATGAGAAGAAATGTAACACTAGCAATAAAACATAGTGTTTAACGTAGATACAAAAACTGCAGGACCAACTTGCTGCACAAAAAGGAATAATTTGTGCTTTTGGATCTGAAAGAGGGAGGACTATGAACATGGAGATATGGATTGGCATGATTTAGTAGATAAGGTGACCAGATATGTTCAAAATGAGGAGATTCTACCTGAGGAACCCCTGCCGACATACAACCAAAAGGAGTCTGTGCACATCCAACTCAGAACCCCGCCCCAGCCTTCCCTCCATACCCCCTGATCCCCGTAGCCACAAGGGCCATATGATAGCAAATAATCCCAAGGGACCACTTGGATCAAAATAATAAGGGTTGGTTGAAGGAGATTAGAAAGCAAAACCAAGAACAAAGACACAAACAAAAGGAAAAACGTCACTTTAAAATGTTTGTAGATAGCTCCTCATCAGTAGAGACAGGTGAGAGGAAAGCTGGGTGTGAATGTTTTCTGCCTGGGATCAGTCATACATTCTGATAGTATGTATGTTGTAATAACCATTTGTTTCTGTGAAAAGCAAGAGGGTTTGTTTCAACTGACAAAAAGCCCCTCTGGTAGGCTGCTCTGTTATGGTGTATGTTTGAAGAAGCAAAGGGGAAAGAATATGGAATCATAAAGGTGAAAGCTCAGTTTAAATTATCCCCTGAAGGGAATAAAAAGGCTGATGAATTAGCGAAGCAAAGTGTTTTAAATGGGTAGGAATGGCAGCTGCAGATTGGTGAGAGGGCAAGGCAGAAGGAGCAACAGGTTAAAGTTATGGATTTAACTGAGGAGCAGAAGAAAGATGGAGAAACATAGAAACATAGAAAATAGGTGCAGGAGTAGGCCATTCAGCCCTTCGAGCCTGCACCGCCATTTATTATGATCATGGCTGATCATCCAACTCAGAACCCTGCACCAGACTTCCCTCCATACCCCCTGATCCCCGTAGCCACAAGGGCCATATCTAACTCCCTCTTAAATATAGCCAATGAACTGGCCTCAACTGTTTCCTGTGGCAGAGAATTTCACAGATTCACCACTCTCTGTGTGAAGAAGTTTCTCCTAATCTCAGTCCTAAAAGGCTTCCCCTTTATCCTCAAACTGTGACCCCTCGTTCTGGACTTCCCCAACATCGGGAACAATCTTCCTGCATCTAGCCTGTCCAATCCCTTTAGGATCTTATACGTTTCAATCAGATCCCCCCTCAATCTTCTAAATTCCAACGAGTACAAGCCCAGTTCATCCAATCTTTCTTCATATGAAAGTCCTGCCATCCCAGGAATCAATCTGGTGAACCTTCTTTGTACTCCCTCTATGGCAAGGATGTCTTTCCTCAGATTAGGGGACCAAAACTGCACACAATACTCCAGGTGTGGTCTCACCAAGGCCTTGTACAACTGCAGTAGTACCTCCCTGCTCCTGTACTCGAATCCTCTCGTTATAAATGCCAGCATACCATTCGCCTTTTTCACCGCCTGCTGTACCTGCATGCCCACTTTCAATGACTGGTGTATAATGACACCCAGGTCTCGTTGCACCTCCCCTTTTCCTAATCGGCCACCATTCAGATAATAATCTGTTTTCCTGTTTTTGCCACCAAAGTGGATAACTTCACATTTATCCACATTAAATTGCATCTGCCATGAATTTGCCCACTCACCTAACCTATCCAAGTCACCCTACATCCTCTTAGCATCCTCCTCACAGCTAACACTGCCGCCCAGCTTCGTGTCATCCGCAAACTTGGAGATGCTGCATTTAATTCCCTCATCCAAGTCATTAATATATTTTGTAAACAACTGGGGTCCCAGCACTGAGCCTTGCGGTACCCCACTAGTCACTGCCTGCCATTCTGAAAAGGTCTTGTTTATTCCCACTCTTTGCTTCCTGTCTGCTAACCAATTCTCTATCCACATCAATACCTTACCCCTAATACCGTGTGCTTTAAGTTTGCACACTAATCTCCTGTATGGGACCTTGTCAAAAGCCTTTTGAAAATCCAAATATACCACATCCACTGGTTCTCCCCTATCCACTCTACTAGTTACATCCTCAAAAAATTCTGAGATTCGTCAGACATGATTTTCCTTTCACAAATCCATGCTGACTTTGTCCGATGATTTCACCGCATTCCAAATGTGCTGTTATCACATCTTTGATAACTGACTCCAGCAGTTTCCCCACCACCGACGTTAGGCTAACCGGTCTATAATTCCCCGGTTTCTCTCTCCCTCCTTTTTGTTTAAAAAGTGGGATTACATTAGCCACCCTCCAATCCTCAGGAACTAGTCCAGAATCTAACGAGTTTTGAAAAATTATCACTAATGCATCCACTATTTCTTGGGCTACTTCCTTAAGCACTAAAAAAAAAAGAAATAAAAAGAAATTAAGGAAAGGAGCCCCCTGACATACCAGATCAGTGGAAGGGCCTTGAACTAATTTGCAGATAGGTTATGTTGGATTTTTGCTACCCAAATAGACACAAATCTATTTTGGTAGATACTTTCACCAAGTGGGTGGAAGCTTTCCTGACTAAGACAAACTCAACCAAACTGACTGCAAAAATCTTATTGGAAAGGGTCTTCATTCACTGGGGATTACTTCAGAATATAGAATCAGATGAAGGCACGCATTTTACAGCCCAGATGATGCAAGATATCATGGCACTTTTAAGGATCAAGCAGAGATTTCATACGCCCTATAGACCACTGTCCAGAGAAATTGTGGAAAGGATGAACTGAACATTAAAATGTAATTGGCATTAACGGGGAACAGTATGGCAAGTAGGTTTGTCTTATGTACTGATGATAATAAGGAATACAGTGGCATCATTGAAGGGTTACACCCCATATAAATTCATGACTGGTAGGGATATGAGAGGGTTGGAAGAGTTGTGAGGATTAGACTTGTCAGAACCTGAAATAGATGAAATTGTGTCAGAAAAGTGGATACAATATTTGGTAGAGACAGTGAAAGAGGCCAATTATGTGGCAGCCCATCAACAAGGAAAGAAAAGGCAACAGAGTAAAGCCTACTTCGACTCAAAAGTCAGTCTCATAGAATTAAGTCCAGGACAAAGTGATGATTAGAATACACTAACCCACCTCATTTTTAAATCCAAGGTTTGCAGGGCCCTACAAAACTATAGGCAAAGCTAGTCCATCAGTATACAGGGAACTGATTTCTCCAGATAAAAGTGGATGGTACCACACACCTAGTTGAAATTGATGGGGGAGAAACAGGAATGTTATCACCATTGGCACATAACAATTGATATACATGATGGTCCCAATTGTGGAGATTTGACAATCGATGTGCATGGTAATCCTGATTTGGAAGATTTGGGGTTGGAACACCTGTTCCAAGTAGAAGGTGACACTAACCAACAGAGTACAAGGTAACTGTTATTATGGTAAAGGAAGGTTTTATGTCAGTGCACTATTTCATATTCCTCAACATTGAAATAATTTAACCTACTCTTTGAAGAGTTCACAATGTGGGCAAATATTATGAGAAGACTTGGATATTCTTAAGTAACACATGCTATTGTTGCAAATGGTAGTGGGAAAGGGATAGATTTATCAAGATGTCATCAAAGGGAAGACCACTGGGCTTGTTCAGAAGAGTTAATATGACAGAAACTTCTGAATTGTGGTTTCAGTACTTATGAGAATTGTCCATTGTCTATTCTGCTTGTAAATAATGACTCTTTTCTCACAATATGCAATGATGGGACAGACATATAGCAACAACAACAATGAGTTATGTCAAGGGAAAGAAATAGTGTCCTTTGGATAGTTGTAATGTTGCAGTTGGGAGTGTGACTTTAGATTTGATTTTTGGAGAACAAACTTTGTCTCAGCCCAAAGTAAGTGCAGTAACGAAGGAGAGCCTTTTAATCCAATGCACTGATATGGATCTATATTTGTGGGACTCTGTTGTTACTGAATTACCGCTGATTCCTCATTTGACTGCCGACTGGACACGAGTAGTGAAGGAGGCAAAGGAGGCAATCCATCAATGAACTGACCATACAGAAGTTACTAAGACATGCTGATAAAGCAAATGAAACAGTGAGTGACTCAGACTCTTGGGATAAGTTTTGGAATTAGGAATCAAAGTTCAAATACATCCATGGGTGAGGATAGTTTTGTTGTGTCTATACTCAATTACATATCGATTAAATAAAAGCACACCACCACCCACTGCTCCGGGTGAGACTCTTCATCTTGACTGTATCCAGGTGTCCTCCACACAGATTCTCTAACACTCCGGTGCGCAGTTTAGAGGGAACCACAACACAAGACCACACATCAGCATTCTTTGACATACTGACAGTTGATCTTGTCTTGCTGAGGGTTACCATGAGCTGGCCATTCATGCATGGTGATTTCATAGAGTTTTGACAATGTCTGATCATTCCTTGTTTTCCCTTGTATTTCAGGATTTGTTACCAGCAACTGGTCCTCCAATGCGGTGTGGAATACTTCTGCTGGGTCACAGTATGAAAACTTTTCTTCTTCAGTTGCCAACAATGGAAGACATGACAAGCCATCAGTGTTGCTGTGTTGTTTGGTATCCTTGAGCTTTCTGTCATAAGAGTGGGTTTCTAGGAAAAGCGCCCAACATTGTAACCGGGTAGCAGACATCACCGGAATTCCCTTCCTGGGATTGAAAATGGACACAAGGAGCTGGTGATCTGTCACCAGTGTAAACTTTTATCTGTAAAGATAGTGGTGAAACTTCTTTATTTCCCATACTAGACTAAGGGTCTTTCAGTTGATCCGTGTGTAATTTTGTTCTGTGTTCTTCGGTGATCTTGAAGCAAACACAATTGGGCATTCAGATCCATCTTTCATTACATGTGACAAAATGGCCCCAATGCGATAAGAGGATCCATCGCACACTAGTCTGATGGGCAGAGCTGGGTCATAATCGGCGAGCAGTTCATCTGACGTTATTAATCTCTTTGTTTCCTTGAATGCTTTTTCACATCTTTCTAGCCATTCCCACTTTGCTCCCGTCTGTAACAGTGCATGCCTCACTGTAGTGGTGTTTGGGAGAAACCGGTGGTAGTAGTTTACAAGACCCAAGTATGATCCAAGTTGTGACAAATTTTCCAGTTTGGGTGCCTGTAGCACTGCTTCAGTCTCCTCTTGTAACTTATGTAAGCCATGCTTGCCAATGACATGTCCACAATATCAGCTTTCATTCTTGAAAAACTCACATTTCTCTCTCTTTGCATGCAGACCATATTCACTCAGCCTGGTCAGCACTGTACCGAGATTCTGGAGGTGCTCTTTATCATTCTTGCCAGTTACAATGATGTCATCAAGGTACCATTGTGTTCCTGGGATATCTTGGAGCACTTGGGGAGGAAGAGAGAGAGCGAGATCAAGAGCGAGAGAGAGAGAGAAAATGGTACCTTTATCTTTCTATAATGTAAGCATCACAAACCTGCTGGAGGTTCATGAGTGGTTAACAGAATCGAGGAGGATGATGATCCTAAGATAAGTACCTTTGCATCAAGAGAAGTGAGATATTGGCTAGAAAGAACTACAGTCTACATATCAGTGGATTCAAATGAATCAAAGACAGTGGAAATAGACAAACTAATTGTTTTTGCCATGAGGTCAAAGGTATGGAGACAGCCATTTTATGAAGAGACTCTGTTCTCCATTTGTGAGATGAAGTTGCTTGGCTTGGTCAATGTTTTAAAGTAGACATAATGATATTCCAGGTAATCTGCTGAACTGGAGATAATTTCCAAATAAGAAGCTATTATATCAAAGAACACCTCACAAATATTACATGCAGGACTGTGACTGTTAAGTTCAGTAGCTCTCCTGCACGATTCAAGCTGGTTGCTGAATGAGAATCAAGAGCCATAAATTGGTGATTGTCAATTGCTGGGAAGAGGGCAATAAACAGAAGCTGGTTTGGAGCAGAGCCAATGAAATAGTGTTAAAGGTCAGACACAAGACCTATAGCCAGTGGCACTGGAATGCAACATTTGAATTGGTAAGGAATGAATATAAAAGCAGACACTTTAAGTGTGCTGGCAGTGATGACTGTGCAAGAGATTCACCATTGTGGATGTGAGGTGCCCCACGGATGTGGAGATTTGAAATGGGACTACGAGGAACACATGTTCGGCAGCAAACATTCCTTTTAACTGGTGTTATCTTTTCTACCTGTTCATGGAAGTTCAGGAAAACGTAGTAGGTGTGCACACAGGTACAGTATTTGGTTGTGTAAGTCCACGTGCTCTTGCGTTGAGACAATAAGGGTACTTGTTGGTAATTTCAGATTATCTCTATGTATCCCTGATCATTATTACAAGAGGTGATTCTTGTAACAAACTTCTACAGGGAAAAAAAACGTAAACAAATGTTCATGATTATTATTCAGGAATTATGTTGATATGTCAGTTGCAAAGTTAAGAAAATAAAATCTAAAAGGACCAGCTTCAACAATGCAGCCATGTGAGAACCACATAATAATTACAGCTAGCAATATACAGCCTAATGGTTATTCATGCAAACATAGTGGGTTTGATGTACAAAATGAGACAACTAAAACTAACATTAAAGTGAGATAACCCTTCAGAATATAAACAACTCAGAACTTGCCTCTGAACCAGAAACTCTCTTTTTTGCATTCCATTATAATGTTTGCAATTTTCTGATCACCAAAATCCCTGGCACACCCATCCTGTATATAAACAGATGGAAAGTAAAATATTGTTAGTGCAGGAATTTGAAATTAGAACATAGACATAGAAAACATAGAAAACCTACAGCACAATACAGGCCCTTTGGCCCACAAAGCTATGCCGAACATGTCCTTACCTTAGAAATTACCTAGGGTTACCCACAGCCCTCTTTTTTTGCTAAGCTCTATGTACCGATCCAGGAGTCTCTTAAAAGACCCTATGGTATCTGCCTCCACCACCATTGCCGGCAGCCCATTCCACGCACTCACCACCCTCTGCGTAAAAAACCTACCCCTGACATCTCCTCTATACCTAGTCATAGTCATACTTTATTGATCCGGGGGGAAATTGGTTAAATTACTTCCAAGCAACTTAAAAATGTGCCCTTTCGTGCTAGCCATTTCAGCCCTGGGAAAAAGCCTCTGACTATCCACACAATCAATGCCTCTCATCATCTTGTACACCTCTATCAGGTCACCTCTCATCCTCCGTCACTCCAAGGAAAAAAGGCCGAGTTCACCCAACCTATTCTCATAAGGCATGCTCCCCAATCCAGGCAACACCCTTGTAAATCTCCTCTGCACCCTTTCTATGGCTTCCACATCCTTCCTCTAGTGAGGTGAACAGAACTGGGCACAGTACTCCAAGTGGGGTCTGACCAGGGTCCAATTTAGCTGCAACATTACCTCTTGGCTCTGAAACTCAATCCTATGATTGATGAAGGCCAATGCGTCATATGCTTTTGTAAGCACAGAGTCAACCTGCGCAGCAGCTTTGAGTGTCCTATGGACTCAGACCCCAAGATCCCTCTGATCCTTCACACTGCCAAGAGTCTTACCATTAATACTACATTCTGTCATCATATTTGACCTACCAAAATGAACCACTTCACACTTATCCGGGTTGAACTCCATCTGCCACTTCTCAGCCCAGTTTTGCATCCTATCAACGTCGCGCTGTAACCTCTGACAGCCCTCCACAACACCTCCAACCTTTGTGTCATCAGCAAATTTACTAACCCATCCCTCCACTTCCTCATCCAGGTCATTTATAAAATCACGAAGAGTGTGGGTCCCAGAACAGATCCCTGAGGCACACCACTGGTCACCAACTTCATGCAGAATATGACCCGTCTACAACCACTCTTTGCCTTCTGGGGGCAAGCCAGTTCTGGATCCACAAAGCAATGTCCCCTTGGATCCCATGCCTCCTCACTTTCTCAATAAGCCTCGCATGGGGTACCTTGTCAAATGCCTTGCTGAAATCCATATACATTACATCTACTGCTCTACCTTCATCAATATGTTTAGCCACATCCTCAAAAAATTCAGTCAGGCTCGAAAGGCATGACGTGCCTTTGACAAAGCCATGCTGACTATTCCTAATTATATTATGCCTCTCCAAATGTTCATAAGTCCTGACTCTCAGGATCTTTTCCATCAACTTACCAACCACTGAAGTAAGACTCACTAGTCTATAATTTCCTGGGCTATCTCTACTCCCTTTCTTGAATAATGGAACAACATCTGCAACCCTCCAATCCTCCGGAACCTCTCCCGTCCCCATTGATGATGCAAAGATCATCGCCAGAGGCTCAGCAATCTCCTCCCTCGTCTCCCACAGTAGCCTGGGGTACATCTCCTCCGGTCCTGGCGACTTATCTAACTTGATGCTTTCCGAATGCTCCAGCACATCCTCTTTCTTAATATCTACATGCTCAAGCTTTTCAGTCTGCTGTAAGTCATCACTACAATTGCCAAGGTCCTTTTCCATAGTGAATACTGAAGTAAAGTATTCATTAAGTACCATTTCCTCCGGTTCCATACACACTTTCCCACGGTCAAACTTGATTGGTCCTATTCTCTCACGTCTTATCCTTCTGCTCTTCACATACTTGTAGAATGCCTTGGGGTTTTCCTTAATCCTGTCCGCCAAGGCCTTCTCATGGCCCCTTCTGGCTCTCCTAATTTCCTTCTTAAGCTCCTTCCTGCTAGCCTTATAATCTTCTAGGTCTCTATCAATACCTAATTTTTTGAACCTTTCATAAGCTCTTCTTTTTTTCTTGACTAGATTTACAACAGCCTTTGTACAGCACGGTTCCTGTACCCTGCCATCTTTTCCCTGTCTCACTGGAATGTACCTATACAGAACTCCACGCAAATATCCCCTGAACATTTGCCACATTTCTTCCATACCTTTCCCTGAGAACATCTGTTCCTAATTTATGCTTCCAAGTTTTTGCCTGATAGCCTCATTAAATTAAGTCATAAGATGCCAGAAATATTAAGAAGATCAGGCAGTAGCTTGCAAATATATTTCAGTGTTACAGTAGAGTAAAGGGAATTCCTGAGGCATGAGAAAGGAGCTGACCAAAGTTGATTGGAAGGGGTCACTAGCAAGGCTGACAGTAAAACAGAAGTGGCTGAAATTCAGAAGGCACAGGAAAAATACATCCTAAAGAAGAAGTATTCTAAAGGAAGGTTGATGCAACTATAGCTGACAAGGGAAGTATGCCAGAAATTCTAGAGTGTCAGGGCAGAAGTGAGTGTAGTTGCTATTACTAAGGAGAAGGTGTTTGGGAAGCTGAAAAGTCTGAAGGTAGGTAAACTATCTGGACCAGGTTGGAGTCCATTATTAAGAATGAAGTCTCAGAGTACTTGGAGGCACATGATGGAGTAGGTCAAGGTCAGCATGGTTTCCTTGGGGTGAAATCTTCCCTGACAAAGCTATCAGAATTCTTTGAGGAAATGAAAAGCAGGGTAGACAAAAGAGAGGCAGTGGATGTTGCTTATTTGGATTTTCAGAAGGTCTTTGACAAAGGTGTTGCTCATGAGGCTGCTTAACACGATCAGAGCCCATGGTATTACAGAATAGATACTATCATCGACAGAAGATTGGCTGACTGGCAGGAATCAAAGAGTGGGAATACAGGAAGCCTTTTCTAGTCGGCTGCCTGTGACGAGTGGTGTTCTGCAGAGGTCAGTGCTGAGACTGTTTCTTTTCACATTATATATCAGTGAGTTGGATGATGGAACTGATGGCTTTGCGGCCAAGTTTGTGGATGATTCATTTTGAGAGGACTAGGATATAAAAGCAAGGATGTATTGCTGAGGCTTTGTAATGTATTGGTTAGACTGCTCTTGGAGTATTGCGAGAAACTTTGGGCCCCTTATCTAAGAAAAGACATGCTAGCATTGGAAAGGGTCCAGAGGAGATTCACAAGAATGATACTGGGATCAAAAGTTTTAACATATGAGGAGTGGTTTAGGCATGTACTTGCTGGAGTTTAGAAGAATGAAAGCGTTCTTATTGAAACCTATCAAATATTGAAAGGCCTAGAGACAGTGGATGTGGAGAGGATATTTCTGAAAGTAAGGTGGTCTAGGACCAGAGGACACAGCCTCAGAGTGGAAGGATGTCCATTCAAAACAGAGATGAGAAGGAATTTCTTTAGTCAGAGGGTAATACTGTAAATCTGTGGAATTCATTGCCACAGCTGGCTGTGGAGGCCAAGTCATTGGGTATACTTAAAGCAGAGATTGATAGATTTTTGATTGGTTAGAGCATCAAAGGTTACAAGAAGAAGGCTGGAGAAAAGGGTTGAGAAGAATAATAAGTCAGCTCTGATGGAATGGCAGACCAGACTCAATGGGCCGAATGGAATAATTCCGCTCCTATGCCTGATAGTCTTTTTAAAAAACATTTTCTTTCTGCATCTTCTTTTTCACTATACCCTTCACTTCCTTCCAGCTGATGTGCAAAATGTTAAATGATCAAACACAATATTATGAATGAAGTACTTCAGAACATTGTGTGAAGTTGCAGCAGTTCATTTAAGTTGAGGCATGATTGGATCTTGCCATTAACGGGTGGAAGACCGTGCATTGCTCTGTGCATGTTGCACGGAGCAACTGTAAGTGACTAAAGGTGGACCCAAGTGCAGGACACAGGCACAGAGACAGACTTGGACTTGACTAGGAACTCAAAACCAGGACTTGGACTTGACTTGGAACCAGAATTTGGACTTGACTTGGGACTCGGAACCAGGACTTGACTCGGAATCAGAACTTGGAACTTGACTCAGACTTGGAGCCTTGGGACTTGGACTGGGACTTGTAGCCTTGACTTGGACTGGGACCCAAAGTCTACAAAACAAAGCAACGACAGACCACTTGCATCCCGGCTCGGAGCAGCGGCAAAACAGCTGGCAACACTCAGCTGGACACGAGATGACAAAAACAAACAACAACAGACAATATGAATCTTGACACGGAAAAGCTCATGAAGACAGTCCCTTATTCTTGGCGGCTCGGAAGACAGCCCCTTATTCTTGATGGCTTGGAACATTCATCGCTGCCCTGTCTACGGTGACAGACCAGCCTC
The DNA here is from genome assembly GCF_030028105.1 of Mobula birostris. Lineage (NCBI taxonomy): Eukaryota > Metazoa > Chordata > Chondrichthyes > Myliobatiformes > Myliobatidae > Mobula > Mobula birostris. The sequence goes on along the minus strand of NC_092372.1, from coordinate 61,894,233 downwards.
TTGACTCGAAGGAGGAACAGTGGATGACAGGCTCTTGACCCGACCCAGGAGCTGCAATCGGCAGGCTCTCGACTCGACTCATTCTTGGCAGCCCGGAACGAGCATAGCCACCCTGCTGAGGTAACGAACCAGCAGCGAGTAGATGTAAGCCAGCGCTTCTATGCTGACCTGTTCGAATAAGGATCAGGTGCCCTAATCAGGGAGCCCAGTGGAACACAGGGAAAAGGAAATTAACTAAAACAAGGAGTCAACGGACCGGACCCTGACAGCGCAGGGTCTTGTTGGTCAAACTGGAACCAACTTTGTTCAGTAAGGTACCCTTCAGGCACCTGCAAACTGAGCAAGGATGTTTTGCATCACCAAGAAATTCCAGACCGTCAACAGAGGTTGCCTGACCCATGACTATTTCCTGCATTTGTCACTTTATATTACCAAAAATCTGAGTCGCCTATTGCAACCCATTCAAGAATGAATATTTTTATTTTGTGCAAGTCTAGATTGTGTGTAATTCTGGTTTCTCCACTGCAGGAAGAATGCGAGGCTTTCGAAAAGGTACAGAAGAGGTTCACTAGAATGGAGACTGGATTAGAGGGTATGAGCTATCACAAGTTGTACAAACCAGATCATTGGGGCTGAGGGGAGATATGAGAGAAGATAATAAAGTTATGAGAGAATAGATTGGGTAGACAGTCCCAAATCTTTTATCCAAGATGGAAATATCAAATACTTGATAATACAGACTTAAGGTGAGAGGGAGACATTTGGGGCACATTCTTTATGTCACAGTCCTGACCATTAATTCCTCATATTCTCCTAATTCCCTTTTCTCCGTGTTCTCCCAGGCTCCTTGATTGCGACACCTGATTGTCACTTGAACCTGCAACTTAAAAACCCTGGCTTTGCATCCACTCATTACCAGATCGTTGTTTCAGCCAGTGTGGTAATTCATGTTCCTGGCCGCTTAGGATTGTTTATTCCCGTGTAACTCTTGTCTCTCCGTGTCAAGATAAGTATTGCCAGCTGCCTTCTTTTCCTCCTGTTTGCCGTTCAACTCCAGCAATGCTCCGTGTCAAGATAAGTACTGCCTGCTGCCTGCCTTTCTGTTCATCCTCCTGTTTGCCGTTCAGCTCCAGTCACGCTCCTGCCCTCATCTGCATCCTAATTCTATCTCCGTGCCAGTGTCCTGCGTTTGGGTTCACCTGTTCATTGCAACACTTTATGATACTTTACTCATGTTCTTCTTTATAAAATCTCTTCTGGAAAGCAATTAACAATGAAAAGAAAATACCTCATTAAAATATATTTATTCTGCTGAAGGAAATGAAAATGGAGTATCAGTGGTTAAAGTTCACCAGTCTCATGGACTTTGAAGTTGAATAGATGGTGGGTCTAATCAGCAATATTAATCATATTCTTTTGTTCATATATACAACACAATATTGCTTCAGTCATAGTTCCAGCTCCAGCTAGCTTAACCTGTTTGGTTTTGTGCAGCTTTGTATTTGCACACCCCTTTGTTAACGCTTGCATTCCTGATGTATTGAAAGGACAAACACAGAGCTGTAAGACATGAATCCTGCATTTAGAACTTTAAAATCTCAGGACTAATGATTTAGTGACACAAAAAGTACAAACGGAAGGCAGTTACTTTGACCTTTTCTCCTGCTCCAGCTATTCATAAGATCATAGCAGATCTTTTACCTCACCTTTACTTTACAGCACTCACACCATATTCAGTGTGGTCTGGACATTTACTCTGTGCTACAAATAGTTCAAGGAATGTAAGTATTGCCCTGTCTTGTTCACCTGATAAAAATCATACTCTCTTTAGTTAAGCACATTGGGAATGGGAATTTGATGGAGTTACATTCTACTCTGACCAGAAGCTTCAGCATTTCAAAGCACAAATAATCTGCAAATGTAGACAATGATCATTGTACAGTGGCATGCAAAAGTTTGGGCACCCCGGTCAAAGTTTCTGTAACTGTGAATAGTTAAGTGAGTAGAAGATGAACTGATCTCCAAAAGTCATAAAGTTAAAGATGAAACATTCTTTTCAACATTTTATGCAAGATTAGTGTATTATTTTTGTTTTGTACAATTTTAGAGTGGAAAAAAAAGGAAAGGAGCACCATGCAAAAGTTTGGGCACCCCGAGAGATTTGAGCTCTCAGATAACTTTTACTAAGGTCTCAGACCTTAATTAGCTTATTAGGGCTATAGCTTGTTGACAGTCATCGTTAGGAAAGACCAGGTGATGCAAATTTCAAAGCTTTATAAATACCCTGACTCCTCAAACCTTCTCCCAACAATCAGCAGCCATGGGCTCCTCTAAGCAGCTGCCTAGCACTTTGAAAATTAAAATAAATGATGTCCACAAAGCAGGAGAAGGCTATAAGAAGATAGCAAAGTGTTTTCAGGTAGCCATTTCCTCAGTTCATAATGTAATTAAGAAATGGCAGTTAACAGGAATGGTGGAGGTCAAGTTGAGGTCTGGAAGACCAAGAAAACTTTCCGAGAGAACTGCTCGTAGGATTGCTAGAAAGGTAAATCAAAACCCGCATTTGACTGCAAAAGACTTTCAGGAAGATTTAGTAGACTCTGGAGTGGTGGTGCACTGTTCTACTGTGCAGTGACACACACACAAATATGACCTTCATGGAAGAGTCATCAGAAGAAAACCTTTCCTGCATCCTCACCACAAAATTCAGCATCAGAAGTTTGCAAAGGAACATCTAAACAAGCCTGATGCATTTTGGAAACAAGTCCTGTGGACTGATAAAGTTAAAATTGAAAGACTCTTAGCTGGCTACAGAAAGCGTTTACAAGCTGTGATACTTGCCAAAGGGGGTGTTACTAAGTACTGACCATGCAGGATGCCTGAACTTTTGCTTTGGGCCCTTTTCCTTTTTTGTTATTTTGAAACTGTAAAGGATGGAAATAAAAAAGTAATCTTGCTTAAAAATATTAAAGAAATGTGTCATCTTTAACTTTATGCCTTTTGGAAATCAGTTCATCTTTTACTCGCTTAGCTATTCACAGTAACAGAAATTTTGACCAGCGTGCCCAAACTTTTGCATGTCACTGTATGTTGCAAATAGTTAGCAGATTTAGGCAGCAGCTGTGCAGAGAACAGAATGAACTTTTATTTCTTTAAATCTCTCAAAGGCTGTTTTATTTAATTATGAAATAGACAAACTCAACATACTTACTCTTCTACATGGCGAGTGCTGTTGATTTTGATGTTGGGAAGTTTCACTTGACATGGTTGTTCTCTTTAAACAGTGTTCACTCAACTGAAAGTTAATGTCGGCGGTTTCCTTACTAATGACTTCTTGTTTTGGTAAGGTCCTTCCTTCATAGCTCCACCTATATACGCATCATAACATCACCAGTCCTTTCACTGCAACTTCATCATCATGTTGCTGAACTTTTGATGTTTCAGTTACTGAGAGAAGAGCAGCTGATATATCAAAAACCTTTCAGAGGGATATCCAGTCCAAAACATTTTTCTCACTGAAGGAGTCATTACAGATCTTTGAATAATCAGACAGGATATATATCCAGTCCATTAAAAGTAAACAGTGTTTTAATCACGGCATATTCTGAGTGAAAGACTCAGCAAATAAGGGAATGATTTGATTTGATTTCAAAAATGTATTTTTAAAAATTTAGTTAAACTTTTTAAATTTTGTAGTGCAGCACACAAAAGAGCTGGAGGAACTTTGCAAGTCAGGCAGCATCTATAGAGGGAAACGGACTGTTGATATTTCGGGACCAGACCTAGTCCTGATCAAGGGTCTCAACCTTGAATGGTGACTCTCCAGTTCCCTCGATGGATGCTGCCTGACCTATTGAACTGCTTCAGCTTTCTTATGTGTTGCTCCAGACTTCCAGCAGCTGCAGTCTCTTGTGTCTCAACTGTTAAGCTGTAATAAATCTCCAAATTAATTTGAGAATAGGCTAGAAACTACTTACTTAAAGTCAAATGGTGTAACCTGTTGGCTGAAAATATAGACTTCTTGGTTTGGCTAACAGCACAGGATGTGTTAACACAGTGTCCTGTGAGTGCAGATTCCAGTAACTGTGGATTAGAGTGAATAAGGGATTTCAGTGACAACTTACAAAAATTAAATAAATAGATTAAAGAAAATATATATTTAAGACTGGTAAGGCAGGACAGAGAATATGTTGCAGCTGTGCTTTGTGATTTTTTATATTTCAGATTTTTTTACACAAAGGAAGGAGGATATTTGGCCTATTGAGCCCATGCTGGCTCACAGAACGATTCTATCGTTCCTTGTAACCTGTTCTCTCTCACATGTTCCAACTGGGTTCAATGGTGGCGACAGACAAAGTAACTGTTGCCAAACAAAAGGCAGCCAGCCTGACTACTAGGAAAATTTCATAATTCAACTAAAAAAGACTAAAGCATCAATATGGAAAATAGGCAACAAAGCAAATATAAAAGCCAAGTCCCAGATGAATGACCAAAAAAAAGTGATAATGTGAAATTGTTGTAATTAATATACACATAGCAGAGAAATTAAACAAAATTGCTTGTGTTCATGAAAGCTAATGCAGAAAACTTCCTGGAAGTAGTGCAGGACTACAAGGCTTTGTGACCATTTCTCTGTCATTTTCCAGTTTATTCTCACACCCTAAAGACATGAGGTTGATAGGGTCATTGGGCATTGTAAATTGTCCCAGCATAAATGGTTGATAGAATTTGGGATGATTTGATGGGTATGTGGGGAGAATAAGGTTACAGGGAAAAAATATTGAGGGAATGAGATTGTTCTTTGAGCTGGCAAAGATTTGATAAGTCAAATAGCCTCCTTACATTTGATTAGGAAATATGAAAATAAGGCCTAGAGTAACAGAGCAAGGAAACAGGCCTTGCTATTCAAACCATCCATGCTGACCAAGGTTCTGTTTACCTGCATTTGCTCCATATCCACCTGGACCTTTCTCATCCATTATTTTCCCAAAGGTTTTAAATTTTGTAATTGCTACTTCCTCTGGCTGTTCATTCCGTGTATCTTCCATGTGAAAAACTTGCCTCCTAAATCCAATTTAAATCTTTCCCTTCTCACATTAAATCCAGTTCTCTAGTTATAGGCCCTCCTGTCCTGGGAAAAAACATTGGAACGATCCCTTTCATGTATGCCCATGATTTTATAAACCTCAGTAAGGTCACCTTCAGCCTCCTTTGCTCCAGGGAAGACAGGCCCAACCTACCCATGGGGCATACTGATTGACCCACTGAGTTCCTCCAGCACATTGTTTGTGGCTCCAGATTCCAGCAGCTGCGGACTCTTGCGTCTTCATCCTATCCAGTCTCTCCTTATAACTTAAGATCTCCAATCCTGGTAATATCCTTGTGCATCTTTCTGCACCATCTATAGCTTAATCAAATCCTTTTTGTAGTGTGGCCACCAGAACTACACAGAATATTTCAGGTGTAGTCTCACCAACATCCTCTACAGTTGTAACATGATGTCCCAACTCTTGTACCAATGGTCCACCTGACGAAGGAAAGTATGCCAAATGCCTTCTTCACCATCCTGTCTATCTATGCTACCACTGCCAGGGAACCTTATACTTGTACCCTTGGTCTCTCTTTTCTACAAGATTTCCAGGGCTTGTCATTCATTGTATATGTTCTGCCCTGGTTTAATTTCCCAAAATAAAATGCTTTGCACATCTGAATTAATTTCCATCTGTCATTTCTTGGCCCACTTTCCCAGTTCATCAACTTTCTGCGTAGCCTCAAATGACCTTCTTCACTGTCCACTGCATCACCAAATTTGGTGTCATCCTCAAATTTACTATGCATGCCACCTATATCCCCATCGAGATTGTTAATGTAGACAACAAATAACAGTGGACCTAGCAGTGATCTCAGTGACACGCCACTGGTCACGGGCTACCAATATGAATAAAAAATGCCCACCACTACTACCCTAACAACAGGAATTCTGCAGATGCTGGAAATTCAAGCAACACACATGAAAGTTGCTGGTGAATGCAGCAGGCCAGGCAGCATCTCTAGGAAGAGGTACAGTCGACGTTTGAGGTCCTGACGAAGGGTCTCGGCCTGAAACGTCAACTGCACCTGTTCCTAGAGATGCTGCCTGGCCTGCTGCGTTCACCAGCAACTTTTATGTGTGTTACCACTACTACCCTGTTTCCTTCTACCAAGCCAATTCTGTATCCAATTTGGCAGCTCACCTTCTGGATCAACTTATCTTGCCAGACCACTTCATAAACTTCGGTAAGATGCATGCAGACGCCAGGTCCTGCTTTCACCAATCCCCTCGGTCATCGTTTCAAAAAGTTCCATGAAATTCTTCAGAAACATGCAAATGCATGCTGGCTATCCCATTGCACATTGAGCTGCACCCTCTAGTACTTCACCTCTTTCTGCTCTTCATTACTGGCAATGTCTGCATTATTACTCCCATCTCCTCCATACCATACACTAATGACAATATTCTGCTCTTCTTACAAGTCAATCATTTCCTCAATTTCGCATAACACGATTGCATGTGATGCATAGCAGGTATCTGCAGGAAGCAGGACGCAGTTTGGCACGCTGTACCCACTGGAAAAACCAGTTAATCATTTTGCAAGCATGGATGAGTCAGGAGCATGTTCTCTGGTGCGGAACCACAGTTTCCGTGGGACTTGGTCATTGCAAAATTGTCCTGTGATGAGAGTAGAGATAATTCAGACATGCTGGGAGTTGCTGTGCGATCCAGCTCGAAAGGCTAGAAGGGCCTATTCCACACTGTATCTCTAAATAAAATATAAAAATAAAATAAAAAATTTCTTTTGTTCTTGCTCACTTCCATGTTACTCCCTCACACATGACCAACTGATGATTGCAGTGTTCGTTTTTACCCTGTAAAGAAGAGATAATCTTCATCATTTTTTACATTTCTGATTCAGATGCTTCTTGCGGATTTAGGGGAGTGGTGAGGGGGGCAGGAGCAGCGGTGTAGGATAGTACAAAAAAATCTTAAGTGCCATTTCCTCAGTGAATCCAACTCAGAGACCTGTAAAACATTCATGTGAGAAGGTAGGTGTGGTGGTGTGGACTTTAGCCCTTCCCCCTGCAGCCTCATCAATGCAAGAGAGCCAGGTGCAGTCTTAAGTTTGGGTACTGCTTCTGTGGAATCTATAATATCTCCCCAGTGCTCCAGTTTCCTTCCACAAGATAAAAACATACTGGTAGGTTAACTGACTGCGGTAAATTAACTCCTTGTTGCAAAAAGAAATTAGAGGAAGATTGACAGACATATGAGAAAGAATAAAATTCAGGCTACAGGGAAATAATAGGAAAGGGAATGATTCAGGGTAGACACAGATCCCACTACTCATAGACCTGCGTGTTATATCTAACCAATGAACACATAGTAAATAACATTTTATTTGGAAATGATCTCTAGTCCAACAGATTACCTGGAGTATCATAGTGGTTACTTTAAAACACTGATTCAGACATGAAAAACCAGTTCACAAAATGGAGGATGCAGAGCAACTTCACAAGATAGCAGCCACCATTCTTTTGACCTCACGGCAAGAATAAAGACAATTCATCTAGCCGTTTCCACTGTTCTTGATCCATTCGAATTCACTGATTTGTAGACTAGTTATTTCTGGCCAACAAGACACTGATGAAAATACCATGGAGAAATTAATACTTCATGTGGTACTTTCAACTCATCTTTTCATGTTCCATTCTCCTCCAACACTGGTGATAAACAACTGCATGACAAGCCAACTGTCTCCAATACTGACCAAGGCTGCACCTTTCCTGAAAAAAAATCTCCATGGTTGACAGGACTTTTTAATTTCCTTCCCCAGAAATTAACAACCCTTTTGTAGTATATTTTGATATATCCAAAGTTTGATAATCAGAATCAATGCCCAATTATGGTGAAGTGAATTCGTGATTTTGAACATTGCATAAAAAGAATAGCATATTTTCAACTGAACTACAAGCCAAATATCCCAATATGTTGCCCATGGCAACCAGAAGTACTTTGCCAGAGCCAACCAACAGCTGTTAGTGGGCCAAGACCTCACAAAATCCATTGAGTACAAGCTGAAAAATATCATGGGCTGGATCTTCCAATGAACGTTATGTCACTCTTACTGTAGGTTGCCCTTGGATCACACTGTTTCTTACCAGCGTGCTCCTGAACTCAGTCTTCCATTGAATGACTGAATCCCAGCACACTGATGAGCTATAATTCAGCGATGCAGGAACAGGGCAACCTGACACAAATGACCACTCTATCCCTGCGAAAGCTAGTGAGGTTACGTTCTCAGGCTCATGAGCCATCACAAGTGTGGTCTGAACTCATCAGTCAGGTGATGTAATTCCATGGAAATAACCAAAGTGGTGTTATGAATTCTGGATTTATAAATACCCAGGTGACCAAAATTAACATGAAGGAATTATTAATTATACTGATGACTGACTGTAGTAATAAATTTAATATCTCTTGATGTCAAATGTCTATTTCTGCTCTTTAATATTCTGTGAGCAACAGGCTATTTTATACAAGAGCAATTTGCATCTATGTACTACTAAAATTCTCATGGTCTGTTTGTCTGTTTGTGACCTCCAATTAGCCCAAATGGTGCATTACAGTGGCACTTTTTTTGACTAAGTCGACTTAAAATGCGCTAACTTACAGAATGCATGCAAAGTTCAGGGTTATATATTTGTTTAAAATTGCTCACTCGTCAATCAGCAAGCCCCGCTTTCCACAACCAGAGCCGATTCCAGCTTTAATGGAAACCGTGACGCAACACCACGACGCATGTGCATGGCCAGTCTCAGCAGTGCCTCATGATGCTCACGGAGCTGATTCCTCCTTTCATGGAAACTGCGACGCGACACCACGACGCATGCACACGGCCAACCTCAGCAGCGCTTCACGATACTCACAGAGCCAATTCCACCTTTCATGGGAACCGTGGCACGACACCACGACGCATGCGCGCTGCCAGTGTCAGCAACGCCTCATGATGCTCACAGAGCCGATTCCTCCTTTCATGGGAACCGTGGCACGACACCACGACGCATGCGCACGGCTAGCGTCAGCAGCGCCTCATGATGCTAACAGAGCTGATTCCTCCTTCCATGGAAACTGCGACACGACACCATGACGCATGTGCCCGGCCAACCTCAGCAGCGCCTCACGATGCTCACGGCAATGACACCAACCACAGCAAAACGGCAGGGCTATCACGTCCATTTAGGAGAGCGCCAACCACATCATCAAGAAAAATCAGCATCCGGGAGGCTTTGGTGTTACTGCTTTGTATCTTCTATCAAGCTTTAGGGTAAAAAAAATATGGACAGCCTAATTATGCCACGTGAAAAGAGAAGGGGGACATTATGGCCAAGAGATGATGCCAAACGTTGTTGGGAAGCGGCAAGGAGAGGGAGAGAACATCAATCGGATGAGGCCAGGGCCGCATGACTCCAGGATCAAAGAATCAGGACAAAAAAGATGAGAGAAGAGGAGACAGAGGAGGACAGGCATGCACGTCTCCGAAATGACAACAATAGGCGCTGAAGGAGGAGGAAACAAGAATCGGATCAGGCCAGGGCCGCACGACTCCAGTTCAGAGAGAAAGAACAAATGGTAGGAGGGATGAAGAGACGAAGGATGAAAGGGCTGCACGTCTCCAGAATGACAAAAACAGGGAAGGAGGAGAGACAGAGGAAAAAAGGAAAGATCAACTCGAGAATATGCGGCAAAGAGTATCCTATTGAATAATGACCAAAAAGAAGTACAGGTTTCCCCCGCTATCCGAGGGTAGAGCGTTCCTATGAAACTGTTCATAAGCTGAAATGGCGTAAAGTGAAGAAGCAATTACCATTAATTTATATGGGGAAATTTTTTGAACGTTCCCAGACCCAAAAAATAACCTACCAAATCATACCAAGTAGCACATAAAACCTAAAATAACACTAACATATGGTAAAAGCAGGAATGATATGATAAATACACAGCCTATATAAAGTAGAAATAATGTATGTATGGTGTAGTTTCACTTAACAGAATAGGGAAGTTTGAGCCAAAATCGATTTGTCAAAAAAAATCAGCTCGTACATGCATGTGCAGATCACGCATTTGCACGTACACGCATGCGCACACACCTGCCTGCGCAAGGTTTCATGGTCATGGTAGTCCTTCTCGGGGTAAACACAAGTTTAAAGCGAGTGTCTTTTTTTGTAAAAGCGAAAATCCTCTTTCGGTTAACGAAAACAGGTACCAATGTAGGTCTTTTGTAAAAGCGAAATGTCGTAAAGAGAACGTTCGGAAAGCGGGGGACACCTGTATATGAATATGTGTACGACTGCTTGGAAAGGAATCTCTCTTCAATGATTTTCACTGATGCACCAGGAGGAACAGGCAAGACATTTATCATCAACTTGATCCTCGCTAAAGTTAGGGGAGGTGGAGGTGTTGCTATTGCTGTAGCATCATCAAGTATTGCAGCAACATTGATGCCTGGTGGTAGGACAGAGCATTCAAGATTCAAAATACCCCTCAAAGTCAATGAATATCCCTTTGTAACATCGATAAAAACACTAATACTGCAAATTTACTCCAAAATGTGAGGCTTATTTTCTGGGATGAATGCCCCATGATTAGGAGGGAGAGCTTCAAAGCCATGGGCCGGACTCTTTGTGATGTATGTGGCAAGACTGAGGCCTTCAGGGGAATTTTAACCATTTGCTGTGGTGATTTCCGTCAGCTTCTAGCAGTTGTGAAACGCGGAAATGATGCTGATGTGGAGAACTCATGCATAAAAAAATCCTACTTATGGAGAAGATTCATCAAGTTTCAATTGAAGAGAAACATGCGATTGAGTGAGGGAGAAGGACGATATTCTGAGTTCTTATTAGATGTTGGAGAAGATAAGATTGAGAAAAATGAAAACGATGAAATCAAATTATCTGAAGATATGATTCTGCCAGCAAAAACTATGGAAGAATGCATTGATTTCATCTACCCAACATTCGACAATCCTGCAGAACTGTTGTCAAGGAATTCTATCTTGCTTCCTCTCAATGAAATGATGCGAATAATAACCTTCACATGCATTAGATGCTTCCCTGGAATCATGAAAGAAAACTGTTCCTTCAATGCTGTAAGTGAAGGAGCGAACACCACTCATTTTCCAACAGAATTCCTTGATTCAGTCGAACTCTCTGGATTGCCACCACATAAACTGGAATTGAAGAGGGGATCTCCCACCATTTCAATAGGAACTTGGATCCACCAAGGCTTTGCAATGGAGCGTGAATGATGGTGGAAGACCTGCACGACAATCTCATCGTAGTAAAGATAAACAGTGGTGCGTTCAAAAATGAGATTGTCATGATCCCAAGAATTACTCTCAGTTTATCAGAAGGGAAGATGTCCCTCTTCAGCGGAGCCAGTTCCCGATACAGTCACGCTTTGCTATGACTAGACATGAGGCGCAAGGCCAAACCCTGGAGAGTGTGTTGATTTATCTGGAGAAACCGGTATTCCAGCATGGTCAGCTGTATGTGGCTTTAAGCCGGGGAAAAAGACATGAAAATGTTAGAGTATTCTTGAAGGGTGGCAGATCAACCAGAAATTAAACGAGGAGGAACTATAATTGTCTTGCTATGCGTCTTTCTTCTTTAATAAATTGAGTTTTTCTTCTTTAATTTCCAAAGCACATCACATCAGACGGCACTACCTTTCTCTCAAAGGGTGCCCCAACGGGTCACCCGGTTGTCTAGTAAATTATAAAATTATACTGGAGGACATAGGGGGAAAATGATAGAAATGACAAGATTTGAGAAATCTATCTGTTCTTTGTTATCCTGTTATTGCAAGGAAAGACTATATATTGATACGTTTGTGATGTGTATGCATCTTGTGTGTGAATGGAGTACACTAGAGATAGAGCCTGTGATGTATGAGGAAGTTAATGATAAACACATCTCCAGTCACTTTACAAAACTTTTGAAAAATTTCTTCATGCCTTTGCTTTTTCAAAGTCAACTCAAACAATATTTTTTCCTAAAATAACTGAGTGTTAAGTTTATGAAAATCAGCAAGAACAACTAAGTTACGTTAGCTCTTTACTTCTGTTCACTGTTGGCTGTTGATCGTAAGCTATCAGACTTTGTTGTTTTTTTTCTACCAAATGCCCAAACTACAGCTATTAGAACCTTGGCCTAGAAACAAGAGCAGATGAGAGAAATAATTTGGCCCTGTAGCTCAAGCTTCCATTAAGAAATTCTGTTTTTTGTTTTCTCTCATCTGTACTCCTGCCTCCTTCATTATTGCTTTACACCTGTCTAACTGGAGCATTTTAGCATGTGAAAATACAATCCTTGCCTGAAGTAGGAAAACATTATATCTTTATGAAATTAGTTTTGAGAGATTTGGACTCGTGGAAATCTGAAACTGTCCTCACATCAAATTCACTACATGTTATGAAAGCAAACCTGGAGAGGTTTCGGCAGAGTTAAGTTAGCGCCAAGTGGCTGCCACTTTGAGCTCACCTGCAGAAGCAGCTTGAATTCTTCTCTTTAATGTCTCGTTTCTTTTCCTTTTCAAGATGTTTGAGGTTCTATCTGGGTTCTGATCTGCACATGGCACTCAAACTGCATTTTTTTTTAATGGTGGATGAGTTCCTGTTTCTGGAGCTCTCCAGCCGACCGTTTTCCAGGCGCAGCTTTGAAGGTGGCACGTCTGGAGTGCAGCCCTGTGGATGATATATTCCAGGCTGGTGTTGCCAAATGAGGTATCGCAAGGGATGGAACCACAGGATTTTGATGCGGCAGATGTATGGAACAGCGACTCAGCAATCTGTGATATTGTAGCAGTGACTGTCAATCTCCCCTTTGGCTGTGAAGATGGGTAATATCTCTCTATTCCTTGTCAGTGGGTGAGACAGCCTGTGGCATGTCGAACTGTCAGGTAAACAATAGTTTTTGTTGACTGCAGATCATGGTCTCTAGGTGCTTTGCTGTTGCATGGTGGGTAATGGGCATTGACACTTTTTGTTGAAACAGGTGGTGGAGAGGGGGGAGGTTGATGTATTGATGTTTGCCCAGGGGATGGGGAGATGGACAGCTTTGGGGTTCTAACATGTTTCTGTCGTTTATTCTTTTGGGGTTCTGTTTCTCATGGATGTCTGTGAGGACAAGTATTTCAGGTTGTATACTGTATACATTCTCTGATAATAAATGCAACCATTTGATATGGAAATTAACACATTGCATTCATTAATTCTGCACCACTCCACAATAAAAGTGGCATTTATTAATTTAGCACTCTGTCAAATCACCAGCTACTCCTGCGGTTCAGGTGGACTGCTTGCAGTGGGCAGCACCAGACTTGATCATTGCAGTAACGTTTCAACTTTCTGAGCAGAAAAGCCAGTTGGTGCCCTGAGCCAAAGGTGTGACTCTGTGTGCAATACATTTACTCCAAAGGACATGAACTGAAATTATAATTAACCCAAGTGAATCAACAACAGTCAGCTGAAATAAATGCATAGTTTTGTCTGTGTTGGTGTGACAGGTGAAGCTTGCCTGTTTCAGTTTTTTTCCCATTCATTTCATCAGTAAGAGAGGCAAGTTTCAAATAATTTGATTCTTTTTCATTAAATTTAAATTGTTTAATTTAGTTTGTTAATTTTTTTCTAGTAGTTTTGTTTTTTTATTTTTACTTCTCTAATGGAGTTTAGAAAAATAGAGGGTTATGTGCTAGGGAAATTCTAGGCTATCTCTAGTGTAGGTTACATGGTTGGCAAAATATTGTGGGCCGAAGGGACTGTAATGTGCTGTAAATTTCAATTTTCTATGTTCTATGTTTAAAACAATTTTAATAGTTTTTCAAAATATTTTTGAAATATTGTATTGAAATTCTTTGATAGCTATGATACCCAGTTCAGCTTGTGACCATGGTTACTTGTGGTTTCAGCACATTGACTTGAAATGGATGAAGCAGACTGGGCCTATAATTCTATTTAGAAGGTTGTGAAGTGATTTAATTGGAACATGCATAATTCTTACCAGGCTTAACATCAAAGATGTCCCCCCCCCTCCAAAAGTGGAATGACTGGACCCAGTGGTCACAATACTAAATTAAGGCATTGGCTGTTCAGGATGAAGAGGACAAGGAAGTTGTTTATCCAAAGATTCACTTAAATCTTCCCAAGAGGTTTGCTCACTGAGCATATTCAAAACAGAGATCAGTATCTTTTAGGAGATCAGAATAATCAAGAGATATGAGATTACTGATACTGGGATAAATGCTCTTTACCAGGTGCTGGTCTGGTTCCCTAATGACCTGTTTCTACTTCTATATTCATAAGCAACTAAAACAGCTCTGTAAATTTACAGTTGAAGGTTTTATCCATCAGATCAGAACCATTTATCATTCAAGATGACATAAGGTTAAGCAACAGGTGCAAGTGGAGGAAGATCTAGGGCAAAATTCCTTTCCTTTGATAACATAAATATGAGATAATGATATTCCCTATCTAATGTAACCTAATGCAAGATAACAGTTTGTGATGCAGCAAACCAGCACAGGAATAGGTATATTGGTTATAAGCTCGACAGTGACTGTAGGTTCCTCAACAATGGTCATCTCACAGCCCAAACAGAAGCACTGGCAGAACACAAAGGTGGACTCCCTACTAAAAGCCCAGGATGCTGCCTTCAAGTCTGGTGTCAGAACAGATCTCGGAGCATTGAAGAGAAATGTCACCTTAGATCAGGAGTGCAAGACTGTGCAAGGAAATACAGCATCCATTGTACTAGTGACACCTCCCTCCCAGGCACTCTACACAACTCCTATGCAAGCTTTGAAGCATGCAACACATCACTGGCTACGAAAGTTATCCCCTTCCCAGGTGAGCAGCCACTGTAACAGCAGCAGATGAGACAAGGATTCTGCAGAGAGTTAAACACATAAGGCAGCTGGGCCAGATAACATCCCAGGTTGTGTGCTCATGGAACGTGCACACTGGCTTACAGACATCTTCATGGGCATCTTGAAGATGTCTGTAAGATATCAGCACTTCACTCATGCAGGCAGCTGTCCCCACAGGCTTTAAATCAGCAACTATCATCTCTCCACCAAGAAATGGCACACGTCATCATGCAATCATATCATAAGTGCTCCTTTCACTTACAATAAAAAGCAAACTAAGCACATGCATCTTTTGGCTCCGTATTTTCTTTCAATAACTTTTATATTTTGGAATTACAAAACATAACAGTGGTGATGAGGAAGTGTGAAATAAATGTAAGGGAATTACTTACCTACAGCAAAACATCTGAAGTAAAAAATAATTGTTTTTTTTTCATCACAAGAGGAGAAATTGATCGAGGTAAAAGAAAAAAGGCAGAAAATAGATTAATTCACAAGTTCATAAACAATGATAATCAGGTGATAATAATATTAAGTTTTTAAAAAGTAGAGCTAGCTGACTACATTGGAGAGACAGATGCATTCATTTGCACAAGAGATAACTGGATGTTGTAACCTGAGTGAATTAAGCAGCAAATGAAATAGCCAATGAAAAGTGAGTGTCAGTTTTCCTGAGTGCATTGAGTGGAAAAGCATACAGTTTGCTTGGAAGCTTAACTGCTCCAACCAAACCAGCCAAAATGAGCTTCACTGATGTTGTGAAAGTAATGCAGGAACATAAAGAACTGAATCCACTGTTGATTGCAGAAGGTTTTAGGTTTCATAAGTGGAATCAAAAGGGTAGTCTACTTCAGCCTATGTGGCTGAGTTGAAGAAGTTGTCTGAGCATTGTTAGTTCAGTGATGGGCTTAATGATGCACAAAGAGATTGTTTAGATTGTGGAATCTTACAAGAAAGCATTCAAAAGAGTTCCTAATTGAAGCACAATTCACATTTAAAAGAGATGTTGAAAATGCTGTATCAATGGAAATAGCAGACAGAGATACATAGAAACATAGAAAACCTACAGCACAATACAGGCCCTTCGGCCCACAAAGCTGTGTCGAACATATCCTTACCTTAGAACTACCTAGGCTTACCCATAACCCTCTTATTTTTCTAAGCTCCATGTATCCATCCAGGAGTCTCTTAAAAGACCCTATCATTTCTGCTTCCACCACAGTCATCAGCAGCCCATTCCACGCACTCACCACTCTCTGCGTAAAAAACTTACCCCTGACATTTCCTCTGTACCTACCTCCAAGCACCTTAAAACTGTGCCCTCTTGTGCTAGCCATTTCAGCCCTGGGAAAAGCCTTTGAGTATCCACACGATCAATGCCTCTCATTATCTTGTACACCTCGATCAGGTCACCTCTCATCCTCCGTCGCTCCAAGGAGAAAAGGCCAAGTTCATTCAAAGGCCTATCCCCAATCCAGGCAACATCCTTGTAAATCTCCTGTGGACCTTTTCTATGGTTTCCACGTCAACTGAGCTTCTACGATTTTCTGCGATTGTGTTGCAGTCAGAATGAAAGTGAGCATGAACAAAATTGCAACGTCTAAACAGAAACTTGCCTGGCTGAAGAAATTTTGTTATTGTTGTGTCAGGGGCTCTCATACACCAGACCAATGCAGGCTTAAAGGTGAAACTTGCAGAAAATGCAACAAGGTAGAACCCATACAAATGGCATGTCAGGCAGACAAAAATAAATGCACGGTACAGGCAGACATCCCACCTCTCCTGGAAGTTCTGGGAGTCTCCCACAAATTGATGGTGTTACCTCCCTGAAATGAGTTTCTGCAGGGTGGGATGTCTGTACAGGAAAGAGAAAAAGTTAAAAAGTTGAGTTGCATTTACAAAAAGAGCAATAATCTGCATGCTGCTGATGAAAAATCGTCTACCTGCTGAACTGTGTCTACGCCCACCTGGACAAGCCAGCGAGCACTGTGAGGGTCATGCTTTTTGACTTCTCCAGTGCGTCCAACACCATCCACCCTGCTCTGCTGGGGGAGAAGCTGACAGTGATGCAGGTGGATGCTTCCCTGGTGTCATGGATTCTTGATTACCCGACTGGCAGACCACAGTACGTGTGCTTGCAACACTGTGTGTCTGACAGAGTGATCAGCAGCACTGGGGTTCCACAGGGTACTGTCTTGTCTCTCTTTCTCTTCACCATTTACACCTTGGACTTCAACTACTGCGCAGAGTCTTGTCATCTTCAGAAGTTTTCTGATGACTCTGCCATAGTTGGATGCATCAGCAAGGGAGATGAGGCTGAGTACAGGGCTACGGTAGGAAACTTTGTCACATGGTGTGAGCAGAATTATCTGCAGCTTAATGTGAAAAAGACTAAGGAGCTGGTGGTAGACCTGAGGAGAGCTAAGGTACCGGTGACCCCTGTTTCCATCCAGGGGGTCAGAGTGAACATGGTGGAGGATTACAAATAGCTGGGGATATGAATTGACAATAAACTGGACTGGTCAAAGAACACTGAGGCTGTCTACAAGAAGGGTCAGAGCCGTCTCTATTTCCTGAGGAGACTGAGGTCCTTTAACATCTGCTGGACGATGCTGAGGATGTTCTACGGGTCTGTGGTGGCCAGTGCTATCATGTTTGCTGTTGTGTGCTGGGGCAGCAGGCTGAGGGTAGCAGACACCAACAGAATCAACAAACTCATTCGTAAGGCCAGTGATGTTGTGGGGATGGAACTGGACTCTCTCACGGTGGTGTCTGAAAAGAGGATGCTGTCCAAGTTGCATGCCATCTTGGACAATGTCTCCCATCCACTACATAATGGACTGGTTGGGCACAGGAGTATATTCAGCCAGAGACTCATTCCACCGAGATGCAACACAGAGCGTCATAGGAAGTCATTCCTGTCTGTGGCCATCAAACTTTACAACTCCTCCCTTGGAGGGTCAGACACCCTGAGCCAAAAGGCTGGTCCTGGACGTATATCCTGGCATAATTTACTATTTAATTATTTATGGTTTTAATACTATTTAATTATTTATGGTGCAACTGTAACGAAAATCAGTTTCCCCCAGGATCAATAAAGTATGACTATGACTATGACTAATGATGACAGTGACTCAGGACTGAGTAGCCTTACGATTTACAATGTGAAAATTAACAATAAACTAGCAATATGCTTACACCAGAAGTGAACGGCAAATTAATTAAAATGTCACCAGCTTAGATGTTTCAGTGGTTCCACAAAATGAGTTTGAATGGTATTTCAAAGATTCTGAACAGAAGATGTGCAGTTATCAATCTAAGAACTTATACTGGAGAAAAGATAACTCCTGTGGGAATGACATTCGTAACAGTGAAATACAACAACCAGCAAGCCACATTGGGCTTGTATGTGGTAAAAATAGGAGTGCCAGCATTGTGGGGATGTTTGTGGCTAAGAAAACTACAACTTGGTTTGAGGTCTATCCACCATTTGCATGCCACATTCCTGTAACCGAGTCAATTGAGGGTGAACTAAGAAAGGTACTGGATGATGCTACAGCAGTGTTCAAGCATGACAGTGAAAAACTGTCACATATCAAGGGTAAAATAGTGTTAAATAAAAATGCTACACCCCTCTAGCCAGTGGGCTAGATTTCATGGAAGCTGAAGAAATTCCTTCCAAGGTTCAGTGGGGCCCATGAGTAACGTCAGTGGTCCCAGTAAACAAGAAGAATGGATCTGTTATGATCTGTGGTGATTTGAAGGTCACTATCAACCCAGTACTGGAGATAGATTGATTCCCTATGCCCGGGATGGAGAATATCTTTGCAAGCCTTTCTGGGAAGACTTCAGCAAACTGGACATAGCTGAAACATACCTGCAGATGAAGGTGGAAGAAGAGTACAAAGTGTTTCTCACCATAAACACTCACAAAGGGCTTTATTGCTATAATAGGTTTATTTTTGGAGTAGCATCTGCACTGCACTCTGGCAGAGAGCTATGGGCCAGGTGCTGCAAGGCTGCCCAGGCATGCAGAGTTACAAGAGTGAAAGAACAGTTAGTGAAGAGTTTGTGGAGTCAGATGTTGGTGAGACCTCAGATGAAGTTAGGAATCAAAAGGTTGTGCATGGTGTGACTAGTGTCCTGAGCTACCTATATTATGGCCCTTGTGGCTACGGGGGTCAGGGGGTATGGAGAGAAGGCTGGTGCAGGGTTCTGAGTTGGATGATCAGCCATGATCATAATAAATGGCGGTGCAGGCCCTTTCCTTGGACAACATCGGTGGGGTGGAGAGGGGAGACTTGCAGCATGGGCAACTGCTGGTCTTCCATACAACCTTGCCCAGGCCTGCACCCTGGAAACCTTCCAAGGCACAAATCCATGGTCTCATGAGACTAACAGATGCCTATAAATGTCCAAAGATACACATTGTATCAAAAGGATAGGCAAGAAGGCAGAGGGTGCTGCATTGCTTTGTTGGTTAAAAAATTTAAATCAAATCATTAGAAAGAGGTGACATAGGGTCGGAAGGTGTTGAATCATTATGTATAGAACTAGGGAACTGCAAGGGTAAAATGGCCCTGATGGGAGTTGCATACAGACCCCCGAAGAATAGTAAGTGTGTGGCCTTCAAATTACAACAGGAGATAGAAAGTGCATGCCAAAATGGCAATGTTATAATAGTCATGGAGGACCTTGGTATGCAGGAAAATCAGGTTGGTGCTGGATTCTAGGGGGTGGGGGAGGAGATTTCTGGAGTGCTACGAGATGGCTTTTTAGAGCAGCTTGTGGTTGAGCCCACTAGGGGATCAGCTATTCTGGATTGGGTGTTGTGCAATGAACCAGAATTGATTAGAGAGCTTAAAGTAAAAGAACCCTTAGAGGCAAGTGATCACAATATGATCGAATTCACCATGAAATTTGAAAAGGAGAAGCTAAGGTCAGATATATTAGTATTACAGTGGAATAAAGGGAATTACAGAAGCATTAGAGAGGATTGATTGGAAAAGAGCACTGACAGGAATGACAGCAGAGCAGCAATGGCTGGAATTTCAGGAAGCAATTCTGAAGGCACAGGATATATACATCCCAAAAGGAACAAGTATTTTAAAGGCAAGATGACACAATTGAGGCTAATAAGAGAAATCAGCCAACATAAAACCAAAAGGAAGGGCCTATAATAGAACAAAAATTAGTGGGAAGTTAAAAGATTGGGAAGCTTTTAAAAACCAAAAGAAGGCAACAAAAAAGGTAAAGATGGAATACAGAAGTAATCTAGCCAATAATATTAAAGCGGATACCAAAAATTTCTTCAGAAACATGAAGTGTAAAAGAGAGACGAGCGTGGATATTGGACCGCTGGAAAATGATGCCTGAGAGGTATTAATGTGGGATAAATGAAATGGTAGATGAACTGAATAAGTATTTTGCGTTAGTCTTCATTGTGGAAAACACTAGTAGTATGATAGAAGTTCCATGTGTCAGCGGTCATGATGAGTGTGAAGTTATCATGACAAGAGAGAAGGATCTTGGGAAACTGAAAGGTCTGAAGGTAGATAAGTCAGCTAGACCAGATGATGTACACCCCAGGGTTCTGAAAAAGGGAAAATATTGTTTGACAAATCTGTTGAAATTTTTTGAAGAGATAACAAGCAGGATAGACAAAGGAGAATTGGTAGATGTTGTGTACTTGAATTTTCAGAAGGTCTTTGACAAAGTGCCACACACCAGGTTGATTAGCAAGCTATGAGCCTATGGTATTACAGGAATATATAAAGCATGGATAAAGCAGTAGCTGATTGGCAGGAGGCAAGAAGTGTGAATAAAGGGAGCCTCTTCTGGTTGGCTGCCAGTGACCCCTGTTCCACAGGGGTCTGTGTTGGGGCCGAATCTTTTTACCTTATATGTCAATGATGTGGATGATGGAATTGATGGCTTTGTGCAAAGTTTGAGGACTATATGAAGATAGGTAAAGGGGCAGGTAGTATTGAGGAAGTAGAGAGGCTACAGAAGGACTTGGACCGATTAGGAGAATGGGCAAAGAATTGGCAGATGGAATACAGTGTCGGCAAGTGTATGGTCATACACTTTGGTAGAAGAAAAGAAAGGGTTGACTATTTTCTAAATGGAGAGAAAAATACAAAAACCAGAGGTGCGAAGGGACTTGGGAGTCCTTGTGCAGGATTCCCTAAAAATTAATTTGCAGTTTGAGTCTGTGGTGAAGAAGGCGAAAGCAATAACATTCGTTTCAAGAGGACTAGAACCTAAAAGCAAGGATGTAATGTTAAGACTTTATAAAACACTGGTGGGGCCTCACTTGGAGTATTGTGAGCAGTTTTAGGCCCCTTATCTTAGAAAGGATGTGCTGAAACTAGAGAGGGTGCAAAGGAGGTACAAGAAAAGGATTCTAGGATTGAATGGCTTGCCATATGAAGAGCATTTGATGGCTCTGCATTGTATTCACCAGAATTCAGGAGAACGAGGGATGACATCATTGATACCTTTCAAATGGTGAAAGGCCTTGATAGAGTGGATATGGAGAGGTTTTTTTTAGAGAGTATGAGGACACACAGTCCTCTTTTATTGTCATTTAGTAATGCATGCATTAAGAAATGATACAAGATTCCTCCGGTGTGATATCACAAAAACACAGGACAGACAGACCAAGACTGAAAAACTAACAAAAACCACATAATTATATAGTTACAACACTGCAACAATACCATAACTTGATGAAGAACAGTCCATGGCACAGTAAAAAGTTCAAAGTCTCTCGAATGTCCCACATCTCACGCAGACGGGAGAAGGAAGAAAACCCTCCCTGCCATGCCCGACCACAGTCCGACTCTGAGTCGTCCGAAAACTCCGAGCCTCTGATCAGCCCTCTGACACCGAGTACCAAGCACCATCTCTATCCAAATGATTCGACCTCAGCCTCGGTCGCCAGCAGCAGGCAAAGCCGGGGATTTTGGGGCCTTCCCTCCAGAAGATTCTCGATCACCCAGTAACAGCAGCAGCGAACTGGCGTTTCAGAAATTTCTCCAGATGTTCCTCTGTGCTTTCACGTCTGTCTCCATCAAATCAGAATTGTCCACAGCCCCCATTTAACAGATACGATATCATTTTCACCGGAGACCTGTGCGTGTGTGTCGCGCTGCCATCTTCTCCTCCCGACGTTTCTTATGGTGGGAGAGTCTAAGACCCGAGAACACAGCCTCAGAATAGAGGGGTGTTAGAACAGAGAAGAGGAGGAATTACTTTACCCAGAGAGTGGTGAATCTGTAGAATTCTTTGCCACGGGCAGCTGTGGAGGTCAAGTCTTCATGTATCCTCAAGGCAGAGGTTGATAAATTCTTGATTAGTCAGGACATGAAAGGGATATGGGGAGAAAGCAGGAGATTGCTTCTGAGAGAAAAATTAGATCAGCCATAATGAAATGGTGGAGCAGACTCAATGGGTCGAATGGCCTAATTCTGCTCTTATACCTTATGTTCTTATGATTACCTGGATAATAACATTGTTACTTATAATGATGACAAGGAATATCTCCCAAATTTCAAGACAGTGTTAAAAAAACTAGGAGAAGATAAAGTCTGGTCCAGGGGTTAAGATTCTAAACTGAAGAAAGGCCAATCTTGATGGTATCAGGATGACCTTACAAGTGTGGATTGGGACAGGTTGTTTTCTGGAAAAGGTGTACTTGGAAAATGGGAGGCCTTCAAAAACAACATTTTGACAGTACAAAAGTTGTATATGCCTGTAAGAATAAAAGGTAAAGATAACAAATGCCAGGAACCTTGGTTTTCAAGAGATATTGAAGTCCTGGTAAAGAGAAAAAAGGAGGTGCATAGCAGGTATAGGTAGGTGGGAACAAATGAGGTACTTATGGAGTACAAGGAAGCAAGAGAACACTTGAGAAATCAGGAAGGCTAAAAGAAAGCATGAAGTTGCTCTAGTAGACAAGGTGAAAGAGAATCCTAAGGGATCCCACTGGTATGTTAAGAGCAAATGGATTGCTAGGGGTGAAATTGGTACTCTAGAAGACCAGAATGGTAATCCTTTTGTGGAGCCAAAACAGCTGGGGGAGATCTTAAAAATGAATTCTTTCCATCTGTATTTACTTGGGAGTCTGATACAGCGTCTACAGAAGTGAGGCAAATTGGCATCAACTTCATGGGCCCTGTACAGATTACAGAGGTGTTTGCTACCCTGAGGCAAGTCAGGGGGGATAAATCCCCAGGGCCTGACAAGATGCTCCCTCAGACCCCATAGGAGGAATGCAGAAGTTGCTGGGGCCCTAGCAGAGTTATTTAAAACATCCTTAGCGACAGGAGAGGTACCAGAGGATTGGAGGATAGCCAATGTTGTTCCGCTGTTTTAAAAAGGCTCTGAACAGACACCATGTCACCTTAGGGTGGTGAGCCTGACATCAGTTGTGGGAAAGCTACTGGGAGGTATTTTAAGGAAGTATTTGGGTAGACATGGACTGATTAAGGAGAGTTAGCATGGCTTTGAGTGTGGTAGGTCATGTCTAACCAATCTTATAGAGTTTTTGGAGGAAGTTAGCAGGAAAGTGGATGAAGGCAAGGCAGTGGATGTTGTCTACATGGACTTTAGTAAGGTATTTGACAAGGTCTCACATGGGACGCTGCTCACGAAGGTTCAGTTGCTCAGCATTCACGACGAGTTAGTAAATTTGATTAGACATTGGCTTTGTAGGAGAAACCAGAGAGTGATAGTGGCCTCTCTGACTGGAGGTGTGTGACTAATGGAGTGCCACAGTGATTGGTGGGTCCATTGTTGTTTGTCATCAGTATCGATGATCTGGATAAAAATGTGGTTAACTGAATCAGCAAGTTTGCAGATTACATCAAGATTGGGGGTGTAGTAGACAGTGAGGGAGGCTATCATAGCTTGCAGAGGGATCTGCACCAGCTGGGAAAATGGCTGAAAAATGGCAGATGGAATCTAATGATCTTTGCACTTCGGTAGGACCAACCAGGGTAGCTATTACATATTGAATGGTAGGACACCGAGGAGTGTGTGATCTGGAAATACAGGTACACAATTCATTGAAAGTGGCATCACAGGTAGATAAGGTCATAAAGAAAGCCTTTGCAAATTGCCTTCATAACTCAATGTATTAAGTACAGGAGATGGAAAGTTATGTTGAAGTTAGAGAAGACATTGGTGAGGCTTAATTTGGAGTACTGTGTGTAGTTTCATTCACCTATTAACTGGAAAGATGTAAACAAGGTTGAAAGAGTGCAGAGAAAATTTACAAGGATGTTGCCAGGTCTAGCAGACCTGAGTTATAAAGGAAGACTGAATAGGTTAGGACTGTATTCTTTAGAAAGTAGAAGATTAAGAGGAGATCTGATAGAAGTAAACAAAATTATGAGGGGTATAGATAGGGTAAATGCATGCAGGCTTTTTCCACTGAGGTTGGGTTTGACTACAGCCAGAGGTTAAGGGTGAAAGGTGAGAAGTTTAAGGCAAACATATGGGAAAATTTCTTCACTCAGAGGGTTATCAGTGTGGAATGAGCTGCCAATGCAAGTAGTCCATGCAATCTCAATTTCAATGTTTAAGAGAAGTCTGGATAGACACATCAATAGTAGGGATATGGGGAGCATGCCGTTGGGAGTAGGTAGTTTAAATGGTTTTGGCATGGACTAGATGGGCCGAAGGGCTTGTTTCTGTGCTGCACTTCTCTATTATCCCATGACTAAGATTATGGGCTCAGAGCACAATGCAACAAATGTGAATTGTTTAAACTTACTGTGGTCACATCACTGACACACAAATGTGCTGAGAACAATCAAGCAGTGCTAGATGCCCCAAGGTCAAAGGATGAGTCACAGTTACGGCCCTTTTTAGGAAGTTTCAATTACTATTAAAGGTTCCTATCAAATCTGGCTATTGTGTTTCGCCCTTTGAACTCATTACTATAGATCATGAAGAAATGGCAATGGACAAAGCAGTGTGAGGTGGCTTTCATAAAGGTAAAGGAAATGGTGAGGTCAGACACTGTACTCACACATTTATGAACCACAGTGTCCAGTGAAGCTTGCCTATGATGCCTCGCCTTAGGTACAGGTGCAGTCATGTCATGTTACGGGTGATGGAAGTGAATGTCCACAGCCATTGCATTATGTTCCCCTACTGCAGCAGAGAAAAATTATGCACAGATTGACAGCGAGCCCCTGAGTCTGGTTTGGGATGTAAATGTTTCAACTAGTACTTGTATGGGAGAGAGTTTACACTTGTTACTGATTTTCAACCTCCAGAGTCCATTTTCAATCTACAGAAGGGTGCTCCTCTAACAGCTGCAGGATGAATACAGAGGTGAGCTCTGTTTCACGGAGGACATAATTATGAGATTGAATTCAAGAGGAAAACTAATCATGGAAACGTTGATGGATTGTCCTTTTTACCCTTGGAAAAAGAAATAGCCAAAAATTTTACAAAAGGGGATACTCCTCTTGACGAATTCTCCCTTATAAAATTGGAAGTCTCCCTATTCCAGCAGAGATGATCTAAAGGATAATCAGAAAAGACCCTGCACTCTCTCAGGTCTACGTGGCAATACGAAATAGCTGGAATGGGCAGCAGAAATTTCAGTTCTTCCATTTTTACCAGCACTAGGATGAACTTGCCCTTGATGGGTATTAAGAGTTGTTGTACCATCCAAACTGAGAACTGAAGTGTTGGAGCAGCTACAAGCCAGTTATCTCGGTGTGGTCAAAATGAAAGTGCTGGTTCGAAGCGTTGTCTGGTGGCCTGGAACCGAGCTGCTTGCCATGCACTGTTGATATCAACACATCCAGAAGAAAGCTGAAGGCGTCCAGAGCGGTCAGAAACACTTCCTGCAGTCCAAGAGTCAACTCCTGCAGCCACCACAAAGGAGGCTCCAAAACTCAAGATTGTTTCACAGCCACAAGTCTCACCTGCCAAGCAGTGCGATCCCCTCTGTCAGGAAAGATGTTATACCACAACAGTAAGAAATCTTCCACAGCAATTAAATCATTAGCCCTGAATGGGACAACTTAAAATTTACTGCGCTATGGATGTGCATTATATAGTTGCTGGAAATTAATGTTGTTTTAAATTATACTTTTTGTAAGATTTGTGCTTTTTACTAAAGCTGTAGTTGAATCATTTGTACTTTGCAACAAACAGATGTATTTTTCATAAGTATGTGGTGGTTCATCCCCACTTCCAGGCTGAAAACTGCACAGCAGCTAAACTAACAATATATTATCTTTCTCGTCTTTCATTGACGAAGTATCAGCACATAACCCACCTGATGTAATTGTGCTGTTGATGATTGGTGCTCTCCATTGAAGGAATTTCTCTTGCCTCGGTAATGAAGCAGATGGAGCAGGCCCACAGCCCATCCTCAGGGTAGTGAAGAGCAGAGTAAATGTCGCGGAGAAATGGTCCGACCCTTGTATCTGGTCCCAACACCCAGCCTTTTCAATCTTCCAGGCCTAGCATTTCAATCATCCAAACATCGGGAGGCTCCTCACTCTAGGACCAGGGCCCTGTCACATCGACACGAAGGAAGATCGGATAATATCGGCACAGGTTCCCGATATGCTTTCGGAGTTGTCCATGACTTGGGATATTTATGGAGACAAAGAGGATTTCTTACAGCTTTGGGAACTCCAATCAAGAATGGCGAACTAGTACAAGAACTTATGGAAGTCATAAAACTACCTTCAGAAGTTGCAGTATTGAAATGTAAAAATGACCACAATGGAAAGCCACAATGACCACAAAATTAAAATGCAAAATTGACCACAATGGTCACTCTAAAAATGACCACAATGGAAAGCCGTGGAAATGCATTTGCAGATGAAACTGCAAAAAGGACAGTGAAAGAAGGAATAAAGAAAATCAAAGAAATGGAAGAAAACCCAATAACTGAAATGAAGTTAAACACTGTGTCACAGATGAACATGTAAAGGATTCAAGAAATGCAAGATCAGGACTCAGATGAAGAAAAGTGATACTGGATGGAAATAGTTCATTATTAAATAACAATGGAATATGGAGATACGGCACTTGTCATAGACTACTAGCCCCATCTGAGCTGCTTCCTTACCTGGCACAGCAGATGCACTCCATAGGACACACTGGAGTGCAAAAGCTGGTTGACAGGTTCACCCAGTGGTGCTGCAATCTAAAACTCAGATTGCAAGCTCGGCAAGCATTTGAGACATGCCAGAAAATGAACCCTGAATCCACAAAGGAGCTACATCAACTAAGTTCTCCTGCCCCACATAGTCCATTTTTACATTTACAAGTGGATTATTTTACTTTACCAAAGTGCCAAGGGTATCCAGATGTATTAGGAATAGTGGACACATTTTCAAGATGGGTGGAAGCCATCCTAGCAAGAAAGGCTATGGCCACACAGACAGGCAAAACTCTGATTAAGGACTCTACTCCTAGATGGGGTTTGCCATGTCACATTGACTCTGACCAAGGAACACACCTCACCGGAAATGTTTGTCAAGAATTATGTCGACTGATGAACATTGAATGGCCTTATCACTGCCCACATCACTCAGAGTCATGAGGACATTGAAAGAATGAATGGCATCATCAAACAACAGATGACTAAGTGACTTCACGAGGAAAGTGCACCATGGCTTACACCTATTTCCCTGCTTTCATCCAGCATCAGGGCAACCCCAAACAAGAAAAAAAATTGAGTCTACTTGAAGTGGTGATGAGGTGACCTATGTCACTACCAGAAGCTATCGATCTCAGAGAGGCTGGTATATGCATTATGGCCAACAGTTTAATTGATTATTGCGTGAAACTAACCCAAGTTGTTCAAGTTGTTCTTGGCTCCATCCCTCCCCCTCCTGTCTTCTCCTATCATTTTGGATCTCCCCCTCCCCCTCCAACTTTCAAATCCCTTACTCACTCTTCCTTCAGTTAGTCCTGACGAAGGGTCTCGGCCTGAAACGTCGACTGCACCTCTTCCTAGAGATGCTGCCTGGCCTGCTGCATTCACCAGCAACTTTTATGTGTGTTGTCCAAGTTGCTCAGTCTGTTTCCCAAAGGTTACTGCTTATTGAAATGTTCCATCAGAAGAAGGACACGCTCTGATTCCTGGCCAGTTTGTCCTGGTCGAGAAATCACATGCAAGTAAGCTAAGGTGACAGCAGATTAAGACAAGTTCTGTGGGAAGACTTCAAGCACGAATATAATTATTGGATATTTTTATTGGACATTATATTCATAATCTACATTTTGTGTTTGTTTAAAGGCAATTATTACTTAAATAGCCCAAACTCATATAAGCATTCTAAATGTGTCCAATCATCCCTAAAGAACAGAAAATAAACAAAAAGTCAGCATAGTGTACTGTCTATATATACACACCGTCATGGTCTGGTCCGTGAAGACCAGATTCCAGTTCACGGTCCGGTCCAATGCTCCTTATTCCAGGTTTTCTGGTTTTCCCTTTTTCTGTTGGGTGCTCTAATTGAGGCAGCTGATTCACATTTTGGGCTGGCTACACAAATAGCTCCTTGGTTCAGCTTCAGTTGCTGGATTGTTCCCGTCAAAACCCCCTTTCTGAATCCCTTCCCTTCCCTGCACCTTCCTCCCGGAGCCCTGCCTCACCTGGAACCCAAGCCTCATCATGTCCTCGCCTCAAGGAACCCAAGCCTCGTCCAGTCTTGTAGCCACGTCATGTCCTCACCTAGATCCAGGGTCCGAGCCAGAGTCAAGACCCAGGTTTCAGGTCCTTGTCCAGTCTCTGGCTCGGAGTCCAAGCCCAGGCTCTTTGTTCCCAGTTCCATGTCCTGGTTCTGCTATCCTAGTCAAGTCCCAGCCCAAGTCTGTGTTCTTGTCCCAGCACCTAGTCTGCATCCAGACATGTCCCTAACTCTAGTCAAGTCCTGTTCCTAGTACTTCAGGGTCTGTGTCTTGCATTTGGGTCTGCTCCCAGCCACCCCTTTTATGACACACACACACACACACACTGTCTATATTGAGATGAAATTTATAGCTAAGTAGGTATGGATGAGTGTTTCAGTAGTATTTGAGTAATATTGTAAATATATTATTTTGATTAAGCATTCTTTGTTCTTTACATAATTCATTACTGGTTATATGTAAAAGTACATCAATGGCATACGTCATCACACCATCACGTCATAAGTACGCATCTGACTTAAAGTACAAACAAAACTAAGCATACACATCTCCCGGCCTGTCTTTTCTTTCAATTAGTTTTATGCTTTGGAGTTACAATGACAAACTTCCTAATGATCAGATCTCAGGTGGTCAGGACGCACAACTGCTCCCCCCTCCCCATCATTCTGAACACGGGTGCCCCCGGGGCTGTGTGCTGAGCCCATGGCTGTACGCTCTGCTCACACACGACTGCATGGCCAAACATCCGAGTAATCAGATTGGCAAGTTCACCGATGACATGACAGTGATGGGATGCATCACAACAATGATGATATGGCCTACACCGAGGATTTGGAAGAACTCAAGGCCTAATGCCAGGCAAATAACCTCTTCCTCAATGTCAACAACATAAAGGAGATGGTAATCAACTTCAGAACTTGCACCAGCCATATCCCTCTTTACAAGCAGTTTCCTGCGAGTGTACATCTCACACAACCTCCCATTATTGCAGAACATGTTCTACAAAGTTAGGAAAGGCCGAAGAGAGCTGGCCTATGCATATCATACTCATGTCCTTCTACAGATGTGCAGTAGAGAGCGTCCTGACATGTTGTATCACTGCACGGTACAGAAACTACACTGTGGCGGACAGGATGGCTCTATAATGGACAGTCAGAACTGTCCAATGCATCACCTGCCGTCAAGGACAGATATACAGAAAGTTGCCGACAAAGGGCCAGTAATATCTCTCATATCAGCGAGGAGGCTACAGAGCATCAATGCCAGAACCACCAGACTCAAAAACAGTTATCTTCCCCAAGTAGTAAGGCTGATCCTCCACACCCCCAACCACCACTACTTTGTTATTTCCTGTCAGTCACCTTACTTACAGACACTTCATGGAGACATACAATCAATCTATGTATTTATATTAATTGTGTTTTTATTATTATTATTGTGTTCTTTATCGTTTGTGGGTTTTTTTGTGCTGCATCAGAAACAATTACTTTGTTCTCCTTTACAGTTGTGTACAGGAAATGACATTAAATAATCTTGACTCTTGATTCATGAACTCTTTTGCATTTGGCATGAAGAAGCAAGATGAACAAGACTGAAAAATGATAGTCATCACCACTGGCTACTGAAGGCTTCAGAGGTTTGTCAACTGAGTGACTGCAGTGTGATCTCTTTCTGTTCTGTTGACCCACGGTTCTCTTCCATCTGGTTTTGCTTACTCTCTCTAAACTCATACTTTATGTACTTTTACTCTTTGGTTTTACCTGCTACCTACAAATCTCCAAAGCTATTGTGTTCATTTTCTTTCAAAAATACATTTGCTATTTCATTAATTACTAAACCCGTTATGTCTGTTATACAGTCGGCTAAACCAATTCCTATCATCCATGTTTATTTCCTCACAGACTGAGCTACTTCCTGATGTGGCCCTGACATTAACTGTCTGGAATCCTGCCCCTAACATCACTTGTTTCAGCAAAGCAGTCCAATACAACTCTTCCTTTCTTCTTTCCATTTGTAATCAGTGCTCTGGTCTTACTTATTACAAGAACATATCTCATGAGGATGTTCCTGGTACATTTTAGTCACAGGTTATGCAGGTATGGTTCCAACATGACATACAGACCCTCTCTCTAAGTTCGTGCTTATCAGACGTGACGCATTCCTTACTAATTACGTACGAGAGTACCAGAATCAAGTTTGTTATCTCTGACACACACACATACAAAGAGGGAGCCATCGTAGTGTAGTGGTTAGGGCAACAGTACTGCAGCTCAGGGTGTCAAGAGTTTCAAGTACAATTCTGACACTGTCTGCGAGGACTTTGTACGTTCTCCCCGTGACCGCGTCAGGTTTCCTCTCGATGCTCCGGTTTCCTCCCACAGTCCAAAGACGTCCTGGTTAGAGGGTTACTGAGCCATTGTAAATTGACCTGTGATTAGGCTAGGGTTAAATAGGCGGGTTGCTGGGTAGCATGGTTTGTTGGGCTGGAAGGGCCTGTTCTGTACTGTATCCCTAAATAAAATAATATGTTCGAGGAACTCAGCAGGTCAGGCAGCATCTATGAAGAGGAATAAAGAGGCCTCATCAACCCTGGCTGGCCTGAGACTTCTACTCTTTATTCTTCTCTGTTGATGCTGCCTGACCCATTGGATGCCTCCAGCATTCTGTGTGTGATACTCTAGATTTCTGGCATCTGCAGAATCTCTTGTGCTTATTATTACAGACATATCTCGTGATTTTTGTTCTTTTTGGCTGCAGTATGGTGCAAGGCAAAAAGTTACTGCAAGTTACAAAAAATAGTGCAAAAGAGGAATAGTGAGGGAATGTTCATGGATTGAGGAGGCGTTTGAATGTAAGAAAGCCAAATACCAAGAGCAGGTAGAGCAGTGCCCAGCAGGGGTGGAGGTCACGATGTGAGCGGAATGCAGAGGGGGGGGGAGGGAAAGATGTGCTTCGAGGGGGGGAGGGAAAGATGTGCTTAGTGGAAGCACATCTTTCCCTCCCCCCCTCTCTCTGCATCCCGCAGGGATCGCTCCCTACACAACTCCCTTGTCCATTCGTCCCCCCCATCCCTCCCTACTGATCTCCCCCCGGCACTTACCCGTGTAAGCGGAACAAGTGCTACACATGCCCTTACACTTCCTCCCTTACCACCATTCAGGGACCCAAACAGTCCTTCCAGGTGAGGCAACACTTCACCTGTGAGTCGACTGGGGTGATATACTGCGTCCGGTGCTCCCGATGTGGCCTTCTATATATTGGCGAGACCCGGCGCAGACTGGGAGACCGCTTTGCTGAACATCTACGCTCTGTCCGCCAGAGAAAGCAGGATCTCCCAGTGGCCACACATTTTAATTCCACATCCCATTCCCATTCTGACATGTCTATCCACGGCCTCCTCTACTGTAAAGATGAAGCCTCACTCAGGTTGGAGGAACAACACCTTATATTCCGTCTGGGTAGCCTCCAACCTGATGGCATGAACATCGACTTCTCTAACTTCCGCTAGGCCCCACCTCCCCCTTGTACCCCATCTGTTACTTATTTTTATGCACACATTCTTTCTCTCACTCTCCTTTTTCTCCCTCTGTCCCTCTGAATATACCTCTTGCCCATCCTCTGGGTCCCCCCCCTTGTCTTTCTTCCCGGACCTCCTGTCCCATGATCCTCTCGTATCCCCTTTTGCCTATCACCTGTCCAGCTCTTGGCTCTATCCCTCCCCCTCCTGTCTTCTCCTATCATTTTGGATCTCCTCCTCCCCCTCCAACTTTCAAATCCCTTACTCACTCTTCCTTCAGTTAGTCCTGAGGAAGGGTCTCGGCCTGAAACGTCGACTGCACCTCTTCCTAGAGATGCTGCCTGGCCTGCTGCGTTCACCAGCAACTTTGATGTGTGTTGTTTGAATTTCCAGCATCTGCAGAATTCCTGTTGTTTGAGGTTATACAGAGCAGTGTGTTGTCTGTTTGAAGAATGTAATTGCAAATATCATCATTGGAGAATTTATTAGGTAATTAGCTATCTGGGTTATGGTGGTTTATATGTGCAAAGTAGTTGCATAAATGCACTTTAAAACACTGAAGCAAAGAAGAAACGACATTGGGGAATAAATATGCAATTCTTTTCAGTGCTCCTGTTTGAGGGATTTCAAGCTGGATGATTCTGTGCCAGGCATGCCATACATTTAACATGAAGGCATAATTAGTACTTACACAGGTACTATTATTATTAGTTACTCTAGGGAGCAAACTTCCACTGAGACTTTTTGATGAAACATATTCCCCATGTAGCAAATGTAATAGCTGCCAGATATTGTAACCTAAATCTCCCTTAACAAAAAAAGCTTAAAACATTGTGCCCTAGATCACATTTTAGCATGACCGAACTTTGATACAATTTTTGGAAAATTTGGTTTGCTTTCACTGTATTAAATTTGTAAACACGTGAACAGATATTGCAAATGTGTGCCCCGGAACAGAATATTTTAAAGCTTTATCAGCAATTGAATATGTTGTTGGAGTATTCATTTTCATCCGTTAAAATATAGCCTTTAGTTAAAATTTTATTCGCGAATTAAATAAAATCAATAATTTTTATTTGCATTTTATCAACCACGCCTGTTATCGATAACGTGCAAGTTCAAGGCTCCTTCCAACTTCGCTCAAACCGAGTAATCCCCCACAGGTTCCGATCAAAGAACTCTCTGCAATTTTAATACCTAACGCACCCAAGTAACTTCGGGTAAACTGAATAAATATGCAATAAATCCATCATAGTCCGTCATGCAAAAGTGAAGTTAGACTAGGATCAAAAGCAACATATATAAAAAAAATCAGTTGTTTTATTGCAAACCAGCAGCAGCTCAACCCACTGACTTGGTTGACCGACGAAGCAGATTGCACGGATTTTGGGTCAGGCTTGCGGGGCGGCCCCGCCTCCTGACTGTGAGGGCGGGTGTCAGACTCAGGTGGCTACCCTGGTGAATAATTGAAGAGATGACATACCAGTACTGTTCTCCTCACTTGTATTGACCTCTCTTCTTATTAGTACAGTATTCTGAATTCTTCAAGATATTAATTACACTGCTGTTTGTAAATCTTGTGGAGAAATGTTTACATTGTATAGGGACTTACTTTTGGAAGTTTTCTTGGGTAAGTTTATCATTTCAAATCTTTGTTGCGTTTATTGCCATTCTTTTGGTTGAAATACTGTCGGTTGTCGGAGAATTCAAACGTTTTTTTTAATTATAAAAGTAAGTCTTTTAACATAAATTACACTTTGCAGAGAATATTGAAAACGATATCAAGAATAGAGTTTAATTATGGTCTTTAAACCCACATGCATTATTAATCGTTTCATTGTGAATAGTTTATTGGGAGGGTTTAAAACAAAAAATGATCCTAATAATTTTCCTTTTAACTTATCATTTATAATGTGAAATATCAATTCAAAATTCTCCATTTCAATTAATGACAGCTTTTAAAACTCTGAAAACGGATTTTGTGGAAAGTAAACTTTGATACTATTTTCTAGTACAGGTTATTATAACGACGTGAATCATATTTATAATTATTTTTAAGAACTTTGCTGTCTCTGTACTTACTGAGATCACTTGGGTGTATGTCTGGGTATGTAACTGAACCAATAATCCGGAAGTTTGGAGCAATAACCTGAGAAGGTTTCGTTCAAGTCCTCCTATGATAGTTTTACAATTTAAATCCTGTTTCCAAAAAATGTATGAATCAATTAAAGGGGCAATAGGTCTGACTGTAGCAAAACCCAGCTGATTCAGTTAAGTCCTTTTGGGGAAGGAAGCCACTGTCTCACTGCTCTCGACTATATGTGATCAAAATTCCACATCAGAATGGGCAATTCTTACCTCCTGTGGAATGGCCACTGCAGAGGAGGAACTGACTGAACTGTGGTTCAAGAAATGATTCCATCTCTTGGTAGCGAGGCAGGGACAATAAAAGTTTCTTTTATCAGCGACCCAAAAGTGAATTTAAACATATTAATTTATCAATTCATAAATGTGCAAATATGAAGATGGTTGCAGCACAGAAAAAATCAATAATTGAGAATGTCTGGAATTAAATTGGGAAATAATCCAATCATATTCTCTCACTTTGTATTGGGTTCTCAATTAGGCCATTTTACTTCAGCCTGAGAGGAATAATAAAGCAGTAAAGTACGTTAAATTCACTTTAAAAACAACAGTGGCAAAACAAATTCTATTTCACTGGAGGAACTCGGCAGGTCAGGCAGCATCTATAAAAAAGAGTAAATTCGATGTTTTGGCCGAGGTCCTTCCTGCTGAATTCCTCCTGCATTTTTTTTGTGTGCATGTGTTGCTTGGATTTCCAGAATCTGCAGATTTTCTCTTGTTTGTGATTGGACTGGTTAAAGGGCAGCACAGAAGTGTATCGGTTAGTGTAATGCTATTACAGTGCCAGTGATCTGGGCTCAGTTCTGCTGTTGTCTGTACGCTCACCCCGTGACTGTGTGAGATTCCTCTGGGTGCTCAAGTTCCATCCCTCAGTTCCAAAGACATGCGGGTTAGTAGGTTAATTGGTTCTGTCAGTGTAATTGCCAGCATCATGGGTTGGAAGGGCCTGTAACCTCCTGTGAAGTGTCTCGAAGTAAACAATCCGATATAAGTGCAGTGGGATCTGTTAAAATGCCAATTAATTTAGCTCTGGTTATAATTTTAGAAAAGGGAGTAATACAAAAACTAGAGTATAAATTAAATTTCCCCACTGGTATGTGGGGGAAAATAGTTTTGTTTTTCATTGACACCGTCGTAAGTCCCTGAGTATTGACTTTTCTGGAATACTTTTGTTGTTACGGCCCTCGATGGCCTCTCTGTCCCGCAAACCTCCACAAAGAAAGTGGGAAGGACGGTACTTGGGGATGATCTTGGCAAATTGTGCCATTTTATTAAATATCAGCACAATGTGTAATAATAGTCCTCTGTTTATTATTCAAGCTACTTCCTTCCCTCCAGTTGCATTCTTCCGAAAAAAAGTTAATTTTTATAAGGAACACACACAAAATGCTGGTGGAACGCAGCAGGCCAGGCAACATCTATAGGAAGAAGCACAGTCGATGTTTCGGGCCGAGACCCTTCATCAGGACTAACTGAAAGAAGAGGTAATAAGGCCCTTCCGTCCTTGTGTCTATGCCAAACAAGGTGGAATACCTTCTACCTTCAAATGAAACATGTGCCTCATCCACACATATTCATGTGCTGTGACCCTGTGCTGCCTCTTGTTGGGGCACAATGCATTTAGACCCCAGAATCAGGATTATTATGACCGACCTGTTGCGAACTGTGTTGCATGTGGCAGCAGCAGCAGTACAGTACAAGACATAACATTTACTAACATAGATAGTGCAAAAGGGCAATAACAAGGTATCCCTCTATAGTGATGGTGTTCGAGGTCATGCTATTGACTGTATACTTTTCCCTTACGTTTTGATCTCCTGAAGTACACCCTTTCACACTTGCTTGGATGATTCAACATCTAGAATTTCTGCATCTGTATCCATCACAGATCTACTGTATTTGCCACTAACTTTTTCTCTTTTGTTTACACAAGGTATTTCATTTCATTTGGAAATGTTCTGAAAACAGTAAATCATTAAGACATAAAGCAGACATGATTTTTGATGTTATAAAATACATGAATTAACAGTCCCCTCTCCCAGTTTCACCTATCACCTACCACCTTGTACCACTTCTTCCCCTTCCCCTACCTTCTTTTTCAGACTTATCTTTTTTCCAGCCCTGACGAAGGGTCTTGGCCCGAAACATCGACTGTACTCTTTTCCTAGATGCTGCCTGACCTGCTGAGTTCCTCCAGCATGTTGGCTGTATTGCTCATAAGGTGCCTGATGAGTGCATTCATTGGCTCTGGAAACTGATTATTTTGAACAATTAAGATTCTAATTATTTAGAATTATTTTTGATTTGGGTATACGGTGCAAAATAATGTGTATTCAAAAGGTAGTAGCTGAATGGTACATAAATGTTATTGTGAATCTGTGTGATCACACGAATGGGGGGAGAAAACACATCAAAAGTACACTCCAATTTGAAACTTAACTAGAGAATGCTAACTTTGGGTAAAGACACAAGTCAAATAGGACTCTACAGTTAGGGGGTCAGACAGGCGATTCTGTGGATGCAGGAAAGAAACATGGATGATAATTTGCCTCCCAGGTGCCAGGGTCCAGGATGTTTCTGATCATGTCCAAGATATCCTGAAGTGGGAAGGAGAACAGCCAGAGGTTGTGGTACATATTGGTACCAACGACATAGGTAGGAAAAGGGAGGAGGTCCTGAAAACAGAGTACAGGGAGTTAGGAAGGAAGTTGAGAAGCAGGACCGCAAAGGTAGTAATCTCGGGATTACTGCCTGTGCCACGTGACAGTGAGTATGGGAATAGAATGAGGTGGAGGATAAATGCGTGGCTGAGGGTTTGGAGCAGGAGGCAGGGATTCAGATTTCTGGATCATTGGGACCTCTTCTGGGCAGGTGTGACTTGTACAAAAAGGACGGGTTGCACTTGAATCCCAGGGGACCAATATCCTGGCGGGAGGTTTGCTAAGGCTACTGGGGAGAGTTTAAACTAGAATTGCTGGGGGATGGGAACCAAACTGAAGAGACGGAGGAAGGGGCTGTTGACTCAGAAATAGAGAAAGCTTGAGAACAGTGCGAGAGGGAGAATAGGCAGGTGATAGAGAAGGGACGCTCTCAGATGGACGGTTTGAGATGTGTCTATTTTAATGCAAGGAGTATTATGAACAAAGCAGATGAGCTTAGAGCGTGGATCAATAGTTGGAGATATGATGTGGTGGCCATTACAGAGACTTGGATGGCTCAGGGACGGGAATGGTTACTTTAAGTGGTGGGTTTTAGATGTTTCAGAAAGGACAGGGAAGGAGGCAAAAGAGGTGGGGACATGGCACTGATGATCAGAGATAGTATCACGGCTGCAGAAAAGGTGGACATCATGGAGGGATTGTCTACAGAGTCTCTGTGGGTGGAGGTTAGGAACAGGAAGGGATCAATAACTTTACTGGGTGTTTTTTATAGGCCGCCCAATAGTAACAGGGATGTTGAGGAGCAGACAGGGAGACAGATTCAGGAAAGGTGTAATACTAACAGGTTGTTGTGGTGGGAGATTTTAATTTCCCAAATATCAATTGGCATGTCTCTAGAGCGAGGGGTTTAGATGGCGTGGAATTTGTTAGGTGTGTTCAGGAAGGTTTCTTGACACGATGTATAGATGAGCCTACAAGAGGAAAGGCTGTACTTGATCTGGTATTGGGAAATGAACCTGGTCAGGTGTCAGATCTCTCAGTGGGAGAGCATTTTGGACATAGTGATCACAGTTCTATCTCCTTTACCATAACATTGGAGAGGGGTAGGAACAGACAAGTTAGGAAAGTGTTCAATTGGAGTAAGAGGAAATATGAGGCTATCAGGCAGGAATTTGGAAGCATAAATTGGGAACAGATGTTCTCGGGGAAATGTGTGGAAGAAATGTGGCAAATGTTCAGGGAATATTTGCGTGGAGTTCTGCATAGGTACGTTCCAAAGAGTCAGGGAAAGGATGGTAGGGTACAGGAACCGTGGTGTACAAAGGCTGTTGTAAATCTAGTCAAGAAGACAAGGAGAGCTTATGAAAGGTTCAAAAAACTAGGTAATGATAGGGATCTAGAAGATTACAAGGCTAGCAGAAAGGAACTTAAGAAAGAAATTAGGAGAGCTAGAAGGGGCCATGAGGAGGACTTGGTGGACAGGATTAAGGAAAACCCCAAGGCATTCTACAAGTATGTGAAGAGCAAGAGGATAAGACGTGAGAGAATAGGACCAATCAAGTGTGACAGTGGAAATGTGATTATGGAAACAGAGGAGATAGCAGAGGTACTTAATGAATACTTCAGTATTCACTATGGAAAAGGATCTTGACGACTGTAGGGATGACTTACAGCGGACTGAAAAGCTTGAGCATGTAGATATTAAGAAAGAGGATGTGCTGGAGCTTTTGGAAAATATCAAGTTGGATAAGTCACTGGGACCGGACGAGATGTAGCCCAGGCTACTGTGGAAGGTGAGGGAGGAGATTGCTGAGACTCTGGCGATGATCTTTGCATCATCAATGGGGACAGGAGAGGTTCCTGAGGATTGGAGGGTTGCGGATGTTTTTCCATTATTCAAGAAAGGGAGTAGAGGTTGCCCAGGAAATTACAGACCAGTGAGTCTTGCTTCAGTGGTTGGTAAGTTGATGGAGAAGATCCTGAGAGGCAGGATTTATGAACATTTGGAGAGGCATAGTATGATTAAGGATAGCCAACATAGCTTTGTCAAAGGCAGGTTGTGCCTTACATAGTCATACTTTATTGATCCCGGGGGAAATTGGTTTTTGTTACAGTTGCACCATAATTAAATAGTAATAAAACCATAAATAATTAAATAGTAATATGTAAATTATGCCGGGAAATAAGTCCAGGACCAGCCTATTGGCTCAGGGTGTCTGACCCTCCAAGGGAGGAGTTGTAAAGTTTGATGACCACAGGCAGGAATGACTTCCTATGACGCTTTGTGTTGCATCTGGGTGGAATGACTCTCTGGCTGAATGTACTCCTGTGCCCAACCAGTACATTATGTAGTGGATGGGAGACGTTGTCCAAGATGGTATGCAACTTGGACAGCATCCTGATTGAATGACGAATCTTGGATGAGCCTGATTGAATTTTTTGAGGATGTGACTAAACACATTGATGAAGGAAGAGCAGTAGATGTAGTGTATATGGATTTCAGCAAGGCATTTGACAAGGTACTACATGCAAGGCTTATTAAGAAAGTAAGGAGGCATGGGATCCAAGGGGACATTGCTTTGTGGATCCAGAACTGGCTTGCCCACAGAAGGCAAAGGGTGGTTGTAGACAGATCATATTCTGCATGGAAGTCAGTCACCAGTGGTGTGCCTCAGGGATCTGTTCTGGGACCCCTACTCTGCGTGATTTTTATAAATGACGTGGATGAAGAATTGGAGGGGTGGGTTAGTAAGTTTGCTGATGACACAAAGGTTGGAGGTGTTGTGGATAGTGTGGAGGGCTGTCAGAGGTTACAGCGGGACATTAATAGGATGCAAAACTGGGCTGAGAAATGGCAGATGGAGTTCAACCCAGATAAGTGTGAGGTGGTTCATTTTGGTAGGTCAAATATGATGACAGAATATAGTATTAATGGTAAGACTCTTGGCAGTGTGGAGGATCAGAGGGATCTTGGGGTCTGAGTCCATAGGACACTCAAAGCTGCTGCGCAGGTTGACCCTGTGGTTAAGAAGGCATACAGTGCATTGGCCTTCATCAACCGTGGGACTGAGTTTGGGAGCCGAGAGGTAATGTTGCAGCTACATAGGACCCTGGTCAGACCCCGCTTGGAGTACTGTGCTCAGTTCTTATCACCTCACTACAGGAAGGACGTGGAAACCATAGAAAGAGTGCAGAGGAGATTTACAAGACTGTTGCCTGGATTGGGGAGCATGCCTTATGAGAATAGGTTGAGTAAACAGGGCCTTTTTTCTTTGGAGCAACAGAGGATGAGAGGTGACCTGATCGAGGTGTACAAGATGATGAGAGGCATTGATCATGTGGATAGTCAGAGGCTTTTTCCCAGGGCTGAAATGGCTAGCACAAAAGGGCACAGTTTTAAGGTGCTTGAAAGTAGGTACCAGAGGAGATGTCAGGTAATTTTTTTACACAGAGAGTGGTGAGTGCTTAGAATCGGCTGCCGGTGACGGTGGTGGAGGCGGATACCATAGGGTCTTTGAAGAGATTCTTGGATAGGTACATAGAGCTCAGAAAAATAGAGGGCTATGGGTAACCCTAACTTGACCTGAAACAGGAATCTGTGGGCCATGGCAGTCAAAGCTCAAACTGGGCATGGCACCTAATGATGATGATGGGTAACCCTAGGTAATTTCTAAGGTAAGGACATGTTCAGCACAGCTTTGTGGGCTGAAGGGCATGTATTGTGCTGTAGGTTTTCTATGTCTCTATGTTGAAACAATTGGCTTTTTCTCTTTCAATTAAATTTATAATTCTGTGCTGTTCTTTTGACTAAACTGCTACTATGAATTTCAATTTTCAGGTTACATTTCCCTCTCCCTTTATTATGGCTTGGCCCCTATGCTCTGGTACTTCCCGCTTCAGGTTTTGGAAATCACCGGCTATGAAATCCTTGCTGCAGTTTACGGCACACCTTTAATATTGAGCAGCACAACAGTGTGGAAATTGGCCAACAACAAGTATGTCATTGCCTTTCTCAGACTAATCACTCTAGGTAAGTGAGTGCCTTGCTTTGCGATAGCTCATAAAAATATCAAGTATTTATCCTTATGTCTGCACCTGCTCCATTCTAAACAACTGCTATGAGTCAGCCTGTTTATACCATCACAGATCAGGTTGTTATTAAAACAAATCCCAAAGCACCAAATTCGCACCAGCACAAAAAAAGAAAATCTTTCTGGTGTGAGGGGTGGAGTATTGATTTTCACTTGTCCCAGATTACTTGATTACAACATAAGGTATGAAGTTGAATCACAGCCTGGTTTATCCACTAGTTCTTTCAGAAGGCCGCAAGTACTCTGATAGTTAACTTCAGTATTCATTCTTTGTGACTCAACCTTGCAAGTGTGCGTAGATTGTTTGACAGGGATTTGCAGCTGAGCTCATTTGTTTCTGCTTGATGTCTGCCCATACACAATGAATCCTACATCTTATAATGAGAATAAAATGTGATGGAGCTTCCTTTGGTGCTTACATAATAAAATAACTATCCATTGGGCAGCATGGTAGTCTAGTGATTAGCACAGCGTTTACAACACCAGTGACCCGGGTTCAAATCCTGCCACTGCCTGTAAAGAGTCTGTACGTTTTCCCCATGACCGCATGGGTTTCCTCTGGGTGCTCTGGTTTCCTCCCACAGTCCAACGATGTACCAGTTGGTATGTTAATTGGTCATTGTAAATTGCCCCATGATGAAGCTAGGATGAAATAGATGGCTTGCTGGGTGGTGTGGCTTGAAGGGCTGGAAAGGTCTGTTCTGTGCTGTATCCCAATAGATAAATTCCTCACAAGTAATTGGTCAAAAATTAGCTTACAAACATGAATATATAATTTAAACATCTTGAATTGTTAGTGGATTAAATTAAATGGATAAACTTAGTGGGTTATACAACTGTGCTTTAGACTTTCATAAAGACAGTTAAATAAAATGCTTATCTCTGTACCCAGTCCCTAATGGAAAATGTAAGAAACAACAAAAAAATTGGAAATGCATGGATAATTAGAGTAATTCTCTTTGGAGAAAGAAATCTATTTTCTCTAATCGGAGACTCTTCATTAAATGCAGAGGCAAAATTAAGAGTGGATAATATGGTTATGATCTCAAATTATTGAATCTAGAAGATGTGAAGATGTAAGAGGTAGGAGAAGGAGTTTGCTGTCTGTCTCTGTGAGCCTGTTCTGCATTCATTAATATTGTGGCTGACCTACAACTTCTAGACCATCTCCTTTCACTGTCCCCTTATCTACAATTTCCTTAATATCTAGAAACATTGTCCCAAGTTTTGAATGAACCTTGTGACTTGGCCTCTATATCCTTACAAGTTAGGAAACTCCAAAGATTCACTACCTTTTGTGTGAAGAAATTTCTTCTCACCTTGTTCTATGACACACCTCCCCCCCACCAGTTCTTGACCACAGTCTCGGGAAAATCATCCTTCCCAACATCTAGTCTATCTACCCCTGTGAGAATTTTGTAAATTTCAATGACATCTCTCATCCTGTACTCTAGAAAATACATATTTGACCTGCCTAATCTCTGCCCTGGTAGCAAATGCACTATTCCTGAAACCACTGTGGGGAAGACTCATTCCACATTCTCTTCTTTTATTGCCATCCCATCTTGCTTTCTGTCATAGGCAAACTGGGAAACAGCATTTGGTCATCTCCACAAAATGTAGATGGGGCTGTGGGGCTCGAGCACTGATTCCTGCGATATCCCACTGGTCATAGCCGAGAAAGAGGAGTTGCTGCTTGTTGCCTTTGATCTGTCATGGTTTAGGGGAAGATTAATGTTACCCCTCTTTCTCGCTCACAAATGCTGTCTAAGCCATTGAGTAAGAACAGCATTTTCACATTTATTTTTCAGAATCTAATTGTTTTTCAATTATTGCTCATAGAAATTGTAATGCTGACTTCACATAAAATAGACTCATTTAGGTTAAAGATTGACAAGAGCTTCAGCCAAAGGTTCAGTGCCAATACCTGACCTGAAAGTGCAAAAAGGTGTAACATCAATCAAAAGCCTGATGTTTGTGTTGGAATCCTTTCACCTGCGTCAGGCTCTCTCACCTTAAGGGAACAATCAGTGGCTTGTTCATGTTATTATGGCACCTAGGCAAGCAGGGCCTTCTGGCTCTAATAAAACCAGGGCTGCTGCTGAACAACGTGCTTGTTTACCTGTACATTTCTCTTGTGCAATCCTCACCTACACACTCTCTAGTATTGCACAGGTTCTGAGAAGATAAGAACACCTGAGAGATAAGCACTAGTGTGGATTGTTGTTCAGTGGTGTCCCTTTTTATTGCACATGGAAAATTGCAGTAAGATGGTGGCTTAGCTTTCCTATCTCCACCCTGCAGGAGAACATCAATTGCTTCTCATGCCCACAAGAAAATACTGAATGTAATATGTTCTATGAGAGAAAAACAAAAAGGTGGAACTCTACATCACAAGCGATTGTATTTCACAAAATCTTTTTGTTTGCTGTAATCTTAAATTTACTGCTCTCCACACCTCCACCCTTAAAGCACTTCTTCAATACATCTTTTTGATCTCAATATCTCACTGTATGCCTGTTAAATGTTAAAAATGTGGGTTATGACCTTTAATTTTCCCCAAGAAAAATTGGCTGGAGTCATTTAGTGTTTATTAGGTGTGTTAAAAAGCAAACTTACAAAAATTAGTGCAAATAGTGGAAAAAAAACAGTATTTAAAAAGAGATATCTACAAGATACAATTATAGCTCTGTACTTATTCTTGTCTGGTGTGAACTCCTGGTAGCTCCAATCACTCCGTATCATCATCAGTGGGTACATCATCTGTACAATTATCAACAGAGGCAGGAGAGCCAGTATATTTCTCAA
Source organism: Mobula birostris (assembly GCF_030028105.1). Classification (NCBI taxonomy): domain Eukaryota; kingdom Metazoa; phylum Chordata; class Chondrichthyes; order Myliobatiformes; family Myliobatidae; genus Mobula; species Mobula birostris. Next base: position 61,850,373 of record NC_092372.1, on the reverse strand, counting down.
AGCGCCATTGGCTGTGTGACTTTCTAGGCCTTTTGGTTTCTTCCTCGCACAGATTAAGGTTGTAACCCAGCCATTGTTTTGGTTTTAGCGCAAATCATGACAAAATAAGAAATAGCACTACCTACTCCAGGATTAACAGATGGATGTGATTGGCTATTTCCCTTCCTCAGTAACTCATGTAACACAAGCAAATCTCTCCCCAGAATCATGCCAACTGGTAGTTTCTCCAGCACCCCACCTTTCTTCAAATACTTAGTAATGCACACAGAATGCTGGAGGAACTCAGCAGGCCAGGCAGCATTTATGGAAAAGAGTAAACAGTCGACGTTTCAGGCCAAGACCCTTCGTCAGGACTTCTTTGTTTTCATCAAATACTTGTGGTCATCCATCTCAATAGTGAGTTCTGCCAATGGCTCACACTTTCGGTCACGATGGACATATTGGACAGGTGTTTGGTGGCTGTAGTCAATGCCAAAGGCTTTTCTTAATTAATGACTGTGAACTACGAAAAGAGCTTTAACGAGATTTCCATTAACGTTGTCTATTATAAACATTAGGCTCCTTCTCCTCACATTCGGCTTGTTTCTCATTACCATACTCTCAATCATTAGTCATCTTCATCGTCATCACAAGAGATGACGTGCTGTGAAGCAATTTGAGTCATTGTGCTGCATTTAAAAACTCACTGCTGTACATGACATACAAAATGCTGGAGGAACTCACAAAGAAGGACTATTGCATTTTGAAAACGACTCAGTTGATATTTTAAGCGTTTCCCTCTGTGTTCCTTTGTTTGGAGTAGGCACTGGGTGGAAGCTGAAGCTTCAGAATTATTTTTATGTATTCATTTGTGGGCGTGTGGCTCTTGCAAGGTCAAAATTTGTTGCTCATTCCAAATTGCTTTTGTTGAATGGCTGTAGTACATCTGGTGTAAACGTCCTTCACCATGTTGGACAGAAAGTTCTGGAATTTGAGTATGAAATGTAATTTTAACATTGCTCATTCCTGGTAAAAATGATAGCTGTTTCTCTACCATCCCCACCTCCCCCGCCCCCAAATGCTCTTAGTTTGTTGAATATTTGCAAGGTTTTCTGTTTTTGGTACAGTAGTTGGTTTATTATTGTCACAGGTACTGAGATACAGGGTAAAGCCTGTCGGCATGCCATCCATAAGTAATGAAGGTAGTACAAAAGGAAATACAGTGGGACGATGCAGTATCCAAGTGTGCAGTTATTGAGAAAGTGTAGGTGGTCAAATGAGGTGCAAGGGCCGTAACGAGAGCAGGAGTTTTTTGTTATCATAGAAGATATCTGTTTAAGAGTTTGTAACAGTGGGCTAGAAATTGTCCTTGTTTCTTGTGGTGCGTGTTTTTAAGCTTTTGTATCTTCTGCCTGATGGAAGTGGGGAAAATAGGGAGTGACTAAGTTGGGAGAGGTCTTTGATTATGCTGCTTTCTTTCCTGAGGAAGCAAAAGTGTAGATAGTCAATGCAAGGGAGGTTGTTTCGGTGATGGACTGTGTTGCATTCACATTTTTCTGCAATTTCTTGCAGTCTTGGGCAGACAAGTTGCCATAATCTGTCCTGCCATGGTGAGCCACCGCAGGCATACCCACTGTAATGAATGGGAAGTCACTGAAGGGTAATGGAAATTAAAAGATACTCACAGTTTAGTAAATTAACAATGGTGACGTCTGTCAAAATCCAGATGGTCTATGAAGGTGAGATCTGTACTGGGCAACATTTGCTCCATATCATGTCACAATAAGCATTGGCTGTTGACAATAGCTGTGGTTACTTTAACAATATTTTTATATTGATACACAGTACATGCAAAATTCTTGAATTGTGGAATCTTTTCTTTGTCCTTTGCCTCTGTAGATATATTAACTGGAATTTTGATTGCTGTTGCCTATTAGTTGGAAGGGTAGTATCACTAAACCCAGTGATATTAAGCTATAACAAAAGACCTCTATAAGTAGCTGATGAAATACAGTACTCCAGTTTCTGCATTATTTTCATTTCACAAATCAAAAAATCTAAAAATTTTTCATATGCTTCTAACGGAAGTCAACTACAATATTATTTTTGTCTTGCAGGAAGCATTGCTTCTTTTCAAGCCTCTTGCCCTCTTACCCGAACTGTAACACTGGCTCTTGGTGTAGCTTCAGCTCTGCTTGTTCAAGCCATCACCTGGTGGTCAGGAGACCTTCAGCAAAGGTAGTAATCTTTTGCACCTTGTACCTGAGATCACAGTAATAATAGTATTGAATGGTAGTTGTTATTTGTAATCAGGAAGCATCTGAATGATAGTTATGCTAATTTAGTTGCATTAATAGACAGCCACACTAAATTAACATATTGCATTTCATTCCTGTACTGAAACAAGATGGTTAAGTATTTACAATATGTGAGGTTGCCTAATCGAGAAGGTGACTTTTTATAGCAAATTGCCCTGTAATTTCAATTGCTCAGAGGATGTGGATTGAACTTGTTTAGTTGCAGGTGGAATGCAAACCATTTGTGAGAAATGGAATATGTGTGGCCCATGTTAAAATGTTTTGGCTGATCAATAAAAAGACAAAAAGACTAAGTACAAGGTGGTAAAGTAAAATGATAGAAATGAAAAAAGGCTGAAAAGAATATGTAAAATAACAGCTCAGTAATTCTTCAAAACCCAAATTATTTGTTTTACCATAAAGGCTAAATGAATGCTAATGTAATTTCTATGTTGTAAATTTGTAGGCTCTGCAGATTTTGGGGTTTCATTCTGGGTCATATTCTGCAACTGGTATTAAGGATCTGGTGCACCTCCCTGAACCCAGTGTGGGCATCCAATACCTTCAACTCTTTAATACTGGCTGTGGGTGCCATTGTGACTTTGGAGAGAATACGTTCAGGTAATGAATATATTAAGTAGTAAAGTATTTTAACATTCAAAAAGGTTGAATAGTTGTCCATGTAGAAACTAAGCATACTTTAATATTTAGTTTTTGTAATCCTGGGGCATGCAGGATCTTTAATGTCTGAGATTTATGTTGAAGTTCCCTTCAGGTATATTGCCATTTTCTGCAGGTTCGAATCCTGGAAATTCCCACCCATAAGAACAGGGGAAATCTCAACAAGGGCCACAGTGGCTCAAGGAATTGACTCATCATCTTAGTAATGCCCACTTCTTCGGGATAAATCATTTATATACAAAAAGTTGGTAAGGAAATTGTGGCCTCCTTTGTTTACTCTAGGATGAATGAATGAAGTGGGACTTTGTACTGGAGAGTTGTCGTGCTGTGGTTAAACCAGTGAACCATGTCACAGAAAAAGGAAGATAAGCAGTTTATTGATGTTGAGAGAGCAGTGAAAAGGCTTTTAAAATTGTAGTTATCTACTTTCAATTTTGGATAGTTAGAAGATAAATCTTGATGCAGCTACATTACTTATAATGATTTTGCCAGGATAAAGGTGAAATCTTTGGAGACTAGCTTCTATTAGTCACAAAGTACACAACTATTTAAGGATACAGGTTGCAGAGAAACTGCGTTCATTGAATTGAATCGACTTTATTTCTTACATCCTTCACATGCATGAGGTGTAAAAATCTTTACGTTATGTCTCTGTGTCCGCATATGCAATTTGCAAATTATAGTAATTTATAGTAAGTAATATGTACAGTAAGATATACAAAGAACAGTCAGTATAGCTTAGAAATACAATAGTGTCAGTGTGAATTAATCAGTCTGATGGCCTGGTGGAAGAAGCTGTCCAGAGCCTGTTGGTCCTGGCTTTTATGCTGCGGTACCATTTCCGGATGGTAGCAGCTCGAACAGTTTGTGGTTGGGGTGACTTGGGTCCCCAATGATCGTTTAGACCCTTTTTACATATTTGTCACTGTAACTGTCCTGAAGAGTGGGAAGTTCACATCCACAGATGCACTGGGCTTTCCACACCACGCTCTGCAGAGTCTTGCAATTGAGGGAAATACAGTTCCTGTACCAAGCAGTGAGGCAGCCAGTCAGGATGCTCTAAATTGTGCCCCGTCTGAGGTGAAAGAGACACTGTTGTGCCTTTTTCACCACACAGCTGGTGTGTACAGACCACATGAGATGTGTATGCCAAGGAACTTAAAGCTGTTTATCCTCTCAAACCCAGATCCATTGATATCAATAGGGGTTAGCCTGTCTCTGTTCCTCCTGTAGTCTACAACCAGCTCCTTTGTTTTTGCAACATTGAGGGAGAGGTTGTTTTCTTGACACCACTGTGTCAGGGTGATGACTTCTCTGTAGGTTGCCTCATTTTTATTTGAAATAAGATTGAATTTATTTGAGGTACATTAATTCCTATAAATTAATTTACACATGCTATATTTTAACAAGACATTCTCATTCACTGGAGTATAGGATAGTATTCTAAAACCCATTTTCAGTTTGTGTATGGAAATACATGGTGTTTTTCAGTATCATGTCTTGTTATTTCAAGAAGTTCCATGTGTTGGCGTGTGGCCAAGTGGTTAAGGCATTCGTCTAGTGATTTGAAGGTTGCTAGTTCGAGCCTTGGCTGAGGCAGCATGTGTGTCCTTGAGCAAGGCATTTAACCACACATCTGCGATGACACCGGTGCCAAGCTGTATGGGTCCTAATGCCCTTCTCTTGGACAACATTGGTGGCGTGGAGAGGGGAGACTTGCAGCATGGGTAACTGCTGTTCTTCCGTACAACCTTGCCCATTAGAATACATTTTCTGTTGGAAATAGGATGATAGATGTGTTCAAGGCATTTAGAAATGGAATTTGATGATCCAGAGAAACTGATAGGTAAGTAGTTAGAAGCCTTGTTTGTTTAGCATTGACAGTTATTTATAGAAGATTGGGATATTAATTTCTACACCAAAGATTTGATTACAGGATCTAGGTTGATATTTCAATGCAGAATTGATAATTGAACTTTTGAGGTTAGGTCTTTTGGTTGAGTTGCTAAATAGAATGCTTTAAGAAGAAAACTTATGGAGAGAGCAAGAAACGTTCCTTCTAGTAGAGTGGCTGATAGGTATCCCTCAACCACTACTATGAAAATGGAACATCAGGCTACCTTTTTCAATACAGTCTGTGAAACCTCTTTGCTGTATGCCCATTGCTGTTCTGATTTTTATAGTACTCAGTACTCTTCAAAAGGTACCTAATTGGATTTGAAGCATTTTGTTATACCTTGTAGATGCGAAAGATGCTCTAAAAAAGAAAAAAAAACACTTAGGTTGCAGAATTGCTTTCTTTGTAATTGTTTCACCCTGTGTATTGACCATAGTGGAGTGATATCTTGATCACATCTCATCTGTTTCCTAGCTGCGGACTCTACCTGCATTTTCCCTGTAACCTTTAATTATCCCGCTGTGCAAAAATCCATCTATCTTGTGCAAATATATTCAATGAGGTAGCTTCTAATGCTTCCCTGGGCAGAGAGTTCCATAGATTCACTACTTTCTGAGAAAAGCAGTATCTCCTCATTTCCCTGAATCTTGAGGCCACGTCCCCTGGTTCTAGTCTCACCTACAAGTGGAAACCACTTTCCTACCTCTATCTATCCATTCCATGATTTTATATTTTTCTATAAGATCCCCTCTCAATCTTCTGAATTCCACCAAGTATTGTTCCAGGTGACTCAATATGTCCTCTTAGGCTAATCCCCTCATCTCCAGAATCAACCCGATGAATCTCATCTGTGCTGCCTCCAAAACTAACATATCTTTCCTCAAGTAAGGAGACCAGAACAGTATGCAGTACTCCAGCTGCAGCTTTGCCAGTACCAGGTGAAGTTGCAGCATTACCTCCCTGCTGTTAAATACGAGCTCTCTTCAGAGCAATGAAAGCCAACGTTTTATTTGTCTTCATGCACAAGCACTCCCAGGTTCCTCTGCACAACAGCAATACTGCAATCTTTCACCATTTAAATGATAATCAGATCTTCTGTTTTTCCTCCCAAAGTGGATGATCTCACATTTAGCAATATGTACTCTGTCTGCCGGACCTTTGCCCATATCAGAAACAGTGTCTCTGATGTGATCCGTTAATGGTATCTCTTTCCATGTGTGTTACTGAGTGTTCTCAGCATGTTTACTTTCAGATTTCCGGAATCTGACGTTCTAGTTATTTTCTTCTCCCGCCCCACCCCCCTGCCATCTGTAGCTGTACCTGTTATGTTTGCTTAAGGCACACCTACAACTCAGCTCTTTGTTCCCTACAAATGTTAAATGAAAATTTTAGGGATATGTCATTTAACACAGTCAGCATGAATACCCTTAACAATTTTGTGAATAAATCAGATTTTTTTTTGCCCCACTGTTGCTGTATATTAACTACTCTTTTCCCGAAGAATGGAACGCAGAATGCTGGAAGAATCCAGCCAGTCAGCAGCATCTGTGGACAAAGAAAGCCTTTCCGCTGATGTAGTTTGACTGGCTAAGTTCTTCCAGTAACTGTTTTATCTGCAGTTTTACTTGTGTTCCACTTGGCATTTGACAGTATATTCAACTGGCTGGATCATCTGAAGTTTCTCAGTTCCATGAGTTCATCTGTGGTTAACTGACAAGAGATCTGTCTCTTACAATGATTATTGTAAGACTATTGAACGATAGTACAGTAAGATGGATTCTTGACCTCATCATCTAACTTGCCTCGGCTTTGCAACTTAAATGTGTGCCTGCACTGCATTTTCTCAGTAATGAGAACACTTTATTCTGCATTCTGATATTATTTTCTCTTTGTACTACCACAATGCATTAACAAAATTAAATGGTCTGTATGAATGGCAGATTTTTCACTTTTCCTTGGTACACGTGATGATAATAATAAACCAATTTAACGTTTTGTAATAAATTGGTTTAAATGAAATCCTTTTTATCTGTGATAGATTTTCAGAAGATATCTCAGAAAGAAGAGAAGATAAAATCACCGGTGAAAAAGATGGAACCTGATGTTTGGTTCGATTGGCTTGTGAGTGGAGCTGCCTATGGAAGTCTATTGTTCCTCATACACTGGATATTCGGGGAGGTCTCTCTTGTTTCACGGTGGGCGGTGAGTGGCCACCCAGATACTGGACCAGATCCAAATCCTTATGGGTAAGTCATGGGTTACATGAAGAGCTCAATTATGGGTCAGAATTTTCTGCAACAGTATACCTTTTGGAAACAGGACCAATGTAAAGTTGTTTTGTCTGCCTGGGATATGTTCAACTTCTATGATGGATTTATAACCCTGACTCTGGTGCATTTGAACTGCAATGACCATTCTTACCAAGCATTAATAGAGTATTAACTTTTAGTGAAAGGTCTTTTCACAAATACTGACATTGGATATTCCAAGCATTATTTGTTTTTTATTTCATTAGCAGTTTATTATTTAAATATTTTATTATCGTTGATATCTGAAGTGATTAGTTGTCATCCAATGTATTCAGACATTTGTTTTTATTTCCACCATGTAATTACTGACTCATTCGTTTGCAGTCCTTGTTCTTGAATGGATAAGCACTTCATATTGAACTGTGAGCTGAAATATCATTCAAGCAGCAAGCTGGAGATGACTAATGAAGGTCCTCAGGAGTCTTTGAATATAAGAGTGCGGTGTCACTGTCAATGTTGCTCATTTAGTTCTTCCCGATTTGATTCGTGTATGTTTAAGAGGGAGAAGGAGATGGTGTTTGAGATTGGGGGTGTTAGAGGCGACTATGTTCGAACAGGGTGGTGGTACTGGCTGTAAGAGGGGATTAGGGTACAATCAAGGAGTCGTGGAGTTATAGAAAAGTACAGCACAGAAACATGCCCTTTGGCCCATCTAGTCCCTGCCAAAACATTTAAACTCCCATCGATATGCACTGGGACCATAGACGTCCTTACCCCTACCATCTGTTTTTTCAGCCTATCTTTCCAACTGGTCCAGATCCCACTGCAAGCCTCGCTGTCCACTGTACACCCCATCTTGATGTCATCTGCAAATATCTCTCTCACCCCTCTCTCACGTGCCCCCAATGCATGTACTCCACACACACACACACACACACACACACACACACACACACACACACACACACACACACACACACCCCCGCTCCGCCAGTCCCCGCATTACTCTAAATCTCATGGTCTGTAATGTAGGTCATATCTTTCTTATTACTCAGTTCCACCCATAATGCCTCACTAGACAAGTTCTCCTGACTGTCCTGACTGAGCACTTCAGTAATAATGCCAGCCCTCCTCCTCCAATTCCTTCCGGTTTGTCACATCTAAAACAACGGAGCCCCAGAATTTGAGCTGCCAGCCCTGCCCCTCCTGCAGCAAAGTCTCACTAATGTCTACGATATCATAATTCCAGGTGTTGATCCATGACCTGAACTCATCTGCCTTTCCTATGATACTTCTTGCATTGAAATATATGCAACTCAGGACATCCGTCGCACGGTGCTCTACCTTTTTCAATACCTGACTCCCCAACCTCTCCATTATCTGTTATGGCACTCTGGTTCCCATCCCCCTGCAATGCTGATTTAAGCCACCTCGCGCAGTACTGGCAAACCCCTCTGCAAGGGTATTAGTCCCCTTCCAGTTCAGGTGCAAACCATTTCTTCTGTACAGGTCCCACCTTCCCTGCAAGTGAGACCAATGACCCAAAAATCTGATGTCCTTCCTCCTACACCAATGTATCAATGCACCTAGCTCTTTGGTTCCATCTGCATAGTGCCTGCCTACCAATTACTTTTGTAAGTTTATTTTAAATTTAGTGAGAGGAACACCTCTAAACAATGACATTGGAGGCTGGGTGCTTGTCTAGTGATTGTTGGAAGGACAGACAAGGCCAAATCACATTTCCACAATAACAGTGCTTCTGAAAATGTGGAAATACTGAAACTAACATTACGAGACTTGTTTCCAAAAATTTATGTTTCTAATAATATTATGGGCTTTATTTTTCAACATGTTATAATTATTTCATGACAAACATTTTTTTTTGCTTTTTTTTAATCAATCTGAATATTTTTCCCATTTGCCCTGTTGATCCAAGGGAAGTGGGTGTCCGAGGCAAATGTTTTTACAACTGTGTATAGTTGACACTATAATATGACTCTAGGTAACTTTATGGAAATTTCACAAACTCTCAACAAATCATTTACAGGAAACACACATAAAATGTTGGTGGAATGCAGCAGGCCAGGCAGCATCTACAGGAAGAAGTACAGTTGATGTTTCAGGCTAAGACCCTTCATCAAGACTAACTGAAAGAAAAGATAGTAAGAGATTTGAGAGTGGGGGGGGGGATCCGAAATGATAGGAGAAGACAGGAGGGGGAGGGAAGAAGCTAAGAGCTGGAAAGTTGATTGGCAAAAGGGATACAGAGTTGGAGAAGGGGGAGGATCATGGGACGGGAGGCCTAGGGAGAAAGAAAGGGGGAGGGGAGCCCAGAGGAAGGTGGAGAACAGGCAAGGAGTGATTGTGAGAGGGACAGAGAGAGAAAAAAGAGAGAGAGGAAAAAGGGGGGGGGGGAATAATAAATAAATAAGGGATGGAGTATGAAGGGGGAGGAGGGGCATTAACGGAAGTTAGAGAAGTCGATGTTCATGCCAGCAGGTTGGAGGCTACCCAGACAGAATATAAGGTGTTATTCCTCCAACTTGAGTGTGGCTTCATCTTGACAGTAGAGGAGGCCATGGATTGACATATAAGAATGAGAATGGGACGTGGAATTAAAATCATTTGTAGGATCCATTTTTAGAGCTTTGCAAGACCAAAAAAAGATCCATAGGGAATGTTCTAACCTGACTGTAGCACATATTGATTTGAAATCCAGATTTTGATGAAAATTACTTATTCTATTTTGGATAAGTAAATTCTTTGAGTTGTGCATATTTTCTATGGTAATAACACCTATTAATTCCTCACTGGCCTTCAAACACATTGTGCTGTTAGACTCAAGTGATCCCTTTTCTGTTCCCTTTCTTAAATTCTTACAGATTTTGCGAGCATCTTTTTTCATTTTACTTGAATCTCTCAACCTGATCCAAAGAAAAGTTGCTGTAGATGAATTATGAATAGGAAAAAGATAAATTATTTACCTTTAAGAATGTCAGAACATCATTCACTGTTAATTGTACATGTTATACAATATGTGTTACCATTCAATTACTGTGGGTAAAGGGATAATTATTCACAGAAGGTGAATTGTCATTCCTCTTTGTACATGGAGTTCCTCAGGCCTGCTCAAATATTAATAAAGGCTTGGCTGATCTGATTGTAATCTCCATTCCATATTAACTTTTTACCCCCTATATACTAAATATCTAACTCCCTCTTAAAAAATATTCAATGACTGGGCCTTTCGAGGAAGTGGGTTTCAAAGGATTTGCACTCTCTTGAGAGCAAAATCTTAACCATCACTGCCTTAAATAGGTGGCTATAGTTGTCTGGATTCTCTCCACGTCTAACTCATCAAGACTCTTCGGGATTTTGTCTTTCAATCTAGTCATGTTTTTTTAAAAACTGCAGTGTTATAAGGTTAGCCTGTCTATCAAGAGACAACCTGCGCACCCCAGAAATTAGTCTATTAAAACTCCCCTGAACTGATTCGAACCGTTATTATCCTTACATAAGGATGTTGTGTATTGAATATTTCAATAATATTTAAATAATATTGTAAATATATTGTCTGATTAAGTATTCTTTGTTTACGTAATTCGTTATAGGTTATATGTAAAAGTACATGAATAGCATACAGCATCACGCCATGTCATAAGTGTGCACCTCACCAAAGTAAAAGTAAACTGACACGAGTTATTACCATCTCCATGTTTTTCTTTCAGTTAGTTTTATGTTTGAATTACGAAACATAACAGTAGCGATGAGGAAGTTTCAAATCTAAGATGTCTACCTACCTTTGGAAGTGTAGCGAGATGTTCACACTTTTTTAAAAAGAGGTGCAGTGAGACATTTGAATTTTTTAAAAAAAAAATTGCGACACGTGTTCTTCGGAAGGGAAGAGACGTTGAGTTTTGTTTTCAAAAAAAAGGCAGAAAATGGACAAAATCTGTGGGTTCATAAACAGTGAGTATGTGTTGATACACATAAATTTAAAAAAGTAACTGTGCACAATGTCATCACTCGTTTCGTCAATACGACACGCTACAGAGGTCTGACTCGGATTAATTTTACAATACTGGTATCCATTTTGAGAACAGTGGTGAGCACTTCTGATACAGCACGCATTATTAATCTTTCACCAATTGCATGAGCTTTTCTGTGCCATGAGTCAAGGGGAAGTGTTGAGCATCCTGGTTGCTAATCTGTGCATCCCCATTAACATCTGTTTGGTAAGGTTGGATACGATTGTCGAGTTTCAGGCATGCTGTGACGATGAGTGCTCACTGCCTGCAGAGCTATGGTTCCTCCTGAGTTCCAGTGCCTCTCTCTCTTTTTTTCGGAAATCCCTGTTCTACTAACCGTTGGTCAGATCTTGAGCCTCAAGTTAGGGTGCTGCTTACTGCTTCCTCCCCCGAGAATGTTGTACACCCCCCGACAAATTCTGTTTCACCTAACACCCCCTTAGGATATATAACCACACTTGTTGGGAATCACTGCTCAAGGGTCACCCCAGCCTCCTCTTCTCCAGAGAATTTTTGAGTCATTTTTAAGTGAAAAAGAATTGCATCTCAGTCATTGTTTCAGAAATCCATATTTAAAAAGGTGGGTTTTCATCAATAGAATACAAAATGCTTGAATTGCTCAACAGGTCAGGCAGTTTTGGTTGAGAGAGAAATGGAGTTGACAAGCTGAAAGAACATTTCACTGGAACTGGAAAAGTGAAGGTGGGAAAAGCATCTTGATGCAAAGAGAACAGAAAGCATGTTTGTGAAAGAGTGTAGGCCAAATTTGTCAAGATTATAATGAGCTTCCAATAAAAAGCAATTAGGTATGAAAAGACAAAACAAATAAAACTGAAACTTGAGTACAGTGACTCCTCTGGATGCAAGACCAGAATTGTTACTTGAAATTGTTAATTTAGATATTAAGGCCTAAGGGCTGGAACCTATCTCCATTCATCTGCAAGCATGACTCTGAACTTCCAGACACCTGTTATTTTAATCCCCCCATCCCTCCTCCCCCATCCCTCCTCCCCCATCCCTCTCCCCATCCCTCCTCCCCCATCCCTCCTCCCCCATCCCTCCTCCCCCATCCCTCCTCCCCCATCCCTCCTCCCCCATCCCTCCCCCATCCCTCCTCCCCATCCCTCCCCCCATCCCTCCCCCCATCCCTCCCCCCTCTCTCCCCCCTCCCCCCTCTCTCCCCCCTCCCCCCTCTCTCCCCCCTCCCCCCTCTCTCCCCCCTCCCCCTCTCTCCCCCTCCCCCTCTCTCCCCCTCCCCCCTCTCTCCCCTCCCCTCTCTCCCCCTCCCCCCCCTCTCCCCCTCCCCCTCTCTCCCCCTCCCCCTCCCCCTCCCCCTCCCCTCCCCCTCCCCCTCTCTCCCCCTCCCCCTCCCCCTCTCTCCCCCTCCCCTCCCCCTCTCTCCCCCTCCCCCTCCCCCTCTCCCCCTCCCCCTCCCTCCCCCTCCCCCTCCCCTCCCCCTCCCCCTCCCCCTCCCTCCCCCTCCCTCCCCCTCCCTCCCCCTCCCTCCCCCTCCCTCCCCCTCCCTTCCCCCCTCCCCCCCCTCTCCCCCCCTCCCCCCCTCTCCCCCCCTCTCCCCCCCTCTTCCCCCTCTCCCCTCTGTCCCTCCCCTCCCCTTCTACCCTCCCCACTTTTTATTCTGTCTTGCCTTCTCTTTTGCAGCTCACATTTTTGCCTTTTATCTTATTCTGTCTTTCTATTGTCTCTTCTTCTCGTCCTTCATTTTCTGCTTTATTCTTCTATACCAATCCCCAGTTACTGCAGAAATTCAAAATGTTACTGGGGGAAGGGGCTGAGAGTTTTGAAGTTTATTTAACTTGTACAGGTCGACCTTCACTAATCCGGCACCATTGGCACCTGTGGAGTGCCGGATTAGTGAAAATGCCGAATTACAGAAGGATCACATTAAACATGATCAGTGCCGGATTATCGAAGGAACTGGATTACAGGTAGTCGGATCAGTAAAGTTCGACCTGTATTTAGGACAGATACAGGGTATTTTTAAAATATGTTTTCTAAAATAAGCTTTCGTTGTCTTTCAGAGGTGTGATTTTGGTTGGCCTGGCTATTGGTGTGATGTTATCATTTTGGGCCTCTGTCGACACCATTGCCTTTTGGCTAATAGGTATGAGATTTACAGTGTTTGAATGTACTTTATATTTGTGAAGAAACATTTTTTACTTTTTACTTTTTCACTGTAGGCTCATGCTAATCTGTGGACCCGTGATACCTAAACTAATAGATGGATAGATATACTTTATTAATCCCGAGGGAAATTTGGTTTCGTTACAGCCGCACCAACCAAGAATAGAGCGTAAATATAGCAATACAAAACACCCCAACAATCAAACAACAAAATGCAAACTATGCCAGATGGAAAGTAAGTCCAGGACCAGTCTATTGGCTCAGGGTGTCTGACCCTCCACGGGAGGAGCTGCACGTTTGATGGCCACAAGCAGGAACAACCTCCCGTGCCGCCAAGTGTTGTATCACAGTGGAATGTGGCTGAAGTCCAACAGTAAAAAGTTCAGTATCCAGTCTGCAAACACGTTCCTCGATCATAATATACCCCGGATTGCACCATCCGTTGTTAGCCAGAACAGTAAGCACCCAACTCCTTTACGCTTACCACTATCAGTGCACTTCCGGTCAGCCAGAACGGTATTACCCACCAACTCCTCTTCTCCAAAAGTCTCTGTTGTCTCGACCCGGTCCTCTTTCCTCGGCTTTGTGATCCCTCTCTGCATCCTCTGTGTGTTTTCCTCCGGATTTCAGCAGGGGTGTCCACCACTCTGTTCGCTAAGCTGGCCAGTCTTTGCTGGTCTGTGGAATACACAATGCGACCTTGCTTCTGTCCCGTGTGTCGGGATGTAACCATTTCCAGCGCTAAAGAAAACCCAAATAAAACTCACTCTACCAGCATGTTAGAAAGGGTGCAGCTTCGACGTGTTACTGTGAGAAAAAAAATACAAAAAATAACATAAATTAAAAAGTAAGAAGAAGAAAGTAGGAATAGATCGGAACGGCTGTACCAGACTGCATGCACAACCGGTGCATGCGCACTAAGCTGATATTCCTGTGGTCAAATCATTATGGGTCAGCTGGTATTTTGGCCATGTGGCTTTTATAGCTATTCCAGTTCTGTTCTCATGTGCCACTCACAAATATTTAGCAGATATCACAAGTTGCTCATGATACAGCCACGGTTGGCGGAATTTCAGATGGTGACGTAAGGGCGTACAGGAGCGAGATATACCAGTTAGTTGAGTGATATTGCAGCAACATCCTTGCACTCAATGTCAGCAAGACCAAAGAGCTGATTGTGGACTTCAGGGAGGGTAAGATGGGGGAACACAAGCCAATCCTCATAGAGGGATCAGAAGTGGAGAGAGTGAGCAGCTTCAAGTTCCTGGGTGTCAGTGCCTCTGAGAACCTAACCTGGACACATCATATTGATGCAGATATAAAGGCAACAAGACAGTGGTTATATTTCATTAGTAGTTTGAGGAGATTTGGTTTGTCAACTAAAGCACTCAAACTTCAACCAATGTACTATGGAGAGCATTCTGACTGGCTGCATCACTGTGTGGTATGGGGGGGTGGGGCTGCTACTGCACAGATCAAAATAATTTGCAGAAACTTTTAAAATTAGTCAGCTCTATCATGGGTACCAGCCTCCGTAGCATCCAGGATATCTTCAAGGTACAGTGCCTTAAGAAGGCGGCCTCCATCGCTACGGACCCACATCCCAGGGACATGCCCTCTTCACACTGTTACTGTCAAGAAGGAGGTACAGAAGCCTGAAGGCACACACGCAGTGATTCAGGAACAGCTTCTCCCCTTCTGACATCCGATTCCGAAATGCAGTGATTCAGGAACAGCTTCTCCCCTTCTGACATCCGATTCCGAAATGGACATTGAACCTATGAACGCTACCTCACTATTTATTGTTATTTTGTACTAACTTAGCTATTCAATAGTCAACTAGTGAGAAGAATGTCTCTTATGAGCCCAAGATAAGTACTGAAGTAGTTTTTCACTGTGCCAAAAGGAGAATCCAACAAGTCTCTAACGTGGGTGTGGAACTGTCAATGCTGTTTGAGTCAGCTCAACTTCAAAGCGTCCACCACCTTCTACATCAATTTAGTGAATGTCTACAGGATGTCAATAGATACCTTTTTGGGAAAGGCCAATATTTTCATTGTCCTCCCAATGGAAGACAACAAGCGTGTAGCTAAATAGGCTATGGGAATGTTGTAAGTATTGGGCAATCTCAAAAAAAAGCCAATTATATATTTTTTAAAATCTCTAATAGTTAAAGCGTAAAATTTACCGCAAGCCATTGTTGAAGCAGAGTCTGTGAATTCTATTCAAAGTAAAGTACTTTAAAATGAGGAGAGTGGGAATTAATTACATGCTGATGGAGGGGAGAAAGTGATTCGGAATAGCTGTATATTTTGCTAAAAATATTTAATTTTTTTTTAGCATAGTTCCATCCAGAATTGTGCAGCAAGATTTGGCCTTTACCAGAATTATAATCCTTGGTTTCGGCAATATTTATAGACAGGTTTGGTTTATTGAATGAAGTTCTGACTTGGACTAATTCTTTAGTGTCTGTTGCATGGAGGTTTCTCTTACAGTAGTAATTTTTTATTATTGCTATTACAGGAGTCACATCAGCAATTTGTCTCTTTTACCTTCGGAGGGAAGGAGCATTTGCTGCTGGAACTGTGTTAGCTGTTTATGCTATGTCACTCTGGCCCCACACAATTGAACATCTCGTCAGTTCTGGGGGTCCTGGAAAAGCCTTGGGCACGGCAATGTTGGTGTATTTGCTGGAGATTCTTGGTACAGTGTGGTGTACAGCTTACAACTTTGTACCTGGAGGTGCCATCACAAGAGAAAAAACTATGGTGGTTTTGGGTATGTGATTTAAACTAAAATATGGTTTAAACTAATTAGGAAGGGTGAAGCACATTCTTGCCAGTGAGCAAACAAATGAACAGCTTGAAAGCTTTCCTAGTTCAATGTCTTTTAAAAATAAAAGTAACCTACACTCAGTGGCCACTTTATTAGGTACACCTCTGCACCTGCTTGTTAATGCAAATATCTAATCATGTGGCAACAATTCAATGCATAAAAGCATGCAGGCATGGTCAGGAGGTTCAGTTGTTGTTCAGATCAAACATCAGAATGAGGAAGAAATGTGGTCTAAGTGACTTTGCCTGTGGAATGATTGTTGGTGCCAGACAGGGTGGTTTAGCATCTCAAACTGCTGATCTCCTGGGATTTTCACGCACAACAGTCTCTAGAGTTTATAAGCTGACAGGAAGACAACAGTAACTCACAACTATGCGTTACAAAAGCGGTGTGCAGAAGAGCATTTTTTGAATGCACAACAGGCCAAAATTTAAAATGGGTGGGCTACTGCAGCAGAAGAGCACATGTATTCAGTGTATTTTTAGCGAATTCTAGTGAATTATTTAAAAAAAAGTTTGAGATAATCTAGTTTATAGTCAGTAGTTTAAGACAAACAAATCAATTGACTGAGGTAATCTAGACTTGGTGGAAGGGGCAGAAAAGGAAGTCAGTCCTTTGTGTTCAACCTGGCCATGACCTGAGCAAGTTTTGCAACCATTTACTTGAAGTAGGATAATGCTGCTGAGGAGCACCCTCGGGCAGTGTGGCGAGTTTCCATGAATCATTTGCACCAAGGTAACTAACCACGTAAGGAAGGATGTTTCATGTTGTTGCTAACAAGGGTGATCATTTAATCCTTTGAGCTTGCTCTGCTGTTCCAAATGGTTGCTCTGTACCTCAAATCCAATTAATAGTATTTGTTTCATATTTCTCAAAATCCCCTATCCTACGTCTTCTGATCACAGTCATTAAATTTTTGCTTGATTGAGTCTCCACCAACTTTAAAGATAATGAATGCTTGGTTTCCTGTATTCTTTGCTTGCAAGTGCTTGATCTTAATTCTGGTGTTAAGACTGGAGAAATAGCTTCTCAAATGTCATGCTTGAGAGTGAGGTTTTTAATTTGGGTATTTATATGCAGTCAAAAGGGAGAAATATTTTGTTCTATACTTCCTCCTGAAATATTTTGTAGCAGTATATTTTACCATTGTATTTCCAATATGGTTTCATGGCTACTCAAAATACATCATTAAGTCTGCAGAAGAATCTTGTGCATGTGCATATTGGAAGGAATTTAATAAAGTTACCTGGTTACATAAATGAAAGTGATAGGCTATAAAGATTTTAGTTTTACACTAAAGGGGAAAGATCATTTTGAAATTCTTTGTAAACTCATGTTTGTTCACACACTTTATGACACAAAAACAAGGTTGTAATGTTGAGGCTTTAGAAGGCACTGGTGAGGCCTCACTTGGAGTATCATGAGCAGTTTTGGGTTCCTTATATAGGAAAGGATGTGCTGACATTGGGGACGGTTCAAAGGAGGTTCACAAAAAATCATTCCTATGATGGTGGAGTCTTAGACCAGAGGACAGTCTCAGAATAGAGGGACATCCATGTAGAATGGAGATGAGGAGGAATTTCTTTAGCCAGAGAGTGGAGATTCTTTGGAATTCATTGCCACAGGTGGCGGTGGAGGCCAGGTCATTGGGTATATTTAAGGCAGAGGTTAATAGTCAGGGCATGAAGAGATTATGGGGAGAAGGCAGGAGATTGGGAGCCAAAGGAAAATGGTAGCCATGATGAGATGGCAGAGCAGAGTCGATTTCCTAATTCTGCTCTTATATCTTATGAGAAGACATCAGTATTGTAAAGGAGAATAATATCCATTCTCCTCTTAATGATTTTTTGCCAAAGTTTTATTTGCAGCAAATACTATATTAATGAAGACAGCAGTGGTGGAAGTGCAGTGGAAATTCTGAAGCCAGGCATCTCTCTAAAACGTTGACTATCCCTTTTTCTAAAATGGAAGACATACTTTCTTAGCCAGTTATTTTTCTATTGACTAGGCATTCTTAACTGTTCAAGGTATTTATCCATAAAAATTTTCATTTGTGCTGTATATGCAAACTACTGAACATTCAGCATTTCTCTACATCATCTACAAAAATATGACACTGAGTTGGACTTTGGGCCACTGTCAGCTCTTGCATGCTATTTGTGCAGAAGTCATTCTTTAAATCTACTGGTTGTTTCAGTTTCTTTATCTTTCTCTGCAAAGTAGTCTGCAGTGTGGAGTTAGCAAGTCAAGAGGTCTCCCTCCTGTTACAATTTAGTTTTGCTGGGGTTGCAGGGACAAGGTCAATTAAGCTATTGAGCATAAGGAACTGGACAGATTTTGTAAAACTAGAGTGTGGCATTTTCATTTAACGCTATTTTACCCTTGATAGGTTTGAGTTTACCAATGCCATCCTTGAACATTGTTGTGGTATCATTTAGTATCTTTCTTAATTCGCTCTCAGTTGACTCTATTACAGGAGATGTGGCATGCAGATGGTAGGTAGATCACAAACCAAGTGGTAGTTTTCTCAGCTTCAAACATCCCCATTGCTGGTACTCCTGTTTTTACCACATACAAGCCAATGTGGCTTGTTGGTTGTTGTATTTCACTATTACAGATGTCATCCCCACAGGAGTTACCTTTTTTCCAGAGTAAGATTTTAGTTGAATATCTGCAATCTTCAGTTTTCTGCAGATTTCAGTATCTTTGAAATGCCTTTCAAACTCATTTTGTGAAAAGAATAAAACAGCTGAGCATTGTCCAATTCCATTTTAATTATTTCCCATTCATTTCTGGTGTAAGTCATATTGCTTGTCTGTTGCTAGTTTTCACATTGTACTGAGCCCTGTGTCGATTTTTCATGAACAGCATACAGATTAGTGCTCTTTTTGCAATTTGACTTTTTATCATTTACTCTGCCCTGTAAAGTTCATTTAATTTTTTTCTGCCCAACATGCTTTTTATACATGTCCTACTTTGCTGCATTTTCTGCAAGTTTCACCTTTAAACCTCCATTGTTCTGGTGTATTTGGGCTTCTGCCACAACAGTTACACAACTTGTTTGGTCAGGTGGGTTTCTGTTTACATGTTTCAATTTTGTTCCTGTTGATTTTCATTCCTGACTGCAACCCATCTCTGACTGCAGATCCATTGCTACAGCAATTTCAACTGCTCTATTAAATGTCCGTTGTGCTTCAGTAGGAGCTGTTTTTGAATGCTTTCTTGTATGATTCCAGAAACTATATGATTTCTCAATGCATCATTAAGTCCATCACTGCAATGACAATGCTCAGACCAGTTCTGCAATTCTGCCATGTACACTGAAATGTCCTTTTGTACCCTCTCTTTCGATTCCACTTATGAAACCTAAAGTGTTCCGCAATCAACAATAGTTTTTGTTCTAATGTTCCCGCATTACTTTCACAATATCAGCAAATTCATTTTGGCTTTTCTACCCATTACATTCAGCAACACTGGCACTCATTTTTCATTGGATATTTCATGGAAAGGAAAGGTTTCGAGACTATGTGCTCAACGTGGCATCTTGGCTGGCATGGATGAGTGGGGACAAAGGTCTTTTTCCATGCTGTATTATTTATGGCTCTTTGACTTTATGACTCAGAGTTAGAGGGCTATGGTCAGACATTTAAGGCGATATGAGTGTCATAAGCTTAGAATATGGAACCATGGGTAGAGTGGGTTGCTGGAAGGAGAGCTGCTGATTAAGTAAGCTAAATTTGGGTAAACCCTCGAAATGGCATTTTTACAAAGGGATGCAGAAGTAAAGATGTGCAAAAGCAAATTACAGAGATGCTTTGGAAGATGCAAGTGGTTGTGGTACTTATAAAAATCTAGAAAGTGGTATACATGACGAAGTCAAAGACGGGTTGTTTTTATCCCATGCACACATGTATGTATGCACAGATGCAATGAAAACTTTACAAGCACATACAGTAGCAACCTATGCCTGACATTCATAAGAAAAACATACATTAGAACACAATTAGAACAAAAAATAAACAAAGTACATTTTAGTGCACATGTATGCTGTAGTTTGTTGGATGCCATTGTACAAAGGAGGAGATGAATTTCTGAAGTATGTTCAGGGAATTTCTCTTTAAAAAAGAGATGAATGGCAGGTCAATGTAAATGGGTTGATGGTCGGTGTGGACTCACAGCACCCAATGGCAGGTTTCTGAGTTTCATCTTTCTATAGCTCTTAACATATTTGATCAGAATGTTTTCAACCCAGTGCAGAATTGTTGGATATGTTTCAGGTAGACTGATTGGATTAAAGATCTGTGGAAGGACATTAAGAACAGTAATCAATGAAAGATTGGAGAACAGCTGGAGGGGTAAACACTCGCTGCTTCAAATCTGTACTGCCCTTGTAGACGGTATTGGTCGATCTTCTATCCCAAACCATATTTCTGATCTCTTCCTGTTCCCTATGATGCATTTTTGTTTCTAGAAATCAATATATCTTTTTAAACATTTTTAACCACTTCTCCCCCACAAACCTTTTGAGTGGAAAAAAAATTCTCTTCGGCTCTATTCGGAATGTCTTTCCTCTTCCCCTGTGACTGTCAGCCCTGGTTTTAGCTCTTTCAGCCAGAGGAAGCCTCCATTTTCCCTGTGGCATTGGAGAAAGGCAGGGAACAAACTCAAATAGAACTTCTTAATTAGAGGCAAGAACAACTTCTTTTGGGATGTCAGGGCACTTGGCCAGGCGGTGAAGCCAAAGATTGGAAGGTAAGGAGTGGAAAAGCTGAGTCATTCCTGAAGTAGGATGATTAGTAGGATAATTAACTTGAATTTTGGAAAAAGTATAAGTTTTTATAAATGGTTAAGGCAAGAGAGAAACTGTTCGCATTTGCAAATGGCTTCCATGGATTCAGAATGATGTGTAAAAATAAATAAATAAATAACTGCAGGAAGCGTGAAGGAAATTATTTCCTTTAAATGAGCATTGTTATTGGTCTAGAACTAAAGTGGTGGAAGCAGCATTCAGAAGGGTTTTGTATAGGCCTTTGGGGGGTTAATTAATAGACTTTCAGGAAAAAGTAGTGACAGAATTGGATTGGTCTAGGAGTTGGATTGGGCGTATTAGGTTAAATAATGTGTTGTGTTAATTCTGTTCTAGTCGGTTCCATCCACTACATGGCACATGTACTGATGAAGCTGAAACAAAAATTGTGAACTTAAATCCATATGAAGTCCTCAGTTTTTCCAAACATTGATTTTTCATAGAAATTGGATCCTGTGATGCACAAAAAATAAATAATCTGTTGGCAAGTAAGTAAGGTATTGTTCTTGCTACCAGGTTCTGATAGTCTGGTGACAGATTGTGGGAGAGCACTGAGCAAGATAGTGCTGATAGCACCTTAGACTCTAAATTCTAGTGTGATATTGTATTCAGAAAGATGTGAAACTACAGGAGGAAAACTTGCTCACATTGAAATGAATGTGAGTTGCTGATGATAGCAATTGAGTGAATTGAGTTATAATCTAAATACAAGCAAGCTGCTAAGTATCCACCTTTTCCCACCTCCTTTTGCGTGTTGTATAGAAATGTGTTATGTTTTAAGCTGTTGGATTGATCTGCACTGATGGTTAATGAAAGCTGAAACACACCCTATTTTAGTTTGCATCAATCCCTCTGAAAAATGCTTTCTGGGTTGTAGTTATTGCTTCACTAATTCATAATGGTACTCTTGTTCCCAAGCCACCAAGAGAATTAACTATCCCTGTGAATCTTTTAATTGTACTTTCATTTTTAATATTCATATTGGTGCTGTAAACTGTTATTTCAAGTTGAGTTTTATTCCGATGCAGACAAATATTTTAAACTTATTACAGTATTATTTCCTGTCAGTTGTTGGTTGATATCTTTAACAGAGTTGTGAATCTAATTTACTGAGCAACCAAATTGTATGAAGCAGCAAATCTTCTGGGAACAAAGAACTACAAGTACTGTGGATTGATCATGGGGATCCTGGTCTGTTCCATTTATGATTGAGATAATTTTCATTTCTAAAATGTGTATTTTGATTATTACATTTTGTCTATCATTGAAAAGAGGTGTTGCCTGGTATTTGAAAACCAAGTGGGCCAAGTTGAGTGTTAGGGCAGAAACATTTCAGGGAACCATGATTATATTAAAAGAGAACTAGGTAAATAATTAAAAATGTGTGGGGCTGTGAGGAAAGAGCAGGACATGGGGACTGACTTGATTACACTACAAAAAGTAATTTGGCTCAATACTTGCTTCTTGTACTGTGGCGACTTCAAAACTTAAATTGTTTTTCCTTTCCCAGGAACGCTGATGCATTTGATTGGATTGGGATTATTCTTTGGTAAACGGCCTAAATTATTCCTAACAGAAAGCAGAAATGTGGCTCCACTCTTGATGAAGTATGTCAAACAATGTAAGTGCCATTACTTTAGACAGTGGGGAAAATACAATTTAGCTGGCTGGTTTTAATATGTGTATAAAGTGTTATTACTTCTATATTTATCAACACATATTTTAAATTTGCTTTATTGCTTTGATAAGATCCAAACTATAAAAGATACTGGCTGAGGAAAGATTAATAGATCATAAAGTTGCCTCACATTGTGCCCAGCCTATTATGACTAAACACACCCTCTTACAGTCTTCCCTTGCCTCACTCTTTTGCTTTGTAATCACTGAAAAACAAAACTTGGTCCAATAAGGAGAAGTAAATATCTGGTAATTTCATGGGTATAACTGGAATTGAGTTGACTTTACTTTTACCCCAGAGGCCCGGTTTAATGACCCAGACGTCAGGAGTTCAAATTCCACAATGGCAGTGATAAATTTAAGAAGAATAAAGCTATCATTATCAGTAAACATGAAACTACTGATTATCTTTACAACAATCACTTGCTTCATTCATGCTGTATGAGCAAGAGAATCACCAGTGTTAATTGGTATGGCCTATGAATGGTTCCAGTCATAGAGATTATGACTGGCTCGAAATTAACTTCTGAACTACCTGAATGAATTACTTTGTTGTATCAAAGCCACTTTCTCTGAGGGAGTATTTTCACCATGGATGATTGTTCAAGAGGTGGTTTAGTGCAATATCAAAGTCAATCAGAATTGGGTGATCAATATTGGAATGGCTGTTCACATCTTATAAATAAACAATATATTCTACTCCATTTCTTCATGTGATCAAAACTAATCAGGAAACTGCATAGTTCAGTTCAATTGGTATCTTTTACAGAATGATTTCCATATTAGTCAGGACTAACCTATCTACCTTTTGCAGAGAAACAATGTCTAGTAAAGTCAGCCAGTAATGTATTTCAAGTACATTGCATGTCAAGAAAAAAAAGAACTGCCTGATGCTCACCTTATTGCTGCAGAGGTAAAAATGGGCTTTTCAGCCCCTTGAGCCTAAACCATCAATCAATAAGATCTCAGCTGATTCGGTCTTGACTTCTGCCAATTTCCTGCCCTCTCACCATACCTTTTGACTCCCTTGAGTCTATATATATTCAGTGACTCCATCTCTACAACATTCTGGAGTACAGCAGCACTTTGAAGATTCATAATCCTCAGAGATGAAATTTGCTTCTCATCATCTGAAACTGATGCCCCATTTTCTGAAACAATCCATGCTCCCTCAGAACCATAAAAAGAATTTCTTCTTGTCTGTACTGCAGGAGTATAGTTCCAAACTGTCATCTTATGTAAAGCCTCTCATTCTGATGAAACAGTCTAATGAATGTTCCCTACATTGCCTCCAGTGTGAACCATTCTTCCTCAAATAAAGAGACCAAGACTGTCGGTGGCAGTCCACAAGTGTTCTCACTATTGCCTGATATTTTTATGTCAATACTTCCCTCCTTTTATTCTCCACATCCATTCAATAAAGGTCATCATTTCATTAGCCTTTCTAGTTACTTACTGTATCTACATGATAGCATTTTCATGTATGGGGACAGCAGTATTTTGTAGTCACACCTACTTAAATAATAATTTACTACTTTTTTTCTTTTATTTTACATTTTATCACATTATGCAGGATCTACCAACTGTTTGTTCACTTAACCTATCCTTTACAGCCTCTTTATGTCTATCTCACAACGGGCTAACAGCACACTCAGTCCCGTCATCCTTCAAAGTAGATGAGAAGTAATTGAGGGCCAGCATTGATCCCCCTCAGTCTGTGGCACACACAATCTAGTATTGACTGATCTATCCCGGTTCTGTTTCTAGCAATTAACCATGTCAATATATTGCTGTCATGTGCATGCTCCCTTGTTGGGTAACCTTAAATAATGGCTTTGCTGAATGCTTAAGATGACTCTATAAGGTCAGCAAGAACCATGTCATCAGGAAGGCAAAGCAAGAGTACTCACAGAAAATTTACATGCACCTTTGTGACACCAGGGACACGCAGCACACATGGCAAGGTATGCAAATCATAACGGACCATAAATCCACCCTGTGTGTCAGTGACAGCGGTGCCTCCCTTCCTGATAGGCTGAATGCTTTCCATGCATGATTTGATGCAATGATTGATGTGACATGGTGTAAAGCCGCTTCTCCCCCTGAGGAACAGGCACCCCGTCTGGCTGCAGCTGAATTGAGGAGGATCCTAGCAAACCTGTGCAAAGGGCAACGCACCTGGTTAGGTGCTGAGGGACTGTGAAGCCCGGCTAACAGAGGTCTTAATGAACATCTTTAGCATTCCTATGCAACGATCCTCTGTTCCTGCAGGCTTCAAGGCAGCCAACATCAATCTGGTGCCCAAGAGAGCGATAGTAACTGGCCTAAAAGATTACTGCCCAGTGGAACTGACCTCAACAATCATCAAGTGTTCTGAGTGGCTGGTCATGGATCATATAAAGTCCCACTTTCCAGCTACATTGGACCCTTACTGGTCTGCCTACTGCTCAGACCAGTCCACTGATGATGTCATAGTCTCAGCCATCCATTCCACCCTGTCCCACCTAGAAAACGATGCCTCATAGGCCAGGGTGTTGTTCATTGACTTCACCTCGGCATTTAACACATCATCCCTCAGGCTGGTGGGTAAATTGTCCTCATTGGGAGTCTCCACACCCCTCTCTGTAACTGGATCTTGGACTTCTTGAAGGAAAGACCCCAGTCAGTCGGATTTGGCAGCGATATCTCAAGCTCCATCACGCTGAGCACTGGTGCCACCCAGTGCTGTGTGCTCAGCCTGCTCCTGTTCACTGCTGACTCATGACTATACTGCTAGGTCCAGCTCAAACGGCATCAGTTGCACTGATGATACTGGTGGGTGGCTTCACCAGCAACAATGATGAGTCAGCATACAGAGAGGAGGTAGAGAGGCCTGTCAAAGAAGAACAATCTGAGTCTCTATGCAGAGATGATTGTGGACTTCAGGAAGGCAGAGGTTAACCATTTTCCATTACCCACCAATTGCTCTACCACGGAGAGAGTGAAGAGCACAAAGTTCCTTGGTGTTCACATAATGGATAATCTAATCTGGATCCACACCACCACCTCATTAGTCGAGAAGCACAGTAGCATCTACAATTCCTGAGGAGATCAAGTTGTGCAAGGCTCCCCCTCCCTATTCTAACAACTTTCTGCTACAGTACCATTGAGAGTGTCCTGTTCGGCTGCATCATCATGTGGTACAAAAACGGCAAGGCATTAGACCGCAAAACTCTGCTGAGGATAGGATCAATGGGGTCTCCCTTCCCGTGCCACCCCCACCCCCCACACCCCACCCCCATGTGCTTGTGATATTTACCAGGAGCATTGCATACGAAGGCCCTGAAGCAGTGATGAGGATCCCAACCACCCATCCCACAATCTCTTTGACCCACTACCATCAGGAAGGAGGTACAGGAGCATCAGAACTAGGACTGCTAGACTGGGTAGCAGCACCTTTCCCGAGGCTGTAAGACCAATGAATGCCCTACTGCCACCAAGGTCTTCCCACTGGGATGGTGAGAACCGTCTCGGCCCGAAACATTGACTATATTCTTCCATAGATGCTGCCTGGCCTGCTGAGTTCCTCCAGCATTTTGTGTGTGTTTTGTGCAATTTGAATTATATTTTATTAACTTATTTGTGGTAATATTTTATGTGCTTTGTATGATACATGTATTGCGGTTGTACCGTGGTTTGGAGGAATGTTTCGTCCGGTTGTATATAGTATATATACGGTCAGATGATAGTAAACTTCAACTTGGTTTTTTGATAAATTTATCACACTGCTAGTTCCTAACATCCACTCTATTTGTTACATCGCAAAGAGCTATTGCAAATTTATCAAACATAATAGAAGCTATTTTAAACTTGCCTCCTCATCCTTCCCAATCTATTAAATTGAAATTTTCCATTGAAGGTGATTGCTATTTGAATGATAAACCTCCATCAGATCATCTGTAAGTCTAAAATAAATGAGGTCAGCTTGAATAGTTGAAGTTCTTTAACAGTGAATTATGTTTGCAGCTCTCAATACTGTTCATGATACTCCAAATACAGCAGGATCTGCCCAGTGAAAATGTCTTTTGACATGCTGAGTGGTTTTAGTAGTATCACAGGACCGTGTTAGGTTCAGCAACAGTTTCACTACATTGTTTATGACTTCTGTGAGCCGTAGATAATAACACCGGGATCTCTTGCTCTCTCAGTGCTTCTCATTATCATTCTGTCAAATGTCAGTAATGCTGGATATGATATGAGTATAATCTCATATTGTCTGATCTTTCAGAAATCCTACTACAGTAAATTTTCATTAACTTTCATAAACTTTCATTGCATCCAGAATTGTAATGCATCCAATAAAAAAAACTACAAGAATATTAAGCAATTTCATATTTTTGAGGTGTGAAGAGACATTTTTAGTTTGTTATATAAACATGCAGTGCAGTGTGAGCTCAGTAACAGTGATATCCTCTTGAAGATTTGATATTTCATGTGATGGTGAATGCATCATCAATGCATAGATTATATTTATTTTTGCTGTACTTTACATTAATTCTGTGTGGCCTTAAAGTGCAGAAATGCAGTGTAAACCATTGCTATTTAAATGGTAAGTAGATAATGTATAGTTTGGCAATTTATTTAAAAGTTAAATTTCGAGGCAGGTTCGATGTTCTCATTTAAAGTTAAGTTGGATAGCTATATGGATAGGAAAGGCATGGAGGGTTATGGGCTGAGTGCAGGTCGGTGGGACTAGGTGAGAGTAAGAGTTCGGCACGGACTAGAAGGGCCGAGATGGCCTGTTTCCGTGCTGTAATTGTTATATGGTTAAATACTAGTGTGTGATGTACTGCAGTGGTTATTTTGAGCAGTTCTTATGCAACCAGTATAATTATACAACTAGAATCTCCCAATCTTCATGGATGCAGGGTGCCTGAGTGTTCATTGCATAGATTTTATTGTAATGTATGAATTTAAACTGATGCTTAACTGCCAATATGAATGTCAATCCTTTGCATTTAAAGGCCTTTGTTCTTGAACATTTTACAGTATTTTGGTAGCTATTTTGAAATGAGAAATCAGATATGTTAATAATTTTCATTTCAATTTTGTTTTATTCTTTCTGGTTTAGCACTTTGGCTGTTTGTAGGTTTGGGACTGTTAGGATTAGGTCAACGATTTATATTGTATCAGAAGAAATTACACAACTCAGTGGGTATCCCGGTGAGTAAGATTTTTATTTCCAGTTGTTTATAGGAATGTTAACAATGCGTTTTGGTTCAGTCAGAAGTAGCAGAGTCAGAATCAGGTTTATTATAACTGACATATGGTGTGAAATTTGTTGTTTTGTTGCAGCAACATAATGGAAGGTATAAAAATCACCAACAGTAACAAAAGTAAATAGTGTAAAAGAGGAATAATGAGGTTTTGTTTATGGAGCATTCAGAGATCTGACGGTGGAGGGGAAAAAAGTTTTCCTAAAACACTGTGTAGGTCTTCAAGCTACTGTACCAGCTCCCCAATGATAGTAATGCAAAGAGGGCATGTCCAGGATAGTGAAGGATGCTACCTTCTTGAGTCACCACCTCTTAAAGGTATCCTCGAGAGCGAGGAGAGTTGTGCGTGTGATGGAGCAGGCTGAGACTACAACCTCATACAGCTGCTTTCAATACAACACATCAGAGCCTCCGTACGTGGTGATATTGCAACCAGTCCGAATTCTCACAACTATATAGCTGTAGAAATTTGTCAGAGTATTTAGTAACATACCAAGTCTCTTAAAACTTCTAAGTATGGCCACTGGCATGCCTTCTTCATAATTGCATAAATGAGTTGGGACTGACCCAAAACAATTGTGGCATGGAAATTATAACTAGGAAGCCTGCATTATCAAGTTAAGATTTTTTTAAAAGTTATATGCTGTACACTATGATTATGCGCCATATCTTTGATTCATTTTTTCTTCCCATCATCTCTATCCTTCATGACCAGTCTGTGAAGAAAGATTTCTCAGCTATGATATGGTCTTACAGATTTGGGTATGACAATCAAGGTTGGCCAAGTTTAGAAAGATCTGCCGAGCTTATCGAACAAACAGGTACTGCATGTATTCTGTTTTAGGCTCAAGTAATTTAATAAGAATATCTAAATATTTAAAAATGTTAAAATAATCATTCTGCAAGTATTATACTGAACTCTGCCATGGATGATCCCAATCCTGGCTGTGAAAGGAAGAGAGCTGGACATAGGACACAAATGCCAACAGAAGCTGTAAGACCTCATCCTTGGGAGACGGGCTAGACCGGGGGACAACTTTAAAGGCTGACTCAGGATAGAGGACACTGGTGAGCTGCTGTTGGTGGTCTATGCCTCAGTACGGGTGATGGGCTTAAGAAGAATAAATATTTTACTATGATGTTTTGCACTTTTTTTGTGATCTGAGGTTTCTGTTTTCTTTGCTGGAAGATGTTGATTGCTGGTTGATGTAAAGGCTATGTAGGCATTGTTGGAATAAGGGTATTGTAGGCAAAGAGAGGGTATTTTGTTTGTCTTTAGTCACCCAAAATTTGGTATAGAGATGCTCCTTGAATTATTGCACATAAGAATTTAAAATTCTTCCATGGGCATCACAAGCATGACATTGTCTATCCCAAACTGAGAAATTGATGGAGTGCTTAACTTCTTGAACCATTGCATATCTTAATACAAAGGGCTTGCTAGCTCTTCATCTGTCAGAGTCAATAACATTGATGTGAGGCTGGAGCATCTTTTGGTAATTCACACTAATGACTATCCCTTTTAAGCTTATGTTCTCTAGTAGCCCAGCTTCCATAAAGGCTCATTTGCGATTATGTTCCAAAACATGTGCACATGTATATTTCCAACCAATAGTTGGGAATCCTGCTAATTTTTACTCTACTACCTAGAATCTCTGATGCCACAAATAGTGTTACTTGAAATCAGCTGTCCATTTAGATTAGCTATAAAGCTTCTGATTCAAAAGAGAACAAAATGTAGCTTGCCCTCCATCCCTTGTGACATAATTTTCTTAATTTCTGCTGCCACTATTTGTTGCTTCAGTAAGGAGAACACATTGGTGAAGAATATTGCATCCCTTGTGGCCATCTGCCCACAGGTACATGGACTGTAAAGGGTTTAGAAGGTAAGGGATTGTGTTAGTACTGACAATTGAGAATGTGCACTGAGGATGCTGCTGCTGGTCCATGTATGATGGCAGAAGTATGAGGAAGTGAAAGTAGTAACAGTGAGTCCCGTAACAGAGCATTGAAATAGGGGTAGTTTGGTGGATTACAGTGATTGAAGTAGAGTGCAGGCAATTGGAGAAGGATAGGGATCCGGTATAAGAGGGTAAAGAACTCAGTGGGAAGTAATGACAGATCTGATGTTGGAGGATTAGCTGGGAAAATTGTGCTACGTTTGAGAAAGATACTTTAATTTCTCGTATACTCAGCCTCTTCTCCCTGCCATTGTAAGTCACCTCCAATAACACAGTTGCCTGCAGTGAACATTCTCCAGCTATAGTTTTGCCTCCACCAGAATTGATGTTGCTCTCAACTTTCTGTTTAACATCCACTCCCCTTCCCACCCAGAACATGCATGGATTTTCCCTTGTATTTACTATCCAATCCATTGATGTCCATATTAAACATTATGCTAAAACAAAACTCCCCACTCTTTCTCTCTCCTCCTCAATCAGAATTCCAAAGGGACTGTGGCTTCAATTATACTGGTCTATTCTTCCATCTTCACCAATGTTCATTTAGCTTCTCAAGCAACCTCAAGAGATGGAGCAAGTTCTCCTGTTACCGCCTGTCAGGGGCCAAATACACTTTTCGTTGTGAAACATGGTTAGGACACTGAATGTATACCAAATTTGATCCTCACGATGAGGTCTTCTCTACATTAGGGAAATCCAATATTGATTGAGCAATCACTTTTGCAGAATATTCCTTTCGGACTGCAAAGACAATCATGAGCTTCAGATGGTCACTTTAATTCCCCAGCGCATTTCCATTATGACCTCTTTGTTTTTACCTCTTGACCTCTAGTTGCATCACACAGCACAGAAAAAGGCTCTGCAGCCCAACTCATCCATGCCAGTTTATCTCAGCTTATCTTAGACGTATTGTAATAGTAAATTATAAATTCTTCCAATGGAACCCTTCATCGAAGTGTGCATACTCATAATAGTATCTAACAGGTCAGCATCCAATATGTAAGGAAAATTACTTAAATATTTTTGTAAGAAATGTCTAACTTGAAGGTATTGCAGAAAGTATGAGTATGAAAGAGAATATTTATCAACTAATTGTTCAAAGGACATCAGTCTATCTTCTTTAAATAAATCCAAAAAAGAATTAATACCTTTGTTTTTCCAAAGTAAAAAAATTGGATCACTCAAAGAAGGCTTAAAAAAGTAATTTCGATAAATTAAACTACAAAGTTCAAAATTTTTAAGGTTAAAAAATTGCGGAACTGGAGCTAAGTTTGTAAAGAATGCTTAATCACAGGGTGTAAGTTTAAATTAGCAGCTTTAGCTAATTGTATAGGTAAAGCAGCTCCCAATAACGAGGCTAAATAAAACTGTTTCACAGCTTTCAATTCCAAGTCTGCCCAAATTGGCCGATCGTTCTTATCAACCCAGTATAACCAAAAAGACATGTATCGCACATTAACAACCCAGTAATACATTCTTAAATTAGGCAAAGCGAGACCTCCATCCTTTTTCAACTTTTGTAAGTGACATTCACTAATTCTTGGTCTTTTATTATCCCAAATAAAAGATAAAATAATAGAATTAATCCTCAGCCTCATTCTTTTCCCTTCTCCCCACAACCTTAGGCACCCTTACTAATCAAAAAACTATTAACCTCAGCTTTAAATATACCCAATGATTTGGTCTCAACCACCATCTGAGACAAAGAATTCTACAGATTCAGCACCCTCCGGCTAACGGAATACCTCCTCTTCTGTGTTCTAAAGGAGCGTCCTTCTGTTTTGAGGCAGTGCCCTCTGGTCCTAGACTAAACTGCCTAATCCATCTATCCCACATAGCGCTCCATTTTTTCTATCTTTCATGTGCTATTTAAGTTTCTTAAATGTCCCTAATGTATCTGCATCTACCACCACCCCTGGTAGGGCATTCCACACACCCACCACTCTCTGTGGTTTTAAAAAAAACCTATCTCTAACATCCCCCTATACTTTCCTCCAATCATCTTAAAGTTATGCCTTCCCATTGACAGATTTGATTTCTAATTGCTGACCACACAGTCACTCTGATAGATACTTTATTGATCCCAAAGAAAATTGGTGTCACAGTAGCATTACAAGTGCACAGATATACAAATATAAGAGAAGTAAGAAAGAATATTAAAAAAGCAATAAAGAATATTAAAAAAAGTTACCTAAAAATAAGTTGTGTGCATCAAGCACATTCACTGCGGAGCTGTACAAAGGGAGAATGACACTTGCCAGTGTTTGGCACATAACCTTCTAACCTTTTCCAGTCCATGTACCTGTCCAACTGTCTTTTCAAAGTTGTTATTATAGCAGCTCATTCCAAATAAGTGCCACCCTCTGCATGTAAAAAAAAGAACACATTGTCCTTCTAGTTCCTCAAATCTTTCCCCTCTCACCTTAAGCCTATACCCAGTATTTCATCATACCCCAGCTCTGGAGAGAAAAGACTGAGTGTATTCTCCCAATCTATGCCTCTCATGATTTTATACAACTCTATAAGATCACATCTCAGTCTTCTACGTTTGATGGTATGAAATCCTAGCCTGTCCAACCCTGTCCCAATAATTCAGTCTCTCAAGTCCTGGTAAATAATTTCTGTACTCTTTCCAGTTTAATACCATCTTTCCTATAGCAGTGCAACCAAAACTTAACATAATACTGCAAGTGTGGCCTCCTCTATAACCACACCATGGCCTCCCAACATTTATTCTTGACTCCTGGCTTGTGAAACCCCTGTCCTTTGAGATAAATGTATATCCGGTCTCTCTGAATCTGCTCCAGTAACTTGCCTACCACAGGTGTTAGACTTGCTAGCCATCAGTTCCCTGTTTTTTTTTTCTTGGCTGCCCTTACATAAAGGCATAACATCCACTGCCTTACAGTCTACTGTGGGATGGTGGGGTGAAGATATATGTCCACCAAAGGAGGTGTAAAGCACTGCTTCCCTCTGCTAGCCTGCAGCTCACTCTTGGGTAAAGTGCAGCATCTGCTTAGCCTCCTGATCTGGGTTTGTGAAGCCATGGGAGCAGGTGCTGGATGGTCATGTGACCAGCTGGTGCATATCACAAGTCCTGGTTATGCAACTACTGATGCCAGGCAGACAATCTCTGAAGAGTATGGATGACATCTGGGATCACCTGTCACGTAACGACACTGCTCAGAAGAAGGCAATGGCAAATGACTTCTGTAGAAAAAAATTGCCAAGAACAATCATGGTTGTGGAAAGACCGTGATCCCCCACGTCATACAATGTGACATATAATGAATGGACGAACAGTCTACCATAGCTCACAATGACGCAAATATCTCAGCCAGGGCTCCTGCAGTTTCTTTACCCTCCCACAATATACCTGATCAGGCCCTAGAGATTTGTCTGATTTCATCACTTTTGAGACATTCAGCCCTCCCTCTAATGATGATGATCTCTAAGACCTCTCCATTTACTTTTTCTAGTTTTGAAGTCTTTGTCTTTCTCCATGGGGAAAACAGAGGAGAAATATTCACTTAGGAGCTTGTCCATCTTCTGCAGCTCTACACAAGTGTCCTGTTGGTCTTTGAGGGACCCTATTCTCTCCCTAGTTGCTCTTTTTCTCTGAATATATTTAACCTGTTATGTATTTTCCTTAATCTTCTCTGCCAAGCTTATCTCATGCCTCCTTTTGCCCTCCTAATTTCCTGCACTCCTTATACTTTTCCAGGGATTCACTTGATTTCAGCTGCCTGTACCTGAAAAATGTTGCCTCCTTTTTCTTGGCCAGAGTCTCAACACTGCTCACCATCCAGAGCTTCCTATTCCTCTTCCTACAAGCCTTATCCTTCATGCTCATTGGAAAATGCAGACTTTCAGTCTTGCTAGCTCACCTTTTTTAAAAAAACCCCACTTACCTAGTTCTTTTGCCTGCAAACAACTTCTCCAATCAACATTTGCAAGCTCCTCACTAATAATACCAAAACACACCGTACCCCAATTTAGTACTTGAACTTGTGGGATAATTCTGTTCCCTTCCCTAACTTTTAAAAAATCTATTAGAACTAACGTCACTGATTCCAAAGTGCTCTTCCATTGTCACCTCAGTCACTTAACCTGTCATATTCCTCTAGTAAAGCCCCTCCACTATATATTTTCCTGAACTCACTTAACAGATTCCACCACATTTAAGCCAACAATATGGCAGTCCAAATCTATATCAGTAAAGTTAAAATCCCCTACTATGACAACCTTACTATGAAACTCTCACAATCTCCTTGCATATTTGGACTTCTAATTCATGTTGCCTATTTGGGGGCCTACAGTACAATCCCAGCAATAGGCTAATCCCTTCCTTATTTCTTTCTTCTACCCATAAAGCCTCACTGTACGATCTCTGACTACTGCTGTGAGATTCCCTACAATCAAAAATGCAACTCCCTTCCCTCTTTGTTCCACTTCGATCTCATCTAAAGCACCTTTATCCTGAAACCTTAAGCTGCTAGTTCCTGTCCCTCCTTTAACTATTTTTCTGTAATGACTATAATATTCATTTCCCATATATCTATCCAATCCCTAGATGCATCTGCTTTACCTATCAGACTTCCTGCATTAAAATAAATGCCAATTAATCCAATGGATTTTTACTTGTTCCTGACCATTGTCTTGCCTGTTATACCTATTCAACTTGCCATCGCTTTCCAGCCTCATATTTATCTTTAATACTGTTCCATTGTACATTTGAAGAACATTACCTCATTTTCTGATTAGGCTCTCGGAGTTAGCAATTTCAAGTAATCAGCTATCCAATTTTGTACTGTTAGCATTTTCTTTTAATCTAGTAATTTCAGAGTTCATTCATTTCCTGTATACACCTGTCCCAGAAATATCCACTGATCTTTACTGGCCTGCAGCACGTGTCACTCAGTCAGTCCTGCCCTCTACCCTTTCACAGATTTCCCTCTGTTCTCCATGACCCTGCTCCAGCGCTTTTCATTACAGTATATAAATTTCTTAATCAGCCTCGGGCTCTCTCTGCAGCTCCTGCCTGATCTGCTAAGTGCCACAGACAGCTGTGGAGGCCAAGACCATAGGCATATTTAATGCGAAAATTGTTAGTTCCCTGATTGGTCAGGGCATCAAAGGATATGGCGAGAAGGCAGGTGTATGGGGTTCAGTGGGATCCGGGATCATTCATGATGGAATGGCGGAGCAGACTTGATAGGCTGAATGGCCTAATTCTTCTCCTATGTCTCATGGTTTAAGTGTTTCTTGCATTTTTTGCTTCATGCCAATGTTTAGATCATCTTTAACAAGCTGCTTTTTAAATGGTGTCAGCTAAATATGATACAGGCATCACATTGGCTACGTTTTATGTCGGTATTTGTAAAACTGATTCATGCACTTGAAATTATGCTGCAGGTTATACTTCCAGGATGATTTGGGCATGTATTACCACCCATTACCTAATAATCTCCTCTGTTAACTATAACCCTTCTTAACTCAGCACCCTGTTATCAACGATAGGTGCTGACTTAATTACCATATTGGAAAGTGATGCCTCTAAACCTTTCCTTGGAAATAACGATCTCACCATGTGGCTGGGAGAGAAGTTGGGATTTTACACGGATTTTGGTCCAAGCACAAAAGATCACACCTGGGGGTAAGTCTTTGACAATCATTTTCATCAGTTGTTCTCAACCTTTTTCTGTTTGTTGCCCCCTTGTGACATTCATTTACTTCTGTGGCCCCCACCCTCCATAGTCTCTGTTAGTTGCTAAAGTTTTTTGGTTAACTGTACTAATTATTTGAATATACAGTCAATATTTATGTTTTAATGGATTATAGTATAGGTATTATATGTTAAATATAATATTACAGGTGTAAATGAAAAAAAAATTCAAAGCTCTGAATAGGATACTACATTTATAATATATATAATATTCTTCCAACCAGCAATGAAAAAGTGCTTATCACTGTGACTTTCAATATTTAGTGAGATCCTTGCCACTGATACAAACTATTGAGTCTTTGAATATCTGGTTGCAACTTGGTTAAAGGTTATCGAAGATCACCTCTTTTCACATCAAGGTGGTTATGAACTTTTGATAGCAGGTGAAGAATTTGACTGAAACCACATTCAATTAGATAAGAAGTGGCAAATCCAATTAAAAACAACTTTGCTTTCCCCCACAGCTGTGGAAACTTACCTTGAATATCACTAGTTATCCAGAAATTTTGCTTGCCGTGTTTCAATTTTGCTTGAGCAGTTCAAAAAGACATTCTTGCAGTAGATTAGATTCAACTTTATTGTCATTGTGCCAAGTACAGATACAAAACCAATGAAATGCAGATAGCATCTGACCAGAAATGCAAAGAATAGTGTTATTTACAAAATAACTGCGAATAAAAAGTAAGTGCTACAGCACACAAATATAAAAGTACTGAGACAGTACAATACGGATGCAATACTGCTTAGCGCTGTGATGTGAGGTTCAGCAGGGTCACAGCCTCAGGGAAGAAGCTCTTCCTGTGCCTGCTGGTGCGGGAGCGGAGGCTCCTGTAGCGCCTACTGGATTTGAGGAGAGTAAAAAGTCCATGGTTAGAGTGAGATGCATCCTTGATAATGCTTTACACCCTGCCCAGGCAGCGTTTATGGTAGATGTTCTCAATGGTGGGCAATTGGGTGCCGATAATCTGCTGGGCAGTTTTCACCACACGCTGGAGTGCTTTGCGGTCCGATACAGGACAATTGCCATACCACACTGAGGTGCAGTTGGTGAGTATACTCTCAATGGTACAGCGGTAAAAGTCCATCAGTATCCTGGGACAGAGGTGAGCTTTCTTGATGCTCCGCAGGAAATAAAGGTGCTGTTACGCCTTTTTGATCAGGATGGAGGAGTTCAGGGACCAGGAGAGATCCTCAGAAATGTGGAGACCAAGGAATTTGAAGCTTGATACACGCTCCACTACGGTTCCATTGATGTAGATGGGGACGTGAGTATAGCTCCTAGCATGCCTGAAGTCCACATTGATCTCCTTGGTCTTTTGGTCTTCTGGGTGTTAAGGGCCAGGTTGTTGTCGGCACACCACGCGGTCAGGTGCTGGACCTTGTCCCTGTAGGCCGTCTCATCATCCCCTCTGATCAGGCCAACCACTGTAGTGTCGTCTGCAAACTTGATTATGGAGATAGAACCATGTACAGGAACGCAGTCATAGGTGAAAAGGGAGTACAGAAGAGGGCTCAGTACACAGCCTTGAGGCACGCCGGTGTTCAGGGTGAGAGTGGAGGAAGAGAGGTTGTCTAACTTAACTGATTGGGGTCTGTTAGTCAGAAAGTCCAAGGTCCAATTGCAGAAGGATGAGCTGATAACAAGCTGGCGAAGTTTGGTGATTAGCTTGGAGGGGATCACAGTATTGAATGCCGAACTAAAGTCAATGAATAGCATTCTGATGTAAGAGTTGGGGCTGTCCAGGTGGATCAGGGCAGAGTGAAGTGCCGTGGAGATGGTGTCCTCTGTTGACCTGTTGGTGCAATAGGCAAATTGATGGGGGTCCAGGGTAGTGAGCAGACAGGATTTCGGATGTTATAGAACTAGTCTCTCAAACCACTTTGCAGTGATGGGGCTGAGTGCAACTGGGCGGAAGTCATTCAGGTCCATGGCAGTGGAACGCTTCGGCACTGGCACGATGGTGGCGATCTTGAAGCTTGTGGGGACAACTGCCTGGGCCAGGGACAGATTAAAAATGTCCATGAAGACTCCAGTCAACTGCCCTGCACAGACTCTGAGCACACGGCCAGGTATTCCATCTGGACCAGCTGCCTTCCGTACATTCACCCTGCTCAGGATGGCGCAAACATCAGAGGTGGAAAGTGAGAGAGGCAGTTCACCAGGTGGGAGATCCGCTTTGAGGGTGACCTCCCTGTTCTTGGTCAAAGCGAGTGTAGAAGTAATTGAGCTCATCAGAGAGGGAAGCAGAGCTGGAAGGGGGCACAGTACTAGGTGGTTTGAAGTCTGTAATGACCTGTATGCCATGCCACATGTGCCGGGGGTCTGAGGAGTTGAAATGCTCCTCGATTCTCTGTTCGTATATGTGTTTAGCCGGAGAGATTCCCCTCCTCAGGTTGGCCCTGGCTGAGCTGTAAGCCTCCACCCGGTCTCCAGACCTGAAGGCTGAATCTCTGGCTTTGAGCAGGAGGCGAACTTCTCTGTTCATCCACGGTTTCTGACTGGGGAAAACTTTTACTTGTTTTTGTGATGTCACTTTATCTACACACTTGTTAATGTGCTGACAAGGTTTCTCACATTCACTCCAAATGGATCCACCACCCGGTCTGGAATATGCACCTGCAGTAGGTCTGAACTGAAATTTCTTATTAGTGTGCAGTTGTTTCAAATGATCAAGATATACAATCAAATTGTCATCTTGCAATTCTATATCAAAAGTGGCCAGTGAAGGAAATGCGTAAACATGTGAAGTCTGAAATTGCTGCTGAAAGTTTTGGGTTTTCCAGGGAAAGAGGTAATAGTTTCTTTGCATGATATGAGATTGCAGTTTTCTTTTCCTTGTGACTGTTTATTTAATAAATTCAGGTTTTCAAATATATCTGACAGTTAAAATATGTCAGAATGGCCTGATCATCATTCAAAAACTGACCATATGCCATCAGAAGGGCTTCATGATCATGCTTTGTGTTTTTATTCATTTGCAGGGCAAACCTCTTACCTCACTGTTGTGCAGCTAGTGGTTTTTCCACATTGTCTGAGGTTTCATCAGTACTGATGAGATGCTCAAGGGGATGGTTTGAATGGTTTCATATGTGCTCTAATATATAACAGTAGAAATTACAACATCAGACAGCATCAATGAGTCTCACCTATCAAGCTCTCCCTTCTCCACCCTGTATCTCTTTCACCAACTTCCCAGTTTTTTTACTTCATCTCTCCCTCTCCAGGTTTCACATATCACCTTGTGTTTCTCTCTCCCCTTCACCCACCTTTTAAATCTACTCATCTTTTTTTCTCCAGTCCTGCCGAAGTGTCTCGGCCCAAAATGTCAACTGTACTTTTTTTCTATAGATGCTGCCTGGCCTGTTGAGTTCCTCCAGCATTTTGTAAGAGTTGGCAGAATCAAAGATTCAACTATATTATGTGGTGTGATGACTTTTGCAATTAAATTTGTCATCTCATAGGATGCATGTAAACCTTTGTCTTGTTTATAGGCATCCATTAGTCTCGTGAGACCATGGATTTGCGCCTTGAAAGGTTTCCAAGGCGCAGGCCTGGGCAAGGTTGTATGGAAGATCGGCAGTTGCCCATGCTGCAAGTCTCCCCTCTCCACGCCACCGATGTTGTCCAAGGGAAGGGCACTAGGACCGAGACAGCTTGGCACCGGTGTTGTCGCAGAGCAATGTCTGGTTCAGTGCTCAAGGACACAACACGCTGTCACAGCTGAGGCTCAAACTAGCGACCTTCAGATCACTAGACCGACGCTTTAACTACGTGGCCATGTGCCAAACCTTTGTCTATCTTATTATTATATTGTGTTTTGAAATAATCCAGTACCATCTTTCGTGCCCTTATTTCCTGTCTCAAAGTACTTGATCAGCTTACACGGCCATGTACTTTCAAGTGAAAGTGTAGTCATACAAATTAGGCACAGCAGAATCCTTTTTGTCCCGTGGGGATTCACCACCCTCTGCCAAAAGAAAATTTTCCTTACCTCAGTTCTAAATGGGTGTCTGAAGCTGTGCCCTCTGGTCCTAGACTCCCCCACTTTATGAAACATCCTCTCCGTCTAGGCATTCCAATATGCAATAGATTTCAATTATATTCACCTTCAGTCTTCTAAACTCCACTGAGTACAGGCAGAGACCCAACAAACACTCTTCATATGTTAACCCTTTCATTCCTGGAATCATTCTCATGTACCACCTCTGGACCCTCTCCAACAGCAGCACATCTCTTCGTAAATTAGGGGCCCAAAACTACACACAATACTCACAATAAGTGAGGTCTGACCAATAA
Organism: Mobula birostris; assembly: GCF_030028105.1. NCBI lineage: Eukaryota > Metazoa > Chordata > Chondrichthyes > Myliobatiformes > Myliobatidae > Mobula > Mobula birostris. The sequence continues at coordinate 61,810,543 of NC_092372.1, read as the reverse complement.
AGCCTCAGCATTACATCCTTTCTTTCCTCTTGAAATAAACGCTAACATTGCATTTGCCTTCCTTACCATGTACTCAACCTGCAAGTTAACCTCTAGGGAATGCTGCGTTAGGATTCCCACGTCCTTTTGCACCTCTGATTTTTGAATGTTCTCCCCCATTTAGAAAATAGTGTACGCCTTTATTCCTTCTGCCAAAGTGCATGACCATGCACTTCCCTACACTATATTCCATCTACCTCTTCCTTGTCCATTCCCTCAATCTAAGTCCTTCTGCAGACAGCCTGCATCCTCAACACTACCTGCCCCTTCCACCTATGTAGTCATCAGAGGTCTCCCAGAGTTTCCACATCCCACCCAAAGAAAAAACCACTGCCTCTGGACCCATTCTCAGCGCACTAGCTATGTACTAACAGAGAGAAAAAAAGCTTACTAGAAACTTCCTCTCCTGTGCTTGCCCAAGCTTGTTGAGCCAAAGCTGGACCACTCTAACACTGCCCTACCCACATAATGGCTGCTCCACTTAACACTTTCTTTCTTTTTATTGGCTCCTTGCTGATTTCAGCCCACCAAAAAAGAGCCAGAAAGCACCCAAGCTCATTTATTAAACCTCATGCTACGTCCCTAATGAATGACCTCTTGCGCTGATTGCAGTCCACCAAAAATATACTTTTTATATGTATGTATATGTTTGTATTTATCGTCCCTTATGGGTTTGTGTATATGTGTATTTTCCCTCAAACACGTGTTCTCTACCAGAGGCCTGGGAGTTTCAAGGTTTGGCGCAGTATCTTTGCTCCTCCAAGTAGTGCGCTGTTCTGGACCAAGACCTCAGATGTTATTCCTGAGATTTATTGGCACCACTCACCCAGTCCAGGAGTCACAGCTCCAAGTGCTCTTATCACCATTGGTATTACTCTGGCTTTAACCTTCCATATTCTTTCTATCAGCTCTTTCTAGCCCTGGTATTTCTCCAGCTTCTCATATTCTTTCTCCCTGATGTCACTGTCATTCTGGATTGCCACATCTATTATTATTGCTTTCTTCTGTTATTTGTCCAATTGTTACCTCGTCTGGTTGGTTGGCCAGTACCTGCTTATCAGTCTGTATTTGGAAGCCCCACAGGATCTTAGTTTTGTCATTCTTTACTACTGTCTTGGGGGTTTCCTATTTTGACTTGGGCATGTCCAATCCACAGATGTTCCTGTACATGATTCCTGCAACTTGTGTATGTTGTCCCTGTCTGCATCTTGCACCCTGCTACCATGTGCTTGATGGTTTCAGCAGATATTATATAAAATATAAACAGTAACAACTATAGAGTCGTGTGAGTAGGCTCTATAGAAAATTAGTAAATGTCAAAGAATTATAACAAGTATATATAATTTCACATGAAAAAGTATCAGTAATGAACATACATGTAAAAATAAAACTAGTTTTTATGAAGTTCTTAGATACATGTTATAAATTTTTTTTAAATGCTATTATATATGCAAGTTCTATGTAGCATAATCACCAAGAAAAGCATTGAACTTCCTTTCAAAATATGATGAGTATCAGGGATTTGATGGAAGTTGCAGCGGTAGAGAGTGATGCAGTGGTAGACTACATGTCTCTCTGCAGTTTAGCTGTTTCTGGCAGATGACCCCACTGCAGTAACTGCAGCCTTCGTGGTCACACTGAACACCACCCAGCTCCACATCCAACCCCAAAATCACTGATTATAGAGTGAGCAGGCGGGCGTGACTACAGGATTCCCTGCAACACAGGTCAGTGGAAGGTAAACGGAACCAGCCTGCTGCTACATGTTCACTAATCAGCTACGCTGCAGGCAGCCCCACCCAATCTTCAATTTGTTCGACATACTCATAATAATTTTAATTAGATTCGTACAATTTGGCCATGCCAGGCTTTCCATATTAATCTCCCTCTGACAGTCTTTCGGTTGGAATTAGATGTTGCTGGTTCCTAGTAACATGTAATTATCTCTGACCAAGTAATCATAATTACTAACTGGTGGAGCACGCTGCAGGGAATCCTGTAGTCACGCCCACCTGCTCGCTCTATAATCAGTGATTTTGGGGTTGGATGTGGAGCGGGCTGGTGCTCAGTGGGTGTGAATGATGATTTCTGTGTGGTCAAGCAGGTGCAGAGATAACACCCCCCCCCACCCCACACTGAGCTGCTTTGTTGCCTTATTTGTTTCATCTAGCATATTTTCCCACTCATTTCATTCAGGGTTCCAATTAAATTACATATATTCATTTTTATTTATATATTTTATTAATATTTAATTAAAACATTAAACTTATCATGGCCCATTCAGAAACTCATGTGGCCTCAGTTTCTTGTTTTCACTTGTGGTCTCTACGATATCCGGTATAGCCACTGGGGGCCATGTGGCCTACATTGTAAACCACTGATTTACACCTCATAGGGTCATAGAAAAGCACAGCACAGAAACAGGCCCTTTGGCCCATCCAGTCCATGCTGAACCATTTAGCCAGCTACTCCCATCAATCTGCACCGCACCATACCCCTACCATCCATGTACCTATTCCAAACTTCTCGTAAACATTGAAATTGAGCTCTCATGCACCACTTGTGCTGGCAGCTCATTCCAAACTCTCACGACCCTCTGAGTGAAGAACTTTTCCCTCATGTTCCTCTTAAACTTTTCACCTTTCATCCTTAACTTATGACCTTTATAGTTCCACCTAACCTCAGTGGAAAAAGCCTGCTTGCATTTACCTTATCTTTACCCCTCATGATTTTGTATGTGTCTATCAAATCTTATCTCAGTCTCTATATTCCAAGGAATAATCTATTAAATCTTTCCTTATCACTCGGATCCTCCAGACAGGGAACATTCTTGTAAATTTACATCTTTCACTTCAGGTTCTTAGCAAACCTGCACACAATACTCCAAATTAGGCCTCATTGACATCTTACAGAACTTCAACAGAACATCCCATCTCCTGTACTCAATACTTTGACTTATGAATGCCAATGTGCCACAAGTCTATTTACCTGTGATGCATTTTTCAATTAATTATGGACCTGTATTCCCAGATCCCGTTGTTCTACCGCACTCCTCAGTGCTCTATACTGCTCACTACATAAGACCCACCCTGGTTAGTCCAACCGACAACTCCTTGCTCTTGTCTGCGTTAAATTCCTTCTGCTATTTTTTTTAGCCCATTTTTCTAGCCCATTTTTCCAATTGGTCCAGATCCTACTGCAAGCCATGATATTCTTTCTCGCTGATTCAGTTACCCACGTTGTCATCCAGATCGTTGATATAGATGATAAATAACAACAGATCCAGCACCAATCCCTGTGGCACTCCACTAGGCACAGGCCTCCAGTCAGGGAGGCAACCATTTACTACCACTTGCTGCCTTCTCCCACAAAGCCAATATCTAATGCAATTTACTACCTCATCTTAAATGTTGAGCAACTGAACCTCCTTGACCAACCTCCCATGCGGTACTTTGTCAAATGTCCATGTAGACAACATCCACTGCCTTGCCTTCTTCGTCCACTTTCCAGATAACTTCCTTGAAAAAATGCTACAAAATTGGTCAGACATGACCCACTATGCACAAAGCCATGCTGAGTATCCTTAATCAGTCCAGGTCTATCCAAATACTCAGATATCTGGTCCATTAGAATACCTTCCAATAACTTTCCCACTACTGAAGTCAGGCTCACTGCCATATAATTTCCTGGTTTATTTTTAGAGCTCTTCTAAAAACAGCAGAACAACGTTGGCTGTCCTCTGATCCTCTGGTACCTCACCTGCTGCTGAGGATGATTTGAAAATCTCTGCTAGGACCTCGGCATTTTCTGCATTTGCCTCCCCTAGAGTCGGAGGGAACACCTTGACATGCCCTGGGTGTTTGACCACCCTGATTTGCCTCAAGGAAGCAAATACCTGCTCCTCTATAATTTGTATAGGGTCCAAGAAGTTGATGCCACTTCTATAGGCTCTGTGTCCATCTCCGAAGTAAACATAGATGCAAAAAATTCATATAAGATCTCTCCACACCTCTTCCTCATTTCGTTTTAATTTATTATCTTGTGCTTCATCAATTAAATGATTATGTGGTCCAGTTCCCATACCAGGCAGTGATGCATTCAGTCAGGATGCTCTCAATTGTGCCCGTGTAGAAAGTCCTGAGGATTTGGGAACTCATGCCAAACTTCTTCAACCATCTGAGGTGAAAGAGGCGCTGTTGTGTTTTTTTTCACCACAAAACCAGTATGTACACACCACGTGAGATCCTCAGAGATGTGTATGCCAAGGAACTTAAAGTTGTCACCCTCTCAACCCCAGATCCATTGATGTCAATAGGGATTAGCCTGTCTCCGTTCCTCCTGTAGTCCACAACCAGCTCCTTTGTTTTTGCGACATTGAGGGAGAGGTTGTTTTCTTGACACCACTGTGTCAGAGTGATGACTTCTTCACTAGGCTTCTTATTATTATTTGAGATGAGGCCAATCAATGTAGTGTTGTCAGCAAGTCTAATGAGCAGATTGGAGCTGTGGGTGGTGACACAGTCATGGGTATACAGAGAGTAAAGGAGAGGGCTGAGGACACAGCCCTGAGGGGCACTTGTGTTGAGGGTCAGAGGGGCAGAGGTGAGGGAGTCCACACTTACCACCTGCCAGCAATCTGACAGGAAGTCCAGGATCCAGCTGCACAAGACAGGGTCAAGGCTGAGGTCTCTGAGCTTCTTGTCAAGCCTGGAGGAAGTTATGGTGTTGAATGCTGAACTGTAGTCCAAGAACAGTGTTCTCACATAAGCATCCTTCTTCTCCAGATATGTAAAGATGGTGTGATGAGCTGTGGCTATTGTGTCATCTGTCAATCGGTTGCGTTGGTAGGTGAATTGTAGGGGGTCCAGTTTGGGTGGTAGCAAGCTGCAGATGTAGTCCTTGACCAGCCTCTCAAAGCATTTGCTTATTATTGAGGTGAGTGCGACAGGACACCCGTCATTCAGACATGTTACCAAGGTCTTTTTAGGTACAAGAACAATAGTGGATGTTTTGAAGCAGGAGGGCACTGTACACTGGGAGAGGGAGAGATTAAAAATGTCAGTAAACACACCTGCCAGTTGTGCTGCGCACATCCTGAGTACCCGCCCCGTGATGCCGTCTGGTCCCGCAGCCTTACGGCTGTCCACTCATTGGAAACACCTGCGTACTTCAGCCTCAGAGATGACCAAGGTGTAGGTCACTTCAACGGCTCTCCTCGGGGTCTCAGTGTTGGCGACATCGAACCGAGCGTAAAGAAGGTTTAACTCATCTGGGAGAGAGGCAGTGATGTTGGCAGCACCACTGCACTGAGCTTTGAGGTCTATGATGGTGCGTAGACCTTGCCATAGGCTGTGTGTGTTGTCGGTGGAGAGTTGAGTCTGAATCTCGTCCCTGTATTGTTGTTTCGCTGCCTTGATGACTTTGTGTAGATCATAGATGCTCTTGAGTTCCTGTTATTTACCGGCAACGTTAGCTCTATCTTGAGCAGTAAGTGCTGCATACACAAAGTTGCTGATCTAGTGTTTCTGGTTTGGATAAACCCTGACTGATTTTTGGAGGACAATATCCTCGATGCACTTCTGGATGAAGCTTGTGACCCCTTCCATGAAATTGGAGTGATCCTTGTCATGAAGGACATTCCAGTTGATGTCATCAAACCAGTCCTGTAGCATGGAGACCGATTAGTTGGACCAACAGTGAACGGTTTTAACTATGGCCGCCTCTTGTTTCAGCTTCTGCCTGTGCATGGGCAGAAGCAAGATGGAGGAGTGATCTGACTTTCTAAACAGTGGACGGAGGTGCGCTTTGTAAGCATTGTGGAAAAGAGAGTAGCAGTGGTTGAGTATGCTATCTCCCCATGTGCTCAACCAGAGAGACTTTAGATAGCGAAGCTCTATTAAAGTCTCTGGCAACGATGAAGGCAGTCTCTGGGCGAACATTCTCCAGGGTGCTAATGGTCTTGCACAGTTCCTTGAGAGCCAAGTCAGTATCAGCTTGTGGTGGAATATATGCAGCTGTGATAATAACAGCCATGAACTCCGTAAGTAGCCAAAAAGGTCTACACAGCAGCACAAAGTACTCCAGATCCAAATAGGAATGTTTAGAGGGATATGGGCTAAATGTAGGCAAATAGGACTAGCTTGGATGGGCATCTTTGTTAGCCTGGACCAGTAGGGCCAAAGGGCTGGTTCTGAGTTGTATGCCTACATTGTCTTGAATGATAAATAAAGTTTAAAAGAAATATAAAGAAGGACATGGATGAAGTTCAGCTATTTTATTATAATATGATTACAAGATCAGCACTCTCTATTCCCTACCACCCACCCTCTTGGCTTTCACAAACATTCAAAATTCTTTTGGAATAATAAGACAGGTTTAAATTAAACAAATTTAAACTAAATTAAGTTGAAAGTCTACTTATTCTTATTGCAGCAGCTTCCTCATATTGATTTCAATAGAACCACCGTACTTGCACCAGATTTGATCTGGCACAGATTCATCAGACAGATTTCCCAGTGAAGAGCTGGAAATTTTGAGGAAGTCTGTGCTACTCCAGTGAACCCCACGGACAGTCTGGTGGTGCAGTAGAGGTTCCAAGAGCCTACACTTAACTGGAGGGAAATTCTTCTCAGTTAAGTGGTTTGAATAATGAGATTATTAATATTACATCTTAACTGGTTTGACCTATTGTCCTCTGCTTTTTTTTTCTTCTTAGGACACCTTATTGCTGCTGTTGTAATGCTGTTTTATTTAGCTTTTTCACAGCCTGGGATAAGGGTGGTTGGGAGGATGGAGATATCACACAGGAATGTTTACTGCAAGTGTGGAGTGAAACAGTTCAAGTATTACAGAACCCACTAATTTTTTTTGTCACAGAAATTAGCATCTCTCATCTTTAACATTTTCTAGAAACAAAAACAGACAATACTGGAAACATACAGCAGATCATGCAGCATTTGTGGAAAGAGAAACAGCATCTCCACAAGTGTTACCTGATCTGTTGAGTTTCCAGGACTTTGCAGGTTTTGAGCATCTGCTGATTTCTATTTTTATTTAAAATTTGCTTGCTGTTCTCCCTTGTCCATGTATCCTTGAACAAAGGATTTTAGTAAGAGGTTAATTTAACTTATTATAAAAATAATTGTGTTTTCAGCAGCTCTTCGACTATATGTGTATTTATAAGTTTCCTTCATTTATGGTTTAAAATTGTAAGAAACAAAACAGTTTCATAATATGGAATAAATTCAAATTATAGACATATTGATTAATTTTGTGGTAGTCACTGAAATCTAATTCATTTCTGATGTTTAGAACAATGGTTTTGTCAAGATACCCTATCATCCAGTCCAAGCACCACTGTCTTCCGTCCCCAGAAGGAGAGGTTGCTCCTGCCATTTCAATGACAGTCAACATGGCAGGGAACCTTGTGGATTTGGTTGTTGCTCACTTTGGCAATGATCAGTAAGTCTCAATTTATCAATTTATCTATGAAATTAACTCTCAGTTAATAATTTAAGTGTTTTCCTTATTTATAATTTTGCTGGTCTTTCAATGCATTGCTGCATATTCATTTTTAAAAGTTTTATACTCTGTTTATTATTGTCTGAAACAATCTTTCCTGATATTATTTCTGTTGCTGATCTGGTTCATACTGTGTATCACTATATACACTGAAAGCCAGAAATGGAGGAGTGCAGAGATTTCAGAATATTGTATGGATGGAGAATACTTTGGAGATATGAGGCCAAGACGCACTGGAAAATGAGGATCAAGAAACTGAATAGAGTGGAGAATATTATGTTTATAAATATTCTGTTTATAAAGGTTCACTTTTTAACAACACAGTTGTTTTTGTATTAAGTTTCTTCAATTTGCTTTCATCAGGGATGATTTAGACAGGAAGTTGCAGGCGGAGTATGTTTCTAATATACTGAAGAATATCTCACAACCTGTTGTATTTTTGGGTTACATTACTTCTGAACCTGGCTCCAGAGACTACCAACAACTTCAAAATATTGGAAACGTAAAGGTAAGACGATGTTCATGAAAATGAATGAAATATAAAGCGTTGCATTACTCTATCCTAAACTTTAACTTTCATATTTACTCAATAGCCTCAACTAGAAAGGCTGCATTTAGTAGCCTTTGTTCAGATGTGTTACTTGTGTATATTAAGCCAAATTTATCAAATTAGTATATTTTAGAAATAAAAGTGCCAATGATTCTGTTGTACAAAATGACTTCTCCTTTGTTCATAGAACCTTGTTACATAGAAACATAGAAAATAGGTGCAGGAGTAGGCCATTCGACCCTTCGAGTCTGCACCGCCATTCAGTATGATTATGGCTTATCATCCAACTCAGAACCCTGTACCTGCCTTCTCTCCATACCCCCTGATCCCTTTAGTCACAAGGGCCATATCTAACTCCCTCTTAAATATACCCAATGAATTGGCCTCAACTGTTTCCTGTGGCAGAGAATTCCACAGATTCACCACTCTCTGTGTGAAGAAGTTTTTCCTCATCTCAGTCCTAAAAGGCTTCCCCTTTATCCTTAAACTGTGACCCCTCGTTCTGGACTTCCCCAACATCGGGAACAATCTTCCTGCATCTAGCCTGTCCAATCCCTTTAGAATTTTATACGTTTCAATAAGATCTTCCCCCCCCCCCCCCCAATCTTCTAAATTCCAGCGAGTTTAAGCCGTGTCGATCCAGTCTTTCATCATATGAAAGTCCTGCCATCCCAGGAATCAATCCGGTGAACCTTCTTTGTACTCCCTCTATGGCAAGAATGTCTTTCCTCAGATTAGGGGACCAAAACTGCACACAATACTCCAGGTGTGGTCTCGCCAAGGCCTTGTACAACTGCAGTAGAACCTCCCTGCTCCTGTATTCGAATCCTCTTGCTATGAATGCCAGCATACCATTCGCCTTTTTCACCGCCTGCTGTACCTGCATGCCCACTTTCAATGACTGGTGTATAATGACACCCAGGTCTCGTTGCACCTCCCCTTTTCCTAATCGGCCACCATTCAGATAATAATCTCTTTTCCTGTTCTTGCCACCAAAGTGGATAACCTCACATTTATCCACATTAAATTGCATCTGCCATGAATTTGCCCACTCACCTAACCTATCCAAGTCACCCTGCATCCTCTTAGCATCCTCCTCACAGCTAACACTGCTGCCCAGCTTCGTGTCATCCACAAACTTGGAGATGCTGCATTTAATTCCCTCGTCTAAGTCACTAATATATATTGCAAACAACTGGGGTCCCAGCACTGAGCTTTGCAGTACCCCACTAGTCACTGCCTGCCATTCTGAAAAGGTCCTGTTTATTCCCACTCTTTGCTTCCTGTCTGCCAACTAATTCTCTATCCACATGAATACCATACCTCCAGTACCATGTGCTTTAAGTTTGCACACTAATCTCCTGTGTGGGACCTTGTCAAAAGCCTTTTGAAAATCCAAATTTCCCATATCCACTGGTTCTCCCCTATCAACTCTACTAGTTACATCCTCAAAAAATTCTATGAGGTTCGTCAGACATGATTTTCCTTTCACAAATCCATGCTGACTTTGTCCGATGATTTCACCACTTTCCAAATGTGCTGTTATCACATCTTTAATAACTGACTCTTGCATTTTCCCCACCACCGATGTCAGGCTAACTAGTCTATAATTCCCCGGTTTCTCTCTCCCTCCTTTTTTAAAAAGTGGGGTTACATTAGCCACCCTCCAATCCTCAGGAACTAGTCCAGAATCTAAAGAGTTTTGAAAAATTATCACGAATGCATCCACTGTTTCTTGGGCTACTTCCTTAAGCACTCTGGGATGCAGATCATCTGGCCCTGGGGATTTATCTGCCTTTAATCCCTTCAATTTACCTAACACCACTTCCCTACTAACATGTATTTCCCTCAGTTCCTCCATCTCACTGGATCCTCTGTCCCCTACTATTTCCGTAAGATTATTTATGTCCTCCTTAGTGAAGACAGAACCAAAGTAATTATTCAATTGGTCTACCATGTCCTTGCTCCCCATAATCAATTCACCTGTTTCTGTCTGTAGGGGACCTACATTTGTCTTAACCAATCTTTTTCTTTTCACATATCTATAAAAGCTTTTACAGTCAGTTTTTATGTTCCCTGCCAGCTTTCTCTCATAATCTTTTTTCCCTTTCCTAATTAAGCCCTTTGTCCTCCTCTGCTGGACTCTGAATTTCTCCCAGTCCTCAGGTGTGCCACTTTTTCTGGCTAACTTGTATGTTTCTTGTTTGGAATTGATACTATCCCTAATTTCCCTTGTCAGCTACAGGTGCACTACCTTCCCTGGTTTATTCTTTTGCCAAACTGGGACGAACAATTGTGATAGTTCATCCATGCGATCTTTAAATGCTTGCCATTGCATATCCACCGTCAACCCTTTAAGTATCATTTGCCAGTCTATCTTAGCTAATTCATGTCTCATACCTCCAAAGTTACCCTTCTTTAAGTTCAGAACCTTTGTTTCTGAATTAACTGTGTCACTCTCCATCTTAATGACGAATTCCACCATATTATGATCACTCTCACCCAAGGGGCCTCGCACGACAAGATTGCTAACTAACCCTTCCTCATTGCTCAATACCCAGTCTAGAATGGCCTGCTCTCTAGTTGGTTCCTCGACATATTGGTTCAGAAAACCATCCCACATACAGTCCTCTTCCTCAGCACCCTTACCAATATGGTTCACCCAATCTGTATGTAGATTGAAGTCACCCATTATAACTGCTGTTCCTTTATTGCAAGCATTTCTAATTTCCTGTTTAATGCCATCCCCAAACCTCACTACTACTGTTAGGTGGCCTGTACACAACTCCCACCAGCGTTTTCTGCCCCTTAGTGTTATGCAGCTCTACCCATATCGATTCCACATATTCCCGGCTAATGGCCTTCCTTTCTTTTGTGTTAATCTCCTCTCTAACCGGCAATGCTACCCCAACTCCTTTTCTTTCATGTCTATCCCTCCTGAATATTGAATATCCCTGAATGTTGAGCTCCCATCCTTGGTCACCCTGGAGCCATGTCTCTGTGATCCCAACTATATCATATTCAATAATAACTATCTGCATATTCAATTCATCCACCTTGTTATGAATGCTCCTTGCATTGACACACAAAGCCTTCAGGCTTGTTTTTACAACACTCTTAGCCCTTATACAATTATGTTGAAAAGTGGCCCTTTTTGATTTTTGCCCTGGATTTGCCTGCCTGCCACTTTTACTTTTCACCTTACTATTTTTTGCTTCTACCCTTATTTTACACCCCTCTGTCTCTCTGCACTTGTTTCCATCCCCCTGCCACATGAGTTTAAATCCTCCTGAACAACAGTAGCAAACGCTCCCCCTAGGACATTGGATCCAGTCCAGCCCAGGTGCAGACCGTCCTGTTTGTACTGGTCCCACCTCCTCCAGAACTGGTCGCAATGCCCCAGAAATTTGAATCCCTCCCCCTTGCGCCATTTTTCAAGCCATGTATTCATCTGATATCCTCTTATGTCTACTCTGACTAGCACATGGCACTGGTAGTCATCCACAGATTATTACTTTTGTGGTCCTACTTTTTAGTTTATCTCCTAACTCCCTAAATTCACCTTGTAGGACCTCATCACGTTTTTTTACCTATATCATTGGTACCTATGTGAACCACGACCACTGGCTGTTCACCCTCCCACTCCAGAATGTCCTGCAGCCACTCGGAGACATCCTTGGCCCTTGCACCAACATACCCTCCTGGAGTCTCGTTTGCGGCCGCAGAAGTGCCTATCTATTCCCCTTACAATCGAATCCCCTATCACTATAGTTCTCCCACTCCTTTTCCTTCCCTTGTTGTAAGCCTATATGATCAATTAATAGCTTGGATATTTTCAATGTCTATTTTTGTAAATTGTCCCTAATCCACTGATTTTTAAAATTTTATTTTGACAGTCAATAAGCCAGGGACCCTGACTTACTGGACTGTTAGAGCAGATAAGGGGACAGAAAAATGGCTGCAAGTTAAACCTGTTCTTCATTGCAGATTCTTCCTATCCAAGTTTTTCCAGTTTCTGTTTCACATTTCCAGCATCTACAATTTCATGTTGTAATTATACTAAATTTTATTGAAGTGAAATTCTGATCTTGGATAGCAAAATGTTGGTAAAGAAATTCAACCATATAGAACACGTTTCTGCTTAGTTGTGTGATTGAATTGTAAATTGATTGCCTGGGTATGAACAGATTTGCACACATTTGCAGAGTGAAATATTTATTCATACTTTTCTTGGTGTATGACTTGATTCTGCCTAACAGTTAATATTTCAATTTGAAAGATGCAACTTTCTGTTTCTGTTTTGGACTTCAGCCACCTTCCTGGTCCCGCTTGGGGCATGGAGTAAATTATTCATGCTGAGAATTTCTACAATTTGCTGAAATAAATCATGTATCATTAACATCAGCATCTGTAAAGGGTCAGTGAAAGCTGTGGGAGCATACCTTCATCAAAACTTAATAAGGGGCTTAAAGATAAATAGTTATGAAATTCATAGAAGAGGTTGGAGAATACATATTTTTAAAATAGCGAAAATGAACAAGTTTTTTAACATGTATGAAGAATTAATAAATACATGCTGTGCCAAGGATGTATTAGGGGAATCGAGAAAGTATGTAGAATGTGGAACATAGAATAGCACAGCACAAGAAGAGGTCCATCAGCCTACAGAGTTGTGCCGAACTAATTAAGTCACTAATCCCTTTTGCCAGCACGTGCTCCATATCCCTCCTTTCCCTGCACGTTCATGTCCCTATCCAAGACACCTCCATCCTAACTGCTTCCACCACCACCTCTGACAATGCATTCCAGGCACACATCATATTCTCTGCTTTCAAAAACACTATTTGCCTTGTACATCTCCTTGGACCCCCCCCCCCCCCAACATCTTTAAATACATATCCTCCAATATTAAACATTTCAACCATAGAGAAAGAGTTTCTGGCTAACTATCTATGCCTCCCATTATTTTATAAACCTGTCAGGTTTCCCCAGTCTCTGTTTCTCCAGAGAAAACAACCCTAGTCTGTCCAACCTCTCTTTGTAGCCCATATCCTCTCCACGTCCTTCTTTAAAAGGCAAGTCTGTTGTGCACCAGGGAAATATTTGATATGCTTGTGAGTAAGTTAGTTATGATGCTGACTGTAAAAGTACTAACACAAGATTTCTGGAGTAAATATATCATATTTTAGAACTAAAGAATAAAAAGAAGTGTTTTATTTTAGTTCTATTAAGTTAGTAGCCTGTGTCCAAAATTCCTATATCCCGTTGATCAACCTCTTTCCTTTAGGACATAGATCAAAGTGATCAACATAGATGGTGCGAGTACATCATGTATCGTGGACTAATAAGGTTAGTTTCATTATTTTGGTATAAATCCATGATAATTTTATCTAGTAAAAATAACAATAATTATGGATATTTAAGCATTGGCATGACTTCTAAAATTCATGGCATAACATGTTAGATTGAATCCATCTGTGGCACATGTGATCAATCTTCAATCTATATGGATGGCAGCTGCATTTCTATCCAGAAGAAGAATTTCCACTGGGGAGAACTGGCACAATAGTTTGTTAGTGCTGCTCAAAAACTTAACCTAAACATTTTGTATAAGTAGGGTTACTTTCATTTTCCAAATAACGTTTACAAATACTTACAACATGATTTATACCCATGTTTATTTTTCCTCATATTTTCCTAAGAAATGTTTGAGATTTAGATCTGTTTTCATGAAAGGCTTGTGAAATTCCAATGAAGAGACACGTTGGAAAATTTGTGTGTCATTCATATCCAATCCATTAGGTTTGTAATTTGTTCCAGTTATGCTGCCTTACTTTTGGTTTAGTGTAGAAAGAAAGCTATTTTTTCCCTCATCCGTGAAACCACAGTGGCGTAGGAACAACTCCCAGATCTGACTGCTGCAGTGATAGATAAGTATATTTCAGCAACAGGAAGGTTACCTTTTAGTTTTGCATTTCAGTAAAAAGGTTGGGTTACAGAAGACTCAACAAATGAAATGTTGGAACATACCACTTCACCAACTATTTCTGTTTTATTTTGGGAAGTATGGAGCTTCCTCCATATTGCACTAAAGGGTACTTCCATGAGACGGTGGTGTTCTCTGCTTTTCACCTTTTGAGACTGAAGCATTCCTGCAGATCGTGTTCAGGAGGTGTGCAGACAATGCTGCTTTTTCTCTCTGTATAGCAGCCACTACCCTAACTGTTCTATTTTACTAAGCACAAAATATTACACAAATAACAAACTATTTCATGTCATCAACCCTTGCAGTTTTCTTCACAACACCGAAGGTGCACATTCAGTTTAAAAAGAAATTCCTTTAACTAACGTAACTTCTTGCTACCTCTTGCAGAAGTGTTTCTTATTATTTTGTCTTTGTTTATATTGCCCTAAAATACATAATACAGATGGGAAAACCTATCTTCAGGATACACTGCTAGAACTAGAATCTACCTCTGGCCCCAGCAGATAGTCAACCCCAGCACTTCTGTATCACTATTCCTAACTGGCTAGTAGCTCACAAATCCTTCTCCCTGATCTTTACTCAGAACATCTTTTCTACCTGAGAACTTATCAACTGCAGGATATCATCCTGGAAACACTTCTGAAGCTGAGAAAAACAACATTTGCTACAAGCAATCAGCACATTCATCAGCATCCATTTTGGAAAAAAAACATTTAATGACTTTGAAGGAGCTGCACTCAATATTTTAACTTTCCCCAGATGCCTACGCTGACCTATCAACTGTATTTTCTTTGCACTGGCATCCTGAAACATTAGCAAGTGTCCAAACTATGTAGAATTGCAACAACAGCATGAAATAAACCAGCAGGTAATCTGCAAAAAGGTTGATTCTTTTAAAAAGTACAGGAAGTGGAATTTTTGTTCTGAACAGCTGAGTGAGACTGTTTGCTGGAATGTGGAGCATGAAAATAACAATCTTGGTAAAACAAATAACAAACCGATTTATCTGATTCTTCTGCATTGGATGTTTGGGTGAATTCAGCTGAATTTTTTTTAACCAAAATGGCATCCATCGTGTTTCAATCAGGAGTACTCACATACCATGCATGGCTTTTTTGAAATTTGATATAATATCAGTGCTCCTGGGCACAACTGCACCTCACCCATCCCTCCCTCTCTCTCTCTCAAAGACTCATATTTTTGGCCTTCTAATCTCTTTCTGCACCTTTCCATATCATATTTCCCATTCTTTGCTCCTTTAACATTTTTATTTCTGAACCCTCATTCCCATTTTCTATTCCTTTTCTCAGCAAATGACTCTGGTACAATTTCTCCCCTACCCTCTCCCCCCCCCCCCATCATCCCTTTATTTTCCAACGTGTTACTTTCGCACAACTTTTCTCTTTATATAATTTGATTATCTTATTTTCTTACCATCCCAGAGGATTCGTAAGGCTGCCATTTTGTGAATCACACAACAAATGACCATTTAGGGGGCTGATATGCAATAACTGCGATAACCAGTTCACAAAGGGGATACTTGAGGGTGAAGTTCTTTTCACCTTAATGGCAAAGGAGGGAAAAAGGCTAAGACCTCTGGTATATTTGGTGTAAGTAGGAAGGAACTTGTGGGATCATGAGTTCTTCAAATAATTTTAATCTTTTGTTTCTTTAAATTCTCCCATTTGTATCTTTGTTTAAACATTTCATAGTGGTTATTGATGAAGACTATTGATGGCACTTTGAACTGGTTCACAGTGACACACGGTGGCCACTGTCTGCAACTGCAGGCAGCAGCCAACAGTTTATCTGTGAGTTACTATTACCATGAATCAGGTACGTTTTAGATGTGATCTTTAGCACTGTGAACCCCTTCTGCATGTAGATAAAAGATAAATGATACCTTTAAAATATGATTGCTATTGACTAAACATAGAATTTCCAAATAAAAAACAGAAAATATTGGCAAAACACAAGTCTGGTGGTGAAAGAAACAGCTAACATTTCAGGTTGGTGATCCCAGTTCTGATGAAAGATCTGAAATCTCAATTGGTTTATTTCAGATTTAGAGCATCTACAGTAGTTTAAATTTTCTATTATAATCTTAGCAATTTTAGTAGCAGTAATACAGTAACTATATAATTACTACAGTAACTATATTGAATAGAAGATTCCAGATACTGCCTCAGTTATTCTGCTGATATAAGAATTCAAATCTGACAACATTCACTTTCTGCTTTTGGTGTTCCTGTGAGTTAATTAATCCTTTTAATTTTTTTTACGTAAGAAACCTAAGAAATAGGAGCAGGAGTAGGTCATCTGGCCAATTGAGCCTGTTCTGCCATTCAATAAGATTATGGCTGATCTGGCCATGGACTCATCTCCACCTCCCTGCCTTTTCCCCATAACCATTAATTCCCCTACTTTGCAAAAATCTATTCAACCTTGTCTTAAATGTATTTACTGAGGTAGCCTCCACTGCTTCATTGGTCAGAGAATTCCACAGATTCACCACACTCTGGGAAAAGCAGTTCCTCCTCATCGCTGTCCTAAAATCTACACTCCCCCAAATATTGAGACCATGTTCCCTAGCTCTAGTCTCACCGACCAGTGGAAACAACTTTCCTGCCTCTGTCTTATCTATCCCTTTCATAATTTTATATATTTCTATAAGATCTCCTCTCATTCTTCTGAATTCCAGTGAGTACAGTCCCAGACTTCTCAATCTCTTCTCATAGTCTAGTCCCTTCATCTCTGGAATCAACCTGGTGAACCTCCTTTGCACTGCCTCCAAAGCCAGTATATCCTTCCTCAAGTAAGGAGACTAGAACTGCACGCAGTACTCCAGGTGCGGCCTCACCAGTGGTCTGTACAGTTGCAGCATGGCGCCTCTGCTCTTAAATTCAATCCTTCTAGTAATGAAGGCCAACATTCCATTTGCTTTCTTGATAGCCTGCTGCACCTGCAAACCAACCTATTGTGATTCATGCACAAGCACTGCCAAGTCCCTCTGCACAGCAGCATGCTGCAATATTTTACCATTTAAATAATAATCTGCTCTTTCATTTTTCCTTCCAAAGTGGATGACCTTGTATTTAACAACATTGTACTCCATCTTACACAGCCTTGCCCACTCACTTAACCTATCTATATCTCACTGCAGACTCTCCATATCTTATGCACAATTTACTTTTCCACTCAATTTGGCATCATCAGCAAACATAGGTACATTACACACCATCCCCTCTTCCAGATAGTTAATGTATATCGTGAATGGTTGAGGGCCAAGCACCGGCCCCTACTGCACACCGCTCACCATTGATTGCCAACCAGAGTGACACCCATATATCCCAACTCTCTGTCTTCTATTAGTTAACCAATCCTCTGTCCAAGCTAATACATTACCCCCAACTCTATGCATCTTTATCTTATTGGTAAGTCTTTTATGCGGCACCTTATCAAACGTCTTCTGGAAATCCAAGTAAATAATGTCCATCTGCTCCCCTCTATCCACTGCTCTCATTATATCCTCAAAGAACTCCAGTAAGTTTGTTAAACAGGACCTGCCTTTGCTGAATCCATGCTGTGTCTGTCTTTGTATTGGGTTGAAATTTTGTCATACTGCAGAAACTGACATTCAGTAACAATGGGAAGGTAAAATGAGGACCAATGATGCTTTGGGAAATGGTATTGTTATTACTGGAGACACATTCACATTGTATTTTTTAACAGACTGCCCAGAAAGCAACTCTTTCTCTTCCTTTCTTTTCTCTTTCTGCTGCTGCTCCCCTCTCTCGGTTTGCTGTTGCATACAGGTACGTGGTGAAGCTGTGGAGCACACAGAAGAATAACACAGCTCCAGATATTCACTTTACCCAGTTTTGTAAGGATCAAGAGCAATCATTTCTTGGATCCATTTCTTTCCAGATGCCTTGCTATTTCTTTTTTATGGATAGTTTCAAGCATCTTCTCCAACTACAGATGTTAAACTAACTCTCCTATAGTTACCTGTCTTTTGCCCACATCCTTTTTTGAACAGTGGCATGACATTCGCCATCTTCCAATCCACCAGGACCTGCCCAGAGTCCAGAGAACTTTGGTAAATTATCACCAAAGCCTCTATTATAACTTCTGCCATTTCTTTCAATACCCTGGGATGCACTCCATCAGGACCAGGGGACTTGTCTACCTTCAGGCCCACAAGTTTGCTCAGCACTACCTCTTTAGTGATAGCTATTGTATCGAGGTCCTCACCTCCCATCACATCCATTAATTTAAAATTTATTATCATTGATTTATGTGCCCTGAAATTTCTTGATTTGTGGCAGCAGTACAATGCAAAGACATAAACATCTATATATCACAAAAATAAATACTGCAAAGAAAAGAAAGTGTCCAGGGTAGTTCATGGACAGTTCAGAAATCTGATTGCAGAGGGGAAGTAACTGTTCCTGAATCACTAAGTGTGAGTCTTCAGGCTCCTGTACCTCTCGCTGATGGTGGGAATGCGAAATGTGCGTGACCGAAATGATAAGGGTCCTTAGTGTTGGATGTCACCTTCTTAAGACACAATCTCTTGAAGATGTTCTTGATGGTGAGGAGGGCTGTGCCTATGATGGAGATGGCTGAGCCTACAACCCACGCAGCCTCTTGTATTGGAGGCTCCACACCAGGTTGTGATGTGACCAATCGGAATGCTCTCCACTGCACATCTCTTTTAATTTGTAATCCTTTAGCGACATACCAAATCTCCTCAAACTTCTAGCAATCATGAAGAAAGCTACTGTGCCTTCTTCATGATTGTATCAATGTGTTGAGATCAGACTGGATCTTCCAAGATGTTGACACCCAGGAACTTTAACTGTTTATCTTTTTGACGTCTGACAACTCAGTGAGGATTGGTGTGTGTTCGCCCAACTTGTCCTTCCTGACATCCACAGTCACTTCCTTGGTCTTGCTGATGTTGAGTGAGAGGGGTTGTTTTTTTTTCTACACCAGGCAAGCAGCTAATTTATGACAGAATAGATCTGTATGACTCCTTGTTATCAACAACAGTGGTAAGTACTCTTGTTGATGGTGTATTTGCGATTGAGTTTGTTGGTTCCCATAGTTCTGCAGATGACACGTTGGTGATATTTGTCAGAGACTTATTCAGGCTAGCCTGGTTGAAGTTTCCTTTGATGATCAAGAAGGCATTAGGATACACTGACTTGTGACTGTTGATCATGGTGCTCAGCTCCTCTAGGGCCAGCTTGATATCTGCCAGCGTGGAATGTGCACTGCCAGGATGATGGTGGAGAATCCACTCAACAGGTAGAACAGGTGACACTTGACCGCCAGACGTTCCAGGTCAAGGAAGCGGGGCTGTGATAGAATCACCACGTATGTGCACCATGGTTAATTACTCATGAAGCAGATGAGTGTCTTAACCTGATGCCACCATCCTGTCCATACAATGGAGAATTCTGCAGTCCTGTTCCGAGAACTTCAGTTTTATTTTCCGGAGACTATACATTTGCCAGGAGGATGGAAGTGAAGGGTGGCCTTTGGGCCCAGTGCTTCAGTTTTATTTTCCAGAGACTGTACACTTGCCAGGAGGATGGAAGTGAGGGGTGGCCTTTGGGCCCGGTGCTTCAGTTTTACCTAGGTAGCTTTCCCCTTCTAATTCTGCTCCTGCCATGGACACTTACTTTTCTCTTGTTGACTCCCTTAAGGATTTTGCTTCCCTCCTCTCATAACCTGGGGAAATGAAACTCATTCTCTAACTCTGATTACTAAAGATTTTAGAGACTTTTGATAATCAATTGGTGATAAGCTATCTTCTGATAGCAATGAGCTGATTGGATTCTGAGGAATAGATGGCACTTTGGAAGCCTGATTTTGATGATGGATTGATTGGTGTATTTTTGTCTGATGGCAGCTGACTGTCAGAGAGTAGCTTGGTGTGATTTCTGATAGCTATTTATCCGCAAATTGGTGAAATGATGAACTTTCTACTCCACGTAAAAAAATGATTTTATTCCTCTCAATTTATGGATTATTTCAATAGATAAGCTTGTCGACTGTCAGTTTAGTATTGTTTATGCATTTTAATTAATTTTTGATATACGATATGAATAAAATGAACACGAAAATACATTGACTAAGGTTTCCAAATCATTGTTTCTGGAGAAATATTTGTGCATAACCAAATCTTGGGCATTTTATTTTACTATTTATCTCTGACATCCAATCATGGTGGTTGATAGTATGTGGTAAGACTGTTATTGATTGGAACAGCATTATAGAACAAGTTATTGCCTTCAGAACAGCAAGAGGCAAATGGACAAGAAAGACATGAGAAAATAGTGGAAGGCCAAAAAATTATAAAATGGTGTCAGGGGTCAACATTCATCAAGTACTGAAACAAAAAGGTTTTAAACTAGAACTTGATAATTCACCAACAGGTAGGTGTTAATCAATGTTTTTATATTATCACAAGATTATTGGAAGTGAGTGATTATCCATTAAGGAAGAGGGAAATATTCATAAAACATTCTGAATTTCACATTCACTGTTCAATTCAGAAATGTTGAAGGACATTTCTAAAATTTGTCCTATTTGCCTTAACAGTTTTATCTGCATTACAGATTCAAATATATTTCAATTTTAAATATATTTTAATGATTTAGAAGAAAAGCAAATGTACTGTAGTATGTTTGTGGATGACATAAAAGTGGGTATACTGTAGGTGGAAGGCATGCTTTGACGCGGATACAGTTTGTAAGATAAGTATTATTCGGTGAAGTGGGCAAATTTGGCCCACATGGGAACATGTGAACTTCACTTTGGAAAATAGTGTGGAAAAAATACGTTGTTGGAAAAAGTCTGCAGAAATGTGCATCACAATGGGTTTGGGGGCCCTTGTGTATGAGACACAGAGCTGGCATACAGTTACAGCTCATAAAATGTAGCATTTACTCCAGAGAGGTTGGAGTACAGAAGTAGTAGAGTCTTACTGCAGTTCTACAAGACACTACTGAAGCCATATCTGCTGAGAATAGTTTATTCCCCTTTATTTAAGGAATGATGTATCATCACTGGTGTCAATTCAGAGAAGGTTCAACATATGGAGGAACTGTTTCTCTAGGAAAGAAAAACATGTTGGATCTGTACTCATTTAAAAAAAATGGATGAGAGGCAGTCTCAATGAAGCATGTATGATTTATAGGGAGATTGTTTAAATGTTGGGAGGATGGCTTCATGTATGGGAGAGTCTAGGACCCAAAGGCACACACAGTTAAAGGGGCTGCCTGTTTAACACTGAAACGGGAAAGAATTACTTCCCTCAAGAAATTCTGAGTTCTTGGAATTCCTTGTCACGGAAAGTTGTGGAGGATGAATCTTCAAAACAGATATTTAATTAGTAGGGGAATTAATCAGCAAGGATATGGGAAAGGGCAAGAAAGTAGATTTGAGGAAAGTTGAATTAGGCAATGATCTTATTGAATATATAGTAGGCTTAAGGTGCAGGATAATCAACTGCTATTCCATTTCTTTTGGTTTTATACAATAAAAGAAAAATTCAGGGTAAATATTGAGGAGTTTGGAAAACAGTAAATTCTGAATAATTCAGTTAAAATGAAGCCTTACTTTAATATCACTAAGATCAAAGAAGTGTAAACATATGCAGATCACCCAGCTTTTAATATGCACGTCTACACTGTGCAAGGGCAATGCAGCTCACTGCCCCAGCCATTCTTCATAGCCTTTTGCTTGCCAGTACTGATTTGGCTCCCTTTTGAAAACCGTGATTGAATTTGTCACTAAATAATTGAAATTGGATTCTCTGCATTTCTAAAAGTTTTTAAAAAATTAAGAAATGATAAACTACTATTAAGAAGCTTCAGCATTGCAATATATTTTAAAAACAGATTGTATTGTAAAATGTTGAATGTTGATCTATACATTCAAAGCAGTATGTATTATACGACCATAAGGCATAGGAACAGAATTAGGCCATTTGGCCCATTGAGTTTGCTCTGCCATTCTATCATAACTGATTTATTTTCCTTTTCAACCCCATTCTCCTGTCCTCTCCCCATAACCTTTGACACCCTTAGTAATCAAGAACCTATCAACCTCTGCTTTAAATATACCTGATGACTTGGCCTCCATACTCATCTGTGACAATGAATTCTACAGAATCACCTCCCTCTGGCTAATGAAATGCCTTCTCATGTTTGTTCTAAAGGGACATCCTTCTATTCTGAAGCTGCACTCTCTGATCCTATATCTCCCACTCTTGGAAACATTTTCTCCATGTGCATTCTATCTAGGCTTTTCAATATTTGATAGATTTCAATATCTGAGACACCCCCATTCTTGTACTTGATGTTAGAAACAGTTGCTGAAATCTGGAGCATTACACAAGCTGCTGGAGGCAGCATTTGTGGAGGGAAATAGACAATATTTCATGTTGAGACCCATCATCTAGACTGATAAACGGATGGGACTGATAAAGACATGAAGGAAAGGGATGGAGCAAGAGCTAATAAGTGATAGATGGATCTAGGTGAGAACGGGTGACAGGCAAAGAGAGGAGAAGAGTATGGAAATAGCAACAGATTCAGAGAAATGATAAGTGGAGATGACAAAAAGGCTATAGATGATGAAATCTGACAAGAATTGAGATGAGAGGTGTGGGTGATAGGCAGGTGGAGTGGATAGGGGAGGGGTAAGCAACAGGTGGCTGGAGTGAGTGTGGGAAGAACTGAATAGATTCGGAGACAGAAAAGGGGCAGAGGGGGTGCAGTTTACTGGAAGTTGGAGAATTCAATGTTGTTGCCATTGCGTTATTAACTACCCAGGCAGAATTACTGCTATTCCTCTAGTATGCATTTAGCCAAGCAGTAGAGGGCTATGATGGATGTTTTGGTGTGGGAACGGGGAGAAGAATTAAAATGGCTAGCAATTGGGAATTCGGAGTTCCTGGTGGCCATGGTGGGTGGATCTCAGCAAAGTGCACAGAAATTCATGAACATTGAAATCAGTTGAGTGCTTATTGATGAAATATTTTAAGATAAGGCAGGTAGCCAATAATCAAAAATGTTGCCTATTTGACTAAATTTTTTACACATGGTTATGCTTATTATTTGCATACACCTTCATAATCTATTTGATAAAAGAGAAAGGTATATCATGTATATGGCAAAATTCTCTTTCAACCTCTAAGAGCATGAAAGAAGTTGTCTCAAACTATTTTTCATTTTTAAAAAAGGCATTGAAAATTTAAATCCCATGATATGCCTACGTCATAGTATTTAGATTTACATTGGTTGACCCTTGCTGTTAAAGGTGCTCAATTCCATTGGTCAAGGCAGTCATAAATTATTTTCATGTTTCTATCAGATACAGTTTTGGAATTGTATAATCGTCCATAATTCTCTGGGCAATGTTTAAGGAAGGATCTTGTAACAGACTACAATAGGAAAAAATAGATGGTTCAATCAGAAGACTGATTGAAGGATCAACCATGAATTTCCACATAATAATTTATATTTGGTTAAAGAGCTGAAATATATTTCCCCTCTTTCTAACTTGAGCTAACCTAGGACAGACATCATTTCCATTACATAGCTGAAGGTAGCAATAGCAAAACAAAAAGGAGTTCATGTTCCTGTTCCAAAATGTGTGAAAAAGACTTCCTACCAATTGTTTTCATTTTATTTGACATCAATTTAAATCCACTGGGAAGTAACTATCTTTTGTTTTAGGTTGGGCTATGCCCGCATTTCACATGGTGGTCTAAGTGATACGGAAGTCCAGTTGGGGAAATTTCGGATTCCTGATGACCAAAATCATTATGAAGATAATAACAAGGTTGAAACTGATCCTGAAAAAGTACCTGAAGAAATTCACTTTAACCCCAGGTGAGTGACAGTAAAGGTACCATCAAGGGAAGATGATGCTGATAAACTAATATAGCATATGGCCTTCAAGCAATGTAAATTGTTTTTCGTATCCTTGTATAGAAGGAGGCTGTTCGAGCCTACTGGGTATCCTGGCTCATGGCGAGTTCTGTTAGGCCCATTCTTTTCATTCTCTTACTTGTAACTTATTCTCTCTCACATGCTTCAACTCTCCCTTAATTCTCCTGCTACCTCCCCACATTAGGGGCAATCCACGATCACAAAGAAGGCACAAAAACCCCAAACGGTTAGCATCCAAGGTCAGGATCGCTGGCATTATGTAGCAGCAGCACTAGACGTTGCATTCCTTAAGTGTGCCTCAGTAAAGGTGACACAAGTAGAAATCAACTGAATTGATTAGCCTATATCTGTTTTTCACTTAATCCTCATAGCCCCAAATGTTTCTCATCATAAGCGTTTATCTGGGAGAGAAAAGAGATCAGGAGAAAAAAATACTATAATTAAAGAATTCAGTTGAACTCTTTGCCATTTCTCAAAGTGATCAAAACAAATTCCAGGAGACTACAATAATCAGGAGGCACATTATCTGACATCATATCTATATCATCATAACTTGGCCTTAGCCAAGAATGTAATTACCTTTGGTGTTTTTGACTTGATTTGTAGAACTTGAATAAGTGCTCGTCAACAGGTATTATCCAAAGGACTTGATACAAAAATCTCATTAATAATACATAGGGGTTATTCGAT
This sequence comes from Mobula birostris, assembly GCF_030028105.1. NCBI lineage: Eukaryota > Metazoa > Chordata > Chondrichthyes > Myliobatiformes > Myliobatidae > Mobula > Mobula birostris. The sequence goes on along the minus strand of NC_092372.1, from coordinate 61,785,786 downwards.
AATTAAGATCTCATCAGCTCCATTTTGGATATAAAAGGGATTTAAAACATTTATTTATTTTATTTATTGAGATACATCACAGAATAGGCCCTTCTGGCCCTTCGAGCCACACCACCCAGCAATATCCAGTGATTTAAAATGACAATTAACCTATTGACTAGTACCTCTTTGGAGTGTGGGAGGAAACCTGAGCACCTGGAGGAAACCCACGTGGTCACAGGGAGAACGTACAAGCTCCTGACAGGTACCAGCAGGAATTGAACCCGGGTCGCCTGTACCATAAAGCGTCATGCTAACCACTATGCTACCATGCCACCCACAGAACACTAAAGCACAGTACAGGCCCTTCGATCCATGCTGTTGTGCTGACCTTTAAATCCACTCCCAGGTCAATCTAATACTTCCCTCTTGCATATTCCTGCTTGTTTCTATCATCCATGTGCCTATCTAAGATTCTCTTAATTGTCCATAATGTGTCTACCTCTACCACCAATGCTGGCAGCATGTTCCATGAACCTATCGCTCTCTGCATTTAAAAAAAAATTGTACCTCTGACATTCCCACCTGTACTTTCCTCCAAAACTATAAAATTGTGCTCTCTTGTATTTGCTATTTCTGCCCTATTTGTGCCTCTAATCATCTTGTACACCTTGGTCAAGTTACCTCTCATCCTCCTTTGCTCCAAAGAGAAAAGCCCTAGCTCGCTCAACCTTTCCTTATAAAGCAGTATCCAGGTAAACCTCTACACCTTAAAATCTCCACACTCTTTCTATAATGAGGTGACCAGAAAGAAGCACAATACTTCAACTGTGGTCTAACCAGTTCTATAGAGCTGCAACATTATCTTGTGGCTCTTGAACTCAGGCCTCTGACTAACAAAGGCCAACATACCATATGCCTTTTTAACCATCCTGTAAACTTGTGCAACAATTTTGAGGGATTTATGAATGTAAACCCCAAGATTCCCCTGTTCCTCAACACTGCTTAAAATATATATATATATATATATATATTAAGAGCAGCGCAATCAACCTCCTGGATGGGGGATAAAAGCTTCTGCAGATCTTCTTAAAATTACATGCTCTTTATTTTAAATATGTGCCCTCTGGCCTTAGAACACCTTGATCACAGGGGAAATCACTGTCTACCTCTCATAATTTTGTACATCATCAGATTCCCACTGAGTTTCCTCTGCTCCAACTAACCTGTTTCTCTTTTTTTTCCAAAGTCTAACAAAGGATCCTCATCTGAAACATTAATGGTTTCTCTTTCCACAGATGTTGTCTGACCTGACTAGTTTTCACAGTATTTTCTGTTTTTATCACGTCGGGTCAGTCATCCTTATCCTACATGCATAAACCTAGCCTGTGGGACAGGTTCCACCACTGTACTATTAAAAACTTATTACACAGGCCTAGAAGTTTAATGGTTATCAGCAGATATGTGCTGATTAGCTACCCCCATTAACCCATTTCAGCTCATGCTAATACATTAGTACTTTCTGTGAATGCCAGCTATATTTACCCCTAAATGATTGATTTACCTAACAAACATAAGGAGTCTCAGCACCAAGGCCTGTGATACATCACTGTGTAAGCCAATCTTGGATCCAGTTTACTAACTTGCTCTGGATCCCATGGGTTCTAAACTTTTGCACCACATTTCCATGCAGGATCTTGCCAAAGGCTGTATTAACTGTACTGCCCCATGAAAATGTCAAATTGGTCAGTCATGATCTCCCGCTTTGATTAATCCTTGCCTTTACAAATGTAGATTAATCCCGTTTCTTAGAACTTTTTCCAAAAACTTCCTGTCACTGACATTAGATTCACAGGTCATCAATTACCTGAGCAACACACACAAAATGCTGGAGGAACTCAACAGGTCAGGCAGCATCTATGGAAATGACTGAAATGTCAACTATTTATTCAGTTCCATGGATGCTGCCTGACATGCTGAATTCCTGCAACATTTTGTGTGTGTTGCTGTGGATTTCCAGCATCTGCAAAATTTCTCGTGTTTATGATTTCCTTCAAGTACCTGGCTTATCTTGCTGGCCTTCTTAAATAAGGGCACCACATTTCCTGCCTTCCAGTCAACTGATATTTCTTCTGTGGCTAGCAAACATTTAACCATTTGTGAGGGCCCCAGTGATTGTACAGTATTAGCTAAGAATGCATTTCTTTGGATTATAGAAATTTGTTCATCTTTAAGCCTGCTAAGAAATCAAATACCTTCTACTTTTTAATATTAACTTATTCCAAAACTTACCTCTCTGAATTCTCTAGGAAGATTATTTTTCCTAGTGAACACAGAATTTAATCACTTACCAATGTTCTCTACTTTATGCCCATTTACCTCTTTGGTTCCTTTTGAACCACACTCTTTCCCTGGTTACCCTCTTCCCCTAAAATATATTTATAAAATGCTTCTTGATTTTTTTTTGACATTTTCTGCTTCCTCTTCCCTTACTGATTTCTTTATGAGTTACCCTTTAAACCAGGGGTTGACACCCTTTTTGCCTCTGTGGGTTGCATCGCGTATTAATGAGTGGATGGTGGGTCAGATAAATGCCATAAAAGACTTGAAATACGGGAATTATCCATTTAAATACATCTAGTTATGTTTTGCCTCAAATTAATGAATAACGCTTGCAAGAAAATCATTTGTGCTTAAGGTTGCCTACCCCTGCCCTAAACCTTCTATTCTCATGTCAGGTTTCCCTGCATTTTCACTTTTCAATACCTGTGATAGGCTTGATATGTATAGTCACTACAAATGTCCAAAGTGCTCTCCCACTGATTCTCCAAACGTTTGTCTAGTTACAGTCCAAGACAAGGTACAATACTTTACTTTATCCTATAGGATAATCTATGCACATCTCAAATCTCTCCTGAATGCAATGTAGACATTCCAGCCCATGTCCCCACTGTGCCTTTCAGAATCAGGTTTAATATCATTAACATACGTCATGAATGTTTTTGTTTTGGGACAGCTAAATAGTGCAATATATAATAAAACACTATAAATTACAATAAGAAATATATAAAAAAGAAATTAAATAAGCAGTGCAAACAAAGAGGGAAAGTGATGGAGCTGGCTGATTTTGCAATTTCTGCAGCTTTTTCTGATTCTGTGCAATGGCCCCTCCATACCAGATGATGATGCAACCAGTTGGAATGCTCTCCATGGTACCACTGTAGAAATTTGCTAGTCTTTGGTGATATACCAAATCTCCTTAGACTCCCAATGAAATATAGCTGCTTTTGTGCTGCCTTTGTAATTATATCAATATTTTTGGCCCAAGATCTTCAGAGATGTTGACACCCTGTAACTTAACTACCTTTCTACCTTTCTACCTTTCAACCTTTCTGCTGCTGATTCCTCGGAGGACTGGTGTGTGTTCCCTCAACTTCCCCTTCCTGAAGTCCACAATCAATTCCTTCATCTTACTGACATTGAGTACAAGGTTGCTACTGGGTCACCACTCAACCAGCTGATCTATCTTATTCCTGTACACCACCTCATCACTATATGAAATTCTGCCAACAATAGTTGTGTTATTGGCAAATTTATAGATGGTGTTTGAGCATGGGTGTAGAGAGAGTAGACCTTGAGATGGCACTTAAAAGTTCCATTGAAACAATGACTACATCAAGTTTATTACAAAATTATGTGGGATAACTGGTTAATTTATTGCTTGTTTTATGTTTTCATTAATACTATTAGAGCTTTTCCTCCTAGGTTTGGATCCTTTAAGATCGGACACAACTATGAACACATTCACCACTTTCATATGAACACCCCAAAGTACTTTCTTCATCTGAATGAAAAAAGGGAAAATAAAATACATACATGATTGCATTAATAAATATAGGAAACTTTTTAATATGCATTGAATATTTCTACATGTCAGTGAGGTTACATAACTCTTTATGAAGAATCTTACTGTGTTGACAGAAACTTTAGAAACTACCTACAAGAACAATGTTTTATAATAGAATCCATAGCATTTATTACTAAAATGAGAGCTTGTGACCTCTTTCATAACAAACTATGTTAGTGATTATTCGTTGCTTCCTATTATGTTCCACAAACCTTTCCAATGCCTCTAATTGTATTTATTCTTGTATAAGCTGAACAAACTATAGAAGAAAATCAAAAATACACAAACAGTTATAAAACTTCCTTATTGTTACCTCCATGAACTTGGAAATATTATAATCATGAATAAATTTACAGAAGATGTCCTTTCTCATGTTACGTACCCCGTAACTGGGTTGCCAAACCAGCAGAAATGGATCACTCAGTTGGAGTCTGGATTACTAGAACTAAGAAAGTTTTATTAAAGAAGCAAGCAACACAGTACTCTAATCAAAAGGATAATAAATGCAACAGTTCAGCAATGATAAACACACATGTACACAGAATTAGGATAACAGGATCAATCAAGCTCTATCGTCGTCTAGGGGTAAATGACCAGTTTCAAAATGACGCAAAGTTCAGTTCAATTGAATTCAATTCAGTTCGCAGTAATCACTGCCATGGGAGATGGACGGTGGGGTGAAGGAGAGAGAGAGCGCAAAACGAATGAATATTCAAACGGCTTCCACACAGACCTTCGATATTCTTCGCAGTCAGCTTTCGGGCGAGCCCTTTGTGATGTCTTCGGAGGTCACCAACCGTGACCCCTCCGTTTCCAGATTCGATCGTTTCTCTGCGGTGAACCTGGCACCCAGGCAAGGGCGGACACACACCAGGTTCCCGCTGATCGTGCCTTTCCACCCTGTGCGTCTATGGCTTGGTCCCACGATCAGCCTTCCAAAACTTCCCACGGACTTGTGGGAGGCGCACCGCTTCCAGGGTCTCGTTACCTCGTGGTGTCGTGTGTGTGTCCTGCCTTAGCGAACTTGTCCCTTTTTATCCCCCTGCTGGGGTATCGCCTGTCCATCACTTCAAACAGTTCAGGGTTCAAAGGGGGAGCCGATCTTGACAGCTCTCCTTCCGTTAAACTCTCCCGTCCCTTCATTAACATCTCCAAATGCTGCTCCATTGTTTTCCTTATCTCTCTTTCTCCTGAAGACAGGTGGCAGACCAACTGCTGATCCCACTGGTGCCAGCACAGGACAGCTAACATCTTAATCTATGTGTATTCTCGTCACACTCACATGAGCAGATAGCTGGGATCTGACAAGGCTATTCTTGATCTAGAAATGGTGGAAATAACTGTAGTTATGCTTTTATAATGATGGGTAATCTGCATCTTAGTTCCAAACACCATTACATCAAAGACCTACAGTCATTCAAATGGATTCCCCTGCAGCATTATGCGTCTTTACCTGTTTGGAAGATGTGCTAAAAAAATTGCACTAAATTTCAGTATGCCTTGCTGAATAATACTACAGTAAATATCTGAAACCCTCTCCACCCTCAGGACTTTGGACTAAAAAATTTTCCACACTATTGCATGCTACTCCAATGAAGGCCCCAACACACTTCTTTTTCATTTTTTTAATGCAACATGGCTGTGTAATATTTCAGTGAATCCGATGAGCATAAAAGGAATGGAACTAGAATCTCAGTGTGTTTAAAGGGAATAGGAACAGAATCCTCTCAGTTTCAGTCTCTATGTTGTAGCACTCCATACCTCAGCTCTGGTTGGAAAACCAGCCACATTCCTGACCACAGTCACACACCCAGTCCATAATCAGGATTCCAGTTCTGGCTACATATAACACTCGCACGGCCTTGGCACTTACTCAGGACTAATGAGTGAGCCAGATGTTGAACCACTGGGATTTTTGAACAGTACAGAATTATTGTTTTACTGTAAATAAGTTGTAGAAAACAAAATGGAAATATTTATAAAGTGGGGATAATCTTAATAAAATAGATAAGGGATAGAATACATTGTCTTTTTGAAATATGATTGTAGATGAAAAAAATCCTGTGAGTTTGAGGTTTGTATTAGAAACCTTCTATGCAAGAAGATCCTATAGCTTAGCTAAATCACTGAGACCATTTCCTTCAACTGACATCCTAAAAAAGTATTATTGGAACAAAGGTGCATTGTAGAAATCATTGGGCTCATTGTAAATAATTTTGAAGAAATAAATAATTAAGGTAGTCAATGGATCAGGTAGTGCCCAAACATTATAAATGTTAAGAAGCTAATAAGTAAACATTAGTTTCACTGTTCAGTTAACTTAAGGCTATAAGGTCAGAACTAGAATGAAATGTGAGGTTGGAAAGTTATTTAAAAATAGCTACCGAGACAAAAATCACTTGTGGCTTATCCTTCACAACAGTGACTATGCTTTAGAAATGAGAGCTTTAGAATTTCCTGAAAAGGATATGAAAGGTGTATATAAATGCAAGTCTTCCTTTTATAAAGAGGATGAAAAGTTAACTTTTGTAGAATATTAGCAAGAGATAACTCTAATACATACATGTCTTACATCCATTGTGCCTTCTAATAAAATTTGAAATTTACAATTTGTTGTTGTATCTGTTATATTTTGTACTTTTCCAAGATGTATATCATCTACCTTGAACTAATTTCCCCAAAAATTATCTTGGTGTAGACATTAAGTATCACTGTCAAATGGTCTAAATAAATGAGAGCATAACATACCAGCTACACTCAGTGGCCACTTTATTAGGTACCTCCAGTCCATGGTTTTCTGTTACTGTAGCCCATCCACTTCAAAGTTCAACGTGTTGTGCATTTAGAGATGCTCTTCTGCACACCACTGTTGCAACATGTGGTTATTTAAATTACTGTAGCCACCTTGTCAACTTGAACCAGTCTGACCATTCTCCTCTGACCTCTCTCATTACAAGACCTTTTCACCCACAGCACTGCCACTCACCGGACTTTGTTTTGTTTTTGCACCATTCTCTGTAAACTCTAGAGACTGCTGTGCATGAAAATCCCAGGTGATCAGTAGTTTCTGAGATACTCAAACCACCCTGTCTGGCACCAACAATCATTCCATGGTCAAAGTAACTTAGTTCAAAGTTCAAGTTAAATTTATTGTCAAAGTACATATGTGTCACCATATAAAGCCTAAGCATCATCTTGTGGACAATCACAGTAAATATAGGAAAGACTATCGAATCAATGAAAGGACGGACAGGACACCCAACAGGGTGGACAAGGGCACCCAACAGGATGGACAATACCCAATGTGCAAAAAAAAAACCAACAAACTATACAAATACAAAAAGAACAAGAACATATAAATAAAGAAATAATAAATGTCGACGAGATGAGATGAAGAGTCCTTGGAAAGTAAGTCCATAAGTTGTGGGAACAGTTCAGTGATGGGGTGAGTGAAGTTATCCCCTCTGGTTCAATAGCCTGATGGCTGAGGGGTATTAACTGTTCCTGAACTTGATGATTCAGGTCCTGAGTCTCCTATACCATCTTCCTGACGGCAGCAGCAAGAAGAGAGCATAGCCTCGATGGTGGTGGCCCTTTGATGCATGGTGCTTTTCTGTGACATTGCTGCATGTAGATGTGCTCAATGGTGGGAAGGGCTTTATTCATGATGGATGGGCTGTATCCACTACTTTTTGTAGGCTTTTCTGTACAAGGACATTGGTGTTTCCATACCATGCTGTGATGCAACAATCAATATACTCAACCAGATATCTATAGAAGTTTGTCAAATGTTTTAGATGACATGCCAAATATTCACAAACTTGTAAGAAAGCAGAGGCTTTCTTCATAATGGCACTTGCTTGCTAGATGCAGATCAGATCCTCTGAGTTGATAACACCAAGGAATTTAATGTTGATGACTCTCTCCACTTCTGACACCCAAGGGACTTCCGGTTTCCTCCTCCTGAGGTGAATAATTATCTCCTTGGTCTTGCTGACATTGAGTAACAGGCTGTCGTTGTGGCACCACTCAGCTAGTCTCCCTCCTATTTATCACCACCTTTGATTCAGCCAATGACTGCGGTGTCATCAGCTAACCTAAATACGGTATTGCAGCTGTGCTTAGCCTCATATTCCTAAGTATAAAGTGATTAGAGCAGGGGGCTAAGCACACAGATTGTGGTGCAACTGTACTGATGGAGAGTGGAGGAGATGTTGACAATCTGAACTGACTGGGGTCTGAAATCAAGGATCCAATTGCACAAGTAGTATTGAGGCCTCGGACTTGAAACTTATTGCTTAGTTTTGAGGTGATGATGGTATTGAATGGCAAGCTGTAGTCAATGAAAAGCATTCTCATGTATGCATCTTTGCAGTCCAAATGTTCCAGGATTATGTGAAGAGCTAATTAAATGGTATCCACCATTGATCTGTTGTGAAGGAAGGCAAATTAGAGAATATCCAAGTTGCTTTTAAGCAGGAGTTTCATCAACAGCCTCTCAAAGCACTTCACTATAGTAGATGTAAGTGCTACTGAATGATAGTCATTACCACGTCTTCTCTGGCACCAATATAACTGAAGCTTGCTTGAAGCAGGTGGGGACCTCAGAATGCCGAAGTGAGAAGTTAAAAATATCAGTGAACACTCCAGCCAACTAACAGGTTTTTAGTACCCAGCTAGGTACCCCATCTGTATCGGATGCTTTCATGTCAGCCTGAGAGACTGAAGACACAGGGTCATTGGGGGCTGTGGCAGTTTGTAAAGGCGCTTCCATGTTTTGATGGCCAAAGCAAGCTCAAAAGGCATTGAGTTCATCTTATGTGCTCATTACATTTCTTCCCCATTCTGATGTTTGGTCTGAAAAACAACTAAAACTCTTGACCACGTCTGCATGCATTGAGTTGTTGCAACATGATTGACTGATTAGATATATGTATTAACGAGCAAGTGTACCAACTAAAGTGTCCACTGAGTATATATTTATTAAAATTCATTCATTTATTTTTACCAATTGTCACTACTGTACAATGTATTTTAATTTCTAAGTAATTTTTCCATTTGTAACATGTATTCTTTCCAACTCCCTTTATTCCATCATCCTCTGAGCAGTAATTATTCCTTGTTTCCTCTTTAATTTTTGATAACCTCTGCCTGAGACACCAATGTTTTTAGGCTGTATTCTCATGTCTGAACAGTCTTTTCCTCATCCCAAATGTCCATTTATTCAGTTTACCAGTAACACACTATTAATCCCTTTTCCTGGCATTTGCTCACCAATTCAACCTCCAGTATATTGAAAACCATTGAGATGTCCATCACCAGCAAGTCAAGTTAGACAAGGGAAAGTGTATCACAGAGGCAGGAATATTTAGGAAGACTAGCAATAGAAAAAAAAGCGAATTACGAAGTGGGAGAACTGAGCTGAAGGGAAAAGTCTGGGAACAGTAAGAGATGATGAAATCCTACAAATGTTGAATGAATTAAAACAGCCAAATACTTGTCAAGGACAGAAGTGATAAGAGGCCTGGTATAATATTTAGATTTAACTAACATGACACATGGGACACAATAATGCCATGAAGGTAAGAATAATTAATAAAATGCTATTGAAGGTGATCTCCAGCATCAAAGCTTTGGTCTGAGTTCTAACATCAAACATGAATTTTGATTCTCTTAGAATTTGTGGGAGTTTGTGAGAGAATTTTATGTATGTGCAGTTTTTGTCAGCACAAAGAATTCTACATATTGGATAAAGAATATTTCGAGGATGAAATTGTGGATGACATGTTACAGTTGTACTAAGTGTTGGTTGCCCTGCACTTGGAGTATTGTGTGTAATTTTGGTCACCATGCAATAGGAAGGCTGTGGTTAAACTAGGAAGGGTGCAGAAAAGCCTCACAAACATGTCAACTTGATTTGAGGGTTTAAGTTATCACAAGAGCTTTGACTGGCTACATTTGTTTTCTCTGAAGTGTAGGCGGCTGAAAAGTGACATGATAGAAGTACCTAAAATGATTAGAAGCACATATATGACAGATAGCCTGTGTTTGTTTCCATGGTATGGGTACCTAAAACTACAGGGCATGGTTTAAGGTGGGGAGGAGATAATGGGATAACTTTTTCACACAACAGGTAGACAGTATCTGGAATGAGCTGTTAAGGAGGATGCTGTGGGCTCAAATGATAGTAATAATAGTATATAAGTGTCACTTGAATGAGCAGGCCACAGTGGAATATAAAATGATTGCAGGCAAGTACATATAGGCATGATAGCAAGCGTAGACACGCGTGGCCGAGGGGCCTTTCCTATGATACACAACTCCCTGAGAAGTGTTGGTATGCCAGTGAACTGACGGGAGCCAGCAGGACCGTCACTGAGCCTCCAGATCAAGAGGTGTGACCCGTGGACCAAGACACAAGCCAGGGGCCTGATCAGCCCTGCCTGGGTCGCCTGGGCGTCGAAATAGCCGATGACCCCAGGTTAGACCACTGAAGACGTATCGCAGCACATCCCAGGATATATCTCTGAAACGAGTGCGAGAATGACAAAAAAAATGCTATTTTAAGTCATTGGTGCGGAAGAAACCCTGAAATTCGCTTTATTTAAAGTGTAACCATAGCCGTGACCTCAACGGCACAACTCAGCCATCTGGCTCACTTCTCCCCTCCCCCAGTAAACATTGCGGCACGCTGCTCTCGGACGCTGATTGGCCCGCTGGCGCCTGTTGCTAGGATAAGAGCCCATACCTATTATTTACTGCATCGACGAGGTGTGGCTTAACTGGAGGAAAAGTAAAACTTGGTCTCAGGGGTATAAAAATCCACAGGAGGACGCTGGCACAGTAGAAGGAGTATACGTTCACTTCCGTTAGAGGCTCGAACGGGGACAAGTGATCGATAACCCGGTGAAGATCTTGCGCCAGTGGACGGAGGAGAAGGCGGGGACTGGAAGGCGCCTGGGTGACCCCCACCCCCAACACGCCCTTTGACATTCCAGTAACCAATCGAACACCTCGCTGAACATCGGGCCGGAGAACAGCCAATCGGCACGCCGCCGAGGCGGGACTTCCGCAGTTGCTGGCTGGCTTTCCCGGCACGAGCGGAGCGGTTGTCCAGCGGCGTTCTTGTACCTTTACTGCACTGAAAATGCACGCGGATGCAGTCAGTAAGTATCAGCTCGCTGGCCCCTTCACATCCCCCCCACACCGGTCCGCAGCCAGTCCGGGATCTTTGTGAAAAGAAAAGAATTGGCGTTGCGTTGCCCACCTTTCCCACCACACCCAATATCGTTGTTTAATAAGGATTTTGCGTTACTGGTAAGAGAAGCAATGGCGCAGCTATTATCCTGTTTATCGTCCCCCTCCCCCTTCTTTCTGCAAAGCGCTGGCAAATACTCCCCCCCCCCCCATCCCCTTCTGTGTATCGTTCGGGGGCGAGGAATGGCACCGTGATAATTTCCCCGTTCATTAAAAATTGAGGTAAATCAGCCCTCGTACTGCTGAAGGAAGGACATGAACATTCTCCTCCCTCAGTTATGGGGGTGGGGACTCCAACTCGGCTGCAAAGCTGATTTGAGTTGCATTTGTTTAATACTGTCCAGGGGGAGGAACAGAGCACATCAGTACGCAAGTGCGATGTTCGTGATGTATTCTAGGAATTGTAGTTATGTGGTGACGCATTCTCTGGTTTATGCGTGGCAGCCCGTCACAAGTGAACTGCAATCCCCAAAGAGCTTTTGGGCGCAATGAGCCGGTGAAGTGTTGTTAAAATCCTTTCCCACTCGGATGCGGAGCTCCACCTTCCCATCTCTGATTGGCAGAGCGGATCTTCGCGCACGCCTGTCTGCCTTCTCTTCGCGTTTGTTGGTCAGCTTCTGTGTCAGTCATTAAAACAATTTCTATTTCTTGGCTCATAGATCTCTACTTTATTTGGAAAACAAAGTACCTTAAATACACTCACTGCTATTAGCATTTCCACCACTGGTGTGGTTATGCAAGATATGGTAATTATTCTGCGTTCAGGTCAGTTGGTCTGTCATTACATTTGGCCGTTTATTTGTCTAGCTTTGGAAACTTGTCATTTGGGGGTATTAAGGCAGTAGAGCAATTTCAGATTTTAAAATGTTCCTTGTTGGTTTGCTGTCAACTGTTTAATCTAGATTTGATTTGACTGGATCAATTAAGCTTCCTCAATCAGCAACAGTGTCAACACATATCTGAGAAGTATATTTAAAGTATTTGTAACTTTTTTAACTCTGTGTTTTCCCAAACTGGTGTTGTAGTACTTGCCACATAATCCAGTTTTGTTTGGAGTATGTTTGCCGTTCGTGGTAATGTTTCACTACAGTGGAATCAATTATGATCTCATTCGAGATGTGGAAGCTCATTGTTCTTCCTAATGGGTTAGTGTTGGTTCATTACAAATACTTATTTTCGTCTCCGTTTTACCTGTTAACTGGGGAAATATAAATTATCTTTTTTAAATACAAATTTGATGTAAAATATTTTGGATTTGCAAAGTGCACTTCTGTTCTTGACAGAAAGGCCACAGTCAGTCTGTGTTGGCAGATAAATCTCTTGCTCCATCACACTAAGCACTGGCGCTTCCCAAGGCTGTGTGTTCAGCCCGGTACTGTTCACTACTCTGCTGGCACATGACTGCATTGCTACATGCAGTTCAGGTCTGCTGATGATAAAACAGTGGTTGGCCTCATCAACGATGATGAGATGGTGTTCAGAGAGGAGATAGAGCAGCTGGTAGAATGGTGTGAACACAGCAACTTCATTCTCATTGTGGACAAAACCGAAGAAATGATTGTGGACTTTAGGAAGGTGCAGGCTGATGGCTCCTCACTGCGCACATACGGCTCCTCAGTGGAGAGAATTTGGAGCACCAAGTTTCTGGGAATGCACTTAAAGGACCATTTCACCTGGTCCCTCAACATCATCGCTTTGGTCAAGAAAACACAGCAGTGCCTCCACTTCCTGAGAAGATTGAGGCTACCCTCTCCACTCCATTTTAACCAATTTTTACAGGAGCACCGTCGAGAGTGTCCTGACCAGCTGCCTCACTGTTTGGTATGGGAATTGCAAGTCACATATCGCAAGTCCTGACAAAGGATTGTGAGGACTGCTGAGAGGATCATTGAGGTCTCTCTTTCACCCACTAGAGATATTTATCAAGAGTGGTGTATACACAGGGCCCTTGGCATTGTCAGTGATCCCTCCCATCCACCCAGCAATCTTTTTGACCCGTACCATCGGGCAGGAGCATTAGCACAAGGACCGTTGGGATGGGAAGCAGCTTCTCCCCCAGGCCGTGAGACTACTGAGCTCTCTGCTGTCACCCAGGTCTCATCACATGGAAGTGCAAGTAGCATTACACTATTCATTTTTTGACTTGTATATGCACATTGTTTGTTAATTTATTTGTAGTTATGGGTGTGTTATATGTACTGTGTTGTGCACCTCGGTTCAGAGGAATGTTGTCTCCTTTGGCGGTATACGTGTGTGCTTGAACCATCTTTTCTGTTCTTGTTCTCACATGCAGATCTTGCTTGTGTTGATTGGTTGTATTAACTCCAAATATTAAAAAAAATTCCTGACGTATTTCAGTAAAACAGTTTATTTGATGGATATAGTTACTAACTGAAATAAATAATCAAAGGAAACTTCTGAGTTCTTGGCATTCTAGGTAATTCAGTTGTATGTATATCACTTGAATAACTCAAGACACTATATAAACATAGCGTCAAACAATGATGTCTTTTTATTTTCTGACCTCTACAGTCAGTCAACATGATTGCAGTTTTGCTTTAAATGTGCACTAACTCTTACATGCCCTGTTATCTCAATACATAGGGATATGGAATACATACTGTAAAATTTGTTATAGTGGAATTATGGGAATAAGCCAAAAATGGGTTCTTGTATTCTTGCCATTGATGCCTTAAGATTCTTATTCTGACCTAATGTTGGTGACCTGAATTCTGAGTTTTGTGAGTGAATAAGCTGTATTATGTCAAGTAAATATTTGGTGTGTAGAGAAGAAAATTTGTTTTACATGAGTAGTCTCTTGGTATATTTTCAAATACATAGAATCATGATCTTGGTCTTTAAAATTTTCCTTTTGATTATTGTGACATGTATTTGAATTTGGAGAAGTGTATTGTGGCTTAAATAGCAGAACATTTCTTGATGTGAGGGCAGTGAATATTAAAATACAAAGTAATATAATTAGTAAGATGTGTGCAGTTGATTAACTGAATCTTCAAGTCTATTCAGGCTGAGCACCAAGGGAATTAAGAAATGACAGAATTGGATGAAAAACTGATTTGAAATACAAAATTGACATCTCATTGAATGCCAAGAATATTAATTGCAAATGACATGTATTCACATTTTCTGAAGTAAAAGCAAACCAAAATTCCTGAAAGTACTTAGTTGAGGTGAAGGTCCAGGGGTTCTTTAATTTCTGAAACTTTCTATAACACCATAAGCTATAGGAGCAGAATTAGGCCATTTGGCCGATAGAGTCTGCTCCGCCATTTCATCATGGCTGATCTATTATTACTCTCAACCCCAATCTCTTGCCTTCTCCCCATATTCCTTCATGCCTTGACCAATCAAGAAGCAATCAACCTCTGGCTTAAATATACATGAAGACCTGGCCTCTACAGCTGTCTGTGGCAAATAATTCCACAGATTCACCACTCTCTGGCTAAAGAAATTCTTCCTCATCTCTGTTCTAGAAATTCTTCCCTCTGTTCTGAGGCTGTGTCCTCTGGTCGTAGACTCTCCTACCATAGGAAACATCCTCTCCACATCCACTCCATGAAGACCTTTCACTATTTGATGGGTTTCAATGAGATCACCCCTCATTTTTCTGAATTTTAATGAATACACACTCAGAGCCATCAAACACTCTTCATATGATAAGCCATTCAATCCTGAAGTCATTTTTGTGAACCTCCTTTGATCCCTCTGCAGTGTCAGCACATCCTTTCTGACATGAGGGGCCCAAAACTGCTCACAATACTCCCAAGTGAGGCCTCACCAGTGATTTATAAAGCCTCAACATTACATCATTGCTTTTATGTTCTAGTCCTCTTGAAATGAATGGTAGCATCACATTTACCGTCCTCACAACATGTAAATTAATACTTAGAGAATCTGAGTCCCTTTGTGCCTCAGTTTTTTGAATTTTCTTTCCATTTAGAAAATATTCTACCTTTTTATTTCTTCTACCAAAGTGCATGTGCCACTTCTATGCCCATTCTCCTAATCTTTAAGTCCTTCCTCTCTGCTTCCTCCAAACTACCTGCCCCTTCACCTATCTTCGTATCATCCACAGCAAAGCCATCAATTCCATTCACATATAATGTTAAAAGATGCAGTCCCAACATAGACCCTTGTAGAACACCACTGTTCACTGGCAGCCAATTAGAAAAGGCTTTCTTTATTCCTACTCTTTGCCTCCTGCCAATCAACTACCACTTTATCAATGCCAGTATCTTTCCTGAAATATCACGAGCTCTTAGCTTGTTAAGCAACCTCATGTGTGACACCTTGTCAAGGGCCTTCTGAAAATCAAAGAACACAACATCAACCAATTCGCCTTTGTCTATCCTGCTTGTTATTTCTTCAAAGAATTCCAGCAGATTTGTCGGGTAAGATTTTTCCTTGAGAAACCATGATGACTATGTTCTATTTTATCATGTACCTCCAGGTACCCCAAAACCACATGCTTTACAATCAATTCCAACACCTTTCAACTAACTGGTCTATAATTTCCTTTCTTCTGCATCTGTCCCTTCTTGAAGAGTAGAGTGACATTTGCAATTTTCCATTCTTCCAGAACCATTTGAGAATCTAGTGGTCCTTAAAAGATCGTTACTAATGACTCCACAATCTCTTCAGCCACCTCTTTCAGAACCTTGGGGTGTACATCATCTAGTCCTGTTAATTTATCTACCTTCAAACTTCTCTGTTGCCCAAGAACCTTCTCCCTCGTAATGGCAACTTCACACACTTCTGATACCTGACACTCTGGAACTTCCACCATATTCCATGGGGAAGTCTGATGCAAAATTTTGGTCAGTTTGTCCTCCATTTCCTTGTCTCCCATTAATACCTCTTCAGCATTGTTTTCCAGTGGTCTGATATCCATTCTCACCTCTTTTTTACACTTTATATATTTAAAGAAACTTGTGGTACCCTATTATTGGCTAGCTTTTGTATTCTATCTGTTCCTAATGACTGTTTAGTAGCTTTCTGTTGGTTTTTAAAAGCTTTCCAATCCTCTAACTTCCTACTAATTTTGCTCTCTTGTATACCCTCTCTAAGCAAGTTGACACCAAATTTTGAACTATTCTATTTGTTTCATGTAACTAATTATTTTGTTTCTATGTATTTCATTTAAATCTGAGCTAGTTTTTATACCTTTTGTCAAAACTACATTGAAGTTTCAAGTGTGAATCCTGTTCCATACTAAAAAGGAAGTTAACTTTTAATTCCTTCATGCTTTCTCTGCCACAATAAGATCATGACTGATTGTTTACATCCATTATGTTTTCCTGTACCTATCTAAATCCCTTGATTCCTTGGATTTAAAAAAAAAGACATTGATTTGTGCCCTAAATTAGCACAATAACTGAGCTTTGTAGCTCTTTGTGGGGAGGGTTATGTTATTCTTCTGGAAGGAGTATCATCCTTGTGTGTTAACCTTTTCAGCCCCATTAGAATCCTACTGAAGGTTTTTGGCCCGAAGCATCTTCTGTACTCTTTTCCTAGTTGCTGCCTGGCCTGCTGAGTTCCTTCAGCATTTTATGGATGCTGCTCTAATTTCCAGCATCTGCAGATTTTCTCTTGTTTGTGATTAGAATTTTATATGTTTGGATTAGGTTGACTCTCATTCTTCTAAACCCTATAGTGCATAGGCACAGTCTGTTTAATTACTTGCAATGGAAAACCCTGTAACAACATCACAGGCCCAGAGCATCACATTAAAAGCGTTCACAAGAAAAAAAAGTAAACACACCAACACTTGTCAAGCTTATTTTAGAAAAAGTATTGTTGGGCAAGCTCAACTGCCATCTATAAATTTGATGACACCACTGTTGGCAGAATCTCGGGTGTGTTTTCAATGGGGGATATAGGTATGAGATAGATTGGCTGGCTGAGTGGTGATACTCAACAATTTCACACTCAATGTTAGCAGTTCCAAGGAATTGATTGTGGACAAGGAAGGGGAATTCTGGAGAACATGCACCTGTCCCCTTTGAGGGGCCAGCAGTGGAAAAGGGGGAACAGCTCAAGTTCCCGTGTGCCACATCTGAGAGCATCTATTCTGCGCCCAACACATTAATACAATCATTAAGAAGGCACACCAGGGTTTCTACTTCATTAGGAATTTGAGGACTTCTGGTATGTCATCAAAGACTTGCAAATTTCTACAGATGTACAGTGGGGAGCATTGTGACTGGTTGCGTCACCACCCGGTATAGAGCCTCCAACACACAAGGAGCTGCAGAGGGTTGTAGACTCGGCTAGTTCTATGACACACTATACCCTGCCCACCATCTTCAACAGGCAGTGCCTCAAGAGGGTGATATCCATCTTTAAAGGCCTTCACTGTCCAGGATGTACTGTCATCACAAAAATACCTTCGGGGAGGAGGCACAGGAGCCTGAACGTTTTTAAAAACAGATGTTTCTTCTCTGCCATCAGATTTATGAAAGGTCCATCAACCTATGAACAAAACCTCATTTGTCTTTTGCATTATTTTTGTTACTTGTTTGTCTTGCACCACAAAACAACAAAATTCATGACATATGTCAGTGATAATAAGCCTGATTTTGATTCTGCTTTTCTATTTTTCCACTAAATGCACAACTCATGCTGTCTTTGTTTCATTTGCTATGTATTTACCCATTCACTTAGCCCCGAAGCATCTTTATTACTACCAGCTCTCATCAACTCGTATTATCAGCAAAACTTAATCATAGCATCCAAGTGATTGATGTAGCTGAGAAGCTAGGACCCCAACATTAATCCCTGCAGTGACCCTTTAGTTGTAGCATTCCATCCCAAAAATAATTTTGTTATTTTTATTATTGATGTAATTTCCCTTCCCTAGGCTGTGGATTAAAATCCTCCATAATTACAATTGTAACCTTGTTACATGCACCTCTAATTTACTGATTTATTCCGTGCCCTATATTACTGCTGGAGGTTTGCAGACAAGTTTGATCAGTACAAATCTTTATTCTGTGCTGTTTCTCAGCCACATCTAAACTGGTTCTACTTGATATTTTTTCAAGCACGGATCCTTTCTTGCCACAGCTTCCATTGCGTGGTGGAAGATATAGTTCCCATCCTGGATCACTTTTCAACATGGTTATTAACTCATACCAACTTAATTGGAATTACTGTACTTTTATATTATTAAATGTTATTTCTTTGGTGATATTTGTGTATAAACTAATCATTAATTTGGAAGATCTGGTGTAATCCATAATGTTATTAATAATGAGAAATAAATGGAGAGGAATTGACTACTTAGTTATAAATGCATTCTTACTGTATCGTGTGAGACACTGTATCCTAGCTGGACAAATTTTAAAAAAACAAATGGGATTTGGTCCTTTTTTGTGTAGCAATTCCTATGATATATCAGTATGACAATCTGTTGGTTGCTGTTTACTTTAACAGACATTGAAGCTCTAAGTCATCAGATGTAGGACTGAACACCTCCAAAACCTTTGTCTGGAAGTAGATACAGTGTGTTAAATTGATTAACCAGTTTGTTGCTCAAGTATATTGTGGTTGTTCCTTAATCGATGAGTTGTTCTCTGACTATTAAATTAGTTTACAAAGCTGTATTCACTCTTCAAATTTTAATTTGAAACCTTTAGCCTTAGCTAAGTTATATTTTGTTTTACATTTTTTTTATCTTGCAAAAATTATAATTTTCCCTTAAACAGTAACTGGTGTTAAAATCTGTCCAATTATCTTTGTAATATCTTTCGTAAATCTTGGGGTACGTGCTTTAAGTAATCCCAGATCTGAGAAGTATGAGCAGGAAAGCACTGTTGCCTGATATATCATGGATTTTTTTAAAAAATCAGGTTTATGGTATAAGTGCCACATTAAAACGAAGATTAATTGTGGTATCTTACAGTTTGCTGTTTTATAAAATTACTTCACAAAGTACAGTGCAGAAAACGTCTTGGGACTGAACTGTTTGAAGTGCAGTTTATCAGTCTTTTAAAGTGTTTAGTGTACTTAATATCTTTAAATGTGGTTTTTGTATATGAACATTTGGAAGATTTATTCCAAATCTTTCCCTTTTTCACCATTTTCCATCAGGATTTATTTACACTTTTTAAAGGGAGGTTGATGATTGCATTGAAGATTAAATGCCGATAATGTATCAGGCAGAGCTGAGGCATTCAAATTCTGAATGCATTTGGACAATGCATGTTCAGATAGGATTCAATTGTACTTAATTAAATCAGAATCAGGTTTAATATCACCAGCTTATGTCGTGAAATCTGCTAACTTAGTGGCAGCAGTACAATGCAATACATGATAATATTGGGGAAAAAAAGTACATTAAGTGTGTTAAATTAAAAATAGTACAAAAACAGAAATAATAAAAGTGAGATAGTGTCCATGGGTTTAATGTCCTTGTAGGAATCAGATGGCAGAGGGGAAGAAACTGTTCCTGAATTGCTGAGTGTGTGCCTTCAGGCTTCTGTACCTCCACCTTGATGGTAACAATGAGAAGAGGGCATGTCCTGAATCATGGAGACCCTCTATGATGGATGCCGCCTTTCTGAGACACTGCTCCTTGAAGGTGTCTTGGACGCTACACAGGCTAGCACCCAAGATGGAGCTGCTTAATTTTACAACTTTCTGTAGCTTTTGATCCTGTGCAGTAGCCTCCTGAATCAGACAGTGATGCAGCCTGTTAGAATGCTGTCCATGGTACATCTGTAGAAGATTTTGTATGTCTCTGGTGACAAACTAGATCTCCTCAAACTCCTAATGAAATACAGCAGCTGTCTTGCTTTCTTTATAGCTGCATCGATATGTTGGGACCAGGTTAGATCTTCAGAGATCTTGACACCCAGGAACTTGAAATTGCTCACTTTGTCCACTTCTAAACCCTCTGAGGATTGGTTTGTGATTCCTCATCCTACCCTTTCTGAAATCCATAATCAACCCTTTGGTCTTACTGATGTTGAGTGCAAAGTTGTTACTGCAACGCCTCTCAACAGCTGGTATATCTCGCTCCTGTGCACCCTCTCATCTCCATCTGAGATTCGGCCAAACAACGGTTGTATCATCAGCAAATTTATAGATGGCTTTTGGGTTATGCTTAGCCACACTGTCATGGGTATAGAGAGTAGAGGAGTGGGCTAAGGACACATACCTGAGGTGCAGTAGTGTTGATCGTCAGCGAGGAGTAGTCATTAATACCAATCTGCACAGATTGTGGTCTTCTGGTGAGGAAATCGAGAGTAGTACAGTGACCTAAGTTCTGTAGCTTATAAATCTGGACTGTGGGCATGATGGTGTTAAACGCTGAGCTATAGTTAACAAACAGCATCCTGGCATAGGTGTTTGTATTGTCCAGTTGATTTAACGCTGTGTGAAGAACTCTAATACAGTTAGGAAATGCAATTTAAAGACAAATTTTGGAAATGGACATGTCAGCTTTTTAATTGAAATACTTATTGAAGCCAAGGGTTTGTAGGACAAGGTAGTTTACATTGGAAATATTTTCTCTATAACTAGATTTCTTAAGATAATTGGATTTTACCAAAACTTGCACTTGCAGTTCAAGATGGTATCCCCTGTACAGCAGGCTAATGCTTTCTCTAATATATTTCTAAAAATTACTTAAGTAAAATAATCACCCTATTTAGCTTAAGGTTTGGTATATTGTTGACATATTATCACAAAATTGCCCACTAGTTTCCTTTGCAGCTGCTTGTTTCAAATTATTGGACAAATTAGTATTTTTTTTCTAGGTCACAATGATCATAAATAAGGTTCGCAATGTATCAAGGAAGCTTTCTAGAGTGGGCTGTAAAATAAGCAGAATGAAAAGTCAGTGGATGAGCAGAGGCAGATGTTTAATCACTGTTTCATAATACTCAGCAGAAGTTTATCCCTCAGAGGGACTGGTTTGAAAACATGAATCATCAATGCTTAACAAAGGAGGTCAAGACAAATATTTAATCAAAAACTAAAACGCACAAAATGACAAAAAAACTAGTGGTTGATTAGATTAAAATGCTAATAAGGAGGGAGAAAGTTGATAGTAAACTGACATCAAGAGCTTCCATGGATTTATAAAAGGGCCAAAGGGTAGCTTTGTGTGGTATCTCTAGAGATGACACTGTGGAATTAATAACTGGAGATGAGGAAATGCCAAATAATTTAACCCTCAATGTCGGTCTTCATGATAGAGGCCATGTGAACATCTCAAAGTTAACAGGTTGGCTAGTTTCAAATAAGAAAAAAGAACTTGCATGCATCCATATCATAAGTGTTGTAGTATTGCAAAAGCTATGGATTTAAAGGGAAACATCACCATGGTCCAATAGCTTGGATCTAAGAGTTTTGAGATAAATGGTTGAAGGTAAAGCTGTTGGTAATGCCTTGTTCAAGAGGGCTAATAACTTAACACCTGTTGTTTGGAAGATAATGAAGTCTAAGAAAATTACAGCTATTTGTTTAAGAAAAACTTAGCTAAACCTTGTTTATATAGTTTAATGAAAGGGGAATGTGAGACAAATTTGCTTGAATTCTTTGAGGATATGACAAACACAAATGATAGAATGTATAGATGTGTAATTTGATTTCCTGAAGCATTTCAAACATATAGGAAAGAACTCCTTGTAAATTTAACTTGAATGTGATGATTCCATGAATAATATAATTAGGTTATTACTTAACTAAAGTTGCCAATAAGCATACAAATATTACTTGCAGAAAATTAAATGTGTTAGTGCACAATGTATAAATTTAATTAATTTCACTGTTGAAGTGCTTCAGAATACTTCTGAATTTGGCTTAAGCAAATGCATAGATCATTATTATTTCCAACTCTGGAACAACTATTATGTAGCTGTCCATGGGAAAAACATTGAATTTTGAGTACAAGGCCAGCACATCTTAGTGATTATTCTTTGTGCCTTGTTGATGTTGACAACAATACTGAATTAGAACTGAAGTTGCTAGAATTGAAAATGTGGATTAAATGGGATAATTGGTATCCAAAGGATGAAGATATTTACCCAAGCAGCATTACCAGTCATTATTGTTCCCTGATTACGTGATAGTAATTTGTGAACTGAATCTTGTGCTGTTGCATAGTATCGGTGGATCTAAATTACTGTGTACCATATTTGGAGTTGTTGCTTTTAGTTTGAGATTATGTTTGTGTTGGCGTGTGGCCAAGTGGTTAAGGCATTCGTCTAGTGATCTGAAGGTCGCTAGTTCGAGCCTTGGCTGAGGCAGCGTGTGTGTCCTTGAGCAAGACATTTAACCACACATTGCTGTGGGACGACTCCGGTGCCAAGCTGTATGGGTCCTAATGCCCTTTCCCTTGGACAACGTTGGTGGCGTGGAGTGGGGAGACTTGCAGCATGGGCAACTGCTGGTCTTCCATACAACTTTGCCCGGGCCTGCGCCATGGAAACCTTCCAAGGCGCAAATCCATGGTCTCACGAGACTAACGGATGCCTATGTTTTAACACACTACACGTTGGTAGAGAGTTTTAAAAAGTCATCAGGAAAATGTGCGTTATCGCATCAATATTGTACACTCGGTCTGGAAAACTTTATACAAAGCTTGCATTCCATTTTTGGTGCTAAAATTGCTCTGTTGTGCAACCATATGTAATTAAAACAGTGTTGAATGACATTTGGGGAAAGCTGCTTGCATCAAATGATGAAGTGATGCAACAATTTAGTCCAAGGTTTTCATTGAACTAATTTTATTGAGCTTTTGTCTTTTAAGTGTTCCATTTCCTTCTTTCTTTTGGGTTGATCATCTGTTGAATATGTTTGCATATGGTTTCTTAACAATGTATAATCATTTAGCAATTTCCCAAATATGTTTGTTAAATATAGGCTTTAAATTTGTCTACTTTAGTAGCTTGTTGAATTACAAGTGATTGGCATATCTCCATCTAACACTAGGCCGGCTGGTGGCACAATGGCATCAGCGCCGGACTCCGGAGTGAAGGCTCCCGAGTTGGAATCCGAGTCGGGCCACCCCTCGACCACGCTTTCCACCCGTGCTGCGTTGAGTGTCAAGCTAACCACTCGGCCTCGTTTTTAAAAAAAGGGTGGAATCATTATCATTCATATTGTGACCCGGTTAATCCAAAAGGAGACTAATCCTGACACCACGCGCCAGACAAGAATGGCTGACTGGTGCGACATGCTAAAAAAAATCTTAACACTGATGTAGCACTTTTAATTTATTATTGTGCAATGGCACACAACGCATCTTGGACACATTCATCCTGGACAAAGATTATAACCTAAAAGATTTTTTCCTTTGCAGCACCCAGACCAATGTTAAATGTTGGAGTCTCAATTTCCAGAATTAACAAAGTTTTGGGCTAGGAAAGGTTTTATATGTTGGAAAAACTAAGAGTGTATTGCTCTTCCTTATGCTAAATCTCACTTGCATGCAGAATTTCAGATTTCTGGGTTGTTTTATTACTGAGCTATTCATGGGACATGTGAATATTCTATTTTAGATGAGGTGTTAGTATTTTTTTTAAGGTATTGGTGAGGCAGTATCTGGAATTCTGTGCATAGTCTCGTTCCCCTTTATGAATGAATATGAGGCAGGGCAGAAAAGGCTAGTTCTCATTATGTTTCACCAGATGAGGGGTTTGTCCTATCACAAACAGATACAAACGTTTGATCTTTTTCTTTGGAGTTTAGGAGGGATAATCTAAACAGGATGCTGAGGGGCATAGTAAGGTAAATGTTAAGACATTTCCACTCGTGAGAGTCTTGAATTGGCACATAGTTATAAGATGAGGAACAAAAATTAAACAGATGCAAAAGGATAATGTGCAAACATTGAATCTGTGGAATTTTCCAACCTGTTGGTTTTGGAGTCTGCGTCAGCAGACTAGCTGATAAGTGAAAAAAGAGGTAGCTAAATCTTGGAAACTGAGGGTTATGTGGAACTGGCACAGAAGAGTTAAGGCATGGGGCAGATCAGCAATGATATTTAATGGCAGGGCAGCCAGATCTCCTTTCCTGCGATTTTTCTATTATGTGTCTTGGTGGCAGATTTAATGCTTTTTCAAAGCTTCATTCAAATAATGTTTCGCATTCTTGAAGCAATGAATTGTGGGTATTTGGGACTGTTGATCTTCCGGTGTTTAATTTATCTCTGGAGTACCAGTGTTAATTTTAAATTGTTTTTCCTCTCTTCTAGATTTTCCACTAACTTCTCATCTGTCTACATTGGCCAATATTCACAAGATTTACCACACCTTAAACAAACTGGTAACTTCATTTTTATTAATGCTTGGCAGTGCGGAGTAACTGTCCTGCAGTATTAAGGAGTTTATGAAAGTGGATTGTAAAGCCAGGCCTAGATCAAATATAGACTAGATTAGATTAGATTAGATTATGAGGACAAGCAGTCATCTTTCATTGTCATTTAGTAATGCATGCATTAAGAAATGATACAATATTCCTCCGGTGTGATATCACAGAAACACAGGACAGACCAAGACTGAAAAACTAACAAAAACCACATAATTATAACATATAGTTACAACAGTGCAACAATACCATAACTTGATGAAGAACAGGCCATGGCACTGTAAAAAAGTTCAAAGTCTCTTGAAAGTCCCACATCTCACGCAGAAGGGAGAAGGAAGAAAACTCTCCCTGCCATGCCTGACCACAGTCCGACTCTGAGTCGTCCGAAAACTACGAGCTCTGATCAGCCCTCCGACACCGAGTACCGAGCGCCATCTCTATCTGAATGCTTCGACCTCAGCCTCGGTTGCTAGCAGCAGGCAAAGCTGGAGATTTTGGAGCCTTCCCTCCGGAGGTTCTGGATCACACAGTAGCAGCGGTAGTGAACCAGGCGTTTCAGAAATTTCTCCAGATGTTCCTCTGTGCTTCTCACATCTGTCTTCATCAAATCAGAATTGTCCATGGCCCCTATTTAACAGATATGATATCATTTCACTGGAGAGCTGCGTTGCGCTGCCATCTTCTCCTCCTGCCTAATATATTTCGGGTCATCAATAGAAGCAACAGAAGAAAATGCCAGAGCTCTGACCATTATTTTTCAATCCACTTTGGCTATAGGAATATTACCAGAAGATTGGATTGCTGCTAATATTATACAGTTTTAAAAAGGAGAAAGTGATGTGATTGTAAAATTATTGGAAATCAAAAGAGCCATTCAAATCTTTATTTAAAAGAAGAAGCACAGAATTGTAATTGGAGGTAGTAACTGGATATTTTCAACGAAAGAAGGTAGTGTCTTGGAAATGTAATCTTTTGAAGTACTAACAAAAGAGTTATGCGTCTTGACATCTCTGTAAGGAGTTTGGCATAGTCTATGTTGAGGTCTCCCTGGCTAGTCTGTTCCAATAAAAACTAGTAAAAGCCTAGTGCAACCAATTTAGATTGGCAAACTAGATAACTTTTTTTAAGCAGCAAAACATATATATTTTTCCTTTGACAGTGAAACTGTCCTCAGTGGAGTTCTGTATGATTCTGTTCTTAGTCCTTGTAGTTAATACAACAGTTGGTCATGGAGTTGATAAGGTTATGTGAGAAAAGTGGCAAATGCAAAGAAAAGGAGATGTCGGGTTTTTTTTTACGCAGAGAGTGGTGAGTGTGTGGAATGGGTGGTGGAGGCGGAAACGATAGTGTTAAGACTCCTGGATGGCTGCATGGAGCTTAGAAAATAGAGGGCTATGGGTAAAGCCTAGGTAGGGATATGTTTGGCACAGCTCTGTATGTTTTTTCCTATGAAATGTAGCATATTACATTTGGTAAGATTCAGTAATTATGGGAATATGTAACAAACTAGAGTGGTGGTATATTTGGGGGGTGTATATAAATTGGTGTGGGGGAACAGAGAAACTCGCAATGTAAATGTACAATTCCTTAAATGTAATAAGAAAGATCAATAAGGTGCCTAAAGGATACTTGCATTGATAAGCTTATGGCTTGATGAATTAAAAAAAGTAAGGAAGCCCTTCTAGAATTATATGATACAAGATAACTTAAGTTCTGGTCACCATACTACAGAAAAGATTGCACCAGTAAGGGCTTGGAGGAAATTTGGTAGCGTAGTGGTTAGCACAATGCTTACAGTACAGGTGACCCGGTTTAATTTCCACCGCTGCTTTTAAGGAGTTTGTACATTCACCCCATGACTGCGTAGGCTTCCTCCGGATGCTCCAGTTTCCCCTCTCAATCCAAAGACGTACTGGTTGGCAGGTTAATTGCTCACTATAAGTTGTGCCGTGATTAGGTCAGGATTAAAACTGAGGATTATTGGGCAGCATGGCTTGAAGGGCCAGAAGAGCATACTCTCTGCTGTATCTGAATAAATTGATAAATATGAAGGAAGATGGGATAGGCAAGCATTGTTTTTAGCATGGAGGAGGTTGAAGGAAACTTAACTGAGGAACTTGGATGGAGAAAGTTCGTATTTACTCTTGGCAGCGGAGTCAAAACCAGAGTATCATTTTTAAAAATCACTGACAGAAAGCGGAGACTGATGTGTCTGGAGATCCTTGCCTAAAATGGGTGGTAGGAGCAGAGACTATTGTTGTATTTAAATATACTTGGGTGTGTATTTGACAAGCTTTGACCTGCTGGGTAGCACCCCTTATGTTGAAATACAGGATTTGGTTGGGGAGAATTTCCTTGAGGTATTGACCAAGTGGTATCAAACAGTTGTTTTGTGTTATCACAAGCAACACACACAAAAAATGCTGGTGAACGCAGCAGGCCCGGCAACATCCATAGGAAGAGGTACAGTCGACATTTCGGGCCGAGACCCTTCGTCAGGACTAACTGAAAGAAGAGATAGTAAGAGATTTGAGAGGGGGAGGGGGGAGATCCAAAATGATAGGAGAAGACAGGAGGGGGAGGGATGGAGCCAAGAGCTGGACAGTTGATTGGCAAAAGGGGTACAAGGCTGGAGAAGGGAGAGGATCATGGGATGGGAGGCCTAGGGAGAAAGAAAGGGGGAGAGGACCCCAGAGGATGGGCAAGGAGTTGTAGTGAGACGGACAGAGGGAGGGAAAAAAGAGAGGGGGTAAAAATAAATAAGGGATGGGGTATGAAGGGGAGGAGGGGCATTAATGGAAGTTAGAGAAGTCAATGGTCATGCCATCCGGTTGGAGGCTACCCAGAGGGAATATAAGGTGTTGTCCCTCCAACCTGAGTGTGGCTTCATCTTGACAGTAGAGGAGGTCGTGGATAGACATATGGGAATGGGACGTGGAATTGAAATGTGTGCCACTGGGAGTTCCTGCTTTCTCTGGCGGACAGAGTGTAGCCCCTCTACTGTAAAGATGAACCCACACTCAGGTTGGAGGAACAACACCTTAAATTCCGTCTGGGTAGCCTCCAACCTGATGGCATGAACTTCCCTAACTTCCGTTAATGCCCCTCCTCCCCTTCGTGCCCCATCCGTTATTTATTTATTTTTTCCTCTTTTTTTTTGTTCTCCCTCTGTCCCTCTCACTATACTCCTTGCCCATCCTCTGGGCTCCCCTCCCCCTTTCTTTCTCCCTAGGCCTCCCGTCCCATGATCCTCTCCCTTCTCCAGCCTCGTATCCCTTTTGCCAATCAACTTTCCAGCTCTTAGCTCCATTCCTCCCCCCCGCCGCCCCACCACTTTCAAATCTCTTACTATCTCTTCTTTCAGTTAGTCCTGACGAAGGGTCTCGGCCTGAAACGTCGACTGTACCTCTTCCTATAGATGCTGCCTGGCCTGCTGCGTTCACCAGCATTTTTTATGTGTGTTGCTTGAATTTCCAGCATCTGCAGATTTCCTCGTGTTTACGTTTTGTGTTATAAAATGTTTTTATGATTCAATGAGTCACTGATAACTGGATACAAAGTATTTTTTCATCCAGATGGACTAATAGAAATCTCAGATGGGTGAAATGGCTTAAGTGCAGGTGACAGCAGCAATGTGTGGGATTCATTGCTAGGAGTATGCATTTCTGAAAGCATCGCTATTCTCTGGGTCATGGTGTATTGATTTAAAAATCAATTAAATAATTGTCTAGACTTTATATTGAAGTGAAGAACAAGAGAAACAAAATAATGTTTGCAGTTTATACATCAAGGAGGGCAGGTGACTGATAGAGGCAATAAGAGAACCATAAATGGGGAAACTGACCCCAAAAATGGATAAATCAAGATAGACTGGGGAATTTGGCTGATGGTGGTGTTATCTTTTTCATGGGCAGCTTTCACATCAAAAGATTGCAGAAGTATTTAAACTGTCAAATGCCATTCTACTTCATAGAAAGATTTTTAAACCTGAGGGATAGATCACTTGAAGCCATCAAGGCATGCATTTTATAGTTGACAGCACTCAACTGCATCACACTGCTTTGTTATAAATCAGCATATGAGGCATCTGTTATTGGATATCAAAGGAGTCCTCTAATTATTAGGAAGACCAAAACTGTTATCGATATCTCTGCCACAAACTTTCTCTCTCCATGGCAGCTTTGTAACATTGAATCATACTGATCACAGAACTATCATATTTGACCTCAGTAGCATATGGTCACACATTCTATCATTGCCAAAGCCACTAATCTGCACCTCCATGATATCACCGGCTGCTTCTAACCCCACCTCTTTACCTTTTGATTTTATCTATTCCATTGCACTATGTCCAACCTGTTTGTACTTTATTTTGTCATTATGTGAACATATTTGCTTATTTTAATTGGTTGTTCAATAGAATGAATTTATTTAAATTTTTGAAGAAAGGGTGATTGCTCCATTATGCATTGCGGCAGTCATTGTTAAAGGTCATTAAATCCTTATATTCTTTTTTGCTTACTTTCTCCAACCAGTATTTCTTTTGATATTGATAATTCTGGTTGAATTCATCTTTCATGATTACTGAGACAATGGAGGCACCTACCTCCCTTGAACTTGAAAGGGTTGTGGAAATGATATGAATTTACTTGTCCAATCCTGTGTATGGGGAACTTCCCCTTTGCTTCACTTTCAGATGATCCAGTAAGTTAAAAGAAACACATTACTTCATGTTTAGTAGTCTGCACCCTGTGTGCCTGCCTTATTTTTGAGTTGCAAGACTTTGTTCCTGACTTATCACGATGATTAAATTCAGCCATTGGATGAAGAAGGTTAATGTTTGTCGAGCTTTGTTTCCGGAACAGTCCATGAACACTAGCTTGCTATTCTTCTTTGCACAATTTTTTTTATTGTAACTTGTAATTTTTTTTTTGTTTTGCATTCTCCTGCTGCCACAAAACAACAAATTTCACATGTAAGAATAAACCAAATTCTGTTTTATTTCTGTGCCAACTGATAAAGAGTTTGAATCATTGTTCTTGACTGTTCAGAAAGCAGATTTGCAATCATTCATTTGTTTTGGACAGGTTCATCATAAAACTTTGACATATATCATCGGTTTCCTTTATCTTGTGACATCTCCAGTTTTAAGTTTAACATCGCAGGAATTTGTGCTTGATTTTGTCAGTTTGCTGTGCACGTTAATGACTACGCATAATCTTAAGTATGGCAATGGCAACGATGCAGTTTGAGTATACTAATGGTGTCCTGTAGTATGGGCAGAGTATAAAAATGAAGAAATTGTAGTGCCTGTGAGTGGGAAGGTACAGATTTAGAGTTGTTACCTTAGTTAGACAAACAATTTAGTAAAATGGCAGTTAACATTTTCAATTGTAGATTTGTTTTGAAACAAAATCCCTGAAGTGTTGTTTGTACAATATTTTTATAAGTAATAGAAAGCTATCATTGGTACTTTATGTAGACTAAATTAAGGTGAAATTGGATGCACAGTTGTACTAATTGTTCCATTTCAGAAGTTTGTTAATGTACTTCTGCAATATATCAATTTGCCACTTTAAGCTTGTAGAGTACCCACTGATGATACTAAGTGACAATGGATCCTTACTAAGGATTACGTTTAATAATAGTTTGCTACTTGTTTTCTGGATGAGACTGAAAAGTTCAAAAGCAATAATAAAGTTGATGCAACACACACACAAAACTGGAGAACTCGGAAGGCCAGGCAGCACCTACAGAAAAGTGTACAGTTGATGTTTCAAGCTGAACCCCTTCATCAGGACTGGAGAAAAAATGAGTCAGAGTAAGAATGTTGGGGGGGGGGGGGGAGGAAGAACCATAAGGTGATAGGTGAAACTGGTAGGGGGAGGAAGGGTGAAGTAAAGAGGTAAAGAGCTGAAAAGTTAATTGGTACAGGGCTGGAGAACGGGGAGTCTGATGGGAGAGCCAGAAGGTCATGGAAGAAAAGGGGGAGGAGCACCGGAGGGAGGTAATAGGCAATTAGGTCAGAAAGGGAAATGATTGGGGGGGGATGGTATTACCGAAAGTTTGAGAAATCTGTGTTCATGCCATCAGGTTGGAGGCTGCCCAGACGGAATATAAGGTGGTGCTCCTCTAAACTGAGTGTGGCCACTGGGAGATCCCGCTTTTTCTGCTCGGCGATATTGGGTTTCACTGATATACAGGAGGCCATATCGGGAGCACAGGAGAGGAGACCATAGACTGACGTGTCGCAATGGGAAGTGGCTAAGAGGAACCCTCTCCCTGGCGGGGTGGTGGGAATATGGGGTGAGGGCAGACGTGCGAAATGGAAGTGATGCAGTTGAGGGCAGCGTTGATGGTGGAGGAAGGAAAGCCCCTTTCTTAGAAGGAGGACATTTCAGTTCTGGAATGAAAAGCCTTATCCTGAGAGCAGATATGGCGGAGACAGAGGAATTGAGAGAAGGGGTTGGTGTTTTTACAAGTAACAGGGTAGGGATTATGTATAGTTCAGGTGGTTGAGTGTGGGTGGGTTTATGATAGACATCACTAGATAAGCTGTCTCCAGAAGTTGAGACAGAGATCAAGAAAGTGAAAGGAGGTGTCGGAACTGGACCAGGTAAATTTGAGGGCAGAATGGAAGTTGGAGGCAAAGTTGATCATCTTAGCGTTATAAATATTATCTTGATACTGAACCCTATGCAGTAATTCCTGTAGGGATTAATTGTTTTTTAAGCCTGGAGCAGCAACCTATGCAAACTTTCAAATACATCCGTGTGTTTTGCAGTTCATTTGGGTAAGAACTATACTGCTTTTTCAATAATGCTTTTCATACTTGCGTATGAGCCAACCTGATTTACCACCTTTTGTGGCATTGGAGCCAATTTAGCCCTTGGTGTCCATGTTGTGATAAATTAGATCTATTTAGTATACTTCTTTTTCCCCCTGGCTTGTAGTATAAACCATTGTAGGTTGCATCCTTCATAGTTTTGGGTGACTGTTTCAGACTTTTGTTACTCTTCTGTCTACAAGTTGAAAATGTTGCGGTCATTTCTCTGTTGACCCTTCCTTTTCACCATGCTGTTGGCCTAATGTTGGATGCGGTGACAGTCATTTAGCATGTAACATGATCCAAAAGTTGACTATTGGGTGATCCCAGCAGAACATGGAATGTTTAAAATTATATTCAAATTAATGGATTGGTGTTGGGTATTTCTAAGCTGTTTCCTGCCTTGCTCCCAGACCACAAAATCCTTGTTTGAATTGACTACTGCCATTTCAAATGAAATGTTTTCCAGATACAACCACAAGTTACTAGGATTAGGCGAGTGAGCGAGTAAGATGCTTTTGTCTGTTCTCTGGGGGAAAACCTCAAAGTAATTGGGTGGAAGCAAAAATGAGTACGTACAGGATGGGAGCATCTGCTTTTAGGCCAGGGTTAATGATACTGCAAATATTGATTGGTTATATTCCAAGATTTAATAGATCTGAAGATTTGTATAACTTATTTTCTCTTGTCTGTTTTATTGCAGAACTTGACAGAAGACGTTGGTCAAGACGACCAGCAATCAGGTATGATGTGGTTTTTATTTTGCTCACTTGCTGCTCCAACTTTCATATGGGTTAGCTGATGTGCTAATGCAATATTGGCATGCATCCAGGTTCAATACTTGACCTTGCTTGCATTCATAAATTCTAATGTATATTGTGGACATTTACAAGGGTAATGCTTGTGAACACTTGAGACGTATTTATTTTACGCAAACATCTGGTGGAAGTGCTGTTGCATAAGAAGTTTCAGAATCTATAACCAGCAAAGATGAAGATGGATGATGTGGGCCTTGCAGAGGAATCTGCAGGTGTGGAATTCCTACATGTGTTATTCTTGTCCTCTGCTAATTGAAATTGACTTGAGTGATGCTGTCAGAGTAAGCTGTTTCCCTCCACAAACGCTGTCTGATGTATCGAATTTATCTGTTTTGTTGTATTGGATCAGTGTTATTAACTTGAAGAAAAGCTTAAAATTGAATTCTAATTGAAATTTTCCATTCTGCTGTGAAATACTATGCAGTGTTCATCTGGAAGAATCACGGTTAGAAAAATAATCATATTCATTAGGAGACTACATGTTTAAGTATTCATGTTACAATGAGTTTTTAGTAGATCAGTTGGTTAATCATTTGTGTTTCTAAATCTTGGTATTGCAGGAAATCTTCGGTCTTGCAGTTGTCTCTCCGACTGCTGTAACAAGGGAATGCCACCCAGAAAAAAGAGGAGACCCACAGTAACAGATGATCTAACACCTAAAAAAAGCAGGCACGATGGGTATGTGTTTGGTTTTATGAAAAGAATAACACTAGATATTCACAATTCAATGCATAAAACAGCTTTAAACACTGATGCCTCAAAATTTCATCATGTTGCATGTTACGGTATGACTGATTTCTAGCATATTGTTAATAGTGAGCTTATAGAATTTAGAGACTTAAAGCGTTAAGCACCCAAAAATTGTTCTGTTTCTACATATAAAAATTGTATGGGAAAATTGGCTTTCCCACTGAAGGTGTATGATAGAAATGAAATCCACACCCATTGGGGAGCAGAAGTTGAAACATATGTTTTAAAGCTGTAGAGTTTCTGCACCCACTTTGTTTAGTGATCATTAATTTTTTGCAGATTTGTTGGGGAGTGGTTTAAGTAGTCTTCCTATGTTCAAGGAAACTTGAAATATTCATGCTCTTTGTCTATCTGGCGAGCTTACACAGAATGTTTTGTCATGAGGTGGTTTATTGAACCTGCTGTATCATGGATGATTCTTGGTGGGCAAAGGGTTACCCTACTATTCTTTCTGCAAACATGATTCCTGATCGTTATGAAGAGTACAATCACAGCTGTGGGGTATAGCCTGGATGATAGTAGTGTAATATATGCTGGGCCACTGGAGTGTTGCCCAACATTACCATCTAGAGCAGGGCTAACAAACCTTCTTGAGAGCATGTGCCCAAGTTGGTGACAATCTTATTTATATTTTTTTAAAAAAAATTCTCTTGCATGCCATGATAATCTTCAGCAGAGATTGTCATTGAATAATGAATTAGTAACAATAATTATGTCCTTTTTTTAAGGAAAAAGAATGAATCCTGTTGTTTATTTATGTGTATTCATCATTTTACTATTAATAAAAGTAAATAAATGTGAAATAAATTAAACATTCTGGAAAACCTTTTCAAAAATATTTATTTTAAAAATACAATTGAAAAATAGTACTGTTATTTGTTTATTTTCTAAATACTGATGTGTACAGCAGATCTGCAAAGATTTGAAAACCTATCATCAAACACCACGTGTTCTTGCAACCGTCTAGCTAGCATCAAGCCAACATTAGACATTTCCTGTGAAGACACCTTACTGTTCTCGGGCTGTAAAAAAAATCTTTCACTGTTTCATTTTGCAGTAAAGTTAATCATTATATTTTTTTTATTCTGGCTGGAGTTTATGTACATGTCTTAAGTTTGCCACTCCTGTTTTAGAGAGAGATTTATCCTGCTTTGTCACCTTGCCATCTTGAGACTCAATCCTTTTCTGATGAGGAGGAGGAAGAGAGGTCAAGAGATAATGATGTTGAAAAGGTCTCCATGAATGAATGTTAGAAGAACCTCGGAGGCTTGCAATTCATTTGACACTCCTTTGCTCATTTTCAGCACAATCAAGTACAGAAAACTATCTGCCACTCAGGCTTTTGAAATTATACGCAGTGCTGCACTGGAACTTGACAATGGTTACCTGAATTAAATGGACATCCATTGGCATGACTGTTTTGTGCCACCCCACCCCAGCAGAGACTTGCTGGGGAATTGCCATGACGATAAACTTGTGTAAAACAGATAATCGGATTATTATGGCTCTTAGGGACATAATGTTTCACTTGGTACCTTCACCCTCTTTCCACCATCTCAGTTTTATAGTGTTGCAAGATTTTCTTTTCATCACGCTCACTATCTATGTCCATTAACCACTTTGCACTGCAGGCTGATACATGTACAATACATTTTGTTTGTCTTTTTCCAAATGACTTGAGTTTGTGAAAGCTTCATACCCATCAGGTTTAGATATGAGGCTCTTCAACACTCTTGATGGCACAAAACACTTTGCTCCCAGAGATGTTTGGTGTCCAAGACAAATGAAAAGAGAAAGTCAGGTCTGCATTCTTAATTCATTTTCACCAGCCTGCTGTGACTAATCAGCTCTGTTGTCTTCTGTAAAAACACGAGTGGCAAGAAAACAAGCAAGTCAATTTGCAGTCATTTTTATTTGTGTAGTCATAAATAAAGCCACACAATTGGTAGATCAGTCCTGAACTTTCCTTAAGGTCTGTGCCTGGAGTCTCTCTCTATGAATGGAGGTTGCATCAACCCGTGAAAGGGAACTGAGAGCATTGTTAGTCTGGTTCAGACAGCATTCTCTTGCATTGTTTCAGTTGTTGGCTGTAGCTAGCTGAGTGGGAAGTACAGAGTGCTTTTGCAATACAAAGATAAAAGGATAGTATTAGTAGTAGAATGGAATATTGCATACATAGGCTTTTATTGAGCATTGTTGATTGCACCTTTAGAGTCATAGTGCTCAGCAGCACAGCCACAGGCCATTTGGCCCATCTAGACTGTGCTGAACTGTTATGATGTATTGTCCCATTGACCTGTACTTGGACCATGGCCTTCCATATCCCTCCTCTGTATGTACTTGCCAGAATTCCTGTTAAATGTTGAAATTGGACCCGCATTCACCACTTATGCTGGCTGCTTGTTTCACAGATACACCAATTTTTTGAATGAAGTTCCCCTTAAATCACTTTTTACCTTGACCTATGATCTCTAGTTCTAGTCTCAGCCAACCTCACTAGAAAAAGCCTGCTTGTGTTTATCCAATCTATAGCCCTCATACTTCTGTGTACCTCTACAAATCTTCCCACATTCTCTTATGCTCCAAGTAATAAAGTCCTAATCTATTCAATCTTTCCCTATAAATCAGGACTTTAAGTCCAAGCAAAATCCTTGAAAATTATCTCTGTATTCTTTCTGTCTTACTCATATCTCTAAGCAGTTAATCAGAACTGCACGCAATACTCCAGTTAGGCCTCACCATCATAAGACCATAGGTATAGGTCTAGAATTAGTCTGTTCCGCCATTTTATCCTGGCTGGTCCATTTTTCCTCTCAGCCCCAATCTCCTGCCTTCTCCCTATATCCTGACCAATTAAGAGTCTATCAATCTCTGCCTTAAATATACACTAAGATTTGGCCTCTGGAGCTGCCTGTGGCAAAGAATTCCACAGATTCAGCACTCTCTGGCTAAAGAAACTTCTTCTCATCTCTGTTTTAAAAGGATGCTGCTCTATTCTGAGGCTGAGTCCTCTGGTCTTAGACTCTCCCACCATAGGAAACATCCTCTCCACATCCATTCCATCAAGGCCTTTCACTATTTGATAGGTTTCAATTAAGTCACCCTTCATTCTTCTGAATTCCAGTGAATACAGGTGCAGAGCCATCTAACTCTCTTCATAAATCTTGTACAACTTCAACATAACATCCCAACTCCTGTACTCGTACTTTTATTTATGAAGGCCAATGTGTCAAAAGCACTCTACCACCCTATCTACTTGTGACGCCACTTTCAAGCAATTATGGATCTGTATTCTCAGATTCCTCTGTTCTACTGCACTCCCCAGTGCCCTACTGCTCACTATGTCAGTTGTACCCTGGTTGGTCCTCACACTTGTCTGCCTTAAATTCTATTTGCCTTTTGTTTTTAAACCCATTTTTCCAGCTGGTTCAGATCCCACTGTAAAGTTTGATAGCCTTACTGACTGTCCACTACGCCTCCATTTTTGGTGTAATCAGTAAGTTTGCTGATCCAGTTTATGACATTATCTATTTCGTTAATACAGATAACAAATAGCAACAGACCCTGCACCATTCCCTGTGACACACCATAGTCACAGGCTTCCAGTCAGAAGGGGAACAATCTACTGCCAATCTCTGGCTTCTGTGAAGACAGTATTAAATCCAATTTACTACCTCATCCTGAATAACAAACAACTGAACCTTCCTGATCAGCTTGAATGCTGGACTTTGTCAAAGGCTTTGCTAATGTCCATGTAGATAACATCCATTGCCTTTCCTTCATCAACTTTAAGCAGTCTCTTAGAATAGCTTCCAATAATTTGCCCATTCCTGATGTCAGGCTCATCGGCCCATAGTTTCCTGGCTTATTCTTAAAACCTTTCTTGAAAAATGAAACAATATTAGTGGCCTACTGCAATGAAACTGGCAGTCTGTGTTTGTAGGAGATGGTGATGTCTGATTTGTACAGAGCAATTAAATGAAAAATGTTATTTTCCAAACTGGTTCTTGTTTGACCAATAAGAAAGAGCAATTAGTAGTGGAGAGAGGGGAAACCAGTTCTGCTAGACTTTTGAATTTACTAATAATTGTGGCAGTTTGTTCATGTGTATGGGTGTCTACATTTTGAGTGTAATCTGGAGAGGACCTGGACTTGAAGGTTGTGTGAGGGCTGTTTTGGTGCATTGCTTTAGAAAAAGCTTGGTCAATGTGATGTTTACATTCTAATAAGTATAATTGCACATTAAGTAATTTTCCACTTCATTCCATTGTTGCTTATTGTCAGATGTTAGTCTCTCATCATTTTGGAGTTAAGCATCTTCACAAAGGTGAAATCAAAGATGTATAATAGCCCAGCAGTGTTTGAGTCTGCAAATGTTTTTTGAGAAAGACCTTCAAAGAAGAACTGATAGGGGGGAAAAAAAGACCTGAAAAACTGATAGAAAAAAAACTTTTAAAAAGGATGAAGGGTCTCAGCCCAAAATGTCGACTGTTTACTCTTTTCCATTGATGCTGCCTGGTCTGTTGAGTTTCTCCAGCATTATGTGTGTGTTGCTTGGATTTTCAGCATCTGCTGATTTTCTCTTGTTTGTGATTAGAAAAACCAGAGCTAGGTTTCCTTTCTCCACTTGATTATTGCTCTTTCTTATAACTAAATCTTCAAAGAAGAACATGAGTGATTTAATATATTTAATTTTTAAAAATTTTCCTGCAGCACCATGTATAGGAAACAAGACTCAACTAGGATGAAGCCTGAAGAAGAAGGGTTTTCCAGCAAGCGATGCTTAGAATGGTTCTATGAGTATGCAGGTGTGTTCAGATACCATGGGTCAATATTCATAACCACAAGGTAAATGTGGGAGTTCTCTGCTACTTTACCGTTGGTCTCTTTGCTAAAGTGACGTCATAATCCTAGGCCCTGTGAAAATATTACTTTTTTAAAATAAAAATAAAGACCAAGTTCAATTTTGATCAAATGACCATAGATCATTTTGGAAGAAGTAATTTGTCCTAAAAGACTTAAAATACTTATTTGGTGAAACAGTGTGGAGTAGACCCTTCCGATCCTCTGAGCCATGCTGACCCTGCAACCCCCAGCGAGCCAGATTAACCCTAACTTAATCACAAGACAGTTTACAATGACCAATTAACCTACTAGCCAGTAAATCTATGGACTGTTGGAGGAAATGGGAGCACCTGGGGAGGGAAAACCCAAGCTTTCCTTGAGGAGAATGTACAAACTCCTTACAGAACGGCGCCAGAATTGAACTGCGATCTCTGGAACGCCCTGAGTTGTAATAGCTTCACACTAACCGCTACACTACCATAGTACCCTGAAAAAGATGACACGTAGTGGATGTTATATTCCATCTATGCATATGATGATTTTTTGCACGTGCCTGTAAAATGTACTTTTAAAAAAATTTCTTAATGTTTAAATTGTGGCGGTAGCTTTACAGTTTGTAACATTTCACTTGTCTTCAATAGAGTAGGTAAGAAACTCTTCCTTGTTCAAAATGACCTCGGATAATTATTGCACAAAGTATTCATGTACTCTATGTTACAGGTAGTGATGATGTCTTAGGCCCTGAAGACATGGAGAAATTCTGTGAAGACATTGGAGTAGAACCCGAAAACGTAAGTGAAATTGCAGTAATATAGTAAAAAGATGCTTATTCTTTTCAGAGATTTGGTAATCTATTGCTGCTGGATTTTTGGTTGAAAGTGTTATACATCAGGTACTTGTGGATATGTATTCTGAATTTGTCAATTTTCCCCCTGTTTGAGAAGCATTTCTGAAATCCTTATTTATGTGACTTTCAACACCTTGTACAGGCAGAATATCCACTGACCTTAAACCAGCCCTAATGGCACAGCATGAGGCCATACGTTATAAATAAGAGCTATCCAGCTAAATGCCACTAGAGTTTGGGTTGCAGCCTTTTAGGGATTCAAACATTTATTTAAGTAACCTTAAATGTAATGAGTTTGTAGGTCCAGGAAAGGACTGTATAGTCATCAAAGATCTCACTGTTAAAGGAGTGGATTTAAGGAGTCATCATCGGATTTCGATGGAC
Source organism: Mobula birostris (assembly GCF_030028105.1). NCBI lineage: Eukaryota > Metazoa > Chordata > Chondrichthyes > Myliobatiformes > Myliobatidae > Mobula > Mobula birostris. The sequence continues at coordinate 61,746,835 of NC_092372.1, read as the reverse complement.
AACTGAAGAGAGAAAGAAACGTAATGAGTACTTATGACTTTACTGCTTCTAAAGTATTGAGTTCTAAATCCTTATAACTTCCTGGATTTGAACAAAAATTTCTAGTCCTCGTATCCTGCTACCTATTACTTCTAATCTGTTGACTGGTTATTGACAATTTTTTGGGGGGGGGGGGTGCGTGGAATTGGTTCTACCAAGCCACTTTTAGATGTTGAGCAACACAAAATGATGAAGGAACTCAGCAAGTCTGGTAGAATCTGTGGAGGGAAATAAACGGTTGATGTCTCAGGCTAAGACCTTTCATCAGGACCAGAAAGAAAAAGGCCGGAAGCCATAATAGATGTTAGATATTTCTCCTCTTTCACAGTAATTATTCATTTTCAGCTTTATAAATTGACCCTAAACTGTTTTCCTTCCTTTGGTATTTGACATTTCATTCCAATGAAATTGATCCCTTTTTGTCCAGTACCAATGTTCCATGAATTGAGACCCCAGCTTTCTACACTACCCTTTCAAAAAAAATCTAGTCTTTTTGTGTATATGTTGGATATAAATTCAAATTTTTCCCATGATTATAAAGTGGTGCTACTTCCAATTTATTTCTTTGTTTGTCTAAGTCTTGTTAGCAGAAGCTCTATGCCTTTTGCACCCTGCTTAACAGTGGCAGTTCTACTTGTTGCATTCCATCCTGGTATGCCAACACCAGTATGATCCCCAGAAAGTCATCTCGCATGTGGTGGCAATCCTGCACTAAGCTTGAATCAATGGAAGATGCTCAACAGCTGTGCCAGGGCTTGAATGCTTTTACTTCTTACAAAGTGACATAGGTGACAACAGGGCTTTGCTTCCAGATGAGCTCAGTGCCTTCTATACTCGCATTGACTGTCAAACATGGAGGAATCTTCAGGAACTCCCACAGCACCCGATGACCCTGTGATTTCAGTGTCTGAGGTCGATGTAATAGCATTCTTCAGGAGGGTGAACTCATGGAAAGCATATGGCCCAGATGAGGGTACCTGGCTGGCGTCTTCACCAATATCTTTTTAAACCTCTTACTTTGGCAGTCTGGGGTACCCACCTGCTTCAAGCAGACTTAACCATATTGGTTCCTAAGAAGAATGTGGTGACCTGTCTCAATGACTTGTCCAGTAGCACTTGGATCCACAGTGATGAAGTGTTTTGGGAGGTTGGTTATGAGACATATCTACTCCTGCCTGAGAAGTGATTGGATCCGCTCCAATTTGCCTACTGTGACAATAGATCCCCAGCAGATGCCATCTCATTGGCCCCTCACTCAACCCTGGAACATCTGGACAGCAAAGATGCGTACATCAAGATACCCTTTATCAACTACAGCTTGGCATTCAATGCTATCATCCCCTCAAAACTAGTCAATAGTCTTCAAGACCTTAGTCTCAGTACCTCCTTGTGCAATTAGATCCTCCATTTCCTCACTTGCAGACCCCAGTCAGTTCAGATTGGCAGCAACATCTCCACAGTCTCCATCAGCATGGATGCGCCACAAATCTGTGTGTCTAGCCCCCTGTTCAACTCAATTTACACTTCATGATTGTGAGGCTAAACACAGCTCCAGTGTAATATTTAAGTTTCCTGACAACACCGCTGTCATTGCTGTGATGAATGAGCATACAGGAGGGAGACTGAAAATCTGGCTGAGTGATGCCATAACAACACCTTCTCATTCAATGTCAGCAAGACCAAGGAGCTGATTATTGACTCAGGAGGAGGAAAATGGAGGTCTGTGAGCTTCTCTTTTTTTAATCTTTTTATTGAATAAGTACACAGAAGGTAAACCATATAGGCACTAATACACTGTTAGAATATAATATATTACAGGAAATATTAATACAGAAAAAAATTAATACAAACAGTGCAATTTAAACATAAAATAACAAGGTAATATAATAGTATACTGATTTTTATATATATCAATAGAAAAAGAAAAAAAAAAACCCCAAAAAAACCCACCGTGCAACTAAACTAAAAAGCAAAGCAATGGGCTAACTAGGAAACAAGTGGAGTTAGAGAACTTAAAATCACGTCCTCAAACCCGCCTCCATTAAAAACAGTTTAAAAAAAAAACAAGGAGGGAATATAAATATGGACCGAGAAAAAAAAATTACATTAAATGAAAATGTTGAATAAAAGATCTCCAGGTCTGATCGAATTTAACTGAAGAATCATAAAGATTACTTGTAATTTTCTCCAAATTTAAGCATAATATCGTCTGGGAAAACCAAAAAAATGTAGTTGGAGCATTAGTCTCTTTCCAATGTTGTAAAATACATCTTTTCGCCATTAAAGTAAGAAATGCAATCATTCTACGGGCTGAAGGAGAAAGATTACTGGAAATTTTAGGTAATCCACAGATAGCAGTAATAGGATGAGGAGAGATATCTATATTCAATACCTTTGAGAAAATATTAAAAATGTCTCTCCAGAAAGTTTCCAGAGTAGGACAGGACCAAAACATATGAGTTAAAGAGGCTATCTGCCCCTGACATCTATCACAAAAAGGATTAATATGAGAATAAAAACAAGCTAATTTATCTTTGGACATATGTGCTCTATGGACAACTTTAAGTTGAATTAGGGAATGTTTAGCACAGATAGAGGAAGTATTGCCTAGTTGTAAAATCTGCACCCAGTCATCTGCCGAAATAATAAAACACAATTCCTGTTCCCAATCTGACCTAATCTTATCAAATGGAGCTTTCCTAAGTTTCATAATAATATTATAAATAATAGCCGTTGCACCTTTCTGACATGGATTAAGGTTAATTGTAGTATCTAAAATATATGTTAGGAGGGAGCATTGGAGAGGAAGAAAGTGTAGTACTTAGGAAATTTCTAACTTGGAGATATCTAAAAAAATGTATTCTTGGTAAACTATATTTATTAGATAATTGTTCAAAAGACATAAGGGAACCATCTAAAAATAAATCCAAAAACCGTGAAATACCCTTAGTCTTCCAAATTTGAAAAGCACGATCTGTGAAAGAGAGAGGAAAAAATGTTACCTAAAATAGGGATCGCTAGCCCAAATTGGTTAAGATCAAAAAATTTTCTGAATTGAAACCAAATACGTAAGGTATATTTAACTATCGGGTTACAGACCTGTTTGTGGTGTTTCAAATCAAAAGGAAGAGAAGAACCTAAAATAGAGCCAAGTGCATAACCTTGAGCAGACTGTAATTCCAATGCTACCCATTTACGAATGGATAGTGTACCTTGGTCAAGTAACCAAAATTTCATGTGTCGAATATTAATTGCCCAATAATAGAATCTAAAGTTAGGTAATGCTAAACCTCCATCTCTCTTAGCTTTCTGTAAATGTATTTTACCCAGTCTTGGGTTTATATTTTGCCAAATAAATGAAGAGATTTTAGAGTCAACTTTATCAAAAAAAGATTTTGCAACAAAAATCGGTAATGCCTGAAATATATATAAAAATTTTGGCAAAACAAACATCTTAACTGCATTAATACGACCGATCAACGTTAAATATAATGGAGACCATTTAAATGAAAGTTGAATAATATGATCAATTAAGGGTAAGAAATTAGTCTTAAATAGATCTTTGTGTTTACAAGTAATTTTAATCCCAAGATATGAAAAATAATTATTAATCAATTTAAACAGAAGGTTATGATACAAGGGAAGTTGCTTATTAATCGGGAAAAGTTCACTCTTACTTAGATTTAACGTAACCAGAAAAGAGACTAAATTGTGCTAATAAATCTAAAGCAGCAGGGATAGATTTTTGAGGATTAGAGATATATAAAAGTAAGTCATCAGCATAAAGTGATACTTTATGAGACTTTAAGCCCCGAGTTATCCCAAAAATATTTGGAGGTTCTCGAATAGCAATTGCAAGAGGTTCTAATGCAATGTCAAATAATAAAGGACTAAGAGGACAACCTTGTCTAGTACCTCGAGAAAGAGCGAAAAAGGGTGAACTTAAAGAGTTAGTACGAACTGAGGCCATAGGAGAATGATATAACAATTTAATCCAGGATATAAATTTCGAGCTAAAATTAAACATTTCAAGCACCTTAAATAAGTAAGGCCATTCTACTCTGTCAAAGGCTTTTTCAGCATCTAAAGAAATAACGCACTCAGGAACATTTTGTGAAGGAGTATAAACAATATTTAAGAGTGTGCGTATGTTATAGAAAGAATAACGACCTTTAATAAAACCCGTTTGGTCTTCCGAGATAATATAGGGAAGTGCTTTTTCTGGTCTGTTTGCTAATAATTTAGAAAAAATTTTAGAATCAACATTTAATAAAGATATTGGTCTATAAGATGCACATTGAGCAGGGTCTTTATCCTTCTTTAATATTAGAGAAATTGACGCTCTATAGAAGGATTGGGGAAGTTTACCAAGTTTTAATGAAGCCTCCAGAACCCTAAAAAACCAAGGGATTAATGAAGGTGCAAAAAATTTATAAAATTCCGCGGTAAACCGATCAGGGCCAGGAACTTTCCCCAGGTTCATAGAAAAAATAACATTCTTAATCTCATCAGTGGTAATGGGAGTATCTAGCATAGAGGATATATCCTGTGAAATCTTAGGGAAATCTAGGTTATCTAAAAAGTCATTCATATATTTAGAGTCTTATAAAGACTCTGATTGATATAAGGAAGAATAAAAATCAAAAAAGGCTTGATTAATCTCAGCACGATCAAGTATCAGTTGATCATTTTGATTATAAATCCGATTAATTTGAAATTTAGTATAATTAGTCTTCAACTGATTAGCCAACAGTTTACCAACTTTGTCACTATGTACATAAAATTCACTTCGTTTTCTTTAATTGATTTACAATCGAGGACGAAAGTAATAAACTGTGTTCCATTTGAAGTTCAGTTCTTTGTTTATACAATTCCTCAGAGGGAGCTGTAACATATTTCTTATCAATTTCCTTAATCTTGTTCACAATTACCAGCTCCTCCTGCTTCAGCTTCTTCCTCAAAGCAGCAGAATACGAGATAATCTGACCATGAATATAAGCTTTAAAAGTATCCCAAAGGATGTTCATAGAAATATCTTCTGTATAGTTGATTGTAAAGAAAAGATCAATCTGTTCATTCATAAAGTTAACAAAATCCGAGTCCTGAAGCAACAGCGAATTAAAACGCCATTGTCTATTATTTTGTGTATTGGCCTGAATTTTAATAGAAAGCTTAAGTGGAGCATGATCCGAGATGGTTGTAGAGTCATAATCACATTTAACCACTGAAGACATAAGACGAGAGTCAATAAAAAAATAATCAATTCTTGAATAGGAATGGTGAACATGGGGAAAAAAAAAGAAAAATCTTTTTCCTGAGGATGCAAAAAACGCCAAATGTCCGTCGACCCAGAATCAGAGAGGAATGAGTTAATCAAAGTTGCAGATTTATTGGGTAAGGTCCGTAAAGGAGCCGAATGGTCCAAAACTGGGGATTAAAAAAGTATTAAGATCGCCGCCCCAGATCAGTGAAAACTCATTCAAATTTGGGAACAGATTAAATAGTGATTTATAAAATTCCGGACAGTCCATATTGGGAGCATAAATGTTAACCAAAACTACCTTTTTATTAAAGAGTAGACCACTAACCAATAAAAATCTACCATTCGGATCAGAAATAATATCATGTTGTACAAAAGTAACTGAGGGGTCTATAAAAATAGAGACACCTCGAATCTTAGCGTTCGAGTTCGAATGGAACTGTTGATCCTTCCAAAATTTAAAAAAACGTAGTCTGTCCCCCCCTCCGCACATGGGTCTCTTGTAAAAATAGAGCATGTGCTTTAAGTCTCCGGAATACTTTAAAAACTTTTTTCCTTTTAATTGGATGATTAAAACCGTTAGTATTCCAAGAGACAAAATTAATAATAGTCTCCATAAACCCTAAAGTCAACCCCCCAAAAAAAAGATTGACAATAGGTTCGACCCACGAACCGGGAAAGGGAACAGAACAAACAAGAGATAATGGGAAGGAGAATGCAACCAATGCTTCAGTAATGTAAATAGCCCAAGAAGAAGAAAACTAAAAAGTGAAGCCCCTCCCACCACCTCCCACCCCATGACCCCAAAGCTAAATCTAAAGCAGACCAGCCAGAAAGAAGCAAGCACTAAAACTACCCCCATGACTTCTGATAGACGCTCACTAAAAAAAGTGTAAAAAAGATCAGCTAAAGTTATAAAACAGTAAAGGAATAAAAAAAAGTAGACCAATTAAGACAAACACTATATAATACAAAGAAAAAGCCAGTAAATATAAAGAAAACCATAACGAACAACAGACCCTATGATTAAACAAAAAAAAGAAACGAGATAATTAACATAGACTAGTTAGGAAAAACTACAAAAAGTACATTTGAAAACTACAAAATTTAAGGCCTCAAAGGAAATACGTGAAAGGATGCTGAGGGAATAACCATCCAGAATCCCCAGGGAAAAAGAAAGGAATGACGCAGTTGAAAAAAAGTTTGGCAATCATATTAATTAACCAAAAATAAACTTTCCTGCCCATATAAAGCAAAAAAAAATTAAACCTCACAGATTAACAACCTCTGATCAAACGGAGATAATTAAAAATTACGATTAAGATGTTGAAGGTGAAAATTGATCCAGGTAACTCTGGGCATCTGATGGAGAATCAAAAAAACGGGGAGCCCCATCAAGTGTGCGAATCCTTAAACGCGCTGGATAAAGCAGCACTGGTTTTAAATCCATCTTGTAGAGTTCCGACATCACAGATCTGTAACGAACCAGTTGATCCCGAATCGGTTTACTGAAGTTTTCCACGACTCGGAAATGAAGATCCAAAAAATCAATGTAACCTTTAGAACGAGCGAATCGAAGCAATTTCTCCTTGTCCTGAAAGTAATGAAATGGTAAAATGACATGTCGAGGTTTATCTGACTTAGACGAATATGATGGAACTCTGTGAGCTCGATCCAATAATGGTGGTTGGTCAGGAAATACGGTGGGAAATGCATCTTTTAAAAGTTGAGAAAAAAACTTTATAGGGTTGTCAGATTCAGCAGCTTCACGAATACCAATAATTCGAATATTCTGCCGTCTCATTCTGGATTCTAAGTCAGAGTTTTTAAAAGTCAGAAAGTCAAGTTTTTTTCTTCATTACAGTAATTGTTTCTTCAATTTTCCCTATCTTGAGTTCATTTTGTTGCGTGGATTTTTGAGGATTAAATATAGCAGACTGATGTTCCGTGATAGATGTTTGCATTTTATCGATTGCATCTGCAATTTTCTGGAGATTACTTGAAATTTCCGCACGAATCAGCTCCGTTATAGAGGCTGAAATTTCCGTTTGAATTAGATCCGATATAGCTTTCAAAGTTAACAGTGGTTCAGTCGGATGAAGATTGGTACCTTTCGGTCTAACCGGAAGTTTGCCGTCTTTCCCATTTTTCCCGTTCTTAGACATAGCAGACCGTAAAAGCATCCGAATAGCAAAAAACACAATTTGTTTCAAAGTATTATAAAAGTCAATGCCTTAATGGTTAGCTTAAATATAGCTGATCATAGGAAAAAAACTCAGAGGTAATGGAGCGAGTCAAGAACACGACTTCACTCCATGAGCTCTACCGTAAGTCCCTGAAGGTCTGTGAGCTAGAGCTTATTGAGGGATCAGAGGCGGAGAGGGTTAGCGACTTCAAATTCCTCAGTGTTAACATTTCAGAGGACTTGTCCTGGGCACAGCACATTAATGCAATTAATAAGAAAGCACAGCAACGTTTCTACTTAGAAGTTTGCAAAAATTCAGCACGACATCTAATACCTTGACAAATTTCTATAGATGTGTGCTGGGGAGTATATTAATTGGTTGTATCACAGCCTGGTATGGAGACACCATTGCCCTTGAATGGGAAAAGTCAACAAAAAGTAGTGGAGATGGCTCAGTCCATCATCTATATGGAGCGCTGTCACAGGAAAACAGCGTCCATTATCAGGAACCCCCACCGCCCAACTGCTGTTCGGAAGAAGGTACAGGAGCCTGAGGGCTCACGCTACCAGGTTCAACAGCAATTATTAGCTCTCAGCCATCGGGCCCTTGAACTCGTGGGGATAACTTCATCCAGCTTCATTTGCATCATCACTGAACTGTTCCCACAAATATTGACTCTCAAGGACTCTTCGTCTTGTGTTCTCTATTTATTGCTTGTTTATTTATTTATTTTTCTCTTTTGTATTTGCACTGTGTTGTTTGTCTACCCTGAAGGGTGCAGTAGGGAAATTCTAGACAGCTTCTAGACTAGGTTACTTAGTTGGCCCATTATTGTAGGCTGAAGGGCCTGTAATGTGCTGTAGATCTTCTGTGTTTTCTGGGGGAAGCTAGAGGTCAAAGAGCCAGTACTCATAGGAGGATTAGAGGTGGAGAGGGTCAATAACTTTAAATTTCTGGGTGTTACTGCCTCAGAGGACCTGTTCTGGATCCACCTTATAAATATAATTGTAACGAAAACACAACAGCACCTATACTTCAGGAGTCTGCAGAGGTTCGGCATGTCATCAAAAACCTTGGCAAACTTCTATAGATGTATGGTGGAAAGTGTGCTGACTGGCTGCATTAGAGCTTGGTATGGAACATCAATGCGTTTGAGCGGAAAATCCTACAAAAACTAGTGGATTCAGCCCAGTACATCATGGGTAAAAAAAATTCCCAACCATTGAGCAAATCCACATGAAACATGGCTGTAGAAAAGCAGCATCCATCATTAAACATCCTCACCACCCAGGCCATGCTCTTTTCTTATTGCTGCCATCAGGCAGAAGATACAAGCCTCAGGACTCGCACTATCAAGTTCAAGAACATTTACTACCCCTCAACCATCAGGCTCTTGAACAAAAGGGATAACTTCACCCGTTTAAGGACTCTTTTATCTTATTTCATGCTCATTATTTATTGCTATTTATTTATATCTGCATTTGCACAGTTTTTGTATGTCCATTGTTTACAGTTACAGTTCTATAGATTTGTTAAGTATGCCCACAGAGAAGGAATCTCAGGGTTGTAGATGGTGACATGTACGTGCTCTGATGATAAACTTTACTTAGAACTTTGAACTTTAATAGTTATCAACAGGAATTCATCCAGTGTGTGCTGCTGCCTTTTGATTGCAAATGAACAAAATCAGTGCAATACTTTTAACGATTGCATTCTCCAAACCTTCATTTTCATTGTAACATTCAAGATGCTTGCTGATGCCTTCAAATTCTTCGTAGTTCCTAACTTGCTGAAGTAGTGAAATCATTTTATTTTTGCTCCCTGCCGTTTCTGACATCTCCAAGCCCGAATGCCTGAAACCGCAGTGAGCAAAACAGTTCTGAATTGTCTTGCTGCTTATTTGTTGCCAACAATCAGTGATTTAAAAAAAAATCACTGCTTTTTGAACAATTGATACAGTTTTAAGGCTTCTCTCTAAGCATGGTGTAGTTTCTTCTGGCCACACAAATGCACGTGACTAATGCTACTTAGAAACTGTTTGGGAACAGTATCCTGTCCCAATTAAGCAGCATAGAGTTCCAAATAAATGAAGGGCTATTTGCTTGATTGGGTTTGTGATCCGGAAGAACATTGTTTCATTTGGTTGTAATATGTACAGTTAAATGATGGTAAACTTGACCTTGTGTAGTTAGCAATTATCCCCTTTTGGAAGATGTTTTTCTTCCCTCCCCTTCTGAAAATAAAACAAAAATACAATAACGATATCAGTCAATTGGTGTCTTTGTAATTTCTATAATTTTCACTTCTTTACTAGTTCCCACATTGGTGCCAAGTATTATTTATCTAAATATAATTACTTCTCAAGGACCACAGCCTTTTTTATCATGGACGATTTGTTTGAAGTTCTGCACTATTGAACATGCCCTTGTTGGCAATTTTTTAAATTACTTGTTTAAAATACTTGTTTAATTTATATTTTGTGATGAAACGAAAGAAAATTATATCTGCAAAATGCATTCAAGAAGTAATTTTTCATTATTCAAATGTTATTCTTGTAGGTGGTTATGTTGGTGCTGGCTTGGAAATTAGATGCCCAGAGCATGGGCTACTTCAGTCTACAAGAATGGTTGAAAGGAATGACCTTATTACAGTATGTAAAGTTTTTGGTTTTGTAGTTCTTTTTAATAGTTAACTTTAATTCTAACAGCTAACAAATCAGAAATGCTATTCCTTTTTATGGGTAAAATTATGGTTGACTTCTAAACCTCTTATGAAATTCAATTATACTTTTTCAGCTTCTTCATTTTTAGATGCAGAAGACGCTCCAGTCTTTCATACCTGTACCGCTGGTAGCTGCATGCTGTCTTTGCTGCAGCAACAATGTCAAATATACTTAGGCAGTATCTCATACAATTTATTAGTGAACAATGTAGTTATTTCTAATTCAGGTTACAGTAAAACTCCCAACAATCTGGATTGGTAGCCATCTCACCTGATGTTTCCCTTGCTACCTCAAATGCACTGTAGATCCAGTTCCCATGCTGCCTTGAAATTCGCTGGAGTTTTTAAAATATATGACTGTGAAAAATAAAGTCATTTAAGTGTATTGGGGTATTAATAGGAATGGTACACAATAATCTGGAAGGTTCAACAGACTTGCATCACCAAAATCCTGAGCATACTGCATCAATGGAGTTTTACTGTAGTTGTCAATCTTGTTCGGGTTGATGTGGGTATGAAAATACTAATGTGGTATGTATTGTGTATGGGCACAACTACATTATCAATTAACTAAAAGCACGTACATGGGAGATGGCCTTAACCAGTGTATTCACATTGCAGCTAGAGAGAGCAATGCACATCTGTAGACAACAGATCAATATGTAGTACTAAGGAGGGGGCCATTGCTCTAAAAGTAACACATCCATGCATTACACTTTCTCCCCCTTTAGAATAATGTAACATAAAACTCTATACAAAATATTCAACTTCCCTTTCATAAACCCATATTCCAAATAAACATGCTGTCACAATAGCAGTCCATAACTAACTTCAGATGATGTGGTCTTTTGGGTGGCGCTCTGTTTCTTTCAGGATAGCACCTCTAGACCTGTGGAGTAGCATCTGGTTTGGCAGGTATCTTGCCAATGATAATATTCTCGTCGTACGTGTGGAGTGGCATTAGGTTTGATAGGTGTCTTGTCTAAGACAATATTCTGTTTCCAATGTCACGTTTCTGTCAGTGATATGATCATAACTGAGAAGTAAGTCTGATGACTGAAATGTATCTATCTTATTGGATGGAAACAACTCGGGTGTGTTCTTCAGTTGAATATCCGGTATTCAGTCCACGTGATGTCTCCATGTCTGATCTCCAACATTCACTGTGTACATCAGTGGTCCAGTTCTTGTACCTATCCTACCGGGTGTCTACTTGCCTTCTTGGTAATCACGTGCTAGGATTTCCTGTAAAATCTCAAAGCTCCTTGCTGCTTCACTTGGCAACTGGCTGAAGTGTTTATTCCGCACTTCCTTCTGAGATCTGTGCTAGATCTTAGATTCCTGTTCATGAACAACATTGCGGTGTTTGATTTGTTGTTGCCTGAGCGATGTTCCGATGCACAAAAAGGAAGTTGTCCACCTTGTGCTGTAGAGAAACAAACTCCTTGTCCATCGCTTTAATGGACTTCTCGAAGGCTTGGATAAGCTTTTCAGCTAACCCACTCATTGCTGGTTGGTTCTGGTAAGCCATTTCTGGTGAAGGTGGTTCTCAGAGTGGAGACCCTCTTTGCTGAGGTGGTTGACTTCATTGTTATAACCTCCTGCCACTTTGAATGAGTGTCCACAGCAATCAGGAACATGTAGTCCATGAATGCCCAGCAAAGTCAATATGTACTCTTTGCTGTGGTGACGATGGTCACTCCCATGTGTGTAAGAGTGCCTGTGGGGGTGCATTTTGAACTTTTTGGCATCCCCACAGCTTTTGGCTAGGTCTTCAATGTGTTGCTCGGGGCGAGACTCTTCATCTTGTCTGTACCCAGGTGTCCTTCATATAGGTTTTCTAACATTCTGGTGCGCAGTTTAGGGAGCGATCAGCATCAGCATTCTTTGACGTACAGACTGTTGATCTTGTCTTGCTGAGAACTCTGCAGATATAGGGTTACCATGAACTGGCCATCTGTGCATGGTGATTTCATGTTGGGTCATTCCTTATTTCGGAATTTGTTACCAGTAGCTGGTCCATCAATGAAGTGTGGAACACTTCTGCTCAGTCACAGTATGAAAACGTTTCTTCTTCAGTTGCCAGTAGTGGAAGATGTGACAAGCCATCAGCATTGCTGTGGTGTTTGGTACCCTTGAGCTCTCTGTTTTAAGAGTGGGTTTCTAGGAATAGTGCCCAACATTGTAACCGGGTAGCTGACATGACTAGAATTCCCTTCCTGGGATTGAGGCTGGTGATCTGTCACTAGCGTAAACGTTTGTCCGTAAAGGTAATGGTGGAACTGCTTTATTCCGCTTGCTAGATTAAAAACCTCTCTGTCGATCTGTGTGTGATTGTGTTCTGCGCTCATCAGTGATCTTGAAGCAAATACAATCAGGTGTTCAGATCCATCTTTCATAAGGTGTGACAAAGTGGCTTCAGTGCCATAAGAGGACGCATCGCACACCAGTCTGACGGGCAGAGATGGGTCATAATGGGTGAGCAGTTCATCGGATGTTATTAGTCTCTTTGTTTCCTTGAATGCTTTTTTCACATCTTTCTAGCCATTCCCACTTTGCTGCTGTCTGTAACTGTGCATTCAATGGCTGCAGCACTGTAGCAACGTTTGGGAGAAATCAGTGGTAGTAGTACCCAAGTATGACCTGAATTGTGACACATTTTCTGGTTTGGGTGCCTCTGTAGCACTGCTTCAATCTTCTCTTGTGACTTGTGTAAGCCATGCTTGTCAGTGGTATGTCCACAATGAAATTTCATTCTTGGAAAACTCACATTTCTCTCTCTTTGTGCGCAGACCATACTCACTCAGCCTGGTAAGCACTTCAAGGTCCTGGAGGTGATCTTCATCATTCTTGTTAGTCATGATGATATCATCAAGGTTCCCGGGATGTCTTGGAGCACTCCATTGCTCTTTGCCAAATTACTGGAACTGATACGACACCAAAGATGAGGCGATTATAATGGAACAGTCCCATATGAGTGTTGATCATGAGGAGCTTCCTGCTTGACTCCACAAACCCCATTTGCAGATAGGCTTGTGACAAGTCCATCTTTGAAAACCTCTCCCTGCCTGTCAAAGTTGCAAAAAGTGTCTTCCTGTTTGTAGCAGGGGATACTGATCAGTATGCAGCATTTGGTTGATGTTCACCTTGAATTCCCCACATATGTGAACAGCTCTGACCTTCCCTTTCTTGATCACTGGGACAGTGGGCGTGTCCCAATCACTCCACTCAGCCTTGGAGAGAATTCCAGATCCCTACAACCTCTGCAGTTCAGCATCCACTTTTGGATGTAATACGTAGGCCACTGGACACACTTTATGGAATCTTGGTGTTAACTGTTTCATCCAGTTCAATTCTGGCTGGTATCTTTTCTCCTGCCCTGTATCTCTTGCCAATCAACTTCCAACCTCTACTTCATCCCTCCCCTCACCCAGTTTCAGCTATCACCTTGTGTTTCTTCCTTCCCTCTCAACCACCACCTAACTCGACTCCTCATCTTTTTTTTCTGCAGTTCTGATGAAGGGTCTCAGCTTCAGTTTCCAGCATCTGCAGATTTTTGCTTGTTTGTGACTGCCCTCATGCCACTGAGTTTATCAATCCTTTTCTCAAGCACCTCATTAGCATTAAGCAGCTGTGCCAGTCTCTGGTTAGTGCTGCATTTGGGCTGCCGTTGCCTGTTCATGCCACACTGAGAGCTTTGATTGACTGGCAGTCTAGTTGGATTTTTGTCAACCATTTGCATCCGAAAAGTGCTAGCCCTCCACTTTTCAATACATAAAGCTCTAACTGTTATGTTTGGCCTCCATAGGTCACATTTACTTTCAGTTTATCTTTGGGAGACACTTTTCTGCCTGTGTAAGTCTTCAGCATCACTGTGGTCTTTAATAGTATCTTAGAATACAGTTTGTTGTAGCCAGCCTCTGGAATTATGGACAAAGCTGACCCTGTATCCAGTTCCATTTTCAGTTTCACACCAGACACATCTATTGTGAACCTGATGATTTTGTGATGATCTTCAGTAATACTACGCAGTTCCAGGCCTGACAATTCACCTTTATCAGACTCTGTTGTCTGATTCTGTTTTACATTTGGTAACTATGCATTTGCTTAGTTTTGTGTTTGAGACTTTTCACTAGATTGTGCTTTTTGACCCTTGCACACTCCCTCTGTGACCTTGTCTGTGGCACTTTCTGCAGACTTTTTCTTTGACCCAACAGAGTCATTTTCATCGTGGGAGATTTGCCACATCGATAACATCTTTGTTTGCGCCATTCAGGAACGTTTTGTGTATTTCATTCTAACCTTTTATTGTAGCTCAGTTCTGCTGCAATCTCTAACGATTTTGCAATGGTTAATGCCCACTCTAAGGTTAGGTCTCTTTCTGCCAATATCCTCATTTGAATGCTTTGACTATGCATGCCAATACTAGCCTGTCACTTAATGCATCAGAAGATCCATCTCTTAAGTCAGAGTACTGGGAAAGTTTGCACAGTTCTGCAATATACTCAGAAATACTTTCATCTTTTGACAGCTGTTTCCTTTGGTAAAATCTAAATCTCTTGGCTATTGCCAGTTGTTTAGGGCTCAAGTGATTTTGTAAAATTGCAATAATTTCATCAAACGTCTTGCTGCCTTTGCAGGGGTTACTAAGTTACATAAGAGACTACATTCTTGCATCCATTAAGCCAAGTGTAGGGGCTTTCTTTTGCTCTTCCATATTGTTCACATTACAATATGGTTCAACCTTTTTGATATTCAACTCCCAGCCTTCAGCGCTATCAAATTCGTCAACTTTCCTTGCTGAAGCTATCACCTTTCACTTTGAATTCGGCATATCTTTCACGGCACTCACGTCCTTCGGCTTTCTTCTGTTGTTTAACTCCCGCTGTTTCGTCTTGTAACTGTTGGTGAAGTTCGTGATATTTTCTGGTATTCAGGCTCGTACTCATCACTAATTTGTTGTGTCTGTGCACAACTACATATCAATTAAATAAAAGCACAATGTGGAAGATGGTTTTAACTGGTGTATTCACATTGCAGCAAGAGAGCAATACGCATGTGTAGACAACAGCACATGCTCAGACAACAGATCAATACGTAGTGCTAAGGTGGTCGGGGGGGTGGTTCTAAAAGAAATAGATCCATGTACCAGGTACATTTGAAATCTTTGCATGTAATGGGCATTAGGAAATAAAACATTGGAATTTCTTTGGTATAATTTGATAGGATGGGACAATTTTAAAATTTCTTTGATAACTAATCATTTGGTAAACTGTTTGGTTCACAATGATCATGACTGCTCTTATTATAGCTGTCATATTGGGTATTTGTGTATTCTTCCCAAAATATTATAATTATAGTTTCCAAGTTAATATTTGCTTATTATATCTATGTATTTTAAATATTTGGATCTTGTGTAGCAGTTTGAAAACGTAATCAACTAACTTCCCTTGCTACTGACAATAGAATTTTCTTGGATAAGTGTTCGCTTTTTTAAAAATTAATGGTACATGCTTGTGATTTGTATAATAATTAGGTCTTTATTTTTGCTTTGTTTAACTTGTTATCACCTTTGCTCAAGTGATAGCAGTCTTTTGGGTTGAAAGTGACATGAATGAAGTGCTTTTCCTGTCTGTGCAGGAATAGTTGTTCATGGGAAATATGTGCTTAAAGAATAGAGAACTATTCATTAAATAAACTCAAACGTAACAGCTTTTATTCTCTTTATCGTTCAAAATCTATTTCTAACTGAAATTTGTATATTACAAACCCAATTCCTGTTTATAAAATGTCCAAATAAAATTATTGGTTGTAAAATGTACTACTTAGTAATTTTTAAAATTCAGGTGATATTGTTCAATTTAGATGGTCGTTCCTTTTTTTTTTGCCAGATCTTCCAACAGATCAAAGACTTTTAATATGCTAGTCGGTTTTAGTATACTAGTAGATCTCAAAGTTAACTTAGCAGTGAAAATTCACAAGTAATGTTATTGAGAACTTGTTTCTCATATATAAGAAATTCTGTTGAAATCAAGTACTGTAAAATTGAATGTATCATTTGGTTTTCTTGTAGCCCACCTGTGTTTCAATACTGTTTTAAATAGCTTGCAACACAGCTATTCTGAAAACAATATTATAATTTTGAATCCATTTAACCCGACTAAAACTAATTTTACATTGCCACAATATTCTTTATCTCCGCCACTTGCACTTTTTCTCTATTTCACTAACTCACTGACTTTTATTTCATCTCTTGGTAAAACAGTGTTAATCAGTTGGTCTGGAAACTCAATGTGATTTGGGCTATTGAAATGCTGCAGAAGATTTTTTTAGTTCAATCTCTGTTTCCAATTTTAGATGCGACACAACTGAAAAACTGAGAAATTCACTAGATTACTTGAGGTCGTTGTTGAATGAGCCCACAAATTTTAAACTTATATACAGATACGCATTTGATTTTGCACGGGTAAGTGCTCTATTTCAGCAGAACTTAAATTTTGAGCCGACCAAGTACTAAAATTTAGGTGTGCTCATAGGATGATGACAAATTGACATCTGTTCTGAAATCGCCTTTACCTCTTTAGAATAATACTGCTTTGGGTATTTTCTGAAACTGTCTGTTCAATAATATTTGCATGATTCTCAAATCCACCAACTCTGCATTTGAGCTGTTCATGTTTTTTTTTAAATGGTTACAACTCCTACAGACCATCTGTAAGTCAGTCCTGATACCATTATTCTAATAATTTTCCAAAACTATTATCATAAACTCATCATCTGTATTAGGGAACACAGTGATGTGATGTAATAATTATCACTGCTGTTAGCATGCAAAGTATTTACTCCACCAAAACTATTAACCAAATTAACTGGTTTACTCACACAACATAAAATTTGGACCACTTCTCTTGCTCACATTTCCAATGCCATGAGCCAGTACCTCCATGGTTTCACTCATCTACACTTGAGCCCTGGCTCATCAGGTCTTAAATTAAGGTTCCAGTCCAACTGCACCTCTATTTTAAACTTCATGCAGTATTTTCAAAATCTGCCTTTTCCCTCCCCATCTCTTCAAACCACTTGCTCTTGCAATTCTGGTGCTCTGCACATCACTAATTTTTTTTTTTTTATCGTTCCTTTATTACCACTTGTGCCTCTTTCTACTTGGTCTTACCTTCCTTCAACTTGCACTCCACCTGTATCTCCAGCTTTTAAGATATGTCTTGAAGCTTAGTTTCATGTTTAAGGTAAAACTAAGCTCAGTTTTGTTTGCAGTGAAACAGCTCTAGACTGAGAGATTTTCTACGCTATTATTCACATTTAATACATCGACCCATTTTTTAAAGATGTCACAGAGTAGCATAATAAACTTTTTAGTGAACTAGGTGAATTTAAAGGGAGGATAGGAAACAGCTGAGTCAGAACTTGAAGGTTCGGGATTTCCAAACAAAGGGGACTGTTGGAATTTTGCTGTATTTGATCTTTTTGCCCCACATGGTATCAAGTTTTGTTTTGTTTCATAATTCTGGTAGACGCCATGGAATGTTTTTCTAGCCCTCTGCCACTGGAAAATGATATTTTTCTGTACTAAAGTGTCAAATTTGTTGAACAGAATATAGGGGCAGGAATATGCCATCTGTTCCATTAAGCATGGTCAGCTATTCAGTATGATTATGGATGATCTGCACCTGGCTTTGATTCATGCTCTGTGCTAGCTCTTCCTTGCCCTCAGTTCCCGAATCTTTCAAATTTATTTGGGAATCTCTGTAATTCCTGCCTGAACACTCTGCTAAAAGAAATTTATGCAAACCTCAGTTTTCAGTGACCAGCTCCTTATATGAAACTAGGTACCCTTGATTAAGATATTCCTGTTAGTGAAAACATCCTAATATCTACCCTAGCTTGGATCTTGTATGTTTCAAATGACTGATTTGTATACCACAGGAATGGGCCCTTTGGTGTATCATGTCTTTGCTGACTGTTGCATCGAACTGTACCACTAACCTCTGAGGTCCATAACCTTGACCATTCAAGTACGTTCTTAAATGTTAGATATTTGCTTCCTCCTCTTTAGGTGGTGCATTGTAGTTTACAAACACTGAATAAAATCCACCCCACACCCCTTGGATCCCCCTCACACATTATATTTAAGCCCATTCTGTCTTGGACACGCCCACCACGGGATAAAGATTCTTATCATCTATCCCGTTTATCCACTGTTCATTAATTTTGCATAAGCCCATCAGATGACCCTTTGGCCTCCGCTGCTCTGTTGAAAATAAACCAGCTTATCCTGTCCCTCATTATAACTGAACTCCAATCCAAGCAATAACTCAGTGAATGTCCTGGGCGCACTCTCCAATCCAATATTGTCCTTCCATTAGAGCATACAGGTACTCCAGGTATGGTGTAAGCAATGTTGCAATATGGCGTTCCCACTCTTGTATTCTAAAACACAACAAATGAAGGAAAGCATCCCGCAAGTTCCCATTCTTCATCAACGCACCTGTGGTCTTACCAGTTACGGTCTATGTCCCACCCTTGTAATTCACCCTCCTTAAAAAGCACTGCTTGTACTTTTCAAGATTGAATATCATCTACCGTTTAGAAGGATACAATAAAATGAAAGATGCACCTATTTTGGTGATTTACATAAAGGACAAAAAAGACTTTATTGAGATGAATGTGACATTAACATTGAGTTAACATATCTGTCAACTTGATGCTCATTTATTGCACTAATTTACGTGGTGCTTAAAAAAAAAGCTAGAGACAAACAGTTGTGTACGTGATTCTCATTCGCATATTAAACTTATCCACCAACATTACATTGGGAATAAATGCTGAAAGATTGTTGCCAGTCAGCATTTAAAGATGATTGATTGACACCATCAGGTTCAATTTCTGTCTGCTGCTTATATTTTATATTTATCTTCTCTTAACAGGAAAAGGATCAACGTAGTTTGGAGATGAGCACTGCAAAATGTATGCTGGGACTACTTTTAGGAAAAACTTGGCCACTCTTTCCAGCTTTTCATCAGTTCCTTGAGGTATTAAAACATAAATGTTAAAATAATTGGTTATAGTGGTCTTATTAACTGCTTGTTTAAATAGATTTTCATTGACTATTTTAGAAATGTTTCTATTTTTACAATTTCATTTAAAACTGAAATTAAATACTATTGAAACTGATATACATGATTATAAAGAGTCTCAAACTGCTGTGTCAAGTAGAAATGTTATTTTTAGAAAAATGGCAAACTATATTAAAAACTTCTGTTTTGTTGGTAAATAAAAACGAGTTAATAATTGATTAATTGATTAATAATGATTAATGATTTCTCCAATCTCTGAAACTGGATGCTCGTACATTTTAATATGCAGCTGTTGACAATGCTGAGACTAGGCTACACACAAATTGCTGGAGGAGTTCAGCAGATCAGACGGCATTGATGGAGGGAAATAAACAGTCAATGTTTCTGAGACCTTTCATCAAGATGGGAAGGAAGTGGGTGGAAGCCAGAACAAATGGGGGGAGGGGGAGGCGGAGTCGGAGCATAAGCTGGCAAGCGGTAGGGGAGTGTGTAAGAGTTAGGTGGTTAGTGGAGGAGTGATGAATGGGATTTCATCAACAAGGCCTCCAAATTCCACCCTGCCCTTAAGTTCACTTGGTGTGTGTGTGTGTTTTGCTCTGACATTCCTCTCTCCTTTCTTGATCTGTCTCCAACTCTGGGGACAGGTTATCTACTGGCATCTTTGATAAACCCACTGACTCCCACACTAATCTTGAGAATGCCTTTTCCAACCCTGTTTTTGACACTCCTTTTCTCTGTTCTTCTGCTTCTATCATATTTGTTCTCAAGATGAGACTTTAAGTTCCAGGACATTTGAGATGTCCTCTTTTTTTTTTCCCCTAGAAAATGGGTTTTCCCTTTAACACTATCAATGCTGCCCTTGCCCGTATCTCGGTTTCTCATTTCCCATGTGTCTGCCCTCAACACCACCCCCTCCCACCAGGCATAACAGGGATAAGGTTCCCGTTGCCATTGTTTACCACCTCATGAGCCTCTGTATCAAACATATCATTCTCCGCAACTTCTGACATCTCTAATGGGATCCCACCACCAGGTGGTTCTTTTCCTCCACACCACCTTCTCCTTACCACAGAGGTCGCTCTGACTTCCTTCCAGGCAATTAATTACCCCTGCAACCATGTTAAATGCTATAGCTACCCCTGCACGTCCTCCCTCACCATTTAGGGTCCTAAACAGTCCTAAATGAGGTGGCACTTCACCTGTGATGCTGCTGGGGTCATTTATTGCATCCAGTGCAGCCACATTTACGTCAGTGTGACCTGGTACAGATTGGTAGACTGTTCCATCAAGCAACTTTGCACTGTCTGCTGCTGTGGCACCCATTTGAATTCTATAAGACATGGGAGTAGAATTATGCCATTCGGCCCAATCCACCATGCCTGATTTATTATCTCTCTCAATTTCATTCTTCTGCCTTCTCGCCGTACCTCTGGTTAAACAAGAACCTTTCAACCCTCACTTTAAATATACTCTATGTCTTGGCCTCCCCAGACATTTGTGGCAATGAATTCCACAGATTTAATACCCTCAGGCTAAAGAAATTCCTCCATCTCTGTTCTAAATGGATGTCCCTCCATTCTGAAGCTGTGCCCTCTGGTCCTAGATTTCCCCCACTGTACAAAGCATCTGTTGTTGCTTGAATTAAGCCTCTAGAGGAAGGTACTGGTCCTGACGAAGGGTCTCGGCCTGAAACGTCGACTGCACCTCTTCCTAGAGATGCTGTCTGGCCTGCTGTGTTCACCAGCAACTTTTATGTGTGTTGCTTGAATTTCCAGCATCTGCAGAATTCCTGTTGTTAGAGGAAGGTACTGGTAGCTATGAAGTAGCCTCTTTATTCAACAAAACAAGATACAACAGCATCATATTGAGACAATTTTGGTGGAAAGATCTGGCTGGCCTATGCTACCTGATATTTAATGTGCTAAACATCAAAGAACAATTCCATATTTATAATGTATCCACAATACTTTCTTCGAAACTACACAGAAACTTCACACATCCCACTTCGCACCCACATCACGGACATCTAAATTAATTTTAATCAGCATTGTCTGATCTGTGATTCAATGCTTTTAGGACCCTATTGTTCAGAGCTGCATTTTAAATTAAATCTGCAATCTTCTGTATATTCAGATTTGATGATTGGTGGCTGAAGTCATTTGCCAGATGTACTAAACTTAAAAATTGCACTAACAGCATCGTCTCCACATGTACTCTATCTTGGCCTTTCAATGCTCAATTGGTTTCATTGAGATCACCTCATTCTTCTAAACTTTAGTGAGTACAGGTCAGGAGTCAAACAGTCCTCAGACAATAAACCTTTCATTCCTAGAATCATTCTCTTGGACCGAATCTGGACCCTCTCCAGTGTCAGCACATCTTTTCTTAGATAAGGGGCCCAATACTGCACAAAGACTCCCAAGCCCCCTTGTACCTCTGATTTTTGAATTTTCTGTCCACTTAGAAAATAGTCTATGCCTTTATTCCTTTTACTAAAGTGCATAACTATACACTCACCTACACTATATACCTTCTGCCAATTCTTTGCCCATTCTCCCAATCTGTCTAAATCCTTCTGCAAACTCCCTGCTTCCTCAACACAACCTGCTCCTCCATTTATCTTTATATCGTCTGCAAACTTGGTCACAAAGCCATCAATTCCATAATCCAAACCATTGACGTATAATGTGGAAAAAAAAAAGTGATCCCAATACCAACCCCTTCTGAACACCACTAGTCACTGGCAGCCAACCAGAATAGATGCCCTTTATTTCCACTCTTTGCCTCCTGCCATTCAGTCAATCTTCTATCTATGTTAGTATTTTTCCTGAATTACCATGGGTTCTTAACTTGTTATGCACCCTCATGTGCAGCACCTTGTCAAAGGGCTTCTGAAAATCCCAAGTGTGCAACATCCACTGACTCTCCTTTGTCTATCCTGTCTGTTATTTCCTCAAAGAATTCCAACAGATTTGTCAAGCAAGATTTCTCCCTTGAGGAAACTATGCTGACTTTGACCTACTTTATCATGTCCTTCCAAGAAGTCCAAAATCTCACCTTAATAATTGATACCAACATCTTAACCACTGAAGTCCCACTTATTGACTTGTAAGTTTCCTTTCTTCTGGAACTTTTCCTCAAGGAGTGGAGTGACGTTTGCAATTTTCCAGTCCTTTGCAAACATTCCAAAATCTAGTGATTCTTTAAAGATCATTACTAATGCCTCCCCAATCTCTTCACCTACCACTTTCAGAACCCTGAGGTGTAGTCCATCTGGACTTATCTACCCTGGTCTTCCACAGTAGTGACTAACACAGGATACTTATGAGGTTCGTTCATCATTTCTTTGTCCTTTATTACTATCTCTCCAGCATCATTTTTCAGTGGTCTTGTATTCACCGTGCCTGTTTTTATGTATCTGAAAAAAAAACTTTTGGTGTTTCCTTTTATGTCATTGGCTAGCTTACCTTCATATTTCATCTTTCCTTTCCTTATGGCTCTTTAGTTGCCTTCTGTTGGGTTTTTGAAAGTTTCCCAATCCTCTAACGTGTCACCATTTTTTGTTATATTTTGCTTTTATTTTATTTTTCTCTTTTGCTTTTATACTGTTTTTGACCTCTGTCGGCCATGGTTGCCTCATCATCCCTTCAGAATACTACTTCATCTTTGGGATGTATTTATCCTGTGCCTTCCAAATTGCTTCCAGAAATTCCAGGGTTCCATAGATGCTGCCTGACCTACTGAGTGCCTTCAGTATTTTATGTGTTGCTGAAGATTTCCAGCATCTGCAGCATCTCTTATTTCTGAGAGACAGGTCTCATTGTTTTGACGCTTTTAAACCAGGCACTACT
Source organism: Mobula birostris (assembly GCF_030028105.1). Classification (NCBI taxonomy): domain Eukaryota; kingdom Metazoa; phylum Chordata; class Chondrichthyes; order Myliobatiformes; family Myliobatidae; genus Mobula; species Mobula birostris. Next base: position 61,723,683 of record NC_092372.1, on the reverse strand, counting down.
CTTTGGTTAGATATTGGACCAAATTTCTGCTGCTTCCTTACTAAGTTGCAGCTTGTTGTTTTCGTAGTTTGGATGTCTTGTGCTTTGGTCTGTTCATTTAAGAAAAAAAAGATACCCATGTATTGGCCATCAATCATAATTGGAATTTCAGATATGGATAATTGCATTTATCACTTGGACACTTGTTGGGCAAGTGAACTTAATGGTGTTAATCTTATAAACAGTGCTGTAAGAACCTTACTATTTTACCCAAGATGCACAAAAAACTTAAGTTGTGAAAGAACATTGAGCTTTTTGAGTGTTTACTTGATGACTTTTGAAACTGGCAGTTGATTGTATTTTGAAAACAAACAAATAGATGTCAAGTGTATTTACTGCATCCTATAGCTTTTGCTGGTCATCATAACTGTGAGTACAGTGAGTAGTTAGTAATTTCTACTGAACAGTCGCATACTACAGTTGAAGTCAGAAGTTTACATACACCTTTGCTAAATACATTTAAACTCAGTTTTTCACAATTCCTGACATTTAATCCTAGAAAACATTCCCTGTCTTAGGTCAGTTAGGATCACTATTTTAAGAATGTGAAATGTCAGAATAATAGTAGAGAGAATGATTTATTTCAGCTTTCATTTCTTTCATCACTTTCCCAGTGGGTCAGAAGTTTACATGCACTTTGTTTGTATTTGCTAGCATTGCCTTTAAATTATTTAACTTGGGTCTAACATTTTGGGTAGCCTTCCACAAGCTTCTCACAGTAAGTTGCTGGAACTTTGTTCCATTGCTCCAGTCAGAACTGGTGTAACTGAGTCAGGTTTGTAGGCCTCCTTGCTCGCACACATTTTTTCAGTTCTGCCCACAAATTTTCTATCGGAATGAGGTCAGGCCTTTGTGATGGCCACTCCAATAACTTGACTTTGTTGTCCTTAAGCAATTTTGCAACAACTTTGGAGGTATGCTTGGGGTTATTGTCCATTTGGAAGACCCATTTGGGACCAAACTTTAACTTCCTGGCTTATGTCTTGAGATGTTGCTTCAATATATCCACATAATTTTTCCTTACTCATGATGCCATCTATTTTGTGAAGTGCACCAGTCCCTCCTGCAGCAAAGCACCCCCACAGCATGATGCTGCCACCCCTATGTTTTGCGGTTGGGATGGTGTTCTTCGGCTTGCAGGCCTCACCCTTTTTCCTCCAAACATAACGATGGTCATTATGGCCAAACAGTTCAATTTTTGTTTCATCAGACCAGGGGATATTTCTCCAAAAAGTAAGATCTTTGTCCCCATGTGCAGTTGCAAACTGTAGTCTGGCTTTTTTATTCAACACACATAAAAGTTGCTGGTGAACGCAGCAGGCCAGGCAGCATCTCTAGGAAGAAGTACAGTCGACGTTTCAGGCCGAGACCCTTCGTCAGGACTAACTGAAGGAAGAGTGAGTAGGAGATTTGAAAGTTGGAGGGGGAGGGGGAGATCCAAAATGATAGGAGAAGACAGGAGGGGGAGGGATGGATCCAAGAGCTGGACAGGTGATAGGCAAAAGGGATACGAGAGGATCATGGGACAGGAGGTCCGGGAAGAAAGACAAGGGTGGGGGGGGGGGGGGACCCAGAGGATGGGCAAGGGGTATATTCAGAGGGACAGAGGGAGAAAAAGGAGAGTGAGAGAAAGAATGTCTGTATAAAAGTAAGTAACAGATGGGGTACGAGAGGGAGGTGGGGCATTAGCGGAAGTTAGAGAAGTCGATGTTCATGCCATCAGGTTGGAGGCTACCCAGACGGAATATAAGGTGTTGTTCCTCCAACCTGAGTGTGGCTTCATCTTTACAGTAGAGGAGGCCGTGGATAGACATGTCAGAATGGGAATGGGATGTGGAATTAAAATGTGTGGCCACTGGGAGATCCTGCTTTCTCTGGCGGACAGAGCATAGGTGTTCAGCAAAGCATGCTTTCTCTGGCGGACAGAGCGTAGGTGTTCAGCAGACGAAGGGTCTTGGCCTGAAACGTCGACTGCACCTCTTCCTAAAGATGCTGCCTGGCCTGCTGTGTTCACCAGCAACTTTTATGTGTGTTGCTTGAATTTCCAGCATCTGCAGATTTCCTGTTGTTCTGGCTTTTTTATGGCAGTTTTGGAGCAGTGGCTTCTTCCTTGCTGAGCAGCCTTTCAAGTTATGTCAATATAGGACTCATTTTACTGTGGCTATAGATACTTGTCTACCTGTTTCCTCCAGCATCTTCACAAGGTCCTTTGCTGTTGTTCTGGGATTGATTTGCACTTTTTGTGCCAAAGTACATTCATCTCTAGAAGACAGAATGCATCACCTTCCTGAGCAGTATGACGGCTGCGTGGTCCCATGGTGTTTATATTTGCGTACTATTGTTTGTACAGATGAACGTGGTACCTTCAGGCGTTTGGAAATTGCTCCCAAGGATGAACCAGACTTGACATCATTTTCTGACCTCAATCCGATAGAAAATTTGTGGACAGAACTGAAAAAGCATGTGCGAGCAAGGAGGCCTACAAACCTGACTCAGTTACACCAGTTCTGTCTGGAGGAATGGAACAAAATTCCAGCAACTTGCTGTGAGAATCTTGTGGAAGGCTACCCAAAACGCTTGACCCAAGTTAAACAATTTAAAGGCAATGCTACCAAATACTAACAAAGTGTATGTAAACTTCTGACCCACTAGGAAAATGAGGAAAGAAATAAAAGCTGAAGTAAATCGTCCTCTCTACTATTATTCTGAAATTTCACATTCTTAAAATAAAGTAGTGATCCTAACTGACCTAAGACAGGGAATGATTTCTAGGATTAAATGTCAGGAATTGTGAAAAACTGAGTTTAAATGTATTTGGCTAAGGTATATGTAAACTTCTGACTTCAACTGTATATTAAAATACACAAATCATTGCCATGTATCTTTGCTAGTACAATATCAACAAATTCCAGATAAATTCTTGTGAACTGCACCAAATAAAACATCTGGTTTATCGAGTCTAGAACTCATAGTTTAATCTCTAATTTTATCCTGTATTAGGATTTTAGTAACATCTGAACATCACTAATTTACATTTCTGCTGCATCACGTTATATTTGATGTACTGTGGTAAATGAAAGGGATCGAGCAAAACATAGCTTTAGTTTTATTTCAAAAAGCAAAATTGATGGTCTACATCATAAAGGTTCAAAGTTTAAATTAAATTTATTATCAAGGTACATATGTCACCATATACAACCATGTGATTCATTTTCCTGTGGGTATACTCAATAAAGCCGTAATGGAATAATAACCATAATAAAATGAAAAACGGCATCAACTTCAACCAGTGTGCTAAAGGCCACAAGTTGGGCAAGTACAAAAAGAAAAAGAATAATAATAATTACGCAATAAATATTAAGAACATGAGATGAAGAGTACTTGGAAATGAGTCCATAGATTGTGGGAACATTTCAATGAAGGGGCAAGTGCAGTTGCGTGAAGTTATTCCCTTTTGGTTCAAGAGCCTGATGATTGTGGGGTAATAATTATTCCTGAACCTGGAGCTGTGCATCCTGAGGCTCCTGTACCACCTTCCTGATGGCAGCAGCAAGAAGAGAGCATGTTCTGGATGGTAGAGGTCCATGATGATGGATGTTGCTTTCCTGAAACATTGCTTCATGTAGATGTGCTTAATGGTGGGGAGGGCTTTATCTACAGGAGTAAATCAACAGATGCTGGAAATCCAAGCAACACACACAAAATGCTGGAGAACTCAGCAGGCCATGCAGCATCTATAGAAAAGAGTAAACAGTCAATGTTTTAGGCTGAGACCCTTCATTAGGACTCCTGATGAAGGGTCTCAGCCCGAAACATCAACTGTTTACTCTTTTCCATAGATGCTACCTGGCCTGCTGAGTTTCCCCAGCATTTTGTGTGTGTTGCCAGAGCTTTCTCTGTGATGGGGATGGACTATGCCATATCCACTAATTTTTGTAGGGTTTTTCATTCAAGGGCATTAGTATTTGCATACTAGGCTGTGAATATACTCTTCATTACAATTCTATAGAAGTATGTCAAAATTTTGGATGTCATGCCGAACCTTTCCAAACTCCTCAGGAAGTAGAGACACTACCCGGCTTTCTTCGTAATTGTACCTTCATGCGGGGCTCAGGACAGATCCTCTGAAGTAATAACCTTGAGGTTGCTGAGCCTCTCCATCTCTGATCCTCTGGGGACTGGCTTGTGGATCTCCAGTCTCCTCCTCCTGAAGTCAATAATTAGCTCCTTGGTCTTGCTGACATTGTGTATGAGGTTGTAGTTTGGCACCACTCAGCCAGATTTTCATTCTCCCTCCTATATGCTCATTCGGCCTATGACAGTGGTGCCATTAGCAAAATTAAGTATAGCATTGGTGCACAGTCGTAAATGTAAAGTGAGTAGAGCTGCGACCTAAACACACAGCCTTGTGGTGCACGTCCACTAATGAAGATCGTGCAGGAGATGTTGCCAATCCGAGCTGACTAGGGTCTGCAAGGAGGAAATTGGGGAACAGGTTGCGAAAGGAAGTATTGAGGCTAAGGTCTTGAAACTTATTGATTAGTTTTGAGGGGATGATGGCATTGAATGCTAAGCCTTAGTTGATAAAGTGCACCTGAGGTATGCATCTTTACAGTCCAGATGTTGCAGGGTTGTGTGAAGAACCAATGATGACATGGCATCTGCAGTGGACCTGTTGCTCCAGTAGGCAGACTGGAGCAGTTCCAAGCCCTTTCTTAAGCAAGAGTTGACATGTTTCATCACCACCTTCTCAAAGCACTTCATCACTGTAGATGTAATTGCTATTGGACAATAGACATTGAGGCAGGTTACCGTGTTCTTCTTTGGCATTAGTATTATTGAAGCCTGCTTGAAGTAGGTGGTTACCTAACGCTGCAGAAGCGAGAGGTTTACGAACTCGGTGAATACTAGCTAGTTGATCAGTACAGGTTCTTAATTCAGCCAGATACCCTGTCTCGGCCAGATGCTGCTTAGAGGTTCACCCTCCTAAAGGCTGCTTGCACGTTGGCCACAGACTTAAATCACCAAATCATTGGGGCTGTGGAAGTTCATGATGGTTTCTTCATGTTTTGATGGTCAAAACAAGCTGCGAGCACATTGAGCTCGTATGGAAGCAAGCCCTGTTGTTACCTATGTCACTTGATTTAACTTTATAACGAGGTGATGGTATTTAAGCCCTGCCATAACTGTCGTGTTATTCGTTGATTCAAGTTTAGTCCAGAATTGCCACTTTGCCCATGAGATGGCTTTCTGGAGATTATACCTGGACCACTTGTAACTTTCTTGGTCACCAGACTTGAATGCCTCTGATCTGGTCCTCAGCATATTTTGAATCTCATAGTTCATCGAGGGCTTCTGGCTGTGGAAGACTCTGAATGATTTTGTGGGGACACACTCGTCTACAATTGTTTTAATAAAGTCTGTGACAATCATGGTGTATTCATTCAAATCCACAGATGAGTCCCTGAACACGACCCAGCCTACCAATTTGAAACAATCCCATAGATACTCCTCTGCCACCTGCGATCACCTCTTTGTTGTCCTAATTTCTGAAACTTAGTGCCTTAGCATATGTCTGCATGCAGGTAGAAGGACAGTCAAGTGATCAGATTTACTGAAATGCGGTTCTGGCATGGATTGGTAATGGTCTTGTGTATTGGGATCTCTGGTGCTGCAGGTTTTAATCCAATAGTAATTGGGCAGGGTTGGTTGCTGGTGGAATGTGAATAGCAATTAGTATTATGGAGCAGTACTCCCTAGGTAAATGGAACAGACAGCATTTGACTGTTAGATGTTCAAGGTCAGGGGAACAAGAGTTTGATGAAACCATCATATTGGAGCACCACTGAGAGTTTTATCATGAAACACACACCTCCATGTTTTGCCTTTTCTGAATTAGCACTTCTGTCCATTCTGTAAATCAAGAAGCCTTCGGGTCTGATTACTGTATCTAGTGTGCTGGCAGAAAGCCACGTCTCGCTCAAACAAAGGACACGGTAATCATTCATTTCCCTCTGATACAGCAATCTTGCCTCCAGGTCTTCAATTTTGTTCTCCAGCAACTGCACATTTGCTAATAAGATGCTGGGTAGAGTGGGCCTCATATCTCTGTTTCAGCTTGGCTTCGAGCCAAATGTCCTCTCACTCCCCAGCCCCCCCGCCTCACTTTGCTTCCAACCATGGCGATGAACGTTCATCTGCTTAAAGATGCCATACCTGCATGGTCCACTGAGTCCTTCAGAAGATCCAGGAAATCTGTAGATCATTAAGTTGTTTTAGAAGAACATTGCCTAAAGGGAAATTACATGCTGCAGATTGCAGTGAGAATAATATAAAGGAAGTATATTTAGAAGTGTTGTATGTAGACCTGAATAAAATGATTCATGCTATTTTTAAAAATTGTTCTTTGCAGCAATCTAAGTATAAAGTGATCAACAAGGACCAGTGGTGCAATGTGCTCGAATTTAGCAGAACAATTAACCTTGATCTTGGCAACTATGATGAAGATGGGGCTTGTAAGTATGCTAAGAGGAACTCTTTCCACTTTTCTCCTTCTCTGATGACCTTTTTAACATCTATGACTGAGGTAGTGAGCTCCAACTGGCTGCTGAAAAAGAGACCTGATGCTGGAAGATGTACAGAATTAATTTGTGATTTCTTTCTTTGGGCTAACTAGTAAATCAGAAATGCATTATATTAGTAAGCTGACTACTTAACTCAGTATACATCGATCAAGATAAACACAGGAAAACAAAACTTGAAAATGCGTTAACTATTCATTATCGAATTGATTGGGACGACACTGAGAATTTGTTAGTAGTATTACTGTCTCACAGCTCCAAGTTCCTGACTTCAATCCTGAACACTGTGGAGTTTGCATGATCTTTCTTTAAGCATATGGTTTTTCCTTGGGGTCCTGTTTCCTACTATGTCTCAAAAACAGTAGAAACTGGTTAAATGGTTGCTGTAAATCCTTCCTTGCAGTGATGCGCAATTGAATATATGGGGAATGGGAGATTCCAATTCCTATTCCCATATAGAATAAGACCATAAGATATAGGAGCAGAATTGAGTCATTGTGGGATCCAGTTTTCCACTCAGCCCGAGTCTCTTGCTTCTCCCCCTATCCATTCATACCCTGACTAATCAAGAATCTATCAACAAACAAGAGAAATTCTATAGATGATGGAAATCCGAGCAACACACACAAAATGCTGGAGGAACTCAGCATGCCAGGCAACATCTATGGAAAAAAGTACAGTCAACATTTCGGCCCAAAATGTCGACTGTACTCTTTTTCCATAGATGCTGCCTGGTGTGTTGAGTTCCTCTAGCATTTTATATGTATTGCAAGAATCTATCAACCTCTGAATCTGAGATTAATGGGCTTGTAGGGAAAATAGAAGTTTAATGTAGGATTAGTGTAAAAAGGATGCTTCAAAATTGGTGCAGTCTCGGAAGGGTGAAGTTGGCCTCATGGTATCATTTTTCAGTAGCAATTCTCAGTCCTTGATGCCAAGTATTAAATGGAATATTCACTTTTTTGACCATCCTGTTCCTGGTTTGCGTTTCTTCATTGACAGAAGAGCAAAGTCAAGAGCAAAGCATCTTGCATCGTAAAATTATTAATTTGTGTTAAATGTTGTAGTGATACAAATAATGAAGTATTTTATAACTTAAGATTTTTAAATGGCAGAAACTGTTTTTTGCTCTGCTTAGTCAATTCTGAATGCAAGCTCAGATGTACATAGTTGATGAATCCAGTTGAGGCCCAAAAGATTTCTGGATGACATACTATCTGGTACTCCACTAGTTCATTGGAGATTCCAGTTACGTGCCATCAATAAAGTGCACAGCAGATTCTTTCAGTGCTCAGCTGAACACTAGTTGTCATCAAAGGTAAGATGTAAGCTGCTATTCTGCAACGGCAGTGATGTTTCATATTTTGTTATACAGTATGGTGTAGCTACCTCCATCATATTCCATGGGAGTTGTAGTAGCCACTGTGACACCTTTGTCAGAAAAGTCATTTTTGTAAATAGTTGTTGGAACTGCTGGGCAGACGCAGGAAATACTAAGAAAAACATTTGAGCAATGTCAAGGTTGCATACAAAGGAGAACAACTTCTGGTTATTACATAGACAGTACGTAATAAAGAGATCCCAGCTGTAGCATTGTGTACAGTGTGCTCCTTGGTGGTTTTATCTGGGAACTCATACTGAAATGATCACTGATTACTCACAGAATTTGTCGGCCAATCAAATATAATCTTTCTGTGCATTGTAGCTCTCAGCAATGATGCCTTGAATAACCTGCACCATTTACACAAAGTAATTTAGAAATATTTCTTAAATGCCTATTTCTTCAATGTAGTTTCACGACGTACTTCTATATCTGAATAAGTGACTTCTTAAAGAGATTCATTGGAAAAGTTATACAACATCCACGGAAAATATGTGTTGTCTAAGAGCTGGTGGTTTTAATGTACGTTCAAAAAATTCTTTTGCAATTCTCAGTGGCAGAAGGCTATCCTACGTTCTATAGTGTTTGTATGATTTTGTTTCTTCTCTGAGAGTTCTGGTGGGGGGAACTAATTGTGAATAGTCTACATGTGGATGCATTCACTTAGCAGATGCTAATACTCGTATAATAAGACTGTTTAAGGTAGAAAAAATAACTTTTCTGTCAAGTAATTTGGGTATTGAAAAATGCTTTGCAAACAAGTATTTTTAGTGTAGAAAGAGGCAGTTAATTTTCTCACAAACTGCAGCAGGGTTATATCTAGATCATCTTTTGCAGAGATGATCCAGATCAGGGGTTCCCAATCTTTTGTTATGCCATGGGCCAATACCATTAAGCCAGAGGTCTGTGGACCCCAGGCTGGGAACCCCTGATCTAGATATTAGCCCCATCAGTAGTGAGAAGTCTGCTCTTCAAAGTAGTTTTATGTACATTTTAGCTTTGTGTTGCATCTAGAAAATCTTCATGGTTAGATTTTTGTGCTCAAGCCTCTGGATCAAGGTTCTGATCTTTACCCTCTAATTCTGGCTATCAAGAGCCAGATCACTCATTTAGTTACAACAATCCGCAAATACTCTGGTTATAAATCTTGTAAATGCTTTAAAATGAATGGGTCTTGCAAGAATTCAAGATTGTTTAATGTCATTTCCACTACATAATTGTTACTCCAGATCTGATGCAGCACGAAAAGAAACACAATAAAATAAAGAACACAATAATATAAAACACAATACATAGAAGTAAGATAGCTTATATACATCGTATGTTCATAAAGTGACGCTAGGCACAGGAGTGTCTGTATGTAAGGTGACTCCAACAAGAAATGATAAAGTAGTGGTGGAGGGGGGGTAGTGTGGAGTGGTGTTTTAGTTAGTGGAAGTATTGATCAGCCTTACTGCTTGGGGAAAATAACTTTTTGAGCCTGGTGGTCCTCCTGTGGATGCTATGTAACTTCCTCCCTAATGGGAGTGGAGCAAATAGTCCATAAGCAGGATGGGTGGGATTGTTCATGATGTTACTAGCCATTCCAACACTTTTCTGTATATACATCCTTGATTTGGTTTGGTTGGGGGCGGGGGGGGGGGCGGTGCGGAGAGTGCAGTAGGCTGGTGCCAGTGATGCATTGGACAGTTTTGACTACCCATTGAAGAGCATCCCTGTCTGCCACAGTGCAGTTGCCGTTTTATTCAGTGATGCAGCATGTTAGGATGCTCTCTACCGCACACGTGTAGAATGACGAGAGCTCTTTACAACATTTCCTGAGGCTGAAGAGATCTTTAGAACATCTCTACAGCATTTTTCCATGAGCATTAAAAAGTTAACTGTTAGCATGGGCCATGTTATGATGGTGAACTGAGTCACTGGAGAGACGCTGAAGCTGGTGATAGTAAAGGTCTTTATTCATCACAACAAGCAGGCATTCTCCGAGAAACCTGCTTGGAAGTCACCCACCCAAACTCAAAGTACATCAATTTTTTATCCTCTCAAGATCAAAAGTAATAGCAAGTGATTCAGTGCAGTTTCAGTAGCGACAATGATGTAGTTTACTTCTATATGTTGAGTCTGAGAGTGCGTCCGCTGAGTTACATACCTACAATTGGAGACACCTCTGAATGTTCAAACACCTTTGCTGGAATGAACTAATTCACAAGGATGGTCTAAAAGCTTCGGAGAATAAAGATCCCAAACAACCAAAATTAATGTTGTGAAGGCAGACCCCAACTATTGATAGAGCATGTCTGCCTGTGACCATGTTTGATGTGCTAGGTGACAAAATCTATCTGATCTGTAAAAATGTTGACCATACCTCTTCCTAGAGATGCTGCCTGGCCTGCTGCGATCACCAGCAACTTTGATGTGTGTTGCTTGAATTTCCAGCATCTGCAGAATTCCTCGTGTTTGCGTTGATCTGTAAGCTTCCTTGATCTTGGTTACGGTGGTGCAGAATAACTTAGCCAATGTTCCTTGGTGTGGTGTAATCCAATTAACATAACTCCTTGTCTTGGCTGCTGTATACGAGAACACATCATGGTCTCATCACTTTACAAACGTTGTTTACAAAGCTGACCTTTTCACTTCAAAGTGAATATTACTTGCAATTTATATGAGAACTGAAGACTGATTCTCATTTGAATTAATGTCTGCTATATTCACATAATTCCATAACTCATGAATCCCTAACAGATTGTATACCTTAAAACTAATTTGGGGCATACAAGTTTTTAATGTTACTTGCATTCCAGAGCAAGATCTTGTCTTAATTCAAGGTAGGATAATCCAGGTGGGCAAACCTGACAAGATATGGATTGTTTCTGGCAAAGTTTCCAATTAATTAAATAGTAATGTGACAGTGTTCTGTATTGGTCAAAATTGTAGACTTTTGTGTTCCTGTACACTTTTGTGATGCAATAGTGTTGGACAGTTATTGCCCAAATCGAAAGGTATAGTTGGCTTGAACAAATACTGTTTTGTCTAAAAGCAAAACCCAATTATAAGTGGGAAATGTACTTGAGATGTTCTGTACTTAAGCTGACTGGGAAAAACCTCTGAAGATAAGCATCTACATATAAATTCTTAGGAGGTAATTGAATAGGCTCTCCTGTGCCTGACACATTTGACATGCTTTTATCACTGGTGGAAATTATAAGCAGAATACTCAGAATAGTAAGTTAATATGAATTTTAATGGACTTCAATCATAGTTCTATGCTTAACATAGAAATTCTAATGTCAAATATTTTCTCAGTTTGAATGGTAAATAAATGTAGACTCTTTGTCAAAGGATTTGTTTAAAGCTGTTTGATTAAAGTTAATAATCCATGTATTATTTTAATCATGCTTTGCAACCTCTTTGAAAATTGTTCTTGGTTGAGCCTTGTCTGCTCTTTAGGACTAAGTTGTCCTGACATTTAATGGATCTATGACTTGGACTTCATAACTGTAATGCCATCTCTTATCTTTTCATTTTGACCTGGAAATAGTCACCGTCACCCTCTGTCAATTTCCACCTTCACTACATAAATGTTTACATATATGAAAGTTTGCCTCAACTGAGTTTCACAAAATCAGGTTTTCTAGGAGATAAGATTCCAAGCACGTCTATGTCATCTGACATCTAAATTATTACAGAACTATCTTACTTCAGAGGGGAAAACATTTTATGGTAAAATGAGTTATTCTAAATCTGTTCATAAACAACTTAAACAGGCTTCAGTTGGTTTTTGAGTCCATGACGTCAATACTTTCACACTTATATGTTTGTTACTATCTAGATTTGCGTCTGTACCTATTATTAGTACATTTGTCTTTGCAATTATTTTACAACTGTAGTCAAGTGGCTTCATACTCCTCTGCTGTATATTGTTTGTGAGCTTATTAAATTAGGAAGATATTTACATAGAGTGTTATGTGTGGAATCTTTATTTCCAAAGTAAGGGGTATCTTCCATATACCATGATTATCCCATCCCCTCGTGTTTCTATTGGTGTCTACAGGGGTACTCATTGTTTTTTTTTGAGGGGGGTGAGTTGAGGCAATTTAACAGCCAATACAAATCTCAATTCTCAAACATCTAGACTTTGCAGCTAAAGCTTTAGAGAAAGACGACATTGCATCTTTTGCATTGTGATATTTTCAAGTACTTGCTAAACACATCTGCAGAACTAATCAAGTTAAATTTTACTTGTTGCGGTATATGGAGGAGCATGGTCAAAGGATGAAGGAAACACTAGGGTATCTAATTTATCTAATGCCATTCATAGATGGTGTTTCACTTCAAATTAGTGGTTTGGTTATTAAATTGAAGAAAAATCATATGTAGTGGAGTGAGGTATAGTGAAAAGCTTTGTCCCCACACTCATTCATTATATTTATTTTCATCCAAGTAGAAGGGAATTGTTTTTAAAAGCAGGCAGAACAATTTCCCATCTATCCATGGCAGAACAAAACTATGGTTGTTTGGAAGACCCTAGAAGAGCAAAAGTCCAAAACCTTACAGGTGGTGAGCCACTGTGAGTTATGTCCTTGAGATGAGTGCAAAGTAAAACAATGTGAAAGTGCTGTTGATTCTAGCCTTGCCCATCGTTACCAGTTTGGAAAGCTTCATTGGCTCTCTACTCTGATCAGATGGAGTTGAGTTGGGATCGGATGATGTCATTGCACCCTAATCAGCATATTTAGTCAACTTCAGATGGGTGCCTTAGCCTTCTAGTCAAGCAGGTTAAAATTGACTAAGACATTAGTAACAAATTTGTTTTAACCACCTGGTGTGCATTAAATGGGTGTAGCTTATCCTAAAGTTTTAAATACTTGACCCATTTTCTACCTTGTCCAAAACTATTTTACATCTGCTTTCATTTAAAGTAAGTTGTCAATTTCCTCAATTAAGGTTTTTGTCTAGTTTGTGTATTGCTTTTGTTACTGATTAAATAAATTCTAATTCCATACAATTTACTAATCAAGTAAAAATGCGCAAGTGGGATCGGATAATCTGCATTCCAAACCAGAAGAAATAAATAGTATCTATGTAATATTTTGTGATTCTTCATATCTTAAACTGTTTCAAATAATAAAATAAATTCCAGAGTCATATCAGATCAGAAAAAAAGCTAATGTTCCAATAGAAAATTCCCTCTTAATAGGATCTTAAAATTAGTTATGTCCCCAATGTGTGTGCTTGTTTTTCCTATTTTACTCTCGCCCTCTGGCTTGGGTGCCCAGCCAATGTTTTTCCTTTGGTTGCTCATCTGTATCTGTCTGATAGCAAATTTTGGGTTATAGTCTTCCTATTTCCAAATGTGAATCATGCCGATGATTACTGTAGTCTTTTTTTAATGCCTTAAAAAGCTTTTGTGAAGATGCCACCTTGCTTTGAAGCAGCTGTACTCTGAGTTTGGTACCCTCTGATGGTGTTTTAATTATCATGTTCTGATTGCAATATCAAATTCTCATTTTTCTTCGTTTCAGGGCCAGTCTTGCTGGATGAATTTGTGGAATGGTTTAAAGACAGACAGATGTCCTAGCACTTTAACTTCAGGAACAACATCTATATTCAAAATTAGCCATAAAAGACCTAGGAAAACAGATTTGAAGAATGTTTTTGTTTTATGCCCTCCCCCCAAAATATCTGACTTGCTGTAAGCATTAAATATCTACAAGCACTTAAATCTGGTATCAAACTTTCTTCTGAGCCTTTTGTTTTTGCTTTCTTTTTGTAATGGGACTACATCAGTGGTACAGCAAACCACACTGATAGCTTGCTGTTGAACTTGTGAGTTGTGTTGTAAGCTGTTTTGCGCAGAAATCTTTTTGAGGAAAGATAATAAATCCTGATGAAAATTGTATTAAATGGTTAAAAGTCTTAGATAAATATTTGTTGAAGACTTGTTAACTAAACCAATATATGTATGCATTTAGAACTGTTTTGTATAGCTTAATTGATGAATCTCAAGATTAGATTATTTTTAGAGTATAAACTGTTGGATTGTGGTATAGCAAAATTTTGATTCACTGCACCAAGCTGTAATCTGTTGAAATAGTGCATCATAATGGGTTGTTTAAGCCCTAATTCTTGCCTTGTCTACCCTGGCTAATAGGCTGGGCTGCTGTTCTTTCATGTTCTATATTTTGTATAACAGCTGCAAACATTAAATTGGGCACAGAAGCTTGATAGTATTAAGAGGTTTGCACGATTTAAAAGTTATTAGAATGTGTGAGTGTCATATGTATAGACCAACTAGTATTCTGTTATGTGTTCACATCAGAATCATGTGAATTGATTAATTTTTTCTCCCTTTCTGCTGTTCAATGAAGAGGAAAGTACTGACTCGGTCTTTCTGTTCTTTAATGCAGTGTTGCAGGCCAGCTGCAATAATCTAATTCAGCTTTGAATTAAACATTTGATTAAGATTAATGTAAACTGGACCATGATGGTGCCATTAAAGCTGCTTTTTGATCATGTCAACAATTTGTGCATCTAAAACAGGTGATTTTTGTTTTAGTTTGCTTTTTTTCTGTTGCCTTAGACAACTCCTACCAAAGATGTTTATTGCCCTTCTAGCCATATGCAGAAAAGTCAATAAAATATAGAGACCTTGTACTGCATCTTTTCCTATAACAATTGACTTATGCTTTGTATATTTTTCTCTCAGATTCACGTGCATTTGAAAACTGGTGAATTTTTATCTGTGATATGGGGCACTGATGCTACATTATTGATTGTAATTTAATTATAAATCGTAAAGCATCTTTTAACTTTGTCCAGCATTGATTACGCTATTAGGGGAAAATACATGTGTAAAAATTAGTCTTTTTCCAAATAAACTTGCTCATGTCAACTGTGAATAGCATTCTACAGAAATGCAACAATTTAGATTATTGGTATTGTATACCAATTTAATTACTTCAGTCAAGTTCACCAACAAGTTAATTGCTTGAGGCCCTCCTTTGGCCAAGGCCAGCCATGAATGTTGCTTTCTGGTTGTCTATGTGATATGCAAGCCAGGGCAGTACGATATGGAGACGATATGGTAAGGAAAGTGACTGGATTTGAGGTGCCAGTAACCCGCCTTTGCTCCTGCTGTCAGTTGAAATGGTTCCGCTGTGCTCAGTAGTTAAGCTCCATGTGAATGTCGAGATTGGACTTGGTTGTCAGAGATAATTTGAGAGGCATACCATTGGGAGCATTTGATAGGTAGAGGGAGCTTATCCCACTACTTCCCTTGGTTATGACAACTTTAATTGTATTGTCTTCAAATTAACTTTATTTCAGTTGTTTGTTTAGACAATGAGTATATTAAAACAGTCTTTAATAATGACCTTTTTGAAGTGCTTATGTACTGTCATCACATTTCTCCAAAAACAAAATGGAAAATTAAGTTCCATGAATTTATAACATAAAACAAAGGCTGTTTAGTTTCTACTTTGAGGTTAAAATATTGCTGTGATCAACAAGGAATGCATCCTCTGGTTAAACTATTGTCACATTTAGTGGTGCTTTTAAGCAGTTTAACATTGAAGCATCTTTAAAACCTTTCTCTTTCTCTTACCCATCCCTTATCTTCTCCCATCCCCCACCTTTTTGGACTGGATCTATTATAAAGATACATTTTGCTTGATTCACCTTTACAATATAGTTGATGATGAACTATACTTGCTTAGTTTTCAGTCTTCTGGTAACACACAATCTACTCAGTTGTCTTGGAAGTTGACCTTCTCATTAAGTTACAGATGCATTTTAAATAATGTATATCAGCATTAAACAGTGTAGTGTATTGAAGAATAAGTGAGAAAAATACAATACCATCTGCCATTGGGAATGGCCAAAGGTTTGGAAGTGTCAGGTTTAATATAAACTATCTTAAATGCTTATTTCGTATAGTTCTCAATTTTTCATCTGGAATTACCTACAAATAGAATAATCTTAAAAAAAAAACAAACTGTTGGCTAGTACACCACTAAAATGCACAATTCTTTGGCTATTTCTATAGCTGCAGCTAAGTTTACACTTTGATTCACGTTGAAGTACCATATTTCTCATTTTGAAATTGGATCAAAAATTGCAATCCCAGTGTGGAAGTCACCTCTCGGACACTTGTTTTGAAAGCTGTGGTGTAGCTGATATTTTTTTTTTTTTTTTTTTTTTTTTGATATTACTGCCTTGGAAATCTCTAACTTGTGTTCAAGAGAAGCGTTACATATTTGGCATTCACATCTCTCTCGCTCTCTCGCTCTCTCTTTGATCAGTTAAGCATATTAGATATTTATCCATCTAGATGCAGTAAAAATCTGTATTGCACTTTATAGGAGCATTTAATTCAATAAACGGTGTGTGAAAATGCCTGAATTCCTGAGTTAAAATATTTTTCGAATGACAGTGTCCTTGTTTCACTGACCAGTAACAGTAACTTTACTGTCATCCTTTTTCAAAAGCATCAAATGGAAAATGAAGTTTCAAGCATTCATAATATGAAACAAAGGCTGTTTAATTTTCACTAAGTCAAAACATTTCTCTGATCAACAAGGAATGTATCATCTAATTCAAAGATTGTTACATGGATATGCACTTTTAAGCAGCTGGTTGTTTAATATTGAAATACTTAAAGCCTTTCTTTCCCTTGCCCATCCCTCCTTTTCCCCTCCCCCAACCCATGAATTTTGATAATTACTAAAATTTATAGAATATCACCCATTTTAATTTACTTCCCATCACTGGAAAGCCCAAGTGAGTCTTTGTATGGATCATAAAGACTGCCTTATACAATGAAGAAGTTGATATTTTAGGTAATTTTTGTGGTGACTAAACTGTTACATTTTCTTCTCCTTTGCCTGAGTGCACAAAATTGAGGATGATGCATTTTTTTCACATAAAGGACCTTTCATCAAACTTCATTTTGTATTTTGTCCAGTCACTGTATGTAGCTGTACCTTTGGTCCAATTTCTTTGAAAAATATTACAAATAGATTTAAAATATCAAATTCAATGTACTACATTTAGTCAATATCAATGTAAAATATGTCTTGATACGAAAGAACAGTTGTTCAAATAAGTGGTGCTCCCATTCTTTAAGGTTTTGTAATTTTAAAGTCCTCATTGGAATAGTGAAAATAACTTGTTGAGTGCATTGATTTTGTATGTTATGCCAGCTTTTTATTTTTGTTAGCTCACATCTGTATTCATATTAGTGTCATTAAATGTTGATTAAATTGAAAAGTGGGTGTTTTCGATTTGTCACATTCATGTATATTAGAAACCCTAAGACATTACAGTACCAAATCCTCCTTGTATCTTGAAAAGACAAGTTCTCTATCGCTTGAAATTGCTTTGGGTGTTGGGCATGGTATAAATGCATTACAGCACTTGCGTCTATTACTGAGTTTTCAAAGCTTAAAAGTTTTTGGAGGAGAGATGTGATCTTTTCAGACTTAAGTAGTGCAACTCCCTTAACCTGGCAAACATGGACTTCTACTGCTGGACAAGCTGTTAATAATCCAGCACAAGTTGTAAACATAGTTGAATAAATTTTTCATTGAACTCTATGGGGAATGAGGGAAACAGAAACAGGCAACTTTTAAAAGGAAGCAATGCAACTGGAATCCCAGTGAGTGAAGTTACTTTTTACATTGAAGTTTAGTTGTTTTATTTCCTGGTATTTTTAAATTGAATCAATTATAATTGAGGCTTGCCTCTCCTTTGAAATGAATGAATTCATTTAAGTGTTTGTAGTCTAATCTAGTGCAGGTTCAATAGCAGATGCCAGTGTTTCCACAGAACTGTTGAGAGTGCAAGAATTTTATGCTTCCCAGCAACAGAGCACACTTGGAGAATCACTAAGTGCTGCTGAATTTGAATTGAATAACGTGATACTGGCAATTATATTGAACCACAAGTATTTCTCAGGAAAATTTTGGTCAATAAAAATGATGACTGAACAATTAAGTACATTAATGACTCGTCACCAGTAGCATATCAGTAAATGGAGAGTGCTGAGATTAGACCAGTCAAATGGGACTGTAATATCAAACTCTTTTCAATTTTAATTTGATTATAATAGTTTGACTTGCAGACAGCTTGACGAATTTGACTGATGAAGTCCTAGCATTGTATTTTACAAAAAAATCTTTGTTAGACTTGGTGTGACCAAGCATAAGATGCAAGGTTTTTTTAGTGTATTCATGCGAGTTGGAGAGATTTTTTTCCACTTTGAAGTAATTTGCAAAAGTGCTAATGGTAGTATACTGAATTGGTAATTTCCAGATATATGATACATAAGGGGGAATTAGAAATATGACTGAATTTGAAGCTAAACATGGAAAAATATGCTGTTTTGATGAAGAACATGCTGACCTTTTTAAATTTTATTGGCTATTTTATTAGCTAGTCAGTCAAAATGGTTTAATTCTTTATCTGCTTTGGTTCAGATGCTGCCTGACCTGCTGAGTTCCTCCAGCATTTTTTGTGTGCTGTTCCGGATTTCCAGCGTCTGCTGTCTTTTTTGTGTCACTTTGATTCAATGCTGCTTTTCAGTGTTAGAACATCAGTGCATATAAATTATATATTTTGTGGCCAAACTAAAAAAATTGAGTGAAACAATGTGCAATTTTATTTTAATACATTATTTTAAATTGAGTCAATTTAAATTGAGTTTATTTTTCCTCTCAACCCTGTTTTCCTGTCTTCTCCCCGACTCCCTAATATTTTCCTTTGACTCCCTTACTATTGGTGAACCTATCGACCACTGTATTAATTTTACCCGATGACTTGGCCTCTAGAGATACCTGGCAATAGATTCCAGATTTGCCACCCTCTGACTATAGAAATTCCTCCTCATCTCTGTACTACAGGGACATCCCTCTGAGGCTCTCCACTATTTGCATAATATGCATTGGTGTTTGGTGATACTGCAAATCTCAGCCCATACAATCATATAGTGATATGAAGCTTACCAATGAGTAATCATTTGTATGTTGCTTGAAATAATTGGCTCAAAATGCTTCAATAATCCTGTAATTTTACTGCACTATCAATGGCTAAGGGGTAACAATACAGGTATATAAAACTGACAGGCGTAGATAGCCTTTTCCCCCCAGGGTGGAAATGTCAAATATTAGAAATAGGAGGGAGAAGTTTTTTAAAAAAAAAAGCCTTGTAAATCTTAACAGAGGGGTAGATGATGGAGGCAGACATAACATTTAAAAGCATTTAGACATACATGAACAGGCAGGACATGGAAGGAATACAGACCACATGCAGGCAAATGAGATTTGTGGGCTGAAGGATCTGTTCTAGTGCTGTACTGTACTATTTCAGAAAAAAATGTATAATTATAAAATGAGACATTTTTATTGAATATGCAAGTTTTGATTGAGCTGCCAGAGGATATGGGGGCGATCTGTACATTTAAAGGAAGTTTGGATAGGTAAATGGAGAACTATGGTCCATGTGCAGGTCAATTGGACAGGCAGAATAACAGTTTGGCACAGGCTACATAGGCGGTAAGGACTATTTCTGATCTCCACTGCTGCATGACTGAAGAAGCTCAGAGACGTCTGCTTTCACCCTGCCTTGTGAACCTGGATCCTGGACTTCCTGTCAGATCGCCGGCAAGTGGTAAGAGTGGGCTCCCTCACCTCTGTCCCTTTGACCCTCTAACACAGGAGCCCCCAGGGCTGTGTCTTAAGCCCCCTCCTTTACTCTCTGTATACCTATGACTGTGTCACCACCCATAGCACCAATCTGCTCATTAAATTTGCAGGTGATATTACATTGATTGGGCTTATCTGAGATAATAATGAGGTAGCCTACAGAGAAGAAGTCATCACCCTGACTTCTGGGTGTCAAGAAAACAATCCCTCAATGTTGCAAAAACAAAGGAGCTGGTTGTGGATTACTGGAGGAACGGAGACAGGCTCACCCCTATTGACATCAGTGAATCTGGGGTTGAGTGGGTGAACCGCTTTAAATTCCTCAGTATACACATTACCAAGGACCTCACCTGGTCTGTACATACCAGCGGTGTGGTGGAAAATAAAACACAACAGCACCTCTTTCACCTCAGATGGTTGAAGAAGTTCAGCATGAGTCCCCAGATCCTAAGCAGAAAGCTCAAGAAGGGATCGTACAGTATGGCCAAGTGAAATAGGAATTGATACGGGAGGTGAGGGGAGTAATGAATTAAAAGTATTGTAATATGAATGCAAGGAGTATAAGAAATAAAGTGGATGAGCTTGAGGCACAGTTGGAAATTAGTAAGTATGATGTTATGGGAATAACAGACATGGCTTCAAGTGGACAGGGCCTGGGAAATGAATATTCAAGGATATCGAAAGGACAGACTGATGGGCAGAGGGGGTGGGGTGGCTC
Organism: Mobula birostris; assembly: GCF_030028105.1. Taxonomy (NCBI): domain Eukaryota; kingdom Metazoa; phylum Chordata; class Chondrichthyes; order Myliobatiformes; family Myliobatidae; genus Mobula; species Mobula birostris. Next base: position 61,703,265 of record NC_092372.1, on the reverse strand, counting down.
TGTTGGTGAGGAATAATATTCAGTCCCTTGTGAGGGAGGACATAGAATCAGGAGACGTAGAGTCAGTATGGATAGAACTGAGAAATTCTAAGGGTAGAAAGACCCTAATGGGTGTAAGTTGAATCAAGAGTTAAAATTGGCATGTCACAAAGGTAATGCTACAGTTGTTATGGGGGACTTCAACATGCAGGTCGACTGGAGGAATCAAGTTGGTACTGGACCCCAAGAAAGGGAGTTTGTGGAGTCCCTCCGAGATGGATTCTTAGAACAGCTTGTACCGGAGCCTACCAGAGAGAACACAATTCTAGATTTAGTGTTGTGCAATGAACCAGATTTGATTAGGGACTTCGAGGTAAAGGAGCCATTAGGAGGTAGTGACTATAATACGATAAGTTTTAATCTACAATTTGAGAGGGAGAAGGGAAACGCAGAGGTGTCAGAATTACAGTTGAACAAAGGGAACTATGGTACTATGAGGGAGGAGCTGGCCAAAGTTCAATGGAACAATACCCTAGCAGGGTTGACAGGGGAACAGCAATGGCAAGTGTTTCTGGGAATAATGCAGAAGGTGCAGGATCAGTTCATTCCAAAGAGGAAGAAAGATCCTAAGGGGAGGCCGTGGCTGACAAGGGATGTAATGGACAGTATAAAAATAAAAGAGAAGTATAACATAGCAAAGATGAGTAGAAAGCCAGAGGATTGGGAAACTTTCAAAGAGCAACAGAAGGTAACTAAAAAGGCAATACGCCGAGAAAAAATGAGGTACGAAGGTAAACTAGCCAAGAATATAAAGGAGGATAGTAAAAGCTTCTTTAGGTATGTGAAAAGGAAAAAAAATAGTTAAGACCAAAATTGGGCCCTTGAAGACAGAAGCGGGTGAATTTATTATGGGGAACAAGGAGATGGCAGACGAGTTGAACAGGTACTTTGTTTGTGTCTTCCCTAGTGAAGACAGATCCAATCTCCCAGATGTAATAGTGGCCAAAGGACCTAGGGTAACGGATGAATTGAAGGAAATTTATATTAGGCAGGAAATAGTGTTGGATAGGCTGTTGGGTCTGAAGGCTGATAAGTCCCCGGGACCTGATGGTCTGCATCCCAGGGTACTTAAGGAGGTGGCTTTAGAAATCGTGGATGCATTGGTAATCATTTTCCCATGTTCTATAGATTCAGGATCAGTTCCTGTGGATTGGAGGGTGGTTAATGTTGTCCCTCTCTTCAAGAAGGGAGGAAGAGAGAAAACAGGGAATTATAGACTGGTTAGCCTGACGTCGGTGGTGGGAAAGATGCTGTAGTCAATTATAAAAGATAAAATTACGACACGTCTGGATAGCGGTAACAGGATTGGTCCGAGTCGGCATGGATTTATGAAGGAGAAATTGTACTTGACTAATCTTCTGGAATCTTTTGAGGATGTAACTATGAAAATGGACAAGGGAGAGCCAGTGGATATAGTGTACCTGAACTTTCAGAAAACCTTTGATAAAGTCCCACATAGGAGATTAGTGGGCAAAATTAGGGCACATAGTATTGGGGGCAGAGTACTGACATGGATTGAAAATTGGGTGGCTGACAGAAAACAAAGAGTAGCGATTAATGGGTCCCTTTCAGAATGGCAGGCGGTGACCAGTGGGGTACCGCAGGGTTCAGTGCTGGGACTGCAGCTGTTTACAATATATATTAATGATTTAGATGAGGGAATTAAAAGTAACATTAGCAAATTTGCCGATGACACAAAGCTGGATGGCAGTGTGAAATGTGAGGAGGATGTCATGAGAAGGCAGGGTGACTTGGACAGGCTGGGTGAGTGGGCAGATGCAGTTTAATGCGGATAAAAGTGAGGTTATCCACTTTGGTGGTAAGAACGGGAAGGCAGATTATTATCGAAATGGAGTCAAGTTAGGAAAAGGGGAAGCACAACAAGATCTAGGTGTTCTTGTACATCAGTCACTGAAAGCAAGCATGCAAGTACAGCAGCCAGTGAAGAAAGTTAATGGCATGCTGGCCTTCATAACAAGGGGAATTGAGTATAAGAGCAAAGAGGTCCTTCTGCAGCTGTACAGGGCCCTGGTGAGACCACAGCTGGAGTACTGTGTGCAGTTTTGGTCTCCAAATTTGAGGAAGGACATTCTTGCTATTGAGGGAGTGCAGCGTAGGTTCACAAAGTTAATTCCTGGGATGGAGGGACTGTCATACGTCGAAAGATTGGAGCAACTGGGCTTGTATACTCTGGAATTTAGAAGGCTGACAGGGTATCTTATTGAAACATATAAGATTATTAAGGGATTGGACACACTGGAGGCAGGAAGCATGTTCCCACTGATGGGTGAGTCCAGAACCAGAGGCCACAGTTTAAGAATAAGGGGTAGGCCATTTAGAACGGAATTGAGGAAAAATCTTTTCACCCAGAGAGTGGTGGATATATAGAATGCTCTGCCCCAGAAGGCTGTGGAGGCCAAGTCTCTGGATGCTTTCAAGAAAGAGATGGATAGAGCTCTTAAAGAATGCAGAATCAAAGGTTATGGGGATAAGGCAGGAACTGGATACTGATTGTGGATGATCAGCCATAATCACAGTGAATGGCGGTGCTGGCTCGAGGGGCCAAATGGCCTACTCCTGCACCTATTGTCTATTGACTTTCTACAGGGGCACAATTGAGAGCATCCTGACTGGCTGCATCACTGCCTGGTATGGGAACTGTATTTCCCTCAATCACAGGACTCTGCAGAGAGTGGTGCGGACAGTCCAGCACACCTGTGGATGTGAACTTCCCACTATTCAGGACATTTACAAAGACTGGTGTGTAGGAAGGGCCCGAAGGATCATTGGGGACCCAAGTCACTCCAATCACAAACTGTTCCAGCTGCTATCATCCGAGAAACAGCACCGCAGTATAAAAGCCAGGACCAACATGCTCCAGGACAGCTTCTTCCACCAGGCCATCAGACTGATTAACTTACAATGATACAATTTTATTTCTAAGCTATATTGACTGTTCTGTTGTCTATCTTATTGTACATACTATTTATTACAAATTACTATAATTTGCACATTGTACATTCAGAGATGCAACGTAAAGATTTTTACATCTCATATGAAGGATGTAAGAAATAACGTCAATTCAGTTCAATAATCTACAGTATTTCAAAATAGAGGAATTCTTGCAGCAAGTGTTGGTTGCATGAGGAACTCGAGCTCAAAGTTGATGACCTGGAATCTGAGTGCTGGAGGATCCTTGTGATAGAAAATTGTGTCTCTTCCCCTGATTAAGCTATGCCCAATTACAATTCTCTTCTCTTCCCCTATTGAATGGCTCTCTTTAACCATGGTGCCAAGGTTTGGTTGCTCATCCTTTCCACAGCCTTCACTCTCACTCTCAGAGGGAGCAACAATCTTAGACCTGTTGGGCATTTTGTCATTGACTATTTAATATCAAGGTTCTCTGTGTTGTGCCATTGTGAAAGAGATGTTAGTAAGAGAGAGAGAAAAAATCGCTTGTTGATAGTACTTGAATGTTAACATTTCAATGGCTACTTACGGTGCTGTGAGCAATAGCATTTGGATATTGAATGAACAGTTCTGGATTTTGCAATAGGTGCTGACTTGTACTGTTTTTATGTAATTGGTGAAATGTGGAAAGTGGTTAAATCTAGCATGTGTGTGGGGATGTGGGCTGGACTATTGGGGTTGATCTGTAGATGTACAAAATAGAGCAAGTTAAAATAACTGCTCTTGCACCTTAACATGTTCAAAAGAATCCTAGGTTTACCAGTACTCCAATCACAAAGTAACTTAGCTTCATTCTAAATGCAACGTTTTAATGATCTACTATTTCCTAATTGTAGTTCCAATCCTAGAATTTACGGATGCTGCCATTGAGAATTCCTCCAACAAACACATTTGCTCGCAGGTTTCTCTTGGCTACAACTGGTTGCAAAAAGAGGTCCATTCATCGACAACAATCACCTCAGCATATTTCAGGCCCAAGTAGTTTAGCACCTGACTGACAATTATTTAATACAACATTTTTCATCCAATACTTAAACTGCTTAGGCCTGTAGTTGAGGGTGCATTTAATTGTTTTAAGTTAGATTTGCCCAAGATCTCCCATCTCCCATCTCCTGATGTATTTTTGTTTCAACAAATTAAATTTTAATACAATCATGTTTAAGTATATGGGATTTTATTTCTTGTAAGCTCCAAGGCAATTCTTCAAATACAGGAGTTTATTCAGTGCTACATTTTTATGTAATTACAATGGCAGTTCTTTGACTTTAGAAGCTTAATACAATTGTAGTGTAAATTTATTTAGTTTTAAAAATTGAAAACATGAGAAATTCTGCAGCTGCTGGTAATTCATGCTGAAAGAATTCAGTAGGTCAGGCAGCAACTATAGATATAAACAAACAAATACATATTTTGGGCTGAGACCCTTCTTCGGGAAGGAGGATAGACAATGAAATGTGAAGCCAAATAGAAAAAGTAAAGGGTTGGAGAGGAAGAAATCTGATAGAGGAGAGAGGGTCATAGGAGAAAGGGAAGGAGGTGACCCACGGGGTGGTATAGGCCATTTAGAAATAAAGGGCAAGAGTGGGGAATATTGGGGGGGGGGGGGAAGAAAAATTTCCTTGCCCAAAGGAGACATAGATATTTATGCCATCAAGCTGGAAGCTACCTACACGGAGTACAAGGTTGGCCTCATTGTGGCACAATAGAAGGCCATGGACTGACATGTCAAAATGCGAATGAGAATCGGAATTAAAATGTTTGGCCACTGGGAAATTCCACTTTTGGTGAATGGAGCAGAGGTGCTTGACAAAGCAGTCCTCCAATTTATAACAGGTCTCACCAATGTAGAGGAGGCTGCACTGGGAGCACCAGACACAACAGATGATCCCAGCAGATTTGCAGGTGAAGTGTTGCCTCACCTGGAAGGACTGTTTGGGGTCCTGAATGGAGATGAGGGAAGAGATGAATGGACAGATGTAGCATGTTGGCCATTTGCAGGGATAAGTCCCTAGAGGGAGATTGGTAGGGAGGAACAAATGAGTGAATCACTGAGTGGGTGATCTGAGCAGAAAGCAGAAAAAGGGAGGATGTTTAAGATATGTTTGGTTGTCGGATCTCTTTGGAGATGGTGAAAGTTATGGAGAATGATGTGTTGAATGTGGAGGCTCAAGGGGTGTAAGTAGGGTGATCGCAGATGTTTGGGAAATGGAGATGTGGGTGAGGGCAGCATCAATGGTAGAAGAAGGGAAATCCCATTCTTTGAAGAAGGAGGACATCTCTGATGTCCTGGAAAGGAAAGCTACATCTCAGGAACAGATGCAGCTACGACAAAGGAACTGAGAAAAGAGAATAGCATTTTTACAAGAGACTGGGTGGGAAAAGATATAGTTAAGATAAATGTGGGAATTGATAGGTTTATAAAAGATGTTGTTCGATAGCTTGTCTCCAGAGAAATCGAGAAAGGGAAGGGAGGTGTCAGAAAATGGACCAAATGAATTCAAAGGCAGGGTTGAAAGTGGAGGCAAAGTCGGTGAAATTGTGGGTGCATGAAGCAGCATAATGCAGTCGTCAACATGACAGAGGGAGATTTAGGGAGCATTACAGAGGAAGGCTTGGAACATGGACTGTTCTACATAGCCAATGAAAAGGCAAGCATAGCTACAGCCCATGTGGGTGTCCATGTCCACCCCTAATTGTCTGGAGAAAATGGAAGGAGACAAAGGAAAAACTGGAGGGTGAGGACCAAAAGCAAGAGAAAAATCTGCAGATGCTGGAAATCTGAGCAACACACACAAAATGCTGCCTGGTCTACTGAGTTCCTCCAGCATTTTGTGTGTGTGTTGCGAGGGTGAGGACCAGTTCTGTCAGATGGAAAAGGGTGGTGGAGGGGAACTGGTTGGTTCTTTTATAGAGAAAAAAAGCAGAGCACCTTAAGGTACACTCAGTGGAGGATAGAAGTGTATATGGACCTGTTTTAAAAATCAAAATTTAAATATATATACCCTCTAAAATTTAGTCATTATTGAAACATTTTATGGATGATAAGAAGTAAATGATTTTTCCAAAATTGACTTCACACACAGCCACAAGGTCAGCTGATATGAATTAGTTCCATTAGAAGTTTGGATTTATTCATCATTTCCTTCATTCTTAAAACTGAAAATTCAATGTCATGCATTATATAGACTTCTAAAAAAAAACTAATAAATATGCCAAATGATACATTATTATTGCAAAACTAAAAGCTATCCAAAATAAATTTAATAACTGGATCAAACTTTTGATTAATTGAGCTGTAACAAACTATATGTCAGAACCTGGAGGTATTTAACAGCATTTAATGTCAATAATTAAATCTATTCCATCCTTTAGTTTTCCAAATAGCTCATACTTAAAAAGCAGCCCAAAAGAGAACACCAAAGAAGCTATATTATCATATCTCAATATGCTTTACATTTTGTTGATACATAATACTGAATAAGAATGATTTTAAACCAATAATCTAAGTAATACTGTCATATGATAAACAAGAAGCACAAAATAAAACTTATTTCTATTATTAATTTTTAAACAAGTAAAAATAACTAAGTGTTTTTGTTCGTAGCAAATATTTGCCACAGCTGGATATCTGGAAAAACTGCTGTATAATTAAATTCAGTTTACTGCACTGACAAAAAAAAGTTGTGAAATGCATGCAGGTCCAATTTTGTTAAACTGATCTCAAAGTTTTGGAGTATTCTAACTGTCCAATTTTATGCATTGGCCAAAACCAATGGGCAAGTTATCACTCAGCAGCATAGAGGCTTAAACAGAGTAAGGATCAAGCAATGCCTGACTTTGTACCCTTTAGCGAGTAACAACTAGATCTTATTCTTTATGTGACTGTACTATCATACATTTTGTTTTGGTTGTTTATACAAAAGTATGTTGTCTTTATACATCTTAATAAGATATCTCTTATGTAATTTGGAAAACAGAACAATGTCTCTATTATGATATGGGATATTTCCCAGCCTCTTTTCCACTATGTAAACCTACTTAGAGCCAAAAAGAACTGTGCTCCAGGTCTCCTACCTTACAAGTATTTATTCATTAGAATTAATCTGAATAACTTAACAAGTTCACATATCACTAGCCAAAGGCAACTCTAAATGTTGTAGTTCGACACTTGCAGCAATTTTTAAATTGTCCTCCAAACCAAAGTTGATAAAGCAAATCTAAGCCTGGCAAAGCTACACTGGAAAAACTATTCCTGCAGAATTTGTATATGAGGTTCTCTGAAGTAACCATTTTACCAACAGATTTTGATTTGTACTACTTTGTGACAATCTAACACATAGAAATAAAATGTCAAGTTTTCAACAGGAATTGTATAGCCCAGCTTTGATGACATTTGTTTCTATTTTTAAATCAATATAAATTGTTTCACTCATTTTATACATTCACTTTAATGCATATTGCTGAACTTGAATTGAAGTCTGACCTGGAAAACTAAACATTGTTATTAATAACATTTAAGCCCCTGACTAAGAGTGATCTTTTTTAATTCATTGAAAAGTCTTGTTGGCTAGTTCTATAGGATTGGAGTGGGAATAGAAATAGTTTACTCTTTAGTTTATTTCTTGGTACAAAGTGCCAGTCTGCTGAAAAATAACAGCTGACTTTTTTTTAGTGGAACATTTACCTATCACTATTCACAAAAGACAGTGTTATTATGAAGCAGATAGTGGTGATTGTTCTGCATTAAATTGATCTCTTTCATTTGAAACATTACAATAGTGCACTACTTGTAGATTGTAATCCTTATAGCACAACTCCGCAGGGGTTATCGGATGTTTGACAGCCTGTATTTCTGCTTTTCACCTGGATGCGGAAGAGTGTTCCATCTGCACACATGCAGAGTTTGTAGCGTTCCCAGCCATCATCCACAAGGAGCTCTCCATTTGATGAATTTGGAAGCCGTGATGTGTTGATCATCACAGTCCCATTAAGAATAATACTGTTTACCTAAATAAAGCGATAGTGCATCATTACATACGCATTTTGGAACATTAGGAATACAATGCCTACATTTCATTGGAAACTGAAAGTGAATTAGTAACTTAAATTTCTAAGTGTAAAGTTTTTGAGCAGCCTAAGCATAAAGCATTCAAAATTCAGATTCCTAGTTTCACTTTGTTAGTTTTCTCATTTTCATTTCCAGACATTTCAAATACCAAGCACTCCATTTAAAAGCAAAGGACTGTGTTCTAGTTTCTGAGAAGCCCACATAATTTTTGTTGTTTCTCCTCTCCACCAAGTCTCATCTACTGCAAACTCCACAGTAAAATACTGGGAATTATATTAAATATCTAACATCAGATGTGTAAATAACATTCACATTTTGCAATACATACTACACTTTAAATGCTTTTGAAAATTTATTCTGCACAAATTGTAAAATGAGAATAATTTGAACGATTGTCTACTTAAAAACAAATTAAAATTCATAAATGCTACCAACAATCTCTGCACTTACTGCCTTGAGTTCCATATTATCCTTCATTCGGAATTCAATGGTTTTGCCCATGATGAAGACTCCTTCATTTCCACGCACAATCACATGGCCACCAGAATGAATATGGAGATCTGTGGTATGGTTGCTTGTTATCTAGAAAGAACAGTTTAAATATTTCAAATTAAATTGATTAAGGTAAGATTGGTATTATTTGTCACATGTACATCAAAGCATATAGTGAAATGCATCATTTTGTGCCAACAACCAACACAATCCAACGGTTGTGCTGGGGACAGCATGCAAGTGTTACCTGCGCTGGTGCCAGTGCAGCATGCCCACAGCCTCCTCACTCTAATCTATACATCTCTGGAATGTGGGAGGAAACTGGAGCACTCAGAGGAAATCCACACAGTCATGGTAAGAAAGTACAAACTCCTTACATATAGTATTGGGATTGAACCCTGATTGGTGCTGTAGAGCAATTACTCTAACTGCTATGTTATCTTGCTGCTCTTTTTTTAAATATTTTATACAAATGCCGGCATATTAAACACATTTAGTTCCCGTGGAAATTAGGATCTACTCCTGGTACCAGCTTATGAAATGTTGTATGGCAAAAAAAAGTTATGCCGTTGTAAGAACAAGGATATACTTAAACCTATTTCTGAAAAAAGTGGCTATAGAGTTAGTAGATATTTTTCCTCTGTTCTGAAATCCCATAAAAGAGTATGCATAAATATATTCATAAATGTGATACCCATAGACACCACATGGCAATTGGCATTCATGAGCCAAGTTAAAATAAAGCATGCATACTTATCTATATTTACACAAGCCAAATGACCATCACCGCAACGGATGTTTGCAAACACAGACAATGAATTACAGGAAAGTGAAAAACAAGTATTTGGACAAAATTAGATCAACATTAGATTTCATAGGTGGAATGCAAACTGATTCTTTATCAAGAACAAATATTTACTTATCTATATGGAAAGAGCGGCATTAGAAGAAAAAAATCAATGAAGCTCAGAACCTGGCACAATGTATTTCTAATTGTACTCCATGATTTCATTAGTTAAAAAGTTTTACAGAGCTAACAGAAGTTACTAAGATTGGAAGAGAGTTGAAAGTTGAGACTACAGTTTAGGAAAGATGCCATACTTAAGCTATTTTTAAAAATATGATTAACACTTGGATACAAGATGTCTATACTATTTACATTGTACTAATTTTTCACACAGCTTAATTTCTTAAGTGCATATTACTTAAAAATTACACTCACAATTCATGGTTTACACTTAAGTAAATGTTTCAACGAATATTTCAAGATGCACAAGCTCTATTTTAATTATGATTAATTTACTAAAGAGAGCTTGAAAATATGACTCCCTAGGAAAATTAATGCAACTTCCATCGTTCTGAATAGCAAAGTGATTCATATTTTTTTATTGATGCATAGAGTTTAACAAATATTTAATATTGGGTATATATCATAATGATAACAGCATCTAGCCTCAAATTCTACTGGAGCAACAGAACTGTTCTTTCACAGAGGGATCAACTTTATCTTCTGTTCTACTAATAAGCTTACTTGAAAAAAATACATTTTTAAGGGAGGCAGAACTTGAGTATCAACCTGGAGGAGACAATGACAAATAGGTCATGGCAAATGGGATGTGGCCAGTGTCTTATGCACAATACCAAGTGGAAGTGGGCACGGGCACCATTTGTACCAGGAAGGCAACAGGGTCATTAGCTCAGTAAAGGATTGCGGACTTGTTGAAACAGTGGAAAGCAGTAGCTGAGGTAACTGGAATTAGGAGAATGGGTCCATGGATAAAGGCAAGGGCATCGCAGACTTTGGCTGGATGAAAACGTGATTTCGCTGAAGATTAGCTATGGGACAATTCAGCTGAGTAGAATGCAATTCTGTTTCACATAGAGATTGTTACACATACATCGTGTTCACAGATGCAGAAGGTTGAACTACTGGTTATGGAGTTCAAACAGCAGTAGATTTTCAATGACGTACGGCATCTGTGAGGCTCAGAAATTAATGGGTAACATATTTATTGATGTGATCATACCAAAGGTTAAGGGTATGCAGATGAGGAGTAGCAGGGTTGGATTGGGTGTCTGCCAATCAATAGGAGGACCAAAATTAGAGATGCAAAGCATGATGATCACTGGGACTTCATTCTACATACAGACTGAACATATCAATCAAGCGATAACAAGGTTGAGGATGAATTCCAGAACAAAACAGGCAAGATTACTCCTGACATACATTCAGGGCTGAAAAAATGCTCTTTGATCAAATTTATGGGCTGGTTATCTTTAAAACGAAGAATAAAAGATGAACACTAACCCTTTCTGTGGATGCCTTCAATACATTTAGTGTCTTCACACCTTTGGGTAAATGAAATTCGTGAGTATCATAGTCAGTGCTGAACACAGTTTTCTGGGTCCGGGGATCAACAAAAGACATGCCAATATCACTCGTAATTGAGGTTTTGTCCTTCTCTACACTAAGTCTGGTTGTTCCCTGCTGAAACACCACCTAAATGAGCACAGAAACAGAAGTTAATAATGCTTCATATTCATTAAGCAAACCAAGCACTGCATAGGAAGTCAGACAATTTGTCACATTAAGTTACCAAATCACTACTTCGGTTGAAATAAAAAGGCTATTCTTAGGACAGGATTTATAGGCATTGGCTTACAAGTTTTCAATTACATCTGTCCACAGTTGAGAGAGGCAGCACAAGCTGAAATCACCCCAGCTTGTTACTCTTCACACTACAAAATTTACTCCAGGACTACCAGAAAATAAAGGTGCTGACCACTATCTTTCTCTCCACTCTCCTTCCTGTGATATGAAATGGCACCTGAAACAAAGTTTTTAAAAAGGACGAAAATGTACATTCTGAACTACAAAATGAAATATTGCATTGTAATCATTTAGTTTTTACAATATTGATGGCATAGTAGTTTTGAATCTTTAACTACTTCTTCCAGAATGTACCAAATACCTTCACTATTTTCATAGAAAACCCTGAATTTTTTGTACCAATACACTTTTTAAAATAGCATACTCTACACATCTACTGTAATTAATATTTAGATAAAAACTGTCACATATCACACATTAATAGTGTACTTATTTGTTACCTCTTAGAGACTGCGATCAGTGATGTGATTTAAATACGTTGGTTTTGTTGACCATAACTCTGCATGGTTGGAAATATTCTGGAATAAATTACTTTTATTTAATAATAAAATTGAATAATAAAAGAGCCCCCAGCCCTTCGAGCCGTGCTGCCCAGCAACTCCCAATTCAACCCTTGCCTAATCACTAGACAATTTACAATGACCAATTAGCCTACCAACCAGGACATCTTTGCAGTGTGGGAGGAAACTGGAGCTCCCGGAGGAAACCATCACGATCACGGGAGACTCCTCACAGACAGTGGCAGGAAATGAACCTGGGCTGCTGGTACTGTAGAGTGTTGTGCTAACCACTACTCTACCATACCGCCTCATGGTAATTGTCCAAACAAATGAACTTCACAGTAGTCCAGCAAAGTGAGAGTGTAACTGTTACTATTTCTCAAGATTGCTGGTCATTTCCATGCGTATTTTCAGAACATACAGCAAGACAAATGCACAGGCCAGTACTTTATTGATTCAGGAGTATGCTCACTCTCCATACCAAGCTTAGGCTTTTGATAGCCTCGGTGGTTTTCTAATCTCTATTATTTTGTTTATGCTTCACTGTATTTATAACCATGGAATATATAAAAAAAATCAGCTTACTGGTTGATTGTTGCCAGTGATCAACAAGTCTTCATCTCTTCTTCCTCCCACTGTGCTCTTGTGCATTGGATACACGACTCCCATGTCAGACTCCTGTTTGAATCGTAACAAGCCTTCTTCATGGAATTCCATACTATCACAGCCATTGGGGCCAATTCGAATTACAGCCCAGATAACAAGTGTAATCTGAAATAGTAATAGTCACACTAGCTTTGTGTCCCATTGTTAAAATAGAGCAAAGCAATATACTTTAGTAAGAAGTAAGAAAAATAATTGTTAAATAGTGCATTTCAACCAGATTTACTTTTAAACAATTTTAAAGTTAACACTATATATATATATATAATTTATAGTTTTATTTTATGGATTACACTGTACTGCTATCACTAAACAACAAACTTAACATACTGTATCCCAGTGATATGAAACTTGATTCTGATTCCTTAAAGACGGAAAAACAGAGAAAATATCTCGGGCTCAAAATCGCTATAATGATCTTCAGGTGTGGAGCAAGTTTAACGGACAAAGGAAAGGAAAGGCAAACAAGAGAAGGAAACATGAAGGATGATCATTTTATTCTTTCCTTCTTGTTCTTCTTTCTTCCTTGTGTCTCCCTCCAGTGCAGAAAAGACTGTCCAAAATATTTCTCTAACAGATATTTACCTACTAACGATTTGACTGAAATCAATCTCCTCACTGAACATCAGTAAAACTAAAGAGCTGATTGTTGACCTCAGGAAGGGGAAGGAAGGCAAGCATGTGCCACTCTACACTGGAGGCGAGCATGTGTCAATCCACACTGGGTGATTGAGGGGAGAGTGTGTCAGCAGCTTTAAATTCCTGGGCGTTAACATATTGGATGATCTGCCCTGGGCCCAGCACATAGATACATACACACATGGAAGCACTCCAGCACATTTACTTTCTTGGGTAGTTAAGGAGGTTCAGCTTAATGTACATGTACATATGACAATAAACTTAACTTTGACCAAATCATACCAGGATTCTATCCCATAAAGAACACAAATATATTAACAAAGGGCACTGTACCTCAGATTGCACAATAACATCATGTCTTATTTGAAAGACAAAAATAGAACAACACAAGTAAGGAATTTAGTGTTATGAAAAACCTTCACTCAGTGACCACTTTATTAGGTACCTCCTGGACATAATAAAATGGATATGGAGTATGTTAGTGCTCTTCAGCTGCAGTATCCCATCCACTTCAAGGTTCAACATGTTGTTCGTTCAGAGATGTTCTTCTACGCACTACCATTGTAACACATGGTTATTTGTGTTATTGTTGCCTTCCTGTCAGCTTGAACCAGTCTGGCCATTCTGCTCTGACCTCTCTCAGTAGCACAGTGCTTTAGCCCACAAGAACTGACACTCACTGATTTTTTTTTGTTTTTCACACCATTCTCTGTAAACTCCAGAGACTGTTGTGCATTAAAATCCCAGGAGATCAGCAGTTTCTGAGAAACTCAAACCACCCTCTCTGGCACTAATAATCATTCCATGGTCCAAGTCATTCAGATCACATTTCTTCCACATTCTGATGTTTGGTCTGAACAACTAACCCTCTTGATCATGTTTGCAAGCCATTACTTATTGAGTTGCTGCCACATGATCAACTGACTAGATATTTGAATTAACCAGATGTATAGGTATACATAATAAAGTGGCCACTGAATATATGTAGTTTTAAGTAATTAAAAATATCCAATACAAAAAATAAAGCAAAGACAAAATGAGAGGATAAAAATTAAACATAAGCTACACTAAATACTGTACATTTGTAACATAGACAATGCAATAAATTTTAGTGTGAGACACATGAACCTGCTGTATCTAACCAAAATTTGGAACTTAGAATGCAAGCAGCAGAGTAGCCATCGCTTGCAAATAAAAACAATATGTACATGTACTCAAATTTACTTTATTGCAATAACCAATATTTTGGTGCTCTTCACAACACGAAGTTCAAAATCACTACATCGACAAGAAGTTGCAGATTTTCTAACATTTAATGGAAGCGCTACAAAGTTAACACTTTTAGATGTGAGGCTCAGATTTTATGTTGTGGAGCAGAGAAACAGGCTCTTGGGTGAACCAAATCCACAGTGACCATCAAGCACTCATTTTTATACTAATTCTACCCCTAATCCACTTTATTCTTTCCACATTCCCATCATCGGAACACTAAGGCCAATTTACAGTGGCCATTTAATCTATTAACTGGCACATCTCAGGAATATGGAAGGGAACCAGAAGAGCTGAAGGAAAGCAACACAATGACAAGTGTAAACTCTGCAAAGGCAGTACCCGAGGTTAAGATTTTGACACTGAGCAGCAGCAGCTCAATGTTGACTCAGGGCAATTTGAAAATTATTTAAAATCTTATATTGATATTAAATGTAATTGGTTGTCAAACTATTGCCACAACAGAATACTTACAATTAAATTAATCACTGCCAGGATAAACATAAGAGCAATTACACAAATTGCCAGATTACCCTTACGACCCCGTAACCCTGTCCTGTGCAGTCTTTCTTCATCAATGGGAACATATCCAGCCTTGAAATTGCTGTTGTGCTCCTTATTTATATTTCTACGGTCAACTGCTTTCTCATGCATGGAGCGACGGACAGGACCATTTGAACTCTGGATTAAACAACACGCAAGAAAAATAATACCCAATGTTAACATAACAAATAACATATGATTGTTTTAGACTGTTATTCATTAAAAATAAATGGTTTCCTCTGAATTAACTTACACCCTTTACTGAATACATCAACTGAAAATATCCTAAATTGAAACTTATAGATAAATACTGTATTTGTAAATGGTCTTTGCCAGTATCAGTCTGTGTACTTTCATTCCAAGAGTTAAATAAATAAATTTACCACCCCAATATAAAGAACAGGCGAAAGAAAACAATATCTTTTGAACTGACGAGACAAATATTTATGAACAAAGTTTTTTAAATTTCTTGTAATTTAAAACTACCAGAGAATAAAAGTGAGCACGGGATATAATTCATTGTATGCAAATGGCTTAGACAGGATGCAGCTTTACCGTAAGAAAATGTGCACCACTCACATTTTTTTAAAGTAGCTATATTTCAAAAACAATTCTACAATTATTCCAATAGCTACTATATACACAACAGGAGGGGATTCCAGATTAATCACCATTCACACCATGAGCTAACAACATTCTATTCTTGCATATGGCATCTCTCCCAAAATGGTTAGCAAGTTGACATTCAATTTGACTGCATTCTCCTTTTCTGGTTCTTTTTCAATCACAAGAGCAGTGATGTTTCACACTATTTCTCACATGCCATACTTGGAGGGTAGAAGTTAGAAAATCAAAGTGTGAAAGAAAAATAATCAGCTACAGGCTTATCTTCTTTTTTAAACCATAGAACTATGCAGTGCTGTAGTCCACCCTGAACCAGACTTAACAACAGCCAATCCAAATTTGACCCAAGAACTCACAATTACCTGATACCAAGCTATCAGTTTGGTACAAGTAGACAAGCTCTACAAAAATATAATACACTGAGAACAGGAACTGCTTCCTATGTTCCCTGCATTCTCCTGGCTATTTCCAGGCAGTATGTCCTATCATCTTCCATAGCACTGAATGCATTCATCTATTAAAAGCTGCCCCTGCCCCATTTGAGCCGAGTCCAAGGAATTACATTTATTTCTTTTTAATGTCCAACCTGACCCATTAGACTTTTGTGGGCTAGCCATACTCTAGAGCACAGAGCAGTTCAGGCGAATTGGCTCCAACCTCCTGAAAACTTGTATGAAATCCAATCATTCCTAAATCATTCATCAACGAATTCCTTGATAAACATTACAAGTCAATTTTTGACAAAACAACCATTCTAGGCTTATTTAGTGCGCAAGTCTGGCATTACGTCACCAGCAGTTTCCAACCTTTTCTGACATCCCACTGTTGAGACATCATCAGCACTATCTCAGGAGGTCATCGCAATCATTAAATACACCTCCATATTAATTAATGCAGAGCCACAGAAGAAGCCATTTCCAAAAATAGTGACCTGGCAGGAAAATAATAATATTGTGTATAATGGCAGCATACCTATCTCTAAACCCCGTTAGGGAAAAGACTACAGCAGGACCACACTACCATGAAATCCAGAATTTCCTAGTGGAAGGGAGGTCCATCCCCAAGCTTATACCATCTCAGCAAGACTTACAACAAGTACAGAAACCCCAGGATCTACAAAGACTTGTTTTACAGGGTCAGAATGCAAATTTGGTTCATGATCTTAAAATGAAAGATTATCCATCAAAACGTGCATGCACTTGTACGCTGTCTTCCTGATTACCACTAAGAAGCAAAAGAGTCAAGCAAATGTTCTTCTTTAACATCACTGATGACATTGATACGGGGAATAAGAACAAAGCAGGTGGAATTACAGAATCATAACAGTATAGGAGATGATTTAGCCCACCATGTTTGTAACAAAAATAGGCCATTTAGTCCGTCAAACCTCTACCAGCATCTTGCAGAGCAATTCGGTTAGTTCCACTACCCTGTTCTTTGCAGAGTACTTTTACTTAAAAGAATCTTCATATATTATGACTTTCAGCAGCGAATTTGATTACTGGATTTTAGAACAACTTACTGCCTATGCATTCCTAATCACAACCTCTCCTGTCAAAACAAATCCTTTCTTCCAATCCACTATAATACATTACGATGAAACTGTACTTGCAGAAGGATTATTCAGAAGATCACCCACTCTCAACGCTGCCCTCTCCCTCCTCAGTTCCCCTTCCAATACCACTCCAGCCCCTCTCTTCCCGCACCTGCTCGGTCGCCATCTTGTTCCATCGCGCCGCCCCGCCCCCCGCACCCGGCCTGTGCCATCAGCAGCCGCCGCCGGGGGGAGTCCGGACGCCTGGACCTGGGGAGGGGGAGGTCGGACTGTGATCTCCGGAGTTCTGCTCACGAACGGCGTGGAAGCCTGCTGTAGCCAATCTCGGTAAAAAATAAAGGAATATTTCGACTATTCTGCTTTAGTCACCCCATCATGTTCAATGAGTATTTGCAATACTCATGTTTTGTGGAATTTGAGGTTGTTAGTGACTCTCATGCAGAGCAGACAGAACTGGGTGCGGTGGGGTCGAGTCGGGTGTTTGATTTCCGAGACCGTACCTATCTCACGGCGCCTCTGCAGAGCTGTTAAATGTTCCCGATGCAGGTTCTCAAAAATAGTTTTGTTATCACTGACTTATATGACGTGAGATTTGTTGTTTTGTAGGAGCATTAGAGCGCAAAGACTACACAAAAAGTATAAACTACATCACAAATAATAACAAACAAAAGGAGTAACGAGGCAGGGTCGTGGACCGTTCAGAAGTCCGAGGCGTTCTGGCTGCTCATTCTCAATTTTAAGTAGTCCTGGGCCAAAGATTCGCGGGAGTACATTGCGCTTTCAACACCTCCTCGACTCTTTCCCTCTGTCTGTATCTTGTTTTACGGCGGTTGGCATCCAGCTTAATGGCGCATTACCGCCACCCTCTGCTCCAGAATGTGCACTAGACATACATTCTAAATCCCTTCACCCAATCACACACACACACACAAACCGACACTTCACCCTCCCATCTTTGACCATCCTAGTATCCTATTCCTGTTTATTCGTCATATTCTATAAAAAAACCCTGTACCCCTTAAAAACGCTAAAGATACCTGGACTTGTGCTCTCTCACCCATGCCCAGCAACCCTTTTAATGTGAATTCCTGCATCCCCAACTCCCTTAATTTATTTCTCATCATCTCTCCCTGTATCCCATACTTCCTGCAACACAAAACTACATGTTCTACTGACTCCTCTTCCTGACATTCCTCACACAATCCTGTCTGGTGTTTCCCTATCATTTTCAATGTTTTGTTTAATGCACAATGCCCCAGCCTTAACCTAGTCCACACAATTTCCTCTCTTCTGTTTCCATTACCTACCCTAGTAACTGCAACACTGTTTTGTATTTGATATAAATACCTCTCTTTCCCCTCCCTGTCCCATCTTTCTTGCCACATTCGGTTGACTTTTTCCCAGATTACACACTTAACCTCTGCTTTACTGATACTAATGTGCATTTCCATATTTTCTTTCTTTAATGCCCTCTTTGCCAACTCATCCACCCTCTCATTCCCCTTCACCCCTACATGTGCTGGAACCCATAGAAATTTTACCTGACCTCCCTGATTTGCAATTCTTGTAACTAACTGAAGGACTTCATAAAGTACATCTTGCCGACTGTTTGTGTGAAAAGACCTTAAACTTGCTAGAACTGAGGATGAATCTGAACATATCAATGCTTTGACTTGTCTGGCTTTCTGCACCCATTGCAACGCAACCAACACTGCCAGCATCTCCACTGTAAACACCCCTAACTTATTAGATGTTCTTCTGCTGATTCCAATTTCTTTTGCTGGTATTACCACCCCAAACCCTGTCACTCCTGTTTCAGGTTCCTTCGCACCATCCGTATAAATGTGAGTATAATCACTATACATTTCCATCACATGACAGTTAAATGCATTTACCAAATCTGTTTTATATCTTTCTTTCCTTCTTACCTGTAACAAATGCCAGTCTATGTCAGGTCATACAAGCTTCCATGGAGCTACAACCGGATAAACTACTGAAGGACTTATCCTCAGATCAAACACTCCACATTCTTTCGCGGTATCATTCCCTACTCGACTAAAGGTATCCCTCTGAAACCTCCCATTTTCCCAGCACTCCTGCAACACTCCTTTAGCAGGGTGAGAATCATTGTGCCCCTGCAAGTTAGCCCAGTAGTTTGCCATCAGTTGCATCCTTCTTAGTTCCAAAGGCATTATTCCCATTTCTACCTGTAGGGCTGACACTGGTGACGTTTTAAAAGCCCCACTGCACACTCTCAAGGCCTGAGCCTGAATCACATCCAGTTTCCTTATAAGAGACCTAGCTGCTGATCCATATGCTATATTTCCATAGTCCAACACAGATCTCACTAAAGCCACATACATTCTCTTCAACGCTGAACAACTTGCTCCCCATTCCCTACCAGTCAAACATCTCATCACATTTATTACTTTTTTACATTTCTCCTCAACTTTCCTGATATGGTCTGCCCATGTTAATCGTGAATCAAATATAACTCCCAGAAATTTAAAATGCAACCCTTTCTAATTCAACCCCATACATCATTAACTTCTTCCCTACCTCAACTCTTTTCCTGGTTAAAAAAAAAATACAGTTTGCGTTTTATCTACTGAAAATCTACATCCCCAGTCATAACCCCACTCCACCACTTCATCAATTGCTTCTTGTAGTTTCCTGATTATATGGTCCAAGTTCCTGCCTCTTTTCCACAAGGCCCCATCATCCGCAAACAGTGACCTACCTATATCCACTGGTACCTTTGTGAAGACATCATTGAACATAATGATGAAAAGTAACGGGCTAATCACACTACCTTGAGGTATGCCATTTTCCACTATGTACTGTTTTGATAATTCTGATCCAATCTGAACTTGAATTTTTCTACCAAACAAAAAATCTTTAATCCAATTAAAAACTCTCCCACCAACCCCCATCTTGTGCAGTTTAATTAATAATCCTTCCTTCCACATCATATCATAGGCTTTTTCAATGTCAAAGAACACTGCCACTACTGACTCTCTATTTGCCTGGGCCTTCCTTATTTCAGTCTCTAACATTATCACTGAGTCCATGGAATTCCTTCCCTTTCTAAAACCACTCTGATAACTTGCCAGCATTCCCCTTTTCTCAAGCTCATATGATAACCTTTCAGTTATCATCCTTTCCATTATCTTACATATACTTGATGTTAATGCAATTGGTCTGTAGCTAGTGGGTTTTGACAGATCCTTGCCAGGCTTTCTTATTGGAATTACTACTGCTTCTTTCCATGCACTTGGTAATCTTCCCTCCTCCCGCACTCTGTTATAAAAATGCAGCAACTTCAAGAGCGCTCCTTCTCCTAGATTTTTTAGCATCACAGAGCATATCAGATCTTTCCCTGGGGAGGTTGGTCTCGATCTCTTTATTGCTCTCACCATTTCTGCTAATGTAAATGGATCATCAATTGTATCATCTGTTCCTTCCCTCCTGCTTAACATACCTGGGTGTTGGCTCATTATTCTTTCCCTTCTTCTTCTCCCTTCTTCAGACAAATTTTCTGAACTGTGTATCAGTACAAATGACTTGGGCATGACCTCAGCCTTATCCCTACTGGAGACTGCAGTTTCCTCTTCAGATATCATTACTGGATATTCCCATTCCCTTCTATCTCCTCCCATCCTCTTAATCATTCCCCATATCTCTCCCACAGGTGTTGTTCTTCCTACCTTGTTGCAAAAACTCCTCCAACTTGCCCTTTTAGCTTGACGTATAGTTCTTCTCACCACTGCCTGTGCTTTCTTATATTGAACCAAATGCTGCATATTATGGGTTCTTTTAACTAGCCTGAATGCTCTATTTCTGTTTTTTACAGCCTGACAACATTCCTCTGTCCACCATGGTATCAGTTTTCTATTCATCCTATTTTTACTCCTAAGTATAGATCCTTCTGCTGCCATGATAATTGCTGAAGTCACCTGACTGTTTAATTCATCTACATTTCCAGAAATATCAATCTTTGTCAACCCTTCTTCACTCAACTTCTGGAACTTACCCCAATCAGCTTTTTCAAACACCCACTTTGGGGTTCCGCCACCTGGTCTTACTTCAACTCTTTCACCCACTGAACATAAAACTGGGTAGTGATCACTGCCTACTGTTGAAGCAGTCCAAACTCTCCAGTTACTAATGCCAGCCAAGGTATTAGACACTAACGTAATATCTAACACTGACTCAGTTCCTGTTGTTATATCTATCCTTGTGCTGCTACCATCATTCATACACACCAAATCCCTTTCTTCCATCAAATCTTCAATTACCTTCCTATTTGGATCTGTAATCTGATCCCCCCATATTGTGCTATGAGCATTGAAATCTGCACACCACACTACTTTGTGTCTGTTTTGTCCTTGTATCTTTAATAGGCTGTCCAAATCCAACCTTTTACATGGATTGTAGTAGTTAATTATAACCACTCCCTCCCCTCTCTCCCACACTTCCACCACTATGTATTCCTGATCATCTCCTTTTTCCAGTACCCTATATGGTATACCTTGCTTGATTAACATAGCACAACCCCCTCCTCCCCCTAGATTTCTATCTTTCCTTATCATTGTATACCCATATACCACAAAGTCTAAAGTTGGTTTCAACCAAGTTTCCTGAATACACACTACATCCGGTTTTACAACCATTTCTTTAATAAAGTGCTTGAATTCCTGGCTATTGGCCAGTAAGCTCCTTGCATTCCATTGTAAAAGAATCACCATAATTAGTATTAACCAACACATGACACTTCCTGGCTTGACTGATTACTGAGGTTCTCCCTCACTTCCTCCCATGTCAGTCCTACTAACCCTAAATGGTTTACTGCTGCTTTTCCCACCAGCTGAATTTTGTCACTTTTTGACTTTACCTCAGCAGTACTATTAATCACTCCTGCAATGAATGTTACTAGAGCCTTTTTGTCTACATAAATCCTATCATTTGTTCTTTGTTGCATCTCTCGTATCCCTATTGCTCCCTGTTCATTAGGAACATTATTCTGTTCTCTTGACATTCTTACAGCTTCTGCATAAGTGATCTTTCTTTTCACTCTTATTTCTTGAATTTTAGTCTCCCGTCTCACAACCTCACACCCACTATATGCAACATTATGAGCTCCTCCACAACTGCAGCATTTTGGTTGAACTCCTGTTCCGCACTTTCCATATTCATGATCACCCCCACATCTAGCACATCTCCTCTGCCTTTTACAGTTTTTAGCCACGTGTCCAAACCTTTGACAATTATAGCACCTCAGTGGCTTTGGCACATACACCCTTACTGGGTAACTCATGAAACCCAGGAACACCTTCCTTGGCACTCTTTCTTCTTCAAATTCAATCAATACAGATTCACTTTCCTTTTTCACTCCCTCCTTTGTTGTTTTCAGTCTTTGAACATTCATTACTTTCCCTCCTTTGATATTCCTCTTTATCTCCTCCATATTTATACTCATTGGTTTCCCCGTAATCACTCCTTTACAACCACTGTTTTGTGCTCCCACCCTCCCAGTGTATTCCACCTTGCATTTTCCTATCTCTTTTAGCTTGAGTGCTTTCTCAAGTTGTTCCTCATTCGCACATCTTACCAATAAGTTGCCATCATTAAGGACTTTTGCAAATACTATTTCCCCTATCTTATTTGTCAGAGTTGTTGTTAGCACAAACGGGTTAATTTTCTTCATATGTCCCTGAGCCTTCTCATTAAACCTAATTATGACAACACCTCCTCTCTGAGCTTGTTCATCTTCCTCACTTTCAGAGCTTTCTCCACTATCATTTCATATTCTTTTATTCCCTTTGTCTTGGTTTTTATTCATCTGACCCCTCACTACCTCCTCATTCCCTTTATTTCTCCCTTCACAATAATCCACCTCTCCCCAGCTGCCTACCTCTGGTCCCAAGTCTCCATCCCTCTCCTTCTCCACTTTCTTTCCCTCAACCCCGCCTCTTATCTTGTCCGCCATTACCAGACTCACACGACCCCCTCCCAGCAATTTCCGTTCCTTCCCCACTCTCTTTCCCTCAACAGGTTCCAAAACACACTCACGCATCAAGCAAAACACAGCCAGCTTCCAGTCAAGCCAACTCCCTGGTCTGCCCAACCAGCCTTCCAGCAGTTCCCCGCCTCTCGACTCTTTCCCCTCTGCTCTATAGTTTCTTGTAGTCAAATCAAGCAGAGTTTATTGTCGAGTTGTTATTGTCACGTGCACAAGTAATCTGAAGTACGAGGACAATTAAAAATGCGGCAGCGTCACGGGTTGAGATAACACACGGGGTGTAAATGATACAAGACAGTGAAGAGAAAGCAGCAAGCTCATGATTTCACGACGAACAGGACTTGGTGACGATGTGGGGAGGCTTGGGGTGAGAGACAGGAGGGATCAGTGGTGGTTTCCCTTAACTTTTGGTTGGCCTGTTTGTTTAATTTTACGTCTTTTATTAATTTATTTTCTTCTCCTTTATTTAGCCCAGAAGTTTGGAAAGGGTTAGTTTGTAGCCTATGGCTGAAAGGGGGGGGTGAGATTGAAGGAGGAGGGTGGGAGACAGTGGAATACTCCAGAAGTAAGGGTAGCTGAAAAAGGGGTGCATCAAGTGAAAGACCCGATGTAATGGGGGACAACAAATTGAGGAAAATGGGTGGCTTAGAGGAATTTATAGTTCCGTATAAAATTAAAGGTTAGAAGGAAGGGGAAGGAGGATTTAGAGTCCTTAATCCCTTGAAATTAGCAGCAGCATTAGAGAATCAAATAGGTAAAGGATTCCAGGCCAAGAGTTTGTCTAATGGATTGCTGAAAATTTGTTGCAAAGGTGTTGACCAATATAGCATTGTTAAAACAGTGGGGAAATTGGTTGTGAAAGTGGAGTGTATTACTCCGAAAGAAAGGAAGGGAGTCAGAGGGGTAGTGTATGGTATTTGGTCTGGCATGACTGAAAAGGAAATTTTGGACAATATTAAAGGTGGTCGAGTGATTGAAGCCAAACGATTAAAATCGAGAGAAGGAGGTGATTGGGATTCTCCTGTTCTTCTGGTTTTTGCAGGTGATGTTCTTCCAACTAGAGTCTATCTTGGGAGCATGTCTTATCAAGTTAGAGAATACATTAGACCTCCCTTGCGCTGATATAATTGCCAGAGATTTGGACACGTTGCTAGTTCATGTCGAGGTAAAAGAAGATGTGTGAAATGTGGAGAGGATCATGATATAAAAGCATGTAAGGCAGCGGTGCCTAAATGCAGTAACTGTGGAGGGGACCATATAGCGGCGTTCAGAGGATGTGAGTATTTTAGTTAGGCAAAGCAGATTCAGGATGTTAGTATCCAACAAAAAATAGCATAATCTGAAGCAGTAGAGAAATTTGATAAGAGTGCAAAGGATAAGTAAAGAAAAGATTGGAATGATGGGGAGTCAGTTCATTCCGAGTTCTCCAACTATGGTTCCTTCAGGCATGTTGTTGATGACTAAAGAATCTTTTTTTGGCGTTTGTTGTTGATGTGCTGGTCGGGGCTAAAACTACAGCCAAGACGTCAGAGATATGATAAAAGTAGTTGTTGGAGCTGCAGAGAGATTCCTTGATATGAAACAGGTTTTACTGGAAAAATTACATGAGTATATGACGGACAAACAATCACCGAATACTTGCCAGTTGTCGGGATCAGAGAGTATGGAGGAGCTTTATGTGGATGAAGAGGCTGATAATTAGTATTTGGATGTTTTTAATATTAAAATGGAATGCAAGAAGTTTAATTGCAAATGGTCAAGAATTAAAAAGATTTGTTGGAACTTTTAAAGACAAGCCTGATTTGATCTGTATACAGGAGACATGGTTAAAGCCTCATTTAGATGTTGTGATCCCTGGATATGATATTTTGAGAGCTGACAGAACGGGTAAATCTGGTGGAGGGGGTGCAACTTTCATAAAAACGGGACTCCAGTTTAGAAGACTTGATTTTAAATCTAACCTTAAAATTGTGGCTGTGGGAGTTTGGAGCCCTCGTGGTCAAACAACTTGGATTAACTTTATAATCCATGTAACATGATGTTATCAGATTTGGATGAAATTATGAATAAGGTAAGATCCCCAGTAATCTGGGTTGGAGACTTCGATGCCCATAATCCCTTATGGGGTAGTGAAAATAAAGATAGTAATGGAGCAGTAGTAGAGGAGTTTTTAGATAAATACAACATGGTACTTCTAAACGACAGAAGGCCTACAAGATTTAATATTGTAAAGAATACTTGTAGTCACTTAGAGTTATCAATCACTTCCTCAAACTTAGCCAGGGTTGGAGAATGGGGTGTTATGGACAGATACACACTAGGAAGTGATCACTATCCTGTATTATGTAGATTTGGTAGAAATTTGATAGTAGAAGTTCAGGAAGGGGCTGCTAGGTATAATTTTTCTTTGGCCCGTTGGGATGAGTACCAGGAGAAAGCTGTGGATATAATAGAAGAGATTAATAGTGAGGGCTCCATAGACGATTCGAATGAATCCCTCTGTTCTATAATTCTTAAAGTTGCTCAGTTGACTATTCCGCTACAGAATGTTCCTAAGGCTCGAGCATTAGTTCCATGGTGGAATAAAAATTGTGATATAGCAGTAAGAAACAGAATTAGAGCTTACAGAAAATTAAGGAAGTACCCAGTGTTAGATAATGTTATGGAGTATAAAAAGGAAAGAGCAGTAGCAAGGAGAGTAATTAAAAATGCAAAGAGGGGTGGTTGGGGAAGATTTTGTGGAACCCTGGGCCCTGAGACACCTATAAAGCAGCTATGGACGATCATTCACAGAATGTCAGGGATATATAGGAAACCATCCATCCCAGCTTTGCTGGAAGGAGATACTGAAGCTGTAACCAATAAGG
This sequence comes from Mobula birostris, assembly GCF_030028105.1. Classification (NCBI taxonomy): domain Eukaryota; kingdom Metazoa; phylum Chordata; class Chondrichthyes; order Myliobatiformes; family Myliobatidae; genus Mobula; species Mobula birostris. Next base: position 61,677,343 of record NC_092372.1, on the reverse strand, counting down.
TTGATATGTTTGTAGAGGTATTCCAAGCGTTACACAGTTCTGGAGGGTTAGGTGATTTGAGAAAGGAAATTATGTTAAAGGAAAGTTGGAAATTGGACAGGAGTTTGGATGATAATAGCTCCATAAATTTGCTTTTCTCCCTTCAGGAATTGCAGGAAGCTGTCCAATCAGGTTCAAAGACTTCTCCTGGTAGGGATGGACTGTGTTATGAATTGCTTAAGCATTTAGATGACTCTATTAATAGAAATTCTAGCATTGTTTAATTCAGTGTGGAAAGAAGGAAAATTACCAGTAGATGGAAGCATGCGGTGGTAGTTCCAGTTTTAAAGCCAGGTAAAGACACATCTGGTCCTAGTTAGTATCGGCCTTCAGCTTTAACATCAGTGCTTTGTAAAACTATGGAACGAATGGTCACCAACAGACTTGTTTATTTTTTAGAAAATAAGGGACATTTTGCTGCCTATCAAAATGGTTTTAGAACTGGAAGATCAACAATGGAATCTGTTGCCCTTTTAGATCATGATATTACAAAAGCGTTTCAAAATAGAGAAGTAATGGTAAGTGTATTTCTAGATATTCAAAGAGCATATGACTCACTATGGAAAGATGAATTGTTAAATAAGCTCTATGATGCGGGAATTAGAGGGAGAATGTTTAATTGGATCAAAGATTTTCTTAAGGACAGGACAATTCAAGTAAGAAAAGGCGGAACAAGCTCCAAGTCGGTTAAAATAGGTAATGGTACCCCTCAAGGAAGCGTCCTTAGTCCAGTTCTTTTTAATGTCATGATAAACGATATCTTTGATCAGGTAGGGCCAGGATTTGGCAAATCATTGTTTGCAGACGATGGTGCAATCTGGAAAAGAGGAAGAAACGTCAAGTATATATTAAAGCACGTACAAAAGGCTTTAAGATCAGTTGAAAACTGGGCTAATAAATGGGGTTTCAGAATTTCTGCTTCTAAGTCCAAATGTCTGATTTTTGGCTTTAGAAGAAAGATTCCTGATTGTGAATTGTGTCTATATGATTCTCCATTAGAAAAAGTCAAGGTATTCAAGTTTTTAGGTGTCTGGTTTGATGAAAGACTTACTTGGAGGGTTCATATAGATAAAACAATTGGAAAGTGTGAGAAAGTTTTAAATGTTATGAGAAGTATTGCTGGATGTGACTGGGGAGCAGGACGATGAACTATGTACTTAATATATCTAGCTATGATTAGATCAGTTAAGATTATGGTTGTATTGCTTTTGGTTCTGCTGCTACGGCAGTGCTTGAAAAATTAGACACTGTGCAGTCCAAAGCACTTAGACTCTGTTGTGGAGCTTTTAGAACAACATCAGTCCCTGCATTATGTGTGGAGGTGGGAGAAGTGCCTCTACATTTAAGACAAATTCAGGTGGGCCTGCAGCATTGGGCAAAACTAAATGGATTCAATCACAGCTGTCCACCAAAGTGTCTTTTGCAGGGGAAGTCAGAGCGCCAAAGTAAAATTAAAAGATATCCATTTTTAGATTTGGTTAATAACTGGGCTGTGAAACTGAAACTGATTGAGGAAGACATAGCTGACCAAATTTGCTTGCCACCCGTCCCTTTTTGGCTCTTTCCAGAACCAGAAGTAGACCTATTCCTCCTTTTTCAGCTTCAAGGAAGCAGTGCAATTTCATCAGTGTTGATCACAAATGAATATTTAAGTAATAAATGGGGATCATCTGAAGATTTTTACTGATGGTTCAGTGGACCCAGAGAGCAGTAGGGCAGGATGTGTCTCAATTTGGAGTTAAGATTGGTCACTGGGTTTCAGATGGTGTTTCTGTCTTTGCAACAGAATTATTAGCAATCCTCTGGGCCTTATGGTGGATAGAAGACTCTCGACCATGCAGGGTTATCATCCGTTCGGATTCTGCTGCTGCCTTAGAGTCTATAAAAGGGAGTAAATCAAAAGGCATCCTGACATAGTTATTGAGATTCTCTTAGTGTTGTTTAGAGAAGGGAAAATGGTTTGTGAAGTCAGATTTTCATGGATACCTGGGCATGCTGGGGTGGAGGGAAATGAAATTGTGGATGGCATTGCAAAGTCTTCCCGCAGAGCAGGCAAGTAGAAATTAGAGTTCCCCTAGGCAGAGCAGAACTGAAGTAGGATTAAAAAAAGGTATAGAGAAGAAGTGGCAGGAGGATTGGAAAAATTAATTAAAGGGAAGACATTATTTTTCTAGTCACCCACTAGTTAAAAAGGTCTCAGACTGTTACTGTTTAAATCGTAGAGATATGGTGAAATTTACAAGACTTAGGTTGGGGCATTGTGGGCTAAACTATTATTTAAAGATAATAGGAAAACATCCTACTGGATTCTGTGACTGTGGTAGTCCAGAGACAGCCCAGCATGTTTTGCTGAGCTGTAATCAATATAAAATTGAAAGAAGCATGTTGCTCAAGAGGCTGTCTGGCTTAAATTTATTTTGTTTTTCTATTAAATCCTTGTTTGGCCACCAAGAGAATCAACATCTGATTGAAGAGTTTATTATTCAGTTTATACGTGTGACTAGTTTATATTTGAGAATTTGAGTTTCTTGGAATTCTATAATTAATTAAACATCCTGCTGAGGGCAGTAATACACCCAGATGCGTCTAAACTGCCGGAAATAGACGAAGGAGAGGAGAAAACTGCAAAACAGTACATTTGTTTTTAAAAAAGAATCAGACAAATCCATGGTAGGAAAGAGTTCAGTACAGAGTGGCTTCCTGGGAGCTTAGTGTCTGACATGCAGGCCAAAAGCCAACTGATTGTAAATGGAGTGTCATGACTGGGGATGTTGACCTGTGAAGAAATATTCCTTTGGTTTACTTTTCCTAACAGTGGATTTGGGCAATTTTGCAGAAGTATTGTTGGTAGTAACACTCCTGCACTTTGAAGTGGTACTGTAAGTTGTCCACATTTCCATGGTACGTGGGGGCGGGGTTGGAGGCAGAAATCACTGCTTTCATGAACTTGATGCCAGTGCGAGTTCCTGACTATCCTGAAACCACCAGGACCCTGTTAATAGACAATAGGTGCAGGAGTAGGTCATTCGGCCCTTCGAGCCAGCATCACCATTCACTGTGATCATGGCTGATCATCCACAATCAGTATCCAGTTCCTGCCTTATCCCCATAACCTTTGATTCTGCTATCTTTAAGAGCTCTATCCATCTCTTTCTTGAAAGCATCCAGAGAATTGGCCTCCACAGCCTTCCGGGGCAGAGCATTCCACAGATCCACAACCCTCTGGGTGAAAAAGTTCTTCCTCAACTCCGTTCTAAATTGCCTACCCCTTATTCTTAAACTGTGGCCTCTGGTTCTGGACTCACCCATCAGTGGGAACATGCTTCCTGCCTCCAGCGTGTCCAATCCCTTAATAATCTTGTATGTTTCAATCAGATCCCCTCTCATCCTTCTAAATTCCAGTGTATACAAACCCAGTCGCTCCAATCTTTCAACATATGACAGTCCCGCCATCCCGGGAATTAACCTTGTGAACCTATGCTGCACTCCCTCAATAGCAAGAATGTCCTTCCTCAAATTTGGAGACCAAAACTGCACATAATACTCCAGGTGTGGTCTCACCAGGGCCCTGTACAGCTGCAGAAGGACCTCTTTGTTCCTTTACTCAATTCCCCTTGTTGTGAAGGCCAACATGCCATTAGCTTTCTTCATTGCCTGCTGTACCTGCATGCTTGCTTTCAGTGACTGATGTACAAGAACACCTAGATCTCGTTGTACTTCCCCTTTTCCTAACTTGACTCTATTTAGATAATAATCTGCCTTCCTGTTTTTACCACCAAAGTGGATAACCTCACATTTATCCACATTAAACTGCATCTGCCATGCATCCGCCCACTCACCCAGCCTGTCCAAGTCACCCTGGATTCTCATAACATCCTCCTCACATTTCACACTGCCACCCAGCTTTGTGTCATCTGCAAGTTTGCTAATGTTACTTTTAATCCCTTCATCTACATTATTAACGTATATTGTAAACAGCTGTGGTCCCAGCACTGAACCCTGCGGTACCCAACTGGTCACCGCCTGCCATTCTGAAAGGGACCCGTTAATCGCTACTCTTTGTTTCCTGTCAGCCAGCCAATTTTCAATCCATGCCAGTATTCTGCCCCCAATACCATGTGCCCAAATTTTGCCCACTAATCTCCTATGTGGGACTTTATCAAAGGCTTTCTGAAAGTCCAGGTACACTACATCCACTGGCTCTCCCTTGTCTATTTTCATAGTTACATATTCAAAAACAGTGGTGGGTTCCATGTTGTTGTTTGCTTTCACTGAGTGGCAACTCTGGAGAAACAGGAAATAGTAACAACCTTGCATTCAATATCAGCCAGACCAAAGAATTTATTTTGGGCTTCGGGAAGGGGAAGTCAGGTGATGCACACCAGCCCTTATTGAGGGTCAGCAGCGGAATGGGTGAGCAGCTTCAAGCTCCTGGGTGTCAACATCTTAGAGGATGTATCCTGGGCCCAACACATCCATGCAATCAAGAAGAAGACATGCCAGTGGCTATTCTTCATAAGGAATGTGAGGAGATTTGGTCATCAAAGACAAGCAAATTTCTACATGGAGAGCAGTCTGATTGGTAGTGTCACTGCCTGGAATGGAGGCTCCAAAACACCAATATGGAAGATCAAAAGAGGAAGCAGAGGATTGTAGACTCAGCCGGCTCCATCATGGGCACAAGCCTCCCCATCATCGAGGGCATCTTCAAAATGTGGTACCTCAAGAAGGTGATGTCCACCATTAAGGACCCTCACCATCTGGGGCATGGCCTTTTCTCTTCATTACCACCAGGGAGGAGGTACAGGAGCCTAAAAATGTAGCTTCCTCCCCTCCACCAGTAGATATCTGAATGATCTATGAACTCAAGAGCACTACCTCACTATTCCTCTTTTACACTACTTACATAGTATTGTTTATGTCTTGCCGGTCCTAAACGACAAATATCATGATATGCTAGGCATCCCCTCAGGATTAAAGATGATTACCTCTGCCCAGTTCCGTGAAATGGAAGGTTTCTGCACGTGAAATCTTTTAATTGCTGTTGGATTTTGCACAATAACACTATGTGTCTTGAAAATAGCTTAGTCCAAAGCCATGGTGCTCCAAGATAAATCAACACCAGGCTCTACTATACAGGCTATGCAGACTGTCTCTGTCTCTGTCTCACGCAAATTGCCAGCACCTTCCCTCGAACCACCCCCCTCCCACCCCAGCCGTGCAGCCTGATCATAGACGGGTGCGGTGTGAAAAGGCCCTTCAGCCCACTAAATTTGCACCTTCACACAAACGTTATGTTAATCTCATCTTCTATTTTCTCCGCATTCTTATCAACTCCAGTCCCCTGCACCGTTTCTACCACTAGGGGCAATTTACTTGCACATCTTTGGGACATGGCAGGAAATGGGAGGAAGCCCATGCAGTCACAGCGAGAATGTGCAAACTCGACACTGGCACATAATCCATTGTGGATTCTACCAATGCAGTGTGACTGTTTAGCAAAGCCTTTGGTATTTTAACAACAGTAGTAAACTAATTCTTAAGTGTATTACCACTGTTGTTTCAAAAGATTGTCGAAAGATTGGAGCGACTGGGCTTGTATACTCTGGAATTTAGAAGGCTGAGAGGGGATCTTATTGAAACATATAAGATTATTAGGGGACTGGACATGCTGGAGGCAGGAAGCATGTTCCCGCTGATGGGTGAGTCCAGAACCAGAGGCCACAATTTAAGAATTAGGGGTAGGCCATTTAGAACGGAGTTGAGGAAAAACTTTTTCACCCAGAGAGTGGTGGGTATATGGAATGCTCTGCCCCAGAAGGCTGTGGAGGCCAAGTCTCTGGATGCTTTCAAAAAAGAGATGGATAGAGCTGTTAAAGATAGCAGAATCAAAGGTTATGGGGATAAGGCAGGAACTAGATACTGATTGTGGATGATCAGCCATAATCACAGTGAATGGCGGTGCTGACTTGAAGGGCCGAATGGCCTACTCCTGCACCTATTGTCCATTGTCTATAAATATTTGCAGAGTACTAAAGGATAGGTCTGAACTATTTGGAACTTTTGCATAATTTGTAATTTGAAGAGTATCTACAGTTCATAATACTGATATACACTGTAGGTGTTTACAGGATTTTTAAAAAATACTCAATAGCATCTCTATAGTTCTTATGAAACTTGTTTTTCCTTCAACTCTAACCTAGTGTAATCTGGGAGCAATTTGTTAGTTACTTTTGAATATTGGTGCATATGTCCTTAGAAAGAAAAACAGATAATCTGCTTTAAGAATTTGGAAGATTTGGATTATTTTACCAAAAGCCAGAACAATAATGGTGGGCCAAATTGTCTTTTCCATCTTGAAAGCAGTAAAATTGCTTTTTGTTACAGTGTTTTTCCATTGGTTATAAATAAAATACTCTCTTTATACAGTAAACTTATTTTTCTAGAATAAAGCTATTATTTGTAGCAAGATAACAAATATGTGAAAAAATAGGGCATGCATAGGAGATCTATAGACATGAATAATTGTAAACGTATCAATGCTCATAGAAACATAGAAAACCTACAGCACAATATAGGCCCTTCGGCCCACAAAGCTGTGCTGAACATGTCCCTACCTTAGAAAGACATACCTACCTGAGAGTGACATAGTTAATTCAGAAACAAAGGTTCTGAATTTAAAGAGGGGTAACTTTGAAGGTATGAGACGTGAATTAGCTAAGATAGACTGGCAAATGACACTTAAAGGATTGATGGTGGATATGCAATGGCAAGCCTTTAAAGGTTGCATGGATGAACTACAACAATTGTTCATCCCAGTTTGGCAAAAGAATAAATCAAGGAAGGTAGTGCACCCGTGGCTGACAAGGGAAATTAGGGATAGTATCAATTCCAAAGAAGAAGCATACAAATTAGCCAGAGAAAGTGGCTCACCTGAGGACTGGGAGAAATTCAGAGTTCAGCAGAGGAGGACAAGGGCTTAATTAAGAAGGGGAAAAAAGATTATGAGAGAAAACTGGCATGGAACATAAAAACTGACTGTAAAAGCTTTTATAGATATGTAAAAAGGAAAAGACTGGTAAAGACAAATGTAGGTCCCCTACAGACAGAAACAGGTGAATTGATTATAGGGAGCAAGGACATGGCAGACCAATTGAATAATTACTTTGGTTCTGTCTTCACTAAGGAGGACATAAATAATCTTCCAGAAATAGTAGGGGACAGAGGGTCCAGTGAGATGGAGGAACTGAGCGAAATACATGTTAGTAGGGAAGTGGTGTTAGGTAAATTGAAGGGATTGAAGGCAGATAAATCCCCAGGGCCAGATGGTCTGCATCCTAGAGTGCTTAAGTAAGTAGCCCAAGAAATAGTGGATGCATTAGTGATAATTTTTCAAAACTCGTTAGATTCTGGACTAGTTCCTGAGGATTGGAGGGTGGCTAATGTAACCCCACTTTTTAAAAAAGGAGAGAGAGAGAAACCGGGGAATTATAGACTGGATAGCCTAACGTCGGTGGTGGGGAAACTGCTGGAGTCGGTTATCAAAGATGTGGTAACAGCACATTTGGAAAGTGGTGAAATCATCGGACAAAGTCAGCATGGATTTGTGAAAGGAAAATCATGTCTGACGAATCTCATAGAATTTTTTGAGGATGTAACTAGTAGAGTGGATAGGGGAGAACCAGTGGATGTTGTATATTTGGATTTTCAAAAGGCTTTTGACAAGGTCCCACACAGGAGATTAGTGTGCAAACTTAAAGCACATGGTATTGGGGGTAAGGTATTGATGTGGATGGAGAATTGGTTAGCAGACAGGAAGCAAAGAGTGGGGATAAACGGGACCTTTTCAGAATGGCAGGCAGTGACTAGTGGGGTACTGCAAAGCTCAGTGCTGGGACCCCAGTTGTTTGCAATATATATTAATGACTTGGATGAGGGAATTAAATGCAGCATCTCCAAATTTGCGGATGACACGAAGCTGGGTGGCAGTGTTAGCTGTGAGGAGGATGCTAAGAGGATGCAGAGTGACTTGGATAGGTTGGGTGAGTGGGCAAATTCATGGCAGATGCAATTTAATGTGGATAAATGTGAAGTTATCCACTTTGGTGGCAAAAATAGGAAAACAGATTATTATCTGAATGGTGGCCGATTAGGAAAAGGGGAGGTGCAACGAGACCTGGGTGTCATTATACACCAGTCATTGAAAGTGGGCATGCAGGTACAGCAGGTGGTGAAAAAGGCGAATGGTATGCTGGCATTTATAGCGAGAGGATTCGAGTACAGGAGCAGGGAGGTACTACTGCAGTTGTACAAGGCCTTGGTGAGACCACACCTGGAGTATTGTGTGCAGTTTTGGTCCCCTAATCTGAGGAAAGACATCCTTGCCATAGAGGGAGTACAAAGAAGGTTCACCAGATTGATTCCTGAGATGACAGGACTTTCATATGAAGAAAGACTGGATGAACTGGGCTTGTACTCGTTGGAATTTAGAAGATTGAGGGGGGATCTGATTGAAACGTATAAAATCCTAAAGGGATTGGACAGGCTAGATGCAGGAAGATTGTTTCCGATGTTGGGGAAGTCCAGAACAAGGGGTCACAGTTTGAGGATAAAGGGGAAGCCTTTTAGGACCAAGATTAGGAAAAACTTCTTCACACAGAGAGTGGTGAATCTGTGGAATTCTCTGCCACAGGAAACAGTTGAGGCCGGTTCATTGGCTATATTTAAGAGGGAGTTAGATATGGCCCTTGTGGCTACGGGGATCGGGGGTATGGAGGGAAGGCTGGGGCGGGGTTCTGAGTTGGATGATCAGCCATGATCATAATAAATGGCGGTGCAGGCTCGAAGGGCCGAATGGCCTACTCCTGCACCTATGTTTCTAAATTATTAGGTTTACCCATAGCCCTCTATTTTTTTAAGCTCCATGTATCTAGCCAAAAGTTACTCTACCATAACTTCCCTGTCTCATTGGAATGTACCTATGTAGAACTCCACACAAATATCCCCTGAACATTTGCCACATTTCTTCCATACTTTCCCCTGAGAACATCTGTTCCCAATTTAAGCTTCCAATTTCCTGCCTGATAGCCTCATGATTCCCCTTACTCCAATTAAATGCTTTTCTAACTTGTCTGTTCCTATCTCTCTCCAATGCTATTGTAAAGGAGATAGTGATCATAGTTCTATCTCCAAAATGCTCTCCCACTGAGAGATCTGACACCTAACCAGGTTCATTTCCCAATACCAAATCAAGTACAGCCTGTCCTCCTATAGGCTTATTTATATATTGTGTCAAGAAACCTTCCTGAACACACCTAACAAACTTCACTCCATCTAAACCCCTTGCTCTAGGGAGATGCCAATCGATATTTGGGAAATTAAAATCTCCCATCATGACAACTGTTATTATTACACCTTTGCAGAATCTGTTTCCCTATCTGCTCCTCAGTATCCCTGTTACTATTGGGAATCCTATAAAAAACACCCAGTAAAGTTATTGATCCCTTCCTGTTCCTAACTTCTACCCACACTGACTCCGTAGACAACCCCTCCATGACGTCCTCCTTTTCTGCAGCTGTGACATTATCTCTGATCAACACTGCCATGTCCCCACTTCTTTTGCCTCCCTCCCTGTCCTTTCTGAAACTTCTAAAACCCGGCACTTGAAGTAACCATTCCTGTCCCTGAGCCATCCAAGTCTCTGTAATGGCCACCACATCATAGCTCCAAGTACTGATCCACGCTCTAAGCTCATCCGCTTTGTTCACAACACTCCTTGCGTTAAAATAGACACATCTCAAACCGTCCGTCTGAGCGCGTCCCTTCTCTATCACCTGCCTATCCTCCCTCTCACACTATCTACAAGCTTTCTCTATTTGTGAGCCAACCTCCTCTTCCCCAGTCTCTTCAGTTCCGTTTCCACCCCCAGTAATTCTAGTTTAAACTCTCCCCAGTAGCCTTAGCAAACCTCCCTGCCAGGATATTGGTCCCCCTGGGATTCAAGTGCAACCCATCCTTTTTGTACAGGTCACACCTGCGCCAAAAGAGGTCCCAATGATCCAGAAATCTGAATCCCTGCCCCCTGCTCCAATCCCTCAGCCACGCATTTATCCTCCACCTCATTTTATTCCTAATAATGTGGGGTAAATCAAATAATAATGTTAACAAGAATATCGTGCACTTGTCAACATAACAGTGCAATTGGACAGGATACATTGTGGCAAGTTTGCCTATACCGTTGCTACAACTAAAAGATAGCGGCTTCAGCAGCAGGAGCAGAACTGCGCACGCGTAGCGTCCCTGACACTAAATAGTCAATTTTCCCAGCCCCAGTATAAAAACAGCAAAGAGCTCTCCGCTACAGGTGGGTTAGAATCGAGCAGTAGATAAAGTCAGTGCGAGTGGTTGTACCTCAGCTATGGCTGATACTTTGCGAAGGCTGGTCAACACAACGACATATGAACTACTGCAGAATAAACTTGAATCTTGGTACAGGGAATATCACGTGAGCATAATTCTACTTTCTTCCATTTTCATTTGGGTAATCTAGATACATTTGCGAGAAGGTTTCTGTAAAATGTAACTTTACAATAATCAGAATGCCACTGTACAACGTACAGGATTTGGGCGCATCTATTTGCAAACTGAAATAGATTAAGCATTACGGTAGCTGGAAAATAATTATGCGTTTTGGTGAAAATGTTCAAATATTCTAATTTGCACTGAGTGGCCCTTTGACCCTCGGTTTGGTGTTTCGTTTATTTGCAAACTGATGATTGCTGATTTGAAACAAGTGTTTTCGTATTTCACTGAATAGACTAAAACTGCAAATATTTGTCGATCTACATTGCAACGTGCCTTGGAAGAATTATGCGGAGTAGCGTGGAGATTTCCCGGGAGTTTGGTAACTAAGGACGCTCGTTGCTATGGCAATGTAGCAACTAGCATGAAGTTCTGCACGTTTTTACAACCTTGCTTTCGTCATTACGTGTATTATGCAAAATTGAAACAAACATTTGTCCTGCTCAAATGTTTTATGCGTTTAATATGCTATCCTGAGCTGATGTTTAAAAGTTGACAAATGGTGACACTGTGCAAGAATTTACCAGCAGCATTGCATCTATACTGGCAACATCAATTTGTTAGTTTTATTTCATTTCTAAACAGGATGGACAATCAGGAAAACATAAAATTCATCGAAGTTTCAGATTGTGAAGAATTGCACACGAACTAAAACCTATTGGTTATTTATAATTTTATTCAAATAGGAAAATATCATTTCGTATTTAAACAATGTTTAATCATTTGGAAATGCATTTCAAACGATTATTTTGAGATGTCTTTCAAGGCTGAGTTGTATTCAATTGTTTTCAGCAACTTTGGTGGCAGGTACAACCATTTATTCACATATCAGTTAACACTTGCTTCTATGTGGGATTGATAAAAAAATTAAATCAAAACTCCAAATGTGGAGAAACCTTCTTTGAAGCTTAAAATCAGAATAGGATAAGGTAATTTAGCTTTTCAAACCTGCTCTGTCATTCAACAGGATCAAGGTTGATCATCTATATGCAGTTTCACCACTATCCATGAGAAGAGATTTCTCCTCCTCTCACTTCTACATGGCTTAGTGTTTACCTTTTCACTGTGATCCCTAGCCTGGATTCTCTTGCCATTGGGAACATTCTTCCTGCATGTAACTGGCACAATCCATTAGAGTATTAAGAATTTCAACACGATCCCTTTTCTAAACTGTGGGCCAGGTGGGGTTTTATTCAGTAATCTATCTCCAGCCATTTTGGCAATCAGTCCAGTGAACCTGCACTGTACTCCCTCCAGAGCAAGAACATCCTCCTTCAGATAAGAAGACAAATTTACACCAGCTACTTCTCACACACACACACACACACACACACACACACACACACACACACACACACACACACACACACACACAATGCTGGTGAACGCAGCAGGCCAGGCAGCATCTATAGGAAGAGGTACAGTCGACATTTCAGTCCGAGACCCTTCGGCAGGACTAACTGAAAGAAGAGATAGAGATTTGAAATCTCTCATTTTCTCTTCTTTCAGTTAGTCCTGACGAAGGGTCTCGGCCGGAAATGTTGACTGTACCTCTTCCTATAGATGCTGCCTGGCCATCTTTTCTTTGTGTGTGTTGCTTGAAATTCCAGCATCTGCAGATTTCCTCGTACCAGCCACTTAAAGTGTGATCTCAGTAATAATTGTAGCACTAACTAATGCTAAATCTGAAACTCATAATGAAGGGCAACACAGTATTTGCTCCCTTATCCACCTAATGCATCTTAATTCTTACTTTTGGAGATTAGTGTATAATGACACTTAAGTTTTATTGCCACCATGCTTTCCTTCTTCCCCCCCCCCCCCCACCCACCATGTTCCAAGTGTATTGCCATTCTGCTTTCCTGTTTTTTTTTTAGCTGGCATAAGTAGATACCCTCACACTTATCCCCATGAACAGCATACACAGTGCAGGAGGAACTCAGCAGGTTGGGCAGCATCCATGAGGATGACTAAACAGTCAGTGTTATGCCCATTAGACTTCTGTCTTGTACTTGCCCATTCCTTTATCCTGTCAGAGTCACTCTGGAGCTTCTCTACATTCTCCACACAACTCAAACTCTCAACCCAGCTTTGTGTATCCACAGGCGAGGATTTGCCACATTTAGCTCCCTTGTCTAAGTCACTGATTTAGACAACCAGCTCTGTATTTGTACCTTATCCCCATCCATGTGCTTTAATTTTACATACTAATCTCTTAAAAATGGACGTTCTGAAAGGCCAGATGCATTTCTTCCACTGGTTTGTCCCTTGCCTATTCTGACAGTTACTTCACTCCCTCAAAAAATCCTGCAGCTTTGCAAAACATGTTACAAAGTCCTTTACTGGATCTTGACATTTTTTTTTGCCTCTATCGTCAGGAACAAGGGTGACATGCTTGCACCTCGTTTCAGTTGGCTTATGATGGAGTGGAAAGTGTGTATGTGCTTTATTTTAATATTGGACATCCATTGCACAGCATTTACCACTGAGGCCTTAATCTGGTGGAATGGAGGCCAAGGTGACTGGTTCTGTGGCAAGGGTATTAATATTCACACATAGATACCATCTGCCAGAGATGTATTTGTTCGCTGGATTGGGCACAACTGCCTTGCTCTTGGCCCTGTTTCTTTTCCTTTCCTCCCCCTGCAACCCTGTTCTGGGGTATTGAATATCATTAGTTTGAAGCTTGCTTTGCATTGAAAGCTCTGTTGTGTTACTCTAATAGTTTTATAATTAAGACAAGCAAAAGTTCCTCCTTGGAGAAATGTCTTTCATGACTGTTATCTGGTACTTGTTGCAAGCAAACGCTGAACCAGCAGTGACTGTTGCAGTCTTCTGATGTACTTTTCGGTCTGTGCCACTCGTATGAATGCTGGAGAACTAGAAGGCAATGGAAGAGCACTGCTTGCTCCAATTATTTTTTCTCTCTCTCTCAAAATACTCCTGCCTGTTTTACAATACTATTATTACAATGGAATGCTTATTATTCCAGCTAAGTACTGATAGAGGCCAGCAGGACCTGGCCACAAGCCAGACATGAGGAATTTACAAACTAGCTCTTTTACAGTGGGGATTGGAGGCAGCATAAGTGGGTTTCCAGATGTTTCTAAATCACACAGCGTTATCACTCGCGTCACCTGGAGGTTATTAGCACCCTTAATTATTGTTTTGAACCTGTGTACTACAGAGCAGTGAGCAAAAAGATCTAGATCCTCAGCTGGGCAAGTAAGGTAACGCAATGAGAAGCTTTAACTCGTTGCTTTTAACTTTCTTATTCCTCAAAGTGGTGATCTTACAATATTCTCCATGTAAGGCATTCCTACTTAACTCTATTTCTACACTGTAGGGACACAACTCCACTAGGACACTGCAGTAACATAGTGATTAGCGTGATGCTATTGCAGCTTGGGGTGTTCCGGAGATCAATTCTGGCACTGCTCTGTATGTCCTCCCCGTGCAATGTGTGGGTTTTGCCCAGGTGTGTCGGTTTCCTACGTACCTGGTGCGTTAATTGGTCATTGTAAACTGTCCTATTGCATGCTGTGGTTTGTAGAGCTGGAAGGGCCTACTCACCTACTCTGTGCTGTATGGATAAATAAAAATAAAGATCATGCACCAGCTGGCTCACCATACTCCAGAAGCATGAAGAAAAATGCTGCAGGAAACAACAAAGAGCTTTGCAAATATTCAACAAGAGAGTTAGCTTCTGCGGGGAAATAGTTAATATTTCCAATGAATTCCTCATTTTATGCACGGGAGTTGGGCGGGGCAGAGTTAGTTACAGAGCTTTTAAAGTTGGGAATTAAGTATTCTGTGATCCACGCCCCTGACTCCGAAGCCATACCTATCTTATTTTTCTCAACTCAAGGTACAGGATCCCACAGAGGCTGATAGTGTAACTGGTTCCCTTTTCTTTGTTTTTGTTTTACACTGGTCACCAGCTGACAAACACCCGCACCCCAGGAAACAAACACTAAGCTCACAGGACTTTCAAATGTTTCTTCAATCTTCTTTTCCTCTTGTCTTTGAATTTATTGGTTTTTGAAGGTGACAGTCTTCCGAAAGTTCCATGTTTAAACCTGCCCTTGCCACAAGAATACTATAAATGTTCATGCGTGGTGCGTTAGACTGTCTTACCTGAGAGTATTAGCTGTGCCACAGCAGTGCCCTTCATTTCTTGTCCAGATGAATGGAGCTGCCCTTTTCTGGTTCAGTTCTGTCCATTCAATTGTGATGAGAAGTTCTCCAGCAATGCTTTTATTCTCCTACCGTTATCGCTGGATACTTAACAGACCCTTGGTGACCTCCTTTATCCAGGAGTAATATGACCCAATCATCTATATCTCCAACGCAGTTAACCACTCCATTAGCTCTGGTTTTTCAGACTGTTTGTCCAACATCTGATTTAGTGTGAGCTGCATCTCGTGTGGATAGCCAGAGGCTTTCTCCCCAGTGCTGAAATGGCTAACACGAGGGGACATGGTTTTAAGGTGCTTGGAAGTAGGTACAAGGGGGATGTCAGAGGTAAGTTTTTCACACAGAGAGTGGTGGGTGCGTGGAACGCACTGCCAGCAAAGGTGGTAGAGGTGGATACAATAGGGTCTTTTAAGAGACTCTTGGATAGGTACATGGAGCTTTGAAAAAGAGGGCTATGCGCTAGGGAAATTCTAGGCAGCTTCTAGAGTAGATTGCATGGTCAGCATAACCTTGTGGGCCGAAAGGCCTGTAATGTGCTGTAGGTTTCCATATTCAGTTAAGTTAAGCCCCAAACTGAAAGGCCACATTGGGTGCCCTGTGTCAACTTTATGGTCTCACCACTTATTCCATCCCCTTCCTGTCCTTGAAATGAACCAGACTGCTCAAACAGTTGATCTTAGACCCCATGCTCTAGCCATTGCAAAGAGCCCCCATATTGGCTGTCTTTACCCTTGTAATAGCCCTTCAGTCTAGTTCTTGTGGCCTTGTCACTTCTAATTTTTTCCCCAGCAGTTTCCCATATCCTGCGTTTATTGAGCTGAGCTCCTACACACCTGCTATCTGTATCCAATCTCACATCGGGGACTGGTCATTCATCACTTCCTGTTCCTGTTGCATTAGGTTGGTCCCTAGGTTCCCAACCCTGAATGTGTCAAATTTTCATCCTTCTGTTGAAAAATTTCACGATCGTGCTATAATCCGTTTCTGCAACTTTTAAAATATTTTTAAAGTTAATGAATGTCAGAATATTCCTGGATATTCAGTCTTTTAGCAGTTGGTCAGTCTGACAGTGTGGCTGAATTTGGCTGTTGTCCCATTTGAGGGGACTGGGCTTTGTCATGAACAGTTCTCATGAGGTGCAGTTGGTAAAGCTGCTGTCTTGCAGTTTCTGCGACCCATCTACTCGTTGGGGCTGTCTGTGCAGAGTTGACACGTTCTCCCAATGACTGCTAGTGTTTCCCCCAGATGCTCCAGTTTCCACCCACATCCCAGCAACGTGCTGAGATTTGAGATAACCTGGTGACTGCCCCCTTCCTTTCCAGACTTGATGAAGGGTCTTGTCCTGTGATGCTGCCACACCTGCTGAGTTCCTCCAGTGTTTTGTGTGTTGGTTGATAGGTTAATTGGTCACTGTAAATTGCCCATAGTGTGGCGCTAAAGTCTGGGGGGCGAAAGGGTGGAATAAAATTTATTAGCATAGATTGGTCTGAAAATGGTGTTTGATAGGTCACAAACAACAGGAATTCTGCAGATGCTGGAAATTCAAGCAACACCCATCAAAGTTGCTGGTGAACGCAGCAGGCCAGGCAGCATCTCTAGGAAGAGGTGCAGTCGATGTTTCAGGCCGAGACCCTTCCTCGGCCTGAAACGTCGACTGCACCTCTTCCTAGAGATGCTGCCTGGTTTGAAAGGTCACTGTGGACTCGGTGAGCTGAAGGGCCTGTTTGTGATGTATCTCTATGATGTCAGTGTTTGTAAATCCGATAAGTCCAGATCATTTCACTGCAGGATAATGTGACTGGCCTTATTTGCTGTTTTCCTTTGCCTGATTTGTAGATCAACTCGTGTGATCAGAACTTGAATCGATGCTGTGAACTTATTGAACTGACCTCAAAGGTGCAAAGTGAACTGTTCACCATCCTCAGCCTTGCAGCAAGTGAAGGTATCAACATTTCACTTCACAGCTTGTTTTCACTGGTCACCTTTGAGAATCAAGTCACTTTCACTTTTCTTCCTTCACTGGGAGGGCAGGAATTGTGTTCCATTCCTCTTTGCTTGGTGTTGGGTGGAAATGAGGCTGTTTAATTTCTTTTTATTCATATTGGGGGAAAAACCAGGTGCAGTAAGTCACCTGCAAATCTACAGTAGTTTTCGAGTTTCAATCTATGCTGAAATCTTTTCTTCTGACTCTGGGGGGGGAAAATGGTTGGAGTATTTTGTTTTGTTTCTGTTCCTTTGGTCCCAAACTATGTTAAATGTTAAGAGCAAGAAATAGCTGAGAATAAACTCCTGGAAAAAGTCTGGTCCTCCAAGCATTTTTTAAAAAAAAAAAAAAAAAACTTTTTCAAGGTGTTGATCAGGCTTACAAAGTCTCTTTAACTTTTTGAGCTATAGATTGGCGCATTGCGGTGTTAATTTTTATGGAAACTGGCGTCCTACTGAATGGCAAGAGAGCCATTGGGGTAGATCTCCTACCCATTAATTTAAATGAACAGAAAACTAGCCATGTCTCCTGCATGTGTGCCATCTGCCCTGCCTGACCTGTGTGCTCAGCAAGACCAAGAAACTATGACAGTTTCTTTTTCAAGATTGCCTTTTGCATTTTTGATTTTTTTAAAGATAGTACCTTGTTGCTATAATATCTTTGGAATGCAAGTCTGAGGTCCAAATTTATACCCAGTTTACACTTGTTTTGTGTAGACAAAGTTACATCAGAGCTGCACTAGTATTTAGGGGGGTTTACTGTTGGAGTTGGTCTGTTTTCAATACAAAGGAGAAAATAACCAAACCTTTCTGGGTGGCCATTGCTTTGATCTGTCATGAAATAAGGATGATAGTCCTTAGAATACTTCCATACTCAGCCATGAAGATCTATTCATTTGAGTACTGAGAGTGATTCTTGCCCTTGAGGTGCAGTTGACTTTAAGTTAGCTTTTAACTTTGTTTGAGCCGGTGTGTAAGGGATTGAGCACCAGAATGGTGTAGAGCTTGTATGATCTGTAAAATGTTCCTTTTAGGAGACCTGCTCCATACTATTTTATATAGCTGAGAGTGGTAGATAAGTTACTGTAATAATGTCTTTAAAAAGTCACTCTTGCGATGAGGGCATGCAGCAGTTCAGTTAAGTTAATTGTACACTTGCAAGGAAGTCTGTTTTCTCCTCTGAGTGTTACTAGCACAAGTGTTGATTCCTTTAATATTGCAAAAGCATGTCAAGTGGGTACATATTGCCAATATTAAAATACCATTTCACGTCTGGGGCATAGATGTGTATTATGTGTTAGAAGCCATGCTGTAATTTTTTTTGCAATTACTGAGTACATGTTATTCAGGGCGTCAATTATCACTTGTTAATAGGGCATGGTGAGGATGCTAAACTTTCATGATTCTATTTTTCTTCAGCTGTCACAGTAAATTGAAACACTATGGACCTTCTACAGGTAGATAAGCAACTAGAGGATGTTTTCAATTTCAAAAGAACAAGTTGTGATTGTTCAGACCAGCCTAATTGATGGAAGTGGACCTTTTTGCACTGTTGAATCTCATCACTGTGTTCCTTAGATTCATGAATTTTAAATTCAGCCAGCTTACTCACCGTTGTTGTCTTTGGCATTGAAGCTGTCATTTTTGTTTCAAATTAAATGGGCAAAGTCAGGTCTTTAAAATTGGATCCACCAATTGGATCCACAAATTGGATCCACCAATTGGATCCACCAGAGGGCTACCACTGAAATAAAATCAGTTACAACAAACTTATATATACTGTTTTTTTTTTCTTGAATAGGTGGTATTTATTCCGGCATTGATACCATCAAATCACGCTTTTTGCCATGGCTTGGGTCTAACTTTACAGTCATTACTTCAGGGGTGACCTCTGACACCAGCCTTTCTCTCATGCAGGTACGTGAACAACTAAAATACCTCGTTGAACATGTGTCCAGGAATTTAATTTTCACCAGAGCAAAAAGGAATGTTCATTAGATTTGATTAAGCAATAAAAGCCATGTTTCTTTTATTGCTTTAACGTTATTAAATGTGTAACCTGTTAACAAGCAACAAGGGAAACCAAGCATCTGAAACCTGTTGCCCATCAAGCTTAAGAATATTTAGGGACTAGGCAATAAACAGTACAAAGATTTGAGTTCAGGAAGTGAATTTTGGCATCACATCAGATGGTTAAAGAATTCAAAAGAAAAGTTAGATTAAGACGGGAGGAAAAATGTGAATAAAATTAAATATCATTACAGTATATTTGAAACCTCTGAGAAGAAATGGAAATCCACACCTGTAATAGTGGTAGAGAGTTAACTGGCAGTAACAAACAGTTAACATATTTTTAAACAATAGTAATTGCTATTTCAGACTGGGGAAAAAAATGGACACTTTCATGTAGCTGTGCAGTGGTACCAGACAGGAAATTAAAGGTGCATGTAACAGATCAATACTGTTGGCACAGAGGAAGGGGAAATGAGAAACATGAATCTACATATAGATTGAGCAAACCAAATTAACTGTAAAAGAGTAGAGGACAAATTTAATAAGGGTTGTGTACAAATTTAGATTTGGTATTGCAAATAAAAAGGGTTAATTAATCTTGTGTTAAAGAAACTCCCTGGAATAGCAGTCTTAATATGATTGAATTTGGTATGGGAAGAAGCTGATAATATGCTGATCATTCAGAGATCCTGATAGCTCAGCATTGTTTCTGTTTCAATAGTTCAGAGTTTGGATCACTTGTTTCCTGAGCTCCTTTGAAGTTCTTTAGGGTTTCAATCCCTGGTGAACTTGATGAATTTATTTGAAAATTTATTATACTACTGTGTAACATCTTAGAGTGAACTAAACTGTGCTGCACATTTATCACAGCATTCAATGGTGTGCCAGTCCCACTCCGGTAAAATCCCAAGCATAAATTGGCAGATTTGTACAGTAAAATGCTGGACACGACTTGGATTATCTCTCTAATCTCAATGGTAGAGAAAATCTGTGTTCAATTATGAAGGAAGTGTTGGCGAGCTGATTGGAAATAGGATTGGGCAATGTCAACAAGGATTTGTGAAAGGGATGTAACATTTGATAAATCTATTGAATTGACTTTATTTCTTGCATCCTTCACATACATGAGGAGTAAATATCTTTGTTATGTCTCTGTCTAAATGTGCAATCATAGTAATTTATAATAAATAGAACAGTTGATGTAACATAGAAATACACTCAGATCAGTGTGAATTAATCACTCTGATAGCCTGGTGGAAGAAGCTGTCCTGGATCCTGTTAGTCCTGGCTTTTATGCTGTGGTACTGTTTCCTGGATGATAGCAGCTGGAATAGATTGTGGTTAGGGTGACTCGGGTCCCCAGTGATCGTTTAGGTCCTTTTTTTTTCACACGTCCTTGTAAATGTCCTGAATCATGGGAAGTTCACAACTACAGATGCGCTGGTCTGTCCACACCACTCTCTGCAGAGTCCTGCGATTGAGGGGAGTACAGTTCCCAAACCAGGCAGTGATGCAGCCTGTCAGGATGCTCTCAATTGTGCCCCTGGAGAAAGTTTTTTGGATTTGGGGGCCCATACCAAACTTCAACTGTCTGAGGTTAAAGAGGTGGGGGGGGGGGGGGTTGGTGGGGGAGTTTTGAAGTTGTTACCAACAGAATAATTGTGGATTTGATGCTTTTAGCCTATGTTGGCTCAGCTATTGTGTTTATTCAAGGCACACATTGCTAAATTTCTGGATATTAAATGAATTGAGTAACATGGAGACTGTGTAAGAAACTGGTGCTGAGGTTAAGTATAAATTTATTGGATGGTGAAACAGACACAGGAAGATGAATAGCCTACTTGAGCTTCTATTTCTTTTCATTTGTTCCAACTCTGTCCTCAGAAAGGAAGAGCGTTATCCATGCAGCTATGTGTCAAAAATCAAAACATTGCTCAATGTCTGTTTACCTATATAATTAAAGTTTCACATCCAGTTTCTATTATGCTTTGTCCGTTAATACAAATAGTATGTTGTTTTTCTTTGACTGGCACAGACAATTAGCTTCATTAACTTAAATATTGACAAAATATAAACCCTCCAGTTGCGTCCTCATGGATTCTTCCATCAGTGCTCTTTGGAGAGAGTATATTGAAAGGAGTTGCTCTGTGACCTAAATACACTGCTTTCCAAATCGCTGTTTGGAATTGCATGGGTCTTCTAGGGAGTGAGTCGAGCTGGAGACTCCTAGGAAGGAATAAAGTCACTACTTACAGGGGTAAAAAAAGAGAAGCCTTGGGAGCAATTCTGAATATTTTTCTGCCAGGCAACTAACTCTATAGCACAGTATTATTTCTTTAGTAACTGATCCTATACAAGGAAGAGGTCCTATTCTTAACACTATTATATTTAGCAGGCAAGCACTCATCTCCTCCAGCTCTGATACACCATTTATCCTTGTGCAACTGTGCACTCTATTTATAATAAGCACATGCCAACATTTAGCGACTTACTATGATATTCTGTGCCTCTGTTTTACTCTAGTGCTTTTTCTTGTGATAATATTGAAATGTCAGCTACCCAATTAACAGCAGCAGTGATGCTACTGGACGCAGGTGACCTGCAAGACAAAATTGGCAGCCAAATCAGTGGACATGCAAGAGAGCCCTGCACAGTTTGGCCTCAGATTATTTGCTACGTATCCTGCCTTTCATCCTGAAAAGTAGCTTTCTACGCTCAGGGGCCACTTTGTTAGGTATGCTCAATGGCACATTATTTGGTACCCCCTGTGCCAAGTAACGTGGCCACTGAGTGTAAGTTCATGGTCTTCTGCTGCAATAATTCATCCACTTCAAGGTTCGATGTGCTGTGCATTCAGAGACGCTCTTCTGCACACCACTAGTGTAATTTGAGTTCCTGTCACTTCCCTGTCAGCGTGAACCAGTCTAGCCATTCTCTCCTGGCGTCTCTCATTATCAAGGCATATTTGCCCACTGAACTGCTGCACCCTTGATTTGTTTTTTGTTTGCACCATTCTCTGTAAGCTCTAGAGGCTGTATTAAAATCCCAGGAGGTCAGTAGTTTCTGAGATGCTCAAACACCTTGTCTGGCACCAACAATTTCACATTTCTTCCCCATTCTGATACTTGGTCTGAACAACAACTGAACCTCTGGCCATGTTTGCAAGCTTTCAAGCATTGAGTTTCTGCCACATGATAGGCTGACTAGATATTTGCATTATTGGACAATTGTACTTCACAAAGTAGCCTCTGAGAGTATATTTTTTGTCTCCTGTAACATTAGAGCATCATAAATCTTTACATGTTGGTATAGTTATCATCTTTTATGTACTGACTCAGATGAGGAGGAAACAAGACTTCAATACTGCATAGTGCTCTTGTTGTGCCTGTGGTAACTATTTAAGGAAGAATGTAATTTTGAACATAATGGAATTTTTTAAACCACGACTTTATAACTTCCAATGTGAAATTACTGCAAAGCCAGCGGTGCAACATTCACATGGGGAAACCCTCCATTCAATTGAACGAGAACACACACACACACACACACACACACACACACACACACACACACACACACACACACACACACACCCCCACATTTTAAGTGTGTTAGTCTGGATTTCCAGCATCTGCACAATCTCTCATGTTAATTCAATCTGTGTTGCATTTTTTTGTGTTTTTTTTTTGTATATGTATTCATTTAATAAGTGGCAAACTGCTTATCCACGCGCTTAGGGACGACATAATATTTGTGGTGTTTACTGCATTGTACTGTTTTCAAGGAATCTGCTGAAAAAGATCGGAAACTGAGGGAGCTGGCAACAGCCCATGATCAGGAAATGCTCGACCTAGAGACTGAATTAAATACCACACGTCGCCAACTGGGGGCTGTCAAGCAGGAGTAAGAAATCTAATATGAAACGTTACTAATCAACCTGCTATCAAAAATTAATTGCTATACTGAATTTTTCTGGAAGGAAGAATTTGAGTTGCAGAAAGCAATAGTGAGGTAGTTAAGACTTCTGAGGCCACCACTTGTTTGCTCAGTTTCTTGCTGAAATGACAATTGGTGAATGTCTTTCAGAACAAGCTGACTGAATTTCCTGGGTAATATTGCAAGGGAACATTGTACAATGCATGACATCATCTCACCTGCAACTCTTGAGAAACGTCTGGCGGCCAAGAGTAATTTGTGACTAGGCGTCCCAGGTTGAATCTTTGGCGTGGTGCAATTCGACCCAGAACTGTTCGTGATTTGTTCCACTCTGAAAGTATTTTCTGTTTAAAAAGCATAATATTGCAAAAATTTTTTTACACAAGGAAATGTTGAAGTTGTGTTAAATCTAATTATAACAGGCGTAGGAGCCTGTGAGAATTGAATACAATGCTCTGTCCAGAACATGTCAGCCAGCAGCACAGGGATTTTGTTGCTTTTTGCATGTTACAATGAGTCATCATCGGTCTCTGTGCTGTAGGTTAGCAGAAGTTCATCTGGAACTGGACAGTACTCAGAACAAATCAGCTGTCACATTCCAAATGACGGAGGATGAAATAAGTAGATTGAAAGCTGAGTGAGTTTCAATTCTTTAAATCTTTGTCAGTTTCTTACAGACACTCGTATATAAATCCCTCTTCCCGAGTCATTTTTTTAATATAGCAGGATATGTGTTGTTTTGCAGCAGTACAATGTAAGATGTATATAAAAAAAAACGAGTCAGAAAAATGAATAGTGAGGTCGTATTCATGGACGGTTCAGAAATCTGATGTCAGAGGGAAAGAAGGTGTTAAAATGTTTAATGATCAAATGAATGGGACTTCAGGCTGTAAATGAAAGCAAAATCTCAGAACAGGTTAAACTTGTGGCATAAACAGCACGTGTATTAACAGTTCTACCTTGAACACTCCTTGCTCTTAATGTGGAATACGGCTTCCTTCAACTAGTATGGAAAATTATCTTTATGGAAAATGGGGAAATGATTGTTGATAATGGGGGGGGGGGTTGGAAATGCATTCTGCTCTATCCATTTCATTGTTTTCCAGAGTTCCCCATGACACTTGGTTTGAGCTGTTACTGTGAATGGGTTTCCCTTCTGGCACTACAGTTGGCATCTTGAACATTAAGGCTGTAGTCAGAAGATGAGGCTGCTTCCGTCGTAAATATCCACTGTCTAGTCCCAAGTAATCTTCGGTTGTTGAATGATTGTTACTAAAAGATTAAACTTGAAATATTCACTGTTTCTCCCACCACTAATGCTGGGTATGAACTGAGCATTTCTGGCATTTATTTAAATTTTCAGTTAGTGGAGCCATTACCTGGACTACCACAAACTTTCTGTCCATGCCTGTCTTTATCAATATCTGAGTTTTTTGATAATCTGACTTGACGTAAAAGGAAAATACTTCCTTGCTTCCATAAGACATGGGAGCAGAATTGGGCCGTTCATCCCATCAAGTTTGCTCTGCAATTCTCTCATGGCTGACTTATTTTCCCTTTCATCCCATTCCCTGCCTTCGCCCCATAACCTTTGACCTATCAACTTCCACTTTAAATATATCCAATGACTTGACTTCCACACCCATCTGTGGCCATGAATTCCACAGCTTCACTGCCCTCTGCTTAAATTTCTTTATTTAGAGATATAACACAGCACCAGGCTGTTCTGGCCCAGAGAGTCCGATTCCTGCCCAATCACACCCATGTGACCAATTCACCTACTGACCCTTGCGTCTTTGGAACGTCAGAGGAGACCAGAACACCCGGCGTAACGTACTGACTCTTGACAGACAGCAGCGAGACATCTCTGTTCTGGACAGTTGCATATGAGCAAACAGTTCCCAGTCTTGCTTTTCCCATGTGTATCAAGGAAATGTCCTTTGACACTAAATTTTTCTCCAATATCATGAATCAGTGTTTTGGCTTTAAAAAGAAAATGTTAATTAGAAGTGGAATACTTAATTAGGGACAACCGGACAGAACAATATGCATAGAATAATGAACAGTCATTTTATAAATGAGTCCAAGACTAGAAGGCAGGAGAAAGGACAAATGTGCAGAAGGTCCTAGACAGGAGAAAACATTCAGTAATGAAACATTTACAGAAAAGAGCAAAATTCTGACTTTTTTTCTGTTACGACTTTGAGCTAAAGCCTTGAAATAAATTGATCTCCCATATCATTCATAAAGTAGTTTTAATTGCAGAAGTTCATTTTGCATCACTGCACACCACAAATAGGAACTGTTTTACTTAAGGCAACAATGTAGGACAAGCCCAGAAAGATTTTGTGTGACTGCGATTTGAATGTGGTGCTTCAGTCTGAGAGTGCAATTGCATTCAGAGTGAAGAACTGTGAGAAAGGGTTTTCATGCTACTCAGTAAACAGAGAAGTTAACAGATGACAAGCTAGTGAGATGAGTCAATTTCAATTGAGATGGCTCAAGGAGGAAGAAAACAAAACATAGGAGTTCTTGAGAGATTAAAAATAATTCAGAATCTTTTCCCCCTTTCCTCTTGCACCAGGAGCAGTTTGTTAGATCTTAGACTTTGCAAAGACAAAGCAATTCATTGCAAACCTTGAGCTTTTTTCCAACGTCTAACGCCCAGGAACAAGTAGATGTAATGTTTGGGAGAGGAATGTGGACCTCTCTATGTAAACATCACCATGATCACTCGAGAGCAAATAATTGTTTTTCTAAACCAATTTTATTTATTTTTGGGCATTTTAGATTAAACCATGTCATGTATTCTCCAGACTGAGTGCAGTTCGAGAGCAGGTGAGATATTATAAACAAAAGGTGGACATCCTGGGTGATTATGACCACAAGATCAGACAACTAAAGGATGAAGTCTCCTTCCTCTCGGCAGAGAAATCCATACTACAGGAAAGGTACTTCTCTCTTCCTCGTCCCATCATCCTTCTAATTCCCTTTGACTCTTCCTCCTTGAACTTCACTGCCTGTGTTCCACCAATTAAATGTGCTGCCTACAACACCTATTAAAACAGTGGTTTGGTACGAGCTGGGGATTTTGAATGTTCATTTGGGCACCCTATCATCGGACAGGTGGTCACTAGTGTGGCGCAGGAAGCTGAGTTTGCATCCCGCTCTGCCAGGATGCCTGACCCCACAAAGCTGGAATCCTTTGGTCTTGTTGATCTATACTGAGACTTGAACAGGGTATGGTAGTTAGTTTTCCATCGAGCCCAGTACGCATAATAATGGGTTTGAGACAGAAACAACTGAAGAGACATTTTGCTTTACTTTCCTGATGCATGACATTCCTGTCTGAGGATGGTAGCTACTTTGCACTTTAGCTGAGAGAGGAGAATCCTGCTCATTGCCATAGTCTTTAAGAACATGAAGACACTTTTATAATGTATCTTCTGGTTTAAGATGGTGCTGGTGAAGCACGGTGACGGCTTGCGGTTAGAAAAACGAAACAAAAAATTACTGTATTAATCAGACTGTTTCTCAGATGCGATCACTGCCTATTACTTCCCTTTTGGAGTTGGGCTGTTGAACTGCCTGCCAGAGCTGACCTTTCTTTTGCAGTGTGAACTAAGTTTCGAAGGTGTAGGATGGTTACAACTTGGCATATACAGGCTTAGCCCAGGCACGAGAGTGGGGAATGAGCCAACTTGGCTATTGTTGCAGCAGACTTGGAGGTGATGTAGAGTCGAGGCAGTGGCACCTAGCCCTGGGCCCAAGGGCAAGAAAAGACCTGAGGTTTGATTGATTTGTAAGTGCCAGACTGAATTGGAAAGGTCTTGTATGGGTCAAATCGAGGCAGTGGAGCCCAGGTCAGAGAGCGTGTCGAAATGGCTGGGCCCAGGTCAGAGAGCGTGTCGAAATGGCTGGGCCCAGGTCAGAGAGCGTGTCGAAATGGCTGGGCCCAGGTCAGAGAGCGTGTCGAAATGGCTGGGCCCAGGTCAGAGAGGTACTACCAAGGTTACGGCGATTTAAGCACCTGGCCAGATTGGAAAGGTCAGGGTGCCAGGGCTGGAGATGAGGGTCAGACCGGTTTGCTTGCTGCTTGGTGAGGTTTACTCCTCTCTGCACTGAACCGAGGCTGTGGCCTGCAGTTGTGGGCTCCTGAATTGGCTGCAATGATGACTCGCTTTGTGGCCGTGGACTCACTTTTCTGAACTTCATTTCTGAATGTCATGTGCTTACTTTTATTGTTTGCATGATTTGTTTCTTTTTCTGTTGTTTTCGGGTGTTTGATGGTCTTTTTTTTAATGGGTTCTGTTGGGTTTCTTTGTTTTGTGGCTACATGTAAGGAGGCGAATCTCAAGGTTGTGTGATATACATACTTTGATAACAAATGCACTTTGAGCATTAAAATGCCAATATTCATTTGCAACAAATGCCCTTCAGTACCTGCCATTTGGGGATAGTGCCACCTTTTTTTAAAAGGACATTGTTTACCAGAGCAAAGAAATTCATGCTCCTGTGGATCTATCTCCCATTGCTGCTCTGCTGATACGAATGCCAAAATATCTGACTTTGTCACGCATCAGTGTAAGGTGAGTCTTTCATTTGTTTTAAGCCTGGTTTGAGTAGACTGATAAAATCTAAACGTTCCTGCTATGTAAGTAGGGTACAGTACACAAAGGCCTATCAATTTATCACACAGTTAGCCCAGTACTTCTCATATTTTTGCTTGTCATATTGCCTATGATCTGCTAGGATATTTAAGTAATGAAATATTGTGACATGAACAGAGGTAACTGGGCTCAAAGCCCTTGGGAAGAGCTGTCAAATGAATCCTATTCTCTTTTTATTTCTCTGATCTTTTCAGCACAGCAGGATCTTTCCCTTCATACAGAAGTGCCTTTCCTCTTGTACGTTCTTTTTCAATCTACACATTCCAGATCATAACAGCTTGAGAGAATAAGTTTTCTTTATTTCCTTCCACTTTCTTTCCCTGAAAGTCTTTGCGCTCTGGTTACTTCTTGACTTGTAATTAAGCTCAATCAGTTTGTCAAGGAGCTGAACTCGTAGCTGCTTTATTCTCAGTTGGCCCATTTGAGAAACTGAAGTTGGTTGTTGGGATTTTACTTGACTGCAAGGACAGGACTAAAGTTATAAGGATGGATCTGGTATAAGAAAATGTATTCAAATATTATATTCCAATACTTAAATGCTATCATTTTTACCCCTCTCTTGTGTTTCATAGGTGCATTAGAGAACAGAATCTGGAGGATATTTACTCTGAGCTCTATCCTTCATTGTCATATCCCCTCCTCTTCCTGTGTGTCCTGATTCCTGGTGCATCTGGACAGTTTAATTATCTTAGAAATGTTCTAAGACTTGGCCTCTCTGCCCCTGGTAGTAGTGAATTCAACAAGTTCACTACTGGGAAATTTCTGTCTCAGTCCTGAATGTCTTGCCCTATATCAGGGATTCCTAACCTGGTTAATGATAGCCCCTGGTCAACGTTAAGGGTCCATGGCATAAAAAGTTGGGAAGCCCTGCCCTGTATCCTGAGATTGTAACTCTGTTTTGGACTCTACAACTAGGGGAACATTACTCTCTATTCCTGTCTTTCTGACTCCATTAGAATATTGTCAATTTTAATTGGGTCTCCTCTCACTCTTACTGGTGGTGAAAAGTCCTGCCATCCCAGGTATCTGTGTGGTAAAACTTTACAACACTCCTCTGAAATACGTGCATCCCTTTTAGATAGGGAAATCAAACTCCACACCATATTTTTATCACACCAAGGCTCTGATTGTAGCAAGGCTGCCATTTGGGTTGAGGTGGAAATATTTATTCTTGCTGTCTGCCAGGCAGTGTGCAATAGAGCATCCCCCAATGGCATGTCTTCAATTTTGCACAATCATTTTTTTTGTTAGACTTTATGTTTGTAAAGTTTTCCAAAAATTGAAGAGCATCAGGCTCTGATTTATTATCACTGGTCAGATTGATGTAAAATTTGTTGCTTTGTGGTGTTACATACCCCGTAACTGGGTTGCCAAACCAGCAGAAATGGATCACTCAGTTGGAGTCTGGATTACTAGAACTAAGAAAGTTTTATTAAAGAAACAAGCAACACAGTACTCTAATCAAAAGGATAATGAATGCAACAGTTCAGCAATGATAAACACACAGGTACACAGAATTAAGATAACAGGATCAATCAAGCTCTATCGTTGTCTAGGGGTACATGACCAGTTTCAAAGTGATGCAAAGTTCGGTTCAATTTAGTTCAGTTCAGTTCGCAGTAATCGCTGCCGTGGCGATGGACAGTGGGGGGGGGGGGGGGGAAGGAGAGAGAGAGAGCAAAACAAATGAATATTCAAAATGGCTTCCACACACAGGCTTTCGCAGCCAGCTTTCGGGCGAGCCCTTTGTGATGTCATCTGAGGTCACCGACCGTGACCCCCTCCGTTTCCAGATACGATCGCTTCCCTGCGGTGAACCTGGCAGCCAGGCAAGGGTGGACACACACCAGGTTCCCGCCGATCGTGCCTTTCCACCCTGTGCGTCTATGGCCTGGTCCCGCAACCGGCCTTCCAAAACTGCCCACCGACTTGTGAGAGACGCACCGCTTCCAGGGTCTCGTTACCTCGGGTGTCGTGTGTGTCCTGCCTTAGCGAACCTGTCCCTTTTTATCCCCCTGCTGGGGTATCGCCTGTCCATCACTTCAAACAGTTCAGGGTTCAAAGGGGGAGCCGATCTTGACAGCTCTCCTTCCCCTTCATTAACATCTCCAAATGCTGCTCCATTGTTTTCCTTATCTCTCTCTGCTGAAGACAGGTGGCAGACCAACTGCTGATCCCACTGGTGCCAACACAGGCCAGCTAACATCTTAATCTATGTGTATTCTTGTCACAGTGGTAGCAGTACAGTGCTATCAATGATAAAGAAAAGTGCAATAAAAAGGAATAACAAGGTGATGTTCATGAGTTTGTGGACCATTCAGAACTCTGGTGGAGGGGCAGAAGCTGTTCTTGATAAGTTGAGTGAGTGTCTTTGGACTCCTGAACCTCCTTTCTGATGATAGTAACAAGAAGAGGGCACGTCCTAGATGGTGAGGATTGTTAATGATGGATGTTGCTTTTTTTTTCAGGCACCATCTCTTGAAGCTGTCCTATCTATCCTACCAATTACATTACCCTCAAATTTCATTCAGTTAGCCAACAATAGTTTTCATTGCCTCAACCTGTTGATATTTTCCAAGTGTCTTGTTTTCTTATCTTTTAACCTGACGCTTTTCCTCACGACTGATGTTAAACTAGGAACAAGTTTTTTAAAAAAGTTGCTAGTGTGTTTACTCTTTCCTTTTTAAACAGTGGGCTTACATTTGCCACCTCAGTTCCATAGGAACTGTTTCATATTTTGTAGAGTTATGGAAATTAACATCCAATATTTTAACAGCCACCTCCATTGGTAATGTGGGGCTCTGTGTTATCATGTTCTGAGGTTCGAACTGCGCTCTAACATCTTGGGCTATTAAAGGATTATTTGTTGTGTGTGAGCTCTGGTACAGGTACACAGATAGTTTGATATTGCTGTCTTGGCAAAATCTTGTATCCCCATACATGCACTTGTGACAGAGACATAACACAGCCACGAGTAAGAACACTAGCTGATTTTCTCTGCTTGGTCCCAGTGAGAGCAATGTCATCAATGGTCATTGTCTAAAAGCAGTCCAATTTATAGGACATGTGGTAGTGTTCAGCCCACAGCTGACAGACTAAGGACATACTCACTGGGCCATTACAGACTCCTGCTATAAGAGCACAAATAGGGAACGATTGTACTTGTGCCTGTAATGAAATTTTTTGCAGACCAAGTCAAATCATCAAGGGAGAAAGATTTCCTTTCTGTGCTTTGTAGTGAAACCATCAACCTCTTTTTTATGAGGAGTTTACAATTTTATTTCACATTGCGTTCAGAGAAAATAATCCCCAAGAAATAACAAGAGGGAGTGGAAATAACATGATCTCAATCTTGATGCACATTTTAAATCTTGCCAATTCTTGTGTTGGAAAATCAGAACGTTGATAAATGCTGCAGTTCACCAGATTGTCTAATATTTCTTTCAGTCTCATGCTTGCCCATTCCCTTGAAAGCTAGAGCTGCCAAGAGAATAAAGTGTATTTTTTAATGTAACAGGTATATTTATTAACTCCAAAGCACAGCTATATGTTTGACTTTTGCGGTTTTTGGGGAATTCTAATTGATTTGGTTCCTTGTTTTAAAGGATCCCAGGACGGCGTTCTCCGATCTCTTTTCCATCTGTGATCCGTTCCTCTCCAACTTATGGTAAACTGACTAATGCCTCGCGCCAAATACGGCTGATATCACACTTCAATGACATTTATGCCAATGAGCGTCTGAATGCACAAAATCTCCTGAGGCGTTACGTTGATGATCTAGAGATGGTACAGCGAATAATATTCATTGCAACCGCAGTAAGTAGAATCATAGCTGAGTGACACGTTGCAATATAGTCCGGTATTTCCTTGTGGCCCTGCAGACCTAGTATTGTTTTTGATGAAAACCCAACTTTTAGGGATTTGGATTAGATGCAGCTTTGTTTCTGAGGTGTGTAAACTGTGAATTCTCATTAATTTTAGTGACCAGCTAGTCAAAGCTCTGAAAATAACATGAATTGACTTCTGTCCATTCATTATATAAAAAAAATATCAGACAGCACGAGGTGGCCTATCTGAGTTGAACCAAAGCTTGAAGAGACTTTTTTCCACAGAAGAAGAATTTCTTATTCCAGTCAGTTGTAGATGTTCAGTCATTGCGTCAAGGCAGAAATTTAATAAGCAGACTGACGGTTCTTTTAAAATAAGAGTGGATCACATTGGGATCTAGGGATATACATAAATTCATATAATCCCTGTTACAATAAAAAAAAGTTCAATTTTATTGACATTCAACTGTATATATGTATACCGCGAAATGAAACAGCATTCCTCTGGGCCAAGGTGCACAACACTGTACATATAACTCCCACACAACAAAGTAATATCTTCACAAATCGATTAATACATAATAAAATATAT
The DNA here is from genome assembly GCF_030028105.1 of Mobula birostris. Lineage (NCBI taxonomy): Eukaryota > Metazoa > Chordata > Chondrichthyes > Myliobatiformes > Myliobatidae > Mobula > Mobula birostris. The sequence goes on along the minus strand of NC_092372.1, from coordinate 61,645,505 downwards.
TCCAGAAGAGTTGACATTTAATATAAGGTACTTTTACAACACAAGTCAAAAAGTAAGCAGTGTAGTGCTACCGGCACTTCATGAGTGATGAGGCCTGGGGAGCGGCAGGGAGTTCAATAGTCTCGTGTTGTTTCCCATTCTGACCCATGTTGGGCCTTAATCCAAAACAACTTTAGACCTGCAGGGCCTTTAGTAAATGGCGTTCTACAAAGTTGTGTGCAATTGAAATACAATTGCTCATTAATGGATGAAAATGAGCCAATGCAGAAGTTGTGTTAAATTTCTAACCTTGATTGGACCACATTAGGTACTGGTTATACTTCAGGCCTCTATGATGTGTGTCTACAGAAATAATGGGGGGCGGGGGTAGTTGGAAGAATAATGGGAGCTGAGAGTCTACAGTTATCAGCTGAGAATGAATACTTGGAGTGTTTTTTTTGATAAAAGTGCCTTAGGCAGGGGTTCCCAATGTTTTTATGCCATGGACCAATACAATTAAGCAAGAAGTCCATGGACCCCAGGTTGGGAACCCCTGGTCTAAGGGATGGTGGACTTCATGAGTTTGAACTTTCCCACTATACAGCACCATCACATTGCAAGATTGTCACAATAAACTCCTAGAAGATTTCCAAAATTTTTGTCAGCAGTTTGATTGTGGAGATTGCATCCAGTTCAGAAATAAAGCATTGACTTTAGGGGGAAACTGGACAGATAAGGGAGAAAGACAAGATGTGCAGATGGGGTGACGTAACATAAGGTGGAAGATGTAATGTGTTGACTATAGAAGTTATCATTGATGATTTAGTGGTTTTTTTTGTGCTGTGATTAAAAGCTATGCAACTTCTACTAAAACCCTATGCTAGGCATGGAGGAGGCTGTGAGTGCTGGAGTCTCAGAAAATGCATTCTGTTCTTTTGGGTTTTGCCTTTACTGAGTACTTCCCTGAAATCTCACCAACACATTGTTTATAAATTGAATCACCACTTGATGTATACAAACCAACAAGGCACAAAGTTCAGATGCAATTACATGCTTTTCTTTTTTTCTATCAGTCCTCTTTATCAATCTTGGTTGTGCCTTGTATTATAAACTTTGGTAAATTCCCTTTTAAAGCAGTTAGCTGGTGAGCAAACAGAGTCCTTTAAACGTCCATTATATTGGAGCAAGTGTTTTGATCTCAATCTATTGGAGTGATGCAGCTGCTTCTAAGGCAACACACACAAAATGCTGAAAGAACCCAGCAGGTCAGGTAGCATCGGTGGAAATTAATAGACGGTCAGCATTTCAGGCTGAAACCCTTCTTCAGGACTGAGAACAGGGGAAGGTGCCAGAATAAAAAGGTGGGGGGAGGGGGGAGGAGGCTGGCTTGAAGGTGATGTGTGAAGCCAGGGTGGGTGGGAAAGGTAAAGGGCTGGAGAAGGAGGAATCTGATGGGAGAGGAGAGTGGGCCATAAGAGAAAGGGAAGGAGGAGGGGATCCAGGGGGAAGTGATAGGCAGGTGAAAAGAGGTAAAGGGTCAGAATGGGGGGGGGGGGGGAGAAGAAATTGATATTCATGGCATCAGGTTGGAGGCTACTCAGAGGGAATTTAAGGTGTTGCTCCTCCACCCTGAGGGTGGCCTCATCTTGGCACAAGAGGAGGCTATGTTCTGACATATGGGAATTAAATTGTTTGGCCACCAGGAGCTCCTACTTGTGGCAGATGGAACAGAAGTACCCGATGAAGCGCCCCCCCCCTCCGTTTGACAGGTCTCACCAATGTAGAGGCGGCGGCACAGGGAGCACTGGACACAGTAGAGTAGAGAACCCCAGCGGATTCGCGGGTGAAATGTTAGCCTCTTCAGCATGTTTGCATGCAGTTTCCATGATGAGCACTAGATGGCAGTGCAGACCATAACCCGATTCTGGTTCCGGTGGGCAGTATTCACAACCTCAGCTCCATAAGGGAACTATTGTGGTTTGACGGTTAGTGATCAGGAACAGATGGTACATTAGCAAGAGTATATCCAGGAGAAATAGTCTAAATTATCTATTGCTTAAAGTAAAGACCAGGGGTAGTGCAGAATGGCAAGAGGAATCTGTGGAGTGAAGTTTTATTTGGATATTTTTGAATTGACAGAGGTCAAATTAGCTTTTGTCATAGTATTGCTGAGTGAGGTGGTTTTTAGGTGCTGAAAGCTTGTTGGAACTATGCAGAGTAGGCGGATCATGGTGTGGCCCAGCATGCAATGCTACTTTAACACCCATGCTGCTATTTGAGTTCAATGGTCAGGCTAACATCCTGTCTTAAACAAGAGTTGGCTATACATTCCTTCACCATCGCTAGGCTCAGGTCCTGGTACCTCCCTCTAACAGAACCCCTCAGACTGCAGCGATTCGCAAAGGCGGCTCGCCAGGGCGGTTAAATGCAGGCTCAGACTGTGAAGCCCACCTCCCTGAATACATGCATATAATCAGTGAAGTGACTCTCACCAGGGGTTCTCACACACTTAGGCATTACTTGCAGACTAGTTGCTGGTTAAATTGCTTGTTATTACAGCTGCACTTGCAAATGTTTGGGACTTGCTTTAGCTGGTCAAAGTTGACTGCTGCTCAAGGAAATTACGTTGACTTCTGACTTGAGATGCTTCCACAGTGATGGTTGGCATTTGCTGTGCAATAGAGCAGGACTGGGGCACTGGTCAGGAGGCTGTTAAAATGAAGGGAAGGAGTACTCTCTTCTCATTGCTATATCCAGCCAGTGTCTTCGGGGAACAGTTCTTGAACCCTGGCGAGGAACAATGGGTGCGAATGTTTAAGGATGTTCTCACTGAAAGCTGTCATCCTCTGCAGGCACAACAGTGCAAGGGTCACAACAGCGCAAGGGTCAAATTGATACTGGCTGCCTGCATGACTGGAACAACCGATCAGTTTGTACCTAAAGCTGAATATGCTCACAAGATAGTTCCTTCAGTATTCAGTGTGTATTGCTCCAGATTTTCAGCATCTGCAGAATCTCTTGTGACAACATCTTCCATATTGCCGCTTGCCGTCCACTCGCAATTGCATAAAGGATGTTATTTATAATCCTCATTCAAAGGGAGCTGAATGCTCTCCACTTTCATTTGGTAGAGAGCGGGAGGTGACTCTCTTCTTTCCCACAGTATAGCTCGTCACTGACTGCAAAGCATTGCATTATGGGTGCTACATTGGTGCCAAAATCCAGGTGGTGTGTGACCACAGGCTGCTAGTGAGGCATTGTCCCACTTCTCTTCTCTCCCCCCACCCCCCAATTATTGCTGTGTAGCCTGTTCCCTCTTGTGTGTCTATTGACTGCCTTCTGGTTCTTCCACTTGCACTAGAGGTCGTTTACAGCCATTAGCAATTTGCCAGCCAGCATATGTGAGGAAGCACATGGCATCATAGGGCAGCATTTGAGTATAAAGCCCTATCACTGCTGGCACCTTCCAGCATGAATGTTGCAGACCTCTGGGCTGGTTAGTGGACAAAACTGCAACTAAGGCATGGGGGTAGTGAGAGGGATCGAAAGATGAAAACCAGGGGAGTGGAAACTGACAGGGATGGAAAGATGAAATATGCCTTTCTAACAGATAATGGGTTACTGTAGTTATTACCACTCTTCAAAGGCAGTGCCTCACCCTCACCAGTCCCAATAAATAGGAATTGACCGCTATTTTTTTCTTTTTTTATTTCCTCTCTCCTCCTGATCTTGCTGCATCCCTTCATCCCCTCCCCTCCTCTCTCCCTGTACACCACACTCCACCATTCTCTTATTAGATTCTATCATTGTCATTCCACCTTCTCACATCATTCCCTCCCTCATCTGCCTATTTAATCCCCTCACCTGTATCCACCCATCACTCACCAGCTCCTCCTCTCCCCCTTCTATTTATACCGGCTGCCTCCCTCTTTCCCCAGTCCAGATAAAGGTTTTCGACCCAAAACACCGTCTGTCTATTTCACTCCATTAATACTGCCCGACCCACTGAGTTCCTCCAGCATTTTCTCTGTTGCTCTGGAATGAAAACAGTAGACCACAGGAACAGGCCCTTTGTCCCCATCCTATCCCATGGACACAACTGCTCGCTGCTCGGACACCAGCTGGCTCTCTGCGGCACCACTACAGCGTGAGCGTCAGACTCCGAGCTGCTCCAGGCTGATCACTGCCTCCTCAGCCCTCGCAGCTAACTGCATGCCAGCTCACAGCCTCTGCAGTTCACCAAGCGGCTCAGATCACAAGCTGGCTGGTTGCTCTCTGCACAGCTGCACCCTCCCAGCGAGAGTTGTGGTGGCACTCTGCTACCAACTGACCCCAGAGCTGTACAGCGCAGAACCACCCGTCTGACCCAGATCCACGCTGATCATTATGCACCTGCTTATACTCGTTACACGAATCTGTTTCGTGCTCTCCACGTTGCTTCCTCCACCCTCACCCTCTGAGATGCTTCTACTGGAGAGGCAGCTTGACCCTGGGATGTGGGAGGAAATCAGGCCACCTGGTGGGGGGAGGGGGGGATCCCATCCAGTTACAAGGTGAATTTGGGGACTCCACACAAATAGCACCAGTGGTCAGGAGTGAACGCTGGTTGCTGGAGCTGTGGGGCAGCAGCTCCACTAGCTGTACCTCTGTGCCATCTCAGATGGTCCTCTGAACTAAATACACCCTAATGCAGTACCGGAGTTAGTGGCTACAAGCAGGAGATCACGGTGTCACTGCCTTCATTGTTACTGTCATCTTCATCCCGAACTGCCCAAATAGTATTCTAAAAATGCAGGGAGTTAAAATCATGTTAGATGTTGTAATATTCATAAGGGGAATTTTTAAAAAATTCTCTTTTTAAAATGATGTTGCCTTTTTAGGCAGTAATGGTTTGGTACTCAATTACAACCAAGTCTACAATTTTCAGGGATTTAACAAGGGATTAGTTTACAAACTGAAATTTGCACCAGTCTGATTTCTCTTGATTCCCTTGGAGAGGCCGCAGAGTAGACACCCGAAGTGTGGAGAAGCAGTGTATCAGTGACAGTGGCTACACATTAAACTACTAGTGTGCAGAATTCCCAAAGCTCATGGAGCATTGATAGTGGAGGGCATCAGTTTCCGTGTGACTATTACTGTGGAATCTCGGCCAGTGTATGTGGGTGATGAGGGTCGAAGCTGTTAAAATGACCTTTGTGCAAACTGGTAGGGGTGCACGTTTGTGAATCTTGGTGATGGAAGCAAGAGGGTACTGGAACACTTCAGTTTTAAGTCTGGGTTCTGAGTGATGAGGATCGTTGGTAGGTGAGATTGTAATGAACTTGAGCGGTGCCTGATGATGTCAGTGCAGTTGAAGAAACACTTTGTGGACCCTTACTAATCATGTAGTAGTTGCTTGCTACTCATGTGGCAATGCATCCAGGTCCTCTGAGTCCAACTCCTGCTATTGACCTTCAAAGTATCTGTTCCCGCTGCCTTTTAAGTGTGTGCTCAGAGGCTCTTGCACTGTAAAATTCTATCCTAGCATGACAGGATGTCTATTTTATACTGCAACTGGTATTTCTTTTCAGGCTGTGCCAAATCTACAGCTTCCTGCTAGTGCTGAACCTAAGCCAACGTTTGAAGATTTTGTAATTGCAGACATTTGAGCACTTGTTTAAAGTAAGATGCACTATTAAGAAGGGATGCAGGAAGGGCTCGACTGGTCGAACAGCATCTGTGGAAAGAGAAATTGGTCAATATTTTGGTTCAGTGATGGTTCATCAGTATTTGGAAGGGATGTTGGTTATACCAACTCTAAAAGTCTAAATGCTTAGCAAATGAGAACTAGAGGCCATAATTTTAAAGTGAGTGGGGAAATATTTAATAGGAACAAGAGGGAGGTCAGGATATGGAATGATCTGCCAGAAACCACAAGGTCATTAGACATAGGAGTAGAATTGGGGCATTCAGCCCATCGAATCCACTCCGTCACTTCATTATGGCTGATCCCAGATCCCATTCATCTGCCCTCTCACCATATCCCTGGATGCCCTGATCAATCAGGAATCTATCAACTTCTGTTTTAAACATACCCATGGCTTGGCCTCCACCATGGTTTATGGCAGACCATTCCACAGATTCACCACTCTTTGGCTTAAAAAAAAAAAAAAAAAAAATCCTCCTCCTTTGTTCTAAAAGGCACCCCTCAGTTTTGAGACTGTGCCCTCTAGTTCTGGACGCCCCTACCAGAGGGAACATCTACCATTTCTAGTCCTTTCAACATACAGTAGGTTTCAATGAAATCCCCATGCATTCTTCTAAATTCCAGTGAATACAGGGCCAAAGCTGCCAAATACTCTTCATATGTTAACCCCTTCAATCCCAGAATAATCCTCATGAACTTCCTCTGGACTCTCTCCAATGATAGTACATCCTTTCTGTGATTATGGGGCCCAAAACCGTTGACAACACTGTACGTGCGGCCTGACTAGTGTCTTATAAAGGCTCAGCATTACCTCCTTGTTTTTGTATTCTATTCCCCTTGAAATAAGTGCCAACATTGCATTTGCCTTCTTTACCACAGACTCGACCTGTGAATTAACTAATTCGCATGGGTTAATCTAATTTTCTGGTTGCCAGAAAGAAGCTGCCTCAGCACAGCATTGTCCTGACCTTTATAAACCTGGGGAAAATTCTAGTTGGGGTATAAATGTTAAATGGTAAGTCATACTGAATTAATCAGCAAATCATTTTGTCCAAATGGAAGCAGTTGCTCTCCTACCAAACCAATCGAAGTCAGAAATCTAAATCCCAGATATTCTTGTCTCTGTACTTTTCATGATTGCATGTGCACAGAGAGAAAGAAAAATCACGGAATGAATAAGTAGATAATGAGAGATTTTTATTTTAGGCAATGTTGTTGGGTGAGAAAGATAAATTTTTCAAATGCAATTTTTTAAAATGTATTTTCAGGCTTGGGAATCTAGACTTTGCTGAAAAAGTCAGCATTCACTGCCTCCTTCAATTCTCCTTTAGTAGGTGGTGTTGAGTTTCCTTGTTAAACCTCCATCTTCCATCTGGTGAAGGTACTCCCACAGGGGTATTCAGTGGGGAAAATGCCAACATTTAGGCACAGCAACAAATAAACACTGGTGATACAGTTCCAAGATGAATGGCGGAGCAGACTTGATGGGCTGAATGGCCTACTTCTGCTCCTATATCTTACGGTCTTAAGGTTGTGTACACAATTTGGTGTGGAACGTCCTGATGGTAGAAGAATTGGGAGGAATTGAAGGAGTATTCTGGGTGTACAACAGAAGTACATTTTGTAGATGGTACTGTATACAGTGTATCCATGGCGAATTGATAGTGGAGGGAATTTGGTGAGATTGATCAAATGACCTGCACTGCCCTGAATGCTGTCAAACTTCTTTCATATTTTTGGTGCTGCTGTTATTCAAGAAAGTGGGGAGTATTCCACCATCCTGTAGATGCTGGCAAGGCCTTGGTGTCAAGAGGTGTATCACTCTGGGATGCCCTGCTCTTCTAACCGCAGTAGTTCAACGGCTGGTCCAGTTTAGTCTCATTGTTGACCTTCCCAGGACGTTGTTGGGAGCAGCTCTATGATGATAATGCCATTGAACATTATGGGTAGCTGCTTAGACTTAAAGATGGTTATTGTCCGGCAGTTTAGTGACAAGAGCATTATCTGCCTCTTAACAATTCAAGCCTGAATGTCGTCCTGGTCTTATTCCATGTAGTTTGGTTCACGACTACATTCTTCTGTCATGTTCTTTTGATGGTGTTCTTATTATCTGTTCCCGTTCACTCAATAACCAGACAACTTTGCTTGCAGCTTATCCCCATGATTACTGTTTTCCTCTTTTCAGAGACCTGCCTCCTCTCACACCTCCCTGCAGCTTTACAGACTGATTTTTGTCTCCTTGTCAGTTCTGACCAGGAGTCACTGACCTGAACAATTAACAGTTTCTCCTCCCATGTGCTGAATATTTCCAGCATTTCCTGTTTTTGTTTTGACTATCTCTTTCCCTATGACGATAATGCCTAATAACTAGGGAGAGGGGTTCAGACCTGGAGGAGCTGTTTGTTTAAATCAGTGCACCACAACAAAGCAAACATGTCAAAGATGGAAATGACTTCTAAAGGATCAGACAGTACCAGCAGAACTGTGTCTAAACTGAATGCTTCTGCTCCCGTTGACTTTAGGAGGCTTTTCAAGCAGCAAAAATGGCGTTCCGACAATTCAAACTGCGGGTACGGAAAACATTGTCGCCATCACACCTTGGCCCAGAGTTGCTGGATGACAATGTGATGGATTACATCATTCGCAATCAGGATCTCTACGATGTCCAGTCCAGCATCGATGTATGTATCTATAAAGAATGTGTCAGTTCCTGCATTTATTGCTAATTCCATTTTTAGTTGTACATCTTTCTTTGTATAAGTTAGTTCAATAATTTATATTGACCATATGCTGAAGAAATCCCCCAGAATTTCTGAACCTTTCACCCAATTTGTGTGTGATATTAAAATTCATGTGGATTAGAAAAACCTCAGAATTTGCAGAAACATACTTATTCGTGCAATGCTGATCTTGCCACATCGTAGTTTAAAACATCAAAATGATTAGTGAGCAAAAACAAGAGGAAGTAATAGATAATTTATGTACATTAAATGCATACACAGAGCCAGTGTTTCCATTCATTAATTTAAAAGATGTTAATTATCTTATCAGACCAAATGTTAGTTTTACTGGGCAGTCAAAACAATGTTAAAATAGTAACACACACAAAATGCTGGAAGAACTCATCAGGTCAGGCAGCATCTATGGCGAGGAACAAAGAGTAGATGTTTCAGGGAGAGACCATTCATCAGGACTATTTAGTATTAAAATAGTTTAGTGGCCTAGGAATCCATCTGTATTTTTAATGGTGCACTGAAGACTGATTGTGTAGTTTGCCTATATTTTAACATTAGTGTTCAGTGCACAAAATTGCTCAGTATCTGACCCAAAGTATCAGTGTTGCCATTTGATAGTTCGCATTCTTGACATTCAGGAATGGGCAAGACGTCCAGAAAATGGGTTTGGGAAAATGCCTGACTAAAAGGTTGTAGTTGGAGCTTGAATTGGGCTTTGAATCATATTTGTACTAGAAGGTCCACTGAGATCATGAGTGGATGGGCATCAGTGGGGAATGGAAGGAGAGCAGGTAACACAAATCAATTCAAGGACTTCCAATTGGACCAGGTTATGGTGCTTGGTCCAGGAGGAGGCAGCACTCCAAAGCAAGGGTGACCAGCAACTGATGCTGCATGGAATTGTGTTCTAATGTCCTGGTAGTAAGTGCTTTTCTTTTCCTGATCAAAATCGAGTGCTGAAACCATGGAAAAAGGCAGTTCCCACCTGCATTCTATCACTTGTGATGCCTCTTCAATTTTGAAGAGGTATCCTAGGTAATGGAAAGCAGGTGGGACACTCAGGAACACCTAAATTTGCTGCCATACTAGGAGACTGGCTCCCCATTCTTCAATAATCTAATTCGCTGTTATGTATAAGTATACTATTCCATATGTTGTGGTGAGATTAACTTCTGGGTGAGAGTTATTATTGTATACTATAACCACATGCATACTTGATTGTCACCATTTACAAAACCATATTAACATTGTTTTATGATAATCTAAGTCAGGACCAAATGCTGGCAGATTGCCCTCTTTAAGCTAAAATGTTTTTTTTTCATCTGTGAATAAGCTTTAGATATTGGAGTATGCACTGCATTTTAAATAAGCTTTCACTAACTCTTTGAGATGGCCACTTGTTGTAAGTGAGGAAACGGATTCGATAAGTCTCACGGACAAGGACTCTGGACACAGTCTTGGTAGTAAAGGATTTTATTTACAGAAGGCAAATGTGGGAAAATGGCAACAAGCAACACGCACACAATTTACAGTAGTCAGATCAGCAATAAAACACCCGCGGACAACTAATAAAATCGCGTGGGAACAAAGTACACGCGCGCACACACATACAACCAAGGGAAAAGTCAATACAATACCCAGCACCCCTTGACTCTGTGCGGGCATGGCTCTTATGATATCAGGGGCGATACCCACACCCCTAACCCCATTCAATGCACAACTCACCAACGACAGGGTGGTCCCTCGGAGGTAGCAAAAAAAGAGAGTGGGTCAAGCACACCTGGCTTCCTTTATAATACAGCAGGGCTGATGAATCCAGCCCAGGTGATTCACAGGGAAGCCAATGGCTCGGTGCCAGCAGAGTTAAGCTGATTACAAAGGCCAATTGCCCAAGGTCAAGTACAAGGCTAATTAAAGGGGCCAATGGTTAGGTGTGCATTGATGGGTGAGGAGGGGTCAAACCTTGATTGGCAGGTGGCCTGTCTTTCCGACTAGGTAGTGGACAGTGCTGTCACGTGACAGTCACGACCCCTCCAATACACCACTAAAATCTTTCCATTGATTTATTACTAATTTTAAATTCACTCATTTCAATGATTTTTTTTCTAAAACTACAAGCTAGCCAATATCATCTGACTGTTGGTGAGTCAGTCAATGTTTTGATATAAGAGGTGAATAATTCATCAGTAACCTGTGAGAATTTTTTATATAGTGGATGAGACATATTCTAGTACAGGATAGCTCATTTAAAAAGATCAACTTGTATTTCAACAGGATGTGATCCGTAGCATTAGTGTCCATCCAAAGATCTCCATGCCGCCCGAAGTTGACTTTATATTGATCAGCAGTTTTATCCGTGAAATTTGCCGTGTAGCCTTTGCCATGCAGACACTGGAGCCCCCACTTGACATAGCCTTCATGGCGGATGGTGAACTCTTCAATGAGAATAAGTAAGAGTGCCTTCCATTGTATCAACAGCAACAAATTCCATTTAGTGTTTTTTTTTCCTTTTTAAGCCTTTTTATTAATTGTTGAAAATCAACAACAAAAAATACATTGAAGTGATCGAGTCAACATATCAATATGTACAATAAGAGTTAAACTATCAACCAAGTTAAACAATGTATCAATAATAATTAAAAAAAAACAAAATGTTAAAGCGTTTTTTTTTGGAAAAAAGAAAGAAGGAAAAAGAACCCCTGCTAAATAAAACAAAAAAAAACCCTAACAAAAAAAAACCCATTTGGAGCACAAACCCGGAGCGATACGCCATACAAGCTTCCATAAAAGAAAGACATCAATCCGCCAACCAAATCCATTTACCCAAGAATTAGAAGGAGACCATCTTAATTAACTCAAATCAAATGATAGTAACCAGCAAAAGAGCCCCACCTTTTCTCAAAGTCAAATCGAGGATCAAAAGTTTGACTTCTGATTTTCTAGTGTTTTTTAATGTAGCAAATCATCCTCAAGTAATTCATGGGAGCACTGCTGAATTTAAAAATTCACATCTATCTATTTAAGGAGATAGTAGGACGGATTTGTTCATAGCTAGAACTGAAGGAGCAGGAAGTTACTGATTTTAGGTGTTTATGAAAGAATCCTTCAGCTTGGAGATAGTTTAACGATAAAAGCTAACTTTATTTATCATGGGTACAGTGAGATGCTTCATTTGGATCAAGTCAGTGAAGACTGTGCTGGACAGTCCACAAGCGTTCCTTCCTGAGCAAGCATAGCATGCCCTAACCGTACATCTTTGGGATGTGGGAGGAAGCCAAAACATCCAGAGGAGACCCACGTAGGGTGAATGTACATGGAGCAACAGGAATTGAAACCCCAGATTAGTAACTGCTGTGCTACAAAGTGTTGTGCTGCCACACTACCATGCCGCCCCAGTTGACAATCAAACTGTTAACGGTGGAGCAAGAACTCAGAACAAATAGAGAGCAGGCACTCAAAGTGTACTTGAGGTGGTTATAGCGATGAGGAAGGACTGAGACCATTTGAAAACTGAAGTTTAAGAGTTGAGATGGTGCTTTTCTTGGGGGCCATGTAAGTTATGGGGTAATGAATGATGGATGAAATAGACTTGATGTGAGTTTATAAAATGGATCATCTGAAAATCTGTCCAAGCTTCTGCAAAGTAGAATGAGCAGTGGTTTGGAGTCTATCAGCATTATTTGTTGTATAAGTAATGCAGGCAGAGTTGCGGAGTTTGCTGAGAATGGCAATATTAATAGATATTTGCAGGATCAGAAACACAGCTTGGATCAAGTCTGACATCAAGCTTGTTTCAGTTGGGACAGGTGCTGTGGAGAGGGAGAAGTAATGACCATTTGCACAGATCAGCTATATTGCCAGTATTCAGCTGGAGGATATTTCTGCTTGTTTAGTGTTCTAGAGACATTGTAGGTAAAGATGTGTTTGATCAGTGTACATGTGGAAACTGCAAACATAATGGTATGACCATTGCTTAAATCATCAGTGAGGTATACTGGTATTGCCTCTGCACCTGGAGAAAACATGCTGAATAGCCCAAATTGGCTTCCAGTTTCCTCATTATAACACTGGCTACATTTTGCTTATAAAGCATTTCTCAACATTCTGAAGTTGTTTAAGCAAAGCCAGCATATCAAGTTAGAGGTGTCATATTTATTGAGAGCCATTGAAGATTCATAACTCATGAAAGATGCCCCAATTTTCAGGAGGAAAAGGACCAAGAAGTAAAAACATCTTTTACTTTAACAGCATCACAAATGGGAGAATGCCTATGGTTTTGATGGCTACCATTTTCTGGCTATTCAGTAATTACTTGTGCTAAATCAATACAGCTGAGTATATTGAATAACTTGCTGAGGGCAACAATCTGTCTTAAACTTTATTTTTGATATTTTATGAATTAATAATCCTCCATACAGGCATTGCTGCGATATTCCTTGGGCATCTTTTTACTTGTTTAAAGTTGCAGGATAATCAGTGATACCTTTTAAACAAATTAATTTATCACTGTTGGTATCCCAGTTGACCTTTTAAGCTAGAAATCATTATTAATGTTATAGTAGTCGCAAGCTTTGTGGATTTAACTAGCCTTTCATTATGTTCTATTATAACACGTGTTAACCTATTTGCTTAAAATTTGTAACTACTATGCAAAAACAGATAAAAAGTTCCAAATGAGCATGAGCTCATCAATTTATATTCCCAACTTTTACTAGTTTGTTATTAAAATAGAGTAAACAGAGAATCTAACTATCATTTTGTAATGATGTAAGGGAGAAATTATATTGCAAAAAGGCAGTTATATAAGCTGCTAATAACAGATTATACCATAATATTACATGATCTCGATTGTAGTAGAGTGAATTCTACAGATCCCCTCTATACCCCTCGTCTGTTCAAAAGCAAAATATTGCAGATGCTGTAGATCTGAAGTAAAAACAAAATGAAAATTTAGGGAATATTCAGCATCTGAGGAGAAAGGAAGAGTTAATGTTTCAGGTTAATGATTATTTTTGTCTGACTTTAAGGAATCTGTTGCACGTTCAATTTGTTGCAAGCCCTAATATTTAAGTTATCAGCTTAACTTTATCAGTTTAACTTTAGTTATCAGTTATCATTCAAAGTTGCTTAAAGGCTGTACACCTTTCCAAAATTATTCCCCTATTCTTGCAATTTTTTTCCACAGATCACATTTGCCTTTCTTTATCATAGAATGCTAGTATAATGTGAGCATTCATTTTGAGAGGACTAGAACATAAAAGCAATGATGTAATGTTGAGACTTTATAAAGCACTGGTGAGGCCTCACTTGGAGTATTGAGAGCAGGTTTGGGCCCCTTTATCTAAGAAAGGGTGAGTTGACATTGGAGAGGGTTCAGTGAAGGTTCATGAGAATGATTCCAGGATTGAAAGGGTTGCCATACGAGGACCTATTGGTAGCTGTGGGACTGTACTCTCTGGAATTCAGAAGAATGGAGGGGGGGGGAGGGATATCATCAAAACCTATTGAAAGGTCTCGATAGATTGGATGTGGGGAGTCTAGGACCAGAAGGCACAACCTCAGAATAGAGGGTGCCCATTTAGAATGGAGATGAGGAGTAATTTCTTTAGTCTGGGAGTGCTGAATTTGTGGAATTCATTGCCACAGGTGGCTGTGGAGGCCAGTCACTGGGCATATACAAGACAGGTTGATAGGTTATTGATTGGTCAGGCCATGAAGGGTTACGGGGAGAAGGTAGGAGACTGGGGCTGAGAGGGAAGGGGATCAGTCATGACAAAATCAGAGCAGACTCCGTGGGCAAAATGGCCTAATTCTGCTTCTAGATCTCATGGTCTTATCAGTGTAAATCTTACTCAGATTTTGATATTACAAACATTATGCAAAAGCAAGTCTTTTGCTGTTGAATTCATTAAATTATAAACCTGACTGTTCATCTAAAATTGGATACAGATAGTAGTGCAAGAAGCCAACAAAATCTAAGAGCATTAGTAACATGCACATGATGCAGGAAAACTCAGCAGGTTCCAGGCAGCATCAATGGGGGGGGATAAAGAGAATTGATGTTTCGGCAGAGACCCTCTATCAGGACTCGTGATGAAGGGTCTTGGCCTGAAACGTCGACTCCATTACTTTCCATAGATGCTATCTGACCTGCTGACTTCCTCTGGCATTTTAACACTGGATTTCCAGAATTTTTTTAAATCTAAAAGCAATGGTCAGCAAATTTCACAAAGCTGCCTCAACTCTGGCAATGATTAGCTGAGAGTGTGCTGGAAATGGCCTGTTTCTGTGCTGAACATTGAGTCTGTTTCTGTCAGGCCATCTGTCCAGACCAGTGGTTGTGCTCCACAGGAATCTCCACCCACACAGTGTTTGCTTGTATCTAATCCTGTCAGCACATTCTTCTGTTCCCTTTTCCTTGTGTTTATTGAATTACCCTTGAGTGTCTCAGCTATCACTTACATTAGCAAGTTTGATACTCTAACCATTTCAAAAGTACAGGAATAGATCACTCAGTCCCATGAGCAAGTTTGGACTTTCTTTTTTCTTTGATCTTGCATGGTGGACTGGTCCAGAAGACAAGATCACATGGAATATCATAAACACAAGAAAGTCTGCAGATGCTAGAAATCCAAAACAACATGCTGCAGGAACTCAGCGGGTCAGGCAGCACCTATGGAGATGAACAAACTGTCATCCCTCCCCTCCAATCTTCCGCCCAGCGTATCCCTGCAAAGGGGCCCAAGTGCTACACCTGCCCATACACCACCTCCATCTCCATTCGGTGCTCCAAACAGTCCTTCCAGGTGAGACAACACTTCACCTGCAAACTTGCTGGGGTTGTCTATTGTATCCAGTGATCCCAATGTGGTCTCCACTGCATTAGTTCGACCCGTTGTAATCTAGGGAAACGCTTCATCAAGCACCTCCACTCCATACACCAAAAGCAGAACTTCCCAGTGGCCAAACATTTCAATTCCAATTCCCTTTCCTATTTTAACATGTTGGTCCATTGCCTCCTTGTGTGCCAAGATGAGGCCACCCTCAGGGTAGGAGAACAACGCCTTGTATTCTATCTGGGTAGCTTCCAACCTGATGGCATGAACATCAATTTCTCCTTCTGGTTTTTTTAAAAAAAAATATATTTTCCTCCCTTCCCTTCTTCCTCTATTTTCCACTCTGGCTTTTGACCTCTTCTCACCTGCCTATCACTTTGCCCTGGGTCTTCTCCTCTTTCTTTCTCCTAAAGTCTACTCTCCTCCCCTATCAGATTCTTTCTTCTCCAGCCCTTGAGGTTTCTTACCTACCTGGCTTCCCCTGTCACTTTCCATCTAGCCTCCTTCCCCCCCCCCCCCCCCCCCAACCACCCAACCTTTTTATTCTGGCATCTTCCCCCTTCCTTTTCAGTCCTGAAGAAGGGTCTCGGCCCGAAATGTCGACTGATTATTAATTTCCACAGATGTTGCCTTACCTGCTGAGTTCATCCAGCAATTTGTGTGTGTTGCTTAAGATTAAATGAAATCCAGATAGAGCTCGATAACTGTATCTGGTTTGGTGAAGTGAATGAAGATGGTGGTGGAGGGCTGCATTTCAGACTGCGGAGCAGTGACCAGTTGTGTTCTGCATCTGCTGTTTGTCATGAATTAATGATTTGGATGAGAATGTAATTATCATGGATAGTATGTGTGCAGATGACACCAACGTTGTTGGTATAATGGACAGTGAAGAAGGTTATCTAAGATTACTGGGAAAGTGGCCTAAGGAACGGCAGATGGAATTTAACATTGTAAAAAGCAAAACCCTGCACTTGTCCAAGTTTAAACTATGGGAGGACTTGCACAGTAAATGTCCCTGGAACAGAGAGACCTAGGCGTACAATGCATTCTTTCCTAAAGATGGTAATACAAGTAGGCAGAAAAGTGAAGAAAGCATTTGATACCAATGACTTCAAAGTCAGTCAAGTTTACTACCATATCTACAACTTCATTAATGTATAGGTGCAATGAAAACTTGTTTGCAGCAGCTTCGTAGGCACATGGCATCAGGTACATGGCTTGCACAAGAGGAAGCACAAATTGTACATAAATTAGAACAAAAAAAATCTAATTCCATTGGAGTGCAATGTGGTCATAGTGCTACTATACTGAGATAGTGATTAGAATTGTGCAGTTTAGTTCAAGGGAGTACTTGTTCTTGAACTTGGTACTGTAGGACTCCAGGCTTCTGTACCTCCTGCTCATCTGTCAGGCATTGCATACAACACACAATTCATTGTTGAGATCACACTTGGAGTATAGTTTGCAGTTCTTGTCGGCTAGCTATAGAAAAGATTCACAAAGATGTCACCAAGACAGGGGGGCTTGAGTTATAAGTTTTTTTTTTTCCAGTTGTATAAAGAATAGAAGGAGGTGAGAGTTGATATTGGACCACTGGAAAATGACACTGATGAGGTAGTAATGGGGGACAAAGAAAAGGCAGATGAACTTAAGTACTTTGCTTCAGTCTTTACTGTGGAAGACACTAGCTGTATGTCAGAGATACGTGAGTGCCATTGCTATTACAAAGGAAACGGAAAGGTCTAAAGGGGATAAGTCACCTGGACCAGATGGACGATATCCCAGAGTCCTGAGAGCGGTTGCTGAAGAAATAATGGATGCATTGATCCTGATCTTTTGAGAATAACTTGATTCTGGCATGGTCCTGGAGGAACAGAAAAATGCGAATGTCACTCCACTCTTTAAGAAGGGAAGAAGATGAGAGGAAATCTAGCCTAACCTTGGTGGTTGGGGAAGTGTTGGAGCCCATTATTAAGGATGAAGTTTCCGGGTACTTGGAGCTTAATCATAAAATAAGTCAAGGTCAGCATGATTTCTGTAAAGAGAAATCTTGCCTGACAAAATTGTTAGAATTCTTTGTGGATGTAACAAGCAGGGTGGACAAAGGAGAGGCAGTGGATGTCATTTACTTGGGTTTTCAGAAGACATTTGATAAGATGCTACACAAGGTTGCTTAAAATAAAATCATGTGGCATTATAGGAAAGATACTGGCATGGATAGAGGAATGACTAACAGGCAGAAGGTAGTGAATGGGAATAAAGGGGTCTAGTGACTAGTGGTGTTCCTCAGGAGCAAAGTATTGGGACTGCTATTTTTCACATTGTTTGTCAGTGAGTTAGATAGTGGAATTGTTGGCTTTGTGGCAAAGTTTGCGGGTGATACAAAGATAAGTGGAGGGGTAGGTAGTGCTGAGGAAGCAATGGGATTGCATCAGGACTTGGACAAATTAGAAGAATGGGCAAAAAAAAGTGGCAGATGGAATACAGTGTTGGGAAATGAATGATAATGCATTTTGGTAAAAGGAACAATAGTGTGGACTATTATCTAAATGGGGAGAAGGTTCAAACATCAGAGGTGCAGAGAGACTTGGGAGCCCTTGTGCAAGACTCCCAGAATTTACAGGTTGAGTCTGTGGTAAAGAAGGCAAATGCATTTATTTCAAGGGGAAGTGAATATAAAAGCAAGGAGATAATGCTGAGGCTTTATAAACGCTAGTCAGGCCGCACTTGGAGTATTGCCAACAGTTTTGGGCCCCATAGTCACAGAAAGGATGTGTTGTCATTGGAGAGGGTCCAGAGAAGGTTCGCAAGGATGATTCCGGGAATGAAGGGGTTAACATATGAGGAAGTTTTGGCAGCTTTGGGCCTGTACTGACTGCTGGAATTTAGAAGAATGTGTGTGTGGGGGTTTGGGGGGGGGGGGGGAATCTCATTGAAACCTACCGAATGTTGAACAAACTACATAAGGTGGATGTGGAGAGGATGTTTCCTATGGTGGGGGTGTCCAGAACTAGAGGGTACAGCCTCAAAATTGAGGGGTGACCCTTTAGAAAAGAGGTAAGGAGAAATTCTTTTAGCCAGAGAGAAGTGAATCTGTGGAATGCTGTTGCCACAGACTGCGGTGGAGGCCAAGTCCGTGCGTATAGTTAAGGCGGAAGTTGATTGTTTCCTGATCAGGCAGGGAATCAAAGCACATGGCGAGAAGGCAGATGTATGGGATTGAGTGGGATCCAGGATCAGCCATGATGGAATGGTGGAGTAGACTCGATGGGCTGAATGGCTTAATTCTACTTCTGTCTTATGGTCTATTGGGGATTTTCACTCTGAGTAACTTGAGTCTCTCGACCTTGGTGCCATCGATGCAAACGGGTAGTTGATGTAAACAGAAGTCGATGGCTAGTTTTTTTTTCCCGAGCATTCACATTGAGGAAAAGGTTGTTGTGGCCTCACTAGTCTCTCTACCTCCTTTCTGTCCTCTGATTCTTCATTACTTGAGATGTGGCCCACTGAGGGAGTATAATCCACAAACTTGTAGATGGGGTTAAAGCAGAACCTGGCCACAGTCATGAGTGTACAGGGAGTAGAGTAGGGGGTTGTGGTCACAGCCTTACGGGGCACCAGTGTTGAGAATAATTACCGCTATCCTTGCTCTTTGTAATTGGTTGTTTAGGAAGTCAAAGATCAAGTTGCAAAGGGAGGTCCTCACTCCCATGTGTATGGAGTTGTTCTCCAGGAGGTATGGTATTTAAGGCAGAGCTGTAATCAATAAGGAATAGTCTAACATAGGTGTCTTTACTGTTCAGGTGCTCCAGAAATGAGTGTTGGGCCAGGGAAATGAGGTCCAGCATAGTTCTGTTTTGGCAGAGGACAAATTGGAGTGGGTCGAGGTTGTCTGGGAGGCGGGAGTTAATGAGTGCCTTGATCATCCTCTTGAAGCACTTCATGATGGTGACTCTCAGAGCCATTAGGTGGGAGGCACATTACTTTGTGTTTCTTGGGTACTGTGAAGTTAGTAGTCTTCTTAATGCAGTTGGGAGCCACAGACTGAAGCAGGGAGGGTTAAAAATATCTGAAATATCCCCACCAGCTGATCGGCACAGGGTCTAGGGACACAGCCAGGGGCCTCAACCAGGCCAGATGCCTTCTGTGGGTTCACGTCTGGATGACTGATCCAGCTTCCTCAACAAAATATAGTGATCTCAATGTGAAAATAATTATGTTATGTCTCTTCTCCTGAGTCACATGTTGTGAATATTGGTGTTGGTTTATATCCCTGCTTGTTGTTGCCCTTCCTGTAAGGATTGTCATCACCCCTCACGTGACTGTGTTATCTGTGCTTGCTTTCCCGCATGCAATACAACATTTCTTGCCCCTCCCAGGTAAGGACAGTTTTTCTTTCCCCTCCCAGGTATCGCCGCAGCTATGACTCTGATTTCACTGCACCCCTGGTGGTTTACCACATCTGGCCAGCTCTGGTAGAAAACGACACTGTCGTTGCTAAGGGAGAAGCATTCACAAAGAGGGGAGCTCTGGTAAGTAGAGCAGTTGCTTGAAGGACAATAAAGGGCCATAGATTGTTATTGCAGACTCAGCCAAAGTAAATATTTGCAACTTTTTATATAAAACTTGTAGTGCAAGATGACTTTCAAAGTTTATTTCCTGAGAGTTTCCAGCCATCAGCTGCTAAATCTGGTTGGAATGACCCAAACTGATGATTCGTTAACAATCAATACCACTCGAATGGGTAAGGTCGTAGACAACAACATCTAGACTGATATTTTGTAAAAGGCAAATGTGGGGCCAGCTTGTTCCTTATTAACTCCACATTTTTCCATTATCTTGGTAGCAAGTAACTGGGTTCAATTATCATTGCTTTCTTTCTAAATAAATTAAACCTGATGTTTGTTTGCTTCATACCCATAATCTGATCCTGAAGAGCAGATGTGGACTTAATGTGCAGTACATTTGATTAAAAATAAAATTGACTTTTTAATAAACATTTTGTCTTTGGCTATAACTCAGCCAACTGTGGCAAGTTCACTGCATTCTTAATCTTTAACATGAGTTATTGGGGCTTTGAAATGCTATCAGCTATTCAGGTTGTCCTAAAGCTATGGTCACTACTATCTGAGTAGACCAGATCCTGGATTCAAAGTGTAATGATGGCAAGAGAGACCTCACTTATTTAAAAGAAAATCCTCACTGTTATTATTTTTGATATATTGGAAGAATACTTTGAAGGGAAGTTTACTCCTTCAGTCTTGCCTTCTTTCATGCTAATGTTTCAATGGCATTGATCTAATTTGTTTAGAAGCTTTACTGAATTGTACTTGAATGTTGTAGAATGATGGAATTATTTCAAATGTATGGCAAGTCTCTCCCCCTCTATTGATAATCATTCTTTATTTTTATTGATTCAGTGGGCACCCAGTAAAAGCCGAAGCAAGAGCTCCAGTCCTGTTCATTCTCGTTCCACCAGTCCAGCCCGTGGCCTGGTAGGTTACTTTGCAATGTGACTCCAAGTATACTTTAAATGCACAGGCTTTAACCAATGCCTTAATAAATATAGTTAATGCATAGTTGTATGTGTTTCTTAAACCTAGTTTCCTTATCCCAATTTTGCTGGAGCAAATGAGTAGTTCACTCCATTATTTTTGATTGAATCTGTGAGCTGTGCAGGGAGCAAGTACAGATGGCCAGTCACTCACAATTGGCCTGGTCAGGGTGTTCTGCTTTGCAGTGCAAGAATTGGGGACTAATTCAATGCAAAACCGGAATCGTGAGCCTGTGATATTTCAAGCAAGCCTTCTGTTGCTTTGTCTGGCATTCTCTCCCTTAAACTATTCTACGTCGGTTCAGTTTCCAGCTGAAACTACAACAAGTACAAACATTGCTTAGTTAAAAATCTCCATCTCAATTATTTACAGTACATTGAAAATGAACCAGTTTTGTGAGTTTTCTATTATCTGACAATATTGCGTGCATGCAGTCTGCTCTGACTCCTCTTTAAAAACAATGTTAATCTGCCTTGAAGGAAATGGAACTGCAACCTCTTAATTGTTCATCCCTCTGTGTGCAATAGATGTGTATTAAATTCCTGTTAATAGTTTGCAGTTCCTTCTGAAAGAGGGAGAAAACCTAACTTGCAAATTAAGATTTTAAAAAAAACTATAAATACAAATCATTTTTACAAAACACTGAACCAAGGCTGCCAACTAAAATTGCAATGGAGCATTGTTACCAAGAGAGTGCAGGAACCACATGATTTAACAGGAGCATCGAATGAGAGCAAGAGAAATGGATTAGGTCAGGCAGCATCAGTGGAGGGAAATGGACAGTATGCTGGGAATTGTGGTATCCTGCAATGGACGTCTTAACAATGTACCATGTCTGCAAATCTCCATTGGGCTCATCCATATCAGAATGGATGTAACACCAACAATAGGATTGGACTAACATGATCTGGCTGCCCAAATCAATAATTTGAAATAAGCTCCATTAAGACCTGTTTATATTATATTGAGTAAACCATCCTGTCTCAGTGTCAAAAGTTGCTGAAGCACCCAGCATGTTAGATAGCATCTGTGGAAAGAAATCGTTATTATTTCAAGTCCACAACAATTGGCATGGCAAACTGTTCTGGACCTGAAATATTAACTGTTTTGCTTTCTATTGATGAATCCTGACCTGCTTAGTTTTTTAAATTTCTGATTTCCACTGTTGCACAGGTTTAAGTCGCTCACCCAGATTTGAGTATAGCTGGTTTGGAGTAGGTCTCTTGTATTTTGTTTCTAAACCAGTTCCCAGCGCCTGCAGTAGGAGTGCAATTATTTTACAAGACTAAGAACCAACATTTCTTGTGCCTTGTTTTCCAGTCATCCCGGAGCCGAAGCCCTTCCCCCATCAGGCGAAGCATTAGTCCCAGTAAGTGCCAAAGACCCGACATTTTTAATGTACCAATCTGGAATGATTCTTGAATATCTGATGTAACCATTGAAATGATTCAAACCTCAGGCAGAAGGATGATTAATGTAATTGCATGAATACTCCTTTGCATATTACATGAGCACAGGTGCTAGCCAAAATGTGCAGTCACTGATCTACATGTTGGGGAGGATGAGAAATGTAAAGGCTGGTGTAGGACTAAGGGTGCCAGTGATGGGCCCTTGAAATACAAAACCAGTCCGAGCAGGTTGTTAGTGCTGCCTGGGGGTGGGGTTTAAACTTGAGTTGCAGGGGGATAGGAACCAGAGTACCAGAACTGATAGTGGAATGTCTTGTGTTTTGTAACTCCAAAACTAGTTAAAGGAAAAACATGGGGAGCCTGGGGATAAACGTGTGTACTTCATTTTAACTTTAGTCAGGCATGCACTTGTGATATGGTTACATTATGGCATGTCTTCCAGTTTAAGATGGTGTTGGTGGAACACAGTGACAACTCGCAGGTAGCAAACAAAACTACTAACTACTTTTTAATCACACTTCTCTGATAAATGATTACGGCAATGAAAAGCCTGTAACATCCCTTTAGGCGATGAGCATCTGAACTGCCTGGCATATTTGCATTGTGAACTGAAGTCTCGTAGATGCAGGACAGATATGGACGTAAATTTGGAGACCGCTTCGTCAAGCACCTACGCTCTGCCCGCCAGAAGAAGCGGGATCTCACAGTGGTCACCCATTTTAATTTCACTTCCCATTCCGATATGTCAATGCTTGGCCTCCTCTATTGTCGTGATGAG
Organism: Mobula birostris; assembly: GCF_030028105.1. Lineage (NCBI taxonomy): Eukaryota > Metazoa > Chordata > Chondrichthyes > Myliobatiformes > Myliobatidae > Mobula > Mobula birostris. Next base: position 61,622,527 of record NC_092372.1, on the reverse strand, counting down.
GCCACACTCAGGTTGGAGAAATACACCTTGTATTTCATCTGGGTAGCCTCCAACCTGATGGCATAAACATCTATTTCTCGAACTTCCGGTAATGGCCCTCTCCTCCCCCCTCCCCCCCCCCCCCCCGTTCACCATTCCCCATCCCCCTGTCCCTCTCCCACCTTATCTCCTTGCCTGCCCATCACCTCCCTCTGGTGCTCCTCCCTCCACTTTCTCCTATGGCCTTCTGTCCTCTCCTACCAGACTCGCCCCACTTCAGCCCTGTATCTCTTTCACCAATCAACTTTCCAGCTCTTTACTTCATCCTTCTCCCCCCAGTTTTCACCTATCACCTTGTGTTTCTCTCTCCCCGCCCCCAAGTTTTAAATCTACTCCTCATCGTGGTTTTTTTTTCTCCAAGCATCTCGGCCAAAAACGTCAACTGTACTATTTTCCATAGGTGCTGAGTTCCTCCAGCACTTTGTGTCTATGTGTTGCTTTGATATTTCAGCCTCTGCAGATTTTCCCTTGTTTCTGATTCAGTTTAGTGTTCTCTACTGATATTGCTCACAGTGCGTTCTTTACACTCTGGGCAAACCTTTCCACCAAGCTTTTTGTAGCTGGGTGGTATTGTGCAGACATAATGTCTTATTCCATTCATTTTCAGGATTGACTGAAAATGTTCTGCAACAAGCTACAGACCATTGTCACTGACTAGGATGTTCTGGAACACCAGTCCTTGAAGAAGCTTCTCAACACATCAACAATATCTGAGGCTGTAGTGGAGGCTATTGGGAACTCTTCTGGTCACTTTGTAGCTGCATCCACTGCAACCAAGAAATTAGTGCCCATGAGTGGTCTGGGAAAATCTACATGAATCCTCCACCAGGTCAATGCAGACCATTCCGAGGGATGGAGAGGCATTACTTTTGGCATCTTCGGGACGTGTTGGCATTGCGACCAGTGCATGACAGGCTGCGCGATCTGCTGACCTACCCCAGGTCACAAGACTAATCTTTGAGCCAACGCTTTCATTTTGATCATGCCTAGCTGACCAGTATGTAGCTCTTCTAACACTGGGTCTCAGCCTGAATGGTACAACAATTCTCAATTTCCCCACATGAGGCAACCTCTGCCAAGGGCTAGTCCTTTCTGGAACCGGCTGTGTTGGGTGGCCATGTAGACCTGAGACTGGGTGGGGACTTTTCCGGTTTCCCTTTGGATCATCGCTGGCGTAATAGGGAGACTTTCGATTTGCACTGGGGAGAATACCTCGGTATGTCCACTTTTGTAAATTTTTTCAGGTATTTCCTTTTCTAAGGGTAAACAGGACATTCTATCAGCATGTCCGTGATTAGTCAGTCCTCTGAATTTGATCTTGTAATTGTGAGCTCCAAAAAATAAAGCCTATATTTGTGCTGCTGCTGCTGTTAGTGGAGCACCCTTCCATGCAATGAAAATGGGCACTAGTGTTTGATCAGTAATGAGGATAGTCTCAACATACAAGTACAGGTTGAAATGTTTTACTTCCCAAGCCATCCCCTCTCTCAATCTGCATGTTTTTTCTCTGCAGCAGTTAGGGAAGGTGATGCAAAGACCATGGGACATTCACTTTCATCATTCAACACGTGACATAACTGCACCTATACCACAAGGTGAGGCATCACAAGCTTCATGAAGCTGTGGATCATTAATGTGTCAGTACCGTGTCTGACGCCACCATTTCCTTTACCTTTCAGAAAGCCATCTTGCACTGCTTTTGTCCATTGCCATTTCTTCCCAATCTGCAGTCATGAGTTCAAGAGGTGGAGCACACTAGCCAGGTTGGGCAGGAACCTGTTATAGTAATTTGGCAAACCAAATGTGATACATCCTTTGGCCTTGGGGGTGGGGGGGATCCACCACTGCTTGAATTTTCTCAGTTCGCTTGTATAATTCTTGTGCATCAATGATGTGACTACAATGAGTAATGCATGGTTTAAGGAATTCACACTTGATGTGCTATGTTCTGACCATATAATCTTATCTTTTTGAACACTATCTTGAGATTTTGGAGATGATTTCCTCATCTTCACCAGTTACAGTGATATCATCCAGCTATCGCTATGTGCCTGGGCAACTGCAGAACCTGGTCCATAGTGATAAAGCCCTTTGTGAGTGTTTATGGTGAGAAACACTTTGGACTCTTCCATCTCCATCTGTAGATAGTCCTCAGCTAAGTCCACTTTGCTGAAGTGTTTTCCTCCAGAAAAGTTTGTAAAGACCTATCCTAGGCAGAAGGTGTTGGTCTACTTTCGGTACTGGGTTGATGTTGACCTTGAAATCAGCACAGATCCTGACAGACCTATTCTTCTTGGCTGCTGGGGGCCAATGGCATTGTCCATGGGATCGGCTCAACATTGGAAAGAATTCCTTTGGTCTATCTCACTGCTGCTTTATCATGGATGGTATAAGGAATTGGATGGGTTTTATAAAACTTGGGTGCAGCATTTTTACTTAATACTATTTCACCCTTGATATGTTTGAGTTTTCCAGTGCCATCTTTGAACACTGCAGTGGCATCACCCAGTTCTTTTTTAAATTCGCTCTCAGTTGACTCTATTGCAGGAGATGTAACCTGCAAGTACGGATGGAACTCCAATCAAGTTGTAGTTGTCTCAGCCGGTCACATCCCCACAATGCTGGCCTTCTGTTTTTACCACATACAAGCCCAATATGGCTTGTTGGTTACTGTATTTCACTGTTAGAAATGTCATTCCCACAGGAATGTAATCCCTCCCACAACGTAACATAATTTGCTCAGCCTGGCAGGTTTGTGTTTGGACATTGCAGTTTTGTTCACACTCACTTTCATTCCTGTCTGTAACTCAATTGCACCTCTGACTGCAGTTTCCATTGATTCAGCAATTTCAGCTGCTCTTTTAGATGTGAATTGTGCTTCAGTTAGGAGCTTTTATTTTAATGCTCTCTTGTAAGATTCCACAAACTGAACAATCTCTCATTGCATCATTAAACCATCGCAGAAATGACAAAGCTCAGACAGTCTCTTCAATTCAGCCACATACACTGAAATGGACTCCCCTTCCTCTGAGTCCACTTTTGAAACTCAAATGTTTTTTGCAATCAACAATGGTTTCTGTTCTAAAAGTTCCTGCATTACATTCATGATATCAGCAAAGCTCATTTCAGCTGGTTTGTGTGTAGCAGTTAAACTTCTATGAAATTATGCCTTTCCACCTAATGGACCTGGTTTGGGGGGGGGGGGTTGGTGAGAACTGGCACTTGCCTTTCATTAACTCTTTCAATTGATTCAAAAAATGCTACTCAAATCACTCGGTATATAATATCCAACTGTTACTTGTGCAATCAAGCACACCTATCTTTCTACATAGTCAGTCATTTCTCCTTGCTTTTTGCAAATTTATTATTATTATCACCCAGTACTCACTGTTTATGAACCCATGAATTTCGACTGTTTTCTGCCTTTTTTTCTACTCCTATGTCTCGAAGGGGGAAAATGCTGTGCTTTTTATTAATTCAAATGTCTTTCTTTCCCCCTTGTGAAGAAAGAAGATGCTGTGCTTCAACAGGTAGGTAGTCGCCTCGGGTTCATTTTAAAACTTGCTCGTCACCAGTGCTGTCTTTTGTAACTCTAAAACTAATTGAAGTAAAAACATGGGGGGCCAGAGGATAAACATGAGTACTTCATTTTTACTTTACTGAGGTGTGCACTTGTGACATGGTATCACCATTGTGTATGCTATTCAAGTGCTTTAGATACTGTGTAGTTTGTAATGGAATGTGTGAGTGAAAAATAATGCTTAATCAAACTGTATACTTACAATCTTCCTCAAATATTACTATTTATTAAATACACAAGAGTGGTTGTGGAGACGTATTGTTAAGTCTACGTGCAAGGTCAATAATCAAAGTTGAGTATGGTGGGGCTAATATTTTGAGCTGCATATATTTCAATCGAGTATAGCAAGAAAGGCTGATGGGCTTGGGGCATGGATCAGTGCGTGTAGCCATTAGTGAGACTTGGTTGCAGGAGGGGCAGGACTGGCAGCTCGGTGCTCTGGGATTCCATTATTTTAGACGTAATAGAGCGAGGGGGTTTAAAAGGAGAGGAGAAGCATTACTAATCAGGGAAAATGTCATGGCAGTGCCCAGACAGTACAGCCTGCAGAGGCTTGTCTAGTAAGGCTTTATGGGTAGAAATGAGGAATAAAATGGGTATGACCACGTTAATGGGACTATATTATTGACCAGCCAACAATCTGTGGGATTTAGAGGAGCAAATCTGTAGAGAGATCAGATTATTGCAAGAAACATAAGATTGTGAAAGAAGGTGATTTTAACTTTCCACGTATTGACTGGGACTCCAATACTATAAAAGGGCTAGATGGGAAAGAGTTTGTCAAATGCGTTCAGGAAAATTTCCTTAACCAGTACATAGAGTGCAATATTAGATCTCCTATTAGGGAATGAGACAGGGCAGCTGACAGAAGTTTGTGTGGGGGAACTCTGCATCCAGTGATCATAATGCCATTGGTCTCAAGATAATCATGGAAAAAGATAAGTCGGGTTGAAATTCTAAATTAGAGAAATGTGAGTTTTGATGGTATCAGAAAGGATCTGGCAAGTGTAGATTGGGACAGTGGTAAAGGTCTACTTTGCCAGTGAAATTTTGAGAGTACAGAGTTTGTATGTTCCTGACAGAATAAATGGCATGGATGCAGGTTAAGGGAACATTGGTTTTTGAGAGATATTAAGGCCCTAGTTAAGAAAACAGGGAGGTGCATAGTGGGTGTAGACAGGTAGGTAGGAACAAATGAGGTACCTGAGGAGTATTAATAATGCAAGAGAACACTTAAAGGAATCAGGAGGGCTAAAAGAAGATGAAGTTGCTCGAGCAGACAAGGTGAAGGAGAGTTCTTGGAGGAAAAGGATAGCAAGGTTACAAAACTGGGCCTCTGGAAGTTTAAGTTGGTAATTTATGTGTGGAGCCAAAAGAGATGGAGATCTTAAATGTATTTTTTGTATCTGTATTTGCGTAGAGGCAGATACAGACTATAGATGTGAGGAAATGTAGCAGTAAGGTCATGAACTCTGTACAGGTTACAGAGGAGGAGGTGTTTGATGCCCTGAAGCAAAGTAGAGTGGATAAATTCTCAAGGCCTGACAAAGAGTTCCTTCAGACCCTATGGAGGCTAATGGAGAAATTGCAGGGACCCCAGTAGAGATATTTACAACATCCTGGCCGTGGGTGAGTACTAGAGGACAGCTAATGTTGTTCCATTGTTTAACAGCTCTAAGAATAAGCCATGAAATTGTAGGCTGGTGAGCCGGACATCAGTGGTGGGGAAAATTGAGGTATTCGAAGAGACCAGATATATTCATAAATATTTGGATAGACAGGGACTGATTAGTGATAGTCAACATGGCTTTGTGTGTGGCAAGTAGTGCTGGGAAAGTTGATGAAGGTAAGGAAGTGATGTTATGTATGTGGACTTCAGCAAAGCCTTTGGCAGTCAAGATGAGGTAGTAAATTGAGGTAGTAAGGCGGGAGGAGAAGATGGCGGCGCGCCTGCGTGTGCCCAGCCCTCTGGTGAAAAATGATATCGTATCTGTTAAATAGGGGCCGTGGACAATTCTGATTTGATGGAGAATGGACGTGAAACCACAGAGGAACATCTGGAGAAATTTCTGAAACGCCCATTCGCTGCTGTTGTTACTGTCTGGTCGGGAATCTTTCGGAGGGTAGGCCTCAAAATCCCCAGCCTTGCCTGCTTTTGGCGACCGAGAAGGAGGTCGAATCGTTCAGACAGAGATGGCGCTCAGTACTCGGTGTCGGAGAGCTGATCAGAGCTCGATGTTTTCGGATGATTCAGAGTCGGATTGTGGTCAGCATGGCAGGGAGAGTTTTTCTTCCTTCTCCCGTCTGCGTGAGATATGGGACATTTGAGAAACTTTGAACTTTACTGTGCTCATAGACTTCTTCATCAAGTTATGGTATTGTTGCACTGTTGTAACTATATGTTATAATGATGTGGTTTTGTAAGTTTTTTCAGTCTTGGTCTGTCCTGTGTTTTGTGATATCACACCAGAGGAAATAATGTATCATTTCTTAATGCATGCATTACTAAACAATAAAAGAGGACTACGTGTCTTCATAATCTAAATTGGATTGGATCAACAAATTTGCAGATGACACCAAGACTGGGGTTGAACTGGACAGCAGGTAAGACTATCAATGCTTGGAGGGGGATCTAGACCAGCTGCAAAACTGGGCTGACAAATGGCAGGTGAATTTACATTTTTTTTAGATTATGAGAACACACAGTCCTCTTTTATTGCCATTTAGAAATGCATACATGCTTTAAGAAATGCTACAATGTTTCTCCGGAGTGATATCACAGAAAACAGGACAAACCAAAGACTAGCACTGACAAAACCACATAATTATAACATATAGTTACAGCAGTGCAAAGCAATACCATAATTTGATGAAGAACAGACCATGGTCACGGTAAAAAAAAACAAAAAAAAAAGTCTCAAAGTCCCGAGTCGATCGACTCCTGAGTCCCCAATAGCAGGCGGCAAAAGGGAGAAACTCCCTGCCATAAACCTCCAGGCACCGTCAACTTGCCGATACCTTGGAAGCAGCCAACCACAGCCGACACTGAGTCCATCCATCCGAAAACTTCGAGCTTCCAACCAGCCTCTCCGATACAGCCTCCCAAGCACCACCCTCTGCCGAACGCCTTCGACCTCACCCCGGCCGCTGAAACAAGCAAAGCAGAGGATTTCGGGGCCTTCTGCTCCGGAGATTCCGGTTACCACACAGTAGCAGCGGCAGCGAAGTGCCATTTCAGAAGTTTTCCAGATGTTCCTCTGTACTCTCACGTCCGTCTCCATCAAATCAGAATTGTGCACGGTCCCCTACTTGACAGATAACTGATATCTTCACCGAAGTGGCTGCGCGCACTGCCATTGCGTCGCCATCTTCTTCCCCCTCCCGGGAGGATTAATGCAGACAAGTGTGAAGTGTTGCACTTTGGGAGAACCAGCCAGGGCAAGTCTAATGTGGTGAGAGGTTGGGCATTGAGGCATGTGGTAAAATAGATGCATCTGGGAATATAAACACAATGCCTTGAAAATGGAGTCACGGGTGGATAAGGTTGTAAAGAAAGCTTTTGGTACATTGGCTTTCGTAAATCAAATGTATTGAGTACAGAAGTTGGGATGTTACGTTGAGTCTGTATAAGATGTTAGGGAGTACTCCTAATTTGTAGTACAGTATTATGTGCAGTTTTAGTTACCTACCTCCAAGAATGATGTAAATAAGATTGAAAGAGTGCAGTGAAAATTTACAAGGATGTTGCTAGGGACTTGTGGGTCTGAGTTACAGGGAAAGATTGAGTAAATTAGGACCTTATTTCCTAGAATGTCAAAAATTGAGGGGAGATTTGATAAAGATGTCCAAAATTAGGGGATATGGGGTCAATGCAAGCAGGCTTTTTCACTGATGTTGGGTGAAACTAAAACTAGAGGTCATGACTTGAGGGTGAAAGGTGAAATGTTTAAGGGGATCGTGAGGGGGAACAGCTTCACTCGGTGGTGAGTGTGGATTAATGAACTGTCAGTGCAAGTGATGGATGTGGGTTTGATTTCAACATCCAAGACAAATTTGGATGGGTACAGGGATAGGAGGGGTATGGGAAGCTATGGTCTGGGTGCAGGTCAATGGAACTGGGCAGATAATTAATTTGATATGGACTAGATGGGCTGAAGGGCCTGTTTCTGTGCTGTAGTGTTCTATAACTCTATGACTTTATCATTTGAACAAAAAATGGCACAAGGATAGCGGGTAGTACCAACGTTCACAAAACATTCTGCTATTGCCACAATATCAAGAACTCTGGCTGCCATCCTGAAAGTCTCAAGAGCCTTTGATGGAATAATTAGGATAAAGGAAGTGTCTATTAACGTGTGTTTGGTTTGCCTTGTCAAGAACATTGGAGTTGGAGGATGTGTTCTTTTGATGAGCAAACCTGCAATTGATTATTGCTAGTAGACCAGCACCAAGACCCTTATTTTGGTTTCATGATTGTGCGTACCATAGTTTGCCCTAGCAGAACTTCCTTTATGGATTGTTGTTACTGCAGGACTGTCTCTTTTGGTGATTTAGGCATGGTTATACACAGTAATGATTATGGCTGAAATAGAGAAAAAAATGCAAATATGTATGCAATCAGTACTTCCCCAATTCCAGCCTGCACACTGCAAGCATGTATGAAAGAAGCAATCCCACTTTAATCACATCCCTGCAGACTGTTAACCATGTCATAATCCTACATCCAAATTTAAAGCATTTTAAGATGAGCAAAGCTGTGTGCTACAGGTATAAAACTACTTTTAATCCATCTGAATAACACACAAAGTACTTGAGTACTTAATTCAGGATGGAAACTGTAGTAATCTAAAGCATTCCATCCACTGATGTGTAATGCTGATTGATCACAGGCATTAAAACTTTTTGATATTTTCTAGTAGCAGATGAATTGACCCACAAAAGGATGGGAAATAATGGCAAACTAAAGAGTCCATCCTGAATAAATTAATGCTTGATGTTTCTTCTTCTTAACCAGGGCACTGAAGTACCAAAGTTGAAGAATTAACTGTTTGATAGACTTCTGGATGCTTCCCAAGTAATGCAAAAAGCAGTTTAATTGATAGAAGCAAATATCTGTGATAATCCATATTTTCTCACCTTGGGGAAACAACTATCATTGTTTGATTTTTGTGTGTATTAATTGTTGCAATTTTTAAAATGTATCCCTTGTACTGTATCTTAATTATTTGTCAAGCCTCAAGTCAGCATTCAAAACTCCTTTAAATGGCTAGAGCAAGTTGATAAAGGAGCTAGGAATGTGCATGGGATATTTGACATTATAGACGGGAGTAATGAACAGAAAAGCAATGAGTTCATGCTCTGACTCTGGTTAGGTCTCAGCCAGACTACCAGACTTCAAGAAGAATGTTAAGAATCTGGTGACGATGCAAAGGAGTTTTACCAATTGATACCAGGGGTGAAATGATAAGTATAGCAATTGTTCTTTTTACAGCAAACAGATACACTCACAAAAAAATGAAGGTTTTTGCTAACGGGGAGAAATGAGTTTCCACATCACTGGTTGATAAAGCAGAGGTCATAAATTTTAAAATAATTGGCAAAAAGACCGGAAGGGAAGTAATGATTATTCCTACACAAAGATTTACTGTGATCTGGAATTCGTCAGATTTGCCTCCTGCTTCCACCCTGACTGGCCCTATCTCCTCCCACATCACTCTGCCTTCTGCAGGAATCACTCCCTCTGTGATTCCATTGACTGTTTGTCACCCCCCACTAATCTCTCTCCTGGTACATCCCTGCAAGTGGTAGAAGTACTACACCTGCCTATTCACCACCTCCCTCACCTCTATTCAGGGCCGCAAACAGTCCTTCCAGGTGAGGCAACACTTTACCTGCAAATCTTTTGTGGTTGTCTATGTATCCAGTGTTCCCAATGCAGCCTCCTTTACATTGGTGAGATCCGACGTAGATTATAGGACCACTTTATCGAGCACGTCCACTCCATCCGCAAAAAGCAGACTTTCCTGGTGGCCAACCATGTTAATTCCTATCTCCATTCCCATTCCAACATGTCAGTCTGTAGCCTGCTCTTCTGCCAGAATAAGGCCACTCTCTGGCTGAAGAGCAATACCTCATTATGTCTAGGTTTTACCTCCAAGATGATGGCATGACCACCCCAATAATTTTTCCCCTCACCCTTCCCTTTTCATTTCCCACTGCCCTCTTGCCTGCCTCCTCTTCTTACCTGCCTATCACCTCCCCCTGGTGCCCCTTCTCTTTTCCTTTCTGTCATGATCCATTCTCCCATCCTATTGGATTCCTTCTTCCTGCCCTTTGCCTTTTCCACCTATTAGCTCCCATCTTCTTGCTTCATCCCCCTCCCCCATCCACCTGCCTTCACATATCACCTAGCTTTTCCTCCTCTTTCTTCCCCCCCCGCCCCACCTTATTCTGGCATCTTCCCCCTTCTTTTCCTGTCCTGATCAAGGGTTACAGCCTGAAATGTTGACTGTTTATTCATTTCCATAGATGCTGCCTGATCTGCTCAGTTCCTCCAGCATTTTGTGTGTGTTGCTCTGGAATTTTTAAATCTGCTGACATGGTGGAATTAAATTCCATTGTAATGTTCAAAGGAAATTGATTCTTTGCAAGCGCATATTCAGTTTTCGGGGTAATGGGATAAAACTGAAGCACGAGAATAAAGTATATATTTCGTTCAGAGTAGTCTCTCTGAAACAGACTAAAAAGCTCCTTCCTGTACTATAAGCTTGTATAATTATAAAAATCATTTATGACCAAAACTACTATGAACTCTTTCTGTAGTTGCTGTAATCACAGTACATTGATAAAAATTGAAAGAATTTATCTGAATGATTGAAGCAAAACACAAGCCTGACTCTAGGGATAATGTTCTTTCAAAGTCTTTAATTTGTTGTTTTATTGATCTCAATCCTTGTAAATTGATGCTGTAAATCCAATGCTGGAAATATTCAGCTGGTCAGGCAACATCTGTGAAGAGATGACGGCACTGTAAAGTTAACATTTCAAACCGACGATGACTTGTCAGCATTCCGTAAATTGTTGCCCTGAAACCTTAACCCTCAATTTTCTTCTCCATAGTTGATGGTCCCCTTTTAGAGTTTCTGTCACCATTAAACAAACCCTTGCTGCACTGCTGAAATCTGGGAGTTTAGTACCTGGATATGGTGCTGAATGTAACTCATGGGTAAAAAAAATAGTTTCATTTGACCGTAATCTGATTTGTTTTAAATTGATCAGCATTATTTTTGATTGATTTTTAACTGCACATCTTGTTTGCTAATTTGTTTTCCATAATATCTTCTCTATCAAATATATTATACTATCAGGACAATTTTTTCCTCAATGTAAAGGGAGAAGTAATAAACCTTCCCTTTTTAAATTATCATTAGTCCATCATAATTGGAAAATGCTTCTCATCCTTGCGTAATCTGGGTATGTGATTGCAATGTACATCAATAGAATTCATCAGATGATTCTGATATGAAATTGGCCAATGAATTGGAATAAAAAGCACAGTTACTACAACTATTCTACAGCCACATTAACTATTTTCTTAATATCTTTTTTTCATAACATCCTGCCCATCCTGCAATGATTTCAATTTTTTCCTGCAGGTTACATATTAAATTTTCTGTCATTATTTCATGAGTATTTTGCCCAGATTTTATTAGTTTTCTTTTATTTGGTATTTTTCTAGTTCTGTATACCTTCAGTAGAATCTTCACCACACAGAGAAAAACAATAATAACCTAGAGTTGTGGTGCCATCTGGCACAGGAACAGGTCCCTCGGCCCATTATGTCCATTCTAATCTTTTTGCCCATCGTTGCTAAGTCCATGCTGCATGTAATGTATGCATTATTTCAGAAAACTGTCACTGTGTAGACATCAGGATTGTTGACACGTTGAAACTCCGCTGTGATTAAAGTGTGTATCTGAGAGTGCATAATAAGACGGGGGCGGGGGGGGGGGGGGGAACTGATGCTTCACACTTCCATGTGTTGCATCAGTATATTTACTATTTTTAAAAATTTCATCTTTATCCAGCACACAGGCACTTTTTGTCACAATCATTGAACGTCAACGTAAATGGACAGAATTCCGACTGTAATTTATGATTAGTTAATAGATACAGAGAAGCCACTGGAAAACTGTTCAAAATGAAGAAAGAAATCACACAGCCATGTTTAGACCATAAGACATAGGAGCAGAGTTAGGCTACTCAGCCCATCAAGTCTTCTGTGCCACTCCATGGTTGATTTATTACCCCTCTCAAGAGGATTCAGTGATACCCCCTCTCATTCTTCTAAGCTCCAGTGAGTAAAGGCTCAGAGCCCCATACTTAATGCACGTTCCTGGAATCCTTCTCGTGAACCTCCTCTGGATTTTCTCTAGTGACAGCATATCCTTTCTTAGATAAGGGACACAAAACTGCGTGCGTTACTCTAAGTGTGGCATGACCAAACGGTTATCAATTCTCAGTATCACGTCCTTGCTCTTGTATTCTAGTCCTCTAGTGTTAGCATCATTTCTACATTTGCCTTCCTTACCACTGACTCAACCTGCAAATTAACCTTTTGGAAATCATGCGCAAAGACTCCCAAGTCCCTTTTGAACCTCTGATTTTTCTCTCTGTTCAGAAAATGGTATACACCTTTTATTCCTTCCACCAAAGTACATGACCATACACTTCCTGATACTACATTCCATCTGCCACTACTTTGCCCATTCTTCCAATCTGTTTGTCTTTCTGCAGACACCTTGTTTTCTCAATAGTATTTGCTCCCCCACCTACTGTTGTATCATCTGTAAGCTAGGCTACAAAGCTATCAATTCTGTTATCCAAATTGTTGCATACAAATGAAAAGAAGTGGTCCCAATACCAAGCCCTGCAAACACCACTAGTGACTGGCTACCAGAAAAGGCCTCCTTTATTCCCACGCTTTGTCCTCTGCCTGTCAACTAGCCTTCCATTCCTGCTAGAATTTTTCCTGTAATACCATGAGCTTTAACTTGTTAAGCAGCCTCATGTGTGGCATTTTGTCAAAGGCCTTATGAAAATCCCTCTAAACAATATTGACTGACTCTCCTTTCTCTACCCTACCTGTTATTTTCTCAAAGAATTCCTAACCGATTTGTCAGGCAAGATTTCCCCTTAAGCAAACTGTTCTGAATTTGGCTTTTTAGAATTATTATGTGCCTCCAAGTACACTGAAACCTCATCCTTAATAATGGACTCCAACATCTTCCCAGCCACTGAAGTTAGGACTGAGACATATTTCTATGGTGGAAGAGAAAGAAGATTTTTGTTAAATAACTGTAAATGTCTGTAACCTGAATTAAAAGTAAGTAGCATTGGGGAAACAAGGACTCAGCAGGTCAGACAATGTCTATGAAATGACAGTTAATTTTTCATATTGAAGAACCTCTGTTTGAAAGTTTCCAGCATTTTCTGTTTTCATTGCCAGGTGGAAAGAGCTTCAGCTTTCAGCTTGACTTGCGCTCATGGCAGACATGAAGTGCTTATAAACAATAGACAATAGATGCAGAAGTAGACCATTCGGCCCTTCAAGCCTGCACCGCCATTTTGAGATCATAGCTGATCATCTACTATCAATATCCGGTTCCTGCCTTGTCCCCATAACCCTTGATTCCCCTATCCATAAGATACCTATCTAGCTCCTTCTTGAAAGCATCCAGAGAATTGGCCTCCACTGCCTTCTGAGGCAGCGCGTTCCATACCTCCACAACTCTCTGGGAGAAGAAGTTCCTCCTCAACTCTGTCCTAAATGACCTACTCCTTATTATTAAACCATGCCCTCTGGTTCTGGACTCTCCCAGCATCTGGAACATATTTCCTGCATCTATCTTGTCCAATCTCTTAATAATCTTGTATGTCTCAATCAGATCCCCCCTCAATCTCCTTAATTCCAGCGTGTACAAGCCCAGTCTCTCTAACCTCTCTGCGTAAGTCAGTCCGGACATCCCAGGAATTAATCTAGTGAACCTACGCTGCACCACCTCCACAGCCAGGATGTCCTTCCTTAACCCTGGAGACCAAAATTGCACACAATACTCCAGGTGTGGTCTCACCAGGGCCCTGTACAAATGCGAAAGGATTTCCTTGCTGTTGTACTCAATTCCCTTTGTAATAAAGGCCAACATTCCATTAGCCTTCTTCACTGCCCGCTGCACTTGCTCATTCACCTTTAGAGACTGATGAACAAGTACTCCTAGATCTCTTTGTATTTCTCTCTTACCTAACTCCACACCGTTCAGATAATAATCTGCCTTCCAGTTCTTGCTCCCAAAGTGACTAACCTCACACTTATTCACATTAAATGCTATCTGCCAAGTTTCTGCCCACTCACCCAGCCTATCCAAGTCACCTTGAATTCTCCTAACATCCTCATCACGTCACACTGCCACCCAGCTTAGTATCATCAGCAAACTTGCTGATGTTATTCACAATGCCTTCCTCTAAATCATTGACGTAAATTGTAAACAGCTGTGGTCCCAATACCGAGCCCTGTGGCACCCCACTAGTCACCACCTGCCATTCCGAGGAACACCCATTCACTGCTACCCTTTGCTTTCTATCTGCCAACCAGTTTTCTATCCATGTCAATATCCTCCCCCCAATGCCATGAGCTCTGATTTTACCCACCAATCTCCTATGTGGTACCTTATCAAATGCCTTCTGAAAGTCAAGGTACACCACATCCACTGGATCTCCCGCGTCTATCTTCCTGGTTACATCCTCGAAAATCTCCAATAGATTAGTCAAGTATGGTTTGCCCTTGGTAAATCCATGCTGGCTTGGCCCAATCCTATCACTGCTATCAAGATATGCTGCTATTTCATCTTTAATAATGGACACTAGCATCTTCCTCACTACTGATGTTAGGCTAACAGGGCGATAGTTCTCTGTTTTCTCCCTCCCTCCTTTCTTAAAAAGTGGGATAACATTAGCCATTCGCCATTCCTCAGGAACTGATCCTGAATCTAAGGAACATTGGAAAATGATCACCAATGCATCCACAATTTCCAGAGCCACCTCCTTTAGTACCCTAGGATGCAGACCATCTGGACCTGGGGATTTGTTAGCCTTCAGTCCCATCAGTCTACTCATCACTGTTTCTTTCCTAATGTCAATCTGTTTCAGTTCCTCTGTTACCCTATGTCCTTGGCCCATCCATACATCTGGGAGATTGCTTGTGTCTTCCCTAGTGAAGACAGACCCAAAGTACTTATTAAATTCGTCTGCCATTTCCCTGTTTCCCATAACAATTTCTCCCAATTCATTCTTTAAGGGCCCAACATTGTTCTTAACTAACTTCCTTCTCTTCACATACCTAAAAAAACTTTTGCTATCCTCCTTTATATTCCTAGCTAGCTTGCGTTCATACCTCATTTTTTTCTCCCCGTATTGCCTTTTTAGTTAAGTTCTGTTGCTTCTTAAAAATTTCCCAATCATCCGTCTTCCCACTCACCTTAGCTCTGTTATACTTTTTTTAATGTTCTGCTATCTCTGAATTCCTTTGTCAACCACTGTGGCCACTTCCCCCCTTTGAATCCTTCCTTTCCCCGTTTTGAATCCTTCCTTCTCCGGGGGATGAACTGATTGTGCACCTTGTGCATTATTCCCAAGAATACCTGCCATTGCTGTTCCACTGTCTTTTCTGCTAGGATATCCGACCAGTCAACTTTGGCCAGCTCCTCCCTCATGGGTCCATAGTCTCCTTTGTTCAACTGCAATACTGACACTTCTGATCTGCCCTTATCCCTCTCAACTTGCAGATAAAAACTTATCATATTATGGTCACTACTTCCTAATGGCTCCTTTACTTCAAGATCACTTATCAAATCCTGTTCATTGCACAACACTAAATCCAGAATAGCCTTATCCCTGGTCGGCTCTTGTACAAGCTGCTCCAAAAATGCATCCCATAGACACTCTACAAACTCCGTATCCTGGGGTCCAGTACCAACCTGATTTTCCCAGTTCACCTGCATGTTGAAACCCCCATAACTACTGCGACATTTCCTTTGCCACATGCCATTGTTAACTCCCTATTCAACTTGCACCCAATATCCATGCTACTGTTTGGGGGCCTGTAAATAACACTTATTAGGGTCCTTTTGCCCTTACTGTTCCTCAGTTCTATCCACACTGACTCTACTTCTCCTGATTCTATGTCCCCCCTTGCAAGGGACTGAATCTCATTCCTCATCAAAAGGGCCACCCCAACCCCTCTGCCCACCTTTCTGTCCCTTCGATAGCACGTGTACCCTTGTACATTCAATTCCTAGGTCTGATCCCCCTGCAACCATGTCTCCGTTATCCCAACAACATCATAGTTACCCATTCGCACCTGAGCTTCAAGCTCATCCGCCTTATTTCTGACACTTCGTGCATTCAGATATAGAATTTTTAACCCATTTCTCCTCTCTCTGTTGAAATCGCTGCCTATTGTGCATAACTCAGCTCCCCGAACTCTCACCGGCCTATACGCCCCTTGAATTTTGTTGTCCTTCTTAAATTTACTTACTCTTTCTGAACATTTAACTCCATGCTCCGTCAGACCATCCATCTGCACATGTATCCTCCTTATCACTCGTTCCACCTCACCTTTCTCTACTTCACACTTAATATTCTGGAACCGTGTAGTCCCCACCTGTCCTTTATACTTCATCTCGCTATCCTCTCTCACATTCTGGATGCCTGCCCCCTGCAAATTTAGTTTAAGCCCCCCCAAGCAGCACTAGCAAACTTTCCTGCAAGAATGTTAGTAACCCCTCCAGTTCAGGCGTAAACCGTCCCGTCGGAACAGATCCCACCTTCCCTGGAACAAAGCCCAATTATCTAAAAACCTGAAGCCCTCCCTCCTGCACCATCCTCTCAGCCACGTATTGATCTGTTTAATCCTTCTGTTCCTCGCCTCACTCGCACGTGGCACAGGTAGCAATCCTGAGATTGTTACCCTGGAGGTCCTCCCCTTCAGCTTCGCACCTAACTCCCTGAACTCACTACACAGGACCCCCTCACTCTTCCTACCCACGTCGTTGGTCCTTACATGGACCACAACATCTAGATTCTTGCCCTCCCTCTCGAGAATAACCTGCACCCGATCTGAGATGTCCCGGACCCCGGCACCAGAGAGACAACATACCATCGGAGACTCCCAATCTCCCCCACAAAATCTCCTATCTGCCCCCCTGACTATAGAATCCCCTATCACTACTGCTGTCCTTCCTTCCCTCCCCCCCTTCTGAGTCGAGGGTCCAACCTCAGTGCCAGAGACAGGACCACTGCAACTTGTTCCTGGTAGGTCATCCCCACCAACAGTATCCAAAACGGTATACTTATTGTTGATGGGAATGGCCACAGGGGTGCTCTACTCTCTCTGCCTGCTGCCCCTCCATCTCCTGACAGTCACCCAGTTGCCTACCTCCCGTCTTTTCGGTGTGACTACCTCCCGATAACTCTTATCTATCTCTGTCTCTGCCTCCCGAATGATCCGTAGTTCATCCAGCTCCAGCTCCAATTCCCTAACTCGCTGTGATAGGAGCTGCAGCTGGATGCACCTTCTGCAGGTGTGATCATCAGGGACAGCTGCGTTGACCCTGACCTCCCACATACTGCATACGGAGCACACCACTGCTCCAACTATCTCCCCCATTACCTGATCCCAGATTAATCAGAATAAATGAAAAATGCTTGATGTGAGACAGCAGCCATGTTGTTGCTCTAACCTCCTTTATCTTGAACAGCGCAAACTTTTAAAAGGAAAAAGACAACCGAAAACAAAACTTTCAACTTTCAAAGGAAGTAAGGTACATCAGATTTATTGTTCATACAATTGCAACTGCATGGAAAAAGAAACATTTGCTTTGCATTTGTTCTGTTAAGTTCATTTGCTTAGACATCTAGCAGCCAAAGAGTCTGCAAGAGCAGTAGAGTTCAGCTGTAGTCGTGGCATCACAAATCTCCGATCAGATGCTTGAAGGCTTGTATTGGGCCTGGAAGTTTTTCTATCTGTTGTTTTTGACAATTCCAGACTCTGAAACAAAGTCTAAAGTACCTCCTGGATGTTGCTGTCTAGCAGAAATGGACAATAAACACTGCATTTTCTTTCTTTCTTCACTTCTGCCCATTGCCTTGAAAGAGAGAATTGTTTTTTTCCCCCCCAGAGAAAGGAAGGAGATGATATTAAAGTTTTAGTGTTGGCATTTGAATCCCCTAAAGTTTTTTTTAAGTATTAGCAACAGTGATCCAAGTAACAAATTGTCTTACAGAATTTATACCTAGCAGGGTTCCTAACCAGATGGTGGAAATATTACTCTTGCATCTTTCAGAGTTGTGTTGATTTGAGAATGAGACAACGGACCACTTTAAACTACAGTATTTTATTCACTGTATTAGCTGATGTTTGAAAATGTTATTAAACATTCAGTGTGTTTTTTCAAATACTTTTTGATTTTTTTGAAATATATTTTTAATTGACATAATCGTATGTTTTTTCAATAAAATTGTATACATTTTGACCTATGAAATAAAACTATACAGTTAATCAGTTGAATATTGTAACCATCATGTAATCAGTTTGGAAGAACATAAATTCTTTCCAGTTCGAGCTTGGGGTTGATTGATTCTCACTGCAACCTGCATGGTGAGGGTGCTGAAATATATTCAGATTCTGCATGATTAGTGATCAAAAATATTTGCACTTTGTGCAGTTGGTTTAAAAGCATGAAATATTTGTTAATAATGGCTTTTCCCTAATAATATGCTGCAGAGTTTCAGATGATCCTTACCCATACAAGGGCGAGTGTTGATTAGGAGGTCCTTTCTTGGTGGTGTTAGAAATTGTACGTGAGGAATATAGAAGCAACTCAATATCGGGTACCAAGGAGAGTCTCCAAGATCTTCATCTCCAAGTTCCTGTACTCCATACATATATGAGGGGGAAAAAAAAGGAGTTTGCTTGAAAATGAGTTTTTTCAAATAATTTGGATGTCCACCTACAGATGGCAATAAATGTCTTTGGGATGGTGTGAGGAAAAAACTTTGAGTGAAGCAGGCAGGGGCATGGCTGACCAATCACAGATGTAGCTTAGCAAGTGATTGCCACCAAAAAGGTACATGTATATATTATTTAAAGATGTGTGTATATATAATGTATAGTAGGTATTTTTTTTAAAGTTCAAATGGAACTGGAAGGAACAGTCTCTATCCGTCTAGGTGCTGGTGGAGAGGGAAGTTAGTGAGTGAAGCTAGAGGGGAACTCCATGACCATTAAGTTAATCATATATTGTGTGTGTGTGTGTGTTGTACCCTGGGGTATATCTGAGGGTAATCACTCATGAGGTTTTTGGACTACATCTGCTTTTTGGGTTATATGCATTGTCTGAGGCAGAATTATGCAAGCAAATTTCTGAAAATATTTAAATAAGACTGGGAGGCTAATATAATGTTAGCAGACTCATCTAATCAATTCTTTGCTGACAAAAAAATCAGACAAAACCCGTTAGGATTTTGACTGATTTTTAAAAAACATAAAGTAATATTATATGTTTCTGCGTATTGCAGATTTTGGAGAAATGAAATTGATTGCAACTTCATGAGAAAATCTGCAGATGCTGGAATTCCAAGCAACACATACAAAATGCTGGAGGAACTCAGCAGGCCAGGCAGCATCTATGGAAAAGAGTAGACAGTGGATGTTTCAGGCCAATATACTTCATCAGGACTTGTTGACATTTCAGACCGAGACCCACTTGGCCCAAAACATCACTGTTTACTCTTTTTCCATAGATGCTGCCTGGCCTGCTGAGTTCCTCCAGGATTTTGTGCATGTTGATTGCAACTTGTTGAGGCTGTACTCAACTTGTAAGTTAAGTCTGCTTCAGTAAGGAGCATGTCATATGTTACGGGAAGGAGTTGGGCCTGGGTAATTCAGCCACTACTCTCTCAGAAACCAATATGGATGTGGCATACATGAAAAGCCAAGCCACAAGTGATCACATCTTTTTTCATCTCACACCAGGAAGTTTGCATTTGTCAAAAAATCAAACATTGGATGTTAAAGTTGGCCCATTTCAATCTTTGGTGACAAGTAATAATCACAGCTGGATGTTCCAAATACCCATTGATATTTAATCCAATTTTCAAAAAGAGCACTGACTTTCCCACAGTTGATCGGAGACGGTGCTTTCTAAGCATCGCATTTATAATTTAAAAAAATCAGCACCAGTCTAACCAAATCTGTGAGTCTGTCTTTTCCTGCTTCCTGTTTATATCCGGGGTTTTGAAGGATGAAAATCTGCAGCTGGACACAGGGACAGCAAAGAGAAGGCGTACATACTGGGCCTTGATTAACTAGGCAAAGATTATGTTTTTCTTCTGTATTTGCAACTTTTTCATGTTCAGTAATGTAAGAATACAGCAAATGAAAAGGGAAGGTGATCATTTGGCCTCTCAGGAGTGCTTCCCCCATCCAGTTAAATGGTAGTTGGTTGTCTGCCTCAGTCTAATTTCCAACACTCAGCCAATATCGCTTAATTCTCTTCAGATGTAAAATTCTGTCAATTTTTACCCTGAATACATGTAATGATAGAGCCTCCACAGGCCACATGGGTAGAGCACCCATGATTGCCCTGGAAAAGACATTTTATGTCCATCCAAACGAAGCAGTTGTCTTATTTAGAGTCTAATTGCAGACTTCAGAACAAATGAATGATTTTGACATTTCAGTGTGTTTTTAAAATGACATATGCCAAATAGGTGTAAATTACTCCTTTTCAGTTCCCAGAGCCGTAGGATCTAGTGTTATAGTTTCCCACTACTTTGGGAAAAGGAATTGAAATAATAACATGAAAAATTAGGTAAAATTTCAATAATCTGATCTGGTTTACATGTAATTAATTAGCTTGTTTATTTCAGATTTTTTCTTAAAGATGTGCTGGGTGCGTTCCGACCACCGCTGCACCACTGCATTCTTCGCGGCAATGTATCGGTCCGCGGCCCGAAGGTTGGGGACCGCTGTCCATGTAATGTCGCTGAGCACCCTGCCATTCACCCACAGTCAAAAAGTATTAAGGCTGAAATAAGTAATATTTAAAAAAATTATTATTACTTTTTAAAAACATCAACAGAATGTAAAAATGCTTAAAGTACTTTTATGAGTAATTCAAAATATTACTGCAAACTTAAAGGTTAAAATAGAACTAATCTTATTCATTTCTTCCTCACGAGAGCTGAGTACCCACTGAGATGAAAGGATTTGCCACTTCTGTCAGCAAGTCTGTCCTGATGCAGGATTCCTGAGCCAACACAGTAAAAGTGAGGGACCTCAGTTAAACTTTAAGGAACCCTGCAAGGCACTCTCAAGTCTCTTTGCACCTCTGATTTTTGAATTTTCTCCCCATTTATAAAATACTATACACCTTTATTCCTTCTGCCAAGGTGCATGACCATACACTTCCCTACACTATAGTCTATCTGCTTCTTTACCCCTTCTCCCTATCTGTCTAAGTTCTTCTGCATACTTCCTGCTTCCTTCATGCTACCTGACCCCTCCATCTATCAGCATATCGTCTACAAACTTGGGCACAAATACATCAATTCCATTATCCAAATCACTGACGTATAACTTGAAAAGAGGTGGTCCCAATACGGACCGTGGAACACTACTAGCCACCGGCAGCCAACCAGAAAATTTCCCCTTTATTCCCACTCTTTGCCAGTCAGCTAATCTTTTATCCATGTTAATATTTTTCCTGTAATATCGTGGATTTTTACCTTGTTATGCACCCTCATGTGCAGCACCTTGTCAAAGGGCTTCTGAAAATTCCAGTACACAACATCCACTTTCCTTTGTCTATCCTGCCTGTTCCTCAAAGAATTCCAACAGATTTGTCAGAGAGCATTTCCTCTGAAGGAAACCATGTTAACTTTGGCCTATTTTATCATGTGCCTCCAGGAACCTCGTCCCTAATAGTGAACTCCAACATTTTACCAACCACTGAAGTCACGCTAACTGGTCTATAATTTCCTTTCTTTTGCCTCTCTATCTTCTTAAAGAGTGGATTGAATTTGCAATTTTCTAGTCCTTCAGAACCATTCCAGAATTTAGTGGTCTTGAAAGATCATTACTCATGCCTCCACTATATTTTCAGCTACCTCTTTCTGAACCCTGGGGTGTAGTCCATCTGGTCCAGGTAACTTATCTACCTTCTGACATTTCAGCTTCCCAAGCACCTTCTCCTCAGTAATAGCAACTACACTCACTTCTGCCACCTGACACTCTCAAATTTCTGGCTCTGTTAGTGTCTTCCACAGTGAAAATGTCACAAAATACTTATTACGTCCATCCACCATTTCTTTATCCCCATTACAAACCTCTCCAGTGTCATTTTCCAGCTGTCCAATGTCCACGCTCACCTCTTTTTTACCCTTTATATATCTGAAAAATTCTTTTGGTATCCTTTGTTATTTTATTGGCTCGCTTCATTCAAATTTCATCTTTTCTTTCCTTATGGGTTTTTAAATTTTTAGTTTTTAAAAACTTCCCAATCTTCTAGCTAGCCACTAATATTTGCCATATTATATGCCCATCCTTTTGTTTTTATGATGTCTTTGACTTCCCTTGTCAGCCAGATGCTTCAACCTCCTTTTAGTATCTCCTTCATCTTTGTGATGTATGTATTCAGCACCTTTCAACTTGCTCCCAGAAACTTCAGCCTTTGCTGCCATCCTGCTAATGTCCCCTTCCAATCAACTCTTGCCACCTCCTCTCTCATGCCTCTGTAATTTCCTTTACTCCACTGTAATACTGGCTTTATCTTCTCTCTCTCAAACTGCAGGGTGAATTTTATTATCTTATGATCACTTCCTCCTAAGGTCTCCTTTACATTAAGCTCTCCAATCAAATCTGTTTTATTATACAACACCCAATCCAGAATAGCCTTTCCCCTAGTGGGCTCAACCACAAGCTGGTCTAAAAAACCATTTTGTATGCATTCTACAAATTCCCTTTTTATATCCTACATCCTGGGCACTGTACTGATGCCTGTATATAACTCCCATCAGGGTCTTTTTTACCCTTGAAGTTTCTTAACTTTACCCACAAGGATACTACATCTTTGTAAGGATTTGATTTCTGTTTTTTTTTACCAATATGGCCACCCAACACCCTCTGCCAACCTGCCTAGGCTTTTGAAACAATGTTTATCCTTGGATGTTGTTCCCAGCTATGATCTTCTTTCAGCCACGTCTCAGTGGTACCCAGAATGTCATACCTGTCGATCTCTAACTGTACTACAAGATCATCTACTTTATTCTGTATAATGTGTGCAATCAAATATAACATCTTCAATCCTGTATTCATCATCCTTTTTGATTTTGCCCCCATGTTACACTTCATCTCATGCCATTGACTGCAATTTTGCCTTATCCTTTGCCTGTCCTTCCTCACAAGGCGCTCCTTCAGTTTTGTAACCTGCCCTTTTTGTACAGGTCATACCTTCCTCAGAAGAGATCCCAATGATCCGGAAATCTGAAACCCTTCCCCCTGCATCAGTTCCTCAGCCATGCATTCATCTGCCACATCATCCTATTCTTCCCTCATTGACAATCCAGAGATTACTACCATGGAGGTCCTGCTTTTCAGCTTTCTATCTAACTGTCTATATTCTCTGCTCCTGACCTCCTCCCTTTCCTTACCTATGTCACTGGTACCAATATGTACTACGACTTCTGTCTCCTCACTCTCCCCTTTTAGCATGCTGTGGACCCGATCGGAGATGCCCCTGACCCTGGCAGCTGGTTGTCTTTTTCACGTCCATGGAACCTCCTGTCTGCTCCTCTAACTATGGCATCCCCTGTCACCACTGCACTTCTGTTCTCCCCCACTTCCCTTCTGAGCCACAGAGCCAAGTTCGGTGCTGGAGACCCAGTTGCTGCATCTGCCCCCGGTAGGTGCCCCACCGCCAACATTATCCAGTTGAGGGGAATGGCCACCGGGTACTCTGCACTGGCTGTCCATGCTCTTCTTGTCGCTTGAGAGTCACTCAGGTACCTGCCTCCTGCAACTTAGGGGCGAATACCTTCCTATAGCTTCTATCACCTCCTCGTTCTCCCGTATTAACTGAAGGTCCAGTTCTTTAACACAGTTTCTAAGGAGCTGTATCTCGATGCACTTCATACAGATGTAGTTACTGGGGAGACTGGAGATCTTCCAGAGTTCTCACCTGCCACACGAAGAACATGTCACTAACTCTGGACCCATTCTTGGTGCACTAGTTACATACTAGTAGACAAAAAAAGAGAAAAAAAACTCACTAGAAACTTATTTAGAAGTTTCCCCTGTGTTTCCAAAACTGTTCTTGTCGAAGCCAAACCTTCCTACTCTAACTATCCCACTCCAACAATGACCGTTGTGCTTCTATTTCCCTTCTTTCTATTGGTTCAAATTATGACTCACTCTCAATGAGGCTTGTTCTTTTCAAATTGCTCTGCCTTGCAATTATGTCTCTAAAAGCCCAAGCTTGATCAATCTTTCATTATAAGACATGCTCTCTAATCCAGGCAGCATCTCAGTAAATGTTCTTTTCATCCTCTATAAAGCTTCCACATCCTTCCTATAATGAGGTGACCAGAAATCAACACGTGTTCTAAACAGTTTTATCAAGCTGCAACATTACCTTGCAACTGTTGTAATGAAGGCTATCAGACCATATGCCTTCGTGACCACACTATTAACTTGTGCGGCAAATCTTAGGGAGCTAGAGACTTGCACCTCAAGTTCTCCCTGTTGCTCCTGCTATTAATGGTAATGGGGAATTTAAAATTTACCATCTGCTAGAAAGCTATAATAAAATCAGAGAATGCTGGAAATACTTAGCAAGTCAGACTGCACCTGTGGGGAAAGAAACAGAACTAATGTTTCAAGTCAGGCACCTGATTAGAACTGCGAAGTAAACAAAAAAAAAAGCATGTTGAACTGCAGGAAGGATAGGGATAGAGGTTTTCACTGAAAGGGTAGAGCCAGACTCATTAGAGTTAAACTGCAAACAAAGTTATCAAGACAGTGGTTGATTGGAATCTGTTAGAGAGTGAGAACATAAGTACCTAGGATGTAGTTGTGAATAGCAAAGCTGGAGGGTGTGTCAGGCTGGGAAGGTCCTCCATTCCCAGGGGGGAAAAAAGAGGAAAATGAGACCAAAAAGCTGAATCAATAACTCAGATTCATGACAGATATAGGTAGAAATCAAGTTACACTAAGTTGTAAAATTCAACATTAAGTCAGAATTCTCCCAGATAAAAGATGAGGCTGTTCCTCAAACTCTTGTTGGATCTTGTTGTGCAGTACAAGAGGCCAAAGGTTGACGGGACAGAGTTGGTGTGGGATGGGAATTAAAGTACTGTAATAAGCAACAGAAACTTAGGGGAATCCCTGTGGACTGAAAACTGATGGGAATCAGATTGTTTTTCATTTTTGGCAATGCTACAGGAGTGGCAAATGGATTTCAATACAGTTAAGTGTGAGGTGTTGTATTCCTTTGTTGAGGAAGTCAAACCAGCATAGGACTTGTACTATGAATAGTTATAGGGCTTCAGGGAGCATAATTGAACAGAGGCATCTGGGAGTACAGTGCATTGTTTGTTGAAAGTAGTGTAAAGAGCTGCTTTACACAATGGCCTTCAGTCAGGACACTGGGTATAAGAGATGGGACATCATGTTGTAGTTGTATAAGTTGTTGATCTGGCCGCACTTGGAGTACTGTGTACAGTTTTGGTCACCCTGTTGTATGAAAGATGTAGTTAAAATGGAAAGAGGGTAGAAAAGATTTATGAGCATGTTGCCAGGCCTAGAGAGCATGAGTTATAGGGAGAGGTTGGCCAGGCAAGGAATAGGATGGTAACGTTGGAGAATGGGGGGGTCGGCCTTTAAAATTATAAGAAGCATAGATAAGATGGATGATAACAGCCTTTTCCCCAGGGTAGGGGTGTCTATAACTAGGAGGCATAATTTGGGGTGAGAGAGGAAAGATTTATAGAGTCATACAGCTCAGAAATAGGCCCTTCAGCTCATCTTGTCACTGCTGACCATCAGCCACCCATTAACACTTATACTACAATAATCCCATAGTGTGATATTTTGTTTTCCATTGTGTTGACTGTTCACTCTCCTCCAGACTTGATGAATTCTTCCAGCATTTTCTGTGTGTTACCCATACTCAAGATTTCCAGCATCTGTAAAATCTCTTGTGTTTAACATTTATCTATCGTCTTCCCCTATGTAGCTTCAATACGACATCAGAATATCTCACATCCAATGATCAGTTTCACAAGCCACAAAGTATTAGTTGGAAGTTAAATTGTGTACAGGTTTTATTCCTCAAAGACTAGTTCTCATTTTAGTTAATCCTTAAATATGTTATCCATAATATCATAACTGCAGAATGATCCCTGACAGCTTCAGTTGCAGCTTTGGTGACCACTTTGTCTGGACTGTGAGTGAAGACCCAACAGATCTGTTGCTCTCCACCACCCCCACCATCATATGCTGCCCATCAGTTCTTGTAAAGAGCTGACTGATCTCCACTCACATGCTAACAAGGCCCAACCGTGAAAATAGATTCGTGCTGATTCCACTTCATTGGCAAAGGGCTGACAAAATATTGAAGGTCACAAGAAACGTCTGAAAGGTAAATAAAATGCTTGATTTTCTTTTGCCTGTGCTTAGGAACAGGATTCAGCTAGTAAAACTGATGTGTGTGTCATTGTAGACATTGTAAAACCTTGGTTGTTAATCTGGGACTAGTTTGGAATCCCTGAAATAAATCACAGAACCTAAGTCATTTACAGTACAAAAATATTTTGTGTTATTATTGCAACCTTTAATTATAATAATGAAAAAACAGCTATTTACTTAATAAAGGAGGGAGAAATTTTAGAAGGAATATTTTCCTGCTGATTGAATTTCCCCTGTAGCCACTGTCCCAGGCTGAATGAAACCATTTGCAAGCATCGGAATCAGAATCAGAATTATTATCACTGACTTAGATGACATAAAATTTGTTGTTTTGTGGCAGCAGTACAGCTGGACGCATGATACCCAACTCAATCCGATATGAATCTCGATCCTTTATTTTCATCGCAAGCCACCTATAGGCATGACTGAATTCTGCCTATCTGAAGTGGAGTATTCTCTCCCATTCCTTTGTCACTTCCAGAAGACCTGGCTATTGCAAAGCTCTCCTAACCTGTCTCCAACTTCTCTCCCTTTTTTGAAGCTTCAACTTCATCTCCTTGAGCCAAACTCACAGCAGTTTGAGCTCATTTTTCATCCATTTCTTTTCTGCCTACATAAGTTCCTCATTCCTGGAAACCTACAGCTTAAGTCTTATCACCACCCTTCCTTGACTCTTGAGTTATTCCAATTTACAATGCTATCCCCTGAATTATCCATTCCTCTGACTCTGACCTTCTGTATATTTCAGTTTTTCTAATGCCCGGATCTGCTGGACTGGTCCGGGTCCTTTAAAATTCTCTTCCCTAATTCTGTCCACCTCTCTGTTCTATTGTCTCCTGAAACACAAATTAGTCCCCAACTAACATTTCCTTATTTGGCTTGATATACAGAGTCATTGTATCATAGTGAAGTACAGCACAGAAACAGGCCCTTCGGCCTATCCCAGTCCATGCTGAGACAATTTAAACTGCCTACTGTCATCAGCCTGCACCAGGACCATCGCCCTCCATACCCCTACCATCCATGTACCTATCTAAACTTCTCTTAAACATTGAAATCAGGCTTGCATGGACCACTTGTGCTGGAAGCTCATTTCACATTCTCACGACCCTCTCAGTGAAGAAATTTCCCCTCATGTTCCCCTTAAACTTTTCACCTTTCTCCCTTAACCCATGACCTCTAGTTGTAGACCCACCCAACCTCAGTGGAAAAGGCCTGCTTGTATTTACCTTATCTATACCCCTATATTTTTGTTTGACTTTACTTTTGTTACACTGAGGAAGATTTTTGACAATTGTCTACAGAATCTGCAGTCCTTCAGGAGAAGTTACTCTTTAGAATGTGGCAGTTGAACAGCTGGAAGGGTCAGGTATAAAATTTCAAATTTCACAGCACATGCTGGTGATAATAAACCTGATTCTGATTCTATAGGACACAGGCAACACGCTTTTATCTGCAAACATCTGTTTGCATTACTGGTCATTTTGTAGATTTACAACTGTTTGTTTGGACTTGCAATATCTCAACAGGAGAAGCAACCTTGTTACCTTGTTCATATACTTGGCGATCTCCACACATTAGGAAGTGCACCAGTGGGACTACGGGAAGCATTGCTGCACGTGACATTGGTGAAGTGGAACTGCTGCTGGTGACTTGAGTGAAAGAAGTTCGGGCTGCCTAGGCAAGCAGTGACACTTTGTCCCCTTGTCTGGGGCCATAGACAGTTGCTTATGAGCATAGAGACACTAACTCATACATAATGGGCCAATAAACTGCTGTAACTTCACTTGAAAGCAACATGTTTCCAAGTGCTGGGAGCTTAACTGATAAAGGAATATTAGCATTCCTTTACTGGGCTTTAGCATTCCAGAAACTGGGCTCAGGAATACTCAGGTAAGCCTGCTGCAAGTGTAGATCTGGGAATATGGGTATGAAATTTCACATCCCATCATGCAATGGTGGTCACTCCGGGGGTCATCCACAGGGGAACCTTTATGATGAGGGATCACACTTGTTGTAGTCAAGCACAGGTGCTCTTATATTGTTGCAATGAAGGTACTTAGCTTCACATCACTCCCTGGAAAGATCTTGTCATCAGAGGCTTCTATCATCTCCATCCTCTCTTTGACTCTGTTCATGAACTCATTGGGCGTGTTGAATTGGAGATCAGCAGCAAAGGCAAGATTATGAGAGGTATATATCTATCTTGGGATTTCGCCACCAACATTCCCCTTGCAGCCTCTAACTGTATGAACATTCAGGTACCAGAAAGGTTTTGGGATATGGCTGTCCTGTACCCATAAATTCGGCTGGTTCTCTGTTGAACTGACTTCAGCTACCAGTCACAGACCTTGACTACCCCTATCTTCACAGATATAAACAGAAAATGCTGGGAACATTCGACAGACCTACTATAAATGCAGCATCTGCAACACACACAAAATGGTGGAGGAACTATGCCCCAACCCTGGGTCTCCCAGGCTCCTCCAACACCTCGTGGGTCCTCAGAGCCTCCATCTTCCTCTCACCCTACCTTCCCAGAACACCCGAATCCCCGAACCCTCCCCTCTCCTCTCCTCTCCTCTGACGCCACCACCTCTCTTTCCCCCTCTGATTCCAGCACTAATCCCCGACCTTCTCTCTGAGGTGGAATGTTCTGTCTGCAGCTAGAGAATTACCTTTGTCTCCCTTCGCCCACACCTCAGGGAGTTCCGTAGCCACCATGACGCTGAGGTATTCTTCTATCAAGAGTTCCCCACCCTGCACCAATGACCCCTCCTCCTCTTCCTGGACGTCCCGCTCCGGTTCTCTGCTTGCTCTGGATCTTTTCATCTCTAGTTGCCAGTCAGACATCAACCAGCTCGGCTTCAGCACCCCTGTCTCCTCTTCGAACCCTACCCCTCTGAACACACTGCCTACACCAGTCCCAACCTCACCATCAAAACCACACAGAAAAGGGCTGCTGTTGTATTGTGACCGACTGCCCTTTCCCTTGCTGAGGCCAGGCGGTGACTCTCTGACACCTCCTCTTACGTACCCCTTTGAAAAGGACCCCACTCCGGATCATCATTAACTATTACCAACCTCATTAACTCTGGAGGTCTCCCATGCACAGCCACCAACCTCACAGTCCAACTACCCCACACCGATTCTAGCCAAGATTCAAAAGCTAACTGACTTGAATAGGCCAACCAATGCTAGGCCTATTGTTTATGCCTGCTCCTGCCTCACTAAACTTGTGTCTGCATACTTTGACTCCATTTTGTTCTCCTTGGTTCAGTCCCTTACCACCTATATCTGAGACACTTCTCGAGCTCTCGTTCTCCTCGACAACATTCAATGTACTGGCCATGACTGCCTAATTTTCACCACGGATGTTCAGTCCTAACATCCTTCTATCCCCTTTCAAAAAGCTCTCCAGTTCTTTCTTGTCAACAGAGTCACCCAGTTCCCCTTCACCTCCACCCTCCTCCATCTGGTGGAAGTGGTCCTCACCCTTAACAATTTCTCTTTTGGCTCTTCCCACTTTCTCAAAATTCATGGTGTAGCCGTGGGTACCCAAATGGGCCCTAGATATACCTGCCTTTTCAATGGCTATGTAGAACAGTCTATGTTCCAAGCCTCCCCTGGTAATGCTCTCCAACTTTTTCAATGCTACATTAATGACATCATTAGTGCTTCTTAATGCACCCATGCTGAGCTCGTCAACGTCCTTGACGTTGAATCCAACTTATACTCTGCCCTTAAATTCACTTGTGGTCCATTTCCAACTCCTCTCCCTTTCTTGATCTCTCTGTCTCCATCACTGGGGAACAAATTGTCTACTGATATTTTTTACAAACCCACTGATTCCTGTGGCTATCTTGACTATATCTCTCGTAAAAATGCCATTCCTTTTTCTCAGTTCCTTCGTCTCCGCTGCATTTGTTCCCAGGATGAAGCTGTCCTTTCTAGTACATCAGAGATGTCCTCCTTTTTCAAAGAATAGGGTTTCCCTTCCTCCACCATTCATTCTGCCCTCACGCACATCTCCTCCATTTCTTGGACATCGCACTCACCCAATCCTCTCGCTGCCTTAACAGGGATATCAGGCATCCCACCTCTCCCGGAAGTTCCGGGAGTCTCCCGTGTATGAATAGTGGCTCCCTGATGCCCACAAATTATATACAATATCATGGAAATCAACTTTGAGCGAGCGAGAGAAGGCAAGCGAGACCGCGAGAGAGAAAGCAAGTGAGAACAACCAAGCGAGAGAGAAAGTGAGAGCGCGAGAGAGAAAGCGAGAACGCGAGAAAGAAAGCGAGCGAGAGAGTGAAAGAGAAAGTGAGAGCGCGACAGAGGAAGCGAGAGCGTGAGAGAGCGAGAGCGCGCCATGGCAGAGAATTCCAAAAAAAAAGAAAATATAAAACGTACGTCACCCTGGACTACACTAAAGTGTACCCCTGCCTAATAGGGGTCAAAAATAATGACAGTGTTGCTCGCTGCACTGTTTGCAACAGAGACTTTTCTATTGCCCATGGTGGGTTAAGACTGTAAAAGACATGTTGAGGTGAGTTTAACAGGTGTCATTCGTTCATTAGCATAGCTAACGTTATTTAAACTAGCTGGCTAGCTGCTAAGGAGCTACTCTGTTGCAGACATCCCACCTCTCCCTGAAGTTCCAGGAGTCTCCCGCAAATTGATGGTGCTACCTCCCTGATATCAGTTTTTGCAGGGTGGGATGTCTGGGATAGTGTTCCATTTGTCTTCACCTAGACATCATGTGACTCCGCATCCAATATATCATTTTCTGCAACCTGCCATCTTCAATGGGACCCTACTGCTAAACACATTTTTATCTCCCCCTACTCTCCACCTTCTGCAGGAATCATTCCTTCTGTGATTCCCTAGTCCATTCATTCCTCCCTGCTGATCTCACTCCTGGTACTTACCCCTGCATGCGGCAGAAGTGCTACTCTTGCCCTTTCAGCTCCACCCACATCTCCATTCAGGGCCCTAAGCATTCCTTCCAGGTGAGGCAGCACTTCACCTGTGAGTCTGTTGGAGTTGTCAACTGTACCTGATGTCCCAATGTGGTCTCCTCTATATTGGTGAGACTTGACATAGATTGGTCTTCAGCTCCATCTGCAAAAAGCAGAATTTCCTGGTGGCCAACCATTTCATTTCCTATCCCCTTTTCCATCCTGACGTGCCTATCCATGGCCTCCTCTTCTGCCATGATAAGGCTACTGTCAGATTGGAGGAGCAACACCTCATGTTCCATCTAGCTAGTCTTCAACCTGATGGCACGAACATCAATTTCTCCAACTTCTGGCAATTTTCCCCTCCCCCTTTTCTTTTCTTCATTTCACTATTCTTGCCTCTTATCTCTTCTCCTCACCTGCCTATCACCTCCCCCTAGTGCCCTTCCTCCTTCCCTTTCTCCCATGATCCACTTTTCTCTCCTATCAGATTCCTTCTTCTCCAGCCCTTTACCTTTTCTAGTTATTACCTTCCAGCTTCTGACATCATCTCACCGTCACCCACCCACCTGGGATCACCCATCAACTTCTAACTTGTCCTCCTTCCCCCCACTCTCCACCCTCCTTCTTATTCTGGCATCATCCCCCTTCCTTTCCAGTCCTGATGAAGGGTCTTGGCCTGAAACTTTAACTGTTTATTCATTACATCGATACTGCCTGACCTGCTGAGCTCCCCCAGCATTTTCTGTGTGTTGTTCTGGATTTCCAGCATCTGCAGAATCTATTGTGTTAAATGCAGTGTATTTTTATTTTCATTTACCATCTCTGGAGACTTTGGCTGAAACACCATCCAGACACATCTGGCATTCTAGCATGCGAGTGAAGTTTAAGAGCAGGGCGTTAAATACATCACTGAAAAATAGAAAACAAACGTCAGGATGGTAAACATTAGGACATAACAGAAGTAAGAATAGGCCATACATTCCTTCAGAACTGCTTTACCATTCAACTAACTGGTGGTTGATCTACCTAGGCACCATTTCCCATAACATTCTCATAGCCTTATTATCTTAGCTTCAGTCTCTATTATCAATTACCCCGATAATGGAGTCTCACAGCTTCCGGGGTACAGAGTTCCAAAGACTCCCCACTTACTTTGTAAGACATTTCTCCTTGCCTTAGCCTGTGGCTTCTGTTTCTAGGTTCCTGAGCCAGAGGAAACATCTTCCCTGTCAAGACTTTAAGAATTTAGTAAATTTCATTCTTTTAAACTCTGGACGACATAGATCTAATCTACTTAATCTCTTGTCATGTGGCCAGATCCCCATCTTTGGAACCAGTCTAGTGAACCGTTGTTGCACTCCCTCGATGGCAAAGATTCCTTTTGCTGAACACAGCACACAGTCCTCCAGGTGCAGTCTCATCAAGGCTGATGTAAATGTGGTAAGACAGCTATACACAACCCCTTTCATCAGAAAAACTAATAGTAACTTTCCCATCCATCACCTGCTGCACGTTGGCTTTATTTACTTAATTATTTATTCATTTATCTATCTATTCATCTATTGATTGATTGATTGAGAAACTGTGTGGAATAGGCCCTTCTGGCCCAGCACCGCTGATTTAATCCTAGCCTAATCATGGGACAATTTGCGATGACCAATTAACCTACCAACTGGTATGTCCTTGGACTGTGGGATGAATCAGAGCACCCGAAGGAAACCTCTATGGTCACGGGAAGAACATACAAGCTCCTTACAGACAACACACACAAAATGCTGGAGGAACTCAGCAGGCCAGGCAGCATCTATGGAAAAAAGTACAGTCAATAAATCAGGCCGAGACCCTTCGGCAGGACTTATCTCCTTGCCTGCCCCGAAGGGTCTCAGACTGAAACGTCAGCTGTGCTTTTTTCCATAGATGCTGCCTGGCCTGCTGAGTTTCTCCAGCATCTGCAGATTTGCTCTTGTTTGTCCTTACAGACAGCGGCGGGAATTGAACCCGGGTCACTGGTACTGCAAACCATTGTGCTAACCGCTACACCACCATGCCACCCTGTGTACATGGACATCAGGGTCTAATTGAACATCAACCTTACCCAAGCTCACACCATTTAAACATACCCTGATTTTCTGTTCTGTGGGTAGTTTCACTATTTTCCACATTATTGTGCTCCTGCCCTCTCATCCATGCTTTTACCCTCTCACTCTGCTTGACTATATCTCGTTGAAATCTCTTTACACATTCCTCCCCACTCGGCATCCCACCTAATTTAGTATCATCAATGAAGTTGTTTATTGACAATTGGTTCCCTCAGCCAAATCACTGCCACAGACCCTGACACGTGGGGACCCAAGCAGTCAACTCCCATTGTATACAACTAGTCACGACTTTGCCACCCAAGAAAGGTTTATTCATTACCATTCTTATTTTCTGTCTGATAATTAAATCATCTCAGTATATTAGCCCCAATTCCATTATTCGAAATCTTGCTGACCAACTCTTTACATAGGAACTTTTTGAAAGCCTTTTGAAAATCCAAGTAAAGCAAAGTCACAAATTCCTTCATATACTCTACTCATTATATCATCGAACAATTCCAGAGGTTATAGATACAGGAGGCTCTGCAGAAGTTGGAAATCCAAAGCAACACACACAAAAAGCTGGAGGAACACAGCAGATCAGATATGAAAATGAATAAGCAGTCGATGTTTCGGACCAAAACCTTTCTCCAGCACTGGAAGGGAAGGGGGACATGTCAGTCCACGGCCTCCTCTTGTGAAACAATGAGATCACTCTCAGGATGGAGGAGCAACAGCTCATATTCCATCTAGGTAGCTTCCAACCTGATTGCATGAACATCAATTTCTCCTTCCAGTATTTTCCCCTCCTCCTTCCCTCTTCTTCTATTCCACACTCTGGCCTCTTACTTCTTACCTGCCCACCACCTCCCCCTGGTGCCCTTCCTTCTTCCCCTCCTCCCAGGGTCCACTCAACTCTCCTATCAGATTCCTTCTTCTCCAGCCTTTACCTTTCCCCTCCCACATGGTTTCCCTATCACTTTCTAGCTTGTGCTCCTTCCCCCCACCCACCTTTTTATTCTGGCATCTTCCCCCTTCCTCTCCTGTCTTGTTGAAGAATCTAGGCCTGAAGTGTGGACCATTTATTCATGTTCTTGGATGATGCCTGACCTGCTGGTTTCCAGTGTTTTGTTTTTTTTTAAATTTACAGGTATGGCATGGTAACAGGCCTTCTGATCCAATGAGTCCGCGTTGCACAATTACACCCACGTGACCAGCTAATCCGCTAATCTTTGCAACATGGGAGGATATCCGAGCACTTGAAGGAAACCCATGAGGTCATGGGACAACATACACGCCCCTTACAGGCAGAGTAGGAATTGGGCCCCAGTCACTGGCACTCTGCTTGTGTTATGCTAACTGCTATCTCACCGTGCAGGATTTGTTCCGTCAAGCAGGATTTCCCTTTCATAAATCCATGGTAATTCTGCTCAATCCAGCTATCTTTTCAGATAGTTATTATATCATTTATTTTTCTGTAGATCCCAGTATCTTCCCTAGTACCCTGATGTTGAGCGAGCAGATCAGTAGTTCCTAATTACTCTTTCCCTTCATTTTT
The DNA here is from genome assembly GCF_030028105.1 of Mobula birostris. Taxonomy (NCBI): domain Eukaryota; kingdom Metazoa; phylum Chordata; class Chondrichthyes; order Myliobatiformes; family Myliobatidae; genus Mobula; species Mobula birostris. Next base: position 61,587,507 of record NC_092372.1, on the reverse strand, counting down.
AAATATTTAATGTTAACATGAAGCTCATACGAGGAAGTCAGTGTAATAACATCTCATTTCCTTTTTTTTTGGCATGTACCTGCATGCGTGCGAGTCTGTACATGTGTGTCTGCGTGTGCGTCTGCACGTGCGTGCGTGTGTCCATGCCTGTGTCCATGATGATGTCTTTTTCATGGTTTTTTACAAGGCGTGGAGCGAGAGAGAGACTGTGTGGTGCGCCACACCTCATACAGACATTTTCGCAGCATTTTTCCCTTTAATTTTACAAGGTTGAGTTGCGATCTCGACACTCAACCCGGCACGGATGGAAAGCATACTCGGGAGCAGACCTGACTGGTTTTGAACCCGGGAACCTCCGCTCCCGTGTCTGGTGCCGATGTCATTGCGCCACCATCCAGCCCTACATCCCATTTCCAGTGTATCGGAATCTTCAGATTAGAAGTTTATTAGGAAAAGTTGTTAAAAAAAAGTGGTTGTGTGCAACATTCACAAACTCAGATTTATTCCCCATCACTGGCTGCCCAGACATCTCCTCCCTGAAAGTCTCCAGTGAATGAACAAATTAATTTGTTCATCCATTACAGGCATGATACAGAGTGCTAATTGTGGAGTGCAGTTCCAGGAAAGCTTGGCCATTCACTGGCAGCAGAGTGCATTTGGGCTGAGATATCATTGTACAAAGGGCTAATTATTGACCTTGACAACTGCTGTGATCTGGCTGCTTTCTCAGAACCCTAACGCGAAATCGTTCCACCATCACCAGTTCAAGGGACTTCTTCCTTCAACAGCCATAAAATCAACGTGGCATTCATTAATGTGGCTTGATGATGGGTCTCATTGACAGCTGCAGCTTTAACAATGCAACTGATGAACATTAGTGAAGGGTGTCAGGAATAAAACGTATTATTTCTCTGCAATACCATTTGCAATTAAACAAAAAAAATGCATCATAATTCCGAATGAAGTTTATCAACCTGAAACATTAGGTCTGCTTTTCTCCTCATAGGTGCTACCCGATCAGTTATACCTTTCTATAATTTTCTGTTTTTATTTCAGATAATCAACATCTGAAGGGTATGGAGGAGGTTTGGTCTCCCTGATCCCAGGTGGGTTGTTGACTGCAGTTTCCTCAGACTAGGTTCTCTATCACAGGGGAGGAGTGAAGTGGAATGATGGGTGAGGAAGAGTTTGCAGAAGGTATACATGGTGGTAATGCGATGACATTCTTAATGAATTCACTGCTTCCTATTATAAAGAGTAAAATACAGTCCAAATATATACTAAGAAATCTATTTTGCACACCCATCATATTAAAATAAGATGTCAAAATGTTTAAAATAAATGAGGTAGCACCTAAATATCGTAATGGTCAGAGGAATATCATTTTTATGAGCTACTTTTGAATTAGCTTTATACTTGAAATTCTAGTTGTATTGCAGCAACTTTGCCACATGGCGACACTGTTGGTTCACCACTGAATTCCTATTTCATTATGCACTTCATGTATGTCCCTTCCTCCCATGTCTGCACCACACACTTTTCCCCAAAAACTTCAGCCACTACAACCTTACTGATTTTCCAAAACAATAACATGACTGGACATAGCTCAGACTTAATCATTACTGCATGTCCAAATAAAGTGGTTAAACCCTCTGCAAAGAGCTAGATACAAAATCCAAAACAAAATTTATGATTATAAATATGTTTTCTAGCCATGAAACTACAGTACATATACCATTAACTTAAACTGCAAAAAGAAAAGTTGAAGGAAGGAAGAATTATAAACTCTTTTACTTTGTGACTTTTTTCAATGTCCTAACACATGCACTATGAAATAAAAGCTGCTTTTCGTGATGTGGGATGATTGTGTATTTAATAGATAAAAGGCAAATATGCAAAACATTTAAAATAGGGTAAGTACATCCATTTGCCATTGATTGCCTTCCATTTTGTCCTCTTTTTAAAATAATGAAGTATAAGATCTTTCTCAAGTACCTTTTTAAACCATGAAGTAAACATTTGAACTAAATCCACTTTGCAACAGGGCATTAAAGACACATTATAAACCTATCAATATATTTTATGCTTTATTTTTATAGCTATGCATTTAGCAATGAAGATTTTGCAGTTTTCAACACATTAACATTTTTCAGCGGTTTGTAAATCATTTTGAAAGCTACCCTACATATCTGAGAGTTTGAGATTGGTGTTTGTCTAAATGGGATAATCTCCCCAGAATTAGAATCGGAATCAGAATCAAGTTTATTATTGATGACATAGGTCATGAAATTTGTAAACAAAAAATATTGTAATAAATAGCACAAAAGAGGAATAATGTGCTAGTATTCATGGGTTCATGGCCTATTCAGAAATCTGATAGCAGAGGGGGAAGAAGCCGTTTCTCAAACACTGAATATGGGTCTTCAGGCTCCTGTACCTCCTCATGATGGCAGTGATGAGAAGAAAACATGTCCCAGATGCTGAGGATCCAAATTAGTATACATTTTGAGATTTCTTCTAATTTTCTGATTATCAAGATGACACACATATCGTGTAAAGTAAACAATTCCAGATGATTACAATCATTGGAATTTGACCTAATCACAGAAAGGGAGAATTTACGCTTACTTGCTTTCCCAATTTTTCTGAAAATGAGGCATCAGTCAAAATATATATATAAAAAGGATTGTGGCCAATATTAAGAGGAAAACCTATTTATCATGAGCATATTGACCATGGTCCTGATAGAAACACCAAACATGTAGTTTTTAGAGGGAGGTTGATTTGAAAGAAACCTACTTGTCTGCACACACATTGAATTCCAAAAAAAGTTATGAAATTAAGTAAGGATACATTGATTTGAGTTAGTAGAAGTTCATTTTATGGCTGATGTTTCTCTTCACTGAGAGTGATTAACAAAAAAAATCCTGCTGAAATACTAGAAGCACAAAACTTGGAACTATTTTAGACAACTGCTTGTTAAAATGAAACTTCTCAGCTGCAACAATCCAGTGTTTTTGCATTAGTACGGTTAACCACTTGATGTCCCAATTCTCAAAGCATTTTATTGGTTGCTCGATTCATGTTTTGTACAAAGCAGAAAATTACAATCAGCCCTCATTTTGGTTACAAGACTTTAAAATTAATGAAAAGGAAATAACATTCATAACCTTCTTTAAGAACAGAATTGCCTAGACTCGAGTCTTGCATCAGTGAACATATTTGGCAATTCCAGCCAACGATCCCTGAGCTCAGGCAAGGAAATTCAATGCTGAACAAATTCTGGACCCTGCTCAGTCCTCATTTATGTCTGATTGAACAATCCTTGACCCCACACTAGTGAACTCCAATTGAATTTTTCACCGTTGCTCTGGATGTGAGTAAGACTCGCTAGTAGTGGGTGACTAGAAGAAAAGGCCAATCCAGTTGCTGGCTGTGTTCTAGTTTGGTCAATGGTCCATCAGTCTACTGGCTCAATCTCCTCAACATTTTACACAAGTCGCTCACACCAACTTTAAAGATGATCTCTTAAACCAAGATAGCAGGAGATGCACTTCCACTCAGAACAGATGAATTTTTATCCACTGTGCAGGATACTCAGGAATCCACTTTATAACTGTAACACTGAAAGAGCATTGTCTAGTTTCTAGGGCAAGGTGTCCATTAAAGACCATAATCCCCTCCTCACTGCACAATCACAACCTCCACCATCGCCGTACAACCCCATCTGAGCATAAAGCAACTCTCAAAAGAAAATATTACTGATGACAATTATCAACCAATGAAATCACCAAACACTTCCTTCTGTATTACTGTAGAATTATTGCCGTATCAGTGTTTTCAATTATCATTACTTTTTTCTTAGTTGAATCATATAATTGCAACTGTTAATGAACCCCTGTGAAATATCATTTCCTATTTCAAATTAAAATCCCCAGGGATTGGACAAAACCGGATGCTACAAATGCAGCTTGAGTAAAATGAATACACAAGTACAGTACATCTTTCATCTTGATTTATCACCTGGATTAAAAGGAGTGAATTGTTCACAAGATCGGACTATCTGCTCCCTTTCTAGTGGAACGTCAGAAGATTTGGAAGCAAAGAGGAAAAATAAATTCTATAAATCCCTGAAAACAGGATCTTGAAAGCAGGAAAAATTGAAAACAGGAATTGAAGAGAGAATAAGAATATGGTTAGAATTTAAAGTAACTTTGTGTAGGAATTCAGAATAACCTTCAGTCAGAATCAGACCTCAGATCTCTCATTGTATCCAAGTGACTGCTAGGAAGATCAAAGTCAAGAAGCTTTAATAATGCTGTTTCATCTATTCATAATTCTTATATTTGCTGTCTGAATTTAATAAATTCCTACCGAACTGACTGTAGAACTTAAATGGAATGTAGTATATGATTTTCATCATCCCTCTCATCTCTTTACTGTCCAATTTGTTCTCATTTCATTGATTCCTTGATTACTCCACTACCTCAGCAGGAGTTTCCCTTTGTATAAGACAAGTCTTTTGCCCACATCTCACTGTAGTGTTTCATTTCAATTGTTTCTTTCCTGTAAAACTTAAAATGCACTTTGGAAGGTCAAGACCAAAGGAAATTAAAAAGAGGGTATATTGCAGATAGCATAGTTTTCTTTAAAAGTCAGTTAATCTTTTGCTTCCTCCCCCAGCCAGCCTCCTCCAGTTATAATATTTGTTGGGTCAGGACAGTTTCAGATTTAAAGCTGCCATGGACAGTGGCTCAAGTGCCAGTGTGCAGATTATAGCTTTAATAAATGAGCAGATCCTTCACCACACAAATATCACTGTCATCTAAATTTTTGCTTCCCAACCTATCTGCAAATTGAAAGAAGCAATGTTGTCATTATAGGCAAGTAAGTTTTACTAATACTTGTTATAGGAAGATGTAGTATCTGTGGAATACATGGCTGCAGAGCAAATGATTTAAAAAACGTATTGCGGCAACTCATTATGCTTCTTCCAAAACATTCTGCGGACTGAGGCCTCTACCAGCCAGAATGCTGTGGGTAACAGGAATATGGGGAAATCCCCAACTGCATTGATCATTCTCCATCTCTAAACCACACAGCATCCTGACTTGGAAATACACTGCTCTTCCTTTATTGTCCTAGGACAGCGGTCCCCAACCACCAGCCCGCAGACCAGTACCGGGCCGCGAGGAAACGATATGAGTCAGCTGCACTTTTCCCCATTCCCTGTCACGCACTGTTGGACTTGAACATAGGGTTGCCAACTGTCACATATTTGCCGGGACATCCCGTATATCGGGCTAAATTGGTTTGTCCCGTATTTCCCCCGCTAAGGTAGAGCGTTCCTGTGAAATCTTTCATGCCGAAATGGTGTGAAGTGAAGAAGTAATTACCATTTATTTATATGGGAAAAATTTGTGAGCGTTCCCAGACCCAAAAAATAACCTACCAAATCATACCAAATATCACATAAAACCGAAAGTAAATAACACTAACATATAGTAAAAGCAGGAAAGATATAATAAATACACAGCCTATATAAAGTAGAAATAATGTATGTACAGTGTAGTCAGGAAGATGAAGGCAAAACCGAGAAAATCGGCACGTATGCGCACGCACACATTAGATGCACACGTCACGCATGTGCACACAGGCGTCCGCGCAAGGCTTCATGGTCATGGTAGTCTTTCCTGGGGTAAAGTGTCCTGGGATTTGACTGCTACTTTTGTTCCTTATTTGCGAGTGAGAAAGTTGGCAACCCTAACTGTAAAAGACATGTTGAGGTGAGTTTAACCCTGCTTGAACACCACCACCCCTACCCGGTTGGCTGGTCCGCAGTGCAAAAAAGGTTGGGGACCCCTGTCCTAGGACACCCTACCCTATAACAAGGGCCACCTTCACCAGGCACAGTGCAGTGTTTCCAGAAGCTAGCTCATCTCTACCCTCTCAGTATTAGTTAGGGATGGACAATAATCACATCCTTTCCAGCAATCTCCTGCTTCCAAAAAACAATCAAAGAAAAATTCTCCATAATTTCAGCATATGATAAATGTTCAGAAAAAATAACTATGAAGAAAATTAGTCAGAACCATTTTCCAATAGACTTCTCCCCACTGATTCCCAACCCACTAGCTCACAAAGTCCATAACAAGAAAGAGATATGCCACCCGGCCAGATCACTTGATGAAGGAAGAGGAAAGCTCATTAAAAACATTTGACAGCAACTGTGAGAGATTGGAGATGACCTTGAACACTCCAGCTAGTTGGTTGTCACAGGTTTTCGGGGCCTTACCGATACACCATCAGGGCCTGACTCTCATGAAAGATATTCTGATGCTGGTCTCTAAGACAGAGATTGCAGGGAATCTTTCAGCCATGAAACAGGCTTGAAGGGCTGATTGGTCTAATTTTTCTTCATTTTCTCATGTAAAAGATAACCAGTTAGCAGTTTCTGCATAGTTTTCCATCTTAATGTCAACTCACAAGAGTAAATAGCTAACAATGTCCTGGAAGCTGATTGCACTGGAGTCAGTCCTGCCTACATTTGACTGACATCGTGGCATCCCTGAACAGTGTAGAGGAAACTCTTAGCTCAAGCCTAGAACACCAATGTCTCCTGAGATATCGTGAGAGCTCATTCATATTGTCACAGTAAAAAGCCAGATGTCTTCTCTCTTATAAGATAGGATCAAATCTTCAATAAAGCAAATGTTCCAATGAATTGTAGATCACAAAAGACATTAAGAATCTTGGAGAAACTGGATGGACAGTTGGGAATTTGCAGCAAGAGTAATCTTAATCTCAGACCTTCTTATTTCATGTTTATTATTCTTATTCACAGAATATTTTCTAACAAAGTAATCAAATACTAAGCTGGCACTCATTGGCTACAGATCAGTTGCTTAACTTTTCTGCAGCTTTCTGTACCATGTGTTACATTTGTGAATGATTTGTGGGATTTTTGAATCTGCCTTAATGCCTTGTTTTATGTTCTCAGCAACAGTCTCATTCAGTAGCTGTTGTGTTGTTGTCAGCAATGTTGTTTAACTTCTCAGACCCGATGCCTGCAGTCCACCCAAGTTGCCCCTCCTCTGTTACTGCTGTGGATGTTTAATGATTGACTGGAGATTCAAGTCTTATTGATCTGAAAGGTAAAAGGACATTAAAAAACTAACTCCTAAACTCCCTATGCCAACTTCCTAATGGGATGCCAACTTCCTAAAGGGACATAAAGACACCTAACAAACCCCAATGCTAATAACGTGAGACCTCCATCGAATTTACTCATACTGGAAGAGCTCTACTGACTTTCTCGAAGCTTCATTTGAATGTTTTCAAGATGTCAGCTGAGAGTTGCATCAATAGGTAGAATTCCCAGGCTATCCTGGAGATTCTAGTGAACACATTCCACCCTGCACCTCACTCCAAGACCTCGCCTTCCTTGTTCACAGCCACTCCAATCATTGGCCAGGCTTTAAGAAGCATACTGAAGTCTTTCCTCTCATGTTCAACACCCCTCTTGAAAAAAATAATTAGGTGCTTTGGAAGACTCGAGTCCCAGCAGAACCCCTCCCCTCTCAGCTGCTCTTTCAAATCACAATGGTCACCACTTGGAGCTCCTGGAAGACCTGAAATCCTGCAGTGAGGGGCAAATTCCAGCTGGGCAGAGAACAGTCACTCAGCAACCTGGAGCTTGCCTATGTGATGGAAATAGTAGCAGATCTGTGGACATCTATGGCCTGAACTGCAAATGGCTGCAATTCTTACACCACCCACTTCTATTCCGTCAGCAAACAAAAACAAAATCTACGTTACTATATCACTTCAATATCCAAAAGCAGGTTCCTATTTCTATTTTCTCAAACGTTGGTGTCCTTATTATCGTGCAGTGAGATTCACAAAAGGAAACTTATAATTACTTTTGGCCAGTTATAGAAAGAAATGAGTCCTTATTTTGCTCAGTGGTCCTTTAGGAACCTTGTGTTTTTGCTCAAATGTGTTGCCAAACGGGTGATTGAAGAAAAAACAAAGGCCACAATTAATTTATCTTCTTTTTCCATTTATTTTGTGCCAAAAGCATTCAGCTGCATTCATTCAGGATGTTTTGGAGCTGCCAAGTGAATCCTGTCACGACTGTCATGGAAACTGCAACGGAAGTAGATCGGTGATAAGCAGATGAACCCGTCTTCCAAAGACTTGGACAAAAAACAGCCTTGATAGAAAAACATCTTTACTAAAGGGATCATTCAATCCCTTTGAAACATATGCTTCAGGGATGTGACATCACAACAAAAAAGCAGCTGTTCCACACTTGATGTTCTATACTCTGCACGGTTTTTATATTCTTTCTATTCATGGTTTTTGTACCATATGGAAGTTATTTTTTTCTCTTTTACAAATAATTAAAATTACACTTTGAGGCACAATATAAGAACTGAAAGCGTAGCTGAATTCAAATCAACAAGCCCCTTAAATCTTGTGTTCATTTTCTCAATTTTCCATTGTGTTTCTTTGAAAAAGATCACCTGAAACACAAAGAATTAACCTTGCAGAAAATAGAATGCCTTTGTGTGTGAATACACATTTTTCTTATCACTGCATATATTTTCCTTTGATGTGGTTATCATCTAAAATTGGAGTGAAAGTTTCATCAATTTTCAGATATGTTTCATATTTTTGAAAAAAATTGCTTTAGATCAGTAAAGATCTACATTTTTTGTGGTCGCTGTGCAGTATGGTATGTGGTGCAGCAAATTATATTGACATATTGAGGTTGGCTGTTGGTCATGGATTTGGCAAGAGCAATGGTTTGACGGCCAAGTGAACTTGCCTGTTGTCCCTAAGATTCTACTAGGTCAAATCAATCATTTGGTTTGAACTTTTTCTGTCTTCTTCATGGTGGATTGTTGGGATGTAATCTGGATGTGAATTGCAACATTTCTGCATTTAACAAATAGGTTAAAGTCCAAGATAGGCCTCAGAGACTTGTGCTTATACCTGCTTGGTCCACTCAATGCAGTGAGCACAATAGTGCCTGTCAATTTTAAAAATTACATCTTTACCAATATGCAACCTTTACACATACAGAAACTTGTGACTTAGATATGTGTAGATTGTTCACTGATCAGAATGGATCATGTTGGATTTGAGCTGTATCTCCCCTACGTACTCAAAGTGTCTGGGTCCTTCCTAGTTATTAATGTGAGTTTGATTGGTTTGAGGCAAAGTAACTTGAACATTTGTTCAAATGCTCATGTGATGTTCCAGTATGCCTCAAGGCTCCAGGCTGATGTCAGACAATTAGGATAGTTTGAAGGATGAAATGCTTGAGCATTTAGAGTATGCATGTTGACCATGGATTTCTTTGTTTTCCTTCATCTGCTGATGTTAATGTGGTGAGATGAGTTTATTTATCCCAGTGTTACAGAAGATGGATGAACTGTTAATCCTTACAGGGAGGCTCACAGGATGCCAAATGCAATTATATTTTCAGTCTAGCTTTCAAAAAAACATGTCCCAATTCAGTCTCTTAAAACTAAACAATGAACTTTCAGCCTTGTCCTAGTGTCATCGGTTCAACCGGATTATTAGTTGGAAAGAGGAAACATTACCTTTTCCCATTGCACAGCGAGTTTCCTGTTCAGTGTTGAGAACCTGCCTCGCTAACATTCATGATGTGCCTCTGTCCTGTTTCAGCCTTTTCTCATGTCAGCAACATGTGGGAGATAGTTTAAGGGAGGGGAATAACAGGGTAGTTTGAAGGCAGGGGGAAGAAAAAGAAAACTTTTTTCCCCGTGGAGAGCTGTGTTTGAATCAGACCCGAATGAATGGGATGAACATCTTTCCCTTTCTGCCTCAATGGCCACCAGGGTCCTGATTGAAAGGCATTTGGCTGTTCTCAGTCAAACTCCCTGCAGAGACAAGTTCGCAGCTGCACCGATTTGCTCTTCAGTGGCAATAATTAGTGCTGAAAAGTAGTGAAATCCCAGTGATCTTCAGAAACTACCTACTTCATATTTTAGTCTGAGTTTCCCGTTCGATCCAGTTCACTGTAAATAAAATATTATTACGTTGGCTTCCCTTTATCACTAAAAGGCAATCACAGCACCTTGGCTGATCTCTACTGAGCAGGAACTATGATAAAGGTTAAGGATATAAATCAAGTGTGGATTGAAAAATATTGCCCAATTGGGTTAGATTTTCACCTTCTGTAATTGTAGGCAGGAAGACTTAAGAAAATACACACATCCCCTTGAATCATCAATAATGCTGAGCTGCAAGGAGTTTTGCAATCAGATGCAGCATCATGAAAAATCCATTTCCAAAGTACTCCTTAAGCCATTTTTAAAAATGTTATTAGTTTTATATTATGTCAGTGTTTCAGAATCATACCTCGTGCTATACAAGGAATGTAAACAGGGGAATTGCTCGGAACTTGTCTTTGTCTGCTTGTGGGGAAAACACGAAACTGAGCAACAATGGTCAAAGAAACTTGGGTGAATACAGTTCAAATCAAGACAAAGTCATCCTTCATATAGATTTCTCACCTGGCATTGTTGTTCGGTCATGCTCTTCCGTTCCCTTGCCGACTTCCTCTCGCCTCCTTCTTTGCTGGTGATTATAAAGGAGGCTAGTGCTCTTGTCACACAGCTCTGCTGAGTTAGGTTCAGTACTGACCTTGGGTATTGCCTGTGTGGAGTTTGCATGTTCTCCCTGTTCCCACATAGGTTTTTCTTGGGTGAGGTAACTTCCTTCCAAAATTCCAAGCACTTGCTTATAGGGTGATTAGCCACGGTAATTTGCCCCCGGCGTATTTGAGTGGCAGGAGAACAGGATGGGAGGGGGAGTTGGAAGACTAGGAGAGAGAACAGGTTGCAGGGAGATCAGTGGGGCACTGAGACGGACGGATGTCCTTTGAGAGCCAGCATAGGCTCGATAGGCTGAATGTCCTCCTTGCATGTAAAATAAACCTGCCTGTTCAACGTTCCTGATCCTTCCGCTTCACTTCGTGGCCTTTCTTATACAAGATACATTTTAGTCTGCAAGAGTCTATCACAATATTTTGCATGTTAACAAAACCACAAACGAGGCAGGTTTAGTTCTCAGGGAAGGGATCCTCAATCAGTAAATCAATAATCCCTATTTGCATAGGCAAAATGAAAGCTTTCATTAACAACGTGCTAATTAGCTATTGATTCCTTTCAGGGGTTTTAGTTACAAGTCTGTAAAATTTGTTATACAGTAATTGACAGTATTTTCTGTTCAGAAAATAGATGCAAACAGGTCAGGGAAGGAAAGCTGGGAAAATACAGGCTAATGACATCCTCTGAAAAGGTCTCCAATCCTGGCCTGCTTTATCTTCTGAGTTTAATCATTGGCTATTAGACTATCTAAATCCTAAACTGTGGAATTTCTCACATTCTGCCCTGACATATTGAAAATTTCATCTGTTTTCTTATTTGGTGTCAAGGTTTTCTTAGATAATGTTCCTCTAAAGTACTTAAGGTGATTTTTCTGCGTAAGTTGCAGCAAAAGTACATGTTGATTTGGACAGTTTATTTATTGATTTGATCAAACATACTGATTGCGTATTGATGTGTTTATTTCTGGAACAGCTGAATTATATATTTGCAATTTCCAAAAAAATGTTATCATTCTGAACTGAGTTTTGCAGTGTGAGTAAAGACTACAGTAATACTGAAAGACAGTAATAGTGTTGGCGCGTGGCCAAGTGGTTAAGGCCTCGGTCTAGTGATCTGAAGGTCGCTAGTTTGAGCCTCAGCTGAGGTAGTGTGTTGCGTCCTTGAGCAAGGCACTTAACCACACATTGCTGTGCGACGACACCGGTGCCAAGCTGTATCGGTCCTAGTGCCCTTCCCTTGGACAACATCGGTGGCGTGGAGAGGGGAGACTTGCAGCATGAGCAACTGCCGGTCTTCCATACAACCTTGCCCAGGCCTGCGCCCTGGATACCTTCCAAGGTGCAAATCCATGGTCTCACGAGACTAATGGATACCTATATAAAAAATATTGAAGAGGCATGAACACTGGCATTGAGTGATACACTCAGTGGCCACTTTATTAGGTACACCTGCATACTTACTCGCTAATGCAAGTATCTAATCAGTCAATCATGTGGCAACACTCAAAGCATAAAAACAAGTAGACATGGTCAAGAGGATCAGTTGTTCTTCAGTCCAAACATCAGAATGATGAAGAAATGTGATCTAAGTGACTTTGACCCTGGATTGATTGTTGGTCACAAACAGGGTGGCTTGAGTAGCTCAGAAACCGCTGATCTCTCAGCATTTTCACGCACAGCAGTCTAAAGCTTACAGAGAAAGGTACAAAAAACAAAAAAAAACATTCAGTGAGTAGCAGTTCTGCCTAGGCAAAAATGAGTGAGGTTAGAGGAGAATGGCCAAACAGGTTCAAGCTGACAGTAACTCAAACATTACCATAATGGTGTGCAGAACAGCATCTCTGAATGCTCAGCACATTGAACCTCGAAGTGGATGGGTTGCAGAAGCAGAAGACCACAAACATACAGGAGGCACTAATAAAGTGGCCACTAAGTGTACGTGTGACATGAAATATAGATTAAATTACAATTCACATGATTATGTTTTTCTCTCATATTGCATGTGCAATAATGTGTGAAGGAGTAGCATTGGGAGGAGAGATGGGTGGATGCTTAGTTGCAGAATGGAAATCCCCATGTCTGGACCTTTTGAGTCATATATGACTGGAAATTGGATTGCATAACACAATTTTTTGTTAAAGCTGTGTGCTGCAATTTACATGAAAAGTAGAGTCTGAATGTGGAGCTGAATTTGCTTGTGATTGCAAATTATTTTCTGGCTTGCTGCACAGTGATAATTTCTTTGCTGGTGGTGATTGATTTCTGAGGCTGCTTTCCAATGAATCTGAATCCGGTTTCTTATCTTTGGCATGTATCGTGAAATGCGTTTTCCCTTTGCAGCAGTACAGTGCAAGACACAGAAAATCACTAGATTGTCAGACAAAAAGGGAATACTGAGGTAGACTTCATGGGTTCATGGACTGTTCAGAAACCTGATGGCAGAGAGGAAGAAACGGTTCCTAAAACACTGAGTATGTGTTTTCAGGCTCCTGTACCTCGCCCCTGATGGTAGTAACGAGTAGAAGCCACGTCCTGGTTGGTTGGGGTCCCTACTGACTGTTGGTGTCATTTTAAGGCATTATCTTTTGAAAAAACCCTGGATGCTAAGGGGGATAGTAGCCATGATGGAGCTGGTTGAGTTTACAACCCTCTGCAGCTTTTTCTGATCCTGTGCATAGGCCTCTCCAAACCAGTAGGAATGGCAACTTCAGTTGTGCAGGCCATGGGTGTATGATAGTAACATCTCACCACTGGCATGGTCCTTTTAGTTCTAGAAATTTACTACCCATGACAATTCTGGGCCATCTTGTCAGAATGCACAGGTTAAAATAGGGCCAGGCCTTCAAAGCCGTAAGATAACAGCAACACCAGAATAACTCTGACCCCCAAAGACAAACCCCACAGCTGCTTCATGCAACTCTCTAGCTGGCTCTGCTTCCAACACCAGCAACCCTCCAACACTATTGCTAAACACTACAAGAATACAATGGTTATAGGTCAAAGACCATGTAAATAAACATTGTGGTGCAATCTGATTCAGGCTGGAGGAGTTGCCGAGGACATCACCCAAGTTACAGTGAATCATTGTTTTGCTAGATAAATGTTTAAATTGCTCCAATACTCTGTCAGCTGACCCTTTATGGGATCCAAATCAAGTCTGCCTGTTGACAGAAAGTCCCCACTCATAATTAATGAGACACAAATATATATTACACCATTCCATGGAGAGGTGAGACTTAATTAAGGTGAAACAAATAAAGAGAACTTCAAAAGAGTAAATAAAAATATTTTCCTTTAGCATTGGATTGAAAATCCAGAGACGCAGATTTAACGTAATCAGTACAAGGATGAAAGGAGAAATGAGGAAGTGCTTTAGAATCATAGAAACATAGAAAATAGGTGCAGGGGTAGGCCATTCGGCCCTTCGAGCCTGCACCGCCATTTATTATGATCATGGCTGATCATCCAACTCAGAACCCCGCCCCAGCCTTCCCTCCATACCCCCTGATCCCCGTAGCCACAAGGGCCATATCTAACTCCCTCTTAAATATAGCCAATGAACTGGCCTCAACTGTTTCCTGTGGCAGAGAATTCCACAGATTCACCACTCTCTGTGTGAAGAAGTTTTTCCTAATCTCGGTCCTAAAAGGCTTCCCCTCTATCCTCAAACTGTGACCCCTCGTTCTGGACTTCCCCAACATTGGGAACAATCTTCCTGCATCTAGCCTGTCCAATCCCTTTAGGATTTTATACGTTTCAATCAGATCCCCCCTCAATCTTCTAAATCCCAATGAGTACAAGCCTAGTTCATCCAGTCTTTCTTCATATGAAAGTCCTGCCATCCCAGGAATCAATCTGGTGAACCTTCTTTGTACTCCCTCTATGGCAAGGATGTCTTTCCCCAGATTAGGGGACCAAAACTGCACACAATACTCCAGGTGTGGTCTCACCAAGGCCTTGCACAACTGCAGTAGTACCTCCCTGCTCCTGTACTCGAATCCTCTCGCTATAAATGCCAGCATACCATTCGCCTTTTTCACCGCCTGCTGTACCTGCATGCCCACTTTCAATGACTGGTGTATAATGACACCCAGGTCTCGTTGCACCTCCCCTTTTCCTAATCGGCCACCATTCAGATAATAATCCGTTTTCCTATTTTTGCCACCAAAGTGGATAACTTCACATTTATCCACATTAAGTTGCATCTGCCATGAATTTGCCCACTCACCCAACCTATCCAAGTCACCCTGCATCCTCTTAGCAACCTCCTCACAGCTAACACTGCCACCCAGCTTCGTGTCATCCGCAAACTTGGAGATGCTGCATTTAATTCCCTCATCCAAGTCATTAATATATATTGTAAACAACTGGGGTCCCAGCACTGAGCCTTGCGGTACCCCACTAGTCACTGCCTGCCATTCTGAAAAGCTCCCATTTATTCCCACTCTTTGCTTCCTGTCTGCTAACCAATTCTCTATCCACATCAATACCTTACCCCCAATACCGTGTACTTTAAGTTTGCACACTAATCTCCTGTGTGGGACCTTGTCAAAAGCCTTCTGAAAATCCAAATATACCACATCCACTGGTTCTCCCCTATCCACTCTACTAGTTACATCCTCAAAAAATTCTATGAGATTCATCAGACATGATTTTCCTTTCACAAATCTATGCTGACTTTGTCCGATGATTTCACCGCTTTCCAAATGTGCTGTTATCACATCTTTGATAACTGACTCCAGCAGTTTCCCCACCACCGACGTTAGGCTAACCGGTCTATAATTCCCTGGTTTCTCTCTCCCTCCTTTTTTAAAAAGTCGGGTTACATTAGCCACCCTCCAATCCTCAGGAACTAGTCCAGAATCTAACGAGTTTTGAAAAATTATCACTAATGCATCCACTATTTCTTGGGCTACTTCCTTAAGCACTCTGGGATGCAGACCATCTAGCCCTGGGGATTTATCTGCCTTTAATCCCTTCAATTTACCTAACACCACTTCCCTACTAACATGTATTTCGCTCAGTTCCTCCATCTCACTGGACCCTCTGTCCACTACTATTTCTGGAAGATTATTTATGTCCTCCTTAGTGAAGACAGAACCAAAGTAATTATTCAATTGGTCTGCCATGTCCTTGCTCCCCATAATCAATTCACCTGTTTCTGTTTGTAGGGGACCTACATTTGTCTTTACCAGTCTTTGATACTTAGTGGGTCATAAGATTTGACAGTCAGTCCCTGAGAGTGTGGTAGAGGTAGAGTCCCTCGCCCACATATAAATGATCCTTGAAGTTGTGCTTTAAGAGCTGTAATCCAGTGGCCCTGATCTCACACATCATGAATACCCTGGAGAGACTGGTCATGGCTCACATCTGACCCCTAGTCAGATCAGCCCCCCGATCCCTGCAGTTTGCCCACCAGGAGCATTACACATTGGAGTCGATGATGCTGTCATCTACCTGCTGAACAGAGCCTACTCCCATTTGGATGAGCAGGGCAGCACTGTGAGGATCATGTTTTTTGATTTCTCAAGTGCCTTCAATACCATACAGCCCCTATTGCTGGGGGAGAAGATCCATTCAATGCAGGGTGGCACTTCCATTGTATCCTGGGTAATGGACTACCTGATTGACAGGTAGTTTTTGCAGCTTCAGAGCTGTGTGTCAGACGTGGCTATAAGCAGCACTGCGGCCCCACAGGGGACTGTATTAGCTCCCTTCCTGTTTTCCCTGTATACCTCGGACTTTAGATACAACACTGAGTCATGTTATCAGCATAAATTTTCTGATGACTCCACAGTAGCTGAGTGTATAAAGGGAGGACAGGAGGATGAATACAGGGCCCTGGTGGAGGACTTGGTCAAATGGTGCAAGCTGGATCATCTGCAGCTCAACATCAGTAAGACAAGGAGATGGTGATGGACTTTAGGAAGACTAATCCTGCACTGCTCCCTGTTACTATTGATAGTGAGGACATGGATGTGGTGAGAATCTACAAGTACATGGGGGCACACTTAGATGCCAGAATTGAGTGGAACACCAACACAGAGGCTGTGTACAAGTGGGGCCAGAATCGCTTCTACCTCCTGAGGAGACTGAGTTCCTTTGGAGTGTGCAGGCCTCTCCTTCACATGTTCTACCAGTCTGTTGTCAACAGTGCAATCATCTATGTGGCGGTGTGCTGGGGCAATGGCATTAACATGGGTGATGCCAACAGGCTCAATAAACTGATTAGAAAGGCTGGCACTGTTATAGCAGTCAAATTGGACACACTGGAGGCTGTGGTAGAGTGAAGGACCCTGCAGAAAATCCTGGCATTTCTGGACAATGTTTCTCACCCTCTGCATGCCACCTTGACTGAACAGAGGAGCACTCTTAGTAATAGTCTAAGACTACAGTACTGATCCAAAGAGCCCCATATGAGTACATTCTTCCTCTCGGCCATTAGGCTCTATAATGGGTCAACCTACAGCCGTGGAAATGATGGCCCTCTCCTGTTAGACAGTTTGAGGTAACTTATTTTGTATTTATTCTTCTTACTTTTCTTCTAATATTACATATCTGTGAACTTGTAATGTTACTGTGACACTGTAATTTCCTTTGGAATCAATAAAGTATCTATCTATCTATCTGCAGCTCTGCAGACCAAGTACTGGAAAGGGGCTGAGTAAGTCTGTGAAATTGCGGTAGAAACAACGTGCCAAATGGCCTTCTGTGTGAAAATGTGTGCATCTCTGTCGGGGTGCAGTGCTAGCCGGAGTGCGTCTGGCACATCTTTAAGAAAGAAGCCCAAAATAAACAAGCTAATTAATTAGGTGCCGCCCAGGGTGATTTGAGTATCTCAGAAACTGCTGATCTTGTGGGATTTTTATGCACAACAGACTCTGGAGTTTACACAGAATGGTGCCAAAACCAAAACAAAAAATCCAGCAAGTGGCTGTTCTGTGAGCAAAAACATCTTGATAAATCCAGTCACTGGATTCGTTTGTTTTTGGCACCATTCTTTGTAAACTCCAGAGTCTGTTGTGCATAAAAATCCCAGGAGATCAGCAGTTCTTGAGATACTCAAATCATCCTGGGCGGCACCTAATTAATTAGCTTGTTTATTTCAGCTTCTTTCTTAAAGAGGTGCTGGGACACGCTCCGGCTAGCATTGCATCCTGATCTCTGTAAATCTCTGTTCCCATCCCATTCTTTTTTGAACACCTTGATTTAATGTGCTTCAACAACCTTTGAGAGCAGATTGCAGATCTTAACTATGCTTCATAGCATAAAAATGTCCTTTGATTGTAAATACTCAATGTCATAAATCATATAAAAAGGACCTTCACCCCAACCCACCCATACCAACCAATCTATCTATGCTAATTCTATTTGCTTGTGTTTGGCCATTATCACTCTAAACTTTCCAATCCATGTACCTGTTGAAGTGTCTTCTTAAATGCTGTAATTGTACCTGCAACTCCTTTTCCTCTGGTAGCTCACTTATATGCCCACAACTCTATGATCCTATCAGATCCCCTTTAAATCCTTCCACCCTCACCTTAAACCTTTGCTTTCTAATTCTAGACTCTCCTATGCTAGGAAGTAAAACTGTGACCATCTACTCTGTCTATGTCTCTCAGAATTTTATAGATCTCCCTTGGCCTATAGTAAAAACAGTATCAGCCTATCAACTTGAGGCCTCTAGTCCAGGCAATATCCCTGTGCATCTTTTCTGCCCCTTGGTAGTTTAATTATATTCTTTATATTGCTTGGCAACCAGAACTAGTAGCAGTTTCTCTATATTTAACATGTCAAATCCCCTCTCAAGCTCTTTGCTCTGAGGAGAACAACCTTAGATTCTTCAGTCAAACCAAATGACTGAAGTCCTCATTCCTGAAGACTTTCTAGTTAACAGTCAAGAATGCTTTCCTTCTTTAGAACTTAAACATCAAATGATGTATTTCACAGAAAGTTTCAGTGTTCTGGTTCCAATCTTTTAAACTTCTCAGTTGATTCCTGTTTATCAAGCAGGAGAAGGACACAGATTTTGACAGGAAATTGGGTGGGTGGGTATATTAATCCTGTTCCTGTGCTTGGACATGATCCTTTGGGGATTTCTTACAAATTCCTGCTAAATAAACACCACACCTGTCCTTGCCCTTCCATATTCTACACTGTTGGGCCCACACAGCACAGTCCCTCAGCACAAGAGCTATACAACTGTCCTCAGTGGGTGGTTCACTGACTGGACACTCTGGCCACTTGTTTTCTCATAGGTTTGATGCTTTCTGTTGCTTGTGAGCCCATGGGCTGTTTGGCTTATTTGCCTAATTACTTGAACGCCTTGTATTCTTGATTAAGACACAAAACTTTCAGATCACTTGGAACAGACTCCAGAAACATTAAATCTCACAGGTCCTCATAACGGAAATGTACTGGGCCCACACACTGATTTCACCTCTGATTCTAGTCTTTTTACCTTTGTAGCCTCTTCTCAACATCACATCTGTGGCCCTAATACAGTGTGGTCAGTGTAGTGGTCAGGCAACTGGGCTGCATGTGGTAGAAATCAGATCAAACACCCACACATGAACTGTCCTGGTGGCCTTCTGCTTGTATGATTAAAGTCATTTTTTCCACTCTTTATAAATATATTTAGATACAATTATTCTGAATACTGGTGCTCCACAACATTGAATCCTCAGTCTCCTACACTATTCCCTGGACCCTCATGACTGCATGGCTCGAATTTTCTCAAAGTCCATCTACAAGTTTGCAGATGATACCACCATAGAGAGCCAATTTCAAATAATGATGAGTTGGAATATAGGAAGGGGATAGAGAGCTTAGTGTCATGGTGTCATCACAGCAACCTTTCCCTCAATGTCAATAAAGCAAAAGGGCTGATCAATGACATCAGCAAGTGGGGTGGGGGAGGGGTGTGACATGCTCCTGCCTACATCAATGGTGTTGAGGTTCCAAATGTTGAGAGCTTTAAGTTCCTTGGAGTGAACATCTCCAATGGCCTGTCCTGCTCCAACCACGTTGATATCACAGCTAAGAAAGCTCACTGATGCCTCTACTTCCTCTGACATTTAGCAGGTTCCTGTTGACCTTTAAACTTTTTATTGGTGTTCATTCTATCTAGCAGCATAACAGTTTTGTTTGTGCAACTGCTCTGCCCATGACAGCAAGAAATTGCAGAGTGTTGTGGGCACACCTCAGCACACAGAAACCAGTCTCCTCCCCACCTCCCCCCCCCCCATGGACTCCTCCATTCTCCTTGTCACCTCAGTAAAGCAGCCAGCATAGCCAAGGTCCTCACCATCGCCCAACCCAGACATTCTCTCTTCTCGACTCTCCCATCGGGCAAAAAAATACAAAAACCTGAAAGCACGTACCACCAGGCTTAAAGACAGCTTCTATCCCACTGTTATCAGACGCTTGAATGGACCTGTTGTATGATTGATTGACACTTGACCTTACAGTCTACCTTGTTATGATCTTCCAGCTTACTGTTTACCTGCACTGCACTTTCTCTGTATGTGTGGGCACGTGGCCAAGTGGTTAAGGCATTTGACTAGCGATCTGAAGGTCGTGAGTTCGAGCCCCAGCCGAGGGAACGTGTTGTGTCCTTGAGCAAGGCACTTAATCACACAGTGCTCTGCGACGACACTGGTGCCGAGCTGTATGGATCCTAATACCTTCCCTTGGACAATATCAATGTCGTGGAGAGGGAAGACTTGCAGCATGGGCAACTGCTGGTCTTCCATACAACCTTGCCCAGGCCTGTGCCCTGGAGAGTGAAGACTTTCCAGGCGCAGATCCATGGTCTCGCTAGACTAACAGATGAGTAAAAAAAAACTTTCTCTGTAGCTTTTACACTTGGTTATTGTTTTGACTTGTTCTTTCTCAATGCACTGTGCAGCGAACTGATTGTATAAACAATATTTAAGGCAAGCTTTTAACTGTATCATGCTGCAGGCGTCAATAGTAAACTAATACCAATATCAATATATCTGATAATCAGAGATATTTAAAAACAATTTAAATATGTTTAAACAATTCCAAAAAATAATCAATCCACACTATACATAAAATTAGTCAAAAACATTAATGTTGATTCAAATAAAACAGAACACTTTATTAATAATTTTTGGTGAAAGTAGACAAACCCACTCAAATAAATAAGTTCAGAGAAGGAGTAAGCAGTTAGGTGCATTGATTCCTTAGATCCTTCTGTAGTCCATAGTGATCTGCCAGCTGTCTCTGGCTGGTGATTGTCCACTGAAACTCTAGCTATAGGAAGCAGGATCCCTCTCAATACATTGCATTTTTGCTGTCCACATAAATAATTTCCTGATACTAATTGTTGCTAAATTGCTCAGGGTTTTTACCCATAACTTCTTCCAAAGTAGCTATTTGTCGAGTAGGGGACCGTGCACAATCCTGATTTGATGGAGACAGACGTGAGAGCACAGCGGAACATCTGGAAAACTTCTGAAATGTCTGCTTTGCTACCGCTGCTACTGTGTGGTATCCAGAATCTCTGGAGCTGTAGGCCTCGAAATCCTCGGCTTTGTATGTTTCAGTGGCCGGGGAGAGGTCGAAGGCGCTCAGGAGGCTGTATCGGAGAGGCTGCTCGGAAGCTCGGAGTTTTCGGACGGATGAACTCAGGGTCGGCCGCTTCCAAGGTATCGGCAAGTTGACGGTGCCTGGAGGTTTATGGCAGGGAGTTTCTCCCTTTCGCCGCCTGCTATTGGGGACTTGGGAGTCGAACGACTCGGGACTTTGTGACCATTTTTTTACTGTGCCTATGGTCTGTTCTTTATCAAATTATGGTATTGCTTTGCA
Organism: Mobula birostris; assembly: GCF_030028105.1. NCBI lineage: Eukaryota > Metazoa > Chordata > Chondrichthyes > Myliobatiformes > Myliobatidae > Mobula > Mobula birostris. Next base: position 61,566,026 of record NC_092372.1, on the reverse strand, counting down.
CTGCTGTAACTATATGTTATAATTATGTGGTTCTGTCAGTGTTAGTCTTTGGTCTGTCTTGTTTTCTGTGATATCACTCCGGAGAAACATTGTATCATTTCTTAATGCATGTATGCATTTCTAAATGACAATGAAAGAGGACTGAGTTTTCTCATAATCTAAAAAAAATCAGCTACAGATTTCAGGTGTCAAACTAGTGCAACCAAAACCAATCCGTGCTGCCCTGTAGATTAAGCTTGGAAAGTACTGGCAGTTCTCGCCAAGTGATGGTAAACTATTTGAGCAATGGTTCTTTATTCCACCTAAAAAAACAACTTGTTAACTAAATTTGTCTTGTACCTTATCTGATTTTCTAAAGTATACTGCAATATCTCATGTGAAAATCTGAGCCCTTGATAAGGAGATTAAAGTTGCTTGGTTAAACTAGAGTTCAAAAAGGAACTAACCAATAATTTCACTTGGCTCTCCTTCTCCTATCTGCTTACAGGCAGAGGCTGAAGAGCAAGGCTCCCAAGATTAGCAAAACAAAGTGGTGGCCACGGAAGGCAGAGGAATGGCTATGGAATCGCTTCGAGTCATTGGACTGGGCCGTGTTCAGGGACTCTTCTGTGGATCTGAATGAATACACCACGGGTGTCCTGGACTTCATTAAAACAGTTGTAGGTGACTCTGTCCCCACAAGATCATTCAGAGTTTTCCCCAACCAGAACCCCTGGATGAACCATGAGATCCGCAACCTGCTGAGGGCCAGGTCAGAGGCATTCAAGTCTGGCGACCAAGGAAGTTACAAGAGGTCCAGCTATGATCTCTGGAAAGCAATCTTATGGGTGAAGTGGCGATTCCAGACCAAACTTGAATGAATGAAGGATGCTCAATATCTTGAATACTATCTCCTCTTACAAAGTGCATCAAATGATAAAAGGAGACAACAGGGCTTCCTTTCAGATGAGCTCAATGCCTTCTATGCTCGCTTTGACCATCAGAACATGGAGGAACCATAACGAACTCGTATAGTTGCCAATAACACTGTGATTTCAGTCTCTGAGGCTGACGTATAAGCATCCTTCATGTGGGTGAACCCACGATAAGTATTTGGCCCAGATGGGGTAGCTGGCTGTGTACTAAAGACCTGTGTTGATCAGCTGACTGGAGTGTTCACTGAGATCTTTCGCATTTTGTTTGGCAGTCTGAGGTACCCACCTGCTTCAAGCAGCCTTCAATTATACCTAAGAAGAACATGGTAACATGCCTCAATACCTATCAGCCAGTGGCACTTATATCCACAGTAATGAAATGTCTTGAGAGGTTGGTGATGAAACTTATCAACTCCAGCCTGAGAAGCAACTTAAATCCACTCCAATTTACCTACCAACAGGTCCACAGCAGATGCCATTTCATTGGCTCTTCATTCAACCCTGGATCATCTGGACAGCAAAGGTGCATATATCAGGATGCTTTTTATTGACTACAGCTAGGCATTCAATTATTCCCTCAAGAATAATCAATAAGTTTCAAGACCTTGGCCTCAATACCTCCTTGTGCAATTGGATCCTCGATTTCCTCACTTGCAGACCCCAGTCAGTTCAGATTGGCAGCAACATGTCCTCCACGATCTCCATCACCATAGGTGTACCACAGGGCTGTGTGCTTAGCCCCCTGCTCTACTCGCTTTACACTTGTGACTGTGTGGCTAAGCACAGCTCCAATCCCATATTCAAGGTTGCTGATGACGCCATTGTTGCAGGGCAAATCAAAAGTGGTGATGAGTCAGCATATAGGAAGGAGATTGAAAATCTAGCTGAGTGTTGCCACAACAACAAACTCTTACTCAGTGTCTGTAAGACCAAGGAGCTGATTATTGACTTCAGGAGGAAACCGGAGGCCCCTGAACCAGTCTTTATGTGAGGGATCAGAAGTGGAGAGGGTCGGCAATTTTAAATTCCTTGGTATTATCATTACAGTGGTGCTGTTCTGGGGCCAACATATAAGTGCAATTACAAAGAAAGCATGGCAGTGTCTCTACTTTCTTAGGAGCTTGCAAAAGTTCTGAATGACATCTGAAACTTTGACAAACTTCTACAGATGTGTGGTGGAGAGTATATTGACTAGTTGCATCCCAGCCTGGTATGGAAACATGAGTGCTCTTGAATGGAAAATCCCACAAAAAGTAGTGGATACAGCCCAGTCCATCACAGGTAAAGCCCTCCCCACAATTGAACACATCTACATGAAACGCTGTGGCAGGAAAAAATTTGATATTATTATTATTATTTATTTTTTCTCAGCCCAAGCTGTTAAAACCTGAGGTATGTGCATTCATTTCTCAATTGCTACGAACTTCTGGACTATTCTAGTGTTCACTATTGTGGCTTTCTGAAGATTTATATAAATATTGCTACGAAGGTCTAATTGCTTAATTCGATTGCGTAGTGACTTTGGGAAGATACCAGTTGTCGATATTATTATTATAACAATGTATACCCTATTTATGTTCCAGAGTCTTTCACTTTCTTCTTTTAATTCAGCACATTTCTGGTGTTTTCCACTTTTTGATTTCTGTAAGTTATGTGTGTTTGGAATGGCTATATCTATTAAATAAATTGTTCTTGCTTATTTATCCTGGGTTATTATATCTGGATGGTTGTTATAATGGATCAGTCATAATATAATTTGTGGTATTCTGATCCTAAAACTGGATCAGGCCTGTATTTATAGTAAGGAGTGAGTTCATATCTGAGTTTGTAATTTAAAGCAAGATTTTGATGTTTGCCACTTGATTATGCCTGTGTAAGTAATCAGATTGAGTTAAACTACTACAAGATCCTGTAATGTGTTGGATTGTTTCTGGTTTTTCTCGGCATTTTCTACATTTATCATCCTAAGTTTGTCAGTCTTTTATTATGTATTTTTGATAATTTTTTTGTGTTAACCACCTGGTCCTGTTTTGTCACAAGGAATCCTTCTATTTCTGATCCAGGCGTTCAACACTTCCTTGCCGACATCTATTCTGCACAGATTGTGGGGATGTCTTCCATGGAAGGTCATGCTCTTCCACTGGTTCACTTTTTCTTCAATAGTAATCATGTCTTCATTTTTCCGGATTGTACTGTCATTTAAGTTTAGTAGTGTGTACTCCTTAAAAGAATTACATATGCTTGCACGGAGTGCTGAACCCTGTTGTCGTTGAGGAAAATATATCCTTATCTGACTGATGTGTAGATTTTTAGTAATCTGTTATTCCTCTTCCTCCTTCTGTTCTGGGTAGTCTTAATCTAAGCACATTCGAATGTACATTATTTGTCATTTCAGTTCTTATTTTCCTTTGTAAATTTTCCAGCTCGGTTTTGGACCAAGATACAATGCCAAAAGAATACATTAATATAGGTATAGTGAAAGTGTTTATTGCCTTTGTTATGATTTTACTGTTGAGCTCTGTTTGGCAGATTTTCTTAAGCCTCGAAGTAAATTCAGTCAAAAGATTTTCCTTTATCACACTATGATGTATTTTCTTTCCTCGTTGACATCCCAGATACTTGTATAGAAACATAGAAACACGGAAAGCCTACAGCACAATACATCCTCTTCGGCCCACAAAGCTGTGCCGAACTCGTCTTTATCTTAGAAATTACCTAGGGTTACCCATAGCCCTCTATTTTTCTAAGCTACATGTACCTATCCAGGAGTCTCTTAAAAGACCCTATCGTATCTGCCTCCACCACCGTCACCGGCAGCCCAATCCGCACACTCACCAATTCCTGCGTAAAAAACTTACCCCTGACATCTCCTCTGTACCTACTTCCAAGCACCTTAAAACTGTGCCCTCTTGTGCTAGCCATTTCAGCCCTGGGAGAAAGCCTCTGACTATCCACATGATCAATTCCTCTTATCATCTTATACACATCTATCAGGTCACCTCTCATCCTCTGTTGCTCCAAAGAGAAACTGTTTCATATTCATCCATTGGTTGTATTGTACTCTGCTGCTCTGTTTTGTATTCTATTAGCTCTATTGCACCTTTCTTTGTGTTTAATGTTCTGCACTTACCTAGTCATGTTTATATGTTCATGTTTATATTTTTCAGAAACAGCTCTGCTGTTTGAATTGATAGCTTTAGCTAATGAAGGAGCATATAAATTCAAATTATCCTTGTATAAAAAGTGTTCATTGCTTTATATATTTTCTTTCTTTTTGGATTTGCAGTTTGTGCCTTTTGCAATCTGATTGTCCGCCCTGATTCTATCATGGTTATTAGATTTATTGAGTACACCCACAAGAAAGTGAATCTCAGGGTTGTATATGATGACATACATGTACTTTGATAATAAATCTACTTTTAGCTTTGATTTCCTTTACGTGTGGTGGAGTACGAGAACCTGTACAGTACAGACATCTTTGGTCTTGCACTTCTGACTCTAGTTTACTGACAGTGCAGCAAAATAATTTGTTCACAGCTGAGGTTGTTTCATATTGGCAATTAATAAAATTCACTGAGATAAAAGTTCTAAACTTCAGTTAAAATTGAAGATGGAAGATTTAGAGGACCTGCAGTTTGGTACAGGCTTGATGGGTCATGCTGGAGGGATTACAGTAAGGGTTGTAATGCTATTTGCAATCTCTTCAGGTCCCTAAGAATGCTGTGAATCATGAGGAACTGTGAATGCTATTACCCATGCATTGAAAGGCTGCAAGCATGGTGAAGGGTATTTTGGGAAATCCACACAGAGTCCATTTTTAGCTCATTGGGCCATGCATCTGAGGAAATCAATCATCAGTGGGTTCTGAATTTGTGAGGAAAGGGAACAATCCACAGGACACTTACAGCACTGGTGTGTTAGTACTAGATTTGAGGTCAATTTTAAGATGAGATTCGTTTTCATTCTTCCTTCTCTGGAATAAGCCCAATCAGATAACTAAGTATTCATACTTCCATAACAATAAAGAAAATGTTAGCAATCCTGAGTTCTGAAGAAAGATCTCAGCCCAAAATGTTGACTGTTTATTCATTTCCATTGACACTGCCTGACCTGCTGAGTTCCTCAAGCATTTTGTGTGTGTTACCTTGGATTTCCAGCACCTGCAGATTTCCTTCTGTTTAACCACTCAGAATTGTTTTTAAATAATATTATTAGCAGAACACTACTTTTTGGCAGCTCAATTTCATGGTCATCTTTTTAGCAAAATGTTGTTGCTCTCATTGAGGTGTTACCAACCCTTAATTACTGACTTTGCTCATCAATTGATTGTAAGAATTATTATCCTTTCCATTAACCTGATCCAGGAACCCAGCATCTCTCAAAGTATCTGCTCCAGCTTGTGCTGCATCAGTGGCTTCACTTCTGGCCTTGACACACCCACGAATACAAAGGTCCCAGCCTTGGTTTTTGTGGTTGCTCAATAATGTGGTAAAGTGAAGATGAGGGCATCTCTCTGCCATTATATGTGGGTAGAAAGGCACCAGAATCCCCACTTAAACCAGTGATGCAATGATTAAACTGTCTGCAGGGACACTGATGGCTCAGTACTGGACATGGGTAACTTCACAGTTTGAATAGATGTTGTTATTTAAGGCTCATGTATGCCAGATAAAGGGGTGGATTTCCACTTCAATGGCTGACAGCTCTCCATCTACTATCACTTTTCAATAGATAAAAATTCATAAAGGTGATTGCTTTGCCAGACTTTCCTGGCAGTCTTTATGTAAAGCACAAACTTCATTATATTGGTTCATTTGCTCCTATTGGCATTTCATTTTGGATACTGCCAGCAGAAAGCTGATAAAAAAGCAGTGAACTAAATTTGGAGGCCATAAACATCTTTTTTTCTGCTACGTTCACAAGTTTGCCCTGTATTTCCCACATCTATTTTTTTGAGACCTCTAATGTTTTATTTTTATTTAATAAAATCACTCTGCTTTTGCAACAGAACACAGATGTTGTGAGGTTTTTCTGCAAGCTGCAATGATGAAAATGGCTTCTCCATGAATGGGCAACATTCACTGTTTTTATGGGTTAAAGTTAGAACAAAGATGGCTAAACCACATTTGACTCAGCCATAACAGTTTGCCCAATCTGTTAAAATATGTTTCTTTTTTTACTGCTGTGCTGTAATTTAAAATTTTGTGGTTACATCAACTCAGTGGGAATTTTTTGTACCATTGTGTTTAAAGTAACCAGTGATATGTAAACCTGAGATGAGAGCTCTGTACGTATCAATTTAGAAACCAATTTATATTTTTTGAGGGGGGTGGGGTAATCTTGATATCTGAACTATAGTTCAAAGTTCAAAGTAAATTTATTATCAAAGTACATATATGCCACCATATACTACCCTGAGATTCATTTCTTGCAGGTATACGCGATACATCTATAGACTAATAACCATAACAAAAGCAATGAATGACCACCCAACTTGGGCTTTCAACCAGTGTGCAGAAGACAACAAGGAGTACAAATAAGAAAAGAAATTAATAATAATAAAAAAATAAGCAGTAAATATCGAGAACATGAGATGAGGTGTCCTTGAAAGTGAGTTGTGGGAACATTTCAATAATGGGGCAAGTGAAGTTGAGTGAAATTATTCACTTTGGTTCAAGAGCCTGAAGGTTGAGGGGTAGTAACTGTTCCTGAACCTGGTAGTGTGTGTCCTAAGGCTCCTGTACCTTCTCCCTGATTGCAGTGGCAAGAAGATATCATGTCCTGTATAGTGGGAGTTGTTGATGAATGATGCTGCTTTCCTGCAACAGTGTTTGATGTAGATGTGATCAATGGTGAGGAGGGCTTGACCAGTGATGGACTTAAATTATGAATTTAAGTTTCATGGCTCTACATCATTACAATCCTCCTGTCAAACACCTACGCTGGTGCTTTCCAGGTAAATATACACAGCTGACAATCCAGTGCGGAACCTATCCTAGACCTCTGGCTACAGTTTCATCTTGACTCTTTGGTCCAGTTAAAAGTGAATGGGTCAGTAGCCATTTGGCAATATTGTAGGGTAACGTAATTGGGAGAAATTTACATAATTCACAAACACCAGCGTTGAGTTGGGGTTTCACTTTAAAAGGCTGGTCGGACATGATGAAGTTTTTTTTGATGTAAAGAGTTTTAGTGCACTTTTGTGTGTAGGTTTTGGAGCTGAATAAGATGTGTTATGGGTTTCATTACACATAAAACACCTCACTTTGTTTTATTTGCAAAAACCTACATTGGTAACCCTGATGGTCTAGGACAATTCCACAATTATTGAATTTGTCAGCCAATGCAGTCGCTTTGAAACTGCCGGAGTTTGGTGAGCAAAATGCCATCGCTCGGTTTGTACAAGCTGAGGCTCAGGTCACTCTGTGAGAGATATCCACGGACGACACCAAATTCTACAATGTGATAACATCTCTTAGTCATTTCATGGTGGCAAGAGTGGTGAACCTACTTGAACACCTGCCCGAACATGATAAATGCTGATCACTGAAAACTCACCTTTTCCAGACTTTTGGACAATTGGAGTCTGGACACCCCAAACAGTTGCTTTCCTTGCCCGGTTTTGGCGATGATAAGCCCTCAGAGCTAATGGATCACATGCTGCCTCTCTTGGGAAATCACCATCCTTGTTTTATTTTTAAAGAACTCTTCATGCAGCACATGCCTGATCAAGTTTGCATAGCTAACACACCCATGATGGACTATAGAGAGCTTGGTAAAATGGCTGATAGTCAGCTGGGCAGTAATGCATCATTCCTCCTCCTTTCCTTACCTCAAAAGCCCAGTCAGCAAGACCTCCAACATAAGGATGCTGGCAGCTACCATGGTCAGTTTGGTAGGGGCACTAGGAAGTGCCATCCACCTTGCAGCTTCAGCAGTGCCAGGTTTGTGAACGCCATGCACTCCAGCTTCCAGGGATGTCTACTGTTCATCTTAGATGCCCTTTCAGGGTGATGCTCCTTAAGTGACGCGGGTGCTCAAGTGAGTGTGCTGCCAGCATTGCCTAGTGATGAGAAAGTAAAGAGTGACAAAATGTTGCTGGAGGCCGCCAACGGCAGCAAGACACAACAGAAAATGCTCTGCTTCAATGGGTGACATTACACAGGGAACTTCATTCTTGCTAAAGTAACTAGACCTCTGCTCAGTGCCGATTTCCCGTGTGCCCAATGACTAGTAGTCGATCTTAAGAACTGTCAGCTTGTGGATGTGAAGGACTTTAGGTCGTTACCCTGCTCCCTTAGTAAGTTGCCCACAATGTCTCCGTCAAGCACATACGCCACCGCATATGAGTTTACTTGACTGCTGGGGAAATTCCCAAACCTCACCAGGCCCACATTCTCAACTACAGTCACAAAACATGGGGTCAGGCACCACATTCCCACAACTGGCCTGCCAGTCCATGCCAGTGCACGTAGACTGGACCCAAAAAGCTAGTAACCGTGAAGGCTGAGTTTGCCAATGTGGAAATGTATGCTGGCTGAGTAGCCCCTGGCTTCGCCCCTGCATGTGGTCCCTAAGCCCGATGGTGGTTGCCGCTCATGTGGTGATTACCAACACGTTAACAAGGCTACCAGCCCCGATTGTTACCTGATTCTACACATTCAAGACTTTTTGGCAGCTCCTTCCCTCTGAAGGGAGGTACAGCACATTTGACCATTAGCTCCTCAGTCTCTATCTGCCTGTCGGCCATTTTCATCTTCTTCTATGGGGTCAGCACATTTGACTTCAGTCTGTATCTGGCTGTCAGCCATTTTCATTTTCTTCTGTGGGATCGCCATTTCACAGTGTTCATTGATCACAAACCCCTCACGCACACAATGGCCAAAATATCAGACCCTTGGTCTGCATGGCAGGAATGCCAACTGGCCTTCCTATCCGACTTCACAACTGATATACAACATATCAAAGGGAAAAAATAATGCTTGGCTTATTGCCTCTCACGGCCAGCCATTACACACAGGGGTTGATTATGCCGGCACGTATTTCAGCAGATCACTTAAACCGGCCTACCGAGATTTGGAGTATTCCACTGGCATGCCCCTGGCATCACAACACGACCATGAATGTGTCAACGAGCTGGACGAGCCTCCCATGGAACACAGGACCCGAGCTGGGTGGCTTATGCGAGATCCAGACCGGCTCACAGTGCTGGTTTTAGTGAATCCTGGGGAGGCCTGTGTAGGTAACATCATTGGGAGAAATGTATGTAATTCACAACCACTGATTTTGAGTTGACGTTTTGCTTTAAGAGGCTGCTCTGATGTGATGATGTTTTTTATGTAAAGAGTTTTAGTTCACTTTTGTGTGTAGGTTTTGGAGTTCAAAGAAATGTGTTACAGGTTTAATTTGACATAAAATGTCACATTTCATGCTGTAACATCCTATTGAAAATCCAGTCAAGAGCTGTTGAAAATCTGGTCAAGAAGAAAAGAAAGAAAAGCTTACGAAAGGTTCAAAAAACCAGGTAATGATAGAGATCTAGAAAATTATAAGCCTAGCAGGAAGGAGCTTAAGAATGAAATTAGGAGAGCCAGAAGGGGCCATGTGAAGGCCTTGGCAGACAGGATTAAGGAAAACCCCAAGTCATTCTACAAGTATGTGAAGAACAAGAGGATAAGACGTGAGAGAATAGGACCAATCAAGTGTGACAGTGGAAAAGTGTGTATGGAACCAGAGGAAATAGCAGAGGTACTTAATGAATACGTTGCTTCAGTATTCACTATGGGAAAGGATATTGGCGATTGTAGGGATGACTTATAGCGGATTGAAAGGCTTGAACATATAGGCATTAAGAAAGAGGATGTGCTGGAGCTTTTGGAAAGCATCAAATTGGTTAAGTCTCCGGGACCGGACAAGATGTAGCCCAGGCTACTGTGGGAGGTGAGGGAGGACATCGCTGAGCCTCTGGCGGTGATCTTTGCTTCATCAATGGGGATGGGAGAGGTTCCGGAGGATTGGAGGGTTGCAGATGTTGTTCCCTATTCAAGAAGGGGAGTAGAGATAGCCCAGGAAATTATAGACCAGTGAGTCTTACTTCAGTGGTTGGTAAATAAATGGAAAAGATCCTGAGAGGCAGGATTTATGAACATTTGGAGAGGCATAACATGATTAGGAATAGTCAGCATGGCTTTGTGAAAGGCAGGTCATGCCTTATGAGCCTGATTGAATTTTTTGAGGATGTGACTAAACACATTGATGAAGGTAGAGCAGCAGGTGTAGTGTATATGGATTTCAGCAAAGCATTTGACAAGGTACCCCATGCGAGGCTTATTGAGAAAATAATGAGGCATGGGATCCAAGGGGACATTGCTCTGTGGATCCAGAACTGGCTTGCTCACAGAAGGCAAAGGGTGGTTCTAGACAGGTCATAATCTGCATGGGGGTCGGTGACCAGTGGTGTGCCTCAGGGATCTGTTCTGGGACCCCTACTCTTCATGATTTTTATAAATTGCCTGGCTGAGGAAGTGGAAAGATGGGTTAGTAAATTTGCTGATGACACAAAGGTTGGAGGTATTGTGAATAGTGTGGAGGGTTGTCAGAGGTTACAGTGGGACATTGATAGGATGTAAAACTGGGCTGAGAAGTGGCAGACGGAGTTCAACCCGGATAAATGTGAGATGGTTCATTTTGGGAGGTCAAATATAATGACAGAATATGGCACTAATGGTAACATAGAAACATAGAAACATAGAAAATAGGTGCAGGAGTAGGCCATTCGGCCCTTTGAGTCTGCAATACCATTTATTATGATCATGGCTGATCATCCAACTCAGAACCCCGCCCCAGCCTTCCCTCCATACCCCCTGATCCTCGTAGCCACAAGGGCCATATCTAACTCCCTCTTAAATATAGCCAATGAACTGGCCTCAACTGTTTCCTGTGGCAGAGAATTCCACAGATTCACCACTCTCTGTGTGAAGAAGTTTTTCCTAATCTCAGTCCTAAAAGGCTTCCCCTTTATCCTCAAACTGTGACCCCTTGTTCTGGACTTCCCCAACATCGGGAACAATCTTCCTGCATCTAGCCTGTCCAATCCCTTTAGGATTTTATACGTTTCAATCAGATCCCCCCTCAATCTTCTAAATTCCAACGAGTACAAGCTCAGTTCATCCAGTCTATCTTCATATGAAAGTCCTGCCATCCCAGGAATCAATCTGGTGAACCTCCTTTGTACTCCCTCTATGGCATGGATGTCTTTCCTCAGATTAGGGGACCAAAACTGCACACAATACTCCAGGTGTGGTCTCACCAAGGCCTTGTACAACTGCAGTAGTACCTCCCTGCTCCTGTACTCGAATCCTCTCGCTATAAATGCCAGCATACCATTCGCCTTTTTCACCGCCTGCTGTACCTGCATGCCCACTTTCAATGACTGGTGTATAATGATACCCAGGTCTCGTTGCACCTCCCCTTTTCCTAATTGGCCACCATTCAGATAATAATCTGTTTTCCTATTTTTGCCACCAAAATGGATAACTTCACATTTATCCACATTAAATTGCATCTGCCATGAATTTGCCCACTCACCCAACCTATCCAAGTCACTCTGCATCCTCTTAGCATCCTCCTCACAGCTAACACTGCCACCCAGCTTCGTGTCATCCGCAAACTTGGAGATGCTGCATTTAATTCCCTCATCCAAGTCATTAATATATATTGCAAACAACGGGGGTCCCAGCACTGAGCCTTGCGGTACCCCACTAGTCACTGCCTGCCATTCTGAAAAGCTCCCGTTTATTCCCACTCTTTGCTTCCTGTCTGCTAACCAATTCTCTATCCACATCAATACCTTACCCCCAATACCGTGTACTTTAAGTTTGCGCACTAATCTCCTGTGTGGGACCTTGTCAAAAGCCTTCTGAAAATCCAAATATACCACATCCACTGGTTCTCCCCTATCCACTCTACTAGTTACATCCTCAAAAAATTCTATGAGATTCGTCAGACATGATTTTCCTTTCACAAATCCATGCTGACTTTGTCCGATGATTTCACCGCTTTCCAAATGTGCTGTTATCACATCTTTGATAACTGACTCCAGCAGTTTCCCCACCACCGATGTTAGGCTAACCGGTCTATAATTCCCCGGTTTCTCTCTCCCTCCTTTTTTAAAAAGTCGGGTTACATTAGCCACTCTCCAATCCTCAGGAACTAGTCCAGAATCTAACGAGTTTTGAAAAATTATCACTAATGCATCCACTATTTCTTGGGCTACTTCCTTAAGCACTCTAGGATGCAGACCATCTGGCCCTGGGGATTTATCTGCCTTCAATCCCTTCAATTTACCTAACACCACTTCCCTACTAACATGTATTTCGCTCAGTTCCTCCATCTCACTGGACCCTCTGTCTCCTACTATTTCCGGAAGATTATTTATGTCCTCCTTAGTGAAGACAGAACCACAGTAATTATTCAATTGGTCTGCCATGTCCTTGCTCCCCATAATCAATTCACCTGTTTCTGTCTGCAGGGGACCTACATTTGTCTTTACCAGTCTTTTCCTTTTTACATATCTATAAAAGCTTTTACAGTCAGTAAGACTCTTGACAGTGTGGAGGATCAGAAGGATCTTGGGGTCCGAGTCCATAGGCCACTCAAAGCTGCTGCGCAGGTGGAGTCTGTAGTTAAGAAGGCATACAGTGCATTAGCCTTCGTCAACTGTGGGATTGAGTTTAAGAGTTAAGAGGTAATGTTACATCTATATAGGACCCTGGTCAGACCCTACTTGGAGTACTGTGCTAAGTTCTGATCGCCTCACTACAGGAAGGACGTGGAAACTATAGAAAGGGTGCAGAGTAGATTTACAAAGATGTTGCCTGGATTTGGGAGCATGCCTTATGAGAATAGGTTGAGTGAACTCGGCCTTTTCTCCTTGAAGTGGCGGAGGATGAGAGGTGACCTGATAGAGGTGTATAAGATGATGAGAGGCATTGATCGTGTGGATAGTCAGAGGCTTTTTCCCAGGGCTGAAATGGCTAACATGAGAGGGCACAGTTTTAAGGTGCTTTGAAGTAGGTACAGAGGAGATGACAGGGGTAAGTTTTTTACACAGAGATTGGTGTGTGCATGGAATGGGCTGCCGGTAATGGTGGTGGAGGCGGATACGATAGGGTCTTTTAAGAGGCTCCTGGACAGGTACATGGAGCTTAAAAAAATAGGGGGCTATTGGAAACCCTAGGTAATTTCTAAAGTAAGTACATGTTTGGCACAGCATTGTGGGCCAAAGGGCCTGTGTTGTGCTGTAAGTTTTCTATGTTTCTATTTCATTTTATTTGCAAAAACCTACAATATTAGCTCCATGGTAACTGCAAGATTCAAGTTCCTAGAAGTGTAGCCTGTCCTGCTCCAACCATGTAGATGTCACAGCCAAGAAAGTTCATTAACACCTCCATTACCTCAGGAGGCTAAAGAAATTTGCCATGTCCCCATCAACCCTTATGAACTTTTACTGATGCACCATAGAAAGCATTCTATCTTGGTGTATAATGGCTTGTTCTGGCAACTGCTCTGCACATGACCACAGGAAACTGCAGAGAGTTGTGGACACAGCTCAGCACATCACAGAAACCAGCCTCCCCTGTATGGACTCTGTCTGTACTCCTCACTGCCTCAGTAAAGTAGCCAGCAGAAATAATGACCCACCCTCCCAGCACATTCTCTCTTCTTCCCTCTCTCATTGGGCAGAAGATACAAAAGCCTGATTGGATGTACTACTAGGTGCAAGCACAGCTTCCATCTCACCGCTACCAGCCTCTAGAATGGACCCTTTGTACAATAAAATGGACATTTGACTTCCCAATCTACCTCATTATGATCTTGCACTTCATTGTTAACCTGCAATGCACTTTCTCTGTTCTTAATTCTTCCTGTTATTGTTTCATCTTGCTGTATCTCAAAGCACTATGTAACAATTTGATTTATATGAACTGTATGCAAGACAAGCTTTTCTATGTAACTTGGTACATGCGACAATAAAAAAAAACAAAAACCAATACCAATACCAATGCCAAATTCCTTAAAAGATGAACCGAGGAAGAATTAATCTGTGTTCCATAGTAGAATAAATTCAATTGTATTTTCAGATGTCATTTTATTGTTATCATGGTTAAAATGTTTTGTTATTTGCTTTTCTTTATTCATGGTATGGAATATATGAATGTGAGCTTTAAGAACTGTACGTATTATGTGACAGTATGACTTTGATTCATTGTTAGAATATAGAACGTAGAACATTACAACACAGTACAAGCCCTTTGGCCCACAATTTTATGCTGACTTTTTAACCTACTCCAATATCAATCTAACCTTCCCTCCAACATATCTCTATTTCCTATCATCCATCTGCCTACCTAAGTGCTTCTTAAATTTCCCTAACGTAGCTGCCTCTACCACCATCCCTGGCACTATCCTCATAAGACATACTCTCTAATCTAGGCAGCATCCTGGTGAGTCTTCGCTGTACCTTCCCTAAAACTTCCACATCCTTTCTATAATGAGGCAACCAGAACTGACCACAATATGTGGTCTAACCAGGGGTTTACAGAGCTGGAACACTACCTCATGGCTCTTGAACTCAATCCCACGACTGATGAAGACCAACGCACCATATGCCTTCTTAACAACCCCATCAATGAGTAAGATTAGCTTTATTTGCTGCATGTATTTCGAAATAGTGAAATGCATTGTTTGCATCAAGGATGTGCTGGAGGCAGCCCAGAAGTGTCACTGTGCTTCCAGCCCCAACGTAGCATGACCACCACTGACTAACCCTGACTCATACATCTTTGTAATGTGTGAAAAAACTGAAGCATCCAGAAGAAAACCACATGGTAAAGAAGAGAATATACACGCTCCTTACAGATGGCAGCAGGAGTTAAACCCCAATTTTACAGCAGCGCTGTAAAACATTATACTAACTGCTACGTTACTATGTCACGCTGTCAAATTTGAGCGATCAGTGGACTTGGACCCCAAGATCCCTCTGTTCTTCCACTCTGTTAAGAATCCTGCAATTAACCCTGTATTCCTGCCTTTACATTTGATTGAGTTAGTTGAGTTTCTTACTGGCTGCTCTTTTGCTGATACATGCCTTAGTGAATAGACACCTGAAAATGCTACATTAATCATGAGTTTGTAATATTTTTGTTTCCAAGAGTAATAAGGGAGGACAAGAGGGCAGTGATGTTTTTCTACAGTACTCTGAGAGCAGCTAGAGCAGGTGCATGAAGCTCTGGTCCTCATGCTCAAAGAAATGAGAAAATAGCCATCGCTATGGAGATGGCACTGGAAAATATGAAACAGCTTTGCTTGGGATAGGATTCGGAGGTGCAGATAGGATACACCTTGATGGAAATGGCCGAGTCATATAAATGTTACAATTAGGTTCAGCAGGGAGGTAGGTAAACGAAGGGCTAGTTGCCAGGAAGTCACAGCAGCCACTACAAGGGTTCAGGATGCTCTGCCATGACTTATATGTTATTGAAGACACGTTCTACAAGAAAGAATGGTTAAAGCAAATAAAGAGAGAATGAATAGATATGGTTGGAAAATGGAACTGATTTTTATGCTGTAGAAACAACAGAGAGAAATTAAAGGCTGGCATGAACAGTCTGGATGAAATGACCTGACCCTGTGACATAGTCTATACAATCCCACAAAGAGATAGTTATTTGTCTCAGATACCTAGGCAAGGCCAATGCTTACAGTCTTTCTCATATACACAGAACTGCCTCACCTTTTGGTCTTCATGTAAGGAACAGAGAAAAGACATTTATTCTGCAACATTCATAATTCACTCACCCTTGAATAAACCCTTGCCTGTGTAAGTTTAGATTATATAATTCAGGCTTCTTTACACTGCCCTATTACTGATGGAAATGGCAGATTATTGCTGGAGGTATGTTAGACATAAGAATGAAAATGAAAGAATTAGAAAATCTTGTGATTTGGTAAAATGTTTCTGTCATTTTTATGCCTTGTCCCACCACTCTCTATATACTCCAATCATTGATATTTTCTTGATCTCTGCTCCCTCGAATGTACTGTATGTGTAGCGTCTCCTTAGATATACCCAAGCTATCTACCACAAAAACAGTTCGTGGTAGTGAGTTCCGCATTCTAACCATTCTCTGGGTAGATAATTTTCTTCTGAGTTCGCTAATGGTTCTAGTGTTAGTTTAGTTATCCATATGGGATTTATTCACCATGAGCGGAAGCAGTTTCTCCAAGAATTCCTTTAAAGCCCTAAAATAGCTTTGGACACATCTATTGGTTTCTATTTACTTGGATAAATCCTAGACAATTGTGACACTTTAATAAGAATTGTTCTTGATTTGTACTATTTTCTACATCTACCCCCTGTAGCTTCTCACTGTTGTATATACTTCTTGTATCTCTGCAGATCTCTTAGGACTGAAATTCTAGCTGAAGCAGAGTGGACTGTGAACAGTGCCGAGGCCTTAGGCGGGGTAGTCTGAGCTCCTGCCCCCAAAACCCCCTGTTGGCCATTCGACATTCAGCAACTTATTGCTGTCACAGTCCATTGACCTGCTCTTCAATAAATCTGACCATCAGCGACATCTAAAATCAGCCAAATTTCTGGCTTCTTGCCCTTTCCATTCCAGTCTTGATGAAGGGTCCTGGCCTGAAATGTTGATTGTTTATTCCTCTCCATTGATGCAGCCTGATCTGTTGAGTTCCTCCAGCATTTTGTACGTGTTGCTCTGGATTTCATAGTTCAAAGTAAATTTATTATCAAAGTACGTGTATGTCACCATGTACAACCCTGAGATTTGTTTTCTTGCGGACATACTCAGTAAATCTAAGAACCTTAATAGAGCTGACGAAAGACCGCACTCAGCAGGGCGGACCAACAACCAAGGTGCAAAGGACAGCAGGCTGTGCAAATACAAAAAAAGATAAATAGTAAGAAGAAATAAATAAGGAATAAATATCGAGAACATGAGATGAAGTGTCCTTGAAAGTGAGTCCATAGGTTGTGAGAACAGTTCAGTGATAGGGCAAGTGAAGTTTAGTGAAGTTATCCTCTCTGGTTTAAGAGCCTGATGATTGAGGTGTAATAACTGTTTTTGAACCTGGTAGTGTGAGTCTTGTATCTTCTTTCCGGTGGTAGCAATGAGTAGAGAGTATGAACTGGATGATGGGGGTTCCCTGATGATAGAAGCTGCTTTCCTGCTGCATCCATCCATGTAGATGTGCTCATTAGAGTGAAGTGTTTTATCCATAATGGGCTGGGCTTTATCCACTACTTTTTGTAGGATTTTCCATTCAAGGGCATTGGTGTTTCCATACCAGGCTATGATGCAATCTGTCCAAATGCTTTCCATCACACATCCGTAGAAGTTTGTCAAAGTATTAGATCTCATGCCAAATCTTCACAAACTTCTAAGTGCTAGCTTCATAATTACACTTATCTGCTAGGCCCAGAACAGGACCTCTGAAAGGATAACATCGAGGAATTTAAAGTTGCTGACCCTCTCCACCTCTGATCCCCTGATAAGGACTGGCTCATGGACCACCAGTTTTCTCTTCCTGAAGTCCATAATCAGCTCCTTGGTCTTGCTGACATTGAGTAAGAGTTTGTTGTTGTAGCACCACTCAGCCAGATTTTCAATCACCACTTTTGATTCGGCCAATGACAGTGGTGTCATCAGCAAACTTGAATATGACATTGGAACTGTGCTCAGCTTCACAATCATAAGCGTAAAGCGAGTAGAGCCGGGGGTGGGGGTGCTAAGCACACAGACTTGTGGTACACTTCGTGCTGATGGGATCCATGGAGATGATGTTGTTGCCAATCCGAACTGACTGGGGTCTGCAAGTGAGGAAATAAAGGATCTAATTACACAAGGAGGTATTGAGACCAAGGTCTAGGAGCTTATTGATTAGTTCTGATGGAATGATAGCATTGAATTCTCAGCTGTATTCAATAAAGATCATTTTAATGTATGCATATTTGCTGTCCAGATGTTCCAGGGTTGAGTGAAGAGCCAACATAAGCTAAATCAGTCCAGATAGGGTTAATTAATTTTGAAAAAAACAACAATTAGAATTACAAACCTGACAACAATTAAATTACTTGGAAACTTGCTTATGTGTTAGAAGCTAATTACAGATATCAATAGCAAGTAAAATAAAGAAAAAAACAAAGCACATACCTGCACATTTTTTAGTCAAGGTCAGTGACCCTGTTTAAATGTTTGAGTTTGCTACACATGGAGCCACCTCGGGTATCCTGCTGAGTGCTGGGTACCAAGTCCATCCATCTCTCTGACTTAGAATATTTCTACTTTATTGCCTCAACACTGACTCCAGTAACAAAGCAGGTTATGTACGCTGACGTCTAAACTCCACCCTTTCCTGACTTCCATGTTACTAAGTGCAGACTCTCGAGCTGATCTGTGCCCAGTCAGCTTGAACTTCTCTATAGAATCACCTGCTAATAATCAGCACTTTTTGATCCATTATCCGTTATTTTCATTAAATTAAATGCCCTGGGTGCTATCTCTATCGACAGTCTCGCCAATCCTTAACACTGTCCTTGTGATTAAACATTCTGGAACAATTATTTCCTAGACTTCCATTGAAATAATGTTTTAATTCTTTGGATTTGATGCTCTCAGTCTCTAGAACAGTCCAGCAATTTGGTTATAAGTACATGGAAATATGTACCTGACAAAGGAATTTGATGAACTTCGGAATAAATCTTTCCTCACTGAACAATCTTGCTTTGAGCAGGTTTTACTTCCAGTCTGAATATCAACATACCCTAAGCAACACAGGTCAAGCAATAGCTTTAACACACACTGTGTGAATAAAATACCTGCTGTATATTGTTGTTCCAAGGAATTTTTCATCCTGAACTTATTTATATATTCTGCGAATATCTTTGCGATTTATGAAGCCTTGCATAGGACCTTCTGCTAAAAATGTCGAGGCACAATGTGGAAAAGCTCAGATTGCCCATGATCCTCTCTTTACCCAGAAGGCATCTATCTGATCATTGCGGATGAAAGTCTTGAGATTAGAAATAAAGACCAGCAGAAATTTGTCAAAATGAGTTCCAGACAAAACTCCATTTTTGGTTATACTAATAATATAATCCCTATTACAGAAGTAAAGATACACTCATTTATTTCCTTTTGACATAGATAGAGGCTGATCAGCCAATCATGTCCATTCTGGCTCACAGAGCAATCCCATTTCCATGCTAATTTTCCCTGTAACCTCTTTCCCTCAATGCTCCCAGATTCTAACACTCATTTGTACATTAGTGTCTATTTAGAGTGGCCAGTTACCTACCACCCTGCACGTCATGGAAGAAATTAAAACACCCTGAGGAAACCCACACAGTCACAGGGAGGAACAGATAAACCCCACACAGGGAGAGCTTGAAGCCAGGATTAAACTTAGATCACTGGAGATGTGTGGTAACCGTGCTGCTGGAGGTAGAAATGGAGCCCAATGCTGTGTCTGGAAGACTGATAGCATTACTTGGGATCCGTGGTACAGAAGCTGTCCTGCAGCCTCAGCAGTCCGTGTCCTGGTTTATGTTCCATCCAAACCTCCCATCTTCCCCCATTTATTTTGATTAGCATGACCCTCTGTATTTTTTCTATCAGATGCTTCCCCAGTCCTTAAATGCATCTATTCTATTCACCTTAACCTCTCCATGTGCAACTCAGCTTTGAATGAAGGTTAAAGTCTGATTCCATTTTAGTTGAAGGACTGTATCCACCCGGGATGCTACCAAGGAGATAGAGGCATCCATCTCCCTACAGGTCGGTGCTTCCTTTAGTTTCAAATCCAGATTCCGATGCATTTAATTATCACAGGTACATTGACACTAACTGTGAAATAACGTCATTTGCGTTAACAACCAACACAAACTCAGGATGTACTGGGGCAGCCCTGAAGTGTTGTCAACTTATCATGCCCACAGTGTTCAGCAGAACAACACAAGCAACAACAACAACAAAACAACAGCAACAAAGCGAGAATAAAACCAAGACACTGAAGCAAGCTGCTTCCTCCCTCCCACTCACACATACAGACAGACCTTCAGCTCCAGGATGGACCACTTCTGGGCCTCCGAACTTCGGTCCCCAGCCTGGATTCACACCAGGCCTCCAACATGCAGGCATCGGGCCTTGACTTCTGGATCACCAAATTCCACAACTTGGGCTTCGACCTTTGCTCTTGACCCCAGAAAATGCCCTCCATGAGAATTTGCACTCCGGTCTCAAAGCGCAGACTCGCTCCTGGTGGGTCACCAGCCCTGCCTGCATGGACCTCCACAGGGATCACTGGCCTCCTACTGTGGAGCACTCCACATTGGACCCTGGCTCCTGCCTCTTACTCTTCACTTACTGCCCCTGGCTCCTAGTTCCCCTCATCCCTGTCCCTAAGCCCTAATCATTCCCCTATTCCCCATTGCCACCTGCAAAATATCCCTACAAATTAAAAAAAAACTGATTCTAGACCGTGACCTCAACAGATATCACAAGGCAGCAGCATCTTGGCCATTTTTTTACTGTTAGTTGTGGTGCACCCTTTTTTATTTCCTCATTTTTCCCACCAACCTAATCATCTTCTTGAATCCCTCTCCAACTTCCACCAGCTCCTCTCTTCCTCTGGGATCTTACCTACATTGTGCTCTCTGTCTCAAAGCAAAATTCATCCCAGGCAATTTATTAAATTCATCAATCTTCTGTCATTCCACTTCCACCTCAATCTACCTCAGAGTACACTTCCCCTGCAATTTCCACTCTACCTGTTGCTGGGAGATCACTAAGGAGAAGTTGTTGGATACATTTGAGGAGTTAAGGTCTTTAGTAATCTGCAGGATGAACATATGACTGGCGTGGCCCTGCCCATTTCTGGCACAGGTGCCCTTCAGAGCTTCTTTAATATGCATTTTTATGTACAAGTAACATTTCTTGCCAGGGAACTATACATCAAAGAAAAAAACCATTCAACATATCGAGCCTGAAAGGTTTCTTTGAAAAACTATCCATTTAGCTCCATTCCCTGATCTTTCTCAAAGCCTGTCAATTTTTCATCTTAAAGTCCTTATCCAATTCTCATCCAAAAACTGCTATTGAATCTGCTTCTTCCAACTTCTCCTGTGATGTCTTTCACGTCATATTAATTCACCACATAAAACATGTCTCCCCCTGGCTGTTCATCTTAAGTATTTGCCCTCTGGTGATGCAATTTCTACGTGATTCAGAGCAAACAAAATTTCTCATAACCTTCTTTGATATATGGAGAACAATCCAAGGGTGTAGTACTTAAAGCAGAGAATACAGTAAGTAAGTAAAGTTGTGTCCTCTTAGTAACTATATATTATTTGACTGAAATTTATATAAAATAATTTTTAGTTTAAGGAAGGAAGGGCTCAATTGATTGGACGTAGGCCAATTCACATTGGTCCTGAGAGGCAGTTGAGTTACATGACGGAATTATAAATCTCATATGGTTTGAAAGTTTACAAGTTACAACCATTAGGAGGAATCCCACGTTTCTTCTACTTTTAAGTGTGATGGAAGAGATCTGGCCATTTGCTTCAAGCTCTCCCTTATAACTATTTCTAGTACAGCAGCAGCAGGATATTGTTCGAAAGTTGTTTGCATCAACTCTGTATTGGTTGGGAGACAGTGGTTATACATTAACGGCAGTTGCGTTATTTTGAACAGCGTAGAGGAAACCTACTTGTAACCAAAAAAGTTCTTGACTCAGAGACTAGAGAATGAGAGATAAGACTATTCAAGGTTCAATACTGTACAATCTCAACTTAAAACAAAATTTCATCACATGGAACCCTGGTCTGCACTGTTTATCTTAACTTATTGGGTAACATGGTAGTGGAGCAGTTAGTGTAATACATCGTCAGCAAACTGGGTTCATTTCCTTCTTCTTTCTGTAAGGATTTGGCATGTCCTCCCTGTGACTGTGTAGGTTTTCTTGTTTCCTTCTACATCCCAAAGACAGTTAATTCCAAAGTAGGTTATTTGGTCATAGGTGTGTAATTGTGGCTCATTGGCCTGGAAATGCCTGTCACCATGCTGTACCTCTAAATAAAAATAAATAAATTATCCATCTAAAAGTTGTCTCATTACCCAAACTGATACTGAATTCAGCAAAGCCTTGTTAATTTTTGGCCATTGATATTCTACTACACTGAAGCATAATTGTCTGCTTCATAATATTGCTCCTTAAACCCAAGCACAAATTATCTATCAAATTGTAACGTGTCATCAATTGCGGGAAAATGCTGTCACAAATTATTTCTCAGTTCTTAAAAATACTTATTTCCTTATTTCATTATTTCCTTGTGCCTCCAGTTATTGATCTGAATTGGTAACTATACCAACATTTTCCCTAAAATGTCAGTCAAATATACCTGATATGTGTGACACTTTGATGTTACATGCATATATTCATGGCTTACCTTGATCAACCTTGTCTGTTAACTCAAACTGTTCAGTCAGGTTGGACATACAGATCCAACAACCCTTTCCAGCCCATCAAGGTAAGTCCATGTCTTTTCAGGTGAACGGCTATTTGTTTTTGATAATGGCTTCCTCTAAGATGCAGTTAATGACACTAACTTATTAACTAAAGCCACATGACAAAGAAATTGTGTTGAATGCTGTATCATTTTAATTATATATTTTAACATGAATTAACATGGTTTTTGTGCCCCACACAATTCAACGTGTGATAAACAACACAGGCTACCATTGTCTACATCCCCTCCTTGCGCTTCTCCTACCATTCACATTTCCATATACCAACTGCTATCGTCCTGATCTTTACCCCCCCCCCCAACCCGCACCTTCCACCAACTCCCCAGTTATCATAGACCCACCTTCACTACTGAGCAGGTGAGAAGGGCTCTGGGGAAACTGAGACACGGCAAAGCTTTGGGACCCCAAAAGTTCTGAAGGAGTGTGCTGATCAGCTTTGTGGAGTTCTGCAGCACATTTTCAATCTGCCTCAGCCTAGGAAGGGTCAGGACTGTGTGGAAAACATCACATGTGATCCCAGTACCCACGAAAGGCCAACCAAAAGTCTTGAATGAGTGCCATCCAGTGGCCCTGACCTCACATATCATGAAGGCCCTAGAGGGGCTAGTCCCGGCTCATCTCTGACCCCTGGTCAGATCAGCCCTCGATCCCCTGAAGTTTGCCTACCAGGAGCATTACACAGTGGAGCTGACAATGCAGAACAGAGCTGGCTCCCACTTGGATAAGCAGGGCAGCACTGTGAGGATCATGCTTTCTGATCTCTCGAGTGCCTTCAATACCATACGGTTCTCATTGCTGGGGACAAAGCTCCATTCAACGCAAGTTGGCACTTCCTGGATAATGGACTATCTGATTGGCAGACCAAAGTTTGTGCAGCTTCAGAGCGGTGTATCAGACGTGGTTATAAGCAGCACTGGGGCCCTACAGGGGACTGTATTGACTCCCTTCCTGTTTACCTTGTATACCTCGGACTTTAGATACAACACGAGTCATGTCATCTGCAGAAGTTCTCTGATGACTCAGTAATAGTTGGGTGTATAAAGGGAGGACAGGAGGATGAATGCAGGGCCCTGGTGGAGGACTTTGTCAAATGGTGCAAGCTGAATCATCTGCAGCTCAACATCAGTAAGACAAAGGAGATGGTGATGGACTTTGGAAGAATAAGCCTGCACTGCTCCCTGTTACTACTGATGGTGAGGACATGGATGTGGTGAGAATCTACAAGTACCTGGGGGCGCACTTAGATGACATAATTGAGTGGAACACCAACACAGAGGCTGTGTACAAGTGGGGCCAGAATCGCTTCTACCTCCTGAGGAGACTGAGGTCCTTTGGAGTGTGCAGCCCTCTCCTTCACATGTTCTACCAGTCTGTTGTCAACAGTGCGATCTTCTATGTGGCGGTGTGCTGGGGCAATGGCATCAACACAGGTGATGCCAACAGGCTTAATAAACTGATCAGAAAGGCTGGCTCTGTTATAGGAGTAAAACTGGACAGTAGTCCTCTATCAGCATAACGTGCTTTTGCAAGGAAGCCGCAGGGCACACAACAAGGATGTCAATTGTCCTGCCATGCCCTTTTGAGGTTACTTCTGAGATGTTCAAACATGTGAAAACAATATATTTCGGAAACCATGAAGCTTTGGCTGCAGAGCAATCTTTAACATGAGATAAAAGGCCTCCTCAAGCTTAATTTAGAGTCCCTTAAGTGAGCTGGTGGGAAAGCCCGCCACAGAAGATGATATCTGAATATTGAGTGCTGGAACAGATGCCTCAGCGTTACTGGGAGAATTTCTATTTTCCTTAGAGTATGATCGAACTACTTCAATTCTTGCTAGGATGCCTATTTCTAATTCATAAAGTTGCATCATTCACCAAAGATGATGATCAGACAGTTACATCTATCTCTGACTTTTCACAAAGGAAAAACTGCCCCAATTTGGCCCCACTGCTCAAAGCAACAGTTCCATTAGAAACTGTCAGCAACGACTTATACACAAAGGCCAAGGATTGATGACAATTATAGGCTGGTGCTTTGCAAGAGCTGCCCATAAAGAAATTCCTTGTCCAGAGCCATAATGAAAGTGGGAATAATCCACTCCACAATGTCATTATGCGTGGTCCTTGTGTATAAGAAATCCGTTTCTACTGATTAGTAATTTTGCCTCTAGAGCGGCATCAGTAGAAAGTGCCATTTCTGTTTGTGTGCTTTCCTTCATTAAACCTTTTGTTTCAACCAACCTTCCTGAAATGGCAGAACCTTCCATTCCATCCTCCCACTTCCTAATTCAACTATTTATACATTAAGATCATTTGGCATCTGGGAAACACATGGATATCTGGCAAGAATCAGGAGAAGTCTTTTCCTCTTTGTTACAAGTCAAACTGGCTATAATGGAAAACAGCATAGCCACAGGATAGGACAAGGCTTGTAATTCGTAAGAAAACATTAAAAAAGATCTTGAGTAGTTGCTTTTAAACAATTCTTTATTTAAGAAATATAATACTTAAAAGCAATATTGTTTATTAACTATTTCATGTTTAAATACTGAATAAACTTAAAAGCCCATAAATGTCTTTGTTGAAATCATAGCCAAGTATAAGTGCTAATAAAAGTCTACCAACTAGTATTATTAAATTGCTTCCAAATGCTTGATGGAAGCTACAGTGTTTTCTGTTTCATTTTCGAAAGTATGAAGAGATTATAGAATAATTACTTCAGTTCTTGTTTAAAAAAAAGGTAAAATATAGATTAAAGTTTCTTGCTTCTAAGATATGATTTTATTTGTCTGTTGGCAGGTTAACACCAGGTGCATGAAATTCTCTGGTACAAATGATCCACAAATGTCGATAACAGAGGAGTGGCTACTCTTCTTTGCAGATTTTGCCTTCATCAGGCCTGAGTCAGATTCGTTGCAGATCACTGGTGAGTTGCAAAGTAACTGGCAGGTGAGAAAGAGTGGTGTGAAATAAAAATAGAAAACCCTTATTGACTAAGCATTAGAACATCTTTCTCTCTACAGATGCTGTTTGATCTGCTGAGTACTCCTATCAATCTTTAATGTTTTTAATTTCAGATTTCCAGCAGAGTCCATTTCTTTTTTTTTGATTTTCATCTTGAAGGGGAGGGAGTGCTGCACTACAACCCTGCGAGCTGTAGTTTTGGCATGGCACGCTATGGGGAGGCTACTGCATAGGACCGAAAGAAGCTGCAGATGTTCATAAATTTAATCGGCTCTGTCTTGGGTACTGGCCTACAAAGTACCCAGGATATCTTCAAGGAGTGGTGCTTCAGAAAGGCTGTGTCCATTATCAAGGACCCCCACCACCCAGACCATGCCCTTTTCTCACTGTTACTATCAGGTAGGAGGTACAGAAGCCTGAGGGCACGCACTCAGTGATTCAGGAACAGCTTCTTCCCCTCTGCCATTTGATTCCTAAATGGACATTGAACCCTTGGACACTACCCCACTTTTTAAATATATATTTCTTCTGTTTTTGCACAATTTTTAATCTATTCAATATACATACACTGCAATTGATTGATTGATTGATTTTTCTTCTATATTATGTATTGCGTCTGCTAAGTTTACAGATTTCACGGCACACGCCAGTGATAATAAACCTGATTCTGGTTCTGAGGAAGAAGTGAGCCAGGGTGCATGCGTGCTGTTTTATAGAACACAGTGCAGTACAAAACAGGAACAGAGGCCTTTCAGCCCACAACGCTGAAACCAATACTGAATTAAAATAATCCTTTCTGTCTGCTCATGATCTGTATCCCTCCTTTCCCTGCACATTCTCATGTCTAAATACCAGCATCACATTGGCTTTCACCATTATCCCTGGCAGCATGTTGCAGGCACCTACCACTAACTGTGTAAAAAAACTTGCCCCAGGCATCCTGAATTTTATCCTCTCAGTCTATAATTATGCCCTCTAGTATCCGACATTACTACCCTCAGTAAAAGTTTCTGACTACCTGCCTTACCTACACCACTCTGAATTTTATAAACTTCTCTCAGATCTCCCCTCAGCCTGCAACGTTCCAGAGAAAGCAATCCATGTTTGTTCACCTAATCCTTATCGGGGTTATCACATTTGGGAAAATTTTAGAAACAGCATATAATTGAATTGCAGTAATAATTGATGGAACATTGGTCTAATTTTTGGGTTTACACATAGTGTGAGAAGCACACATGAATATAAATAGGAGCAAGATTAGGACCTGTAGTTCTGCTCTACTGTTGATCCAGATTCTCCATCTCAGCTTCATTTTTCAGCATGATTCAATTTATATTTATACACAGTTTAAAGTAACCCTTCAATACAAATTGTAGTTTATCTTATATAAAGCAGATTTGAGAAGATTTTGACAAGATTGGGTTTATCAGGATCAGGGGTGCATACTTTAGAATTGGTAAACCTAATTTTTATGATATCACTGTAGATTTACGTTTGTCTAATATGTAGATGTATTTGCAATTAGTAAGCGACTTGTATAGTTTTGTATTTTGTAAATATTGAGAATTCTCAGATACAGCATTGATGCAGAAAAGTGGTGTTAAGATAAAAGATCAGCTGTGCTGTTATTTAATGATGAAAACAAGCACTCTTGCTTCTCAACAAAAACAACAGGAATTCTGCAGATGCTGGAAATTCAAGCAACACACATCAAAGTTGCTGGTGAACGCAGCAGGCCAGGCAGCATCTCTAGGAAGAGGTGCAGTCGACGTTTCAGGCCGAGACCCTTCGTCAGGACTCTTGCTTCTATTTCTTTTGTTGCAAAATTATCTCATGTATGTATATAATCATAGGCAAAAAAAGAAAGCAGTCTTGTTTATATTTGTAACTCAGCATGTTACATATTAAAAAAAACATATACTTTTAAATTTCAAAGTAAATTTTATTATCAGAGTGTATATTCTGTATGTCACCACATCCAACCCTGAGATTCATTTTCCTCTGGGCACACTCAGTAGAACTATAGAATAGTAACTATAAGAGGATCAGTGAAAGATCAGCCAGAATGCAGAAGATAACAATCTGTGAACATGCAAATATAAATAAATAACAATACATAATGAGAACATGAAATAATAAGATAAAGATCATTGGTTGTGGGAACATCCCAGTAGATGAGTGTAGTTATCCCCATTTGTTCAGGAGCCTGATGGTTGAGGGGTAGGAACTATCCTTGAATCTGGTGGTGTGAGTGCTGAGGCTCCTGTATCTTCTGCCTGAAGGCAGCACTGAGAAAGAACTAAGTGTTGTATTAGCTCTATTGTTTGTTTGTCATTCTTAATGGATTTTGGCTTGAAGTTCTATCCTGGTTACTTTCATTAAAAATAAGGATAAACTATAATTGGTATTAGTACAGAGTCTATGATGTGCTGACTGCTACATGGTGTGAGCCCTATAACTTCTGAGGGGTTTCAGACCCCTTTCTAATGAGGTTTGATGAACACTTCTAATATCTTTCTTTGATAAGATGAGAGGTGATGCATTGCTCTGGAAGGGGTCTACTCCCATAAATATTGTCCTTTAAATGAAAAGAGCCCCGACTTGGTGTGAGGGAAGTTCACCAATCAACTGGAAGAAGATACAAGTGGTCCGAAGTAACTTCACATTGTAGTTAAGCATGGGCAATAGACATCGGTCTCACCGGTGCTGACCAAACCACAAAAAAGACAGAGTAAATCTACTCCATTTATTCAATGCTGGCCAGACTCAAATTCTCCTCCAGGAGCCACCAAGACCATCCATTTATCCATCTACAGGCTCAATACTTCTCAAGTGTTCAAACCTTCTGGTCAGTGCTGACATAAATTTTTCAGGAACTGGACCTGAGTAAGGAAGGAAGGGAGGGAAAGGCAAATGATCCTCCAGGGTCTCGAGGTATTTCCTGCGGTCTATGGTTATCACGGTATCAGAGAAAGCAGCACCTGGTAGGACTCCCGATACCCATGTCTAGTTCCTAATTACGACCAGCGCTCTGCAGTAGAAATCCCAACCCTCTACCCATCCCATTTTCTGCTTCTTGGTCTTCAGCCTTCTTTATTCTGTCACCCTGTCTCAGCTGCTCACTCTGCCCACTGTGATCGCTGCCATTTGGGGTTCTGTGTCTTGACCTGGTATGCACCCAGTCCTGGGCTTATAAACCCTCTCTATATTAATAGGAGCAGACCAAATAAGATTTCAGTCATCACTTGAGAGTAATGTCAAGATAGAAATCCCCTACAGGATTATATTGACAAAAGTTATATCGGTCTTTGGGAACAGCGCTACAGCAAGGAATGAAATAGAAAATGCATATCAATAGGGCTTCTGGAGACAGACATTTCAGTGGCCCCCATTAAGTGTTTCTCTGCACCAAAGCTCCAGGTTGACTCACATACATATTGTTAATCTCTGATAACTCGGTAACATAAAACTAATTAAGAGAAAAGATGGGAGTCCAGAATGCATGTATGTTAACTTCATTTTTTACTTTAAGCAACACATGTGCACATATGACATGGTGGCAAAATGTCGTATGCCATCCATGTATTTTTAGATATAACCCATAATGAATTATTTAAACAAACAAGAAGGCTTAATCAAAAATATATTAACAATATTCCTCAAGTATTACTGAAATATTAAATACACATCAGTCCTCCCTGCTCAGCTATAAGCTCCAACTCAATAGAGAATGCATCTCAACAATATACAGACATCCACAGCATAGTAAGTTTTAAATTGTCCCATTCAGACCTAATGATTTAATCGCTGTGAAAGGTTTCTTACTCTTGTGGGATAACGTCTTTCCCGCCAAGGGGAGTCACTCTTTTTGGCAGGTGAGAGTCGCGGCTGGGAAACAATCTCTAGTCCTGGAGCTTCCTCCATGGTGGGTGTATCAGTCGACTCTGGGACTGCAGGAAGAGGTTCTGACAGCTCTGGACACCTCTCTTCCCCTTTATCCAAGATGCTTCGTTAGCATTTCCATGATTAGTCGTCCTGTTGAATTCAATCTCGTAATTGCATTCTCCACGAGACAGAGCCTGTCTCTACATTAGTGTTGCTGCTGTTAGTGGAGCACTGTTCTGTGGACTGATAATAGACACTAATGGTTGATCAATAACAACTGCAAACTCTCTCTGGTTGAAATGTTTTATACCACAAACCAGACTCAAGGCTTCTCCGTTAATTTTTTTCTGCAGCTGTAAGGGAATGTGATGCAAAAGCTATGGGCCACTCACTTACATTCTGTCTGGGTAGCTTCCAACCTGATGGCATGAACATTGGCTTCTCTAACTTCTGTTAATGCCCCACCTCCCCTTCGTACCCCATCTGCTATTTATTTATTATTTTTTTTTTCTTTCTCTCTCTCTTTTTTCTCCCTCTGTCTCTCTCACTATACTCCTTGCCCATCCCCCTCCCCCTTTTCTTTCTCCCTGGGCCTCCTGTCCCATGATCCTCTCGTATCCCTTTTGCCAATCACCTGTCCAGCTCTTGGCTCCATCCCTCCCCCTCCTGTCTTCTCCCATCATTTTGGATCTCTCCCTCCCCCTCCCACTTTCAAATCTCTTATTATCTCTTCTTTCAGTTAGTCCTGACGAAGGGTCTCGGCCCAAAACGTCGACTGTACCTCTTCCTAGAGATGCTGCCTGGCCTGCTGTGTTCACCAGCAACTTTGATGTGTGTTGCTTGAAATTCCAGCATCTGCAGATTTCCTCGTGTTGGCCATTCACTTCCATCACTCATAACATATGACATGACTGCACGTATACCATAAGGTGAGGCATCACAGGAGCTGAAGAGAGAGAGAGAGAGAGACACACACACGTATGATGTGGTGGTGTAGTGATGTATGCCATCCACGTGCTTATACATATATCCCGTAAAGGAATATTTAAACAAACAAGAATTCTTAATCAAACAATATATTTATAATATTATTCTAATATTATTATTGAAATAATAAATACACAACTCCATTCAGTGCAGAAGATATACTGTATCTCAGTACACCCAATGCCACACTAACCAGTTTAATTCCACATATCTACCATAATTTTATAAAGTTTGGCTTTAGGATAAGCATGTCAGCTGGAGAGCAAAATATTGAAACTGAACAGAGCAACCAGGCTTCAAAGCTAGTCATATATTTGTTAATTAATTAACTCTTTCAATTTCTGATACCATACCGCACCATATCCTGTTCCATTTTAGAAAATATATTGGCCAAGACTTTTAGTCTGTAATGAAACAGGAGGACAACCAATAAAACTGTAAACTCACCTGGTACACTGTATTTATCCTGTGCAGACTGGTCTATTAATAAAAATATAGATAACTATTTCCAGTGCAAAAATTTAATATTGCCTAAGGTTTATAGGGAGTTATCTGGAAACCTTCCAACAAGAATATTGTGGGCTATTATGGACTTCAGAGAAACTCTAGTTTCTTGGCTTTTTATAGCGTTTTTTTCTTGTAGTAACAATCTTAAGCAATCTGTTTTTTAGTTCAGTCAACAAAAAAAAATAGATCAGCCATGTTTCACATAATTATATGCCATTATACAGTCCATTTTAAACAGTATGCGCTGGAGTGCTGTTGTTATTTTTATTCAGTTCTAAATGCACCCTTGCAGAGTTATATCATTTTTCTATTTAAAATGAAATACAGTAAGCAACATTTCTGGAGTGATGGTGACTACACAGTCTGATTTTAGGCTTCTTTTTAACAATTGAGCGTGAATAAATGAAGATGATTCACCCTCCTAAGTTCAGTGGATGAGCTAATTTTAATGTGTTAATTACATGAAATATCTGGAAGTTAGTTCCTTGTTACTTGATGGAATGTATCTGTCCATTTCCTGGTGGCTCCAGGCAAGAAGCGAGGCTCCGTGGTGAATGTTGTGAGGTGATAACATGCATCCAAGCTTCAGTCACCACTAATGATGCAAAACCCGGGACTGATGAGATAAACCAGAGTAGGTCCATGTTTGAAGTGATTAGGCTGTTGTTTCCGATGTAGCAATGAAGTTCTCAGGGCCTTCAACAGAAAACAAGCAACAATAAAATGATCATTTCTGAATGGGTTTGAGTCTTTTACCCTTGCTTAAAGGGCGGAGGGATAGAGATACGACTCACCATAGGAGGAGCATGGTGCTCCTTCCCTTTGCTAGCCTGCAGGCCACCCTTGGGCAAGGTGTAGTATCTGCTTAGGCCCCTAATCAGGGTCACATGGGAGAGAGGGAACGTCAACTCAGACCATGAGAGGCCAGCGTCGGGCATTTTCATGCCTTACAAGGCGCAGATTGGAAGTCTGTGTGGGACGTCACTCCTCCCACAGACAGGGTCACATGCAGCCAAGGGAACAGGTGGTGGATGGTCATATGAGCAGCTGGTGTCAGACATCCCACCTCTCCCGGAAGTTCCGGGAGTCTCCCGCATATTAATAGTGGCTCCCTGATGTCCGCAAATTATATACAGTATCACGGAAATCAATTTTTTTGAGAGACAGCGTGCGAGAGAGAGTGAGAGAGTGAGCGCCAGAGCAAGAAAGCAAGCGCGAGTGAGAGCGACCACGAGAGAGAGAGAGAGAGAGAGCAAGAGAGCGAGAGGGAGTGACCATGAGAGAGAGAGAGAGAGAGAGAGCAAGAGCGAGAAAGCAAGTGCGAGAGAGAGCGACCACAAGCGAGAGAGTTCCAAAAGAAGTCAGAGTGGCAGAGTGTTCCAAAAAAAGAAAAAATAAAACGTATGTCACCCCAGACTACATTAAAGTGTAGCCCTGCCTAATAGGGGTCAAAAATAAAGACAGTGTTGCTCGCTGCACTGTTTGTAACAGTGACTTTTCTCCTGCCCATGGTGGGTTAAGACTGCAAAAGACATGTTGAGGTGAGTTTAACAGGTGTCATTCGTTCATTAGCATAGCTAACGTTATTTAAACTAGCTGGCTAGCTGCTAAGGAGCTACTCTATTGCAGACATCCCACCTCTCCTGGCAGTTCCAGGAGTCTCCCGCAAATAGATGGTGCTACCTCCCTGCAATGAGTTTTTGCAGGGTGGGATGTCTGTGGTGTATATCACAAGTCCTGGTTGTGTGACCACTGGCACCCAGCAGACAATCTCTGAAGAGTATTGATAATGGCTGGAGTCACCCATCTTGTAAAGACACTGCCCAGAAGTAGGCAATGTAGAAAAAATTGCCAAGAACAATTATGGTGATGGATAGATCATGATTACCCACATCATACAACATGGCACATAATAATAATGATGAATCAAATTTAAAATTTTGATATTTCATTTCCTTTCTGGTCTCATGCTCAGCATAGTTCAGTTGACAACAGAAATCTATCAAAATCAAAGCAACTGGTTTTTTTAACAATGGATTGTGAAAATATTGGGGATTTCTCACAACATTAATAAAAATCACAAATTACAACATTGCTTCTTGTGTCCAACCAGTGTTAGGAGTGCAGATGTGGGTGGGTAATGACTGGCAGGCTGCAGGGCAGTATGGGTAAGGACTGGCAGGCTGCAAGGCAGTATGGGTAAGGGCTGGCAGGCTGCAGGGCAGTATGGGTAAGGACTGGCAGGCTGCAAGGCAGTATGGGTAAGGACTGGCAGGCTGCAGGGCGGTATGGGTAAGGGCTGGGAGGCTGCAGGGCGGTATGGGTAATGACTGGCAGGCTGCAGGGCGGTATGGGTAAGGGCTGGCAGGCTGCAGGGCAGTATGGGTAAGGGCTGGCAGGCTGCAGGGCAGTATGGGTAAGGGCTGGCAGGCTGCAGGGCAGTATGGGTAAGGGCTGGCAGGCTGCAGGGCAGTATGGGTAAGGGCTGACAGGCTGCAGGGCAGTATGGGTAAGGGCTGACAGGCTGCAGGGCAGTATGGGTAAGGGCTGACAGGCTGCAGGGCAGTATGGGGAAGGGCTGGCAGGCTGCAGGGCAGTATGGGGAAGGGCTGGCAGGCTGCAGGGCAGTATGGGGAAGGGCTGGCAGGCTGCAGGGCAGTATGGGGAAGGGCTGGCAGGCTGCAGGGCAGTATGGGGAAGGGCTGGCAGGCTGCAGGGCAGTATGGGTAAGGGCTGGCAGGCTGCAGGGCAGTATGGGTAAGGGCTGGCAGGCTGCAGGGCAGTATGGGTAAGGGCTGGCAGGCTGCAGGGCAGTATGGGTAAGGGCTGGCAGGCTGCAGGGCAGTATGGGTAAGGGCTGGCAGGCTGCAGGGCAGTATGGGTAAGGGCTGGCAGGCTGCAGGGCAGTATGGGTAAGGGCTGACAGGCTGCAGGGCAGTATGGGTAAGGGCTGACAGGCTGCAGGGCAGTATGGGTAAGGGCTGGCAGGCTGCAGGGCAGTATGGGTAAGGGCTGGCAGGCTGCAGGGCAGTATGGGTAAGGGCTGGCAGGCTGCAGGGCAGTATGGGTAAGGGCTGGCAGGCTGCAGGGCAGTATGGGTAAGGGCTGGCAGGCTGCAGGGCAGTATGGGTAAGGGCTGGCAGGCTGCAGGGCAGTATGGGTAAGGGCAAGGGCTGGCAGGCTGCAGGGCAGTATGGGTAAGGGCTGGCAGGCTGCAGGGCAGTATGTTTTAACCACAGGCATGTCCCAAAGGTTTTATCTGGGTTTGGACAAATGAAAATGTCCTATTTGCATTGATCTTCTATGCACTCAGCACATTGCCCACTTGATGAGACATCATAATTTATCAGCAAAACCAGATTTGTTAAGGACCCTAAATGCATAAGGCTTCTAGTTTAAACAATGATTTACCTGGACTGTTCATGCAGTGACCTCCAGGAAAATAGCAACTGGTGTAAATGAAGTAGCAAGGCAACAATAATGTTATTCAGCTGCTACTCCTCCTTTCCTACAGGATGATCGATTGAAACTTGGTACCTGTGTCCCCCACAAAGCAATGTGCATGTAAGGCAGAGGTTCCCAACCTGGGGCCACGGACCCTCGATTAATGGTAAGGGTCCATGGCATGAAAACAGCTGGGAACCCCTGATTAAATTGAATAATATAGCCAATATCATTACAGAATTTGCCTCAATGTTTACATTAAAAAGCACCATCATAATTATCAAAATATTAATTGTACAATCTGGCCAAACATAGTGTATGTCAGCAGTTTAAGCATTACTTGTCAGCAGCAGGAATCCTTCAAAGTCCCATTGGTTTTGTCTTCAGAAATTGGTCAGTAGAAACAAAACAAACTTTACAGTAAATACAGAGTCACAATACAATCCATTGTTTTACATCTATAATGATCCTCCCAAGGAATGTCTTTTTCACTGTAATCATTGGGTTTCATTTCACCACCATTGAAATGACAATACAGGATCCTGAATGGCTTTGCTATTCCAGGCTAATGTAATGGGTGACAGATGACACACATTGTTCATAATAGTAACTGTCTTACATAATTCACAAGAACCATTATTGAGTTGTGTTCACTATAAGAGGCGGTGTCTGACGTAATGACATCAGTGTAAGGTGACCGCTTTTGTTTTATTCGTAATGAAAGGAAAGGGCTGCAGTTTTTGTCAAGCACATAAAGTGACACCCACATATTTTGTTCACAGAATCCCACGCTGGTGACACTGACACTCTGAGATGATTCCAGAATTGCTCAATGACATGACACCTTGAAGCTGCCGGAGTTTTGGGAGCAGCACTGTACCGCGTGATTTACGCAGGCAGAAGCTCAGCTTGTGCTGTAAGAAATCACCGCGGACAATACCAAATTTCTCTACATTGTAGCATCGCTAAGCGGATCCACTGCGGCCAGAGTGAAGGCCTGCCTGCACATGATAAACATGTCACTCTGAAACTCACCTATTCCAGACTTCTGTATTGTCTCAGTCTGAGCATGCCAAACCGTTACTCTCCTTGCCTGTCCTGGGTAGTGTTAGGCCTTCAGAAATAATGGACCACATGCTGTCTCTCTTGGGCAAACATTTATTTTTAAAGAAATCTTTATGCAACAAATGCCTAATCAAGTTTGCATAGCGCTTACTAATACACTCATGAGGACTATAGGGAGCTTGCTAAAATGGCTGACAGTCTATACTCAGCCAGACAGAGGTACATCGTTCCTTTCCCATTCCCTGTCTCAGTAATCCCTGCAGCAGAGCCTCCAGCAGACTCATTCCCATGGCTCCAAACCAGACAATGGCGGGTCAATGTTTTAACTGTGCACGCTTCAGCACAATCGCCAAGAAGGGCCAACGACCATATATCTTTGCCAGTGCATCAGGACATCGGAGGTCTGTGAATACCGTGGGTTCCTCCTGCCAAGGTCATCTACTGTTTATTTCAGACACTTTTAGTGTGATGCTTCCTGTGTGACATGGGTGCTCAAGTGAGTGCGCTACTAGCATCACCCATTGATTATAAAGGAGACAGCGATGGACCCTCACCGGAGACTGCCAACGGCAGCAGGATCTGGATTTAAGGGATATGATGCATAACGCTTTGCTTCAATGGAAAATGCTACGTATGGGACTTTACCTTGGCTAAAGCTGCTGGATCTCTGTTCAGCACAGATTTCCTGTGCTCCAAAGGACCATTAGTATATCTTAAGAGCTGCCGGCTTGTGGCCGCGAAGGAATTTGGGTCGTTACCCTGTACCCTAGTAAGCTCCCCATGATGACTCTGTCTAGCACATACACCACCACATGTGAATTCACTAGCCTGCTGGGTGAATTCCCAATCCTCATCAAACCTACATTTTCCACTACAGTCACAAAACATGGGGTAGGCCACCACATTTCCACAACTGGCCCGCCAGTCCACGTAGAAAAGCTAGCCGGTGGGAAGACTGAGTTTGACAACGTGGAAATCCTCGGCATTGTACACAGGGTACAGCACATTTGACTGAGATTCTTGGTCTCTACCTGGCTATCCACGATTTTCATTTCCTCTGGAGGGTCAGCATCTCACAATGTTTGTTGAGCACAAAACCCTTGTGCACACGATGCCCAAAGTGTCAGACACTTGGTCTGCATGGCAGTAACGCCACCTGGCCTACATTCCGGAATTCATGACTGACATACAGTACGTCGAAGGGAAAAATAATGCTGCGGCTGATTGCCTCTTGCGGCCCATCATCGATGCCGTACACATTGTGGTTGACTATGCTGGCATGGCGTTGACCAGGCTACTGATCCAGAGGTCCAGTAGGGTTACAGGACAGTAGTCGTGGGCCTGTGGATGGCTGACATCAAGCGCAAGAACGCAGGAGATCCTCTCCTGTGCGATGTCTGAACCAGTTGCCCTTGCCCCATAGGGGTGGCAAACTGGAGGTATACTGTTTTTAACTCCATTCACGGCCTCTTGCTTTTGGGTGGGATGGCTTCACAGAAACTGGTTGCTTTAAAATTTGTGTGGCACAGCCTGAGGAAGGAACTACAAGACTGGAGTGCAGCCTGAGTCTAGGTGAGCAGGTGAAAGTTAACCATCATGTTCAGGCAGTATTGGCACCTTTCAATGTCCATGAGCGATGGTTTGACCATGTCAACGTGGACCTGGTTAGTCCTCTTCCCCCCCACCCCAAGTTTCACACATCTCCTTACCATGTGGCACATCACCAGGTGGCTAGAAGTTGTCCCTCTCGTATCAACGACAGCTGCAGACAAGTGTTCTTCAACACCTGGGTCACTCAGCTCGGCACCCCATCTAAATCATCTTTTGACCATGGTCCCCAGTTCATGTCAGCCCAGAACCTCAGAGTGAAATTGTATCACACCACAGCATTTCACCTGTAGTACAATGGCCTGTGCAAGCTTTCTCATCTTTCCTTAAGGGCTTCTCTGAGGCCCTCCCTGGCAGGTGAGTGTCGACACCATGGGTCCTGCTGGGGTTCAGATGGCTCCAAATGAGTACCCACAGTCCTCCACAGATGAAATGGTGTACGGGCAGCCACTACAGGAGCCAGGTGATCTTGACGCCGTGACTACCTGGTCAGTGTTCCAGCAGCGTTCTGCCCTCCTCACTAAACTCAATTCTTCACCTATTCCTACCCCCCATCATGGCATACCACACTCCTGTGTTCCAGTTGACCAATGTTCTACCTTGTTCGTCCTTGTCCACCACGATGTACATCAACATCCCCTTAACCCTCCTTATGCCCATTCGCAGTTTGGAATGGGGCAAAAAGACTTATTGCAGATAGGAAGAGTAAACCTGAATGCATTGCTATAGATTGCCTTAAACTGGCCTTCCAAGACCTGGACGGTCATATCCCCTGCATCATGACATGAAAGTATGTGTGAGTGTGTGTCAGCACACCCCAGGATGAGCCGGAGGCTCCTGCTGTTACTCCAACCAAGGCACAAAGGACCCGAGCTAGGCAGCTTGCACGAACTCCTGACAGACTCACAATGCTGGTTTTGGTGAATTCGGGGTTGACCTGTGTACAGTAATGTAATGGGTGACAGATTACACATATTGGTCATTATCAAAACTGTTCTACATAATTCACAAACATTGCCGTTGAGTTGTTGCGTTCACTTTCAGAGACAATGTCTGACGTGATGATGTCAGTGTAAGTCGATTGCTTTTGTTTTGTTCGTAATGGAAATGAAGGTCTAACGCTTTTGTTAAGCACATGAAATGACTCTTGCATGATTTATTCACAAAATCCTACACTATCATCAGATCCGTTTTACTGACACTAGAAACAAAGTTGAGGTTTGGGCAAAAAAGAACAGAAACAGATGTAAAGGTTCACCTTTCTTGCTGCAATCGGCAATATTGGGACAACAGAGGCACAATGGACTGAACTCCTTCAGATGTGATTTCACTACTGACCTACCTCAAAGGATGTTAGTGGATATAGCTTGGTTTAGCTTTGTTTTCCTGCTGAGTTCAACAACATGACACAAACATTGAAAAGTTTCAGTTGATAGCAGGGGAGCATATTTCTGTTAAACAGAATTCTGTTTTATTGGCTATTAGGTGACATAAAACTGAGTGCTGTTGGAGGTAGTTGCAAGACAGATGTCTCATGAATTTGGCTCTACAGCTTGTTGGGATGAAAGTAAGTTTGAAGAAACAGTATACCAGCATAGTATTAAACTACCCTGTACTCTTGAGCCTTCCCATGTAAGGTATGCTATATCAAATGGAAGAGAATTCCATCAGCATGTAGGAGAGTTTGAAAAGTTCACATTTTACATTTTTATCTGTTGTATATTTAATATTTCAGTAATAGAGTAATATTGTAAATATATTGTTTGACTAAACATTCTATGTTTACATACTGCATTGTGGGTGATATGTAAAAGTATGTAAATGGCCTACATCGTTACTCTGCCACGTCATACGAGCCCAACATGCTGAAGTAAAGATCGAACTAGAAAATGGATTATGGAAACTGTTTTCCTTTCAATTGGTTTTATGTTTTGGAATAACAAGATGAGGAAGTTTTAAACAAACCTGAGACAACAAACCCAGCAAGACTCCAGTTTAAAGAAAAACACAGTGAGAAACATACAAGTGAAAAAAGAGGAGCACATGCTACTTCAGAAAAGGAAAGATGATTGAACTAAAAAAAGGCATAAAATGGATAAATTCATGGGATCATAAACAGTAAGTACTGGGTGAAAATAATAAATGAAAAAAGCAGAAATTGCTGGCTACATCTGAAAAATTGGTATGTTCCATTGCACAAGACATAACTGGATTTTGTATACTGATCAAACTGAGCAGTGTTTTGAAGCAAATGAAATGGCCAATGAGAAGCAAATGTCAGTTTTGCTGAGTGCAATGGATTTAAAGGTATACAGTTTGCTTAATATTTAACTGCTCCAACTAAACCAGCTGAAATGAGCTTTGCTGTTATTGTGAAAGTAATGCAGGAAACTGAAAACATTATTGAATGCAGGACGCTTTTGGTTTCCTAAGTGGAATCAAAAGGAAGGGGAGCTCATTTCAGATATGAGGCTGAACTGAAGATGTTGTCTGAGCATTCTCAGTTCAGTGACGGGCTTAATGATGCTGTGAAAGACCGTTGAGCTTGTGGAATCTTACAATAAAGCATTCAAGAATGGCTCCCAACTGAAGCACAACTTACATTTAAAAGAGCAGTTGAAATAGGTGCATCAATGGAACCGGCAAACAGAGACAATTGATTTGCAGTCAGGAATAAAAGTAAACATGAACAAAATTGCAACTTTTTAAAAAAAAAAAAACAACACAACAAACAAACAGAAACCTTCCTGGCTGAACAAATTGCTATCGTTGTGGCGGGAGCTCACATAAACCAGTGCAATACAGAATTAAAGGTGAAACAATGCAACAAAGTAGGACATATACAAAAAAGCATTTCGAGCAGACAAAAAAATGGACTGCACAGTGAAGACAAAGATAAAATGTCAAGTTGCAATTTCAAAAAGAGCAATACTCTGCATGCTGTTGATGAAATATCTTACAATGATTAGAGTGACACATGACTGCGTAGACTTGAGATTTGCAATGTGAAAACATACAACAGACAAGCAATATGCCTTACAAAAGTAGTAAACTGCAAATTAATTAAAATGGAATTGGACACGGGTGGTGAAAGGAAGACTGCAGATATCCAACCAAGAACATATACAGGAGATAGAGAACACCAGCGGGAATAACATTTGTAAGAGTGAAATACAATAACCAACAAGCCACATTGGGATTGTATGTGGTAAAAACAGGAGGACCAGCATTGTGCATTTGTGATTGGCTGAGACAACTAGAACTTGATTGGAGATCCATCCACCATTTCAATGCCACATTTCCTGCAACAGAATCAACTGAAAGCAAATTAAGAAAGGTATTGGATGATGGTACAGCGATGTTCAAGGATGGCATTGGAAAACTCAAACATATTAAGGAGGAAGCAGCATTAAATGGAAATGCTATACCCAAGTTTTACAAAGCCTGTCTGGTTCCTTATACCATCCACCATCCATGATAAAGTAGCCAATGTGCTTGATCAAGTGGATGCTGAAGGAATTCTTTCCAAGATTGAGTGGAGCCAATGAGCAACATCAGTGGTCCCAGTAGCCAAGAAGAATCGGTCTGTTAAGATCAAGGGTGATTTTAAGGTCACCATCAACCCAGTACTGAAAGTAAGTCAATACCCTCTGCCCAGGAAAGAGGATATCTTTGCAAACCTTTATGGAGGAAAACACTTCAGCAAAGTGGGCTTAGCTGACGCCTAACTACAGATGGAAATGGAAGAAGAGTCCAAACTGTTTCTCATCATAAGCACTCACAAAGGTCTTTATTGCTATAATAGCCTTCACTTTAGGAGTAGCATCTGCACCTGCACTCTGGCAGAGAGCTCTGGACCAGGTGCTGAATGGCTGCCCAGGCACTCAGGGTTACCTGGATGAAATCATTGTTACCAGTGAGGACGACAAAGAACATCTCCAAAATCTCAAGACAGTATTAAAAAGATTATGGGTTTAGAGCACAATGCAACATGTGTGAATTCTTTATATCAAGCATCACCTACTGTATTCACACTATTAACTCACAAGACATTCTGTCATAAGGGGGTGCTGGGAACGGACCCAAATACGAGACACAGACCCTGAAGTACAAGGAACAGGACTTGACTAGAGAAGGGACGTGACAGGATTCAGGCAAGGAGCAGGCACAAGAACGCAGAGTTGGGCAAGGGAAAGTGGGACCAGGACTAGGAACCATGGACTAGGAGACAAGGCTTGGACTCCAAGCCTGAGACCAGACAAGGACCCAGAACCTGGGTCTTGCCTCGGGCTCGGACCCCGAAACCAGGCGAGGATATGACATGGCTTCAGGACAGGACGTGGCTAGGGTCTAGAGGCCTGAGCGTGGAGACAAGACAAGGCTTGGACTCAGAGCCCAAGACTGGATAGGGACCCAGAACCTGGGTCTTGCCTCGGGCTCAGACCCCAGAATCAGGCAAGGACATGACATGGCTAGAGGCTAGGGTCTTGGGTCTTAAGCTTGGCAGCAGTCTTGGGTCTTGGGTCTTGAGTCTTGAGCTTGGCTTGGGATCCTCGAGGCTTGGCGTCTTGGAGCTTGGCTTGGGATCCTCGAGGCTTGGCGTCTTGGAGCTTGGCTTGGGATCCTCGAGGCTTGGCGTCTTGGAGCTTGGCTTGGGATCCTCGAGGCTTGGCGTCTTGGAGCTTGGCTTGGGATCCTCGAGGCTTGGCGTCTTGGAGCTTGGCTTGGGATCCTCGAGGCTTGGCGTCTTGGAGCTTGGCTTGGGATCCTCGAGGCTTGGCGTCTTGGAGCTTGGCTTGGGATCCTCGAGGCTTGGCGTCTTGGAACTTGGCTTGGGATCCTCGAGGCTTGGGATCCTCGAGGCTGATAACTCGGAGGCTGGAGCTGAGAGACAGACTGGGAACTGAACATTAACGTAGAGCCGAGACTTATCCTTCGACAAGCCAGGATTCATCTTTAACACAACACAAACATGAGACAGGACTTATCTAACAACAAACTGGGACTCAACTTCATCTCCACACCAAGGTGGGATAGGTCTTTCCATCAGGTAATGGCAGAACAGCCAGACTTACCCAACAGAGGAAAGGGCAAGACAAGACAGGTCCCCCTGCAGGGCAACAGCAAAATAGCCTGGCTTACCCCACAGAGGCAAGGACAAGAAGAGACAAACACTAAAGAACAACAGACAGTTCCATCTCTGCTCCAGGGTAGCTCCAAGTCCCAGTTCAGCCAGCAACCTCAGCTGGCTATGGAAACAGCCGGATCCCTACCTAGCTTGGAGTGGCTGGCAGCCACTCAGCTGGCCCAGGAAACAGCCAAATCCATACCGCAAAGACTACTCCAACAATTGGCAACAAGACTCCATGAAGCAGTGGCCCTCCAACCAGGCCTAGAGATCACAAATGATTTCACTAGCCTTCCATCAGCAGGTTGCTCCAAGGGAGACTAACAAGACAAACCAGCAGCCCACACACAATCCCAAGGCTACTTATATTGCAAGCCCAAAGATGGGAATCAGGTGCCTATGATTAATTCAAATAAGGGACAGCTGGAAGACCCGGAGTCCTGAGTCTACAGACCGGACTGTGAACCAGAATGCAGACTCCATGGACCAGACCATGACACATACACAAGTGTGATGAGAAAATTTAAGCAGTTGTGGATGTCTCAAGGACAAAGGATGTGTTGCAGCTGTGGTCCTT
Organism: Mobula birostris; assembly: GCF_030028105.1. NCBI lineage: Eukaryota > Metazoa > Chordata > Chondrichthyes > Myliobatiformes > Myliobatidae > Mobula > Mobula birostris. Next base: position 61,523,337 of record NC_092372.1, on the reverse strand, counting down.
TTTAGGATTTGTAATGTACTATAATGGGTTCCTGCCAAACCTGAGGACTGTGCTCCACAGCTTAAACTCATTTCTACAGATCAGGAAGAATTGGCAATGGATAAAGCAGTGGGTGGTAGCATTCAAGAAGGTAAAGTAAATAGTGACCTCAGACACTGTACTCACACATTATGATCCACATCATCCAGTGAAGCTAGCCTGATGCCTAGGCTTACATTGTGGTTATGAGTGTTGGATGTGAACCCACAATAATTTTTGCATCATGTTCCCTTACTACTGCAGAGAAAAATCATACATAGATTGGCTAAGAGGCCTTGAGTCTGGTTTGACCATAAGACCATAAGACATAGGAGTAGAATTAGGTCATTTGGCCCATCGAGTCTGCTCTGCCATTTTATCATGGCTGCTCTATTTTACCTCTCAACCCCAATCTCCTGCTTTCTCCCCGTATTATTTCATACTCTGACTAATCAAGAATCTATCTACCTCTGCCTTAAAACTATATCCAATGACTTGGCCCCCACAGCTGCCTGTGGCAGTGAATTCCAAAGATTCACCACTCTTTGGCTAAATAAACTCCTCCTTACCGTTGTTCTAAATGGATGCTCATCTATTCTGAGGCTGTCTCTCTCTGGTCTTACACTCCACCACCACAGGAAACATACACTCCACTTCTACTTTATCATGGCCTTTCAACATTCAATAGGTTTCAATGAGATTCCCCCCTCATTTTTCTGAATTCCAGTGAGTCCAGGCTTAGAGCCATTAAACACTCCTCATATCAGTACTTGGAGCTATGATGTGGTGGCCATTACAGAGACTTGGATGGCTCAGGGACTGGAATGGTTACTTCAAGTGCCGGGTTTTAGATGTTTCAGAAAGGACAGGAAGGGAGGCAAAAGAGGTGGGGGCATGGCACTGTTGATCAGAGATAGTGTCATGGCTGCAGAAAAGGTGGACCCCATGGAGGGATTGTCTACAGAGTCTCTATGGGTGGAGGTTAGGAACAGGAAGAGGTCAATAACTTTACTGGGTGTTTTTTATAGGCTGCCCAGTAGTAACAGGGATACCAAGGAGCAGATAGGGAAACAGATCGTGGAAAGGTGTAATAATAACAGAGTTGTCGTGATGGGAGATTTTAATTTCCCAAATATCATACATAGAAACATACATAGAAAATAGGTGCAGGAGTAGGCCATTCGGCCCTTCGAGCCTGCACCGCCATTTATTATGATCATGGCTGATCATCCAACTCAGAACCCCGCCCCAGCCTTCCCTCCATACCCCCTGACCCCCGTAGCCACAAGGGCCATATCTAACTCCCTCTTAAATATAGCCAATGAACTGGCCTCAACTGTTTCCTGTGGCAGAGAATTCCACAGATTCACCACTCTCTGTGTGAAGAAGTTTTTCCTAATCTCGGTCCTAAAAGGCTTCCCCTCTATCCTCAAACTGTGGCCCCTCGTTCTGGACTTCCCCAACATCGGGAACAATCTTCCTGCATCTAGCCTGTCCAATCCCTTTAGGATCTTATACGTTTCAATCAGATCCCCCCTCGATTGGCATCTCCCTAGAGCAAGGGGTTTGGATGGGGTGGAGTTTGTTAGGTGTGTTCAGGAAGGTTTCTTGACACAATATGTAGATAAGCCTACAAGAGGAGAGGCTGTACTTGATTTGGTATTGGGAAATGAACCTGGTCGGGTGTCAGATCTCTCAGTGGGAGAGCATTTTGGAGATTGTGATCATAACTCTGTCTCCTTTACAGGAGAGAGATAGGAACAGACAAGTTAGAAAAGCATTTAATTGGAGTAAAGGGAATTATGAGGCTATCAGGCTGGAAATTGGAGGCTTAAATTGGAAACAGATGTTCTCAGGGCAACTATTCAGGGGATATTTGTGTGGAGTTCTGTATAGGTACGTTCCAATGAGACAGGGAAGTTATGGTAGGGTACAGGAACCGTGGTGTACAAAGGCTGTAATAAATCTAGTCAAGAATAAAAGAAAAGCTTATGAAAGGTTCAGAGAGCTAGATACTGTTAGAGATCTAGAAAATTATAAGGCTAATAGGAAGGAGCTTAATAAGGAAATTAGGAGAGCCAGAAGGGGCCATGAGAAGGCCTCGGTGGGCAGGATTAAGGAAAACCCCAAGGCATTCTACAAGTATGTGAAGAGCCAGAGGATAAGACATGAAAGAATAGGACCTATCAAGTGTGACAGTGGGAAAGTGTGTATGGAACCGGAGGAGATAGCAGAGGTGCTTAGTGAGTACTTTACTTCAGTATTCACAATGGAAAAGGATCTTGGTGATTGTAGTGATGACTTGCAGCAGACTGAAAAGCTTGAGCATGTAGATATTAAGAAAAAGGAAGTGCTGGAGGTTTTGGAAAGCATCAAGTTGGATAAGTCGCCGGGCCCGGATGAGATGTACTCCAGGCTACTGTGGGAGGTGAGGGAAGAGATTGCTGAGCCTCTGGCAATGATCTTTGCATCATCAATGGGGACGAGAGAGGTTCTGGAGGATTGGAGGGTTGTGAATGTTGTTCTTTTATTCAAGAAAGGGAGTAGAGATAGCCCAGGAAATTATAGACCAGTGAGTCTTACCTCAGTGGTTGGTAAGTTGATAGAGAAGATCCTGAGAGGCAGGATTTATGTACATTTGGAGAGGTATAATATGATTAAGAGTAGCCAGCATGGCTTTGTCAAGGGCAGGTCGTGCCTTATGAGCCTGATTGAATTTTTTGAGGATGTGACTAAACACATTGATGAAGGAAGAGCAGTAGATGTAGTGTATATGGATTTCAGCAAGGCATTTGATAAGGTACCCCATGCCAGGCTTATTGAGAAAGTAAAGAGGTATGGAACCCAAGGGGACATTGCTTTGTGGATCCAGAACTGGCTTGCCCATAGAAGGCAAAGGGTGGTTGGAGACGGGTCATATTCTGCATGGAGGTCGGTCACCAGTGGGGTGCCTCAGGGATCTGTTTTGGGAACCTTCTCTTTGTGATCTTTATAAATGACCTGGATGAGGAAGTGGAGGGATGGGTTAGTAAATCTGCTGATGACACAAATGTTGGAGGTGTTGTGGATAGTGTGGAGGGCTGTCAGAGGTTACAGCAGGGCATTGATAGGATGCAAAACTGGGCTTGGAAGTGGCAGATGGAGTTCAACCCAGATAAGTGAGAAGTGGTTTATTTTGGTAGGTCAAATATGATGGCAGAATATAGTATTAATGGTAAGACTCTTGGGAGTGTGGAGGATCAGAGGGATCTAGGGGTCCGAGTTCATAGGACGCTCAAAGCAGCTGCGCAGGTTGACTCTGTGGTTAAGAAGGCATACGGTGTATTGGCCTTCATCAATCGTGGAATTGAATTTAGGAGCTGAGAGGTAATGTTGCAGCTATATAGGACCCTGGTCAGACCCCACTTGGAGTACTGTGCTCAGTTCTGGTTGCCTCACTACAGGAAGGATGTGGAAGCCATAGAAAGGGTGCAGAGAAGATTTACAAGGATGTTAAAACAGCAAACACGAGAAAATCTGCAGAAGCTGGAATTTCAAGCAACACACATAAAAGTTGCTGATGAATGCAGCAGGCCAGGCAGCATCTCTAGGAAGAGGTATAGTCGAAGAGATTTGAAAGTGGCTTACTAGTTCTCCTTTCAGTCAGTCCTGACGAAGGGTCTCGGCCTGAAACGTCGACTGTACCTCTTCCTAGAGATGCTGCCTGGCCTGCTGTGTTCACCAGCAACTTTTATGTGTGTTGTTTACAAGGATGTTCCCTGGATTGGGGAGAATGCTTTATGAGAATAGGTTGAGTGAACTCTGCCTTTTCTCCTTGGAGCGACGGAGGATGAGAGGTGACCTGATAGAGGTGTATAAGATGATGAGAGGCATTGATCATGTGGATAGTCAGAGGCTTTTTCCCAGGGCTGAAATGATTGTCACAAAAGGACACAGGTTTAAGGTGCAGGGAAGTAGGTACAGCGGAGATGTCAGGGGTAGGTTTTGGACTCAGAGAGTGGTGAATGAGTGGAATGGGCTGCCGGCAACGGTGGTGGAGGCGGATACGATAGGGTCTTTTAAGAGACATTTAGATAGGTACATGGAGCTTAGTAAAATAGAGGGCTATAGGTAAGCCTAATAATTTCTAAGGTAGGGACATGCTCGGCACAACTTTGTGGGCTGAAGGGCCTGTATTGTGTTGTATATTTTCTATGTTTTCTATATGAAAAACCTTTCAATCCTGGAATGATTTTTGTGAACCTCCTTTGAACCCTCTCTAATATCAGTGCATTCTTTCTTAGACAAGCGGCCCAAAACATCTCACAATACTCCAAGGGAGGCCTCACTAGTGCCTTATGAAGCCTCAACTTTACATCCTTGCTTTTATATTCTAGTCCTCTCAAATGAATGCTAACATCACATTTGCTATCCTCACCACCAACTCAACCTGCATATTATCTTTAGAGAATCCTGCACAAGGGCTCCTGTCTCTTTGCACTTCAGACTTTTGAATTTTCTCTCCATTTAGAAAATAGTCTACACTTTTACTTCTTCTACCAAAATGCATGTCCTTACACATCCTGACACTGTATTCAATCTGTCACATCTCTGCCCATTCTCCTAATCTGTCTAAGTCCTTCTGTAGCCTCTCTGCTTCCTCAAAACTACCTGCCACTACATCTATCTTGATATCATCTGCAAACCTGGCCACAAAGCCATCAATTCTATCATCCAAGTCATTGACATATAATGTAAAAAGAAGCAGTCCAAAGGGACCCTTTTGAACACCACTAGTCACCAGCATCCAACCAGAAAAGGCTCCCTTTATTCCCACTCTCTGTCTCCTGCCATTCAGCCAATGCTGTGTCCATGCTAGTATCTTTCCTGTAATACCATGGACACTTAACCTGTTAAGCAGCCTCTTGTGTGACACCTTGTCAAAGGCCTTTTGAAAATCCAAGTACACAACATCTACTGATTCTCCTTTGTCTATCCTTGCTTGTTATTTCTTCAAAGAATGTCAACAGATTTGTCGGGGACTTTTTTCCCTTAAGGAAACCATGCTGACTATGGGCTATTTATCATGTGCCTCCAAATATCCCTATACCACATCCTTAACAATCGACTCCACCATGTATCCAACTGAGCTCAGATTAACTGGCTTAAAATTTCCTTTCTTCTGCCTCTCTCCCTTCTCGAAGAGTGGAGTGACATTTGCAATTTTTAGTCATCTGGAATGGTTCCAGAATCAATTGATTCTTGAAAGATCATTACTAATGCCTCCACAATCTTTTCAGCCACCTCTTTCAGGACCCTGGGATGGAGACCAGTTGGTCCAGGTGACTTATTTATCTTCATACCTTTCAGCTTGCCAAGAATCTTCTCCCTCATTATAGCAACTTCACACACTTCTGCCTCCTGACAGTCTCAAACTACTGGCATATTGCTGGTGTCTACCACATTGAAGACTGATGCAAGATACTTATTCAGTCAATCCGCTATTTCCTTGACCCCCATTACTATCTCTCCAGCAGTGTTTTCCAGTGGTCTGATATCTACTCTAGCCTCTCTTTTACACATTAGATAGCTAAAGAAACCTTTGGCATCCTCTTTAATATTATTGGCGAGCCTACCTTCATATTCCAACTTTTCCTTCTTTATGACTTTTTAGTTGCCTTCTGCTGGTTTTTAATATGTTTCCTAGTCCTCTAATTTCCCACTAATTTTTGTTCTTTGGCTTTTATGTAGGCCTTTACTTCTCTTGTCAGCCATGGTTGTATCATCCTCCCTTTAGAATACTACTTCTTCTTTGGGGGATATATATATATATATATATATATATATATATATATATCCTATGCCTTCCAAATTGCTCCCAGAAATTCCAGCCATTGCTGCTGTGCCATCATCCCTGCTAGTGTCCCCTTCCAATCAATTTTGGGCAGCTCCTCTTTCATGCCTCTGTAATTCCCATTACTCCACTGTAATATTGATACCTCTGACTTTAGCTTCTCCCGCTCAAATTTCAGGGTGAATTCTATCATATTGGCCCCTAAGGGTTCTTTTACCTTTAACTCTTATCAATTCTGGTTCTTTGCACAACACCCAATCCAGAACAGCTGATTCCCTAGTGGGCTCAGCCGCAAGCTGCTCTAAAAAGCCATCTCTTAAGCATTCTAGAAATTTCCTCCCTCTGGATCCAGCACCAACCTGATTTGCCCAATCTACCTGCATATTGAAATCCCCCATGGCTATTGTAACATTCTCTTTTTGACATGCATTTTCTATCTTCCATTGCAATTTGTAGAAGGCATCTTTACTACTGTCTTGGGGACTCCCATCAGATTCTGTATACCCTTGCAGTTCCTTAGCTCTGCCCATAACATTAATACACCTTCTGATCCTACAGCTGCTTCTACCAAAGTGATTTCACTTTTTTCCAACAAAGCCACCCCATCCCCACAGCCTACCTCCCCATCCTTTCGATATAATGTGTATCCTTGGACTTTAATCTCCCAGCTATAATCTTCTTTCAGCCACGATTCAGTGATGTCCACAATGTTATGCATGCCATGTATAACTGTGCTACAAGTTCATCTACCTTATTCCAGATACTGCATGCATCCATAAGACCAAATAAACATCAGACCGTGAGACAGTCTAGCAGAATTATGCCATTTGGCCCATAGAGTCTGCCTTGCTATTCAGTCATGGCTGATACATTTTTCCCCTCCTCAGCCCCACTCCCTGACCTTCTACCCATAACCTTTGATGCCATGGCCAATCAAGAACCTATCAATCTCCACCTTAAATACACCCAGTGACCTCGTCTCCATGGCTGCACGTGGTAACAAATTCCACAAATTCACCACCCTCTGGCTGAAGACAGTTCTCATCTTTGTTTTGAATGGACGCCCCTCTTTCCTGAAGCTGTGCCCTCTTGTCCTAGACACTCCCATCATGGGAAACATCCTTTCCACATCTGCTCTGTCTAGGACTTTCAACATTCGCAAGCTTTCAGTGAGATCTCCCCTCATCCTTTTAAATTCCAGTGAGTACAAGTCCAGAGCCATCATATGATAAAGCTTTAATTCCCAGAATCATCCCGTGAACCTCCTCTGAACCCTCTCCAATGCCAGCACATCTTTTCTTAGATAAGAAGCCCAAATTCTCACAATACTCAAGGCAAGGCCTCGCCAGTGCCTTATAAAACTTTAACATCACATCCCTGCTCTTATATTCTAGCCTCTTGGAATGAATGCTATGATTGCATTTGCCTTCCTCACCACTGACACAACCTGCAAGTTAACCTTTAGGGTGTTCTGCGTTAGGATTCCTAAGCCCTTTACATCTCAGATTTTTGGATTTTCTCCCCATTTAGAAAATAGTCTGCACATTTATTTCTTCTACCAAAGTGCATGACCATGCATTTTCCAACATTGTATTTCATTTTCCACTTTCCTGCCCATTTTCTTAATTTGTCTAAGTCCTTTTGCAGCCTTTCTGTTTCTTCAACTCTACCTGACCTCTGTCAATCTTTGTATCATTTGCAAACTTGGCAAAAAACCATCTATTCCATCACCTAACTCATTGATATACAGCATAAGAAGAAGCGTCCCAACACTGACCCCTGGGGAACACCACTAGTCACTGGCAGCCAACCAGAAAAGGATCCTTTTATTCCCAGTCACTGCCTCCTACCAATCAGCCAATGGTCTGTCTATGCCAGTAACTTTCCTGTGATACTATTGGCTCTTAACTTAGTAAGCAGCCTCATATGTGGTACTTCGTCAAAGGCCTTCTGAAATTCCAACTATACAACATCCACTGCATCCCATTTATCTATCCATCCTGTAATCTCCTCAAAGAACTCCAACAGGTTCATCAGGCAAGATTATTCCTTAAGGAAACCATGCTGACTTTGTCCTATCTTGCCCTGTGTCACCAAGTACTCTATAACATCTTTAACAATTGACTTGAACATCTTCCAACCACTGAGACCAGGTTAACTGGTCTATAATTTCCTTTCTGCTGCCTTCCTCTTTTCTTAAAGAGTGGAGTGGTATTTGCAATTTTCCAGTCCTCTGGAACCACACCGGAGTCTAATGATTCTTGAAGGATCATTTCTAATGCCGTCACAATCTCTACAGCTACCTCATTCAGAACCCTAGGGTGCAGTTCACCTAGTCCGGTGACTTAGGTACTTTTAGGTCTTTCGGCTTTCTGAGCACCTTTTCCTTTGTATATTAACTGCATTCACTTCTCTTCCCTCATACCCTTCAATATCTGGCACAATTCTAATGCCTTCCACAGTGAAGACTGATGCAAAATAGTCATTTAGTTCATCTGCCATCTCATTGTTTCCCGTTATTATTTCTCTGGCCTTATTTTCTAGCGATCCTATATCCACTCTCATCATTCTTAACTTTTATTTCCTTGAAAAAGCTTTTTCTATCCACCTTGATATTGGTTGCTAGCTTGCTTCCATATTTCATCTTTTCCCTCCTAATGATTATTCTTTTAGTTGCTTTCTACAGGTTTTTAAAAGCTTCTCAGACCTCTGTCTTCCTGCAAATATTTGCTTTGTTGTATGCCCTCTCTTTTGCTTTTACATTAGCTTTGACTTCTCTTGTCAGCCACAGTTGTACTATTTTGCCATTTAAGTATTTCTTTGCTTTTGGAATACATTTATCCTGCACCTTCCTCATTTTTCTCAGAAACTCAAGCCATTGCTGCTCTGCTGTCATCCCTGTCAGCATCTCCTTCCAATTTACTTTGGCCAACTCCTCTCTCATACCACTGTAATATCCTTTACTCCACTGAAAAACTACTATGTCAGACTTTCCCTTCTCCCTATCAAATTTCAAGTTGAACTCAATCATATTGTGATCGCCTACTCCCAAGGATTCCTTTACCTTAAGCTCCCTAATCACCTCTGGTTCACTACGTAATACCAAATCCAGTATAGCTGATTCCCCCAGCAGGCTCAATGACTAACTGCTCTAAAAAGCCATCTCTTAGGCATCCAACAAATTCATTCTTGAGACCCATTACCAACCTGACTTTTCCAATCTATCGGCATGTTAAAATCTCCCATGACCATCATAACATTGCCCTTTTGACATGCCTTTTCTATTTCCCGTTTTAATCTGGTCCACCTCCCAGATACTGTTTGGAGGCCCGTATGTAACTGCTATCAGTGTCCTTTTACCCTTGCAGTTTCTTAACTCAACCCACAAGGATGCATCATATTCTGATCCTATGTCATATCTTTTTGAAGATTTGATGCCATTCTTTACCAGCAGGGGCATGCCACCCCTTCTGTCTATTTTCCCATCTCTCTTGGAAATACCTGAAAAATTTACAAAAGAGGACATTCTTCTTGACGCCGTATTCTCCCTAATGCAAATTGGAAGTCTTCCTATAATGGCAGAGATGATCCAAAGGGAAACTAGAAAAGACCCCACACTGTCTCAGGTCTATGTGGCCACCCAAGTGATTGGAAGGTGTAGGAGAAACTCCAGTTCTCCCAGTGCTGGGACGAACGTGCTCTTGACAGAAGTTGCCTAATGTGGGAATGAGAATTGTTAATCCGTCCATGCTGAGAGGAGCTACATGCTGGTCATCTAGGCATGTTTAAAATGAAAGCATTGCCTTGAAACTTTGTCCGGTGGCCTTGGATAGATCAGCAGATCGAGTAGCTTGCCATGCACTGTTCGGGATGCCAGCATGTCCAGAAGGTGCCAAGAGCAGCGTCTCTCCATCCCTGGGAATGGCCTGCATTGCCCTGGCAGAGGATTCATGTGGATTTTGATTGAGCACAAATATATGGCTTGAATGATGATTAAACTTGATTTGATTTGAAATATCTTTGCTAGGGCTGCAGCACTTGCCTCCTACAGGATCCAAGGAAATCCCTTGTTAGGCTCTGGGATTTATCCACCCGAATTTGATTTTTCTGCTGCTTTGCCTCACCTCTATAGACTCTGTGTCCATCTCCTGAATAAGTACAGCTGTAACAATGTAATTTAACATAACCCCCATCTCTTTCAGCTCCACACATATTTTACCTTTCTAATCTTCCAGAGGACCAATTTTGTCCCTTGCAATCCTTTTGCTCTTAACATAGATGTAGAATCCCTTAGGATTCTCCTTCACCTTGTCTGTTAGGGCAACCTCATGCCTTCTTTAAGCTCTCCTGATTTACTTCTTAAGTGTTCTCTTGCATTTCTTATACTCTATAAGTATGTCATTTTTTCCTACCTGCCTATACCTTCTATGCGCCTCCCTTTCTTTCCTTAACTTGGGCCTCAATGTCTCTTGAAAACTATTAGTTCCCTAAATGTTCTATCTTTACCTTTTATTCTGAAAGGCCATAAAAGCCTTGTACTCTCAAAACTTCACATTGCTCACAGTGTGTCTAAAGAACGCACTGCGATCAATGTCAGCTGAACACACTACACTGACACTGAATCAGAAGCTCACCAAATTCCTCCACAACTGACAACTCACCAGCTACGTTGTTCCTGGGTTGGCCTTTGCATTTGCCCTTGGATCTCCTCAAACCCTACTTTAGAAGGAAGATGCAGAACGAACAGCTCAGACAAATTGAAGGCTCCTCAAACAAAAAGGTTCCATATTTCACTCCTGGATAAGCAGTCCTAGCAAGGGACTGAAGAAAGGGGTACTCGGAAAGATTAAGAACAGAGCTGGACCTCTCTCCTGCACAGCGGAGATTACTTCTGTTATCACCTGAAGATGACACTTCGATCAGCTGAGAAGAGTAGAGTCAATTGTTAAAGAAACATGGCCAGAGCTGTCAGAAGCATTTCTTCCCATCCCAGAGTCAACTCCTAGAACCACCACAGAGGAAGCCTTGAACCTGAGATTGTTTCATAGCCACCGAAGAGTGACCTTGTCAGGAAAGACGTTATCCCACAAGAGTAAGAAAACCTCCACACTGGTTAAATCCTTAGGCCTGAATTTACTATATATATAATGTGTGGAAGTTGAGATGCATTCTACATTGAGTTGGAATTTATAGCTAGGCAGGGAGGAATGTGGTGTATTTAATCTTTCAGTAATATTTGAATGATGAATTAAATAAAAGTATTGCTTTTTATTTATATTATTTGATTAAGCATTTTTTTGTTGTTTACATAAAGCATGGCAGTTTATATGTAAAAATACGTATGTACTGTAAGTAGCGTACATCATTACGCCACCACTTCATACATGCACATCTCGCCAAAGTAAAGAAGGAACTAGATTTACTTTAACAACTCTCCATGTATTTCTTTTTATGTTTTGGAGTTATGAAACATATCACTACTAACTTAAGAGGTTCATTTTTATTCCTGTCATCATCTTTGCAATCTAATGCAGAGAGCTGTGCATTAACAGAAGCTTTTCTGGAAAACTGATAAAGGAGGCAAGAAGATCTGCACACCAGTATTGGTAAAATGTTAGGAACAAACAAGGCAACGTTCATTTCAACCTGGGTTCCCACAGAGCAGTACATATATAAGCAACCAAAATATTAACATTTTTGTATGCTGCTTTTTACATAAGTTGTTCTGTTCTAGAAATCTAAGGTAATTGTGGTCCCAAATTCTCACATTTGGATTGCTTCTCTTGCTTCACTTAAACAGAAAGGGAGAGAGAAAAAAACATGCTTGATAGGAAAACCTGCAAGAGCAATGAATGTTGAGATGCAGACAATTTTGTGTTGGATTCCTGAGGCCTGTCTGCTTCACAATGATCTTTTACTTTTGTTCCTTCTTTAGCCAGAAAGAAGGACCCTTGAAATCCTCCCAACCAGGTGGTCGATAAACGTGCAAAACACTCGACTTAGACTAAGAATAAGAAAAGGGAGATGTTAAGAAAGAAACATGATTTCTCTGGGTGGAGAAGAATCTTTGGAAAATGATCTTTGACATTGTACTGGCTGTTCATTGAGTTGAAGACAAGTATGAGATAGTTAATTTGTTTTTACTCAACATCCTGGAGCAGAAAATAATATATGTTGAATTATACAGAGTAATTTGGCTTTTCTTATCCTCATAATATGACTGACAGCATTATGATATTAACTACGAATGGCTGACAAGTGTATTAAATATTTTAATCACGTACCTGTCTGTGGGTGGTAAAATACAATAGGCCATAACACAAACAGTTCTTGCAAGAGCACTTGGGCAGCATTTTTATTTTATAAGTGTATCTACAAAGGCAAAACATACCTGGTTCTCTGATTCTTGATACACAATTGCCATCAATCAATCATCTTGTTATCTTCCTATCTATCTGTCTTCCTACTCTTCATTCTGTTACCTCTTTACCAATAGACCCTATTGAGAATAACTTTTTGAATATAAATGTTTTACTTACAGTTACAAAGTTATACTTTGTATTCTGTTTTCCATCTCATGTAAACGTAATGCAGAACTTTTTCTTCCTTGCAATACTGAATGCAACCACATGTTTGCACCTCATAACTTGAATGTATTTTAATGTATCCCCCATAGATTGACTATTTTTGAGTCAAACGATGAAAGCAGAGCTGTTGCATTCCTGGCTGTGAGTCAGGTTTAGGACCTGTGAGTTCTAGACAATACAAGGCTGACCACAGATGGAAATGGCTGCCTTCCTTCCATCAAAGAATGCTATCTATCATTTCTGTGTGAGTGTGTGCTCTGTTACTCTTCCAGTTTCCATTTGCACTCCACTTGCAAGGTAAATGCAGTTTGACCATTCCAGTTTCCATTTGCACTCCACTTGTAAGGTAAATGCAGTTTGACCAAGATTGTACATATTCCTAGTAAATGCCTCTTTGATTTATTGCAAAAAAAACCCCTGTGTTTTTGGGTAGTAATCCATAAAACAGCTCTCTGTTTTGAATGCACATGTTTGTCAGGCAATATTTTCCAATGTACTCTTTGCCTCATTAATAATTATTACTCTGTTGCAGTCTGATGCTTTGGTAATTGCTGGCTAACTCTAAACACTTATAGAACATGTTAAAATGAAGGAATCACCGGCAAAGGAGATGGGGTTTTAATCTAGAATGAATTCAGATAGTTTCCTGATAATTCAATGTGATAATCAATTATGAAAACTAACTCAAACAACAGGAACTCTGCAGATGCTGGAAATTCAAGCAACACACATAAAAGTTGCTGGTGAACGCAGCAGGCCAGGCAGCATCTCTAGGAAGAGGTACAGTCGACGTTTCAGGCCGAGACCCTTCGTCGGCCTGAAATGTCGACTGTACCTCTTCCTAGAGATGCTGTCTGGCCTGCTGCGTTGACCAGCAACTTTTATGAAAACTAACTGCAGTCTCCATCCTAGTTATTTATCATTTGCTATTTTATTTCATAAATTTACTAAATTTACTAAAATTCTTCATCAGAAAATTGTGCACATACTTTCATTTGAAATTAAAGAAAAAATGAAAGCAGCCATTCAAGGGAGAGGAAGTCTAAAGATCTACAAGAAATCTTATAAAAATCTGTAGTTCATCCAACTCTAGGAAAGACACCAGTCTTTGATGGGGAGAGATACATGTAGAAAAGCCATCACTTTCTGTAACACCTATAATCAAGTTGTGACAGCTGATATCAAAAATGTTGTGTGTTGATGCTGTATTTGGTACCTATGTGCATGAACCCAAATGCAAAATGGAGGAAGATAGCAGCAGAAAATAGCATGTAAGCCTTAAATACAGACACACTTCTTAATCAGGAGATTGAGGCATGGTTCAGAGTTTGCGTAGCATCCCCATCCTGCCTGGGTTGCTGTCAGAGTCTGAAGTGTCTGGCACAGAACAAGTTATGGTGGCCTGGGTTAGAAACATACATAGAAAATAGGTGCAGGAGTAGGCCATTCGGCCCTTCGAGCCTGCACCGCCATTTATTATGATCATGGCTGATCATCCAACTCAGAACCCCACCCCAGCCTTCCCTTCATACCCTCTGACCCCCGTAGCCATAAGGGCCATATCTAACTCCCTCTTAAATATAGCCAATGAACTGGCCTCAACTGTTTCCTGTGGCAGAGAATTCCACAGATTCACCACTCTCTGTGTGAAGAAGTTTTTCCTAATCTCGGTCCTAAAAGGCTTCCCCTCTATCCTCAAACTGTGGCCCCTCGTTCTGGACTTCCTCAACATCGGGAACAATCTTCCTGCATCTAGCCTGTCCAATCCCTTTAGGATCTTATACGTTTCAATCAGATCCCCCCGCAATCTTCTAAATTCCAACGAGTACAAGCCCAGTTCATCCAGTCTTTCTTCATATGAAAGTCCTGCCATCCCAGGAATCAATCTGGTGAACCTTCTTTGTACTCCCTCTATGGCAAGGATGTCTTTCCTCAGATTAGGGGACCAAAACTGCACACAATACTCCAGGTGTGGTCTCACCAAGGCCTTGTACAACTGCAGTAGTACCTCCCTGCTCCCGTACTCGAATCCTCTCGCTATAAATGCCAGCATACCATTCGCCTTTTTCACCGCCTGCTGTACCTGCATGCCCACTTTCAATGACTGGTGTATAATGACACCCAGGTCTCGTTGCACTTCCCCTTTTCCTAATCGGCCACCATTCAGATAATAATCTGTTTTCCTATTTTTGCCACCAAAGTGGATAACTTCACATTTATCCACATTAAATTGCATCTGCCATGAATTTGCCCACTCACCCAACCTATCCAAGTCACCCTGCATCCTCTTAGCATCCTCCTCACAGCTAACACTGCCACCCAGCTTCGAGTCATCCGCAAACTTGGAGATGCTGCATTTAATTCCCTCATCCAAGTCATTAATATATATTGTAAACAACTGAGGTCCCAGCACTGAGCCTTGCGGTACCCCACTAGTCACTGCCTGCCATTCTGAAAAGGTCCCGTTTATTCCCACTCTTTGCTTCCTGTCTGATAACCAACTCTCCACCCACACCAAAACCTTACCCGCAATACCATGTGCTTTAAGTTTGCACACTAATCTCCTGTGTGGGACCTTGTCAAAAGCCTTCTGAAAATCCAAATATACCACATCCACTGGTTCTCCCCTATCCACTCTACTAGTTACATCCTCAAAAAATTCTATGAGATTCGCCAGACATGATTTTCCTTTCACAAATCCATGCTGACTTTTTCC
Organism: Mobula birostris; assembly: GCF_030028105.1. Lineage (NCBI taxonomy): Eukaryota > Metazoa > Chordata > Chondrichthyes > Myliobatiformes > Myliobatidae > Mobula > Mobula birostris. The sequence goes on along the minus strand of NC_092372.1, from coordinate 61,508,183 downwards.
GATCATTTCACCGCTTTCCAAATGTGCTGTTATCACATCCTTGATAACTGACTCCAGCAGTTTCCCCACCACCGACGTTAGGCTAACCGGTCTATAATTCCCCGGTTTCTCTCTCCCTCCTTTTTTAAAACGTGGAGTTACATTAGCCACCCTCCAATCCTGAGGAACGAGTCCAGAATCTAACGAGTTTTGAAAAATTATCACTAATGCATCCACTATTTCTTGGGCTACTTCCTTAAGCACCCTGGGATGCAGACCATCTGGCCCTGGGGATTTATCTGCCTTCAATCCCTTCAATTTACCTAACACCACTTCCCTACTAACATGTATTTCGCTCAGTTCCTCCATCTCACCGGACCCTCTGGCCCCTACTATTTCTGGAAGATTATTTATGTCCTCCTTAGTGAAGGCAGAACCAAAGTAATTATTCAATTGGTCTGCCATGTCCTTGCTCCCCATAATCAATTCACCTGTTTCTTTCTGCAGGGGACCTACATTTGTCTTTACCAGTCTTTTCCTTTTCACATATCTATAAAAGCTTTTACAGTCCATTTTTATGCTTCCTGCCAGTTTTCTCTCATAATCTTTTTTCCCCTTCCTAATTAAGCCCTTTGTCCTCCTCTGCTGAACTCTGAATTTCTCCCAGTCCTCAGGTGAGCCACTTTCTCTGGCTAATTTGTATGCTTCTTCTTTGGAATTGATACTATCCCTAATTTCTCTTGTCAGACACGGGTGCACTACCTTCCTTGATTTATTCTTTTGCCAAACTGGGATGAACAATTGTTGTAGTTCATCCATGCAACCTTTAAATGCTTGCCATTGCATATCCACCGTCAATCCTTTAAGTGTCATTTGCCAGTCTATCTTAGCTAATTCACGTCTCATACCTTCAAAGTTACCCCTCTTTAAGTTCAGAACCTTTGTTTCTGAATTAACTATGTCACTCTCCATCTTAATGAAGAATTCCACCATATTATGGTCACTCTTACCCAAGGGGCCTCTCACGACAAGATTGCTAATTAACCCTTCCTCATTGCTCAAAACCCAGTCCAGAATAGCCTGCTCTCTAGTTGGTTCCTCGACATGTTGGTTCAAAAAACCATCCCGCATACATTCCAAGAAATCCTCTTCCTCAGCACCTTTACCAATTTGGTTCACCCAATCTACATGTAGATTGAAGTCACCCATTATAACTGCTGTTCCTTTATTGCACACATTTCTAATTTCCTGTTTAATACCATCTCCGACCTCACTACTACTGTTAGGTGGCCTGTACACAACTCCCACCAGCGTCTTCTGCCCCTTAGTGTTACGCAGCTCTACCCATATCGATTCCACATCTTCCCGGCTTATGTCCTTCCTTTCTATTGCGTTAATCTCTTCTTTAACCAGCAACACCACCCCACCTCCCCTTCCTTCATGTCTATCCCTCCCAAATATTAAATATCCCTGAACGTTGAGCTCCCATCCCTGGTCACCCTGGAGCCATGTCTCTGTGATCCCAACTATATCATAATCATTAATAACAATCTGCACTTTCAATTCATCCACCTTATTACGAATGCTCCTTGCATTGATACACAAAGTCTTCAGGCGCTCTTTTACAACTCTCTTAGCCCTTATACAATTACGCTGAAAAGTGGCCCTTTTTAATGCTTGCCCTGGATTTGTCGGCATGCCACTTTTACTTTTCTCCATAGTACTTTTTGTTTCTACCCTCACTTTACACCCCTCTGTCTCTCTGCACTGGTTCCCATCCCCCTGTAGTGAACTAACCTCCTCACGCCTAGCCTCTTTAATTTGATTCCCACCCCCCCAACCATTCTAGTTTAAAGTCACCTCAGTAGCCCCCGCTAATCTCCCTGCCAGGATATTGGTCCCCCTAGGATTCAGGTCCAACCCGTCCTTTTTGTTCAGGTCATGCCTGCGCCAAAAGAGATCCCAATGATCCAAAAACTTGAATCCCTGCCCCCTGCTCCAATCCCTCAGCCACGCATTTATCCTCCACCTCATCGCATTCCTACTCTCACTGTCGCGTGGCACAGGCAGTAATCCCGAGATTACTACCTTTGCGGTCCTTTTTCTCAACTCCCTTCCTAGCTCCCTATATTCTCCTTTCAGGACCTCATCCTTTTTCCTACCTATGTCATTGGTACCTATATGTACCACGACCTCTGGCTCCTCACCCTCCCACTTCAGGATATCTTGGACACAATCAGAAATATCCCGGACCCTGGCACCAGGGAGGCAAACTACCATCCGGGTCTCTGGACTGCGTCCACAGAATCGCCTACCTGACCCCCTTACTATCGAGTCCCCTATCACAACTGCCCTCCTCTTCCTTGCCCTACCCTTCTGAGCTACAGGGCCGGACTCTGTGCCAGAGGCACGGCCACTGTCGCTTCCCCCGGGTAAGCTGTCCTCCCCAACAGTACTCAAACAGGAGTACCTGTTGTTAAGGGGCACAGCCACCGGGATACTCCCTATTACCTGACTTTTCCCCTTCCCCCTCCTAACCGTGACCCACTTGTCTGCCTCCCGTGGCCCCGGCGTGACCACCTGCCTGCAACTCCTCTCTATCACCTCCTCACTCTCCCTGACTAGACGAAGGTCATCGAGCTGCAGCTCCAGTTCCGTAACGCGGTCCCTTAGGAGCTGCATCTCGATGCACTTGGTGCAGATGTAGACGTCCGGGAGGCTTGGAGACTCCAGGGCCTCCCACATCCGACACCGAGAACAGCAAACTGCCCTCACACTCATACTGCCCCTCTCCTCAAATAACAACAGAAAATGAATGCCAAACCTCCCTCGCCTCGCCCGTTTCCGCCTAAGCCAGTTGAGCCGAAGCCCTTAAGTCTTCACTCTGCTCCCGGATCACTCTGCAGCCCGCAAACTACGCTGCCCGCTCTATAAGGCTCTGTTCCTTTTAAATCTGCCGCGCTGCACAGCCCGACGTCACACGTCTGCGCAGTCCCGCCTCTCAGAACGCCGTTGGAGAAAAAAAAATAACGAAAATTTCAAAAATGTCTTTCTCGGCACTCCCACTCTGACTCTCAGACTCTTAGATAAAGATATAGTGACTACATGTACCATAAACTCCTGTCCACCAAATTGCTGATACTGGTTCCCTTGCACACGGGAATAGGGTCTATCTGGCATCTGGTTATCTGCTTACACTACTGTTTGTTAAGTTAGAAGGGCAGCAATTGTTCTTTCAAAGTGAGAAGTGTTTCCAATGAATCAAATAGCCAGAAGAAAAGTATTGAATGTTTTACAGATTTGTTTGCCTCTTGTGCTTCTAGGAAACACTTTGTCAATTAACAAACCATAGTTTTGTTCAGAAAATTTACACAATTCAAAAGTAGAAATGATGTAAAACATACCACTTTTCCACCAAATCACCTGCTTTTAATGGAGCAATGCACTGCAAACTAGTAAATGTCCTCTCTACTAATAAATTGCTGCATTCAGATTTGGAGAAAAACATTAGATCACAGACTGATGCTTTACTGAAAGATGTGACAATCCAGTGCTGGTGGGTGGTTGATGAGCTGTTGCTCCAAAGATGACCACGAACAAGACTCTTATTATTAAAGTTAAATTTAGCTCAGTAAATGGAAGAGAAATGAAAAAAAAGACATTGAGTCACATTGCATGCAAAGTCACAGAAAGAAGTCTGAAGATGGACCAGCGGGTTAGAAGTTTAATCCTGCTGAAGTGGTTACCTAAAAGAGCTGTAGGAATATGTGGTCCTGACACATATTTGGTTGAGATACTCAGTGGTGGCAAGATTAGGTTAATGCATATTGATTACATTCTGTCTAATGAGATCAAAAGAGGTGAAAATTGGAATTAAACAATTCTGATAATTCGGATGCAAGTGAAGTAGTAGTGGTTAAGGCAAAAGAGCCAAGAGAAGTCAAAGTTCAGGTATAAATCAGAGGAAGAGTTTGACATACCTGACCTTAGTGCTGGTTGAGGCTAGCCCCTAATGGAGAAGGTTTCTCTTCAGATTCAGCCCAAAATAGTTGAATTACTTTCACAAGATATGATGTTTTTGGATCAAAAGAGGAGATACCTTTTTAGAAACAGAAAGCTATAGACTTTCTTAATTTGTAAAATAAGTAAATCCTGAAGTTTACATATCAAATTTGAAGTTCTCTTTTCAGCATTCATAAGCAATGCAAGAATTTAGATTATTGTATTCTATTGAGAAAGATGTTTTACTATCAATCTGTATAACAGCAACACAAATGAAAGAAAATGAAAGAAATAGGCCAAAGCTGCTGCAAACAATGAAAGAAAGGCAAGTTATTTGAAGTTGGAGTCCTTCAAACTGCAATGTGTCCTGACAAAAGATGAGGTGTTGTTCCCTGAGCTTACAGTGGGAGGCCTGTGCAATTTTTTTTTGAATAACAGCAATGAACTATTATCACTTGAATCCATTGATGTACTAAATCTATGAAAGTAAATGAAACGTGATTCATAACACTTTATTAAGAAGGGAGAAGGGTAATAACACCTTTGTATAGCTGGAGGAAGTCCTATGCATTCTGAACTCACTAGCCATTTTGTGCATGCAATATTATAGTTAGCTCCTGGAAAATACCACATTAATTTTAATCAGCTGTCTGAATTTCTAAGCCTGATTTCTTCAGATAATGAACCTTTAAAATGTAATCATTGCAGTTTATTGACACTTTAATGGGCTTCCCTTTCTTTCTGTCCCTCTGTGCCTCTCTTTTTTGTTGAATGAACTATGGACTTGTATGTTGCTTCTCCTTTGTTAATCATGAGTGACTTTCTGGGCTGGATTTTAACTTCTGTGAGTGTGTGGGTTTAGAAGCAGACTAGAGGTTAAATGAGCTGAAAATGATAATGCCTTTGGGAAGTTGTCTCCAATCTGCTGATTTCTCCACTTAATCCAAGTGCATGAAACTCAATGTGAGCAATTCCCTTGGGACAGGTGGGTTGTCAATTTTGACATTTAGTAGTTTTTTATGGACAATTGTAGCAGAACTTCTGATATTTAACTCAAGGTGCAAGGGTTATTCAAGCTTCCTGAAACTTGCTAGTGAATGCCTGGTCAGAGCACACCCAGTACTGGTTGGTAATAAAAGTTCATAGGGTGATCTGTACTGCAACCTCACAGCTGCAGAATGGTTTTGTCAAAAGAAGTTGTGTTGGGAGGTAATTTGGGAAAAAATTGGAATAAACTTCATAAAACTTACATGTTTGCCAAGTTTACAGTTCAATTTCCAAATTTTCAGCCCTAGCAAAAATGGTATCATTTTTAAAAATATTTAAAAAAGGGAGGAAGTGCATTTGACAAGTCTCAATATGGGTGTTGCTTTTGCTTCTGATTGGTCGGGTCTCAGGATGAGCACAATCAGCCGAAGACCAGAAGGCTCAGCAACACCAGTGCTGGAACTCATGTAGCTTCAGATGTACAAGGAGAGAATCAAAAATGCAGCTCACAGGAGATCGAACCAAACCCCTAACTTGTGCAAGTAGTCCATAAGCCTTCTCCAACGTGTCTGACCAATAGTGTGTCAGGAAGCTCAAGTGTTTGACCAACAGTTGTCAAAGTCACAAACTCCGTCAATCTCTGTCCCTATGGATCATTCTAGGCTTCGCTGGAGAAATTCACAGAAATTTGTGGCTGATACTGTCTTTGCTAGGGTTGGAGGTTATATTGAGGTTGGCAGATTGAGGATGCTCTTCATTGGCTTCCATTGGGTGCTGGGCATCATCCAACGTAATCATGTGACAACAAATGTTCCCCCACCCACCACACCATCCAAGACTGAAAAACAAGCTTCTCCTAATGATCCTGAGCTGCAAAGTCAATGCAATCATTCCTGATTATCAGCTTGTTGCACAAAACTATCAATATTTCCATTGTACTCACCACACCCCTGCACAAAATGTGATTGTATAAATACAAAAAGCTAATAATTTAAACTCAGAAATAGAGTTAACCATTTAATGTTTTACCAGCAATAGTAATTTTGCCTTTTACTATTTCTTCAATCTTATCCTATCCATTCTGGGGTGGTCATGTCAAATGCAACATGATTTTATAAGTGGTTTAAGCACCCTGTCAGTTAGAAGATAAATGAAAGGGAACAGAATCACAACAGGTATGTGTGGTGTCACACTGAAAATGGAGCCGGAAACAGGGTCAGCTTTGGCTGTAATTTCAGACTGTTTTCTAGCTACCATTAGAAAAGACCTACACAGGTGAAAACCTGTCTCCCAAAGGCAAGCTGAACGTGAATGTGATGTACGGAAGCCAAGCACAGCAGCTGGAGCTTTATGTGTTGAAAAGTGGAGAGCCAGCAGGTTTTGGATATGAATGGCTGAGAAAATTCCAACTAGAGTGGCACTCAATCAAAATTTTCAATGTGTAATCAACAGTCAATGGCAGCCCAAGCGGGTCGCACTAACCAGAGACTGTCACAGCTGCTTAATGCTACTGAGAAGGTGCTTGAGAAGGGCATTGGTAAACTCAAAGGCATGAAGACCAGGATTGAAGCAGCACCACCAAGATTCCATAAAGTGCATCCAGAGCCCTACGCACTATGTCCTAAAGTGAATGGTAAAGTTCAGAGCTTGGAGGCATCTGCCATTCCTTCCAAGGTTAAGAGGAAAAATTGAGCCATGCCCAGTATCATGGTGATCAAGAAAGAGAAGGCCGGAGGTGTTCACAGATGCGGGGACTTCAAAGTGAGCATCAACCCTATACTGTGTACCGTGCAGTATCTCCTGCCACAAATAGAAGACATTTTTGCACCCTTAGCAGGCAGGGAGAGGTTTTCAAAGATGTACTTGTCACAAGACTATCTGCAAATGGAAATTGAGGAGCCAAGCAGGAAGTTCCTCACAATCAATACTCATAAGGGACTGTTCCAGTATAATTGTCTCGCCATTATTGTTGCATCTGCTCCAGCAGTTTGGCGAAGAACAATGGACCAAGTGCTCCAAGCTGCCTCAGGAACACAATGTTACCTTGTGGCTTGCAGGAATGATGAGGTGCTTACCAGGCTGAGTGAACACGGCCTGCACACAAAGAGAGAAATGTAAATTTTTCAAGAACAAAATCTCATATTGAGGACATGTTATTGACAAGCATGGCTTACACAAGTCACAAGAGAAGACTGAATCAGTGCTGCAGGAACCCAAACTGGAAAGTGTGTCACAACTCAGGTCATACTTGGGCCTTGTAAACTACTACCACTGGTTTCTCCCAGATCTTGCTACAGTCCTGCACTCATTGAACACACTGTTACCGACAGGAGCATCGTGGGAGTTGCCAGAAAGATGCGAAAGAGCATTCAAGGAAACAAAATAGCATCAGATGAACTGCTCACCCATTATGACCCATCTCTGCCCACCAGACTGGCATGTAATGCAAAATCTTATTGTACTGGTGCTATTTTGTCACCAACTATGAAAGATGGATCTGAATGTCTGACTGCATTTGCTTCATGATCACTGACAAGCACAAAATGCAACTAATCACAAATCAACTGAGAGGTCTTTAGTCTATCATGGGGCATAAAGAAGTTCCACCACTACCTGTACGAACATAAGTTTACGCTAGTGATAGACCGCCAACCCCTTGGGTCTATTTTCAATCCCAGGAAAGGAATGCCAATAATGTCTGCTGCCCAGTCACGATGTTTGGTACTTTTCCCCGGAGCCCACTCTAATGACAAGGGAACCAAATAACAATGCTGTCAGATTGTCACGCCTTCCACTGTTGACAACTGAAGAAGAAATGTCTCCATTCTGGGACCCAGCAGAGGTGTTCCACACAGCACTGGTGGACCAGCTGCCAGTAACAAATTCTGAAATACAAAGAGAAACAAGGAATGACCTGACATTGTCAAAAGTCTATGACATCACCATGCAAAAATGGACAGATCATAGTAACCCTGTGTTTCCAGAGTTCTCAATGAGACAGGACCAATTGTCTGTATGTCAAAGAACCCTGATGTGTGGATCTCATGTTGTGGTTTCTTCTAAGCTGTGCACAGGAATATTAGAAAATCTGCATAAAGGACACCTGGGTGTTTTCAAAGTGAAGAGTCTTACCTAGAGCTAAGTGTGGTGGCAGGGAATAGATAGACAGATTGAAGACTTGATCAAAAGCTGTTTAGAATACCACAAAGTTCGACTGGCACCCCACAGGCACCTTTACACCTGGGAAAGTGACCATTTTCAATGTGGCAAAGAGTGCATATTGACTTTTCTGGGTCATTCATGAACTCCATGTCTCTGATTGCTGTGGATGCTCATTCAAAGTGGCATGAGGTCTTACCAATGAAGTCATCAGAAAAGTCTGTTTCAACTCTGAGGAGTATATTCTCCAGAAATGGCTCACCAGAATGAATTGTGCGTGACAATGGACTACATACACGTCAGAAGAGTTCAGACTATTCATGAAGAAAAATGGCAACAAGCATTTCAAGTCAGCTCCTAACCACCCAATGGGTTAGCTGAAAGGTTTATCCAAACCTTCCAAGAACTTATTTGAGCCAACTGCATCCAACAAGATGGACACATTACAGTCATCGGACTTACCTCTCAGTGATGATCATGTCACTGACAACAACCTGACACCTGCAACAGAGAAAGTTGTTTTTGACAAGAGACCGGCCAAACCTGATTCCACTCCACAGATCCAAAGGCACTATACTGAAAGGAACAGAGCACAACCAAAAACACTGGGTCCTTAGTATAGTGAGGTTAGTTATGGACCGTTATTAAAAAAAAAGGAAAAAAATCAAGAGAATATTGTTATTGTGAGAGCATGTTTATTTGAACATGGTCTGTTAAAGGGAAATTGAATGTTGTATAGTTTTATATTACATGAATCTAAAGGGAGAGGAAATGCAGTGTACGGATCTATTTCTTTTAGCACAATGACTCCCCTTACACTAATTATTGACTGACAACTTACACATGCACATTGATTTGTTGCTCTCTCTGCTAAGTGAATTTTCACGTTAACTTCACCTCCGAGTGTGTGCCTTTATTTAATTGATATGTAGTTGTACAGACACAACAAACATGATCCTTCCTGAACATTTACAGCAAGAATCATGGTCTCTGATTCGCATCTGTTAATGCTGGAGTTCTTTTTCTCTTCTCAAGATACGTAGGTACTATGGCTCATCATTATGAAGAAAACTAAAATTAAAAGAAGCAATTTAAGAAAACAAGTATTAACTTTTCAGGAAAAGTAAGTACATTCCATGAAAAATCATAACTGAGGAAAGTGGTTGCTTTGTTTGACCGAGAAAAACTCCCTAAAAAATGTAGAACTTGAAAATAAACTTCACATAACATCTTGGTAGTGGGCTAGACTCTGGCAATAATTAGCAAGGCATAAATCAATTTACTATTAATGCTTCAGTGATTATATCTCAGAGCAGTTCTTGAATGCTGTAATGAGGGTCACAGTTGATTAAAGAAATACATTTTTGAGCTGAACTGAGCGAGAAAAGAAATGAACCAGTGAAGTATCACATACACATGGCAGCACTGAAACTACTTCAGTAACTTCCAGTCACATTGTTTAGGCAGCATCCAAGAAGGGTGGAGAGCTGATCGAGAACAAGCGAAGTCCTTGTTTTGCTGTATTGCTATGTTGCTGTAATGTATCATTACTGCTTTAATAGTCTACTCCAAACCCCAGTGCACAGCAAATTTTTGAGAAGGGGAAAGAGAATTGGTATCAGATCACTGTTTAAATCTCTACAGCTGCTTCTACCCCTGTTACTGTAATTGAGAAAATAAATGAGTACAATTAGCCCCCTAACTTCTGAACTGCCCTATCAAATACAAGATTTCAAGATTCAAATTTATTTATCATGTGTACACTGAAACATATAATGAATTGAGTTGTTTACGTTAACAACCAGCAGAACTGGGGGTATGCTGGGACATCTTGCCAGTGTTGCCACATATACCAGTGCCAACATAGCATTCCCACCATGCTCACCCTAACAACATAGAACACTAAACAGAACACAACAAACAATAAAATAGCTACAACAAAACAAGTCCCATTCCTCCCTCCCATCCATACACAGTCCCCACGCTCCAGCCCCAGGACTGGCTTCCAGCCCCAGGCCAATGGACTTGTCCCTGGGTTCATAGACATTGCGCTTCGACTACCCCAGCGCATTTGCAGGGAATAAAACAAAACAGTGCAAGAATTGCATGGATTTCCCAATAATTCCTTTGTCCACCAATCAGTGATTTGATCCACATCATGCCTCCTTGTCACAGCCACTGTAAAAACATCCGTGCACGGGACATGACACCCATGTGGTCAGGGAGTGTAAGCTCTGAGTTGTCAGTACGATTGTGAGGCTGGGAAAACAATAATGTACACAGACAGAGTACGGACAATGGCTAGAAAACATTCAATCAAATCTATATTATTGTGTTCAATAAAGAACACTGTATCACTACGTGAGCACAGAAGCTCTGGATCAAGTGGCAGACTGAACAAATCAGAAGAGATGAAACTCTGGTAGAAAGAGTACTTTGGTAAATTCGTAAATTGGTTTACTGTTGCCACATGTAAAATGTGCAGTGAAAAACTTGTACTTACCTTTCATACAGATTACAGCAGTGCTTTGATGTAGTACAAGGTAAACTGATAACAGAGAGCAGGGAAACGGGCTATGGTTACACAGAGCATGCAGCAGAGGTAGACAATAAATTGTCAGGTCATAACGAGATAGAATGTGAGATCAAGAGCCCATCTGATTGTAATCATACAACAGTCTTAAAACGTTGGGATAGAAGCTATCCCTGAGCCTGGTAATACATATCTTCAGGTTTTTGTATCTTCTGCCCGATGGGAGGGGTGAGAAAAGAGAATGTCTTGGGTAACTGTGTCTTTACTGAGAAAGTGAGAAGTTTAGACAGAGCCCAGGGAGGGGAGACTGGTTTCTGTTTTGTGCTGAGTTGTGTCCACAACCCTCTGCAGTTTCTTATGGTCACGGGCACCGCAGTTTCCACACCAAGCTGTAATGCATCCAGATAGGATGCCTTCTATGGTGCATTGGGAATTGGTGAGGGTCAAAGAGGACATGCCAGATTTCTTTAGCCTCCTGAGGAAGTGCTTGTAAGTTATCTTGGTGGTGCGGTAAATATGATTGGACCAGATCGGACTATTGGAGATGTTCATAACTAAGAACTTGAAACTATCAATGTTGTCAACCTCAACACCACTGACATAAACAGGAGTGTGTACTCCGCCCCCTTCCTGAAGACAATGATTAATAAGGAGTGGGAGGAATAAATGGGTGGTCAAAGGATGGGTGTCTGAAAAATTAAAAGGAAGAGGAACATAGTGATGCACCTAAACTCAGTCACAGACTTTTTAAAAACCAGGCTAACATAATTCTCTAGGGATCAGGTATCTGTGTACACATCAGCTGTGAAATGCATAGAGTTTAAAGTTCAAAGTACTCAATTCTTGGCACCCAAAATATGATTATCAATTACGGGAACGTCCTCAGCCCCTAAAGAGCATGCAGCAGCTATCCATTCTCTGGAGAGTCACAGCATTTGAATCTCAGAGGCTGGCGTGGTTAGGAGCATCTCATAGCATTACTAACAACCACAAAACAAAGAAACCCAAAAGATACAATTAAAAAAGACTGTCAAAGGTATAGAATGCATGTGTTATATTATTCTGAACTATCCTTTTGCATATTTTTCTCATCAGCTTTCACCTCCCTTATGTCCTTTGAAAGTATACTTACTACCTCACATTTTTAACATATATTATTTGTGTTTTTTGCATGATTTTTAATCTATTCAATATACATAGTACTGTAATTCATTTATTTACTATTTTTTTCCTTCTTTCTACTATATTATGTATTGCACTGAACTGCTGCTGCGAAGTTAACAAATTTCAGGAGACGTGCCGGTGATAGTAAACCTGATTCTGACTCTGTGGCATTTGTAAGCAGGATATACAGTATTTCATAAGTGCCATACTCAAACGTAAGATAGGCTCACAGAAGTTACTTATTAGATGGAGATTAACACTTTGGTTGTCCATTTCCACATGGAAGACTACAAGTACTTATTAAAATATGCAATAATCATCAATATATAAAGGAATCTTAATATTACATTGCGACTTTCAAATATCTTGATAAGTATAGCCATATGGATGTAACTGTTCAGCAGTCACAATACAGAAGAAACTCCCCTGATCAAAGGGAGAAGCTGGAATTCCCATTTGTAGTACTTAATCTGCTTCAGTATGTACACTATGTGCACATGACAAAAAAAATATTAATTAAAAAAGATTAATTCCATAATTATGCTATTTACCATACTCTGAACTTTAAAGCTTTAGAGTCCAAAGAAAAACATATCAGAACTATATTATTTTCTTCTGCAAATTCTATTATTTTCACATAATTATAATCATCCTGATCTTAAAATGGATGTTTTTATAATACACATTGCTGAACATAGACATGCACCCTTTAAGTTCTATCTTAAAAGCTAAGTTATTTCTACATCTTTCTCTATGTTTACTATCTCTTGCTCATGCAGATTAAAGTCGGCAGGTTTTTTCTATGAGAGGGCAATTAAATGTCCTGTGCTGGATTTGACCTTCTTGTTTAGGTTGTCTGGTTGTTCACATGACAAATTGCTGAAAGTGTCAACTGGTAATATTGTGGAAAGGGAAACCAGGCACTGAGCCCTGAGCCAACAAGGTAAAGAGGTGTTTCATCAACTGTTGGGTTGTAAAATTGACAACAAAGCATAACTTAGAGAACATGAAGTTAAAGTCATATCAGGTAGGGAAGAAGAAATAAAGACAGAGGAAGAAAGTTTGGTTTAAGAATGAGAAACAAATTGGATGGAAAGGAAAAGTACATTAAAAAATACCTGAATGAATGAGACTCCACATTTGTAAGTATTCATTTTCATCTTAGAGAATTTATGTGGCAGCAATGTACATACTTAACACACCAGTAATAGTGTTCTTAGATTGAAAATTTAACTTTTGGTGTTTGGTTTAGTTTAAACCAACTGCATAATAAAAAAAAACAAAAACAAAAGAATCCAAGCCCACATTGGTTTTCAGTAGTGGACAAATTCAAAGCTGAGGTGAAGTGACTGGATAATAACTCAAGGGTTTGTCTGCTTAACTGAACTTAACCAACTTACCAGTGACAATTACATGTAAATAATTGCAAGTAATATGACTTTTGAATGTAGCCCTGTATAACATGCAAACCAGTTTTCCCATCCACTGACTTCGCACTGCCTCAGGAAAGGATCCAATACAATCAAGCACACCTCCAAACCCAGAGATTCTCTCTTCTCTCTCCTCCCATTTGACAGAAGATAAAGAAGTTTGAGAACATGTACCACCAGGCTCAAGGGCAGCCTCTATTCAAGTCCAAGTTTATTATCATCTGACTGTTCATACTGCCTATACAAGCAAACGAAGCAATGTTCCTCTGGACCACAGCGCACCCACACACCTTATATCACACACAGCATAAAAACCAGAATATTGTACTATAAATAACAATAAATATAATTCAAAATTGCTGCAGTAAAGCGTAGCACAGGTAGACAGTGAACAGTACAGTAAACAGCTCACTGTCCTAGTGATGAGACCTCAGTGGTAGCAGGGTCTTCATTAGTCTCACAATCTGAGGGAAGAAGCTGTTACCCAGTCAGGCAGTTCTGGTCCTGGTTGTCCTGCTCCTGATTGTAGTGGGTGGAAGAGACTGTAGGGTAGGTGGTAGCGATCCTCAACAATACTTCGGGCCCTTTGTTGCAACATTCCCAGTAAATGTCACAAACAAGGGGGGGGGGGAAGACGTCAATGATCCTCTTGGCAGCTTTTACTGTCCTTTTCTCAGTACTGTTGTACCATTATCAGACTCTCAATGGACCTCACATGTGAAACATGAACTCCTGATCTTTCAATCTACCTCAACATGGTCCTTGCACTTTATTTGTCAATCTGCACTGTACTTTCTCTGGAACTATTATGCAATATTCTGCACTCTATTTTTTTTTTTATCCTCTTGCTCTACCTTGATGCACTTATGTAAGGCATGAATTGCCTGAGTAGCATGCAAACAGACTGGGAGACCGCTTTGCTGAACATCTACGCTCTGTCTGCCAGAGAAAGCAGGATCTCCCAGTGGCCACACATTTTAATTCCACATCCCATTCCCATTCTGACATGTCTATCCACGGCCTCCTCTACTGTAAAGATGAAGCCACACTCAGGTTGGAGGAACAACACCTTATATTCTGTCTGGGTAGCTTCCAACCTGATGGCATGAACATCGACTTCTCTAACTTCCGCTAAGGCCCCACCTCCCCCTCGTACCCCATCTGTTACTTATTTTTATACACACATTCTTTCTCTCACTCTCCTTTTTCTCCCTCTGTCCCTCTGAATATACCTCTTGCCCATCCTCTGGGTCCCCCCACCCCCTTGTCTTTCTTCCTGGACCTCCTGTCCCATGATCCTCTCGTATCCCCTTTTGCCTATCACCTGTCCAGCTCTTGGCTCTATCCCTCCCCCTCCTGTCTTCTATCATTTTGGATCTCCCCCTCCCCCTCCAACTTTCAAATCCCTTACTCACTCTTCCTTCAGTTAGTCCTGACGAAGGGTCTCGGCCTGAAACGTCGACTATACCTCTTCCTACAGGTGCTGCTTGGCCTGCTGCGTTCACCAGCAACTTTGATGTGTGTTGCTTGCAAACAAAATTATTTCTTTGTATCTTGATAGATGTGACAATGATAAGTCAACTTCCAATTTCCAGTTACATTAGGAATGTCTGTGGTCGGCAACTCCCATTTCCACTTACCTTTAATTTAATGTCCTCAGATTTTCGGTATTGATATTGGTTTATTATTGTCACATGCACTGAGATACAGTGAAAATCTTTATTTTGTGTGTGATCCAGACAGATCATGCCATATCTGGTTATATTCTTTCCTGTTCAACTATTTACCAGGATACCGCCTGGATTGGAGGACGTGCTGTGAAGAGGGGTTGGACAAACTAATGTTGTTTTCTCTGAGTGCTGGAGTCTGAGGGGAGATCTGAGTGAAGTTTATGAGATTACAAGAGGCATTGTTAGACAATTGGTATGTTTTTCCCTAAAATCAAATTTTCTAATGCTAGAGAGCATGCATTTAATGCGAGAAGGGGGTAAGTTCAAAGGACAAGTGAGGGCAAGTTTTTTTTTACACAGTGAGTGATGGGTGCCTGGAATGTTGACCATAAGGCCATAAGACAAAGAAGCAGAAGTCGGCCATTTGGCCCATTGCGTCTGCTCCGCCACTTTTATCATGAGCTGATCCGTTCTTCCATTTAGTCCCACTCCCCTACCTTCTCACCATAACCTTTGATGCCCTGGCTACTCAGATACCTTAAATACACCCAATGACTTGGCCTCCACTGCCGCCTGTGGCAACAAATTCCACAGATTCACCACCCTCTGGCTAAAAAAATTTCTTCGCATCTCTGTTCTGAATGGGCGCCCTTCAATCCTTAAGTTATGCCCTCTCGTACTAGACTCCTCCACCATGGGAAACAACTTTGCCACTTCCACTCTGTCCATGCCTTTCAACATTCGAAATGTTTCTATGAGGTCCCCCATCATTCTTCTAAACTCCAAGGAATACAGTCCAAGAGCGGACAAACGTTCCTCATATGTTAACCCTCTCATTCACGGAATCATTCTAGTGAATCTTCTCTGAACCCTCTCCAACGTCAGCACATCCTTTCTTAAATAAGGAGACCAAAACTGCCCACAGTACTCCAGTTGAGGTCTTACCAGTGCCTTATAGAGCCTCAACATCACATCCCTGCTTCTATACTCTATTCCTCTAGAAATGAATGCCAACATTGCATTCGCCTTCTTCACCACTGACTCAACCTTAAGGGTATCCTGCACGAGCACTCCCAAGTCCTGTTGCATCTCAGAACTTTGAATTCTTTCTCCATTGAAATAATAGTCTGCCCATTTATTTCTTCTGCCAAAGTGCATAACCACACACTTTCCAACATTGTATTTCATTTGCCACTTCTTTGCCCATTCTTCCAATCTATCCAAGTCTCTCTGCAGACTCTCTATTTCCTCAGCACTACTGGCCCCTCCACCTATCTTTGTATCATCAGCAAACTTAGCCACAAAGCCATCTATCCCATTATCGAAATCTTTGATGTACAACGTAAAAACAAGTGGCCCCAACACGGACTCCTGTGGAACACCACTGGTAGCCAGCAGCCAACCAGAATAGGACACCTTTATTCCCACTCTCTGTTTCCTGCCAATCAGCCAACGCTCTATCCACGTATGTAACTTTCCCGTAATTCCATGGGCTCTTATCTTGTTAAGCAGCCTCATGTGTGGCACCTTGTCAAAGGGCTTCTGAAAATCCAAATATACAACATCCACTGCATCTCCTTTGTCTAGCCTACTTGTAATTTCCTCAAAAAATTACAATCCGTTTGTCAGGCAGGATTTTCCTTTAAGGAAACCATGTTGAGTTCTGCCTATCTTGTCATGTTCTGCCGAGGATGGTAGTGGAAGCAAATACAATGGAGGTGTTTAAGAGGTGATTCAGGAAAATGAATACAAACAAAATGCTGAAGCTTTTACCCATTTCCTTTCCAGTGCTGATGAAAGGTCTCAGCCCAACGGGTCGACTGTTTATTCCACCACCCCACCCTCATTCATGCTGCCTGGCCTGCTGAGTTCCTCCAGCATCTTGTGCATGGACCTCAACACTTTTACCTCTCTTGTGCTGAAGATCCACCAGGATGTTGTCCAGGATGGAATATTTCAGTTATGAGGAGGGGCTGGATAGGTTGCGATTTTTGAGGGGAGAGAGTGAGAGTGAGGACGTATAAAATTATAAACAGCAGATAGTAAGAAATGTTTCCCTGTAGTGGAGTTGTATAAATCCAGATTGCGAAGGTTTAAATGAAGGGGAAGGAGGTTGACTGGGAAATGGGGTAGAACGTTTTATTCAGAGACTGGCTGGGATCTGGAGCACACTCCCTGAGGGGTTGGTGGAGGGAGAGACTCTCACAGTAACTATCCAGGTGAGCACTGGAATTGCCTGGACATAATGGCTGCAGTGCAAGAGCTGGAAAATGGGATTTGTATGGCCAAACCACGGTGGGCCATAGATCCTGTTTCTCAGCTGTAAGACTCTGCTATGGTTAGCAAAGTAAGTGCCTCCCCCCCCCCGGTGCTGTGTGCTGAGCCCACAGGCCATTCTGGGCACTCTACTTACACATGACAGCACGGTCAAAACCCCAAGCAATCATGTTGATTGCACAACAGTGATGAGGCTCATCAACAATGGTGATGAGACAGCTTACCGAGAGGAGGTGGAAGAATTCCAGGCCAGTAACCTCCTCCTCAATGTCAACAGGATAGAGGAGATGGTTATCAGCTTCAGGAAAACCCACACCACTCGCACTCCTCATCACATCAGCAGCACAGCAGTCAGAACTGTGAGCAATTTCAAGCTCTGCTCACAAGGGCAAGGCAGCGGACGACGTCTTCATCGACTTTAGTAAGGTCCTGCATGGGAGGTTGGCCAAGTAGGTTCAGTCACTTGGTTGAAATAGTAAACTGGATTAGACTTTGTCTTTGTGGGAGACACCAGAGAGTGGTAGTGATGGTTGCTTCACTGGCTGGAGGCCTGTGACTCGTGGTGTATCACATGGATTAGTGGTAGATCAATGATCTGGATGTTAATGTAGTAAACTAAACCAACAAATGTGCAGATGTCACCAAGATTGGGGGTGCAGTGGATAGAGAGGAAGGCTATTAAAGCCTGCAGCGGGATCTGTATCAGCTGGAAAAATGGGCTGAAAAATAGCAGATGGAATTGAATGTGGACAAGAGTGAGGTGTTGTACTTTGGGAGGACAGAGAGCGTTGAACTTACACTATGAGCAGTAGAACAGAGGGATCTGGGAATACAGATCCATAATTCCTTGAATGTGGAGTCACAGGTAGATAGGGTCATAAATAAAGCTTTTGGTTCATTGTTCTTCGTAGATCAAAGTATTGAGCACAGGAGTTGGGATGTTATGTTTAAGTTGTATAAAACATTGGTGAAGCCTAATTTGGACAATTGTGTGCAGTTTTGGTCAACTATCTATAGAAAATCTGTTGATAAGATTGAAAGAGTGCAGAGAAATATTCAAATTGTTGCCAGAACTTGAGGATCTGAGTTATAGGGAAAGGTTGAACAGGTTAGAATTTTGTTCCCTACAATGTAGGAGAATAAGGGGAGATTTGATAGAGGTATATTACACAAAATTATGAGGGATATGGACAGAGTAGATGCAAGCAAGCTTTTTCCACCGAGGTTGGGTGAGTCTAAAGCTAAAGGTCATGGTTTAGAGTGAAGGGTAAAATGTTTGCGAGGAACATAAGGGGGAACTTCTTTCCCTATAAGGGTGTAGTGAGAGTGCAGAATGAGTTGCCAGCGGGAGTGGTGGTTGTGGGTTCAGTTGATTAATAGTTTGTCATGGACTAGATAGACTGAAGGATCTCCTTCCTTGCTGTAGTGTTTTATGACTCTATGACAACCTCTCACGGTCCTAGAACAGATCCTCTATGGTCAAGAGAGCACAACAATGCCTCTAGTTTCTGAGGAGCCTGAAGAGAGCTGGTCTCTATACTCCAATGCTCCAACGACTGTCTACCGAAGCACAGTGCAGAGCATTTTTACATGCTGTATCACTCCACGGTACAGAAGCTGCACAACAGCAGACAGGAGGGTAGTTAACACTGCCCAACGCATCACTGGCACCAGCTTACCTGCCAAAAAACATATATACAAAAAGGTGCCAGAAAAAGACCAGCAATATCATAAAGGATCCCACCCACCCTCCTAATGGACTGCTTGTCCCACTCCCATCAGGGAAGAGGATACGTAACATTCATGCCAGGACCACCAGACTGAAACACAGTCACTTCTTCCAAGCCATCAAACTGATCAACGTGCCCACCCGTTAATCTACACCACCACTACACAAACATCACCTAGCATCACTTTATGTACTTAACAGTTACATGTAAATACAATTTTATAGGATTGCTTTTATATTTATGTATTTTTGTTTTTATTGTGTTCTTTATGCTTATTTTGTTTTATGCTGCATCAGATCCTGAGTAACAATTGTTCTGTTCTTCTTTACATTTATGTACCGAAGTATGACAATAAACAATCTGGAAATTCAATATTTAAATCATCATCTGTCCTGGGATCATGGGTTGAATTCAAGGTTTATTCTGCATTGCCTTGAATTCCTCATACCCATATTATTATAAAACAATTTTACTTCAGCGAAAACATAAAACAAAGTTTAATATGAAGAAAAAAACATGGCACAGCAATTCCACTTGATTTATGGGTAGCATTGTGATTTGAAGAGAGTGAACTTTGACCTTTATATTTTAAATGCTGGCAGTCGGACTTCTTAAAAAAGCAAAACAAGAGCAAATCCCCCATAAAATACAAGACTAAGTGGATTTTTTTTAAACTTTGAAAAAACTCTTAATGTGAAACAGTTAGTTGTGGTTTCATGGGAGCATGAAATCTTGCAGGTGGTATATCAGTGTTATTAGGCTGCAGAACACGATAATTGTTAGCAGCGTATCGGGAAAACACCATGCAGTTCATTTTCAGTTGCTACAATTGCTGGTGGAAATAGAAACAGGCATATACTCCATGCTGTGTTGCAGAATAATGAAGTACGCATTCACTTTGCTTTGGAAATACAGCTTGACATTTTACAATTCCTAATTAAATAAGGGTGTCACCTTGCAATTATCCAATGTTAAACAAAGTCCAACTGTGATTCTAGGTCTGCCTAATTTAAATTTTGGTATTTTGAACATTGGAAATAACTTCCCCATCTCCGACCAATGCTAGTAAACCTTTTTTTTTCCAATGGCTGTCATTAACAACTAAATTCAGACAGTAATGAGCAAAGAGAATTATTAATGGTAATGGCATTCACTGCTTTATCAACACAATTGCAATGAGTGGGAAGGCAAATCCCCTAAGACCCAAAAACATCATAGAAGCAGCTGCATCCAAAGCTCACACTTACAGACGTTGGTTGGGATTTTTCCTGTGATTATAACCTAAATCCAATGGGATTGTGCTGGAGCATGAAGGAAAATGAGTCAGCGAAACATTATGCTAATTTAGTGTCTGAGTTGCACTTACGATTGCATTTCCCATGCCTATTGGAGCTGCTGCTATCTCCTCTTGTGTCCCACCCTGTGGAAAGGCTGGGGGACAGAAGCAGAGAGTGAAAGGATCCTTGGCAGATATCCATTGTGTTTGTCTTTGTTCGCATTACTTTGTGAAATCTCTATGGGAAAGGTGGTGGTGGACATCATTGAACAAATCTCTACCCCTCCCTACCACATAAAACACATTAAAATACCACTTTTCCAGCTCTGAGGAAAAGACCTTGGCCTGAATTTTTGACTCCCCTTTAATGCCACCTGCCCTGATATGTGTTACCAGCTTTTAGATTTTGTTGGATTTTTAGCATCTACTTTTTTTTGCTTAACTGAGGAAAATGCTCCTGCTTTATGCCAACGTGAGAGAATTGGTAGGAGTATCGTTGAATGCCTTTGCCAAAAAACAACGCCTTCACCACCACAGCATTCTCTCATTGCCGCAGCGAAACATCAATCTGTGTTTGTGGTGATGTTGGAACTTAAACCGGCAACCTTCCGAACCAAAGGTGAGAGAGCTGTCAACTGAGCTAAGGCCTGACAAATCAGTATTGATAACAGTATCTAATGTCTGCTGTTGGATCTGCCAGAGGTTAAACAATTCTACCAATTATTGGTTCTTTTGGCCTTTGGAAATAAAAATCAGGCAGCATTAAAACTGGCTGCGAATCACTGTCAGCCACTTGCCTGGTATCGTTCCAAACCACTAAAATAACCAGCAGTAATGACTCTGAGCAAGAAGGCCTTAAGGGCCCCAGTTCTCTGCCCTCTTTTATATTCAGACATAGAAGCTGATGCCAAGGATAGCATGAACAGCTCATCCAAAGCAGCTGTACACCAATGGAGGCTTCAGCCTCTTATCCTCAATGGGAAGAATCTTATTGTTTGTTCAAAGTTCAAAGCAAATTTATTATCAAAGTACATATATGTCAGCAATACTACATTGAGATTCTCGAGGGCATTCACAGTAAATGCAAAGAAGCACAATAAAATAAATGAAAAACTGCAGACAAGACGGACAACAACCAATGTACAAAAGACAACAAACTGTGCAAGTACAGAAAGAAAAAAACAAACAAAATAATAATAATGAATAAATAAGCAATAAATATCAAGACCATGAGATAGAGTTCTTGAAAGTGAGTCCATATATTGAGAGCTCATTGCTTCAGATTTGCGGATGCTTTCCATTCAGTCAGTGTGCAGATTCTCTGGTGTCAAGTGAGGAGAAGACACGAGGGAAGAAATGTACCTGAGGCATTCCTGCATAACTTTTAGAGACTTTTTAAAGAATGGACTTAGACCTGCCAATAAAGTAGCTGGTAGTGCAGCTTGTGAGAGGATAATGTTTGGCAAATTGAATCCCAAATAAGAGAAAATAAATGATAAAATGTAAAACCTCTTCAGGACACATGACCTTATGGGGTCAAGTTTGGATTAGAGCTATACTTAACTTTAGATGGAAGTTGAGTTTATTTACAATATGACGATAGACACCAGAAAAGTACTCTTGATCTAGAGCAGTAATGTATCCTTTAACCTTCCAGAAAGGCAGGTTTATTCATCAAAGAGCAGACCATATAATTTTCTTCAAAGTTCTCCATTCATTATTAATGCATTTGCTGCACAGTAATTATAAAATAACTCTGACAATGACCTTTTTCTATTAACAATATTTGAGTGGTCTGCAGTTCAGCTGTCAGCATTTGTGAGCTATGTGACCTTCCCACATAAGCACTTCATAGTGAATTTCTTAGTGCTAAGGAGTATTACCTCAATGGACTATGTATTAATTTGATCTGTATGAACATATGCAAAACAAATTTTTCATTGTATGTCCGTGCAGAATCAGGATTATTATTGCTGACATATGCCATGAAATTTATGGTTCTGCTCCTAAAACACTGAGATTGGTTCTTGTACTTCCCCATTCATGGTTGCAATGAGATGAGGGAATGTCCTGGACAGAGAGGGTCCTTCTTGATGGATGCTGCCTTCTTGAGGCATCATCTTCTGAAGATGTCCTCGATAGTAGGAGGCTGGCTGAGTTTACAACTCCTTGCAGCTTTTTCCAATCTTCTGCATTGGTACCTCCATGCTAGATGGTGATGCAGTCATCAGTCAGAATGCTCTCCATTGTAGAAATTTGCTAGAGTCTTTGGTCACATATCAAATCTCCTCAAACCCTTAATTAAATATTGCCACTGGAGTGCCTTCTTCATAATTGCTTCAAAATGTTGGAGCCAGGGTAGATCTTCAGAGATGTTGACACACGGAAACCTGAAGCTTCCCACCCTTTCTGACTTCTCAATGAGTATCTGTGTGTTTTCCCAATTTTCCCTTCTTTAAGTCCACAATTGATTCCTCGGTCTTACTGCCATTGAGTGCAAGGTTGTTGTGGAGACAGCACTCAACCAGCCAATCTATCTTACTCCTGAGTGCCTTCTCATCATCACCGGAGATACTACCAACAACAGTTGTGCCAATAATAAACCAGTTCCAATGATGTTAATATCCCTGAATTAGTTTGACGTTTGTTATTTTTATTTTCGTTACCTCACAGCCTGTTTCTCCACAAGTTTATATGCTACTCATGACTCAGGATTCACTCTAGTTAAAAATAGATGACTCTGACTAGTTATTGGGCTTGCAACATGTCTTACGTTTGTAAATGTTTTACTTTAAAAGCAGCCCTAAGAATTACACACATAATACCTATGGGAATGGGAATTGATTAGAGGAATTATCAATTAATTGCTGATTAATTAGTGACTGATTTCTTTTCCTCTTGCTGTTACATGATAAGTGCTTCATATTTTATTGTGATCTTTAATGTTGCTAAGGGCCACCAGGACTGGTGCAGCAGGCATTGAAAACCTTGGCCTGTTCATGGTCTGCACACACTTCTCATAAACTTATCGCCTTGGAAAGCAGGAAAATGAGTAAAGGATCCAGAGAAGGACAACCTTGTGGGAAAGGAGAAAGCAGGAAGGGTGGTAAGACCATTAGGAGAGGAACATATCTATTTAGAGTGTTTACGGACATCACTCTTAGGGCTAGCAAACTGACCATTCCTTCTCTTTCATCTCCCTGAACAATGTTTGGAATGCATTTCCAATTGTGTACAGTTTATCAATGTGTTCTCTGTAAAGATGTACAGACACATTGCTGAAAAGATCCTCATCTGAATGACAAATAGTCCACTAGATACCTGAACATCAGTGAAGCTGTCCCTGCTGAAATCCTGAAGCATGCCCAGGACAAGAATGGGCCCACACCAATATATATTTTCAAGTTGCGATACTTTCAAGCTAGAGATATTTGTAGCGTTTTCTAGATGTAAGAAAAAAGTCAGGAAGGACATTCCATGGATCAGAATTACAGGTCCCAGCTGGTGTAGTGAATGATAAAACATTGAAGAATTTAGCTCAGCAGGGGACTTTGAGTCACCCTCCAGCTCATTGTCTGATCCTCGGCAATGTTGACAGGAAGGGCTTCAGAATTGGCCCCAGGCAATGGAGACAGGAAGGGCTTCAGAACTGGCCTCAGTCTGAGTTGGCAAGAAATTTATGCCATATGCAGAGGACCTGGTAGATGGTGGGGGGGGAGGGGGAAGGTACTTGGCCAGTGTCTGGTATAATACCATATAAACTAACATCTCCAGGAGAGGATGGCTAATGACTGGAGAGAGAAATAGAAGCTTTAAGATAGTGAACCAAATAAGCATCCTCAGATGATATGAGGTACTTGTAGAAACTCCATGGGAAATATCAAGCATTAAAATAAGGCTTGATAATGAATCTCTTCATTATGCACATACTCATGTCAAAAATAAGAACCTGGATAGAGAAATGAGAAAGGGTGACTGTTTCTATTAATCTGCCCTTTTATTTTTAATTTTGATTTCTGTGGTGCTATAAAACCCAGCAACGTAATACGTTATTGCCATCATTGCCAGTATACCACATTTTGTTCTTAATGCTGGACCAGATGTCAAGAAAGGAAACTGGAGGCCTATTAGTCAATGAGAAGTACTTCTTGGAATTTGCTTCAGATTATAAGAACTATATCTCTAGTGGATCTTACAGAGCTTAGGCATTTCAAGCTATTCATGTAAACATGATTTCAGCTGTACGGAAAACATTCTTCTGTTTTGCAATGTTTAAGCTTCCCAAAATTTAATTTTACAATGTAGCTCTACAACATCGATCTTGTTCTATAGAAATAAAAAAGAGTGTTAAATCATTGATGAAGCTTTTTTTAATTTAATAGTGACATCAGGATATCTTAAAATAAAAACCATAATTACTATAAATGCTAGGCAATTTACTGTTACTTAGTCTGTTAATGATTTTGTTGAGATTTTGATTCTGATTTTGAGATTGTATCAACTCTGTCACTTTCATGTGTTTATATTGCTCGTTCATTGATTTCCTGTTTTAGAATGGTGTATTGGTATTGAGATTTTCAGATTTGAAATTTTTAAGTGAATGTAAATGAAATAAAATTATTGACAAGCAAGAATGCCTTGTCTGAGCAATCTCTGAATTGAGCTTTAAGTGCAACTTCAAACCCACATTAGCAGAGAGACCAAAGCGTTCAGTGTGCAGCAGGTATAAAGCAGATGCTTTAGGGAAATGGCAGGCAGCAATGGACTTCCCTCAGGGAGGAATCCTCGGAATGTCAATAATTGCCATGAAATTTGAGACAAAATCCAATTCTCGGGTTTGTGACCAGAATTTTAACGCATTTCAAGGTTTTCGTTGACCTGTTAATGATGTAGGCCAGAGGCCAAAAGTGCAAAGTCTCCTTGGGTCATAGGGAAACTGGAGGTTTATAAATGAGTCAATGTGTTCTTAAAAAATAATGCAATCACTGCTGGAGAACACTAGGTAAATCTTTCCAGCAATATTTTTGCGCATATTGACACAGAGCATTTTATTAAAATGTAAAGCAATTAGGAATACACTCCAAGCATTGTGTCAGGAGGTTCAATAGAATTTGTGGTCACTTTATTGGTTTTGAAGCGATGTTTTCCTATATTTTTCTCTTGAATTCTCCTGTCAATTCTAATCCATACTAGTTCACAGTAGGACTGATGGTGCCCTTCCCATGGCTTAATGTATGAGTCCATGGCCAGATCAGCCATGATCTTATTGAAATGCGGAGCAGACTTGACAGGCCAGATGGCCTACTCCTGCTCCTATTTCATATGGTCTTAAGAGTCAGGAAATGTATGGTAGTAATGGAGCCAAGGGATTCCACTGAGGCACAATACTGTGGGTGGATTCTGACAATGAACTGGTTGCACAGTAATGGCAAAGAATATTGGCAGTACTTCTCTACACCATGAACTAGGCATGTATCAATGTTCATTTGGTGACTAAGTTCAGCGCTCAGAGGACTATTCAAATACCAGGTGTGAATGGGAGTAAAATTGACACAAAATTTCCTGAAAGGCCTGACTGGCAAATAAAGAGGAAACTTACAACAAACATCCCAAATATTTTTTTCTGAATTGGAGTTATAGAATCATACAGCATGGAAACAGGCCACCAACCATCGACCAACGTGCATATGTACATATTAATTCCCTTTTTCAAATCATGGCCTACATACTTCTATGCGTGGATAGAGTCCATTTAGCATTCATCTAGACACTTCTTAGATGTTCTGAGATTTTCATATAATCAGTAATGGGAAAACCAGTAGAAAGAAATATCTATAAAGCAGTCTTAAAAGTTTTACCGATTTCCCTCCTTAATCCTGTCTATTAGATGATAGTTCGAATTTGAAATCAACATTTATCCATGATAAGTGAAGGATATTTGACAACGTGCAATCCTGGAAATGTTTCAATAGTTAATGAATTGATTCTAGTATTCCCTCAGATACAGAAAATGCATATTAGATCTGAAGTGAAGAGAAATGAGCAAAAATGCTTTTAAAATTTGCCAAGAAACTGGAGAAATATGATATTAGCCCAATTGCTCCTAATATTTTAGGATGCTTTGCACTATTGTAAATCCAGACCTTTATCCTTTAAGTGAGCTTTCTTTCTGTAGGAAGTAGACTATTTTAATGAGCGGCAGAAGTTTTTCGCAATCATTGAGTACATTTGCATAGCACAAAAACTCTTTGATCTCTGACAGTAAAACTTGTCTGTACACCATATTTACAGCATCATTTCAGGGCAAAGTTTCGTGAAATACCATACCAGCTGTCCAGCTTCAGTCACTTGATGGCAGTATAGTTGCATGAAAGTACAGAAATGTAGTCAATGTCTTAAACTAAAAAGGATAAATCTGTGTTTTGGAATGATGGTTATTTGAAGCATATGGTTCCAATATAACTTAGATCAGCAAGATATCAGTCAGGGAAAGAAGGTAACTTTTTTTTTGAAGTGACAAAGGCTGCGAGTTATTGACAATGAGGGAAATTTTCATCTTCACTGCATGGGCAGTGATATGGCTGAACAAATTCTAAATCTTCATTCTGCCAGATATTCATTTATTGATGAGAATTCTTTTCACCAATGCGACTATTGTTAAAAATACAGAACGTCAATAATAGTAATGAACAATGGTTGTTTCCTCCCTGATAATACATTCAAACTACTTTAAAAATCTTAATTTATATATCACCTCATATTTTACAGCCATTGAGTTCTTTTGAAGTGTAGTCACTGCTGTAACATGGGATATACACAACTAATTTTCACATAGCAATCTCCCAACTCCAACAATCTGTAATGACTAGATTACTTACTTTGATAATGGGATTGAGGGATTATATATTATACAGGACACCAGTGATAGCAGAATTTAATACAGAATTTAACAATTTCAAGTCACCACCTTGTTACTTTCTTCCTCTCTCCACAAATCTGGCTGTTTTCAGATCTGGATTTTTTCTGTTTCAATGTGTTGTATTTTTTACTTTTCTATCTCTAACCACAATTTTCTTAAAGTAACTTGGTCTGTGCTTTATCAGCGATGTTCCCTCTGTTCTTTCCTCCTCACCCCTTTTCTGAAACTGAAAAAAGCTTTGTTTTTATACTTTTTTTTCACTTCAGGTGAAAGGTTCCTGACCCAAAATGTCAACTCTGTTTTCTCTCCTTGGATGTCGGCTAAACTGATTAGTGCTTCCAGCATTTTCAATTTTTATTTTGAATTTTCAGCAGTTACAGTTTTTTCTCCCGCGGGGATAATGCCCCTGCTTTATTTGAAACAATGTCATGGGATCTTTTATTCTGAGACAGCAAATGTGGGACCAATAACTCCAACAGTACATTTCTTTAGTACCACAATGAAGTAATTTTGTGATCAAGATTTTGCTTTGGGACTTGAGCTCACAGTCTTCTGATCCAAAGGTATCAGTGTTGTCAACTAAGCTTTAATTGAACATCCAGTTTTGATGATAAAATCAGATATGTATGTTTGACTCTGCCAGTCATTAAACAGTTGCTTTTGCTCCATTGGAAATAAAAAATTAAGCAGGTTTAAAAGGCCTGTTAATCACTTCCTGATCTGATAGCATCTCAAACCAAATTTATCTCTAAGATTTTCTTATATTCCAATAATGTCTGTAGTACAAAAGTACTAATCTGTTGTAAACTAGTTAATGATGAACAAGTCATGAAGTTGAAATACAGGAAGAAGTTCTTGCTTTTTACCACTTTACGCTTGGACAAGATTTCACAGTGAAGCAGACTTGTATATTGACATCAAGAAATGTGTTGTTCTGTGAGTCTGTGGCTTTTCATGAATGTGTTTTAGTGAGGTGGACTTACTATTTTAAGGAGCAAATGATGGGAAAATCTTTCAAAAGATTTGCACTGTATGTGTGGCTTCCATTACTGACTTCACCCTATTGATTCCCTTCACAAAGCTGAGCATGGTTAGACAAATTTGCTTTGCTATTTAATCACAAGATGAATTCTTGACATAGGTAGAGTTTTAATAATAGTTTATTTTAACCTGAAGTAGACCTTGTGAAAATAGTGTAATAAGCAGCTCAAATACTCTATAAAAATAGAAAATATTAAATTTACTGTGGCTGCTATATTTGCTGAGGGCATTTGAGAACAGTCAAAGGGTTTGACTGGTCTCCTTTTCTCTCTGTCTCAGTCCTTTGAGAATATCCATCAAACTGTGTTGAAATGAATCACTGGAAGGTTACCAATGATCTCACTTATGCATTCCAATGAAATTTTATTTGTTTTTTTAAAATATTTTGTTAAAATAGCAAAGACAGGAGTTTCAGACTTCTATCTTACTCAACAAGATAGCATTCCTTCAGAAGCTCTTTACTGGACTGGTAATTTCAGGAATGGTCTTGAGAAGTGCTGGTGGCCTTAAGTAGAACGGTTGGCACTTTCTGACATCAAGACCACCTAGCTACAGATTCATGCACGGAAACAGAAGTCCCAAACCTGCCGGCTAAGCTTCATTGCCAATTCCCAGAATTGAATCATGTTGGAATTCTGTAGAAGGCCTAAACATTTTGCCAGCCTACTGCTGAATTTGGCAGAGGAGCGAAGAATTCATTTGTTTGAAGAGGAATGGCTGTAAGGCAAAGGTGTTAGGTAATTCATATTTAATATTTCCATGCATTGACTGAATTTCTACTAATGGATTTAATTGCTTCAAATGTTTTTATGTTTTAAGTGATATGTTTTTTTTTGATTAAAAAGTGATGATTACTTTTTTTAACAAGTCTTCAATGTGTCTGAATGCCCTTCCTTGGTTTGAAAGTTTGATGGTCCTGATAGCATTACTTCACAACCAGAACTTGTTCAGGTGACAAGAGCCATTGTTCAAAGCCCTGATGGGGCCATTTTAGATAAGGACAATTCCAGGTGGATGTGGAAACAGAAAAGGTTTATCTGAAATTTATGTCATCAGAAAGAATAGGCGAAACATCCCTGATGAAGGGCCCTGGCTCAAGATATTGTCTGTTCATTTCCCTGCCTAGATGCTGCCTCAACCGCCGAGTTCCTCCAGCATTTTGTGTGCGTTGTGGGTAAATCAATGCTGTTGGTACATTCTACTTGACTATGTGGACAAGTCAGAAATTTGAAATTTGAAATTTCTGACTCATGACCAAGATGGTTATTAGCTGATTCAAAGCTGTAAAAAACTATGTCCCAAAGCTGCCAACATCACCCACTGCAGGAATAGCTGGCAGAAGTAAATTTAAGTATTGGGTTTCCTGAAATTGAAATTGTTTTTTGGGAGCACTGCAAAGGGGAGGGAATGGATCAACCACTCATTTTTCACACTACCCAGTTTCTATTGGGCTGTCAGTATATCATCCCCTCTAACTGGTGTAAGTGCTGAAGATTATCGTCACCTCATTAAGACCAAATACAATTGTCTACCTCTGTAAATCACTATATGAACATGACACTTAATGTGTACTTATTTAATAATTCACTAATCCTGGGAATTATAGCAACATTTTTGAGGCAGGCTGTGTTCGGGGGAGAGTGGACTGTGTTTCTAAATAGTATCCAGTAGATTTTGTTGTCACTGTTATTATCCAGAATTGCCTATCCAGTTTTCTTGGAAGTGATCTTCACACAGATCTAAAATTCCTACTGGCCAGGTTACAGAAAACTCTGGGAACAGTCAATCTGTCAGACAGCTTCTTCAGAGAGAAAAGTTGAGTCAAATTTTCATGTTGATGACATTCCACTGGTATTTTAATTCCAGAATATAATCATTAATTCATGTAATGATGATTGCATTTGAGAAAATGAGTAACATCCCAGGTGGCATTCCTATGAAAAAAAAAGTTTGAATGGGACATCTACATGATTACAGTTGAAAACTCCATGGAAATAAGAATAATATTGGAAAAGGAAATTCCATCCAGAATTACATTGGAGAAGGTTGCTTCATTTCCTTTCTTGGCACTCAGGGTCATAAACTTAAAATCCAGGGATGGGTGCCAAGTGATAAAACATAAGTACATCCAGTGGTAAACTGCCACTAATTGTGAATGCAGCAGAATTTTAGAAATCACAACTGCCAAGTCAGCTATTGCCCACTGTGCACTTCTTAAAATTCCTTGGATGAATTCTCACTGTTTTGAGTGAATGAAAATAAATATTAGCACCAGAAAGAAAGGGAATTCTGTTTAATTAACTTCTGGTTTGCAACTCCTTCCCAAAAAATTATCAACTGATATTATTGTAAATGAATTGCCAAATTCTCCAAGAGTTTGTTATTATACTATCCTGTGCCAGTAGATTACAGGATTGATACACTACAATGCTCAGGAACTGGAAGCTGTTTTCTTCTGCAGATCTTGCTGGAATATAATTGAAGTATTTCTGGTGCCTTCAGAAACATCTGATACCCCTGCAAAGATTATATTTGTTAACACCATGGTGTATCTGCTGTTTAACATACATAGTTGCAGAGAGACAAAAGAATGCAAATAATGGGATCAGGAGCAACAAGAATATCAGGTCTTGCTACAGTGTTTCAACCTGAAATACTGACAATTCCTTTCCCTCTATTGACGCTGCTTGACCCCCCTGAACACCTTCAGTAGATTCATGATAGTAATGTAGCTTCACCAGATTGAAGTGTCTTTTGGATGTGCTTGATCCACTCCTGCTCTGGTGACCCTCGTTGAACCAAAGTTTGTCCCCTGGTTTGATGCCAATGAGAGAGTGAAGGACTGGCTGTGGCTGATTTGTTCTTCCCCATTTGATGGCACACAGCAATTCATGTGTAGTAAAGTTTGAGCTTTTCGATCTGTTCTTAATCCATTCTATTTAGCATGATGGTAGTGTTACAGAAGATGGTAGAGGCTATCATTACCCTAAAGATAGGACGACATCTCAGTCTTACTAGTGTTGTCAGGGAGAGATTCAGCCATAATAGAGAATAATCAGAGTGAGACCAAACATGTTTTTGTCTGTGTTGGTTCTTTCACTGGTTTCCAAAGGCCTAGTATGGTAATTATGTCCTTCAGGACTGTCAGTGCGGTCAAGAAGATGCCTTCAAAACACTCTTGGTGTAGGAGGTTGCAGCCCCTACTTGGAGTGTGTGCTCACTAGACTCAAAGTTTCTTCTGATTATGTTCAGCATGATTAGAGGCACAGTGGTGTAACAAATAGGGCTGCAGATTCACAGCTCCATCAATGTGGATTCAATCAATCCATGAACTTTGTACAGTTCTCCCTTTGACCACATGCATGTATGGGTTGATTGAATAACTTGTTACTCTAAATTGCCCCACATGAAAATGGCATGGAGGAAATGTAACAAAAAGAGTTTAAAAAAACTTAAACTGTGGCAGAAATGGAGGGAGGGAATAAACTCACCTTTTTTATGTGTTATAAAGCAATGGAAGTTAACATTTCAGAAATATTCAATAGTTCAATGTTTCAATTTAATGTCAGAGAATTACAGCCCAATAATATAAATTAGCTGTGAGGAGAATAATGCAGAGTGGATGTAGGCTGTGCATTAGCCATTACAACTTGATGCATAACTGAGTGACTCAAGAAAAAAAACTAACTCTTTGCTGTTGATAGAAGGACAAAGTAGAGGGAAGATCACGAGTGTGTGTGTGTGTGCCTGCATCTCTGCTGGACACTGATCACACAGATCTGTAATCAGAGACCAGATAGCAATTAGCTTGCTCATCGTATTAAGCCCCTGGGTTAGAGATGGAGCAAGAGAAAATGGAAAATATAAACAAATATTATTCTCAAAAAACAATCTCATGAAGTCCAGATGTAATGAAGCTTATGGTTCCTTATTGCTTTCTAAAGCTGGTTGTTTGATTCTAAGATATATTTATTGAAGTCGTTTTTTTTTAACACTAGAGTATATCTGTTTTATCCAACTGCAGGGAGCGGAACACTGTAACTGAAGACTTGGATTTGAATAAACCAAAATGAATCAGGCAGTGAAATACAAAAAAAAAACTTTCCCAAGATCAACTTTACTGTTTTAATGCTGTCACTTTCTTGCTAGTTTTACAAGAATGCACTCATTGTGCAAGGGGATATTGTGATCCAAAGAAAGATTTTAAAATAACTTCTGATAGATGTATAGTCCTTTTTAAACATTAGATTGATTAAGCAAAAGGCAGTTATTAACAGGCATCTGTCTGCTAGCACTGCTAATCATTGGGAGTAAATATGGATCAATATTTACAATATGACTCAATACTTAAAGCTTTATTTTATCGGTTTGAAAACACCACAATGTCATTCGCTGGTGATGCAGCTCAAAGTTTAAAAAGAGCATGGGAGTTTTTAAGCTTTCTTTTGGCAGGCTGAAATCATCACTGGGCCAATAAAAAGGAAGGAGGTGTAAGTGTAGCAGCCTTTCTTGGAGAGGCCATTGTTGGAGTGGACTAGTGTTAGAATGGTCTGGTTCTGGCTCAATAGGCTTGGACAAGAACAGGGTTGGGCAAGTACAGATGGTGGTTCTAAGTAGATGAGTTAGTTTCTAGTAAGTTCTCTTTTTACTGAGAATGGATCTGGAGCTATGGTCCTCGTACGAGATGTGGGAAATTTGAGAGACCACCAGTCTCTCTGATAACTACATCCACACAAAGTGCACCAAGCTGCAGCTCCTTAGAGGCCGTGTTAAGGAACTGGAGCTGCACTCAATTACCTTTGGCTCATACAGGAGAAGAGGAGGTGATAGATAGGAGCTACAGGGAGGTAGACACCTGTACATTGCTGGAGATGGGTACCTGGGTGACTGTCAGGAGAGGGAAAGTGAATAGGCGGCCAGTACAGAGTAGCCTGTGACAATATATATCACTTTGGATACTGTTGGGAGTGGGGTAACCTACAAGCAGGAAGTCACAGTGCATTGAGTCTGGCTCCATGGCTCAGGAGGGAAGGAGGGAGAAGAGGATTGCAGTAGTGATAGGGGATTCCATAATTAGAGAAGCAGAAAGCAGATCTGTGGACATGAAAGAGAGACCCAGAAGGTACTTTGCCTTCCAGGTGTCAGGGTCAGGGTGTGTCAGATCAGGTCAATATCATTCTAAAGGTGGAGGGTGAAAAGCCAGAAGTCATGGTACATATTGGCACCAACCACATAGGCAGGGAAAGTGTGAGGTCCTGATGAGAGAATATAGGCAGAAAGCTGAAAAGCAAGACCTCCAGGGTTATAATCTCTGGACTGTTCCCCAGCCACGTGCCAGTGAGTGTAATAATAGGAAGATTTGGCAGATGAATGTGTTGCTGAGGAATTAGTGCAGGAGGCAGGGTTTCAGATCTCCAAATCATTGGGATCTCTTCTGGGGAATGTATGACATGTACACAAAAGACAGGTTACACCTGAAACTGAGGGAGACCAATATTGTTGCGGGCAGGTTTGAAGAGGTGTTAGGGAGGGTTTATAGTAGTTTATCAGGGGGATGGGATCTGGAGTGATAGGACCGAGGGTGGAACAGTTGCTATACAAGTGTAGTGAGACTGTGAGGAAGGGCAGTCAGTGGGAAGAGGTAAAGTGTACTAAGGGGCCAAGCTCAAACAGAGTGAAGAATACAGGATTGGAAGTATAGTATTTGAATGCACGCAGTATACAGAATAAGGTTGGTGATCTTCTGGCACGGTTAGAGATTGGCAGCTATTATCCTGTGGGCATCTCTGAGTCACGGCTGAATGAAGATCACAGTCAGGAGTTTAACATCTGAGGATAAACCTTGTATCAAAAAGACTGGCAGGTAGGCAGAGGGCAGTAGGCTGGATCTGTTAGTAATAAATTAAATCAAATCCTTAGAAAGAGGTGACGCAAGATCGGAAGATGAAAAATCCTTAAGGGTTGAGAGAGATAATAAATCAAATCATGATGGAATGGCAGAGCAGACTCGAAGGGCTGAATGGCTTAATTCTTATGGTGTCAATTATCTAAACTGTTGCACCTAATCAAAAGGAAGATACAGAAACTTTTTATGTGGATATGTTGCTGTTGAAATGGTTACTAGAAGCTCACCATTTGGCTGTTGCACAGCATGCTAGTGGTTTGAATGAGGGCCCGTTGTTGCAAACTTCACACTGAGGCCTCCAGCGTTGCACTGTTTCCCCATATATTGCAGAGCTCTCTATAAGGGTCCAAGGCTGTGTCCAGCCAAAGTCAGGAAGAGCTGGGGGGGGGGGGGGGCTAGCATTCTAAAACCTAAAACCTATCAAGTACGGATAGTGTTATGTCTTGTAACTTCAAAACATTAAACTGATTCCAATGAGATGTGGATATCTGAAATAAGGATGTAAGTTCATCTATGCTTTAAGCTAGGCACACATGTATCATGTGATAGCATGATGATGTATGCAATTCATGTATTTATATATTTAATATAATAACTATGTACAGACATCCACAACATAGCAAATTTAAAATTGTCCCATACCAGCAAAAAGGTTTCATTGCTGTGGAGGCTTTCTTACTCTTGTGGGATGAAGTCCTTGCTGACAAGGCGGGGATCACTCTGCTTGGCAGGTGAGACCTGTGGCCGTGAAACAATCTCAGGTTCTGGGGCCTCCTCTGTGGTGGTTGTACGAGTTGACTCTGAGACTGCAGGAAGTGGTTCTCACAGCTCTGGACACCTTTCTTCTCATTCTCTCTCTCTGGATCTACTTCAATCTCTTTTCCTTTGTCATGTTCCTTTTCTCCATCTCTTCCTTTTTCTTCTTCTAGAATGTGCATCTTGATCTTGGGAAGGTGCACTTACTTCAGCGGAGTATTCTCTTACTGATCATTCTCTGACTCCCTTTACAAGCTGATCTCTCCTTTTGGTTTCCCCATCCACGACATCTTCCGACAAATCCTCTGTTTCTGTATCTCTATTGACTCCTTTCTTTTTGGCCTTCCATTCATCCAGCTGGGCTTTGGTCTTCTAATCTACTTTTTCAAGCAGCACGTTGTCTCCCATTTGAAGTTCAGGCAATGACCTTAATGGACGCAGAGTAGATGCTGGTTCTTTATACTCACAAAAGCTGAATGCTTGCAACTTTCCTGAAGCTCCTTGAATTCACTTCCAGCTTAAAACCAAGCTGCATTTTGTAAGTAACTGTCTGATTAACATATCAGAAGCTTCTCAGGTACATTGCCTACAAAAACTGTTGTAGACAGACCACTGCTTTCATCACTTTCACGATTCCTCTAAGCAGCTTGGTCCTTCCTTGGTCCAACATGCTTCTCATGTATCTTACAGTGTATCATTAAGCTCATTACTGAACTGACAATGCTCAGACAATCTCTTCATTTCATCCATGTACGCTGAAGTGGACTCCCCTTCATTTTGATTTCATTTATAAAATCTAAAACATTTTGAAATCAATGATGGCTTTGGTTTGGATAGTGTAGTCAGCTAGTGCAGCAGATAGTGAAGTCAGCTGAGAAGATCATCGCGGTCTCTCTTCCCGCCACTAGAGACATTTACACCACACGCTGCATCCGTAAAGCAAACAGCATTATGAAGGACCCCATGCACCCTTCATACGAACTCTTCTCCCTCCTGCCATCTGGCAAAAGGCACCGAAGTATTCGGGCTGTCATGACCAGACTATGTAACACTTTCTTCCCCCAAGCCATCAGACTCCTCAATACCCAAAGCCTGGACTGACACCAGCCTACTGCCCTCTACTGTGCCTATTGTCTTGTTTATTATTTATTGTAATGTCTGCACTGTTTTGTGCACTTTATGCGGCCCTGGGTAGATCTGTAGTCTAGCGTAGTTTTGTGTTGTTTTTTACGTAGTTCAGTGTAGTTTTTGTATTGTTCATGTCGCACCATGGTCCTGAAAAACATTGTCTTGTTTTTACTGTGTGCTGTATCAGCAGTTATGGTCGAAATGACAATAAAAAGTGACTTGACTTGACTTGACTTCTCAGTGCTTCTGCATAACTTTTACAATAGCACCAGAGCTCAATTCTGATGGTTTGGTTGAGGTAGTCAAACTTCAAAGTAATCTGTTTCCCTTTAAACCTAATGAACTCAGCAAAATTGGGATTCACTTCTCATTGGCTATTCATTTTCTTCAAAATATTGTCCCAATAGTTCAGTATACATGAGCCAAATACCCGTGGTGTAATCAAACTCATCAACATCAGAGGGTCAGGCAGGCTGTGGGCCTCGAGGGTGCAGAGGAGGGTGTCAAGGAGTTGAGGTTGGTGGTCTTGGAGGATTAGAGGATGGGGTGTCAGATGACTGGAAAAGGATTAGACCTGTTAAAACCCATTAAATGGTTTTGGAGAGTTGTGAATGGCATCATTAAGGTATTGGGGGGGATTAAGGTAAGAGTAGTTTAGTGGTGGGATGTACTGCAGGGTTGCTGCAGAAGAGAAGGTAAATTCAGGCTCCTCTTGGAGGTCCCACCATATTTCTAGGCAAGTACCATTAACAAGTGCTTTCAGAAAAACATGGTCTAAAATTTCCTGCAAGAATTAATGACACCTGATGTCATTTAGTATGTCAGACGTGGCAGACACAAGTACAGCTCATACTGGAAGTGCCCAAGCACAATTCCAGGATGAAACAAAGAGACCCAGATGTTGTTGCTACCATTCCAGTCGGGGTAAACTACATTTGTTTTTTTCAGGGTGCTGAAATAAATCAGTTTACTGGTCACAAGTGGTTGATGATTCCTCCCGAATTATCTTCTAAAAAGAATCAGCATCTTCAGAAAACTGAAAGTGGGAGAGAGGAATTTGAAAGGCAGATGCCTTAGGGTTCCAAATGTGTTTTAGCCTAAAAGTAACCCCAATCACTGACCTGCAGATCATTTGATGAATTAAATGAAGAGGTTTTCCTATGTTTGAATTAAAGTTAATACTTGGGTCATCTACACCAAGTCCAATGGGAAATTTCAGAAATAAAATATTTGGATTTGAAATGTGTCCACGCTTACTTTAAGTAAATAACTATATTAAAATGATCGCCTTGGCATTTTGTAACACAGTAATTATGATCAGTTGCAATATTTTAAAATAAACAGTATTCATAGTTTAAATGGTGCGTATTTCAAAATATTCCAGAAACAGGACATGCTGAGCATAAGAAGGAAAGAGGAAGTACCTTGTATTGAAGAATTAGTACACCTGCTGTGTTCTTTTGGCAATGGTTCCTCAGAACCTTCCAAATCGTTGCTTTCATCCTCCTCGGAATCACTTCTTTATTTTCCTCTACCTTCTCAGATATCACAAAGGCTTCTTCACCTGAGAGGGCACCCAGTGCAGGGGAAACACATATATCATGGAAGTTTGAATCAGGAAACAGCATTTTTCGAACCAGCATTTCATAAGGATCTGGTATTTTTACGATCTACTGCTACAGAGTTTGGTATAAATTCTTAGTCATTTACAATATATGCACTTCAGATACAAGAAGACAATGAGATAAAATGTGCATAAAATATAATACTACATTAGTATCAAGCTAATCTACACCACATGTGTTTGACATCTGTTTATAGTATTCCTTTACTGAAGTCAATTGAATTTGAGCTGTCTGTGGAATTTTTCATTTTCTCTTTAGTCCTCACTGCATTACCAACTTTCTTTCTGGTTTATTTTTTTCTTTCAAATAACCACTTTTTTTTTTGTATTTCTATCCTTGCTTTAGATTTGTACCTAGTCATCTGGAGTAAACAGTTTCTTTCAGTCTTTACGTTTCAGGTGAAATGCAACAAAAGATAACTTATGTTTTTAGCTTTTTCTGTCATGGCATCTCAGTGATGTCTGAAGTTAATTTCAGAGGCCCTGTAATGCACTCCTATCCTGGAATTTCCTCTGTAGCGAATTCAGGTTTCCAATTCATTTCAAACCATATCAAATATTAAGAAGTTTATTTTTTAGGTGCTAAATCTGTAAATTTTAATTATCAGACTATCCTTGGCAATGTATTATGAAGTAAGAATGTGGCCCACGCAACCATATGTGGTGTTCAATGCCAAGACTGCTTCAACTCAAGCCAGGCAAGAAGCTGGAAGCTTCCCTACCAGCTTACTATTAGCTTGCTTACTGCTGAAAGATTGTCCTCCATGTTCTACTCATAATTACTTTAAGTTGGTTGACTTTGAAAATGACATGCAAAACATACAGCGTCGGTTTTTGCAACTACGTTGTTGTACAGCAGCAAACATGAGTATAGGTTACTATTTTTCCAATCTAAGTGTTTATTTAACTTTTGATATTACTATTTAGGCCACATATTTCGAGAGTTTGAAGTTCAAATTGAAAAGAGAGCCTCTGTTTTTGTCTGTCTAGAGATTTTTGTAAGGATAGACAAGATCCTCACAAGTATTATTTCAGATTTTGTTGCTGGTGAAAATAATCATGTAGCATTCCAGAACTACATACTGAGGTCAATGCTTGAGCTTCACTTTCTACCTGTTTGACTTAAGATGATTGATGCAGACTCACGGCTGGAACTGATTAAAGGTCACCCTAGCTGTACTTGAGAATGGGGAATGTTGGGCAATATCTCCAGCAGGTAACCCATCTGAAAACAAGGTTAAACAAAAGGAATCAATTAGTAAAGAGTGTGAATGAAAGATATATGGCTTTGATGAATAACTTCTGCCTTTGGCCCCATGCAACTCTGTAGTAGTGTTTCCATGGCAGTAAACTCAACAAATATATATAAACACGCATGAGAAATCATGATTTTAATACATTGGGCAATGCCAAAGCTTACTGAGAAATAGCTTGTTTAAACAGGGAAAGCAGGCAAGTTGTCTCATCTTTGGTCTATTTCACTGTGATCTCTTTTCCCAAGATGACACCGGAAAGTGGCAGCACTTTATGTGCTGCTCCAAAGCGAAACATCAACGACAGGGGTATAAATACACAATACTAGACATTCCCAAGCATCATCCCTGATGAAGGTGGCAGAGTTTGTCATTGGAACATCAGTTAAAATTGATACCTGCACCAGGCTGGAAGCCCAAGAAGAGTTTGTTTGTCATGTACGCCAGGAAAACACTGAATCCTTTCGTGGAAACATTAAATATTCACATTTAGAACTACTATAGCAGAAATACACAGCCACATGGGTACTTCCGTAAGCAATACCATTTCAAGACATTTAAAACACCTTTCGATCTTCGATATCAGCGGACCTGGGGCTGCAGACTCAGGCTGAGTGTGCAGTTCCCCTTTAAGAAAAAGGAAACATGGATACTGTTCCAGCCTGCAGGTAAGACTGTGCCCTTAGACTCCCACTCCCTACTATCTTGCAGCCTCTGGAAAATAAAATTGAAGACCCAGAGCAAAATTGCTGTATCAGAAGGACATTAGTTACTGTTGTGTACATTGTCTCATGGAAACTTGGCTTCACCATTCATCGCAAAGACAGGACAGCTGAGTTTCTTAAAGGTTAAAGGCAGGGTATGCTTCATGCTTAACTCATCATGGTGCACCGATGTGGCAGTTCTTTCTCAGTCCTGCTCACCCGACCTGGAACAGTTAGTGGTCAAGTGTCATCCATTTTATCTTCTGAGTGAGTTTTCCACCTTCATTCTGGTAGTGGTGTACATTCCACTCTTGGCCAACGTCAGGCAGGCACTGGAGGAACTGAGAATCATGATCAACTGCCAGGAAACAGTGCACCCTGATGCCTTCCTTATCATTGCGGGGGGATTTCAGCCAGGTCAACTTGAGGAAGTCTCTGACCATCTACCACCAACATATCACCTATGGAACCAGAGGAGACAACACATTTGACCACTGTGACCACCATCAAGAACACGTACCGTGACACTCCACGCCCACACTTTGGAAAGGACATCTTCAGTCACCTAGCTGTACTTCTTCTCCTGGCATACAGGCAGAGATGAAAGACTGCAGCATCAGTGGTGAGGACCAGAAAGGTATGGCCAAGGGAGGCGGAGGAGCACCGATAGGACTGACAGGACTGCTCTGAATTGGTGGACTGGAAAATATTCAGGGATTCATCTTCGAATCAGAGTGAATATGTCATGGTTGTCACTCACTTCATCAAGACCTGTGCGGATGAGTGCGTGCCTTCAACAATATACTGGAACCTAAAGCCAAGGCTGAACAAGGAGATTCATAGTCTGCTAAGGACTAGATCTCTGGCATTCAAGGCAGATGATCCTGAACCATACAAGAATTCCAGGTACAACCTATGGAAGGTTTTATAAAAGCAAAAAGAAATTCTGACTGATTTGGGGTGGAATTGGATGCACATTAGCTGTGGCAGGATTTGCAGGCAATTACTTCATACGAGCCGAAATCTAACATTGTGAATGGCGGTGATGCTTCACTCTTGGATGAGCTCAACCCCTTTTATGCACACTTTGAAAGGGAGAATAAGACTATACCTGTGTGAATCCTGTGATCTCTGTGTAAGAGGCCAACATCAGAACATCTTTCGAGAGGAAGAACCTTCACAAGGTGTAAGGCCCTGGTGGTGTACCTGGTAGCGTACTGAACACCTGTGCCAACCAACCAGCAGGAGTGCTCAAGGACATCTTCAATCTCCCACACCTGCTTTCAGAGGTTCCCACCTGCTCCAAAAGGGCAGCCATCATACCTGTGCCCAAGAAGCCTCAATAACTATAGCCCAGTTGCACTTACACCCGCTGTGATGGAGTGTTTCGAAAGGTTGGTCGTGACCATAATCAACTCCTATCTAAGGACCTGGACCTACAGCAATTTAACTATCACCATAGTAGGCGACTCTTGAATCTTGAATAGGTCTATAGCAGATGCAGTCTCACTGGCTCTCCACTCTGCCTTGGATCTCCTGAACAACAGCACTACCCATGTCAGGCTGCTCTTTCTTGACTATTAGCTCAGAGTTCAACAAAATCATATCTCCAATTGTAATCAACAAGCTCCAATACCTGGGGGGGGGGGCTCTGTTCCTCCTTCTGCAACTGCACCCATGACTTCCTCATTGGGAGACCACGGTCTGAATCGGAAGTAACATCTACTCCTCATTGAGAATCAATACTGACACACCTCAAGGATGTGTGCTTAGTCCACTGCTTTACTCTCTCTACACCTATGACTGTGTGGTTAGGTACCATCTACACATTTGCTGGTTGCACACCTATTGTTGGCAAAATTGCAGATGGTGATGAGGAAGCTGGTTGATTGGTATTGCAATAACAACCTTGCACTCAGAATCTTCATCTCTGACGATCTACCCTGGATCCACCACATCGTTGCAATTACAAAGAAGGCATAACAGTGCCGACCTTCCATTAGAAATTTGAGGAAATTTGGTATATCACTAGCAAGTTTCTACAGATGTACCATGGAGAGCATTCTAACTGCTTGCATCACAGGCTGGAATAGAGGGGTCACTGCAGAGGATGGGAAATGCTGCAGAAAGCAGCGCACTCAGACAGCTCCATCATGGGCACGAGCCTCCATCAAGGGCATTGAGAATGTCTTTAAAAGGTGATGCCCTAGACAAACCAGAGCAGCTCTACCACAGACAAAACCCATTTTTGAGCTCGCAGGAATGCTCTCTACTTGCCTGGGTGAATACAGCTCCATCCACGCTCAAGAAGCTCAACTCCATACGGGACAAAGCAGACCATTTAACTGGCAATGCCATTTGGCTCTCTGAGCATTTATTTCCCATGATGCCATGCACAGTAACTTCTGCAAAAAAGGGTTCTCACCCACGTAGCAGCTGCTAAGCTTGCAGTCTCTATCACTAGCCAGGACAGGGCCGGCAGATGTACTGGAACAATACCATCTATAGAATCCTCTCCAAGCCACGCTGCATCCTGACTGGGAAGTCTGTCACAAATTCTTCACTTCTGGATCTAAACCCTGGAACTGTCAGCCCAGCTGCACTGTGGGAGCTACCTCTGATTGGAGGATTTGAATAGTTCGGGAAAGCAGCTCACCATGAGCAATTAGGGATTCTGAGGAAACACTGGACATCTACATTCAGAAGAATAACATCAAATTTATGAAAGTCTGGCATTAGGACAGTCAAATCAGTCCAATTGTTTTTAACAAGGATTTCTGCTGAGCTAGGCTACTTTTTCACATTCCCTGTCACTGTATCACATGTCACTAACACTCTACTTTCAACATGAAGTCATACAGAGATACGTAAAGAAACAGGCCCAGCAGAACATCAACCACACATCTACACTAATCTACAATAACTCCATTATTTTATTCACCCCATAATCTCATAGCCCCACCTCAGGTTCTGCCAATCACATTACACCAGGGGCAATTTAAGTGGCCATTTAACCCAGTACCCGGCATATCTTTGATATGTGGGATGAAACTGGAGCACCTTTGTGAACTCCTAAAATTGTGTTTGGAATATTCACATTAATCATTCAAAATTATCCCGCTTACATTCACAAATCATTTCACATTATATGCATGAAAATTCAGCCTTCTTGGCCTTGCCACGTGCCCATTCTCTGTTTATTTCTACATGCCAAGCAATTCCTAGGCCAAAAATCCTCATTGACTTTTCAGAAAATACAACACATTTAAGACCACTTCTCTAACATCACCCACATACAGACCACAAGGAGAATATTTCAAAATATCAGACATATCATCAATGACAAATATTAGAAACAGAGCAAGGATTACCACCAAATTCTCATGAAAAAACTTTAAACTGGCACAGAGGGAGATTAAAATGCAAATCATAAGCTTTTGTAATCTAAAACTCATTGCAAAAGTAGGCTTTGAACCAAGTTTGAAAGCATAGCTGGTACACGCAAACTTTGTTTGTTAGTCTCTTTGTGGCTTTTTTTTCATGCTTTTGAGAGGTCAACAGATTTAAAAGCAAAGACAACCATGATCTAGCAGCGTCTGGCCGATTCACATGGTGTAACATCTTCTGTACAGCTCCCACAATCTCCTCTAATTTCAGAGAATAGAGCCAGCAAAAGTGAAAGATGGATTAAATAAAAGTAGCATTACAGGGAAACATAAATCAGTGAAAATTGCAAGATCAAATTACAAGTATTAGAACATAGAGCATAGAGCAGTACAGCACAGGAACAAGTCTTTCAACCCACAATATTATGCCAAACCAGTTAACTTAGTAGTCAAATGGCCAAGTAAACTAATTTCTTCCACCTGCTTATGTCCTTTCATTTTGCTCACATTCACGAGCCTATCAAAACATCTCTTAGAAGTCTCTGCTGGATCTGCCTCTCTACCACCACCCCAGGCAGTATTGCACATCAACTAAAACTTGGTGGCTGCTTCTCTATTGAAGTAATTGAACCTAGTTCATGAGACATTTAACAGCAACATTAATGCCATTTTGATAAGATATTTAAGATAATAATCTATTAGTACACTGTACAGATGAGACAAACCAAATTACGAAGTCTCAAGTTTGATCCCTTATTGATAATGATTTCAGCTGACTGGGGTGATGAGAAAGAACTGACATCAGGAACTTGGGCATGGGAGGAGATTACTGATTACTGTTCAGTAGCCATTCAAAATATGCATCCATAGGTATAGACAGCACTGAACAAAGTTTTGTTGATCTCTGTGTCACGGAGCATAGTGATGTTAAGGCTACAGTCACAGAAGTAAATAGAAGATTCTAGAATGCATCAGCTTGCACCCAAATCTGAATCACTGACTTCAGGAGAAAAAGGTGGTAAACAAGATAGAAAATTAAAGGAAAATATTTAGGTCTATATTAAGAATATAAAATTGGTCTCCAAGCATTGTGTATAAGAGCTGGTATACAGTAATGCACCTATTCCATAACGTTTTTCCTGAGTATTTATCTTCATGTCTTCACCATGTTAACTGTCTGCGCGGAGGTTGGAAGCACAGCAGTTAAATTACAGAGCCAACATTCAGGCTGGACTACAGATCGACATTTGTTGATTCAAGTACCATCATGGCGCTATTTCAATAAGTCTGATGATAATGAGACTAC
This sequence comes from Mobula birostris, assembly GCF_030028105.1. Classification (NCBI taxonomy): domain Eukaryota; kingdom Metazoa; phylum Chordata; class Chondrichthyes; order Myliobatiformes; family Myliobatidae; genus Mobula; species Mobula birostris. The sequence goes on along the minus strand of NC_092372.1, from coordinate 61,463,954 downwards.
TGGACTATTATAAATTCGTGTTACTGTCATCAAGGGAATGAGTTTGTCATTCTTATCAGACTGAGTGTGTAGGTTACTCCAAAACCACCAACGTAATGCCTATTAACTACCTTCAGAAATGGCCTAACTAGCCTCTCAGTGCAGGCATAATAGAGCCAGCCAATAAACGCTGAGCTTGCTACCACTGCCAACATCCGGTGAAAGAAAAAATGAAAATTTGGAAGAATTTCTATCCTCTCAGGTTCAGCAGGGGTCTTTCAACAGCTAGTCATTCTGGACAAGTACAAGTCTATCTGGCACAAGAATCTTGATGCATATAAAAAATGAATAAATGATAGCAAACTCTCCTGTAGTACAATTTCTCTTTAAAGGCCTTTATGTTCTGTAAATTAATCTCTTCTGGGTACTGTCATATGTGAAAATACTTAATTTCTGGTTTTTGGAAGACATTAATGAAAAATAGCGTATCTCAGCCATTTGAACGAAAGTCAAACTCTGATCCCAAGAGGTAATGGCAGCAACTCAAGAGATTTGAAAGTGCATAATCAGTATTTTATTATAGCGTGTACCAAGCAGAACACGTTAGATAAATGATATTCAATCCATGCTGCAGAACGAAAGTTAAAATAATATACACTGCCAAAGTGTACATGCATCTTCTGAATAGATTGTAGACATTTGCACAATATAAATAACACACTTAACATTGCTAATTATTCCTCCTGATTCCAGAAGATGATGACTGTGCTACGAACCATATTTAATGACCAGGTGCAGAACTTGGCTTAGTTCTTTGGTTTTTTTAAAGCATTAATATTAGTTCCAATTTAGTTTAACAAATTGTTTCAGCTATTTGCACGTGGACCTTGTTTAAGTCGGTTCCTGGCTTCTCCAGTTGCATGAATGGAAATTTGTTCCATTGCTCATTCTTGGTCATCACTAAAAGCTGAAGCTTTTCCAAACATCAGATAATCACACTCTCCTACTTCCAAGATTCTGCATGTAATAAGTCAATGTGACACCGATTAAAGGAAACATTTAGGATATTTCAAGTGAAATGACCATCTTAACTGTGTGTGAATCGGCTGGGATCTCATTCAATGCTAGAGGGAAGCTTTTCATTTTAGGCTCCGTTTATGGGCTTTCTACAAAATTATATGTCCAAAACTTATTATTGCTCCATAAATGAGCACAGCCTCAATGTATCAGCTGTGTGGGGGAGACATTGATGGAGACGTGGGGGAGGAGAACACGGGCAGATTTGCTGCTGATCTCTCTCTGTCATCAGGACCTGGCTGGGAAATTTCTTGAGAAATAATGCCTCCTCTGGTCCATGATAGCACAAAGAAACTTAACCTGTTGAGAGCAAGTGGCTGAAGAGGATTCGTGGCTTTACAGGAATGACCGAAGAGCTCTGTTGGCAGCTGAAAGGGAGTCACCCAGTTCATGTGAGGCCCTATCTAGGCTTCCCATGTTGTGGAGCAGGAGGTAAAGAGCTATTGTTGCCTGTTGCTGTCCCAAAGGCACTTTACTCTCCTGCTTAAACACATCTTAAGCCATCTGTCATCTTGTTGTATCCTCAGGTGGATGCAGGAGGGCTCCACGTGAATTATTTAAAAGATGCCAAAAGCTTACATTTCTGGTGGAAGTTGTTTTGCAGGCTGTATCCACTTCAGGGCAAGCTGAGAAAAGGAGGTCTGTGCCAAATTCCCGGGGAGTCCTGGAACATGCATCAGATTCCCCTTTCACACATGTAACCAGTCAGCCACCTGCTCCAGGAGAATCCCAGGGACACATGAAAGAAGGATTGTCCAACCTAATTTCATCAAACATCAATCAGCGGCCCTTATGGTGCAGGACATCACCTACCCGTTATACACTTGGTTAAATTTATAACTTAACGCATCTTCCAGTGCAGAGTGAAGCGAACTAGCCGTACAGTACAAAAACAAACCCTGTGGATGTTGGAAACCTAAAATCAAAGCTGAAAATGCTGGGAAGTCTCGGGCTTCAGATGAAAGATCACTAACCTGAAACAGTAACTCGGTTTCTCTCTTCTCAAATGCTGTCTGGTCTCCTGAACACCTCCGGCACTTTCTGGTGTTGCAGCCTGTAGAATAATGTTTATTTTATATTAGACTCCCATACCAACTGTAATTTACGTAAATCAATGAGAATGGCAAATGTCATTTGCCATATGAGGGGTATCAATGTCAGAGGTTAAACCCATTTGTGCACAAGAACAAATTTTTCAAAGTTTATTCGGCAGAGTGAGCATTTCTGAGTGAAAGACAGCTCAGTGTGAAACTGGACCAGGCCCTTTTGGGCACGATACATCTTGAAAGCTTTGGTGATATTCCAACATCAGGCCCTCACTGACTGTTGTCACAAATCAGGTTATGCCTATTTCAACCCTTGCCAAAATAAATTGGAGCCTTATGCACAAGCTAACTCTTTACTCTCCACTCAGAGTAGGACCATGCACACATTGTTACATCTCAGTCTGTTCAAAAGGACGTCTGCTGGCATTGAGAGGCCTCACTGGGCAGCTCTTGAACTCACTGGATGCCAACACTGAAGGAGATGTTCTTTTTTCTGACTATATCCATTGAGATACTCTTTCAACACACGTCTCAGTGGTAATGCTTTTGGTGGGGTGTAGTTATAGCAAATGATTGGCCATGTTAAAAAGCAGATGAAATCAAGACAACACAAATATGATGCCTGGTAAACTCTGATTCTGCGTTGAACAGAGAAGTTTGGCAGAGATTTGCTCTGGTGACTTCCAAAGAAAGCTGACACAGAAGTTGTTAGTTAATATGACTTGATTGATAGAAAGAGAACAATCTAGGGTTAGGGACATCATGGTCGGGAGCAAACACATGCCTATCCTTGAAAATCTACTTCCAGGGAGTCTCAAGGATAGACTCTCTGAAGTATGTGGCATTCTCTGGAAAAGCCTTTGACTAGATTCTCAGCCTCCATCCCTCTCTCTCCATGGAGGCTGAGGTCAAGATCATGTTGGCCATCAACTTCCTCACCACAGGATCTTTCAAAGTGGCCCCAACAGATGGCTGCCATATTGCTTCACCACAGAATCAGAGAGGTGATTCAGGCAACGTATTGACGTGGAGATGACTTTAACTTCTTCAGTTTCCGTTTGGCACTGGAATCTGCTGATAAAGTAGGCATCTGCCAAGTGCAGGCAGACATAAGGATTCACATTAATAACCAGGACCAACTCCTTAGCCAAGGGAGTTTGCACTCCCTTACTGCTCAGCTGAACAACGAGTGCCTGGGAATTACACGAGGCAGTTTCATCCTCAGGGAGACAAAGCAGCCAGACATTTTCCATTGCTAGCACTTCCCAGACAGAGGGATACTGGAAAAGAGGGCCTAGGACCTTAACGTTGTCTGAGAGTCACTGCAAGTAGAGCCATGCTGTTGCCAGAATTATCATGACCTTAAAATATGATTCTGCTGTCTGCATAAGTCCGGGGGCACCCTGTGATATACACACCAGCGACTGGTATGCAGACTCCAGCATCCTGAGCTGTGCATTGTACAACGTCCCTATTCCAGACACAAAGACTGAGTGACAAGACGAGCGGGTCCGGAGAAGCTTCAGAAAACACCCACCGGAAGCCTTATCTTAGAGCAACCATACAGCGGGAAGTAGGCATTGACTTCATCAGTAACCAAAAACTCTCGGACATGAAGAAACTTCCCCAATGTCGTCTATAAAATTCCAGTTCCAATTCCCAATCCATAATAAGTGACCATCTCTGCAATAGAGTCATTAACATCAGTCCATTTCCAATTAGTGCAACTGTAATCACCTGAATAATTGCAGATAATGCATATTCATTCCGTACATCCTGCTGTGGAGAACCATCTGCAACTTATCTGATACTTCAGTGTTAGATCCCCTGACCCTGTTCGCTGCAAGGGGCAAGGAGACGTCTTCCTGTGGATAATAAAGGAAACACATCTCTCGAAGGCTGCTGCAATGACTCTAAAGCTGCAGTGACATAGAGCTTCACAGAGCTGGCAAATCCATCCCGCCAGTGCCCCAGGCATTCACTCACGTAAGTCAGGCATTTGTAAGCTGGGGAGGACCTGTATTCATGTTTCATTGCCTGGCAACATGAAATGCCAGATGCAAACCATTTTACAGCAAATAAGATTTACCAGGCATGGCAGACAAGGGCTCTGAAAGACCATGTGATAGTTACTAATACTGCCGGTTATTCACAGCAGACCGTGAGTTCGCAGGACTACAGCTAGCCGGTCACAGATAACAAAGACTATGGTAATGTTAATGACATGAGGACAACAAACTGTAACTTCCAATGTGCCGTCTTGGTCAAAAGCAAATCTGTGACCAAAAAAATGTGTACAAAATAGACATCCCTTGGATCAGCAGAACTCTGCAGATGTAAACAAATTTAAAAGAAATACTAAGCAGATGTAAACATCAGTTGAGCTATTGACCCCTCTCAACTATCTTCAGTGGTTAGTCAGTACTGTAGCCACAGCAAGCTGTAGATTAACATTTCTGCTAAGGCCAACATTTCATACCAGCGCTCTGTTATGTAATGCTGTCCCCTGTACAATTTAGTGATAGATGGTTCTTGAAAAGATGCAAGTAGATGTGTTATTTCAACATGCAGCTTCTCTCAAATCCCTCCGCGTCTCGAGTGAGTGCCTCCTGAGAGATGGCTGTGATAACTACTGCAAAAATAAAACAAATAAGGATATGCATTTTGATAGTAGTCTATCTTGCATTGGGAGTTCGATGTAATCAACACAAGAACAACATGGGAACAGTGGCATGAGAATTAGAATATCTTTAAGATGTGGTCCATCATATAGTGATGCACTGATTATCAAGGGGAAAACATTATTCAATGTGCAGACACAACCAAAACGTACGTTGTGCAGAGTGCTAGTCTTATCAGCTTTTCTTTCCAAGTGAGGTACATTTAGGTATGCAGCGCTAAAAGAAGCTGCCACACCTACACTATTAACTATCGCTTTACTCTTGTGACTAAGCACAGCTCCAATGCCATATTCAAGTTTGCTGACAACACCACCGTCCTAGGCCAAATCGAAGGTGGCGATGAATCAGCATGTAGGAGGGAGAATGAAATTCTGGCTGAGTGGTGCCATAGCAACAATCTCTTACTCAAAGAGCTGATTATTGACTTCAGGAGAAGGAAACCAGAGTCCTCATCAGAGGATCAGAGGTGGAGAGGGTCAGCAACTTTAAATTCCTCAGTGTTATTATTTCAGAGGACCTGTCCTGGGCCCAGCACGTAAGTGCAATTATGAAGAAAGCACGGCAGCGCCTCTGCTACCTTAAGAGTTCGCGGAGATCTGGCATGACTTCTAAAACTTTGACAAACTTCTATGGATGTGTAGCGGAGAGTATACTGACAGGCTGTATCACAGCCTGGTATGGAAACACCAATGCCCTTGAACAGAAAATCCTACAAAAAGCAGTGGGTATGGCCCAGTCCATCACGATTAAAGCCCTCCTCACCTCTGAGCCCACCTGCATGGAACGTTGTCACAGGAAAGCTGCATCCGTCAGGCAACCCCACCATCCAGGATATGCTCGACTCTCATTGCCGACATTCATTGCTTATTTATTTATTATTATTAGTTATTTCATTTTGTATGTGCACAGCTTGCTGTCTTCTCCACACTGGTTGAATGCCCAAGCTGGATGTTCTTTCATTGATCTGTTATGGTTATTATTCTATAGATTTATTGAATATGCCCGCAGGTATGTGAATCTCAGGATTGTATATGGTGACATATATGTACTTTGAACTTTGAAATACACCACTGACATTAAATACAAATGTATTTCACATTGACAATTTCCCAAGTGTAATTTGCAAAATAGAAAATCCTGATATTAATTTGGAGAATGAAAACTTTAAATACTGGAAATATTCAGCAGATCAGGTAGAAGAAGAAGCAGAGTCAATATTTCAGGTCAAAGATTCATCATCAGTACAAAGCATGGAAAACCTTTCGTAGTTCAAAAAAATAGCGTCTTAGTCCCTTTCTCCTTGTATGTGTGTCTACATCTAAGAGTGGTGTTCCTGTCTCCTAACTGGTTGCAGTCTGAGTGCTGGAATGGAGCTCAGACTGGTGCCGTGGACAAAGTGAAGGAGCAGGCCTGGAGCAGCAGCCCTGGCTGAGCTGCCTGAGAGATTGCAGTGAGAGGTGACCTGGTGGCCTCATAAACCGGGCTGTAATCTGTCTAAAACCTGCCCACAAAATGATCTCTCTGACGGGGTAGATGACAGTGACACAATCTGCACCGCCACTGCTTTAATGTCCAGACTCAAGTCACTAATATCTGGGCCCTGTCTTCTTCACCCTTCCTCTTTGAGTCATCTCCTCTGCACTAACTCAGTAGGACTGTCCTCATGATGAACAGGTGTGTGACTTGTGGCTGTATGTCTGTGCTCTTGGAGAAGAGGGTAATTCTCTACCTGCATATCTCTACTCTGCAGGTGTCTGATCAGTTCACACTTCACTTCTCTCACACAGGTGAGCAGCCTGGTGACCTGCAGCGTCTCTCTAGGTTGTGCAGGACAGACACAATCCACTTACTCCTGGAGAACTACCAGATGTCTAAGGGTTACATTCTTGTGTACATTAGAAGCAGTAAGCTACTCACAAATGGAGTTGTGCTGAACTGTGGTCAGCTCCCTGTTCTGTTCTCTAATTTTCACTTACGGCTGAGGACAGACCTCTCAAGGGGTTAGGGTGAAATGGCATTGAGGTAGACGCAAACAGCACAATAGCACAAGGGTGGCAAGGTGGAGCAGCAGGTAGTGCAGCCGTCTGACAGTTCTGGTTCAATTCTGACTTTTGACACTTCCTACGTGGAGTTTGCAGTCTCTTCCTCTGATCATGCTCATTTCATTTGGGTGCTCCAGGTGCTCCACATCCATAGAACATACTGGTTGTCATGCCTATTGACAATTATAAATTGCCCCTACTGCAGTTGGGTTGGGAGAATCAGGGGGTGATATTGCCCATGTGAGTGAGAATAGGTCACAAAGGGAATGTAAGTGAGAGAGTGGGAATGCTGGGATTGCTCTGTGAGCTGGCCTAGCCTCAGTGGTTTGACTAACCTCCATTTATGTTGTAAAGAATTCAGAAACACCCCTCATGTTATCACTGTGTATGGATGTGATAAAATGTGTATCTGTGTGGATGTGTAACAGGAGAGATTGTTGTTCGTCCATCGTTGACGTCGATGAGGACCTTGACACCATTATGATGGTGTCGAGACTAGCGCGTGATTTGGATTTAAGTGAGGGAGAGTTGCGCAGCGTCAGCCTCACTCTCTCTTCCCAATTCCCATCTGGATCCAGTGGCAAGACAGAGTCTAGACGGCTGGAGATGGGACTAGGCGCAGTGGATGACCAGGATGTCTTCTGTGTCTTGTCGTGCTCTACATGTTCCACGACGCTTGCAGAGACCGCCTCCTTGACCGTTGGACCTTCCATTGGTCTCGTCCACTCAATCCACCAGAGTATGTCTTCACGTGCTGGGATAGACAACTCCCTATCTCACCGAGGGTTTGAGACCCGTCGGCTACCCTCACCTGGTTTAGCCGGCTTGTTGAAGCCGTTGCCTGGGGTGTGGACACTGTTGCATGCAAACAGCTACGGGGAGCCACAGGTGAGAGCTGAGTTCCAGGTGGGGACCAAAGGTGGACTAACCACCTTGAAAAGGATGCGACATGTTCCCCCACCAGAGGTGCTACCCCTCCCTGACACCCCATACACCCCAAAAGGAGATCTACTGTATGGATGTGTAACAGGAGGGCTACTGCATGGATGGTGGTGAACCCAAGGACATAGTAAGGTCTAGAATTTACTCAGACACAGACTCAAAATAAACAAGATGACACAAATGAAATCCCAAAGCACAAATCACAATCGGAGTACTAGAAATGGAACTCTTGTGATTGAGCACCGAGTGCTCAGCATGAGGCCTTTAAGTACAGACTTTCCATGAAGGAATATGGTAGGCAGTAATTGGCAGTCTGAATCATAAGGGAACAGTGGCAGCTAGCCATACTGCAGTGATTGGAATGCCAAAACCTGAATACCTGACCCTGTTCATTCAGGAACCCCCTCCCCTCCCGCCCACAACCAGCTCCTGGCAGCTCAGGGAAATCAGAATGGTGCTGATGAAAGCCATCTACCATGGTAGGGTCCCATGAAGGAATCCAACCTTTTCTCTGGACCTTATCCTTCCCAATCTACAATCCTCAACAGGGTGTAGAGTGAAGTTACATGGTGCTTGGGAGCTGGAAATAATAGGTAACTGGGTTGACACGTCACAGGATCTTGAACAGACTGATGTAACGAGGGGCTAATTTTCTGGATTAAGCCCATATGCTGAGATCTTTAATTGAGAGCCAGACCCATTGACTGGGAAGAAGTGCTTGTTCCTGTTTTCTCTGGCAGTTGGCCTGGCCTTGTTTTGTCATTGATAGGCCAACAACTTCTCTCTCACCGTAACCCATTTCTGACAACATCTCTGGACTGGTTGGTCCACTGGTAGAACCCAGTTCTTGTTCCAGTAGCATAGGGTGGTACTCTGATTGCTATTTGATGGGGGATATCTCAATAGACAAATGTTGAAGTGTGTTATATGCAAGCTTTGCCCGTATCAGGGTCACTCTAGGTTGCAGGGTTTCCTGGGGCTAGACATCTGGGTGTTCTCTCTGGCTCCTGGTTGACCCTCTGCGTTTGCCCATTGCTCAGTGGATGGAACCCAAATAACAGATTGGCACATGCTCCAAACAGCTCACAGAAAGCCTTCCAAAACCTTGAGCAAGCTGGGGGTCGCATCGGAGACGATAACTTAGGAGAAACCATGAATCCTGAAGAAGGGCTGTGGCATGAGCTTGGTAGTCTCCGAAGCCGATGGTAGCTTAGGAAGGAGTACGAATCGGCAGGCCTTGGAGAATCGGTTGACAACCACCATTACCCAAGATGCTGGAAGAGCAGTGATGCAGTCCATAGAAATGTGGGACCACATGCGGACTCTCTGTGTGATAGATCTTACTGGGGCAACCAAAAACACAAGTTCAAGCTTAACTCTGAGAACCTCACCAAGAATCTTTGACCAGGAGGCAGGCTGGAAGGTACCTTTACTGCCTGTGTTAGAGTAAACACTGGCTTTCTCCCTCAACCTTACAAAGGCAGAAGCATCAGCTTTTTTGATTCTATTCTCATGAATGCGTTCCATTCTCTGACTTACCTCACTGCCATATCACCTTTTGTAACGTCTTCAGCTCTCATTATCCTTCCTTGTGCGAACACTGCCTCTGCTCTCATCCATTTACCCTATTTCTTTCAAACGATGCATGGTTTTAAATCCTGCTCGAGGCACTGACTGCCTTCTTCCTAAGTGCTCAGGACCTCCCGGGATATATCTGGCAGGGATCATATGTTGGTTCCATTCAGTCAGGATCATGTTAAGTTGATGATGGAACTTAAAATTCCTGAGTTTTGGCTAAGAGTTGAGCCAGGTTTTGCAAAAACAATCAAACTTGAAGAAGGGTCACCACTTGAAAGTTATTTTGTACCAACCTCCCTCCACAAATGCTGCCTGAGCTGGAGACTGTTACTAGCAGTCTTCTGTTTTCTTTTGTTTTAGATTTCCAGTTTCTGCAGTATTATATATTTAAATTTTACAACTTAACAATTGTTTTATCTGGGAAGCTGGGAAGTAGATAATGACTAACAGTCACTAGATCATATTTTGAACTGACTTTAATAAGGACACAAGAAGTCATGTGATTGTTCAAAACTCTGATATATTGTACGCCTTGTGTATGAAAATCTAAACATTAAAGTGGATAATTGATTTCGAGTGTAACCACTGAAATAATAAGCAGTCTATTATAAATTTTCCAGATTAATTTGTCATAAGTAAACACTGCTTTGAGTAATGAATCTACTTGCCGTTCCCTACAATTTCTTGTGGGAACTTGAAAATACTTGCTTTGGTAGCCAGCCTTCTGTGAAATCCAGGTGCAGAAGTTGGCTTAGCATGTTGGCTTGTCTCTGTCATTTTACAGCTAGCCAGTAGTGCCACAGGGCCTCATATTATTGTTGGGCAGAGGTCCAGGATTATATTAACATCAGCTTGGCTCAACACAGACTTTGCTTTAGTTTCATGTAGTTGCTGTCAACAGTTCTAGTTGCTTAATGAAGAACTAGAAGTAACTAAAGTGTGCAATACTGATAAACAAATGCCCCTGCAGAAGGAATATTCTTTCACAGTTAACTCTGAGCTTTAATACTATCCCATTGTACAACTACTTGCCCAGTTTGGAAATCCAAGATCGATCTTAAGATATGTACTGGGATCACAAAGTTCATTGATAAATTTTTGGTGCCCACCCTATCTCCAGAGCACATTGATTTTCAAACAAATGTGAGAAATTAGATCATGAAATGTTCATTTTCTAGACATTAAATTTGCGTAATTGGGTGTTACCAGAATAGACTGGTGAAGCCCTGCCAGTTATGAAAAGAAATCAGACACTTCGTGTGGTGTCTACATTAGCAGGGCTGAACTTTTCCTGAAGTCAGGTGCTCACCTAATTTCCTATTTCATATTTTAATTACATCATTATTTAACTAATTCCATTTTGGATTATACTTGTATATCTTGGAGATTAAATTCCAAAGTGGGAACACCACAGAAGAGTTTCATTAGTAAATGGAAGAGATTCTGTGAGTTTGTTGCTTTTACATTATTTAAGCGTGATGTATTGACATTGAAAATCTGACTGGATAGATTCATGTATTTCTTCAGACTGCTCAACCAGCTTCCAAATCCACAGAATGTGCTTAACCTAACAGAGAGTGCTTCCCCCACAACATGATTGCTGAAATACTCATTCCCTGGATGTCTTTCCTCAAGCACAAATTGTCATTATTCAGATTCCCACAAAAAGCCCATAGTAGCTTTAGGCCTGACCCTTACACATCAGTAATGAGTTCAGAGAGTATTACACTTGATTGTCATCCTATCTACCTCCACCACTGGTGGGGTGAACACTCAGTTCTGTAGTTTCGTAAGTTATATGCATACCACCTACAAAAGCTGGATTTTGTGCACCCTCCTTATGTCCTCTTGACAACTTAATTTCCCACCTAACAGTGTTGTCGGCAAATTTAGCAACCATACCTTTGATGGCTCCAGTCAAATCACAAATGCAAGTTGCAAATGGTTGAGACCCAGCACTGATCCATATCACATATTGCCTCCTCTCTGTTTCTTGTTAGCCAGCCAATCCTCTATCCACACCAATATGTTATCTCCTCAACCATGAGTTTTTATTTTCAGTAATAAGTTGAGCTAAAATTTCTCATGCCTTCTGGAAATATTTATTCACCTTTTTTCCCCTTTATCCACAACATATGGAATTCTACTTTCTAGGCCTAATCAGATATCTTTCAGCCTCTGACCTCAGAATCCCTGTTAGGGAGCTACATGGATAATGATACTCCTTGTCAGTATTGCACAGCTTAGATGCTCCTATTTCTCTGTTTAGCAATTATATTTGTTGAGAACAGTAATGGTGAGATATGGTGAGGTTTGTGCCAAACAAAGCTGATGTTAATATAATCCTGGATCTCTGCCCATCCAATAGATATAATGTTCAAATTCTCACTTCTCCGTTGCAATGTTAAAACCCTTAAGGGAAACATATCAGAAATTATATTTTATCTCTCCCTTAGCCTGCTCTAAGTTTCAACAACAAACTGGCTTACAGGGCCTAATGACACAGCAACCAAATGCGTTGGAGTGGAGGGCCAGTCAAAGACATTGTCCTTTCTCAGGCAGACTCCTTAGCACTGAGACACAGAATCTGAATCAGGTTTATTATCACCGGCATGTGTCATGAAATTTGTTAACTTAGCAGCAGTAGTTCAATGTAATACATAATATAGAAGAAAAATAAATAAATAAATACATCTATTACAGTATACATATATTGAATAGATTAAAAATTGTGCAAAAACTGAAATAATATATATATATATATTAAAAAAGTGAGATAGTGTTCACAGGTTCAATGTCTATTTAGGAATCGGATGACGGAAGGGAAGAAGCTGTTCCTGAATTGCTGAGTGTGCGCTTTCAGGCTTCTGGACCTCCTACCTGATGTTACAGTGAGAAAAGGGCATGCCCTGGGTGCTGGAGGTCCTTAATAATGGACGCTGCCTTTCCGAGACAGGTTGCGACCAGGTTAGGCCCTCGGAGATTTTGACACCCAGGAACTTGAAACTGCTCACTCTCTCCAACTCTGATTCCTCTATGAGGATTGGTATGTGTTCCTACGTCTTACCCTTCCTGAAGTCCACAATTAGATCTTTCATCTTACTGATGTTGAGTACAAGATTGCTGCTGCAACACCACTCCACTAGTCGGTATATCTCACTCCTGTACGCCCTCTCGTCTCCATCTGAGATTTTACCATCATTGGTCGTATCATCAGCAAAGTTGTAGATGGTATTTGAGCTATGCCTAGCTACACAGTCATGGGTACAGAGAGAGTAGAGCAGTGGGATAAGCACACATCCCTGAGGCACACCAGTGTTGATCGTCAGTGAGGAGGAGATATAATCACCAATCCGCACAGACTGTGGTCTTCTGGTTAGGAAGTCGAGGATCCAATTGCAGAGGGAGGTACAGAGGCCCAGGTTCTGTAACTTTCAATCAGGACTGTGGGAATGGTGGTATTAAATGCTGATTTATAATTGATGAACAGCATCCTGACATAGGTTTTGTATTGTCCAGGTGGTCTAAGGCCGTGTGAAAAGCCATTGAGTTTGTGTCTGCCGTTGACCTGTTGTGGCGATAGTCAAACTGCAATGGGTCCAGGTCCTTGCTGACGCAGGAGTTCAGTCTAGTCATGACTAACTTCTCAAAGCATTTTATCACTGTAGATATGAATGCTACTGGGAAATAGTCATTAAGGCAGATCACATTATTCTTCTTAGGCACTGGTATAATTGTTGCCTTTTTGACACAAGTGGGAACTTCCATCCATAGCAGGGAGAGATTGAAAATGTCCTTGAATACTCCCGCCAGTTGGTTGGCATAAGTTTTCAGAGCCTTTACCAGGTACTCCATTGGGACCTTCCTCCTTGCGAGGGTTCACACTCTTTAAAGACAGCCTAACATCAGCCTCTGAGACAGAGATCACAGGATCACCGGGTGCAGCAGGGTTCTTCACAGCTGTAGTTATATTCTCCCTTTCAAAGTGGGCATAGAAGGCATCGAGTTCATCTGGTAGTGAATCATCACTGCTATTCATGCTGTTGGGTTTCGCTTTGTAGGAAGTAATGTCTTGCTAACCCTGCCAGAGTTGTACTCTGATTAGTACTCGCAATTAGCTCCACTAGGTGCACACATTGACTACATGGCTGACACATGATTTGTGAAATGTGTTGATAGTGATGAAAAATCTGTGGATGCTGGGACTAAAACCAGAAAGTTTTAACAAGGGGCCCGCGACCTAACATGCTGATTCCCTTTCTCTGCTGCACCTGATCCTAGGAAGCGGCTTTCTTTTCGAGGACATCAGAGATGTTCTCCTTCTTCAATGGATGGGTTTCCCTTCCTCCACCATTGATGCTGCCCTCGTCACATCTCCTCCATTTCCTGGACATCCACGCTCACCCCTTCCCACGCCTTAACAGGAAGAGAGTTCTTGTCCTCACCAACCACCCATTGAGCCTCCACGTCCAAAACATCATCCCCCACAACCTCTGCCATCGTCAATGGAATCCTGCCACCAAACACCTCTTTACCTCCCCCACCTCCACTCTCTGCTTTCTTCAGAGATTTCTCCCTGCATGATTCCCTTGTCTGTTCGTCCCTCCCCCTAATCTCCCTCTGGCATGTATTCCTGTATCATGAAATTTGTACAATGAAATACATAATAAATAAATATAGAGAAAAAATCTGAGTTACATTAAATATATATATATGTCTATTAAATAGTTAGGTTAAAATAAGTAATGCAAAAAACAAGAATAAAAAAATAGTGAGGTAATGCACATGGGTTCAATGTCCATCTAGAAATCTCGCGGCAGAGGGGAAAATATCTGTTCCTGAATTGCTGAGTGTGCGCTTTCAGGCTTCAGTACCTCCTTCCTGATGGTTACAGTGTGAAGAGGGTGGGTGTTTGGTGGAGGGGACCCGTAATGATGGACGTTGCCTTCCTAAGACACCATTCCTTGAAGATGTCTTGGATACTATAGAGGCTAGTACCATGATGGAGCTGACTAACTTTACAAGTCTCTACAACTTATTTTGATCTTGTGCAGTAGCCCCTTCCCCACCACACCCCCCATACCAGATGGTGATGCCTTCAGTCAGAATTCTCTCCATGGTACATTTGTTGAAGTTCTCAAGTGAAGTTTTGAAGTTGACAAAACAAATTTCCTCAAACTCCTAATGAAATATTGCCGCTGTTGTGTTGCACTTGAAACTGCTCACTCTCTCCACTTCTGATCCCTCGATGAGGATTAGTTTGTGTTCCCTCATCTCACCCTTCCTAAAGTCCACAATCAGCTCTTTGGTCTTGGTGATGTTGAGTGCAGGGTTATTGCTGCAACACCACTTGACTAGCTGGTTTATCTCACAATCTATCCCTTTTGTTACCATCTGAGATTCTGCCAACAATGGTTGTATCATGAGCAAATTTATACATGGCACTTGAGCTGCGCCTAGCCACACAGTCATGGGTGAAAGGACAGTAGATCAGTGGGCTAAGCCCACATCTTTGTGGTGCGCCAGTGTTGATTGTCAATGAGGTACAGTTGTTATTTCCAATCTGCACAGATGGTGGACTTCCGGTTAGGAAGTTGAGGGTCCAGTTGTAGAGGGAGGTACAGAGGTCCAGGTTCTGTAGGTTTTTGATCAGGACTGTAGGAACGATGGTGTTAAATACTGAGCTATAATCAATAGACAGCATCCTGACGTAGGTATTTGTATTGTTCAGGTGATGCAAGGCTGTGTGGAGACCCACTGAGATTACGGAACACAGTGCAGAATACGTCCTTCAGGCCTGTCGAGTCACACCATCCAGTAACCCCTGATTTAATCCCAGCCTAATCACAAGACATCTTACAGTGACCAATTAACCTACCAACCGGTATGTCTTTGGACTGTGGGAGGAAACTGGAGCACTCAGAAGAAACCAACGCAATCATGGGGAGAAATGTACAAACTCCTTATAGGCAGCTGTGGGAATTGAACCCAGGTCGCTAGACCTATAAAGCATTGTGCTAACTACCATGTGGCCCCATTTCTGAGTGTTGTTGACCTTATCCAGTGCTCCTGACGTGGCTTCCACTACATTGCTGAGGCCCAACATAAACTGGGGGCCGCTTTGTTGAACACCTCTGCTCCATCCACAAAAAGTGGAATTTTCCAAAGGCCTACTGTTTAATTACTCTCCCCATTCCCATTCCAACATGTCAGTCAATGGCCTTTTCTGCAATGATAAAGCCACTCTCAGGGTGGAGGAGCAACACCTCATATCTCGTCCAGGTAGCCTCTAGCCTTATGGCATGAACATCAATTTCCCCTCCCCTTTCCCTCTTCTTTTATTCTCCTCTCAAGCCTCTTACCTCTTCTCCTCAGCTGCCTATCGCCTCCCCCTCTCCTTCTTTCTCTTCCATGGTCCACCTTCCTCTCCTATGATATTGCAGTCGATTGTTAAGGATGTGGTTTCGGGATACCTGGAGGCACGTGATAAAATAGGCCTTAGTCAGCATGGTTTCCTCAAGGGAAAATCTTGCCTGATAAATCTGTTGGAATTCTTTGAAGAAATAACAAGCAGGACAGATAAAGGAGAAATGGTTGATGTCGTGTACTTGGATTTTCAGAAGGCCTTTGACAAGTTGCCACACATGAGGCTGATTAACAAACTATGAGCCCATGGTATTTCAGAGAAGATTCTAGCATGGATAAAGCAGTGGCTGACAGGCAGGAGGCAAAGAGTGGGAATAAAGGGAGCCTTTTCTGGTTGGCTGCTGGTGACTAGTGGTGTTTCATGGGGGTCAGTGTTGGGACCGATTCTATTTACTGTATGTTATATATCAATGATTTGGATGATGGAATTCATGGCTTTGTTGCAAAGTTTGCAGATGATATGAGGATAGGTGGAGGCACATGTAATTTTAAGGAAGGTGGCGAGGCTAAAGAACGACTTAGATGGATTAGGAGAATAGGCAAAGAAATGGCAGATAGAATACAGTGTTGGGAAGTGATTGGTCAAGCATTTTGGTTGAAGAAATGAAAGGGTTGACTATTTTCTAATTGGAGAGAAAATACAAAAATCTGAAGTGCAACGGGATTTGGGAGTCTTTGTGCAGGATTCCCTAAAGGTTGATTTGCAGGTCGAGTCAGTGGTGAGGAAGGTAAATGCAATATTAGCATTCATTTCAAGAGGATTAGAATATAAAAGCAAGGTTGTAATGTTGAGACTTTACAAAGCACTGGTGAGGCCTTGGAGTATTGTGTGCAGTTATGGGCCCCTTATCTTAGAAAGGATGTTATGAAACAGGAGCAGGTTCAAATGAAGTTCATGAAAATGATTCCAGGATCGAACGGCTTGTCATATGAAGAGCATTTGATGGCTCTGAGCCTGTGTTAACTGGAATTTAGAAAAATGAGGGGTGACCTCATTGAAACCTATCGAATGGTGAATGGCCTTGATTGAGTGGACATGAAAAAGATGTTTCCTCTGGTGGGAGTGTCTAAGACCAGAGGACACAGCCTCAAAATAGAGGAGCTTCCTTTCAGAATGGAGATGAGGAGGAATTTCTTTAGCCAGAGTGGTGAATCTGTGGAATTCTTTGACATTGGCTGATGTGGAGGTCAAATCTTTATGTATGTTTAAGGCGGAGGTTGATAGGTTCTTGACTGGTCAGGGCATGAAGGGATACCGTGGGGGGTGGGGGCACGGAAGGCAGTAGGTGAGGCTCAGAGAAAAAGATGGATCAGCCATAATGAAATGGCAGTGCGGACTCGATGGGCCAAATGGCCTAATTCTGCTACTATATATTATGGTCTCATCAGATCCCTCCTTCTTCAGCCCTAAGCACTTTCCACCTATCACCTTCCATCTTCTTACTTCAACACCCTTGCCCACCACCTAGATTCACCTATTGCCTATGTTTGTCCTTCTTCCTCTCCCCCAAACTTTTTTTGTTCTGGCATCTTCTCCCTTGCTTTCTAATCCTGGTGAAGGGTCTCGGCCCAAAACTGTTCATCCTTCTCCACAGATGCTGCCTGGCCTGCTGAGTTCCTCCGACATTTTGTGTGTGCTGCTGTCGTGATTGCTGCTTATCTGGTGCAACCTGTTTGTGATGTTCTACCAGTCAGTTTTTCATGGCACCTGGACTTACATGTATTTGTGCAAATGACAATAAACTCAATTTTGACTTTGACAAATGTCATTATGAAGAATAATGCTATATTCATTTCCTTTATTGTGCCTTTTGCACTACTAGTGCCTTACAAGGAGGAATAAAATCTAACTGTGCATATTTATGGCAGATAAAAGATTCCTAATGATTGCTCCAACCAAATGTGATCTGACAATCAAGGCGAAACCAGAAAACAGAATATATTCAATATATGTATTGTGAATGCTTGTGATCCTTGCTACCTATGAAAAAACTCAGAGACTTCTTGTGGTACGTGGTCAGCTAAACAGAGAGAGATAGTTTTGGCTGTGTAGATTCCACTGGGGTCAGTACCGTTCCGCATTACCTTTTGCCAAGGAATAAATGCATTGCTTGACAATTTTTTGAAATGTCCTTATTTGGGCAATAAAATTCTGATTCTAAGCAGGTTTTTGACAAAGAGTTATAGCTTTAACTTATTTAACATTTGAAGGGATAATGAAAGAGACCCTTGGAACTATATCCCCATATTTCTTGAACGTCTCAATAGTAATGAAGTGTGTGTTCAGAAGTAACAGAAACCAATCAGCCAGTTTGCACACAGTATGCATGCATAAAGCTGGAGCAACTTGATGATCACCCCAGATCTGTTTGTGTGATGCTGGCTGAACATGTAACCTGACATCTGGAATCATGCAATGTTCTGTTTGGTAACTCCAAAATCTCACTTTCAATCTTTTTTTCATTGATTTAAAAGAATAAGGATAAATACAAACCAGAGGAGAGGTTATCTCAAATACGTATTTCAATAATAGTACGAACAAAGGAAGGAATATACATTGTCAAAATCATATATAGTATTAAGCTAATATAAAGAAAGAAAAGAACCTCTTCTCCTCTTATCAGTTCATAGAAAAAAAAGACTCAAGATTTCTGTTATTGAGAAAAAAACCTCCACTAAACTAACCTAAAACAAAGAAAAAAGGGGACTGGGCAGTCCAGTTTGAGGATACAGTTAAAAAAAGGAAAAAATCCTTCTGGTCAAATCAGGTAACTCCAAAATCTAATGGGAAGAAAAACACGGGAGCTGGGAAACGGGTTTACTTAGTTTTACTTTGGTGTGGTGCACACATATGTCATGGTGGTATAAAGACAGGTACTCTTACATATAATCCGTAATGAATTATGTAAACAACAAAGAATGCTTAATCAAATAATATATTTACAATATTACTCAAATATTATTGAAATATTAAATACTCAACACTCCTCCCTGCTTATATATAAACTCCAATTCCATATAGAATGCATCTCAACCTACATACCATATTTTCATACACAGTATACAATATAATACAACTACTATATAGACATCCACAGCATAGTAAATTTTAAATTGCCCCATTCAGGACTAAATATTGATTCGCTGTGGAGGATTTATACTTCGGATAACATTTTTGCTGAAAAGAGGAGGGTGGTCACTCTGCTTGGTGGGTGAGGCTTGTGGCTGTTAAACAATCGCAGGTTCTGGGGCCTCCACCATGGTGGCTGTAGGAGTTGACTCTGGCGCTGCAGGAAGTAGTTCTGACAGCTCTGGGCACTTTGCTTCTGGATGTGTTAGCATCCTGAACAGTGCATGGCGAGCTGCTCGATCTGCTGATCTATCTCAGGCCACCAGACAAAGCTTCAAGCCAGCAATTGCATTTTGACCATGCCTACATGACAGGCATGTAGCTCATCCAACATTTTAACTCTCAGCTTGGATGGTACAACAACTCTCAATCCTCACATAAGACAACCCCTGTCAAGATCAAGTTCATCCTGACACTAGCAAAAATGGGGGAACTTAAATTTCTGCTGCATATTCTCGTCATTTTGGGTGAGCATGTAGACCTGAGACAGGTGTGGGGTCTTTTCTGATTTCCCTTTGGATCATCTCTGCTATAATGAGGAGATTTTCGATTTGTATTAGGGAGAATAAATAAAGAGGAGTATCCTCCTTTGTAATTTTTTTTCAACGTTACCTTTTCCAAGGGTAAATAGGACAATCCATCAGCATTTCCTCTTGAATTTGATCTTGTAATTGTGTCCTCAAAGAAAAAGAATCTATCTCTTCATTCGTGCTGCCGCTGTTGGTGGAACACCCTTCTGTGGATTGAAAATGGACACTAGTGATTGATGATCAGTAATGAGGGTAAACTCTCTCCCATACAAGTACTGGTTAAATGTTTTACACCCCAAACCAGATGGGCTTTGTAAAACTTCAGTGTGGCATTTCCATTTAAAATTATTTTACCCTTGGATATGCTTTCCAATGCCATCAGTGAACACTGCATCCAGTTTATGTCAGGTAACAAAGCTGTCCCCCACTAAACAGTAAACAGCTTGCTATCTTAGTAACGAGACCTCAGTGGAGGCAGGGTATTCATTACTCTTACAACCTGAGGGAATAAACCGTTACCCATTCTGGCAGTCCTATTCCTGATGCTCCTGTACCTTCTTCCTGATAGTAGTGGCTCAACGTGATTGTGGGATGGGTGGTAGAGATCTTTAAAAGTGCTGCGGGCTCTTTGTATACAACACTCCCAGTAAGAATCACAAATAGGAGGGATGGCGAACCTTGTGAATCTCTCAGTGGTTTTTACTATCCTCTATGGCGTCTTGCAGTCCAATGCCTTGCAGCTTCCATTCCATACAATCATGCAGCCCGACAGGACACTCTTAATGGTGCTCCTGTAGAAAGTTGGTAAAGTGGGGGTGGGAATTCTTGCATGCCTCGGTCTCCTCAGAAAGTGTAGACAGCACTATGTCTTCTTGACTACCGAAGCGGCCTTGTAGGTCTAGGTTTGATCATGCATTATGTGCACACAAGGAATTTAGTATGTTGGAGCGCTAGATTATCACTTCCTCCTGAATCTGAAACACATTCTCTTTCTGATCTTTGGACCGAGTGAACTTCATTCTGTTTTTGATTTGTGTTGTCTACATGTCTGAACTACCAAGAGAATTCAAATCCAGAGTAACATATTTCTGGAGGAATCTCATTCCAATATTTTGTTAAAGCTGTTCAGGATAGAAGTTTACTTTTGCTGAAAGTTAATAAACAGTTCCTCCTGTCTAGCTCCAAAGCCATCGTTTCCTACTGTGACTTTGACTTGGTCTGATCACATAACATTTGCTTGCATTTTGCAAGTTGCTGCAAAGCTTGCTGACACTCTCGTACCAACATCTCACTGTTAACCGAATTCATAAGTCCCAGATGTACAGGTGGCAGCATTATCTGCTGTACCATTTCTCCATCCTTTATTGAAGTGTTATCTAATTTAGATCTTTTTGATTTCACGTATCTTTAAACTAATTTAACTCAATGACAGGAGAGGTTCAGGGGATATGGGCCAATTGCGGGGAAAATGGGATTAACAAAGGTTGACATCTTGGTCAGTATCGATGATTTGGGCCATAGAGCCTGTTTCCAACCGTATAATGCTACCATATAATGATACTAAATATTCTACATTTTTAATTGTTTCAGGTTTTTTAGCTGATACAATTCAGCTTGTTTCAGTTTTAGCTTTTACATTTCTTTTGTTTTATATTTGATTGTTCCTTAACCATTTTTGAACTTTTGTGAATTCACTGCATATTTCTGTGTGTTTTGAATAGTCACTGAAATGAGAATAATTGCATGTTGCAAGGAAGGCCCTCCAAGGAATCATTTTCATGCATTCTTTGCAGCACTTATTTGGGTTAGGGTATGTGTTTGTGGACAGGAACATATTTGCCCTTCTTCTTTTGTGCTCTCATCTCCTTATATTCTTATTTTCATTGGTCACAGGTCCTAGGCTGTGTTCTTCATTGCACCCAATCCAAATCCTTGTCCTTATCCAGTACCGACTGTGATATAATGTCGGACTTGTGGTAAATATACAGCCACCCAAAACATGAATGTATGTCATCAACAATGTACTTGTAGTTAGCCTTAAGGAATTCCTGAAGCATTTTAGTGAAATTTTAAGGTAGAGTTTGGGCTAACTCTCAATAACTTTTTCAGCTGTTTTAGGCAGAGCTTGTTCTAGCTTACAGGATGCACTGGGCCAGTATATTCATGGTGTTAATTGAATGCGCCATTCTTTTGGAATGCTGTGTCCATGCATCATGTTTAATGTATAAGACATATATAAGTCACTCAAGAATACTGTGAGCAGGCTTAATTTTTCTTCCGAATCATCACTGCCTGTTTCCTAACAATCTCTCACACATTTTCATTCTTCTAGTTAATTTGCCAATAATTCCATGAGCCACAACTTTGTATTTAACAGACTCACACACAGAAGGGTAATGATTTATATCTCCTGACAAGCGCACATCCTCAAGGGACCATTTTAGTATAACGTATCCACCAGGAAACCAAGAGGATGAGGTCAAACCCTGGTTTTACACGCTGTCTGATTTTATTCTCCACTGAAGTCAATTGCAGGGGATGTAAAACTAACATTCAGTCCAATCCTGTCAGTGCCTGCTGGGCAGGTTCAGTTGAAATGACCCCTAATAAATCCAGCAGATGGAGTGAAGCATGAGCTATGACTTCAAAATCTATTCACTCTTTGGACACAGAGCTCTTTTCCCATCTATTTATCAGCTGCAAAGAATTCCCTTAGTTCCTTCTCTCAGAATTTTTTGAAGATTCAGAAGTAAATTGCACCTTGCCTAGTTAAAGACATTTATTTCAATTTCACCATAACACAAGTTTCACTGATTATTCTAGGATCTGAGTGAGGTGAGGTGCTCATAGGCTATATTGGAAATTAGTAACTTGGTAGAATGGATGTCTTCAAAATATATAACGTAATCTGTAAACTTTTTGTTGAAATGATAAGGCAAAGAACTTGGTAAAATTAGTTGTTTCTTCACCCTTTCAATTTTCCTAGTTTGGTTTTACTTGCTTTAAATCAGTTTTGCAGTCCATCCGTAATCAGTAATGAGGCTAAAAGATTAACCGCATGGAGGTGGTTAATGCAATATCAATCAGAACAGAAATGTTCGAAGCAAGTCTGTCAACATTTGAAAAATAATCTGGTTAATGGTTCCAGGTTCTACATAGAAACTTAACTTGAATTATTAATCTATTTTTTCTTTTCAGGTACTGTCAGAGTTATTGCACTTTGATAGTATTGTCTGAATTTATTTCACATCTCCAGCAATTACTGCAAAGTCACTTTACAAATTAGTGCCCCTGTCAGGAAGCCATTTCAGGAGTGCTTTCTCCCGCTCTCTGTATGACCTTTCATCCGCTCATGGAAAGTGGAAAATCCCTGAGAGAGCTTAAAAATTGTATATGTGATCCAGTGGGTAAAACTGCACATTCAGAGCTGGAGCTTGTGAAATGGCTCTTCTGTAGTAAAGATACTGTGGTGAACTTCAATTACATGATTGAAATCTGACCATGCTTTTCAAAGCAAAACTCTTCAGCATTTAATGTTTGATTTATAGTCAAATAAAATACTATACGCATATTCTTCATTTTGCTGAAGAGTAAAAAGTAAAATCCACATTTGTGTCTGTGTGAACGTGTGCCTTAAACTTCCATCAATTTGTCTAAACCCAGATTTTCTATTCACAGTCTCTTGTTCTGTTGTTATGCAGATCATTTCCAGGACATTTTAGCAGATTCAGATTGAGATTCAAGCTTGCTTATCACACATACATCGAAACATACAATGAAATGCATAGTTTGCATTCACAACCTACATACACAAGGACGTGCAGGGGACAGCCCGCGTGTCGCTGCACATTCCAGTGCCAACGTCGAAAGCACACAATGCTCAGAAAAACAGCACAGAGCACATCAAGAGACAAAACAACAACAGCAAGGTAAGTCCCGTTTCCCCCTCCCACCCACCCAGACACATACACAGTCCTCCAACACCAGGACAGGCTGCCTTCAGCCTCCAGCCTCCAGTGGACTCAAACTGATACAGTAGATGATACAGAGTAAATGTCATCAGTGATGACTTGATACACTTCAATTAAGTTGCCAGTTCTGATAGGTATTGGAGTTAAAGGTATCCTATGCCTTGCTTGACTTCATGTGAATGGTTTCACTGAGTCACTGGAATGCTGTTTTTGCATCTCCCATGAATACTGCAATCTTCACCTGCAGGGTTCCCAGAAACAATGTTGTCAAGTTTCTTTGTGGAACACCATACTGTGTCAGTTTCAGCACTTTCAATGTCTTGCAGCCTTGACACATAATTGTGCAGCTGTGATCTTAGCAGATGTGCCTGAAGGGACACATCACAATACAAGCAGTACCCATTTACCGGTGGCTGCTGTTTTAAGGAAAGGATCACACAATGACTGGATGGAGGTGAAGTGGTGGAAAGCTCCTTGGGGCCCAGAGTGTCTAGGGCAAACTGGTGAAGTATAGCGGCCATAGGAGATACTGCACTCATTATGCAAGGGGTCTACAGAGACCATCCAGCCTTAAACCCCAGGCTGTCCCGGCAGATGTTACCAGGGAGGTCTCTGTAAGAAGTAATACTACACGAGTGCAGTCTATGAATGCCTGCACTTTGGGGAATACTGAAGTTCTAGAGAGTCCCCATGCTGATTCTGCTGTGGATAAAAGGAAAAGTGGACGAGATTTTCTGTCCTGAAGTATGGAGCTTGGGTAATCTCCCTAAACAGTATATGGGAAGCTATGGCAGATAGCAGCAGTTTGGATGATCCTGGGGTTGGGAAGCTGACAATGACCATGGACTTGGCCTCCTCGGACAGTAAGTCCCAAATAAGTGCGAGAGGTTGCAGGAAGTAAAGACAAAGAATGCAGTTTGCATATTGGCCTTTCAGGGGAAATAGAGCTACTAAAAGCTGGTTACTTAGTGAGTAAACAAGGCAGCAAAAATCCTGCTGAAGACACGTTTTGGAACACAGCAACATCTCTGACTTTGCTTTGGGGAGTTTTACAGTGAAAAATGGTTCCAGTGTTAGAAAACCAGGGACTGAATTTCCCACCCCTTCCATCATTGGTTAAGTCTTTTTCCAACTTTTTTCTTGTTGTGCTGTTCCTAGATCAATGACTCTATAGCCCCTGAGCAGAATGGATTTCTTAGAATGGGTAGGAAGAGGTGCAGCTGCTGCCAATGCTTTACACTGAAGAATGCAAAATCTTCAAAGACGTATATGTCTGTGGACATATAAAGCAGTTGTGTTTCAACAGTTATGTTTGTATAAAGCTGTTCCAAACTCTGAAACCATTTGAAACCATTTCAAATATAACATGAGGTTCTGGGTCGAAATGTCCGCTGGGCAATGTTGCTCTTCACTGTTTTAAAATTGATTAGAGTGGCCAGGACTAGCTGATGGAAGGCAATGTGAGATAGAAGCTGTGTGTGTCCATCAACCACCCCTAATCCTTAGTGCTATAAATCTAGAGATCTTATGAAAATTTTGGTAAGAGGCGCTGTAATATAAATATAAGGGCTTTGATGACATGAAACATTATGCAATACACATACAATTCTATAGGAACTCAGCAGGTCAGGCAGCATCTATGGAGGGGAATAAAAAGTTGATGTTATGGGATGAGACCTTTTGGTCCTGATAAGGTCCCATAACATTGACTGATTATTCCCCTCTATACATGCTGCCTGACCCGCTGATTTTCCTCAACATGTTGTGCGTGTGTTACTCAAGACCTCCAGCATCTGCAGAATCTCTTGTGTGCACGGACGTGAAACGTTAACACAGAGGTTTACACAGTTCAACAGATAACTTCTTTACACAGAAGTTATCTGATCTGCAGAGTATTCTCAGCATTTTCTGTTTGACTTTGGATAAAAGAGCCGTTCCACACATGCACAGGGACCTGACGCCAAGATCATCTGCTGGAGCAGTTCTATCTGCAGATGTGAAACTGAGTACTGCACTCAATTATAATGCAACTAACTCATTTCAGATAGTCAAAGGATTTAAGAAATAGCACTTGGGGTACCATTTGAGAATGCATTACTCAATCAATGCATTTTAGCTTTGTGAACTAGCAAATGCTTTTAGTATAGAAAGATGTAATATGGGACATTGTGCAGAATTCAGTGACTGTTGCCAGAGTGATCTGAAACTGACACCCCAGTGAAGAGTTGTCATCTGTTTAATCGACATTCTTGAATTGAATTGACTTTATTTTTTACATCCACATACATGAGTAAAAATCTTTATGTTATGTCTCCGTCTAAATGTGCAATGTGCAATCATAGTGGTGGTGGCATCCATTAGTCTCGCGAGACCATGGATCTGCACCTGGAAAGTCTAGCTTCAGTCTGTGTTAGAGCAGTGCCTGTAGAGGTCCACACGGGATTGACAGTCTCAGCTGCATCGATCATAGTAATTTATAATAATTTATAATAAATAGAACAGACAATGTAACATAGAAATACACTCAGTGTGAGTTAATCACTCTGATGGCCTGGTGGAAGAAGCTGTCCCGGATCCTGTTGGTCCTGGCTTTTATGCTATGGTATCGTTTCCTGGATGGTAGCAGCTGGAATAGATTGTGGTTGGGGTGACTTGGGTCCCCAATAATCCTTCAGGCCCTTTTTACACACCTGTCCTTGTAAATATCCTGAATTGTGGGAAGTTCACAACTACAGATGCGCTGGGCTGTCAGCACCACTCTCTGCAGAATCCTGCAATTGAGGGAAGTACAGTTCCCGTACCAGGCCGTGATGCAGTCAGTCAGGATGCTCTCAATTGTGCCCCTGTAGAAAGTTCTTAGGTTTTGGGGGCCCATATCAAACTTACTCAACCGTCTGAGGTGAAAGAGACGCTGTTGTGCCTTTTTCACCACACAGCTGGTGTGTACAGACCATGTGAGGTCCTCGGTGATGTGGATGGCGAGGAATTTAAAGCTGTTTACCCTCTCAACCCCAGATCCATTGATGTCAATAAGTGTTAGCCCGTCTCCATTCCTCTTGTAATCCACAACCAGCTCCTTTGTTTTTGCGACACTGAGGGAGAGGTTGTTTTCTTGACACCATTGTGTCAGAGAGATGTCTTCTTCCCTGTAGGCCACCTCAGTATTGTTTGAGATTAGGCCAATCAATGTAGTATTGTCAGCAAATTTAATTAGCAAATTAGAGCTGTGGGTGGCGGCACAGTCATGGGTATACAAGGACTAAAGGAGAGGACTTAGTACACAGCCCTGAGGGGCTCCTGTGTTGAGAGTCAGAGGGGTGGAGGTGAGGGAGCCCATTCTCACCATCTGCCCACGATCAGACCGGAAGTCCAGGATCCAGCTGCACAAGGCAGGCTGAAGGCAGAGGTCTCTGAGTTTCTTGTCAAGCCTGGAGGGAATTATGGTGTTGAATGCTGAACTGTAGACAAGAACAGCATTCTTACATAAGCATCCCTCTTCCCCAGATGTGTAAGGATGGTATGTAGAGCAACACTGCAATTTCTTGGTCACCACTGCAATTTTCCATTGCTTTCTCTGAACTCCAACACTAAGTCCAGCCCACCCTCAGTGCCAGTTCATCTGAAGCCCTGCAAATTTTACAATCTATTTGCATATCCGAACACATTGGACATTGAAGAGGCATTCTGTAATGTCAAACATGTCATATAAGGCCATAAGACATAGGTTTAGAATTAGGCTATTCAGCCCATCAAGTCTGCTCCACCATTCCATCAAGGCAGATTCCTTCTCAACCTCATTCTCTTGCCTTCTCCCTGTACCCTTTGATGCCCTGACTAACGAAGAACTTATCAACTTTGTTTTAAATATACTCAATGACATGGCCTCCACCGCTGTCTGTGGTAAGGAAATCCACAGATTCCTTCTCACCTCTATTCTAAATGGATGTCCTTCTGTTCTGAGGCTGTGCGATTTCGTCCTAGACTCACTCGCTATAGAAAACATCTTCTCCATGTCCACTCTAATTAGGCCTTTCAATATTTGATAGATTTCAATGAGGTCCACTGTCACTCCAATGAATACAGGCCCAGAGCCATCAAGTACTCCTTATACATTAGCTTTTTCATTCCCAGAGTAATTCTCTGGAACTTCCTCTGGAACTTCCTCTGGACCTTCTCCAATGCCAGCCCATCTTTTCTTAGATAGGAGCCCAAAACTAAGCACAATACTCCATGTGTGGCATTACATCCATGCTCTTGTATTCTGGTCCTCTTGAAATGAAGGCTAACATTGCATTCTATTTCCTTACCAACAAATCAACCTGCAAGTTAACCTTTAAGGAATTCTGCACGAGGACTCTCAAGCTCCTTTGCACCTCTGATTTTTGAATATTCTCCCCATATAGAAAATAGTCTACACTTTTATTCCTTCTACCAAAGTGCATGACCACACACTTCTCTACACTATATTCCATCAGCCATCTCTTTGCCCATTCATTCAATCTGTCATGTCCTTCAGAAAACACTCTCCTAAATTCAAGTAAATAACATTCACTGACTCTCCTTTGTCTATTTTGCCTGTTATTTCCTCAAAGAATTCCAACAGATCTGTCAGGCAAGATATCGCCTGAAGGAAGCCATGCTGACAGGCCTATTTTATCATGTCCCTCCAAGTACCCCAAAACCTTACCCTTTATAATGGACTCTAACGTCTTCCCAACCACTGAATTAGGCTAACTGGCCTATAATTTCTTTTCTTCTACTTCCATCATTTTTAAAAGAGTAAATTGGGATTTGAAATTTTCCAGTCCTCTGGAACCATTCCAGAATTTAGTGATTTTTGAAGGATCATTACAAATGCCTCTACAATCTCTTCAGCCACTTCTTTCAGAGACATGTGTGTAGTACATTTTGTCTAGGTGATTTATCTGCAGAATTTACAGCTTCCCAATCACATTCTCCTTAGTAACAACAACTACGTTCACTTCTGCCCCCTGACACTCTCAAATTCCGAGCACAATGGTAGTGTCTTACATAGTGAAGACTCATGCAAAATACTTATTAGGTTTGTCTGCTATTTCTTTGTCCCCCATTACTATCTCTCCAGCGTCATTTTCTAGCGGTCCAATATCCACTCTCACCTATTTTACTCTTTATATATGTGAATAAAACTTTTGATATCCTCTTTTATATTGTTGGCTAGCTTACCTTCATATTTCATCTTTTCTCTCCTTACAGCTTTTTAACTGCCTTCTGTTGCTTTTTAAAAGTTTCCCAATCCTTTAACTTCCCACTAATTTTTGCTATATCACACCCTCTTTTACCTTTTATGCTGTCTTTAATTGCCCTTGTCAGCCACAGTTCTGTCATTCTTCCTATAGAATATTTCATCTTCGGGATGTATCTATCCTGCGCCTTCTGAATTATTGCAAGAAATTCCAGCTATTTTAACTTTCCTAATATTGATTGACATCTCCATGGCGCAAGAGGTTGAGATGGGGTAGAGTTTGTTAGGTGTGTTCAGGAAGGTTTCCTGACTCAATATGTAGATAAGCCAACGGGAGGAGAGGCTGTACTTGATCTGGTATTGGGAAATGAACCTGGTCAGGTGCCCGATCCCTTAGTGGGAGAGCATTTTGAAGGTAGTTAAAGAACCATGGTGTACAAAGTATGTAGAAAATCTAGTTAAAAAAACAAAAGCTAACGATAGGTTCAAGAAACTATGTACTGTTAGAGCTCTAGAAAATTACAAGGTTGTTAGGGAAGAGTTTAAGAATGGATTAGGAGAGCCAGAAGGGGCCATGAGAAGGCCTTGGTAAGCAGGATTAAGGAAAACCCCAAGGCATTGTACAAGTATGTGAAGAGCAAGAGAATGAGCCATGTGAGAATAGGACCAATCAGGTGCAAAAACGTGTGCATGGAGTCAGAGGGTGTAACGGAGGTACTTAATGAATAAGTTGCTTCAGTATTCACCAGGGAAAAAGACCTTGGCAGTTGTGGGGATGACTTACAGTGGACTGAAATGCTTGAGCATATAGACATTAAGAAAGAGGATGTGCTGGAGCTTTTGAAAAGCATCAAGTTAGATAAATCACTGGGACTGGATGAGATGTACCCCAAGGTACTGTGGGAAGCGAGGGAGGAGATTACTGAGCTTCTTGCAACAATCTTTGCGTCATTAATAGGGACGGGAGAAGTACTGGAGGATTGGAGGGTTGCAAATATTGTTGCCTTGTTCAAGAAAGAGAGTAGAGATAATCCAAGAAATTATAGACCAGTGAGTCTGACTTCAATGCTGGGCAATTTGTTGGAGAAGATCCTGAGAGGCAGGATTTATGAGCATTTGGAGAGACATAATCTGATTAGGGATAGTCAGCATGGCTTTGTCAAGGGCAGGTCATGCCTTACGAGCTTGAGTGAATTCTTTGAGGAAGTAACAAAACACATTGATGAAGGTAGAGCAGTGGATGTAGTGTACATAGATTTCAGTAAGGCATTTGATAAGGTTCCCCATGCAAGGCTCCTTCAGGAAGTATGGAGTCATGGGATCCAAGGAGACCTTGCTTTGTGGATACAGGACTGGCTTACCCACAGAAGACAAAGGGTGGTGTAGATGCTTCATATTCTGCATGGAGGTCGGTGACCAGTGGTTTTCTGCAGGGATCTGTTCTGGGACCCCTCCTCTTTGTGCTCTGGATGAAGAAATAGAAGGGGTGGGTTAGTGAGTTTGCTGATGACACAGAGATTGGGGGTGCTGTGGATAGTCTGGAAGGTTGTCAGAGGTTACAACAGGACATCAATAGGATGTAGAACTGGGCTGAGAAGTGGCAGATGGACTTCAACCCAGATAAGTGTGAAGTGGTTCATTTTGGTAGGTCAAATTTGAAGACAGCATATAATATTAATGGCAAGACTCCTGACAGTGTGGAGGATCTGAGAGATCTTGGGGTCCGTGTCGATAGGACGCTCAAAGCTGCTGCGGAGGTTGACAGTGTTGTTAAGAAGGCCTATGGTGTGTTGGGATTCATCAACTATGGGACTGAGTTCAAGAGTTGTGAGTTAATGTTATAGCTATATAAGACCTTGGTCAGACCCCACTTGGAGTATTGCGTTCAGTTCTGATCACCTCACTACAGGAAGGATGTGGAGAAAGGGTGAAGAGGAGATTTACAAGGATGTGGCCTGGATTGGAGAGCAGGCTTTATGAGAATAGGTTGAGTGTCCTTTTGTTTGATTTGTGTAATTTTCTGTGTGTCTGATGCAAAGTGCTTGTGATACTGCTGTGAGTAAGCTTTGTGTAAGCTTCTGTGTGTACGTGTACTTGAGCATATATCAATACTCTTGACTTTGACTTTTTGATGCCCTGGACCAGGCTCCACAACTGCTTGAGTCTGTACCCTGCAACATACCAGCCTCACAGACCACTTACCTCACCACCTCACCGCCTCACACACAGTATACTGTATTCCCAACAGCAGCTCCTGACTGACCCTTGTCAGCTCATTTGTCCAACATCCAGAACTCCCTCACTCTTGCCACTCACAAGCCTTTCACATGCTCTGTGTACAAGTCTTTTCTGTGACAGGACTGTGTAAACTAGTTCGAGTCACAGGTTACTTCTCCACTTGATAGCACTTTTATAAGATCAGAATAGGCAATTCAGTCTTTGATGCCTACCACTTAATCTGCTTTTCCACTAGCCTGCTGTCCCAGTCTTTTCCCATTCACAATTTTATAAAGCCTGTGGTTTATGTTTAATGCACCTCTCTTAGCATTTAACAAATGGGTAGAATTTCAGCTTTGCAGTGAGTAGAGCTGATGAAGATGTTTCACACTGGATTTGAATTATTAGGTTGAAGTTAAGATCAGTTCTACAAAATTTCTTTAGTGGAATGAATGTCTGAGAGGCTGGATATATTCATTTCAATTGTAATTTACAACATTTTGCAACTCTAGACAACAACAATGCAAGAAACTGCAAAAGTTGTGGATGCAGATCAGCGCATCACAGAAGCCAGCCTTACCTCCATGGACTATATGTATACTTCTTGCTGTCTCAGCAAAACACCCAGCATAATCAAATACCTCTCCCAGGCTAGAAATGTTCATTTCTTCCCCTCACACTGGGCAGAAGATACAAAATCCTGTAATCACTTCCCACCAGGCTCAAGGACAGCTTCTATCCGACTGTTAGAAACCTATTGAAGGATGCCCTAGTACAATAAGTTTAGACTTTTGACTTCATATCTTAATTTGCCATGGTCTTGCATCTTATTGTCTGCCTGCAATGCACTTTCTCTGTAACTGTAACACTT
Organism: Mobula birostris; assembly: GCF_030028105.1. Lineage (NCBI taxonomy): Eukaryota > Metazoa > Chordata > Chondrichthyes > Myliobatiformes > Myliobatidae > Mobula > Mobula birostris. Next base: position 61,432,240 of record NC_092372.1, on the reverse strand, counting down.
TATTCTGTGTTCTGTTATTGCTTTCCCTCAATGCATTGATGTGATGAATTGATCTGTACAGATGCGATGTAAAACAAACTTTTTCACAATAGCTTGGTACATGTGGCAATAATAAACCAATTTAAATATCATTGGTAATTTAAATTACACCAGGAGCTACTTATTTTTGCGTTAATATATCAAACTTGCCACTAATTGCATAGAAAGTCAAGAGATTGGAACTTTGGCCTGAGAAATTTAAAAATGAAACACTACTCAGCTGGGAGCCAAAATGCTGAGTGAAGAGAGAGACACGTGGCAAATAGGATGATTCAAAATATGATACAGGTATCAGAGTATTGATATACTCTATGGATAAACGAGGGTGGAGAACCTGCCAGAAATTATCTACTCTTGAGCATTACGAGTTTTGTGAGCATGATTTGTAAGGTGGTGCTTTGTCAGTGGAATAAGGCAACTTTACGTATTGCACAAGAATGAGATTTTTTAGGTCATTTATGACATCAAGGATGCAAGCAGTCAGTAGGACTCACAGTTGCCATGGGGAGGGACGGTGTCTGTGGAAGAGGAACAGAGACTGTGGTCTCAGTGATCAGTGCTTCCTCAGAGTTTCGCATTATTTGTATGACTGATGCCATGAATCATTCTGAAAACAAACAAATAGCCAAAGTTTTAAAACTCAGCAATATCTGACCTGTTATCTAGAGTACCATGACAGCTGCAGGGAGTGAACATGTGGCTGAATCTGGCACGGTGATCCTCTGCTGGCTGACCTCATTTAGACTGGTGTGTTTGAAGAAAACAGGAAGATCTATTCATCTCGTTTTCCCTCCAATTTTACTCTCTCCAGCTGCTTACATTAACTTTATTATTCACAAAATTTCCTTTCAAAAGATCGTTTTAAGAAATATGAGTAGCAAGCTTTATTTCACTAAAGTGGTCTCTTTGTAACTTGACAAACACTTCTCTTCAACATTCCTCACTTCCTAAACCAAGACAAACACATGCCTGTAAAGTATCTACATGGCATCCTTTCAATAAAAATTGTCATTCTTTTACCAAAGATAGAAGTAGCATAAATTCAGGTTCCAAAGACCCTGGGGGTTAACCATGACTGAATGGAGCACACAGTGTTACATCTGTTTACCATCAGCAGTTTTTAAGCAAAAAAAACACTTTTGAAGTCCAAGTTAAGGTACAGTGAAACTGTGTAACCCAGCTGGTGTACACTATCTTATTTGAGTAATTAAGAACTCTACAGAAAAATTTGTCTCATAAAGTTTGTTCACAGTCTAATGAAAGCATAACTTTTTGATATAAAGGAAGCTCATTTTATCTCACTCCCCTCCAAATTTAGAACAATGTTTAGAGGAGCTGTCAAACTACTATTATCATACTTGATGATAATCCATTCATTAAGTTTTATTATAGAGTCATAGAGCACTAGACAAAGAAGCAGGCCCTTTGGCCCATCTAGTTCATGCTGAACTGTTATTCTGGCTAGTCCCATCTGTTATTCTCCAAAACATAAAAACTAATCGAAAGAAAAACACAAAGCCAGGGATAAAGTACATAAAAACTTTGTTTTTACTTTAAGTGAGGCATGCTGTTATGGCATGGCAGCATAATGACGTATGCCATTTATGTACTTTTACATATAACCCATAATGAATTATGTAAAGCACAAAGAATATATTTAAAATATTACTCCAATTCAATGCATCTCAAGCATATACACAGTATACTATATAATACAATTACTCTATAGACATCCACAGCATAGCAAATTTGAAATTGTCCCATTCAGACCTGATGAGTTAATCACTGTGGATGATTTCTTACTCTTGTGGGATAACACCCTTCCATACCAAGGGGAGATTGCTGTGCTCGGCAGGTGAGATGTGGCTGTGAAACGATCTCAGGTGGTTGCAGAAATTGACTCTGGGACGGCAGGAAGTGGTTCTGACAGTTCCCGACACCTTGCTTCTCTAACAATTGACTTTGCTCTCCTCAACTGATCGATGTGTCAGCTTCAGATGGCATCAGATGTAATTTCCACTGTGTAGGAGACTGGTCCAGTTCTGGCCTTAATTTTCTCAAGTAACCACTTTTGATCCCTTCTGTGGTCCCTGGCCAGGGCTGCTTGTCCAACAGTGAAACTTGAAACTTTCTTGTTTGAGGAGCCCTCAGTTTGTCTCAGCTGTTTGTCCTGTCTGCTCCTTCTGAGACTGGGTATGTCCCAGAAACAGCATAGCTGATCTCTTTTGTAAATTTTTCAGGTTCTTCATTTTCGAAGGGTAAATCCGTCAGCATTTCCATGATTAGTTGCCCTCTTGAAGTCAATCTCGTAATTGTGTCCTCCAACAGCCCGTCTCTTCATTCCTGCTGCCGCTGTTACTGGAACGCTCCTCTATGGGTTGAAAATGGACACTAGTGGTTGATGATCAGTAATGAGGGTAAACTCTCTGCCATGAAAGTACTGACTGAAACATTTTACACAAACCTGATTCAAGGCCTCTCTGGCAATCTGTGCATAATTTTTTTTTCTGCAGCAGTAAGGGAACATAAGGGAAGGCATTTCCTTTGTCTTTTGGAAACTATCTCACTCTGCTATGTCCATTGCCATTTCTTCAAGGGGTGGTGTACATTAGCCAGATATGGCAGGAACGTCTTATAGTAATTCACAAATCCCAAAAAGGACCGCAACTGTGACACATCCTTTGGCCTTGGAGCATCCACCACTCCTTGAATTTTGTCAGGACACATGTATAAATCTTGTGCGTCAATGGTGTGACCATGGTAAATAATACCTGGTTTAAAAAATATATACTTGTTGCGTTGCACCGTGAGCCTATAATCTTATAATCTTTTTATCTTTTTAACACTGTCTTGATATTTTGGAGATGTTCCTTGTCATCCTCTTTGGTAATAATGATGTCATCCAGGTAACACTGAGTGCCTGGGTAGCCTTGTAGTGTCTGGTCCATAGCCTTCTGCCAGAGTACAGCTGCAGCTGCTATTCCAAAAATAAGCCTATTATAGTGATAGAACACTTTGTGAATGTTTATGATTAGAAATACTTTGGACTCTTTCTATTTCCATCTTTAGTTAGGCCTCAGCCAAGTTCACTTTGCTCAAGTGTCTTCTTCCAGAAAGGTTTGCAAAAATATTCTGTATCTTCTGCTGAGGGTATTGATGTGCTTCCAATACTTTGTTGATGGTGACCTCGAAATCACCACAGATCCTGACAGACCCATCCTTCTTGGCTACTAGGATCACTGGTGCTGCCCATGGGTTCCATTCAACCTTGGAAAGAATTCCTCCAGTCTCCATGTGATCTAGCTCACTGGCTGCTTTATTATGGATGGTAGAATGAACCAGATGGGCCTAGTACAATGTGGGAATGGCATCTTCATTAAACACTATCTTACTCTTGATAGGTTTGAGTTTTCCAATACCATCCTAGAACACTGCTGTGGCATCATCTAGTACCTTTCTTAATTTGCTTTCAGCTGAGTCTATAGTAGGGACTGTGGCATGCAAATGGGGGAAGGATCTCCAATCAAGTTGTAGTTGTCACAACCAATCACGGCCCACAATGCTGGCCCTCCTGCTTTTACCACATGCAAGCCCAGTGTGGCTTGTTGGTTGTTGAATTTCACTGTTACAAATGTCATTCTCAGTGGAGTTTTCTTTTCTCTAGTATAAGTTCTTAGTTGGATATTTGTAGGCTTCAGTTCAGTATCTTTGAAACACTATTTTATCGTATGGCTGAAATAGCCGAGCCAGTGTCCAATTCCATTTCAATTATTTGGTTGTTTTTTTTCTGATGTAAGCCATATTGCTTGTCTCTTGTTAGTTTTCACGTTGTAAATCTCTAGGCTACCTAGTCCTGAGTCATTCTCATTATTATAAAAAATCATTCATCAATGCCATGCAGTTTAGTGCTCTTTATGAAACTGCAACCTGACTTTTTATCATTTCCTTGTCCTTGTACAGTCCATTCATTTTTATCTGCCAACATGCTTTTTGTATACGTCCTACTTTGTTGCATTTTCTCCAAGTTTCACCTTTAAACCAGCATTGGTCAAATAAATGTGAGCCTCTGCCACAATGGTAATACAATTTGTTTGCCAGTCCAGTTTCTTGCTTTGATATTACAATTTTGTTCACACTCACTTTCGTTCCTCACTATAGCTCAATTACATCTCTGGCTGCTGTTTCCATTGATACAGTGATTTCAACTACTCCTTTAAATATGAGTTACGCTTGGAGCTGTTCTTGAATGCTTTCTTGTAGGCTTCCACAAACTAAATGATCTCTGTGTATAATTAAGCCCATCACTGAACTGACAGCGCTCAGACCATCTTTTCAATTCAGCTGCATAAGCTGAAATTGATTTCCCTTCTGTTTGATTCCCTATATGAAATCTAAAGCATCAACATTGGTTTCTATTCCAAATGTTCCTGCATTACGTTTACAATATCAGCAAATTCATTTCGACTGGATTGGTTGGAGCAGTCAAACATCTAAGCAAACAATAAGGTCTTCCACCTATTACACTCAGTGAAACCAGGACTCAGTTCTTATTAGGTATTCCATTTGCTTTAAGATACTGCTCAATTATGTCCGTATACATCACCCAGTTATCTTTTGTGCAAGCAAACACATCTATCTTTCCAATATCACCAGCCTTTTCTGCTTTTTTATAATTATTATTTTATCACCCGGTGCTCAGTGTTTATGAAGCTATTAATTTCATCTATTTTCTGCCTTTTTTTTTAAAACTCGACCATCTCTGTCCCTTGCAAGTTAAAAAACAATGAGCTATGCAATTTTTTTTACTGAAGTGTCTCGCTACACTGCAGCAGGTAGGTAGAAGTTATGGGTTCATTCCTCATTGCCACTGTTATGCTTTGTAACTCCAAAACATAAAATTAATTGGAAGAAAAAATGCAGAGCAGGATGTTCAGGGGAAGAGAGGAGTAGATACAGGAAATGATCACCACCTTGTTGTAACAGTGATGAAACTCAAGCTGAGAAGCTCTGAGACCAGAACACATGTACCAAGATGTTTTGATGTTGCGAAGCTCAACAACACCAGTGTGAGATCTGCCTTCAGCATTGAGCTTAAGAACAGATTCCAGGCCCACAAGACCTTGATGTGGATGTGTCAGGAGACAGGATAGACACAATGCGAAAACAAATTGCCTCTGTCTTCAAGGAGGACAGTGAGGCTTGTCTAGGTTACAGAGCAGGAAAGAAGAACAAAGATTGGATACAACAGGAAACATGGACAGCCTTAGAGGAAAGATGCAAAATTAAGAAGAAAGGGGACAAGTACCCAAGGACTGGACAAGGGGAGTTATTGTTAGGATCCCCAAGAAAGAAGCACTAAGTGTTTGCAACAACTGGAGTGGCATCACACTTTTCTCAGTGCCAGCAAGATTCTCGCCAAAGTCATTGTCCAATGGATTACAGATGCTGTCAGTATGTGCTTGAGGTAAGAGCAAGATAGTTTCAGGAGAAACAAAGGCTGTGTTGACCAGAACTTCACACTGTGTGACTTCATAGAACAGTGCACAGAGCGGTAGAGACAACTGTTTGTGAATTCCGTGGACATTGAAAATGCCTTCGATAGCATCCACAGGGAGAGCCTCTGTTAATTTCTCAGATCAGATGAGATCCCTTCAAAAATTGTCCCCTTTATCCAGTGTTTCTATGCTAACTTCACCTGCATAGCTAGGGACTGGAGTTTGAGCTTGGAAGCCAAGACAGAATCCAGGCAAAGCTGTGTAATGTTGTTGATATTATTTAACCTAGTGATTGACTGGGTTACGAGGCAAACATTGAAAGATAAGCAGAGAGACATTAGGAGGACTCTATTCTTTACTTCAGAAGACCTTGACTTTGCAAATGCCCTTGCATGACTATCACATACACACCAGCACATGCAAGAGAAAACTCAGTGCCTGTGTACCTTTAGTGGAGAGCTTGGAGTCAGAGTCAGCCAGAGAAAGACTGAGACCATGACCCTCAATGCAGTGTCTCCTCCTCCCATTAAGGCAAATGGCATCGACTTATCCAACACCTACAGATTCAACTACCTGGGCAGCATCATTCGACGGGATGGTGGGACCAAGGATGACATCCAGTTCAGACTCAGTGAAGCTAGAAACGACTTCACATCTATGACCAACATATGGGGATCAATCAGATACAGCATCCACACCAAGGTGAAGCTGTACCAGAGCTGTGTTCCGTCCACACTCTTGTACGGGTCAGAATGCTGACACATGACAGAGAACGACCTTGCCCTGCTGTGTCATTCCACACCAGAAGCCTCCGGAAGATCCTCCATATTTTCTGGCCAAGATCTCCAACCATGCCCTAGTCCTTCAGTGTTACCAAGAGGACATGGCTACAATCATCATGAAGAAACGTTGGAGATGGATTGGGCACGTGATAAGAAGAGAGGCCAAGTCCATCAGCAAGACAGCACTTCATTGGACCTCTGAAGGATGGAGGGAAATGTGGGAGACCAAAGACAACTTGGCACTCCACTGTAGAGGCAGAAATGAGGACCCTGAACCACACAAGGGACACAATAGAGAAGATGGCCAAGGACTTAAAGAGATGGAGCACCCCGGTGCTGCCCTAAACACCGGCAGTATCACAGGCAGTAACTAACTAAATACTTGGCATAAACATGCATTTGCAAGATTTGTAAATGTGAGAACTGTGAGGATTCTGTGAGCAACATGGACCAGTTGGGCCAGAGGACCTGTATCATTCTATGACTCTATAAATTCAAATTCCTTTTCTATAGGAGAATAATGATTTGTTGTGCAAGTGTGTCTTATAGAAGTGAAAATCACAGTGAAATAATTTCAGAATCATGCGAAGATATACCTAAGATAGCAATTCTATGTGGCCAGATAAAGCCTGGGTTGATTTCTGTACCAGAGTGCAAGGAATAGCCATGATATTACTTTTTCTACATAACTTGTGTACTTATGGACACGTGGCAGAAGGAAAATATCATTGGTACTTTCATCTACAACAGGAGCTGCTGCATTTGTGTTAATACATCAATCTATCCACATGCAAGTTTACTTTGTCTCTATTGGAAATTGAGGCTGGGTTGGGCCACATTTGCAGCTGCACCTAGGAGCAGTAAAAAAAAACACTGGCAAATAAGATTAGAAGCTATCTAGTTAGAACTCCAGTTAAGTTTTTCCTTTTCCCAATCTAAATGATAATTGTACTTAACAAAAAACTTTTGCCCTCACCCATTATTATTTTAAATAACAACATTTTTATGGTATTGTGATTTTTTACAGTCCTCAAAGAAGACTTGCCTTCTCGTATAAACTATAGATGAATCATTTATTAATTGTCTCATTTTAATTGTTATGACACAATCTAATTTACATACGTAAGAATAAATTTTCCTCCTTGCATTCCTGACAGGACTTACTGAAATTCTGGGACAAGTTTATACAATATTCTGACCTTTTAAATTAATGGTAAATAAATCCTGTACCCGGAAGTCTTCTAGGTGTCTCCCAGAATGAGTCATCTATTGCAGAAATCAAAGGCAGAGGAATACATTTTAGTCCCTGAATGTCTTTCTGTCATTGTACTTGTCATTCCTTGACCATTCTGAACAAGCCTGACTGCTCTCTAACATTTATACTACTTTTTATTACTTGATTACTTCGCACACATGTGATATTTTTGTCACAGTGGCGGGGCATTGGGAGCAAGGGTGGACCCAAATGCAAGACACACCTTGTGAGGTTACTTAGATTTAGCTTATTGTTCAATACCTGGAGAGCAAGGCAAGAGCAGGATTAGCGAACTGGACAAGGACTCAGGACTACGACTAGGCTGGGACCGAGGGTCTGGTCTTGGACACGGAATCGGCTCCCAGAACTAGAGGAGATATGAAGAGGCTAGGGTATGGACTCCGAGCCGAGACTGGACAAGGACCCAGTACCTGGGTCTTGCCTCGGGCTCGGACCCCAGAACCAGGCAAGGACATGACATGGGCTAGGGAGAGGAGGAACATGGGAACACAGAGCCTCAGTCTCAGGGAGCAGGTACATGGAACCATGGACACATACACAGAACACAGAGTTGGGACCCCTCCTTGGGTACAGGACATAGGGCCGGGACTCGCACACAGAACAGAGAGCCAGGACCCTCCTTGGATACAAGACATAGGGCCGGGACTCATGACCCTCTGCGGGGCAACAGCAAGATGGCCTGACTTACCCCACGGAGGCGAGGACAAGACAAGACAGAACATGACCCCCCACGGGGAAATGGCAAGACAGCCTGACCTACCCCATGGAGGCGAGGACAAGACACGACAAGACATGACCCCCCGCGGGGCAACGGCAAGACGGCCTGACTTACCCCACGGAGGCGAGGACAAGACAAGACAAGACCAACACGAATGAACACCAGACAGTACCTATCTAGCTCCGGTGATAGAACTAGACCAAAGTGCAGGTGGGGCTGCGGACGAGGGCTAGAGGCGAGAGGGGCAGAGAAGGGATTCAGACAAGGGGGTAGGACAAGAATCACAGACCGCCAGGGCCAGGACTTGACTTGGTGATTGAATGCCACCAGAGCCAGGACTTGACTTGGAGCCTCCGGGTAGTGGCGAGCTCGCGACTCGGCCCAGGAACAGTAGACAGCGGTTTTTGATTCCCTCCGGCGGGTTAACTGACAGACCCACCTCGGTGAGGAAACTTTGCAGGCTCGCTTCGGCGAGGTAACCGGACAGGGTTGCTCTGGTGAGGAGAGGCGAATTACCGGCACTCGCTTCGACAGAGACTAGGCTTGCTCCGGCCAGATGACATCGGCACACCGTACCTTGGATGACTTTGCAGATGCTCCCGCGCCGAACGGCTGAAAGCTGGAGACTATAAATTACCAGTTCAGCCGAGTGTTAATTGCCTCTAATCACCAAAGTCGAGGGACACGGGAAAACAGGGAATCAATGGTCCGGATCTTAACATAAACAAGCTAAATTTAAAGGGACCCTGATCCGGACCATGACAATTTTTGAGTTACAATCATTGGGTCAGGTGAAAGCATCATTTAATTAAGCTGAAGTAGACCCAATATTTTCTCCTGATTAAATAATGAGCCAACAAAGATCCTATTGTTCACTTGTTTATGCCAAGAGGCTGAGCAAGGAATGTTGGTTGGAAGTTTAACTTACTCAAAAACAACTCTTTGACCTCTGGAAGAGTCAGCTGATGTGTTAGAACTTGGCTCCCCAAGCCCTGGACAGTGAATATCCACCACAGCACATTTTCTAACACTTGAACTGTATATGCAAGTCCTCTAGTATTTGAGGCGAACACACATTTCAGTTCCTCTAATTCATTGTAATTCTATTCATGATATGTAAAACAAAACTAGATAAAAATCTGGCTGATATGTTATTAGATAACAAGGAATTCCAAACTACTAATTCATCTCTAAACCTACAACAAGACACATGTATTTAGATAATATGTGGATCTTTTATAAGATTAAAGTTGTTCAGTTAACTTTTAAAAGTTAATGAATTCCATAAGCTATTGTTGAAGCTGCTGAATATCACAAATATTTTGTTTGGAATCTTTTGAAAGCAGCATCACTTTGTTCTACCTTGGAACTGATTTACTTCACATACTCCAGTTTCATCAGAAATGTAATTGCAAATTAAGTTTGGCCAGCAAGCCATAAAATAACCACAGCTAAGAGAATGCAATTTTTAAAAAAATGACCCATCTAAAGTGTCTATATAGCACTTTAAACATGGAAAAATACCTTCCCGGCCTCAGGGAAATAAAATAAAGTAAAAATTGATCCTGAGGCACTGGAGCAATGTGATTCATTGTAGGTTCCATGGAGAATTGCAAAAGAAGGTAATGAGTTGGAGCTGTGGAGGGATTCAGGGAGAACATTTTAGAGCTGAAAGAAGTTTAGCAATATTGGAATGAAACAATAGACTGGAACCAGATAAACACAGTGATAAAAAGTAGCAGGAAAATGAAATTGTGGGGTTGAAAGATATTACAGAGTTATGAATGGACTTAAATTGTGCTGTGCAGTGAACCAGAATAGAGAGCTTAAGGTAAAAGAACAATTAGAAAGAAGTGTTCGAACTCACCCTGAAATTTGAGAAGGAGAAGCTAAAGTCAGATGTATCAGTATTACAGTGGAGTAAAGGGAATTACAGAGGCATGAGAGATGAGTTTGCCAGAATTGATTGGAAAAGAACACTGGCAGAGCAGCAATGGCTGAAATTCCTGGAAGCAATTTGGAAGGCACAGGATATATACATCCCAAAGAGGAAAAAGTATTCTAAAGGAAAAATGACACAACCGTGGCTAACAAAATAAGTCAAAGGCAACATAAAAGCCAAAGAGAAGACATATAATAGAGCAAAAATTAGGGGAATTTAGAGCATTGGGAAGCTTTTAAAACCAAATAAGGCAATTAATAAAGTCATTAAGAAGGTAATGATGGAATATGAAAGTACGCTAGCCAATAATATTAAAGAGGATATCAAAAGTTTCTTCAGATACATAAAGTGTAAAAGAGAGGTGAGAGTGGATATCGGGCCACTGGAAAATGATGCTGGTGAGGTAGTAATGGGGGACAACGAAATGTCAGATGAACTGTATAAGTATTTTGCATCAGTCTTCATGGTGGAAGACACTTGCAGCAGATGGAAGTTCCAGGTGTCAGAGGTCATGAAGTGTGTGAAGGTACCATAACTAGAGGGAAGGTTCTTAGGAAACTGAAAGGGCTGAAGGTAGATAAGTCACCTGGACCAGATGGTGTACACCCCAGAGTTCTGGATGAGGTGTATGAAGAGGTTGTGGAGGCATTAGCAATGACCTTTCGAGGATCACTAGATTCTGGATTGGTTCCAGAAGACTGGAAAATTGCAAATATCACTCCACTCTTCAAGAAGGGAGAGAGGCAGAAGAAAAGAACCTATAAGCTAGTTATTCTGACCTCAGTGGTTGGGAAGATGTTGGTGTTGATTATTAAGGATGAGGTCTCAGGGTACTTAAAGGCACATGATACAATAGACCATCGTCAGCATGGTTTCTTCAAGGGAAAATATCTTGTCTGACAAATATATTGGAATTCTTTGAAAAAATAACAAGCTGATAAACAATGGAGAATCCTTTCATGTTGTGTACTTGGATTTTCAGAAGGCCTTTGACAAGGTGCCACACGTGTGGCTACTTAACAAGCTACAAGCCCATGATATTACAGGAAAGGTTTTAGCATGGATAAAGCAGTGGCTGATTGGCCACTGAGGCAAAGAGTGGGAATAAACGGCGCCTTTTCCGGCTGACTACCGCTGACTAGTGATGTACAACAGGGGTCTGTTTCGGGACCAATTCTTTTTACGTTATATGCCAATGATTGGATGATGGAATTGATGGCTTTTTTGCAAAGTTTGCAGATGATATGAATTTAGATGAAGGGGTGCGTATTTTTAAGGAAGTAGAGAGGCTACAGAGAGAAAGGCAGATTAGGAGAATAGATAAAGAAATAGCAGATGGAATTCGGTGTCTAGCCTTTTAGTAGAAGAAATGAAAGGGTTGACTACTTTCTAAGTAGAGAGAAAATACAAAAAACAGATACAAAGGGACTTGGGAGTCCTTGAGCAGGATTCCCTAAAGGTTAATTTGCGAGTTGAGTCTGTGGTGAGGAAGGCAAATGCAATGTTAGCATTCATTGCAAGAGGACTAGAATATAAAAGCAAGGATGTAATGTTGAGACTTTATAAAGCACTGTTGAGGCCTCACTTGGAGTATTGTGAGCAGTTTTGGGCACCTTATCTAAGAAAGGATGTGCTGAAACTGGAGAGGTTTCAAAGGAAGTTCATGAAAATCATTCCAGGATTGAATGGCTTGTCATATGAAGAACGTTTGATGGCTTTGGACCTGTACTCACTGGAATTCAGAAGAATTTGGGATGACCTCATTGAAACCTATCAAATCATGAAAAGCCTTAATGGAGTGGATGTGGAGAGGATGTTTTCTATGGAGGGAGAATCTATGACCCAGCCTCAGAACAGAGGGGCATCCTTTTAAATTTCTTTAGCCAGAGAATGGTGTGTCTATGGAATTCTTTGCCACAGGCAGCTGTGGAGGCCACCTCTTCATGTATATTTAAGTCAGAGGTTGATAGATTCTTGATTGGTCAAGACATGAAGGGATATGAGGAGAAAGCAGGAGATTGGGGCTGAGAGGAATATTGGATCAGCCATGATGAAATGGAGGAGCAGATTTGATGGGCCAAATGGCCTAATTCTGCTCCTATATCTTATGGTCTTAAATATAGGAGGAAATATTTAATTTCAGGTAACAGAGAAGTAGGAATCAATAAGATTAGGTTTTTAGGATTACAGTAGTTGGTTTTTGTGTGGGATTGATTACAGACTCTAGGGGATTTGTATGAACTAGAGTTTGCTGAGAGTGAAAGACAGGACAGTCAGAAGACTACTAGACTGGGAAGCAACTAACCCATGGACGAGGATAGATTTACCATATTGGCAATCCAGTCATCAATTCAAATATATATATATGGAACAAATAGAATACACAAATCTGGAAAATGAAGTAACTCAGGAATGCTGAGTTACTGATTCATTTCACATGTTTATGCTGGCTAATCCACAAAGAACTTGTGCCTTTTTGACATCTGCAGGGTTGAAAATAGCTGGAACACCCTAACCTAGTGACATTCACAGACTGTTTTCAGTTTTTTGTATGCTTAGAGAAAACTGTCTATAATAATGTATATTTTCGCCAAGGAATCTCAGTAGCTGGCTGATAAATTTTTGTTATGTTTCATAACTCCAAAATATAAAAACTAATTGAAAGGGAAAAAAGGGAGCCAGGAATACAAGCCTGAATTCGTGTTTATTTTAAGCAGGCTATGCACGTATCAGCTGGTAGCCTCATAAAGTACGCAATTCACTTACTTTTATATATAAACCATAATGAATTGTTTAAATTAACAAGAATACTTAATCAAACAATATATTTACAATATTGCTCAAGTACTCCTGAAATATTAAATACACAACACTCCTCCCTGCTTAGCTATAAACTCCAACTCAATAGAGAATACCTCTCAACTTAAAATGTCCTATTCTAGGCCTAAAGCTTTAATCACTGTGGAGAATGTCCTACTCTTCTGGGGTAACATCTTTCCTGACAAGGGGAATCCCTCTGCATGACAGGTGGTTGTAGGAATTGACTCTGGGACTGTAGGAAGTGATTCTGTCATCTCTGGATACCTTTCTTCCTGATATGTTGGTATCCTGTAGCAAGCTTCACTGTGTGAGAGCAGCGTCAGATGTCACAATTTCCTTTGTCTTTTCGGAAAGCCACATCACACTGCTTTGTCCATTGACATTTCTTCCAAATCTGTAGTATTGAGTTCAATGGGTGGAGCACATTAGCGGGTTTTGGCAGAAACAGGTTATTGTAATTGACAAATACTAAAAAGGACCACAGCTGTAACCCGTCCTTTGGCCTTGGGGCATCCACCACCACTTGAATTTTTTCAGCACACTTGTGTAAATCTTGTGCATTGATGGTGTGACCACAATAAGTGATAATTAGGTTAAATAATTCACACTTGTTGCATCATGCTCTGAACTGATAAACTTCTAATTTTTTTAATACTGTCTTGCAATTTTGGAGATAGTTCTTGATGTCCTTACTGGTACCAATCATGTCATCCAGGTAACACTGAGTGCCTGGATGGCCTTGCTGCACCTTGTCCATACCTTTCTGCCAGAGTGCAGGTGCAGATGCTACTCCAAAAATAAGCCCGTTATAGTGATAAAACCCTTTCTGAGTGTTTATGGTGAGAAACACTTTGGATTCTTCTTCCATCTCCATCTGTAGATAGGCCTCAGTTAAGTCCACTTTGCTTAAGTGTTTTGCTCCAGAAAGGTTTACAAAGATATCCTCTATCCCAGACAGAGGGTATTGATCTACTGATGGTGACCTTAAGATCACCACAGATCCTGACAGACCCATTATTTTTTGTTACTAGGACAATGGCATTGCCCATAATCTCTTACTTAACCTTGGAAAGAATTCTTTCAGCCTCCATGCAATCTAGCTCACTGGCTTAATTATTACAGGTGGTATAAGGAACCAGATGGGCTTTGCAAAACTTGGGTGTGGCATTTTTATTTAACACTATTTTGCCCTTAATATTTGAGTTTTCCTAAGCCATCCTAGAACACTGCTATGGCATCAAACAGTAAATTTCTTAATCTGCTTTCAGTTGGCTCTTTTGCTGGTGATGTGGCATGCAAATGGTGGATGGATCTCCAATCAAGTTATAGTTGTCTCAGCCACTCAAGGACCCACAATGCTGGACTTACTGTTTTTACCACATTCAAACCCAATATGGCCTGTTGGTTGTTGTATTTCACTGTTATAAATGTCATTCCCATAGGAGTTATCTTTTCTCCAGTATAAGTTCTTAGTTGGATATCTCCATACTTGAGTTTAGTATCTTTGAAATGGCATTCAAACTCATTTTGTCGAATGACTGAGACAGTCGAGCCAGTGTCCAATTCCATTTTAATTAGTTTGCTGCTCACTTCTGCTGTAAGCCATATTGATGGTCTATTGTTAGTTTTCACATTATAAACCTCAAGTTCTGCTTCAGTTAGGAGCCATTTTTGAAAGCTTTCTTGTAAGATTCCACAAAGTAAGTGATCTCTCAGTGCATCATAAAGCTCATCATTGAACTGAAAATGCTCAATCTCTTCAATTCAACAAATTTACTTCCCTTCCTTTTGATTCCATTTATGAAATCTAAAGCATTCTGCAATCAACAATGGTTCCGGTTCTAAATGTTTCTGCATTACTTTCATGATATCAGAAAAGCTCATTTCAGCTGGTTTGGTTGGGGCAGTCAAACTTCAAAGCAACCTGTATGCCTTTAAATCCAATGTACTCAGCAAAATTAGCACTCACTTCTCTTCGGCTATTCCACTTGCTTTATAATACTGCTCACTTCGTTCAGTATACAATATCCAGTTATCTGTTGTTATTATCAAAGGGTACTCACTGTTTAAGAACCCGTGAATTCTTCCACTTTTTCCTTTTTTAAAATTCGAACATGTCTGTCTCCTTTTCTGAAGATGTATGTGCTGCACTACTTTATTTAACTCAAATGTCTAGTTGCTCTTCAACATGTCATCTTGGGTTCATTTTAAAGCTTCCTTGTTGCTACTGTTATGCTTTGTAACTCCCAACCATAAAAACTAAAACAATATATTTCCGAAATTACTCAAATGCTACAGAAATATCAAATGCACAACAGTTTTTATTGGACAGGTTCACCATATAGCACTGTAAACATTATTTTATTTTTGTACCACATGTTGATAGATCTTTATTCTTTAAATAATGCTGCAAGTTAGGAATCTATGAACTTATTGTAGTCTCCACTGTGACTACTCCAAACAAGGTTTGTTTTGGCATAAAATGTTGCTGTGTCTTAAAATGACATAGTTTGGTAAATTCTTATCATTATCTTGAATAAGTAAAAAAGCAAGATATTTTCTATTAATAACGTTTCAGAATTTAGTTGTGGTTTTCGATGATATTTTTAACTTCATAGCAGCAGCTCTAACAACATTATGTCATGGCCAGGTCTGTGATGTCACTCTGCCCTGACCCACCTGGACAGCCCCAACTCTTATGTCAGAATGCTGTTCATTGACTTTAGTTCAGCATTCGATACTGTGATCCCCTCCAAGCTGATTGCCAAACTCTGCCAGCTTGGTATCAGCTCATCCCTCTGCAATTGGACCTTGGACTTTCTGACTAACAGACCCCAATCAGTTAAGTTAGACAACCTCTCCTCCTCCACTCTCACCCTGAACACCGGCGTGCCTCAAGGCTGTGCGCTGAGCCCTCTTCTGTACTCCCTTTTCACCTATGACTGCATTCCTGTACATGGTTCTAACTCCATAATCAAGTTCGCAGATGACACCACGGTGGTTGGTCCGATCAGAGGGGATGACGAGACGGCCTACAGGGACAAGGTTCAGCACCTGGCTGCGTGGTGTGCTGACAACAATCTGGCCCTTAACACAGAAGACCAAGGAGATCATTGTGGACTTCCGGCATGCCAGGAGTCACACTCACTTCCCCATCTACATCAACGGAAATGTAGTGGAGCATGTATCAAGCTTCATATTCCTTGGTGTCCACATTTCCGAGGATCTCACCTGGTCCCTGAACTCCTCCATCTTGATCAAAAGCCTTTATTTCCTGTGGAGCATGAAGAAAGCTCACCTCTGTCCTAGGATACTGACGGACTTTTACTGCTGTACCATTGAGAGCATACTCACTAACTGCATCTCAGTGTGGTATGGCAATTGTCCCGTATCGGATCGCAAAGCACTCCAGCACGTGGTGAAAACTGCCCAGCAGATTATTGGCACCCAATTGCCCACCATTGAGAACTTCTACCATAAACGCTGCCTGGGTAGGGTGAAAAGCATTATCAGGAATGCATCTCACCCTAACCATGGACTTTTTACTCTCCTCCCATCTGGTAAGTACTACAGGAGCCTCCGCTCCTGCACCAGCAGGCACAGGAAGAGGTTCTTCCCTGAGGCTGTGACACTGCTGAATCTCTCATCACAGCGCTAAGCAGTATTGCACCCATATTGTACTGTCTCAGTACTTTTATATTTGTGTGCTGTAGCACTTACTTTTTATTCACAGTTATTTTGTAAATAACACTATTCTTTGCATTTCTGGTCAGATGCTAAATGCATTTCATTGGCTTTGTATCTGTACTCAGCACAATGACAATAAAGTTGAATCTAATCTAATCTAATGATCGCATTCCGGTTCATGGTTCAGTCCGTCGATCCGTATTCCAGGTTTTCTGGTTTTCCATTGTTCTGTTGGGTGCTCTAATTAAGGCAGGGGTCCCCAACCTTTTTTGCACCGCAGACCGGTTTAATATTGACAATATTCTTGTGGACTGGCCGACCCGGGGGTGGGGGGGGTAGGGTTGCCAACCTTCTCACTGTGATTGCCCCGGGAAAGACTACCATGACCATGAAGCCTTGCGCAGGCAGCTGTGTGCGCATGGGTGTACATGCCGATTTTTTTCTACAAATCAGTTTTGGCAATTCTGTTCAGTAAAACTACACTGTACGTACATTATTTCTACTTTATATAGGCTGTGTATTTATCATATCATTCCTGCTTTTACTATATGTTAGTGATATTTTAGGTTTTATGTGTTATTTCGTATGATTTGGTAGGTTATTTTTTGGGTCTGGGAATGCTCAAAAATTTTTCCCATATAAATTAATGGTAATTGCTTCTTCCCTTTATGCCATTTCAGCACAAAAGGTTTCATAGGAACGCTCTACCCTAGTGGGGGAAATACGGGACAAGAGCGGTCCCATATGGGACAAACCAATTTAGCCCAATATATGGGATGTCCCGGCAAATACGGGACAGTTGGCAACCCTAGTGGGGGGGGGGGGGGGTCGGTGTTAATCACGACTGGAATATAGGTGATAAGTCAACTATAAGTCACTTATAAGTGGCTAATACTCCCAATTTCATTTCTAAAAGGGTTTATCAAATGAATTTAATATTAAACACACAGCGCATATTTTCCTCACATGAATATAGTGATAAGTCAATTATAAGTCACTTATAAGTGAATAGCATAATGATATTTTAAGTAACGTTTGGATATTAAACACACAGCGCATATTTTCCTCGTATGAACATATAAAATCATTGCAACACACCAATATCACTGAATCAGTGGGAGCCCTGGGCTTGTTTCCCTGCAACAAGACGGTCCTATCGAGGGGTGATGGGAGACAGCAATACTCGAAGGAGGTTCCTTATGTCCAGTCTATTCCACGATTTAGCTTTCGTTGCATTCATTGCAGAAAACACCGCTTCGCAGAGAATTTTGGAAATGGAAGCAACGTTTTCAGTGCTTTCGTGGCTATCTCAGGATATTTAGCCTTGACTTTGATCCAGAATGCCGGCAGAGATGTTATGTCAAACATATTTTTCAGCCCGCAGTCATGTGCAAGCTCGAGGAGTTGATCTTCTTCCCGCACTGACATGGATGACGTGTGCTTAATGACCTCGCGTGCGTTCAAGTTCAACAGCGGGCGTGACAGGGAATGAGGAAAGGTGCAGCTGACTCATATCGCCAAATCATATCTTTCCTCATGACCCGGTAGCACATGCTTCGTGGCCCGGTACCAGTCCGCAGCTCGGTGGTTGGCGACCACTGAATTAAGGCACATGATTCTCATTTTGGCAGACACACAAATACCTCTGGAGACCAGGGCTTGGCTGCTGGATTGTTCCTGTCCAAACTCCCTGTCTGAATCCCTTCTCTGCTCATTCCTTCTGAAGCCTTGCCCTGCAACCAGTGTCTGAAGCCTTGCCTTGCCTGTAACCCTCACCTGCAACCTTTGCCTGCACTGCTGTCAAGTTCAACTGCCGGATCAAGATAAGGAACTGCCTATCGCTGTTTTGAACTGTCTCTGTGTCCATGCCTTCGCTAGGTAGGTCCAGCCGTTTGCCACTACCTTTTGTTGGGAACCATCTCTGTGTTCACGCCTTTGCTAGGTAGGTCCAGCTGTTTGCCACTACCTTGTGTTGGGAACTGTCTCTCTGTGTTCTGTGTATGAGTCACGGCCCTACGTCCTGTTCCCAAGGAGGGATCCTGGCTCTGTGCTCCATGTTCCTGTACTCCCCAAGACCAAGGCTCTGTTCTGCTTTCCTGTCTCCTAAGTCCAAGGTTCTGAGGTCCCTGTCATCCCAAGTCCTAGGCTTGGCTGTTCCTGAGTACCAAGTCAAGGCTTCGTGTTCTCGTCCTGTCCATGTGCTTCGTCCTGTGCTGGAGTTCCCTCGTCTTGCCCAGGAGTCTCTCATTCTGTCCTGTAGCCTCGCCTAGTCCTGTCTCCCAAGACTACATCATGTCTTCGCCTAGTTTCAGAGTCCGAGCCCGAGTCAAGACCCAGGTTCTGGGCCCTTGTCCAGTCTCTGGCTCGGAGTCCGAACCCAAATCTCATCATGTCCTTGCCTCGAAGAACCCAAACCTCATCATGTCATCGCCTCAAAGAACCCAAGCCTCGTCATGTCCTTGCCTCGAAGAACCCAAGCCTCGTCATGTCCTTGCCTCGAAGAACCCAAGCCTTGTCATGTCCTCGCCTCAAAGAACCCAAGCCTCGGCATGTCCTCGCCTCGAAGAACCCAAGCCTCGGCATGTCCTCGTCTCGAAGAACCCAAGCCTTGTCATGTCCTCACCACGAAGAACCCAAGCCTTGTCATGTCCTCGCCTCGAAGAACCCAAGCCATATCCAGTCCTGTAGCCACGTCATGTCCTCGCCTAGTTCCAGGGTCCGAGCCAGAGTCAAGACCCAGGTTCTGGGTCCTTGTCCATTCTCCAGCTCGGAGTCCAAGCTCAGGCTCCTAGTTCCCAGTTCCTTGCCCTGGTTCCACTTGCCTAGCCAATGTCCTAGCCCAAGTCTGTGTTCTTGTCCCAGCTCTCTAGTCAAGTCTTTAGTGTCTGTGTCTTGCATTTGGGTCCTCCACCAGAGCCCCCTTATGACACATTAGCTAAGAAAGGAGCGCAGGTTCTTTGGCATGGAAATTCTATTGTGCATAAGATAAGAAGATTGACAAATATTAGTGTGAGGAAGGGCCTTTCCGCTACAAAGAACAAAACTAGTGGAAATCTGAAACAAAGAGAGAAAACACTATACGTGCTCACCATCTGTGGGGAGATGAACAGGGACCATATTGAGGGATGACAACCTTTCATCTCTGAAGAGAGCAGGCTTATGTCCCTGGACCCTTGCATTAGAATCCTTTGCAAAGCTCTTCCAGTCTGGAGTTGTCAGCAGTGTGGTAAGTCCTGAGGAAGGGGCAGATTATGAAAGAGCAAACCTGGACTCAGGGTTGTGACTATTCAGGAACACTGGTGGAAGATGACTCAGGGATGAAGTATGTTCAGGGAGGAAGACTTCTCGGGAATTCGGGAGAAGGTGGAATGTGGAAATGAACACCAGCGGCCCGAAGAGCAGGGAATAGGCCATCAGCTGATCAATCATCAGTATTTGAGACTTCACTAGAAAAAGCATCATACTAACAAGTAGGCCCACCTATAAAACACAGATGTCTTCAGCTCCATGGCAAGAGACCAAGAACATTCAGCTCTCCTCAATCAGTGCCACAACAGCTTCCAATTCTCTATTTCTGACCTGTTTTAGTGTGAACAGCATCTATCACTCATTACTGATGAAAGCTGCTGGAGGACCTGAATCAAATTCATTTTTGCACATTGGATGCAATAGGATTTAGCAAATAAGTCTTGGGGAAAGATTTACTGGTGTAATGCACTGATATTTTGCACTGTTGACAAGATTTTGTAATGCACAGAATCGTAAGGGAATCATGAATCCGTATACAGTATTTTAGTTCTGGAGATCCAACAGTGCTGTTTAGGGATAATTACCCCTGAATGTTGATAAAACAGGGCTTAATTTCTTTTACAGCATGGTACAGTAAATATTGTTTGCAAATACATGAAGTTTTCATAAGATAACAGGATTTAATTAAAATGAGAAACAGTCTTCAGGAAATACCTGTTCGCAATTCAACATTCCCTGACTCTCTAAGGCTATCAAAACCAATGTCGGGGGTGGAAAGTTCTGATTCTATAATATTGCAGTGCACAGGTGAAGACAATAGATGAATGCTCAAGTTAAATAGTGCTCACTGAAACCTTCATGAAGAGATCAGGAGAGCCGTTTAGTGGCCATCTCCCGCATTAATACAGTGTTGGAAGTATTTCTCCACTTCATAGCCAGATATATCTCTTGTCACTTCATATTCTGGCTGCATTTTTTAGGGAGCTATCCTTCCACTCTGTAACAAACAAGGTAAATTTACAATGTCTGGTCTTTGTGCCCAGATGTTCTCAGATCAGTCACCAATATTTGAATACCCCAAGTGGTTCTGCCTGTTGTGCTGTGCCCTCGCTGTAAATATATTATGCTGCACAAGCTATCTGCTTGCATAATGAAATATTAAAAATAAGTAGTTATTTATAGTCATTGAAACTGTAATTAATCATTTATTGTTGTTTTGTGTTTAAAATGTATAAAACATCACTGTTCCTTTGTGCATCGGGAGAGGAGAAATAGATTCTCAAGATCGATTGGTTGCAAGAGTCTGTTGATGTTAGAATCTGGAGCACCCTGTCCTGATGCAGGGTTTCAACCCAAGACATTGACAATTTCATTCCTCCCGTCCATGTTCATTGACCCACTGAGTAACTCCAGATGATAGTTTGTTGCTTCAGGACTTCCATGTTCTTAATGTTTAAAAGGATTCCAAAAGTTGCACAAAGTGATAATGGTGATGAAAGATAATTTTGCCATCATTACTTCTGAAAAATATGAGCTATACTTTTCTTACATTTCCTACTTTCTTTCACCATTTAAGTAACTTATTTATGTTAGTCCCCACCCCGTGGTCCTCAACATGATGTATGAGTGATATTAGAAACATATTTCTGTGACATCAACCAAGTGTGTCCTGCAGGTATAAAAACTTGAAGATAAAAATGCTTTAACATTATTGGAACACTGTGCACATTGTATCATCAAAGTTGAACAAAAGATGAAACTGAACTTTTCCTTAAACACATTGTGTGGGTATAAATAAACACAGCATGAGTAGTCTGAGACTGCTGGTCTTGGAGAAGAAAGAAAATATGCCTTTTACACTCTTTCCCGAACTCATAGATACGCCTTTATGCCCATTACATTGAAACCCTCCCTCCCTTTAGAAAATCAGGCAAACAAAATAGGTTGTACAGTAGCATAGTGGTTAGTGTACTGCAATTACAGCTCCAGCGACCCAGATGCAATTCTGATGATTAACAGTTGACTACCTTCAGTAAAGAATGTTTTGTAGGTGGCTTGACTTCTTTTAGTTGCCTGAGTAAGCGGCAAAACCAAAGAACTTACAGGCATTATACTGACAAGCTGGGGATATTGTTTGAGAGAGCAGTGGGTCAGTAATCAAGACTGGGCTTAGTAGAGCAGTGTTCATGACAGGCAGTGAGCATGGTTGCCCTGTCAGTGAGATTACAAAGTTTCAACAGTCACAGCCATTTGCTCTACACATATGGGTGGAAATGTATCTGACGGTGAATGATACTATTGACATCCCAGAGGAAGAGACAGAACAGAGCAGCAAGAAAAGGAAGGAGATATGATTATTGGTTGTTGGGCCAGCAATGCTAATGAGTCTACTGGCATCATAAGCAATGCATGAGTTCACTCATAAGGATAACACAAAGAAAATTGCAAGAGGTAATGAATCCAACACATTCAGGGATCAGGAAAGCAACTGGCAAGTATATACTGAGGCTGAAGACATTTTCAAAAAGATATGGTTTCCACACCTTTCATTGGAGGTTTACTTTGTGTGCAGGCTGCCAGGTGAAACTGTTTGATACATCGCATCTAATTTAAGAAGGACGCAGAAAAGCAATGGACTGGAGAGAGCGCTTAAAATGTGACACAGCTTAATCCTGGTCGCAATTCAAATGTACAGGCAATAAACAAGCTGCCAGTGATGGTAACAACATTATGGTCTTCCTCATCACAACTGAGTCATGAGGACATTACAAGCTGGTTTGCAGAAACCAGTCAATCACATGAGTGCAAAAAGCAAGAAGGTTGCATGCAGGTGCAAAAGCAGGAGCCTTTGCCATGGATGTTAATGGGACGATACAGCCTCAGAATGCCTTTTCATAATAGACTGGTCCTGCAAGTTTTGTACAGGCTTCAAGTTCGTCAAGGAAACTTCCACCAGCAAAGACCCCATTTGCTTCATATGTGAAGCAACCTTACTGGTATAACTTAAACACACACGCACACATGCACAATCCCCAATGTTTCCCAATATTTATGCTGTTTTCTACTAGATGGCATCATCTGCATATGACGTTTTTCAAGTAACTTTGCTGGGACAGAGTAACTTACACTTTGTCTAAGAGCTTCTGAAGATAATGGTGCTACAGCTGCCTGGTTTATTGTAGTCCAATTAACATAGCCCCACTGTTTTGCATTTGGCTAATGCAGTAAAGAAGTTTCATGGTCACTTTACTGTGCGAAGCACATCACTTAGCAGCTTGAATCAAATTACTGCTTGCAATTTATATTAAAATCTGAAGACTGGTTCTTGTTTACAGGAAGTTTGAGCAAGGAATATTAGTTAAAAGTTTAACTCTGACCCTTTGGAAAAGTCATGCTGCTGTAGTGGAAAGCTGAGGTTAACAATAAGCCTCTCCGGCCCTGGGAAGTGAATATCCATCACAATTAGGGACAGTTGTTTCAAACTCACCTCTTTACCATACTACGTCAAATCAACAGATTATAGTCTGTCAGCAGTTCTATTTTCAAATATTATCATAGTAACTAGTTTCCATATAGCTAGCCAAACAAGTCAAGATTGCATCTTACAAAAGTCCTTTTAGTGACCTTTTTGGAGTGTGTCGGTTCCATTACTTCCAATACATGAATGAAACTCTTCAAACACACGACAGACAGACACTTCACTGCATCTTTTACTTGAAGAGATCATAATATTGCTGTCAAAAATCATTTTCACGTCTAAAATGGCCACCTCTGCCTTCAGATAAATTATTTTTGATACCAGTGCAAACTCCAAGCCTGGATTGTGTAAAGGACTATAAATCAGACAATATGTGCCCCTTTCTGCTGACTTCAGCAACTTGAAAGGAAATGCTTGTAGGAGTGTTGAACTGCAGAAATTCAAAAAGGCAGCTCACCAACATATTTTCGAGGACATTGCAGGATAACGTCCCTACCAGTAATGGCCAAACACCATCACCGATTAAAAAAAAGCAGAGGAAATCTGCAACTAACTGATAATTGGCCCTGCTGAGAGGAGGTACCTGCTGCTGAATGGATGTTTAGCTATGCCAGTTTAAGAGGTGATATTAGCTGAAAATAATACAGTTCATGACAAACTTGTCCACAACACAACTTTACGTATTGGTTTTCACACTTCTGCCTCATGTTCTCTGAGTATGTGTTAACATTCTCACAAGAAAATATCTCAGAACTCCATAGTTAACATTTTTAAGTTCCAAGGACATTCAAATCAACTAAATGTTCACCAACTATCTCAACTTCATGCTGGGTAACGTTGTGGAATTATATTAAATAATGATAGCTGTGGAACAGTGCATTTTGAGCTCCATTTATATTCTTCAGCCATTCCCCGAATGCCTTTCCTTTTGTAGGTCAGATAACTGCACAGATTGCCTTCACCACTGGGGGTTCACTGTTTGCTTCTATCTCAGCAGTACATTACTTATTTAATGTTGAAATGTCCAGAGCTTGTGTTTGAACATGCGATCATGCTGTTTGTTGTAAATTTTACATCAATAAAGAATACTATACCAACAAACGTACTTTCAAAATAATGTAGCAACATGGGAGGTGTTTCAAATCTGTTTGAAGAGTACGGCTGTGTGTAATTTCTGTTGTGTCATTCTCTTTGCAAAGTTTCATTTAACAAATGCACTGGTCTACAGTACAACTAAGGTTCCTCTGCTGGACACTCTGGAAATACCTACTGAAAAAAATAAAGTGCCTACTTACTTGTTATACTCTTTACTGAACAAAAAACCTTGAGTGGGTGAGACCACACTCAGTTAAGGAATTCACCAGTTCCCAAATACAGTTTTAATATTAAAAAGGTTGTTTCTTTTTCTCCTTAAGGTCATTTTTCAATAAAGTTCTGTCAACATTTAGCTTGGATGCTGTACTTTGAAAAAAAATTACAAGACTTCTCGCACTGTAGGCATATTCCAGATTCCCCATTTTGTAGAAACAAAGGCCTAGGTAGAAATGGTCCCAGAAGTGGCTGGACTTGTCAGTGCTCTGAAAAAATGAGACTTGAGGGACCCCTGTTCATATGTTGTCAGTTAATAAGAGGTATCACATTCAAGTTATAACTGTTACATCTGCAAAACAAAATAGTGAGCTCCTCACAACTGAGTAACAAGGGAATTCATTCTAGTTCACTTCTGCCAGCAAGATGCTGCAATTGCCAATTCAAACTGACAGAAGGTGCCAAAAGAGAAATTAACTGATCTAAACTGAGCCTGTTTGACCATGATGTTTCCTCTGACTAGCTTTCATGTAGCATACTGACAGAAGTAATACATTGGTTTAAATCAAGAGTTTTAATTGCTTTTCAGAAGCTGTAACCACTCTCAGTCAATGGGGATAATTCTGCTGTGTTGCAATCGTAAAAGACTGCTCTTAGATGAAGATTCATTTGAGATGCTGTAGCTCTCTCAACACAATTAAATACCATTAGTGTAATAATTCGTTGTTGTATTTTCTATCCCTGCAAACTTTTATTCTGGGTTAACCAACTAAAGAAGCCATAAGGAGAGAGAAGATGAAATATGAAGGCAAGCTAGCCAAAAATATCAAAAGAGGAGAACAATTTTTTTCAGATTTATTAAGATTAAAAGAGAGGTGAGAGTGGATATCGGACTGCTGGAAAATGATGCAGGAGAGGTAGTAATAGAGGAGAAAGAAATGGCAGATGAACTTACTAAGTATTTTGCATCAGTCTTCACTGTGGAAAAGTCTAACAGCATGACAGCAATTTGAGTGTCAGGGGGCAGAAGTGGGTGTAGCTGCTATTACTAAGGAGAAGGTGCTTGGGAAGTTGAAATGTCTAAAGGTAGATAAGTCACCTAGACCAGATGGACTACACCCAGATTTCTGAAAGAGTAGCTAAAGACATTTTGGAGGCATGAAAATGATCTTTCAATACTCACTAGATTCTGGAATGTTTCCTGGTTGGGAAGTTGTGGAGTCCATTATTAAGAATGAGGTTTCAAGGTACTTGCAGACACATGATAAAGCAGGCCAGAGTCAGCATGGTTTCCTTAAAGGGAAATCTTGTCTGATGAAACTTCGGAATTCTTTGTATTACAGCAAAGATACTAGCAAAGGTGGAAGCTTGGCTGATTGCTAGGTGCAAAGAATCAGGATAAAAGGGGCCTATTCTGATTCGCTGCTAGTGACAAGTGGAGTTCCGCAGTGGGAAGTGCTGGGAGAATTCTGAATGAGGGGACATAGTTCACGAAAGGGAAGGTCATTTGAAACTGTATGTGTAAATGTTTCCTTTTGCAGAGGGTACAGAACCTTAGGGATTCTCTACACCAGGTTCCCTTCTTCTCCTCCTACTTGTGTTCAGTTTCTTTCTCACATCTAAGCTCAAAGAATGCATTGTAAGAAACCTTTTCTGCTTTTTCTATTTTAACACCTCTTCCTGTAGTATTAAGGTCTCAGAAATAACAGTCAAAGTGAGTTTTCTGCAGAACTTACAAAGCTTTTTCTTATTTTCACTTTTACATAAATGCTTTGTACTTTTAGGAGAACAAAAAATGTCCCCATAGGAAATGTCAGAGCTGAGATTTTGATTCGCTCTCTCTAGATCTAAAGTACAAGTCCCCATTCCAATGACTTCCAATATTAGACTCCTACAAGACCCAAAGAACCTACTTCCACCAACAGTGTCATCTTCACATTGATAAGGTCCGAGGCATGGTGGACCTTGGGCATAACCATCTTTGTGTGGGAGAAAATTGATACACCATGGGAAGAGCAGTATGTTTCAGGAATGTTAGGTGTCTATGCCAGTAACAGTCTGGTGTTCCAATTACCAGTATCAAGAAGGCATCCTTGCACCTTTAAATATCTCTCTACAATATGTTTTACCATATTTAGGTGAATGCATTTTATCTCTCTCAACAAGAATAGAACCCGTGCCCACTCTACTAACAGATTTAAAGCAAAAAAATTGAAATACAAGCCTGACCCTCTAAAAGGGGCATCGCACTATAGCAGGTAGGTACTTCTGCACCACTTTTAACTAGCAGGTAATAATTACCTACAATAAAGTCACACCATTAATAAACATATGTAGATTTATTTATGTATGACAAATGTATTAGTGCCTTGTTATTATAAATCTACTTAGTGATTGATTTGTAGTCTATCAATGCCTTGAATTCTTTGCATAATTTTGACAGACACATGTCAATAGCATTCAGTAAAGGTGAGCCTTGCCTGATCGAAGCCATTGTACAAGAGAGAAGGCAAATGTCACTAAAGAAACGTTACTGTGTGGTTACTGAAGTATCAGAATCACCATTGACTTTGGGAAATAGATGGTGACTCCACAGTAACAATATTGTAAAGCTCTCAGTTTATTACATTTGATATTCAGTAGAGGGCACTATAGGATTGAAAATAATTTCACGCCAAAGTCCGAATAAATATGGACTGAATTCTCCGTTGATGAAATAAGACTAAGGGTCAAAGATTTATTAAGAGTATATTGTCTGCCCGGAGAATTCTGCACTGTAGATTTTGTGATTTACACATCGGGTTACATAGCTCCGTGCTCCGTTTTGAAGTTCAGGTTGGCACTCCTGGTCACGGTGGGCACAGGCATGATCAGTGTTTGCTACCAGGGACAAGTGGGACGTCAGTTTTTTGGAGTGTTGGAAGCTAAAATAGATAATGATTTTCTGCTCCATTCACTGCTGTTTAATGGGTCTCTTGGCCTCTCCGGGTCCTTACTCCTACAGAATTCCACAGTGAACTTAGCAAGGCTGCACGGCCCCCCACCCCCAGGAAGGGGCGTTATAGCCTGGCAGAGTGATGTGACCTCTGATGTGCTGTACTATCTCTCCACATTACTTCCTTGTTTGTGTATGGCAGTCTGGGCTAGGTGTATAGCAGGGGATTGCAAGGAGCGGACTACAGATGAGCCGCAGAGGTAAGATGAGCATGGCAGAGACGCCAAGAGGCAAGAAGAAGAGCTTGTGCCTGTCTCTATATTCCCTAAAGTAATTGGTAAATTGGTCTGCGGTACAATGAAAGACATTGTTTAGCCTGCCATCCTTACAGATCATTTCATAACATCAGTACAAGGAAAAGCAATAACAAGATGTGATAGGTAGTGTTATAGTTACAGAGAAAGGCAGTGCAGATAGACATTATGATGCAATCCATGACAAGGTAGATTATGAGGTCAAGTCCATTTTGTCATACAAGAGGTCAGTTTAACAGCAGGATGGAATCTGTCTCTGAGCCTGGTGGTACTTGCCTTCAGGTTTTTGTATCTTCTGTGTAATGGGAGGGAAGAGTAGAGGGAACGTCAAGGTGGGAAGGGTCATTCATTATGGTTCAGGGATACTACTGTTAGGAATCCTGCTGAAGGGTCTTGGTCCAAAGCATCAACTGTATTCTTCTCCATAGATGCTGCCTGGCCTGCTGAGTTCCTCCAGAATTTGTGTGTGTTGCTTGGATTTCCAGCACCTGTGGATCTACTCTTGTTTTTGATTGGACCGCTACTACCAGTTGTTTTTCATCTTGAGGTTCCAGTTCTTTACATTAACAGTTAGATGGACTCCCCATGATTGAGGATATCTTCAAAAGGCCATACTTCAGAAAGGTGGCATCCATCATTAGGGACCTCCACCACCATGGACGTGCCGTCTTCTCATTACTACCATCAGGAAGGAGGTTCATGAACCTGAAGAGACGCAGTCAGTGTTTTAGAACAGCTTCTTCCTCTCTGCCATCAAATTTCTGAACAGTCAGATACATAAACACTACTTTACTATTTTTTGTTCTCCTTATTTAATTTTTATGCAAATTTATATTGTAATTCATAGCATATTTTATGTATTGCACTGTACTGCTGCCATAAAACAACCAATTTTCTGACATATCTCAGAAATAATAAACTTGATTCTAATTCTGATTCTGGGCATGGTGTATAATTATGTATATCTAAAATTTAAGAAGCATGAATCCTTTGGAAAAATACATTTAAATCAATGTGTGACTCCAGAGCCACAGCCATATGTTTGGCTCTTATCTGTCCTCCGAAATTGCTTTGCTAAAGTTGTTCCATTCAAAGACAATAGAAGAGACACCACAGTAAATAGGTAGCCTGCTATTGGCACCTGAATCCCCTAAATCTCTCCAAGAAAAGGAAATGATGCCTTCTCCATTGCTCTGTTATTACCACCAGTGGCCTAAGGAATCCTCTGCCCTTGTTCCATATTCAATACCCTTTCCCCAAGTTTATGCAACAATAAATGTGGTGATAGGCATGTAGAGAGATACACAGATTTAACTTTATTGGTATGCGGAAAGGAGCTTCTGTAATGGTCCCGTAGATAGATACATTCCTTCTGTACTTATGCTGACGTTATCACTATCAGAGATAATGACCATGTCAACCAACGCCCATCAGGAGAAGGGTTATTTCTTCCAGCATTGTGAGGATTCAGTTTAATGTGACAGGTACCTGTTACAAACCATCTTATCCAAAAGGGAAAGTTAATGTCTGAGTGATATAGAGACATGAGGATCACAGAGGTGCTGTTACAAGTGTGTCTTATGCATGCTTAGAGTTGCCTGAGTTGCTGAGGTGAAATGCATCATAGACATAAAAGGAGGAATTTGAAGGATTTGCTGCCAAACGGCTGAACATCCTTGTTGCAATGTTGAACGTGTGAGCAGTGTGGATAGATCTATTTCAAGGCTGCTTTTGTCAGCTGTGGTTTTCAGTATTGAACTAAGTATCAGAGCTCTAAACTTAACAGATCTAGTGACATCATGAAATTTCTTCCAATGCTATTCCTAGGATGATGGTTAAATTAGTCTGTGCAGCAATTACTGCTTCCACATCTTATCACCATCTTGTAACTGCACTGGGCCCCTCGTAAAGGCCAATCCCTTGCACGACCTCATCCACGTTAATATAATCGGCTTTGTCTCTAAATCAGGAAAGAACTCGAGGCAATTAGAAAAGCCAGGAGAGGCCATAAAAAGTCCTTGGCAGGTATGATTAAAGAGAATCCCAATGCATTATATACATACAGTCCATCAAGAGCAAAAGGATAACTAGGAAGAGAGGAGGACCTCTTAAGGATAACGGAGGGAATATTTGCTTGGATGCAGAGGATGTGGGTGAGGTCATTAATGATTACTTTGTATCAGTATTTACCAAGGAGAAGGATGTGGAGGACAGGGAAGCAGTGCTGAGCATATTGATATGCTGGGGCATGTTGTATCTCTGTTTATTTTTTGATCCTTGGGGTTCTTCCGGGAGTCAGGAATGGCGGGCAGTCTTAAATTCTTAACAATCATTTATTTTAAAGTACAAACAAACAAACAAGTGCTAAGCAAACGAAATAAAAAGCTGAGAAACAAAGTATAGAGGTGAATGAACAACAAAGAATGAAAAAAAGGACAGATGGCGCCTTTGAAAAATCCATTACTTTTATAACTGAGATAACAGAAATTCCTGAGATAAAATAAACCAATCAATGATTACACGGGTACATCACATGGGTAAGGTGCTAATACTTTGCCAATGAATAATGAGAAAGTGATAAACCATCAGTTTAACTGCGAATCAGTTTTCTGCCTGTAAGTGGGGAAACGACCCACCACATACTGTGAAAAATGCATGAGTTTGTTAAAAAATACAGATGATTAAAACACAACTTTAATTTTACATTAATTCATCTTGTACAAAGTATTAAAAAACAGTGGTTTCCAACAGCCATTTCAAAATAAAAGAGGAGGTAGTGCTGGATCTCTTAAAGAGCATTAAGTTGGATCATTCCCCAGGGTCTGATGGGATATACCCCAGGTTATTGAGAGATGCAAGAGAAGAAATGGCTGCGGCCATGACTGATACCTTTGTGTCCTCCCTAGCTTCAGGAGAGGTCCTGGAGGACCAGTGAGTCTCATGTCAGTGGTAGGGAAGCTACAGAAGGGAATTTTTAGGGATATGATTTATGAGCATTTGTAAAATCATGGCTTAATTAAGGAAGCCAGCGTTACTTTGAGTGACAAGTCATGTCTTATTAACTTGACACAGTTTTTTGACGAGGTGACAAGGGTGATTGATGGAGAGCTGTGGATGTTGTCTACATGGATTTTAGTAAGGTATGTGACAAGGTCCCTCATGGGAGGCTCATCCAGATTAAGATGCAGGGGATCCATGGTAAATTGGCTTTTTGGATTCAAAACTGGCTTGCCCATAGATGATAGAGGGTAGTGTTTGAAAGGATTTATTCTAGGTGGAGTTCTGTCATTACTGGTGTTCCGCAGGGAGCTGCATTGGGATGTCTGCTGTTTCAAATGTATATAAATGACCTGGATGAATATGTAGATGGGCAGGAGAGTAAGTTTGCAGATGAGGCAAAGACTGGCAGTGTTATGGATAGCATATAAAAATGACAAAGAATACAACAGGGTATCGATCAGTTGCAGATACGGGTGGGGAAATGGCCTAAAGAATTTAACCCAGCCAATTGTGAAGTGTCACACCTTGGTAAGTCAATGCAAAGAGACAGCACACTGTTAAGGGCAATATCCTTAACAGTACTGATAAGCAGAGGAATATCAGGATCCACGTTCATAGCTCCCTACAAGTGGCTGCACAGTTGATAGGGTAGTAAAGAAGGCATATGACATGGGTGCCCTTATTGGTCAAGGCACTGAGTTCTAAGGTCAGGAAGTTATGTTTCGGTTTTTAAAAACTTAGTTGGGCTGCATCTGGAGTGTTGCATACAATTCATATCGGGACTTTGGAAAGGGTGCAGGATGTTGCCTGGATTAGAGGACATGTGCTATAACGAGAGGTTGGACAGACTCGGGTTGTGGAGGCTGAGAGGAGATCTGATAAAGATTTATAAGATTATGAGAGGCAGACAATATCTTTCTCCAAGGGGTAAAAAGTCTAACACCAGAGGGCATGCAGGTGCGAGGGGGTAATTTCAAAGAAGATGTGAGGGGCAAGGTTTTTTACCTTGGGTTGGGTGCCTGAATGTGGTCAAGGCAGATACATTACAGACTTTTGTAAGAGGTATACGTAGGCACATGAATGTGAAGTAAATGAAGGACGTAGGCAGAAGAGATTAGATTAGTTAGCCATTTGGATTACTAATTTCATTGTGGGCTGAAAGGCCTGTTCCTGTGTTGTATTGTTCGATGTTCTAAACCGAGGCATGTGTCATCCCCTTCGCTGCTTCTCCTCCAGTCATTTCAAATGAACAGCAAGATGATCACTTCCAGCCGTTCGTGGCTTAGTGGAAAAGTTCTCGTTAAAAGTTGGAGCCATGAAAACATTCAATGGAAGAATTAGTCAGCAGCTTCATGGCAATGATCTACTGACCATAGTGAACTTTGATGAAGAAACCACTGCACACTCAAAAGCTAGCCCTGGATGTTATGAACATGATTATGGTTGAATACTAAATGCAGGATCAGTGTAAACCTTCCATTACTGGAATGAAGACACTGCTGCTCACTCAGAATCTGGCACAGCATGATCACGGCTGAATGCAAATGCAGCTCACTGCAACACAAGCAGGCAGAAGCTCACAAGGTATATTAAGGTATGATCCAACTTCCAGATGTTATTCCAAAGTTGCCGCATTTTTTTGGGGGGGGGGTTTCTCCTCTGTTAAATACTGCTAATGCATTCCATTACAACTACTTTTGATCCCTGAAGCCAAGGGGATTTCCTGAGTGGAAGCATATGCAAGGATGGAATTCCTTATAATCTACCTGCACTTCCAGACTTGAAGAAAGCATTCCCCTACTTTGTATCATTTGGAGCATAAACCATAAAGAGAGTGCCTTTTACTTCTCAGGTGTCTTTGGAGGGCAATGGCATGCAGTTGCCACTTCCTCACATGATACTCCATCCATGCAAACTGTATCTAGTAATGCTAGGAAAAGGTGGCAAGCAATTCAATCCAATCGAGAGATGGTCCAAATTTCCACCATGCATGTCGTGCGTATTTAAAGTCATACTGTCAAGTTCAAAGCTCAAGGTAAATTTATTATCAAAGTACATACTGCATGTGTCACCCTGTACTATCCTGAGATTCATTTTCTTGCAGAAATTCACAGTAGAACAAAGAAATAAAATAGAATCAATGAAAAACTATACTCACAGACTGACAAAACAACCAATGTACAGAAGACAAATTCTGCAAATACAAAAAAAGATAGATAGATAGACTGACAGACAGACAGATAGATAAAGATACTTGCTGCCAAAAAAATTAACTTACAAGTCAGCAGGTCTGGTGAAAGTAAATTATAAATAGGCATCCGTTAGTCTTATGAGACCATGTATTTGCGCATTGGAAAGTTTCCAGGGCGCAGGCCCAGGCAAGGCTGTATGGAAGACCGGTAGTTGCCCATGCTGCAAGTCTCCCCTCTCCACGCCACCAATGTTGTCCAAGGAAAGGGCATTAGGACTCATACAGCTTGGCACCGGTGTCGTCGCAGGGCAATGTGTGGTTAAGTGCCTTGCTCAAGGACACAACACGCTGCCTCAGCCAAGGCTCGAACTAGCGACCTTCAAATCACTAGACAAACGCCTTAACCACTTGGCCACGCACCAACACAAACTATAAATAATCCAAGGCATTCACAGTAATGTAGTACTAGCCACAAAAAATACAGTGATGCTCCAGAGGTCATTCAGTTTTGCTTCTCATGCAACAGTTCTGTTTATTTTTATTAGCACCATGGTGAGTTTCACTAGGAATTCTCTGCTTTTTAAGAAGCATTCAAAATCAGCCAAGCATTAAATAGGCAGCAATGAATTGACTTCCCATTATACTATATAGTGTATGTTGTGATTTTCCTTCCTGTTGGTTGTCCTCATTGCACACATGCCGAAGGTAAGTTCAAACCCTTTAACTATTTTAAGACTAACTAAACCTTCATTAAAATTACAGGATAATGCTCTTCCCTCCTTCCCCATTCCTAGAAGTGTTAGGATAAATCTCAGGCGCTGAGACCTGTAACACAAGCTGGTAAACATCCAAGTACAGAGCTTCAGGTCGATGGTTCAGCAGGCTTAGTAAAGCTTCAGTTATGGTACAGACATGGAAGGCCTATTCAAACCTATGTTCTTTTTCCTGATCTAACTTGACAAGTTAACGTTTCTTTGTTGTAATACTTTTATGGGATAAAGAAAGACTAAAAATGAATGGAAGCCTTCTAATCATGTTCATAAAAATGTAAACACGAGGAAATCTGCAGATGCTGGAATTTCAAGCAACACACATAAAAGTTGCTGGTGAACGCAGCAGGCCAGGCAGCATCTCTAGAAGAGGTACAGTCGACGTTTCGGGCCGAGACTCTTCGTCAGGACTAACTGAAAGAAGAGCTAGTAAGAGATTGGAAGTGGTCACACATTTTAATTCCACATTCCATTCCCATTCTGATATGTCTATCCATGGCCTCCTCTACTGTAAAGATGAAGCCACACTCAGGTTGGAGGAACAACGACTGATATTCCATCTGGGTAGCCTCCAACCTGATGGCATGAACATCGACTTCTCAAACTTCCGCTAATGCTCCACCTCCCCCTTGTACCCCATCCGTTATTTATTTATATACACACACATTCTTTTTCTTTCTCTCTCCTTTTTCTCCCTCTGTCCCTCTCACTATACCGCTTGCCAATCCTCTGGTTCCGCCCCCCCCTTTTCTTTCTCCCTGGGCCTCCTGTCCCATGATCCTCTCATATCCCTTTTGCCAATCAACTGTCCAGCTCTTGGCTCCATCCTCCCCCTCCTGTCTTCTCCGATCATTTCCGATCTCCCCCTCCCCCTTCCACTTTCAAATCTCTTACTAGCTCTTCTTTCAGTTAGTCCCGACGAAGGGTCTTGGCCCAAAACATCGACCATACCTCTTCCTAGAGATGCTGCCTGGCCTGCTGCGTTCACCAGCAACTTTGATGTGTGTTTCATAAAAATGTACATTCTTTTCCATCTAAACTTATAGCATAAAATAATGGGTATCCCTCTCAGAACATTATTTGTTATTCATCCAGGGTGCAATGTCTTACATTTCATGTGTATAGACATAGACATAGACATAGACATACTTTATTGATCCCAAGGGAAACTGAGTTTTGTTACAGCTGCACCAACCAAGAATAGAGCGTAAATATAGCAATACAAAAACCACAAACAATCAAACAACAATATGCAAACTATGCCAGATGGAAATAAGTCCAGGACCAGCCTACTGGCTCAGGGTGTCTGACTCTCCACGGGAGGAGCTGCAAAGTTCGATGGCCACAGGCAGGAACAACCTCCCGTGACGCCCAGTGTTGTATCTTGGTGGAATATGGCTGGAGTCCAACAGCAAAAAGTTCAATATCCGGGCTACAAACACGTTCCTCGATCATAATATGACCAGGATTGCACCATCTGTTGTTAACCAGAACAGCAAGCCCCAACTCCTTTACGCTTACCGCTCTCAGTGCACTCCCAGTCAGCCCGAACGGTCTGGAAGCTCTCAATGGAAAAGTTTTGGTCAGGTATATCCACATGCAGCCATGTTTCAGTAAAACACATAGCACTGCTCTCCCGAAATGTTCTCAGACTCCTGGCTAGCACCGTCAGCTTATTACCCACCGAACTCCTCTTCTCCATAAGTCTCTGTTGTCTCGACCCGGTCCTCTTTCGTCACCTTTTTGGTCCCCCTTTGCATCCTCTGTGTGTTTTCCTCCAGATTTCAGCTGGGGTATCCGCTGCTCTGTTCGCTAAACCGGCCAGCATAAGCGCAATCAGCTGGTCCCTGGAATAAACAATGCGACCATACTGCTGCCCCGCTAATGAGACATGTCCGAATTTGTAATCTGAGCTCTGCAAATATCAGCTGCCTCAGGGTGAAAAGGGTTAATGCACAGTATATACAAATCAGTTGCATAGTCACCAGCTCTAATTCCAAAACATTTCTGACTGAAGAAAAGATTCATGTCCTCAAATGTCTGAAAAATGATTAGATCTCAGATGATTCACATGCCTAAAAACTGGGCCAATTTGGATCGATTTAACCTGTATAAAATGTTTTGAAGTGTTTGCAGCTATTTACAGAGGAAGTTTCACCCATAAGGGATTAGGTCGGGATATTCCGAACACTATCCTGAACACAGACCCATCTGCCCATCATATTTCCAATGAACCAATAATTGGATCAAACTTTTGTGACCTCTAACCATCATAACATGGTACTAACTATCATAACATTCAAGATTAAATTTTATTTGTTGAACATCATAACAAGCATTTACAACAAAATAAGGAATATATCACTTTGAATGTAGTGAATAATGCCTGGTCCAACTTCTCATATTTATGTTCAATGAATGCTGCCATGATATTTTTATTCACAAACAGTCAGGGCTGACAGACTCAGTAAAGGGGAAGGATTCTGTGAACTGTTAACTACAGCTTGCACTGCCCTTAGTCTGAGAGTCTACTGGTTAACTCTGATCAGGGGGAGCCATCAGGCCCGCTCTTTAATCAGACTTAAATCAAGTCGAGTTAATTCTCATCTGCATAGTGAGGTACAGGTACAATGTAAAACTTGCTTGCAACACCATCACAGGCACATAGATTCAGCCAACACATAGAACATAAATGTAGATTTTAAAAAAGAGGCCTGTCTAAGTGTGTGGCAGCTCAGCCAGTAAAAAGAAGGTTGGCTAAAGTGGAATAGCTATTTTGGAGCAGCCATTGGGAAAGAGGGGAGCCAAAGCTTTGAATCAAGGTGCTTCAGCAAGGGGATACAGGTGAGCAGCAGGTAAGAACAGGTTAGGTTTCGTTTTCCTTTTGGTGCATGATGTTTGACTTTCTGTAGATAAAATGGCAATCAGAACAGTGGAATACCAACAAGGTGTGGGAAGTCAGGTATCTCATAGTCTCTGTAATGACTACATCTGAGGGAAGCGTATCCAGCTGTGGCTCCAGGCAGGCGATGTCAAGGAACAGGAGTAAAGGTGGATGCACTCTGGATGATCCAGGAGGTTGAAGATATCATTGATGAGAATCTTAGTGAGGTGGTCAGGCTGACCATCAGGGAGTAGGCAGACAGTAACAGATATACAATACCCATTTGGTACTGTTAAGGGTGACGGCCTTTCAGAGGCTAGCAGCAGTAACTGGGTTAGTGGCACCATGCCTAATCTGGCAAAGCAGGAAAGGAGCTGTAGCGGAGCGTGTATCAAGCTTCAAATTCCTTGGTGTCCACCTGGTCCCTGAACTCCTCCATCCTGATCAAAAAGGTACAACAGCACCTTTATTTCCTGCAGAGCATCAAGAAAGCTCACCTCTATCCCAGGAAACTGACGGATTTTTACCGTTGTACCACTGAGAGCATAATCACCAACTGCATCTCAGTGTGGTATGGCAATTATCCCATATCAGACCGCAAAGCACTCCAGCGTGTGGTGAAAATTGCCCAGCAGATTATCGGTACCCCATTGCCCACCATTGAGAACATCTACCATAGATGCTGCCTGGGCAGGGCAAAAAGCATTATCAAGGATACATCTCACCCTAACCATGGACTTTTTACTCTCATCCCATCCGGCAGGTGCTACAGGAGCCTCTGTTCCTGCACCAGCAGGCACAGGAAGAGCTTGTTCCCTGAGGCTGTGACCTTCCTGAACCTCACATCACAGCGCTAAGCAGTATTGCACCCATATTGTACTGTCTCAGTACTTTTATATTTGTGTGCTGTAGCACTTATTTTTTATTCGCAGTTATTTTGTAAATAATACTATTCTTTGCATTTCTGGTTAGATGCTAATTGCATTTCGTTGGCTTTGTATCTGTACTCAGCACAATGACAATAAAGTTGAATCTAATCGAATCTAATTTAATGAAGTCAGGCAGAGCGATAGTGATAAGAGACTCAATTGTAAGGGGCACTGATAGGTGTTTCTGTGACTGCAATCGAGACTCCAGGATGGTGTGCTACATCCTTGGTAGTAAAGTCAAGTATGTCTTGCAGCCGCTCGTAATCTTGCCCATTCTCCTAATCTGTCTAAGTCCTTCTGTAGACTCCCTGCCCCTCCACCTACCTTCATAGTCTCTGCAAACTTGGCCAGAAAGTCATCAATTCCCTTATCCAAATCATTTACATATAACATAAAAAGAAGCGGTCCTAACACAGACCTCTGTGGAATACCACTAGTCACCAGTGGCACCCAAAAAAGGCTCCTTTTATTCCCACTCGTTGCCTCCTGCCAATCAGCCAATGCTCTATCCATGCTAGTATCTTTCCTGTAATACCATGGGCTCTAACTCATTAGGCCACCCTCATGTATGGCACCTTGTCAAAGGCCTTCTGAAAATCCAAGTACACAACATCAACCAATTCTCCTTTGTCTATCCTGTTTGTGATTTCCTCAAAAATGGACTACTCCATAGACACAATTTTCTTGGACCTGTAGGTCACTGTCTTCAAAGACTCTTCTCCTTAATCTTGCACAGGCTCCACTAGCACACTGGATGATCTCTAAGCCGACGTCTGCTTTTAAGGAGAAAATGCTGGCAATGTAGGGAAAGTAGCCTACATTTTTAGGGATGATATTGTCAACTTTTATAGAGAGCTGGGAAAATGGCAGATTGGGCAGTGGCTGATAGAGGACCTATTTATTTTTTTGTTTTCACAACAAAACCAAGAGTCCTATATGCCATGGCATCCAGGATACATTGAGATCTTCTTCAGAATGTGTTGCAATGCATTGGCATCCACATACTGAAGCCCCATAACAGTGGTGGTGCTGAGCTTGTTCTTGGCCTTGAGCCAGTTGTGACTGAAAAGCCTGTTGTCCATTCTATACATGACTGGGATTCCCTGTGGCAGGTCTTGGCCAATGAAGTGAACAGTGGTAACAATAAAGATGGCAAATAAGTTGGATGCAATGATACAGCCCTGTTTGACTCCTGTCTTGACAGTGAAGGGTTCTGATTCAACACCACTGTTGCTGAGTACTGTGGCTGGCATACCATCATGCAGTAGCCTCAGTATTTGTAAGTACTTGTCAGGACAGCCATGTCTTGAGAGCTTGGCGGTCTACTGTATTAAATACCTTTGTTAAATCTATGAAAGTCAAGTGCAAGGGTTGCCCTTGTTCAAGGCAGCTTTTCCTGCAATTGATGTGCTGTGAAGATAATTGCACTTTGACCAGCAACCAATCCTGACATTGAAAGTTTGAGAGGAGGGGATTTCACCCAGGTCTACTGCCCAAGAAGAAAAAGGTTGCAGCATAAATTGAGTTTTGACCAGCAACCAATCGGCATTTGGGATTGATTAGCAAAAGCAAATTAAAGGAAGGCAAGGGCAAGCGCTGCGGCCATTGTCTGAGTGGACAGATTGGTCATCTTGAGGCTTTAGATATTTACTCATAGATAGCAAAGAAAAGCTCTAGTTTTTTCCTTCTCTTCTTTGTATCTACTCAGCTAGGGCAGTAGAGATGCCAGGCAGGATAGTGAAATGTTCCTTCTGCGGGACATGGGAGGCAGGGAAACCTCCAGTGTTCCTGAAGACAACAACTGCGAGAAGTACATCCAGCTGCAGCTTCTAACAATCAGTGTTAAGGAGGTGGAGCTGGAAATGGATGAACTCCAGATTATTCAAGAAGCTGAAGGGGTGACAGATAGGACATATAGAGAGGTAGTTACAGGAAAGCTGCAGGACACAGTAAACTGGTGACGGTCAGGAAGATGAAGGGGTTAAGGAGCTAGTGCAGAGTACCCCTGTGGCCATCCCCCTCAACAACAGGTTTATGACTTTGGGTACTTTTGCGGAGGAAAGATCTAATGGAGGAAAGTCACAGTGGTCGGATCTCAGAAGGGAAGATGGGAAGAAGAGGCACGCTATGCTGATAGGGGATTTGTTAATTAGGGGAAAGGACAGGACTTCTGTGGGCGAGTACGAGATTCCCAGATGGTATGGTGCCTCCTGTGTGCCAGGGTCCAGGGCATCTCTAATCAAGTCCTCAGCCTTCTTAAGTGGGAGGTGAACAGCCAGAGGTCGTGGTCCATGTAGGTACACGGGTAGGATAAGTGACGAGGTTCTGCATTGGGAGTTCAGGGAGCTAGGTGCCAAGTTACGGGGCAGGACCTCTAGAGTTGTGCTCTCAGGATTGCTACCCGAGCCACATGCTAGTGAAGCCAGAACTAGGAAGATCATACAGTTTAATATGTGGCTAAGGAGTTGGTGTAAGAGGGATGCATAAGAGTTTTGAATCATTGGACTCTCTTCCAGGGAAGGTGGGACTTGTACAGTCAAGTCAAGTCACTTTTTATTGTCATTTCGACCATAACTGCTGGTACAGTACACACTAAAAACGAGATAACATTTTTTCAGAACCATGGTGCTACATGAAACAATACAAAAACTACACTGAACAACGTAAAACTACACAAAAACTACACTGAACTACATAAAACAATGCAAACACTAGACTACAGACCTACCCAGGACTGCATAATGTGCACAAAACAGTGCAGGCATTACAATAAATAATAAACAAGACAATGGGCACAGTAGAGGGCAATAGGTTGGTGTCAGTCCAGGCTCTGGGTATTGAGGAGTCTGATGGCTTAGGGGAAGAAATTGTTACAGAAGGGACGGTTTGTACCTGAACTGGAGGGGGAACTAATATCCTAGTGGGAAGGTTTGCTAATGCTGCACAGTGGGGTTTAAACAAGAGTTGCAAGGGAACGGGAACCAGAGTCCCAGAACAGACGGTGGAGAGATTGTGGAGACAGATGTTGTTAAGACCTCAAGCAAAATCAGGAATCAAAAGATTGAGTATGCCGCGACTGGTGTCTTGAGCTGTGTATATTTCAATGCAAGATGTATCACAGGAAAGGCAGATGAGCTCCAAGCATGGATTAACATCTGGAATTATGACATTGTAGCCATTAGTGAGACTTGGTTGCAGGAATGGCAGGACTGGCAGCTCAGTATTCCAGGATTACGTTGGTTTAGAAGTCATAAGGTGGAAGGGATTTAAAGGGGTCGGGGAATGGTATTTGCTGGTCAGGGAAAATGTCACAGCAGTTCTCAGTCAGGGCAGACTGGAAAACTCGTCTAGTGAGGTTTTGTGTGTGGAACTGAGGAATAAGAAAGGGATGACCACATCAGTGGGGCTATATTATAGACCACCCAACAGTCTGCGGGATTTAGAGGAATAAATTTGTAAAGAGATCATAGACTGTTGCAAAAAGCACAAGGTTGTGTTAGTAAACGATTTTAACTTTGCACATATTGACTGGGGCTACCAAACTGTAAAAGGGCTAGATGAGATAGAGTTTGTCAAATGTGTTCAGGAAACTTTCCTTCATCAGTACATAGAACTCCTAATGAGAGAACATGTAATACTTGATCTCCTACCAGAGGATTAGAGGATAGCCAATACTGTTTAAAAAAGGCTTTAAACAGAATCCAGGAAATTATAGGCCGGTGAGTCTGACATCAGTTGTGGGATAGTTATTGGAAGGTATACAAGTACAAATGTATATATATCTTCTGCATATATAAGTATTTGGATAGACATGGACTGCTTAAGGATAGTCAGCATGGCTTCATGAATGGTAGGTCACGTCTAACCAACCTTATAAAGTTTTTAGAGGAAGTTACCAGGATAGTGAATGAAAGCAAGGCAGTGCATGTTTCTACATGGACTATAGTAAGGCATTTGAAAAAAAAAATCCCACATGGAAGGCTGGTCAGGAAGGTTCAGTCACTCAGTATTCAGGCTGAGGTAGTAAATTGGATTACATATTGGCTTTGGGGGAGAAATAAGAGACTGATAGTAGATGGTTGCCTCTCTGACTGGAGGCCAGTGACTAATGGAGTGCCGCAGGGATCGGTGCTGGGTCTTTTGTTGCTTGCCATCTATATCAGTGATCTGGATGATAATGTGGTTAACTGGATCATCAAATTTGTAGATGGCCCCAAGATTGGGGATTTGTGGACAGTGAGGAAGACAATCATGGCTTGCAGAGGGATCTGCATCAGCTGGAAAAATGGGCTGAAAAATGGCAGATAGAATTTAATGCAGAAAAATGTGAGGTTTTGCGCTTTGGTGGTACCAACCAGGGTAGGTCTTAGGCAGTGAAAGGTAGGGCACTGAGGAGTGTGGTAGAATAAAGGGATCTGGGGATACAGGTGCATATTTCATTGAAAGTTGCATCACAGGTAAATAGGTTGTAAAGAAAACTTTTGGCATATTGGCCTTCATAAATCAATGTATTGAGTATAGGAATTGGGATGCTATATTGAAGTATTAAACGATGTTGGTGAGGCCTAATTTGGAGTATCGTGTGAAGTTTTCGTCACTTACCTACAGGAAAGAAGTAAACAAGGTTGAAAGTCTGCAGAAAACATTTACAAAGATGTTGTCGGGTCTGGAGGACTGGAGTTATAAGGAAAGACTGAATAGGTTCAGATCGTATTCTTTGGAACATAGAAGATTGAGAGGATGTTTGATAGAAGTATACAAAATTTTGAGGGGTATAGATAGGGTAAATGCAAGCAGGCTTTTTCCACCGAGGTTGGGTGGGACTACAAGCAGAGGTCATGGGTTAAGTGTGAAAGTAAGTTTGGTTAGCTACTTGGATAGTAGGGATATGGAAGGCTATGGTCCCAATTCAGATCGTTGGGAGTAAGCAGTTTAGATAGTTTTTCGGCTTGGACTAGATCAGCTGATGAGCCTGTTTCTATGCTGAACTTCTCTATGACTCATATCTACGGTACACCTAGATGGGCAGAAACCACCCTCTGATTCAGGGAGTACTTCTTCAGACAGCAGAAGGAGTTGGTTGACAAGGATAGGTACAAACACATTGCATGTTGCTGACAGAGGGAGATGCCTCTGTAATTGCTAAGATATGTGTACAGATTATGGGAAAGTGCTGAAACAACTGGTTTGTCATAGCAGCGAACTTTAACTTCCTCAGTATTGATTGGAACTTCCTTAATACAAAACACTTGGATGGGGTGGGATTTCTTCACTGCATCCAAAAGGGATTCTCGAAACAGTATGTGAAGAGTCCAGTTGAATAAAAGGGAGTAAAAAAAGTTCACGGGAAGAGGAAGTCATTGATAGTTCTTGTAAAATCATTTGGAGGTATGGTTGGTCATATAGCTCCTGCACTGTAAAACATGATTCTACTTTTTTATAGAGGAAGGTACTTTTTTATAGAGGAAGGTACATAGCCTTCTTGTGCCATTTGGGACAGTAGATATAAGTGAGAAGCGAAGAGGATAAAATACCGTCTATTTAGCAACCACGTAGACTTTCTTTTGTATTAGAGATGCACGCGGATAAATCTTTTCAACATTTTGGCCATTTTAATAGAATTGAGCTTGCTTAACTTAAGAAACTTAACTTACTTTCCAGATGACCCCGACAATAATTTGTCTTTTTAGTCCATTGGAAACTTCATATCTCTCAGTGCTACAGTTACTTCCAGTGCAGAAGACACAGCCTGGATTGTGTAAAGTCATGGTTGTGAAGTGCTGTAAACTGAGCATTGTTTCTCATTAAAGCTGAGAATGCTGATCAGTACTGGTGAAAGGTCTCAGCCCAAAACATTGACACTTTACTCTTTTTCATAGATGCTGTCTGACCTGCTGAGTTCCTCCAGCACTTTTTGTGTTATTTGGAACTTTAATTGTTTCTTTTAACACAAATAATGCCTACTTTGCTACTTCCTGCATTTTGCTATTCATTTCAGATTTCCAGAAACTTGTATTAAAGCCCTACTGCTTTTCTTCCCCAGTAACTTCCATAAAGACATTTTGATCTTCTCTCTGGCCATGTTTTGTTTTCTTTTTCTCAAGTCTTCTTTCTCCATTTCCAAAACAGGATA
Source organism: Mobula birostris (assembly GCF_030028105.1). Classification (NCBI taxonomy): domain Eukaryota; kingdom Metazoa; phylum Chordata; class Chondrichthyes; order Myliobatiformes; family Myliobatidae; genus Mobula; species Mobula birostris. Next base: position 61,388,290 of record NC_092372.1, on the reverse strand, counting down.
TCAACTAGAAATCCACAACATCTCAACAGTCACTAACTCTTGCCCCAGTGTTTGCAAGTTCTACTGAGTTTAAAAGAGAAGACTGACAGGTTGAATGACTTCAAAGATGTAGTAATGCTTCGTAGAAGAGACTTCATTGTTTTATTCATGTAAAGTCACTGCAAAAATCAACATTTATTTTGTGTACATTAAGACCTTAGAGAAGGTGATGTTGAGAGCCCTTCTTGAACTGTTGTCGTTGAATGGCTGCTGTTGTTTCTACCAATTTACTGCAACTAAGTGACTTCTTCTAAGGGTTAACAATGTTGTTATGGGTCTTGCCTTGTAGGCCAGTGAGAATGGTTTTGCAACCATATGATTTCTCAACAATCACCATGAAAAATATGGGATACAAGTCTCTATTGGGGCACATATTTGTCACAGAACATAGAACAGTACAACACAGTAGAGGCCCTTTTTCCCACAATGTTGTTCTGCCATTTTAACCTATTCTGAGGTAAATTTAATGCTTCCCTCCCAGATAGCCTTCCATTATAAGAGTCTCTTAAATTTTCCTAATATATCTGTCTCTATGACCACCCCAGCAGTTCATTTTTTGCACCTACCACTCTATGTAAAAAAAACTAAATCTGACATCCCTGTATATATTCCTCCAATCACCTTAAAATTATGCCCTCTCATTCTAGCCTTCCTGCCTTGCATAAAAGGTGCTGGCGGTCAACTTTATCAATGCTCTCTATCATCTTATACACTTTCATCATCACCTCTCATCCTCCTTTGCTCCAGAGAAAAACCCCAGTTTGCTCAGCCTTTCCTCATAAGGCATGCTTTCTAATGTAAGCTGGATCCTGATAATTTTCCCCTAAGTCTTCCACAGTCTTCACATAACTAAAGCAACCAAAGATGAATAAGTGTGGTCAAAATATAGTTTAATAGAGTTGCAACATTACCTGGTGGCTCTTGAACCCAATCCCCGAACTAATGAAGGCCAAAACACAATATGCTTCTTAACAATCTTATCAACTTTCTCACAATAGGTTTAATATTGTAGAGGAAGGGAATGGAGGACAAGTCTGTGGGAGAGCAGAGGTTACTGGGAGAGAATGAATGGTGCAAGTAGTTGCAGAAAATGGTGCTGAAGGTTAATAAATAAAAAATGGTGTGAAGATGAAAGAGTCTGTAGATGCTGGAATCTAGCACAAAAGCAGAATGCTGGAAGAAGTCAGCGGGTCAGTCAGCATCTATGAAGGCGAAAGATGTGAGTCAATATTTTAGGTTCAGACACTGCAACCTCCTGTGTTCTGTTTTTGTTGTTGCTGAATAACCAAAGGTATGTCTGGATGAGATATAAATAGAAGGAGAATTGGAAACGCCATAAAAAGGAACAAAAACTGATGCTGGAAATACTCTAAGTTTGAATGATCTGAAAGTGGCAAATTCGACATTGACTCCAAGTCACAAGTTGGGGTTGCCTTCAGTCTACATTTGCCTCTGTTGGAGCGGTTTTGAGGACAGCCAGAGTGAGTTATGGGGTGAAGAAGAAAAGTGACTTGAAGTAACATTCAGGGTGGGTTCCCTCAGTTTAAAATTATATTGTTTATCTTTGTAAATGGTCAACAGGTTTTTGGTACTGCATGCTTTGGGTTTTTGAAGTAACCACCAGTTCTCCAGATGTTTCTTCAACATCCCACAAAATAGATGCTTTGAAGCTGCAAGTGTGGTAGGTGAATCCGATGGGCAGCACTCATACCTCAGTCAAAGACTCGGGTCCTGTCCGAAAACCAGCACAAAATCCACACAGACCTTTCAGTGCAGGGCTGCGGAAATGCTGCACGGCTGAAGATGCTGCCTCATGGGCGAAGGTATTGAATTGAAACTCAAACTGTTCTCATACCTGCATATAATATATTCCCTGCAGTCGTTTAAAAAATACAGAATCACCCTTGGTATATGGGCTGTCCATCAACATCACTAAATCTTTTACCTGCTTGTGACTGCATTTGTATTATTGGCAAACTACATGGAAAATATTGCTGCTTGTTTTCACAGTGACTGCATTTCATATGATACTTAATTGCCATAAAGCATTATAGTCTGTTCTGAGTTTGTGGAAGATGCTATTTAAATACAAGCCTTGCTTTTTACCATTTGTACTTTAGTGGGCCATTTAATGAGATACTGAAGTTAGATTGTCATAATGAAACCAATTACTTTACAACACACTTTCTGACAATAATATCATGAAAAATGTGTTCAATTAAAGATTAGTAATTGCAATTTTTATTAATCACATGCTGTAAGCAAAATTCATTTAAAATAATTTGTATCTTGTGCTGTGCTCCTAAAAGTCAGCTAAAATTGAATGGTCATAGAGATTTCCATATAGCTTGTGGGTCTTTTGCAGACTGGTTCAAAACAGACATTGTTACAAAAAACACATGAACTGTAGCAAAACCATACCCCACAAACCTGTTCGGAGCCAGTTATTCAAATGCTTTCAAAATTGATTAATGTTTCCCTGTCCAACAATTCTGTAGCTCTTGTGCTCTAAACTGTAGAAGTAAATAATGCAGAGACCATCCTTCTTTAGGTACACATACAGCTCCACCAAGGGGAATGGCAAAAACTGTCATAAGGGTCCACTGAAAGCAGACCCAAATGCAAGACACAGACACTGAAGTACTGGGAACTGGACTGGACTTGAGTTAGAGATGGGACTGGACATGGACTAAGAGCTGGGACAGGAACACAGACTTGGGCTAGGACTTTGGCTAGGAAAGCAGGACCAGGACAAGGAACTGGGAACTAGGAGCCTGGGTTTAGACTCCGAGCCAGAGACTGGACAAGGACCCAGAACCTGGGTCTTGACTCGGGCTCAGATCCCGGAACTAGGTGAGGACATGACGTGTCTACAGGACTGGACATGGCTTGGGTTCTTTGAGGCTTGGGTGGGCAGGACGAGGTACACCTCCTTGGAACGCAGGGCCGGGATGCTTTCACAGGGTCGGGCCCCTTGGACGCCAGGACAGGATGCTTACTAGGATGCGGGACCAAGATGACTGCCGAGGTAAACCGCCGAGGAAACCGTCAGGGATTCAGATGGAGAGGGGAAGGGAACAGTCCAGCCTCAGGGTAACGGCAAGGACGGCCTGGCTTACCCAACAAAGGCAAAGGACAGGAAGGGACAGATCCAACTGCAGGCTAACGGCAAGAACAGCCTGACTTACCCAACGGAGGCAAGGACAGGAAGGGAGCTCAATCCAGGGTGGCTCCGAGTCTCGGGGCAGCCAGCAACCTTTGCTGGCCATGGAAACAGCTGAATCCATATGCAGCACAGAGTGGCAGACGGCCACTCAGCTGGCCACAGAAACAGCCAAATCCATACCACGGAGATTGCTCTGACTAGAGACAACAAGGGTCCATGAAGCAGTGGTCCTCCAACCAGGCCTAGAGATCACAAATGGCTGCTCTAGCCTTTCCCCGGCAGGTTGCTTTAAGGGGAGACTGACAAGACAAACCAGCCCCCACACTCGATCCCAGGGCCACTTACATTCCCAGCCCCAAGACCAGCATCAGGTGCCTATGATTAAGCCCAAATGAAACAAGGGACAGCTGGAAGACCCGGAGTCCGGAGTCCATGGACCAGACCATGACAAAGACAGTATCTTATAAATGAAACGAGCATTCCTTGGTTGCAAACATCTCCCCAACTCTTAGAAAACAGTTCCGTACAATCTATCGCCCCATTATTTTACCACAGAGACAGTTAAGAGATGTAAATGCAATGCAAAAATAAGTCTACGGTATAACCTTTTAAGAGATGGGAATGAAGCATTGTTCAATTAATCCCTCTGCATTTTATGACTATTTCCTTTCTCTGGCAGAGGAGCCCTCAGCAAAGTGGCCACAGTACCTGCAAAAACCCAGATCTGTCAGGGGATCCCATCTTGTCCTTGCTTTACAAGCATGGATCATGATCAGGTGTTGGAGAACTGAAAGAGCTTGTTTTTAACAGAACCACACAGCGTGAGTGAGCCATTCAGTTCAATCACCCTGTTCTCCATTTCATCCTGGAAGAGGAACCTTCTCCCTGCTCCTCCTCCAGGATAATTGCACTGAAACTCCAACCTAAACAATCCTGGAACTGGTTGTTGGGTCTGTTCTTGGCCTTTCTCTGGTGATTCTTGTCAGAGGAAAAGTACATTGAGTGACAGCTGAGGCTCGAATTGGACTTGAGTGCAACATTCCCCGGGGTTAGGAAGCTCTTTACATCTATTTTGTAGGCTTACAAATGAAGAGCAGCCTTCTGGGCACACACCCAGGTCGGCAGTTGTCCCTCACATCTCAGCAAGAGTCTGCACCTTTGGGGAGCCAGGGAAGAAATCTGAGGAGGAGGCAAAACAGCACCATGGGGGATCCACAGCTTGAGTACTCCCAGGTGGGGTTTGAACTGACACAGACAACATTGCCTTAGCCTGCAGGCCAAGGCGGCTTACGAAGGAATTTCAGTGAGTCTGCACCACACCTGACTGCTGAGAAAGGAGGGGATCCCAAGAGCTGTCACTTACATGTCAGCCTGCAAATTCTTAGCAGCAAACACCTCACTTTGCATCTGGAAGGCAGCTGCAATCTATTTCCTGCCTGGAGCAATAAGTCTTCATTCTCCAACACAAGACAAATTGAACTGTGGGGCACTCACTCGCCAACATCCAGTCAGTCAGCATCTGTTGTTTCACTCAATTGACCCCTTGTGCCCAGCTTTAAATGAGAAGTTAATCCATCTCTGACCCCTCGCATTTTGTTCATGTTTGTGTTAAAAACAAGCCAAGTACAACAAAGTACTCAGAAATAGAGGGTATATTTTCTCCATGTGTGTGCAGCAGCAAACAAATATAACACAGGTATTGTTCTTTGTACTTACAATGGACTTTGTTTAGTTAACATCAAGAAATGAAAGGAACTATAAAAGTTCAAGTTGCAAAGAAACAGTTTCTTTGGCCATTCTTTCTTCCATTTTCAGCACTCCATATCACTAAGATTTGAAAATATTAGCCATAGTATAACGTGCATCATTATTATTTTTCCGTTGTGAAGATGGAAGCTTTCCCAATTGCTTGTTTACTTATGACCATAAAAAATGCCGGTGAATAGCAAAAATGAATACTTTCAGGACTGCAATGTTATGATCACAATCCAAAACTATCCTCATTACGTCAAGGGTGCTGGGATGTTGCAACAGTATTATTTTTTTATATAGTTTCTGTGTCAACAGGTCAAATTCCTATATGAATGAAATAGATAATCTTCACATTAATAATTCTCCCAAACAATTTCTCATTATCTCTAACTTTTGAGGGTTTAAAACACTGATAGACTTTACCGTCCTTGAAACATAGTGACCTACAAAGTTAATTTCAAGCAAGGAGCTCCACCACAATGATATGAAAATTTGAGAATAGGCACTACTCTTTTAGGTCTATTCATCCAGATATCATGTCAATCTGCAAAACTTTACATGGCATTATAGTTTACCTTTTGACTTTTCAAAGTTCAAAGTTAAAAGTTTGAAGTAAATTTATTATCAAAGCACTTGTATGTCACCATATACAACCCTGAGGTTCATCACTTTTTTTCTATTGATCGCTAAAGGAAGTCAGATAAACAAAGTTATTAACAAAATTAAAACTGCCAAAATACTCAATGATCTTGATATCATCATCCACTTAATTGTATTTGTCTCCTTGAAACTTAGCTTAATAGAATCTTCTTGCTTGTTCATAACAGTTCAGTGCAGACTAAATGGGTTACAGGGCCTGTTCCTGTGCTGTAGTGATCTGATTCTATGACTACTATTCTCCAGTAGAAATGCTACATTAGAAAACAAAGGCTGGCAATTTACTTTGTAGTGCAAGCTTTTTAAGTATCAGGCAGTACAACTGCAATGCCCTAGTTAAAATTTCTACTACTATGCTGTAGTTATTTCACTTTAGCAGTTTCTGCAAGAGTAGTGTGTCCTGCTGGTAGAACGTTTTGTTTCCGGCTAGAGATAAGAAGCCCTGCTGTTCAACTTAGGGATGTTGCGTCAGCCAATCAGGATGGTGGAATCGGGAGAAAGATCTAGAGAGACAGGGCAGAGAGAGATTTGCGACAGGCAGGTAGTCTGGTTCAGGGTCACTTTGTCAGGAGCTGTGGAGAGGACCGACAATTGTGTATGGGCAGTATTTACACAGCATTCACTCAAATCGAGGTTTCTTTCATCGGAACGTCACGACATTCCTGTTGGTTTGAACCCCAAATCATACTGAACCTAGACGTATATTGTTTGTGAAACGTGGCCATCTCACCACTGAGTCACATGGCTGTTAGCAGAGCCGGCTAGTGAGTTGAGTTTCCATATGAGCCTGGTGATGACAGGGGTGGGGGGATGGTGGACTACATTTGTGAGGACTGTCGTCCAGGGATTCTCGAATGCTGTGTGACTGCTGTTTTAGAATTGATTAAGTGATTTGTGTGTTTAAGCCTGTGTTTAAACTATTGTTGGGGAAAGTGACTAAGGTACTTTATTGTGGATGTTGTAGGGATTAAGGTTTTGTGTAACTCAAAGAGATTATCCAAAAATATTGCTTGTGTTTTGAGTGCAGTGGATGCCCGAGCTCCCAATGAATGGTTACTCAGAGTGCTAAGTTCTGTAAAAGTTCTGGGGAAAGTTACGCTGATTGAAAGGCGTTTTGACCAATTGGAGGGTAAGGATGTCACATTAGTTCAGACTAGCAATGACGTGACTGAAGCTGGGAGATCCTGGAGAAGTGGGGCACATAGCTGAGGGCAAAGACTTTGAAGACAAGTTGTTCTTGTTTCTGCAAAGTGAGGGAAAAGAATTGTCTGATGTGAAGGTCTAATGGGTCGTTCAGCGGTTGATTTAAATTCTGAGCTGGTTTTGGCTATTACATGACTGGTTGATAAATGCAGAAGTGTACCTGCAGAGAGCCAAAGTTATCATAGGCTGGGAATGTTCTCTGGGGTCAAGCCCACACCCAATGGGGAAGAAGAATATGAGGCTTGGGCTGAGCAGACGTCTCCGTTACTGGATGAATGGCAGCGCTCAGATAATATGAAAAAACTGAGACTGGTAGAGAGCTTAAAGAGCTCAGTGGCTGATACAGTGAGGTTCCTCAAGGCAGAAAACCCATTAGCCAAGTCAACTAATTGCCTGCAAGTTCTGGAAGATGCTTTTGGTGCTGCTGAAAGCGCGCTCGACCTTAGGCTGAAGTTTAGACACACATTCCAGAAGGGAAAAGAGAAGCTGTTTGCCTACCTTTTCAGGTTGGAGAGCCTGCTGCACTGTTCAACTGTCGAAGAAAAATTGCTTGAGGACGGAGCAAGTGTGAAGGGCATACTATCACATGACATGATTGCTCTACATGTTCAGATGACCCACAAGTTGCGCCCTCCTCCATCTTTTACTGAGTTACTCAGAGAGGAAGAAATCATGATTGAGAAGTGGAACATTTCCAAAAGCCGAGTAATGTCTTCCATGGTAGCCTCTGCTGCTAAAAGAGATGGGGGAGATTTTGAACAATTTCTTTTCTTCAGTATTCACTAAGGAGAAGAATATTGAATTGTGTAAGGTAAGGGAAGCAAGTAGGGTAGTTATGGAAACTATGATGACTAAAGAAGAGGAAGTACTGGCACTTTTAAGGAATAAAAAAAGGATAAGTCTCCAGGTCCTGACAGGATATTCCCTGGGACCTTGAGGGAAGTTAGTGTGGAAATAGCAGGGGCTCTGACAGAAATATTTCAAATGTTATTAGAAACGTGGATGGTGCCGGAGGATTGGTGTATTGCTCGTGTTGTTCCATTGTTTAAAAAGGGTTCTAAAAGTAAACTTAGCAATTATTGGCCTGTGAGTTTGACGTCAGTGGTGGGTAAATTGATGGAAAGTACTCTTAGAGATGGTATATATAATTATCTGGATAGACAGGGTCTGATTAGGAACAGTCAACATGGATTTGTACATAGAAGGTCATGTTTGACAAATCTTATTGAATTTTTTGAAGAGGTTACTAGGAAAGTTGATGAGGGTAAAACGGTGGATGTTGTCTATATGGACTTCAGTAAGGCCTTTGACAAGGTTCCACATGGAAGGTCAGTTAGGAAGGTTCAATCGTTAGGTATTAATATTGAAGTAGTAAAATGGATTCAGCAGTGGCTGGATGGGAGACGCCAAAGAGTAGTGGTGGATAACTGTTTGTCAGATTGGAGGCCGGTGACTAGTGGTGCACCTCAGGGATCTGTACTGGGTCCAATGTTGTTTGTCATATATATTAATGATCTGGATGATGGGGTGGTAAATTGGATTAGTAAATATGCAGATGATACTGAGATAGGTGGAGTTGTGGATAATGAAGTAGGTTTTCAAAGCTTGCAGAGAGATTTAGGCCAGTTAGAAGAGTGGGCTGAAAGATGGCAGATGGAGTTTAATGCTGATAAATGTGAGGTGGTACATTTTGGTAGGACTAATCAAAATAGGACATACATGGTAAATGGTAGGGCATTGAAGAATGCAGTACAACAGAAGGATCTAGGAATAACGGTGCATAGTTCCCTGAAGGTGGAATCTCATGTGGATAGGGTGGTGAAGAAAGCTTTTGGTATGCTGGCCTTTATAAATCAGAGCATTGAGTATAGGAGTTGGGATGTAATGTTGAAATTGTACAAGGCATTGGAAAGGACAAATTTGGAGTATTGTGTACAGTTCTGGTTACCGAATTATAAGAAAGATGTCAACAAAATTGAGAGAGTACAGAGAAGATTTACTAGAATGTTACTTGGGGTTCATCTCCTAAGTTACAGAGAAAGGTTGAACAAGTTGAGTCTTTATTCTTTGGAGTGTAGAAGGTTGAGGGGGGACTTGATAGAGGTATTTAAGATTATGAGGGGGATAGATAGAGTTGACATGGATATGCTTTTTCCATTGAGAGTGGGGGAGATTCAAACAAGAGGACATGAGTTGAGAGTTAAAGGGCAAAAGTTTAGGAGTAACATGAGGGGCAACTTCTTTACTCAGAGAGTGGTAGCTGTGTGGAACGAGCTTCCAGCAGAAGTGGTTGAGGCAGGTTCGATGTTGGCATTTAAAGTTAAATTGGATAGATATATGGACAGGAAAGGAATGGAGGGTTATGGGCTGAGTGCAGGTCAGTGGGACTAGGTGAGAGTAAGAGTTCGGCACAGACTAGAAGGGCCGAGATGGCCTGTTTCCATGCTGTAATTGTTATATAGTTATATGTTATAAAGTGACCCCTGATGCCACAGGGATAGAGCTTTTGAGAACCGAGGTGGAAAGCCTTAGAGCTGAGCTGTCCCAATGGATGTCTGTTAATGTTTCAGCTAAACATACTACGTCCATTGGGAAACCTGGCCCACCTGTAGGACTTACAAGGCAGAGGAATGCCTCTGAAAAGGGTCTCTTGACTAGACTGGTATTTTCTGTTACAACTCTGGAGAAGATAAACATTTCAAGCAAGACTGTAAGGGATAGGAAAATCTTCAAAGTGTAAATCAGCAGTTGATCAAATGGAGAAAAGAGGGGCCAAACTATAGAGGGACCCAGTAAAGGAACAGGCTGGCATTTCGGAGAGGACACATCCCTATCAGTGTATCAAGGGGAATCCCAAAGTGCAAAACACTACTCCTGAAGGGTTCGTGAGACCAGGCTCTGATGTATCCATATGATTGAAGGTATTTATGCCAGAGCCATACTTGGCACAGGTTCTCAAGTTACTTTGCTTTATGGATCCTTTCACAACTGTCATTTGACACATTTACCATTGACACCACTCAGTGCCTTTAAGATTCAGGGGCTTAGTGCTGATAAGTACCTGCAAAATAGTTACTTGTCATTGAGTTTTCGGAAGCAGATGGTGAAGTAACTGAGATTATTGACACACCAGTGTTGGTCTGCCCAGATCCAGCTGAAAAGGGTGGAGATTCCATTGTTATAGGAACCAATACTTCCATTGTGAGAAGGCTTGTGGAAGCATGCAAGGAGAGAAATGGAGAGAACTTTTTGAAAACCTTGCCCATTCAGTCCATGTTCAGAGCTGCATTTTAAGAAGTGCAAGTTCCTCCTAAGCAGTATGATGAGCAGAAATGAGGAACTATGTGATACACCCAGTCTAAATCTGTCATGTTACATCCTGGAGAAGTAGCTAGAGTGACAGGAACCCCTCTCCCCTCCCCCCAAATTTGCTGGATTGCCCACCACCTCAACAATCCAGCTGGATGCTCCTGATGATCAGAAAAGATAATCACGCAGGAGGGTTGGTGAGACCTGAACTGCAGAAATCTTCAGCTGTCTATGTAAACAGAATGACAGTGATTATCACGAACACCTCAGGAAGAGATGTTACCCTCAGGCGTGGGATGCCAATTGCTCCTCTTCTTCCTGTGATAGTACTGACTTCCCTTCTGGGGGAACAGAAAAGAAGCCATCTCCTGGATCGAAGAAATTGACATCAAAGTCATGCGACTTTGGTGACTCACCAATACTTGAGGAATGGAAAAGGAGACTAACTGAGATGTTGGAACATGAAGATACCTTTTCTGATGAGTCTGATATTGGTTGCTCTAAATGTACTTGCCACACTACTAGAGTGACTGGGGACACCCCTTTCCGAGAGAGGTCTCGCAGGTTAGCACAAGCACAGGTTGAAGGATGCTAAGTTCAGTCATGGACGGGGTCCCTGAGCTGACAGAAGGTATGAGTGATAGACAGGTAGGGTCACAAAGAGTGGTTGAAGCTGGAGAAGCTGAAGATGAAATAAGGAGGTCTCAGAGAGTCAGGAAACCCCTAGCTAGACTGACAGAGGATACACCCGGCATATCTCTCCTGGTGAGATATGCTACCTTCATTTACGAATGGATTGGAGTCTTGAAATCACGACATTCATTTGAATACTGTGTTACTAATAATGGTTTAATAAGTTCCAAAGTCATGAGGACATGACTATTTTTGGTGGAAGGGAGAGTGTAAAGACCTGGTTAAGATTTCTACTGCTATCCTGTAGGTATTTCACTTTAGCAGTTTCTGCAAGAGTAGTGTGTCCTGCTGGTAGAACGTTTTGTTTCCGGCTAGAGATAAGAAGCCCTGCTGTTCAACTTAGGGATGTTGCGTCAGCCAATCAGGATGGTGGAATCGGGAGAAAGATCTAGAGAGAGCCCGGGGGGAGAGAGATTTGTGACCGACAGTAGTCTGGTTTAGGGTCTTTTTGGCAGGAGCTGCGGAAGAGACAGGATGAAGGGCCTGTGGATGCCGCAGGAAGGACCGCCCCGTCACATGACGTGCTTCGTGCAGATGAATAGCTCCAAGGACGAAGAGCCACGACTCCTGAGGGAGAGCCTCTTTGATCGAGAAGTTTCGAGTGCAATTTGGAATATGGTGTGTGCTTTCACGCAGACTGTGGGTCCAGCACACCAGTAAGAGACAACTCGAGGATGAGCTCCGCCTTTATGTGCGCATTTGGGCTGTGTTAACTGTAATGGGTCATTTTATTTTTTTTAACTTTTCTCTTTCCTACTAATTGTTCAATAACGCTGAAATTTGTAAATATGCTTTCTTTATAATTTTACGCGGTGTACGATCTGTCATTTCTTGTCGACTGATAATTGTGCATGGGCAGTATTTACACAGCATTCACGCAAATCGAGGTGTCATTAATCGGAACATCACGACATTCCTGTTGGGTTGAACCCCAAATCGTACCGACCCTGGATGTATATTATTTGTGAAAGGTGGTCATCTCACCACTGAGTCCCGTGGCTGTTAGCCGAGCTGGCTAATGAGTCCCGTGGCTGTTAGCCGAGCCGGCTAATGAGTCCCGTGGCTGTTAGCCAAGCCGGCTAGTGAGTCAAGATTGTATATGAGCCCAGTGAGGGGAGGGGTGGGATGCAGCTACACAATCTAAATGTGATCAAATACGCTGTTCATGTTCATGGAACCTCTGGAAGTACTACTGCTGCAGTCTGTGCAAATGGCATGCCCACAAAGGGTGACATCTTGGAAGCCAAAAGAGACCATGATACCCAGATGCTGTGATACTCCAGACATGATCAAAGATGCACCCTCAGTTAGAGAGTATTAAACAGAACTCAAGTGCCTCGGTCCATGGAGGTCGGTCCTTCTAGCAGATGTTGTTCAGCGCCCCACCACTGGCCAGTGTCACACCTATTACTGAGGTGCTTTGTAACAATGGTACAGTAAAAGGAATATTCAATCTACAACAGGAGTTTGAAGTTTCAACATGTCTATAAGTTAACTTTATGTACACTGTGCATTAATGTATTTGTGAAGACATTAAAAGTTGACAATGAGAATGGGATCTTGTTTTTCTCTCTTCAGAATTAATAGAATTAATTAACAATACTGGTTTCCTGAAGCATTTTCCTGTAACCATTCCATTGGGTCTCAGTGGCTTCACTGTGAGTAACGAGAATACATAGGAGAGCATGCTGAAGTGGCAAGCAACAGGTGAAATTACCTGTAATTCACTCTGTTTAAAGGTGCTAAAGATCATCTCATTCAGATATTGAACAAGTGGACATGGTCCTTTAAACATGCAATATCATGGCAGGTGAATGGAAATACAGTGATGTGAATGCCCAGAACAATGAAGTATATGTGCACAAAAACACTCCGGCATGTTGCACAGACAAATCTCCTAGTTAAAAATTGTTTAAGTATGTTGTGTAGCAATAAGAAAAATGTTTTAACTCAATGCAGTTAGAAATAACTGAAAATAATAAACTTGGAACAAAACCAAAAGTCGCTGAGATAATGAATATATTACTTCACCAAAGAATTTACTCTTATATTGCAGTTTTGAATGGCCCTTGTACAACAGGTTGTGTTAAGACTGTTGTGAACATAAATTCATTAGAAGCTATCATGCAACCAAAGGGTTACCCTGACTTTGCACATACATTTATAAGTGGAAATAGCATTCAAGAATACTAGAGTATTTCATCCTCCACAAATGTTTGGCAATACGCAGCCAGAGCAGTGCAGTCAAATCCAAGGATAGAAAGAAGGTCTGAACCATACTGGTGAGACCAGTTCAGTCGTTTGCTAAGTTTGTGATGGCTATCTTACACCTCAATTTAGAGCAGCTGGGTAACTCAGGTAACTCAACCTAGGTCACATTCCAGCAGCCTGCAGATCTGAGACTGGGCCAGAAAACAAATGCAAACGATGACAGTTAATCACAAATCATTAGAAAGCAAATGCAAAATTGGCCAGAGTTGTAAGAACAAACACTGAAATGTCTTTGCACTCATTATCAGAGACCATTAGACTTTTTCAGAGAATGCACATAGGGCAGTGATTCCCAATGGGGGTAGTTAGTGTTCTAAGGGTGTGTTAGGTGAAGTAGAAGTCATCGGGGGGGGGGGCAGTAAGTGGCACCCTAGCTTCAGGCACAAGACCTGACCAACCGTGTCAACTCACTGCTGTCATCAACATCCAAAGGCATTCCCAAGTTGTGTTAATTTTTTAATTTTAATTTAGCCCTATTAATGATGGATAAATACATATGGCACAATCTCTATGAGTCTGAAGGCAATGAAGCCTTGAGTTCTAATCCTGCCAAGAAACAGAAACTACAGAAAGTGCATCAATACAATGTTACATACCTGGAGTGTAGTTTTATTCTGTTCCTGTCAGATCAGTGATGCCCCATGTGTCCCATTTGTAATACTGTACTGTCTAATGAAGCCATGATACCATCAAGATTGCAGGAAATCTTCCATAAAATACACCCTGAAAAGGCTACTTATGGTATTACTCAGTTCCAGAAGATGAAAGAAGCATTTAAAGAGCATTGCACATGTGACTCATTTGCCAAGAAAGCTAAAAATGACCTTGATAGTGCTCTCATTATTTCTCATAACATTTCAAAATTAGTCCTGCAAAGTGTGGAAAATCTCATACAATTGGTGAAAGATGAATAATGCCTGCTGTATCAGAAGTGCTCACCACTGCTCTCATAAGAACATAAGAAAATAGGAGCAGGAGTAGGCCATCCGGCCCATCGAGCCTGCCCCACCATTCAATGAGATCATGGCTGAGCTGTCCATAAACTCAGCTTCATCTACCTGCCTTTTCCCCATAACCCTTAATTGCCTTACTATGTAAAAATTTATCTAATTGTTTCTTAACTATATTTAGTGAAGAAGCCTCAACTGCTTCCCTGGGCAGAGAATTCCACAGGTTCAGCACTCTCTGGGAAAAACTGTTTCTCCTCATCTCCGTCCAAAATCTTCTCCCCTGAATCTTGAGGCAATGTCAAAACGGATACCAGTATTTTAAAATCAATTCCCCTGAGTAATAACTCTGTAGCTGGTTGTATTGACAAAATGAGTGACCACATTGAGTATCAACTATTCATGGAGCTACAAAAATCAGAATTTGGGATACAACTGGAGGGGTCAACTGTGCGAGACAACAGGGTATTGCTAGTGGCATATGCACCATTTGTCAAAAATGGAAAAGTTTATGAAGAGATTCTGTTCGGTAAAATGTTAAAAACAATTATCAACAGAGAATCAATCTATGATGAGTTCAAAATGTATATTGAGGATAAAAGTATTCCGATTAGAAACATGATTTCTTGTGCAACTGATGGAGAACCATATATGACAGGTTGCATGCTGGTTTAATGGCATCTATGAAAAAGAAATTCCAAATCTGTTTGGAATTCATTGTGTAATTTATCATCAACATCTCGCAGCCAAGAAACTCAGCCAGTGACTTTTTTCAAGCATAACTCTTGTAATATCTGCTGTCAACAAAATTGATGCTCATCTACTAAATAGCAGAATAATTCATCAGTAGTGCCAAAATAACGACGAAGAGTTTGAGCACTTGCTTCTTCATACTGGTGCATTTGCTGTCAAAAGGCTGCTGCTTAAAATGTTTCTTTGATCTTTTTGACACCGTGGTTGAATTTTTGCTCAAAGTTAACAACAAATGAGAAACAAAATTGAACTTCTACATGGAGATATGGCATGCCTAGCCGATCTCAATGACAAAATGAACATTCTAAATCTGAAACTGCAGGGTGAGAATTTCAATTTAATCCAGGGAAAAAGTGCAGTGTCCAATTTTATCAGAAAATTGGAAATATATAAGCACAACATTGGGAGAAGAATGTTCTCATATTTTCACTGCATGGAAAGTATGGCGCTCTCTTTCACAGATGTTGATTTGCAAGAGTACTGCTTATACCTGCAGTCACTGAAGGAGGATTTTCAGAATTGTTTCAAGGATTTGAAAGCTCTGGAAATTCCGGACTGGGTAATTACCCCACTTCTTTGCTCCGTGGGCGAACAGGAAGTGAGCTTGCAAGAAGAAATTATTGAAATCCAGAAGGATAAAGCAAAAATGCTTTTCAAAAATGACAGCTTTTGTGGTATGTGGCTGCACTGTCATACGAAGTTTCCTGGTCTTTGGAGAAGAGCCAAACTGCTCTTCATTGCATTTCCATCCACTTACTTTGTGCAGTGAACCATACTCACAAAAAACAGAAACTGTTTGGATATTGATACTCATGGGGAATTAAGGCTTTTGCTGTCACAACTTGAACCAGATATTTCGACTCTTGCTAAAAACTATCAAGCTCAAGGATCACATTGATATCAAAGCTGCTGTACAGCGCATAGGTATTGCGTAAGTTAGGTTTAAAGACATAAAAAATTTAAAGCAGAGTCATTTTTCTACTGTTAGCATATGGTAGACATGTTTTTACACCATGGGGGTGCTGGAAAGTATATTGTGCAGAAGATGGCATTGGAAAGTATGAAGGTGCTTTAGGGGGGTGTTGGCAAAAATGAAAGTGCTTTGGGGGGGCATTGGTTAAAGAAGCTTGGGGAACAGTGATATGGGGTTTATTGAAAAAGTGGATCACATTTTCCTGGCACTGATAGATGCTTAAAACAGATTGAAGTTAAAAAAAAACACAAGAAAACATCTGCAGATGCTAGTAATCTGAGCAACACACACAAAATGCTAAGGAACTCAGCAGGCAAGGCAGCATCTATGGAAAATAGTAAACAGTCGATGTTTCGGGCTGAAACCAGTCCTGCCAAAGGGTTTCGGCCCAAAACATCAACTGTACTCTTTTTCCTAGATGCTGCTTGGCCTGTTGAATTCCTCGAGCATATTTTGTGTGTTGCTTGAAGTAAAAGGCATGGGTCCAAATAGAAAGGTCTGCATGTGCATGCCATTCTTTAACTAAAGAGCGTATTTTAGATGAAGACTCAATTTCACTATAGAAGCAAGAAATTCTGCAGATGCTGGAAATCTTGAGAAACACAACAGGTTAAGCAGCGTCTATAGAGGGAAATAATCCACTAACCTTTCGGGCTGAAATCTTTCATGAAGTGCCCAGTCTCAATCAGAAATCTGAGCTGTCTGCTTCCCTCCATAGATGCTGCCTGACCTGCTGAATTTCTCCAGCATTTTGTGTGTGTGTAACACCAGTTTCAATTTACTCTGTTTACAACTGTTATCAACTAGAATAGTACTGAATGCTCACATCTTCTATTATATTGTCTGGCTTCAAATGGAGAAGCCAAGAGATCAATCAGAATAGGCATTAAACTATCAGAGAGTATGTTTTGCAGGAATTTTCAAACCTCATCACAAAACGTTGCTGGGCCAATTAGGTGCCAAAGTGGTGATCAACTCTGGAGTCTTCCTTGAGTTGTACACCAGCATTTCTTGAATGAAGAGAAGATCGAGGACACATTTTAGCTGTCTCCAACCAAATTTGACTTCTGGTGTTAAATTGAGGTAGTTGAGTAACCTGCTCCCTACTCCGTTGTCTAACCATCAGCAAGATGAGGAGGCCAGAGGGCTAGAGAATAGCTAATGCTATCCTGTTGTTCTAGAAAGACTCTAAGAATAAGCCAGGAAATTATAAACCGGTGAGCCTGATGTCAGTAATGAATAAGTTATGGAAATATTCTAAGGGACAGGGTATATAAATATTTGGATTGACAGGGCCTGATTAGGGATAGTCAATGGGGCTTTGTGTGTGGAAGGTCATGTCTAATCAATTTTATAGATCTTATCAGGGAGGTTACCAGGAAAGGTAACGAAGGAAGTATGGTGAACGTTGTCTACGTGGACATCAACAAGGCCTTCGACAAAGTCCCGAACAGAGGCTGCTCCAGAAGGTTCTGTCGTTTGGCATACAGGATGAGGTAGGAAATTGGATTCAATGTTGACTTTGTAAGAAAAGCCAGAGAATGGTAGAAAATGGTTGCCTCTCTGACTGAAGGCCTATGACTGAAGGTGTGCCGCAGGGATTGGTGCTGGGTCCGTTGTTGTTTGTCATGTACATTCATAATATGGACGATATGTGGTAATCTGGACAAGCCAATTTGCAGGTGTCACCAAGATTAGGGGCATGGTGGACAATGAGGAAGGCTACCAAGGCTTGCAGTGGGATCTGGACCAGCCGGGAAAATGGGCAGAAAAATGTCAAATGTAATTTAATGCCAAGTATGAAGTTTTGCACTTTGGTAGGACAAACCAAGTTAGGACATACACAGTGAATGGCAGTGCACTGAGGAGTTCAGTAGAACAAAGAGATCTGGAAATACATAATTCATTTGAAGTAGTGTCACTGGTAGAAATAGTCATAAAGAGAGCTTTTGGCACATTGGCTTTCATACATCAAAGCATTAAGTACAGGAGAATATCATGTTGAAATTGTATAAGACATTGGTGAGCCCTAATTTAGAGTATTGTGTGCAGTTCTGGTCACCTACCTACAGGAAAAATATTTTTCAGTAAATGAAAATTTATTCCTTCTGTAAATGAAAATGAAAAAATAATCTGTCAATGCTAGAAATCTGAAGTAAAATAGAAAATGATGGATGCATTCAGCAAGTCAGGCAGTATTTGTGCAGAGAGAAACAGAATTAATGTTTCAGGTCAAAGACCTTTCAACAGAACTGCAAAAGAAAGAAAACAGATTTGTTTTAAGTTATAGAGAGAGTTGGGGAGCGATCTGCTTTCATTCATTGGATCTGATGCGAGGAATACTCAGATAGCACAATATGTACAAGTGGGGAGGGAGCGGTGATAAAGACTTGGCAGGCATCTCAGCCACTAATCCCAATCTTCTTTGTTGCACTTGAGGAATATAAATTCCCTGACTGCACAAAGTCTCTCATCTCATTTTGCTTACTTCATCTGACATTGCTTCCAGTCAATTTCCTAATAGAGCATTATGAGGAGTTGCAAATTTTCAAGGCTTTCTTGTAATCTTATAATAAAATTAACAGGACTGCCAACAGTGCAGAAATATCAACCTATTTATTAACAAAGGCCACCATTTTACCATTTCTGCTCTTATAAGTTCAGCTTCAGCTTCAAGTTCAAGTGTCATACAACTGTACATGAACACCATGAACAAAACCGTGTTACCCGGGCGCCAAGGTGTCAAATACAGTACCAACAGCCGTAGACAGCACAAGGCACATACATCACACATAAGATAGCAAGTACTTATACGATAGCAAGCACATATAAGATATGAGCAAAATACAGTCAGACAAAAAATAGTACAAGTCCTTGAGTCCATGAATGTTGCAACAGTCTGCCGTTGAACACAATACCGCTTGTCTTCTGCCAAGTGAACACGGGGTAGGGTGTAGCAAATACTCCAGCTCGGACACCATGCCACACCACCCCCAGCACTCCAATGGAGGACCCCAACTCTGAGACCTCACTCCTGGGCATCTGTAAACAGCTGGCAACACGGCTTGAGGCCTAGTCCTTACTACAACCAAGGCCACACAGCTCCCCCGCCATCCACCAATGAATCAGACTATTCCTCTATCGCCTCTCTAGCGCAGGTGGCAGCGCAGTCCGCACCAAGTCCAGCTCCTTCAGTTTCTCTGCCAAAGAACAACTTGCTGATGGGTTAACTGGCAGTACCTTGAGTTCTTAATGTCCAGCAGGGTGTTTGATCATACAAAACATACTTTAAAAAGATGGTAACACCTTTGGTTGGCCCCCGAAAGGCCACTGTATCCAAGTATGCCACCATCTTATCAGAAATTTTGCAACCAAACAAGCTCAATAGCCCTACAAATATATATTGTGCTGAGTAATTTCTAATTGTGGATTTCAAACCAGGTAAGAGGGTTTTTCAATCCAAGGTAAAATATAGACTAAATACTTAACATGACTGTGATTATAAACCATAATTTTCACCACAAATTGTTTTTCTGAAGTGCTGAAACACTGAACTTCAAATTAGGTCAAGATCTTTGCAATTGGTGAGTACAATGTGAGCAGGATGAAGCAAAATTCCAGATGTTTAGTCTCTCTGAGGGATAAAAACACATTTTAAAAAAATGTGCTTTGCACCAAGATGTAAACTTTGGGACCTGATTACTGACAGTGGTGATTTGGGTTTTATGTGTGGACACATTGCTGGATATAAAGTGGCATTCTTATAACACGTCTTACAGAATAGGTCATAAGAATTTTTTTTTCATTACAGGCACTTCATATCGCTATTTTAATTAGCATACTGCTCGCGTGAGAAAGGAAGCCTTTCACGTGATTGTGTATTTAAACAAGATCCTGAAGTGTAACGGTGTCACTGATACAGATCCACGTGTAAAAACAGAACCTACTTCTTTGTAAAATGAGTCAGAAACCTGAGACATAGCGTAACCTCATGTTCCAAGTCACAACAGAATGAATGACAACTTCATCAGAAGGCATTAAATATTTGGCAACAAGATTGCTTTTGTAATCTGTTACCCATTTCCTGTCACTTATTAATTCTAACACTTGTAGTTTGGAAACATAAGGCTCCGTTTCCTTTCTCCCAGCCCTCTGAGTTCATACATGCACAAGTAAAGTCAGCAAGTAAACTCGAATGGTCTCAATTTAGTGTCTGTATTCAGTTCTGTCATGTTTCTTCCACACCTTGGGATGTGTGTATTTAATCTTTCAGTAATACTTGAGTAATATTGTAAATATATTGTTTGATTAAGCTCTCTTTGTTGTTTAAATAAATCATTTTGGGTTATATGTAAAAGTACGTGAATGGCATACATCATTGCACAACCACATCATGTATGCAAGCCTCGCTAAAAGTAAAAACAAAGACTGTTTGTCCCAGTCTCCCCGTGATTTTCTTTTGATTAGTTTTATATTTTGGAGTTTCAAAACATAACAATGGCAATGAGAACATTTTAAATCAAATGGAGACAATTACCTACAGTACCTGTTGAAGTGCAGTGAGACATTTGAAATTTTAAAAAAAGAGTGCATCAAGATGTGCGAGCTTTAAAAAAAGCACAGCATCATTTCTTCACAAGAGGAAAGAAATGATCAAGTGTTAAAAAAAGGCAGAAAACGGACAATTCCATGGCTTCAAAGGCAGTGAGTACCGGGTGATAATAATAATAATAATAAAAAATAAATCAATGCAGAAATGGCTGACTACATTAGAAAGATAGACGTGTTTGATTACACAACAGATAACTAGATATTGTATATGGGGCAGATTGGGAAGTATTTTGAAGCAGCTGAAATAGCCAATGCAAAGAAAGTGCAAATTTTGCTGAATGCACTCAGTGGAAGAGCATACAGTTTGCTTAGAAGTTTGGCTGCTCAAACCAAACCATCAAAATGAGCTTTTCTCATATTGAGAAAGTAAAGCAGGAACATTTAGAACTGAAACCATTGTAGATTGCAAAATGCTTTAGGTTTCATAAGTAGAATCAAAAGGAAGGGAGTCAATTTCAGTACACATGGCTGAATTGAAGTGATTCTGTGTGCATTGTCAGTTCAGTGACAGCCTCAATGATTCACTGAGAGATTATTTATTTGTGGACTCTTACAAAAAAAGCATTAAAAAAGGCTCAAGGCACAGCTTACATTTAAAAGAGCAGTTGAAATTATTGTATCAATAATCAGCAGGCAGAGAAACAATTGAGTTGCAGTCAGGAATGAAAGTGAGCGTGAACAAAATTGCAACACAGAGACCTGGCTGGCTGAACAAGTTGTGTTAATATTGTGGCAGGGGCTCACATACATAAGACCAATGCAGGATTAAATGTGAAACTTGCTGAATATGTCACAAAGTAGGACACATACAGAAAGCATGTCAGACAGGTAAAAAATAAATGGACTGCACGGGAAAGAGGAAAGATAAAATGTCAAGTCGCAGTTTCAAAAGAGCACTAATCTGCATGAAAAATCTGATAATGATAAGAGTGACACGGGACTGGGTAGCCTTGAGATGTACTTTGTGAATAAATCTCTGCCTGCTGTTTCCATTGATACAACAATTTCAACTGCTCTTTTAAATGTGAGGTGTACTTTGAGACAAGCAATATGGCTTACACCAGGAAGTGAATGGCAAATACATTCAAAGGGAATTGGACATTGGCATGGTTGTTTCAGTCATTCCACAAAATGAGTTTGAACAAGCCTGCAGATATCCTACTAAGAACTTTTACTGGAGAAAAGATAACTCATGTGGGAATGACATTGTAACAGTGAAATATAACAACCAACAAGCCACATTGGCCTTGTATGTGGGAAAAGTAGTAGGACCAGTTTTATGAGATTGTGACTGTCTGAGACAACTACAACTTGATTGGTGAACCAGCCACCATTTGAATGTCACATCCCCTGTAAAAGAGTCAAATGAAAGTGAATTAAGAAAGGTTCAGGATGATAGCACGGCAGTGCTCAAGAATGGCATCGAAAAACTTAAACATATCAAGAGTAAAATAGTCACAAACAAGCAAAAATCTGCGGGTGCTGGAAATACAAGCTGAAAGGTCTTGACCCAAAACTGTACTTTTTTCCATAGATGCTGCCTGGCCTGCTGAATTCCTCCTGTATTCTATGTGTGTTGCAAGGGTAAAATAGTGTTAAATGAAAATGCCATACCCAAGTTTTACAAAGGCCATCCAGTTCCTTATACGATCTGTGATAAAGTAGCCAGTGATCTAGATCACATAGAGGCAGAAGGAATTATTTCCAAGGTTGAGTGGAACCCATGGGTAATGCCAGTGGTGTCAGCAGCCCTGAAGAATGGGACTGTCAGTTTCTGTGGTGATTTTAAGGTCATCATCAACCCAGAACTGAAAGTAATTCAATACCCTCTGCCCAGGACAGAGGATATCTTTGCAACCCTTTCTGGAGGAAAGCGCTTCATCAAAGTGGACTTAGTTAAGGCCTACTGTAACTACAGGTGGATATGAAAGAAGAGTCCAAGGGGTTTCCCACCATAAATCACAGTTTTATAGCTATAATAGGCTTATTTTTTGAGTAGAATTTGCACCTGCACTCTGGGAGAAAACTATGGACCAGGTGTTGCAAGGTTGCCCAGGCACTCAGTGTTACCTGGATGACATCATTATTACAGGTAAGGATGAGAAAGAACATCTCCAAAATCTCAAGATAGTGTTAAAAAGATTAGAATATCGTGGACTCACAGCACAATGCAACTACTATAAATTCTTTAAACCAAGCATCACTTACTGTGGTCACACCATTGATGCACAAGAATTTACACAAGTGTACTGAGAAAACTCAAAACAGTGGTGGATTCCCCAAAGCCAAGGGACATGTGACAGTTGCTGTCCTCTTTTAGATTTGTCAACTACTATAATAGATTCTCGCCAAGTCTGGCTACTGTGCTGCACCCCTTGAACTCATTACTACAGATAGAAGTGAATGCCTCCTAGCTTTTGCATCACATTCC
Source organism: Mobula birostris (assembly GCF_030028105.1). NCBI lineage: Eukaryota > Metazoa > Chordata > Chondrichthyes > Myliobatiformes > Myliobatidae > Mobula > Mobula birostris. The sequence continues at coordinate 61,365,485 of NC_092372.1, read as the reverse complement.
CTACTGCTGCAGAGGAATATTATGCACAAATTGACAGAAAGGCCTTGAGTCTGGGTTGGGGTGTAAGATCTTTCAACCAGTATTTGTATGGGGGACAGTTTATCCTCATTGTTGATCATTAACCACTATTGTCCATTTTCAATGCACACATGGGTATTCCACTAACTGCAGCAGCACGAGTGCAGAGATGGGCTCTGTTTCTTGGAAGGACACAATTCTTCAGGTCTATGTAGCCTCCAAAATGGCTGGAATGTGCAGCAGAAACTCCAGTTGCCCCATTTTTACCAGGGCTGGGCTGAACTTGCCCTTGAAGAGGGCTGCTTTATGTGGGAATTGAGGGTTGCTGTACCATCCAAGTTGAGAGCTAACGTGTTGGAGGAACTACAGGTCAGTCATCTCGGTGTGGTCAAAATGGAACTGTTTTCTTAAAGCTTTGTCTGATGGCCTGTGATAGTTTAGCAAATTGAACAGCTTGCCATGCACTGATTGGGATTCCAGTATGTCCAGAAGAGGCCAAGAGCACCTTGGAGATGAAAGAAGAAAGGAGACAAAAAGTGTCCAAGTTGAGTGACCCCGTCCTTGTCAGGAAAGATGTTATCCCACAAGAGTAAGAATTTACTATGATACCTATGTCTATATAGTAGTTGTATATATATGTTATATATATATGCGCTGGCTGGTGGCGCAGTGACATCAGCGCCAGACTCCGGAGCGAAGGTTCCCAAGTTTGAATCCAGTCGGGCCGCTCCCGGTCACGCTTTCCATCTGTGCCGGGTTGAGTGTCGAGCTCGCAACTCGGCCTCATAAAAAAAAACTGCGCTGTGAGAAGGACGTGGGGGACCACTCACAGAATCTTTCCTCCAAGACAACCAATTGAAAAAGTAGTCGCCGAGGCTCTGGCAGAGTATGGCACACACACACAGAAATATATCTATCTATCTATATATATATATGGAGAGTGAGAGAGAGTTGTTGCTGTAGTAACTTTTTGTGTCTTGTGGCACATGAACTGGCAACCTTGCCATTTCTTTAGCATTTTTGTCACAAATAGTTGATGGATTCTATATTGAGTTGGAGTTTGTATCTAAGCAGGGAGGAATGTTGCACTTTTAATACTTCAGTACCATTTGAGTAATATTGCAATTATATTGCTTGATGAAGCATTCTTTGTTGTTTAAATAATTCATCATGAGTTATATATAAAAGTATGTGAATGGCACACATCATTCCACCACCACGTCATATATGCATGCCTCACTGAAAGTAAAAAAAAAATCAGTCTCCCCATGATTTTCTTTCAATTAGTGTTATAGTTTGGAGTTACAAAACACAACAGGAAGAAGAAATAAAAGTTCTGGAGAGCTCCTGAAATGTAGTTTCTGGCCAATAATTGGTAACTCAAGATAGCACTGGAAGGCACAGATGAGAGCATACCCATTTACCAGATGAAGTCCAATAGTACTATTCTGATGAGCTGCAGGAATCAGCAGACACAGCCCACCAGACTGAATGGGATTAATTTTGGTCGGTGTCCTCAGTGTTCTTAGGTATATCGCAATGAGGAACATTTTATGGGAGAGAGGGCAGTGAAAATTGTGGTAGGTCAGCAACGACATTCACTATTCCTGTGAGCACAATGCTAGGTTACATTACTTTAGCAGAGAATTATTGAATGGGGATATTTTTTGCTGGCAGAGGGCTTCATGTCTCATCCTCCCCTTTTCCACTTGTCTTCCACATGCTTTTCTGTTTGCGCATTGGATGCTTATTAATAGGAAACAAGAACATATCATGTCTCAAGTAGAACTGTCAGTTTGCAATATTGGCCCATTTCAATGATTTTCAGGTTTCGTATTAGACTTCCATACCACCAATACATCAGGACAAGATCCTAAAATGTTATCCTGCATTTATCTTTTACTGTGAGATTTCTACCCCACTAGCTTATTACAAGCATGTAAACATTATTTAAACAATAAGTGTTGCAGTGAAAGATTGTTGATAACATACTTTGGAAATTAAAACAGAAGGTGTTATGATCATCATACAAAACAGATCAAAATTGCGGCGAGGTGCTCCTGGGTTCATGCACCACTCAGAAATGCGATGGCAGTTGAGAAGAAGCTGTTCCAAAGAAGTTGAGTGTGTGTCTTCAGGTTCTGTGATAGCAGTGATGAGGAGAGGGCATCCCTGGAAGGTGAGGGTCCTCAACAATGGAACTCACCTTCTTGAGACACCTCATTTTGAGGATGTCCTAAATGGTGGGGAAGTTAGTGTCCATGACAGACTTGGCTGAGTCTGCAAACCTTTCCAGCTTTTCTCGATGCTCTGCATTGGAGCCTCCACACCAAGTGGATCTTCCAATCAGTCAGAATGCTCTCCACTTATATCTGCAGAAATTTGCTGGAATGTTTGGTGACATACCAAATCTCCTCAAACTCCTAATGAAGTATAGCTGCTGTGTCTTCTTCATGATTGCATCAATAAGTTGGGTCCAGAATAGATTCTCTAAGACATTGATGCTCAGAAACTTGAATTTGCTCACCCTTTCCACTGCTGACCCCTCAATGAGGACTGGGGTGTGTTTTCCCAAATTCCTCTCCCTGCAGTCCATGGCCAATGCCTTGGACTCGCCCATGCTGAGTGCAAGGTTGTTATTGTGACAACACTCAATCAGCCTATCTATTTCACTTCTGTATGCCTCCTTTTCACAATCTGAGATACTACTGACAACAGTTGTGTCATTGATGAATTTATAGATGTCGTTTGAGCTGTGCCTAGCCACAGACATGAGTGTAGAGAGAGTAGAGCGGTGGGTTAAGCGTGCATCCTTGAGGTGCACCTGTGTTAATTGTCAGTGAAGGGGAGATATTATTTCTGACCTGTACTGACTGTGGTCTCCCAATGAGGAAGTAAAGATTCCAGTTGCAAGGGGCAGGATAGAGGCACAGGTTTTGAAGTTTGTTGATTAGTACCAAGAGGACTGCTGAACTGTAATCAATAAACAGCAACCTGACATAGGTATTGCCGTAATCCAGGTGATCCAAGGCCGAGTTCTGGACTTCCATCATGGTTCTGATCTTTGGGCCTCAAACCCAGGACTCGCCATTCAAGTGTTTGACCTTTGGCCTCGACTTATCCGATCTCTGGGATCGTTGAACTTGACCACAAATCACCTGAGGCCTCAGCTTCTGTACTTGCATGCTACTCTGATCCTGACGGCCAGCTTGGCCGGTGGGGGGGGGGGGGGGGGGGGTCTCCAGAACTGGTATCCTCAGTGCTTGTTGAACTGACAAGACCCAACCTCCAAATCACTAACCTTCAACCACAGAGCATTCCAACCTGAAGTCCAAATACAGGCTTCTCTCTCTGACTCATCATTCTCCCTCATTCTTTTCCCTAAATTTGACCCCTAACTCTCCACGCAGTCCCCAAAACCATCCCTATGAACCTAACCAACAAGCAAGTCTGAGCCACAACATCAATAGACATCACACCCTGGCACCATCTTGACTAGAGTAGAGTGAGTGCTATGGGGTGATAGTCACTGAGAAAGCTCACCCTGTTCTTCTTGAGCACCAGAATGATTGACGCCCTTTTGCAGCAGGTGGGAACTTCTGACTGCAGCCGCGGGGTTGAACATGTCCTTGAACACTCTAGTCAGTTGGTTTCACACATGTATTCAGTGTCCTGACAAGTACACTATTGGTTCACCTCTTGAAAGATGGTCCGACGTTGGCCTCTGAGACAGAGATTACAGGGTTGCAAGATGCTGCAGGAATTCACACAGGTGTAGTTTTATTCTCCTTTTCAAAGCATGCATAAAAGGCGTAGATCTCATCAGGGAATGAAGCATTTTTGATGTCAGGTTTTGCCTTATAGGAGGTAATGGCATGCAAACCCTGCCACAGCTGACATGCATCTGATTGTGTCTAACTTCTCTTGGAATTGCTTTTTCTCTCTTACAATAGCCTTCCGTAGGTCATATCTGGACTTTAGTACTGTATATTCTGTATCACTAGTCTTGAATACCACAGATCTATCCCTCAGCAGACCGTGAATCTCCTGGTTCACCTATAGTTTCTGGTTTGGTTATGTCTGGTATGTTCTCGAAGGCACACACTCATCCACAGAGGCCCTGACAAATTCAGTGAGGAATATGGCATGTTCATTTAGTTCTGAATCCCTGAGTATGGTCCAGTCCACTGCTCTGAAACACTCCTGCAAGTACTTCTCTGCCTCCCTTGACCATACTTTTGTGGTCCTCGTTACTGGTGCTGCCTGTACGTTGGGAGTAGAAGTACAGCCAGGAGAGGTACTTGTCAAAGTGTGGGGGCACTGTAAGCATTCTTAATGGCGGTGTGATAGTGTTCAGGTGTGTTGGCTCCTATGGTTCCACATGTAGCATGTTGGAGGTCGGTTGTCAGACACTTCCTCAGGCTGGCCTGGTTGAAGTCCCTGCAATGCTCGGGAAGGCAGCAGGACATGCCGTCTTATGACTGTTGATCACGGTGCTCAGCTCCTCCAGTCCCAGGCTGACATTGGCCCATGGTGGGGTGTACACTGCAACCAGGATGATGGTGGAAACCTCCTTGGCAGATAAAAACAGACAACACTTGACTGCTAGATGTTCCAGGCCAGGGGAACAGGACTGTGACAGAAACACAATGGGTTAATCATGAAGCAAATGTCACCACCTCTGCCTTTACCTGATGCCTCCGTCCGCCCATGAGGTAGAAGCTGAAGCCCTTGGGCTGCAGTACAGTGTCTGGAGTGTGGGGGGGCAAGCCATATTTTTGTGAAGCAGAATACAACAGACCCTGACATCCCCATGGTACTGAAATCTTGCTCTGAAATGTTCTGTTTTATTTTCCAGAGACTGTGCATTAGCCAGGAGAATGGTAGGAAGTGGGAGCCTCTGGGCCCCTGTGTTTCAGTTTTACCTGCAGCCTGTCCCAGCAGCTGTGCTTCCTTAATCAATGGAAACTGCACTCACTTCCTGCAGTCCGGGATTCTCTGCTACCTAGATTGGCCTGTTTTCTTTCTTTCACTGTTCTGATATAGAGTCTGCAGCGCTAAAAGTTAACTGTTCTCTTTCCTCAGGTGGTGCTTGACTCGCTGAGTTTTTCCAGCATTTTCTGGTTTTATTTCAGATCTCCAGGTTTGCTATTTTTAGATTTTCATTAAAAATTTACAAGTTTTTCTTCTGTTCTGAAGGCTGTCTCATGATTGACATCTATCTTCCAGTCTTTTGCACAGGAGTATCACTGAGAGCAGACGAGGTATTTGACTTCAGAGCATTAAAACTGAGCTAACACACCCCACAACTGGACACAAGTCGGATCTCGGTTGCAACCCCACAAGAGCAGGGCATGCTACAAGGGTGCGAATCCCACCCCCTGGCACCTTGGATACTGTGCTTATTGTTATCTTTCACCTTCTTCAAAAGCACTGGTGTCATGTGTGGCCATTCTCTTCCACTCTGAACAAATCAGCCAAAGCTCAGCCCAGAACAGAGTACGTCCTGCTCCACATGCCTCAGTACAGTACTGATATTTCTACACAAGACAGTATAATTCCTTCGACCCTCGTGTCTGTGGCAGACCCACAGAGATGTCAGGATGCATTATAGAAATGTTAATTCTATAACACACGCAGCTATTTTGAGGACGCAGGCTTTATCTTCTACCCACTGGGCAATTATAAGCATGAAGTGCACTGCAATGTAATGTAATAGCACCTGAAAAAGTAGTCCATTTCTTGATTAAGATAAATCTGAAGAGATTCAATCAAAATATTTTAGACCATGAAAGCGCTTTTCAATTAGTTATGATATATAAGTGGGTGGATAGTATAACTCATTGAAAGCGCTGCAGGCCAGTGACATGATTGACCCGACTAAACAGAACCAGCTTGCAATCTTAACAAGATGGATATTCAAGCAATAAAAAGCAGCTGGAAAATTCTATTGTGTTTTATTGAATTTTTGTACTACCAATCTGTCTGGACAATATGCAAGACAAACTTGCACTCCACTGGCTGACTCTAAACCAAGGAGATCTGATCAACTGAATCTGTTTACAATTAACATTTTTGCAGCCTTCAGCAGAGGTTAGGGAAAATTCCTATCAATTCATTCAACCTGAACAATTTCAGCATCTCTCCCACCCCCCATCCAATCCACTCTTGTGATGTGGTGCTGCTGTTCTGTCTTTGCCAACAAAGTCGTTGCAGTTCTGATCAGTAATTACCAGCAAACAGTAAGAAACTTTAACCACTATTTGTGTATCTTTGATGGTGAGTCCAGCGAGGACTGCATCATAATGTGGGTCTCTATTGACCCCATGGTAACATTACCTCTTGCTATAAATGAAAAGCAAATGTACATTAGAGTATCATGGTGCTTCAGCAATTATATTTTTGGACTAGAAATCAAGAGGCCAGAACTGACAAAACAAAATCTTTTGCTGAAATCCCACCGTGACAGCTGTGGAATTTTTATTCGGTTAATAATCTTATTTTTGGAAAAAGAAGTCAGTTATGATTACTGAAAAAAAAACAAATTATTAAAAACATACATAATTCGCCAATGCCCCTCAAGGGAAAAAATCTGCCACCCTTATCTACCAAATTGGATGTGGCTCCAGAACATCAACAATATGGTTGATATTTAAAGGTCCTCTGGAATGGCCTATCAAGTTACAGTTAAAGGGCAGTTTAGGATGGGCAAGAAACACAGGGCCTTGCCAGTGATGCCCAGATCCCAAAAGGTGAATTTTTAAAAAATATAATGAAAAACATCTACTCCTGTAAATTGTATCAGAAGCTGCAGATCAATATTAAGACAGATTACATCATCATCCCTAAATAGAGGCTCTAACTAAACTTAGAGGAAAGTCTAACAACTCTACCCATTCCCTTCTTCAGATATACCTGGCAGTCCCAAGGGCACAGGGGAGCCTGTTCTGGTGCCTGAAACGCAAGAGATTCAGCAGGTGCTAAATAACCTGAGCAACATGCACACAAAATGCTGGCGATATTCAACAGGACGGGCAGCATCTATGGAGACAAATGCCAGCTGTTCTCTTCCCTCTATAGATGCTGCCTAACCTGCTGAGTTCCGTCTGTGGCTTCAGCTTTCCTCAGGAGATCAGAACTAAGATTTTGTTGAGGTGAGGATGTAGATGAGATAGATCATATTTTACCAAGGGGTAAAGAAATTACAGAAAGAATCCATACTAATTGGAGTCTTCCAATGAGGAAACCAAGGAATAGTTGCACGGAGGGGTTTTGGAGTTTTGTGATGAGCTTTGAGGGGTTGATGCTGAGTTGTAACAATTGAAGAGCATTCTATCATACCCATCTTTATTGTCCACATGTTCCAGAGCAGACTGAAGAGCCAATTAAATCTCAGCTGCCAAAGTCTTGTTGTGATCCTCAATGGACGTCTCAAGCTCAGGCACTGTGAGAAACTAGCAGGAGCCCTCCCAACCAGGCTGCACTCATCTACAAAAGCATCGCCCACAACTCTGCAAGAGCGGGTATGAAGATGGATCTCTCCTTGACTTTGTGCTATTTTGAGCAAAATCTGAACCACTAGAGGAATAAAAAAACAGGGAAAATCTGCGCATGCTGGAGTTCCAAGAAACACCCACAAAATGCCGGAGTTCTTCCCGCATTTTGTGTGTGTTGCACCAGAGAGATAGTAAATTTATAGTTGTAACAGGACCTCCATTAAACATTGACAATTATGATGTTCTCAGAATCATCGTGTGACAGGGGACCTTGAAGAGAATGGTTAGGACTCAAGTGCTGGAGTATCCGAGGCTGGAATCGAGACAGGATCCTAGACAGAAATGAGAACTGAGTACATAACAAGACATTAGACAATATTCCACAAAGAGTTTACGATTGAGCACTGAGGTTCCGTTCAGGTGCTCTTTAAATACAGAATTCATGGCGCCAAAACATGATTGCCGGTTAGCAGGACGGCCCCGAACCCTGAAAGGGGCCACACCAGCTATCCATAATCTGGAAAATTAAAGCATCTAAATCCCGGAAGCTGGCAGAGTTGGGTGCATCTTGTAACAAGACCCCCTCCCATATGGCCGACTTCTGACACCCCTGGCTGCTCAGAGAGACGGTGAGGGTAGTCGTGAATGAAAACCAGATCCAAGGTTCTTTTTCAGGTGCCCAGTGTCTTTCCCCAGTTCCAAATCCTTCTCAGTCCAGGAGGTATTGCCGATCAGCCCTAATGGTTCATAAGTCCAAAATTCTTCTCGTTGTGAAGACCTGTTCCCATATGACAAACCAGGGTGGTGACGGGGCTGATGGAGGTGGCAGTAAGGGGCTGGTGCAGACAGGTTTCAATATAGAGATGTGCAAGATGGGATTGATCTTCAGGGTCCTGGGTAGCTGCAAGGTGTAAGCCACTGGGTTTACTTTCCTCGGGATCTTGAAGGGTCCGGTGAAGTTGGGCAGCAACTTTCTAGACTCCACCTGAGTGGACAGTCAGACCTGTTGCCCAGGCTGCAAGGTGGTTCCCTGCCTTCTCCTTCAATTAGCCTTGGTTTCCACCTTCCAGGTAGAGGCCAGCAAATCTCCCTTTCCCTAGTCCATTTCTGCTCCCATTGTTCGACGAGATCTTTGGCCGCAGGGACGCCAACCTCAGCCTCCTGCTCAGGGAAGAGTGGTGGAGAATAACTAAATTGGCACTCAAACCGTGACATCCCATGCGCCGAATGCTGTAAGATGCCAAATCATGATTTTCAGTAGCAGGACTGCCTGAACCCTTAAAGGGACTGTGATAGCTATCCATACTCCGGAGAGTTAGATCATCTAGACCCCAGAAGCTGGCGCAGTTGGGTGCATCTCATAACACATCGTACTTGAAGTATATTAAGGGAGTGAAAAGAATAGCAAATATTTCTGTCAAGAATCACAGATGTAAAGCAAAATAATAAAGTGGCAAGTAATTTATTTGGATTGGGAGTGAAATACCCAAGGCAGCATACAAAGTTGTGATCTGCAGAACTGAACTCGTTACATAAAAATACAAAGGCTTATTTCAACTTTATTATTATGTTTCAAGTTTACTGTCTGAACTTTGGGGGTAACTCATATAGGCACTACATCGTTCAACATATCCAAGCCACTTCATGAGTTACGGTTGCAATTATTTTAAATGACTCCCTTTGATTTAGAATAAAAGATAATGCCTCAAACTTGTCAGCCTGTTTTGTAACATAAACATCTGCAGATACACCTGAGACACAAAACAACCTCAAGTTATAGACCCAGAGTCAATGGTTATTGATCTCTCTCCAATGTCATCAGATTTGTAAGAAATTCGGAATCTATAAAGGTTAGTTATGTGGGAAGTAATGATTACTGCTAAGGTAATCACGGGATATACATCTCTCATTGTTTGAAATTAAAGTCTTACTTGTCCTTAAAAACAAACTATGTTTAGAAGGTAATGCAATGGCTTTATGTTGTGTAGGTTTTAATTGTGGAAAATAATAGTAACTTTAAATAGAACTTAAATTGACTTTTAACTACTTTGTTTCACTTAAAAAAGCACCTTGACCCGAGGTGTGCAGTAGATCTAATTAGTTGTACCAAAACCTTAACAACTTTCTTTATATCCTCCTGTCAATGCTGAAAAGCTCTCCATATATCCATGTTCTTTGTGCTGGACATAGCTGGGGATGGGGTGAGGGTAAGAGGGAGGCATATTGATTTCTCCTCCTGAGTTTGCCAGTCAAATAGTCATTACTGCCTGGAGGGGCAACTTGATTCCAAGGCTCCTGAACCAAACACTGCTGAACATCAAGAGCTCCCCCAATTTCCAGTAATGCTTTGACAGCTGGCTAAGCTATGCCCCTGGGATCGAAGACTGGGAAACGATTGGAGTGGGAGTCCAATTGCAGGATGCAACTGGACTGATAGCTCGGGAAGTTCCAGGCTCTGTTTTCCTGTGAAAGACCCTCAGAGTATTCTAGACTATCAGTCTGGTTCTGCCCGCAAAAAAGTTATCCACCACAGATGAAAAGCATATTGCAAGATGCAAAGGACACATTGTGGTACGGTGGGCAAAATGGCCGGAGGAGTGGTGGAAAGAGGCAAGATGTCTGGGAGGCCTGGCTGGAAGTCAACGATTTCTGATATCTGTGTAAGACATTCGAACCGCCAAGGTGGGAATTCACTGATGAACCTATAAATAACTTATTAATGAAAATTACGTTACAACAAACTGCAGCTTCTTTAGTGCCCAAACAAGTGTTGCTGATGGTGTGCTAGAATAGAGGGCTATGAACTATGAGCATCAATAAGCAATCAAATGTCCTTTCTTCTGGAGGCAGATTAGATAATGAAGCTTGGTGGGTGCATTAATCATTAGCAGCTTCAGAAGGAGGAAGAAACCGAGGGTCTATGAGCCAATCCTCATCGGAGGATCAGAAGTGGTGAGGGTCAGCAACTTTAAATTACCCGGTATTATCATTTCAGAGGATCTGTTCTGGGCCCAGCAGGTAAGTGCAATGAGGAAAGAAATATGACAGCACCTCTCCTTTCTTAGGAGTTTGTGAAGATTCAGCATGATATCTAAAACTTTGACAAACTTCTATAAAAGTGTGGTGGAGAGTATATTGACTGGCTGCATTACAGCCTAGTATAGAAACACCAATGCCCTTGAACAGAAAACCATACAAAAAATTGTGGGTACGGCCCAGTCCATCACGGGTAAAGCCCTCTCCACCATTGAGCACTTCTACACGGAGCTTTGTCACAGCAAAGCAGCCTCCATCATCAGTGACCCCCACCATGCTCTCTGCTTGCTGCTGCCATCGGGAAAAAGGCACAGGAGTCTCAGGACTCTCACCACCACGTTCAGGAACAGTTATTACCCCTCAACCAACAGGCTCTTGATTCAGAGGGGATAACGTCATTCAACTTCACCTGATCCATCACTGAGCTGTTCCAACGATCTATGGACTCGTTTTCAAGGATTCTGAGGACTCTTCGTCTCATGTTCTCAATACTTATTGCTTATTTATTCATTATTGTTATTTCTTTTGTTGTATTTGCAGAGTTTGCTGTCTTTTGCTCACTGGTTGTCTGTTCTGTTGGGTGTGGTCTTTCATTGATTCTATTATGGTTATTGGAGCTATTGAGTAGGCCCACAAGAAAGCAAATCTTAGGGTTGTATATGGTGACGTATATGTACTGTGGTAATAAATTTACTTTGAACCTTAAGTGGGCCCGTGATTAAGCTCGGGTTAAACTGGGGTTGCAGGGTGGTGCAGCTCAAAGGGTCAGAAGGGCTTATTCCATGCTGTATCTCAGTAACTAAATAAATAAATTGATGGTATTTCCCCAGATTAAACTGCCAATTAAACACAGAAATGAAAAACAGTAACAGACATTTGCCAAGCAACACTCCATCTGCAGATTCTCTTGTTTGTGACAGACATTTACCAGTAGAGGGAGTGAAATCGCCATCACAGAAAAAGTGTGACATTTAACTTCTTTTCTGTTTCTCTGTAACTTGGTCGGTGAATCATGTTCGTTTTGTATTCTGTTAAGGAATAACTGGATGAAACTTTGCAAACTGCATGGAGAAAACTTGAATTGGTATTGATATTGGCTTATTATTGTCACATGTACTGAGATACAATGAAAAACTTGGTTTTGCAAGCTATCCAAAGGTCCAAAAGGTTCAAAGGTTCATTTTATTGTCCAAGTATACAACTCTGAAATTCTGAGATCCAAACATCATTTCAAAAACTTAAGTACTTTGAGGCAGTACAAGTGAAAAGCAGTAACATAGTGCACAGTAGTTTTCAAAATCAAAAGATAGTTTATCAAGTACTTGAACAATGAAACTCTGACTTGCAGCAACATCACAGGCTAATAGCATCACACTTACAACATTCACAAGAAAAACATAAAGGCTACATAAATTACACACAATTTTTACAAGAAAACACAATTGCAACAAAACACAGGTTAACTTTCGAGCAAAATTGTCAAAGTAGTCATAATGTTGCTAAACTGCAGTGATTAGCATTTTGTCAGTTGGTTCAAGACTCGAATGGTTGAAGGGAATTCGTTGTTCTTGAACCCAGTGGTGTAGGACTTCTGCCTCCTGTACCTACTGGCCAATGGTAGCTGTGAAAAGGATGGTGGGAATCTTTGCTGATGCACGACTATACTGCTCAGTCCAGTTCTAACCACATCATTACGTTCACTGGTGAGCACCATCAAGAATATCCTGAGCGTCTGGTATGGGAATTGCAAGGATTCTGACCACAAGACCCTGCAACGGATTGTGAGGACTGCAGAGAGAATTATTAGGATCTCCTCCCTCCACCCCTCTTCCATATGAGACCTCTTGAGGTAGCATCGCAAGTATTACCAGTGGTGGGGAGGGACGTGCCCCTGATGAACTGAGCAAATTTCACTCATCTCCGCAGCTTCTTGCATTCCTGCATATTTGAACTGCTGTACCAGACCATGATGCAACCAGTCAGGATACTTTCAAAAGTACATCTGTAGAAGTTTGTTAGTGTTTAATGGCAAGCTAAACATCCTTAACCTCCTAAGAAGGTAAAATCGCCACTGTTTCCTTTATGTTTGCATCATTCCTGTTACAGAGAAAGTGTGGTGCAGGTGAACAATAACGATGAGGTAGATTGTGAGGCCAAGAGCTCACTTTCAAAGTTTAGGAGGTCTGTTCAAGAGTCTTACAGCAGTGGGATAGAAACTGTCCTCGCGCCTAGTGTGCGTGTTGTCCACTGGATTGGAGAGAAAAGAGAATGTCCTGGATGGAAGAGGTCTTTGATTATGCTGGCTGTTTTCCTGCACCAGTAAGACATGTGGACAGAGTCCATGGAGAAGGGGCTGGTTTTTGTGATGGACTGAGCTGCGTCCATAATTCTCTGCAATTTCTTGTGCCTTGGACAGAACAATATCCAGCCACGATGCACCAGCTACGATGCTTGGAATGGTGTCTCTATAAAAATTTGTGAGGGCCGAAACTTCTATCCCTTTCATTTTTTTTTGTACTCTTCATGAGACAGTAATTCATGCTGGGATATAACTGTTTAAGGCTTTCTGTTTCATGTACCAGCTGATTATTGTTGAACCTGGGGTTACGATTTTTAAAAAAATAGAGGATCATCCATGTAAGTCAGAGATGAGTCATTTTTTTATTCATTCTGAAGATCACGAATTGCTTGAACTGTTTTTCACAAGGGCAGCGAAAGCAGAGTGTGTGAATAATTTTACAGTAAGGCAGTGATAAAGAGTAAATGCGTGAAAGATTACTACAAGGCAGACCTAAGTGTGGAGATAAGGTTATAATTGATGATCTTATTTAATGGCAGAGCAAGCTTGAAAAGCTGAACAACATACTCTTTGCTGCTATACATAACGTAGACAGTGGGTTCTAATCATGTCAGAGCAGAACAGCAGCAAAACTGTTTTATTCCTGTAAGGGGGTTTCATCTTTTAGGTTACTGCGGAGGCCAATTAAAATGGCTTCTTTGTTTTGTTATACTTAGGAATGCTTTTTTGTTATGTTAAACGCTGAGAAAGTTCTTCCTGCTAGCAGTTTGTTGAATCACGTTACTGATAAGAAGATGTTATGAACCAATTGGGATAGTTGTTATGGTTTTGGTTTATTTGAAGATACTGTATGCGCGGGGTTTTGGGGCAGAAGGAGGGAGAGAGGGACAGAGGATGAACCAGGTGCTGTGAGTCCGCTAATGGGGTCGGACCCCAAGGAGAGCGTTTGGCGGGGAGATGGAGACGGACTCGTGTGGAGCGTCTGGTCGACCACCGTTGGTGGTCCCAGGTGGCCAGCTGAGGTGGTCCGAGGGGCCGCAGGGTGAAGAAGGTGGTTCTTGAGCTCCAACTGTTTTGTGCATGAAGAGATTGAACTTTGATAAGTGTGGCACCTTTTATTTTCCTTTTATATTTTATCCTCTGTTAATTATATAGTTCCAGTAATACCTACAAACTGTAAATCATTTAATCATATCTGGTGTATTGTCTGTTATTTGGGTGGGGTGGGGTACATCACACAGCATCCACACAAACTAATTACCCAGTTTGCCAGGGTTGAGGGCTGTTTCCCTAGAAGACAGCTAGCCGAGCGACCCTGAGGGTGGCCGAGGGTCTACATTCCCATTTAAGATGCACCTAATGTGCAGACACATATAGAGTTAATAAAACAACACTCAGCTGGCCAAACATCATTCATGGGAAAAGAACCAGAGTTAGTGTTACAGATCAAAGACACTTTGCCAGAAGCGGGTTCTAGTCTTTGCCCCAAAATGTTAACATGTTTCTCTTGTCATATATGCTGACTGGCCTGCTGAGTGTTTCCAGCACTTTCTGATTTTATTACAGATTTTAACGTATGAAGTTATTCTAACAGAGTATTCAGCCTTTCCTAATAAGCTAGATTTAAATGATATTTATTACCCAAGGCTTTGCTTCTACAGACAGAATTCAGATTCATTTATCACATGTACATTGAAGCAAAGATGTGTCGCTTCCATTAACTTAAGGATATGTTGAGTGCAAGTCCGCAAGTGTTGCCACACATTCTGGTGCCAACATAGCATGCCTGCCACATTGATAGAAAACACAAGCAACCACAGCAAAGCAAGCCCTTTTACCTCCCTCGTATTCACCCACCCACGCACAGTCCTCTAACCCCAGGACAAGCCATCTCCGGGCCTCCAGCCCCCAGTGGACTTGAGGACTCATAGACACCCCCAGTGGATCTATGGATTGTCAGACCCTTCGGCCATCGTGTTTCGACATCCAGATTTCTGATTGACTTTCGGGCTTTGATCTTCGGTATCAACCCCAGGCCATGACAGTAACGATGAAAGAGGACCCTGATTGGCATTTCTGATTATGGTTAACAATAGCATTGCTGAGATCCCATGACATCATTTTCTTCAGAGATGAGGGAAGTGAGGTCATTAATGTGCCAGTATTCGTGCTCAATCAAATTTTAGTATATTACGAGGGATTTTGTCTTCTCCAATCTCTTACCAGGCTGATGGAGCATTGAAATTGCAGAAGATGGTGTGTTGTGAAACAGAGTCACCAACCCTCGAATTAAAGATAGTCCAACTGAACAGAACTTTCCCCAGGTACTGACTGACTATTTCTGCTGGATAAGCTTTTGCTCCAGTCTTGTCTCCCAGTGAGCTAGCTCTTGGGTGTTTAGCCATAATCCATATATGTCATGGTTATCAACAAGTTGCTGGATTTCCTGTGTTCTTCCCAACCAACTTCTGTACACAAAGTCACGGGTTGCAGGTGACTATGGAACTGCTTTCCTACCACTGGGGACAAGACTTCGTTATCGGAAACATTCCTTATGTTTATGACTAGTCAGCTCCTGAATCTCCTGGTCATTCTCATTAGAACATCTTTCTCTTGGAGAAACTTGGTGTTAACCATGATAAATTCAGGGCAGAACAAGCAATGTTCCTGCTGGTTAGGAGTCATCAGATTAGTTGTCCAGTGTTTCTGTAGCTTTCTCCATTTGGGAACCAGGTTGTTTTATTCTATCACAAACACAAAATAATCTGCAGATGCTGGGGTCAAAGCACACTCAAAACATGCTGGAGGAACTCAGCAGGTCGGGCAGCATCCGTGGAAAAGATCGGTCGACGTTTCCCGCCGGAACCCTTCGTCACGACTGTAGGGGGAAGGGGTAGAGGCCCTATAAAGAAGGTTGGGGGAGGGTGGGAAGGAGGAAGCTGGTAGGTTCCAGGTGAAAAACCAGTAAGGGGAAAGATAAAGGGGTGGGGGAAGAGAAGCAGGGAGGTGATAGGCAGGAAAGGTGAAGAAAGAATAGGGGAAAACACAATGGGTAGTAGAAGGAGGCAGAACCAAGAGGGAGGTGGTAGGCAGCTGGGGGAGGGGGCAGAGTGACATAGGGATAGGAGAAGGGAGGGGGAGGGAATTAATGGAAGTTGGAGAATTCTATGTTCATACCAAGGGGCTGGAGACTACCTAGGCGGTATATGAGGTGTTGCTCCTCCAACCTGAGTTTAGCCTCATCATTGCAGTAGAGGAGGCCATGTATGGACATATCTGAATGGGAGTGGGAAGCAGAGTTGAAGTGGGTGCCACCTTCAACAGAACCTCACCACTAAGCACATCTTTCCCACTCCACCCCTCTCCGCCTTCCGCAGGGATCGTTCCCTCTGCGACTCCCTGGTCCAAACATCCCTCCCCATGGATCTCCCACCTGGCACTTATCCCTGTAAGCGCAAGTGCTACACCTGTCCCTACACCTCCTCTATTGCCACCATTCAGGGCCCCAGACAGTCCTTCCAGGTGAGGCAACTTGTGAGTCTGTTGGGTCATCTATTGCATCTGGTGCTCCCAGTGCGGCCTCCTCTACATCGGTGAAACCCGACACAGATTGGGGGACCGCTTCGTCAAGCACCTCCACTCCGTCCGCCACAACAGACAGGATCTCCCAGTAGCCACCCACTTCAACTCTGCTTCCCACTCCCATTCAGATATGTCCATACATGGCCTCCTCTACTGCCATGATGAGGCTAAACTCAGGTTGGAGGAGCAACACCTCATATACCGCCTAGGTAGTCTCCAGCCACTTGGTATGAACATAGAATTCTCCAACTTCCGGTAATTCCCTCCCCCTCCCTTCCCCTATCCCTATTTCACTCTGCCCCCTCCCCCAGCTGCCTACTACCTCCCTCATGGTCCTGTCTCCTTCTACTACCCATTGGGTTTTCCCCTATTCTTTCTTCACCTTTCCTGCCTATCACCTCCCTGCCTCCCTTCCCCCACCCCTTTATCTTTCCCCTTACTGGTTCTTCACCTGGAACCTACCAGCCTTCTCCTTCCCACCCTCCCCCACCTTCTTTATAGGGCCTCGGCCCCTTCCCTACAGTCCTGACGAAGGGTTACGGCCCGAAACATCGACCGATCTTTTCCACGGATGCTCCCCGACCTGCTGAGTTCCTCCAGCGTGTTGTAAGTGTTGCTTTATTCTATCACAATTGGTGCTGCCTGACCTGCTGATTATTTTATCAATGTTTATTCATGAAACATATTCTGAACCATTTTACCTTAGTATTTTTAGACTAGGACTTGGGAATGGGGTACAGAAGTCCAACTCCCCACTGGAAGAGGTCTGCTGTGAAACCCTCCAGAGATAGTGAAAGCTTTTCTTTTGATTATATCTTTGAAGTTCATAAATCAGTTATGTTTTCCTTATTCAAAGGAAAATAACAGTCAGTTAAGTAAATTGCAAATGCAGTACATGAAAACAGTTCTACTTTTATCTTTTACCACCCATCTGACCAGGATGTGGATTTTTATAGTACATGCCAACAAAGTATAGAAATTGAATAAATATTGTACTAACCTGTGTCTTTACTAAATTTGTCTCTCACTTTAGAACTGCTACAAAACAATTCCCCAAAAAATAACATTTATTTATATTCAGAACTCTCTTCCATATATAAAAAAATGTAATAATCCTTCCTAAATCTTTATAATTTGCTTCAAATTGTTATCACTGGTGATATTTTTAAGTTCAAAACAAAAGTTGTAGTTGGCACAGTATGTAACATTCTCCTTAGAATCAGCAGTATTAGTAATCATTGTTGAAGAGATTTAGCTTGCACATAATCTTTGGTTTGATTTCAAATTTACCTCAGATTTCAACATTTAAGAGAAGCTTGGATAGGTACATGGATGTTTGGGGTATGGAGGGCTCTGGTCCTGGTGCAAGTCAATGGGAGAAGGCAGGTTAATGCTTCAGCATGGAAAAAATGGGTTAAAGGGGCTGTTTCTGTGCTGTACTTTTCTAAGATTTTATGACTCTAAACTTCCAAGTGAAGAGGTATCCTTAATACAAAAAAATCCACTTATTTCAAGTACATCTGTTTCTGTAGAATAGGCGTGTTCATACAAACCCCATTTCCAGAAAAGTTGGGATATTTTCCAAAATGCAATAATAAAAATCTGTGATATGTTAATTCACATGAACCTTTATTTAACTGACAAAAGTACAAAGAAAAGATTTTCAATAGTTTTACTGACCAACTTAATTGTATTTTGTAAACATACACACATTTAGAATTTGATGGCTGCAACACACGCAACAAAAGTTGGGACAGAGGCATGTTTACCATTGTGTTACATAACCTTTCCTTTTAATAACATTTTTTAACTGTTTTGGAACTGAGGATACTAATTGTAGTAGATTTACAATTGGAAATTTTGTCCATTCTTGCTTGATATAAGACTTCAGCTGCTCAACAGTCCGTGGTCTCCGTTGTCATTCTCCTCTTCATGATGCGCCATACATTTTCAATAGGAGATAGATCTGGACTGGCAGCAGGCCAGTCAAGCACACTCACTCTGTGTCTACAAAGTCAAGCTGTTGTAGCCCATGCAGAATGTGGTCTGGCATTGTCCTGCTGAAATAAGCATGGATGTCCCGGGAAGAGACGTTGCCTTGATGGGAACATATATCTCTCTAAAATCCTAATATACACCTCAGAGTCAATGGTACCTTCACATACATGCAACTCACCCATGCCGTGGGCACTGATGCACCCCCATACCATCACAGATGCTGGCTTTTGCGCCTTTCGCTGATAACAATCTGGATGGTCGTTTTCATCTTTGGCACGGATAACTCGACGCCTGTTTTTTCCAAAAACTAGCTGAAATGTGGACTCATCTGACCACAGCACATGGTTCCACAGTCTTTCGATCCATCTGAGATGAGCTCGGGCCCAGAGAACTCACCGGCGTTTCTGCATAGAGTTGATGTATGGCTTCCTCCTTGCATAATACAGTTTCAAGTTGCATTTCTGGATGCAGTAACGGACTGTGTTGAGTGACAATGGTTTTCCGAAGTACTCCCAAGCCCAGGTGGCTATAATTGTCACAGTAGCATGATGGTTTCTTAGGCAGTGCCGCCTGAGGGCTTGAAGATCACGCGCATTCAACAGTGGTTTCCGACCTTGTCCTTTATGCAGAGATGTCTCTGAATTCTCTGAATCTTTTCACAATATTATGTACTGTAGATGTTGAAAGACCTAAATTTTCTGCAATCTTGCGTTGAGAAATGTTCCTTTTGAACTGACGAACAATTCTCTCGCGAATTTTGGCACAAAGGTGTGAGCCACGACCCATCCTTGCTTGCAAAGACTGAGCCTTTGATGGACACTACTTTTATACCCAGTCATGATACCACCTGCTACCAATTAGCCTGCTTAATGTGGAGTCTTCTAAACCGGTGTTACTTGAATATTCTGTGCACTTTCCAATCTTATTTTAACTCTGTCCCAATTTTTGTTGAGTGTGTTGCAGCCATCAAATTCTAAATTTGTGTACATTTACAAAATACAATTAAGTTGGTCAGTAAGACTATTGAAAATCTTTTCTTTGTACTTTTGTCAGTTAAATAAAGGTTCACGTGAATAACATACCACAGATTTTTGCTTTTATTGCATTTTGGAAAATATCCCAACTTTTCTGGAAATGGGGTTTTGTATGTAAATCTGTGTGAACTTAGTGTGATTTATAATGTCTTAGCTATCCTGGTTGTACTATTGATTATATATTTTTTAAAAATCCTTTTGTACTGTAGTTATATTGGATGCTGACTGAAGAATCTTATCAGTTACGGCACTCAGAAGCAAACCTCTTAAAAGAGTTGCTGCTTCAGAATTAACAGGATATTAAACTTTCCCATCTCTACCTCCACCTACTCAGACCATTCCCTGTCAGGGGCCAACACCAGTACTATGGCCGTAGACACAGCTGTGGATAAGAGTAAGGAATAGATGGACAGCGAAGTTGAATAACACTGAACCATGAATAATGAGAAAAAAGTTGGGGAGATAGAAGCAGGGCACGAGAAGAAAGAGGACAAAAGTGTGAAGGGCAGTAATATGGAGAGGAGATGGAGAAAGATCCTGGAGTGTATAGGTCAATAAAGGAGAAGGAGAAGACAGTAGGGAAGGAAGATGTAAAGAGAAACGAATGACGGAAAAGGAACAGTGAAAGAGGATAACAGGAGAGGAATAGTATAGTTGATGGGGGTGAGATGTGAATCAAATGGAGTCAAGATGAAGGAGAAGGGAAGAGCAATATGACAAGCCTCTGTTGATTACTATACAAAATGATTTTATTCATTACATGATGTTACGGGAACCTTTGCTCTGTATTTTTATATGGACAGCAAACATTGGGAATATAAAAATATAAGGACAAATTCTATGGCCAAAATCATTGTATAATGTCAGAGTAATGGGGAGATTCTACAACTTTCTCTTTAGCAAATGGACTCATATTTCCAGACAGTAGATTATCTGAAACTGGCTTTTCTGTGTCTGTTGAGGAAGCCAAAAATGTTGACCTTGGACTATCCAGCATCACTACATACATTATCATTAGTCAACTAAGCTTATTTCATGTGGACAGAAAAGATTGCATGACTTTGTTCAGAAAAGAGTTGAGGAGGTCTTCTATTGACATAGCCAATACTTCAATCTAATGCCCCCCAATAGATTACCTAATCATTTTAATCTTCTGACAGTTGTTTGATCTTGCTGAGTGTAAATTCACTGCCACAGTTCATGTAAAGCTATGATTGATGTAAAAGTGCCTGAAAATTTCTGAAATCATGAAAGGCACCTTATGCATCTGGTATTCCTTTTATTTAGTCTCCATTATACAGATGTGCTCAAATATGCCAGTTAAGCTTGACATGTTCTGCAAAGTTTTTGAATGCAAAACCAACAGAAAGACACAAGTAGTCAAATCCCAAATTGCATCTGCTATTTAACAACCATGGGGAGATATTAAGCTAATTTTACTGAAATAATAGTAGTAGGAAATGTTGGGCAAATTTGTGTTGCTCTCCCTAGACTGTTCCTTTTAAATTATGAGAGGCATAGATAGACAGTCAGAATCTTTTCCCCAGGATAGAAATGCTAAACAACGGAGGATATGCTTCTAAGGTTACTGGGCGGGGTGGGGGGGGGGTGGCGGTGGGAAGAGATAGCTTAAAGATGATTTGAGGGGCAAGTTTGTTTATGCAGTGAGTGAGATTTGCCTGAACAGGGTACTGGGAAAGTAGTGGAAGCAGGCAGTTTGGTAGATTTGAAGACTCTTTTAGATAGACACATGAATATGAAGGGAATGAATGGTTATGGATAATAAGGGGGGATATTTAGTACAAATAAGTATCAAGATTAGTACAACACTGTGGGCCATATAGCCTGTCCAGTCTTATATTTTATATATGAAATTTAAGTTATTTGCAGAGCACTATTGGTATAATTTTTCAATATTCCTGTAACTAACCATCATGTAGCCTTTGAGGCATGACTCAGAAAACTCTGCTATATAGATTTGGTTATTGGTATATACACCAGGGTGCAATGAAATTTCCTGCTTACAGAGCTTGCGGTTAATATGGAATGTTCCCTGCGCTCCTCTCAATTCACATTTATTTTGCAGAAAAAAAGCGTAAATAACCAAAACAGATTATAATAGTTTCAAACAGATTGGAAGATAATCTATATTTTTGGAGTCCATGGAAGCAGTTTTAGTACATTTGTAAAACTTCTATGAGCTAGAGCTGCTTTGTTCTACAATGCACTAATTAATCCAGTGGGTCCCAGTTTTAGGTACTTCCCTCAGCTTCCCTACCTCTATAACATTTGCAGTACCCAAATCACACCATACCTTACACAAATACAAGTGAATATATTGACTAATGCTGGCTGGATAGGTCTATCATGATTGTAATAATAATCATTGCATCATCAACATAGTTACAAATGCTTTTGGACAGAATGACAAAGATAAGTTAAGATTTTGATCTTATCTTTTGCTCAGTACATGACGTACTTGACTTGCTTAAACATTTCCAAGTCGTAAGTTATTACTATTGACAACGGAAATACCTAACTTGATTCTAAAAGTAATTGCAGCAATGAAAACAGTTAATTATATTTTACATTTGATGGCATCTGTACTGTATTTAACATTGATATGTTGCAACATTGAAAGACATCTAGTGGAAGAAATTCATCTTTTATAATGCTAAGTCTATGGGATCATCAGCTATCAATTTTCCTCACTTAGAGCAAGCTTAGTGACATTGATTTCTGAGGAAGTAAATGGCAGCGATGCTTCACTACCAGATGAACTCAACACCTTCTATGCACACTTTGAAAGGGAGAACACAACTTCAGCTGTGAAGATCCCTGCTGCACCTGATGACCCTGTGATCTCTGTCTCAGAGGCCGATGTTAGACTGTCTTTAAAGAGAGTGAACCCTCGCAAGGCAGAAGGTCCCGATAGAGTAACTAGTAAGGATCTGAAAACCTGTGCCAACCAACTAATGGGAGTATTCAAGGACATTTTCAACCTCTCACTGCTACGGGCAGAAGTTCCCACTTGCTTCAAAAAGGCAACAATTATACCAGTGCCAAAGAAGAATAATGTGGGCTGCCTTAATGACTATCACCCGGTAGCACTCACATCGACAGTGATGAAATGCTTTGAGAGGTTGGTTATGACTAGACTGAACTCCTGCCTTAGCAAGGAACTGTACCCACTATGATTTGCCTATTGTCACAATAGCTCAATGGCAGACACAATCTCCATGGCTCTTCACATAGCTCGAGACCACCTAGACAACACAAACACCTACGTCAGGATACTGTTCATCGACTATAATTCAACATTTAGTACCATCATTCCCACAATCCTGATTGAGAAGTTGCAGAACATGGGCCTCTGTACCTCCCTCTGCAATTGATCCTTGACTTCCTAATTGGAAGACCACAGTCTGTGCGGATTGGTGATAACATCTCCTCGCTGACGAGCAACACTGGCACACCTCAGGGGTGTGTGCTTAGCCCACTGCTCTACTCTCTGTATACATATGACTGTGTGGCTAGGTATAGCTCAAATACCATCTACAAACTACTGACGATACAACCATTGTTGGTAGAATCTCAAATGATGACAAGAGGGCATACAGGAGTGAGATATGCCAACTAGTGGAATGGTGTTGCAGCAACAACCTGGCACTCAACGTCAGTAAGACGAAAGAGCTGATTGTGGATTTCAGGAAGGGTAAGAGGAAGGAACACAAACCAATCCTCATAGAGGGATCAGAAGTGGAGAGAGTGAGCAGTTTCAAGTTCCTGAGTGTCAAGATCTCTGAGGATCTAACCTGGTCCTAACACATTGATGTAGTCATAAAGAAGGCAAGACAGCAGCTATACTTTTATTAGGGGTTTGAAGCGACTTGGCATGTCAACAAGTACACTCAAAAACTTCTATAGTTGTACTATGGAGAGCATTCTGACAATCTGCATCACTGTCTGGTATGGAGGGGCTACTGCACAGGACTGAAAGAAGCTGTAGAAAGTTGTAAATCTAGTCAGCTCCATCTTGGGCACTAGCCTACAAAGTACCCAGGATATCTTGAAGGAGTAGTGTCTCAGGAAGGCAGCGTCCATTATTAAGGATCTCCAGCACCCAGGGCATGCCCTTTTCTCACTGTTACCATCAGGTAGGAGATACAGAAGCCTGAAGGCACACACTCAGCCATTCAGGAACAGCTTCTTCCCCTCTGCCATTTGATTCCTGAAGGGACTTTGAAGCTTTGAACACTACCTCACTTTTTTAAATATACAATATTTCTGTTTTTGCACATTTTAATAATCTATTCAATATACATAATTGATTTACTTGTTTATTTATTAGTATGTTTTTATTTAATATTATTTTTTCCTCTCTCTCTGCTGGATTATGTATTGCATTGAACTGCTGCTGCTAAGTTAACAAATTTCACGTCACATGCCAGTGATAATAAACCTGATTCTGATTCTGATGAGTATAATCAATGGTCAATGTCCATCAGAATCAAAATGGGCTACTTGAATTCTACTGAAGTCAATTAACATAATGTTTAATACTTTTTTAGCTCCATATTGGAGGGAATAATTTTCAACTGATCAGATGGAGGAAGCAGTTTTTGTATTTAGAAGGAAGCATTGTATAATGAAATATTGTATACACTGAGTGACCTATGGGACAGAATGGAAAACAGTCTCAACCAGAAGGTCGTCTCCAAAGCAATGTTAGAGAATTATTTCGGCAATAAATTGCAATTCATTTTGTTGTAAAATACGCAACCTTACTCTGATTTTCCACTTTTGCTTCTCAGGAGTAAAAATTCCATTACTAAAGAATTACATGTCACCAGGGAAGGTTGTGGCTATATTAAATGTTAAGGGGATGCACAAAAACTAAGAACAATTCAGGAAACAGTAAACCATGAAATCTAAAAGGAGGCAATAAAACTGCAGTATTTCATTTTCTAACATTCTTTATGCTGCCCTTTTTGTACTTGTATAAAATCGAAGTAGTTTTTGGGCTTATATAAAATCGAAGTACAAGCCTATCTAAGTAAAAATCAAAGAATACTAGAAACAATCGAGTTATGGAAACAGGAAAGGAGTCAGCATTTCAAGTCCGAGTGAGAAATCAAATACGTATTAAGTTGCAGAGAATTGGTGGGGGTGTTGGAGAGGGGCTGAAGGGCTTGGTGTGAGGGGAAGCAGGGGTGATGGAAAGAACAAGGGATGTCAGTGATACAGTGGAAAGGTTGTTCAGGGAATATGACTGCTTTCAGTGCTGTCTAATAAATAGATGAGGGATCCTTCAGTCTCCGAAATATTCATTCCAGTGTGTGGGTTGCCCGTAAGTCAGGCTTTCATAACCTGGGGAGGACCTGTATGTGGATAAACTTGGGAAACTGAGATTGATCTTGAAACAAAAGGGGATGTGAGGGGATCTGGGATCGAGGGATTTAAAATTATGAAGGGTACAGACATATTAGACAGAATGAAACTACTTCCTTAGGAGGAAGGTTCATAAACTGAAGGACATGGAATGAAGGTGAATAGCAAAAGATCCAAAAGAGACATGAAGGATTACATTTTGTCTACACAATGAGTGGAATGTACTGTCAGGGGCAGAAATGGAGGCAAATTCACTTGTAGCATTCAATGATAGTTAGGTAAGTATCTGAAAGGAACGAATGTTCAGAGTTCAAAAGAAAGTAGAGGAGTAGGACAAAATGGATTTCTCTTCGGTTCAGCTAGTATGGATTTGATAGGCTGAATGGCTGCCTTCTGTGAACAGGTTGATGGCCCAAATACCAAATGGAGTCCTTTAGAAATGACTTAGTGGATTTCATTGCCTTGCCTCTTGGCTTTCCCTTTCTGAAGAGATTCAGGCACAAGGAATAATACAAGCTTCTTAGGATGGCTCCTTCACAACAGTTGGGTGCATCTTTTTCAAGAAACTGCTCAGCAATCTCAATGCTATACAAACAGCATACATACCTGATCTAATAACTGCACTCTCCTTTTCCTTTCTCTTTTCCCTGAATTAAGCTATGCACTGACCCCAAGAAAATCAAACATTAGTTACGTATGCAAACACGAGGAAATCTGCAGATGCTGGAATTTCAAGCAACACACATAAAAGTTGCTGGTGAACGCAGCAGGCCAGGCAGCATCTCTAGGAAGAGGTACAGTCGATGTTTCGGGCTGAGACCCTTTGTCAGGACTAACTGAAAGAAGAGCTAGTAAGAGATTTGAAAGTGGGAGGGGGAGGGGGAGATCCAAAATGATAGGAGAAGACAGGAGGGGGAGGGATGGAGCCAAGAGATGGACAGTTGATTAGCAAAAGGGATACGAGAGGATCATGGGACAGGAGGCCTAGGGAGAAAGAAAAGGGGGAGGGGGGGGGAAAAGCCCAGAGAAACACCTTTTATTCCGTCTGGGTAGCCTCCAATCTGATGGCATGAACATTGACTTCTCAAACTTCCGCTAATGCCCCACCTCCCCCTCGTATCCCATCTGTTATTTATTTATTTATATACACACACTCTTTTCCTGTCTCTCCTTTTTCTCCCTCTGTCCCTCTCACTATACCCCTTGTCCTCTGGGTTTCCCACCCTCCCCCTTCTCTTTCTCCCTGGGCCTCCTGTCCCATGATCCTCTCTTATCCCTTTTGTCAATCAACTGTCCAGCTCTTGGCTCCATCTCTCCCCCTCCTGTCTTCTCCTATCATTTCAGATCTCCCCCCTCCCCCCCCGGCACTTTCAAATCTCTTACTAGCTCTTCTTTCAGTTAGTCCTGACGAAGGGTCTCAGTCCAAAACGTTGACTGTACCTCTTCCTAGAGATGCTGTCTGGTCTGCCTCATTCACCAGCAACTTTTATGTGTGTTCCTTAGTTATGTATGTATATGTGTGTGTATGTGAGTGTCTTGATGCAAATAATGGGTACTTTCTTTTCTGGCTTATCAAATGCTTGTTGCATTCTTGTTACATGTAATTGAGAATTTTTCGTCTCATTCCATTGTGTTGACAGATTTCATAGTATATCAAGTTAATCATCACCATGTTCAGGATTATATGCAGTCATCAACCAGACATTCTTTCCTTCTTGTTTCCTTATGCCAGTGTTGGATGTGACCCCCATAAACCTTTCCTGCAGAATTGAAAATAATGAATAAATAAGTTAAAGAAACAGTCAATCATTAGAGAACAGATTGAAGCTATTTTCTATTCAAGGAAATGCAATAGTTTTAAAATGAATCTGTTACTTAGAAAATTCCAGAAAACCCATGCAGCTAAGTTTCACCACAGGGGGTATTTTAACTAATTAACTTTAAGAGTATGAATGGGATAAAGTTTTCAAGTATTCACTCTCAACCCAGAATCTCTCTCAATGTTTAATCTTTAAAAAATTACCACAAGTCCTGGAAAAGCAGTACCACTTCATGTACAGAGATTTGTTATATTTTTACAGCAGCAAAATGTTTTGATATGCAAGGTTGGGAAGTACCAATAGTAGTTTTAACGATCTTTGGCAACATGAACCCTTTAAGACAGACATATTTTTCTCCCCCTTTCGTATTAATTTGTGGGATATGGGCGCTGCTAACAACAATAGCATTGATTCCTATTTTTAATTACCCTCAGAAGTCACCAACATGAGTCCTCTGATAATGATATGCCAATGGTGCTGGAGGATAAAAGAGGTCCAATTTTTAGACCCAGTGACAGAGGTGGATCAGAGGTATAGCTGTGGACAATTAGACAACCAAATGGGAGAAGGCTGCTCCAAAAATAGCCACATCTTTAATAATGGCAACTCTAAGCATTTCAGTAAAAGGACAATGCAGATTAACCAGGAACTCACAGACAAAGCTACAAATGAGTAGCTTGAAGAACCATAACCAACAAGGCTAAGGACCAAGAGACTGGAAGTGACAACAACTTAGAAGTCAATTATTGCAGGTATGGACATTATAAGCTAAGCGGTCTCCTGTGCTGTGAAGTTCAATTGTTCTGAATGGGATTTCCCTCCCACTTCTGAATTATCCTTTTAAAGATGTGCATTATCCAATGCGATTCCAAGAATCCCAGATGCTCATTGAAGAATGCCACCCTCAACAACAGGCAACAAATTTCTTTGCTTTCTCCCCACCATCACAAATATCCCACTCCAGCCTCCCAGTCGCTGTCAAGGATTATTTTGCTACAAGTGTTAAGACTATCTATTCAGTTAGAGTCATGGAGAACTACAGTACAGGAATAGCTCATCTAGTCTCACCATCATTCTGCCTAGTCCCATCGACCTGCACCTGGATCATAGCTCTCCACACCCCTCCCATCCATGTGCATATCCAAACTTCGCTTAAATGTTGAAATCAAACTCATGTTCTCCATTTCTGGTGGGAGCTCATGCTACACTCACGACTGTCTCAGTGAAGAAGTTTCCCCTCACGTTCTCCATAAACATTTCACATCTAACCCATAGCCTCTAGTTCTACTCTCACCCAGCCTCAGTGGGAAAAGCCAGCTTGCATTTACCCTATCTGTACCCCTCATAATTTTGTATACCTCTGCAAATCTCCCCTCATTCTCCTACCCTCCATGGAATAAAATCTTAACCTATTCAACCTTTCCCTATAACTCAGGTCCTCAATTTTTACAGCATCCTTGTAACTGCACTATGTGCCAGTTGAACATAGGTCGCTGTAACTGTGGGGCAACAACTTCACTACAGGCACAACTGTGCCAGCTCAAAGAATCACTAGAATTTTATACTTTAAGGTTAAGAGGCCGTGTAGGGACTTCAACACAAAGGTAAGAATTTCAAGCATCAGTCGTAGGATTATTAAGACCCAATTCCTTCCCTGCACCTTTGTTTTTCCATCTCTCTTTTGCCCATCCTTAAAAAGCACTTTTAGAGTCCCTCTTAATACCTTCTTTTTATGATTTTGTAATCCATGTGATTGGAGAATTTTTACATTAAAAGCACAAATCCAGGTTGTTGTTGTGATTTAAGGTATCATATAGGAACAAGCAAACATTACTGGCTAAATCTAATAGCTTAGGGGAATGAATGACATTGTAAGAACGTCAGCCTCACACCAAATTGACACAAGCAATGACATGGGAAATCATTACACTCAAGACAGTCTTGAACTTTATGCCAACATTTTGTTTTGGATTCAAAAGGCCTTTTTTATTAACTCGGTTATAACAAGAACAAAATGTGCAATTGATCTGAGACGCAATTCTTTTGTTTATTAGGTGTATAGACATAGCCAAAGCCATTATGCAGTCCTTTCCAAGAACCACAGTTAACACAACAATAGATGTGTGGCAATAAAATTGCCCAAGTATTTCAGAAATGCTAACAATAAAAAACTGATGAGTTCACATGACTTTCATATTTTCACTTCATTTTAATATGAACTAATCAGTCCAACTGCATTTAGTCAAAATGTGGAACATTATACAAATTAAGCAGGAGTGCAGAGTAAGAGAATATATAGATCAAGCGATTGGGGAAGTAGGATAATGAGAAATGGGAGAACGAAGAGGGGGAGGCACCTTGATGAGGGGAAAGGGAAAATGAAAGAGGGGAAAAAAGGACAAGGTGAGGCATATCAAATAGTAAATGAGGGATAAGAAGAGGGCCAGAAAAGGAAGAGGAAAGATTGAGTCACAGAATACCACAACACTGAAACATGCCCTTTGGCCCATCTAGCCCATGCTGAACTACTAATCTGCCTAGTTCCATCGGCCTGCACCCAATTCATAGATGTCCATATACTCCCATCCGCCTACCTATCCAAATTTCTCTTATCGTTGAAATTGAACACACGTCCACCACTTTCGCTGGAAGCCCAAGTTAAGAAGTTTCCACTCATGTTTGCCTCAAATGTTTTACCTTTCACACTTAACCCATGACCTTTAGTTCTAGTATCACCCAACCTAAGTGGAAAAAGCCTGTTTGCATTTACCCTATCTACACTCCTCATAATTTTGAGTACCTCTATCAAATCTTCATTCATTCTTCTACGCTCCAGGGAATAAGGTTGTAACCTATTCAACCTTTCCCTATAATTCACGTCCTCAAATCCTGGTAAAACCCTTGTAAATTTTCTCCGCACACTTTCAAGATTCAAGGTTGTTTAATATCATTCCAGTGCACAAGTGTAAAGGAAAACAAAGTAATTGTTATTCTGAATCTCAATGCAACACAAAAAACAATAAAATAATGATGCTGGTGATGCATTGGTCAGTTTTGACTACCCCTAGCCTTCCTGTCTACTGCAGAGCAATTTCCATACCATGCAGTGATACAACATGGCAGGATGCTCTCTACTGCATATCTGTAGAATGACATGAGTACAAGTGTACAAAGTACAAAGTCCAGCTCTCTTCAGCCTCCTCAGGAAGTAGAGGCATTGGTAAGCTTTCCTGATTGTGCAGATTGTGTTCTGAGACCATGAGAAGTTGTGTGAGATATGCACTCCCAGGAGTTTGAAAATGCTCGCAGTTTCCACAGCTGTTCCGCCAATGTAAAGAGGAGTGTGAGTGATGCGTAATCCCCTAAATTGATAACCATCTCCTTTGTCAAGTTGACATGGAGGAAAAGGTTATTTGTCTTGCACCAGACCTTGAGCTCATCCACTTGCTCTCATGTAGGTTGTCTCATTGTTGTTGGTGATGAGCTCCACCACTGTCATGTCATTAACGAACTTGACAATATGAATACTTGAGTGTTTGGCCAAGCAGTGATGCATGAGCAAAGTGTATAGCTATGGGCTCAGCATAGAGCCCTTGTTGAGGATGTTACACTACTGATGTCAAGCTCACCAGCCTATAATTTCCCAACTTATTCTTGGAGCCTTCCTTAAACAATGGAACAACATTGGCTGTCCTCCAATTGTCTGGCACATCACCCGTGGCTAAAATGTTTTAAATATCTCTGTTAGAGCTCCTGAAATTTCTGAACTAGCCTCCCACAGGATCAGAAGAAATACCTCCTCAGGCCCTCGGATTTATCTGCACTAATTTGCTTCAAGACAGCAAATTCTGTAATCTGTATGTGGTTCATGACTTCAATGCTGCTTTGCCTCACTTCTATAGACTTTGTGTCTGCCTACTGAGTAAATACAGATGCACAAGCGAACAACACCACCTCGGGCAACATCTTTCAGATGGTCCACAAAACTGTTTCTTCCACTTCTTTTAAGTCTTCTTTTCCTTTGCAACAAGATTCTGGTACTGTTGGAGCCTGTAATCTTTAGTTTGACGGTGTGCTTTCAGTCCAATTGAGTGATGTGGCATTTTGCTCTCTCCGGGGGTGTCCCATGAGGCAAGCGGCCTCGAGCCAAGAAGCTTAGAGGTGGGGCATGAGCCCGTGATTGAATCAATTTCTCACTGATTAAAGCATCACGGACGATTGAAACATTGAGAAGAGTGTTCATTGCCAACTAGCAGCCCCTCGGTCATTGCTGGCAGAGGATGGTCTCTCTCTCTCTTTCTTTCTCTCCCCCTATCACTGGCTGCTCCCAAGGGAAGCTGCATTCAAATGGTCTCTCTTTCCCTCGATGCTGTCGAAGGATGTGCAATATGTTTTTTTTCATGTGGCGGGGGGGGGTGAGGTTTTTCTTTGAATAGGTTCCATGGTGTTTTTTGTTTTGTGGCTATCTGTAGAGGAGACGAATCTTAGGGTTGAATACACATATTTTGATAATAAATGTACTTTGAAAAAGATCCATTGAAGATCTCCCCATCTTTCAGCTCCACACGTAAATTACCATTCTGATCTTCCAGAGGATCAATTTTGCCCCATGCTATCCTTTTGCTCTTAGGATTCTCCTTTACCTTGACTCCTTTCTTTTTGGCCTTCCACTCATCCAGCTGGGCTTTGGTCTTTGTACCTACTTTTACAAGCAGCTTTTTGTCTCCCACCTGAACTTCGTGCAGTAACCTTAATGCACACAGAGTAGAGTCGAGCTTTTTATACTCACAAAAGCTGAATGCTGATAACTTTCCTGAAGCTCCTTGAACTCTCTTCCAACTTAAAACCAAGCCGCATTTTACAAGAAACTGCCTAATTAACATAACAGAAACTCTCTCAGATATGTTGCCTACAAAAACTGTTGTAGTTGGACCACTGGTTTCTTCACTTTCAAACTTCCTCTGAGTAGCATGTCCTTGCTTTCCAACCAGAGAAATAGAGGTTGGCACCAACACATATTGGCCCTCTGTTGGTCAATGGTTCATGGTGTAGGGCATGGAGACAGATGTGGCATCATCCAGTACCTTTCTTAATTCACTTTCAGATGACTCTGTTGAAGGGAATGTGGCATGCAAATGGTAAGTGGATCTCCAATCAAGTTGTAGTTGTCTCAGCCACTCACAACCCCACTATGTGGTCCGTCCTGTTTTTACCATCTACAAGCCCAATATGGCTTGTTGGTTGTTGTATTTCATTGTTACAAATGTCATTCCCACAGTAGTTATATTTTCTCCAGTATAAGTTCTCAGTTGGATATCTGCAGGCTTCAGTTTAGTCTCTTTGAAATGCTGTTCAAACTCATTTTGTGGAATGATAGAAACAGCAGAGCCAGCATCCAATTCCACTTTAATTAACTAGCTGTTCACTTCTGATATAAGCCATATTGCTTGTCTATTGTTAACTTTCACAGTCCTGATTCACACTGGTCATGATCAGATTTTTCATTACTGCATGCAGACTGGTGGTCTTTTTGAAACTACAACTTGACTTTTTTTCCTTCTTCCCTATGCAGTCCATTATTTTGTCTGCCCAATATATTTTTTGTATGTGTTCTGCTTTGTTGCATTTTCTTTATATCTGCATTGGTCTGGAGTATGTGAGCCCCTACCATAACAGTAACACAATTTGTTTGTCCAGGCCAGTTTTGGTTCAGATGCTGTAATTTTGTTCACGTTCACTTTCATTCCTGACTGCAACTGACTTGCATCTCTGTCTGCTTTTTCCATTGACACAGCTATTTCAATTGCTCTTTTAAAGATAAGTTCAGCTTCAGTTAGTAGCCATTCTTGAATGAGATTCCACAAACTAAACGACCTCTCAGTGCATAATTAAGCCCATTACTGAACTAACAATGTTCAGGCAACTTCTTCAATTTGGCCACATAAGCTGAAATGAACTCCCCTTCCTTTTTATTCCATTTATCAAACCTAAAACATTCTGCAATCAACAATAGTTTCAGCTCTAAATATTCATGCATTACTTTCAATATATCAACAAAGCTCATTTGGACTGTCAAGCAAACTATATGCCTTTAAACCCAATTCACTCAGCAAAATTGGTACTTGTTTCTCTTTGGCTATTTCATTTACTTTAAAATATTGCACAATTACATATTGCAGTTACCTGCTGTGCAATCAAACGAATCAATTTTTCCTATGCGGCTGACCATTTCTGCTCTTTTTTAAATGAATATTATCACCCCTTACTCAAAGTTTATGAACCATGTCTTTTTGTTTTAACTTGATCGTTTCTGTCTCCTTTTCTAAAGAAACATATGCTGTGCTTTTTTTAACTCAATGCTTCACTGTGACTTTTTTATAATTTGAACATCTCATTGCACTTCACTAGGTAAATAGTTGTTTTGGGTTCATTTTAAATGGAATATAGGTAAATGCATTTACGACGTAGAATGAAGCAAGGGCATATTCTATAAATGTAAGTTGTCTGAGAAGCATGGAGCAACAGAAGAACCTCAGATTCATTGTCCTAAATCCTTTGAAGTATCGGGCCAAGTAAACAAAGTTGTTAAAAATGCATCTGTAAAGCTTTCCTTTGTAGCTGAAGAGCAGATGGAAAACATGAGAAGTTAGGTTAGAACAGTATACATTGTAGGTCTGTACATTACAATTGTGCACAGTTTGATCAGCACTTTACAGAATGGATGTGACTGCACTGCGGATGGTCACAGAGGAGTTTACAGGAATATTACCAGAACTGGAAAATTTTAGCTATGATGGAAGATTGATAGACT
The DNA here is from genome assembly GCF_030028105.1 of Mobula birostris. Taxonomy (NCBI): domain Eukaryota; kingdom Metazoa; phylum Chordata; class Chondrichthyes; order Myliobatiformes; family Myliobatidae; genus Mobula; species Mobula birostris. The sequence continues at coordinate 61,332,000 of NC_092372.1, read as the reverse complement.
TGGGTTTTTTTATTTGGAACAGAGCTAGCACAGGAGAGACTTAAGGTTATATAAATTCATGAGGGATTTATACAAAACAGATAGAAAGGGCCTAAGCTCCTTGACTGAGGGGTCAAATACCAGGATAACTGAATTTGAAGTAACTGGTAAAAAGATTAGAGGGGGATGAGGAATTTGTTAGGACTCTGGAACTCATGGAGACATGGAATCACAGAGTTGCAGACAGATACCACACAGAAACTGGCCCTTCGGTCTATTGCGTATGTGCCAAGCATCACCTCCTAGTAACGTTAATTTTACCAGTATCTTACTTTTTATCTTCTCTGCATCCCCACCCCACTCCCCAGATTCTACCATTCACCCACAGAGTAAGGGCAATCTACAGTGACTAATTAGCCTACCAACCCACATTTCAAACTTCAAAATTAATTTATAACCAAAGTACATATACAGTGCCTATAAAAGGTATTCACCACCCCCCACCCCCGAGAGTTTTCAAGTTTTACTGTTTTATGACAATGAATCACAGTGAAGTTAATTTGGCTTTTTTTGACACTGATCAATAGAAAAAGGCTCTTTCATGTCAAAGCGAGAACAGATTTCTACAAAGTCACATTTCTTGGGGATGTGGGACGAAATCAGAGCACACGTGGATGAATCCCACACAGTCACAGGGAGAAACTGAACTCCACACCGGCAGCACCTGAGATCAGGATGGAACCCAGGTCTCTGGTGTTATGAAGCTGAGGCTTTACTACCTGCGCCACTATGCTGCCCCCAGGAATGAATTAATTCTTAAACTTGAAGCGCTGTGACTTGCAGGGCTACAGATCACGTACTGGAAGGTAGGAATAGGTTGGGCACAGGTTCAACGTGTCTCCTTCTGTTTCTGATGATTGTGTAATTTCATTTCCGTGAGTAAAAGACTTTTTTTTATTCCACATGAGATGCGATGAAGAGATAAAGTTGAAGAATTGGTTGAATTTCTACAGTTCAAGGATTGAGGATTGGGCATTAGTAGCCAGATTTCTTGTGCGATGGATTGTGAGATTGCCAGCACAATGCAGGGTGTTATAGACTTCCTGAACGGAGAGTCTAGTGTCACGATTTATGCTCAGTGATATGGTACATAGCTTTATTTCAGCACAATGCTAAGAGGGCTGTGACCCATTTACTGATTCATTTATATTGTGGCTGTTACTGCCTTATATTCTTTCCATTCATAAAAGGACAGTGTAAGGAATGGTATTGATTTTCATACGCTGGACAGTAGAGAAGAAGAGTCCTGATTTGCAGTCAGTGGAGATATTTAAGTATCTCACCTAGCTGCAGTCTGTTGATGAGAGGAGGTTGTCATACCATGATTTTTATTCAATGGCTTCAGGGACTCTAGCTGCAGTGCTTTGTCACTTGAGAGAGGGTGGCAGACTGATGGGGGAAGTGTTACTGAATTCCCATTCACAACATCCGGTATATCACATTTCAGTATAATTTGATTCATGGATCAGACCAAGGTTGCTTCAATCCAGTTTTGAGAGATTTTATTGTCATACTTTTCACCACTGGTATTGGATCCTCTACACTTGAGATCTTTGCCAGATTTTGTATCTATCTGCTTAAGTGTTGATGGGATGGTTGGCTTTGGTTGGCTTTGCTTGCCCAGTGCTTTCAGAAGAGTTTGAACCTGCCCATGGCTTATACTATCTGTAGCTTAAGGGACTATATACTACTAAAACTCTCATGCTCTGTCTGTCTGTTTGTGACCTTCAATTAGCGCAAATGGTGCATTACAGCGGCACTTTTTTTTTGGCTAAATCGAATTAAAATGCGCTAACTTACAGAATGCAGGCAAAGTTCAGGGTTATATATTTGGATAAAACTGCTCATTCGCCAAAAATCAACAGGCTGCCTTTCACCCGAGACCCCATCGGCCATCATGGAGACCGCGACGCCACAGCCCGACGCATCCACACGGCCAGCGTCAGTGGCGCTTCACGATGCTCACAGAGCCGGTTCCACCTTCCATGGAGACTGCGACACGACACCACGACACATGCGCACGGCCAGCCTCAGCAGCGCCTGACAATGCTCACAACAGCCACACCAACTGCAGTGAAAGGGCAGGGCTATCACGTCCATTTAGGAGAGCGCCAACCACATCATCAAGAAAAATCAGCATCCTGGAGGCTTTGGTGTTACTGCTTCATGTCTTCTATCAGGCATTAGGGTAAAAATATATGGATAGCCTAGTTATGCCACGTGGAAAGAGAAGGGGGACATTATGGTCAAGAGATGACGCCAAACGTCGTCAGGAAGCGGCAAGGAGAGGGAGAGAACAATAATCAGATGAGGCCAGGGCCGCACAACTCCAGGATCAAAGAGTCAAGACAAAAAAGATGAGAGAAGATGAGACAGAGGAGGAGAGGCATGCTGGTCTCCAAAATGACAATAGGCACAGATGGAGGAGAGAACAAGAATCCATCAGGCCAGGGCCGCAGGACTCCAGCATCAGAGAGAAAGATCAAATGGTAGAAGAGATGAAGAGATGAAGAGACGAAGGATGAAAGGGCTGCATGTCTCCAGAATGACAAAAACAAGCAGAGAAGGAGGAGAGAGGAAGAGACAGAGGAGAAAATGAAAGATCAACTCGAGAATATGCAGTAAAGAGTAATTATTGTGAGAGTTGCTGAAGACGATAATGGCCGCTTTCGACGACAATACCTCGACTGAGAAAGAGCAAGACAAAATGCACGACTTGCATGCCGTCACATTTCTGCTGATGTTGGTTCACTGACCAGAGTATGCCCTCGTTGTCATGCCTTCCTGTTCACTGGAGAAACCGCACATTTTTGCTCTATGAAGGGAAAGGTCAGGATAGGCAATTTGCAGCCTCTACCTAATGAGCTCCTCAATTTGTACAGCAATGATGAACCTATTGCAAACGAGTTCAGGAAGAACATCAGACAATACAATTGCCCCTTCCAATTGACATCCTTTGGTGCCAAAGAACTCATTCCAACTAGGAATCGATGGAATCCTTCTGTGATTAGTTAAGGCCAAATCCATCATTACATCGGACATTTAATGCCAGACCCCAACCAGCAAGCCCGATTCCTTCAAATTTACTTCATGGATCCTCAAGACAGCGTAGAATTGAGAACGGGGATACTCCAGAATGATTGAATTCAACGTGAGATTGTTGAACTATTGGAAAACCTACTACGACAATGAAACCCATATGTTGCGTCCCTTCAGCTTGCAAAAGAACAAATTCGAGGCATGCCAGAGGCATCCATTGTCATTGATCCTGACCGGAGACTGGCATTTGAACATGAGAGAAGATTTAATGCACAAATTGCCAACGAAGTCGCTGTCATTATACCAAACAGCACCGAACCTGAAGTAAGATCATGACACATCGTGTTGAAAGAACAAGGAGGTGATTTGCAAATAATTTCAGAGTCCTATCGCTCATATGACAGGTTTCAATACATACTTTTCTTTCCACTTGGAGACAATGGCTGGCATCATCAACTCCGAATAACCAACAACAAGAAACTGACGGCAATGTGTTATTATGCGTATCGAATAATGAACCGTGAGAATGAGTTTAATAACCTTCTCAGAGGAGGACATCTATTCCAACAATACTTGGTCGATATGGCTGCTAAGATTGAAGGCGAGAGGCTGAGCTACATCCGAATGAATCAAGCAACCTTGTGATCAACAGCATACAGAGGCCTGACTGATGCATTGAATGATGACGATGATTTCAGAAACATCGGAAAGCGCATCATCCTCTCATCTACCCGACATTCGACAATCCTGCAGAATTCTTATAGAGGAATTCTATCTTGGTTCCTCTTAATGAAATGATGCAAAAAATAAACTTCACATGCATTAGGCACTTCCCTGGAATCATGAAAGAATACTGCTCCTTCAATGCCGTAAGTGAAGGAGCTAATGCCACTCATTTTCCTACAGAATTCCTTGATTCCGTCAAACTCTCTGGATTGCCACCACATAAACTGGAATTGAAGACGGGATCTCCCATTATTTCAATGAGGAACTGGATCCACCAAGGCTTTGTAATGGAACGCGAATGATGGTGGAAGAACTGCACGACAATCTCATCGTAGCAAAGATAAACATCGGTGCGTTCAAAAATGAGATTGTCATGATCCCAAGAATTCCTCTCAGTTTATCGGAAGGGGAAGATGTCCCTCTTCAGCGGAGCCAGTTCCCGATACAGTCACGCTTTGCTATGACTATACATGAGGCACAAGGCCAAACCATGGAGAGTGTGTTGATTTATCTGGAGAAACCGGTATTCCAGCATGGTCAGCTGTATGTGGCTTTAAGCCGGGGAAAAAGACATGAAAACGTTAGAGTATTCTTGAAGGGTGGCAGATCAACCAGAAATGTTGTCATCAAAAGTGTCTTTCGTTAAATGAGGAGGAGCTATATTTGTCTTGCTATGCGTCTTTCTTCTTTAATAAACTGAGTTTTTCTTCTTTAATTTCCAAAGCACATCACATCACACTGCACTACCTTTCTCTCAAAGGGTGCCCCAACGGGTCACCCAGTTGTCTAGTTATTTCTAAATCTCAAGGATTTTCATCATGTGGACTTTAATATGGATTGTTCTGTTAGCAAGAGTTTTACCCATCTTTAATAGGGAATTTCTCCCTATTTCCTCCAAGAGCACCACAACCCTGTTGTGGTTTGGAGGCTTGTAAGCCTCAGTGATCCAGAGAGCTATGTTGGCTGGAGTCAGGGCTTTGTGCTTTGGCTCTTGGTAGGGTCACTCATACCAAATAGGTCAAAGGGCAGAGGACAGATTAGGAGTGGTCCACTGGCCCTCCAGGTTCGGGAGTTCAGCTCAGGGATAACAACGCTGACTGGTAAAACAAAATTGTTTCAGAGATAGCGATGAAGAATTCTTCTACGTCCAAGTACGATGGTATTCTTGAGTCTCCATCCAGGATTTGCATGACTGACAGTAGTGAAAACCATGCGTAAGCTATTGACATGATGAAGGGAGCCCTGAACACTGTCGGAAATGGATGACCTTCATTGCTGCCCTGGGTGCCAGGGGCACAATGGGCAGTAAGTTTTCCCAATTTGCTACCTTCTGTCAATGCCTCATTGCCAGAATTGTGGCAAGGCGGCTAAAAATTGTACTGTTGAAGAAGAAACAGCCAGAGGGATATTCACACACAATACATTGTGCATTGATTTGAGCTTATTTAATGACAAATGAATTAAGTTACACGTAGTTATTTGACTACCTTCTATAAGGATGAATAGATTTAAATCCTTTAATTCTTAACCAAGAAATAAAATACCTATCTCAATATTACACTGCAATAAAGATGAACAACAAAACAATGGTTTATATGTAACTTAAAACCATCAAAGCAGTGTCTTTAAATGTGATGAATAACAAAGTGGAAAATGACCTCTGTTCAAATTTCAAAAATCTTTTTACCTGTGTAGCTCTCTGTCCTTTTGTTGTTCCAACAGCAAAGTTACCAGGTGATCAGAGGACGGGGTATGCTTAACATCCCCACTTTGCTTTTCTCTCTGGTTTCTATTTTCCTAAAGAATAAACAAGGAACAAATCAGAATATAGAGACAAAAGTGCAGCTTATAATATGCAATTCTTTAACAAGAAGTAATCTACACACTAAATACTAGTAAATCTATCAGGAGAAGGAGAAGATGGCGACGTGACGCAGCGCGCAGTGGCCAACCCGATGAAATGATATCTGTTATCTGTCATGTAGGGTGCCGTGCACAAACCTGATTTGATGGAGACAGATGTGAGAGCATGGAGGAACATCTGAAGGAACTTCTGAAATGCCTTCTTTGCTGCTGCTGCTACTGTGTGATCCAGAATCTCCGGAGGAGAAGGCCCAGAGTCCTCGGCTTTGCTTGTTGCTCAGCGGCCGGGGCGGGGTCAAAGCGCTCAGTGGCTGGTCGGAGGCTCGAAGTTTTCAGACGTACTCAGAGTCGGCTGTGGTCAGGTGCTTCCAATGCATCGGCAGTTGTCGGCGCCTGGAAGTTTATGGCAGGGAGAGTTTCTCCCTTTTGCCGCCTGCTATCGGGACTATCGAGAGTCGATCGGAACTTTGAGACTTGTTTTTTACCGTGCCCATGGTCTGCTCTTTATCAAATTATAGTATTGCTTTGCACTGCTGTAACTATATGTTATAATTATGTGGCCTTGTCAGTGTTAGTTTTTGGTTTGTCCTGTTTTTTTTTTGTGATATCACTCTGGAGGAACATTGTATCATTTCTTAATGCATGCATTTCCAAATGACAATAAACGAGAACTGAGTGTCCTCATAATCTAATATCAGTTATTTTGCCATTTACTATCATTTCTCTTTTAATCATGCATTGAAATTATTATAAGTTTTCTCTCATTTACGAACATTTACTAGAATTTAGAAATATGTCCATAGGGCAGCATGCTAGCAAGCAGTTAGCACAATGCATTACAGCATGAGCTGTAAAATCGGCGTTCAATTCCCACCACTGTCTTTAAGGAGTTTGGATGTTCTCCCTGTGACCATGACAGTTTTCTCCCATATTCTAAAGATATGGGAGTTAGGGTCAGTAACTTGTGGGCATGTTATGTTGGCACCAGAAGCATGGTGACACTTGCTGACTGCCTCACCACATCCCCAACGCAAGTGACACATTTCACTGTATGTTTCAATATTTCAATGTACATTTGACAAATAAAGCTATCCTATAATCTTTAATAAAACAAAGAGGCTTTTGTCTAAACAAAACTATGATGGAACAGATTTATTGAAGCTTGAAGAACTAATGATAATTCTTTAATCGACAGTAGTCACTGAGTGGTCTCTATTATTTAACAGTGAACATACGAATGATAAGTAAAAAAGTCTAGCGCAGCCAAAACCTGACAAAAGGACAAATTCAGAAATGCATCACAACCTTTACAATTTTGATTCCATTAAATTTAATAGATAGAGAAGCATATAGGATGTAACAAGCAAAATGATGTTCCAGAAAAAAACAATCGCAGAACAATTCTGTGAAATAAGAAAAGTATGAATCAACGAAAAGGAAACCAAGATGATGTTAAAGAATAAATGGAAACATGAAATAATTATTACTTGCATGCAGAGATCCAGAATTCTATCTGAAAACATATGCTTTGTGTTATTACTCCGTTACTGTAACTCAGAGTTTCAATGGAAGTATCTGGCACCCAATGAGTAACAGAAAAAAGAAATAGTCTAATCTAGGTTGTTATAATTGGCCTCAGTATTTTTGCCTGTGCAGAAGAGAAAAAAATGCAAAGTTCATTCTCTTGATCACTGCATAAATTACATGCCTACAAACAACAAAACTGGCTCTGGTTCCCTTAATGTGGAATAGTCTACGATCACCATTTAACATTGACCATAATGGTTCAAAAGAGAATGCAACATAAACTAGGACAGATGTGGAAGTGAGGCTAAGTAAAAAAAATCATACATTTATCCCGTACCAACCTGAACTGCATTAAAGATAACACCAAATGCTAATGAGTGGATCATCTGGCTTACTTTGTAGATCTCTTCAGCAACTTCACTGGACAACTCATGTGTAACCTGTAGATACATACATTGAAAAAAGAACAAATTAACACACAAAATGGAACCCTGTGGAAGTTAAATATCATTGCCCTGAGAGTAAAATAGATCAAAGGAACAATCCCAAACACATCATTGTCACAACTGTGCAATCGACATTAAGATTGGTCCAAAAATAACTTGTTTGCCAGCAGCAGCTTGTAAGTTAATTACTTTAACTGGACTTTATGGCTCTTCAGAAGCAATACAAGATGGGCCTACAAACTGATAAGTATCCCTCCTTCCCATCTGCAATGAAAACTGGCTCAAATAGGACAAGCAGGGTTATACACTTATTGAAGTAAATATACAGTTTGCAGACAATGATTCCTTGTCAGACAGAAGGGAAAGGTTGGGAACAAATCTGAGGCAGAGAAGGGAAAGCTGCTCATTGGATTGGGGTGAGGAGGGAGCAAGAGGTGAGAAATGGAAATCATTTGTTTCATCTGGCTATTCTACTCAGGTGTTTAGAATTTCACAGATACTTCAAGGAGTGTGGCTAATTCATTCTCTACTTTCAACCATTACCTTCCAAGAATTCACCACTTCCGATTTCATTAAAGGTAATGTCTGGCATCTTTGATACTGAGCAGGCAATCACGCCACTAGTTTACAACTCCAACAGTAAAGATTTTTAAAAAGTCATTATTTCTATAATAAAATGAATATAAACTGATGTTCTAAAGTACTTCGAGATATTAGGCAGCTAGACAGGTTTGCAATCAAAAGTTAGACAAAGGGGTCTACTGTCACATGCACTAGTGCAAGTTTGCCCCGATACAATGAAAACTTTACTCGGAGCAGCGTCACGTACACTTGCATCTAGAGACACAACATCCGCAAGAAAAAAAACGTAAGTGAAACATAAGTTATACAAGAAAGAACATAATTAGAAAGAAAAATAAACAAAGTCCATTGTAGTGCAAAGTGATCAAAGTTGAGAAAGCACAAGATGGCATTAGGGAGAGGTGACATTTTACTGACAGCTGACAGATTAGGTCATGCATATGAGGTTGAGATTTTATTTTATTTGCTTTCTATTCAAGATTGTTTAAAGTCATTTTCAGTACGCAAGTATAAAAGAGAATGAAATAATTTTTACTCCCAGATCCAATGCGTCACACAAAAAAACATAATAAATATGAGAAAGCTTATATACATAGATTGATTGTATGTCCATAAAGTGACGTTTCCAGATGTGTCTGTACATAAGGTGACGAGCAGGAATTGATAAAGTAGTGGTAGTTGGGAATTGTGGAGGGATGGGTTTGTGGGTGGAGATGTTGACCAATCTTACTGCTTAGGTAAAGTAACAGTTTTAGAGTCTGGTGGGCCTGGCGTGGATGCTATGCAGCCTCGTCCCTGATGGGAGAGGATCAGACAGTATATGAGCAGGGTGGATGGGTTACTTTATCAAGTTACTGGCCTTTTTCTGGCACCTTTTGGTATATATGTCCCTGTTGGCAGGTAGACCGGTGCTAGTGATGCGTTGGGCAGTTTTGGCTATCCGTTGTAGAGCCTTCTGGTCTGCCACAGTGCAGCTTCAGTACCAAGCAGTGGTGCAGCTCGTCAGGATGCTTTCTACTACGCATCTGTAGAATGATATGAGTATAGACGTGCATAGACCAGCTATCTTCCACCTCCTCAGAAAGTAGAGGCAGTAATGAGCTTTCCTGATTGTGTAGATTATGTTCTGGGACCACGAGAGGTTATGCAAGAAGTGCACACAGGCAACACACACAAATTGATGAAGAACTCAGTTGGTCAGACAGCATCTATGGAAATGCATAGAGAGTCGACGTTTCAGGCCGTGACCCTTCTTCAGAGCTGAGAAGGAAGGGGGGAGATGCCAGGATAAAAAGATGGGGGTAGGGGGGAGAAGGAGGATAGCTGGAAGGTGATCGGTGAAGCCAGTTGGGTGGCAAATGTCTAGGGCTGGATAAAAGATAAAAAGGATAATAAAAGTGAACCATAGGAGAAAGGGAAAGAGGAGGAGGTCTGGGGAAAGTAATAGGCAGGCGAGAAGAGGAAAAAGGTCAGTATGGGGAATAGAGTGAGGGGGAGGGGGATTTATTTACCGGAAGGGGAAATCAATATTCATGCCATCAAATTGGAGGCCACCCAGACAAAATATATGGTGTTACTCCTCCATCTTGGCACAGAAGGAGGAAATGGACCAACATCATGAAACAGGAATAAGAATGGGAATTAAATTGTTTGGCCATTGGGAAGTCCTGCTTGTGGTTGATTGTGAGGAGGTGCTCGATGAAGTGGACCCCCAATTTATGTTGGGTTTTACCAACGTAGAGGAGGCCACTTCAGAAGCACTGGACACAATACATGACCCCATCAGATTCGTAGAAGTGCTGTCTCACCTAGAAGGACTGTTTGGGGCCCTGAGAGGAAGTGAGGGAGGAGGTGTATGGGTAGGTGTAGGACTTCCATCATTTGCAGGGGTAAGTGCCGGGAGGAAGATTAGTGGGCAGGAGCGAATAGCCAAGGGAATCGCGAAGGGTGCGGAAAATGGAGGAGAAGTTGAAACTGCCCACAATTTCCACTGTTGTGCCACTGATGTAAAGAAAGTGTAAGTGGTACGAGTTCTTCTGACGTCAATAGCCATCTCCTTTGTCTTGCTGACACTGAGGAAGAGATTATTGGCCTGGCACCAGGCCTCAAACTCCTTCATCTCCTCTCTGTAGGTTGTCTCATCATTATTGGTGATGAGCCCCACCAACATCGTGTCATCAGCAGACTTGACAATATGATTACTTGGGTCTTGTGCTATGAGTCATGTGTGAGCAGAGTGTACAGCAATGAGCTCAGCACACAGCCCTCGGGGCACTCATATTGACGATGATAGAGAGGGTGGAGGGGTTGTGCATCCTGTCTGAGGTCTGTTAGTTATGAAGTCCAACACAGTATTTAGACTGAGGGGTAGGAGTTCGTTCACCAAGGTCTGTGAGACAGAACTGGTGAATGCAGAGCAGCCAACAGATCAGATCATGCATAGTTGGTTAAGGTTTTATTTTGTTTGCTTAGTATGTTAACATGCATATTAAAAGTCTTCTTTAAACTCAAAATAGTTTATAAACTGCTTGAACCATTTACATTGCATGCAGAAAAAGCACTGCACATATTTTGTCTGATGATTGTCATAAAGTTTATAATTAAAAACTGCAACAACCTATCAAGTACAATTTACTTCTCCGCACCTAAATGGGATAAGTAACCTAAAGAATTACTAAGTTCACTTCAAGACTGAGTGCGAAGAAAATGAGAGGAATTTCCAGGAGCCTCCCAAGCACTTCTCAACATAAGACCATCAGAAAAAAAAATACTGGCTAACAGAGGAGAACACTCCTGCAGTTCCATTCCCAATTTCCTAAACTTCAGGGATTTGGTAATCTGGTGATGGGGCTTGCAGACAATTTGCAGCTGGCAGCAAACAGGCTCAATTGCACTTGTCAAATCAACTCAGTCACATTAATGATTTGGCTCTCAGTCTCTGTATACTTGATTTCCGGTGGATGAAATATAAAAAGCTTTTCACCTTTAAGCAATACCATTTATATATTTTTAAAGTGCTTATATTAATTAAATGGCTCCAGTGAAGAGTGTTATGTTGAAGACACAATGCTGATGAAGAAAGGAGAAGATAAGAGCTGTATAACAAAAATCCAAGCAGCTTTCTGTTTTGTGGTGAATGCTCAAAAAATTGTACCATTGCATTCCTTGTGTCAGATCATTCAGTGGCACCAAATCCATTTAAATTCATTCACCCGAGGATGTGAAGTCTAAGATCATAATGACACAACATATGCACTAAAAGCAGCTTAGACTGCTATGAAACAAGGAACATGCTGTAGTGCTTACTAAGTCATTAAACAGTCAATTTATATTCTGGATAACATTTTAAAAGATTGTAAATGGTGAACTTCATGCTCACTTAAAGGGGTTTCTATAGGATGTTACCTCCCAGTGGAATAGCATGCTTGACCCTTCAAATTTGACACAAAAACTGGCCCACTTGGCTGGTTCACTGGTTGGTAGAGTCATGAACAAAGCTGAACTTCTGGTCTCAGTCAATTTATATAGGAGGTGGACTTGAGGTCCATCAAAAGCTGGAAATCAGATAATTTCTGTACTGTGGATTGATGGCAGAGTATTCAACCAAGATTTGGTAAGGCCATTTGGCCATTGGGTCTGCTCTGTCATTTCATCATGGCTGATTTATTATCCTTCTCTTGCCATCACCCTGTAAACTCTGACACCATTACTAATCAAAAACCTTTCAGCCTCGGCTTTAAATATACCCAATGACATGTCCTCCACAGCCATCGGTGGTAATGAATTCCAGAGATTCACCACCCTCCTCCTTAGTTCTGTTCTAAAGGGACATCCTTGTATTCTGAAGCTGTACCCTAAGCTCCTAGACTCCCCTACTATAGGAAACATCCTTTCCACGTCTACTCTATATACGTTTCAATGAGATTCCCCCTTCATTATTCTAAACTCCAGCATGTACAAGCCCAGAGCCATCAAACACTCCTCATACCTTAACCCATTCATTCCTCGAATCATTCTTTTTAACCTCTGGACCCTCTGCAATGCCAGCACATCTTTTCTTAGCTAAGTGTGGTCTGACCGATGTCCGATAAAGACTTAGCATTACATCCTTGCATTATATTCTAGTCCTCTGGAAATGAATGTTAACATTGCATTTGCCTTCCTTACCACCAACTCAACCTGCAAGTTAAACTTTAAGGAATCCTGTACGAGGACTTATTACACCTTTGATTTGTGAATTTGCTCCCCATTTAAAAAATAGTCTATGATATTATTCTTTCTAACAAAAATGCATGACGTACACTTCCCTACTCTGTATTCCATTTGCCACTTCTTCGTCCATTCTTCTAATCTGTCTAAGTCTTCTGCAGACTCACTGCCCTTCCAGCTATCTTCGTATAATCTACTAACATGCTCACAAAGCCAATAATTCCGTCATCCAGGTCATTAACATATAACATGAAAAGAAGTAGTCCCGACACTAACCCCTGCGAAACATCCACAGCCAACCAGAAAAGGCTCCCTTTATTCCCACTCTTTGCCTCCTGCCAGTCCATTAAAATTTCCATTAGTATTAGTAGTTCTGCTCTGCAAATTTTTGTCTTGGAGGTATAAATCTTGACTTGCAGCTAAGAATTTTAAGACCACTCTTTTAAAGTATATAAGAATTTGACCGTTCTCAAATATTGCCTCCAGTCTGCTAACATCAATGGCAGTTCTTTGAGCTATTTTTTGAAATTCAAGCTTGCTGGCATTCAATTTCCCTTCTTCTTCATGCCCTATTAAAGCTCGTCCTATAGTCTGAGCTTTTGTTTCTTCTACCTATTTCTGTCCAATATACAATATCTAGTCTATGTTTTTTAATTTGTTTGGAGATGCCTGTACAACGTGATAACAAGCCCTTCTGAACCTAATTCTACCCATCCAACCAATTAACCTACTAACCATTTGTCTTTGGGATGTAGGAGGAAACCCAAGCAGTCATGGAGAAGAACGTACAAACTCCTTACCTGGGTCACTGGTGCTGTAATGACAATATGTTAACCTCTATGCCATTTGCTGCCCATTCTGTACATTCTTTTGTTGCACAACATAAGTCATTGATGACAAAATATCCCATCAGTATCTGAATCATCATTGCCGTATTTCTCCAGTGGAAATATTTCACTTCCGTTAGCCAAATATCCTCACGTCTTCCATTCTTTGATCTGAGCATAATTGGATGTTTGTACTTTTGAACAAGTGCTGGATTCAGTCAAAGTATTTACCCATGAACAAACAGATGCAGTGGCTGTGGGATTGCCCTTGCTGACAGCTATTGCTAATTTCTACGTGGAGGATTTTGAGCAGAGGGCTTTGAGTTTATGACCTTTACGCCCCAAATGCTTCCTCAGCTACGTCGTTGACATCTTCATAGCGTGGCCTCATGGACTCCAGGCACTCCAACAGTTCCACGACCATCTGAACAGCATACATCCAAACACTCAATTTATGATGGAAATGGAGAAGAATGGTTGCCTCCAATTCCTGGACATTCTAATATGATGGAAACCATGTGGCATTTATCAGAAATCCACGCACATGGACTTAGAACTCAACAATAACAGCCACCATCACACCTCTCAATGTAGAGCATTTTTTTTCAAACCCAGATAGTCGCCACAAGGAAATAAGATGATTAAGCACAAAGTTCCGACAGAATGGCTACAAGGTGAAGGAAATCAATCAGCCCTTTAAAAGGGCCAACAGAAAAACCAGGAAACCTAACAATGAGGAGGAACCCATCACTACTGCCTGCTGTCTCTATATTTCCAGGGTTTCTGGAAGAATCATCAGGATCGTGAAGAAATACCAGATGCATACCATCCACAAACCCGTAAGGAAGGTCAAATCACAGCTTATGCAGGTCAAAGTTGACTTGGGTCGTAGGTTGGCTGACTTTTACAGGATTCCCTGTGAATGTGGAGCAGTGTATATTGGCCAGATGGGATGCACGGTGGAAACCCGCATCACGGAGCACAGGTGGTGTATTGGTTTGGGTTACCTGGAGAAATTGGTGGTAGCAGAAAACTACATTCACTATGGCCATAGGGTTGACTTTGATGACACAAAACTACTGTGCCATGCCAATGGCTTTTGGGGCCGCCTGGTGAAGGAAGCCATTGAAATAAAACTAGAGGAAAAGAATTTTGACAAAGATGAAGGTCTCGCTTTTAGTAGGAACTGGAATTCAACTGTAAACAAGGAGGGGGAGCGGAAACCTGATTGGATGAGGACTAACCAATCAGGAGGGATGGACCTCAGGGATATAAATGCCACCGGGTAGACATGCCCAGGCATCATTCCTGATGAAGATGGTGGACCTTGTAACAAACATCGGCTATAATTGATACCTGTACCCGTCTGGAAATCTGAGAAGAGTTTATTCCTATTTACCTCAATTTTCCTTTAGGGAAGAGGAGAGAGTCAACTTCTTCATCTCTTTTTTGATTTCTCCTTGATGTTGATACATTACTCTCCTAGTAGAGTTCAGTATAAACAATGCAGTTTACTCTTGCAGAGACCAGCAGATCAGGTTGCAGCTCTCCCCAGGACTGTACTCTTCCTACACTACACTTCAAATCAGAGGTGGGACGACAGTCAGGAGTTCTACTCCCACTGCATCACATGGGCTCAAAACCCAGTAACTTGAGAAAATTCATGATATCTTCATTAAGCACCCGACCATGTGCTAACTGAGTCAACCATGGTAAAGGAAGGTGCTTTGATAACTTTATAAAGTCATAGAGTTGTAGAAAACTACAGCACAGATGTGGTTTGGCCCATCTAGTCCATGCCAAGCTATAAATCTGCCTACTCCCATCAACATGCACCTGGACCATAGTCCTCCATACCCCTCCCATCCATTTATCCAAATTTCTCTTAAACATTGAAACCAAACACAAATCCACCACTTACGCTGGAGCCTACATTAAACAATCCAGACAATAAATGTGACACATCCACACCTGCCACATCCAGTGTGAAGAACAAGCCACTGGTGATTCCACATCTCTGGTGAAAACCTTCAGTAAAGCAGGTGTTAATATCACTAGTTACCTGCTGCTTGCCACACTGTCTTGCAGTTGTGAAGATTCAAGTCACATCACCAGGTCTATGGATAAGTGTGGAGTAGCATGAAAATAAAGGAGGAAACTTAGTCGTCCCTGTTATGTTTTGTTACATCAAAGCATTAAACTAATTCAAAGGAAAACAACAGAACTAGGAGATGCAAGTTTAATTCTATTCATTACTTTTAGCAAAGCGCGCACATATCACGTGGTAGCGTCATGACGTAGGCAATTCACATTTTTTACATATAACCATAATGAATTAAAAACAAATGCTTATTCAAACTCTGCTTGGCTGTGAAACGATCTCAGTTCTAGTGCCTCCTCCATTGTGGTTATAGGAGTTCACTCTGGGACTGTGGGAAGCGGGAAGCAGTTCTAACAGTGGTTCCACCTTGCTTCTCTAACAATTGGCTCTACGCTTCTCAACTGATCGATGTGTTGCCTCCAGATAATATCAGACACAATCTCCACTACCTAGAAGAGTGGTCCAGTTCTGACCTTAATCTTTCCAAGTACCCACTTTGATCACCTCTGTAGTGCATGGCCAGGACAGCTTGTCTAGGAGTGAAACACTGAACCTCCCTGTTTGAGGAAACTTCAATTGGCCTCAGTTGTTTGTCCTGGGTTTGAGGAGATCCAAGCATGAATGCAAGGGGCGGCCCAGGAACAGCATAGCCAGTGAGTTGTTGGTTGTGGAGTGTGTTGCATTGCGTTGTACAAGGAGGAAATTGGCGAGCTTCTGATTCAGTATCAGTGTAGTGTGATCTGCTGACATTGCTTGCAGTGAATTCTTTAGACTCTGGACAAACCTTTCCACAAATCCATTTGTTGTTGATACGGTGTAAATGTAATATCTCTTATTCCATTCATAACATACTGTGGTCCACTGCCACTGACCAAGTGTTCTGGAACACCGTTCCTTGTGAGGGGCACTTCTTAACACATCAACAGTAGACGAGGCTGTAGTGGGGGCTTCTGAGAATAATTCTGACCACATCCACTACTACCAAGTAATTTGGGCCCATGAATGCTCCAGCAAAATCTACACAAATCCTCTGCCAGGGCAATGCAGGCCATTCCCAGGATGAAGAGACGCTGCTATTGGCATCTTCTGGACGTGTTGCCATTCCGCACAGTGCATGGAGAACTGCTCAATCAGCTGATCTATCCTTGGCTACCAGACAAAGCTTCAAGCCAACGTTTTCATTCTAACTTCACCTAGATGACCATCATGTAGCTCCTCCAACACTTCAGCTCTCAGCTTGGATGGTACAACAATTCTCATTTCCACATTAGGCAACTTCCATTAAGGGCAATTCTATCCCGTTGCTGGTAAAAATAGCTGATCTGGAGTTTCTGTTGCACATTCCAGCCATTTTGGGTGACCATGTAGACCTGAGACAGTGTGACTTCTTTTCTGATATCTCTGCTGTGATAGGGAGACTTCCAACTTGTGTGAGGGAGAATACATCAAGAGAAGTGTCTTTTTTTGGTAAATGATTCTGGTATTTCCTTTTCCAAGGGTAAATGGGACAGCATGGTCATGATTAATTGCCCTCTTGAATTCAATCTTGTAATTGTGTCTTCCAAGAAATGGAGCACATTTCTGCATTCCTGCTGCCATTGTTAGTGGACCACCCTTTTGTGGATTGAAAATGGACACTAGTGCTTGGTGATCAGTAACGAGGGTAGATTCTCTCCCATACAAGTACTGGTTAAAATGCTTTACATCCCAAACCAGACTCAAGGCCTCTCTGTCAATCTATGCATAATTTTCCTCTGCAGCAGTCATGGAATGTTCATTTCTATCACTCAGAACATGCGACATGACTGCACATATACTATAAGGCCAGATGTCACAGGCAAGCTTGTATGTGGCTTAGCCAATCACAACCCCACAATGCTTGTCCTTCTATTTTTACCACATACAAGCTCTATGTGGTTTGCTGGTCGTTGTATTTCACTGTTACAAATATCAATCCCACGAGTTATCTTTTCCTTACTATGACTTCTTAGTTGGATATCTGCAGGCTTCAGTTCACTATCTTTGAAATGCTGTTCAAACTCATCTTGTGGAATGACTATAACAGCTGAGCTACAGTCCAATTTTATTTTAATTAATTTACTATACACTTCTGATGCAAGCAATTTTACTTGTCTCTTGTTACTTTTCACATCATGAATCTCAAGGCTATTCAGTCCTACATCATTCTTATCATTATCAGATTTTTCATCAACAACATGGTTTTGAAACTGCAACTTGTCTTTTATCTTTTTCTCTTCTCTGTGCAGTCCATTTATTTTTGTCTGTCCGACATGCTCTTTGTACGTGTCCTACTTTGTTGCAGTTTCTACAAGTTTTACTTTTAAATCTGCATTGGTCATGAGTATGTGAGCCCCTGCCACAACAGTAACATCATTTGTTCATCCAGCCTAGTTTCTGTTTAGACATTGCAATTTTGTTCATGATCGCTTTCATTCCTAACTACAACTCAACTGTGTCTCTGTCTGCTGCTTCCATTCATACACCAACCTCAACTGCTCTTATAAGTGTAAGGTGTTTTAGGTAGGAGCCATCTTTGAAAGCTTTCTTGTAAGATTCCATATACTAAACAATCTCTCAATGTATCATTAACACCATTTCCAAAATGACAATGCTCAGACAACAGCTTCAATTCTGCCACATGCACTGAAATAGATATATATATATATATATATCCATAATGAATTATACAAACAATGAAGAATGCTTAGACAAGCATTCCGCAGTCAACAATGGCTTCAGATCTAAATATTCCTGCACTACTTTCACAATATCAGCAAAGTTTATTTCAGCTGGTTTGGTTAAAGCAGTTAAATTCAAAGCAAACTGTATTCCTTTAAACCCAATGCACTCGGCAAAATTAGTACTTGATTCTTATTGGCTACATTATCTGCATCAAAATACTGTTGAATTAGCTCAACATACATGAGTCAATTAGCTGTTGAACAATCAAACACATTTATCTTTCTGATGTGACCAGTCATTTCTGATCTTTTTTAAATGATTGTTATCACACAGAATTTCATGAACCAATTAATTCTTCTGTTTTCTGCCTTTTTTAACACAACTATCTCGACCGTTTTTTCACTTGACCATTGCTCGCTGTTCTTTTTTTTAAGCTCAAATGTCTTCCTGTGTTTCAACAAGTTGGTAGCCATGTTAGGTTCATTTTATAAATACCTCATCACCACTGTTATGTTTTATAGATTTTAATTAATTAAAAGGAAAAGAGAGTCCAAAATGCAAGTTCTTTATCCTGGGCTGAGAGTTTGTTCTTTACTTTAAGTGAGGTGTGCACATATCACATGGTATCATCATGCTGCATTCAATTCATGTGCATACAGACATATATATTTATACACATATACATATACACATACACAGACACATATATATTATACATATACACACACATATTTTTATGTATATATATATATATATATATATACACATAATGGATTATATAAACAACAAAGAATGCTTAATCAAATATATATACAAGATTACTCAAATATTACTGCAATATTAAATACACAACAGTCCCCTTCTGGTGAGGCTTTGTAACCAGCTCATAGTATCTTCTTGAACATAATACCAAAGTAAAAGGCTGCACAACATTCTGTATTAAATTCTTCTTTTAAATTATCATTTGGATGACAACTAATCATCTGTGTGCATTCCCTCACCACCCACAATTTGTATGGACTTTAACCACTGGAAAGTAACATAAAGGGGGTTGGAAAGAAATCGAATTTTAGGGAAACTAAGTTTCCAGAAAAGAAGATACAATCAAAAGGCATGAAGCAACAATGTATTAGGCATGCCAAAGCTATGAAAAGAAAAGTCAATTTTAGCTGTGTGGGGGAATATATTTGCCTTATCCAAGAATAGGGGAAGTATTCTAAATAGAGAGTGGTGAGAAGTAGCACCATATTTAATGAAAAGAAAAAAAAGTTTTATGATTTAAGGATAATGTCATCATGAACCGATAAAATAAATTTTGTCACAATAATCTGTTGAGAAAGGGAAAAGAATGTATTGTGAATATAATGTAAAGCACTTTTTTTCTGAAGACATTACATTTTAAAGCATAACAAAATCCAAACCACCAATCCAACTTTGGTTGTGGCTCATTTAATAATAATTTCACTTCTGAAGAAGAAGTAGTTTAAGTCCTACTTCTGAGACTCAGCAACAGAAGTCTTGGTTGATACCCCACTGAAGAACTGAATGGGGGCTGCCTGGTCAGAGGTTTCATCACTTAGATGAGTTGTTGAACGTTAGCCACACCTCCCCATTTATGTAGAAGTGAGAGATCACCTGCTGTCACTATTCAGGAAAGCGCAAAAGAATTACTCCTTAGAGAATTTTCACCCAAAATCTCTAAAACAAAAATTTGATCATTATCATAAGGGAATTAATGGGAATTGCTACACACTCTCATGGTTTATCACATACAGCACAGAAACAGGCCCCTCACTTCATTTAGTCTGTGCCGACCTGGTCTTCTGCCTAGTCCCGTCTACCTGTGCCCAGGCCATAGTCCTCTAAGCCTCTCACATCCATGAACTTATCAAAATGTCTCTTAAATGTTACAACTGAATCTGCGGCTTCCACTTCCACTGGCAGCTCTTTCCATACTTGCACCACTCTCTGAGTGGAGAAGGTCCTCCTCAGTTTCTCCTTAGATCAAAGTTCAAAGTAAAATTTATTATCAGAGTACATAGATGTCACCACATACAACCCTGAGATTATTTTTCTTGTGGGAGAACTCAGCAAATCTATAGAGCAGTAACTGTAAACAGGATCAATGAAAGAGCAAAAGCATAGAAGACAACAAACTGTCCAAATGCAAATATAAATAGGAATAAATAACAAGAGCATGAAGTAACAAGATAAAGAATCCTTAAAGTGAGACCATCGGTTGTGGGAACACCAGAAATAGAATGAGTGTAGTTATCCCCTTTTGTTCATGACCTGATGGTTGAGAGAAGTAACTATTCTTGAAGCTAGTGGTGTGAGTCCTGAGGCTCTTGTAACTTCTACATAATGGCAGCAGCAAGAAAAGAGCATGGCCTGAGTGGTGAGGAGCATGGATAATGGATGCTGATTTTCTACAGCACTGTTTCATACAGACGAGCTCAATTGTTGGGAGGGTTTTATCCGTAGTGTACTGGACCAAATCCGCCACCTTTTGTAGGATTTTCCACTCAAAGGCATTCCTATACCAAGCTCTAATGCAGCCAGGCAATACACTCTCCACTGCACATCTATAGAAGTCTGTCAAGGTTTTTGATGATATGCCAAACCTCCACAGACTCCTGAGGAAGAAGAGGCACTGTTGTACTTTCTTTGCAATCACACTTATACGATGGTCCTCTGAGATAGTGACACCCAGGAATTTAAAGTTACTGGCCTTCTCCACCTCTGATTATCTTTTCACCTTTTACCTATGACCTCTAATACTAGTCTCGGCCAACCTGAGAGGAAAACGCCTGCATGCACTCACTCTATCTATACCTCTCATAGTTTCCAGTACCTCTATGCTGTTAAATTATCTACAACAGTGACCTACAGTTCGAGAAGTACTTCATCTCAAAAGCATTTTGGAATGGCCCCAGTTTAAAAAAAACTGGAATGTAAAAATAAGACTTTATTTTTTTCAGCTGAATGGCTGCATCCATTAAGACACATGCACAGCATCATATGAAAGCATATTAAACCACTGCCTAAATAACACACATAAAAGTTGCTGGTGAATGCAGCAGGCCAGGCAGCATCTCTAGGAAGAGGTGCAGTCGACGTTTCAGGCCGAGACCCTTCGTCAGGACACTCTTCAACTTTTGATCCTCTCTTAAACCACCGCCACTAGTTTAATATATTTTCTCTGCCTTGACTTTTTCAAGCATGATTATTCTGTCATTGTCTATGGGACAATGTCCTAGAATTGTCTATTTTCTACACCATTATATAAATGCCATCTTCACAGGATGATTAAGGATAGGCAATTAATATGGCCTGGACAGTGTTACCTACATATTCTGACGGATATGCAAAATAATTCTAGAGGATTTTAGCAGCTTTCATATCAAACATTTGGCACTTGTTCTCACATCTGTAAAACATGTGAAACATGTAGTCTAGTTCCTAAAAATAAACTGTTCCAAGCTTGTGTTGGAAACTGAAAATACACGTCAAATAAATGTGGTAGGTGTACACACTTCATCACATATGCTAAATTAAAGAAAAAGGAATAGTTAGTTAATTTAATTATAACCTTGGATAGGGTGATCCATCTTAAACTGCTTAAAGATCAATTTATAGATTTATGAGTTATTAACTAATGTTCTGCTAGACATTAATGACCAAATTTAAATATTTATTTTAAGAAACACTGACAACTTGGGCAGAATTTTGACAGCAAATCTAATCATAAAATAAAAGTCTAATAATCAGATTCCAACTTGGATTAAATATAATCTTTCGATTTCTGTCTAAATTAAATATTGTTAGTTATCAGCACGTCAAATCCAATATTAAAGACTTTGTTTTCAGCGTAGGAATTACTGGTTATCTAGAGTTATATTACATAATTAGATAAGAATTCCTATAAAGTAAGTCCCTAAAATAAACAAAATTTTCTAGTAAAAATGAAATTCTCTTTAATAATAGTTAAATTAACTTCAACAATGGAGTATGATTTTAACATTAAATGTTGCTTTTCATTTTGTTCCATATTTACTGTTGGCCCAAGGAAAGTTCCCATAAACACTTAACACTGATACCATGTGTCACATCTACTCATGTTCAGCAGGATCATCAACAAGGAAATACGCATGTAATTGGAACTCGGCACGGACGAGTCGGACCAAATGGTCTATCTCTATGCTGTATAATTCAAGGACTCTGTGAAACATAGAAAATAGGTGCAGGAGTAGGCCATTCGGCCCTTCGAGCCTGCACCGCCATTTATTATGATCATGGCTGATCATCCAACTCAGAACCCCGCCCCGGCCTTCCCTCCATACCCCCATGACTCCCGTAGCCACAAGGGCCATATCTAACTCCCTCTTAAATATAGCCAATGAACTGGCCTCAACTGTTTCCTGTGGCAGAGAATTCCACAGATTCACCACTCTCTGTGTGAAGAAGTTTTTCCTAATCTCGGTCCTAAAAGGCTTCCCCTCTATCCTCAAACTGTGGCCCCTCGTTCTGGACTTCCCCAACATTGGGAACAATCTTCCTGCATCTAGCCTGTCCAATCCCTTTAGGATCTTATACGTTTCAATCAGATTCCCCCTCAATCTTCTAAATTCCAACGAGTACAAGCCCAGTTTATCCAGTCTTTCTTCATATGAAAGTCCTGCCATCCCAGGAATCAATCTGGTGAACCTTCTTTGTACTCCCTCTATGGCAAGGATGTCTTTCCTCAGATTAGGGGAACAAAACTGCACACAATACTCCAGGTGTGGTCTCACCAAGGCCTTGTACAACTGCAGTAGTACCTCCCTGCTCCTGTACTCGAATCCTCTCGCTATAAATGCCAGCATACCATTCGCCTTTTTCACCGCCTGCCATACCTGCATGCCCACTTTCAATGACTGGTGTATAATGACACCCAGGTCTCGTTGCACCTCTCCTTTTCCTAATCGGCCACCATTCAGATAATAATCTGTTTTCCTATTTTTGCCACCAAAGTGGATAACTTTACATTTATCCACATTAAATTGCATCTGCCATGAATTTGCCCACTCACCCAACCTATCCAAGTCACCCTGCATCCTCTTAGCATCCTCCTCACAGCTAACACTGCCCCCCAGCTTCGTGTCATCCGCAAACTTAGAGATGCTGCATTTAATTCCCTCATCCAAGTCATTAATATATATTGTAAACAACTGGGGTCCCAGCACTGAGCCTTGCGGTACCCCACTAGTCACCACCTGCCATTCTGAAAAGGTCCCGTTTATTCCCACCCTTTGTTTCCTGTCTGCTAACCAACTCTCCACCCACACCAACACCTTACCCCCAATACCATGTGCTTTAAGTTTGCACACTAATCTCCTGTGTGGGACCTTGTCAAAAGCCTTCTGAAAATCCAAATATACCACATCCACAGGTTCTCCCCTATCCACTCTACTAGTTACATCCTCAAAAAATTCTATGAGATTCGTCAGACATGATTTTCCTTTCACAAATCCATGCTGACTTTGTCCGATCATTTCACCGCTTTCCAAATGTGCTGTTATCACATCCTTGATAACTGACTCCAGCAGTTTCCCCACCACCGACATTAGGCTAACTGGTCTATAATTCCCCGGTTTCTCTCTCCCTCCTTTTTTAAAAAGTGGAGTTACATTAGCCACCCTCCAATCCTCAGGAACTAGTCCAGAATCTAACGAGTTCTAACGAGTTGAAGGGTTGTCTTCACTCACATCTTTTCCAGCTTCTCACATCAAAGTATTAAAGCAAAACACAGAGTTCTATCGCTTATTGACATATAGATTGGCTACTATGCATGTTACTTCAATTTCAATGTAGCTTATTTTTATCAATGTAGAGTTTAAGACACCTTCAAAGAGACTATTTTTCAAGAGCAAGCTCTAGACTAATTAATTTTGGCATGTAGCTCAAACTGTAAAAGTTGTTTGAGACTCATTCTGATGTCTTGCATATTGTTTGCAGATGTAATTAGACTCGTGATTAACGGGATTGCAACACTTCTTGGTTCAAAAACTTGAAGTGTCAGCAACCAGAAGTAGCGTTTAGTAAAACAAATCCTTATAAAGCTCCTTCTATAACTCTCCTCTTCCTGCCAAATCTTTATAGGTACAAAGGGTATCCTATCAATAATATCTAAATCTATTGTTGAGTCTGTTAGTTTACAGATGTTCCTGTCTCAATGTTTTTGTGCTGGAGGCCTGACGTTAAAGATGAAATAAACTGCACTATATTTGCCAAATAATTTAAGCAAAGATAGAACTTTTTTTTTTCTTAAGACACTATTAAATGAAAAGGATTCACGTTCTGGATTTTACAGTGATGTCATGGTGCCACGAAGTCTGGGTTTGAGGCAGCCTTGTCCAAAATGATTTCCCTATACAATTGTCCTTTGGGATAAATTTATGAAATCACACTAAATATGCAAGATTCTAACTTGCATTTAGGCACCTTAAAAGAAGTTATTTAAACACCAGATCTTTTTGTTAGTTGAGAGAAAAAATTCAAACTTAAAACAAATGGATATTTTAATTACTGTAAATAACTTATATTAGCATTGGTGCAAACTAAGTTTAATAGCATTTCAGACTGAACATAACATGTATATATTCTATTTCAGAATGAACTTTCGAATGAAATTCAATTCCTGTACTTGTAAACATTTGACAATAAACCATCAGTGATATTACTTCAATATCCTAGAGAGTAAAAAGACAACTTGACAGTGAGTGGAGATAACAATCTGCCCGAAAGGATTTCAGATATTGAGTTTCACTTTTGAGCTCCCTGCCAACCCAAACCCAACACATAAAAATATACCAATACATGGAGAATTCAGAAAAGAACATTATCACAGATCTTTATGGTATAAAAAAATATACCAACACATGGAGAATTCAGAAAAGAACATTGTAACGGATCCTTATGGTATAAAAAAATTAAGAAGAGTATGCTACTTTTCCACTTAAAATAATAAGTGGAAAGCTTTTAACTAACTTCATAATGTAAACATACACATGGGATGATTTGAGGATAAAGAAATTAGTGTTTTTGTAAAATGTATTTATTTAACTTAGATTGCAAATCAAAACTAATCAAATTACAAGTCACACAGGAAGCCTTTCATCAATTTCATTTTGTTATTTTTCCTAGTAAAACATAATTTAGTACAAAATATAGTCATTATTTTTTTCAATTATATTAATGTGGATCATACCAATAACTAGCTTTATAATTTGACTTTAAATTGTTATTTATTTATTAGCGATATAGCCTGAAGTAGGCCCTTCCAGCTCCTCAAGCCATGCTACCCCAGCAACCCAACAACCCTGATTAGTCCTAACCTAATCACAGGACAATTCACAATAACCAATTAACCTTCCTGGGAGGAAATGGGATCACCTAAGGAAAACACATGCACTCCACAGAGAGGACATACAGAGACCGGTGCTGGACTTGAATTCCCAATCTCCAGAACATTCTGAGCTGTAACGGTTTTGCATTAACCACTACACTACTGTGGTGCTCATTGTAAAATTGTAAATTGCAGCTCTAAAAGATTACATCAGCTTTATTGAAATTGTGTAGAAAGAACACAAAAAAATTGGCTTTCCAAGACTTATGAAAAAACCACTGAGAGGATCACCAGGGTCTCCCTCCCTTCTATTTGTGACATTTACTGGGACTTTGCAAATGAAGGCCCTGAAGATTTGCAGAGGATCCCTGCCACCCATCCCACAATCCCTTTGACCCACTGCCATCATGAAGGAGGTACAGGAGCATCAGGACTATGACTGGGTAACAGCTTCTTCCCTCAGGCTGTGAGACTAATGAACACCCTGCCACCACCAAAGTCTTGTCACTAAGACAGCAAGCTGCTTACTGTTTACTGTACCTGTGTTGCGCAATGCATGCATTTTGAATTATATTTTGGTGTATGTGCTGTTTGTGATATATGTTTTGAGGGGTGTACCATGGTCCACGGTTTCATTTCAGAATCAGAATCAGGTTTATTATCACTGGCATGTGACATAAAATTTGTTAACTTAGCAGCAGCAGTTCAATGCAATACATAACCTAGAGAGAGTGAGAAAAAAAAATAATAATAAATAAATAAGTAAATCAATTACGTATATTGAATAGATTTTTAAAAAATGTGCAGAAGTATAAATACAGTATATTAAAAAAAGTGAGGTAGTGCCCAAAGCTTCAAAGTCCATTCAGGAATCGGATGGCAGAGGGGAAGAAGCTGTTCCTGAATC
This sequence comes from Mobula birostris, assembly GCF_030028105.1. NCBI lineage: Eukaryota > Metazoa > Chordata > Chondrichthyes > Myliobatiformes > Myliobatidae > Mobula > Mobula birostris. The sequence goes on along the minus strand of NC_092372.1, from coordinate 61,305,644 downwards.
GCTATGTGTGTGTCTTCAGGCTTCTGTATCTCCTTCCTGATGGTAACAGTGAGAAAAGGGCATGCCCTGGGTGCTGGACGTTCTTAATAATGGACACTGCCTTTCGGAGACACCGCTCCCTGAAGATGTCTTGGGTACTTTGTAGGCTAGTGCCCAAGATGGAGCTGACTAGATTTACAACCCTCTACAGCTTCTTTTGGTCCTGTGCAATAGCCCCTCCATACCAGACAGTGATGCAGCCTGTCAGAATGCTCTCCATGGTACAACTATATAAGTTTTTGAGTGTATTTGTTGACATACCAAATCTCTTCAAACTCTTGCTTATGTGTGTAATGTGTATATATATATATACACACACAGTGAGATGACAGTAAACTTGAACTTAAGAATAGTCTTATGATTGTAATTATTACCATGGTGAACTACAACATCATAAAGTGATAAAGCTCTGCCAACAAAATATGAAAAAGCATCATGCTAATACTTCTCTAAGGATTTAAGTCTGTTCTGCTTTCTATCATGACCCTTAGTAATATCATTCCGCAAAGTAGTACAAGTTTACAATCCATTCTGCTTTATATTTATTCACATGTGGACATGTCTGCCAAGTCCAACATTTATTGTTGGATTGGTCCTCTATTTATCCTGAGAAAAATTGAAGTCAGTCGACCACATTAGTGAGTCTATTGTCACATGTAGGCCAGACCAGGGAAGGATAGTAGATTGGTGAACCAGAGAGATTTTTAACCACATTGCACTGATTTCGTGATCATCGTGTTAATAATAAACATTTTTTAAAATTTTAAACTCCAGTTTCATCTAATTATTTAAATTAATCCTTAGGAATTAAAACTAAACAATACAGAATGAAATTTAAATCCTATGTGGGCCATTCAGTGTTGTATGGCACATATCCTCCAATGAAAGATACTGGTGAACCCACTGACAGTTTATAACAATCCCAAGACTGTAATATTTTCCACTAGTGAGAATTTACTGTATTAAACTTCATGACTCGTTATATAAAAACTTAAGCTAAGTAACTTCGGCTTGGTACGTTGTAGCCACCAATTATTCCAGTTCATTCCTTAGATAAAATAGCATGGTAAGTAACTCTGAATCCTCAATCTACCAAGACCTTAATACAACTCTGCAAAGGAGTACAAATTTACAACCCTTTCTGAACATGTAACTGGACACTGCAGGTTCAATATATAGTTGTGCTAGAAAGTTTGTGAACCCTGTAGAATTTTCTCTATTTCTGCATAAATATGACCTAAAACGTGATCAGATCTTCATGCAAGTCCTAAAACTAGATAGAGAACCCAATTAAATAAATAATACAAAAAAAAAACATACTTGTTCATATATTCACTGAGAAAAATGATCTAATATGACATGTATTTGTTGGAAAAAGTATGTGATTCTTTGCTTTCAGTAACTGTTGTGATCCCCTTGTACAGCAATAAATTCAGCCAAATGTTTCAGTAGCTGTTGATCAGTCCTGTACATTGACTTTGAGGAATTTTATGCCAAAACCGCTTCAACTCAGGGATGTTGGTGGACTTCCTTGCATAAACCACTTGCTTCAGGTTCTTCCACAACATTTCTATAGGATTGAGGTCAGGACTTTGACTCCACCATTCCAAAATGTGAATTTTCTTCTTTTTAAACCATTCTGTTGTTAATTTACTCTTGTCTTTTGGATCATTGTCTTATTGCACTATCCAACTTCTATTAAGCTTCTGGTGACAGACCGCTACCCTGACATTCTCCTGTAAAATGTCTTGATACAAATTTGAATTCAATTTTCCCTCAACAATCGCAAGCTGTCCATGTCACAATCACGGATTCAGCAGCGCAGTAGATACGGAAATTGCGCTTGTAAATATGCACACGTCAGCTAATTATTATTTAATCGTGATAATATTTAACTCCACACTTGTTGTTGTAGTGCTTGTCGAGACTTGGACAGAGCACAGCAACACTTTAATGCCTGTTTGCTTTCGGCCTCCTCTGAGAAATTGGACTTTTGAGTCAACTGACTCTGAAGACTAGCAGTATTCGTTTTATTCTTAGTTGTCCTTTTCAGCCGCAGTTTTCCATTTGAGTGTTTTAGTCAATGGCCCTGTTTGGCCTACTGTTTATGGTTTTCTTTTTACCTTTAACATCGCTCGCATTAAAGTCTGTGAAATATCGACTGGCTTCACTCCGCACTTGGGCCAGGTCCAAACCTGGTGACAGCATAGACAGGTTTCTTTCATTGCTAAGCTAGCTGGTTCTCTGTAGATCTGTTTAATTCGTGACATGAAAGTTCAATTTTCCCAGTCTGAACCATGACTTCCATCAAGAGGTTAAAAATACTCCTGATGGGGTTATTTTACCTGTGTATTTGCACACTCCAGCCAGGGATCAGCTTTTGGAGTAGGGCTCTTCCAGAATTTACACTATTGACTTGAATGATCATCTGTTGAACCAATTGATAAGCTTGCTTGAAGTGCTCATTTGTTATGCAGACCTGAGTCATGGGACCACAAAGCTGGGAACCTGAGTACTTGTGATTTGAAAAGCTTGGAATGGATACTGGAGAAATTCAACGTAGACTAGAGAAGCTCAGTATGTAGACTCGGAACTCTCAGAATGTAGAGTCAGGACATGCACTGGGAATAGAAATCACCCCCTCCTGAAGCCACCAATGTCAAAAAGTTACTGTTCAAACTTTGTTGGGTCCATTACTTGGCAAGATCCTTCTGTCACGATGGAGACAGAAAGAATGGTTTATACATAGGAACTCCAACGGAATATTGTTGCCTCAACGAATCACTCTGACCAATGAATCTCATGGCCAAGGTCAACTGCTGGTTCCATCTTTGTGTGGTCGAGACTTGCTGTCACCAGGTTCGGATATGGCCCAGGTGCGGAGTGAGAGACACGGAGGCAGATCGATATTTCACAGACTTTTAATGCGAACAATGTTAAAGGGAAAAAGAAAGCAATAAACACTAGGCCAAACAGGGCTGTTGACTAAAACACTCAAATGGAAAACGAAGCCTACACTCCGGCTGAAAAGAACAACTAATAATAAAACGAATACCGCTAGACTACAGAGTTAGTTAACTCGAAAGTCCTATTTCTCAGGAAATGCCGACAGCACACACGCAGCGAAGCGATGCTGTGCTCTGTCCAAGTCTCGACAAGCACTACGATGACAAGTATGGAGTTAACTACTATCACGATTAAATAATAATTAGCTGACACGCGCATATTCACAAGCACAATTGCCGTATCAACTGTGCTGCCGAATCCGTGGTTGTGACAGTCCAGGTCGAAGCTGCAAAGCAGCCCCAAACCATGATGCTCTCTCCACCGCGCTTCACAACTGAGATGAGGTTTTGGTGTTGGTGTGCAATGCCCTTTTTCCTTCAAACATAGCAATCTGCATTTCTGCCAAAATTTTCAACTTTTGTCTCATCTGTCCACGGAAAATTGTACCAGAATAGAACATCCAAGTGGTCTTTTGCAAACTAGAGACATGCAGCAATGTATTTTTTTGGAGCACAGTGGTGTCCTTCCAGGAACACCATTTGTGTTCAGAGTTTATTTTATAGTAGACACATGAACAGAGACTTTAGCAAGTTCTAGAGATTTCTGCAGGTCTTTTATTATTACCCTTGGGTTCTTTTTCACCTCCTTCAGCATTGCACGTTGTACTCTTGGTGTGATCTTTGCAGTAGAGTAGCAACAGTACTGAGTTTCTTCCATTTGTAGACAATTTCTCTTACTGACTGATGAACACCCTGGTCTTTAGAAATGCTTTTGTAGTCTTTTCCAGCTTCATGCATCTCTACAATTCTTCTAAGGTCTTCTTAAACTTGTTTTGATTGAGGCATGGTGGACATAAACAGATCTTTTTTGAGAAGAGCAGGCTCTGTCAGTAACCTGACTGTGTGTCTTTTTTATAGGGCAGGCCACCTTGACAACCCACACCTCCAATCAGATCTCATTGATTGGAACACCTGACTCCAGATAGCTTGTGAAGAAGGCATTACACCAGAGGTTCACATACTACTTCCAACAAATACATGTAATATTAGATCAATTGTTCACAATAAATAAATGAACAAGTACAATGTTTTTTTTGTTACTTATTTAATTGGGTTCTCTATTTAGTTTTAGGATTTATGGTGAAGATCTGATCATGTTTTACGTCATATTTATGCAGAAATAGAGAAAATTAGACAGGTTCACAAACTTTCTAGCACCACAAAATAAACAGCTCATCATAAATCTAAGAATGAAAAATTCTGATTTCATCCTACTCAGACCATGTGGAGATTACTCAATATGAACAGATCTGGGAAATGTCATTCAGTTCGTGCAAAAGAATAAAATTAAAGAATGTCTAGATAATATGTATGACAAAATCCAAACAATCCTCATGTCACATCCATTTGCACAGAATACTACTTCAAAAGCACAATGGAACTTCAAATTTCTCAAACGAGCTGCAAGCTGGCTACATATTTTAAGACAGAAGCTAAACACTACAGATGGCAAATTCTTCACCAATTCAGCCTGATTTGTTTATTATTTCAGGCATTGTTCTGTTACGAATCTTGACGTCAAAGTTCCAAGTTCAAAGTAAATTTATTATCAAAGTACACACATCACAAACAGTGAGTGGGCGAGTGATGGTAGGATGAGTTTGGGAGATGAGCCAGGATAGTGTGTGGCTGAACTGATGCAGATGGAGTGAGCCATTTGGAGAGGAGAGGTTGGGGCAGCGGAGATCCAATGCCCATACAACTGGTCTGGGTGTGATGAGAAGTCCGAGCAGAGGAGATTCGATGCCCGTACAACTGGCCCCAGTGCGAGACTGGATTGCTCTGGCTCCAAGCTGATTTGAAGAGCTTGAGAGCAGCTTTGGTCTGGGCGATGAAATCTGGACCCAGAGTGAGTCGTTGGGTGGTATGGGCTGGGCCCCAAGCCCTTCGCAGTTGTCGGGCCCTAGTGCAAGGTACGAACCACAGTTTAGAAAATTTAACACCAGTCCAGATCGGAGGCTACAGCCGATTTCTCTCGCTCTCCATGATGTGCACTCCTCTCCTCAGGGCACTGGAGCCTTTTGCTGTTCCATTGTTCGGCAATTTAAATGTCGGCCCAGAAAGTCTGAAGAGACAGTATGTACAAAGAAGCACAATAGCATCAATGGAAAACTAGAGACAGTAAAGATGGACAAACAACCAGTGTGTAAAAGCAACAGACTGTGCAAATACAAAGAGAAAAAAAAACAAAATAACAAAAAAGTAAATAAGAACATGAGTTGAAGAGTCCTTGAAAAGGAGTCCATTGGCTGTGCAATCAGTGCTGGGGTGGGTGAAGTTGAGTGAAGCTATCCCGTCTGGTTCAAGAGCCTGATAGCTCAAGGGTAAAAACTGTTCCTGAAACTGGTGGTGTGGGTCCTGAGTTCCCGTCCCCTCTTCCTGATGGCAGCAGCAAGAAGCGAGCATAGTTTGGATGGTGAGAGTCCTTGTGAAAGGATGCAGCTTTCCTGTGCTTGTAGGTGTGCTCAGTGGGTGGGGAGGGCTTTACTTGTGATGGATTGGGCTGTATCCACGACTTTTTGTAGACATTTCCATTCAAGGGCATTGGTGTTTCAATTACTGCTTCATACTAGGCCGTGATGCAACCAGTCTGTGTATTCTCCACCATACATCTATAAAAGTTTGTCAAAGTTTTAGGTGACATGCGGAATCTCTGCAAACTTCTAAGAAAGTAGAGGAGCTGCCATGCCTTCTTTGTCATGGTACTTCCCTGCCGGACAGATCGGCCTGAAGAAAAGTTTTGGCCCAAAACGTCAATGAGATAACTTATCCTTGAGGTGCACTATTACTGATTGTCAGCAAGTAGGAGATGTTATTTCCAATCTGCACTTTCTGTGGCCTCTGTTGAGGAAGTCAAGGATCTAACTGCAAAGGCTCAGGTTTTGGATCTTGTTGATTAGTACTGAGGGTATGCTTGTGATGAATGCTGAGCTGTAATCAATAAACAGCACCCGACGGAGGAGTTTCTATTATCCATTCATGATGTTAGGTTTCACTTTGTAAGAGGTAATGGCCTGCAGACCCTGCCAAAGCTCATGTGCATCCGATTCTGTCTCTAAAGCCAATTAGAATGGATTTTTGGTTTTAAAGTCACCTTCAGTAGGTCATATCTGGACTTCTTGTATAGTTGTGAATCACCAGTCTTGAATGCCTCAGCAGACTACAAACCTCTTGGTTCACACAGGACTTTGGGCTTTGATATGGACTCGAAGGCGCACACTCATTCACAGAGGTCTTGATGAAGTCAGTTAATGCTTAAATGCCGTTAGCAACTTCACTTTCACCACTCTCTCCAGCAGTAATAGACAATAGACAACAGACAACAGGTGCAGGAGTAGGCCATTCGGCCCTTCGAGCCAGCACCGCCATTCACTGTGATCATGGCTGATAATCCACAATCAGTATCCAGTTCCTGCCTTATCCCCATAACCTTTGATTCCGCTATCTTTAAGAGCTCTATCCATCTCTTTCTTGAAAGCATCCAGAGACTTGGCCTCCACAGCCTTCTGGGGCAGAGCATTCCATACATCCACCACTCTCTAGGTGAAAAAGTTTTTTCTCAACTCCGTTCTAAATGGCCTACCCCTTATTCTTAAACTGTGGCCTCTGGTTCTGGACTCACCCATCAGCGGGAACATGCTTCTTGCCTCCAGCGTGTCCAATCCCTTAATAATCTTATGTGTTTCAATAAGATCCCCTCTCAGCCTTCTAAATTCCAGAGTATACAAGCCCAGTCGCTCCAATCTTTCGACATATGACAGTCCCGCCATCCCGGGAATTAACCTTGTGAACCTACGCTGCACTCCCTCAATAGCAAGAATGTTCTTCCTCAAATTCGGAGACCAAAACTGCACACAGTACTCCAGATGTGGTCTCACCAGGGCCCTGTACAGCTGCAGAAGGACCTCTTTGCTCTTATACTCAATTCCCCTTGTTATGAAGGCCAGCATGCCATTAGCTTTCTTCACTGCCTGCTGTACTTGCATGCTTGTACTCACCACAGAGTGAAAAAGGTCCCTCTCAAATCACCTCTAAATGTCTTACCCTAAATCTGTGTCATTTAATCTTATTCACCTCTGACACAGGGAAAAGATTCCTGCAGTCTTCCCTATCTACACACGTAATGATTTTATATACCACAATTAGGTCCACCCTTAGCCTCTGCCACTCCACAGAAAACATTTCCAGTCTCACTTCATAAAGAAATGCTCCATTCCAGGTAAATATTTTGGATCTCCTCTGCATCTTTTCCAGCACTATCATATTCTTCTTATAATGCAGTAACCAGAATTGCAGAATGTTTCAGAAAGGTCTGACCAATATTTTTTTTTATAAACTTCCCTCCTTGTCCTCATATTCATTTCTTTGTCTAATGAAGGCAAGCAAACCATATGCCTTTTTAACCACATTATCTATCTGGGCTGCTACTTTCAAGGATCGTTGAACTTGCGCACTGAAGTTCTTCTGTTCCTCAATACTTCCAAAGACCTTAATGTTCAAGATATATTATTCATGCCACTTTGTAATCCTCGCCTCATTAGTTGTTCCAAAATACATCATCTCACACTTATCTTGATTAAATGCCATCTGCTATTCTCAATCCATTTTACCAACACATTGATATCACTTTGTAGCCTAAGCCTATATTTCACACTGTCAATAACTCTGCCAATCTTCATAAAATCACTTCAATGCTTGTTCTATTTAGAGCAGCGCCAGGTATCATGTATGCCAGTTCATTATCTAAAGGGAAGCACTATATTTCCACTATTCAGACTTCTTGAGAAGTCAGGGATATTTTTATCTTCTTTCATCATTCGTTAACATAGCTGATATGTTAACTCCCTCACTTTCATGGAGAATCAACAGAATTCCCAAGAGACCTACAGAATCCAATGGTTAAAGCAAATTTATGCTATTTGCCTACAATTATCTGCTTTGCTTTGAGTGTTGATGCTACCTCAAATGGTGCCATGGCAAATGACATCAGTGTTAATTTTTCTTCTCTGTCTCACTTGGGATTTGTAGAGATAGTAGAGACAAGTGTTTCTGTTGAGGCAAAGCAAATAGTTTTCAGATGAGTTTAATCAATTCCCTACTGGGAGAAAGGATTCCAAAATAAAACAACTGAAGTAACCCTCCAAATAACAGTGAAGAAACATTACATTTTCCAGGGACTAGCCAATGCAAAGTTTTGAAGCCTTGATATTTTTACTTTAAACTTACCTCCAAAACAAACTGCTCCATAATAAGACTTGTAACTCTGTCCTTCTCTACTTGTTTCATTAGCCTGTTAGCTTCCTGCATATTTTTTTGGACCAAATGTCTACAATAGAGATGGTCAAGGAAAAACAGCAGCATTTTTTACCAGGCTAACAACATTGTACAGTGTAACCTTGCATACATTTTATTAATTCAATCTGAAATCCACAGACGGCAAAATTAGTTACAGTTGTGTTTATCTTGCTGTGAGGCTGTAAAGCTGACAGATCATGTAGTGATAAGAATGTATCATTAACTTGACAAAATTCTGCCATTTGGAACTCCATGCATCTCTCTCTATTTTGAACAAAAGTATTTTTGTGAAGAAGGATGAACACTATCTGTTTGTGTATTCAAGGGGTTTAGCAGCTAAAGATTAGCTGCTGGATGATTTCTTCTCTTCAGCATGTAAACGTCAGTGTTTGGTGTTTTGCATATTTATTACAAAAAGAATGTGCCGAATACTGAGGAAATTTTTCCTAATTTCGTATTGTTCCCAGCTTATTCAACATTCCCTTGGAATAGAGTGTGATGAAGATAACAAACAGCAGACAAGCTAAGTAAACCACCATTTTACCCCCATTATCGCTTTAATCATGTATCCTACATTTTCTCTGCCAATTCTGCATCCTCAGTCACTGCATATCTAGTAGTTGTGCATTCAGCTGTCTGAATTCCTGGTCATGGAATTCCTTCCCTAAAGTTTTCTGCCATTCTGGAAACCCAAGAATCTTCAACAACAGACAAGGTGCTAGTGAACTCAGCAGGTCAGGCAGCACCTTTAGAGGGAAATAGACTATTAATCTTGCCCCAAAGCTTGTTTTATGTTCTTTTTAGTAGTGTTTTTCAACATCCTCTCCCTTTAAACCTTAGTTTGTATATACAGTGGATGTATTGTCTTTGTTGTATACTTTATTTTGTAAACATTTCTACTGCCTGCTTTTGTCCTGTTTCTCCAATATGCCTACTGCAATAAAGGTTCATTTTCACTTAGAACACACGAAGAAGCAGAGGTGAGAGACGGGCTGGTTGCTCCCCAGGGTTTGCCCGACTCTGTGCTGGACTGAGATCGTCTGAATCGGCGTCTATGGTTGCAGAGATGCCTGGTGTTGTGAACCTCAGTATTGAATGCTGTTTTTTCGCTTTATTGTTTGCACGATTGTCTTCTTTTCTCTCTCTGCACACTGGGTGTTTGATGGTCTTCTGTTGTTTCTCTGGGTTCTATTGGAGTTCTTTGTTTCATGGCTGTCTGTAAGGAGACGAATCCCAAGGTTGTATAAAGTATACATATTTTGATAATAAATGTACTTTGAACTTTGAAATCAAAGCTTACAGTGAGTCATCTCAAAGGGTGAGAAAGATTAAGAAACAAGGGTCAGTACACAAGGATAAAAACTGTGGTCTATTCCATATAAGCAGAGACATGGCATTGCTACTTTCTCAGAGATGGCACCATCACCACAGAGATATAGATTATCCAGGATTTAGAAATACAGGGCCAAACAGACTCTTCTGGCATGATGAACTGCACCGATCTAAAATCCACCTATTTAAGACTAGCCTAGTCTCAAGACAATTTACAATGACCAATTAATCTACTTGTCTTACAAGGAGTGAAACGAAAGACTGTGTGGCGCACCACTCCTCACACAGACAGTGGGTGGCCGTTGACTCACAAAGAGTTCATCCGCCCTTTGACAGGTTTTGTTTTTAGTTCTGCTGGGTGCCCACACATCCTCCTCCCTGGTTAACCGAAGTGCACCAGGGGGGGTGCCGGTTGTCACTGACAACCCAACCCGAGACAGGTAGCACTGGGCCACGTGGTACCAGTGGCAAGGCAAGACCCTGACCTGACCCGACCCAATGCCGGCCCCCTAGGCCTGAGTCGACATAGTAGTAGTAATTAACCTACTGACCGATACGCCTTTGTACTTTGGGAGTAAATGATGCGCCTGGGGGAAACACACACGGTCGCAAGGAGAACATACAATCTGCTTACAGATGATCTTGGAATTGAACTCCAAATTCTAGAATGACCTCAGCTGTAATAGCATCATGTTTACCTTACATTATACTAACTAAAGAGGTTGGGCAGTGAAATGGTCGTTCCCACAAACCATTTTTCTACCAGTTTCCAGCATCAAAAGAGCTCAATTTCAGCTGATAAAATCCATTCCGTACGTCCACAATTTCCTTTCATGATTTCCTCATTAATGCAGTAAATCTTTTATAACCATTACGTGATACGCCATTACGTACACTTTGGAAGGACAAACTCCAAGGTAGAGTACAAAGTAAATGGCAGGATACTTGGTAGTGTGGAGGAGCAGAGGGATCTGGGGGTGCATGTCCACAGATCCCTGAAAGTTGCCTCACAGGTGGATAGGGTAGTTAAGAAAGCTTATGGGGTGTTAGCTCTCATAAGTCGAGGGATAGAGTTTAAGAGTCGCGATGTAATGATGCAGCTCTATAAAACTCTGGTTAGGCCACACTTGGAGTACTGTGTCCAGTTCTGGTCGCCTCACTATAGAGAGGATGTGGAAGCATTGGAAAGGGTACAGAGGAGATTTACCAGGATGCTGCCTGGTTTAGAGAGTATGCATTATGATCAGAGATTAAGGAAGCTAGGGCTTTACTCTTTGGAGAGAAGGAGCATGAGAGGAGACATGATAGAGGTGTACAAGATAATAAGAGGAATAGATAGAGTGGATAGCCAGCACCTCTTCCCCAGGGCACCACTGCTCAATACAAGAGGACATGGCTTTAAGGTAAGGGGTGGGAAGTTCAAGGGGGATATTAGAGGAAGGTTTTTTACTCAGAGAGTGGTTAGTGCGTGGAATGCACTGCCTGAGTCAGTGGTGGAGGCAGCTACACTAGTGAAGTTTAAGAGACTACCAGACAGGCATATGGAGGAATTTAAGGTGGGGGGTTATACGGGAGGCAGGGTTTGAGGGTCGGCACAACATTGTGGGCCGAAGGGCCTGTAATGTGCTGTACTATTCTATGTTCTATGTTCTATACTGAGGGTTCACACTAAAATGTAGCAAAGCATTAAGCATGGAACCTTTTATACAGGAATTTTACAAATAAGATATATTTTCCAATACTTACCTGTCACATGTAAAGTAAGTCTGCAAAGTTAGCCATAATATTATTTAACTTTATCATGAAAAGGCAAAACACAATGTGAAAGGCATGAAATTAGTGAAGTCTGAACACTACATTAAGTAAAATATAATTCCCATTAGAAATAATACCTGAAATCTGATCGTAGTGTCACATTTAATAGAACTGGTTTGGTACATTGGAACACTAAGTAATCAGCATTCTTATATGAACTAATGTACTTTAAGTATACGAAAGGATACTCTACAGAGAAGCAATCTGCTCTGTCTGGAACTTTCTGGATGTAATCATCCATCAAATTTTCCACCATGTCATTGAGTATCGAGCGAACCTAATGAAAACAATTAGTCATAATAACAAACAGCCATTTTACTGAGCTGTATCAGTTATAGGTCACACTATTGTCTGTCGCAATTATACTCAACATGAGGGCTTTCAATGCAGACCATTGTGCAAAATGCGAATCACACTAAATACAAGTGGATACACTGGATGAAAATACATTATGATTAATAATAATTTAATAATGCTGGAGATTCTGTCCAACATATATAAATGGAATTGAAGGGGAAAAAGAAAGGGCACATATGACTTAAAATGGTATTCTGGGTGCACTGATGTATAGGAATTTTTAAAGGAGGAAAATTAGACTGCCAGTCTTCATACAAGATTGAACTAACAAGTGAACAAGCAGTCTGTTCTAATGATGTTTATGAAGGTATAAGTATCAACTCAGTCACTGAAAGGAAACCTTTGGTCAAAATTTCAATGACATAATTTACATCCAACAAAAAAGGATGTACGAATAGAAAGATAGACAGAATGACAGGCAGACGGAAATAGCGATACAATTTAACATATTACCTGAATGACATTTTGAATGATATACAGTAATATTTCCCCAATACATTATCATAATACGTTGTGAGCTCCAGTTTCTAAAGGACTCCCTTTATCTTCTAACACCAGAGAGTGCAATCATGGAAATCATTATTTAATTTAAATGGTGTAATGAAACTATAATCATCAAATATACTCTCTAAAGTTTTAACTTTTCCACTTGTGACCGATAATTCAGGGACTGTTACAAAATGATGTCAAAACTGAACTTGCCTGTTAGACACATTATTCTCTCATGAGTCTCAAAAGGACCAAGACAGTAAAAATATTTCCATTCCCTCATATTACATTTCTTTTTCTTCATGTTATGAAACTCAGATGTTTTACTTCTATTACCCAGTGATAAAATACAAATTAATTTCAGAAATACCTTTCTGTATTCCAAAGTCACAAGAGAAAAATGCAGAAAAGTATCTAATAGAAACTTAAAGTATAGAGTTATTCAATAGGAAGATTACAGAGTGTAACAATCACTTTCAGCAGCTCTATAAGGTGAGTTGAACTGTGCAGCATGGTGGAATGAGGGCTTTTATTTTGTCAACACTGGTCATAATAAACAAAAGGTGCAATGTAATTTCTAACAGTTGTCAACTCCATTTATCTGATAAATCTGCCATTTGGTACCAAGTTATGCATTTATATATCAAATTATCTAAATCTTTAAAAATATACCTTTGATCCAAATTTAAGTTAATAGCCCGAAAAAAATACCTGATATATTATATTTGTAATAAAACAAAAATGTACCTTTTTTTGCACTGCAGTTTACAATTCTGCTTTCTAGTTAATCAAGTCACAAGTATTACAAGACTAAATACGAAGTTGGAATTTGTATTTAGCTTGATCTCCCTCTCTGCCAGCTGTAATGATTCCTTATGAATTTGGTTTAGTCAAGATCTAAGCACCTATGTGTAACTTTTAATAATTTGCAGCTGATTTTAGGAATTTTCAGTGTTGATTTAGAAAATGGGAAAAATGTAACTTTTTTTAAGTGTGTTCTTGCAGAGAGTGGAATTCTATACCCCAGAGGAGCGTAGAATCTACAAGCGTTTGTAGATTTTGTGGGGAAGTAAATAACATTTTGGAAGGGTTTAAGTTAATTATGGATAAGGATAGGTCTGGTCCTCGAGTTAAGGTTTTAAATTGGAGAAGGGCCAATTTGGAGGAAATGAGAAAGGATCTAGCAAGAGTAGATTAGATTGGGATAAGTTGTTTTCTGGCAAGGATGTGTTCAGTATGTGGAAGGCGTTCAAAGGCAAAATTTTGAGAGTGTAAGGTTTGCATGTTCCTGCCAGGATTAAAGGCAAAGCTAACAGGCAAAGGGAACCTTGGTTTTCAAGGGATATTGGCGATCTTGGTTAAGAAAAAGAGAGAGGTGTAGAGCAGGTATAGGCAACAAGGAACAAATGAGGTACTTGAAGAGTATAGAAAATATAAGAAAATACTAAAGGAGGAAATCAGGAAGGCAAAAAGACATGAGGTTGCTTTGGCAGATAATGTAAAGGTAATCCCCAAGGGTTTCTGTAAATATATTAAGAGTAAAAGGAGAGGAAGGGACAAAATTGGTCCCCTAGAAGATCAGAGTGGTCGTCTATGTGTGGAGCCTCATGAGATGGGGGAGATCTTACACAGTTTTTTTGCATCAGTAGTTACTCAGGAAACTGGCATAGTGTATATGGAAGGAAGGGAAACAAGCAGCAGTGTCATGGAACATATAGAAATTAAAGAGGAGGAGGTGCTTGCTGCCTTACAGCGAATAAAGGTAGATAAATCCCCTGGACCTGACATGATATTTCCTCGGACCTTGAGAGAGACTAGTGTAGAAATTGCAGGGGCCCTAGCAGAAATATTTAAAATGTCCTTAGCCACAGGTGCGGTGCCGGAGGATTGGAAGGTAGCTCATGTTATTCCGTTGTTTAAAAAAGGCTCCAAAAGTAAACCAGGTAATTACAGGTCAGTGAGCCTGACATCAGTAGTAGGTAAATTATTGGAAGGTGCTCTGAGAGATTGGATATACAAGTATTTGGACAGCCAAGGGCTGATTAAGGATAGTCAGCATGGCTTTGTGCGTGGTGGATCGTGTTTAACAAATCTTGTAGAGTTTTTTGAGAAGGTTACCAAGAAAGTAAATGAAGGAAAGGCTGTGGATGTTGTCTACATGGACTTTAGTAAGGCCTTTGACAAGGTCCCACATGGGAGGTTAGTTCAGAAGGTCCAGATGCTAGGTATCCATGGAGAGGTTGTAAACTGGATTCGAAATTGACGGTGTGGGAGAAGATAGAGAGTGGTAGTGGATGATTGCTTATCAGACTGGAAGCCTGTGACTAGTGGTGTGCCTCAAGGATCTGTGCTGGGACCATTGTTGTTTCTTGTCTATATCAGTGATCTAGATAATAATGTGGTAAATTGGATCAGCAAGTTTGCTGATGATACTAAGATTGGAGGCATTGTGGACAGCGAGGAAGGCTTTCAAAGCTTGCAGAGGGATCTGGACCAACAGGAAAAATGGGCCAGAAAATGGCAGATGGAATTTAATGCAGACAAGTGTGAGGTGTTGCATTTTGGAAGGACAAATCAAGATAGAACATACACAGTAAATGGTAGGGGACTGAAGAGTGCAGAGGAACAAAGAGATCTGAGAGTTCAGATACATAATTCCTTGAAAGTGGTGTCACAGGTAGACAGGGTTGTAAAGAAGGCTTTTGGCATCCTGGCATTCATAAATCAAAGTATTGAGTATAGGAGTTGAGATGTTATGGGGAGGTTGTATAAGACATTGGGTGAGGCCAAATTGGAGTACTGTATACAGTTCGGGTCAACTAACTATAGGAAGGATATCAGTAAGATTGAAAGAGTGCAGAGAAGAATTATTAGGATGTTGCCGGGTCTTCAGGAGTTGAGTGACAGGGAAAGATTGAACAGGTTAGGACTTCATTCCTTGAAGCGTAGAAGAAAGAGGGGATAGAGGTTTAGAAAATTATGAGGGGTATAGACAGAGTAAACATGAATAGGCTCTTTCCACTTAGATTAGGGGAGATAAACATGAGAAGACATGGCTTTAGGGTGAAAGGGGAAAGACTTGGGGGGAACATTAGGGGGAACTTCTTCACTCAGAAAGTGATGGGAGTGTGGAACGAGCTGCCATCTGACGTGGTAAATGCAGGCTCACCCTTAAGTTTTAAGAACAAATTGGACAGATACATGGATGGGAGAGGTCTGGAGGGTTATGGACTGGGTGCAGGTCAATGGGACTAGCGGATTAATGTTTCAGAACAAACTAGAAGGGCCGAATGGCCTGTTTTCTATGTTGTAGTATTCTATGGTTCGATGGTTCTAAGGGATTGAGGGTTAAGGAGAACTGGGTACAGAAGAGATAATGGGACCTGGGGCAGATCAGCCATGGTCATTTTGAATGGTGGCATAGGCTTAAGGATCCAAATGGCTTACTCCTTCTTCAATTTTTTTTTCAATTTCTTACTTAACATTATAATGTAGTGCAAAGTATAACAATCTTTTCTCCATCTCTTCTGTATTGCCTTTGATCTGGATGTGTTCAAATTGATGATTGTGTATCAAAAAGAACACACTAAAATAATTATTGCTTCCCTCAGGCTGAACTAAAAAACCTCTCAGAACTAACCATGGTGATGTTTCTCATCTGATATGGTTCTGCTCCTTCCTCTTCATTATATGAAACTAATTTTTTCTCACAGTGTTTAGTATTTCTCAATCTGTAATAAATACAACTGAAACATTTGACAAATGCATACATGCAAGTTAGAAGATTTCTACTATATTTTCTTTCAAATACAAAATAGACTGAAAATTAAGCACAAATATAATTTATATTTCAAGGCAAACATCTATTTTATGTGCACAAAGACTTCTACTTTAATAACATAACCCATAGTTTACCTTGTTTATTCTTATTGTCCACTAAAATCTTTATATATGCTTTTGTCAGTTCTGAACCTAATTGCTCTGATGTATTTCCAGTTCTTCTCCCAACCACTGCCCTCCACAGACTTCAGCTGTCCCAAATCAAGAATAGGCATCTATGTACTCAAAGGATCAAATTTAAAATTTGTATTCATGCATTGCACTCTCTTTATGGTCTTCTTGTCTTCACATGTCCCTTTACCTCATAATCTATGTCTTATAACATGCAAATAACATCGAGGTAAGTACTTGTATATCACCAAGACTTAGAAGGATACAGGTCTATGTGGGGAGATGGTATGCGTAGATAAAGCTACAGGTCTACGTGGGGAGATGGAATGCGTAGATAAAGCTACAGGTCTACGTGGGGAGATGGAATGTGTAGATAAAGCTACAGGTCTATGTGGGGAGATGGTATGTGTAGATAAAGCTACAGGTCTATGTGTGGAGATGGTATGTGTAGATAAAGCCGCAGGTCTACGTGGGGAGATGGTATGTGTAGATAAAGCTACAGGTCTATGTGTGGAGATGGTATGTGTAGATAAAGCCGCAGGTCCACGTGGGGAGATGGTATGTGTAGATAAAGCTACAGGTCTATGTGGGGAGATGGTATGTGCAGATAAAGCTGCAGGTCTACGTGGGGTGACGGTATTTGTAGATAAAGCTACAGGTCTATGTGGGGAGATGGTACGTGTAGATAAAGCTACAGGTCTATGTGGGGAGATGGTATGCGTAGATAAATACAAAAGTGGCATGGACTTGATGGGCTGAAGGTCCTATTTCTGTGCTACATGCTTGAATGATTTGATCACTCTATAACTTTATGGTTCCAGACAGGAACTATACAAATTTATCTCCATAGGATTACTTCAACTGCTTCAGTCCATTCATTTATTTTAGTCATGCAACTTAGAAGTCAATATGCAGAGGCTGTTTATGCACAAGGGAAGCCAGCGATGCAAAGGGGTACGTGAAGACAAAAGGAATTACAACAGGAAAGCCAAAAACCTACTTCTGCTAGGGGTCAATGAGAATGCGATGCACTTCAAACTAACAGCAGATGTTGCAGAAGGCAGCAATGTCTTGGTATGCAGTACAGTACATCACATTCCAGATCAAGTCATGGGTTATAGCCTAATAGAGGAGCACGTACGAAACCAGATCTGTAAGATCCATCGATTGTTGATCCAAGCAACCGGAGGACTTTGTACTAAATTACACAGACTGGACAGTTATCTTGGATATTTGTGTTCTTTTTTCCTCTTTCGTTATTAAAGGAGGGACGTAACATAGATGGATTATGCTAATTGGGTGTAAAGTTATGCCTTCACCGAGAATGCGCCACTAAAGGTGATGATCAGAACAAACCCAAAGAAAGGGTGCGGTAGAAACTATATACTTTATGAACCACTTCAAGAAGTATATTATGTGACCAGACTGCTCTCTTTATATTATGACAAATATTTAGTGTAAAACTGGACAGAATTCAAAGTAAATTTATTATTAAAGTACACATATGTCACCATATACAACCCTGAGATTCATTTTCTTGGGGGCGATCACAGTAAGTATAAGAAACACAATAGAATCAATAAAAGACAACAAATGTGAAAAAAGCAACAAACTGTGCAAACGCAAAAGGGAAGAGGAAAAAAGAAGTAATAATAATAAATAAATACTGAGAACATGAGGTGAAGAGTCCTTGAAAGTGAGTCCGTAGATTGTGGGAACAGTTCAGTGATGGGGCGAGTGAAGTTGAATGAGAATTGGATTGCCTGCCCTGCCCAGTTCTACACTGAAATATTTCCTCATCTCTAAGTTCTTATTTTTAATAAAGCACTTTGTTAGCTTAAATAATCAGATAGTTCCATGTTTCATTATGACTAAATAAGGGAAAGACACTAAAACACCAGGTACTGTACATCATCCTAGCAACAGGAAGGCAAATTACCCTAACCTATTTTTACAAATATTCATGGTCATATTCAAAAATTATAATAAATGCTAGGAAGCACTGTCTCAGATTTTCATGGATGAAAATACCCTTTGAATGTGGATAATAAAAAAACCTAAATTGTGAAGAAAAGCTAAAATCATTCGTACATAAAAATAAACCAAAAACCTTAGCTCTTTAATTCGGTCTTCCATGGCTGGGAGTTTGTTCCTAATCTGAATAATTCGAGCCTGAAGGGCATTCTGATTGTCATGTGTGTGTGAGGGAATCATAAATTCTGTAAACAAAATGAAGAGAAAGAGAAATTTTTAAAATACTTTATCTATAAACCAGTATCAACAAAACAGAGCGCAATATAATTATGTGAAAATAGAAAATGCCGGAGATATTCACCATATCAGCCAGTATCTGTAAAGAGAGACAAATGGAGTAAATACTTCAGATCAATAATATTTCATCATATCTGGAAAGCAATGGAAACAAGTGCTTTAAACTGGTGGGGGGGGGGGCAAGACAAGAGTAAACAGAGGAATGCCTATGAGACACTGGAGACTAAAGTTGTCCAGTGGGCACAATTTGCATTGGTGCCATGTAAGTGAGGTGGATGAAGGCTTGTGCATCACAGCTGGTCTGTTGGTGAGAACTGTCCAGGAGGGTTTAGGTCACCTGCTCCAGATAGTCTACACTCCAGGCTTCTGAAAGAGGTAGCTGAAGAGATAGTGGAGGCATTAGTAATAAGCTTTCAAAAGTCAGTGGGTTCTGGCATGGATCCAGAGGACTGGAAAACTGGAAATATCACTCCACTCTTCAAGAAGGGAGAGAGGCAGAAGAAAGGAAATTATAGGCCAGTTAGTCAGACCTCATTGGTGGGAAGGTGTTGGAAGTCGATTGTTAAGGATATGCTTTCAGGATACTTGGAGGCACATGAGAAAATAGGCCGTAGTCAGCATTGTTTCCTTAAGGGAAAACCTTGCCTGAGGAGTGTGTTGGAATTCTTTGAAGAAATAACAAACAGGGTTGACAAAGGAGAATCAGTGGATGTTGTGTACTTGGATTTTCAGAAGGCCTTTGACAAGGTATCACACATGAGGCCTACTTAACAGGTTAATATTCGATGATATTACAGGAAAGACATAGCATGGGTAGAGCGTTTGCTGATTGGCAGGTGGCTACAAGCAAGAATAAAGAGAGCCTTTTCTGGACGGCTGCCAGTGACTAATGGTGCTCCACAAGGGTCTGTGTTGGGACCATTTCTTCTTACATTATATGTCAGTGATTTTGATAAGAGAATTGATGTCTTTGTGCCTTCAAAAAGATAGGTGGAGGGGCAGGTAGTGTTGAGGAACCAGAGAGGCTGCAGAAGGGCTCAGACAGATTAAGAGAATACACAAAAATGTGGCAAATGGATACAGAGTCGAGAAATGTATAATCAGACACTTTTGTAGAAAAAATAAAAACATAAGCAATTTTCGAAATGGAGAGAAAGTTCAAAATTCTGAGGTGCAAAGGGACTTGGGATTCTTCCTGCAGGATTCTCGAAAGTTTAATTTGTAGGTTGAGTTGATGGTGAGGAAGGCAAATGCAATGTTAGCATTAATTTCAAGAGATCTAGAATATAAAATCAAGGATGTAAAGTTGGAGCTTTAGAAGGCAATGCTGAGGCCTCACTTGGAGTATTGTGAGTAGTTCTGGGCACCTTATCTAAGTAAGGATGTATTGACTTTATAGATGGTTCAAAGGAGGTTCATGAAAATTATTCCAGGATTGAAAGGCCTATCATATGATTAGTGTATGATGGCTCTGGGCCTCTACTCACTGGAATTCAGAAGAATGAGGGAGGATCTCATTGAAACCTCCCAAATGTTGAAAGGCCTTGACAGATTGTGTGTGGAGAGAATGTTTCCTGTGGTGGAGGAGTCTAAGACCAGAGGACATCACCTCAGAATAGAGGGATGTCCATTTAGAATGGAGATGAGGAGGAATTTCTTTAGCCAGAGAGTGGCGAATCTGTGGAATTCGTTGCCACAGGTGGCTTTGGAGGGCAAGTTATTGGGTATTTTTAAGGCAGATGTTGATAAATTCTTGATTAGTCGGGCCATACAGGGAGAAGACAGTAGATTGGGGCTGAGCACAAAATGGATCAGCCATGATGAAATGGTGGAGCAGACTCGAAGGGCCAAATGGCCTAATTCTGCTCCTATATCTTATGGTCTTATACTTGAAAGTAAACAGAAGAGGATTAATGGGAACAACAGAGGGGGAAAAGTAGTAATACTGAAACTGTGAGATGCTGGAATTGTGAATCGCGAGAGAATGTTTGAAATACTGAGAAGATCAAGTAACATTTGTGGAGTGAGAGACAGTGAGTGGATAACATTATAATAGAGTGGCCAGTCCTGACGCAAACGGGAAAGGCTTGTTATCAAGAAACACCAGCATGGTAGTGTAGCAGTTAGCCTAATGCTTTACAGTGTCAACAACCCTTGTTCAATTCCTGCCGCTGTCTGTCAGGAGTCTGAAGTTCTCCCTATGACAGCGTGGGCTTCCTCTGGGTGCTGTGGCTTCCTCCCACATTCCAAAGGTGCACAGCTAACAGTTAGGTTTATTAACTATTGGCGTGCTATGTTGCTGCCAGAAGCATGCTGACACTCTTGGGTTGCCCCCAGCACATCCTCAGATTGTATTGACTGTTAACGCAAAATGACGCATTTCACTGTATATTTTGCCGTACATGTGACAAATAAAGCTAAAGTTTAACTGAAGTGGTTTAATTCAGTGTCAGATCCCATGGCTACAACGTGCCGAAGTGGAAGAAAAGATGTGGCTCTTCAAACTTACGATGGGCCTCATTGGAACTATTCAAGAGGAACAAAGTTGGACCTGGATCTCTCATTTATCTCAGAACTGCCTGGTTTGAAGGTCATCATTCTGTGACATTAACTCAGCTCCTTTCTCTCCACAGATGCTACCTCATCTGCTGAGCATTTTCAGCACTCTCTTTAATTTCAGAATTCATAGAGCTGATATGTTCTGCATTTCAGGTTTAAGTAACTTTTCATTTCTAGTTTCTCATTCATTTCCCTCTCTTTACACGAATCAGTCAGAACATACATAACTTGCATGCCTTCAGTACCCTCTCTTGGATGGCATCAACAATATATGTGTCACCTGACAAATCACAATCTCCATAAAATACCTCATGTCATTACATGTTGAGTTTCTATTTGTCCTTTGGATAGGTATATGGATGGAAGGGGTATGGGTGCAGGTTGAGGGGACCAGACAGAACAATAGTTTCGCACGGACTAGATGGGGCCTGTTTCTATGCTATAAAGTTCTATGACTTTGTTTTGCGAAAGACTGGTCTGGCCCCATTGCCGGGGAACATCATCCCTTTTGTGCCTTTTAAAAAATTTTGGGCAGAACACCTCTGACCACGTGTCAATCCAGACAATTTAATTCACTGAGTTTAAATTCTTCAGCTGCCACATTGGGGTTGAACTTGTACTCATGCACTATTCATTCAGTAACTTAACCATTACACTACCTCTGCTCCCCATGCCTGGGTGCTCAGAAACTGATGTACCGATAATGGAAATACTGCAGGACTAGCACCTGATCAGCTTCAATTACTTTTTTTTAAAAACTTGGAACGGACTCCCTTTACCTGTTTTCAAATGTTTCTTCTGTAAATGAAGCTCATAAAGTTCTTTCTTCAAACTTTCCTTTAATTCCTCTAATTTCCTTGAAAGAAAAACAGGGAAAAATTCAATCCTGAGAAATTAATTCATGTAACGCCAGGCTTTGTGCAGTACTAAATCCAATTTCCAAACTCAAATTGTGAAAGAAATTTGAGGACTTCTAGTGTACTAGCTCCTTTTGCAGATTAATACCACCCAGTCTCTTACCATTTAAAAGCAACTACTTTATTTGCAAATGTATGCTATCCTACTTTAAAAACAATCAATCTACTGTACCTGGATAATCTAAGCATATTAACTTTGAAATCCATGCTCACATTTTCTAGACCTTCCCCAGCATATTAACCTTGCAATACCATTTTGCTTTCTCGGTCACCCTTCATTTTTTAACAACCCTTAATTCAGCTTGCAGTCAATGTATGCCTCATTGCTTTGGAACTAGCTCCTTTTTTTGAAATTATCTTCATATACCCAGATTTACCATTCTTTACCATTCATAAATATGCTATATTGTTGGTTGAGATCATCTTTATTAAGGATGTAATATGAAGATAAAGGTTTCATAGAATTTTCTGTAGGAAAACTGTACTTTAATATTAAAATATTGAATTATCTGTTTAACTGAAGAAAAACTTAAAGAGAAATTCCAAAGACCCACTTAAATCGCCTTTACAACAATAAAGCTCTTGACCCAGCAATAAATATAATTCTAATAAATTTACTTTTTTTTCAAAAACAAAATTTTGGCTTTCAAAATACATAGTAGGTTACATGGTCGGCACAACATTGTGGGCTGAAGGGCCTGTATTGTGCTGTAGATTTATATGTTCTTTGTTCTATGTTCTTATATAGACCATGGATCAATCTCAATGCTTGTGCTTTCTCTACTCTGTGCCATGACATTTATTAAAATGATAAGAAATCTAAAAAAAAATCAGAGGAGATGAAGTGCTTGCAATTCTATGAAAGAAAATGAAGATTTTGTGAGGGAAAAGATAAGGTAAAGATTGAATTAATCATTAATGACAATTAATGTCCTTTTTTGTGATATCACTCTGGGGGAACATTGTATCATTTCTTAATGCATGTATTTCTAAATGATAATAAACGAGGACTGAGTGTCCTCATAATCTAAAAAGGTTTTGATTTCATTACATTTAAAAGCAAAAGGTGATGCATTTTATAATGAACTCAAATATCAATCTTGACAAACTAATAAAAACAGAAAAAACTGAATTATTAATTAAATCCAAACATATTCAAATCTAATTTATATCTTAAGCTTCTACACAATGTATGCTGATATGATAGTGAGGTGGTCATGATATTCCCAAAAATACTGTATGATTTTGACCTGTTTTGTGCATGATGCTCTTCTTTCTTTACAAACCACTCATATCTGCATCTTGCCAATATTTTGTCAATCAGCTGTTGATTGGGGCTTCCGATAGTAGTTAGTTTTTCATCTGTGCAAAGGGAAAATTAGGAAAAAATGCATTTTATAGAAAATACTATGCAGTGAAGTTTCACAAGGGTACATTCCTTAATAATTGAGTATGTACTACAAATTTTACAGAACAGTCAACAAAAGTAAAACATAACCACTGCATTAATTTCCTCTGATCCAACTGCTCTTCAATTTAACTTACATTGGTTTAAAGTTTCTGCACAGTTTTGATTGATTAGCCCCAAGGCATGAGGTCTGTGACCCGTTCTAATCTCCCCTCTCAAGGTTTTGCCAGATAAATGATTCTCAGCTGGATTTCTTCCTGTCCATTGTTTGGAAATAGGTGGCAAATTCATTTCCCTAGATATTGTATGTTTAATAGTGAAGCCTATGATGAAAATAGAGGAAAGTCAATAACATCTTGTTTGTTAAAGATACAATATTAAAATAAGAATCTTAAAAGTGAACCTTCTTTAATATTGTTAAAACTTTGCCAGCAAAGCTACTTATGCAAATTCTAAGCAAGAGTAAGTGAACAACTCCAGAAGATATACTGCCATTTTCAATTTAGTAAATGTACTTCAGCAGTCAGTTCATCATTCATGGCACTCCTGCCAGTTCAATGCAGAAACTCAAATAGACAGGCAACAGAAACATATGATTTGAATCTTATAGGCAGGGACACTTTTGCATAAACAGTGAGCTAATCCAAATTGTGAAATAAAGAAAAAGAAAACAGTGATCATCTTGAATAGAATTTAAATGTTTATTTGACTAAATGACCTTTTAACTATTACTGTAAGAAAGCAATTTAGTAATTCCGTCAAAGGGACAGGGATGAATCATGACAGAAAGTGTTCAGCCCAACTTTCTGTTAGAAAATCACCTAAATCCAGGCAGCTCTTTCCACTATCTTTTCTCCGATGTATTAGAGTTTCATTAACTATAAACATTGACTCAATACCTCTCTCCATAGATGCTTTCCAATCTGCTGAAGTGTTTCCAGCATTTACTGTTTTAGCTGGAGTGCTTGTTACCTGTTCAAGTGATATAATCTTGTTTATGAACTAACTAACAGTAATTATGCCACTGCGGCATTTCTCCAATGCAACACATCCTGCCGTCACATGAATTTCTAGTCAAACATGGTTAAAGATGCCGAGTCAACAATATAGTAGGGGCTAAGATATGAAGAATCAGAAGAGAAGTAGAAAGGACAAGAGATTGATTTGCAAAAAACATGGTGAATACAAGACCAAAGGGATATTATAGTGAACAATGGAGAACATTAAACTATGAAGATCATGTGACACAGGGATTAATCTGTTTGAAATAGATTATAAATCACTGTTAGCCAAATATGCAAAATAGACATTTTATATTTATGATGAAATGTAAATATTTTTAAAAGGATAGATTATTTCTGCACTAATAATTAAGCCAAAGTATGTTGCATATATGAATATTGATCTTAAGTGTAACATTCGTATTTTGGTTCTATGAGAAGCAGTAATTTCAGACCAATATTGTCATGCTGAATATACCAGACCTTCAAGGTCGCCAAACATTTTATTAGTTTTGTTTTAGTGATTAGTTTTGGTAATAATAATAGCGTTTCAATTATAAACATGTTCTGATTAAACACAGTTGAATTGTTAATAATTCAAATATTATCTCCTTATTAAAATGTTTTAAGCTTTATAGCAGGGAAAATGGTTCTTGGGCACTAATGAAGGAGCAATCCATTTCACAACCCACCAAATTTTGCTTGCCCTTGTAAAAAAATTGCAGCAGGAGGGGAAACAGGATAATGATTCACTCTATCCTGTTATGTTTTGTAACTTCAAAACATTAAGATAATTCAAAGGAAAACAAGGCAGCTGAGAGATGCAAGTCTTGGTTCATGTTTATTTAAGAGAGGTGCGCACATAGGATGTGCTAGCATCATGACATATGCAATTCACATATTTACATTTAACCCATAATGAATTATGTAAGCGAAGAATGCATAATCAAACAATTTACAATATTGCTCAAATATTACTGTAATGTTAAATACACAACACTCCTCCTTGCTTAACTATGTAATGCTCAGGGCTATGGGTTCGTGTTTGTCTAGGGGAAACACCGTCTGCCCGCCAAACCGTGTCTCACGTCTGCATAGTTGCTCTGTAATGCACCCTGGTACAAACTCACACATCAAATATCAGACAGCACACAATGTACGATTTACAGATTACACTTTATAAATCTTACTGGAACTAGAGATACAATATAAAAGGAAAGAAAAAGGTGTCTAACTTATCAGAGTTCAACCACTTCGTGCACAACTGTTGGAGCTCAATTAACAGGGTCTTCTTTCCACCATTCGATCTCCTCCGACCTCCTCGACCCGCCGCCTGGGACCAACCACGGTGGTCGACCAGAGCGCGTCCAGCACGTCCTTCCTCTTCGGTTCTCCTCCCGAAAGGCCCGTACACTGACCCAGGTTCCCACACATACAGATAGAATAACATAGCTTTTATTGGTTAGTTCCTCCATTACCTATAACTATAACCCAAACATTTCAGCTACAGAGAACATTACAAAGAAGCCATTTCATTATTACACTTCACAGAAGCCATTTTATAAATAGCAGTTAACAGTTAACATTACAGTTAATATTACTGAGAACGCTACAGCTATAAACTTCAACTTAATATAGAACACTATATAATACAACTACCATATACAGACATCCATTACATAGTAAAATTTTAAATTGTCCCATTCAGGCCTGAAGATTTAATCGCTGTGGATGATTTCTTGCTCTTGTGGGATAACATTTTTCCTGACAATGGGGGTTACTCTGCTTGTGAAGTTTCTGGCTGGGAAAACAATCTCAGGTCTGGGGCCTGTTTTGTGGTGGTTGTAGGAGTTCACACAGAGACTACAGTAAATGGCTCTAACAGCTGTGGACTCCTTTCTTCTCCTTCCAGTTTGTACACCTTGAACTTGGAAAGGTCCATTTAGTTCACTGGGATATTCACTTATCAATCCTTCAATTGCTCCCTTTACGATCTGATCTCTCCTCTTGGTTTCTTCATCCACAACATCATCTGACAAATCCTCTGTCTTTGTATCTCCTTTAACTCCTTTCTTTTTGGCCTCCCATTCACCCAACTGGACTTTGCTCATTGCATCTACTTTTGCAAACAGCTTTTTGTCTCCCATTTGACACGCATGCAATGACCTTAATGCATACAGAGTAGAATCTGGTTCTTTATACTCATAAAAGTCAAATGCTTGCAAGTTTCCTGGAGCTCCTTGAACTCTCTTCCAACTTAAAATCAAGCCACATTTCATAAGTAACACTTCATCAACATACCAAAAGCTTCCTCAAATATGTTTCCTACAACATCTGTTGTAGTTGGACCTCTGCCTTTTTTTCCACTTCAGATCTCACCCTTTGAGCTGCATCGTTCTTCCTTGGTTCAATATGCTTTCCAGCCAGAGGCACAGATTGGCATCAACAACTGTTTGTCCTCCGTTGGACAACAGTTCATGGTAGACAGCAAGGAGACAGTTGTGGCATCATCCAGTACCTTTCTTAATTCACTTTCATTACTCTGTTTCAAGGGATGTGGCATACAAATGGTAGGTGGATCTCCAATCAAGTTGTACTCATGAGCCCACAATGCTGGCCCTCCTGTTTTTACCATATACAAGCCTAATGTTGCTTGTTGGTTGTTGTATTCCACTGTTATGAATGCCATTCCCACAGGAATGCTCTTTTCTCCAGTACAAGTTCTAGTTGGATATCTGCAGGTTTCACTTCAGTATCTTTGAAATGCTGTTCAAACTCATTATGTAAAATGAGTGAAACGGCTGAGCCAAAGTTCAATATTATTTTAATTAGTTTACCATTCACTTCTGGTAAGAAGGCATTGTGTTTGGACACAGCAGCCTCTTGGGTGCCAACAAAAGGTGTTTTTTTTTCATTTTTAAACGTCTGTTTTACAATCACAAGACAATGCTGGACTCTGGGTACTGCAAGTATACCCAATCAGTGAGCTGCTCGTTGCTGAAGGAGCTGGACTTGGTGTAGACCATGTTGATGCCTGCTATAGGAAGGCACTGAAGGCATCCAAGTTGGTGCACGAAGACGGC
Organism: Mobula birostris; assembly: GCF_030028105.1. Taxonomy (NCBI): domain Eukaryota; kingdom Metazoa; phylum Chordata; class Chondrichthyes; order Myliobatiformes; family Myliobatidae; genus Mobula; species Mobula birostris. The sequence continues at coordinate 61,278,062 of NC_092372.1, read as the reverse complement.
ATGCAGTGTAACCACAGATAACTGTCTTGGATACTTCTCTTGCGATTGCAAGACCGTGTTGGACATCGATAGTGTAAGATGTTGCCGGCCTGATTCCCTTGTTTGATGGAGAAACAGATGATGGGGGAGCTGCGTGGCCTCAGTTATAGTGAGGACTAGGCCTTAAGCTGCAGGCTTGCCTGCTGCTGCTGTCCAGGACAGGAGAAACCAGAGGTTATATAGTGTGGCATCCATGCTCGATTAGGGGCTGGCTTCTCCCATCAGTGCTTCCCAACCCACCCCCCCAATGTCTGATTGATGGAATGACAAGCTGAATTTTGTGTGTGTGTGTTCATCTACAGACTGCCAGAACTGCGCCATCAAATTGCAGGACATGTCATTCAGTGACTTGGCTATATATTTTTTTTTTGCGTGACTGTACATGTGCTCACTATCTTGAACTTTTTGTGTAAATTTTGCACCTCGGACCCAGAGGAACACTGTTTCATTTCGCAGTATTCATGCATAGTTGAATAATAATTAAACTTGAATTTGATTTGACTTTAACCTGATTTGTGATGCAAGCCACATTGCTTGTCAATTGTTAGTTTTCACACTGTAAATCACAAGGCCAGATAGCACTGTGTCATTCTCATCACTATCAGAATTTTCATCAAAAGCATGCAGATTAATGCTCTTTTTGAAACTGTACCTTTATTTTTTAATCCTTCTCTTTCATTTGCAGTCCATTTATATTTGTCTGCCCACCATGCTCTTTGCATGTGTCCTATTTTTTGCAATTTCTGCAAGCTTGCCATTCAATCTGCGTTGGTCTGATGTATGTGAGCCCCTGCCACAACAGTCACACAGTTTGTTCAGCCAGGCAAGTCTCCATCTGGATGCGGCAATTTTGTTCACGCTGACTTCCATTCCTGACATCAACTCAAATATGTTTCTGTCTGCTGTTTCCATTGATACAGCTATTTCAACTGCTCTTTTAAATGTGTGTTGTGGTTCATTTAAGAGGCATTTTAAAATGCTTTCTTGTAATATTCCACAATCTAAACAATCTTTCAGTGCATCTATAAGCCCATTATTGAACTGACAATGCTCAGACAACTTTTTCAATTCTGTTACATAGGCTGAAATGGAATGCCCTCCCTTTTGATTCTGATTATGAAACTTACAAGTGTTCTGCAGTCCACAATAATTTTGGTTCTAAATGTTCCTGTGTTACTTTCACAATATAAGCAGAGCTCATTTCAGCTAGTTTGGTTAGAGTAGTTAAACTTCAAAGCAAACTGAATGCTCTTAAATCCACTGCACTCAGCAAAACTGGCACTTGTTTCTCATTGGCTATTCCATTTGTTTCAAAAATACTGCTCAATCTGTTCAGTATATAAAATCCACTTATCTCTTTTGTAATCAAATGCATCAATCTTTCCAAAGAAAGCAGCTATTTCTGCTTTCTTTATGATTATTATCACCCAGTACTCACCGTTTGCAAACCCATGAATTCTTCTGTATTCTGCCTTTTTTTAAACTCAATTGTGTCTTCCCTGCCGAAGAACATGTGCTCCGCTGCTTTTTTTTAAAACTCAACCAGTTCGCTGCATCTCAATGGATATGTAGTGGTCTCAGGTTCATTTTAAAATTACCTCGTCACCATTGTTCTGTTTTGTAACTTTAAAACATATAGAACATAGAACATAGAATAGCACAGCACAGTACAGGTCCTTCGGCCCACAATGTTGTGCTGACCTTCAAACCCTGCCTCCCATATAAGCCCCCAACTTAAATTCCTCCATATATCTGTCCAGTAGTCTCTTAAACTTCACGAATGTATCTGCCTCCACCACTGACTCAGGCAGTGCATTCCACGTACCAACCACTCTCTGAGTAAAAAACCTTCCTCTAATATCCCCCTTGAACTTCCCACCCCTTACCTTAAAGCCATGTTCTCTTGTATTGAGCAGTGGTGCCCTGGGGAAGAGGTGCTGGCTATCCACTCTATCTATTCCTCTTATTATCTTGTACACCTCTATCATGTCTCCTCTCATCCTTCTTCTCTCCAAAGAGTAAAGCCCTAGCTCCCTTAATCTCTGATCATAATGCATACTCTCTAAACCAGGCAGCATCCTGGTAAATCTCCTCTGTACCCTTTCCAATGCTTCCACATCCTTCCTATGGTGAGGCGACCAGAACTGGACACAATACTCCAAGTGTGGCCTAACCAGAGTTTTATAGAGCTGCATCATTACATCGTGACTCTTAAACTCTATCCCTCGACTTATGAAAGCTAACACCCCATAAGCTTTCTTGACTACCCTATCCACCTGTGAGGCAACTTTCAGGGATCTGTGGACATGTACCCCGAGATCCCTCTGCTCCTCCACACTACCAAGTATCCTGCCATTTACTTTGTACTCTGCCTTGGAGTTTGTCCTTCCAAAGTGTACCACCTCACACTTCTCCGGGTTGAACGCCATCTGCCACTTCTCAGCCCACTTTTGCATCCTATCAATGTCTCTCTGCAATCTTTGACAATCCTCTACACTATCTACAACACCACCAACCTTTGTGTCATCTGCAAACTTGCCAACCTACCCTTCTACCCCAACATCCAGGTCGTTAATAAAAATCACGAAAAGTAGAGGTCCCAGAACAGATCCTTGTGGGACACCACTAGTCACAATCCTCCAATCTGAATGTACTCCCTCCACCACGACCCTCTGCCTTCTGCAGGCAAGCCAATTCTGAATCCACCTGGCCAAACTTCCCTGGATCCCATGCCTTCTGACTTTCTGAATAAGCCTACCATGTGGAACTTTGTCAAATGCCTTACTAAAATCCATATAGATCACATCCACTGCACTATCCTCATCTATATGCCTGGTCACCTCCTCAAAGAACTCTATCAGGCTTGTTAGACACGATCTGCCCTTTCACAAAGCCATGCTGACTGTCCCTGATCAGACCATGATTCTCTAAATGCCCATAGATCCTATCTCTAAGAATCTTTTCCAACAGTTTTCCCACCACAGATGTAAGGCTCACTGGTCTATAATTACCCGGACTATCCCTACTACCTTTTTTGAACAAGGGGACAGCATTCGCCTCCCTCCAATCCTCTGGTACCATTCCCGTGGACAACGAGGACATAAAGATCCTAGCCAGAGGCTCAGCAATCTCTTCTCTCGCCTCATGGAGCAGCCTGGGGAATATTCCGTCAGGCCCCAGGGACTTATCCGTCCTAATGTATTTTAAGAACTCCAACACCTCCTCTCCCTTAATATCAACATGCTCCAGAACATCAACCTCACTCATATTGTCCTCACCTTCATCAAGTTCCCTCTTATTGGTGAATACCGAAGAGAAGTATTCATTGAGGACCTCACTCACTTCCACAGCCTCCAGGCACATCTTCCCACCTTTATCTCTAATCGGTCCTACCTTCACTCCTGTCATCCTTTTGTTCTTCATATAATTGAAGAATGCCTTGGGGTTTTCCATTACCCTACTCGCCAAGGCCTTCTCATGTCCCCTTCTTGCTCTTCTCAGCCCCTTCTTAAGCTTCTTTCTTGCTCCCCTATATTCCTCAATAGACCCATCCGATCCTTACTTCCTAAACCTCATGTATGCTGCCTTCTTCCACCTGACTAGATTTTCCACCTCACTTGTCACACATGGTTCCTTCACCCTACCATTCTTTATCTTCCTCACCGGGACAAATTTATCCCTAACATCCTGTAACAGATCTCTAAACATCGACCACATCTCCATAGTACATTTCCCGCAAAAACATCATCCCAGTTCACACCTGCAAGTTCTGGCCTTATAGCCTCATAATTTGCCCTTCCCCAATTAAAAAATTTCCTGTCCTCTCTGATTCTATCCTTTTCCAAGATAATGCTAAAGGCCAGGGAGCGGTGGTCACTGTCCCCCAGATGCTCACCCACTGAGAGATCTGTGACCTGACCCGGTTCGTTACCAAATACTAGATCTAGTATGGCATTCCCCCTAGTTGGCCTGTCCACATACTGTGACAGGAATCCATCCTGGACACACTTAACAAACTCTGCCCCATCTAAACCCTTGGAACTAATCAGGTTATTAGGGAAGTTAGAGTCACCCATGATAACAACCCTGTTATTTTTGCACCTTTCCAAAATCTGCCTCCCAATCTGCTCCTCTGTATCTCTGCTGCTATCAGGGGGCCAACAGAATACCCCCAGTAGAGTAACTGCTCCCTTCCTGTTCCTGACTTCCACCCATATTGACTCAAAAGAGGATCCTGCTACATTACTCACCCTTTCTGTAGCTGTAATAGTATCCCTGACCAAAAATGCCACCCCTTCTCCCCTTTTTCCACCCTCTCTATCCCTTTTAAAGCACTGAAATCCAGGAATATTGAGAATCCATTCCTGCCCTGGTGCCAGCCAAGTCTCTGTAATGGCCACTACATCATAATTCCATGTATGTATCCAAGCTCTCAGTTCATCACCGTTGTTCCTGATGCTTTTTGCATTGAGGTACACACATTTCAGACCTTCTACCTTACTGTCTTTACACCGTTTATTCTGCTTCTCTTTCCTCAAAGCCTCTCTGTATGTTAGATCTGGCTTTACTCCATGCACTTCTTTCACTGCTCTATCGCTCTGGGTCCCATCCCCCTTGCAAATTAGTTTAAACCCTCTCGAACATTGCTAGCAAACCTACCTGCAAGGATATCGGTCCCCCTCGAGTTCAATTAATTTAAAGGAAAACAAGAGAGCCGAGAGATACGAGTCTTAGTTCGTGTTTACTTTAAGTGAGTTGCACACATATCACGTGGTAACATACACAGTTCACAGATTTTTATATATAATCCATAACGAATTATTTAAAAGAACAAGAATGCTTAATCAAACAATATATTTACAATATTACTCAAATATTACTGGAATATTAAATGCACAACACATCCATTTTGCACAACTGACCAAGATTGTTTTCCTCTCCAAAGCCTAAAAAGTCCAGAAAATCTGCCAATCCATCATGAACAAAATCCCAGATTTGCTGGATTACCTGCTATTATAACTTGCTTATTGTGATAAAAGGTCAATCCAGAATTTGAAAAAGCAGGATCACTTTTGGAAGAATCTTATTGCATGAATCTTCCCTTTCAAGGTTTACATATGAAATCTGGGTTATTCCAGGTTTAAAATCGATGAAAGGAGTACACATATTGTAACAACAAACTGCATTCCAATAGCATCCTGACTTTTACTTTGAATCTGAGGCATAGGGAGTGGAGCTAAGCATCAATTCAATTGGCATGCTTGTTATTGATTGCACAAACCCATTTTGCCACTCGGAAACCCTAGACCACACATCCCTTTATAAGAGCAGTCAGTGTCCAAATTACTGCCATTCAGAAGCATGCAAATTTAAAACTGGGGCCACATCTATCCATTCATGATGAAAACCCTCATGTTCATCCTATACAGAATAGGCAAATGATGTTTCCATTCAAAAAATGCATTCTGTGCTGAAAGATATTTTTAGAATTCTTAGCAGCTACTTATGCTAACAGCTTGTGCACCTGTGCTGAAATAGCACCTTCTTCTTAACAAACTCTTGGCACCGAAGATGATTTGCTGTTTTTTTAGGCTCTGAAATTACATTGCAGTTAATGCTGCTGCCAGGAACCCAGGTTCTGTCCTGAATTCAAGTCCTCTCTGCGTTTTCTGTCGTGTTCTCCTCATAACTTTGTGGTTTTCCTCCCTATCCCAAAAATATGTTTTGACTAAATAGCAACCATAAAGTAATCCATCATTTAGGTAAGTGATGAAAGTAATAAAGATGAGTTGAGAGCAAGTTTCATGAGGTACTGAGAATAATTAAAAGGTGCAAAATGGGACTGATGGGATTGCTTTGCTAAGAGCCAGCATGGACATGATGGGCTGAATAGCCTTTTTCTTAATGTAATCAGAAGGTAAATAAGCCAGGGGGCCATTGGGGGAACTGCAACAAAAAGGCAGGAAGTACCTGACAAGGTAAATAGGTGGATAGTTTGTGAAGTGGTGCACTCTTTCCCCCACTTACATAGGGCTTCAGTGTGGTCAGGATGCAGGGCCCCAAAATAATTCCTTGTAAGTGGCATCACAGGGTCATAAAGAGAGCTTTTAGCACATTGACCTTCATAAATCAGAGCACTGAATACTAGAGTTACGATGTTATGTTGAACTAGTAAAAGACATAGGTGAGGCCAAATTTGGAGTACAGGTACTGCATACCATTCCAGTCACCTACCTGCAGGAAAGATATCAATACGATTGAAAGAGTACAGAGGAAATTTACAAGGATGTTGCCAGGACTTGAGAACATGTGTTATAGGGAAAGGTTGAATAGGTTAGAACTTCATTCCCTGGAATGTAGGAGAATAAGGAAAGATTTCATAAAGGTATTAAGGATTATTAGGATTATAGACAGGGTGAATGTGATGCAAGCATTTTCTCCTCAGGTTGGGTGAAACTACAACAAGAGGTCATGGATTAAGGTGAAAGATGAAATATTTAGGGGGATGTTCATCACTCGGACGGTGGTGTGATAAATGCCTGAAATCAAACAGGAGTTTTATCATGTCCACACAAGGTGGCCTGTGTTAGCACAGCAGACCTTGTCAGTGGTGTCAACAGTGCAGTGGGCAAATGACCCATTTTGAAGGCCTGTAACAGTCGCAACAGCCAGTGCTAAGAGCTGACACGATGAAATGGGGCCAATGCTTCAACACCTGTTTTTTATGATTACAAGAGGCAGATCCTTTAACCAGGATACACTTACAATGTCAGTTCATCAATTCTGCATTGCATGTCAACAGAAAGATACATAAGTTTAGTGGATGGACACATGAAAATCATGGCAATAGATTTCATTACTCTGGAAAACAGTTGATTTCTTTGCCTTGCTACTGTCACCCCAAAGGAGAATATTCTTGAAGACAATGACTGAAATCAAGCTAAATGTCCAGTTAGAAGACCTTGAGGTAGTGACCTACTTACTCTTAATTTCACTCAAAGAAGCATCAAACAAAAGCAGAGGCACTATCAAACTCACTGGAGTTCTTTGAGGATATAATGAGCACAGTGGATAGAGAGGAATAGATGAATGTTGTATACTTGAATTTCCAGAAGGAATTGGATAAGGTGCTACATAAAAGGCGTATCCGTAAGATAAGAATACAAGGACTTGGGGATAATGTTTTGGCAGGTACAGTGGATTGGTTAACCAACAGAGGCAGAGAGTTGGGGCATTAGCATGGGGCTTTCTCTGGTTAGCAACCAGTGATGAATAAAGTGCTGCAGGGCCCATTACTGGGCCTGCAACTGTTACTATATACATTAACTATTTAGAAGATGAGACCAAGCACAGCATATCTAAGCTTACTGCGTGGAAAGCACATTGTGCAGAGGATGCCCGGAGTCTGCAGAAAGGTATACAGTAGATAAGTTAAATGAGTGGGTAACAATCTGGCAGATGGAGTATAAAGTTGGTAAATGTGAGGTCATCCACTTTTGGAAGGAGAAATAGAAGAACCGATTATTATTTGAATGGTGAAAGATTGCAGCATGTTTTTGCATAGAAGGATTTGGGAGTACGTGTGCATGAATCACAAAAGGTTGGTTTGCAAGTGCAACCGTTTATCAAGAAGGCAAGAATGGAACATTGTCTTTATCACTAGATGGAATGAATTTAAATACATAGAGGCTAAGCTGTACAGGGTACTGGTGAAGCCACAACAGTGGTACTGCATGAGGTTCTGGTCTCTTTTCTTAAGAAAAGATTTACTGGCTTAGGAAGTGGTGCAGAAGAGGTTCACCAGGTTGATTCTGGGGATGAGGGGGTAGTCAATGCTGAGAAACTGAGCTGCTTAGGGTTATATTCACTGGAATTCAGATGAATGACAGGGAATCTTATAGAAACAAAGAAAATTATGAAAGGGATACTGTAGATAAGAGACAGGCCAGAAAGTTGTTTGCACTCAAAGGTGAGACTAAGGATGGAGATGAGGAGGAGCTGCTCTTCTCAGAATAGTGAATTTGTGGAATTCACTGCCTGGGGAAAACACGAACATGAACACGAACATACACACAAACGTTGAGCACCCTTTATCCAAAAATCTTGGGGCCAGAGGTGTTTCAGATTTTGTATTTTTTCAGATTTTGGAATATTTGCATCTACATAATGAGATACTTTGCGGACGGGACCCAAGTCTAAACACGAAATCCATTTATATTACTTATACAGCTTATACATATAAACTGAAGATAGTTTTATGCAAAATTTTTTAATAATTTTTGTGCGACAGTAAGCAGTCTTTGTCTTACATATGTACTTAACAGTAAAAATTATTACATACCATTAATATAAATAAAATATGCCAGGTAACAAAAGCAGCATCATCAGAAAACCTGAATCAGCAGATGAACAACAACAAAAGGCAGGCTTTCATCCACTTACGATGCACAGTTTGATTAAAAGGTTACAGTATATTGTCTTTGTATTTTTTTTTAGGTTTATGACAGGTATTAAAGCAAAAGATTGAATTAATTACAAGTAAATGTAATGAAAATTGAAAAAAGTTAACATTTTATTTTTAGGACAATAATGATGCTGGTCATGCTTGCCCTTCAATTTCTCTGCTTCTTCATAATCACACTTTATCACAAATCTTTAAAAATTTAATGTCATACCATTGCTTAAATTTCTGCAACCAGCCTGTTGAATATTCACAATTTCCTTCGATTTTCAGTTCATCATGATAGATCGTTCCTTATTTCATGACCAGCATACTGTTAAGCGGCATATGTTCACTCCAGCAGTGATGAATCCACTCTTTCAATACACAATCGAGATCTTCATTTTTCACTTCATGCAGTGTTTTCTATTTTTCATTAATTTCTGTCCATTATTTTCAGCCTAGAACTTTAACAGCTTGTCCTTCTGTTTTTTCAGGTCATAGATGGAGGTTGTTCCAACACCGTGATCCTCTGTCAGATGCTTCACTGCTGACAATTTTTTCCAACAAATTAACTTTCTGTGTTGTAGATAAACATAAATGCTTCCCCTTTTTTCCCTCACTGTTATCCATAGGGTAACTGCAGACCCTTTTGACATTTTCAACAATATCTTCACAGCACAGAGCAACTAAGCACAAATCACATGGTAACCACTGTGAGTAAAGCACAAAGGTCTGGTGACCAAACAAGCAGGCGCCAACAGGGCCCCACTCAAAGTACATGAAGTCACTTCTCAGAACTGACTGTGATGCACAGAGATCTGCATATCATCTGGGAACCTTCCCAGTGCCTTGTGGAACCTTCCATTAGTGTTGTCACGTCAGCACTCCAAAAAAAATTCGGAGTCCAGTAGTTTTCAGATTTTGGATTTTTGGATAAGGGGTGCTCAACCTGTACATCTAAGGCACAGTTAGATAGATTTTTGCATGGTAGTGGAATTAAAGGGTTACGGGGAAAAGGTAGGTAGGTGGGGCAGAGTGTATGGCCAGATCAATCATGGTCTTAAAGAATGCAGGGTTGATTGGGCATTTTTCCTACTCTGCTCTTATTTCTAACATTCTTATGTTTTAAACCATTTTAAAAAACAAAAAATATGTGGAGTATTTTACCTCTTTAGAAGTATTTATCATTGAGAAGCTACTTTGTTGCCACAGTTGATAATATATCTTCACGTGGGTAAGTCATACACATGAAATAAACAAGGCTTAGCCAAGTATAAAGGACCCAGAGGTACAGTAGAAGAGAAGCCAAAGGACATTCCAATTAGGACAGAACTGTTATGATCTTGCACTGATCATACTAGAACACAAAGGAATTGAATATTTGGTACCAAAACTCCAAAAAAGCAAGTCAGGTGGTCTCTGTGACAGTCCTGCTCTACTTTAACTAACCAGCATGCAACACCTCACACTTGTGCAAGTTGAAACCCATTTGCCATTTACAAATTTATTAACCAACTACATTATCATAGAACATAGAAACTACAGCACAGGACAGGTCCTTTGGCCCATAATGTTATACCAAACTAATTAAATTAGTGAAAAAGAATCTAATACTTTCCCGGCATATATGACAAATAAATTCTTCTCGGGCTTATAGCAGGGTAGAGGAATCAATTTTAACCAATGTTTCAATGATGACCTCTGCCATCTTCATCAGGGATGATGCCTAGGCATGTCTAGTCCGGAGGTATATATAACCCCGTTGTCCGTCCCTCCTCATCCAAGCAGTCTTCCACTGTCCCACCTTGTTTACAATAGAATTCCAGTTCTTACTTGGAGTGAGATCTTCATCTTTGTTAAAATTCTTCTTCCCTAGTTTTATTTCAATGGCTTCCATCACCAGGCGATCCCAAAACCCACTGGCAGAGCACAGTAGTTTTGTGTCATCAAAGTCAATCCTATGGCCATTGCGAATGCAATACTTTGCTACTGTTGATTTCTCTGGGTAACCCCATCAGATACATCTCCTGTTCTCCTTGATGCGGTTTCCACTGTCTGGCAGATATACTCTGCTCCGCATTCATAGGGTATCCTGTAAACTCCAGCCATCCTGTGTCCCAGGTCATCTTTGACTCTCATAAGCTGTGATTTGAGCTTCCTTACGGGTCTGTGGACGGTATTGATCCGGTATTTCTTCAGGATCTTAGCGATCCTTCCAGAAACTGTGGAAATATAGGGAAGACAGGCGGCAGTGATGGGTTCCTCCTTGTTGTTAGGCTTCCTGGTTCTGCTGTTGCCCCTTTTAAGGGCTCGATTGATTTCCTTCACCTTGTAGCCATTTGGAGAGTGTCCATGAAGAAATATGACAATTACGCACAACGTTCCTACAGAATGGCTGCAAGGTGAAGGACTAGGAATACCCAAGCATCACTCCTGATGAAGATGGCAGAGTTTGTCATCAAAACGTTGGTTAAAATTGATAACTGTGTGCAGTTGGAAGCCAGAGAAGAGCTTATTCATAATTAAGTTAGTAATTGAATGCCCAACTAAACTAATTCCTTCTGCCTACACTTAGTCCATATCCTTTGCCTTCCTTCACATTCCTGTGCCTGACTAAGAGCCTCTCAAACACCTCTATCCTATTTGCCTCCACCACCACCCCAGGCAGCCACCAGTCTGTGTAAAAACCTTGCCCTGCACATATTTGAATTTGCCCCCTCTCCTTTTAAATGCATACCCTCTGGTATTGAACGTTTCAGCCCCGGGAAAATCCGCATCAAACATTAATGGACCTCACACTAATTCCTGTGGCACACCACTGATCACAGGCGTCCAATCTAAAATGGTAAAATCACTATCACTTTCTGACTTCCATCACCAAACTAACTTTGCCCATCCCTCCCTGGATCCCATGTGATTTAATCTTCCAGACTCACCTACCATGTGGAATCTTGTCAAAGGCATGGCCATTTGGTCAACATCCACTGCCTTGCCCTCATCAGTCCTCTTTGCCACCCCTTCAAAGAACTCAATTAAATTTGTGAGACATGATCTCCCATGCATAAGGCCATGCTGATGATTCCTATTCAAAGTAAGTTTATTATCAAAGTACAAATATGTCATCATATACAACCCTGAGATTCATCTTCTTGTGGGCATACTCAATACATCAACGGAATAATAATAACCATAAGAGAATCAATGAAAGACTGCTCAACTTGGGTGTTCAACCAGTGTGCAGAAGACAACAAACTCCAAATGCAAAAAGAAAGAATAAATAAATAAATAAATGCATACATACATAAATATCAAGAACATGAGATGAAAAGTCCTGGAAAGTGAGTCCATTGGGTGTGAGAACATATCAATGATGGGACAAGTGAGGTTGAGTGAAGTTATCCCCTTTGGTTCAATAGCCTGATGGTTGAGGGGTAATAACTGTTCCTGAACCTGGTGGTATGCATCCTCAGACCTTGCCTTTCCAAATGATGGTAGATACTCTTCCTCAGAATAGCCATCTGTAACTTTCCCAACATTGTAGTTTGGCTCATTAAGCTGTAGTTCCCTGGCTTGTCCTTCCTCTCCTTTCCAAATAAAGGGATAACATTTTCCACCCTCCAGTCTTCTGGTAACTCAGCCATGGCTAAGGTTGATGTAAATATATCTACTAGGGTCCTTTCAGTTTTTTCCCCAGCTTTTCACAATGATCCTAGGATATTAGCCAGGTCAGATTTGATTGATCAAGTTAATATGCTTTAACACCATCAGCACACCCTCTTTTGTTGGATATGTTCGAGGATATCACTGTTCATTTTCCTTCTCTCCTGCGATCAACTGAGATGAGAAATATTCATGTAGGATATCACCCACCTCCTTTAATTCCACACATAGATGTCCATATTGATCCCCAAGGGGGCATATTTTCTCCTTAGTTACTCTTTTGATCTTAATGTAGAATTTCTTGGGATTATCTTGTATCTTATTTGCCCAAGCTATCCAATCTCTTTTTACCTTCCTGGTTTATCTTTTGTATACAATTTAATTTCTTATACTCCTCAAGGGATTGGCTTGATTCCAGCGGCCTTTACTTGTCAAGTGTCTCCTCCTTGTTCCTGACCAGAGCCTTATCAACCAAGGTTCCCGAAGTCTGATAGTCTTGCTCTTCATTCTAACTGGAACATGCTGTACCTGAACAATCCCCATCTCACTTTCCACTTTGAAACATCCTCTCCCAATTCAACCTTTTCAAGTTCCTGTCTAAAGCCTTCAAAATTAAATTCTTTAACATGTGGCAATTGATGGTGATGAGGTTAGAACTTCAGGGTAGCATGTAGAATGGTGAACTGGGCCAATGAACAGCAGGTAGTGATCAATGAGGCTGACTAACATGGAAAGAAAGAATAACATAAAAAGCATTGTTTGAAAACTATAGACACAAGAGATTCTGCAGATGTTGGAAATATTGAGCAACACACATAAATTGCTGAAGGAGCTCAGTAATTCATCTATATTAAGACTGTAGATGAGATGAGAAAAATTGGATGCCCATACACAGAAAGGTAACAGGATAATTTAATGAAACAATTACATAGTGAGTCTTGCATTATTAGGCAAACAAAATATAAAAGCAAAGGAATCATACCACAAAATAAGTCACTGTTTAGGTCGCAGCTGGGATACTATAAACCATTTTGGGCACCATACTTCAAGAAAGATAAAAGTAAATTACATTTACTGGGAATGAAAGATTTCAGATATGAGGAGGGTTTGGATAGTTGGGACAGATCAAGAAAGTTAATGTTTAAAAAGCCCTCTGGACTGATGATAACATTGCAGTCAATTCCTTGGTTTAACATCTGTTCTGCTAATGCACTGGATTCTAAACAGAATGATAAATTTGTTTTGACAGTCAGCACTGAGTTTCAAACATTGAAAAATTTGCTCAAATGCCACATTTTCTTAGAAGTCAGATGGATAAATTTTGAATAAAATATTTAAGTCACAATTTTGCAGTAATTAATAATTTTCAGACATGTTCCTAAGATAAGGTAAGCAACTTTTCTTCTTTTCTACTGTGTTTTATCTGGAAATGTAGAATGCAGCTGGTGTAAAGCAATAAACATAAAGCACTATCTAAAAAAAAATAGAATTCCATAGCAAAGTTCCTCACAATGGAATATAAGCAAAGCTTGAATCATTTTATATCAGAAACAGCTGTGAATACAACCAGGGCCAGGCTGTCCTGCCCTAAAATGTTACATTCATATCGTAAAAGATTATTTGTTGAATATTTTCTTCCACTGCCGAGCACCAAACTAATGTTTATGAGTCTATGAGTCTTTCTTTTTTAAAAACATCCTGTGACAAAACTGAAATTTCCAAAAGGGTCACAAAATTCCTCAAGCTAAGTATACTATTGCAACAATGAATATATCTCCAACAAAGGTAAAATTAACTCAGCAACTAACAGGAATGAGGAAAATAATGTAAAAATCTCCAAAGGAGAGAACAATTATGTACCACGTTGTATGACGTGGGCAATCACGGTCTTCCATCTGTCTTTAATCTGAGAAGTTCTAATCACCCCTTCAAAACTTTTAACTGCTTATCCCTTGATGTAAGTATCAACTGTGACTTTTTCTTCCATTAATTTTTCCCGTCACTGCAAGGCATTTGAGCTTCTCTTTCCTTAGTATATCCCAGAAATTCTAGCTGCCATTGCCTGATCAATGATATCAGCTTCTTATTCCAGCTTGTCACAACACTTCCTCATTTGTTACTCTGTGCTTGTACGTTACTTCCATCATTCTTCTCAAAAGCCACATTTCTGCAGCTTCCAGTCTTCCCTCATTTTGCTTTGATATTGTCCAGTATTTGTTTCCAGAGGTTAGTTTGGAATGAACATAGCACCGCAACACTCCCGAGTTTCGTACCCATGGAAATTACAGTATGTTTTTTAGTACCTTGCTCAAATGCTCAAATGTGGATTTAGCAATCCTCTCTTTGCAATTTCTTAGATGACTTTATCTAGTATTTCCTGGAGGTTCTTTTTTTTTTTAAGAAGTAACTATCAGCGCTGTGTTATCTGTGTTTTGTAGGTTGTCCAAATTATGGTGCCTGGAATACTGCTAATTCCTCTTAGAATTTTCTCACTATAAAGGTTAAATAGGTCTGGCAAGAGAACACATCCCTGTCTGACTCCCCTCTTATTCTGGACAAAATCACTTGTCTCATTTTCAACTCTCATTCCTGCTCTTTAATCCCAATACAAATTTCTGATGATTCTGATACCCTTCCCATCAACGTCCAAGTGCTGAAGGATTTTTATAAGTTCTTCATGTCTTACCTTTGGTTTAATCAATGAAACATAGGTATAGGTCTTTCTGGACCTCTATGGTGCACTCATAAATCATTCTAAGGATGAAGATTGCATTTTGCACTCCACTATCATCAATGAAGCCACACAGCTCTTGTACAATCTTTGGTTTCGTGCTTTTTCTTGCTCTCATCATGATGATTCATAGCAGGACTTTCACAACATGACTCATCAAACTAATTGTGCAATGTAACTCGCATTCAATTGCTCTAGGATCTTTTGGCAATGCAGTAAATACTGACTTGCTGATTTCCTCAAGTATTTCCCCGTTATCATCTATTTCATTCAGCAAATCCCTCAACCTTTCAATCTGGAAATCTTCCAGTGCTTCAGTCATTTATGTACCATCTGGTCCTAATGCTTTATTCTTTTTCCAGCTGCTCTGACTTCTGATTTCATAATCAGTGGGCCACATACGTTCCTAGTAATAGAGCATTACATAAGAACATAAGAAATAGGAGCAGGAGTAGGCCATCCAGCCCACTGAGCCTGCCCTGCCATTCAGTGACAGCATGGCTGATCTGTCTGTAAACTCAGCTCCATCTACCTACTTTTTCCCCATAACCCTTAATTCCCTTACTATGTAAAAACCTATCTAACTGCATGTTAAATATATTTAGTGAAGAAGCCTCAAATGCTTCCCTGGGCAGAGAATTCCACAGGTTCACCACTCTCTGGGAAAAACAGGTTCTCCTCATCTCTGTCCTAAATCTTCTCCCCTGAATCTTGAGGCAATGTCCCCTAGTTCTAGTCTCACCTACCAATGGAAACATCTTTCCTACTTCTATCTTATTTATCCCTTTCAAAATTTTGTATGTTTCTATAAGATCCCCTCTCATTCTTCTGAATTCCAGAGAGTATTGTCCCAGGCAACTCAATCTCTCCTCATAGGTTAACCCCTTCATCCCTGGAATCAACCTGGTGAACCTCCTCTGCACTGCCTCCAAAGCCAGTTTATCCTTCCTCAAGTATGGAGACCAGAACTGCACACAGTGGCCAATCCTGCCATCAGAAGTTTTGAGAGGAAAGAACTTCAACCAGGTCCACAGTATGAGGATAAAAGACAGCAGCTGGCCATGGCAGCATAATCGAGCTTTGACCAGCAACCAATCGGCGTCTGGGATTGATTAGTAAGACCAAATTAAAGGAAGGCGGGGGCAAGTCATCTGAGTGGGCAGAGTCAGAGTGGTGATCTTGAGGGTTTAGCACTTCGAGGCTTCACTCAGAGAAAGCAAAGATCTAGTTTTTTTTTTCCTTCTCTTCTTTATATCTGCTCAGTTAGGACAATAGGAATGCCAAGCAGGATGGTGAAACACTCCTTTTGCAGGATGTGGGGAGGCAGGGAGACCTCCAGTGTCCCTGATGACGATAACTGTGAGAAGTGCATCCAGCCACGGATTCTAATAAACCGTGTTGAGGAGTTCGAGCTGGAAATGGATGAACTCCGGATCATTTGGGAGCTGAAGGGGTAACAGATAGGACATATTGAGAGGTAGTTACACCCAAGGTACAGGACACAGAAAAATGGGTGACAGTCAGGAAGGGGAAAGGAGTTAAGAAGCCAGTGTGGAGAGTACCCCTGTGACCATGCCCCTCAAGAACAGGTAAATCACTTTGGATACTGTTGAGGGGTGGGATGACCTGCAGAGGTCAGGTTTCTGACACAGAGTCTGTATCTGTGACTCGGAAGGGAAGGTGGCGGGGGAGGGGAAGAGGCGCGCTGTGGTGATAGGGGATTTGTCAGTTAGGAGAGTGGACAGGAGGTTCTGTGGGTGAGAACGAGTTTCCCAGATGGTAAGTTGCCTCCCTTGTATCAGGGTCCAGGATACCTCGAACAACCAGACGCCGTGGCCCATGTAGGAACCAATGACATGGGTAGGATGAGTGATGAGACTCTGCATGGGGAGTTCAGGGAGTTACGTACTAAGTTAAATGGCAAGACCTCCAGCACTGTGATCTCAGGATTGCTACCTATGCCATGTGCAAGTGAGGGCATAAGATTTTTGGATCATTGGGCTCTCTTCCAGGGAAGGTGAGACCTGTACAGAAGGGACAGTTTGCACCTGAACTAAAGGAGGACTAATATCCTAGCGGGAAGGTTTGTTAATGCTGCACGGTCGGGTTTAAACTAGAGTTGCAGGAGGATGGGAACCAGAGTGCCAGAACAGTTAATGGAGAGGTTGTGAAGGTAGTTGTTGGTAAGACCTCAGACAAAGTTTGGAATCAAAACATTGAACATGGTGCAACTAGTGTCCTGAGCTGCCTATATTTCCAGACGAGAAGTATCGTAGGAAAAGCGGATTATAGTGCTGAGGATGAGGTAGCTGGTTTACAAACAGAGGCAATGTGTAATGAGGAGAGGCTGTTGATCGGGCAAGATTGCAATCAACAGAATGAGCTGCAACAAAAAAGGCGGACAAAATTGAGAGAGGTGAATACAATACTGAAGGTGTTGTACCTGACTGCACGCAGTATACGGAATAAGGTAGATGAACTTGCAGCACAGTTGTAGGTTGGCAGGTATGATGCTGTAGGCATCACTGAATCATAGCTGAAAGATTATAGCTGGAAGTTTAATGTCCAAGGATACACATCGTATTGAAAGGACTGGCAGGAAGGCCGAGAGGACAGTGTTGCACTGTTGGTAAAAAATGAAATCAAATCATTAAAAAGAGGTGACATAGGGTCAGAAGTGTTGAATCATTGTGGATAGAGTTAGAAACTGCAAGAATAAAAAGACTCTGATGGGAGTTGTATACAGATCCCCAAACAGTATCAAGGATGTGGCTTATAAATTACAACGGGAGATAGAAAATCCATGCCAAAAGGGTAATGTTACAGTAGTCATGGGGGACTTCAATATGCAAGTATATTGGGAAAATCAGGTTGGTGCTGAATTACAGGAGGAGGAATTTCTAGAGTGCTTACGAGATGGCTTTTTAGAGCAGCTTATGGTTGAGCCCACTAGACGATCAGCTATTCTGGATTGGGTGTTGTGCAATGAAACAGAATTGATTAGAGAGCTTAAGGTAAAAGAACCCTGATGGGCAAGTGATTGAATTCACCCTGAAAATTGATAAGGAGAAAGTAACAGTATTGCAGTGGAGCAAAGGGAATTACAGAGGCATGAGCGAGGAGTTGGCCAGAATTGATTGGAAAAGAACACTGGCAGAGATGACAATAGAGCAGCAATGGCTAGAATTTTGGAAGCAATTCAGAAGGCACAGCATATATACTGTACATCCCTTTTAAAAACCAACAAAACGCAACTGAAAAAGTAAGAAGGTAACGACGGAATACAAAAGTAAGTTAGCCAATAATATTAAAGAGGATACCAAAAGTTTTTTCATATACATAAAGTGTAAAAGACAGGTGAGAGTGAATAACAGATCACTAGAAGACAAGGCTGGAGAGGTAGTAACGGAAGACAAGGAAATGGCGGATGAACTAAATAAGTATTTTGCACCAGTCTTCACTGTGGAAGACACTAACAGTATACTGCAAGTTCCAGGCATCAGGGGTGTGAAGTTACCTTAACTAGAGAGAAGGTGCTGGGAAAATTGAAAGGTCTGAAGGTTGGTAAGTCACCTGGATCAGATGGTCTGCATCCCAGAGTTCTGAGAGGGGGCTGAAGAGATTGTGGAGGCATTAGTAATGATCTTTCAAGATTCATTAGATTTTGGAATGATTCCAGAAGATTGGAAAATTGCAAATGTCATTCCACCCTTCAAGAAGGGAAGAAGGCAGAAGAAAAGAAACTATAAACTAGTTAGTCTGACCTCAGTGGTTGGAAAGATATTGGAGTTGATTATTAAGGATGAGGGCTCAGGGTACTTGAAGGCTCATGAAAAATAAGCCATAATCAGCATGGTTTCCTCAGGGAAAATCTTGTCTGACAAATCACTGGAATTCGTTGAAGAAATAACAAGCACGATACACAAAGGAGAATCGGTTGATGTTGTGAACTTGGATTTTCAGAAGGCCTTTAACAGGGTGCCACACATGAAGCTGCTTAACAAGATACAAGCCCATGGTATTACAGGAATGATTCTAGCACGGATAAAGCAGTGACTGATTGTCAGGAGGGAAAGAGTGGGAATAAAGGGAGCCTTTTCTGGCTGGCTGCCAGTGACTAGTAGTGTTCCACAGGGATGAAGTACCACTGCATGAAATGCATCCAGCTGCACTCCTTGAAGACCGTGTTAGGGATCTGGAGCAGCAGCTGGATGACCTTTGACTTGTATGGGAGAGTGAGGAGATCATCGATCAGAGTAACAGGGAAGTAGTCACCCCTAAACTGCAAGAGGCGAGTAGCTGGGTGATGGTCAGGAGAAATGGAAATGTGAATAGGCAGTTAGTGCAGAGCACCCTTTGGCCATTCCCCTCAATAATAAGTATACCGTTTTGGATACTGTTGTGAGGGATGAACTCCCAGGGGAATGGAGACCAGGTTACTGGCACTGAGCATGGGGCTGTGGTGCAAAAGGGAAAGGAGGACGACAGGGGACTCAATAGTCAGCAGAACAGACAGGAGATTCTGCGAAGTGAACGGGACTCCCGGATGTTTTGTTGCCTCCCAGCTGCCAGGGTCAGGGATGTCTCAGATCGCGTCCACAGCATTTTGAAGAGGGAGGGAGAGCAGCCACACATCTTGGTAAATATTGGTACCAATGACATCGGAAGGAACTGCAAAGAGATCCGAAAGAGAATTTAGAGAGCTAGGCAGAAACCTGAGAAGCAGGACCTCCCGGGCAGTAATTTCTGGATTGTTACCTGTGCCAAGCGCCAGTGAGGGTAGAAACAAGTTGACTTGGCAGATAAATGCGTGGCTGAGAAGCTGGCACAGGGGGCAGGGCTTCAGGTTCTTGGATTATTGGGATCTCTTCTGGGGGAGGTATGACCTGTTCAAAAGTGACAGGTTGCACTTGAACTGGAGGGGGACCAATATTCTGATGGGCAGTTTTGTTAGAGCTGTTGGGGAGGTTTTAAACTAATTTGGCTTGGGGGGGAGGGGGTTGGGAATCGGAGTGATGGGATTCAGGATAGGATGATGGTTAAAAAAAAACCAAAGATAGCATGCAGTCAGACTGTTGGGAAAGGCAGGCAGATGATAGGACAAAATTGCAGCCAGCAGGAAGAGTATCAGTGCATTAGGGATGGCAGAATCAAAAAGGGTAGCAAACACAGCACTCAAAGTGTTATATCTCAATGCGCGGAGTATAAGAAATAAGGTGGATGATCTTGTTGCACTATTACAGATTGTCAGGTATGATGTTGTGGCCATCACTGAATCATGGCTGAAGGATGGTTGTAGTTGGGAGCTAAATGTCCAAGCTTATATGTTGTATTGGAGGAATAGGAAGGTAGACAGAGGGGGTACTGTGGCTTTACTGGTAAAGAATGGCATCAAATTAGTAGAAAGATGTGACAGGGTCGGAAGAAGTTGAGTCCTTGTGGGTTGAGTTAAGAAACAGCAAGAGTAAAAGGACGTTGATGGCAGTTATATACAGGCCTCCCAACAATAGCCGGAATGTGGACCACAGATTACAATGGGAAATAGAAAAGGCATGTCAAAAGGGCAATGTTATGATAGTCACGGGAGATTTCAACATGCAAATCAATTGGGAAAATCAGGTTGGAAATGGATCTCAAGAGAGTGAGTTTGTTGAATGCCTATGAGATGGCATTTTAGAGTAGTTTTCCATTGAGTCGACTAGGGGATTAGCTATACTAAATTGGGTGTTATGTAATAAACTAGAGGCTATTAGGGAGCTTAAGGTAAAAGAACCCTTAGGAAACAGTGATCACAATATGATGGAGTTCAACTTGAAATTTGATAGGATGAAAATAAATTCTGACAGAGCAGTTTTTCAGTCGAGTAAACAAAATTACACTGGTGTGAGAGAGGAGTTGGTCAAAGTAAGTTGGAAGGAGATGCTGGCAGGGATGACAGCAGAGCAACAATGGCGTGAGTTTCTGGGAAAAATTAGGAAAGTGCAGGATAGATTTGTTCCAAAAGCAAAAAAAATACTCAAATGGCAAAATTGTACAAGTCAGAGCTAATGTAAAAGCAAAAGAGAGGGCATATAAGAAAGAAAAAATTAACAAGAAAATAGGGGATTGGGAAGATTTTAGAAACCCACTGAAAGCAACTGAAAGAATCATTAGGAGGGAAAAGATGAAACATGAATGCAAGCTAGCAAACAATATCAAAGTGGATAGTAAGAGCTTTTTCAAGTATGTAAAATATATGAGAGATGAGAGTGGATAAAGGACCAATAGAAAATGAGGCTTGAGAAATAATAACAGGGGACAAGGAGATGGCAGATGAACTAAATGAGTATTTTCCATCCGTGCAACACACATCAAAGTTGCTGGTGAACGCAGCAGGCCAGGCAGCATCTCTAGGAAGAGGTGCAGTCGACGTTTCAGGCCGAGACCCTTCGTCAGGACTAACTGAAGGAAGAGTGAGTAAGGGATTTGAAAGTTGGAGGGGGAGGGGGAGATCCAAAATGATAGGAGAAGACAGGAGGGGGAGGGATGGAGCCAAGAGCTGGACAGGTGATAGGCAAAAGGGATACGAGAGGATCATGGGACAGGAGGTCCGGGAAGAAAGACATGGGGGGGGGGGGACCCAGAGGATGGGCAAGGGGTATATTAGAGGGACAGAGGGAGAAAAAGGAGAGTGAGAGAAAGAATGTGTGTATAAAAATAAGTAACAGATGGGGTACGAGGGGGAGGTGGGGCATTAGCGGAAGTTAGAGAAGTCGATGTTCATGCCATCAGGTTGGAGGCTACCCAGACGGAATATAAGGTGTTGTTCCTCCAACCTGAGCGTGGGTGCCCATAGCTACACCTTTAGTTTGGAGGAAGTGGGAGGAGCCAAAGGAGAAATTATTAAGAGTAAGGACTAATTCCGCTAGACGGAGCAGAGTGGTGGTAGATCAATCTATGTCTGCCTTTTTGTTGGCTTTGTGGAACAATCTATGTTCCGTGCCTATTCTGGTATCTGTCCCCCACTTTTCCTTCACTACATCGACGACTGCATCGGCGCTGCTTCCTGCACGCATGCAGAACTTGCTGACTTTATTAACTTTGCCTCCAACTTTCACCCTGTCCTCAAGTTTACCTGGTCCATTTCCGACACCTCCCTCCCCTTTCTAGATCTTTCTGTCTCTGTCTCTGGAGACAGCTTATCCACTGATGTCTACTATAAGCCTACTGACTCTCACAGCTATCTGGACTATTCCTCTTCTCACCCTGTCTCTTGCAAAAACGCCATCCCCTTCTCGCAATTCCTCCGTCTCCGCTGCATCTGCTCTCAGGATGAGGCTTTTCATTCTAGGACGAGGGAGATGTCTTCCTTTTTTAAAGAAAGGGGCTTCCCTTCCTCCACTATCAACTCTGCTCTTAAACGCATCTCCCCCATTTCACGTACATCTGCTCTCACTCCATCCTCCCGCCACCCCACTAGGAATACGGTTCCCCTGGTCCTCACCTACCACCCCACCAGCCTCCGGGTCCAACATATTATTCTCCGTAACTTCCGCCACCTCCAACGGGATCCCACAACTAAGCACATCTTTCCCTCCCCCCCCCTCTGCATTCCGCAGGGATCGCTCCCTACGCAACTCCCTTGTCCATTCGTCCCCCCCATCCCTCCCCACCGATCTCCCTCCTGGCACTTATCCATGTAAGCAGAACAAGTGCTACATATGCCCTTACACTTCCTCCCTTACCACCATTCAGGGCCCCAAACAGTCCTTCCAGGTGAGGCAACACTTCACCTGTGAGTCAGCTGGGGTGATATACTGCGTCCGGTGCTCCTGATGTGGCCTTTTATATATTGGTGAGACCCGACGCAGACTGGGAGACCGCTTTGCTGAACATCTACGCTCTGTCCGCCAGAGAAAGCAGGATCTCCCAGTGGCCACACATTTTAATTCCACATCCCATTCCCATTCTGACATGTCTATCCATGGCCTCCTCTACTGTAAAGATGAAGCCACATTCAGGTTGGAGGAACAACACCTTATATTCCGTCTGGGTAGCCTCCAACCTGATGGCATGAACATCGACTTCTCTAACTTCTGCTAATGCACCACCTCCCCCTCGTACCCCATCTGTTACTTATTTTTATACACACATTCTTTCTCTCACTCTCCTTTTTCTCCCTCTGTCCCTCTAATATACCCCTTGCCCATCCTCTGGGTCCCCCCCCTTGTCTTTCTTCCCGGACCTCCTGTCCCATGATCCTCTCATATCCCTTTTGCCTATCACCTGTCCAGCTCTTGGCTCCATCCCTCCCCCTCCTGTCTTCTCCTATCATTTTGGATCTCCCCCTCCCCCTCCAACTTTCAAATCCCTTACTCACTCTTCCTTCAGTTAGTCCTGACGAAGGGTCTCGGCCTGAAACATCGACTGCACCTCTTCCTAGAGATGCTGCCTGCCCTGCTGCGTTCACCAGCAACTTTTATGTGTGTTGCTTGAATTTCCAGCATCTGCAGAATTCCTGTTGTTTGCGTTTAAATTTTCCTTCCGTCTTCACTGTGGAAGACACTAGCAGTGTGCCAGATGCTGAAGGGTGTGAAGTAGGGAATTGAGTGCAGTTACTATTACAACGGAGAAGGTGCTCAAAAAGCTGAAAGACCTAAGGGTACACAAGTCACCCGGACCAGATGAACCTGAGGGTAGCGGTAGAGATCGTGGAGGCATTAGTAATGATCTTGCAAAAATCATTGAACTCAAATATGGTGTCAGAGGACTCGAATATTGTAAATGTCACTATACTCTTTGAGAAATGAGGAAGGGAGCAGAAAGGAAACTATAGGCCAGTTAGCCTGACCTCACTGGTTGGGAAGATGTTAGAGCCGATTGTTAAGGATGAGGTTATGGAGTACTTGGTGACACAGAACAAAATAGGACAAAGTCAGTATGGTTTCCTTAAGGAAAATCTTGCCTGATTAACCTGTTGGGATTCTTTGAGGAGATTACAAGTAGGATAGATAAAGAGGATGCAGTGAAGGTTGTATATTTATACTTTCAGAAGGCCTTTGACATATGAGGATGCTTAAGGGCCCATGGTATTATAGGAAAGTTATTAACATGGTTAAAGCATTGGCTGATTGGTAGGAGTCAGCGAATGGGAATAAAAAGATCGTTTTCTGGTTTGCAGCCAACGACTAGTGGTGGTCTGCAGGGGTTGTTGGGGGACCACTTCTTTTTATGCTGTAAATCAATGACTTATATGATGGAGTAGATGGCTTTTTTGCCAAGTTTAAAGATGATACGAAGATTGGTAGAGGGGCAGGTCATTTTGAGGAAACAGGTAGGCTGCAGAAGGACTTAGGCAGATTAGGAGAATGGGCAAGAAAGTGGTAAATGAAATATAATGTTGGAAAATGCATGGTCATGCACCTTGGTAGTAGAAATAAATGTGCTGACTATTTTCTAAACAGGGAGAAAATCCAAAAATCTGAGATACAAAGGGATGTGATGCTGAGGCTTTATAAGTCACTGGTGAGGCCTCACCTTGAGTATTGCGAACAGTTTTGGCCTCCTCATTTAAGAAAAGATGTGCTGGTGGAGGAGAAGGTTCATAGGAGGTTCACAAGGATGATTCTGGGAATGAAAGGGTTATCATATGAGGATGTTTGATGGCTCTGGGCCCGTGCTGGAATTTAGAAGGATGGGTGGGGATCTCATTGAAACCTTTCTAATATTGAAAGGCCTAGACAGAGTAGATGTGGAAAGGATATGGTGAGGGAGTCTAGGACAAGGGAGCATAGCCTCAGGATAGAGGGGCATCTATTTAAAACAGAGATGCACAGAAATTTCTTTAGCCAGAGGGTGGTGAATTTGTGGAATTTGTTACGACAGGCAGCTGGAGGCCAGGTCATTGGGTGTATTTAAGGTGGAGATTGATAGGTTCTTGATTGGACATGGCATCAAAGGTTACGGGGAGAAGGCTGGCAAATGGGGCTGAGGAGGGGGAAAAAAGATCATCCACGATGGAATGGCAGAGCAGACTTGATGGGCCAATGGCCCAATTCTGCTCCTATGTCTTAAAAGACCATAAGATATAGGAGCAGAAGTAGGCCATTCAGACCATCGAGTCTGCTCCGCCATTCAATCATGGGCTGATCCACTTCATCCAGTCATCCCCACTCCTCCGCTTTCACCCCATACCCTTTGATGCCCTGGATAATCAAGAACCTATCTATCTCTGCCTTAAATACACCCAATGACTTGGCCTCCACAGCCGCTCGTGGCAACAAATTCCACAGATTTACCACCATCTGATTGAAGTAATTTCTCTGCATCTCAGTTCCAAAACAATGTCCTTCAATCCTGAAGTCATGCCCTCTTGTCCTAGAATCCCCTACATTGGGAAATAACTTTGCCATATCTAATCTGTTCAGGCCTTTTAACATTTAGAATTTATAGGTATGTGCTAGGACCGATTCTTTTTACGTTATATGTCAATGATTTGGATAACGGAATTGATGGCTCCGTTGCGAAGTTTTCAGGCAATATGATGATTGGTGGAGGGGCAAGTAGTTTTGAGGAAGTAGAGAGGCTACAGATGGACTCAGACAAATTAGGAGAAATGGCAAAGAAATGCCAGATGCAATAGAGTGTCGGGAACTGTATGGTCATGCACTTTAGTAGAAGATATTAAAGGGTTGACTATTTTCCAAATGGAGAGAAAATACAAAAATCTGAGGAGCAAAAGGACTTGGGAGTCCTTGTGCAGGTTTCCCTGAAGGTTAACTTGCAGGTTGAGTCTGTGGTGAGGAAGGCATATGCAATGTTAGCATTCATTTCATGAATGAAATAAATGTGCTGAAACTGGAGAGGGTTCAAAGGTGGTCTAAAAAATGATTCCAGGATTGAATGATTTATCACACGAAGAGCATTTGATGGCTCCGTGGCTGTGTTCACTAGAGGTCAGAGGAATGAGGGGTGACCTCTTTGAATCCTATCAAATGCTGAAAGGCCTTGATGGAGTGGATAAGAAAGATGTTTCCTCTGGTGGGAGAGTCTAAGGCTAGAGGACACAGCCTCAGAATTGCAGAGCGTCCTTTTAGAATGGAGATGAGGAGGAATGAGGAGGAATTTCTTTAGCCAACAAGAGGTAAATCTGTGGAATTCTTTGCCACAGGCAGTTGTGGAGGCCAAGTCTTTATGTATATTAAGGCAGCGGTTGATAAATTCTTGATTGGTCAGGGTATGAGGGGATATGTGGAGAAGGCAGGAGATATGGGCTGAGAGGAAAATTGGATCGGCCATGATGAAGTGGTGGATCAGACTCGATGGGCCAAATGGCCTAATACTGTTCCTATATCTTACGGTCTAATTGTTGGCTTCTCTCGTCTCATATCTTTAAAAGAGTTGACAATGTATTCAGACCATCTAGCCTGTATATCTGCTTTTTCCATGAGTACCAATCCATCTTTCGCCTCCAAACATCCACTAGATGTTCAAGAATTCGCACCTGTTAGTGTCCTCACCCTCTTGTGCATATCGCCAGAATTTTTCAGTTTCTCTACCTTTGTACATTCTTCATTTATCCACTGTCCTTTTGCTTCCCTTCATTTTTGCTTGATTTCTTTGTTCAAAGTTTTATATTTATCACTGATGTTTGGTGTGATTTTCTGTCTTTCTTTCATTAGATCCAGAATCTCATCTGTAATCCATTTTCCTTCCCTTTTCTCTATTTCAGTATCACTTCATTAGACAAATTCATGACTGCCTTTTTTAAAAAATTTTAACTAACTTGGTGTGTTCTCCACTGTGAGAACTTCAAATCTGTTCTTCACTGCTAAAGTGCATTTCATTTTTATGCCTGGATCTTTCAAGCAAGCCAGATCTAATTAGGTAAAACCCTTAGACTTCTTTAACCATCTAAGCTTAACCTTTAGCTTGTGTATCACTGGAACATGGTGACTCTCACAGCCTGCTCCTGGACATGCCTTGGACTGTTGCATGGCACTCCTGAAATGTTTGCTGATTGTGATGTGTCTATTTGATTGCAATATTGACCTGGGCTTCTCCAAGTTCAATATCTTCTTACTGTATGTTCTGCTTCAACCATGTGTTTGCTATTATCTGATCATTTGCACAATACCAATTTATGGATCATTCACCTCTGTTGTTCCTGGTTCCCAACCCAATGTGCTGACAATATCACCATCTCGTTGTTGTCCAACTTTAACATTCACCTCTCCTGCCACCATAATGATATCTTGTGATTTGCAGTGGTCCTTTGCTTCTTGCAAGGTTTCATAAAAACTCTCTATATCTTCTTCACTACAATCAGCTGTTGGAGCATATACTACTATTTTTGAAATGCTGATAGGTTGTTCTCAGAGTTTCACCTGTAGTACTCTGATAATGCCCAGTATCCCATAAGGCTTTTGCTTCTTTCAGCATCTGGTATCATTCCCACACCTCAGTCATGTTTATCACTACCTGAATAGACCAGTTTGTCTTCATCAGAATCAAAACATCCAGTCATTTTCCATTTGACGCTTCACATTCTCTAGATTTCCAGTTTGATATAGTTTTCACATTCCATATATTTGTTGCGGATAGTAGCCTGATGATGGTCAAGTCTCACCTATCGTACATGAATGTCTCTACTCAGTGAGGGATCATTGCCTGTAGGATGACTCTTCCCCTCCCCCATCCCTATCCATTTTCTCCTTTCAAAGTCACATTTTAATCATGCACAGATATAATATCCCACTAATTTTACACCAGTAGTCTTATAATCACTTATGATGTCCAAATCACTGCACCTATGAGTGATAGAGCCATTAAGTACAGAAACAAGTTTCTTAGTCCACATTGTTCATACCAACCATCAAGCACCTATTTGTACTAATCCTATTTACAAGCAATCAGCTATAGCGTACTGTGCCTTGACAATTCAAATGCTTGTCTAGTTGCTTCTTAAGTATCTGCCTCCATAACCTTCTCAAGCAATGTGTTACAGATTGTAACCACCCTACTGCGTGGAAGTACCCAAAGAGGACTAGAATATAAAACAAGGGCGTAATATTGAGGCTTTATAAGGCACTGGTGAGGCCTCACTTGGAGTATTGTGAGCAGTTTTGGGCCCATTATCTAAGAAAGGATGTGCTGACAAAGGAGGCTCACGAAAATGATTCGGGGATTGAAAGGCTTATCATATGAGGAGTGTTTGATGGCTCTGGGCCGGTACTCACTGGAATTTAGAAGCATGGGGGATGGAGCGGGGGGGGGGGTTCTTCAGTGAAACCTTTCAAATGTTGAAGGATCTCGATGGAATGGATGTGGAGAGGGTGTTTCCTATAGTGTGTGTGTGGGGGGCAGGGTCTACGGCCAGACAGCACAATCTCAGAATAGAGTGACGCCCATATAGAACATATAGAATGAGGTCTTTGGAATGTATGTAGGAGGAAACCAGAGCACCCAGAGAAAACCACGTTGACTCGGGGTTAACAAACAAACTAACTTCTGACAGCAGAGGGAATTGAATTCCAATTGCTGGCGCCGTAAAGCATTACGCTAACCACTACGCTACTGTGCCACCAAACTTTAAGTCAAAACTTTAAAAGAAGATTACAAGTATTGGTAGGGAATCAGACAAGTTGTTAACTGAAGTTTTAAAACTACTTCTTCTATTTCCAGCTGTTTAGACGCATCTGGGCGTATTACTGCCCTCCGCAGGATGGATAATTAATTATAGAACTTCAAGGAACTCAAATTCTTGAATATAAACTAGTCTCACGTATAAACTGAATGATAGACTCTTCAATCAGATGTTGATTCTCTTGGTGGCCAAACAAGGATTTAATAGAAAAACAAAATACATTTAAGCCAGACAGCCTCTTGAACAACATGCTTCTTTCAATTTTATATCGATTACAGCTCAGCAAAACATGCTGGGCTGTCTCTGGACTATCACAGTCACAGAATCCAGTAGGATGTTTTCCTATTATCTTCAAATAATAGTTTAGCCCACAATGCCCCAACCTAAGTCTTGTTAATTTCACCATATCTCTATGACTTAAAAGGTAACAGTCTGAGACCTTTTTAACTAGTGGGTGACTAGAAAAATAATGCCTGCCCCTTAATTCATTTTTCCAATCCTCCTGCCACTTCTTCACTATACCTTTTTTAATCCTACTTCTCAATTCTGCTCTGCCTAGGGGAACTCTAATTTCTACTTGCCTGCTCTGTAAGGAAGACTTTGCAATGCCATCCACAATTTCATTTCCCTACACCCCAGCATGCCCAGGTATCCACAAAAATCTAACTGCACAACCCATCTTCCCTTCTCTAAACAACACTAAGAGAATCTCAATAACTATGTCAGGACGAGCTTTTGATTTAGTCCCTTTTATAGACTCTAAGGCAGCAGCAGAATCCAAACAGATGATAACCCTATGTGGTCGAGAGTCTTCTATCCACCATAATGCCCAGAGGATTGCTAATAATTTTGTTGCAAAGACAGAAACACCATCTGAAACTCGGTGACCAATCTTAACTCCAAGTTGAGACACATACATCCCAAATCTGGGTCCACTGAGCCATCAGTAAAAATCTTTAGATAAGATCCCCATTTATTATTTAAATATTCATTTGTGATCATCGCTGATGAAATTGCACTGCTTCCTTTAAGCTGAAAAAGGAGGAATAGGTCTACTTCTGGTTCTGGAAAGAGCCAAAAAGGGACGGGTGGCAGGCAAATTTGGCCAACTATGTCTTCCTCAGTCAGTTTCAATTTCACAGCCCAGTTATTAACCAAATCTAAAAATGGTATCTTTTAATTTTACTTTGGCGCTCCGACTTCCCCTGCAAAAGACACTTTGATGGACAGCTGTGATTGAATCCATTTAATTTTACCCAATACTGCAGGCCCAACTGAATTTGTCTTAAATGCAGAGGCACTTCTCCCATCTCCACACATAATGCCAGGACTGATATTGTTCTAAAAGCTCCACAACAGAGTCTAAGTGCTTTGGACTGCACAGTGTCTAGTTTTCCAAGCACTGCTGTAGCAGCAGAACCATAAATAATACAACCATAATCTATAACTGATCTAATTATAGCTAGATATATTAAGTACATAGTTTCCCACCCTGCTCCCCAGTCACATCCAGCAATACTTCTCATAACATTTAAAACTTTCTCACACTTTCCAATTGTTTTATCTATATGAACCCTCCAAGTAAGTCTTTCATCAAACCAGACACCTAAAAACTTGAATACCTTGACTCTTTCTAGTGGAGAATCATATAGACACAATTCACGATCAGGAATCTTTCTTCTAAAGCCAACAATCATGTATTTGGACTTCG
Organism: Mobula birostris; assembly: GCF_030028105.1. Taxonomy (NCBI): domain Eukaryota; kingdom Metazoa; phylum Chordata; class Chondrichthyes; order Myliobatiformes; family Myliobatidae; genus Mobula; species Mobula birostris. The sequence continues at coordinate 61,247,854 of NC_092372.1, read as the reverse complement.
AAGCAGAAATCCTGAAACCCCAGTTTTCAACTGATCTTAAAGCCTTTTGTACCTGCCTTAATATATACTTGATGTTTCTTCCTCTTTTCCAGATTGCACCATCGTCTGCAAACAATGATTTGCCAAATCCTGTCCCTACCTGATCAAAGATATCATTTATCATGACATTAAAAAGAACTGGACTAATGACACTTCCTTGAGGGGTACCATTACCTATTTTAACTGACTTGGAGATTGTTCCACCTATTCTTACTTGAATTGTCCTTTCCTTAAGGAAATCTTCGATCCAATTAAACATTCTACCTCTAATTCCCGCATCATAAAGTTTAATTAATAAGCCATCCTTCCATAGTGAGTCATATGCTCTTTCAATATCTAGAAATACACTTACCATTACTTCTCTATTTTGAAATGCTTTTTTAATATCATGATCTAAAAGGGCAACAGATTCCATTGTTGATCTTCCAGTTCTAAAACCATTTTGATAGGCAGCAAAATGTCCCTTATTTTCCAAAAAATAAACAAGTCTGTTGGTGACCATTCGTTCCATAGTTTTACAAAGCACTGATGTTAAAGCTATAGGCCGATACGACTAGGACTAGACGTGTCCTTATCTGGCTTTAAAACTGGAACTACCACCACATGCTTCCATCTACTGGTAATTTTCCTTCTTTCCACACTGAATTAAACAATGCTAGAACTTCTATTAATAGTCATCTAAATGCTTAAGCAATTCATAACAGTCCATCCCTACCAGGAGAAGAGCTTGAACCTGATTGGACAGCTTCCTGCAATTCCTGAAGGGAGAAAAACAAATTTATGGAGCTATTATCATCCAAACTCCTGTCCAATTTCCAACTTTCCTTTAACATAACTTCCTTTCTCAAATCACCTAACTCTCCAGAACTGTGTAACGCTTGGAACACCTCTACAAACATATCAGCCTTTTCCTTATTGGTTACAGCTTCAATATCTCCTTCCAGCAAAGCTGGGATAGATGGTTTCCTATATATCCCTGACATTCTGTGAATGATTGTCCATAGCTGCTTTATAGGTGTCTCAGGGCCCAGGGTTCCACAAAATCTTCCCCAACTACCCCTCTTTGCATTTTTAATTACTCTCCTTGCTACTGCTCTTTCCTTTTTTATACTCTATAACATTATCTAACACTGGGTACTTTCCTAATTTCCTGTAAGCTCTATTTCTGTTTCTTACTGCTATATCACAATTTTTATTCCACCATGGAACTAATGCTCGAGCCTTAAGTACATTCTGTAGCGGAATAGTCAACTGAGCAACTTTATGAATTATAGAACAGAAGGATTCATTCCAATCGTCTATGGAGCCCTCACTATTAATCTCTTCTATTATATCAACAGCTTTCTCCTGGTACTCATCCCGATGGGCCAAAGAAAAATTATACCTAGCAGACCTCTCCTCAACTTCTACTATCAAATTTCTACCAAATCGACATAATATAGGATAGTGATCACTTCCTAGTGTGCATCTGTCCATAACATCCCACTCCCCAACCCTAGCTAAGTTTGAGGAAGTGATAAATAAGTCTAAGTGACTATACGTATTCTTTACAATATTGCATCTTGTAGGCCTTCCGTCATTTAGCAGTACCATGTTGTATTTATCTAGATACTCCTCTACTACTGCTCCATTACTATCTTTACTTTCACTACCCCATATAGGATTATGGGCATTGAAATCTCCAACCCAGATTACTGGGGATCTTACCTTATTCATAATTTCATCCAAATCTGATAACATCATATTACCTGGATTATAAAAGTTAATCAAAGATGTTTGACCACCAGAGCTCCAAACCTCCACAGCCACAATTTCAAGGTTAGATTTAATATCAAGTCTTCTAAACTGGAGTCCTGTTTTTATGAAAGTTGCACACCCTCCACCAGATTTACCTGTTCTGTCAGCTCTCAAACTATCATAAAACGATCACAAAACCTAAATGAGGCTTCAACCATGTCTCCTGTATACAGATCAAATCAGGCTTGTCTTTAAAAGTTCCAACAAATCTTTTTAATTCTTGACCATTTGTAGATAAACTTCTTGCATTCCATTGTAATATTAAAAACATCGAAATACTAATTATTGGCCTCTTCATCCACATAAAGCTCCTCCGTACTCTCTGATCCCGACAACTGGCAAGTATTCAGCGATTGTTTGTTTATCATATACTCATGTAATTTTTCCGGCCAAATCTGTTTTATATCAAGGAATCCCAGCTCCAACAACTACTTTTATCATATCCGACCTCTTGGCTGTAGTTTTAGCCCCAACCAGTACATCAACAACAAACGCCAAAAAAGACTCTTTAGTCATCAACAACATGCCTGAAGGAACCATAGTTGGAGAACTCGAAATGAACTGACTCCCCATCATTCCAATCTTTTCTTTACTTATCCCTTGCTCTCTTATCAACTTTCTTTACTGCCTGAGCATATGATATTTTTTTGTTGGATACTAACATCCTGAATCTGCTTTGCCTTACTAAAGTACTCACATCCTCTGAACGCCGCTATGTGGTCCCCTCCACAGTTACTGCATTTAGGCACCGCTGCCTTACGTGCTTTAATATCATGATCCTCTCCACATTTCACACATCTTCTTTTACCTCGACATGAACCAGCAACATGTCCAAATCTCTGGCAATTATAACAGCGTAAGGGAAGCCTAATGTATTCTCTAACTTGATAAGACATGCACCCAAGATAGACTCTAGTTGAAACCAGAAGAACAGGGGAATCCCAATTACCACCTTCTCTCGATTTTAATCGTTTGGCTTCAATCACAACTATAAATTCCTCCAATTCACCCATTTTCCTCAATTTGTTGTTCCCCCTTTACTTCAGGTCTTTCACTTGATGCACCCCTTTTTTGGCTGCCCTTACTTCTGGAGTATTCCACAGTCTCCCGCCCTCCCCCTTCAATCTCAACCCCACCTCTCCCTTTTGCAGCCATAGGCTACAAGCTAACCCTTTCCAAACTATTAGGCTCCTCCACACCAAGTCAATCCACCTAACCCAATTCCAGCCAGCAGTTCAAGTTTTAAAACTGGCCCACTTCTTTCACTTAAATACGTAATCCGTGCAACGTTGCCGGACATCAAGAGCGCAGGTGCCTGATTGAAGATTACTGAAGCCAATTGTGTAAGGAAATGCAAAAGACGTGTAAATGTTTTACAGCACATTCTCCCGAAATGCCGTGCCATTTAAAAACGCTACGAGCACCTACCTGGAGTCGGTGTATTAGTCGTTGCTATGGATCGGCATTGACTGGAAGTGCAGGGCCCGACTCCCTGAACCATCAGTTGTTCTCTCACCAATCCCGTGCGAGATTTCCGAACGCGGCCCGCTTCTTTGGAACAGCTCGTAAACGCTGTTAAATCTCCAGTTACCTTTACTAATCCATGGCTTTTAGCCACAGTTTGCACGGTGTTGTGCCAGCTTCAAGCATGGATTGTGATTAGTTCAGCAGTTCTGGCTTGTAAGCGTGTGTGTGTTGTATTCGAAAATTATATTACCAGAAGTTCCTTTGATTAAATCCTCTTAGATTGTCCCTTGGGATGGTGTAGTGGGTTCCATTTTGACTAATGAGGTCAATGTGGGAAGTGCGGACACTCTACAGTTGGAAAAGGAAACGACTGACCTGGCGTCTGGGGTTTGTGAGGCGGTGCGCTCCTGTTACAAATTCTTGAGGTTCTCAAAGCAATCACAAATGTTATTTCTTCACCTCTAGTCATCAAAAAGAATTTTAGAGAATCGGTAGGGATATCGCATTTCTTGAAGAAAACTTTGACGTGACCCTGATTGTGTTTTTTCGTATCGCCGGCAAATTCCTCTATCAAAGTTAAATAATACGTGTCCGATTTCCATTGTAACGAAGAGAGGGAAGAAAAGTTTATGTTTTTAAAAAAAGACCGTGTCTAGGAAAATACAGATAGGACTGAAACAATGATCTCATAGCAATTTTTCTTTGTTAATATTTATAAACATGCAAACCGTTTGTTAAACGCTAACAGCGAATGCCTTTACCCCATGCAAGAAATTCAAAATTTGTCAGGAATTATTTCTCTGAAAAGTTGAGGAATAGGAATACAGTATCTGAGCTACTTTTAACATTTCAAATGTAAAGAGAACTTACTAGTTTTGAACATCTTGCTTTCCACTTCTAATAAGTTACAAGACATGAACTGTTACATAAAAAGCTGACATGAATAGTTACATCACATGAATATGAACAAGGAATTGATTGTGGACTTCAGGAACGGATTGTCAAGGGAACACACACCAGTGCTCACTGAGAGATCAGAAGTGGAAAAGGTGAGCAGTTTCAAGTTCTCGGGTGTCAACATCTCTGTGAATCTATCTTGGGCACAACATATTGATGCAATTATAAAGAAAGCACGACAGCAGCTGTATTTCATAGGCTTCTGGGCTCATTTGGTATGTCACCAAAGATACTTGCAAATGTCTACAAATGTAAAGTGGAGAGCATTCTGACTTGCTGCATCACTGCCTGCTGTGGAGGGAACACGGTACAGGATTAGGAAAGAACGTTACAGAAAGTTGTAAACTCAGCCAACTCCATCGTGGACAGTCTCAAAGGGCAATGCCTCATAAAGGTGGCATCCATCATTAAGGACCCAGGACTTGCCCTCTGCTCACTGCTCCAGGCAAGGAAGAGGTACATGAGCCTGAAGACACACTCAACATCAGATTTTTGAATGGACAATGAACCGATGAACACTTCCTCAGTATTTCCCTCTCTTTTTGCACTATTTATTTTCTTATATATGTTTATTGTAATTTATATTTTTTATTACTATGTACTGCTGCCACAAAATACATTTCATGACATATGTCGATGATGTTAAACCTGATTAAGATTCTGTTATTGCTTTGTTTTAGATATAATTTCAAGGTAGAACATAACTTCCACTGGATTCCAAGCTATTTAATACACTCTGTGTAGGATTGTAGTCTCGCCAACAGCTGGAGCTTGTTGCTTAGTAAATGCTCCTACTGTTGCACTTGGCCTCCATGTGCTCTGAACAGAAACAGATTAGGTGCTTAATGCCTTCCTGTATCCAGTTGTCTTGGGCCAGGGATACTCAAGTTAACGAGGACATTGGATTTTTTTCAAGTTTTTTAAAAATGTAATTCCTCTCTTGAAGCTTTTTACCTGCCCTCCTGGAAATCACATGATTGCTTCGAAATCTTTTGAAGATAAAGGGGCTGATAATCGAAACCAGTGGGTGTGATCACCGTCTTGTTACTACAGATGGCAGCCTAAATTTCCCCCCAGGGGAATGAGAGAATTTTAAGGACTCCCTATCAATTTTTCTGAGGGAGTAGAGGTAATCTACAGGATAATTTACAGGAGTGATCCTCTGAGAATTTAGGAAGGGAAATCTGGAAAATATACAGCAATCTTCATTGAGGGGTCAGCCGTGGGAAGTGGGAGCAGCTTCAAGCTCCTGGGTGTCAATATCTCTGAGGATCTGTCATGGACCCAACACCAATACAATCATGCATGCCAGCAGCTTTACCTGGTTAGGAGTTTGAAGAGATTTACTATGTCACCAAAGACTTGCAAATTTCTATATATATATATATATATGGTGAAGAGTGTTCTGACTGGTTATGTAACAGCCTGGTATGGAGGCTCCAATGCACAGGATTGCAAAGAGTTGCAGTGTTGTAAATGTAGCCAACTTCATCTTGAGTAAACCCTCTCCAACATCTTCATGAGGGGGTGTTTCAAGAAAATGCCATGCATCATTAAGGACACTCTCCATTTGAGACATGCCCTCTTCTCATTACTACCATCAGGGAGGTGGTACAGGAGCCTAAAGTCCCACACCCTACCATCAGGGAGGTGGTATAGGAGTCTAAAGAACCACACCCACTGATTCAGGAACAGCTTCACCCCTTCCATCATCAGATTTTTGAATGGTCCATCAACACTATCTCTTTTTCTGTACACTTGACTTTATAATTTATATAAGTTTTATGTCTTTGTACTGTACTGCTGGTGGCATAGTGGCATCAGTGCTGGACTTCTGGGTGAGAGGTCCCCTGTTCGAATCCAGCCGGCTCCCTTCAACACTTTCCGTCCGTGCCTGGTTTGAGTGTCGAGCTAACAACTCGACCTCTTAAAAAAAAAACCTGGAGAGGGATGGGCTCTGCCAGGTTTCAGATGCCCAAGATACGCCGTACGATAAGCATACCAAAAAGATCGGTGCAAAACCTTGTCAGACGGTGATAATAAAGCTAGTCTGATCTTTTATGAGAAGAGGCCACAATGGCATAATATTGTGTTCCTGGACAAGTAATGCAAAAGACTGAGTAATTTATTTGGAGCAAAGTGGGGAAGGAATGCAAAACCAGGCAATATTGTTTCATAAAAAGGAGCTGCTCTGTTAAAAGTGAAATGAGAATTGACTTTCATATGAAGAATCTTTCTATACCAGAGAGTTATCAAGGTTCAGACATGGACAGAGGAACACTTTTGGACTATTGAAGGAATCAAGGGTTATAGGAGAATCAAATGGAATTGCAGGTCTGCCATTGTACTGTTGAATAAGAGAAGCAAGCCTTATGGCTAAATGACTAACTTCTGATCCAATATTTTTAAAAATGAGGTCATCAGTTAAGTTTTTTGTCCAAAGATCCTATTTTGCCTGCTCAGTTTTTCCCTAGCATTGCTTTTCATCAGCTTATGCTTAAAATATTGCAGTAACCTGTGGTAAAATATTTAAACATGGCAAATCATAACCTACAAATCTTTGACATGTACCCTTAGAAGTACAAATGCATGACATTCAAAGAAACATAATCACCTAAGTTACATGCTGTCCTTAGAAATAGAGAACTGGTCAGTTTTTCCAATCATCACTGGGTATAAATTTCTAAAACTCCTTTTATAAAAGCTTAGTAACCGAAATGGGGTTCTGTTGGGTCAAGCTGACAACTCACCGCTCAAGAAGTGATTATAGACTTAAACACCAGCCTAGCCTCACCCTTAATAATACAACCCAACTGAAACTAGTTGGAATGATTAACAGGCATTTCCTTAATGATATTTTTTTTTAAATTCTGGTACATGGTTGTAACATTTTATATTGTGATCTGGAGAAAATATGACCACAATTTGTTTTTAGATTTTATTGAAGAAAATACAGATTATATACAAATTCTATATACATCCTCTGTCATGATCCCCATTTAATGAACACATTACATTTAAATCAAAGTGCTGTGTGAGTACACATACATAGGTACATTAAAATGTAACATTTTCCCATCAGTTCATTCTTCCAACCTAAGTGTTAAGCTTTTGGAAGTTTTACACATAACCTGCTTTTTGTTGATACATATTTATTTACTCAGTCTGATGCTGCTTTGACCAAATATGGTGATGGAAGAAATGAAGACACAAAGATTAAGAGAAAGTATTCACCACTTTCTAGGATTACAATATTGTTACTTGTGTACATCTGCAGTGAAAAGTTCTTGAATGCATAAATTTATCCATTGGCACTATATATTTTGAATGCCAAATGATCCAATGATTAAGATATTTTATGTACCCACAAAATGTCATCTGATATGAGCATTGTGTGTTATTTCACTACAGCAGATTACAATTTCAAGCCAACATTATTTTTTGCCATCATATGCACTAGGGGTTGTATGAAAAAATAAATCTTTTCTCATACATATCCATTATTCTAGGTTTGGCACCTTTTAAATCTCTTAACTGCAATTAATCTATTACAGTAGTTTATAGAATCCCTCAAGTAAACTGTGTACATTTAATCATTTTAATATTGAAAAGGATTTGCAGCTTTCATATATATAGGTACATATCAATTCTATATGCAGGTTATTGATTTCTGTGTATTTCTACTGTTTACATAATCAATAAGAAAAATGGATAGAACCACAGATATTGAACCTACACTAAAAACTCATTGCTTTTAAACTAAAATGTTGACAATATTACATTTGGCTAATAAAAAAATGTTAGTTTTCTTCACTTCAATGTAGGGGGAAAGTGTATTTAATGAAGTAGAGACAAATAGTACAGTGAAAATATTGATTCTGCAGCATTTATTTGTATCAAGATGTGCAAACTAGGTCATTAAAAAGTACCTAAAATGTGCAATGAATGTCATGTACAGGGATGTGCGAATAAAAGTCATTAACTTTAGGTCACTGAAGTTATTTAATCTAATAGGCATTGCCATCAGCCAATAAAAATAACAATTTTACATTTAGTTTGTTATTACAATATTGTCAGCAATTGGACTAAAAGGAGTATATATCTTGCCAGAAAATGAGCAATTTCATGACAACCTTTATCTTTTAATTGTTCTTCATCAGCACTGGAAAGGAGTCCAGTTTAAAAGCTGCAATAAATGCTGATTGGAAGGCAATATACAAGCCATGGCACCATTTATCAAAGTCAGATTATTGCTGGTAGGGATGCTGAAACACAAACAGTTATTGTATTTGCAGCACTGAACACCGTTCCCTCCAAGTGTGACTTGCCATTTTTAAATTGCACTAGCCCATTATTACATTGACAATCATTGAGTAAAATGAGGCTTGAACAGTTAGATACACAATAAATACTAAAGTTGCCCACAATTTGAAAGGAAAAATAACGTCAAAAGAAATCTACACTGCTAAGTTAACTGTACTGTGGCACAAACATCTGGAATACAACAATGTTCACACGCCCAAATTGCCCTAAGGAAAATATCCTAGCAGGGAAGAGCTATAAGAAAGATAGAAAATAAATTTGTTGAGTGCATTTGTTATTTCCAATAACTTAGAATAATTTCATGGACAAAAATTTCTTACAAAAGAGAAGGCAGTGAAAATACAAGCAGCTTAAACTACCTTTGTTTCAGAAGGATAAATATATAGACTGACGAGTGCAAAAACTAAGATTGATTTTGGGAGGTCAGGTAATTAATCAGTAGCTTTAAAGAATAGTATACTAAAGACGATTGATCTGATTATAAACACAAACAAGCACAAGTTGCCCTGTACAGATTGGATAGAAGCCTGTAATTTTTCTAATTGCATCAAGACTTCGAAAAGGTTATTAGTCGTGCTGTGTTCCTCCTTTTCCTCACCATTTTTTTCACGGATCTGTGGACATGCACAAGTTAGCTACACAAGAGGGAAACGTGCAGGGGACATTATATTAAAATACCAGTGCCAAAATTAACTAGTGTATCTCTCCACAGTCCTCCATACAAATACACAAAGTACCAATAGGCTGTAAAATAGTAGTTTTAAAGGCAATTTAAATGATGCACAAGTCTAGGGCCAGAATTAATTCTGTAATTTTATCTAAGCCTAAAGTAACAATTGCCACAAATTCTTCAACTAGCAACATAGTGCCCAATTTTGAGTTAATTAGCTTCCTAGTTTAGCAAGCTCTGTAAAGACTGAACAGATGTAAGAGGAAAAATAGATAAAGTGAAATCATCAGAAATTTTATTTGTATAGAAATTGGAATGGCTAAATGATGCTTAGTAAAATGGAAGAACGTTTTGATGACTAAAACAAAAGTGAATAAATTGAAGATGCATTTGCCTGCATTTAGAAAATGTTTGCTTACATTAGAAAATTGCAAATGAGCTTATTTTACTAATTGAAGGAAGGAGAGACAATATAACTGAGGAGCACACAAAATGCTGGAGGAACTCAGCAAGTCAGGCAGCATCTGTGGAAGAGAACGAACGGTTGACTTTCAGGCTGAGACCCTTTATCAAGACTGGAAATAAAGGGGCTGAAGCCAGAATAAGGCGGCAGGAGGAACGAGTTGGAAATTCAACCTACAGAGAATTGTCAGGAATTAATTGGACAAAATACAGCATGGTACAGCAGGCATACAAAAGTATACTACAGTAATCTCAGGGTTTAAATTGAGGAAAGTTGACCCAAGAGAAAATGAGGTGGCACTTTCTAATGGGATCCAATTCTTTGACAGTGAGACTATGGCAATACGTTTCTGAAAGTTTCAAAATCTAAGTTCTGCGACCACATTCATGTTGCTTGCTGTTCATTTCCTCCTCCACTCAAACCCACAAAAACTTACTTTTGCTATATATTCATAGCCATTAGGCAGCTTCCAAAAGACAATTCCAAAGTAATGTTCCCCTGAAAATTTCCTTGAGAATTAAAGATTTCACTACAGATGAATGCTGGATGAAGGTACATTATTGGGCAAAGATTTTCTGGGTTAACATGAAAATTTCAAGAAAGTGACAACCTTGAATCTCGGGAAGCAAGAGAAGGGAAAGGGTTCTTTGAAGAGAAAGTAATGTGATATCATAATCACCATCTCCTAACTATTTAAAAAGGCAATGTCCATCTGTGAACCACCAGTGGCATTCTGAAGTCATGGTCTAATATTTAGACCAAATATGGCAAGCTAAGGGAAACAAAACAAGTTCAGCATTGCCAAAACAAAATTATCTCAAATATACCTGTTGTGTTGTTTTTTTTTGTCAGATGCCAAATGGATGGCAGGGAAGGATAGGTGGGCTGACAAATATTCACTATATACATAATGGAAACGGTTTCCTTTAGCAATTCAATCTAGTCCAGCTGGGAAGGTGCCAGAATTTAGAATCCAAACAAACTGTGAATCTAAAAATGTGCATGTCTATCTAATCAACTATAGATAAATCCTAGTAGAATGAGGGATCAGCAGATCAGGAATCTAGCCAGGATTTAGGACTTTGGAATTGCTATCAACTCCAGACCTGGAAGAAACAAGGCCTTGGTAACTTGTAAAAATCCTGCACTACATTCAAATAGGCATTTCACATCATGGAGGTTGCTTTATGAAAACCATTAGGTAGGTTCTAAGGGGATCAATCTTTATTCAGAGGTTCCCAACCTGGGGTCCATTGACCCTTGGTTAATAGTAGGGGTCCATGGCATAAAAAAGTTTGGGAACCCTTGCTTCAGCTGATCTGATCTCCGTGTTTTTGGATTTCTGTTAAAATACTGATTTAGCTACTGTGATCAGGTGGACCATCAGCCATAATTTTCATCACCATGCTTTTAATCTGATTGCAAATGAACATGGTCAAACAGACCATTTTATTGAGCTGAGAACAGATTTTTATAAAAAATAGTGCAATATTCCTAGGTATTATAAACAAGTGCTATGGATGCTGGTCATCAATAAGAAGCAACTATACAAGACCAATTTCAAAAGTGAAAAGTCACATGAATTGAAACCTAATACAATTTGATCACCACACACAAAAAAAAATCAGTCAAGGACTAGACCGCAGCAAATTGATCACAATACTCACTTTAGACTAGATTGAAACAATATTTGTCAGAACTTTTGTAAAGGTAAGTAAATGCAAAGGTTAGGTAAACTAGCATAAAGGTTTGCATACAGACTGTATTACTAGGCAATTATTTTAATAATATAAATAACCAAAGTGATTTTTGGAAGGATCATAAGCAGGAAGATGTGACAGTTGTTTAGAATTTTGTGTAAGTGGTACAGATGTCTACGGCATTTTATTCTAATGTAGTCTACAGACTGGAACAAAGTACTTTAATTTAGAAACAAAAAGTAAATATTTTGTAAAAGTTTAAAAGAAAATCAAATGAGATGAATCTTACATATGTAGAATGGAAATATTAATCAAGTAAGATTTTAAATAAAAAAGCCCTTTCATTTGATTAGTACTTTATAAATCAAATTTATTAATTTAATCTGAACTGAAATGAAATAGGCCAAGAGATTAGATATTCTTCTAAATCAGGGGCTTCCAACCTTTTATTATGCGTTGCACCAATACCATTAACAAAGGGTCCATGGCCCACAGGTAGGGTACCCCGGTTCTAAACCAACACATTCAATCAAGAACCTATTAATCTAGTTTCAGTTTACCTCTTAAGCATTTTTGACAATGTCTTTGTTTGATCCTTTGTATAGTTATTTCTATCCATTCCAGATTTGCCAAAGATATTTTGCTTACCCCATCTCAGGTGCTAATGTCAAACTAATCAATTGCTAATATTTATAGTATTCTCATAGATATGATTAAGAAGAAACACTAGATAACATCACAGAAAGTCATATATTTGATTGTTATCAATGATCAGTGTGGTCCAGCTATATTAGCTACATGATCTAGTTATATTGGGAAGCCATTTAAAATAAAGACTAAACCATAAGACTATTGAAGAATTACACTGCACTATTTAAAAGTGATTTTAAGGTTCAAATTTTGATTGCATACTATTCACTTCAAATCAGAATAAAATAATAATTCATGATTTGTTCCCATTCTCTTGATCTCTCAGAAGATAGGACCTTTTACACATGCAAAGACAGAAACCATTCAGCAATTTAAAAATGAAATGATCAAACTAACTGTTTCTATGACTTATAGCTGCTATACATTAGTCTGCAATGAAAGGGCTTTTAACACAAAAAAAATCACATTTTGAAGCAATTAGCAACAATATTCCAAATTACACTACGGAAAATAAAAATCAACCGAAATACATTTATTTTTCTAATCCAGTGAATCAACGGTCATTTTGGATGAGGCAAACTTGCATTTTGGAATTTAGAGGTAATTCTTTCTTCTTTGTTACCCCCATTATGCTCTAAAATCCAGGTCTAATGTTAGTAACATAAACAAATGTTTGGGCTCAGCAAAAGAAGTACACCTACATGGGGGAAAAAATGGAAACACTGCCATATCTATTGGCTCACTGCAATGCTTTTTTTTAAAAAAAGGAAAGACAGTCTTGCATGCATACTTGCATTACCTTTGTTAGTATTTTGACAGGATGTTCCCTTGTCAAAACTACTCTGACTTGCATCTCCCATAAGATCATATATTTGCCATTAGCCTACAAATGCCTGGAGTACGATCGAAATCCTATTCCGACATCCTGAGCGAAAGGCCCTTAAAGGACAATGAATGCCCTAATAATCAGATGGCAATGGCCTGATCTTCTTTGGACAAGTTAAACAATTATCCTTCTGATTACTTAGTCCAGTGTTTTACATGTTACTCTCTTGATTGATAAAATAAAATATATCCTGACTCCGAGTTTTTTGAAATGTCTGAAGTCAAACCGTAGAATTCTTCAATAGCTTGAGCATCAATTTTCTGTAAGAGAAATAGAATTCCTTAGCAACTTTAAACTTATAAAATAAGCAGATACAAATTCAGATTAGTACTGTAATGTTTTAACCTTGAGAATTTTCAAACTGCAAATATGAGTTGCTTCTTCCAAATATCTGCATTGGCAAATTTCTGATTAATTGGCAAATCACGATCCTACATTATTTTGAAATTTTAATTCACCTTTGATCACATCAGCCAAATATTTTGCTTTCCAACCAACTATAGTTGCATTCAGATTGGGAACCTGTCAAACTATGATTAGATAAAATAATTCATAATAATTTGATTTATTCCTTTGTTTCAAATCTTGTTAATTCCCAAACATAGTAGTCTTAAACATCTGATATTCTGCTTACTATTCCAAAAAGTGTTCCCATAATACTCAAGCATAACATCCTTCCACATTACATTTTTCATATTATCCCAGCCCTGGGTCACTAGCTGCATCTCACTTTAAAGCAAGTTCCTACATATTCTCTATTGACCCTAATAAAAATTCAGAGACTGATGGGGGTGCTTGTACAGCTCACCAAATCTCTACCATTTGAGTCCATGCTCAAAAATACTGATAAATGTGATTGATACTGGTCATGTTCTGCTCCATCCATCTTCATGTTGAAGTGGGAGGATCACAAGATTGTCTCCCTTAGAACACCACCACCTTTTTCCCTTGACCAAGTTATGCATGTTGCAGATATGGAAGTTAAGGTCAATGGCAGTTTATCAACAAGTGAGATTTACTTTAAATTTTCAGATAAAATAGTTTAACTCCCTCAGTTCCTGAGGGGAGAGGAAGATGCAGCTTCATAATTCAAGTTATTCCATCTCACATGCCTCCTCTCAATGACCTTCAGATGGAGCAAATACCATAGGTTGTCATAAATCACGTCAATGCCTATCCACTCTATATAAATTACTTAATCCACAGACTTCAGAAGCTAGATCACCACCAAGGCAGATTCAGTCAGTAGACTCATTTCAATGCATTTCCAGTAGACAGTGTATGTAATAATTCAAAGTTTAACAGAATCATTTTATTAGCATAACCTCAAAATATGCAATCAGCTCAGGAAAAACAATTAAATATTCCTCATAAAAAGCAAATGTTGGGACATAGGGAACAAGGTTGAGGCATTTATAATAATAATTATAGACATTGTAGCATTAGTGCACAACGATGTAAATACAGAATAAATCCAAATAAATTGTTTTGTATTGAACTAAATAATACCAAGAGAGCAACACACTATGCTAGGTCCATAATAGGCAGCCAAATAATGGAAATGAAATCAAAAATGATATCTATAAACTGGTTAGAAAGGCATATGTAAGTAACTGAGTAATAATTAAAAGACTACAAGATATCCAAAAATTAATCCACAAGATAAATTCTGTTCATTGCAATGTTCAAAATACTAATTCAGTAGGTTGCTAATCCAACAAGGGAAAATGTACAACTAAAACAGGTTCTGGGTAATGAGGTAGAACACATCTAAAAGTAGGAACTTTTTAAATAAAGGAAACCACAATCTAAACTGGTTCAGAAAAAGAGTGGCAAAGAGTATCAGCAAAAGCTGACCAATGTAATTGGTTATAAAAATAAATTTACTATAGATACAGGTGGTCAGAAAAATTGTAAGTGGGATTTAATCCAGGGAAGTGTGAAGTAAAAGCACTTGTGAATATGGAAATAGAGAATACCTGAAAGGTTTAGTAGGTTATGGAAAGAGAAGGTTAACATTTCAGGTCTGGGACTGTTCATCAAACCTCAAGTTTCCACAGGTCCCATCTTACCTGCTGCATTTTTATGCAGCATTTTGGTTTTTCTTCAGATTTCCAGCATCTGCTGTTTTTTTTATTTTTATTTACTATGGAGTGCTTCTAGGGAAATATAAAAAGGCAAGTGAACATACAGTGATGAAGATATCCACCTGCTGTGGACCTTGGAGATATAACCAAAGGTCCTTGCAAGTTGCAGGACAAGCAGGGCAGTTAAAAAGACATACCTGCAAAAGGTAGTTAAAAAGCCTTTATTGGCCAAGGCATAGAATACAAGAGTAAGGAGGTTGTTCTGAACAAGTATCTAACAATAGCTAGGCTGCAGTTTGAGTACTATCATCATTCTGGTCACAATTTTACAGGAAACACATGATTGCAAAAACAGAATGCAGAGGAGATCTACAAATATGTTGCTGGGACTACAAAATTATATCACTGAGAAAAATTCCACAGTGTGCATCACAAAATGTTTGACTGACATGAGATCTGAAGCTCATCTGGAGAAGGAAAGAAATAGCAGAGCTATATAACACAAGATTAAACCCACATTTCAAACTCAAACCACACAACTGAGTGACTTCAGCCTTGTTCTCCTGCAACATGTAATAGTGATTTCTTAATAATGATCAGACATGATTACTCAGTGAGAAACCATCTATACTAGCGTTAGATACACAAATGGCCTATTTGATCATTATTGAGACACCATTAGGTGTGTATATTGTTGCAGGTTGCACAAGGACATGATCAGGATTGGTTGCACACCCATCTTTTTCCACTTCTATCATGGACAAATAGTCTGATCGGTCAATATTAAGACTTTAACAGCAAAACTCATCAATGAACACCGACAACAAAGGTAAGGTTGCCCATGTGCCTACGGAAATGTACATCAATACCTTCAATACAAATGGAGGGAAGGGAAAAGTTAAAAAGAAAAACAAAAATGTATTTATATGGCACCTTTACTATATTCTGGATGTCCCAAAGTGCATCAAAACCAATTGTTTCAAAATCGTGTTGATTTTATGTACGCAAATGTTGCAGCCAATTTGTGTACTTCAGGGTCACAAAGGACTAGCTAATCTGACTTGGTGATGTTGGATGAGAGGCTATTTTTGGCCGGAACTCTTGGGTAACACCCCTGCTCTTCTTCAAATAGAGCTACGGGATCTTTTACATCTCACCTGTGTGATGGCACCTCCGACAATGCAGCACTCCCTCAGTACTGCACTGAAGTGTCAGCCTAGATTATGTACTGCAGTGGGTCCTGAATCCACCAGCTTCTGACTCAGGAGGTGAACGAGCTACCAGTGAGCCAAACTGACACTTGAAAGCTCTAAAGAAGAAGATAGTTAATAGATGGGTAATAGCAAACACTAAGAGTTCCCATTTCCCCAGGGTTAATCCTAGGTCCCATCATATTTAAAGGAATAAATATTGAGTAAAGATATTGTAAATAAAATGAAGCTTTTGGATATTAAATTAGACAGAAAACAAGATGTTCTGAGGAGACAGATGCAACCAGTGGAAACTTAAACAATGCTTGCTATTTCGGCACCCTATCCAAAAGCCTTTTCTTCATATATACTGTCTACTTCTGAACTTTATTTCACAAATCCTGCACATCCATTATTTCTGTCCTTGCAGCTCCACATGAGTTTGCCATTCCTTAATACTCCCATTCCAGGTTTTTACCTGAGCTGAAATCATGGATCTGTTACTCTGCTTATTAAGCACCTGCTGCCTTATAAACATCACACCACGACGTCTACTCTTAACAGTCATCCAGAGATCTTTCACTTCCTCCAAGCTTCTTATTTTCCACAGTGCTTAACTTATACTCTCAGTCAAGTCATCAACCACTAGATTCCATACTCAAATCTATTCCCACCATCCTTCTAATCTTCTCACCTCCTTTAAGACCCTTTGTAAGACCAAATCTTTAGTGATTTGTTTCAAAATAGTTATTCTTATTCCATGTACATTTTTCTCTGATTGAGTTTTTGAGGTGCCTTGGGACATATTTCAAAATTAATTTTATAAATGAAAGTTATTGTTACTATAGTCCATTAACTCTGTCCCCAGAAAGACATCTGATTTTGCAAATTCTACCATTGGACCCAAAACAAAAATAACCAATTGCTACGCTTGCTGTGAAAGAAAACAAAATAATATGCATGTCAGCTCAACTTTTTTCCCTGAATTATCTGATAAAGATTTTGGGAGTGGCACTGGTACAGAACTAGGAGATGGTTGACTGTCCACCTTGATTGGAATCTCCCCAAAGAGCAGGGCAAATTTTCTATTGTACTGCCTGGATCTATATTTATCAGCCAAGTAGAATGCAGAGGGGGATAGAATGGCTAGGAAGCTTTCATACTCTTAAGTGAGCACTCACTCCCTCTCATATCCCCAAGCAATTTTTTTCTAGTATAACTACAAAAGCTGACAAGTTCAGTGTAGAAAAATAAAATCAGACCAAATCCATAATAATCCATCTATTCCAATTTTGTACTCTATGCATCAGCCATGCAACACAATTAAGAATCTACCCCATTCCTGTCCTTTTAAATGTACAATTTTATTCAGGTATTAATATTTATCAGACTGACCTCAACAATATCATCATCAAACAAAAGCCAGAAGCCATGACTTTTCACAATAGTTATGTAGTGTCCACGGTTAGGACCACTGAAAGAGAAAAGAGAAAAATATAACTAGGATATCTCACAAGCATAAGAAAACAAACATTGTGCAATAATTCTTGAAATCAAAGCTTTATTATTTCCTCATTTTAAAGCCATCCTGGAAGCAATGCTCAATTACCCTGATTTAGAGTAGTCGAAATAGATACTGAATACAGTGATTTGCCCTTGTAAATCAGATTACATATTCTTCTGTATTTTTCATACCTTATTTCCTGTCCTATTTCCAATTTCTATTTTAAAATTTTCCAAAGTTTTCTTCTCTCTGCATTACTAATTGGCTTTCGAAGTCACTCAATTTAAACCCAGTTTTATATTATCTGCGTAAATATCTTTCTGGTCCCATTTAATCTCTGGTGCTTCAGTCAAGCAGTAAAATTGACTATGTACTGCCATAAATAAATCCTCTTCTACCCAGCTATAGGAAGTTGTCCGAATAGATGAAAGACAAACTTTAAGTCATGTAATTCACTAGGAATGGTCAGGAAGAGAAAAAACCTCTGGTCAGTACTGAGATCTCAACATTAAAATGGAGAGGGTTCAAAGGAAACTCCCAAAAGTGATACCAGGTTGGAATGGCTTGTTATATGAAGAGCGTTTGATGGCTCTGGGCCTGTATTCACTGGAATTCAGAAGAATGAGGGTTGACCTCAATGAAACTTATCGAATGGTGAAAGGCCTTGATAGAGTGGACATGGAGAAGATGTTTCCTATGGTGGGAGAATCTAAAACCAGAGGACACAACCTCAGAATAGAGGGGCGCCCTTTTACAACAGAGATGAAGAGGAACTTCTTTAGCCAGAGTGTGGTGAATTTGTGGAATTATTTGCCACAGGCAGCTGTGGAGGCCAAGTCTTTATGTATATTTAAAGCAGAGGTCAATAGATTCTTGATTGGGCAAGGCATGAAGGGATACAGGGAGAAGACTGGAGACTGGGGCTGAGATGAAAATTGGATCAGCCATGATGAAATTGTGAAGCAGATGCAATGGGCCAACTGGCCTAATACTGCTCCTGCATCTTATGGTCTATGGTCTTACTAACTGATAATATAAACTAGCTAGGTGCTCAGAAATAAACCTTTGTTTTAAACTTGTCCATTATGTTAGGCAGACTGGGCAGCAAGGTAGACAGGGAAAGGAATGCGATGTCTTGTATTATCGAGGAGCTGAGGTACAAATTTGCAAGCATTTAGTAGCCATACTGAGGTACATGCAGTTAGTGTAAAGGTAGGCCTTTTATTACGTTATATACAGATTATACTTGTATATTTAGGTGAAATCAGAAAATTGAGCAGACAATGTAATTTCCAAGTCTTAACTGATAGGAAATAATATGTTTTGGGAGGCTTTGCATCGTTTTAAATTTTCTCACTCTGACTAAAACTAGCAATTCCAAATATTAAAACAGAAGTAAAAAATAATCCAAAAATCAAATCCCCAAATTCTTGTCTGGTCACTATGCATGAAATTGCAAACTAGGAGTTTTCTGTCTCAGTTGTTCAGGAACTAACCCCTGTTCCAGTAACAAAATAAAGGCTAACGCTTGCATTTAATATCATGCGTGTCATGTTACATAAAATTGTTGAATGGTTTGTACTCAATTATTTTAAATTTATTTGTGGAATCCATACATTCATTCTGGAGTTTACTCTTTAATTTAATCATATAGCCACAGTAGTAATGTTTAATTTCTAACAAAATCAGAAGTTTTGTTTAGAGAATCAAAGGATTAAGCAATTGACTTCTGATTTTATGGGCCTCACCCCACCCATATTTGCAGCTTTACTTCACCCCTCATGACATCCATTACCTATGTTCTTTTAAATAATAATTTCAAAGAAATATTTTAATGTACTCCATAGTTTTTCTACTAATGAAATCCATTTCCATGTTCATGGTAGTTTAGTTTGCCATAGCAATTAATAAAAAACTTCAAACAAACCTGCCACAGTGAACAACAACAGCCACCAGATCATACATCCGGTCCAAATTAATAGCGTCTCCTGATGTATTGAACAACCTCAGTTCCAGTGGAAAGACCACTCGGTAAGAGAGTTTTGTGTACCGATGCAATTGTTCCATATATTTGAACCTCTTCAAGTGCAATGCAAGAATCATGGGCAGCTTCTTCACGCACATTCTGTCAACCAAGAACAAAACAAATAGAAGATTAATCTGTTTACACAGAGAAATGGCAAGCCAAGTTTCTTGAAGCAAATGGCACTTCAGTAATACACGAAACTCTCACTTCCCAAAAAAAAATCCAGATGTGGGTGACTAGTTGTAAACAATAGTAAGGAATATTCTCAGATGAAAACACTACGGCTTCATTCCAATGATAAAATAGTAGGGCCTCGGCATTTACAAAATGCTGGATGAATTCAGCAGGCCAAGCAGCATCAACGGAATAAAGTAAGCAGTCAACATTTCAGGCCGAGACCCTTCCTCAGGACTGGAGAGAAAAAAAATGACATCAGAGTAAGAATGTGGGGGCAGGGGAGGAAGAAATACAAGATAATAGGTGATAGGTGAAAATGGGAGAGGGGAGGGGTGAAGTAAAGAGCTGGGAAGTCGATTGGTCAGTTCCCCCGTCTCTGCTGCATCTGGTCTCAGAATGAGGCTTTTCATTCCAGAGATAAGGAGATGTTATCCTTCTTCAAAGAAAGGGGCTGCTCTTCCTCCATCATCAATGCTGCCCTCAGCCGCATCTCTTCCATTTTGCTCATGTCTGCCTTCATCCCATCCTCCCACCACCACACCAGGGATAGGGTTCCTCTTGTCCTTACTTACCATCCCACCAGATTCCATATCCAGCAAAAAAATTTTTCGTAACATCTGCCATCTCCAACAGGATCCCATCACTGAGCACATCTTTCCCTCGCCCCACAGTGCTTTCCACAGGGATCACTCCCTAAAAGCTCTCTTGTCCATTCATCCCACTCACTGATCTCTCTGCTGGCACTTATCCTTGCTAGCTGAACAAGAGTCCTTCCAGGTGAGGGACGATTTCACCTCCAAGTCTGTTGGGGTCATACTTTACCTGATGCTCCCGGTGTGGCCTCTTGTATATTGACGAGACCTGACATAGATTGGGAGACCACTTCAGCGAGCACCTGCAGTCCATCCACCAAAAAAAAGCGAGATCTCTCAGTGACCGCCCAAATTAATTCTATTTCCCATTACCGTTCCTATATGTCAGTCCACGGCCTCCTCTAATGCCACGATGAGGCCACGTTTAGGTTGAAGGTGCAACACCTTATATTCCATCTGGGTAACCTCCAACCTGATGCCATGAACATTGATTTCTCGAACTTCTGCAAATGCCCCCCCCCACTCCCATTTCCCTCTCTCATCTGATCTCCTTACCTGCCCATCACTTCCCCCTGGTGCTCCTCCCCCTTCCCTTTTTCCCCCATGGTTTTCTGTCCTCTCCTATCAGTTTCCCCCTTCTCCAGCCCTTTATCTCTTTCACCAATTGCCCAGCTCCTTGCTTCACCCCTCCCCGTTTCACCCATCACCTACTACCTTGTATTTCTTCCTACTCTCCCCCACCTTCTTATTCTGACTTGTTGTCTATTTTGTCCAATGCTGATGAAGGGTCTCAGCTCCAAATATCAACTGTTTTCCCTTTTCCATAGATGCTGCTTGGCTTGCCGAGCTCCTCCAGCATTTTGTGTGTGTCTGTATGTGTCTCTGTCTGTCTGCACGTGTCTTGGATTTCCAGCATCTGCTGATTTTCTCTTGTTTGTGAGGGCCTCTACGTTATTCAACCTCCCGCCAAGGACTGTTGCATAATAAAAAATATTTCACCTGACGGAACAACACATGAATAACACAATAAACAAAGTACGTATGGGTCACGAAATTCTCAAAGACTGAGCTCTTCATGTTAAGGAGAGAGCAAGGTCACACATCTCCTCACCAACCCATCACTGTATCATTCTTTCATCATCATCAAACCTCCCCCCCCCCCGCCCCCAGATATAGCTATATTTACATGTTCAACTTCAGGAACAAACTCAGGAAAATTTAAAGTCCTGTGAGAGCCCTGTTGAAAGTCATTTGAAAATATTGTCCACCTGACTGCAAATTATTTCAGTTATTGCGGACACACTTGGTGGAATATGGTTACATATTTCCCTCACAAAATAACTAATTAATTTCTGAATTGTAACAACTGAAAGCCTGGATTACCATTGGCAGCCACTAGATTCAATGGGTTACCTGGGTCCTTATAGCTTCTTGAGTAGGATTGAAAAATTCTCCTTTGACGCTTTCGTATTTGCTGTTGGTATGCATTAACAGTCTGATTTCTACATCAGTACCATCTGACGTATCAGTCAATGACATAACTGTGACTTCAATTTGTTTTGAAACTTATTGAAGAAGCTGAAATGACCTCTCCAGTGCACTAAAATTCCTGTGTTTCTAAATAATCATGTGTTAAGAGTCACACTTCCAGTTTTGTAGACGTGCTCTAGAGAGACAGAATAGTGCTAGAAATGTTTCAAACGGTGTCAAAAAAGCTAATAAATATTTGCCTAACTGTGTAAGGGGTTCATTTTGACATTTTATTTTGGACCTTACTCCCTTAGCTATTGTCCTCTAAAGATGGCTTAAAAGGTACTATCAGCGTCTTCTACCAGTTTTGCCCTGTCTTCCATCATGACTACACGGTTCTAATAACAGTCACTTGTGATGGGACTTGGTCCTGTGCTGTCCAATGTTCAGTTGCAGGCTAGAGTGGATGTGAAAGCTTACGTCACATGGAACCTTAGTAAGAGGTTGAAGAGAAGTGAGATCACTAATATCAAGCCATTTCGTCAAAGCTCTCAAACTTTTAGAGACAAAGATTTAATTCTTGAAAAGCGTAAATTCAGGGTTACTAGAACTATTAATTCAGAATTTAATCACTGCTTAGCCTAGCATGTTAATTATTTGACAGCCAGAGAAGATGTACAAAATTTATAATTCCTTACAACTTGTAGATAACATAAGTTACAGGTTATACACTTTCAATGTACTCACCTTTTCTGAGCCTCCTGTTTACTACAACATGTCTCACAGTAATATTTATGTTCACTGCACAGTGTTTCCGTGTTGCTGAAGTCTCTAAGAATAAAAGTTGGGGACGTGTCACTATTAAATGTGTGTGCAAATGCTCTTAAAACATTGATTACATTAACTTTAAAATTGTACAGGAAAATTTAAACAATCTATCAGTCACAATTCAGATCACTTGTAAAGAATTATTAGAAGTTAAAAAAAGATTATAAATAGTAAGGTGGTGTGGTAAAGTGCACCATCATAGAAGTATTCAATAACAAGATGTTGTATTGGGAAATGGATCAACGTTATTAATTTCAGACACTCGTACATTCCTGTCTTAATCATAAAACAAAAAGAGAAGGCACCAACCACCATTTTTCTATAGGAATGCAAAATAGAAAAATATAGGTGAGTGGATGAGGGTTAACAAACAAAACTACATTCCCTCTTGATTAGATATTTCAACCTAATTCATTTTTTTCCTTTGGAACAGGAATAAAGGAAAGCTAGAGCAGGATTCCTGATCAATTTCATCTTCTTCAGAGATGTTGAAACTTTACATTGGGCTGGATATATTCAGTTAAGTTAGGCAGACTTCATATAGTTTTCTAGATGTTATTGGTCAGAACACAAATATCATTTTTTAAAAATCACAAATCATTATTATTGTGATCCTGTGGAGAAAATCAGTCCACACACACAAAAATTAATCTTTCCCAGGTTCAATATCAAGTTGTCTAATTTTAGATCAAATTTATACTGTCGATGTTGGTACTGGTTTTACTGCCATCATTTGTAAACCACCTGTTTCTTTACTTATCCTATTATAGTGCCAGAGTGTAATCATTTTTTTTCCCCAATCTTTTTATCAGTTTCATAAAAATAAACATAACATGGTAATGGTACAAAGTTACTGGGAATACAGGAACATAGGAAAGACTGGCAGGGGCTCACAAGGCTCGCAACCTTGTGGGCAGCACTCGCAAGAGGGCACCACTCAAGCTACGACTGAACACGAAGAGCAATACCCCCAGAGTCTCCTGAGAGAGGGGGGTGGGGGGAGGATGAGACACTCAACAGGACGGTCATACCGGCAACGGCCAGGACAGGAAACACAACTACGAAGAAGCTAAAGCAAACAACACTGACCGGAGAGGAATTCACGGTAAGGTGTCATTGTGGGAAAGCCTGCAAAAACATCAATGGGCTTAAGCTACACCAGAGCAAGTCTAGATGTGGATCAATGGTGACCCAAGTGCAGCGCACAGATGTAGGGTCTGGTGAGACGAAAAAGAATTCCGGCCAGGAAGCACCCCACAGAGCTGAAGATCCCTCCGCACTTGAGTTGCCTCAGCACCGAACAACAGACCTAGTGAGCTCCTCTTCGGCTACCCCAATCCATTCGTCAAAGAAAGACAGCATCAAATGGCCTAGATCATCAGACAACGTCACCTGGGTGCAGTTCGATGATGATCTAGACGGCATCCTGGAAGTTGCCTTAGCAGGTCCAGTACACACAAAGATCAATTCACTCACAGCCATAGCGTACGATCTAGCTAAGGAACGATTTGGCCCAATGGAGCGGAAAGGCCAGCTGGAGTTACCGCGGCAACCAAATAGGAGGGAAACAGAGATTCGTCGCTTGAGAGGCGAATTAAAGGCACTCGACAAGAGATTTAAAACCAGCTCAACGGCCGAAAAAGAAGGCGTCAAGGACTTAACCAGTATGCTGCGGGAAAAACTGTGCAAACTCTGGAGGGTGGAACAACTGCGACAGCAAAGAAAGAAGAAAGAGAAAAGGCGAGTGCAGCTTGTGAGAGATCCATTCAGCTTCACCAGGACTCTTCTCGGCCAACAAAAATCTGGTATACTATCCAGCTTGAAGCCAGAGGTAGAGAAGTTCCTGCGGGAGGCACACAGCGACCCATGGAGGGGTCAGGGACTAGGAACCAATCGGGCTGTGCGTAGACCAGAAAATCCATCAATTGAACTGAATGTGAAAGAGCCTACATGGCAGGAAATCCAGGATATCATCCGGAAAGCTAAAGCATCAGCTGCCCCAGGCCCGAGCGGCATACCTTATAAGGTGTATAAGAAATGCCCAAAACTTCTTCGGAGGCTGTGGAAAGTCATGAGAAAGATCTGGGCCAAAGGTACTATTCCATCAAGTTGGAAATTGGCAGAGAGATGCTTTATTCCAAAGGAAGAGGTTTCTTCCACAACTTCCCAGTTTAGGACAATTTCTCTCCTGGATGTGGAATGCAAGATTTTCTTTTCTGTGCTCCCAAGAAGGCTGACTTCTTACATGATGCAGAACCGCTATATCAACACATCCATCCAGAAAGGCGGTATTCCAGGCTTTTCGGGGTGTCTGGAACACACCTCAATGATTAGCCATTTGATCCGTGAGGCCAAGCAGAAAAAAAGGCGACCTAACAGTTGTCTGGTTAGACCTCGCGAACACCTATGGGTGTATTCCACATGACCTCATCCTAGAAGGACTCGACCACTACTACATCCCAGTGGCTATTCGAGACATGATCACCAGCTACCGAGGAGATGAACTCAGATTTACATCAGCCCATTTTACAACTAGTTGGCAGGACCTTCAGAAGGGGATTCCAACAGGGTGCATCATCTCCCCCACCCTATTTATTATGGGAATGAACCTCCTATTATCAGCAGCAGAAGATGTAACCCGCGGCCCAACGCTGGAGTCAGGCATTGTTCAGCCGGCTCTACGAGGGTTCATGGACGACATCACTATAACAACTGTGTCACATGTCCAAGCAAGATGGGTATTGGAAACCCTGGGTAATGTAGCCACTTGGGCGAGGATGTCCTTCAAGGTTAAGAAGTCCAGGTGCATGGTGATCAGAAAGGGCAAAGTTACTAGCAAGTTTAGCCTCCAGGTTCAGGGTGAGGTCATCCCTTCCATCGAAGATAACCTGATAAAATGCTTGGAGAAGTGGTTTAATGTGTCACTGACAGATGGGGCCAATGTCACCAATGCTGTGAAGCAGACAGACGAATGGCTGAAGAAGATTGACAAATCCGGGCTTCCGGGTAAATTCAAACCCGGCTGTACCAATACAGCATTCTGCCCAGGCTTCTCTGGCTTTTCACACTTTATGAGTTCCCCATGACTGTCGTAGAGGGCATCGAGAGGAAAACCAACAAGCACCTGCGGAGATGGTTGGGAGTTCCCCCAAGCTTCCCTTCAGTGGGCCTCTACATTCGTTCTGGGCAACTGTAGCTTCCCCTGTCATCGGTTGTAGAGGAATTCAAGGTGGCAAAATGCAGAGCTTTATTAAGCTTGAGAGATTCCAATGACGTCACGGAAAAGCAAACAGGCGTTACAACCAGATCTGGGCGCAGGTGGGCAGCTAACGCAGCTGTGGAGGAGGCAGTGTGTTCTCTGAAGCTGCGAGATATCACCAGCAACCCCTGCGTCGGGCGGCAAGGCCTCAGCTCAGTTCACTTCCAGAAGTGGGGAAACGCAAGCATAAGGAATAGGTGAGACATGATACAGGCAGAAGTACAGATCCGTGAGGAAGAGAAGCGGATTTCAAAGGCAGTGGAACAAGGGTCCCAGGGTGACTGGACAAAATGGGATCTGCCTAAGCACAAGATCTCATGGGCAGAGTTATGGAGACTGGAGCCATTCCGTATTTCCCTCCTCTTGCGATCCGTGTATGACACTCTTCCTTCGCCATTACATCTGTACACATGGGGGATGAGAAAGGACCTGAACTGCAAGCTCTGTGGTCAAAAGGGGACACTGGCTCATATACTGTCCAGGTGTAAAACAGCTCTAACTCAAGGACGGTATAGGTGGCACCATGATAAGGTGCTTCTGGCTCTTGCTGACACACTAGAGCGGGAGAGATGCAAGAAGAGGACGGCTGGCACAGATTTGAGGAAGACCATCACCTTCATCAAAGATGGAGCTAGGCCTTTCGTAACCAAACAACCAAAGCCCAATCTGCTGCTAACGGCCAGTTCCTGGGAGATGAGGGTCGATGTGGGAAGGAGGCTGCAGTTCCTGGATGTGGTGCACACAACCCTACGCCCGGACATTGTACTGTGGTCAACCGAAGACAAGAAAATAATCGAGTTGACTGTGCCGTGGGTACAGTGATCTTAAGTTCTCTTTCCAAATTAGTTTTAGTTTTATTAGGTACATAAATTCATAATTATATTATAAATAATTTCTACAACACCTTTCTGAAAAAGATTTAGGATATAAATGTGGAAAGTTAGGAGAAACAGTAATTTAAAAGTTTCTAACCTGTAGATATCTAAAAAAGTTAGATAGTTGTTCGAAGGATATAAAACAATTATCCAAAAATAAATCACGAAATCGTACTATACCTTTGATTTTCCAATCTAAATAAGCTTGATCCATAGTGGAAGATTGAAAACAGAAACTAGATATAATAGGACTTGCTAAAATAAATTGATTCAACCCAAAAAAATTTCGAAATTGAAACCATATATGTAAAAGTATGTTTAACTATTGGGTTATTCGTTTGTTTATACAATTTAGAAAGAATAAAAGGAAGCGAAGTCCCTAAAATAGAACCCAGTGAAAACCCTTGTAAAGAATTAAATTCAAGATTTACCCAATGTGGACTTGAAATTACACCCAAGTTCCGTAACCAAAATTTCAACTATCGAATGTTAATTGCCCAATAGTAAAATCTAAAATTCGGGAGCGCTAACCCCCCTCTCCCCTTTTTTAGCTTTCTGTAAATGCCTTTTACCTAAACTAGGGTTTTTTTTCTGCCATATATATATATATATATGAGGAAATTTTTGAATCAACATCATCAAAAAAGGATTTTGGAATAAAAATTGGTACCGTTTGAAATACATATAAAAATTTAGGCAAAATAATCATCTTGATAGCATTGATCCAACCCATCAGTGACAAAGACATTGGTGACCATTTAGTAAGCAAAAGTTTAATCTGATCAATTAAAGGTAAAAAAATTAGCTTTAGATAAATCTTTATGCTTTTTCATGATTTTAACCCCTAAATATATAAAAAGAGTCAGTAACCAATTTAAATGGTAGACATCCATAAATAGGAACCTGCTTATTTAGGGGAAATAGTTCACTCTTATTAAGGTTCAATTTATAACCAGAAAAATTACTAAATTGAGCCAACAAAGATAAAATAACAGGAATTGATTTCTCCAGATTAGAGATATATAATAACAAATCATCGGCATATAATGATAATTTATGTATTTCATTTCCACGGGTAATACCAAAAATGTTAGGTGAGTCTCGGATAGCAATTGCTAAAGGTTCAAGGGCAATATTAAATAATAATGAACTAAGAGGGCATCCTTGCCTAGTACCCCCAGATAGACGAAAGAAGGGAGATCTTTGATTATTAGTACAAACCGAAGCTACAGGGGTGTGATAAAACAATTTAATCCAGGATATAAATATCAGACTAAAATTAAATTTCTCGAACACACTAAATAAATATGGCCATTCAACTCTATCGAAAGCTTTCTCAGCATCTAATGAAATAATACATTCCGGAGTGTTATGTGAAGGAGTATAAACAATATTCATTAACCTCCTGATATTAAAAGATGAATAACGGTTTTTAATAAATCCTGTTTGGTCCACAGAGATAATTTGAGGTAATACCTTCTCTAACCTAGTTGCTAAAATTTTTGAATCTACATTCAAAAGAGATATCGGTCTATATAATGCACAATCAGTAGGATCTTTATTCTTTTTAAGAATTAAAGAAACAGAAGCTTCATAAAACGATTGTGGTGATTTACCTAATCTGTTTGCTTCTTTGAATATTCTAGACAACCAAGGAGAGAGAATACAGGAAAAAGACTTAAAAAATTCCACTGTAAAACCATCAGGACCAGATGCTTTACTGGAATTCATTGAGAAGATTACAGCTGTTATTTCTTCCTCTGTAATAGGAGTTTCTAATTTTAAACAATCTTAGGGTGATAATTTCAGAAAGTTCAATTTTCTTAGAAAATCATGCATGATGTTAAAATCATGAGGAAAATCAGAATGGTATAAAGAGGTATAAAATTCTTGAAAGGTTTTGTTTATCTCATCATGATCAACTGTCAAAGTATCATCATATTTACGGATCTTAGTAATTTGACGTTTAACCAAAGTAGATATCAATTGATTAGCTAATAATTTACCTGATTTATCACTATGAATATAAAACTCATTTCTAGTTTTCATTAATTGATTTTCGATTGAGGATGTTAATAGTAAACTATGTTCCATTTGGAGTTCAACTCTCTGTTTATAAGGCTCCTTGCTATCTTTTTTTTATCAATTTCTTTAATTTTATCAACCAACACAAGTATTTCATTCTTAATACGTTTTTTTAAACCTACAGAATAGGAAATAACCTGTCCACAGATATAAGCTTTAAAAGTATCCCATACTGTTCCGTTGGAAATTTCTTCTGTAATATTAGTTGAAAAGAAGAAATCAATCAGTTCCTTCATAAACTTAACAAAGTCCAAGTCTTGAAGCAAATTAGAATTAAATCGCCATTGTCTATTAGTAGAAGTAGTATCCATTAACTTAATAAAATGTTTCCTTGGAGCATGATCCGAAATGGCGATAGTGTCATAATTGCAATCAATTACAGATGGAATTAAACAATAGTCAATAAAAAAGTAGTCAATTCGAGAATAAGAATGATAAATATGTGAGAAGACTGCAAACTCTTTGTCCTTTGGGTGTAGAAATCTCCAAATTTCAGAAATCCCAGAATCAGTCATAAAACAGTTGATAAGAGTAGCTGACTTATTCAGTAGAGCCGGACTACATATGGATCTATCCAACATGGGATTTAAACACAAGTTAAAATCCTAGGAAAGGAAGTGAATAGATGCTTAAAAAATTCAGGATAATCCACATTTGGAGCATAAACGTTAACCATAGCAACTTTTTTTTATTAAAAAGTAACCCAGTAATTAACAAAAATCTACCACTAGGATCTGAGATAATGTCTTGATGAGTAAATGTAATTGAAGAATCTATAAAAATTGAAATGCCTAAGACTTTGGCTTGGGAGTTCGAGTGGTATTGTTAATCCTTCCAAAACTTAAAGAAGCGTTGATTATCCTCTTTCCTTACATGAGTTTCTTGTGCAAAAATAATGTGAGCATTCAGTCTTTGGAATACTTTCAAAATCTTTTTCCGTTTTATGGGATGATTTAAACTATTTGTATTCCAAGAGACAAAATTAATAATGTGAGCCATAATTTAATGGTAACCCTTTGGTATATAAAGAGTTAACCCTAATGTAAACTCATGAGATCAGAAGAGGAATAAATATTCACAGCGGAACGGGAAATCACGACACTGCAGACATTTTTGTAGTACTAAATCAGCCCAATAGAAAAAAATAATAAAAAAGAAAAAAGAGACCCTTCCACCCTCCACCCCTGAAATCCCCGATCTAAGCCACAGAAGGCTGAAAAAACTAACTAATACTAAATCTAACCCCATTTCTGCAGGAGGCAACTCCAAAAATATATGTTACAAAGAAGACCCCTGAAATCCAATAAAAAAAATTAAACACTGTGCTATAATAATCTACATATTGTGATTTCTAAAATACATGGAAAAAAAAGTTAGTACCAATACATATGATTAGTGAATTACAAATAAAAGTAATTAGAAATGTCGCTTCCAAAAAAAGAGGAATTATGGGAAAAAGAAACCTAAGAACATGGCGTACACAGAAAGAACAAAGGAAATTATGCGAAAAGGGAAACAGACTGCCATTTTAATTATACAAAAGCAAAAATAAAGAAAATGTTCCTCCATATAGTCACAATTTATCATCAAATCGAATCATTAATGACAATGTCAGAAATCAAATAGTTAAAAATTAACTAGTTAAAGAAAAGTAAAATTTCTTGTGAAAGAGAAAAAAAAAACTTTAGATGAGTTGTGAAAAAATACCTACACTACTAACCACAGACAAAAATCTTGAACTTGTAAAAAACCTCCTTCATATGGTAATTGAAGGTTTATTTTTTTTTTTTAAAAAAACACCTGTAAAAAGAGCCGGTGCTGAAAGCGGAGAACATTAACTAAAGGATGGTGTCCGTATCAGATGGGTAGTTCTCACCCAAAAAACTTCCAACAGCACTTGTGGAATGGAAGACACAATGAGATCCATCAGAAAGAGACGTGCACGGTACAATAATGCCAGTTTAAGATTATTTGATAGCATTCCGACATCAGAGGTTTAAAAGCCAGTCGCTCTTTCATCACTTCGGGACTGTAGTCTTCAACCAAACGGAATGAATGTTGTCGATATTTAATCATACCTTGCCGGCGGGCAATACAAATAAGTTGTTCTTTAACGCTAACATAATGGAAACGGAGAATAATTGGGCTCGGTCTAGATTCGGCAGATACCGACTTTGGACGCGGTATACGATGGACGTGTCAAGCAATGGGGGATCGTTGGGAAATACCGAACTAAACGCATCCCTTAAAAGTTGAGAAAAAAATATTGAAGGGTCTCCATCCTCAACATCCTCAGGGAGACCAATTATACGCAAGTTCTGTCTACTACATCGATTTTCAAGATCAATAACCTTGGATTTAAAATGTTCCAGTTGTTTAGTGATCGAAGCTAAATTCTGCTCCAATTTCTTGATTTTTAAGTCACTCTTCTGAGATTTAGTATCTAGTTCAGAAATTTTACTTCTATGTTGCTTAACTTCACAATCCAGCGATTTCAGAGATTCCATGATTGACTCTAAGTCTTCTTTAAAACTTTGACGTTGTTGTTCAAATTTTTCCTCTAAAAACTTCATCATAATTTCATAAGATAGCTCCGTTTGTTTAGGATCACCTTTTCTTTTTCCTCCGTTCCCATCGGAATCTTTCCCGCCTTTTATTTTGGATCTTGTACTCATTTCTTCAGACTTCACAGTTACAGTTCAAGAAAAAAATCAGTAAAATAAAATAAGTCTTCTAGTGTAGGTAAAAATTGGTTAAGTAAGGGAAATCATAGGTTAAAAAAAAGATAACGGGAATGGAGCGAAGCCAAAAACAGCCTCACTCCATGAGCGCTCCCTGCAGAATCCCTGTAATCATTTCTAACTCCAAATCAGCCCAGACCTTTCCCTCATTTTGTACCCCACCATTACAAATCTCACTCCACAGCACCAATATCAAACTCCACTTCTCCTCCTATCCTTATCTTCCAGTGTCTTCGAGGTCTGACAAATCAATCTGAAATATTAATCTTTCTGCCATCATTCTTTGTATGATATTGAATATAGAAACATGGAAAATCTACAGTACAATACAGGCCCTTCGGCCCACAAAGTTGTGCCGAACGTGTCCCTACCTTAGAAATTACTAGGGTTACCTATAGCCCTCTATTGTTCTAAGCTCCATGTACCTATCCAAAAGACTCTTAAAAGACCCTATCGTATCGGCCTCCACCACCACCACCGGCAGCCCATTCCACGCACTCACCACTCTCTACGTAAAAAAACCTACCCCTGACATCTCCTCTGTACCTACTCCCAAGCACCTTAAACCTGTGCCCTCTTGTGGCAGCCATTTCAACCCTGGAAGGTAGTGAGGTGACCAGAACTCAGAATATTTCCATGAATTTCTATCTGCATTCCTAGTAAACAAAATATCAAACAGGGATCTTATTTTTTTTAAATAAGCTCCCTATATTTGTTGCAATGACAGCCTTTTAAAAGCCTGCGGCGGTAATACATTCTGTAGCAATAATACCCTATTTAAGACCATACAACATAGGAGTAGAATTAGGCCATTTCACTCATCAAGTCTGCTCCGCCATTCAATCATGGCTGATCCTTTTATCCCCTCCTCAGCCCCACTCCCCTACCTTCTTCCCGTAACCTTTGATGCCATGTCCAATCAAGAACCTATCAAACTCTGCCTTAAATACACCCAATGACCTGGATTCCAGAGCTGCCTGTGGCAATAAATTTCACAAATTCAGCACTCTCTGGCTAAAGAAATTTCTCAGCATCCTTTTTAAATGGATGCTCCTCCATCCTGAGGCTGCGCCCTCTTGCCCTAGACTCCCCCACCATGGGAAACATCCTTTCCACATCTACTCTGTCTAGGCCTTTCAACATTCAAAAGGTTTCAATGAGATCCCCCCCCCCCTTCCTTCTGAATTCCAGCAAGTACAGACCCAGAGCTATCAAATATTCCTCCTCTAACTATTTCATTTCTGGAATCATCCTTGTGAACCTCCTCTGAACCCTCTCCAATGCCAGCACATCTTTTCTGAGATGAGGAGCCCGAAAGTGTTCATAATACTCAAGGCAAGACCTCACCAGTGCTTTATAAAGCCTCAGCATCACATCCCTGCACTTTTATTCTAGACCGCTTGAAATGAATGCTAACATTACATTTGCCTTCCTCACCACTGACTCTACCTCGAAGTTAACCTTTAGGGTGATAAATACATTTAATCGAATCTTAAGCAGCAAAATCTATTGCAGAAAACCATGAGAATCTCAAGGTATTTATTGATTGAACATTAAGTTTTATAAACTACCCAATTTACTCTTTTCTTGGCTCCTTATATTTAATGTTACAAGATACAGCCCAATACACACTGTAGCTACTTTATTACGTACAACCGGTTGTTAATGCCAATATCTAGTCGACCAATCACGCAACAGCAACTCAAGGCATGAAAGCATGCCGAGATGGTCAAGAGGTTCAGTTGTTGTTCAGACCCAACATCAGAATGGGGAACAAGTGTGATCTCAGTCACTTTCACTGTGTTACAACAGTGGTGTGCAGAACAGTATCCCTGAATGCACATACCGAACCTTGAAGTGGATGGGCTACAGTAGAAGATCACAAACATGCACTCCTGTATTATGTACCTCCTGTACCTAACAAAGTGGCTACTGTGTGTACATTCTTTATCAATTGAAGAGATCCGTTCCATTAATCAATATTCAATGCCAGTAGCCATAGAAAGATTTTAATGTCTGCCAAGACATTTTATCCCATCTATTTTGCTCACTTAATCATGCTTTAGTTCAAGGGTGTCAGGACTTGCTTGTGAAATTAACTTCTGCATTAGGCAACTGGAAGCATATCAGGAACAAATCCAACACTTTGTCGAAATATCTGTCTTAGAATATCCATTTTGCAGATCTAAAGTTAGAGAAATCTGGATGCCCTATTTTATGGTTTACAAAAGACTGCCGTGCTGGTACTGTGACCAACTAGAAAAGCTAACAGAATATTTCATAATTTTTTTGCTGGGAGAGAGAACCAAATACAAAAGTAGAGAAGTTATGCTTCAGTTACAAAATGGTTTTGGCAAGACTACAGCACACCTGGTGTACTGCATACTGTGATTATCTTATTTAAAAGGTCATCTTAATGCATTGGAAATAGTTCAGAGATATTTCATTGAACTAATGTTCAAAGTGAACAAGATGTCTTAAGAAAAGCTGCACAGGCTAGACTTGTATTCTCTGGAGCTTAGAAGAGTAAATGGAGAACTGGTCTAGACATGGAAGATCCTGAGGGGTATTAGCCAGAGCACATGTTGAGAAATTATGAAGTGACTGGTGGGGGGGTGGGGTGGTGATAGAGCTCACTTCTAAAAGTATGTTGACGCCCATTTAAGAAAGATGGCATTTTTTCTTCAGGGAGGGTTGTGTTATTTGACATTCAATTTCCTCAAGTGTTAGAGGAAGTCGTCTCTGAATATTTAAGGCATAGGGAGGTAGATAGTTGATAAGCAGACTAGTGAAAAGTTACCAAGGGTAAAATGGAGTTAAAGTCACACTTAGATCAGCCCTGACCTTATTAAAAGGTAGAGTAATCCTGACAGGCAGAGGCCTACTCCCCCTTCATATGTGTAGATTGGGTAGTGTTAATGGTTTCTACTTATTTTTGAAACTTCCGCCATGTAACACTTTAAAAAGCTGGAAAGAGAAATCTCCTTTAAAATTAAAACACCTACCATTGAGACAAGCAAAACAACTACTTTATAAAGATAGCTTTAAATTATATAATTTCCAAGATTACTTAACTGGTCACTACTTACCTGAGGCAATGGGTAATTGATGTGTTCTGTTCCACGTCAACTGAAAGATCCAAAAAATCTTCATCTTTGCTGCTAACCTGCAGAAAACCCTTTATGCGTTAACATATACTTCCCATGTTACAAATATGTCTACATTTCAAAAGTATTTTTCAGTGTGATGCATTTTGGGATGCTCAGAGGTAGTGAACTACAAGTGATTTTTTTTCCCACTTTGACAAAGTTTAAGTATACGTAAGGGGTATTGAATATAAAAATAGAGTAGTCAGCTGAAACTTTGCTGGAATTTTGTGCTTAATTCATAGTCCTATACTTTAGGAAGGATGTCAAGGATCTGGAGGGTGCTCTATAGAAAATACTTAATAGAATCATACACAGGATGAGCAATTTTCGTTACATGCACAAATTGGAGAACTTGGAATTATTCTCCTTAGAGTGGATGGTCTAAGAGACATCTAAATGAAGCATTCAAGATCCTGAAAGGTTCTAATACCAAAAATAAGAAAGAGACTATTTCATCTACAGAATAGCCAACATCCACAAGTAATAATTTCAATATGGTTACCAAAATTCTAAAGTGAAACAAGAAGGTTAAAAAAAGCTCAAAAGCAAAATTTAAAAAGTAGCAATATCAGATTCTAAAAAGTAAATTCAGAAAAAGGAACTGACATCCAGATGAACAATTCTCAGTTACTGAGGTTAAGGGTAGTAGGTTATTATGACTGCTTGTGCCTGCTGTACCAGTAAACAGACATGGCTGTTCAACTTCAATTTGATTTCTCTCCAATAACCCCTAATCCACCACCACAACACCCATGTTCCTAGATTTTTCGGGGTCAAAAAAAATCTGTAATCTTTTTGTTTTAAGAAAAGTGTTCACGTTTTGGATCTGGGCATTGCTGACAAGGACACCTTATTGCCCATCCATAAATGCCAACCTGCAGCCCTAAACAAAAGCAAGCAATCACAATTATTGAGAATCCAGAGCCCGTCTGGAGTTGCAAATTTGAAGGTTTCAAAGAAGAAATGACACCTTATCTCAATCCTAAATGTCTGATCCACTGCCTCAAGCTTGACTTCTCGTTCTACACTTGCTAAGGATAATGGCTTTGCAGCATTTACTGATGAGTTTTCTGAAGCTGTTCTTTGTTAGATTATGGTCTTCTCTCAGAAAGAAACTTAGTGGATGGTTTGGGCATCAACTTCCATACCCTTCCTTGGTAAAATGATCAAAAAGCACACACAATAATGACACTAATGATCATTACAACACTGTGGATCAAGTTGCAAATTTTTGGTATTATCACTCAAACTGGAAACATCACATCCATCACTTTAAAAATTTATTCACATCACAAACCTTCACTGGCTACAGTGTCTACTAGCCGCATGATACACAGTAGCACTGACCAAGGTTTCTTTCAACATCTCCCAAACTTAACTGCACAACTACCCAAAGAAAACCAGAAGACATAGGGAATATCACCAATTCTAAGATCACTTCTGTGTATCTCTGAGTCAGAATTGTAACTTCATTGTTCCTTTACTGCTTTGAAATCTAAATCTTAGAATTCCCTATCCAAAAGTATCTTCATATCTACAAACACTGCAACAAGATGACTCAATATCACTTGCTGAAGGACAATTAGAAGTGGTTGATAAATAATGGCTTTGCTTTTGAAATCCATTTCTTATCAATAAAATAAGTTAATTTACATTTTTGCATGCAGTCTCATGACTATTTGACTTACATTTTGCATAAATTGCTGACTTGTCTCAGGCGCTATGTAACAAGGTTTAGTTTGTTTGCATGTATTTAAAAAGGTTGTTTTGAACACTGGGAGAATACAGGATACCTTACAGCAGTATAGGCCATGAAAATTAACCTTACAGGATTCACAAATCACAACCAAAAGAACTGAGATACAGAATAAAAAACATTTTTATAGAATGTGAAGAAAAAACAAAGTATAGATACAGAACTGAACTAATTTAGCAAGAGCAATGATTACAGACTGCCATTTCACAGTGGAAAGCCACTTAAGAGACCTTCTTTGGAAGCTGACGAGCCAATCACTTTTACTGATACTTCTACAACAAACAATGCATGTTTTAAATCAAACAAGCTACAGACAAAGTAGGACTTGAATAATTCAAAATAAAGTTACATTTTCTTCTATATAATTTCTTTTAATTATTAAATCAAAATAAAATTTTACAATTCAGCCAAATTCAGATAATCTATATTCAAAAGGCTGACCATTTCAGTTGAATTCATAATCTCAATTATACTGCTCGTGAAAAAGATACAGGAATTTCTCATTCAAGAGGTAAAATCTAATAACTGGAGGACATACAGCAGAGGAATTGGATAATCCACTAGTTTAAAGTGAAACCAAGAATCTTATCCACATTTGAAAATTAGTTTTAAGAATTAGCAAGCATGTTTTTCAATAGTAAAATTAAAGTGCAAATTTTCTGTGTCTTTACTTACTGTTTCACAGTTCAGACATCTGGTCTCATTCGTGAGTGTTCCCTGAAAAATTTCATGTACCCATGTGGGTTCAAGTTTGTTCTCTTCAATTTCATTTGCATTTCCATTCTTCAATTTTCCATTCTGTTTCTCCTGCTTCTTCTCTTCCTGCAAGATGTCAGCGATGGTATTCAGCAGGTAGTTCAGAAACTCGTGTGCATCTTGTTGCATGTAGTTATCAAACAAATCTACAGTTAAAAAGAAAAATAATTATTTCACAATTGCAGACCTTTATCAGATCATGCAGGATTAGCTCCATAGCGTGCTTGTGGTGCTGTGCTACAAGTTCCGCTATGAGCATCTCCAAAACAAAGTTTTGGGGAAGACATTTTATCATGAGTATTATTGATAGAGATCCCATAAAAATGACAGTGACTTTTTTCAGCCAGTGTGTAAGCACTCACTTTCTGCCATTATGAAAGTATGAATAGGTAAATTGAAGGTATAGATGAGCAAATTGAGTAATACTGCATTGTGTGGTTATACCTTATGGTACTGAACTTATCCATAGAAGAGGTAAAAAAAATAATACCCCAAAACCATGTTTATTACTCAATCAAGCTGTCACTTAACCATTCAGAATCACATCATCTTATATGACATGAAATTTGTTGTTTTGTGGCAGAACATTGGAAAGACATTAAATTATTGTCAATTACAATAAATAAATAGTCAAAAAGGAATAATGAGGTAGGTTTCACGGACCATTCAGAAATCTGATGGCTGAGGAGAAGACGCTGTTTCTAAATCATTGAATGTAGGTCTTCAGGCTCCTGTACCTTGGTAAAGAAGAGGTCATGTTCCATATGGTGAGGGCCTTTCGTGAGAGATGCCACTTTTGTAAGACAGCATCTCTTGAACATGTCCTCGATGGTGGGAAGAGTTGTGCTCATGACAGAGCTGGCTGAATCAACAAACCTCCACAGCCACTTACAATCCTCTGCATTGGACACACCACACCAAGCCACATGCAAACAGTCAGAATTCTCTCTATCTAGATCTACAGAAACTTGCAAGATTGATTGGTGACATACCAAATCTTCTCAAAATCCTAATGCAGTGGAGCCACTGGCATGCCTTCTTTGTGACTGTATCAATGTGTTGGGTCCAGGCCTGATCCTCTGAAATGTTAACACGCAGAAACTTAAATCTGCTCATGCTTTCCACCACTGGCCCCTCTGTGAGCTTTGGTGTGTATTCTCATAACCTTCCCTTCTCAAAATCCACTATCAATTCCTTGGTCTTGCTGACATTAAGTGCAGGATTATTGTTGCAATAACACGCAACCAATTGATTGATCTCACTCCTATGTGCTTCCTTGTAACTATTTGAGATTTTAACCAAAAACAGTGGTCTCAATTGCAAATCTGTAGATGTTGTTTGGGCTGTGCTTAGCCAGAGAGTCATGAGTGGACAGTTGAGCAGTGGCTAAGCACAAATCATGAGGAGCACTCATGCTGATTGTCAGCAAGAAGATGGTCATCACAGATGCATACTGACTGTGGTGTCCCAATTAGAAAATTGAAGATCAATAACTAGGGCAACTACTTGGAATTTCTGAGCTTGCAAAAAGGGGGCAGGGGACCATACATCAAATCATACAGCACAGAAATAAACTCTCAATGCTGACCATCAAATGCTCATCTTTACTAATTCCATTTATCAGCTTTTTGTCTGTGGCCTTGAATGATGTGGTTATATATTTCTAAAATATTGTGGGAGTTTCTGACTCCAACATCCTCTTAGCAGTGCTTCACATTCCAAATTCCCTTGGAGTTAAAAAAGGATTCTTCCTCAAATCACATCTGGAACATAAGTCCTCTAGTTTTAAACCCTTCCCCAGGAGAAAAGTTTTCCATTGTCTCCCCAATCAAAGCCGTTCCTAATTTTAAATACATCTTAAGTAACCCTTCAAGTTCCTTTAAGGAAAACAAACCCACCCTATCTAGTCTTGCTGCATAGTTACCAAGTAAAATACAAGAGGTCCAGGTATAACTTTCGGAAAGCCATCTCACATGAGAAGTGGCAATCCAGACCAAACTTGAATCACTGAAGGATGCTCAATAGCTGTAGCAGGGCTATAATGCTATCAACTCCTACAAAGTGAAGCCAAACAACATAGGTGACAACAAGGTTTTGTTCCCACATGAGCCCAATGCCTTTTATGCTCACTTCGACTGATAAAACATTGGGTTACATTTAGAAACCCCACAGCCCCTATGATTTCAGTCTAAGTTAGATGTGAGAGCATCCTTCATGGGTGCGAATCCACACAAAGCATCTAGCCAAGTACTAAAGACTTGGACTGCTCAACTGGCTGGAGTGTTCATTGGTATCTTTAACCTCTTGCTTTGGTAGCCTAAGTTACCCACCCATCTGCCTCAAACAGGCTTCAATCATACCTGTGTCTAAGAAGAATGTGGTAACCTGCCTCAATCACTATCATCCAGTAGCACGTACATCCACTGTGATGAAGAGCTTTGAAAGGTTGAGAGAGATGAAACATATCAACTCTTGCCTGAGGTTATTACTTCAGAGGATCTGCTTTGGGTCCTGCATGTAAATGCCATTACAAAGAAAGCACAGCAGCCCCTCTACTTTCTTATAAATGTCTACATACTCAGCAAGTCATCCAAAACTTTGACAAATTTCTATAGATCTGTAGTGGAGAATATATTGACTAGTCGCATCACAGACTGGTATGAAAGCACCAATGCCCTTGAACGGAAAAGCCTACAAAATGTAGTGGAAAAAGCCCAGTCCATCACAGGTAAAGCCCTTCCCACCACTGAGCACGTCTACTGCAGCACTGTCGCAGGAAAGCAACATAGATCATCAAGGACCCCCACCATCCAGGACATGCCCTATTCTCAATGCTGCCATCAGGAAAGTGGTACGGGAGCTTCAGGACCCACACCACAAAGAATATGAACATTTATTATCCCTCAACCAGAGGGGATAACTTCACTCAACTTCACTTGCCCCGTCACTGAACTGTTCACACAATCTATAGACTCACTTTCAAAGACTCATCATCTCATGTTCTCCATATTAGTACTTTTTTTTCTTTTTGTATATACACAGTTTGTCTTTTGCACATTG
The DNA here is from genome assembly GCF_030028105.1 of Mobula birostris. NCBI lineage: Eukaryota > Metazoa > Chordata > Chondrichthyes > Myliobatiformes > Myliobatidae > Mobula > Mobula birostris. The sequence continues at coordinate 61,207,345 of NC_092372.1, read as the reverse complement.
TTTGTTTGTCCATCTTGTGTGTGGTCTTCCACTGATTCTATTGTGTTTCTTTGTATTTACTGTGAATTCTCACAAGAGAATGAATCTCAGGGTAGTGTATGGTGACATATACTGTATATTTACTTTATTGTCGCCACACAATTGATACTAGAGCATACAATCATCACAGCGATATTTGATTCTGTGCTTTGTGCTCCCTGGAGCACAAATCAACAGTAACTATTAAAAATTTAAATTATAAATCATAAATAGAAAATAGAAAAGGGAAAGTAAGGTAGTGCAAAAAAAAAAAAAACGAAAGGCAGGTCCGGATATTTGGAGGGTACAGCCCAGATCCGGGTCAGGATCCGTTCAGCAGTCTTATCACAGTTGGAAAGAAGCTGTCCCCAAATCTGGCTGTACAAGTCTTCAAGGTCCTGAGCCTTCTCCCAGAGGGAAGAGGGACGAAAAGTGTGTTGGCTGGGTGGGTCGTGTCCTTGATTATCCTGGCAGCATATGCATGTGGATAAGAGATTTACTTTGAAATTTGAAAGACTCCATCCTAGTCAGTATCCTGATAAATCTCCTCTGATATACTTACAGTGCTTTCTATGGTATGGTAACCATACTGTAAGTGCACACAGTTCTGTTGTGACCTAAACAGTGTTTTATAAAGTTGTGCCTCCCTGCCTTATATTCTAGCTAAAGGAAGAGAATATCACCTACATCTTTTTCACCACCTTTTCTAGCAATAGTGCATTTTTGCAGATTTTTGGACTTCTACACCAAGATCCTCACTTTTCTCACTCTCAAGATTCATGTAAGCCCTATTAGTTCTTCTAAAGTGCAGAACCTCACACTTACCTGGTTTGAATTCCATCTGCCAATCTTATCAACATCATCATCCACTCCACTGTCAACACCACCAATTCTCATGTCATCTAAAGACTTACCAGTGACATCTTCTGCTTTCACATCCAAAACATTAACATATGACAAACAATAAGGATCCCAGAATCAATCCCTGTGGTCCACCACTGGTCACAGGCTTCTAATCACAAGCACAACCCTTGATCAACACCCTTTAGTATTTACCAAGCCAATTTGCTGAATTGTCCAGGACCCTGACCATTTGATCAAGTTTCTCATTAGGACCATGTAAACAACATTAATTACACAGTCCTCAATACTATTTCTTTAAAAAACTCAATCAAATTGTCAAACATAATTTCCTTCTAAGAAAGCCGTGCTGACTACTTTTGATTATTCTCTGCTTTTCCATGTGTAGATTAATCCTGACCCCGGATTTTCTTTTCCAACTTTCATACCACTGCTATTAGACTCACAACACATCCCTGCAACCCACATTGAATAAAGATACTGATTTTGCTGCCCTTCAATCATTTGGCACTTCACCTATGGACAGAGATTTAACAACTCAAATCTTCTAAGCCCTCTAATACCACCTTTATTAAGGTAAATGTGCTAGCATTTCATGTCCTTCTCCCTAACTTCTCCAACTACAATGTCTTAGTAAACTCCTTAGTAAAATCAGAGAAGTATTAGTTCCTCTGCACAACCTCTGGGTCCAAACACAGACTGCTTTTTTAGCCTCATCTTTTTAACTGGTTACCCTCTTGCCCCAAAATACTTACAAAATGCTTCAGGATTTTCCTTAATCTTGTCCAGCAGTAATATTGCATGTTGTCTCCTATTTTTAAATTGGGAACTACTGAACTGTTCTGCAAGGAGTCAACATGGATAGAATGGGGCAAATTACCTCCTTCTGGGTAGTAATCATTCTATGATTCTTCAGTTCTGTGAATGATCTACTGATTTAGGTTCTGATTTGTCCATCGTCGTCGATGAAGGCCTTGACATCATTAGTCACTTTGAGACTGGATGCGGTGTGTCCGAAGATGACTGGTCAGGCCAATTCGGGCACGGAATGTCCTGGCACATGTTGGGCAGACATGTGTAGGCACTGCAGTTGGTGCGCTGGTGGCTCTGGACTTGTGCAGCTCGTGCTTATGTTGTGCTTCAGCAATGTGCCTTGCTTCGTAAGCTTGACAGCCCTTGTGGATGAGGCCATGCCAGATAGGGCGGTTTTGTGCCAGCGTTTCCCAGGAGGTCCAGTCAAATGACTTCAGGGAGGCCTTTAGTGTGTCTTTGTAATGTTTCTTCTGCCCTCATTGCGAGCGTCTTCCAGCAGAGAGTTCCCCAAAAAGGAGCTGCGTGGGTATGCGCTCGTCTGGCATGTGGATGACATGACCTGCCCACCGGCTCTGTGCTCTCATCAGCAGTGTGTGGACTGATGGTAGACTTGCTCTAGAGAGATCTTCAGTGTCTGGTACTTTGTCTTGCCATCTGATGCCTAATATTCTGCGAAGACAAGTCATGTAGAATTGGTTGAGCTGTCTTGCATGCCTTCGATATACAGTCTACATTTCACAGGCATACAGGAGGGTAGTGAGTACCAGGGCTCTGTAGACCTTCAGTTTTGTTGCTGGACTGATTCCTCAGCGTTCCCATACCTCAGCCTTCAGCCTTCGCTATTCTGCAGTTAACTTCCGTATCAATAGTCACTGCTCAGGACAGGGTACTGTTAAGGTAAGTAAACTGGTGCACTGCCTGTAGTTTCTGTCCTTTGATTGTGATTTTCGGTTCTGTGCACTGTGCATGAGGAGCAGGCTGGTGCGTGACTTCGGTCTTTTTGATGTTGATGGTGAGTCCAAAGTTGTCACACGCCGTGGAGAATTTGTCCATATTGACTTGCATCTCTGGCTCTGAGCTAGCATACAGGGCGCAGTCATCGGCAAAGAGGAAGTCTCTCAGAACAGTCTCCTTCACTTTGCTAATAGCTTGAAGTCTCCTCAGGTTGAAGAGCTTCCCATCCACTCTGTACTTGAGGCTGATTCCAGCATCACTGTCCTGGAAGGCATCATTCAGCACAGCAGTAAACATCATGCTGAACAGTGTGGGTGCGAGCGAACAGCCCTGTTTGACACCATTGGTGACTGGGAACACTCAGAGGATTCTCCGCCATCCAGCACTCTGGCCATCGTGCCATCATGGAACTGGCGTACCATCTGAATGAATTTGGCGGGGCAGCCGAACTTTGACATGATCCTCCACAGGCCTTGTCGGCAGACAGCGTCGAAGGCTTTCGTGAGGTCAACAAAAGTTGTGTAGAGTTCGTGATTCTGCTCCTGACACTTCTCCTGAAGTTAGTGCCCGGCAAAAATCATGTCAATAGTCCCATGACCTTTGCGAAAGCCACACTGTGACTCTGGCAGCAGGCCCAGCTCCAGATGAATGACCAGACGATTTATCAGGAATCTTGCAAGGGTTTTTCCTGCAATGGAGAGCAGCGAGATTCCTCGGTGGTTGTCGCATACTTGTTGATCGCCCTTCCTCTTGTAGAGGTGTACAATGGATGCATCTTTAAGTTCCTGAGGAATGGATCCTTGCTTCCAAAAAGACTGGAACAACTCCATGAGCTTCTCTATAAGTACAGGACCACCGGCTTTGTAGATTTCTGCAGGTATGGCATCTGCCCCTGGGGCTTTGCCACCGGATAGCTGGCTGACAGCTTCCGGGACTTCAGCTACTACCAGTGGATCATGCATGGCGCTGCTGATGTCGACCTGGGGAACCTTGTCTATCACCTCATTGTCAGTGGAGGACGGCTTCAAAGTGTTCAGCCCATCTCTGCAGGATCTGAGCCTTCTCTGTAATGAGAATTGTACCATCAGTACTCAGGAGGGGAGAACTCCCAAGAGGTCCATAGAGAGTGTTGAGAGCTTCATAGAATCGTTTCAAGTCATTTCTGTCAGCATACCCCTGTATTTCATCTGGCTTGGTACTCAGCCAGGCATCTCGCATTTTACGCAGTTTATTCTGGACTGTCCTGCGAGCACTGGTAAAGGCGTTTTTCTTGGCAGCTGATGATGGGTCAGTCTGATGGGCACGATGAAGGCAGTGCTTTTCAACAAGTAGAGCCTGTATCTACTCATCATTCTCATGAACCAGTCATGCTGCTTGTGGGTAGACAGCCCCAGCATCTTCAGTGCAGATGAATGGACAGCATCCATGAAGTGATCCCAGTTGTCCACAGCACTGCCTGCAAGGTGTAGGTCAGCAAGCTTGGTTTCTAAATCTTCAGCCAGTGCTGAAGCTATGCTGGAGTTCTTCAGCCTGGCCACATTGGTTCTTTTCATAGCCTTGCTTCCTTGTGGTCACTTCTTGGGTCTGATGCGGAGCTTCATTTTGGAGGCAATGAGCCTGTGATCTGTCCAGCCATCAGTGCCACACATGGCCTTGGTCACTCTGACATCCTGCCTGTCTTTTCTCCTGACAATGACATAGTTGATAAGATGCCAATGCTTAGAGCGGGGGTGCATCCAGGAGGTCTTGTTACGGGTAGGCAGGTGGAAAGTTGTGTTGGTGATGAGTAGGTCGTATGCTGCACAGGTTTTCAGTAAGAGTAGACCATTACTGTTACATTTGCCCACTCCGTGCGTCCCAGCAACTCCCTGCCAGGCTGCAGAGTCGCGCCCTACTCTTGCATTGAAGTCGCTGAGCAAGATCAGCTTGTCGGTGCTGCTCACTGCTGATAGTAGGGCGTCTAGTTCTTCATAGAACCTGTCTTTTGTCACGTCTGGGTTGGTCATTGTGAGGGCATAGGCGCTGATCAGGGTGGCTTGACTTCTGTTCCGTAACGGAAGCTGTAGTGTTATGAGCCGGTCGTTCACACCCTTGGGGAGACTGGCAAGTTTTCGAACAAGGTGACTCCTGACGGCGAATCCAACTCCAGCATCACGACGCTCATCGCTACTGCGACCAATCCAGAGAAACGTGTATCCACCTCTAGTTTCAGTCAGCTGACCTTTGTTGGCAAGCCGAGTCTCACACAGGGCTGCAATGTCAATGTTGTATCTTGTAAGCTCTCTGTCAACTAAGGCTGTTCTCCTGTCTGGTCTGTTTGCTGTAGGGTTGTCCAATAGCATGCACACATTCTAAGTGCCAATGGTGAACGGTGTCACCTTGCGTTTTGTCGTGTTTGTTCGGCCGCCAAGATGGGATCCCCGCCAGCTGCGGTAAACTGGCCAGGGTGTAATGAAGCAGGCAATGTTTAGGACACCTTTTCTAGCCCCTTCCTCATATTACGGAGGTGAGCAGCGCGTTCCTAAAGAGGGCTGCTCAGTCGCCCAGGTAGACACCGAGTTTCACTGCCGCTTCGGTCAGCGAAAAGTGACCATTAGACCTGAGCTGCCTGTGTGTAGGTCTGTGACTACAGCTCCCAGTGTATCCACACGTGCTGCTTCGTCGCTCGCCCATCGCCACAGGACTTCAAAGGTTGAAGGTGATGATGATGATGGTGTCGAGACTAGCGCTTGATTTGGATTTAAGTGAGGGAGAGTTGCGCAGCGTCAGCCTCACTCTCTCTTCCCAATTCCTATCAGGATCCAGTGGCAAGACAGAGTCGAGACGGCTGGAGATAGGATTAGGCACAGTGGATGACCAGGACATCTTCTGTGTCTTGTCTTGCTCTACGCTTTCCACGACGCTTGCAGAGACCACTTTCTTGACCGTTGGACCTACTATTGGTCTCGTCCGCTCAATCCGCTGGAGTCTGTCTTCACATGCTGGGATAGACAAGTCCCTAACTCACCGAGGGTTTGAGACCCATCAGCTAGCCTCACCTGGTTTAGCTGGCTTGTTGAAGCTGTTGCCCAGGGTGTGGCTGCTGTCGCATGCAAACAGCGAACTGATTTAGGTACATACTTGTTAAAATGTGTTACAACTAAACATTCACAGAACGCATGTAATTTTTCTCATTGCAATACTTACCATTCTCTTTGCGTAACCTGGAAATAAATTTCTTGGGAGGAATCACACCGACCTTTTTCTTCTGGGTGGCAATGGAATGGAAGAGGTCAGCTAGACACGTCAGGAGATTTTCTTTCTTTTTCTGCTGTGCCTTGTATGCAAGTACATTCTCTCGAAATGGTCGGCAGAAGTACAGCGCTTGCAGCACAGAGTTACAATAGCAGGTGTTCCCAAACTATAACACCAAAAGACAAGCTGCATTTATATCATACATTAATACAGTTTTTCATCTAATAGTTCCTGATTTTATACTTTACACAACCATAGAGAAAAAGGTTTTCAAGAGTCAAAGTTTTTAACTGTCACTCTTTATATCATAGTGTACTGTATAAAACTTTCAAAGCAAAAGATACTCTGTCCAATTGACTAAAGGTCAGTCTTAGAAGTAACTCATGGTAAAGAACTAGAAATGCTTGATAAAGATTTTTTTTTAAAATAGTTCCATTTACTGCAGCCTTTTTAAACCATATTTTAAGTTAGAGGATGCAACCCACAAATAACAAGCTCTTATTCTAAGATACTGTATATTATGATTTGAATCACAGTTAAAGATTACCTACCTTTTGCAGGAAACACCTCTATATTTTAAAGAACACTTAACAATTTTTATTATATTTTATTACCTCACTGATATTTTATACTTATACAGCAAATTTACAGAGTGTAAATGGAAAATGATCTTGAAATTCTTGACTATATTCAGGCAAGACCCAAGTTGGAATAATATAGCTGTCCAACAGATCCAACCTTTACACGAATATTATTGGTCAATATTTCAGTTAAGTATTATGTTTCTGGTTTATGTGAACTAGGGAGTTTAGCTTCAGCCAAGAAACACTGAAGGATATAGACAATGTGAAATGCAGAAAAGGGAGACGTGCCTGGCACTTCCAAGGGGATAATAAGGATTGGGGGGGTGGTGGTTGGTGAGAGTGAAACTAAGCCTTCAGGACTCAGTGGTGACAAGAGAACTGCAGATAATGGAATCTGGAGTAATGAACAATCTGCTGGAGGAAATCAGGAGGTTGAGCAGGAGGAAATTAGTTGTCAAATGTTACATTAGGCTAACAGTGGGTCAGTGTCAATCCACAGGGTTTCTTCAGCAGAGTGCTTGTTTGCTCCAAATTCTAGCCTCGTCTCCATTGTACTACTCCTTCTGGAGTCAATATTGAATTCTACAACTTCAGGTAACTTAGTTTCTCTGCCTGTATCAGTCATCCATCTGCAATATATTGGCTCAGCTTGTTCCTCCCACCTCAAGATCCTTTTTAATCTATGTAAGTGGGGGACATACATAGCCAGGCATGTCTTCCTGCACTGTGTTTCACAGCTCCACAGTCTTTTGTCTACATTCTCATTTTCTGACTGCCCCATTGACTCATTGACCAGATAACCTTTGTTGACAGCTTACCTCCACATTACTGATTTTTACCTCATCAGGAATGCCCTCCTTCCTGAAATTTAAGCTTTTTTTGTCCCATTCATAGTTCTCATAAAGGGCCTTCAACCTGGAATATTGACTCAGAATCCCTTCCTACAGATACATCCTCACCTACCGAGTATTTCTAACATCTTAAATTTGCAGCATCGGCATTTCTATCTATTTACAGGCCTTTAAGCAACTCTGCCGTAATAATCTTCGCACAATGTAAGCAAACCAAAGATCCAGTCCAATCAGCTCAATGGATTGGGGCACTTTTAATGACACTCACCAAAATTGAAAATATATGTAGTAAGATTTAATTCCTCAGCCACAAATTGTTCATATAGTTAAGTTCCACTGAATTTGAAAGTCTTTAAACCAACTTACATCTCCCTAAATTGTCTCCTTATTCCTTTTCCTTCAGCAAACAAACCTGAAAAATTGATACTGTGGATGCTTCCTTCACTATCTCTACAGTCCATAGGCGGAAAGGTATTTTCTTAGCCCTCAATCCTATATTTTAAATTTCATTCTGAAATTTAGTTACAAAGAACAGAATCATTGGAAATAGTCCCAGATCCTACATATTTTTATAAGAAATAAAAACACACTTAATTCACCTCAGTCTACTCTTCTCCCTGTAGCCAAGCTCTGCTCATACTCCATCTACAAGATTTCAGATGATATCACATAGTGAGCCATACCTCACATAACGAATAGTTGGAGATAGAGAGCCTTTTGAAGTGGTATCATGATAACAAACTTTCCTTCAATGTTAGCAAAATAAAACAGCTGGTTATTGACTTCAGGAAGTGATGGGGGGGGGGGGTGGAGAAGGCAGAGCAATGCTCCTGTTTACTTCAACAGTACTACGGTTGAGAGCTTGCAGTTCATAGAGTGAACATCACCTGTCCTAGTCCAATCACTTTCATGTCAGGGACAAGGAAGCTCATCAGCACCTCTACTTCCTCAGGAGGTTAAAGAAATTTGGCATTTTTCCTTTGACACTCACCAATTTTAATCAATGTACCACAGAGAGCATCCTAAGTGGATACATCACGGTTTGGTGTGGCAATTGCCATGACAGCGAGAAACTACAGTCATGGACAAAGCTTGGCACGTGGAAGCTACAGCAGGACATGGGTTAAGATGGTGTGCAACTGTACAGAACAAGGTCCATGGAAGAATAAACTCCCCTTAGTACAGTATGAAATACCAAGGCCATGAGAAGGCCAGACAAAATAAAAATCCTAATAAAGGATTAGAAGCCATTTTTGATCAAATTTGCTAGAAATAGAATGTCTCCTCCAAGGACAAATTATTCTTATTCATATAAGATTTCTTGATGATTTTGAAACAAATGTTCATTCTTTGAAACAGTATTCACTATGTATTAGTTTCTTCAAAAAGTGAAACAGACTTACATTAACCAAACCAAAGTAGTGTTCATTGATTGGGAACTGCTCTGGGCCAATGTCTTTCTCCAGAGCAGAGGCATTGGTGCCCTGCAAGAAAAAAAATTGATGAGAATAGAGCCAGAGGTGTTGCAAACAACTGTTATTATTGAGCAAGCTACGCAAATTGAACCAGCAGTACACAATGATAAATGTGTGAAAAATGGGAAAACAAATGGAGATCATCTTCATTCTATGTTTGGTACAATTCTGGTAATAGGATGAAAACACAAAAAGGATGACCTCATCTGATATTGCATTTATACCTTCAAACAGGCAAGCTATCTGGAAAGAATTGAATTAGTAGAATACACCAGTACTCAATCACATTAACAATTAGTAACAAAATCTTCATATACACAGCACAGCTGCAACTAAATGAGTCATGCTCATTATTTTTTTTGCACTGGCCAGCATTCTAAGTAGGAGAGCAAAACAAACAGAAGATTTTGAAAAAGGGACAAGACTCTAAAGTGGAAAAAGGACGATTTTGATTACCTCAGAAAGGATCTGCAGGCATGGATTAGGATAGTCTGTTTTCTGGTAAGTGGGAGGATTTCCAAAGTAAAATATTAAGAGCACAGAATCTGTATGTTTCTATTTGGGTAAAATCCAAGATTACAGATTGAGAACCTCTGTTATCAAGGGATACTGGGGCCCTTGAAAAAGGAAGATGCTTATCAGCTATAGGCTGTTAGGACTAAATGAGGCACATTAGAAATGTAAGAGAACATGAGAGAAATCAGAAGGGCTAAAACATGACATGAGATTGTCCAGGCAGACAAAATGAAAGAGAATCATAAGGCTTCTATAGCTAGATTAAGAGCAAAAGGGTAGCAAGGAAAAAAATTGGTCCTCTTGAAGATTAGTGTGGTCAACTATGCATAGAGCTAAAAGAAAATGGAGGAGATCATAAATGAATTTATTTGCATCAGGAGACAGACACATACACTATAGAAACTGAGGCAAAAATGTAGTGAGGTCATGAGGAGATGTTGACTGTCTTGAGGCAAATTAGATTCAAGATAGTCTAATGTCTTTTCCTGAACGCAAGTGTAAAGGAATTAGGGTGGATATATCCCCAAGGCCTGATAATGTGCTCACTTGGAGCTGGCGGGAGGCTAGTGCAGAAATTGCCCTAGCAAACATAATTAAATTGCCATTAGCCACTGGCGAATTGCCAGAGGACTGGAGGATAGTAACGTTGTTCTGTTTTCAAGAAAGGGTCTAAAAATAAGCTGGGAATTAATAGGCTGGTGAGGCTGACATCAGCAGTGGGTACATCATTGGAAGGTATTCCTAGAGATAGGATATTAAAGTATCTGAATGGACAGATCCTGATTTGAGATAGGCCATGTGTAACCAATATTAGGAGTTTTTCCAAGGAGGTTATCCAGAAGGTTGATGAAGGAAAGACAGAGGACCCTGTCTACATGGGCTTTAGCAAGGCCTTCAACGAAGTTTTGCATGGGAACCTGATCCAGAAGGTTCAGTCATTTGACATTCAAGATGAGGTAGCCAATAGGACCTTAGCAGGAGAAGGCAGAGTGGCAATGAATGCATGCATGGTACCATGGATCAGCAAGTCAGCAGATAACACCAAAATTGGGGGCATAGTGGATGATCGGGAAGACCATCAAAGATTGCAGCATCATGATCTTGAACTAGGAAAATGGGCTGAAAAGTGGCAGATGGAATTTAATGCAGACAATGAGCTGCATTTTGGGACGATAAACCAGGTAAGACTTGCATAATAAACAGTAGGACACTGTGGTTTGTGGTATATCAAGGGGACTTTGGAATACATAATTCATTAAAAGTGGCATCACAGGTAGATAGGGTCATGCAGAGAGCTTTAGGCACATTGACCTTCATAAATCAGAGCACAGATAACAGAGTTGGGATGTTATGTTGAACTTGTATAAGACTTTGATGAGGCCAAGACATTAGTAATCATGAAAAAGTTCAGAGACAATGTACAAGGATGTTGCTGAGACTTGAGGACCCGATTTCAGAGAAAGGTTCAATAGGTTAGAATTTTATCCCCTACAGCCCAGGGGAATGAGGAGATATCTTATAGATGTATACAAAATTATGAGGGGTATAGATAGGATGAATGCATGCAGGCTTTATCCCCTCAGGTTGGGTAAGCCTAAAACTAGAGGTCACAGGTTAAGGGTGAAAGGTGAAATAATTAATAGGACTCGGGGGGGGGGGGGAGAGGAGAGAGGAGGAGCTCCTTCACCTAGAAAGTGGTGCACGTGTGGAACAAGCTGCCAGTGGACGTGCTAGATGTGGTTTCAACAGAAAATCCAAAGAGAAGTTTGGATAGGTACATGGATGAAAGGGTTGTAGAGGACTATTGCCCAGGTGCAGATATGGGACTAGGCAGATGACCAGGTCAGCATAAACTAGATGGGTAAAGGGCCTGTTTCTGTGCTGTTGTAGTAGTCAATGACTACGTAGGACAACATATGATTTATGGGAGCAGGCGGCAGGAGAAAGGGGGGGAGAAGTGTGAGAAGTACAAAATGATGACATTTTAAAAGATGTTCAGTGCAGGTCAAGATGGCTGTAGATCCTGGCATTAATAGCACAACATAGCAAAAAACACACTGTGAACCATATTTGGCTGAGTAGTGATGCAGGCAAGAGTGCAAGACTGGGGAGCCTTTAGATGATGGTATAGGGAAAGTTGTTATGTTATTTGGTTGTTTATGCATAAAGAATAGAAAATCTGGAAGTCGTACATCCAGCAACAGGGAACCAGTGTTAGTCAGTAAAGATCAGCGTAATGAGCAAGCAGCTTCAGAGGTGAGGGCAGGTTCTTTATATGTTAGTGCATGGAGGGCCAGGGAGAATACTTGGGTTAGAATCAAAATCTATTCTAGCAGGAAAGATGCCAATGAACATTTCAGCAACAATATGGGCAAGGCAAGGCAGAAATCACCAATGTTACAGTGGTGGAAATGAATATTCTCATTCTGGGGACAGCAGGTTAGAGACCCGAAACTTAGTATTGAGTAGGACTCTCAGATTGCATGCATGACCGTAAGACATAGGAGCAGAATTAGACCTCATGGGCTATTGTCTTTTAGCACTCAATCATTGCACATTCAATTTTCCCTCTCAGCCCCCATTCTCTTGCCTTCTCCCTGAAACTTTTGATGGCCTTATTGATCAAGAACTTATCAACCTCAGCTTCATATATACCCAATGACTTGGCCTTCACAGCCATCTGTGGCAACGAATTCTATAGATTCAACATCTTCAGGCAAAAGAAATTCTATTCTGGATGACCTTTTCTTCTGAGGTTGTGCCCTCTGGACCTAGATTCTTCCACTATTCGAAATATCCTCTCCACATCCACTCTATCTGGGCCCCTCAATATTCATTAGGTTTCAATGGGATCCCCCACCCCCATTCTTCTAAACTCCAGCAAGTACAGATCTTGAACCAAACACTCCTCATACACAAACATCTCCTTCAAGATTATTCTTGTAAACCGCTTCTGGATACTCACCAATGCTAACATATCCTTTCTTACACATGGGACACAAAACTGTTCACAATTTAACAGGCACCTAATAATTTATTAAAAATAAAAATAATTACTGTAGGCACTTTCTGACAGTGGCATAGGAGGTTAAATTCTCTCAAATGATTTTCCATCTATATTAATACAGTTCATTGACAACCTGATAAAGACCAAACAGGTTTCCATTTCTGTAATACCATTTCCAAAACTCAGAATACCCCAGTTCATTTCTTTTGGATCTGGACCTCACTGGCAAGATGAAAATTAATTTCACTCCATAATTACTCAAGAAGGTGATTAAATGCCTTCTTGAACAGCTGCAATATTTCTGATGAAGTTACTGTTGTATTGCTGTTGAGTAAGGAATTCCAGGAGCTAAAGAGCTGTCAATATAATTGTAAACTGGTATAGCTGTGAATTGCAGCACTAACTTGGAGATGGCAGCTTTACCTGCTGTCCTTCTCCTCCATGATGGTAGAGACAGATGGCTTGAAGAATTCTGTCTCAGTAGCCTAGGTTAGTAACTGCAGTGCACCTTGTACATACCACATACTGTAACACTAGCTACCATTCAGAAATAGTCACTGCCTGGCTCCTTCGTGGCACAAGTGGCCACTTAGTTGTTTATGCTGCTACATTTGCTAAGGCAATTTTGAACAGAATTGGACATTGTGCAATCTATCATTGATAAGATAGATGTTTGAACATAGAGCACCATTCTAACATATTTTAGCACATGGACTATTAGCCTGGTAATGTAATCACTATGCAAACACCCTTGGCAAGATTCAGGCATAAATTAGTGTAATAAGTTTAAAGTGGAATAAAGGGACGAATTAATCTAAAAAGATTGTCCAGGATTGTAAAAAAATAGGTTGCATAATAAATTCAGCAATTAAGATAAAATTGCACAAGAATGGAAGATAATGATTCACTGGAGGAAGCCAAATTAGCTGAGCATGCGGGATTAATTAAAAGCTTGAAGGCAACATGGTTTGCCAAATATTAAATGAAAAAAAAATGTAAAACTCAGGAAAATGGACAAACAAAATGTAAAGACTTGTATTAACTGGGATAGAACTATACTGCTCTTTGCTAGCTATTTCAAACCTAGTGTTCAGTGTTTACACTGGATCCATAAAATCCATAGTATTCCAATGTTATATAACTAAAGGGTATGAAAATGCAAAAAATAACAGGAATGGATCATAAACCATTTAGAGAAACTAAACTGATGGTCAGCTTACACATATACGTACTCACAGACAAAACCAATTGCGGTAAAATGGTTTGTCTGGAAGGCTCTCACACAGTTAAGATTATCCAAAAGACAGGAGTGCACAGAATCACAACAGTGTAATCAAACAAAGTTTATATTATTTCAACATTCTTCATATAAAAGACACTAAGTTTCTCAAGAGTTAGGAAATCATAATGTGTTTGTACAGCCCAATCTCACATTCTTCAGTAGACATTGATATCCAATTTCACAAGATTAACCTTCATATCATATTTTAAATAGACTATGTTCAAATTGAAACTTGAGAACGCTTTCACTGGAAACCTGTTGAACAAGGCAAAATTGTGCGTTTCCCACACAGGGATTAATTTGATGCTACACAATCTTCTCCATTCCCTTCCCCTCCTCAGCTAGATGATCCACTTTATTCAGAAAAGTTGCAAGAAAGTGCAGTCACTCCTTTCATCCGCTGTTGATGTATATCAGTAGTTCTCAACCTTTTTCTGCTCGTGGCCCTCTTGTGACATTCATTTACCTCTATTGCCCCCACCCTCTATAGTCTCTGTTAGTTGCTAAAGTCTTTTTTGGTCAACTGTACTTATTATTCTAATATACAGTCAATATTTATATTTAAAAGTTTGTGGGTATGCCAAATATAATGTTATAGATGTATATGAAAAATAAAGTTATTTCAAAGCTCTGAATAGGACACTATTTATAATATTTTTCCAACTAGCAAAGAAAATGTGCTTAATATTGTTACTTTGAGTATTTAGTGAAATCCTTGCAACTGTTTCAAACTAGCAAATTTTTAAGTATCTGGTTGCAACTTGGTTAAATATAATCAAAGAACACCTCTTTTCACAACACCAAGACAGTTATGAGCTTTTGCTAGCAGGTGAACAGCTTTTCTAAAAGCACATACAACTCGATAAGAAGTGACAAATTAAATCCAATTTTATTTTCTACCAGAGCTGTGGAAACTTATTTTGATATCACTAGTTACCCAGAAATTTTGCTTAGTGTGTTAGAATTTTGCTTGAGCTGTTAAATCACCCTGCAGCCTCAATAAGGCATCTTACAATTTGGTGGCAATATCATTCACATTCCTCCAAAAAGGCCCACCACCCAATCTGGAATATGCATCTCCAGTAGGTCCCTGAATCAAAAATTCCATATCATTATGCAGTTGTTTCAAATGATCAAGATATACAATCAGATCATCACCTTGCAATTCTACCTTAAGTGTGGCCAGTGAAGGAAATTGCATAAACTCGCGATGTTCAATTTTGCTGCTGAAAAATCTGTTTTCCAAAGAAAGTAGTAATACCCTCTTCACGTGATGAGAAATTGTATTTATTTCTTTGTAACTGTTTGTTTAATAAATTCAGTTTTTCAAATTTATCTGACAGGTAAAATATGTCAGCAACAATTTGTTCTCCAAGCTGATTATCACTTCAAAATGCTACAATACTAACACAAAGTGCAACAAAGCAATGAAGGCAATTATCTTTTGATAACCAGTTGACCTCCGTATGCATTAGTAGCATGCTCTGTCTGCACAGCGGCATGATCAGTTGCATACATCGTTATGTTTTCCCAGCAGAATATTGTTTCCCAAGCATTAGCTATTGACTTCTTCAAAAATAGTTTCAGCTTTGGTATCTGTCTTTAGCTTTCAGGCAAAAAGCATTACCTCACTGGCCTGATCACCATTCAAAAACCTACCATATGCCATCAAAAGGGCTTCATTGTCACGTAATGTGCTTTTATCAACATGCAGGGCAAACTTCAGTGCAGTTGTTTGACTAGTTTTACCACATCATCTGACATTTCATCAATACACCTTGATACTGATGAGTTGCTCAAGGGGATGCTTTGAATAGTTTCATATGCAGTCTGATTCATAACAATAGAAATTACAACATAAAATGCAGGTAGAATCAATGATTCACCTATGTGGCTTGACAGATTTTGCAATTAAGTTTGACATCTCATAGGATGCAAGTAAACCTCTGTCTGTCTTAACTGCTTTTTCACTAAACATTTGCTTTACTGTCAGCCTTGATTGAAAATCATTGTGTAGAAATTTGAAGTAATCCAGCGTCGCCTTTCTTGTCCTGATGTGCTGTATCTCCAAGTACTTCCTCAGTCTACACAGCCACATGCTTTCACTTGAAAGTGTAGTCATACAAATTAGACACAGTGGCATCCTTTTGTCCTGTGGGGATGGAATAGTATCATAGGCAAGATACTCAATGGAATATTGCTGACATTTTTTCTTGCCGCAATAGCTATGAATAATCTGATATATAAAAAGTATAGTGTGTTTGTGTTTGTCTGCAATGTTTGTGGGCTTGTAAAACAGTACCAACAATACAATTGTGTGCTTCGGCTCTACAGAAAATTAATAAATGTCAAAGTATTATAATAAGTATAATAAGTATATTATATAAGTATAAATATAAAAAATACCAGTACTGAATATACATGCAAAAATACCAGTATTGAATATACACGCTCTGTCCACCAGAGAAAGCAGGATCTCCCAGTGGCCACACACTTTAATTCCACATCCCATTCCCATTCTGACATGTCTATCCACAGCCTCCTCTACTGTAAAGATGAAGCCACACTCAGGTTGGAGGAACGACACCTTATATTCCGTCTGGGTAGCCTCCAATCTGATGGCATGAACATTGACTTCTCTAACTTCTGCTAATGCCCCACTTCCCCCTCGTACCCCATCCGTTATTTATTTATATACACACACTCTTTCTCTCTCTCTCTCTCTCTCCTTTTTCTCCCTCAGTCCCTCCGACTATACCCCTTGCACATCCCCTGGGTTCTCCCCCTCCCCCTTTTCCCTCTCCCTGGGCCTCCTGTCCCATGATCCTCTCATATCCCTTTTGCCAATCAACTGTCCAGCTCTTGGCTCCATCCTTCCCCCTCCTGTCTTCTCCTATCATTTTGGATCTCCCCCTCCCCCTCCCACTTTCAAATCTCTTACTAGCTCTTCCTTCAGTTAGTCCTGACGAAGGGTCTCGACCCGAAATGTCGACTGTACCTCTTCCTAGAGATGCTGCCTGGCCTGCTGTGTTCACCAGCAACTTGGATGTGTGTTGCTTGAATTTCCAGCATCTGCAGAATTCCCGGTGTTTGCAAAAATCAGCTTTTTAGGCAGAACTTTTTAAGAATAATTTAATCTTTTAGGAAAATATTTTTTAAAATATACAGTGGTGCTAGAAAGTTTGTGAACCATGTAGAATTTTCTATATTTCTTCATAAATATAACCTAAAACAGGGTCAGATCTTCAAGCAGGTCTTAAAACTAGATAAAGAGAACCCAATTAAATAAATAACACAAAAAATCATTATACTTGTTTATTTCTATCACACTGTATACAAATTCTACGTGGCAATAAAAAGCATGTTCTCACCAAGGAAAGCAAATTGAACTTCCTTTCAAAATATAAGAATCAAGGACTTAACGGAATTTGTAGTGGTAGGTAGTGATGCAATGGTAGACTTCAAATGTTCTTGCCTCTCTGCAGTTTAACCATTTCTGGCAGCCTTCCTGATGTATTGTATAATTATTATAATACATACAGGTCAGTGGAAGTCAAAGAGAACCAGCCTCCCTGCTGCATACTCGCAGACTGGTCTTGCTGCAGACAGTCCTGCCCAATCTGCAATTTGTAATTTGGGAATGAATGTGGAGGCAGTGGATCACCCTGCAGGGTGTAAACTGATCTTTGCATGCTCAAGCAGGAGCAGAGGTAACAACTGAATTGCCACGCACCCCCCCCCCCCCCACTGTGCACGTACGTAAACACACACACACAGCTGTTTTGCTACTTCATTTTGATCATCTTGCAAATTCTTCCCATTCATTTCATTTGGGGTTCCAATTAAATTACACATTTATTTCTTTTTTATTTAAAAATCTTAGTAAATTTTTCCATTAAAACAGTAAACTTATCATGGCCCATTCAAAAACTCCTGTGGCCCACTGTTTATTGCTTTGTTACTTGTGGCTCCTAAGAAATCCGGCATGGCCCTCTGGGGGAGCCATGGGGTGACATTCAGAACCACTGATGTAGATAATTGGTCTGCACTACAGATTTAAAAAGGGAATTTATTTAAGTCAAATTCCATTTAATCAATAGTTCTTTACTAATATCTTGTAGCTTCTTGTCAGCATGTTTTCAGGATAGCATTTCTTACCCCAAAAGTATTGTTTAAGTATTACTGAATGTCAAAGCAAACTAGATCGCAACTGTTCTACACATGGAAATGTTTAAGTACCATCAACATTATCTTAGCATATAATCTTATAACTCGGCATAGGGACTAACCAACTATCTTCGATGTCAGAAGCAATTAATATTTTACCTCATTTCTGCAACAATTCCAGATAATTCTGAAAAAACCTCCTGCACAACATCCTTATCATTTACACTTGATTCTAGGTAGCGACAGTCAGAACAGAAATATGCTCAACATTAACTCCATTTTCCCATATCAGGGATGTGTCCTTCTATGGTTTGCCTACTAAATATCTAATATCTCTTAAGTAACTATTTTTTATTCCATTGCCTCCTCTGGCAGCGAGTTCCCAAAATCAACCACACAATATGTAGTGTATTTAATATTTCAGTAATATTGTTGTGGAAACACTAACTAAAGACACCAGAGTGACCTTGAGTTTTGTTTGAAGAGTTTATTAACATGATATCATGGAGAGTCTCCAGCAGTCTCCACTGCCACCAGAACTCTGATTTTTAGGTTATACTGAGCTCATCTTTATACAGCAAGATAAATAACTTCACATAATTTTGTTTGGCATCCCACGGTCAGTACATGATCAATCGCTTAAAAGACACGTCAAGTATCTCTCAGTGCGAGTCTAACAGTTTTTCCTGCTTCCTGTTATCAGGACTCATAATTTACCCCCAGATGCATCCTCCCTCCTGGTTCCAGGGGCCGAGTATCTTATTTATTGGAGTTCCTAGTACTGCACTTATCATACAAGGTTATTCTCAACACACATCAGCTATCTTAAGCCCAGCTGCTCCAGAATGGTCGTATCCCATCATACACTAGTTTTAACCATTTCTACCACAAATATTATAAGTATATTATTTGATTAAGCATTCTTTGTTGATTACATAATGATTTGAAGTTATAAAACACAAGTGGCAATGAGAAAGTTTTAAATGAACCAACATCATCTACCTGTTGAAGTGCAGCAAGACATTGAGTTTTTTTTAAAAAGCAATGCAGCACCTGTTTCTTTGCAAAAGGACAGAGATGTCAAGTTAAAAAAAAAGCAGAAAACAGGCAAATTCACAAGTTCATAAACAAGGAGCTCCTGGTGATAATAATCATAAATAAAACAAAAAGCAGAAATGACTGGCTACATTGGAAAGATGGACACATTTGATTGCTCAGCATTCAACACAATCATTCCTCAGAAACTGATTGGAAAGCTGAGCCTACTGGGCCTGAACACCTCCCTCTGCAACTGGATCCTAGACTTCCTGACTGGGAGATCTCAGTCAGTCCGGATAGGAAGCAGCATCTCCAACACCATCACACTGAGCACGGGGTTCCCCCAGGGCTGTGTGCTCAGTCCACTGCTGTTCGCTCTGCTGACCCACGACTGCGCTGCAACACACAGCTCGAACCACATCATCAAGTTTGCCGATGACACGACCGTGGTGGGTCTCATCAGCGAGAACGATGAGTCAGCATACAGAGAAGAGGTGCTGCAGTTAACAACCTGAGAACAGCCAAAAACCTGTCTCTGAATGTGAACAAAAGAGATGGTTGTTGACTTCAGGAGGACACAGAGCGACCACTCTCTGCTGAACATCGACGACTGCTCTGTAGAGATCATTAAGAGCACCTAATTTCTTGGTGTTCACCTGGTGGAGAATCTCACCTGGTCCCTCAACACCAGCTCCATAGCAAAGAAAGCCCAGCAGCATCTCTACTTTCTGCGAAGGCTGAGAAAAGTCCATCTCCCACCCCCCATCCTCACCACACTCTACAGAGGTTGTATTAAGAGCATCCTGAGCAGCTGCATCACTGCCTGGTTCAGAAATTGCACCATCTCAGATCGCAAGACCCTGCAGCCAATAGTGAGGTAAGCTGAGAAGATCATTGGGGTCTGTCTTCCCACCATTACAGACATTTACTCCGCACGCTGCATCCACAAAGCAGACAGCATTATGAAGGACCCCACACATCCCTCATACAAAGCCTTTTTCCTCCTGCCATCTGGCAAAAGGCACCAAAGCATTTGGGCTGTCACGACCAGACTATGTAACAGTTTCTTCCCCCAAGTCATCAGGCTCCTCAATATCCAGAGCCTGGACTGCCACCAACCTACTGCCCTCTACTGTGCCTATTGTCTTGTTTATTATTTATTGTAATGCCTGCACTGTTTTGTGCACTTTATGCAGTCCTGGGTAGGTCTATAGTCTAGTGTAGTTCTTGTGTTGTTTTACGTAGTTCGGTGTAGTTTTTGTACTGTTTCATGTAGCACCATGGTCCTGAAAAACATTGTCTCATTTTTACTGTGTACTGTACCAGCAGTTATGGTTGAAATGACAATAAAAAGTGATGACTTGTACAAAGAATACTGTATCTGGGGATGTATAATGAATGCATTGAGCAGTATTTTGAAGCAAATAAAACAGCCAATGAGAAGTGAATGCCAATTTTGTTGAGTGCATTAGGTAGAAAGCATACAGTTTGCTTCAAAGTTTAACTGCTCCAACCAAACGAGCTGAAATAAGCTTTGCTGTTATCATCATGAAAGTAATGCAAGAACATTTTGAACTGAAACCATTGTTGATTGCAGAATACTTTAGATTTCATAAGCAGAATCAAAAAGAAGGGGAATCCATTTCAGCATATGTAGCTGATTGAAGAAATTGTCTGAGCATTGCCAGTTCAGTGATGGACTTAAGTTGCACCAAGTGCTTGTGGAATCTTACAAGAAAGCATTCAAAATGGCTCCTAACTAAAGTATAACTTACATTGAAAAGAACAGTTGAAATTATATCAAACAAAAAAGCAGTCAGAGGGGCAATTGTGTTGCAGTTGGAAATTAAAGTGAGCATGAACAAAATTGCAACATTTAAACAGAAACCAGCTTGGCTGAACAAATTGTTTTACCATAGTGGCTCACATACAACAGACCAATGCAAATTTAAAGGTGAAATTTGCAGAAAATGCCACAAAGTAGGACACATACAAAGAGCATGTCGGGCAGACAAAAGTTAAATGGACTGCACAGCGAAGAGATAAATATAACAAGTTGCAGATTCAAAAAGAGCACTAATTGGCACGCCTTTGATGAAAAATCTGATAATAATGAGTGACACAGCATTGAGATTTAGAATGTGGAAGACAACAGACAAGTTAAATGATTTATATCAGAAATGAACAGCAAATTAATTAAAGCAACACACATAAAAGTTGCTGGTGAACGCAGCAGGCCAGGCAGCATCTCTAGGAAGAGGTGCAGTCCATGTTTCAGGCCAAGACCCTTCGTCAGGACTAACTGAAGGAAGAGTGAGTAAGGGATTTGAAAGTTGGAGGGGGAGGGGGAGATCCAAAATGATAGGAGAAGACAGGAGGGGGAGGGATGGAGCCAAGAGCTGGACAGGTGATTGGCAAAAGAGATACGAGAGGATCATGGGACAGGAGGTCCGAGAAGAAAGACGGGGGGGGGGGACCCAGAGGATGGGCAAGGGGTATATTCAGAGGGACAGAGGGAGAAAAAGGAGAGTGAGAGAAAGAATGTGTGTATAAAAATAAGTAACAGATGGGGTACGAGGGGGAGGTGGTGCATTAGCGGAAGTTAGAGAAGTCGATGTTCATGCCATCAGGTTGGAGGCTACCCAGAGAATATAAGGTGTTGTTCCTACAACCTGAGTGTGGCTTCATTTTTACAGTAGAGGAGGCTGTGGATAGACATGTCAGAATGGGAATGGGATGTGGAATTAAATTGTGTGGCCACTGGGAGATCCTGCGTTCTCTGGCGGACAGAGCGTACATGTTCAGCAAAGCGGTCTCCCAGTCTGCGTCGGGTCTCGTCAATATATAAAAGGCCACATCGGGAGCACCGGACACAGTATATCACCCCAGCCGACTCACAGGTGAAGTGTTGCCTCACCTGGAAGGACTGTTTGGGGCCCTGAATGGTGATAAGGGAGGAAGTGTAAGGGCATGTGTAGCACTTGTTCCGCTTACACGGATAAGTGCCAGGAGGGAGATCAGTGGGG
Source organism: Mobula birostris (assembly GCF_030028105.1). Lineage (NCBI taxonomy): Eukaryota > Metazoa > Chordata > Chondrichthyes > Myliobatiformes > Myliobatidae > Mobula > Mobula birostris. Next base: position 61,185,519 of record NC_092372.1, on the reverse strand, counting down.
AGGGATGGAGGGGACGAATGGACAAGGGAGTTGCGTAGGGAGCAATCGCTGCGGAATGCAGAGAGAGGGGGGAGGGAAAGATGTGCTTAGTGGTGGGATCCCGTTGGAGGTGGCGGAAGTTACGGAGAATAATATGTTGGACCCGGAGGCTGGTGGGGTGGTAGGTGAGGACCAGGGGAACCCTATTCCTAGTGGGGTGGCGGGAAGATGGAGTGAGAGCAGATGTACGTGAAATGGGGGAGATGTGTTTAAGAGCAGAGTTGATAGTGGAGGAAGGGAAGCCCCTTTCTTTAAAAAAGGAAGACATCTCCCTCGTCCTAGAATGAAAAGCCTCATCCTGAGAGCAGATGCGGCAGAGACGGAGGAATTGCAAGAAGGGGATGGCGTTTTTGCAAGAGACAGGGTGAGAAGAGGAATAGTCCAGATAGCTGTGAGAGTCAGTAGGCTTATAGTAGACATCAGTGGATAAGCTGTCTCCAGAGACAGAGACAGAAAGATCTAGAAAGGGGAGGGAGGTGTCGGAAATGGACCAGGTAAACTTGAGGGCAGGGTGAAAGTTGGAGGCAAAGTTAATAAAGTCAATAAGCTCTGCATGCGTGCAGGAAGCAGCGCCAATACAGTCGTCGATGTAGCGAAGGAAAAGTGGGGGACAGATACCAGAATAGGCACGGAACATAGATTGTTCCACAAAGCCAACAAAAAGGCAGGCATAGCTAGGACCCATACGGGTGCCCATAGCTACACCTTTAGTTTGGAGGAAGTGGGAGGAGCCAAAGGAGTAATTATTAAGAGTAAGGACTAATTCCGCTAGACGGAGCAGAGTGGTGGTAGAGGGGAACTGATTAGGTCTGGAATCCAAAAAGCATAGAGCTTTGAGATCTTCCTGATGGGGGATGGAAGTATATAGGGACTGGACATCCATGGTGAAAGTAAAGCGGTGGGGGCCATATTAATTAAAATTAATTAATTAAAATGGAATTGGACACTGATTCAGCTATTTCAGTCATTCTATAAAATGACTGTGATCAGCATTTCAAAGATACTAAACAGAAACCCAGATACCCAACTAAGAACTTGTACTGTTAGGAATGACATTCGTAACAGTGAAATATAACAACCAACAAACCAAAATTGTGCTTGTATGTGGTAAAAACAGGAGGGCCAACATTTTGGGATCATGATTGGTTGAGACAACAACTTAATTAATGATCCATCCACCTTTTGCATGCCATATCCCTTGTAATAGAGTTAATTGAGAGTGAATTAGGGAAGGGACTGGATGATGCCACAAGCAGTGTTCAAGAATGGCATCGGAAATACTTTATACTTTACTGTCGCCAAACAACTGGTACTAGAATGTACAATCATCACAGTGTATTTCATTCTGCACTTCCCACTCCCTGGATTACAAATATTAAAAATAGTAAAAATTAGTAAATATTAAAAATTTAAATTATAAATCATAAATAGAAAATAGAAAAATGGAAAGTAAGATAGTGCAAAAAAACCGAGAGGCAGGTCCGGATATTTGGAGGGTACGGCCCAGTTCCGGGTCAGGATCTCAAACATATCAAGGGTAAAATAGCATTAAATTAAAATGCCACATCCCAGTTTCACAAAGCCCATCTGGTTCCTTATACCATCCCTGATAAAGTAGTCAGAGAGCTAGATCACATGGAGGTGGAAGGAATTCTTTACAAGTTGAGTGGAGTACATGGGCATCACCAGTGGTCACAGCAGCCAAGAAGAATGGGTCTGTCAGGATCTGTGGTGATTTTAAAGTCACCGTCAACCCAGTACTGAAAGTAGACCAATATCCTCTATCCAGACAGAGGGCATCTTTGCAAACCTTTTTGGAGGGGAACACTTCAGCAAAGTGGACTTCGCTGAGGCCTACCTACAGATGAAGGTGTTTCTTACCTTAAGGGGTTTTTTCAGAATAATAGCTTTATTTTTGTAACGTCTGCACCTGCACTCTGATGGAGAGCTATGGACCAGGTGCTGCAAGGCTGCCCAGGCACTCAGTGTTACCTGGATGACATCACTGAGGATGACAAGGAACATCTCTAACGTTTCAAGATGGTGCTAAAAAGGCTAGAAGATTGTGGGCTCAGAGTACAATACAATGAGTGTGAATTCAGTAAACCAAGCATCACTTACTGAGGTCACACCACTGATGCACAAGAAATTCACAAGTATGCTCAGGAAATTTACAAGTATGCTCAGAAAATTCGAGTTGTGGTGAATGCCCTAAGACCAAAGGGCATATCACAGTTGCTGTCCTTTTTAGGATTTGTCAACCCCTATACAGGTTCCTGCCAAATCTGGCTATGGTGCTGCACCCCCTGAACTCATTACTACAGATTGGGAAAAAATGGCAATGGACAAAGCAGTATCAGGTGACTTTCAAAAAGGTAAAAGGAAATAGTGACGTCAAGAACTGTACTCCCATATTATGATCCTCATCATCCAGTGAAGCTTACCTGTGGTGCCTTGCCTCATGGCAGCGGTTCCCAAACACCGGGCCGTGAGGAAACGATACAATTTGGCGATAGGAGTCAGCTGCACCTTTCCTCATTCCCTGTCACGCCCACTGTTGAGTCATTACGCATGTAAGGTCATTACCCGCGCGTCATCCATTTCAGCACGGGAAGGAGATCAACTCCTTGAGCTTGCAAATGACGGCAGGCTGAAAAGCATGTTTGACATAACATCTCAGCCGGCATTATGGATCAAAGTCAAGGCTGAATATCCTGAGGTAGCCACAAAAGCACTGAAAACGTTGCTTCTATTTCCAATGTATCTCTGCAATGAATGCAACCAAAACCAAATTGCGGAATAGACTGGACATAAGGAACCCCGTTCGAGTATCGCTGTCTCTTGTCACCCCTTGATGGGACCGTGTTGTTGCAGGAAAACAAACCCAGGGCTCCCACTGATTCAGTGATATTGGTGTGTTGCAATGATTTTATATGTTCATACGGGGAAAATATGCGCTGTGTGTTTAATATCCAAACGATACTTAAAATGTTATGATGCTATTGACTTATATAACTATATAACAATTACAGCACGGAAACAGGCCATCTCTGCCCTTCTAGTCTGTGCTGAACGCTACCCTCACGTATTCCCACTGACCTGCACTCAGCCCATAACGCTCCATTCCTTTCCTGTCCATATACCTATCCAATTTTTCTTTAAATGATAATATCGAACCTGCCTCTACCACTTCTACTGGAAGTTCATTCAACATTTACTTCAAGCTCCCCTGTCCTCCTCTGATAATTGACTTCTCACTATATTCATGCGAGGAAAATATGCACTGTGTGTTTAATATTAAATTCGTTAGATAAACTCTTTTAGAAACAAAATTGAGTGTATTATCTAATTATCTATATTCCGGTCGTGATTAACTCTCCCCTCCCCCCGAACAGAATCGCCAAAAACGATATGTAGAAAAAAATCGCACACGATTGCGCAAGTTACGCATGCGCACTGGTGCCTGCGCAAGGCTTCATGGTCATTGTAGTCTTTCTCGGGGTAAACCCAGTGTATCTGACTGCCACTCCTGTCCACTGGCAACTGCCGCCGCCACCCCCGCCCCCCACCCCTGGTCCGCAAGAATATTGTCAATATGAAACCGGTCCGCAGTGCGAAAAAGGTTGGGGACTGCTGCCTTATGGGATAGGTGCAGTCATGTCACATGTTATGTGTGATGGAAGTGAAAGCCCCATAGCATTTATGTCACATTCCCTTACGGATGTAGAGAAAAATTACGCACAGATTGACAGAGAGGCATTGAATAATGTTAATGGCTGTAAAGGTGTACTTAAACTGGCTCATGCAACTTATAAACTCAGTATCATTGTAGCTCCTCAGCAGAGGTACTGACTGTCCAAAGGTGACCTGGACATTCATGACCTCCTGAATCTGGTTTGGGGTATATACTGTTTCAACCAGTACTTGAATGGGAGAGAAGTTACCCTCACTTGTTATTGTTGTTCAGTCATTAAGTCGAGTCCAACTCTTTGTGACCTCACGTAAACCCATAGGGTCCATAGGGTTTTCATGTCAAGATACGGAAGTAGATTGCCAGGCCTTTCTTGCACACAGATACTGCTGCTTCCCAGATTGGGACCTGGCTGGGTTTGAACTCAGGACCATCTGCTTTCAAGTCCAGTGCTGATGACAGTACATCACCAGCCAGCTCTCAATACTGATCACCAACCACTAGTGTCCATTTTCAATCCACAGAAGGGTGTTCAACTAAAGCACTAGCACAAATGGGATCTGTTTCTTGGAGAACAGAATTATAAGATTGAATTCAACAGGACCACAAGTCATGAAAATGCTGATAGATTGTACTGTTTACCCTTGGAAAAAGAAATACCTGAAGAATTTTTTTACAAAAGGGGACACTCTACTCGTATTATGCTCCCTAATACAATTCAAAAGTCTCCCTATCATGGCAGAGATGATCCAAAGAGAAACCAGAAAAGAAACCACACTGTCTCAGGTCTACATAACAACTCAAAATGACTGGAACGTGCAGAAACTGCAATTTCCCCATTTTTAAGAGCACCAGGATGAACCTAATCTCAGAGGGAGCATGCAGGACAAAGAGCTGAGACAAATTGAAGGCTCTTCAAACAAAATGTCCTGGCGAGAGACTACAGAGGATCAAAAGTGGATACTTGGGAAGATTAAGGACAGAAATGGACCACTCTCCTACACAGTGGAGATTGCATCTGATATCATCTGGAGATGACATATCAATCAGTTGAGAGCAGACTCAGTTGTTAGAGAAGAAAGGTGTCCAAAGCTGTCAGAACCAGTTCCTGTAGTCCCAGAGTCAACTACTACAACTACCGCAAGGGAGGCCCTGAACCGGACATTGTTTCACAGCCACAAGTCTCACCTGCCGAGCAGAATGGTCCACCTCATGGGACAATTTACAATGACCTATTAACCTACCAACCTGTGGGAGGAAACCTGAGCTCCTGAAGTCAACCCACACGGTCACAGGGAGAATGTACAAATTTCTTACAGACAGCGGCGGGAATTAAATCCAGGTCACTGGTAAAGCATTGTGCCAACCACTATGCTATGTATGTTTACAAGTTAAGATACATTCTATATTGAGTTGGAATTTATAGCTAAGCAGGAAGGAGAGTTGTGTATTTAATATTTCAGTAATATTTGTGTAATGTAAATATATTTTTTGAATTTGCATTCTTCATTGATTACATAATGCATTGCAGGTAATATGCAAAAGTATGTAAATAGCATATGTCATTACGCTGCCATGTCATACATTTATGTCTCACTAAAAGTCCGAATGAAAACAAATGTACGCGAGTTATCCCAGCTCCATGTTTTTCTTTTAAAAAATTCAATATTTTGGAGTAACAAACCATAACACTGAGTAAATTTTTACCTCAGACCTCCTTTAAAATTCCTACCTCTCACTATAAACTTATGCCCTCATATTTTCAATGCTGCTACCATGGGAAAAAATTCAAAGTCTCTTATGTATGCTTTTCATAATATTATTATACTTCTATCAAGTCACTTCTTGGCTGCTTTCACACCAAGGAAAATAGCCCTACCAATCCAAACTCTCCCTATAGGCTGCATCTCATTCTTCATCCAGCACTACCACATCCTTCCTTATAATGTAGCACTGAGAACTCTGGTGCAGCCTAATGAGTGTCTTACAAAGCTGAAACATGACATCCCAATGCTTATATTCCACGCCCCAGCTGATAACTGCAAGCATGCTATTTGCACTCTTTACTTGCACTGTCTACCTGTGTTACCACTTTCAGGAAACTTCAAAGTCCCCCCTTTGTTCATCAAAACACACAAGTTAAAGAAAGAAAAAGATATTGTAAATTTTAAAAGTACACACAAAATACAATGAAGAGAAAAGACTCATTTGTGAAGACAAGCATGCCATATGCTTTCTTTGCCACCCCATTGACCTGCATTGCCTATTTCAGGAAGTATTGACTTGGATCCCTACATACCGTTGCTCAGCAACATTCTTTAGTGCTCTTTCATTTACTGTCTATTTCCTTCCCCTATTTCACTCCCAAAATACTTCACCTTACACTTTTTATAATCAAGCTCCATCTGCCAAAACTGCACCCAACTTTCCAACTGATCAACATTCTTCTGTAACCTAGATAAACCTCCTTTACTATCCATAACAGCACCAATTTTCATGCCACTTGCAAACTTACTAATCATACCTCCTATATTCACATCCAAGTAGTCAAACATCCTAGCACCAATCCTTGCAGTATGCCACTAGTCAGACTTTGAATCAGAAAAATATCCCACACCGAGACAATTTTTCATTCAATTAGCCAAGGCACTTTGATTCCGGGTGCCTTAACCCTTTGAACCAGCCTACCAAGTGGGACCTTAACAAATACTTTCCTTAAGTACATAAAGGCAACATCAATCCCCCTGACTGCAATCAAAAAAAAATCAAATTAGTGAAATAGGATTTCACCCTCAAAGCCAGTCATTGTCTTTCCACATGAACACAAATCCTGTCTCCTCGGATTTCTTCCAATAATTTTGCTACCAATGACATAAGACTCAATAGCCTGTAGTTACTTGATTTATCCCCGTTGTCCTTCTAAAGGAAGGACATTAGATACCCTCCTATCTTCTGGTACCTCAGCAATAGCTAATGAAGATGCTGAAATCATCACTGGGGACCAGCAACCTCCTTTCTTTTTTCTCTTTGCATTTTGGGATAGATCTTATCCAGTCTTGGGAATTTATCTACCCTTATGCGTTCCAAGCCATCAAACACCTCTCTCTTAATACCTACGTGGTCCAGATAATTACTATATCCTTCACTATTCTCCACGTCCTATGCCTTGCTGAACACAGACAACTATTCACATGACCTTATCCACATCTCCTAGTTATACATTGATTACCCTTTGCTCTCTAAAGGGGGCCACTCTTTCCATAGCTATCATTTTGCTCCTAATATATTTATGTAATTACTTAGAATTCTCCTTAATCTATGCTGTCAAAAACATTTCATGACTTCATTCATTCCCCTCCAGTTTTCCAAAGTATTTGATTACACCCTCTATATTTCTCAAAGGGCTTAAATGATTATATAGGTGACCCCGCTTTTATGCCTTTACAAAATTCCCAAATAACTATTCAAAAAATTGAAGTAGGGAATAAAACTTGCTTTTACAGAATTTGGATTTAAAAATTAAAAATGAACAAAAATTTTAATTTTGCATTTCTTGATGCATACACAAATGATAGAGCATCACATTACAGAAAGTCAAAATGCATCTAAGAACAGAACCATCTTATAACACAGGAGTTGTTGATAGTTGCTTTTCATTGCATCATTACTAACTTCAGAACTTTTCAGAGGAGACCAGTTATCTACAATGATCATTCATGTAACCATTTCATTACTTCACAGAATGACATCCTCTAATAAAAACAAAGCTTTACACATAAATTTATACTTAAGGTAATGAAAATTATTTTAATAGTCTAACAGCATTTCCTTACATGACAAATATTTAGAGCTCAAGGAAAGTATATTTGTCAACTCCCTTTAATGTCACTTAGTGTCACTTTTCATTTCTTTTAAAATTCATTTGGAAAAGAACATTTTAACTCACTATTTCAACTGTTTGGCAATTTGTAATTTAACCAGCATAGTAATTGAGAGATTTCTGCTGCATTGGTAATTGGAAATATAACATTATTTCAGGGGTCTTGGGGTCCCATTCTATATCTCCCTGAAAGTGACCATACAAGTCAATAGGGTAGTAAAGGCAGCATGCAGCATGCTTTCCTTTATTAGTCAATGCACTGAGTTCAAGAACCAAGTTATACTGCAATTTTATAAAACTCTACTTATGATGCAACAATCCAGAATGAACTACTGCATTCAGTTCTGGTCATCTCATTATAGGAAAGATGTGGAGAATGGAGAGGCTCAGAAGAGGCTGCCTATAATAGTGGGTATAACTTAAGGAAACATTGGACAAACTAGGGATATTTTCCTCAGGAAAGACAGAGGCTGCAGGGATAAAAGTGAGAGGGGGACCAGGATAGACAGATCATATAAATGATATATATTATTATAAGTATGTTATATTATATATACACAGACACGTCATGGTGTGTGTCAGGGATGAAGTTGGAGGCACATACGAAAAAGGTGTTAATGAGGTTTTTAGATGGTCACATGAACATGCAGGTAGGAATCTGGAACAGGTGCAGACAGAAAGGATTAGGTATCATTAGTTCAGCACAACATTGTGGGTCGAAGGGCATGTTCCTGTGCTGTACTGTTGCATGTTCACTATGTTATATGATTTGTTGGTGGAAACTGAGGTTCTGCTTCCCCAATTTATCTTGTTTGGTGGGATGAATCACTAAGTTTTGATGAGGAAGCAAATAGATTTATTCAGCAACATTTATGGCAAGTTCGTTTTCTTTCCCAATGTTTAGCTGGGTAGTTTCTCGATCATATACAGTGCAATAGACAGAGAATCAATGTGTTCACTACAGAATTGAAGATGCATTTCGGTCAGAAATAACGTTAGTTATTTTGTCCCAGTTATATACAAATAACCCAGAAAATAACAAAACAAAGAAGTCAAACAATTCCTCAAAGAAATTCATTCATCCCAACATTGTCTAAAGATTTTAAGCAACATTAGCATTAAGTTCAATGCACATCAGCTGAATTGCTACCAAATGCGCTGATTAAGAAATATTTTGGCAGAAACTTGCAATAATGTTCAAGTTAGTGCACCTTGGCAGCTTAATATTAATTTTGTTTCTTAATTACGTGATTGTCTGTGAATGAATTACTGGTCTGTTAACAAAAATGGCAGACATAATACCTTAAGCTGTTGAATCTGTAAGAATCACAACATGACTCACAAATGTAAGATGCAAAATATAGAGATCATGACTAACAAGTGTGGGCTAAATATTTCAGCAAGATAGTCACTTTTTCTTTTATAAACAAAATATTTACTTAGTCTGTAAACAATCAAGAATGGAACAGAGAAGTTACTTAACACCAAACTTATTTTAAAACTCTGTTGATAAAATTCAAGCTCATTTTGAGCAGTGAACAGGCCTATTATCAGCAGGGCACAATGAGAGATCAAAGATCTCAATGAACACTCCAGCCAGTTGATCAGCGTAGGTCTTTAGTACTTGGCGTGGTACCCCATGTGAGCCAAATGTTTTTCATGGGTTCACGCTCCTGAAGGCTGCTCGCACCCTCCTGATTGCAGCCTCAGACAGCACAGCTTTGTGGGCTGAAAGGCCTGTATTTTGCTGTAGGTTTTGTTTTCTAAATCACTGGATTATCAGGGGATGTGGGAGTTCGTGATGGTTCCTCCATGCTTTAGTGGTGCAAGTGAACATAAAGGGCATTGAGCTCATCTGGAAGTGAAGCTCTGTTGTCACTCATGTCACTTGATCTCACTTTATAGGAGCTGATAGCATTCATACCCTACTACAACTGTTGTGCCTTCTTTGGAATTGCACTTGCGTGCTGGTCCCAGGACAGATCTTCTGATAAGATAATGCCAAGGTATCTGAAGTTATTTACCCTCTCTATCTCCAATTCCCTAATGAGGACTGACTCATGGACCTCCAGCTTCTTTCCCCTGTAGCCAATAATCAGCTCTTTGATTTTGCTGATGTTAAGAAAGATGATATTTTTGTGGCACCATTCAACCGTTTCCAATCTCCCACCTAAATGCAGATTCATCACCACCTTTGATTCGGCCAACAACAGTGGTGTCATCAACAAAATTAAATATAGCATTGGAACTGTACTTAGCCTCACAGTCACAAGTATAAAGAGAGCAAAGCAGGGGGGCCAAGCACGCAGCCTAATGATGCACCTGTACTGATGGTGATTGTGAGAATATGTTGTTGCCAATCCAAAATGACTGGGGCCTGGAAGTGAGGAAATCACCCCCAAAATAGCAATATAATCAGCTAGGTGCTTATATTCATTTGACACCATCCCACTTCTTTCTTACTGTGTATACAAATCATCTATGATAATAGTTTCCAGAATATTTGCAGCTAGACTTGTTCATGGAATCCTTGAAATCTCCCATCAGTTTTTCCAGTTACTGATAATAAAAATATGAATTCCACCCTACTCAATGATAGCTAGATCATGGGGAGGAAAGATACTTGAACAGGTACAAGGATAGGAAAGGTTTAAAGGGACAGGGGTCAAACTCAGACAAATGGAACTGGTTTAGATGGGAATTTGGTCAGTACGGACTAGTTGCTAAAGGACCGTTGCTGTATTTTATATTAAATGCATACCAGGTTTTGGCAGCCTACTTTCACTAAGTGAATAGAATGGAACGTTATTTTATGTCAACACTAGCAGATAAAATTCTGCAAACATTAGGCAGTTCTTTCCCCTCATTATGGATGGTAAACAAGGCCAATCTTGCTCACTAACAATTCAAGGTGGTGGCTCACCACCAGTTTCTAAAGGACAATTCAAAGATAGGGAACAAGCAATAGGCCATAAAATGGTGAAATAAGGAAGACAATGAAGTAAACTTTACCATCCCAGCTGATTTTCTGACTGATGTTAGTGTACTCAACACAACACATTTTAGGAATCAAACAGGCATGTACATCAACCCATCACCATTTGAAATTATTTACCTTAGTGTGTAAACAAATAAACATTTGTTTTTTGTGTTTAGTGACACTCTTGGTTTATTATATAATTACCCATGCAAAGGAAAAGGCCATAGCGCTGAAGGCTTCATATTTGCTTTTTAAAGGCACTTTTTAGATGCAGAAAGAGAAAGTACTTACAATAATGTGGTCTGGCTCACCACACTTTCTGACTGTGGATGAGGAAAGGTCAATGGCCCAGCTCACTGTAGAAAAAAGCCTACTTTGGGATATTATAGACAACCTCAAGTCTCTTCCCTTTCCTCTTCCACTTAGGAAACACAAAAAAAAGAGTACATTTGCATGTGGGTGAAAGGTATTGTGATAACTCATGTTGACAGTTTAATCATCACAATATTTATACTCCACTTGTTCAGAATTTGCTGTGACCTTCACAATTGGGTTAGCGTGATATCATTTTACTCCAATCAAACCATTACAACATTACAACAAACCATCAAAACATTAAAAGCACCCAAAAGATAAATGTTGTAAAAGGGTCACACACAATTCAAACTAAATTGCATTAAAAAAGAAACAAATGCAGAAAAATCACAAAAAATGACCAATCAGCTTTTTAAACTTTAATCAAGATTCTTTTGATTACAGTGGTTGGCCTCGATGTGTTGGCTTACAGAAAGGAGGTACAGAGGCTTGTCAAATTATGTGATAGCAACAATGTGAGTCACAATATTCACAAAAGAAATGGTTGTGGACTTCAGAAAGGCACAGGTCAACCACTTTCCATTGTACATCAGTGGCTCTACCATAGAGAGAGTGAAGATTCCTTGGTCTGCACTTAGCAGATATCTATCCTAGACCCACAACACCGCCTCATTAGTTAAGGCACTGCAGCATCTACACTTTCCAAGGATATTAAGGCATACAAATCAATAAACCTCTATCAAATGTCTAATCAACCCAAGAAAAATTAAATATTTAATTTAGGCTAGACAGATATGGTTGGAAAAATAGAGTAAGCCTATGGTGATTTTATTCTTAAACAAAATAATAAGCGGGTTCTCAAAGATCAACTCTTGTTAACAATAACCAAAGTTTCCAGATTACACTTACAGCAGAACTATACTACTGGACCCTGTTAGTATTCCTCCTTCCTGCCCCCACAGACTTCCCTTCGTCTTTCCCCTATTATTTTTCTTTACTGTGCAATTTAATATATTAAAGCATTTTCTCCCCAACAAGATTGGAGAAATTTAAAGAACACTAGTTTGTACATTGCAAATCCTCTGTCCTTTCTTTCTCTGCAGCAGGAATATGGCTCATTTCTAAGATTGTAGCCATTTATAAAACAAAAGGAAATATCAGTCGGCCATTTAGCCCTTGGGCCTCTTCTATCATTAGTGGTCCAACATAATGCGTTTTAACACATTCAATTAACAAAAAGAAAAATCTGGATCTAAAATTAGGAAGAACTGCACTCCCAGAAATGCTCTCAGTGCATTAGACGTAATCCAACCAAGACTCTGCAAAGGCATATCAGTACAGTACAGCACAGTACAGGTCCTTCGGTCCATGGTATTGTGTCGACCTCTTAACTTACTCCAAGATTAATCTAACCCTTCCCTCCCACATAGACTTCCATCTTCCTATCAACCATCTGACTATCTAAGAGTCTCTTAAATGTCTCTAAAGTGTCAGCTTCTATCACCAACCTTGGCAGTGCATTCCACACACCCACCACTTTCCATGTGAAAAAAAAACCTACTTCTGATATTCCCCTCCCTCTCCCCATACTTTCCTCCAATCACCTTAAAATTATGACCCTTGCATTAGCCATTTCCCCCTGGGATAAAGCACTTCAGACTTTCTCCTTGCTGGTAAAACCATGCTCTTCCTAAGATGCCTTCCTTAATTTTTCTCCAAGTTATGGCTTGTGTATTTGTTTTACAAACCTAGTGGGTCCTAAAAATTTTAAAGTGATATAAAGACAGCAAAGTCTGAGGAAGAAATACAGGGTGAAACATTTCAGCATTGATCTGCCCAGTGACTAAATAAAGGACCGAGACAGGACTGTTTGCCCATTTGCTCCTCAAAGCTCATACCAGTTGGTTGAAATTGAGCAGTATGGTACTGGGTGCCGTGGACACACAGCGGTTAGCATGATGCAATTATGGCATAGGGCATTCTGAACTTCAGAATTCAGTTCCAGCTCCATCTATAAGAAACTTGAACATTCTCCCTGTGATTGTGTGGGTTTCCTCTGAGTGCTTCAATTTTCTCCCACAGTCCAAAGACATACAAGTTAGTAGGTTAATTGGTAAATTGTTCTATGATTAGGCTTGTGTTAAAAAGATGGGTTACGGGCTGTGCGGCTCAATGCGCCAGAAGGGCCGGTTCTGTGCTGTTTCATCAACAAACCTGGATGAGTGGCTTTATAACCTGTCACCCAAGGCATTTATAAGATTAATTGTCGCACTCCCAGAGATACTTATGGAAAACACCCTTACAATTAACTAAATTCTCCCTCACCAATGGTGAATGAATTTCCTAACCAAGTCAATAACCACTTCCAAAAATTTAGTCTGGTGTGTCAGAAATAACCTACCCTACAAACTCAAGCTGGCTAACTCACTGCACACAGCTGAACATTTTCAACATGTTCAGTTTTCCATTTTTTAAAACTACAAACTGGTAATTTTCCAACATCAGATAGTAGATTAAATGGTCTCAGTCTCCGACTTAAATAATAAAGCAGGAACAATTTTTCTATGGTCACAAAGGTCAAACTTCAGAAGATTAAGATGAGGTCATCGCAACTATTCTCGCCTATATCCTTATAAATTTGGGATTGTTCCAAGTAATGTTGCCTCTCGGTGTCATTATTTTCTTCAATATTTCTTTTCTTATGTTCATTCTGATTAGTTATTATCCCTATTTCAATATATGGCCCACTGAGTTTGAATCTGCACAATGAAAGGGAGCCAAACACATTCACATTCTTCTCCATAACACAAGTTACTGATCTTCAGTGGTCATCCAACTTCCTTCAAAACGAATTGGCTTTTAACATCCTTTTAAGCCAAATCATTGTACATCACAACATGTTGGGAGTGAGAACAAAAGTGTTGATCTCCCTCTACTTTGTGTCAATGGTTCAACAGAAGCAGTTACCATCGTTATGTCAGGAAGGGATTAACGGGTAGAGAAAAGATTCAAGAGTGTGCTCAAAGCTTCCTTGAAGAAATCCAACATTCATATAGATTCTAGGTAATTACTGGCCCATTATTCAAACCAAAGAAGCAATCAACAAAGTATTGAGAGCCGAGGCCAAAGAAAACCAAAAGTGGGTAGCAGATCACATCACAAACTATCTTCCTTCCCACCTGTTGAAGAATCTACACTTTCCATGTTGACTCATCTGCAATTTCAGATCCACAAAGGCAACATGGAAGCAAATAACCTGTATCCCGAACAATAGGTAATACATATCGACTTTACAAAGTGCATCCAAGAGTATATGTCCTGAGAACAAATGAAAATAACTATGAATACCATTACACATGAATTCAAAAATGTGATTACATTTCTGCTCATTTTTAAAATTTTACATTGCATTGATCCATTTAACTAGATATAACAATTTTTATTGTAAGTACAATTTTGAAGTTTACAAACAGCTACAATCTACTTCATTTTAAAATTAAACACTTTGTTAATCTGTTTCATATTTTCGTTTCTGCTTCCTGTGGGATCTTTGCATTATTCAAGTCTCTATGGTAGAACTTGAACCAGCAGCCTCCCTACTCAAGAGTGATACCAAAACATTAAATGATATTCATTAATTATTCATTAACATTTGCAGATATAGATAACAATATTAAAGTTTGAAGATGGAATGAAATTTGAAAGTATACTAAATAATCATTAAAAATAGAATTTAACTTCAGAGGAGAGACAGGGTTGGGGAGTGGACAAGCATGGCAATGAAGTTAAATGTAGCCAAAGCAATAGGTAATGGATTTGGAAGGAACAATGAACAGTCAATACAAGTTAAAGAGCATATTTACAAAAAAAACTAAAACAAAGACTTAGGGATGTTTGTACACAAAAGTCTGATTATAGCAGGAAAGATTTTATTAGTATTAAGACTCAGAATTAATATAATTTGTTACATCAGCAAAAATGCTAGTAGTAACACGAGTGGAAAAAAATTTTTATGCAGCAAGTGAAAGGACAGTGGATGCAAACTTAATAGCAGCCTTTCAAAAATAGGAAGCTAGTAGGCTGAATGGTCTATGCTGCTGCTATTTTAAAATTCTATGACAACAAGCAATGTCTTCTTAAACTCCTGCCAACATTATTATGATCAATTTTTGGAATTCCCTCCGTATTTTCCCTGTCAAGGACTCTTCATCTCATGTTCTCAATATACAAACCCCATTTCCAGAAAAGTTGGGATATTTTCCAAAATGCAATAAAAACAAAAATCTGTGATATGTTAATTCACGTGAACCTTTTTTTAACTGACAAAAGTACAAAGAAAAGATTTTCAATAGTTTTACTGACCAACTTAATTGTATTTTGTAAACATACACAAATTTAGAATTTGATAGCTGCAACACACTCAACAAAAGTTGGGACAGAGGCATGTTTACCATTGTGTTACATCACCTTTCCTTTTAATAACACTTTTTAATCGTTTTGGAACTGAGGATGCTAATTGTAGTAGATTTACAATTGGAAATTTTGTCCATTCTGGCTTGATAAAAGACTTCAGCTGCTCAACAGTCCGTGGTCTCCGTTGTCTGATTCTCCTCTTCATGATGCGCCATACATTTTCAATAGGAGATAGATCTGGACTGGCAGCAGGCCAGTCAAGCACATGCACTCTGTGTCTACAAAGCCACGCTGTTGTAGCCTGTGCAGAATGTGGTCTAGCATTGTCCTGCTGAAATAAGCATGGACGTCCCGGGAAGAGACGTCGCCTTGATGGCAACATATATCTCTCTAAAATCCTAATATACGCCTCAGAGTCAATGGTACCTTCACATACATGCAACTCACCCATGCCGTGGACACTGATACACCCCCATACCATCACAGATGCTGGCTTTTGCACCTTTCGCTGATAACAATCTGGATGGTAGTTTTCATCTTTGGCACGGAGAATTCGACCCCCGTTTTTTTCTGAAAACTAGCTGAAATGTGGACTCATCTGACCACAGCACATGGTTCCACAGTCTTTCGGTCCATCTGAAATGAGCTCGAGCCCAGAGAACTCACCAGCATTTCTGCATAGAGTTGATGTATGGCTTCCTCCTTGCGTAATACAGTTTCAAGTTGCATTTCTGGATGCAGCGACGGACTGTGTTGAGTGACAATGGTTTTCTGAAGTACCCCCGAGCCCAGGTGGCTATAATTGTCACAGTAGCATGACGGTTTCTTAGGCAGTGCCGCCTGAGGGCTCAAAGATCACGTGCATTCAACAGTGGTTTCCAACCTTGCCCTTCATGCACTGAGATGTTCTGAATTCTCTGAATCTTTTCACAATATTACGTACTGTAGATGTTGAAAGACCTAAATTCTCTGCAATCTTGCGTTGAGAAATGTTCCTTTTGAACTGACGAACAATTCTCTCACGAATTTTGGCACAAAGGTGTGAGCCACGACCCATCCTTGCTTGCAAAGACTGAGCCTTTGATGGACGCTACTTTTATACCCAGTCATGATACCTCACCTGCTACCAATTAGCCTGCTTAATGTGGAGTCTTCCAAACTGGCGTTACTTGAATATTCTGTGCAGTTTTCAATCTTATTTTAACTCTGTCCCAACTTTTGTTGAGTGTGTTGGAGCCATCAAATTCTAAATTTGTGTATATTTACAAAATACAATTAAGTTGGTCAGTAAAATTATTGAAAAATCTTTTCTTTGTACTTTTGTCAGTTAAATAAAGGTTCACGTGAATAACATATCACAGATTTTTGTTTTTATTGCATTTTGGAAAATATCCCAACTTTTCTGGAAATGGGGTTTGTACATTGCTTATTTATTATTATTATTATTTCTTCTTTTCTATTTGCAGTTTGTTGTCTTCTGCACGCTGGTTGAACGCCCTAGTTAGGCGGTCTTTCATTGATTCGATTATGGTTATTATGCTATAGATTTACTGAGTATATTCACAAGAAAATGAATCTCAGAGTTGTATATAATGACATATATGTACTGTGATAATAAATTTAATTTGAACTTAACTGTCAAAATTTTTCCTTATTGGAAGTCAATTATTATCAAATGTCAAATCCATCCAAACTGGCACATTTAGTTGCTTACCAAATAAGTCTATAGTTTATGGTTTTCAATAACTTGTTAAAGACTCAGATTCACCCGAAACCATTACAAACAAAAGTTGACAAGGAAGGAAACTAGTGTGAGGAGGAGGTGGGTGCTATGGGAAGCAGCCAGAAAAAAATCTGCTTTTAGATTAAGGGCGATTGCACCACAGCAATAAATTAGCTTAGACATAATCTTTCTGAACGCTGGTCTACACTACTCCACAGCATTACAGCTGAGATCCAGCCTCTTACACAACTGCACAACATATTGCTGAATCACAGTGCAACAACACACAAATGTACTGTATGTCAAATCTTAAGGACTGCATTTTCTTAAATTCTCCTATGTAATGTCATTTTATACTCAGCCACTCAGTACAAGTTAGATTTTGTTCTCCCAGCCACAAGCAGAATTTCTTGCCTAAAACTCCTCTGGAAGGAAACATGACATGCTAAAAGCTCCAGGCATACAAAATATATCAGCCAACTTACTTCCTTGCTTAAAAAAAACACAAGTATGAATTTGTCACAAAGACAAGCACAAAATTTTACGTTTTCCAAATCTGGTTAAAAGAGTTTCTGGGAATTAATAAAAAGAGCATGTATTTCAATTTTAAATCTAGACCATGCCATGCACTCTTCTCACTGCTGCCATCAGGAAGCCTCAGGACCCACACAACCAGGTTCAGGAGCAGTCCCCTCAAACATCAGACTTTTTAAATCAGAGGGGATAACTTCACTCACCCCATCACTGAACTGTTCCCACAACCTATGGACTTGCTTTCAAGGATTCCTCATCTCATGTTCTCAATATTTATTTCTTTATTTATTTACTTTCATTTTTCTTTTTGTATTGGCATAGTTTGTCGTCTTTTGCACATTAGCTGTTTGGTACGATCTTTAATTGCTTCTATTGTGCTTCTCGAATTTACTGTGTATGTATGCCCACAAGAAAATGAATCTCAGGGTTGTATATGGTGACATATGTACTTTGATAATAAATGTACTTTGAACTTGAACATTGAACTTTGTCTCATAGAAATAATTGTGCTTCCACTTGACCAGAAGTTTTAAAAAGAGTAAAATTGAAAACGCAAGTACAAAATATTTGGAAATATATTCAACAGAAGTCAGAAGGAATTTCTTTACTTATAGAGTGTAAATAAAATGGAATCTTCTACTAATGAGTTCAAAAGGCATCTAATAAGGAAGAAAGGAATAAAAGAATGTTGATTGAGTTAAGTGATATAGGGTAGGAATTGGCTCATATAAATGATCAAAAGATGTCAATTGGGGCAAAACAGAACCTGAGAGAAGTACAGCGCAGAAACAGGCCCTTCAGCCCATCTAGTTCATGTGGAAACCATTTAAACTGCCTACTCCCATCAACCTGCACCAGGACCATAGCCCTCTATACCCCTACTATGATGATCAGCCATGATCATAATAAATGGCGGTGCAGGCTCGAAGGGCCGAATGGCCTACTCCTGCACCTATTTTCTATGTATCCATGTTCCGATCCGAACTTCTCTTAAGTGTTGAAATCGAGCTCACATGGAACACTTGTGCTGGCAGCTCATTGCACACTCTCACAACTCTCTGAGCGAAGAAATTTCCCCTTCTGTCCCTACTTAAACTTCTCACCTTTCACCCTTAACCCACAACCTCAGGTTGTAGTCCCACCCAACCTCAGTAGAAAAAGCCTGCTTGCATTTACACTATGGCCTATGGCCATTGTGAATGCAACGTTCTGCTAGCACTTCCAATCTCTTTCACCTTTCCACAGGGATCACTCTCTCCACGACTCCCTGGCTCATCATCCCTCCATTCAGACCAAGCACAGACCAGGAAGCTGATTTACTAAGCTGCAATGACCATCTGGAGCTCCCAGTTGAAAATCATTTTTGTCTCCTTCCCACTTCCACACTGAACTGAACTTGCAACTAACATGTATCCTTCTCTCATTAATGGATTCAGATTTAAAAGGTATGTTTCAATTACTAACCCCCCCCACCTCTATATAGACTTTTGTAACCAAATTAGTGCTTACTCAAATTTAAATCTAACTTGGAAAGTAATTAAATGGGATACACGCTGGTTAGATTCATTCTTAATGAGAATGGTGTAATTTTCCCCTATTCTGATAAAGAATTAATAAATGGCAACCAAAAAGGACAAGAAATACATGGATTATAAAATTTTAAATCAAGCCATGCGCTTACTAGTCTAAGCCAGTGGTTCTGCTTCAAAGGCCTCTTCCAACACTTCTAAGCATATTCTTACTTCCTCTATGAAAAAAACTAACCTACTTAATTTTTCAGTCCCCTTCTTTTCTATCATGTGAAACTACAAACTATTTTTCCTTTGGGCCAATTTACTTCCCTTATCACCTTTAAGAAAGTAAATGAGAGATGTTTTGCCTGGCCTAATTATTTTTTCCATCATAAATCTATGTGTTGAACAACAAGTAATCCATACCACATATTTTGTTCCAATGACATAAAACTGTAGTACTTAAGTGACAATAATGGACATTGATATGCCTTTTTATAAAGCGCAAACACAAAACAAATTTTTGTTTTAATTTTAAATAGAATTTGGATTTTTTTTTGGTTCTGATACATATTCTATCTTATTCATCTCTTTTAGTGGAGAGTGTTCAAATATTTTGTAATCCCAGTCACATAAAGCAGATGCTGTAAAAAAGAGACAATATCCAAATAAGATGGAGACAATCATTAGTTTATTGGAATTACTACAGGCACTGGCAGGGATCAACAAAAATTAAAATACGATATAGCCTTTACCCTCTGAAATAACGGAGGTGCTTTTCACTGATACAAGTTCAGGAAAGCCAAATTTTTTGTATGTCTGTGTGTGAGAGATCTGTGCAAGTTCTGCGTCTCTGGTCTGCCTCAAAGGCCGCTTTCACAAACTGAGGTAATTGTGAATACAATCAGAAGCTGCTTTGTGCAAGCTCTCTGGGAAAAAAAAATGGAATGCTGATTTATAATGTTTACAAGTTTAAATTCTTGAAATCAAATCATAACATGAACCTTGAATAGGTTACCAATTGTGAAGATCAAAAACCATTATCAAAATATAAATCAGCAATTCCTGTGAGGTGATAGATTTCACAAGGCATGGTAGTAACGTTCACAAGATGAAAGGAGAAAAGAGATTTCTTACCAACAGGAATTCATGAGAGAAATTGAAAGTTTCATGAGTAGAAGAAAATTATCTCTAAAGAAATTCAAATAATTTTAATTACAGTCAAAGGGCTTGTCTGAACTCTTGCAAGCCCCAAAATTCAGCAACCATTTCAATAGGAAGGCACATTTTCTTCCAAGTTAAAATACACATTAAAAATAATAAACCTAAAGACACACCAGTTAACATCATCCTAATTCAGGAAACTGAATGATGCTATTCAATTGGGTCTCAAGAAAAATATGCAATTCCACACAAGTTCAGGTGTATTTCTTAGCAATACAAATCCATTTCATTTCAAGGGTGCATTTTCATAATTTTGAGGTATTCAGCATATTTTTGAACTATGCTTGACTGAAGATCATAAGTAGCTACTTTGTATCTTCCAGCCCAAACTATCAAAGTGGCCCAATGACAAGCAGCAGTATATTTAGTGTTAATTATATAAATGTGGATAATTAACTAAAAGACCTCAGGTCATACAAGTCCAATGCTTCTGGGTCTTGCTGTAAAATACGGATTTTAGCGCCAGCCAAAATACAATGGTTTAAATTACTTATTAACTTAGCCAGACCAAATTCAAAAAGACAACTTCTCACTGTAATAATCAAAGTATGCTGATACATCATTACCTTGACTTCTATCATTTCTACAGTAATGTTGCTGATGACAGATTACACGTGTTACTTACCTTACATATTGTTCATAGCAATAACATTTCCTCCATAATTCAGAGCCAATAATTTACAATTCCTTCACATATATTTATTCTTCAACTGAGGTAAAGTTTAAAATACCCAAAACAACAAGTAATTCAACACCTCCTATTGTTACTATCTGTTGTATGGAATGATTCATAAAGAACAAACAGCTACTTCCAATAAATCACATTAACTGTTGCATAATTTGTAAATTTCAAATATATTGTGAGGTTCATTTGTCACTCATTCCCTTTGAGCTTTCTAACTTGTGAAACATAAGCATTACATTTCTCCGCTGTATTTAATATTTTTTTCCATACAGCAATGCACGTGCTTTGCAAATGAAGAAAGCCATTCGGCCCATCATTTCTAATTTCTGTTGTATAATACAGGCTACAGATTAAATGTTACAACTTTAAACAAACTTTAGCCAAACTTGTGATCTCAGACTAAGCATGATTGAGCCTTTCTTTTAAAAAAAAACAGGTTTATTTTTTATGCAGTTAGGTTGATTCTAAGAATTGTATTCGTTTACATTTTAAAATGTGTAAATTGCAAATCTATCAAAGATTAGAAACTTAATCATCATATTTCATGGGAGAAAAGATGATTTCAAATTTTTTCTTTGATCAGAGATTACAGGAGAACTGCAAGAAAAATTGAATAATTGAGATAGCTTTTCATCTAGATGGAAAACTACAAACTCCAGGAAACACACAAGTAAACCAAAGCACAATATGGCTGAAAAGTAAAGTCTTTACCATTTTTGTCCAAAATAACAAAATGCAATAAAAAACATACACAAAGAAAAATTAATCTTATTGAAATAAACGTCTTAGAGCAGGAATCAGTAGTATAAACGTACTTTGTGTACATACCATGATATTGTCTGTTCCCTAATTCCTGCTCAAATATCATAAATCAGTCACTAAAAGGTCAGTGTTGCAGGAGCAAAAGCTGTCAGTGTCAATCTATGCTGGCAAGTTCAATATTCCAAAAAATAATGTAGCTAACATTCTAACTCGACCCAGAAGCATATCCAAATGGGGGAAAATAAATGAATAATCTTATGCCGTTGTTTTGGGAACTCATCATCCTGTTTCACAAGAATATCGGAGGCAGAAACAAATATTCCACCCATCTCCCTCTTCTAAAATGACCCAACATAAATGCTTTCGCCTTAAGAGAGGGTCTTTATCACATTTTTTTATTCATCCACGTACAAAGAGTTTCAAGTTCCCCACTACAATATCCAGTTGCTTCCTCAATGATTTCTGATGTTCTTTCATACATGGAAAAAAAAACTTTTGCTGCAAGTCTATTCCTGTTGATAAGAGTTTTTGTGGTATCTCGAGATGGGTCAACCTCCGCCCAGTAACTTTCATTTTAATTCCACTGAATGATTGTTTTACTTAAAATAGTCAACGGTAAATATCTTAATGTAATCTTGTTTTAGGGGCCCAGATTTGTTTTCCCATTCAACAATACACCTACACATCTCGTTATGATTTCTTCAATCCCAAAAATGTCTTTTTTACTAGTACATTTTCTATGCAAACACAAGAAAGGTTAACAGTGTTATACAACATATTTAAAAGTTATCCTCCCCCTACCCACGTACAATTTGCCATTGCATTTAAATTGCAATTCCACGGGTTCAAAGCTCTGTGTGTTTTCTATATATAAAGATAATTTCATCCGTGGTAGAATGTCTAAGGAAGTTTCATTTTCATTCAATGGCAATTCGATTAATACAGTATTAGGTTCGTGAACATGATGACACCCCGGCTTTGAACTATTCATGCAGATATCAATTTTAATCCCAATTTTTATATTTCGTCAATTTAATTTTGAATTGCACACAACTTCTTATCAGCCGCGGTGCTATTAAATCGACTCTCCAAAACCGAAATCTGTCTAAATTAGATGGGCAGTTATCTGCACCGTAGATCAAACTGTAACGGCTTGTGTAACCAGTCCGTGTAGCCCAAAAGCGTCCACGAACGTCTACTCACCATATTACAAATTGAAGCGATGTTTCTGACAGTCATTAGTTTGCAGCCTGTGGTCCCTCCGCCATCTTTATGAAAATATTATAAACCCAGGGGGAAAGAGGGAGAGAGGTGGACAGGATGTTTAACAGGACTCGGCGATGAGAACGGAACCGGCCGATGGTTTGCAAAGCCGGCACGACTAAGGTAAACAAAGCGCTAAAGCGGCATTGAGCCCTCTCTCACTGAAGTGGTTGTCCAGGCCCATCAACTGCCTAATCTTACCTAGCACCCCAAAATCCGAAAATATTAATAATTTTTTGCTATACAGTAACTGTCCCAGCTCGCTTGCCATGCTAATCGCTTTAAATGCATAATGGCGATCCCAGGCAGAAACCGGCGAACAGAAAGTCGAACAACTGCTAACCCCGTTCTGGATCGCTCGTGACAGCTAAAGGGAGGTGGGAGGGGGGCAAAGCAGGGAGAGAAAGAAAAGAGGTGTTTGATTGATACGAGGTCTATCCAATCAGAAGACAGATCAAGTTGCCAATCACGTTAAAATTAAAATAGCTTGACCAATCGGTGCAGCCAGTACTTCTCACTTGGGTTCGTCATGTTCTTGATCTCAGTCTGTTCTGTTAGAAGGGGTAGTATTCGTAAGTCTCAAGGTCGGCTCAGCAAATTTCTGAATACATATATGCAAACATTAATGAGACAATTTCACCTGCTTTGTCAGCCTACTATAAAGTTGGGTTTAGTCAAAGATTTTAATATGAAAATAATTGCAGGCCATACAGTTCATAAAATATTTTATTGAATAATTTGATCATTCAATTGAAACTAAAATTATTATGTACCTCTACGTCTATGCTATGCGATTTACAATAATATATTACCATCAATTTCCTACTCCAACTTATTTTTAAGATTTTGGATAACTAAATAATTTAGTGGCTATCCATTTACAGAATGCTGCAGTATATTGTATATTGTGAAAAGGCTGACTGAAGAACAAAGATGCTCTCATGCATGTTCTTTACTCATCTCCAATTCAGCCCGTACCCACAAAAGAAAAACTTCTAGCCCTAATCTTATTCAGGAGCCAGTAATTCTTGTTCGTGATTTCATATATAAATGAGGGTTCAAGACTATGCAAAGCTGTGATGCCATAACCCATATTCTGCAAATAGTTATGTTAAGTATTTAACTAAAGGAGGAGTAAGGAATATACTACCTATAACTGTTGATGACCTTTCGTATAACACGTAATGGGTTAATAAGGTCTCAAAACAACTGCCCCTGAGAGTGGATGACATTTATCCTGATGAAAATGAGATTTGGAAGATGAAATAGCCATTGTGAGTGAGTGGGGAAGAACAGACTTATACAAACACACAGCCAAATGTCTTACATCCAATGGATGTAACAACTGAACTTATAATCAAAAGTCAAATAAGGATTACCTTTACACTTTGGCAATATAGTGAACAGCAGCCAACACAGGATCAGATGGAGATGATTCATCTCAGATGTGTTTTGAGGAATGTGCTGTGAGGCATTTAAATTTCAAAATAAATTTGACAAAATCCTATTTAAAAACTCCTGCCTAGGAATTATGCAATCATTTTCAAAATCAAACTTAGAAACGGATAAGAAATTCTGGTCTTATAGGAATCAACTCATACATGTCAACAAAATGATTTTGTGATAGAGGATGGTGCTGAAATTCCCAAGATTGTTTTGCAAGATCTTACTTCTCTACTTCACTATTCATTTTACATTTGTGCCTTGCATCCTAAAGTATGATATATGCTGATTAAGCTGAGAAATAAAACCAATGGGATTGATTAGGTTATCCAAGTGCCCCTGCATTAGTGCCCAATTCTAATAACACTGTTCCAGACTAACCACATCACTAAATTGCTGCAAAGAACTACCCGAGTCATCTTTTGTTCCAATGTCTGCTTTATTTTCTGTCCTCCTCCCCTTTTCCTTCCATCATTGTCTAAGTGTCTCCGCGATCCTGCTTTAGTCAGTCCATCTTGGGTACTAGCCTCCGTAGTATCCAAGTCATCTTCCAGGACGGTGCCTCAGAAAGGCAATATCCATTATTAAGGACCCCCACCACCCAGGACATGTACTCTTCTCATTGTTATCTTCAGGAAGGAGGTACAGAAACATGAAGGCACACTCTCAGTGATTCAGGAACAGCTTCTTCCCCTCTACCATACAATTCCTAAATGGACATTGAACCCATGAACACTATATCACTTCTTTTAATATATATTATTTCTGTTTTTGCACTACTTTAAATCTATTTAATAGACCTATATATACTTACTGTAATTGATTCACTTATTATTTTTTCTATATTATTATGATTATGTATCACATTGTACTGCTGCTAAGTTACCGAATTTCAAAACACATGCTGGTGACAATAAACCTGATTCTGATTATCTCCAAAACATGTCAGTTTCTTTGAAATGTTTCTACAACCTATGGTCTCACTTTCAACGACTCTACAACTTACATTATGTGCTCATTAGTATTTATTACTTACCTTTATTTGCATAGTTTGTCTTCTTTTGCACATTGAGTGGTTGTTAGTCTTTTCTTTTGCCTGCAGTTTTCACGGATTCTATTGTATTTCTCCATTCTACAGTGAATGCCTGCAACAAAATGAATCTCAGTGTAGTATACGATGACATTTGTAAACTTGCTTTGAACTTTGAGTTTATGTTTGTGTGGAACACTTAGCGTGGAAGTAAGCTGACATGATATTCAATTTATTTAAAATAGAAGGGAAAAACTTACACGAAGATAAGACCATCAGTCTCAAGTCCGAATAAGGTGGCCACTGATTGTATGTCTGTGGTCTTCTGCTGCTGTAGCCCATCCACTTCAAGGTTCGATGTGTTGTGTGTCAGAGATTCTCTTGTGCACGTCACTGTTGTAACATATGGTTATTTGTGTTCCTGTCGCCTTCCTATCAGCTTGAACCAATCTGGCCTTTCTACTCTGAGCTCTCTCATTAACAAGGTGCTTTCCCCCATAGAACTGATGCTCACAGTTTTTTTTTGTTTTTCGTCCCAATCCCTGTAAACTCTACAGACTGTTGTGCAGAGAAATCCCAGGAGATCAGCACTTATGGAGATAGTCAAAACATCCCATCTGGCATCAACAATCATTCTCCTTTTGTTTTATTTTGTTTGCTTGTTAGTCTATGATAGTGTGTAGTTTTTCTCAGATTCTTTTATATTTCTCCATTATACCGTAAATGCCTACAAGAAACTTAATCCCAGGGTAATATATGGTCACATATACAGTACATGCATTGATATTAAATTTACTTTGAACTTTGATTTCCTGGTTGAGTGAAAAACTTACCCTTTTTGTAAGTTGACATGATTTTCAATTAATTTAAAATGGAAAGGAAAAACTTGCACAAAAATAAGGCCATCAGTCTCACATGCATTGGGAACATAGCACCTAAAGTACGATGCAGAGCATCTTAATGCCTTGGTAATCTAATAATTCCCAGCCAATGGCACTGCAGTCTGAAAGAATGTGGTGGGGTTCATTTGGTTCAGAAATAGGCGGTTCATTTTTCTTGCTCCACATAAGCTTTTGAGCAGCTAGCTCTAGCAGCATTGGAACAGAGAGAAACTTTAAAGAACCTGTCAGAAATCATAAAAATAAATTTGTTTGAGAGGATAACACAGATTTAAGATGGGTAACTGTAATGTTTTACAACAAAAAATGGAAAAGATACATTTTCTTATGAATGCTGGAATAGCAAAAGATGTGAAAAGAATAATAATGCTTTTAGGATGTGAAGCATGAAACAAACAGAATAGTGAATTATATAATTAAATTAAAAGAATAACAGTCAGGAAAAGTCATGTACAGATTTCAGCATTCTCCTGCTGTAGTCATGTGGTTATGGCACTACACTCCCATTCCAGACATTGCACATTCAAGTCCTGTGCTGACAAACTGGGAAACTGAACTCAAAAAAGTCACATTATTTGTGAAATGACAAACAGTAAAATGGCATCAAAAATCTGCCTCGCTAATATCCTTCATGGATATTATTACAAATACCTTGACAGAGGGCACGTGACTCCAGTCCCACATTAAATTTTTGGTTCCTGATCTACACAGATTAATTAGAATAACCTTGTCACTGTCATCCACACCCTACAATAAATATATGAGTTTCAAGACTTCCTTCATGAATCCCAATTAACATAAGTACGAACTTAATTACTGACATCCTATCTGTACCATTTCGTAATTTTCCTCTAAATGATACTTCAGCACCGTGTAAGATTTCAGACTCATCATTTTTATTTATAAATGCCTTCAAGCATCACTCTAAAGTATCCTCCACTGTTTAGACTCGTGTGTACATCACCACTCAAATTCACGTTTCTCTAAACTTCTTTCCTTCTCCTTTTAGATAGCTTCAATGGCCTCCTAAAGTCCTTTGAAATATCTTTCACGATGACTTTCATATGTCCCTGTTCCTTCTTTTGCTTTTACTTGGTGATATATTAAGTTTGTTAGGTCTTTAAATAATGAACGTCATTGAATTACACTCAGTGCTCACTCTTTCAGTACCTGTTGGACCCGATAAAGTGGTGTTCTGTGTATCTTTGTGGTCTTCTGGCTCTGTAGCCTGTCCACCTTGGGGTTCAACGTGTTGTGTGTCAGAGATGTTCTTCGTCACATCACTTTTGTAACACACAGCTATTTGAGTTACTGTCGTCTTCCACTCAGCGTGAGGCTTTCTGGCCATTCTCCTCTCTCCTCTCTCATTCACTCATCGAACTGCTGCTCACCGGATGTTTTTTGTCTTTTGTGTCACTCCCTGTAAACTCTAGAGACCATTGTGCATGAAAATCCCAGCAGATCAGCACTTACCGAGAAACTCAAGACACCCGATCTTACACCAACAATCACTCTTCTTTTGTCTTATTTTGTATATTGTTTGTCTGTTGGTCTCTACTTGCTTATAGTTTTGCACAGATTCTTTTGTATTTCTCCATTATACTGTGAGTGCCTGCAAGAAAATTAATCTCAGGGTTGTATCTGGTGACATGTACATATTTTGATAATAAATTTACTTTGAATTTTAAGTTTCTGGTTCAATTGAACACTTACCCTGGAAGCAAGCTGACATGATGTTCAATTTATTTCAAATGGATGAGAAAACTTTGCTCAAAGATAATGCCTTCATTTTCTTATGAACGCTGGAATAGCTAAAAATGTTAAAAGGACAACAGTGCTATTAGGATGGGAAGCAGGAATCTACGAAGCAAACAGAATAGTAAATTATATCATTAAATCAAAATAATGAAAGTCAAAAAAGTCACGTACGGTATTCAACATTCCTCTGCTGCAGACATGTGGTTATGCCACTACACTCCCATTCCAGACATAGCACATTAAAGTCCTGTGCTGACAAACTGGGAAACTGAATGCAGAACAGTAGTCATGGTAGCACGGTGGTTAACACAATGCTATTGCAGCTCGGGGCTTTCAGCAGTTCTGTAATAAGCCGCTGTACGTTCTCCCAATGGAAAGCCAGGGTGTTCTCCAGGTTCCTCCCACAGCCCAAAGACCTACCGGGTAGCTTAATTGGTCATTGTAAATTGTCCCGTGATTAGGTCTGGGTTAACAGGCTTGTGGGTTGTTACTGAGGTGGCATGTTTCGAAGGGACGGAATGGCCTACTCTGCACTGTATTACTAAGTAAATGAATAATCTTGTGATGCTCTTATGCACACCACTGTTGTAACATGTGATTATTTGAGTTACTGTCTCCTTCCTATCAACTTGAACTTGTCTGGCCATTCTACTCTCACTTCTCTCATTTATAAGACGTTTCTGCCCATTGCCTTTCACTGGAGTGTTGTGCATGAAAATCCCAGGAGATCAGCAGTTTCAGAGATACTCAAATCACACCCTCTGGCACCAACAATCATTCCACATTCAAAGTCACTTAGATCACATTTTTTCCCCGTCCTGACGCTTGATATAAACAAGAACTGCACCTTTTGACCATGTCTGCATGCTTTATGCATTGAGCTGTTGCCACGTGTATGGTTGATTAGATATTTGCATTAATGAGCAGGTGTGTCCAGTAAAGCAGCCACTGAATGTACAATATATATTGAAATGAGATCATACATGACCTAGCAGAATAAATTGTGTAAATGTCAAATGAATTTTATACCATTATCAGAAAGTGATAAGTTGATTGGAGGAATAGGGTGCATCATTAAAAACCCCCATCACCCAGGGCATGCCTTCTTCTTATTGCTATCATTAAACAGGAGGTACAGGAGCTTGAAGTCACACATTTAACATTTCAGGAACAGTTTCTAACCCCTCCGCTATCAGATTTCTGAATGAATCCAGGAAGGTTACATCATTATTTTTTCTCCTCTCTTTTTATACTACTTCTTTAATTTAATTTTCAATATATACTTACGGTAATTTGTGTTTTTTATTATGCAGTAATATACTGTTGTCATAAAACAACAAATTTCACAATGCATGATGGTGATACCAAGCCTAACTCTGATTCTTTGAAAAATCACATGGTGGGATAGATAAAGTTCTAGCCATGCACCTGCAAGTTCTTAATAATAATTTACAAAGTTTACATAAAACATCATTCCCACAATCCTGATTGATAATTTACAGAACCTGGGCTTCTGTACCTCACTCTACAATTGGATCCTCGACTTCCTAAGTGGAAGACCACAATCTGTGCGGATTGGTGATAATATCTCCTCCTCGCTGACGATCAACACTGATGCACCCCTAGTGTGTATACTTAGCCCACTGCTCTACTCTCTCTATACCCATGACTGTGTGACTAGGCATAGCTCAAATACCATTTATAAATTTGTTGATGATACAACCATTGTTGGTAGAATCTCAGTACAGGAGCGAGATATACCAACTAGTGGAGTGGTGTCACAGCAGCAACCTTGCACTCAACGTCAGTAAGACGAATGAGCTGATTGTGGACTTCAGGAAGGGTAAGATGAAGGAACACATACCAATCCACATAGAGGGATCAGAAGTGGAGAGAGTGAGCAGCTTCAAGTTCCTGGGTGTCAAGATCCTAGAGGACCTAACCTGGTCCCAGCATATTGATACAACTATAAAGAAGGCAAGACAGCGACTATACTTCATTAGGAGTCTGAAGACTCAGAAACTTCTATAGATGACCCGTGGAGAGCATTCTAACAGGCTGCATCACTGTCTGGTATGGGGGGGGGGGGTTGCTACTGCACAGGACAGAAAGAAGCTGCTGAGGGTCGTAAATTTAGTCACCTCCATCTTGGGTACTAGCCTACAAAGTACCCAGGACGTCTTTAAGGAGCAGTGTCTCAGAAAGATAGTGTCCATTATTAAGGACCTCCAGCACCCAGGGCATGCCCTTTTCTCACTGTTACCATCAGGTAGGAGGTACAGAAGCCTGAAGGCACACACTCAGCGATTCAGGAACAGCTTCTTCCCCTCTGCCATCTGATTCCTAATGGACATTGAACCCTTGAACACTACCTCACTTTTTTAATATATATATTGTTCTGTTTTTGCACGATTTTTAATCTATTCAATATACATATACTGTAATTGATTTACTTAGTTATATATTATTATTATTATTATTATTATTTTGTTTTTTTCTTTTTTCTATATTATGTATTGCATTGAACTGTTGCTGCTAAGTTAACAAATTTCACGTCACATGCCGGTGATAATAAACCTGATTCTGATTCTGATTCTATTTCTAATTGAGCGAAATACAAACTAAGGAAATCTCTTACTAACTCTTCCTTCAGTTAGTCCTGACAAAGGGTCTCGGCCTGAAACGTCGACTGTACCTCTTCCTAGAGATGCTGCCTGGCCTGCTGCGTTCACCAGCAACTTTGATGTGTGCTGCAACCATAAATTTTAATTAGTTACTAACAGTTTCAATAAAGAATTCAGGAGTAGTTAAGTTGCCTTTAAGATAAGCTAAATAGGTTCATGCCAGAGAAAGGAATAGAACATAGAACATACAGTAGAACAGAACAGGACAGTTCAGGCCCATCGGCCCATGATATTGTGCCAATCTTTTAACCGATTCCAAGGTCAATCTAACACTTCCCTTCTGAATAACCCCCCCTCGAATATCATCCATGTGCCTATCTATGAGTCTCTTAAGTGTCCCTAATGTATCTACCTCTACCACCAACCCTGGGAGCACATTCCATGCACCCACCACTCTCCATGCAAAAAAAAATTACATTCCCCCTATACTTTCCTCTAATCACCTGCACATGAATTAAATTCAAAATTGCCAAAGTGACATGTTGAAGTTATTGAGAAGATGGGTTAACAGCTGCAGAAAGCCCTGGCGAACCTCTAAATTGTCACTGCAACAGCATGAATGAGCGAATGTGTTCCCAGTGATGACAATTACACAACTATGAGTTCTGAACTGGAAGCATCCCATATATGCAACAATATGATTGTACCTGCATTTGAACACTAATGGCAATTGCCAAAGATTATGTGGATTCAACCACCTTCAGTCAATTGATATCTGGTCATTTAGCACATTTGAAATCAAAGCACAGACAAGCATAAAGGCCAGGTCTTTGGGAATATTTAAAGTGGAAGTTGATAGGTTCTTGGTTAGTCAGGGCATCAAAGGTTACAGAGAGAAGGAAGGAGAATGGGGTTGAGAGGGTAATAAATCAGCCATGATGGAATGGCAGAGCAGACTCGATGGGCTGAATGGCCTAATTCTGCTCCGATGTCTTATGGTCTTAAGTTATTAATCACCTTAAAACTTCCTCTCTCATATTAGCCACTTCCATCCTGAGAAAAGGCTGCTGGCTGTCCACTCTATCAATGCCTCGATCCTCTTATACATAACTATCAAGTCACCTCTCATTCTCCTTCATTCCATGAGAAAAGTTCAAAGTTAATTTATTATCAAAGTGCACACACATATATAAAACCATGAGATTCATTTTCTTGCGGGTATACTCAATAAATCCATAATAGAATAATAACTATGTAGAATCAATGAACAACTGTACCAACTTTGGCATTCAACCAGTGTACAAAAAACAACAAACTGTGAAAATACAAAAATAAATAAATAATAATAGTGACTAAATAAGCAACAAATATTGAGAACATGAGATGAAGAGTCCTTGAAAGTTGTGCAAATATTTCCATGATGGGGCAAAGTGATGTTCAACGAAGTTATTCCCTTTGGTTCAAGAGCCTGATGGTTGAGGAGTAATAAGTGTTCCTGAACCTGGTGATGCATGTCCTGAGGCTCCTCTACCACCTTCCTGATGGCAGCAGCAAGAAGAGAGCATGATCTGGGTGGTGGTCACTGATCATGAATGATGCTTTCCTGCGACAATGCTTTGTGTAGATGCACACAGTGGAGGGGAGAGCTTTCCCTGTGATGGACTGGGCCATATCCACTATTTTTCATAGATTTTCCATTCAAGGACATTGGTATTTCCATACCAGCTGTGATGCAGCCAGTCAATATATTCTCCAATACACATCTATAACATTTGCCAAAGCTTTAGATGTCATGCTCAATCTTCACAAACTCCTAAGGAAGTAGAGGCGCTGTCGTGCTTTCTTTGTAATTACACTTGCATGCTGGCCCAGGACAGGTCCTCTAAAATGATAACACCAAGGAATTTGAAAGTGTTGGCCCTTCCCACCTCTGATGCTCTGAAGAAGACTAGTTTATGGATCTCTAGTTTCCTCCTCCTGAAGTCAATAATCTGCTCTTTGGTCCTACTAATATTGAGTAAGAGGTTGTTACTGTGGCACCACTCATACAGATTTCCAATCTCCCTCCTAGGTGCAGATTTGTCACCACCTTTGATTTGGCTGCAACAGTGCTGTCATCATCAAACTTAAATATAGCATTGGAGCTCTGCTCAGCCATATAGTTATAAGTGTAAAGCAGTAGGGCAGAGGGCTAAGCACACAGCCTTGTGGAGCGCCTGTGCTGATGGAGATTGTGGAGGAGATGTTGTTGCCAATCTGAACTGACTGGGGTCTGCAAGTGAGGAAATCGAGGAGCCAATTGCACAAGGAGGTATTGAGGCCAAGAAGTTGAAACTTAATTATAAGTTTTGAGGGGATGATGGTATTGAATGCTGAGCTGTAATCAATAAAGAGTATTGTGATGTATGCATCTTTGCTGTAAAGGTGTTCCAGGGTTGAGTGTAGAGCCAATGGGATGGTATCTATTGTGGACCTGTTGCTCTGGTAGGCAAATTGGAGCAGATCCAAGTCACTTCTCAGGCAGGAGTTCATCAACAACCTCTCAAAACACTTAATCACCATTGATGTAGGTGCTACTAGAATAGATGATAATCATTGAGGTAGGTGACCACGCTCTGGTATAAGTGAAGTCTGCGTGAAGCAGGTGGACACCTCAGACTGCCGAAACGAGAGGTTAAAGATCTCAGTGAACAAACAGTTGATCAGCACAGGTCTCCAGCACATTACCATCTCCCCCATCTGATCCGGATGCTTTTCGTGGGTTCACCCTCCTAAGAGTTGCTTGACATCAGCCTCAGAGACTGAAATCACAGGATCAGAATCAGAATCAGGTTTATTATCACCGGCATGTGTCGTGAAATTTGTTAACTGGTCGCTGTGGGAGTTTCTATTGGCTCCTTCATACTTTCATGATCAAAGTGATTGTAGAAGGCATCAAGCTTGTCTAGAAGTGAAGCCATTCCATCGCCTATGTCACTTGATTTTACTTTATAAGAGGTAATAGCATTCAAGCCCTGCCACAACTGTCGAGTGTCCTTCAATGTTCCAAATTTAGTCTGGAATTGCCACTTTGCCCGTGAAATGGCTTTCTGGAGATCATACCTGGACCTCTCATAAGTTTCTTGGTCACTGGGCTTGAATGCTTCTGACCTGGCCCTCAGCAGACTGTGGATCTCATGGTTCATCCAGGGCTTCTAATTGGGAAAGACTCTAAGTGATTTTGTGGGGACATATTCATCTACAACTGTTTTAATAAAGTCCATGCTATCCATGGTGTATTCACTCAGATCCCTAGATGAGTCCCTGAACACAGCCCAGTCCATGGACTTGAAGCAATCCGGTAGCCGCTCATCTGACATCTGTGACCACCTCTTTGTTGTCCTAGTCTCTGGAGCTTTGCTCCTCAGCAAAGATTAGGACTGTATGCGGGTAGGAGAAAGATGCCAGGATATCAGGATGCTATAAATTAACTATAGCTCACCATTTAATACCATCATTCCCACAATTCTGATTGAGAAGTTACTGAACCTGGGTCTCTGTACCTCCCTCTGCAATTGGATCCTTGTCTTCCTAACTGGAAGACCACAATCTGTGTGGATTGGTGATAATATCTTCTCCTCACTGACAATCAACACTGGTGCAACTCAGGGGTGTGTGCTTAGCCCACTGCTCTACTTTCTCTACACCCATGACTGTGTGGCTAGGCATAGCTCAAATACCATCTATAAATTTGCTGATGATACAGCCAAT
The DNA here is from genome assembly GCF_030028105.1 of Mobula birostris. Classification (NCBI taxonomy): domain Eukaryota; kingdom Metazoa; phylum Chordata; class Chondrichthyes; order Myliobatiformes; family Myliobatidae; genus Mobula; species Mobula birostris. The sequence goes on along the minus strand of NC_092372.1, from coordinate 61,150,995 downwards.
GTTGGTAGAATCTTAGGTGGTGACGAGAGGGTGTACAGGAGTGAGATATGCCAACTAGTGGAGTGGTGCCGCAGCAACAACCTGGCACTCAACACCAGTAAGACAAAAGAGCTGATTGTGGACTTCAGGAAGGGTAAGACAAAGGAACACGTACCAATCCTCAGAGGGATCAGAAGTGGAGAGAGTAAGCAGCTTCAAGTTCCTTGGTGTCAAGATCTCCCAGGACTTGGTCCCAACACATCAATGCAGTTATAAAGAAGGCAAGACAGCAATTATACTTCATTAGGAGTTTGAAGGGATTTGGCATGTCAACAAATACACTCAAAAACTTCTATAGATGTACCGTGGAGAGCATTCTGACAGGCTGCATCACTATCTTGTGTGGGCGGGGGGCGGAGGGGGGTTGCTACTGCACAGGACCAAAAGAAGCTGCAGAGGGTTGTAAATTTAGTCCACTCCATCTTGGGTACTAGCCTACAAAGTACCCAGAACATCTTCAGAGAGTGGTGTCTCAGAAAGGCAGCATCCAGCACCAGGCCATACCCTTTTCTCACTGTTACCATCAGGTAGGAGATACAGAAGCCTGAAGGCACACCCTCAGCAATTCAGGAACAGCATCTTCCCCTCTGCCTAAATGGATATTGAACCCTTGAACGCTACCTCATTTTTTAATACATTCGGAATTGTTCAGACTTTCATCTAATATTTTACAAAATTTAATACACTGCAACATGTCTGAACAGGCCAAAGACACATAGAACTCTTGCTTCTGCTTAAAATGAAGATTACATATTAATATCCCTTGATTGATTGAAAAATAATATTATCAAAATTATTAAAATATGAAAAATTATACAGATCCAATTATTAACCTCAACCTTCACATTAAAATATATATCCTCATCCTCAAGAGGCATTAACAACATCTTGTTGAGAATTGAAAACAGAATGAGTTAAATTTACAAATTCCACATTGTGATCAAGGTTGTAAGAGTCAGATTACAATTAATTTGGCTCATGTTTCACAGGAAAAAGTTGTATGCCAGTCACTCTAGGTTTACAACATTCTCTCACACCTACAGGCCCCCAATTAGCACATAATAATGTACATTTTTCCACAAAACAATAATATCCTTTTCACAAATCACAAGATTATCAGTGGCTTGTCGGGTCTCAGCTGAAGTCTGACATCCAACAAGACAAGCATGAAAACAGAACAAAGCAACATTCCTGCAGGAACCTTTAAAAACAAAATCAGGGAGATGGTTAAAAATGTTTTCATTCCTTCTTAGTCAATTCACCCTTATCCACACACACACAGGATGGGTCTGTCCTCATACCATCATCCTGTATGTATTTCCTTGTCTATCAGCAATAATCTCACCCTCCAGTGGAGGGGAAGGCAGGTATGTCATAAACACCTCACCCCCCCCCCCCCCGCAGAACTGAATAAACTCTTTATCAGCGCATTCAGTTGTGCAATCAGGAACACAAGGAATAGGTTGTTCTGTCATTAACAAAAAGGGAGTATCTCCTTTCTACAGGCAATTGTTCAAGTTGTACAAAGTATGGGGAAGGACAGGTAACCCTCCAGATAAGGTTTGGGCTGGAGCAAGTAAACAAATTTGCTGTTTTAATAGGCCATTCGTTCATTCAATCAGACCACTGGCCTGAGGACAATAGGGGTCATGGAAGACCCATTATACACCATTAGAGACAGCCCACTCTTGTATCCTGGAATCCGTAAAGTGTGAACTATTATCGGATTAAAATTCAAGGGGATCATCATATGCAGAAATGTCCTGATCCACAAATGATACCATTCTGATTAGATCTACAATAGGGATTGCCATCAAAAGACCAGACACAAGGAAATTTGCAGATGCTGATCAAAAGACCAGCACTGGAATCATTTTAGTAAAAGAAGGGGACCAACATAATCTATTTGCCATATCTAAACAGGGACATGTCCACTGCCAAGGGGCAGCTGTTGGTCCTTAATTTCTAAAGGTAGCCTAAAATTCCCTACCACTATACAAGCTGTATCGGTGGAAAGGAAAAATCCCCGTTGCCTAGACCAATCCATGGTACCCTGTAACCTTCCCCCAGCACCCACAATGACCAGAATAATCATGGCCCCACCGAGCAAGTGACAATAATGGTATCTGAGGCTGGGGGCTAGATGTCACTGTGTCAACACGAGCGAGTTTGGCGTCAATGTTGTCAGATCTTGTCACTGGAGAGTCATCTTTCAAATGGGTGTTGACACGGTAAACTGCATTAGTAACATCGGTTGCGAATGCCCTCCCATAATCCCATTCTCCATAAGGGACGCCCCATAATAAGACAGCCGGTTCCATTGGGTCAACCAGACAGTGTCCATTAGTAATAGCCCAAGATTCAGTACTAATATGGGCTTCTTCAATTTCATGCATGACTGCTAAAATCTCTGTGTAACGACTCGACCCATCCAAGCCTTTCTTCTTCAGACCTCGCTGGGTGAGACGGCTAAAGGCAGCAGCCTTCCATCAACGATTCCTCCATCTCACAGAGCCGCCGGTGAACCAGGCATGATGCTGCTAAGCAGGAGTCAATAGGTCAAAGGGAACAGCAGGCGAGAATTCAACCAGAGTAAGTTCAGACGTGGGTGACATAGCCTGAGGGGACTCAGCAACCAGTTCACGTATTTTACTAATTCCATCCGGTCCCTCTGATGCTCATTCAGAAATATACCACTTCCAGTTGACAACTGAACTCTCATGCACGCCCAACCGTATGGGCGAGTGTGTAAGACAGTACCCATCTCATAATAGGTAAGTCAGGGCAGAGGGAGACGAGGGAATCCCCTGTCTGTGTTTCAGTCTCTATTAAAGCCCAGTAGAAGGCAAGAAGCTGTTTCTCAATCACAGTGTATCTGATGGCAGCATCAGGAAGCTTTGGGGACCAGAAATCCAGAGGCATATTCTTTCCTCCATACTTCTGCCAGAGGCTCCAAAGTGTCACATCATCTTTAACAGAAACTTGTAGGTCAAAGGAGAGGCTCAATGAGGAGAGAGAGATAAGCCCATGGCAATGGCCTCCTTTGCAGCCTGAAAAGGCTGAATGTTGCACAGGGCCCCATACAAAACCAAAATTTCTTTCTGGTCACAACATATAAGGGTCGAAGGAGCATAGTCACATGGGAAATGTGGCACCACCAGTTTCCCAAAAGGCCAATAAAATGTTGGGCTTCTTGTTATGTCATGGTGGGGTGCTATGTCCGGATCTTATTCCTGACCTTATTGGGAGTTATCCTATCACCCTTGGTCCATTGTATTCCCACAAAATGATCAGTGATAGCTGGGCCCTGTATTTTATCAGAGTTCATTTCAGATCCCCTTGACAGCATGTGGTCAAAGCATTGATGATTTCAGAAACCTCCATTTCAAAGGATCCCCACAATTGCACATCATCTATTTAATGAGCTACCTTAATGCTGGGGAATAGGACACAGTCACACAAATCCTGTGCCACCACACCATGGCAAATAGTAGGACTATGGACATATCCCTGTGGAAGCCATGTAAAGGTGTACTGAAGGCCGTTTCATGCAAAAGCAAGCTGATCTTGGAACTGCTCAGCAATAGGGATGGAGAAGAAAGTATTAGCCAAATCAATAGCAGCATAATAACTGTCAGTCTGGGTAGAAATATCCTCAATCTGGGTCACAGCATCTGGAACAGCTGTAGCCAATGGAGAAACAAAGTGATTTAACTGACGAAGAACTCCCAGGTTTAAAAGAGATTTGACTATCTCATCAATTTCCTTATGCCCTCCTGGGATATAAGATTACTCAGAAATTTGTAGTTGCAATGGCAGGGGTGTAAAGATAGGTTCCAACTTTGCCTTTCCAACCAGAATAGACACCTTTCTAATACCAAAGGCAAATTTGCCAAAATGTATTGTGATAGAAGTTCCCATTAACAAGTCAATTCCCATGGAAGATGAGCAGACGAACAGCTTTGTTCTCTAACTTTTACATGTCTGAGGTGGTGCAGCTCAATTACACTGTTCTCATCCCTGTCCAAATCATCATTATACCAAATATCCCCATCCCAGGCATCTGGATCCCAATCCTCCTGCAGTACCATAGATCAGATCTTTACTGGATCCACCATCATGCAGCTCGGAGCGCTCAGCGCATTCTTGCGCTGCACATGCCCTTTCGTTTAAAATAGGGTTCTGAGAACTCAAAAGGTCCAACTTGCGCTGCATTCACAAAATTTCCTCAGAGATCTCAGCTTTTTCAGGATTTAACTGTCACAACACAGTCATAAAAATTCACCCTACAAAAGCAGAGAATTCCTGTTAGAGGGAAAAGCTATATGGTTAAGGTATTATGATATTGTATTTGGAAGCTTAACATCAGATAATTCAGTAAATACCTTCTCCTAACATATGAGAGGACCCCATTTACGCAGAACATTAGCCAGCGATCCAAAACACTCAGGGTGATCCGCCCATCCAGGGACCAGATAAGTCTCAGCCATGCGATCACTCGATGGGCTTGTGCATCACCACATTTTCCTGGATCCTGCTTGTAGTGCTGAAGTGTAAAGGGCTGGGTTGATCAGGTCCAAAAGGCCCAAACAAATCTGAGTGTCCAGGAGATGTGGTAATAAGCATACAAGCACAACAAAGTAACTGAAGCCTAGTTTATTATCATAGAATAGAAAGCACAAATAAACTAAATACTATGTAGTAAGTTACAAAGGTTTCAGGGCTCATGATTCACAGTCTCCACGTGATTGTTGCTGTTGTTGAGGGACTTGGTTGTCGCTGTTGTCGGGGGAACTCTAAATTCTAACTCGTGAAATCAGCCTGGGTCCTTCCTCAGCCCCGATCGTGATCCCTTGGTCTAGGTGAAGTCCCAGGATACGAGGCAAAGGTGCCTTAATAAATAGGGGTTCAACCCACAAGCAAAGTCACACAGATTAAAGCTTTAATCTTTTGAGCTTCCAGCCAGGTACAAGTATCAATCATAACCGACGTTTTGATGACAGACTCCGCCATCTTCATCAGGGATGATACCTGGGCATGTCTAGTCCAGTGGTATTTATACCCTGTAGTCCGTCACTCCTAATTGGTTAGTCCTCATCCAAGCAGGTTTCCACTCTCCCACCTTGTTTACAATTGAACTACAGTTCTTACTTAGAGCAAGGCCTCCGGCTTTATTAAAATTCTTTTCTCTCATTTATCTAAATGCTTCCTATACCAGGCAGTCCCAAAAGCCATTGGCGTGGGACCGTAGTTTTGTCATCAAAGTCAATCCTATGGCCATTGTGAATGTGATGTTCCGCTATCACCGATTTCTCTGGGTAACCTAAACAGATACACCACCTCTGCTCCATGATGTGGGTTTCCACAGTGTGTCCTGTCTGGCCGATATACACTGCTCCACATTCACAGGGAATCCTGTAAACGCCAGCTAACCTGAGTCCCTGGTCACCTCGGACCCACACAAGCAGTGATTTGAGCTTCCTTATGAGTTTGTGGATGGTATTATTCGGTATTTCTTCAGGATCCTGGCGATCCTTCCAGAAATATAGGGAAAACGTGGAACCATCGATTATAATCGATACCTGTTGCCGGGTGGAAGTCAGAGAAGAGCTTATTCATCATATACGCCGAGAAAGCACTAGATCCTTTTTCTTTGATCTTTTGTTCTCTTGCTACTAACTCAACATGGTTTCTTTCATTCAAACAACCCGTGTTCATCAACAGACATCCTGACGTCATTGTGCCTGAGGCCAGAAAGAATCCAGCCACTATCAGCTGACATTTAACTAATTTCCAGTGGTTAATTTGTACAGACACCTTACATGCTACAAGCTCGCAAAGATAAAGTATTACTTTAATTGGTCAGATTTTATCCAATAGCTTACAAAGTTTAATACACCACAACACAGTTGATATGTAAACTGCAGTTAGGACTATGGAGGAGAACTTCATTAGTAGATAGAAAATATGGCATTTGCCCGCTAGATTTTCAAGGTTGTGGGAGCATGAGTTCAACAAAACCACCACATTGGAGCACCACCAACTGTTTATTATACTTTTATTATGCCTTTTCCTAATCAGCAGTTCTGTCTGATCATTGTATCTGTTGTATTGAGAGTAAGCCATGTCTCAGTCAAATATAGAACACAATAACCTTTCATTTCCCTTCGATACAGCAACCTTGGCCTCAGGTCCTCAGTTTTGTACTCCAGCGACTGCACATTTATGAACAAGATAGCTGAGTAGAGGGGCCTCATCCCTCTGCATTTCAGCTTGGTTTGGAACCCACCCCCCCCCCCGCCTTACTTCCAGTCATGGCGATGAACCTTCGACCACTTAACGGTGCCATATCTACTTGTTTGAGAGTTAAATACACAGAGTCCTTCAGAAGATTGTGAAATCTGTAGTTCATTAGGTCAAATTAGAAGTACATTACTTAAAGGGAAATTACATGCTGCAGATTGCAATGAGAGTAATTCAAGGACGTATGTTTAGAAGCATTGTTCGTAGCCCACAGAAGGTCACCATGGTTTGCCGGCACCATCTTACATCTAGCCCTAGCTCACTTCACCTTTCCTCATAGGACATGCTCTCTAATCAAGGCACCATTCTGATAAATCTCCTCTGCACCTTCTCTAAAGCTTCCACATCATTCCCATAATGACAACTGAACACAATACTCCAAGTATGGTCCAACTAGAGTTCTATAATACTGCAACATTACTTTGTGGCTCTTGAACCCAATCCCACAATGAAGGCCAACATGCCATATGGCTTCTTAACCACCTACCATCTTGTGGAGCAACTTTGGATGATCTATAGATGTGGACATCAATTTCCCTCTGTTCCTTCACACTGCTAAGAATTCTGCCATTAACCCTGTACTCTGCCTTCCAGCTCAACATTCCAATTCCTCATCCAAGTCATTTTTAAAATTCATTAATAAAGGACTAGAAAACAAAGGTTTAGATTCAGTAGGATGATAAGGGTCTCATTCAGAACTGCAATAGTACATATTAACTGAATCAAGTGTTTTTCTTTTATTTATCAATTAGTTATCAATAATCCTTCCTTAGAGTATCATGATGTAAATTTCCTCCCAGAAAAAAAATCTACCCTCCCTTGGACAGACGGAGATACTATTCTACAAGAATGTTGCAAAAACATAACTGAGGTTGGGAGAAGTGCTGCATTGCAGGATATACATGTAACTTTATGCAGAAATAATTCTTACTCAGAATAGTAACATTATTTTTGTATTAATGAGTAAGTGATAATGTACTGTAGATGGAAGTCATGCATTTTGGATTTCTATTTGGAAAGATAGTATGTAATCACAATAGTTGAGGTGAATATGTTTAGAAGATAACAAAACAACTATTATTCTATTTCAGGTAAGTAAAATCAGTAATGATGATACTTTTTACAGCACTGTAATTTCAAATTATAGCTTCTGAAACTTTTATCTGCATCCTTATAAAGAGCTTTCATTCAAGAAAGGATGTTAACTGTTTGTGGCACCACAGCCTATTTTTACCTAATATCACAGAGTATTAAGTTGTTGTGAATCTGCCTTTTACTACTATAATATCCTTAATTAACTGCTTACTACAGTAGTTCTGGCTAAATGTAATTTGAAACTTCTCAATTGGTAACCGTGTTTCACATGCACTGATGTAGGTTGCCTTACAACAGAACATAACAAGGAAAACCTCATAATATAAGCTGTAAATTGTAATTAATTTAATTTAAAATTTCACTGCAATAAACTGCCCTGTCAGTAGGTAACTACATAAGCAGCAGTCTGCCTGGAATAAAATCTAATCAAAATACTTTTCAATAGACTGTTAACTTGAACAGGCATGCAGCTGAAGTCCTTTGAAAGAAATTTTAAGACATTTCTGAATATTAAATTAGATTACAGACACACAATAACATGTTACGTGGCAACTACAATTTACTTCGAAATGGTTTGTTGAAGAAGACTGATTTTATTTAGAATCAGAATTGTTATAGAAGGAAACAATTCAGGTACAATCTGGTTCTTAGTAGAAAAATCCGATGGGTTCCATTCCCCCACTTTCCGCCCATAGTCTTGTCAGTTATTAACTCTTAAATGTTTGTCTAACTCCTTGTGAAAGCCCTGATTGATTGTATTTCCAACACTAGTCTGTGTAAAACGGCTTTCCTCACATCCCTCTTGTAACTTTGTGGCAGAACTTTAAACTTGTGCCTCTTGGCTTTGAACCACTATGATGTGAATAATTTCTTTCAATTTACCCCATCTAATCAAGACAGGACTTTGTGCACCTTCATTAAATATTTTCTCAACCTTCTAGAAATTCTAGAAGAACACTCCAGGCTCCTCAGGTCTAAATTGATAGCTGAACCATTTATTGTTGGAGCCATTTTAAAAAAGCTGCACCTCCCCGGGACCTACACATCTTTCTTAAAGTTAGGTAGCCAGAATTGATATTATACTTGAGATTGTGATACAACCATGTTCAATATAACATCTCTGCTTTCTCATTCAATGTTCTAATTATGAATTCCAGGATTCAAAATGTTTTATTAATCTCTCTTACGTGCCCTGCCGCTTAAGATTTAAGTACATATACAGTGGAATAAGATCCCTACACTCTACTTAAAACCATGCCCTTTAGTCTATATTGTTACTTCCTATTCTCTCTGCTGGTGTATTGTGTTATACAATCTCTGTTAAATTTCAGCTGCTATTTGTTTACCCATTTTGCCATCTTATCTCTCTTTCTGCAGTTTAATACCATGCTCCTGATTGTTTACCATATTTCCATGTTTTGTCCACCCGGGTCTAATCATTAATATATATCATACAAAGTTGCACACCACTCAATAGGGAACAGTGTCTACCATACTCCAGTCTGAGAAACAATGATTTCCACTACTGCCTACTTTCTATCTTTGAGCCAATTTCAATCCAAACTGCTAGTGACCCTTTAATTCCATGAACCTCAATTTTTCTAACCATTTTTTTCTTTGGAACCTTATGGCACACTTTCTGAAAACCCATAGAGATAACATCTCCTATATTCCATAAGACATAGGAGAAGAATTACGCTATTCAGCGCATCAAGTCTTCTCCACCACTCAGTCATGGCCGATCCAGCATCCCTCTCAACCCCATTCTCCTGCCTTCTTCCTGTATCCTTTGATGCCCTTACTAATCAAGAACCTATCAACAACCATTTTAAACTTACCCAATTTCTTGGCCCCCACAGCCGTCTGTGGCAATGAATTCCACAGATTTACCAACATCAGGCTTACAAAATCTTTCCTCATCTCTGTTCTACATGGACGTCTCTCAATTCTGAGGCTGTGCTGTCTGGTCCTAGACTCCCCCACTGTAGGAAACATCCTCTCCACATCCACTCTATCTAGATGTTTAAATATTCAATGGGTTTCAATGAGATCCCCCTCATTCTTCTAAACTCCAGTGAGTACAGGCCCAGAACCATCAAACACTCCTCATAGATTAACCTTTACATACCTGAGATCATTCTTGTTCTTGTGTACCTCCTCTGGACCCTCTCCAATGCCAGCACATCTTTTCTTAGGTAGGAGGCCTGAAACTGCTCACAATATTTCCAAGTGCAGTCTGACCACTGCTTTATAAAACCTAAGTATTACATCCTTGTTTTTGTATTCTAGTCCTCTCAAAATAAATGCTCACTTTGCATTTGCCTTTCTTACCACTGACTCAACCTAAAATTTAGCCTTCAGGGAATCCTGCAAGTCCCTCTGCACCTCTGATTTTTTAAATTTTCTCCCCATTTAGAAAATAGCCACACCTTTATTCTTTCTGCCAAAGTGTGTGATCATGCACTTCCCTGCATTATATTCCATCTGTCACTTCTTTGCTCATTCTCTCAATGAGTCTAAGTCCTTTTGCAGATATCCTGTTTCCTCAATACTGCCTATCAATCCACCGATCTTCACATCATCTGCAAACTTGCCCACAAAGCTATCAATTCCTCCTTCCAAATCACTGACATACAACATGGAAAGAAACAGTTCCAACACAGGCCCCTGTGACACTCCACTAGTTACTGGCAGCTAACCAGAAAAGGCCCCCTTTATTCCCACTCTTTGCCTCCTGCCAGACACCCAATCTTTCATCTATGCTAGTACCTTTCCTGTTATACCATGGGCTCTTATTTTTTTAAGCAGCCTCTTCTGTTGCACCTCGTCAAATGCCTTCTGAAAATCCAAATAAGCAACATCCACTGACTCTACTTTGTTTATCCTGTTTGTTCTTTCCTCGAAGAACCCTAACAGAGTTGTCAGGCAAGATTCCCCCTTTAGAAATCCAGGCTGACTTTGGCCTATTTTATCACGTGCTTCCAAGTACCTCGAAATCTCATCCTTAAGAATATACTCCAACATCTTTCGAACCATTGAAGACAGTCTAACTGGTGCAAAATATCTTTCTTCTGCCTCTCTCCCTTCTTAAAAATTGGAGTGACATTTGCAGTTTTCAAGTGATTCTTGATAGATTACTAATGCCTCCACAATCTCTTTAGCTACCTCTTTCAGAACCCTGGGATGTAGTCCATCTGGTCCAGGTGACTTATCTACCTTCAGGTTTTTCAACTTCCTAAGCACCTTCTCTTTAGTAATAGCAACGACACTCACTTCTGCCCCTGACACACTCGCATTTCCAGCATTCTGCTATTGTTTTCCACAATGAAGACTGATGCAAAATTCTTATTACATACTTCTGCCATTTCTTTGTCCCCCTATTACTCCCTCTCCAGCACCGAATTCCAATGGTGTGATATCCACTCTCATCTCTCTTTTACTCTTTAAAAATCTGAAAAAAAAACTTTTTGTATCCTTTTTTATATTATTAGTAGCTGCCTTTCATATTTCATCATTTCTCTCTTTATGGCTTTTTTCAGTCGCCTTCTGATCATTTTAAGAAGCTCCCTAATGCTCTACTTTCCACTAATATTTGCTATATTATATGCCCTCTTATTTGGTTTTAAGCTATCTTTCACTCACCTTGCCAGCCACAGTTGCCTCATCTTCCTTTTAGAATATTTCTTCACCTTTGTGATATATCTTTCCTGTGCCTTCAGAATTGCCCCCAGAAACTCCAGTCATTGATGATTCTGATGTCTTCTATGGCTGAGAGACTGGTGTAGGGGGCAGGGCTTCAGATTCCTGGATCACTGGGGCCTCTTCTGGGGGAGGTACAGCCTGTACAAAAAGGACAGGTTACACCTGAACCCAAGGGGGTCCAATATCCTAGCAGGCACATTTAATAAAGCTGTTAGGGAGGGTTTAAACTAATTTGGCAGGGGGGTAGGAACCAGAGTGATAGGGCTGAGGAAGGGGAAAACAGAAATAAATCAAAGATAGCGTGCAACAGAGATTATAAAAAGAATAGGCAGGAGATGAGGCTTAATCACAGCCAGTGGCATGAGTTACAGGGCAACAGAGGCATGGTGCGGTTAAAACAGAAAGCAACAAATACTGGGCTGAAAGTGTTATATTTGAATGCATGCAGCATAAGGAATAAAATGGACGATCTTGAAATTCGGCTATAGATTGGCAAATATGACTTAGCATCCATCTCTGAAACTTGACTAAAGGATGGCTGCCATTGGAAGCCGAACGTCCAAGGACATACGGTGTATCGTAAAGATAGCTTACTAGGCAGAGGGGGTGGCTCTGTGTATAATAAATAATATTAAATCATTAGAAAGAGATGACATAGGATTGAAAGGTGAAGAGTCTCTATGGGTTGAGTTAAGAAATGGCAAGGGTAAAAGGACCCTAACAGCAGTTGTATACAGGCCTCCAAACAGCAGCCAGGATGTGGATTACAAATTACTGCAGGAGATAGAAAAGGCATGTCAGAAAGGCAATGTCATGATAATCGTTGGGGATTTTAACATGAAAGTAGATTAGGAAAACCAGGTCAGTACTGGACCCCAAGAGAGGGAATTTGTAGAATGTCTGAGGGATGGCTTTCTAGAACAGCTTGTTGTTGAGCCCATTAGGGATTGGCTGGGGTGTTGTGCAATGATCCAGGGGTGATAAGAGAGTTAAGGTTAAGGAACCCTAAGGGAACAGTGATCACAATATGAACGAGTTCACATTGAAATTTGAGAAGGAAAAAATAAAATCCAATGTGTCGGTATTTCAGTAGAATAAAGGAAATTACAACGGCATGAGGGGGGAACTGGCCAAAGTTGACTGGAAAGGGACATTTGCAGGAATGATATCAGAGCAGCAATGGCTGGAGTTTCTATGAAAAATGAGGGAAGTACAAGACAGATATATTCCAAATAAGAAGAAATTTTCAAAGGGAAGAAAAACACTACCGTGGCTGACAAGTGAAGTCAGAGCCAAAGTAAAAGCAAAAGAGAGGGCATACAAGAAAGCCAAAGCTAATGGGAAGATAAAGGATTGGGAAGCTTTTAAAAACTTGCAGAAGGAAACTAAGAAGGTCATTAGGAAGGAAAAGATAAATTATGAAAGGAAGCTGGCGACTAATATCAAAGAAGATACTGAAAGCTTTTTTAAGTATATAAAGGGTAAAAGAGAGTCGAGGGTAGATATAGAACCAATACTAAATGACGCTGGAGATATTGTAATGAGAGGTGCAGAGATGGCAGATGAACTGAATACATATTTTGCATCAGTCTTCAGAATGGAAGACATCTGCAGTATACTGGACATTCAAGAGTGTCAGGGAAGTGAAGTCTGTGCAGTGAAAATTACGACTGAGAAGGTGCTCAGGAAGCTTAATGGTCTGAGGGTGGATAAATCTCCTGGACCTGATGGAATACACCCTTGGGTACTGAAGAAAGTAGCTGGAGAGATTGAAGAGGCATTAATGATGATCTTTCAAGAATTGATAGATTCTGGCATTGTACCGGATGACTAGAAAATTGCAAATGGTACTCCATTATTTAAGAAGGGTGGAAGGTAGCAGAAAAGAAACTATAGACTTATTGGCCTGACATCAGTGGTTGGGAAGTTGTCGGAATCAATTGTTAGGCATGAAATTATGGAGTACCTGGAGGCACATGACAAGATAAGCCAAAGCCAGCATGGTTTCCTGAAAGAAAAATTCTGCCTGACAAACGGACTGCAGTTCTTTGAGGAAATTACAAGCAGGGTAGACAAAGCAGATGCAGTAGACGTGGTGTACTTGGATTTTCAGAAGGCCTTTGACAAGGTGCCACACATGAGGCTGCTTAGCAAGATAAGAGCCCATGGAATTACAGGGAAGTTACTAGCACGGGTGGAGCATTGGCTGGTCAGCAGAAAATAGACAGTAGGAATAAAAGGATCCTATTCTGGCTGGCTGCCAGTTACCAATGGAGTTCCACAGGAGTTGGTGTTGGGACCGCTGCTTTTTACAATGTACATCAATGATTTGGACTACAGTATTAATGGATTTGTGACTAAATTTGCTGATCATACAAAGATAGGTGGAGGAGTGAGTAGTGTTGAGGAAACAGAGAGCCTGCAGAGAGGCTTAGATAGTTTAGGGGAATGGGCAAACAAGTGGCAAATGAAATACACTGTTGGAAGGTGGATGGTTATGCACTTTGGTGGAAGAAATGAATGGGCAGACATTTAGATGGAGAGAGAATTCAAAATGCAGAGTCGCAAAGGGACTTGAGAGTCCTTGTGTGAGATACCCTAAAGCTTAACCTGCAGGTTGAGTCGGTTGTGAAGAAGGTGAATGCAATGTTGGCATTCATTTCTAGGGGTATAGAATATAAGAGCAGGCATGTGATGTTGAGGCTCTATAAGACACTTGTGAGACTACACTTGGGGTATTGTGTGCAGTTTTAGGCTCCTTATTTTAGAAAGGATACAGTATACTGACATTGGAGAGGGTTCAGAGAAGATTCACAAGAATGATTCCAGGAATGAAAGGGTTACTGTATGAGGAATGTTTGGCAGCTCTTGGGCTGTATTCCCTGGAGTTCAGGAGAATGAGGGGGATCTCATAGAAACATTCCCAATGTTAAAAGGTCTGAACAGATTAGATATGGCAAAGTTATTTCCCATGGTAGGGGGTTCTAGGACAAGAGGGCACGACTTCAGGATTGAAGGACATCCATTTAGAACTGAGATGCGGAGAAGTTACTTTAGTCAGAGGGCGGTAAATCTGTGGAATTTGTTGCCGCGAGCGGCTGTGGAGGCCAAGTCATTGGGTGTATTTAAGGCAGAGATAGATAGGTTCTTGATTAGCCAGGGCATCAGAGTGTATGGGTGAAGGCAGGGGAGTGGGGATGACTGGAAGAATTGGATCAGCCCTTGACTGAATGGCGGAGCAGTCTCGATGGGCTGAATGGCCTTCATCTGCTCCTATATCTTATTGTCTTATGGTCTTCTCTGATAGTGTCCCCCTCGAATCAACTTCGTCCAGCTCCTCTCTCATGCCTCTGTAATTCCCCTTACTCCCCTTACTCTGATGTTATACTGATAGATCAGATTTTGGCTTCTTCTCAAACCGCAGGTGAATTCTATCATATTATGATCACTGCCTCCTTAAGTTTCCTAATCAAATCTGGGTTATTACATAACACCCAATCCAAAATTACTGTTCCCTAGTGGGCTCAACCACATGTTGCTCTATTTAGTCATCTTGTAGGAACTCTACAAATTCCCTCTCTTGAAATCCAGCACAAACCATGTTTTCCAAATCTACCTGCATGATGAAATCCCCTATGATTATCATATTATTGCCCTTTTATCATGCCTTTTCTATCTCCCATTGTAATTTGTAGCCCACATCCTGGCTACTGTTCAGAGGCCTGTATATAACTCGCATCAGGGTCCCTTTACCTTTGCAGTTTCTTAACTCTACCCACAAGAATTCTATATCTTCTGATCCTATGTCACCTCTTTCTAAGGATTTGATTTAATTTTTTACCAGTTATCCCCTCTGCCTCCCTGCCTGTCCTTTTGATACAATGAGTATCCTTGTATGTTAAGTTCCCAGCTATAATCTTCCTCTATCCTCAAGTCAGAGATGCCAATCTCTAACTGCACCACAAGATCATCTACCTTATTCAGTATACTGTGTGCATTCTAATATAACACCTACAGTCCTGTACTCATCATGTATTTTGATTTTGGCCCTCCATTAGACTTTAACTCAACCCTGTGATTGTAACCTTGCCCTATCATTTGCCTGTTCTTCCTTCTAGTCTCACTGCACACTGCATCTACTTGCATAGTAACTGCCCCATTCCTCAACCCTGTCACACCGGTTCCCATCCCTCTACCAAATTAGTTTAAACCTTCCCTCACAGGTCTAGCAAACCTGCCCACAAGGATATTGATCCCCCTCGTGTTCAGGTGTAACCCATCATTCTGCACAGGTAGTATCTTGCCCAGATCTAGAAAATAAAACCCTGACCCCTGCATCAACTCTAAGACACACATTCATGTGGTAAATCATCCTATTCTTACCCTCAATGACACATTGCACATGGAACAATCCAGAGATTACTACCCTGGATAACTTGTTTTTCAGCTTTCCACCTAAATCCATATAATCTCTCTTCAGGACCTTCTCCTTTCTCCTACCTATGTCTTTGGTACCAATATGTACCATGACTTCCAGCTGCTCACTCTCCCCCTTTACAATACTGTGGACCCAATCCAAGACACCCCTGACCCTGGAACTGGGAGGCAACATAGATATGGATGTCTCTTTCATGTCCACAGAATCTGCTTTCTGCTCCAGTTATGGCATCCCCTATCACTACTGCACTCCTCTTCTCCCCACTTCCCTTTTGCGCCACAGAGCCAGATTCAGTACCCGAGGCCGGGTCGCTGTGGCTTCCCCTGGTAGTTCGTCACCCCCAACAGTATCCAAAATGCTATAGATATTATTGAGAGGAATGGCCACAGGGGCTCTCGGCACCGGCGACCTATTTCCTGTCCCTCTCCTGAGAGTTACCCAAGTACCTGCCTCCTGCAACTTAGGGGTGACTATCTCCCTATAGCTTCTATCCGTCACCTCGTCATTTTCCCATCCAGCTGCAGCTCCATTTCCTCAGCATGGTCTCTAAGGATCTGCAGCTCAGTGCACCTCATGCAGATGTAGGTCTCTCAGATTTCCTACGACTCACACAAGGAACATACTGCTACCTCTAGATCCATTCTCAGCGCACTAGCTTTATACCAACAGAGAAAAAAAGATTCTCTTCATCAAACTTACCTGATACCTCACCAAAAATTTCAATCAGGTTAATCAAACAGAATTTACTTTTAATAATCCCTTTATTAACTCAAACTTCTCCAGGAATCTATTATATCTTATTCCTTGATAATTTTTTTCCCAAAAATCTTAAAGGTTAAACTGAACTGCCCAGGAATAGCCCAGATCCTTGTACTTCTTTTTTTGAAAAGGGGCATTGCTATTCTTCTTCAGAGGAAGTTTGCCTGTAATTTAAAACTACTGTTAAAATTTCTGATTCATATAGATTTGACCATAGAGGACTGAGGGTGTTCAATTGATGAGCATATTTGAGAATGCGCTATGAATTTTTGGCACTCAGTGAATCAAGGGTTAGGGGATCTAGTGGAAAATTAGATGAGGTGTGGAGTTACCTATTATCTTAGTAAGTGGCAGATCATGTATCAGAGAACTCCTAGCTTAATGCCCATCCTTCTGTTCTTATGTTTAGAAAGACAAAATATGATGACTTTCACTAATTAGCATGAATTGTTTATAAATCTTCTGTGGTGAGACTTGCCTTTAGAATTTGAAGTGAACGAATGTAGAATGAGACCTTTTGGAGATCATGCCAAAACACCAAAGTACACTGGAGTGAAGTACAATAGATTGTGATGGTAATATTCATTCGCACAATGTGAAGAAACTGATTATCAGTAATGATCAAATACATGAAACATATTTCATAAGAGTTGGTTATGCATCTCTTTTTCTGTGTACATGGCTTTTTCACTCAAGGATAAAATGGACAATGCAGGCTTGTTTCAGAATCAGGTTTATTATCACCGGCATGTGTCATGAAATTTGTTAACTTAGCAGCAGCAGTTCAATGAAATACATAATATAGAAGAAAAATTACAATAATAATAATGAATAAATAAATCAATTACAATATACGTATACTGAACAGATTTAAAATTGTGCAAAAAACAGAAATACTGTATATTAAAAAATGAGGTTGTGTCCATTTAGGAATCGATGACAGAGGGGAAGAAGTTGTTCCTGAATCGCTGAGTGTGTGCCTTCAGTCTTCTGTACCTCCTACTCGATAGTAACAGGCCATTCCCTGGATGCTGGAGGTCTTTAGTAATGGACGCTGCCTTTCTGAGACACTGCTCCCTGAAGCTATCCTGGGTTCTTTGTAGGCTAGTACCAAAGATGGAGGCAACTAAATTTACAACCCTCTGCAGCTTCTTCTGGTCCTGTGCAATAGCACCCCCCACCACGTAGCAGCCTGTCAGAATGCTCTCCACAGTACATCTATAGAAGTTTTTGAGTGTATTTGTTGACATACCAAATCTCTTCAAACTTCTAATGAAGTATAGTCACTGTCTTGCCTTCTTTATACTGCATCAATGTATTGGGACCAAGTCCTGGGAGATCTTGCACCCAGGAACTTGAAACTGCTCACACTCTCCACTTCTGATCCCTCTATGAGGATTGGTATGTGTTCCTTCCTCTTACCCTTCCTGAAGTCCATAATCAGCTCTTTCGTCTCACTGACATTGAGTGCCAGGTTATTGCTGCAACACCACTCCACTAGCTGGCATATCTCACTCCTGTACACCCTCTTGTCACCATCTGAAATTCCACCAACAATGGTCGTGTCATCAGCAAATTTATAGATAGTATTTGAATTATGCCTAGCCATACAGTCATGGGTATATAGAGAGTAGAGCAGTGGGCTAAGCACACATCTCTGAGGTGCACCAGTGTTGATGGTCAGTGAGGAGGATATGTTATCACCAATCCGCACAGATTGTGGTCTTCCAGTTAGGAAGTTAAGGATCCAATTGCAGAGGGAAGTACAGAGGCCCAGGTTCTGCAACTTCTCAATCAGGATTGTGGGAATGATAGTATTAAATGCTGAGCTATAATCCATGAACAACATCCTGACATACGTGTTTGTGTTGTCCAGGTGGTCTAAAGCCGTGTGAAGAGCCATTGAGACTGCATCTGCCATTGACCTATTGTGGTAATAGGCAAATTGCAATGGGTCCAGGTCCTTGCTGAGGCAGGAGTTCATTCTAGTCATGACCAACCCCTCAAAGCATTTCATCACTGTAAATGTAAGTGCTAAAGGGTGATAGTCATTAAGGCAGCTCACATTATTCTTGTTAGGCACTGGTATAATTGTTGCCTTTTTGAAGCAAGTGGGAACTTCCACCCATAGCAAGCAGAGGTTGAAGATGTCCTTGAATACTCTCACCAGTTGGTTGGTATAGGTTTTCAGAGCCTTACCAGGTATTCCATCAGGACCTTCTATCTTGCAATGATTCACTCTCTTTAAAGACAGCCTAACAGCCTACCTTCTGAGACAGAGATCACAGGGTCATCAGATGCAGCAGGGATCTTCACAGCTATAGTTGTAGTCTCCCTTTCAATGCAAGCATAGAAGGCGTTGAGTTCATCTGGTAGTGGAGCATTGCTGCCATTCATGCTATTGAGTTTCGCTTTGTAGGAAGTAATGTCTTGCAAACCCTGCCAGAGTTGTCATGCATCCGACGTCGCCCCCAACCTCATTAAAAATTGTCTCCTTTCCCTTGAAATAGCCCTCCACAAATCATACCAGATTTTCTGGTACAGGCCTGGGTCGCCAGACTTGAATGCCACAGATCTAGCCTTCAGCAGATGATGTGCCCCCTGGTTCATCCATGGCGTTTGGTTTGGAAATGTACAGTAAGTCTTTGTAGGCACACACTCATTCACACAAGTTTTAATGCAGTCGGTAACAACTGTAGCATACTCATCCAGGTTTGAAGATGAATCCCTGAATACAGTCCAGTGCACCGATTCAAAGCAGTCCTGTAGGTCCTCCTGTGCTTCCTTTGTCCATACCTTCTAGGTCCTCATTACTGGTGCTGCAGTCTTCAGTTTCTGCCTATACTCAGGGAGTAGAAGTACAGCCAGGTGACCAGACTTCCTGAAGTGAGAGCGTGGAATAGCACAGTAGGCATTCTTGATGGTGGTGTAGCAATGATCCAGTGTGTTGTTTCCTCTGGTATTGCAAGTGATCTGTTGATAGTAATTGCTTAGTGATTTTTTCAGACTGGCCTGGTTAAAATCTCCCAAACCAATGGATGCACTATTTCGTGCATGTTGATCCCATTGCTCAGATCATCTAAAGCCTGATTGACATTGGTCTGTATACTGCTACCAAAATGACTCTGGAGAACTCCCGTGGTAGGTAAAAAGGATGGAACTTAACTGCTAGATATTCCAGGTCTGGTGAGCAGAATTGGGAAGGCACTGATATACTTGTGCACCAGGAGTTGATCATGAGGCATACTCCTCCAGTTCTGCTTTTGAGAGATTCTATAGCTCTATCCTGACAGTGTACTGTATAGTAAACCCGTTAATCTGAATCGCTGCATTCAGTACAAAAGGAGTTAACCAGGATTCCGTGAAACAAAGGACACTCGCGGTCCTAATGTTTATGTTTGAGACCAACTTAATTTGATGAAGTGATCAAATTTTGTAACAAATCAATCAGAGTTAACTATATACGGGCATATTCGAGGCAGAAGTAAAAGTCAAATAAGACATGTTCAAGATACCTATACCTATACAGATATAATAAGATAGATTCTCCCAGATAGGTATGTTTACTACTTATTATTGTGTCAATTCAAATAAAATTCCCTCTCACCATCATTTGTCTAACTTAAATGTTAACATTTCACAAGAATGAGAAAGCCCACATTAATCTTATTAATTTATGCATCTGGTAAAATCTTACTTCGACACAGTACACCTTGCCTGTATCCCTGTAGTTAAGTACGAATGTCTTACTTTGGGCATGTCCTCTTCTCACTGTTACCATCAAGGAGGAGGTACTGGAGCCTGAAGACACTCAATCAACATTCAAGATCACTTCTTGCCCTCCGCCATCAGATTTCTGAATGGACAATGAATGCATGAACGATTATTTTTCCTCTCTTTTTTGCACTACTTAATTAATTTAATTTTTTATATAGATTTATTGTAATTTTTAAATTATTATGTATTGCAATGTGCTGCAACTGCAAGACAATGAATTTCATGACAAAAGCCAGTGATATTAAACTTAATACTGATGCTGATTCCTCACTTTGAACCCGTAACCCCTTGAATGGCAGCAACAACAATCTGAATATTTATAACACTTATCGCACAGAGGAAGATAGGTCAATTTACTCGACATTAGGAGAGTGAACTAGTGAGCCCATGCCCCTAAGGAGGGACAGATGCATAGGGAAGAACATGCGGACCCCATGTACTCAGGAGTCACGTGGTAAGATACAGTGAAATTAGTGAAAATGTAGTGAGTCCCTGCTCATGGACTGTTTGTCCCACCATCAGGTGAGAGGCTACGCAGCTTCCATGCCAGGACCACCAGACTCAAAAGCAGTAACTTCTCCCAAGCCATCAGGCTGATCAACACCTAGACCCATTAACACCACACCCTCCACCACCACTACTTTATCATTTCCTGTCAGAGCTTCCTTATGTACAGATACTCCTGTGCCAAATATCACTTTATGTATACTGTATACAATCAGTTCATGTATATAAGCTAACCTTATGTATTTATATTTATTGCCACCCTTGGGTAGTGCATTCCTTGCATCTACAATTCTTTGTGTATGTGCCTGTGTGTACTTCATCCTTATTGTGTTTTTTACTGCTGCATTAGATCTGAAGTAACAATCATTTCATTCTCCTTTACATTTGTATACTGAAGAATGATAATAAGCAACCTTGAATCTTGAATCTTGAGACTTCAGCAACATTTAGGCCTCCAGTGTCCTGGGAGACAAATGAGGAAGGAGTTTGGCATTCAGAGACATGTTGAAACTATTAGAATTGCTGCAATAATTCATTCATTTATTATGTGCTGTGTCATATGATGTGAGCAATCATGGTCTTGACCATAACTGTTCTTGGCAAATTTTTCTACAGAAGTGGTTTGCCAATGACTTCTTCTAGGCAGTGTCTATATGAGATGGGTGACCTCAACCATTATCAGTACTCTTCAGAGATAGTCTGCCTGGCGTTAGTGGTCACATAGCAAGACGTGATATACACCAGCTGCTCATATGACCATCTAGCACCTGCTCCCATAGCTTCACATGACCCTGGTTGGGATGGGGGGGGGGAGGGAGCTAAGCAAGTGCTACACTTTGCCCAAGGGTGACCTGCAGGTGAGCGGAGGGAAGGAGCCCCTTACGTCTCCTTTGGTAGAGACATATCTCCACACCGCCATCCAAGCTGCAATAATTAATAAAATTAATTATACCTAAAAAATTGAAGTGCTTTAAGACAGTCAGAAATAATTAAAAACATTACAATAAAGAAAAATAAATGAAAGGTAAACTTAGCCTACTACCTTGCTTCTATCTATTTCACAAGGTCAGGAATTCCTATTCAAATAACTAGAACGCTCAAATCCAAACCAGGGCAATCCCATACTATTTTTTGACCATTTAATTTCATCATCACAGGTGAACCAGCATCTTTCATGAAATAAATCTAGGTTTTATGGTCAATCCTTGTCAATCTGGAATTTGTTAACTGAAAGTAGCTGAACGAAAGGTGGTTCCTAAGCCCAATAGCTATGAATAAGCCAAAGATCAACCATGAGCTTTTCTTTCTACAAACCAGTCGAATGTTACTGCCATTCAGGTTGCAGAAATTCACCCTGCTGAGTTCTTGGGATTATCACGCACAACAGTCTCTGGGGATAACAGAGGATAGTGCAAGAAGAAAATACCCAGTGAGTGGCAATCCTGTGGGTGAAAACACCTTGTTAATGACAGAGGTCAGAGAAGAATGGCAGGATTGCTTCATGCTGACAGGAAAGTGACAATAACTCAAATAACCATGCGTTACAACACTGGTGTACAGAAAATCACCTCTGAACACACAACTCTTTGAACCTTGAAGTGGGTAAGCAGAATATATAGAATTACACTCAGTGGCCAGTTTATTAGGTACTTCCTGTATCTAATAAAGTGGCCACTGAGTTCAAATAAATCAACTTACAATTTATATAGCTCTCATTTCTTGGCGCAAGCATGGATGCTGTGGTGTTGCATTTCAGTAAATTACAATAGAGACCAGGAACACAATACTTCACTAATGCCTGTTCAGTTTTTCCCAGAGGAAACTCTCAATCTCACCAGATCACATGGGACCATAACATTTATAGGAAGACAAAGCTTGATCGCTGATCTGCAGACTCTAAAGTCGGGATTCAGTTTGTCAACCTACAGGTTCCTCACATTCTTCTTGAGTTATTTTAGAAGTAAGTTCTGAGATTTGAGGAAGTACAACTGTCTGCACTATAGCTGCTTAACTTAGGTTAGCATCTCACATACTTATGGAGGTTGACATTAATAAATGTGAGTTTGCTAGTTACATTCTGATTTTTGGCATATCCTGTTGGAAATGTGGTAACAAAATTTGTCCTAAAATGGCAAATCAGCATTGCTTTCAGTAAAAAAAATGCTGGAAGAACTCAGCAGGTTAGTAGCATGTATGGAGGGGAATAAACAGTTGATGTTTATAGCTGAAAAGTCCTAATCAGTGGTCTTGGTCTGAAACTTCAACTGTTCATTCTCTTCCATAGATACTCCCTAACCTGCTGAGTTCCTTCAGCATTTGTGCACGGTGCTCTGGAATTCCAGAATCTGCAGAATCGTATTAATTTTTGGTTTCCATAATCCTATGGCGATTTTTCAAGATGGTGTTCCATTGAATATCAGCAGAGTCTATTTGTGCAGTCCCTGCCCCTGCTGGTATGTAACATAGAGTTCAGTGAGAAAACAGGAACTACCGCAGCTGTCTGCAAAGTGTACCGCAGTTGGTTTCTATTCATAGCTGGTTTAAATTGATACTTGATGTTATCCCAACAGCAAATTTTGTCTGATGTTGAGAGTATCAAGAACTTAGAAAGACAACTTGGAAAATCGTCATGCCTTAGTGGACTACTTATGAGATTTTCTGCATAGTGAGTGTTTAAATGACTTAAGGAGTTGCAGTTTCTTAAAATTTAGGTTAAGCTACAATTTTTTTCCCCAAAAATGTTCATTTCTTTGTGCCTTACTTGGTTAATGATTTGGAAAGATGTTGAAGGGTTATCTGTACAAATAATTTTCTTTGACTGAGACAGCAGAATATATTTATGACTTTGGGAGTATGCTATTCGGTAGACAAGGTCAATCTGTTTTATGAGATATACACAAAATATGCAATTGGTTAGCCGAACTGTTAAGTGTGTGTAAAGCTGCTTTACAATGTATTACAACAGATGCTTCAGCTAAAAGGCATAAAATGAACACAACATGAGTTTTCTAAATGTTAGAAAGGAAACTACTGTTGCCCGTTTCATTGATCTAGACTCTGGGATCAAGGAGTCCTAGTATAGCTTGGCAATAGGATTCAAGGGGAAAACATTTCAATGATGGAGTCATATCATGCACAACAGAAAAAGTCATTAGAGGTTTATCTTTCCATTCTCAGAATATCACTAAAGGAGTTCCTCAGAGCAGTATGCCTTAGACCCAGCCATCTTCAGTTGCTTCCATCATAAGATCAGGTAATTGTAATTAATACCCACCTGCTCAGCAAATGAAGCTACATACGTAAACGCTGCAAGACCTGTTCGGCACTCAGGCATTAGTTGAAAAGCCATTGAAAAATTCATGCCAGTAGAGTCTGAGGCAATAACAGAAGAGTTTATGCACCTACCAGCAGTGGTGGGTTCTGGTGTCATCAATATTAAAATAAAATAACTAGGTGTAGTACACACGCACTCTTACAGCTCAAACATATCTTTATTTTACTCGTGCACAGGGAAAACAGTGTGGCTCCTGTCACCCACACTGTTCTCAAGCCAGGACTGAAAACTGCTATTTTTATACAGAATTGGCTTATCAAATATGGATATTGATCAAATGGTAGATTGTGTATGTTTGAATTCCTTACTTGCAAGATCAATTGCCATTCACAATCGAGATGTTAAAAGTCAGTTTAAACTGTAAACTGACAAGCAATGATATTTTGAAGTTAATAGAGCAATTGTCCCTTAGTTGTGCAGATTTCACATTCTCCCATTATTCATATCTCGTCTGTCTCCGGCACCCCCTACTGTGTAAAGAGAAGCTGTGTTCTTCTAGGTTGGTGACACACTCATTCCCACCTATCTCACAGTCATTTTCCCCTATCTGTCTGCAATAGGCAAGGTGGGCTTCTGTGGCACTCTAAAGGTACCCCCTGTCTGGGTTTGACTACACACTGCTGCAGTCATCCTTGCCTGGATGTTGTCTTTAACACTTGCCCTAGTGCAACTTCCACAGTAAATGGCATGCTAATTTTCAGTGGACTGGTTTGTCCCAGATGATGCCAAGTGATAATACCATCACCAAGATTCCCACCACCAATTTCCTGGGGATCTCCTACGATCAGAAATTTAACAGGACTATCCACAAGTATTGTCTACAAGAATATGGCAGAAGCTGAGTATCTTGCAGTGAGTGAGTGATGGTTTAAGTACAAGTCCTGCCAGTTGCTATAGCGGTAGGGAATGAGTGCAAGGACAGGGACAAGTGAAGCATGGGGAGGGGTTGTCATGGAGAGAATAATACCTGTGGAAAGCAGAAAGTGGGGAGAGGGGAAGATATGGCTGGCAGTGGGGTCCCTTTGGAGTTGGAGGGTGGTGAAGATGACATGCTAGAATTGGAAGTGACTGGGGTAATTCTATGAGGAGCCAACCCGCCACGGGAGCCAACTTTGCCTATTGCAGACAGATAGGTGAAAATGTCTGTGAGATTGGTGAGAATGAGTGTGTCAACAACCTAGAACACAGCCTCTCTTTACACAGTAGGGGGTACAGGAGAGAGATGAGATATGGATAATGGGAGAATGTGAAATCTGCACAACAACTAAGGGACAATTGCTTTATTAACTTCAAAATATCATCACTTGTCAGTTTAAAGTTTAAATTGACCTTCAACATCTCAATTGAGAATGGCGATTGATCTTGCAAGTAAGGAATTTAAACATGTGCAATTTACCAATTAGTCAATATCCATATTTGATAAGCCAGTTCTGTATAAAAATAGCAGTTTTCAGTCCTGGCTTGAGGACAGTGTGGGTGACAGGGGCCATGCTGTTTTCCTCGTGCGCAAGTAACATAAAAGTATGTTTGAGTTGTAAGAGTGCATGTGTACTGCACCCAGTTATTTTAGTTATTTTATTTTAATATTGATGACAACATCACAGCCAAATGAGGAGGTGGGGAGTGCTGGGTGGTGAGAACAGATGGAGAGAAATAGAGGATCTGCACTCCATCAACAATGGCAGAGGGAAGCCATTTCTCCTGAAGAGATCCTACTGGGGTATGCCTCATCCAAAGAACAGAATTGGCAGAGACAAAGAACAGAGGAAGGGGGATGGCAGCCTTATAGAGAACAGTGTGAGAGGCAATGTTCCCTCTAATTTGTTTTACAGCTGCACAGACCAACCATTGCTCTGAGCAGAAAATTTTTACACATTCTGAAAACAGCACTGCACTTCAATTTTTTTAATATGCTTAGTATGAATATTTAGAATGAAAATTGAAGAATCACGTACTTTTGATTTTATTTATTAAAGGGTACAATGAAATACATACAACAAAGAAAATCTTTCATGTTTCATGAAATTTTTCTCATCTATCTTTATTACAAATCGATCATATGTCCAGATTAATTTTGCATCCAGATGGATACATCTTAATCCTCTTTAGATCACCCAAATGTTCCACTTCCAGTCTGTTTCTGAATTTACACTTGATTGAATTCATAATACTGATTCCATGTTCACAGTCAGACCTAGAGGCTTGAAGTGTTCCAAAGATGGAAACAAGAATTAAAAGTGCTTCAAAGTCTTCATTTCTGAGCATGTAGCTCAACGTCTTAATTGAACCAATTTTAACTTTCTCAGAAATGACGGATTTGAAATCACAGTATTGCTGCGATACTTTTGAGGCAATACTTTCGTCATAGTTCGTATTAATAGCTGAATTTTTTTTGTTAGTCATACAACATTCTCTTTTCCAAATTCAGAATTTGTTGTGTTTTCAATAGCACCTGGGTCAAAAGCTTCTTTTAGCACATCATCGGGAAATCTATTATCCGAGTGATCACACACATTGAATGAATCGAATAATAGGCACAGTAACAACATCAGAACTTGTAGATGCAAGCAGAACCTTCACTTTGTCACTCTAATTAATGGTATCACCAAAATACAGTATTCATAACTTGTTCATTTTTGCTTTTACATACTGTAATGCTTCAATTGTATTCAAATAGCTTTTCTGAAGGAATTTATAAAGAGATGCTAGATCTTCTAAAACATCATTAAGGATAATTAATGCTACTTAATATTGTGGATTGGTCTAAACTTGCTGATTGGATTATTATATTCATTAAGTTGCTCTTTGCAATACTGGATCAACAGTTGCATAATTTCTCATTAAAGCAGTAACGGTAAAATGTCTTGACAAGCCTTCTTACTTCATTTAACAGTCTAAATGACACAACGTCACATTCTGTGGCATTAGCTAATTCTTCTAGCTTTCCTTTTTTAGCTAGTGACCTGTATACACTGTTGATAGCAGTGTTTCTGTATCCCGTATAATTGATACTTTCTTCCATGAGCTGTCTAATCGCAGGTCTTCTCTGTGTACAGCACAATGTTGCTCCAATGCTTTAATTCTCATCATAGAATTGCTGCCACACCATTATTTTTCCAAGCATAACATTTGCCCTGTTGGATGTAAATATCACCATCTTTTGAATATCAAGATTGTTGCAGATATATATTTTTTACTGCTTCAGCAATAGTAATACTGTTACATGCAGTTGGGTTCACAATACCCACAAACACAGCATTATAGCAAGTTTCATTTTCCTGTCAAAACTTAAAATACAGAAATGTCTGTACTTTCGTCAGCAATTAATGTATGGAAAGCTGATTTCTATCATTCTTCCATTATCTGTTTATGAAGCACAAAGCTGATGAACTCAACAAATTCAAACGCATAGTTCTTGCTACACTAATGCTCTGATATATTTATCTATTTGGCCACATGTGTATGAATTTCTTACACAGAATGCATAGAAACATAGAAAACCTACAGCACAATACAGGCCCTTCAGCCCACAAAGCTGTACCAAACATGTTCCTACCTTAGAAATTACCTAGGGTTACCCATAGCCCTCTATTTTTCTAAGCTCCATGTATCCATCCAGGAGTCTCTTAAAAAGACCCTGTCATTTCTGCCTCCACTGCAGGCGCCAGCAGCCCATTCCACGCACTCACCACTTTCTGCATAAAAAACTTACCCCTGACATCTCCTCTGTACCTACTTCCATTTTGAAGCATTAATTTTAAATGCTAAGACATTAATTACCACTTTGACCATATCAAAGTTAGACATCTTTTGTGCATCTTGTTTCACTCTCACTTTAAGCTCTTTTGGAGTTTCAGTTAACACGCATAAAATTTCACATTTCTTCGGTTTCGTAATTTGGTAACTTCATCTCTATAAATTCTCTGGTTAACATGGAATTTTAAGTAATCTAACTTCTATTCTTCCCTTTATTTTTCACTACTGAACTCGCCACCAACTTTCACTTCCACACAAATGAAGCATTGCCAGTATTTTGATATGTAAAAATATCACCAACTTTTATTTTTTGTTTTTGATGCGAAGAGGGTAGCTCAGTATCTGCAAGTTGAAAAAAAACATTCTACCTTAAATTTTGCACAAGCATTTAACCTTCCTTCTGGTTTTCTTTTTGACATCTTTTATGATACTAAAAATGATAAATATTATTATTTGAAAAATTTAACAATTTAAGTCAAAAATTTTATAATTTTAATAAAATTACCACAGCCCTGCAAACAATTTTACAGAAACATGTTTTTCCCTTGTTCTAACAATTTTTTGATTAAAAAAATTCTAATTACATTATGATTTTTTGGAAAGATTACTTACCAAAAATGTCGGAATATAGAATTTTTCACATCAAACAAACACAAACCACAACTCACAACACAAATAAACCATGTCAGCAAGTCAAAACAACTGACAGGCACAATGGCAAAAATAAAATGTTTTGACTATACGCCGTATGCATTCAGAGGACCAGCACAGAAACACTGAAAACCTACAGCACAATACAGGCCCTTCCGGCGACAAAGCTGTGTCGAACATGTCCCTACCTTAAAACTACCTCGGGTTTACCCATAGCCCTCTATATTTCTAAGCTCCATGCAGCCATCCAGGAGTCTCTTAAAAGACCCTATCGTTTCTGCCTCCACCACCGCCATCAGCAGCCCATTCCATGCACTCACCACTCTCTGCATGAAAAACTTACCCCTGACATCTCCTCTGTACCTACTTCCAAGCACCATAAAACTATGCCCTCTCGTGCTAGCCATTTCAGCCCTGGGCAAAGCCTCTGACTATCCACACAATCAATGCCTCTCATTATCTTGTACACCTCTATCAGGTCACCACTCATCCTCCATCACTCAAAGGAGCAAAGGCCGAGTTCACACAACCTATTCTCCTAAGTCATGCTCCCCAATCTGGGCAACATCCTTGTAAATCTCCTCTGCACCCTTTCTATGGTTTCCACGTCCTTCCTATAGTGAGGCGACCAGAACTGAGCACAGTACTCCAAGTGAGGTCTGACCGGGGTCCTACATAGCTGCAACACTACCTCTCGGCTCCTAAATTCAATTCCACAATTGATGAAGGCCAATACACCGTATGCCTTCTTAACCACAGAGTCAACCTGTGCAGATGCTTTGAGCATCCTATGGACTCGGACCCCAAGATCCCTCTGATCCTCCACACTGCCAAGAGTCTTACCATTAATACTATATTCTGCCATCATATTTGACCTACCAAAATGAACCACTTCACACTTAGCTGGGTTGAACTCCATTTGCCACTTCTCAGCCCAGTTTTGCATCCTATCAATGTCCCACTGTAACCTCTGACAGACCTCCACACTATCCACAACACCCCGCAACTTTTGTGTCATCAGCAAACTTATTAACCCATCCCTCCACTTCCTCATCCAGGTCATTTATAAAAAATCATGAAGAGTAAGGGTCCCAGAACAGATCCTTGAGGCACACCACTGGTCACTGACCTCCATGCAGAATATGACCTGTCTACAACCACTCTTTGCCTTCTGTGGGCAAACCACTTCTGGATCCACAAAGCAATGTCCCCTTGGATCCCATGCCTCCTTACTTTCTCATTAAGCCTTGCATGGGGTACCTTATCAAATGCCTTGCTAAAATCCATATACATGACAGTTTATTAATAATGAGCTACTGACTTCCATTCTGTTTATTGTTACAATTTGTAACAGTGTTCTGACTTGAAACACTAACAATGTAAATATGTTGAAGCTCTAAAATGTTTCAAAGTGGTTGTGGTACGTTTATTATTTAGAAAATGTATGTATTATATTAACACATAATTAATTATGAGGTATTTCACAATTATATTAACATAAATTTCAAAGTTATATTAGCATAATTTTAAAATTATTTTAGCATTATATAACAGAAAATTCCAGCTGTGCGGCAACAAAGTCTGCGTGCACGGCAGCATTTCAGTTACTGCATGGCTGTGTACCCACACAGCTTAGAGGGAACAGCGGACTGAGAGGAGATATTGTCAAGGTAGAGTCAGAGTCCACAGGTTTATAGTAGCCATTGGTAGATAGTAATCTCCTGAGACAGAGACAAAGAGATCCATAAATGAAAGTGTCAGAGGTGGTCCAAATCAATTTTAGGACAGGGTGGAAGTTGGTGGAGATGGATACCAGTGTAGGTTTGTAATAAGGACTGTTCCACTTAGTCTACAAAAATGCAGGTGAAGCTGAGGCCCATGTCGACATCTTGATTTGTAGATAATGTGAGGAATCAAAATTAAAATTTGGCAAGAGTAAGAACAATTTCTGTCAGGTGGCTGAGTGTGTTGGTGGTGGGGAACTGGTTGGATCTTCATTTCAAAAGAAAAGTTGAGGATCTTAAGATCTTCCTGATTGGATGGAGAAATAAAGGTGTAGAAAAAATTAAATTTCTGCCTTCCAGCTGAGTCTCAGCACTATCATCTCTCTATCCCCCTCACCTGGCTCAATTTGCCTATCATATCCCTTCATCTGGTTCCACCTATTACTTACTAGCCTCTCTCTTTCTCACCCTTTTGTGTAACTTCTACTGGGGTGGCAAGGTAGCAAAGTGGTTAGTGTAAAGCTGCTACAGAATAAACGATCTGGGTTCAACCCCCCCCCCCATCTAAAAGGAGTTTGTGCTGTACGTTCTCTCTGTGATCTTGTGCATTTCCTCCGGGTACTCTGGTTTCCTCCCACATTCCAAAGATGTACAGGTGAGCAGGTTAGTTGGTCACATCAGTGCATGGGCTCATTGGGGTGGAAGGATCAGTTGCAGTGTTGTATCTCTAAATAAAAACAAATAAAATAAATACACTCATAGTTCTGACACGCTCAACTCATCCTTTGCCTCCACATATGCTGCTTGACTTGCTGAGTTCTTCCAGCAATTTAATTTTCACTCTAGATTACAGCGCCTGTAGTCCCTTATGTCCCTATTCAATCCATTGCCTGTTCTGTCATTTATTTAGGTCATTGTTCTATATCTTAATCCCATCCACACATAATACCCTTACTATGCTGCCAGACAAAAATCTGCATGGCTATAGTCCATCATTTCCATCCATCCATTGACTCAACCAGTACTTCTTCAGCTGCAGGATTATTTGTTGTCCAGTATTTTTCCTAGCATAACATTGCTGTCAGCTGACCAATTTGGATGGCCAGTTTTCTCAAATAGTTTTACTAAGGTTAGTGAATGTAGCATAGTTTACTGCATCATTGGGAACTTATTGATCCATTTCGTCCAACAGTTTTCATTTTGCTATTTCAGGTAACCATCATGAAGTAGTGCTGGGTACATCAAACCAATGTGAATAACAGAACAATTTTGACTGTGCTGAATAACATTAAGGAAAAGGCTTGATCTATCTTCACTTAGGGATGAACCATTTCACTCACAGGAACAGGAGGATAGCCCATTTTGTTCCACTGCTGAACAAAGGCTCCAAGAATAAGCTGGGAAATTATAGGCTTAACATTAGTGGTGGGTAAGTTATTGGGAGGTATTCTAAAGGACTGGATATATAGGTATTTTGATAGACAGCTACTGATTGGATAGTCAATATGGCAAGTCAGGTCTAGCTAATCTTATAGTGTCATTCGAGGAAGTTACTGGGAAAATTGATGAAGGCAAGGCAGTGGATGTGTTCTATACTTTAGCAAGGCTTTTGACAAGGTCCTATATGAGAGGTTAGTCAAGAAGTTTCAATCGCATAGCATGCAGGATGAGCGAGTAAATTGGATTAGACATTGGCTTTGTGGGAGAAGATAGAATATTGCCTCTCTGACTGGAGGTGTGTGACTAGTGGTGTACTACAGTGTTTGCTGATGGGTCCGTTGTCTGTCATCTATATCAATGATCCGAATGATAATGTAATAAACTGGATCAGCAAATTTGTGGATGACACTGAGGTTGGAGGCATAGCAGTTCAAAGTACAAAGTTCAAATAAAAATGTATTATCAAAGTACATATATGTCACCATATACAACCCTGAGATCCATTTTCTTGCAGACATAATAAATCTATAGAATAATGACCATACCAGTATCAGTGCAAGACTGCACCAACCTGGGCATTCAACCAGTGTACAAAAGACAACAAACTGTGCAAATAAAAAATAAATGAAGAATAATAATAATCATCAATAAATAAGCAATAATATCAAGAACAAAGTGAGTCCATTGGTTGTGGGAACATTTCAATGATGGGGTAAGTGAAGTTGAGTGAAGCCCCTTCGAACCCCTTTGATTCAAGAGCCTGATGGTTGAGGGGTAGTAACTCTAACTGAACATGGTGGTGTGAGTTCTGAGGTTCCCGTACCTTTTTCCTGTTGGAGTTCCCTGATGATGGGTGCTGCTTTCCTGCAACAGTGTTTCATGTAGATGTGTCCAATGGTGGGGAGGGCTTTACCATGGGCATGTTAGACTGTGATGGACTGGGCTATATCCACTACTTTTTGTGGGATTTTCCATTCAAGGGCATTGGTGTTTCCATACCAGGCTGTGATACAGCCAGTCAATATACTCTCCACTGCATATCTATAGAAGTTTGTCAAAGTTTTAGATGTCATTCTGAATCTACACAAACCCCTAAGGAAGTAGAGGCACTGCTGTGCTTTCTTCATAATTGTGTTTACATGTTGGGCCCAGGACAGGTCCTCGGAATTAATAATACCGAGGGATTTAAAGTTGCTGACTCTCCCCACCTCTGATCCTCCAATGAGGACTGTCTCAAGGACCCATGGTTTCCTCCTCCTGAAGTCAGTAATCAGCTCCTTGGTCTTGCTGACACTGAGTAAGAGGTTGTTGTTATGGCACCACTCAGCTAGATTTTCAATCTCCCTCCTGTATGCTGATTAATCACCACCTTTGCTTCAGCCTACAACAGTGGTGTCATCAGCAGACTGGAATATGGCATTGGAATTGTGCTTAGCCATATAGTCATAAAGTAGTGTAAAGTGAGTAGAGCAGGGGGCTAAGCACACAGCGCTGTGGTGCACCTGTACTGATGGAGATTGTGGAGATGTTATTGCTAATCTGAACTGACTGGGGTCTGCAAATAAGGAAATTGAAGATTCAATTGCACAAGGAAGTACTGAGGGCAAGGCCTAAGAGCTTATTGATTAGTTTTGAGGGAATGAATGCTGAACTGTAGTCGATAAAGAGCATCTTGATGTATGCACCTTTGCTGTCCAGATGCTTCACGGTTGAGTGAGGTGGCATCTGCTGTGGACCTGTTGCAACAGTAGACAAATTGGAGTGAATATAAGTCGCTTCTTAGGCAGGACCTTGATATGTTTCGTCACCAACCTCTCAAAACACTGTATCACTGGGGATGTAAGTGCTATTGGACAATAGTCATTGAAGCAGGTGGGTACCTCAGACTCCTGAAGTGAGAGATGAAAGATCTCAGTGAACAGTCCAGCTAGTTGATCAGCACAGGTCTTTAGTACATAGTCAGGTACCCCATCTGGGCTGGATCAGATTGAAAGACTGAAAGAATGCAGTGAAAATTTACAAGCATGTTGATGGGACTTGAGGACCGGAGTTATAGGAAAAGTTTGAATAGGTTAGGATTCTATTCTCTAGAGAGTAGGAGAATTGGGGGGGGAAAGAGATTTGATAGAGGTATACAAAATTATGAGGGGTATAGATAGGGTAAATGTAAGCAGGATTTCTCCACTGAATTTGGGTGAGACTAAAACTAGAGGTCACGAGTTAAGGGTGAAAGGTGAAACATGTAAAGGGAACTTCTTCACTCAAAGTGTGGTGAGAATGTGAAATGAGCTTCCAGTGGAAGTAGTGAATGCTGGTCCAATTTCAATATTTAAGAGAAATTTGGATAGGGGTGTACATGGTCAGGAGGGGTATGGAGGGCTATGGTACGGGTGCAGGTCTATGGGACATGGCAGATTTATAGTTTGGTACTGACTAGACAGGCCTGCTTCTGCTGTAGTGATCTATGACTCTATGATTTGTTGACCCTGACTTAAAACCACATATCCAGACAGTAATCTTTTTTCTCCATCTAGTTGAAGTTTCTTGCTGATTCAGATCAAGGCTCTGATATTTCGATAATTTTCTGAAACTATTCATATGCTATGTCTTTGCTGTCACTATGCCCAGCTTGTGACTCAGCTTGTGAGTTAGGCAAGGATCGCAAGATCTTACATCTGCAGGCTCCAGAGCCTGCCGGCCCTGACGCGAGCAGGCATGAACTTCAGATTGCCTCTGCCATTGATCTCGGCGGCTCCAACACCTCAGGGCATATTCAAAACCCGGACTCCAGCAACGACCATGGACACCTTCACAGTGATTGCGCAACCACCAACTGCAACTCCAGCCTTGAGCTCCAGGCCGGGTCTTTATGTGCTGCTGTTGTGACTCCCGTCTCCCCTTCACCCACTACCGCTCTGCAACCCCGTCTCCATCAGATCCCACCGTCAACTCCTGGAACCTCAGAGGCTCCATCTTCCTCTCACCCCAACCCTTCCCTCTCCACTGACACCACCAGCCTCCCTCCCCCTCCCCCCTCTGATCCCACTTCTCATCTGTGCTGGGTCTTTACCATCCCCTCCGACCTTCAACTGTTTGAGGCAGAGCGCTCTGTCCTCAGTAAGGGCCTCACCTTTGTGCCCCTGCGCCCACACCTCAGCGAGTTCCGTGTTTGCCATGACGCTGAACTCTTCTTCTGCCCGCTCCATCTTCGAGCCTACTTCAACCCTCCTCCTCTTCATGGACACCTCGCTCTGGTCTTCTGCCTGCTCTGGATCTCTTTATTGCTAACTGCCAACGGGACATCAACCATCTCAACTTCACCACACCTTGCTCCCATTCCAACCTCACTCCTTCCGAACGCTCTGCTCTCCACTCCCTCCGCATTAATCCTAACCTTACTATGAAACCCGCCGATAAGGGGGGTGCTGTAGTAGTCTGGCGTACTGACCTCTACTTTGCCGAGGCACAGCGACAACTCGCAGATGCCTCCTCTTATTTACCCCTCGATCATGACCCCACTAAGGAGCACCAGGCCATTGTCTCCACACCATCACCAATTTTATCCGCTCAGGGGATCTCCCATCCACTGCTACCAACCTTATAGTTCCCACACCCCACACTTCCCATTTTTACCTCCTACCCAAGATCCACAAACCTGCCTGTCCAGGTAGACCCATTGTCTCAGCTTGCTCCTGCCCCACCGTACTCATTTCTGCATACCTCAACACTGTTTTATCTCCCCTTGTTCAATCCCTTCCTACCTATGTTCGTGACACTTCTCACACCCTGAAACCTTTTGATGATTTTAAGTTCTCTGGCCCCCACCGCTTTATTTTCACCATGGATGTCCAGTCCCTATATACTTCCCATCAGGAAGGTCTTAAAGCTCTCCGCTTCTTTTTGGATTCTAGACCTACCCAGTTCCCCTCTACCACCACTCTGCTCCAACTAGCGAAATTAGTCCTTACTCTTAATAATTTCTCCTTTGCCTCCTCCCACTTCCTCCAAACTAAAGGTGTAGTCTTGGGCACCCGCATGGGTCCCAGCTATTGCCTGCCTTTTTGTTGGCTTTGTGGGACAATCCATGTTCCAAACCTATACTGGTATCTGTCCCCCACTTTTCCTTCGCTACATCAACGACTGCATTGGCGCTGCCTCCTGCACGCATGCTGAGCTCGTTAACTTTATTAACTTTGCCTCCAACTTTCATCCTGCCCTCAAGTTTACCTGGTCCATTCCCGACACCTCCCTCCCCTTTCTAGATCTTTCTGTCTCTATCTCTGGAGACAGCTTATCTACTGATGTCTACTATAAGCCTACGGACTCTCACAGCTATCTGGACTATTCCTCTTCCCACCCTGCCTCTTGCAAAAACGCCATCCCCTTCTCGCAATTCCTCTGACTCCGCCGCATCTGCTCTCAGGATGAGGCTTTTCATCCCAGGACAAAGGAGATGTCCTCCTTTTTTAAAGAAAGGGACTTCCCTTCCTCCACCATCAACTCTGCTCTCAAACGCATCTCTCCCATTTCACACACATCTGCTCTCACCCCATCCTCCTGCCACCCCACTAGGAATAGGGTTCCCCTGGTCCTCACCTACCACCCCACCAGCCTCCGGGTCCAACATATAATTCTCCGTAACTTCCGCCACCTCCAACAGGATCCCACCACTAAGCACATCTTTCCCTACCCCGCCCCCCCGCTTTCTGCAGGGATCGCTCCCTACGCCACTCCCTTATCCATTCGTCCCCCCCCATCCCTCCCCACCGATCTCCCTCTCGGCACTTATCCTTGTAAACGGAACAAGTGCTACACATGCCCTTACTCTCCTCCCTCGCTACCATTCAGGGCCCCAGACAGTCCTTCCAGGTGAGGCGACACTTCACCTGTGTCGGCTGGGATGATATACATCCGGTACTCCTGATGCGGCCTCCTATATATTGGCCAGACCCGACGCAGACTGGGAGACTGTTTCGCTGAACACCTACGCTCTGTCTGCCAGAGAAAGCAGGATCTCCCAGTCGCCACACATTTTAATTCCACGTCCCATCCCCATTCTGATATGTCTATCCACGGCCTCCTCTACTGTAAAGATGAAGCCACGCTCAGGTTGGAGGAACAACACCTTATATTCTGTTTGGGTAGCCTCCAACCTGATGGCATGAACATTGACTTCTCTAACTTCCGTTAATGCCCCTCCTCCCCCTCGTACCCCATCCATTATTTATATATATATATAATCTTTCTCTCTCTCCTTTTTCTCCCTTGTCCCTCTCACTATACTCCTTGCCCATCCTCTGGGTTTCACCTCTCCCCCTTTCTTTCTCCCTAGGCCTTCCGTCCCATGGTCCTCTCATATCCTTTTTGCCAATCACCTGTCCAGCTCTTGGCTCCATCCCTCCCCCTCCTGTCTTCTCCTATCATTTCGGATCTCCCCCTCCCCCTCCCACTTTCATATCTCTTACTCACTCTTCCTTCAGTTAGTCCTGACGAAGGGTCTCGTCCTGAAACGTCGACTGTACCTCTTCCTAGAGATGCTGCCTGGCCTGCTGCGTTCTGCCATCAACTTCATCCTTCCTCTAACTGTAGAACATAGAATATAGAAATTTAAGCACATTACAGGCCCTTTGACCCACAATGCTGTGTCGAACATGTAACCTACTCTAGAGGCTGCGTAGAATTTCCCTCTAGAGGCTGCGTAGAATTTCCCTAGTGCATAGCCCTCTATTTTACTAAGCTCCATGTACCTGTCTAAGAGGCTCTTAAAAGACCCTATTGTATCTGCTTGCACCACCGCTGCCGGCAGTGCATTCCACGCACCCACCACTCTCCGTGTGAAAAACTTACCCCCGACATTCACTCAGTACCTATTTCCAAGCACCTTAAAACTATGCCCCCTCGTGTTAGCCACTTCAGCCCTGGGCAAAAGCCTCTGGCTATCCACACAATCAATGCCTCTCATCATCTTATACACCTCTATCAGGTCGCCTCTCATCTTCCGTTGCTCCAAGGAAAAAAGGCCAAGTACGCTCAATCTATTCTCACAAGGTACGCCCTCCAATCCAGGCAACATCCTTATAAATCTCCTCTGCACTCTCTCTATAGTATCCACATCCTTCCTGTAGTGAGGTGACCAAAACTGAACACAGTCATCCAAGTGGAGTCTGACCAAGGTCTTATATAGCTGTAACATTACCTCACGGCTCTTGAACTCAATCCCACGACTGACGAATGTCAACACACCATACATCGTCTTAACAACACTGTCAATCTGCACAGCACCTTTGAGTGTCCTATCGACACTGACCCCAAGATCTCTCAGATCCTCCACACTGCCAAGAGTCTTACCATTAATGTTATATTCTGTCGTCAAATTTGACCTATCAAAATGAATCACTTCACACTTAGCTGGGCTGATGTCCATCTACCAGTTCTCAGCCCAGTTCTGCATCCTATCGATGTCCTGCTGCAACCTCTGACAGCCCTCCAGACTATCAACAACACCCCCAACCTTTGTATCATCAGCAAACTTACTAACCCACCCTTCTAATTCTTTGTCCAGGTCATTTATAAAATCACAAACAGGAAGGATCCAAGAACAGATCCCTGTGGAACACCACTGGTCACTGACCTCCATGCAGAATACGAACCATCTACACCCACCCTTTGTCTTCTGTGGGCAAACCAATTCTGGATGCACAGAGCAAGGTCTCCTTGGATTCCATGCCTCCTTACTTTCTGAAGGAGCTTTGCATGGGGAACCTTAATAAATGCCTTACTGAAATCCATATACTCTACATCCACTGCTCTATCTTCATCAATGTGTTTTGTTACATCTTTAAAGAATTCAATCAGGCTTGTAAGGTATGACCTGCGCTTGACAAGGGCTTGCTATCCCCAATCAGATTATGTCTCTCCAAATGCTCATAAATCCTGCCTTTCAGGATCTTCTCCAAACACTTGCCCACTGCTGAAGTCAGACTTGCTGGTCTATAACTTCCTGGATTATCTCTACTCTCTTTCTTGAAAAAGGAACAATATTTGCAACCTTCCAATCCTCCAGTACTTCTTCCATCCCTATTGATGCTGCAAAGATCATCGCAAGAGGCTCAGCAATCTCCTCCCTCGCTTCCCACAGTAGCCTGGGGTATATCTCATCTGGTCCCAGTGACTTATCCAACTTAACGCTTTTCTAAAGCTCCAGAGCATCCTCTTTTTTAATGTCTATATGCTCAAGTGTTTCAGTCCTCTATAATTCATCCCTACAATTGCCAAGGTCTTTTTCCCTGGTGAATACTGAAGCAAGGTATTCATTAAGTACCTCCTCTGACTCAATGAAAGCATTTCCACTACCACAGCTGATTGCTCCTATTCTCACACGGCTCATCCTCTTGCTCTTCACATATTTGCAGAATGCCTTGGGATTTTCCTTAATCCTGTTTACCAAGGCTTTCTCATGGCCCCTTCTGGCTCTCCTAATTTCATTCTTAAGCTCCTTCCTAGCAACCTTGCAATTTTCTAGAGCTCTAACAGTACCTAGTTTCTTGAACCTTTCATAAGCTTTTCTTTTCTTCTTAACTAGATTTTCTACATACTTTGTACCCCATGGTTCTTTAACTCTACCATCCTTTCCCTGCCTCAATGGAACATACCTATGCAGAACTCCATGCAAATGTTTCCTGAACATTTGCCACATTTCTGCCATGCATTTCCCTGAGGACATCTGCTCCCAAGTTCCTGCCTAATAGCATCATATTTCCCCCCACCGCAATTCAATGGTTTCCCTCTCCAGTGCTAGGATGAAGGAGATAGAGTTGTGGTCACAACTCTAAGGGAGGGAAGCTTAGGGGAGACATCAGGGTAAGTTTTTTACACAGAGGGTTGTGGGTGCCTGGAATGACTTGCCAGGGATGGTGGTGGAGGCTAAAACATTAGGGGTATTTAAGAGCCTCTTGGACAGGAACATGGATGAAAGAAAAATAGAGGGTTATGGGGTAGTGTGGGTTTAGTAGACTTTTTTAAGGAATATATGGGTTGGCACAACATTGAGGGCTGAAGGGCCTGTACCGTGCTGTAGTATTCTTGTGTCTAGTGCCTACCTTCAAAATGCTCTCCCACCAAGAGATCTTACACCTGACCAGGTTCATTTCCCAATACCAGATCAAGTACAGCCTCTCCTCTCGTTGGCTTATCTACATATTGAGTCAGGAAACCTTCCTGAACACACCTAACAAACTCCACCCCATCTAAACAATTGCGCTAAGGAGATGCCAAGCAATATTAGGAAAGTTAAAATGTCCCATCATAACACTCTATTTATGATTGTACCACTCCAGAATCTGCCTCCCCATCTGCTCCTCAATATCCCTGTTGCTATGGGGGGGGGGGGGGGGTCTATAAAAATACCCAGTAGAGTTATTGTCCCTTTCCTGTTTCTGACTTCCACCCGTACTGACTCAGTAGACCATCCCTCCATGACTTTGCCATTTTCTGCAGCCGTGACACTATCCTTAATTAGCAATGCCATGCTCCCAACTCAGTTGCCTCCCTCTCTATTCTTTTTGAAATGTTTAAAGCCTGGCACACTCAACAGCCATTCCTGCTCCTGAGACATCCAAGTCTCTGTAATGGTCACAATGCCATAATTCCATGTATTGATCCACTCTCTAAGTTCATCCGCCCTGTTTATGATACTCCTTGCATTAAAACAGACACATCTCAAACCATCAGGCTGAATGCATCTTTGCTCTAACATCTGCCTATCCTTCCTCACAAACTCCCTACAAGCTGTTTCTACTTGTGCTCCAATCTCCCCATCCGCTGCCTCTTCACTTTGGTTTCCACCCCCCCCCCCGCAAGTCTACTTTAAACCCTCCCCAATAGCATGAGCAAACCTCCCCACCAGGATATTGGTCCCCCTCGGATTCAAGTACAACCTGTCATTTTTGTACAAGTCACACCTGCCCCAGAAGAGGTCCCAATGATCCAAAAATCTGAATCCTTGCCCCCTGTTCCAATCATTAGCCAAGCATTTATCCTCCACCTCATTCTATTCCTATACTCACTGCTGCGAGGCACAGGCAGCAATCCCGAGATTACTACCTTTGAGGCCCTGCTTCTCAGCTTCCTTCCTAACTCTGTATTCTTCCTTCAGGACCTCCACCCTTTTTCTACCTATGCCATTGGTACCAATATGTACCGCAACCTCTGGCTGCTCACCCTCCCATTTCGGAATATTGTGGACGTGCTCAGAAACATCACAAACCCCGGCACCTGGGAGGCAAACTACCATTCGAGCTTCTTTTTCATGTGCACAGAATCACCTATCTATCTCCAAGGTAGTCACATCCCACTTTGTAAGTGCATCTTTCTTTCCTGAAATCATTTTATCATAATTCTGAACCTCATTGTGAAAGCATCATCAACTTGAACATGGTACTGACTGTTGGAGACAGTTCATCCATGGATGTAAAATATGCAACTTTGGCAATAACATTTACAGCCTATAACTAAAACAGTATATATAAAAGGATGTATTGTTCTCTTGATTTATAAAATTTGAGCTGAATTTTGACTACACTGGTTTATTATTGTCACATATACTGAGGTACGGTGAAAAACTTGGAGCAGGGGGCAGGGATACAGATTTCTGGATCATTGAGACCTCTTCTGGGGTAGGTGTGACCTGTACAAAAAGGACGGGTTGCACTTGAATTCGAAGGGGGCCGATATCCTGGCAGGGAAGTTTGTTAATGCTATCGGGGAGAGTTTAAACTAGATTTGCGGTGGGGGGGGGAACTGAAGTGAAGATGCAAGACCGTGATAAGTTACATTGTAGGGTCAAAGGTCCATCTTGAGAAATATATCTTTCGAATAATTTCTTATTTACACCCTGCACTGAAAATTTGTTTTGTTTATTTTGTTCTCACCTGGTAGACAGGATTGGACATAAAACAAAATATGGAGGTCTTAATGCTGTGGAAGGTCAGAAGCATTTGGAGAATTCAAGTTGATGCAACTTCGAAAATAGCATTTTAACTTAATGTCCTTTGTAAGGCAATGTGACATGCAAAGGAAGAATAGCAAATAAAACTCAGCAAGCCATATCTACTGCGACCTATGCTAAAGCCCTTGTTGTTTCTCACAGCATAGCCTGATTGCATTTCTTCCACTGGGGCTCATATTTACAAGCAGTAAGATCCCTCAAGAACTGATTTAAAAAAAACAAGACAAACTCTTTTCCCTCTCTCATTCTGAAACATTGACATTAAAGAAGCATTGGCCTTAAGATTTATCCATCCATCCACCTCAGCAGCGGAGGTGGGCTCCTTTTTTGTGAGCAAGAATGATGACAAGCTCCATCTCTGCATTGATTATCCGCCACTCAGCAACATTGCAGTGAAGAAACATTGCCCTCTTCCCCTCATTGTCTCTACATTTGGACATCTCCAGGGAGCAACCATATTGTCTAAGAAAGATCTGCGCAATGCTTACAACCTGAATGAGTGGAAAATAGCATTCAACACTTCCACTGGCCAACTGAGTACCTCATGATGCCATTTGTCTTGGCCAATTCCCTGGTTACCGACGTGCTCCAGGCCATGTCAAGTCAATTGGTTTTTATGTATTTGGATGGCAGTTGTGGACTGGTTCTCTGAAACAACCCACTTCATTGATCTCCCAAAGCTCTCATCAGCTTGTGAGACTGCTACTCTCATGGTTCAGCATGTGTTCAGGCTGCACGGCCTCCCTCCCGGGACATCGTGTCTGACTGAAGACCGCAGCTTGCGTCCCGTTTTTGGAAGGTTTTCTGTGTGTCAGTGAATCAGGAGCTGGAGAAAATCCGGTGCTGTCGTGTTTTTGCCAGCTGGTTTGGGCGGAAACTTACTGCCACAGTGACGTGGAGTCTGATACAATAGGGACATTTAGAAGACTCTTAGATAGGCCCATGGAGGTAAGGAAAATGGAAGGCTGTAGCTGTGTAAAGGGGGAATGGTTAGCTTTACAGTTCAAGATAACTTTTCAAAGATCAAAGTACACAAAGAGAGGTCAGTTGGGTCTTTTATAGGTAGAGGAGGGGGAGTATGCTTCATGTATATGTTACATATACTATATTGGGATACATTTTCGCTGGCATTTATAGGAAAAAAACCTATAGAATTTACAAAAAAAATCTATATGTAAACAAAGACTGTCAAACAACCAAAGTACAAAAGAAGATTAACTGTGCAAATAAAATGCAAGCCTGAGAATGAGTTGAAAAGAAGCATTTAAAGTGAGTCTGTAGGTCACAGAATTATTTGAAAGTACTGTTGACTGAAGTTACTCACGTCGGTTCAGGAGTCTGGTGGTTGCAGGTTAATAACTATTCCTGAATCTAGTCGTGTGGAACTTTAAGCTTCTGTTCCTGCCTGATGGTGGTAATAAGAAGATGGCCTGGCCTGGACAGCGGGCGTCTTTGAACATGAATGCTGCTTTCTTGTACAGAGTATTCAATGATAGGGAGCACTTTGGGTATGACGGACCAGGATGTGTTCACCACTTTCTGTAGCTTTTTTCCACTCCTGGCAGGATTATATAGTCGGCACAACATTGTGGGCCGAAGGGCCTGCACTGTGCTGTATTACGTTCTAATACACAATGGCAAAAATACTTGAAGCTGCAGGAAGACCATTATTGCTAAAAAATTGTGATCTTGCATTCCACAATGAAAAACCATTGACAAGAGGCAGCACGGTGGTGTCGTGATTAGCGTAACATTATTACAACACCAGGTTCAATTCCAGCTGCTGTCTGCAGTGAGGTTGTACCTCCTCCCTGTGACCGCATGTTCCCTCCGGGTGCTCTGGTTTCCTCCCACATTCCAAAGACGTAGGGGTTGGTAGGTTGCTTAGTCAAAGGGCAGCACGGGCTCTTTGGGCCAGAAGGGCCTGTTCCCGTAGTGTATTTTAAAATAAAATAAATAAATAAAGTGAATATAGGGCACAGATATAGCAGATGTTGGCTTCTCTCTGGAAATATGATTATAAATTAAACTGTTAAAATTTGTTTTTTTAAATTAAGAAAATATATGGTAACATAGTGGTTACCACAATCACTTTAAAGCACTGATCTGGGTATGATTCCCGCCACTGTCTGTATGTTCTCCCCATGATCGCATGCGTTTCCTCCAGGTGCTCCGGTTTGCTCCCACGTTCCGAAGGCATACGCTTACGGTTAGGGTTAGTAAATTGTGGCATGCCAGGCTGATGCCCGAAGCATTGTGACACTTGCCAACACGATGTTCTATGATGTTGAAAACACATCACAAAACAATGCATTTCACTGAATGTTTCAATGTACATGTGACAAAAACTAATCTTTATCTTAATAATTTAACAGTATGCCAGTACGAAAGAATGGGGGAAAGTACTAAGAATCTTTTATTAAATAATCGAGGTAAAATTGGCATCAGATTAAATTTGAACAAATCTTATCAAATTCATGCTGTTTTTGATTAATTTGTGTATTTTTAAAAGAAGTTCATTCCATCCCTCGGGACTAAAGTTAAGTAAATAGGCCCATGATAATTCATCCCTTTTTACATAATGGTACACTCTTAACTTTGCTCCATTTCTTGCAGCCAGGGAGAGTTGAGGAATTACTGCAATTAGTCTGGGATATGTCAACCAGGCCAAGTCACTTATCTACTGTCAAGGATGTTAAACCCTGTAATACATCCTCTTTGTTATGTTAAACCGTTTTATTATTTCTCATTTTTCCTTTATAAAACACCTTCTGCTGTGAGCATATCTACTGCTAACCCTCTTGAAGTAGAACTAGAACTGCATTGACCTTTATCTTCAGTTCCTCTTGCCGTGCATGTGAATTGGCTCACAAAGGGCATTAAGAATGTTTCTGATAGCCGTTGCCTCTCCATATAGGTGTCTTTTTCGTTCTTCAGTTATCTTACAACTCTCACTATACTTATTAAACACCTTTGGATTTTCTTTAATTTTACTTGCACACCTTCCCTTTGGTTTCCTAATTTCCCTTTTATTTTTACTCCTACACCTTCTGTAGAACCAGAGGCCACAGTTTAAGAATAAGGGGTAGACCATTTAGAACGGAGTTGAGGAAAAACTTTTTCACGCAGAGGGTTGTGGATCTATGGAATGCTCTGCCTAAGAAGGCAGTGGAGGCTAATTCTCTGGATTCTTTCAAGGAAGAGTTAGATAGAGCTCTTAATGATAGCGGAGTCAAGGAATATGGGGAGAAGGCAAGAATGATCAGCCATGATCACAGTGAATGGTGGTGCTGGCTCGAAGGGCCTACTCCTGCACCTTTTGTCTATTGTAGATACTATACTTTGT
The DNA here is from genome assembly GCF_030028105.1 of Mobula birostris. NCBI lineage: Eukaryota > Metazoa > Chordata > Chondrichthyes > Myliobatiformes > Myliobatidae > Mobula > Mobula birostris. The sequence continues at coordinate 61,106,118 of NC_092372.1, read as the reverse complement.
TTCTACAATTTCTTACAGGGGCATCTCTTCCTGCCTTAACTTTCATCCTCCGGAGAACACCAATCCTGACTATTTTCTTGATGAGAACATGCTTGTTGTGAATCCCATTAATCTCCTTCTTGAAAGCTTCCAATTCACTGATTTTACTTTCAAGTAGCTACCTCCTATCTACTTATGCTAAATCATTACTAATTTAGTAAAATTACTTTAATACAATAGAGAATATTTATCCTTATTTTATCAGGTTCAATTTCAATAACCACGCCCAAGTGAAATAGCAAGACCTGAAACAATAGGCAGCTGAACTCAGACAGGTTAACAGACCCATTAACGCCCGCTGCTCATATGAGGAGCAGACCTCTTCATATGCCTCTTCCACGTGCCTCTTCCACGTGACCGACGCGTAGAGGAGCCGCGCCGTGTGATAGGGCAGTCCGTGGAGTACTAGTCACGTGAGAGTCACGCCCATATGCGATAGGATGGTTGCTGGAGATCTCGCCATGTACCCGCCCCGTCCCGCTGTGATAGGGCAGTCGGAGGAGACATGGACACGTGACCTGCCTTCCCCGTCCCGATAGGGCAGTCGATGGAGACAGGCCACGTGACCTCCCTTCCCCCGCCCCTCCGTGATAGAGCCGGCTGGCCCCGCTGTTTCTTCCTTTTCCTCCTCGTGTCGGCTCGGCGGTGGGTGGCCTGCTGTTATGTGCGGAAGCAAGCGCGGCCCTTTGGGGCCCAGTGGGCCTGGGAAGGCTCGACGCGGTGCTCTCTACGGCGTCCACGGGCCACCGCAAGCTGACTGGCACTTCTGCGGCGCTCTGCCTGTATGAGCGGGGTGGCGTTCCTCGCAGTGAGTTCGGCTTTATGTGAAATCCGTAACGCGAAGCGTGGGGGTCGAGACGGGCCCGGCCATTCGGCGCTGCTCTTTATTAAAGGCGCTGTCAAAGAGCAAAGAAAAGCATAGATGTTAAAAATGGGGGTGAATCGGCCCGTGATTTACTTTTTTTAGAGATACGTTTGCGGAACGGGTCCTTCCGGCCCAATGAGCAACCACCCGTAGCCTAATCACAGGACAATTCGCCATTGCGAATTAACCTTCAGATCGGACTGTGGGAGTACGTACGTACACCCTTGCAGACGGCGGCGGAATCGTCCCGCTGACAGCCATGCTGCGTGGCGCCCCTGCCTGCGCTGATCGGGGGTCTCGGCCCGAAACGGCAACTATTCATTCGTTTTCTTCCTGGCCTTCGAACATTTTGAGTGTTCACTGGACTTACGGCATCCGTGTTAGTACTTTACCGTTCCAACCTGTGCGGTTTGATTTCGGGGCGGTGCTGACCTCGTGGGTATTGGCGCCACGGCCAACGTGGCAGAGTCGCCAGAGCTTCCCTTCCATACACGTCTGGTACCTTAAAATAAGGATAGTGTCCAGTATTTTTAGATATCCTACCTGAGCCATTCGGTCATCGTGTTCGTGGGATTTAATTTAACAAAAGACAACGTACTCTATTTAGACTTTAATTGAGTGATTTTATCTAAATGGAGCACATTGGGTGTTTTTATGGGGGGCGGGTGGCACGGTGGATCAGGCTGGAACGATACATGATCGATCCTATTTTGTGTGACCTGTGGGAAGTAGGTGTGATGGTCGTGGACTCGGAGGGCCTATTCCCTTGCTGCATGACAGTTTTGAAATGATTTGAAAGAGGTAATGACATGAAACTTGTATCATACTTTTAGTTTAGTATCAGGGATATAGATAAGTATGAGGGTTCAAGGAAGTATCCTGGGCATGGTAGTGAGAAACTGTCTCTGAAGTCGTTTAAACAAGAATACAACCAAGGGCTTCAGCCTACTTAACTGGATATAATTTGAGGATGTTGTGCCAGGAGGTTCAAAGTAAATATGTTATCAAAGTGTAAAGTTACCATATACTAAAGATTTTATTTTCTTGCAGGTAATTACAGGAGAGAGCAAAGAAATAGAATTTCATGAAGAAAACTGACTAACAACCAATGTGCAAAAGGCGATAAACTGCAGGTAAAAAAAAACCAGGAGTGCTTAAAAAGTGAGTGTAGGTTGCGGAATAGGAAGATAAGTCAGGTTTCAACATTACTGCTGGAACTGAAAACCAGATCTCAGAATTCCAATAAAAGAAATGAAGGACAAGATTGGTTTTGAATGCAATTCCTGTTAATTGGAATGAAAATCTGAGATGATGGCTGATTTAACTTGAAATTTTTGTCTTGGCTCTGTAGAATCTCTGCCAGGGTGTGGAAATATGGTATCACAAAGAGGAAACTAGCAGATTTTTGCTTTTTAGATTCAAACCTCAGTAAAGAAGACCTGAGGCAGTTGACCGGGAGATAGTAAAAGTCAGTTGGGGTATGCATTTGTGCAGTAGAGAGATGAACGGCTTGCTGTAGCTTGAATGTGTAAAATGTTTAAGGCTAATTAGGTTGAAAGTCAGCAACAGTAATTTGGAGTATCATTGTACAAATCCCCCTTTTCAGCTTTGCACATCTAAGATGATCTGTGTCTTAAATGTCCATTACAGAGGGGTAAATAATTTTCTCTTTCAAACCAGGGCATTCTTGTCATGTTGTCTTGGATCCTGTCTAGAGGAACACACTGCTTTCTATTGGATTTATTATTCACATGTACAGTGAAGGGTATAGATAAATATGAGGGCTTATCATACTTTATGTTGCCAGTACAATTGGAATGCTGGGGCAGTCTGCAGGTGTTGCCACACATTGCACTGCCAGCAATTAATGGTTGCGATCTTTTACAGATTTTTAATAACATGTATTGGGAAAATTTTTATATCCTTAAATTTGGTAGTTTCAATAAATCTTGTTACTTTCTCCAATTGCAGGTGAATGAAGTAAACAAAAGTGAGGAAGGATGTACATTTGGAAATGCAAAAAGTTGTCAAGGTGGGGAGCATTAAGAATAAAATGCCCTGAATATCAATTTATTTTATTTTTTTCTTCACGTTCAGCCATTTAATTATCAGTGTACTGAGTGACTGACCTGAGCAAACTTTCTCTAACTCCAGATCAAATGTGCTGTCACTTTGAATCCTGTTGTGAGGAACAGTTATTTGAATTGGTGAAATTGGGGTATTCAAGGTTGGCACAAATTTGCCATTTGGTTATTTTGTTACAATTCTACAAAAGATAAGAAATAGCAGGAGTGGGCCATCTGGTCCACTGAGCCTGCCCCGCCATTCAATAAGATCATGGCTGATCATCTGTCTGTACACTCAGCTCCATCTACCTGCCTTTTCCCAATAATTCCGACCTTCCTGAATCCTCCTTATTAACTTAAAATATATGAATAGGGGAGCGGAGTTGATGACATTATTGAATGTATTTGATTTAAGATATTGGTCCAGCCTTGTTTTGTTCTGGTTTTTTTTTAGGTTTAGTATTTAGTTTTTTTGGGGGGGGGGGTCTTTGTATTTTTTCTTTTTATTTCTTTTTTCCTCTATGATTAACTATGTTAAGAGTTTGGCCGTCTATTACACCTGTATTATTTGAAATGTTTTTTGTACATGTTTATCAGCAATAATATTCCAATCTCTCTCAATATTCTGTTTATAATTTTGGAAATTTAATAAAAAGATTTAAAAAGAAAGAAAGAACCCTTAATTCCCCTATGTAAAAATCTATAACTGTGTCTTAAATATATTTAGTGAAGAAGCCTCAACTGCTTCCCTGGGCAGAGAATTCCACAGATTCGCCACTCTGGGGGGAAAACAGTTTCTCCTCATCTCCATCCTAAATCTTTTCCCCTGAATCTTGAGGCAATGTCCCCTAGTTCCAGTCTCACCTACCAATGGAAACAACTTTCCTACTTTTATCTATCTCTTTCAAATTTTGTATGTTTCTATAAGGTCCCCTCTCGTTCTTCTGAATTCCAAGAGTACACAGTACTCCAGGTGTCCTTGAGTGAAGTATGTTAATGGGTGGTATCGAACTGGCACTGATCCTTCAAATATATTCAAGCTTTGAAATTTATAATTTCTGCGAGGTCTATTGGAGACATTCGGAAGACCTCAAATTTTAATATGAAACACTTAAATTGCAACTTACCTTTTTTACCCTCAGCTGAATTGTACAGACCAGAGCAAATTTTTAAGCGTTAAAAGCAAGACTCATCAAATTCATGCTACATCATTACAGGAATGTAATAAGGAGGATAAAAAAGGTAAGTTGCAATTTAAGTGTTTCATTTTAAAATTTTGGAACTCTTCTGAATGTCAGTGATTTAGAAGCCTTACAAGTGCTTGTCACCATTTGGCAGACTTAGCAAAATAGAATTGTCTCAGTTAAGTCATTAAATCTTTGTTTATTTAAAAATACCTTGCTATGTTCTTGTTTTAATGTCCCAAGAGGAATATTGACTGAAAATCATTTTTTAACCAATTCAGAGGTCCTGCCGTGTTTTTGATCTTTGGCAGAAATCTTAATGGATTTTTCATATTTTAAAAATGTGTAATTGTGGCACTGTACATTTTTATTTTGTAACTAGAATGCAACTTCAAAGCTTTTTACCAATACACTCTTTAACAAAAAGTCAATATCAAGGCTGAAACAAAAACTCAATGAGTAGGATTTTTAAAATTTAAACCATGCCAATTTGGACAGAAATGATAGATTGCATATGCATGGCAAAGATATCAGTCTGCTTCAAATATTAAATGCATTCATAGATTTACATCAGGAGATATAAGACTAAAATTTTGTTGTTATTACATGTTTTAAAAATCTCAATTTGCAGAGCAATGAAGTGAGCACAGAAGCAAGAGACCTGAAATCTAGATGAATGTGCTTTGAAATGATAATGCATGCCTGAAATGCCTGGTAGTTTTTAATTTGCCTTCCCCTTTATCATTGCCCATCTAAGACTAATAATGTCTTGGGTGACTAACACAGAAGGGTAGAGCAATTTCTTTCTAAAACACAAAGCAAGTGCATTGTCGTTGTTTTGGATCCTGTCGTAAGAAACATCTGCGTTCCGTTATAAGTTGCAGTTGTGTGACTGAATGAGTCCTACCTGACTTCACAGAATGTAATCTCATTTGAATGAAGGTGGGTTGGGTTGCCCTGACCTGATTTGATACCCATCTGACAGCTGTTCAGTCTTGTCTTTTTTGTATTTTCAGCATATGAAAAGCAACCCTTGGGATTTCCCTAACAAAGAATTGACAACTGAAGAGAAACTGGCAAGAGCAAGAAACTAAATGGGATTGGAAATTGTTTACATTTTGGTTTTGTAATTGGTTTGGAGCAAAATAAGGGACTGGTGGAGGAACTCAGTGCATCAGGTAGCATGATATGTTTGAAATATTGGGTTGAGGTGCAGGAACTCAATAAGCTGTGTTAACTGTCCCAAATGATGCTGCCTGACCTGAGTTCCTCTGGCATTTATCTTTTCCGATATCAAAAAGTATGATTGGTATTCTTTTGTTTAATGCTGAGTTTGCTATCTTTGGGCCATGTTTTCATATTTGGTGTATTAAAGAAAACAGCAAGTGAAAGGGGAGGCTTAGGTTTGCTACTAAATGTGAAACATTTTTAAAATTTTCTAGGGAAATTTGTCAAACCAGAAGCTGGAGCAGCATAAGTGGGAGAACATCTGTGTATTCAATGTTTTTTCAATAGTACATCAAAGCTATTTAAATGAGCCAGAGGTTCACAAAGTTTAAAAATATATAGAAAGACAAGCTGAGTAACAATTTATATATTAGAAAGAAATGCTTAACAAATTGGAGCACTGCCAGTACTACCACAGTACTATAAAACTATAATTCCTAATAGTAATTGATGGACTGCCTTCATAAGATGCTGTTGACATTTGTTCATTGCTTTTATAGCAGTCAAATTCTTAGTTTCTAGCCATTTCTAGCATCTCTAGGTTTGAAGGCTTGAAACAGCCGTGAGCAAAACAACACTGAATTGTCTTGCTCATTTCTCACCAACTACTGCTGACAAAATTCAGTACTTTGAACATAAACACACAGCTGACGCTATTTAAGAACGGTTCAGCAAGTCTTCTGCCCTAAATAAACAAGGGGAATCATGACTATTTTGACAACTTTTTTGAGTTGACCCAAATAAGCGGCTGCCCTGATAAACTGATGACCCAGTTAACCAGAATTCACTGGATTTGGACCATTTGTCTATTCCACTGGCAGTTCGATCATCCCAGAATAAGTATTTTGTATGCAACACACATCAAAGTTGCTGGTGAACGCAGCAGGCCAGGCAGCATCTCTAGGAAGAGGTACAGTCGACGTTTCAGGCCGAGACCCTTCGTCTGTTTATTTTATTAGAGCAACTGTAAGTTCATAATGTATGCGGTGTTTCTGATTGCATCTAGTTTTGTTTGAATTTTAATTGAATTCAGAATAATTCATTTAAACTGGTTCTTTCACCAATCCAATCTATCTTGCTCTTATGTTTTTTAAATGATGCCTTTTTAAAGTTGCCCATTGCTGAAGTGTCAAGTGCATATATGGGCAGACACAGCCTTTTTGTAAGATCAGTTCTTAAGGAACTGCAAAGTGGCCAATAGTGATTCAAGGGAATGCAGTTGCACATTAGTAGAATAGCAACATTCCATCTAAATGTGATCTTGAGATGCAGTGTTCGGTTCATTTTTGTACTTGTGTCTAAGAGTCCAACACTTAACCCTCTGACTTTTGAGGCTTGAGAATTGCCTGCCATAGTTAGTAAATTATGAGCTGCTTGCTGTGAACCATGATCATATTAACTTGTGTAGAAAATACGCACTTAAATCAGGGAGTTTGCATTTGTAGAAAATGTTTTGTGATTTTCTGTAATGCAAAATTTGTTGGAGTTGTAGAATTTTTAAAATATATTTCATGAGAAAATTCTTCATTTTGAGATTTGAATGTTGTAGGGGTGTTCCATTACTTCTGTAATGCAGTTGTCACCTGTAAAAATAACCTCCAGTTTGTCAGAAGTTAGTTCTTATTAAGGGAATTGTGATTTTGTATTTTTGAACATTCCTTTGTATATTATATGTAATGTTTTGATTAGTTTACTTTAAAATAAGAATAAATCAATGCTGCTGTCTCTACGATCTTCGTGTTTCCTCCTAATTGCAAAGATATAGATTAGTGGGTTAATTGGTCACACGGCTTGTATGTGGTTGTTGGGTTGGAGGGGCCTGTTACTGTGCTATACAGGTATCTAATTAAAAATAAGTATTGACCTATTGGAAAATCTGGTAGTGGAATAAATTGCTACCTACAGAATATTGCTGATGGCACAATTATGCCATGGAGTGGTCTGTCAAGGAAAGAATGGATGGGTTGGGTACTCAATGTTTACAGAAGTTGTTCTTAAACTTAAATTATTGCAGCTTGATATTCTTGAGCTAAACAAGCAGGTATGATGTGAGAGTGGACATGTGGGAAGTTTTGCTCTCCTAGCTTTACTCTGCTTGATATAGCTCCATTTGTTACAGTGGGGATGATGTAGTTACTTGAATCTGGCAGAAGATGCCTGCAGCAATTGACAAATCTATTCTGCTGGTCTCGTGCTTATCTACATGTAGGGGCTGCCTCTAAGTTGGATCTTGGTAACCTTGGGAGGGTCTCTACAGTGTTGCCAATAGATTTTAACTTTATAAAGACAGCAAATGGAGGAAATATTCATTTTGGTTAGGCCACCCATGGGAGAGATGCCTCAAATGATTTTCATTTCAGCTCCTATGAAGATCAGTTGATGACAATGAGTAGATGGAATGCTGGGTGCAATTAAATTAACATGCAAGGCTTGAAGCATAGACTGGGTTAAGAAAACATAGATGAAGGGTCGATCTAAAGTGTCCACTTTTCTCTAGGGGTCTTGACTGACACTGTTTGTCCAAAACTTGTGCTATTTAATTGCTGATCATTGACTAAATACGCAATGCTTCTGGCGTGTGTTGGAGTACTCTAGTGAAATACCATTTGGTACTGGTTGGTAAATTGTAAATTTTAATACTGTTGGGTGGAACATATTTCGGAAAAGGTTGGTGATCTGAAAGAATAACTTGATCTGGTTGACATGCTGAGATGTATACAAACCAGAAACAACTAAATTTATCACTGAACAAATTAGAAAAAAAATCATTAATTCAGTTGAAAGGACTTGTTCGTTCAGCTTGCAACATGAAGGATAAGCTGTAAACATGTAGGAATGTGCTTTAATGCATTGGCCTATTAAATTACTGTGCTTTATTGGTAGCTTTGAAGTAAATAAAGACTGGGGCTGCAGTTTATGCTGGAGTATATATGCTAAGAGCATTATGAACCAGTGTTAATGAGGTCTCAGATAATGGATGACCAACGGGAAAAGTAAGGAGTTGCAGTAGACCGGGAGTGCGGGGGTCTCCTGTGACCATTTGTCTACAATATTTTGGATACTGTTTAGCAGGGTGGTAATGGCTTTTCAGAGAACTAGCAGTCTAATTGGCTTTGCACAGCAGGAGAAGGTGGGATCTAGGACAGCTGTAGTGACATGATGAGACAATGATTTTGGTTGTGAAGGGGAATTTGGGAACCTTTGTTCTCTCCATAGTCAAGATGTCTGGTTGCTTTGGGGAGGGAGAGCAGCAGCAGGTCAATGTAAGCTGCTACAGATGACATTGGTAGGTAAAGGGATGAATGTGGTTCTGCAGTGTGCCTACAAAGGAGTTGGCCAAGAGGTTGAAAAGCAAGTGATTGGTCTTATCTCAAATAAGAGGCAGCCTGCAGAGAAGTCATCAGCCTGACAGTGGTCAAGAAAACAAACTCTCCTTCAATGTCATAAACACAAAGGAGCTGGTTATGGACTACAGGAGGAATGGAGACAGGCTAGCCCCTATTGACATCCATGGATCTGGTGTTGAGAGGCTGAACAAGTTCCTTAACACAATAGTGCCTCTTTCACCTCAAGATGGTTGAAAAAGTTTGGTATGGGCCCCCAAATTCTACAAACTTTCCACAGTAGCACAATTGGGAGCATCACTGGCTGGTATGGGAACTGTACTTACCTCAATTGCAGGACTCTGCAGAGAGTGGTACGGACAACCCAGCGCATCTGTAGACGTGAACTTCCCACTATTCAGGGCATTTACAAAGACTGGTGTGTAAAAGGGGCCCGAAGGATCATTGGGGACCCGAGTCACCCCAATCACAAACTGTTCCAGCTACTATCATCCAGGAAACAGTAAACCACAGCATAAAAGCCAGGACCAACAGGCTCCAGGACAGCTTCCACTAAGCCATCAGGCTGCTTAACTCATGCTGACGCTGTATTTCTATGTTATATTGACTATCCTGTGGTACATATTATTTATTAAAAAGTGCACATTCAGATGGAGATGTAACATTAAGATTTTACTTGTGTATATGAAGGATGTAAGTAATACAGTCAGTTCAATGTAATGTAAACCTGTACAGAATGAGCAGAGGAACCAATGTCCAGGGAGGGAAATTTGTTAGAGACTAATATAACAAAGATGTGGGATCCAAAGAATGTATGAGAAAGTTGAAGCAAATATAGAAGTCAGAACAAGCAAGTAAGCAGGAAAGGTTGGTGGGCGGAAATACATTCATTGCAAGGAAAGCTTGGGGTTAAGGCAAATGAACAGCCTGAGTAGGCACCTGGGATTTTGAAGTAGCTAATACAGAAATGTGGCTGAGGGATGGACAAGATTAGCCACTGTTCCAAGGTACAAATACTGGCCTGATAGCAATGGAGATAAATGAGGTTGGTGAGTTTTTGGTCAGGGAGGACATAATGGCAGTACTTGGGACATTACTGGTGGGAATGTCCAAAGAGACAGTATGGGTAGAATTTGGAAATGGGGTGGTCTTTAGGATTGTTCTATAATTACCCCCACCCACTGCAAGTAGCAGGAATTGCAGGAGTGGAGATGTAAAAATGATGTTTCAATAGTGGATGATTTTTACCTTTTCTAATAGTAACTGGGGCTCTTGCTGTGTTAAGAAATTGGGGCAGAATTTAAGTGCAAGTTTTCAAGCATGGATATTCTGGTCATTGATTTCCAGCTGCGTTTGAGTTAACATACAGCAGCTTCTTTCAGAAGAAAAACTCTACATCAAATGCTAGTTTTTCTCAACAGGTGACAATTCTGGAATTTTCTGTTTTAATTGCATGTCTTCACAGCTACTGCCATATCTGATGTGTAACGTAACCTTGTTCTTAATCTAGTCAAGAATTTTATGCCTATATCCAATACTTTAGCAGAAATAGCCCTATGCAAGAGTGATAATGTGCATCAGAGTTTGGGAGCAAACACAATGCCCATAGTGCCTGGAGTTTTGAGTCCAGCATGTACAAAAATGTTTTCTTCTCTGCAACCAGTGCTAGTGCAATATGATCTGCAGCCAGCCCATGTGTAATTGATAGCTTCTGAGCAGCTGGGCATGTGGAAGTTCATGTCATTGACAATTTCTGATACCAGGGTGTCCTCTTTTAAAAGAACTGAAAGGTTTGCATGTTTAAGGGATGCAAAGTATTGTTTAAAAATAATTGCAGTGTGCATAAATACCTTATTTGTAAGGTAATATTGGAACCTATGCTACGCACACAATGTGCTGGATGTACTCAGCAGGCCAAGCAGCATCTATGGAAAAGAGTAAACTGTCCTGATAAAGGGTCTCGGTCTGAAACATCAGCTGTTTACTTTTTCCATAGTTGCTGCCTGGCCTGCAGAATTCCTCCAGTGTTCTGTGTGTTGCTTGGATTTCCAGCATCTGCAGATTTTCTCATGTTTTTGGGATCTCTGCTGGATTAATTACCTTATGTAGAAAAGGGAGGGTAACTTAGGTTCTATAACTTGTGCTGCTTTAAGTTTTAAAAAGTTTAATCTTAAGCTTATCCTCTGAGCTGCAGGTGACAAGCAGGCATGGAACAGCAAAGATGATTTAGGGTTTTCGTGGTGGATTCACCAATACTGCCATCCTACAAGACTGCTCTAAAGAACAATTATTCTAGGAGCTGTTAGCAATATAGAAACATAGAAAACCTACAGCACAATCCAGGCCCTTTGGCCCATAAAGCTGTGCCGAACATGTCCCTACCTTAGAACTACCTAGGCTTTACCCATAGTCCTCTATTTTTCTAAGCTCCTTGTAGCTATCCAGAAATCTCTTAAAAGACCCTATCGTTTCTGCCTCCACCACCACCATCGGCAGCAAATTCCACACACTCACCACTCTCCGCATAAAAAAAACAACTTACCCCTGACATCTCCTCTGTACCTACTTCCAAGCACCTTAAAACTATGCCCTCTTGTGCTAGCCATTTCAGCCCTGGAGAAAAGCCTCTGACTATCCACACAATCAATGCCTCTTATTTATCTTGTACACCTCTATCAGGTCACTCTCATCCTCCGTCACTCCAAGGAGAAAAGGCAGAGTTCACGCAACATATTCTCACAAGGCATACTCCCCAATCCAGGCAACATCCTTGTCAAACTCCTCTGCACCCTTTGGTCACCTCTATAGGAAGGGTTTCTATGCCCTTCCTATAGAGGTGACCAAGTTGAGCACAGTACTCCAAGTGGGGTCTGACCAGGATCCTATATAGCTGCAACATTACCTCTCAGCTCTTAAATTCAGTCCCACGATTGATGAAGGTTAATGCACTGTAAGCCTTCTTAACCACAGAGTCAACCTGCACAGCAGCTTTGAGTGTCTTATGGACTCGGACCCCAAGATCCCCTGGATCCTCCACACTGCCAAGAGTCTTACCATTAATACTATATTCTGCCATTATATTTGACCTGCCAAAATAAACCACCTCACACTTATTTGGGTTGAACTCCATCTGCCACTTCTCAGCCCAGTTTTGCATCCTATCAGTGTCCCATTGTAACCTCTGATAGCCCTCCACATTATCCACAACACCCCCAACCTTTGTGTCACAGCAAATTTACTAACCCATCCCTCCACCTCCCCATCCAGGTATGTCCAACATTTTACTGCTCTATCCTGAAAAATTCTGAAACAACTATGATAGAGTTCACGTAGCGTATGGCTTGAGGTTTCGGTGTGGGGTTCAGATATTGGTTACTTCTGTGGTTGTATAGAAGCTAGGGCATTGGCAATCTAAGGTGCATGAAATCAGACAGCAAGTTGAAACTGAGCTAGCTATTACTTTTAGGAAAGTTAGGCTCTGGACGTTGCACAACATATTCTGCAAGGTGATACTGATCTTTGAGATTACATGTAGACTTCATGGGACTCCCAGTGCACCCGCTTCCACAATTGGTTTCTGTCAGGTACTGCAGGTTGCCTCTGTAGTCATCATTCAGTTCTGCATCAGAAATGAGTGGCAACCTGGTCCTCTGGGATGCAATAACCATGCTATCCTTTTCCTCCTCCATTGGTCTATTTGGTAGGTAACTTGCCATATATCGATCTTGTCACAATTATCCTCCGGTATTGCCAGTATCAAAGCTTGCACTTGGCAATGTTAAAAGTGGTATCGCTCTATTTACTTTCGCTCTTCAGCGCTGGCTATTTTGCAGTGCTTGATCATAGAAAAAAGAGGCACTAGTACGTAGTTGGGGATTAGGTGTTGAAATTCGTAAAGCAGAGGAAACTGAGACAAGGATGAAGTGTGTGTATGAAGAATTAGATATTAAGATACTGCTACAACCTTTGACTTGGTCCCCACTGTTAGCCATACATTCTTGGGGCAATTTCAATTATAGTGAGCATGGTTTCTGATGCAGGACAAAGTGCAGCCATTCCAGATGCTTATCAGTTAACTGTTTCTAGAGCTGACCCATTTTCTCCACAAAAGGGTAATGTTTATTGGTGTGGCATAATGTGCTTGGTTGATATGTTAGTGAATAATCACAATGCTTTCAAAATGGAAATGTAGAGCTTGCAACAAGGCTAAATTGAGGGTGCATTAAAGCAAATAAAACTTGGCTCAGACTGGTTAATAGATTGTTGGTAGGTGTGTGGGGCTGTGGTGCATTGGGACCAGTGTCCAGGGCCAGGACTAATACTACAGTTGTCGGGATGCTAGCATTTACAGACACTGATCATTGAACCTTATTGAGTTATATTTCTATACTTGAATCTTTGGAGCATGACTCTTGGCACTGATTGAAATAACTTTCTTCTCCCCTGTTCTGCAGCTGGAAAATTCTGATTTGCTGTGGGCATGTGATATATTAATAATCTCTTCCAACAAATGCCTCCAGTAGAGTGCCAGAAATTGGTGCTATTGCTGAATGTCTCTTGGGTTAGCATATCTTGAAATTGTGTAAGCATCTTTTTCAGCATGAAGTATTGAGAATATGTATAAACGACCATGCAAGTCTGTCTCCAAACTTGTCCACTCCCAAAGTCTGGAGAGACCAGAAGCTCCAGGTGCTGGAATCTAATGCAACAAATGTGATTCTGTATCACCGTTGCGGGTCAAGCAACATCTTTGGAGGGAAATGCAGACACTTCATCAGCACAGAGAGATAACCCATATAAAAAGGTAAAGGGAAAAGTGGAACAAGAGCTGACAAGTGTTAGGTGGATCCAGGTGAGGGGTGATAGGCAAATGGAGCAGGAGTGGAAATAGCAAGAGGCTGAAGTGATTGGTCTAGGTGACAAAGGTTACAGATCATAGAATCTGATAGGGAAGGGCCCAGTGGATACAGTGTGCGGGTAATGGGCAGTACGTCTGGGTGGAGTAGGGGGAAAAAACGGGGTGATGGGGCGTGAATTCCAGAAAGCCATGATGGATGGAGTGCATGTGCTCAGCAAAGTGGTCACCTAATCTGTACCCAGTCTCACTAATACAGTACAGGCCACATCAGGAGCATTGAATGCAAAGAGCTGGAAGAAATGCGTATGAAAGTCTGCCTCACCTGGAAGGGCTGTTTAAGGCACTGTATGGAATTGAGGGAAGAGGGTTAGGGGAGGGTTTCATCTCCAACAGTTAGGAGTATGTCCATGACAATCAGCGAATGATGAACAGTTGAGGGAGTCACAGAATGAGTGGTCCCTGCTGTAAAGGGGTGGAGAGGCAATGACTCTGGTTACTGGCCATTTTAATTCTCCCCATTCCCACATGGTGAGAATCCACTTCAAGGTGAGTCTTCGTGTAAAACATAGGAGTCATCATCATCATCAGGTGCCGTGCCCAGTTTGAGCTTTGACTGCATTGGCCCACACACTCCTGTTTTGGGTCAAGTGGATCAATTAAATATAGGAATAGCACCTTCAATTCCACCAAGGTAGTTTATAACAAGATACACTAAGAGACTCTTAGATAAGCACATGCACAAAAGAAAATGGAGGGCTATGTGGAAGGGAAAGGTTAGATTGATCCTGGAGTAAGTGAAAATGTTGGCACAACATCGTGAGCTAAAGAGTCTACTGTTCTATGTTTTAAGCTCTTAACATAAAAGTATGGAGATATTGCTGAAAGCAGTTGGTTTTCTTTTCATCTACAACCAAATTCAAAGCTTTTAAAATCTATGCACAGTACATCCTGAGGATAATTATCAGTGCAGCATTAAATTTTCATCTTGAATGATTAAAGCACTAGGGGGAATTAATTACATCAGATTCACTTAGCCTTTCAAAAATAATCTCCTTTTGACTTTCTGTCATTTAATTGTTCGTGTATTGCCAGACGACAATTGTATGAGGATAATTCTAGTCTCTGAATTTAGGCATTGAATTATTTTTTAGATCGTCCACTTTAAACAAATCCTCTTGGTTTTGGAGAGTGACGATAAAATTACTTATATCTATTAGCAATTAAACTAAAATTACCTTAGATAATTGGGGTTTTATATTTGAATCTGCTTTTTTCAAGAATTTTTCATTACTTAGGTCAGAATATACAGAAAAAATAACTTTCTTACTAGACTATTATATAATATTTCCTTTGGTAATGGGTTCACTTTTTACCAAAGTTGTGACAAGTTTTGAAAAAGTGCTTTCTACAACTTCCAATGGATTCATTTAGTGAAAACATTTCTCTGCTGTTAGAATTCAGCTTGTATTTGCTTTAGGTTTTACTATTATTGAGCCTTCCTGTCAGCTAGTCTTAACAAATCCATTAAGTTGACTTTGAGGTGTGGCTGAGTCAATGAGATCCACATGTTAGGACCCGCTGCATAATTGCTCCAAGTCTAATACAAACAGCCTTTTCTCTTCTCATAGCCTTTTAGAAAGAGTTGACACTTGCTGTAGTACAGATCTGAAAGTGTCAGCTGCCATCTGGTATTTTCCGCAGTTGGCCATTATTGATGAGCGAGCCTTGACATAGTGTCAGCAGATTACTTGACCATAGGGGATTTGAGCATTTCCTGCAAAAGGCTGATGAATTGCCTTCAGGGTTAAGAATTCTGAATGATTTTCTCTTCCTTAACTCAGAGCACCAAAGAAAATAGTAATTCCACTGATGGTGCAGATTAAAGGCGTTTGGCACAGGATTAAATATCACAAGGCCACAAGGAAATAGGAGGAGTAAACTACCTGGCCCCTCTAACCTGCTCCACCATCCAATATGATCATAGCTGATCTTCCACAGGGTCTTGACTCTTCCTCTGACAGATCCAGAGCCTCCAATTCTTTGCTCTTCCAAAAAAATTCTCATTCATCTTTAAATACCCCAGCATGCAGAGTAAAGAATTCCAGAGCTTCACCAGACTCTGCAAGAAGTTCTGACACACCTCTGTTTTAAATGGCCATATCCTTATCTTGTAGGATCCTTGTTTTAGATTCTTAACCTGTCATTACCCCTTAGCATCTTGTATATTTTAATATTAACCTTTATTATGCTAAATACAAAATGATACAAATCTGATTTTCGTATAGTCACTTGGGATAGAACCTTATCACAGGAATTAGCCTAGTGAATCTCTTGGATTGCCTCCAGTGCTAATATATTCTTTTTTGGTGCGCAGTATTTCAGGTATGTGCCTTATGAATATCCTGAGTACTTTGAACAGTTCTTCCTCATGTCATTTGTCTTCCTAACCACTTGCTCCACCTGCCTGCTCATTTTTTTTTGATTCATGTACAAGAACACCTGGATTCTTTCTGTACTATTTTCATCTGTAATCTTCTTCCAACGGCATGATCGTCTGCCTTTACATTCCTCTTAAAAGGGCAATTAATGAAATCGTTCCATTCGTGAGAACCTTGAATGAGGGGACATAATTGCAACAGAAGGGGTTGGTCATTGAAAACTAAGGTGTTTAGGAATTACGGTACACAGATTAGTGAATCTCCAGAACAAGAGGGTTGTGGAAGCCAGAACATGAGGTTTTTGGAGAGGGATGAGGAAAGTACATTTTTGAAAGATTTGGGGAATTGAGAGTTATGGGATATTGCTGCAAAAGAGATGCGACAAGGAGCAGATTAAATTGCATGGTGGATTTGAAGGGTCAAATGGCCTAACCATGCTTCTATTTTCTTTGTTCTTTGTTACATTAACAAGATTGTATAAGGAAGATGGCTCCAGTGAACAACGTGACCAAAGGCAACTTCCTTCAGATAGTTAATGAAATTACTACTTTTACTGCCATCTCTTCCAGATACAATTCTGCTACTATTGGAAACTGAGATTTGCATTTTGGTGTGTTTTCGGACTGATTGAGCAACCTTCTGTGTTGTTGTCTCCAAGGGTGAAGTTTTGAGCAGAGTGTATGACCTGGAGGCCAAGAAGCCTGGAGCCCATGACAAACTCCATTTCTCGCTGACTAAAGCGGTGAGCAAGATTGAAATTAACGAGGATGAGAGCGGAAGGTGAGTGGGTGTTTACCGCCCTCTGCCTGCATTTGACCGGACTCGCTCACCGCGGCAGGAGGAAGGTACCTGCGCGTGATCGGTCTTTCTCTCTGCTCCCGGAGGGTGGTGCTGGAGTTTTGGGTCTTGAGCAAGTTTTGATGCAATCGATGAATTGGACTTTTTCATTTCTGGTTACTCTCTTCTATTACTGTTTTGTGTGATTTTGATCGGGGCAGACTGGCTCTGTGACCTGGAGTTAATGAGTGACAATGTTAAATTGAACTGGACTAAACTAAGCATCCCTCGACTGTTTAAATGACTGATGTTTTACATTTTGTTTCTCGCTCATTTTTTGCGGTTTGCGCGATTTGTTCTTTTTGCGCATTAGGTGTATGATGTTTTCTTTGAATGGGTTCCGTAGTTTTCTTTTGTTTCATGGTTGTCTGTGGGAAACCAAATCTCAGGATTGTTTACTGCATACAAACTTTGATAATGTAATTTGAATTTTTGAAATGGCTATTTGTAATGTACTGAAAGAAAAAGCCAGCAGTAGAAAGGTGTCAGCTGTTCCCCTGTTTGGTGTTACTGTTGCAGGCTGGAAAGTGTTAGAGGGGTTTTGGTGCATTTTCACCTGCAAGATAAATGGGCTGAATCTTGCTGAACTTAATTGATTGAATACTTGAATTCACAACCACATTTTTCACCCACTAGGACTGTTTCCTAAATATATAGGGTGGCGCCAGTTGGCCTTTGGACCTAACAGCTATGCTGTACTGTGATTAGGCTTCAAGTGGCGTGTCCCAAGGCTCCACATTGGAATGCCCAGATGCCCTTTGACAGCTATCTAAGCCCTTTGAACAGTTTTAAACCCATCTGATAGAAACATTTAAAACTTATTAAAACAGCTTTAAATAATCAATTCAACCTTCTACTTGAACAAGAAGCAGGGTGATCTCCTGAGAGGTCAATGCAGACTGAGAAGGGTTGAGAGGCATAATAAATCAGCCATGATCAAATGGTGCAGTATCAGCCATGATTATACTGAATGGCGGTGCAGGCTCGAAGGGCCGAATGGCCTACTCCTGCACCTATTTTCTATGTTTCTAGCTCTGATGGGCCAAATGAACTAATTCTTATGGGCTTGTGGTCAAATATTATTTAAAAAATGCTATTCTGGTGAGAATGATATCCCTCCAATGTTCAAACCACAAACGAGAAAATCTGCAGATGCTGGAAATGCGAACAGCGCGCACAAAATGCTGGAGGAACTCAGCAGGCCAGGCAGCATCTATGGGGAGATAAAAGTACAGTCGACATTTTGGCCTGTCCTGTTGAGTTGCTCCAGCATTTTCTGTGTGTTCTTCTAATGTTAACTTTTCAATTGCATTCCTCAGTTGTTAAATGTCTGATCTGAACTGACTTTGTTCCTTTTCACAGGTAACAGAATTATGAAGGGGTTTAACAACGCTTTACCTTTATTGAAAGGTTAAAATTAGTTTTCATTTGGAAGGAGGGGGGTTTGGTAGGAAGAATAGTATTTCTTTCACTTTTGAATGTTGCACTATCAGTGACATCGTAGAATAAACGGTATTCAAAAAGGGAAGGAACTGATGTCCAAAAAAGACATTTGTTACATCTCCATCTCATCAATTGTCTATTTTTCTACCTTTGACTTCATGGATTATGAATGTAAAAACAGCCCTTATAGGTGTAATTGTTAGAAGATAAGTTTGTGACAGATTTGCTTCACTGACAAGCTTTGATGTGAAATTTGCCACTTTTTTTTTTGCCGTCCAAGAATACTTGTTCAGTCATTGAAATAACATGTTATATAGTAAAGTATGTCACTCAGTAGTTTTTGTAGCTGACAGCTGATAGATCTGTATGGCATGTTTTTATCATCTGATAAATTTCCTGACTGCAAAAACTTGAGTTCAGTTGATAAGTTAGATGATAAATTGGGGTTTATTATTTCTAGATCTTAAATTGTAAGAACTTGTTCACTTGTGGAATGTTAGTTTAAAGATATGCAGAAGATTGTTAACAATTTTGTATATGGAGCATGACTGAGTTTTGTTCATAATACTAATATTTTAAGATGTATTTTAGTGTACTTCTGCCTGTTCTTTACCTAGAAAAAAAGTTTAATACCTTTGAGAAATTATAGCAAACTACTGCAGGACTTTAAACATAAGAAAGCTTAATGTCTTAATTTGAAAAGCAATGATTATTGGTGATGTGGCAGTTGTATGCAAGAGGTGTAGTGAGTTGGAGAAAGGAATATTTTCCTCATTTGCTTTGAAAACTGGCAGCCTGGGGACATAATGTTAAGGGATATGGGTAGGAGAGTTTTCTAATTAATTGCTGTGGACCATAATAGCAAGATGCACTATAGCAATTCACAATCCTGTCTTTGTTGTTCCCCAAACCTATGACCTCACCATCTGGTAGAACAAATGTGTAGAAATTGCACCCCTTGCTAATTTCCCATTCCAGTCACATGTCAACCTGACTGAAATATTGTTCTTCCTTCATTGTCTATGCTGCAATCCTTGAACTCCCTACCCATCAGCACTGAGGGAATAATTTTACATGCCTGATTCAAGAGAATGGATCCCAAGCAATCCACAAAGGCAATTAGGAATGGCAGAAAAATGGCAATCTTTGCCTATATCCAATAATGTTCTTGAATTTTAACTTCGCTAAATTTTGAATTTCTGGAATCCTTCAAATATATAAAGGTTCTACATTTTCTCCCCATTCTTGCTTGTTTACTTGAGAAAAAGAATTGCATTAAGAATGCGGAGATATTAAGTCAATTTACCAAAGGTGACTCCAAGCTCTTCCTGGATCTTCCCTATTTTCCTCTGATATGGAAAAGGTACTGCTCAATGATCCCTTAGCTGCACTCAAACACAGCTTCCTCCCCACCGCAGTGGAAGCATCTTCACTAGAAAAATGGCTACAATTCATGAGGATGTCTCACTACCTCCTTGAGAGCAATTAGAGCTGGTTAATAAATGCAGGGTTAAATTAAAAAGCAAATACACCCTGCAGAAGTTGTCAGTCAGCTGCACACTAAGTCATTAATGAGACTTCAAATTAGCTAAGATCCAATCATACCACAAACAGAGTCCCAGAATACATCATAGGAATGTAGAAAGTCATGCACTTTGCTAAAAGGAATAAAGGCATAGACTATTTTCTAAACAGAGAGCGAATTCAGAAATTGGAGGTGCAAAAGTACTTGGAACCCTAGTGTAGGGTCCCCTAAAGCTTAACTTGTGGCTTGAGTTGGTAGTAAGGAAGACAAGCACAATGGTAACTTTCATTGTTAGAATGTAAAAGCAAGGATGTAATGCTGAAACTTTATAAGGCATTGGTCAGATTGCATTTGGAGTATTGTGAACTGTTTTGGGCACTGTGTCTAAGAAAGGATGTGTTGGTATGGAAGAGGATCCAGAGGAGGTTCATGAGAATAATTCCAGAATGAAAGTGTTAACATATGAAGAGTGCTTGATGGCTCTAGGTTTGTACCTGCTGGAGTTCAGAAGAATGAAGCGGGGGGGGGGGGGGCGGATCTTATTGAAACTTTTCAAATATTGAAAGGCTGACAGAGTGGACGTGGAGAGGATGTTTCCAATGGTAGAAGGGTCTAGGACCAGAAGGCGCAGCCTCAGAATAGGAAGATATCCCTTTAGAACAAGAATGAAGAGCAATTTCTTTCGCCAGAGGGTGGTGAATCTGTGGAAATCCTTTCCACAGTCAGCTGCAGAAGCCAAATGATTGGGTATATTTGAAGCCAAGGTCAATGGGCTTGTGATTAGTAAGGCACTAAAGGTTACAAAAAGAAGGCAGGAGAATGTGATTGCGAGGGGGCAATAAATTGGCCATGTTCGAATGATAGATTAGACTCAGTGGTCTCCTACATTTCATGGTCTTGTGCAGACAGATGTGATCATTAAAGACATCATAGCCCGACTGGCCCATTGCTGTGCTGTACTGTTCTCATTTCTAACTTTGGGAGATAGTTGTGGAGCTTTAGTTCAAGGTATGGCTGATTCTTTAACCTCATACCTGGAGGGTTTGATTTTTGAGGATCTCTTTACTCAGGATCAATAGTTGGATCTTATTTCACGTTGTAAGCAGTCAGTTATTCGACTTAATTGTTGAAGATTCCTTTTCCTCAGCGCCATTTTGCTTCGCTTTTGCCTGAATCTTGTGCTGCCACAGTAGGATTAGATTTTTCTCTGAAGATTAATGAGAAGCAGCAGGTCATAAGATCATAGAAATTTGTGGCTGTAATTGAAACCCTCATGCCATGTCTGTATTACCCAAAAAAAGAGACATGGGTTAATCACACAACCTGTCTCTGCTGCTGGATTGCTATTTAAAGTAGAAAGTATGGCGAGAGATGTACCAGCATTCAGCCTGGCCATTCTCAACAGAACAGAGCTCCTTGCTCCACTAATTGCACCACGAATACACCAGAAGCTGTATTGTCTGCCTGCTCCCCAGGTGCTGAAGCTGTTGTATCACTAGGTGAGCATGGCTAACTCACCACAGCCTGCCAATCAAACATCTTGCTCTCTTGCTGCTATCTGCAGGGGGATTTTTGGCCATTATAGCAATGAGAACTTACCAATGTTTAATTATTTTAAAGAGATTCGTTTCTCCAGAGGTATTTGTATGCCAGAAACCACATGTGTGCAAAGTTGAATTGGCTCTGCTGATCCAAAGAACTCAAGAGAAAATTCAGTGAACTCGCGAAAATGATGGTGAATTTTCAGGAGAAATGTGTTGAACATTCACATAAGTGAAAAAAATTCTCAGCATTCTGCTATATTTTGAAGATTCAGATGTGAATTTGATAAATCACCAATTTTCAGCCAAGTGGCTACATCAGAATTAGTTATTGCAATGCCTATTATGCATACAAATCAGGAATAAGTAGATGGTGGAGTTGCTTAGCAAGTTGGAGACATCTATGGAGAGAATCCATTAACCTTTCAAATAATAAACTTTCAGTTTTACCAGCATTCATCAGGCATATATCTGCTGTTGCTCAGCCTGCTGAGTTCTTCCAGCAGATTGTTTGTTGCTCCAAATTCCAGCATCTGCAGCCTTATATAGGAGACTTAATACCATATCTGTTGACGACAATATTTCGCTGATGATCAACACTAGTAACTTGGTCCCAACATATCGATGCAGCTATAAAGAAGGCAAGACAGCGACTATACTTCATTAGGAGTTTGAAGAGATTTGGTATGTCAACAAATACACTCAAAAACTTCTATAGATGTACTGTGGAGAGCATTCTGACAGGCTGCATCACTGTCTAGTATGGGGGGTGGGGGGTGCAGACACTGCCGCATAGGACCATAAGAAGCTGCAGAGTGTCGTAAATTTAGTCAGCTCCACCTTGGGTACTAGCCTACAAAGTACCCAGGACATCTTTAAGGAGAGGTGTCTCAGAAAGGCAGCATCTATTAAAGATCTCCAGCACCCAGGGCATGCCCTTTTCCCACTGTACAGAAGGAGGTACAGAAACCTGGAGCCACACACTCAGCGATTCAGGAACAGCTTCTTCCTCTCTGCCATCCGATTCCTAAATGGACATTGAACCTGTGAATACTACCTCACTTTTAATGTTATTTCTGTGTTTGCACAATTTTTAATCTATTCAATATACATGTACTTTTATTTATTTATTTTTTCTTCTCTCTCTCTCTCTCTCTCTCTCTCTCTCTCTCTCTATATATATATATATATATTGTATTGAACTACTGTTGCTAAGTTAATGAATTTCATGACACATGCTGGTGCTAATAAACCTGATGCTGGTTATCTGTCAATGAGCATGGAGACAGAGAATTTCACAGTGTGATTCAGCAACAAAAATACTGACACTTGCATTCGGGTAACGACATGGTTATACTTAACACATATTGACAATGTTTTTTATAGACCTACTAGTTCATATCAGAATCAAGTTTAATAGCACCGGCAAAGATGGTGATATATATTTTAAAAGGGGAAGAATAGTGAGGTAGTGTCCATGGGTTCATTATCCATTCAGAAATCTGGTGGAGGGGAAGAAGCGGTTCCTGAAATGTTGATCATGTCTCTTCAGGCTCCTTTACTGCCTCGACGGTAGCAGTGAGAAGAGGGCATGTCCTGGGTGATGGGGGTCCTTAATGATGGATGCTGATTTTTTTTTCTTTGAAGGTATCCTCTGCTGGGGTGTCTAGTACCTATGGTAGACTGGCTGCAACTTTCTGCAGTGTTTTCTCCCCCCAATCCTCTGCAGTGGCCCCTTCATACCAGATGATGATACAAAGAGAATGCTCTCCATGGTACATCTCCAGAGATCTGCGAGAGTCTTTTTTGACATACAAAGTCCTCTCAAACTTCTAATGAAATATAGCCACTGCCATGCCTTCTTTGTAATTGCATCAGTATGTTGGGCCAGGATAGATCCTCAGATCGGGAGCTTGGAACCGCTCACCGTTTCCACTGCTGATCCCTTGAGGACTGGTGTGTGCTCCCTCGACTTCTTGCTGACTCTGCAATCAACTCCTTGATCCTTATGCTGAGCGCAAGGTTGTTATTGCAACACTACTCAACCAGCTGATCTGTCTTGCTCCTGTATGCCTCCCCGTCACCCTCTGAAATTCTGCCAACAATAGTCCTTGGCAAATTTATAGATGGCATTTGAGCTGTGCCTTGCTACATGGTCACTGGTGTAGAGCAGTGGACTAAGCACGCATCCTCAGGGTGTGCCAGACTTGATTGTCAGTGAGGAGGTGACATTATTTCCAATTTGCACAAACTGTGGTCTCCGGGTGAGGAAGTCGAGGATCCAGTTGCAGAGGGGGTACAGGGGCCCAGGTTTTGGAGCTTATTGATTAGAAATGAGGGTATGATTGTGTTGAACACTGAGCTGTAATTAATAAACAGCAGCCTGACATAGGCATTATTATTGTCTAGGCAATCCAAGGCCTAGTGGAGAGCCAGTGAGATTGCATCCACTGTAAACCTATTGTGGTGATGGGGAAATTGCAGTGGGTCTATGCCCATGCCTAGGAAGGAACTGATTCTAGCTATGACCACCTTCTCAAAGCACTTCATTACAGTAGATGTGAGTGCCACTGGGTGACAGTCATTGAGCCAACTCTCCCTGTTCTTGGGTACTGGTATGATTGTCACCCTTTTGAAGCAGGTGGGAGCCTCTGACTGCAGCAGTGGGAGACTGAAAATGTCCTTGAACACGCCAGCCAGTTAACTCCTGCATAGCTAACATGATATTATGGAGCAAAGTAACATGGATCAGTGATGAAATTTGTCATTACTTTCAACTTGCTAACATTTGGTCTATTGACAAAAAAGATATATGAAGATGAGGGTTTCAGACCTACCCTCCTATATGCTTCTAATCAACACTGTCTGAAGCAGGAATCTCAAGACATGGAAAATACCACCAGTGCTGCCTGCTCACAATCTTCTGTAGTTGCTTGAAAGATGTGAGCTAATATCCTTGTTTTCTCTCAGCACTGAGGACTACCATCCATCTAACTGTTGGCCCACGCTTGTTCTATTTGACAACTGCCAATGCTGTATTCCCATTACTGTATCCCCCACACCCGTGCGTGAAGCAGGATCTCATGTACAGAGGGTCTGCAGCACTGAACCCACCCCATGTCATAGAACATCAATGTACAAATTAAAAACCACTTTTTCAGTGCTTTGTAATCATAAAATTAAATTTGCAACATAGCTACAGGTTAATTTCAAAAATAAGTATGAACATTTAAATATATACATTTGGAAGAACTCAAGTAATAGCAACAGACTGCAATGGGTCTAATTAAAGGTGAATAATATCAAAAATTGTTGCTTATGTAATTTATAGTATGTGTTGAAACTATTAGTCCTTTTTGCTTGATGGTGGGAGAATTTGCTGTCAATTCTCGAGTCAGAGAATCTCGGAATAAAAAGCGACAGAGCAAGCTGTTAACATCGTAACAGTCACTATCAGTGTCCCGTTTCGCTGTGAGAATGGGTGATATCTCTCTATTCCTTAGTGAGAGAGAGCCTGTGGTATGTCAAACTGTTGGTGAACATTAGTTCTTGTTGACTGCGGATCATGGTCTCTCTTAGGGTGCTTTTGCTGTTGCTTGGTGGGTGCTGATGCTTTTTTCTGAAATGGCAGGGGAGGGGGGAGGATGATGCTTGCTGCTTGCAGCAAGTCGGAGGGCTTTGGGGTTCTAATGTTTTTGTCGTTCATTCTCTGAGGGTTCTTCTGTTTTCATGGATGTCTGTGAAGATGAGTATCTCAGCTTGCATAAGGTATACATTCTCAGATAATAAACAACCATTTGAGAATGGGGCTTTGTATGGTTTAATATTTATCAAGATTATTTACCTAGACTAAGTTGATCTAAGTAGTAGCTTAGTCAGTTCACTGATCAGAAAAGTCTGGATTTTTAATAAGGACTGTGCATATACAATATGTATTTTCATACATAAGTGTGCATAAAAGAAATGATTTGCTTTATTTCAAACAAACTTCTATGTAACCTTTTGGTTGTAGTATTGCAATGACCTTAACTAATTTTATCCCTCTTAACCATCTTTGAAGATTATTCAAGTTAATTGGTGAGCACCAAATGGATAAAAAACCTAGTACAGGAGGCTTAATTTGTGAATTTATTCTGTGATCGCTAAGCCATTCCTGACTGAGAATGTAGCACGTTCAATCCATGGTATGTTAGCAATCTACAATGGCCCTGCAGAAGGGGCACCACAGTTGGCCTCACTGCTATGGTATTAAAAAGAGGAAAAATCAGTTATGATGTTTATGCTCCATCAATATTCTGTGATTTCCCCTACTAGCGATGAAAGTGGATGTTTAAACAAGATAAAAATTTGACTCTGGTGCTCCAATTATACAAATAACTGCACAATCAAATCTCACACACGCCATTAAACTCACTGGATAAAGTACCAGAGGGGATCTGCTGAACTGTAAATGGAAAGGGCGGGGGTGGAGCTAACAAGGAATATAGAAGAAATAGAGCAGAACACATTTGAACATTATTGTTTTGGCTGACAATCACGCATTTCTGAAATGCAGAGACAGCCCTTGTAGGAAGTATTAGATGCTGATTGGCTTTGACAGCCACCATCTGCTAACAATAATATAAAGGAATGCTGCTTTATCAATTGGCAATGACCAATATTTAAAAAGTAAATAAACAAAATTAGATTTGCAAAACTCTTACAGCATTTCCTTTTTAATATTGGCTCCCTCCTTTTAAGAATATTCAAGTCATTAACTGCTTCACAAAGAGCAATCTGAATCAAATAGCAGACAATTAAGTGTTGATGGTCGGATTCCCAGCAGAACACTGCAGGAGACCCATTTTTTTGTAAATGTTGATCTTGAACAAGAACTTGCAATTTAAAAAAAAAATACAGCCTTAATACATCAAAATTTTCTGAGATGCTTTGCAGGAGAGTTGTGAAACAACAAAAAATCCCAAGCTGAATGCTGGTTTATTAAACAAAATCACGAAAGCTTTGCTTAAAGGAACTGATTTTAAGAAGCGTGCTGGAAGAGCAAAAGGAGATGGGAGCTGGTGGAAGCATCTCGGTATTTGAAATATGCCAGCAATAGACCAATTAACCTCAGTTGATCAAGAGGGTGGTGAGAGAGGAGTGAAGATTTCTTGAAGGCTTACAAGACTGAAGAAAGGGAGGAACAACCTCATGGAGAGATATTAAAGCAATTTTATCCCTTTCCTCCCTCCCTGACTGGAGTACAAATCAGCAATATTATTTCCAAGTTGAATTTCTTCACGTTTGAACCATAACAATGAGTGCCAGCTGGCCATCTCACTGGAAGTTAGATAGAAGTGTTTCCGAGTTTATTCTAACCTCTGGCATGCTTTGCAAGATAAAAATTAGCTTTCTTTGTCACATGTACACTGAACATCATTGTTTACATCAACAGCCAAGACAGCCCAAAGGAGAGCTAGGGGCAGCCCACTGGGCCTGACTCACATTCACTACCTTATTTCTGGGTCAATGCGACCACATTTGAAGCTTTTGCCTGAGCCTAATTTACTATAAGCTAATGACTAGTTGTGGATCTAACCTGGGATTTCTCGGTATATATCATTTTAGAATTAGATTTTGAGTCTTCTGTTGATTATTACATAATATCCCAAGACGTAATCAGAGTTAGCTTTGCACCTGCCGAGTTTCTCACTGCTGACTGAGTTTTTCAGACCGATTTGATTTTTTTTAAGCATGCTCATAAGAATATTCTGGCTATTATCAGGAAGATTCAGAAAAAAAAAAGTCAATCTTCTCAGCTGCTAGAGCATTTTTGGCTGCAAGAGCAGCTAAAGAACTACTCTGGTCCCATCAGGAAAAGTTTTATCTACTTTTAAGTACAGTATAAACTCTATTGTTTCAGAAGAGACTGCACCACTCATACTAATGGTAGGTTTCTGGTCCTGACACTTAAGCATGGCCTAATATACACCCAGTGAGCCTTTAGTCGAAGTAGGCTTTTCAGTTCAATTTAATTGTCCATTGAGGTGGGGATATGAAATATTGATTGTTTTTCTGCTAAAGGTTGAAATTTATTATTTGAAGGATTTTCATAAACTTCAAGCTCGAATCTGGAAGTGGCTGGTCAAACTAAACTTGTATGTGTTTGAAATGCCTGAGAAAGAAATGGACCATATTAAAGTAACTGTCTCAAAGCCTGGCTTAACGTTCATATAGGCTAATGCTATGACCAAAACCAAAAATGCAGAAAAGTTACAGACCTACTGATTAATGTAAGCTTAATATAATTTACATAATAATAATTATTACCAAGCAGCAGCAAATCATGGCTCAAAACAAGCAACTAATGTTTGGCCATCAACGTAGAGGAAATGTTTTTCCAAGGACAGGTATTAGAATGTTGAATGCTTTACCAAATAACTGCTACCATTTAAGAGATAATGTTTGAAAAGGCAAAACTCTTCCAAGGAATGGAAAAGGGGAAAGGAAATGGAATTAGTATGGCTTTTCTCTGAATTACACCAAGGGGATTTAGCATTCTCATTATGTTAAGACCCTGCCACTGTCTCCTACCCAGATTTTCCTTGTGTTTCTTCAAACATTTAAATTGGCCTGTGGCTAAAATAGGATCACATAATCTGCAGGAAGTGTCGTGAGACAGGGCCTCTTGGCAGCTTCACCTTGCTTCAGGTCCCCTCATTGGCCCGCCTGGTAGAGGAATGAATGTTAAAAGGTGATGCCAACCAGAGAAAACCATGAATACAGGAGAAGACAAAACAAAACAAAGACAAATATTAAGTTGTATACCTGCAGACTATTCTGAATGTTATTTTCCAATAAGAGGAGGAGGAACAGATCTTTATTCCCAATCACATGGTTCAGTCAGGGTGAACCCACACCTCGATACTGTGGGAGAAAAATTGCAGCTGGCTACTGATTCTCATGACAATGAGCACCAATATATAAAAAATCTACCCTAGCTTTATAGCAGAAAGTGGCTATGCACCTCCATCCCCCACCAGGATGGCCTCAAAGCTCTCTGGACACCAGACCTAACCACCACTCTCCTCCATTTCCCAGAACTTGTCCTCACTCTAAGTAATTTCTCCTTTGGCTCCTCCCACTTCTTTCAAACAAAATGGGTAGCCATGGACACTCAATGGGTTCCGGCTGTGCCTGTCCGTGTGTCAGCTACATGGAACAGTTTATGTCCCAAGCCTGCAGTGGTGACACTCCCCCACTTTTCCTACACTACATTGACTGCATTGGTGCTGCTTCCTGCACCCATGCTGAACTCGTCGACTTCATCCACTTTGCCTCCAACTTCCATCCTGTCCTCAAATTTACCTGGTCCATTTCCAACACCTCCCTCCATTTTCTCGATCTCACTCTCTCCATCTCCAGAGACAGCTTATCCGCTGATGTCTATTACAAACCGACAGACTCTCACAGCTACTTGGACCATACCTCTTCCCACCCTATTACTTGTAAACACGCCATCCCTTTCTCTCAATTCCTTCATTTCTGCCGCATCTGCTCTCAGGATGAGGCTTTTCATTCTAGGATGAAGGAGATGTCCTCCTTTTTCAAAAAAAGGGGCTTCCCTTCCTCCACCATCAATGCTGCCCTCAATCGCATCTCTTCCATTTCAAGCAAGTCTGCTCTCACCCCAACCTCTCACCACCCTAGCAGAGATAGGGTTCCTCTTGTCCTCACCTACCACCCAGTGGCATATCTAAGGTATGGCAGGTGCCCTGGGCGCCACTTGAAGGGGGCACCACTGAGCAGTTTCTATTAAAGTCAGACAAGCCATCCTCGGATAGTGAAAAAAGAATTTTCTTCAGATGTATGATCTGTCTTTGATTATCATGGGTGAGAAGCACTAGGATGGCCTTACTTCAGAGCATTGTGTAAGAAGACCATGAAACGTTTCTTCACGAAGAAGAAAGAAAGTGGAGCTGAAGGACGGAAGAGATGAAAGTTTGAGGTGGAGGAAGCCAAAAAATCGAACAAGTTCTTTATGCCCTTCTTTGAAAAGTACGGAACAAGTAGTTCGACACGTTCCATGGAGTCGCCTGCACCTGCTACAAGTTTGTTAGTATCCGAAGGTGGATGAAGTACAAATGTGTCACAAGCCGAGGAAGAAGTCAAGTCAGATAAATCCGCGTATGACGAGATTAAGAGTGAGGCTGCCACAGAGAATGTGGACATGACAGGAGGGGAAGACGATGGTGGTGGTGGTGATGTTGAGTTTATTGACGAGATTTTACCTGACGAGATTGAACCTGACGACACTGAACCCAGTGAACTGGATGGTGTCAAAGAGCCTGGAACTATCATACCAGAAGTGATTGAACAGCATGACATTGGGCTTCTGAAGTTCAACAAGGATACTGGAAAAGCAATTCTGCCTGACGAGTTGAGAACAGAAATAATAAATCTGGGTTCAAAGTATTTCCAGAACAGTGAGGGGCCTTTCCTACCAACAAATAAACAAAACTTGGTTCAGGAGGAAATTGGGAAATGGTCATGGTGAGGAAGTGACTTGCCCATGGCTGGTCTATTCCCCTTCTAAAAAGTCTGCATTTTGTATCTGTTGTCTTCTCTATTCCCGGTCAGACCATCAATCCTCATTGGAGCAGGAAAGTGGATTCAGCCAGTGGAAAGCACCTGAAAGGATTAGTGTTCATGAAAATGCCAAGAATCATCGGGAATGCTTCACACAGTGGAAAGAAATGGAAAGAAATTTAGCTGGAAAAAGAGGAGTTATTGACGCAGTATTTCAGTCACAGATTGAGAAGGAAAAGCAGAAGTGGTGTGATATCTTGACGAGAATCCTTCACTGCATAAAATTCCTTGCGACTCAGAACCTGGTTTTACGAGTACACAGGGAGTCACTTCAGCTAGACGATGACTGCAATGTGGGAAATTTCTTTGGCTTACTGAAACTACTGGCCATCTCTGACCCTGTCATAAAAGAACACCTCACTCATTTGGAAAGTCATCCTGGATCCACGTCTTATCTTTCACCGGGTGTTCAGAACGAATTCATCCACATAATGGGATCCACTGTTCACCAGAGTTTACTGAGAAGCATTCGTAAAGCCAAGTACTATGGTCTCATGTTCAACTCGACTCCTGATCAGACACACCATGAGCAGATGTCAGAAGTAGTGAGGTATGTGGAAGTTGATTTTGAGAGGAAAACAGTCCGTGTTAGAGAGTCCTTCCTTGGTTTTATCCAGATAAGCCAGAAGGGTGCTGAGAGCTTGTTTGAAGACATCTTGAAACAGCTAGAGAAGGACGAAATGGAGCTTCAAGATTATCGGTCACAGTGCTATGACAATGCTGCTGTGATGGCTGGACACAGAAGTGGTGTTCATCAAAGAATAAGTGAGAAAAACAACCTGGCAGTGTTTGTGAATTGCGACAATCACTCACTCGTCTTGGTGGGTGTACATGCAGCCAAGCAGGATACAATGATGGTCGCGCTTTTTGGAACCATCAAAGCTCTCTACGTGTTTTTCTCTCATTCAACACAGCGCTGGGAAAAACTCAAAAACACCTTGCCTGTGGTTGTTAAGTTGGAGTCCGAAAGCAGGTGCAGTGCAAGGACAGAAGCAGCGAAGCCCGTCAACAAGTACCTTGAGGAGATACTTCAAGCAGCAGCTGGATGACCTTTGACTCATAAAGGAGAATGAGGCAGTCATAGATGAGAGCCACAGGGAGGTAGTCACACCTAGGTTGTTGGAAGCAGGTCGTTGGGTGACAGTCAGAGGGGGGAAAGCGAAGGTAAGCAGACAGGTTGTGCAGAGCACCCCTGTAGCCATTCCCCTGAATAATAAGTTTACCGTCCTGGATACTGTTGGCAGGGACGACCGACCAGGTGTGAGCCACGGTGGCAGGGCCTCTGGCACTGAGTCTGACCCTGTGGTGCAGAAGGGTGGGACGGAGAAGAGGAGAGCTGTCATCATTGGAGACTCTATAGTCAGGGGAGCAGACAGGAGATTTTGTGGACGTGAGAAGGACACCCGCATGGTTTGTTGCCTCCCGGGTGCCAGGGTCCGGGATGTCTCTGACCGGGTGCACGACATCCTGGTACGAGAGGGAAAGCAACCAGAAGTCGTGATACATGTTGGGACCAACGACATATGCAGGAAGAGGGATGAGGTCCTGAAGTGTGAGTTTCGGGTATTAGGTAGAAGGCTGAAGAACAGGACCTCAAAGGTGACGTTCTCAGGATTGCTGCCAGTGCTACGTGACAGTGATGGTAAGAATTGGAGGAGATGGCAGTTGAATGCGTGGCTGAGGAGTTGGTGCAGGGAGCAGGGATTTAGATTTTTAGATCATTGGGATCTCTTCTGGGGAAGGTGGGACCTGTACAGATTGGATGGGTTGGACCTGAACTCGAGGGGGAGAAATATCCTTGCAGGTAGGTTTGCTAGCATGGTTCGGGAGGGTTTAAACTAATTTGCGAGGGGGATGGGACCCAGAGCAATAGAGCAGTGAAAGAAGTGCATGGAATAAAGCCAGATCTAACATACAGAGAGGCTTTGAGGAAAGAGAAGCAGAATAAATGGTGTAAAGACAGTAAGGTAGAAGGGCTGAAATGTGTGTACCTCAATGCAAGAAGCATCAGGAACAAAGGTGATGAACTGAGAGCTTGGATACATACATGGAATTATGATGTAGTGGCCATTACAGAGACTTGGCTGGCACCAGGGCAGGAATGGATTCTCAATATTCCTGGATTTCAGTGCTTTAAAAGGGATAGAGAGGGCGGAAAAAGGGGAAGAGGGGTGGCATTACTGGTCAGGGATAATATTACAGCTACAGAAAGGGTGGGTTATGTAGCAGGATCCTCTTTTGAGTCAATATGGGTGGAAGTCAGGAACAGGAAGGGAGCAGTTACTCTACTAGGGGCATTCTATAGGCCCCCTGGTAGCAGCAGAGATACAGAGGAGCAGATTGGGAGGCAGATTTTGGAAAGGTGCAAAAATAACAGGGTTGTTATCATGGGTGACTTTAACTTCCCTAATATTGATTGGCACCTGATTAGTTCCAAGGGTTTAGATGGAGCAGAGTTTGTTAAGTGTGTCCAGGATGGATTCCTGTCACAGTGTGTGGATAGGCCAACCAGGAGGAATGCCATACTAGATCTAGTACTAGGTAATGAACCGGGTCAGGTCACAGATCTCTCAGTGGGTGAGCATCTGGGGGACAGTGACCACCGCTCCCTGGCCTTTATAATTATCATGGAAAAGGATAGAATCAAAGAGGACAGGAAAATTTTTAATTGGGGAAAGGCAAATTATGAGGCTATAAGGCTAGAACTTGCGGGTGTGAATTGGGATGATGTTTTTGCAGGGAAATGTACTATGGACATGTGGTCGATGTTTAGAGATCTCTTGCGGGATGTAAGGGATAAATTTGTCCTGGTGAGGAAAATAAAGAATGGTAGGGTGAAGGAACCATGGGTGACAAGTGAGGTGGAAAATCTAGTCAGGAGGAAGAAGGCAGCATACATGAGGTTTAGGAAGCAAGGATCAGATGGGTCTATTGAGGAATATAGGGGAGCAAGAAAGGAGCTTAAGAAGGGGCTGAGAAGGGCAAGAAGGGGGCATGAGAAGACCTTGGCGAGTAGGGTAAAGGAAAACCCCAAGGCATTCTTCAATTATATGAAGAACAAAAGTATGACAGGAGTGAAGGTAGGACCGATTAGAGATAAAGGTGGGAAGATGTGCCTGGAGGCTGTGGAAGTGAGTGAGGTCCTCAATGAATACTTCTCTTCGGTATTCACCAATGAGAGGGAACTTGATGAAGGTGAGGACAATATGAGTGAGGTTGATGTTCTAGAACATGTTGATATTAAGGGAGAGGAGGTGTGGGAGTTGTTAAAATACATTAGGACGGATAAGTCCCTGGGGCCTGATGGAATATTCCCCAGACTGCTCCATGAGGCGAGGGAAGAGATTGCTGAGCCTCTGGCTAGGATCTTTATGTCCTCGTTGTCCAAGGGAATGGTACCAGAGGATTGGAGGGAGGCGAATGCTGTCCCCTTGTTCAAAAAAGGTAGTAGGGATAGTCCGGGTAATTATAGACCAGTGAGCCTTACGTCTGTGGTGGGAAAGCTGTTGGAAAAGATTCTTAGAGATAGGATCTATGGGCATTTAGAGAATCATGGTCTGATCAGGGACAGTCAGCATGGCTTTGTGAAAGGGCAGATCGTGTCTAACAAGCCTGATAGAGTTCTTTGAGGAGGTGACCAGGCATATAGATGAGGATAGTGCAGTGGATGTGATCTATATGGATTTTAGTAAGGCATTTGACAAAGTTCCACACGGTAGGCTTATTCAGAAAGTTAGAAGGCATGGGATCCAGGGAAGTTTGGCCAGGTGGATTCAGAATTGGCTTGCCTGCAGAAGGCAGAGGGTGGCGGTGGAGGGAGTACATTCAGATTGGAGGATTGCGACTAGTGGTGTCCCACAAGGATCTGTTCTGGGAACTCTACTTTTCGTGATTTTTATTAACGACCTGGATGTGGGGGTAGAAGGGTGGGTTGGCAAGTTTGCAGACGACACAAAGGTTGGTGGTGTTGTAGATAGTGTAGAGGATTGTCAAAGATTGCAGAGAGACATTGATAGGATGCAGAAGTGGGCTGAGAAGTGGCAGATGGATTTCAACCCAGAGAAGTGTGAGGTGGTACACTTTGAAAGGACAAACTCCAAGGCAGAGTACAAAGTAAATGGCAGGATACTTGGTAGTGTGGAGGAGCAGAGGGATCTCGGGGTACATATCCACAGATCCCTGAAAGCTGCCTCACAGGTGGATAGGGTAGTTAAGAAAGCTTATGGGGTGTTAGCTTTCATAAGTCGAGGGATAGAGTTTAAGAGTCGCGATGTAATGATACAGCTCTATAAAACTCTGGTTAGGCCACACTTGGAGTATTGTGTCCAGTTCTGGTCACCTCACTATAGGAAGGATGTGGAAGCATTGGAAAGGGTACAGAGGAGATTTACCAGGATGCTGCCTGGTTTAGAAAGTATGCATTATGATCAGAGATTAAGGGAGCTAGGGCTTTACTCTTTGGAGAGAAAGAGGATGAGAGGAGACATGATAGAGGTGTACAAGATAATAAGAGGAATAGATAGAGTGGATAGCCAGCGCCTCTTCCCCAGGGCACCACTGCTCAATACAAGAGGACATGGCTTTAAGCTAAGGAGTAGGAAGTTCAAGGGGGATATTAGAGGAAGGTTTTTTACTCAGAGAGTAGTTGGTGCATGGAATACACTGCCTGAGTCAGTGGTGGAGGCAGATACACTCGTGAAGTTTAAGAGACTACTAGACAGGTAAGGTGGGGGCTTATATGGGAGGCAGGGTTTGAGGGTCGGCACAACATTATGGGCCGAAGGGCCTGTACTGTGCTGTACTATTCTATGTTCAATGTTCTATGTTCTAAGTTCTCCAGGACATGATAGATAATGAAAACGAGACCAGTAAAACAAGAAGTGATGTGAGGTAGCTGTACAACCGCATGTTGAGTTAAGATTTTCTGATTTTGCTAGGATTTTGGAACAAAGTACTCATTCACATTGACTGTATTCAAAAGAGGCTGCAGGATCCTAGCATGAACTTCCACGATGCTGCCCTGGATTTGAAAGCCCTCCAAGATCATTTTTATGATGAAAGAGAAGTGTTGGTCAGTGAGTCACTCGAAGAAGGAGTCGGTCTCTGTCAAGAATAGAATATTGAAGTTGAAAGACGTCAGAGACGAAAGAAACGAATGGCTGATGAGAACTTGAGAGATGCTGGGTTAACAGCTAAGGAGGAAATGGAAAGAGTCATGAAGGGAACACTCAACCATCTTCGCAGAGAAATGGACGAAAGGTTTGCACGACACTGACACCAAGTTTGGGTTCCTTCTCAATGTCGAGGGACTGAGTTACGGCGTCGACAGTATTGACCTAAAGAAGAAGTGCAAAAATTTGGGCAAATTGTACAGCTCTGATGTTGAAGGACAGCAGCTATATGAAGAAATTTTGGATTGCAGAATGTTGCCATCAAGGTGGGTCAATATGAATTTCTTGAATCTATTGTTCAGTATGGAGATGAGAGCATCTTCCCCAATCTTCGCATTGCTATTCAGATAATGCTGACCATCGCAGTTTCCATCGCCAGCTGTGAGAGATCATTCAGCAGGTTAAAACTAATACTTTCGTATTTGAGAGCCTCCATGGGTCAAGGCAGACTCTGTGATCTTGTTCTGCTGAGTGTAGAAAGAGAAGAAACTGAGAAAACTGACTTTGGTCAAATCATAGACAAATTTGCATCAGTGAAAGCAAGGAAGGTGCATTTATAATTTTCATGTACTGCCATAATTTGTTAATTAAAAGATTAAAGAGCTTGACTTGTATTTTTGAGCTGATATTATGGTAAAGTTATCTAAAAGATGGGAGTCAGATGTTTGGACAGGGGCGCAATTTCAGTGCTTGCCATAGGCGCTATTTTCCGTAGACACGCCCCCTACTACCACCCCACCAGCCTCCACATCTAACGCATGATGCTCCGAAACTTCCACCATCTCTAACAGGTTCCGATCACCAAGCACATCTTTCCCTCCCCCCCCCCCACCACCTTCTGCTTTCTGCAGGGATCGCTCCCTACGCAACTCCCTTGTCCATTTGTCCCTCCCCACTGATCTCCCTCCTGGCACATCCTTGCACGCGGAACAAGTGCTACACCTGCCCCTACACCTCCTCCCTCACTACCATTCAGGGCCCCAAACAGTCCTTCCAGGTGAGGCAACACTTCACCCGTGAGTCTATTGGGGTCATCTACTGTATCCAGTGCTCCTGGTGTGGCCTCCTGTATGTCGATGTGACCCGATGTAGCTGCAACATTACCTCTCGGCTCTTAAACTCAATCCCATGATTGATGAAGGCCAATGCATCATATGCTTTCTTAATCACAGAGTCAACCTGCGTAGCAGCTTTGAGTGTCCTATGGACTCGGACCCCAAGATCCCTCTGATCCTCCACACTGCCAAGAGTCTTACCATTAATGGTATGTTCTGCCATCATATCTGACCTACCAAAATGAACCACCTCACACTTATCTGGGTTGAACTCCATCTGCCACTTCTCAGCCCAGTTTCGCATCCTATCAATGTCCTGTTGTAACCTCTGACAGCCCTCCACACTACCAACAACACCCCCAAACTTTTGTTTAAATGAATGTGGTATACTTTTTGTTTAATAAATGCATTATGGCAGTCTTTTTCATTTGGGATTATCACTCTATATATTTGTACGTCATTTTTGATGCAAGTTCTCTTACAGTTATAAATGTATTTAAGGAACCTTGAAATTCACTTACGTGTTTCACCTGATGATGTTTATACTGAGGATGTTGACCTAACAGGGTGACCTGCATTGTTTTCAAAGCTTGACACAAATCTGTGCCAAAGGTTCGAAATACAATTGCAAGCTCTCTATTTTGTGATAACAAACAATCAAGTAGCTCAAAGAAAGATGGTACTCTTTCCCATCTTCACCAGTCGCAGACAGGTTATCATCGTGGGGATCTGTCCGTTCCATTTGCTGTAAGTGATCAGTGAAAATCTTTTCAAAGAGGCAGCCACCCACAGTCCAGTGGTGGCGCCAGAGACTTTTTCTTGCTGGGGCTACAGTGGGGCTGAATTATTCAGTGATGGTGCTGAGGGATGTACCCTATGGTAATATGAATTCGCAACGCCAAACGCATGGCGTTTAAAAGTAATTTTCAAGCATTATATGCCTACTATAAATGCTTCTGTTGATTCACAAGCAACGGCAATTGATAAACATAATATAGAAGTGAACTGTGACAGTGCTAACAGCATCGGAGACAACCCGGGCTACACAGAGCATAAACAAACAAACCAACAGAACATCCGACCCACAGCGCACAACGTGAATCGCACCAATCCCGCAATCAGCGTCAAATGCGTGCCTTTCAACTGAAAAACACAACACTAACCCACAATGTCCACTGCTATTCGCATTACATAGACAGAAAATGCCAAAAGATACACTGTTATTAAAGTCAAATAAGGCAAACAACAGATGCAAGGCTTTGCCAGGAGTTGGACAAATCGTACTCTGACCATGCAATACCTCAATTAATTCGGCAACTCAACTTAAAACAAAAATCAACAGAATCACCGCTTGGAAGTCTAAGCAAAACCAGTAGGCTTAATAGCAGTAAATGTAATAGTATAGGATTTGCAGGAAACATAAGGACTATGGGGTATCCACCACAAAATAATAATAATAATCAGTATTATTCTTGGCCCAAATTTTTAAAAAAATCAACTGCACTCACCATTGATGTTTTCAGAGAAGCACAATCCGTCTGTTGTTGTGATTGGTGGTGAAAGTATCAATGATTTTCTGGATGTCAAGTGCTTTGGTGCTCCGGCTGTTTATGGCCAACAGGACCAAGTTGCTGTTCTGAGTATCGCCGCTGCTATTCCTTAGGTAGTTTTTGAGGCATCTGAGGCAAGAGAAACTCCATTTGCATGAAGCAGCTGTCACAGGTAGTCAGTGATATGCAGATTAGTTTGTATAAATCTATAAATGCATCGTGTTAGGGTCTCATTGGAGCTAGAAATTCCACTGTGTCATTCACTGTCTATCCTTGCTAGAGACTCAACCACTGCTCTCATATACTCACGATTTTCTTGGACAATCTTTGCATGTCCTTTGTCAAGCCGATTTCCCAATCTTGAACCATCTTGTTTTCTCAATCTGAATTCCACCCGTGCCTCCATGGCAAACTAATGAGCTGCCCTTACTTGGTGGGTTTTCAAAGCTGTTGTAGCTTTTTGCCAGTTGTGGTAACCGGTGACAGTGAAGGTAGACTCAGAATGGAACCCATGCCTTCCACACAGGAAATATCTGCATGCGAAGTAGTATGTAGTATCTTTCGTGATCGAATATTCCAGTCAGTCAAACCAGCCACGAATAAAACTCCTTTGCTGATTGCCAAACTGTTGCGAGCAGCGAAGGGTACTTCTTCAATGCTGGCCGACGGGGTCCTTCCTCAGGCTGCTGGCTAACATCGCTAACAGTATTCCCACTAGCACTAAGAGCAGCTTCATCCACGTTCTCTTCCGAATCCCGCTCCATTTCTTGTTCCTCTACTTCGCCCTCACACTCCTTCGATGAACAGCTGTCGTCCTCATCCCCACTTACTTCTTTCTGCATGTCACTTTCAATTAAGACAGGCTCAGGCTGAGACACCACAGGCTGAGATTCCTCTGGAAGAGGTCGCTATCTCACGAAAAATCGATCCATTTTCACGCCACCAAAATAATGCACGTGCCAGGCCCATGTTGGCTTGTAAAAGCACAATGTGTGTGTGGGGCATCCTTTAGTCTTGCGAGACCATGGATCTGCACTTGGATGTATACTATCAATCTCTCGTGTGACTGAGAGTGAGTGACATCACCACATTAAGTGATCTTAGATAGCTTAACTGATCTGAGGACAGCAACAGCAAGACATTGATAACGAACGAAGTGTAGAGTCGGTCTGACAGAGTTTATAACTTTATTGCTGCATGGGTGCTATGGTAACTGGGGGCGCTGTTTCACTAGATCAACTGGAGAAACAAGCTGTGTTCAAAACTATACAGAGAAAGCAAAGCAGCTGCAATTTGTACGTGAAATTTCAGTTACTTTCTTGGTGGTGTACGCTGGTGCTATTGCAATTTCTGCTGGGGCTATAGCACCAGCTAGCATCACCTTAGTGCTGCCCCGGCTGCAGTCTCTATGAAATCCAGCAGTTTCCGAAACTGTGAATAAAAGCTCACAGCCCCATCACAAGGTGGATTCAAAGAAGGTACATGGCTTGTCCATTTTCACTTTTCTTTCTGGTTGATCCATCACCTTGAGTTTCTCTCTCCCCCTTCCCCTATCTTTCGCATCAATTTCTCAGCTTTTCTCTTCAGTCCTGCCAAAGGGTTTTGGCCCAAAATGTCGACTACTCTTTCCCATAGATGCTACCTGGCCTGTTGAATTCTTCCTGCATTTTGTGTGAGTCAGATTTCCAGCATCTGCAGATTTTCTCTTGTTAGTGGTAATGGGCTGATTAGTTTCTTTCTATCAACCAGTTATTAAGATATTATTGGCAGTGTATTGCCATAAAGCACAACATTGAGAACTCGTAATTTTAATGATGCAATTGTGACAGCACCCTAAAGCAAGTCAGAATCTGTCTCATTACTGTTGAAAGGTGAGGGAAGTGATGCTGAACAGTGGTACATACAGTGTTACAACTGTAATTTGGATAAATAAATTCTAGCTAAGGAAAATAATATAAAAAAGTCATTATTCTGAAAATCTAAAGAAACGAAGTTTACTGGAAACACTGGATGAGTCAGTCAATATCCAGAGAAACAAAAGTAAACATTTTGGGTTAATGACCTTTTATTAGGTTGTTTAAAATGTCAGGCAGCATAACATCCAAGAGGATTTGTAATCAGAGGCTGAGGAACCTTGGTTCAGGGTATACTCCATGGAACTCATGCAGGACATGAATTTGCAGAAGACTGGGAGGAGGTAGGAGAGAATCACAAAGGCAGACAAATAGACAGTGAGGGAAAGAGAATGAGAGGAGGTAGCACATGTGGAGACATGGAGAATGTCAGGAATAATAAGGAAAAAGAGCCGAAGACAACGGCTGAGACAGTTTATTTATTTAGAGATGCAGCATGGAATGGGCTCTTCCAGCTGTTCAAGCTGTGTCTCCCAGCTGCCCTCGTATTAACCCTAACCTAATAACAGGACAATTTGACAATGACCAATTAACCTACTCACTGGTACATCTTTGGGCTGTGGGAGGGAATTGGAGAAAACCCCATGCTTTCCACAGGGAGGACATACAAAGTCCTTACAGAGGACACAAGGATTGAACTTTGAACTTCACCGTCCTGAGCTGTGGTAGCTTCACACTGACAGCTACCCTACCAATAAATGGACTCACTCATGGAGAACTTTGATGATGCAAGAAGTGAGTTTGAAGGAAGTTAGGCATCTGAGCCCTGCAGAAACTTTGATGGGCCTGTTTTCTGTGCTTCTTTGACTCTAATGGCTTATAAATGATTTTAGTTGCTTA
Organism: Mobula birostris; assembly: GCF_030028105.1. Taxonomy (NCBI): domain Eukaryota; kingdom Metazoa; phylum Chordata; class Chondrichthyes; order Myliobatiformes; family Myliobatidae; genus Mobula; species Mobula birostris. The sequence continues at coordinate 61,065,594 of NC_092372.1, read as the reverse complement.
ACTTGCAATTCAAACTCCCCCTTGGCTGCTATGGAATTTAAATGGACTTAATAACCTGTTTTTTTTTTCCAAAAGATGAATTCCTGGATTGTCATAGAACACCATCAGACCCATTAATCCCCTTCAGGAAAGGAAATCTGCCATCTCACCTGGTCAGTCTCCATTAACACAATTGTGGTAGACAATGAAATGACCTTTAGACACAGTTAAACCTCTGATACTACATTGAAGCAGAGGAAGAATAACAAAAATGGACTGACCACCCGGTACTGACATTGACATAAGTTTCAGATACAGCAATATCATTAACAGCACAATCAACCTTCATATGTCCTCCTCACAGTCATTGTCCACCTGACATTGTTGTACTCTCACAGACCTTTACATTGCATACGTCCTGTCTCACAGAATGAAAAACAACATGTCTGAGATGTTGGTAGACAGCCAGGACAGAAATTATTAACCTATCTTTGAAGTTCAGTGTCCATGCTATAACAGAGTTCCTTCCCATAAACGTCTTGGAGTTCTGGGTACAATTGACCAGATTCGCAACAGGGCCAGCCACATTAATACTCTGACTACAGGAGCAATCAGAGGCTGGGTATTTCGTGGCAAGTAACTCACCACCTAATAAGTAACCGTATCTACAAGGGACAAATCGGTAGTTTAATGGAATCCTTTCCACTTGTTTGGATAAGTGCAGCTCTAACATCCTCAATATTCTTTTACACAGTCAAGGAGAAAGGAACCCATTATAGTTATACCACCCTAAGCATTCATCCCCTTCACCATTGGTACACAATGGTTACAGAGGGCACCATCTACAAAAAGCACAATGGTTACTCCAGCAGCACCTCCCAAGAGGGATAATAACTGCACCACCTAGAAAGAGAATGACTTCCTGCACATGGAAGCACTCCCTATACAGACAAGGCACTTTGCACCTCATCGTGTCTTGGAAGTACATTGGCGTCCTTCACTGTCTCAATCCTGGAAGACCCACACAGAGGGATTGCAGCAATTAGAGAGCGTTGCTTACCACCACTTTCTTATGGGCAAGTAAGGATAGACTATAAATACTGGTTTTCCTAGCAATGCCCTGCTCCTAAAATAGTAGTAAATTTATTTTAAAATGCCTATGAAGAATTACATGATACAATTGGAAGGCACAGCAAGCTCAATACTTGAGAAAGAGAGAAGGAAAGTTATCTTCTCATTTCCAATAGCTGGAAGATGGAATTGTCCCATGTTAGATCTTTAATATGTTTGTGCCAAATGATTTTCCACAGAGAATTTTCCTATTGCAGTGAACTTCTGGAATTGGGTATTCCTTGGTTTTATTTCAAGATTAAAAGAGCGGAAAGGCAGTGTTTAAGGCAGATTCCCTTGATGAGATTGGTGACTTAGAAATGACCTGTGATCAAACTTCCTCATCAATTCCTTTCAAAGTAAACTTACTCTGCTGCTACAAATGAACTCTGATTCATGCAGTAAATACTCCAGACTGATTCATCTGGTTGCTATTCAGTGTGAATATAGCTCTACCAGTGTTTTAACCCCCCCCCCCCAGCGTCAAAGAGGATTATCACTAGAACCAAGAACACACTGTACTTTTTCAGCAATGATAAATTTTGGTGTAAATCCGGACTTGGATTAGCTAGCAGTTCACAGTATATGTTTTGCTTTAACCACAAATGGAGTTTACAATATTTCCAACAAAAGAAATACAAAATTTGAAAATCCATGCATCACACAATTAATATTTAGAATTATTGTGAAGGTGTACTTCTTAGAAATAGAGATTGTTTTTAAAAGACAAACTTTGTGGGCACCAACTCGAGTACTCTGAGTGTATTTCGGCCGTTAGATCACTTTGCTTAGCAAGAACTGTCAGACCCAGAAGTTCACGATCCCAATCTGTTAGTCTACTAGTGGTGGAAAAGAACCTTTTCAGTGAAGTTCTGATTTTCAGGCTATGTACCTGTACTGGGTGGGGGGGTGATAGTATTGGTACAACTTGACTGTGGGGAGAGCTGTGAAGTGAACTGTCTGGAAGCCATGTGGGGACAATTCTGATAGTTTCTGAGTGACTGTAATCCAAAGAAAAATGGATTGACCTTATTTTACAAAGTCTACTTTCTTTGTATCTTCTGATCTCCTTGCACGTACTGTAGCTGCTGTAAGGAAGTTGGGCAATAATCAAATGGTGGGTCCCACTTCTGAATGACTCACAGCCTTTTCACATAAGCGGATAAGTAGGGGCACAGGAGATGCTATTGTGATGAACTACAGTAGGTGACATCAAGTCTCACTTTTGTCCCACCTCTGGAAAAAACATACATCATCGAATAAAACAGCACAGTATGGACCCTACGGCCCACAATGTTGTGCTGTTCTTTTAACAAACTTCATGATCAATTTAACCCTTCCCTCCTATGTAGCCTATAACCCTCCATTTTTCTTTCACTCATGCTTATCTAAGAGTCTCATAAATGACCCTAATACATCAGTCCCTGCCACCACTCCCTGGCAGTGCATTCCAGACATTTGCTATTCTCAGTGTAAAAACCTACCTCTAACATCACCCCTAAACTTTTCTCTACTCACATTAAAAGGATGTCTTTTGGCATTAGGCACTGCTGCCTATCAACTCAATCTATGCCTTTTATCATTTTCTACTCCTCTGTCAAGTCTTCTTTCATTCTCACCCTGCCGGATCTTGTCAAGTGTCATCCTAAAATCCATATGCACATATCTACCACACTATCTTCATAAATTTCTTTTGATACTTCCTCAAAAAAGTCAATCAAGCTTGAAGAGTGGGACCACCTACAATTTTTACCCACTGTTAAGAACTTTTCACTCTCTACGATAGTCCAGGCCCTATTCAAGTCCAGTCGTAACAGTTCTACTTGGATTTAGGAAGACAAACTTCTGCCTCTGTCAGCTCCAACAATGTCTGAGATACCCTAAAATATTGTTTTCAAATAAAGCTACTGGATCCTGATATTGTTACTTCTAGGAAGGCAATATAAAGTGTTTAAAAGAGGCAAGTACGGTGAAGAATATGAACTGATTTTTTATACTTTGGAGGGAATAGCTCTCTTTGATCAAATATAAAAAAAAACTCTCAGAATTTTCTCTGCCTTCAAGCTCTGCATGAGCTTATCCCCAGATGATGTAAAAGTCAAATGGGCTGAGATGTTAGCATTCACAACTTGGTTAAAAAAAAGGGTTATGGATTTGAATCACATTCAGGGTTTGAGTATATCATTTATTTTGATGTTTGTAATATGTTATAGGGCCTTTCTAATGAACATAAAAAGACCCTATAACATAAGCCAAAGCACTGTGAGTACTTTTGGTGAACCAAGCAACAATTCTTCCTCATCCATAAAAATCAGAAAAAGACCATGTATAGTGTTGAGGCCAAAAAGTTCTACTTTAGTCTTATCCAACCACAAGACCTTCTTCCACATCTGTACAGTGTCTTCTAAATGACGTTTTGCAAAGTCTTTACTGGCAGGCATATGCTTCTTTTAGTAGTATGTGTGGCGTAGATCTAATACTGCTCATCAGCCAGATAACTGAATTCCTATTCTAAAGTATGGTGGAGGTAGCATCATGCTATGGAGATACTTTTTAGCAGCAGGGACTGGAAATCTGGTCAGGATTGATGGGAAAATAAATGCACCTAAATACAGAGAGATCCTAAATAAAAATCTGCTTGCCTCTGACAGAAAGCTTATACTGGAGAGGAAGTTTGTCTTTCATCTAGACAACAACCCAAAGCATACTGCCTGAGCAACCATGGAGTGGCTTCAAATGAAGAAAATTGATGTCCTTGTGTGGCCCATTCAGAGTCCTGACCTTAACCCGATTGAACATCTCCGGCATGACCTCAAGATTGCAGAATGCTGCTCCCCAACTAACCTGCCGTAGCTTGAGCAAATTGGCAAGGAGTGGGCAAACCTTGCCCCATCACATTGTGCAAAAGCTAACAGAGACTTATACAAACGACTACTAGCTGTAACAGATGCAAAAGGTAGTTCAACTAAGCACTGAACAAAAGAGGATGAATACTTTCGAACTGCTGACATTCCATTTTTTGAATTTTTAGCTTTTCATGCTTTACAATTCTCCCTGTTTTTTGGGCTCAACTATGGAAAAATGGAGCATGTGATTCACAAATAAAAATTCTCAGTAGTTAAATTGATCAAAATCTCCTGTTGTAATACATATTGTGTGAAAAAGGGTTGTTGGGGGCTGAATACTGTACTTTTTCAGGCACCATATTATAGGTCAAACTGCTTTTGTGTACTTTCTCCATATTTACATGAATATCTCAGAAATGATCTATAAATTGAAAAGTGCTTAGAGATAAAGTACCAGGTACAATTTACTTCTTTGACCTAAATTTAGTAACATTGTACATTTTCTACTGTCCTTTTTTAAAAGATCTTACTGACAAAAAGAGAAATTAGGTAGTAATAAGACTCCTTAGTAATTTAAACAAGTTGTCTGGTACAGCAGGCCAACTTCCAATTTCCATCTTCCTGGTCATGGAAAAGAAGTCCAATTATCTTTCTTCTCAGGTGTGTGCTGTTTTAAGCTGAAAGACTCTTTTCTGTACCTTGTCGAATGTGGTTAGTTGGTGACTGGTTGTATTATCTATGTAGCTGTCTTTCATACCTTATTAAATAATTCCATTTATCTGGGAAATCATGTTTAGTAATTCAGAAGCTGCCTCCCATGTCTTTAATTGGTCTGGAGTCTAGATGGGAAGCAGGATCACTATAATATTGGCACCATCATTCCTACACCTTAGCTTCAGTTAGATTCACTTCCTAAAATATAGTTTAATTTGCTTTTTTGCTAATTAACTACTGTACATATCTATATGTATATAACATTATGTAGAAGGACGTCCATTTAGAACAGATGAGGAGGAATCTCTTTAGCAAGATGGTGGTGGATCTGTGGAATTCATTGCCACAGAGGGCTGTGGAGACCAATCATTGGGTACACTCAAAGAAGAGGTTGATAGGCTCTTGATTAGTAGGGGCGTAAAAGGTTTTGGGGAGAGGGCAGCTGAAAGGGGTTGAGAGAGAAAATAAATCAGCCATGATTGAATGGCGGACAGACTTGATGGGCCGAATAGCCTAATTCTGCTCCTATGTCTTATGCTCTTATGTTAAAGTATATATACAGTATATTCCTTAAATATAGCCGGCCAGCGGTGTAGTGGCATTGGCTCTAGACTTTGAGGCGTATTATCCCGAGTTTGAGTCCAGCTGGCTCTGTGCACACTGAGTTGAGCATTGAACTAGCAACTTGGCCTCGTTAAAAACAGGCAAATGCTTCAGAGGTGGCAAAAATGCCATCCAATGTGCCACAAGATGCAAAAAGGAACAACAACTCCTTATATATTCCATTCTTGTTTATTGGCAATGTAGAGCAGCATTAATTACAGCAGATATTGGATTACTGCCAGTGGTAGTATGCTGTAATCAATGGTAAATGTAAGACGATATCATTCCAGACAGCACAGTTCAAGTAATGAACTTAAATCTGCCGACTGGACTAGCATAGACCCAAGGGCTAAATGAGAAAGTTCTGCATTGGTTATATCTGAGTATGGCTGAAAGTCAAAATGGCCTTGTACCATTTTCAACAAACAGGCATAAAGAAAATGAGTTGAATTTTTCCTGGAAAAAGAGTACATCCTAGCAACTCCCTGATTTAACATCTGAAAATGCTATTGAAATGCTACTAAATTATTCATTATTTGTTATTTATATGTAGAATAATGCAAGAGGAAAAGACAAATGGAAAGGATTTATGCATATAAAGCCCCGGATCTGTCTGTTCCTTTATCGCTTTAGAATTGTTCTGTTTAGTTAGCTGTCTTTTATTCTCACTGCTGAATTGCAATACTTTGTACTTCTCTGTGCTACATTTCATCTGCTACTTTTCTATCCATTCCACAGCCTGACCTGAAGTCTATTATTATCATCCCCACAATTCATGACCCTCACATAGCCTGTGTCATCTTCCAAAATGGAAATTGTCATTAATATACAGTACTAGACAACAGGGTGACCCATTGGGGGCACCCTTTGAGAGAAAATTAGTGCCGTCTGATGTGATGTGCTTTGGAAATTAAAGAAGAAAAACTCAGTTTATTAAAGAAGAAAGACGCATAGCAAGACAATTATAGCTCCTCCTCGTTTAACGAAAGACACTTTTGATGATAACATTTCTGGTTGATCTGCCACCCTTCAAGAATACTCTAACATTTTCATGTCTTTTTCCCCGGCTTAAAGCCACATACAGCTGACCATGCTGGAATACCGGTTTCTCCAGATAAATCAACACACTCTCCATGGTTTGGCCTTGCGCCTCATGTCTAGTCATAGCAAAGCGTGACTGTATCGGGAACTGGCTCCGCTGAAGAGGGACATCTTCCCCTTCCGATAAACTGAGAGGAATTCTTGGGATCATGACAATCTCATTTTTGAACGCACCACTGTTTATCTTTGCTACGATGAGATTGTCGTGCAGTTCTTCCACCATCATTCACGCTCCATTGCAAAGCCTTGGTGGATCCAAGATAGAATTCCTCGAGAACAGTTCTGCAGGATTGTCGAATGTCGGGTAGATGAAATCAATGCATTCTTCCATAGTTTTTGCTGGCAGAATCATATCTTCAGGTAATTTGATTTCATCGTTTTCATTTTTCTCAACCTTGTCTTCTTCCGCATCCAATAAGAACTCAGAATATTGTCCTTCTCCCTCACTCAATCACATGTTTCTCTTCAATTGAAACTTGATGAAGCTTCTCCATAAATAGGATTTTTTTATGCATGAGTTCTCCACATCAGCGTCATTTCCACGTTTCACAACTGCTAGAAGCTGACAGAAATCACCACAGCAAATGGTTAAAGTACACCCAAAAGCCTCATTCTTGCCGCATACATCACAAAGAGTCCAGTCCACGGCTTCGAAGCTCTCCCTCCTAATCATGCGGCACTCAACTCAGATAATAAGCCTTGCATTTTGGAGTAAATTTGCAGTATTGGTGTTTTTGTCGATGTAACAAAGGGCATCTTCATTGACTTTGAGGGGTATTTTGAATCTTGAATGCACTGTCCTACCACCAGGCATCAATGTTGCTGCAGCAATAGCAACATCTCCATCTCCCCTAACTTTAGCGAGGATCAAATTGATCATAAATGACTTGCCCATTCCTCCTGGTGCATCAATGAAAATAATTGAAGAGAGATTCCTTTCCAAGCAGTTGTATACATATTCATATACTTCTCTTTGCTCATTATTCAATAGGGTACTCCTTGCCGCATATTCTCAAATTGATCTTTCCTTTTCTCTTCTGTCTCTTCCTCTCTCCTCCTCCTCTGCCTGTTTTTGTCATTCTAGAGACACATAGCCCTTTCACCCTTCGTCTCTTCATCTGACATCAACCTCTATATATATATATATATATATATACACTCACACTCACACTCTCTGTCTCTCTCTCTGTCACCTCTCCCTTTGCTCATTTCTTTCTCAATTCCTGCTAAAACATTGTTTACATTTACATCATTTATTATTTTGTAATTTGTCCTTTACTGTGCCTATTGTCTTGTTTATTAATTATTGTACTGTCTTGCACTGTTTTGTGCGCTTTATATAGTCCTGTGTAGGCCTGAAGTCTAATGTAGTTTTGTGTTATTTGATGTAGTCTAATGTAGTTTTGTGTTGCTTCATGTAGCACCATGGTCCTGGAGGATCATTGTTTCGTTTTTACTGTGTACTGTACCAGCAATTATGGTTGAAATGACAATAAAAGCGACTTGACCTGACTTTCTACCATTTGTTCTTTCTCTCTGATCCCGGAGTCGTGCGGCCCTGGCCTGATCCGATTCTTGTTCTCTCCTCCTCCTGTGGCTATTGTTGTCATTTTGGAGACCAGCATGCCTCTCCTCCTCTGTCTCGTCTTCTCTCATCTTTTTTGTCTTGACTCTTTGATCCTGGAGTCATGTGACCCTGGACTCATCCGATTGATGTTCTCTCCCTCTCCTTGCCACTTCCCGATGACGTTTGGTGTAATCTCTTAACCATAATGTCCCCCTTCCCTTTCTACGCGGCATAATTAGGCTGTCCGTATTTTTTTACCTTAATGCTGGATAGAAGACATGAAGCAGTAACACCAAAGCCTCCCGGATGCTGATTTTTCTTGATGATGTGGTTGGCGCTCTCCTAAATGGACGTGATAGCCCTGCCCTTTTGCTGCGGTTGGTGTCGTTGCTGTGAGCATCGTGAGGCGCTGCTGAGGCTGGCTGTGCGCATACGTCGTAGTGTCGCCTCGCCGTTTCCATGAAAGGTGGAATCGGCTCGGGTTGTGGAAAGCGGGCCTGTTGATTGACAAGTGAGCAATTTTATACAAACATATAACCCTGAACTTTGCCTGCATTCAGTAAGTTAGCACATTTTAAGTCGATATAGTCAAAAAAAGTGCTGCTGTAATGCACCGTTTGGGTTAATTGGAGGTCACAAACAGACAAACAGAGCATGAGAATTTTACTAGTACAGTATATAGATATTCAACAGTGATCCTACTACCAATCCTTAAGGATCACCACAGTGAACTTTCCACCAGTCTAAAAAAATGTTTCCTGCCTCAGTCTGCTGCCTTTCATTTTCCATTTTTTCCATATTGTTACTGCCTCTTTTATTCCATCATACCTGATGACAAGCATGAATGTGACACTTCATCATTTGTATGCACAGCAATTACAGTTTGTAGAACATAGAACAGTACAACACAGGAGCAGGCTCGTTGGCCCACAACGTCAGTACTGATTGAAACTGCACATTTGCCTGCACGTGGTCTATATCCCAACATTTCCAGCCTGTCCAAGTGTCTGTCTAAATGTCTGCTAAACGTTGTTATCATTGGCTGCTCCTGCTGCTTCCCCAGGAGCATGTTTCCCATACCTACCACATTTCCTTGTAAATCTCCTTTCAAACTTGCCCCTGTCGCCTTAAAGGCAAACCCATCTAGTATTTGACAATTCCACCTGAGGAAAAAGAAATCCGACTATCTGCCCTATCTATGCTTTTCCTAATTTTCTGTACTTCTATCAGGCTACCCCTCAGCCTCCAACACTCCAGAGAGAACAAGCAGCTTGGTCCAACCTCTCCTTCTGCAGGCAATCCCCCTTCCCTCCTTCCATTCCCCACTCTGGCTCCCCTCTTGTCTCTTCTCTTCTCACCTGCCTATCATCTCCCCTGGTGCCCCTCCTCCTTCCCTTTCTCCCATGGTCCACTCTCCTATCTGATTCCTTCCTTTCCTGCCCTTTACCTTTTCCACCTATCACCTCCCTCTGGTGCCCCTCCTCCTTCCCTTTCTCCCATGGCCCACTCTCCTATCTGAGTCCTTAACCCGTCACCATTTTCATCTATCATCTCTAAGCTTCTTACTTCATTACCCCTCCCCCCACCCACCTACCTTCACTTATCAACTTCAAGCATGTCCTCCTTCCCAACTCCCCCTCCCAACCATCTTATTCTGGTTTCTCCCCCTTCCTTTCCAGTCCTGATGAAGGTTTTCGACCTGAAATGTCGACTGTTTATTCATTCCCATAGACGCGGCCTGACCTGCTGAGTTCCTCCAGCATCTTGTGTGTGTTGTTCTGGATTTCTTGCATCTGCAGAATCTTTTGTGTTTATAACATCCCAGTGAGCGGTTTCTGCATCCCCTCAGAAGACTTCACATCCTTCCTGTAACATAGCGGCCAGAACAGCACACAAACTCCAAATGTAGCCTAATCAATATCTTGTACAGCTGTCATATGACTCACTGATTTTTGTATTATTGCCCCAATTGATGAAGGCCAATATGTTAAGTGTCTTATTTACCAGCCTACCTATTTGTGTGCCACTTTCAGGAAGCTATTGATTTGCACCTCAGGATCTCTCCATTTATCAGTGCTCTTATGGGTCCTGTCACTGTGCTTTTCACAGGTTTCTTCTCACCCTGCCTCTAGTGGTATAATCCTCAATTCCCTTCTGATTTCCACATAAATGCACACAATGTTTCAACACCAGATATACCCAAACTAGTGAGAGGAGCAGACTTTAAAAATAACCCTGGCGCTTCCTTGGGTGCCATATGTTAGTGCGTGTGGGCTGCCTTTTACAAGAGACAGTTCAATGCTCTTTTGATATCACTTGTAAAAATTCTTACAGTATACATGAGACTCAAGAGCTCATTGAAGAAGGTCTTAAGAGGAGGATTGACATCTGCTTCAAGAGCTCCACAAAATCTTTGCTGCTACCAGTGAGATGCCACCTTTTACCAATTAAAAGCCTTTGTAATTTCCCTTCCTGATCATTGCCAGCATTCATCCTAACCTTCACTAACAGCCCCCTCATCCCATCCCCAACACCAACTTTCAACCTCACCTGTACCAATACCTTCAGCCTGTGTCTCTCCATCATCTATCAATTACAATCCACTGCTGTCCCCTATCTTCAAACCGATCCGCATTTGCTCTCTTTACCTGGTTAACCAGCTGTTCATTAATTGCTTGCCCCACAGTCACTGTCTGATCCATTATCATTTGTACAACTCTTCTCCACTCACCTCAGTGATCCCACAGCATAGCTCCTACACTCACCCTTTGGACAGGCCTCCTGCTATCTGACCATCACATAGGCAAAAACACAGACATTGGTCACAGTGAGCTTTTAGAGCCTGAGACAGTAGGTCAATCTGAATGTTACTGTGGGCCATTGTTCTGGCACTCAGATCTACATCAATCACCTCAGCCGCTCCCTGTGGTAATGAATTCTGCATTCTCACTATTTCCAGGTAGAGAAGACTCTTTGTTTTTATTTGATCTCTGGTGACCATCAAGTATTGATTGCTCTGTGTTCGCTCTTCTCCAAAAGTGGAAGCACTCTCTCTCACTAACTACATTAAATAAAACCTTTCCTCATTAGAACATGGAACATAAAACAGTATGGTCCCTTCAACCCATGATGTAGCACCAACTTTCTAACCTACACTGAGATGTACCCAGCCCTTCTCTCCTACATAGCTCTCCGTTTTTCTATCACCCATGTGCCTATCTAACAGTTTCTTAAATGCTCCGAATGAATCTGCCTCTACTATCACCACTGTGCTCTGTGCACTCACCACTCCGAGCAGAAGACTTACCTCTGATATCCCCCCTATGCTTCCCTCCAATCACCTTAAAATTTTCCCCCCTTGTATAAGCCATCTCTGCCCGGGGAAAAGTCTCTGGCTATGCCTCTTATTGTAAAGATCCCTACTTCTTTCAAGAGATGATAAGGCCATAATGGTGAAATGTAATCAGATGGATTTCTGACATCCTTCTTTATCTTTCTTTAAGACCTAGGGATTCAGGATCACTGAAAGACATGCCAAGGTTTGTATTCCAGACCTGTTTTGTATGGACCCACCAAACAGAATGATTTATGCATACAATTCAGAAACCTGCAAAATCTCTCATTAAGATCGCCATGTTATCTTTGAACTGAAATTAGACAGAAAGTGTCTCTTTTGTGCGCACTGGTGTGCTTGCACGATCCATCAATTGAAAAACGAGCTGATGATCTGTGTTATGAATTAGCAAAATTTTCTGAACAGATTCGGTGTTTAGACAGTAGCCTTAACAGCTGCTCTGAGGATTCTGTTTAGTCGAGCAAATGACTGCATAACAACAGCAGATAGCTTTGCTGTCAATAGCTAAAGGATGGACTTTGCTGATCTTAAATGTCTATCCATTTGGGAAGCAAAGGAAAATGTTGTAGACACAGCTTTTGTTAAGGATAAATAATGCTTTCTGTGGTGAAACCAAGAACCTTCCAGTCAATCCAGATGGCGCTGAGCTGTGATCTCTGGTAAAGTTGTGGCTCAGGTTTAGTTGTTCTTTTGGTTCTTAGGAATGGTTTTGCAGAAAGGGAGGGGATTTAGGGGCCTGGTTAGGGTTTAGTCACAGGGATGTAGCAGTTAGAGATCAGGCTGAGGTCTAGGTCTCTGCTCCACATTCAGAGGCCAGCAACAACAGGGACAAAAGTCATGTCAGGCCAACAAGTCCTGTGGATGAATATTAGCAAGGACGAGGGCTGGTGCTCTCCCCGGTCCCCTGCTGGATCAGTGAGATCGGAGGTACCTGGCAGCAGGACGCACAAGAACTTGTGAATCCCTATTTACACAAGTTGGCAAGTTGGGAGTTCAAGGCCAGGGTTTCAGGATCCTGTCATCGGCAAGTCTTGAGTTCATGGCCCAGACTCCAGCACCTCTTCATCGGCAGGTGTTGGGGTCAATTCTATGATTGAAGCCCAAAGCTCAATCGGATGTCCAGAAGTTGAGACTAAAGCTCTTGGTCTGCAAGTCTGTGAGTCCACTAAGAAAGTTGGACACTGATGACTGCAAGCCCACAAATCTGATGGAGCCGGAAGGCATGGAGGCAGCCTGTCCTGGGATTGAAGACTGCCTGTGTTTGAGAGTGGATGGGAGGGAGGAAAGGGGTTTGTTCTGCTGTTGTTATTTTGTTGCTTGTGTTCTGACTAACATTGTGGGCATACGATGTTGAATGTATAGTGACACTTGCAGGTTACCCCCCCAGCACATCCTTGGGTTATGTTGGTTGTTAACATAAATGACACATTTCACTGTATGTTTAGATGTTGATGCAGCAAGTAAGTGAATCCGAATATGAATCTGATTATTTGAATAGATAATTAATAACTGTAAAATTCTATAATTAGAATGTTATCTCCATTCCTAAAAATCATTCCAAGGAAATAGTTTGAATTTGCACATCCCCCTTCACTATTCCCCATTCCCGTTTCTCTCTCTCTCACCTTGCCTGCCCATTACCTCCCTCTGGTGCTCCTCCCCCTTTTCTTTCTTCCATGGCCTTCTGCCCTCCCCTATCAGATTTCCCCTTCTCCTGCCCTGTATTTCTTTCACCAATCAACCTTCCAGCTCTTTACTTCACCCCTCCCCCTCCCAGTTTCACCTATCACCTACGACCTTGTATTTCTTCCTCCCCTCCCCCCCCCACCTTCTTACTCTGACTTCTCAACTTTTTCTCTCCAGACCTGCTGAAGGGTCTTGGCCCAAAATGTCGACTGTACTCTTTTCCATAGATGCTGCCTGGCCTGCTGAGTTCCTCCAGCACTTTGTGTGTGTGTTGCTTGGATTTCCAGCGTCTACAGATTTTCTCTTGTTTGAGTTTGAATTTATATAGTTCTCATGATATTCCAATGTACTTCACAATCAGGCAAGCATTTTTAAAGGGTACTTCATAATGTGGAAAGGTTACCAGACAATCTGCTCAGTGATGTTAGTTAAAAAATAGGCATTGCCCAGAACATCTTTAAAAACTGGAATTTTTTCATAACCATCTGAGGAAAAATCCTCAGATTTTCTAATTTAGCATAGATAAATTAGGAACTATCTCATTCAAAGATGAATAGTTGAAAAGGAAACTTGGAGAATTATTGTCACTATCTAAAGTTAACTCAGTGTGGGGTGAACTAAATTAAATATCTGTCCATTCAGAATCCTTTAACAGTCTTTACATCACGTCTGTCTCCACATAACTCTTCCTGTTTCTGGCATTCCTCCCTTGAGGAGAGGGAACGGAAGTGCAAAGTCTGGAAATTCTGGCACAGAAACATATACATTTGGGAAATTTCCAGGACTATCTGCATATTGTTAGCTAGGTTATCTTTTCACCAGTTTTGAATCGGAGTTAATTAAGGATATGGTGATGAAATTGATATATTTGTAAGAAACTCCTCAGTGGATGCTTAATGTGAAAATCATGTGCCTCTGCTACTCTCTGGCAAAATATTAATGGTGCCCCGAAATATTCACAAATGCCTTGTATTTTTCTAACTTGATTTATAGATTTTTAACCTTCTTTCAACCTCCAGAATTTGTAGTGTGCCTTTTTAAGTAGAATGCATTTTTGACATTCTTACATAACAAAAACAATGAAGCCAGTTTTATTCCGTACTAGCTGCTGCATGTTCGTCATTTTGTTGATTGCTTTTGTGTCACGTCTGTCCTGAAGAAAACTCAATGTTTTCATTGCATTATCAGTATAAATTGTGCCTGTGCGCCTTTGTAACTTTTAAAAGTTGTCGTGAAACTGACGTGTTTAGTAGTCCTATAAAAGTGTGCTTCTAACATATGGATCATAAAAGAGGAAAAAATCATTGTTAAAAGACAGAAGAGTAAAAAAGAATAATGGAGCAAAGAACAGATCAAACTTTGTTACTAGAAAGATCCAAATATTTCAAACAAACCATGTGAGATTAAGATCTACACTTCTAAACTTTAAAATGGAATTGCTTTTATTAAGTGCATCCTGTTATGTCACAAGACCAGCAAAGAGTGCCAAGATCACATCTGCCTGAAGGCTGCCAGGAAAAACAAGACAAAAATCAAAAAGATGGTTAGTGGAAGACATCTAAGGCAATGCCCACACAGGCAAGGCAGTTGCAACAACTTGGAGTCATGCAGGGAAGGAGAGAACGGAATGGGTAAACAGCAGCTTAATCATAAGTGTGGATTTCAGAGATGGTAAAACTTAGTGATGGCAAATGGTAGAAGGACAAAGCTGGAGGCACAGCCAGTAAACATGGGCTGAGGGCAAGCATGCTGGATTCAGGCTAATGGGTAGGATTCAGTAGAGAGTACAGAGCAACAGGAGATACCTGTTACACTTTATGCATCGATGAAGCTCTGATAGAGATTGATTTTTCCATGAGGATGAGCCACACTTCAGCCGTGATGATCTGAGCACTCTCTAGGAAATTCTGCACAGGCTACTGACAAACTTTGATGCTAATGGGTGCATCATGTAACAAGCAGGTTTGATCTCAATTACAAAATGAATCCTTGGGGGAAGATTGTCAGAATAATGGAACAGCAGTGAGATGCAGCTTAAGGAAGCCATTGATATTCTTTCACCAATGTTTTGCCAAAGTTACAAGAGGAGCAAATGAAACTTCCAAGGCCAAGTATAAGCACAGATAAATAACTGTTCAGTTTCAGTCAACTTTCTCCGACAGCAAAGAAAGGTAATGTCACGCAGGGTGCAGGTTTGTGAATGTTAATCTTGGCAGTGGGATTTGGTTTGATGTAATCCATGTGTTTAATTTAGCATTTAACAGTATAAGCATGATACTACTGTGCAGCTGCAGTAGTATCCTTCATCTAGTTGTTCAAGACAGGAAGCTGTCCAAACCCATCAAGAACACTAAATGCTGTTCTGAAAAGGGAAGTTGTAAATAGAGAAAACGTCAAGGGGACTACAAAGGACCAGGCATCCAGGGAAAGGAAATCAGCATAAGACAAAATATTTAACTGGATCTCCTCCCGGTGGAGATAGCACATAGTCCTCTGCAGTCTACTGCACATAGACCTGAGTGGCAAGGTAGGAACAATGAGTACCAAAAGGCAGAAGGCAAAACGTAACTCTTTAGGTTAGAAATTAAACCTCACAGTGTGTATTGGCTACTTGCTGCACATTTGAACTGAGGTAAAAATTAATCACTGAATGGATCTGAAATGCAGACAATGGAACATAATTTAGGATCACAGGCTATCCTGAGCATAATGTGACCATGAAGCGAGCTGGACACTGTCACAACCATCAAATCCATCACTTCCGAAACATAGGATCTTGAATTTCCAACAAAGAAACAGCATTAGCCTCAAATGGAAAAGTACGCACTGATGGACAATTGCACTTCTACATCCACGTCCCTTTAAAGCACAGAGCTCACTTTCTTCATTCATTGCAGGTGACGTTGGTGGAGTCAGTTCAAACGAAACAATGGATAACACTTCATAGCACCTCTTTACTGTTTCGATTTTCTCCATTATTAACCACTCTTTAGCACCACAATATTCAATCTAGTGACAGAGGAGAGAGATACTTCATCCAGTTCATCCAGAGCTCCTCATGGCACTTCACTCCAAACCAATCCACTACTTCCAGCAATGCATCCAGTGGAGAAATCTCATGGTGGTCAGATTAAAATCCACATACATCTATCACACATACTGTACCCATCTTTGCATGTTTTCTTGTGTAAGGGTGAATTCTGAGTCCGAGAATCTGCGAACTGGAGGTGGCTTGTAAATAGTTGGAGGCCTGCTTGGCTGTGTGGGAGGGAAGGGAAATGGATTTGTTTCGATGTTGGTGCCTTGTTTTATTTTTGATGCTTATGTTGTTTTGTGGAATATTGAGGGCATACTTTGTTGGCAGAATGTGTAGTGACACTTGCGGGCAGCCTCTCAGCACATCCTTGGGTGTGCTGGTTATAGAATACAGAACAGTACAGCACAGGGTCAGGCCCTTAGCCCCACAATGTTTTGCTGAGCCAGCTAAAAGCAAATGAAAAACTCCCAAATACTAATCCTTCCCACCTACACAATCTCCACTTCCCTCCATCTTCCTTACATCCGTGCTTATCCAAATGCCTCTTAAAAGCCTCTAATGTATTTGCCTTTAGCACCATACCAGGCATCCACCGCTCCCTACCCCTCATATCCCCTTTGAACCTACTCATCTCACCTTCAATGCATGCCCTCTGGTATTAGACATTTCAACCCTGGGAAGCAGATACTCCCTCTCTGCTCTATCTATGCCTCTCATAATCTTATAAACCTTGATCAGATCTCCCCTCAGCCTCTGCACTCCAGAGAAGACATCCCAAGTTTATCCAGCCTCTCGTGATAGCACATGCCCTCTAAACCAGACAGCATCCTGGTAACCTCTTCTGCACCCTCTCCAAAGCCTCAACATCCTTGCTATAGTGGGCGACCAAAACTGTGTGTAATATTTCGGATGTAGCCTAACCAGAATTTTATAAAGTGGCAACATAACTTCTTGAAGTTTGAACTCAATACCTCAACAAATAAAAGCAAACATTCCATAAGCCTCTTAACCATCTTCTCAACCTGCGTCGCCACTTCCAAAGACCTAGGAACTTGGATCCCAGAATCTCTCTGCTCTGCGACACTGTTAAGGATCTTGCCCCTAACAGTGTACTGTCTCCTTGCATTTGCCCTACCAAGGTGCAACACCTCACATTTATTTGAGTTAAACTCTATCTGCCACTTCTCTGCTATATTTGCAACTGATCTATATCGAGCTATATTCTTTGCCAGTCTTCTACACTACCCACAACTCCACCAATCTTGGTATCACCCGCATGTTACTACCCACCCGGCTACATTTTCATCCAGATCATTTATATACATCACAAGCAGCAGAGGTCCCGGCACAGATCCCTGTAGAGCATCACTAATTACTGTACAGACCTTCAACGCAAATGTCCCTTTGACCACTACCCTCTGTCTTCTATGCACAACCCAGTTCTGAATCCAAACAGCCAACTTGCTGCAGACCCCAAGCATCTTAATCTTCTGGATTAGCCTCTCATGAGGGACTTTGTCAAATGCCTTACTAAAATCCATGTAGACAACATCACGGCTCTACCCTCATCAACTCTCATCACCTTGTCAAAAAGCTTAATCAAGTTGGTAAGACATGAACTGCCCAGCCTGCACAAAGCCATGCTGCCTCTCCCTAATTAGCCCATAGGTTTCCAAATGCTCACATATCCTATCCTTAGAAATCTTCTCCAGCATTTTCCCTACAACTGATGTGAGACTCACCGGTCTATAGTTCCCAGGATTTTCCCTTGTTAACACAAATGACACATTTCATTGTATGTGATAAATAAATTTGAATCTCAATCTCAATGCCATAGAGGTTAGTCTGACACAATGAAATGAAAAATATAATCCTATCTGGGTTACCTATCAGACCTGTGCAGAAATCAATCATATACAGCTTTGCTGCATTTTACAGTAATAGCACCTGATAATTATCTCTGGCTCCTGATTTAAATTGATAGAACAAAAGGAAAATATTCTGCAAAACAATAAGGAAGCCCACATGAATTGAAGGCTGAGCCTTAAATGCTATGGGAGGTTTTAAAGAAAGTTGGAGAGTAGTTTCAAGTTTTCCATGTATTAGCACATCAAAGATTACTTACATGAAATAAAAACACCTGAGATTTTTGCAGTTCCTCAAACAGGAGTTTGGCGGTGTTCCAGAAAAATAACTAGCTGCTATCAGCCATTTATACTGTACTTGCCAAGGCTCTGCAGCAGCTACTGGAGGATGCCAAGGATTGGGAGAGTATGACAGAGCAATGATTGAGAAATCTTATAGGTACATAGAGAACGTCGAAGCAGCCTAAATCACAAATGATGTATGGACACACTGTGCCAGAAATGATCTTTGCATTATCTTGCAAGAAGTCCAAAGTACAAGCTTCGTACCTTAAAGGTAGATTTGAGTCCACGTTATGTGAAAAAACAGCTTACAGCTCATACCAGGGCCCTTTCCCAATACTGGGCTGCCTTAAACACAGCTAATACTTGGCCAGAATCTATCAGATTCATAGAGCAGAACCCATTGTTAGTATTCCCAGCTATAATCCCTGCACACTGCCTACGCTGTATATGCTGAGTTTCGGTAAAAGGGCACAGATTTGGGGAGTTCTGTCCCAGTGAGAGTCCAGGCCTTCAGAATGGTTAGGTGTAGAGGAAATTTGGAAAGTTCAGTATTTTTGGGAATATATTCCATATCTTTAGCAAGCATTCACTAAATGCTAGTTACATTTCTTACTTTCCATGAACTGTAAACGTGATAGTATTTACCAGGACCACCTAGCTCAGGACTTAATCAAATCTTGGTCCAAACCTGAAATAATGGGCTAAGTTTTACAGGTAACATGAGAATGGCTGTTCCTGACATCAAGGCAGCACTTGAACAAATCTGGCATCAAGGCAATCCAGCATCAAAGGAAAAACGTTCCAGTGTCTGGATTCATATCTCTCACTAAGGATGCAGGGTGTTGTTGTCAGTGGTTAATCAGTCCGGCCCCAGAGCATCACTGCACAAATTTCTCAAGGCAGAGTCCTTCGTTTAGTTAACTTTGGTTGCATCAATCATATGTCTTAGAAATTCCAGTCTCTACACCTCAGTAAATGAAGTAATCTGCACCTGTATGCTGCAAGGCCCAAGCAACATTTAATCATGAAATGGTAAGTAGCTGTGACAGTCACAACTTCAGAACGTCCCAATCCCATCCCTTTAGAGAAGGAGTAAGCCATCTGCCCCCTCACCCCGCAAGCCTGCCTTCAAATTACTTGATCCTGGATGATCTACTTCTCTGTAGTTTCCCAATAGCCCTCAATTCCCCAAACTTCCAAAAAATGATCTAGTTTCTCTTTGATTACCTCCAGAGAGCTTGCCTCCTCATTCTCTTGTCCAAACCCCACTACCTGGTGCAACCTGCCTGTCAGCTTAATGCCTCTCCTTGGTCCACGAATCATCTCAGACTCCTGTCTCACCACTCCCCTTCTCCTCTTTACATGGTCATCTCCCCCACCACTCACTGTTCCGATCCAGGGTTTCAACATGAAATATCAACAGTTCCTTTCCTCCCACAGACTCAGCCTGACCTACTGAGATCCTCCAGCAGATTGTTTCTAGCCTCCCTAGCTGTCGCAGTGGAAAATTCCAGAGATTCACTACCACTGTGAAACAAAATGATTGCTATCGCTGCAGCACACAAAATGCTGGAGGAACTCAGCGGGCCAGGAAAAGAGTAAACTGTTGATGTTTCAGGCTGAGACCCTTCATCAGGACTGGAAAGAAAAAGATGAGAATGCAGGAGGTAAGATGGAACAGTTGATACTTCTTGTTTAAGTGCTAAGGTGTAGTGACAACAGCAAGGATGCTGACTGGAAGAATCAGGTTTATTATCACAGACATATGTCATGAAAATTGCTATAAATTACAACCAGAAAATAAATAAATAATTCAAATAGGCGGATGAATGAATAAATAAATGGACAACGAGATGACAGTAAAGCAAATAAATCAACAAATAATTGGAGAAATAGATACATGTAAACAATTAAATGAATAAGTACTGTAGTGCAAAAAGAGACCAAAGTGAGGTAATA
This sequence comes from Mobula birostris, assembly GCF_030028105.1. Taxonomy (NCBI): domain Eukaryota; kingdom Metazoa; phylum Chordata; class Chondrichthyes; order Myliobatiformes; family Myliobatidae; genus Mobula; species Mobula birostris. The sequence goes on along the minus strand of NC_092372.1, from coordinate 61,045,487 downwards.
TTCATGGGTTCCTGAACCGTTCAGAAAGCTGATGGCAGAGGGGAAGAAGCTGTTACTAAAAAACTGAGTGTGCGACTTCATGCTCCTGCATCTCCTTCATCATCGAGTCATAGAGAGGAACAGCACAGAAACAGGCTGTTCAGCCCAGCTAGTCTCTGCCTAAACCATTTTAAATGCCTACTCCCATCAATGTGCACCAGGACAATAGCCCTCCTTATCCTAACCATCCTCCATATTCCAATCCAAACTTTTCTTAACCATTGAAGTAGAGCTCGCATGAACCACTTGTGCTGGCAGCTCATTCCACAATCTCAGAGCCCTCTGAGTGAAGAAGTTTCCCCTCATGTTGCCCTTAAACTTTTAACCTTTCATCCTTAACCTCTGAACTCTACCCAACTTCAGTGGAAAAAGCCTGCTTACATTAACCCTATCTATACCCTTCATAACTTGGTATAATTATGTCTATCAAATCTCCAATCAATCTTCTACGTTCTAACGAATTCAGTCCTTCCTTATAACTCAGTCCTCCAGACCCAGCAACAACCTTATATATTTTCTCTGTACTCTTTGAACCTTGTTTACATCTTTCCTGTAGGTAGGTGACTAAAACTGCACACCATACTCCAAATTATTCCTCACCAATGTCTAATACAACTTCAACATGACATCCCATCTCCTGTACTCAATGCATTGATATATGAAGGCCAATGTGTCAAAAGCTTTCTTTACAACCCTACCTATCTGTGACAACACTGTCATCAAATTATGGACCTGTATTCCCAAATCCCTTTGTTCTACCACGCTCCTCAGTGCCCCTACCATTCACTGTGTAAGACTTACCCTGGTTGGCCCTACTGAAGTGCAAAACCTCACACTTGTCTGCATTAAATTTCATCTGCCATCATGGTAGTAATGAGAAGAGGGCATGTCCTGGATGGTTTTGCCAAAATAAGTAGTTAGTAACCAGGATGTTTCAGTAATTATGCTGTTTCAAAGGATCCTTCCTGTGTAGCTGTGCCAGCTTATTTCACAATTTTCTGCACCTGGAAAATTACCTAGCAGAGAACTGGATGCTGGGGCCAAAATGAAGAATCTAATTGTGTTGTGACTGGAGTCAGATGAAAAATGGCCAAGAGGCAGTACAAACTCCATGGTAACAGAGTGAAGTATTCCCTTAACTACTAGTGATGCATCCAAAAAGCATTACCTAAGTGCTTTATGTGTGCACAGGTATGCTAAAGTAAGTTTTGCCATATAAGCAAGAAAATTGATCTTTCAAAGAAAGAGAGGCTAGGGGTTTTTAGAATTATTGAAGTTTTGTTGAACAGAACCTCACAAGCATTTGTTTCTATGACTAATTAAAATTGGTTTTATAACTACACACTGCCTTTGGAAGAGTGTTGGAAGATCAACTTCTCTCATGCAGGCCAAAGTGGCAAATTGCATGGTGCTCATCTGATGCCGCAGATTTGCTTTCCAGTTTGGAGAGTCAGTCTTAAAGCAAGGAAATAAGTCTCTTGTTTACTTTGTCCCTGCTGACCATCAAGTACCAATCTGTACTAATTCAATTTTCCAACACTCTGTGCACAGACTCCTGTACCAGTGTTATCAGGTACTTATCTAAGCTTCTACAATGTAGTCAGAGTACCTGCCTCCACCACTCCTCAGCCAGTGAGTTGTAGGTTTTAAAATTCTTCTTCAGGTCACTTCTGAATCTGTTATTCCTTAACTAAAAAACACATGCTGTCTGTTTACTGGCACCTCTGAGAGGGAGAAATGTTCCTCACTATCTACACTGTCATTGCCCCTCATAATTTTGAAAACCCCAGCCTTCGCTCCTCTTCAGAAAACAAGCTCAGACTACCAGTTCTCTGTGTAGCTGAAATGCTCGATGCCAAACAACATCCCAATGAATCTTCTTTGCACCTCCTCCAGTGCAAGCATACCCTTCAATAATGCAATGACCAGAGGTGCATTGTAGTACTTCTGGTATAGCCTAAGCAACGTCTGATATTGTTGAACCATCACTTCCTTGCTGATATAGATGATGACTTGGCCAATGAAAGCTAATACTCCATATGTCTTCTTAAAACCTTATGCGCCTGTGCTGTTGGACATCAAAAAACTGAAAGATTCCTATTGGTGTTTCATAGGTATAAAAGGAAATGAACACATTTATATTACTCTCTACCATGTTATCAGAGGTACAATGGCACAGTGTTAACTGAACAGACATTTTTACTTTCTCTATTCAATAAACTATTTAAAATTAATTGAAACCTATCTATGAACAACTTAATCCTATTTTTAATCAGTTTATTTATTGTCTCCTTTATAATTGCACAGTTAAAAACAGTAGAGATGGCAGGCAGGATAGTAGAATGCTTCACTTGTGTGATGTGGGAAGGCCGGGAGACCTCCAGTATCCCTGACCACTGCAACTGCGAGAAGCGCATCCAGCTGCAGCTTCTAACGCTCCGCATTATGGAGTTCAAGCTGGAACTGGATGAACTCTGGATCATTTGAGAGGCTGAGGGGGTGACAGATAGGACACATGTAGTAGTTACACCCAAGTTGCAGGACACAGGAGACTGGGTGACAGTCAATGAGGGGAAAGGGGTTAAGGAGCCAGTGCAGAGTACCCTTGTGGCCATCCCCCTCAACAACAGGTAGACCACTTTGGTAGTATAGCAGAGGAAAGTTACAGCGGTCAGGTCTCTGGCACTGAGTCTATCTCTGTGGCCCAGAAGGGAAGTGGAGAGAAGAGGCGAGCTGTGGTGATAGGGGATTTGTTAGTTAGGGGAACAGAAAGGAAGTTCTATGGATGAGAACGAGATTCCCGGATGGTTTTTTGCCTCCCGCGTGCCAGGGTCATCTCAGTATTCTTAAGTGGAAGGGTGAGCAGCCAGAAGTCATAGTCTACATGGGTAACAATGAAGTGGGAGTTCAGGGAGTTCGGTGCTAAGTTAAAAGACAGGACCTCCAAGGTTGTAATCTCAAGATTGCTAGAAGGAAGGTTTGCTAGTACTGCGGTGGGGTAGTGGGGGGGGGGGTGTTAAACTAGAGTTGCAGGGGGATGGGAACCAGAATGCCAGAACAGATAGTGGAGTGGTTGTGGAGACAGATATTGTTAAGACCTTAGACAAAGTCAGGAATCAAAAGGTTGAGCATGATGTGTGTCTAATGTTCTGAGTTGCATATATCTCAATGCAAGAAGTATCGTAGGAAAGGCAGGTGAGCTCAGGGCATGGATCAACACAATTATGACATTGTAGCCATTAGTGAGACTTGGTTGGAGGAGTGGAAGGACTGGCAGTTTAATATTCTGGGATTGTGTTGTTTTGGAAGTGATAGAGCGGGAGGGATTTAAAGGGAGAGGGGTGGCGTTTACTAGTCAGGGAAATTTGTCATGACAGTGCTCAGTCAAGATAGACTGGAAAACTCATCTAGTGAGTTTTTACGTGTGGAACTGAGGAATAAGAAAGGTATGACCGTGTCAGTGGGTCTATATTATAGACTACCCAGTAGTCTGTGGGAATTAGAGGAAAAAATTTGTATATTGATCACAAACTGTTGCAAAAAGCGTAAGGTTATGATAGTAGGTGATTTTAACTTTGCACATATTGACTGGAAATCCCATACTTTAAAAAGACTAGATGAGATAGAGTTTGTCATGTGTTCAGGAAAGTTTCCTTATTCAGTACATAGAACTCCCAACAAGAGAGCATGCAATACTTGATTTCCTGTTAGAGAATGAGACAGAGCAGGTGACAAAAGTTAGTGTAGGGGAATACTTTGCAGCTTGTGATCATAATGCCATTAGTTTCCAGATGATTACGGAAAAGGATAGTTCTGGTCCTTGGGTTGAGATTCTAATTTGGAGAAAGGCCAATTTTGATCGTATCAGGATAGACCTGACAAGTTTGGATTGGGACAAGTTGTTTTCTGGCAAAGCTAACCTCGATGAGGATGCCTCAGCTGTCACGGACTTTATCTGGAAATGCACAGAGGACTGTGTGTCTCGCAAGACGATCCGGGTATTCCCTAACCGGAAACCTTGGATGAATTATGAGGTCAAATCCCTTTTGAAGGTCCAGGGATACCAGTTGCTACAAGGAATCCAGGCGTGAACTCCGGAAAGCCATTAAGGGCGCCAAGAGGCAAAATCAAGCCATGTTGGAAGCCCAGGCTAACCAGAGGGATGCTGGTAGACTATGGCAGGGTCTAAATGAGATCACCGGGCGCAAAGAAAAGGCTGGGAATATCAATAACTATGGCGCTTCTCTTCCTGACGAACTTAATGTATTCTACGCAAGATTTGAACAGAAGAGGAGCGTCCCGCTCCCTCCGGATGAACCGGACCTGGTGGCATCGAGATTCATTGTCACCGAGGAGGACGTTAGAAGGGCCTTCCTGAAGATAAATCCAAGGAAGGTGACGGGCCCAGATGGCGTCCCAGTACGGGTTCTCCAGGCCTGTGCAAGCGAGCTAGCTGGAGTGTTTGCTGACATCTTCAGCTGCTCCTTGCTTCAGTCTAAGATCCCCTCGTGTTTTAAGAAGGCAACGATAATTCCGGTGCCGAAGAAGAGCAAGGTGGCATGGCTGAATGACTATCGACCTGTAGCTCTGACATCAATTGCTATGAAGTGCTTCGAGAGACTGGTTATGGCACACATCAACCACAGCCTACTGGTCAACCTCGGCGCTTTGCAATTCGCCTACCGGAGCAACAGGTCAACGGCAGATGCCATCTCTCTGGCCCTACATTCCTCCTTAGAACATCTGGAGAATAAAGACGCATATGTAAGGCTCCTTTTCATTGACTACAGCTCTGCCTTTAATACCATCATGCCAAATAAACTGATTCCTAAGCTCTGGAACCTGGGCCTTAGCACTCAGATCTGCAGCCGGACTTCCTCACAGACAGGACCCAGGCTGTAAAAATAGGGGACAAGCTCTCCTCTACAATCACTCTGAGCACCGGTGCCCCACAAGGCTGTGTACTCAGCCCCCTGCTGTACTCACTGTACACCCATGATTGTGTAGCCAAGTTTCCATCAAACTCAATATATAAGTTTGCTGATGACACAACAATTGTAGGCCATATCTCGGGTAATGATGAGTTTGAGTACAGAGAGGAAATTAAGAACCTGGTGGCATGGTGCAAAGACAATAACCTATCCCTCAACGTCAGCAAGACGAAGGAATTGGTTGTTGACTTCAGAAGGAGTAGCGGACCGCATGACCCAATTTACATCGGTGGTGCGCAAGTGGAACAGGTCAAAAGCTTTAAGTTCCTCGGGGTCAATATCACAAATGACCTGACTTGGTCCAACCAAGCAGAGTTCACTGCCAAGAAGGCCCACCAGCGCCTTTACTTCCTGAGAAAACTAAAGGAATTTGGCCTGTCCCCAAAAACCCTCACGAATTTTTATAGATGCACCGTAGAAAGCATTCTTCTAGGGTGCATCACAACCTGGTATGGAAGTTGTCCTGTCCAAGACCGGAAGAAGCTGCAGAAGATTGTGAACATGGTGCAGCACATCACACAAACCAATCTTCCATCCTTGGACTCATTTTACACCGCACGCTGTCAGAGCAATGCTGCCAGGATAATCAAGGACACGACCCATCCAGCCAACACACTTTTTGTCCCTCTTCCCTCCGGGAGGAGGCTCAGGAGCTTGAAGACTCGTATGGCCAGATTTGGGAACAGCTTCTTTCCAACTGTGAGAAGACTGCTGAACGGATCCTGACCCGGATCTGGGCCGTATCCTCCAAATATCCGGACCTGCCTCTCGGTTTTTTGCACTACCTTACTTTCCGTTTTCTATTTTCTATTTATGATTTATAATTTAAATTTTTAATATTTACTATCGATTTGTACTCCAGGGAGCAGGAAGTGCAGAATCAAATATCGCTGTGATGATTGTACGTTCTAGTATCAATTGTTTGGCGACAATAAAGTAAAGTAAAGCTGTACTTGGTAAGTGGGAGGCCTTCAAAAGTGAAATTTTGAGAGTACAAAGTTTGTCAGAATAAAAGGCAAGGATAACAGATTTAAGGAACTTTGTTTTTCAAGAGATATTGAGGCCCTGGTTAAGAAAAAAAGGAGGTGTATTGCAGGTAGGCACAAATGAGGTACTTATTGAGTATAAGAAATGCCAGAGAACACTGAAGAAAGAGATCAGGAGGGCTAAAAGATGGCATGAAGTTGCTCTGGCAGACAAGGTGAAGGAGAATCCTAAGGGATTCTAGAGATATTTTAAGAGCAAAAGGATTGACAGGAACAAAATTGGTCCTCTGGAAAGTCAGAATGTTAATCTATGTGTGGAGCCAAAAGAGATATGGGAGATCTTAAATGGATTTTTTTGCATCTGTATTTAGTCAGAGATGGACGCAGCATCTGTAGAAGTGAGGCAAAGCACCAGTGAGGACATGGACCCTATACAGATTACAGCAGAGGAGGTCTATGCTATCTTGAGGCAAATTAGGGGAAACAAATCATTAGGGCCTGACAAGGTGTTCCCTTGGACCCTGTGGGTGGCAAATGTAGAATTTGCTGGGCCCCTAGCAGAAATATTTAAATCATCCTTAGCGACAGGTGAGGTACTAGAGAACTGGAGGATAGCTAATGTTATTCTTCTGTTTAAGAAAGACTCTAAGAATAAACCAGGAAATTATAGGCTGGTGAGCCTGACATTATTAGTAGGAAAGTTATTGGAAGGTATTCTCAGGCTCAAGATGTATGAGTACTTGGATAGTCATGGGCTGATTTAGGGATAGTCAGCACGGCTTTGTGAGTGGTAGGTTGTGTCCAACCAATCTCATAGAGTTTTTCCAAGGATGTTACCAGGAAAGCTGATGAAGGCAAGGCAGTGGATGTTGTCTGTGTGGACTTTAGTAAGGTATTTAATAAGGTCCCACAAGGGAGGTTAGTCAAGAATGTTCAGTCACCTGGCATTCAAGATGAGGTAGTGAGTTTGATCAGACATTGGCTTTGTGGGAGAAAATAGAGGATGGTAGTAGATGGTTGCCTCTCTGACTGGAGGCTTATGACTAGTGGAGTGCCACAGGGAATGATGCTGGGTCTGTTGTTGTTTGTCCAGATCATCTATATCAGTGATCCGGATGATAATGTGATTAACTGGATCAGCAAATTTGTGGATAACACCAAGATTGCAGATGTAATGGATAGAAGAGAATACTATCAAAACTTGCATTGGGTCTGGACAAGCTGGAAAAATGGTCGTGAGAAATGGCAGATGGAATTTAATGCAGACAAGTGTAGCACTTTGGGAGAACAAACCTGGGTATGTCTTACATAGTGAGCAGTAAAGCACTGAGGACAGTGGGAGTACAGGTCCATAACTCATTGGAAGTGTTATCACAGGGAGATAAGGTTGTAAGGAAATTTTTGGCGTATGGTCCTTCATAGATCAAAGTATTGAGTACAGGAGTTGAGATGTTATTTTGAAGTTGAATTAAATGTTAGTGAGGCCTGTTTTGGAGCATTTTGTGCATTTTGGCCACCTACCTACAGGAGAGATATGAATAAGATTGAAAGACTACAGTGAAAATTTACAAAAATGTTGCCTGGACTGGATGACTTGAGTTATGGGGAAAGATTGAATAGATAAGAACTTTACTCCCTAGAGCATAAAGGATTGAGAGTGGATTTTTATAGAGGTACGCAAAATTATGAGGGGTTTAGATAGGGTAAAAGTACATAGATGTGAGGAGTATGGAAGGCTATGGTCAAGATGCAAGTTGATGGTCATAGGGAGATTAAAGAGCTGTTTCTGTTCTGTAGTTTTCTGTCTCTATGATTCAGAAAACAGAGGTTCTAGAAATTGCAGCAATTTCTTGGCCAAAACTGTAATTAGGGTTTCTTTTTCCTGAGAAACTAGGGGACATTTTGAGAAGCTAGGGAAGAAATTTCTGTGCCCCTGGTACAGTTTTTATGTCTCTGCACTCTGCACCCCACATCACCCACTCTAACACTTTGATGTATAGAGTGCACAGGACTCTGTGCTGCAGTCTTGGATGTGCTACTGAACCAAAGCACTATCCACTTTCTCAAGTGTAGGGAAAAGTTTGCAGGCCACTGCTTCAAAGATGAACACACTTATTTTCTTCAGTGTCCTGTTCAATATTTATTCTTCGGCCAATTTTACTAAAAACACATTCTGTGACCCGTTACTTATGTGATTGTGTAGTACATCACTTGGTTGCTACCTTTCCTACAAGGCACTGCTGTCTGCAGAGAATTCTTTGATGGTGAACCTTCTTTTGAATGTCAAGAAATTTTAATTTCTTTTGGTCCCAAGAGCCGTATTCCAGCAAGAGGTTGTAGATCACAAGCCAGAAGGAAAGCCCCAAATTTCTGCGGAGCCATTGATGTATTCCTTTGCTCTGGCAAGTGACCAGAGTGTGTCCAGCGGGTAGAGTGTGCTTGTCATTGCCCTATTCGTGAGATGATTCTTTCTCTCTCTCTCTCTTTCTCTATCTATTCCCATTTCGTAAATACTTGTAAAACACAAGTAGAGAATATGAAACTATAATAATTTATGAATAAAGGGAAATTCCATTAGGCCCAAGAGGCTGGCAAATTTTGATTTATCTCAATTCCATCCACCTTTCTTTGGAAGAACACATATATCCTGATTGAGGATCTTGCACAGAACGTGTGGGATGCTGGAGATATGAAAGTATACACCAAAGCACAGGACACCACTTTAGAGCTGAACTCTTTATTTCACTATAGTTTATAGGTATTGTAACTATGAACTGCTGGAAAAGAAAACGTAATAAAATGCATTAATATTCTATTAATAAAAATAATACCTCTGCCAGAAACGAGTAGAATGGAACATTGGATTATCTTCTCCTAAAAATAAATACAATATCTGTTTAGTATGACAGCATTACCTTTTGCTGTGCTCCCTTTGTGCCTTTGCTCAGTCATCTTTGTCTTTTAAGGGGTTCTTGCAGTTGTTTTTTTTGGATTGATATCAAATATTCTTCACAGGCTTGCCAGAAACAAAATGCTGCAAATGCTATTCCTGTCTTTGGAAAATTCTTCAGAGCTAGATCCTCCAGACAGTAACAATAAAATGTGATTCGGGAGATACTTTAGTTCAGCTTTGAACTAGAGAAAACAGCAACACCTTACAGCACCTTTACAGGGTTGATATCTTCCAAGGCACTTTACTTCATAGAAATTTTATCAGACAAGATTTTGGAAGATAACTAGAGAGATTAGCTCAGATTAATTAAAGACATTGAATGTCTTGAATTTGGAAAAGGTGGAAAGTTCCAAGGAATGGGTGTGGGATTTCCTTCCAGATTTTATTTAATGTATTTTTCCACCAAACTATTAGGATTAATGTTACAACATGCTTTTCATGCAAGGAAACGTTGTTTACTATTTTTCATGAGTAAATAATGCCTTGTCCCAAATGAGTTGACCACAGCATATTAGGAAGCAAAATACTGATTCTTGTTTCCTGTTTACATCCATAAGGGGTGGTGGATATGTTTCCCAGTTTCTTCCTCTTCTTATTTCTTACAGCAGCCTTCTACTGCATAAATCTGAGTACCCAATAAAACAATGATTCAGCTTTTTTTCTCTTGCAATGCACGTGGAATGTAAATCAGATTTTTCTCCCTATTCATTGCATTGGCCACCCACATCACAGTTTTGCATTCTATGTGTAAACAGTGAAAAAATTGAATGTTGTCAGCTTTTCTGACAACAATAAGCACAACACTATCATAACCATTGCTCACTGCCTGGTTAGCGAAACCATAATAACTTAATTCCTCATCTGTACAGCACGTTGCAATTACTAGCCTACAAAGTACCCAGGACAGCTTCAGAGAGCGGTGTCTCAGAAAGGCAGCGTCCATTATTAAGGACCTCCAGCACCCAGGGCAGGCCCTTTTCTCACTGTTACCATCAGGAAGTAGATACAGAAGCCTGAAGGCTCACACTCAGCGATTCAGGAACAGCTTCTTCCCCTCTGCTATCCGATTCCTAAATGGACTTTGAAGCTTTGGACACTGCCTCACTTTTTTAAATATACAGTATTTCTGTTTTTGCACATTTTTAAAAATAACCTATTCGATATACGTAATTGATTTACTTGTTTATCTATTACATTTTATTTTATTTATTATTTTTCTCTCTCTCTCTGCTAGATTATGTATTGCATTGAACAGCTGCTGCTAAGTTAACAAATTTCAGGTCACATGCTGGTGATAATAAACCTGATTCTGATTTGTAGCATTGTTTGCTTACCATGTTGAACTAAAGCATTGTGGTTGTGCGAGATTTTGATGGTGATCGATATTTATCAGAAGCTAGTATGGAATGGCATGATGCCAGTATGCTTGTCACTTTTATATTAATTATTTAAATTAGGCTACTGGTCAAATTTCCTGACTGTGAACAATGCTCCTTGCTCTCTGTATCTTTTACTTTTCATGTCCATCATTCCACCGATAAACATATTGACAGCTCACAAGCTGATGCCTCTATCCCCATTCACAGATCACAGGTATTGTACTAAACGTCCATTATTCCCATGTCTCTTTGAATATGGGGACTATTAATGACCATCCAGGTATCCCATGACTCCTCTTGCCCTCAGGAGACCGTTCAGTCTCCCTGCTTTCCACTGTTGGCTTTGCTGGCAAGGTCTGTGAGTTACGCCTGCCATGACTGGTGAGTGGTTGCCGTGGTAATGCTGACTACCTGTGCGGTCCTGAACAGCTTCCGGTGTTTTTGCTACAGATGAACCAGCCTCTCCTGCTTATCTGTCATGATCTGGCTGTAAGGAGTCCTGAGCTGCAGGGTATTACTTTTTGTGCAAAGATTTTATTTAGAGATACAGTACAGCAACAGACCCTCCTGCCCAGTGAGCCCAATTACACTCATGTGACCAATTAACCTACTAACCGGTATATCTCTGGAATGTGGGAGGAAACTGGAGCACTCGGAGAAAACACGTGGTCATGGGGAGAATGTACAAGCTCCTTACAGACACTAGCAGAATTGAAGCCCGGTCACTGGTGCCATAATAGTGCTATGCTGACTGCTACACCACCATACCGCCAGTGATATCGCTTCGAGCTCTGCTTCTCTGCGGGGAACTATAGGGGTGATTCATACCATACGTAGCTCATATGGTTACTATAGGGGTGATTCTGTACTATAGATCATATGGTTAATATAGGGGTGTTTCCGTACTGTAGATTATAGAGTTACTATAGGGGTAGTTCTGTGGGTAGTTCATAGGGTTACTCTAGGGGTAGTTCATAGGGTTAGTATAGGGATAGTTCTGTGGGTAGTTCATAAGATTAGTATAGGGGTGGTTCTGTGGGTTAGTATGGGGTGGTTTTGTGGGTTAGTATAGGGGTGGTTCTGTGGATTAGTATAGGGGTGTTTCTGTGGGTTAGTATAGGGATGGTTCTGTGGGGAGTTTTGTGGGTTAGTATAGGGGTGGTTCTGTGGGGAGTTCTGTGGGTTAGTATAGGGGTGTTTCTGTGGGTAGTTCATAGCGTTATGGCCTGAAAGTGCCAGGGATCTGTATCCAGTCCTGGCTTAGATTGCCTGTTTGACCATGTGGGTTTCCTCCAAATGCTCTGGTTTCCTTCTGTACCGCAAACACATGATTATTGGCAGGTTAATTAGTGACTGTAAATTGCCCCAAGTGTGTAATGGAATCCAAGGAAGTTGTTGAGAATGTGGAGAAAATGAAAAGGTGGGATTAGTATGGGATTGAGTGTAAAATGGCTGGTTGACTCAATGGTTTGATGAGCCCGCTTCCACATTGTATCTCCATGACTCGATGATTTTTTTTCCTAATTTTAAACAAATCATTTCAAATATTTTTCTCTTTGGCTCCTAGTTTCTAACCCCAGGTCTATTGTGCTGTCAAGCAGAGAAAATATCTGCTTGCCTTTGTACTGTTTGAGTTTGTCATGACCTTGAGCTTTTTAAGGCAGTTATGTGATGGCCATAAAACCATAAAACACAGGAGCAGAATTAGGCCATTCGGCCCATTGAGTCTGCTGTACATTCTTTATTATCCCCCTCAACCCTATTCTGTTGCCTGCTCCCTGTAACGTTTGACAAACTTACTGTAAAGCACCTATCAATCTCCGCTTTAAATATACCCAGCAACTTAGCCTCCACATCCATCTGTGGCAATGAATTCCAGATTCACCATCCTCTGGCTAAAGAAATTCCTCCTCAGCCAAATGGCCAATTGAGACGACATGTAGCAACACAAAGCTGCCCTGTGCCAACTATATTTTCCTGCATATTCCATAACTTTTATAGTTTCTTCTGCAGAGACATCCACACCAACAGTTGGAAGGATTGGGCATTCTGTGCCTATTTCCATTGCATAAATTGACTGAAGAGTCTCATTTGTTCACTTTGCCTAATTTTTCCTCACAAGCACTTGTTGTCATCGCAGACAGTTTTCTGCTTGCTTGGCATGTAAATAAATTGTAGATCTCCAACCACCATGCTATCAGCTAATTCCATATAAATCAGCAATTTAACCTGAGACAGTGCGAGTCCGGACTGCTGTGCTGCTCAGTGGTTCAATTTGCTGAGTGGATCGATTATTAGTTATTTGCAATCAATTCTCTATTTATTCCTAGCAAAGTATAGCCATTGTGATATTTTAATCTTGATACAATTACACTTTAGTTCATTATGCCAATATTTTTGTTTGGTTAAACTGAGAAGAATGTTTACATTTGGTAAAGAGTTCAAATGACAACAAGAATTAAAAGTCAATTCATTCATTGTTATTATTCATGGCTGAACTCTATTGCTGCAAACAACAGGAATTCTGCAGATGCTGGAAATTCAAGCAACACACATCAAAGTTGCTGGTGAACGCAGCAGGCCAGGCAGCATCTCTAGGAAGAGGTACTGTCGACGTTTCAGGCTGAGACCCTTCATCAGGAGGGTCTATTGCTGCAAGTTTACTTCTAATGAAACTTAAGTAGAATGTAAAAATGGCAGATCACACTTCCTTTAAAATTCTGAGGCTCTCAGAAAGATCTGCTGTGTATACACTGTGGCGATCAAGATCAATAAATTTTGAAGAAATAACAAAAAAAATACAAATTTGCAAAAGAAATGAAAAGTATGAGTTTGGTGAGAGGACTTAGATTCTTCTGCCTTGGATTTGTACCAGGACAAAACAATTTTTACTAAAATACTAAATACATTGTACTAAAATAAATTTGGTGCACAATTTGTTTACAAGAACCCTCCCTGAATCAGATTTAAACATGTAGCATGTTTCCTTGACAAGGTAATCTTTTACCTAAGTAACAGAGCCAGTGGAAATAGAAGTTTTAAGTTTGCTTTCAAGTCAACATTTGAATCTTAGCTGAGAGCTAACTGTACTATCTGTATTTTCCCTGGAAAATATAAAAATTAACCTCTCATCCAGAGATTGATGAGCAGAACTGTTTACATACTGTAGTGCCAATCTTCCATATACAGCACATCAATTCGAGCCTCCATTGCAGTCAGAGTTGAGTCAGATAGAAACAAAGGATTTCTCTTCTCTCCATCCATTTGGTGGCTATTTGGCAGCTGATGTTTGTGTCCTTGAATTGTTCTCTCTTGCTTGTGGAGGAGTATGTTGTGTGGGAAACAAATACGTCTGTGATATAGAAATGTCCCACGATGAGGGGCCATCAAGGACTACTTGAGGATAAATGTCCTTTATAAAGTTGAGTATGTCCAATCTGTTACCAGCTGAATGCTTGGCAAACGTTTTAATATGTGCTGTGATATTTCCTTTTTGTAGATATATTTATCACATCAGAACAAACTGAAAACCCACAACCCAGATAAATATATTGTTTAGTAAAAAGCTGAAATAAATAGACCAGGGAGAGATTCACCTGCCTTCACAGCTCACACTTTGAGTAATCTCTTGGTCAACATACTGAAGGCTGTTTGGCACCAGTAGAACCACAGACAGCGTAAGGCAGAAGAAGAGGAAAAGAATTATAATAGTGAATAGCTGGCACCAAAGTACCCTGCTTCTCTCTTTAATATCGTGTGGATAAGAGAAGTACCATCTCATTTCTCAGATAGCCTTAAAAGATTGCATGAAACTATTTTAAAAAAAACACAAAGTATACTCTCAGTTTCCAAAATGGTATTTATCCCACTACCAACATAAACTAGAAAAAAAAACTGTGTGAAAGAGGGAAAGTAAGGATGTTGAACATTTATATAGCACATTATTGGTTCCTTTAAGGACATGCAAAAACATAGCACTGCCAATGATTTACTTTGTGAATTATAAAATTGCTGTAGGCAATTTCTACACAGTAAACACTCACCAGCAATGTGACAATGGCCAGATAATCTGTTTGATGATGGGGTGTCGGGTAACAGCAATGCTGTTGACCAGCAAGAGGAAATGGTTCATCTGTCACTTGTTGGAGATGGGTATTGTCTGCCAATCATGTAGCACGTACTCATGTTTTTAAACATCTATATGTTGTCTCAGTCTTGCGTGCATGGATTGCTTTGTGAATGGAACTGGATGTTGTCTATTCAGTTACTTATCAGGGCATGAAAGAAGACCATTCAGTCCATGCCAGTTTTCAATGGAGCAACCTATCTGTTTAAATCTATTATTTCTTTGTTTCCCTACAACTTGTTCTCTCTCACACACCGATTACTTTAATCCTTTTGCCACTTAGGGATAATTGGGTTGTGAGCAGAAACCAGAGTAGCCAGCAGAAACCCACGCAGTTACATGTGTAAACTTCACACAGAGTGTCGTCAGGATGAAACCTGAGGCGGCAACACCATCTGATATACCACTGCGCACCAGCACCCTCAGCAAACAAACCCACCTCTGTATTTGTGTAGAGGCAAGGGCATTGGTGAAACAGTTGAAAATAATTGAGCCAAGAACACTGCCCTGGAGACCTCAGGGTAGGAACCATTGTATGTGATTGGTGCTGGGATGCTGCCTTCAATCTGAGATGTGCTGGGGCAGGGATGATTGGTTTACAAATGATTACCATTCCTTGAGGTTTCATTGCATGATCTTCTGCCTGTAACATCTGCGCACTTTGAACTGCCTTTCACCCTAGCTTCACTGATGTAGTAACAAAGAATCTAACTTGTTGTCTTCAGAGGAACACTAGAATCTAAAGTCTTTTGCCACTGAGAGCTCAACTGTCATTAGGAAATAATCATGTGATGCAAGTTTGTCGAAGTATTGTCAATAAGAAACCAAATATTCTAATTAAGTGCTCTTCTTAAGCACTGGGGATGAGTTCCATACCACTTCTGTGGTGACTAAATGAGTCCACATGGAAATCACAGGCTCTTCTACAGGTGGGTCAGGAGTCGGCTAGACGTGCTTAATGGAGGGATAGAGTGAGTGAGTGAGTGGCTAGTTTGTGAGATCCCTTTGCAGGGACTCAAATTTCTCAATTTGAAAGATCATGGGCCAGGCATTCCCAGTGCCCTTGTGCACACTCCGGAATGTTATCCTCTGTCTCCCTGAGATTGCTTTCAGTGATGGAGCTTGGAATGGCATGCTTTTGCTGACAGTTTGGTGTTGGACTGCACAACTATACAAAACTGTTCATGGAGCTGGCTGAGACCAAAGAGGGGCTCAGTACCGATTCTTGGTGCAGTTAATGATAAAAATAGATGCCTCAGACCCAGAATTTACAGCTTCCACTAGCTATCTTGAGAGCTCCTGTCATGTGGAAAGAGTAAACTGAAGAATTGCTCTAAGAGATAAAAGCAGAAAAAGCTACCATTCCAATGTATTTTTGTACAAAGCCTGAAACAACGGGCTATTGAAGCTAAAACACACCTCAATGCCAAGTTTTAAGTTTTGCTTAATTATAAGCCAGTGAGGATACTTTAATCAAGGTTTAAAAACCAAATTGCAGCATAATCAATGCTACATTGAAAATCACGTGTTAGCGTCCAGGTACTTCCCAGAAAATATTTTCCAGATATCTATGCCATCACGCTTTGAGAGATTTGGCAATTTACATGAATACAACAGAGTGTGAATGGAAATGAGCAGGAAAATAAAACAAAGTATGATAATGGTATAAAAGAGAACACTGAAATCTTCTATTATCATGTAAATTGTTGGAAGGAAATAAGAAGGGAGAAATAAACTGATTAATTTTAGAAGTGTTGGGTAGGGCTAGAATACTTCATTGAATGCTTTTAATAGCACTTAATCGAGAAATAAATGCTGATCAAAAGTTGGTTAAAAAAAAAACAATGGATGTGGTGAGAATTGGTGGGCAGGATGTACTGCTTAGTTGGGATTATTTACCTGGACCCATGGCTTGCATGCCAGGTTGCTCAGAGAAGTGAGCTGGAGGTACAGTATTGGAAGACCTTGATTTTCCAGCCTCTACATAATACAAGGGGAGGTAGCAGAGTATTGGGAATTGTCATCTGTTGAAGAAAGGGGGTAAAACACTCATACTAATTACAGTATAAAGCAGTATAAAATGATGATAATGAAACAATAATGAGGGAATAGATGACCAGAGGACATATCAGCACACATCTGTGAAGGACAGATTGTATTTGAGTAATGCAACTGAATTTTTAGAACTATCACTGGAGAAGGTTCATGAAGAGAATGTGGCGGATGTGGTCTAAATGTTTGACTTCTTCATGAAAGATTGATTGACATTGTGCATTACGAGAATCATTGTCTTCCTGCATAAAGACAGTTGAGGTAAATATTTTACTAACTGCAGGATTGTAAATAATGTCACTTCACAAGGCTCTGCCAGGGCAACTTGTCTTTTTCAGATATATAAATGATGTGTATCTCAATAAAACACATTGGGTTATAGAGAATATATTTTATTTACTTTATTGGAATATAAAGTAAAATTTCAAAATTTGCCAGTATTACCATTCAACATGCTCGAAATGCTCGAGGAACTTAGCAGGTCAGGCAGTACATGTGGAAGGAAATGAGCAGTCAATGTTTTGGGCTGAGACCCTTCATTGGGACAAGAAGGGAAGAGGACAGAAGTGAGGATAAAAAGGTAGGGGAGGGGGGAGAAAAGCAAATGAGGGTGGATAAGTCCCAGGGCCTGACAAGATGTCCCTTCAGACTTTATAGGAGGTAAGTACAGAAGGTGCAAAGTCCCTGGCAGAGTAATTTAAAACATCCTAAGCCACAAGTGAAGTACAGTAGGATTGGAGAATAGCTAAAAGTTGTTCAAGAAAGGCTCTAATGATAAGCCAGGAAATCATAGGCCAATGAGCCTGAATTTCTAGTGGATAAGTTATATGAAGGTATTCTAAGCAACTGGATATATGAATAAATGGGTAAATAGGGCCTGAGTAGAGATAGCTAACATAGTTTTGTCTGTGGTAGGTCATGCTGAACCAATATTACAGTGTTTTTGGAGGAGCTTATCGGGAATGTTGTTGCAGGAAAGGCAGTGGACATTTTCTACATTTGCCTTTGACAAAGTTCCCCATCAGAAGATGGTCCAGAAAGTTCATTCGCTTGGCATTCAGGATGAGGTAATAAATTGGATTCAACATTGGCTTAGTGAGAGAAGCTGAGTAGGAGATGGTTGTCTCTTTGACTGGAGGCCTGTGACTAATGGTGTGCCACAGAGACTGGTGCTGTGTCTGTTGTTGTTTGCCATCTATATTAATGACTTGGATGATAATGTGGTAAACTGGATCAGTCAATTTGCAGATGACACCAAGACTGGGGCAGAGTGGACAGCGAGCAAGGCTATCAAAGCTTGCAGAGAGATCTGGATCAACTGGAAAAATGGGCTGAAAAAAGGCAGATGGAATTGTAATGCAGACAAGTGTAAAGTGTTGCACTTTGGGAGGACAAACCAGGGTGGGACTACAGTAAACGGTGTGGTAAAAGAAAGGGATCTGGGAATAAAGAACCATAATTCCTTGAAAGTGGTATCACAGGTAGATAGGGTCATAAAGAGAGCTTTTGGCACATGGGCCTTCATATTGAGTACAGGAGTCGACATATTATATGCAGTTGTATAAGACATTGGTGAGGCCTAATTTGAAGCATTGTGTGTAGTTCTGGTCATCTACCTACAGCAAAGATATCAATAAGATTGAAAGAGTAAGAGAAAATTTACTTTGCCAGGATCTGAAGACCTAGGGAAAATTTCAATATTATACTTTATTCTCTGAAACATAGGAGAATAAGTGGAGATTTGATAGAGGTTTATTTATGAGGGGGTATACATAAGGCAAATGCAAGCAGGCTTCTTCCACTGAGGTTGGGTGAGATTAGACCTAGAGGTCATAGGTTGAGGGAAATATTTAAGGGGAACCTGAGGGGGAACTTTTCCACTCAGAAGATGGAGCAAGGAGTTTTGGATGAGGTTTGATTGCAGCATTAAAGAGAAGTTTGGATGGGAAAGGTATGGAGGGCCATGGTCTCGGTGCAGATCAATGGGACTAGACAGAGTAATAGTTTAGCACAGATGAGATGGGTCAGAGGACCTGTTTCTGTGCTGTGGTGCTCTATGACTCTATAGTAGGTGAGTCCAGGAGATGAGAAAGGAAGGTGGGTGGGTGGGGTACAAAAGGAAATGACGTGAGAAGCTGGGATGTGATAGGTGGATAAGGTAATGGACCAATAAAGAAGGAATCTGATTGGAGAAGACAGTAGACCATGGAATAAAGGAAAGGAGGAGGTGGAGAACTAGGGGAGGACGATGAGCAGATCGTAATGATGGAGAATGGGAAAGGGAAGGAGTGAGGAAGTAGAGTGATTACTGGAAGTTAAATAAATCGATGTTGATGCCAATGTATTGTTCTGCTGCAACTGGACATGGATAGCAGGCAGAATGGATGGACATGTGGCAGGTGGAATTTAATACAGCTAAGTGTGAGGTGATGCATTTTTATAGAATGAATGTAGAGGCGACATAGGTTTCATTAAAACACCATCCTAAAATATCAAAGAAAAACCTGAGGGTTTATGTGCATAGATATTTGAAGGTGGCAAGATGTGGTGAGAGAGCAACTGGCAAAGCATAGGAGATCCTGAATTTTTAAAATATTGAATGCAGAAGTAGAAATTTATACTGCATTTAAAGCTCTGGTTACGCCACAAGACAATTGATCCATTTCTGCTTAGCACATTTTAAGAAGGATATGAAAGTCCTCAACAAAATGCAGAAGGGATTTCCCAAAATAATTCCAGGGTTGAACTATATTGCTTTACTGTTAGGCCTTGTTCTTTTTGAGAAGAATAGATTGAAATGAAATTTGATAGATGTGTGACCCATTTCAATGTTAAAACAAGGAGAAGAGCCAGAGTACACACAGAATGGGGCAGGAGACAGGACACAATCTGAGAGAGAACTATTTTTACGCAGACAGTGGCCATGATCTTGACCTCACTGCCTAGAAGGCTGGTATGATTTCCAAAGGAAATCAAATGGGATCATGTAGGAAAAGACAAATCTGGGATATAGCGGAGGAAATGAGACTGATGAGCCAGCTTGGACTCGATGGGCCAAATGGCTTCCTTCTTTGCACCCTTGAGAGTTTATCCTAAAGCTGGACATTTCTGAAGTCATTTAACAAGTTCAAGTTACATGCCAACCATTAGGGACAACTGAATACTTTACTAAGCTACAGTCGTTCTTTGCACATAAGGGTCGCTTTGGCATTGAAGAGGTTAGACCGTACCATAGAAACATGCTACGATTTAAAAAAAATAGAAGTTACACACCTGTTTATTCGCATTGCTTAGATTTCCTTCTCAGTGAAATGTTAAGAATCTAATCCGACGGAAGAGAAAACCATGATTGCTCTCACAAGTCTATTTGAATAGACTAAACACAATAACAATAGGGGATGAAAATAATAAAACTGCAATGCCGGAAAAAACATTTAAAACAGAAAATGCTAGAAATATTCAACAGGTCAGGCCGCATCACATATCCTCACACCTGCTGAATATTTCAAACATTTTCTGTAACGATAGGGGGTATTGGGCCAGGTGCCACGGAGTCAAGGTGTGCGCACTCCCCTGCTTAGCCACGGCTGGCAGCAACCCAGTGGTAGGCGAGATGGAGGACTTGCAGGTAAGATGACGTCCTTCTGCAAGCATCCAATCGGTGGAATCACTGGTGTCCAATCAGAGGCAGCGTGCAGGTTGGCTATAAAAGTGAGCCGAGCGGGCGTCGCGGCTCCAGTTTGAGAGAGCGGACGCGGGTGGTGGGGATCGTCCTGTGCTGAGGCAGCGGCGGCGGCTTGCGGGATCACCACTGTAGGTGGTGTTTTCTCAACTTCTCGCCACGATTTTCGCTCTAGTCTTGCCCCCGGCTGCCCGCCGACTTTCCGTCGCCACCGCTTGATATGCGCCTGGTCCAGAGCATGTCGACGATTCAGGAACTTGGACCTGCGGAGTACACCCCTAGCAACCGGGTGATCAAGATCGCAGTCATCGGCGGCAGCGCTGTGGGCAAAACGGGTGAGAAACGGGCGCAGCTCTGGGCGGGCGTAACCCGGTGGGTTTACTGCAGGCGTCAGTCGGTGTGGCGGCCTGTGGCTCTGAGCCCAGGGAGCTGAGCTGCGAGGCGAGTCAGGTTGGTTCGCCGGGCTTTGATGTGTGTTTTGTTGAGATCCCCGACGCCGGCTGCAGCCAAGGCCGCGTCCCCCACGCGGCGGAGGAGGGGTTTGACAAATGGAGAAAATCGGAGTTATTTTCCTTTGGGGAATAGCGGTCTGGAGAAAAATCCTTTACTGGAATTTAGCGGCTACCCGTCCACTGTCAAATGCATTATCTGAGAGAGGGAGGGGACGTGTTGAAGGATTCATGTCTGGGTTACACGCAACTTCACAATCCCATTTATTTCTCCTTCAGCTTTGGTGGTGCGGTTTTTAACCAGGAGGTTTATTGGCGACTATGAAAGAAATGCAGGTAAGTTCCTATTTTGAGAATACATAAAAGTTTGATTTGCGGCACCGTGTAAGTTTCTTTTTTGCCTGCATCAACTCCGCTGTTCAATCGAAAATTAATTCTCTATTCTGTCGGCTGGTAATATTTCAGGTACATTATACTCCAGACAAGTACAAGTAGATCGAGAGCAACTTGCACTTCAAGTACAAGACACACCCGGAGTTCAGGTGAGGTTTCTGGATAGGGTTTTTAAGCTTTGTTCGTCTTCTCCAACCTTTATTGTCTATTGCATGGATGAAACCTTATAATGGGAATTAAACATCACTACTTCCACCAGTGTAAATAAGGGAATACTTGGGATAATTTGGCTTAATTGAAAAGCTGTTTGGATTCTCTAAAGACGATTTTAAAATTTAATTAGTGCAATGGTAGAGGTTTGCAAAGCTTTTAAGAAAACAAGGCAACTAAAAGGTCATAAGGGAAAAGGTGAACTATGAAAACAAGCAAGTCAATAATATCAGAGGATACCAAATGTTTCTTCAGAATCAGGTTTATTATCACTGGCATGTGATGTGAAATTTGTTAGCAGCAGCAGTTCAATGCAATACTAGAAGAGAAAAAATAAAGTAAATCATTACAATGTATTTATATTGAATAGATTAAAAATGTGCAAAAAACAAATACTGTATATTAAAGTCAGACATATAAAGTGAAAAAGAGGTGAGAGTAGATATAGGACCACTGGAAAATGGCACTGATGAGGTAGTAATGGGAGATAAAGAAATGGCAGATAAACTAAATGAGTATTTTGCATGTATTCACCGGAGACACCAGCAGTATACTGGAAGTTCAAGAGTGTCGGGGCAGAAGGGAGTGAAATTGCTATTACTAGGCAGGTGTTTGGGAAGCTGTGAGGTGTGAGGGTAGGTGAGTCACCTAGACCCAATGGACTACACCCCAGGGTTCGGAAAGGTAGCTGAAGAAATTGTGGAGGCATCAGTAATAATCTTGTGAGAATCACTGGATTGTGGCATGGTTCTGGGTGATTGGAAAGTTGCAAATCTCACTCCACTCTTTGGGGGCGGGGAGTGAGGCAGAAGAAAGGAAATTATAGGCCAGTTGCCCTGACCTCAGTGGTTGCGAAGATGTTGGAGCTCATTTGAGGTCATCTCAGAATACTTGGAGGCACGTGATAAAATAGGCCAAAGTCAGCATGGTTTCCTCAAGGGAATTCTTGCCTGGCCAATCTGTTGGAATTCTTTGAGGAAATAACATGCAGGATGGACAAAGGAGAATCAGTGGATTTTCAAAGGCATTTGACAACATGCTGCACATGAGGCTGCTTAACAAGATGAGAATGTATGGTATTACAGGAAAGATACAAGTGTGGATAGACAATTGGCAGGAGGCAGAGAGGGAGCCTGTTTTGACTAGCTGCTGGTGACTAGTGGTGTTCCATGTGATCATTGTTGGGACTGATTCTTTTTGTTATGTCACTGATCTGGATGATGAAGTTGGTGGCTTTGTGGCCAGGTTTGCAGACATCATGAAGATAGATGGAGGGGCAGTTAAACTCAGGAAACGGAGGGGCTGCAGGAGGATTTAGACATTAGGAGAATGAGCAAAGAAGTGGCAGATGGAATACAGTGTCAGGAAGTGATGATCAGGCACTTTGGTGGAAAGAACAAAAGTGTAGCCAATTTTCTAAATGGGCAGAAAATTCAAAAATCAGAGGTGCAAGGTGACTTGGGGGTCCTCGTGCAGGTTAACTTGTAGGTTGAGTTGGTAGTGAGGAAGGGAAATGGAATGAAAGGGTTATCGTCTGAGAAGCATTTGAGGGCTCTGGGGCTGTACCTGCTGGAATTTAGAAGAATGAGGGGAGATCTTACTGAAACCTATCGAATATTGTAAGGCCTTGATAGAGTGGATGTGGAGAGGATGTTTCCTATTGTGGGTGAGTCTAGGACTGGGGGGTCACAGTCTCAGAATAGAGATGGAGATGAGGAGAAATTCCTTCAGCTAGAGGGCCGTGAATTTGTGGCTGTCGGGGCCTGTGGAGACCAGGTCATTGGGTGTATTTAAGGCAGAGATTGATAAGTTCTTGGTTAGTCAGGTGTGATGGGTTACCGGGAAGAGGCAGGAGAATTGTGTTGAGAAGGAAAATGGATCAGCCATGATGAAATGGCGGAGCAGATATGGCCTAATTCTGCTCTTGTATCTTATGGTCTAAGATTTGCTTCTAACTTTGTCAAAGTCATAAATGTCACTATAACAATTTTAGGACTGAATGTGCAGGTGTTCTTGTTCTCCTCAGATTATACTTGTTGACCGTATGCTTCTTCAGTCTGTGTCACTTTAGATATGGCTTATGATTGTAGCTCATCACTTTTCAGTCTGATCCTTGAATCGTATTCAAAAATTTTACTGCAAATTCAAACATATAATGTGGTTTGGCTTGCACAGTTCTGGGTGAGAAAATTCCAGATTCATGAAATGCTGGAAACATTCAGCAGCTTGGGCAACATCTGTGGAAGGAGAAATGTCAGCAATTACCTGCTGCCTTGTACTCCTTGCCCTCCCCCACCCTTTTATTCTGGCTTCTGTCCCCTTCATTTGTAGTCCTGATGAAAGGTCTTGGCCTGAAGCATCATCTGTTTATTTCCCTGCATAGATGTTGTCTGAATTGCTGAGTTCTGCCAGCATTTAGTACATTCCAGTGGAGTTTTTGTTTCAGGTTTGGACTTTTCAAATAAAGGGCTTAGACTTGAACACTAATGATTTCTCTATCCACAGATGCTACCTAACCAGATGTTTCCAATATCAGAATTGGGCTCAGTATCACTGGCATATATCATGAAACTTGTTCCTTTGTAGCAGCAGCACATTACAATAGGTATATATAAAAGAAAATTAAGTTAATTTGAACAAAGGAGAAAATACCAAGGTAGTGTTCATGGTAAATTGTTCATTCAGAACACTTTTCATTTCCAGAGGTCATGGGGAAACAAAGTTTTACTTTTATACTAATTTCACTGTTTAAGATTTAGTCTCCAATTAGTGAGTTGGTGTCCTCACAAAATTGACACTGAGCTACAGTAACCAACAGGAATTCTGCAGATGCTGGAAATTCAAGCAACACACATCAAAGTTGCTGGTGAATGCAGCAGGCCAGGCAGCATCTCTAGGAGGAGCTACAGTTGACGTTTCAGGCCGAGGCCCTTCGTCAGTCCTGACGAAGGGTCTTGGCCTGAAATGTCGACTGTACCTCTTCCTAGAGATGCTGCCTGCTGCAACTTTGATGTGTGTTACTGAGATAGTGTTAGTTTTGTGAGGATCTCGCGTCTCACTTTTTAGAGTGTAATAATATATTTAATTTAGATAGCTATTTAGATTCATAATCTTTATTGTACTTGAGATCAGGCAAGGCAGTGATCAGGGAATGAATGGAGTTGCTGTCTTAAGTTAGTAAGTTAATAGAATTAGTGACTTGCTGTTGAGTATGCAGCGAATGCATATCCCGTTGTAACCTATGACAAACTATTCACAACATCTCCAACCTCCATGGCAAATCTGAAGCTGACAACCCTTCCACTTTCACATAGAAATGACAAAGAACAGGGGTTCCAGAAGATTCTGGTGGACACTGCTAGTCACTGACCTCCAGGTAGAATACATACCATGCACCACCCTCTGCTGCCTTTGGGCAAACCAATTTCAAATTCATGCCATCAGGTTCCAGTGGATCCCATGCTTTATGACTTCCTGTATAAGCCTACCATGGGGAACTTTTATCAAATGCTTTCCTAAAATCAATATATAATCCATTGCTTTAACATATCAATAATTAGAAACAGAATGGCTTGGAAGGCAACTTGTGGCACACTGTGGAAAGAACAGGTGATGGGTTTGAGGGTTTCTGTTTGGTAGTGTTTTTCTTATTAAGCAAATGGACCACTTGATCACAAAATCTAATTGGATTAGGCCTCAAAGTCTGTTTTGGCTGATGAAAGCTGAAAAGCTAGTGTTAAGTCATGTAAATTTTGTTGGAAGATAGTTCTGGAAGATTAGTGGAATAATGGCACAAGGGATTTGGATGGAAATTTTAAAATATGCCCTGCTTATCTGGGAGTCAGTATACCAAAAGTGCAAGTAAAGGTTGAATTAGACTTGGTGTTTTTTTTTAAGAATATAGGCCATTTGGTTGACATTTAATTTGAAAGTTTGGAACAGTGATCAAATTGGGGATGATGGTAGCTTAAATCAGTTTCAGTAGTGTGGAAGTGAGCAGTGTTAGTTTGTGTGGTCCTGATGGTTCCCAAGTGCAGAATTGAGACAGCTGGATTTCTTCAGTGTGCTTATAGAGTGAGGTGACATGGATAAGAAGGGCAAGGACAGATTCTAGAGCGATGTGGTACAAATGAGTGGATGAGAAAGGAACAGGAGTGTAGCCTCAATACCTAGACAATGATGTTTTGGAGATGTGCAGTTAAATGAGTGCAGACAGGTTAATGAGAAGAGATGGATAGCCTTCATCAAAGTTACTTTGGATATAATTAACTCTGAACATTTATAGTATTTTGGCAGGGATGGAAAGTAACTGAACTGCTCTGGGGATGATGAGCATGGATTGGTATGTAGCACCAGGCTAGAGACATAGTTTGTGTGGGTAAAGGGCAAGGCTTATTGTTAAGGAAAGGAGTGAAAATGAATTTGAAGGAGAATTTGCTCTTCAGCAAGAATCCATTTATTTCCTTGACTATTCTTATCCTAGGGGCACTGAATTATCATGTAGAGCATGACTCCTAAACTGCTGCTCGTGATTTCTTTTAAATTGGATAAATAGTTTTGTTGTGAGCAGGCAAATGAGGATCAAGTTTGGCAGTAAGCTTGGCATACTTTTGCAGATTTCTAAAGCACTAGCACTTCTGTTGCCTGAACTGAGAAGCCCTACAGATTCACAGTCCATTAATCAGCAGTCTGTGGTAAGCTGCTGGATACATGTCAAGTCTGTTCTTTATCTTACTGCAGTTAAGTCCAGAGCAGAAAAACAGGATCTGGCATTTTAAACCTCTATGATATTCCAGTAAGGTGATTATTTGAGTACATTCGATGAAGAATTACTCTTTAGAAAAGCCTGGAATTCTGCACCAGTGGTTTAAGAGCAGTTTTGTGTAATGTGGAGGTGGTCCCACAGTTTGCTCTTTTTCAAGATTTTGATTGCAGCAGTTCAAATGTATCCCTTCAACCCATCTCCCATTTCAAAATCAACATTTTGGGAACATGTGTTTTCACTTGATACTTAAGTCTTGAAGTAATTTAACTTGTGTGAAAATTTAACAGAACAGAGGTAAAATGTTCAGCTGGATGTGGAAACTGCTCACTAAAACTGAAAACAGCACTAGGAAGAACATCCTGCCTGAATGCAATATGCAGGTTTTGGTGTTTCCATTAGGGCTAGTTTTTGTGTAAATTTAAATGTACATTTAGCAAATGTTACTAGAAACACTCGAGTTCAACCAAATTGATGATTAATGTTGTTGCTTAAAGACTGAATACATTCCAACTAGTTTTTCTTCCCAATGCCTCTGATTAACAGTCCACTATAGTTTGTTTCCTACTGTGAACTTTCTATTAACCTCAAGCTGCCCCCAGTGATCCTTTCTGCCATCTCCCAGGTCCTTCTGGTGCTGTTTCATGTTTCTGAGATCAGTTCCAGCCGTCATTCCAAGCTGGGAGAACTCTATGCTTTGATACTGAGTTATGGAGAAACCATGGGAGGCCCACCATACTTGGAATGCCACTTACGTAGTGATGTCTTGGGATTTTAACAAAATGAGAATATATTAATGACTTGTATTTTATGACTAGATCTGCTGCAACGTTAGAAAGTTTTGGCTGTTTGTTATTTTAAGCT
The DNA here is from genome assembly GCF_030028105.1 of Mobula birostris. Classification (NCBI taxonomy): domain Eukaryota; kingdom Metazoa; phylum Chordata; class Chondrichthyes; order Myliobatiformes; family Myliobatidae; genus Mobula; species Mobula birostris. Next base: position 61,018,601 of record NC_092372.1, on the reverse strand, counting down.
TTTTTGTTTTTTAAAAAAACCATGAGTTCCCCTGGGTTTGCTTTTTTTCAAATAAAACTAAAATGTTGCATTCAGTCTAGTTAGTTCAATTTGTAACTTTGCCCACAAGCCCCCATGTTTGAAGTATAAAATAGAGAATTTTTACAGTCTAGTCAGTCTGTTTCCTGCGAATAGAAGTGCTACTTTAATCAGACTGCTCCTTTGATTCCTTGCTGAAGTCTGACACTTTTTGTGCTTTTGAGCTGTACAGCTGAATCAACACGGCTCTATGGTAGTAAAGCCATTATGTGGCTCAAACAAAACCAAATGATTCAGAAATGCAACATGGCACATATTTGGATGGCTTTTGTATTTGACCTTTGAGTTTTTGAGTTATCTACAAAGTAAACTTTTCACTGCTATATTTAAACTAGATGGAATCTGACATTTCCATTCATCATGTTTCTGCTTGGAGTATTATTAATCCTTTGAAACTTTTTCAGCATTTGCATTTTGATACAAACTTGATCACATTTTATTCTCGTTTCTAGATAAATGGGCAGAGTCTTAGCTGCAACGAGCTGCTTAACAGATCCATACAGTGGGCTGATGCAATTGTACTGGTCTATTCAATCACAGACTACAAAAGTTATGAAATGATTAGTCACCTCCATCAGCATGTCTGCCGTGTGCATCCAGAAAACAGAGTTCCTGTCATAATTGTTGGAAACAAGGCTGACCTCCTTCATGCTAAACAAGTGGAACCTCATCATGGCCTCCAATTAGCAAACATACTTGGATGCACCTTCTATGAGGTATCTGCCAGTGAAAACTATAATGACGTGTACAATGCATTTCATGTGCTTTGTAAAGAAATTAGTAAGCAACAAATGAGCAGCAATGCTGAAAAAAGAAAAACATCCATTATACCCAGGCCAAAATCACCAAACATGCTAGATCTGCGGCGGCGTTTCAAACAAGCTCTTTCTGCTAAAGTACGAACTGCAACATCTGTTTGAGGCTGACACCTGAAGATCCTGATATGAAGTGCTTAGTCACTTTTTTGTAAAATACTGTGACAAATCAACATGGGTGTGAAAATCTGGAAAGCCAAGGCTATACTAGAAACTGAATGACCTACCCAGAACAGACTGTCCATTTAATCATTCACTTGGATCTTTGATCATTATTAAGAAGTGATTTTTGAAAATGGGTACTTCAGTGATCACTGTTATTCTCTTGAACATGGTGGGACCAGACCAGAAGTATCTGAAGTTGACTTCTGTGCTCCCTATTGGGAGCCTTGTAGGTTTTGATTTTGCAGTGTCTGTAGTGATTTGTGTAAAATATGCACTGATGCATGGCCCAGATGGGACAGAGCGATTTCAAATTGGAGTCTTTGTTAATTCCTTTAAACAAAAAGTAAATCAGTTTGACTGCTTGGTAGCACATCAGTTGCTTTGTTTTATAATACTGTTTCACAAACTTGAATGTGTGGACAATCCTGCTCTTGTGCTGTGGGAGTGCATGCGAAGAATTCAAAGACGGCTCTGATCTTATACTCCGAATTGCCCTCTGCTAGAAGCTGTGAACTATGTGGAATAATCATCCCCATAGTTGTTTCCATGTGCTGGTTTGGATGGCTGTTCAAATATGTCAGAAGTCATATGCAACCTTCATATGTGGAGTCTCAATGAGCTAGCTTCATTTGAATAAAGCTATTACATAGGCAAAGTTGTTCTCTTTCCACTTCATTTTAGCCAGTATGAGGTAGCATTTGCTGCGGTACAAAATCATCTGCTTCAGTCTTGCATTTTTATTCTACCCCCCCCCCCCCGTTCCTGAGAGAATATGAAAATGTTAATAGAAGTATGATAAAGTATTTCATCCCACATCCAATACAAAACAGCTTCCAAACTGGAGCACCACAATATGCTGAAGGAGCTCAATCTATGGAAATGAATAAACAGTTGATGTTGTGGGCTGAAACCCTTCTTTAGGACTGGAAAGGAAGGGGGAAGATGCCAGATTAAAAAGGGTGGGGAGAGGGGCTGGAAGATAGCTGGAAGGTGTGGGTAGGAAAGTTAAGGGACTGGAGAGGAAGGAATCTGATAGGAGTGGACTATTGGAGGAGGGGTAATACAGGTGAGAAGAGATAAGAGTCCAGAGTGGGAAGGGGGAGGGAATTTTTTTTAACCAGGAGGAAAAATTGATTTTTTTTTCTCCCTTGGGTCTCCTTTTCCTTTTTTCCTATGATCCACTCTCTATCAGATCCCTTCCTCTTCAGCCCTCACCTTCTAGTTACCCTCCTTGCCCTCCCCTTCCTTTCCAGTCCTGAAGAAGGGTCTCAGCCTGAAATGTTGACTACTTATTCATTTCCAGCAATTTGTGTGTGTTGCTTTGCATTTCCAGCATTTGCAGTGTGTTCCAAATTGGAGTTAGTTTTAACTTGGGTCAAATGTCAAAGCCAAGTTGGACAATGCCTGTCTTAATGGAATGGGGTTCCTACAGTCTTAAGTGCAATGGGCTTGAAATGTCTTTCTAAGTGCACTTTATGGATAGCCGGGCTCTTTGATGTCTGCAGTAGGAATTCCTTTCCAAAGAGCGCATACTTTCCAGCATGTTGACAAATAAACAGTTGAACCAAGTGTACTAGTGTTTTATGAAAGATCTTGTATTTACTTTCATAGAAATGGTTGTGTACAGTATGATTGTCAAGTTAGAGTATGTTTATTTTGCCACGTTCTAATTGTTGTAATGTCAGCTGGGTTCCAAGCATACTTGTGTGACCAAGCACTTTAAGCATATCTAATCTCGACTATTTGAATTCTCTAATTCCATGATTGTATAGTGGGTCACTTATGACTGCTATTTAAGTCAGCCCAGAGCTCATGCTGAGTTTCTAGTATTAAAATGCTGTCCTCAATTAAACATGAAATATATTAAGTGTATCCCAGAGTATCTACTTAAAAAAAAGTCACTGAACATTTTAGCCAAAATTATGATTTTAAAGTATTTAATACAAACTCTGCCTCTTACCCAGTTAGTACAATGAACATGTAGACAAGTAGAAGTTGACCAGAGATTTCAGGAGTGGAATACCATCCTTTCACTAAGCACAACAGTAATCTAGAAATCCTGGTATGTTTATTCTAATACTGATGTTTTTATTTCAAAGCACTAGTACTGTGTGTATATAAAATTCTAAACTCTTCAAGCTAGGGTAAAAATATATTCTGGAAAAAACTGCTTTGAAAGCCAAGTCCCACAGCCTTGATAAAAATGAAAAAACGGTTATTTACATGGCTCATTTGAATGTCAGACAGGTTACTTGACTTGTGTCATCCCTTATCACAAAAGGGCATTGAGGCAATTTGCAGCATATCCATTTATTTTCATATATTCAGGTAGATGTCTTGGATTTCTGAGTTTGCAGAACAGTTGAAAATTTATGGCTAGCAACACGGCATCTGTTACACTCCAATATCTGGATGTAGTCTGTTATTTGCAAAGATGAGCTGAGTCACATCAAGTGGTGTTAGTAGTTGAGTGGACAGCACAATCACCTGAAAACAGAAAAGATAAACAGAATCTGAGCCATGTGTTTACAAATCTGTTACCTTAACTAATGGAAAGTCGCAAATTTGGATAACAAATATAAAGTACTAATGGTGACATTAAACTGCTTTATGATTTACCCTCTCATTTGATCCTGTATTCATGTAGTATGGTCACGGGGCTATCACAGTTAGAATGATCCTGGGCTAGTACTGGACAATGGGCTAGGTTGCTTGCATGTAAGGAGAGGACATAGATACCCTGCTATGTTTATTGTCAAGGCTCATTCATCATTAATAATTATTTGTGGCAATGAAAGAATGCCTCTTCAGGATCAAATCAAATGTAAAAAAATGCCACCGAAAAACTCCTTGACACAAATTCCCAGTTTTCAAAGTGAAATATGTGTAGTTGCCATTGTAGACATTCTCGCACAAGAATGTAAAGCAAGTTGAACCAGAAGTCATACTCTGCCAACAATCAAATTGATTTTGGGAGAACAGTTTACAGAATCATATTACAAAGAGTAAGAAATCTGCCCGAGGGTATCCCCTGCAACTTGAGTAAAACCTACACAAAGCTGATACAGTACTCATTGGCCCTGTAATTAGTTCAGCACTCTTAAAAGGTTGTATCAGATTTTTAGATACTGCATTTTGCAGTATTTTAAAAATATAACACAATATGATTTATTTTTTGGTCGACTGCAACCTCTTTCTAGATCACATAACTACAATACAGTACTCCAGTTTTTAAATTACACAGTTATAGGGTGAACCTTGATACACTTATATGTAGCTAAAGATAGAAATGCTGTAGCAGGATCAGTTGATCCATTAGCCAACATGCTTTCAGCTACTGAGGGTAGGTTACTCCTGATTTGTTTTCCATGATTCTCTAAAAACATAAAAGAAATCTGACTGCAGGAATGTTAGAAATTTTAAAAATCTGAAGTAATGCAATTCACAGCAGGTAGATAAACATTTTAAAGAAAGTAAAACTTGCTAGCATTGTTAATGTTTTGAGGAGAATTTGAAACCAGAGTTCCCTTGAAGGTCACAAGTGAAATGTTACTGTGATTCTCTCTTTCAATTGGCAATCAAGCTGCCTTACATTTCCAGCATTTTTGTGTTTTTTTTTTGCAGCAATTGCCTTATTGAACCTTCCTAACAAGACCCTTTAAAATGAACGAGACACCCCTTGGGTCCACTCTAAAAGCATTATATTTCTTTGAGGAGGAAATTGATTTGTTGATGAACATGCAGCCAACTGCATACCTTTGTAAGGAAAAATAGATGATGTTGAAGCTTTTTCAGTGAAATAGTGAAATTAAGCTTAAATGACAGTAACAGAAGATAGAGCAGATTGCATTAGATTGTGGCACATTGGGATTAGTACCTTTTGGCCTTATTAAGTGGCTGCCCTAATAATCTGAAGTTTAAGGGAAATAGTTAAAAAGGTATCAAAAAGCCAAACCCCTGTTTAACTGAGTAAAAAATTATGTATTTAAATAGAACACATTAGTAAACTACCAATGTTACTACAGTACTATAAATCTAAGTATTAGTTCATCATGGTTACCACCATCTGAATTCATTGTGTTTTACCTGGCAATTGGTAAACTATCCATAAAGCATCAAGGTTTAAAGCTTTTCCCAATAACTCCTTTTAATCAGTTCCTGACATACTTGAACATTACAACATAGTTATGCGATCCAATGCTTCCTTTGAACCTGATATTGTAGTGTGTTTGTTGCCAAGGGAACTGTTTGGTGTGGCATGATTAAAAAAGCCTCTTTCATCTTCATTGTAGATATCGGCACAAAATTTTTGAAACAAGTTGGGGAGTTTGGTGAATTTCCATGTTCATGCACTTACTATCAGCACTACCTTTCTCGCTGTGAGTGTTTTCTTGAAATTAATGTGGTGCCTATTAAGACAACCAACCACCTGTTGCTTTAAAATCTTTGTGACCCAGCTTCTCAGCTAACTCCTCTGACTTGTTTTTTAACATTGGTCCACCAACATGCACACCTTGTCTTAGTTATAATCGACAACTATTGATTCAGGGCCTCTTCAACATCTGGGTCCTTACATTCAGACTTTTGTTTTTGTGATGGCCCCTGTTGCTACTCACATAACACCCATTCTTCTCGCCATTTATCTTGCTGATGTATCAGGTGTGTAATTGTAGGTTTTGGCACTCCAGTTATCTCTGCCAGCTGATGGTGAGTGGTGTCAGAAAGCTGGCTTTTAATTTGGTCCAGCAGGGTTTTTAGCTAGTGTCAAATCTTTTCATGGCAAAGGTCTCAGTTTAAAAATAAATGTATCCCAAATCACTGCTTTTTGAATCGGTGTCTGTCGGCCCAAATGGATAACCTAACACAAGCACAAGCAACCGATGCAACTGTTTACTCCAAGCACAGTGCAGTGTCTTATGGCCACACGAGTGCATGTGACTGACTGTCTCCTGCCCCAGTTAAGTAGCATTGTGTCCCAAATAAACAAAGGGAATCACAGCTATTTTTCAATTTGTTTTTGTTCTTTAAAAGTTTTCCCAAATAAGTGGCTGCCCCGATTAACTGATGACCCAATGAACTGGAATCCACTGAGGTTTTGATTCCTAGTTGTACTGCATGGAGAGCTAACTGCCAGCTAAAGTTTTGTTCCTCTCCTGATGCAATGTGTTTTGAAGCGGATTCCGCTCAGCCGTGGTTACTTTGCTGTGAATGCTATAGACACCTGTGCACAATCTGAGTAACAAACCATCCACTCAGTTGCAGCTATGATCCATGAGGCAAATCTTGAGTGGCTGGCAAATAAGGAAAGAGACTGAAGGATGATGTTGTTAGATTATGCAAGATAATGAGGCCCAGAAAAAAACTTCCCAAAAAAAATCACCTTCAAATTAATTGAGACGGTGTTCAGGAACTAATAAAGGCATATTTCTCACAAATTGGTAGATTTTATTCTCCTGGCATAACTAGCATACAGAAAACTGGAGAAACGGGAACCTGGAATTACTTGAAAAGCATCTGTATGCTCTGGAAGGAGATATTCAGTGGTTTCCCAGTTGAATGAACCTCAATAGAAAAAAATCAGCTCCTAATCTAAGACGGCTTTTTGTTGGGTGTGGGTTTTTCAGCATGAAACTGACTTAAAATATGACAAGTTCTTTACACTTGCAGTAGAAATATTCAATTAGTATTGTACTTGGTTTGGACAATCTACAAAGGGAATTATAATGAATTTTAAACTCGAGGGTACCTTATGAATATCCAGAACTGAAACCATAGCAAATTTCTTATCCTTTGGTTTATTTTTGAAGCCATTTACAGTAAACATGTCATTGAGATATGTAAAATTTATTTCAAAATGGATCAACTTGACTGGTAGCAGGCTGGATCAGTTATTGGGAGTGTTGATGTTTTCCAATTTACAGAAAAGAAAATATCAAATAACTTAGAAGAGGTACAGAGTCATATAGTCAGACAGCATAAAGACAGGCCCTATGGTCAGTCCAATACGCTCATGCCTACCACACCATACTAATCCCATTTGCCAGCATTCATCTGTAGCCTTGTGTACATTGGTGATTCAAGACCTCAACTAGTTACATCTACAATGTCGTGAGAGTTTCTGCCTCTGCTATTCACTCAGGATGTTCCAGAATACAATCACTCTTTTGGTGAAAGTGTTCTTCCTCAGATCCCTTCTAAACCTCTTATCATTGCCATAAATCTATACCATATAGTTTTAAATATTTCTATTTTGGAGAAATGTTTCCTACTATCTACCTTATGCACGCCATAAAAAGTTTATATAACTCCCAGTCTCCACTACTCCAAAGAAAACAAATCTGTCCTGTCATGAGAACTGAGACACTTCGACCCCGGCAATCTCCTCAGTACCCTTTCGATTCTAATCACATTCTTCCAAAAGTGTGATGATAGAACCAGATATACCATTATTTGGATAGTTTACGTATCAGTCTTTTACTGCATATGAATTTTAGAGACTAAGACCCCTGTTATTGTTGCATCAGATAGAATTTTTGGGCAATTGGTATCTATTGGCTAAATTAGCTCATTTTGTTGGCAGAGTTCGCACCAAACACTTCATATTTATTTTCCAGTATCCTAGAGTGTGTTGTTCAACTATACTCTCATCTCTTTTTATTGCAAATATCTATTCAACTGGATTTCTTCACAAACAACATGAACACTGCAACAAAGTAAAATTAAATTGCTACTGCAGTCTCCTTGATTTCTCAGTTTCAAATTGTAGTGTTCTACGTTCTTCACAATGTTTATTTTTTTGATGTCAGATCATATCTTCAAACAAAAATGTTCACTTCTAATCTACCTCTGCTTTAGCCTTGGTGCCTTTACTTCCTGATTGACATAGTACTCTTATCTGTAAACTTTCAAGATATGGCTTGCCTTTCACTGCCCCCATCTCACAAATCTTCACTCCATGTATGGTCCACTCCAGTTCACCATACTTATTTTTAATTTCCCCAATATTGATTGGCATCTTCCTAGAGCAAGGGATTTAGATGGGGTGGAGTTTGTTAGCTGTGTCAGCAAGGTTTCCTGACACAGTATGTAGATAAGCCTACAAGAGGAGAAGTTGTACTTAATCTGGTATTGGGAAATGAACCTGGTCAGGTGTCAGATCTCTCAGTGGAAGAGCATTTTGGAGATAGTGATCACAATTCTATCTCCTTTACCATAGCATTGGAGAGGGATAGGAACAGACAAGTTAGGAAAGCATTTAATTGGAGTAAAGGGAAATATGAAGCTATCAGGCAGGAACTTGGAAGCACAAATTGGGAACAGATGTTCTCAGGGAAATATATAGCAGAAATGTGGCAAATGGGGATATTTGCGTGGAGTTCTGCATAAGTACGTTCCAACGAGACAGGGAAAGGGTGGTAATGTACAGGAACCGTGGTGTACAAAGGCTGTTGAAAATCTAGTCAAGAAGAAAAGCTTACAAAAGGTTCAATAAACTAGGTAATGACAGAGATCTAGAAGATTATAAGGCTAGCAGGAAGGAGCTTAAGAATGAAATTAGGAGAGCCAGAAGGGGCCATGAGAAGGCCTTGGTGAGCAGGATTAAGAAAATCCCTAAGGCATTCTACAAGTGTGAAGAGCAAGATGATAAGATGTGAGAGAATAGGGCCAATCAAGTGAAACAGTGCAAAAGTGTGAATGGAACCGGAGGAGATAGTGGAGATACTTAATTAATACTTTGCTTCAGTATTCACTACAGAAAAGGACCTTGGCGATTGTAGGGATGACTTACAGTGGACTGAAAAGTTTGAGCATATAGACATTAAGAAACAGGGCATGCGTGGAGGTTTTGGAAAGCATCAAGTTGGATAAGTCACCAGGACCAGACGAGATATACCCCAGATTACTGTGGGAGGTAAGGAAGGAGATTTCCGAACCTCTGGCAATGATCTTTGCATCATCAATGGGGAAGGGAGAGGTTCTGGAGGATTGGAGGGTTGCAGATGTTGTTTCCTTGTTCAAGAAAAGGAGTAGAGATAGCCCAGGAAATTATAGACCAGCGAGTCTTACTTCAGTGGTTGGTAAGTTGATGGAGAAGATCCTGAGAGGCAGAATTTATGAACATTTGGAGAGGCATAATACGATTAGGAATAGTCAGCGTGGCTTTGTCAAAGGCAGGTCATGCCTTACGAGCCTGATTGAATTTTTTGAGGATGTGACTAAAGACATTGATGAAGGCAGAGCAGTAGATGTAGTGTATATGGATTTCAGCAAAGCATTTGATAAGGTACCCATGTAAGGATTATTGAGAAAGTAAGGAGACATGGGATCCAAGGGGACCTTGCTTTGTGGATCCAGAATTGGCTTGCCCACAGAAGGCAAAGAGTGGTTGTAGACGGGTCATATTCTGCATGGAGGTCAGTGACCAGTGGAGTGCCTCAGGGATCCGTTCTGGGACCCCTTCTCTTCATGATTTTTATAAATGACCTGGATGAGGAAGTGGAGGGATGGGTTAGTAAATTTGCTGATGACGCAAAGGTTGGGGTGTTGTGGATGGTGTGGAGGGCTGTCAGAGGTTACAACAGGACATTGATAGGATGCAAAACTATGCTGAGTAGTGGCAGATGGAGCACAACCCAGATAAATGTGAGGTGGTTTATTTTGGTAGGTCAAATATGATGGCAGAATATAGTATTAATGGTAAGACTCTTGGCAGTATGGAAGATCAGAAGGATCTTGGGGTCCGAGTTCATAGGACACTCAAAGCTGCTGCGCAGGTTGACTCTGTGGTTAAGAAGGCATACGGTGTATTGGCCTTCATCAACCATAGGATTGAGTTTAAGAGCTGAGAGGTAATGTTGCAGCTTTATAGGACCCTGGTCAGACCCCACTTAGAGTACTGTGCTCAGTTCTGGTCATCTCACTACATGAAGGATGTGGATACTATAGGAAGGGTGCAGAGGAGATTTACAAGGACGTTGCTTGGATTGGGGAGCATGCCTTATGAAAATAGGTTGAGTGAACTTGGCCTTTTCTCCTTGGAGCGACAGAGGTGTTGAGCGACCACTCTCCGCTGAACAGTGACGGCTCCTCTGTAGAGATCGTTAAGAGCACCAAATTTCTTGGTGTTCACCTGGCGGAGAATCTCACCTGGTCCCTCAACACCAGCTCCATAGCCAAGAAAGCACAGCAGCGTCTCCACTTCCTGCGAAGGCTGAGAAAAGTCCATCTCCCACCCCCCCATCCTCACCACATTCTACAGAAAATGTATCGAGAGCATCCTGAGCAGCTGCATCACTGCCTGGTTCAGGAATTGCACTGTCTCGGATTGCAAGACCCTGCAGCGGACAGCGAGGTCAGCTGAGAAGATCATCGGGGTCTCTCTTCCCACCATTACAGACATTTGCAATACACACTGCACCCATAAAGCCAACAGCATTGTGAAGGACCCCATGCAGCCCTCATACAAACTCTTCTCCCTCCTGCCATCTGGCAAAAGGTACCAAAGCATTCGGGCTCTCACAACCAGACTGTGCAACAGTTTCTTCCCCCAAGCCATCAGACTCCTCAATACCCAGAGACTAGACTGACATCTACATCATTTATCATTATATTGTAATTTGTCCTCTACTGTGCCTATTGTCTTGTTTATTATTTATCGTACTGCTCTGCACTGTTTTGTGCATTTTATGTAGTCCTGTGTAGGTCTGTAGTCTACTGTAGTTTTTGTGTTGTCTCACTAGTCTTAGTGTAGTTTTGTGTTGTTTCACGTAGCACCATGGTCCTGGAGTAACGTTGTTTCGTTTTTACTGTGTACTGTACCAGTAGTTTATGGTCGAAATGACAATAAAAAGCGACTTGACTTGACTTGGAGGATGAGAGGTGACTTGATAGGGGTGTATAAGATGATAAGAGGCATTGATTGTGTGGACAGTCAGAGGCTTTTTCCCAGGGCTGAAATGGCTAACACGAGAGGGCACAGTTTTAAGGTGCTTGGAAGCAGGTACAGAGGAGATGTCAGAGTAAGTTTTTTTATGCAGTGGGTGGTGAGTGCGTGGAATGGGCTGCTCGCGATGGTGGTGGAGGCGGAAACAATAACAATAGGGTCTTTTAAGAGACTCCTGGATCGATACATGGATAGAGGGCTATGGATCACCCTAGGTAATTTCTGAAGTAAGTACATGTTTGGCACAGCATCGTGGGCTGAAGGGACTGTATTGTGCTGTAGGTTCTCTATGTTTCTATACCCTCATCCTCCCTAAAACTCCATACCTTCAAAATCTTCTCAACTTACTCTTTATTTATTCTCGCTCAGCATCCACTCTCTGTAAGCTGCACTAATAAACTATAGAGATATTACTTGCAGCTGTGGCCAGACATAGTTTTATGGTCTGTAGCGGCAGACGAAGACATCATGAACTCTTGTTCTCTTTACTGAAATGACAGAGATACCAATAACCTTTAATGGGCATTCCAATGCATTAATTTATTCTGTAGATGAAGGAAATTATTCCACTATGGAGGATTTCACAATCAAATCCAGACCTTTTAACACGCATCAAAACCAATTCAAGCTCAACAGAAAGCAAGAGGAAATCTTTGATTCCTCCTTCCCTGAGCCTAAATCCATGAAAGTCAATTGGAAAATTGAAAGGCCAGCGTAAACCTTAGCTTATCAGTCCTCAGTTTTAGGACTGAGAAGCAATTATTTAAAAGAGTAACAATTGCTTTCAAGATGTACAATGTTGACTCACTTCATCAGTCAAGTGCAAATATTACTCACCTGAGAGTTGGGTTTGTATGTTGAGATGAGGTCTCTTATCATTCGTACTTCTGAGATTGTGACTCCACCCAAAAGGAACACCATTAGTAAGGGATGGTCACTGGGATGGGGCCGGCTCACCTATCGTGTTAACAACATAGAACAGTATTTTTGTCATAATCCAGACTACACTGTACAGCTCACTGCCCCTTTTCCAAGGCAGAAGTCACACTGCTTCATTATGAATACTTTACAACTTATATTTTTTTGTGAAGGTATTTTTGCCACATTACACACACTTTGTAAACTGAGCATTTTACAGATTTAGAAAGGAAACTCTTGGAGGACTAGTGGATTTCCTGTTTAAATATCAGAGGTTTGATGAAGTTGCTATAGGCTGGAGTAGACCGTGATGACAATACTCCCAGTGAGATGCTTATGAAATCCATCCTGAGTCAAGCATGTACTGTAGAAAACAGTGAACATGGCTGAAATGAAAGAAGAGAGACTCACCATCATTTCTTGGTGCATAATAAGCCTGTGAATCTCATAATCATCCCCAGCAAGCAATATGGACTTCATAAGGCTGCCTTTAAACTATGGCCTTTGCCAATATGACAAGCTTAGAAACAATTCAATACCAACACACACATATAGAAATTAACAATTATTGTGTTCAAGAATACTGCTGAAAATGGCACAAACACATCGTTATACAGATCAGGGAATAACTTTGATTTTAAAAATAATTTTTAAAATTGTCATTCATCACTGAGATAAATTCAATGATGTATTACACATTTCTAGCAACTTTTGAAATAGCTGCTAAAAAACTTGCCTCGTAATTCTCCTTAAAACTTTTCCCCCCTCTCTCTAATGCTATGTCCTATGTTTAAGAGCTATTTAGACAGTCACGTGATTAGGCAGGGAATAGAGGGACATAGCCCCTGTGCAGGCAAACAGAGTTAACAACAAGGCAAGGGACTCTGTGGAGTGGTTCCCTGAACAAACTGTCCAAATCACCGGCAGAATGTCTCATCGCCAGAACTCGTTAACAAACATCAAGAACTCTCATGATGAGAGGGGCCTTCAGTCACATCCTTCCTGTACAGATGGCAGAATCCTAACACACACTGCTGTCAGGACAATTGTGATGGGAAAGAGATGGTCACTCACCTCTTTGCAGACTGGATTTGTTAAGAGCGTGTGGTGAAGGATGCAAGGGTCCTTGTCTTGGTTCACCCCCAGCAGATGCAGAACAGAGGACTCTCTGATCTATGGAGTGTTCCCAGGGGTACACACACTGAGAAAGGCAAGAAGTGCTACTGAAAGGTCATCAGCTTGCTAAAAGCCACACTTTGAACTGGCTGAAACTTGTTGGCCTTCCAGTACAACAAAATGTCTGTAAGGAAATGCTGCTGACTGGCACATTCCAGTCTGCGGGAGTACACACTGAGAGATGTACTGAAGCTTGGTGCAGCCAATGCAAAGACTCTGGTGGGAAGGTCCATAGACTAGGCTCTTCACTACAGGACATGGAGGGGCTGAGTCAGATGGGGATGCCCCTCAAAAAATGAAAGGGTGTACTGCCCCATAAGCCATATAGAACATAGAATAGTACAGCACAGTACAGGCCCTTCGGCCCACAATGTTGTGCCGACTCTCAAACCCTGCCTCCCATATAAGCCCCCACCTTAGATTCCTCCATATACCTGTCTAGTAGTCTCTTAAACTTCACTAGTGTATCTGCCTCCACCACTGACTCAGGCAGTGTATTCCATGCACCAACCACTCTCTGAGTAAAAAACCTTCCTCTAATATCCCCCTTGAACTTCCCACCCCTTACCTTAAAGCCATGTCCTCTTGTATTGAGCAGTGGTGCCCTGGGGAAGAGGCACTCTATCTATCCCTCTTATTATCTTGTACACCTCTATCATGTCTCCTTTCATCCTCCTTCTCTCCAAAGAGTAAAGCCCTAGCTCCCTTAATCTCTGATCATAATGCATACTCTCTAAACCAGGCAGCATCCTGGTAAATATCCTCTGTACCCTTTCCAATACTGCTACATCCTTTCTATAGTGAGGTGACCAGAACTGGACACAGTACTTGAAGTGTGGCCTAACCAGAGTTTTATAGAGCTGCATCATTACATCGCGACTCTTAAACTCTATCCCTCGACTTATGAAAGCTAACACCCCATAAGCTTTCATAACTACCCTATCCATCTGTGAGGCAACTTTCAGGGATCTGTGGACATGTACCCCGAGATCCCTCTGCTCCTCCACACTACCAAGCATCCTGCCATTTACTTTGTACTCTGCCTTGGGGTTTTGTCCTTCCAAAGTGTACCACCTCACACTTCTCCGGGTTGAACTCCATCTGCCACTTCTCAGCCCACTTCTGCATCCTATCAATGTCTCTCTGCAATCTTTGACAACCCTCTACACTATCTACAACACCACAAACCTTTGTGTCGTCTGCAAACTTGCCAACCCACCCTTCTACCCCAACATCCAGGTCGTTAATAAAAATCACGCGAAGTGAAGGTCCCAGAACAGATCCTTGTGGGACACCATTAGTCACGATCCTCCAATCTGAATGTACTCCCTCCACCACCACCCTCTGCCTTCTGCAGGCAAGCCAATTCTGAATCCACCTGGCCAAACTTTCCTGGATCCCATGCCTTCTTTCTGAATAAGCCTACCGTGTGGAACCTTGTCAAATGCCTTACTAAAATCCATATAGATCACATCCACTGCACTACCCTCATCTATGTGCCTGGTCACCTCCTCAAAGAACTCTATCAGGCTTGTTAGACACAATCTGCCCTTCACAAAGCCATGCTGACTGTCCCTGATCAGACCATGATTCTCTAAATGCCTATAGATCCTATCTCTAAGAATCTTTTCCAATAGCTTTCCCACCACAGACGTAAGGCTCACTGGTCTATAATTACCCGGACTATCCCTACTACCTTTTTTAAACAAGGGAACAACATTCGACTCCCTCCAATCCTCCAGTACCATTCCCATGGACAACGAGGACATAAAGATCCTAGCCAGAGGCTCAGCAATCTCTTCTCTCGCCTCGTGGAGCAGCCTGGGGAATATTCCGTCAGGCCCCAGGGACTTATCCATCCTAATGTATTTTAACAACTTCAACACCTCCTCTCCCTTAATATCAACATGCTCCAGAACATCAACCTCACTCATATTGTCCTCACCATCATCAAGTTCCCTCTCAACCTCACTCATAATGTCCTCAGCATCATCAAGTTCCCTATTCATTGAGGACCTTGCTCACTTCCACAGCCTCCAGGCACATCTTCTCACCTTTATCTCTAATCGGTCCTACCTTCACTCCTGTCATCCTTTTATTCTTCGCATAATTGAAGAATGCCTTGGGGTTTTCCTTTACCCTACTCGCCAAGGCCTTCTCATGCCCCCTTCTTGCTCTTCTCAGCCCCTTCTTAAGCTCCTTTCTTGCTTCCCTATATTCCTCAATAGACCCATCTGATCCTTGCTTCCTAAACCTCATGTATGCTGCCATCTTCCACCTGACTAGATTTTCCACCTCACTTGTGACCCATGGTTCCTTCACCCTACCATTCTTTATCTTCCTCACCGGGACAAATTTATCCCTTACATCCCGCAAGAGATCTCTAAACATCGACCACATTTCCATAGTACATTTCCCTGCAAAAACATCATCCCAATTCACACCTGCAAGTTCTAGCCTTATAGCCTCATAATTTGCCTTTCCCCAATTAAAAATTTTCCTGTCCTCTTTGATTCTATCCTTTTCCATGATAATTATAAAGGCCAGGGAGCGGTGGTCACTGTCCCCCAGATGCTCACCCACTGAGAGATCTGTGACCTGACCCGGTTCATTACCTAGTACTAGATCTAGTATGGCATTCCTCCTGGTTGGCCTATCCACACACTGTGACAGGAATCCGTCCTGGACACACTTAACAAACTCTGCTCCATCTAAACCCTTGGAACTAATCAGGTGCCAATCAATATTAGGGAAGTTAAAGTCACCCATGATAACAACCCTGTTATTTTTGCACCTTTCCAAAATCTGCCTCCCAATCTGCTCCTCTGTATCTCTGCTGCTACCAGGGGGCCTATAGAATACCCCCAGTAGAGTAACTGCTCCCTTCCTGTTCCTGACTTCCACCCATATTGACTCAAAAGAGGATCCTGCTACATTACCCACCCTTTCTGTAGCTGTAATAGTATCCCTGACCAGTAATGCCACCCCTCCCTCCCCTTCTCCTGCCCCCCCATCCCTTTTAAAGCACTGAAATCCGGGAATATTGAGAATCCATTCCTGCCCTGGTGCCAGCCAAGTCTCTGTAATGGGCACTACATCATAATTCCATGTATGTATCCAAGCTCTCAGTTCATCACCTTTGTTCCTGATGCTTCTTGCATTGAGGTACACACATTTCAGCCCTTCTACCTTACTGTCTTTACACTGTTTATTCTGCTTCTCTGTCCAAAGCCTCTCTGTATGCTAGACCTGGCTTTACTCCATGCACTTCTTTCACTGCTCTATCACTCTGGGTCCCATCCCCCTTGCAAATTAGTTTAAACCCTCCCGAACCATGCTAGCAAACCTACCTGCAAGGATATGGCTCCCCCTCGAGTTCAGGTGCAACCCATCCAATCTGTACAGGTCCCACCTTCTCCAGAAGAGATCCCAATGATCTAAAAATCTAAATCCCTGCTCCCTGCACCAACTCCTCAGCCACGCACTCAACTGCCATCTCCTCCAATTCTTTCCATCTCTGTCACGTAGCACTGGCAGCAATCCTGAGAACGTCACCCTTGAGGTCCTGTTCTTCAGACTTCTGCCTAATTCCCGAAACTCACACTTCAGGACCTCATCCCTCTTCCTGCCTATGTCGTTGGTCCCAACACGTATCACAACTTCTGGTTGCTTTCCCTCTCGTACCAGGATGTCGTGCACCCGGTCAGAGACATCCCAGACCCTGGCACCCAGGAGGCAACAAACCATGCGGGTGTCCTTCTCACGTCCACAAAATCTCCTGTCTGCTCCCCTGACTATAGAGTCTCCAATGACGACAGCTCTTCCCTTCTCTGTCCCACCCTTCTGCACCACAGGGTCAGACTCAGTGCTAGAGGCCCTGCCACCGTGGCTCACACCTGGTTGGTCGTCCCCGCCAACAGTATCCAGGACGGTAAACTTATTATTCAGGGGAATGGCTACAGGGGTGCTCTGTGCTACCTGTCTGCTCACCTTCACTTCCCCCCTCTGACGGTCACCCAACGACCTGCTTCCGACAGCCTAGGTGTGACTAGCTCTCATCTATGACTGCCTCATTCTCCCTTATGAGTCGAAGGTCATCCAGCTGCTGCTCCAGATTCCTTACACGGTCTTCCAGATCGCCCAGCCGTATGCACTTCTGGCAGATGTGACTCTGCGGGAGAGGGGCGTTCCCCCAAGACTGCCCCATCTCACATGAGAGGCACATCACTGTCTCAGGAGACATTGTAAAAACTAACTGCGAGCTAGCTTGTCCTCCATCTCTTCTCGTCGAAGCCTCTCAAGTCAAAGCCTCAAAGCTCCACTCCTTCACTGGCCTACTCACTCACTGGCCGCTCTGCTTGAGCTACCCCTCTATTTATCTGTTTGAGCTTTTCAAGATACTTGGTCACCTGAACTCGACTGCCCAATCAGCTGCTTTCTGCTGAGTCTGAGCTATTCAAATCTTGATTGTCTAATCAATGGCTTTCTGCTGATATATTCAAATCTTGATTGACTTGATTGCACAGACCAACTGCCAAAACTGCCAGAATCTCTCGAGTCAAAGCCTCAAAGCTCCACTCCTTCACTGGCCCACTCACGCACTGGCCGCTTCGCTTGAGCTATCCCTCTATTTATCTGTTTGAGCTTTTCAAAATGTTCAACATCTGTAGCAATAGTACCATGATTTCAAAAAAAAAACCCCACTGTATGTAATAACCATAAATGTGGAAGTGTTGCAGTGTTTCTTCTTTTGTATATATATTTTTATTATGATGAAAGTCTATTTTTGAAATAAACAAAGATGGAATTAGTTTAAATTGTGGGTTGAAGGGATTCATGCCATACTGTAGCTGAAGTTCCAATCCAATTAGACAACATACTTTGTGTGGCAAGTTAAAAAGTAACCTTTACACAGCAAAGAAATCTGCCCTGAAATATTTTTCTGTCCAAGAGAAATAGTTTTCCAACAGGATATAAGGAATGCAAAACACAAATTCCAGAAATACCAAGCCACAGCTTATTTAGTGAGTTCAAATGTTCAAAGTGAAATTACATCATTAGTTTAATTTGAAATGAGGCCAGCAATTTGGTAGTTCAGTACATGGATGCGAGGGTCTTATTTCTTCCTTTCAATGTCAGATTCATCTTTGTGAGCCACTCAGGCAGGAAATGCTGCTTTCAACTTTAAAGTCAGCAGAAGCCTGAATTAAAATGTCCACAGAAAAGGTAAACACAATAGTGTGTGAAAAGTTGGTGTGTAATTATTGAATTGATAAAGAAAGGAATTTTTATTCGTTTTAAAAAAGTAAACATTGCTGGCTTCATTTACTCTGAATTTGTCTGATCAGTTACATATTCTGCTCAATATCAGTTTCATGACAGCGCTTCATCAATGAACAGTCATCTATTTTGTTCATTTTATGGGTGTTCATTATTCAAAATGTAAAATTTTCACTCTTGGATTCATCTGGAATTGCTCAATTAGATTTAGTTATTTATTTTAGATATTTATTAGAGATACAGCTCAGCAGAGGCCCTTCCAGCACAAGGCCCTGCACCGCCCTGCAGCCCACCTATTTAACGCTAACCTATTCATAGGGCAATTTAGAATGGTCAATTAACCTACTAAAAAGCAAGTCTTGTTTATTGGTCAGGCCTAATCTCTGTAGGCTAATTTTGCCAGATGGAGGAGAGTAATGTTAATAAACTAATTTTCTACAAGATGCTGCTTCACCAGAATTTTCTGCAACAGCTTCCTGCACAAAACCAGTGCCTGGCTATTTATTATCATCTTTATTCTGTTATAAATATCTCAAGGTAGAATCCCAAGTGGCAAACACCTGTATGATTAATATCCAATATACTGGATGGGATTTCATCAAATTTTATCAATATAATTCATCAGAAGCCTGAAAATTATTTGTTGGATAAAACTCTGCTACCATAGCATGTGCATGGGCAAGAACTCAGAGACAAATACATTGGCGGTATTGTATACCCTCCTGGTACAGGAATTAAGATAAAGTTGCACTCTTATGCCTCATTGCTCTATTCTCTTTGAAAAAAAAATCCCTAAAAATGTCTTCTACTGAATTCAGAAAAACACTGTAATTTTCGATACTCTGAACCGAATATCTGCATTTTCATAAAGTTATTTTTTTATCAACTTTAATCATTCAGAAAGAATGTTACAAAATAATAGGTTGTTTAGTTGTACACAATCCAATTTATTTCTTGTTTTTGATTACTTAGCTATGCTCAAATTCAATTATTTCAGCCTCTAACAATTTTCCAGATGGTTGGGAGTGACAGTGAGTTTGTGATTACAGAAGAGGCTGTATACTTAGTGAACTTCTTCCTTTATCTGACTCATGCTTCTTTTCATAAAGTGTTGACACCTCTCAGCTAAAGAGGTTGCATGGTTGAATGCCCTTCAGTACTTTATCAGCAGGTCATTAATCACAATTAAGCCTTTACAGTATATGAGAGTTTTCAGCCTATTTGATCTTATGAAGCATTACACCTGAGGCATAACCTTCCCTTTATCTCCTTATAGAGGCTGTCCCCCCCCCCGCCCATCTTTCAGTCCAGATGTTGAATCCTGACCCAAAATATCGATTGGCCACTTCCCTCTGCTGAGCTCATTCTGCAAATCACAAACACTACAGATTCTGCAGGTACTGGAAGTAATCTTCAGTTCCTCCAGCTCTGGCTCCAACACCTCCAGGCTGAGATCTTTCTTACTGCCGCTGAGTCCTACTGCTCTTCTTCTTCCAACAATCTTCCTACCCACTCTTGGTCTCTCAGGCTCCCCTCTACCCCTCACCCGCCCTTCATTCCTCTGAGCCCATATCTTCCTCCCTGAACACCCTAATCCTCCCTTGACCCCAGCTCCCACACCTGCTATGTCTTCATCATCCCTTTCGATCTTCCTTTCTCTGCGGCAGAATGTTCTGTCCTTAGCAAGGGCCTTACTTCCCATCACCCGCTCCTCAATGAATTCCGCTCCACCCATAGCGCTGAGCTCTTCTTCCATTGCTTCTGTCCCCAAGCCTACTTCTTTGATAAGGATTCCCCAACTCTCACTGATGACCCCTTCTCCTGTTTTCAGTCTCTGCTTGGACATCTCACTCTGACCTTGTGCCTGCCATTGATCTTTTCATTTTTAAATGCTGATGGGACATCAAGCATTCCAGTATAAAGAGATGAAAGGATAGGTTTGACTCAGGTGTGAACCTCCACAAGATCAAATGGGCTGAAAACTCTAACAGTAAAAGTCTTGAATTTTGAACTTCACCTTTCCTTTCACCTATTCTAAACTCACCCACTCTGAACACACTGTCCTCCACTTCCTCTGCAACAATCCCCACTTTATCATCAAACCTGCATATGAGGGCAACTCATGTTGTAGTCTGGCAACTGACCTCTACCAGAAGGCAGCTCTCAGTCATTTCCTCTTACTTAGCCTTTGCACAGGACCTCACTAAGGAGACCATGTTTCCTTCACCCATGCTGAGCTCATCAATTTCATGACCTTTGCTTCCAACTTCCACCCTACCCTTAAGTTTACTTGGTCATGTTCCCTTTCTTACTCTCTCTATCTCCATCTCTGACATATTTTACAAGTATACTGACTCTCACAGTTATCTTGACTATACCATTTCCCACCCTGTCACTTGCAAAAATGCCGTTTCCTTCCCTCAGTGTCTCTGACTCCACCATATCTTTTCTCAGGATGAAGCTTTCCATTCTAGAGCATCTGAGATGTCCTCTTTTTTCAAAAAAATTGTTTCCACCACCATCAATGGTTCCCTCACCCTCATCTGTACATCTCATTTCCTGTACATCTGCCCTCACCCCATTTTCCCGTAATCATAACAGGGATAAAGTTCCCCTTGTCCTTACCTACCACCCCATGAGCCTCCATATCCAGCAAATCATTTGTGGGTGGGTGGAGTTAAGAAATTGCAAGAATAAAATAACCATTATGGGAATCATAATGGTATTAGAGCAGCTTGTGCTTGAGGCTACTTGGGGGAAGGCTATCTTAGATTGGGTGTTATGTAATAACCTAGAACTTATTAGGGAGCTTAATGTAAAGGAACACTTAGGAGGCAGTGAGCATAATATGATTGAATTCATACTGCAATTTGAGAGGGAGGAGCATAACTCACATGTATCTGTATCACAATGGAATAAAGGGAATTACAGAGGCATGAGAGAGGAGCTTGCCCAGGTGGACTGGAGGAGGATACTGGCAGGGATGATGGCAGAGCAGAGATGGCTGAAGTTTTTGGGAATAGTTCACAAAAAGGCGCAGGATAGCTATGTCCCACAGAGGAAGAAGTTCTCCAACGGCAGGGGTAGGGAACCATGGCTGACAAAGGAAGTTAAGGACTGTATAAAAGCCAAGGAAAGGGTATATAAGGTAGCAAAAGTGAGTGGAAAGTTGGAGGATTGGGAAGATTTTAAAATCTGACAAATGGCAACTAAAAAAGCTATAAAAAGGGAAAAGATGAAATATGAGGGCAAACTAGCTAATAATATAAAGCAGGATACCAAGAGGTTTTTTTTTATATAAAGAGTGGACAAAGAAGAGGCAGTGGATATCATTTACTTGGATTTTCAGAAGGTGTTTGATAAGGTGCCACACATGAGGCTCCTTAACGAGATAGAATCCTGTGGCATTACAGGAAAGATACTGGCATGGATAGCGGAATGGCTGACAGGCAGAAGGCAGCGAGTGGGAATAAAAGGGGGCCTATTCTAATTGGCTTCTGGTGACCAGTGGTGTTCCTCAGGGGTCAGTATTGGGTCCGCTGCTTTTCACATTGTTTGTCAATGATTTAGATAATGGAATTGATGGCTTTGTGGCAAAGTTTGTGGATGATATGAAGATAGGTAGAGGGGTAGGAAGTGCTGAGGAAGCAATGTGATTGCAGCAGGACTTAGATAAATTGGAAGAACAGGCAAAAATGTGGCAGATGGAATACAGTGTTGGGAAATATATGATAATGGATTTTGGTAAAAGGAACAATAGTGTGGACTATTATCTAAATGGGGAGAAAGTTCAAACATCAGAGGTGTAGAATCTTGTGCAAGACTCCCGGCAGGTTAACTTACCGGTTGAGTCTGTGGTAAAAAAGGCAAATATAATGTTGGCATTTATATCAAGGGGAATAGAATAGAGCAAGGAGATAATGCTGAGCACTAGTCAGGCCACACTAAGAGTATTGTCATCAGTTCTGGGCCCCACATCTTCAAAAGGATGATTCCAGGAATAAAGGGGTTAATATATGAGGAGCATTTGGCAGTTTTGACCCCGCACTCATGGGAATTTAGAAGAATGCTGGGAGATCTCATTGAAACCTACCTAAAGTTGAAAGGACTAGATAGGGTAAATGTGGAGAGGATGTTTCCTATGGTGGGGGTATCCAGAACTAAAGGGCACAGCCTCAAAACTGAGGGGCGACTCTTTAGAACACAGGTAAAGGGAGTTTTTTTAGACAGAGGGTAGTAAATCTGTGGAATGCTCTGCCACAGACTGCGGTATAGGGCAAGTCCGTGTGTATATATATAAGGTGGAAGTAGATCGTTTCCTGATCAGTTGGACATCAAAGGATATGGCTGGAAGACAGGCATATGGGGTTGGGTGGGATTCAGGATCAGCCACGAAAGAATGGTGGAGCAGACTCGATGGGATGAATGGCCTAATTCTGCTCCTATGTCTTATGGTCTTGTCATTCTCTGTAACTTTTGCCATCTCTAATGGGAACATACCATTAAGCACACTTTTCCCCCTCTCTCCAACTTAATGGCATGAACGTCGATTCTCCAGCTTCTGATAATTTCTTCTCCCTTCCTACTTCTCTCTTTTTCCATTCCTTATTCTGGTTACCCTATTACGCCTTCTCTTCTCCTCACCTGCCAATCATCTCCCTCCTGTTCCCCTCCACCTTCCCTTTTCTCCATGGCTCACTACCCTCTCAGCTTAGATTTCTCCCTCTTCAGTCTTTTACCTCTTCCACCTTTTGCCTCTCAGCTTCTAATTTTATTCCCCCTCCCCCACGCACCCACTTTCCCCTCTCCTGGCCTCAACTATCACCTGCCAGCTTGTACTCCTTCCCCTCTGATCACCACCTTTTTCTGGCTTCTTTCCTCTTCTTTTCCAGTCCTGATGAAAAATCTCAGCCCAAAACTCTTGTTTTGTTCCCCCACAGATGCTGCCTGACATGGTAAGAACCTCCAGCATTTTGTGTGTAGAGTTCTTTCAGCATCTTGCTTGTTGCCCCTTAACTGCCTTACCTGAAACCACCCACTTCCTTCCAGCAAGTGATGGTGATAACAACATGGAAAATGGGATGGCTTCTTCATCATTATACAAGGACACGTTAAGGGTCAAATGGAACTCGAAGGAAAGCTTGGTATCTTCTAATGACTTTCTGACTCCCAAAAGCCTCTCCACTATTTATAGGTTGTGCTAAAACACATTCCATTTTCTTCTGCCCGGCGGGGGCAGGGGCAGGTGTGGGGGGGAGTGCCATTGTGGAGAAGAGGGGCATGCAGCTCCAACACGCCTAGAGGTTTCAGCATCCCGAGGTAAATACCCATCTCCCACACCAGCATACTTCTGGGCTACAGTGTATAATATTCACAGTCTGTATTGCACCGTTCACCAAGGCTTGTTCAACAGCAACTCAGATCACTGTGACTATTGATGTCTTAACCCTCCCATGTATTACTGTTTTTCTGGTCCAAGATCCTGGAAATCCTTCTCATTAATTCAAAGTCGTACAGCACAGAAAACGTGCCCTTTGGACTGCCACACCCATGCTGACCTCCATCCTGATTTACACTGATCCCATTTGCCTGCTTTAGGTTCATATCCATCTGTTCCTTGCCTATTCAAATACTGATCTAAATGGCACGTAAACGTGGCGATTGCCTCTTCTGCAGTGAGTTCCAGATATAACTTTTGTTTCAAAACCATTTTAAAGCTCTTTCCTCTCAGCATAAACCTATGCCTTCCTGTTTTAGATACCCCTACCATGGAAAAAAAGATTTCTAACTATCTACACAGTCCATATCTCTTATAATGTTATACACCTATCAGGTGACCCCTCAACCTCCTTCATTCCAGGGAAAACAAACTTATCCAATGTCTCTCCATAACTAAGGTCTTCTAATCCAGCAACATCCAGGTAAATCTCTGATGCAGTAATATCTTTCTTATATTGTGCAGACCAGAACTGCACACAATACTCCAAGTGTGGTCTAACTAGTGTTTTGCAATGTTATGGCATTACGTTCCAGCTTTTATATTCTATGCCCCAACATAGACATGCATAGTATATGCCTTTTTCAACACCCTATATGTATAATGATCATCTTTTTTTTAAGTTAAGCACAGCTAACCTTCATGAACATACTGAATCCAGTTTTCAGCAGTTCAGTTAAACCACCAGACATGTATTCAATATCCACAGTGTCAGTTCGGTCTGGATGAAATATTTCCTCCAAAATCTGCTTCACCAAAGGTTTGTACGTTGCCTACAAAAATAAAAAAAAAGTTTGAATTAATCCTATTTGCTAATAGAAATTAATGCATGAAAGTATTTTCAATAAAAATCATAACATATTACAAGTAATTAATCCCCAGTGGAACTCATTACAGATGGCAGATGTTCTTTGTAGCCTTGCCATCTGTCTAGGCTCACCAGGCCTATGATTTAATGGATCCCACAACCAAAGTGAAGCCTTCAGCTACCTTTGAACTTCCACCATTTCTCCTCCATTTAAAAAAAGGTCTGGCAGAGGTTTAATTCTTGCAGCAGTTGGTAAAATTCTATCTTCCCCAGAGCATGCTGGTGCAATTCTACACTGCCATCATCGAGATCATCCTCACATCAGTCATTATTGTCTAGTTTGGTGGCAGCACCCTCTCACAATATAAGAAAACTATGAAACTACAGCAAGCTGTCAGGACAGCAGAAAAAGTAATGGGCTGCAGTTTATCATCTTTGCAAGACTTGTATGTATCCACGACAAAGAAGTGGGCAGGAAAAAAACATCATTGTGGACATTACTTGCCTAGCAAACTGACTTGTCCAAAAGCTCCCCTCTGGAAACCACCATTGAGCTTTGAAAACAAAAATTTCACATTATCTTAAAAGTTTCTTCCCTTAGTGGTTAATCTGATCAACCTTTCTAGCTAGCCCTTCCATACCCCACTGTTTATTACCTCAGTCATTGCACTGCAAACACTTTAAACCACTTACTATAATCCTGTTTACATTGTAAATACATGCTGGTATTTACGCACATTTTTATTCCATATCTGTATTTCTAACTTTATTTTTAATTGTTAAATGTCATTTTCTGTTGCATGTTGCACCAACACATCACAGCAATTTCCTAATACATGTAAATGTATACGGTGAATAAAGTTGATCCTTGATCTTTGAAGTTAATCCCTTTTCATACCTTAAAACTTACCTTTTTTTTAAAAAATCAAGCTTTTAGTCCATGTGGCTTTAGTTTGGTCTTTACTTTGTCAGCTTATTTTTGATATGTTCTTGTTATATTAAAGGGGGTTTATAAAAGTTGCTTCATATGACCAACATCTGACTCTTGAAACAGGTATTCTCTACTGTGTCCTGACATGGGAAGGGAACAGAAATATAGATTCAGTGATATCTCTAAGCCAACAACTGCAACATCAGCGTTGATACCTAGGACACTTGCTCATCACTACTAAATATGCAGGAGCATTTGGAATGGTTTGAAAAACTTTGAGTCCCAAGCATTAAAGAGTCCATCAAGAATGTAATCAGCACACAGCTCATGAATGACCCACTTGTCCATCCTATCAGACATCTCTTGTCCCAAATGTGGAAACTGCAAGGCCCACTTGGCCACATCAGTCACCTCACAACCGGAGCGAAGTACTGCGTCACGACAACTGTGCCTCCTGTTGAGCAGGTGTCACATGGGCAGTCGTTCACCTTGGGTGGGATGCTTCTGGTTCCATGTGCTAAACTCTCTTCATCCTTGAACAGGGTCACCTCATTCTCTCCCCCTCAGGAGAGACTGCCCAGAAAGATAACAATTGTTGTTGATGAATATGTCATAGCCAGAGTGCTTGGTCGTGGAAGGAGCAGTTATTGTGAAGTTCACTTAGACTCCATAGCCACTTTATTAGTACCTCGTGAAGTAGGTACTGAGTACATGTTCATGGTCTTCTGCTGCTGCAGCCCATCCATTTCAAGCTTTGACGAGTTGTGCTTTTCTGCACACCACTGTCGTAACACGTAGTTATTTGAGGTACTGTCTGTCTCCTCCCTGTCAACTTGAACCAGTCCAGCACTCCCCTTTGACCTCTCATTAACATGGCATTTCCACCCACATAACTGCTGCTCATTGGATGTTCTGTGTTTTGCACCATTCTCTGTAAACTCTTAAGATGCTTGTGCATGAAAATCTCAGGAGATCAACAGTTTCTGAGATACTCAAACCATCTCGTCTGGCACCAACAATCATTCCACGGTCAAAGTCACTTAGATCACATTTCTTCCCCACTCTGATGTTTGGTCTGAACAAAACTGAACCTCTTAACCACGCCCAGATGCTTTTGTGTATTGAGTTGCTGCCACACGATTGGCTGATTAGATATTTGCACTAATGAGCAAGTGGAAACTGAATATACATTCCTAATATAGTGGAAACTGAGTATACACTTAAGTGATTACTTTATTTTGATTCAGTTTTCAGCTTGGAAGTGTCACTTACTAGGTTGACATTCATTGCCCTCAAGATGATGACAGCGAGCCACCATTCTGAATTGCTGCAGTCCGTCTGTTGAAGATAATCTCGAGGTGCTGTTGGGGATGACCTAATAGCATGCGACTTGGAGGGTAACCTACAAAATTTGAAGTTATAGAACACTACACAGAAACAGGCTTTACAGCCCATCCAGTCTGTGCTAAACTATTAACCTGTCTAGTCCCATCAACCTGCATTCGGACCATAGGCCTCTACACCCCACCCAACCGTGTACTGATCCACGTTTCTCATAAAAGCTGAAGTCAAACTTGCACCACACATAAAAATTGCTGGTGAACGCAGCAGGCCAGGCAGCATCTCTAGGAAGAGGTACAGTCGACGTTTCGGGCCGAGACCCTTCGTCACGACCAACTGAAAGAAGAGCTAGTAAGAGATTTGAAAGTGGGAGGGGGATCCAAAATGATAGGAGACGACAGGAGGGGGAGGGATGGAGCCAAGAGCTGGACAGTTGATTGGCAAAAGGGATATGAGAGGATCATGGGACAGGAGGCCCAGGGAGAAAGAAAAAGTGGGGGGGGGGAGCCAGAGGATGGGCAAGGGGTATAGTGAGAGGGACAGAGGGAGAAAAAAGGACAGAGAGAAAAAGAATGTGTGTATATAAATAAATAAATTACGAATGGGGTACGAGGGGGTGGTGGGGCATTAGTGGAAGTTTGAGAAGTCAGTGTTCATGCCATCAGTTTGGAGGCTACCCAGATGGAATATAAGGTGTTGTTCCACCAACCTGAGTGTGGCTTCATCTATACAGTAGAGGAGGCTGTGGATAGACATGTCAGAATGGGAATGGGACGTGGAATTAAAATGTGTGGCCACTGGGAGATCCTGCTTTCTCTGGCGGACAGAGCGTAGGTGTTCAGCAAAGCGGTCTCTCAGTCTGCAAACTTGCACCAACCAGTTTCACTGGCAGCTCACTCCACACTCTGACTGAAGGCATTCAACATTTCACCATTAACTCATAACCTCTAATTCAGGTCTCACCCAATGTTAGTGGAAAAAGCCTGCTTGCATTTAACGTATCTATAATCCTCATAATTTTGTATACCTCTATCAAATCTCTCCTCATTCTTCTACAATCTAGTGAATAAAGTCCTAAGCTACTCAATCTTTCCCTATTAACTTGGATCCTCAGATCTTGGCAACATCCTTGTAAATTTTCTCTGCACTTTCAATCTTGTTAACATCTTTCCTGTAGGTAGGTCACCAAAACTGCACATTTAGGCCTCCCCACTGTCTTATATGGCTTCAACACAACATCCCATCTCCTGTACTTAGTACTTCAATTTAAGAAGGCCAATGTGCCAAAAGCTTTCTTTATGACTCTATCTACCCATGACACTACTTTCAAAGAATTATGTATCTGTATTGCCAGATCCCTCTGTTCTACTGCACTCCTCAGTGACCTACCACTCACTTTTCTCTCCCAAAGTGCAACATCTCACACTTGTCGGCATTAGATTCCATCTGCCATTTTTCCAGCCCATTTTTCCACCTGGACTGGATCTCACAGCAAGCTTCGATAGCCTTCCTCACTGTCCACGACACCACCAATCTTGGTGTCATTAGAAGACAAGCAACAATGGATTTAGCAATGATACCTGTGGCAGACCACTAGTTACAGACTTCCAGTCAGACAGGCAACTATCTGCTACCAATCTCTGGCTCCTCCCATGAAGCCAATGTCTAATCAAATTTACTACCTCATCTTGAATGCCAAGCGACTGAACTTTCTTTGCTGGACTTTGTCAAAGGTTTCGTTAAAGTCCACATAGACAACATCCACTGCCTCGCCTTTATCAATTTTTCTGGTAACTTCCTCAAAAAACTCTATAAGATTGGTTAGACAAGACCCAGCAAGTACAAAGCTATGTTAACCATCTGTAATCATCCCTGTCTATCCAAATTCTCATATATCTGGTCCCTTAGAATATCTTTAAATAACTAACCCACTACTGATGTCAGGCTTACTGGCCCAAAATTTCCTGGGTAATGTGCTAAAAGGCTTTCTTAGAGCATTTCTTAGACAATGGAAAAACATTAACTATCTGCTTATCCTCCAGCACTTCACCCTGGCTAAGGATATTTTAAATATCTCTGCTAGGCTGCTGTGATTTCTGGACCAGCCTCCCACGGGGGCTGAAGGAACAGTTTGTCAAGCCCTGGGTATTTATCCACCCCTAACTTGACTCTAGACAGCAAACACCTCCTCCTTTATAATCTGTATGCGGTCCATGACTGCTGCTTTGCCTCATTTCTATAGTCTTTGCGTCTGTCTCCTGAGTAAATACCAGATGCAAAAAATCAATTTAAGATCTCCCATCTCTTTCAGCTCTATGCATAGATGCCCACTCTGATTTTCCAGAGGACCAATTTTGTCCCTTGCTGTCCTTTTGCTCTTAATATATCTGTAGAACCCCTTGGGATTCTCCTTCATCTTGTCAGCTAGAGCAACCTCATGTCTTCTTTTAGTTCTCCTGATTTCCTTCTTAGGTATTTTCTTAAATTTCTTCTATGCCTCAAGTACATCATTTGCTCCTTCCTGCCTATACCTGCTATGCACCTCTTTCTTTTTCTTAACCTTTGCCTCAATATCTCTTGAAAACCAAGTTTGTTACCCTACATAATTGCCAATTACTCTGACAGTAAAGCTCCCAATTTTTAAAGCACATAGTCTGAAGTCCTACAAATGCTTTGAACATGGTTATTGCTTTGAGGATTCACATAACTATTTTGTGCTACTATGAAAAGGGAAGCAAAAAGAAAACATTTTCATAAAAGAGACATGAGACAAGAGACACATTTTCATAAAAGCTGGACTCTGCTGCAACAATCTGCTGGAGGAACAGTAGGTTGAGCAGCAGCTACGGAGGAAAGGAAACGTCAACGTTTCGGGTTGAAACCTCTATCAGGGTTGAGGTTGGAGAGACAAGATGGCCAGTATAAAGAAGATAAGGGGAGTGATGAGAAACAGCAGGCATAACCTGCCTCTACACCCCTCATCACTTCACCAATCACCTCAAAAGTTCAAAGAAGATTTATTATCAAAGTACATATATGTCACCTTATACAAACTCCAAATTTATTTCCTTGCAGGTATTCACGGTGGAACACAAAAATGCAATAGAATCAATGAAAATCTACAAACAGCCAACGTACAAAGGAAGACAACCATGCAAATAAATAAATAAATACATAAATAATATTGAAAACTGGAGTTGTAGAGTCTGTGAAAACCCACAGTTTGTGGAATCAGTTCAAAGTTGAGGTGAGTGACGTTATCCATGACTCAAACTGCTTTCTGAACTCTACCTTTCTCTTCCTTGTACTGGCCCTCTCTACCCTCAGTCATGACGCAGGGTCTTGACAATTCCTTTCCTTGCACAGATGATGCTTGAACCACTAATTTCCCCTGCAGATTGTTTGCTACTAATATTTTCAGAAAAACTGATGTAAAATTAATAACAGATTTATATTAAATATTTAAAAACCTTTAAACATTTGAATAACACCAAAACTTATCATTCATGAAAAAAGCCCAACTTATTTATGGACTAGATTAGATTTATTCATTAGTCAATGTACATTGAAAGGTGTTGATAGCGTTAACAACCAACACAGTCTGAGGATGTGTTGGAGGCAGCCCACAAATGTCACCACACTTCCGACGCTAACACAGCATGTCTGTAAAGTTCAACAGAACAACAAATAGCCAAATATATAACAAGATAGACACAACAGCAAAACAAATCCCTTCCTACCCTCCCACCTCCCATTGGGGATCAAAGCCCTTGACCTCAGGGCCCACAGACCGCGGTGATCGCAGGTCTTTGTCCTCAGCTGACTCGACCTCCATCCTCAGGGATCACAGGATTCTGGCATCCAGATCTGATGATTGACCTTGTGTCTCCAGACCTGTTGACTGATCTCGGGACTCTGGATCTGTCCCCCATGCACTTTGGCCCTGTGACTCACAGATCTCAAGGGTCACCAACTTTTATTGTCGTGGCCCACCAACTTTGATCTTTAACCATGGGGATCGTTGGGCTTCGACCCATAGCATTGTGATCTGGACTACGACCACTGCCTCCTGCCCCTGACCTCTAACTCTCCCTCATCACTAAACTCTAACCTGACCCCTAGCCCCATGTTGTCCCCAAAACCATCCCTATGAACTGTTGGATTGAACTGTGTAATTGTTACTTTCCTTTAACTTTTCTACTCTTGTTTGTATTTTAATACAAATGTACATTTACCTCTTTACATGTAATTGTTCAGTGTGTTTACTAGTAGTTGCAGTTGCTTTTGTAACAACTTAGTTTAAGTGGTGGGTATCACATTACTTGAACGGGGGCCATCTTATTGGTTAACTGTTATCTATGGAAACTTAATGGATTGTGTTATCTGCAAACGGGTATAAAAGGACTAAACCATGCTGGTTCAATCTCTGTGTCTTTGGCTCTTTGTCTCTTTATTTCTCTCTCTCTCTCTCTCCCTTACCCTTATGCTTCATCTTCTTTCTTCATTCATTCTTGTAGCACTTAATAAATAACAGCAATGGTAAGCAACAAGATTTAGGCCTCATTCTTGCCTTCTGGAGAACATTCGATCGCAAAAAATTCAGAATCCAACAGAACCTAAAAAACAATTAAGGCTGAGCCACAACTTTGAGAAACCTCGCAGCTTGGTGCCATCGGTTCCTCAGAACAGAACCAGGAATTTTGGAAAAATTAGCCAAGCTAAGCTTTGATTAGCATAAGATTGAACTACATAAAGCTACCTGGGCAAGACATTCAGCCTTAGATCACAGGCCAGCAATACTGTGGAAAGAGTGTGTGAATATTTTACTTAAGTATTGATCCAGGGAAAGAGTGAAAATAGAGAGGCAAACTCAGTGGTGCCTAGGTTTTCCGTCCCTACTTTAACTGTAAGGATGCATTTATAGCTTCTCCCATAATCAGTATCCTTTGAAATGACTCGTAGTGGCCCTTCCATTAGTCGAACTGAGAGAAGTTTCCAGAATTTAACTCCCCCCCATCAGCAAACTAGAGCAGTGATAACTCTGCCTTGGTGGTCAGCAGTGAAGGACTCATCAGTAGCTAATGAAGACCACAACCAACAAAGGTCTACTCTGAGGGTTCCAACCAAGGAAGTGAAGACTTCACCAGTGTTATCTGAGGCAGGAGACCAGTCTTTAGGAAAGTAGAAAGCCTGGTGAAGATGCTCATTTGTAGTGTTGTTCGAGCTATACTATCACAGAGGTATCTGTTCAATACATTGGCAGTGATTCCACATCCTGTCTGCATAGCATCACTGCTACTCCTGTAGTCTGCTGGGATGACACAGACTTCAAGTGCTTGAGGAGCTTCTACCATTGGCCTAGCCTCTCAATGTCTAGTAGTAGAAAGTCCTCATCTACAGTGCCTATAGAAAGTATTCACTCCCCTTCAGTTTTCATGTTTTATTGTTTTACAACATTGAATCACATTGTACTTAATTTGTTTTTTTTGACACTGATCAACAGAAAAAGACTTTTGTGTCAAAGTGAAAACAGGTCTCTATAAAGTGATCTAAATTAATTACAAAATAATTGATTGTATAAGTATTCACCCCCCTTTAATATGACATACCAAATCATCACTAGTGCAGCGAATTGACTTTAGAATCACATAATAAGTTAAAAGGAGATCTGTTTTTGGAGACCTGTGTGCAGGCGAGGTGATTCAATTGATTGTAGTAAAAACACACCTGTATCTGGAAGGTCCAACTGTTGGTGGGTCAGTATCCTGGCAAAAGCTACACCATGAAGACAAAAGAACACTCCAAACATCTCTGCTAAAAGGTTATTGAAAAGCACGTCAGGAGATGGATACAAGAGATTTTCCAAGTCACTGAATATCCCTTGGAGTACAGTTAAGTCAATCGTCAAGAAATGGTAAGAATATGGCACAGCTGTAAATCTGCCTAGAGTGGGTGTGCTCAAAACTGAGAGACTGTGTAAGAAGGGGACGGGTGAGGGAGCTCACCAATAGACCTACGACAACTTTGGAGGAGTTACAAGTTTCAGTGGCTGAGATGAGAGAGACTGTGCATACAACTGTTGTCCGGGTGCTTCACTAGTCGTAGCATGGAGGAGTGGCAAGAGAAAGCCATTGCTGAAAACAACTCAAATGAAATCTGGCTAGAGTTTGGTAGAAGGCTTGTGGGAGATGCTGAAGTCATCTGCCAGAAGGTTCTATGGTCTGATAAAACCAAAATTGAGCTTTTTGGCCATCAGACTAAACACTACGCATCATCAAAAACAGACCATCGCTACCATGAAGAACCATGGTGGCTGCATCATATTGTGGGAATGCTTCACTGCAGCAGGCTCTGGAAGGCTTGTGAAGGTAGAGGGTAAAATGCAGGGAGGAAAACCTGATCCTGATGCAGACTGCAAGAGAACTGTGACTTGGGAGATGTTTTCCAGCAAGACAATAACCAATGGCTTAAAAACAACAAAGTTAATGTCCTAGAGTGGCCAAGGTAGAGTCCAGACCTCAATCCAATTGAGAATTTGTGGCTGGACTTGGAAAAGGGCTGTTCACTCATGATCCCCATGTAATCTGACAGAGCTTGAGCAATTTTGTAAAGAATGGGGAAAAATTTCAGTGTCCAGATATGCAAAACTGATAGAGACCTATCCACACAGACTCAAGGCTGTAGTTGTTGCCAAAGCTGCATCTACTAAATATTGACTTAAAGGGGGTGAGTAATTCTGCAATTATTTTGTGTTTAATAATTATAATAAATTTGGACCAATTTGTAGAAATTTGCTTTCACTTTGATACGAAAGAATCTCTTCTGTCGATCAGCGTCAAAAAAGCCAAATTAAATCCATTGTGGTTCAATGTTGTAAAACAATAAAACATGAAAATTTCCGGGGGGGGGAGGTGAATTCTTTTTATAGGCACTGTTCTTGAAGGAAGGCAACGATATTGTCCATGTGCAGGAAGACTTTGACCTATGTGCCCCACTGCCTAGTGTCATCTTGTACTCATTCCCTTCTTGATGGATTTAGTCAAGGCTTTCATGCAGCACACAGACTAGCCAGAAGAAAATGGGCAACCTAGACTTGATGGGAAGCTATCTGCTTTCCACCTATTGATTTAAACTGCATTACAGATGCCTGTGCAGTGCAGTAGGATCCAGTTCCTGATTCCCTTCCCAAAGTCCATTTTGGAAAAGAAATTCATCATGACATAGGTGATATTTTGTTGAAAGACTTTGTCCTAGTCCACTGCACCAATCATTACCTTACAGAACCAAACATGTATCTGATCGCCTCAGGCCTTTCAAAGACTTGAAAGCCTGGTTCTAAGCATGATTAACAGCACAGAGGCAAAATGCTGTTGCTTCAAAATTTCATTCAGCATAGGTTAGACAGGTGACACATTGTGACACCTTGGATGTCTGATTCTCAGTCAACAGGAGATTTTCAAACAACTGTAATGGTTAAAAAAAAATGAGAAAGGTAAACAAGACATATGGAAACCATAATAGAAAACAAGTACAAATGCAAAAGCACCAGTAAAGCTTGGAATAAGAACCAGATGTCATAAAGCACCATTACTAAAGTAAAATAGTCATACATTTGCAATCCATTTTCTATTTAATATTTTTGATCATTTAACATTTTGAATAAACTCTCCTCTACTTAGTTTCAGGTAAAATTGCTGCTCTTTATCCAGTAGCAGAAGAAACATAATTTTTTTTTCTCACTAATCTCTCATTGGAATGTGTTTCAGATACTCAATGAATTACAAAGAATCATAGAAAATGATGTCACATAAGGTAGCCCATGGTACTTGTACCCATCAGGGAAGAGTTACCCAGTCTAACCCCATATACAAATATTTTTTTAAATATGTGAAGGATCTCTGGCTCTAGCACTCTTTTAGGTGAGGGGATCCACCATCATCTATCAAATACTTTAATGCCTCCTAATCTTTGGCTCCTCTGCCATGAAAAACAGTTTCTTACTACATCTGTGTCCATTCAATCCTATATACCTGTACCTCAATTAAGTCTCATTTTAGCCTCCTCGGATCAAAATAAAATAACCCCTGCCAATTCAGTCCTTCTACATTTTTCTCTTCTGCAACACATTTATAAATCTTCTATGCTCCTTGTTCAATGTAATCACACCGATCCTGTAAAATAGTGTACATACAGTTCCAGCATAACCTCTCTGTTCTTCACCATCCTGTTTGCTTTTCTCATTACATTATCAACTTGTTCTGTTAAGTACACTGCAATATCCCTCTGCTCCTCATAGAAAAGCTTTGTGATTTTTCAGATATATTCTTTGGAAAAGGAGGCGGCAAAAGTCATGCACCAATGGAAATCCAGAGCACCAAGTTCTACAAGAGTACAAATGATTCAAGCAAACAGGAGGCAGAATGCCAAGCAGACTCATATCTACATATGTTGAGAGACTCAGGCATCACCTTCATTTGAAGCCAGTGATAACTTACATTATTGGCCACGCGAATTAGTACCCCTCTATGGACACCTGACAAGGAGGGAATGCCCACTACTCAACATGGGAGAATGATAGCACAGATGGTATATGTGGAATCCAGGCCTCAGGATGAACTCACAAAGGGCACTGGTGATTTTATAACGGCAACTAACAGACTCCTCAGAATTATTTAGAACAGATCACTTTGACTAGAGTATCTGTTAAGCTTTTAACCATTACTAGTAGATCACAATGAGTAGCTGAACATGAGATACCTCCTCATTCTTGTAAGTTCCAGTGAGTACAGCCCCAGAGCCATCAAACACTCCTCACTCCTATAGGACCCAAAACTGCTCACAATACTCTAAGTGCAATCTGACCAATGCCTTATAAATTCTCAGCATTACATCCTTGCTTTTATATTCTAGTCCTTCTGAAATGAAAGCTATCATTGCATTTGCCTTCCTCACCACTGACTCGGAGAAGGAAGTCTGAAAATCGGAGCGGGAGTGTGGAGGAAGCCATTTTTGAATTTTTCGGTCTTTTTTTCCATTGGCGTTCAGAGAGGTGGGACTGTGCAGGTGTGTGACGTCGGGCAGTGAAGCGTGGAAGATTTAAAAGGACACAGCCTTATACAGCGGGCAGCGGAGTGAGCCAGGAGCAGAGTGAAGGCTTAAGGGCTTCGACTCAACAGGCTTAGGTAGAAACCGGCGAGGCGAGGAAAGTTTGGTATTCATTTTTTGTTGTTATTTGAGGAGAGGGGCAGTATGAGTGTGAGGGCAGTTTGTTGTTCTTGGTGCCGGATGTGGGAGGCCCTGGAGTCTCCAAGCTTCCTGGACGTCCACATCTGCGCCAGGTGCGCCGAGATGCAGCTCCTGAGGGACTGCGTTAGGGAACTGGAGCTGCAGCTCGATGACCTTTGTCTGGTCAGGGAGAGTGAGGAGTTGATAGAGAGGAGTTATAGGCAGGTGGTCACACCAGGGCCATGGGAGGCAGACAAGTGGGTCACGGTTAGGAGGGGGAAGGGGAAGAGTCAGGTAATAGAGAGTACCCCGGTGGCTGTGCCCCTTGACAATAGGTATTCCTGTTTGAGTACTGTTGGGGGGGACAGCTTACCTGGGGGAAGCGACAGTGGCCGTGCCTCCGGCACAGAGTCTGGCCCTGTAGCTCAGAAGGGTAGGGAAAGGAAGAGGAAGGCAGTTGTAATAGGGGACTCGATAGTAAGGGGGTCAGACAGGCGATTCTGTGGGCGCAGTCCAGAGACCCGGATGCTACTTTGCCTCCCTGGTGCCAGGGTCCGGGATATTTCTGATCGTGTTCAAGATATCCTGAAGTGGGAGGGTGAGGAGCCAGAGGTCGTGGTACATATAGGTACCAATGACATAGGTAGGAAAAGGGAAGAGGTCCTGAAAGGAGAATATAGGGAGTTAGGAAGGGAGTTGAGAAAAAGGACCGCAAAGGTAGTAATCTCAGGATTACTGCCTGTGCCACGCGACAGTGAGAGTAGGAATGCAATGAGGTGGAGGATAAATGTGTGGCTGAAGGATTGGAGCAGGGGGCAGGGATTCAAGTTTTTGGATCATTGGGACCTCTTTTGGGGCAGGCATGACCTGTACAAAAAGGACGGGTTACACTTGAATTCTAGGGGGACCAATATCCTAGCGGGGAGATTTGTGAGGGCTACTGAGGTGACTTTAAACAAGAATGGTTGGGGGTGGGAATCAAATTAAAGAGACTAGGAGAGAGGAGGTTAGTTCACAACAGGGGGATGGGAACAAGTGCAGAGAGACAGAGGGGTGTTAAATGAAGGGTAGAAGCAAAAAGTAGTAAGGTGAAAAGTAAAAGTGGCAGCCCGGCAAATGCAGGGCAAAAATCAAAAACGGCCACTTTTCAGCATAATTGTGTAAGGGCTAAGAGCATTGTAAAAGCGAGCCTGAAGGCTTTGTGTGTCAATGCAAGGAGCATTCGTAACAAGGTGGATGAATTAAAAGTGCAGATTATTATTAATTAATATGATATAGTTGGGATCACAGACACATGGCTCCAGGGTGACCAAGGATGGGAGCTCAACATTCAGGAGGGATACACATGAAAGAAAAGGAGGTGGGGTAGCATTGCTGGTTAGAGAGGAGATTAATGCAATAGAAAGGAAGGCCATTAGCCGGGAAGATGTGGAATCGATATGGGTAGAGCTGCGTAACACTAAGGGGCAGGAAACGCTGGTGGGAGTTGTGTACAGGCCACCTAACAGTAGCAATGAGGTTGGGGATGGTATTAAACAGGAAATTAGAAAGGTGTGCAATAAAGGAACAGCAGTTATAATGGGTGACTTCAATCTACATATAGATTGGGTGAACCAAATTGGTAAAGGTGCTGAGGAAGAGGATTTCTTGGAATGTATGCGGGATGGCTTTTTGAACCAACATGTTGAGGAACCAACTAGAGAGCAGGCTATTCTAGACTGGGTTTTGAGCAATGAGGAAGGGTTAATTAGCAATCTTGTCGTGAGAGGCCCCTTGGGTAAGAGTGACCATAATATGGTGGCCTCCTTCATTAAGATGGAGAGTGACATAGTTAATTCAGAAACAAAGGTTCTGAACTTAAAGAGGGGTAACTTTGAAGGTATGAGACGTGAATTAGCTAAGATAGACTGGCAAATGACACTTAAAGGGTTGACGGTGGATATGCAATGGCAAGCATTTAAAGATTGCATGGATGAACGACAACAATTGTTCATCCCAGTTTGGCAAAAGAATAAATCAAGGAAGGTAGTGCACCCGTGGCTGACAAGGGAAATTAGGGATAGTATCAATTCCAAAGAAGAAGCATACAAATTAGCCAGAAAAAGTGGCTCACCTGAGGACTGGGAGAAATTCAGAGTCCAGCAGAGGCGGTCAAAGGGCTTAATTAGGAAGGGGAAAAAAGATTATGAGAGAAAACTGGCAGGAAACATAAAAACTGACTGTAAAAGCTTCTATAGATATGTGAAAAGAAAAAGATTGGTTAAGACAAATGTAGGTCCCCTACAGACAGAAAGAGGTGAATTGATTATGGGGAGCAAGGACATGGCAGACCAATTGAATAACTACTTTGGTTCTGTCTTCACTAAGGAGGACATAAGTAATCTTCCGGAAATAGTAGGAGACAGAGGGTCCAGTGAGATGGAGGAACTGAGGGAAATACATGTTAGTAGGGAAGTGGTGTTAGATAAATTGAAGGGATTAAAGGCAGATAAAATCCCCAGGGTCAGATGGTCTGCATCCCAGAGTGCTTAAGGAAGTAGCCCAAGAAATAGTGAATGCATCAGTGATAATTTTTCAAAACTCTTTAGATTCTGGACTAGTTCCTGAGCATTGCAGGGTGGCTAATGTAACCCCACTTTTTAAAAAAGGAGGGAGAGAGAAACCGGAGAATTATAGACCGGTTAGCCTAACATTGGTGGTGGAGAAAATGCTAGAGTCAGTTATCAAAGATGTGAAAACAACACACTTGGAAAGCAGTGAAATCATCGGACAAAGTCATCATGGATTTGTGAAAGGAAAATCATGTCTGACGAATCTCATAGAATTTTTTGAGGATGTAACTAGTAGAGTGGATAGGGGAGAACCAGTGGATGTGGTATATTTGGATTTTCAAAAGGCTTTTGACAAGGTCCCACACAGGAGATTAGTGTGCAAAATTAAAGCACACAGTATTGGGGGTAAGGTATTGATGTGGATAGATAATTGGTTGGCAGACAGGAAGCAAAGAGTGGGAATAAACGGGACCTTTTCAGAATGGCAGGCAGTGACTAGTGGGATACCGCAAGGCTCAGTGCTGGGACCCAAGTTGTTTACAATATATATTAATGACTTAGATGAGGGAATTAAATGCAGCATCTCCAAGTTTGCGGATGACACGAAGCTGGGTGGCAGTGTTAGCTGTGAGGAGGATACTAAGAGGATGCAGGGTGACTTGGATAGGTTGGGTGAGTGGGCAAATTCTTGGCAGATGCAATTTAATGTGGATAAATGTGAGGTTATCCACTTTGGTGGCAAAAACAGGAAAACAGATTATTATCTGAATGGTGGCCGATTAGGAAAAGGGGAGGTGCAACGAGACCTGGGTGTCATTATACACCAGTCATTGAAAGTGGGCATGCAGGTACAGCAGGCGGTGAAAAAGGCGAATGGTATGCTGGCATTTATAGCGAGAGGATTCGAGTACAGGGGCAGGGAGGTACTACTGCAGTTGTACAAGGCCTTGGTGAGACCACACCTGGAGTATTGTGTGCAGTTTTGGTCCCTTAATCTGAGGAAAGACATCCTTGCCATAGAGGGAGTACAAAGAAGGTTCACCAGATTGATTCCTGGGATGGCAGGACTTTCATATGATGAAAAACTGGATCGACTAGGCTTATACTCATTGGAATTTAGAAGATTGAGGGGGAATCTTATTGAAATGTATAAAATCCTAAAGGGATTGGACAGGCTAGATGCAGGAAGATTGTTCCCGATGTTGGGGACGTCCAGAACGAGGGGTCACAGTTTGAGGATAAAGGGGAAGCCTTTTAGGACTGAGATTGGGAAAAACTTCTTCACACAGAGAGTGGTGAATCAGTGGAAATCTCTGCCACAGGAAACAGTTGAGGCCAGTTCATTGGCTATATTTAAGAGGGAGTTAGATATGGCCCTTGTGGCTACGGGGTCAGGGGGTATGGAGGGAAGGCTGGTACAGGGTTCTGAGTTGGATGATCAGCCATGATCATACTGAATGGCGGTGCAGGCTCGAAGGGCCGAATGGCCTACTCCTGCACCTATTTTCTATGTTTCTATGACTCAACCTGCAAGTTAACCTTTAGGAAATCCTGCATGAGGACTCACAAGTTCCTTTACATCTCTGATTTTTGAATTTTTCCTCCCTGTTTAGAAAATAGTCTATGCCTTTATTTCATCTATTAAAGTACATGACCATACATTATATTACATCTGCAACTTCTATGCCCATTCTCCCAATTTGTCTAGATCCTTCTGCAGACATCCTGCTTACTCAACACTACTTGCCCCTCCATTTATCTTTGTATCACCTACAAATCTGGCCACAAAGCCATCAATTCTGTCATCCAAGTCATTGACATATAATGTGAACAGAAGTGGTTCCAACTCCGACCCCTGTGGAACACCACTAGTCACCGGCAGCAGCCAACCAGAAAAGGCACCTTTTATTTCCACACTTTGCCTCTTGCCAATCTTCTATCCATGAGAGTATTTTTTCTGTAATACCATGGACTCTTAACTTGTTAAGCAGCCTCATGTGCAGCACCTTGTCAAAGACCTTCTGAAAATCCAGGTAAACAACATCTGTTGACTCTCTTTTGTCTATCCTGCTTGTTATCTCCTCAAAGAATTCCAACAGATTTGTCAGGCAAGATTTCCCCTGAAGCAAACCATGCTGACTTTGGCCTATTTTATTATTAAATATTTTCTATGTTTATGTTTCTAGAATTTTAAAATGGTTTTTGTTTTCTGTGACGGCTTTTCTCTTTTTTGAATTCACTACCCCCTGCACACTTCCCTGATTATCAATGCTTTCAGGACTTAATTCTTTCTTAATTGTGGCATTAAGCAGGATACACCATGCTGTAATTTATATAAATATAAAAGCCATGATTTAGAATTTTCAGGCTGTACTGCACAGCTTCTCCACATTTTTTTTTGGATAAAAATGATGGCAGTTGCTCTAACTGTTTTATACTTGCTTTCATCTATTGCTTTCCATTTTAGGCAGGGATTACATGTTTAAAAAAAATCAACCATCCCAGCAAATACTGGATTGGTACTTTTTGATAACTGTGTGTCTGTGTAAAGCCAACATACGTTTTCTGTTAAGGCCCACAGGTGTTGCTAATCTAATCTTTTCCTTTCTCTATCATTCTTAATTTCACAACATGGGGTAGAGAGATGCCTTATTCAAGCCCTTTACCCAAAACATTAAAATTTCCACAAAGTCCATCTAAAAATGAGCCAACAGTTCAATATTAAAGCAACATCAGAAATCAGAATTAACATAACTGGCATATGTCGTGAAATTTGTTAACTGTACAGTGGCAGTACAATGAATATATGATAAATAAATATAGAGGAAAAACTGAGTTACATTAACTATATATATATATTAAAGATTTAAGTTAAAATAAGTAGTGCCAAATAAAGAAATAAAAAAGTAGTGAGGTAGTGTTCATGGGTTCAATGTCCATTTAGAAATTGGATGGCAGAGGGAAGAAGCTGTTCCTGAATCACTGAATGTGTGCCTTCAGGCTCCTGTACCTCCTTCTCAACAGTAACATCGTGAAGGGGCATGTCCTGGGTGGTGGGGATCCTTAGCTATGGACGCCGTCTTCCTAAGGCACTGCTCCTTGAAGATGTCTTGGATACTACAGAGGCTGGTACCCATAATAGAGGTGACTAATTTTACAAGTTTCTGCAACTTAATTCGATCTTGTGCAGTAGCACCCCCCACTCCCGATACCAGACAGAAAAGCAGCCAGTCAGAATGCTCTCCATGGTACATTTGTAGAAGTTTTCAAGAGTTTTAGTTGACAAACCAAATCTCCTATAACACCTAATGAAATATAGTCGCTGTTTTGCCTTCTTAGTAGCTGCCTCAATATGTTGCATCCATGTTAGGTCGTCAGAGATATTGACACCAGAGAACTTGAAATTGCTCACTCTCTCCACTTCTGATCCCTCTATGAGGACTGGTTTGTCTTCCTTCGTCTTACCCTTCCTTTGGTCTTGCTGACGTTGAGTGCAAGGTTGTTGCTGTGACACCACTCAACTAACTGGTATATCTCACTCCTGTACACCTTCTCATCTCCACCTGAAATTCTGCCAACAATGGTTGTATCATCAGTAAATTTATGGATGGCATTTGAGATGTGCCTAGCTACACAGTCATGAGTGTAGAAAGAGTAGAGCAGTGGGCTAAGTACACATCCCTGTGAAGTGCCAGTGTTAATTGTCAGCAAAATGGAGATGCTGTTTTGAATCCGCACAGATTGTGGTCTTTTGGTTTGGAAGTTGACAATCCAGTTGCAAAGGGAGCTACAGAGGTCTAGGTTCTGTAGCTTTTCCATCAGGACTGTAGGAATGATGTTGTTAAATGCTGAACATTTAATTGAAGCAAACACAGTGATTTTACATTTGCCCTTGGATATCGAAATGATGCTTATATTAGCCTTCAAATAATTTGAGGCAGAAGTGATGGAAATCAAAGGTTCATTTATTAACAAAGTATACAACTCTGAAATCCTTCTTCTCCAGAAAGCCATGAAACCAAGAAAGAAAAGAAAGGCAGCATGATCATCAGCACCCAAATCCCTCCTCCTGCACAAAAAGCAAAGATGGAACAAGGCACATCAACCCCCAAATCCCCCTCCCCGTAGACAAAAACAAAGAAAGATTGGGCAAATAACACAGCATACAAAAAATCGTAAGACTGAAAAAAGTCCACAGTTCAAGTCCAAGTACACATCGAAAACAGAGAAAACCTGGGCAACGCCCTCCCTCTCTATAACAGAGTGATCACACCAGTGATAAAAAAAATACAGCCTCCCCTCTCCGTGCAGAGTGATCTCACCAGCGATAAAAAGGCAGTCTCCCCTCCCCATAGCAGAGCAATCTCACCAACAATAAAAAGACATTTCCCCTCTCCATGCAAAGTGATCTCACTAGCGATAAAAAGTCAGTCTTCCCTTTCTATAGCAGAGCAATCTCACAGCAATAAAAAGGCAGTCTCTCATCTCCATAGCAGAGCAATCTCACCAGCAATAAAAAGACAGGCAGTCTTTTGTGACTGCTTAAATTCTCCAAACTTTACAGATTTCATATTGAAGCAAATTTTATATTGGTTATTTTAAATTCTTGCATTATTGCTTGATTTTACTTTGCTGGTGCTACCTTAATCATCAATAA
This sequence comes from Mobula birostris, assembly GCF_030028105.1. NCBI lineage: Eukaryota > Metazoa > Chordata > Chondrichthyes > Myliobatiformes > Myliobatidae > Mobula > Mobula birostris. The sequence goes on along the minus strand of NC_092372.1, from coordinate 60,975,215 downwards.
ACTAATATTAACTGAAGATCATTAGATCACTCCTGAGTGCTGTACCATGTAATATTCCCACTACATTTTCTTTTCCTCTTATTTTCCGATCCATACTGAAATACTTATTGTCCCTCAGCTTCTAGTCTAATGAAAGGATCACAATTGAAGCATAATTTACTCTTTCCACTTAACATGGCTAAGTGACTATTTTCTCCTGTAGTTTGTAAAATAATGAACTTTTCTTTAATAACTAACACTGCTTGTGATTTTCATATGTGGTTAGAACTCATCAGTAAAATAAAACTAAATTGGAAAAATAAATATGTAGGTAATAGAGTTTAAAACACTAATTTGTGTAGTTCATTATCCAATAGAACTAACATAAAAGTAACATTAAAATACTGAAATACCCCGTTATCAGCAAATTTAGAAATATTGACGAAATTACCATTTAGAAATTTAGAAGTTGCAATTACATTGTGACAGAAGTAGTGTAATACTCTTCAGCCAAGTACAGGAATTTAAAAAAACCTGTTACTGGGTAATGTTTATAGCAAATTCAATCTAAGATGTATTGAGCTTGTAACATGATTGATTCTGTAACTTACAAAAATAATGTCTTTCCAGCCTGTAATGTTGAATTCCATCAGGTGACTGATGCTTAAATCCTGGCTCAAATGCCACGTGGGATTTTATTCAAGTTTGGCAAAAGGTTGAGAAATTCCAGCTGTGTATCACTCCTCGGTTGGTACACCGCCAGCCTTGTGAGCTAGTCATTCTCATTTCACATTTATCCATATGAATGTTCAGTGTTCAAAAGCAACAGTAACACAACATATAAAATCAGTTAGAAGGCTGTACGTTGAAGTCCCACTGCAATAACTTCAGTGTAAAAACCTTGGCCAATATGTCAGGGTATTAGAAAAGGAGTACTGCACCAATGAAAGCATTGTTATTTAGTCCATACATTAAATTGGAACACCAATTGTTTTCTAAGATGGATGCAATAGATCCAATAGCTCTATTTTGAAGAAGATCAGGAGTGATCTCCCGTAAAACAAATCCCTTACTCAATATTACAAAAACAGTTTTGTGTAAACTATATTTAGTTGACAGTTGTTCAAACGAAAAGAGACTTCCCTCTACAAACAAGTCCTGAAAGCACTTAATATCTCATCTATCCCATTCTTTAAAAGCCACATCAATCATGGAGGGTTTAAAAAAATAATTAGAAAAAATGGGACCCGAAAGAGAAAATCTCAATAAGCCAAAGTATTTTTGGAATTGTATCCAAATTTTCATAGTGCGTTTAACTACCAGATTATCAGTTAACTTACTCAGAGACAAAGGAAGTGAGGATCCAAGAAGAGAAATAATAGAAAATTTATTAACAGAGTTAGCTTCTAAAAAAACCCACATCGGGCAATCCTCACGATTAATGTAATATAACCAAAATGTAAGATTTCTTATATTAACTGCCCAATAATAAAATCTAAAGTTTGGTAAGGCTAATCCTCCATTCTTTTTATCTTCCTGAAGATGAATTTTATTTAATCTAGAACGCTTATTCTTCCATATATAAGAAGATATAATAGTCAAGAGAATCAAAGAAAGATTTAGGAATAAAAACAGGTAATTCCTGAAAAAGACATATAAATTTAGGTAATATATTCATTTTAATAGAGTTAATTCAGCCAATCAGCGATAACTAAAGAGGTGACCAATTTGATAGTATCCTTTTTACGTGATTCAATAGGGTAAGAAAATTTTCTTTAAATAGACGCTTATAATTTTTAGTAATTGTTACACCCAAGTAGGTAAATTGGTTTCTTACAATTTTAAAAGGATGGTTAGAATTTATTGGTATCAAATTATTCAATGGGAAAAGTTCGCTTTTATGTAGGTTTAATTTATAACCTGAGAACTGGCTAAAACAGGAGAGTAAAGAAAGCGCATGGGGTAACGAAGTCTCAACATTAGAAATAAATAGCAGCAAATCATCAGCGTATAGTGAGACTTTGTGAATAGTGTCTCTCCTTAAAATACCGGTGATATCATTAGATTCTTGAAAGGCAAAGGCTAAAGGTTCTAAGGCCAGATCAAAAAGCAAAGGGCTCAACGGACAGCCTTGTCTAGTGCCACGTTGAAGCTTAAATGGTTTGGAATTATGAGAATTAGTGATAACCCTAGCGGAAGAAGCTAAAGTAATTTAATCCATTGAATGAAAACAGGTCCAAAATTGAATTTTTCTGAAGTTTTAAATAAATAATTCCATTCAACTCTGTCGAAAGCTTTCTTAGCATCTAGAGATACCACATATTCCGAGATCATGTTAGAAGGAGAATAAATAACATTTAATATCCGACGAATATTAAAGTGAGAATATCGATTTTTGATAAATCCAGTTTGGTTATTGGAAACGACAGATGGTAAATATTTTCAATCCTATGGGCCAAAACTTTAGATAGGATCTTAGTATCAACATTAAGTAAAGAAATTGGTCGGTAAGAGGAGCATCCAATACAGATGGAGGCCACTGGGCCTGGAGAGTTTATACCAGCTCCTGGTAGAACTATCCCATTCCTGTGATCTTTCCCATTAGCCTTGGAAATATTGCCCTCTGAGACATGCCAATTGCCTTTCATTTTCAACAAAAAACACAATAAAAACTAATCAATTGTTGGTGCCTGGAAACTAAGATGAGCACAAAAGGGCCTAAATAAATATCTTCCTTTTTTTCTTTGTCCAGAACTATTTCAGGATATGAAGACACTTGAACTCTACATATCATCAGCAAAATGTCAGAGCAATTTAATAAATGCAGAACAACCAGTACTGGCAACAAGCAGATGATGATTATCTATTTTTACTTAAGTCAGTGAGTGGCACGATGGTACAGTTCCACAAGTGCTGGCCACCTGCATAAGAGCATAAGTAGATGTAGACCATTCAGTTGCTCCAATCTGCCCTGCCATTCAACACAATTATGGCTGATCTGCCTCAGAACTAGTTTCCTGCCGTTTTCCTTTGTTTTCATTACTATCCAGAAAACTAGTATTCAGTGTTCTGATTGCAATCAATGATGGAATCTCCATAGCCCTGTGGCAAGAAATTCCAAAAACTCATCACTCTCAGGGTGGAGAGTATGCTCTTCATTTCAGTCTTGAATGGTCTATCCTTTATCATGAGACGGTGCCCCAGCACAACGAACATGCACATTTTAAGAAAATACACAGATCGTTATTTGAGAGTTGGGGTAAGCAGATCTGGTTTCACCCAATACAAAATAAGTATGCTTTTGAACAAATCAATAAACAGACGAGATTCTGCAGATGCTGGAAATCCAGAGCACCAGACACAATTTTGGAGGAGCTCAGCAGGTCAGGCAGCATCAATGGAAAGGAATAAAGAGTTGGCATTCCAGGGCTTGTTCAGGATTTTCCAGCAGGAGCTAGGACAGAGAGTTCTGACATCCAAGGGACATAAAGCCCTACCCTTATCAATGAACATTTCTGCTAAGACTGGAGAATGAAGGAATAATTAAGTTATGCATTTACACAAGGAACCAATGGGAGAGCTACCCTCATCAGCTGGGAGATCACTTTGGTAGAATCTGAATGTTATTGTCACAGGACGACTTAACTCCACCCTTCTAGCCATTGCCTGACTCTGGAGACTGGGAAGTTTCGGGCCTATTTGGTTAAAATGCAGCCTAAACCCAACATATGGATTACTACAAATGATACTGGGAGAAAGATAGAAAATTATTACAGATAAAAGTTGGCATTTCTTCTGCTAAATTCTGGAGCTGCAGTCTGCAAGATAATAAGTAGTTCAAAAAGAAAGGCAAGGATGGGGCTAGGCTTGAGAAGATGATTGTGGAAATTCACATCTGCAATCTCTGCTGGTGTCAGAATTCAGTAAAGTCAAACTTCTTGTGTTCAGCATTGCAATAGAAAATAGACTGCCTTCTCTGACTGTACAATCCAATTACCCCCATTTATAATTGTGTGCTAATGTCAGTCCTGATAAAATTCCAGACATTTGAGAGGAATTGAAACTTATTTTTCTCCTGCCCTCTGGCCAGACAGAGGGTCAGAGATTAGCATGAATGACATAAGTTAAATGTCGAGGTAATTGAAGTAGTAATACATAGTATTAATGCTACTTTCAAAGTAGATTAACACAGATGCATAAACAATACAACGCTTTCAAAACGAACTCTGGTTTCTCGAACTTCTGGTAATGCCCAACCCCCCCCCCTTCTCCATTCCCCATTCCCACTTCTCTCTCTCAACTTATCTCCTTACCTGCCCATCACCTCCCTTTGGTGCTCCTTCCCCTTCCCTTTCTTCAATGGCCTTCTGTCCTCTTCTATCAGATTCCTCCTTCTCCAGCCCTTTATCTCTTTCACCAATCGAGTTCCCAGCTCTTTACTTCACCCCACCAGCTCTCTTCATTTCACCTATCACCTACTATCTTGTATTTCTTCCTCCCCTCCCCCCACCTTCTTACTCTGACCTCATCTTTTTTCTCCAGTCCTAAAGAAAGGTCTTGGTCTGAAACATCGACTGTTTACTCTTTTCCAAAGATGCTGCCTGGCCTACTGAGTTTCTCCAGCATTTTGTGTGTGTTGCTCGGATTTCCAGTGTCAGCAGATTTTCTCTTGTTTGTAGTTGAGCCCACTAGAGGAAAGGCAATTCTGGATTGGGTGTTGTGTAATAAACCTGATTTGTTTAGGGAGCTTAAGATAAAGAAAGCACTGGGATGCAGTGATCATAATGCGATAGAATTCATCCACAGTTTGAGAGGGGGAAGCTATAATGAGATGTGCCACTGTTACAGTGGAATAAAGGGAACCACATAGGCATGAGCGATTAGCTGACCAAAGTTGATTGGTAGAGGCCACTAGCAGGGATGATGGCAGAACAACAATGACCGGAGTTTCTGGGGATAATTCGGAAGGTATAGAATAGATACATCCCAAAAATGAAGAACAATTCTACAGGGAGGATGAGGCAACTGTGGCTGACAAAGCCAGCATAAAAGGAAGTTAGAGGATTGGGAAGCTTTTTTTCAGGTTTATAAAAAGAGTAAAAATAGAGGTGAGAGTGGATATTGGACTGCTGGAAAATGATGCCGGAGAGGCGGTAACGGGGGACAAACATACGGAGGACGTACTTAGTAAGTATTTTGCGTCAGTCTTCACTGTGGAAGACAATAGTAGTATGCCAGAAATTCAAGGGTGTCTGGGGATAGAAGTGAGTGTAGTTGCTATTACTAAGGAGAAGGTGCTTGGTAAGGTGAAAGGTCTGTAGGTAATTAAGTCACCTGGACCAGATGGACTGCACCCCATTCTGAAAGAGTTAGAGGCATGAGCAACGATCTTTCAACAATCACTAGATCCTGGAATGGTTCTGGAGGATTGGAAAATTGCAAATGTTATTCCACTCTTTAAGAAGGAATGGAGGCAAAAAAAAGGAAATTATCGACCATTTAGCCTGAATTCAGAGGTTGGGAAGATGTTGGAGTCCATTACTAAGGATTAGGTTTCAGGGTATTTGGAGGCACACCCATTGTAGGCAAAAATCAGCATGGTTTCATTAAGGGAATTCTTGCCCAACAAATCCATTGGAATTCTTTGAGGAAATAACAGGCAGGATATACAAAGGAGAGTCAGTGGATGTTGTTTACCTGGATTTTCAGATGGCCTTTGACAAGGTGGTGCATGTGAGACTGCTTTACAAGATAACAGCCCATGGTATTACATGAAAGATACTAGCATGGAGTGGATACAAAGGGAGCCTTTTCTGGTTTGCTTGCCAGTGACTAGCGGTCCACAGGCATCAGTTTCCGACTGCTTTTTTTCATGTAATATGCCAAAGATATTGGATGACAAAATTGATGGTTTACAGACAATAAAGCAAGGAGTAAGCAAAAGGACCTAGATTGTTAGAACAGGCTAAGAAATAACAGTTGGAATATAATGTAGGGAAGTGTATGGTCATGCATTTTGGCAGAAGGAATAAAGGCGTAAAGTATTTTCCAAAAGGGGAGAATATTTAAAAATCAAAGGTGCAAAAGGACTTGTCAGTCCTTGTGCAGGATTCCCTAAAGGCTAACTTGAAGGTTGAGTCAGTGGTAAGGAAGGTAAATACAATGTTAGTTTTCATCTGAATCAGGTTTAATATCACTGGCTTATGTCGTGAAACTTGTTAACTTTGCAGCAACAGTACAACGAAATACATGTTAAATAAATCTGGAGAAAAAACTGAATTACTTTCATTTATATTTACGTCCATTAAGTAATTAAGTTAAAACAAGTAGTGCAAAAAAACCAGAAATAAAAAGTAGTGAGACAGTGTTCATGGGTTCAATGTTCATTTAGAAATTGAATAGCAGAGGGGAAGAAGCTGTTCATGATTGCTGAGTGCATGCCTTCAGGCTTCTGTACCTCCTTCCCAATGGTAACAGTGTGAAGAGAGCATGTCCTGGATGGTGGGGATTCTTAATGATGGATGCTGCCTTTTTGAGGCACCACCCTTTGAAGTTGTCTTGGATACTACAGAAACCAGTACCCATGAAGGGGCTGACTAATTTTCTGCAACTTACTTCAATCCAGGATGTAATACTGAGGCGTTATAAGGCATTGGTCTGACCACACTTGGAGTATTGTGAGCAATTTTGGGCACCTTATCTAAGATGTGCTGGCATTGGAGAGGGTCCAGAGGAGGTTCACAACAATGATTCCGGGAATGAAAGAGTTAACCTATGAGGAGCATTTGATGGCTTTGGGCCTATACTCACTGGTGGTTAGAAGAATGGTGGGGATGGAGGTGCAGAATCTCACTGAATATTCTTAATACCGAAAGGCCAAGATAGAGTGGATGTGGAGAGCATGCTTCCTACAGTGGGGGAGTCTAGGACCAGAGGGCATGGCCTTCTGCATAGAGGAATGTCCACTTAGAACAGAGATAAGGAGGAATTTCTTTAGGCAGAGGGTAATGAATCTGTGGAATTCACTGTCACAGACAACTGTGGAGACCAAGTCATTGGGTATATTTAAAATGGATGTTGACAGGTTCTTGATTAATCAGTACGTCAAAGGTTATGGGGAGAAGGCAGGAGTATGGGGTTGAGAAAGATTAATAATTCAGCCACGTTGGAATGGCAGAGTAGACTCGATGGGCTGAATGGCCCAATTCTGTTCCTATGTCTTATGGGCTTATATCCAGGAATGCATCAGAAAGAAGCCATGCTGCATCTATATAAAACTTTACTTAGAATATTGCATGCAGTTCTGGTTAGTAGGATGCTGCCTGGATTAGAGGATATTAACGATAAGGCTGGACAAATTTGAGTTGTACTCCCTAGAGTTTCAGAGGCTGAAGGGTGACCAATAAAGGTTTTTAAAATTATAGGAACCATAGATTGGATAGTCAGTCAGAATCTTTCCCGAAGATAGAAATGTCAAGTACCAAAAAACATGCTTTTAAGGTTAGAGGAGGGAGGCTTAAAGGTGATATGAGGGGCAGGTACTTTTTAAACACAGGGAGTGGTAGGTGCTTGGAATAGGTTACTGGGGTTTATAAGTAGAAGCAGGCAGATTGATGGGGTTTTAAGAGGCTTTTATATAGACGCATGAATACGAAGGGCAGAGGATACACTGGACATATGGAGGATACACGGACATTTAGTACAAACCAGCATCAACATGAGCTGAATGGTCTGAACTGTTCTATCTCAGAAAGAAATTGTGCAGGGAGACAAAATGAAAGAGGAATCAAAGGGAACACAAGGGTCAACACATAGGGAAAGGGATGGAAGAATGGGAGGAGAGTTTGTACAGAGGATTTTTGGTGAAATGTAGGGAAAGAGGAAGGAAAGGAAGGTTACACTGGTCAGAAAGGAAGGGGAGGTACAGAAGAAGAGGACGAGGGGAAAGCATAGATAGAAATAGGCAGGTGGAGGGGAAGGTGTGGATAAGCAGGAGGAGAACGATCAGGAATAGAATAAACAAGGAGGTGTGAGGGAGTAGAAACTGCCCCATTACTATGTCAGCCATTCTAGGACTGTAAGCTTAAGACTGTGAAGGTAAGCCCAATGTAGCAGGACTGTGTCAGTAGAATGAAATTAGTCAATGTTGTGTCTTTGCAACCACATATGGAGTAAATAACTGTTGGTGCAGTTCATGATATTTTGTGACATTCAGTTCTAACTTGTCACCAACTTGTTGAGAGAGAGAGAGGGATAGAGAAAGAGACACAGACAGACAGACAGACATGTGCAGACAACCAATCCATACATAGTCAAAAGAAAATCTGAAGATGCTGGAAATCCCAGCAACACACACAAAATGCTGGAGGAACTCAGCAGGCCAAGCAGCATCTGTGGAAATAAGTACAGCCGATGTTTCAGGCTGAGACCCCTTGGCGGATTGACCAACACATAGTGCTGGGGGGGGGGTCATTGCTCTAAAAGAAAGAGATCCGTACATTACAGTTAAGGTGAGAGTTGGTGGAAGTTTCAAAAGACAATGATATAATTGCAAGAATTTATCTCCTTCCCCTATTGGTGCCAGAAGCACATCTGAAATACAATTTAAAAAATTCAAGAGGATGCCAGATAAGGCTGAATTTATGGAATGCAGAATTATTGAATTAATTCATAATTCATGACTCATAATTTATGAAATAATTCAAGAATAATTTAACGAATTAATAAAAAAAGGAATACCTAAGGATCTGGAAAAAAGAATATGATGGACAAGGTAGCGTAAATGGAAACTATTGGTGGAGATAAGTAGCTGCAATGTTACCATTACCAGGTTGATTTTCTGGGTTGGAAGTTGATGAAAGTGGAGAGATGGGGCTGGAAGCTAATGGAGAAACATAAGCCCAAGCTTCTCAAAGGCTACTGAGTCTTAATTTCATTGCAGGCCACTTCTCCCTATGCCAACATCCACAGCAGGTAGTCGACTTCCATTCTAGCAGGAACCATTACAGAGTAAACACAAAATAATCTGCAGATGCTGAAGTCAAAGCAACACTCACAACACGCTGGAGGAACTCAGCAGGTCGGGCCTGCTGAGTTCCTCCAGCGTGTTGTGAGTGTCACCATTACAGAGTAATCTGTAGTTTCAGATTCGGCAGCCCATTCCCATTGCTAATAGGAATAAGTGAGTGGGTGTCCAGTCCTTGGCATTACAATGGAATTGTGTGCAGTATATGATTTTATTCAAGGAAATTGGCAAATATTTCTGCTGTTCCTGGTTCACAAGCCGTGTCTTTCCAAAACTTCTGAGAAACCTAGCCTGCCAGCTTCAGTGAAACATATAAATTGCCAACCTGCCTATTAGAAATGGTTGCCTGTCACTGTCTAATTTCAAGTTTTATCCACAGGGTTGGTTGAGTGAGTAAGGTCTGAAAATAATTACATGGAAACACAAGAGATTGCAGGTACTGGAATCTGGAGACAAAGGCAAACTTGGAGGAACACAGCAGATTAAGCAGCATTTCCAGAGGCAAAGGGATGGTCAAGGTTCTTGGCTGAGACCCTGCATCAGGACTGAGAGTGCAGAGGGAAGACAGGAGGGGTGAGACAGGGGCTGGTAGGGGATAGGTTGAAGCAGGAGAGGTAGGAAATCATGGGAAGATGGAGCCAGGTGGGGAAAAAGGAGGGAAAAATGAGTGAGCAGAGAGCAAGGGACAGCACAGTCTGTTGAATGAGTTTTAGATTTCTTACTCAGTAAAACAGAAAAAAAGATAACCAATAGCTAAATGGAAAATTGATATGGCATACTGGAAATAGCTGAAAGGTGTGTTGTATAGATATAATTAATTCTTTTCATTGAATATGGAAACCATGTTTTAGTAGCAGAAGGTTTTCATCATTTGGACTTGCATCCCAGACACAATATTACATTTCAACATTTCTACTTGAAACAATTGCACTGAAATTGCAAGTGATTTTGATAGGAGGCAGCAATGAGTTTTGCTTCATACAATGTGTGTTGGCAGCACAGAGCTCAATTGACTGCATGGGCTTTACAACAGCATAATGTTTCTTTCCCATCATCCAGCACATATTTTATTCTGAACAATTATCACAGCTACTTTAGATTTGGCCTGAAAATTAACAAACAGATAAAAAATTCAGTCTTGGATGACTTGGGTCACAATTAAATGAAAGAAACCCAGGACCCTGAGCATTTCTGCATGCAAGAGAGACTCCAGACCAAAAGACAAGCCCACTGCAGTCATTGTGAAGATGTTACAAATAGTATATCAGTTAACCTATGATTACTTAAAAACTAAACTGTATTCTCAAAATTTGTTCAAATGTTTTGAAATTCTAAAGAATATGAACAAGGATTGAAGTGAATCTTAATTAAAATGCATTAAAAGGCAAGTGACATTTGAATTGTTGCATACAAGTCAAACTATTATGAACTATTACTGTATCTCCCATATCTATAGAATTTTTAAGGAAACACAAAACATTTTGACAACTTTGATAACAAAAAGATACAATGGCACGAGCAGTCTTGTCATTCTGCTGTTGCACGTCTGCTGTGACTAAGTTGAGATTTGGCTGCATTTGAAGTATTGTGTACAGTTCTAGTTGCTGCATTACAGGAAGGACATGGAGGCTTTTGTGAGAATACAGAAGAGCTTCATCAGGATGCAACCTACATTAAGGAGTACTAGCTATAAGGAGAGGATGGAGAAACTAGGATTGTTTGCTCTGGGGAGTCAGAGGCTGAGGGGAGACCTGATAGAAGTTTATAAAATTATGACAGGAATTGATGGAGTAAACAGAATCTTTTTATCAAATATTAGAGGGCACAGCTTTAAAATGAGAGGAGGGAAATTAAAAGGTGATGTGCAGGGCATGTTTAATTTTGTAACACAGAGTATGGTAGGTGCCGGGAAAATTCTGCCAGGGAGGGGCTGGAAGCAGACATTTAGAGGCATTTAGAAAGGCACATGAATCTGCAAGGAAATGGAGAGATTGGTATTACCTCCAGATGGGATTAGTTTAATTTGGCATCACGGTCAACATGCACAACATTGGCCAAAGGGGCTATCACTGTGCAGTACTGATCTATTTTGATGCAAGAGTGAGGTACAAGCTCTGGAAGAAAGTAAGAAAAACACTCAAGTATGTATATATGGGTTTCTCATGTAAAATTTTATTTTATTGATTAACCATGACAAAAGGGGAATGATATTAAAATTACATTCCTCTGTCTTATCAGTTTGTCTCCCCTTCTTTTTTTGCCAAAATGTTATCATTATGTACTTTGTCTTTAGTACTATCAATATTATCCCCTTTTTCTATGAAAACTGAACAATTCGGCTTGATCAATCTCACCTCTGAGTGGGGCAACATTACCTATAGCTGCATTTTCTTCAAGGGGTTGGTGGGTGCTAGCAGTAGGCTAGGGATAGTAGAGAGTACTTGGAATTGCTGCATATTTCAGAATGCCTGAGAGCTCCTAGTCACGCAAACCCCAAGTGCCTTTAATAGCAGTCAATAGCTCTAAGCCAAAAACAGACCATCTGGTTAACATCCAGATACAGTCAAACACTTGAAAATTGAAATACATTTGGAATGAGGCCAAGACTTTTGTTGAAGAATAATAACAAACATCACTGATAGTTCCATGTCTGCTCTCCTTGGTATCATATTGAAATTTAATTACAATTATCAGTATTTTTTTACTACTTGAGTTAGAGCTTTTTAAAAAGTGTCCTTTCTGTAAACGGTTCAAGAAAATATGTTGTATAATATATTTAAAAAAGTGCAATACTGAGTTTATCAATTGGAGCTTAATAAATTTAATGATGTGCATTAATTTTATATATTATTGGGTGAGGTTTCAAAATATGACATGTTAATCACCACATTCTCCTTGAAATGCATTGAAGGATAACAGTAATATGCTGATAACAGATATGCATTATATCAGGACAGGATGGAGGACATAAAGTAAGATGATGAGTTTGGGGGTAGGGGCATGTAGTGATGCTGGAAGAGATAGTAAAGTGTAAGGGGAAGACAGGGACTGTCAGCATGAAATTGCTATTGTTTTGTGCAGAAGATGACAAGAATTTGCATGATATTCATACAGCCTTCATTACAAGAAAGCTTGAAATCCTAAAGGCACAGGATTGCATTTATATGAATCGTTTTACATCCTCAATGTCTTCCAACCAAATGGATTACATCCATTCTTTGATTTACAAAAGGAATGTGTTCCTCCAACTGAAGCTTTGAAAATGATAAAAGCTGGGGGAAGGGCACCATGGACATTTCTATACAGTGCAGTCCTGTGTATAAATTGTAGTATACTTCTATACAGTGCAGCAAAACATTGATTCGTAAACTGAAGACAAGGCTCAGTGATGTTCTAGAGAAAATTCATAAATTACACTTTTGGGATGCAGTCACTGTTGTTATACTGGCTCCAGCTACTTTACTGAATGCATTCATGTGAACTTAATTTGCCCACTGTAAAGATTAAAGTTTAGCTTTATTTGTCACACGTACACGAAAACCATTAAACATACAGGGAATTGCATTGTTTGTGTCGAGGATGTGCTGGGGGCAGCCCACCAGTGTGGCCACACTTCTGGCACCAACAGAGCATGCCTTCCACTTACTAACCCTAACTCATACATCTTGGGAATGCGGAGGAAACCGGAGCACCCACTAGAAACCCATGCAGTCATAAGGAGAACGTACAAACTCCTTACAGACAGCAGCGGGAATTACAGCTGGTGCTGTAAAGCATTACACTTATTGCTGCCACATGCGTACTGCATGGAAATGCCGAAAAGATGGATTTACCAGTAAGGTATATCAAAGGGCACTCTTTAACAATACTTAACTGCGGAGGCATAACCACTGCCTACTTAACAATGAAATACTATTAGGAAGGTCAAGAAAATTGTCTTGAGTACTTTTTCCACAAGTTGGATAATTTGGTGTGCTTAGACAAAGTGACCATTGTATTCCTGATTCCATGAATTTGGCAAATTCACAATTGTCCTGACAGTATAAATTAGCTTTTAAAAATCCACCACTATTTATGTAGAGACCACTACTTCCATACTTTTTACAGAAGAAAGACCAAACTCCAACAAATAACATTAATTCCTTGGTGTACTGATTACTTAAGGAATGAAACTACTTGTATATTGTTGAAACTGATAAGCATATCCACATGATACTAGACCTTTTGTATTATCCAAAAGCTTCCAATGTGGCTATTTATAATAACTGAAAAGTTGTGTTTATTCTTTGCCTTAATGGGATGTGAAGCCATGAGCAAACACACCTGTTTCCATTCAGTTGAAATGGAGCATTTCAGCACGAGACTTTAAAATGAACATTAATGGATGGATGGATGAAGGTTATTACTTATTTGATTCATATTATTGAGGGATTACTTCACTTCAAATGATGGGTAGCTCATTGGAAAATGCTGCATCACTTGAGAACAGCATGATCCCACATGCAGCATGTGATCAAATACAAAAAATCTGCTGGATAATGGTTGGAGTTGGGAGGCAGTGTCAGGTAGATTACAGATGGAGGCAGATTAGGAGAACACAAAAATATGAAAGGCAGATGGAACAAGGTGAAAAAGAGGAGGATGAAGGCAGGAGACATCAGGGACAATTGTTGAGGGAAAACTTTGCCTCGGATACACCTGCTGCTGTTGTTCAAACAGCGAGGCATGGTCTTTTACATTCAACGAAGCGAAAAATTAATCCCAAATTTAATGTTTCACTGCATGATCTCTAGCTATCAAGTCTTCAGCCATAGGAGGCAATTTCACTTTGTTTACCATTCAAACACTTTATTTAATAATCCCTATCCAATCTGTTCAATCTTCTCTGCCCTACAGAAAACAATCACTGCTTCTCAAAGTACATTCACATCACCGTAATCTCTCATCTGCAGAACCATTCTATTAAATCTTTATCTGAACTCTTTTAAAAGTCTCTTAATCCTACTAAAGTGTGGTGCCTAGAATTGGAGCAGTTTTAGATACAGTACAAAGGAATTTGCTAGAATCTATTAATAGGGTTGAGTTAGCAGAAAGTCACAATATGATCTCCACAATCAACATGCATTTATTAAAGAAAAAAAGGTTCAACAAATAGATTTGAGTTTTTGAGGATGTAACTAGATTAGAACTAGTGGAAGAGATTCTCTGAAAGCCTTTGGTAAGGTGCCATGTAAGAGAATATCACACAAGATTAGAGCTCAGAGGATATTAGTACAGATTGAGGATTAGTTAATGGACAGAAAGCAGTAGGAGTAAATAGGTCATTTTCCAGTTGGTATGTTGTAATTACAGCAAGGATCAGTGCTTGGACTAGTGCTACTTTACAAATTATATTAATGATTTAAATGAAGAAACTGAATGCTTTGTAACCTAGCTTCCTGGTAATATAAAACTTAAGTGGGAAATTAAGCTGCAAATGATGGTGATAAAAGAGTTAAAAATTTCATTCTGCACTTCTTTTTGCCTTGGTAAGTTGAAAAGGATCAACAAACATCTATGTAATTAAATTTAATTCCATTGCCTTACCTGATGGGTATTACCACCGGGAATGTGTAAAGTCTTGAACTGTTTCATGTGTGCCCGTGCTCTTGCTATGCCCCGAAGTGTCTCAAACACTTGCTCCACAACGTCAGTGGCTATGTCAGATGTTAATTCAGCTGATGAAGAACAACCTGAAATCAATATATAAATATACTTAATTTAGGGATATTTCTTGTGCAGCCCCATAACACACATTTTTATTTCACTGTTCACAGAATGCCTGCTATGAAATTATATAAGTCATGCATTCACTTCAGTTTGTAGTGATTGCTATGATATTGATCCACAAAGGCTAGAAAGGCTCTGAATTAATCACTGGTCACTGTTTAGATAAAGAATTTCATTTGGGATGACAAGTTTCCCAGTTCAGTACAAATCACTTTGGCCTGGAATAGAAGCAGAAATGGAATGTGGTGAATTCAGGAAGTTTATTATCCTCATTGCCACTAATTCTACTCAAAATACCAGCAGAACTTTTGTAGCAATTGAACACCGTCATGATTTTCAATAGCCTAGCTTTTAAAGAGGCTAAAATTGACTGGCTTTTCTGTTCTGGTTCACTCTCCAGACGTGCTGCTACCTGTGCCTGACTACAAGCTCTGTGCTAATTCCTAATGCAAACATAATTATACATTAGGGTATAATGTAGATCACATGGGGTAAATTGCACTTCATTCTCTTTCAGAGGAGCATCCTTTAATCAATAGTTATAAATATGGTTGAGAGTTATCCTTATGCCATCTCTCAGAGATGGCGCCAAGACAGCAAATGAGTGGTGCAAAGTTCTTGAAGTTTTCACTATGTTCAGTAGCTATCAAGTAACGATCTAATATTAATCATCATGGTCTTTAACTTTGCTTAAATAATCATAATTTCAAATCTACTCAATCACTTTCGTAAATCAGGTAACTGCTCCAAACAAAGTTTCCTTTCAGTAAGCAAACAATGTTTCTATGTGATACACATAAAAATTGCTGGTGAACGCAGCAGGCCAGGCAGCATCTATAGGAAGAGGTACAATCGATACCTCTGTAGATGCTCGAAACGTCGACTGTACCTCTTCCTATAGATGCTTGAAACGTCGACTGTACCTCTTCCTATAGGTGCTGCCTGGCCTGCTGCGTTCACCAGCAATTGTTATGTGTGTTGCTTGAAATTCCAGCATCTGCAGATTTCCTCGTGTTAATGTTTCTATGTACTCATTTTAAGATGGGAAATAGTGAAGTGATAGGTAACTTAGACCCTGGGGTAAAGATTGTGAAAATGTATAAAGGATTCCATCACGATTGCTACCCAAATGTTGTATGTTTACCATGATGATTAGGGTTTGCCTCATTCTTTTAAGGGATGGAAGAAGCAGTGCAATTTGGGGCAGTTCTAACAAAGCAGTGGGCTGCCAAGTGTCTTCTTTACCGCTTCTAGGGCAGTGATAGTGAGAATCACAGAAGATGCACGTAGCCAGGTCAGAAACTACAGAAACGAGAGAAAATCTGCAGCTGCTGGAAATCTGAGTAACACACAAAAAACGCTGGAGGAACTCAGCAGGCCAGGCAGCATCTAGAAAAAGAGTACAGTCAACGTTTCGGGCTGAAAACTACAGAATGTGTTTTCTATTTGCAGAAGAATATGCAAGGAAACATAATCCCCAGACAATAATACTAAATTGAATTTACTGAAAGTGATGAAGGAATTGTTAGGATCTCAGTCCTTTGCAGGAATTGTACAATTTCACCAGTCCTTATTATTACATCAATTTCAGATTTTAACAATGGGAGAAGATTCTTTGTAGTTAACTGTGGAAAACTTTAAAATGTAAAATAAAATTTGTTCTGTGAAATTGAATAAAATAATCAGTCTGTCAGAGTGTACAAAGTAATTAATGAATGTGAATCTAATTTTTTGTCAACAGTCATTGACCAATAACTTTTTAGGATGTTTTAATCATGGTGCTTAGCTAATTCATCTTATGGAACACCTATGGTAGACCCCAATTGTGCGTTTACAACAAGGTTCTTAGTTGTTAGCCTTTCTCTAAGCCAATGTAAGACCACCTTTTAACCATTTTAACCTCATGCTTCAGGTCTTGCTTAGATTTACAACAGTGACCAGTTTACAAAGTCTGCCTGTTGATGCTGTCACCTCTGTGCTGGTTATCAGGAAGACACGCCTGGTAAGCTGTCTCACTGTTGACTTGTTAATGAGCATTCATGTTGAACACTTGACATTCAACTGAATGACAGAGTACTTTAAAATTAATTTCCCTTGCATGGAGTTAGATTAATGGAATCACAAAACATTCTTAAAATACCATTCAGCCTTGTATCACTCAAGTGTTGGGAACCTCCTTTTCTTATTCTACAATACCCCTGTCAAGAATGCTTCAATTATGAATTACATTTCTAGTTAAAACTCCTGTGAAAGTGAGTAATAGCGTTGCATGAAAAGAGTCAGCAATTGACTGAGACGACAAAGTCATAAGATTGCTTTTTTTTTTACCTTGATAATAGAGGCAGTTCTGACAATCAGAAGCCATGTATGGAATTCCTTTTTCTGGGAGATCATACTTCGATGACATTCTTTGGTGCCTTCAGATTTGATCAACTGAAGGCACTCCTATTTGGCCTTGTATTCCCTCTATTCATCCACCTTGCTTATATCTAACATGCACTGTCTTTTTCAGACATTATTCACAACTCCCTATAATGATCTATAAAATTTATTTTGACTTACCCACTTCTACTTCTTTGATCTCCTGCAGTGTTTTACTCACTTGTGAGCTCTGACCTCCTGGGCATCTCCTACTTCCTTCATTTTATCAAATGAAACTGCACCTTTTGCCAGCTAAATTTTAAATGTTGTACCCTGTCCTAGACCTCTCTACCTCCAATTCTGCATCATCTCTCAAAAAGTTTATTTAAACCAATCTTTTGTCTGAGATCTTTGTCATTGTTGTTAATATCTCCTGCTCTAACTCAGTATAAGCAGTGTTTAATTACATTACAGTAAGTTGCTTCAGGATCTCTCACTAACTTCTCTATTCCTCAGTTACACATACTAATGCTCATAGTTTGTTTGATGAGCATAAACATACAGTTCCTAATAGCAATGTTGTCAACCTAGATGTTCAAGTTGATTGAAAATTAATGTATTAAAAATCCCCTAAATGGTGTAAAGATTATGTTCCTTATTAAAAGAAAACAACATCTGGTTGCAGTTTCTATGAGAACGTTAAAACAAAACATCAAAATTGCCCATTTTTTCTATAGCCCCTCAGAATGAATAAATAACTGTTCAGTTAATCTGGAAAAGTTCCAAATAGTTCCAAATCAAATTTTAAACTACGTAGAAATAGTTGATTTATCTTGCTACGTTTTTCAATTCACTGCCCTCAAAAATGTTGCAAGTCAAGCCAAGCTGCAATTCAATTTTTCTGCCCCAGGGGTTAATATTTTCTCAAACATTTATAATCTATTCATTTGTTCATTTGGATTAATAAACAATTGGCAGGCTTTGAAAAACTGTAATATTTTTCATTCAAATTAATTAAGCTGTTTACAAAATGATTTTGGTTTTCAACATGTGCATCTGCAGGCATTTCCAGTCTCCACATAAAGTGAGAAGAAATACCCACGTGGACCTTTCATCAATGCAAGGTAAAATTAACTATGTAGAGTACATATGTAATATAATTTACATAAAGTATAATAAATGCTATATATTATGTTTATATAATGTGTGTATATAATAGTACATCACAAAGAAGTCCAACTTTGTTTGAGATGCAATTTTTTAAATATATTAGGCATAGCTAACATCCAAACTAAAATTAATGCGTTGCAAACAGTCAAATTGCAAGAACAATTAAAGTGCTTGACCTTAACCTTTACTGATTTTATAAGCAAACCCTGTAGCCTTAAGGAAACAACTTCTCCATAGCAAAGAACTCTACCTCACTTTTTAAAAAAATATACAGTACTTCTGTTTTTGCAAATTTAAAAAAATCTATTCAATATATGTAATTGATTTACTTATTTATTATGTTTTATTTTATTTATTTATTTCTCTCTCTGCTAGATTATGTACTGCATTGAACTGCTGCTGCAAAGTTAACAAATTGCATGTCACATGCCGGTGATAATAAACCTGATTCTGATTCTGAATATATAATGCAAAGAAAGTAAAACCCTTTATTAACCTGAAGTAAATCTGGAAAATTATAGTTTTATCATTAGAAACATCAAGGATTTGTTCTGCATAAATTTTGAATGGCGAACATGTTAATCAGATATTGTCTAAAATCAGAATCAGCTTTATTGTCACTGACATTAGTTAAGAAATGTGTTTTTTGTGACAGCAGTACAGGCATTACAAATTAGAGTAAGTTACAATAGTAAAGAAATAAGGAAGCTAGTTCAGCTGTGATCTTATTGAGTGGTGGAACAGTTTCAACAGTCTACTGTTGCTCCTATTTCTTATGTTCTTATAAATATTGCAAAGTACAAGGGGTGATTGGTAAGTTCATGGTCTAAGGTAGAAGGAGTCAATTTTAGAAAACCTAGCACATTTATTTTTCAACATAGTCCCCTCCTACAGTGGTCATGGAGCATACGGATCCCTTCTTTGTAGAAGTCAGCGTAGGACCTATGTAGAATTGTGCTTGAGCCTTTGATGGTATACTAAGCTCCTTAACTCCTAATTTAAGTATAGCTGCTGTATGCTTTTGTTGTGTGTGCATCAATATGGTGGGTCTAGGATAGATCTTCAGGTACTTTCTTATAAAGTACTTTAGTAGTTAGCTATTTGCAATACATTGGAACGTTGTCTAGTAATATGAACAAGGCACACCAACTACCCCACCCTTATGTCTGTCAGATTTGAAAACGGTAAAACAAGAATGTGGCAGATTGCAATGTATAACGAACACTCCTGGAATAGAAAATAATCAGTTTGTAGATTGTACATTGACCATACCAAACAAAGTCAGCATTTTGACCCATGGCATACAGAAAGCCTGAAAAGAAATACTCTTTAACAGAAATTAAACTTTCTGGCTTTAAACTGTTAGAACTTCAGTACGTAAATCAGCTTATGATTCAACTTATTATAAGCAAAGGGATAGGAGATCAGAGATATGAATCATAGAGAAATACGTCATATTTGAAGTTATGCTTCTCAGATACAAAATCTCTAAAATATATCATATGAGCAGATCAGAAAAACTGAACTAAATACTACAAATCAAATGATTTAAACATGAGGAGTAATACTTTTTTGTCAATAGTAAAGGACAGGAAGAACTAATGAAATTGTTCCCTTCCTGTCCTTTACTATTGACAGAAAAAATGAATTAATCAAATTAAGAGGTTATTTTATTTTCAGACTAAGTTTGAACGATTTGCAAAATAAAAGTTTTAACATAGTGTGATGCTTAAGGGGGGGGGGGTGTGGTCGACAGATCGTCTCAGCATTCCTAATGACGAGTGCTACTTATTGCTCTTTTGTGGGATTATGGTGGGATGCTCAAGTTCATTTACTGTTACATTTTAGTGTGGGTTATGTGTAATAATCACCTCCTCCATCTGTATGTGACTGAGTGGGTTCGCTCTCTGGATCATAGGGGCTGGTCTATTTTTGTACTTATCACAATAAAACAGTTGCTGAGTTTAACGATCTTCCTCGTCTGTCATTATGGACCAAATGCTCGCCACCATAGTAAAGATGTAAACAAATCTTAGTTCAGAAAAAGATGATGTGAAATGTTACAAAAAATGCTTTGATCTGTCCTGTCTGTCTGTAAAGCTTCAGTTTAATAGCTTTCTCCAGAGCTGTCATTCAATTAGCTGCATCAAGGACTTGAACAAGACAGCAGACAACAATCGCAATTCATCAATTCACTGTCCAAGCAATTTGTATGTCCTATACAGTTAACAGCATAATTTCTTGGAGCGTGGGGCACGAGGAATTTTATCTGATTTGTTGCAAGACTGACCATGCATAAGGCATACTAGAAATAGCCTGATTTTAGTCTCAAGTCATTATCCAGTAATAAAGCTGACTGATAGTATTCAAAATTAGGACATGAATTATGCGTTATTTGTATGTTTATAGACAATCACAAATTTGTTTCAAGGTACTAAATATCAAAACAAATCATCCATTTTAATGGATATAACTCACATAGTAAATAGTAGAACTTTATTCAGGAATAATTAGGCATCAAAAGAATATTACATGGACAACCATTTGTTTACTGTAACTGCAAAAGAAGTATTACTTTCCTAATCTTTAACAGATCCAGAAAAAAACAATCGTTTCACATTTGTATAAAGTAGAAAGGCCAAAGATTTGCTGTAATTAATAATGCATAGATTTTGAAAGGAATGTGTTAGTCAGATGTTAAGTGTCCATATTGTATACAAAATCCTGATTTTCTAGGAGCCTTTAAAAGAAGTAATTTCCTCCCCGCTGTCTTCCTCTAAAAGGCTTACTAGATCCTTTCAGTTGTCAGTGTGACTTCAAACCTGATAATTGCATTGGAACCAAGAACTTTACCAGTTACTCAGATCAATTCCGAACAAATAAGTACAATTCCAACAAGTTGAAAAAAAATTCTCATTTGGCTTTATTTTTTTTCCTGACTCAATCCAGTGATTTCAGGAGGAATACCCTGCATTCTGGAACAGCTCTATTTATTTCAATGTTTGTAACTATGGATTGCCACAAAATTAACCTGAAGTCTTAAGGACATTGGGTGGAATGCAAAGGAACCTGAATTTTCTTTGGATTGTCCATGGATGACACAAAGGTTGGAGGTGTTGTGGATAGTGTGGAGGACTGTCAGAGGTTACAGCGAGACATTGATAGGATGCAAAACTGGGCTGAGAAGTGGCAGATGTTCAACCCAGATAAGTGTGAGGTGGTTTATTTTGGTAGGTTAACTATGATGGCAGAATATAGTATTAATGGTAAGACTCTTGGCAGTGTGGAGGATCAGAGGGATCTTGGGGTCCGAGTCCATAGGTCACTCAAAGCTGCTGTGCAGGTTGACTCTGTGGTTAAGAAGGCATACAGTGCATTGGTCTTCTTCAATCGTGGGATTGAGTTTAAGAGCCGAGAGGTAATGTTGCAGCTATATAGGACCCTGGTCAGAGGTCAGACCCCAATTGGAGTACTGTGCTCAATTCTGGTCACCTCACTACAGGAAGGATGTGGAAACCATAGAAAGGGTGCAAAGGAGATTTACAAGGATGTTGCCTGGATTGGGGAGCATGCCTTATGAGAATGGGTTGAGTGAACTCGGCCTTTTCTCCTTGAAGCGACGGAGGATGAGAGGTGGCCTGACAGAAGTGTACTAGATGATGAGAGGCATTGATCGTTTGGATAGTCAGAGGCTTTTTCCCAGGGTTGAAATGGTTGTGACAAGAGGACACAGTTTTAAGGTGCTTGGAAGTAGGTACAGAGGAGATGTCAGGGGTAAGTTTTTTTACGCAGAGAGTAGTGAGTGCATGGAACGGGCTGCCGGTGACAGCGGTGGAGGCGGAAACGATAGGGTCTTTTAAGAGACTCCTGGACAGGTACATGGGGCTCAGAAAAGTAGAGGGCTATGGGTAACCCTAGGTAATTTCTAAGGTTAGGACATATTCGGCATAGCTTTGTGGGCCAAAGGGCCTGCATTGTGCTGTAGGTTTTCTATGTTTCTATTTTCCAATTATTGCTTCACAGACTGGGGTTTTATTACACAAGCAAAATGTGTTATGCATATTTCTATAGAATGCTGCTTTAGTAAATTGGGCTATTAGTAGATCTTATAATCAGTTTTAAGTATATTGTCACTTACACTAACCCTACCTTAACTCGCTTCATTCAATCTTTGTATAATCGGAAATAACATCACTACCTCTCTGATAATCAACACTAGTGCACCTCAGGGATGTGTGCTTGCCCACTGCTCTATTCTCTCTACAGCCTCGACTGTGTGGCTAGGCACAGCTCAAATGCTATCTATAAATTTGCTGATGATACAACTATCGTTGGCAGAATTTCTGATGGGGCCGAGAAGGTGTACAGGAGTAACATATATCAGCTAATTGAGTGGTGTCATAGCAACAACCTTGCACTCAATATCAGTAAGACCAAAGAACTGATTGTGGACTTCAGAAAAGGTAAAACAAGGAAACACACACCAGTCCTCATAAAGGGATCAGAAGTGGAAAGAGTGAGTATCTTTAAGTTCCTTAGTGTCAATGTCTCTGATGATCTGTCCCAGAACCACAGCTAGAAAGAAGGCACCACAGCAGCTATATTTCATTGTAAGTTTGAAGAATTCGGTATGTCGCCAAAGATGCTTGCAAATTTCTACTGATGTATTGTAGAGAGCATTCTAACTGGCTGCATCACCATCAGGTATGGGGGGGTGGTGGGATCTGCTGCACAGGATTAAAATAAGCCGCAGTTGTAAACGTTGTCAGCTCCTTCATGGGCACTAGCCTCTGTAGCATCCAGGACAACTTTAAGGAGCGATGCTTCATTAAGGACCCCACCACCCAGGACATGCCTTGTTCTCGTTGCTACCATCAGGAATAGGTACAGAAGCTTGAAGGCACACACATATATATTATGTATTGCATTGTACTGCTGCTGCAAAGACAACAAATTTCATGACATATGCCAGCGATATTAAACCCGATTCTGATTCTTCCCCTTTTTCCATTAATTTCTACTCCCCTCCCCAAAAAAATCTACCACTTATTTACACACCAGGGACAATTTACTGTGGTCAATTAACGTACCAATCTGCACAATTTTGACAAGATCACAAGACAAAGGAGCAGAAGTAGGCCATTCGGCCCATCGAGTCTGCTCCGCAGCTCCCCCATGAGCTAAACTATTCACCCATCTAGTTCCAATTTCCGGCTTTTTCCCCAAATCCCTTGATACCCTGACTAATTAGATACCTGTCAATCTCCTCCTTAAACACCCTCAATGATCGGGCCTCCACAGCTGTATGTGGCAACGAATTCCACAAATCCACGACCCTCTGGCTAAAAAAATTTCTCCTCATCTCTGTTTTAACTGGGTACCCTCTCATTCTAAGACTATGGCCTCTTGTCTTGGACTCACCC
Source organism: Mobula birostris (assembly GCF_030028105.1). NCBI lineage: Eukaryota > Metazoa > Chordata > Chondrichthyes > Myliobatiformes > Myliobatidae > Mobula > Mobula birostris. Next base: position 60,951,488 of record NC_092372.1, on the reverse strand, counting down.
ACCAAGGGAAACAACCTTTCCACATTTACTCTGTCCAACCCTTTCAACATTCGAAATGTTTCTATGAGATCCCCTCTCATTCTTCTATACTCTAATGAATACAGTCCAAGAGCCGACAAACGCTCCTCATCTGTTAGCCCCTGCATTCCAGAAATCATCCTCGTAAATCTTCTCTGAACTCTCTCCAACATCAGTACATCCTTTCTAAGATAGGGGGGCCCAAAACTGCACATGGTATTCCAAATGAGGTCTCAATAATGCCCCATAGAGCCTCATCAACACCTCCTTATTCTTATACACTTTTCCCCTTGAAATGAATGCCAACATAGCATTCGCTTTCCTTACCGCTGATCCAACTTGGTGGTTAACCTTTAGGGTATCCTGCACGAGGACTCCCAAGTCCCTTTGCACTTCCGATTTTTGAATTTTCTCCCCATCTAAATAATAATCTGCCCGATTATTTCTTCTTCCAAAATGTACAACCGTACATTTGTCAACATTGTATCTCATCTGCCATTTCTTTGCCCACTCTCCTAAACTGACTAAGTCTCTCTGCAACCTTTCCATTTCTTCAATATTTCCTGCTACTCCATTTGTCTTGGTGTCATCCGCAAACTTAGCCACAAAACCATTTAATCCATAATCCAAATCACCGATATACATCATAAAAAGAAGCGGCCCCAACACCGACCCCTGCCGAACACTGCTAGTAACCAGCAACCAATCAGAATAGGATCCCTTTATTATAATTCCATGGGCTCTCAACTTATTACGCAGCCTCATATGCGGCACCTTATCGAAGGCCTTTTGAAAATCCAAATACACAACACAGCCTCTCCCTTGTCAATCTTATTCGAGATTACCTCAAAAAATCCCAATAGGTTGGTGAGGCAGGATCTTCCCCTCATGAAACCATGCTGGCTTCAGCCTATCTTGTCATGCACCTCGAGGTATTTCATAACCTCGTCCTTGAGGATCAACTCCAATATCTTTCCAACTACCGATGTCAGACTAATAGGTCTGTAATTTTCTTTTTGCTGCCTCCTTCCTTTCTTAAATAGTGGAACTACATTTGCGACCTTCCAGGCCTCCGGAACCATGCCAGAGTCTATTAATTCCTGGAAGATCATTTCCAATGCTTCCACAATCTCCAAAGCCACCTTCCTCAGAACCCTTGGGTGCACCTCATCCAGACCCGAAGACTTATCTATTCTTAGTCCACTTAGCTTCCCAAGCACTTTCTCTCTAGTAATCTTGACTGTACCTAATTCTATTCCCTGATACCTCTGGCTATCAGGTATATTGCTCATGTCTTCCACTGTGAAGACTGATGCAAAATACTCATTCAGCTTCTCCGCCATCTCTTTGTTATCCATTATAATTTCTCCAGCATCATTTTCAATCGGTCCCATATCTACCCTTTTCACTCTTTTACTCTTCATATATTTAAAAAAACTTTTAGTATCCTTTTTTATGTTAATCACCAACTTCCTTTCATAATTCATCTTTTCTTTCTTAGTTTCCTTCTGTAAGTTTTTAAAGGTCTTCCAGTCCTCATTTTCCCCACTAATTTTTGCTTCCTTGTACGCCGTTTCTTTTGCTTTTATTTTTGCCTTAACCTCTCTCGTTAGCCACATTTGTGCCATATTTCCATTCATGATTTTCTTTTTTCTTGGAATATATTTTTCCTGCATTTTCCTTATTTCTTGTAGGAATTTCATCCAATTCTGCTCTGCCATCCCTCCATTTAGCTTACTTTTCCAGTCGACTTGGGCCAGTTCCTCTCTCATACCACTGTAATTTCCCCTGTTCCACTGAAATATCGATACACCTGATACCAGCTTCTCCTTTTCAAATTTGAAACTGAACTCAATCATATTATGATCACTACTTCCAAGGGGTTCCTTTACCTCCAGCTCCCTAATCGCCTCAGGTTCGTTACACAGCACCCAATCCAAAACAGTCGGTCCCCTGGTGGGCTTCTGGACAAGCTGCTCCAAAAAGCCATCCTGTAGGCATTCTACAAACTCCCTCTCCTGAGATCCATTACCTTCCTGACTTTCCCAATCCCCTTCCATATTAAAATCCCCCATAATTATCTTGACATTTTCCTTCTGACACGCTTCTTCTATTTCCAGCTGCAACTTGTAGTCCACATCCTGGCTGCTGTTTGGAGGCCTGTATATAACTGCTATTAGTGTCTTTTTACCCTTGCCATTTCTTAATTCTACCCATAAGGATTCTACCTCTTCTGATCCTATGTCCCTTCTTTCTATTGATTTGATATCGTTACTTACCATCAGGGACACGCCACCCCCTTTACCTACCTTCCTACCTTTCCTATACACTGTGTATCCTTGGATATTCAGCTCCCAATCACATCCATCATTTAGCCATGACTCGGTGATGGGCACAATGTCATATCTTTTAACCTGCAGCTGTGCAGCAAAGTCATCCACTTTATTTCTAATGCTGCGTGCATTTAAGTACAGTACATTTAGATCGGTATCTGTTGTCGATTTTGCTATATTTTTATTTTGCAGCAAATTATCCTGTATATTCACCCGCCTGTCCTTCTTGCCATCTTTGCTGCACAGTATTTTTGACTTATTTCCATTTTCCTCTTCCTCGACCCTAACACCTTGGTTTCCTTCCCCTTGCCAACTTAGTTTAACCCCTCCCTAACAGCTATATTAAACAATCCCACCAGGATATTAGTACCTTTTGAGTTCAGGTGGAATCCATCTTTTTTGTATAAGCCATACCTTCCCCAAAATAGATCCCAATGATTAAAGAATTTGAAGCCCTGCCCCCTGCATCAGTTACTTAGCCATACATTCATCTGCTTAATTCTTCTATTCTTACCATCATTAGCATGCAGCTCAGGCAGCAATCCTGATATTATTACTCTGGAGGTCCGGCTTTTCAATTTTCTTCCTAGCTCCCAGTAATCTTTCTTCCTCTCTTTTTCTGTTTATGTCATTGGTACCAACATGTACCAAGACTTCCGGCTGCTCGCCCTCTCTCGTCAGAATACTCTGGACTCAGAATAATCCCGTACCTTGGCACCAGGGAGGCAACACACCATCTGGGTATCCTTGTCCGGCTCGCAGAATCTCTTGTCCGTCCCCCTTACGATGGCGTCCCCTATAACTACCACATTTCTTCTTGCTCTCTTGATTTCGGCGCTGGGCAGAATGCCAGAGTCTCGTTCACTGTGGTCCTCCTCTGTCAGGTCTGCCTCTTCAGCAGTATCCAAAACGATATATCGATTTCTGAGGGGGACTGTCACAGGGGTGCTATCCACTACCTCTCTATAGGTAGTATCTATCACCTCCTCACTTTCCCTAATTAGCCAAAGGTCATAAATTTCCATCTCCAGCTCCTTAACACGGTCCTTCAGGAGCCTCATCTCAGTGCACCTGGTGCAGATGTAATCCTTGGGGAGGCTGGGAGTCTCCCAGGGTCCCCACATCTGGCACTCCAAACACAACACTAATCCTAGATGCATACCTCTAGTGCTACTGTTTGTACTAAATACCAAAAAACTGTAACTTACTCTGTTACTGTGAGACTCAACGGTCGCAAGAAGCCTCTTCCCGTTTCCGCCGAAACCTGTTGAGCCAAAGCCCTTTCACTCTGCACCCTCTCACTCTGCAGCCCGCTCCGACACTGGATATGGCGGTTTTCTTTTTAAACTGTTCGCGCTCAACTGGCTGTCATGCGCCTGCGCAGTCTGGCCTCTCTCCTACTCCGAGAAATAAAATGTCTTCTCGCTGGAAATCCTTAGACTCTTACCGCTGTCTTCTTGATCCGAAGAGAAAAAGTCTGCGACTTCCTTCCTCTTTTTAAACTGTTCGTGGGACAAAGTGGGACAAAACCAGAGACCTTGGAGAGGAACCCAAAAGATCACAGGTAGAATATGTAAACTTACAAACATCACCAGAGGTCAGGGTTTAACCTGGGTCACTGGGGCACTGTGCATCACTATATCATCTGTTTGTTCACTCATATTATTCATTTTCAACACCTGAATTCACTGTATTCTCAGTATCAAGATGGTAGATTACTTTCATGAGTCAAAATTAAATGCATCTAGATGGAAAATCAAACTCCTTGTCAGAAGCCTCTACTACTTGAAGCTTAGATCACATTTAGTTTGGCAGAATGCATGATCCACTCAATTCAGTCATCCCCAGCAAAGTTGAACCAGTCATTTAATAGGTTTTCAATATGGTTGCCCTGCAAACCAGGAACTTGCATTTAAATTTTTAAAATCTGAAATTATTCGAAACAAGGGAAACAAGTAATCTAGATATTAATACGTTTATTCCACTTCTGGTTATAAAGAGAAATACTAGAGATCTATGGTTTTACAAGAAAATCAAAGCTGATCATGGAAAAATAATTAAAAATCCAGAAAGAACCACCTGCAATACTGCAACAATAAATTCCTGCTATAACTGAATAGTCCTACATCACACAACCTCAAACTTCTCACCCATACTCTCTCCAGTCATGAGACACAAACTAATATACATTTTCTAATAATTACAAACCATTCATCTATTCATGTTGCGTATTAACTGATCATAAATATTAAACATAAGTAAAGCGAAAAATAATTTCTAAGGCCAAATCTAATGACATTATGTCTCTGAGCTCATGAGCTATTTGCATTCACATTTTTTCATTTTTACCAGTGCGTTGGTATTGGGTTTCTGAAATATTTTTAATACCAAGAGTCAATAGGTTTAACAATCAATTTTGCAGGAGCAGATTAAGTGGAATCAGAACTGTCTCATCCATCCTGTGAGCTTAACTACTTACTGCAGTTACCAGCTCAGCTGCTCATGGAATCAGTGGTGCCCCCAAATAAACAAGTTTGATCACTTCAAATCACTTTTTAATGCCTACTTGTTTATCTCTGAAAAAAAATTCAAGTAAGCATCTGGAACAAATAGATTTATTATATAAAAATTAAGATAAGAAAGCTGTTTTATCATTTGTACTCTAATAACATTTAATGGCACGTAAGAAATGATAGAACAAAGCAGTGACTTATACTTAGGTCAGGCAGCATCTGTGGAAAGAGAAATAGAGTTAACATTTTAAGATGAGGACCTGCAAAGGATCGTTGACACGAAACGATAACTCCAATTCTCTTTTCACAGATACTATCTGAATTGCTGAGAGTTTCCAACATCATCCTTTATTATTTCAGACTTACAACATCTGGAATTGCTTAGTTTATCTCAAAGTAAAAGTTTGATTATGACAATAAGAGCACTAGGCACTGCAAGTAGACAACTTCAGAGCAGTTTCCTTAGAATACTCCTATACTTAATTTTTTGGTATGCAAGACATCAGTCTCTATAACACAAGAAAATAGTTAACTTGTCACTAACTGTTATTTTAACAAGGTGACACTGCACTCTCTTACACTGTTATAAATCTGTCAAAAAATTAGACAATCTGAAATCATTACAAAGGAATTCAGCCTTTAAAAGGTTCAATTAACTCCTACAAGGAACACTTCCATCTGGAAACTTTGCCTTCCTCAGAAATGTGTACAATGCCTATGTACTGACAATCACTTTATTAATATAAAAGTAGGATTTATTGTTCACTCACTTCTATAAGGGTTGTGCTATTTGTACTACAAGTATCTGGGGATGCAGCTGGATGACAGTCTTGAGTGGAGCACCAACACAGAGGCTGTGTGCAAGAAGTGCCAGAGTTGCCTCTATTTCCTAAGGAGACTGAGGTCCTTTGGAGTGTGCAGGCCTCTCCTTCACATGTTCTACCAGTCTGTTGTCGCCAGTACAATCTTCTATGCGGTAGTGTGCTGGGGCAATGGCATCAACACGGGTGATGCCAACAGACTCAATAAATTGATTAGAAAGGCTGGCTCTGTTACAGGAGTCAAACTGGACACAGTGGAGGCTGTGGTAAAACAAAGCATCCTACGGAAAATCCTGGCAATTCTGGACAATGTTTCTCACTCTCTGCATGCCACCTTGGCTGAACAGAGGAGCACTTTTAGTAATAGACTAAGACAACACTGCTGCTCCAAAGAGCACTATATGAGGTCATTAGACCCGATAATGAGTCAACCTATAACCGGGGAAGTGATGACCACCCCCCCCCCACCCTCTTGTTAGACTGGTTGAGGTAACATATTTTTATTCTTTCTTACTTCTCTTCTAATATTTGTATATTTGTACACAGTATCTGTGCACTTGTAATGCTACCTTAACACTGTAATTTCCTTTGGGATCAATAAAGTATCTATCTAATTAAAAAATGAGATTACTGTTTTAATGTTTTTTTGACAATGTAATGCAACGTTGGGTAGACACTGATTTATGATATCAAGAATCCCAAATAACCTTGCTATAATACCACAGATCCCAGGTTTCGATTCAGGATGGACTGCTGATTCTCATCTACGAGAAACCAAGTTTACTGAAACAGATCTTTGTTCTTTGGAGCGTAGAAGGTTGAGGGGAGACTTGATAGAGGTGTTTAAAATTATGAGGGGGATTGACAGAGTTGACGTGGATAGGGTTTTTCCATTGAGAGTGGGGGAGATTCAAACAAGAGGACATAAGTTGAGAGTTCAAGGGCAAAAGTTTAGGGGAAACATGAGGGGGAACTTCTTTACTCAGAGAGTGGTAGCTGTGTGGAACGAGCTTCCAGCAGAAGTGGTTGAGGCAGGTTCGATGTTGTCATTTAAAGTAAAATTGGATAGCTATATGGACAGGAAAGGAATGGAAGGTTATGGGCTGAGTGCAGGTCGGTGAGACTAGGTGACAGTAAGAGTTCGGCATGGAATAGAAGGGCCGAGATGGCCTGTTTCCATGCTGTAATTGTTATATGGTTATATTAGACCAAAATTAAATTAATATGAGGCTTAGCAGGAGAATTGGGATAGAGCTTTTCAATATGTCTTGGACTAGATTTAACCTGCATTTCTCAATGACTCGATTGAATCCAACTTATTGTTCAGTTGTGCCTATTGTAATTAGTTTAAGAATATTTTTTGTTATATAACAAAGAATTCTACTGAACTCACTTAACACCAGATGCAGTGGTGGAGAAAATATACCATCAAGTATAATTTCAGGTTAGTAAAATAAAACTAAAGATACTTAACTGAGAATTTATTAATTTTGCAGTGAGCTTCGGCTTTGTATTGAATAATTATCTGCTAATATATTTTCTTTTACTGATTTATTTATTTTCTTTTACTGATTTATTTGGGTTTGTGCTTTCCTGTAGATGTTTGACTTAATGACTGCTGTTCCATAGATTCTCTGTACAACTTGGATTGTGTGGATTGGCAGGTTTCTGCATTCCTGGCAGACAGCAGTGGGGAAGATGATGGCAGAGGTAGCACAGCAGTTTAGACATTGATCCAGGAGACAGAAGCATTGACAGAGAGGGGTCGGGGGGGGGGGGGATGGAGCTAGGAGAGGGCAAAGGATGGTGAAAGAGGGAAAATAGATGGGGAGCTGGATGACGGGGGGGGGGCAGAGAAAGTGACATACTGGGAATAGGTGGCAGGTGACGGATATGAAAGGGGGTTACAGAAGACAAGAGAAATAGGGGCGGTGCAAGAACATCAGGAGCTAGGACACCAGAAATAATATGTATTTATTTACTTGGAAAAAAAAAGCATGACAAGGTGTTTCAGAGAAGTGCAAGCAAAATAGGTTCAGGATGACTTTGAGGAAGGTGAGGGTTAGTTGAAGGGTGAGGGGTGAAAAGAAGTAGACTTGAAGTGCAGAATCTCACTTAACAGCTAAAATCTCACCAAATGGCACAGTAGTCAGCTGTCTAGCAAAGGCCATATTTTATTGAAGGTATCTTCCTCCTCCTCCTTCCCTCTTCTTCCATTGCCCATTCTAGTTCCCCTCTTCCCTCTTCACTTCTCTGCATCTGTCTATCACCTCCTCCTGCCCTTCACTTTCTCCCATGGTCCACTCTGTTCTCTATCGGACTTGCTGAGCTCCTCAAGCATCTTGTATATATTACTGTACATTTTATTTCTTCTGTTCTTAAGGATGCCCAGTAACAGAAGGTCAAATACCAGAGATGGCCAAAAGCTTGGAAAAAAGATGATTTTTTTGAACACAAACCCAGCTGCAGGGAGTTTGGAAATCAAAGCACAGTCAGTGCAAATGGATTGAACTTTCAATGGATGGAAACGTTGGAGAGATTCTTAATTAAGGTCAGAGGAACAATTATAGAGCTAGAATGATTATAGGGGCATGGATGAACTGTACCACATGATGGGGATTTAATTCTATTATGATGGGGAGGAGCCAACTCAGATTAATGAGATAAATATGATGTTCATGTATGTTTTCTTAAATAATTCATTGACTATGGCAGCTGATGGCAAGACTAAAATTTATTGCCATCCCTAATTGCTCCTTGAAGTGATAGCTCCAAGCACATTACTGTTAGTCTAGAGTCACAAATAGGATAAACTAATTAAAGATGGTACAATTTCTTCCCTTCCAATAGTAATAAGTGAACCAAATGAATTTTTATGATGATCTTTCATAGATACTATTATTGCTATTAATTTTCACTCCAGATTTACTAGATCAACTCAAATGCTATTTATTTACTGACATGCTGGGATTGGGTCTCATGTAAATGAATCATTAACTCAGGAGTGCGAGTTCAGGTATTAAAGATAATTCAATGCATAGCACTTTTCCTCTCGCATTGTGCGATGGAAAATAGATTTTTTTTATTTAAGTACAGTAACATCTGTTTCTGGGTATTGTCGCATTGCAGGGAACTCTTGGCCATGTGGGGTTGATTTCTGTGAGGGGACAGAGGTGCAGAAATAACTTTCTGTTCATAAAGTTTGAAAATACTTCATTGTGTGGATAACCCTTTTAATTCAACATGACCAGAATTAAGTCAATTCACCAAGCAAAGCCTGCTTTGCAGCATTGCAGGATAACTTGGGAGCTCTTTACTCTTGGAGAATGCATAATTGGTCACCTCTAGGATAATTGATTATACAGCATCCCACTCTAGGTTCCATAGGCCTCAGCCCTAGCATAAAAACAAACCCTTTTCCATACTGCCCATGATCTCTGGGAGTCCCCGAACACACTTACACCCAAAATGTACACTTCGACAACCATCTCCACAATTCTCCAGCAAGATGTCCATAGGCTACTGAAATTTGGTTGCACATCCTCCTCCACATGGTAGCAACCCAAGCCCTCACATACAATAATAGCCTGCTCCAAGATTGAGAAGGTTCTAGCATCATATGGAATGAAGTCAGGAGAAGAGGAGAAAAGGAGGACAACATAACTGTTATAGGTCACAGACCATCACACTCATGGAGACACAAGATACTGTATTCGATGCAGGACATCAACAATTCCTTCCTCCCACAGTTGCTGCTCAACCCACTGAGTCCCTTCAGCAGATTGTTTGCTGCAGTGTCACTCGTTACAGATTAGAGCTGCTTTATACTGTGACTTGGATGGAAATGGAGGGACTTAGAATTTGCACAAGGACTAAGGAAATACTTTTTTAGGGCGAACATGTTAAAAGAAACCTCAGGAAAGGACAGTTGAGGATCAAGTGAATAATTTATGAGGATGTTAAAAGAAGTTAAATTTTAGTACTGTAAAACATATCATTATGGTTAGTTACAGGGAAATTAAAGTGCAGATAGACAATAAGGCGTGTAGGAGCCATGTCTATTTTCACCTGTATTGTACAAACGTATTTTGTGTTGTGTGTTTATTATGGGTTTTGGTAATCTGTCACGTAGGTTCAGGTGTAGTAGAAGCAAACACGTATAGTTACGTATTCACACTTTGTCATAGTTAGTTCAGTTGAGAGTGAGTGGGCTGGGGATGATCATTTGAATGCTAATTGCTCTTATTTCGTTATATTGCTAATTTAGTTTTGTTGGTTTTTTATTGTAATAAGATCATTAATCTTTGCTGTTTCGTAATAAAAGATCAAACGTACTTTTTTCGACTTGGAACTAGGTTACTTGGAAGCACATCATACTGTGTTAATTCCTGTACTGTCTCTCAACGGTTTTGATTTGTTTTCAAGTATCTGCTACATGGTGCAAGGTCCTTGACGCAGTACATTGCAAGGACAAGAATTCATCTTTAACATACAGGAGGTCCATTCAAGAACTTTATAACAGGGGGATGGAAGCTTTCTTTGAGTAGTGCACACTGCCAAGCTTTTGAATCTTCTGCCTAATGGAAGGGCAGAGAAGAGAGAATGTCAGGTGTGGGAAGCACATATAAAAATTAGAGAGAAGAAAATAATTGAGCAAAGAACTGAGTCTCCATTTGACTGCTGAAAGATAGAATAGAAGCCATAGGGAAGAAGAGCGGGGTATGGACCTGGGCTGCTTTCATTAATCTCCTGCAGAAGAGTACTAAGAGAAAGTCTATAGCTAATAAATTATGCCTGAGTGTTTCCATGATGCTGAGGTGGAGATAGAGCTATGAGGTGGAGAGAGTCATGGAGCAAGGATGTGGTCCAGAGCTATGATTCTTTGGTGTAAACATCACCAGTAGCTTGACCTGGTCCAAGTTGATGGTATGGCCAAGGCAACACATAAGTGCTTCTACTTCCTTAGAAGGCTAAGGAAATTTAGCATGTTGTTCATCCTCTCCAATTTTGATAAAATGCACCATTGAAAACATTCTATCCAGAGACATCACAGCTTGTTATGACAACTGCTCTACCCAAGAACTTACAGAGAGTTGTGTACAAAGCTCAGTCCACAACAAAAACCAGCTTCCCCTCCATGGACTTTGTGTATACTTCTCACTGTCTCAAAAAAAACAGATGGCACAATCAAAGACCCTTCTCTTAGTTTGCAAAACTTTTACTGTATCTCAGTCCATGTGACAATAATAAATATCAATAAAAACTTGGAATCTAATGTTATTTAACAAACTTTAATTGAATCATCTTCAGAAAAGGAAGAACTTTACAGAGAAGGGGAAAGGGGAAGAAAATGACTTTGAGCTATAATGGAACAGTAAGAAAGGCTAATTAAAGTTTTGTCAAAAAGATGGCTTCTAGAAAGTGGAGAGTTAATTGAAAATGGTCAAATATGAGAGATTTACAAGCTCTGACTAGAGAATTACAAAAGAGGTAGTGAGAGATTATAAAGAACCTTAAAATTCTTTCAATACACATAATATGTCTAAAAGAATTGGCATAAAGTTTGAGGCAGCAATTTTGATTGACAGCTCAATAAATCAATTGCCAATGGTGAATTATGGGGGGTGGGGGAAGGGAGGCACTGAATTCAAGTCTTTTGCCTTCTCTCAAACTGGAATCAACACAGTCTTAAGTAAATTTTCAGGAAAAGAACAGTGATAGAAGTAGTGATAGAGTTTCAACCCAATTAAATATATTCCCTGGTGAAAAAAGATGCTATATCACTGCAACTTCATCTTTAAATACATGAAGAAACAAGGCCAACACACACAAAATGCTGGTGAACGCAGCAAGCCAGGCAGCATCTATAGGAAGAAGTACAGTTGATGTTTCGGGTCGAGACCCTTCGTCAGGACTAACGGGAAAAAGAGATAGTAAGGGATATGAAAGTGGGAGGGGGAAGGGGGAGACAGGAGGGGGAGGGATGAAGCCAAGAAACAAGGGTGGTTGGATCATCCTTGTGAAGGGTACTATGAGCAGTTGTATTCACTCTCTTTTCTTTAATGTTAAAGTCACTCCATAAACCAAAACTCTTTATAAAGATTTTATAAATGAACCTTTTGAAATATTTGTTCTAGGTAGATCATATCCCAATGATGAATTCAGTATTTATTATGGGCAATTAAAGCTTTAACTATATGAATGCAGACAGCTTTCTTGTTAAGTAGACAAGCGCCATACAAGATATGAGCATGAAATCAGTGATTTAAGAATAGCAATAGCTAGGATTCAAATAGTTGGCATGCCAGCAGATTCAAAGCACACAGGCCAAATGAGGGTAATGTTGTCAGATTAAAATTATTGCTGAAATTCCTGCATGTTTCTAAACTTCTGAAACTCATTATAAAATACTTCTGAAATTAAACTTTTTATTTATTGAATTTATAGTAAGTGTACAAGAAACTAAAATCCTTCACTGGTCAAACAGTAACACATGTTCAACTGTTTTTTTTTATGGATTTATTAATTATTTGAAAAACAACCTGCAAGTAAGAAAATAAATCCCATATTTCATTTCCAGCAGCTGCATACTTTGGTCTTTAGTTCTGATGTTTTCATTTCATCCTAAATAAAAAGCCAACTTGTATTAAATTGTTCAGTTGTACTTTCACTGAGTTTGTAAACCTCAAAACATTGAGCGTTAATTGCTTAACATTTTTGAAAAAAATTATATATCTTCACAACTAGAAACATTTAAAACAAATTAAAGCAGGACATTCAAAACAAAATTTTCACTTGAACAGTGTGGAGGATCAGAGGGATCTTGGGGTTCGAGTCCATAGGACACTCAAAGCTGTTGTGCAGGTTGACTCTGTGGTTAAGAAGGCTTACGATGCATTGGCCTTCATCAATCGTGGGATTGAGTTTAAGAGCTGAGAGGTAATGTTGCAGCTACACAGGACCCAGGTCGGACCCCACTTGGAGTACTGTGCTCAGTTCTGGTCTCCTCACTACGGGAAGGATGTGGAAACCATAGAAAGGGTGCAGAGGAGATTGACAAGGATGTTGCCTGGTTTGGGGAGTATTCCTTATGAGAATAGGTTGAGTGAACTCGGCCTTTTCTCCTTGGAGCGACGGAGGATGAGAGGCGACCTGATAGAGGTGTATCAGATGATGAGAGGCATTGATTGTGCGGTTAGTCAGAGGCTTTTTCCCAGGGCTGAAATAGCTAGCACAAAAGGGCACAGGTTTAAGGTGCTTGGAAGTAGGTACAGAGGAGATGTCAGGCATAAGTTGTTTTTTTTTTACACAGAGCGTGGTGAGTGCATGGAATGGGCTGCTGGCGACGGTGGTGGAGGTGGAAACGATAGGGTCTTTTAAGAGACTCCTGGTTAGGTACATGGAGCTTAGAAACGTAGAGAGCTATGGGTAAGCTTAGGTAATTTCTAAGGTAAGGACATGTTCGGCACAGCTTTGTGGATCGAAGGGCCTGTATTGTGCTGTAGCATTTCTATGAAGTTGAATTCCACATGCTGTTAAATGTTGATGGTTCTGAATAGAAAATGGAAGGAGTCCTGCATTCTTGTGCATATGTGATTAAATGCAGAACAGCCAAATGAATCAGTTCAACTCCTGCAAGTTGTAGCAAAGCTTAGTCTTGTTGAGATTATCCTATGTTTACAATGGGGAAATTTGCCTCACTGATTCTGTCATTGATTATAGAACTGCAAATGGAAAGGACAAAAGTTTCTTATTCTTCAAAAATCATTTAAATTAAATGCTCATTATATGATATTCCATTTCATAATATTTTTCATAATATTTTATAATATGGTTCCTTAAGGTTGTTATAACCGGGTTTGGGTGGGGGGGGGGGTTAGTGGAGATAAGCTCCCACTATCTATTAAATGCTCCCAATGACATGAGTCTGAAATAGACTTTGACAACCAAGTTCAGCTCCTGGCCATGTGGGTTTAGCTATCAAGCCTGGGGGATCCCTTTCCACTGACGGAAGAAGGGACGAAAGCAGGTTGCCAGTACCTTAAATCCAGTTATTTTGGGTACATGGAATGTATATTTTAGATGAATTTGAGAAGATACTTTTAAAAATAATATTATTTTAATTTTTTTAAAATGTACTTCAATTTCAATAGTCTTTCAACTATCTTAGAGCCACTTCTACACTATTAAAATAATTCTCAGAGCTTTGACAGGTGGCAAAACTTTACTGTTTGTCAAAGACTTCTGTGGTTCTGTGGTCCAGCTGCCGCTAAGATTGTGCTGCTGGAGTCTGGACAGTGTTAGGCCAGAAAGATCAGCCCCCTGCACTCCGCCCTGGCAAGTACAAATGTGAGGATACTGTGGAGTGAGATTCTGAGTGTGGGTTCCAGGCCAGTAAGACAAGATGGAATAAATGCTTTTGCAACAATTGTGTTTGGCACAAGACACATGTCATTGCTATTTTTATGTCAACAATGCAAGTAGTATTTTAAAATTGTCCCTGGCTAACCAAAAGGATCATGAACGCAGGTGCCTCTGTTCATATTGCTGCACAACTGTGCAAAGCTTTTCGTTTGTATGTGATTCAGTTGTTGAGAAATTTATTTGGCTGTGTAATTACTGAGAGGTAATTCATGATTGCTGGTGTCCAAGAACTCAGGCTTACACTGGACCGCTATGAAAATGCCTCAAGAATTCAGTAAATGCTGAAAAGTTTACATACACCACTACTGCCATCTTCTGATGAAGTTCTGTAATGTATTCTTTGTAAATAGGTGGCAGACTTTGTAACACCGATCCATGATCTCTTTAGCATGCACAGAATACTTGGGATGCAAGATGAGTTAAATAAATTTGTTTCTGTAACTTTACTTTGCTGCTTCTTAAGACAATGATTGGACAAAGCTAGGACAGATGCAAAGATGGCACTGATGAGACATGGCGACACTTTGCAGGCTGCAAACAAAACTACTAACAATTCTACTAAATGTACCTTTTCAGGACTATGATCACTGCAATCCGCAGCCTGTAATTTCCTGCTGGAAGGCGTGCTTTGAGCTATCCATATGACTTGGCATTTTAGTGGCTCCTGAGTGCAGGTATCAGGCAGCCATTGCTGGCGCAGACAGGGCTGAACTGAAGAGGTGGGGCATGGGCCCCAAGACTGGTGAATGAACCCATGTTCGGCCAATTTAAGTGCTGAGCCAGATTAAAAAGATTAAGGTGTCGAGGCTGAAGGCCAATGATGAAATGGTGTTCAGCTCACTATTCTGGGAGGCTTTACTTGCCTCGGCACTGAACCTAGCTCCACTGGGTTCCTGGACCAGCTGCAGTGTTGAACTGGCAGTGGACTTACTTTTGGGACTCTGCAGTTCAAGTTCTGTGGATCGTTTGCTTGTTTTTTAAAATTTAAATTGCCTACATCATTTGTTCTTTGTTTTGTGCACGTTGGATGTACGACTGTCTTTGTGGTGTGGATTTTTTTCATGAATTCTGTTGTGTTTCTTTGTTTTGTGGCTGCTTGCAAGAAAAGGGATCTGAAGGTTGTACATTTATTATCAATGGCATACTCTGATAATAAACGTACTTTGAATTTTGAACCCTGGATAAACTGGAAAGGTGGAAAGACTGGATAAACAGGCAGCTTGAACTTAAATGGAAGTGACTGAGGGAAGAGAACCTTGAAAAAAAATACTAGGCTGGTGAAAGAGCAATTTGGAACATATGTTAGGAACATCATGCAGAGTGATCAGCATTTAGTGATATTTTTATTGTAGAAAGATGAATTAACTTATCAGCATTTAATGATAAAGTTACAATACTTGAATCAATTTCTGCTGCCTATGGCTGAGCATATTTATTAATTGTTTATCACATTGGGCATCAACATGGATTTCCCATTAGCCAAAAAATTGCAAGAGATGAACGTGGTAAAGGAAAGATGACAGGTTGTTCAGAGTTAAGGCATCTTGGCTACTTTTGCCAGACAAGTGATGTTTTTCTCCCACTCTAATAAAGGAACTGAGCAAAGTTTGGGAAAATCATGTACTCTTTCAATATATAAATATTGTGAGTGTACTGTTCACAAAATATGCCAAGTATCTCCACTAGAAATAATATTTCATATTACATTAATATTTCCTCAGCTCCTTAGAATATGATCCAGGAATTTAAAACAATTTATTTCTGATGAGTGAAAACTGGTACAATTAGTATAGAGGCACTTCCCAGATTATCTAAGGGTTCTGTTCCTGAAAACTGTCTGTAAGTCAGTGTTTTGAAATTTCCGTTTTCTATAATAACCAACATTGTATTGCTCTGCATATGTTTGCTGAGTTTCCAAATTCCGAATGGCATCATTCTACCTCTGTAACCTGGATATGAGTGCAGCCCAGAATGATGACATGCAAAGCATCCATGGTTTATTTTTGACATAATAATTTAACATTAAATGGGTTCTTTCACCCAAGATCAATCATTACAGCATAGCTGATGGAAAGTGGAAATATTGTCCTGCAATGAAATTGTCCATCTGAAGCTGGAATTGAGACAGGTGGTATTGGAAGAATAAGCATTTTTTAAAATTTGTACTGCCTAGTTCAAAGGAAGATACATTTCAAGTCCTGTTCTGTTAATCTTAACTTCTGGGTGGCAGGATGGTGAAACGTCTCTACCAAAGGTGGTGCTCCTTCCCTCTACTAGCCTGCACATCATCCTTGGGCAAAGTGTAGCAGTTGCTTAACCCCACCCCCACTCCTGATTAGGGTCACGTCAAGCCATGGGAGCAGGCGGTGAATGGTTGTATGAGCAGCTGGTGCTCATCACAAGTCCTGGTTATGCGACCATTGACACCAGGCAGACAATCTCTGAAGAATATTGATAATGGCTAGGGTCACCCTTCTTGTAAAGACACTGCCAGAAGGCAGTGGCAAACCACTTCTGTAGAAAATTTGCCAAGAACAATCATGGTTATGGAAAGACCATGATCGCACACATCATATGACACAGCATCTTAACTTTACAGAATTCTTTTCCCCACTACCAGATAACGCAAGAGAAGTACTTAACCAATTAATAAAAATAAAATATTTTGCTTTTCTGCAGTTTGGTTCCATATTCCACTTACTGTACCATAAATTATTTGTATACCAGGAAGACAAGCAGTGCTTTGCTTATTTAATGCCATTTCATTACACTGAACTATTAGGTTGAACCATAGAGTCACAGTGTTATATCACATGAATACAGGTCATGTCAATCAAGTTGTCTGCTTGAACTAGTCCTACTTTCTTGTATTTGGTCCATATTCCTCTAAACCTTTCTTATCCATATACATGTCTAAATGTCAGAATCAGACTTGCCAAATTAATAACACCCTTCTTATAAGCAGCCGGCTGGAATGGTACACACTCTTCCGAATGTAGTCTCAATATGTCTTGTACAGTTGTAGCGTGAATTCCCAACTCTTGTACTTAATGCCCCGACCAATGTAAGCTTAAATAACCCTCTTCAATATCCACTAACCACTAATTATGGTTTTGTTTTCAAACTTGTTAACCATGTTAAAATATTCTCATCCACTCATTAATATAGATGACATGCAACAGGGAACCCAGCACCAATCTCTATATACTCCACTGGTCACAGGCCTAAGTACTAACAATTGACAGGACACTATTTTAGCTCTGGTAAGGTTTGTTCTACTTATTGTTATTTTCCTATTTTACAATTATTAAATAAAAGCTATCAACAGCCTTCAATTCTATTAGTATTTAAAGTCTAAAATCTAATAGAGAAATAAATTTTGAATTATAATTCTGATATTACACAACTTAAAAATAGGAGTTTGAATTAGAAGCTCTACCACTTAATTTAATGTTCTAAAGCTGAAATCGCAGCAATTTATCCTCCATGGCTCAAGGTGGCACAATAACCCAAGCCAGAAAATTCAGAAAATAATCTTAATTTCAGAAGAAATCATTTTAGTTTACCCCAAACATGCAAGATAACCTCTCTGTTCAACAGCTGTAAGGATCATGAATTGTGGAAGTACCATGAGATCTCCAATTAGCTGGAGCAGTACTATTCAGATAGTGGGAGTTTGCACCATGACCTGTGGGTCACATCTTTGTCTGACTAAAGCAGTTACTCTTGTAGGATTCATTATGATAGAAAGGGATATTTAACTTTCAGTACTTGTTGATATTAAAATGGATACTTGTTAGACAAACCTAATAACTATTGACATGATAAGGGTGATTGTAGACTGGGTAGAATAAACACTATGCAATCTAACCAGTTGAAGATTTCTCCATACTAATAATACCTTTATAATTTACTATACAATCAAGCTTGTAAGCAGTATTTTTAATGTTAGATTCTGTAAATGAAGGTCAGCTGTTGATTGCCGCAGACTCTTGGGATTTCATTGGAACATCATCTACTTTACAACTGAAGAGAACACAAGGTCTTAAACTTCTTGCCAAAAGAAACAAACAGATTGTCGCTTTCAGAACAGTCTGTGGTTCTTTTTTCTCTAGAAAGAATATTACTACAATCTGTTTCAACTAACTTTTTTTTCTAAACACAATATATTTGAAGAGATTTACTTTTCTTGAAAGTGAGCCAAAAGTGCAATTTTGATTCCAAGAGACTGATGTTTGTGCAGCGTTCATAATAAACTCTTATGGTCTCACTCACCACCAACCCCCCCCCCCAACTCTCATCTTCTGTCCAACCACCCTTAGCTGCCAGCTAATTTGCCTATGACCCTTCTCTTTCCATCTATCATAAGCTCAGACACTGGGCGGCTTACTGACAGTTATAAAGTATACAGCTTCATTCAAAAAAAATCTGCTGGTAATGATTCAGCCCGTCAGACAACAGAAGAATCTGTGCAGTATCCTAGATTTGGGCTGACAAGTACCAGATAATATTCATGTCACATATCTGACAGGTCATACTTATTTTCAGTAGAGAAAGCCCAGCCATCTCTCCTTTGACCTTGCATGGTTGAATTTCCCATTATCATTTTGCTTGCTGGGATTGCAGGAAGCTAGGATCGTGGTTCTGACTGACCAAAACCAACGTGATCCAGCCATATTAATGGCAGAGTAGAGCAAAGAGTGGGTTCCCTAACCAGCTGAATTCTTCCAACATCTTGTCTGTTGCTCCAGATTTCAGTGTCTCTCTAAATCAAGAAGTGCACATCTTGTAGTGTACTTAATATCTCAAATATTACCTATTTGAGTAATATGCAGATATATTGTTTGATTAAGCATTCGTTTGTTTATGGTAATATATAAGTAGTGTACGTGAATGGCATACATCATTACACCACCATGTCATATGTGAGCACCTCACTGAAGAAAACCTAATTAGACAAAAAACGGGGGTTTATATGCTTTTCCTTCAATTAGTTTCTGGAGTTGAGGTGACTTTAAATTAGAATGGTTGGGGGGTGGGAATCAAATTAAAGAGGCTAGGGGAGAGGAGGTTAGTTCACAACAGGGGGATGGGAACCAGTGCAGAGAGACAGAGGGGTGTAAAGTGAGGGTAGAAGCAAAAAGTAGTAAGGAGAAAAGTAAAAGTGGCAGGCCGACAAATCCAGGGCAAGCATCAAAAAGGGCCACTTTTCAACATAATTGTAAAAGGGCTAAGAGAGTTGTAAAAGAGCGCCTGAAGGCTTTGTGTGTCAATGCAAGGAGCATTTGTAACAAGGTGGATGAATTGAAAATGCAGATTGTTATTAATGATTATGATATAGTTGGGATCATAGAGACATGGCTCCAGGGTGACCAAGGATGGGAGCTCAACGTTCAGGGATATTCAATATTCAAGAGGGATAGACATGAAAGAAAGGGAGGTGGGGTGGCGTTGCTGGTTAAAGATGAGATTAACGCAATAGAAGGGAAGGACATTAGCCAGGAGGATGTGGAATTGATATGGGTAGAGCTGCGTAACACTAAGGGGCAGAAAACGCTGGTGGGAGTTGTGTACAGGCCACCTAACAGTAGTAGTGAGGTCGGAGATGGTATTAAACAGGAAATTAGAAATGTGTGCAATAAAGGAACAGCAGTTATAACGGGTGACTTCAATCTACATGTAGATTGGGTGAACCAAATTGGTAAAGGTGCTGAGGAAGAGGATTTCTTGGAATGTATGCGGGATGGTTTTTTGAACCAACATGTCGAGGAACCAACTAGAAAGCAGGCTATTCTAGACTGGGTTTTGAGCAATGAGGAAGGGTTAATTAGCAATCTTGACGTGAGAGGCCCCTTGGGTAAGAGTGACCATAATATGGTGGAATTCTTCATTAAGATGGAGAGTGACATAGTTAATTCAGAAACAAAGGTTCTGAACTTAAAGAGGGGTAACTTTGAAGGTATGAGTCATGAATTAGCTAAGATAGAGTGGCAAATGACACTTAAAGGGTTGACGGTGGATATGCAATGGCAAGCATTTAAAGATTGCATGGATGAACGACAACAATTGTTCATCCCAGTTTGGCAAAAGAATAAATCAAGGAAGGTAGTGCACCCGTGGCTGACAAGAGAAATTAGGGATAGTATCAATTCCAAAGAAGAAGCATACAAATTAGCCAGAAAAAGTGGCTCACCTGAGGACTGGGAGAAATTCATTCAGAGTTCAGCAGAGGAGGACAAAGGGCTTAATTAGGAAGGGGAAAAAAGATTATGAGAGAAAACTGGCAGGGAACATAAAAACTGATTGTAAAAGCTTTTATAGATATGTAAAAAGGAAAAGACTGGTAAAGACAAATGTAAGTCCCCTACAGACAGAAACAGGTGAATTGATTATGGGGAGCAAGGACATGGCAGACCAATTGAATAATTACTTTGGTTCTGTCTTCACTAAGGAGGACATAAATAATCTTCCAGAAATAGTAGGGGACAGAGGGTCCAGTGAGATGGAGGAACTGAGCGAAATATGTTATAGGGAAATGTTAGTGGGGAAGTGGTGTTAGGTAAATTGAAAGGATTAAAAGCAGATAGATCCCCGGGGCCAGATGGTCTGCATCCCAGAGTGCTTAAGGAAGTAGCCCAAGAAATAGTGGATGCATTAGTGATAATTTTTCAAAACTCATTAGATTCTGGACTAGTTCCTGAGGATTGGAGGGTGGCTAATGTAACCCCACTTTTTAAAAAAGGAGGGAGAGAGAAACCGGGGAATTATAGACCGGTTAGCCTAACGTCGGTGGTGGGGAAACTGCTGGAGTCAGTTATCAAAGATGTGATAACAGCACATTTGGAAAGCGGTGAAATCATCGGACAAAGTCAGCATGGATTTGTGAAAGGAAAATCATGTCTGACGAATCTCATAGAATTTTTTGAGGATGTAACTAGTAGAGTGGATAGGGGAGAACCAGTGGATGTGGTATATTTGGATTTTCAAAAGGCTTTTGACAAGGTCCCACACAGGAGATTAGTGTGCAAACTTAAAGCACACGGTATTGGGGGTAAGGTATTGATGTGGATAGAGAATTGGTTAGCAGACAGGAAGCAATGAGTGGGAATAAATGGGACCTTTTCAGAATGGCAGGCAGTGACTAGTGGGGTACCGCAAGGCTCAGTGCTGGGACCCCAGTTGTTTACAATATATATTAATGACTTGGATGAGGGAATTAAATGCAGCATCTCCAAGTTTGCGGATGACACGAAGCTGGGCGGCAGTGTTAGCTGCGAGGAGGATGCTAAGAGGATGCAGGGTGACTTGGATAGGTTGGGTGAGTGGGCAAATTCATGGCAGATGCAATTTAATGTGGATAAATGTGAAGTTATCCACTTTGGTGGCAAAAATAGGAAAACAGATTATTATCTGAATGGTGGCCGATTAGGAAAAGGGGAGGTGCAACGAGACCTGGGTGTCATTATACACCAGTCATCGAAAGTGGGCATGCAGGTACAGCAGGCGGTGAAAAAGGC
The DNA here is from genome assembly GCF_030028105.1 of Mobula birostris. Lineage (NCBI taxonomy): Eukaryota > Metazoa > Chordata > Chondrichthyes > Myliobatiformes > Myliobatidae > Mobula > Mobula birostris. Next base: position 60,929,862 of record NC_092372.1, on the reverse strand, counting down.
GAATGGTATGTTGGCATTTATAGTGAGAGGATTCGAGTACAGGAGCAGGGAGGTACTACTGCAGTTGTACAAGGCCTTGGTGAGACCACACCTGGAGTATTGTGTGCAGTTTTGGTCCCCTAATCTGAGGAAAGACATCCTTGCCATAGACGGAGTACAAAGAAGGTTCACCAGATTGATTCCTGGGATGGCAGGACTTTCATATGAAGAAAGACTGGATGAACTAGGCTTGTACTCGTTGGAATTTAGAAGATTGAGGGGGGATCTGATTGAAACGTATAAAATCCTAAAGGAATTGGACAGGCTAGATGCAGGAAGATTGTTCCCGATGTTGGGGAAGTCCAGAACGAGGGGTCACAGTTTGAGGATAAAGGGGAAGCCTTTTAGGACTGAGATTAGGAAAAACTTCTTCACACAGAGAGTGGTGAATCAGTGGAATTCTCTGCCACAGGAAACAGTTGAGGCTGGTTCATTGGCTATATTTAAGAGGGAGTTAGATATGGCCCTTGTGGCTACGGGGATCGGGGGTATGGAGGGAAGGCTGGGGCAGGGTTCTGAGTTGGATGATCAGCCATGATCATAATAAATGGCGGTGCAGGCTCGAAGGGCCGAATGGCCTACTCCTGCACCTATTTTCTATGTTTCTATGTTTCTATAACAGTGGCGACAAGAGGATTTAAACTGAACCTAAGACAACTTCCATCTGTTGAAACACAGCAAGTTTTTCCTTTGGAAGGGGGAAAGAAACATTCTTGTTAAAAAAAAGGCAGAGAATGGACAACATTAACAAGCAACGCGTACGGCCACAGCTTCATAAACGATGAGTACCAGGTAATAATATTATACAAATTTTTAAAAAGCAGAAATGGCTGACTACAATGGAAAGATAGATACATTCAAATGCACAACAGATAACTGGATGATGTATACTGAAGAAACTGAACAGTGTTTCAGAGCAAATTCAATAGCCAATAAAAATCGAGTGCCAGTATTGCTGAGTGCCATGGGTGGAAAAGCGTACAGATTGCTTAGAGGTTTAACTGCCCCAATCAAACCAAAGCCATTGCTGATTACAGAATGCTTTAGGTTTCATAATTGGAATCAAAAGGAGTCATTATCAGTTTATGCGGCTGAATTGAAGAAATTGCCTGAACATTGTCAGTTCAGTGATTACCTTATTGAGGCACAGATAAAGTATGTGGAATCTTACATGAAAGCTTTCAAAAATGGCAAATTGAAGCACAACTCACATTTAAGAGAACAGTTGAAATCAGTACATCAATGGAAACAGCAGCCAGAAATGAAATTAAGTTGCAGACAGGAATGAAAGTGGGTGTGAACAAAATTATAATGTCTAAACAAAAACTTGCCTGGTTGAAAAAATTATGTTTACGTTGTGGCAGGGGCTCACATACACCAGACCGATATAGGTTTAAATGTGAAACTTTCAGAAAATACAACAAGCTAGGATACATAGAAAAAGTATGTTGGGCAGAGAAAAATAAATGGAGTGCACAAGGAAGAAAAAAAGAGAAAACATTGATTTGCAGTTTCAAAAAGAGCACTAACTTGCATGATGTTGATGAAAAATCTGATAATGATGAGAGTGACACAGCTTAGAGATTTACAATGTGAAAACTAACAATAGACAAACAGTAGGTTTACACCAAAAGTAAATGGCAAATTAATTTAAATAGAATTGGACCCTGGCTCAGCTGTTTTAGTCATTACACAAAATGAGTTTCAATGTCATTTCAAAGATACTGAACTGAGCCTGTGGATACCCAACTAAAAACTTACACTGGAAAAAAGGTAAGTCCTGTGGGAATGACATTCATAACAGTGAAATACAAGAAGCAAGAAGCCATATTGGGCTTGTATGTGATGAAAACAGGAGGGGAAGCATTTTAGGACCATCTGAGACAACTACAACTTGACTGGAGATTCATCCACTATTTTCATGCTACATTCCCCAGCAATAGAGCCAACTGAAAGCGAACTAAGAAAGGTACTGGATGATGCCATAGCAGTGTTCAAAGATGGCACTGAAAAACTTAAATATATCAAGGGTAGAATAGTGTTAAATGAAAATGTCACACACAAATTTTTACAAAACCTGTCCAGTACTGTATACCAGTTGTGATAAAGTAGCCAGTGTGCTAGGTTGCATGGAGGCTAAGGGAATTCTTTCCAAGGTTGAGTGGAGCCTGTGGATAACATCAATAGTCCCAGTAGCTAAGAAGAATGGGTCTGTCAGGATCTATGGTGATTTTAAGGTCATCATCAACCCAGTACTGAAATTAGATCAATATCCTCTGCCCAGGATAGAGGATATATTTACAAACCTTTCTGGAGGGAAATACTTCCGCAAAGTAGACTTTGCTGAGGCCTACCTACAAATAGAGATGGAAGAAGAATCCAAAGTAGTTCTCACCATGAACACTCAGAGGGCTTTATCGTTACAATAGGCTTATTTTTGGAGTAGCATCTGCACTGCACTCTGGCATAGAGCTATGGGCCAGGTGCTGCAAGGCTGCCCAGGCACTCAGTGTTACCTGGATGACACATTGTTACTGGTGAGGATGACAAGGAACATCTCCAAAATCTCAAGAGTATTAACAAGATTAGAAGTTTATCATCTTAGAGCACAATGCAACAAATGTAAATTCTTTAAACCAAGCATTATTTACTGTGGTAATCCATCAGATTTCTTCACCTTCAGCCCTTTAATTTTCCCATCCACCTGGCTTCACCTATCAACTTCCAGCTATCTTCCTCCTCCCCCCATCTTTTTATTCTGGCATCTACCCCCTTCCTTTCCACCATTTTCAACCAGTACTTGTATGCAAGAGAGTTTACCCTCATTATTCATCATCAACCACTAGTGTCCATTTTCAATCCACAGAAGGGTGTTCCACTAAAAGCAGCAGCTGCCTGGACAAGCAGTCCAGTTGAGGGACTACAAAGGTGATCAAAAGTGGGTACAGTACTTACAAAGATTAAAGACAGAACAGGACCACTCTTCTACACAGTGGAGATTGTGTCTGATGTGATCTGGAGATGGCACATAAATCAGTTGAGGAGAGCAGAGTCAATTGTTAGAGAAGAAAGATGTCCAGAGCTGTCCGAACCACTTCTGTAGCCCAGAGTCAACTCCTACAGCCACCACATAGGAGGCCCCAGAAGCTAAGGTAGTTTCACAGCCATAAGTCTTACCAGCCAAGGAGAAAGATATTATCCCACAAGAGTAAGAAATCCTCCACAGCCATTTCATCTTTAAGCCAGAATAAATTATATATATGTAAGTGTCCACACAGATGTGGAATATACCAGGGTGATGCACTATCCCACTACTGTTCTGTACAGGCTTGAACGCCCCTCAGCCAGATCATCTCAAAGAGTGGGTGTGTGTACAGGTCCAAGAGTGGAGTGACCATCAGCACTCCTGTACATCAGTGACATCAAGCTGTATGCTAGAAATGAAAGAGACATTGACTCACTGACCCACCTGACAAGGGTGTACAGCAGAGACATCGGATGAATGCAGTCAGATAGTAGTGAAAAGAGGACAACTCATCCAGACTGAAGGAGTCGAGTTACCTGAAGGCCACATACCAAATGTACAGGACAGCTACAAGTACCTGGGGATCCTGCAGGCGCATGGTAGCCACCATGAGGACACAAGACTACAACATCCAAGTACCTCCAAAGAGTGAGACAGGCCCTAAAAAGTCAGCTGAATGGGAAGAACAGGATCAGAGCCATCAACACATTTGCCCTACGGTCAGCAGATACCCAGCCGCAATAACATGCTGGCCAAGGAGCGAACTGGAAACCTCTGACATCAAGATCCAAAAACTACTAACAATACATGGAGGATCACCCAAAATCTGATATCGAGTGACTGTACACCCACCAGAATAAAGGAGGATGGGGATTTGGAAGTGTCAAGGCCACAGTCCCAGAAGAAATGTGAAACATCCATGAGTATATCAGCAAGGTGGCCCTGCTGGGAGATGACCTGCTAGGAGAATACCTGAGACAGCAGGCAGGACACACCAAAAGTCCTACCAGCGGCTGGAAGTGGCAGGGTTCAGGGACAGCACAAAGGTGCTGCTCATGGCTGCACAGGAACAGGCACTGAGCTCAAGAACAAGAGAAGGAGGGGTCTGGTGTGACAGCGCCAAGATGCAGCGTACACAGAATGGCACAACCAAGTGCAGGAATTGTGTACAGGAACATCGCACTAAGTATGGATTGGACACTGCCAAATCCAAATTTCAAAGACCCGAGAAAGTAGTGGAGAATGACAGAGCTATAATCCTGTAGGACTTCCAAGGTACTGGCTGACCAACCAGACATGGTAATACTTGACAACAAACTAAAGGAAGCAATACTAGTAGATGTGGCATCAGGAAGAAAGAATATTAGAAGCTGGAGAAATATCAGGGCTTGAAGAGCAGAAAGAAAGGATGTGGAAGGTTAAAGCCAGAGCAATCCTGATGGTGATAGGAGGGGAGGAGAGGGGGGAAAAGGGGGAGAGGGGAGGGGGGAGAGAGGGGGAAGAGGGGGAGAGGGAGAGAGGGGGGAGGGGAGAGAGGGGGAGGGGAGAGGGAGAGAGAGGGGAGAGGGAGAGAGGGGGGAGGGGGAGGGGGGTAGAGGGGGAGAGAGGGGAGAGGGAGAGAGGGGGAGAGAGGGGAGAGGGGAGAGAGAAGGGGAGGGGGAGGGGGAGAGGGGGGAGGGGGAGGGGGAGAGGGGGGAGGGGGAGGGGGAGAGGGGGAGGGGGAGAGGGGGAGGGGGGAGAGAGAGAGAAATATGTGTTTATAAATCTAACAGGTGCAAAGGATGTTGGGAATACTGAGGGTGGAGGACTGTGGAACAAGTGACAGAGAAAGAGTGCCAAGGACAGGGGTGATGCAGGTTCGGAAACACCCAGCTCTGAGACACCAGACAAGGTCACTTGATTCCAAACAGTTGCTTTATTGATCACTACAGAATGCCTCACTGGTGCTTCCTGCTCCTTCCCCTCTCCCTGCCCCCTTTCTACCCTCAATCCTCAATACAGACCAATATCAAAATCAGGTTTATCATCACTCATGTCATGAATTTTTATTTTGCAGCAGCAGTACAGTGCAACGTAAAGTTACTACAGTACATACATACATATTAAAAGATGACTAGCGAACAATACATTATATATTTGAGTTGAGATGCATTCCATTTTCAGTTGGAATGTATAGCTATGCAGGGAATATTGTAATGTATTCAATATTGCAGTGATCTTTGAGTAATATTGGAAATATATTGCTTGATTTAGCATTCTTTGTTTGCTTACATAAATAAGTTAGGAGTTCATGAATGGCACACATCATAACACCACCATGTCATATGTGAACACCTCACTGAAAGAAAAACTCATTAGAGAAGAGTCCTGGGCTCCTGTGGTTTTGCTCTGATTAGTTTCTGTAGTTACAAAACATAACACATCTGTAATGTAGTACTCCTGGAAAAGCCCAGTCCAATTCCTAGCATAATCAACTCTGTAAAACCACTTTCATGCACAATTTGCACCTGAGAAATGTGGGCAAATTGAGTAAATTTTGTAATTTTAAATACGGTCTTCCTAGTAGTAGCCGTATCAAAGGAACAAAATAATAGTCCTTGTAAAAAATTATATGAAACAACCTATTGCTAGCAATAGCTCTAGTTTAAAGTATCATTTATAAGTACTTCAATCCGTGCTAGGTCAAACATTGCTACCAGTCCTGAAAGACCCACTCTTGTTGCTGCTATTCTCTGATAAGTAATTGCTCAGAAATACTGACAGCCATCTAAATCATGTCCATTCAGCTTGGCCAGCTATTAAACCTGTCAAGGACTGTGAAGGAATCTATAATTCAAGAGATGCAAATTATCTAAATACTTGCCCTGACAAGCAACACCATATTACGGGTTTAAGCAGGCAGACTCCCTGCCACTGAGTGTGAGGAAGTTGTGGCAAGTTTGCTCCCTATCATGGAGCTGCATAAGGAATCCAACACTGAAGAGCAGTTATAAAACCCCACAGTGAAAGGCTGCCAGCAATTTCAGGCCTTCAGAAATCACATGGAAATCCCAGAGTTAGCACTATGCAAAGATATGCCAGCAGTTTGACACTGAACTGTCACTAATGCTCATCAGGAATGTTTTTCTCTTATAATTGGAATATATTATCACATATTAGTAATTATTTAGGCCAGCTTTCTACTGCCAGCAAAAACTCAACCCATATTAGAGGTCATGAGCAAAACCAGAGCCGAAGAAGTTTTGATAAATGAGTATTTAAAGTAACATTACAAAAATGCCTGGCCTGAAAGAAGCAGCTGAGCCAAATAATAAGAAAACTATCTTGTAACATGCTAAACGAAGTCCTGTTTTTTTTGGAGAGGTTTCAATTCCTTCTTGTAAAGATTTGGTGGTTCTACATCAAGTATAAAAGTGGCATATCGTTTTTTAAACAGTATCTGATGAGGGGAAATTTCTAAGAACCTCCAATAAAGAATCACTAGTGAAGTATTATATATTTTGTGGCAAACTCTAGAAAATCAGCAATGCATGTAACTACAGACTGAAATGCTGGCATAATATCAGAACATCAAGCTAATTTAATGGCTTTGAGCATTGATAATGAAAATTCAAAAGAGTGCAAAATATATTAGTCAAGTATGTATGAAAGGATCCTGAATTTTTGCATAAATAATCATGAACCTGCATGGATTTCAAAATAGTAAATCAATCTTACAACTTAAAGTGAAGCTACAATTCATAGAGCAAAGCTCAGATATAAAGGTGCAACATTTTAGCATTTTGTTCTGTTAGAACATAGAAATCCACAGCACATTACAGGCCCTCATCTATTTCCAAGCACCTTAAAACTATGTCCCCTCGTGTTAGCCATTTCAGCCCTGGGAAAATGCCTCCAGCTATCCACATGATCAATGTCCCTCATCATCTTATACACCACTATCACCTCTCATCCTCCATTGCGCTAAAGAGAAAAGGCCAAGTTCAATCAACCTATTCTCATAGGGTAAGCTCTCCAATCCAGGGAACACCCTTGTAAATCTCCTCTGCACTCTCTCTATAGTACCAACATACTTCCTGTAGTGAGGCGACCAGAACTGAGCACAGTACTCCAAGTGAGGTCTGACCAAGGTCTTATATAGCTGTAAAATTATTTCACGGTTCTTGAACTCAATCCCACAGTTGATGAATTCCAACACACTATATGCCTTCTTAACCACACTGTCAACCTGCGCAGCAGCTCTGAGTGTCCTATCAACACGGACCCCAAGATCTCTCAGATCCTCTACACTGCCAAGAGTCTTACCATTAATATTATATTCTGTCTTCAAATTTGATCTATCAAAATGAACCACCTGACATTTATCTGGGCTGAAGTTCATCTGCCACTTCTCAGCCCAGTTCTGCATCCTTTCAATGTCCCGCTGTAATCTCTGACAATCCTCCAGACTATCCATAACACTCTCAACCTTTGTTTCATCAGCAAACTTACTAACCCACCCTTCTGCCAGTTCATCCAGGTCATTTATAAAAATCACAAAGAGGAGGGATCCCAGAACAGATCTCTGTGGAACACCACTGGTCACCGACCTCCTTGCAGAATACGAGCTTTTGTAAAATAATAGTTGCAATTGCTGCTTTTGAACCAAGCCTTGGTACACAGGAGACTTGAGAGTCTGCAATGCTGGAATCAAAATAAAACCAAACTGCTGGAGGAACTCACAGCATCCCTGGAAACAAAAGAACAGTGAACCTTTTTGGTCGAGGCCATGTATCAGGACAGAAGCTTTGGTCCAGTGGTCTATTATGGTGTGCATTGTAACATTAAGGAACAGTACCTAAAGGGAAAATGCTGGAATAAAACACAGATAGGCCTAAATCTTTCCTGGAAATGTCAACACATAACATTGCAACTTGTCTGGAGTCCAATGGCAGAACAGCAACTTCTATTGTCTTTGCAGCAGAAGTAGTATATCCCTGTTGGTAAAGGACAAAAATGATATAATTTATAGTTTTGAATCAATGAGTAAAGTGCAGCTAATGGCTCTGAAATGTTTCAGATGATGTGTTTTGATGTTTCATATTGGTTAAATTTCAATTTTTAAAATCTATTTAATCTTTTCAATAAGTTTGGAATGTTTATGTACGTTAGAGACATTACATTTCTTTGATAGCTTCAAAAAGCAATTAAGCCCATGGATGCGGCTTTAACTAGTCACCAAAGCTTTTCTGTGGTGAGACTTACTTTTTTACGATCAGAAGTGTCTTGTGCTGGCCCTTGTCATTCAGTGCAGATTCAGCTTCCTTACATAAATTTGCTGTAAGGATCTACTCCATGTGAGAACGGATTTAGTGGGAAAGTAACTAGCAAGCTGTAGTGGCTCACAGTTCAGAAGATCTGGGTCAATATTAACTGGTGTTGACATTTTATGATAAATATTAGTTTGTATACAGTTCTACAACTAATCTTCATGTCCTAAGTCAATATTTTGCAAAGTATTAAAAAGCAATGAAGAGGAAAATGAATTTATTTTCTTCTTTACACTATTTTGCATATGGAACTAATCAAGGTACTGCTGTGTTTACTTACATCAGAGTTTGCAGGTGACACTCAACCCTCAAATGGCATCAGACTGCTTGATTGCTCATCTTGCTGGCATATCTTTACCTTGTACAAAACTAACTGCTGCACTTGCTTGTATTACAACATTGGTTACAGTTCATTGGCTGTAAAGTTCTGCATCATTCTGATGACACAAAGTGCTACAAAATGAAAATGATTTCTTTCAGACTTTCCTTTAGTCCCAGAAATGCATTTCATGCAGCTATCTTTACAATATCTATGGTGCAATAAGATGTACAATCACCCATATTAACAGAAAATATAATAACTAGAGACACACATGCACACACAAGGACTCAAATACTTGCACTAACAGCACTTTGTGCATTACTGTGATATTCTGGTGCTGCTGCAACTTATTTTCTGCTACTTATCTATTTAATACTGTTTTTCTATTACTGTCTTGTTTTTATCTACCGCTTTATTTAATTGCCTCAGAGGAAGCTAAACAGAGTAACTATGTATAATGACAATAAAGATCATTCAATTCAATTCATATTACTTCATTTGTTTCCCCGTAAAATGTTAATGGTTGTAACACATTTAAAACTTTTACTGAAAAGTACAGGGAAGTACCCTTTTCAGTAATATTCAGGGAAGTTGATGATAAGATGCAATCCATTGCACTGCCCTCTAGACACCTCTATATTAATGGAAACAGTTTACAGATATGCTTGTCCCAATATTGTCAGAAATTGACAGTAGGTCCACTTCTGCATAGACATGTGTCCCAATGAAGAGCAATTGCTCCAATGACAATATGCTGCCTGGTAAACTAAATAAGCAATTAATTAACCTCATTAAAACACATACCATTGTAGATTTTTTTAAGATAAACATCAAAATAAAGTATCTCAGATACTCCAAGGGAAGGTTGAGCTTCGCAGAATGCTGGAAGAATGCTATGACATTACACTGGCACCAAACTTCGTATTAAAACTAAAAGTTGAACAGTATACATCTTGTCCTCTTGTATGACCACTGATAGCTCCACAAACAACAGTCAGCCCTAAGCAATTGCCAATTTCATGGTCATGCAGTATATAAGCATCAGCAAAAGGCACTGAAGCTACCAATTGTTTTCCAAACTTTGCTACATACAACGGGTTTTGCAACTTCTGAACAAATATGGAAATTCTAAGCTACCTGGCTAAATTCTGACAGCACCTTTCCAGATCCTCTCTCATTTTTTTTCCTCAGTAATTTTTGTAATGTTTAGTGGCTCATTTCATTTTAAAATTGTTAAATGTTTCTGAATTTCAGGGATATTCTCAGAAGATTAATTTCGTATTATTTACTTTTTGCTTATGACATAAAAGGAGACCATTTTATCAACTAGATCTATGCTGGCTCCCACAGAAATCCCATTAATCCTACTATCCCATGTACTTTCCTGGAAACTGTTATCTCTGACACAGATCAACTCCACCCAGATTCTCCAAACATCAAGACTGAACCTAGGTCATTGGATCTGTGAAACAGCAGTACTTCTTACTGCACCTCTCTGCCACCAAATCCAAGGAAGGATTTGCCAAAAGTTTGCAAGGGCAGCAAACAAGATGCTGAAAGAGCTCAGCATGTCAGGCAGCATCTGAGGAGGGAAGTCTGCATTTCTAGTCAAGACCTTTCATGATTGTCTCCACCTGAAATGTCAACTGTGTATTTCCCTCCATAAATGCTATTTAATCTGATGAATCCCTCCAGCAGTTTGTTTGACTCCAGATTCCTGTATCTGCATTTTCTTCGGTCTTCATTTAAGATTTTCAGAAGGATTTCATGGGTGGGGAGTTAAGGTTAGAGTTATCACTGAAACCCTGCTGTTCCTCAGGGCTTCATGTTTCAGTTCAGGGAAAGTCTGGGCCAAAAGGACTGACCTTCCAGAAGCTTAGAGATACAGGAAACAGGAAACATAGATGCAGAGAGACTGTCCAACAGACCCCAAACAGGAAAATAAAGGACATCCCTCTAATGATTATGAACGATTTCCAGAGGTTTCTGAGAGTGAATATTTGAAAGGGCTACTTGGCTTAAAATTGCTTTCAAATTTTATCAATAACAGTATAGCCTTAAAAGAGCAGAGAAGATGATGACACCATGATATCAAGTATGTCACGGAATGTAGAGGAGGTTTGACATAATGGCAGAACCTCTCCGCCCCCCCCCCCCCCATCCTACTGCTGGCACCCAACAGCTTAGGGCGATCCACATGGGTCCAGTGGAATTTCTCAATGAGCGAAGGATCCAAGATAAAACTGGACAGTTCCCAAGACCTCTCCTCTGTATAATACCCTTTCCAGTTGACTAATTACTACACAACCCATCCATGCAACATTAATCCATCCAACCGGTGAACTGTGTACACTGGACCACCTTCCACCTTCCTTGGTTCTCAAGGTGCAGGCTCACATGGGTTGAGTGGTCAATGGATAACAGGCTTGAAGCAGGATGGGTGGAAAATAGATGTGATCCTGAGGGATAATGGCAAATGGAGATGGTAAGTGAACGGGTTGACACAATGGGTAACCTTAAAGGGTGAGAGCTTGCAGGAGTCAGTGCGCAGGGGCAGATCTCAGGTGGACTGCCAGGCATGGTCCCTAGGCTGAAAAAGTCTAGCTGGGAAGCAACAGCGGTTAGTCTGGTGGCAGCGGACATAGTTGGCAGCTAGGTTTTCCCTCCGTGCCCTCTTCCAAGCATTCCAGCATCAGCAAACCAGGGCCCTGGTGGATGGGACATGATCTGTAGTCCATCTTCTTAAACATAATATGAAACTTGGATAAACAGTGTTCCACCTGACTACAGCAAATTACTGTGGGTCTGTACATTGTGCTGTAGTTCTTAGCAGTTCCGGAGCTGGCATTTTCAGTTAATTTTCTATCTGTGAATAGGGACAAGGTTTATTCTTTGCAATGTCTGCTATTAAGCTGCCTTTCTTAAGTGGTCACTGTAGAGTTAAGTAATTTTGAGCTCTTCATTTTTAAAACTGCTGCATTAAGACAATCCTGTAGTTATTGAATGTGACCCATAAAAGCATAATCTCAGACAGGTGTTACATATGGAGCTCACTGGTTGTTTTTCATGTATCATTTACACTAGCTCAAGGTTCTTAGGTCACCTTAACTTTACCACGGCTGTAAATTTCAGTGATTTTTGTCAGATTATAACTTAAATAACAGCAAAGAATTCTCTAGTGAACATGCTCAGAGCTATAATTTCAATTACATGATCTGGAGAATTCAATGTTACTGCTGAGTACTTTGACTAAAGGGACTAATAAGCTCACCTTGTAATTTCCTGGCTGGCATTATTTGTGGTGTAGGAATTGCCCTATCAATAAGCTGAATAAAATATATTAACTGTCAACCTTCCAATCTTTAGCAAAAAGTATGGGTACTGTTATAGAGTGTTGTAGACAAAGCACAGGCATCTTAATTGACAGATGTAGTAGTTCAGGCCAAGAACAAGGCAGGTTGGCTCTGAAACCCAAATACTTACTGGTGAAGAACTCAATAAATGTCAAGACTATTGAATGCAAGTTATTAACATTCAAGAATGAAGAACCCAGTTTTACTTGGACTGCAGAACTTCTTTGGCACCAATATGCATAAAATCAGGTGTTTAACTCATTCTTTTGAACTTGCAGCTCCTTTGAATTACAACTGTACTGTTCAGCTTTGGGCTGAATGCTACAAAGAAGAACTATGTCACGAAGCATTAGTTATAAGGTTACTTGGGAGGTTGATCAGACAGCAGAACACAGAGCAAGTGAGGGAATTGGTGGTAGGAGGATAGAATATGATACCTGGGCTCAGCCCATGACATTACTCTTACTTGTAGCTAAACATCCAGTGCTAAACTTTAGGGCTAGAAGGCTCATTTTAGGCAAGGAGATGGGTTTGAGAAACTCTGTTCAGATCCTGCACTTCCTGCTACCATGATGCAGCCCAGTATGATGGAAGGCAAAATTACAACAGTCACTCCTCTGACCATTGATTGGAGTTGGGTGGGGATGATGGAAATAACAGCCAAGAAGAAGAATGGTTTCATTAATGGACCTTCAAATTTTCTGAGTGGAATGGAGCTCAGCAATGAATTTGACTCAATGCTCAATGACTCAATGAATTCAACCACATCAAACAATACTGGGGCTGATTGCTGGGACAGCATCTCTGGAAAGACTTAAGAATTTTCATTCAAAGACCCTTGCTTCTAATGAAGCATTCCAATTCTGACGGATTAATTCTGTTTCCCTTCCCACAGATACTGCCTAGCCTGAGTGTTTCCAGTATTTTCAGATTACTAACATTAGCAGTTTCCATTTTCCTCAGAGGTCATTTTTGTTTTGCTGTACTTACAAACATTTTGTAAAAGATATCCAAATTATTTATCATGTAGGCTATGGTTTTTGGGTTCAGAGCATAAATGTTTATTTTCCACTGAGGTGGGAGAATATTTTGTGTAAGCTGAAGAATCCTTGGTGAATTTTTTTGCAGTACATTTTGTGGGCTACATTCTGCAGTCACAATACATGGTGATGGAGTAAATTTATAAGATGATTGGATGCTGGATCGTCAGGCTGCCTTGTCCTAGGTGGTCCGCAGCATTGTCCTTTTGCTGAGGGCCACCTACCCCCTTATTCTCCCAATTTATTAGGTAATATTTTTCTGTTTTCTATTCTGTACTATAAGCCATCATTTGCTTTGATTAGCCCAAAACTCACCAGACTTCTTTCAAGACCGAGAACCCCATATTCTTGAAGCTTACATCTCGACTTCGTCTATGAATTTGGCAATCGCAAAACTATTATTGTTGGCAGAATTTTAGATGGTGACAGGGAGGTGTGCAGGATTGAGATAAGATCAGCTGGTTAAGCGGTGTCACAACAACAATCTTGCACTCAATGTCAATTTAGATCTCTAAGATTTCTGAATGGACAATGAACCCATTTACACTACCTCAAATTATTATTTTTTTCTTTTTTATTCTCTTTTTCTATTATATATACACATGTATAAATCTTATTGTAATTTATATTGTTTATGTATTGCAATGTACACCTGCTGCAAAACAATGAATTTCACAACATATGCCAGTGATATTAAACCTGATTCTGATATGAACACCAGGGGTCAGCCTTGTACATCCAGCAATGCAGTTCCTGACATGTGTCTTGTAAATTTAACAATATGACACTAATTTGACATCATCACAGACTGAACATTGTTTAAAGGGTGCCAGGTTCATTGCAATATCACATACATTGTGATCATTTTTCATTTATGAGCCTAGCAGGCCATTCAGATGCAGGGGAAGCAGATGTGGGAATGTGTGATATTATTCAAAAACTCAAACTCAATTTTGCTTACAAGTAGTTGTGGTTATTCCATTATGAACAGGGTGGAAGCTATCCTGGCATATTGCTTTACTATCATTCAGTTAACAACACTAATTGGCTACTTACAAATTAAAATAACTTGCTTTTTATCATTTATTGCAATAAACGATCTGAGCTATGGACAGCTACATCTAACGGTTATCATCATGAATATTAGTTCAGTTCGTTGTCAAAGTATAGGGAGAATTCAAAATGTTGGTATTTGTGTTAAAAAATCTAGCTTTTTATCAATTAAAAACAATTGAAAACAGTTACATGCTCAGAGATCCAGCTTCTTAATTTAATTTATCTTACCCAAAAATCCATGTTAGCAATCTAAATACTGTCCAATTCTACTTCAACCATAGGTTCAATTTGCTGCCACTGAAATGGTAGAAGGTACTAAAAAATAAACCTTTCATTAATGGCTCTATATCCTGTTAAATTTTTATGCATGCCTTTAGTTTAAATGAAAGTATATAATCTTTGCAACTTTTCCTAAACATTCATCTTTAAAAAAAATTGTAGAATCTGCTAAAATATCTTCGACTTGCACACAAAAAGGGAGAATAATCACAGCAGGAAACACATAAATACTATCTTATCACTGAGGAAAACAGGCTGGGAACCAATCTTCAGTTGCAATTATCTGAACTTGAACTTCCTGTTCAATCCAGCATAACTGTAAATGCAAAGATATGGCTGTAATTGGAATTTAACAAAATATTTATTACATCTAAGGGACAAATTGCTTCCTTAGATACTCATGTTTATACTTTGAAAAGTGACTGGATCGTGGTAGCATCCGTACTGCAACACAACATTGTTAGCATAATCAGTATCCGACATACGTATGTACAATCGTGTTCATTTCTTGATTTCAGTTCCAAATAAATCTTTTAAATTTGCAGATATCTAAATTTTTCAGAATCCACACACTGATATTAATTATGCACATGCTGCTAATGTGGGTCTCTGATGAATCACATATTCAGTCCGCCACTGTCTATTTTAAATTCCACAATATCACCCAAATGAAGTAGATAAAATCATTTGCAATTTCCAGGCTCTGAAAATGTGAGATAAAACTGGAAGAACTGGCAAATTAATTAGAATGAAAAGATAAAGCCCATTCTAAATACATTGACAAATCCCTCAGTATCATAGAAATACTACAGACCACACATTATAGCAACTCCAAGTGCAAAATGGTGATAGTTATTAATTCCTTCCAAGAAAAAGGGGTTCCTCTTGAAAAACAACACTGTTATAACTTGTCTTTTTTTTAGAAAGTTAATTGTTATCTTTAAAACTAAAATTTTCACCCAATTCAGTCATAACAAAACATACATTTTGAACATCTGTTTTGCTACAAATCTACTGCTGAATATTTGAAAATTAAGTGAATAAGAAAATAAGACTGAAGAAATTCTGAGATGCTGAGTAAATTCCAACAGCATATAAAAAAATTAAGAAACTATAGATGCTGGAAATCTGAAATAAAAATGGAAAATGCTGAAAACACTCAGAAGTCATTCTGTAAGTGTATGAACAGCTGGTGGGGTCATGGCTCAGGAGGAGGCTTGGGGAGGTAAATAAGAGCAGACATTTGGCCTCTGCAAGATAGCAAACCCCAGACTGCAACGAAGTCACCTTTGTCAGCAAAGCTGGTAACAACGGCAGGATTGGCTCTTAGCGAGCTGAGTACTTAGTGTTCAGAAAAGAGGTTAGACTATGTGAGGAAAATACAAGGCAGTCAATGTCATCTTTGCAGTTAAAAGTAAATAGATCTAAAGAGATGAAGAGGCCTATAGGAGGAGTTTGTGTGGATTGAAAAGTCTGGAGTTGGGAGACAAGATTTACACTTTAGGGTGAGGACCCTTGGCCAAAGAAATGGGACATATATGTGGAGAAGAATTGCTCAGATCATTTTGGGCTCAGAATTCATTGAAATGGGGATATGAGGTTGATAATGGGGCCTTTGCTGATGACAGACTGCTTGAAATCAGAAGGGACAGTGAAAACCATGGCAGTGGTAGAAATATGAAGATGGCAAATTGGGGATTGAACTACGTCTGATAAACATCGATGAGCTTGTATTTGTCACAGGTCATTTAGGATAATTAGAGATGCTCTGCTTTAAGCTTTTGATTTTAGCCAATAAAATTTGCAAATATCTTAGCGTGGAAGTAGGAACAGCATAAAATTCACTCAAAATGCTGGAGAGCCTCAGCACATATGGAAATCTATAAATAGGCAATATTTTGGGGCAAGAGCCTTCTTCCAGACTGGAAAGGAATTGGGAAGAAGCCAAAATAAAAAGGTGGGGGATAGAAGATAGATAGAAGGAGATAGGTGAAGCCTGAGGAGGAAGGAATCTGACAGGAGAGGACAGTAGACCATAGGAGAAAGGGAGGAAGGGACCCAAGGAGATGATAGGCAGATAAGAGGTAAGAGGCCAGAGTGGAAATAGAAGAAAAGGGGAGAGGGAGGGAATTTTTTTTTAACCAGAAGGAGAAATCAGTTTTTCCTTAGGTCCCTTTCTCCTTCCCTTTACCTTTATCACCCAACTGGCTTCAACTATCACCTTCTAGCTGCGAACAAGAGAAAATCTGCAGATGCTGGAAATCCAAGCAACATACACAAAATGCCAGAGGAACTCAGCAGGCCAGCCAGCATCTATGGAAAAAAGTACTACTGACATTTTGGGCTGAGACCCTTCGGCAGGACGCTGCTTCCCCTCCCCCCCACTTTTTTATTCTGGCGCCTTCCCCCTTCCTGAAGAAGGGCCTTGGCCTGAAATGTCAGCTGTTTATTCATTTGCATTGATGCTGCCTGACCTGCTGAGTTCCTCCAGCATTCTGTGTGTGCTGCTTTGGATTGCCAGCATCTGCAGATTCTCTTGTTTTTATAGCATGAAATTGCTCTGTGATTTTTATGTTACAGATTTTACAGCTGAGAAAGAATTGGTGACAGGAACAGTGATGGATGGGGGAAGGGGTGGAAGCCTACAATCTTTAAAAGTGGGATTGTGAGGAGCTCCCTTAGACTTTATTAAACTTCCTTTATTGGTTGCAACCTAACAGGCAGCCCCTTTAAGTATCATTACCAGGCCATATGTGGCGAGGTTTCTCCTGACTGCAGTTAACACGGGCTGCCTCAGGGCATGTAATCTTAGACTGAGGGCTGCGGACAGGAATAGGCTGCTTGCACACTGCTCATTTCAGGCATTACCTTGGATGTCTCATTTTTGCCTATCCCAATTTCTAAAAATGCCATGCTTGCAGAGGGAAGTGTTGGGAATTGAGCTGATACGTTAAAGACCAAGAATTTAGAGAATTATAGGCTGCAGAATATTAAAGGAAATCTTAAGGACAGCTTGTGGCTTGAGAACCAGTGCATGTAAACTTTGTTCTGGATGGAATTTTAATGCCTTTGGAGAGTGTGATCAATTCTCCTGCTATTACTTAGAGATATTTGAAGGTATGTACTTAAGACCATGGTCGAAAACTAGTGTAGAACAAGTTATACATGATGATATCAAATACTTTCAAAGGTGACTGTTTAATAGGTAACTTGCTACAAATTACAGTCAAAATTCCAGAGGGACAGGGAGAACTGGAGAGATGGAGTTAATGGGCATCATAAAGAAACATATCATATAGGTCACTATGCAGCTTTACATCAACAATAAATCACCAACAGGCAAAGCATCAGTTAGTAACGTTCCTAGTTTTATTGGAACAAAGAAGGTTCGTGCTACGTGCTGCTCAGCTGACTCAGCTCCATATGGACAAAAAACATCTGCATTATGTGCACCACAATTATTCTCCAGTCACCAAGCACGGTCCAACCGCGTGACCACATGTCTGCACTCTATGGACTCATAAAGCTAAATTTTTTGACCTGGAGGCTGATCTGGTTCTAAATGCTCTGCAGTATTACAGCCAAGAAGCTTAAAATTTAGAAGTGCACACCCACCATAACTCTGAGGTAACAATCAACTCTGAACCATGAACTTTGGACCGTGTGTAGCAATACTGCTGTGGATTCCACTGCTCAACCTTTAACATACAGTCTGAAACAGTATCCCTCTGTAGCAGACTCTCAGCGAAATTGGAGAAATGTGTGTTTTAGTAAAATTAAGCTAACTCTTCAGTCATTTGTTGACATTTTTCCTTCCTCAAACTTCTGGAAAGAATTTTGAACTGCACTGGTCTACCACTGTCTAGTGGAAGCAGTGAAAAATGCAGGCAATGTAATTACAGAATTAAAATTCCCTTTGCTCTCCCATTTTATTACTATGGTTGTTCATTAAATATTTTGTTACAAGCTACTAGATATTGCCAAGGCAACCAAGTAATACAGAAAACAGGCCTATATTTTCATTTTTAATTTTGATTAAAAAATTCCAAAGCTTCATTGGTTTCAAGGATGTAAGTATAATCCCAAGAATTGCTCTATGTCTTGTGCGTGTATGGTACTTAAACATTAGTCAGTCCACACAAGGGAACTAGATTCTTGTTCCAGGATACTAACAGGTCGGTTAATTGGTCATTGTAAATTGTTCCACGATTAGGTTAGGGTTAAATCATGGTTGTGGGGTGGTGCAGCTTAAAGGGTCTGAAGGGCCTACACTTCTAAATCAATGGTTCCCAACCTGGGGTCCACGGACCCCTCGGTTAATGGTAAGGGTCCGTGGCATAGAAAAGGTTGAGAACCCTTGCTCTAAATAAAATATAAAAAAACAAAAATACTCACAGAGGAAATATATTGTATCTAAAACAACCACAATATATGATAGATATGATTTAATTTTAACTACTGGAAAGTTCACCATTCTCAGCCTCTGTAATCATGGTCACTTTTACCAAAAGGTGTATTGCATCTCAGAGCCAAATGCTCTTCTTACATATGATGTACTCAGAGCTGGATTTTCTGGAGACACTTGATAATCCAAAGGTCTTTGACATAACAAAAAAATTGCTTGGAAAAGAACATAATAAAGTTCATATGGTGAGGTTATTTCATTATTTAAAAGTGTCTCTGTTGTGGCACAAAGCCTTGCATGGGTTAACTGGATTAAGCCAGTAATTATTTATTAAACAATTTTTTTTGTTAGCTTTATATTTTACATCTTCAAAGCCAAACATATTTTTTGATTTTTCCTCCCTCAGAAAAAGTCAATCACTCACACTTAGAACTAATTACAGTACCTTTCATAACTTTCTTTAGCCTTGCACACAGCAATCACTGACATATGAGAGATGGAAAGGGCCTAACTTTTAATCTTTTGTCGTCAGTGTGCAATC
The DNA here is from genome assembly GCF_030028105.1 of Mobula birostris. NCBI lineage: Eukaryota > Metazoa > Chordata > Chondrichthyes > Myliobatiformes > Myliobatidae > Mobula > Mobula birostris. Next base: position 60,910,493 of record NC_092372.1, on the reverse strand, counting down.
AAGATAGAATCTAGATGACCAGAAGGTTTTAACATGGTGGTAAGATGACTGCTTCCACTGAGGTTGCTACTACCACGAGCATTCAGTCAAAGTGAAGGTAGTACACATCTATCCCCTTGATTTCAGAACTAATATTTTTGCAATAAGGGGGTTTTCTGCTACATGGCTTTGCTATTTTATCTCTTCATTCACTACATTATTGATGGGTATAACACATTGTTCATTCTTCACTATGTTCAGAAGATCTTGGGACATCTCCTTCATTCTCTGGAGCCTGTGGGAATGGAAATAATTGCACCATATTATCTTCCCAATCTTTAACCAGCAATGATGAAAGAATGGCAACTTAGTTTGAAATCATGATGACATGTGAGATGCTGTTACTCCCAAGAACTTGTTACATTTAGCCTTTTTGACAGTAGAGATTGCCGGTTTGGGGATTGTTGTCAAAGAGGTTTTGGCATATTATTACGATGCAACTTGTAGATGGTACACATGTAGCCACAATGCTCTGGGTTCAGAACTGCATTCCTAAGGAGGAGGAGCTGGGTTGCTGATCACACACACTGCTTTGTCTTAGCTGATGATGAGCTTCAGGTTCAGATTTATTTATCACGTGTACATCGAAACGTATCGGAACACTGAATTGTGTTGTTTGCATTAACAACCAGCACACCCAAGGATGTGTTGGAAGTGAGCTCCGCACAGAACGTGTGCCACCATAAATTCTGGTGCCAACACTGCATGCCCACAATGTTCCATAGAACAACATAAGCAGCGGCAGCAACAACAAAAACAAAACATGTCCCTTTCCCATCGCTCCTACCCTCCCACTCACATAGCCAGATAGGTCTCCAACACCAGGACAGAATGCCTCTGGGCCTCCAATACTTGTCACCCGATTCTCAGACTCGCAGATGTCGGGCAGCCAACCCTAGAACGCTTGAGTTTCACCTTTGGGACTCAACTTCCCGAACATTTTAGCAGTTGCGCTCATCCAAGCAGGCACTGAATACTCCATCATATTTCAGACATGGCTAATGAGTGGTAGAATCCAAATAGCTCTGTTGATCATTGTATGCAGACCATTTTCTGGTCTTTGAGATGCCAGAAAATCAAGATAAATCTGAGGTATTGCATTTTACAAGATCAAACTAGGGTGAGACTTGTACAGTGAATGGTTACGTTCTTGAATGTATAATGGAAGAGGGAGACCTACGAGTGCATGTGCAGAGTTTGTTGAAAGCAGCATCTCAAGCTGAGTATAGCAGATGGGATGTTATGTTGCAGATATATATGATGTCGGTGAGGCATCATTTGGAATGTTATACACAATGTGTATAAAAATATTCATCCCACCCTTGCTTTATTGTTTTACAACTTCGAATCACAGTGGTCAACAAAAAAACTTTCATGTCAACGTGAAAACTGATCTTAACCAAGTGATCTAAGTTAATTATACAAAATTATTGACTGCTTAAGTATTTACCCTCTTCAAATCAGTATTTAGTAGACGGCACCTTTGGCAGCAATTACAGCCTTGAGTCTAAATGGATAGATCTCTATCAGCTTTGCACATCTGGACACTGCAATTTTTCACCATTCTTCTTTCAAAACTGCTCAAGCTCTGTCAGATTGCATGGAGATCGTGAATGAACAGCCCTTTTCAAGTCCTGTCACAAAATCTCAATTGGATTGAGGTCTGGTCTCTGATTTGGCCACTTCAGGACATTAAATTTGTGGTTTTTAAGCCATTCCTGTGTAGCTTTGGCTTTAAGCTTGGGGTCATTGACTTGTGCTTTTCAATTACCTTTTCGCGGAGTTGCTTGGAGTGTTTTTTTGTCTTCATGGTGTAGTTTTTCCCAGGATACTGACTTACCAGCAGTTGAACCTTCCAGATACAGGTGTATTTTTTCTACAATCATTTGAAATACCTTGACTGCACACAGCACACACAGGTCTCCAAAAACAGATCTCCATTTGACTAATTATGTGACTTCTAAAACCAATTGGCTGCACAAGTGATGATTTGGTGTGTCATATTAAAGGTGAATACTTATGCAATCAACAACAGGAATTCTGCAGATGCTGGAAATTCAAGCAACATACATCGAGACCCGACGCAGACTGGGAGACCGCTTTGCTGAACACCTACGCTCCGTCCGCCAGAGAAAGCAGGATCTCCCAGTGGCCACACATTTTAATTCCACATCTCATTCCCATTCTGACATGTCTATCCACGGCCTCCTCTACTGTAAAGATGAAGCCACACTCAGGTTGGAGGAACAACACCTCTTATTCCGTCTGGGTAGCCTCCAACCTGATGGTACGAACATCGACTTCTCTAACTTCCGCTAATGCCCCACCTCCCCCTTGTACCTCATCTGTTATTTATTTTTATACACACATTCTTTCTCTCACTCTCCTTTTTCTCCCTCTGTCCCTCTGACTATACCCCTTGCCCATCCTCTAGGTTCCCCCCCACTGTCTTTCTCCCCGGACCTCCTGTCCCATGATCCTCTCATATCCCTTTTGCCAATCACCTGTCCAGCTCTTGGCTCCATCCCTCCCCCTCCTGTCTTCTCCTATCATTTTGGATTTCCCCCTCCCCCTCCCACTTTCAAATCTCTTACTAACTCTTCCTTCAGTTAGTCCTGATGAAGGGTCTTGGCCTGAAATGTCGACTGTACCTCTTCCTAGAGATGCTGCCTGGCCTGCTGCGTTCACCAGCAACTTTGATGTGTGTTACTTATGCAATCAATTATTTTGTGTTTTATATTTGTTATTAACTTAGATCACTTTGACACAATAGAGTCTTTTTCTGTTGATCAGTGTCAAAAAAGCCAAGTGATTTTCAATTCGTTCATTTCATTATCAGAGTATGACGTTTGCTTGCAGCATTCGAAAAAAAGATTGGCTACATGAAGAATTACAGAAGATCTACAAAATATCAACACCCTGATAAGCATAACACAACATATTTTAAATAAAATTGCAATTTGTGGCTTTCCTCTGCAGTGAACTTCTAGCCTTAGCTGAAGATGCTATGTTGTCAGTTATCAATGAACTAAGGTAGGTTGGGGGAGTGGATCCTACAAGGCTGAGGAAGCCATGAACACAAGATCTAATCTAATGCATCAACTTGTGGCCTGCTTAAAAGAATCTTGGCAAATCCGGAAAATGACTGTAAGCAAATGATACCAAGCACAGACAAACTAAAAAGAGCAAGGAAAAAAACCATGCATGACTACACAGGAACTTCAGCTCCCCAAAGATTATTCCCACATTACACAAAGTAAACTTGAGGAGCCAGCTGCATCTGGAAAAAGTCATAGAAAACAGTAATAAGGATATTTTGTAATTTTGGAACTAAGGTGGATACTATTTCCATGTAAAAATTTACATTACTTCAGTATTGACCTTTTAATCAACACATTTTAAGTAAAAGAGCAAATTTAGAACAGCCAATAAATTAAAATGCTTTTTTAGTGAAGAAACTTAAGCATCTCCTTTCTAACTAATGTTAACTGGATTCAAAATAACAGATGTAAAACTTTTATCCAGGGACATTTATTAGCAACGAGCATTATCAGTCAAGTTTTAGGGCACCATTCAAATCAGCACTGTGTTCAAATGAGCGCTAGAATTCCAATCTTTATGGTCTTCTCTTTTCTACCAAGTATTAATATTGAAGACCAATAAATACTTAGAACACTGAGTATCCTAGTATCAATTGTTTGGCAACAATAAAGTATTTTTAAGAATGAGATTTGCTTACCAACTTTTCTTTCAATGGAAATTAGGCTGGTGAGTATTAGTATAATTCTCATCAATTATTTCACAATATTTCAATCAATCCTGTTGAGTTAGTTGATGCACTACACTTAGATTTCGTATTATTGGCAGCAAGATCCTTCTACTGTCTTTTGAGCATGCTCATATATGAGAATATAACATAGCTGGAATCAGCTGAAATGTTTGAAGGCAGATCACAGAACAGCAGAACCATTCAAATTTGATGGTCAGGTTAGCACAACCTTCCTGCCAACCACCCACAGTAACAAGTAATTTTCAGCAGCTAACTAACCTTACAGCACATCTTTGGGATGTGAGAGAAAAGGTAGCATCTGGGGGAAAGCTCACACAATCACAGGGAGAATGCAAAACTTTCACAAGGCACCTAAGGATAGATTCCAACCCAGGTACTCAGAGCTAAGAGAGCAGCAGTGCTAATTACTGCACTGCTGTGCGACCTGTAAGTATTTTAACCCTTACATACTGTTCATATTCTATACCTTCACAGTATGGTCCGGGTCGTCTATACCAAATTTTGAACCACAGATCTATTTAGAATGTATAAATAGCCTATCTGACATTAATAAATGGGTAATTAATCCTTAATTAATGTTTCAGAGATCTAAAATCCATTTCAATAGATACGGGTCAAATTTGACCCGAACAGTATGTAAGGGTTAAGTATTGCTTCTGGAGTTTGATGTCAAGAACTGTGTACTGAAACATTTCACAGTCATATCAATACCCAACATCAAACTTCCAAGAATACTGCTCAAAGTCAGTTGTTTCAAACAGAAAGTACAGGCTGGATAATTTATTCATCTGATTTCTTGAAGCCACTTACATTACAAGATCTGTTCTCTAATCAACACCTCCCTAACAAATCACAGACAAGATACTAATTGTAGTTCAGTACAATTAGAGGTATTGTATTTGCTAACCCAGTACAACAGACAGCATAGCCCAGTGGCAATGTTCATACTTTATTCTCAAATATACTTCTTAAATACTTCATGTTCATGCTTTAGCAGGTTCGTACCACAGTAAGGAATTGCTCACAACTTCAACTGCATATACACTCAGTACACCTGCTGTTGAATGTAAATTCCAAATCAGCCAATCGTGTGCCAGCAACTCAATGCATAAAAGCATGCAGACATGGTCAAGAGGTTCAGTTGTTGTTCGGATCAAACATCAGAAGGGGGAAGAAATGTGATTTAAGTGACTTTGACCATGGAATGATTGTTGTTGCCTGAATAGGTGGTTTCAGCATCTCAGAAACAGCTGGTCTCCTGGGATTTTCACGCATAATAGTCTAGAGCTACAGAGAATGGTACAAAAAACTAAAAAAAAAATGCATCCAATGAGCGGCAGTACTGTAGGCGTTCTTAATGCCAGGTTAATGAGAGAGGTCAGAGGACGAGTTCAAGCTGACAGGAAGGTGACAGTAACTCAAATAGCCATGTATGACAACAATGGTGTGTAGAAGAGCATCTCTCAGCACACGATACATCGAATATTGAGGTACAATAGCAGAGGACCACTGACATAAACTCAGTGGCCACTTTATTAGATACAGGAGGCACATCATAAAGTGGCCACTGAGTGCATATTGGAAATGTGCAGAAGCATGAATTCACATTCTTAAATGTCCAGTAACCTGTAATGTTATAGAATGAGAATACTCAAGAAATCTCACTAACAAGCGACAAATAGTTTATTTGCAATTATACTGCTGATGTAAGTAACTGTATTCACATGACACAGCAATAATTGCAAATTGATATGGAACTTATCAAACCATTTATATGATGAGTAATTTCTGCCATCTATGTTTTCCTATCTTTGTGATAAATTACAGTTAAGTCAGACTAATCACAACTTTGGTTTAAATATACAGTTGTTAAAATCTGCTGCCAAACCAGCAACTTTCTGTTCAACCTATATGAAAAAGATCATTGCTGTTGCACTTGAGGTACAAACTTTACAGAACATTTATCCTTAGAGCATCCCTGTAATCTGACCCCTACTCCCACTCCACAAACCTCTGAACTCGATTTGAACTTGACATGCCCGCTTTGCTGCCACTGCTACTGTGTGGTAACCGGAATCTCTGGAGCAGAAGGCCCCGAAATCCTCGGCTTTGCTTGCTTTAGCGGCTGGGGTGAGGTTGAAGGTGCTCGGCAGAGTATGGTGCTCGGGAGGCTGTATTGGAGGGGCTGGTCGGAGGCTCCAAGTTTTTGGATGGACGGACTCAGTGTCGGCTGTGGTCGGCTGCTTCCAAGGCATCGGCAAGTTGACGGTGCCTGGAGGTTTATGGCAGGGAGTTTCTCCCTTTTGCCGCCTGCTATCAGGGACTCGGGAGTTGATCGACTCAGGGACTTTGAGACTTTTTTTTACAGTGCCCATGGTTTGTTCTTTATCAAATTATGGTATTGCTTTGCACTGCTGTAACTATATGTTATAATTATGTGATTCTGTCAGTGTTAGTCTTTGGTTTGTCCTGTTTTCTGTGATATCACTCTGGAGAAACATTGTATCATTTCTTAATGCACGTATGCATTTCTAAATGACAATAAAAGAGGACTGAGTGTTCTCATTATCTAATTCTAGAGAATCCAATCTCCCAACATCTCTCACTATAAACCTCTGCTCTAGTCTCAAAAATTTATGGACACTTTCTTAACCGTGCAATGCTCTGAACCGCAGATCAAACTCTATGCTCACCACTCGACTATGGTCTCAGTCTTTAATTTCTCACCATCACTTAGTACATTTTTGTCTCTATTCATATTCTTCCTTTTCTGAAAAAAACATTCTAAATAGATTTCCTCTCCCCCAATCTCAAGCTATGACAGAAGATAGTTCCAATGACCCAATCCATTTCACTTTCTCAATCTAGTCTGAAACCAGCTATCAGGCCCTTAAGAACATAAACAACATCCATTGAACTGTGCCAAGGTCCATGATGAAGCTTGTGATGATGGGGAATTGAGCAAACAGGAGATGGCTCCCTGCTGCGTCCCTCATCTAGAACACCTTTTATATTTTACTAGGATTTCCAGATCAATAAACAAAGCATCAAAATTATTTTACTTCCCTTGACTTCTCACCCAATTAAGCCAGAGTAATGGCCATATTAAATATTTCCAGAAAATGTAAAACATAATTAGAAAATACATATATCAAAATGGTTTTTGCATTCCTTAATGAACTAATCCATCATTTAAATTTATTGCTGATTGTTAAAACTTAATCTTTCAATTTCAATCCAAGTGAAATTACTTGGATGAAAAACAGTCCCAAACTGAAAGCATCTTTTTTTTTGAAGAATTCATTTTGTATAAAATTCTGTCACAAAACTGCCCTCCTTAGCACTAATCTTCAAAATGTTTCTGAAAAAAAATCCAAATGTCCTTGAGTTTTTGGGTTTGTTAAGATGTGTATGAATAAAATGTTCCATGTTCTAAAATTAAACGTTAGAGAATAAAGTTGCATGCTGTGTGTGTCCTGTGTTGTACAAATCTAGAAGGCTAACATTTTGTTGTCCCTTTAAATAATTCCACACATGCATTATCACTAAACAGCTTAAAATTCAAACATCTCAAAACAGTTTATATTCTGCTGAAAAGCAGATGTTGAGCTGGAGGGTAAAAAGATAAATAGAAAGTTGTTGAAGGAATACAAAAAAAAGCTTTTTAAAAATCTAGAAATGAGATGGAAAGGTAGAAGAATCAAAAGCTGGAATGCCTGCAGAATAGTGGTTTGAACAGTAGTAAATAAGTTGGAATGAATGACTAGTAAACTATGGACAACATGGAACAACAATTAGTGATCAGCAACCATTAAGTCAATGATAATAAATCTGACTCTGATATGCATAAGACTGGGATAAACCAGTAAGGCAAATTGTGGTAAATTTTGGAAAATTGAGTGCGAAAGCAAGGATTATTAATTTAAATTTTCTTAAATAATTGCAAACATATAACTTATGAAGTCATTTTTACATTTGAGACATCATATTTTTAGATATATTGAATGTCTTTAATATGTTGTGGACAACGAAATGCTGAGGGGTGCCCAGTACAATTTTTCAATAGCTTGAGCTTTGTTTTGGTTATGCATAATGTGAAAATAGGCCTTGCCCTTTGTGGAGAATAGGAAGGGTTGTTCTTACCTTGTGGCTTCCTACCCTTTGACCTTCTTGATGCATAGTCTGGGTCTATATGGGAGGTATCAAGATTGTGAGTAGTTCTCAGAATGGGTCCCAGATGGTCTGATATTTCCATTTAGAGTTCACACTTAGCCCCATTAAGATTGGAATACATTCATGTTTGTATGGAAAGAATAATGTCCTCCCAGCCTCTTACTCAGGGCCAAAAGGAGATCATTATGGCAGTCAATCTGGAAAACCAGGTGAATATTGATAAGGAGGGAATTGATTTTTGAGCAAATGAGAGTGGAGGAGCAGCAAATAGAAATTAGTTTACAAAAGTTATAGGTTTGTTTCAATAGCAACCAAGAGTATATTGCTTTTGCACATTTAGAATTAGTCTTGAACTGTACAAATCTACCATTACAACAGAACATGCACCAATGTTAACATATGAATTTATTTAACAACTTGGGCTTATCAAGTTGAAGTTGCTAATTATTGTCTTTGAAGTTCTAATTGTCTTCCTGTCAAGTGTATGCTAATAGACTAAGCAAAATAAAAGGCTTCATCTCTTACCAGTCTCTTCAAAATTCTGAATTTCTTCATGAAAAAAATCCCGTTCAGCTTTAAAAATCACCGTGTGTATAATATTTCATAAAAAATTGTTACCTTGGCTATGCTTTTGCTGCTAGAAAGTGTGCAAAAAAAAAAGAACTGGGAATGATTTATCATTATGCCACCAATTCCTTGTCCTTGGGTCCAAGGGACAGATAATTCTTGGTTGTGTCAGTTTGAGAGCACTCTTGCAGTAAAGTCTGTGGAGATTGAGTCACTGAATATGCTCAAGCGGATACAGACACATTTTTAGATAGTAAGAGAATCAAGGAAAGTGGAAGAAAGCCAATATTAAATTAGGCATGATCTTGTTGATCTGCAGTTCAGGCTTAAGGGGATGCATAACCTATTTTGTGTATGCTAAAACATTGCTGCAGAACCACCATTCCTGCACGTTCTCTGACCCTATCATTGTTGATAATGGAACAGTTTTAAGAAAAGTAACTTAGAAATTCTGGTCACAGCAATGTTGCTGTAAGAAATAGAAGCAGAATTAGGCCATTTGGCCTGGTGAGTCTGCTCCACCATTCCACTACGGCTGATTTATTAACCCTCTCAAACTCATTATCCTGCCTTCTCCCTGTAACCTTTGACACTCTTACGAACCAAGAACTTATCAATCCCTGCTTTAAATATACCCAATGGCTTGGCCTCCACAGCTGTCTGTGGCAATATATTCCACAGATTCACCACCTTCTGCCTATAGAAATTCCTCCTTATCTCTGTTCAAAGCCAGACCTAAAAGCTAAGGGTGATGTGAACATTTCTGCATCTAACATAACCCAACATTGCATCAGGGAGCTGTAGTGGAACAGAGGTCTTTGAGGTTCTATGTTGTGACTGAACTTATTGAACTTCAGCTTCATGCTCCTTACTGGATCCTTTAACCCAGCTAGCTCATTACCTCATACTAATTGTTTACTATTTCTTCTTAAATCAAATAATTTAAGCATATTATGATAGCAAAACAGTTGTTCTTAGAATCACAATATTGTACCAATATGGTTTCCTTCAGGTCACTTCAACAGCAATGACACATTGATTGTTTAACAAGACAAAAAGGTCAATAATTGAGAGGAAAGGCATTTTTAAATACAATTTGGCACTTCTCAGCACCATAGTCTTAGCATGTAGCTGATTTCATGGCACACGTTCCCAAAATTATATGCTGCTTTAACAAGTCTGGCTGAAAATCTGTTCTAGTCAGCTTGAAAGATGTCCAGAGAGCAATCCTGCTTCATAAATAATAGCCAGTTCTTGTCAGCTGCTGCAGACATTGAAGTATAGTAACATGTTTTTCGAGCAGATGGAACAGCTCTTCTCTGCTGTGATCTGGCTTATAAACTTCCTCTTCAGTGGTATGTTTTTCATCAACCTTCCTTCATTCAAGAGTCCTTTCACTTGTCCTCCAACAGTTAGCAGTAGTGCCTGGATCTAATAATTTACTCGTCTCCATTTACAGGAGATTATACAATGATGTGAATTTTACAGTGAAAGAATCCAAACTGATATCAAGAGGTTATAGTTTAAAAGCCTTGGCAAGAGCAAGCTTTGATATTAGTTTCTCTTTTCTCCCTCAGATCAAGAAGGAAAACTAACTGATACTTACCAGTGGCTCTGTGAAAATGATCAAAAAAAGTGTATGAGCCTGGACGAAAGTTACCATATTCTTCTCCCACTTGGAGAGAGAACCTGAATTTAATTTAGTACCTTGTTACTGAAAAGCCAGTTGAGGGACTAATAAAATTCACAGTACCCCCCATTTGATTTCAGACCAGGGCATTAGATAATACATTCCACCTTAAGCAGTGAGCAGTCCACCTTGTTAAGTACAGTGAGATTTTCCAAGCTACTGTTTGCTCATCAGCAATGGAAGTGGTGCTTTCATTTCAATCACCTGTCTAGCTACATTATTGCACAGGAAAGTCTTTGTTCACTTGCTTCATGACCATGAGTATTCAAAACAATCTTCTACTTACTAACATGCAAGTAAATACAGTATGTTCTAAAACTATATGTAGTACTCCAAGTGTGGCTTCAACAAAGCCTTATGCAGTCTTACTACTTTGGCAATCCAGTTCCCTTGGAATAAAGTCCATTTAGTCTTTCCTACTCACTTGCTCTAACAACATGTTAAATCTATGTTTCATGTGTGAGGACACCCAAATCTCTCTGTACAGCAGACTATTGTGTCAACACTGTCCTCATAAATATATTTGTATTTGTACTTATTTTATTTTTTTTACATCCAAGGGAGTGAAAATCTCCCTCACAATGTGCAAGCAATAAAGTGGGGAAGTGTCGGAGGATATTGCCCAAACACCAAGATTGTGTACATAATTGTTTTATGTACATGTATGTGTCATCAGATACACAATCAATCAATATACGGTCAGATATGCAATCAGATCAATGTGTATTGATAGATCTGATAGCCTGTTGGTCCTGGCCTTAATGCTGCGGTACCATTTGCCAGGCGGTAGCAGCTGAAACAGTTTGTGGTTGGGGTGGCTGGAGTCCCTGATAATCCTCTGGGCCTTTTTTACGCACCTGCTTCTGTAAATGTCCTGACTAGAGGTAAGTTCACATCTACAGATGCGCTGGGCTGCCCGCATCACTCTCTGCAGTGCCTTGCAATTGAGGCCCTGCGATTCCTTATCTATGTTTGTATTGTCTGAAAAATTGGATTCTTCATCTAAGTCATTAATATAGTTCGCAAGCAGTTGAGAATTCAGCACTAATCTTATGCATTCCACTAATTACAACTAGCCAACTTGAAAATGACCTCTTTAATCCTCTGTTTTCTGCAAGAGAGCCAACTCTCTATTCAAAGCTCTTGTTTTGTGCAATAGACTTTCATGTGGCATTTAATGAGATGCTTTTGGAGAATCAAGTTTACATTATGTACTGGCTTTCCATTATCCACCCTGTTGGGTGTATCTCTGAAGAACTCATAACAAATATGATTTGCTCTTCACAAAACCACTTGACTCTGAACTACTTTATGATTTTCTATAGGTTCTGCTCTTACTTCATTAGTAATGGGTATCACCATTTTCAAATGACTGACATTATGATTACTGGTCTAAACTTTCTATCCTTCCGTGCTATTGAATTACAGCGTTACAGTTTTATAAGTTTTCCAATGTACTGGGAACTTTCCAAAATTCAGGGAATCCAATGCATCCACTATCTTCTCCTTTCCTTTTGCTCTCTGATTTTCTACCTTTATTGGGCTGGTTTTCAGAACTTCTACTATTATGACAGAGATATATATTTTTTGCAAATCTCTGCCATTTATTTCCCATTAATAATTCCCAGTCTCATCCTCTTAATGACAAACATTTACTTTAGTTGCCCTCTTACTTCAATCATGTCAGTGGAAGCTCTTAGCTTTTATATATTGCTTGCTAGCTTACTCTCAACCTATTTTTTTCTTCAAGTGATTTTTTTTCCCAATCACCTTTTGTTGTCTTCTAAAATTTCCATAATATTCTGGCTGACCACTAAACTTTGGACAACGTATGTATTTTCCCCTTAATTTCTGTAGTTAGTTACAGAGGTGTTGTTCATTTTAGAGTTATTAATATATCTTTATGGATAATATATTTGGTGAGTACTATAAAACATCTCTTTAAATGTCTGCATTTGCATCTCTATTTTCACAGTTCACTTCACCGATTCTACTTCATATCATTGCATTCACCTTTAACATTAGGTTAAGAGTTAGGTTTTATTTTTCATTCACAAACTAAATGTGACCCTGGTAGGGTCCACAATGTGTCGATCTAAGCATCCCAACTCCCCTTTATGAACACATCCTCAAGAAGTTCAATCTCATCCACCACACAAAGGATTACTTGAACAGACTTCTGTCACTGATTTAAACATCTAATCTCTTCATTCATTGTTGCATTGGATCTACAATGTGTGCTGTCTAAAATAACTTGTGCAAAAACACATCATGTTTACTTCTTTGACTGGCTTTTAACAGATGAGAATAATTAAAGCATCAAGGATAAGAGAAGATTGGCGCACTGAAAATATCAGCACTTTAAAGTACCAAAGTTGTAGGAAAAAGACTTGCAATTTTATGGCATTTCCTTTGAAAATGCTCCAAAGCACAGCTAAGTACTTTTCTCTAAGTACCAATTTGTTTACATCAAGCTCCCACACACAAAAAGATGATGTCCAGAACATCCAATTTTCACGTGATATTTGATGAGGGATAACTATTGACCATGACACCGCAGTTACCTGCTCCATTTTATGTAGCACTATATTAAAACATTCAGGACAGCATTGGCCTAAATCTTCCATCTACTCTTCCAATCCTGATGGAGACCCATCCACTTCCCTCCAGATGATGCCCAACTTGCTGACTTCCTCCAGCAGCTTGTTTTTTCTTCAAGATGCCAACATCTGCAATCACTTAGGTCTCCAGCCTATTACACAACATCTTCTCAAACACTTTACAAGTCCCTTTGTGCTACATGAACCAAATTACTTTCATCAATACTCTGTTACTATATCAAAAATACAAATTAGGTTAGTTAAATAAAATTTGATATTTGCAAATCCAGTGCCCAATAATTAAAACATTTTATTTTCAGTGTTTTAATTTCACTCTTAATTACTGCTTCTAAAAGCTTCCCCATTACAGAGATAAATTGACTGGATTGTCTCAACCCTGAAAATCTCTTTGAATGAAACTGCAGTATTAGTAATTTTCCATTTCACTGTCAATATCACTCTTTTATTAATCCTTACTCCATCCAGTATTCTAATTCCTGTCTTCTTTTTAAATGGAGTTATGACACCTTTTCCATGATAGCACCAGATGTCACGTACTTATTTAGTCCCTCAATATTAATATTTATAAATCTTTCATATTAGCCACTGGTTTCATTATCACTTTGCATGTTTTTTTTCCACTTCCCCTCTGAGAATTGTTTAATATATAATCTGATTCAAACTTTTATTATCAATCTAACAGCGTAGTGGAACGGATGGGCTTAGTCGCCTTATTCATTACTTCATCTCCTGGAATGAGATCATTTTCTTACTCTTTCTAATTTTCATTAATTCAGGAATCCTGAACTTGCTTTACCTTTTGCTTGGTGGGAATAACTTAAGCTGGACCTGAATAACCTTGGCTTTAAAGGCTGCCTAGTTGCAGTTTATTTATCAAGATCCAACACAGACTAGGGAACCGCGTTATTGAGCAGTTTTGTCCATCCGTAACAGGCAAGCTTTCCCAGTGGCCAGCCATTTTAATTCCACACTCCATTCCCATCCCTAAGCCTCCTCCACTGCCACGATGAGGCACTATAAGGTTAGCGGAGCAACAGCTGATATTCCGTCTGTCTCTAACCTGACAGCATGAACATTAACTTCCCCAGCTTCTGTTAATTTCTCCCCTTCACCTTCTCTCATTTTTTATTCCCCATTCTAGCTCCCCTCTTACTCCTCCTCTTCTCCTCACCTGCCCATCAACTTGCTCTGGTTCCCTTTCTCCTTTCCTTGGTCCACCCTCCTTTCCGGATTCCTTCTTCAGCCCTTTACCTTTTCCACCTATCACCTCCCAGCTTCTCACTTCATCACCCCTCCTCCACCTACCTATCCTCCTTTTCACTTGGCTTCACGTATCATTGCCAGCTTGACCTCCTCCCCCCCGCCAACTGCATATTCTTCTTCCCCGTCACTGTTCCTTCCCAGTCCTGATGAAGGGTCTCAGCCAAAATATCAAATGTTTATTCCTCTCCATAGATGCTGCCTGACCTGTTGAGTTCCTCCAGCATTTTGAGTGTTACTCTGAATAGTTCAGCTTAGTAGCTGGAGAGAGCTAAAGGAATAATGATTTGCTCAGAACAGCAAAAAGAAAAAAAAAACTACAAAAGTAGCATATTCAAAATGTATCACAGATCACTGTCAAGTGATAATTACTGTAGCATGCCAAATAGGCAAGAAAACTATCACTACAAACTTATGCAATATTTAACATACTCTAGTTGAAATTTTAACATCTATTCTTAACACCTACCAGTATATGCAGTAGAAGCACAATTATCTGTATTTCCATTGTCCTGGTGTCTGATTATCTGCAGAAATTTTTGCAAGGGTTGACATTTCATTTTACACTAATCAGCAAAATATAATTCAACATTTGAACTTATTTTTCAGATGAGGGTCTTTGATCTTATTGTTATTTGTTTTCACAGTACTGTACCTAGTGGAATTTCCTATCCATGAAATGCTGATCTTTGACTTTGGGCCAAGAGATGCACAAAAATTTAGACTTTTGAGTCCAGAAGACTAGCAGTATTTTTTTAAGATTTTACTGCTAAAATGAAGTGATTCTTATCTGCTGAAGCTGGGCACTACATGTCTCAATAATCAAATTGTTTTCAGGTTGAATCTCACCATCCTGGAAATTTGTCTGGGCACTTCTGACTGTAATTCACCCTTGTAGTGATGATACTCCCTGCGTCAATTGTTGTTGGCCATTGCCAGAACAAACATGCTTTCAAAGCATTATTCTCTCAGAATCAGGATCATGTTTGTTATCATTTATATACAGCATGAGATTTGTTTCTTTGTGGCGATAGTACAGTGCAATACATAAAGATATTCTGACTGGCTGCATCACCACCATGGTGTGGAGGCACCAGTGCACTGGACCAGTAAGAGCTGCAGAGAGTTGTAGATTCAGCCATAGCACTAGCCTCCTCACCAATACGAACATATAAAATATACATAAATAGTAAAATAGTGAGATAGTGTTCATGGACCATATAGAAACTATGATGGCAGAGGGAAAGAAGCTGTTCCTAAATTGTTGGATATACGTACAGGCTCCTGTACCTCCTCTCTGATGGTCGTAATGAGAAGGGGGCATATTCTGGACAGTAACAGTCAGTTCTTCTTGATGGATGCCACCTTCTTGAGGCATCACGTTTTGAAGATCTCCTCAATGATGGGGAGACTAGTGCCCACGACGAAGCTGGCTGAGTCTACAACCCTCTGCAGCTTTTACTGACCCTGAGCACTGGCGCCTCCATACCATGCTGGTGATGCAACCAGTCAGGATACTCTCCACAGTGCATCTGTAGAAATTTCCTAGAGACTTTGGTGATAGACAAAATCTCATCAACTCCAAATGACATATAGCCACTGGTATACCTTCTTCATAATTGCATCAATATGTTATGTCTAGTATAGATCCTCAGAGATGTTGACACCCAGGAACTTGCAACTGCTCACTCTTTCCATTGCTGACCCCTCAATGATGACAAATGTGTTCTCCTGCTTGTCCTTCCTGAAGTCCACAATCTGTTCCTTGATCTTACTGGCACTGAGTTAAGGTTGTTGCAACAACACTCTACTAGTTCACTGTAATTCTTCTAGTTCCTCCAGTCAAAGAGGGCTTCCTGAGCAGATCTGAGCCTAATGATGGAAACTCAACCCAAGACTTTGATCTCTGAACCACTACCTCAACAGTTTTGATCTTTAGTCACCAACATTACCAATCTCTCTCATTTCAGGCTTCTTCCCCCTGGTCCCAATAAAGCATTTGACTACAGGCCCTCTCTGGTTCCCACTCTAGATGCAGATTTGTAGACATTTCCTTTACCTGCATATGAAAGAATAAGTGTAAAAGGTCATAGCTGGTACCAACAACAATTCATGGGGAAATTCATTATTTTGCATTGACAAGCCCATATAAATCAAAACACAATAACCCTTTGTGTGTATTTAAATGGTGCTGATCAATTTCTAGTCTATCAAACTATTCTAACTGAAGAGGGTTTCAGTAGCTTTTAATTAAAAGTGGCAATACATTGATGCTTAAACTGGTACAGTGAAATGAATCAAGAACCAAACTAAACTAAATAAATGTTTGCAAAATGAATAAATTTACAATCATATTTGGAAAAAAAGAGGTGCAAATTTGTTCGGGAAGTAAATATGTTGTCTATTACTTTCCAGCTTTCAGATTGGAAAATTCTGTAAATATGAATGAAATATTCTTTGTAGCGTGAGCACAGCGCCTTGAAATACTTTATCATTTATCTATCCTGGTTAGGTGATCCATGAAATTTTCCAGTGGTAAAGAATAAGAGCAGAACTACAATCTTCTGGTATTTCATTCATTAATAAGTGCTCCATTTAACAAAATCAACATAAGTGGAGTAGCATTCCATTTGCGATTGACTACTAAATACCAAGGAACTCTTAAGTACTAGAAGACATTTTGTTTATTTCAATTAGTGCAAAATTCCAAAGCTACGTTAGACTTGACATCCACCATGTAAATTATTCCTACATTATATATATTACCTTATAGCCCATATTAAGTACTCAGGATTTACCCAACAAGATACATAATTTATCAGGTTGCAGTTTCTATAAACAGGGGGAAATATTTTGATTGAAATCTTTGACTATACTGTATACTTTGTATTATCTGAGTTAGTATGGTCCAATCTAACTGTTAATTCTGTTACAATAAAATGGAAACATAATATTGTGTCGTGCAACTTGAAGTGCATAGTTTGAAAATTGACAGACCATCATTCTTGTCCATTCTCATCGTGTTTTCTTTTTTGATGCCTCAGTAACAGTAGGAGGAGATGGATTGACTAAATCAGTTTATACTGCTACACTCTGTTTATTTCTCGTTGGCTTGAGTTGATAAAACTAAGTTTTGTAGCTTCAAAACATAAGATTAATTCAAAGGAAGACACGTGAGTCCGAAATATGAGACTAACTTTGAGTTTACTCTAAGTGAGATGCGCACGTATCATGTGGTAGAATGATGTATACAATTCGCATATTTATACATATAACGTAATGATTTAAACTAATAAGAATGCTTAATCAAAAATACAGCATATATAGAAAATACACACAAAATTACTCAAATATTAAATACACATCACTCCTCCCTGCTTAGCTATAAATTCCAACTCAATACATAATGCATCTCAACTATATACATATTCTATCATACAACTACAATACACAGGTGTCAAAAAGGTTGTTGTGACGCCTCTAGTATGGGAATGCAGTGGGCAGGGCTTGTCGCTCTCTCTTTCAGCTTCCACCACTGGCTAGCAGTCTTGTGAAAAGGAGAGCTGAATGCACAAGTGTCTCCCTGCCCCTCCAACAGCAAGCCTCATGCAGTGCCTCCTCACTGGCAACACAGAGAACCTGAACTCCTTTCGACTCAGGCTGAACTACAGAGGACGGTCAGGAGGTCTGGTCCCTGCATATGTAGTACAGAGGTCCACCGGTGTGTGGCCATGCCCTGGTGCTCATGAACCAGATCTCCAGCTATGGGTAAATAGCCCCAATGTCTTGTGAGCAGCCTTGGGACAGACAAAGGCTATGGGAGTAAACCCAGACAGCAAATCCAGAGTGGAGCCCCAAGGCAACTGGATGTCTTTGAACATCCTTCCAGCAGCTCCTGCAGCCAAGCTAGTGCCAAACATATTGCTTCATAAGCTTTCCTTTGGACTATACTTGTGAGGCTGAGAGGACCCTGATGACTGGGCATCTCAGGATCTCCATAGCTTCAGCCCAGGCTTGTGATGATGATGATCATCATCACCCACTGTCCTTCAAGACAGACGGATACCAACCAGTACGTATACAGACATCCACAGCATAGACTTTAAATTGTTCCATTCAGGCTGGAAGATTTAATCGCTGTGGAGAGTCTCTTACTCACGTGGATAATGTCTTTCCTGACAAGGGGGTCACTCTGCTTGCTAGATGAGACTTGTGGCTGTGAAAGCAGTTTCAGATTCTGGGGCCTCCTCTGTGGTGGTTATAGAAGTTGACTGAGACTGCAAGAAGTGGTTCTGATAGTGATAGCCACCTTTCTTCTTCTTCCTTTTTCTTGGGAAGGTGCACTTAGTTCACTGGAGAATTCTCTTATGAATCCTTCTCTTGCTCCCTTTATGATCTGATCTCTCCTTTTCTCATCCACAATATTAACAAAAATGGAATACTCTACTTTTGTATCTCCATTAACTCCTTTCTTTATGGCATTCCATTCATCCAGCTGGGCTTTTGCCTTTGCATTTGCTTTTACAAGCAGCTTTTTGTCTCCTATTTGAAGTTCATGCAATGACCTTAACACACACAAAGCAGATTCAGATTCTTTATACTCCCAAAAGCTGAACGCTTGAAACGTCCTTGAACTCCCTTCCAGCTTAGAACCAAGTCACATTTCACAAGTAACTGCCTGATTAACATACCAGGAACTTTCTCAGATACGTTGCTACAAAAACTGTTAAGAGTCTGACCTATGCTTTTGTCACTTTCACGATTTCTCTGAGCAGCATGGCCCTTACTTGGTCCAATATGCTTTCCAACCAGAGGCACAGAGGTTGGCAACAACACCTGTTTGCCCTCTCTGGGGAGCAGTTTACGGTGTACAACATGGAGACAGCTGTAGCATCATCTGGTATCTTTCTTAACTTGATATCTTATGGCTTCATTGCAAGGGATGTAGCATGCAAATAGTAGATGGATCTTCAATCAACTTGTAGTGGTCTTAGCCAATCATGCCCCCACACTGCTGGTCCTCCTGTTTTTACAACATACACACTCAATGTGGCTTGTTGGTTGTTGTATTCCACTGTTACGAATGACTTTCCCACAAGAATGCTCTCTTCTCCAGTATAAGTTCTTAGTTGGATATCTGTAGGCTTCAATTCAGTATCTTTGAAATATTGTTCAAACTCATTTTGTGGAATGACTGGAAGAGCCGAGCTGGTGTCTAATTCCATTTTAATTAATTTGCTATTCACCTCTGGCATAAGTAATATTGCTGGTCTCTTGTTAACCTTGACATTGTAAATCAGAAGGCTACACAGTCCTGCTTCACTCTCATTATTATCAGACTTTTCAGCAGCATGCAGACCAGTGCTCTTTTTGAAACTGTAACTTGTCTTTTTAGCTTTTTCTTTTCCCTGTGCAGTCCATTTATGCTCCTTGGATGCATCCTACTTCGTTGCATTTTCTGCAAGTTTCTCCTTGAAACCTGTATTTATTTAGTGAATGTGAGCCCCTGCCACAATGGTAACACAATTTGTTCAGCCAGGCTAGTTTCTGTCTAGTCACTGCAATTTTGTTCATGCTCAATTTCATTCCTGACTACAACTCAATTGTGCCTCTGTCTGCAGTTTCCATTGAAACAGCAATTTCAACTGCTCTTTTAAAAGGGAGTAATGCTTCAGTTAGGAGCCGTTTTTGAATGCTTTCTTGTAAAATTCCACAAACCAAATGATCTCACAGTGCATCATTAAGCCCAATAGTGAAAAAGACAATGCTCAATCTCTTCAATTCAGCCACAAAGGTTTAAATGGACCCAGATCTTTTTCTTATTCTGCTCATGAAACCTAAAATGTTCTGCAATCAACAATAGCTTCAGTTCTAATTGTTCCTGTATTACTTTGACAATATCAGCAAAGCTCATTTTTGATGGTTTGGTTGGAGCAGTTAAACTTCAAAGCAAACTGTATGTCTTTAAACTGAATGCACTCTGCAAAATTGGTACTTGTTTCATTCTCATTGGCTATTTCATTGGCTCCAAAATATTGCTGAATTAGCTGGGTATACATGAGCCAGTTACCTGTTGCGTAATCAAGCTCATCAATCTCTCTGATGTCGCCTGACATTTCTGCTTTTATTTATGATTATTATCACCCAATACTCACTTGTTATGAACTTCTGAATTCCTCTACTTTCTGCCTTTTTAAAAAACTGGACAGTAGGCATGTGTTGGGCTGCGTTTTTTAAACAAAAATCAAACATCATGTTATGTTTTAACAGATCAGTAGCTGTCTCTGGTTCGTTTTAAAAATACCTCATCGCCAATGTTATGTTTTGTAACATAAAACTAATTCAAAGGAAGATATGGGAGTCTGAAATGTGAGTCTAACTTCGAGTTTACTTTAAGTGAGGTGCGCACCTATCACGTAGTAGCATGATGATGTATGCAATTCATGTAATTATACACATAATTTGTAACAAATTATTTAAACAAATAAAAATGCTTAATCAATCAAAAACTATTAATGTTGTTTTAGTGTCAATACATTCTCCCTGGTAGAGATGGGAAAGGGAGCTGCTTCAATATTGCCATCATGGATTTGAACAGAATTCAGATGGAGTTTACGTGCCACAAGGGTTAATTTCCCTATTTTTCATTTACATGATTTTAAATATGTTAAATTCAATTGTGGGATGTCGTCATATAGATCAAAGCAACTAAGGTGCTAGATCTGAGTTTCCAGGGTTTTGCTCTATTGATTGGACTATTGATTTGGAAACAGAAGTTTGAATCCTAATATGACAAATGAAATACAGCATTTAGGTTCTATGTAATTTAGTCACCTGCATTGGAAAGCTGCTCAGCAACTTGGTGAAAACCAATATGGATTACTAATTATCTTCAAGGAAGGAAATCCTATGCTCTTACCCAATTTGTCTTGTGTGTGAGCACCAACCAACAGATATGCTTTTCATTCAACGTTCCCTTGTAATGCACGGCAGGCCATTCAGCTCTGGGACAATTAGGGGTGACCACTGCGACCAAGACTGAAGTCGCCACATAGCAAACAAAGTAAAAATTACTGTACCTTTGTTTTACATCCATCTCTGTACGTATGCATATTCAGCTCGTGTAAATATAGCCAAATACAACATAATTACTGATGCAGCATGGAAACCTACCAGCTCTTGCGCCTTGCTGCCTGAAGAACAGTATGCTACTCAGTTCTAAAAAGGGCCTGAGAAACCTGTTGTCTAGATTAATCTTGGTCACATCTATGTAAATATTTACTTTCCAAATGGCGTCAATCATTAAAACCAGGCTATATGGGAAGACGTGAAAGCCTTTTAAAAATCACATTATCTTTAGCACCATTTTCCCCCCTAAATTGTGCTTGTTAAAATTAGCTCAATGGGACATTTACTATATCAATAATTAAGGCTTTAGCCCTTCTCCTGGGTCTTTTTCATGTTATCCTAAGACGACTGGTAACTTACACTGGCATTTTGTCTAACTGTTGGCATTAGATCTATTTCTGCAGATCTGTAGATCTATCTCTGTGCTCACCTGGGGAGTTTTCAGTTGTTATTAGTTACACTAACTATTATTGGTCATCACTATTTGATTATCTATTGTTGCAACTTATTGATCAAACATTTCATCTTTGCAGAAATTTCTTTATTATTTTTAGCAGCTATATAGAATAATATGAATTTTATATGCCAAAAATAAGATAAATGAGAGCTGCAATATTTCAGTAAATATTAGCTAACTACACAATAAAGAGCTAAACTGAGCCAGTTTATCTGAAACAAATAATTATATATAGAATATAACAACACTAAATTTATAATCAATGTTATCAAGCATCTGATGTGGTTTAATCTAGATTTTAAAATCAAATGTTTCTGATAAAAGTTCTATATTATCTTTACAGACAAAGGGGAGAAAAGTATAATTGTGATAATAGATTCAAATCCTCTCACTTTCATATTTCAATTGCATTCCAAGTACAGTACAGGGAACAGGTTTGAGAATGAGGGTTATGTTCATGTTGGAAAAGGACAAGGGCAGTTAAGGTGCAAGTGGACAGCTGAAGTTCAAAAGAATTAGGGTTTAAATTTTAGATTTTAAAAGTGAAACATCTTAAATTGTCAAACATATTTTAAAAACTTACCAAATCTTTGGGAGTGGAACTGCTCATATGAAAGAGTAAAAGACTAATTCCTGATATGCAGCTTAATAAGACTTATAGATATTGGCATAAAAGCACACCCTGAAAATATACCCTGTAGTATAAAATTAATGCAGTGCACTCATAAGCATGGAAGCACACTTGTGAAATTGGTTGTAACTGTACTAAGTGATAATTAGCCCAGCATATACAAATAAAGTTGATCAAGCAATTTATCTATGTCCAAAATATTTTTAATAATCCCAATTCTAGTTCACCCCAATAATCATATTCAAAGGAAAACAAAAATGAATAATTAATTGCACTGTTTCAGTCTCCCCTCCCATGAGCCCATGTTGCCCAATGAACCCATGTGACCAAACAACACACTAACCTATATGTCTATGGAATGTAGGAATAAAATGGAGCATCTGGAGGGAAACAATGTGGTCACAGGGAGAACATACAAACTCCTTACAAACAGAGACAGAACTGAATCCAAGTCACTGGTACAGTAAAAGCGTTATGCTAACTGCTACACTACAGTGCTACCCCCTCCCTCACTTATTTGAACAATATTATTGGTATACTGTACACTGAGTTAAGCATTATTTTGTACTTTTAAAACCAATTTCATGTGTATACATCTATGCTTATGGGCTTACTGAATTACCCTTCCTTAGCTGGGCATACATTTATTACCAGATCGTTTGATTATCCTAAATACTAAACAGCATCTTCAATATATGAAAGGATTTTAATCACTTTAAGATTTAGTACAATATATTATCTGTTGCCAGTTTCTCTGAATAGTGCAAAGCCCTGCTAGTGATGAATGTGAGCAGTCTAGCTAGTCATTTAAGACTTTTGGAGATGAGTGATCCAACTCACATCTGCTAGATTCCTTCTTGATAAAAAGTAGTCTGGTTGACGTTGCACTGATTTGACTTACTGTCCTTGGTTTTTCTGCCTGGTCTGTTTTTGATCCTAATCATAACACATTCTTAGTGTTTGAAGACACAGAACTCCAGATTAACCTTTTCATTCCCTATTTATATATTATCTATTTCTACTAAAGAGAACTATTTTTATCCAATGCAAGGGCAGGTAAGATTGCGACCATTTGAACATTGTCATCCAATCTTCTTCAATAAGAAAATGACAACTTGGAAAATATTCACATACTTCGAAAATATCAGGCAGATTTTTATCCTGGTGATAATTTGAGACACTCAGGATAAATTGCTTTATTCAAACTACTTCTGTAAGTATGCCTAGTTGGTTCATGCCATATGTTAAAAAAAACTATCGAATCTCCTTTATGCAAAAGGACCATCTCATACAACTCTACTGTACATGTTCAGATATACGACCAGCAATGTGAAATACACTGAACAACAGGAATTCTGAAGATGCTGGAAATTCAAGCAACACACATAAAAGTTGCTGGTGAACGCAGCAGGCCAGGCAGCATCTCTAGGAAGAGGTGCAGTCCACGTTTCAGGCCGAGACTCTTCGTCAGGACTCATAAAAGTTGCTGGTGAATTGACATTCAATAATTTAAATCAAACTGGAGGATGAGGTGGTTAATGTTTGCTGCATACATTCTGGCAGAGCTTTTGACTTGCATAACTCAACATGGAAAGGATTACTGCAAGAAATCATTAATAAATTAAATTCTAAGAAAAAACATTTTCTTTCATAAGACAAGAAGTCTGTAAGTTAACCCAGCTGATTACTGATGATACAAACATAGCTAAGCAAGCTATGTACAGGATATAATTGGCTATAAAGGAATGCAGATAGTAGGCTAAGATGTGGTAAGTGGAACATAATGAGTAATAGCAATGTTCTGCCAAAGGCTCTCAGCCCGAAATGTCGACTGTACTTTTTTCCATAGATGCTGCCTGGCCTGCTGAGTTCTGCCAGCATTTTGTGTGTGTTGCTTGGATATCTAGCATGTGCAGATTTTCTCTTGTTAGCAATATTTTTATTAATTTTTCCTGGCAAAATAGCTGAATTCTGAGATGCAGAAGGATCTGGAAGTCTAAGTGCATAATTTGTGAAAGGCTAACACGCAAGTATGGCAAGTAATTTGGAAAGCTAAAAGAATGTTACCATCAAGAGCTATGTTTTTACATAGAATAAAAGGTGAAGGATTTCAATTTTGCAAAGACTTTGCCTGGCAAAAACAAATAAAACATTCCTGTGGTTTCAAAACATATGTGTATATAATTTAATATGCATTTTTGAAACAAATTGGTCCTGGTCTATTCTTATGTTTTTGATCTTCATACCAGATTATGTACTGGAGGAAGAAGAATGAGGTCACCTCGTGCCTATGTATCACTGTGTCCTGATATCAAGTTACATAACAGTAAGATAGCTAAATATAAATCAGAAACTTATTTAAAACTGAATGTTCTTACATTAAAAAAAACATTTAAAGCTTCACAAAACTATGCATAATAAAAAATAAAAATTCAATATTGCTGCTCTTGTAGTGCATATGTATTTTCAAAAAAGTGCAGCTATTTTCACTCTTGCACAAATGGAAAAGAAAATTTTTGAAACTTTTGCAACAAATGTTACAAAAATGCAGTCAGACGCTCACCTACTAAATTTACAATACTGCTGTTCATGACCATTCGTTACAGGACACCAGTAATAGCATGCTATAAGACTACAGAAGCATTATTGTACATGATTATATTCTGGCTTGTTATCTAGTCCACACGTGTTTCGTTTTTACTGTGTACTGTACCAGCAGCTCATGGTCGAAATGACAATAAACTTGACTTGACTTGACGACGTGTACACTCCTAGTTGTCAACCATAAATGTGTATTTTGATTATTTAAGCTTCTTTATTCAACACATTTAGGCTTAGTGAAAAGCTAAACAACCTACAGCTCAAGATTTGTTAACTCAGTTTAAATTAAGGGTCAAATTTTGGAAATGTTTCAAGTTATTTGATTTATCCAATTTGGGTCATTTCTCTCAAAATGGGAATGCCATGTAGTTTCAATACAATGCCAATGACCCAGGTTCAATTCCTGTCACTTTAAGTAGTTTGTACACTCCCCCCCTGACTGTGTGAATTTCCCCCCATACCACCAAAACGTACGGGTTAATAGTCACATGGGTGTTATTAAGCATTTCAGGCTCTTTGGGCCAGAAAGGCCTGTTACTGTACAATTTCTCTCAATAAAACATCACTTGTGGTGCAATCAATGAGACTTTCAGATAAATATATAGTCTTAAGCAGTTATGTGTTTGCCTGCTTGGTTTTCATCAGACAGCAAGAGTTAAAATGAATTAGTCATTTTACTTTTCTTCAATACTTGCATTCCATTTGTTGCCTTGTACATTCAGACAGACAATGTACTGTATATTACGTAAAAAGATAGATAGAGATTATATTTTTGCCAGTAATTTGCAGATGTGGAGCACACACCACATTCAAAACATCAATGTTAAGCTAATGAATGTTAATATCTTAAACATATCTACTACAATTTATAAATCTTCAATCCAGAAATACTACAAAAACTGTATGATGTTTAGATAAATGTTTAGACAAATGAAAACTACACAATGCACTCCTGAATCCCTATTAAACTTGAACTATTCACAAGTGGTCCAAATCTTGGTTTTACAAATTTTATAGTATTTAACAGACTTCCGTTTGTAAAGTTTTATAGAACCACATGCCTAAGTAAAATATAATTTGACAATATATCACAAACATGAACATAATAGAAATTCTTTCATAAGGCAATGGAAACAAACATAAATTCTGAATATAATTTATTTTATTAAATTCTATAAAGGAATCGTGAATAAGCATTTGAATTTTCTATGATTTAGTATCAGAAACCATACTGTTTCATGTTTTCCATACAGTTGGAGATGATGAAGGCTAAATTCTAATCTAACTAATCACACAGTACTGAAGAGGTTATTTGGTTACAGCAAAATCTTAAATTCTATAACAGAAATGAAACAGAATGAAATGGCTTAGAACTCAATTATAGGGGACATTCAAGACATTTCTCTCCCCTCCCCATCCTCCCCACACACACACTGAATTTAAGGAAATCCATTGTTCCATAATGATCAATTCACCCTTTTGGTGCTAGGAGAGAGTAAAAATGCGGGGTAAAGGAAACTGAAGTCCAAGAGGAGTTTTATAAAAGGACACCGGAGGCTACAGATATAAACACACTGATGTAATTAAGATTTGCGGGCAGTTACAAACGAAAACATTTGCATTCTACTGTTTTAAACATTCACTTGCCTTGTTTACCTCAAAGATAAAAACAGTAAAGCGATATACTTAAAATGACCTTGTGTGAAGCCACTGAAGCACTCAAAAGGGAATAGTTCCACTTCCTTTCTAATGTTGAACAAATAACAATTATTATTTTGAAATTCTACTCCTACGAACATGTTCTTACACATAGAGCAACTAAGCATGAATAATTATCTCAAAGGGGCAAGCAAGTGTACTGTGAGAAAGCAGAATAGTGAATATAAGTGCAACAAAAAAATCAAGAATTTAGTGCCTTGGATTCCATGACATTGGCTTTACCATGAGTACATCCTAGCTATAGAGTCAAAAAATATGTCCATGTGTTGAAGGCAGATTTTCAGCAAATCATCTTTTCCTTGGAATTTCAGCTATTCTCCTGAACATGCATTGTAATTGCACAGGAACCTAAGGAAATTTATGAAGTTCTTTTCCCTTGACAAATAAAATAATTTTAATAGCCGGGCACAAAAATAAACATGTTATCACAATAGTATGGGGGAAATATCCAGATATTCAAGGCCTGATACCTGGCAAATAACCTCTTTCACAATGTCAACAAAGCAAAGGAGATGGTTATTGACTTCAGGGGAACTCGAACCACTCACACCCCTCTACATCAGCCGCACAGTAGTGGAAACTGCAAGCAGTTTCAAACTCCTGGGAGTGCACATCTTGTACGAACTCTCATGATCCCAGAACACATTCTACACAAACAGGAAAGCTCACCAATGCCTCTACTATCTGAGGAGGCTGAAGAGAGCTGGACTATGCACATCCATACTCACATCATTCTATGGTAGAGAGCATTCTAACAAGATGCATTACTGCAAGGTATGGAAACTGCACTCTGGCAGACAGGAAGGCTCTGCAACAGACAGTGAAAATTGCTGGAACCAGCTACCCTCCATCAAGGACATATGCACAGAAAGGTGCTGGGAAAGGGCCAGTATCATCATGAAGTATCTCTCCCACCCTACTCATGGACTGTCTATCCCACTCCCATTAGGGAAGAGGCACTCAGAGACTCAAAAACAGCTACTTTCCCCAAGCAGTAAGGCTGATCAACACCTCCACCCAATAACTTACCCCTCCACACCTCCCACCACCACTACTTTATCATTTCCTGTCAGACACTCCTGTGCCTAGTGTCACTTTATGGACATGCAATCAATGTATATAACCTGTCTTATGTATTTACATTTATTGTGCTTTAATTATTGTGTTCTTTATCTCATTGTGTTTTTCTTTTTGCTACATTGGATCAGGGTAACAATAATTTCCTTCACCTTTACACTTGCGCATTGGAAATGACATCAAACAATCTTGAATATCGTATGTTCAAAATAGCAACATGGCAAAGTAACTATTTACCCTTCAACAATATGGAAAGGACTGAATATCAAGAATCATAGAATAGCCAAACAGACCATTTGGCTTATCAAATGTCTCCAACAGTCAGCTAGCTGAATATTTAAAAGTATTTTTTCCTCAAATAAATAATCCTTTGACTGCTTCGACAAAGTTCAAAGTAAATTTATTATCAAAGTAAATATATGCCACCATATACAACCCTGAGATTCGATGTTTTACAGGTATATTCAGTAAATCCAAGCCATAATAGAACCATTGAAAGACTGTAACAGTGTGCAAAAGACAACAAACTATGCAAATACAAAAGAAAAAAGAAATAACAATAATAAATAAGCAATAAATATCGAGAACATGAGTTGAAAAGTCCTTGAAAGTGAGTCGACCTTGTGGGAACATTGCAGTGATGAGGCAAGTGAAGTTCAGTGAAGTTATCTGTATAACCATATAACAACTACAGCATGGAAATAGGCCATCTCGGCCCTTCTAGTCCGTGCCGAACTCTTACTCTCAACTAGTCCCACCGACCTGCACTCAGCCCATAACCCTCCATTCCTTTCCTATCCATATAGCTATCCAATTTAACTTTAAACGACAACATCAAACCTGCCTCAACCACTTCTGCTCGATCCCCTCTGGTTTAAGAGCCCAGTGGTTGAGGGATAATAACTGTTCCTGGACTTGTTGGTGAGAGTCACGAGGCTCCTGCACCTCCTCCTTGATGGCAGCAGCGAGAAGGGAGCATGGGCTGGGTGGTGTGGGACCCTGGTGACGAACGTTGCCCTCCTGCACAGCACTCCGTATAGATACGCTCAGTGGTGGGAGGGCTTTATCCTTCATGGACTGGACTGTATCCACTACTTATAAATAATTCCTTGCAGAATTCTTATAAAGATCCTGAAATAGTTTTAAATTGCCAGCAATCATGAGAAAAGATAGGAAAGCAGGTTAATGGACTTTGTTTACAGCTGAAATGTAGAGCATATTGAGATAGTCTTCTCTTAAAAGCTTAGCAATTTTGAGTAATTTGTCTGGTTTATCAACAAGAAACATTAGGTATGTTTGTATATGGTTTCCTCAATATAAATGTTGCTTTTAGTAGTCAAGAACAGCATGTTAAGTGCAAACTATTTTGTTAATGTGTTTTTCCATTACATTAGGTTCTGTAGAGATCTGCTTTAATTTATCTTTTAAAATTCAAGGTTGACTCTAAGAAAGGAACAGCTTGCAAGAAATGAGAAATCCATTCCTGCATAAGTGTTGGAAAAACACCACAATCCCATACAAAGCAGCGTCTTGCCAGCTGGATGTCCAACTGGATGCCAAAGCACAGAATCAGAAAAGGAGTTAAATGATCACTCTGCCATGTACCAAAATAAAATGCATCATGGCACTGCTCTAATAAAGGAAGTCATAAACAACAGCACAGTGCATGTCGCAGAAGTTACAAAGATAGGCTTCAATGTTACTGATACGAAGATAACTTCCCTTGAAGTGCACTGGCTACACTAGTAAGAGAGGGAAAACAGACTTACATAAAAAAAGTAGACCATAAGATCATAATATCATAGCCATAAGAGCAGAATAAGGCCATTCGGCCTATTAAGACTGCTCCACTATTCCATTGTGGCTGATTTACTATCCCTCACAAACCCATTCTCCTGCCTTCTCCCTGTAAATCTTGATGCACTTACTAATCAAGAACCTATCAACCTCCACTTTAAATACACCCAATGACTTTGGCATCCACAGCCACGTGTGGCAATGAATTCGGAAGATTCACCACCACCCTCTGACTAAAGAAATTCCTCCTCATCTCTGTTCTAAAGGATGTCCTTCTATTCTGAGGGAGTATCCTCTAGACTCCCCACCTAAGCATCCTCTCCATGTTAACTCTTTTTTTAGGTCTTTAAATATTCATAGGTTTCAATGAAATCTCACCTCATTTTTCTAAACACCAGCTAGTACAGGTTCAAAGCCATCAAACATTCCTCATACACTGACCTTTTTATTCCTAGAATCATTTGTGAACCTCCCCTGGACCCTCTACAAGCACATTTTTTCTAAGATGAGGGGCCCAAAACTGTTTACAATACTCTGTGACGAGAATACACATAGATTAAGATGTAGCTGTCCTGTGCTGGCACCGGGGGTATCAGCAGTTGGTCTGCCACCTCTCTTCAGGAGAGGGAGAGATAAGGAGCACAGTGAAGCAGCATTTGGAGATGTTAATGAAGGAGACATAAGTCTGGGTATTGTCAAGATCGGCTCCCCCTTTGAACCCTGAACTGTTTGAAGTGATGGACAGGCGATACCCCAGCAGGGGGATAAAAAGGGACAGGTTCGCTAAGGCAAAACACACACGACACCCAAGGTAATGAGACCCTGGAAGCGGTGCGCCTCTCACAAGTCGGTGATCAGCCTTAGACGCTCAGGGTGGAAAGGCACGATCGGCGGGAACCTGGTGTGTGTCCACCCTTGCCTGGGTGCCAGGTTCAGCGCAGAGAAATGGTCGTCTGGAAACGGAGGGGTCACGGTCGGTGACCTCAGATGACATCACAAAGGGCTCGCCCGAAAGCTGACTGCGAAGGTCTGTGTGGAAGCTGTGTTGAATATTCATTCATTTTGCTCCCTCTCTCCCCCTCCACTGTCCATCGCCATGGCAACGATTACTGCGAACTGAACTAAATTGAACTGGACTTTGTGTCACTTTGAAACTGGTCATTTACCCCTAGACACCGATAGAGCTTGATTAATCTTGTTATCTTAATTCTGTGTACATGTGTGTTTATCATTGCTGAACTGTTGCATTTATTATCCTTTTTGATTAGAGTACTGTGTTGCTTGTTTCTTTAATAAAACTTTCTTAGTTCTAGTAATCCAGACTCCAACTGAGTGATCCATTTCTGCTGGATTGGCAACCCAGTTACGGGGTACGTAACAACTCCAACTGCATTCTGACCAATGCCTTATAAAAGGCTCAGCATTACATGCTTGCTTTTATATTCTAGTCCTCTCCAAATGAATCCTAACATTACATTTGCCCTCCTTTCCACTGGCTCAAACTGCAAATTAACCTTTAAGAAATCCTGTACAAGGACTCCTAAGATCCTTTGCATTTAAAATTGTTCTGAAATTCTTCTTTTCCAAATGAAACATACAGAACATTCAAGTGGACCAAATGTTGACTTTCATATATTTTTCAAATAGCAAAATGATGAGATTGCAAACTTCAAATGCTAGAAGATTATTAAAAGATTCAGGAGGGGGTACAGGGTTTTGAGACTGGCCAAATTCAGCAATGAAATCCTTCTTAATACAAGTCTTCAGGCATCATTGTTGCCTCTTCCCAAACTCACTGGCCTTCCTTCTTAAATTTGCCAACCATCCCTATATATTTCTGGGCGAACCCCTGATCCAATGACCTCCAGCCTTTAATCAACATGATCATTTCTGATTGAGAAACAGAGAAGAAATAAAATTCACACCAAGAATTCCGCAGGATTTTCTTGCTTCTCATACTTCCCAAATCTGTTGCTATCTTTCTAACCTTACTCCATTAAATACTCCAGTCCCAATTTCAGCTTTGAGCTCTCCTTCATCAGGAATCACACAAATAGATTGGCTGTTTTGACTGACATCCTAGAGTTTTGAGTCAGGAAACAGAACTTGGACAACTTATTCCTTCCCTCACTCTCCCCACCAACAGCCCTTGATGTGTAACAATTATGAGAGGTTCAAAGTTCAAAGTAAATTTATTAACACGGTACATATATGTCACCGTATGCAACTCTGGGATTCATTTTCTTACGGGCGTACTCAGTAAATCCTATAACCATAATCGAATCAATGAAAGGCCTCAATAACAAGGTGGACAACCAGGGCGCAAATGACGACAAACTGTGCAAATACAAAAGACAAAAGAAATAATAATAAAAAATAAATAAGCAATAAGTATCAAGAACATGAGATGATGGGTAAACAACAGGAATTCTGCAGTTGCTGGAAATTCAAGCAACACACATCAAAGTTGCTGGTGAACACAGCAGGCCAGGCAGCATCTCTAGGAAGAGGTGGAGTCGACGTTTCAGGCCGCGACCCTTCGTCAGGACCTCAAACGTCGACTGTACCTCTTCCTAGAGATGCTGCCTGGCCTGCTGCGTTCACCAGCAACTTTGATGAGATGATGGGTCTTTAAAGGTGTCCATAGGTTATGGGAACAGTTCAGTGATGGCACAGGTTCAAGAGCCTGATAGCTGAGGGGTAATAACTACTCCTGAACCCGGTGATGAGTGTCCTGAGGCTCCTGTACCTTCTTCCTGATGGAAGCAGCAAGAAGACAGCATGCATGACCTGGGTAGTGTGGGACCCTGATGATAGATACTGCTTTCCTGCGACAGTACTCCACATAGGTGTGTTCAATGGTGGGGAGGGCTTTACCTGTGATGGACAGAGCCGTATCCACTACTCTTTGTAGGCTTTTCCGTTCAAGAGCATTGATGTTTCCAATACCAAGCTGTGATGCAACCAGCCAATATGCTCTTCACCACTATAGATGTTTGCCAAAGTTTCGGATGCTATGCAGGTAAGCTCGAAGGATGTTGTGCTTACTTTGTAATTGCACTTACGTGCTGGGCCCAGGCCAGATCCTCTGAAATGATAACACTAAGGAATTTAAAGTTGTTAACCCTCTCCCACCTTTGATCACCAAAGAAGACTGGCTCATGGACCTCTGGTTTCCTCCTCTTGAAGTCAATAATCAGCTCCTTGGTCTTGCTGACATTGAGAGAGAGGTTGTTGTTGTGGACACCACTCAGACAGATTTCCATTCTTCCTCCTATATGCTGATTTATCACCATGTTTGATTTGGCAATGACAGCGGTGTCATTAGCCAACTTAAAAATGACACTGGAGCTCTGCTTTTGCAGGATTTTTATTTCAACAGCATTGTGTTTCTATAGCAAGCTGTGATGCAGCCAGTCAATATACTATTCACTACAGATCCAAAGAAGTTGGTTAAAGTTCTGGATGTCATACTGAATCTTTGCAAACTCCTAAGGAAGTAAAGGTGGTGCCATGCTTTCTTTGTAATTGCACTATGTGCTGGGCTCTTATGACCACCTTTGATTAGATACATGACAGTGGTGTTGCCAGCAAACTTAAATATGGCATTGGGGCTGTGCTTAGCCATACAATTATAAGCATAAAGCAGGTAGAGCAGGGGGCTAAGCACACAGCCTTGTGATGCACCTGTGCTGATGGAGAGGTTGGAGGAGATGTTGTTGCCAATCCAAACTGACTAGGGCCTGCAAGTGTGGAAATCGAGGATCCAATTGCACAAGGAGGTATTGTGGCCAAGGTTTTGAAGTGTATTGATTACCTTTGAGGAAATGATGGTATTGATTGCCAAGCTGTAGTTGATAAAGAACATCCTAATGTATGCATTTCAGATATTTAGATATTCCAGAGTTGAGTGAAGAGCCAATGAAATAGCACTTTGCTGTGGGCCTGTTATGCCAGTCAGCAAATTGGAGCCGATCCAAGTTGCTTCTCAGGCAGTAGTTGATGTGTTTCATCAAGCTCTCAAAGCACTTCATCACTGTGGATATAAGTGCTAACAGATGACTGTCACTGAAGCAGGTTGCCACGTTCTTCTGAAGCACTGGTATAATGGAAGCCTGCTTGAAAGAGGTGGGTACCTCAAAGTGCCGAAGCAAGAGGTTAAAGGTTGCAACAACCTAATGTTCATAAACAACTTAATTCTATCTTAATGTTCATATCTACAAGATGAAGAATGGAAATAAAGGGGGGTATGGGGCTGCACAAAGAAAGAAATCTCTGAAGTGGAGCACAGCCAAGTTGGAGATCTTCCTCTCTACATTATATCATACCTCTTCCAGAGAAGAGGAAACCTCCAAAGATCCAGCAACATCCCCACCTCCACCAGAGTCATCAGTCTCTAAATGTTAATTTTCTGAAATTAGTAATTTCATGTTTGTAACAGATACTCATTAGCAACCAGATTCATGGTGTGGTTAAGAAACAGAATTACTTTGCCCAAAAGTAGATTTATTCAAAGCAGTGAGAATGAGAAAATTTGAGACTTATGGGAAAACAGTTGGGAACTATTAAATAGCATTACAAATATGACACTGGCACAGTTGGCTAAATAACTTCCTTCTTTGCTGTATGATTCTACAATATTTCTCCAACTCATTTAACTTGAAACTATGTAGCCAGTATTTCACTCAGCATGTAGCACCCTTGTCGGTTCAGAAGATAGTGGGTTCAAGCTGCAGCACATAATGCAAAATGACACTTTGGTATCGTAACAGGGGAGCGCTGCACTTGCTTGATGAGATGTTAAGCCCATCTGTATGTGGATTTGGAAATAAACAGATTTTATTTGGCTTAATATGCTGTGCATGAAGTACTGCTGATATCCCAACCAATATTCCTTTTTCAACTGTCAAAAATTTTCAGTCATCTCATTCTTTCACGAGACACTTGACAATATGAAATACTGCAACAGAAATGGAAATTACTTATTGCCTGCTGTCACACTGGGCAGAATTTGAACAGCGCTTATGTATGCTGAATCTGGTCCATCACCAATCTAATAACATATAGAAATGTTTAAATTGCCAATTGATCTGCTATGCACTCTGAGTCTTACCTGCTCACATTTAAATCTCCTACAATTAAATATTTTCTTAAAATTCTTTTTAAGATCCAACTGGCTGGAAACAGGAAGCTACAAGGCCCATGTTAGTTGAGACCAAGTAAAACAGTCTGTGAGAAGTCATGTTCTGGGCAAAAATTTACATTTCCCATTCAAAATTAATATGGAAGTTAAATTGCTCCAAATGTTGATGTGCAGTCTGGTTTGACAATGCTTCAATTTTAAATTTCTTATTTGTAAAACACTCCAATACCTCACTTGTTCCTGTCTCTGCAGCACTTTCCAGTCGTAGAGCACAGAAACAAGCCCCTGGGTCCACCTGGACAATGCTGACTAAGATGCCCACCTAAGCTAGTCCCATTTCCCCATTGATAAGACTATGTTTCTTTACCCCTTTCCTCTCTATATACCCAACCAAAAACCTTCAAAAGTTTATACTGCATTTAGATAGATAGATAGATAGATATACTTTATTAATCCCGAGGGAAATTTGGTTTCGTTACAGCTGCACCAACCAAGAATAGAGCGTAAATATAGTGATACAAAAAACCCCAACAATCAAACACCAAAATGCAAACTATGCCAGATGGAAAATAAGTCCAGGACCAGTCTATTGGCTCAGGGTGTCTGACCCTCCACGGGACGAGCTGCACGTTTGATGGTCACAGGCAGGAACGACCTCCCGTGCTGCCAAGTGTTGTATCACGGTGGAATGTGGCCGAAGTCCAACAGTAAAAAGTTCAATATCCAGTCTGTAAACACGTTCCTCAATCATAATATACCCCGGATTGTACCATCTGTTGTTAGCCAGAACAGTAAGCACCCAACTCCTTTACGCTTACCGCTCTCAGTGCACTTCCCGTCAGCCGGAACGGTATTACCCACCGAACTCCTCTTCTCCAAAAGTGTCTGTTGTCTCAACCCGGTCCTCTTTCCTTGGCTTTGTGATCCCCCTCTGTGTGTTTTCCTCCGGATTTCAGCAGGGGTGTCCGCCGCTCTGTTCGCCAAGCCGGCCAGTATTTGCTAGTCCATGGAATATACAATGCGACCTTGCTTCTGTCCCGCGTGTCGGCATGTAACCATTTCCAGCACTATTTTATTGCATCTTGCAAGTTTTTTTTTTACAAATGGTTTGTAAATATCTGTATTCCTCCACTTCTGACCTGAGTTATTTTATAGCACTTTCCTGTGTTAAAGATAAAATGTGGATGCAAGCTGTTCTTCTCAGTGAGACACACTCTGTAGTCTCAGACCTGCTCCTGCAGCTGCAGTATTGTGGGATTGGTTTCTGATTAATATTACTGTCCACCATCCCATCCCCCTTCCCCACCCCAGGTGTTGATGGCTGGAAATTTGATAAAGGTAATCTAGGTGAATCTCAAGGGGAGATGCTAGGTTTACTTTTCTTGGCTAACAAAAAAATCACTGTGAGGCACTGGGGTGATATAAATATTATTTGCAACTTCAGTCAAACCCTAAATTTTAACTGTTCTTCCAGGTTTAGTTTTATGAAATCATCCTTAATACCTTAATACTATGGAAGAAGGAGTCAATTTTAGAAAAGCTAGCATATTTATTTTTCAACATAGTCCCCTCCTACATGTACACACTTAGTCCAGCGGTCGTGGAGCATACGGATCCCTTCTTTGTAGAAGTGGTCCACAGCAGGGGTGATTGATAAGTTGGTGGCCTAAGGTAGAAGGAGATGAGTTATTAACTTCAAACTTTCTGCATTATCACTCAAAGAGTTGAACTGCACGTGCATGTAACAGTTATACAGCTCTTGTTACATGCACGTGCAGTTCAACCCTTTGAGTGAAAATGCAGAAAGTTTGAAGTTAATAACTCATCTCCGTCTACCTTAGGCCACAAACTTATCAATCACCCCTGCTGTGGACCGCTTTCTGGAGGTCTAAGATGCTGGCTTCTACAAAGAAGGGATCTGTATGGTCCACGAGCACTGGACTAAGTGTGTAAATGTAAGAAAAATAAATGTGCTGGGTTTTCTAAAATTGACTCCTTCTACCGTAGGCCACCAACTTATCAATCACCCCTCGTATATACCTTTCTAAGATGTTTATATAATTATCAAAATCACCACAGTATCAAAAATATGAATGCTCACCCTTGGTGACTGCTCTGTACCTTGCTGGTCATTCTGCAGTCTTGGTGGATTTCAGATTTATTTACCATATGTACGTGGAGACATACAGTGAAAAGCGTCATTTGTATTAACGACCAAGACACCAAACGATGTGTTGGCAGCAACCCACAATGCTCAGAGGAACAACACAGAACACACCAAAAGAGAACACAAGCCAAAGAAAAGAGCAGCAAAATAAGCCCCTTTCCTCTCTGCACAAAGGAAGTCATCAGAAAGTCATCACCTCCCTCTGGTGCTCCTGCCCCCGCCCTTTTTTCCATGGCCTTCTGTCCTCTCCCATCAGATTCCCCCTTCTCCAGCCCTTTAGCTCTTTCACAAATGGACTTTCCAGTTCTTTACTTCACCCCTCCCCCTTTCCTGGTTTCACCTTTCACCTACTACCTTCCTCCCCTCCCCCCACCTTCTTACTCTGACTTCTCATCTTTTTTCTCCAGACCTGATGAAGGGACTCAGCCCAAAATGCTGACTGTTTACTATTTTCCAGACATGCTGCCTGGCCTGGTCAGATCCTCCAGCGTTTTGCTTGGATTTCCATCATCTGCAGATTTTCTCTTGTTGGTTATTGAATGGGTGGTTGGATGAGAGCATAACCATGAATAATCTATCAGGCCTCTTATGCCTACTCTGCCATTCAATTAGATCAGGAATGAATTTACACTAGAGTTAAAAAAATCAGAGTACAGGTTTGTCAATAGCACACTAATCATTTGGCTGAACATTAAGATGAACACATAATTTAGGTTACACACATCAAAGTTGCTGGTGAACGCAGCAGGCCAGGCAGCATCTCTAGGAAGAGGTACAGTCGACGTTTCAGGCTGAGACCCTTCGTTAGGACTAACTGAAGGAAGAGTGGGTAAGGGATTTGAAAGTGGGAGGGGGAGGGGGAGATCCAAAGTGATAGGAGAAGACAGGAGGGGGAGGGATGGAGCCAAGAGCTGGACAGTTGATTGGCAAAAAGGATGTGAGAGGATCATGGGACAGGAGGCCCAGGGAGAAGGAAAAGGGGGAGGGGGGGAAACCACAGAGGATGGGCAAGGGGTATAGTGAGAGGGACAGAGGGAGAAAAAGGAGAGAGAAAAAGAATGTGTGTATATAAATAAAAAACGTTTGGGGAACGAGGGGGAGGTGGGGCATTAGCGGAAGTTTGAGAAGTCAAGGTTCATGCCATCAGGTTGGAGGCTACCCAGACGGAATATGAGGTGTTGTTCCTCCAACCTGAGTGTGGCTTCATCTTTACAGTAGAGGAGACCGTGGATAGACATGTCAGAATGGGAATGGGACATGGAATTAAAATGTCCGGTCACTGGGAGATCCTGCTTTTTCTGGCGGACAGAGTGTAGGTGTTCAGCGAAACGATCTCCCAGTCTGTGTCGAGTCTCGCCAATATACAGAAGGCCATATTGGGAGCACCGGACGCAGTATATCACGTCAGCCAACTCACAGGTGAAGTGTCGCCTCACCTGGAAGTTCTGTCTGGGGCCCTGAATGATGGTAAGGGAGGAAGTGTAGGGACATGTGTAGCACTTGTTCCGCTTACAAGGATAAGTGCCAGGAGGGAGATCAGTGGGGAGGGATGGGGGGGGGGGGAACGAATGGACAAGGGAGTTGCATAGGGATGTGCGCGAAATGGGGGAGATGCGTTTGACAGCAGAGTTGATGGTGGAGGAAGGGAAACCCCTTTCTTTAAAAAAAGGAGGACATCTCCCTTGTCCTGGAATGAAAAGCCTCATCCTGAGAGCAGATGCGGCAGAGATGGAAGAATTGCGAGAAGGGGATGGCATTTTTGCAAGGGACAGGGTGAGAAGGGGAATAGTCCAGATAGCTGTGAGAGTCAGTGGGCTTATAGTAGACATCAGTAGATAAGCTGTCTCCAGAGATAGAGACAGAAAAATCAAGAAAGGGGAGGGAGGTGTCGGAAATGGACCAGGTAAACTTGAGGGCAGGGTGAAAGTTGGAGGCAAAGTTAATGAAGTCAACTCCCACCACCCCACTAGGAATAGGGTTCCCCTTGTCCTCACCTACCACCCCACCAGCCTCTGGGTCCAACATATTATTCTCCGTAACTTTCGCCACCTCCAACGGGATCCCACCACTAAGCACATCTTTCCCTCCCCCGCCCCCTGCTTTCCGCAGGGATCGCTCACTACGTGACTCCCTTGTCCATTCGTCCCCCCATCCCTCCCCACTGATCTCCCTCCTGGCACTTATCCTTGTAAGCGGAACATGCCCTTACACTTCCTCCCTTACCACCATTCAGGGCCTCAGACAGTCCTTCCAGGTGAGGCGACACTTCACCTGTGAGTCGGCTGGGGTGATATACTGCATCTGGTGCTCCCGATGTGGCCTTCTATATATTGGCGAGACCCGACGCAGACTGGGAGATCATTTCGCTGAACACCTACGCTCTGTCCGCCAGAGAAAGCAGGATCTCCCAGTGGCCACACATTTTAATTCCACGTCCCATTCCCATTCTGATATGTCTATCCACGACCTCCTCTACTGTAAAGATGAAGCCACACTCAGCTTGGAGGAACAACACCTTATATTCCGTCTGGGTAGCCTCCAACCTGATGGCATGAACATTGACTTCTCTAACTCCCGCTAATGCCCCACCTCCCCCTCATACCCCATCCGTTTTTTATTTATATACACACATTCTTTTTCTCTCTCTCCTTTTTCTCCCTCGGCCATCCTCTGGGGTCCCCCCTCCCCCTTTTCTTTCTTCCTAGGCCTCCTGTCCCATGATCCCCTCATATCCCTTTTGCCAATCACCTGTCCAGCTCTTGGCTCCATCCCTCCCCCTCCTGTCTTCTCCTATCATTTTGGATCTCCCCCTCCTCCTCCCACTTTCAAATCTCTTACTAACTCTTCCTTCAGTTAGTCCTAACGAAGGGTCTTGGCCCGAAACATCAACTGTATCTCTTCATAGAGATGCTGCCTGGCCTGTTGCATTCACCAGTAACTTTGATGTGTGTTGCTTGAATTTCCAGCATCTGCAGAATTCCTTGTGTTTACATAATTTAGGTTGCCGCTTCTGTGCAGTGTTGCTGAATATGCTGATTTTTCAATGAGACACTAAACCAATGCCATATACACATTCTCACTGGGTTATTGAAAAAAAACACATGAAATGCCATATACACATTCCCACTGGATTATTGAAAAAAAACACTTGAAATGTTTTTCCGACCAATATTTTTTTCATCGCCTACCACTAGAAAATCCAGACTACTTTGGTCAATTAAATCTTTGTATTTGAAGATCATGCTGTTTGGAGAATGACTGTTCATCGTACAATTGCTTAGAGTTAGGGCAATCAAATAGTTTGCGATGCTAGATTTTGTGAAAACCACTACAGAAATACAAGTCCTTCTTTAATAGCTACAGGAAGTTTGAGCAAACGAGGACTGATAATGACTGCCTTATGGATGCAATGCTAGAAGCAGCACCACAGCCACCCCCTGCCCCCCTCCCAATTCTGGTTAGAGCTTTTAATAGCTATAATCTGATAGGTCTATCTGTCTGGGAAGGGACAGCATCATCCTCCACCAATCCTGTGGAACTGTCAACAGAACAGCAAATGCGGGAAAAAATAACTTTAAAATTGGAAGGATATGTTGAACAGTGAAGGTAGAGAAGCCAACAATGTCTGTTTTATAATTAGGCTTTTTTGTTCTGAATTCCATACTTACAAAGTCTATGTTTAAGTTCATAAAACAGAGCACAGATGGAGGCCATCCTGTCTATTTTAAAGAGTGGACACAGTTAATCACAAATTTTATCCAATACTAAATTTATTATCTACGAATGCATGTCACCATATAATACCTCAAAAGCCATAGTCATGATCATTAGACTGTATTCTATACATTTTGCAAGGCACTTACTGGCTAACACACAGGGACCTTCCTCTGAGAGTAGTAGGCGAGAGGGAGCCTGTCACACATAGACACCTTCCTCCGACAGCAGTGAGTGCGAGGCTGAATGTCTGCTCACCTTCTATACTTGCCTTGATGATTTCGGTCTTCCTCGATGCTTTAGTTGCCAAGATCAGGGAGCAATGAAGTCAACCATGGGCTTGCGTCCCATCTCCTGCCTTCTTGGGCTCGAGGCTGCACACCACCCTCGGAAACAGATAAGCACCAGGTTGCTCAATCAGTCCGAAAACTCACAACCAAAACGCAGATCATGAGCTCCATTCGTAGCAGAACCACGTTTGAAAGGAAAAGAAGACGTAAAAGAAGTGAAAAAAAGTCGGCCTTGGTCACTTTGTTCTCTGGTGCCATCTTCTTCTGAATCAGATCGATTGATATTAAGGTTCTGAATTCTCACAAAGGCTGTTGCCAAATGTTACTAGTTCTTGGTTCACAGGATACATTGAGGACATATTTTATAAAGATCATAACAAGAAGAAATAAGGCAATGTTTCCAAAATAATTAAACTGTGATTCTTTTGCCTTCATAAAGTAAAGTGATATTAAAATGTGAATAACTTGCAAGCAATTTAATCAATTCTGGAATGTACACAGTCATACTACTGTAAACACTCTCTCAACTAAGATAAACAAATGTCTTAAGTTAAGAATCCAAGCTTTAACTTTGAAAAAATATTTCCAGATAACAATAAAGCAGTACTAATTTATACATCCAAAACTGTATTTTGGCTGCCACAAAGATATGCTCTATTCCAGGACAGTATTTGTCAAACTACAGGTCAACAAAGTTTCAGTCAACAATGATCTCAATACTCAAGGGCAAATTACCCTCTGTGATTAAATATAAAGCCAACAAATACTGTGTATGACTATCACAATTTTTGATACAATTGTCAAATTATGCAGTTAGTTCATCGCCCATTTGTTAGTCTTGAATACAAAGTCCAACAAAGTGCTTTGGAAAAATAAGACCATATTAATCCCTTTTGTTGATGAAAAATGCTCACCTCTCAGGAGGAATAAACTTTATGTGTGAAATGTATTAAATGATAACACACATTTCATAAATGCCTTTATAAGCTGTATTATTTTAAACTACTGGGATATTGGCAGTCACTTTTCTTTGTAAATTACCAACTTGTCTTCCTCTTATATCCTAAAACTTACTATCATACTAATGATAATTATTCATTAGGCTCATGAGAAGTGTTTGGCTTCTTTGCCTGGACAGGAAAGGGTAAATCAGGGAAGAAACCTCATTATTTTTGAAGACTGCCCCATAACACAGGGAAATAGTGATCAGCTTGTAGGTACTAATTGGTTGCTCACAAGTGGTTAAAAAAAAACTCTAGAATCCCAACACGCACTTAGTAATTATTGCCCATTATTTAACAATAAATGGCAGAACTAACTGCTTCTGTAGACCGACTAGCCAAATTTAAATCATACTTCTGCAGGTTCTATTACTGCAAATACATCTATTTGGAATTAGACAACTTTCATTTGCATTTCAAT
Source organism: Mobula birostris (assembly GCF_030028105.1). Lineage (NCBI taxonomy): Eukaryota > Metazoa > Chordata > Chondrichthyes > Myliobatiformes > Myliobatidae > Mobula > Mobula birostris. The sequence continues at coordinate 60,868,207 of NC_092372.1, read as the reverse complement.
ACTAATAAAATAGGATTATCCATCTCCTTCAGATACAATAAGTTTCCTGCTACAATTGGAACTGATGCTTGGGTTCAGCTGTATTATTATGCATCAGGTTGCACAATGATGCAAAACGAGCATTATCAGTGCTCCATCTTTCCACCAAACAAGGAGAAGCCACCAGGAGCTAATAATCAAGGAGGATGGGAATCTAGACTTGCTGTGAAGATCTTTCTACTCAAGCTAACTTCACATTTGAGAGGGCTTTAACTGGGTGATCGGAATATGATTTATTTATACAGAGGTTCTCATGAAAGGGTTATCATCTGAAAATTATTGACAGAGTGAGTAGAGAAGATGATTATTTGAACACAATGGTGGCTGCAACAACGTCCAATGCAGCTTTAAGATAATTGTCACTGAATAGGTTTCCAAGATGCTGGGATACTGTTTATTTTAGCAGTCCTTGTGGATCAGAAGAAACAGGGGTTCTCTCAACAGGTTCATCAAGGAACTGGTCAGCTTTCACCACTCCCAGCTGTTTGCTTCAGTGCTGCAAGTTTAGAGAGCTTTCAGTACCAAGTAGTAATTCCATTTCACAGACAAAAGATGTAAAATAGACTTAAGCAGATCCCCCCTTTTCCAGCCCTGTATCCCTTTGACCAATCAACTTCCTTGCTCCTTACTTCACCTCTCCCCACTTCCCTGTTTCACCTATCACCTTGTGTTTCCTCCTCCCCTCCCTCCACCTTCTAATCTGACTCATCTTTTTTCTCCTGTCCTGATGAAGGGTCTTGGCCTGAAACGTTGACTATACTCTTTTCCACAGATGCTGCCTGGCAAGCTGACAAATACAATGGATTCTGATTCATTGCGATATTGGTTAATTGGGGCATCCGTCTGTTTGGGACAACTCAAAGAATAAAAACTAAATCAATAAAATAGCTGGGATTCCCTTCTTTTATTTGAAAAAATATGGCGCTTAATTGTGGCAGGAGACTGTTGCCCAACAGTTTCTAACTAGCATCAGTCAGGTGCACTTGCATGGCGGTCAGACACTACACCAAGCTTTGAGCAATCAGTTCTTACATAGCATGCTTGCGTTCAAAAAGCAGTGATTTGTGTCAGTGACAGCTGGTGACAAGTAAGGAGTAAAACAATTCAGAACTGTTTTGCACACTGTGGTTTCAAGCATTCAGGCTTGGAGATGCCAGAAACGGTACTAGTAAAAACGAAATGATTTCACTACTTCAACAAGTTAGCAACTACAAAGGCATCAACAATCATCTTGAATGTTACATCTAAAGCATAGTATGAAGACAGTCCATTATCTGCACTAGGTGACTGCTTTGATTTTGTTCATTTACAGTCAACCAAATCCCTCTATCAATAACTATTAGGAACTAATACAGTTTTATAGCACTGTAGAGGCATTGGTAGTGTTCCAATTTGTTCTGTATTTCATTTACATACATAGCTCATTACTCAGTTAAATGTTAGTTTGTCTTTTTATACCACTTAACTATTTCCATGAAACTTTGGCTAATTGCGACAGCTGCTTAACTGGGCCAAAATGTACTGGTCCCAATGTGTCCCAATTAACTGGAATCCACTGTTGTTGTAATGAAACAACAATAATGTCCTTCAGAGGAAGAAATAAGCCACCCTTAACTGATCTGGAGCAGAGAGGTGAAAAAGTGCAGTAGAGTACAGCAAGACTTGGAAAATGGATAATATGCAGGCTACAGATGAGAAATGGCATGTAGAATTTGAATGATCCCTGTACCGAATAATGCCCATCTCCTACTCATAAGATTCCATCCACTTGGTTTTGGCATTAAATTACCAGCAAATCTTTCTACAACCAATCCTTAACCATAAGACTATAACACATAGGAGCAGAATTTGGCTATTTGGCCCATCGCGTCTGCTCTGCCATTCAATCATGGTTGATTTATTACCCCTTTCAAGGTCATTCTCCTGCCTTCTCCCTGTAACCTTTGAAGCCCTTGCTAATCAAGAACTTGTCAACCTTTGATTTAAATACACCCAATGATTTAGCCCCCACAGCTGACTGTGACAAAGAATTCCATATTCATCACCCTCTGGCTAAAGAAATTCCTCCTCTGATCTGCTCTAAAGGGACGTCCCTCTATTCTGAAGCTTCCCCACTATAAGAAACATCCTCTCCACATCCACTCAGTCAATAGGTTTCAATGAGATTCTCTCCTCGTTCTTTTAAACTCCAACGAGTACAGGCCCAGAGCCATTAAACGTTAACCCTTTTAGATTCACTAGAGCTCCTCTGCAAGGGCAACAACGGCTGGTTTTGCCAACAATTCCCACATTCAGTGAATGAATAAATAAAAAGTCAAATACAGTCTATTAAGCTACTCCTGCCAGAAAATTCAGATTGTCCTTCCAGATGAGGTGACATTTCACCTGTGAGTCGGCTGGGGTGATATACTGCATCCGGTGCTTCCGATGTGGCCTTCTATATATTGGCAAGACCCGATGCAGACTGGGAGATCGTTTTGCTGAACATCTACGCTCTGTCCACCAGAGAAAGCAGGATCTCCCAGTGACCACACATTTTAATTTCACATCCCATTCTCATTCTGAAATGTCTATCCACAGCCTCCTCTACTGTGAAGATGAAGCCACACTCAGGTTGGAGGAACAACACCTTATATTCCATCTGGGTAGCCTCCAACCTGATGGCATGAACACTGACTTCTCTAACTTCCGCTAATGCCCCACCTCCCCCTCGTACCCCATCCGTTATTTATTTATATACACACATTCTTTTTCTCTCTCTCCTTTTTCTCCCTCTGTCCCTCTGACTATACCCCTTGCCCATCCTCTGGGTTTTCCCCCCCTCCCCCTTTTCTTTCTCCCTAGGCCTCCTGTCCCATGATCCTCTCACATTCCTTTTGCCAATCACCTGTCCAGCTCTTGGCTCCATCCCTCCCCCTCTTGTCCTCTCCTATAATTTTGGATCTCCCCCTCCCCCTCCCACTTTCAAATCTCTTACTAGCTCTTCTTTCAGTTAGTCCTGACGAAGGGTCTCGACCCGAAACGTCGACTGTACCTCTTCCTAGAGATGCTGCCTGGCCTGCTGCATTCACCAGCAACTTTGATGTGTGTTGCTGGTAGTTAGACCGGGCCCGCTTGGATTTTACAGGAGAATTTTAATTGGTTTCAAGTACTAACTTGCTGAATAGGCCAAGTCAATAAACTACACATCAAGTCACTGAGACATTGTTTAAGAGCTAGATATATGATCTAGTTGGCTCACTGAGATGAAAATATACCTTTCATCAACTTGTGTCAGAACTATATGGAAAAAATATCAAACAACAGATTCACTTTCTCATAACAATTGTGCAACAAAGTACACCACACAAATGACTACATCAGTTTCTGGTTGAGTGAAGAATTTATGTAGTCAACAGTCATTCAAGTAGAATTATCATAGCTGGCAAAAATAAATAGTGACTGAATAATCCACATCACAGATGAATGTTTTCATTAATTATACTTTTAGATCTAGCTATATTTAAACAAGCTATGGAACACAAAATAACAGAAAACAGATGAATGAAAAAAAGTTACATTTTTTTTGGATTGTAAGTATTCACAGGGAATCCAACATCAAAACGACTCGTAAAGGATATTGATTTGTCCTTACTACTTTGCTTCTTGTCTTTATTGTTCAGAACTGCAAACAACGGGTAATGGATAAATAATACGTCAGCCAATGCACTAAGCTCTGACATCAGGCATGGCAGCTGCAAAAGTCTTCCCACATGCAGGAAAATAGAGGAAGCACAATAAGAAAGCCTTAGGGAGTAGTTAATCATACAAAAAACATCCAAAATAAATATTCTGATCATTTAATTGCTCTATGTAAAAGCCTGCTGTGTGCAAACAAGCTGCCACTTATGCTGCATTTCAGTAGTGACTATAGTTCAAAAGCAATTGGTTTAGGACACCCAAGGTATTTGAAAGGCATAAAATAATTATAATACCCTCTTCATTAAAATGTAAACTTACTAATGTACAAGCTAGTAATATTTGTGGTGAATGCTTGATCTTCCCATTCCATCTTAGTGGGTTCTTCTGAAAGTATCACCAGTGATTGCCCATCTTCTTTAGGAATTTGCAGACTCAGATGATTATCTAAGACTTTGACAAAAGATAGTGGTGGAGAGTATACTGACTGCTTGCATCGTGGCTTAGTATGGAAACACCAATGCTCTTGTACGGAGAGGCTTATAAAAAGTAGTGGATACAGCCTAGTCCATCACTGGTCAAACCCTTCCCACCATTCAGCACATCTATATGGAGCGGTGGTGCAGGAAAGCAGCAACCATTATCAAGGGTGGCCACCATCCAGGCCACTCTCTCTTCTCTCTACTGCCATCAGGAAGGTAGTACAGGAATTTCAGGACCCATATCACCAGGTTTAGGAACAGTTATTAGACCTCAACCATCAGATTCTTCAACCAGAGGGGATAACTTGACTCAACTTCACTCTCCCCATCACTGAACTCTTCCCACAAGCAACGGACTCACCTTCAAGGTCCTTTCATCTCATCTTCTCAATAATTATTGCTTATTTATTTATTATTATTATTTCTTTTGTTTTCTTTTTTGTATTTGCAGCTGGTTAGTGTTTTCTTGCACATTGGTTATTGTCTGTCCTACTGGGTGTGGTCTTTCATTGAATCTAATGTTTCTTGTATTTACCGTGATTGCCCGGAAGAAAATGAATCTCGGGGTTGTACACAGTGACATATGTATACTTTGATAATAATTTTACTTTGAACTTTGACAAATAATCCTCACAGTAGATGGTTTATCAATACCAGGAACTGCATTATCTGACTAACGTTGCTCAATATTTGACCAGATAGCCTTCTGCTTCGTTTATATGATTATAACTAACAAATGAAACAGGTGGAAGAAAATTTACAGCAAGCTTCTGAATCTTCCGTAATTTCTTTCCACGGCTTTTTACAACAATATCATTAAGATTATTACTTTTTTTTTCAAATTTCAAGAAACTCTAGCACAATGCTAGAGGGTATTAGGAATGGAATACAAGGATTAATATTTATTATTTGATTGAAGTCGCATTTCAGGAAATAAGTGTGTTTTCCCCTTCCCATGAAGCTGTGATTTCAATAGTAAATACTCTTTGTCAAATGTTCATTTGCTTTTGTTGCCCTTAACTAAAACAGACTTAAGAGATAAACAGTCACTGAGTGATCTATAACAAAGAATCACTCCTAAAGGTTTGTAGTGTAGCACCAGCATGTGAAGCACCATGTAGCTAATACTGAACAATGTTTGGAATAAATTGAAAAGACAGTGAGACAACAAGAAGTCAACAGTGGGTTACCATTTGGTGACAAGTAGACAAAGGATGGTTAAATAATGGGGTCAATCTTTGTTTTAATACAGTTGTCCCATAATGAAAAGTAGCAGAGGAAACAAAAGGAACCAGCTATTAGCAGTAAATCAACAGAAACATCAGTCTGTTCTCAAAATGAATTGATGTGAACATAGTAAAAGTTCATTTGCTATTTATTTAACATAACAGCCAGTGGAATTATCTCTACTTAAAACTATTTCAAATAATACAGCTAATGCTAATCTACATCCTAAAGATGATTTGTTATATTTTGTTTTTGTTTGATTACAAATGCTGGCAATGGAGGAGGCTCTGTAAAGTTACCGATGTAAGCAAATATCATGCTTCCCACTCCTGTCTTAGTTCTTAAATCATGACGAAGAGCTAAGTGTTTAAATCCAGCTGCTACACAAGGCAACTGATACAGACACTAGCAAACAAATGCTAATGAGCTGAATCCTGCTGATTCCGTATCCATGCCCACCATATCCTCTCACTCATGGAAAGAAGGGAAACATTTCAAGGGGGCTATGCATCCTGGAAATGGTATTGTGTAGAATTGGCACAAGCTCTGGCAGAGCAGAGAAAAAGCTCTACCCCAGAAATGTTCTTCAGCCGAGGAAACGAGGAAAGTGCATTTCAGGGCTTTGTCAGTTAGATCATGGAGTCATACAGCACAGAAACAGGCCTATTGCCCCTCTATATTTAGGCTAACCATCAAGACTTCATCCCATTTACCAGCAATTGGTCTGTAGCCTTTTATATGTTCCTGATTCAAATGCTCATACAGTAGAAGCTACTTAATGATGTGACAGTACTTACTTCCATCAGCAACTCAGGCAGTTCAACCCAGTTACTAACAACCTTCTGGGTGTAAAAGTCTTTGAATTCCCTCCAAACTTATTAACACCTATCCAAAATTTAGGGCCTTTGGTTGTAATAATACTGCTATGGGGAAAAGTAATTAAATAATAACACATGAAAGAGGCAATGGAAACAAGCTTGTCTCATTATTAGATAATAATTCCACAAGAAGATAAAGTAATACAGATTTAGAAGCTACGAACATATTAAATAGAAGCTGAAATAAGTCATTTTACCCTCAAGCCTGTTCAACCATTCGTGTATGATTTTCTATATCAGTGCCATTTTCCAGCTCTACTCAGAAAGCGAATTCTGGATGTTCACACACATTGAGTAGAGCAATTTCTCAAATGGCACATCCCTCATTTTCAAGCAGAGTCTTTGATCTTAATCACCTCAAAAAGGGGAAATAACCATCCTGCATCTAATCTGCTAATCCCTTTATTAATTTTCTAAGTTTAAATGAGATATTTTCTCATTCCTCTAAACTCCAGAAACCATAACACCAATCCACGCAAATTCTCCTCATTCTGCAAACCGTAACTTGGCTGTCCTCCTTCTACAGGAAATGCATCGTTACTTAGGAAAAGAGTCCAAAACTATATATGAACAGTAATCTAGGTGTGGTTAAAATTGCAGTAAAACTTCCAAACTCCTTAATAAAATTCTTATGTAGTAAAGGTCAATATATTATTTACCATCTTCAACACTTCTTGCACCTGCTTGTTAGCTTTCAGTGACTTCTTCCCTTTTAACAACAATACCCTCTTCACCATTTAAGATGCCCTATTTCACTATTTGGAACACCAAAATGAGTAAACTCATATTTTCCAACATTATTTTCGATCCATCAAATTGTTGTCCACTCACTCAGCTTGCTCATGTCCTCCTGAAGCCTAGTACTGACAATCACAGCCAGTTTGGTATTGTCAGCTAACTTGAAAATTTACATCCTGTTTTCTCAGACAAATCAGTGACAAAGATCACACATAGCTGTGGCTGAAGCACCTACCCCTGTGGTCACAGTAACATGTTCCTTTCAGGATTTGCTCACATGGTATAGATTGATGCGCACAGATTTGAAGGCAATAAGCAAACTTGAAAGACATTTTAGATAACAAGCTGATATGCAGCATGCCTAATCCAAACTTAGAGGATATATCTTAATTTTTGAATCGTTGTGCCAATATCACTTCAATTTATGGCAATACCTTTAAAATATTTTTTTCTGCAGTCTTGTAAATTGTGGTCATTTTTTCCTCAACTAATGAGAAATAAATACTTGACACATTTCCACATTGTTACATAATCATCAGGATCAGTACTCACAGAACGTCTCCGATGAGGCCTACATATAAATATCAGCCAAACTCTGTTTTGTTTTTTGTACATTGTTGGTATAATTGTTATGACATTCCAGCTTTAGCTGCACGCAATGGAATTCAAACCCACCTGTCATTTCCTGGAGTGCTTGAGGTAAATTAGGTTCAGCACACAATGACCACAACAAGGCTTTTTTGACCTCGCATTCAGCTTTATCCGTTGTGCTGTCCAACTTGTGTTCTCCTACCACAGAGTAGATGAAAACCAACAGAACAAGAACTTCTTCCAGGTTGAAATCAGAGGGGTCCCTTTTCTCATGGGACTTGATTAAGGACAGAAGTTGGGTTAAAACACATGACAAATCGGAATGCTCCAAGGTCTACAAAACAAAAGAATTGAACAATTTTTAATTTCAGTGTAAAACAACTAATTTTTTCAGAAGGTTTATACAGTATTTCAAACTTCAAAATTTAAAGCAGTTTAACGGAACTATACCTATGAAATGTAGAAAACACTTAAAAAGAAGCACGATGAATGTTTTGGATAAAATGCCATGAAATGACTATAAAAATGCTATACAAGGACTAGGTTCTTTGCATTAGATAGCCCAATTCTTATATTAGTCAGATTATTTCTCAACTATTTACTATCATTCTTAACAACTTCAATTATTAAGTGATATATACTGCAGAGTTTAATCTCAGGTAATGATCCACTGGATTCAGTGGTGGGTTCACTACTTTTCAATGTTATATATTAATAATCTGGTTGATGAAATTGATGACTTTGCTGCAGATGACAAAGAAATAAGTGGAGGGTCTGGTAGTGTCGAGTAAGCAGGGAGATTGCAGAAGGATTTAGACAGATTGGGAGAATGGGCAAAGAAAAGGCAGATGGAATATAGTGCAGGGAAGTGTACGGTCATGCACCTTAGTAGCATATAATGCAGATGGAATATAGTGCAGGGAAGTGTACGGTCATGCAACTTAGCAGAAGGAATAAAGGTGTAGACTATTTTCTAAATGAGGAGCATGTTAAGAGATTGGAGGTGCAAGAGGATTTGGGAGTCCTAGTGCAGGATTCCCTGAAGGTTAACTTGCAGGTTGAGTCAGTAGTAAAGAAGGCAGTATAGTGGATTCCGGTTAACTAGGAGACATCAGGACCAGTACAGGTACATTTTGGCCCAATTAAACAGCTGCTCCAGTAGCCTAAGTTTCATAGAAATAGTTTAAAAGGCATTAAAAAAAATGAACTATTTGAGTAACACATTATGTACTTAAGTGAAACACAGAACTAATTAGAACTATATAGTACTATAAAACTATGTATTAGTTCCTAACAGTTATTGGACGAATTCATTGGACTACACTGCTGTGTTCTTTTGATTGACTGTAAATGAACAAAATCAGCACAGACATCTAGTACAGATAACGGACTATCTTCATACAATGTTTCTGACAATTATTACCTCTAAATCATTTCCATTCTAACATTCAAAATGATGTAGATACCTTCAAATTATTTGTAGTTTCTAACTTGTTAAAAGTAGTGAAATGTTTCATTTTCACTCCCAGTCATTTCTAGCATCTCAAGCTTGAATGTGTGAAACTGCAGTGAGCAAAACAACTCTGAATTTCCTTACTGTTTGTTTCCTTCCAGGTATTAATAACAAAAATTGCTGATTTTTGAATACAAACACACACTACTGATGCCAGTTAGAAACTTCTTGGCAAGTCTCCTGGGCCAATTAAGTAGCATATAAACAAAAAGAACCCTGGCTATTTTCTTGATTAGGTTTTGTTCTTTAAGAGCTGTCCCATGTAAGGGCTACCCCGATTAATCGACTGCTTAATTAACACTGTATTAGCATTCATTTCCAGAGGATAAGGATATAATTCTGAGGCTTTACTGCCCATCAAAGGCTTCCAGAGTGGTGTCGTGAGGTGGGGGCAAGCTCTGGCTCTCTCACGTCATCCCATTGCATCTTCCAACGCTCTGCCACCACTCAGGACCTCATTGCTTGGCTCCAGGACCATCTGGACCCGAAAGGTCCAATGAATTTGACTTTCCAGACCCTAAGATGACAAGTTTTGTTGCATGAAAGGATATGGACAACGCCTGGCAAGGCATGAAAATTTGGGCAATTGTGATAAAGACATTGGTAACACCAAATATAGAGTATTGTGAGCAATTTTGGGCCCTTTATCTCAGAAAGGATGTGCTGGCACTGGGGAAGGTCCAGAAGACATTTATGAGAATGACCCATGGAATGAAAGGGTTAACGTATGTGGAATGTTTGATAGTTCTGGGCCTTACTCATTGGAGTTTAGAAGAATGAGAGAGGATCTCATTGAAACTGACCAAATGTTGAAAGGCCTGGACAGAGTGAATGTGGAAAGTATGTTTCCAATAGTGATAGAACCTGGGACCAGAGAGCACAGCCTCAGAATAGAAGAATGTCCCTTTGTAATTGAGATGAGGACAAATTTATTTAGCCAGAGTTGGTGAATCTGTGGAATTCATTGCCACAGACAGCTGCTATGAAGACCAAGTCATAAAGTGGAAATTATAAAGTTCTTCATTAGCAAGAGCATCAGAGGTTACTGGGGGAGGTGGGGGAGGAAGGAGAATGGGTTTGAGAGGGAAAATATATCAGCTATCATTGAATGGTTGCGCAGATTCGATCGGCAAAATCCTTAATTCTGCTCCTGCGCCTTAGAATGTCACTATACAGAACAAGCCACATCCACTGGACACAATGAAATCAGTACGTTCAAAATATAAACACGAGGAATTCTGCAGATGCTGGAAATTCAAGCAACACACATCAAAGTTGCTGGTGAACGCAGCAGGCCTGGCAGCATCTCTAGGAAGAGGTACAGTTGACGTTTCGGGCCGAGACCCTTCGTCAGGACTAACTGAAGGAAGAGCTAGTAAGAGATTTGAAAGTGGGAGGGGGAGGGGGAGATCCAAAATGATAGGAGAAGACAGGAGGGAGAGGGATGGAGGGATATATGGCTCGCTATCACGGCCATATATCCTTTCTTGGAACGTGCCTCCGTCACCAACTTACTCCAGTTGGCTTTAGGGTTTGTTTTTGAGCCTCTCAATTTGGACCTTCTGAGGATCCCAGGTACTCACATTTTATTGACTCTGCCTCTCGTCACTTCTCCCGTCAAGCTCTGAAGGTGACCCTCTCCGCCATGAGGAGGTACTTGGTGTCCCTATCCCAGACCCTTCCACACCTTTGGGACACTTTCTTCGCCGTCTGTAATGGTCCTACTCGTCATTTCATCCTCTGTCGGATCCATGCCTGCAATCACCGTTTTCTTTGACTTTATCATGTCTTACATCTGCAGGCGCCAGAGCCTGCTGGCCCCGACACGAGCAGGCATGAACTTCAGATTGCGGCCCCTGCCATTGATCTCGCCAGCTCCAACACCTCAGGGCATATTCAAAACCCGGACTCCAGCAACGACCATGGACACCTTCAAAGCAATTGCGCAAACACCAACTGCGACGCCAGCCTTGAACTCTAGGCCGGGTCTTTATGTGCTGCTATTGTGACTCCCGTCTCCCCTTCCCCCACTACCGCTCTGCAACCCCATCTCCATCGGATCCCACCGTCAGCTCCTGGGCCCTCAGAGGCTCCATCTTCCTCTCACCCCAACCCTCCCCTCTCCACTGACACTCCCAGCCTCCCCCCTCCCCCCTCTAATCCCACTTCTCATCCATGCCGGGTCTTTACCATCCCCTCTGACCTTCAACTGCCTGAGGCAGAGCACTCTGTCCTCAGTAAGGGCCTCACCTTTGTCCCCCTTCGCCCACACCTCAGCGAGTTCCGCGTTCGCCATGATGTGGAACTCATCTTCCGCCGTCTCCATCTCCGAGCCTACTTCTTCGGCAAGGACTCTTCCACCCCTATCGATGACCCCTTCTCCCATCTTCAACCCTCCTCCTTTTCATGGACACTTCACACTGGTCTTCTGCCTGCTCTGGATCTCTTTATTGCTAACTGCTGACAGGACTCAACCATCTCGACTTCACCACACCTTGTTCCCATTCCAACCTCACTCCTTCGGAACGCTCTGCTCTCTACTCCCTCCGCACTAATCCTAACCTTACTATTAAACCCGCCGATAAGGGGGGCGCTGTTGTAGTCTGGCGTACTGACCTCTACCTTGCCGAGGCACAGCGACAACTCGCAGATACCTCCTCTTATTTACCCCTCGATCGTGACCCCACTAAGGAGCACCAGGGCATTGTCTCCCACACCATCACTAACTTTATCTGCTCAGGGGATCTCCCATCCACTGCCACTAACCTTATAGTTCCCACATCTCGCACTTTCCGTTTCTACCTCCTACCCAAGATCCACAAACCTGCCTGTCCTGGCAAACCTATTGCCTCAGCTTGCTCCTGCCCCACCGAACTCGTTTCTGCATACCTCGACACAGTTTTATCCCCCCTTATTCAATCCCTTCCTACCTATGTTCGTGACACTTCTCACGCTCTTAAACTTCTCGATGATTTTAAGTTCCCTGGCCCCCACCGCTTTATTTTCACCATGGACGTCCAGACCCTATACTTCCATCTCCCATCAGGAAGGTCTCAAAGCTCTCCGCTTCTTTTTGGATTTCAGACCTAATCAGTTCCCCTCTACCACCACTCTGCTCCGTCTAGCGGAATTAGTCTTTACTCTTAGTAATTTCTCCTTTGGCTCCTCCCACTTCCTCCAAACTAAAGGTGTAGCTATGGGCACCCGTATGGGTCCTAGCTATGCCTGCCTTTTTGTTGGCTTTGTGGAACAATCTATGTTCCAAACCTATTCTAGTATCCGCCCCCCACTTTTCCTTCGCTACATCGACGACTGCATTGGCGCTGCTTCCTGCACGCATACTGAGCTCGTTGACTTCATTAACTTTGCTTCCAACTTTTATCCTGCCCTCAAGTTTACCTGGTCCATTTCCGACACCTCCCTCCCCTTTCTAGATCTTTCTGTCTCTATCTCTGGAGGCAGCTTATCTATTGATGTCTACTATAAGCCTAATGACTCTCACAGCTATCTGGACTATTCCTCTTCTCACCCTGTCTCTTGCAAAAATGCCATCCCCTTCTCGCAATTCCTCCGTCTCCGCCGCATCTGCTCTCAGGATGAGGCTTTTCATTCCAGGATGAGGGAGATGTCCTCCTTTTTTAAAGAAAGGGGCTTCCCTTCCTCCACCATCAACTCTGCTCTCAAACGCATCTCCCCCATTTCACGCACATCTGCTCTCAGACCATCCTCCCATCACCCTGCTAGGAATAGGGTTCCCCTGGTCCTCACCTACCACCCCACCAGCCTCCAGGTCAAAATATTATTCTCCGTAACTTCCGCCACCTCCAACGGGATCCCACCACTAAGCACACCTTTCCCTCCCCCACTCTCTGCTTTCCGCAGGGATCGCTCCCTACTCAACTCCCTTGTCCATTCGTCCTCCCCATCCCTTCCCACTGATCTCCCTCCTGGCACTTATCCTTGTAAGCAGAAAATGCCCTTACACTTCCTCTCTTACCACCATTCAGGGCCCCAGACAGTCCTTCCAGGTGAGGTGACACTTCACCTGAGAGTTGGCTGGGGTGATATACTGTGTCCGGTGCTCCTGATGTGGCCTTCTATATATTGGCGAGACCTGACGCAGACTGGGAGATCGTTTTGCTGAACACCTACGCTCTGTCCGCCAGAGAAAGCAGGATCTCCCAGTGGCCACACATTTTAATTCCACATCCCATTCCCATTCTGATATGTCTATCCACGGCCTCCTCTACTGTAAAGATGAAGCCACACTCAGCTTGGAGGAACAACACCTTATATTCTGTCTGGGTAGCCTCCAACCTGATGGCATGAACATTGACTTCTCTAACTTCCGCTAATGCCCCACCTCCCCCTCGTACCCCATCCGTTATTTATTTATATACATACATTCTTTCTCTCTCTTGGCTTTTTCTCCCTCTGCCCCTCTGACTATACCCCTTGCCCATCCTCTGGGTCCCCCCCCCGCCCTTTTTCCTTCTCCCTGGGCCTCCTGTCCCATGATCCTCTCATGTAACGAGAGCCTCTTGGACCTCCAGGTGGTCCACAGCAGGGGTGATTGATACGTTTGTGGCCTTGGGTAGAAGGAGATGAGTTATACAGCTCTTGTTACACGCACGTGCAGTTCAACTCTTCGAGTGAAAAGGCAGAAAGTTTGAAGTTAATAACTCACCTCTTTCTACCTTAGGGCACAAACCTATCAATCACCCCTGCTGTGGACCACCTCTGGAGGTCCAAGATGCCAACTTCTACAAAGAAGGGATCCGTATGCTCCACGACAGCTGGACTAAGTGTGTAAGTGTAGGAAAAATGTGCTGGGTTTTTTAAAATTGACTCCTTCTACCTTAGGCCACGAACTTATCAATCACCCCTCGTATATGAATGATCTGGACGTATTTCTTTTCTGATTTCTATTTAGAGATACAGGACTGTAACAAACCCCTTTGGCCCAACAAATATAGGAGGTGTTATCTCTAAGTTCAGAGATAACATGAATACTGGTGGAATTATTGATAGCTCAAAGCAGGGGTTCCCATCTTTTTTATGTCATAGAAACATAGAAAACCTAGAGCACAATACAGGCCCTTGGGCCCACAAAGCTGTGCCGAACATGTCCTTACCTTAGAAATTACCTGGGGCTACCCATAGCCCTCTATTTTTCTGAGCTCCATGTACCTGTCCAGGAATCTCTTAAAAGACCCTATCATATCTGCCTCCACTGCCGTCGCCGGCAGCCCATTCCATACACTCACCTTTCCCTGCAAAGAAAACTTACCCCTGATATCTCCTCTGTACCTACTTCCAAGCACCTTAAAACTGTGCCCTCTCATGCTAGCCACTTCAGCCCTGGGAAAAAGCCTCTGACTATCCACATGATCAATGCCTCTCATCATCTTATACACCTCTATCAGGTCACCTCTCATCCTCCATCGCTCCAAGGGGAAAAGGCCAAGCTCACTCAACCGATTCTCATAAGGCATGCTCCTTAAACCAGGCAACATCCTTGTAAATCTCCTCTGCACACTTTCTATGGTTTCCACATCCTTCCTATAGTAAGGCGACCAGAACTGAGCACAGTACTCCAAGTGGGGTCTGACCAGGGTCCAATATAGCTGCAACATTACCTCTCAGCTCCTAAACTCAATCCCACGATTGATAAAGGCCAATGATGCACCGTTTGCTTTCTTAACCACAGAGTCAACCTGCACAGTAACTTTGAGTGTCTTATGGACTTGGACCCCATGATCCCTCCGATCCTCCACACTGCCAAGAGTCTTACCATTAATACTATATTCTGCCATCATATGTGCCCTATCAAGATAAACTACCTCACACTTATCTGGATTGAACTCCATCTGCCACTACTCAGCCCAGTTTTGCATCCTATCGATGTCCCGCTGTAACCCCTGGCAGCCCTCCACACTATCCACAACACCTCCAACCTTTGTATCATCAGAAAATTTGCTAACCCATCCCTCCACTTCTTCATCCAGGTCATTTATAAAAATCATGAAGAGTAGGGGCCCCAGAACAGATCCCTGAGGTACACCACCAGTGACCGACCTCCATGCAAAATATGACCCATCTACACCCACTCTTTGCCTTCTGTGGGCAAGCCAGTTCTGGATCCACAAAGTAATGTCCCCTTACTTTCTCAATAAGCGTTGCATTGGGTACTTTGTCAGATGCCTTGCTGAAATCCATATCCACTATATCTGCTGCTCTACCTTCATCACTATGTTTAGTCACATCCTCAAAAAATTCAATCAGGCTCGTAAGGCACGACCTGCCTTTCACAAAGTCACCCTGACTATTCCTAATCATATTATGCTTCTCCCACTGTTCATAGATCCTGCCTCTCAGGATCTTCTCCATCAACGTACCAATCACTGAAGTAAGACTCACTAGTCTCTAATTTCCTGGGCTATCTCTACTCCCTTTCTTGAATAATGGAACAACATCCGCAACCCTCCAATCCTCCGGAACCTCTCCCGTCACCATTGATGATGCAAAGATCATTGCTAGAGGCTCAGCAATCTCCTCCCTCACCTCCCACAGTAGCCTGAGGTACATGTCATCCAGTCCCGGCGACTTATCCAACTTGGTGCTTTCCAAAAGCTCTAGCACATCCTCTTTCTTAATATCTACATGCTCAAACTTTTCAGTCTGCTGTAAGTCATCCCTACAATCGCCAAGATCCTGTTCCATAGTGAATACTGAAGCAAAGTACTCAATAAGTACCTCTGCTATCTCCTCCGGTTCCATACACACTTTTCCACTGTCACACTTGATTGGTCCTATTCTCTCACGTCTTATCCTCTTGCTCTTCACATACTTGTAGAATGCCTTGGGGGTTTTCCTTAATCTTGTCTGCCAAGGCCTTCTCATGGCCCTTTCTGGCTCTCCTAATTTCATTCTTAAGCTCCTTCCTTGTCACCTAGTAATCATCTAGATTCCTATCATAACACAGTTTTTTGAATCTTTCCTAAGCTTTTCTTTTCTTCTTGACTAGATTTATAACAGCCTTTGTACACCACGGTTCTTGTACCCTACCATCCTTTCCCTGTCTCATTGAAACATACCTATGCAGAACTCCATGCAAATATCCCCTAAACATTTGCCACATTTCTTCCGTACATTTCCCTGAGAACATCTGTTCCCAATTTGTGCTTCCAAGTTCCTGCCTGATAGCTTCACATTTCCCCTTACTCCAATTAAACGCTTTCCTAACTTGTCTGTTGCTGTGGTAAAGGAAATAGAATTGTGATCACTATCTCCAAAATGCTCTCCCACTGAGAGATCTGACACCTGACCAGGTTCATTTCCCAATACCAGATCAAGTACAGCCTCTCCTCCAGTTCGCTTATCTACGTTTTGTGTCAAGAAACCTTCCTGAACACACCTAACAAACTCCACCCCATCTAAATCCCTCGTTCTCGGGCCATGCCAATCGATATTTGGGAAATTAAAATCTCCCACCACGACAGCCCTGTTATTATTATACCTTTCCAGAATCTGTCACCCTATCTGCTCCTCGATGTCCCTGTTACTATTGGGTGGTCTATTAAAAACACCCAGTAGAGTTATTGACCCCTTCCTGTTCCTAACTTCTACCCACATTGACTCTCTAGACAATCCCTCCATGTCTTCCTCCTTTTCTGCAGCTGTGACACTATCTCTGATCAACAGCGCCACGCCCCCACCTCTTTTGTCTCCCTCCTTGTCCTTTCTGAAACACCTAAGGCCTGGCACTCGAAGTAACCATTCCTGCCCCTGAGCCATCCAAGTCTCTGTAATGGCCACAACATCATAGCTCCAAGTACTGATTCATGCTCTAAGCTCATCTGCTTTGTTCATAATACTCCTTGCATTAAAATAGACACATCTCAAACCATCGGTCTGAGTGCATCCTTTCTCTGTCACCTGCCTATCCTCCCTCTTGCACTGTCTCCAAACTTTCTCTATTTGTGAGTCAACAGCCCCTTCCTCTGTCTCTTCTTCTTGGTTCCCATCCCCCAGCAATTCTAGTTTAAACTCTCCCCAGTAGCCTTAGCGCAAACCTCTCCGCCAGGATATTGGTCTCCCTTGGATTCAAGTGCAACCCGTCCTATTTGTACAGATCACTCCTGCCCCATGTCATGGACCAATTCCATTAAGCAAAGGTCTGTGGATCCCAGGCAGGGAAACCCTGGTGTAAAGGATAGTTTTAGCTGCAGGGTGATAGCAATACAACACACACAAAATGCTGGAGGAACTCAGCAAGCCAGGCAGCATCTATGGAAAAGAGTAAACAGTCGATGTTTCGGGTCAGACCCTTCATCAGGACTGGAAAAAAAAAGAAATCAGGGTAGCAAGGTGGGGGGGGGGAGGGGAAGAGAAGTACAAGGTAGTAGGTGATAGGTGAAACTGGGAGAGGGGGTGAGGTAAAGTAAAGAGCTGGGAACTCGATTGGTGAAGGAGATAAAGAGTTGGAGAAGGAGGAATCTGATAGGAGAGGACAGAAGGCCACGGAAGAAATGGAAGGGGGAGGAGCAACAGGGGGAGGTGATCAGCAGGTAAGGAGATAAGGTGAAAGAGGGAAATAGAAATGGGGACTGGCGAAGGAAGGAGGGGGCAATTACCGAACAATCGAGAAATCTACGCTCATGCCATGAGGTTGGAGGCTACACAGATGGAATACCTGCTGTGTTCCTCCAGCATTTTGTGTGTATTGCTTTGATTTTCAGCATCTGCAGATTTTCTCTTGTGGATGATAGCAATATGTTGTCTGAATATAATTTGTACATTAATGATCTAACAGATCAACATATAGTTAATAGAACATATCCTATAATATCCTCAAAATCCATTTTTATGCCAAGAAAAGTAATATTGCAGGCCTAGACTTACAAAATAAATCTAACAAAGTGACATCCAAAAGGCAACAAGGATTCAGGAAATTGTAAACAAATTAGTGCAAGGGAAATTTTGGAGTTATATTTGGATTAGTTCTTGATAAGGTTCTAATGCTATGGTGTTATAGAACATACATAGTGTCCTTCAATCTAGCAACACCAATCAGGAAAAAAAAATAATGCCCCTCTTTGTAGATGAAGCTAATCATCATCAATGTTTTTATTGAAGCATATATGAGATGGGCCTTACACTCAACATTTGCAAGACAAAGGTCCTCCCCCAATTTATGCCTACTGGACCATACTACCCTTTGACATTAAAAGTTTATAGTGATACACTGAAAAATGTAGACCATTTCCCATATTTTGGGAAAATACCTCTTGGCAAAGGCAGGGCACTTATATCAAATATATCACTCACTGCCACCACTTTCAATTCGCCAGAAGTTTATTGACCACTGAAAAGCATATATGAAAATCAGTACCTCAGACCAAAGATAAAATTTATGATCTACCAGACAGCAGTGAACCCTGCCCTCCTTCATGCTTCTGAACTACCCGTAGCAGACAGTTCAATGCACTGGAAAATACTGCCGATGTTCTCACTGCAAAGAACACCACATTCACTGAAAAAACATGTGAACCAATGTTAATGTCAAAGTTAATGTCAGTGTCTTCTCCCAGGCCAACACTTCCAATATCAACGCCCCAGTTACTCTTAATCAGTTATGTTGGGCAGGCCACATTGCTTGCATACACTTCATGGTGAACTTTCAAAATTCAAAGCCATGTCACGGAATGAGACAGCAAACAGAGGGGAAAATACCAAGGATGCATTCAGTGCCTCTTTGGGAAAAAAAAACAGGGAAATCGGTGGGAAAGCAATATTTAAGTGGTAATGACCACTTAAAATGTTAAAAGAACACTTGGATGGTATTGAGACACGGAACAAACAGAGGCACTGCATAAGTGGCAGATAGAGCACACCAATTTTCAAATTACTGCCCACATTTCTCATTGACCACTACCTGCATAATGTGTGGAAGAGCCTAACTCCCACATTGGCCTCATTAGCCATCGCTGATTCCATAAATCAAGATGAGAAGCAAGTCATCCTCAATCTTAAGAAATGATGTAAAAGGAAGTCTCTCAGAAAGCACAAACAGAAGACGAATTTGGAGGTGAAATTGTGTTGGCTGGAAATGTTAGTTGTGACAGTCAATGATCTGCTGAATGGGAAAGCTGATCAGATGGAAGTTAAGTGCATGGAGGAATCAGGAGGAGTGGGAAGTGTGTGAAATGCAGAAGGGAAGCTAAGGGGAAGGGAAGCGATATTGGAAGCATAGTATGAAAGAAAACATCATCAGAACAGTTGAAGCAGAAAACTGAAAGGAGTCCTTACTGAACCCAGAATGGGAGAAGTTACAGTGAGAGTCAATGGCTTCCAACTGATACAAATTAATAACATTAATTTTAAAATTAATCATAAAACTAATCCTGGCTAACAACTGCATGCCAGTTTTTGATATTTTAGATTTTCTGTTAAGCAGTGAAATGTAATAACTTTTACAAACCTTATTCTATAGGTTATAGTGGTTACTTTAAAACAAATCAAAACCGATCAGAGACTTAGAGACAGGAGATTGACACTGTGTGACACGCTCCACAAGTAACAAAGTCTAGGTCAAAGAAGGTACATTCGACTCTTTATTAAGAAACCAGCAAAAATGAACTGTCTTATAATGCTAAAAAAAAACTAACGATATAATGAAATACACGCAAAATGCTGGAGGAACTCAGCATCGATGGAAAAGAGTACAGTCAACATTTCTGGCTGAGACCCTTCAGCAGGACTGGAAAAAACAAATGAGGATTCAGAGTAAGGAACTGGGGGAGGGGAGGAAGAACCACAAGGGTGATAGGTGAAACTGGGAAGCAGCAGGGGTGAAGTAAAGAGCTGGGAAGTTGATTGGTGAAAGAGATATAGGGCTGGAGGATGTGGAATTTGATAGGACAGAACAGAAGGCCATGGAAGAAAGAAAAGGGGGAGGAGCACCAGATGGAGGTGATAGGTGAGAAAGGGCAATGGGAATGGAGAATGGTGAAGGGGGGCATTACCAGAAGTTTAAAAAATTGATGTTCATGCCATCAGGTTGGAGGCTACCCAAATGGAATATAAGGTGTTGCTTCTCCAATCTGAGTATGACCTCATTGCGACAGTCTGGGAGGCTATGGACTGACATGTCGGAATGAGAATGGAAAGTGGAATGAAAATCGGTGGCCCCTGGGAGATCCCACTTTTTCTGGTGGATGCAGCGTAGATGCTCGGTGAAGCAGTCTCCCAATCTGTGCAGGATCTCACCGATATACAGGAGGCCACACCGGGAGCACCGAACACAGTAGATGACCCCAACAGACTCACAGGTGAAGTGTCGCTTCACCCGGAAAGACTGTTTGGGGCCCTGAATTGTAGTGAGGGAGGAGGTGTAGGGGCTGGTGTAGCACTTGCTCCACTTGCAAGGATAAGTGCCAGGAGGGAGATCAGTGGGGAGAGACAACTGGACAAGGGAGTAATATAATGAAATAAGCAGTCTTAAGCGGTCTTAAATGTGTTTAACCATATTTAGACATTAGGTTTAAGCATATTTAAACATTAGCATTAAGTGGTTAACAAAAAATATCATCCTCTCG
Source organism: Mobula birostris (assembly GCF_030028105.1). NCBI lineage: Eukaryota > Metazoa > Chordata > Chondrichthyes > Myliobatiformes > Myliobatidae > Mobula > Mobula birostris. Next base: position 60,847,461 of record NC_092372.1, on the reverse strand, counting down.
ACCTGACCTCTGCTCTACCCAGACTGAAGCTCAGCAAAAGACAAAGCATGAATACGTAATATACTCTTCACTTCTACCCTACCCCAACCCTCGTGAAAAATTACCCATAATAAACATGCAACATAAAATCGTAAACACGAGGAAATCTGCAGATGCTGGAAATTCAAGCAACACACAGAAAATGCTGATGAATGCAGCAGGTCAGGCAACGTCTATAGGAAGAGGTACAGTCGACGTTTTCGGCCGAGACCCTTTGTCAGGACTAACTGAAAGAAGAGATAGTAAGAGATTTGAAAGTGGGAGGGGGAGATCTGAAATGATAGGAGAAGACAGGAGGGGGAGGGAAGAAGCTAAGAGCTGGAAAGTTGATTGGCAAAAGGGATACAGAGTTGGAGAAGGGGGAGGATCATGGGACAGGAGGCCTAGGGAGAAAGAAAAGGGGAGGGGAGCCCAGAGGAAGATGGAGAACAGGCAAGGAGTGATTGTGAGAGGGACAGAGAGAGAAGAAAAAAATGGGGAGGGGGGAATAAAAGTAAATAAGGGCTGTGGTAAGAAGGGGAGGAGGGGCATTAATGGAAGACTCCTCCAACTCTGTATCCTTTTTGCCAATCGACTTTCCAGCTCTTGGTTTCTTCCCTCCCCCTCCGGTCTTCTCCTATCATTTCAGATCTCTCCCTCCCCCTTTCAAATCTCTTACTATCTCTTCTTTCAGTTAGTCCTGATGAAGGGTCTCGGCCCGAAACGTCGACTATGCTTCTTCCTATAGATGCTGCCTGGCCTGATGCGTTCCGCCAGCATTTTGTGTATGTTACTTACAACATAAAATACAACCTAGACAGACAGAAAATAGATACATGGCACCGACACAGTTTTTATCTTGGCCTAATTTTTCAGGAGTAAAAATATTATAGATTTAAGTCCCACTTCTGGGTTTAAGCTCATTAATTTCAGCTGACTCTTCAGTCTAGTACTTGAGAGAATTGTTATTTTTCAAATGGGACAGTAAACTGTGACACATTTAGCTGTTCTGGAGAAAGTTATATGTCATAGAATGTTACTCAAATACGAGGCTTTCCTGGGTTCCTATCTCACATGTTATTGTTCATCCAACATCAGGTGCTAACTGGTTGTGGCTTGACTATCTATTAGGAGTTTATATTTGAAATACAATTTATTTAATGTGAAACACTGAGATGTTATGCACAAGTGAAAACTATTATTTAAATTCAAGAAACAGCAGATCCATAAAAGTTAAAAATAAGTAAATAATGGAAATACTCAGAAGGTCAGGCAACATCTACAAGGAATGAAACAGTAAACATTTTAGACCATGACCTTTCATTTGAACCAGGAAGAAACAAAAAAAAAGCAAGTTTAAATTGTGTGGCAGAGCAGGGATGGAGAGAAATTAAACAAATAAACCAAAATAAAAAGAGTAATTATGTTATCTCAGTACGCAATATATGCAGCAGAAAAGCAACGTGGGCCTCATACATTATTACTACTATTACTACTAATGAATAAAAATAGAAAACTGTGGAAATACTCCGCAAACCCAGCAGAAATTTATTTTCTTCCCACAGTTTGTGCCATGGTAGCGTAGAAGTTAGTGTGACACTGTCACAGCACGGGGCATCGGAGTTCAATTCCAGCATCCTCTTTAAGCAAGTATGTACATTTCTTCCTGTGTCTGTGGCTTTCCTCCCACAGTCCAAAGACACACTGGTTAGAAGGTTAATTAGTCACTGTAAATTATTCTGTGATTAGGCTAGAGAACAGAAGATTAGGTCTGATATATGGAGATTTGAAATGCCCACAAAGAACATTGGAATTCAGATGTCTTCTGGAGTGGAGGTGATCTGTACAAAAGGGATGGGTGAACCAGAAGTAGACCAATAGCCTGGTGGGGAGATTTGCTTAAGCTCATGGGGGTGGGGGTGGGATTTAAAACTACTTTGGCAGGGACATAGAACTCAAGATAGTAATGATTAGAAAATTGAATCAATGGAGAGTTTAATGCAAGCGAGTTCAATAGCCAACAACACTTAAAAACCAAAAATAGTAGGTTTGGTCAGTTATATTTACATATCAATTGCTCGGGATTCCCAACTCCCTCAAGTTTCTACCATGCCCAAGATCAAAGGCACTGAGTGCAGTTCAATAGATAGGTGGATGGGAGGGAACCAAAACGCAGGCAGATGATTTTGGAGGGTGGAGCGTGGGTGAAACATTGAAAATTTTATCAAGGTGTTTACCTGGAGCAGTCCAAGATGGGAGGGGCACTTAAAATAATGCCAAAGCATATCTCCAGCTTTAGGGTGAAACACACGTCATTTGCCTTGTAAGCTTGGTGTATATTGGGGGAGGAGAAGATGGCGGCGTGAGGGCAGTGTGCGTGGCTTCTCTGGTGAATGATATCTGTAACCTGTCAAGTAAGGGACCGTGCACAATTCTGATTTGATGGAGACGGATGTGAGAGTATGGAGGAACATCTGGAAAACTCCTGAAATGCCCGCTTCGCTGCCGCTGTGACTGTGTGGTAACCGGAATCTCCAGAGCAGAAGGCCCCGAATCCTCGGCTTTGCTTGTTTCAGCAGCCGGGGCGAGGTTGAAGGCGTTCGGCAGAGGATGGCGCTGGGGAGGCTGTATCCGAGGGGCTGGTTGGAGGCTCGAAGTTTCGGGTGGACGGCTCAGTGTCAGCTGTGGTCGGCTGCTTCCAAGGTATCGGCAAGTTGACGGTGCCTGGAGGTTTACGTCAGGGAGTTTCTCTCTTTTGCCTCCTGCTAGCGGGGACTTGGGAGTCGATCGACTCAGGGACTTTGAGACTTTTTTTTACCGTGCCCATGGTTTGTTCTTCATCAAATTATGGTATTGTTTTGCACTGCTATAACTATATGTTATAATTATGTGGTTCTGTCAGTGTTAGTCTTTGGTTTGTCCTGTTTTCTGTGATATCACTCCGGAGAAACATTGTATCATTTCTTAATACATGTATACATTTCTAAATGACAATAAAAGAGGACTGAGTGTTCTCATAATTTAAAAATCTAAAAATATGGCCCAAGTGACATCAAACAAGAACATGCCCACAACCTCTGTGCTCTAGCATGACACTTGCACCGAAATACATGCAACACTTTTGGCTTAATATTCTGCTCCAACTTGAATGATGCCTTCAAACTTAAAAGTCCAGGCAACTTTGATGCAGCTCAATTTTGATCTTATTATCAGATAAGAATATAACTGAACACCCTTTTTATTAATCAATGTTTTAGCAGGATTGGACTGCATACTTTAAACATAGTGGATACCGTGTCTGAATTCATAGTGAAGATTTCCTTCACATACCATATATTATCAGAATTATGCATCTCTGTTCGAGTACCATGGTTAGTAAGGATATTGCCTCACAACACTAGCACCCTTGGTTCAATCCTATCCTTCAGTGCAGTGCTTGTAGTTTGCACTTTCTCCCTATAACCATGTGACTTTCCTCCAAGTACTTTATTTTTCTCTCACATCCCAATTGATATGTTAAATAGCCATTGTAAAGTGACCCTAGTGTGTAATTAAATGGTAGAGTCCCAGCAGGAGCGGATGGGAATGCAGGGAGAATCAAAGGAGATTATAATATAATAGGACTACAGGAAATTGGTTTTTGATGGTCAATGTGGATTTGCCCATATCTGTGCCACATAACAATAAGAGAGGCAGCTTTGTGTACAAGAATCAGCCAGCTCAGTTCCCTTTTAAACACCATCCCATTTGCAACTTAATTTTCATCTTCTTTCAATAACACAAGTTAAGCCTTCTTTTATATTGGTACAGATAAATAATTGTAATATAGAGAAGGTTACACTAATTTCCCAATGATGGACCTGATGGCTCTTTTCTTTGCAGTTCACATAATACCAAGGAGATAGTAACAGCAAATAACCATCAAAACCTCTACTCCCTACCTCTGCACACTTGCATTTTGCCTTCCATTCCTGTCTCTAGCATTATTCTACCAGCTCCTGGTATTTGGTTTTCTTACACTCTAGTGTCTCCTCAATTTGGTCTTCTCAAAGAATGTTCATTTCTACCATAGCATGACCACCTGCTTTGAGGTTCCTGACAAAATGATCATGTCAGGCCTCAGGGATGATGATGCAATGAAGTCAAGGAACTTTAATTGCTTGCCAAGATTAAAAGTCAACATCTGCAGTACATTTTTCACTGTTGACTTCTTATTTATGTAAAGATATTAATGCTTTCAAAATAGTTCAGGTAGGTATCCTACCTGTAACACCCCAGGAAAGGTTTTACTGCTAATGTAATGGTCTTTCTGTAGAAGCAGTGTTTGGGTTATGGTGAGAGATAACAGATGCTTTGGAACATCCAATGAAGGGAGTGTGTTCTCGTGTTGTGTGCCTGACACCGAGGTGAGCTTGGTCTTTGTTCGGTGGGAGACGAAGGGGGAAGATGCCAGAGTGGAGAGGTCGCAGTACTCGAATGGTGCCATGGTTCGACAAAGGCCGGGGAGATCGAAGCAGGATCGGTGAAGAGGATACCGTGAACTCCAACTTGTGCACATTAGACTGTTTCATTAAAATGGGCCCTTCTCTTTTTTTTGTTTTCTCTTTACTAACCCTTCTGTCAAATTAAGAATTATAAAGCTAAATCAGTTAATTGTGTGTGGTGTACTGTTTGTTATTTTGTGGTACTGATTTGTAACAGGGTAACAAATCACGCAGCATCCACCCAAACAGTGGGTTTCGGGTGAGCTTATCTCACACATTTGGCGGGGCCAGAGATAGACTCCCCTAGACTTATGCAGCTAACAGAACCTGAGTGTTTCATACCCTAATACCTGAATGGGCTATTTCTGATATGAGAAAAGGTTGAGCAGACAAGGCTTATATCTGCTGCTGCTTAGAACAGTGATAGGGAGCTTGATTGAAATATATAAAGGTACTGTAGAACACACACAAAATACTGGAGGAACTCAGCAGGCCGGGCAGCATTGATGGAAAAAAGTACAGTCGAGGTTTCAGGCCAAAACCTTTCAGCAAGACACTTCTGGCTCAAAACGTCGACTGTACTTTTTTCCATAGATGCTGCCTGGTCTGCTGAGTTCCTCCAGCATTTTGTATATGTTGCTCGGATTTCCAGTATCTGCAGATTTTCTCTTGTTTGTGAGGATACTAAGGAATTTTGATAGGCTGAATGTAGAGAGGATGTTTCTTCTAATGAGAGAATCTAGAAATAAGGGTCACTATTTAAAAGTTAAGACATGGCTGGAAGAAGCAAAACAACTACTCAGAAGTTGGAGCTTTGGAGATCTTTCCTCAAAGGGCAATGGAAGTAGGGTTTCTGAGTATTTCTTTGAGTGAAGTTGATAGATATTTTATAAGCAATAAAATGAAAGGTTATTGTGAGTGCATGGGAATGAGGAGATGTGATTACATCAGTTCAGCCACGAACTTATGAAATGGGAAAACAGGCTTGAACAGCTGAAATGGTCTACTTTTGTTCTCAATTCCTATGTTAGTATGAGAATGGATTTCTCACAGGGTAAGTAGTGATTAGTAATTTGCTGCCATGCATGCATTAACTTTGACTATTCTTTATAATATAGAGGTTTATTGTTTTAAGGTCACCATGGCTTACGTGCAGATTGGCTTAATTTGTTCAGGAAAATTATTTGCAATTTAATTAACACACAAAGTTTCTAACATTCCTATTACATCATTTTTCCTAATCACCCTCTGCTATTTAGCAAGGAAAACTAAAAGCTAGGACAAAAACTTTTGATGAAAATACCTGAAGTCAGCCAAGTGCTTTTTCTCCCCCCAATCTATTTGTGTTGATACAAAACACTGCCAAAATAACAGGGTATTTTCTTGTGTCTGAGCAAATATTCTTTCATAAGATCTAATATGGTGGCTATTAATATGTCAAGCCAGAAAAGTAATTTCAAACTGACATTCCTGAACACTAGTTTGTAAACTTGTAAATTACATTCTATACAAAAATAATCTATTTGGGTTAGGTTCTAATGCCTTACCAAATCCATGGCAACTTTTATTATGAAGGCAACACTGTTGGAGTCCAAGCCTGCAGAAGTTGAGAAAGCCATATAGAATTGCTACACAGATAGGAACCCCGAGAATGGTGGGAATCAAGAACAGACAAAACCATGCCAGTAACAAGTAAACGATAATTGATTTAAATGCTCCTGCTCTAATGTACCATTTCTGATTTACAATTAGTCAGCTCTCATAACTATGAAAACTGACCTACTTTCTTACATGGCAGGTTGAAAAAAATGTTGTTACCTCTGAAATGTATTTCCTGTTAGTTGAAGAGATCTCGGAATGGTCTTATTTGTTTAGTATCAGTGAATTTTATAAAAGATGGTCAGTTCCTAGATGCTGAAATGCACTCTAAAGTTGGCGCCATAAGCGTACAAGCTGTCTAGCATGGCCTCTTCTTAAAAAGTAAGCATTAGTTATGCTCATAAAAAGGCTCATTAGTTGCTTCATACAACCAAGGAGGATCCGGTTATCTTAACCTGGATATTTTGGTTTTAAGCTAAACCTGAGAGGAATTGTGGTGGTTTTAAATATATTATTTAATCGCAGGTGAAAGCTGAACTCAAACTATGGCTGTACATTTCAATATACATGTGATAAATAATTCTGAGTCCCGAATACAGTTATATCAGCCATACTCCCCAGCAATCACTAATAACTACATTTGGATTTGCTTGGCCAGCTAGTGCAATGAATAGCTATTTTTGTTCAAACCTTTTTAAATACATCGTAGCAGCATTGAACAAAAATGAAAAATGTTAATCATCTACAGTTAAGTAGCCTCAGGTGAACATGGTTTTGCATTTAAGTGAGCCATTAAACAACCGTCAGTTGTAGTTCCGATGTTACAGAAAAGAGAGCAATTTTTCTTCAGATTTTGTTTTGTTATTTCTTCACAGGATGTTAGCAATTCTGGCAAGTCCACATTTATTGCCTACATTTCAGTGACTGCATTTCCCTTTAACAACTAATTTGACTATCACAGAGATTATTAAATCAGCTAGTGCGAAATTGTAGTCACAAAGACAGACAGGACTTGAAGACAGCAGGTTTCCTTTTCAAAGGAAAAACAACCAGTTTTCTCAGATGAAAGCCATTTTGGCTCATATGCAGCTCAAGACTTTTCATTGCAATTTTTATCTTACCCATTCCACAACATGTGAAATTATAATTTCAACTGTTGTCAAAAAGAATTTAAATTCTGAAATACTCAACATACACCCATTCTTGTTCATATGAAAAGAGGATTCATTCCAGTTTCTTTTTTGATGGGGAAAATATGGAATTACTATGATCTTCCAATTCAAAGCAACTCTGCAAACCAGCAATAATCACAAATCACTTAGAAGCTGTTCATGCACTTTAGCACCATATTTCTATTTGATTATTATAGAATCAGATTGAAAATCTGGATAGATCCAGACAAAGAACTGGCATAGGACCCAAGGCTGACATCAGAAATATAGCTAAGGATGAGAATATCATCACACGTACATTCACTTTTATTGGTAGGCTGGCCAACTTTTGAATTTTTGAATAGAATTAATTGTAGCTTTAGCTTTACATTGGATTTATGATAAAAAGCACTGCCACAAGTTTGGAATAACCCAAGAATTTTCATGTATTCGGTGCAATAACTTTTTTAGGAAACTTTCAGAGCTACTCCCATGGGGGAAGTAAAACTCATAATACTTTACTTTTGTTCTTACAATAGTATATTGCTGATATTTATATTTATCTAGTACCTTTCACACCTTCAGAATAGTCTCAACTTCTTTAAAGTCAATGAAATATTTACTAAGTGTTATCATCATTGCAGAAAAGATGATAGCCTACGTGCACACTCTATACTCCCACAAACTGCAATGTGACTATGATTAGATGACTTACTTCAACCCTGAAACAATGTCCATTCAGAATGATGCCTTTTATAAATGTCCTGGGAGGGATTCATTTGAACATAACATCCATTACCTCATATTCAATTGGCTCGATCCTGAGCTCAAATTGCAGGAGTGGAACTCAAATCCACAAACAGCTGCAAAACAACAAATTAAACAACAAATTTCACAACATACTGTATGTCAGAGATATTAAACCTAGATTCTAAACCTGGATTTTCACCCAGAGGAAGAAATGCAACAATAGCATTCCCACTTCTGTCTACAGCCAGATTTTTTTTGAAATATTTTTCAATTTGAGTTAGTGTTAAACAAATGTAAAGGAGAATAAAATAACTGTGACTCTGGATCAGATACAGCACCAAAAAAAGATAAAGAACACAATAATAAAAAACATAATAAAAATGAATATATAGATTGCTTTTATGCCCATAAAATGATGTTAGCCATTTCTATATTTGGCATGCCATGAGAAATCTGGAATGAAGAAATCGTGTTATTTCTGGGCTCGGCATGTACATTATTGCTATTCACTGCTATAGTACAGTGTGAGCTATTAGAGTACAGTGTTAACTATTACTCTTTTCAAAGACACATAGATGACATGTCTGAGAATGTGGAAGAAACATTGTGCAACACAGTTAGGACAATGGAGTTTGCTCTTCAGTTGGATGAGTCAACTGTACTAGGCAACGAATCTACGCTTCTTCGTTATGTTCACTTCATAAAAGAAGAAAGCATGGTTTAAGAGTTGTTATCTGCAAGGGGACTCGAAAGAGATACAAATGGGAAACCAGTATTTCAGGTTGTTGAACAAGTTTTCAAAGAGGATGACATTCCACTTTCCTGCTTACGTAATAGATGGGGCACCACTGTGGGGTAATTACTTTCTTGAAAAAAAGCTGTACCAAACATATTTACCATTCACTGAGCAATTCATAGGCAACATCTTGTCACAAAATATTTCAGTGATCAGCTGCACAAATCATTAAATACTGTTATCACAGCAGTAAGTAAAATCAAGACCCATGCTCTCAATTCTTGATCATTTTGAGAGCTTTGTATTGAGAATGATGAACAGTTTGAATGCTTGCTGTTACACATAGAAGACAGATGGCTCTCAAAAAGAAACTGCCTGAGATGCCTTCATGCACTTTTTGAAACTGATTTAAAAACTTTTGTAGCCTCAAACTCTTCATTCAATAGTCATCTCAAGAAAAACAGTCATTCAATAGTCATCTCAAGAAAAACAGTCATTCAATAGTCATCTCAAGAAAAACAGTATAACATCGCTTATTTGTCAGAATTATTCGCAAAGTTTAATTAAAACAATTTTCAACTGCAAGAAACATGTGAATCTTATCAAAGTCAAATTAGTCATCTCCACATTCTGTCCAAGTTAAAGTTCAGATTGGGTAATAAATCCATTCCTGAAAACCTGTAATGAGGAATTAACAGGAAGAACAGAGGAAGAAATAATCTCTCTACAGAATGACTTTGAGCTGAAACCGAGGTTCAAAAAAAACATAAAGACATTTGGTTGCAGAAAAAAAATCTCTGAACACTGTCCTGCACGGTGAAAAACAGGTCAAGGTATTCTTTATTGCATTTCCAACATCTTATTCAGTGGTGTGCAGTTCCATTGCAGTTGCCCAAGTTCTTTCAAAGCAACAAAACAGAGAACAATGACACTCAGCCTCATGTTGGGAAGCTGATACTTCCTTCTGGTCGAGATGGCGCCAGCAAACAATAATTCCTTGAGCGACATTTTGCAGATAGTCAATCGAGTTTTTCTACATCTTCTCCTTATTCTTTTTATCTTAGATTTGTTTTTCAATCTGTTGGAGCCTGGGATTTACAGTCTGTGGTTCAATCGAGTGAGCTAGTGCTCTGCTGTCGCTGAGAAAACTCCAGGAGATAAAATGTGAGCATGAGCTACAACAAGGAGAAGCTTAGAGACTAGACAAGGGGCCAAGATTGACTACATTTCTTTGAATTTGTAGTTCCTATTTTCTTTCACTGTGCATTGCAAATAAAAATTCTTTATCATTTTTATGTAATGGCCAAAGAGGGGTGTGGAAGGAGAAACACTAAGGATGTGGTCTGGGAGCCGAAGCGGCAGTAAGCCAAAAATGTTTTGGAACCAGCGATGTGGATGGATGGGTTAATATGCTTTCAGCCAACACAAAAATTGATGGAGTTTTTATCATAATTAAATATAGAGGGCTGTCAAATAATAAAGCAAAATATAGATCAGTTAAAGGTATCAGCAGAAAAATGACAGATGGAGTTTAAACTAAGTATGAGGTGCTACATTTTGGGAGGTCTAATGTAAGAGGGACATATATAGATAATAGCAGGATCCTTAGCGGCATCAACATCCAGATTGACCTTGGAGTGCTAGAGTATTGTGTGCAATTCACAAATTCAAGTTTAATTGTCATTCAACCATTCACATACCTACAGCTAAATGAAAGAGCATTCATTCCTCTAGGGCCAAGGTGCAAAAGGCAGTACGTTCTCTCACACACAGCATGTATAGTTATGACAGCACATACAGTAAACTAAAAATAATTTTAGCACAAGTCCTGGAGTGGCATGGCCTATAGATTGATGGTGCATGAACTGTTGTCCTAGAACAACACTTCTGCAAGAACAAGCATGCAGTGAACACCGGAGAGCAGCCCCAATGGGAGAGCTAGCCTGCAAGGCCAGCCTCCAACTGAGCATGGATTCCAGTGTACTAGCCATGCATCTGTCCTCTCCCACACTCCTTCCGCATCTCTTCCTCTGGGTGGAGGCAACAGGCAACACCGTGGCATGAATGCCTGGTCCACACAAGAACAAAAGTCCCACACTGGTCTCGCCACAAAAACCAGTGAACCATACTTGCAGTATTTTATATTACCAATGTCCAACATGGTCTTGTGATCACAAGAAAAACATTTAAGGCACATATTTGCAGCATCTGTTGGACACTGAGAGGTTGCTGCAAACCAAACATGCCACCATCTTACTGGCTACCTGCTCCATCATTACATGAATGATGTAGAGACAATGCAGAGGATGCAGAAGAGGTTTACCAGGGTGCTACCTGGATTAGAGGATATGAATAGACTTGGGTAGTTTTACTAATCCTTTACAAGGCATTGGTCTGACTGCACTTCAAAGTTCAAAGCAAATTTATTATTATTAAAGCAAATATATGTCACCATATACAAGAAATATAATAGAATCAATGAAAGGCCACACATAACAGGACGGACAAACAACTAAAGCGCAAAAGCCACAGCAGGGCAAGTAGAAAAAGGAAAGAAAAAAATTCATGATGATAATAATAAATAAGCAATAAATATTGAGAACATGAGATAAAGAGTCCTTGAGAGTGAGTCCATAGGATGTGGGAACAGTTTAGTGATGGGGCGATTGAAGTTGCGTGAAGTTATCCCCTTAGTTCAACAGCCTGATGGTTGAGGGGTAATATCTCCTTATATCTCCTTATGTGAAAAAGACTAAGGAGCTGGTGGTAGACCTGAGGAGAGCTAAGGTACCGGTGACCCCTGTTTCCATCCAGGGGGTCAGTGTGGACATGGTGGAGGATTACAAATACCTGGGGATATGAATTGACAATAAACTGGACTGGTCAAAGAACACTGAGGCTGTCTACAAGAAGGGTCAGAGCTGTCTCTATTTCCTGAGGAGACTAAGGTCCTTTAACATCTGCCGGACGATGCTGAGGATGTTCTACGAGTCTGTGGTGGCCAGTGTGATCATGTTTGCTGTTGTGTGCTGGGGCAGCAGGCTGAGGCAGACACCAAGAGAATCAACAAACTCATTCGTAAGGCCAGTGATGTTGTGGGGATGGAACTGGACTCTCTGACGGTGGTGTCTGAAAAGAGGATGCTGTCCAAGTTGCATGCCATCTTGGACAACGTCTCCCATCCACTACATAATGTACTGGTTGGGCACAGGAGTACATTCAGCCAGAGACTCATTCCACAGAGATTCAAGGAAGTCATTCCTGCCTCTGGCCATCAAACATTATAACTCCTCCCTTGGAGGGTCAGACACCCTGAGCCAATAGGCTGGTCCTGGACTTATTTCCTGGCATAATTTACATATTACTATTTAATTATTTATGGTTTATTACTACTTAATTATTTATGGTGCAACTGTAATGAAAACCAATTTCCTCCGGGATCAATAAAGTATGACTATGACTATGAACCTAGTGGTGTGGATCTTGAGGCTCCTATACCTTTTTCTTGATGGCAACAATGAGAAGAGAGCATGACTTGGATGGTGGATGCTGCTTTCTTGCAATAGTGCTCCATGTAAGTGTACTCAATGGTGTGGAGGGCTTTACCCGTGATGGACTAGGCTGTTTCCACTACTGTCTGTAGGTCTTTCCATTCAAGGGCATCAGTGTTTCTATCAGACATCAGACACTAGCAGTACGCCTGATGTTGTAGACAGTGAAGGAAAAGAAGTCGGTGCAGTTACTATTCCAAGAGAGAAGGTGCTCAAAAAGCTAAAAAACCTAAAGGTACTTAAGTCACCCAGACTAGATGAACTGCACCCCATGGTTCTGAAAGAGGGAGCATTAGAGATTGTGGTGGCATTTGAAAAGAAGTTTCATAAATCATTGCACACTGGGATGGTGCCAGAGGACTGGAAAATTGCAAATGTCACTCCACTCTTTAGGAAAGGAGGAAGGCAGCAGAAAGGAAATTATAGACCAGTTAAGCCTGACATCAGTGGTTGGGAAGATGTTAGAGTCAATTGTTAAGGATGAGGTGATGGAGTACTTGGTGACACAGAACAAGATAATACAAAGTCAGTAGGGAAAATCCTGCCTTACGAACCTGTTGGAATTCTTTGAGGAGATTACAAGTAGGACAGATAAAGGAAATGCAGTGGATGTATATTTGGACTTTCAGAAGGCCTTTAACAAGATGCTTACCAAGTTAAGAGCCCATGGTATTACAGGAAAGTCACTAACATAATTAGATCATTGGCTGATTGGTAGGAGGCAGCAAGTGGGAATAAAAGGATCTTTTTCTGGTTGGCTGCCAGTGACTAGTGGTGTTCCACAGGGGTCAGTGTTGGGACCACTTCTTTTTATGCTGTATATAAGTGATTTAAATGATGGAATAGATGGCTTTGTTGCAAAGTTTGTAGATGATACAAAAATTGGTGGAGGGGCAGGTCGTGTTCAAGAGACAGGTAGGATGCAGAAGGACTTGGACAGATTAGGAGAAGGGGCAAGAAAGTGGCAAATGAAATACAATGCTGGAAAATGCATGGTCATACACTGTGGTAGTAGAAATAAATATGTGGACTACTTTCTAAATGGGAAGAAAATCCAAAAATTTGAGATGCAAAGGGATTTGGGAGTTCTTGTGCAGAACACCCTCAAGGTTAACTTGCAGGTTGAGTCGGTGGTGAGGAAGGCAAATGCAATGTTAGCATTCATTTCAAGAGGTCTAGAATACAAGAGCAAGGATGTGATGCTGAGGCTTTAAAAGGCACTGGTGAGGCTTCACCTTCAGTAATGGAACAGTTTTGGGCCCCTCATCTTAGGAAAGATGTACTGGCATTGGAGAGGGTCCAGAGGAGGTTCACAAGGATGATTCCAGGAAGGAAAGGGTGATCATATGAGGAATGTTTGATGGCTCTGGGTCTGTACTCACTGGAATTCAGAAGGATGAGGGAGGATCACATTGAAACCTTTCAAATGTTGAAAGGCCTAGACAGAGTAGATGTGGAAAGAATATTTCCCATGGTGGGAGAGTCTAGGACAAGAGGGGACAGCCTTGGAATAGAGGGGTGCCCTTTCAAAACAGAGATGTGGAGAAATTTTAGCCAATGAGTGGTGAATTTGTAGAATTTGTTGCTACATGTGGCTGTGGAGGCCAGGTCGTTGGGTGTATTTAAGATAGAGATTGATAGGTTCTTGATCGGACATGGCATCAAAGGTTACAAAAAGAAGGCCGAGAACTGGGGTTGAGGAGGAGAGAAAAAAGGATCAGGTTTGAATGGTGGAGCAGACTCGATGAGCCAAATGGCCTAATTCTACTCCTATGTCTTATGGTCTATACAAGGCTGTGATACAGCCATTGAAAATACTCACCACCACACATCTATAGAAGTTTGTTGAAGTTTTACATATCATTCCAAATCTTCACAAACTTCTGAGAAAGTAGAGGCAGTAACATGTACAATGGTGCCATAGAGGAGCTGGGCCCCTTGTGTAAGGAAGGATGTGTTGGAATTGGAGAAGGTCCAGAGGATGTTCATGAGAATGATCCTGGGAATTAAAGGGTTAACATTTAAGAAGTGCTTGATGGCTCTGGTCCTGTTTAGAAGAATGAGGGGGGTTCTCATTGAAACCTAACAAATATTGAAAGGCCAAGAGAAAGGATGTTTCCTGCAGTGCAGAGTCCAGGACCAGACGGCACAGCCTCAGAATGCACGGACATCTTTTCAGAACAGAAATGAGAGAAATTTCTTTAGCAAGAGGGTGGAGAATTTGTGGAATTCATTGCTACAGATAGCTGTGGAGGCCAAGTTATTAGGTATATTTAAAGCGGGGGTTGATAGGTTCTTGATTAGTAAGTGTTTAAAAAGTTACTGGGAAGATACAGGGAGAACGGGATTGAGAGGGATAATAAATCATCCCTGATCATATGGCAGAGCAGACTCGATGATCTGAGTGGCCTTATTCTGCTCCTATGTGGTATAGTCTTGTGTTTTCTCTGGAGCATTAAAGTCTGGGGTGAAATCCATCAGAAGTGTATAACACTATTTGAGTGCAGCTATTAGCCTGATAGTCAGAATCTTATTCCTCAGAGAGGATATAAATTTAGGATGAGAGTGGCAACATTTGAAGGGTTTTTAATGAAGCAAAATGATCTAAGAAAGTATCTTCAAGTCCTCATGTAGTATACTCAAATTTTAGAATCAATCATTTGAATTTACACTGTTTATGGAATCCCAACCAATATTTAGAATTGAAGAAATGTTTTCATATCCCTACCCAAGTAATTTGCCATGTCCCCTTTGACCCTCGCCACAGAAGTTTTACAGGTTTGTATGGCAACTGCTCTGCCCGTGACCACACAGGAAACTGCAAAGAGCTATGGACACATTTCAACACATCATGGGAACCAATCTCCCCTCCATGGACTCTGGGTACACTGCTTACTGCCTTGATAAAGTAGCAAACATAAAAGACTCCACCCAACCCAGACCCTCTCTTCTTCCCCTCCAACCCTCAGTTAGGAGATATAAAGACTGAAAGCACATACCACCAGGCTAAAGGAGAACTTCTATCCTATTGTTGTAAGGCTATTAAACAAGTATAAGATGGATCTTGACCTCACCCACCTTCCCCATTATGGCCTTGCACTTAATTGTCTGCCTGCACTGCACTTTTTCTGTAACTGTAACTTTATTCTGCATTGTTATTGGTGAACCTCAATGCACTTTTAAAGAGAAGTTTTTTCACAGCACCTCAGTTCATGTGACAGTTACAAACCAATTTACCAAATCAATGATTTGCAAGTTACAAACTTGTTTTTTTTAAAAGAAACAGATCACATCTTGTTAACATTACTTTTCTGAAAAGCATACCCAATCTATCTTAAGAGCAATCTCATTAAAGGTGCTGACAGAAATAGTCACTTGGAGTGTATATTGTGCTCATATAGCGCTCATGTTTTAAGGAACATACAATGCGTAGAACAGAATAAAATGTATGACATATGGAGACATCAATTTACTTACTTCATATTTACATCGACCAGCAACTTATATTACAACAAATTACACAACAACAGATAAAATATAACATTTGAAAAATCTTGTAAGTAAATGCCAAAATAAAAGTTAGCATGAACTATTCAGGTCACATATTAAAACAAAGCAGTGCCTTAAGTTTTCTCCAGAGAACTTTTCTTTTCTGTTGCTGGGGTTGTTCTACTTTTTTTTCCAGTACAACTATTTCCTGCCAAAGAATAGTAAAGTGATCTTTAGTAGCCAATCAGGTTAGTCTTTACATTAACCACACATCGAGAGCATGTTGCATGCACTTTGTAAAGTGCAGTCATCAATTTTATAATAAAGAACAGATGTGTTGCGGAAGGGGGTGGTGGTCAGAGTTAAGAAAATACAAGTTCTATGAAGAGAAGCTCCAGAAATACAGTACATAGGCTCTATACGTAAAGCTTCCATCGGATGTACAAGCATTGTGCAAACTATTTTTCCCCATTACTTTGCCAGAATTTATAGCAATGACATGTTACAAATTGAGAGAATGCAAAACAATAAGTTTTCTTTTTAGGTAGCAAATGTATATGCCCCTTCAAAGATACTGCTAGTGCAAATTTCTTAATTTTTCCTCCATAATGAATACAATATAGTACAGGAACAGAACATTATCTTATGGAAAAACAAATCTGACACGTAAAAAAATCCTAAGCGTAAGCATTTTAAGTCTTGCTTTGAAATAATTACTGCATCAGTTGCTGGTGTAGAGATGGGAGGACTCCACTGGCATATTAACTCAGCAATACTGAGGTGTTCTCTGTCTACCAACATTCACTGTGTACTTGAGGCACGCTGTCTCTCCAGAATCATTTTACTAACGGCATACAGTGTAACATAAGCTCACAAAAGTATGAATGGAGCACACAGATCACCTCAGATACTTACTTCTCTCTCAATATTCCACAGCATCTCTATCCCCAACATATTAATGGCAAAGCATACAAATAAAATTTAAAAAAAGAAATTTCAATGATACATTTGCACAAGACGTCCAAATGTCTTTTTCCCCCATGAACTACATATACCTCAGAAGAAATATACGTCCTATCTGAAAGCCCTCTCAGAACCAAATATCAATAAGGTAAAGGCTTACTCAAGCACATACACAAGATATCAGGATCAGGTTTAATATCACTGACGTAGGTTGTGAAATTTGTCATTTTGCAGCAGCAGCACATTACAATACATAATAATAAAATCATATATTATACTAAGAAATAAATATTGAAAAAATTGAGTTTAATAATTAGTGCAAAAAAAAGTAAAAAAATTAGGTAGTGTACATGGGTTCATTGTCCTTTCAGAAATCTGATGGCAGAGGGAAAGAAGCGATTCCCAAAAAGTTGAGTGTGTGCCTTCGGGCTGCTGTACCTCCTTTCTGATGATAGCAATGAGAATAGGGCATGTCCTAGGCGACAGGGATCCTTAAAAACGGATGCTGCCTTTTTGAGGCATCACCTTATGAAGATGTCCTTGATGCTGGGGAGGCTAGTGCCCATGATGGAGCTGGCAGAGTTTGCAACTTTCTGCAGCTTTTCCCAATTCTGTGAGGTGACACCTCCATACCAGATGGTGATGCAACCAGTTAGATTACTCTCCATCGTACATCTGCAGAAATTTGCTTCTGTCTTTGGTGCCATACCAAGTCTCCTTAAACTTCTAGTGAAATATAGCCCTGCTGTGGGTTTTTTTTTTGTAATCATATCAATACATTAGGTCCAGGATAGAGCTTCAGAGATGCTAACACCCAGAACTTGAAGCTGTTCACTCTTTCACACTTCCTAGGGTGACCAAAACTTTCAATGTTGTTTATGATAGAAGAGAATTGACAATGTGTTGGAAGTAGCACCATGGCCAGGTGCGATTTCAACAACTCTATAGTAAATGTCAATGTAGCTGATCACAGAACTAGAAACCCTCCCATGTTAACACCTGCAACCACACGTGCATTTGTGACAATACAGGTGTCCCCCGCTTTTCGAACGTTCGCTTTACGAAACCTCACTATTATGAAAGACCTACATTAGTACCCTGTTTTCGCCAACAGAAGGTGTTTGCACTGTTACGAAAAAAGCGCGCGAAAAAAATCAGTGCACGATAAAAGGCAGCGCACGCTCCGAGCAGCCGCTCTCCCCCGGATTCGGAACAGCATTCTCGCCGGCATCACTTAAACATGTGCCTGTGAGCAGCCGTTAGCAAGATGAATCATACTTTTCCTATGGTATCGGAAAAGCCTGAAAGAGCTCGTAAGGGTGTGACACAGCGTAAAACTAGACATAATTATACATTTTGAGCGTGGTGAACGAAGTGAGGACTAAGTGAGTTTGGCTTGTGGAAGCTGACGATGATGATGTTGAAGAGGTTTTGGCATCCCATGACCAAGAACTGATAGATGAAGAGCTGATGCAATTGGAAGAGGAAAGGATAACAATTGAAACCGAATGAATAATGATAAAGTACGACTTTAATTTTGAAAGAGTATGTCCATTTAGGGGATATTTGCAGGATGGTTTGAGTGCTTACAAAGAATTGTATGATAGAAAAATGCGCGAGGCTCAGCAGTCAAGCAAGCCTTCCACATCAGCCACAGCAGACGACGAACCTTGACCTTCGACATCGAGGCAGGCAGTCGGAGAAGATGAGCTGCCTGCTCTAATGGAAACAGACGGCGAGATGACACCCCAGTGTCTCACCATCCCAACACCCAGGCCGTGAACAGATACCGATTCGCGGAGAATGCAGCAGTAGCCGGAAGACACACAGCACATCTTTAAGGAAAAAGCCGAAATAAACAAGCTAGTTAATTAGGTGCCATCTGACACGTAATTGTCGGCCCAGATCAGAGGTGATGCAATCGGCAATTGGCACTGATCTGGGCCGACCATTACGTGCCGGGCGGCACCTAATTAATTAGCATGTTTATTTTGGCTTTTTTCTTAAAGATGTGTTGTGTGCCTCCCGGCTACCGCTGCATGCTTCGCAGATTGGTATTGGTTCGCTGCCCGGAGGGTGGGGACCACTGCACAACCCAAACTCTGACGACTCAGTCTAACACATCACCATCAGTGTGCTCCGCGCTTTCCCAATTCCGGTAAGTGATACTACACTGTACATACATTATTTCTACTTTATATCGGCTGTGTATTTTTACATGTTATTTGGTATGATTTGGCAGCTTCATAGCTTAAAGGTTACTGGAGAGCGCTTGCGCCATGTTTTTGCCGACGGCGCTTGCGTGAGATTTTCGCTATGGAGAACAGTTCAGGCAATGATTGTGGAAAAGTATTTCTACTTTATATAAGCTGTGTATTTATCATATGCTTTTACGATATGTTACTGTTATTTTAGGTTTTATGTGTTATTTGGCATGATTTGGTAGGTTATTTTTGGGTCTGCAAATGCTAAAATTTTCCCATATAAATAAATGGTAATTGCTTCTTCACTTTACAACATTCCGGCTTACGAACCGTTTCATAGGAACGCTCTACCTTCGGATGGCGGGGGAAACCTGTATAGCAAACTCTTTCTGGAATCAGCTCGCCAGTGAAAATAGGGTACAATATCTCTTTAAAAGTCTGAAATATTACTCTCCTGATACAGATGAAAGATTGCCTGGAAGGATTATCAAGTAAATTACTGTGAAGTCAATTGCATAACACCACCATTACACCCAGCAACCTTTTACAGACTTCCATTTAAAGAAATAACTTTCTTGAAAATTCCTCAATTTCTTTTCACAACCTATTGTCTGCCCATGTGACCGAGAGCATCTCACTTTTCCAAACAGTACTGAAATTCCAGTGAAACAAAACTGGAAAATTGCACTGCCCTTACCTGAAGTGCTTGGCCATGCTGAAAAAAGACCTTCAGGGTCTTCATGATGAAGGAAGTGGGAGTGAAGATGCAATCTGAAAGGGTTGCAAGGGAGAGGGCAGCACCTATGCTCAGGTAGGGGAAAAAGATTTTGGTGGTGAGCAGCAATTACATCAAAGTGCCAGTTTTACAGTGGGGGAGGGGATGGCGGTAGAGAGCGAGGCATGGTAGCGTGGCAGTCCAAATGATGTCACAACGTATAACTTGAGAAGGGTTAATGATGTACACATTATTTCTCAAACTCCTCTCCAGCATTTTCTTGGCTCCCTCAAGAAATTACAGATAATCTGCACACTGAATCTTTAAAATATTTTACTGAAAAATTTCTGTGCTAATTGGTACAGCTGGTTATTGCCTTCTTTTTCATTAAACTTAATTATAAACAAATCTAAGAATGTTAAGATTTTGCTACCTAAGTAAAAATCTTAAATGAAAAATATTCCAGCAATTTCAATTTAGAGCTAATTGATTCTGTAGTCAAATAAAAATGAAGTCATAATTTTGTAAAACAATAGCTAGAAGCTTTTTGACAAGATTGAGCTTTATCAGAGCTGACAACAACTATGCTGGTGGCTGTAAGATTTATTAAGACTGCAGTAAAACTGAGAGCTAACACTGGACATAAAAGTAATAAGATATTTCCTTAACCAGGACCAGGTTTCCTTGAACTTGATAAATAGGAAAAAAGGTTGACTTGCTAAAAATGCACTTGGTGAACCATTTCATACTTCTGTTGCCTTGGTTTGGCTGCAGATACACATTCTGAAAGTTGTATTTGTGAAACAGTAACCATGCAGCTAAATGACAAAGGATAAATAAGCATTAAGCAAATAACTACTAAATAAGTGACCCATTGCAAACTGAAGGAAACAATGCAGACGTCAGACACAGATGTTATTAAGGATAATTGAACAGCAACAAGTAGTACTTAAGTATTAGTGCAGGACAGTGGCACAGGGAAGAGGGTCTCTGCCTCACGGCACCAGAGATCCAGGTTCATCCGACCCAAGTCTGTGATGTGTTTGCACGCTCTTCTTGTGATCATTGATAGATCTATCTTTCTATGATCCCTTTTAGTCCTGACTTTGTTCATTCCTAGGGATGCATTCTCAGCATTAATTAAGGTCCATTGTGGGGCTATCAGTTCTTAAACTGGTTAATGAAAAGTGGATTATAGTGTTCTATGAATATTGGTGTTGAGATTAATGATGTGTAAGGGTTTCTTCTTTTATGTTACTGCTAAGGTAAACAAAATGGCTTCTCTGTACTGCTACAACAGGAATTCTGCAGATGCTGGAAATTCAAGCAACACACATAAAAGTTGCTGGTGAACGCAGCAGGCCAGGCAGCATCTCTAGGAAGAGGTGCAGTCGACGTTTCAGGCCGAGACCCTTCGTCAGGACTAACTGAAGGAAGAGTGAGTAAGGGATTTGAAAGTTGGAGGGGGAGGGGGAGATCCAAAATGACAGGAGAAGACAGGAGGAGGAGGGATAGAGCCAAGAGCTGGACAGGTGATAGGCAAAAGGGATACGAGAGGATCATGGGACAGGAGGTCCGGGAAGAAAGACAAGGAGTGGGGGGGGGGGAACCCAGAGGATGGGCAAGGGGTATATTCAGAGGGACAGAGGGAGAAAAAGGAGAATGAGAGAAAGAATGTGTGTATAAAAATAAGTAACAGATGGGGTACGAGGGGGAGGTGGGGCATCAGCGGAAGTTAGAGAAGTCGATGTTCATGCCATCAGGTTGGAGGCTACCCAGACGGAACATAAGGTGTTGTTCCTCCAACCTGAGTGTGGCTTCATCTTTACAGTAGAGGAGGCCGTGGATAGACATGTCAGAATGGGAATGGATGTGGAATTAAAATGTGTGGCCACTGGGAGATCCTGCTTTCTCTGGCGGACAGAGCGTAGATGTTCAGCAAAGCCGGCTCCCAGTCTGCGTCGGGTCTCGCCAATATATAAAAGGCCACATCGGGAGCACCGGACGCAGTATATCACCCCAGTCGACTCACAGGTGAGGTGTTGTCTCACCTGGAAGGACTGTTTGGGGCCCTGAATGGTGGTAAGGGAGGAAGTGTAAGGGCATGTGTGGCACTTGTTCCGCTTACACGGATAAGTGCCAGGAGGGAGATCAGTGGGGAGGGATGGGGGCGACAAATGGACAAGGGAGTTGCCTAGGGAGCGATCCCTGCGGAATGCGGGGGGGGGGGGGGGAGGGAAAGATGTGCTTAGTGGTGGGATCCCGTTGGAGGTGGCGGAAGTTACGGAGAATAATATGTTGGACCTGGAGGCTGGTGGGGTGGTAGGTGAGGACCAGGGGAACCGTATTCCTAGTAGGGTGGCGGGAGGATGGAGTGAGAGCAGACGTACGTGAAATGGGGGAGATGCGTTTAAGAGCAGAGTTGACCCGGAGGCTGATGGGGTGGTATGGGTCCTAGCTATGCCTGCCTTTTTGTTGGCTTTGTGGAACAATCTATGTTCCATGCCTATTCTGGTATCTGTCCCCCACTTTTCCTTCGCTACGTCGACGACTGCATTGGAGCTGCTTCCTGCACGCATGCAGAACTCGTTGACTTTATTAACTTTGCCTTCAACTTTCACCCTGCCCTCAAGTTTACCTGGTCCATTTCTGACACCTCCCTCCCCTTTCTAGATCTTTCTGTCTCTGTCTCTGGAGACGGCTTATCCACTGATGTCTACTATAAGCCTACTGACTCTCACAGCTATCTGGACTATTCCTCTTCTCACCCTGTCTCTTGCAAAAACGCCATCCCCTTCTCGCAATTCCTCTGTCTCCGCCGCATCTGCTCTCAGGATGAGGCTTTTCATTCTAGGACGAGGGAGATGTCTTCCTTTTTTAAAGAAAGGGGCTTCCCTTCCTCCACTATCAACTCTGCTCTTAAACGCATCTCTCCCATTTCACGTACATCTGCTCTCACTCCATCCTCCCGCCACCCCACTTGGAATAGGGTTCCCCTGGTCCTCACCTACCACCCCACCAGCCTCCGGGTCCAACATATTATTCTCCGTAACTTCCGCCACCTCCAACAGGATCCCACCACTAAGCACATCTTTCCCTCCCCCCCTCTCTGCATTCCGCAGGGATCGCTCCCTACGCAACTCCCTTGTCCATTCGTCCCCCCCATCCCTCCCCACTGATCTCCCTCCTGGCACTTATCCGTGTAAGCGGAACAAGTGCTACACATGCCCTTACACTTCCTCCCTTACCACCATTCAGTCCTTCCAGGTGAGGCAACACTTCACCTGTGAGTCGACTGGGGTGATATACTGCATCCGGTGCTCCCGATGTGGCCTTTTATATATTGGCGAGACCCGACGCAGACTGGGAGACCGCTTTGCTGAACATCTACGCTCTGTCCGCCAGAGAAAGCAGGATCTCCCAGTGGCCACACATTTTAATTCCACATCCCATTCCCATTCTGACATGTCTATCCACGGCCTCCTCTACTGTAAAGATGAAGCCACACTCAGGTTGGAGGAACAACACCTTATGTTCCGTCTGGGTAGCCTCCAACCTGATGGCATGAACATCGACTTCTCTAACTTCCGCTGATGCCCCACCTCCCCCTCGTACCCCATCTGTTACTTATTTTTATACACACATTCTTTCTCTCATTCTCCTTTTTCTCCCTCTGTCCCTCTGAATATACCCCTTGCCCATCCTCTGGGTTCCCCCCCCCCCCACTCCTTGTCTTTCTGCCCGGACCTCCTGTCCCATGATCTTCTCGTATCCCTTTCGCCTATCACCTGTCCAGCTCTTGGCTCCATCCCTCCACCTCCTGTCTTCCCCTATCATTTTGGATCTCCCCCTCCCCCTCCAACTTTCAAATCCCTTACTCACTCTTCCTTCAGTTAGTCCTGACGAAGGGTCTCGGCCTGAAACGTCGACTGCACCTCTTCCTAGAGATGCTGCCTGGCCTGCTGCGTTCACCAGCAACTTTTATGTGTGTTGTCTCTGTACTGTTAACTGCTGAGGCAGTGGTTCTCTATAGCAGCAAGTTTGGGTTATAACTGGTGATAACGGGACCTGTATTCATTTGCTAACCAATTGAAATAGATGTTATCCTTTCTGTCTGTGTGAAAGCTGTTGGTTTGCGCGGGCTTGGGGGAGAAGGCGTGAAGAAGATGAAGAAAGAAGACGTGGCTTGAGGAGACGGTTGCTGGACCTGCTGGGCCTATGCTTGGGGTGGGAGCCCAGCGGTCGACAACGAGCAAAGGAGGATTAGCGAAAGGGAATCCGTGAGCTCCGTTTGTGCACTGGACATGTTTATGAGATTATCGGCGTCTTTTATTTGTTTTCCTTTTCTTTTGTTTCTCTACTAACCCGATACTTAATATAAATATAAAATCTTAATCGTTTAACTGCACATTGTGGATTGAATGTTATTTCAGCGTACTGATGTTACACAGGATACAGCACGCAGCATCCACCTAAACAAGAGTGTTAAAAGTTTGGCCGGGTAGGGGGCACCACCCCCAAGATCATGCCCCTAGGCAAAGCGAGTGTTACAGATGTAAGCATTTTACATTCACAAATTGGATTTGGGAATTGGAAATAAAATTTTCCTATCTGAATATGACGCCATACGGTTAGATACAGATGACACAAAAGAAGATTGTTACCAAGTACATAAATAAAACTGCAGAATAGGTATTCAGATGAACTCGAAAACTTCAACAAATATACTGTGGAAAGCATTCTGACAGGCTGCATCACTGTTTGGTTTGTTGGGGGGGGCTACTGCACAGGGTAGAAAAAGCTATAGAAAGTTGTAAAATCAGTTAGCTCCATTTGACTTAGCTACTGCTAAGTCAACAAATTTCATGATATATGCCTGTGATATCAAACCCAATTCTGATTCTAATTTCTGCCAACATTATATAGTGAACATAAAAAATACTGCATGGTTGGTAAATGAAGGTTGAAGCAGGCTATAGAAATAATTATGTTGGATATGATCATTGTGTATTAACAGATTTGTAATTCAAATTCAAATCTCACCATGACAGAAATGGAAATTCAATTAATAGTTTGGAATTTAAAATAAAGCTGGTTATTCATCAATACCCCATAGCTAACTAACACATGCTGTAAATCAGAAGTATAAATTTGAATAGCATTCTACTTCTAAGCTTTTGTCAAGTATTAAATTGAATTCAATAGAACCGTCAATTTCACTGTGTTGTGGAAAAGGCTGAAATCATTATCTCTGTTTGCGCAGAGTCTGAGCATCAGAATGGCAAATGGGTGAGGTATACAAGCAGCTACGATGCCGTGAATATGGAGGAAGCTTAAAAGAATACATAGCCCACTGCTATATTTTCTTAATATTCTCATATTCACTAAGATAACAAAATCTTGCTAAATCATAATGAAGTCACTGTAGTGAAACATGTAGTGAGTATGTTATATAGAGGCACAGAAAAATGCAGCACAGAAACAGGCCCTTTGACTCATCTAGGCTGTGCCAAACCATTTAAATTGTCTCCTCCCAATGACCTGCACCAGGACCACAGCCCTCCATACCACTACCATCCACAACCCTATCCAAACTTCTCTTCAACATTGAAATCAAGCTTGCATGCACCACTTGCACTGGTAGCTTTTTCCATACTCTCACAACTTTCTGAGAGAAGTTTCTCCTCATGTTCCCCTTTCAGCCTTAACCTATGACCTTTAGTTGCATCCCACCCAACTTCAGCAGAAAAAGCATGCTTGCATTTACCCTATCAATCAATACCTCTCATAATTTTGTAAACCTTTATCAAATCTCTCCCCCCACCCCCCAATACTTCTCTGCCCTAGGATTAAAGTCCTAACCTATTCAATCTTCCCTTATAACTCAGGTCCTCCATTCACGGGCAACATCCTTGTAAATTTTCTCTGTGCTCTTTGAATCTTATTTACATCTTTCCTGTAGGCAAGTGACCAAAACTGCAAACAATTAGTCTTACACAACTTCAACATAATATCCCATTTCCTGTACTCAATACTTTGATTATGAATGCCCATGTGCTGAAAGCTTTTTTCATAACCCTATCTATCTGTGTCTTAACAAAGTGCAACATGTCTGCATTAAATTCCATCCACCATTTTTCCAGTTGGTCCAACTCCCACTGCAATCACTGATAGTCTTCCTCATTGTCCACTACACCCCAAATCTTGATGTCACCTGCAAATTTGCTGATCCAGTTAACCACGTTATCATCCAGATCATTGATACAGATGAGAAACACCTACAAACACAGCACTGATCCCTGTGGCACTCCACTAGTCACAGGCCTCCAGTTAGAAAGTCAACCATCTACTACCACTCTCTAACTTCTCCCACAAAGACATTAGATTAGAAAATTTACTACCTCACCTTGAACACCAAGTGACTGATCCTTCTTGACCAACCCCCCAGGCGGGACCTTGTCAAATGTCTTGTCCATGTAGACAATATACACTGCCTTGCCTACATCAACTTTTCTGGTAACTTCCTTGAAATATTCTTTATAAAATTGATTAGATGTGACTTATTGTGCATAAAGCCCTGCTGACTATTCCAGATCAGTCCATATCTATCCAAATACTCCCATCTGGTCCCTTAGCATACCTTCCACTATATTTCCCACTACTAATGTCAAGCTCAGTAGATTCAGCCTGTAATTTCGCCAATCCTCCGGTACCTCACCTGTCACTAAGGATGATTTAAATATCTCTGCTAGGGCATCTGCAATTTCTGCACTTGTCTTTCACAGGGTCCAAGGGAAAACCTAGTCAGACCCTGGGGACTTAACTATTCCAATTTGCCTTAAGGCTTTCCACACCTCTTCCCCTGTAATCTGTATAGGGTCCATAACCTTGCTGTTGCTTTGCTTCACTTCCATAGATTCTGTGTCCATCTCCCAAGTAAACACTGATGCAAAAAATCTGCTTAAGATCTCTCCCTTCTCTTTTGGCTTCATGTATAAATTACCATCCTAACCATTCAGAAGACCAATTTTGTCCCTTGCAACCCTTTTGCTCTTAATGTATCTGTAGAATCCCTTTGGATTCTCCTTCAACTTGTCTGCTGAGACAACCTCGTGCCTTCTTTTAGCTCCCCAAATTCCTTGCTTAAATGTTTTCTTACATTTCGTATACTCCACAAGTACCTCATTTGCTCCTATCTGCCTATATCTACTATGCACATCCTTTTTTTTCTAACCAGAGCCTCAATATCTCTTGAAAACCAAGGTTCCTGAAACCTGTTATCTTTACCTTTTATTCTGACAAGTACATACAAGCTTTGTAATCTCAAAATTTCACTTTTGAAAGCCTCCCATCTATCAAGTACACCTTTGCCAGAAAACAATCTATCCCAATCCACACTTGCCAGATCCTTTCTGATGCCATCAAAATTGCCCTTTCTCCAATTTACAATCTCAACCTGCAGACCAGACCTACCTTTTTCCCTATTTACTTTTAAACTAATAGCATTGTCATCGCAAGATGCAAAGTGTTCCCCTACACAATCTTCTGTCACCTGCTCTGCCTTATTCCCTAATAGCAGATCAAGTAACACACACTCTCTCATTGGGACTTCTATATATTGATTAGGAAACTTTTCTGAACACATTTGGCAAACTCTATCCCATCTAATCCCTTTACAGTATGGAAGTCCAGTCAATATGTGGACAGTTAAAAATCACCTACTGTAACAACCTTATATTTCTTGCAACAGTTTGCAAACTCTCTACAAATTTGATCCCCTAAATCCCGCAGAGTGTTGGGTGGTCTATAATATAGTCCCATTAATGTGGTCATACCTCTCTTATTCCTCAGTTCCACCCATAAACCCTCACTAGACAAGCTCTACAGTCTGTCGTGACTGAGAACTGCCATGACATTTTCCCTGACTAGTAAACGCCACCCCTCTCTCCCTTTAATCCTGCTCGCTCTGTCTCATCAAAAACAGCGGAACCTAGGAATACTGAGCTGCCAGTCCTGCCCCTTCTGCAATCAAGTCTCACTAATGGCTACAGTATCACAATTCCATGCGTTGATCCATGTGCTGAGCTCATCTGCCTTTTCTACAATACTTCCTGCATTGAAACATATGCAGCTCAGGACATTAGTCGCACCATGCTCAACCTTTTGATTAACACACATAAAAATTGCTGGTGAATGCAGCGGGCCAGGCAGCATCTATAGGAAGAGGTACAGTCGACGTTTCGGGCCGAGACCCTTTGTCATTCCTGACGAAGGGTCTCAGCCCGAAATGTCACTGTACCTCTTCCTATAGATGCTGCCTGGCCTGCTGCATTCACCAGCAATTTTTATTTGTGTTGCTTGAAATTCCAGCATCTGCAGATTTCCTTGCGTCAACCTTTTGATTTCTGCCTTTGAGTGAGGTCTAAATACGTCTCCACAACCTCTCCACTTTCCGTTCTGGCACTCCGGTTCCCATCCCCTATCTTGACCCCATATCTTGGTAAGAGATACCACTTAATCAGAATTTCCTAAATGGCTGAGTAGTATAAAGCAGAATCTGACTGAGGAAAAAAATTAGTTAAATTAATCTGATGCTGCAAAACGAATACAGTGGATTCTTGTTAATTGGGCCATTGGTTAACCATGGCAGCCATTTATTTGGAACAACTTTTAAAGAACAAAAACTAATTGAGATAATAGTTTGGATTTTTTTCATTTATTTGGGACACTATGCTGCTTAATTGGGACAGGAGATTGCTGTTGTCAAACAGTTTCTAATTATCATCAGTCACAACATACACTTGTGTGGCCTTTAGACACTAACTGTGCTTAGAGTAAACAGCTTTTTAAAAAAGAAAGCATCAGTTGCAAGTGTTTATGTTCAAAAAGCAGTGATTTTTGATGCTGACAGTTGGCGAGAAATAAAGAAAATTCAGAACTACTTTGCTCAGTGTGGTTTCAAGCATTGAGACTTGGAGATGCCAGAAACAGCCGAGAGTGAAAAGGACACGATTTCATTACTTCAGCAAGTTAGGAACTATGAAGAGTTAAGATATTGACAATGAAAATGAAGATTTGGACGAAGCAAATTTCGAAAACATTGTATGAAGGCAATCCATTATCCACACTAGGTGTCTGCGCTGATTTTGTTCATTTACAATCAAAAGAACACGGCAACATACAATGGATGAATCCCTCCATTGATAACCATTAGGAACTATTACACAGTTTTATCGTATGGTAGTAGTATCGGTTTGTGTTCTAACTTGTTCTGTGTTTCATTTAGAAACATAATTTGTGACTCAGTTAAACCGTAGTTGGTCTTTATTTTATACCTTTTTAACTATTTCCATGAAACTCTGGCTAATTGGGGCAGCCGTTTAATTGGGCTAAAATACACTGTTTCCAATGTGTTCCAATTAACCACTGTAATTGGGATGAATGCATTTTCAGATTCTAGTCCCAAATATATGCAGATATTAATATTACAAAAGACCACGTTTCTATCTGTTTCATGAGGATAAACACATTTCAAAATTTATGCATGTTTTTTCTCTAATCAGATTGTTTCTTTAAGTACCAAAGCTGATCTGATGAATAATTTAAACACTTAAAATACCTTGGAGTAACAGATACTGAATTTATTAGATCACGTGAACCTTCTACCAGAGTTCTCAACCCAAATAAGACCATAAGATAAAGAAGCAGGATTTGGCTATTTGCCCCTTAGAGTCTGTTCCACCATTATTTCATTATGGCTGATTCATTTCTCTCTCTGCCCCAATCTCCTGCCTTCTCCCCAATAAGACCATAAATAATGAATGTTTTCTTGCCTGTCAATCATTGGCTGCTTTCGAATTCCACCTCATGTTTTGTTAGTCAAGTTAAAAGTACCCAAACACCACTCATCCTGTGAATTCCCAATTCTACAAAAAGTACTTGCATTTAGTGCCAAACAGTATACGTAGGTGTTCAAAATATTGTACAATTCATGTTTATCAATGTAATGTAAAGATTTTTAGTGAAATCATACTAACAAAGTTCTGAGTCCCTTCACTGATTTCTACAAAAGCATCAGGAATGTCACCAGCACCAAGAAAACTATTTAAGATATACAGAATGATTTCTGCAACTCTGTTTTGTGTACTCTAAAGCCACAGCTACTAAAGCAAATAACGAAACTATAATCACTTCTAAAAAAGAATGAATTCCCTAGAGATTGCTCCACATTTTGCCAAGTCTGAACTGAAACCAAACTTTAAGATCTAATTCAAATTTTGTGCCAGCAGAAGGTGAACAAAAAGGTACAAAGGGCACATGCAGAATTTGTCCTTCTTTTCTCTAATTCTTTTTGGTAACAAATCCACAGCAGTGACTACTCAACTACAGAATTCCTCAGGGTTAGTGGAAATGCGGAGGGCCAGATGATTAATTACTCAGCTATGAAGCCCTGACTGCTGCTGCACAATGTTACCAGAGTAAGGCCAGAGATGGAAACATCTGCATTGCTGAGGTTTAGCTGCATTGTGCAAGATATAAACAGATGGAACTGAAAATAAAGGTTAACTTACAAAGTTTTCTCTATTTACTAGTGAAAACATTAATTGTCATTCACCAAAGTAACTAAAACTGAGTAAATTCATACAGAAAAAGGTCAGTGTGAAAAGTTGATGCAAATGCTAACAAACAGCATACAGAGCTTGGAAAATCTTTAGCATCTGGATAATTGTATCTATTAAATTGCATTTGCTTCTAGATTGCTTGTAAAACAAAGACATCCAACATCAGCTTGCAATATGACAACGAGCAATTTGTCACAAATCAAGCTAAGAAAAATGAAAGGATTAAACAAACTAAAATTATGCTTAAGAATGAAAGGAGCTAAGCAGACCAATTCATTCATAGAATAAGCTTTCATGAACGTCAAGGCGCTAAGATCACCATTTGTATAACACTAATAAGCTGATTGCTCATAAAGTCAAAATTAGCTTTTCAACTTTTCTGGGGTATTCAGTTATTCATTTAGAACCCAAATTTTAGATAAGTGACTTGGAAGTTTGGGAATCATGCTGCTTTACAGCATTTTGGCCCTTGGGAGTCTGTTAGGAATCTTACTCACAGATAAAATGCAAAGCAAAAACCAAAAACACATTTATTCAGACTGGAAGAGAAAAAAAGTAGTAAAACAACCTCGTGACTCCATAATGAACTTCACATTTCTCCTGGGACTTGACTTCTGACACAAGGAGTGGGCCAAATAAGAACCAGGGAGTGGGCCCCCAACATGAGCCTGGTTTTAATTAGGCCACGTAAAGGAGCTCTTCGACAGAAACTCATCAAGTTGAATAGTTCATACACAGAACCTCCTGTGGGCCTATGCAAAGCTAACACTGTATGGCAGTGTCTTTGAAATAAATGTTGCTGTTATACCAGCAGTACAGAGTCATTTATATAGAACATTAACCCTCTGACATTCAGCATAACAAAATGTTATTCATGGGTGCTACAGTGACCTAACGTGGCACAAAATCACATACTGCTGCTATTCTGGACTATTTCTGCTAGTTAATCAGGACATTCCAGAATGCCAATAACATTGGGAAGCAGATAATAATTTAAACTACAACAACCCAAATGAATTGCCTTCATTTTGGTTTAATTTTCTTTTAGTGAAATGATGATTACATTGTGTATTTTACTGATGTGAATTGGTAAGGATACATAAATTATTTTGAAGCAGACTTGAATGTTATAAAATTAATCTTAAACAACCTTCCAAGAGTTGGAAGATTGCTTAAGATTAAACTTCTTTGTCAAGAACTGACACAACCATGAATCAGTGGTTCAAGAAAGCAACTCAATTTAAGACACAGATGGCAACGAGATATTAGGTGAAAATGAATGACAAGTCTGCAAATCAGCTTTGGAAACTGTTTTTCTAACCACTTCTTACTGCAACATAACAGAAAAACATAAGGAAAGAAAAGTAAAACAAATGGTTAAGGGATTAATTGTTAAAATTTCTTCTGGTGTTAAATCACCCAGTGCACATCTTTCAGATGACACAAAGAAGCTTATGATAGGTTGAAGGAATAAAAACATCATGAACATGAAGAAATACAAAACATCTGAAAATAACAATATTAATTCAATTACTGTATGCGTTGTGACAATGAACAATCTATGTTAGTTTTTATATCTTGCACCAGCTACAGTTCCCATTAACAAGGCAGTTTTTTGTATCTCTTGCTTAAATCTCAATATTTTTTTAAAAATACAATGTTCCTCATTCAATTACCTTATACTACTAGCTTTTAATGGAATATTTACTGCATAATAAATCATATCTTTCAAATTGATTTAATGAATGATTTTTACAACTCTTTTCATTTATTTTCTAAAACATGATTAATTTTTTGAACAAAAATGTGGCCAATTTCTTAAAAAAATCAAATGTAAAACAGGACAAAACCACATTGTACAATCTCCATATTAAGTTTCTCTCAATATTGATGCATGGTCCCACCAAAGATATTGCTATCATTGAGAAGACATGGACATCCTTGAATCAGATTAGATCGCTAGTGTCACATTGCCTCCTGGTCAGACTTGTGTTTCAGAAAGAAATTATATTAAAAATAAATCAACCATTGCATTCTGCAAGAAAGTTGTCATCGAACAGCCTTTATTACAGCTTGATTATTTCTGTTCTAAAATTTCCTGAGTTTTTTTTAAATGTAAGTGAAGTTGAACCCACAACTGATTTTATTCTTGTCTATTCCAGGAAGTGCTCTTAGCCTTATAGAATGTAATCAGAAAATAAATGTATGACTTCTAGTAGGAGAACATTATTCATTAAAAAAGTTCATGAAAAATTAAGTGAAACCTCCAGCCCAATCACAAACCTCAAAATTTAGCTACCATATACTTTCTGATTTTGAATTATAGTGCCTGCAAATTATGTTAATGTGGACAAGCTATTGTGAATTTCCCAGTATTTTTGCTTCACGTCAATCAATGAAAAGGAAGTCACCAACTAAATAGAGGCGAGGATAGCTTCTGAAAGATGCCGAATCTAAATTGACTTAGTGTTTTAAAGAAAACTAAAACAATACAATCTTTATTACCAAGCAATGACAAGTGTAATCTGCTGTTATTATCATTTTCTATTGCTTCTCAGACATTAAGACAAAACAATTTTCTAGTGAGGAATGAGCCTGTAGAGTACATATTACTGACAAATGAAGCATGGCAACTGAAGTATTTCAGTAGGAGAGCATTGGGATAATAGTGATCACAATCTGCAGTATTTAGTTTTGAAGTTACTTGTTAAAAACAAACAGAAAAGCACACAGTAAAAATATGCGACTGCAAGATAAACCAATTTCAGTGATTTGATGAGGGATGCAGCATTGCAAATGACAAAACAAAGATTAAGACCATAAAACACAGGAGCAGAATTAGGCCATTCGACCCATCATATCCGCTCTGCATTCCATCATGACTGATTAATTATCTCTCTCAACCACATTCTCCTGCCTTCTCCCTGCAACCTTTGACCTCTTTACTAATCAAAAACCTATCAAGCTCCGCTTTAAATATACCCAGTGACTTGGCCTCCACAGTCTGTGGCAATGCATTCCACAGGTTCACCACTCTCTGGCTAAAGAAATTCCTCTTCATTTTTGTTCTAAAGGGATGTCCCTCTATTCTGAAGCTGTGCCCTCTGGCCCTAGACTCCCCCACTGTAGGAAACATCCTCTGCATGCTAAGTCTATCTAGGCCTTTCAATAGTTGATAGGTTTAAATGAAATTCCACCCTCACTCTTCCAAACTCTAGTGAGTAAAGGACCAGACCAATCAAATGCTCCTCAGATGTTAACCCTTTCATTCTAGTAATCATTGCCATAAACATCCTCTGGACCCTTTTCAATTATCAGCATATCCTTTCATAGATAAGAGGCCCCAAACGGCTCATAATACTCCAAGTACGGTCTGACCAATGCCTTATAGAGCCTCAGCATTACATCCTTGCTTTTACATTCTAGTTCTCTTGATATGAATGCTAATATTACAGTTACCTTCTTTACTACAAAATCAACCTGCAAATTAACCTTCAGAGAATCCTGCACAAGGATTTCCCAGTTCCTTTGAACCTTTGATTTCTGAATTTGATTTCCACTTAGAAATTAGTCTATACCTTTATTCCTTCTACCAAAGTGCACTTCCCTACACTGTATTCCATCTGTCACTTCTTTGCTCACTCTCCTAATCTACTAGAAGATTGTGCCAGAGAAAAATGCAATCAAAGGCAACATCCTTTGGACAGCTTACGAAACAATTTCTTTTACTTCTTCTTTGATTCTGTTACTACTGCTGTGATTTATATTTTAATCCAGTGTTTTGGCACTTCGCTGTCTCCAAAGGAGTTTGGTGAGGTTACCAGCAGAGTTATAGAATAGTACAGCACAGAAACAGGCCCTTCAGCCCATCTAGTCCATTTCAAAACTATTTAAATTGCCTACTCCCATCAACCTGCACCAGGACCATAGCTCTCCATACCCCTATCATACATGTACCTAATCAAACTTCTCTTTTAACGGTGAAATCAAGCTTACATGCACCATTTGTACTGGCATCTTGTTCCACACCTTCACGGCCCTCTGAGTGAAGAAATTTCCCCTCATGTTCCCCTTAAACTCTTCAGCCATGACCTCTGGTTGTAGTCCCACCCAACCTCAGTGGAAAAAGCCTGCTTGCATTTACCCTATCTATACCCATCATAATTTTGTATACTTCTATCAAATCTTCTCTCAATCTTCAATGTTCCAAGGAATAAAGTCCTAACCTATTCAATCTTTACTTAGGTCCTCCAGACCAGGCAATATCCTTGTAAGTTTTCTCTGTACTCTTTCAACCTTCTTGACATCTTTCCTGTGGGTAGGTGACCAAAACTGCATACAATACTGCAAATTAGACCTCATCAAAGTCTGATACAACTTCAACATAAGATCCCATCATCTGTACTCAATACTTTGATTGATGATTCATCCCTGTTCTAAAGGGACATCCTTCTATTCTGAGTTTGTCCTCTGGTCTTAGACTTCCCCACTACGGTCCACTCTGTCTAGTCTGTATATTCTCTAAAGTCTGCCAGGCCAGAGGACTTGTCAACATTAAATGTTTCAGCCCTATTCATAAAAAGGGAGACAGATAAACTTCATAACCAAAGACCTTTGCCAATAATATCTACAATATTCCTCATCTTCAGATCCACTAGCACTTATATCCACAGTGATGGCAGTGCTTAGAGAGGTTAGCGATGAAACATATCAAATCCTGTCTGAGAAGTGATTTGGATCCACTCCAGTTTGCCTGCGTCACAACAGGTCAACAGCAAGTGTCACTTCATTGGCTCTTCACTCAACAATGGAACATCTGGACATTGAAGATGTTGACTACAGTTTGGCATTCTTTGACTACAGCTTAGCAATCATTATTATCATCCCACAAAATCAATCAATAAGTTCAAGACCTAGGCCTCAATACTTCCTTGCACAACTGGATCTTCGACTTTATCATCTACCCCAGTCCCATTCAGTTCAGATTGGCAATATCTCCTCCAGGCTGTGAGCTTAGCTCCCTTCTCAACTTGCTTTATATTTATGACTGTGAAGCTAAGCAAAACTACAGTGTCATATTTAAGTTTATTGATGACACCACTGTCATTGGCTGCATCAAAGATGGTGATGAATCAGGAGATAGGTGAGAGACTGAAGATCTGGCTGAGTGGTGTCACAACAACAACCTCTCACTCAGTGTCAGCAAGACCAAGGAGCTGATTATTGAATACAAGAAGAAGAAATCAGAAGTACATTAGCCAGACCTCACTGGGGGATCAGAGGTAGAGAGGGTCAGAAACTTTTAAGTTCCTCAGTGTTATCTTTTCAGAGGATTTGTCCTGGGCCTTGCAAGCAAGTGCCATTACAAAGAAAGCATGGGAGTTCCTCTACTTTCATAGAATTTTGCAAAGATTCAGCATGTCATCTAAAACTTTGACAATCTTCTAGAGATGTGCGGTGGAGACTATACTGTATTGGCTGGTTGCCTCATGGCCTGGTATGGAAACACCAATGCCCTCAATCAGAAAAGCGTACAAAACTTAGTGGCTACAGCTCCAACCTTCACGGGTAAAGCCCTTCCACATTGAGCAGACCTACATGGAGTGCTGCATTATCAAGGACCTCCACAATCCAGGGCATGTTCTCTTCTCACTGCTGCCATCAAGAAGGTGGTACAGGAGCCTCAGGACTCACACTACCAGGTTCAAGAACAGTTATTACCTCTCAACCATCAGGCACTCGAACCAGAGGGTATAACTTCACTCAACCCATCACTGGACTGTCCCACAACCTACAGACTCACTTTCAAGGACTCTTCATGTCACGTTCTCGATATTTATTGTTTCTCTATTTATTAATATTATTTCTTCTTTCTTTTTGTATTTGCAATTTGCTGTCATTTGGCCATTATTATTATTTTCTTTTTTTCGTATTTGCACAGCCTTTTGCATATTGTTGTTTGTCTGTCTTGTTGGGTGCATTGATTCTATTGTGTTTCTTTGTATTTACTGTGAATGCCCTCAAGAAAATGAATCTCAGGGTTGTAAATGGTGACATATGTACTTTGATAATACTTGAACTTTGAATCAGTTAATAAGAGAAAGCAAACACATATCCGTGAAATGCAAATTTTTTCATACTAGCTTGATTGAATAACTTGATACAATAATGGTTGTTTGATGAAGGTCATGCAGCATATATTTTAATTATGAATTTTCATAGGACTTCTAATAAAGCATAAATAACAAAAAATGTAACAATGACACTAAAGAGGCAATGGTAACGTAGGTATATAACTGGCTTAGAGACAGAATACAGATGGTGCTAACGAATAGGTGAACACTGTCCAGGCGGAAAAGGCAGAGACTTAATAAAGGGTGCCATGACATTCTAAACTTCCCTGTTCTTAAAGAGTCTAAAAGAGTGTCAGCAAGGGCCAGGAAGTCGGGTCAGGGACTATCATTTTACATTGTGTTCCTTGACATTGCCTTTTGTATAAGGCATTGATAAAGCCAAATCTGGAGTATTGTGTACAGTTCTGGTCACCGAATTATAGGAAGATGTCAATAAAATTGAGAGAGTACAGAGGAGGTTTACTAAAATGTTGCCTGGGTTTCATCTCTTAAGTTACAGAGAAAGGTTGAACGAGTTAGGTCTTTATTCTTTGGAGCGTAGAAGGTTGAGGGGGGACTTGATAGAGGTGTTTAAGATTATGAGGGGGATTGATAGTGTTGACATGGTTAGACTTTTTCCATTGAGAGTGGGGAAGATTCAAACAAGAGGACATGGGTTGAGGATTAGAGGACAAAAGTTTAGGGGTAACATGAGGGGGAACTTCTTTACTCAGAGAGTGGCAGCTGTGTGGAATGAGCTTCCAGCAGAAGTGGTTGAGGCAGGTTCTATGTTGTCGTTTAAAGTTAATTTGGATAGATATATGGACAGGAAAGGAATGGAGGGTTATGGGCTGAGTGCAGGTTGGTGGGACTAGGATAGGGTAAGAGTTTGGCACGGACTAGAAGGGCCAAGATGGCCTGTTTCCGTGCTGTAATTGTTATATGGTTATAAAAGTAAAATTAAAGAACATCTGGCAGAGAAAACTTCAAGGTAAGACAGTGTAACACCTCAGGAAAATAGAAATCAAAACTCAATATTTAAATCTGAAAAAAATCTACAGATGCTGGAAATCCAAAGCAACACACAAAAAATGCTGGAGGTACTCAGCAAGCAAATCTTGCAGAAGTGCCTCGGTCTGAAACATCGACTGTTTGCTTCCATGGATGCTGCCTGGCTTGCTAAGTTCCTCCAGTATTTTGTGTGTGTGCTGCTTTGGATTTCCAGCATCTGCAAAATTTCTCGTGTTTGTCAATCTTTAAATTCTGTAGGAAAGTTTTTTTTTTAGGTGCATGTTCGCTGCCATATTTCTACTTTGGACAGTATTTTGGACTTTGAACAGTGTAGCAAGTACTGTTTTATTGTAACAAAAATGTGTATACAAATAAATATTAATTGTACACAGATGCAATCACACTGAATACATAGTTAAAAATAAATTACTTCTTATGGTTAAAAGTGGATTCAACCCACAAGGCTCCTGAATACATTGAATAGTTGGCACTAGGCCTACCACTGACAGTATACTAATGGAAAACATAATTACATATACAATCTGTGTGGAGACATTAATTTCCTTTCAGTAAATACATCTTCTTAAAAAAATCAATACATTTATCAAATGAAAACATCACTGGCTCACATTCAATTACACTTGAAGTGAAGAATTTCATTAAATCATACAGTTCAGCATATTCAACACATACAGGCATACAATTCAGAAAACTGTATTCTTTTAATTATAAAATGTTTTCCAATTATTCCCCTTTCTCAGTATTTCCAAGTTATCCCTCATGTCATCAACCTTTACTGTTATTTTAGGGTGTATCCTCCCAGGTATAAATATTACAGCTTCAAAAAAAAACCATCAGGCAAACAGGCTAATTGTTCACCAACCAGACTTGGATGGGTTTAATTAAGGTCTTCCTGGACAAGCAGTAAGTGCTTGAGAGAAACTTCCAAAGCAATGGGTTAAGGCAGCTGAATCAGAAAGTGAAAAATCAATGCACAACAAGCTAAACTCAGATGATCAGAGAATATGCAGAGACAGATAGAGAACTATACACTAGGACTATAGAAAGAGAAGAGGGAAAGGCAAGGCCCAGCAGAATATGGGATTAAAGCCATAGTCAACTGAACAACCACAACCCTTCATGAAAGAACACACAAAGCCTGTGATGCTGTGGTGTCTACTTTCAAAAAAAATTATTGAACATATATGCTGATGAAACATTTACTGTGATCAGTGTGAGGGTTACTCCATAGTGTCTGAAATGATCTAATATCCTTGATCTGGCCTGTTTCAATGAGTTGAACCGCAATATAAGTAGACAATTTGAATAAGCATGTTAAAATAATACTTATGCATGCAATAACCAGATGACCTTTAGT
Source organism: Mobula birostris (assembly GCF_030028105.1). NCBI lineage: Eukaryota > Metazoa > Chordata > Chondrichthyes > Myliobatiformes > Myliobatidae > Mobula > Mobula birostris. The sequence goes on along the minus strand of NC_092372.1, from coordinate 60,808,677 downwards.
TATGGTGGCAACCAAGTAGGGTGCATAGTTTTTTCAGAGAAAAGGACCTGGATCTAGTGTATTAAATAGGTAACTATATTTTTTATTATATCACTTTGTTTTAGTTATATTAAATGTTTGTCTGCCAAATTAATCAGAAATAATCGAGAACATTGCCAGATTTGATAGATGTTAAATCTAAGATTAGGGTGCTGTCAACTCTGAAAGGCTTATGGGAATTTGCGTGGACAGAATTGATTTCATACTGTCCAAGTGACTCGGTTGCCTGTTGCCATGTTGCTCCAGGTCAATATGGGCATGATCAGTCTTCCAAATCCAGACTGGGCAAGTTAGTGGAGATGGGAAAGCCAGGTGAGTGAGTGCAGTGGCCAGGCTCTACCCAGAACAATCCAGGCTGAATTTTATAAAGGGCTGAACCCAACAGTTTAAGGGGGAAATTCATCAAGATGGGTGGTGAGAAGCAAGAAAGTCTACAGGAAGATTAATGAAACCAAAATAGTCCAAGTCCTATCGGTGTCTTCTCTAAATTATGTCAAAGTAACTCCATTTTAATGGTTTGTGATTTGAACATTTTAATGGTTCCTATTTCCACCCCTTCTTGCATAGCATGACCAAATTAGCACCTGTCAAGTCAACTGCAACTGACCCTTTGAGCAATTAAATGAGTAAATTGTTCACATAAGACTCTGTGATATGTCATGAGGCCAGTAGGTCAATGAAATACGAGTATCATTTCAAATTAATTTCATTGGATTTACCTCTGTTGATACTACCTTAAAAAATAGGAGGTATACCAACCTTGACTGACCTGATCCATGTAAAAAAAAAACTGCCGGAGGAACTCAAGCTGCATCTGTGCTGGCAAAGGGATGGTCAACATTTCAGTTAGAGATCCTGCATCAGGACAAAGTGTAGAAAGGAGACAGCCAGTACTTACTTTCCCCTACAACTATCAGAAGTGCATCACTTGTCCCTAGTTCTCTTTCCTCACCACCACCCAGGAACCTAAACAGCTCTTCCAGGTGAGGCAGATTTGTGATCACCTCCTCCATTACTAATTGCATTGTGTTCTCAATGTGGCCTCTTCTACATCAGCAAGACCAAGTGTAGACTAGGTGATTGTTTTGCAGATCATGTGCTCTGTCCACAATGGCCATGTTGAGCTCCCGGTTACACGCTATTCAACTCCCTTTCCCATTCCCACACCCATACCAACTTATCTGCCCTTCGCCCTCACCACTGCCAGGATGAAAGCAAATGCAAAATGGAGTACCACACTTCATATTCCATCTGGGTAGTAAGCAATCCTGTAGCACAAACACCGTAGTTTTCCAATTTCAGTAAACTACACTTCCTTTTTCTTCTCCTTCCGATACTCCCAAGATCTCTCTTCCCTTACCTGGTTCCATCTGCCTCCCAACCACATTTCACAAATCTACTGGGCTCCCTATGCCTTCACCTAAGTTCTTCAGATTGCCTTTAATTGGTTCCACATCATCTTCCATGCTGATCAGATTCCTTCTCCACAGTCCTGAAGCAGTCTTGATTAAAAATGTCTACCCTTCCTTTTACTTCCACAGATGCTGCTTGATCAGCTAAGTTCCTCCAGCAGTTTGTTGTTTTGCTCCAAATTATAGAATGTGCATTTGCTTGTGTTTCCACCACCAAGTTGGTTGAAAGTTTCAAATAATCTGTCATATTGTATTATCAAAAAGTACAAGTTTGTTACAATCAGCTGCACTGCTTTTGTATAATTTCCCTTTTGCAAGATAAACTCGCACCAAAATACCAAGCTTGGGATTCTTGTAAAATGTGAAAGCATCTAAAATGTTGGCTATTCTCCAACTGCAGATCATAAACTTCCTGCAGTTCCCAAGAATTACACTAAAGAATCCATCCACTGAAATTATGCCAGGTTAGATGTGGCCCAGGAACAGCATGTCCATTCATTTCAATGCAGAGAAACAGCTTTAAGGAACATATTTAAGCATTAGGGTAATGCACCTTTCTGGCACAGTTGGAAATGAACTGATGTTAACAATGTATGGGTAATTACAATGAAATATATTATAATTAAGTTTAAGGAAAACAGTTTTAAAATACTAAATGTGGTGAACCTAAATGTTCAGTCAGTTTTATTACATACCAAAAAGCAATCTCCTTTATTATGCAAATATAGTAGTCATTCACAGTCTCCAGGATTTGTTCTATCATCTTTTCATATATAGGAATAACATGCAACTACTAAGACTTGTACTTAACCCAGGATTCAATACTATTCTATTTGAGAGTGACCTTGGTAATGCTAACTCAAATATGGATTAGGAAAGGATGGTGAAGGCGGCACATGGCACGCTTGCTTTCATAGGCCGGGATATCGAAGGAAAGAACCAGGACGTTATGTTGCAACTTTATGTTTAAAAAAAAAATACAGATTAGTTCAAACTTGGGAGCATTTTATACAGTAGCCACACTATAGTAAGGTTGTAATGAACAAGAGATGCCTAAGAGGAGATTTAGCAGGATGTTGCCTGTTCTGGAGGACTTCCATTATAGTGAGATTGGATAGGTTGGGATTGTTTTCCCTTGAGTAGAGAAGATAGAAGTTTTACTTGGTAGAAGTATATAAGATTATGTAAGGGACAGACAGGGTAGATAGTCAAAATCTTTATTCCATGCTAGAGCATTGTTTTAAGATGAAGGATAAGAGTTTTGAAGGGGATTGTGGGGGGGGGGGGGCAATTAAAAACAGTAGTTGAATAGTTGCAACTACAACATTTGAGAGGTACTTAAACATACCTCTTAAATTGGCAAGACATACAAGGATATTGTCCTAATGTGGGCAAATGAAATTAGTTCAAAGTACATTTATTATCGAAGTATGTATACATTATACTAGTGGTCCCCAACCACTGGGCCTTGTGCTACCAGGCCACGAGGAAACGATATGATTTGGTGATATGAAATGATACGAGTCAGCTGCACCTTTCCTCATTCCCTGTCACACCCACTGTTGAACTTGAACACACGCAAGGATATTACCCACGTGAGCTCATCGGTCGGTACAACCTACAACTACTCCATGAGTAAAAAACAAACGTCGCTTGAGAGTTTCTTTGGAAGAGGTGGTAGGGGCGATAAAAGGCCTAACGATGACGATAACGCAGAGACAGCTGAGGCCGAGACTGCAAAAAAAAAGCTTCCTTCAACAGAAAATACGACGAGTCGTACATAAAATATGGCTTTTTTGCGACTGGTGACTCGCACGCTCCAAGCCCCCTGTGTGTGTGATATGTGGAGACAAGCTGTCTAATGAGGCAATGAAGCCCTCAAAACTGCTTCGGCACCTTGAGTCCAAGCACCCTGTACCTAAAGACAAACCCGTTGAGTTTTTTTGAGCAGAAAAAACGTGAGTAAGCGGGACAGAAGCAAGCGCTGAGAGCCACCACCACAAATGCTGCTGCTCTGAGAGCATTGTATAGTGGCTAGCCGTATTGCTAAGGCTAAGAAGCCTTTCACTGGTGAAGAATTGATTCTGCCTGCTGCCAAGGACATGTACCGTGAACTGTTGGGAGAAGCTGCAGCTAACAAGATGGCACAGGTTTCTCTTTCAGCTACCACAGTTTCAAGGAGAATCGATGACATAGCAGAGGACATCAAAGCACAGCTGTTGGAATGGCTTAACGAGTCACCATGGTATGCTATCCAGGTCGATGAGTCTACCGATGTCAACAACAAGGCAATACTGCTGGTTTATGTGCAATATATATTTCAAGACGATGTGCACGAGGATATGTTGTGTGCACTGCCGCTGCCAACTAACACAACTGGGGCAGAACTACTCAAGTCTTTGAATGACTACACGTCAGGCAAACTGGACTGGTCATTCTGTGTTAGAATATGCACAGGCGGGGCTGCAGCTATGACTGGACGGCTGTCTGGTTTCACTACCCGAGTCAAGGGGGTTGCTCCTGAATGCAGACATCCCATCTTTCCCGGAAGTTCCGGGAGTCTCCCGCATATGAATAGTGGCTCCCTGATGCCCGCAAATTATATACAATATCACAGAAATCAATTTTTTTGCGAGCGAGCGAGCAAGAGAAAGCAAGAGAGAGCGACCACCAGAGAGCGCGCGCATGAGAGAGAGAAAGCAAGCGAGAGAGCGCGAAAGAACAAGAGAGAAAGCAAGCGAGAGAGATAGAGCGCGAGAGAACAAGAGAGAAAATGAGAGAAAGCAAGCGAGAGCGCGAGAGAGAGAGCGCGCCATGGCAGAGTGTTCCAAAAAAATATAAAACGTACGTCACCCTGGACTACACTAAAGTGTACCCCTGCCTAATAGGGGTCAAAAATAATGACAGTGTTGCTCGCTGCACTGTTTGCAACAGTGACTTTTCTCTTGCCCATGGTGGGTTAAGACTGTAAAAGGCATGTTGAGGTGAGTTTAACAGGTGTCATTCATTCATTAATATAGCTAACATTATTTAAACTAGCTGGCAAGCTGCTAAGGAGCTGCTCTATTGCAGACATTCCAACTCTCCTGGAAGTCTCCCGCAAATTGATGGTGCTACCTCCCTGAAATGGGTTTTAGCAGGGTGGGATGTCTGTGAATGCCATGCTACACACTGTGTCATACACAGGGAATTGCTGGCTAGCCGAAAAACATCACCTGATTTCAACAGCGTATTGAGTGACTTTGTTGAGTTATCAATCACATCAAAGCAAAAGCCCTTAACTCACGTCTGTTTGAGCAGCTTTGCGAGGAAATAGATGCAGCGCACAAACGCCTTCTCTTACACACTGAAGTCAGGTGGCTATCAAGCGGGAGAGCCCTGGCCAGGGTTTTTGAGTTATGAGAGCAGCTACAGAGATTTCTTTCAGGAAAAAAGTCACCACTGGCAGCACACTTCAGTGACGAGCAGTGGATCGCAAAAATCGCTTATCTGTGTGACATCTTCAATTTATCACTTCAGGGGAGAATGACAACTGTCTTCAAGTTGGCAGATAAAGTGTCTGCTTTCAAAGCCAAACTGGAACTGTGGGGACGGTGAGGGACAGTGGCATATTTGACATGTTCCCAACGTTAGCTGGGATTTTGGGAGTGACTGAGGCTGCAACGTCCTTCTCACAGCTGGTGCGCGATCACCTAACTTCGCTGTCAACAGAATTCAAGCGTTACTTCCCAACCGCAAATGACGTGCAAAGGAATGGGTCCGTGACCCATTTGTGAATGTCTCCGGTGAATCATCCATGTCAGTGCGGGAACAAGATCAACTCTTCGAGCTTGCAAATGACGGTGGGCTGAAAAGTATGTTTGACATAACATCTCTGCCGGCATTCTGGATCAAAGTCAAGGCTGAATATAGAAACATAGAAAATAGGTGCAGGAGTAGGCCATTCGGCCCTTCGAGCCTGCACCGCCATTTATTATGATTATGGCTGATCATCCAACTCAGAACCCCGCCCCAGCCTTCCCTCCATACCCCCTGACGCCCGTAGCCACAAGGGCCATATCTAACTCCCTCTTAAATATAGCCAATGAACTGGCCTCAACTGTTTCCTGTGGCAGAGAATTCCACAGATTCACCACTCTCTGTGTGAAGAAGTTTTTCCTAATCTCGGTCCTAAAAGGCTTCCCCTCTATCCTCAAACTGTGGCTCCTCGTTCTGGACTTCCCCAACATCGTGAACAATCTTCCTGCATCTAGCCTGTCCAATCCCTTTAGGATTTTATACGTTTCAATCAGATCCCCCCTCAATCTTCTAAATTCCAACGAGTACAAGCCCAGTTCATCCAGTCTTTCTTCATATGAAAGTTCTGCCATCCCAGGAATCAATCTGGTGAACCTTCTTTGTACTCCCTCTATGGCAAGGATGTCTTTCCTCAGATTAGAGGACCAAAACTGCACACAATACTCCAGGTGTGGTCTCACCAAGGCCTTGTACAACTGCAGTAGTACCTCCCTGCTCCTGTACTCGAATCCTCTCACTATAAGTGCCAGCATATCATTCGCCTTTTTCACCGCCTGCTGTACCTGCATGCCCACTTTCAATGACTGGTGTATAATGACACCCAGGTCTCGTTGTACCTTCCCTTTTCCTAATCGGCCACCATTCAGATAATAATCCGTTTTCCTATTTTTGCCACCAAAGTGGATAACCTCACATTTATCCACATTAAATTGCATCTGCCATGAATTTGCCCACTCACCCAACCTATCCAAGTCACCCTGCATCCTCTTAGCATCCTCCTCACAGCTAACACTGCCACCCAGCTTCGTGTCATCCGCAAACTTGGAGATGCTGCATTTAATTCCCTCATCCAAGTCATTAATATATATTGTAAACAACTGGGGTCCCAGCACTGAGCCTTGTGGTACCCCACTAGTCACCGCCTGCCATTCTGAAAAGGTCCCGTTTATTCCCACTCTTTGCTTCCTGTCTGCTAACCAACTCTCCACCCACACCAATACCTTACCCCCAATACCGTGTGCTTTAAGTTTGCACACTAATCTCCTGTGTGGGATAGCTACAAAAGCACTGAAAACGTCACTTCCATTTCCAACATCATATCTCTATGAAGCGGGGTTTTGTGCAATGAATGCAATGAAAACTAAATTGCGGAATAGACTGGACATAAGGAACCCCCTTCGAGTATCGCTGTCTCCCATCACCCCTCGATGGGACCGTGTTGTTGCAGGGAAACAAGCCCAGGGCTCCCACTGATTCAGCGATATTGGTGTGTTGCAATGATTTTATATGTTCATACGAGGAAATATGCGCTGTGTGTTTAATATCCAAACATTACTTAAAATGTTATGATGCTATTGACTTATAAGTGACTTATATTCATGGGAGGAAAATATGCACTGTGTTTAGTATTAAATTCGTTAGATAAACCCTTTTAGAAATGAAATTGAGTGATTGGGTGTACTTATAAGTGACTCATAGCTGACTTATCACCTATATTCCAGTTGTGATTAACACCCCCCCCCCACCCCCAGGTCAGCCAGTCTGCAAGAATATTGTCAATATTAAACCGGTCCGTGGTGCAAAAAAGGTTGGGGACCTGTGCATTATACAACTTTGAGATTAGTCACTCAACAGGCAGCCATAAAACAAAGAAACCCATAAGAACCCTTTTAAAAAAAGACTGTCAAGCACCCAATGTACAGAGAGAAGAAAAATAAATCATGCAAACAATAAACACTAGCAAATAGTGATCTAAACTGAAATCCACAAAGAGTCTGTCCACAGAACCTTATCTTAGCACAGAGCTGAGAAGCGAGCTGAACTGGCCCAGCCCACCCCTTGGGCCCTGAACCCCTGACCTTTTTAATCTGGCCTGGAGCCTAAATCATCAGTCGCTTCGATTTGCTCTGGGTCCTGAACGCCACTGCCTCAATTTGACCAGTACCTGACCCTTCAATTCGGCCCAGTGCTTAAGTCGATCGAACCTTGGGTCTTCCTCACTCTCGATGACAGGCATGCTGCCTCGCCTTGGTTCTGCCACATCAAATCACAAGCAAGAGAAAATCTGCAGATGCTGGAAATTCAAGCAACGCACATAAAATGCTGGAGGAACTCAGTGAGCCAAGCAGCATCTATGGAAAAAAGTACAGTCGACGTCTCGGCCCAAAACATTGACTGTACTTTTTTCCATAGATGCTGCCTGGCTTGCTGAGTTCCTCCAGCATTTTGTGTGTGTTGTCTGCCACATCAAATTGCCTCCAAGTCTAACAGGAAGTTACAGGCTATTGTTTGTAATGATCGTTTACCAGAAAGAGTGATCAACAGGTATTTAAACACGAGGAATTCTGCAGATGCTGGAAATTCAAGCAACACACATCAAAGTTGCTGGTGAACGCAGCAGGCCAGGCAGCATCTCTAGGAAGAGATACAGTCGACGTTTCAGGCCGAGACCCTTCGTCAGGACTAACTGAGGGAAGAGCTAGTAAGAGATTTGAAAGTGGGAGGGGGAGGGATAGATCCAAAATGATAGGAGAAGACAGGAGGGGGAGGGATGGAGCCAAGAGCTGGACAGGTGATTGGCAAAAGAGATATGAGAGAATCATGGCATAGGAGGCCCAGGGAGAAGGACGGGGGGAGGGGGGGAAACCCAGAGGACGGGCAAGGGGTATAGTCAGAGGGACAGAGGGAGAAAAAGGAGAGAGAGAGAGAGAAAGAATGTGTGTATATAAATAAATAACGGATGGGGTACGAGGGGGAGGTGGGGCATTAGCGGAAGTTAGAGAAGTCAATGTTCAGATTCTTATTCTCTCTTATCCCTTTTGCCAATCACCTGTCCAGCTCTTGGCTCCATCCCTCCCCCTCCTGTCTTCTCCTATCATTTCCGATCTCCCCCTTCCCCTCCCACTTTCAAATCTCTTACTAGCTCTTCTTTCAGTTAGTTCTGACGAAGGGTCTCGGCCCGAAACGTCGACTGTAACTCTTCCTAGAGATGCTGCCTGGCCTGCTGTGTTCACCAGCCACTTTGATGTGAGCAACAGATATTTAGTTGTTTTCTTTGTTTCACTGGCTACCAGCCAGAAGTCACTGAGATTCACTAATACCAAAAGATTGGCACGAATGTAATGGAACCAAGAACCCTCCTATGCTGTACAATTAAATTACTCTTAAATTTTCTTCTGTCTGTATTAGCTACTCCAAAAATAATGGCATAACCGGTTTGCAGCATACCTGTGATATGAAAGTAGGTTTTCTGTCAGTCCCACAAAATAATACAATGGCAAATTCATGCAGTCGGAAAACAGAAGGACATGAAAAATCTTTTTAAATCTGCATTTTAATTAATGTTTTACCACCACTTTACTATTAAAGCTATAAATAAGGTTTTGGAGAAATCCAAGAGAACTTAATTTAGTTAATTCAAGTTTAATTATCATTCAACCATACATGAATACAGCCAAACAAAAGTGTTCCTCCAGAGCCAAGGTGCAAAACTGTACCAACAGTCGTACAATCACAAGGCACATATAGCACATATAAGATAGCAAGTAAATATAGTCACATAAAGAAACATATAGCCCAAGTCACTGAGTGACATGTCCTCAGCAGGCCAGGCAGCATCTCTACGGTGAGGTAGAGTCAACGTTTTGGACCGAGACCCTTCGTCAGGACTAACTGAAGGAAGAGTTAGTAAGAGATTTGAAAGTGGGAGGGGGAGGGGGAGATCCAAAATGATAGAAGACAGGAGGGGGAGGGATGGAGCTAAGAGATGGACAGGTGATTGGCAAAAGGGATATGAGAGGATCATGGGACAGGAGGCCTAGGGAGAAAGAAAAGGGGGAGGGAGGCAAACCCAGAGGATGGGCAAGGGGTATAGTGAGCGGGACAGAGGGAGAAAAAGGAGAGAGAGAAAAAGAATGTGTGTATATAAATAAATAACGGATGGGCCCGCTAATGCCCCACCTCCCCCTCGTACCCCATCCGTTATTTATTTATATACACACATATTTTTCACTCTCTCCTTTTGCTTCCTCTGTCCCTCTCACTATACCCCTTGCCCATCCTCTGGTTTTTTTCCCCCCTCCCCCTTTTCTTTTTCCCTGGGCCTCCTGTCCCATGATCCTCTCATATTCCTTTTGCCAATCACCTGTCCAGCTCTTGGCTCCATCCCTCCTCCTCCTGTCTTCTCCTATCATTTTGGATCACCCCTTCCCCTCCCACTTTCAAATCTCTTACTAGCTCTTCTTTCAGTTAGTCCTGACGAAGGGTCTCGGCCCGAAATGTCGACTGTACCTCTTCCTAGAAATGCTGCCTGGCCTGCTGCGTTCACCAGCAACTTTGATGTGTGTTGCTTGAACTTCCAGCATCTGCAGATTTCCTCCTGTTTGAGTGACATGTCCTGCTAATTGATGGTGCATGTGTGTTACTGGCAAGAACAAACAGCACAAGCAGCTTGTAAAATAAAAGAAAAATCTTGCTGATTTGTCCACTGTAAGTAGCTTTTCAATGTGGCTAATGGAGTTTTACTCATTAAAGGAATCAAAGAATATAGCACCAGTAGAGGAAAGTGGCATTATGCAATACATCAGACATAATTTTAATCGAAAGTCTGAGCGAGCACAAGGAGTCAAACGAATTACTTCTGCTTCTATTTCATATGTTCTTACCGTATGTCTTCACTTTCTCGGCGACAAATGACAATAAGGATTATTTTAGATTAACTAAAACACATTTTTGAGCTGAACTTCCTTCTAATGCAAGTACAGGTGGCAATGGTATTGAAGCAATTATTCTCATAAAGAAAAGTAAATGAGAAAGAAAGCAGTGTAGCTAGCAAAATGGAATCGTTTTTAGAACTTTTTGGGAGAAAGAGCCTAAAGAACACCTTATTAGCTTAAACTTGAAGCTTAATGAACTGGAAGCTGAAGGTACAAAGGACTTTTGTTCACATATTAACATAGTTTATTTTCTTTCTTCTCCAAACCTAATGTATTTCTGGCAAAAGATAACAGTTACAATACAGTATCAATCTGTTTTTAAAATACAGCTTCCCAAAACATGTCAGTTTTTAACATCTAATTTCGTTGTTCTTGTAGATTTCCTGTATGATATCAACTTAAATAATAGTATTTACTGGATGATATAAAATTCTGCTGCTTTGCTGTGCATATATACAAAGCTATGCAGTGAGTTAAACACCTTCTCAAAAAAAAATCACACAAGCCGGAAGCTTTCTTCCGGGTCTATAATGAGATCTTACTTGTGAAATTAAAAGGTTAAGTAAAATACGTATTAAATTCAATGTAGACTCATCATTCCCCTGAATATACTAATACGATTGATTATCCTCGCAATCAGTGTTAATCAAGGAAATACACACACACAACACTCCATAATTATGCCATGTAAACAGGAGTAACTCATGGCTCAAAGTTCAAAGTACCAAGTAAGTTTATTATCAAAATACATACATGGCACCATATACAACCCTGAGATTCATTTTCCTGTGGGCATACTGAATAAATCCAACAACAATAATAGAACCGATGAAAGACAGGACCAACTTGGCCGTTCAGCCAGTGTGCAAAGGACCACAAATGTGCAAATACAAAAAGAAAGAAATAACAATAAATAAATAAGCAAGAACATGAGATGAATCGGAATCAGGTTTATTATCACTGGCATGTGTCGTGATATTTGTTAACTTAGCAGCAGCAGTTCAATGCAATACATAATAGAGAAGAAAAATTAAAATAAAACAATAAAGTAAACCAATTACAGTATATGCATATTGAATACATTAAAAATCATGCAAAAACCAGAAATAATATATCAAAATTGAGGTAGTGTTCATGGGTTCAATGTCCATTTAGGAATCAGATGGCAGAGGGGAAGAAGCTGTTCCTGAATCGCTGAGTGTGTGCCTTCAGGCTTCTGTACTTCCTGCCTGATGGTAACAGTGAGAAAAGGGTGCTGGGGGTCCTTGAAAGTGAGATTATATGTTGTGGGAATATTTCAGTGATGGGGCAAGTGAAGTTAAGTGAAGTAAACCCCTTTGCTTCAGGACCCTGATGGCTGAGGAGTAAAAAATGTTTCTGAACCTGGTGGTGTGAGTTCTGAGTCTCCTATACCTTCTTCCTGAAGGCAGCTGTGAAAAGAGAACATAACTTATGTGGTGGGTGAATGCTGCTTTCCTGTGACTATACCCCGTGTAGACGTGCTCAGTGGGGGGGAGGGCTTTATCTGTAATTTTCTAGGCCGTATCCACTACATTTTGTAGGATTTTCCATTCAAAGGCATTTATGTTTCCATACCAGGCTATGATGCATCCAGTCAATATACACTCCACGGCACATCCATAGAAGTTTGTCAATGTTTCAGGTATCATGCCAAATCTTCACAAACTCCAAAGAAAGAAGAGGCTCTGTGTACTTGCTTCATAATTGCACTTCAGTGTTGGGTCCAGCACAGGTCCTCTGAAATAATAACACTGATGAATTTAAAGTTGCTGACCCTTTCCACCCATGGTCCCCCAGTGAGGATTGGCTCGAGATCCTCTAGTTTCCTCTTTGTGAAGTCAATAATCTGCTCCTTGGTCTTGGTGACATTGAGCTAGAGGTTGTTGTTGTTGCATCTCCCTCCTATATGCTGGTATTGGAACAGTGCTCAGGCACACAGAAGTGTAAAGTGATTACAGCAGGGGACTAAGCACACTGCCTTGTGGTGCACCTGTGCGAATGAGATTGTGGAGGAGATGCTGTTGCTGATCTAAACTGACTGAGGTCTGCAAGTGAGAAAATCAAGGATCAAATTGCACAAGTAGGTATTGAGGCCAAGGTCTAGAAGCTTATTGATTAGTTTGAGGGAATGATGGTACTGAATGCCAGATGTATGCATCTTTGATATCCAGATGTTCCAGGGTTGAGTGAAGAACCAACTAACCTACTACGGACCTGTTGTGCCGGCCAGCAATTTGGAATGGATCCAAGTCACTTCTCAGACAAGAGATGACATGCTTCATCACCAACCTCTCAAAATACTTCATCACTGTGGATGAAAGTGGTACTGGCACAATAATATCTTAATAGCAATAAATGATAAACATAATACTTCCTTCAAAATATATCTACTAAATATTTACCTATATTAACAAAGCATAAGATTCATAAATATTGCTCTTTCAAGGACAAGTAAAGAGGGGATAGAGATGTATGCCTTTCCACCATGCACTTTGAATTGAAATCTAATTTAACCCCTGCAGGAAATGATATAAAAATCAGCTTGTGTAAAGAGTGATATACATACAAAATGAACTGCACCTCTTGAGGCCAGCACACCAATCCTCTGGTTACATCAACAAATGTAATGAATGCAATCCCAACTAAAAAAGAGAAAAAAAAAATACACATCATCTCCACCTATTCTAACCCATCAGGCTACTGCACTTGTACCATAAAATTAATTCCTACATGTTGTTTTGAAACAATGGACTTAAAGCAGAACAAATAGGTGCCTTACTACTCTTACCACTGCCTAGACATTGAATGATGGCCTCAATTACACTTTCCAGCCTGATCTCCATTCCCCAAAACTTCAAAATTATTCCTCAGCCTTGAATGTATCTAATGAATCATGATGGACTCAGTCCACTAATCACAAGATTAGCATTGCTCTATCTTTCTGAAGATAGTTGGGGAGTTGAAAATAATGATTTGTCTTTCAATGTAAAGATCCCAATCCAGGATGCCACTGACATCTTCTGCCACAAGGTAAAGCTAATAACAACCTCATCTTCTGTCAAAGCAGCAAGGTTATTTTGGAAAATTAACAGACAGCAAATGCAGAGCCAACAAGAAAAAAACTACAGGAGGAGCTCAACAGGTTACTAATCTGTGGAGGCAAATGGATATCTGATGTTTTATATCAGAACAGAGTGTGGAGGGATGATAGACAGTACAAGTAGATGAAAGGAATAGATAGTAGGTGGTAGGTAGAACCAGGTGAGGTGGGGGATAATGAACAAGTTAAAGTGGTTGGTAGGTGAGGCATAGAAATAGATAAGACCAAAAAAAAACAAAAGACACCCACACTACCCTGGGATAGAAAAGTACAGAGATACACAACCCACAGTAGCAATTCTTCCTTGTGTCAGACTAAGTGGCCAATCTTTTATACTACCTGGTCCTAAGTATATGCTTCAGCCAACCAACATTAAACTATGGGAGACATCATTACAGGATCAATAGAGATACAAGAAACTGCACACGCTGGAAGTGGAGTAACAGAAAACACTGGAGGAACTCAACAGACCAGGTAGTATCTATAGAGGGAAAATCAACAGATGACATTATGGTTCTGAAGCCTTATCAGGATCTTTTATGCTTTTAGAACAGGGAACAATACAGCACAGAATTGAGTCCTTGGATACACAATGTTGTGCTGAATTAATGAAATTAATAATCAAATACCCAACCAAACTAATCCCTTCTGCTTATACAATATCCATATCCTTCCATTTTCTGCATAATCATGCCTGTTTAAGATGCTTTTCAACTTCCCTATCGCATTTGTCTCCACCACCGTCTCAAGCAGTGCAATCCAGGCATTCACCACTGTGCTAAAAGAAAACTCGAACTACACATCTCCTTTGAACTTACTCCCTCTCACCTTAAATGCATGCTTGTTGATATGTGACATTTCAAATCTGGGAGAAAATCCTGAGAACAGAGGTGCAGTGGGCTGGCTCCCTTCCTGTCAGTGCTGCTCGGCAGTGTTTACTCCCTCACAGTGTTCGCTCCCTGTCGGCGTTCGCTCCCTGTCAGCGCACACTCCCGTCAGCGTTCACTCCCGTCAGTGCTGCTCCGCATTGTTCACTCCCTGCAAGACAAGCTGGATTGCTTGTGGCTGACAGAGGATGAGACAAGCTGATTTGCCTTCGTCTGCTGAGATGAGGAACTGCTGCATACTTATTCTTCAGAAACGTGGCTCAAGGACATTTCACTTGTATTATTAACTTCTTCCTGTACCTGCATATTAGCTTTAAATTCCTTGTACAGGAACACTAGTTCTCTTTACTAACCCCTCCTTTCAAAGTAGAGGATCATGCATTGCCCCTCATTATACTTCATCTGCTACCTTTTTCCTCCTTCTCATTATTTAGTTAGGTGCCTTAACAAATTTTGCATCCTCTTGATTATTTAATTTCCCCCTATATTTGCTTCATCTGTAATTAAGTACATTACAGTTGGACCCCTAATCTACCTCACTAATTTTTGAGACTTCATCAGCAATCCCTGAGTCACCTAGCTAGTCAGGTCTTGCTGACATGAAAATGACTACTTAATCTTAAACTCTAATTCATTTTCTGTTTTGAACCAAGACTGTGGTATACCGTGCATCTATATTACCCACAATCCTCATGGACCTGTGTTGCTATTTATCAAATGCTTGTTGGAAAACTACATTAGTTCTCCTTTATTCATTCTGCAAGTTACATTGAAAAACAAAATAATACATGTGTTAATCACTGAAGCTTGATATCCAATCACTGAAGTTAATATAATATCTCTTAGGTGCTGATAATTAAGGGCTGTAATCTGGTAGTTCTTCACTAAACAAAACCTCTCAATGCTCAGATAAGAGTTGAAAGTGGTAGGACTACCCTTCAAAGAGTTTTCAAGTTTTAAACACCCTCTGTTCCTTTCTAAGAAAAGTTTGTTCATTGTCATTGTCTGGAAGATTTGCACAAAAAATCTTATTCAAGTAATGAGTTTGTATAGATTTCAAAAGCTGGTTCAAAGTCGTCGTGCCATTTGCTACTGCACACATTGTAATAAATAACTAGATCGGGCAAGCCAGACTGCTTTAAAGTGTTAGGTTTGTCTGAAATTGATCTATGTATAATCTTGTGATCAGAAGTCAATTACTAGCCTCTGGCAAGGTTTTGCAGCTCAATTCATGCAAACTTGAACTTCCAACTCGAAGTTCAACTTTGCAATGAAAACTGATTTCTACAATGAGCAAACAGAGCATAAATTTCCAAAAGGACTTAAACTGAACTTTAATGTGAAACACTGCACTTTCAACAATAGAGTTCAGTATGGTAATTAAAGGCAAATTGTGAACTCAATACCAGTGTGAAAATTGAATATACAATCTTACACACAAAAGTAATTATTTCCTTGACTCTCCATGCTCATATATACAGCACCAACAACAAATTGTCTTTGTAAGACTTGCACAGGTATGCAACATAAAACAAAAAAAAACCAGGAAGATAACATTAATTGTTTGACAACAGAATGTACACCATTTGCAAAGTTACTATCATTGTGTATTTAATATTTCAGCAATATTTGAGTAATATTGTAAATATGTCGTTTGATTAAGGTTTCATTAGCAGAATCAAAAGAAAGCTTACCTGGCTGAATTGAAGAAATTGTTACAGCATTGCCTATTCAGTAATGGGCTTAATGATGCACTGAGAGATAGTTTAGTTTGTGGAATCTTACAAGAAAGCATTCAAAAATAGCTCTGAACTAAAGCACAACACACATTTTAAAGAGCAGTTGAAATTGTTATATCAATGGAAACAGCAGTCAGGGATGCAATTGAGTTGCTGTCAGAAAGTGAACGTGAACAAAAGTGCAATGTCAAAACAGAAACATGCCTGGCCAAACTAACTGTGTTACCGTTGTGGGAGATGCTCACATACACAAGACCAATGCAGATTTAAAGGTGAAACTTGCAGAAAGTGCAACAAAGTAAGTGTCATAGTCCGGTCCGTGAAGTCCAAGTTCACGGTCCAGTCCATTGACCCTTGCTCCAGGTTTTCCTATCTACCCTGTTTCTGTCCTTGTTGAGCTAATTGAGGCAGCTGATGCTAGTTGGGGCTGGCTGCATAAATACCTCCAGAGACCAGGGCGTGGTTGCTGGATTGTTCTTGTCCTTACTCCTTGTACCCCTTCCCCTGCCTTCTGTTTCCTCGCCTGAAGCCCTGCCTTGTCTTGTCAGTAACACTCACCTCGCCTGAAGTTCTGCCTCGCCTTGCTTTGCCAGAAGCCCTGACTAGTCTTGCCGGTAACTCTCGCCTCACCTGAAGTTCTCATCTTGCCTTGCCTTGCCTTGCCAGTAGCCTTGCCTTGTCTTGCTGTCTGGTCCTGGAGCCACCCTGTACCTAGCTCCTTTCCTGTCCCTTGCCTCCGCCCAGGTAAGCCAGGCCGTCTTGCCATTACCTGGGGTTGGTTCTGTCCCTTACTTCTGTCGGGTGGTGATCCGCGCCCTGCCCAGGTGATCTGCGCCCTGCCCAGGAGGAGCTTGCCAAGCCTCGCCTCAAGTCTCCAGCCTCGCCTCAAGTCTCCAGTCTCGCCTAGTCTCCAGCCTCCTGCCTCGCCTAGTATCAAGTCTCCAGCCTCCTGCCAAGCCTCGCCTCATCTCTTGCCTAGCCTCGAGCCTGTAGAATCCAGCCTCTAGCCTCGAGCCTCTTGCCAAGCCAAGCCTCTTGCCAAGCCAAGTCAAGTCTCTAGCCTCAAGCTTCAAGCCTGTAGATTTCTGCCTCGTCCTGCCTGCCTGCCAAGCCTCGTCCTTGCCTAGTTCTGGGGTCCGAGCCAGAGGCAAAACCTAGGTACTGGGTCCTTGTCCAGTCTCTGGCTCGGAGTCCAAGCCCGGGCTCCCAGCTCTCTTGTTCAGTCCTGTTCCAGGTTCCTGGTCTTCCTGTCCATGTCCTTGCCATCACCCTGTATCCTAGTCCTGTCCCTAGTACTTCAGTGTCTGTGTCTTGCACTTGGGTCCGTTCCCAGCCGTGCCCTTATGACAGTAGGACACATACTGTACACAGAGCATGTCAGGCAGACAAGAATAAATAGACTGTACAGGGAAGGAGATCAGTAAGTCAAGTTGCAGTTTCAAAAAAAAGCACTAATCTGTATGCTGTATCTGTATGATTTGATAATGGTGACAATGATACAATACTGAGTAGCCTTGAGATTTACAATGTGAAAACTAACGAGAGACAGAAATATGGTTTATATCAGAAGTGAACCGCAAGTTAAAATGGAATTAGACATTAGCTCAGATCTTTCGGTCATTCCACAAAATGAGTTGAACAGCATTTCAAAGATACTGAACTAAGGTTTGCAGCTATCTAGCTAAGAACTGATACTGGAGAAAGTTAACTCCTGTGGGAATGACATTCCTAACAGTGAAATATAACAACCAACAAGCCACATTGAGCTTGTATAAGGTTTAAAAAAAAAAACAGGAGGGCCACCATTGTGAGGCCACGCTTGGCTGAGACAACTGTAAATTGATTGGAGACCCATCCACCATTGGCATGCCACATCCCTTGCAAAAGAATCAACTGAAAGTGAATTAAGAAAGGTGGCACTGCATGATTCCACAACAGTGTTCAAGAATGGCATTGGAAAACTCAAACATAAAATAGTGCTGAAGGAAAATGCCACACCCATGCTTTACAGTCCCTTGTATGAGTTAGATCACATGAATGCCGAAGAAATTCTTTCCAAGGTTGAGTGAAGCACATGGGCAACATCAGTGGTTCCAGTAGCCAAGAAGAGTGGCTCTGTCAGAATCAGTTGTGAGTTTCAGGTCACCATCAATCCAGTACTGAAACTAGATCAGTACCCTCTACCCAGGATAGAGGATATCTTTGTAAGCTTTTCTGGTGGGAAACACTTCTTCAATGTGGACTTAGTAGAGGCCTACCTACAGAGTGAGATGGAAGAAGAGTCCAAAGTGCTTTTCACCATAAACACTCACAAAGGGTTTTTATCAGTATAACAGGCCTATCTTTGGAGTAGCATTTGCACCTCCACTCTGGCAGAAAGCTATGGACCAGGCATGGAAGGCTGGATGACATAATTGTTAGCAGCAAGGATGACAACAAACATCTCCAAAATCTCAAGATAGTGTTATAAACTAAGATTATAAGCTCAGATCACAATGCAACAAGTATGATTTATTCAAACCAAGAATTGGTGCACAATGATTGCAGAAATGTGCTGAGAAAATTCAATCAGCAGCGGATGCCCCAAGGCCAAAAAGGCATGTCACAGTTGCAATCCATTTTAGGATTTCTCAATTACTATAACAGGTTTCTGCCAAATCTGGCTATTGTGCTCCATCTCTTGAATTCATTACTATAGATCAGGAAGGAATGGCAATGGACAAAGCAGTGTGAAGTAGCTTTCTAAGAGGTAAACGGCAACATCAGACACTACTCAAAAACTTTGATGCCACACTGTCCTGTGAAGCTTGCCAGTGATGCCTCACCTTATGGTATAGGTTCAGACATATCACATCATGAGTGATGGAAGTGAACGCCCCATAACGTTTGCTTCACATTCCCTTACCGCTACAGAGAAAAATTATGCACAGATTGATAGACAAGAGAGAAACCTTGAGTCTTGTTTGGGGTGTAATAGCATTTCAATCAGTACTGTTATGAGAGAGAGTTTACCCTTATTACTGATCATCAAACACTAGAGTCCATTTTCAATCCACAGGTGTTCCACTAACAGCAGCAGCACGAATACAGAGATGGGCTCTATTTCTTGAAGGACACAATTACAAGATTGAATTTGGAGGATGACTAATCATGCTGATGGATTGTCCTGCTTACCTTTAGAAAAGTAAATAACTGAAAATTTTACAAAAGAGGACACTCCTCTTGACATATTCTCCCTATGCAAACTGAAAATCTCCCTATTACGGCACAGATGATCTAAATAAAGACCTCATACTGTCTCAGGTCTACATGGCACCCCAAACTTCACTTGCCTCATCATTGAAATGTTCCCACAACAAATGGACTTACTTTCAAGACTCTTCATCTCACGTTCTTGCAATTCATTGCTTATTTATTTATTATTTCTTCTTTTTCGCATTTGCAGTTTGTCGTCTGTTGTACTCTGGTAGAACGCACAAGTTGGGCAGTCTTTCATTGATTCTGGTATGGTTATTCTTCTATAGATTTATTGAGTATGCCCACAAGAAAATGAATCTCAGCATTGTATGTGGTGACATACACGTACTTTGATAATAAATTTAGTTTGAACTTTGCTCTTTGAACAATAGTAAGCAAAGCACTCCAACTGAAGCAAAACCACCCTAATTTTTTATTCAATTTTATCAGTGAACAATAACATTGTGTTCTCTTTTCAATTACCTTCTGTACCTGTAATATAGTTCTTTGTGAACTTGTGTTCTCTTCATAGTTCACTTCCTAGTTTTGTGTAAGTTTCATAACTTTCAGTCTCTTCATCAGTTATTTCTATGCATTGTAAAAAGCAGAACCTCAGCACCAATCCACATTTGAGCTTACCACATCTTGCCAACAGAAAATGATCTATCTATGACCACAGTTTCCTGTTAACCAGCCAAGGAAAAAGGTGCAAATGCATGGAATACTTTCTATTTGCCTGGATGAATGGAGCACAAACAAATCTCAGAACAATCTTAACACCATCCAGGACAAAGCCGTTCATTTATCTGGCACCCCATCAACCACCATGAAAATTCATTCCCTCTGCCATCTGCAAACAGCATCTACACTGTGTACCAGTGCAGTTTCCTGTCTAGGGTACTTTGATAGCATCCCCTAAATCTAAAACACCTACCACCAAGGACAAAGACAGCAGGTACACATCAACATCTGTTGGATCCTCGTCAGGTTATACCTTATCCTGATTTGGAATTATATTGCTTGTCCACATCTCTACTGCAATTGCCCAGATTCCAAAAAATGATTAAAAAATTATACCTTTTAATGACAATCTGAATATGCTACAGAAAATGAAAATAGTTAAAATCAAACCTGCAAAAGCAGCCTTTCAAAAGCAAGAAAGTTGTCCCATTTTGAGTAGGAAGCATGTCCCAAAGTCTGCACTGTTGCCATGGTAAGTTGCAAGAGCCCACAGTGATTTTCCAAAGCTTTCACATTGTTCTTGAATAACTGCACAAACGAATTGAGTTGTTCAGGTGTGACTCTACCTGTAACAAGAGAAGGATGCATGAAAGTTATTATAGTACATTTAGTATGAAGCAAATATCTGGATTACATTATTGGATCCTTTGAACAAATGACCAAAAATAAAAACAGCATTATTGTGCATGTCATGTATTCTTAAGCAATCAGAAATAGTGTGCCCTGGCATAGAATAAGGTTTGATTATCTTCTTGTTTATCCTGTACTTATTCATGATGAACAAAACCACATACTAAGTGAAATTCAAAGCAGAATTCCCTATGGTAGTTGGTTATAGAGCAAGAATGCCGACAGATTTTTCCTAATAAAGATGAAATATCTAGAAACATGGAACGCTATTTATAATAATAACAGTGTTGATGTACCTGAACTGTGCGTACAAAATGATGAACCGTTCTTGAATGCATTACTTATAACGTTTAAATGTTATTACAAGATTGAATTCTTTCTATTTATATATATTTAAAAGGGATGTTAAAAGGGTTTAAAAACTAGGAATTTCCAAATCTCCGGATAACTTTAAGATCTGCTCATCTTCCTTTCTCTTAAATGACTTATTGAAGTATTGCTCCAACTTTGTAACAGGAGTCAAATATCATTATGAGGACCCTCAGTAAAATGTTCTCCTAAATTGATGCAAATGCATTTCCAGTATCAGCAAAACCATCATCACTATCACCATTCTAGCAGAGACCTGATGGGGTAATTTGAACCCGAAACTTTTCTGATCTGTGTCACAATACTCTGTGCTGTGCAGAGTAGCCAGAAACTGAACTACTAGGCGAGCAGACTTCCGCATACAAAAAAAAATCTAAACAACTTCATTCTGCTTGCAGTGAAAAAGTGTTCAAACACTTCACTTGTATTCCATTCATTTTAGTAATAGTACAAAACAGCAATAGACTCTGATGTATTTCTGATTTATGTTTCAGTTTGTATATAGAACAGAAATAAGCCCAGCAGTCCAAGATGCTCCGCCAAGTAGTTGAACTGGCCATTAAATACTTAACTAAACTAATCATTTCTTCCTGCACAATGTTCATATCCTTCCACTTCTGCATACTTATGTGCCTATCTTTAACACCTCTATTGCACTTGCCTCCACTACCACCACTGGCACCACATTCCACGCAGCCACCACTCAGTAAAAATAAAATTATCCAATCCATATCCCCCTCGCCTTACATCCACGCCTTAAATGTATTAGACATTTCAGTCCCGGGGAAAAGATATTAATGTCTACTTGATCTATGCCATTGTAGTTTGTAGTACTGTGGTTTTCAATATTTTACTACTGCTGACCAACAAAGCAAGAAAGTGAAACTAGAGCAGAAACGTTGCAACTACAACAACACAATTACAGTTTTATAATTTGAATAAGAATATTTTATTCAATCTAAGGTGTTAGACGGAGCAGAACAATTTTTAGTTGAATACAGATCCTACAATTTATTAGACAGAAGAAAAGTTGCGAAGATATCAGGTAAACAACAGACAACAATTTATCTGTTTAAGTATTAAAGACTCTAGTTAAAGTAATTAGGTCAAAACTGAAGTCAACAGAAAAGTATGATTAATAAATTTAAATCAACTCACATAAATGAAAACCAAGTATAATATCAAAAATATTCAAAGGAACTAATAAAAATGAGCAAAACAGATAACAAAACCAACAGCAAATGAAAGCGATTAGAAAACAAATAATGGATCAAAAATACATTGTTAAGAAAATCTTGAATAGTGATCAAGAATAAAGGCAGCAATATTACTTTATATTAAACCAAGAGAATAAGACGACAAAGAGACACCAGAAACTGGGAATCTGGAAGAACACAAAGGAGTTGGAGGAATAAGGCAGCATCTATGGAGGGAAACAGCCAGTTCACATTTCAGGTAGAAAACATTCATCTGAACTCAAAGACGATATGTAAAAAAAATCAGTCATAGAGTAATACAGCACAGAAACAGGCCCTACAACACACCTAGTCCTTGCCAAACTTATTCTGCCTAGTCCCATCGACCTGAACCTGGATCATTGCCCTCCATTACCTTCCCATCGATGTACTTCTAAAAAAATTCTCTTAAATGTTGAAATCAAACCCGCATCCACCACCTCTGCTGTCGGATCGTTCCACACTCGCACCACCCTCTGAGTGAAGTTTCCCCTCAGGTATTTCACCTTTTACCCTTTACCCATGACCTCTAGTTCTTGTCTCACCCAACCTCAATGGCAAAAGTCCGGTTGCATTTACCCTATCTATACCCCTCATAATTTTATACAACTATCAAGCCTCCTATCATTCTCCTAAATTCCAGGAAATAAAATCCTAATCTATTCAACCTTTCCTTACAAGTCCCAGCAACATTCTTGTAAGTTTTCTCTGAACGCTTTTAATCTTATTGATATCTTTCCTGTAGGTATATGACCAGAGCTACACAAAACTCCAAATTTGGCTGCACTAACAACTTCAACATATCATCTCAACTCCTGTACTCAATACTCTAATTTATGAAGGCCAATGTGCCAAAAGCTCTCTTTGTAACTCTAACTACCTCTGATACCACTTTCAAGGAACTTTGACTCTGTGTTCCCAGGTTCCTTTGTTCTCCCACACTCCTCAATGCCCTACTGTTTACTATGCAAGTCCTATCCTGGTTTGTAATCACAAAATACTCTGCAGATGCTGGGGTCAAAGCAACACTCACAACACGCTGGAGGAACTCAGCAGGTCGGGCGGCATCCGTGGAAACGATCAGTCAATGTTTCGGGCTGGAACTCTTCATCAGGACTGAAGAGGGAAGGGGCAGAGGCCCTATAAGGAAGGTGGGGGAGGGTAGGAAGGAGAAGGCAGGAAGGTTCCAGGTGAAAAACCAGTAAGGGAAAAGATAAAGGGGTGGGGGAGGGGAAGTAGGGAAGTGATAGGCAGGAAAAGTGAAGAAGGAATAGGGGAAAGCACAATGGGTAGTAGAAGGAGGCAGAACCATGAGGGAGGTAGTAGGCAGCTGGGGGAGGGGGCAGAGTGAAATAGGGATAGGGGAAGGGAGGGGGAGGGAATTACCGGAAGTTGGAGAATTCATTGTTCATACCAAGGGGCTGGAGACTACCTAGATGGTATATAATGTGTTGCTCCTCCAATCTGAGTTTAGCCTCATCATGGCAGTAGAGGAGGCCATGTATGGACATATCCGAATAGGAGTGTGAAGCAGAGTTGAGGTGGGTGGCAACTGGGAGATCCTGTCTGTTGACTATCCTGGTTTGTCCTCCCAAAGTGCAACACCTCACACTTGTCTGCATTAAGCTCCATCCGCTATTTTCAGCCTGTTTTGCAAGCTTTGATAGCTTTCCTCACTGTCCACTATGCCTCAATCACAGTCTCATCTGTAAATTTGCTGATCTGGTTAACCACGTAACTATCCAGATCATTAATATAGATGACAAACAACAACAGACCCACCACCGATCCCTGCCGCATACCAATAGTCACAGGCCTCCAGTCAGAGGCAACCGTCTGCAACCTCTCCCACAAAGCCAAATCTGAATCCAGTTTACTACCTCATCCTGAATACCAATCAACTGAACCTTTTTGACCAGCTTCCCACAATCTCTCAAAAACCCAGAATCCCCAAGCCTGTTAGCTTTACCTTTTACTCCAACAGGAACATACAAATTCTGTACTCTCATTATTTCCCTTTTGAAGGCCTCCCACTTACCAAGCATTTCTTTGCTAGAAAACAATTTATCCCAATCCACACCTGCCAGATCAAATCTGATGCCATCAAAGTTGGCCTTTCACCAATTTAGAACCTCAATCCAAGCCAAGACCAGTCCTATCCTTCTCCATAATTACATTAAAACTAATAGAATTATGATCACTGGATCCAAATTATTCCAATTTACACACTTGTCACTTGCCCTGTCTCATTCCCTGATAGGAGATCCAGTATTGCACTCTCTCTTGTTGGGACCTTCATATATTACGGAAACCTCCCTGAACACATTTGACAAACTCTATCCCAAACAGTCCTTTTATAGTTGGGAAGTCACAATCAGTGTGCAAAGTTAAAATCTCCTACTATCACAACCTTATTTTCCTT
Organism: Mobula birostris; assembly: GCF_030028105.1. Lineage (NCBI taxonomy): Eukaryota > Metazoa > Chordata > Chondrichthyes > Myliobatiformes > Myliobatidae > Mobula > Mobula birostris. Next base: position 60,784,113 of record NC_092372.1, on the reverse strand, counting down.
GCAATTGTCTGCTATCTTACTACAAATTTGCTCCTCTAAATGCTACTGACTATTGGGAGGTCTATAATATAATCCTATTAACACGGTCATCCCTTTCCTGTTCCTCAGTCCCACCTATATAGCTTCATCAGATGAGTCCTCCTGTCTGTCCAGATTGAGCACTACTGTGACATTTTCCATGACTAGTAATGTCACCCCTCCCCCTCTAACATGTCAAAACAATGGACCCTCTGGGTTGCCAGACCTGACCCTCCTGCAACCAAGTCTTATTAATGGCCACAATATTGTAATTTCAGGTATTGATCCATGCTCTAAGCCCATTGGCCTTACCTACAATACTCATTGCATTGAAATAGACACAGCATTATTCCCGCCATGTTCAACCTTTCTGTTCCTGTCTTCGTATGTAGGCTTAACATTTTTTTTTCCATAACCATTCCACTGTGCCCAAGCACTCTGTTTCCCATCTCTCTGCAACTCTGGTTTAAACCACCCTACTCCCCCCAACCCCCAGAGTAACACTAGCAACCCCTCCCACAAGGATATTGGTCTCCCTCCAGTTCAGATATAAACCATCCTGGTTCTACACATCCCACCTTTCCCGACAAATACTTATACAAATATCTCCACTTACAGAAGAGTGGAAAAATGAATTATTGTTAAGAACAAGAAAGGACTACATTCAACAATCCATGAGACACAAGGCATAGGAAATGCTGGAGATCTAGAGCAATGCACAAAGGAGCTGGAGGAACTCAGCGAGTCAGCAAAGTGAACATTTGTCTTTCCAGATGAGGCAAACTTTCACATGTAAATTCATCAGTGTCTTCTATTGCATCCAGTGTGGTTTCCACCATATTGGGACACTGCTTCATTAAGCATCTTTGCTCTGTCCACACTAGAGCCGGGATCTCCCAGTGTTTAGCTATTTTAATTCCACTTCCCATTCCCACACCAACATGTCTGTCCATAGTCTCCTTTGTTGCTCAGCTGAGCCTATACGCGTATTAGAGGTCAATATCTCATGTTCTGCGTTGGTAATCTCCAACCTGACAGCATGATCAAATTCTAATTTCCATTTACCACTCAGCACTCTCCCCCCTCCACTCTTCCCCCTCGTTTGATCTCACTGGCCCCCATTGCACCCTTTCTTCTCTCCCTCCCTCTCCACCTGCCCATCACTCACACATTGCTCCTGCTGGTTCCTCTCTCCACCTCCTTCCCTTTATTTCATGGTCTACTGTCCTCTTCTATCAGATTCCAACTTCTTCAGCTCATTGTCACTTCTACTTTTCACCTTTCAGCTTCTTGTATCATCCGCCTACCTCTCCCATCACCTGAATCCACCCATTACTCACCTGTTCTTGCTCCACTTATTTTTACTTCTACAATACTGGTCCTTTCTCACTTTTGTAGAGATACTCAATCAAGTTTTATTAGTCCTATACCCAATTTCAACAACAGTACCCTCCCTTTTCTTGTTCTCTAATATTTCAGCATGTTCAGACTCAGGACTCCGTTGTGCACTAACATTCACTTATGTTTTATTTGCCTCTTCTCTTGATAACCTATCAGTAAATTGAATACCAAAACAGTTTTGGTCATGGCTTCCCTCTACACATTAACCCACTTACTACAAGCCTTGGATTCCTTCCCATGTTTATTAACCATCTGATGAATATCTTTCACCCATTATCAAAATCACTTCTGCATTTTGATCATAACTTTTATTTTTTTTCCACTTCACTTTGACTTCACTCCCATCTCAGCTAACTTTTGGTCACCTTATGCATCAATCAGATTGATAACTTAATGTTGCAAGTATCAAAATTAATGTTATATATAAAACCCCATTATGGAGCATACTGGAGCAACTTAATGCATTGTATAAATAGCTGAACTAAAGGAAAACAGAAGAATTTTAACTAAAATGCATCAATATTACAAAAGCAATACTAAAGAGCAATGATGCAAAAGGACAATGGGATTCAAAATTTTCTTTCTTTTTCAATATTTTTATTAATTTCTTACATAAAAGAATAGAGTACAGTAGGATATATAATATAAATCGATTACAATATAATGAAATCACAGATAAAGTGTAATTACCCCATATCCATATAAAATTAAATTTAAACATAATATTGAAAAGAGATAATTTTATTATACAAAAAATCTAAACCCACTACCAGAAAAAAAGCAGCTGTTAGGTTAAAAAAAGAAAAGGAAGAAATCCTTAACATAGAGTAAAACATATTATTAGCCAACATCTGTGCTTAATAGCAAATCAAAGATGTTCAAAATAATTCAAAAAAGGTCCCCACAAGGTTAAAAAATCTTGTCTAGGTTCAGAAATTGAACAGCGAACCTTCTCTAAATTTAAGCAAGACATAACATCATGTAACCAATGAGTATGAGTAGGCGGAGTGGCATCCTTCCACTTAAGCAACAATGCCCTCCTGGCTATGAGAGAAATAAAGGCCAAATATGCAGATCATGTGCCTCCAAAATAATACCATTTCCTCCAACAATACCAAATAAGGCAGTCAAAGGATTAGGTTTAAAATTTACTTTAAAAAGCACCAAAAAAATTTGAAATACTTCCTTCCAATATTTTTTCAAGACTCGGACAAGTCCAAAACATACGGATTAGTGAAGCTTCTCCATCATTACATGTATTACAAAGGGAGATATATCCAAATAAAAACGAGACAGGTTATCTTTAGACATAAAGGCTCTATGAACCACTTTAAATTGTAGAAGGGAATGACGGGCACATAACGATGAGTTATTAACTAATTTAAAAATTTCATTCCAAGTGTCCTCAGAAATTGAAATCTGTAAATCTTGTTCCCAAAGATTATTAATTATATCTACATTTCTCATTCCCAACAACATACTATAAATATTAGATATAGATGCATTATGGAAGGTTTTCAAATTTAAAATTATTTAATTATGTAATTATTTATCTGGACTTTTAGGAAATGTATGTACTCGAGAACGCAATAAGTCTCTAATTTGTAAATATCAGAAAAAGTGAGTTCTCGGTCGGCAATACTTAACTGACAGTTGTTCAAATGAAGAGAGACTACCTCCAACAAACAAACCACGAAAACATTTAATACCCAATCTATTCTACTCTTTAAAAACTACATCAGATATAGAAGGCTTTAAAAAAGTTAGAAAAAGTGGGACTAGAAAGTGAAAAACTCAATAAACCAAAATATTTTCTAAACTGAACCCAAATCCTCAAAGTGTGTTTTAACTACAAAATTATCAGTTAAGTTACTTAAAGATAAAGGAATTGAGGATCTGAGAAGAGAAATGATAGAGAATTTATTAACAGAGTTAGCTTCTAAAGAAACCCAGACCGGACAGTCCTCTCGATTAATATAACCAAAACGTAAGATTCTGTATATTGACTGCCCAGTAATAAAACCTAAAATTGGGCAAGGCTAAACCTCCATTCTTTTTAGCTTTTTGAAGATGAACTTTATTTAATCAAGAAATTTTATTTTTCCATATATAAGAAGATACAATAGAATCCAAAGAATCAAAAAAGGATTTAGGAATGAAAACAGGTATGGCCTGAAATAAGTATAAAAATTTAGGCAAAATATTCATTTTAACGGAATTGATTTCAGCAAATCAACGATAAAGAGAGGGGTGACCAATTTCAAAGTGCCTTCATAACATAATTCAGAAGTGTAAAAAAATTTTCTTTAAAAAGGAATTTATAATTCCCAGTAATTTTTACGCCCAAATAAGTAAATTGATTTCTTACAATTTTAAAAGATTAGTATTAACTAATAACTATTCAAAGGAAAAAGTTCACTCTTATGAAAGTTAAGTTTATATCCAGAAAACTGACTAAAGCAGGAAAGTAAAGAAAGTAGATAAGGTAAAGAAGACTCCACATTAGAAATGTAGAGCAAAAGGTCATAGCATAAAGTGAAACTTTGTGGGTAATACCCCTCCTTAAAATACCAGTGATATCATTAGATTCCTAGAAAGCAATAGCTAAAGGTTCTAAGACCAAATCAAAAAGCAAAGGACTCAAAGGACAACGTTGCCTAGTTCCACGATAAAGTTTAAATGGCTTAGAGTACTGAAAGTTAGTAAGAACCTGAGCAGAGGGAGTTAAGTAAAGTCATTTAATCCATTGAATAAAATCGGGCCCAAAGTTAAATTTTTTCTGAAGTTTTTTCTTTTCAATATGTTTATTGGTTTCTACATACAAGAATACAGAGTACAAGGAAGTGTATATAAAAGGTCAAAGAAAGATTTTAAAAAACTACCAATTACATTATATCTATTCATAACAACAATCTCATTACCCCGTATCCATGTAAGTTAGTCAATAGTTATATTGAAATATACTAATTTACTACAGAAAAAAAGTCTAACCCCTACCAAGACTAAAGCTGTTTATTGAGAAAAAAGGTAAAATACCTTCTCGTATAATAAAAAAATTAATAATAGCCAACATCTGAATTTAAACAACGAATTGAGGGTTTTGAAAGTTTTGAAAATAATTCAGAAAGGGTCCCCACAATGTTTGCAAGTCTTGACGAGATTCAGAAATTGAACAACAAATCTTCTCTAAATCTAAGCATGATGTAACGTCGCATAACCATTGAGCATGAATAGGAGGAGAAACATCCTTCCATTTAAACAAAAGCACCCTCCCAGCTATAAGAGAGCTAAAGGTCAAAATATGTAAATCAGATGCCTTCAGCTTGATATCTTGTCCTGCAACAATACCGAATAGGGCCATCAGAGGATTAGGCTTAAAATTGACTTTGAAAAGTAAAGAAAAAGTTTGAAAACCTTCCTTCCAATATTTTTCAAGACATGGACAAGTCCAAAACATATGAACTAATGAAGCTTCTCCATTATTACATCTGTCACAGTAGGGAGATATATCCGAATAAAAATGAGATAGCTTATCTTCAGTCATATGGACTCTATGTACCACCTTAAATTGTATGAGGGAATGGTGAGCACATAGCGATGAAGTATTAACCAGTTTAAAAATTTCATTCCAAGTTTCCTCAGATATTGATGTCTGTAAATCTTGTTCCCAGAGATTTTGTCTAAAGGAATATTCTTCGTCTCCAGTAACATACCATAAATATTAGATATCGAACCATTATGAAAAGGTGTCAAATTAAAAATTACGTCTAGTAAGTTTTTATCTGAGCTTATAGGAAATGTACATAATTGAGATCTTAGAAAGTCTCTGATTTGTAGATATCTAAAACAGTGAGTTTTGGATAAGCTATATTTAGCTGACAATTGCTCAAACAAGAAAAGATTTCCTCCAACAAACAGATCCCAAAAACATTTAATACCCAACCTGTCCCATTCTTTAAAAACTAAATCAATCATGAAGGGTTTAAAAAAATTAGAATAATGGGACTAGAAAGTGAAAATCTCAATAAACCAAAAAGTCTTCTAAATTGTATCCAGATCCTCAGAGTATGTTTAACTATTAAATTATCAGTTAGTTTACTTACAAATAAAGGAAGTGAGGATCCAAGAAGAGAAATAATAGAAAACTTATTAACAGAGTTAGCTTCTAAAGAAACCCATACCGGACAGTCTACACAATTAATATAATATAGCCAAAACATAAGATATCGTATATTAACTGCCCAGTAATAACCTAAAATTAGGTAAGGCTAAACCTCCAGACTTTTTAGGTTTTTGAAGATGAACTTTATTTAAACAAGGATATTTATTTGTTTAAATAAAGTTAATCTTCAAAAACCTAAAAAGACACTCGGGGAAGGCTATATATTTACATATATAGGAGGATAAAATAGATTCAAGAGAGTCAAAAAACGATTTAGGAATAAAAACAGGTAAAGCCTGCAAAAGATATATAAATTTAGGCAGAATATGCATTTTAATAGAATTAATTCGTCCAATCAACTTTATTGAAAGAGGTGACCAATTTAATAATATCTTTTTTACATGGTTCAATAAAGTAAGAAAGTTTTCTTTAAACATGTGTTTGTAATTCTTAGTGACTGTTACACCCAAATAAGTAAATTGATTCCTTACAATTTTAAAAAGGAGATTAGTATTAATTGACACCAAATTATTTAAAGGAAATAATTCACTCTTATGTAGGTTCAATTTATTTCCTGAAAACCGGCTAAAACGGGAGAGTAAAGAAAGTACGCAAGGTAACGAGGTCTCAACATTAAAGATAAAAAGCAATATATCATCAGATTTTGTAGGTGATACCTCTCCTTAAAATACCACAAATATCATCAGGTTCTCAAAAAGCAATGGCAAGGGGTTCTGAAGCTAGATCAAAAAGCAAAGGACCCAATGGACAGCTTTGTCTAGTTCGGCGGTGAAGTTTAAATGGTTTGGAATTTTTAAAATTAGTAAGAACCCGAGCAGAAGGAGGTAAATAAAGTAATTTAATCCATTGAATAAAATCTGGTCCAAAATTAAAATTTTTGAAGGTTTTAAATAAATAATTCCATTCAACCCGATCAAAGGCCTTCTCAGTATCTAAGGATATCACACATTTCGATATCTCCTGAGAAGGAGAGTAAATAACATTTAACACACAGTGTATATTAAAAAGGGAATGTCAGTTTTTAATAAATCCAGTCTGATCATCAGAGATAATAGAAAGTAAAGTATTTTCAATCCCACGAGCCAGAACTTTAGTATCAACATCGAGTAATGAAATTGGTCTATATGAAGAGCATTCAGCTGGGTCCTTGTTCTTTTTTAGGATAAGCAAAATAGAAGCTTCAGAAAAAGACTGAGGCAAATTACCCAATTTGAAAGAATCCAAAAAGACTAAGTGTAACTACGGTATAATTAATGAAGAAAAAGCCTTAAAAAATTCTCCAGAAAATCTGGACCCGGAGCCTTCCCCAAGTGTAATGAACGTATAGCCTCGGAATTTTCCTCATAAGAAATGGGTTGATCCATCTGTTTGCAATTTTCTGCAGAAAGTGCAGGGACACTTAATTGATCTAGAAAATTATTCTTACAGTATTATCTTTAGGGTAATCAGAACTATAAAGTTTAGAATAGAATTCTCGAAAGGTGTCATTTATTTCAGAGTAATCAGTTGTCCTATCACCATTAGTTTTGCAAATTTCTTTAATTTGTCGTTTAACTACAGAAGTTTTTAATTGGTTGGCCAATACTTTTCCTGATTTATCTCCATGAATGTAAAATTGAGTTTTATCTTTAAGAAGTTGAGTTTCAATTGTCCACGTTAACAGAAGGTCATATTTAGTTTTAACTTCAACATGTCTTTTATATAAAACAGGATCTGGAGCTGTAGCATACTTTTGATCTAATTGTTTCAATTGATTGGCTAATTCAATTCTTTCTTTATTAGCTTTATTCTTAACACTCGCAGTACAAGAAATAATTTGTCCTCTAATATAGGCCTTGAAAGTATCCCATACAATAAGATTAGAAGTCTCTTTCTTTTAATTCTCTTCAAAAAACAAAATAATATGCTTCTCTAGAAATTTTAAGAATTCCTTATCAGATAACAAAGTTGTATTAAAACACCAAAATCTGTTGGTTTCAGGAAGACCAGGGAGTTATAGGGTGGAATATTAAGATTCTCGAAGATCATTCGCTTGAGGTTATGCAGGAACATGCTAAGTTTAAACAAGCTTTATTGGAATTTTTTTTAACAAAGGTTTTAACCCCTCCCTTGGCTACCCAGTTTGACTGGGAATCTGATCAAGACAGATCCTTCGAATGGTTTCGTTTGAATGCTGAAGCACAAGGAGTTTTTAAATTTGAAGGTTAACTGCTTAGTCTGTTTTTCCATGAAGATATAAGATTAAATGTTTAATGTCTGTCTGTATGAATAATTGTATCTTTTACTTTTGGTAAAGCTTTGCAACTAACTTCCTTTCGCATTTTTTAATATAGGTGTCCCCAGCTTTTCGAACGTTCGCTTTACGAAACCTCACTATTACGAAAGACCTACATTAGTTACCTGTTTTTGCTAACAGAAGGTGCTTTCACTGTTATGAAAAAAAGCAGCGCGCAGAAAAAGGTAGCGCACGCCCTGAGCAGCCGCTCCTCCCCCGGAACTGTATTCTAGCCGGCATTGCTTAAGCACATGCCTGTGAGCAGCCGTTAGCAAGATGAGTTCTAAGGGTATTGGAAAAGCCTGAAACAGCTCGTAAGGGTGTTACACTTAGCGTAAAACTAGACATAATTAAGCGTTTCGATCATGGTGAACGAAGTAAGGACAAAGTGAGTTTGGCTTGTGGAAGATGACGAAGATGATGTTGAAGAGGTTTTGGCATCTCATGCCCAAGAGCTGATAGATGAAGAGCTGATGCAATTGCAAGAGGAAAGGATAACAATCAAAACCGAATGCAGTAGCGAACGGACTGAAAGTGAAGTTGTCCAGGAACTGAGCGTGAGGCAACTACGTCAGATTTTCACTGCAATGATAAAGTACGACTTTAATTTTGAAAGGGTACGTCAGTTTAGGGCATATTTGCAGGATGGTTTGAGTGCTTACAAAGAACTATATGATCTAAAAATGCATGAGGCTAAGCAGTCAAGCAAGCCTTCCACACCAGCCACAGCAGACGAAGAACCTTGACCTTCGACATCGAGGCAGGCAGACATAGAAGAAGATGACCTGCCTACCCTCATGGAAACAGACGACGAGATGACACCCCAGTGTTCCACCATCCCAAACCCCGGGCCGCGGACAGATACCGATCTGTGGAGAATGCAGCGGTAGTCGGAACGCACCCAGCACATCTTTAAGAAAAAAGCCGAAATAAACAAGCTAATTAATTAGGTGCCGGCCCGGTACGTAAATGTCCGCCCAGATCAGAGATGATTGCGTCACCTCTGATCTGGGCCGACATTTACGTGCCGGGTGGCACCTAATTAATTAGCTTGCTTATTTCGGCTTTTTTCTTAAAGATGTGCTGGGTGCATCCCGGCCACCGCTGTACCCCTGCATGCTTCGCGGCAATGTATTGGTCAGTGGCCTGGAGGGTGGGGGCCGCTGCACCACCCCAACCTCCGACAACTCAGCCTAACACACCATCATCAGTGTGCTCGGCGCTTTCCCAATTCCGGTTAGTGATACTACACTGTACATACATTATTTCTACTTCATATCGGCTGTGTATTTTTACATGTTATTTGGTATGATCTGGCAGCTTCATAGCTTAAAGATTACTGGAGAGCGCTTGCGCCATGTTTTTGCCGAGAGCACTTGCGTGAGATTTTCGCTACGGAGAACAGTGCAGGCAATGATTGTGGAAAAGTATTTCTACTTTATATAGGCTGTGTATTCATCATATCATTCCTCCTTTTACTATATGTTACTGTTATTTTAGGTTTTATGTGTATTTGGCATGATTTGGTAGGTTATTTTTGGGTCTGCGAACGCTCACAGATTTTTCCCATATAAATAAATGGTAATCGCTTCTTCGCTTTATGACATTCCGGCTTACGAACCGTTTCATAGGAACGCTCTACCTTTGGATGGCGGGGGAAACCAGTACTGTATTTTTGATATACGAGAATTGAATCTTTGCTTGGATATTGTTTAGTCTAGGTTGGAATATAAATAACCTTGAAACTAATTGGAGTGACCACCAGGTTTTTTTGGGGGGGGGGGTTGTCCGTAGTTTTAGATGCCGACTTTCTATTGGTCCGTTTTCTTTCTTTGGGAGGTAGGCAGGGGTATGGTTTTTTTTTCCTCAGAAGCTGTTTTCGAACTTTTAGCCAACTTGTTGCTTGGTTACCATTTCTCAAGGTTTATGGCTTGGTTTTTAAACTTACATTTTAACCCTTCCTTTAAATAATATTAAAAATGGACCAAACTATTAATTTACTTAGTTTTAACATGAAAGAGTTAAAACACCCTGTTAAACGTAATAAGATTTTTGCCTATTTAAGGTCCCTATTATATTCTTACAAGAAACTCATATACGCAAATGTGATAATCTACGTTTTTTTAGCCGTTGGAATGGACTTTGTTTTCACTCTTCTTTTCAGGCCAAATCTAGAGGAGTTTCGATTTTTATAGATAGTACACTTTCCTTTGTCCATCATAAAGTAGCGTCTGATAGTAATGGACGTTTTGTTATAGTTTCGGAAAAACTAGATAATAAATTAATAGTGTTTGCCAATGTGTATGCCCCGAATGTAGATGATTCAGGATTCTTTGAGCGTTTTTTATCGTTTTTACCAGATCTGAATCTTTCTTCTTTGGTGATGGGAGGAGATTTTAACTGTTGGCTACACCCAATTTTAGATCGATCGTCTTCTAAACTAGCGTCTCTTAATAATCAGCTTTGTTTATTCAATCCTTTTTATTGAAGTGTGGTATTGTTGATGATTGGCATTTTTTTATATCCTTTAGATAGAGAATATTCGTTTTTCCCCCAGTGTTCATCATACATATTCCAGGATTGATTTTTTTTTTATTGATAGTCAAATGATTTCATCAGTTCGTTCCTGTGAATATAAAGAGATTGCTGTTTCAGATCATGCTCCTATATTTCTATCTTTAAAACTCCCTGGTCTTCCTAAAGTTTTAAATAAATAATTCCATTCAACCCGATCAAAGGCTTTCTCAGCATCTAAGGATATCACACATTCCGAAATTTCTTTAGAAGGGGAAAAAATAACATTCAATAAACGATGAATATTAAAGTGGGAGTATTGATTTTTGATAAATCCAGTCTGATCATCAGAGATGATAGGTGGCAAAATATTTTCAATCCTACGAGCCAAAAGTTTAGATAAAATTTTAGTATCAACATTAAGTAAGGAAATAGGTCTATAAGAAAAGCATTCGATTGGGTCCTTACTCTTCTTAAGAATAAGCAAAATAGAGGCTTCGTAAAAAGATCGTGGCAACTCACCTAATTTAAAAGAGTCGGAAAGGCCTGAATACAAACGAGGTATAAGAGGAAAAAGCCTTATAAAACTCTCCAGAAAATCCATCAGGACCCAGAGCCTTCCCCAGTACAAAGAGTGAACAACTTCAGCAATTTCCTCATAGGAAATAGGTTGATCCAACAATTTTCGAATATTATCAGAAAGTGTAGGAATATTTAATCGATCTAAAAAATTATTCATTAGAGTATTAACTTTAGGAGGATCAGAACTATAAAGTTTAGAGTAGAATTTTCTAAAAGCATCGTTTATTTCTAAATGCTCAGATGTTTTACCACCACCAGCTTTACAAATTTCTTTAATTTGACATTTAACTATAAAGATTTTTAATTGGTTAGCTAATAGTTTACCCATTTTATCTCCATGACTTTTATCTTTCAAAAGTTGCATTTCAATTGGATAAGTTAAGAGCAGATCGTATTTGGTTTTAATTTCAACACATCTTTTATATAAAACAGGATCTGGAGCCAAAGCTAGGAGGGGAGGGGAGGAGAGGATGGCTGCACGACGCGGTGCATGCAGCCGCTCCGAAATGATATCGTATTTGTAAGTAGGTTGCCATGCACAATCCTGATTTGATGGAGGCAGACGTGAGAAGCATGGAGGAACACCTGGAGAAACTTCTGAAATGCTCGCTTCGCTGCCGCTGCTACTGTGCGATCGAGAATCTCCGGAGGGGAAGGCCCCAGATCCTCGGCTTTGCCTATTGCCTGTTGTTGGGGCTGGGGTTGAAGCACTCGGCAGAGATGGTGCTTGGTGTCGGAGGGCTGGTCAGAAGCTCGAAGTTTTCGGACAGACTCAAGAGTTGGCTGTGGTCAGGTGCTTCCAGGGTGCTGCATCGGCAAGTTTGCGGCACTGGAAGCTCATGGCAGGGAGAGTTTTTCTTCCTTCTCTGTCTGCATCAGATGATGGGACTTTCGAGAGACTTTGAAACTTTTTTTTACCATGCCCATGGTCTGTTCTTATCAAATTATGGTATTGCTTTGCACTGTTGTAACTATATGCTATAATTATGTGGTTTTGTCAGTTTTAGTCTTGGTCTGTCTTGTGTTTCCGTGATATCATTCTGGAGGAACATTGTATCATTTCCTAATGCATGCATTACTAAATGACAATAAAAGAGGACTGCATGTCCTCATATCTAATCTAATCTAAGCATATTTTTGGTCTAATTGTTTCAACTGATTGGCTAATTCAATTCTCTCCTTATTAGCTTTTTTCTTAACACTTGCGGTAAAAGAAATAATTTGACCTCTAATATAAGCCTTAAAAGCATCCCATAAAATAAGACTAGAAGTCTCTTCTAGTGTATTCTCCTCAAAAAAAAAATTTGTCTCTCCAAAAATTTTTAAAAATCTTTATCTGATAACAAAGTTGGATTAAAATGCCAGAATCTGTTTATTTGGGAGATACCTGGAAGATTTAAAGATAAAAACACGAGCATGATCTGAAACAGCAATTTCTTTATATTCACAGGATCGAACTAATGGAATCAATTGGTTATCAACAAAAAAAAATCAATCCTGGAATACACATGATGAACATGAGAAAAAAATGAGTACTCTTTATCTGTTGGATGCAAAAAACACCAAACATCAACAATATCACATTTCTTTAGAAAAGACTGGATAAAGGAGGCAGATCTACTATAAGTCAATCGTTTAGAAGAACGATCTAAAATAGGATCTAAAGAACAGTTGAAGTCTCCTCCTAAAACCAAAGAAAATCAAATCTGGTAAAAGCAAAACAAAACGTTCAAAAAAGCCTGGATCATCTATATTCGGGGCATACAAATTAGCAAAAACCATTAATTTATTATCTAATTTCCTCGAGACTATAACAAAACACCCATTGGTATGAGATACTACATTATGTTGAACGAAAGAAACTGAATTGTCTATAAGAATCAAAACTCCTCTTGCCTTAACCTGAAAGGAGGAATGGAAAGACAAACCCTTCCAACAGCTGAAAAGACGTAAATTATCACATTTGCGAACATGTGTTTCTTGTAAAAAAAAGAATTGAGACATTCAATTTCTTAATATAATTAAATATCTTATTACATTTCACAGGATGGTTTAATCCTTTTACATTAAAACTAAGTATGGTCCATTTTAAATATTGCTGAAAGGAGATGTTTGAATAAAAACCGCTGGAATATATATTAATTCCGAACAATGAGCTTTAAGAAAAAGTAACCAAGCAACAAAAGAAGCTAAGAGAGCCAAACAGCTGATAGAAAAAAAGAAAACCACCCCCACCCACGTCCAAAGAGATAAAATTGACCAAAGGGCAGTTGACGGCTAAACCTACCATTCCCTCCCAAAACAATCTACTGGCTGAGTTCCCAAAAAAATATTTCAAGGCAAAACTGCGTTCCAACAAGACACAACAAAAAAGAGCAAAATTAAACATATTTAAAAAACCTCATAAAAATTATAGTATAAAAATATTAGAAAAAAATATAAAAGTTCAAAACATATTAATTTAGAAAGTATTAATTTAAAGAAAACTTATTAATATTAAATCCTTAATTTTCTAAACAAGGAAATAAAAGTACAATAAAAAATTAGATACGAAGGTATACCAAAAGTAAAAAAAAAACAATTGTTCATTAAAGAAAGTAATGAACAGTTAGACTGCTGATTCTAAAAAAAAGGATCCATCCAGGCAGACGCAACATAAATTTGTGTAAAGAGTTATTGAACAGTTAAACTTCTGAAATTGATTCGGCACTCAAGAAATCCTGCACCTCTTCGGTCAAACAGAACATCTCTGACAGCCATTTCTCAAAATGATTCTAAGACGAGTGGGGTAACAAAGAGAGGGTTTAAAACCTTCATTATACAGCTTAGACATGACTCTTTAAAACTTGAAGCATTCATTCAACACCTCGGGTGAAAAATCTTCCACAACTCTGAACTTCTGGTCTTCATAATCAATCATACCTTTTCGACAAGATTCACAAATTAAAAGCTCAGTCTATTTTAGGTGGAGATTTTAAAATATTCGGAAGTAAATTAGCCAAAAGGTTTGCAAAAAATTCCGAAGGCTGATTGTCTTCCAATGACTCTTTAAAACCCAGAATATGTAAATTATTTCTTCTGTTTCTATTTTCTAAGTCGATAATCTTCTGTCTTAATATTTCACTAATCTTTAACTGTTTATCACAGATCTGTTCCAGGTCGTCAATCTTCACGTCGAACGTCGTCAAAGTGTCTTCGTTCTCTTTTATCCGTTTATCGTGTTCACTTGAAGTTTTTTCAATAGAACTCAATTTTTCATCCATCTGTTTAAATTCAGCGATAAGTTGCTGGAACTCCTCCAAAAGTTCATTTTTATGCTTCCGAAGTGTCACCATAATAGATTCCAAAGGTTACCGGAGGGTCCTCTTCTTTTTTAGTAGCTTTAGCACAACTCATCATAAAGCAATACTGCGTTTAAAAGTAAGTTTTCAAAACAAGTTGGAAGCAGTAAATTAAAAAGAGTAGGAGCACCTATAAAAGCACTGCTGCTCCATCAACAGCCAGTAGGATCTGGGATTCAAAATTTTGAATGAACTGATACACTGATAGAAAATTTTAAGTTGTTAACCTTACACTAACAGTTGATAGGTAGATAATTTCTGATGAAAGGGAAAACTTAGAAAGGACAGGAAACATAAATCCAAGGCAAACCTTAGATAATCTGCAGTACAATTTAATTTTAGGCTTTTAAAATCAGAACAGATAATTGACATTCAACATGATTATGTACAGATTCACCAGAGTAAGAACAGGACTTTAGAAAGAAAGGGATAAATTTCAACATCATTACAACAACCCCGGTATATGTCCTCTCTGATTTAGATGGTTCGGAGGAATAGGTATAATAGAACTAGTCCTTGGGCTGGGCAATCCAAAACAAAGGCATTATCTCAAAATCAGAATTACAATTCTTAGAAGCACACCACCGAAAAGGCCCTGAGAGGTCGGGGTTATTTGAAATTTAAAACAAACAGGTCTGGGGTGGGGGGGGGGGTGAGAAGGCAGATAATTCATTGATCTTCATGGATTTTAACAAGGCATTAGGTACCCCATGCAAGGCTTATTGAGAAAGTAAGGAGGCATGGGATCCAAGGGGACATTGCTTTGTGGATCCAGAACTGGTTTGCCCACAGAAGGCAAAGAGTGGTTGTAGACAAGTCATATTCTACATGGAGGCCAGTGACCAGTGGTGTGCCTCAGGGATCTGTTCTGGGACCCCTACTCTTTGTGATTTTTATAAATGACCTGGATGAAGAAGTGGAGGGATGGGTTAGTAAATTTGCCGATGACACAAAGGTTGGAGGTGTTGTGGATCGTGTGGAGGGCTGTCAGAGGCTACAGTGGGACATTGATAGGATGCAAAACTGGGCTGAGAAGTGGCAGATGGAGTTCAACCCTGATAAGTGTGAGGTGGTTTATTTTGGTAGGTAAAATATGATGGCAGAATATCGTATTAATGGTAAGACTCTTGGCAGTGTGGAGGATCAGAAGGATCTTGGGGTCCGAGTCCATAGGACACTCAATGCTGCTGTGTAGACTGACTGTGTGGTTAAGAAGGCATACAGTGTACTGGCCTTTATCAACCGTGAGATTGAGTTCAAGAGCCAAGAGGTAATGGAGAGGTAACAGCTATAGAGGACCCTGGTCAAACCCAACTTAGAATACCGTGCTCAGTTCTGGTCGCCTCACTACAGGAAGGACGTGGAAACCATAAAAAGGGTGCAGAAGAGATTTACAAGGTTGTTGCCTGGATTGGGGAGCATGACCTATGAGAATAGGTTGAGTAAACTTGGCCTTTTCTCCTTGGAACGATGGAGGATGAGAAGTGACCTGATAGAGGTGTAGAAGATAATGAGAGGCATTGATCGTGTGGATAGTCAGAGGCTTTTTCCCAGGGCTGAAGTGGCTAGCACAAGAGGGCATAGTTTTAAGGTGCCTGGAAGTGGGTACAGAGGAGATGTCAGGAGTAAGTTGTTGTTTTTTTAAAAGGCAGAGTGGTGGGTGCGTGGAATGGGCTGCCGGCGGCGGTGGTGGAGGAGGAAATGATAGGGTTTTTTAAGAGGTTCCTGGATAGGGACATGGAACTTAGAAAAATAGAGGGCTATGGGTAAGCCTAGGCAGTTCTAAGGTAAGAACATGTTCGGCACAGCTTTGTGGGCCGAAGAGCCTGTATTGTGCTGTAGGTTTTCTGTTTCAAATGAAATTACAGTGTCACAGCAGCATTACAAGTGCACAGATACACAAATATTAGAACAGAAGAAAGAAATAATAAAAAAGTAAGCTATCACAAACAGTCTTAACAGGAGGGCATCATCACTTCCCCGGCTACAGGTCAACTCATCATAGAGCCTAATGGCCGAAGTAAGAATGACCTCATATAGTGCTCTTTGTTTTAGTCTATTTTTAAAAGTGCTCCTCTGTTCAGCCAAGGTGGCATGCAGAGGGCGAGAAATATTGTCCAGGATTTTCCGTAGGGTTCTTTGTTCTACTACAGCCTCCAGTGTGTCCAGTTTGACCCATGTTGATACCATTGCCCCAGCACACCACCGCATACAAGATTGTATTGGCGACAACAGACTGGTAGAACATGTGAAGGAGATGCCTGCGTACTCCAAAGGACCTC
The DNA here is from genome assembly GCF_030028105.1 of Mobula birostris. Taxonomy (NCBI): domain Eukaryota; kingdom Metazoa; phylum Chordata; class Chondrichthyes; order Myliobatiformes; family Myliobatidae; genus Mobula; species Mobula birostris. The sequence goes on along the minus strand of NC_092372.1, from coordinate 60,767,517 downwards.
AGTCTCCTCAGGAAGTACAGTCACTCTGGCCCTTCTTGTACACAGCCTCTGTGTTGGTGCTCCACTCAAGTCTGTCATCCAGGTGCACCCCCAGGTGCTTGTAGGCCCTCACCACATCCATGTCCTCACCATCAATAGTGACAGACAGCAATGAAGGTTTAGTCTTCCTAAAGTCCATCACCATCTCCCTTGTCTTACTGATGTTGAGCTGCAGATGATTCAGCTTGCAACATTTGACAAACTCCTCCACCATGGCCCTGTATTCATCCTCCTGTCCTCCCTTTATACACCCAGCTATTGCTGTGTCATCAGAGAATTTCTGCAAGTGACATGACTCACTGTTGTATCTAAAGAGGTATACAGGGTAAACAGGAAGGAAGCCAACAGTCCCCTGTAGGGCCCCAGTGCTGCTTATAGCCATGTCTGACACACAGCTCTGAAGCTGCACATACTGTGGTCTGCCAGTCAGGTAGTCCATTATCCAAGATATAATGGGAGTGCAAATTTGCATTGAACAGAACTTTTCTCCCAGCAATGAGAGCTGTATGGTATTAAAGGCACTTGAGAAATCAAAAAACATGATCCTCACAGTGCTGCCCTGCTTATCCAAATGGGAGTAGGCTCTGTTCAGCAGGTAGATGATGGCATCATTAACTTCACTGTGCTCCTGGTAGGCACACTGCAGGAAATCGAGTGCTGATCTGACCAGGGGTTGGAGGTGAGTCTGGACCAGCCTCTCTAGGGTCTTCATGACGTGAGAGGGCAGGGTCACTGGACAGTACTCACTCAAGTCTTTTGGTTGACCATTCTTGGGTAATGGGACCACACATGAACATAATTTTATCCACACAGTTGGGACCCTTTCCAGGCTGAGACTCAGACTGAAAACCTCCACACCACTGCTCAGCATACTGCTTCAGGATCTTGGGGTTCACACCATCCGGTCCCAATGCTTTGTAGTGTCTGAGTTTCCCCAGAGCCCTTCTCAGCTGCTCAGTAGTGAAGGACAGTCCATGATGACTGCTCCACTATAGAAACGTCCTCTTCACATTCACTCTATCTCGGCCTTTCAATACAGGACCAGAGCAATCACATGCACCTCATGCATTAACCTTTTCATCCCCAGGATCATCCTTATGACTCTCCTCTGGACCTTTTCCAATGCCAGTTCATACTTTCCTAGAAAAGGGGCTCAAAAATACTCACGATACTCCAAGTGTAGTCTGATCAATGCCTTATAAAGCCTCAGCATTACATCTTTGGTTTTATATTCTAGTCCTCTCAAAATGAAGGAGGAGCAGCTTAGGAGGGATAATGGCGCCTAATGGTGACTCCTTTGCTTGCATCTTCAGAAACAGCTCTATTTCCATCTTTAATATCTCTATTTTTCCCTTTCAGGGTTCTTTTGAAGATCCTGACCCGGAGTTACACTCTGACTACTGTTCTTTGCAGGAATGGGACCTGCTCTCGAGGTTTCACAACTGGCCGTTTTTTGGCACGCCAAGGACACGGCCTAAGCGCTTCGCTCGCCTTCAAAGGTTCGAGATTTCATGGCTCTAGAGATGGGGGTGGGCGGGGGGGGAGAAATCGGAGTTCAGTGTCCAGGCAAGAGGTTGGTGTGTCGTGGGAGATAGAAGAATGGAAGATCTAAGGCTATGTGCCCAGAGACCGGACATCTTTGGGCACAGAGCTCGAAAAAAGCGATGCAATGGACTTTTATCATCGTAAACCAGCGAGTTGTTTGTTATGCCCCCCCGTCGCTGTGAAACAAAGGGACCTCTTTCTCCCTTATTACAGAGATAGAGATAGAGATAGAGATAGAGAGAGAGAGACAGAGAGAGAGAGAGAGAGAGAGAGAGAGAGAGAGAGAGAGAGAGAGCGCGCACGCGCTCTTGTGGCATGTCGTTTACCAGGTGAACGAGCAGTCTTTGGAGTACTGCAAGTCTGTGTCTTTGCTCATGCTTGAGTGCTCGGTGGCAAGTGCTGATGTTTTTTTTACCAGTGGGGGGAGAGGGGGGTTGTTGCTTGCTGCCGCTTACACACAGAAGGGTGAGGAGCTGGGGGGGGGGGAACTTTGGGATTCTAACATTTAACTGTTATTCATTCTCTGGGGGCACACCTCTGTTTTCATGGTTGGTTGCGAAGAAAAAGCATTTCAGAATGTATATTGTACACATTTCTCTGACTTAAATGTACCTTTGAATGCTAACATTTGGGACGTCATGGAAGCATAGCGGTTAGCATGACTCGGTTACAGTTCGGGGCATTGGAGTTTGGAGTTCAATTCTGTAATAAGTTTGTATATTCTCCCCATGACTGCGTGGGTTTCCTCTAAGTGCTCTGGATTCCTCTCACATCAAAAGATGTACCAGTTAGTAGGTTAACTGGTATTTGTAAATTGTCCTGCAATTAAGCTTGCGTTAAATAGATGAGTTGCTGGGCAGCACAGTTCGATGAGCCAGAAGGGCCTGTTCTGCAGTGTATCTCTAAATAAAATAAAAAAAATAAAATCGTTACATTTGCCTTCCTCACCACTGATTTGGCCTACAAGTTAACCTTCAGGGAATCCTGCATGAGGACTCCCGAGTCCCATTGCACTTCTGATTTTTGAATTTTCTCCCCGCTTAGAAAAGTCTATGCCTTCATTCCTTCTACCAAAGAACATGACCATATACTTTCCTATACTATATTCCATCTGCCACTTGTTTGCCCACTCTTCCAATCAGTGTCCTCTGTAGACTCCCTGCTTCCTCAACACTAACTGCCCCTCTGCCAATCTTCGTATTGTCTACAAATTTGCAACAAAGCCATCAAATCCATCGCCTTTGACATATAACATAAACTGACAACTCTGACCCGAGGAATACCACTAGTCAGCAGCAGCCAACCAGAAAAGGCCCCGTTTATTCCCACTCTTTGCCTCTTACCAGATAATATGTAGGTAATCATGTGGCTGGTGGATATAATGATATCATTAAGTTTATACAAAAAATATAAACAGCACTTATCAAGAGCTTTTTCCCTGTTAGAGTGGAATGAAGTAAACATCCTTGTACATGGAACCACTCAACAAACCTGTTCTTGTATCCTTTAACTGTTACCATCTGTTATACTGTTATACAGCTCTCGTTACATGCACATACAGTTCAACTCTTTGAGTGAAAATGCAGAAAGTTTGAAGTTAATAACTCATCCCTTTCTACCTTAGGCCACAAACTTATCAGTCACTCCTGCTGTGGACCATTTTCTCGAGGCCCAAGATGCTGACTTCTACAAAGAAGAGATCCGTATGCTCCACGACCGCTGGACTAAATGTGTAAATGTATGTTGAAAAATACATGTGCTAGGTTTTCTAAAATTGACTCCTTCTACCTTAGGCCCTGAACCTAACGATCACCCATCATAGAACTAAGGTATTGCTTGTACAATGAAGCAAAGCAGACAAGAACCTAGCTTTGACTGTAGCATCAGCATTTAAGATGGCAAGGAGTAGGAGGGAACCATAAACAGGGAGCAGGCTGAACGGGAAGGTAACAAAAAACAAACAAACAGGCCTGTGTTTAATGGGTATCATCCAAGCTTGCGGGAAATCAAATGTGATTTTGTGTCAGAGTCTGACCATGATATTCTGCAAATGTGTCCAGATTGGGTCATGTATATTAAAATTAGAAGGATCAGGCTTGCCTCGGGTATATATTTATTATGATCAGGTTGGAATCTAATTCTTTACTCAAGCACTTCTCTGCACTCCATTATTTCAAGGGATGCTCTACCTTCAATGTTCACCAGTTTTATATAAATTAAGTGATGTGTAGATAAAGCAGAATATGCCAAAACACATTAATGTTTGAAAAATATTGTAAAATGAATGACTGGATGCATGATCAAGATACTGAACTTTGATGGAATACTTAGACTGATATGGTTAATAATACCTATTAGCATTAACAATTACATAAGCAAAATAATAGAAACATATTGAACTATTGTTTCAGTTTAAACCCGAACAAAGTACAGTACATGATACCTGATGGATACAAAATATGGGGGATCAATTGATTTGTTCTTTAATAACAGTTAACGTGTCCCAATTAAGAGCAACAGCAGAACAAGAAAACCTCAGCTATAAAACCTACTTCAGACACTTGTCTAATCCTAAAACAAAGCAACAAAATATGTAAAGTTCATCCCTCAGTGACAGCAGTGTGGTCAAATGGAACAACTTCAAACGGCAAACATTTACCAAAGATGACAAAATGCATCCTGTAATGCGTGAATGTAGCAGAATGCCATGATATCAGACGGGATAAGAAAACACAATTTTTTCTGAATTTGGCAGGTAAAAACTAACTAACCACGTTTGGTTAAGAAGAAAATCTCAGCATTTATCAAGCACCACCCAAATTTAAGCATAAACATTAAACTACTGAGTTGACAGAAATAGTTGGTTAAAGAATAATTGTTTGTAAAATGCAAAGAAACACTAGAATCCTGCCGGCAGTGAGTCACAATTCCATTGCTATCAGAGCTACCATCATACAGCCAGCTTTAGTGCAAAAAGAAAATCAGATTTTCTGAAGCTTTGCTGAACATTTTTATTATATTATTTAAAAATACATTCTTTGTTTTCTAAGCACTGAGATAATGAAGTCACTGTGGGAGCTAGACATTATGGCTCCTCGTTCAGCCAATCTCAGGGGTTTCCTCAAGTCCTCAACACCCTTTAGAAAAGCTAGATATTATTCCTACCTTCTTATTTATTCATATCAGCTATGATGTAATGCAGGGTTATCAGCTCAAAAGTAAGCAACATAATTTCCTATGAAATCCATAAGCTAGACCGTGCATCGAATCAGAAACACTGACATCTCACATACGTTTTTGATTAACTCCTTGCCACATATACAAACTTGTCATTCTTTTTCTCCTTCCCAGTATGTTGTATCCTCAAGAGGGCGCTGTGTGTTCATTAAGTTAAAATTGCAGGTTGAGGAAATGATCAGTTTTAAGTGCTAGATACAGGATCCCATTTTGTACTTACTAGTTTTCTGGGAATATCCAGGGTCTAAGCAAAGAAAAATAACATTATTTCAAAGTAGGAATGTCTGAAATCACAAAGAAACTGTAGATAGTTGTGTTTGCACTATTTTTGTAACTTATGCTATCACAAAAAACAAATTTGATATCTGATATCGATAACAATAAACCTGATTCTGATACAGCTCAGCACATTACGAAAAACCAGCCTCCCCTCAATGGACTCTACTTCTCGCAGCGGGGATAATCAAAGACCCCGCCCAACCCAGACATTCTCTCTTCTCCCATTGGGCTTAAGATCCAAAAGCCTGAAAGCATGTACCACCAGGTTCAAGGACATTTTCTATCCTGTGCTTCGACTATTAAATACTTCCCTTCTGCAATAAGTGGGACTTGACCTCAACTATGGCATTATGATCTTGCACTTTATTCTTTTTTATATATTACCACACACACACACACAATGTTAAGATCTGATCTGTATGAACAGTGTGCAAGACAAGCTTTTCACTGTATCCCGGTACTTGTGACAGTAATAAAGCAATACCAATTACCAAAAATGCATCCACTACTGAAGGAGCCATTTACAAAAAGTGAAGTTGTCCAATTAAAATCTACTGAATTTTGAAATAAATTTAAAAATACTATTCTTTCAATAGCAATCAAAGTGTATTGAATTATGTAAATGCACTAGGTGAACAGAATATTTACAAAATCTATTAGTGTGATTTGGTTATTTTCAAAAATAAATTGGTTAAATACTTGGAATAAAATTGTAGGGACAAGGAAAAGAATGAAGGAAAACTAACTGGGTTACCCTTTGAAAGAAAAGATGGTCTCAGAACTCAGTCGGCTGAGTAGATTAAGTGCTGCAATTCTCTAATGGATTCAAGTCGTCACTTGAGAAAAAGAAACCCCATCTCACTATGGCACTGTACCTTAAAAAAACACATTTAATTGGTGCATAAATAATTTAATGAGGAAAAGCAATAAATAAATGTTGCTTCAGGAAAACAAACTTTGGCATCATTAAGAAAATATTTGTAAAACTGGTAAACATGAAGGCTTATGTTACTTTTATAGGTATAAAAGGAATTAAGTTTCCCTTTGTAAGTTGCATTAGATGAATATTATGCATTTAAATTAATCTTGGCAGCAGATGAAACAAGTAGACAAGAGTGCCCATTTTGAGAGACAAATATCATAAGCTACCCAGACTACTAAGTCAAAGTAAATGGAGAATAAATTGGTTGTGCATATTACCCAAGTTCATCTTAATAGGGAGATTCTCCTTGCTAGCAGCCTCCACTAGGTGCCTCCGCACTTCCATCACAGCCTCTTTATGTTTCATGTTTAACATGGACTCCCATAGAGCTTTGGCTGAAGGGTCACTGCAGTGAAATAACAGGGTTAACAGTATATTAATGCATAGCTTCACAAAACAAAACTCCATTCTCTGTGTATGTTCTGGAAATGTTATCTATTGGCTTCTGAAAAATATTTATACAAATTTAGTCTCATTTTCTCCTTTGAAAAGAGAGGTTGGCAGGTGAAAAGGCTCTAATGCCAACAACCTGTCCAGGACAGCAGCCAAATGATGGCAGCATATCATTCTTTGTGAGAAAACATCTCCTCTCTCAGTCCACTTTCATAAATAGATTTGTGCTTCTGATATTTCTGGTTGGATACAGCTGGTAGTGTTGAGATTAGCAGGTCGGCAACTCATATTATTCAGAATGTAGCTGAATCCAGTTTGTCCTTTCCCTTGCCCTTCCCTTTTGTGAATTTGCTTTATTTGGTTATTCACTATTTTTTTTATTCTGCCAGCCAACAACATTATTTTCTTGGTTAGGTTTATGAAAGAAATGATTAAAAAATACCCTTCATCTCAGAACTTTCTCTCCAATTCTTTGGAGTTTATGGTTATAAGTTCTTAAAATTCATTTTAGTAAATAATGAATCCTCACCAAAAAGAGTAAAGCACACACAATAGTAGAAAAATACTGCTTTCATCCTCCAGTGTTATTAACCAATGCACATCAGTAGTTAAAGTACAAACACATAAGCTACACCAGTTAGAGTATTAAAATCACATATTGATGACTGTGCCTATCACTTATATTCATTTACTTAATGGGCCAAATGGCCTACTTATGATCCCATGTCTTATGGTCTTATGTGAAGTTATTTGCAACTAGTAACATATGAGTAGTAGTGAATCATTGTGGGCTAAAAACTTCAGAATTGATGAGGTTAATCTTCCAAAATATAGTATTTGTGTTTGAACATACACCATTTGAGACAGTGCTCCACCTCACCAACTCTAAATATAATAGAAACATCAAGATCTTCAAATGGCAGACCAAAGGCTGTCCCAGCGTTATAAACATTCGATGTATGGACACCCCTACATACAAACTAGATCCAATATTATTAAATTCAGAAGTCCTACATACATTTGAATATTCATTCCTACAAACAGGAGAACCAGCTTGCTCAAACAGGACGAAGGGTCTCGGCCCAAAATGTCGACTGTACCTCTTCCTAGACATGCTGCCTGGCCTGCTGCATTCACCAGCAACTTTGATGTGTGTTGCTTGAACTAGCTTGCTCTACCCTTTTAGCAATGGTCTTTCTCATTAATCTTGTGCTTTTAATGCCATAAAATACCATGGAGGTATAAATACCATAATCCACTGATCTTTGTGCATTTTCTGACTATTATCAAAGTATATACATGCCTTGAGATTTATTTTCTTGTGGGCATTCACAGTAAATATAAAGAAACAAAAAAGAGTAAATGGAAAACTGCAAAGGACAACCAGTGTGCAAGACAACAAACTGTGCAAATACAAAAAGAGAAAAACAAAACAATAATAAATAAATAATAAATATTGAGAACATGAATCGTAGAGTTTCTGAAAGTTCCATAGGTTGTGGAATCATTTCCATGTTGGAATGAGTGAATGTTGGCACTTCAACTTTTCAGCCACAAGTAAAACGTCTTTGGATGAAAGGTAGTCCCAAATGTTATACACCACAATTCTGCAATTAATTTTGATCAAGCCTTAGAAGTGGGAACTAAAATCATGGGTGGAGGTTGGGTATATGGCCTGATGCCTGTAGAATCCATTATTTAGGTTTGTGTGTTATCAGCAGTAAATCTTCCCTTTTACCAGTATTATCAACTGGAGGGTCTGGAAAAGCTATTACATCACTGGCTTGCATGCAACAGTTAATTAATTTTCTACAGCTCAAAGCAAACTTTGCTGAGAATACAGAACCTGGTCACAGATATATGCATAGAAGCTTACGGTTGATGAAAACCTACAAAGAAAGGTAAGTACTAAAGAGCAAAAATTTATTGAAATGACTAATAATCACATCTAATCAAATTCTACAGGAAACCAGCTATGAAAATAACTTCTGCCTTAATCAGAGGACAAGTCACCAACATCAAAGAGCCTTATCTGTCATTCACTAGATAATTTTTGCTTTAAGTAATACAAAAATACTTTATCCAATTATTGGCCAAGATTTCACAGCAGAACAACAGTGTGATTATTAGCACTCACCATTACTATGTAAATTGGACAGCAATGTTTGGTGCTTACACATGCACGGTAACACTTGGAAACCGGTAAGCTGCTGTCCCATTTTCCCAGATCCTGCAGGAACCTTGTGTCAACACTTCCTCAAAAAGAAACTCAGCACAGCAAACTCAATAAGAAAATAGTTTGTCTATTCAGATGAAAATTATTTTTTTAAGTAGTAACATTGTTAATTATATCTCAATAACTTCTATAGCATTAAAAATTACATAAATAGAATCTCACCCCTTCAGATTTCTAATATTTTGGAGATATTTTTCTTAAACTGTATGTTCCTACCTCTTAACTTTCGCTTATACTCCTATTTTGCTTTCCCTTTATACTTCACTCTCTGTTCACAATCCATAAAGGAAGTGGGACATATAGATAAATAAAGGTGAGATAGTGCTCAAAGCAGAGAACAGCATGCTGCTTGGCCTGGAGAATTTTAAGCAAGTAGTATGATTCAGTGGACAGACTGGATTTGTTTTCTTTGATTCACAGGAAATTCACGATAAGATTGAAAATAGCCAAAATTAGAGTGGATAGAGAAGAGCTCAATAACAAGTGTACATTATTGAATTTGTTGGTGGTCTGGAACTCTCTTCCCGAGAGAGATTACAAACAGGAATCTTTATAATCAGAATCAGGTTAAATATTGTCGGCTTATGTCGTGAAATTTGTTAACTTAGCAGCAGCAGTAAGTACAATGCAATATACGATAATATAGAAAAAAGTAAATGAATTACAGTAAGTATATTAAACAGTTAAATTAAAAATAGTGCAAAAACAGAAATAATTTTTTTAAAAAGAGTGGTAAAGTCCATGATTTCAATGTCTATTTAAAAATCAGACTGCAGAGGGCAAGAAGCTGTTCCTGAATGGCTGAGTGTGCGCCTTCAGGCTTCTGTATCTCCTTCCTCATGGTAACAATGAGAAGAGGTCGTGTCCAGGGTGATGGGGGTCCTTAATAATAGGTGCCACCTTTCTGAGGCACCACTCCTTGAAGATGCTGAGATACTACGAAGGCTAGTACCCATGATGGAGCTGACAAAGTTTATAACTCTCCGCAGCAAGCCTCCACATTCCAGATGGTGATGCAGACTGTCAGAATGCTCTGCGTGGTACATCTGTAGAAGTTTGTGAGTTTCAGATGACAAACCAACTCTGCACATATGTAATACCCCAAAACGAAGTTTAAGCCTGGAATTGGAAGGGAATTATTCTGTAAAGCTCCACTCTGCCGTCTCCAAATAACCACTTCAGTACCAGCAATACAGCTATTTGTTTCTGCAATGCTGAGGCTTTAAAAGGCACTAGTTAAACTGCACTTGGAGCACTGTGAGCAGTTTTGGACCCCTCATCGAAGAAAAGATATGCTGGTATCAGAGGGGATCCAGAGGAGACTCACAAAAATTAACCCAGGAATGAAAGGGTTAATGTATGAGCAGCATTTGATGGCTCTCAGCCTGTACTCACTATAGCTTAGAAGAATGTGGGTGGATCTCATTGAAACCTGTTGAGTATTGAAAGGCTTAGAAAGAGTGGGGGAGTCAAATAACAGTGGGGACAGACTTGGAATAGAAGTAAGCACCCCTTAGAATAAAGATGAGAAGGAATTTCTTTCGCCAGAGGATGGTGAATCTGTGAAAATCATTATCACAGATGGCTATGGAGATCTAGTCACTGAATATATTTAAAGCAGAAGTTGATAGATTCTTGATTAGTAAGGGTGTCAAAGATTATGGGGAGAAGGCAGAAGAATGGGATTGAGAGGGAAAATAAATTAGGCATGGTGGAATATACTTGATGGGCCAATTGGCCTAATCCTGCTTCTATGCCTTATGGCCTTGCGTTCTGGCAATGAGTTTTAAACTAATATTTGCTTTCACGTGTCCACAAATAATTTCAGTTGTCTTGGGAAATACCATTCACAGGAGATTTCAAATATCCTATAGGGAGTAGAATGTCTTAATCATCTAGTAACCAGAACTCTCAGATTAGTTGTCCAAGATTTGTATGTATGTATCATGCTCCAGAGTTTGCAGTTCAAATGACAACGAAGTGGTCATGATTGATAAAAACCTTTAGTATTGATTCTGATTGGTTAAAGCTGTTAAGAAGCTGTTATCAGTGGCATCCTACACTGTCAAAGTCGTTACAGATGACATTATCACAGGATTTAATGACACAAATTCATTCCTTTGTGCAATATTCTCATTGGAAAAGGCAATATATCTTAAATGTTAATTCTTTTGGCATTACTGTGCTACCAAGCCAGAATCATTAGCCCTGAAAACCTACTTTTAGTAAGTAAAACTATATTGAGGTATAATTCTGCCCATTACATGCTAACACAGCCTTTAAAAATTAAAATGGCATCAATATTTGTTGATTATAACATTAACTAAAGTTGTTTTTGTTTAACTTACAAGAAAAACAGAAAATACTGGCAATACTCAGGAGGTCAGGCAGCAGAGAGAGCAACAGATGACATCTTTGGTTGATAACCTTTCATCAGAACTGGAAGAGTTAAATTTTTAAATTGCAGAGAAAGATGAGCGATAGTGAGAAAAAAGGAAGCCTGTGATAGGATGGATACTGAGAAACTGAATAACACAAACTGTGGAGCTGTTGGCAGAAGACTTACTAATCACAGCTACCATTACCTCCACTTTTTCCTTCACTTGCTTTATCCCTTTTACTTTGCAAATTAAGCCATATTAGAAATTGAACTTTTCTGACCTGAACTGTTAATTGCTTCCATTTCACAGTTGTTGCCTTAGCCACTAAGCATTTCCAGTACTTTGTTTTTATTTCAGATTTCCAGTACATGCAGTTTGCTGCTTCTTTATAATTCCTACTTTCTACAAACATATTTCTAGGCTTAACGTCCAAGAATTCTTCAGTCTGACTCAATCTGTCTGATGATGGTAGACCTGAGGAGAGCTAAGGTACCGGTGACCCCTGTTTCCATCCAGGGGGTCAATGTGGACATGGTGGAGGATTACAAATACCTGGGGATACGAATTGACAATCAACTGGACTGGTCAAAGAATACTGAGGCTGTCTACAAGAAGGGTCAGAGCCGTCTCTATTTCCTGAGGAGACTGAGGTCCTTTAACATCTGCCGGACGATGCTGAGGATGTTCTATAAGTCTGTGGTGGCCACTGCGATCATGTTTGCTGTTGTGTGCTGGGGCAGCAGACACCAACAGAATCAACAAACTCATTTGTAAGGCCAGTGATGTTGTGGGGATGGAACTGGACTCTCTGACGGTGGTGTCTGAAACGAGGATGTTGTCTAAGTTGCATGCCATCTTGGACAATGTCTCCCATCCATTACATAATGTACTGGGTGGGCACAGGAGTACATTCAGCCAGAGACTCATTCCACCGAGATGCAACACAGAGGGTCATAGGAAGTCATTCCTGCCTGTGGCCATCAAACTTCATAACTCCTCCCTTGGAGGGTCAGACACCCTGAGCCAATAGGCTGGTCTTGGACTTATTTCATAATTTACTGGCATAATTTACATATTACTATTTAAGTATTTATGATTTTATTACTATTTATTATTTATTGGTAACGAAAACCAATTTCCCCTGGGATCAATAAAGTACGACTATGACTATGATTATGATTTTATTGTTGCAGAATGGCACAGAGTTACTCTAGACTGGACCAGACTGAGAGTGATGGCAACCTAGGGGGAAATGTGCCTGCTAAAACTTTTAAAATCTTTTTTAAGCAGCATTTTGTTTTTATAATGTAAAGAAGAAACTCTGGGGGTGCAGCAAGCTATGATCAAAATTTAGCTGTTCGGAAGATTAAAATTCAGTAAACTATGATTTCCACCAAATATCTGCCTAATATATTAATATATATTACAGATACTGTCATATATGATTATGGGTGCCGTGGCAGTTTAACGGTCAACGCGACACTATTAAAGCTTGGGGCGTCGCAGTTCAGAGTTCAACTCCAGCATAATCTATAAGCAGTTTGTATATCCTTCTTGGCAGATCATGGTTTTTCTTCAGGTGCTCCAGTTTCCTCCCATAGTCCAAAGATGTACTGGTTAGTAGGTTCATTGATCATTGCAAATCGTACTGTGTATAGTGTGTGACCTCCATTCATCAAGGCCGGCCATTGACATTGCATCTGAGCTACCCATGTTGTTGGTGCAGCGCCGTTTACATTTGACAAGACCAAAGCGAGAGTGGCAGTTTCTGTTGCAAAGGTTGTATCTATAAGTGGTCTCTGCACTGCTGGAGATGCAGTTTTCCTTCCTATTGGCCCATTTGTCTTCTGCTGCTTTCAGGAATTTTTCTTCGCCTAACTTAAGGTGTGGTTTCAGGATGCTTCTCCATCTGGCGCAGTCAGCCGCAAGTTCCTTCCAGGACTCAATGTTGATGTCCAGCACCTTCATGTCTCATTTGCAGACATTTTGTAGCACAGCTGCTAGTGGCCAGCGGTTCTCTAGCCTGAAGGCCCCTCACTGTAGAGGATGTCTTTTGGGATGCAAGCATCCTGCATGCAGCAGACATGGGCCAGCCAGTGCAGCCTACACTGTCTGAGCAGGGTGTACACACTAGGGAGGCAGGCACAAAAGAGAACCTCAGCATTGGGTACTCTCTCTCTCTCTCTCCAGGAGATGCCCAGGATGCGATGACGGCACCTTAAATGGTTGAGCCTTCTCTCCTGCTTATGTTGTACATGTTGTCCAGGGCTTACTGCTGTACAGCAGTGTGTTGGTGAAACACTGCCATCTTTGTTTTGATTGAGAGTTTGGAGTGCTTCCACAGTCATGTGATGAGGCAAGCAAGTGTTGTTGTGGCCTCCCTGATGTGCTTGTTGATTTATGTGCCCAAGGAGAAGTTGTTACTGATGATAGACCCCAGGTATATGAACTGATGAACAAAAATCAGTTTGTAGTTATCAATGGTAATGACTGGAGGTGCCTCCACATCTTGTCCCTAGACATTTGTCTTTTTCATGCTGATGGACAGACCAAATTCTTTGCCGGCCTGGGGCAAGCAAACCATCAAGCTCTGGAGGTGCAGCGGAGTGTGGGATGTGACTGCTGCATCGTCAGCAACAGCACGTCTCTGATCATAGCCTCACACACTTTGGATTTGGCTCTTTGGCAGGCAAGGTTAAAAAGACATCTGATCTGTCGTGGAGGTAGATCCCCTTCGCTGCAGTGCCAAACGCGAGCCTCAGGAGAAGGGCAGAGAGAATCCCGAAGAATATTGGGGCAAGAACACAGCCTTGTTTAAAGCCACTGCTCGTGTCATTGGACTCCAAAGAGCTGCTGTTGTACTGCACAGTCCACTTCATGTTGTTGTGGAAGGATCTGATCATTCTCTGTAGTCTTGGCGGGCAGCCTACCTTAGACAGGATCCGAAAGAAACTATCTCTGCTGACCAAGTCAACTGCCAAGGTGAGATCAATAAATGCAACATAAGGAGTCTTTTTTTATGTTCTTTGCACTTCTCCTGGAGTTGGCGGAGCAAGAAAGTCATGTCCAGAGTTGACCTTCCAGCACAGAAGCCTCTCTGTGAGTCCAGGTAGACACGTTCAGCCAACACCTGTAGGCTGAGTAACGAGGCTCGGGCAAAGACTTTGCCAACAACAGTAAAGAGGGAGATGCCGCTGAAGCTGTTACAGTCGCTTCTCTCACCTTTGTTTCCTGTAGAGGGCAATGATCTCAATGCCCCTCATATCCTATGGCACAGCTCCTTCCTGCCAGCACCAACAGAGAACTTTAGTGCAGTGGGTGCAGTAGGGTAGTCATGCAGTGCTTGATCAGACTTGGGAAAATCCCATCATTGCCTGGTGTCTTTCCTGAAGCTAAGCTGCCGATAGCCTTGCTGACCTCCTCTAGGGTCAGCTCTGTATCCAGTTCTTCCATTATCAGTAGGCAATCAATGGCACCCAAGGCTGAGACGGTAACTGTTCATCCATCTCTCCATCTGTTGAACAGGCTAGGGTTACAAAGGGGGGTTGCTGGGTAGTGTGGCTTGTTGGACCAGAAGGCACTGTATCTCTAAATAAATAAAATAATAATTTAATTACATTCATGTAATTGTAGGAAACAAGGTTCACTGTTTCTACTTGCAACAGATAATGTGACATCCATACTGAAGTAACTACTGTTTTTCTTCCAAAATCTGGGGATACTAGGGGACAGCAATTTTGCCATAGACTCAGTCTATATATTTTGGCAATAACTCAAGCTTTCACAAGGTGTTCTAGTCAATTCACATGCCTGAAAAAGGCCCAGACTTAAATAGCTGATGATGAGTTCCTACCCTAAGCCACCTCACTGAAAGACTACTAAATGTAGAAAGAGGATCTCGATTTAGGTGTGTGCACAGAACGTGTAAGATGGCATTTAGTATAATGAACAGATGGCTGTGCTGGCTAAAAAGCTTCAATAATTTCTTAGAGAAGTGGGGGTCTCAGAGCTTACTTTAAAATACATAATCACTAAATATATTAAATCAGCAAAAATAAATCTTCAGACATGAAATAGAAAAATGTCCAGCAATAACCAACTATTAAAATACAACACATTTTTCTGTTATGTTTTCACTGAATCTTTTGTTTTCTGATAAACAGACTTTTGACTGCATTACTATTTATTATGACTGAAAATCTATTGGGTTATGCACAAAGGATTAGAAAGGTATATTCCTACCTACCTTTTAATCAGTTCTTTACATTACATACTAAGCATGAAGGAAGAAAATCATCTTTCTGGACATTACCAACCCTTCTCTTCCAGGAATATTCTCTGTTTACTTCATTATAATGATCAAATATTCATCAATATTTCATAACATGACACAGATAATTTTCCTATATCTGTTGTACATACTGACATGAGAAGTTCTAATACAAAGAGTCATTGTCAAAAAGGTGTGTGCTTATTAGAATCTGGGACCTGCGTGAACCCTGTCAAGCAAATAATTCTTTAGTCCAACTGATGAATGAGCTTGAACCAGGAAGAATTAGTTGGAACATTCAAGGCCAACTGATGCACAGAAAGCAAAATAAAAAGGAGGGAAAAAAAGAATTTGCTTCTGATACAAGAGATATAAAGAATATTCTTAACTCTTCAACAACTCCAATCTGAAGATTCCACTCACATAAGGTTTATTTTCAGTGCCAGACAAACTGTCCAGCAATAATCCCAGCTTACCATGCCATCAGTGGGAACAACTCTAAACTTTATTCTGACATTTAGACCGTAAGACCATAAGACATAAGAGCAGAATTAGGCCATTCAGCCCATCGAGTCTCCTCCACCATTCCATCATGGCTGATCCCAGATCCCACTCAACCCCATACACCTGTCTTCTTGCCATAACCTAATCAGGAAACTATCAATTTTCACTTTAAATATATCCACTGTCCTGGCCTCCACAACTGTCTGTGGCAGAGCGTTCCACAGGTTCACTACTTTCTGACTAAAAAAGTTCCTCCTTACCTCTGTTCTAAAGGGTCAGCCCTCAATTTTGAGGCTGTGCCCTTTAGATTAGATTAGATTCAACTTTATTGTCATTGTGCCAAGTACAGATACAAAGCCAATGAAATGCAGTTAGCATCTAACCAGAAATGCAAAGAATAGTGTTATTTACAAATTAACTGCGAATAAGAAGTAAGTGCTACAGCACACAAATTTAAAAGTACTGAGACAGTACAATATGGGTGCAATACTGCTTAGCGCTGTGATGTGAGGTTTAGCTGGGTCACAGCCTCAGGAAAGAAGCTCTTCCTGTGCCTGCTGGTGCGGGAGCGGAGGCTCCTGTGGCGCTTACCAGATGGGAGGAGAGTAAAAAGTCCATGGTTAGGGTGAGATGCATCCTTGATAATGCTTTTCACCCTGCCCTGGCAGCGTTTATGGTAGATGTTCTCAATGGTGGGCAATTGGGTGCCAATAATCCGCTGGGCATGAGTGTAGCACCTAGCATGCCTGAAGTCCACAATGATCTCCTTGGTCTTCTGGGTTTTAAGGGCCAGGTTGTTATCAGCACACCACGCAGCCAGGTGCTGGACCTCGTCCCTGTAGGCCGTCTCGTCATTCCCTCTGATCAGGCCAGCTACCGTGGTGTCATCTGTGAAGTTGATTATGGAGTTAGAACCATGTACAGGAATGTAGTCATAGGTGAAAAGGGAGTACAGAAGAGGGCTCAGCACACAACCTTGAGGCACGCTAGTGTTCAGGGTAAGAGTGGAGGAGGAGAGGTTGTCTAACTTAACTGATTGGGGTCTGTTAGTCAGAAAGTCCAAGGTCCAATTGCAGAGAGATGAGCTGATACCAAGCTGGTGAAGTTTGGCGATCAGCTTGGAGGGGATCACAGTATTGAATGCCGAACTGAAGTCAGTGAACAGCATTCTGACGTAAGAGTTGGGCTTACGTTAGTTCTGGATGCCTTACCAAAGGAAACATTTAGTATATATATGCCTCCATAAACAATCCCAACCACAAACCATTCCTTAAATTTTAAATGCTAATCTTTCTGTGACTGGAGGGAAAAGAGTATTCAAACAGAATTTTCCTGATTTCTGCACTTAAGCAACAACCAGATGCTTATAAAATATATTTGTCCATACTTTTACTGCAAAATCGACACAAAAATGCTACCTAAATAAAAGGAACTTCTGAAAATACTGATAGAAGTCATTCAGAATCTGTGGAGAGAGAAGCATTGTCTACGGGTGCTACTACATCCCCTGGTAATTTCTATCACTTCCTGCTCATCCTGGAAAAAGAAAGCTCCTGTCCAATTGTTTCTTGGTTTTAGGAAAAGACAGAAAACTTTGGGTATTTTTCTTGGAGCTTATAAACTTCGAGAGAAATATTAGGAACAAAATTCAAACCTATTGATAATTTCCACTGATCTGACAAAAACAGTAGGAGAACCCTTCAAAAATTTATCAGCAATCCTCTGATGAGATGCTCACTTATATAATTTTACAGTCTGGTTTCCTCACAACTGTCTTCAAAAAATGATTTCTACCATAGTGACAAATGTATTCTATGATGGTGATTGGCATCAGAAGCTAAACTGTAGGCAAATTCTTCATTCTGAGGATAACAGAGATGAGCAAACTTATTAGATTATGAGAACACTCAGTCCTCTTTTATTGCCATTTAGAAATGCATACATGCATTAAGAAATGATACAATGTTTCTCTGGTGTGATATCACAGAAAACAAGACAGACCAAAGACTAACACTGACAAAACCACATAATTATAACATATAGTTACAGCAGTGCAAAGCAATACCATAATTTGATGAAGGACAGTCCATAGGCACAGTAAAAAAAAAGTCTCAAAGTCCCTGAGTCGATCGACTCCCGAGTCCCCGATAGCAGCGGCAAAAGGGAGAAACCCCCTGCCATAACCCTCCAGGCACTGTCAACTTGCTGATACCTTGGAAGCAGCTGACCCTGAATCCATCTGTCTGAAAACTCCAAGCTTCCAAGCAGCCTCTCCGATACAGCCTCCCGAGAGCCATCCTCTGCTGAGCGCCTTCGACCTCTCCCCGGCCGCTGAAACATGCAAAGCCAAGGATTTCGAGGCCTTCAGCTCCAGAGATTCCGGTTACCACACAGTAGCAGCGGTAGCAAAGCAGTCATTTCAGAAGTTTTCCAGATGTTCCGCTGTACACTCACGTCTGTCTCCATCAAATCAGAATTGCGCACAGTCCCCTACTTGACAGATAACAAATATTCATCACCGGAGAGGCCGCACACGCTGCCATCTTCTCCCTAGGCACAATTCTAAGCAATTTTCCATTTATTGGGTAGCACACTTGTAAGTAATGTTGCTGCCTCACAACTCTAAGTGACCCAGATTCAACCTCACCTCCATGCCTCCTTTGTGTTGTTTGCATATTCCCCCCGTGACCTCACAGAATGCCCCCAAGTGCTCCAATTTTCTCCCACATTCCAAAGGTAAGCTGACTGGTAGGTTAATTGATGACTGTAAATTGCCCCTTCATTCTAAGTTGGTTATAAATGAATCAGGGAGAGATGAAGAGTATGTGAAAAAGTACAGGTTACAAGGAAATAAGTACCAAAATGGGATTTCTGAGAGTTGGCATAAATTTAAATGGGTGTCAATGACCTCCTCTTTATCATAAGGAAATACAGAAGTATGGGGAATCCCAAGAGTCTCATGGGGAAAAGCAGATTGGAAAAGTGAGTTTAAAAGGTAGCATCATCACATTGGATACAATGGAGGGAAAGGAATTGGGAGAGTGTAATGCCTATAGAAAGCAGTATGAGAGAAAGCTCAGGCACAGTAGCTGAGAATGCTGGAAACTCCCTGTACCTTGTTATTGTGGGAGCACTGGAATTGCTAGTACTACACTTATTTTTGTGGGAACATATTTAATTTGAGATCCTGGAATATCCTCACTGATTACCTCCCCATATATGGATGTAGCAGACAAATGGAGGTCATTTAAAGGTGAAATTTTGAGGGTTCAGAATCTTTATGTTCCTGTTAGCTTGAAAGGTTAAAAGTTTGAGACAGCCATGGTTTTCAAGAGATATTAGAAACTTGGTTCAGAAAAAGAGAGGGATCCACAATAAATATAGGCAACTTGAAGTTAATGAGGTACTCAAGGAATATAAAGAATGTAAAAAGAATCTTAAGAAAGAAATTGGAAAAGCTAAAAGATATGAGGCTGCTTTGGCAAGTAAGGTGAAAATAAATCCAAAGGGTTTCTACAGTTATGTTAGTGGCAAAAGGATAGTGAGGGATAAAATTGGTCCCTTGGAGAATCAGAGTGGACGGCTATGTGAGGAGCCAAAAGAGATGAGGGAGATTTTGAACAATTTCATTTCTTCGATATTCACTAAGGAGAAGGATATTGAATTGTGTAAGGTGAAGGAAACAAGTAGGGTAGCTTTGGAAGGCATGACAGTTAAAGAAGAGAAAGTACTGGCACTTTTAAGGAATATAAAAGTGGATAAGTCTCCGGGTCCGGACAAGATATTTCCTAGGAGTTTGAGGGAAGTTAGTGTAGAAATAGCAGGGGCTCTGACAGAAATATTTCAAATGTCATTAGAAACGGGAATGGTGTTGGAGGATTGGCGTATTGCTCATGCGGTTCCATTGTTTAAAAAGGGTTCTAAGAGTAAACCTGGCAATTATTGGCCTGTGAGTTTGACGTCAGTGCTGGGTAAATTGATGGAAAGTATTCTTAGAGATGGTATATATAATTATCTGGATAGACAGGGTCTGATTAGGAACAGTCAACATGGATTTGTGCATGGAAGGTCATGTTTGACTAATCTTATTCAATTTTTTGATGAGGTTACTAAGAAAGTTGATGAGGGTAAAACGGTGGATGTTGTCTATATGGACTTCAGTAAGGCCTTTGACAAGGTTCCACATGGAAGGTTAGTTAGGAAGGTTCAATCGTTAGGCATTAATTTTAAAGTAGTAAAATGGATTCAGCAGTAGCTAGATGGGATATGCCAGAGAGTAGTGGTGGATAACTGTGTGTCAGATTGGAGGACAGTATGTAGCGGTGTGCCTCAGGGATCTGTATCAATGTTGTTTGTAATATATATTAATGATCTGGATGATGGGGTGGTAAATTGGATTAGTAAGTATGCAGATGATACTAAGATAGGTGGCGTTGTGGATGATGAGGTAGGTTTTCAAAACTTGCAGAGAGATTTAAGACAGTTAGAAGTGTGGGCTGAAAGATGGCAGATGGAGTTTAATGCTGAAAAATGTGAGGTGCTACATTTTGGTAGAACTAATCAAAATAGGACATACATGGTAAATGGTAGGGCATTAAAGAATGCTGTAGAACAGAGGGATCTAGGAATAATGGTGCATAGTTCCCTGAAGATGGAATCTCATGTGGATAGGGTGGTGAAGCAAGCTTTTGGTTTGCTGGCCTTTATTAATCAGAGCATTGAGTATAGGTGTTGGGATGTAATGTTGAATTTGTATAAGGCATTGGTAAGGCTAAGTCTGGAGTATTGTGTACAATTCTGGTCACCGAATTATAGGAAAGATGTCAATAAAATTGAGAGAGTGCAGAGGAGATTTACTAAAATGTTGCCTTGATTTCATCTCCTAAGTTATAGAGAAAGGTTGAACAAGTTAGATCTTTATTCTTTGGAGCGTAGAAGGTTGAGGGGGGACTTGACGGAGGTGTTTAAAATTATGAGAGGGATTGATAGAGTTGACGTGCTTAGACTTTTTCCATTGAGAGTGGGGAAGATTCAAGCAAGAGGACATGGGTTGAGAATTAGAGGACAAAAGTTTAGGGGTAACATGAGGGGGAGCTTCTTTACTTAGAGAGTGGTAGCTGTGTGGAATGAGCTTCCAGCAGAAGTGGTTGAGGCAGGTTCTATGTTGTCATTTAAAGTTAATTTGGATAGATATATGGACAGGAAAGGAATGGAGGGTTATGGGCTGAGTGCAGGTCAATGGGAATAGGATAGGGTAAGAGTTAGGCATGGACTAGAAGGGCCGAGATAGCCTGTTTCCGTGCTGTAATTGTTACATGGTTATGGTTATATATCTCTGAGACCAATTTACCTTCGAGTAGTTCAAGTAGAAAGACATTCAGATGTTGGAAATACACATACAAAATGCTGGAGGAGCAGGTCAGGCATCAACTATGTTAAGGAATAAAGAGTAGATATCCCCTCCCTCCACCCATCTGGCTTCACCTATCATCTTCTAGCTTGTACTCCTTCCCCTCCCCCCATCTCCTTATTATGGCTTCTTCCCACTTCCAATTCAGTCCTGATGAAGGGTCTTGGCCCAAAACATCAACAGTTTATTCCTTTTCATATGTGCTGCCTGACCTGCTGAGTTCCTCCAGTATTTTGTATGTGTTACCTTCAAGTAGTTCTTTGCTTTTCACATTCACTCTATCTAGCCCTTTCAATATTTGATAGGTTTCAATGAGATCTTTCAAAGGCGGATGAATTTAGAGAGTGATCAATACGTGGAACTATGACATTGTGGTCATTACAGAGACTTAGATGTTTCAGGGGCAAAAATAGCCGCGAAATGTGCTGGGCTTTAGATGTTTCAAAAGGGACAGGGAGAGATGCAAAAGAGGTGGGGGAATGTCATTGCTAATCAGGAATAGTATCACAGCTGCAGAAAAGGAGGAGTCATAGAGGGATTGTTTACTGAGTCATTGCCGGTGGAAGTTAGAAACAGGAAGGGGGCAATGACTCTACCAGGTGTTTTTTTTATATATATAGACCCCACAATAGTAACAAAGACATCAAGCAGATAGGGAGGCAAATTCAGGAAGGGTGCAATAAAAATAGGGTTGTTGTGATCGGTGATTTTAACTTTCCTAATATCGACTGGCATTTCCTCTGATGAAGGGGTTTAGATGGCGTGTTCAGGAAGGTTTCCTGACACAATATGTAGATAAGCCAACTGGAGGAGAGGCTGTACTTGATCCGGTACTGGAAATGAACCTGGTCAGGTGTCAGATCTCTTGGTGGGAGAGTGTTATGGAGGTACTGATCATAACCCTATCCCTTTTACCATAGCACTGGAGAGGGATAGGAGCAGACAATTTAGGAAAACATTCCATTGGGGTAGGGGGAAATATGATGCTATTAGGCAGGAACTTGGGAACATAAATTGGGAGCAGATGTCCTCAGGGAAATGCATGGCAGAAATGTGGCAAATGTTCAGGGAACATTTGCATGGCATTATGCATAGGTATGTTCATTTGAAGCAGGGAAAGGATGGTAGGGTAAAAGAACAATGGTGTACAAAGGATGTAGAAAATCTAGTTAAGAAGAAAAGCTTACAAAATGTTCAAGAAACTAGGTACTGTTAGAACTCTAGAAAATTACAAGGAATGAAATTAGGAGAACAAGAAGGAGCCATGAGAAGGCCTTGGCGAGCAGGATTAAGGAAAACCCCAAGGCATTCTACAAGTATGTAAAGAGCAAGAGGATGAGCCATGTGAGAATAGGACCAATCAGGTGCAATAGTGGAAACATGTGCATAGAGTCAGAGGAGGTAGTGGAGGTACACAATGAATGCTTTGCTACTGTATTCACCAGTGAAAAGGACCGAGGCAATTGTGGGGATGACTTATAGCGGACTGAAATGCTTGACTGCATAGATGTTACGAAAGAGAATGTGCTGGAGCTGTTGAAAAGTATTAAGTTAGATAAGTCACCGGGACCAGACGAGATATACCCCAGGCTACTGTGGGAAGTGAGGGAGGAAATTGCTGAGCCTCTGGTGATGACCTTTACATCATTAATAGGGATAGGAGAAGTACCAGAGGATTGGAAGGTTGCTAATGTTGTTCCCTTGTTCAAGAAAGGGAGTAGAGATAACCCAGGAAATTCTAGACCAGTGTCTTATTTCACTGGTGGGCAAGTTGTTGGAGAAGATCCTGAGAGGCAGGATTTATGAGCATTTGGAGAGCTATAACCTGATTAGGGATAGTCAGCATTGCTTTGTCAAAAGCAGGTTGGGCCTTGGCGAGTCTAGTTAAATTTTTTGAGGATGTGCCCCAGGCTACTGTGGGAGGCGAGGGAGATTGCTGAGCCTCTGGCGATGATCTTTGCATCATCAGTGGGAACGGGAGAGGTTCTGGAGGATTGGAGTGTTGCGGATGTTGTTCCATTATTCAAAAAAGGGAGTAGAGATAGCCCAGGAAATTATAGACCAGTGAATCTTATTTCAGTGATTGATAAGGTGATGGAGAAGATCCTGAGAGGCAGGATTTATCAACATTTGAAGAACATAAAATGATTAGGAATAGTCAGCATGGCTCTGTGAAAGGCAGGTCATGCCTTACAAGCCTGATTGAATTTTTTGAGGATGTGACTAAACACATTGAAGATGGTAGAGCAGTAGATGTAGTGTATATGGATTTCAGCAAGGCATTTGACAAGGTACCCCATGCCAGGCTTATTGAGGAAGTAAGGAGGCATGGGATCCAAGGGGATATTGCCTTGTGGATCCAGAACTGGCTTGCCCACAGAAGGCAAAGAGCTGTAGACGGGTCATATTCTGCATGGAAGTCGATCACCAGTGGTGTGCCTCAGGGATCTGTTCTGGGACCCCTACTCTTCATGATTTTTATTATCGACCTAGATGAAGAAGTGGAGGGATGGGTTAGTAAATTTGCTGATAACACAAAGGTTGGAGTGCTGTGCATAGTGTGGAAGGCTGTCAGAGGTTACAGCAGGACACTGATAGGATGCAAAACTGGGCTGAGAAGTGGCAGATGGAGTTCAACCCAGATAAGTGTGAGATGGTTCATTTTGATAGGTGAAGTATGATGGCAGAATATAGTATTAATGGTAAGACTCCTGGCAGTGTGGAGGATCAGAGGGATCTTGGGGTCTGTGTCCATCAGACACCCAAAGCTGCTGCGCAGGTTGACTCTGTGGTTAAGAAAGTATACGGTGCATTGGCCTTCATCAATTGTGGGATTGAGTTTAGGAGCCAAGAAATAATGTTGCAACTATATAGGACCCTGGTCAGACCCCACTTGGAGTACTGTGCTCAGTTCTGGTCGCCTCACTATAGGAAGAATGTGGAAACCATAGAAAGGGTGCAGAGGAGATTTACAACGATGTTGCCTGGATTGGGGAGCATGCTTTATGAGAATAGGTTGAGTGAACACGGCTTTTTTTCCTTGGAGTGACGGAGAATGAGGGGTGACCTGATAGAGGTGTCTAAGATGATGAGAAGCATTGATTATGTGGATGGTCAGAGGCTTTTTCCCAGGGCTGAAATGGCTAGCACGACAGGGCACAGTTTTATGGTGCTTAGAAGTAGGTGCAAAGGAGATGTCAGGGGTAAGTGTTTTTTTTTTACGCAGAGAGTGGTGAGAGTGTGGAATGGGCTGCCGGTGATGGTGGCGGAGGCGGATACAATCGGGTCTCTTAAGAGACTCCTGGACAGGTATATAGAGCTCAGAAAAATAGAGGGCTACGGGTAACCCTAGGTAATTTCTCAGGTAAGGACATGTTCAGCACAGATTTGTGGGCCGAAGGGCTTGTATTGTGCTGTATTTTTTCTATGTTTCTATGTCTATGTAACAAAACACATTGAAGGTAGAGCAGTGGATGTAATGTATATGTAGCGTAGTGGATTTCGGTAAGGTATTTGATAGGCTTCCCCATGCAAGGCTCATTCACACAAAAAACAGCAACAAGAACATCAAACCCTCAACCCAGTCTTTCACACACTAAAAACAGATCACACACACAGAAGAACAGCAACAAGAACATCAAACCCCCAAACCCCAACCCACTCCCTCACTCAAAATCTAACATAATCACCCACCTGGAAAACAGCAACAACCTGCCAGTCAAACTTTAGGGAATTCTGCACAAAGTCTCCTATGATTTCTGAATTTGCTCCCCATTTTGAAAAAAAAAGGCTAGGTCTTATCAATCTAGCCTGTGTAACTCCCATGTTCTCCAGAACCAGTTCCATCACCACAGAGCCTTAAGCTTTTCTCATTGCACCAATTCTCCACCTGCAATAATCCTATATTTCAATATTCACTACCACATGATCTTATCGCATTTTTATCTGTCATTCATATCAATCTGGACTGTGGACTCCAGTCATACAGTGAGTTAGCATAACATCCTGAAATCAGACAGAAAGCAGTGTTTGCTTCTCTAACTATAAGATCTCCAACAATTATAGCTGTATCGACCTTTTTCCACCTTCCCCGTGCATACTGCTACCCATGGTGCTAGAGTATTGGCTGTGCTGCACTCTCTCAGTGGAACCCTTCCTTCTCCAATCATCCCGCAATTAGTATTTGTAACTGAGCAGTGATTAGCAGATAAAATTACCTTAGGCATCTCCCATGATACCGACTTGCTACTTTGTTGTTCTGAAAATCATCTGCTTGCTCTTTTGGCCATGCAGTCACCTGCTCTCGAAGTGCGATAGCCAAAAAACATTCAGTCTCACAAATGGGGGGGGAGGGGGTAGTGATATCAGCTGTTGCACAAGCTCAACACACAGCAGCTATTTCAGCCAACAGAATTTCAAATGCCCACGTTTCTCCAAGGCAGAGGAAATTTCCAAGAATTTCTTTTATTTATTACATTAACTTGCACAACAGAAATGAACAACTCTTCCCAATTCCCCCATCACCAAAATCCCATGCTTCGTACTCTATAGAAGCAGTTCTCCACCTTGCTGGTTCCTGAGCTATTGAAAGGGATAAAACTTCAGAATACTTCTTTAATTGCAAGGTTATCAAAAGAGAAAAGAAAACAGAAGAGTCTGTTTGATTAGTTAATGACGAACAACTGTTCATGAATGAGATGGATGCCAATTTCCACATTTCACAATGGTTTAATGAACAAAGTATGTCAAAGTCACTTGTAAACCAAACGTAGAGAAAATGGGACCAGTAATATAATGTGCTCTGTAAGATTTTGGTTTCAATTTGGACAATTTGAGAAGAATACCTTGATTCATGTAGTCCTGAGTATGTAAACCAAATCAAAATCTGTTGCTCTGGTGGGAATATAAAAGCCTTTGAGAAATACATGAAAATATGTTACATAGCATAAATTGGGCTCAAGACTTAGTTTTGGCCAGTGGTTCCATAAAGGACCACCAGTGACTCTGATTGGCCTGCTTGTTTCTGTCAGAATGCTATCAGGGCACTCCCGCGATAGGCATTAGGGCCTGCTGCCTAAGCCTGCACCGTGCTCAATCTACTCCATTTTCTCAGTCAGTGAGTCTTTCAAGGGTTGAAACAGTGCTGATGCATTAGCAGAGGAAAGCCTGTTTGTAGATCCTGATCAGCAGGACATTTCCTTCCCTATATATGACCATGCCAAAAGACTTCAACATATTCCAGAATTAGTGTTGAGCATTCTTTACGCTGACTGAAACCACTCTGTCACCCTTCCTGGGGGGAAAAAAATAATACCATCTGTGTGGAAATGTTGCTCGATTGGCCATAGTGCAGATCTTGTGAGTTTGATAGTTACTTCCAGAATTACTGCAGAGATCTTTGCAAGACTGACTGAACTGAGAATCAGAATCAGAATCAGGTTCAATCTCACTGGTATATGTCATGAAATTTGTTAATTTTACAGCAGCAGTACAATTAAATTTATGATAATTTTGATTTTTTTCCTTCATGTCATCTGAGTTAAGAGAGGCGGGACGGCGCAGGCATGTGACGTCGGGCAGTGAAGCACGGAAGATTTGAAAGGTCAGAAATCCTGATTCGGGTTTAATTCGGAGAAGGAAGTCTGAGAATCGGAGCGGGAGTACGGCGGGAGCCATTTTGATTTTTTCCTTCTTATCATCGGAGTTAAGAGAGGCCGGACTGCGCAGGCATGTGACATCGGGCAGTGAAGCGCGGAAGATTTAAAAGGTCAGAAATCCTGATTCGGGTTTAATTCGGAGAAGGAAGTCTCAGAATCGGAGCGGGAGTGCAGTGGGAGCCATTTTAATTTATTTTTCTTCTCATCATCGGAGTTAAGAGAGGCAGCACTGCGAGGCGTGTGACGTCGGGCAGTGAAGTGCAGAAGATTTAAAAGGAACACAGCCTTATACAGCAGGCAGCGTTGTTTTGTGGGTAGCGGAGTGAGACGGGAGCAGAGTGAAGGCTTAAGGGCTTTGGCTCAATGGTTTAGGCGGAAACGGGCGAGGCAAAGCAGGTTTGGTTTTCAATCTTCCCTGTTCTTTGAGGAAAGGGGGAAGAATGAGTGTGAGGGCAGCTTGCTGTTCTCGGTGTCGGATGTGGGAGGTCCTGGAGTCTCCTAGCCTCCCAGACGTCCACATCTGCGCCAGGTGCACCGAGCTGCAGCTCCTAAGGGACCGTGTTAGGGAACTGGAGCTGCAGCTCGATGATCTTCGTCTGGTCAGGGAGAGTGAGGAGTTGACATAGAGAGGAGTTACAGGCAGGTGGTCACAGAGGGGCTACGGGAGGCAGACAAGTGGGCCACAGTTAGGAGGGGGAAGGAGAAGAGTCAGGTATGAGAGAGTACCCCTGTGGCTGTGCTCCTTGACAATAAGTACTCCTGTTTGAGTGCTGTTGGTGGGGGGGGGGGGGAACAGCTTACCTGGGGGGAAGAAACAGTGGCCGTGCCTCTGGCACAGAGTCCGGCCCTATAGCTCAGAAGGGTAGGGAAAGGAAGAGGAGGGCAGTAGTAATAGGGGACTCGATAATTATGGGGGTCAGATAGGCGATTCTGTGGACACAGTCAGGAGACCCAGATGGTAGTTTGCCTCCCTGGTGCCAGGGTCCGGGATGTTTCTGATCGCGTCCAAAATATCCCAAAGAGAGAGGGTGAGGAGCCAGAAGTCATGGTACATATAGGTACCAATGACATAAGTAGGAAAAGGGAAGAGGTCCTGAAAGAGGAATATAGGGAGTTAGGAAGGGAGTTGAGAAAAAGGACCGCAAAGGTAGTAAGCTCGGGATTACTGCCTGTGCCACGTGACAGTGAGAGTAGGAATGGAATGAGATGGAGGATAAATGCGTGGCTGAGGGATTCGAGCAGGGGGCAGGGATTCAAGTTTCTGGATCATTGGGATCTCTTTTGGCGCAGGTGTGACCTGTACAAAAAGGACGGGTTGCACTTGAATCCTAGGGGGACAAATATCCTGGCAGGGAGATTTGCGACGGCTACTGGGGAGACTTTAAACTAGAATGGTTGGGGGGTGGGAATCAAATTGAAGAGACTAGGAGAAAGGAGATTAGTTCACAAATAGAAAAAGCTAGTAGACAGCATGCGAGGGAGGATAGGCAGGGGACAGAGAATGGGAGCACTCAGACCGAAGATGTAGGGGAGAAGGAAGAAAAAGATATTTGCACCATTAGGGATAAACAGAGAGTAAGAGGTGGAGAGTTTCTTAAATGCAACTATTTTAATGCTAGGAGCATTGAAAGTAAGGTGGATAAGCTTAGAGCATGGATTGATACCTGGAAATATGATGTTGTAGCTATTAGCGAAACATGGTTGCAGGAGGAGTCTGATTGGCAACTATTCTTGGATTTCGTTGCTTCAGGTGTGATAGAATCGGAGGGGCAAGAAGGGAAGGTGTTGCATTGCTTGTCAGAGAAAATATTACAGTGGTGCTTTGGCAGGATAGATGAGAGGACTCGTCTAGGGAGGCTATTTGGGTGGAAATGAGGAATGAGAAAGGTGTAGTAATGCTTATAGGGGTGTATTATAGAACACCTAATGGGGCACGGGAATTGGAGGAACAAATTTGTAAGGAGATAGCAGATATTTGTAGTAAGCACAAGGTTGTGATTGTGGGAGATTTTAATTTTCCACACATAGACTGGGAAGCCCATTCTGTAAAAGGGCTGGATGGTTTGGCGTTTGCAAAATGTGTGCAAGATAGTTTTTTGCAGCAACACATAGATGTACCAACTAGAGAAGGGGCAGTGTTGGATCTCCTGTTAGGGAATGAGATAGGTCAGGTGACAGAGGCATGTGTTGGGGAGCACTTCGGGTCCAGTGATCACAATGCCATTAGTTTCAATATAATTATGGAGAAGGATAGGACTGGACCCAGGGTTGAGATTTTTGATTGGAGAAAGGCTAACTTTGAGGAGATGTGAAAGGATTTAGAAGGAGTGGATTGGGACAATTTGTTTTATGGGAAGGATGTAATAGAGAAATGGAGGTCATTTAAAGATGAAATTTTGAGGGTACAGAAACTTTATGTTCCTGTTAGGTTGAAAGGAAAGGTTAAAAGTTTGAGACAGCCATGGTTTTAAAGTGATATTGGAAACTTGGTTCAGAAAAAGAGAGAGATCCACAATAAATATAGGCAGCTTGGAGTAAATGAGGTGCTCGAGGAATATAAAGAATGTAAAAAGAATCTTAAAGAAATTAGAAAAGCTAAAAGAAGATACGAGGTTGCTTTGGCAAGTAAGGTGAAAATAACTCCAAAGGGTTTCTACAGTTATATTAATAGCAAAAGGATAGTGAGGGATAAAATTGGTCCCTTAGAGAATCAAGGGAACGGCTATGTGCCGAGCCAAAAGAAATGGGGGATATTTTGAACAATTTCTTTTCTTCCGTATTCACTAAGGAGAAGGATATTGAATTGTGTAAGGTAAGGGAAACAAGCAGGGTAGTTATGGAAACTATGATGATTAAAGAAGAGGAAGTACTGGCGCTTTTAAGGAATATAAAAGTGGATAAGTCTCCGGGTCCTGACAGGATATTCCCTAGGACCTTGAGGGAAGTTAGTGTGGAAATAGTAGGAGCTCTGACAGAAATATTTCAAATGTCATTAGAAACGGGGATGGTGCTGGAGGATTGGCGTACTGCTCATGTTGTTCCACTGTTTAAAAAGGGTTCTAAGAGTAAACCTAGCAATTATCAGCCTGTGAGTCTGACATCAGTGGTGGGTAACTTGATGGAAAATATTCTTAGAGATGGTATATATAATTTTCTGGATAGACAGGGTCTGATTAGGAACAGTCAACATGGATTTGTGCGTGGAAGGTCATGTTTGACAAATCTTATTGAATTTTTTGAAGAGGTTACAAGGAAAGTTGACGAGGGTAAAGCGGTGGATGTTGTCTATATGGACTTCAGTAAGGCCTTTGACAAGGTTCCACATGGAAGGTTAGTTAGGAAGGTTCAATCGTTAGGTATTAATATTGAAATAGTAAAATGGATTCAGCAGTGGCTGGATGGGAGACGCCACAGTAGTGGTGGATAACTGTTTGTCAGATTGGAGGATGGTGTGTAGCGGTGTGCCTCAGGGATCTGTACTGGGTCCAATGTTGCTTGTCATATATATTAATGATCTGGATGATGGGGTGGCAAATTGGATTGGTAAGTATGCAGACGATACTAAGATAGGTGGAGTGGTGGATAATGAAGTAGGTTTTCAAAGCTTGCAGAGAGATTTAGGACAGTTAGAAGACTGGGCTGAAAGTTGGCACATGGAGTTTAATGCCCCGACTAGGAGTTGAGGATGCCATCGTCTACCTGCTGAACTGTATCTATGCCCACCTGGACAAGCCAGCGAGCACTGTGAGGGTCATGTTTTTTGACTTCTCCAGTGCATTCAACACCATCCGCCCTGCTCTGCTGGGGGAGAAGCTGACAGCGATGCAGGTGGATGCTTTCCTGGTATCATGGATTCTTGATTACCTGACTGGCAGACCACAGTACGTGTGCTTGCAACACTGTGTGTCCGACAGAGTGATCAGCAGCACTAGGGCTCCACAGGGGACTGTCTTGTCTCCCTTTCTCTTCACCATTTACACCTCAGACTTCAACTACTGCACAGAGTCTTGTCATCTTCAGAGGTTTTCGGATGACTCTGCCATAGTTGGACGCATCAGCAAGGGAGATGAGGTTGAGTACAGGGCTACGGTAGGAAACTTTGTCACATGGTGTGAGCAGAATTATCTGCAGCTTAATGTGAAAAAGACTAAGGAGCTGGTGGTAGACCTAAGGAGAGCTAAGGTACCGGGGACCCCTGTTTCCATCCAGGGGGTCAGTGTGGACATGGTGGAGGATTACAAATACCTGGGGATACGAATTGACAATAAATTGGATTGGTCTAAGAACACTGAGGCTGTTTACAAGAAGGGTCAGAGCCGTCTCTATTTCCTGAGGAAACTGAGGTCCTTTAACATCTGCCAGACGATGCTGAGGATGTTCTACGAGTCTGTGGTAGCCAGTGCTATCATGTTTGCTGTTGTGTGCTGGGGCAGCAGACACCAACAGAATCAGTAAACTCATTCGTAAGGCCAGTGATGTTGTGGGGATGGAACTGGACTCTCTCACGGTGGTGTCTGAAAAGAGGATGCTGTCTAAGTTGCATGCCATCTTGGTCAATGTCTCCCATCCACTACATAATGTACTGGGTGGGCACAGGAGTACATTCAGCCAGAGACTCATTCCACCGAGATGCAACACAGAGGGTCATAGGAAGTCATTCCTGCCTGTGGCCATCAAACTTTACAACTCCTCCCTTGGAGGGTCAGACACCGTGAGCCGATAGGCTGGTCCTGGACTTATTTCATAATTTACTGGCATAATTTACATATTATTACTTAATTATGGTTCTATTACTATTTATTATTTATGGTGCAACTATAACAAAAACCAATTTCCCCTGGGATCAATAAAGTATGACTATGACTAAGTAGTGTAAAAAAAAGATAAAAAAGTAGTGAGGTAATGTTCATAGGTTCAATGTCCAGTTAGAAATCGGATGGCAGAGGGGAAGAAACTGTTCCTGAAATGCTGAGTATGTACATTCAAGCTTCTGTACCTCCTTCCTGACGGTAACAATGAGAAGAGGACATGCACTCTTCCATGCACTCTTTACTGAGTGCAAAGGTTTGAACCATGTCCCCCACATTTGTTGTGTTTGTAACAACTTCAATCACTGATTGACTTGCTAAGCCTTTTAACGATCAACTACATGGTGTAGTTGTGAAGTTACAGTGCTCCTAATCAGTAAATTATATTATGAAGTAATATGCACAAGAAAATTATTTTCAATTTAGCAATGTTCTGAAAGACAACGCAAGAGTATGATAGTTTGAAAAAAGGATCTAGTGTTTTCCCGGCATATATGACGAATAAACTCTTCTCGGGCTTCCAGCGGGGTATAGGTATTGATTTTAACCAACTTTTCAATGACAAATTCTGCCATCTTCATCAGGGACAATGCCTCGGCATGTCTAATCCAATGGTATTTACACCCCCATTGTCCACCTTCCTGATTGATTAATTTTATTTAGTTTTATTTTAGCTCTGGTCTTACTTCATATTTCCACTGTTTCTGGAAGGATCGTCAGGATCCTGAAGAAATAACCGGATTAACACCGTCCACAAACCCATAAGGAAGCTCAAATTGCAGCTCATGTGGGTCAAAGTTGACCTAGGACTCAGGACGGCTGGCACTTACAGGATTTCCTGTGCTTGCGGAGCAGTGTATATCGGCCAGATGGGGCGCACAGTGGAAACCCACATCATGGAGTACAGGAGTACCCGTTTGGGCTATCCAGAGAAATCGGCGGCAGAACATTACATTTGCAAAGGCCATAGGATTGACTTTGACGGCATAACACATCTGTGCCACGTCAATAGTTTTTGGGACCGCCCGATGAAGGAAGCCACTGAAATAAAACTAGAGGAAAAGAATTTTAACAAAGACGAAGGTCTCACTCCAAGAAGGAACTGGAATTTGATTGTAAGTAAGGTGTGACAGTGGAAACATGATTGGATTAGAACTAACCAATCAAGAGGGATGGACAATGGGGGTGTACATACCACCAGACCAGATGTGCCTAGACATCATCCCTGATGAAGATGGCAGAGTTTGTCATTGAAACATTGGTTAAAATCAATACCTGCACCTGGCTGGAAGCTCGAGAAGATAGATCGTTTACCCTGGAGTAAAGGAGTGACCTGACAAAAGTTTTAATATGAATAGTACAAAATCAAGACGGCATAAAGGTGGGAGGAAAGAATTTTAAAGGTTTAAATAAACACACAGAGAGTAGTTCATATTTGGAACTTACTTCCGAATGAGGTATTGGAATCAGATATAATCACTACATTTGAGACATTTAGAAAGGAACCCAAATACATGAGGCATACAAAGGCACAGAAACCACACCTAGCACAGGCAAATAATAAACACAAAATACTCTGCAGATGCTGGGGCCAAAGCAACACTCACAACACACTGGAGGAACTCAGCAGGTCGGGCAGCATCCGTGGAAATGATCAGTCAAAGTTTCGGGTCCTGATGAAGAGTTCCAGCCTGAAACGTTGACTGATTGTTTCCACGGATGCTGCCCGACCTGCTGAGTTCCTCCAGCGTGTTGTGAGTGTTGCTGCAGGCAAATAATTCCTGTTGACAGATAAAAATTTTGGCAAGAAAATGGTGAGCTAAGGGGCTCATTTTGGTGCTATATCACTCTTAACTTTTCGTATGAACAGCTACTCAAGTACATATTTCAACCTGAAAAGTTAATAAGTATAAAGACAAGAGTTTAATAAAAGCACCTTCTGTAAAGGAATCAGTGAAAGTGCTAATGTGGGACAACAAAGAAAGGTAAATGATCAAATAAAAACAAAGGTTTTTAATACATTTTTATTTATTTCCATTGCCTTTGAAGATAAGAAAATGCAACCGATAATCTGATGAAAAGTTCCGACTTTACCGAGAAAGTGGAGAGGGAGGTAAAGATGCTGAACAGCTTAGGGAGGGAATTCGGCAATGACCAAGGAAGCTAAAAGTCTACCAGCAAGGAGCAGATACATAAAAGACTAGGAACAAACATCCAAAAGAGAATTATATGGCTTCAAAAGGAGGAATGAGGAGATGAGGGAAGGTACAGAGGAATTTAAAATCATGAATGGAAAAAAATGTGTTTCAATTTATCAAGAGACCACACAGATGATCAATCGGTACAGGTACAGCATATGGGAGCAGGATAGGTTGGCTGAGAATAGTTTGGGGTCAAACAGGATGCTGATCAAATGACTAAAGAAGCTGGAGTAGATAGCAAAATCAATGGTGAAGAGAATAATCAATGGTAATGATAAATTCATGGTCTCATTCTCCGTAAAGAAACATTTCCTTAGTCACTATTCAAATCAATCGCTCAGTCTGACCAAGACCCAAAAAATAGGTGTTGTAAACAACAGGAAAGTAGGACACGATTTAAAAGAGCATGAAGATAATTGCTAGGTGATACATTTTCCATCAACTTCTCCTCAAACTATTATTCCAGTATCCTTACATCAATGTCCTCCAGTTATTGATACCTCTACCAAGGATAATCTTTCCTACTCACTAGATCTTGGGCCCAAAAATAACCCCCATTATCTTCCCCACACCACTGTGAAAAACTGAAATACTTAACAATTTCAGGTGGTCAGTTTTTCATGTTTGTGTCAGAACTTGCAGGTATTAATGCAAGATTAATCACTGAACAAACACTTAATAGCATAGTATGGGCCCTTTGTCCCATAATGTTGTGCTGACCCTATACAAACCCACTCTATGATTAATCTAACTCCTCTCTCCTACATAGCCCATAGGCCTCCATTTTCCTTTCATCTATGTGCCTATCTAAGAATCTCATCAACCTTAACCACAACCTCTGACCCTTTCCATTCATCAGGGACATTTATCAGGAGCGGTGCATACTCAAGGCCCTTAGTATTATCAATGATCCCACTCATCCATTCAGCACCCTCTTTGACATTCTACCATCAGGCAGAAGACTCCAGTGCATAAAAACAAGAATGGTTAGGATGGGAAATTAGGCTTCTGAACTCCCCGCCGTATCTCATTCAAAGTGTCACTGATTAATCTGCTCTGTACTTTACAATATTTAATTTATCAGAATCAGGTTTTTTATAATCACCGCCACATGTGGTGAAATTTGGTAATTTAGCAGCAGCTGCTCAATGCAATACATGATAATACAGAAAGAAAAAAATAAGTAAATCAATTACAATAAGTATATATGTATATTGAATAGAAGAATAGATTAAAAATAGTTGAAAAACAGAAATAATAATATACAGTTTTTAAAAAGTGAGGTAGTGCTTATGGGCTCAACTTTCATTTAGGAATCATATGGCAGAGGGGAAGAAGCTGTTTGTGAATCACTGAGTTTGCGCCTTCTGGCATCTGTACCTCCTCCCTGACTGTAACATTGAGAAGAGGACATGTCCTGGGTGATGGCCATCCTTAATCATGGACCTTGCCTTCCTGAGGCACCACTCCTTGAAGATGTTTTGGGTACTACGGAGGTGAGTACCCAAGATGGAGCTGACTAATTTTAATGACTTTCTGTGGGTTCTTTCGGTACTGTGCAGTAGCCCCCCCACCCCCCGCTTCCACCAACCTTACCAGAGAGTGCTGCAGCCTGTCATAATGCTCTCCATGGTACATCTACAGAAGTTTGACTGTTGTAGTTGACAAACCAAATCTCCTCAAACTGCTAATAAATATAGATGTTGTCTTGCCTTCTTTAGAGCTGCATCAATATATAGGGACCAGGTTAGATTCTTGGAGATCTTGACAACCAGGAACTTGAAATTGCTCACCCTCTCCATTTCTGATCCCTCTATGAGGATTGGCTTGTGTTCCTCGTCTTACCCTTCCTGAAGTCCACAATCAGCTCTTTAGTTTGTTTACTTATGTGTAATCTATCTGAAGATTTTATCCCTACTTTCACAAGTTAATTTGTGTTACATAAACTACAGTGCTTTGTACCTTGGTTTGGAGAAACTTTGTCTCGTTTGACGGTATACATGTACATAGTTAAATAGCCATAAACTTAACAGCTTGTTCCAAACACTTACCACTCTCAGTGAAAATAAAAAAATCTACCTTTGACACCTCCCATAAATTTTCCTCCACTCACCTTAAAGGTATGCCCTCTGGTATTAGCCACTGTTGACCTGGGAAAAAGGTGCTGGCAGTCCACTCTATCTACTCTAATTATATAATTTATATACCTCCATCAATTCATCTGTCATCCTCCATTCCAAAGAGAAAAGACTTAATTCACTCAGCCTTTCCTCACAAGACATCCTGGTAAATCTCCTCTACACCCTCTCAACTATAATGAGATGGTTAGCAAGAATCTCATCACAGATACTGTTTGATCTGCTGGATATTTCCAGGATTCTCTTTTGTTTCAGATATCCAGATCTACCGAGTTCTGCATCTCATAGCTTCAATATGTGTTTAGTTTCCTTTCTCTTTAACTACCAATACAACAATTAAAATGGCTGAACTTTTGTCTCTGTTCTATCATTAACATTCCCGTTCTGTTAGGGATTATTCTGGCATTATGTAAATATAACAGATGTTAATTCAGATGAGAACCTTTAGTTCTTAATGTAAATTTCAAATATAAAATTGAAGTTGAACGTACACCCTTGCAAACTGGTGACCAAGAGATGTTTGCATATGCATCAGCCAAAAAATTAAAACAATGGGGTTATGCTAATTAGCCTGCATCAATCTTGGCAATTATGGGTTTCGGTTGGCTCTCTCTCCTCAGAAGTTTTTAAAGCGTATCTGTGTTAATTAGTTTCTCCCAGCAAAGGCATTTGAATCTACAGATGTCTCTTATCAATTACAATGTGCTTCCATTGTAAATATTTACCTCAAAGGAACCATTTGTCAACCCAAAGAATTGAAATAAACGTCATTGTAACTATTGAATCACCTTTGATCTTATGGGTACAAGAATAAGTTTGCAGAACTCTACTGAGAGAGTCTCCACGAGAATGTCTTTTTGTCATGATGAATAAAGACTCTCTTTTTCACAATTTCACTAGTTTCTCCAGTGACTTAGTCACAGTCAAAACATTTGGAGGTTTGTCTTGGATACATTCATGACCAAATTACGTGGCCAGTAACCTCAGCTATCCAAGGAGGACAAGAATTTCTGATCGTGACCCCCCCCCCCCCATACTTAGATCTGCTCAGGCCAATGATCTTGGGGTCACAAAGTATCAAAGAACAAGGTGGAGAGCTGGAGAGGTAAATGTGAAAGTGTAGTGGTGTGTGTTTGTTTTGTGTAAAGGACTAGCAACCAGACAATATTGGGCAGTTTGTTAAAACAAAGCTACCAGTTGCAAAAGGTGGTCATCGACCATTCGGGACGCCAGAGGGGTGAGGATATACACGTTCAGTTAGGTAAGTGTAGCCTGGCTACTGAGAACATTTGGGTAGTGTGGAAAATACTGCTTGGGATGCCAGAGGGTGCATGTATACCCTTTTGGGGAATTGTTTGTGTGCATTTGACTGTGTGTGGAAAACTTAAGAATCAAAGCCTAAGACAGACAATAACACAGAAATACTTTCTACATAAAAGCAATGCAGCAACTTCATGTACTTAGTTATGAATAGGAGAACTTACAGAGTATATACTCCATAAACTTGAGAAGGCTGAACAGGGAATGGACCAAGCCAGGTGGGTTAAGACCTGGACCTTGGAAGAACATTGGCAGTGGTAGAAAAGCCAATCAAAAAGGAAGATAGATAAAGCAGCAGTCATTTTATGTCACGTGTATTTGAGAGAGAGAGAGGACAAGATATCAGGTATCACATAATATACTAGAAATATGTAAGTAAGTGTATAAGAAGAGCTGGACAGAGTGAATAAAAGAGCGAGAGCACGCGAGAGAGCGAGAGATGAAAAACAAGTACAAAGTAAATTAATTATTAAAGTAAATATACATCACCATTTATTTTTGTGGGGCAATCACAGTAAATACTAGAAACACAATAAAATCAATGAAAGATTGCACCCAACACAATGGAGAAACAACAAATGGCCAAATGACAACAAATTGCAAATACAAAAAAAAGAAGAAATAATAATAATAAATAGAGAAACAATATATACTGAGAACATGAGATGAAGAGTCCTTGAAAGTGAGTCCATAGGTTGTGGTAGCAGTACAGTGATGGGGCGAGTAAAGTTGAGTGAAATTATCCCCTCTTGTTCAAGGGCCTGTTGGCTGATGCTTAATAACTGTTCTTGAACCTGGTGGTGTGGGTCCTGAGGCTGCTGTACCTTCTTCCTGTCACTCTCAAGCAGGAATTGGTATGTTTCATCACCAACCCTCCAAAGCACTTCATCACAGCGGATGCAAGTGCTACTGGATGACAGTCATTGATGCAGTCAGAACAATTAGAACAATACATGAATGGTTTAGTCAGAGTGTGGTAAATTGGATAAGGCCCAGCAGCGTGCTCACTGGGCAGCAGCCATGGAAATGACTGCTGAGAAAGGTGATGAGGTAAATTGGAAAGTACTGGACCAAGAAGTTGAAAAGTAGGAAAGCACTCACAAACAGGAGAGGTTATACCCAATCCTGTCTGTTGGAATGGCACCTACAGAGACCAGGCAACAAGCTCAGAAGCCCGATATTCTCTCACACTCTCATTACCACCATCCACAAGCCCTTCACCCCAGCAGAAAAGCAGAGCAATATGTCCAAACTGCTCTCACTTTGAGTTGAGAGTGGGAATTTTGGAGTAAGTTACAAGAAATTATCAAAATCCACCAAAGGCACCCCAAAGAGGTACACATATTGGTTAAAGCTAAATGCCTGAGAAATATGTGGGACAGCATGACCCCAGGGATGAAGGAGGGAACATGGGGAACTAATGGAAATGTCAGTAATGAGAGGTACTGGACCTTTAAAGAAGTGAGGCAGTGACTGGGAGAAGGAGAGAGTAACTGGGGAATGATAATGTCAGTTAACCCAGAAGGCCGATGAACCTGCCATGGACTATGCAGAGCAAAAATATCGGGCCTACCAAGAACACGCAGGGCTGGACAATCCTGGGAGAATGACTCAAGTCTTCCTGAAAATGCTCAAGGAAGGGCTGAGCTCAGTCCGCCAGGAGGTTTTAGACTTGGGGCCCCACCTGTTCCACAACAGTTTCATGGGCTGGGAAAATAGACAGAAAGACAAGGAAGAGGGGTTGAAATGTGGCTGTAGTAGATATAGCTGCAACAATGACAGAGAGGACTTGCTTTCTGTGCCAGCAACCTGGGTACCAAGCAAAGGTCTGCTGGAACAAACAAAAGGGTAAAAACGATGGTTTGTTACAGCTATGGCCTCTCAGGCCATGATCGGAGGCAAAGTTGCAAGAAGGAAATAAGGTGCGACAGCCATTCACCAACCCAGGCAGAAACCACAGAACAATCCTCCCTACCCACATTACTTGTTCTATCATCTGGTCAACGACAGCCCATTCAGGCAAACAGCTATCAGCAGCCCCCATCGCCAATACCGGTCACCCATGGAGGTACACAAGCACTCTAATGAAGGGTCCGCTATGCAAAATTTTAGGAGACACAGGAGCCTCAGTATCCATAACTGACCTTGCCTACAACTGGGGTGGCTATTTCTCTTACAGGTCTGTGGGGGGGGGGGGAAGGCAAGGGGAAAAAATGAGAGTAAAAAAAAACTGAGCCTTAGATACTTCAGATAGAGTGGGGGCTCTTTCCAGTGGATTTCTGGGTATGCCCAAACAATGATGGTACTCTCCTGGGGATAGATGCACTTGGCAAGGCAGATGCTGTCATAGATTCCAGAACAGGACGGATTCGGATTACATGGGTAGGGGTGAGAGAGTGTGGGGCAGGGCGCAGAGTCAGGGACAGAATGTACGAGTGACTGGGTGCAAAGCCTGTCATGTGTTTGTTAAATCTGTATTGGAGGGCGTTTGAATTAATCCAAAAAGAAGTGAAATGCATTTGCAGGATGTCTTAAGAGGCAGTCACTTTAAGTAGATGTGGGTGAGTGCGTGTATGCGTGCACGCGTGGGGGGGGCACCCATCTATCTATTCCTTTGTTCTTTAGAATATGTTTATAGTGTATTAAGTGTTTGTTCCAAGTACTTTTCAATTTATTTGCGAAGCTTCAGAAGGAAGAAAAGTGCAAGCATGGATTTTTGTTTTGCCTTATCTGTGTTGAAGTTTGTGTTCATTTCCTTATTGCTTTAGAATTAAAAGAACTTTGGAAAGCTGTGACATAGACACAGTGTTTGTCTCATAAAAAGCAAATGAATACCCAGGGTTCAGGTCATTCCTGTCTCCTAGGTTGGAAATGTAGAACGTGCTTGAGTCCAGCATGTGTCAAGAACATGCAAATGAGAGTTACCACTGCTGACAATAGAGAACCAGAGGGAGAAGACAGACCAAGTGAGTCAACCCCCTGACAATCTCAATACAGGAAAATAAATAATGACCACCAACCTCCTGAATGAAACACACCTACAAATGAAAAGGAATGGAAACGTGAGAGTGGATAGCAAGCCGTGAATAACGTGTTAAAATATAACAGTAATGGTATTCTGTAATGATGGCTGGTTCTGGGAGATAGATGATTAGTTATATTGATCAGAATAGAAAGATATTGAGAAAGTAGATGGGAAGGAATCAGAGTTGTCCCAGAGACATCAATCTCGACAGCAAGGTAGACCGATGGAAAGAGAAGAAATCGCACACAGCGTCCGAAGGCAGTCACCCCATCCTGAATGGAGAGTGAGCTCAAATGAGCTGGCCCTTTCAATGGTTGGGCCTGGTATCAAAAGGACAGTTTGAGAGGGGTGAGATTCCTGCAGCTAATTGAATAGAGACCACCCCAAACCCTCCTGTAGATCAATCAAAGAGACTGATTTACTAGTTGTCAGACTATTCTGATAACCTGCTAC
Organism: Mobula birostris; assembly: GCF_030028105.1. Lineage (NCBI taxonomy): Eukaryota > Metazoa > Chordata > Chondrichthyes > Myliobatiformes > Myliobatidae > Mobula > Mobula birostris. The sequence goes on along the minus strand of NC_092372.1, from coordinate 60,726,639 downwards.
AGTTTAAGGACTGATTAAAACCAAGAAGACATACAGTATGTGAACTGTTGCCTGGGAAGCTGAAACAAAGTTACCTTGCTGGTGCCCCCTGCCCACACAGTAATTACTGACAGCCATGTCGGAGAGTTTCGGTTATCAGAGACTGAAGGGGCAAAGATAAGGATGTGATTAAAGTGCAACTGGCCAGCAGGGAAGGAGGCAACAAGCACATGAATGACAAAGCTGCATTTTAAAGACTGATTGAAATCCAGAAGACAAATATGACCAAGAAGAGCATGTAATCAAATTTCTGGAATGCTTTAAGCACTGATGACAATAAGTGCTTGCAGATAGCCAATTAGGGATGGCAGATAGTGTAGATGTTGATACATAGGGACATGATAGGTAAGTAACTGGAGAAGGGCATTGTTGCTGCCCCACTTAATTAGAACCTCTTTAAAGTTTGGCCTTCTGGGACAGATTTCTGTCCAGGGGCTGAGAGGAGAGTATAGATCTTAAAGGTACAAGAATGTGATGAATCTTGAATTTGTGGGACTCCACCAAGAGGGTCTTCAAGAGAATGTCAGTTTGTCACGACGAATAAAGACTTTCATCTTCACGACTTCTCCAATTTCCCCAGTGACTTAGTCACAGTCACAACATCACTACAACTTAAAACATACTCATTGTCTCACTTGTTCAGCTCTGATGAAAAGTACTTGAGCTGAACTTCTCTCTCTTTCATCTAGTTTCATTTTGTTGTTTCAAAGTTTGAATGTCTGCATCTCCCCACCTTCAAAAACTAAACCACACTGCATAAAACTTAATGATGTGCGGTTTTATTCCAAAAGTGGTGAGGTATATGCAACTTCAGAGTGGTACACAAAGGCTTTTCATGCTCAAGCAACTATGTTCTCCTCAATTCTCCAAATATGCTTCACTTGTTTTGAAGACCAATTTACATTATCCAAATTGCATGAGATCCAGTGAGTCAATTTAAAGCATCCAGCTGCTTTGGCTGAATCAGCTCATAGTCCCCATCTTTATAATATTTAACAGCTCTTATTTACCACATCCCAAGCAATAGTGGTGACACACCGTACAATTGGAACAATTTAAGCTCCTTCACTTAAGCAACCATTTTCCCTTTAAATCTTCTCTAATAACAGAATAAAAAGATGCTTGGTGGTATGGATTGTGAAGGGAAATATGAACAAAACTGAGAGATGATTTACAAATTGTCAAGATTCTTTTCAAATCAGCAAATCCACACTTCAAATCAATCTCACTGAGTATATACAACAACTCGTGGTTCAAAAATGCAGCTTCGTTTCGGTATGGATTCACATCTTTGCGTCTCTGGATTTGGTTGCTAAGGGAACTTTGTTTCCTCTTCCTCATGTATAAGGTGTTTCTTGGTATTATTTTTTACAGATGTACAATAAGAAAATTGCCAAGAACAATCATGGTCATGAAAAAACCATGACTGCCCACGTCATTTGACATGGCACATAATGAACAAATGAACAATAAGGAACCAATCACAAGATAGTAATGCTCCAAAATAAAAGAGAAGAGAGCATTAAATCCACAACAGATCTCAATAAATACAAAATTAAAAAATGTAAATGCTGGAAATAGTCAGCAAGGCAGGTCATATCAGTGGGAAGAGAAACAGAATTAACACCTCACACGCAAGACTTTCTGTACAAGTCTTGTACACCTTGACTCCCCCCCCCGGATCCTCCCCAAACTTACTTTCTCCTCTTCTCTTACAGCTTTCTCTGCTGTCTCCAGAGCAGTTTTTCTACTCATAAGGCCCAGTGATCATGTCCCTGCCAACCCTTTGCATGCTCCGTAATTGGCTCCCAAATTATTTCATTTGCTTCCTCACAACACCCTGAATCTTTCCCCGCAATATCATCACTGCAATTTCCATCCTCCACCAAGATTTGAGGGGGAAAAAAGCATGTGCAGGACTGGATTTACCATTTCTACAGTACATAATGAATTTGATAAGCCATAGATAAGCAATATTGGAGATAGTATCTTGATCTAATTTAGCAAAAGTCCCCCCTCCCATAAAAATACATAAAAACATGTGTTAATGAAATCTGAGGATAAAGTATACAAGAAATACTCTTGCTCTTTATCATTATTATTCAGTTAAATTATTCCAATATAGTTTTTAGCTCCAAGCAGTTAAAATAATGTAACGGCAATAACATCAGCAATACTTTGAAATGAATATTTTCATTATTACACGGGTTATTTCAATGGTTAGATTACAAGCCACTCAATGGGTCAGATTTTGATATGTACAGTATAAAGATCACAGGAAGTTGATTTCTGTAGCAAAAACATTGTTTAAAGAAAACACTGAACAGACAATACAAATATTTAGGTATTGTATAAGCATATTCTGATTATTACATGCATTGCATCTGATAAAAAATAATTAAGGATTGACTTAGCAGTTTCCTACTTAAAAATACTAAAAAAGTTCACAATTTAATAACCCCAAAATCTTGTCATTGCTTTCCTTGCTGAAAAGTGTTTTGAATTTCCCATCACACTTTAGATAATAACACTTGATTACTGAATAACAACCAATGCCAGAACAAATTTAAAAACCAGACTTTACAAAAGGAAATATATCAGATATGATTTATTAGTTAGTACCAAGTTGCACTGCAAGTTACTAACACATGTTGTGCAATTTCTTTTTTTTTTATCAAAGTTGATCATAGAACCACAAATGACTGGTGACTCCAGTCCACTGAAAAGCAAACACCCAAATTTAACTGCAGATAATTGCATACAAATGAAAAACACTTTAAGAGATCCCAAGAAATACAGATGTTTTTGAAAATCATTCACTGAGAATATTTGAATAATCTTGTACCATCATGATAGCACCTTGCAAATTACCTAGTGAATATATGATTGAACATATCCAACATGTTTAAATAGTACCATATTTATTATTTATAATAAATATATTATTTTTAGTGCCAATGGAAAACATTCGCTATTCTCCAATCCTCTAGCACCTCATCTGTGGTAAAGGATGTTTTAAACATCTCTGCCTCAGCCCCTGCAATTTCTGCATTAGCCTCCCACAAGGTCTAAGGAAACACCTTGTCAGGCCCTGGGGATTTTATCCACCCTAATTTGCCTCCACACCGCAAACACCTCCTCCACTGTAATCCGTATAGGATCCATGAACTCGCTGCTGTTTTGCCTCACTTTTATATACTCAATGCCTGTCTCCCGGGCAAATAAAGATACAAAAAGTCCATTTAAGATCTCCCATATCTCTTTCAGCTCCAAGCATAGATGACCACCATGATATTCCAGTGGACCAACTTTGTCTCTTGCTATCCTTTTGTTCTTAATAAATCTGTAGAAGCCCTTAGGATTCTCCTTCATCTTATCTGCTCCAGCAACCTCATGCTATCTTTTTGGTGTCCCAATTTCTTTAAATGCTCTCATGTATTTCTTATTCTCTTCAGGTACCTAATTTGTTCCTATCTGCCTATACCTGCTATGCACCTCCTTTTTCTTAACCAGGGCCTCAAAGTCTCTCGAAAACCAAGGTTCCCTAAACCTGTTATCCTTGTCTTTTATTCTGACAAGAACATACAAACTCTGTACTCACAAAATTTCATGATTGAAGGCCCCCCCACTGACCAAGTACAACCTTTGTCAGAAACCAACCTTCCCCAATCCACCCTTGCTAGATCCTTTCTGGTACTATCAAAATTGGCCCTTTTCCAATTTAGAATCTCATACCAAGGACCAGACCTATCCTTCTCCATTACTATATTGAAACTAATGGCATTATGATCATTACATGCAAAATGTTCCCCTACAAAAACTTCTGTCACCTGTCCCATCTCATTCCTTAATAGGAGAGTTAGTATCATACTTTCTCTAGTTGGGACATCTAGGAAACTTTCTTGAACACATTTGACAAACTCTTTCCCATCCAGCCCTTTTACAGTATGAGAGTCCCAGTCAATATGTGGAACATTAAAATCAACTACTATCACCACCATAGGTTTTTTGCAACAGTCTGCGATCTCCCTACACATTTGCTCCTCTACATCCTGCAGACAGTTGGGTGGTCTATAACAATCTCATTAATGAGATCATACCTTTCTTATTCTTCATTTTCACCCATAAAGCCTCACTAAATGAGCTCTCCAGTCCTTCCTGTCTTGGCACTACTGTGACATTTTCCCTGACTAGCAGTGTAGCAGTGCCACCCCTCCCTCTTTAATCCCTCCCACTATATCACATCTGAAATAATGGAACCCCAGAACACTGAGCTGCCATTCCTGCCCCTCCTGCAACCAAGTCTCACTAATGGCTACGTCTTAAATCCATGTACCAATCCATTCCCCAAGCTCATCCGCCTTTCCTACAATACTCCTTGCATTGAAACATATACAACTCGGAACATTAAAACCACCATACTCAACCTTATGATTCCTGACTTTGTGTGTAGGCTTAACAACATCTTTCTCCACAACCACTTCACTATCTGTTCTTGCACTCTGGGTCCCAACCCCTATAAATCTAGATTAACCTCCTTCCACCCCACAAACACCACCAGCAAACTTCCTGCTAGGATAGTAGCAGAGTAGCTCCCTCTCCAGTTCAGGTGTAAACTATCCCTTCTGTTCAGGTCCCACTTTCCCTGGAAGAGAGCCCAATTATCTAGTTCACACGGTCTGTTAGAAGCTGGAGCTGGATGCATTTCCTGCAGGTGTAGTTCTCAGGGGCACTGTTAGGTCTCCCTGCCTTCCCACATCATGGAAGAGGAGCAGTCCACTATCCTACCTGGTATCCCCACTGTTCTAAATAACTTGACCTTCACAGCCATCTGTGACAAGTTCCACAAGTTCACCACCCTCTGGCTAATATTTGATATGTTTCAATTAGATCCCCCCCAATTCTTCTAAACTCCAGCTAGTACAGGCTCAGAGCCATCAAATGCTCCTCATGTTAACCCTTCCAATCCTGGGATCATTTTCATGAAGCTCCTCTGGATCTGTTCTTACATAAGGGGCCCAAAATTACTCACAATACTCCAAGTGCAGTCTGACCAATACCTTATAAAGGCTCAGCATTACATCTTTGCTTTTGTATTCTAGTCCTTTCGAAATCAAAGCTATCATTGGTAAGGAAAGCAAATACACTGACTGGATCCATTGCCTATCACCTCAACGGGTCTACAGCGGATGTAATCTCCCTGGTTCTTCACAGCATTGGTTCACCTAGATAACAGCAATACCTTTGTCAGCTGCTGTTTATTGATTACAGCTCAGTGTTCAACATGATCATACCCTCAGTTCTAATCAACAAGCTCTAATTTGGCGTTCTACATTCCCCCCTGCAACTGGATCCTTGACTTCCTCACTGGAAGACCGCAGTCAGTACAGATTGAAGATAACATCTCCTTGTTGACAATCAATACTGGTGCGCCTCAAGGATGTGTGGTTAGCCCACAGCACTACTCCCTCTACACCCACAACTGTGTGTCTAGGCACAGCTCAAGTGCTATCTATAATATGCTGATGACACAATTATTGTTGGCAGAATTTCAGATTGTGACAAGGAGGCGTGCAGATGCAGGAGTGAGATAGATCAGCTGATTGAATGGTGTCATAACAAGAAACTTGCACTCGACATCAGTAAGACCAAGGAGTTGATTGTAGATTTCAGGAAGGGGCAGTCAAGGGAACAACATTTCTCATCAGAGGATCAAAAGTGGAAAAGTGAGCAGTTTCACGTATCTGAGTGTCAACATCTCTGATGATCTATCCTGGGCCCAACATATTGATATCTTTACAAGGAAGGTATAACAGTGGCGATACATCATTTCGAGTTTGAGGAGACTTGGGACGTCACCAAAGACCCTTGCAGGTTTCTACAGGTGTACCGTGGAGTGCATTCTAACTAGTTGTATCACCATCTGATATGGAGGTGCCTCTGCACAGTATCAGACAATAGTACACACAGCCAGCTCCATCACGAGCACTAGCCTCATCACTGAGGACACCTACAATAGAGGATGCCTCAAAAAGGCGGCATCCATCATTAAGAACTCCCATCACCCAGGACATGCGCTCTTCTCATTGCTACCATTAAGGAGGTGGCACAGAAGCCTGAAGTCACACACTTACTGTTTCAGGAACAGCTTCTTCGTCACTGCTATTAGATTTCTGAATAGGCTATGAACCCATGGACATGACCTCACTTCTTAAATTTTTGCTCTCTTTTTGCACTACTTAGTTTTTTATATATATTTCTTGTCGTTTATAGATTTCAAAATTATGATGTATTGAAATGTACTGCTGCCATGAAACAACAAATTTCATGACATACACCAGTGTTATTAAACTAGATTCCGATTCTGAACCTTAAAAGTTAACCTTTCAGTAATCTTGCACGAGGATTCCCAAGTCCCTTTGCACTTCTGATTTCTGAATTTTCTCCCTATTTCAAAAGCCGTCTATGCCTTTAATCTTTCTACCAAACAGCATGACCATACACTTCTTTGCCCATTCTCCCAATTTAAGTCCTGCTGCAGACTCCTTGCTTCCTCAACACTACTTGCCACTTCACCCATCTTTGTATCATCTGCCAGTTTGGCTGCAATGTCATCAAAACAGTCATTCAAATCATTGACATTTAATGTGGAAAAATAGATTTCCCAACACCAACCCCTGCAGAACAGCACTAGTCACTAGTACCCAGTTGGAAAAGGCCCTCTTTATTCCCATTCTTTGCCTCCTGCCAGTCAACCTTCTATCCATGCAAGTATCTTTTTCTCTAATACATGTTCTTATCTTGTTTAGCAGCCTAAAATGCAGGACCTTGCCAAAGGCCTTCTGAAAATCCTAGAAGGAAACCCCCACACCCAAGAATAAAAGTTGTCAACTCTGATCCAAGGTGCTCATTTCCAGTTTTTCATATCCTTTTATTTTCATGCACCGAGTAAACTATGCAAACATAATTTCCTTCATGAAAGGTCATATTCATACCAGTAAGAAATCCTGCATTCGCTGTCAATGACACAATTTAAACTTCAGTTCTCTCAAACAGCTTTGTCCATATTAAGAAAAATTATGCCTGGATATCAGAATTCTATTTTTTCGTATTAGTTGGCCAAATCATGCAATTAGTTGTTTACTTTTTGCCACTACACTCCCAATACAAATTCCTAAGGAAGTGAACATAATTATATGTATGAAATTATCATTTTCACAAGTTTCACTTTAAATTGGAAAAGCTTTTGCTATATTATTTATGCTTAAGTGACACATTCCTTTGCATCTGATATCATAAGTACGCCAGTTATAGTTTAGAACTTCCTTGAGAACTTGGATGCAAAAAAAAATCAGCTACATATTGTTTTGTTTCAATAAGTAATCAATCATGAGTCACAACTTCTTGACTTGCCAAACTATGAATATATCTCATTAATACGATATTCCACTAATGAGTTGATTTAAAAGGCCTTACTTCGGTTGAGATAAGCATCCTGGCGCTATCATATTTTGAGTTTCTTCATTACTTTGGACAGCTGTTAGGTCCGCCATGTTAACCTTTACATCGTTGGTGAGCCCTGGAAACTTGGGCAGCATGTGAAGAATCTTCTCAACTAGAGTATCACCATGATGCGCAACAGCACCTGTGGAGAAACAAGGTGTTTTTTGGTTACATGAACAAACTTTGATTATGGGACAAAAGGTGAAGTATCAGAACTACTCCCTGGTGCTCCTCCTCTAAAAATGCAGAAATTGTAACAGGCTAGGTCATCAACAATATGAGGAACCAGTGGACCAAATCTCAAAATTTACCAAGTCTGATGCTGTCACAGGGTCTAATAAAAATCTCTAGATTCCTTATTGTTGAGGAACAGTATACAGTACAATAAATCCACAGTCTAAATTTCATTAAACATGAACTTAAATGTCTCAGTGCTTCAGTATGTGAAAAGGAGTTATGACTTACAGAGTCCTAAATTAGTTTTCTAACCTATATTCGAAGTTTCCTCCCCAACAGAGATGGCCTCTAGCTGGCTTAAGGAAAAGAAATGTAGATTTAATAGGCAGCCAGAAACAGTGAGCCACCCAAACAGGTCCTGCTCGAAGATCCTGGGGAGGAGATAGTAGAACGTATTGCAGGGTCGAGGGAGCAACAGGCTGGAGTCTGTGAAGGGCAAGATACCCAAAGGAAATGAGATTGGTGATTTTCTGTGAGTAACTGGCCTGATGGCCAAGTCAGTCTGAGGAGGTGTCTCATTGTTGACAATCCACCTCTGCAACGTAGAGGTCAGAATGCCAAACCACAACAACATCCTGCTTGAGAAGACACACTGTTCAGGTTATAAACAGTTCACCTGAACAGAATCCTGCCATAATGAGGGATAACCTGTATCACAAACATCAAGAGTCAAAAACGAGGATGAAGGCAAAAGTGATAGAAGAATTCAACACCAAATCAGTCTTGCAATTCATAAAGGGGATGGAGGGGAATGTAATTGAGACTCCTGCCAAAGACTTATCATCAGGAACCAAAGGGGGAAAATGAAAAGGAACCAAAAAAATACTGCAAAGGGTGCAACTGGGAGAGCAATTTTAAAATAAATTAAGGAGGAGTATGATCCAGAGGACTATTCAAATTTAAGAGCGGTTGGAAATACTAATTTAAATTTTTTGACATTAGAACACAAATCATTAAAAAAATACAAACCAAACCCCTGCAAAACCATACCTTGGGTATGTTTTATCCTCCCCAGTTCAGTCCCTTCCTACCTACATCCATGACACTTCACACGTTCTGGATCTTTTCAATGATTTCAAGTCCCCTGGCTCCCATCATCTTATTTTTACTATGGATGTCCAGTCTCTATGCATCTCCATTCCCCACCAGGAAGGCTTCAAAGCTCTCCACTTCTTTCTGGAAATTAGACCTAACTGGTTCCCCTCCACCACCACTCTCCCCTGTCTAGCGGAACTTGTCCTCACTCTTAATAATTTCTCCTTTGACTCCTCCCACTTCCTCCAAACAAGAGGGGGAGCCATGGACACTCGCGTGGGTCCCAGCTATGCCTGCCTGTTTTTTGGCTACTTGGAACAGTCTATGTTCTAAGCTTACACTGGTGACCATCCCGCACCTTTCCTACACTACATCAACGAATGCGTTGGTGCTGCTTCCTGCACCCATGCTGAACTCGTCGACTTCATCCACTTTGCCTCCAACTTCCACCTTGCCCTCAAATTTACCTGGTCCCTTTCCAACACCCCCCTCTCCTTTCTTGATCTCACTGTATCTATTTCCGGAGACAGCTTATCCACTGATGTCGATTATAAACCCACAAACTCTCACAGCTACCTGGACTATACCTCGTCCCACACTGTTACTTGTAAAAACGCCTTCCCCGCCGCATCTGTTCTCAGGATGAGCCTTTTCATTCTAGAATGAAGGAGATGTTCACCTTTTTCAAAGAAAGGGGCTTCCCTTCCTCCACCATCAACGCTGATCTCAACCACATTTCTTCCATTTCATGCATGTTTGCTCTTACCCCATCCTCTTGCAGGGATAGGGTTTCTCTTGTCCTCACCTCCCACCCCACCAGCCTCCGCATCCAGCACGTAATCTTCTGAAACTTCTGCCACCTCCAACGGGATCTGACCACCAAGCACATCTTTCCCTCCCCTTCACTTTCTGCTTTCCGCAAGGATCGCTCCCTATGCGACTCCCTTGTCCATTCGTCCCTTCCCACTGCTCTCCCACCTGGCACTTATCCTTACAAGCGGAACAAGTGTTACAACTGCCCCTACGCCTCCTCCCTCACTACCATTCAGTCCTTCCAAGTAAGGCAACACTTCACCTTTGTGTCTGTTGGAGTTATATATTGCTCCCAGTGTGGCCTCCTGTATATCGGTGAGACCCAACATAGATTGGGAGACCGCTTTGCTGAGCACTGACACTCTGTCTGCCAGAAAAACCAGGATCTCTCGTGGCCTCCCATTTTAATTCCACTTCCCATTCCCATATGTCCATCCATGGCCTCCTCCTCTGTTGTGATGAGGTGACACTTAGGTTGGAGGAACAACACCTTATACTCCGTCTGGGTAGCTTCCAACCTGATGACACGAACATTGATTTCTCAAACTTCCGGTAATGACCCCCACCCTTTCTCCAGTTCTGCCGAAGGGTTTCGGCCCAAAACGTTGACTGTACTCTTTTCTTTAATGATGCCTGGCCTGCTGAGTTCTTCTAGCATTTCGTGTGTGTTGCTCGGATATCCAGCATCTGGAGATTTTCTCTTGTTTGAAACCAACCCCTGGATCTGGCATCAGAAAGTGGAACACAAACAACCACCCAGAAGTGTTAAGAGTGAGAAAGTGAGAGCACGAGAGAGTGAAGGAAATCAGTACCGGTCAGAAAAGTGTTAGGAAAATCAAGGGGACTGAAGGTCAGTAAATGCCCAGCACCTGGAACTCTGCATCCCAGAAAAGAAGTAAGGAAAAATTAATATTGATCAATGAGCCTGATAATAGTTATGCCTGAAAAATACTACAGTCTATTGCTAAAGACATAATAACAGAACATCTGCAAAATGGTGACAGGATTAGCTAAAGAAGGGTTTGCATAAGGAAGATCATACTTGATAAAATTACTTGAATTTTTTTATGACTAGTTTAGTGCATGGGTAAGAACCTGTGGATTCATTGCTCTTGGACTTTCAGAAAACTTTTGACAAGATCCCACATAAAATTATTGTGCAAAATGAAATCGCTTGGGATTCGGGTAATGTTGTGTCATGGACAGAGAACTGGTTGGCAGATAGGAAAATAAGAGTAGGAATAAACAAGTTATTTTTCAAGTGGCAGACAGTGAGCATCAATATAGTCCAAGGTTCAGTGCTTGTGACCCACAAGATCGATTGATTCAGATGAAGCTAAATGTACCATTGTCAAGTTTGTTGGAATATTTATGGCAGAAGTATGTGCAGCAAGGGTGATGAAGAGATCTTCTAGAATGACTTAGACTAGGGGTTCCCAACCTTTTTATGCCATAGACTCTCATCATTAACTGAGGGGTCCTTGGACCCCAGGTTGGGAACTCCTGATTTAGACACTTTGACAAAATAGAATAATGTTAATAAATGTGAAGTTATTTACTACCTTGATGTTAGAAATACAAAGCCAGATGATCTGAATGGTGAGAGATTAGGAAAATGCAAGGTTTGGCCAGACTTGGGTGCCCTTTTGCCATTGACAGTTAAGAATGCAAATGAAATGTTTACTTTCTTAGCAGGAGGATTTGAGTAGAGGTGTACCACAATCTTACAAGGCTTAGTGGGAGCACACCCTGTGTGCATATTTGTTATCTATATCTGAGAAAGGATATTCTTGCTATGGAGTACAGCAAAGATTCACCAGACTGACTCCTAGAAGAGACTTTGGGACATTTGAGCTTGTATTCACTGAAGTTCGGAGGAATGAGTGGGGACCTCACAGAAACTTTTAAAACACCAACAGGGCTGGATAGACTAGATCCCAAAAAGATACATGAGATATTTGAAGTCAAAGCATACCTGGTAAGTGATTTAAGACTGAGACAAGGAGCTATTTCTACACCAAAGAAAGATGAATCACTGGAATTCTCTAACACAAAGGCTTTTGAGGCCAAAATCATTATGTTCAAGTAGAAGTAAGATATAATTGTTTTGGCTAAATGTTACCAACATACAAAATCTCACACAAGGTGATGTGGCACAACTTTCATCCAAGATGATAGTGCAACTTGTATATGATCCCTGTATACCTTACAGTAATATTCTTAAGTCCACAGAAACAAGCAAAGCAATAGCCTGCATCATAATGATAAATAGCAAGACCATAAACGGTAAATAATACCAAATAAGAACTATTCAAAATGCTGAAAAATAAGTCATTATTGTTCATTCACACTGAATTAAGTAATATATTAGCCTAATTATCACTGTCATAAATTACATTCTATTTGATACATGCAAAAACACTTATCTAAGAATGTAAAATATGCAAAAACATTTTAAAATAGCTACGTTATACTTAGCATTAGCTTCAAATTAGATGTATTAATGAATAAGCCAAAATATGAAATAGTAAGGAAAACGGTAATGTAGATGTTTTACCTGAAAGATCAAGTGTTCGATCCATAAAGACAATAGATGCTTTATGCTGAGCATTTTTTCTCCTCTGTTTTGCCAGTGGATAATTAGCAAGTTCTCCTGCAATTAATCTACTGGTAGGGCCAACTGCAAAACATTCCTCTTTGAGCTGTACCAGCTCAAATATAGAGTTCAAGGACGAAACTAATGACTTGATTTGAATTTGAAGTTCAAAAGGCAAAGAATGATAATCGACGTCATTCAGGCTTCCAAATTTCTTTTTGTCACGCCGGGTGTTATTGAGCAGTTTCAGGTCTTGAGGTACAAAAGAGAAAAAGGATGAATAGGGTGCAGTGATGAACAGGTGGGGAGCAAGGGGCGCCAGTAATATAGGCAGGTGCATGACCTCCCCTGTATAGTTCATATTACCCATCCACTGACACAACAACTCCCCGAATTGCTCGAAGACCAGCTCCTGCTCGAGTTCGGTAGTCACATTATTGGCGAGCAGGTGGACAGAGTGGCTGACTGCGGTGATCACCACACAGTACTGGAAGGAGCTTAGGGTGACAATATCACGGATGACATCAGCTGTGCGCCCCTTTAACAAAGTGCTCACCACGAAAACCGCTTTGGCTTGCTCCGGGACGCCAGCTTCGAAGGAGCTGAATTCTTTAACGTTGAGGGCGCCGGCCTGGAGCAACTTACTTATGCCGCCGACCCAGTGTAAGCTCTCAGCGCACCCCGAGTCTATGAACACCACCGCCCTTTTAACCTTCTCACACACCTTCTCCCATACGTTATGGGCAACCCCCACAAACTTCGACCCCAAGCCAGATCCATCACTCATGCTTTCTGAGTCCAAAAACCACTACAGGCAACTTGACACACAGCAACGTCAGCCAAAGATGACGCAGAATAGCGCTGGACGCAAATTGATGATGACTTGGGATTTCGCGACTTCGGTCGCACACGCAGGCATTCTGTTTATTTGGGACCTCGCGGGACTGTGTCAAATTCAGATTTATTTTGTCGCAGGCGAACATCACACGGTATAAATGTCATGAAAATTAGCTTTTGCAGCAGCAGCCTAGTACGTTGCAAACGGAGTTAAAATAAACTTAAATTATGCCTCATTTATACCCGTACAAAATAAATAACAAAATACATAACGCAAGTGCAAGATTGAGTGGGAGGGAAAAATCCTAGTCAGAGGTAGTGTTAAGGTTTGTGGAGGTTGTATTCGGGTGTTTGTGGGAAATAAATTAGTTATTTGGGCATACAAGTCCGCGGTGGTAACGCAGTCAAAGCGCTGAATTCAAAAGCCAGCAAATTATTATGCAGATTTATAAATGTCTGGAGTACAGCATTCATTTCTGTCTCCCCATTATAAGAAGAATGCAGAGGCTACAAAGATGGTGCCAAAGAAGCATACCTAGTGCTGCCTGGATTAGGGGGTGGCCAAGTGGAGATAAGTCTCTACCAAATTTTCCCTCTGCTGGCCTGCTGATCACTGTTGTACAACATTCTGGGCCAAAGAGCTTGACCCTATTCTGTACTGTTCTGTGTTCAGTATATCAATACGTAGGGTTCTTTAGATTTAAAATGTTCATGTTGACTGTTAATGTTAAAACAAATTACCTCGACTGTGACTATGTTCTATGTACAGAAGGCCATATGCAGTGTCCTCCAGCTCACAAACCTTGTAATAACATGGGCCACAGATTGCATCCATTTCACACATCAAAGTTGTACAAAACTAAGTACATTAATAGAATGGCAGTAGACCAGCGGCCCAACGTAAGTACTGATAAAAATTTATTTTCACTAATCTGTTGCAGACCCCAGTATTATTAGACAAGTATGATCAAGTATAATCAATCTGATTTTCTGATTTCATTTGAAAGACACCAGCAGTGACACCATACTCTTCCTTGAGATCTTCCTTGCAACTCTTAACAACGTAAAAAACAAGATCAGTAGTAGCCAATCAGAGCCTCAAGCCTGTTCCAGTCCTTAAGGGCAGCATGGTAGTGTGGTGGTTACTTTACAGTGTCAGTGACCTGGGTTCAATTCCTGCCACTGTCTGTAAGAGTTTGTAGGTTCTCCCTGTGACTGCATGGGTTTCGTCCGGGTGCTCCAGTTTCCTCCCACAGTCCAAAGATGTGCTGCTTAGTAGGTCAACTGGTGATCGTAAATTGTCCCATGACTGCGCTAGGATTAAATGGGGGGGGGGGGGTTTGCAGGGTGGCACAGCCCAAAGGGGCAGAAGGGCCTATCCCATGTTGCTGCTCAATAAAAAATAAATAAATAAACAAACAAACAAATAAAAAGATGGTTCACTGAATTTTGAACTCACAAATCACAGGACGGAATTAGGTTATTTAACTCTGCTGGACCCTCTCCAACGCCAGTACAGCCTTCATTAGGTATGAGACCCAAAACTGCTTGCAATACTACAAATATGGTCTGACCAACACCTTATAAAGCGTCAGCATCGTACTCTTGCTTATATATTCTGGTCCTCTCAAAATGAATTTGACATTGCATTGACCTTCTTTACTACTGACTCAACCTGCAAGTTTATTTTTTGGGAATCCTGCACCCGGACATCCAAGTCCCTTTGCGCCTCCAATTTCCAAATTTGCGTCCCGTTGATAGAATAGTCTACACCTTTATTCATTATACCAAAGGGCATGAGCACACACCTCCCTAGGCTGTACTTTTTGCCCATCTCCTAATGTCCAAGTCCTGCTTCAGACGTCCTGCTTCTTCAACACTAACTGCCCCTCCACCTATCTTTGTATCATCCGCAAACCTGGTCACAAAGCCATTAATTCCATCATCCAGATCATTAACACATAACTGTAAAGTAGCGGACCCAACACCAACCCCTGCAGAACACCGCTAGTCACCAGCAGCCAATCAAAACAGGTCCTCTTTATTCCCATACTTAGCCTTCTACCAGTCAGCCAATCCTCTGTCCATGTTAGTATCTTCCTATAATTTCATGGGCTCGTATTTTGTTTAGCAGCCTCATGTGCGGGACCTTGTTAAGGACCTTCTGAAAATCCAAGGAAACAATATCCACTGATCTTCCTGTGTCTATCCTGCCTGTTACTTCCTCAAAGAATTCCAACAAATTTATCAGACAAGATTTCCCTTTTTGGAAACCATGCTGACTTCAGCCTATTTTACCATGTGCCTCCAAGTATCCCAAAACCTCACCTTTAATGAAGGACTCTAACATCTTTCCAACCACTGAAGTCAGCATAACTGGCCTATTTTTTCCTGTCTTTTGCCCCCCTTCCTTCTTATAAGGTGTAGTGACATTAGCGATTTTCCAGTCCTCCTGAACCTTTATAGAATCTAGTGATTCTTCACAGATCACCACTATTGCCTCCACAATCTTTTCTGCAACACTTTCAGAACCCTGGGGTGCAATGCAGTTGGCCCAGATGACTTATCTATTTCAGATCTTCCAGCTTCCCAAGCACCACCTCCTTAGAAATAGCCACTACCCTCACTTCTACCTGACTCTCTTGAATTTCTGGCATGCTACTGGTGTTTTCCATGGTGACAAACGATATGATATACAGTCCATTCGCCATTTCTTCTCCTCCATTACTGCCTATGGCATCATTTTCCAGCAGTCTGATGCATTCTTACTTCCCTTTTACTCCTTATATATCTAAGAGAAAGTTTTGGTGTCCTCTTTTATATTATTGAGTGGCTTATTATCAAATTTCATCTTTCCTCTCATTTCTTTTTCATTGCCTTCTGATGGTTTTAAAAGCTTCCCAACCTTCAAGCTTCCCAACCTTCAAGCTTCCCACTAATTTTGCTATATTGTGTGCTCTCTCTTTGGCTTTTATGCTATTCTTGACTTCCCTTGTTAGTCACAATTGCCTCATCCTCCCTTTAGAATGCTTCTTCTTCTTTGGGATGAAAAAATCCTGCATCTTCCGAGTTACTTCAAGAATTTCCAGCTATTGCTGTTCCACCATCATCCCTGATAGTGTCCCTCTCCAGTCAACTTTGGCCAGCTCCTCTCTCATGCCTCTGTAGTTACCTTTATTCAACCGTAACACTGCTACATCTGATTTTAGCATCTCCCTCTCAAACTGCACGGTGAATTCTTAAGCTCCATCATCAAATCTGGGTCATTAATCAACACTCCATTCAGAATTGCATTTTACCTAGCGGGCTCAACCACAAGCTGCTCTAAAGAGCTATCTCATAGGCATTCTACAAATTCTTCCTCCTGGGATCCAGCTGTAAAATAATTTTACCATTCTACTAGCATATTGAAATCCCCCCCCCCATGACCATCATAACATTGCCCATTGCAAAAAGCATGCCACTATAATATCCCATTGTAATTCGTATCCCACATCCTGGCTATTGTTCAGACGCCTGTCTATAACTCTCATTGGGGTCTTTTTACCCTTGTTGTTTCTTAACTCTACCCACAAGGATTCAATATCTTCTGATCTTATGTCACTTCTTTCTAAGGATTTGATTTCAATTTTTAGCAACAGAGGCACCCCAGCCCACCCTTGCTTACCTGCCTGTATTTTCGATACAATGTTTATCCTTGGATGTTAAACTCCCAGCTGTGATTGTATTTCAGTGATAACTCTGTGATGGACACATCATATCTGCCAATTTCTATCTGCCTTTTACCTTATTTTGTATCCTGCCTGCATTAAAATTCAGTCCTGTATTCACTACTTCTTTCCTAAGTTGTCTCCATGATGCCTTAAGTTACATTCTTATCCTTTTCTAAATATTTTTGTTTTATTCTTTAAATAAAAAGTCAGGCCATCAGGTCTAGGGGACGTAGTACTCTTGCTTATGGTAGAGATTGTTTTAAATTCCTCTAACCCCCATCCTCCTAATCCCTCTATTTAATATGATACTTGGTTAATTAGCAAGAGATGGTGCATTCTTCTTGTAGACCTTTTCCCCCTCACTGGAATATACTAACGGCAGGATAAACAAACTAATGCCAGGACTACATCCCCAGAGCTACACTTTTAATCGCACTCAGTAGGTTGCGCTGGGTAGGCTACATCACTTGGATCCCCTACACAAGAACTCTGAAGCAAACACTCCATATCAAAGTCCACCATGGCAGTGAATTATAAAATGGATAAAGACAAAAGATTCAAGTACATTCTTAAAGGCTCCTGGAAAATAAAATTTTAACATCCCCAACAACGGGCATTCCTGACAAAATGAAGACATAAAATAAAAGGTTGGAATTGGGAATTTTGAGTTAATTCTTACAAGAACACAGAAGTTTATAATAATGGCATGCACCTATTTTGAAAATATCCATCACCACCTTCCCCAGACACTCTGCACTGATGGATCCTACCCCTAGCCTCATCAATCACCGCAGAACTCAGGGAACTGAATGGAAGCAAATAGTCCTCCAACTAAGACTAAAATAAAAAGGCGGGCACAAGAAAGACTGCAGAAGCTGGAAATCTGGAGCAACGCACAAAATGCTGGAGATACTCTGGCAGCATCCATGTAGGGAAATGGACGGTGGATGTTTGGAGGTCGACACCCTCATCAGAAAGATGCAAGGCATTTATGATACAAGCACGAACATTAGGATACTGCACGGAACGACACCTATAACATCCCCATCTCCAACAAACCCTCCTCCGCCCCCCCCCGACTTTATTGAAGACGCCAGCACCTCTTCCGGGTCAGAGGGCGCCGCGCCGCAGTTGCGTTTCCTCTGTTAAAGGTCAGTTTGGAAGCGAATCTGCGTGTTTGCTGAGGAGGGAGAGAAGCCCGGAGGAGGCGGCGCGGGGGAGCGGCACGGAAATGTCAGCAGAGGCGGAGAACACGACGAAGGAGGCCGCCGCGGGCAATACGGCGCCCGGCGAAGACGAGGAGCACTGGCTGTATGGAGGTAGGAGAAGTGAGGTGTTGCGCTCTGGGCCTGCTCATCACTGGCGGCTAGCAAGGCGGCAGAATGAATAAAAGTTAACACGGCTTGGCCTTGCTTGAGCCATCGCCTGATCCGGGCCTACTCCACATACCCGATGGGTCGGTGCTCTTGGAGCTGACCGTGCATCTAGTTCTCTCCATTTTATCTTTTTAACCGGTAGTGTTTCTTGTTGCAGATGAAAACGACCCAAATAAACAGGAGGAGGAAGCGGCCGTTGACAGGTGAGCTGTTTTCCTTGTTCTTAACAAGGTCCAGAGCGGTTGTTCTTCCGCTTTCAGCGTGTTTCTAATTGAGGTGTTTACTTTTTGCAATGTGAGATGGTAATTTTTTAATAAAATGATGTCATCTTTCTGGAGAGATTCTCTGTGGTGAAAATCAGCCTTTGAGAAAAGGCCGATTGCGAGCTTGCATTGGTTCAAAGGTATTTAAAAGAGATCATGGTGTTGGACCTCAAAATTGATAACCAAGTGGCATCTGCTCAAGATTATAAGATGTGGAATCTACAAACACACCCTGCAGGAAATAAAATCAGCATTAAATTCAGATGCCGCAGGGACTTCAAATCCCATGTGAGCCAAAATAGCAGATTGTGGGTTATATGTGGCGCATGTACATAAACCAGTGCTAGAGATCTGGGGAGTCCTTGTGGAGTGCATTGAAGCTTAATTGAATTAGTATCTGAGACCTTGTCCCATAATGAACCAGCAGAAGAGCCTGAATTTGTGAAGTTTCTGTAGCCTGTAGCCAGCAGTATACAATTGCAAGAACAATATTCTGCCAATTTAAACAGTGTAATTGTAATTTATTCCAATGCTGATTTTAAGCATACATTATTTTTTTTTAGTTGTCCTTTGCTTCCCAGATTCGAGCCAAGTTGCAGTATGCATATTGTATTGCTGGAATCAGCCTAAACACTGAATCACTGCCAAACCATACGATATCTTCAATTGCGTAGTTTTCAGCTTTGTGATTAGTCATAGGAATCTTAACTTTGGTGCTTTCTGTCACTCAAAGGGAGTTTAGCTGAGGACATGGTATTGAGTGAATAGAGGAATTGTCTGGCTTGGATCTGTTTAGGAAGCATTGATCCATGTGTGTAATTGAGGCATATTCATTCAGAAGACATAGGGTAATAACAGATGGAGTGTATTTTGTCTGGAGGTCAGTGATCAATGGTCCTGGGCTGATGTGAGGAAGACTCTAGCCAAGGTCAACCCATGTAAAGCTGCGGGGTCTGATGATGTACCTGGTTGGCTGCTGAGGGACTGTGCTGCCTAGTTAATGGGTTTTAACGGATATCTTCAACAACTTCTGGAACACTCCATTGTCCTCTCTGGCTTCAGGGTGGTCATCATTATCCCAGTGCCCAAGAGGGTGACAGTAACCTGCCTCAAAGACAACTGTCCAGTGGCATGAGCTCAACAATAATGAAGTGCTTTGAGCAGCTGGTTGTGGATCACATTCAATCCCATCTTCCTGTTATATTTCAGTTCACTTAAAACTCAAATCTCTCCACTGATGATGCTATAGCTTCTGCACAACGCACCGTCCAGTCCCACCTGGAATTTGGTGCCTCATATGCCAGGATATTTCTTATCAACTTGAGTACAGCATTTAATACAATCATCCCTTTGAAGTGGTGGATAAACTGTCCTTGCTGGTTTTTAACACCTCTCTGTAACTGGATCCTGGACTTGACTGTAAGGCCACAGTCAGTCAGTGTTGGCAGAAATGTCTAGCTCCATCAAGCTGAGCAATGGAGCTCCCCGAGGCTACTGCTGAAGAATGACTGCACTGCTGGATCCGGATCAAATAGAATCAAGTTCTCTGGTGACACAACGACAATGAGACAGCGTACAGAGGGCAGGAAGAGCAGCTGTTGTGCGAGCATAACAGCTAGAGTCTGAACATGAACCAGACCAAAGAGATGACTATGGATTTAAGGCTGGGCACTTCTCACTGGATGTACACAGCTCCTCAGTGATGAGCGTTAGGAGCTCCCAAGTTTCTGAGAGTGCACGTAACAGACGATCTCACCAAGTCCCTCAGTACCACCTCTTTGGTCAAGAAAGCATGGCAGCTTCTCCCCTTCCACTTCCTGAGGCAATTGAGGCTGCCTCCCCCCCACCACCACCATTCTAACCAATTTTTACAGGAGCACCATTGAGCAATTATATCACTGTCTGGTATGGTAATTGTAAGGCATTTGACCAAAAGTCCCTACAAAGGATTGTGAGGGCTGCTGAGAGGATCATCAAGGTCTCTCTTCCACTCATCAGAGATATTTATTAGGAGTGCTGTGTACACAGGGCCCTTAGCATTGTCAATGATCCCACCCATCGGTTCAGCAATCTCTTTGATCCCCTGCCACCGAGATTCCACCGAGATACAACACTGGACATCATCGGAAGTTGTTCCTGCCTGTGGCCATCGAACTTTGCAGCTCCTCCCGTGGAGGGTCAGACACCCTGAGCCAATAGGCTGGTCCTGGACTTATTTCCATCTGGCATAGTTTGCATATTGTTGTTTTGATTTTTTGTGTTTTTTATTTCTATTTTTATGCTCTATTCTTGGTTGGTGCAGCTGTAACGAAACTCAATTTCCCTCAGGGTCAATAAAGTATGTCTATGCCATCAGGCAGGAGGTACTGTAGTATTAGGACAAGTACTGCTAGTTTGGGAAACAGCATTTTCCCCAGACCATAAGACTACTGAACTTCCTGCCACCACCCAGGTCTCATCACGCATGAAGCACTCGTTGCATCATGCTGTTTACTTTTTACCTTGTATCATAAATGCACCTTATTATTTGCTAATTTACTACAGTCCTGAGGTAATGCAAGAAAGATCGCTTTTTAAACTGGTGATGTCCGAGTTATATCAAAGAAATTTCCAACCAGCTCTGCTATTTCCAGCTCGCCTAAGGGTTGTTCTGCCTGATAGATCGCGTAAGTGGTTTAAATCCGTGGGCGAAGCATATCAATTTCTTGAAGGTCAAAGTTCGAGCTCAGCTGTCTAATAAATTTACTGTTTTTTTTCATGTCTGTATTCACTTGTTTATAAGTTAATAACCAGTTCGTAGATTTGGACTTCTTGAAGAATTTTGCCCTTGGTTTGATAATGCTCGTATTTTGTTTTGGAGTATGGATATTTATCATGCTTCTATGTTGCAAGTTCTTTTTTCTTTCTTTCCCTTTATTATTTTATTCTATTATTTTCAATTGTTTTTGAAAATAATTAAGAATCTGATTTGGTAATTGATTTTTTTTCTTGAAATATTAATAAGATTGTATTCTGTTTCACTTTCCGAGGTCTTGCCTTTCAAAATGTTTCACAAACGGCTGTTTTTTTAATGTTAAAATTTTTTTTTAACATTTGTTTGGTGTTTTTTATGGCATTCTCTTCTCAATGTTTTGACTGCAGTTGGTGTTTTGCATTCTTTTTTCATTGGAGACTTGCCTTCGAGAGAGACGGGGCTAGGGAAGTGTCTAGATAGCTTTCTGGCATTCTATTGGCCAGTTTTTGGGCTTTTTTGGGTGGGGGTGGGGCTATTCTTAGTTTAGTTTTTACCATCTGGGCTGATCTGAAACTACAAATATGTCTGAATTGTCGTAACTTCCAGTTCCTCTTTAAACCTTTTTCCCTCTTCCTGATGAGTTTCCTATGCAGTAAGGTTAACCCTTTACAAACCATATGGTTTATTGGAGTACAATGGATAATATTATTAACTTTGTTTCATGGAATGCGAATGGTTTGAATCATCTGATTAAACGGAAGAAGATTTTTAAAAGTTTTTCATAGATTGAATGCTCAGATTATCTTTGCCCAGGAGACTCATGTAAGGAAGGGGGATAATCAGCAGTTTTTTTAGGTTTTGGAAGGATAAACAATTTCAATCAAATTCACAGACTAAGGTGAAAGGAGTCTCTATTTTTATAGATTCCTCGATTTCATTTGTTCACTATGAAACAACTTCAGACCCGAATGGCAGATTTCTGTTAATCACTGGTTTACTTTATAACCAAAAAGTTGTTATGGTTAATATCTATGCACCAAATACTGATGATCTTGAACTCTTTAAGCATTTATTTGCATCTCTTCCTAACTTAAATGAATATATATTGATAATTGGTGGAGATTTTAACTGTTGCCTGAATCCCTCGATGGACAGGTCTGCGCTCAGTCAAGTACTTCAAACAAATCCGCTATTTTTATCCATTCCTTTTTAGTTGACTCCGGAATTTTAGAAGTTTGGAGGTTTTTACATCCTAATGATAAAGAGTTCTCATTTTTCTCATGTATATCATAATTATTCCGGAATTGACTACTTTTTCATTGACTCTCGATTAGTTTCATCTGTTACTGCCTGTGAGTACGATGCAATTGCCGTCTCTGATCATGTGCCCCTGAAACTATCAATCAAATTAACTGATGTAACTTTCAGTGCTAGACAATGGCGGTTCAATTCTGCTCTGCTTCAGGACTTAAATTTTGTTAACTTTTTAAAGAACAGATTGCCGTTTTCTTCTCAACTAATTTTACGGAAGAAATTTCCAGGGGGATATGATGGGACACTTTTACAGTATATATCTGTGGGCAAATTATTTCATATTCTGCTGGATTGAAAAAATGAATTAATAATGAAATAGATACATTGGTTGATGAGATTAAAGAAATTGATTTAAAAATATTCTGTTGCTCCTAATTTGGAGCTTTAAAAAAGGAGAGTTGAATTTAAGATTATTAACATCCCCAATCGAAAATCAATTACTTAAATCTAAGCGTCAATTTTATATACATGGTGATAAATCGGGTAAATTACTGGCCAACCAACTGAAAGCTGCTTTGGCTAAACGTCAGATTATTAAAGTTCGTAAACGGGATGGTACTTTGACGGTTGATCACGATGAAATTAATAAATCTTTTCAAGAATTCTATACCTCTTCATACCAATCAGAATTCCCTGATGATTCTACCATAATGCATGAATTTCTAAGAAAATTGAGTATTCCGAAATTACCACTTAATGAATGTTTAACATTAGATGCACCCATTACCGAAGAAGAAATAAAGAAAACAATTTCTTTGATGAATTCTGGTGAAGCACCCGGCCTGGATGGGTATACAATAGAATATTTAAAATCTTTCAAGCTCCTTACTTTGTCTTTGAGTTTTCCTGTGCAGATGACTTGATGACCTCTGTGTTACAGCACCTTTACAGAATTTGCAAAATCTTGAACACCAAAGTTCAAAGTAAATTTTATTATCGGAGTACAGGTTTCCCCCACCATCCGAAGGTAGAGCGTTCCTATGAAACGGTTCGTAAGCCAAAATGTCGTAAAGCGAAGAAGCAATTACCATTTATTTATATGGGAGAATTTTGTGAGCGTTTGGAGACCCAAAAATAACCTACGAAATCATGCCAAATAACACATAAAACCTAAAATAAGAGTAACATATAGTAAAAGCAGGAATGATATGATAAATACACAGCCTATATAAAGCAGAAATACTTCTCTACAATAATTGCCTGCACAGATCTCCGTAGCGAAAATCTCACGCAAGCGCTCTCGGCAGAAAATCTCATGCAAGCGCTGTTGGCATAAACGCGCTCTCCTTTAAACTATGAAGCTGCCAAATCTACCAAATAACACGTAAAATTACACAGCTTATATAAAGTAGAAATAATGTATGTACAGTGTAGTATCACTTACGAGATTTGGGAAGACATCAAGCACACTGATGATGGTGTGTTAGACTGAGTCATTGCAGGTTGGGGTGGTGCAGTGGCCCCCATCCTCCTGGCCGCCAACTGAGACATTGCCGTGAAGCACGCAGGGGTAGCCGGGAGGCACACAGCACATCTTTAAGAAAAAAGCCGAAATAAACAAGCTAATTAATTAGGTGCTGCCCGGCACGTAAATGTCGGCCCAGAGCAGTGCCGATTGCGTCGCCTCTGATCTGGGCCGACAATTACGTGTCGGCAGCACCTAATTAATTAGCATGTTTACTTTGGCTTTTTTCTTAAAGATGTGCTGTGTGCCTCCTGGCTACCGCTGCATTCTCCGTGAATCGGTACAGTATCTGTCCGGGGCCGGGGGGTTGGGATGGTGGGACAGGGGTGTCATCCCATCGTTGATCAGGACAGGCAGCTCAGCTTCTCGTATGACTGCTTGCCTCGACGTCGAAGGTCGAGGTTCGTCATCTGCTATGGCTGATGTGGAAGGCTTGCTTGACTGCTGAGCCTCGAGCATTTTTCTATCACACAGTTGTGTGTAAGGACTCAAAACATCCTGCAAATATCCCCTAAACCTACGTACCCTTTCAAAATTAAAGTCGTACTTTATCATTGCAGCGAAAATCTCACGCAGTTGCTTCACGTTCAGTTCCTGGACGACTTCACTTTCGCTACTGCATTCGGTTTCGATTGTTTTCCTTTCCTCTTCCAATTGCATCAGCTCTTCGTCTATCAGTTCTTGGTCATGGGATGCCAAAACCTCTTCAACATCATCTTCGTCAGCTTCCACAAGCCAAACTCACTTTGTCCTTGCTTCATTCACCATGATTGAAACGCTTAATTATGTCTAGTTTTACGCTAAGTGTAACACCCTTACGAGCTCTTTCAGGCTTTTCCGACACCTTAAAACTCATCTTGCTAACAGCTGCTCACTGCAACGTGTATAAGCAATGTCGTTCCGAATCCGGGGCAGAGCGGCTGCTCGGGGTGCGCGCTGATTTTTTCGCGCGCTGCCTTTCTTCGTAACAGTGAAAACACCTTCTGAAAGCAAAAACAGGGTACTAATGTAGGTCTTTCGTAACAGTGAGTTTTCGTAAAGCGAACGTTGGAAAAGCAGGGGACACCTGTACATACATGTCACCACACACAACCCTGAGATTCTTTTTCCTGTGGGCATGCTCAGCAAGCTGAGAGAATAGTAACTATAAGAGGATCAATGAAAGATAGAGTGCAGAAGACAACAAGCTGCAAATATGTCAAACGTAAATAAATAGCAATAAATAAGGAGTTCATGAACTAATAAGATAAACAGTCCTTAAAGTGATATAATTGGTTGTTAGAACATTTCAGTGGAGGTGAGTATAATGATCCCCTTTTGTTCAAGAGCCTGATGGTTGGGGGGTAGTAACTGTTCTCGGAACCTGGTGGCGTGAGTCCTGATGCTCTTGTACCTTCTACCTGATGGCAGCAGTGAGAAAAGAGCATGGCCTGGGTGGTGAGGATCTCTGATGATGGATACTGCTTTCCTATGACAGTTTTTCATGTAGATGTGCTCAGTGGTTGGAAGGGCTTTACCTGTGATGTACTGGACCTCATCCACTTCCTTTTGTAGGATTTTCTGTTTGAAGGAATTGGTGTTTCCAGGCTGTGATGTAGCCAGTCAATACTCTCTCCACTGCACGTCTCAAAGTTTGTCAAATTATTTAATGTCATGCCAAATCTCCACAGATTCTTAAGGAAGTATAGGTGCTGTAATGCTTTTTTCACAGTTGCATGTACATGCTGGGTCCAGGACTTGTCCTCTGAAATAGTAACACCCAGGAATTTAAATTTGCTAACCTGAATATTATCAAAAAATCTTCGATACAAAATACATTCTTATGAAATTTGTGTGTGGAGAGGGGAGGTAAAAATAAAGATTTTTTTGAACTCTTGTCTCTTGGTGCATGTTCAGATAAAGTGGTTGTCCATTATGGAAAATCACTATATGGATCACTTCCTAGGAAGATGAGCCATCCTGCCCCAATGCAGTCGTAATATGGCTGTTATCTTTCAGTATAAAATGAGCTGCGATTTTGTTAATCCCAATCGCCAAGCACTTATCATGGGTCCTTTTCAGCTCTCCCAATTTCCCATTTAAATTTGTTCTTCCTCTATATTCCTCAAAGGCCCTGTCTGATTTCGGCTTGCTATACCTTACATGTTTTCTTCCTCTTTTTGAATAAATTTACATCATCCCTAAATTTATTCTTCCAACGGGAACATGTTGGTCTTTGACCTTCTGTCATTTAAGCAATTCCCATATGTTGTGGCCTTTCCCAATAACAGCCGCTCTCTGTCTACTTTCCCCATTTCCTGCCTAATACTGTTGTAATTAGCCTTCCTCCAATTCATCACTTTCCCTCAAGGTCCTGTCGTATCTTCGTCTGTAACTGAAAATTTAGAGTTAGGATCACTGTTCCCAAAATGTTCTCCCACTGAATTCCAATCATCTGGTTCATTTCATTTTCCAATACAGAGTCTTGTATGGCCCCCTGGTTAAATTTTCTACTTACTGTTTCAAAAAGCCATACTGGATGTGTCTAACAATTTCTGCCTCCTATAAGACCATAAGATATAGAGGCAGAAGTAGGCCATTCGGTCCACCGAGTGTACTCCGCCATTTAGTCATGGGCTGATCCAATTCTTCCAGTCATCCCTGCCTTCCACCCCATTACCCCTTGTTGCCCTGGCTAGTCAAGAACCTATCTATCTCTGCCGTAAATGCACCTAATGACTTGGCCTCCACAGCCGCTCATGGCATCAAATTTCACAGATTTTCACAGATTCTCTGACTAAAGTAATTTCTCCGCATCTCTGTTCTAAAGGGACGTCCTTCAATCCTGAAATCGTGCCCTCTTGTCCTAGACTCGCTTACTACGGGAAATAACTTTGCCATATCTAATCTGTTCAGGCCTCTTAACATTCGGACTGTTTCTATGAGATCCCCCCTCATTCTCCTGAACTCCAGGGAATACAGCCCAAAAGCTGCCCAGATGTTCCTCATACAGCAACCCTTTCATTCCCAGAATCATTCTTGTAAATCTTCTTCAATATCAGCACATCCTTCTTTTAAAAAAAAAGCCAAAAACTGCACACAGTACTCCAAGTGTGATCTCACAAGTGCCCTATAGAGCCTCAACATCACGTCCCTGCACTTATATACCCCTAGAAATGAATGCCAACATTGCATTTGCCTTCTTCGCCACTTACTCAACCTGGAGGTTAACCTTTAGGAGAATCCTGCAAAAGGACTCCCAAGTCCCTTTGCACCTCTACAGTTTGAATTCTCTCCTCATCTAATAATAGTCTGCTGGTTTATTTCTTCCACCAAAGTCTATGACCACACACTTTCCAATATTGTATTTCATTTGCCACTACTTTGCCCATTCCCCTAAACTACCTTTCTGCAGGCTCTCTGTTTCCTCAACACTACCTGCTCTTCCACCTATTTTTGTATCATCGACAAATTTAACCACAAATCCATTAATCCCATAGCCCAAATCATTGACATACATCATAAAAAGCAGCGGTCCCAACGCCGAACCTTGTGGAACTCCACTAGTAACTGGCAGCTAGCCAGAATGGGATCCTTTTATTCTCACTCTCAGTTTTCTGCCAATCAGCCAATGCTCCACTCTGTGATTCCATGGGCTCTTATCTTGCTAAGCAGCCTCATGTGCAACACTTTGTCAAAGGCCTTCTGAAAATCAAAGTACACCACATCTACTGCATCTCCTTTGTCTACCCTACTTGAAATTTCCTCAAAAAATTGCAGTAGGGTAGTCGAGCAGGGCCTTCCTTTCAGGAAACCATGCTGGCTTTGGCCTACCTTGTCATGTGCCTCCAGGTACTCCGTAATCTCATCCCTAACAATCGATTCCAACAACTTCCCAACCACTGATGTCCGGCTAACAGGCTTTACAGCCTCTGCACTTCTACTCACTGACATCACTGCTGCCTGTGATTCTTAATCACTATATTTGGTCAAAGGACGAACAATGATCAAGATGCCTTTTCAATTTTTGTGTTTGCTTGAACTAGCAGATGGGACTTTCCACAAAATGACACCCCCTCCCCATGCTGCATTGAAATATCAATGTAAATAAACTTCCTAAGTTGATGTTGAACATACAACCATCATTTATTTATTAATTATTTTTTTGGGATGTGAGGTTCCCTGGCAACGCCATCATTTATTGTCCTTGCGAAAATTATGATGAGTCACCTTGCTAAACCATTCTGGTTCCTCTAATAAAGCTACGACTACCATGCTGATGGGTCAGGAATTTCAGAAGCAGACCCAGCAGCAATAAGGAATGACAGTGACATTCCATGTTTGAATATATGCAGCTTCCAGTGGAATGTGCAAGGGGATGATGTCCCGTGTGTTTGTTTCCCTTGGTGGTGGAGGTTACAGATTTTGGAGGGGTTGGCGGAGTGTCCTTGAGTAACATGAACAGACATTGTAGACGATATTGGATGAGCTGCTAATCAAGTGGGAATCTTTGTCCTGATGTGATCTAGTAGAGAGTGTTGCCTCATGGATAAACCACTTGGATTACAGTTAGATAGAAAATTTGGAAGGGTGGTCCCAGAATTTTGTTTAGGCAAGATTAAAACCCATACAGAAGTGAGTCTTTTTGAGTTTTATGAATACCTTGTTTTTATATTATTAATTTGGAGCGAGGTATTCCAAAATACATTATTAAAAAACCTAATTATAAGATCAAGCATAAAGGTTTTGCAGCCCTCGAGTTGTGTGCTTAATATTTTTGAGTGTGCAACATGATAGTCAGGAGGTAATTAGTTCAGAATTACATATTACCCTAGTGATAACATGTTCCACTGAAGCCTGTATTCTTCTAAAAGTATGTAATTTGGCATAATTCTATTTAGAAATATTTTACCAATTTTCTGAGTACCAAATATTTGGCTTCTAAAACATGGTTGGATTTTTATTTTGGCTTTGTTTTAAAGCCTGCTTTTTAATGTGAAACATATTATTTATTTAGCACTGAAGCACCAGCTCCAGCTGCTACGGTAGAAGAAACGAGAGGGAATGGTGTAGTGAAAATGGTAAGTTTCAGATTGACATTTTTGAAATAACGACTGTTGAATTAGGTCAAATAAATTAGACAGATAAACATTGTGACTTTAAGGGGAGATGAGTGTGGTTTTAAATTAGAAATGTGATTAACTTTAAGGTGTCTTTTTAAATGAGAAGCTAATGTACTTGTTTTTTTGAACTGTAACAATTTGGTGGGACTTTTTTTTTGTCCATCATTAAGTTGCTTTCAATTTGATGCAAATTTCACAGGAGGGGATTGAGGTGAAAGTTCTTTAAAATAAATTTTTAAGTTAAATAGTAAAACTCTCAGCTGTGTGTTAGAAATGACCTTCCATGAAGAAAGTTAACTTTATATGATTATGAAGACACGCAGTCCTCTTTTATTGTCATTTAGTAATGCATGCATTAAGAAATGATACATTATTTCCTCTGGTGTAATATCACAAAACACAGGACAAACCAAGACTGAAAAAACTGACAAAACCACATATTTATAACATAAGTTACAAACAGTGTAACAATACCATAACTTGATGAGGAAGTCCGTGAGCACAGTAAGGTTCAAAGTTTCTCAAATGTCCCACATCTCACGCAGACGGGAGAGAGAAGAAAAACTCTCCCTGCCATGCTGACCACAATCCGACTCTGAGTCATCTGAAAACTTCGAGCTCTGATCAGCTCCCCGACACTGAGTACTGAGCGCTATCTCTGTCCGAACGACTCGACCTCCTTCTCGGTCGCCAGAAGCAGGCAAGGCCGGGGATTTTGAGACCTACTCTCCGAAAGAATCACGACCACACAGTTTATCTTTGGTTTATCTTTGATTAACTTGGTTTATCTTTCTGTAAATGTTGAGGGAGGGAGGGTCCATGCCAACCACCAACCACCATTTACACTTGTAATACAGTACGTTAATCCCATTCACCCTACATGGACAGGCACTGATGTGATAGATCCAAGACCCAAGACCTAAGATGCAGATTGTGCAAGGACCCTTGCCCCCTCCACCTTCAGATTCTACCATTTACCTACACTGGGGGCAATTTGTAGTGGCCAATTAACTACGCGTATTTAGGGTGTGAAAGGAAACAAATTAGACAAATAAATAATATGACATTAAGTGAGGAAAAGATTGAACTGTGTGGGTTAGTTTGAGAATTAGTTGGCTAATAGCCCTTCTAACAATTTGTATTTCATTGAGTTAATGGGCCTTCATTACATTCATGTATTGATTCTATTACTTGCACAGTCAGTATCTTCAAAATCAAAAACAAATTGGTAAATAGACCATGTACGTTCTGAAAGTTAGTAGACTTATAACATAATTGAAAAAGGGAACTTTTTGTGTCTTAGTCACTAATTGTTTAGAGTAGTTATTAGATTAAGAAGTCTGTATTCTTCAGTGTTATGGAAGCAGATATATAGAATTACAGGCTGGTCAATCAGTGTTTTATGGCTGAAGCTTTAAAGCTGAACTACAAAACATGAGAGTGTTTGCTTCCAACATAGGGTTACATGGGGAGAATAGATGCTTCATAGAATAAAAGTACAGGTTGGGTGTTCTAATTAGTTATAGAAAATAATCATGTTTTCATTCTTTAGAATCCTACAGCTGAAGGGGAGGATGAAAGTGACAGTGATAGTGATGACGATGATGATGATGTTCAAGTTACAATTGGTGACATAAAAACTGGAGCACCTCAGTACACGTAAGTTCCCATCCTTTGTGAAACTTGAGATAGAAAATGCAGAGCTTTCGTTGGTTAGATTTACTTAGATTTTCATTGTTTGATATTTTGAAGTGTTAAGGCTAATTTATACTTGTGCGTACTAGCTTACGCCGTAGCCTACGGAAGTGGGCTACGCCGTTGTGTGCATTTATACTTGTGCGTTGGTGTGTCTGCGTCTCTCTGCAATTCACCGCTAAAACGCTAGTTGGTGGTGGGGTTTCCATGCCACTGTGTTGAGTTTATTCGTGTTGAAACTCAACACGAAGGAACTCAAACTTCAAACAATGGCGACTGAAACTGAAAGAGGGTGGATTTTCTGTGCTTGTCCGGCCACTGAGAGACATGGACGAGGAAATGCATTTCAAATAATTTCAGATGGCGGCAGGTAGATTTGACAACTTGGTTTATCGTCTCCAACCATTTATTTCACATCAGTGTATGCACAGTATACTCTGAGACTGGCAATCACCATTCGAGTTTTAGCTTCAGATGGAAGTCAACAGGCTGTAGCAGCTAGCTACAAACTGGCGTCAAACATAGGGTCCTCCATAATTTCTGAGATCTGTAAAGCTTTATGGAAAGCATTGCAGCCAGAGTTCCTTCCCTGCCCTTCAGTCGCCCAATGGCAAGCTATTGCTGCGTAGGAGGAAATGCGATGCTACCAAGTGGACCAATCACAGTTGTTGTGGTCTGCGACGCGTAGTTACATTTTGGGAGAGGTGAGCGTTAGACTACGGCGTAAGGTACACTGCTATGCCGTATCTATGGCGTACATTTGAAGCACAAGTATAAATCTGCCTTTATTCCAATCAGTGTATGTATACAGATTTATCTCCTCCTGGAAATGGCACGGCTGAGGGACAACACAGAGGCGCTGCTCATGGTTGCACAAGAACAGGCGCTAGTGTGATAGACCCAAGATCCAAGATGCAGACTGTGCAAGGAATCCACTGAGACCATCCAGCACATAATAGTAGGGTGTAAGATGCAGGCAGGGATAGCATACACTGAATGGCACAGCCAAGTTGCAGGAACTGTGTACAGGTGCATCTGCAGTGAGTATGGATTGGACACTCCCAAATCCAAATGGGGAACACCGGAGAAGGTGGTGGAGAATGACAGAGCTGAGTTCCTGTGGAACTTGCAAGTACAGACTGATAAGCAGGTACTGACCAACCACTAGACATAGTAATACTGGACAAGGAACAGAAGAAAGCAATAGTAATGGATATGGCAATCACAGATGACAGTAACACCAAGAAGAAGGAATAAGTGAAGCTGGAGAAATACTGGGGATTGAAAGAGCAGATAGAAAGGATGTGGAAGGTTAAAGTCAGAGTAATCCCAATGGTGATAGGAGCACTTGGAGCTGTGATACCTGGAATGGGAAGGTGGTTCCAGTTAATCCCAGGAACAACATCTGATATCTTGACCCAGAAGAGTGCACTACTAGGAACAGCAAGGATACTGCACTGAATCCTCAAGTTCCCAAGCCTTTGGTAGAGGACCTGAGATTGAGGGAAAACTACTCATACACACCACCCATAGACTGTGTTGATGACTTTCTCCTTGAACTGTTGTAATTTTTATATTAGTATTCTCACATTGATTCTTCAAGTTTGTTTGTTAAGGTGTTCCCACGATTTTGCTGCTCTTGTACTTCAGTTGTAGTAATGGTGTTGAGATGATTATTCCTTTTATTAATAGACAGGGACCCAGCTGGTGGCGTAGTGGCATCAGTGTCGGACTTCGGGATGAAAGGTCCTGAGTTCAAATCCAGCCAGCTCCCTTGCATGCTTTCCATCCGTGCAGGGTTACGAGCTGGTGATCTCTTTGGAAACTCACCCGGCAGAAGGCAATGGCAAACCACTGCTGTAACTTGCCTCGTACACGGTTCCCCGCTACGTCAGAGAGGCGTGCAAGGAAATTGCCCGCGAACTGGAGAAACTCCTAATAGACAGAATATGGGTAATTCTGGCAAAGGGATTGACCATCTTTAATTGCTTTCAGATGAGAGTTAATAAGACTGCAATGCTTCTGGACGTGCATGTATACCAGATTGGTTAAAGGGGGTTGATTCCCATAGAACAATACAGCACCTGAACAGGCACTTAAGCTCACCATGTATGCATTAACCAATGGTATTGATCTCATCTGACTGCATGTGGTCCATATCATTGTATTTGTTTTCTATTAAAAATATGTCTTAATGCTTCTTCAACAATGCCATCATATCGGTTTCTCCCACCTCTCCCAGTTGCATGTTTCAGGTAGGTGCAATACTGAGTTTTTTTAAAAAATGCAAATCTCCTGTAAATTTTCCCCAACTCAGCCTAAATCTGTGTCCTCTAGTATTTCACATTTGCAATCTAGGTGGTGGATAAAAAAGCTATCTAATGCACCATAATTTCAACTCATAATTTTCATCTCTCATAATTTTATAGTAATCAGCTAGGTCATTTCCTTAGTCTTCAACACTTCAAAGAAAACAGTTCAAATTTGTTCAATCTCTTTTTACCTAATACATTGCACTCCAGTCCAGGCAGCTTAGTGGTGAAGCTTTTCTGCATGCTTTGCAAAGCTCGCATGTCCTTCCTGCCATGTGCGGTTGGTTGCCATACTAAGCTTTGTAAGGTTGTAACATAACTTCAAACTTAACACTTAATGCACTGACTGATAAATACAGGCATTCCATATTTGCAAATTTGTGGATGACGCCAAGATTTGAGGGTGTAGTGGACAGCAAGGAAGACTATCAAAGCTTGCAGTGGAATCTGGACCAGCTAGAAAAATGGGCTGAATATTGGCAAATTGAATTTAATGCAAACAAGTATGAGGTTTTGCATTTTGGGAGGACAACCCAGGGTAGGTCCTACAGAGTGAATGGTAGGGTTTTCAGGAGTGCATTAGAACAAAGTGGTCTGGGAGAGAATACAGGTTCATAATTCAGTTAAAGTACCATCAGAGGTAGACAGGGGCATAAAGAAAGCTTTTGGCATGTTGGTCTTCATAGATCAAAGTATTGAGTACAGGAATTGGGATGTTCTGTTGAAGTTGTATAAGATGTTGGTGAGGCCTAATTTGGAGTGTTGTGTGCAACTTTGGTCACCTACTTACAGGAAAGATGTGGAACAAGGTTGAAAGGTGCAGAAAAAATTTAGAAGGATACTGCCGAGATTAGAGGATCTGAGTTATACGGAAGGATTCAGTAGGTTAGGGCTTTAGTTTGGAACGTAGAAGATTGAGGGGAGACTTGGTAGACGTATACAAAATTATGAGGGCTATAGATAGAGTCTGTAAATACAAGCAGGCTTTTTCCACTGTTGAAGTTGGTTGGGCCTAAAACTAGAGGGGATGGGTTCAGGATGAAAGGTGAAAATTTTAAGGGGAACACGAGGGGAAGCTTCTTCACTCAGAGGGTGATGAAAGTGGGAACGAGCTGCCAGCGGAAGTGGTGGATGTGACTTTGGTTTCAGTGTTGAGGAGAGGTTTAAATAGGTGTATGGATGGGAGGTGTTTGGAGGGCTATAGTGCAGGTGGATGGGACTAGGCAGTATAAATGAGTTGGCATGGATTAGATGGGCCAAATGGCCTGTTTCTGTGCTGTATTTTTCTATGACTCTATATGCTGCCTTTATCACACTCTCTATTGTGTTGGCACTTGTGGGGAGCAATGGAATGAATCCCAGATTCCCTTGTACATTAGTGTTCTTAAAGGTCTTGCTGTGAACTATTACTTATTCTTGCATTTGATCTCCCAATAAAATCTCTTTGCATTCATCCACATTAACCCCCATTTGCCATTTCTCCACCCACCCCTCCAAATTTCCAAACTATCTATATCCTGCTTCCTCCGTCACTATATCATCATTCACTTCACCACTGGTCACAGACCCGCAGTCAGGAAAAAAAACACCTCCATCCCTCATCAATCATTTATGTCACATCTTTAAATAAAAATCAAATTTGCAGAACAGACTTCCCCAAGATAAAGTTATGCTATTTATCACTAAAACCACGTTTCCTAATGTGAATAAATCCAGGTGCATCCTACTTCTGGTGTAAGGTTTACTGGCCTATAATTTCCTGCATTATCACCTTTGCTTCTTAAAGAGCAATATCAGCTATTCTGTGGCTGAAAAGGATACAAAGATCTTTGTCAAGGCTCCAGTAATCGTCTCCTCTTGCTTCCCTCAATATCCCAGGATAGATTCTATCAGGCTCTGGGACCTAATCCTTAATAGTTTTCAAGACAATATCAACATACCCCTCTGTAATTTCACCACCATCCATGTCCTTCTGTTTGGTGAATACCTATGCGAAATACTCACTTAAAACCACGACCATATCTGGCTGTTGTTACTTGGAAAAAGGTTTGAGTGCCACGAGCAGGCTTATGGAAACTGTTGAATTTCATAAATTGGAAACATCATTATCCATCTACAGTGCCTATAAAAGTATTCACCCCCCCTGCCCCGGTAGTTTTCATGTTTTATTGTTTTGCAGCATTGAATCACAGTGGATTTAAATTGGCTTTTTTTTACACTGATCTAAAGAAAAAGACTCTTTCGTGTCAAAGTGAAAACTGGTCTCTACAAAGTTGGTCTAAGTTCATTACAAATATAAGGCACAAAATAATTGATTGCTTAAGTATTCACCTTTAATATGACACACCAAATCATCACTGGTGCAGCCATTTGGTTTAGGAAGTCACATAATTGGCTTTAGGAGATCTGTTTTTGGAGACCTAAGTGCAGTCCAAGGTGTTACAATTGATTGTCGTAAAAATACCCCTGCATCTGCAAGGTCCAACTGCTGGTGAGTCCGTGATCTGGCAAAAACTACACCATGAAGACAAAAGAACACTCCAAGCAACTCTGAAAAGATTATTGAAAAGTCAGGAGATGGATACAAGAAAATCTCCCAAGTCACTGAACATCCCTTAGAGTACATTTAAGTCAATCATCAAGAAAAGGAAAGAATATAGCACAGTTGTAAATCTGCCTAGAGCAGGCCGTCCTCAAAAACTGAGGGACTGTAAGAAGGGGACTAGTGAGGAAGGCCATCAAGAGACTGATAACAACTCTGGAGGAGCTACAAGCTTCAGTGACTGAAATGGGAGAGACTGCACATGCAGCAACTGTTGACCGGGTGCTTTACCAGTCGAAGCTTTATGGGAGAGTGGCAAAGAGAGAGCCACTGTTGGAAAAAACTCACGTGAAATCTTGGCTAGAGTTTGCCAGAAGGCATGTGGGAGGCTCTGAAGTCAGCTGAAAGAAGGTTCTGTGGTCTGATGAAACCAAATTTAAGCTCTTTGGTCATCAGACTAAACGATATATTTGGCATAAGCCAAACAACGCACCTTGTCAAAAACCCATTGTCCCTACCTACCGTGAGGCATGGTGGTGGCTGCATCATGCTGTGGGGTTACTTCACTGCTGCAGGCCCTGGAAGGCTTGTGAAGGTACAGGGTAAAATTAATGCAGCAAAATACAGGGAAATCCTGGAGGGAAACCTGGTGCAGTCTGCAAGAGAACTGTGACTTGGGAGATTTGTTTTCTGCAATGACCCCAAGCATAAAGCCAAAGCTACACAGGAATGGCTTAAAAACAACAAAGTTAATATCCTGGAGTGACCAAGTCAGAGTCCAGACCCCAATCCAACTGAGAATTTGTGGCTGGACTTGAAAAGGGCTGTTCACCTACGATCCCCTTGCAATCTGACAGAGCTTGAGTAGTTTTGTAAAGAAGGACGGGGGGAAAATTGCGATGTCCAGGTATGCAAAACTTATACAGACCTATCCACACAGACTCAAGGCTGTAATTGCTGCAAAAGGTGCATCTGCTAAGTACTGACTTGAAGGGGGTGAATACTTATGCAATCAATTACTTTGTTTTATATTTGTAATTAACTTAGATCACTTTGTAGAGATGTTTTCACTTTGACATGAAAAAGTCTTTTTCTGTTGATCAGTGTCAAAGATCCCAAATTAAATCCACTGTGATTCAATGTTGTAAAATGAAAAACATGAAATCTTCCAAGAGGGGCTGAATACTTTTAATAGGCACTGTATATCCTGTATGATAAAAAATGTAAGTATTTTCTTTGAGAAAATTCAGTAAAAAATGTTGAATTGACAAGTGAGCAGCATATTGTGAGAATTTTTTTGCCCTAATTTAAACTATATTTTCTGTCCAAAAGCTATGGTGTAACACCTGTAAATCTCAATATCAAGTCTTCAAGTAGACTTTATGGATCAGGTAAGAAACCTTTTATGTTTTTCATGATCTATTTGCCCGCTTCAGCCCAAGACACAAGGACAGGGTGGCAAATGCCCTTCATTGCCATTCTGTACTACTTAGTGGAGATGTACCTAACATCACTTTCCCTTGTTCATTTCTTACTTGTGGCCGTTTTGAAAAATTAAATGACACTCTACATTCTAAATGGAAATTTGTAGTTCAAGTAAACACTTAAGTTTTGAACCTGAAGCGACATCAGAATACCCTTTTTTTAAAGTTTAATTGGCATTTGTAAAACAACAACTTTGAGTTTCTGTGGAGCCTTGAGTGTAATCATAAAGTAATTAAGAATATTTAGAGTCAGAATAACCTAAAAGGCCATCAATGCATCTTCCAGCATGTTAGAAGGAAAACTACTTTCAACAAAAGATTCTATGATAGTATACTTTCAGAAAAGAGGATCTGTTACATGATCGAAACTTAATGCAGTAGGGTAGAGGGAGTAGTATTGGTACTAGAGCTATTCCTTGTCCATGACTACAGCAAGAAACCTCCAACTGTCAAATTTTAGTGATTTTTGGCCTGAAAGTAAATTGGTAACCGGTTGGATTTCATTAATTTGTCTATATTTAAATTGCTTGACTTTTTCACAATGGCTTCAAATATTGTGAGTATCATTAGCTATATAGTGTGCTGTCATTTCCTGAACCAGTGGCTAGCTTTGTGAATTATACAACTCTGAAAGTAGGCCTTGGTCCAAAGTGAGCAGGCATTATAGTTTTTGCTTTTTTTCTAGAACACTGACCATCTGTTCGATACATGCTTTAGGCTCAGATACATTCTTAGATAGTTTGTACATGAGACTAATGGCAATGTGTTCAGTTTTCGTAGGTAAAGTGAACAATCCACAGATGCTGAAAATCTTGAGCAACGTGTATAAAATGCTGGAGAAACTCCGCATGTCAGGCAGCATATATGGAGGGAAATAACCAGTCGCTTTCTCGACCCGAATGATTGACTGTTTATTCCCCTCTGTTGATGCTGCCTGCCTTGCTAAGTTCCTCCAGCATTGTGAATGTGTGTTACTGTGAGATATGGTTTTGTTTTCAATAGTAAAACTGGGGATATTAACCATTCAATCTTTGTCTACTGGCATTCAATATCTTCGATACTTAATGTCACCAACTTAACTTGTGGATATGCCTGTAAGTTAGTTTTTGAATAAATTGTTCTAAATTTGTTCTCAATTGCAATAGTTTTACCAAATGAGTAGTTCAATATTAGAAATGTCAGAGTTCAAAGTATTTTTTTTATAGTGTTGTATCATGGAAATAATTTTTGTTAGCTGCTAATCCTGAATTTTTACTTTCTAGGAACAAAAGCTGGAAAAGGAGTTGACCTTGATGCACCTGGTGATATTAATGGGATCCCAACATTAGAAATAGACTTGGATTCTTTTGAAGATAAACCTTGGAGAAAACCAGGTATAATGTATTCTGTTTGGAAATGACCCTCTCAGTAATTGGCTATTTAAATCTGATTGTTAATTTGAAACTATTTCTATGCTTCTGTTAACTATATCTTGTTTCTGAATCCTATTTGGGAAAGCGTCATTCTTTTAAGAAATTCCTGAAATCTTTTAAAAAAAAATCTATTGTCTAATGTAATGACCACTGTGTATCTTTAGCTCAGAAAATTGGTGAATATGGGAGAAAAATAATAATAGGATAATCAAGGGTCATCTTGGCATTGGGTTTTCTTATGCATTTTCGCTCTTCTCTATTTAAGGTGCTGATCTTTCTGATTACTTCAATTATGGCTTCAATGAGGAGACCTGGAAAGCCTACTGTGAGAAACAAAAACGTCTAAGAATGGGTCTTGAACCTCTTCCTCTTGCTTCAGCTACGAACAGAATTACAGTAAGCAGTGAAATGTTAGAATTGTCTACAATATGGCAGTGCATTTTGCAAATTATTAATTTACATTTAAACACATTCAAAATTCTAATTAAATTTATTAGCAAAATACATGTGTCACCGCTTACAACCCTAAAGTCATTTCCTTGTGGGCATTCACAGTAAATACAAGAAACACAATAGAATCAATGAAAGACTGCACCCAACAGTCTTTCAAACAACAGACAAGCAACCAATGTACAAAAGACAATAAACTGTCCAAATACAAAAAAAGAGAATGAATAAATAAATAAATAAACAAACAAACAAACAATTAATATTGAGAGCATGAGATCAGAGTCCATGAAAGTGAGTCCAGAAGGTGTGGAAACAATTCAGTTATGGGGCGTGTGAAATTTTCCCCTCGGTTCAAGAGCCTGATGGCTGAGTTTAGGAACTGTTCCTGAACTTGGTGGTGTGGGTCCTGAGGCTGCTATACCTTCTTCCCAATGCCAGCAGCGAGAAGAGAGCATGGCCTGGATGGTGGGGGTCCTTGATGATCGATGCTGTTTTCTTGCAACAATGCTACATGTAGATGTGCTCAGTGGTGGGGAGTGCTTTACCCGTGGATGGACTGGGCCATGTCCACTACTTTTTGTAGGCTTTTCCGTTCAAGGGCATTGGTGTTCCCATACCAGGCCATGATGCAACCAGTCAATATACTCTCCACCACACATCTATAGAAGTTTGTCAGAGTTTTAGATGTCATGCTGAATCTTCACAAACTTCTAAGAAAGTAGAGGTGCTGCCGTGCTTTTTTGTAATGACACGTGCTCGACCCAGGACAGATCCTCTGAAATAACAACATTGAAGAATTTAAAGTTCCTGACGCTCTACACCTCTGATCCCCTGGTGAGGACTGGCTCATAGACCAATGGTTTCCTCTTCCTGAAGCCAAGAATCAGCTCCTTGGTTTTGCTGATGTTGAGAGAGATGTTGTGTCACAACTCAGCCAGATTTTCAGTCTCCCATCTATAGTGATTCATCACTAACTTTAATTCAGCCAACACCAGTTATGTCATCAGCAAACTCAAATATTGTCTTGGAGCTGTGCTTAGCCTCCCAGTCATGAGTATAAAACAAGTAAAGCAGGGAGCTAAGCACACAGCCTTGTACAACTGTGCTGATGGAGATTGTGGAGGTGATGTTGTTGCCAATCTGTACTGACTGGGGTCTGCAAATGAGGAAATGGAGGACCCAGTTGCACAAAGAGGTACTGATGCCTAGGTCTTGAAGCATATTGAGTAGTTTTCAGCGGATGAAAGTATGGAATGCTGAGCTGTAGTCAATGAAGAGCATCCTGATGTATGCATCGTCACTGTCCAGATGTCCCAGGGTTAAGTGAAGACCTAGTGAGATGACATCTGCTGTGGACCTGTCGGCAAATTGGAGCTGATCCAAGTCACTTCTCAGGCAGGAGTTGATATATTTAATCATGGACGTCTCAAAACATTTCATCATAGTGGATGTAACTGCTACTGGTGAGAGGCATTGAGGCAGGTTACCATGTTCTTCTTAGGCACCACTATAATTGAAGCCTGCTGGAAGCAGATGGGTACCTCTTACTGCTGAAGCGAGAGGTTATAGATATTAGTTAGTATTCCAGCCATTTGATCAGCACAGGTTTTTAGTACTTGGCCAGGTACTGCATCTGGGTACCTGTGAGATCACAGGGGTTGTGGGAGTTCGTGAAGGTCCCTCCATGTTTTAACAGTCAAAGTGAACATAAAAGGTTTTGCGCTTTTCTGGGTGCGAAGCCTTGGCGTTACACTTTGCAGGAGATGATAGCAGTCGAGCCCTGCCACAGCTGCCAAACATCCTTCAGTGATTCAAGATTGGTCTGGAACTGCCACTTTGTACGTGAGGTGGCTTTCCACAGATTGTACTTAAACCTCTTGTATTTTACTTGGTTGCTAGATCTGAATGTCACTGATCTGGCCCTCAGCAGATTGCAGTTCTCATGGTTCATTCAGGGCTTCTGGTTGAGAAAACCCTGAATGATTTTGTGGGGACAAACTTGTCTGGCTATTTTTATAAATTCTGTGATAACCGCAGTGTATTTGTTCAGATCCCCGATGAGTCCTTGAACACTGCCTGGTCTACAAACTCAAACGGTGGCCCCTCGTCTGCCTCCTGCAACCACCTCTTTGTCATCCTTACTTCTGGAGTCTTGCTCTTTTAGCCTCTGTCTGTATGCAGGTAGGAAGAGAAGTGATCAGATTTCCTGAAATGCAGTCAAGGCATGGAACGGTAGGCATTCCTCATTTTAGTATAGCAGTAGCTAAGTATGTTAGCCCCCCTGGTGCTGCAGGCCATATGTCGATAATTGGGTAGAGATTTACATAGAAAACCTACAGCACAATACAGGCCCTTCGGCCTACAATGCTATGCCGAACATGTACTTACTTTGGAAATTATCTAGGGTTACCCATAGCCCTCTATTTTTCTAAGCAACATGTACCTATCCAGCAGCCTCTTAAAAGACCCTATTGTATCTGCCTCCATGCACTCACCACTCTTTGCGCAAAAGAAAACTTACCCCTGACATCTCCTCTGTACCTACTTCCCAGCACATTAAAACTGTACCCTCTCGTGTTAGCCATTTCAGCCCTGGGAAAAAGCCTTTGACTATCCACACGATCAATGCTTCTCATTATTGTATACACCTCTATTATGTCACCTCTCATCCTCCGTCACTCCAAGGAGAAAAGGCTAAGTTCACTAAAATGTTCTCGTAAGGCATGCTCCCCATTCCAGGCAACATCCTTGCAAATTTCCTCTGCACCCTTTCTGTAGTTTCCACATCCTTCCTGTAGTGAGGTGACCAGAACTGAGCACAGTACTCCAAGTGGGGTCTGACCAGGGTCCTATATAGTTGAAACACTATCTCTCAGCTCTTGAACTCTTCAGTGTCCTATGGACACTGACACCAGAATCCCTCTGACCCTCCACACTGCCAAGAGTCTTACCATGAATACTATTTGACCTGTCAAAATGAACCACCTCACACTTATCTAGGTTGAACTCCATCTGCCACCTC
This sequence comes from Mobula birostris, assembly GCF_030028105.1. NCBI lineage: Eukaryota > Metazoa > Chordata > Chondrichthyes > Myliobatiformes > Myliobatidae > Mobula > Mobula birostris. Next base: position 60,684,695 of record NC_092372.1, on the reverse strand, counting down.
TCAGCCTAGTTTTGTATCCTATCAATGTCCTGCTGTAACCTCTGACAGTCCTCCACACTATCTGCAATTCAAAGAAGTCTATTTGAAGTCCCTGACAATGATTTGAAAGGCATCAGGGTAGGCTGTTTCTTCTATGCTGATGCTGACACTTAGTACCTCAAGTACCTGCTTAACGTCAGCCTTTGGCGGTATGTAAACTGGTCTGGATGGCTGTGGTGAATTCTCTTGATGAGTAGAACAGTTGATATGTAATTGTTAGATGTTCTAGTTCAGGAGAGCAAGAGTGCAACAAGACCACTGTATCCGTACACCCATGAAGAGTTTATAATCAAAAACAGATGACCCCCCCCCCCACCACCTTTTGCCTTCTCCAAATCAGCAGTCTGGTCCATCCAGTGTATCGAGAAGCTCTCTGGTCTGATTGCCAAATGCAGTGTGTCCGGAATGATCTATGTCTCTGAAACAGAGAATGCTGCAATTCCTCTTTTCCCCCTGTTAGAGCAATCTTGCCTTTAGGTCCTCAGTCTTGTTCTCCAGTGACTGTACATTTGCTAACCAGATGCCAAATGGAGGAAGTTTCATTCCCTGGCGTTTTAGACTGGCTTGGAGTTCTCCCTTCCTCCTCTTTCAGCCATGGTGACGTACCTTCTCTCTCTTGGAAGGTGCCGTACCTGCGTGCTTGAGAGTTAAGTCCACTGAGTCCTTCAGAAGATTTTGAAATTGTTAGTTCATTATGACAGTTTAAAAGTACATTAATTAAAGGGAAATTACAGACTGCAGATTGCAGTGAGAATAGTTCAGAAAAAAGTATATTTAGAAGTTTTATAAGCTGCCCTTAACATATCACAGTGGTTTACCAGTGCCATCTTGAAGCAGCCATGCTTGTTCAACTGTACTCCTAGCTTCCAATACTGGTATTCCAAATAGATTGTGACAGATTTGTACCACAACTTCATTTTTCTGTTATTTCTGCACACTACTTGATGTTGCTTGTTAACAAAATCTGTCCATCTTTGGTTGAAGGTCTTAATTGAAACTGAATTCAGAGCTTCGGAGGGAGAGATGTCCATATTTCTTTGTGTTTATGTTTTAAAACCGTGGCTGACAAGGGAAGTCAAGGACAGTATAAAAATAAAAGAGAAGAAGTATAACATAGCAAAGATGACCGGGAAGCCAGAGGATTGGGAAACTTTTAAAGAGCAACAGAGGATAACTAAAAAGGCAATACGGGGAGAAAAGATGAGATACAAAGGTAAACTAGCCAAGGATATAAAGGAGGCTAGTAAAATTGCTGGAGAACGCAGCAGGCCCTGCAGCATCTGTAGGAAGAGGTACAGTCAACATTTTGGGCTGAGACCCTTCGTCAGGACCCGACTGTACCTCTTCCTAAGATGCTGCCTGGCCTGCTGCATTCACCAGCAACTTTTAAGTGTGTTGCTTGAAAGTCCAGCACCTGCGGATTTCCTCGTGTTTGCAAGGATAGTAAAAGCTTCTTTTGGTATGTGAAGAGGAAAAAAATTAGTTAAGACTAAAGTTGGGCCCTTGAAGACAGAAACAGGTGAATTTATTATGGGGAACAAGGAAATAGCAGATGAGTTGAACAGGTAGTGAAGATCTGTCTTCACTAGGGAAGACACAATCTCCCAGATGTAATAGTGGCCGGAGGACCTAGGGTAACGGAGGACCTGAAGGAGATTCACATTAGGCAGAAAATGGTGTTGGAAAGACTGATGGGACTGAAGGCTGATAAATCCCCAGGGCCTGATGTTCTGCACCCCAGGGTACTTAAGGAGGTGGCTCTAGAAACCATGGACGCGTTGGTAATCATTTTCCAATGTTCTATAGATTCAGGATCAGTTCCTGAGGACTGGAGGGTAGCTAGTGTTATCCTATTTTTTAAGAAAGGAGGGAGAGAGAAAACAGAATTACAGACCAGTTAGCTTGATATCAGTGGTGGGGAAGATGCTGGAGTCAATTATAAAAGATGAAATAGCGGCACATTTGTATAGCAGTAACAGGATCGGTCTAAGTCAGCATGGATTTACGAAGGGGAAATCATGCTTGACTAATCTGGAATTTTTTTGAGGATGTAACTATGAAAATGGACAAGGGAGAGCCAGTGCATGTAGTATACCTGGACTTTCAGAAAGCCTTTGATAAGGTCCCACGTTGGAGATTAGTGGGCAAAATTAGAGCACATGATATTGGGGATAGGGTACTGACATGGATAGAAAATCGGTTGGCAAACAGGAAACAAAGAGTAGGGATTAATGGGTCCCTTTCAGACTGGCAGGCGGTGACTAGTGGGGTACTGCAAGGCTCGGTGCTGGGACGCAGCTATTTACAATATGCATTAATGATTTAGATGAAGGGATTAAAAGTAACATTAGCAAATTTGCAGACGACACAAAGCTGGGTGGCAGTGTGAAATGTGCGGAGGATGTTATGATAATGCAGGATGACTTGGACAGGTTGGGTGAGTGGGCAGATGCAGTTTAAAGTGGATAAGTGTGAGATTATCCACCTTGGTGGCAAGAACAGGAAGGCAGATTGCTATCTGAATGGTGTCAAGTTAGGAAAAGGGGAAGTACAACAAGATCTAAGGTGTCCTTGTTCATCAGTCACTGAAAGTAAGCATGCAGGTACAGCAGGCAGTGAAGAAAGCTTATGACATGTTGGCCTTCATAACAAGGGGAGTTGAGTATAGGAGCAAAGTGGTCCTTCTGCAGTTGTATAGGGCCCTGGTGAGACCACACCTGGAGTATTGTGTACAGTTTTGGTCTCATATTTGAGGAAGGACATTCGTGCTATTGAGGGAGTGCAGCGTAGGTTCACGAGGTTAATTCCCGGGTTGGTGGGACTGTCATATGTTGAAAAATTGGAACCACTGGGCTTGTATACACTGGAATTTAGAAGGATGAGAGGGGATCTGATTGAAACATATAAGATTATTAAGGGATTGGACACGCAAGAGGCAGGAAACATGTTCCCGATGTTGGGGGAGTTCAGAACCAGAGGCCACAGTTTGAGAATAAGGGGTAGGCCATTTAGAACAGAGTTGAGGGGAAAACTTTTTCACCCAGAGAGTTGTGGATCTGTGGAATGCTCTGCCTCAGAAGGCAGTGGAGACCAATTCTCTGGATGCTTTCAAGAAAGAGTTAGGTAGAGCTCTTAATGATAGCAGAGTCAAGGGATATGGGGAGAAGGCAGGAACGGGGTATTGATTGTGGATGATCAGCCATGATCACAGTGAATAGTGGTGCTGGCTCAAAGGGCTGAATGGCCTTCTCCTGCACCTATTGTCTATAAAGTACTTCCTGATTCGACAGCGACCCAGCACTAAGTTTCAACTTGTGATCCATATTTTGGGCTCCTTCACTTGAGATTATTTTTCCCTTTATTTATCCTGTGAAGCATTTTAAATTCTTCAACATTTGTCATATTATTCCTTATTTTTGTTTATATAATTGAAGGAATATAACCCTACTGTATTGCTAACCTACGAAATAAATGCTTAAAATTCAGCTCAGTTTAACTATTAAGCTCTGATTGACATTCTAGGTAAAGCTTTCTGAGTGCATTGTTGACCCTAAATTAACTCATGGGTTCTGATGAAGATTCTGGAACTGAAGCACAATCTCCTCACTTGGGTCTTCTGACTGCTTAGAGATAAAGACCATTATTTGATTTGCTTTAGTGCATCAGTTTTAGCAATAATGGACATGGCCTAAATTTCTTTCCTCTTTTCCATCCTTTTTTTCCCTCACCATTAAGGAAACAGTCTTTCAAATCTGCACAGGTTGACTTTACACTACTTTATTTGGAACTTTTTGTGTTAACTTTTAACTACTCAGTTTTTCTTGTCCCATTCTCTTGCTTTAATTTTCAAACTTTAACCTCAATTTACTTTCATTAACCTTCTGTCATTCACTTTTTTGGATCTGTTCCTTGATCCAAGTCATTACTTTCATCTTATGTATGTTACGAGTCTTCAGAACACAATATTGATCTTGCCATAACTTTCTCTTTCTCCCCATCCTGTCTTCTAGTTCAAGTAATAGCAACCTGGTTTACAAGGCTGATTGGAAACTTGAGCAAAATTTTATCAAGAAATTTCCTTAAGTTCATATGAACAACACAGTGTACAATGAAGGTCACTGAATAAATGGGCACAATTAAAAATATACAACCACTTGATCAGTTTGTGATTGTCCAAGTGTGCACTATCTAGTTTTCGATTCTGCCCAGCAGAATATGAATATTAAAAAATCAGTCAACTGATTCGTAATGGAAATAGAATCCAAGGTTTCAGCCATAAGGAGTAAAATTGATAGTATGTAATTGCCGCAGTTCTTTCTCTTTTCAAGCAATGGAAGATTTTTTTCTTCTAAAGGTTCATTTTCTGTATCTTAACATCTTAATAGTTTGGCTAATGTATTTACTACTGTTCCCTTAACTTTTTTTTATTTGGTTATGGAACCATGCTGTCCTGCAGGTATCTGCTTTCTTCTATTATTTTCAACAAGCCATTGTTTATTGCCCTTTAGTTTTGAAAGAATTTCTTTCTCAGAATCTAAACCTTTTCTCTTCTAATTTTGATTTACAAACGTTTGTATTTTGCGTAAGTGTTTTTCATGTTTTAAGAATATTAGATTGTGTGTAATGGAAAACAGGTAAAGGAGATGGAAGGAAACAAGCAAACATCCGATGTTTTGGAAGAGTTGAAATTATGTTTTAATTTTCTTACAATATAATTTTTCAGAAACTTAAAACTTCCTAAATGCTCAAATCACTCAAATGCCTGGAATTTTACTTTATGATTTAAACTTGTGCTCTTCTAGTAGTACTAGATGTCTATTCTTGTCTGAAATGAATTTTGATTTAAATCTGGTCTTCCCTGAGCATTCATGGAATATTATGAGAAGTGTTTGTGGAAACATTCTTTGGTCATTGATTATCTTAGATTTAGTATAACAGAGAAGTGATATTGACACAGATTTTCCTGTTAATACAAGTGGAAAATATGCTTACTTTTTGTATTGAAACTTTTTTTCAGGTACAGCAGGGTAGAACTGGAAATCCTGAGAAAGAGCCAGAGATACCACCCCCCAAGATGGATTTCCCTTCTCCTCCAAATCGTTTCAGAGCAGGACCTCCACCCAACAGGTTTGAAAATAAACAAAAGCAGATCCACTGAAACTGTTTCCATTTCTTCTAGAAGTTTTTGCTGGTTTTATCACATTTAAATAGAAATATGAAATTTTGGCTCCAAAGCCAACAGTCGTAGGCAGGTCTTTAGACTGTGATTGCCTCGGAGGGAAAGTATGAAGTCAGACAGGGTGATGGTGATAGGAGTGTCGATTATGAGAGGGACAGACAGTAGTTTTTGGCAGGTGAAGAGATGTCAGGATGGTGTGTTACCTCTGGGATGCCTGGGTAAAGTGGCTACTGCAGAAAATTATCGGGGGGGGGTGAGGAGATGAACAGCCAGAGGTTGTTGTACAAGTTGGTACAGATGACATAATTAGAACAGGGGATGAGGTCCTGTAGAACGAGTAAAGGGAGATGGGTAAGAAATTAAAATGCAGGAGGTCAAGGGTGGTGATCTCTGGATGGGGTAGAATTTGTATGGTGCATCCAGGATAGTTTCCAAATGCAATATGTAGAAGACTGACTTGGGAAGGATTTATGCAGAACCTCCTCTTGGGGAATGATTTGGTCCAACATTGGGGCTATTAGGCAGGATCTAGCTGGGTTCAACTGGGTGACTATTCAAAAGCAAAGGAACTGTTGGCAACTGGGAAGCTTTTAAAAAGGTCATAAAAGGAGTCCGGGGCAGAAACTATTTCCTGTTAGTGTGAAGGGTAGACATACCAATTTTAGGGAACCTTGGCTGACATTCTGCTAAGGAAAAAGGAGGAAGCATACATCACATTTAGGATGCTGGGTATGAATGAATCACTTGATAAGTATATGAAGTTTAAAAGTAGGCTTATTAGGAAAATTAGGAGAGATTCAGATGCAGGTTTATTTATCACACCTACATCAAAACATACAATGTCATTTGCATTAACAACCAATATACAGATGTGCTGGGGGAGGGGTGCAGCTTGCAAGAGTCGCAACATATTCAGACGCCAATATAGTATGTCCAGAATGCTAGGCAGAACAACACAGAATACAAAAAAAAAAAAGCAGAACATACCAAGCAACAAAACAACAGCGAAACAAGTCCAGTTTCACCCACCCATGCATGTACAGAGTCATCTAACCCCAGGACAAGCCATCTTCAAACGTTGAGTAGAGACTTCGGCTTGTACTCCAGCCTGTCCTCCAGTTCCCCGATATCCCTGTTTCTGAACCCTATCCTGACCCCTAACTCGGCTCTCAGTCCCCAACTTTCTCTGACAGCATTACCCTGTGCATGAAGAAGTTGTCCTTTGGGTCCCTTTTTAAATCATTCCCCTGTCACATTAAACTTACGCCCTCTAATTGTTGGTTCCCTTTCCCTGAGCAAAAGACTGCACATTCACTTATTTGTATTTGATTATGTTGCAAATTTTGCATTTTAAAAAAAAGCCTTGCATAGCCCTAATTTTTTGCAGAAATATGAAGTATGAGTCTTCCATTAAATGGTTCGGTTTTTTGAAATACAGTATACTGGATTAAATGGATGGCTCACAGAAGTTTTATTGAGTTTTACTCTCAGTGTACTTACTTAAAATGTTGAAATGTGCAGTGTATGTCTTTTAAGTGAAAAATCTTCAGAGTCAAAGCACAGAGCAAGGTTCCAGTTAAATGCTAGCCCTTTAGGTGTTTTCAGTCTAATTTTAAGTGGTAAATCTACTTAATTGGCTGCATATGATGATGCATTCTAAGTTTTAGTGAAGATGCATGTGGGGAAATAAATTCTTTTAGGTCTCTGCTTTATTCTTCTGATACTCTTTAATGTATGCCTTCTGATTTGTGTCTAAAATAAAAACTCACTTCTTTGGCTCGCAGATTTGAAGGAAAAATTGTTTAGATTTGGAATCAGAATCAGGTTTATTAACACTTATATGATGTGAAATTTGCTGTTTCGCGGCAGCAGTAAATGTAAAGACATAAAATTGCTATAAATTACACAGAATAAGTGGTACAAACAAAAATAATGAAGTAGTATTCATGGATTCAGAAATCTGATGGTGGAGGACTTCAAAGCAGTTCTTAAAGCTTTGAAGTGTGGGTCTTCAAGTGTAGTGGTAGTAACACAAAGGGGGTATATCCTGGGTGTTGAGGGTCCTGCATTCTTGAGGCATCACCCCTTGAAGATGTCTTCTGCTATTGGAGCTTTCAGAATGTGATGCAATCAGTGGAATGCTTTTCACTGTACATCTGTAAACACTTTTAAGAGTCTTTGGTGACTCTTCTCCTAAAGACTAAATCTCTTCAAGCCTAATGAAGAAGAACTGCTGGCGTGCCATCTTTGTGATTGTATCATTGTGTTGGGCCAGGATATGTTCTCTGTGATATTGATGCCCAAGCATTTAAACTGCTCACCCTTTTCACTGCTGACCGGTCAGTGAGGACTGGTGTTTGTTATCCAGACTTCTCTTTCCTGAAATCCACAGTCAGTTCCATGGTCTTGATGGTGCTGATGGTGAGGTTGTTTTGAGACTGCTCAACCAGCCGATCTACTCACTCCTGTACGCTGTCTCATGATTCTACCAATTTATGGATGGTGTTCCAGCTTAGCATAGCCCCATGGTCAAGGTGTAGAAAAAGTAAACCAATGGGCTGAGCAAACATCCTTGAAGTGCATCTGTGTTGATAGTGAGGAGAAAAAGTTATCACTGATCCACACTGACCGTCTTCTAATCATGAAGAAAAGGATCATTGTAGAGGGAAGTAGAGGCCCAAGTTTTGAAGCTTGGTTATTAGTACGAATTTTATGTATCTCCTTAATCTATTTCATTTTTGCCGTAAGTAGTTTTTATATTAAATCCGTCAGCATCTTTGTTTTCATGCCCTGCGATTGAAGCTGTTAGTTAGTTTCTCTACTTGTTGTTTTTCGGTTGCAGCAACTTTTGAAAATGGATGTGTAGCGGGCTGGTGGAATTAAATGTTAACCTGAGATGAAAATACTTCAAATGTCATATCCTTGGCTCACATTAAGGAGCACTTGAAAAATTGAGCATGGGATCAATCAATAATTAGCATTGCTCCTTAATATAGTAGGTTACAAATAAATTTTCAAAGCACGCTTATTCGCATTTCAAGTTCTGCCTTGATGCTGGAACTTTATTTAGAAATGTGACTTCAGTGAAATATGGCTAATGCGAGGGAGCATAACCTTAAGGTGATTGGAGGAAAGTATAGGGAGGATATCAGGCAGGTTTTTTTTTAAACAAGGAGTGAGTGATAGGTGCATGGAACGTGCTACCAGGCTGACATATTAAGGACATTTAAGAGACTCTGAGATGGGCACGTTTGAAAAAAGGAGGTCTATATGGGAGAGAAGAGTTGGACTGATCTTAGAGTTGGTTAAAAGATCGATGTGACATTGTCTGCCAAAGGTCCTATACTGTCCTATACTCTTCTATGAAAATCTGTTGTGGTGCCTGTAGGTACCAGTGATACAGGAAAAAAGTGGGAGGAGGCCCTGCAAGCTAAATTTAGGGAGTTAGGAGATAAATTTATAAAGTAGGACCTCAAGTAAAAATCTCAGGATTGCTACCTGTGCCATGTATTCGTCAAAGTAGGATTAGCAGCATAGTTATTCTGCTCCTTGGGTCTCTCTATTGCCCTGATCTCATTCTTAATTTGCAAGTGTCATGCCACTGTTTTGAAAGAAGGATGTAGGCAAAAGGCGGTTAACTAGAGACCAGTTAGCTTAACGTCTGTAGTTAGAGAAGTGCTTGATGCTATCGTTAAGGATGAACTAGTGAGATATTTGGATAGAAATGGTTCTGTCAGGTAGATTCAGCATGGATTCATGACAAACTTGCTGGAGTTCTTTCAGGATATAATAAGTACAGAGGGTAGAGGGGAACAGATGGATGTTGTGTACTTGGATTTCCGGAAGGCATTTGAAAAGGTGCTGCATAAAAGACTTACCCATAAGATAAGTATGCGTGAAGTTGGGGGTAATATATTAGCATCCATAGTGGATTGGTTAAAAAAATAAGAGTTGGGATAAATGTGTTTCTGATTGGCAATCAGTAGTGAGCAGATTGCCGCAGGGATCTGTGCTGAACATACACCTGTTCACAACTTACAATAATGATTTGGAACAGGGTACCGAGTATAGTATGTTTAAGTTTGCTAATGATATTAAATTGAGTGAAAAAGCAAGTTGTGCAAAGGATGCAGAGAGATATGGATAGGTTAAGTGAGTAGGCAAGGGTTTGACAGATGGTGTACAAGGTTGGTAAATGCAAGATCATCCACTTTGGAAGGAAAAATAGAAGATTAGATAGATCAGATTGCAGCATGGTGCTGTGCAGAGGGACTTGAAGGTGCTTGGCATCAATTGCAAAAGGTTATTTATCAAGAAGGCAAATGGAATGTTGGCCTTCATTGCTAGAGGGATTGAACTTAAGAGCCGGGAGGTTATGCTACAACTGTACAAGGTACTGGTGAAGCTGGACCTGGGGTTCTACATGCAGTTCTGGTCTTCTTACTTGAGGAAATGTTACTGGCTTCGGAGACAGTGTAGAAGAGGTTCACCAGGTTGATTCCAGAGATGAGGGTGTAAGCCTATGTGGAGAGACTGGGAATCGCTGCTGGGAATTCAGAGGAATGAGATGGAGTCTTATAGGAACATATAAAATTATGAGAGGGAGAAATGTGAGATGTAGTAACATTGCTCGCATTGATAGGTGAGGTGAGAACTAAGGGACATATCCTCAGGATTCAGTGGAGTAGACTACAGACAGGGATGAGGTAAAACTGTTCCTTAGAGAGTACATATGTCGACACAAGGAAGCAGTAGAGGCTACCTCATTAAATACAGATAGATTTTTGCATAGCAGAGGAATTGATATTGTGGGGAAAAGGCAGATACATGGAGCTGAGTCCATGTAAATCATTGAGTAGCAAGCAGGCTCATGGGACATGTGGTCTGCTGCTCCTGTTATGTTCTTATTGTCCATGAACCTGAAATCCAGTTTGTAGTGCTTTCTTACACTTTGTTGGGAATCGTTCAGTATGCATGAAATTTTAGTTTGCTTATGTTACTGTTTTATGTTTGTTGCCACTAGCTTAATCTACAACCTGTTTTTCAGAAGGCTGTCTGGTTCTATAGAGGTTATTGGAGGCCAATTAATAACCATTGCTCGTGTGGAAGGACGACGTCGTGACAGGGGTGGAGCAGAAGAAAATGCCATCCAGGTTTGTCCTATCATCTCATGATATATATAAGATACCATATAAATGTTGCTTTAAACAGATTGCTGTTCCTAAAATAGTTATTTTGCATTTGTGGATAGAGGCAATTCTTAGTTATTTGATTTATAAGAAGTTCACCTATAAGAATTCTTTTTTTTAAATAAATCAAACTTTCATATTATTTCAATAAGCTTGAACTCTTAAACTCTTTCCACTTGAATATTTCCATTCAAATTTGTAGTTACAGATGGGATTAAGTGTTGTATCTGACAGGCAAGATTTAATATTTCTTGAAAGCGTCTGAAATAGAACTTGATGTTCACAATTCTTGAAGTGTCCTAGTTTTACTTCCATTTTCTCCCCTATAACTCACTAGGAAGCCTCATGAAATTCCTGTTATCAGTGTTTTCAGCAATACAACTTTTATTGAAACCAGAGGATATAAATCTGCATTAAGCAAACTAAAGGCATGAGGCTTGAGTTGCCTCTGATAGATTAAAATTACTGACAGTGAACCAATAAAAACTAATTTGTAATGAATTAATTCATAAATTACAAATACCTGTACACCATTTTTAAGGGAAAGTAAACATGAAAAGTGGTCTATCCCTGGCTATGAGAAGTTAACAATAATACTTGATAATGGGAAGAGGCTTATAATTTTGCCAAAAAATTGGTAATAAGCATAGGAATTGATTTTTTTAAAAATTCAATATAGACTGATGAAAATTTATTTAAGAGTAGAGAAAGTGGAATGCAATGTACTAATGTGGAAAAGAAAAGTGGATTTTAAAAGCTTCTGTGAACATTTAAGAAAGGAAAAGATGAGCTATAGTTATTGTGGGTCCCTTGCAGACGGAAACAGAAAAAAATGTATTGAGAAGATGGAAATAGCAGAAAAATAAACAACTATTTTGATTTGTCTTCATGGAAATAATGAAGTTATGCTAAGAAGTTAAGAAGCTCAATGAAATTGGTATTTTTTAAAAAATAAATCGAGCCTTGGGGGTGATTAAATAAGGTAGTTCCCAATGACCATTACTTGGGGTTTAAAAAGAGTCGATAAAGTGGTGGATGCACTGGTTGATATCTTCCAAATTTCGATAAATCCTAGAATGGTTTCCACAGACCAGGAGATAGCAAATATAACCTCATTATTTAAGAAAGATACGTCTCAGATACATAAAGAGTAAAAGAGACGAGAGTAGATAGTGGACTGCTGAAAGATGACGTTGGAGCGATAGTGACAGAGACAAGGAAACGGTGGATGAACTCTAAGTGTTTTGCATTAGTCTTCACTTTGGAAGACACTAGTAGTATGCTGGAAGTTCTCGAGTGTCAGGGGAAAAGTGAGTGCAGTTGCTACTACTCGAGAGATGGTGCTTGGGGAAACTAAAAGGTCTGAAAGTAGATAAGTCTCCTGAACCTGATGAGGGGCACCCCAGGGTTCTAAAGAGGTAGCTGAAGAGCCCGACTGGATTCGAACCCGGGAACCTCCATTCCGGAGTCTGACGCTGATGTCACTGCACCACCAGTCACAAGGACTAGAATATAAAAGCAAGGATGTAATGCTGAGGCTGTATAAGGCAATGGTGAGGCCTCACTTGGAGTACTGTGAGATGTTTTGGGCTCCTTATTTAGGAAAGGATGGGCTGACATTGGAGAGGGTTCAAAGGAGGTTTACGGGCATGATTCCAGGAATGAAAGGGTTATCATATGAGCAGAGATTAAAAGCTCTGTGTCTGTTCTCGCTAGAATTTAGAAGAATGAGGGAGGGATCTCATTGAAAAATATGGAATGTTGAAAGCAGCACACATCAAAGTTGCTGGTGAACGCAGCAGGCCAGGCAGCATCTCAAGGAAGAGGTACAGTCGACGTTTCAGGCCGAGACCCTTTGTCAGGACTAACTGAAGGAAGAGTTAGTAAGAGATTTGAAAGTGGGGGGCCACTTTCAGTATGGAGTTGAGAAGAAAATGGATCAGCCATGATGAAATGGCAGAGCAGACTCAATGAGCTGAATAGTCTAATTCTGTTCCTATGTCTTATGGTCTAAAGGGGGTAGAGAGAAGGTGATGGGATCACTCCATCACCAGTAATAGGGAATTTGCTGGAATCTATTAAGTAGATGATGATAAAATGCTTGTAAAAATAATTGAAATTGGGAGGCAGCGTGTCATTGAACAAATTTGATGAAATATTTTGATTATGTAACTGGCTGGATAGTTGGTTCATGTGGACCTTCAGAAATCTTGTTAAGATCTCATGAGATTATTAGAGTACACAATATGGAATGTAATATACCAATCTGCTTTGACACTTGGTTAGTAAGTAGTAAACAGTAGAAATGAATGAGTTATTTTTCACAAGGGAGACTGACTGTAGGGATATGTGCAAGGCCCCACGTGTTCATAATCTCTAAACAATTTGGACGAGGGTATCAAGTTTAATAATACAAAGCCTTTTGATAATTGCAGAAGATATAAGGAAGCTTCATGTGATGCTGAGGCTTTATAAGGCACTGGTGAGGCCTCACCTTGAGTATTGTGAACAGTTTTAGATCCCTCATCTGAGAAAAGATGTGCTGGCGTTGGAGAGGGTCTAGAGGAGGTTCACAAGGATGATTCCAGGAATGAAAGGGTTATCATATGCGGCTCTGGGTCTGTACTCACTGGAATTCAGAAGGATGAAGGGGGGGGATCTCATTGAAACGTTTTGAATGTTGAAAGGCCTAGACAGAGTAGATGTGGAAAGGATGTTTCCCATTGTGGGAGAGTCTAGGACAAGAGGGCACAGCCTCTGGATAGCGGGGTACCCTTCCAAAATAGAGATGCGGAGAAATTTCTTTAGCCGAAGGGTGGTGAATTTGTGGAATTTGTTACCACATGCAGCTCTGGAGGCCCAGGTCATTGGGTGTATTTAAGGCAGAGATTGATAGGTTCTTGACTGGACATGGCATCAAAGGTTATGAGAAGAAGGCCAGGAACTGGGGTTGAGGAGGAGACCAGACTCGATGGGCCAGATGGCCTAATTCTGCTCCTGTATCTTATGGTCTCTTCAAAGATATGTAGACAGGTAAAGGGAATGGGTGAACAAATGGTAGATATAATATGATGTTGAAATTTGTGTATTTCTCCACTTTGGTCAATTAAATAGAAGATTTTTTTTCAATGATGTAAGATTGAGAGATGTTGACATTCAGAAGACCAGTCGTTCTTGTACATATCTGCAATTTCAAGCAATTCAGAAGCTTGAAAATCATTTGCTTAATTGGCATAAGTCTTCTGTAAAAGGAGTTGAGTATAAGAGCGTCAGTGTTTTGCTCCATTTATATGAGGCCATGGTGAGATTGCTTCTGAGATTTGTTCACAAGGCTGATCTCCTGCCTAGGGAAGGATAAACTTAGAGTAGAGGGTATAGAAAAGATTCACGAGATAGTTTTGTAAATTGCTGCAAAGTTTTTGGAAGAGAGATGATGTAGTCTAGGCCTGTCTTGAATATAAAAGAATGATCTTGTGAAAATGTACAAAATTCTACAAGTGGCTTCCACAGGGTAGATGCAGAACTGGTGTGAACCCTGGGTAGGATGTCTAGAACCAAGTGTCACAGGCTCAATTTGGGAGAGAGATGAGAAGAATATTTTCGCACATTGATCAGTATTTTTGGCTTTAAGATGAAGAAAGATCATTCATGATATTAATTAGCAAAAGCGACAGGCTGGGTTGAATAATTTATTTGTGCTCTTGTTTCTTATGTTCTTTTATTACGATTACTATTATCTCGGATCCTTTTTAAATTGGACAATTACCACTGTCGTCACACAGTTCTAGGTCTGAAATAACCAAGAGGTATTTTAGTATTCAAAATGTGTGTATCACTTTATCTGAACTTGTTATCCAAGCTAGATTTACTACTTTGTTTTGCCTCCTATAGGATATTACAAGTTCTTCGATTTATTATTTTCAGTTATTTGCATCTCTACTTACCCATATGATGCTCTTTGTAGCATTTTAATTTTACGTACTCACTGTTCCTATTATTGTTTTCTTCCATTCTGTTAGTTTTTAGTTCCTGCCATACTAATTCTACATCCTGATTTTTCTAGCCTGAGGTCCTTTCTCATTGCTGCCTTTATCCATTCTGTATTAGTATCAGAGTCAGAATTGGGTTTATTATCACTGGCATGTGTTGTGAAATTTGTCAAGGCTATTATCAAGTCTTCCTTTTCCTACTTACCTGGCTTTCCCTATGTGACAGACACATCAGTTTATTTATTTCCTATTCAGGTCTAAATTCAACCTCTTTGCAATAGCTCTGTACTGGACCCATTTTGAATCTGCCGTTGAGGCCATCCTCAGCAGGTGGCATCCATCACTAAAGACCCTCACCATCCAGAGTATGCCCTCTTCTCATTACCAGAGCAACTACAGGAGCATGAAAACCATACTTAATGATTTAGGAACAACTTCTTCCCCCACCCTCCCAATCAGATTTCTAAAAGGTCCATGAACGCTACATTGTTACTTTTTTTCTTTGTACTGCTCTGCTGCCATAAAACAACACACTTTATGTCATATGTCAATGATAATAAGTCTGATTCTTTTTCTCTGCTTATGGTATTCAATCATATTTTTAAAAATTTTTATATTCCAATTTTGTGATCTTTCTTTAACAGAGGATCCCTTTAAGTTCAATAATTAACCTTATCATCTCACAATATTAGATCTAACAGAGCCTCGTCCTCGATTTCTTAATGTACCATTTCAGAAACGTAAGACCACTCTTCGTGTGCATAATTTTGAAATAACCCTTTTCTCTGATGTGGCTAATTGCTAAAGCTAAGCTCTCTGCTCTCAGAATTTAAACTTTGCCCCTTCCTAATGCTGTCAACTTTATTTCATTATATTGTTGCTGTTAAAATTCAAAGTTCAAAGTAAATTTATTATCAAAGGAAGTATATGTATGCTCGTTGTGTAACTTAAGTCATAGAGAGAAAACCTGGACTTTCAAAGTCTGCTATCAGCCAACAATCTTTATTCTCCACATATTCTCTTCACCATCCCATCCCCCATTCCACCTGCTTCCTCCCCCCCCCCCCCCCCCCCAAGATTCTACCATTGGAATACAGATGTGGTGCAATTTACAGCGGTCAATTAACAACCCACTCGTCTTTGAGATGTAGAAAGAAACTTGCAAAAGCTACCTCTACTGTACTCAGACAGCACCCAGGGTCAGGAATGAACTCTGCTCTGTGGTTCTGTGAGACACTGACTCCACTACCTGTGCCACTCTACTGCCTTAAAGATAAATTAACCTTGCCCAAACTACTGCTACTTGCTCACATTCCCTTTAAAGCCATTTAAATTGAGAAAAGTCAATGGACAGTAATGTTAAGATTATTTCACTATGTCTAAATTAAGTTGATTCTAAAATTTGCAGAATTGATTTGTAAAGGCTGCAATTAATGATTTTGTCATTGTGTATTTCTCAACCTCCAAATGTCAAAGTTGTAACATGATCCTGAAGCCCCTTGTATCCCAACCCACCTGCTCTCATCTTTCCTATAAAAACTTTGGAAATAAGTGTATTTAAAGATGGCTTTGTTAAATACCCAACACTTCAGTCAGTTTCATAAAGTTGAAATGTTTGACTTCATAATTGAATTTCATCTTTGAATGTACATTGAATTATAAACTTAATTATTGTCTTTTCTCTGAAGGTTCTCGGAGACCACGTTGTACCAGAATTTAACAACAATAACGCTGCAAAGCGTCCTTCATTTATGCCTCCAGGGGCACCTCCACCTCATATGACTGGTCCACCTCCTCCATTCATGCCTCCTCCTCCACCTGTCAATACGGGACCTCCTATACTTCACCCACCAGGTCAGAGTCTTGTATGTAGTTTTGATTTGAAAATGCACATTTTCATTTTGATGTTTCACTTTCTGTGAGTGTGTATAAAGGTCAGAGACTGAGAATTTTGATTCTGTTGGGGGGGGAACAATGCAGCTGATAACATACACTTCAATTAATTAAATAAGGTTTGAAATATTAAATTTGATAGTAAAATGTCAACAAACTGCAATACAGTATTCTTGCACTTGCAGCAGAGCATTTGATTAATGGACTATTTAATTTTTCTCTAACTTAATCTTTTGCCTCTAAGGTCAAAATTGCCATGGCCTAGAAATTTCATCATGCACTTCAATAGTTATGTGCAAACACAATAGGAATTCTGATTGGTAAATGCAAATGTGTATCCATAGCTCACCTAAGCAAACTTATTCTGTATACTGCATGAGCCTAAAGACAGTGACTTCACAGAATACAATGTATATTTCAGTGTCACTTGTGCAAAATTTCTGATGTCCGTTCATGAGCCACAAATGGTGTTGGTATGGCAAATCAAAGCAGACCTTGACCTGAGGCATATTCAGAATTACCATCCCCTTTTAGACAAGTCCTTCTCAAAATGATTTTTTTTTCCTCTAGTGCACTCTTAACCTTCTTTCAGTTACCAGTATCCTTGGGGAACCTGACCTCCAATAACTTCTCTGCCTGACTTCTCCTTCAGCCCAAGTCATTCACTTGACCATCCCTCAGCCCAAGTCATTCATCTGACCATGCCAGATCCTCAGATATGAAAGCATTTTAGCACTCGCCTTTTAGTTATATTTTAGGGAGACACTCTTAAATTGAAAATTGCGTTTGCTAACAGCTGTTTAGGAAAATGTGAGAATTATACTTTATAATTGTTTTGTGGTTGATATGAAGAAAATAGAAAATATATATAAAAAATGTAAAACAAGGATATTTCCCTAGATTTTTTGACTCATGATGGCTTTGAACAGAGATTTTTTTTGTGTGAGCTTTAATTGATAGAATTGTAAATTGTTTGCCATCCTGTGTTCATTATGTGAATGAGTACCAGTTGCTGACCTAAAACAGAGAATAGGTTTTGGTCCTTTTTTGAAAAGTGTGCATTTTTGAATCAAAGTATTAAAAGAAATACTGGGCTTTTTCTATTTATTAAGTTTAGGAACCTGATGTTCTAGTTGACATCTGCTATGTGAAATTGGCTTATGCCTAGCTGCATTTTAATTGTGTTGCTTCCAGTTTTTTTTTAAATCTTCAAAGCAGTTTCTAAAATAGAACTGAAGCCTATGGTTTCAATGAAAACAAGACCGCTGTTACCTGTGAAAACAAGACCGCATGCCTGTGCCAAAATCTTTATATCACTACAAATATAAAAATCCTCTAGAGTGCTCTTTGAAAGGTGTCATTAAGTCAATCACTACTTATCAAACTGTAGCTTACTAACTTTGTAGTTTGTGTGGTTCCTAGCACTGTATGTACAATCTCCCTGTGACCATGTGGGTTTCTTCCGGGTGCTCGGATTTTCTTCCACGTTCCAAAGAGTACCGTTTAGGGTTAGTAAGTTGTGGGCAAGCTCTGTTAGTGCCAGAAGCATGCTGACACTCGCAAGCTGCCCCCAGCACATCCTTTGACCATGTTGGTCATTGACGTAGATGATGCATTTCACTCTGTGCTTCAATGTGCATGTGACAAATGAAGCTAGTTTTTCTCTTTGCCCTCTTTTTTTATTCAAATCTTAGTTTTATAAATGGCAATTACTAGTACTGTTCGCATTTTTATATATAAATCTATTTTCTTCATATCAACCAGGAAGAAACATTCTTTATTATATTGGAACATTATGTTGTATTAGATTTTTCAGCCTACCATTACTATGGAGACAGGGAACTAACCTTGGTTCAAATAAGGAAAGTCATAGGGTATGCCATTAACAGGCAAGCTGGACAAATGCAATCAATCTCTGCCCCATTGAGCTACATTCAATAGTCATAAAGTAATAGAGTGCTATTGACAGTGCTGTGAGTTGACATTTTCACGCACTTGGTGTTCAAATTTCAGTCAGGATAACTATTGTAGACCTCATTGTACCATTAGGTCAAACTAAAGAACTGAGTTTCAGAGATGATTGTCTGCCATTTGTATGAAGGTGCCATTTGTTTGAAGGTACAATTTGATTGCTTGTGTCATTTGTTAAAGCCAAGTAATATTTATCATTGGAATTAAGGAAATCTGTCTACTGACTGAGATAATTCCTTGCATAAATGAAAATAATTGCTCACCAAATGTCAATAATCTCTGCTCCCAACCATCTGCCATAGCTTGTCAGTGTAGTGGCATAGACCAAACATTTTTTAACTACTTCCTCAATGAATGAATCATCATCATCACCACTTTTTGTATCCATTTCCACTAAGACTTCGACAATGTTCAGGTTTGTGCTAATAAGTGGCAAATAAAATTAATGCTATAGAAGTTGTTTGAATGCTATCAAAGCAGAAGTCAAATTCAATAGCATCTTCATCATACTGAACTGTCAATCTTTCTAAGGATTTCTGGATGTCATGAAAAATACCCTGACTGTAAGAGCAATGCCTAGGCAACCTGTGCTTGTGACTTGTTGCTTAACTTCCCAAAGGCATTCTATTATCTGCAAACCACAAATCTTGAGTATGATGCAACATTCTACTTGACTGAATAATTGCAAATCCAATGATATTCAAAGATGAATGACAAAGAATCTACATACATTCCATGTACTGTCAGTGATGACGTGAATGTTTGCCAATCACTGCCACCTTCTGAAGGCCATTTAAGGATAATAATAATTACATTTTATAGTTAATGCCCATGTTCCATGCAAGAGTGATGATTCGGAACTGTATTTTTAAAAATTGATGTTCGTGTTAGGTTTCTGTTACTTTCAAAATAATTAATCCAGCTTCCTGAATTTTTTTTAAACTCAATGCTAACGACCATTCTCACTAATGTTTTTTTAATGCCAATTATTAGTGGAGCTTTACAGGATATTAGTTTGAATGTCAGTGTTGGATCTCGTTTGGTTTGTGACAATTTTGAGATACCTTGTTGCAGACAGTTTTTTTTTCCATAATGGAGTTGGTTGTATTTTTATTGAGGGCTACTGCTGAAATCCATAAGGCAATTGAACAGCCTTGCTATTTTTTAAAACAAATTTAAGGTTAATGTTAAGCTATTTCACATAATCTGTTATACAAGCTGATAAATAATTAAGTGAATTCTCGTACTTGTTGGCTTAATTTAATTGCATGGTGTATACTATTTGAGCTTCCAGAAGAGCAAGTATGTTTACTTTGAATGTGCATGCTTTCATTGAAAGGCTGGTCCTTGGAAAGCTAATATTTCCAGATTATATTTTAAACTGTGTTATAATTTATGAGCATAAACTTAATCCCCTTAATATCTCAAACCCAGTGACATATTCCATGGTCTGTAAATACTACATACTGTTGTATTAGGTATTTATATTCTCTTCAAATTTAAGTGGTTTTGTTTAAGTATGCAAAATAAACTGAGTAATCTCCAGATTTTACCAAATCATGAACAATTAATTTATAAAGTTCAGAAAAGATTGAGTAAGTAGTTTTGTATATAATTTTTTAAACAAAAGTTTTTGTACCTGTTGTTAAAATATGGAAGGTTCACATCTGGCACCCAGTTAAATTGCTCACAGATGGCTTTTCTCTGAAGTTGAACACTTGAAACTGATTGCGACTTCATATTTCAAACGGCTTTTATTTTTCCATAGATCCATAAGGGTTAAGTTAACAACGATGACACTGGATGCTTTGGAAAAAGATGGGAAAACTACTGAGCTTTAGTTTCTTGTTTAGTTTTTTTAGAAATTTTATTCTGATCATGTCAAGGCCTTAGAAACGACTTGTCATCCATGCATTAAGGTGATAAACTAATAACAGCCTTTCACTAACCCTAATATATTGCACAGTTCATAGCTAATTAAAATTCAGAAATGAATCTGGCTTTTTTTTAAACACTTAATGAATAGGTGCTTTTCTCATTTTTTTTCCTTCAATTCATTTTCTTTTTTCCTGGAAGTGGTAACACTGGAGCAAAATTCCATCCCCTTGAGCCTTCTTTCACCATCTTGTATAAGTGACCATTTCAAAAATGTCAGCTGACCTTTTATTGGTAGCAGTTATTCCAGGATTTCAGAATATTTTTCTGCAGGATATCTTAAGCAGCCTTAAGTATGCCTGGTGTGATACTTATTGAACTGATAGTCCTTTTTAATCTTTAGCATCTTTTTCAGAAATACAGTTGGCAAATTTAGTATGTGTGATTTTACTTGTGCCTATTACTAGTAATTGGTGTTGCTTTTGAATTTTGAGGGTTTTTTTACTCTTTGAGTTTTACTCTTTTGAATTTTGAGTTTTGCTTTACCTGTGGTGAGCATTCTTAAGTCAAGATTAACGTAGTTCAGAAATATACCAAATTTCCTAAGCTTTGGTCTAACACAGAAACTTGACTTAATTTGACCTTCAAAGAATGCTTTCACCTGTCTTACTGCAATAAAACCATGTTCAGTTTTGACCAACAGTGTCTATATTACTTTTGTTATTTATATGCATTTTGATTTACACGTCTGTTGATCTTCAGTTAAAGTGGACATTTGGTTCTCTTCAATTCAATTTTGATCAATACCCCAGTATAAAAGAACGATGTGTTGAACTACTTCCTCCCCTCACCGCACTTTGCACCAATCTTTTACGTTTGTGTATAACAAAGCTGATGTACTATATGGTTTTAGTGACTCAATTCTCTTCTCCTTAGGAATGCCTTTAACTACTCCACCTCCAGGTATAGTTGCATATTTCTACCTAAACCATTGTCATACTATAGTGTATTAAATATGTATCTGTCTGTCTCTCAGCCTTTTCCCTCCCTCAGCAGTCACTTGGAGTCAGATGACTTGCTTGCATTCTGGTTATGTGGGTTCTAAAGTGGCTGATACAGCCAGTATGGCAGTCCTGAATCCTGTCAGTTTTGGCAAAGGGGGTGCTTGATGAGTTGGAAGCTTGGCCATTTTTAGATATAATGTACTCTTTCTGCTGTTATTACTGTGGCACTCTATGCTTCTGATGTGGACAGTCAAGGTTTTCTGTACCATCCTGAATGCCTTTGCATGGTCATAGATGAGGAATTCTTATGAATCACTGGTGACATTACAGTTTCAAAGGAAATTTTGTGGACATGGTTGAATTGTATCCTCCATCATGTTGGTAATCCTTTGACATCGATGAGGATCAGGGTAGAGTGCTGCTATGCAAGGCCCTGGTGTTGGACATCCAATGACATGGCCTTATGTTGGAGCCAGCTGAATGTCCTGTTGCTGGCATGGGAGTAGATCATAACTTTGGTTCCCTTATCCTGCTCGTGAATTTGAAGAACTCAATAGAGGCAATTTTGATGGTACTTCTCTGATGCTGAGAGGTGCCTGCTATTTGAATCCATACTTTAGAACAGGGATTGCTGTTGCTCCTTTGTTCCGAGTATGATGTCTTGAATGGCAAACCCACTTTTCCTTGGCCAGCCACAGACTAACAGTCTTTCAAAATTTCTGTATCAATGTCGATCTTTGCTGAGAGCTAGGTCCTGAGATACAGAAAGTGCTTTATGGTTTCTAGGGTTTCATCAGTGGTGGAGCTGGAGGAGCAGGGAGAAATAGGTGTTGTACAGTGGGACAAATTTAAAGCATCAACAGGGATATAATCTGGTCTCAAAACCATACTGGTTTTTAGTTCATGTATTGTTTCTAACTTGCTCTGAGGTGGTGACAGAATGGACCGGGATACTTTGTTGTGTGATGGGATTAAGGACATTTGTGTCAAGGGTGGAATCACTGTTGTGAAGTGCTTTAAAGTGTTACTTTAAGCAGGTGCAGACTGCCACACTATCTTTGATAAACTGGCCTGTGTTCTTCGCTTTCAGTGGGGTGAGCACTTTTGGTATTGTATCAAAGGTTTTCTTGACAGTGCTGTAGGGTTTGTGCATGTTGGGCGAGCGGCTGGATTGCCTTTGCTCTTAACATCCATTGTCTCTCTTGGTCAGTTCTCCACTGGACCTCGATCTTTAGGTCTGTACAGAACTGCTTAATTTCTCTTGAAGTGTGGTGAAGTTGCTAGTCTAGTTGTATTTTGAGGTTTATTAGCTCCTGGATCTTCTGGAGCTAGCTAGCCTCTCCCAGAATTATCTGATGTAGATAATATCTGATGAAGATTGTCTACCTAGGATGGACCTGAGATTACTTTAGGCACTATGACACGGCAGCTCTCTGTTCATTAGGATTTAAAGAGTGTCTCTTACACAGTGACACTTGGTTTATTTTCATTCCTTGCTTGCTCCAAGTGCAGTCCACTCTCTTTCCTTTTGATCATCTGCTCACCCTGCCCTGCTTATCCTCTTATCCCCTCCATTTGTCCCTACCCAGTGCAAGTGCTCTTCAAGCTCTCCCTTGCTGTCCAGTCCTGTGAGATGGGGAGCGGTTGAGTGAACTCCGTTGCCCCTGAGGGTGAACACCTAAGGTAAGTTTTCAGTTGATGCTCGATTGAGACCTCAGGAGTGATTTCAACTGGTTTCCCAGTGGAGCATCAGAAAAGCTGAAGCCATCCTCTTCACTCCCTATCACAGACTCTTATTTCTGAACCATTAACTCCATACATTCCTTGGGAACTCTAGAAACTGCAACTTTGTTATTGTGTTTGTTCTCGAGTTGCATTCAGAATTTGCAACTGTTCCTTCGCTATGATGACCTACTTTCAGTTCTATTAATTCATTCACCTTTAATATTACTTTAGGTCAACTACTTCTGCAAAACTCATCTATGCACTGCATGCTGTTGTTTCCTCCTGGAATTGACAATTCCAATAAGTACTGTTCGTCATTCCTCGCTTTATAAATTTGAAGTCTCCAAAACTGTGCTTCCCCTGTTTAACTCATACTGTCACACTTGTTCATGACCTTTTAAGGTCTTAATTTTAGAATACTCATCCTTGAAAGCAAACCTCACTGTAATCTAACCCATTGCTATCCCTTTTTATCTTTAGCCCAAAAATGACTGATATTTCTGTACTCTTCTAAATTTGGCTATAAGGGAATTCCTAAACTTAATTGTTCCTAAATTTAACTGAATTTAGTTGAGTTACTAAGATCTACATCTCTGGAATTATTTCTTGAGATGCCTTTACTTTTACTGTTGCTTTTAAAAATTATTCCTAAACCCTGTTCAGCTATAATTTCTTATGTAGCATGGCATCAACTTTGTTAATGCTCAGCTTGGGTGGCTGTGATGTTTCTACCATGTTAAAAAATGATTTGTGATATTCCTAAGGTATATTGGAATTTCTGTTAGTATTGATGCTATATTTAGTACTTTGCATTGTAATGTTTTTCTTATTGCCAAAATTTTGATGAAATAACAGAGTAGTCAGTTTGATTTTCATTTTAAAATGTGTTTTTCAGGTTTTCTACCTCCACCTGGAGCTCCTCCACCCTCACTTGTACCACTAGATAGGTAAATGAAGCTTTTGTTTAAATAAAACATTTTGTATATAGAATAAGTAAAACTTAATGTGCCAAGTATCATGTAATCTTATCTTCTTTAGGTAAGTGTTCAATTTTGTTTTGTCTACTTGGCTTTTTAAATATCTACTCTGTTCTTTCTATGATATTCCATTACAAATATTTAACATGTTTAAAAGAACTTATTTTTCAAAAAAACTTACCATATTGTATTAACTTTGTATAAAATATACTTTTGTTCTATTCCACAGATAATTCTGAATATAACATTTTGACGTAAAACTAATAAGAAAGATAATAGCCTACTAATAAGTAGACACTATTATCTAGTAGGGGAGTGGCAGATCCTTTGGGGGAGGTGGGGAAATGAGAGTTACAAATGTAATACGCCAGCATCCACACACTGCCGATCCAAAGACTTCAGTTGTGCCGAGTTTACAGATTGCCAGGTCTTTATGATCTGATTGAAAAAGTTAAGACATTGGATATGAAAAGATGGCCTAACGCAGGAAAATGGAATTATTGGTATTGAAGTTGGCATGGACAAGATGGGCCTAAGGAGCACATTTCTGTTGCGAAATAATTTATTTTCTAGGTTGCCCTTGACTTGATAGCCTGAGTTCAGATAGATTTCAGCTAGAAAAAAAGCAAATGGTCAATAATAACAGAAGCTTGTCTTCATAACAATAAATTAGTATCATATCGCTGAGAAATATAGCCATGCAGTCCAGTGGTGCACTGTCACTAAGTTAAATGCTGCAAAATGACCAATTCATTTGAATATGAGCATTTTACTGTATCTAATATGAGGAGCACAAACATGGATTGATGAAGAAGTGTATCATACTTATTGCATTTCCCCTTAAATCCAAATTTTCACTAGCTAATCTGTATGAACCAAAAAAAGCTCATGAATTATGAAATAGAATTAGCACTAAATGATATTCAAGATTTCAAAGGTCAAATTTAATGTCAGAGAAATGTATATAATATATATCCTGAATGCTTTGGAAAAAGTATATACCAATTTTCCATGGCAGATACAGGTTTCCCCCGTTATCCGAAGGTAGAGCGTTCCTATGAAACGGTTCATAAGCTGGAATGTCGTAAAGTGAATAAGCAGTTACCATTTATTAATATGGGAAAAAATTTTGAGCGTTCCCAGACCCAAAAAATAACCTACAAAGTCATGCCAAATAACATATAAAACCTAAAATAACAGTAACATATAGTAAGAGCAGGAATGACATGATAAATACATAGTCTATATAAAGTAGAAATACTTTTCTGCAGCACTGTCTAGCGCAGCGAAAATCTCACGGAAGCACTCTCAGGAGAAACACTCTGTCCAGTAACCTTTAAGCTAAGAAGCTGCCAAATCATACCAAATAACACATAAAAATACACAGCCTATATAAAGTAGAAATAATGTATGTACAGTGTAGTTTCACCTACCGGAATCGGGAAGACTCCAATAAATTGCAGTTTCGTCACAGTTAAACACTTGCTTATACGAATAAGCACCTGACGCAATCGGCAATCGCCTCCGATCTGGGCCGACATTTACATGCCGGGCAGCAACTAATTAATTAGCTTGTTTATTTCGGCTTTTTTCTTAAAGATGTGCTGGTTGCATTCCGACTACCGCTGCATTCTTCGCGGCAATGTATCGGTCCACGGCCCAGAGGGTGGGGCCACTGCTTAAACTATGAAGCTGCCTTTGCCTCAGAAACCGATCAAACCACCCATGACTACCTTTAAATTCCACTTTTGCAACACTTTCATTGCCATCGTCCAGTGCTTTCTGTTTCAGCTTATTAAAAAGACTGACTGATTTCTCCTTAAGTATAAGAAAACTAAATGGAACACCACGCTTTGTACACCCATCAATCCACTCAAGCAATAGACTCTCTATTTTATCCATTATTAAGAGAGACCACTTTGCTACGAGCAGAACCAATAGTAACATCGGCAGCTTTCAAAATTCTCTCTCTCTGCGTTTAAATAGTGCGAATGGTGGATGCAGGCAAGTTCAACGCGCGGACAATGTCCTTACTTTGCTCACCACGATCGTAACGCTTAATTATGTCTAGTTTTACGCTAAGTGTAACACCCTTACGAGCTCTTTTAGGATTTTCCGATACCTTAGAACTCACCTTGCTAACGGATGCACAAAATAAATCGAGATAAAGCACATGTTTAAGCAATGCCGGCTAGAATGCAGTTCCGGGGGAGGAGCTTGGCTGTTACGGCGCGCGCTGCCTTTTTTCGTAACAGTGAAAACACCTTCGGTTAGTGAAAACAGGTAACTAATGTCGGTCTTTCGTAACAGCGAGGTGTGGTAAAGCAAACGTTCGGAAAACGGGGGCCACCTGTATAGGTAAAACTGACTAGGTTGTATTTTTTTTTTGTTTTGGCTCAGGTGTAGTTATAATTCTGTTCTGCAAGATTGTGAAAGACCTAGACACGGAGAATAGACTGATACACTTAGTGGAGAAAATTATAATTACAGAACATTTTATTGGTAGAATGGTTGGTAGCTAGTTGTGGGAAATATTTTTGTTTGCTTATACTAGTGTAGTTCTGGAAATCACTGCCTGAACTTGTGTCAGAGCAGAAAACATAAATGCAACAATAAGAAATAGCTGCAGGAGCACTTGAAGAGTCATATTTTGATTGGTAAGGATAATGACCTCCTGTGATGTGTACTTCTGGTTTTAATGAACAGAAAGACATTGGAGAGAAGTAATTTAAAGTGAAAAGAAGTTAGTTGATATTGTTGCATTGGGTAATTTGCAGTTTACTTACATTCCATCTTGCTCTGAAAGGGATCTGACCAGCAGTAAAGGGCATTAACTTTCTGAAGATATGAATATACATCAGTGTGCGAATCCATTCTTCAATTCATCCTTGATGACTGTTTTATTATCTGGTTCTTTGACATATCAATTCCCTTTTTAAAGTTGGCATTCTAAGACGAATTTAGTTGAAAAGTCACACTTTAATATTTTTTAAATCAGAATCAGGTTCATTGTCACTGACCTTAATTGTGAAATTTCTTGTTTTAATTTGAACCCTCAAAAATTAATGAACAGCATTAAAAGTTACAGTGTTGACCAATGGACCTTGCTAACCTCACCCTCCATAAATTCTTTTTTCCTGTTTTATTTGCACCCAAAGAAGATGCATTCATTTTTTGTCAACTTCGTCAGCTTTGCCTCCAGCTTCCACCCTGCCCTGAAATTTACCTGGTCCTTTTCTGACACCTCCCTCCCGTTTTTCCATTTCTCTATCTCTATTTCTGGAGACAGTTTATCCAATAACATCCTTTATAAACCCACTGATTCTCATAGCTACCTGGACTATACGTCTTCCCACCCTGTCACTGGTAAAAATGTTCTCTCAGTTCCTCCATCTCCACCACATCTGCTCTCGGGATGAAGCTTTTCATTCTAGAACAAATTGATGTCCTCCGTCAAAAATAGGGGCTTTCCTTCCTCCACCAGTAACGCTGCTCTCACCTGCATCTCCTCCATTTCACACAAGTCTGCCTTCATCCCATCCACTGGCCATCCCACCAGGGATAGGGTTCCTCTTGTTCTCACCTACCACCCCACCAGTCTCTGCGTCCAGCATATAATTCTCCGTAACTTCTGTCATCTCCAACAGGATCGTACCAACAAGCACATCTTTCCTTCCCCCTCCACTCCTCACTTTCCACTTTCCACAGGGATCGCTCCCTACATGACTCTCTTGTCCATTCGTCCCTCCCCACTGATCACCCTCCTGGTACTTACCCTTGCAAGCGGAACAAGTGCCACACCTGCTCCAACAACACCTCCCTCACTATCATTCATGGCCCCAAGCAGTCCTTCCGGGTGTGGTGACATTTCACCTGTGAATTTATTGGAGTCACCTACTGTATCCAGTGCTCCCGGTGTGGCCTTCTGTATATCATAAAACCATAAAACATAGGGGCAGAATTAGGCCATTTGGCCCATTGAGTCTGCTCAGCGATTCAATTGTGGCTGATCCTTTTCTCCCCTCCTCAGCCACACTCCCCGGTCTTCTCACTGTAACCTTTAAACCATGTCCAAACAAGAACCTATGAAGCTCTCCCTTAAATACACCCAACGACATGGCTTCCACAGCTGCCTACGTTAACAAGTTCCACAAATTCACCACCTTCTGGCTACATTAATTTCTCCGCATCTCTGTTTTAAATAGACACCCCTCTACATTGAGGCTGTGCCCTCTTGTCCTAGACTGTGCCACCATGGGAAACATCCTTTCCACATCTACTCTGTCTAGGCCTTTCAACATTTGAAAGGTAATAATGAGATTCCCCCCCCCACCCCATCCTTCTAAATTCCAGTAAGTTCAGACCCAGAGCCATTGAATGTTCCTCGTATGATAACCCTTTCATTCCCTGAATCATCCTTGTGAACCTCCTCTGAACCCTCTCCAATGCCAGCACATCTTTTAGATGAGGAGCCCAGAACTGTTCACAATACTCAAGGTGAGGCCTCACCAGTGCCTTATAAAGCCTGAGCATCCCATCCCTGCTCTTGTATTCTAGACCTCTTGAAATGAAGAGGGCATTGCATTTGCCTTCCTCACCACCAACTCAACATGCAAGTTAACCTTTGGGTGTTCTGCGCAAGTACTCCCAAGTCCCTTTGCATCTCAGATTTTTGTATTTTCTCCCCATTTAGAAAATAGTCCACACATTTATTTCTACTACCAAAGTGTGTGACCATGCATTTTCCAACATATTTCATTTACCACTTTCTTGCCCATTCTCCTAATCTAAGTCCTTCTGCATCCTATCTGTTGCCTCAACACTACCTACCCCTCCACCAATCTTCGTATCATCTGCAATCTTGGCAACAATCCATCTATTCCATCTTCTAAATCATTGATATACAGCATAAAAAGAAGCAGTTCCAACACCGACCCCTGTGGAACACCACTAGTCACTGTTAGCTGAACAGAAAAGGATCCTTTTATTCCCACTCACTGCCTCCTGCCAATCAACCAGTGCTCTAATCATGCCAGTAATTTTCCTGTATCACCATGAGCTCTTAACTTGGTAAGCAGCTTCTTGTGTGGCACCTTGTCAAAGGCCTTCTGAAAATCCAAATATACAACATTCACTGCATCCGGTTTATCTATCCTACTTGTAATCTCCTCAAAGAATTCCAACAGGTTCATCAGGGAAGATTTTCCCTCAAGCAAATCATGCTGACTTTGTCCCATTTTGCCCTGTGTCGTCAAGTACTCCATAACCTCATCCTCAACAATTGACTCCAACATCTTCCCAAACACTGAGGTCAGGCTAGCTGATATATAATTTCCTTTCTGATACCCTCCTCTTTTCTTAATGTGGAGTGACATTTTCAATTTTCCAGTCTTCTAGGGCCATGCCGAGTCAAGTGATTTTTGAAAGATAATTACAAAAGCCTCCATAATCTCCACTGCTACCTCTTTCAGAACCCAGGGGTGCAGTTCATCTGGCCTAGGTGACTTGTGTACCCTGAGGTCTTTCAGCTTTTTGTGCACTTTCTCCCATGTAATAGTAACAGCACCCACTTCTCTTCCCCCTCACCCTTCAACACCTGGCACACTGCTAGGGTGTTCCACAATGAAGACTGATGCAAAGTACTCACTTAGTTCATGCCATCTCCTTGGCCCACAATTATTATTTCTCTGGTCTCATTTTCTGGCAGTCCTATATCCACGTTCATCTCTCTTTTATTTTTAACATATTTGAAAAAGCATTTACTATCCACTTTGTTATTGTTTGCTAGCTTGCTTACATATTTCATCTTTTCCCTCCTAATGGTTCCTTTAGTTGTTTTCTTTAGGTTTTTAAAAGCTTCCTAATCCTCGTTCTTCCCACTAATTTATACTTTGTATGCCCTCTCTTTTGCTTTTACATTTGCTTTGACTTGCATTGTCAGCCACAGTTGTACTACTTTGCCATTTGAGTATTTTTTCGTTTTTGGAATACATCTGTTTTGCACCTTCCTCATTTTCCCCAGAAAGTCAAGCCATTGCTGCTCTTCTGTCATCCCTGCCAGCATCTCCTTCCAATTTACTTTAGCCAACTCCTCTCTCATACCGCTGTAATTTCCTTTACTCCTCTGGAGTATTGCCACACTAGACTTTACATTTTCCATTTCAGATTTCAAGTTGAACTCAGTCGCATTGTGATCACTGCCTCCTGAGGGTTCCTTTACCTTAAGGTCCCTAATCATATCCAGTTCATAACTTATAACACCCAATCCATAACTTATAACACCCAATCCATAACTTATAACACCCAATCCAATATAGCTGATGCCCTAGTGGGCTCAATGACAAACTGCTTTAAAAAGCCATCTTGTAGGCATTCAACAAATTCACTGTCTTGAGATCCATTACCAACCTGATTTTCCCAATCTACCTGCATGCTGAAATCTTCCATGACTAACATAACAGTGCCTTTTGACACACCTTTTCTATTTCCTGCTGTAATGTGTGTTCCACATCCCAGCTACTATTGGGAGGCCTCTATATAACTGCCATCCAGGTCCTTTTACCTTTGCTTAACTCAACCCACAAGGATTCAACATCTTCTGATCCTATGTCATATCTTTCCACTGATTTGTTGCTGTTCTTTACCAGAAGAGCTACACTTTCCCCTCTGCCTACCTTCTTATCCCTCCGATACAATGTGTAACCTTGGACTTTCAGCATCCAACTACAA
Organism: Mobula birostris; assembly: GCF_030028105.1. Taxonomy (NCBI): domain Eukaryota; kingdom Metazoa; phylum Chordata; class Chondrichthyes; order Myliobatiformes; family Myliobatidae; genus Mobula; species Mobula birostris. The sequence goes on along the minus strand of NC_092372.1, from coordinate 60,654,125 downwards.
CTGTCCTTCAGCCACGATTCAGTGATGGCCACAACATCATACCTTACAATCTGTAATAGTGCAATATGATCATCCACCCTATTTCTTGTACACTGTGCATTGAGATCTAAACACTTTGAATGCTGTATTTGCTACTGTTTTTGAGTCTGCTTCTCTAATGCACTGATACTTATTCTGCTGACTGCAATTTTGTCCTGTCATCTGCCTGCCCTTCCTGACAGTCTGACTGCATGTTGTGTTTTTATACCATCCGTCCCATTGAGTTTCTTGACTCTGGTTCCCACCCTCCTGCCAAATTAGTTTGAACCCTCCCCAACAGCTGTAGCAAAACTGCTCATGAGAATATTGGTTCCCCTCAGGTTCAGATGCAACCCACCGCTCTTGTACACGTCATACTTCCCCCTGAAGAGAACCTGCCCCCTACACCAGCTTCTCAGCCACGCGTTAGTTTGCCAAATCATCCTGTTTCTACCTTCACTGGTGCGTGGCACAGGCAGCAATCCAGAAATTATTACCCTGCAGTTCCTACTTCTCAGCTTTCTGCCTAGCTCTCTAAATTCTCTTTTCAGGATCTCTCTGCTTTTCCTTCCCTTGTCATTGGTACCAATAAGTATCAAGACTGCTGGCTGCTCTCCCTCCCCCTCCAAAATGCTGTGGTTACAATCCAAGAGGTCCTTGACTCTGGCATCTGAGAGGCAATATACCATTCAGGTGTCCCGTTCACATCCACAGAATCTCCTGTCTGTTCCCTCACTATTGAGTCCCTTATCACTACCACTCCCCTTTCTCCCTCTTTCCCTTCTGCACCACGGACCCATGCTCAGTACCAGTAATCAGGTGTTTGTGGCATTCCCCTTGGAGGTCATCCCACACAACAGTATCCAAAATGGTGTACTTATTATTAAGGGGAATGGCCAGTGCCTTTTCACATTACTATTTCTCCATATCGGTGAGACCCAACATAGATTGGGAGAACGCTTCACCAAGCTCCTATGTTCCATTTCGCCAGAAAAAGCAGGATCTCCCAGTAGCCACCAACTTTAATTCTATTTCCCATTCCCATTCTGACATGTCAGTCCATGGCCTGCTCTACTGTCGCGATGAGGCCACAGTCAGGCTGGAGGAGGAACACCTTGTATTCTGTCTAGGTAGCTTCCAATCTGATGGCATGAACATTGATTTCTCGAACTTCCAGTAACTGCCCTTACCCTTCTCCTTCATCATTACCCATTCCCCTCTCTCACCATATCTCCTTAAATGCCCATCACCTCCCTCTGGTGCTCCTCTGCCTTCCTTTTCTTTCATGGCCTTCTGTCTTCCCCTATCAGATTCCCCCTTCTCCAGCCCTTCATCACTTTCACCAATTGACTTACCAGCTCTTTACTTCACCCTTTCCCCTCGCCCTGTTTCACCTATCACCTACTACCTTGTTCTTCTCCTCCCCCCACCTTCTTGTCTCTCTTTTTACAGTCCTGATGAAGGGTCTCAGCCCAAAACATCAACTGTTGGCTCTTTTCCATAGATGCTGCCTGCCCTGCTGAGTTTTGTGTGTATTACTTTGATTTCCAGCATCTGCAGGTTTTTTTTTTCTTGACATTCATTTGTATCTGCTAGATTCTCCTATTTCAAAGTGAAGGGCTCAAAATAATGTTAAGATTTGCCAAGCTGAGGTAATAAGGCATGATTTATAAATATAATTAGGGGAATTGTCCAGAAATACTAGCCCTTGTTTTCAAGAGTAACCATAAGGCATTCAACACTTCAGCCTCTTTTAGGATTTGGTTGAAATTATGGTTATCCTGATACCTAACTCAAACCAATTTTTATGTTCTATTTCCCTTGCGACTTGACATGGTTCCTCTGGGGCTTTGTTTTTGTGCAGCAGAACTTGCTAGCTTCATCTTTGTTAGTCTTTATAATGATTTTTGTTTATTTTTAAAGCAAATATCTTTAAACCTCCATGTTCACAACCTGTCATTGTTCTTGGCGTGGAGTGAATACCTTCACACTTGCCTGTTCAGTTTCTAGATCCTGTGATCAAATTCTTGCTCTAAGTCTTGCTTCTACCACCCTCCTTAAATTCTCAGAATTTTTATGTTGTTAGCAAACTTGTTCCTGTGCAATAGTTATGGTGAAGATTGGTTTGGAAGAACTCCTCACCTCTTGCTGTCTGCATCACCCCCATTGATGCAACACCCAGTGGCCTCTCTGATCGAAGTATTTATAGCCTTTTGGATAGAAAATTCCCAAGACTTTAAATCCGTTTCCCATGTATACAGATTTGTATGATAGTAGCCATTATTTTATTTATTCATCCCTGCCATAAGGATGTAGGATGCAAGGTTAGTCACTATTATAGCTCATCATTAGTTTTCTCTGAACAGAGAGGCTTTGTTACACCATGAGATATAGGAGCCAAATTAGGCCATTTGGCCCATTAAGTCTGAACTGCCATTTCATCACGGCTGATCTAATTTTCCTCTCAGCCCCATCTCCTGCCTTCTTCCTGTAGCCCTTCATGGCCTTACCAATCAAGAATCTATCGACCTCTGCCCTAAATATACATAAAGACAGCCTCCACAGCTGCCTGTGGCAAAGAATTCCAGAGACTTGCCACTCTCTGGCTAAAGAAATTTTTCCTTATCTCCATTTTAAAAGGATGCTCCCCTATTCTGAAGCTGTTTTCTAGTCATAGACTCTCCCACCATAAGAAATGTCCTCTCCACATCCACTCTATCATGGCCTTTCACCATTGGATAGGTTTTCAGTGAGGTCACCCCTCATTCTAGTCAATACAGGCCCAGAGCCATCAAATGCTCTGTAGCCTCTCTACATTCTCAAAATGATCTGCTCTTCCATTTATCTTCATATTGTCTGCAAACTTTGCAACAAAGCCACAAATTCTATCATCCAAATCATTGACATATAACATAAAAAGAATTGGTCCCAACATAGACCCCTGTGGAACACCACTAGTCACTGCCAGCCAACCAGAAAAGTCCCCCTTTATTCCCATTCTTTGCCTCCTGCTTTATCCATGCTAGAATCTTTTGTGTAATACTATGGGCTCATAGCTTGTTAATCAGCCTCATGTGGCACCTTGTCAAAGGCCTTCTGATTGGAAAAGAACACTGGCATGCATGATGGCAGAGCAGCAATGTATGGAATTTTTGGGAGCAATTCAGAAAGCACAGGATATATACATCCCAGAGAGAAAGTAGTATTCTGAAGGCAGGATGACATAACCATGGCTAATAAGAGAAGACAAAGCCAATATAAAAGTCAAAGAGAGGACATATAATAAAGCAAAAATTAGTGGGAAATTAGAGGACTGGGATACTTTTAAAAACCAACAGAAGGCAACTAAAAGGTCATAAAGAAGGAAAAGGTGGAATACAAAGGCAAGCAAGCCAATAATATTAAACAGGATACCAAAAGTTTCTTCAGATACACAAAGTGTAAAGGAGAGGCAAGAGTGGATATTGGACCACTGGAAAACGATGCTGGAGAGGTAGTAATGGGAGAGGGGAAACAAGGAAATGACAGCTGAACTGAATGAATGTTTTGCATCAGTCTTCACTGTGGAAGACGCTAGCAGTATGGTGGAAGTTCCAGGTGTCAGGGGTCATAAAGTATGTGAAGTTATCATTATTGGAGAGAAGGTTTAAGGGAAACTGAAAGGTCAAAAGGCAGATAAAGTCACCTGGATCATATGGTGTACACCCCAGGGTTCTAAAAGAGTGGCTGTGGAGGCATTAGTAATGATCTTACAAGAATCACTAGATTCTGGAATGGTTCCATGAGACTGGAAAAATGCAAATGTCTCCTTAACTCTTTACCCTTTACCCTTGCAGTTCCTTAGCTCTATCCACAATGATTCAGCACCACCTGTTCCTATGTCACCTCTTTCTAATGATTTAGATTTCATTTTTTACTAATAGCAATGCTGTTCCCTCTGCATTCCTGCCTGTCCTTTTGATACAATGTGTATCCTTTGACATTAAGCTCCCAGGTCTTTCAGTCATGATTCAGTGATGCCTACAAAATCATACATGCCAATATGCAACTGTGCTACATGTTCATCTACCTTATTCCGCATACTGTGCGCATTCAAATATAACAGTTTCAGTCCTGCATTCACTCTTTTCGATTTTGTCTGCCTTTTACATTGCAACTCATCCTGTTGAATTTTGCCCTTTCAATAGTGTCTCCTCACTACACGTTGCCCCTGTTTTTACACCAGCTACCTTGTCTCATATTGAAATATATGTAGGCCAGGACTCTTGTCGCACTGTGCTCAGCCTTTTGATTTCTAACTCTGTCTGAGGTCCTACAAACATCTGCCTCTATAAGCTTTCCACTTACTGTTCTGGCACTCTGGTTCCCACCCCCTGCAACTCTAGTTTAAATCCCACTGTGCAGCACTAACCAACCTTCCCACAAGGATATTAGTCCCCCTCCAGTTCAGGTGCAAACTGTCCCGTCTGTACGGGTCCCCCCTTCCCTAGAACAGAGTCCAATAATCCAAAAATCTTACGACCTCCCTCCTACACCAACTCCTTAGCCACGTTTTAAACTATGCAATCTTCCTAGTTCAAGCCTTACTAGCAACCCTGAGATCACAACCCTGGAGGTCCTGCCCATTAATTTAGCACCTAACTCACCGAACTCCCTATGCAGAACCTCATCACTCATCTATCCTTGTCATTGGTAAAAGTAACCAATTTCCATCCCTCAAGGCATTAGTAAATCCGATAGACAACAGCAGTTAAGAAAGGTGGCACAGTGGCGAAGAGGTTAACATAACGCTGTTACAGAGCCGGTGACCCCTGTTCAGGTCTGCTACTGTTTGTAAGTACATTCTCCGCGAGATTACCTGGATTTCCTCTGGGTGCTCTGGTTTTCTCACACATTCCAAAGATGTAGAGGTTAGTAAGTTAATTGGTCACTTGGCTGTAATTGGGTGGCGTGGGCTCATTGGACTGGAAGGGCAGTTTACTGTGCTGTATTTCTACATTTTTTAAAAAGAAGGTGTAGCAGATAATTCTAACATCAGTTTTTTAGTCCAGATATTTATTTAATTACTTAATTTCTGCAGCTATCTATATGGGATTTGGGCTTGTATTTCCAGATAATTAGTCCGTGGATTAATGATTAAACATCATAACCACTGCTTTTGTAGACTTGTGATACAAACATAGATTTAAGGCAATGAATGTAAAACCTTTGGTTGATCGACTAGAAGATCAAAATTCCCATCTTTGGCCAGTGGGTCACTTTAAAGCAGAGTAGGTCAGATTAAAGTGTTGATAATCTTTTCTCCAACCCCCCAACCCCCATTTCAAAAACTTCTCTGACCCAACATTCCCATCATATCTAGTTGGTTCATCAGCCCCATTATATCTCGCTACATCCCCACCACTGCATCCAGTCTTAGGCTAATAGCTGTCCCCATAAAAAGAGTACATCATTTGCAGAAACAGCAGAAATACGATCTGTTGTTTCCAAAAACCATGGAAGGATGAGGGTGCTTTAAGGGCTGCTAAGCATAGAAAACTGGTCCAGTTATTGGAGATTGTTCTCTATTATCATTTAATAATATGTGTGTCAAGGTTATCTTAAATACCAATTAAGATGCTTAAGCAGTAGCTATATTTCAACAGAAAGTGAAATGAAAACTTCACTCATGAATGTTGGCATGCTTGTTGCAGTTCACGTGCCACCCACATATGTTGGCTACTACTGCACTGTGGAGTCTGGCAAATGTGAATCTGATTTAAGAGTATATTTTTAGAACAATGAATTAATAGCCCACCTGTTTATAACGTGAATTTTTTGGATGAGTTTACTGACATTAGTGTGCTACCGGAAGGATATATGGAAACATTCAATCAGCAGTCGGCCTACTGCCAACCTGTTAGACAGAAAGTAAAGTAACCTGCCAATTCTTCAGTGTGTGGGTTTCTAAGTCCAACCTGCATCTTGAGTTTTAAATTAAAGCCAGTCACTTCTGGAAAAGTGTTCCAATTTTGAGGAATTGTTGCACGTAAGATTAAACATCAAACACTTTTAAAAATAGCCTTTGCTTTCCAAATATGGATTCAGTTTGGACTGAGCTTACTTTTTAATTGTATTTGTTAAGTGTTCAAATATATTTCCCATTTCTCTTAAGTTTTTATCAAACTTTTGATGTTTTGCTCACAGAATTTTTAGAAAGCAGGTAGACTCCTTAAGATTTCTGTGCCATTCATTAACATGAGACTTAGGAACAGACTTATGCCATTCATCCCATGGAGTCTGCTCCGCCATTTGATTGTGACTGATGTATTTTCCCCCCTCAACACCATTCTCCTGCCTTCTTCCTGTAACTTTTGTTGGCCTTACTCTGCTTTAAATATACCCAGTGGCTTGGCCTCTATAGTCAACTGTGGCAATGAATTCTACAGATTCACTACCATTTGGCTAAAGAGATTTCACCCCATCTCTGTTCTAAAGGGAAGTCCGTCTATTCTGAGGTTGTGTCTTCTGGTCTTAGACTCATCCACTAATGGAAACATCCTCTGCACGTCCACTCTTATCTAAACTGTCAATATTCGGTGGGTTTCAATGAGGTTGCCCCCCCACCCCCATTTAAAATATAGGCATTGGAAAAGTACTTTGTTAGCTATGAAGTGTTTTTAGCTTTATTGAGAACATGAAAGGCAAAATACAAGTGTTTTCTTTTTAGAAGAGGCTCTCTAATGGATTGGCAATGGGACTTTAAATTTTGGTTGACAAATTAATAAGATAATATGCAAAAATATTGCTGGTTTCATCAGTTGTCAGGTTATCTTAATGTTGAGTCATGAACAAGATTGCCACGGTAGTATTTTGTATAAAGCTACAGTGGTTTTGTATAAAGCAAAATTTAGAAAATGATCCAAATTTTTATAATGGGATCTTTTGATTTAGAATAATTTATTCTTAGCAGAAATGGGAAATTAGCTTCAATGGGTTAATGCTTCTGTTTAAGCTCACAAGAATGCTCCCCTCCTCTTTTAATTGCTCTCATCAACATATTCATATAACTGACCTTAAAGCCCATACATTTTTATTTTTTGCCATAACTTATCCTTATAATAATGGCCCATGTCCTAATCGCTGTAACTGAAGTTAGTTGAGAATTTCCTGTTTCAGTATAGTTATTGTGTATTTGTTTCAAAGGTTTTTGCAAAGTTTCTGCAGACAGTTGCTATACAACTCCATGAAAACCAGATGCTTGTGTTCTCAGATCAAACCACACCTTGTTTCAATCTTTATTCGTTACTTAAATAACTAATATTACCAATCAGACATTTGGTAGATCAGGTGGATAGGGTTGTGAAGATGTTTCACTTGCTTGCCTTTCTTGACAGGGGTATTGAGTATGTGAATTGTGGTGTTGTTGCAGCTGCACTAAAGATTAGTTAGACCACGCATGAAATATTGTCTTGATCAGCATGGATGAGTCAGGCCAGAGAGCAGTTTTCCATGCTAAATGACTCTTACACTGATACCTTGCTTGAACATAAGCATATTCTATTCATCTTTGCTTTATGTTTTAAATAACAAAGATATTTATCCCATCTACTCTGCTCCTATATCGCCATAAAGTTTATCACATGAAAATATTTATACAAATCGTTTTTAAAAAGTTCCTATGAATCTGTTCTTCCCACCACTTTTCAAGATCATTATAATAGAAATAAATATCTTTTTATTTACCTTTGCCAGTTGTTTTAGAATACAGAACAGTACAGCACAGGAGCAAACTTCTGGTCCACAAAGTCTATGCCTTGCATGATACCAAAATAAGCTAATTCCTTCTGTCTGCATAAGGTCCATATCCCTTTATCCCCTGCATGTTCATGGCTGTTAAATGCCATGCTCATATCTGCTTCCTGCCAGTGCATTCTATTATATACAGTGCCTATTAAAAAGTATTTACCCCCTTGAAAGTTTTCCTGTTTTATTGTTTTACACCATTGAATCAGTGAGTTTAATTTGGCTTTTTTTACACTGATCAACAGAAAAAGACTTTTGTGTCAAAGTGAAAACAGATCTCTACAAAGTGATCTAAATTAATTACAAACATAAAACACAAAATAATTGATTGCATAAGTATTCACCATCTTTAATATGATACACCAAATCAACACTGGTGCAGCCAATTAGTTTTAGAAGTCACATAATAAGTGTGCAGTCAAGTTCTTTCAATTAAATGTAGTAAAAGGACACCTGTGTCTGGAAGGTCCAGCTGCTGGTGAGTCAGTATGCTGGTAAAAACTACACCATGAAGAAAAAAGAACACACAATCAACTCCACGAGAAGGTTATTGAAAAGCACAGGACAGGAGATGGATACGAGAAAATTTCCAAGTCACTGAATATTCCTTGGAGTATCATTAAGTTAATCATCAAGAAATGGAGAGAATATGGCACAGCTGTAAATCTGCCTAGAGCAGGTGTCCTCAAAACCTGAGTGACTGTACAAGAAGAAGACCAGTGAGGGAGGCCACTATGACAACTCTATGAGTTATAAGCTTTAGCGGCTGAAATGGGAGAGACTACGCATAAAACAGCTGTTGCCCAGGTGCTTCACCAGTTGCAGCTTTATGGGAGAGTAGCAAAAAGAAAGCTACTGTTGGGGGGAAAAAACTCACATGAATTCTCAGCTGGAGTTTACCAGAAGGCATGTGGGAGACTCTGAAGTCTGCTGGAAAAAAGTTCTATGACCTAATGAAACCAAAATAGAGCTTTTTGGTTATTAGACTTAATGCTATGTTTGGAGTACCTCATCAAAAACACCAGCCCTACCGTGAAGCATGGTGGCGGCTGCATCATTGTGTGGGGATACTTCACTGCAACAGGCCATGGAAGGCTTGTGAAGGTAGAGGGTAAAAATGCAGCAAAATGCAGGGAAATTATGGAGGATAACCTGATGCAGTCTTAGAGAACTGCAACTTGGGAGAAGATTTGTTTTCCAGCAAGATAATGACCCCAAGCATAAAACCATTACACAGGAATGGCTTAGAAACAACAAAGTTAATGTCTGGAGTGGGCAAGAAAGAGTCTAGACCTCAATCCAATTGAGAATTTGTGGCTGGACTTGAAAAGGGCTGTTCCCTTACTATCCTCATGAAATCTGACAGCTTGAGCAGTTTTGTAAAGAAAAATGGAGAAAAATTGCAATGTCCAGATGTGCAAAGTTGATAGATACCTATGCATACAGACTCAAGACTGTAATTGCCACCAAAGGTGTATCTACTAAATACTGACTTGAATGGGTAAAATACTTACGCAAACTATTGTTTTATATTCATAATTAATTTAGATCACTTTGTTGAGATCTGTTTTCACCTTGACACAGAAGAGTCTTTTTCTGTTGATCAGAGTTTTAAAAAAAAGCCAAATTAAATCCACTGTGATTCATAGGGGGTGGGTGCATACTTTTTATAGGCACTGTATTTTTAAAAAAAAACTGCCCTCTTCAAAGTCAGAGTTGAGTTTATTGTTATATGCACAAGTGCAGTAACTGTGCATGTAAAAAAAATCAGAAATAAAATGAAATAAAAATAATGAAAAATTTCTAAATATCAAAAAAAATTATAAAGTTGTAAACAGTAAAATACTAAATCAAATCAATATTTGGTATGACACCCTTTGCCTTTAAAACTGCCTTAATTCTCTTGGGTACGCTGTTGTGCAGTTTTGTGAGAAAATTGGATAGTAGGTTGTTCCAAGCATCTTGGAGAACTTGTCACAGTTCTTCTACAGAATTTGTCTGTCTCACTAGCTTGAGTCTCTCCAGGTAATCCCAGGCAGCCTCGATGATGTCTTTATGACCTTGGCTGTGTGTTTGAGTTCATTGTCTTGCTGCAGAATGAAGTTGGGACTGATCAGGTGTCTTCCTGATGATAATGCTTCATGGATGAGAATCCACTTATACCTCTCAGAATTGAGGATTCCATTAATTCTGACCAGGTCACCAACTCCATTTGCAAAAGTGCAGCCCCAAACCTGCAGGGAACCTCCTGCATCCTTCACTGTTGGCTGCAGACAATTGTCTATGTCACGCTCTCCTGCTCTTCTATGGACGTGCTGCCTCCTGTTTGAGCCAAGTCAGAAGTAGTCTTCATGGAAGAGTTGCTGCCAAAAAGCCCTTCTTCTCAAGTGGAAACAAAGCCAAGAGACTGACCTATGCACAAAAACACAAGGGCTGGGGTTCTTAACAATGGCAGCAAGTGCTTTGGACTGACAAGTCAAATTTTGAAAGGTTTGGCTCAAACAGGAGGCAGTTGGTTCATAGAAGAGCTGGAGTGTGTTACATGGATGAGTATCTGCAGTCAACAGTGAAGCACAGCATTCTGTACTCTTTCCAAACCACATCTATCCTGTAATGAGGCAACTAGAACTGCACATTATAGTCCAAATGTGACCTAACCAACGTTTTATGCAGCTGCAACATTGTGTCCTGACTTTTATATTCAATGTTTGAATTGGTGAAGGAATGATGGCAAGCATTTTGTATGTCACCTTTACCACACTTTCATATAGCTGTGGGACCTCCTTCTGTACACCCAAAATTTTTAACTCATTTGTATGTGATTGTTGATCTTTATGCCAATGAAAATGGTTTATCTGTTTTTATTTTTATAATCCCTTGTTCAAGTGGCAGTCCTGCTTAAAGAGAAATAGTAGTGTCACCATGACGCTATTCATGTTGCCTCTGCCCATTTAATTTAAATGGTTTCAATTTTGCCACCAATCCTTGCTTTTATTTTCTTGAGTTAAAATTGAAGATTAGAATAATGTGGTGATTTGACCGTTGTAAGAAGACATTGAAAAATGAGCTCAAAGATTTATTATAACTATATAGGAAGGCAGGTTAACAAGAAATTGAACTTCAGAAGTAAGACTGGGGAATTAGGAGTGAGCTAACAACAAAATTTGGTCATGTTAGAAAATTTTAAATGGTTCAAGTTGCAAAACCAGCTGTGAAAACGGAGAATCAAAAGATAATTCCAGCTGCCCACCAGTGCCCACCAGTTCACGACATACTTAATTTTTGTCATGGATTTAGTTCAAATGTTATCAGTTGCATTATAAATCAGATAGCACACATGAATTGGAGAAATGTTGGGTATCATGAGTTATACTATTTAACATATAAATATCCTTAACCACCGAAAGCATGTCTGCCAGAGCACTCGTCAGATTTCAAGACAATTGCAGCAGCGTTGGTGCATTCACAAAAACGGACTTTAAATGTGCTCTTTTGGTTGGATTTGTTCATGAAAGGGAAGTTACTAATCTACCATGGTATTGAATCCCTTGAACTGATATTTTAAGGATGGTGCTGCCGTTGTTGATGTGAAATTAAATTTTGCCATTTTATCCAGTTTTTTTTTTGCATTTATGTTTTGCATGGTATGATACAGTACACGTTTGACAAGTGGTTTGCTCTTATGATTTTTAGTGGACCTCCAGCATATAACAGCCGGACTGCTCCTCCATTTGGTTATCCGACCAATGGTAAGTACATTCCGTAGCTTTGTATTACAACATGTAGAGACATCTGAAAGAAAGATGCTTCTGGACACTTGAAACAATGCTTTCAAAGATTTTACAATGGAACTTAAGATGGTTGGAACTCCAGCAACATTTTGTACTACTTTTGTGGTGTATGAATATCATTGAAATTACTCAGCTAGTGTTGGATCAAGTTTTCTTGGGTTGTGTTACTCTGTATAATTGAAGTGCTGCCAGTGCACCATTAAGCAGGGACTTTGAAAAGTATGACCCAGCAGAAACGTAGAACTGAAGTATTACCAATTCAGGACTTGTGGTGCTTCCCATTCCTGCTGGCCTACATTGTATATGTAACTGATTTGAAAGATTTGGCAAACTTGTACAATATAGTTTGTAAAGGATACATGCTATAACTGCATTACATGGATGGCAGAAGCATTGCCTATTTAATACGATATGTGTCACTTAACGTCCACGATATGTTCTGTGAAATCGGACGTTATGTGATTTGGACGCTGTGCGAACACCATATTATATACTTAGCAAACCTATATGGAGTACTGTAGTGTACCTGTGTTGACTAAATCCATGTCATTAGCAATTTCTCCATATCTGATATAGGTCCCTCTCGCATTTTTGTGAGCCTTGTAGTTTTCAGTGAAGCCGATCCTTTAACAGCTTCGAGAATTTTTTCTTTGTTTTTCAAGATCGTCGTGATTGTCAAGTGCGACATGCCTAAATCCCGAGCAATAGCATTCGCTGGTTTCCACCTTCATATTGTCTAATAACCTTTTGTTTCACTTCTAAATCAATACTGTTCCTTTGCCTTTTGCTGCTGCAATCACTAGGAGTGGTTTTGCTGCGTTTGGAAGCCATGATGCACTTTACGGTAGTATTTTCCAAAGAAAATTAAACAGATAACGCTACTACACTCAAGAGACGTGCAATACATTGATTGGTTACATCCGCTATGTCACGTTCTCTGATCAGGACTACGGAAGTATATGCGATCGGACGTTGCCCGAATGGACGTTAAGCAGCACACTCCTGTATTTAGTACTAGCTGCCACCCAAGCAGGCTGTACTCCTCTTCTGAGATTTTTGCTACAAGTACATTTATCCTGGCAGGCTTGGAGTTGCCTTCATGCTCCTGATTTGTACCTTAGTGGCAAGGCTTTAAGTAGTTAAGTATAGCAGAATGTGGTTGTCTAGTTTCCTGGTTTGTGGTGGCCCCAGAATGTTGGCAGTAATTCTATTGAACGTCAAAGGGAGATGCTTAGATTGTCGTTGGAAATGGTCATTGACTAGGACTTGAGTGAAAATTATGTTAATTTCCAACAAATCTTAAGCATGAATATTCAAGCCTTGATGCATTTTCTAATACAAGAAATTCTACAGATGCTGGAAGCCCAAAACAACAGACACAAAATGCTGGAGAAACTTAGCAGGTCAGGCAGCATCTTTGGGAATGAATAAACAGTTGATTTTTCAGGCCAAGGCCCTTCATCAGGACTGGAAAGGAAGGGGTAAGGAGCCAGAATAAAGAAAGTGGGGGAAGGGGAAGGAGGACGAGCTAGAAGGTGATAGGTGAAACCAAGTGAGTGGGAAAGGTGGCTTGAGAAAAAGAAATCTGATAGGAGAGGAGAGTGGACCATAAGAGTATGGGAAGAAGGAAGTTCACCAGGGGAAGTGATAGGCAGGTGGGGAGAAGTGGTAAGAAGCCAGAGTGGGGAATAGAAGAAGAGAGCAGGGGAGGGTGATTTTTTTTTGTACTGGAAGGAGAAATCAATGTGCATGCCATCAGGTTGGAGGCTACCTATATGGAATGTGAGGTGTTGCTTCTCCACCCTGAAAGTGAACAGGAATGGGGAGAGGAATTAAAATGACTGGTCATTTTGGTGGATAGAGCGGAGGTGCTCGACAAAGCGGTCCTTAAATTTATGTCTCATCTCACCAATATAGAGGAGGCTGCGTTGGAGCACCTGATACAACAGCTGACAGGTAACAGATTTGCAGGTGCAAGGTTGACTCACCTGCAAGGACTGTTTGGCACCCTGAATAGAGGTAAATGGGCAAGGGTAACATATCAGTCGCTTGCAGGGGTATATGCCAGGGGAAGGATTAGTGGGGAGGGACAATGGACAAGGAAATCATGAAGGGAGCGATCCGTACAGAAAGCAGTGAGTGGGAGGAAGTTAACGATGTGTTTGGTGGTTGGCTTCCGTTGAAGATGGTGGAAGTTGTGGAGATGGATGTGTTGAATGTGGGGGTGGTAGGTGAGGACCAAAGGAAATCTATCCCTATTATGGCATTGGGAAGATGGTGTGAGCGCGGACATCCGGGAAATAGAGGAACTGTAGGTATGGGCAGCATCAATGATGGAGGAAAGGGAAACTCCATTCTTTAAAGACGTCCTGGAAAGGAAAGCATCATCCTTGGAACAGATGTGATGGAGACGAAGGAATTGAGAAAAGGAAATAGTATTTTTGCAGGAGACGGTGAGAAGAGGTATAGTCAAGATGACCATGGAAATCGGTATTATCTAAAGATCTGTGCCCACATTGCTGTCCTTGTGCTGAAAGAACAATTATTACTAAAGCAGTAGAAGATTTGACTTTAGAACAACTGGCCCAAAGAACTCCTTGTAGTGATAATCTGTAATGGAAGTGATTGGATTGTTTCATTGCGCTAGATGATACTTGAGATAGTGGAGAGTCTTTAACTACTTGTTGAATTTTGTGAAGTAATCTGATTCAATAATTCTTGTGTCAAGGGCAATCAATGTTGTCTGTCTTCAGGAAGCCATCTTTTTTAATGTGTGTTTGGACAATATTGTGATAACGTCTGGAGGCAAGTGGTCCTAATGAACTCAAAATTGTTGACGAAGTTGTCAGTAATTAAGAGCTGCTTCCCTGTCACAAACAGTTCGTGTCATTTTGCTGATTGTTCCAAGTTAACCTTTGAGATTGTGTTTAGTTAAATTGGGCCCTTTCTGATCTTGTGAACTGGAAGCACCTGGATATTTTGTTTCATCTTGTCGAACAGAGGTATGTTGATGGGTAAAATACTAAAAAGTGGTTGAGTCATGAACCTATTGAATCACTAGCCTATTGATGCAGCGATTTTGCTTGAATCTGCTGTAGCAGCTTGGAATTTATATACAAGTAATTAAATTAAACTGGACTAAAAATGTTTTATATAGATGGCCATGAAACTGTGGGAATATTTTTTTAAAAATTTGATTCACTGGGATTTTCCAGGGAAAGAAATCCCTATTTTTGCTGATTCTGATATATATATATATATAGTAATTAAATCTTCCCAGTCTTTTAAAATGCTTATAATAAAGAGCAGTTAGTGGCCTAACTGGGACATCCACATTCTGTAGTTGAACTGTAGCAGCTTTCCTAGAAACATGCAACTAATCTTTAAAACCACAGTCTACAGTTGTCTAAAAGCTCTGATATGTTTTGTGCTCTTAATGTGGAGTGCATTAAATTAGTTGAAAACAGAATTGAAATCCAACTTAGCAAAATTGGGTCAGAGAAGTGGATCATTGCTTTGCACACCTGGCATAATTATCTGCAGTTTCCTCAGTCATGCTGTTATCACTGAGTGGTGCCCATTAATGACGGAGATGCTGCTAATATTGTCTCTCTGTTCAATTGTACTTCACTATTTGCAACTGGATATGGGGCTTGGTCATAATGATACCATGTTGCTTCTGTAGTTTAGTGGTAGTTTCAAGGGCTCAGACCTTTTTGGTATGTTTGATGCTACTTTTGTACCTCATTTAAACTAGTTATTTCTGGTATTTTTTCTAGGAATGAATGCAGAAGGAAGAAGGGTTGTTGCATGATGAGTAGGGAATGGTTTAAGGAAGTCATCATCATGTTTTGCCTTCTCTATGAATGAAATAATGGGAGGAGAATGACAAAGTCAAGGGAGTGGCTGAAGCTGAATTAAGAGTATAAATTCATTGCTACATATCTTCCTTGAATCATGGCTTTCATTTAATGGACCAAAATGAAAGGAAATTGAAGTAACAATATGAAAAGTTGTTGGGTCCAGGGATTAAGGAGAAACAGTGAAAATGTCACTGAGAAAAAACAGTTTTATATTTGAGTGGTTTGGAGAGAATTTGGATAATAAATGAGAAGCAAGCTTGTTGGCACAAAGAATATCAAAAGGAGAAGAAAATACCATATACATTAAGATTATGGATCAAGTTATAATTTGGTGTCGAGCCACATCACCATGTTGATTGTCCAGGCTGGACAAATAATAGAACGTATTATCATGTAGGAGTGCTTATTGATAACTGAAAGTGGTCAGTGTTAATCAATAGGTGGATTTTTTGTCATTGTTTGGCTTAATGGTATGAAACCTGTAGTTTGTGTGTTATCTGGAGGACTTCCAGTCTACTCCTTCCAGACATGGAGCCACCACTTATGATGGGCTTGTCCTATTGATAATGCAGGCTTTACCCATGGATAGTAATAAAATTCTGTAACTGTGGCTGAAAGATATGATTCTGAGGATGAGCATGCCAAGTTATTGCTTGTCTAATCTGTGGGACAGCTCTCTGACCTTTGGTATTAAAACAATGTTTTTTAATCACAGTCTGGTAATATATCACTTTCCTGATATTTTTATTATTCCATTATTTAATTAAATTCCCTGGGAAATCTTGGAAATATTTAAACCAATGTCTTGAGATCATTTAGTCATAAATAAGCTTTTCTTAAAATAGACTAGGCATTTTTTAAAATATCATGCTGAGCAATTATGATAGGATTATTCATTTGAAAAACATTAATGTGATGGTGACAAACATTTTCATTCAACTAAATTGCTGCTGACTGTGGCATTATTACTGGTAGTGCACAAGAATACAAGCTATTATGAAGGGGCATAATAACCAACACAACAAAAAAAAACTTAGAAAATTGGAGCTGCTTTCACTGGAACCAAGTAGAGTAGAAAGTGACTTGAAAATATTGTGGATAGAAATCCACAGTGTCTTTGCAGTGTCTTTATAGGTCTGGAACAAGCAGTCACGATTTTTAAAAAAAAATTAGGAGATGTATATGGATTTAAGAAGAGAGCTTCCATAGGAAAATTAGGACAAGCAATGTGGAGAATGAACATGCAAATAATTTGGTCTTGATGATCTCTTTCTGTTTTGGAATTGTTAAATGGTATCAAAACTTTTAGCCACTGTAGTAATTATTTTTGATTAAAGGTAGCTTCTTAAAGAAGTATATTGGCAGTGGGTTTAAAAATCACTCATTAAATATCTGTAATTATTCAATCACTGATGATGGTTGCTAGCAAGTCTGCATTCATTGGCCATTATCCTATACTGATGCAGCATCAAGACCCAAAATGTTAACTCTCTATTTGCCTTCACAAATGCTGCTTGACCTACTGATTTCTTCCAGCAGTTTGTTGTTTTTTTGCTTCATTGTCCATTTGCTGGAAATGTGGTGAGCAGTTCAGCTGATTTGTTTTAAAGCTAATTGGCCAATTAAATTGTGTCGAAGTGGAGATTTGTATATACATTTAACCAGCAAATGGTGACTGCTTCTTTTCCCTGAAGAGCGCTATTGTTTTTTTCCCCAGAGCTCTTGTACAAGTAATATGGCTTCTTGGCCTATAGATCATAAGCAGCAGCCACTGAACATTCATTTTGTACGCATTTGTCCACTAACTTTTTTTTTTGCTCTGGTAGAGCTGTCTTTCTGAAACAAAAATGGAGTGGAACAGTCTGGGGACATGTGATCTGTATGACTTATTATTTAAAATGTAGTCTAAACTATTGTTATTTTGAATATTTAATTCAATATTAAGTTGTGCATGGAACAAATTAAAGAGAAGGAAAGATGCAACAAAACATTAAAAGTGTTTTATAAATGAAAATTTGAAAAGCTGCAGATGCTGGAAATCTGAAACAAAAGCAGAATGCTGGAAATACATAGCAGGTCAGGCATCATCTGTGGAAGAAGAAACCTGGTTAACATTTCTAGCCGAAGGCCCTTCATCAACTAGTTCAAGGTGAATGATATGCTCCATGGACATCTGCAACAAATGCAAGCCATTGGAAATTTCTTTGTTGAACATCTTGGTGAGAGACTATACTTCTGGAAGATAAAGAGCTACTTAAATAACTTCCTGAACTTCTGGCATGTGAGCTGTGCTTGTGCAGTTTCCTTTGTAATTGGAGGGCTGGCTGCTAGCTTTGTTATTGTTTTGGCCATAAAAAAGAAAGTTAATTAGAAATGCGTTATTATTATGATAACTATGGTTTTATTGTTTCATGGGCCTCAAAATGCCATGAAATATGATGATGAAAGAAAGTAATGATTGCCCAGTACTGCTTCCTTTCAGATTATGGTAATCTATCATATCCGAATATCCCAGTTTCTTCTTGGAGTACCTTAATTGACAACAACAAACAACCAGCACAACAACAGCAACATCAATGGGATTATTATCCACGAAGAGAGAGGGAAAGGGACCGTGATCGTGAAAGAGATCGCAACAGGGAGCGAGAACGTGATCGGGACAGGGACCGCGACCACGAGCGAGAACGTGACCGCAGCCCTAGTTCAAGTGCCTACAATGGGTGAGTCTAACTAAGAATGTTTGTGTTACTTATTACATTTCACCCTAGCAGTACCACTCCTTACTTTATTTACCTAAATCATACTGTGTTGATTTCAGGATAATAAGAGCAGTCCAGTTTTTGCCTGACGCCGGCCCCCTAGGCCTGAGTCGACGTAGTGGTAGTAGTTTTTGACAAATTACTACTTTATTTTAATTTGGGTGTGCCCTTTAAATACTGTGAAATGATAAATTTCAGGTCTGATTAAAAGGGTTAGTTGTTGAGCAGTTTATTAACAAAGATGGATAATATGTCCTGTCTTTGCTATTAGACGAGAATAATTTGGTGGCATAGGACTCCTTTTATGAGGTTTTGATAATGCAACACCAATGGTTTTGTAACCAGTACTGGAGTGCAAACCACATTCAGATGGACAATAGTTGCATTTGTACCCTTTGACCTGGATTCTCCCTGCCATTTTGCAATTGCACAGCATACTGTGCACACTTTCTCTCACTGCCTACATTTTTGCTTATGGGATTTCTGACGCAATTAGCTTCACTCGCTTTGGAAGGGGTTCTGATATTATGAAGTACTTGCAAAGAGCAGTTTAACTGGCCTTAACACAGCAATGGAACCATTAATTTTCTTCATTGGTATCACTTGATGTTCAACAGAAAATCTTGGTTTCTGCTTATTGGTTGTGATGGATAATGACCTTTGAACGTAAAAACGTAAGTAAAAATGGAAGTAGGCCACTTAATCAGATCATGGTAATTCCTTTTGCATTTGTCTCCGAACAAATATATATGTGAGGGTAATTGATGTCTACAGAAATGGTGAATACCATTAGAGGAGAAAATAAATTGGACTTTACAGGGCATTCTTCAGCAATTCAGATTTGTGTACATTGTTTCCTTGATACTTGTTTAACAAGGTCAGCAGCATCAAATAATTGCTTTATTTGCCCAGGAGCGGATAAGTTGGGTAGTACAATAGCAGATGAAATTTGTTCAAGGAGGCCTTGAGAATGTAATTGAATCTCATTCTCCATCTGTCTGGTAATCTCTTCACGTGGTAAGGTGTTTTGAGAGGCTGGTGTCAGGCATATGCATAAAATAGTATCTCCAAAGTAGCCACCTGGGTGTAGCTAGGGCTTCAGTCTTGAGATGTTGATCTAGGAGAAGGCACTAACATAGTTTGCTTGCCCTTCTAGTGAATTTGGGGGTTTTTTGCAGAGATGATGTTGATGGTATTGTTCTAGTGGTTTGAGACATCTACTCCAGGTAGTCTAGATATTGCACTTTTGCCTCAGTGTTGAACTGGAATATCAGGTGTTGTTAGATAATGGTGTGTGTGTGTGTGTTTTGGCTCTATTTGCTTTTGATTACGATGCCCTTCCCTATCTACAACAGTGCATCTATGAATTTCTTTTACCTGTTGCATGAAAAAGTGCTATTTAACCACAAATTAACATTGCTTCTTGTTCTAGATTTCTTCCTTGAGGAATTCCTTTACTTATGCATCTGTAATTCCAGCACACGAACAATGAATTTATATCATAGTATTGACAACATTTCAGTGTGGATAATATACAGTTCCAATTAATACAGTATGTTATGTGCTATATTAAGGTTTTAGTTAGAACTGTTCAAAATTGTAAAGTATTTTAAAGTTTTTTTCAGCCATATCTTTTCACAAATAAGTGCTGGAATCAATTAACAGGAAATGGGGTAGTCAGGTCTGTAGGAATTGTACTTCAGCTTCTCAGTTCAATGGATCTCATTAAAAGGAGAGTTCTGCCTTTTGGTAAAACATCTAAGCAGCGAAAAAAGAGCTGGAAAAATATGCAACTATATAACTTAAAGCTTGTGACCATCTGCTCCAAAAAAAAAGGGCCCCAAACTACGTTTAGAACTATAATTGTGGTGGTATGGATGCTATGGCTTCAGATCTGCCAATTACTTAGATCATTAAAACCCACTTTTATTATAAACTTATTTAGTGTTGCATCTCATCAAATGATCTTAAATTTTGCTCGCCTTACTTTTCACAGATTTGTAATGATGGGATTCTGTGAGCAAAGTGCTGCCATTATATCATTTCCTGTATCAGGATGGAGAATAGGCAGAGAATGTAATCTGATTTAAAAACAGTAAGCACATACAAGCCCAAATTATTTTATTTGAATAGTTGTATTCTTTTAGGGTTTTGTGTGGTGCAAAAAAAAACTGTAGCAGTAGGGTAGAGGGCATTTTGTTCTTTTTATTATGGAAGCGTGACAATTACTTGACTGCACACGTGCACTTGCATGTATTTTAGAAGTTGTAGTGTAGAAGCATAATGAACTGGAGCACGCAGAACATCTGTTTGTCGTCAACTTCCAGGGACCAGGGAGAGGGCTGGTCACTGAGAGCTGGCCAAAATGAATCTTAATGACTACCAGCCCAAGAAAAGTCTCTGTGCTGTTGCCAAAATTGTTCTAAATAGGGGAGGAGGACTCTGTAGGATGAAGTTGAATTATTTGCCAGCTGTGCGAGTTCTGCTGCCGTATGTCTTGGGGAAGAAAAGTAAAAGGCTTTTAATTCATAAAAGCTGCAGTTAAGGGTAAAAGAAAAGGTGGAAAGAAGTTCCATATGTCAGGTATAATAAAAAAATATAGATTAATATATAATTTATCATTTAATATATGTTATTAATATGTATAATCTCCTTTGCATCTTGTTTCTCTCTCCATAATTTGCTCATTGCGTTCCGAGTATTTTAAGGATAATAGGTAAAATTCATGGTGTTGATTTTTGACATTTTAGTTTTTATTGGCAGGTGTGGCAAATAGCGGGTCACAAATCACTTACCATAGGCACCTTTCTGTATTAAAATGGTTACAGTAATATTTCTGAAATTTTGTATTTTGTAACATTTTTGTTTTCAGCAATACTTTTTGGAGTCCATTTGCATTGTTTTCAAAATGTAGCAGATGGAAACACAATGCTTACAAGGTACCCTGTTGAAGAAATAATGACAGTTTGTACATTAAGGAGTTGGGGGGGGTGGAAATGTAGAAGAAAAGAGATCGTAGTGTTATTGCTCTGTGATCTCAGAGATAATGAGCGAGGATGTCTTGGAAGGGTCTTTAAATGAGGCCATATAGGTAGAATTAAGAAATAACTCATGAATGACTGAATGAAATAATACAGGACCTAGAGCAGCAGAAATATGGGCAAATCCAAGAGGTGCAGCGGTGATCCAACTTTGCCACAATAAACTGAGATCACCCTGTGTGAAAGGATTACACGGAGTGAAACTTTTAAATGTAGACCAAGTGTTGCTACTTGCATGTACTTCGACATTCAGAAAGTAGGATTCATTACAAAATGAAACGGTAAGAATTTGTGGCTAGTGTGTTTCCACAAGTAAGGATGCCAAGTCTAGGGATTCCTGGATATCAAGAGATATCTCATGACAAGTACAGAGTATCAAAAGTGTGGGAGGTCTTTAGGAACCAGGGAAAGGATGTGGGGAGGGTGTGCTTTTAAGCAAAGTTAGGAAGGGAGTACTACAGTAGCATAGCAGCATGGCCTATTAAAGCTTGGGGTGATGGAGTTCTGAGTTCATTTCTGGTGTCGTCTGTACATTTCTTCCCATGAGCTCATGGGTTTCCTCCAAAAGCTACAGTTTCCTCCCACATTCCAAAGGTGTACCAGTTAGTAGCTTATTTGTCCTGTGGTTAGGCTAGGGTTAAATAGGTGGGTTGCTGGGTGGCGTGGCTTGCTGAGCCGGAAGGCTTCAAACACAAATCTTGGGCTTCTGAGTGGTCCACCCAACTTACTAGCTGATTAATCTCAATGGCAGGTAGAATGATGCATTTTGGAGGGTAGGGTATTGTTTGGTTAGGACATAACATAAGCAGTAATGCTTAAGAGATAGCATATTATAGAAAGGACTTTATTGTAGAGTAGATTTACAAGGGATTTGCCTGGAAGGAAATGCTTGTTAAAAGGGGAGACAGGACAGACTGGGGGGCTGAGTAGGATCTGACAGCAGTATACTTATGAAACCACAAACATCCTGTATCTAGTAAAGTGGCCACTGAGTGTGCAGTGTAATAGAGTCAAACTTAAATGGAAATACTGCTGTAACCCAGAAGCTACAGTCTCTGTGGAATGGTATGACTACAAACTAAAGCATATCCCATGAGTATATCTTAGTGGAGCCATACAACAGAACAGCCAGAAATGTATCTGAACAAAACTAGACTTTGTACAAGTCACTTGTGAGTTGTAACAATGAATTTTAAACCTGAGAATTTGTGAGAGACTGCATAAGCTCTTTTGTTGTGATGATGTGCCAAATCAAAAAGCTAGCAGTGTTGGAGATGAAACCATGCAGCAAGGCAAGAGAACTAGGGCCACAGCAAAGGACTGCCTAGATCAGCATTCAAGGAATTGGGAAGTCAGCAATTTGTCAATCAACTGCTGATCCACCACGTTCCAACACAAAATGTTAGCAAGGACATTGCAAACTGCTGGTTAACTAGACACCTATTAACGTTGTTCCTGCTCAGTATCAATGCTTGTGCTTATAGATTTCCTTTAAAGCAGTTGGGTAGTTTGGTGGTTCACCAGTTAAATTATTAGCTGAGTGATTAATACAGAGATCCAATTTAAAACTACTGCAGCAGCTGTAGAATTTAAATTCACTTAATTTGGCATTTGGAGAAAATTAATGCTAATCATAGACATGATGGAAACTACTGTTTTATTAGTTAAACAAAATTGTATGGTAATATCCTTCCAATCTATCATCTTTATCTGATCTCTCATTGTAATTTCAGGCCAAGACCTGTGGTTCACTCTTAAATACTGTAGCAATCCAGTTAGTTGTAGCATTTGAACAGAGAATAAGTAAAACTAGATGAAACAGCTGGGAACAATCAATTCAGATGTGGCAAAGTCACCAGCAGTCCAGTTGATCTTACAAGTTTCCTATTACAAACATTTAAGGACCGATGTCTAAATTGGGAGAATTGTCCCACAGACTTGTTGAGCAGAAGACTGACATGGTGGTGTACTGATACACATCTTACAGATAATGTGCCAGACATCTCTATTGAACAGCCATCTTTCCTCATGGTCATGAAAAGGCCAGATATGTAGCACAGTTGTTTCCAGAAGAGAGGGAGTAACTCTGGGAGGTCTTCAACATTGACTCCATTGAAGTCTCGTGCAATGTGTAAGGAAATCTCTTACTGATTGACACTTGCTGACCCTTCCATAGATGATGTAATCATTTCTTCCTTTCAACAACATTTGGAAGAAGCATTGAAAGTTACAAGTCCATTACTAAGAGGATGTCAGTGGCACTCAGACCGAACTAACTTACCTTGAAGGACACGGCTGCCACTCTGGGTCTGCAGCAGTTGGCAATGTCATGAGGACAAGTTCAATAGGAATAAACCTCCTTGACCTCAAACATGCTAGTCTGCCAGTGGCAGGTGCATCAGTTATTATAGTGTTGGACAAGTGATCACCACAGAGGTCAGTGTAGTGGTCAAATCTCATTTTCACACCAGAGATGCCTCCAATCTGTGTCACTACAAATTTGCCAAATGGGATATTTTCTGAACAGATCAGACAGCCAAAACAGAAGCATTATGATTCATCAGAAACGTAGAATGCCACACTCTGTAATCTCATAATCCAGTATTATTTCTTATTATACTGTTACCATCAAGCCTGGGATTGACACTAGTTCAGTGAGGTGTACAGAAGGGTGTGATGGAACAGGACCTTAAGTTTGTCAGCTTAATAAATTATGTACACTGAGCAGCAAAAATCAGCATGTGGTATACAAAACAGCCAATGCATCAGTTGAAAGCTCTGTAGTCCTCTACACATTGAGTTCTGAATGCTAGTGAATAATTAAACTTACAACTATAGAAGAGGGCTTCAAGAGCATCCCATCTTCAACAGTGATAGGGCCCAGCATGCAAGGCAACACAAAAGGCTGAAGCATTAACAGTTACGTTTGGTCAGAAGTGTTAAATAGATGTTCTATCTTGGTTTCCTCCGAAGAATGCCATATCATAAAAGCCTGTCTACAGCCAATTTAATTCACTCCAGGTTAATAATAAGCAACAGCTGAGGGCTCTGGATGTAGTCAAGAATGTGGACCCAGCCAACATTACAGCTGTAGTACTGAAAAACCAGCTCTGCTTCCCTAAGCTGTTCCAGCACAGTTATAAACTGGCGTTTATATGAAAATGTGAGAAGTTGCCCAGGTTTGACCTGTTTGTGAAGATGGGAAATGTTATCTGGCTAGTTTCCAACAAATCATTCTACCTTCAGTCATCAGCAGAGTATTGGAAGCTGTTGTGGACATTGCTTGCCAATAATGTATTTGCCAATATCTAGCATGAGTTTTGCCAGAAGCACTCTGCTCTAGACCTCTTTGCAATCTTAATCCAAATATGGGCTAAAGAGCTGAATTCCAGAGGTGAGCTGAGAGTGACTCTCCTGTACATCAAGGTAGCATTTGGCCAAGAGTGGCATCATGACTTCCTGGAAAAGCAGAAGTCAATGTGCATCAGAAGGGGAGAATATGTTTAATGATTATAGTCTGATGTCAAGTAGAGGTAGGTGGCTGTAGTTGTTGGAGATTGATTCTCCCAACCCCAGGATATCACTGCTTGAGTTCCTTGCAATGGAGTCCTTGGTTCAACCATCTTCAGCTGCTTCACTAATAACCTTTATTTGTCAGGTGTTCAGAAATGGGGGATGTCTATGGATGACTATAGAATTCTTCAATGAATGAAGCCATTGAGGGATTTGCGATGTCTGTGAAATTTAAAAGTAAGGTATTGCAGAATTGCGAGCCAGTTTAATTTTATGTTCATCAATTTGGTGCAAAGTGGAGGATAAATAGCAGAATTTTCAATAAAATCAAATCAGGAGGATATAAGATGAATCATCCAAGAGAGTGTTTGAATAGCTGAATTTACAGATAACAAAGGCATGGAGGAAAGATTTAATAGATTATAATGCAGAAATATGAGTAAAATTTTAGGGTGGTGAAAAGTAAAAGTAAATACTTCCTGCATGACCATTTGCTGATATCACCAAGTACTTTAAAGCTGATTAAATACTTCTGAAATGGAGTTTATTTCTGTACTATCAGAGATGTAGCCATGTGAATAACAAACCTGGCCAGTAGCCTCCTAATTTTGGTAATGTGAGTGTGAAATATGTATTAGCCAAAGCACTGTGAATCACTTCCATGCTATTTTGAGGGAATCCATGATGTAACTTTACGAACAAGAGAAAATCTGCAGATGCTGGAAATCCAAGCAACACAATCAAAGTGCTGCAGGAACTCAGTAGGCCAGACAGCAGCTATAGAAAAAGAATAAACAATCGCCAGACAGCAACTGTAGAAAGCGTAAACAATCCCCAGTCCTGATGAAGGGTCTTGGCCCAAAACATTGACTGTTTACTCTTTTCCATAAATGCTGCCCGGCCTACAGGGTTCCTCCAGCATTTTGTGAGCGTCACACAGTTTTATATTTGGCTCATTGAAAGATAGCACCTCTGTCTGTCAATTAATACATGATTGTCAGCCAGCATATGTCTGCTCAAGTAGAATTTAAATCTAGAACCTTGCAACTTAGTTTTGAGAGTGCTATTAATTGAGTTAGCTCTAATGCTATTACAGAAACATCTTTGGATATGACCTAAGCTTGGATTTGCTCAAACAGAGGCATATTTGCTATCGGTTTCAACTTTGCCTTAGAATCACCAGATGGAAAGATAGCATCAATGAACAGAATTTGTGATGGTACAAAAGACTATGACTTTTTTTTATATCCAGTTGGCATCAGACACTCAGTATAGAGATCCAAGGAGGTACATTTCTTTGGATTAATAACAATGAGTTAGAGCTATCTTTCAGTGATATCTCTGCAGAACCTAAAGCGACAGCACAGTGGCTTGGCGATTAAAGCAATGCTTTACAGTTGTAAGATCAGAGTTCAATTCCCACCGCTGTCTGCGAAGAGCTTGTATGTACTCCCCATGATGTGTGGGTTTCCTCTGGTTTCATCCTACGTTCCAAAAATGTATGGTAAAGGCTAGTGATTTGTGGTCATGCCACGTTGGCGCTGGAAGTGTGGTGACACTTGTAGGCTGCCTACAGCACATCCTTGGACTGTGTTGCTCGTTGACACAAATCACACATTTCACTGTATATTTCAATGTGCTTATGACAAAGCTAATCTTTAACCTTTAACGTGGTATTTGAATCGTAATGGCTCTTATCTAAACTAGAGCTTTTTCCCCTCTTTCTACCAAAATGGTGGATGAACTGAATAAGTATTTTGTATCAGTCTTCACTGTGGAAGGCACTAGCAGTATGCTGGAAGTTCAAGAGTGTCAGGTGCAGAAGTGAATGCAGTTGCTATTACTAGAGAGAAGGTGCTTGGGAAACTGGAAGGTCTGAAGGTAGTTAAGTCACCTGGACCAGATGGATGACACTCCAGGTTCTGAAAGAGGTAGCTGAATAGGGTTAATGCAATTGCTAGCTCTCAGCATTCCCATCAGCCCCATTTTCCCATTTATTTCTCTTTAATGTATTCTCCCTGATAGGCCCATCAATTCTTGCAATCTAGCAGCACTTTGATTAACCTACTAACCAGTACACCTTTGGAATGTAGGAGGAAATCAGAGTACCTAGGAGAAACATGCAGTGTCATAGGGAGAACATGCAAGTTTTATGTAGACAGCACTAGAGTTCAGAATCAAATTGCTAGAGTTCAGAATTCTCAGAGGATATAGGAAAAAAATAGAAATTAGTACCTTTTTAAATGGTAAGGGATTGAAAGGTGTTTGGATTAAGTGACTTTAGTGTTATACGCTAATTTCTGTGTGTTTCCTTGGCTAAGATATCTAGAACCAAGGACAAAATGAGAGGACAGTGATGAGAAGAATTCTCTTTGCTGGCTGCGGAGATTCATTCAGTTAAATTCAAGACATTTAAAGGTGTTGATATGGGTTCAGTGCAGGAAGGTGGCGCTGTGATAAATATCAGACATGAAGGGTTGGAGGCTCATCTTCTGTTCCTATTTTCTTCTAATGTCTCTTCAGATGGTATTTGTCAGGTAGCAGATCTACTTTGCTTTTATATGCTTGTCTCATTGAAACTCTCTGTAGTTTTGATTTTACCTGCTGTTCTGTGAGTGTATAATAATTTTGTGAAGATCAAAACAAATGCGGGTTCATCTAATTTGTTCTTTCTAAACACAATGCATGCAGATTCTTTGAAAATCACCACCAAATATCAAGAAGTCAAGATCTGAGAGGAATAGAATTCTCAACATTGTCATTTGTTGTAAATGGTTTTATGTATCAAAAAGTTTTGTATTGTGGTTTGTGATATTTTTTTAATCTCTCTTCATTTTACCTATTCATTACCTTATTCATTACTCATTTATGAATAATGGTCCAGAGATTATATTTGCTCTTGAACAGACTGTTTCCAATGACCTTTAACTTATATAAAGTTAATTGTGCTTTTTTCCACAAGAGGTATTCATTTCCTGCAAAGAAAATTGAAACGCTATTTTGTTGTCTTGTCAGGAGAACTCCCCTTGTAATAATTAATGGCTAATAGTACAGAATGCGTTTGTCAGAGGAAATGTATAAAAGATTTGATTTTGTTAATTGAGGAAATGCCTCTTCAGCGAATACTGGAATGATGCTCATTGCTTCACTTGGCTTTCTTGTAGTTTTGGCACTGTTACAAATTTGTGAATTTTCAGATCCACATGTTATTTTTAAGCAAGCTAACTCTTCCAAGTTAGCTTCCTCGAGCAGCAAATGCTCTGTATTCTTTACTGTCTGAAACATGTATTATTTTCTATGAATCATAGTCATAATGTTATTTCTGGAATTTAAAAGTTTTGGCCAGAGAGGGCCTTCTAAACCCAAGCGAGAGATTGACTACCACTGTCACTTTTTAAAGTACTCTTTCCAAAGTGCATTCGTCACCTTTGCATTGAATATTCTATTATCATTTGGAATCAAATTCTTAATAACCATTCCTTCCACAAGATTACGCTGCTACATGTGAAAACTGAGAAGATGATGTTGTTGCCAGGCAGGTTGCAAATATATATTCTGGTTATTTTGTTAGCTTCAGTAAATTTCAAAAAAATGTAAGTAATCATTTGCAATTTTTTTTTTGAGTATGACTGTTTCTATTTTAGGTAACCAGTACAAGGTGAAGTCTCCCAAACTGTGCATTTTACTTTCACAACATTTGGAATATTGGTATCTCTAGTTTGACAAATGAGGCTAAACTGAGAAATTGATTTTATCTATATAATGATATCTGGTAGTGGAACTTTTGTTATACTAGTAGAAAACCTTTGTATATAGAGATTTTCTTGATTTTGTTAAATCCCTTTAAGTCTGCTAATCAAATGAAGCCTAATGTAAGCCTAGAACAGCACTCATCTTCTTTCTGTACTTTGTAGTCTGCTGAACTTAACATTTGAGTTCAGCCAATTCAGGTAAACACAGATTCCAGCCTTCATGCAGTACATTTCCATCATTCAAACTTCCAGTTTAACATATTTATTCACTTTCTGTTTGCTGCTCCTCCAGACCTATATTTTGAAATTCATTAAATATTGCTTTGGCTTTTACTTGCTACTGTCATCCATTTACTTTCTCCAGTCCTCTGCAATATATGACAAAACATTTTTTAGTCTTTTTCTCTTTCTTCCCACTGCCATCCTTGTATGTCATGAAACATGCTTCATTTCATGATCATCCTTCAAGCTTCTCTGAGACATAGAGATACATCATTAAAACAGGCCCTGCAGTCTACTGAGTCTACACTGACCATCAGTTTACACTAAACCTATGTTAATCTCATTTCTTTCTTTTCTCCCCACATTCTCGTCTACCACTTAGTTACACGCTAACAGAATTTACAGTGGCCAATTAACCTACCAACCTATACATCATTTGACACATGGGATGGGAGAAGAGCACCCAGAGGAAACCCATGCAGTCACAGAGAAAATGTGCCGACTCCATGCACAGGGCCCAAGGTCAGGATTAAGAGCAGTTTTGGGCCCCATATGTAAGAAAGAATGTTTTGGCATTGAGAGGGTCCAGCGGAGGTTCACGAGAATGATCCAGTGTAAAAGGGTAAAAGTAAGATGAGCATTTTATTGATCTGGGCCTGTATGGAGGGGGTGCATATCTCATTGAAACCTACTGAATATTGGAAGGCATAGATGGTGGATATGCAAAGGATGTTTTCAATAGTTGGGGAGTCCAGGACCAGAGGGCATCACCTCAGAGTAGGAGGACATCCCTATAAAACATAGGTTATAAAACCATAGGAACAGAATTCGGCCATTTGGCTCATGGAGTGCTCTGCCATCCCATCATGGCTGATTTATTATCCCTCTGAACTGGATTCTCCTTGTAACCTTTGACACCCTTACTAATCAAGAGCCCATTAAAATCTGCTTTAACTAATTACAATCACTTGGTCTCCGCTGCTGCCTGTGACAATGAGTTCCACAGATGTGCCACCCTCTGGCTGAAGGTGTTCCTCCTCACCTAAAGGGGTGCAGCATATTCTGAGGTTAAGCCCTCTGGTCCTAGACTTCCCCACTCTTGGAAACATCCTCCCCACATCCACTAATTAGATCTTTCAATATTTGATAGGTTTCAATGAGATCATCCCTCGTTCTTCTATACTCCAGTGTGTATAGGTACAAAATATCAAATGCTCCTCATACGTAACCCTGTAATTTCTGGAATCACTTGTGAACCTCCTGGATTCTCTCCAATGCCAGCACATCTTTTCTTGATTAGGGGACCAGAGTTGCTCACAATACTCTTAAGTGCGGTCTGACCAATGTCTTAAAACTCCAAAATTATATTGTAGTCCTCTTAAAATGAATACTAACATTGCCCTTGCATTCCTTGCCACTGACTAAACCTTCAAGAGTTAACATTTAGGAAATCCTACCAAGGACTTCTAAGACCCTTTGCACTTCTGATTTCTGAATTTTTTCCCCATTTAGAAAATAGTCCATGTCTTTATTTCCTCTACCAGAGTACATGACCATATATTTCCTGACACTCTATTCCATCTACCACTTCCTTGCCCATTCTCCTAATCTGTCTATAAGTCCTTCTGTAGCCTCTATTTCCTCACTACCTGCCCCTCCTCCTACCACAAAGCCTCCAATCCCATCATCCAAATGATTGATATATAAAATGGAAAAAAAAGCAGGCACAACACTGACCCCTGTAGAACACCACTAGTCACTAGCAACCAACCAGAAAAGGCTTTGTTTATTTTTACTCTTTCCTGTAATACCATGGGCTCTTGTCATGTTAAGCAGCCTCGTGTGGCACCTTATCAAAGGCCTTCTGAAAATCCAAGTACACAGCATTCACAATATCCACTGATACTCCTTTGTCTATCCTGCCTTTTATTTCCTCAAAGAATTCTAACAGATTTGTCAGGCAAGATGTCCCCTTAAGGAAACTGTTGGCTTTCACCTGCTTGATCATGTGCCTCCAAGTATCCCAAAACATCATCCTTAATAATGGACTCCCAACATCTTTCCAACGACTCAAGTCAAGCTAACTGACCTATAATTTCCATTCTTTGGCCTCCTTTCCTCCTTAAAGAGTGGAGTGGCATTTTCAATTTTCCAGTCCTCTGGAACCATTCCAGAATTTAGTGATCTTGAAAGATCATTACGAATGCCTCCACAATCTCTTCAGCTTCCTTTTTCAGAACCCTAGGGTGTAGTCCAACTAGTCCAATAGCTTATCTACTTTCAGGTTCTCAAGTATCTTTTCCTTAATAGTCACAACTACACTCACTTCTGCCCCGACACTTTCGAATCACTGGGATACTATGGGTGTCTTCCACAATGAAACCTGATGTAAACTACTGAAACAACAGGAATTCTGCAGATGCTGGAAATTCAAGCAACACACATAAAAGTTGCTGGATCATGGGACCTCCTCTCGTATCCCTTTTGCCTATCACCTGTCCAGCTCTTGGCTCCATCCCTCCCCCTCCTGTCTTCTCCTATCATTTTGGATCTCCCCCTCCCCCTCCAACTTTCAAATCCTTTACTCACTCTTCCTTCAGTTAGTCCTGACGAAGGGTCTCGGCCTGAAACGTCAACTGCACCTCTTCCTAGAGATGCTGCCTGGCCTGCTGCGTTCACCAGCAACTTTTAGGTGTGTTGCGTAAACTACTGAAGTTTGTTTGCCATTTCTTTTGTTCTCTACCTTTACCTCTCCGGCATGATTTTCCAGTGGTTTAATATCCACTGTCCTCTCCTTCACTCATTATATCTGAAGAAAACTTTTGGTATCCTCTTTTTATGTAATTGGTTAGCTTACCTTCGTATTTCATCTTTTCTCTCTTTGCTTTTTTAGTTGGCTTCTTTTGATTTTTAAGAGCTCCCTAATCCTCTAATTTCTTACTAATTTTGCTGTATTGTATGCCCTCTCTTTCTCTTTTATGTTGTATTTTAGTTGCAGAGGAATTTCTTCAGCCGAAGAGTAGTGAATCTGTGGAATTCATTGCCATAGATGGCTGTGGAGGCTAAGACATAAGATATACTCAACTGGAGGTTGATAGGTTCTTGATAGATGTTAAAATTTATAGGGACAAGGCAGAAGAATGGGGTTGGGAGGGAAAATTATCGAGCAATGGTCAAATGGCAGAGCAGACTGAAATGGATGAATGGCCTAATTCTGTTCCTATGCCTTATGGCTTTTCTCATTGTAATCAATAACTTTGTTAGCAACTGTGAAAAATCATCAACCTGTACTGCAAGGGTAACAGGATGGCAACAGATTACAATGGAAAATAGAAAAGGTGTATCGAAAGAGCAATGCTATGATAGTCGTGGGAGCTTTTAACATGCAGGTAGGTTGGGAAAATCAGGTTGGTAATGGATCTCAAGACAGTGTATTTGTTGAATGCCTACAAGATGGCCTTTTAGAGCAGTTTGTCATTGAGCCTACTAGGGGATCAGCTATACTGGAACCAGAGGCGATTAGGAAGCTTAAGGTAAAGGAACTCTTAGGAGACAGTGATCACAACTTGGAATTTGAAAGTAAGAAAGTAAAATCTGATGTAGCAGTTTTCCAGCTGAGTAAAGGAGTTGAAGGGAGTGAGAGAAGAGAAGTAAGTGCAGTTAATATTACAAGGGAGCAGGTGCCCAAAAAGCTGAAATATCTAAAGGTATGTAAGTCACCTGGACCAGATGAACAGCACCCGAGGGCTCTGAAAGAAGTAGTGGTAGAGATTGTGGAGGCATTAGTAATGATCTTTCAAAAATCATTGGACTCTGGCATGGTTCTAGAGGACTGGAAAATTGCAATTATCACTGCACTTTTTAAGAAAGGGGGGAGACAGCAGAAAGGGAATTTTGACCAGTTAGCCTGACCTCAGTGGTTGGGAAGATGTTGGAGTCAATTGTTAAGGATGATTTTCAGAAGACCTTTGACAAGGTGCCAACAAGAGGCTGCTTACCAAGTTAAGAGCCCATGGTTAGAGCATTGGCTGATTGGTAGGAGGCAGCAAGTGGGAATAAGGATCCTTTTTAATTGGCTGCCAGTGACTAGTGATGTTTCACAGGGGCCGGTGTTGGGACCCTTCTTTTTATGGTGTATATCAGTGATTTAGAAGACAGAATAGATGTCTTTGTTGCCAAGTTTGCAGGTGAAACAAAGATTGTGTTGAGGAAACAAGAAGGCTGCAGAAGGACTTAGTTTTGGAGAATGGGCAAGAAAATAAGAAATATAATGTTGGATAATGCATCGTTATACACTTCGGTGAAATAAATGTGCAGACTATTTTCTTAACAGGGAGAAAAATCCAAAAATCTGAGCTGCAATGGGACTTGGGAGTCCTTGTGCAGAACACCCTTAAGGTTAACTTGTAGGTTGAGTCAGTTGGAAGGAAGGCAAATGCAATGTTAGCATTCATTTCAAGAGCAGGGATGTGATGCTGAGGCTTTATAAGGCACTGATGCAGACTCACCTTGAGTACTGTGAACAGTTTTGGGTTCCTTATCTAAGAAAAAATGTGCTAGTATTGGAGAGGATTCAGAAGAATGATTCCAGGAATGAAAGGGTTATCAGACGAGGAACATTTGATAGCTTTTGGCCTGTACTCACTGGAATTTAGAAGGATGGGGTGAGGACGGGGATCTTCATTGAAACCTTTGGAATGTTGAAAGGCCTAGACAGTACATTTGGAAAGGATGTTTCTCATGATGGGGTGTCCATTTAAAACAGAGATGTGGAGAAATTAATTTAGCCAGAGGGTGGTGAATTTGTGGAATTTGTTACCACAGGCAGCTGTGGGGGCCAGCCATTGGGTGTATTTAAGGCAAAGATTGATGGGTTCTTGATTGGCCACAACATCATAGGTTATGGGAAGAAGGCCAGGGAGTGGGGCAGAGGAGGGGAAAAAAGGATCAGCCACAGTGGAGCAGACTTAATGGGCCAAATGGCCTAATTCTGCTCCTATGTCTTGGTTTGTTTTCTGTTTTGATTCTTTTGCTAATGTTTGTTTAGTGTGTCTGCCCAAGTATATGAATATTCGATTAATTATTTTGATCACCTTAGGAGGTACAAAAGCAATTTGCTAGAAGCTTGCTATTGTTGATCCAGCTGTTGTCTGCTGGACATTGATTTTATTTGAGCAAATTGTAGTAAAGAAAAGTGAACTATCATGCTATGAGCATAATATCACCACTGCACGTGAGTTAGTTTGATAGAAATTGAAAAGTGTTCTAAAGCGTATCTCATTTTTTTAAAAATACAAGCCTTCAACCTTTGTTTCCCCTCCACAGTGAAGAAAGTCGATATAGACACAGAGAATACTCTTCAGATAAAGGTTATGATCGTGATTACCATCACCGAGATAAAGGTAGCAGGGAAAAAGAAGACAGGCACAAAGAACGCCGACACCGTGACAAAGAGGAGGGGAGACACAAATCTTCCAGAAGGTAACAAAATCTCAAACTGAGTTGCTTCTTCTTTCTTTCAAGTTGAACTTTTCTTCAAACTCTTTCTTTCAAGTTAGACTGCTTCCCTACAGCATAGTATTCTAACTTGCCTATCGGACATAAATGAGACAGAGATAATATAGCCAAAATAGTGCTAAAATACTGATTAGAGTTATTGGTTGCATTGGTCCACATTTTGCGAGGAGTTATCAGCATTTTGCCTTGGAACTGTCAGCGTATTTGCTAAGTTTCTCACCCCAGCCAAGTGATCCTGTTGATCAGAACTGCAAGTTCACACTGGGGTGAAGTTCTGATGAAGTTGTGTACTTGACTCAGATTGGTGTGTGAGTAATATGTTTTAGTTCATCGGGTAAAAAGTGCAGGGAAAGAGAAATGTTTCACTGGTATTTGAATCCAACTGGAGAAGTGTTTGAGTGAATCAAATCGCTAAGGCTGTACTTAATTTTTAAACTAATCAGGTAGTGGAGGGATGGATTCTGCATGGGAAAATTTAAAACACTGAAGAGGGCAAAGGAAAAGCATGTAATTTAACACTATAAATCAGGAGATAGGTGCATGCAGCAAAAATATTACAATAATTATAGTAGAATTTTAATCTAGTTTAGAGTAAACAATCCACATTACTGATAAAAGCGTGGAGGATGAATTAAAGAAATGTGATGAGAGAATTTCTACATCAGTATGTTGGACCGATGGAGGTACAAGCTATATAAGCTAATGTGTATTGAGAAAGGATCTAGTAGCTAAGTGACCTTAAGGAACAGTGAAGATAATTTAATGGAATTTGAACATGAAAACCTAAGGTTATTTAGTGTCTGTCTCTCTCGCTCTCTCCCTCTCTCTCGGGTGCTCGCTGTCTCTCTGCTTTTACAGATACCGCCTGACAAGAGGCAAAGGGATTGAGGACATTCCAATTGAGATTTTGCATCAGTATGTGAAATGTCAGCTATCCCTGTACCTCACGGATGTAGCCTGACCCACTGAGTTCCTTCAGCAGTTTTATCTTTGCTCGAAATCCCAGCATCTGCCATCTCGTGTATCTGTATTTGTACATTCATAAAGCTGTTCATAAAGTTCACACAAGAGTACAGAAACAAATTTGGAGTACATAATTATGGGGATAATGTACTTTTGTGGATCAAGGATTGATTAATGAACAGAAAAGATCATAGACTCCACAGCTGAGTTTTAGGTTGAAAGGCTGTGATCAGTAGGGCACTACAAGCTAGGTGGGCTGAGAGGAGCATACAGAAAGCCTTCAGGGAGACCAGGTAGCAGTTACATAACAAGGAAGGCAGAGATGTGGAGTATATGATAAGGTGAAGATAGAGATTCAGATGATAGAGATGACATTGGCTGCCTCAGACCTGACAGTGAAGGCTTGTTAGTCTAAATTCAAGCTGGAATCACCATTGAATCATCATCATTTTGTGCCATGTCCTGATGTAGGCGATCATGGTTTTCCATCTGTCTTTAATCTGAGAAGATCTAATGAGCTCTTCAAAACTTTTGCCTGTCCATCCCTTGAAGTAATGCATGTATGTCACCCAAGGTGCCATTGAGTACGACTGTAACTTTCTTCTATTTATAACAATTGTGTGGATTTGACTTTTCACCCTAACACTGAACAGTTGTATTTTAAAATTTAATGTCACACCTGATTTTTGTGAATGGCTACACTTGAGAAATAGAATAGGGAACGTCCTTAGTAATCATTTTTGTCTTGCATCACAGCAGTAGAAGACGCCATGACAGTGAAGAAGTAGATGGCCACAAACGACATAAACACAAGAAATCAAAGCGAAGCAAGGAAGATAAAGAAGCCAGTGAAGAGCGTTCCCAAGAACCAGAGCCAAGTGAAGCTGCTAACAGTAATTAGATATCTGGGTCTTTGGCTGTTGGCTACGTTGTTACTAAAAATAGGAAGAAAAATGTTGGAAATGCTTGAAATATCATTCAGGTAATGGCAAATCTCATCTGAATTTCTGAAGACGGCAGAACTTCAGTAATTTGAAAGACTGTTGAAGAGTGGTGCTTCTCAGCACCAATTGTGTTGTTAAAAACTGAATTACTATGTTTGTATTAGTTTATTGAAGATGAATAAAATTCCTGCACTCTTGTTTAGAAATAGGTGTTTTATTTGACAGTTTATTGGAGCCATAGCATTCTGTTTAAAAAAAAAAAACAACATTTTACTCTTGCAGTAATTGTTATTAGTCCTGGACACATTTATGAGATTTAGCCCAGCTATAAAAATAACCGTACCTTGTTCTGGGGGTATAACGATGCTTTTAGATAGCTGACAGAGAGAATAAGTTACGAATGGGCAGGAATTATGTGGACATAAGACTGCAGTTTCATAGAGCCAAACTAACGAATTGCAGCACTCTTCAGTTGTGGCCCTTCTGTTTTAAACCAATCACCACTGCTGCAGCCAAAAAATCCCCCCTCAGTAGGATCTTCACTGAAAATTGCATGGTTTGTTGTTACTTGACTTTAATTGATGTTCATGTTTTTTGTTGCTTTAAACATTCAGTGTGATTTCAAGTGAATTTATTTATTTTATTAATTTTATTTGTTTTTTAATGAGCTGATTTGGATCATAGACAGTTAGAAACACTGAGCACTATCAGGGCAAGTTGCGGGCAAACCTTTTGCTTCTGCTAGATTGGAGCTAGTGTGATCTAGCCCCACTGTACTCTATTTTGCAGCACCACTTTTCATGAATATAGAATATGAATTGAGCCAATAAGGTGATGGAAGCCAAGTGATGATATTTTATCCAAACTTTAAATAGCAGAACATGCTTCATAAAACTACACCAAATTTGTTAGGCCGCAATGTTTGCTGCTTATGTAGACCATGCAAAAATGCTGTATCATTTATAGACGAGATAGTATGGTTTTTTTTCAGTCAGACTGCTAAATGTAAGACCATTATTTCACGGAGGTAAGATTTATTGTCATAGTAATTTATTCTTACAAGAGCATTCTTTTCCAAAATAAAGAAATTATTTTGATAAACAACAGTTATAGAGAAACCAACAAACCTGAAATAGTTTGATACTTTGCAATCTGAAATGCAATAATAAAAACTTCAATCCTGCCCAACAAACTTAAAATTGCATTTCCTGATGTCCATTAATGCATTTGAATTTATTTTTTTAATTCCAAACCATTCTGTCCCATTTAAGTTTTTAAAAAATAATTTTTACTTCAGAAAGTATAACTTGTAGAGATTCATGGGTACTTGAGGTGTTTTAGAAAGGCAGCAGAATTAATTGTACTGCCACTTGAGTAACAACATTTAAAATTATATGGTTCCTTTGTTGAATCATTCGATTTGACTAATTTTATTTTATATTCATAAAACCATTCTAGAGACAGGTGCCAGGCCAAGATGCCACAGTAAGAGTAACCTTTCCTTTGATTTCTTTGAGCATTTTCACCATACAGGGATGGCTTATTCCAGAGGTGCTTCTGCCATTGACTGCCAAAATTACATCTCCACACCTATAAGAAGATATACATGAAACTTAGTAACTTGTTAATATCAATTTTAAATTAGCATTATTACAAAATGAGAATAGGTTAACTTTACTTTGGTAACCTACAGTAAACAATGCTCTGGGTTCTGATATTGAGTTTATATTTTGTTGATCATCAAATAAAGTGCTTCTGCCGCTGTAAACAGCAGGGATTCCTTCTCTATCTCCATCTAAACTGTTCATCCAGTGTTTTAAAGTTCCACATTTTAGAGGCCAGTTGTTTTGAAATATGACAAAACTATACACTGGATCTGTGAGGTAAGGTTATCAAGTTGCTTGGATATTGTTTTAGTTTTCATTGGCAAATTCCAAATTTATTTGGCTTCAATCCAAATAAAAAGGGTGTAGCTGAGGATTCATTCACCTGATCATAATGAAAGAAAAATAGTGGATCAGGTGGGAGGGAGGAGTTAGATTGATCTAGGAGTGGGTTAAAGGGTCAGCTCAACATTATGAGCTGAAGGCCTGTGCTGCACTGTTCTAAGTTCTATAATGACATCTGGGTAAAAATCAACTTTTGAGTAGCTCAAATTCGGTGAATTGAAGATGAAAATCAAGTCTGGCCATCTGGTGATAAATTTAGTTTTGATATTTAGAGAATGAAGTGTATTAATGTGGAAAACTAACACTGAGGTGTTGGATCACCATGATCTTACTAAATGGCAGAGCAGATCTACAGGGCATTATGGCCTACTTGTACTAACATTTTCTTAGGTAGTTGTGTACTGTATGCTGTAAAAAGGGTCTCAAAATTAGGAAAATTATTTTTTCTTTAAAGTTGCCATTAACACCTTTTGTTATATTGAGATGCGTTAGATCAGCTATTTTAATATTGTTACATTGCTGGGTCAATTTGTGTGTTTCCTATTCAACCACGATCAACACAACACTTCTAAGTGTTTCAGGCTCTTCCGCAAGGCACAAAGTACATGTAGTCTTGTTAGGAATGTTTTAAAGGAGTGCTGTACAATGGTCAGTTGAAGCTGAGTTGGTATTTCCTCTGTCAGATTAATTATATTTAAAAAGGTAATTGTAGATAATGATCCTCAAGTTCAAGACTGAGTTGATAATGGACTATGTGAATTCTTCTAAGCTTCAGTAAATATGGAAATATGGTAGATCAATGTAAGATACTGAATTCAGTGGCAAATTTGATTGAACATTTCAAAGTAATTCTTCAAGAGCAAGTGATATAAATGAGCAAAGGTGTTTTCCTGAGTGAAATTAATTTTCTTGGGTGAAATCATAAGTGTTAACTCCAAGTAAGACTGCAAGTTTTCAAAATAGTTTCATACTATAGGATATTCAACCATTGTACTTAAGAACATAAGAAATGGCAAAAGACTAGTTTACTCCTCCATTCAAGATCATGGTTAATATTCTACCTTAATGTTTTCTTGTACTATCTCTATCTCTTTCCCTTTAACGTCCAGAAATCTATCAACTGTTATTTTAAAATTAACTCAATAACTAAGGACCCCAAGGATTCACCCTTTCAGAAGAAATTTCTTTTTAGCTTACTTGATCACCTTTATCCTATTATTCTTTTTATGATCTTCTGTTATTACACCCTTCTCTATCTACTCCTGCACCTACCACCACCACAAATTTTTGGCTTAATTGCTGGTAGTTCCATGTTTTCTTCTCTGCCTCCTTTCTTAAGTAGTTGTATGACATTTGCTATCCTCTGATCCACTGGATCAATTCATTTCCATATGATAATGCTAGCTTTACAGTTAAATATTCTATATTTTGTGTTTAAAGCTAGCTGTTCTATTAGAGACTTCCTAATTCCTCAAATAAAATATTGCCATTATCCTTAAGATAATTGCCACATGGCATCTTTAGGTAGACTGCAACTTTATTCTAACATTTTATTCATTTTAAGATTCATAAAATTTAGTACATTTTAAAGAGGTAAAACACCAAACTTCATTCCCATCGTTATCTTTTCCTCGTATCTGCAACATTTGTGTTTTCACTGAGTTCTTTCTAATTATATTTTAATTTATGAATAGTAGCAATATGAGAATGTTATTGGAGCAGCTTTTTCAAATTAAAGCATGTTCATTTATAATTTTGTATTAGCATCTACTGTGGTGTCAAGAGGAGTTATTTGTATGTCAAGTATATTTTTGGATAGATGTAGCATAAAATCAAATTCCTGTATAATATCATATTATTTATTCTTTGAGTAACCATGATAGAAATTGTCTTTCTGCTTGGGTAATCATTACATCTGCTTAGAAGAGAATATCAGATTGTTTCTATCTTAAAATAGTAATATGCAGCATCAGGCTCTTTACAGAACAGCCTTGTCTTCCATTTTGCAGCATGAAAAAATACTTACACAAGTGGAATTGGGTTTAGCTTCAAAGTTTATCACTAATATAGTAGCACTGACTTTTGGCACTTAAAGGATTGCATTTTGTTGAACAGACTCAAGCAGGAGCTTGTGGATGTCATATTTGAGAAATATCCAACAGAGCACTTAATTTTTGATTCTGTGTTGGATTAGACATTTTTGCTTTAATTGTGCACTAGTCTGCATCATGATTATAACAGATGGAAATTAAAACATTCATCTTACTTTTCCATTTGTAGCACTCTAATTTACACTTTTAGTGACACAAGTTAGTTCAGTTATTAATAAATTTGTCTCCATCAGAAAAGGTTCAAAGCTCACTGCAGTGATTGCCTTACTCTTCAAACTGTGTTAATCCAAATTTGCATTGGAAAGTACCTGTAAGATGCTTTCAGACTTGGGATGTGTTTAAGAAAGATCTCTCAGTAAGGACTGAGAGTTCGTACGATTTCTTAACCCACATCTTCCAAATAGAAAATCCTTTGTGGAATTTTGCTGAGTGAAAATTGTCATTTTTGCCTCCATAACAGAGAACACATTAAACAATTAATTGTTTGTATTTTTTTTTCTCATGCTACATAGGCAAAAACAGCATTCTGGATGCTGAAAATATTCATCAAGTTGGGCAGTATCTGTGAACATTGAAAAAAGTTAATATTTCGGGTTGACAACCTTTCATCAGAACTGGTGAAAAGTGTTTGATGTGACATATTAACTTTTCCTTTTTTAAAATACAATTTTAGTAATTTTTCTTATGCAAAGTATATTTGCATACCAGGTCAATAATGGGTATTTTTCATAAATCAGCCATATCTGTGTGTGTAGTTTAATTCAAATTTAAGAAATTGGCAAATCATTATTATTCCATCTTGCTTCATTGCTATCTAAAATGCTACTTGTAGAATAAACGGTCACCAATTTTCACTTATTTATATATCTGTCAATTTGCTATGAGTTCATGATTTTAAACACGTTTTACCATCCATAATGGGGAAAATAAATCAAAGTGTACCTGATAATTTTGCAGGGTTCTTGGGCATCCATGGACCAGATAGGTTCCACTTAATGTCTTGATAATCTTAAATTTGATACTTAATTTTTTTTTTACAGATTTACTGTATAAAATTATGATTTCATTGGTTACTGTCAAAGTGTAATGTGTTGGTTAGGAATAGAATGAGTTTCTTGCACATGTCACCATTTTTTTAAGCCTTATACTATAGGTTAAATACTGTAAAAATTGT
The DNA here is from genome assembly GCF_030028105.1 of Mobula birostris. Classification (NCBI taxonomy): domain Eukaryota; kingdom Metazoa; phylum Chordata; class Chondrichthyes; order Myliobatiformes; family Myliobatidae; genus Mobula; species Mobula birostris. The sequence goes on along the minus strand of NC_092372.1, from coordinate 60,612,723 downwards.
TTCTCATTTTTCCCTGTGTAATGTTCACAAACGGTTGGAAAAAGATAACCTTTTCTGCTCTATAGTGAGGTTGGACATTCAGATCCTCATTGAATTAATACATACACCCATATCAAATTACATTACCAAACTTAATTATTTGGAATTTAGAAGGGTACAACATATTGAAAATTAAAAGCTGTAAAGTAGTAATTAATGTTAAATCTTTAAAATTAAACATTAAATCATTTAGGTTTATGCTTCCTTGACTTGTTATGTACATTGATGTTGCCTCTAATTGATACAGACAGCATTAATACTGGTTAAATTAATAAAACAATTCATAGTGATTAAATGCAATTTTTAAGATTTTGTTTTTAATGGAGTTTGGACTACCAATACAAAGCTAAGAGGCAATGTGGGCTTGGGAAATGCAGTGAGAATTTATGGAGATAAGTAGGTTATGGGCAAGGGACATGGTAGAGGGAATATAATGTGGAAAATTTGTAGATAAAGCAGAAATTTGTTTTTAACGGTGAGCCATTATTAACGATGGTGGTGTTTAGAGAGAGCTTGGTAGCATTGTACATGAGTCACTGAAAGTTGACAGGTACAATAGTAATTTGAAAACAAATGCTATGTTGAGCATCACTGCAAGAGGACTAGGATACAAGATGAAGATGTTATACTAAAAATACACTATGTGCAGATCTGTTGTATGAGGAAAGGTTAAGTAAACTAGGCTTGTATTCTCAGGATAAGAAGAATGAGATCAATAGAGACCCAGTAGATTACCATGATATTTTTCCCTTACATAAGCTGTCTGAAAACAAGGATTAGAGTCTCAAAATAAGGTAAAAGTTGGGAAGGAACCTGTTCAGCCAGATTGGAATACTGTACCCAAGAAGGTTATGATATCAGCACTGAGAATATTGGGTGGGGTGGGGGGGGAAGAGAATGATAATAGTTTAGGTTTTAGGGAACGTGAATTATGGGGTTAGTACAGGATAGTGGCACTAAAGTAAAATACTGTTTTAATCTTGACCTTGTTGAATGGTGGAGCAGACACAATACCAAACAGCCATCTCTTGTTTTATTGATGTTCTTGTAATAACTATATAACAAAAGTACTTTAAATCTCTTGTATGTTACCTCAGTCTGCCATCATTGTGAGCTGGCATTCCATTAACAATGGACTTTATGAAAAATGGCTGGCTGCCATGGTTTTCTTCATATCCACCTACAATGCTGAATCCCAAACTTCCAGATGTATTTCTTTTTAATTCTACATCTTTGCACAAATAAAGATACCTAGAATGGCATAAGAAATTAAATATAACATGTTTCTCCATTTCTCATTTGAATAACATAATTATGCAAACAGTAGTTGAATCTACTTATAGTTCAGCACTCAGTCTAACAACCAGTCAAGATTTACAGGATTTGTATAATTTAGAGAGTTACCAAAGGAACATTTTTCAATATTATTTTTAGTGTTTGATATGGCGGATGAATGTGTAGCTGAAGAATTGGTGCAGAGTTTCAGATGGGGATCTCTTCTGGGGAGGATATAACTTGTACAAAAGAAATGAGTTACGCCTGAACTTGGGACCAATAGCCATGCAGGCAGGTTTGCTGTAGCTACTGGTGAGAATTTAAAAACGCAAACAATAGGAATTCTGCAGATGCTGGAAATTCAAGCAACACACATCAAAGTTGCTGGTGAACGCAGCAGGCCAGGCAGCATCTGTAGGAAGAGGTACAGTCGACGTTTCAGGCCGAGACCCTTCGTCAGGACGTCAGTCTCGGGTCTCGGCCTGAAACGTCGACTGCACCTCTTCCTACAGATGCTGCTTGGCCTGCTGCGTTCACCAGCAACTTTGATGTGTGTTGTTAGATGGATTTTACTAAAGCATTTGACAAGTTTCCCCACAGTAGCAGAAATTCGGGAGGCATGGGATCCAGGGATTTAGAATTGGCTTACCTACAGAAGGCAGTGGATGGCACATATATTTAGCATATTCTGTCTGGAAGTCGGTGATCAATCGTGTTTGGCAGGTTCTGTTCTGGGACTCTTGTTCTTTGTGATTTTGTAAATGATTTGGAAGAGGGAGTTGTAAGTTTGCAGATGGCACAGAAGTTGGTGGTGGTGTGGATAGTGTAAAAAGTAGTTGTAGGTTACCATGGGACATTGATAGGATGCAGAGCTGGGTTGAGGGGTGGCAAATGGATTTCAATCTAGAGAAGTGTGAAGTGATATAATTTGGAGGGTCAAACTTGAAAGCAGGGTACAAGGTTAATGGCAGGATTGTTAGCAGTATGCATCGATACCACAAAGTTGCCACATAAATTGATAAGGTGCTTAAGAAGGTATATGGTGTATTGGCCTTTATTAGTCTGGGGATTGAGTTCAAGTGCTGCATGGTAAAATTGCAGCTGTATAAAACCACACATGGATTTAGTTCTGGTCACCTTATAGGAAACGTGGAAGCTTTAGAGAAGGTGCTAAGGAGATTTACCAGGATGCTGCCTGGATTAGAGAGCATTTCTTATGGGAAAGGTTGAGTGAGCTAGGGCTTTTCTTTTATTTGGAGCAAAGGAGGATCTATGGAATTGATTGCCACAGGTGGCTGTGAAGGCCAAGTCATTAGGTGTATTTAAGGCAGAGGTTGATGGATTCTTGATTAGTCAAGGTGTGAAAAGTTGCAGGCAGAAGGATGGAGAATGAGGTTGAGAGGGAAATGGATCATGATGAAATGGTGGAACAGGCTCAATGGACCAATGGCATAATTCTGCTCCTATTTCTTATGGAGGATGAATGGTGACTTGATAGAGGTGTATACGATGATAAGACATATATTTGGTGGACAGTTAGCACCTTTTTTTCAGGCCAGAATGGCTAATGTGAGAGGGCATAATTTTAAGGTGATTGAAGTAAAGTATGGGGTAGGAGGGAATCGTCAGAGGTAGTTTCCATTTTAAACACAGAGTGGTGGGTGCAAGAAATGCACTGCCATAGAAGGTAGAAACAGATGCATTAAGGATATTTAAAGAGACAGACTTGCACTTGCAAGAAAGGAAAATGGAGGGCTATACGCGAGGGAAGTGTTAGATCGATCTTGGAGTAGGTTAAAAGATATGGACACCATTGTGGGCTAAATGTCCTGTACAGTGTTGTATTGTTCTATGTGTATTTCTTTTGATATCTTATAATAGTTAATCATTCCATGCTGTGGAAACAAGCATTCTATATTTGGGGATGTATGCCCTTTCTAATACCTGATGGCACATTTACTGCAGTATACATCCTCGTGAAGAAAAACTGGGTGTTATCTCATCTGTTTCAATGATTTTTTGAAGAAACGGAAAAAAAATAGATATTAAATTGAATATCCAGAGCCAAAATTATGGAACATTCAGTTCAATGAGTAACTCGTCCCCAAATCTATCATTTGGAGCCTAGACAAAAGTCAATCTCACGTTTTCAGTTCTCAAACCTGTAATGATTGGTGGATGTAAGGGTAGGTTGGTGCCCATTCTTTTTCTCATCAGATAAAAAGCCTTTTGAACCTCACACTGTCCATTCACTTAAAGTTTCAAACTTGAAAGCTACTCTGATCCCTATTACTGAAAAACACTGAGCTTCCTTTGTTGACTAATTCTCATCTCTAGTTTTACTTGCTGTGAAAGCATATTGAATGTTTGTAAAACTCCTAAATATTCAAAATTAAATCTGAAAGTGTTTGCATTATTAATAATTAAATACTAACAATTTCAAACAAACACAGACACAGGAAACTTCTGGAATCTGGAGCAACACAGAATGCTGGAGGAACTCAGCAGAACAGGTATTACCTAAGGAAGGAAATTTCACGTCAAGGCACGTCAGCTGGACTGGAAAGACAAGGGAGATGGCCAGAATAAAAAGATGGAAGCGGTGAATCAATGTGGTTGCTGGGGTGGGGGTGTTGGGGGGTGGTGGAGTTGATAGGTGAAAATGATAAAGGGCTAGAGATGATATCTGATAAGGGAAAGTGTGTTCAACATTTAGATGTGTTCAATTAACTATTAAATTAAACTTGATAGACCAAAAAGTGAGTGCCTGGATGGGCATATATACATTTGGCTGACATCAGTAGAGATGCAGGGTTTCAAACCTTAACATCAACAATTCCTTTCCTCCTAACGAGGGTGCTTGACCTGTTCAGTGCTTACTCGTCCAGCTGATTGTTGGACTGTTAGTACCATGGCTGACATTGATGTACTTCAGAATACAGGGTAATATTTTGAAATGTGTAGATTAATACAAAATTTGGAACACTGAAGAAAATAGTAACAGGAATATATGTGCTCGTGGCTAATGTACATTTTTTTGTTACATTTTCGTACAAAGAATGATAAGGAACACCAGAAAATGATACAGTTTTAAAGAGAGTGACACTAACATCAGGGTACTTAATGCAAATCTCGAAAAGTAGCTGAATAAATTAACAGCTCTTAAAGCACAAGTGATTATGTTTTACAGAACTATAGCATACAGGACCTCAAGGGTGGTAATCTCAGGATTGCTACCTGTGCTACGTGCCAGTGAGGGTAAGAATAGGATGCTCTGGAGGATGAACAAGTGGCTGAGGAACTGGTGTAGGGGGCAGGGTTCCAGATTTCAGGATCATTGGGACCTCTTCTGGGGCAGGTGGGACCTGTAGAAGAGAGACGGGTTACACTTGAACTACAGGGAGACCAATATCCTTTCAGGGAGGTTTGTTAGTGCTATTGAGGAGGCTTTAAACTAGATTTGCAGGGGGATGGGAACCAGCGTGCCAGAGCTGACAGTGTGGCTGGGGTGAAAATAAATGATGTTAAAAGTTCAAGCAAATCTGCTAATGGAAAGGTTGTGAGTGGTGGTAAAAATCTTCTGAGGTGTATATATTTCAATGCTAGGAGTATTGCGGGGAAGGCGAATGAGTTGAGGTCGTGGATTGACACGTGGAATTATGACATTATAGCAATTAGTAAAACTTGGCTACAGGAGGGGCAGGACTGGCACCTTAATATTCCAGGGTTCCGATGTTCCAGATGTGATCGAGGCAGAGGAATGAAAGGTGGGGGAGTAGCATTGCTTGTTAGGGAAAATATTACAGCAGTGCTCAGGCAGGACAGATTAGAGGGCTTGTCTACTGAGTCCTTATGGGTGGAGCTGAGAAACGGGAAAGGTATGGCCACATTAGTGGGATTGTATTACAGACCACCCAATAGTCAATGAGAATTGGAAGAGCAAACCTGCAGAGAGATAGCAGGCAACTGCAGGAAACATAAATTTGTGGTGGTAGGGGATTTTAATTTTCCATATATTGATTGGGACTCCCATACTGTTAGGGGTCTAGATGGTTTAGAGTTTGTAAAATGTGTTCAGGAAAGTTTTCTAAATCAATATATAGAGGTACCAACTAGAGGGGATGCAATATTGGATCTCCTGTTAGGAAATGAGTTAGGACAAGTGACGGAAGTCTGTGTAGCGGAGCACTTTGGTTCCAGTGATCATACCACCATTAGTTTCAACTTGATCATGGACAAGGATAGATCTGGTCCTAGGGTTGAGGTTCTGAACTGGAAGGCGACCAAATTTGAAGAAATGAGAAAGGATCTAAAAAGTGTGGATTGGGACAGGTTGTTCTCTGGCAAAGATGTGATCGGTAGGTGGGAAGCCTTCAAAGGAGAAATTTTGAGAGTGAAGAGTTTGTATGTTCCTGTCAGGATTAAAGGCAAAGTGAATAGGAATAAGGAACCTTGGTTCTCAAGGGATATTGCAACTCTGATAAAGAAGAAGAGGGAGTTGTATGACATGTATAGGAAACAGGGAGTAAATAAGGTGCTTGAGGAGTATAAGAAGTGCAAGAAAATACTCAAGAAAGAAATCAGGAGGGCTAAGAGAAGAGATGAGGTTGCCTTGGCAGTCAAAGTGAAGGATAATCCTAAGAGCTTTTACAGGTATATTAAGAGCAAAAGGATTGTAAGGGATAAAATTGGTCCTCTTGAAGATCAGTGTGGTCGGCTATGTGTGGAACCAAAGGAAATGGGGGAGATCTTAAATAGGTTTTTTGCGTCTGTATTTACTAAGGAAACTGGCATGAAGTCTATGGAATTAAGGGAAACAAGTAGTGAGATCATGGAAACTGTACAGATTGAAAAGGAAGAGGTGCTTGCTGTCTTGAGGAAAATTAAAGTAGATAAATCCCCGGGACCTGACAGGGTGTTCCCTTGGTCCTTGAAGGAGACTAGTGTTGAAATTGCAGGGGCCCAGGCAGAAATATTTAAAATGTCGCTGTCTACAGGTGAGGTGCCAGAGGATTGGAGAGTGGCTCATGTTGTTCCGTTGTTTAAAAAAGGATCGAAAAGTAATCCGGGAAATTATAGGCCGGTAAGTTTAACATCGGTAGTAGGTAAGTTATTGGAGGGAGTACTAAGAGACAGAATCTACAAGCATTTGGATAGACGGACTTATTAGAGAGAGTCAACATGGTTTTGTGTGTGGTAGGTCATGTTTGACCAATCTATTGAAGTTTTTCGAGGAGGTTACCAGGAAAGGGAATGAAGGGAAGGCAGTGGATATTGTCTACATGGACTTCAGTAAGGCCTTTGACAAGGTCCCGCAATGGAGGTTAGTTAGGAAAATTCAGTCGCTAGGTATACATGGAGAGGTGGTAAATTGGATTAGACATTGGCTCAATGGAAGAAGCCAAAGAGTGGTAGTAGAGAATTGCTTCTCAGAGTGGAGGCCTGTGACTAGTGGTGCTACAGGGATCAGTGCTGGGTCCATTGTTATTTGTCATCTATGTCAATGATCTGGATGATAATGTGGTAAATTGGATCAGCAAATTTGCTGATGATACAAAGATTGGAGGTATGGTAGACAGTGAGGAAGGTATTCAGAGCCTGCAGAGGGACTTGGACCAGCTGGAAAAATGGGCTGAAAAATGGTAGATGGAGTTTAATACAGACAAGTGTGAGGTATTGCACGTTGGAAGGACAAATCAAGGTAGAACATACAGAGTTAATGGTAAGGCACTGAGGAGTGCAGTGAAACAGAGGGATCTGGGAATACAGATACAAAATTCCCTAAAAGTGGTGTCACATGTAGATAGGGTTGTAAAGAGAGCTTTTGGTACATTGGCCTTTATAAATCAAAGTATTGAGTATGAGAGCTGGAATGTTATGATGAGGTTGTATAAGGTATTGGTGAGGCCGAATCTGGAGTATTGTGTTCAGTTTTGGTCACCAAATTACAAGGATATAAATAAGGTTGAAAGAGTGCAGAGAAGGTTTACAAGGATGTTGCCGGGACTTGAGAAACTCAGTTACAGAGAAAGGTTGAATAGGTTAGGACTTTATTCCCTGGAGCATAGAAGAATGAGGGGAGATTTGATAGAGGTATATAAAATTATGATGGGTATAGATAGAGTGAATGCAAGCAGGCTTTTTCCACTGAGGCAAGGGGAGAAAAAAACCAGAGGACATGGGTTAAGGGTGAGGGGGGAAAAGTTTAAAGGGAACATTAGTGGGGGACTTCTTCACACAGAGTGGTGGGAGTATGGAATGAGCTGCCAGACGAGGTGGTAAATGTGGGTTCTTTTTTAACATTTAAGAATAAATTGGACAGATACATGGATGGGAGATGTATGGAGGGATATGGTCCGTGTGCAGGTCAGTGGGACTAGGCAGAAAATAGTTCGGCACAGCCAAGAAGGGCCAAAAGGCCTGTTTCTGTGCTGTAGTTTTTTCTATGGTTTCTAAAAGGCTAGGATGTTAATTTATACCCATATTTGGTTATTTGATTTCAGTAATTAGATGTTTTTTTCATAGATGAAGATCAATACAAAAAGATAATAGCTTTAAAGTGACTGAAAAATACTAAGATGATATAAGGAAATCCACACAGTGAATGCATGTTATAATCCACAATCTACACCTACCCATTCACTTACATTAAGGACCCCAAACATTCCTTCCTGGTGAGGCAACACTTCACCTGCAAAACTGTTAGGGATTGTGGACTGTGTCTGGTCCGGTGCCCCCGATTGGTGAAACCCATTGTAAATTGGCAGGTCTCTTTGTCAATCATCTCCGCTTCATCCACCAAAAGTGGAATTCCCTGGTGGCCAACCATTTTAATTCCTATTCCCACTCCTATTCCAACATGTTGGTCTATGGGCTCCTCTTTTCCCACAATGAGGCTACTCATCAGCGAGGGTGGAGACTCAACACCTCATATTCCTTCTAGATAGTCTCCAACATGATGGCATGAACATCAATTTCTCCTTCCCCTTCCTTCCTCACTCTAGCCTCTTCTCATCTAGTGCCTCTACTTCCCTCTCTCTCATAGTCCACTCTTCTATCAGGTTCCTTCCTTTCCGGCCGTTTACCTTTCCCAGCCACCTTGCTTCACCTATCATCTTCTAATTATCCTCCTTGCCCTCCAGTAACCTTTTTATTCTAGCTTCTTCTCCCTTCCTTTCAAGTCCTGAAGAAGGGTCTCAGCCCAAAATGATTTGTTTATCCATCTCCATGAATGCTGCTTGACCTGCCCTGCTAGTTCCTCCACCATTTTGTGTGTGTGTTGTTGATTTCCAACATCTTCAGAATTTCTTGAGTCAATTAAGATGGTAGATACAAATTGAATAATAGCCTTACAATAGAGTTTTAAGAATGTAGGGCTATGGACAGTGCAGTGGGATTTACGACGTCACCCTTTAGAAATGCTGACGCCAATCCAATGGGCTAAATAGCTTCCAATTGTACTATGCCATCCTATGATAAACAAAACTGTTTTGCTAGGCATGGCTTAGTGTTAAAGGACTATGTACAGCACATTGCTTTGGCAGTTTAGTCCAGCAGAATTGTGAATATGTATTTTTATCTGATGTTGCGTTAAACACGATTCTTAAAAGTTCCTGAAATAGTAATTGACATGAGTCCATTCTCTACACATGTCAGCAAGACCTCTGCAGCAAACCACAATACTTGCATTCCTGTACTGGACATGGTGAAGACAAAATCAATCCCAACTGAACAAATATTTAAACTGTAAATGTTCCATGTGTTGTTTAAATATTCTTTACAACTGTAATAAAGTACAAAATAAGTGATAATAGGTTTGGACAAGATGTGAAATACCAAGGAGCAGAGCCAGGCATTCAAAATATTTGATACAATACTTATCTTCTTGTGAGTTATATGATGCTTGTTTACAAGCAAGTCTGCAGCTGTCAACTCCAGCCTGACTACTACAAAGCTGTTTGAATCTGAGAGATTTAAAGTGTTAGGAAGAATCCTTCTGGTATCTGCTCTGTCAACAGATAATAAGATACTGAAATGCAGCCTTTTCTAACAGTAGCAGTCCTGATATGGAAGACATTCACAGCGGCTTGAAAGAATGAATGAATGAATGAATTGGGCATTATTGTAATTTACACACTTTTTTGATAATTTGGATATTATGATGTTTTACATTCACAGGAGAATAAAGCTGACAGGCATATCTACAATATGCTTGAGAGTAACGACATCCTCCAATTGAATCCAGACCAAGGACGCAAAACTTAAATTGCAGCAAGGCTAGTTAGGAATGGTGAAAAACATAAGGGGCAATGGAAATATAAAACACCAAAGGTACTGAATAAACTTTAGAGAATATAGTTTATGGGCAAGGATATAAATAGCCAATGATTATCTAATTAATGATATATTTAAGTTTATTATTAGGCTTGTATGCATACATCAAGAACCACTTCTCTTGGTAGAGTTGGACTATTCAAAAGATTTTCAGACACAGTTATCAACCCCAAGGTTAGTGGAAATCTGAAACTCTATCCCAAAGTGTTCTTCCAAATGAAAAATTCAAAACTTTGTTGATAATTTTAGTTAGATAAGGATATTATGTGGCACCATGGTAACGTAGCAATGCTTTACAGATTGGGGTCAATTCCCACCACTGTCTGTAAGGAGTTTACACGTCTCCACTTAACCACATTGGTTTTCAGGCAGAGCAATAGTGATAGTTAGGGCAATAGACAAGAGATTTAATGGCCAAAGAAAGACAGGATGGTGTGTTGTCGCCCAGGTGCTAGGGTCCAGGATGTCTCGTTGGCTGCAGAAGAATCTCAAGAAGGAGGGTGATCAGCCAGATGTTGTGGTGCACATTGGCAGTATTAAAGCAAAAGAGAAGCATATAATATAGCAAAAGTTAGTGGATTAGGAAGCTTTAGAAAAAACAACAGAAGACAACTTAAAATTCATAAGGAGAGAAAAACTGAAATATGAAGGTAAGCTAGCCAATGATATAAAAGAGGATATCAAAACATTTTAAAGATATATAAAGAGTAAAAGAGAGGCAAGAGTGAATATTGAACTGCTGGAAAATTACACTGGAGAGGTAGTAATGGGGGACAAAGAAATGGCAGATGAAAATAAGAATTTTGCATCTTTTTTTCAGTGGTATCACAATAGCAGTACGCCAGAAATCCAACAGTGTCGGGGCAGAATTGAGTGTACTTCCCATTACCAAGGAGAAGGTGCTTGGAAAGCTGATTTACCTTCAGATTGGTAATTACTCTCCTGGGTTGGATAGAATACACACCAGAGTTCTGAAAGGAGTAGCTGAAGAGATTGTGGCATTAGTAATGATCGTCAAAGCATCACTACATTCTGGAATGATTCCAAAGGATTGAGAAACTGTAAATGTCATACTATTCTTTACTAATGGAGGGAGGCAGAAGAAAGGATATTATAGGCCAGTTAGCCTGAATTCAGTCATCGGGATGGTGTTGGAATTTATTATTGAGGATGAGGATTTGGGGTACTTAGAGGCACATGATAAAATAGGCCAGGGCTAGAATGGTTTCCTTAAGGGAAATCTTGCCTGACAAACCTGTTGGAATTCATTGAGGAAGTAACAGCCAGGATAGACAAAGGAGAGTCAGTGGATATTGTTTACTTTGATTTTCAGAAGCCTTTGACAAGGTACCACATGTTAGAGTGATTTTTGGGTTTAGGACATATACATTTACAATTGACTTTGGCTACCAGTCTTCACATCTGAATATGTATTGTGCATTTAATTTGGAGTGCAGCTGTGAACAATGGGTTCCTGAAAGCTGTGAATCCCAGTCCAGACAATGCTGATTAAAATTCATTTGGATGTCTGTGGTGTGGATGTAAATCAGGAGGTGTGAAGGTTGTATCTAGTTTCAAAGAAAGCATTGTCCATACATTGTAAATATGGAGTTGTCCTTTGATTTCCACATAAAATGTCGAGCCCCGTGTTGGGCTAGCAGACCTTGCCACTGAAAGTGTCTCCACAGGATGTCCGCTGTACCTTGCTTTGTCAGATAAAGAAGCTGCTTTGTACCTACCAGTATTTTTCTCCAGTGACTTAATTCATGCAACAACACCATACATGAGGCAGCTTAACAAGATAGGAGCCCATGGCATTACAGGAAGTATACTAGCATGGATAGAAAATTGACTGGCAGGAAGTAACAAGTTGGATTAAAGGGGGCATTTTCTGGTTGGCTTCTGGTGGTAGTGCTTTTCAGGCACTCTCCATTCCCTATGGGGAAAAAACCTTGCCTTGCAAATCTCCTTAAAATTTTCCCCTCTCACTTGAAGCTACATTATTTGATATTTCCACTCTTGGAAATTACATTGATTATCTACCCTATCTATAGCTGTCATAGCTTTATATGCTTCTATCAAGTCACTTTACAATCTCAGATTCTCCAGAGGAAACACAAATGCGTTGAGAAGCAAAGAAGGCATATGTAATACCTCTCTTCATCTGTCAGGGTATAGGGTCTAAAAGTTGGAAATTTATGTACAGCTGTATAAAACTTAGTACCACAAGCAGAAGAGCATACAATGCTCCAGATGTGGACTAAGTGAAGTTTTATACAATTGCAACATGACTTTGCAACTTCTATGCTCAATATCCCAACCGATGAAGCAAGTATGGGGTGTCTCTTCTTTACCATCCTATCCACTTGGGTTACCACTTTCAGGGAGCAATGGGCCTGCACCCTAATATCCTTCTATACATCAAAGCCCCCTAAATCTCATAACTAACAGATCAGATAAAAATTCTACAGTTCTACCAAACCTAATCATAAATACTGGTCAACAATTGACTGGTAACAGGAGGCTGCTCCAGAACATCCCGTGCTCACTGATAACAGGATCTAGTATGTAAGTGCTAATCACAGGGCTAAAGCACTGACACCAGCATCTGGCAAAATGCCAAGCAGGTGATCCATCTGGACTTCATCCAGTATTCCATTCATTATAGAAGCTGGCATTGAGGCAATTTGATTCACTCTGAGTAATATCACAAAACAATTCAAAGCACCAGATACAGGTCCTTGCCAACATATAAATAGCAAACTTACATATAGCCCCTCCATACCAACAAGCATTTGGGATGCTGGTGGGAAGGAGGTTTGCTGGCTGCTGGCATCTTCCACAGTTCCAAATTAAAGCTGTTCTGGTAATGATCAATTCATAGTAACAACCCTGCTGTAACCAGGGTAGAAACTGTACTGCAAAAGACTATAGAACCAGAAAATATCTCATTTATAATATTGAAGAGCTAGATGCAGCATTGGTCAAGCTGTTCTAGTTCAAGTACAGCACTGGCAACCTATCTAACAATGTGGAATATTGCCCACCTATTTATGTTCATAAAACTAAGTGCAATAGATCTATTAATCGTTGGTAAAGTGAAGAAATGAGTCACCAGCAGTGCTTTCAAATGGTCACTTACACACCAGTCACCTGTTCAACAACACACAAGGGTTGATCTTGATATGATTACCACCTAATCTCTGATATTATCACAGCCTGGATCCAGAGCTGAGAGTATTCGTCCCTGATATTAAAGTAGCATTGAGTCAGGTGTGGCATCATGGAGCTTTGCTACAACTGAAGTGAACGATAAAGGGAAATGAATGAGCTGGCAGCGGAAGTGGTGGATGTGGGTTTGGTTTCAACATTGAAGAGAAATTTGAATAGGTACTGCTCATATGCTGGTCAATTAGACTATCAGTTGGGCATAGACTGGAAGGGCCTTTTTCTGTGCAGTGGTGCTCGCTGACTCTATGCACTGATGGTTGAAGTTGTGCCCTGCGCAGGAGAAGATGGTTGAAGATGTGCCCTGCACGGGAGAAGATGACTGTGGTTGTTGGAAATTAGTTATGCCAGGACAACATTGAAGTGTTAACCCAGTTCTTGACCCAACCAACTTCAGCTGGTTCACCGATGATTACTTTAATGTCCCAAGGTCAGATGATCAATGGTGCGTGCAGCCCTTCAGCAAATGACGCAGCCTGTGCCTGCATGCAGAAAAACCTAGGAAACAGGTACAGGCTGACAAATAACAAGTGCCACCAGATAAACAAGCTACTAATTAAAGATCATCTCCAACAAAAGAGCCTATGCACCTAACTTAGCATTCAATGGCATTTCTTTTACCAAATTCCCTGCCAAAAATATCCTGATGGTCACAATTGACCAGTAGGTCAACCTGCATGATTTCCAACCATTACTGGATCCAATCGCTGACACATACAGAAGGATGGGCATTACACTCAAAAAACAAAAAGTCCTTTCCCAAGTTTCTCCTCCTTCACCAAAAAACCCTCTGACAATAAAAGTTCATGGTGAGACCCAAGATGATGTAGATTGCTTTTGGCATTTTAGGACTCACCTCTCACCAAAGCAAAGATAAGTAAGGGCTTTTGAAGATATGACACAAAAAACGGTTTACCACGGATCATTGATCCATGCCATCTGATATATTTCTGAGGCCTGGATTATATACAACAGGCATTTCATGTTATTGGAAAGATACCTCCAAAGATATATCCACAAAGAACCCAAAATTCATGGGTATAATAAATGATCAAATGTCAGTTAAGTGTCAGGATGAAAAACCAAGATGAAAGTTATACTTCTTCGACAGCATTGGACTAGCTACATTGTTAGTTGCTGGGCACCAGACTCCATAATCAATCAAAGCATGCAAGAAACAAACTGCTGGTAGAACTCCATGGGCCAAGCAGTATCTGTGGAGGAGAAAGAATGGTCAACTTTTTGACTGAAGCCCCTGCATCAACACTTGCTGCACCTTAGATATTTAATTTCTGAATGATGGTGATGAGAGTTTGTCAGTCATGCCGATGATATTCAGCAAATTTATTAAGGTATCTGAAAAGAGTGCAAAGCTCTTGTCTGGCAAGTCCAGGGATATGTCTCTGCTGGGAAAGATGTTGTTCATAATAACAAAGACTTTGTGATCTCCAAAAAGAGTGTTGTTGGCATTGTTATTCTTTCACACTGGGACTTTAATGTCATTTTAATGCCTTATGAAAACAATTCACGTTTTCGACACGAGTTGCTTTATTGTGATAACGGTTAACATAAATAACTTTACCCATTTTTGTCAGTTTTATAAAGTGGGCACTTTTTATTTTGCTTAAAGTTTCTCCTTAAAATTTTTACCTATGTTTTCCACTGTTTGCTGTTTACATTCGTTTCATGCATTTTTCTCTGTAACTATAAAATGATCTTATAAAACATTTTCAATTTTTTTCTCAGGATATAACTGACACCAACAAGGTAGCACCCACTGGCCATCACAAATTGACTTTGGCTCATTGAGGACTAGAAGTGAGCTAAATACGAAAAGCTCCAATCTCTGAGTGATGGATGATATTGACTACAAAATGTCTCATTTCTAGTTATAACATACATCAGCTGCGTTTTTCTACCAGCTTTAATCTTGTAAGATTTATTTTAGTTTCAACAGCCACACTGATAGTTGGAATTGGTTGCTATTAATACCTTCTTTATTAATTAATTGCTGCAAGAAGAAAGAATTGATCGTTCGATTGTCGTGGGATTCAGATTATCTGCATATAGCTAGACATTTCATAATCCAATTATCTATTATCAGCATCACATTTGAATATTCTTGAGACAAAAAATCGACATAAGCTGTGAAAAATATGTTATATGTTAATAAAGCCCAGGGAATATCGTGTATTTGAAACACAATGGAGTTATTTCAGTGAATCATTCCAACTGCTCATTTTGTAGGCTTGATTGTAAATTACATTGTTCTCCCTTTGACAGTAACAGTTTCAGTGAAGGTTCACGTGCATGGTCACATCATGACACATTTAAGGTACATCTCTGAGCACCTTAAAGTACCATTTATATTACAGCTTTAATCTTGCTGCAGATGGCTTCCTGACCTGATTCCATGGCTGACTGATATGGTACCCTACAAAGCAGATAATCTGACACTGATTGGATCAAACCCCTTTTGGATGTTACATCAGGTTAATATAGTCCTCAGGTTGTAAATTACTGAACAAGGGTCTTAGCCCGTCTAACCTCTGTAAAGACTCTGCATACATATACCAACACAAACGTGTAGAGCTCTCTTTCAAATTTTAAAGGCTAATCTCACAGCTGCAAATGGATACTGAGAGTTAACTACTCCTTTGAGATACTCAAAGATGATCACTCACCTCGAAACAGAAGGGGCGGAGAAATACTTTAGTCATTGGACTTACAGTTTTCATTTTGAACATACCCTACTCAAATAGAAGTAAACTAATGTATACAAATACAAGAGACACAGAATAATCACTCACAATCTTTGGTTTTTTTTGAAACTCTGGATATCACATTTTAGTATACAGTATGCAACATACAGTTCATTTCAACTTACAGTTACATCCACGTGAACCATGGATATTATATTCTCCCTTGAGCTTTATAGCTACTGCAAAATATGTTATGTATCTTTGTTGGAATAATTTATTTTTTACTTTTTAAATTATATACTTTGCAAATCAAACATTTAAAAGATTGCTGAGGTGGTTTAACTTTGTGCAACATTATGGAAAGTCAGTTAAAATAAAAGTGGTGAAATTTACAGGCATTTCAATGTATAATTCTCTTTTTTAGAAAGGAATGAGTGAAAGACCTTTATCAAAGGTTAGTGGACTAGGCATGATTAGGTGCCCTGCCTGTTCCAGGATAGAGTTAAAGGAGTCAGCACTGAGTCTGCAGTAATAGGGATAATCCTGGGAATGATAGACCAGTGCATATTATGTCAGTGGTGGGAAAACTATTGGAGAGGATTCTTAGACTCGGGATTTATGAGCATTTGGAGAATCATAGTTTTATTAAGGATAGTCAGCATAACTTTGTGAGGGGTTGGTTGTGCCTTAAGAGCCTAACTGAATTTTTCGATGAAGTGACAAAACAACCTGATGAAGGTAGAGTTGTAGATGTGGTGTATATGAATTTTAGTTTGACTTTTGACAAGTTTCCCTATGCTAGGCCCATCCAGAAAGTCGTGAAGCATAGAAAATTAGCTGTGTAGATTCAGAATTAACCCCACAGCAGCAGAGGGTAATAGTAGATGGAAAGTATACTGCCTGGAGATTGGTGACCAGTGGTGACCAGGAACCTGTTCTGGGACCCCTCCTCTTCTGGATTTTTATAAATGACCTAGATGAGGAAGTTGTAGAGAGAGAGATTAGTAAATTTGCAGGTGACACAAAGATCGGAGGCTGCCTGGTTTAGACAGCATGTCTTATGAGGAAAGGTTGAGCAAGCTGGGGCTTTTCTCTTTGGAATGAAGGTGGATGAGAGGCAATTTGATAGAGGTATATAAGACTGTGAGAGACACAGAGAGAGTGAACATGGAGCACTTTTATCCCAAGGCAGCAATGACCAATACCAAATGACATCTGCTTAAGATACAAACATATTTCTTGAATCAGAGTAATATATTCTCAACTGTTCATTTCTTTAATGAGAACCCAATTTATTATCAACCTAAGGTACTAATCTCAGATTGCTGAAGTTATTACATAAGAGATAAAATGCAAAATAGTTACAGGCAATTCCTATGTATTTCAAATTAACCTTTTTAGGTTTGACCTCTTAATGAAAGGTTTTAATTCACGGAGAAAACTGAATAGATTGAGTAAATATTTACTTACCGAGGTAATACCAACCACATATTCCATAATGGTGACCAGTCCTCTTCAGGCACGATATTTTGAATGGAGTTAGGAGAAATTTGGCCATCAGTATTGTCTTTTTCTGCTACCCTTAACTCCAAAGCTTTGAAAGTAACTGAAGAGGAGGTAGCACTGTGCTTTATAGTAGACACTGCTTCACTTTGTGTCATACCAATCAGGTCAATGCCATTTACATCCAATAGAATGTCACCTAAGAAAATACAAGATATGTAGGTTCATTTTGTAATTTAAAAGGGACTCCACCTCATTAAATGCATTAACCTAAAATCTATTTTCATTCAATTTTCCTTTGCCTGTTTACTGACGTTTGGTTAATAATTATAAATTTATAAGTACTATTGGAAATCCTCCCTTTTTCATGACCTCAATACTAACATAACAGGTAGCGTAACATTTTATGATCAGGGTTCAGTTCCTGCTGCTGTCTCTGAGGAGTTTGTACGTTCTCCCTGTGACCGTGTATATTTCCTCTGGCACTTCTGGATTTGTCCCACATTCCAAAGGTGTACAGTTAGGGTTAGTAAGTTGTGGGCATGTTATGTTGGTGCCAGAAGCACGGAAACATTTGTGGGCTGCCCCAGCACGTTCTCAGACTGTGGTGGTCACTGATACAACAACACATTATTCTTTGATACGCATATGACAAATAAAGCTAATCTCTTTATCCAAGTACTGTACTGCATTTTTT
This sequence comes from Mobula birostris, assembly GCF_030028105.1. Taxonomy (NCBI): domain Eukaryota; kingdom Metazoa; phylum Chordata; class Chondrichthyes; order Myliobatiformes; family Myliobatidae; genus Mobula; species Mobula birostris. The sequence goes on along the minus strand of NC_092372.1, from coordinate 60,594,945 downwards.
CATTTTCTTGTTGTTGCTTTTATCAAACAGCAGTCAATACAACTGTGGATGCATTCCATAATAGATCAAATAAATTGACGGAGTTTGAAGTACAGGTAAAATATTATATGTTAATCCAAATAAATGAATAGGAAAACTCAGCCAATGCAGCGACCATTACTTTGAAATACAGTGCATTCCGTTTAATAGGGCCATCGGTTAATTGGGGAAGCCACTTATTTGGGACAACTCTTAAAGAACAAAATCAAATTGAGAAAATAGCTGGGATTCCCCTTGTTTGTTTGGGACAACGTGCTGCTTAACTGGGACAGGATACTAGCATCAGTCGTGTGATCGTTAGACACTATACCATGCTTAGAGCAAACATTTTTAAAATAACATCAGTTGCATGTGGTTTTGTTCAAAAATCAATGATTTTTGTCACCGATAGTTGGTGAGAAATAAGCGGTAAGACAATTCAGAACTATTTCGGTCACTGCGATTTCAAGCATTCAAACTCCGAAGTGGCAGAAACGGCCGGGAATGAAGATGAAACGATTTCACTACTTCAACAAATTAGGAACTATGAATAATTTGAAGGTATCAAGCATCATCTTGAAAGTTACCTTTGGTCTTTACCAGACACTCAGCTCTCACCTGTGTCTCCAAGCTGCCTGGTACACCACTTCGGCAGGTGGGCTAAACAAAGGGAGGGTGGCTAGCAGGTCTCATATCTTGGTGAGGTAGGAACATGCCTGTCCTAACATGCAAAGTCAGTTCTTGCGGACTGAGCAGAAGAGATTTACAGTGAAATCAAATGGCCGGGATGGCAGTTCTACAATGGTACATGGACAGTGAAGGGCATGACAAGACACAGAAGCAGTCATGGTCATCCACTGCAGCCAGGGAAGAGGGAAGACTCGTCCCACTGGACCCAGACATCCGAGGTTCAGAGAGTGGAACTGCAACAGTGCAATGTGTTTTCTACTTTTTAAAGCTTTTCTGCAGAGGTTTTCTGTCACCATTGGATGTGACAGACAACCATCAGCAGTATTATAGTGTTCTAATTTGTTCTGTATTTCATTTAATTTTTTAGTCAGTTAAATGGTAGTTTATACCTTTTCGATTATTTTGATGAAACTTTGGCTAATTGGGTCAGCCATTCAAGTGGGCCAAAATGTACTGGTCCCAAATTGTTGCAACTAACTGGAATCCATTGTATATCATTTACAGGGCAGCTTGTTAAAATTCAACCAACATGACAAATAATCTAGGACAATAATAACAAATTCATAATAAACAGGCTGGATTTTTAAGACAGAGAAATGGCAAGGGATCTGAAGTGAGAGGGTAGCCTTTGTTGACTGTCTGGTCCATCTAACAACTTGTGAATTTTGAATAATTTTGAAATTCTGATTAAAGTTTCCTTAGGGGATAGACTTAAACCTTTATAAAAGTTATTAATCAAAACCTGAATCTCCCACTCCCAAAAGAAGAGTTTAAGACAAGGTAATGCTAAAGTCAAAGTGATGGACATCAGTAACACCCCTTTCCATTGATGGAAGGTTCTGCAGGGTTTTTTAACCCACGGATTGGGAGCAAGAAGGCTGCGGGTGAACGGCTAAGGATTTCCGGAGCGAAGGCAGTTTTACTACTTGGGGTAAAAGAGAGGCAATACTGTGCAGGCGTGTGACGTCAGCCAGTAGAGTGGGAAAAGTTTAAAAAGTAGACCGCTATATCCAGCAGGCAGTGGAGTGAGAGGTAGCAGAGTGAGAGGGCTTTGGCTCAAAGAGCTTAGGTGGTAACGAGGTGAAGTAGGTCTACCTGTGTTAATTGTGGAAGAAGTACGGAAGAAATGTGGCAAATGTTCAGGGGATATTAGTGTGGAGTTCTGCATAAGTACGTTCCAATGAGACAGGGAAGTTATGGTAGGGTACAGGAACCGTGGTGTACAAAGGCTGTAATAAGTCTAGTCAAGAAGAAAAGAAAAGCTTACAAAAGGTTCAGAGAGTTAGGTAATGTTAGGGATCTAGAAGATTATAAGGCTAACAGGAAGGAGCTTAAAAAGGAAATTAGGAGAGCCAGAAGGGGCCATGAGAAGGCCTTGGTGGGCAGGATTAAGGAAAACCTCAAGGCATTCTACAAGTATGTGACGAGCAAGAGGATAAGATGTGAAAGAATAGGACCTATCAAGTATGACAGTGGGAAAGTGTGTATGGAACCAAAGGAAATAGCAAGGGTACTTAATGAATATTTCACTGCAGTATTCACTATGGAAAAGGATCTTGGTGATTGTAGTGCTGACTTGTAGCAGACTGAAAAGCTTGAGCATGTAGATATTAAGAAAGAGGATGTACTGGAGCTTTTGGAAAGCATCAACTTGGATAAGTCGCCAGGACCGGATGAGATGTACCCCAGGCTACTGTGGGAGGCGAGGGAGGAGATTGCTGAGCCTCTTCCAATGATCTTTGAATCATCAGTGGGGACGGGAGAGGTTCTGGAGGGTTGGAGGGTTGCGGATGTTGTTCCTTTATTCAATAAAGGGAGTAGAGATCGCCCAGGAAATTATAGACCAGTGAGTCTTACTTCTGTGGTTGGTAAGTTGATGGAGAAGATTCTGAGAGGCAGGCTTTACGAACATTTGGAGAGGTATGATGCAGTATGATTAGGAATAGTCAGCATGGCTTTGTCAAGGCAGATCATGCCTTACGAGCCTGATTGAATTTTTTGAGGATGTGACTAAACACAATGATGAAGGAAGAGCAGTAGATGTAGTGTCTATGGATTTCAGCAAGGCATTTGATAAGGTACTCCATGCAAGGCTTATTGAGAAAGTAAAGAGGCATGGGATCCAAGGGGACATTGCTTTGTGGATCTAGAACTAGCTTGCCCACAGAAGGCAAAGAGTGGTTGTAGACGGATCATATTCTGCATGGAGGTCGGTGACCAGTGGTGTGCCTCAGGGATCTGTTCTGGGACCCTTACTCTTCATGATTTTTATAAATGACCTGGATGAAGAAGTGGAGGGATGGGTTAGTAAATTTGCTGATGACACAAAAGTTGGAGGTGTTGTGGATAGAGTGGAGGGCTGTCAGAGGTTACAGCAGGACATTGATAGGATGCAAAACTGGGCTGAGAAGTGGCAGATGGAGTTCAACTCAGATAAGTGTGAAGTGGTTCATTTTGGTAGGTCAAATATGATGGCAGAATATAGCATTAATGGTGTGACTCTTGGCAGTGTGGAGGATCAGAGGGATCTTGGGGTCCAAGTCCATAGGATGCTCAAAGCAGCTGTGCAGGTTGACTTTGTGGTTAAGAAGGCATACGGTGTATTGGCCTTCATTAATCGTGGAATTGAATTTAGGAGTCGAGAGGTAATGTTGCAGCTACATAGGACCCTGGTCAGACGCCACTTGGAGTACTGTGCTCAGTTTTGGTTGCCTCACTACAGGAAGGATGTGAAAGCCATAGAAAGGGTGCAGAGGAGATTTACAAGGATGTTGCCTGGATTGGAGAGTACGCGTTATGAAAACAAGTTGCGTGAACTCGGCCTTTTCTCCTTGGAGCGACGGAAGATGAGAGGTGACCTGATAGAAGTGTATAAGATGATGAGAGGCATTGATCGTGTGGATAGTCAGAGGCTTTTTCCCAGGGCTGAAATGGTTGCCACAAGAGGACACAGGTTTAAGGTGCTGGGGAGTAGGTACAGAGGAGATGTCAGGAGTAAGTTTTTTACTCAGAGAATGGTGAGTGCGTGGAATGGGCTGCCGGCAACGGTGGTGGAGGCGGATACGATGGGGTATTTTAAGAGACTTTTAGGTAGGTACATGGAGCTTAGAAAAATGGAGGGCTCTAGTAATTTCTGAGGTAGGGACATGTTCGGCACAACTTTGTGGGCTGAAGGGCCTGTATTGTGCTGTAGGTTTTCTATGTTTCTATGGTCCTTACAATATGTTAATTATTAGAGACCATAATTAAAAGAGATGAATCTGCATATAAATTTAAAAGAAAAGCATTATTTTATTTAAACATTATCTGGAAGCATATATATAGTTATAGTTATGGGATTGGTGCTGGCAGACAAGGTGAAAGAGAATCTCAAAGGCTTTTATAGCTGTATTAAGAGCAGAAGTAGAGCAAAGACAAAATTGGTCCTCTTGAAGGTTAGTGTGATTATTTATGCATGGAGTTGAAAGAGATGAGGGCGATATTAAATGATTATTTTGTATCCATATTTACTTGAGAGACAGACTCGGAGTCTATAGAACTGAGGCAAAAGAACAGTGAAGTTGTATAAGATGTTACTGGAGCTAAATTTGGGGTATTGGGTGCAGTTCTTGTTAGCTTCCAGCAGGAAAGATATCAATAATCTTGAAAGAGTGCAAAGAACATTTACAAGAATGTTACCAGGACTAGAGGGCCTGCGTTATAGGGAAAGGGTGAATAGGTTTATTAACTGGAGCACAGCAGGATGAGAGGATATCTTATCGAGGTATATAAAATTATGTAGGATATAGAAAGGATGAATGCGTGCAGGCTTTTCTCCTCAGATTGGGTGAGGCCAGAACTAGAGGTCGTAGGTTTAGGGTGAAAGCTGAAATATTTAAGGGGAATCTGAGTGGAAACTTTTTCACTCAAAGAGAGGTGTGCATGTGGAACGAGCTGCCAGTAGAAGTGACAGGTGTGGTTCAATTGTAACATATAAAAGAAATTTGGATAGGTACATGGATGAGAGAGGTGTAAATGGCTGTATTCTACCTGCACATCAATGGGACTAGGCAGAAGACAAGGTTGGCACAGTCTAGATGGGCCCAAGGGAACGCTGGAAACATGCAAAAAGCTCTCGGTTACCATTTTTTATTCTTCCATCATTCCCCAAGCAGCCATTGGGATGCACATTTGCAACATAGATTGGGAGATCCCAGCCTTTGCTTAGTAGGCCTCCTGATATGGTCATTCCCAAGGACTCGTGCACGTCTTTGCTAACATTGATGATCTTTTCATGGCATGTGAAGGCATGAAGGAAGTTCTAGAAAAGACACAAATAATTTGTGAAATGCAATAGCAAAATAAGTCTTTTGTATGCCTCTTAGCAAATGCAGCTTATAATCAGGAATATATATATACTGTACCTATATATCTACACTCAGAGGCCACTTTATTATGTACACCTGTACATCTGTACATTAATGCAAATACCTAATCAACCAATCATGTGGCAGCAACCTGGTCCCACTGCAATTTGCCCATCACCACAATAGGTCTACAGCAGATAAAATCTGATTGGTTCTCCACTCAGCCTTGGACCTCTGGGATAATAGCTATATCTATGTTAGGCAGCTATTTATTGATTATAGCTCAGCATTTAACACCATCATACCCTCAGTACTAATCAACAAGCCTCTGTAGATCCTCTCCAACCCCAACACAACTAGATCCTTGACTTCCTCACCCAGAGACCACAGTCAGTGCAGATCAGAAATAACTTCTCCTCCTCACTGATAAACAATACAGGCGCACTTCATGGATGCATGCTTAGCCCACTGCTCTACTCTCTCTACACCTGTGACTGTGGCTAGGCACAGCTCAAATGCCATCTATAAATTTGCTGATGACAGAGCTATTATTGGCAGAATTTCAGATGGTGACGAGGAGATGTATAGGTGTGAGATAGATCAGCTGGTTAGGTGGTGTTGCAACAACAATCTTACACTCAACGCCAGTAAGGCCAAGGAATTGATAGTGGACTTCGGGAAGGGGAAGTTGAGGGAACACACTCCAGTCCTCACGAAGGATCAGCAGTGGAAAGGGTGAGCAGTTTCAAGTTTCGTGGGTGGCAAAATTTCTAAAGCTCAATCCCAGGCCCAAGACAAAGATACAATTGCAAAGAAGTCATAGCAGCAGCTATCTTTCATTAGGAGTGTGAGGAGGCTCTCTCAACTTTCTACAGATGAACCGTGAAGAGCATTCTAACCGGTTGCATCACCGTCTGGTATGGAGGGGCCACTGCACAGATTCAGAAACAAAAAATGTTGTAAGCTGCAAAGTCAGCCTCCCCAGCAACGAGGACATGCTCAACAGGTGTTACCTCAAAAAGACGGCATATATCATTAAGGGACCCAGGACATGCTGTCTTCTCACACTCAATGTTTTTGGAGCAGTTTCTTCCCCTCCACCATCAGTTTCTGAATGGACAATGAACCCATATACGTTACATCTCCCTGTTTTTTTTTGCTCTCCTTTTTCACTACTTACTTACTTTAATTATATATACAGTACACAGTATATATGTTTCTTACTGAAATTTATAGTTTTTTATGATGTATTGCACTATGCTCCTGCTGTAAAACAACAAATTTCATGACATATGCCAGTGATATTAAAGCTGCTTCTGATTCTGCGGTCTGGTTCAAGCGGACAGGAAGGTGACAGTAACTCACATAGCTACGCATTACAACAGTGGTGTGCGGAAGAGCATCTCTGAATGAACATGTTGAACCTCGAAGTGGGTGGGCTACAGCAGCTGAAGACCAGACCAGATTCCACTCCTGTACCTAACGTGTATATATCTATTCCATAGCTATATAGTGTGTGTATGTGTATATGTATTTTTTTAGGGATGATTTTGGGGACAGGGAGGGGAGTTAGGTGTCAGGTTAGGGTTTAGGTGCAGTGATGTGGGCCATATGAGGTCAGGCTAAAGTCTAGGCCTCTACACTGTGCTCAGTATTTGAAGGCCAGCAACATGGACGTGACAAAGGGCATCCATGGTTGGATGGCAGCCCGGCAGTTCAGTGAAGATGAGAGTTAGTGGCCCCTCCATTCATTGATGGATTCTGGGACAGAGCTCTGTGGGCAGGAGGCCCTAGTGCCCCCTAGATACCTGAGTTGGCAAGACTGGAGCTCAAGGCCTAGTGTTTGGGGTCCTGTCATCAGTGAGTCTGGAGCTTGAGCACTTCATCCAGGATCCTCTTTCATCATCATTGGTGAATCCTGGGATCAATACCAAGGATCAAAACCCAAAGGCCGATCGGAAGTCCAGAAGTCCAGAAGTCATGGCCCAGTGGCTGAAACACTGAGTCAGCGAGGCTGCTGGGGATGTCAAAGGCTCAGTTTCTGCAGGTCCATGAGTCCAGTGGAGGTTGACAACGCAGAGACAGCCTGTCCCAGGATTAGAGGACTATCTGTATATGGGCACGGGTAGGTGGTTGGGAGGGAAATAAGGAGCTTGTTTTGCTGTTGTTGTTGTTGCTGCTACTTGTGTGTTCTGCAACATGGTGGGTATGCTATATTGGTGTTGGAATGTGTGGTGACACTTGCAGACTACCCTGAAGCACGTCCTTAAGTTGTGTTGGTTGTTAACAAATGATGCAATTCACTGTAAGTTTTGATGTACACAATAAATAAATTAATCTATTGAAAATCTCTTCAGTTCTTTGAGGTGCCACTACAGTAATTCAAGTCTTATAAATATACATGAGGACAGAAATCTCTGCTGCAAGGAGGCCGTGAAGTTTGAGATCTTGAGCTTCAAATATTCTCTTTTTGACCCATGGCCAGAGGCATTGCTTGTGCAGTGAAGGTAATTGTAAATCAACCCCCTCAACTGCTTTCTCTGAGAGATGGTTCCTGGGTCAATGGAAGTACTTCCTGTTTTCTAGTGCAGCAAATATCTCAATGCAAGTGAGGTGCAACAATGTGCATCACCAACTTCACTGGTATAGAAGCGTGAACAGAAAGTCCTACAAAAAGTCGTGGATACGGCCCAGCCCATCATTGAGCACATCTACATGAAGCGTTGTCACAGGAAAACAGCGTTCATTATCAAGGACCCGAACCACCCAGGGCATACACTTTCCTCACTGTAGCCATGAGGAAGAAGGTACAGGAGCCTCAGGACCCACACTACCAGGTTCAGGAACAGCCATTACCTCTCAACCATCAGGCTCTTGAACCAAAGGAGATAAGTTCACTCAACTTCACTCGTCCCATTACTGAACTGTTGCTATAACTTGTGGGCTCACTTTCAAATACTTTTCATCTCATGTTCTGAATACTTAATGCTTTTTATTTACTTTTATTCTCTTTTGTATTGGCACAGTTTGTTGTCTTTTGCACCCTAGTCGTTTGCCCTGTTGGGTGTGGTCTTTCATTAATTCTATTGTGTTTCTTGGACTTGCTGTGTATGTCCACAACAACCTCAGGGTTGTGTATAGTAACATATACATATGTATGTACTTTGATAATCAATTTGCTTTGAACTTTGAGGTGATAGAGAGAGAAGGGTGGACAGGACATTTACAGGAATTGGGATGTCATGTTCCATATGTAAAGGACACTGGTGAGACTGCACCTGGAATATTGTATGTAATTCTGGCTACAACATAATAGGAAGGATACAATTAAGTGAGAGCGGCTACAAAGAAGATTCACAAGGATGTTGCTGAGACTGCAGGACATGAGTTATAAAGAACAGTTGGAACTGTTTGACCTGGAGCAAAAGAGGCTGAGATGTAGCAGAGACTTTTATAAAATCATGAGCGTCATAGATAAGGTATATGGTCACAATCCTTTCCCCAATGTACGGGAGTCTAAAACTAGAGGCCATAGATTTAAGGTGAGGGGCAGATGAGGTTTTAAAGGGGCTTGAAGGGCAGGCTTTTCACACTGAGGGTGTTAAGTATATGGATCAACCTACTAGTACAGCGGTCCCCAACCACCGGGCCACAAAGCATGGGCTACCGGGTCGCAAGGAAACGATATGATTTGGCGATATGAGTCAGCTGCACCTTTCCTCATTCCCTGTCATGCTCACTGTTGAGCTTGAACGCACGCGAGGTCATTACCCGCGCGTCATCCATGTCACCGCAGGAAGGAGATCAACTCCTCCAGCTTGCAAATGACGGCGGGCTGAAAAGTATGTTTGACATAACATCTCTGCTGGCATTCTGGATCAAAGTCAAGGCTAAATATCCTGAGATAGCCACGAAAACACTGAAAACGTTGCTTCCATTTCCAACATATCTCTGCAATGAATGCAACGAAAACTAAATTGCGGAATAGACTGGACATAAGAAACTCCCTTCGAGTATCGCTGTCTCCCATCACCCCTGGATAGGACCGTCTTGTTTCAGGGAAACAAGCCCAGGGCTCCCACTGATTCAGTGATATTGGTGTGTTGCAATGATTTTATATGTTCATATGGGGAAGATATGCACTGTGTGTTTAATATCCAAAAGTTACTTAAAATGTTATGATGCTGTTGACTTACTTATATAACCATATAACAACTACAGCACGGAAACAGGCGATCTCTGCCCTTCTAGTCCGTGCCGAACGTTACTCTCACCTATTCCCACCGACCTGCACTCAGCCCACAACCCTCCATTCCTTTCCTGTCCATATACCTACCTAATTTGTCTTTAAATGATAATATTGAACCTGCCTCTACCACTTCTACTGGAAGTTCGTTCAACACTTACTTCAAGCTCCCCTGTCCTCCCCTGATAATTGACTTATCACTATATTCATGCGAGGAAAATATGCGCTGTATGTTTAATATTAAATTCTTTCGATAAACCCTTTTAGAAACGAAATTGAGTGTATTAGCCACTTATCACCTATATTCCGGTCGTGATTAACACCCCCTACCCTGAATAGAATCGCCAAAAACGATTTGTAGAAAAAAATCGGCACGTACACGCATGCACACGTCACGCATGCGCACACAGGTCCCTGCACAAGTCTTCATGGTCATGGTAGTCTTCTCAGGGTAAACACAATGTATTTGACTGCTACCCTTTCCGTTGGCAACCCTATCCCACCCCACCGGTCGGCCGGTCTGCAAGAATATTGTCAATAATAGACCGGTCTGTGGTGCAAAAAAAGGTTGGGGACCCCTGTACTAGAAGAGGCTGCAGAGGTGGGTACAAATACAATATTTAAAAGACATTTGAACAGGATCCTGGATAAGAAAGGATTGAAGAGATATAGGCCAAATGCAAGCAACTGGGAACAGCTCAGGAAGGCCTCTTGTTTGACAGGGAAATTTGGGCCAAAGGGCTTGTTTCCATGCTGTATAACTCAATGAGGTACTGCCGGATCGGCTGAGCTTTCCAATATTTTCATTTTTTAAAAATTTTCAGGCTGCCACACACATAATTCTGGCCTCTCCTGAGGAATGAGTGGTAATCATCTTGATCAAAGTCAGCTCTCTACAGAAACAAACAATCGCAAATAATGAAGTTGTTTTTTTTGTCTGTTGAATCTTCCTAATCCTGTCTTTCTCAACTTCCAGGCCAAAGATTTATAATTTATACTTATTTCTATTTTAAGCTCTGATCAAAAAACTACATAGTGAATTTTCAACTGCTGCATTGTGATAAATGGCCAAAATTGCAACTTCAGCGGAACAGCCTAAATTAATCTTTTTATATTTGCTATAATTAAAAATCTTATTCATTTTACAGTTAAACCCATCAATATGTGGTGTATTGTGGCAAAATACTTTAGTGACATGAACCCATTCCCATCAGAAATTAGGTAATCATTCTTTATATCGGACAGAAAAATACATTTCTTTCAGAAAAAAAATCTGCAATAATATACTGACTTCTAGCAGGCTGTGTATTGATTTAATACTTCCGAATTTAAACACTTTCTGAAAGCAGTTAAAGGGCCTGCGTAATACACTGGTTTTTCAATCTTACTGGAAAATCCTGTACAGCAAAATAATCTGAACAGACTCAACTAAAATCTTTGGGGGTTACACGAAAAATATACAGAATTCTGTATTAAGTATATCAGCAAGATCACAGGAATGAAAAATGGAGAAAACAGCATTTTAGTTTAACATACTATCTTTTAATATTCACTCCAATTGGAGGGTCTCAACCCAAAACATTAACTGTTTACTTCCTTTCAGAGATGCTGCCTGACCCATGAATTCCTCCAGCAGTTCAAGTTTTGCTGCAGAATACACAATCTGCAGACCCTTGTGTTTCTACCTTTTAATTTTGGGAGCTTGGGAACACTGGAACATCACAAGGTTGTTGGAATACCAAAGGTGCAGGACCTCACACTGAAATGGCAGCCTAGGGAACGTATTTATGACCATAAAGAAACATTAAGCCACCATTTATAATTGGGCAACTAAGTTGGCAGGACTGTGTTGGGTTAGGCTGATTTAAGATGGTTGAGCTACATTTGGTGCTCAATTAAGCTAATCTCCACAGTAATGTCAAAATTTGGTTTGATAATATTTTTAAAAGATTAGAAAGTGTTTTAGAAAATCTTTCCAATATTTAGCACTTCAATATAGAATCAATTAAGAGGAAACTATTTTACCTCAAGAATCTAAATGAGTGGAAATGTGAAAAACAACAAAAAAAGATAAACATGTAATTGAAAGCTGAATAATTGCTGATAAAATCCAGAGCCAAAGCAGACTTTGTTTATCTTCAGATACATCTGAGTACACTCAGTGACTCTCCACTGACATTTTTACATCACTGTCTAAGCCAATCTTCCGGCAACTCTAACCTCTAAGTAATTTTCTATGACAGACATCAGCTTTAACTAACCTTTTTGTTCATTATGAGACAAATATTTAGAAATATTTAGTCTAACAACCACTTCATTGCGGAAGATTTGCACCATGGCCAGCATTTTTGTGTTGCAAGTCTTGAATTTTCCTTTATGAAGTATATGCTGTAGATGCTTAGGGTTTGTAGCATAACAATTATATAAGTGGCATTCCTCTTAAAAATTCTTTCTGTGTAAAATTACATTTTGTTGTATTTTTGCTTAGCAAGGCACTATTCTCTTTTGAATGGTGTCCTGAAAAACTGTAAGGCAGGGATTACTTACCTGTACCCTGATTTCCTATTTATTTATGTAAATGGAAGGCTGGGCTCTCTGATAGGTGCCCTTTTTCTTGTGGGTAAATAGAGCTGCTGCCAAACAACTGCAGCCTGGGTTCAATCATAACCTCTCGGGCCATCTGTATAGAGTTTGTATGTTCTCTCTGTGACTGTATAGGTCTTTATAGGCCTCTGCCCCTTCCCTCTTCAGTCCTGACGAAGGGTTCCGGCCCGAAACGTTGACTGATCGTTTCCACGGATACTGCCCGACCTGCTGAGTTCCTCCAGCGTGTTGTGACTGTATTGGTTTCCTCCTGCCTCCCACAGGTTTATTAGTAGATTAATTGGTCATCGTGAATTGCCCTTTGGTGAGTAGTAGAACCTGGGGAACATTGATGGGAATGTCGAGAACAGGATACGGGGAAATCACAGGAAAATGGGATTGCGTAGATAGCCTATATTCACTCTGTAGACAGAATGATCTCCTCCTAGGTCACATCAAAATATGGAAATTTCTCTCAACACTCAGACAACTAATGCTTTGTGTCCCAGTCAAAAATAAGAAATTGTTATTGTTTGAGACCAAGACCTTGTCTTCAGTTATATGAGAATTAAAAACATTACTAATATTTATGACTAATTAATGCAAAATAAATGTCAAATTGGCATTTTAGCACACAAAAAGAAATCAAAGTAATCCATCTAAATGACTTTGTCTTAAAATATCCCTATCCATACCCTGTTATGCAGATTTCTTTGATTAGGACTAGGTGGGGTGCTGCTGTTCCAGTTGTTTTCTTGTAAGATATCGGGGGTTCGTTCCTTTGTCCTTCTCGATACAATGAAATGCACCCGATCTTCACTTATCTAAAGATAGACAACGCAGGACAAATAAATGGGGAAACATCTGCACTAAAATACATATTCAGCACCAGAATTCTGAAAAGAGACCACCAGTAAGATTGCATTTTTGATTTCCAGATTTTTATCAGTCCTCCAACATTGTATGTCTGTATTTTATTGTGATGATGTGATTCCATAATCATTCTTACTGCAGTTGCACTTAGTACTGTCAATGTATTTTGAATTCAGCCCGAATAGAATTGCTGCGGCAAAGCCTGAGTCATTTAGCAGGTCAGAAAATTTCAAAAGGATATTGGAAAATGAATACCGGGGGTTCTACAGCCAATGGCAAGAGATTAGCTGAAGTGGGATAGCAATAGTCGTGCAGAAAACAACTAGTAGTACCAGAACTGGAACTATACAGGAAGCATAAAGGAAATAGGGAAGGCAAGATAAATCCTGGTACTGACAGAACTATGAGCTTAACATTAATAGCAGGGAAGTTATTGGAAAAATTCTGAGGGACAAGATTACTAATCATTTGGAAAGACAGGGATGAATTAAAGGTAGCCAGAATAGCTTACTTCAAAATCACTTGGTTATATAAACTATCTTTTGTTGAAATAATGTAGATGAATTTCTTGAGTATTTTTTAAATAAAGGTACTGCCCATCAGCATAAATTGTGCTTTAGTATATACAAGTCTGTACTGCTGATTCAGAAAAGGTGGAGGTGTGGTGTTCATGATAAACTCTCAGTGGTGCACCGATGGGGTGCTTTTGTCAAACTCATGTTCCCCCGACCTTGAACACCAAATGGTCAGATGCCAAAAATGGCCACGTACCACCAGCAGCCAACTATAATAAAGGGCTTGAGATACTGCAAGGTTCCATCCCCAAACAAGGAGCAGCCCATCCCAATGCATTTCAGATCATTGTCAGAGACTTTAGCCAGGCCTGTTTGAAGAAAACCCTGCCCATTGAACATCAGCATATAACTTGTTGACACCAGAGGTCCCAACACAGTAGACCACTGTTATACTGAGGAAAGGAATGCCCACCATTCCATATCCAGACCACATTTCAGTAAATCTGATCACTTGGCAATCCTTATTTACATAGAACATAGAATAGTACAGCACAGTACAGGCCCTTCGGCCCACAATGTTGTGCCGACCCTCATGCATATAGGCAGAGCCTAAAGAGCAAAACTCCAGAGTTTAGAACCACAAGGGGGTGGGGTGCAGGAGGTAGATGATCAGCTACAAGATTGTTTTGAGTTAGTTGGACTGGGCCGCGTTCAAGGACTCATCTGTGGATCTGAGTGTGTGCTTAGCCCCCTGTTCTACTCACTTTGCACTTATAACTCTATGGCTTAGCATAGGGCCAGTGCCATATTCAAGTTTGCTGATGACGCCACTATCGTAGGCCAAGTTCAGGAAAAGTTATTATCGCTCAACCATCAGCATATAGGAGGAAGATTGAAAATCAAGCCCAAAGAGCTGATTATTGACTTCAGGAGAAAGTACCCAGAAGTCCATAAGCCAGCCCTCATCGGAGGATCAGAGGTGGAGAGGGTCAGCAACTTCAAATTCTTCAGTGTTATTATTTTGGAGGAGCTGTCCTGGGCCCAGGATGCACGTGCAATTATGACAAAAGCACAGCAGTGCCTCTACTTCCTTAGGAGTTTGTAAAGATTCGGCATGACACCTGAAACTTTGACAAACTTAGATGTGCAGTGTGGAAAATACTACAAAAATTAATAAGTATGCCTCAATCGATCACGGGTAAAACACTTCCCACCATTGAGTCTTCCCTACATGAAGCACCTTCCCTGCGTGGAACACTGTCATAGGAAAGCAACATCCATCATAATGAACCCTCACTAGCCAGGAGATGCTTTTTCCTCACTGCTGCCATCAGGAAGGTGGTACAGGAGCCTCAGGTCCAGGAACAGTTATTACCCTTCAGGCATCAGTTCTTGAACCAAAGTAAATATCTTCACTCAATTTCTCTTGCCCTATCATTGAAGCGTTCCCACAACCTATAGATTCACCTTCAAGGACTCTTCATCTCACATTCTCGATGATTATTGTTTATTTATTTATTATCATTACTTCTTTCTTTTTGTATTTTCACAGTTGGTTGTCTTTTGTACACTGAATTGAACACCCAAGTCATCGCGGTCTTTCTTTGATTATTTCATGGTCATTATTCTATTGTGGATTTAATGGGCATGCTTGCAATAAAATGGATCTTAGGGTTGTATATAGTGACATATATGTATTTTGAACAAAGTAAACAGAATGGACAAAGTAAACAGAGTGGTGACGTTGAGAGAGTCTTTAGGTGTAAATCCATTGCTCCCTGAAAGTGGCAAGGCAGATAGGTGCTGCTGAAGGGTCGACTGTATTCTTTTCCATAGATGCTGCCTGGCCTCCTGAGTTCCTCCAGCATTTTGTGTGTGTTGTTAGGCAGATAGTTGGATGGGATAGTCAAAAAGACATTTGAAATGCTTGCCTTCATAAGCTGAGGCACTAAGTATAAACGTTGGGACCTCATGTTGCAGTTGTACAAAGCATTGGTCAGACTGCTCTTGCTGTATTGTATACAGTTTGGGACACCTCACTACAGAAATGGAATGGCATCAATAGAGAGAATGCAGAGAGATTTGCTGGGTTGTTGGCTGGAATGGAAGGCTGTAATTATAAGAAATAATTGGATAGGTTGGGCTTAATTTTACTGGAATGTAGAAGGCTGAGATATAATTTTACGGAAGTTTGCAAAAGTAAGGGGGGCATAGATAGGAAAGGTAGTGAGAATCTTTTTTCACAGGGCAGGGAAGAGTAGAACTGGAAAGAATAGTTTTAAGATGAGGAGAGAAATTTAAAAAAGATTTGAAGGGTATGTTTTTCCACACAGAGGGCAGTGAATACTTGAAATAGGAGGAGGTACTGAGGCAGATACTATCACAATGCTAAAAGGAATTTTTACAGCCTATTTGGATAGTGAAGGATTAGGGAGATACAGGTCAAATACAGGCAAACAGAATTAGCATAGATAGGTACCGTAGTCAGCCTTGGCAAGTAAGGGCCCTTCTGTGTTGATGTGCTTCTGTGATTCTATGATAAAATCAAGTTGATACATTTATAAAGAAATTTACAGATTTAAATTAGTGATGACCTACTGAAATCTGACTTGTGATTCATCCATTCTAACTTGTGAAATTGATCCTAATAGTTCAGATCAAATAACTGGTGCTGAAATATTCTAGAATCATTATTAATGTTGTGGAAACAAGCCATTTCAAGAATTATATGATTAGACAGTCAACATGGCATAAAAATGAAAACATGGCATGAAAAATGGGGTAATGCGTGGTTTTATTTTCAGATGATACTGAATATGATAATTAAGAGGAGATCAATGGGATTAGACGTATAATCAGAAATCCGTTGTTCAAAAATGAGGCTTTTCAGCCCTGGGTGAGCATGCTAGCTAAAAGATTGATTATTTAGACTAAACTTCAGTCAGTTGCTCTGCAGCTCTTATAAATGGAACTGCTTGGGTGAGGAAGTGAGACAGCCATTTCTCCAGCTGCCTTCTTCTATTCATTAAAACCCTACTCTTCCTCACTTTTCCAGTGCAGTAATTGGCCACCTTTCTCTTGCAGGATAAAATTGGCCTCATCAAATGGCTTAATTAATAAATGAGAGCCATTGCTTTATGCTCAGAAAGGCTCAGCACGCAATAGGAGAGGATCCACCTTCTTCTAGATATTGCATAACTCAGGCTATAATCCTATTTTCAATGAGAATATGATGAATAGGCCAGGTGTGCAATAACGTAGTGGGCATTAGCCATACCTAATTTGTTCCTAGTTCTGGCCACTCACCTAAAGTGTCTATACACTCAACCATAGCAAGATCTTCTTGTTTGTCTTTATTATTGCAGTGATCTAGCAGAGGCCACATCACGCTCACCTCTCAACCTTATCATAGGAGTCCATCCCAAGATGGAAATGGAGCTTGCACTTTGTGCCTAATAAGACAAAACGCCAGCTCTATTGCTAGAACTATAGAAGGTTAATAAATAAGATTTGAAGTTCTAAGTACATAAATTCAAGATTCAAGATTGTTTAATGTCATTTCAGGTACACAAGTGTAAAGGAGAATGAAATAGTTGTTAGTCCGACTCCGATGCAGCACCAAAAACTCAATAAGATAAAGAATACAATAATAAAAAACACAATAAATATAAATACTTAAGACAGCCTATATAGATAGACTAATTGCATGTCCATAAAGTGACAGCAGGCATAGGAGTGTCTGTGCATAAGGTGACTGACAGGAAGTGTGATAAAGTAATGGT
The DNA here is from genome assembly GCF_030028105.1 of Mobula birostris. Taxonomy (NCBI): domain Eukaryota; kingdom Metazoa; phylum Chordata; class Chondrichthyes; order Myliobatiformes; family Myliobatidae; genus Mobula; species Mobula birostris. Next base: position 60,577,892 of record NC_092372.1, on the reverse strand, counting down.
AGCTGGTGGTGTGGTGGGGTGGGTAAGTGGGTGGTGGTGTTGATCCACTTTACTGCTTGGGAAAAGTAACTGTTTTTGAGTCTGGTGGTCCTGATGTGGATCCTAAGTAGACTCCTCCCTGATGGGAGTGGGTCAAGCAGTCTGTGAGCAGGGTGGATGGGATTCTTTTCTGGCACCTTTCTGTATATATGTCTTTGATAGCAGGTAGTCTGGTGCTGGTGATGTGCTGGGCAGTTTTAACTATTCATTGTAAAGCTGTGGTAGTAAAATGGTTGTGCTTTTGATCCAAGGTCACCATGGTGAATTGTAGCTGTCTCATTATTTATTCTCCTGAATCATCTGCAGCAGAAGTGAAATTCAAAGGTAAAAAATGGTCCTTTAAGTCACATACCCTCAGTGATTATTTTTGTAATTCATTTTTAATGTGTACCCATGCCTGGTGAAGTCAGCATTCCATCCCTAGCTGACCTTGAGAAGATGATGATGAGTCACCTTCTTCAAGCACTTCAACCTTTTATGATGGTACTGCGACAAAAATGGTGAAAGAATAATAATATATTTCAGTAATAGGATGATGCATATTGTGTTGACGCCGTTGCAGATGGTAATGTCTAAAGTACAGTACTGTGCAAAGGATAGGTTTAGATATATAGGGTGCCTAAGACCTTTGCACAGTATTGTAGTAATTTTATGTATTACTGTCCCAAGAAACCAAATTTCATGACGTATGTGAGTGATGATAAGCCTGATTCTGATTTGGGTCTTAATTGTGGACTGAGTGGAAATGGGGCAAAGAGAGGAGAATCTTGTTTGGGAAAAGGAGCAGGGAGAAGGAAGAAAATGGGAAGATCCAGAGAGACATTCTGTAGTGTTCAATACACCAATTGTTTGAAATCAAGTGACCTTGCCTGGTGCCTCCGGGCTGGGTGTGTCCGCACCCGTGCCACCCCATTCGCCCCCCCCCCGCCACGCCTGGCACTCCTTCTCTGCCACCTGTTCCACACCCATCCCACGGCGCTCCACCCTTGTCATTCCCAACTTCCTTTGCTCCCACCAGGTTTACAAACTCACTGTCCGCTCCACATTAATGAATACGGTATTGTGCAAATGTCTTAGGCAGCCTAACTCTATATATGTGCCTGAGATTTCTGCTTAGTATTGTAACTGCTGCTATTTTCAGGAATAGAGGAGCTTTCAGCTTTCTGTTCAGGACAGAAACCTCCTCTAAGCAGACCGCTCCAGTGACACCCACAGAGTTTCCTGGATTTCAGGAAATCCTCAGAATTTCCTATTTATAATTTATACATTTTATTGAATGTCATAATCAATAGACCTCTTGCGTAAAGTTGTTTACTTGAAATTTTGGAAAGCCTTTGACAAGGTGCTGCATGCAAGGCTGCTCGATAAATTAGAGCCAATGTACTACAGGAAAGATGTGAGCAAGAATAGAAGATAGGCTGAATGACAAGAGGCAAAGAATGAGAATAAAGGGGACCTTTTCTGGTCGTGTTCTGCAGGGGTTGGTGTTGGGACCACTCCCTTCCACGTTATATGTCAATGATTTGGATGGTGGAATTGATAGCTTTGTGGCCATGTTTGTGAATGATACAAAGATAAGTGGAGGGCTGGTAGAGTTCAGGAAGCAGGGAGGCTGCAGAAGGACTCAGACAGATTAGCAGAATGAGCAAAGAAGTAGCAGATAGAATATAGTGCAGGGAAATGAAGGAAGAAAGGCATAGACTATTTTCTAACAACACACATCAAAGTTGCTGGTGAACGCAGCAGGCCAGGTAGCATCTCTAGGGAGAGGTACAGTCGACGTTTCAGGCTGAGATCCTTCGTCGACTGTACCTCTTCCTAGAGATGCTGCCTGGCCTGCTGCATTCACCAGCAACTTTGATGTGTGTTGCTTGAATTTCCAGCATCTGCAGAATTCCTGTTGTTGACTATTTTCTAAACATGGAGAAAATTCAGAAATCAGAGTGCAAAGGGACTTGGGAGTCCACACACAGGAATCCTTAAAGGTTAACTTGCAGGTTTAGCTGCTGGTAAGGAAGGTTAACAATGTTAGCATTCATTTTGAGAGCACCAGAATATAAAAGCAAGAATGTAATGCTGAGGCATTTTAGGATTGGTCAGACTACGCTTGGAGAACTGTGAGCAGTTTAGGGCCTCTTATCTAAGAAAGGACAGTCCAGACAAGGTTCATAAGAAGGATCCCATGATATTATATGGCTAACATATGATAGCTCTGTGCCTATATTCTCTCGTGTTTAGAAGAACGTTGGGTGATCTCATTGACACCCAACAAATATTGAAAGGCCTAGATAAAATGGATGTTTCCTACAGTGGAGGAGTCTAGGACCAGCGGACACAGCCTCAGAATAGAAGGATGTCCCTTAGAAAAGCGATGAGGAGGAATTTCTTTCACCAGAGGGTTGTGAATCCGTGGAACCACAGACAACTGTGGAAAGCAGAGGTTGATCAGTTCTTAACTAGTAAGGGTGTGAAAGGTTACAGAGAGAAAGTGGGAGAATAGATTTGAGAGGGATAATAAATCAGCCATTATAGAATGGTGGAGCAGACTTGATGATCCAAATGGCCTAATATGTCTTATAGTAATTACAGAAAGAAGAATCTATCTTTAAGATCTTGGGATTTTGGAGTAAGTAAAACATAGGTTTAATCCTGATTGTAATGAGAAGCAAATGGCAAGCAAACCACCATCCACCCAGTTCACATCTCAACCTTTCTGATAGTAACATAACCAAATGATATCAATGACATTCCAATAGCAACTGTCAACCCAATCAATGACCTATAAAAGATTAGCAAACTGACCTGTATGAAATGCGCTGCAATTTCTGGAGATCCCCGACGAAGATCATGTCCGTTGATTGCAAGTACTCTGTCGTCTACTTGCAGTTGGCCATCTTGGGCAGCAAGACCACCTTCAAGTAAACTGAAGATAAAAACTCCAGATTCATCAGATCTACGGACCAATTTTATTCCTAAGGGTTGATCAGCACTCTTGTGGAGAATAACGTGGAAGCTGTCATCTCTGCAGCAATTACTTTCAATGTTTTTTCTGCATTTATATAGTTGTTCTCGGAGCACACTCAGCAACATGGTTTGACAAGGCTGTTTCAATACTGCCAGTGCATAGTTATGAGGCACATTGCTTAAGTCAGTACCGTTTACCTGGACAAGAAAAAAAGTCAGAAATGCAGAGATCATTTGTAAGCTGACCTGTATTTTGTGTAGTAATGACATCAGAATTATCAGTATCTTAAGCAACAGGTTTGTGGCCTCTGCAAAGGTAGTTTAATGCAGAAACCATGAAGCTGCTATGAGTGAAATAGTACATCACTAACAACTTCTACAAATACATCAAAGGAACTTACACAGAGTTCAGGTATTCAAGTTGTTCTGCTAGAAAATAAGCTGCAAATCTTGCAATCAGGCAAAATAAGTTTTTAAGTATCATGCAAATCGTAATTTTTGCTTGCAAATTATCTGTCCCAAAATACTATTTAAATGGATTGTAATTCTCTCAATTTTTTGAAGATCTTAAAAATGCAAAAAGACTTAAAATCATTGCAACTTCTACCTTAAGCATTTATGCTTGCTTATTTATGTAGCACACTACTCAATATTTAAGAAGTTGATTAAAAATATACTTTTGCAACTTGCTATGGTGTCGTGGTAATTCTTTAATCTGATTAGTTACTTGGCCAAAGATTTTGCCATAGAGACAGCTAAATCTTTATGCGTAACTTACTTCCAAATCAACATCAGTGTCATTGCTTCTATGCCAAAAAAGATTCAGCACCATAAAAATCTGTTAGAATAACTTAGGGCAGAAAACAAAAGATTTTCTACAGTAGTTTGTAGTAAGTTGCCAAATACGCTGTTACAGAATAACCAAATGGCTGAGGTAACTATTGCAAGATGTCTGTGGTACACTCACAGTATATTGAAGTTCCAGGCAAGATTAGATATACAGACAAAATATCCTTACTACATTATAGATTTTAAGATCATTCATGGGTTGCTTTGATATTGGATATGTTTTATAGGAATATAAATTATAATTCTATTGCAACTACAGAACTTAAAGGCATAAAGTAGACAATTTTAAAAGTTTAGTGAAAGAAATATCTGTTCTTCAGTTTTGATAAGAATTCAGATAAATTTATGTAGGCTTTTCTTTCCCTTCTAAAGTGCAATTGCAAAAACATTCTGATCTACTTTAACAATGATCATGAGATTTTAGGTTTTCAATTGGCTTTCATTTCATTAGCATATTCTTTTAACAAAATTGCTTCAGTCCACAGAGATAGAACATTTTTACATGTAATATATTTGCTTCAAATAAACAAGAGAAATGTGAAATAACAGATGGCAAGCATAGGGTATGACATTACTATTTAGTTCAGTGCTAATATTATTTAGATAAACATGATTATTTAATTGGATCCTCATTAAGCTGGCTACATATTAAAATAAAACCACACGTTTTGGGTTCTCAATACTATTTATTAAGTGGAAATGTTTCACATTCATGTATTGGAAAAAGGATGGCTAGTTTTCATTTCAAAACAGAAATAATAAACAATATTTTAGAGTGGCATTACATGGAGAAATCTTATAGACTGGGGGAGAAGTGAAGAAGTATTCTGTGAATACATGATATCAAATAATTCCAGCACTCCCTAAAACATAACTATGTTCCAAAACATGGCTAGAAAATCAATAGATTAATTCCTCCCAACAGAGAAGACTACACAGAGCCAGCAAAGGAGTACCCAGGGGTCATCTGTGATACAACAATAACTTGACTTCAGTCCTTTGACACTAAATGCCATATTTCAAATATATAACAAATATATTAATAAATGGCATTTTTGAGCACTCTATTGTTGTGCACCACAGTTGCAAGAGCTAATCAGCATAATAGCAGTAGAAATTCAGATGCTAGTGCTTTCACTTTTCCAAGTCACCCAAAGAATTTCACAGTTTAATTTATTGTTTTTGCAGATTATTCATTATCGTTCAGGTAAATGCTCCAAATCTGCAAAAAGCAAGAATCCTATATAGCAAATAAGATGAATGATAAACTAATTACTCTATTTTGGTGTCACTGGAAGTATGTAAGTAGAATAACAAAAAAAAACACAAGCAGGAATAACATAGAACCCAGAACTATCTGGGCCTGTAGCACATCAAGATAGAAATTCATTTGTATCATAAAAATAAATGGCTAACTTGAAATTCTCTGCATTTATCATTTCCAATTATATATTGTGGGAGTAGAACGATGGAAAATCACTGCATGCGTTTATGTACAAGAGATTCGCTTAGAATTTCTTACAAAAGTAATGAAAGATACCAAGTCTATAAAGTAATGCATAATCAGCAATAGGTTTAGCTGGCACTGCTTGGGTCCAAACCTCTTCAGTCTTAGTCCATGAACAAAATTCCAATTTTGAGTTGAGAATGACAGGCCTTGAATATCAAGACAACATTGATATTAGGGAGCCCTGGTAAAATGGAAGTTAATGGGCTTCCAAAGGAAAACCTTGCACAAAGAAAATTTGATATGCTTGTTGGACATGAGCATAGGTTCATGAGCATGGTATCTTAACTCAAGATTCTTGATACCACCTAGAACAAAGAAGCCCCTTGATTGGCAGTCCATATTTCTCGCTAAACATTCCTTGATTTCACCAGTGCATCCTGACTATAGGACACACCATTACAAAATGCACCAAAACTTGCAACCTCTCCCACCAAGGAGCAAGTCCATGAGAACAACTTTGATTCCTCTCCAAGACACACTTGCAGTGATGTCTCGATCTGGGTTGTTTCATGTGCAACAAGCACATCCATTTTTCTTTGTGCAAGGTTTTCCTTTAGAAGCCAATTGATTTGGAAATAATGCATATTGCCTACACTTTATGATTACTAGGTTTGAATCCCTACCCAACAGCAGGGAGAAGAAGGTGGCTCAACATTATTTTTGCAAATAATGGAGTATTCACCTGAAAGGTATTTCTCCCTGCAGCAATTTGGATACTGCTGGGGGAAGGGGGTGGTAGCAGCAGCTAGGTCAGTGACACTGAGGGAAGAGGTCCTGTGCCATGCACATAAAATGGTAGAGGAACTCAGCAAGTCAGACACCATGTGTAAGACCATAAGATATGGCTCAATTGGCCCATTGAGTCTGCTCCACCATTTCATCATGGCTGCTGTATTTTTCCTCTCAGCGCTAATCTCTTGCCTCCCCCCCATAACCATCCAAACCCTGACCGATCAAGAATCTATCAATCTCTACCTTAAATATTCATAAAGACTTGGCCTCCACAGCTGCCTGTAGCAAAGAATTCTACAGATTCACCACTCTCTGGCTAAGGAAATTCCTCCTCTTCTCAGTTCTAAAAGGACACCTCTCTATTCTGCAGCTGTATCCTCTGGTCTTAGACTTTCCCAACATTGGAAACATCCTCTCCACCTTCGAAAGGTCATCCCTGATTCTTCTGAATTCTAGTGAATACAGGCCCAGAGCCATCAAACACTCTTCATATGACAAGCTGTTCAATCTTGGAATCATTTTCGTGAACCTCCTTAGAACCCTCTCCAGTTTCTAAGATAAGGGGCTCAAAACTACTCACAACACTCTAAGTGAGGCCTCACCAGTGCTTTATAAAGTCTCAATATTACATCCTTGCTTTTATACTCTAGTGCTCTTGAAATGAATGCTAACATCACATTTGTCTTCCTCATCACAGGCTCAGCATGCAAATTAACCTTTAGGGAATTCTGCACAAAGACTCCCATGTCCCTTTGCATCTCAGATTTTGTATTTTCTCTCCATTTAGGAAATAGTCTATCCTTTCATTTCTTCTATCAAACTGCATGACCATACACTTCCCGACACTGTATTCCATCTGCCACTTCTTTGCTCATTCTCATAATCTGTCTAAATCCTTCTGTTGCCCCTCTACTTCCTCAAAACTTGCCCCTCCACTTGCCTTTGTAATGTCTGCAAACTTTGCAACAAAGCCATGAATTCCATCATCCAAATCATTGACGTAAAATGTACTGTAAAAAGAACCGGTCCCAACACTGACCCCTGTGGAACATCACTAGGCACTGGCAGCCAACCAGAAAAGGCTCCCTTTTATTCCCACTCTGCCTCCTGCCAATTAGCCACGGCTTTATCTATGCTAGAATCTTTCCTATAATACCATGGGCTTGTAAGTTGTTAGGCAGCCTCAAGTGTGGCGCCAAGTCAAAGGCCTTCTGAAAATCCAAGTACACAACATCAACAAATTTCCCTTGGTCTGTCCTGCTTGTTATTTCTTCAAATAATTCCAGCAGATTTGTCAGGCAAGATTTTCCCTTGAGGAAATAGGCCATGCTGACCATGGCTTATTTTATCATGTGCCTCCAAGCTCCCTGAGACCTCATCCTTAACAATCGACTCCAACATCTTCCCAGCCACTGAGGTCAGACTAACTGGCCTATAACTTCTTTTCTTCTGCCTCCCTCACTTCTTGAAGAGTAGAGTGACATTTGCAATTTTCCAGTCTTATGAAACCATTCCAGAATCTAGTGATTCTTGAAAGATCATAACTAATGCCTCCCCAATCTCTTCAGCCACCTCTTTCAGAACCATAGGGTTATATCATCTGGTCTACCTTCAGACCTTTCAGTTTCCCAAGAACCAATTTCCCTAGTAATTGTAACTTCACACACTTCATGACCCCTATACCTAGAACTTCCACCATACTGCTGTGAAGACTGATGCAAAATACTTATTCAGTTCATCCTCCATTTCCTTGTTCCCCCATTACTACCTCTCCAGCATTGATTTCTAGTGGTCCAATATCCACTGTCGCTTCTCTTTTATGCTTTATGTATCTGAATAAACTTTGGTATCCTCTTTAATATTATTGGCTAGTTTACTTTTGTATTCCATCTTTACTTTCTTAATGACTTTTTTTAGTTGACATCTGTTGGTTTTCTAAAAGCTTCCCAATTCTCCAACTTCCCACTAATTTTTGCTCTATTATATGCCATCTCTTTGGCTTTAGTGTTGGCTTTGACTTCTCTTGTTAGCCACGGTTGTATTACCTTGCCTTTGGAATACTTCTTCCTCTTTGGGATGTATATATCCTGCGCCTTCTGAATTGCTTCCAGAAATTCTAGCTGTTGCTACTCTGCCTTCATCCCTGCCAGTGTTCTTTTCGAATCATTTCTGGCCATCTCCTCTCTCAGGTCTCTGTAATTCCCTTTACTCCACTGTAATACTGATACATCTGATTTTAGCTTTACTCCATAAGTTTCAGGGTGAATTTGATCAAATTATGATCTCTTGCTCCTAAGGATTATCTTACCTTAAGTTCTCTAATCAATTCTTGTTCATTCCCGAATTGCCAATCCCCTAGAGAGCTCAGCCATAAACTGCTCTAAAAAAACATCTCATAGGCATTCTAGAAATTCCCCCTCTTGGGATCCAGCACCAACCTGATTTTTCCATATTGTAATGCATATTGAAACTTCCTGCATATTGAAATTCCCCGTGACCATTGTAGCATTGCCTTTTTGGCATGCATTTTCTATCTCCTGTTGTAATTTGTAGATCACATCCTTATTGCTCTTTGGTATACAACTCCCATCAGGGTCTTTTTACCGTTGCTATTCTTTAGTTGTATCCACATGATTCAACACCTTCCAACCCTATGTCACCTCATTCTACTGATTTGATTTCATTTTTTACCAGCAGAGCAATGTCACCCCCTCTACCTTTCTGCCTATCTTTTCAATACAATGTGTATCCTTGGACATTAAGCTCCCATGCATGGAGGGGAATAATCAGTCAGCATTATGGGCCGAGTCCCTTCACAGGACTGGAGAGGAAATGGGCAGAGGCCAGAATGAGAAGGTGGGGGGAGGAATGGAGAATAAACTGGTGAAAGCAAGTGAGGGAGAAGGTGGATGGGTGAAGGAAGGGAGCTGATAGTTGGAAGTGGTAAAGGGTTAAATAAGGAGAAATTTAATTGGAGCTGACAGGGCCTTGGAAGAATGAGAAGGAAAAAGGGAACCAGAGGGAGATGATGAAAAGGGATAAGAGGGTAAACAGATGGAAATACCCCTCCTCTTACTTCATCACCCCCCCCACCCCCAAACCTGGTCTCACCTATCACATGGTTAAGGGTTAATCAGATGCTAGGAGGTGGAGAATAGGGGAAAGGTCCTAAATGAGTACTTTGCATCCGTATTGACCAAGGGGAAGGACATGGAGGATCAGTGAGATCAGTGTGGAACATGCTGATATGCTAGGGCATTTTCAGATATAAAAAAGAAGGTAATGTTGGGTTCCTTAAAGAACATTAAGGTGGCTCAGTCCAAAGGGCCGCTGGGATAGATTCCAGTTAATTGAGAGAGGTAAGAGATGAAATTGCTGGGGACTTGACCAAGATCTTTGTGTCCCACCTAGCCAAAGGCAATGCCTCAGAGGACTGGTGAGTGGCTAATGTTGCTCCATTATTCATGAAGAGAAGTAGGGATAATCCTGGAAATGATGGACTTGTCTCCTACCAGTGTTAAGGAAGCTTCTGGAGAGGATTCTTAGGGATAGGATTTAGGAGCATTTGGAAAACCATGGCCTAATTAGGGACAGTTAGCATGACTCTGCATGCGCAAGTTCACCCACAGTTATGCATCATACGAGACACAAACAACCTGAACACAGAGGATACAATTCACATTTTGAAATAAAGCCACAATGTGCATTACCTCGAGAATCATGTCCCCTGGTAAAAGTCTTCCATCTTTAGCAATGGCACCCTCTCGATAAATATCTTGTATGACAATATTTTCTATTGGAGTTTCACAGCCTCCCACGATGCTGATGCCGAGGTTTACATGTGGATCAGAGCGGTCGATCTTTATAATGGTAACTTCCCCATCCGGAATGAGGTGATGAAACCTGGAAGGTGCTGGAAATTTAAAACAGACATGACTGAATGTTTCAAAATGTCGTCTGTTATCGCATTGATGATCTTATAAATTACAAACATGACTTCCAAATCCACTCGATCATATTACTTTGGCTCAGAATTTCCTGAGAAATTCTAGCAGTTCTGAATGAAAACTTTAGTAGTTCCTCAAATAATTGAATGCTCTGGACTCACTGTATCTTGGCACACGTGACAACAATAAACCAATTAACTTTATCAACAAGCGTCCTTTGATGTTTTGCTGACTGAAAATCTGATGCCTCTGGAGTCCAGTGGCAGTGCACATATTCACTCCAGTTTCCCACTAGTTACACTGGGAAGGTTTGCCTGCTAATCCTGTTTTTAGTTCCAACAGAGAGCACAGGCTCTGCCACTGCAGTCATCTCACTGGATGAAAGAGCTGCAAGCGAGAGAAAGTCCAGATCAGTTACGCTTATTTAATTGGCTTAATCTTAATATATTCAAACACTTTAGAGTTTGCCTTAATTGAGGGAGAGGGAGAAGTGGAGAGTCCGTCATCGTGCCCGATGCCAGCCCCCTAGGCCTGAGTCGACGTAGTAGTAGGAGTAGTTAGAGCTTGGGTAATTAACTGTTTTTAAAAATAAATGTGAAAATATTTTACTAGCGGGACTAATCGTTTTAATATTTGCCTAATGTTCAAAATGTTTAAGAACTTTAACAGTCAATTTAGCCACTGGACGTGGCTTAACATGGCATCTGTATGTGATTTACAAAGCAAAGCCCTTGATCAGCTCAAGTCACCAATCTGCCTCAAAACAATAGGGTTAGTGCTTCCGGGAAATTGTGGGCCGTTATCTGTCAATGAAGGTTAACTGTTTTACATTGCTAGTTCATGGGTACATATTATGTTATGTAATACACTATTGTTAACTAGTATATGTAACACCAGATTACAAAACTAAATGGTAAAATTGTGAAGCCAATAGAATTTTAGTTCAGAAACACGAGAAAATCTGCCGATGCCAGACATCCAAGCAACACACACAAAATGCTGGAGGAACTCAACAGGTCAGGCAGCATCTGTGGAAAAGAGTACACAGTCGATGTTTTGGGCTGAGACCCTTCATCAGGACTGGGTTCACTGCAGCTATGACAAGGAATTATTAAGTATTACGGTACAGAAACAGGGCTCTTGCCCCAAAAGCCCCACACCAATATCATGCTCCAGATAAAGCTCCTATTCCCCTCTTAGTTCAAAAGACCTGGATGATTATTGAAATTTGCCTGTCATAACTTACACTGGAACGTTATTAGATTTTTATAATATCTCTGGTCAAGTCATGAACATGTGTTCATTGCTGGAACTTGCCCGGTGCTGTGTTGTAATACTGAGCTATCAGATGGAAGACTTTACCAAGCCAGGACGCTGCTATGTATCTGAGGAGAAGGGATTTAACAAATGAAAGAAATTTGCTGGAGAAATGTCAAACCTTATAACATTAGATTAATATAATGAAAGGCTGGTAGCAAGCATGAGTTCATTGGCTAGGCATTACAAAACCACCCACGTGATACACAGCAGTTGCTACAAGGAAAATTAAAACATAATAGAAAGCTATGAATTTTAACTTGCACGCAGAGTTTCTTTTTGGAAAAAAAATCCTTGACAAAGCCTGCTGCCAAGCCTGTATTATGAAAGCATTAGTTTTGACTTCATTGTTTCTCCTTCTTCTAGATCCAACCTCCTTCTCTTTGGTTCAGCACTTATTGTTTTCAGTAAGGAATACCACACTCAGCAGCAGATGGATTTGGGAATACAGAGGATCACCTGCTGACAGTTGGTGGTAATCTCACTTTGGACACAGAGGGTTCAAGCTCTATAGCAGATACGTAAGGACAGAAAAATAGACCAACACTTTGGTGTAAGACTGAGGATTTGCTGCACAGCCTTTCAGATATTATGTGAGACTAGGGCTGTGTGCATTCTCCAATGAGCATAAATGATCACACTGCATAAGAAAGAAGAAAAAGAATGATTATATATTATTTTGTTTTCACTTTATTGTGGCTTCTGGAAGTTAATGTCACAAACTGTCAACATGCTTTCTTCCTTACAGCAGTAGCTACTCTTTAAAAGAGCTTTCAGATTTTACTCCTCCTCTGGATATCACTGCCTCCCGTCAGCCTGTATCACCACTACTTTTGTAACTCAGCCTTTCTGCTCTGCACTCCACTCCATGACATTTTGTTCTCTCCACTCTTTGTCCTTTCCCTGGAATGCAAACACTTTACTTTATCTCTAGTTTTTTTCCCAATAAAAGAATACTGACCTGGAAAATTAACTCTGTTTCTCTCTCTGCAGGCACTGCCTGACTTGCTGAATGTCGAGAGTATCTTGTGTTTTATTTAGCTTTCAAAAGTACTAAATTGATTGCAGAGTGACAATGGTGCCCTGAGAATATAAGTGATGTGATTTGTGGAAATATTGGAAGTATTGATCATTGATCATCAAGAGTATTAAAACATAGAACAGTACAGCCCTTTGGCCCACACTGAACTAGTTAAAAAAACAAAACAAAATTACTGATTTGAGAGTTAGCAGTAGAATTACAAACTTTGCAGCCAAGTCCAAACCTTGAGGTAGGGTGTGGAAAGGAAGCATGCAGTTATAAAAATGTGAGAAGATAGATGAAAGCAGTAATAATTTAGCAAAATGGTGTTGGCAAATTAGCTTCAATATATGTACACAAAAGTGATAGATATACTTTTGGAAGGAGAGGGAGAGTCTGTAATCCTCTGGAAATCCGATGTCTAAATATGAAGAAGAAGAGGCAAAACTAAACAGAGAAATTGTGTTAAATCGGTGCAGAACTTTGGTTTAGCCCATATTCAATGCATGGTGAACATTTCCATTTATATGAGAGATTAGAACTAGGGGTCGTAAGTATAAAATGAAGACTGTTAAATTCAGAACAAAATTCAGGAGAAACTCCTTCATACAGGGAATGATTAGTGTGGAAGTTATAATCACAAGGAGGAATTAAGATGAACAGCTTTACTGCATTTAAGGGAAAGCCCGATAAACATATGACACAAATAGGACAAAAGGATATCTCAATATCAGAAGATGAGGAAGGGTTGGAAGGGTTGGAAAGCACTGGACTAGATCGGTAAAGCAGACTGGAATGTTTCCATGCAGAAGTCTTTTGTAAAACGCATCTTTGTTTTAACTACCACACCACCAAAACCGTTTGGAGTTCTCTGCTTGCTGATACTATTAAAACTGTTTTGCATGATGATTTATATGCCTTTGTTACCTTCATCTGGAAGATTAGACGTTTGCACACTTTCACCCGGATCATAGTCAACTAAATTCGTACTGCTATTCTTGCGGAGATAGCTGAAAGCACGATTCAGTTTCTTAAAGGATCTGCTTCTCACTGAGGCACGATCAAAATTTCCGTCTACAAGAAAATGAAATTTAATAATATTAGTCATGTTTTGTGAATCTAAAAAAAGACAAATGCAAAAAGCTAACAAAGAACTATAAGAGTATATTAATTGACTTACATGCTTTTTAAATATAAATTGCAGATTTGTGAAGCGTCTTAAACTTCAGACATTATATTTTGATAAACTGCTGACTGCTAAGTGAATTTTGAAATAGTGACTGTGTAATCTTGATCTTTAGCTTTTCCTCTGCTCGTGTCAGGTTCAGGCAATTCCGATAACTTGTCTAATTGTGTGAGCTGTCAACAGAACGGGGCATGTAGACAGCCCTATTATGGACCTTCCTGGTGGATGCTGAGAACAATTATGTCCCGACCAATATATTCCCTAAGATCAGCTAATTCACAAGGCATTGGTACTAAAAAAAGTATTGAAAAGGTAACTCACTACATCAGAGAATAAGGAATGTTAATGAGGATGGTGAAGGTAATAATACAGTTAAGAGGAATGGGTTAATGTAACAGGAATCACAATGGCATGTTGCAGCCTCAAGCATGCTACAATATTTAATTGTATGCTTCACGGCGTTTCTTTCTGATTACATATTCCTAAGGAATTCACCATTTGTTGTGACTCCCAGGGGATGCCACCTAATGGCCCTTCGTTTGCTTGGCTGCCAAAGGGATATTTCCATAATTCTACTCTTCAACTCCTGGCTCGTGGCCCCGATGGATTATTGCACTTCAAGCTCCCAACTAGGCAATGCTTAAATATGGTGACGATTACTCCTCCAGGCAGAGTTCCAATCTTTTACCACAGGTTTAAGAACATCCAATCTTTCCTAACTTTCCTCTTACCTATTCTGTCACTTCTATTTCCTTCCCATTCGTCCTTGGAAAATTATGCAACGTTTAAATTAGAAAGATCACAGAGAGACTTACTTTTCTTTATACTACTCTTGTTGTGGATGTTACAATTGCTCTCCGAATGGCTGTCCTCTGAGCCTGTTTCAAATGCTGGATTTGTCAGACCTGCGTCATTTGTTGTCAAGGCCACAGCTACAGATGCAGACATTGGTGGAGAAAGCTCAGGTGCTGTCATGTCACTGCTTTCCACAGGAATCTTGGGAACTAAATCCGTATCATCTGCTGAAGAATATTCCTGCGAACACTCCTCTTGTTCTTTCAAGAGTCCACATTGGATTGCACCTTGGCACCTAAAACATAGATTTGTAAATGTAAAATATCATAAAACTTGCTGTATTTGTGAGACAAATTAAGCCAAATGGATATTTTGATCTGATGTGGATAAAAACACTGTTCTAATTTTTACTTTGCGCCAAGTCCAAATCATCTTTAATTTTTAACTTTTAACTGTTAAAAGTGGTTCCCAGTGGTCTCAACAACACCATGTACAATTGTTACAAATGTTCCCCATTTTTTAAACCTCTGCCAATTTTTTTATGGTCCCCATGTTTTTCTATCCCTCCTTTCAAAATTCTTCCATTGTCACATCCCTTCTAATCTGTTATCTCTTCCAATCCTGTACCGCACAGGAACACATAATAATAACAGCAATAGATCATCTGGCCCCTCAAGTCTGTTCCCCCATTCAATGTGCTCATTGATTATCTACTCCAGGCCTCAATTCTTCCTGTGTGTCAGATCCCCACTGCCATCAATCCCCTGAAAGATTAAAAACATATATGTTTCCATGTGAAACACTTCTAAGAGAGCATGAAACAGTACACGACAGGAACACGTTCTTCAGCCCATAGCATCTGTGCTGACAATGATGCCAATTTAAACTGCCTGGATGTGGTCTATAGTTAAATGCCTTTTACTGATCTAGCCTCTGCCACTCTCTGGGGGAGGAAATTTCAGGGATCCACTACCTGCTGTATGGAAAGAAGGCAGGTTCAGGGTTCTGAGTTGGATGATCAGCCATGATCATACTGAATGGCGGTGCAGGCTCGAAGGGCCGAATGGCCTACTCCTGCACCTATTTTCTATGTTTCTACAAGTCGAGGGATAGAGTTTAAGAGTCGCGAGGTAATGATGCAGCTCTATAAAACTCTGGTTAGGCCACACTTGGAATGTTGTGTCCAGTTCTGGTCGCCTCACTATAGGAAGGATGTGGAAGCATTGGAAAGGGTACAGAGGAGATTTACCAGGATGCTGCCTGGTTTAGCGAGTATGCATTATGATCAGAGATTAAGGGAGCTAGGGCTTTACTCTTTGGAGAGAAAGAGGATGAGAAGAGACATGATAGAGGTATACAAGATATTAAGAGGAATAGATGGAGTGGACAGCCAGCACCTCTTCCCCAGGGCACCACTGCTCAATACAAGAGGACATGGCTTTAAGGTAAGGGGTGGGAAGTTCAAGGGGAATATTAGAGGAAGGTTTTTTCCTCAGAGAGTGGTTGGTGCATGGAATGCACTGCCTGAGTCAGTGGTGGAGGCAGATACACTAGTGAAATTTAAGAGACTACTAGACAAGGATATGGAGGAATTTAAGGTGAGGGGTTATATGGGAGGCAGGCTTTAAGGGTCGGCACAACGTTGTGGGCCGAAGGGCCTGTACTGTGCTGTACGGTATGTTCTATGTGCTATAAAATATGTATATTTACCATAACAGTTTGAAATATGAAGTAGTGGGATAAATATCCATGCCTACATTCAGCTTGATTGGTCAAGACATATGTAATTGTATGTATGCCAATGTAACTAGAAACATAAAACCAATCAATGATTGCTGAAGAAACAGTTGATATGGAATTTAAAAGAAAAACAAAATATTTTGGAAATATGCTACAGGTCAGTTTGTGTCTGTGGGAAGAGAAACAGAGTCAATCATAACGCTGGTGAATTTCAGGTTTCCAGTATCTGGAGTTAGTTTTTAAATTTTCATTTATGATATGAAACTTAACTTTGTTTTTCTCACCACAGAGCTGAGTTTCTCCTACACGTTCTGTTTTTATTTCAGATTTGTAGCAGCTTTAGTTAATTGTCTTTCTATAAACTATCCATTCCATTCAGACACTAGCACAAACTTTATCATTCTTAAACGGAATTCTGAATTATAAAAGTTCACAAACTAAGATGACTTCCATTATATCTAGTGTCTTGCAAACTTCCTGGTAACCTGACGAAACAAAGGTAATCAGAAGTAATGAGTCATAAGATAACATAACTAAAGATACAAAGAGCAAGAAAGATTTAAAAGAAAACACTGTAAAACAACAACTTCTGCCTCTTTGATTTTCTATTGCAAGTAGATTCTCACCACTGTTTCTAGTGCTTGCAACTGTTTTTACTTAGGTTCTGTGCTTGTTCTTCTATTTTCCTTTTACTGGCCTTTGCATGTGTTAGGAAACTTGAACATGTTCTTGCTCTATGCCTATATAAATAAAACTTAAACCATGTGTACTATTGGTTAGTAAGATTATGAAAACTTCCTAGCTGCTTCTAAACTGAACTAGAATCACAGCAGTAAAGAAAATGAAAATGGCACAAAAAGGAAGAACACAACTGCAGTCACTGTATTCCAAGGTCATGTTCTTTCCTTTCAAGTACATTTCCTTTCTTGCTATGCTGTGAAGTTCACATCAGAACTTTAACCTCAGGGTGCATTCAACCGTTTGAAACACAGCTATTGCACAATTTGCCTTGGAAATGAATGCGTGTGTTCTACTATTAAATACAGGGATCTTGGTATGAATGATCAAAGATGCTGTTGAAATGTTAAATGGTATATTTTGTTATGAAGAGCAATATGAATTAAATGATAAAATACACCGTACAGGAGAAACAATTTTAAAGGTTGCAGGAAAGTGTGGAGTAGACATATGCAACTCTTTTAAAGTAGCAGAACAGGCTAAGAAAGTTGTTAAAAACACAAGGGTTTACTTACAAGAAGAAAAGAGAGTGAAAGAAACAATGAAATGCTAAGTTTTCACAAAATGCTGGTTAGATTCCAGCTAAGACATCATTAGCAAATCTAGGCAGCACACTTTTGAAAATACATCAATAATTTGAAGACAGTGTAAAGAAATGATCCAAGAGGTCGAAGATTTCAGTGATGTGGAGAGATTGGGAAGAAATGAATGTTCTCTCTAAGCAATTGATATTGAGGAGATTTTATAAATCATAAATAACTCTGAAATAATAAAGACAAATTGTTTTCAGTGGTAGCCAAATGGTCAGTTATTAGAAAACACAGGTTTAGTAAAAAAAGTTACGTGGGGACAAATCTCAGAGTTGAATTCTGTGTAATAAATTTTGATAATAAATGTGCTTTGAATCTTAATCTTCAAATCTTCAAACAGGCAACATAAAGGCAAAAAGTCCACAGCAAATTGCAATCTGGAATATTTTGCCTGCAAGGACTCTGGCATTATTTGTTATATTGGCTATAAAGAATTGTTATTTTAAGGCCATCTCAACTTTAAAGACTAGGTCATGTGAGGAACTACGTGGATTAATCACCCTGTCTGACAAATGCAGGTTTATAAACTTTACAATGGGCTTCTTCAGGGGTTAAAAACAGACATTTTCCAATCAATCAGATCCAATAATAATTTTAAAAAGGAAATTGTATAAATGCTTGAAAAGAAACAAAAATTCCACAGGTATATATTTAATATTAGGAGTGTAGCAGTAATTGGATCATTCTGTAATTCTATGAAAACCGAAATGTTTACAATCTCCCTAATTACCATATTTGAATTTTAGTGGTGTCTAGATGCTCTAAATACAAAAGCACTAAAATTCAGCCTGCAAAATATTATTGCTGTCAGGAGTAACACCTGCAGTCAATAATCGTTGGATAGTGATTTAGCAGTTTGCCAATTCCTCATATTAGCCTCTAAACTGGGAAAGTGTCAGAAGCTACTGAAGGTCATGAAGACTATTAGTGTAACTCCTTCCCTCCTAGCACAAGACCCTGTGCAAAAGTCTAGCTCAGGTGCCTAAAACTTTTGCACAGTATTGTTATAATATTATGCATTGCACTGTACTGCTGCTGCAAAAAACACAAGCATTTCATGACAAATGTGATAAACCTGATTCTATTGTGGACTGGGAGTGAGAAGGGGGCAGGGAGAAGGGAATCATGGTTGGGAAAAGGGGAAGGGGCATGGGAGGGAGCAGTAAGCACCGGGGGGGGGGGGATTCTGTAATGATCAATAAGCCAATTGCTTGGAATCAAATGTCCTTGCCTCGTGTCTCAGGGCTGGGTGTGTCTGTACCTGTGCCATACCCCACCTGCAGCGCTCCACCCTCACCAATCCCAACATGTTTTTCCTCTCCCCAGATTTACACAGTTGCTCTCCGCTCCACCTTGACAAATACACTACTGTGCAAAGGTCCTAGCACCCTAGCTTGGTATACTGCACAGTACTGCATGTTGATTTACAGCATTGGGTGCATTAGCTCAATGGCACTGGCTACGAGGATGATTTCCCCTGGCTTCTTCAAAATACCAGAAATTGATTGTGCCATATTCCCCAAAGCAAATCATGAACATGAATACTTATGATATCTATCAAATTTGAGCACACCTCTAAAAAACTCAGAACCAAGTGGCAAGGTTTCTAATACACTACTACATCAGCTGTGTTTGAGGAATAACACTGGCCATCAAAAATGTTTCATGAAAAAGTCTACCTTGTTTAATTCCCTTCCCAAATAACAACAATAGAGAAAGGTTTGTGTCTTGGCACCAAGTTTAGGACATTGCTACTGAGAAAATGGCAAGGCAGCAGTCACGTTTGAGTGACTAGTGAACAGGGTTCTCCAGACAGCGCAGTACTGATGACAGGCAGAGAATGCAGAGTACATTCGGACGAGCTGCAAAAATAAGAGAGGTCACAAGTACTTTGCTCTGTGGATATTCCCGAGAGCAAATGATATTGTCCAGAGTAGAACTGAAGATAGAGAACACAGCTATGTAGCCATTTTTGGAATGCCAGGCACAAAAAAATTCAATAGCTCCACAAAAAATGGTTGCACAACTAGTGAACCTGCTGCTTCACATCTCCAGTGATCAGAGTTTGATTCTGATCTTTTGTTTGGAGTTTGTTCGCTTCCTTTGCTGGTTCCCCTTGGGTGAACCACTTCCCTCCTCAATATCCCAAAGATGTGCAGGTCAGTAGGTTAGCTGTCCCGCTAAAGATTGACCCTAGTGAATAGGTGATGTGAGGAGAGGAACAGTGGATGGAAAGGTGGGGAAGATAAAGCAGGTCAGAGCAGGATTAGTGTAAAAGTAGGCTCTTTGGTATCTTTATCTATGACATTTGTAGAAATTGTAAAATGTTACCACCTGAGCACCAGGCCTGTGACACACTATTGTTACATCTGACACTCCAGAAAAAGACACATTTATGCCTACTCTCTCTTTCACCTTAGCCAACTAATCTTCTATCCATACCAATGTGTCACTTCCAACACCTTGAGTTGGTGGCGACAGTGATCTTGCTTTTGATGAGTGATGGGAACATTCACAGCCTTCAGCAGCGAGCAGTTGAGGAGAGAACTCTGAACAGTTTAGATGACAGAAGTAAACTAGTTCACCAAAACAATCAACAATAGATGCACGATAAGCAGTATCACTGGGAAGAAGGAAACCAATATGTTCAATGTAGGGTCCTGGACTTATTTCCTGGCATAATTTACATATTACTATTTAATTATTCATGGTTTTATGACTATTTAATTATTCATGGTGCAACTGTAATGTAAATCAATTTCCCCCGGGATCAATAAAGTATGACTATGACTATGTATTGTAACAAGAGCATTTCAGTCAGGTTGGATGGGGCGGTGGTGGAGAGGAGATGATGTAATTCACTGCTCATTCAATGTGACAGCACACTCTTTAGTTTATAGAGATGCTGAGATCCAGACTTTGGACCTATCACCAAACTCATGCATTGCTCTGGATTTCCAGCATCAATAGACTCTCCTTTGCTTACTAAATTCATGGTCTGTTGGGTGGCAATGAACTCGGCATTACTATAATCTTCTAAAACCAAGTCAGCATGTATCACAAGACAATGGCAAAACACCGCCAATGTTTTTGTGCCAAATCCTCCAAAACCTCAAAAGGTCCCTAATATTCTTTTTCATTAACTTCTCTACCACTGACATGAGAGTCAATAGTCTATAGTTTCCAGTAATTAAGATTGAAAGCAAATATTCATATTTAACTAAATGTACAGTTGTGTTTAAAATATTTTATATATTAAAATAGATGCATAAATGGTTAATTGATAAAAATAATTATGTGTATGTAAAAGTTATTGTGTATGCAAGCAGTGTTGTAAATGTTGATTGTGTACAGACCTTTAAGGACTGTATACCATGAGGTAGTATTGTATATCGTATTAGCCATTGCTTTTATTTGGGTGTCCTACATCATTGATAAAGGATGTTTGGATAGTAGCTTCATCCTGTTTACATGTGGTTACCAAACAGCAATCAGAGAAGAACCTGTTGATGCTACAATACTCAATGCTCACATTGGAGGAAGTGCACAGCAGCAATCAGAGTTGCAAAGCCACAAGTGTTGCTATGGTGTCAACATGAATCTCTGACCTTGGGAAGGCACGAACAACAAGAACAATTAGTTCCAATTATCATGGAGCAGAGGTCCATCATGAGGTCAAAACTGCTCAACTGATTTTAAGACCCTTAAAATCTGCAGACAAAATTTCATGTCAAAGTACTGAAACATAATGTTTTTATTGTACTAACCCATTCCTTGTGCAATTCAAAAGGCATGTAAATAGCATGTAAGAAACATGTAAAACATAGCAACTACTCAATAAAAATACCAAAGCCCACCTAATTTGCTGGAATTAAAGAAAAATAGTGAATGGTTAAGAAAAAGTGAGAAATAGAAGAGACAAAGAGATAATAATGAAAGGAACTAGACATTTACAGCAAAGAGAAAAAGTACAAGGCTTCACACATCATAGAGTGAGCAAATGCACCCAGAGGGCTTCAATATGGCCTGGCTCTGATCCAGGTTTTTTTTTGCTTACTTTCCAAACAATGTTCTATATTGACTTCTGTTAACCCAGTTACTAAAACAAGTTTGCAAATGTGCATTCAAAATTGGTTGCTATCACAGTTCTTGTTAACTTAAACATCAGTGCCCAGGCATTATTTATAGGACTGCACCTGAATAAACTGGTCAGTGTTTTGCCTAATTCCATTGCTGATGCAGTGCGTTACTTGGCCTTGAAATGGAGCCATAAATACTAAACTAATGCAAGCTGCAAGTTAATGTTACAGATGAGTTTCTTTTTACATTGAATTTTCATATCTTGCAAAATTATTTTAAAATATCATTAAGTTGCAGAAAAAAGTGATTTATTAAGCATCATCGGTTATTATTCAAAATTAGTGAAGTGGTTTGGCAGGGCAAACTAAACTTCAGTGAGGATCTACTGTAGTATTTTTCCCTGATGTCAAATGCACAGGGGCCTTAAATACAGTCGTCATGTGTTAAAGGTCCTGCTCCACAGTGCAGTAGCATTATTAAAAACAGAGAACTTCTCATCAATGACTGTGAAACATTCATGCTTCCAATCTCTGCTTCCCCAACACCCACCCCCTCCAGTAAAATCCTTCTTTACTAACTTTTGAAAACAATGGAACATTAAGAGCGGTAGCATTCGTTCTGCCTCAAGTTTCTGCTGCAGGGGATTTCTTGTGCGTCCACATTCTAGACACCTGATTTATTTCTCCATCTTAAAAGAAATAATGTTTATGTCATCTTAATTTCACTATCCTCTAAACTCTGATCGTATTCTGGTTTTATAATCCTTTTCATATTTAATCTGTGCTGAAGTACCTCACTAATGCTAAATTACCTCTGGTTTCTGAGCAGATCAAAACTAACACAGAGACCAGACTGAAGATGAGCAAATAATTTGATAAAGGAAGCAGAATACCCATAACCAGGCGAATGAGCAAATCAGTGGTAAATATAATGATCTCTGATGTAACATTGAACCTTTGGGTTAAAAATACCAATTTTAATTTAAACTTAACAGCCACATGAGAACAATCAGATGTTTGAATTTCCAATTGATCAAATTAATAACTATTTCCAAAGCACACTGCTTCAGGATCCAAATGTTCTCATTAATTTCTAGATATAGCACCATCACTTTAAAATAAAAAAAATTAACATATAGCATTTTGCACACAAGTTCCTAAGTACATTTACATGTTGTCCTTAGGGTGAATTGTAAGAATCACAGTACCCAAAGTTGACCACCAGGGTGAGATTTTGCAAGTAACCTCACAGGAAGTGGGTTTGGCCCTAGAAAATCCACCACCAAAGCACTCCTCAGAGGCTAGCCGATCTGTGAATTCCACACCTGCACATTTCATTGCAGAGGTCAGAGGCACGTAGGAAGTCAAAGACTCCAGTTTGGACATCTGACTTCCTCTTTTGCCACTGGGTGCACCAGAGGCAAAGCCCAAACATACAGTACTGTGGAGCTAGATCTACCTCATATCAGGCCCCGCAGCTTAGCCAGAGTTGGTGGACCTAAGTAGTTTGACCCCTTTCACTTGAATGGGATGGCTGATATTTTAATGCTCACATTTAGAAAAAAATACTTTGCATTTTCAATTAGATAATAATGTACTTTTAAGAAAAATTATTAAGTATGTTTTAAAATTTTTAAATCTACCTTTAATTTTCTCTTACGCACCACTTGGTTTCTTACTGCTGCTTGTGGCCTGCTCCACTTTAAGGATGGTTATTGTTGAGAGGCTTGACGCAATGGGGGAGCGTGTCTCCGGGAATATCAGGGCAGATAACTGTGGGCAAAGGGCCAGCCCAATCTTCACATGCCCATTACCTGCTTTAATAAGATACGTTACATTGGCATCTTGTGTAGTTGTTGGGAATATACAGCAAATACTGCAGGAATCCAGAATTGGTTGTATTTCCATATCAATAGTGGGTTTGCACTCAATTCAATTATCACCGGAGACTGTCATCTTGTGATCATTGTAATTTGTTATACTTAATGAAATGGATGTAGGCTATGACAGAGTGATTTGTGCGCTTGTGGAGGAAACAAGGATTTGAATGAATATACAGATAAAACGACGAATAATCTACAGAGGGATCTTGCGCAATAGTTTACCCCACCTGTGAAAAATGATAGATAAATATTGTACTGAGCAGAATCAAAAAAAATTTTTGAAAAAGAAACAATTTGGTTTTATAAAACGTAATTCTCTAAAGACACAACTTAAAACAATAATTAAAGCAAATATACCACTAGGTCTCACTGCCATGAGAATTCAATATTAAACCTAACAAGCACAAAATTTCAAAGTTGCTGGTGAACGCAGCAGGCCAGGCAGCATTTCTAGGAAGAGGTACAGTCGACATTTCGGGCCGAGACGTCGACTGTACCTCTTCCTAGAGATACTGCCTGGCCTGCTGCGTTCACCAGCAACTTTGATGTGTGTTGCTTGAATTTCCAGCATCTGCAGAATTCCTCGTGTGAAGCACAAAATTTATTTCTTTTAGATAAGAACTTGGCTTGGCCTTGCTATGTTCAGTTTCAGCCCTATCATTAGAAATTACTGAAAGAAGCTTCAGGAAAGGCTCAGAATAATTACACTTCAAAATACTTCTAGCTTCCAAGATAAGAAGAAAAAGATAATTGTTTTAAAATATGAATAGACTGCAGAAAGAATATACTGTGAAAACTAGGACAGGTTTTATATTTAGCTACATGAGAAGGGATCAGTGTCCTGCCAATCAAGATCAGAACCAGGTTAGATGTCAGAGTACTTGACTTTTCTAAAAGGATAAGAGACTACAAAACAGTTTTCATTTCATTCAAAGAAGAGATTCTCTGCAGTATTGCTGATTATTCTAGTAATTATGACCAAACTGATACACTTGATCTGGAATTTTACAGATTTTTTACCTAAACTGCCTATGTTTTACACTTTGTTTATCGTCCTTCTGGAGATTAAATGACTGCAGATAGTTAGGAATATGCTGGAAGTGTATTTGTAAATCACAATCTTCCACAGAATCTTGATCACAGTTGCAATGGATAAAAAAATTATGTGATATTTTAAATATCAGATGAGGCCACCTACACTGCAATATAGTTAGATAGATAGATACTTTATTGATCCCAAAGGAAATTACAGCATCACAGTAGCATTACAAATGCACAGATATATAGAAATAGACAAATTTTAGAAGAGAAGAAAGAAAGAATTAAAAATAAGTTACCTCAAACAGTCTAACAGGAAGGGTCATCACTTCCCTGCCTACAGGTTGACTCAGTATAGAGCCTAATGGCCGAGCGTAAGAATGACCTCAGGTAGCGCTCTTTGGAGCAGCACAGTTGTCTTAGTCTATGACTAAATGTGCTCCTCTGTTCAGCCAAGGAGGCATGCAGAGAGTGAGAAGCATTGTACAGAATTGCCAGGACTTTTGGTATGGCCCTTTGTTCTACTACAGCCTCCAGTGTGTCCAGTTGCACTCTTATGACAGAGTCAGCTTTCTAATCAGTTTATTGAGCCTGTTGATGCCATTGCCCCAGCACACCACTGCATAAGAGATTGTACTGACAACAAAAGACTGGTAGAACTTGTGAAGGGAAGGCCTGCTCCAAAGGACTTCAGTCTCCTCAGAAACTAGTGGTGACTCTGGCCCTTCCTGTACACAGCCTCTGTGTTGGTGCCCCACTCAAGTCTGTCATCCTGGTGCACCCCCAGGACTTGTAGGTCCTCATCCCATCCATGTCCTCACTATCAATAGTAACAGGGAGCAGTGCAGGATTAGTCTTCCTAAAGTCCATCACCATCTCCTTTGTCTTACTGATGTTGAGCTGCAGATGATCCAGCTTGCACCATTTGACAAAGTCCTCCACCAGAACCCTGTATTCATCCCCCTGTCCTCCCTTTATACACCCAGCTATTGCTGAATCATCAGAGAATTTCTGCAGATAATGTGACTCAGCATCGTATCTAAAGTTTGACTATAGTTCCAGCATGAAGTACACTGGAACACGACAAAAGTATATATCCTCAAAATGAGGACCCAAATCAGGGGTAGGAGTCTTCTCAAAAGATGTTCAAACAGATTTTGCTATATTATCATTTAACATGTTTCTAGAAAGATGTTTCCTTGGACACTGATTATTTAACAATCAGTTTATTAAAACTGAATGAGTATTGTGATGAAGGAGGGCTGCAAACTGATCTAGAATCTCAACAGGCACTGTTTTGCCAACAGAATAAAAGAGAGTGGCGTCTGCTGCAGTAAGAAGAGAGAGGCTGGGATATCAGTATTCAGGGCTGCCTCACAGTGCAGCATCTGCAGTTGCTGGCAATCATTTGGGTATGAGAAGGCTACTAGGTTCCTTAATTAGTAACAGAATGTAGTAGTGAATCTGTGGGCATTGAGAAAAACAAGTTCAGAACACATACAAGTGTCCTTCGAGTAATCAGAGTGAACGCCTCCTTGCCTGGAACGATCCCCCCCCCACCCCCCAGATGCTAATTGGCCTTGTTCACATTTTGAACTTTTTTTAAAGTTCTCTTTTATTTTCTTGAGCAAAGCTTAGCATCTGGTTACTGAATACTGATGCCAACTAATACTTAGTGCACATTTGAACTAATTAGAATGGCTGAGGCTTTTGTTGGATCATATTATAGGACTCACACCTTCTCAAATTCCCACATCTGCTCAATGTGAACAACATAAACTTTGGGGGAAGAGAAAAAACACATTACGACTCAACTCTTCAGGGTCTACAAAAAGTAATACATGAAGATATATAAATGTTTTATTAGGCAATTACACAAATGGCCGATAGTTCAGTGTTTATGTAGAAGTAAAACTGAAGAAATTCTTTTACATTCTTATCAGTCTAGGCCCAGTCACGTGATAAGATATGATGACAATGTATACAAGAATCAGAAAATGTTCTGCTGAATGAGCGTCACTTTGCAAAAGCAAGATTAATGTCAATTTACATTTTGTACTGCTGCAAATCTTCTCAGTTAAGACTGAAGCAAATATTATTTTGCTAATGCAGCAAACTCCACTGAGTGTTCAAAACCAGTAATGTAACAGTGAAAAATCATCCTAAGAAAGGGATGCATTCATTAAGAATGCTCAAAATATCAGAATGTCAAAATACCACGTATTAATCAATCTGAATTGATGCTTCAGTAAGTCACGTTCATTAGTTAAACCCTCAGCATTAACTAAAATATGCAAAAATGATTGATGAAATTGTTAAAGTTACCATGTATATTTGTATTTCCTATGTTCAGAGTAGAGTGGAGAATATATTTTTCCTGTAGCCTGTCATTGTGGTTCAACAGCAACACCCATGACCTTGTCCTACGGGGTGGGGTAGGGAGGCATAGCTAAGCAAGACAGAGACTGTGCAGTCAGATCTATCCTCTGATCTTAAAGCAAAGGTAACTTGAATCATCAGGATTTGGGTTAATTATAAATAATAACAGAAAGTAGAGAATATTTTGGAGGCAAATACAAATATAATAATGGACTGGCTTTACTAATGATATTGTTCACTTGTAAAGGCATCATGGAAGAATGATTATTTTGGCTTTACCCTTATTTTTAGCTTCATTGGTCTGAAATAGCATTTCCAATGGTTAATTTGAACAATTAAAGATAAAACAATCCAACAATTTTTAACTGGAAGATTATTTTTTCTACTTGTGAGAAGACAAGAAATGATATATCTGTTGTATGCTGGCATAATTTCCTGAAGTACAAGCTGGCATCTTATAAAATGAAAGATGCATTTGGGGGTAGAGCTATTCTGACTTTCTATAATATCATTCTAACTAGAAAGTTGCTTGTATGCAGTTGTCTACTACCACACAGTATGTGACAAAGCAAAACTACATGGTTTGTGAAGTAACAATACAATAATATATAAAAGTCAATATTGCACTCAGTCTAAGCAAGCAAATTAATCAACTCCTTAAAGACAGTCACGTTAAACATTTTAGATTTTACATTTTGGACACGTTTGACAGGGGCGGGTTAATTGACACTGCCCTTTGGCTTTTCTGAATATAGACTCCTTAGTGTCCATGAGGTCAGTTAGATCATCAGGCTGTTTTCCACTTGCAATAGTGACTGCAAACAGGGATAATCAGTTTCATCAGCCCTGGGGTCAGACAGTTGACAATCAAATAACAATCAAAATAATAAGCTTCTAGTTGTTTCCTGTTACCTCAATAACTACTGCAGAATGTTTTCAGATTCCTAGTTTCTCAGCAAGTTACTCTTGCTGTGACTGTTATATAATCCTCATATTGCAATTGCACAAAACTGAATACAACAGGCCAGATTAATTGCATCATTACAATTGTTAATAGTATTTTGTTAAGCAATACTAATTAAATAAAAACAATATAAATATTTCAAAATCATACTATTGCGATACAACTTGCAATGCTGTATGTGAGCTAGTGGTGTGAAGTAGGTGTGCTTTCATTCCACATTATGCTTTGGAACAGACCGTCTCAAGAAGGGAAAACATCCAAATTGTTTCATGTGAGATAAGACACACTGTTATCCAGGAGCTGATAAGAGTGCCCCACCAGTCACCACTCTGCAATTGGGTTAAGACTAAATAATATCAGCCACTGTACTCTTTGCTTGATAACACATTTATTATGGTTAAATAATAAGCCAGCACACTAGGTGAAGGTCATGTATGGAACATGTCGAGTGCGTTACAGAGGACCCGAGAGCATGAGTCTGCGCTGTAATATGTGTATCTATCCCTTCGGAGAGGCAGGGATGGAACTGAGATCAGAGAACAATTCAATTCAAAGAGGCAGCAAACAATAAGCTGCAAAGCAAGCAGCATTTGTTGTGGGGCAAAGGTACTGAGACCCTCCAGGTCAAGATTCCGATCAGGACAGAGAGGAGAGAGGAGACACTCAGTATGAAGTGGAGAAGGAGAGGGGTAAGACAGGGACCGGCATGAGACAGGTGGACCAAGGGCTGAAGAATGACAGACGGATGCCATTCCACCTGTCATCTACCGATCTTTGTCTCACCATTCCCTGTCCCTCCCCTCTTTACATTAGACATCTTCCCTTTCCAGTCTCAATCCTGATGCAGGGTCTCAGCCCGAAATGGTGACAATTCATTTCCCCCCTACAGATGCTACTTGACTCACTGAGTTCTTCAGCAATGCTCCTTTGCTCCATATTGCAGCATCTGTGTTCTCTTGTGTCAGACTGAATGAGGTGCTGATGGACTTAGCAGAGACCCGAAGCTATACTTTTTGATGAAATAGCTTACTCAGGAGTCCTAAAGAGAAGTAAAATTTACAGCTTTACATTAGTTATTTTGACATAAATGGATTTGTAAAACTAATAAATTGACATAATTACTAAAAACCAACCAGTAAATCAATAGTTAGTATCATATATGACCATTGATTCATTGGTCATTATTTTCACTTGGAATCAGTTTCAGTACTAATACACTGCTTTAGGTCATTTGGGAATTCTGAAAATTTTTTAATTTATTGACATTTTTTGTCACTAAACATATTATTGTCTGATATAAAATAAACTTAACGGTGGTCTTGGACAATAAAGAATGGAGTCAGCCTGATTTCACTCCACCAAATATTCCCTCAGATTCCGAGAACATTTTACCTAATCTGTAGATACTAGTGCCTATTCATGAGGCAAGATTTCCTCTGTGTGCTATATGCACTTGCAGAAAATATGTTTACTACCATTACATCATACCTGGGGTATGGAGGAAACTTGCCTGTTATGTTTGATATTAATCACACATCATTAAAATCACAGTCATTGATTCTTTTACAATATCCTTTGGGTATGCTTATTGCCCAAAATAAATTGAGACTCCAAACAGAGGCTTGCGTTCTACATTTAATTTTCAGTGCTCATTCTTTGCACTTATTAAGAATGGACAGCTGTATGGGAAATGTGTACATAGAACTGTTCAGCACAGTACAACCCCTTCAGTCCATAAAGTTGTGCCAATCCGTTGACCAAATTCAAGTTCAATCTAGCTATTCCTTCCCACATAGCTCTCCATTTTCCATTCATCCATGTGCCCATCTAGGAGTCCGTTAGCTGCTGCTAATGTATTAGCTTGTTTTACCAACCCTGACAGGGCATTCCATACATTCACCACCCTCTGTGTAAAACAACTACCTCTGACGTGCTCCCCGTGCTTTTCTCCAATCACCTAACAATTATGCCACTTCATATAAGCCATTGCTAGCCTGGGGAAGGGCCGGCTGGTGGTGTAGTGGCATCAGCACTGGACTTCAAGGCAGATGGTCCTGAGTTCAAATCCAGCCAGGTCCCAACCCTGGGCAGCAGCAGCATCTGCACAGAAGAAAGGCCTGGCCATCTAATTCTGTATCTTGTCATGTGACCTCATGGCACAAAGAGTCGGACTTGACTTAACGACTGAACAACA
Organism: Mobula birostris; assembly: GCF_030028105.1. NCBI lineage: Eukaryota > Metazoa > Chordata > Chondrichthyes > Myliobatiformes > Myliobatidae > Mobula > Mobula birostris. The sequence continues at coordinate 60,547,927 of NC_092372.1, read as the reverse complement.
AACCCTGGGGAAAAAGGCACTGGCTGTCCCCTCTATTTATGCTGCTTTTCATTTTATGCAACTTGCCTCTCATCGTCTTTCACTCAAAGAGAAATGTCCTAGCTCGCTTTACCTTTCCTCATAAGACATGCTCTCTGATAGGGGCAGCATTCTGGTAAACCTCCTCTCCAAAGCTTCTAAATCCTTTCTATAATGAGACAGCCAAAACTCAATGCAGTGGTCCTACTATGGTCTAACCAATCGTGTAATAGAAATAGTTGTAAAAAGATGAGGAGGAATGGCTACAAAATTAAGAGAGGCATTAAAGCAGTTGGATGAAGATGAGAGAGACGAGGAAAGAGTCCTCAGCATGAAATATCAACTGTTTATTCATTTCCACAGATGACATTATTGTTTGTATTTTAAAAGCCCCAGTTTATTGTATCTCCTACTACTATGTTTGGGGTTCCTAAGGTTGTCGTAGCCAGAGTGGTAATTAAATATGACAGATGGTAGTCTCTGACAACCAAGTCCAGCTCCTGACTTTCACATGTGGCTTAGCCACTAAGCCTGGTGGAACAGTTTCTATGGACAGGAGAAGGGGTAAAGGCAGTTTACTGGTGCCTTAAAACAGTCACTTCAGGCAAATGGGGCTCATCAACTCATTTGGGAGAAGAGAAACTCTGCTGCCTTTCGGCTATACCCACTCAAGGGGAAGGCTTCGGGAGTGAACTCTGAGGAAAAATCTGGAGCTGGAGTCCCTAAGGCAGTCTTGCGTTGAGTTAAATGCTGACTGGCAACTCTGTGACATCGCTTGTGACAAACTGTATTGGTCTTTGCCGTTCTTTTGGATCCATCAGTTGCACGGAGAGAGAGAGACTGCTACATGGGCAGTAGCTAGCTTTCCATATCATACTGCCCCAGCTGAAGGCAACATCATCATGTAGATAGCTGGAAGCAACATCAGTGGTCAACCCCAGCCAACGGAGAGCTTCATTGCTATGTTTGGAAATTTTAAAAGAGTTAACAGGCCAAACTCGTAAATGTTTAGAAAGGGTGCAGAGGAGATTTACAAGGATGCTGCCTGGATTGGGGAGCATGCTTTATGAGAATAGGTTGAGTGAACTCGACCTTTTCTCCTTGGAGCGACAGAGCATGAGAGGTGAGCTGACAGAGGTGTACGAGAGGCATTGATCATGTGGATAGTCAGAGGCTTTTTACCAGGGCTAAAATGGCTAGCATGAGAGGGCACAGTTTTAAGGTGCTTGGAAGTAGGTACAGAGGAGATGTCAGGGGTAAGTTTTTTTACGCAGAGAGTGGTGAGTGCGTGTAGTGGGCTGCCAGCGGCGGCGGTGGAGGCGGAAATGATGGTGTCTTTTAAGAGACTCCTGGGTGGCTAATTGGAGCTTAGAAAAATAGAGGGCTATGGGTAAAGCCTAGGTTGTTTGAAGGTAAGGACATGTTTGGCACAGCTTAGTGGGCCGAATGGCCTGTATTGTGCTGCTGGTTTTCTATGTTTCTACGTTATTTCTAAAATGTGGAAGGCAGGAAACTAGAAGAACAAAGATTTACAGAATACATATCATCTAAATGTTCTTTTTCAATGACTAATTAAAATATGTTGTATCATCAATCTATTAAGCAAAAGTGAAAAATAAACTTACTTAAGATCATAAAAAACATGGCAGATTTTTGTATTTTTCTTAATTTGTAATTTCTGATGCAATTCACCTTGTAAATAAGAGCAGGTAGAAAATAATTCCAGATTTCTCATTTACACTCAATTTTTTTTCATTACAGTTAAAATGATAAAGAATTAGCTCCTGGAAATACCTCAGAGCATTTTGGTACATTGCACGGTTGCAAAGCTTATCGTGAGTGATGCCTGCTCCTGCAAAATTCTATTCTGCACAAGGCCCAAGGTTTCAGGTGAAGCAAGTGAGCATTCATGCCTTGCCAGCTTCACATTAACATCACAGCAGAAAATAGTTAGAGAGGTTCAGACAGAGGAAAGGCAGAGGTCATAGTGGGTTGGGAGAGGGTTCAAAGCTGAATTTGGTGTTGAAGAGTATGGGCAAGGGGTGGAAAGGGGAGGATAAGAGTCCGAAGAGGGAAGAACATAGTGATGCATCTACTAGTAGAGATGTTTTGCCTCACAACAACAGTGGCCGGGTTCAATTCTGACCTCTGATGCTGCCTTTCTGGGGCTCACATGTCCTCCCTGTGAACACTTAGGTTGCCTCTTGGTACTCTGATTTCCTGCTACATCCCAAAAAATGCGCTGGTTGGTAGGTTAATTGGACATTGCTCCCCACCGCCCCACTCCCCAGAGAGTGTAGAGGAGCGTGTGAATCAAGGGGGAGCTAATGGAGGTGCAGGGAGAACAGAATGAGTTGGAAGGATTAATGTAAAATGGCTGCTTGTTGGTCAGCACAGACTCACTGGGCTAATGGACCTGATTCTATGCGGTACCCCTCTATAACTGGTGACTGTGCTTCAAAATTCCAGACACCCCTGCCTGGCTGCAGTATAAGTTCCTACATATCCCCAATTGCTCTTAACGTCTTAAAGCTTCAATAAAATTAACCTTAAACCACATTTGAAGAAATACAATCAAAACTTGGGCTTTGTAATCAAGAACTTCTACTTTTTCCAGCATCTTTTTTTTACGATGGTGCCAGGAACTGCTCACTTTATATATGTATACCCTAACCAGAAATAGTTAGCTGCAGCACAATTTCTAACCCTTTGAAATACAGCTCTCTTTTTAGCTCCACCGATATAAGCCCTTGAAAGTGCTGACACACTAGTGTTTGGCTGTCACACAGATTATCTGTGTGAGTCAATGTGAGTCAAACCTCACAGTTGCACCTCCCCATTCATCTCTTCCTGTATTGGAACTGCAGATCTATGAGGAGGGCAATTTCACTGCAGCGTGCTAATTCTGTTGATATTCGCCTTGACCTTTGACTGAGTCCTGAAGTTTGAGAGCATAAGCAACATCTGTGTTTTATGATGGATCTCCAAACTAGGAAACTCGAAAGTTTGGATGTTATTCACCAATGTTCAGAAAGTCACCTTGCAAGCTTTCCAACGATTACAAGTTTCATGAACAAAGACTTGGACAGAAATACTTAAGCATGTGCTGATTACATACAGATTGCCAAATTTGCCTTCTCCAACATTGCTACAATATTTATGCATTTAGTTCACTGGCATATTCAAACAAGCTTAGGAAATCCAAGGATCCAGAGCAATGGTTTAAGCCACATTAATAATGGTTTTGATTAAGTAATTAACACATTGAAGGAAGGCAGCTATCTGCCTCTCTTAGACCAGAAGTGTTTATGAACACTGCCTTGCTATTCCACCTTTGCACTATTTAGTTTAATTTTTTTTTATTGTAACCTATAGTAATTTTTAATGTCTTACACTGTTCTGCTCCAACAAAACAAATTTCACATCTTATGTCAGTGATGATAAACCTGATGCTGTTGCCAATATACTCAGATTCATTTCAGAAGCCAACTTGCTAGAGACAGATTCTCCATCACATTCAGCACATCATTCACGTTCCCTGTTTTGGTCCGAATTCACACGTTTCATCACATGAAGATAATCAGCCTTCTGTCTTCAGCTCATTCTACGAACCCCACACCTTTTTTGATTCAATTATGCTCCCAACTAACTTGGTTTTCCTCTGTAAGGGGTTTTCATCAGCTTCAGCCATATCTTTTCCCATATCCACCTACATCCATTTTACCAACATTGAGTATTACCAGCCCACCTCCACTGATCCACTGCAGGAACCTCAGATATTTGGTTTTTCAAAATATTGACGCCTACTGCCAGCACCATTTTTTTTCCTTGAAAGGATATGAATCTCAAAGTCATATATGGTAATATACTGTCTATGTACTTTAATAATGCATTTACTTTGAACTTTGAAATATTTACATTCTACTGTTTAATTCCCTTAGGACCTTAGTCTCCTGATTGGCAAACTCCTCCAGTTTATAACCTTCTAAGATTCAATATTTCTGCAGTTGTAGGCTCTGCTGAATCCCATGAGATCTTCACTTCACCACAGATATCTCTTCAGCCATCTAATCCTCTTTGGGATTCTCTCCCTAACCTCACCATCTCAAATATTCCTTTCCTTCAAACTCATCATTCTGATCAGTTTTCTGAACATTTGCTTATTGACTCTGTCAACTTTAATTTGATTTCACTACTGTAAGGAGTCTTGGGATGTCATTATGTCACTACACAGCCATAAGCGATATTTACTGCCACTTTTCATCCAGTATTTTATTTCAAATCCCTTCACTTTGAGTCACAAACCAGGAAAATACCACACTCATTTCCTTATCAATTGGCTTTCACTGGGAAGCAGGTCTGGCATGTTCAATGTCAAATCTACTGGATCTGAGAATTTAAAAACACTAAAATCATCCCAATCTCCTGCCACTTCTACAGGATTTCAGAGTATTTGTATTTGTATTTTATTTTTTCTTACATCCAAGGGAGTAAAAATCTTTATGTTGCATCTCCATCGCAATGTACAAAGCAATAAAGAAGGGAAATGTGGGGGGATATTGCCCAAAGACTAAGATTGTATAGATAATTGTTTTGTATACATGTCTGTACAGTCAGTACACACATGTTATAACAGCAAAATGGTAATTGTTCATTGAGATTTTACCCTGTGCTGCTTAGTGTTACAAATATAGACTCTTTAACATTACAAATATAGGCTCTTTGGCAAGAAAAGCAAAGATGCCCAGTGAACATAAAACTACATGCCAGCTAAGATTCACTAAGAACAGGACAAGACAAATGTTTGAAAAAACAGGAGTGAACAGACACCATTTCCTAATCTTCTAAAATCTGTTCCCAATTTATCCTTCAAAAGGAACAATGCAGTCTTTCACATTCATTTGGAATGGGTTAAAATTGTAGCCCATTTGATGGGAGCTGTTTCCTTCTTTTTAGCCATTAATCACACAGCCAGCTACCATGATGTTGACAGCTTTCCAGGTTTCTTTGGCCAAGACAGACACAATGTAGTTATAAGGATAACTATTTATAATCCAACAGTTATGTTCAACTGCAACTATAATCCAATAGAGATATCCCGTTACGCCACATGTATGTTAACCTGGACAATGTGTAGTGGCGAGTGCTCTTCTGTGAAGGAAACTTTGATGCAATGATGGCTCGAAATAACAGTTTAGCTTATCCAGTCTTTGAGCAATCAAAAATGGTCTGATAGAGGCACTCATTGGAGTTTAAAAGACAGATAATGTTCAATTTCTCATCTCATCATCGTTAATTATATAAATTCAAAAACATTCAAATGACCAGGTTCTACACATGAACCACGTTTTTTTTATTTGTTTATAAGGTTAAGTGCAATGAATGAAGCTTATATGTTCAATATGTGCAGTAATTTTCACATCTGCTTCAGTGAGCAAAATAAATGCATGGCAAATAACACTATAAGCCAGCTTGGTTCTAAGTATTTAGTTACATTGAATTTTTGTCACTCAAGAACAGTAATTATTAACCAACTAAACTTAGCAGCATGTCAATAAGATATACAGATAAACAAAGTCCTTCATTATTAGTATATCACCAAGTCTTAACTAAACAATTGGAAGCAAAAATGATGTTGTCACGTTGAAAGCAATATTTCCACATTTACTAATCATTGGAACTTTGAGATATCTATGTATGATGTACGGTACAATTTATTACAGAAGCATGATCATTAACGTTATGACTAACAATTGAATCTGAATATCAACAGCACTAGTTTTTGTAGTTATTGCTGGACAAAGCTCATACGAACACACTTTGTAGTGACGTTTAAAGACTAATCCTATCATAACATGTATCAAATGATCAATAACACAGATAAGAATTTTCTGGAAGATTTTTTTTTCTTTTGATTTACATGATATGATTGGTAAATGTGAGGTCATCCACTTTGGAAGGAAAAATGAAAGAGCAGATTATTATTTAAATAGTAAAAAATTGCAGCTTGCTGCTGAGCAGAGGGATGTGGGAGTGCTTGTGCATGAATCACAAAAGGTTGATTTGCAGGTGCAGTAGCCTATCAAGAAGGCAAATGGAATGTTGGCCTTCATTGCTAGAAAGATTGAATTTAAGAGTGGGTTGGTTATGCTGCAACTGTACAGGCCACTGGTGAGGCTGCAGCTGGAGTACTGCATGCAGTTCTGGTCTCCTTACTTGAGGAATGATATACTGGCTTTGGAGGCAGTGCAGAGGAGGTTCCCCAGGTTGATTCTGGAGATGAATGTGCGGAACCAAAAGAAATGGGGGAGATCTTAAATGGTTTTTTTGCGTTTGTATTTACTAAGAAACTGGCATGAAGTCTATGGAATTAAGGGAAACAAGTAATGAGATCATGGAAACTGTACAGATTGGGAAGGAGGAGGTGCTTGCTGTCTTGAGGCAACTTAAAGTGGATAAATCCCCGGGACCTGACAGAGTATTCCCTCGGACCTTGAAGAAGACTGGTGTTGAAATTGCAGGGGCCCTGGCAGATATATTTAAAATGTCGGTGTCTATGGGTGAGGTGCTGGAGGATTGGCGAGTGACTCATGTTGTTCCATTGTTTAAAAAAGGATCGAAAAGTAATCTGGGAAATTATAAGTCGGTAAGTTTGACGTCGGTAGTGGGTAAGTTATTGGAGGGAGTACTGAGAGACAGAATCTACAAGCATTTGCATAGACAGGGACTTATTAGGGAGAGTCAACATGGCTTTGTGCGTGGCAGGTCATGTTTGACCAATCTATTGGAGCTTTTCAATGACGTTACCAGAAAAGTGGATGAAGGGAAGGCAGTGGATGTTGTCTACATGGACTTCAGTAAGGCCTTTGACAAGGTCCCGCATGGGAGGTTAGTTAGGAAAATTCAGTCACTAGGTATACATGGAGAGGTGCTAAATTGCATTAAACATTGGCTCAATGGAAGAAGCCAAAGTGCAGTAGTAGAGAATTGCTTCTCAGAGAAGCACTGCTTCTCAGTGCTGAGTCCATTGTTATTTGTCATCTATATCAGTGATCTGGATGATAATGTGGTAAATTGGATCAGCAAATTTGCTGATGATACAAAGATTGGAGGTGTAGTGGACAGTGAGGAAGGTTTTCAGAGCCTGCAGAGGGATTTGGACCAACTGGAAAAATGGGCTGAAAAATGGCAGATGGAGTTTAATACAGACAAGTGTGAGGTATTGCACGTTGGAAGGACAAACCAAGGTAGAACATACAGGGTTAATGGTAAGACACTGAGGAGTGCAGTAGAACAGAGGGATCTGGGAATACAGATACAAAATTCCCTAGAAGTGGCGTCACAGGTAGATAGGGTCGTAAAGAGAGCTTTTGGTACATTGGCCTTTATTAATCGAAGTATTGAGTATAAGAGCTGGAATGTTATGATGAGGCTGTATAAGGCATTGGTGAGGCCGAATCTGGAGTATTGTGTTTAGTTTCGATCACCAAATTACAGGAAAGATATTAATAAGGTTGAAAGAGTGCAGAGAAGGCTTACAAGGATGTTGCCGGGACTTGAGAAACTCTGTTACAGAGAAAGGTTGAATAGGTTAGGACTTTATTCCCTGGAGTGTAGAAGAATGAGGGGAGATTTGATAGAGGTATATAAAATTATGATGGGTATAGATAGAATGAATGCAAGCAGGCTTTTTCCACTGAGGCAAGGGGAGAAAAAAAACCAGAGGACATGGGTTTAGGGTGAGGGGGGAAAAGTTTAAAGGGAACATTAGGGCGGGCTTCTTCACACAGAGAGTGGTGGGAGTATGGAATGAGCTGCCAGACGAGGTGGTAAATGTGGGTTCTTTTTTTAACATATAAGAATAAATTGGACCGATACATGGATGGGAGGTGTATGGAGGGATATGGTCCGTGTGCAGGTCTGTAGGACTAGGCAGAAAATAGTTCGGCACAGCCAAGAAGGGCCAAAGGCCTGTTTCTGTACTGTAGTTTTTTCTATGGTTTCTATGAAGGGGTTAACCTATGAGGAGAGATTGAGTTGCCTGGGGCTATACTCTTTGAAATTCAGAAGAATGAGAGGGGATCTTGTAGAAACATGCAAAACTTTGAAAGGGATAGATAAGATAGAATTAGGAAAATTGTTTCCATTGGTAGGTGAGACTAGAACTAGGGGACATTGCCTCAGGGCTCAGGGGAGAAGATTTAAGATGGAGATGAGGAGAAATTGTTTTTCCCAGAGAGTGGTGAATCTGTGAAATTCTCTGCCCGGGGAAGCAGTTAGTCATAGTCATACTTTATTGATCCCGAGGGAAACTGGGTTTCGTTACAGTTGCACCAACCAAGAATAGAGTATAAATATAGTTGAGGCTTCTTCACTAAATATATTTAAGATACAGTTAGAAAGATTTTTACATAGTAGGGAAATTAAGGGTTATGGGGAAAAGGCAGGTAGGTAGAGATGAGTCCATGGCCAGATCAGACATGATCTTATTGAATGGTGGAGCAGGTTTGATGGGCCATATAGCCTATTGCTGCTCCTATTTCTTATGTTCTTACGATCTCATGATCTTTACTTTGCTCCATATTTCTGCTGGGATCAAGGCCGTGTGATTATTCATGGCATAACCTGAATTGCATGATCCTATTGATAGTTTAGGGGTTGTGGGAAGGTGAGGAAAATGGGTTAAGTTTACCACAATCAAGTGTGCCTTGTGACTCCAGTAGGAAGGAAGTAAAATTATTGTAATTTTTGTATACTTTGTTTTGCCAAACAGTCTCTGCTTTAAAATTCAGCAGGCCAGGCAGCATCTCTAGGAAGAGCAACACACATTAAAGTTGCTGGTGAACGCAGTAGGCCAGGCAGCATCTCTAGGAAGAGGTGCAGTCGACGTTTCAGGCCGAGACCCTTCGTCAGGACTAACTGAAGGAAGAGTGAGTAAAGGATTTGAAAGTTGGAGGGGGAGGGGGAGATCCAAAATGATAGGAGAAGACAGGAGGGGGAGGGATGGAGCCAAGAGCTGGACAGGTGATAGGCAAAAGGGATACGAGAGGATCATGGGACAGGAGGTCCGGGAAGAAAGACAAGGAGGGCGGGGGGGACCCAGAGGATGGGCAAGGGGTATATTCAGAGGGACAGAGGGAGAAAAAGGAGAGTGAGAGAAAGAATGTGTGTATAAAAACAAGTAACAGATGGGATACGAGGGGAAGGTGGGGCATTAGCGGAAGTTAGAGGAGTCGATGTTCATGTCATCAGGTTGGAGGCTACCCAGACGGAATATGAGGTGTTGTTCCTCCAACCTGAGTGTGGCTTCTCTAGGAAGAGGTACAGTTGACGTTTCGTCAGGGTCTTGGCCTGTTATGACGACTGTACCTCTTCCTAGAGATGCTGCCTGGCCTGCTGCGTTCACCAGCAACTTTTATGCGTGTTGCTTGAAATTCCAGCATCTGCAGATTTCCTAGTGTTTCCGCTTTAAAATTATTGGCCTGATATTGCCAATTGTTCGGTAGCATTAAGATTTTAGATCTCTTCTACGCTCCTTAGTAATCAAGATGGCAAACCAATATTTCTGTAACATAAATGAAAAGCTTTGAAACCTGTGAAATATTCTCTCATCTGTTTTGCATTATAATTCTTCTGACAATGGGTAGCAGAAGTATAACGTACAAGGAATTCTACTTAAGGCATGGAATTGCAGACATGTCATCAGACCCAGGAGATTAGGTGGAACAGCTCATCTAGTGCCTGTCCAAAATCAGGCACAATGAGAGGAGCAAATTCTTTGTTTCCGGGTGGTTAGTTAATCTTGCCATATTATTTGCCTCGGGAAATCACAGACCAATTCCAGCATGTTGTCATCTGACATGCTCCTTTGTGATTTTCTATCAGAAGTCACTAGTGGGAGTCAGAAACAAATACTTTCCCTCTCACTGCGGGGAATATAAAAGGACATTTGATAAGATTTTGAAAGGAACTCAGGAGCAAAGAGACCTTGATATTAAATATAAGACTCTTCAAAAAATGTTTGGATGAGCTAGCTGATAATTACAATCTTTGGACTTGGAGGACAGAATGTGTCACATTTCCACATGCTACCTCACCAGAGTTTTTAGAACAAAATCATACTACGTCTGCGTCAACTCTCAATAGTTGTCAGTTTAACATTAATGAAAGAAACTTATGAGATTTATCAAGCTCAGTTGTGTTTTAAACTTCTTCCATCAGGAAAAATAGCGATTTTATTTTTAAAGACTCAAAGTTTTCCTAGCAAAGGTAATAAGCCAACTGGCCTATGAAACCCTGATGTAGAGTGTTCAGACTTCCTCTATTTCAGTTTTCTGGCAGTCACTCACGTTCCCTGTAACATAAATTCCTTTTCTTTCCCTGGGATCCTCAAATCAGGACTTCCTTCTTAATATTTTTAGTCGAATACAAACTTCTGTATTTATTAAAATATTTACTGTGTTAAGAAAAATTAATTTAAGAAAATTCTCCTGATAGGGTTCCCTCTTAAATATAACAGTATAGAAAAGCATCTGCTTGGATTTCTTCAATAACCTATTGTGTTTCATCCTCCATGAATTCACTATTTGTCAGTTCTTAAGAGTGGGATTCCAGCAACATTTTGACATTATCAACAGTCACCTCAGGATGATAAGCCAGTTCAACAATTTTTAATGGCCTCTTCACAAACCTTTTGCCAATGCACATGGCAGAGTTTACAAACTGTGGGCACACCTCCGTCATGCAGAAGAGCATCTTGGAGACATTGACCATAATTCTGTAGCTATGGCAAGGCTTAAGGATGGGCTGAAAATTAAAGACCTTGAGGAGTTAAGGATCAATATCATAAAGTCAGACCTTGCAAAAATTCACAGGGCATAGCTACTTGCAAGTAAGTCTACATCAGAAAAATGATGGTTACTCAGAAGTGAAACCACATTGGGGTCAATATGTTCCTAGAAAAGGTGAAATGCAAGGAGAGTAAACCCACTGTACCTTGGATGCCAAGGCATAGAAGGTTAGATAAATGGGAAAAATACAAGCCTAGAGTAGTATATAGAGTTAAATGTGGAGAAATTCTGATAGGAGTATAGAAAATATAGAAAGTTTTTCTTTACAAAGAAATTAGGAGACCAAAGAAGGGACAGAAAATGTCACTGGTGATGTTAAATAACAGAGCATAAAGCAAAAGGGTAACTGGGGAAAGAGTGGGGCCTTTAGGATTAAATCTGGCAATGGATGTTGTAGCTGGAGAATTCAGGGCAGAGAGCAGTTAAATTCAAGAACATACTATTTTTGTAAAGGAAGATGTCTCTCAGTGGGCTTAAAGCTGGATAAATTGCCAGGCCTGATGAAATGTAACTAAGGCTAAAATGGGAAGCAAGGGAAGAGACTGTTGGGATAGAGGTCCTTTGCTGAGCTCAGGTGACTGGTACATGGCTCGTCTGGTAGCTTTATACTAAAGTGGTAGCAGGGATAAACAGGTATTTATAGGATTGTGCATCTGACATTAGTAATAGAGAGTCAGAGTACCACAGCACAGGATCAGGCCCTTCGACACATTCCGTACGTACTAAACTGGTATCCTGCCTAGTCCCATTGACCCACACATTCACCATAGCCCTCCATACCCCCCTAATCTATTTGCTTATTCAAATTTATCTTAAATGTTGAACTCGTACCCACTTCCACTGGCAGTTCATTCCACAATCTTACCAACTTCTGAGTGAAAAAGCTTCCGTTCGGGTTTCCTTCAAATATTTCACCTTTCAATCTTAATGCATGACCTCATGGGGATATAGATATGGTCCGTCAATTGGAAAAAATTGGGCCAGGATTAATGTACACTTGTAAAGGCAAGGTTTAATCAAACAAGTGCAGTGTGGCTGTATTAGGAGTTTGTTTGACCAGTTTGATGGAATATTTCAAAGAGGTAATAAGCTGAGGATACTGTGTTGATGTTAGGTACATAGACTTCAGTAAAGCCTTTGACGTGGTCCCAGCATGAGAGATTGGTAAAAAAGTTAGTGCCCATTTGGCAAGTTGGCAAATTGGGTCTAAAATTGGCTTGGTAAGGGCGATTGCCTCGAGATTTGTTTCTGTGACTGGAAGCTTGTGTCCAATGGTACACCATATGGATTGATGCTGTTTGTTATATACTGTAATGATCTGGATATGAAGTATGATTAATTATATTGTAAGAGTCAGTGTTGTTGTTTATCTTGAGAAGGATAATCAGAGGCCACAGGGTGGTACAGGTCAGTTTGAGACCGACCAAGCCTGGTAAAACGGTCAGAGAAATGGCAGATGGAATTTAATCCTGATAACCATAAAGATGCATAAGGAATGGTAGTGCCCCAGGGATTATTGAAGAGGAACTCATTATTGCCCAAGGTTCCCTGAAGGTGGCAGCATGGAGAGACTGGGTGATGAAACTTAGCTGGGACATGGAATAGAAGAGCTGTGAAGTTATGATACAACTCTATAAAGCATTGGGTGGGCCACAGATATGTAATGTTCCAATAACCACAACATAGGAAGGATGAACTTGTGCTAGACAGATTACAGAGGCTATTCACCAAGATGTTGTCTGGGATGGAATATTTCAGTTATGAGACCTCCAGTTTCCTCTTCCTGAAGTCAATAATCAGCTCTTTGGTCTTGCTGACATTGAGTAAGAAGTCAGTGTTGTGGCACCATTCAGCCAGATTTTTAATCTCCCTCCTATATGTTGATTTGTCACACCTTTGACTTGGCCTACGACAGTGGCGTTGACAGCTTTGGAGCTGCGTTTAACCACACAGTCATAAGTGAAAAGCAAACAGAACAGGGGGCTAAGCACACAGCCTTGTGGTTCTCCTGTGTTGATGGTGATTGTGGAGAAGATGCTGTTCCCAATCCAAAGTGACTGGGGTCTGCAAGTGAGAAAATCGAGGATCCAATTGCACAAGGAGGTATTGAGACCAAGGTCTGGAAGCTTACTGATTAGTTTTGAGGAGATGATAATATTGAATGCCAAGCTGAATTTGATGAAGAGCATCCTGATGTATGTATCTTTGCTGTCCAGATGTCCCACAGTTGAGTGAAAAGCCAGTGAAGTAGCATCTGCCGTGAACATGATGAGCTAGTAGGCAAATTGGAGCAGATCCAAGCCACCTCTCAGGCAGGAGCTGATGTATTTCATCACCAACCTATTAAAACACTTCATCACTGTGGATGTAGGTGCTACTGGACAATAGTCATTGAGGCAGATTACCATGCTCTTCATGGGCACCAGTATGATTGAAGCCTGCTTGAAGCGGGTGGTATCTCAAACTGCCAAAGTGAGAGGCCAAAGATCTCAGTGAACACTCTAGCCAGATGATGAGCACAGGTCCTCAGTACTCAGCCAGGAACCCCGTCTGGGCCGGTAGCTCTCAGTGGCTTCACCCTCCCGAATGGTTGTTCTTGTTGGCCTGAGCCACTGAAATCTCAAGGTCACTGCGGGCTGTTGGGGTTTGTGGTCAAAGTGAACATAAAAGGCATTGAGCTTATCTGGAAGTGAAGCCCTGCTGCCTCCTATGTCACCTCTGAGGTTCTCCCACTATTGGTAACATGCCCCCAGAATCTTACAGCTTTCAATAAGATCACCAATTATTCTAAGGTCCAAAGAATACTGATGCAATTTCACACCTAAATTAGAGAAGAAACTCAGCAGGTCAGACAGCATCTCTGGAGGAAATAAAGTGTCAGTGTTTCAGGCTGAGACATTTCATTTGGACTCAAGTAACATACAGCTTACATATATGCTCATAAAAATTTACTCACTTGGGATTTTTTTTGAACCTGAGTTTATTTTGTTTGTCATGTGTAAGATTACAGGAAGAACTCCATTATACCTTTTTAACACTTCACTATTTCATTCAATATTCATTAAAACATATTGTGATGTTTTCCCTTTTGTTTTGTACTCTGCTTTTTACTTTCTCACTTCAGTTTTTTCATCATTCTAGTTATTAATCTTTAGATGACCTCTTAATTTTTAGATGGTTTCAAACCTCAGTGTTAAAAAAAATCCTATACCTATGTTCCAGCAAGCCAATTTCAACAAATTCCCTCATGTTATTGGCTTGCTCACTTTGCCCAAAATCTCCCAGCTCCAGATTGTATAACACTCATCCTCCTAACAGTCCGATTGTAAAATTTACCACGTTGCGGTTTCCATTTCAAGGTTCCCTAGCTCATTTAACTGATTTATTTTATTAATCAGGCACAAAATTAGCAAAGCACACCTGGCCCTGTGGGTCCATCACATGGATTTGAACAATGTGTGCTTTACACACAGTTAAGAAATTTACTCTATTTATTCCCCCTTTTCCCAAAATAGCAACGACCCACAAACAGATATTGACCATCAAATATTGATTATTTTAACCATAATGCCATTTTGCTTTATCCAATAGGACTGAAATTCTGATTAAAACTGGCAGAACTACAATTTGAAAAGGGAACAATGCTGCAGAGGAGGGGAATCATATTTGCTTCCACTATCAATTAGGGAGTAAAGCTTCTTCCCTGTCCCTATACCCCTCACTTGTTTATTACTGAAGCATGAATCATTATTACAACATGAAAGTACTAACATTGCCTGTAAACTCTTCTAATCATCACAAGCTAAGGCAGGGCTTGGATGGTGCAGGACAACTCAGGGTACCTTTACATGAGTTGCTGCCATCAGATTCCAAAACTAAACATAACTAACTTTGAACATAAAGACTGGGATGCAGTGGAGAATATGGGTAACCATACAGTTGCTCTGTTTTTAATTTAAATCACAGACCAAATAACAGGTGATGCCTTTCACATGTAATTTTCAATTTGTACATTACACTATCAAAAATAAACTTTGTTGCAGCAAGTCATGTAATCTGAGATGTTTGAAGCCTTATCATGATGAATGGACCACAACTATAATGTGTATGTGAGAAAGAGAGACAGACAGACAGATGAACTCTCCGAGGGAGAGAGATTACATAACACATAAGAGGCTTGAAAAACTTTCTCATCCCAGGACTTTATAACAAAGGAGCATGGATTTTAAAAAGTAAAGATTCAAATATAGAATGGATGATGTTTCAAATCTTTGCTTTGCTGATTGCTTCTTTGAGAGAGTGGAAATGTTGAGCTTGAGACGACTAACACTTTTCTACAAGGTTTATCTTGAGCCACATAAACAACATGCCGCTAAAAAGCTGCTAACATACTCGTGTCATGGAAACAAAAGCACTAAAGTCATTTTATGATTGCATAGTATGCCATGATGAGATACACTTCAGGTATCACTAATGAACTAAAATGGACAAGATTGCCATTTGATTCATTTTCATAAGTAAAATGAATGGATTATGTCCTCCATACCACTAAGGCTACTTACTTGCTTCCAAGTGCCACATTTTTACTATTTTTAAA
This sequence comes from Mobula birostris, assembly GCF_030028105.1. NCBI lineage: Eukaryota > Metazoa > Chordata > Chondrichthyes > Myliobatiformes > Myliobatidae > Mobula > Mobula birostris. The sequence goes on along the minus strand of NC_092372.1, from coordinate 60,532,462 downwards.
AATATGTTTCAAAGCAAATTACAACTCAAGTTCTGTTGGAAATCTATTTATTAGCTAGAACTTAAAAATAATGGATTACACCAAATGCACCGTAACAGGAAAGGTGAAATAAATCTGGAACTGTATCATGACTTGATTACCTTTCATGCCAAAGTTTAACATTGTTTTAGTTTCTCTAGAGCACTGCTCACTCACAGCATGTTAATTTACAGCTTTTGATGTCCCTACGTAACCTGTGAGTTCATGGTAGCGTTGCATATTTTGTTTCAAAACATCTATGAACTTTTGATCAGAATAAGGAAACACATTCAGATCTCATTCCAAAGAGATGAGTACAAATATATTAGTTACACAAAGGATGAAAGAAAGTAAGAGAGAGGGTGGGGTGGAGTGGAGTGGATACATGTACTGATGTCTTTACAGATACAAAATTTACAAGCCCCAGCAGTATTGCTATTACAAATCAAGCTACTTCCCTAATCGGGTTTACAACAAAAACTTCTATGACTAACCCTATAAAATACATTTCAAAATATCAAGACAGATATATAGAAGACCATAAACTTTATAAATATCAAGACAATAAACTTCAGTTATTGGTAATGGCATTGGAATTTTATTGTTTTCTTAATGATGTGACCTGTAAATAAGACACAATCTATCAGATAGCTTTGATAAAAATTTAATTCTTTCACAGGAGTTTTATTAACATAATAAAACTTTAGAATCACATGGTGTCTTTGATGGAAATGTGCAAATTACATCAAATTCTGCTTCGAAACAAAACCTTAGAACTGGATGACCTGCACCTCACTAAAATATTCCCAGATTTAGGTAGAATTCTATATTCCTGATTCAGTATTAGAAGAAGAAGACAACTGAAAACAATGGATAGGCAATATTGCTTTGCAATATACCAACTACGTTAACCAGGCAAGACAATGGAAACCTCATAGTAACACACCACAGTAATGTGGACTTGACAAGGAACTGTTTACAGATAAATAATCATACAGGACAAACAATTCCTACATTTCAACATCAAATTCAGAATCTTGGCCTTGACAAATATCACTTCCAGGAAATAATCACAATACAATGGCCATACGTTCTTCTTTAAATGTATAATTATTTCTTGCTTTTTCATGTGATAAAAATGTTTTATTTTCTAAATTGAACTAAAGTCCAAATACGTTAAAGGAAAACGTGGTTCATCGTCACCCTGCAATAGATAGAATGAGGAGGGCAAGGTCAAATACCCTCAAGTGGCTGCTTTCCACAGTACACGAGTGTATCTAATAATGAGGCACAGGAGTGGAACTGCCGGCGTCTTCTGCTGCTGTAGCCCATCCACTTCAAAGTTCGACATGTTGTGCATTTAGAGATGCTCTCCTGCACACCATTGTTGTAACTCCTGGTTATTTGAGTTACAGTCACCTTCCTGTCAGCTTGAACCAGTCTAGCCATTTTCCTCTGACCTCTCTCATTAACAAGGCATTTGTGCCCACAGATCCGCTGCTCACTGGATTTGTTTTTTGTTTTTCACCTCATTCTGTATAAACTCTGGAGACTGGTGTGCATGAAAATCCCGGGCAATCAGCACTTACTGAGACACTCAAACAACCCCTTCTGGCACCAACAATTATTCCATGGTCAAAGTCACTTAGATCACATTTCTTCCGCATTCCGATGTTTGGTCTGAATAACAAATGAAACTCTTGACCATGCCTGCACGGTTTTATGCATTGAGTTGCAGCCTCACGATTGGCTGATTAAGTATTTGCATTAATGAGCAGGTGTACAGGTGTACGTATTAAAGTGGCCACTGACAGTAGCCATCCCTTAGCCATCCCTTTGGTTGCTCACTACCTGCACAATCCAAAGCTGATAGCTTCATCCTTCAAGTCTTGGTCACCTCCGTCAGTGATGACACTTCCAAATCACTTCTGCTGATGGACATTCTGTTCCCTTGAGAGTGTTTTATCATTCCTTGTGGAGGAACCCCATTTGATCAGCTGCTGGAGCATAGTAATCCACTATCAAGAGGAAGTTTTCTTAACCATGATTAATGTAATGCCATGAACTGTTACTGTGGCAATGTTGAGGGCTGGAGTCAATGTTGAGAACTTTCAGCCCTACCTTTCATGTGAATCCTGAAGAAGGGTCTCGACCCAAATGTCAACTGTACTTTTTTTCCCTATAGATGCTGCCTGGCCTGCTGACTTCCTCCAGCATTTTGTGTGCGTTACTCGGATTTTCAATATCTGCAGTGTTTTTCTCGTTTATCATTGATACTAGAGTTTCAAAAAATATTTTATTAAATCTAGATTATTTTAACTATATTTAAATTCCATAATTTACAAAGTGGAATGCAAATTCACATGTTTGGGTTGTCAATGCAGGACTCTGGGTTCCTAATTCAATAACTCAACCAATGAGCAAGCAGTACACTTTCCAAGTGCAGCTTTTTCCACGTCTTCTTCATGGTCATTGTCAAGTTAAAAAGAGAAAGCTGATTTTAAGACTTGAAGCAACATAAAATGGCAGTCACCTTCTAGTGTTGTAGAGTGAGGGGAGGAATCAATCATTCTCGCTTGAAGTTCAGCCTAATTTCCAATGAAGATTTTGCAAGGACTAGCCTACAAAACAGCATATTGACTCAGCAAAGAAGAACAGAAGACAGTCCTTCCATGATGGACATAGGGGTCTGCCAACCATATGTTTAATTCTATAAAATTAAAGAGGAAATTTCTTTCTTCAACTATACATTACTGACTTTGATCCACAATAAACTTTAATTGAATAATCAATAGAATAAATCTCCTAGGTTGGGAATGCTTTTCAAAATTGTTTCACAATATTTTTGAGAATTCACCTGGATTTCTAAAATACATGGTAAGTTTATAGTAGGGGTAGGCCATTCAAACCTTCAAAGCAATTCCATCAGTCATGGATGATCATCCGTCTCAATTTCATACTCCCATTTTCTCTTTTTATCCCTTTTTGCCTTTTATCTAACTCATAAATGTATTTATTGACTTGGCCTCAATTTCTTTATGGTTATGAATTCTATTCTCCCTCTGAGTGAAGAAACTTCCCAATCTGTCTGAAATATCTTAAATTGAAACAGTGACATTTTGTTGTAGACACCCAAACCAGGGGACTACCCAAACCTTCTTTAAGTAATGGGGTTTCCCTCCCTCCACTATTGACACTGCCCTCACCTACATCTCTATTTCCCAAATATCCAAGCTCACCCCTTCTTCCCATTGCCTCATTAGTGATAGAGTTCCTCTTGTCCTAACCTACTACTCCATGAGCCTTTGCGTCCAACACATTACCCTCTGCAACTTCTGCCATCTCCAAAGACTAAACGTATCATTACCTCACCCTCCCCCATTTCCACAAGGATCACTCCCTCCATGTTTCCTTTGTCTATTCTCCCCACCCCACTAATCTCCCTCTCGGCACCTGTCCCTGCTAGCAGCCAAAGTGCTACACTTGTCCATTCACCTCCTCCCTCACCTCCATTCACCTCCTCCTTCACCTCCATCCTCCTCCCTCACCTCCATCCTCCTCCCTCACCTCCATTCACCTCCTCCCTCACCTCCATCCTCCCCCACCCTCACCTCCATCCTCCCCCTCCCTCACCTCCATCCTCACCCTCCCTCACCTCCATTCACCTCCTCCTTCACCTCCATCCTCCCTCACCTCCATCCTCCTCCCTCACCTCCATTCACCTCCTCCCTCACCTCCATCCTCCCCCTCCCTCACTTCCATCCTCCCCCTCCCTCACCTCCATTCAGGGCCCCAGTCTTTTCAGGTGAGGCAGCACTTCACCTGTGAATCTGCTTGGATCATCTGTTGTGTCTGGTGCTCCTGAAGCGGCCTCTGTTCCATTCACCAAAAGTGGAACTTCCCAGCTGCCGAACATTTTAGTTCCAATTCCCGTTCCCAGTCTGACATGTCGCTCCATGGCCTCCTCTTGTGTCATGACAAGGACACCCACAGGGCGGAGGAGCAGCACCTTATATTCTGACTGGTTGCTTCAAACCTGATGGCATGAATATTGATTTCTCCTTCCGGTAAACCAATTTCCCCCTCCCTCCCTCTAATTCCACTTTGACCTTTTTACCTCTTCTCACCTGTCTATTACTTCCCCCTGGGTCCCCATCTTCTTCCCTTTCTCCTATGGTCCACTCTGCTCTCCTATCAGATTCTTTCTTTTCCAGCCCTTTACCTTTCCTACCCACCTGGCTTCCCCTATCACCTTCCAGCTATCCTCCTTCCCCAGCCCCCCACCCTTTTACTCTGGCATCTCCCCCCTTCCTTCTCAGCCCTGAGGAAGGGTCTCGGCCCGAAACATCAACTATCTACTCATTTCCATTGATGCTGCCTGACCTGCTGAGTTCCTCCAGCATTTTGTTTGTGATGCCATCTTCATATTCACTTTGTCTTGTCCTATCAGAACTGTATTACTTTAAGTTAGGTCTCCCCCCCCCCCCCCCCCCCAATTTTTATGCTCTTATGAATACAAACCTACTCAACAATCTGGCTTCATGTAGTAGTTTCACAACCACATGTATCAGTCTGGTGAATCCTTGCTGCACTCCCTCTGTTGCCAACACAGTCTTTCTTAGATAAAGAGTACAAAACTGTATACAATACTCGAGGTACAATCACAGCAGTAAGGCATTCTTGTTCTTCTACTCCAATTCCCTTGTTATGGAAACCATTGGCCTGTATTGACTGTGTGCTATTGCTGTTTTACCTCAGACTCTACCATTGCCATATTATCTCTTGATAAATTTAAACTAAGTTTATCTTAACTATTAACTATGGGCTGCTTGATCAACATGTGGAGTTCTTGGTCACCGGCTCCGATATGACAGTGGCTACAGACAAAACGAACAACCCAGAACTGAATAAAAATATTCAGCATATACAAACGTTTGTAGTACTGTACAGAAAATGTATGCAATCACATCATTTAAATGTAATTCTGTACATCGTATGCAAATTTGATGTGAAGAGTGGTCACAGTGAGTAGAAAAAAAATTAATTCCAGACATCTAATGTCAGAATTAATCTACCGCACAAACAATTCATATTAATGCAGAATAAGACTATTTTACTCTCAATAGTGTTCTATCATCTTAATAACTAAAACATCTGACTGCTCAAAAATCTTCCACCTTAGCTATCAAAGAGCCATGCTAAAGTTTGAATGCCAATTCAGTAACTGGCCTAAATTATAACAAATTTATAAATCTATCACTCCTCTATTAAGACTGTGGAGAACACACACAAAATGCTGGATAAACATGACAGGCCAGGCAGGATCTGTGGAAACGAATAAACAGTTTGACGTTTCAGACCAAGACCCTTCGGCAGCACTGGAAAGCAGGGGGGAAGAAGTACACTCAGATTTAATCATTTAATTATATTCTGAACGTTTGTTTTCAGAACCATAACATTAAATAATAATTCTATCGTGAAACCACCTTCACTTATCGATTATTCCCTAATCACACGCCAGAAAACTGTGAACTGATTGTATTTGAATCAAAACATCCAATGAGGAAAATAAATGAGTCAATTAAAATTCTATACCTCAATGCTTTCAGCATTTTCTTTCACTTTATGCATTTTCTAAGTATCATCAAAGAAAACTCCAAGCAGTACATGCCTCATAAATACAGAAACAAAAGGAAAGTACACTTACAGCAAGAATGCTATAATAAAGCTTTCATACACATCTGGTCTGTCTTGTTTTCCTTTAAATAATTGCTACTCAATGGGACAGGCTAATCTTCCATATCAAGTAACATAAAGAAGACATATTCTTTCAATAAAGAAAAGACAAACATCCAACTTCATAATTATTATTCAACTACAGTCAGTGACATTTATTGTTCTTTTATTGAAATAGAGATTGAATCGCAAAGAAATATTTAAATGGATATTGGCCACAAATTAATAAAAGTTAATACAGGTTGAGTACCCCTTATCTGAAATTCCAAAATCTGAAAACCTCAGATGGTTCTGAAAGGTGACCTCACATATGTAATGAACAGAAGTTAATGAAAAATAGAAAACACTGCGTAAAGCGAAAAATGAAGATCTCAAAATTGTGTATCATGAGGGTCAGAGTGAACATATGCTGCTAAACAGTATGCTGGTCATGAGACAGCAAAGATCTATCAAGACAAACTGAAATTGAAGGTAATTGTGAATATTCAGCAGGCTGATTACAGAAATGAAAGAAAAGGCACACCAGTAATTTTTAAAGCCTCTGCTGATCACCAAAAATTAGCACCAGAACAAATCTACAATGCTGATTGTTTTTATACTTTACATAACAGCATTACGTTTTTAAAGCATCGCTGATGCAAATCTAACAACAGAACAGGTCTACAATGCTAATTGTTTTTTTAGGTTTTATGTATGGACTAAAAAAGTAAAACACAAATGCAGTGTACTGTAACCTTTTAATCAAAACACAGAGTCAAAACGAGCTTGCTGTTGTTTGTTGTGTTTAACAGTTGATACAGATATTCTCCCAGTGCTGGTGTGCTCCTTCTGTTACCCTGCACATATTATATTTTCATTATATTAATGGTATGTAATAACTTTTGCTGTAATGTACATATGCGTAATGAACAAGCGCAAGACAAAGACTGCTTACTGACAGCACATAAATTCCGAGTCGGAAATGATAGCGACAAGCTAACTCATTATATATGCCAAAATCCAAAATGCTTCTGGGCCAAAGCATTTCAGATAAGGGGTAATCAACCTGTATTAAAATAAGAATCCCTTCTGCAAAAACTGGATTCCCATTATCTGAACAATTTTTCCACTATTGTTGGGAGGGGAACCTCAGATATTTGAGTCCATGCTGCCATGATTATTTTTGGATCATTATGATTGGGAAATTACAGACAGAGGACAGCAAATTATTGATGTACAATAATGATAGGTAATCAATATCCCAGATGAAGTTAATCATAATACATATATTGAAAGAAGGTGAAAGTAAATATTACTTTCAATATTACTTAACTTCGATAAATTCAACCTCTCAAAGACCAAGAAACTTTGTTTAAAATTTTAACCTGAATTGTAGCTTTGTTGGAATTGAAAGATTCAGTTTCTGTGCATCGGAAACTCAATTATAGAACAACGTATTCTACTAATTGTATTTTTATTTGGACAACAAATGGATCTGTAGCATCACCATCAAATTCACAATGAAACGTAGAGTTCAATAAGGACCGCTCTTTCTCTGCCTTGCTTAGGCCCTTGTCATAACAATCCAGTTCTCAAGTCTGTTGGAGGTGGGGACTTGTAATCAGTTCCATGCTCTCTAGCTTACTCTTCACTGAAACATTCCATTCCACAATCCAAATTTATATTTAAGTCAAAAATGTGCCTATAGATGAGCTGTTAAAATTAACACTGTAAAACAACACCATCTGAGAAGAGATGCATAGAATTCCACAGTTCCCTCAAAATCGTGACTAAGCATAATGAACATTTTTATTGCAAATATTTTATGGACTCTACTAGTCTTCCGGAAAGATTTTTAGAATAGAATGCAGGTTATGGAACTATTCTTCATAAATCTGGTAGAGAAGCAATTGACTTCAATCGGAAAGAAAGGAAAATCAGGTTTGCCTTGATTGGCTTAAAGCAGCTCTGAATTCTAAGCTGAGGTCAACTAACGATTGCATAGTGGCAGGAAGTAAAAAAAGATTTTAGAAATGAATATTTTAATAGAGTATGTTGCTTGGGAGAACCAGTCCTAAAGTTTGGCCAAAGAAAACTGGCTATTGGCAGAAGCCTGAAGTCCAACACAGTTAGGTTCAAGAATAGCTACTTCCCATCAACCGATTAGTTCTTGAAACATCTAGTCACTTTTTAAGCAATGCACATAAATGTTGCTGGTGAACGCAGCAGGCCAGGCAGCATCTCTAGGAAGGGGTGCAGTTGACGTTTCAGGCCGAGACCCTTCGTCAGGACTTCGTCTCGGCCTGAAACGTCGGCTGCACCTCTTCCTGGAGATGCTGCCTGGCCTGCTGTGTTCACCAGCAACTTTCATGTGTGTTGCTTGAATTTCCAGCATCTGCAGAATTCCTGTTGTTAGTCACTTTTTAACCACTTTTGTTCTAATTATGTTCTTTCTTGTAAAAATAGCCAATGTTTAATTATGTTTTTCTTGTGAATACTGTTTATGATTCTCTGTGCTGGTGAAGCTATTGAAGGAAGGTTATCATTGCACCCGTGTGCATAGGACCATAAAATCCTGTGGTTGGATGCAGATAGTTTTGGGGGTGGCAGGTTTCAATTCATTGGATTGGCAATACTGTTAAAAGAGCTGAATATGTATTTTGTCAGTAGACTCAATCATTCATATTACCTGCCAAGACTGATATGAGAGAACACAGCACAGACATCACTGGGTGAGGGAATCTCATGTATGGCAGAATTTGTTTGTAGTTTTCTAAGGGCGCTTAGAGGGTGAAATACCTAGTATTTCATCATTGGCCCCAAACTCACCTCTCCAGAGCTCTCCAAACTGCTGATTCAGGAAATTACCCCTAACGATTTTGCAAGGTCATAGGCAATCAATAACAAAGAATGCAGGAGTTTTGCCTACTGTGTCTACAATAATCAAAACATAACTACCTAGCCTAAGCCCATTTCTCAGTATTTGGACTGGTGCCTGTACAGTTAGAGCTTTTCAAATACACAGCCAAATAGTTTTTAAATGTGATGAGGGCTCTTGCTTCCACCACCCTTTGAGGCAGTGAGTTCAAGACCCCTACCATCTTCTCTATGGGGAGCAAACCTTTCTCCTCTGTTACTGCTGTTAATGCCTTTAATTCATACCCTCTGGTTTTTTTAACTCATCAGCCAAAGGAAATAGATCCTTTGAGAGATTAATCAAATCTCTCCACAGATTTCTATTTCAAGAAAACAACACCCATCATCTCCTTCTCAATTACATTTATCTAGCCTTGGCAATATGCGCATACATCTACTTTCCAATCATGTCTTTCCTATAAAGTTGAGGCCAAAACAGTCTGCTGACTGCAATGCAAACTATTGTCTAACCAGTTCTGTACATATTTATGGCATAACTTGTGTTCTTAAATGCTATTCATCTGCATATGAAGTAAATAACCCATCTTCTTAGCCTGCCCATGTATATTTAATGACCTGTGGACATTCAATCTGAAGTCTGTCTGATCCTTTTAAAATCCTCCCACTTAATGTGTATTCCTTTACACTGCTGTGCCTCTGCAAAATCATCACCACACAAACTGCTCTGGGTAAAATCTATTTGCTATTTTCTATCCAACTGAACATGCAATCTATTGCTTCCTGAAGTCAAAGCTGTTGTACCTGTAACCTACACACGCAATGTTTGCACTACCTACATGTTTCCTTGTCATGTTACTTATGTTTAGGTCTAAGTCATAAATAAATTCTTCAGAAAGTAAGGAATTGAGTACTGAGTCCAACTGAACCTGACTGGTAACAATCTGTCACAAAACACACATCAATCATTACTGCCTGCTTCCTGCCTCTGAGCCAATTTTGGATTTAATTTGCCACTCTGCCTCAGATCCTTTAGGTGTTTGCTTTTTTGACTATCCTGCTATGTAAATGTATTAAAAATCTTGCTGAAATCCATGCTGATTACAACTAATTCACTGACCTCTCAATTTGTTTCTTCCTTTTTAGTAACAGTACAAAATTAACAATACTCCAACCCTGTTACACCAATTCAGCTGTAAAGGGGGATGATCCAGACTACTGCAATTTCCTCTGTCACTACTTTTAAATGAGTGGGATGCATTTTCTTTTGATTTAATGAGTTATCTATTCTCAAAAGTTTTAAATGTAATAGTGCCTCTGTAATGATGTTTATACCATTTATTATTTAATCTTTCTCCTTCTGAGAAATAATTCCTTATATTTATTCCTATTTTACTAACCTAACCATCAATCTACTCATTATTGCACAATTTTTTTGTGGGAATTTGCTGTGTGCACCTTGGCTTTCACATTCCCTATATGACCGCAATCATACAGGGAATGTTACGTACCAGCAGCAATAGATCACAAATTGAGTCAGGTTTTAATGTTAAAACCACTATATTGATTAGTATCTACTCAAAAATATAGAAAATTAAACAAAATAAACAGAAGTTAACAGTGTTATGTGTGTGTGTGTGTGTGTGTGTGTGTGTGTGTGTGTGTGTGGCTCCCAAACTGTCAAGCTTAGGAACAGTTCTTAAAGTCTTAAAATGGCAAACTAGAAAGGTCCAGTAATTCACAGAATAAGTGAGTGGAGGGACTGAAAAACCACATTCAAATGTAGAGAGGAGGCAATCATGAAGAATTCCACAGGTTCCACGCTAGGAAAACAAAGTAACAGTCGCCGAAGATCTTATCTGTCGAGTCATCCCTAAATCCACCTAGAAATATCACAAGGTGACAGTCACGGAATATACCCTAGCACAAGTGGTTACCAGATAACATACCCGAAACCATGTAAGGGTTAACAGAATTAGTCGCCACAGGGTACTCCAACAAAATCCACGTATGGATCATACGAAGTGACAGTCACACATTCAGAGTGTACTGGGTGCTGTTGATCAACCCAATTCTCTGGGCATGGGAGAGTATCAGACTTTACCCATTGTTGCAGCAAGCCCCTGCCAGCTTGCGGTCCAAAGCCTCCACTCTCTCTCCTCTCCCCTCTCTTTCTCTTCTGGAAGTCCCAGTGGTCTATCGCAGCTTGTTATACTGATGTCATAGTCCCGCCTTATTTAGGCGTTCTTAAAGTGACGCCCACAGTAAATGAAACTGAGGTCATGTAACACTATTTTACTAACCTGACCATTAATCTACTCATTATTGCACAATCTTTATTGTGGGAATTTGCTGTGTGCACCTTCGTTTTCACATTCCCTATATGACCGCAATCACCAGCCTTCAGCAGTAGTTGTCTGGCTGAAAAATGTTTTGCAGAGTCTCAAAAGGTACATAAGGAAAAGGGCTGTGTTTTGTACTCTTTGTTCCTACTCACAGTTGTAAAGAAATGTCAACATTCTCATTACTAGTACCAAAACAATAATTATTATTTTCATTCTTCTTATATTTTTTTTATCTTATTTTATCTTATTTTTATATTTGAGAGAATTTTGCATAAGGGTTTCTACCAATCTGTTCCAGTAGGAGTTCTTCTGAACTTTCTGGAGAAGCTGTATAAAGAGCAAATTAAAGTTCCCAACCCATTTCTCTAACTCTACACTGAACTTTCTAAGAGTTCACTGCAAACTTCAAGAAAACAATGATTGCCCATAACATAGAAGGAAATAATTCATCCTCAAGTCAATGCCAGTTCTCAGTGCATTCTAGATTAATGCCATTGTCCCACTTTTTTTCCTGTAAGCTATTCATTCTTACATGCTCATGAACTCCGTCCTCGTTTTCTTCTCCAATTCACTGATATTTGGTTAATTTGCAGTAACTGATTAATCTACCCACCAGCATGTTTTGGAGATGTGGGAGGAAATTGGAAACTTGGAGGAAAACCATATGGTCAGAGAGAGGACATGAAAACACGCAGCCCTGGAGATCAAAATTGAACCTGGTTCAAGACAGCAGCAAAACTTATTGCACCACTATGCCAGCCACTGTATTAAAGTTTTCAATTGTTAATGTGATGGTCCTGGCTGTGTGAGAGGGTAGTTTAATTTCTGCCTGGGCAGGGTAATGGGTAGGATCAAATCTGAGTAATCATTGGCATTAAACAATGAGGGTAGGCAATGATGATATATAGAACATAGAATAGTACAGCACAGTACAGGCCCTTTGGCCCACTATGTTGTGCCAACCCTCAAACCCTGCCTCCCATATAAGCCCCCACCTTAGATTCCTCCATATACCTGTCTAGTAGTCTCTTAAACTTCACCAGTGTAGCTGCCTCCACAACTGACTCAGGCAGTGTATTCCACACACCAACCACTCTCTGAGTAAAAAACCTTCCTCTAATATCCCCCTTGAAATTCCCACCCCTTACCTTAAAGCCATGTCCTCTTGTATTGAGCAGTGGTGTCCTGGGGAAGAGGCGCTGGCTATCCACTCTATCATTGACAGTGAATAAAGATGGTGACTTAATTAATAGAAAAGTTATTGAAATTTGCAAAAGCAAGTGTGGAGAATGTCAAAATTTCAGAAAAGTTCCAAGGAAAAAGTTGCTGGGATGAAGCTTCAGTGTAACTTTTAGGACAAAGGGATAAAAAAGATTAAATGAAAAATAGATGAGAAGAAGTTAGAAGTGCTAGAGCACTATAGTGTGGATTTCAGTGAAAGAGAAATTTCAAAGTATTTCAAATAGTATAACAAAACACATCAATCTGTAGACTGGGCATAAACTATGAACATCAGAATTAAAGAACATAATGCCGAAAAGGAAAACCAGAGAAGGTGGCCTGGTGACTGAGAAAATGAGGCAATTACTGTTCTCAGTTATGGACAGTAACTCGTGGATGTTGCAGGTAATTGCAGATGATGGCAACAGCGGTACAGCTGTAGAGCGATCACCTCATAGCTCTAGCCAACTGGGTTCAATTCTGACCTCCACTGTCATTTGAGTGAAACTTAAATGTTGTCACTGTGTAGGTTTCACCCTTTTGTTTGCTTCTCTCACATTTGAAAATGTGTGGATTAGTATGTTAATTGACCACTGTAAATCACCCCTAGTAGTAAAATCTGGGAGAAGTTGGTGGAAATACAGAGACAATAAAATGGGATTATTATAAAAGAGTGCATGCTGCTCACCTTTAGTAAGCCAATGACCCACCTTCTAGGACTATGAGGAACTTGTTCAACTATTTTTTTGGAAGCATCAAGCAAAGAGAAAAGCCAAAGGGAGTCTGGTTGCAGCATCTCCTGGCCCACAGCACCTGCCAATATTTCCAAATACAAACGTCTCCTCGCCCATTCACCCATCATAAAGTTGGTGAATATTACAACCCTACATCCTGCTTACTGCCACCACATCCCACAGACCTCTGCTGGCTGCATCCCAGTGAACACCCTCAGATGAGAAGCAAAATCTACTGACATTGGAAATTGGAAACAAGAACAGAAAATGTAGAAAGCACTCCACAGATCAGTTTGAGAGAAAAACAAGAGTTAATGTTACAGGTTGAAGCTCCTTCTTCACAAACACATTCAGCATTGAGGAAAAGATTTGAGCCAATCAAAACGGGCATAAGGGTACATTTCAGCAAAAACTAGTTTAAATCTGACTCAACCAGTCTCCACGGAAATGTAATCAAGCAAATTACGGGTATAAAACCACAAAGAGTATAAATTAAAATTCTTCTTAGTCTTAGTGTCCATGTTCTTCACCTTCTGGCTCACTCCCATTCTTATTTTTCCAACTCTTTGCATCTCCTTCCATCCCATTCTATTCACAGTTGTTTATTCTTGTTTATTGGTTTTTACACTTTCATACTAAGCTCCCTCACTTTACCTGGAATTCTTTGTTCTTGTATTCAAAAGTCTTCCATTTCATCCAGCTTTCACCTTCCAGCGACATTTTTATTCTTGCATCTTTAATGCAAGCCGCTGAGACATTGCTTTCAGTAAGTGAACGTTACAAAAATTGAAGCACTGTAGTTCTTTTTCTGAATGCCAGAAATGGCATTTTAGAATTATCGCAATGAATCTCTATGTCAGATCGCACAAATGGCTCGTGTGCCCTTCTGTATTTAATTATGATTTCCAGTAATTACATTTTTCGTTTTAGTATTAAGATTCAGGAACAGATAAGAAATTTATTTTGATAGCATGAAGTTTTTTTACAGCAGGTCACAAAACTGCATGCTATAACGTCCATATGCACCAGTCTTAATTAAAAACCAAAAGCAATACAGATCATACAGAGCAAGTATTGTAATTAAATATGTTTACAATGCTGGAATCTAATCATAAGGTACTGTAGCAGGCAAAAATACACATCAATATCAGCAGGAATTTTGGCACCTTTAGTTTCAGTGTTCATTGTTCCTAAGCATAGACATTAAAAAATATTTTGGTATAAACAAAATGTGGAGCTATTTTTGGCTACTCACAGCTCTGAATACTTAAATTGCAGGTTATCGACAGTGTCAATATAGTTAGCTGGACTTAGCCAGGGTAACACCAGTAGTAACAGAGCCTTCATTGTCAAAGGGTCAGCGATGGAGTGCTGCTCTGTTAGAGTTAAGGACACATACATTTAAATCCATCTGCATCACAAGTCACTTCCTGCTTTATGGATCAATTGTGATTTCAGTCCAAAGACTGGCATTCTAACTTAAATCTCTTAAAACTAAGCTGCACTGAACATTATTGAAATATAAGAAGATTACTGAATCTGATCTTCAAATGATTGATTGGAAGCAATGTCCTTTCAAAGATACCAAAATACTTTGGGACAGCAAACAGGTGAGGCAGTGGCAGTGCTCTCGAGCCTACGGTTTATTTTTAATTAATCATTATCGAACACAAAGAATAAAAAAGGTACTGCACTTCATAAACATTTCCTATTGTCTGAATCCCTGCCTGTTGTACCAAAGATTAAGATTAACATCTCTACAACAGATGGGAGAAGGTCACTGGAGGTTAAATTAATAATAAAGTGAATGAGTCACCAAAAATAATATTACAGAAACTGGAAACCTGAAACAGGAGCTGAAAATAGTGTTCAGACAGCACTTTTGTGGAGAGAGAAACAAAGTTAACACTTCAATAAATGACACTTCATCATAACTCATCTGTTGATTCAGTTGGTAGTATGGTCAAATCTGAACCAGAAGGATGCATTTTCCAGTTTCAGTCTAAAGACTTCAGCACAAAATTTAGAGAGATCCCAGGACAGTAAAGAGTGCTACAATTATAGAGGAACTAAGTTTTATAGATTTGTTAAACAATGCTTCTATCTAAATTTTTACTGGTATACTGATGGCCATGTCTTTATCAACATGACTAAAGCAAATTACATTACATCTTTATATTACCACAACTTGAGGAACTTGTTAAGCATACACTAGCTGTCATGTTTCCAAAGTATTTAGAGTCGTCCTGTCAAAGTGACGTACAGCACAAAGGGAGGCCCTTCAGCCCATCGGGCGCATGCAGATCATCAACTACCCATTTACAGTTGTCGACTTAATTCCATTTTTTTAATTTTCCACACATTCACCCCAACTTCTGCCACTCACCTCTGTACTAGAGGCAACAATATTCTATTAACTTGCCAGCCTGCATGTCTTTGGGATGCAGGAAAAAAAGTCAGGTAGTCACAGGAAAAACTGTGAAAACTCTACACAGACAGCCCCTTAATATCTGGATTGAACCTGGGTCTATCATCCTGTGAGGTAGCAGTTCCACTGTGCTGCATTAAGTGTTAGCCAATTCTGGGTGTCAAGAGGGTATAAAAAAGTCTTTACGAAACCAAATGTTTTCTTCTTTCCATCGGGTACCCTCAGTATGCTAAGCTTGCAAATAAATACTTTCTAGTATCCAGTTCCATTTTCAGTCTTTCACTTTTCAACCTATTGAATGTTAACAAGTTATATTAAATTAGAAGATGCCTTAGCCAGTCAGGATCCTGTCTCAAACCAAAATCTACACCAATTTTAAGGAAACATATTAAAATGTTTTTGCAGCTATCATTTTCCACACTGTGTATGGTCTGTTTGGCTGTTCAGTCAATCATGTGAATGGCTTAAATAACAAGAAAGCTTTAGGACTTCCTAAAATTAAAACAAACAATGCTAGTTGTTTTTTTTTAAAGTAAAAACAAAAACGCTTCCATTTTCCCTAGTAGGACACTAATTAAAGTCTTCTTATAAAAATCCATTGTGTAGTACTTTGCACAGTTAAGCTGCTTATTTCAAATGATTAATGACTCCCTTAAAATAGTCTATGAAAGAATGTTCTTCAAATGTGTTAACAATTGCTGTGTGAAGAGGAAATTAAACCCTGGATAGTAATAAGTAATCAAAAATATCCCTTATATAATCTAAACTTTGAAACTTGGCGTCTAATAGCTGATGATTGAGCCACAAACCAGAACACTATAAAGATTTGAAGAGCAGACTCGACCGGCCAATGGTCTAATTCTGCTCCAAAATCTAATGGTCTCATTTGCAAAGATTTACCTGCTTTCTCACTAAAATTCAAATTGAGCCTACAAATTTTGAGGCTATCATTTATATCAGAGTTGGACTATATTACTTGGTAATATAGTTCCACCGAGATGCAGCACAGAGCGTCATAGGAAGTCATTCCTGCCTGTGGCCATCAAACTTTACAACTCCTCCCTTGGAGGGTCAGACACCCTGAGCCAATAGGCTGGTCCTGGACTTATTTCCTGGCATAATTTACATATTACTATTTAACTATTTATGGTTTTATTACTATTTATTACTTATGGTGCAACTGTAACGAAAACCAATTTCCCCCGGGATCAATAAAGTATGACTATGACTATGACGACATTCTGTGAAGCTAAGCACAGCTCCGATGCCATATTTAAGTTTGCTGATGACACCATGGTCACTGGCTGAATCAAAGGTGGTGATAAATCAGCATTTAGGAGGGAGATTGAAAACCTGACTGAGTGGTGCCGCAGCAACAACCTCTTAACGCAATGTCAACAAGACCAAGGAGTTGACTATTGACTTCAAGAGGAGGATAATGGAGGTTCAGGAGCCTGTCCACATTGGGGGTATCAGAGGAGATGAGGGTCAGCAACTTGAAACACTTCGGTGCTGTTATTTCAGAGGACCTGTCCTGGACCTTTCTTAGAAGTTTGTGAAAATTCGGCATATCATCTAAAACTTTGACAAACTTCCATAAATGTGTGGTGAAGAGCATATTGACAGGTTGCATCATGGCCTGGTATGGAAACACCAATGCCCTTGAATGAAAAAGCCTACAAAAAGTAATGGACAGGGCCCAGTCCATCATGGGTAAAGCAGTCCCCACCACTGAGCTTATCTACATGGAGTGCTGTCATAAGAAAGCAGCATCCATCATCAGAAAGAAGGTAGAGGAGTCTTAGGACTCACACCACCAGGTTCAGGAAAAGTTATTACCCCTCAACCATCAGACTCTTGAACGAGAGGGGATAACATCACTCAGCTTCACTTGCTCCATCACTGAAACATTCCCACAACTTAGGATTCACTTTCAAGGACTCTTCATCTCATGTTCTTGATGTTTATTGCTTACTTATTTATTTATTAATATATATTTTTTTCTTTTTGCATTTGCCCAGTTTGTCTACAGTCCTGTTGGAAGCGATCTTTAATTAATTCTATTATGGTTCTTGGATTTACTGAGTAGGCCCACAGGAAAACCAGTCTCAGGGTTGTATATGGTGACTATATGTAACGTTCAGAAAAACTCACCAAGTTTCTTGCTTTTAAGATTGCCACTGAATGCACAAAGTTTTCACAGGAAAGACAAGGAAATAAAATGTGAAATAAAAACACCCTTTAATGTTTGATATAAGGAGCAGTTGCAGGCAAGTTAACCCAAGCCTGCTGCACCAGAGAGAAGTTGAAAATGATCTCAATATTTGCAGTTGTGGAAGGACAGCTGTTATTAATAAGAAAAACACACACAGGTCTTTGATTTAAAATCAAAGAGATAAATATTGACATTTTAAAAGCTGTATGTACTGATGAGAAAAATGAATTAATCTTTCTATGATGTAACACAGGTTAGTTTGGCCACAATACACAATGGGTTAAGAGTCAAATCAATTCATCAGCAAGGTAAATGTACTAATACACGAATGGTTCTTTAGGAATTTAACAGTTATTTAAATATTACAGAAAATTTTAAGTCATAATAAATATCTGACTTTGCATTCATATATTGTGAATGGAACTGATCATTTTATTCAAGCAAAAACATTTCTGGGAGACAAAACCCAACAAAGGAATCATTTCGTTGTGAACTTGCATCATTATTTTTCTCTCCATGTCCAAGCGTACTTACCTGCGACGTAGATGAACTTCGAGGTCACAGCGCTGCAAGACTTCAGTACAATGTTCCTTAAATGGGCAGAAAACCATTGCTTTATCCAACAATTTATGCACCAACAGGCTCGACTTCTTGCACACCATCAGACACAAGGGCTTGCGATCCATGGGACAGAAATCTTGGGCAAGTAGGAAGTTAGTAAGGCACAAAGTGCAGTAGGTGTGGCCACATGGCGTATCCATTGGTTCCACCAGAGGCTGCAGGCAAATGTCACACATGAGGTCATCATCTATTTCATCTCGATAATTATACGAATGGTTTTCTTGAGGCGGGTGTGATTGTCCACAGCAAATACAAAGGTTCAGCTTCGGAAGATTCATTTCAACTGCAGGATTATATTGGTTTACAGTCCAGGTCTAGCAACATTCAGTGAAAACAAATTCCAAATGAATATTTAGCCTTCTGTAGGTTACAAACTTTCAAGGCAAATTTCACAACTGAAAGAAAATAGATGTAGATATTAAAACAAGTTCTCTTTTACTGGATAGTAATTTAAATATTATGAAATTAAATGTTGCTAAAAAGCACAGTACTCTACATATCAAAGAGATTTCCCATTAGCAGCTTGAAATAGCCCAGGTAACATATTCAAAACCATTGCATGATTTGCCTGAGACAAAAGTGTCTCAAAGTTCTGTTGCAGCCCAGATCATTTAGCATTACAACTCCTACAAAAGGCTGAGCACATTATCTATGCCAAAAGAGTTATGTAGAAACAGGTTTGCAGTTATCATCAGTGTGTAATGTTTAGTCATAATACCATCTGGAAGTCAGTTCATTTATGTCTCAGAAAATGAGGAGAAGACTATATTGGGAGAGCGTGAGTATAGTAACAAATTTAATGAAGGGCAAGTGGTGCCAGGAAGTGTTGCAGTTGCTGATATTGAATCAGAGGCAATTCTGAAGTCAAAACTGAGGCATAAAACTTTGTGGTTACAGCCACTTCATCGAGTGTTACTAGAACAAAGAAAAAGAAGTTGTGGTTGTCTCAGTTGTGGTAAGCGATTATATAAAATTATAAGCAAACATAGGAAAGTTTAACTAAAGGAAAGTACAAGATGACAATTCTACACCCTAATCCAGCAGGTGTGGTAAGGCAGGAGGTGAGAAGGAAGGAAGCCAGAAGAATCAAGAGTGCTAACACTTGAAATGAGAAACCTTTTGGTAATCAGCTTAGAACTAGCCCACAGAGTGAACTTGTTAGAAATAGGTAAATTTCTTCATTATTGTCAAATGTGTCTGAGGAACAGTAAAAAAAACTTGTCGTGCCTACAGGCCAATTCTTCACAGCAGTGCATTGAGGTAGCACGAGGCAAAACAATAACAGAGTGAAAAATAAAGTGTTACACCACAGAGGAAGTGCCTTGCTGGTAGACAGGAAAACGCAAGGTCACAACAAGATAGACTGTGAGATCAAGAGTCCTCCTAGGGAACCATTCAATAGTCTTATGACCGTGGGACAGAAGCCGCCCAGGAGCCCGCTGGACGTACTTTCAGGCTTTTGTATCTTCTGCCCGATGGGGGGGGGTGAGAAGAGAGAAAGCCCTGGTGGGTGGGATTTTGATTATGTTGGCTACTTTACCAAGGCAATGAGAAGTACCGTGGTAAGGCAAGCATCATCATCGAATCCATGGAGGGGAGGCTGGTTTCTGTGGTGTGCTCAGCTTTGTCCACAACTCTGCAGATCTTGCCGTCATAGGCAGAGCACTTGATACATCTGGATAGGATGCTTTCTACGGTGCCTTGATAAAAACTGGTGAGAATCAAAGGGAACATGTCAATTTACAAGGCAGCACATACAAAATGCTGGAGGAACTGAGCAGGCCAGGTAGCATCAATGGAAAAGAGTAAACAGTTGGCGTTTCAGACAGAGACCCTTCATCAGGTCTGGAAAGGGTTAACAGTTGGCGTTTCAGGCAGAGACCCTTCATCAGAACATGAATCTCAGTCCTAGAGTCTGAAAACTCACAGAACATAACTCCTGTACTTTAAACGAGATAGTGTCCAGACTGCTTTTTGCAAACTCCTGCACTCTGTCAGCACTCCCACAGCAATGAAATGGTGAAGTTAGCAGCACAGGACATATGTAGAGTGAGCACTGAAGTAATGTGCAGTGGCTCATTTTAAGTGCTCCTGTTTGACAGGCTGGCTCAAGCCATGAGACCGCACAGAATTAAGATCGAGGTGAAACATCCTGGCTCACATGATATGTCATAAAGGAGCGTTGGGAGCAGACCCAAATGCAAGATACAGACACTGAAGTACTAGGAACAAAATACGATTTATCAAGAAAGCAAGAGGAGTCTGGAAGAAACGACGCTGGACATGGACACAGGCCCTGGACGAGACAAGGACACTGGGCCTGGGCTAGGACTAAGACTAGGAAAGCAGGACCAGGACAAGGAATTTGGAACTAGAACCCTGGGCTAGGACTCCAAGCCAGAAACTAGACAGGGACCCAGAACCTGGGTCTTGACTCGAACTCGGACCCCGGATCTAGGCGATGACAAGACGTGGCTATAGGACTGGACGTGGAACTCTTGCACAGGACGAGGCACATGGACAAGATGAGAACACAAAGTCTTGACTTTGACAGGACGACGTTCATGGACTAGGCTTGGACAGGATGAGGTTCTTGGACATGGCTTGGACTGGACTAGAGACTCCTGGACTGGATGAGGGAACTCCAGCACTGGGCTGGTGGAGGAACTCTAGCACAGGACGTGGCTCTTGGATTAGGTTTGGCTCAGTTCTTGGACGCGGCTTGATTAGGCTCTTGGGTACAGAGCCGGGACTCCTTCTTGGAACGCAGGGCCGGGATGCTTTCACAGGGCTGGGATGCTTTCTAGGACGCTTTCTAGGACACAGGGCCAGGATGACTGCTGAGGACACTTGCCAAGATAACTCCCAGGGATTCAGATGGGGAGGGGAAGGGAACAGTCCAGCACAGATCCCTCCGTTTGCAGAGGTATTTATGTGCCAGCCCAAAACAGGAATCAGGTGTCTCAATTTAGGCACCCAATGGAACAAGGGAAAACAGGAATACCCGGAATAAGGATCGATGAACCGGACCATGAACCGGAATCAGGATTTCATGGACCGGACCATGAGGAGTGCCTGTCTATTACCTCCCCCTGGTGCTCCTCCTCCTTCCCTTTTTCTCATTATCCAATCTCCTCTCCTATCAGATCCCTTTTTCTCCAGCCTTTTACGTTTCAACCTATCACCTCCCAGCTTTTTACTTCATTCCCCCTCCCCCACCAAAATGGCTTCATTGATCACTTTCTAGCTTGTACTCCCTTCTTATGGCATCTTCCCCTTTCTTTTCCAGTCCTGGTGAAGGGCCTTGGCCTGAAACATTGACTGGTTATTGCTCTCCGTAGATGCTGTCTGATCTGCTGAGTTACTCCTGTGTTCAGCGTGTGTTGCTCTGGATTTCCAGCCTCTGTAGAATCTCGCGTTTATAAGTTGCGGGCATGCTACGTTGGTGCTAGGAGTGGGGTGATCACCTGTGGAACGCCTCCAGCACATATTTGGACTGCGATGGTCATTGACACAAATAGTGCATTTCCCTGTATGTTTTGATATACTTGACAAACAAAACTTTTTTTAATAATAAGAAACAGAGAGTAGGCATAAGTAGGTCGCTTCCTGCTTAGTGAGATGTGATGAGTGGTGTGCCACTGGGATCAGTACAGGGCTTCCTGTTTTCACAGTTTATATAAATGGCTTGGATGAAGACCACAATAAAGTTGCTAGATAAGTAGACTGTGAAGAGAATGTAAGGAGTCTTTAAGGTGAGTATTCAAGGACCTGACAATTAATGTATGTGAGAAAATGTGAAATTGTCCATTTTAGCTGGAACAATAAAAAAGGCACATTATTTAAATGACGAGAGAAAGTAGGACCCTGAAATAGAGGGGTCAGGATGTTCTAGTAAATGACTCACAAAAGTGCAATGTAGCAAATCATTACGAAAGCTTGCCTAATAACGTTTTTATTGCTGAGTGAACTGAACACAATAACAAGTCATGTTTCAGATATTTAGGGCAATATTTTAAACTCACTTGAAGGGACCTGACGAAGAGTCTCAGCCTGAAATGTCATCTGTACTCTTTTCCACAGATGCTGCCTGGCCTGCTGATTCTCCAGCATTTTGTGTGTGTTGCTAAGATCTTCTGGGATTTGACAGGGTGGGTTGGAGAGAAATTGTTTTCTCTTGTAGGAAAATCTAGTGCTAAAGGACAATGTTTAAAAATGAGGGGTTGCTCATTTAAGACTGAGGTAATTCCTTGCAAGAGGTTAAATGTTCGGAATTCTGTTCTTCAAATTGCCGCAGAAGCTACGCGTTTCAATGTTTTTAAAGGTAAGTAAATGTAAGGAGGTGAAGTTACCATGGTAGGAAGGAACGCAGAGACAAAGTTATAGTCAGATTAGCCGTGAATGGCAAAGTGGGTTCTGAGTTTACAAGACTTTTTTTTTATTTACAGAACAACAGGAGCCATTCAGCCCATCAAATCCATGCTAGCTCCTAGCAGACACATCACATCATTCCTATTTCTCTGCAACCCTATAACCTAGTTCCCTTCATGCCCATCAATTCCCCCTTTGATTTCTTTGCCACCCAACTATACCATCGGCTAACTTCGAATACAGAACCTTTTTGGATGTAGGAGGAATTTGGAGCTCCTGGAGGAAACCCATGGGGTCACAGGGAAAATATACAAACTTCATATGAACAGCTCCAGGTCGTGATGAAACACAGTATGCTGGAGCTGCAAGATGCTGTAGGCTTTGAATCATTCTAAACATCAAAGGTGTAGATTTGCTGGGTGAAAATCAGATGAAAGACAAAAGGGTAAAAAAATCAAAGAAAGAAACAGTTTCACCTTCAAGTTATATTGAGTTATGCAACTTTGCCTTTCTGTCTTACAGTACAATTCCCCAGACTGGTTGGTATAGGCCCCTTATTAATACGGCAGAATGGGTGGTGCAGTAGTATCATCATTACTCATGTGCCAAATGAAAAATGCAAAATAATAGAACTGAGGAAGAGGGAAATAAACAATCTATTTCAACAATTACATGATTCATTGCTCTGTGAGTTGCTACAAGCAAACTCCATGTCACTTTCCATGGTGGAACTACACCAGGTTTGTTCAAAATTAAATTCCTAGAGAATCTGACTAAATGATTCATTTCAGATAATACCCATAAATATCTTATCTTAATCCATTTTTCTGAACTGACGGATTTTGCTTGCGTGTCAGTTGCTATGATCCTCCCTATAAAAGCAAATGTCTGAATCTGTCTGAACCTGTAGAGGTGAAACTATGCTGTTTTTCCACTTCCCACTGAGAGGTTCCCACTTACAAGAGATGAAACTTATCCATGACTTAACCCATCAGGAAATAGCAGAATCTCAATGTAAAATGACAGAATCATATTAGATACAAACCACAAAATCTTTCATCATACAAATCTCTAAACAAGTTTCATATTGTAATTTGTTGATATGATTAAGAAGTAAACTAAATTGATTTCAAGAAAAAAACCTTATTACAATAACACACATCAAAGTTGCTGGTGAACGCAGCAGGCCAGGCAGCATCTCTAGGAAGAGGTACAGTTGACGTTTTGGGCCGAGACCCTTCATCAGGACTAACTGAAAGAAGAGCTAGTCAGAGATTTGAAAGTGGGAGGGGGAGGGGGAGATCCAAAATGATAGGAGAAGACAGGAGGGGGAGGGGGAGGGATGGAGCCAAGAGCTGGGCAGGTGACTGGCAAAAGGGATATGAGAGGATCATGGGACAGGAGGTCTGGGGAGAAGGGAAAGGGGGAAGGGGGGAAACCCAAAGGATGGGCAAGGGGTATAGTCAGAGGGACAGAGGGAGAAAAAGGAGAGAGAGAGAAAGAATGTGTGTATATAAATAAATAACGGATGGGGTACAGGGGGTGGGGCATTAGCGGAAGTTAGAGTAGTCAACGTTGTCAATATTCTCTCTCTCTCCTTTTTCTTTCTCTGTCCCTCTGACTATACCCCTTGCCCATCCTCTGGGTTTTTTTCCTCAGAAAAGTTTGCCGTACAAAAAAAGATCCAGATGATTGTAGTCTCCAAATCTCTGATGTCATCTTCTGCATTCTCTTATCTGAGTCAAAGGTCCTTGGTTAATTTAGTTCCATAAAGCACACCAACAAGGTATCAGTATCAATTCTGAAGGAGCACTGCTCTGTCCAGAGCCCCATCAGCCTTTTCACACGAATGAAAACCAGGGGATTCCATCTTTCTACCTGTCACCCCACATCATTATAAAAATAAGCTGGAAATAATAATGTTGCTGTTCTTTGGATCCTGATGAGCTGTCACATTTCAAAAGTTACAACAGTGACACACTCCAATGGTGCTTTTCTTCATTTGGGACACATTCAAGTCATGAAACAAATTGCATAAATCGAAATTATTTCTTAATTATTGATCAGATCTGTCAATCTCAAGGTAACTTTTGCATAAAACTATGTAAACATTATTGTATTTATGTACCTGTGAATAATCACGTCTTTTTCCCCTATTCTGTTTTGTATTGGATTGGCAGATTTAAATTAGATTCTATCCTTTTCCAAGTAAGAGCAAATTAATTAAAAGTGCCCTGGTCAGTGAAGCCAATTTGTTACTATTGGGAACTTGCACAGTGAAACCTGACAGAACACTTAGACTTAAAGGATTAATAGTCAAAGGTACAGATTAAATTCAATTAGAAATTATTTTATTAAAATGTCACTACAAACAAGCAAAAGCTTGTAAAATGTCAGCAACATGCTCCCAAATGATCGGCAACACTAAATAGCATAAAGGCGAAGGTTGATTGCCATAACTTACCTGAACATGATGTCAAAGATAAGTTTAACCAATTAAGCTGTTTATTACTTATAAGTAGTAACACAACACTCCGAGTTGAGAGAACACAGCACACAGCAGACCAACCACACTGAGTGTCTTCGATAAAAAATATATCATCAAATCAAGATGTAGAATCCGTTCAGATCTAATTGCAGGCGCTGAAGTCCTCTTAAACTCTGGCCACACCTTTATATCAAATATTCATGTCACACATTCCCATGAAGTTTCCATGCAGTGACAAGAGAACTATACTTGTTTAAGCAAAATGTCTGTTCTGTACTTCAGAAGTCACAAGGAAATGCAATACCATGTTATTTGCATACAATGCCACATTCCCACAAACCCACACAAGTCAAGCTGCTCTTCCTTCTTTTAAAGCTGCTAATACAATTTCCCAAAGAGATTTCCTTCCCTATTAACACATTCACATACCTGCATTCTAAATTTCTTCCACAGGCAAGAATACCCAGATCCATCTGTAGCATAGCACTCTGTAATCTTTGTTCATTCTGTTTTTCTGTAAAAGCAGATAACCTTACAGTTCTCACAGAACACCACATCTGTCAACTTTATCTCCACCTTTTTTTGAAAGTTTATCTATCATCATTTGCAACTTCTTTGTGCTCTCCTTATGACTCACTCTCCCACTATCTCCACATTGCCAGCAAAGCTGGCTACAATACACCCCTTTTCTTTGTCTGAGTCATTAATACAGATTTTAAATAGCAAAGACTCCAGCACTGATGCCTGTGGCACCCTACAAGTCACGGCTTGTGAACCAAGAAATGACTCATTTATTTCTGCTAAAAGAAAAATATCTCCTATCCCTACCAATGTATTACTCCGAATGTCATGAGTTGAGACTGACATTCAGAATCTTTTGACAGCTGGTGAGCATGTGGTGGAGCTCAACTGGCTGACAAAGGACATCAGGCGTGATGATCGCTATAATCGCTATTGAGGCACTGCATCTTGCTAATCAGAAACTGGTTTTTGTGACCAAGTTGCCACCCTAAGAAAGAAGGGCTAGTAACAGAGAGCCATCAAGTCAAACTGCACAGAACTGCCTCATTGATTACTTGGATAAGGGTAGGGATTACAGAGAGAACGTGCAAAGTGTCCATAGCAACATAGCACAGGGGTTCAATGACTTGGAGAAATGGGCTCTGATTCACTGGGCTTACAAACCAGGACTCGGGGAAGGGAGCTGTTCAATTGTGAAAGGTTTCATTTGAATCATGCTGGGGTCAATGGCACATTGACATGACTTCAGCCTAACTGGAGTGGGAGGGAGATGAAGGAAAAGGACAGTTACACTAGGTACAGCAGAGGTTAATGACAATCAAAGCAAGACAGGAAGAGACAAAATATAAGCTAAAGCATGCAGTGAAGAATCAAATCAAAAATAATTAAATATTGTAAAGGGTCAAAGCTCAAGACTTTATATCTGAAAGCGCGGATCATTTGTAACAAGAGTGATACTAATGAGTTTAATTTAATAGTTACTAAGAGGATCATTTTCAGACTGAAACAAGGTAATTAATGTTTTTGATCCTCAGTTATTTTCTATCTTTCACACTTGGAGTATTGTATTCAGTTCTGGTTGCCTCATTTTAGGAAAGATGTGGAGCATTAGAGAGGATACAAAGAAGATTTCCTTGGATGCTGCCTGGATTAGGGAGTATGCTTCATGAGGAAAGGTTGAGCAAGCTGGGCCTGATAGTGGTGTACAAGATGATAAGATGCATTGAGAGAGTGGAGAGATAGTGGCTTTTCCTCCAGGGCAGAAACAACTCATACAAGAGGGTATAATTTTAAGGTGCTGGGAAGAAAGATACAGAGGATGTTAGAAGTAGTTTTATTTTACACAGAGTGGTGGGAGTGAAGAACACATTGCTAGGAGTGGTGGTAGAAGCGGAAATATTAGGGACATTTAAGAGATTCTTAGATAAGCACATGGATGAGAGCAAAATGGAGGGCTATGCAGGAGGGAAGCATTAGATTACTCTCGGACTAATTAAAAGGATGCACAATATCATGGGCTGAAGGGCCTGTGCTGTACTGTTCCATGTTCTATATACTGTAAATTAAATTTCTGGAAGAGGAGTAGAGTGCAAGTTATCCATACAATAATAAGGATATTTGGAGTCTGTAACAGGATACAAGTAGGTCTGGCAAGTGGGTGAAAACTTGGTAAGTGTAGTTTTATACAGGGAAATGTGATGTCATGCATTTCAGTAGGAAGAATTAAAAATCTATTGCCTGAGTGGAGAGAGGGCAAATGATTAAAGTATAAACAGATCTTAGCATTGTTGTGCAGGAAGTACAAAAAGTTAACATGTGGGTATTGCAAATAATTAAGAAGGTAAATGCTTATTGGCCTTTATTGCTAAGATGTTCACCTTTGTAAACAGATCAACGGGGTATTCCATCTTCCAGACACTGCATTCAGCTCTGGATTATCTTAAGGATGCATATGTCACAGCACAACTTCAATGTCATAATATCTAAAAAACTCATGAACAAACTCTTGGATCTTGGCCTTTGGGATTACCCATCTGCAACTGGTTTCTGCATATTCTGACTGGCAGACCTCAGTCAGTTGGAGTTGCTCACAATATTTCTCTTACCCTGACCCTCAGGAGTTCCCCAGGATCACATGCTCACTCCCATACTCTGCCCTATGTACACTGTACCCCGAGAATGGTCGAATTCAGTGCCAGTTTGAGTTTGCTGATGACATCACTGTTATAGGCCAAATCAACAAAAATGATGGCGTGAAGAACAGGAAAGATATCACAAACCATGTGCCCTGCTGTTAGAATGAAAACCCAATCCTTAACATCAGCAAGGTGAAGGAGCGTGTGATTAACCAAAGGAAGCAGAAGGGGGTGGAGGAAGAGGGTGGTAGTGGTTGAACACTAACCTCATCAATGGAGTGGTTGCAGAGATGGTTGATAGCTTCAAGTTCCTATGCATCCTTATCACCAGAAAACTCAGTTGGGCTCTCCATACTGACATGATCAAAAAAGCACATCAGCGCATGTACTTTCTTAGGTGGCTAAGAAGATTCAGCTAGTCCACAACAATTCTCTCAAACTTCTACAGATACGCTATGGAAGTTATCCTGATGGGTTGATTTTGGCCTGGTATGGCAACTGTTCTAACCTGCTGGAAGTTATCCTGATGGGTTGACT
The DNA here is from genome assembly GCF_030028105.1 of Mobula birostris. Taxonomy (NCBI): domain Eukaryota; kingdom Metazoa; phylum Chordata; class Chondrichthyes; order Myliobatiformes; family Myliobatidae; genus Mobula; species Mobula birostris. Next base: position 60,504,238 of record NC_092372.1, on the reverse strand, counting down.
TTGGCCTGGTATGACAACTGTTCTAACCTGCAGAGAGTGCTAAACACAACCCAGTCCACCACAAGCTCACCATAACCTTTCGTCCAGTCCACCTTCCTGGAAGATTGAATCAGAAAGACTAAGAGTATTGTCACTCTAACCATTCCCTTTTCTCTCATCTACCTTTTAGGAAAAGATGCTAGAGCTTGAAAGCCCAGACAATCTGACAGAAGAACAGTTTCTTCCCAGCTGTTATCAGATTCCGAATCTTTATAGTCCAGACGACCATCAGACATCGGAGTAGAATTAGGCTGTTCAGCCCATTGAGTCTACACCGCCATTCCATCATGACCCGGATCCCACTCAACCTCATACACCTGCCTTCTCACCATATCTTTTGATGCTCTTACCAATCACGAAACTTCCACTTTAAATATACCTACGGACTCGGCCTCCACCGCAGTCTGTGGTACAGCATTCCACATATTCACTACTCTCTGGCTAAAAAAAAATTCCTCCTGACCTCTGCTCTAAAGGGTCGCATCTCAGTTTTGAGGCTGTGCCCTCTAGTTCTGGATACTCCCAGCGTAGGAAACATCCTCTCCACGTCCACCTTATCTAATCCTTTCAACATTTGGCAGGTTTCAATGGGATGCCCCCCCCCCCCCACAACTTTCTTCTAAATTCCAGTGAGTACAGGGCCAAAGCTTCCAAACAGTCCTCGTATTTTAAACCCTTCCTTTCCAGAACCATCCTCATGAACCTCCTCTGGATTATCTCCAAAGACAGCACATTCTTTCTGGGATATGGGGCCCAAAAATGTTGACAATACTCCAAGTGCGGCCTGACTAGTGTCTTAAAAAGGCTCAGCATTACCTCCTTGCTTTTATATTCTATTCCCTTTGAAATAAATGCCTTCTTTATCAGAGACTCAACCTGTAAATTAACCTTCTGGGTCTTACATGAGGACCCCTAGGTCCCTCTGCACCTCTGATGTTTGAAATTTCTCTCCATTTAGATAACAGTCTGCAGTATTATTCCTTTTACCAAAATACATTATTCACATTTCCCAACACTGTATTCCATCTGTCACTTTTTTGCCTATTCTTCCAATTTGTCTAAATTCTGCTGCAATTGCATTGCTTCCTCAGCACTACCTACCCCTCCACCTATCTTCGTATCATCCGCAAACTTTGCTACAAAATCATCAATTCATTGACAAACAATATGAAAATTAGCAGTCCCAATACTAACTCCTGAGGAAAACCACTAGTCATTGGAAGCCAACCAGAAAAGGCCCTTTTTATTCCCACTCGCCGCCTCCTGCCTGTCAGCCATTCCTCTATCCACGCCAGTATCTTTCAAGAAACAATCACCTCTTTCACATTCTCTTGCTAGTTCTGCTGCCATGTTTTCGAAACTTTCATTGTAACTCTTCCATTATTGCCCCTTTGTTACAAACACAGAAAATCTGCAGGTGCTGGAAATGTAAAGCACACACAATGCTGGTGGAACTCAACGGGACAGGCAGAACCTATGGAAAAGAGTAAACAATTGATGATTCGGGCTGAGATCCTTCTTCAGGACTGAGAGAAAAGGAGTGAAATGGCTGAATTAAAAGGCGTGAGGAGGAGAAATAGGCTAGCTGGAAAGTGATAGGTGAAGCCAGGTAGGTGGGAAAGATGAAGGGCTGGAGAGGAGAGGATCTGATAGGAGGGGAAGAGTGAACACTAGGAAAAAGGTAAGGAGGAGGGAGCCTGGGGGGAAGTAAAAGGCAGGTGGGAAGAAGTAAAAAGTCAGAGTGGGGAATACAGGGCAGTTAATTTTTGTCCCTTTATTAATTCTTTTCACACTACATCAGTTTGTGGGGCTATACTTTGTTACTTTAGTTCTCATTTGCCATATTTATTGTTTAGCATGGTACAATATATCCGCGTATGCTATTGTATTCTTATGTCCATCTGTACTGTTTATGATAGGTGCCTCATATGATCCAGGAATTTCATTGCACCTTGGTAAACCTGGCAACAAAACTAATCTGAAAGCACATTATTCCGAGGGGAGGGAGTTTAAAAACAGTGACACATTGCAACATTTGCACAGGATAATTGTGAGATCACAGCTGGAGTGCTGTGCACAGTTTTAAAAAATTTTAGTTTAGAGATAAAGCACAGCTGAAGGCCCTTCTGGCCCAAGAAGCCCAATTACACCCACGTGACCACTTAACCTACTAACCCGTAGTTAGTCCGAAGACTAACCCGTACGTCTCTGGAATGTGCAAGCACCCAGAGGAAACGCAAGCAGTCACAGGAAGAATGCTCAAACTCCTTACTGACAGTGGCGGGAATTGAACCCCAGTCCTTGGCATTGTACAGCGACGCACTAACTGCTATGCTACCCTACCGTCCCTTATTTAAGAAAGGACCTACAACCATTGTGTGTTGGCACGTGGCCAAGTGGTTAAGGCATTCGTCTAGTGATCTGAAGGTCGCTAGTTTGAGCCTTGGCTGAGGCAGCGTGTTGTGTCCTTGAGCAAGGTACTTAACCACACATTGCTCTGCCATGATACCAGTGCCAAGCTGTATGGGTCCTAATGTCCTTCCCTTGGACAATATCGGTGGCATGGAGAGGGGAGACTTGCAGCATGGGCAACTGCTGGTCTTCCATGCAACCTTGCCAGGCCTACACCCTGGAAACCTTCCAAGGCGCAAATCCATGGTCTCACGAGACTAACGGATGCCTATAAAAAACAACCATTGGAAGCCATCCAGAAGAGAGTCACTAGGCTACTGAAGGGGATGAGTGTATTGTCTTATCACTAATCAGCCCGGCATTCCATGTAATTTGGAAGAATGAGGGGGCATCTCACTGAAAGATACAAGATCCAAAGGGAGTACGACAACATAAATGCTGCAATACCGGGGTTTGAACAAGGATGCACTTTTATAAGATAAAGAAGCATTTCAAACTGAGGGGTGCATGGAAGTTTTTTTTGCAGAGAGTGGTGAATTTTTGGAACCCTCCATTCCAGACTGTTATGAAGGCTGGATCACTTAAGGAGAATTAGATACATTTTTGAAAGATGAAGAAGGTGAGTGGACTGTAGAATGGCTCAGAGATAGCAATGAGGTCAATGATAGATCAGCCACGATCACAATAAATGGTGGGACAGGTTTTGAGGGGCTAAGAGTTACGCCTGCTTCTATTTTGTTGTGTTCTTCAGTTACGGGCCTGAAGAGCTATAAATTAAGGGAGCATATATCATGGACCTAACTTTGCCTGCATAATTTCCCTTTCAAGGAAAAGCAACACAATGTGCATCTTTTTCCTCAACCGGCTTGTACCGGAAGCAGAGGATAATGACTGGGGAGTGTTTTTATCACAGGAAAGCTGTTATGAGTGCAGCTCCAAAGGGCTCAGTGATGTGTCATTTGCTTTGGCCAATGTATCTAAACATAGGAATCATGATAAGGAAGTTTGCCAATGCATTGAAATTTTTCTCTTTGGTTTCCATTAGAACTCCAGGAAGATTTAAATGGTCTGCTCAGTTGAACACAAAACTAACAGATAGGATTTAATCCACGGAAGTGCTGGATAATGCTGTTGGAGAGGTGTAACAAGGCTGGGGAATACATACTACAAATGATTCTGCAGATGGTGGAAACTTTAAGCAACACACACAAAATGCTGGAGGAACTCAGCAAGTCAGGCAGCATCCAAGGAGGGGAATAAGTAGCTGATGTTTCAGGCTAAGACCTTTCAGGTCTGGGAAGGAAGGGGATAGAAGGCAGAACGAGTGGGGGGAGAGGAAGGAGTATAAACTGGCATGTGATAATGAGACCAGGTTAGGGTTGTGAAGTTGAGTGGGGACTGGGGGGAGGGGAACTAAAGTAAGAGTCTGGGAGGGGATTAGTGTAAGAGGGTAAATGGCTGAAGGAGGTGAAGACAGTGGACTATGGAAGAAAGGGAAGAAGAAGGAGAGACCTTGTGGAGGAACAAAGGGACCTTTGAAAGCATATCCACAAAATCTATAAAGGTAACTATGCTGGTCAATGAAGTGAACTGGGCAGCACAGAGGTTTTTTAAAACCTATAAACCATGGTTTTTGGCTCCTGAGGTAAGCTGGATGCCAGGAATGTGTTCTTCGAAACAGAGAAATTTGATACTTAATATAACTGTATGAGAGGCTGAGATGAATAGGAAGGATTTATTTCCCTTGACGAAATGGTCAAAAAGGAGCCAATAAATTTGAAAAGAAATGAAGAAAAGACATTTGCAGAGGAATTTGGAGTGGGAGGGGATATATCCAATTGTCATGGTCCAACTGTAGCTCAATTTTCCATAACGTGAACTACATTGTCTGTGCACGTGTCAAGACATGCTAGCTCAAAATAAAATAAAAATTGACCCAAATTCTGTGAGCACCAAATTTTATTATCCATCTCAGAGAGAATTAGTAGTGAACTGTGACCTCGTAAGACTGAATTACTATAGTGAATGTGTCTCCTGTATGCCCTTGGAAATGCATTACCACATATTCCATTTGTCACTTCTCTACACACATGATCAACATGTTGATACTTCTGAAGTTTCTTGAAGAGCTGCTTGGAAATGATCACTAAAAGAAAACAAAAGATTGAGAGAGGAAAAAAAACAAAAACATAAATGAAACTTTTAAAAGTGCAGATGTTGGAAATCTGAAATAAAAACAGAAACTGCTGGAAAATCTCAGGTAAGCTTCTATGCAAAGAAAAATAATTCAAATTTCAGTTTCAAGGTGCCTCATCAGAAGTGCGGAAGATAAAACAAAGTTATTCTAGGAAGCAAAGAAGGATGGGGAGTGCAATGGGTGGAACAAAAAGAATATCTGCGATAGGTGAAATAAAATAAGTAATATAGCTATTAAGGAACACTTAGAAACTCCATTGTCTATGTAATGCTTTGTGTATGTTCAGCTTGCTATGATTGTGAAATCTTGCTAATGTTGCACAGTCTGGTCTGTTCTTATATACCCAGCAGGTAAACATATATGAAAGGGAAACAATAAAGAGGAATAGCAAGAAAAAATTACCAGTCATTTTGCAAACAGAAAGAGCAGAAAGCTCTTTAAAGTTGGAGAATTCATTACTGAGTTCTACACGTCTATCAGCTTGTGGAATATGTAGACGAGTCTTTGTTACAGTCTTGTTAGGGCTCAGACAGCCAGCTCTGTCTGCTAGATCAATGATGACTCTTTCTGTACTAATGCCTCTGAAATATCTCTGAAAACTCTCCCTTCTCTACCATAGTGACAAAGCCCTGGACTACATCCGATCTTGCACCCCTTGTTCTACCCTTCTCCTCCTGCACAGATCAAGAAGAGTCCGACTGTCCTTATCTTCTACCCCATCACCCTCCACATTCAACAGATCATCCGTCACAATTTCTGCCAGCTGCATGATTCCACCACCTGAAACATTATCTTTCCTTTCAGCATTTCCACAAAAAAAAATCACTCTTTGCCTGTGCCCAGTGCACTGGTTCATACCTGTTGGCTGGTACTTTCTCACCATAAGGAATGTATTACCTGTTCCTTTTACTTAGAACATAGAACATAGAAAACCTACAGCACAATACATGACCTTTGGCTCACAAAGTTGTGCCAAACATGTCCTTACCTGAGAAATTACTTAGGGGTACCCATAGCTCTCTATTTTTCTGAGCTCTATGTACCTGCCCAGGAGCCTCTTAAAAGACCCTATCATATCCATAGTCACCGCCAGCCCATTCCACACACTCACCACCCTCTGTGTAAAAAACCTACACCTGACATTTCCTCTGTACCTACTTCCAAGCACTTTAAAACTGTGCCCTCTCGTGCTAGCCACTTCAGCCCTGGGAAAAAGCCTCTGACTATCCACACGATCAATGCCTCTCATCATCTTAAACATATCTATGAGGTCACCTCTCATCCTCCGTCACTCCAAGCAAAAAAGGCCGAGTTCACTCAACTTATTCTCATAAGGCATGCTCCCCAATCCAGCCAACATCCTTGTAAATCTCCTCTGCACCCTTTCTATGGTTTCCACATCCTTCCTATAGTGAGGCGACCAGAACTGAGCACAGTGGGGTCTGACCAGGGTCCTGTATAGCTGCAACATTACCTCTCGGCTCCTAAGCTCAATCCTGTGGTTGATGAAGGCCAATGCACGGTATGCTTCCTTAACCACAGATTCAATCTGCGCAGCAGCTTTGAGTGTCCAATGGACTCGGATCCCAAGATCCCTCTGATCCTCCACACTGCCAAGAGTCTTACCATTAATACTATATTCTGCTATCGTATTTGACCTACCAAAATGAACCACTTCACACTTATCTGGGTTGAACTCCATCTGCCACTTCTCAGCCCAGTTTTGCATCCTATCAATGTCCCGCTGTAACCACTGACAACCCTCCACACGATCCACAACACCCCCAAGCTTTGTATCAGCAATAAGTTTACTAACCCAACCTTCCACTTCTTCATCCAGGTTACTTATAAAGATCACGAAAAACAGGGGTCCCAGAACAGATCCCTGAGGCACACCACTGCTCACTGACCACCATGCAGAATATGACCTGTCTACAACCACTCTTTGCCTTCTGTGGGCAAGCCAGTTCTGGATCGACAAAGCAATGTCCCCTTGGATCTCATGCCTCCTTACTTCCTCAATAAACCTTGCATGGGGTACCTTGTCAAATGCCTTGCTGAAATCCATATACACTACATCTACTGCTCTACCTTCATCAATGTGTTTAGTCACATCCTCAAAAAATTCGATCAGGCTCATAAGGCATGACCTGCCTTTCACAAAGCCATGCTGACTATTCCTAATCATTTTATGCCTCTCCAAATGTTCATAAACCCTGCCTCTCAGGATTTTCTCCATCAACTTAACAACCACTGAAGTAAGACTCACAGATCTATAATTCCTTGGGCTATCGCTACTCCCTTTCTTGAATAATGGAACAACATCCGCAACCCTCCAATCCTCCAGAAGCTCTCCTGTCCCCATTGATGATGCAAGGATCATTGCCAGAGGCTCAGCAATCTCCTCCCTCGCCTTCCACAGTAGCCTGGGGTATATCTCGTCCAGTCCTGGTGACTTATCGAACTTGATGCTTTCCAAAAGCTCTTTCTTAATATCTACATGCTCAATGTTTTCAGTCCACTGTAAGTCATCCCTACAATCACCAAGATCCTTTCTCGTAGTGAATACTGAAGCAAAATACTCATTAGGTACCTATGCTATCTCCTCCGGTTCCATACACACTTTCCCACTGTCACACTTGATAGGTCCTATTCTCTCATGTCTTATCCTCTGGCTCTTCACATACTTGTAGAATGCCTTGGGGTTTTCCTGAATCCTGTCCACCCAGGCTTTCTCATGGCTCCTTCTGGCTCTCCTAAATTCATTCTTAAGCTCCTTCCTGCTAGCTTTATAATCTTCTAGATCTCTGTCATTACCTAGTTTTTTGAACTTTTAATTACCTAGTTCTTTGTCCACCATCTAGTGATTCAAACAATCATCCCAGGTAAAGCAGTGATTCACTCACACTTGGAGCCATACAGCTATACAATATCGAGATAAGCTCCTCAGCCCATTTAATTGCATTTGGCTCATATTCCTTGAAGATATTTCTATTCATGTACCTGTCCGAATGCCTCTTAAAAGTCATGATTGTATCGAGCTCTACCACTTCCACTGGGAGCTTATTCCATTATATCCACCATCTTCTGTCGGAGGAAATTTGCCTCTCGTTTCTTTTAAATCATTCCTTTCCTACTTTAAATCCATATCGTTGAGTTTTGGACTCCCCTGTCCTGGAGAAATGACTATCTATTCACTCTGGTCATTCTCTCTTCTCCCCTCTCTCATCAGGCAGAAGCAACAAAAGCATTAAATCTTCTATCAGCAGGCTCAAGAACTGCTTCTATCCCAATGTTATAAGACTATTGAATAGCTCCCTAGTGATATGATGGATGTTTGACTTTACAATGTCACTTGTTATTTTCTTGTTTACTTTATTGTTTACCTGCACTGCATTTTAGACCATAAGACCATGAGATACAAGAGCAGACATGTGCCATTTGGCTCATCGAATCTACTACGCCATTTCATCATGGCGGATCTATTTTACCTCTCAGCCTCAGTCTCCTGCCTTCTTCCCGTATCCCTTCATATCCTGACTAATCAAGAATCTATCAACCTCTGCCTTAAATATACATAAAGACATGGCCTGTAGCATTGAATTCCATAGATTCACCACTCTCTGGCTAAGGAAATTCCTCCTCATCTCCAGTGTAAAAGCTTCTATTCTGAATCTGTGTGCTCTGGTCTTAGACTCCTCCACCACAGGCAACACCCTCTCCACATCCACCCTTTTGGGAGCTTTCAGGATTCGATAGGTTTCAATGAGGTCTCCCCTCATTCTTTTGGATTCCAGTGAATACAGACTGAGAGTCATCAAACGCTTCTCATATCACAAGCCTTTCAATCCCGGAATCATTTTTGTGAACCTCCTCTGCACCCTCTCCAATGTCTGCACACCCTTTCTTACATAAGGGGCCCAAAACTGCTCACAATACTCCAAATGAGGTCTCACCAGTGCTTTAAAAGGTCTCAACATTACATTCTTGCTTTTATACTCTAGTCCTCTCAAAACCAATGCTAACGTTGTATTTGCTTTACTCCCTACAGACTCAACCTGCAAATTGACATTTAGAGAATCCTGTACAAGGATTCCTAATTCCCTTTGCAGCTCAGATTTTTGAATTTTCTCTCCATCTAGAAAATAGTCTGCACTTTTATTTGTTCTACCAAACTGCATAACCATATATATCCCAACACTGTATTCCATCTACCACTTCTTTGCCCATTCTCCTAATCTGTCTTTCAGTAGCCTCTCTACTTCTCTGCCACCTATCAGTGTATCATCCACAAACTTGGCCACAAAGCCATGAACTCTATCATCAAAGTCCTTGATATATAACGTAAAAGAAGTGATACCAATACAGACCCCTGTAGAACACCACTAGTCATCCGCAGTCAACCAGAAAAGGCTTCCTTTATTCCTACTCTTTGCCTCCTGACAATCAGCCAATGCTCTATCCATGCTAGTATCTTTCCTGTAATACCATGGGCTCTAAACTTGTTAAAGAGCATCATGTGTGGCACCTTGTCAAAGGCATTCTAAAAATCCAAGTACACAACATCCACCAATTCTCCTTTGTCTATCCTGCTTGTTATTTCTTCAAAAAATTTCAACAGATTTGTCAGGCAACATTTTCCCTTAAGGAAACCATGCTGACTACAGCTTATTTTACCATGTGCCTCCAAGTACCCCAAAAACACAATAACTAACTCCAACATCTTGCCAAACTGGCCTATAATTTCCTTTCTTCTGCCTCTCTCCCTTCTTGAAGAGTGGAGTGAGATTTGCAATTTTCCAGTCCACCATGCCAGAATCAATTAATTCTTGAATAATCATTACTAATGCCTCCACAATCTCTTCAGCCACCTCTTTCAGATCCCGGGGGGTATAGCAACTGGTCCAGGTGCCTTACCTACCTTCAGACATTTCAGTTTCCCAAGAACCTTCTCCGAAGTAATGGCAACTTCACACACACCTCTACCTGATGACACTCATACCGCTGGTGTCTTCCAGAGAGAAGACTGGTGCAAAATTACTACCTCTCCAGCATCATTTTCCACTGGTCTGATATCTTCTCTCACCTCTCTTTTACACTTTATATATCTGAAGAAATTTTTGATATCCTCTTTAATATTATTGGCTTGCCTTTGTATTTGTATTTCCTTATTTATGACTTTTTTTTAAGTTGCCTTCTGTTGGTTTTTAAAGCATTCCTAATCCCCTAACTTCCCACTAATTTTTGCTCTATTATATGCCCTCCCTTTGGCTTTTACGTTGGCTTTGACTTCTCTTGTCAGCCACAGTTATGTTGTCCTGCCTTTAGAGTACTTCTTCTTCTTTGGGATGCATATATTCTATACCCTTCAAATTGCTCCCAGAAATACCTGCCATTGCTGCTCTGTCATCATCCCTGCCAGTGTTCTTTTCCAATCAATTTTGGCCAGCTCCACTCATGCCTCTGTAATTCCCTTTACTCCAATATAATACTCAGAGATCTAACTTCAGCTTCTCCTTCTCAAATTGCAGGGTGAGTGCTATCATATTATAAACACTGGCCCCTAGGTGTTCCTTTGCCTTTAGCTCCCTAATTAATTCCAGTTCATTGCACAGCACCCAATCCAGTACAGCTGATCCTTTACTGGACTCAACCATGAGCTGCACTAAAAAGACATCTCATAGGCAATCTAGAATTTCCTCCTCTTGGAATACGGCACCATTTTGATTTTCCCAATCTATCTGCATAGCAAAATCTCCCATGACTATTGTAATATGCCCTTTTTGACCTACATTTTCTATCTCCCACTGTAACTTGTAGACCACATCTTTACTACTGTTTTGGGGTCTGTATATAACTCTCATCAGCGTCTTTTTACTCTTGCAGTTCCTTAGCTGTACTCACAATGATTCAATAGCTTCCAATCCTATGCCACCTCTTTCTAATGATTTCCCAACAGATCCACGCCACTCCATCTGCCTACCAGCATGTTCTTTCAACACATGCGTATCTTGGACATTAAGCTCCCAGCTATAATCTTCTTTCAGCCATGACTCAGTGATGCCCACAACATCATACATACCAATCTGTAACTGTGCTACAGGTTAATCTACCTTATTCCGTACACTGCATTATTCAAATATAACACCTTCAATCCTGTATTTACCCTTTTCGATAGTGACTGCATTTTACATTGGAACTCATCCTGTTGACTGCAATTTTTCCCTATCATCAGCCTCTCCTTGCTAGCAATCTGAATACACACTGCCTCTGTTTGTAAACCAACTACCTCATCCTCAGCACTATCACTCCAGTTCCCATCCCCCTGTCAAATTAGTCTCAACCCACCCGGCCAGCTCTAACAAAACTGCCTGCAAGGATGTTGGTCACCCTTGGGTTCAGGTGTAACCCTTCCCTTCTGTACAGGTCGTACTTCCGCAGAAGAGATCCCAGTAATCCATAAATCTAAAAGACTACCATCTGCACCAGTTCCTCAGCCGCGTATTCATCTGCCAAGTCATCATATTCTTACCCTCTCTGGCGTGTGGCACGGACAGCAGCCCTGGAGGACCTGTTTTTCAGCTTTCTACCTAGGTCCTTAAAATATCTCTTCAGGACCTCCTCACCTTTTGTATTACAGTATGTCATTGCTGCCAATATGTACCAAGACTTCTGGTTGCTCACCCTCCCCCTTGAGAATACCGTGGGCCCAATCCGGGACATCCCTAACCCTGGTACCTGGGAGGCAACGTACCATCTGGGTGTTTCTATTGTGCTCACAGACTCTCGTTTCTGTTCCTCTGACTATGGAATCTCCCATCACCATTGCAGTCCTCTTCACCTCTCTTTTCTGAGCCACAGCACCAGACCTGCCGGAAAGCTGGTCAATGTGGCTCCCCCTGCCCCCAACCCTGGTAGGTGGTCCCTCTTGACTGTATCCAAAGTGGTATACTTATTATTGAGAGGAACAGCCACAGGGACTCTCCTACACTGGATGCCTATTTTCCTTCCTTCTCTTGATAGTCACCCAGTTCCCTGCCTCCTGCATCCTAGGGATGACTACCTCCCTACAGCTCCTATATATCATCTCCTCATTCTCCCATATGAGCTGATGGTCATCGAGCTGCAGCTCCATTCCCTTAACACTCTCACTGAGGAGCTGCAGCTTGGTACATCAGGTGTAGATGTGGTTATCCAGGAGGCTAGAGGTCTCCCAGAATTCCCACATCTCACACACTGAATAAAACATTGTCCTTGGAGCATTCTTACTGCACTAATTGTGTCCTAACAGACCAGGAATGAAGAATAAAGAAGAAAAAGAAAAAGAGAAACTTACCGGATATTGACCTCACCCACGCCTGATCTCGCCGAAGCTTGATGAGCCAAAGCCTTCCCACTCTAACTCTGACCCATTCACATTAATGGCCGTTCCACTTGCGCCTGCCTTATTTTTATTCGCCCTTTCTATTAAATCCTGCTCAGTGATTGGTCATTGCCAACTCTGAGAAGCGCTGCCTTTTTAATCTTGAGTGCGAACCGAAATGAAAAGGTAGCTCTCTTCTCTTCTCTGTGATTGTTCATAGTCCAACTCCAAAAAACTGCCGCAAAGTGCTGCCCCGTCAATCTTGGGTGCAAACCTAAGCACTCCTTTCATACTCCCACTCGGTGACTGGTCGCAGTCCAACTCATTTTCTCTGAGCTGTTGTACTTTTTCTGCATTCTGCTGTTGCTTTAACTTGTTCTACCTGAAGGCGTTGTGTAAGGATCTGATCTATATGAGCAGAATGCGAGACAAGCTCCTCACTGTACCTCAGAACATGTGACAATAATAAACCAATTCCAAAGTACACTAAGAAGCTTAACTGCAAAATATAAGCAAAGTCCAGCAATCAACTCTGAATCCATCCTTGCCTCTCCCCTTTTATACTGGCCATCTCGCCTCTCCCTTTCAGCTATGATATAGGGTTTTAACTCCGAACGTCGACAAATCTTTCAGTCTCACAAATGTTGCGTTACCACCTGAGATCTTTCAGCAGATTGTCGCCCTAAATTATTTTACCATTCCACAGAAATTTACTTTGTTCCCTCCTTCGCTGCTATGTAGAACAAATTAATTCCTCCCTTTGTCAGTTCAACTAAAATATTAAGAGTTTTCTCTTCCACAGATGTAGCCTAACCTGCTGAGATTCCCCAGCATAATTTGTTTTTATTTGTAATCTCTATCATCTGGTAGGAGAAATACTTTTCTCCAAATCCTACAATTCCAAGTGTTCAAATAATGAGAGGCAAGCTACTTCCAAATTACAGATCCTGCAGAATCTGATAAGACAAAGCTTCCAATCGTTCTGGGTCCTATGTAATATGGATGTCTGCTTGAGCACTGATGAGTCAAGGCTACTGGGATTCTAAAACAGGTGCTGAAACCTCACTTTTCATTTCATATAAAGGGCTTAGGCATATGTTTGAAGATTGCATTCCCAAATCTGCAGATGACATAAAACTGGAAATGCAATAAATGGAAACAGAAACAAACTTAAGGCAGAAGATTGCCGAGTAGACAAAACAAATGAAACTCAACAAAAATTGTGTCAAGTAATGCATTTGGTAGGATCAAAAATGAAAAGCAATATAAATTAAATGTTGCAATCTTACTGGTAGAGGGAAAAGTATATTCAACAAAAATAAAAATCACTGAAATGGGCAGAACAAATTAATAAGTTAATTAAAGCATACAGGATATTGTCCCATCCTTCCTTCACAAAAAAAAATGTAAACAAGGATTTCTTAAAACTAACCTGTTCTTAACTATCATACTGTTGATTTCAGGCCATTAACGGGGATTGATTGGGAAAGTTCTAAAATAGAAAATGTAACTCCTTTCTTGATAAAAGGAGACACAGAAAGCCAGATATTAATTAGCTTAACATGTTATAGGGAAAATGTTAAATGATTTTATAGTATGGCACTTAGAAAAAAATTGAAGATAATCAGGCAACGTCAACAAGGAATTTTATGAAAGGGAAATCTTGTTTAACAAATTTATCGAAGTTCTTTATAGTAGTAACAGGTGCTGAGGATAAAGCAGATCTAGGAGATGTCTTTCCTTAAGATTTCCTGTAGGGATTGATATGATGACACAGGGTATTAAGAAATAAAAGCTCCTGGTGTAGGAGGTAGTATTTTGGCATAGAGAGGACAAGAGCTAGCTAACAAGAAGAAGAACTTGGCCAGGGAGTTGAACGTTATCACTGGGAGATGGGAATTCAAGTTATAATCAGATCATCCACAACCTTACTAAATAGTCATAGTCATAGTCATAGTCATACTATATTGATCCCGGGGGAAATTTGTTTTCGTTACAGTTGCACCATAAATAATAAATAGTAATATGTAACTTATGCCAGGAAATAAGTCCAGGACTAGCCTATTGGCTCAGGGTGTCTGATCCTCCAAGGGAGGAGTTGTAAAGTTTGATGGCCACAGGCAGGAATGACTTCCTATGACCCTCTGTGTTGCATCTCGGTAGAATGAATCTCTGGCTGAATGTACTCCTATGCCCAACCAGTACGTTATGTAGTGAATGGGAGACATTGTCCAAGATGGCATGCAACTTAGACAGCATCCTCTTTTCAGACACCACAGTGAGAGAGTCCAGTTCCATCCCCATAACATCACTGGCCTTACGAATGAGTTTGTTGATTCTGTTGGTGTCTGCTACCCTCAGCCTGTTGCCCCAGCACACAACAGCAAACATGATCGCACTGGCCACCACAGACTCGTAGAACATCCTCAGCATCGTCTGGCAGATGTTAAAGGACCTCAGTCTCCTCAGGAAATAGAGACGACTCTGACCCTTTTTGTAGACAGCCTCAGTGTTCTTTGACCAGTCCAGTTTATTGTCAATTCGTATCCCCAGGTATTTGTAATCCTCCACCATGTCCACACTGACCCCTTGGATGGAAACAGGGGTCACCGGTAGCTTAGCTCTCCTCAGGTCTACCACCAGCTCCTTAGTCTTTTTCACATTAAGCTGCAGATAATTCTGCTCACACCATGTGACAAAGTTTCCTACCATAGCCCTGTACTCAGCCTCATCTCCCTTGCTGATGCATCCCACTATGGCAGAGTCATCAGAAAACTTCTGAAGATGACAAGATTCTGTGCAGTAGTTGAAGTCCGAGGTGTAAATGGTGAAGAGAAAGGGAGACAAGACAGTCCCCTGTGGAGCCCCAGTGCTGCTGATCACTCTGTCGGACACACAGTGTTGCAGGCACACGTACTGTGGTCTGCCAGTCAGGTAATCAAGAATCCATGACACCAGGAAAGCATCCACCTGCATCGCTGTCAGCTTCTCCTCCAGTAGAGCAGGGCAAATGGTGTTGAACGCACTGGAGAAGTCAAAAAACATGACCCTCACAGTGCTCACTGGCTTGTCCAGGTGGGCGTAGACACAGTTCAGCAGGTAGACGATGGCATCCTCAACTCCTAGTCGGGGCTGGTAGGCGAACTGGAGGGGATCTTAGTGTGGCCTGACCATAGGCCGGAGCAGCTCCAGAACAAGTCTCTCCAGGGTCTTCATGATGTGGGAGGTCAATGCCACCGTTCCGTAGTCATTGAGGCTGCTGGGGCACAATGTCTTCGGCACAGGGACGAGGCAGGACGTCTTCCACAGCACAGGATCAGGTTGAAGACATGGCAAAGTACTCCACATAGCTGAGGGGCACAGGCTTTGAGCATCCTGGTACTGACACCATCCGGTCCTGCAGCCTTGCTTGGATTGAGACGTTTCAGCTGTCTTCTCACCTGTTCAGCTGTGAAGCCCACCGTGGTGGTTTCGTGTGGGGAAGGGGTATAGTCATGAGAGCAGGGTGGGGGACTGTGAGGAGGGGTAGGAGGGGAGAGTGGAATATGTGTTGGTTGGGGGCCGACAACAGATGACTCAGGTGGGGGATGGGCAGGGGCCACAATGTCAAATCTGTTAAAGAACAGGTTAAGTTCGTTGGCTCTGTCCACACTGCCTTCAGCTCCTCTGTTGCTAGTTTACCGGAACCCAGTGATGGTCCTCATCCCCCTCCAGACCTCTCTCATGTTGTTACACAACAGTTTTGCGAAAATAAACAGCCTATCCTTGTGTTAACATGTTCCAAGAACAATAACGACTCTCCTTGACATTGTGACGAGAATACACATAGATTAAGATGTTAGCTGTCCTGTGCTGGCACCAGTGGGATCAGCAGTTGGTCTGCCACCTATCTTCAGGAGAGAGAGAGATAAGGAAAACAATGGAGCAGCATTTGGAGATGTTAATGAAGGGACGGGAGAGAGTAACGGAAGGAGAGCTGTCAAGATCGGCTCCCCCTTTGAACCCTGAACTGTTTGAAGTGATGGACAGGCGATACCCCAGCAGGGGGATAAAAAGGGACAGGTTCGCTAAGGCAAGACACACACAACACCCCAAGGTAATGAGACCCTGGAAGCGGTGCGTCTCCCACAAGTCGGTGGGAAGTTTTGGACGGCTGGTCGCGGGATCAAGCCATAGACGCACAGGGTGGAAAGGCACGATAGGCGGAAACCTGGTGTGTGTCCACCCTTGCCTGGGTGCCAGGTTCACCGCAGAGAAATGATCGTATCTGGAAACGGAGGGGGTCACGGTCGGTGACCTCAGATGACATCACAAAGGGCTCGCCCGAAAGCTGACTGCGAAGAATATCGAAGGTCTGTGTGTGGAAGCCGTTTGAATATTCATTCGTTTTGCTCTCTCTCTCCTTCCCCCCCACTGTCCATCTCCCATGGCAGTGATTACTGCGAACTGAACTGAACTAAATTGAACTGATCTTTGCGTCACTTTGAAACTGGTCATTTACCCCTAGACAACGATAGAGCTTGATTGATCCTGTTATCTTAATTCTGTGTACATGTGTGTTTATCATTGCTGAACTGTTGCATTTATTATCCTTTTGATTAGAGTACTGTGTTGCTTGTTTCTTTAATAAAACTTTCTTAGTTCTAGTAATCTAGACTCCAACTGAGTGATCCATTTCTGCTGGTTTGGCAACCCAGTTACGGGGTACGTAACAACATGTATTATCTTGTAATTGAATGCATAGGGCACCACTTCAAAATCAGCAGATGATAAAAACGACTGAGACAAATAAAGGCAATTATAAAAGGGATGAAGGAACAGGCACCTGGGAATATTGTACAAATCTTTGAAGGTGGAAGGAAGATTATTAAAAAAAATATTGGATGCTAGTCTTTCTATAGAGATTTGCAGCATTTATCGAATCATAGTAATGTACAACACATAAAAGAGACCCTTACAGTCCATCATGGCCGTGATACTCATCTATGTTAATCTTTGATTTAGGCCTATATCCTTTTGCCCATTCCTTATCCAGGGACTTATCTATAGGTTTTTTAATGGCTGCAATAGTATCTGCATCCACTACCTCCTCTGACAGTTCTTTCCAAATATTCACCATCCTCCATGTGAAAAACCTAGATCTCCTTTAAATTTCTCCTAGCTCAGCTTAAACCTATGCACTTGAGTTCCAGATAACCCTGCTATGTGTAAAAGTGAAAAATATCTACCCTATCCATGATCAATTTTGTAAACATCTAATGGTCACCATTCAGACTCCTAAATTGCAGTAAGAATAATGCCAGCCAATCTAATCAGTCCTTACAACTATAGCGCTCTATTCCAGGCAATCTCTCCTGCCCTCTCTTCATTGAACATCAATGGAACACTGATTCAGTCACAACAGGAGTATTACATTCAACACGGACCAGTGTGACACAGAATGTGAAGATGTTAGAAAATCTACAGAAGTTATTTAGTGGAATGACCTGAATGAACTGAGAAACTTCAGTTACATGGACAGAAAGAGGTGAACTGTTAGAAATATCGAAAATCATTGAGATCTAAACAAAAAGAAAAGAGGCACTCATCCTGTTAGTAGAAAAATCAAGGACCACAGAAGGGAGATGAAAGGAATTGGGTAAAAGATCCAGTGGTAAGAAGGAAAAGCATGCTTTCTCATGCAATAGTTGTGATTAGAGATCCAGAGCAAGTTTTGTTTTGGATAGATAAGAAAAGAGAAAGAATTCAAGGTTAGGTGGCACAATATGGAGAAAGTCACTAACAAGATTTCTTTCTGAGAGCCTGCTCAGCTTCAATTGCTAAGTAGCTTTCCTCAGTGCTTTAACAATAGAACTAGGCAACAATAATAAATAAACCATAATTATAGTTTGCTATTCAACCAAACTAGTAAGTTAGATATCATTCAAGAAGAAAATAGTGCTAATTGTATAAAAGCCTTATTAATCTATTGTTTATATGCTATCTAAAAGACGAACAACCAAGGAACATATAACTGTTCACTTATGTTAACTTTAAATGTCGTTGTGCTTTTCAGCACAGTCGTTATATGGAAGTAAACGATTTTAATGGTTACATGAGTTTCATAGCTAATAAGCTATGCTTTATTGGTGAGTTAGTTGATTAATATTCCAGAAAGCAGTCATATTACGGGTAAAATTAAATTGTTGTAATTTGTATGACTCACCAGTTACCTTCTGAAAATGAAACTTGGTTCTCTTTAAAATGGCCGAGTTGCCTCATTTGGTCTGTTCATGGAAAGATACACACAAAACACAAGCGCCATTAGGCTTTGCCACTGAAGCACATGTAACAAAAAACTCACCGGGCAACAGGGCCTCTGTAAGCAGAAAATTTAGGTCCACACATAATCCACTCGTGTTCAACAAGAATATTTAAAACTTCCAGACACAAACACATAAGACCAAAATGAGTCTCTTATCCACAGGCAATTTGAAAATGAATGCTGTCACTGCCCAGCCTTGTGAGACCGCTCTGTATAGCTTGCTTGTCAAGACCTGCATATCATTTTCTTTTCATGCAAATTAAAACAGCAGGTCACAGTTTAGGGTTTTGTCTTGTGAATAAACACAAAATAAAGCATCATATTCCCTCCTGCTGGAATTTCTCTGACTATTAGCAAGCCTTAAATGGAGTTAATTACTACATCACTGTAGACAACTTCAGAGTGAACACGAAAGGAAATTACCACCACGACTGGCAAATTTTCTTAATGTATAATGAGCAGAATTTATTAGCATCAGAAGTGCCAGATGAATGACATGTGAACAGCGTCAGTGTTTCAAATGAACTGAGCTATTATGACCTTTCTGGAAAATGTGAGCTTTCAAGATTTCTCCCAGCCACAAAAATGGTATCCCAGAAAAATAAGCACAAAGCTCCACATTTACATAACAGTTGTTGCCTGCAGAAATCCATTCCTTTAAATATGTCTCACAAAAGTTTTCACAGTTAAAGAAAATTTAAAATTCACCATGTTTTATGCAGTGCATACAAACTAAATTCAGTATTACAAATTATGATTCTATCCCTTTCACAGCAGTGAAGTAACACACCAATGTTTCTCTTCTGATACCCAGTTCCACAGTAACCTATTCATCATGGCTACAGCAACAGTAACACTGCATTTTCTTCACCCTTTATTATTACTTCCATGCTTCCCAGACCTCCATTTTCCCTTAGCTACAAGAGCTGTGCTCACATATCAGAACACATTCATGACGTCAGACAGTTGGTCTTAGATAAGATGGATTTTTCTTCACTAAAAATCCAGAGATTCATCCCATCCCATTTGACATCAACTCTAACCCTTCCTGCCACTTAACAAGGCCAAATCTCAAGGAACACTTATCAATACTATCTCAAGAACTGCTTCAGCCTCAGTTTTATAAAATTGTTAACTTTATTGCTCCCTCCATAAATGCTGCCTTGTCTACTGAGCAATCCCAGCATTTTTGGTTTTCATTGCAGATTTCCACGAGCTGCATTATTTTGCTTTTCTACATATTGTCCAAACCTCATCGGTCTTGAACAGATGCAGCAGAGAGTCAACAACACTGGTGGGATTGAGATTAGACATCGGGCCAACCAGATGAAGATGACAGACATTCTTTCCTGAATGGTCCTTACTAAACCATATAGGGTTTTAAAGGATAGTCCAATATCTTTAAGACTACTAAAACTAGTTCAATTCTAGATTTCATTAGTTACTTGAATTTAAATTCTCCAGGTGACTTGATGAAATTCAATCTCATATCTGGATTAATAGTCCAGAACTCTGGCTGCCAGTCCAGCAACTGTGCTATTGAGATTCAATCCAAGACTAATCTAATTCTTAAGAAACTGTTTTAAATAACGCACTACTCCTGAGAACAATTTATCATAACTTGTACTGAATTATATAATGAATAATCTTATTTATTCAAACAATGTAGTTCTCTCCATACATAGGGATCTAAACTGCTAGTAACAGTAGTGAACGTAGTTGCAGACAAAGCAATCTGAAATAGCTGAATTCAATGCATTAACAATTTCAACCTTCATAAACGTTTTTGACGAAAGACAAGTTTGAAATACAATAGAGTTGTACATGCTTTGTAAGCTAAGCAGTTAGATTTATCTTAACCTAAGCAGATGTTCACATATCTGAACTCCCAAGAAACACAGATGTCTGTAACCACATCCTTTGATAACAGAGCCAAGAAATATATCCATCCACTCAAGTTACCAAAGCTACTCCTTCTAGGTTCTGTCCAACAAGTATATGCGCGGAATGCCCATTAGTACATCATAAAACACTACTGTCTCCCTAACCTACAATGATAGGGATTACACTCAAAAATAAAGCCAGTGATTCAGCTCTGACATTAACTAGCAATCATGCATAGGGCAGACCAGGCAAAAATGGCAGTTTTCTTTCCTTAATAACCAGTTGGGTCTTTAAATCAATACCATAGTTTCATGCCCACTGTTACTGAGATTACTTTCTTTTTAAGAAATTCGAGATATTATTGATGACATGTGAATCTCTCAGCTGCCACGGTGTGGTTTGAAATTCTGTGTTGATTACTGATCCAGAACTCCGACTGCAATTGTCTCTTTACAGATGCTCCATCTAAGCATCGAGCAAGACTGCAACAAAATCATCTCTCAGCAATTTTAAAATACCTCAGCACTCATTCCAAAGACAAAGTTGGATTGCTTATAGTCCAAGTTGCCAACTGCTCTTGGGAACAAGTCAATATCATCACATTTCTTTTGGGCTGTACAACAGAAGTTGCCCTTTACTCAAAGGCAACACAGTAATTTTTCCCATACTGATTTACAACAAAATTGGCCTTGTTAACAACTTCACCAAGAAATTAATCTGGAATTTTGATTCCTTTCTTGTTCTGCTGTTCTACAAGCTACCTATTGTCTCAGTTCTAGTCCAGTTCGTGAGTTTGAAATTGAAATATTAAAGTTAAATAGT
Source organism: Mobula birostris (assembly GCF_030028105.1). Lineage (NCBI taxonomy): Eukaryota > Metazoa > Chordata > Chondrichthyes > Myliobatiformes > Myliobatidae > Mobula > Mobula birostris. The sequence goes on along the minus strand of NC_092372.1, from coordinate 60,483,217 downwards.
CTATTTTCATCTAATCCTTCGGATTGAATTTGTTACTGCAATGAAAAAAATTACCTGTAATTGAAACAGTTTTAGAAACATAAAAACATAGAAAACCTACAGCACAATACAGGCTCTTCAGCCCACAAAGCTGTGCTAAACTTATCCTTACCTTAGAACTACCTAGGCTTACTCATAGCCCTCTATTTTTCTAAGCATGTATCCATCCAGGAGTCTCTTAAAAGACCGTAGCATTTCTGCCTCCACCACCGCTGTTGGCAGCCCATTCCATGCACTCACCACTCTCTGCATAAAAAAACTTACCCCTGACATCTCCTCTGTACCTACTTCCAAGCACCTTAAAAATATGCCCTCTCATGCTAGCCATTTCATCCCTGGGAAAAAGTCTCTGACTATCCACACGATCAATGCCTCTCATTATCTCGTACACCTCTGTCAGGTCACCTCTCATCCTTCATCGCTCCAAGGAGAAAAGGCCAAGTTCACTCAACCTATTCTCATAAGGCATGCTCCCCAATCCAGGCAACATCCTTGTAAATCCCCTCTGCACCCTTTCTATGGTTTCCACGTCCTTCTGGAAGTGAGGCGAACAGAATTGAGCACAGTACTCTAAGTGGGGTCTGACCAGGGTCTTATATAGCTGCAACATTACCTCCCGGCTCTTAAACTCAATCCCACGATTGATGAAGGCCAATACACTATATGCCTTCTTAACCACAGATTCAACCCGTGTAGTACCTTTGAGTGTCCTATGGACTCGGACCCCAAGATCCCTCTGATCCTTCACACTGTCAAGAGTCTTACCATTAATGCTATATTCTGCCATCATATTTGACCTACCAAAATAAACCACCTCACACTTATCTGGGTTGAATTCCATCTGCCACTTCTCAGCCCAGTTTTGCATCTTATCAATGTCCCACTGTAACTTCTGACAGACCTCCAAACTATCCACAACACCCCCAATCTTTGTGTCATCAGCAAATTTACTAACCCATCCCTCCACTTCCTCATCCGGGTCATTTATAAAAATCATGAAGAGTAGGGGTCCCAGAACAGGTCCCTGAGGCACACCACTGGTCACTGACCTCCATGCAGAATATGATCTGTCTACAACTACTCTTTGCCTTCTGTGGGCAAACCAGTTCTGGATCCACAAAGCAATGTCCCCTTGGATCCCATGCCTCCTTACTTTCTCAATAAGCCTTGCATGGGGTACCTTGTCAAATGCCTTGCTAAAATCCATCCATACTACATCTATGACTCTACCTTCATCAATGTGTTTCATCACATCCTCAAAGAATTCAATCAGGCTCATAAGGCACGACCTGCCTTTCACAAAGCCATGCTGACTATTCCTAATCATATTATGCCTTCAATACCTTAAGCGTGAAAACAATACAACCTGAGCCAGCAATCCGTAACAGCTGAGAAACTGCAGTTTTAACTTTGGGAAAAGTAAAACCAAGAAGGGAAGTGTAGGAAGAATATCCTCTTTTAAATCTATTAGTATCATTTAAATGTACTGAGCCAATGTCTGCAGAGATCTCCACCAAGACGGTAAATATTAACTTGGATAAATCTGTAGAAATAGCTTCTACAGTATTTCAGCTTCACCTTTCAAAAGAAAGGTGACAACAGCCGAAGTTTCTCCGATAATGTCATGTCAGAGGATGAAAGGTGTAAACTTTCTTTTTTTAAACATTAAAACTAACTGCACATACCTTTTGGGTAAATATAGTACTGGGTTACTATTTGTTTTTCCCCAATTTCTTGGGCATCTACCAAAAATATACAGTTCTATGCCACATCCAACTTCTGTAAGGTTCTGGAAGCAAACAATTACATCTAATGCAACACCGCCATTCTAAATGATACGACTGAAAAGAGAAAAACACTGACTATGAGAAATATTAAGGCCATCTGCTGAAGCAAAAGTTTTATCAGACTAGATTAAATGGAAAAAATGCTAAAGGAACTGCATGTAATTGCCAGCATTTTTCCTTTTACTTTTAGAAGTGTCTTAAGTTTAGGATTATTTTTGAAGTGCGTACTGGCTGCTCTCTTACCCAAAGTAGAGCAGCCGTCCCAGAACCTGCACCAGGTCAGTCCTGGCACAATAATGATAATTCTATATAAATGGAGTTGACCGGCTGAAAGGAACGAAAGTATTTTATAATTTTCATCATTTTGTATTAATTTAGAAAACACAAATGAAAATTTCAGAAAAAAAAACAATATAATTTAAAAAAAAAATCATTGGTCTTAACAGCTATGTAAGCGAGTGAGGTAACCTCTCTCAGCTGTTCCACGAGCATGGCTTGTTCTGCTCATCCACCCTACATGATAGCAGGAGCTGAACACTGCAACTGTTTACTATTTAGCTATACAAAGTCTCACAGCACAGATAACCATTCTGCCCAGAGAAATCTTTTAGAGCAATTTAGTAAGCTCCTTTCCGCTTCAGGCGTGTATATTTTCCATTCCATTCCTCTTTGAAAACTCCGAATATCTGCAAAGATCACAAATTAGCTTTATAGTTCTAGTTAATAACCACACTTTGCACGGAGGTTTATTTTCATCTAGCTTTTCTCTACAATTTAAAATCACTTTCCACTGATACTTAAATGACCCGCTAATGGGATTAGGTTCTACAATGCCTATAAAAAGTATTCACCCCCCTTTGAAATCTTCATGTTTTATTGTTTTACGGTATTGAATCACAATGGATTTCTCTTGGCTTTTTTTTAAACATAGATCGACAGAAAAAGACTTCCATGTCAAAGTGAAAACAGATCTCCACAAAGTGATCTAAATTAATTATAAATATAAAATCAAAATAATTTATTGCATAAATATTCACCCCCTTTATTATGACACACCAAATCATCACTGGTGCAGCCAACTGGTTTTTGAAGTCACATAATTACTTAATTGGAGATCACCTGTGTGCAGTCAAGGTGTTTCAATCGATTGTAGTAAAAGTACACTTATAAGGTCCAACTGCTGGCGAGTCAGTATCCTGGCAGCAACTACACCAGAAAGACAAAAGAACACTCCAAGCAACCCCATTAAAAGGTGTCTACGCCCACCTGGACAAGCCAGCGAGCACTGTGAGGGTCATGTTTTTTGACTTCTCCAGTGCGTTCAACACCATCTGTCCTGCTCTGCTGAGGGAGAAGCTGACAGCAATGCAGGTGGATGCTTCCCTGGTATCATGGATTCTTGATTACCTGACTGGCAGACCACAGTACGTATGCTTGCAACACTGTGTGTCCGACAGAGTGATCAGCATCACTGGGACTCCACAGGGGACTGTCTTGTCTCCCTTTCTCTTCACCATTTACACCTCGGACTTCAACTACTGCACAGAGTCTTGTCATCTTCAGAAGTTTTCGGATGACTCTGCCATAGTTGGATGCATCAGCAAGGGAGATGAGGCTGAGTACAGGGCTACGGTAGGAAACTTTGTCACATGGCGTGAGCAAAATTATCTGCAGCCTAATGTGAAAAAGACTAAGGAGCTGGTGGTAGACCTGAGGAGAGCTAAGGTACCGGTGACCCCTGTTTCCATCCAGGGGGTCAGTGTGGACATGGTGGAGGATTACAAATACCTGGGGATACGAATTGACAATAAACTGGACTGGTCTAAGAACACTGAGGCTGTCTACAAGAAGGGTCAGAGCCGTCTCTATTTCCTGAGGAGACTGAGGTCCTTTAACATCTGCCGGACGATGCTGAGGATGTTCTACGAGTCTGTGGTGGCCAGTGCTATCATGTTTGCTGTTGTGTGCTGGGGCAGCAGGCTGAGGGTAGCAGACACCAACAGAATCAACAAACTCATTCGTAAGGCCAGTGATGTTGTGGGGATGGAACTGGACTCTCTCACGGTGGTGTCTGAAAAGAGGATGCTGTCCAAGTTGCATGCCATCTTGGTCAATGTCTCCCATCCACTACATAATGTACTGGGTGGGCACAGGAGTACACTCAGCCAGAGTCTCATTCCTCCGAGATGTAGCACAGAGTGTCATAGGAATTCATTCCTGCCTGTGGCCATCAAACTTTACGACTCCTCCCTTGGAAGGTCAGACACCCTGAGCCGATAGGCTGGTCCTGGACATTTCATAATTCACTGGCATAATTTACATATTACTATTTAACTATTTATTACTATTTTTCTATTACTATTTATTATTTCCATGACTATTACTATTTACTAATAGTAATATTACTATTACTATTTCTATTACTATTTATTATTTATGGTGCAACTGTAACGAAAACCAGTTTCCCCCGGGATCAATAAAGTATGACTATGACTATGACTATTGAAAAGCACAAGTCAGGAGATGAATACAAGAAATTTCCAAGCCACTGAATACCATTTGGAGTACAGTTAAGTCAATTATCAAGAAATGGAAAGAATATAGCACAACTGTAAATCTGCCTAGAGCAGGCTGTCTGCAAAAACTGAGTGACTGTGCAAGAAGGGGATGAGTAGAGGCCACCAAGAGGCCTCTGACAACTCTGGAGGAGTTACAAGCTTCAGTGACTGAGATGGGAGAGACTGTGCATACAATAACCGTTGCCCGGGTGCTTCACCAGTCACAGCTTTATGGGAGAGTGGCAAAGAGAAAGCCACTGTTGTAAAAATTCACATGCAATCTTGGCTAAAGTTTGCCAGAAGCAATGTGACAGACTCTATAGGCAGCTTGAAGAAGGATCTATGGTCTGATGAACCCAAAGTTGAGCTTTTTTGGCCATCAGACTGAACACTATAATTGGTGTATGTCAAACACTGCATATCATCAAAAACACACCATCCCTACCATGAAGCACGGTGATGGCTGCATCATGCTGTGGGGATGCTTCACTGCAGCAGGCCCTGGAAGGCTTGTGAAGGTAGAGGGTAAAATAAATAGAGCAAAATAAAGGGGAATGCTGGATGCAGTCTGCAAGAGAACTGTGACTTGGGAGAAGATTTGTTTTCCAGCAAGGCAATGATCCCAAAGATAAAGCCAAATCTATACAGGAATGGTTTTAAAACAACAAAGTTAATGTGGAGAAGCCAAGTCAGCATCCAGACCTCACTCCCATTGAGAATTTGTGACTGGATTTGAAAAGGGCTGTTCACTCATGATCCCCATGCAATTAAACAAATTTGAGTAGTTTTGTAAAGAAGAATGAGGAAAAATTACAGTGTCCAGATGTGCAAAGCTCTTAGAGGCCTATCCACACAGACTTAAGGCTGTAGTTGCTGCCAAAGCTGCTTCTACTAAATACTGACTTGAAGGGGGTGAATAATTATGCAATCAATTATTTTGTGTTTAATAATTGTAATAAATTTAGACTAATTTGATCAGTGTCAAAAAAGCAAATTAAATCCACTGTGATTCAATGTTGTAAAATAATAAAACATGTAAACTTCCAAGGGGGAGAGGTTGAATATTTTTTTATAGACACTGTATTTAACCTTTCCAAACAATTCTATGCTTGTACATATTAACAAATCTTCTCTCCACCTTATTTGATCCAGAGAGATCTCCAGATTCTTCAGTCTAACTTTTCAGCTGAAATCTTGCGTACTTGGAAGCACTCTCATCAATATCTTCTCTCCTTCTCCAGGACCTACAAATCCTCTCTAAAGTACAGTGACCAAAATTGTATACAAAACTCCAGTTTACACTAACTACCATTAGAGAAAGATTCAACATAACCTTTCTGTCTTCGTTCATACCTCTTACTAATGAAGCCTAAGATCTGATACTTCATAAACATATTCCATTACTTTCAAAGATTCATGCACATATGCAATCACAAACACTTATTCCTCCACATTCATTTAAGCTTTCTATTCTACCCAATTACTTTTCAGTATTAGCATAGTGGCATTGCGGTGGGGGGAGGGAGTGGAGCTCTGCAAAAGGCAAGTTCAGGAGCTGACATCATGCAGCTGTGAGCAAAGGTTATTCACCATAGCATAAGCTTCAGCTCAATTGATGTGTCACACGATAACATGCTGATGCTCTTGTTTAGTTTTATCCACAATTTCACTTGATAAGTACAAGGCATACCATATGTCAAAAAGTATAACTACACAAGTATTTGAAGGAATCATTCTGTTGCTCCTTTACCTGATGACCTATGACACAGTCATGAAGTTATATTTAAATGCACAACCTTTTAGGGAATCTGGAACTGTGAACCTCAGAGCTCACCATACACGTACACAAGTTGGCCAATTCCAAGTCTGCATTGGCATCCATTAAAGTTAATACTCTTTAGATAAATTTAAACATTTGTGGTTGTGCAGGTTGGAGTGTTGTATGAGATAATTGATGTGAATTCACTGCATGGTTGAAAAATATACCCTCATTGGGTAGATCTATAGATTAGTGCACGTGGCGCAGAGCTTTCAACAAAAGCAATGGATTGAGAATTGGACATACAGGGCAACATATCCCATACAGTCTAGCCTTGAAGATCATGAGGACATATACAACCCTGCCCAAATCTTGGTAACTGGTAATCTGACTTTGCCTACTCTACCTCACATACAGAGCAAAGTGCTGGAGGACAGACGTGCTGAAACATATCCAGATGCTATGTGGATTTTGCATGTCCTCCCTGTGAGAGTGTGCAATTATCTAGATCAGTGTTCCCAAACTCTTTTGGGTTACAGCCCCCCATATCCCACGTGTGCCCCTTCTCTCCTTTTCTGGCCATTGTATAAAAATCTAAGAAAATTTTTCATTTACGAAAGACGGTGAAAGAAAATAGGACCTGCAAATTTAAAGCACTGACAAGTAATTGCAAAATTTATTCAAATCTATTTAAAGGTGCAAATAAAGCTATTTCTTTATTTGATTACAGTAAAACAATTAGCATTCTTAAGAGTGTACATTAGTAGTCCAACTATTCACTCTTCATTGCTTTCTCCTCTTTCAATAAGAGGGATTAGGTTGGTGCAATTATATCAGCTTCTCAACAGCTGGCTGAGTGTCACTCAGGAGGTGCAGATCCCCATATTCAATCATTTGCAGTCTGTTTCATTGCATTGAGAGCAGTTGGGTGACTGCACGAAAATGGCACTCTACTAAATATGATGTTGGGAATGCAATAAAGATCATCTTGATCCTCTTCCACAGTACAGGATACCATTGAGACTTCTTTCTGCAAACAAAAGTCTCAATATGAATTTTTGAACACTTCAACTCAGTCATTTTGTACCAAAATCAGTTCTTCCTCTATCCTTCCGGTTAATTCCTCATTACGAGTTAATGAGGATGGAGGAAGAACCTGTTAATTCCTCATTACAAGTGTTCAGGAATGGATTTATTACTCAATCTGGAACTTGGATTGAGAGAAGATCCCAAAGTCTCTCTGATACGTCTTTTTCAGCTCACCCAAGTGGCAGAGTGTACTTGAAGATCATCGTCTGGTATTCTTTCTTGCTTTTTCAACTCAGAGAGGCTGGAATATTGGAAAAGGTTGCAATTGCCTATGTTGCACTTACATAGAGTTAACCTGGACTTGAATCTTGAGTTGATTACTGAATGAAGCATTCAAGTCTTCAAGGAATTTTATCACAACTTCAAAAAGTGCATGAAAGTGTTCATTTTGAGAGTTTGCTTTGGAAAGCCATCTGACTACTGTGTGCAACAGCAAGTGTTCAAACTGTCTGTCATTCTTAATATAAAGCTCCGAAAGTAGTTGAGAATTGAGAGCATGGGACTTGATTTTACTTATTGCTGAGTAATCAGTACTTAATGATTTGTGCAGCCAATCACATACTGTATGTTTTTTGCAACTACATGTTGTCTGTGAATTACACTATGAATGGTAAATATGTCAGGTACAGCATTTATTTCAAGAAAGTAGTAATTCCACAGTGGCGTCCTGTCATTGATATTGCCTTATCTGTTGCATTAGAACAGGAGTAGGCAACCTATGGCCCGCGGGCCACATCCGGCCTGTGAGTAAATATTGAGATTCTATGCTTATCCGGCCCACGAGCGATTTTTCCTTATTCTGAGTGTTTCACGCGACCACATTGATGGACATGCATGTTATCTTGTTACACTGGCCCCGGGTTCCCTTTTGTTCCAAACCAAACACTGGTATATATGAATGACAGGAAGGCAGACTACCTTATTAATATGTATTAGATACTCTCCGTACACGCGCAGTTTTCAGATGGGATCGTTCAAATTTGTAAACAGAAATAGTGTCACTGTGTTTTAACAAAAAATCCATGCTAAGTATCCAGATATTTACATGTGCTACGATACTTGTTGAATAACTTGCGTTTCGAAATAAAATCGAAGAAAAGAATTCCAGTGGCAATGAATGCAAAACACAAGAAGGTAGACACTGAGTACCGCATTTTCCAAGACACTTGGACACTGGATTACTTCTTCACCGAGCAAGCTGGGAAACCAGTTTGTCTCATTTGCCAAGAAAATGTTGCTGTGAAGAAGGTGACAAATATCAGGCGACATTACGAGACCCGCCATGGTGGAAAGAAAGCTGCAATTGTGGGAGTACCAGCTTCAAAAAGGAAATTGTGCACATTCTCCCACTTTTCAAAAGAGTAAAGCACAAGATCTAGGCAGTTTTGTGAATATGGTCCAAGAATTGAGAAAAGAGTTTTCATCTCATTTTGCTGATTTTCGCTTGCATGCAAATGAGTTCAAGCTGTTTGCTAATCCATTTGATGTGAAAGTGGACACTGCATCAGAAATTTTTCAAATGGAATTGATTGAGATGCAGTGTGACGACATATTGAGATCGAAATTTCATTCTGAAGATGTGTCAGTGCTTGACTTCTATAGAAAATATATTCATCCAAGTGGGAAGTATCCTAACTTAGTGGACCATGCAAAAAAGATGGCATCATTGTTTGGCAGCACTTATCTGTGTGAGCAATTATTTTCAAAAATGAAGCACACCAAGAACCATTTGAGAACAAGATTGACTGATGCCCATCTGGATAATGTCTTGCTCTTGGCATCAACAAGTCTGACACCCAATATTGAGAAGCTTTCAAGCAACAAATGGCATCAAGTTTCACGTTGATTTATTGACTGTTTGCATTAACATTTTCTTTTTTATTATACTGTACTTAATTTACCACCATTCAATGCATCATGTTCATATGTTTTATGTTTAAAGATTCTTTGTGTCATTTTAATAGATTCAAAAGATGTCTTGATTGAAATAAATTGCAACTAAACTGAGTTCTTTGATTACTAATTGGCATCCTTGGTTAAGCACAAATTATTTTCTAGCATGTGTTATTCATTAATTTGAGGCAAAACGTAACTAGCTGTATTTAAATGGATAATTCCCATATTTCAAGTTTTTTATGGCATTTATCTGGCCCACCGTCCGCTCATTAATACGCGATCCGGCCCACAGAGGCAAAAAGGTTGCCGACCCCTGCATTAGAACATAGAACATAGAAAACCTACAGCACAATACAGGCCCTTCAGCCCACAACGCTGTGCTGAACATGTACTTACTTTAGAAATTACCTAGCGTGACCCATAGCCCTCAATTTTTCAAAGCTCCATGTACCTATCCAAGAGTCTCTTAAAAGACCCTATCGCATCCACCTCCACCACAGTTGCCGGCAGCCCATTCCACACACTCACCATTCCTTGTGTAAAAAAAACCTTGCCCCTGACATCCCCTCTGTACCTACTTCCAAGCAGCTTAAAACTGTGCCCTCTTGCGTTAGCCATTTCAGCTGTGGGAAAAAGCCTCTGACTATTCACAAGATCAATGCCTTTCATCATATACACCTCTATCAGGTCACGTCTCATCCTCTGTCGCTCCAAGGAGAAAAGGCCAAGTTCGCTCAACCTGTTCTCATAACGCATGCTCCCCAATCTAGGCAACATCTTTGTAAATCTCCTCTGCACCCTTTCTATATTTTCCACATCCTCCTTGTAGTGAGGTGATCAGAACTGAGCACAGTACTCCAAGTGGGGTCTGACCAGGGTCCTATATAGCTGTAACATTACCTCTCGGCTCTTGAACTCAATCCCATGGTTGATGAAGGCCAATGCACTGTATGCCTTCTTAACCACAGAGTCAACCTGCGCAGCAGCTTTGAATGTCTTATGGACACGGACCCCAAGATCCCTCTGATCCTCCACACTGCCAAGAGTCTTACCATTAATACTATATTCTGCCATTATATTTGACCTACCAAAATGAACCACTTCACACAGTTGGGTTGCACTCCAGTTGCCATTTCTCAGCCCAGTTTTGCATCTTATCGATGTCCGCTGTAACCTCTGACAGCCCTTCACGCTATCCACAACACCCCCAATCTTTGTGTCATCAGCAAATTTACTAACCCATCCCTCCACTTCCTCATCCAGGTCATTCAAAAAAATCACAAAGAGGAGAAGTCCCAGAACAGATTCCTGAGGCACACCACTAGTCATTGACCTCCATGCAGACTATGACCCGTCTACAACCAATCTTTGTCTTCTGTGGGCAAGCCAATTCTGGATCCACAAAGCACGGTCCTCTTGGATCCCATGCCTCCTTACTTTCTTCATAAGCCTTGCATGGGATATCTTATCAAATGCCTTGATGAAATCCATATACACTACATCTACTGCTCTACCTTCATCAGTGTATTTAGTCACATCCTCAAAAAATTCAATCAGGTTCGTAAGGCACGACCTGCGTTTCACAAAGCCATGCTGACTATTCCTAATCATTTTATGCCTCTCCAAATGTTCATAAATCCTGCCTCTCAGGATCTTCTCCATCAACTTACCAACCACTGAAGTAAGACTCATTGGTCTATAATATCCTGGGCTATCTCTACTCCCTTTCTTGAATGAGGGAACAACATCTGCAACCCTCCAATCCTCTGGAACCTGTTCCATCTCCATCGATGATGCAAAGATCATCACCAGAGCCTCGGCAATCTCCTCCCTCGCCTCCCACAGTAGCTGGGGTATAGCTTGTCTGGTCCCGGTGACTTAAAGCTTTCTAAAAGTGCCATCACGTCCTCTTTCTTAATGTTTATATGCTCAAGCTTTTCAGTCCACTGTAAGTCATCCCTCCAATTGCCAAGGTCCTTTTCTGAACCTTTTGTAAGCTTTTCTTTTCTTCTTGACTAGATTTTCAACTGCCTTTGTATAGCATGGTTCCTGTACCCTACCATCCTTTCCCTGTCTCATTGGAACGTATCTGTGCAGAATCCCGTGCAAAAATCCCTTGAACATTTGCCATATTTCTGCTGTACATTTCCCTGAGAACATCTGTTCCCAATTTATGCTTCCAAGTTCTGGCCTGATGGCTTCATATTTCCCCTTACTTCAATTAAACCCTTTCCTAACTTGTCTGTTCCTATCCCTCTCCAATGCTATGGTAAAGGAGATAGAATTATGATCACTATCTCCAAAATGCTCTCCCACAGAGAGATCTGACACCTGACCAGGTTTATTTCCCAATACCAGATCAAGTACAGCCTCTGCTCTTGTAGGCTTATCCACATATTGTGTCAAGAAACCTTCCTGAACACACCTAACAAACCTTACGCTATCTAAACCCCTTGCTCTCTGGAGATGCCAATCTATATTTGGGAAATTAAAATCTCCCACCACAACAACCCTGTTATTATTCCATCTTTCCAGAATCTGACTATCTACTTGCTCCTCGATGTCTCTGTTACTATTGGGTGGTCTATAAAAACACCCAGTAGAGTTGGTGACCCCTTCCTGTTCCTAACTTCCACCAACAGAGACTCCGTAGACAATCCCTCCATGACTTCCTCCTTTTCTACAGCCGTGACACTATCTCTGATCAGCAGTGCCATGCCCCCCGCTTCTTTTGCCTCCCTCCCTGTCCTTTCTGAAACATCTAAAGCCTGGCACTCTAAGTAGTCATTTCTGCTCCTAAGTGATCCAAATTTCTGTCATAGCCACAACATCATAGCTCGAAGTAGTGATCCACGCTCTAAGCTCATTCGCTTTGTTCATGATATTCCTTGCATTAAAATCGACACATCTCAAACCATCAGTCTGAGTGTATCCCTTCTCTATCACCCGTCTATCGTCCTTCTCACACTGTCTACAAGCTCTCTTAATTTGTGAACCAACCACCCCTTCCTCCATCTCTTCAGTTTGGTTCCCAACCCCCAATAATTCTAGTTTAAACTCTCCCCAATAGCCTTAGCAAACCTCCCTTCCAGTATATTGGTCCCCCTCAGATTCAAGTGCAACCAGATCTTTTTGTACAGGTCATGCCTGCCCCAACAGAGAGCAATAATTAAAGTGATCCGAATCCCTGCCCCTGCTCCAATCCTCCATCTCACTTTATTCCTATAGTCACTGTTGCGTGGCACAATGTGACATAACTCATTAGAAAGAATGTTGGTGAGCAGAATGTACTTCTCTTTGAAAAATTGCTGAACAAGCAGAAATATTGGTTCCCCCTTAATTTCTGTTTCTAGTCCATGTGCAAATAACAACTCTTGAACCATGCTTTCATCTTTAATGAAGTGAACATAACCAAGAGGCAAAGATTCTTTGCCTGACAAAATTGACTCATCCAACTCTAGAGCAAATTCTGTTGCCCTAAACGCAATGTCTGTTCCACATTCTCAGACATTTCGTCTATTTGTCTTTAAACAGAGTTGTCACTGAATGGAATCACTTCAATTATTTGGTCTAATGAGTTGTGGAAAACCATACTCAGAATCTCCCTTACTTTTGGCAGCATCAGTTCTTCTCCAATTGTATGGGGCTTTCCAGATTTAGCAATGAGCAATGAAATGTTAAATGAAGCACCTAAATCATCACTGTTTTGCTGTGAAGTGTTGTCAAACATGTCTTGAAATGTTTATCGTTTCTGAAAGGTTTTGTGAAGTTTGTTTTTAGCGTGTTGCCATTCAGCCATTCTTGTCTGGCACGTGGTGTCAGAATTGGTCACCTTTTGGATTAACCGGGTCATGATATGAACATTCCTGACTCGACCCGTTTTTTTCAACGAGGCCGAGTGGTTAGCTCGACACTCACCCCGGCACAGATGGAAAACGTGCTCAGTGGGGTGGCCCGACTTGGATTCGAGCTCAGGAGCCTTCGCTCTGGAGTCCGGTGCTGATGCCATTGTGCCATCAGCCGGCCCACTTTTGTGAAGTGACTGAACATAAGCCACATTTTTGTTGCTTTATTGGGGTGTATTTTCTTCAACTGTTCAAGAAGCCTGGATGGTTTCATTGCTTCATTTGAAAAAACCTTTTCACACAACAGAGACATTGGCTGCTGTTGGTTGCTTAGTGATGGTATAAATCTGTATTTCAGATACTCCACACTATACTCTCTACACTTCTGGTACATTTGGTCTGCTTCTGTCATTTTCATTATTGATTAACAACCATGGTCAATCACCTGTTGTTTAGGTCCAACCTCAAGAACTGTGATCAATAAAGAGGAACATTATGACATCATCATAGCTCAACAAAACCTGACTCTGCCCGAAGGTACATAAAGTGAGGCAGTGATATTTTGGATGGACCATTGGCTTGAGAATGCCAAAGAGCAGATTCTGAATTTTACCCCATTGAATGCCATACTCTAACTCACAGGAATAGCATGGCTGTATGATTAGAATATGGGAATTGTATGATCTAACACCGTACTACAGTAGTGAATGGCAATAATGTGTGGGCCGGACCAGAAATAACACAATTTCTTCAGTCCAAAGTTCTCATGATATGCCAAGTACAGAAGTGTCACATTGCTTTTCAACAAGTATAACTTGCTTCAAACAAAGTCTACAAGATTAGTGAGTTAGCAAGAGATTATTATTGTAATCAATTATGAGGCACTGAGGATCAAATGTATCTAATAGGTAATTAATGGCTTATATTAAGCCTGTAATCCTTCAGCTGCCCCCCTTGCTTTGAGGGACCCTCCCCCACCACTCCTGGGTGGAATGATATCGCCCACTTCAGGAACCACTGATCTAGATGCTCCAATCTCTTCTTGTCCCAAAACATGTTAGTTGCTAAGCTAAGGTGACAAAAAAAGGACATCAACTGCAGGAATCTAGGATGAAAGCAGAACACAGAAAAAAATGTACTAAATTAACGAGCACTCGTGGAGTCAAAAAAGTCAACATTTTGGGTTGGCATTTAGATAACTGCATCAGGACTTAGGAGGAGCAGGAAAGTCTGTCAATGTATAGCAGCATACATTCTGGTCAATGAAAGGTGCAACCGGTTAGAGAGGTGATAATGAGTGGATGAATCAGACAAATAGAACTCATCCTTTCAGATCTCCACTCCACAGCCTGTAATCTTGTGGTACTGGATGCCTGCACTATCTGCTTCTATCTCTTAACCAAGATACATAAACAGCTTTAACCTAATAGGTCTATCATTTCATAGTCATAGTCATACTCATACTTTATTGATCCCGGGGGAAATTTGTTTTCGTTACAGTTGAACCATAGATAATAAATAACAATAGACATGAACCTGCCTCACTGAACTCATTTCCTCATATCTGGATTTCATTTTGTTGCCCATCATTCAGTCCTCCCCACTTATGTCCTGGACATTGTATTAGAGCCTACCAGGGAGAAGGCAATTCTGGATTTAGTGTTGTGTAATGAGCCAGATTTGATAAAAGAACTCAAGGTAAAGGAGCCATGAGGAGGTGGTAACCATAATATGATAAGTTTTAATCTACAATTTGAGAGGGAGAAGGGAAGATCAGAAGTGTCAGTATTACAGTTGAACGAAGGGGACTATGGAGCCATGAGGGAGGAGCTGGCAAAAGTTGACTGGAAAGATACCCTAGCAGGGATAACAGTGGAACAACAATGGCAGTTATTTCTGGGAATAATGCAGAAGGTGCAGGATCAGTTCATTCCAAAGAGGAAGAAAGGTTCTAAGGGGAATAAGGGGAGACCGTGGATGACAAGGGAAGTCAAAGACAGTATAAAAATAAAAGAGAGGAAGTATAACATAGCAAGGATGAGTGGGAAGCCAGACGATTGGGAGATTTTTAAGGAGCAACAGAAAATAACTAAAAAAGCAATACAGGAGGAAAAGATGAGGTACGAAGGTAAGCTAGCCAAAAAAAAGGAGGATAGTAAAAGCTTCTTTAGGTATGTGAAGAGGAAAAAATTAGTTAAGACTAAAGTTGAGCCCTTGAAGACAGAAACGGGTGAAATTATTATGGGGAACAAGTAAATGGCAGATGAGCTGAACAGGTACTTTGGATCTGTCTTCACTAGGGAAGACACAAACAATCTCCCAGATGTAATAGTGGCCAGTGGACCTAGGGTAACAGAGGAACTGAAGGAAATTCGCATCAGACAGAAAATGGTGTTGGGTAAACTGATGGGACTGAAGGTTGATATATCCCCAGGGCCTGATGGTCTGCATCCCAGGGTACTTAAGGAGGTGGCTCTAGAAATCGTGAACGCATTGGTAATCATTTTCCAATGTTCTATAGATTCAGGATCAGTTCCTGCGGATTGGAGGGTAGCTAATGTTATCCCACTTTTTAAGAAAGGAGGGAAAGAGAAAACAGGCAATTATAGACCAGTTAGCCTGACATCAGTGGTGGGGAAGATGCTGGAATCAATTATAAAAGATGTAATAGCTGCATATTTGGATAGCAGTGACAGGATAGGTCCGAGTCAGCATGGATTTATGAACGGGAAATCATGCTTGAATAATCTTCTGGAATTTTTTGAGAACGTAACTATGAAAATGAACATGGGAAAGCCAGTGGATGTAGTGTACCTGGACTTTCTGAAAGCCTTTGATAAAGTCCCACATAGGAGGTTAGTGTGCAAAATTAGAGCACATGGTATTGGGGATAGGGTACTGACATGGATAGAAAATTGGTGGGCAGACAGAAAACAAAGAGTAGGGATTAATGGGT
Source organism: Mobula birostris (assembly GCF_030028105.1). Taxonomy (NCBI): domain Eukaryota; kingdom Metazoa; phylum Chordata; class Chondrichthyes; order Myliobatiformes; family Myliobatidae; genus Mobula; species Mobula birostris. The sequence continues at coordinate 60,467,288 of NC_092372.1, read as the reverse complement.
CCTTTTCAGAATGGCAGGCAGTGACTAGTGGGGTACTGCAAGGCTCGGTGCTGGGACTGCAGTTATTTACAATATACATTAATGATTTAGATGAAGAGATTAAAAGTAACATTAGCAAATTTGCAGCTTACACAAAGCTGGGTGGCAGTGTGAAATGTGAGGAGGATGTTATGAGAATGCAAGGTGACTTGGACAGGTTGGGTGAGTGTGCAGATGCATGGCAGATGCAGTTTAATGTGGATAAATGTGAGGTTATCCACTTTGGCGGCAAGAACAGGAAGGCAGATTACTATCTGAATGGTGTCAAGTTAGGAAAAGGGGAAGTACAACGAATTCTAGGTGTCCTTGTTCATCAGTCACTGAAAGTAAGCATGCAAGTACAGCAGGCAGTGAAGAAAGCTAATGGCATGCTGGCCTTTATAACAAAGGGAATTGAATATAGGAGCAAAGAGGTCCTTCTGCAGTTGTACAGGGCCCTGGTGAGACCACACCTGGAATATTGTGTACAGTTTTGATCTCCAAATTTGAGGAAGGACAATCTAGCTATTGAGGGAGTGCAGCATAAGTTCACGAGGTTAATTCCCAGGATGGTGGGACTGTCATATGTTTAAAGATTGGAGCGACTGGGGTTGTATACACTGGAATTTAAAAGGATGAGAGGGGATCTGATTGAAACATATGAGATCATTAGGGGATTGGACACGCTAGAGGCAAACATGTTCCCAATGTCCAGAACCAGAGGCCACAGTTTAAGAATAAGGGGTAGACCATTTAGAACGGAGTTAATGAAAAACTTTTTCACACAGAGTGTTGTGGTTCTGTGGATTGCTCTGCCTCAGAAGGCAGTGGAGGCCAATTCTCTGGATTCTTTCAAGAAAGAGTTAGATAGAGCTCTTAAAGATAGTGGAGTGAAAGGATATGGGGAGAAGGCAGGAAAAGGGTACTGATTGTGGATGATCAGCCATGATCACAGTCAATGGTAGTGCTGGCTCCAAGGGCTGAATGGCCTACTCCTGCACCTATTGTCTATTGACAACTCTCACATCTCTACACCTGCATCCCTCATGGGCCGTCTGTTTCCTTCTTGAACAAAAAACAAACCAGTGCCCTCCAATAACAAGTTCATCCGCTGAGAAGAGCTTGTCCTTGCCCTCAACAATTCCTGATTCTTTTGATTCCTCCTACTTTTCGCAAAGGGAGTAGGCATGGGTTGTGTGGGCCCTGGCGACACCTATCTTTTTGTTGGCACATTAAGTAGGACAGTGCTTATTCCAGGCCCCATACAATCCCCACACCCATCCACTTTTCTGCACTACATCAGAGATTTAATACCTCTTGCTTTGGCTCAATAGTTCAACAGTTCCATTTAATATCAGAGAATGTATACAATATATAACCTGAAATTCAATAGGTTCAATAGGTACATTTAATGTCAGAGAAATATATACAATATACATCTTGAAATTCTTTTTCTTTGTAGACATCCACAAAAACAGAAGAGTACCCCAAAGAATTAGTGACTATTAAAATATTAGAACCGCAACCCCCACTCCCCACTCCCCCCTCCTACGCACAAGCAGCAGCAAAGCATCAACCCTCCCCTCCCCCACTTACTTCAGCAAAAAAGCATCAGCACCTGCCACCACCAAGCAAGCAATAGCAAAGCCCCCACGAAAGACCATGACCTGCAGTAAAACAAAAGCTAATAGTTCATCTGACAATTCAACATACCACAGGCTCTCTCTCTCCTTAATGAAGATGTAGAAGTTTTCAACTTCATCACCTTCATCAGATTCTATCCAAGTCTCAAATTCATCAGGACCATCTCGGACCCTCCATTTCCTTTTCTGGATCTTTCCATATCCATCTCAGGAGACAAGATGTCAGTGAAAAGTCCATAAAGTCACGGATTCCCATGGCTACCTTGACTATATCTCCTCCCACCCTACCTCTTGTATGGATGCCAACCATTTTCCTCAATTTCTCCATATCCACCACATCTGTTCACAAGACGATGCCTGCTTTAAGGTTTATGGAATGTCTTCCCTTGACTCCATTGACTTTCCTTTTAGCATAACTGATGGAGCCCTCACACATATTTCCTTAATTTCCTACAAATCTATTCTGACCACCTACTTCCCTGCTAACAGAATAGAAATCGGATTCTCTTGGTCATCATTTTTCACCCCACCAGCTTTTGCGTTAACATATCCCATTCCACCAGCTCAAAATTATCCCGGACACATCTGCTCCCTTTTCCTCTTTCTCTTTCTTTCTTTTTAAATCTTTTTATTGAATAAGTATACAAAAAGGTAAGCCATATAGGCACTAATACACTGTTAGAATATAATAAAATTACAGGAGATATTAATACAGAAAAAAAGTGATACAAACAATGTAATTTAAACATAACATACTAAGGTAACATAATAGTATACTAATTTATATATATATATATATATATATATATATATCAATAGAGAAAAGGAAAAAAAAAACCCAAAAAAAACAACCCACTGTGCAACTAAACTAAAAGCAAAGCAAAGCAATGGGCTAACTTGGAACCAAGTAGAGTTAAAGAACTTAAAATCACGTCCTCAAACCCGACCTCCATTAAAAACAGTAAAAAAAAACAAGAAGGGTATATAAATATGGAGCAAAAAAGAGAAGAAAAAAAAATTACATTAAATGAAAATATTGAATAAAAGATCTCCAGGTCTGTTCAAATTTAAGTGAGGAATCATAAAGATTGCTTCTAATTTTCTCCAAATTCAAGCATAATATCATCTGAGAAAACCAAAAAAAGGTGGTTGGAGCATTAAGCTCTTTCCAATGTTGTAAGATACATCTTTTCGCCATTAAAGTAAGAAATGCAATCATTCTACGGGCTGAAGGAGAAAGATTACTGGAAATTTTAGGTAGTCCAAAGATAGCAGTAATAGGGTGAGGAGAGATATCTATATTCAATACCTTTGAGATAATATTAAAAATGTCTCTCCAAAAAGTTTCCAGAGTAGGACAAGACCAAAACATATGAGTTAAAGAGGCTATCTGCCCCGGGCATCTATCACAAAAAGGATTAATATGAGAATAAAAGTGAGCTAATTTATCCTTGGACATATGTGCTCTATGAACAACTTTAAATTGAATTAGGGAATGTTTAGCACAGATAGAGGAAGTATTGACTAATTGTAAAATCTGCCCCCAGTCATCCACGGAAATGATAGGACCCAATTCCTGTTCCCAATCTACCCTAATCTTATCAAATGGAGCTTTCCTAAGTTTCATAATAATATTATAAATCATAGCCGATGCACCTTTCTGACATGGATTAAGGTTAATTATAGTATCTAAAATGTAAGTAGGAGGAAGCATTGGAAAGGAAGAAAGTATAGTACTTAGGAAATTTCTAACTTGTAGATATCTAAAAAGATGTACTCTTGATAAATTATATTTATTAGATAATTGTTCAAAAGACATAAGGGAACCATCTAAAAATAAATCCAAAAACCGTGAAATACCCTTAGTCTTCCAAATTTGAAAAGCACGATCCATAAAAGAGGGAGGACAAAATATGTTACCTAAAATAGGAATCGCTAGCCCAAATTGGTTAAGATCAAAAAATTTTCTGAATTGAAACCAAATACGTAAGGTATATTTAACTATCAGGTTAGATACCTGTTTGAGGCGTTTCAAATCAAAAGGAAGAGAGGAACCTAAAATAGAGCCAAGTGTATAGCCCTGAACAGATTGTAATTCCAATGCTACCCATTTAGGAATGGATAGTATATCCTGGTCAAGTAACCAAAATTTCATATGTCAAATATTAATTGCCCAATAATAGAATCTAAAGTTAGGTAATGCTAAACCTCCATCTCTCTTAGCTTTCTGTAAATGTATTTTACCCAGTCTTGGGTTTTTATTTTGCCAAATAAATGAAGAAATTTTTGAGTCAACTTTATCAAAAAAAGATTTTGGAACAAAAATCGGTAATGCCTGAAATATATATAAAAATTTTGGCAGAAAAAACATCTTAACTGCATTAATACGACCAATCAAAGTTAAATATAAAGGAAACTATTTAGATGAAAGTTGAATAATATGGTCAATTAAGGGTAAAAAGTTAATCTTAAATAAATCTTCGTGTTTACAAGTAATTTTAATCCCAAGATATGAAAAATAATTATTAATCAATTTAAACAGAAAGTTATGATATAAGGGAAGTTGTTTATTAATCGGGAAAAGTTCACTCTTACTAAGATTTAATTTATAACCTGAAAAGAGACTAAATTGTGCTAATAACTCTAAAACAGCAGGGATGGATTTTTGAGGATTAGCAATATATAAAAGTAAGTCATCAGCATAGAGTGATATTTTATGGGACTTTAAGCCCCGAGTTATCCCAGTAATATTTGGAGATTCTTGAATGGCAATTGCAAGAGGTTCTAATGTGATATCAAATAATAAAGGACTAAGAGGACAACCTTGTCGAGTACCTCAAAAAAGAGGGAAAAAAGGTGAGTTTAGAGAGTTAGTACGGACCAAGGCCACAGGAGAATGATATAACAGTTTGATCCAGGATATAAATTTCGAGCTAAAATTAAACATTTCAAGCACCTTAAATAAGTAAGGCCATTCTACTCTATCAAAAGCTTTCTCAGCATCTAAAGAGATAACACACTCAGGAACATTTTGTGACGGGGTATAAACAATATTTAACAGTGTGCGAATGTTATAAAAAGAGTAACGACCCTTAATAAAACCCGTTTGGTCTTCCGAAATAATAAAAGGAAGTACTTTTTCTAATCTGTTTGCTAATAACTTAGAAAAAATTTTAGAATCAACATTTAATAAAGATATTGGTCTATAAGATGCACATTGAGCAGGATCTTTATCCTTCTTTAATATTAGAGAGATTGACGCTCTATTGAAAGATTCAGGAAGTTTACCAAGTTTTAATGAAGCCTCGAAAACCCTACAGAACCAAGGGATTAATGAAGGTGCAAAACATTTATAAAATTCTGCGGTAAACCCATCAGGGCCAGGAGCTTTCCCCAGGTTCATAAAGGAAATAACATTCTTAATCTCATCAGTGGTAATGGGAGTATCTAGCATAGAAGACATATCCTGTGAAATCTCAGGGAAGTCTAGGTTATCTAAAAAATCATTCTTATATTTAGAGTCTCGAGGAGACTCTGATTGATATAAGGAAGAATAAAAATCAAAGAAGGTTTGATTAATCCCCGCATGATCAAGTATCAGTCGATCATTTTGATTATAAATCTGATTAATTTGAGATTTAGCATAATTAGACTTCAATTGGTTAGCCAACAGCTTGCCAATTTTGTCACTGTGTACATAAAATTCACTTCTTGTTTTCTTTAATTGGTTTACAATCAAGGACGAAAGTAATAAACTGCATTCCATTTGAAGTTCAGTTCTTTGTTTATATAACTCCTCAGAGGGAGCTGTAACATATTTCTTATCAATTTCCTTAATCTTGTCCACAATTACCAACTCCTCCTGCTACAGCTTCTTCCTCAAAGCAGCAGAATACGAGATAATCTGACCACGAATATAAACTTTAAAAGTATCTCAAAGAATGTTCACAGAAATATCCTCTATATAGTTGATTATAAAAAAAAGATCAATCTGTTCATTCATAAAGTTAACAAAATCCGAGTCCTGAAGCAACAGCGAATTAAAACGCCATTGTCTATTATTTTGTGTATTGGCCTGAATTTTAATAGAAAGCTTAAGTGGAGCATGATCCGAAATGGTTATAGAGTCATAATCACATTTAATCACTGAAGAAATAAGACGAGAGTCAATAAAGAAATAATCAATTCTTGAATAGGAATGGTGAACATGTGAAAAAAAAGAAAAATCTCTTTCCTGAGGATGCAAAAAACGCCAAATGTCTGTCGACCCAGAATCAGAGAGGAATGAATTAATCAAAGTTGCAGATTTATTAGGTAAGGTCCATAGAGGAGCGGAACGGTCCAAAGCTGGAGATAAACAGGTATTAAGATCTCCGCCCCAGATCAATGAAAACTCATTCAAATTCGGGAAATGATTAAATAATGATTTATAAAATTCCGGACAGTCCATATTGGGAGCATCAACATTAACCAAAACTACCTTTTTATTAAATAGTAGACCACTAACCAGTAGAAATCTACCATTCGGATCAGAGATAATATCATGTTGTATAAAAGTAACTGAGGAGTCTATAAAAATAGAGACACCTCGAATCTTAGCATTAGAGTTTGAATGAAACTGTTGATCCTTCCAGAATTTAAAAAAACGTACTCTCTCCCCCCTCCGCACATGGGTCTCTTGTAAAAATAGAATTTGTGCTTTAAGTCTCCGGAACACTTTTAAAAACTTTTTTCCTTTTAATAGGATGGTTAAGACCATTAGTATTCCAGGAGACAAAATTAATAATAGACTCCATAAACCCTAAAGTCAACCCGCAAAAAGGAGGATTGACGATAGGCTCGACCCACGAACCCGGAAAGGGAACAGAACAAATGAGAGATACCGGGAAGGAGAACGCAACCAATACTTCAATAGTGTACATAGCCCAAGAAGAAAAAAACTAAAACATGAAGCCCCTCCCACCACACCCACCCCATGACTCCAAGGCTAAATCTAAAACAGACCAGCCAGAAAGAAACAAGCACTAAAACTACCCCCATGACTTCCGATAGACGCTCCCTAAAAAAAAGTGTAAATATAAAAAAGATCAGCTAGTTATAAAACAGTAAAAGAATAAAAATAGTAAATCAATTAAAACAAACACTTAATATAACAGAGAAAAAGCCAGAAAATATAAAAAAACCGCAACAAACCCCAGACCCTATGAACAAACAAAAAAAGAAATGAAATTATTAACACAAAATAGTTATGAAAACCTACATAAAAAAGTAGATTTAAAAACTACAAAATTTAAGGCCTCAAAGGAAATACGTAGAATAACGCTGAGGGAATAAACACCCAGAATCCCCTGGGAAAAAGAAAGGAATGACGCAGATAGAAAGAAAGTTTATCAACTGTATTAATTAATCAAAAATAAACTTTTCTGCCCATATAAAGCAAAAAAAATTAAGGCCGACAGATTCACAACCTCCGATCAAACGGAGATAGTTAAAAATTACGATTAAGATGTTGAAGGTGAAAATTGATCCAGATAACTCTGGGCATCCGATGGAGATTCAAAAAAACGGAAGGCTCCATCCAACGTATGAATCCTTAGACATGCTGGGTAAAGCAGCGCTGGTTTTAAATCCTTCTTGTAGGGTTCTGACATCACAGATCTATAACGAACCCGTTGATCCCGAATTGGTTTACTGAAATCCTCCACAAACCGAAAATGAAGATCCAAAAAATCAATGTAACCTTTAGATCGAACGAATCGAAACAGTTTCTCCTTGTCTTGAAAGTAATGAAAACATAAGATGACATGTCGAGGTTTATCTGACTTAGACGAGTATGATGGAACTCTATGAACACGATCCAATAACGGTGGTTGGTCAGGAAATACAATAGGAAATGCATCTTTTAAAAGTTGAGAAAAAAACCTCATTGGGTTGTCAGATTCAGCAGCTTCACGCACCCCAATCATTCGAAGATTCTGCCGTCGCATTCTGGATTCTAAGTCAGAGTTTTTAAAGGTCAGAAAGTCAAGTTTCTTCTTCATTACATTAATTGTTTCTTCAATTTTCCCCATCTTGAGTTCATTTTATTGCGTGGATTTTTGAAGATTACATATAGCCGACTGATGTTCCGTAATAGATGTTTTTATCTTATCGATTGAATCGGCAATTTTCTGGAAATTAATTGAAATTTCTGCACGAATCAGCTCCATAATAGTAGTTGAAATTTCCCTTTGAATTAGATCCGATATAGCTTTCAAAGTCACCGGTGGTTCAGTCGGAGGAAAATCGGTACCTTTCGGTCTAACCCGAGTTTGCCGTCCTTCCCATTTTTTCCATTCTTAGACATAGCAGACCTTAAAAGCATCCGATTATCAAAGAGCCCAATTTGTTTCAAAGTATTGTAAAAGTCGATGCCTTAATGGTTAGTTAAAATATAGCTGATCATAAGAAGAAAAACTCAGAGGTAATGGAGCGAGTCAAGAACACGACTTCACTCCATGAGCTCTACCGGAAGTCCCCTCCTCTTTCTCATCTGCAGGGGCTGTTCTCTTCAGGAATCCCTGTTCCACTGATTGCTCCCCACCCATCCCTCCCTGTCCCCAGGCCTTCCCCTAGCAACCAACATGCAACCACCCATCCCTCCCTGTCCCCAGGCCTTCCCCTAGCAACCAACATGCAACCACCCATCCCTCCCTATCCCCAGGCCTTCCCCTAGCAACCAACGTGCACCCACCCATCCCTCCCTGTCCCCAGGCCTTCCCCTAGCAACCAACATGCAACCACCCATCCCTCCCTGTCCCCAGGCCTTCCCCTAGCAACCAACGTGCAACCACTCATCCCTTCAGCTCCTCCATCACAACTATGCAGGTACCTAAACAACCCCTCCAGGTGAGCATGTTTTATTTTAAGACTGAGGTCTCTGGTTCGAGACATCTGCCAGGAAAAACACATCTCTGAATCAAACTTCTCATGTCTCGTAAAGGAAGAAAGTTTCACAGGGATTATTTCTCATTCTTCTAAACTCTGGGAAGAACATGCTCAGCTCTGATCTCTTCTCAAAGGGCAATGTCACGCTGATCAAAGAATCAATCTGGTGAACTTTTGTTATGTTCCTATCATGATGTGATCTCTGGCAAGTGATCCTTCCTTTCTTAACCACCACAGATATTTAAACAGAGACAGGGTCAACAGTTGTGAAGTTATTAAAGTGAAAGTCTTGCCCCATCACTCTGGCAATATGGATCATGTCCTAACGAAAATCTTGGCCATCTTTGATCAGATAAGGGCCAGTGCCAGGACACTTGTATGCAAACTCCTGCTGCAGCATTCCTGCAATTAACTTCACTAGAGTCAATAAGATGCAGTAGAGGTTCACTTTGCCTATAGTGTTTTGACAGCTGTGAATGGAATTTCAACAGGATTCTCCTGTCAGGAGACCGAGTATATAAATAGATGTTGAACAATTTATATTACTACTTTGACAATGTTAAGTAACTGTCTTGTAATTGTTAACAAATAGTTAGCATTTGCTCATACTAGATGAGAATGGTCACAATTCGACCAATTAATGAAAGCAAATGTAATTTAGGGTGTGATGAAAACATTAATAGCCTTTGGTACTAAAATTTGTGCAAATTATTTCAGTGTTTCAAAAAGTGATGAACTCTAAATGTTGCTTTTGCATCCAAGAACTGGGTTCTCACATTATATCCTATATACTGCAGGCAGCTAAACTTAAAAAAATGTTTAACTCCAAAATTGTTGCACGGTTACGCCTTCTGAAATGTCATTATTAATATGACCTGCAGCTTTCTGTAGTTCATTAATTAAAAATTAATTTAAGTAAACTCATCACTTTTAAATAGCACAAGAGAAAAATAGTATGATCTTCTATGAATCTCAGATTTTTAAAATTAGGATGATTGGTCATAACTAGAAGTTTTTAAATATTAAGCTATAAATTTCTGACTAGCTTCTTGAAATCCACCCATGGCTGATTTGACAAACAAGCTAAGCGTGGAAATACTGCCCAAATAGCAAAAAATAAACCGCTGAAGCAACTACGTAGGCTTGGCCTGGCAGTAGCTGAGGGAAACGGACAGTCAATGTTTCAGCGTGAGACAATTCATCTGGACTGGGTTTTCAAATCTTTTACACGCTTGTAACTATCAAGGGACTTGCAGTTGTTTTCAATACACTGTTATTCAAATTAACCTTGAAATAAACCAACACACACCCATTTTCCATTTCAGAAGCCATCAGTTATTAATTTACACTTGCAACCAGCTGCACTCTAGCTCAAGTTAACCTCAATGTTATGGTTTATTAACCTACGGAAACATTAGAGACAATTTATTAAACAGAACAATATTAAATATTTAAGAAACATTTCCAGAAGAGGGACTAAAATTGAATTTATTTGCTTTACTTCCAAAGGAATGGAATATAAACGAGGATGAATCCCAAATGTATATGGAACCCATACTAGATTGCGTTTGGACCATACTGCACAATGCTGGTTTCCAAACTAAGATATTCAAGCAATAGAGAAAACACAGAAGAGAATTGCCAGAATAATACCAGAAATATTGCACTGTAAGCATCAGAAAGGAAAAGTAAATGCAGAAGATGGAAGAGGAAGAGCAGGATAGATGCAAGAAAACCGGCAGAACAAATTAAATAAGCTTATTGCAGATGTAAATAAAAATGACTTCAGGTAATAAAAATAATGCTTGCTGGTCAACTGGGATACAATCAAAGTAGAAAAGTGAGAAGATGGAGGGAGAGCACAGAAAGCACGAGTAATACAGGCATGGTTTTTGTTTATTTTTGTCTCTCTTTGGCACCATAACACATCAGAGTCAGCACATAGGAATGGTAAAGCTATACCTCCTGAGGCTGTCATTGAAGCAGTTAGCTTTTTTTAACTAAAATAATTTAGTGCCCATATTACTCATCTCTGCACAAACAACTGGGGAGAGTGGATGGGGGGAGAGATGCCATTATCGAAATTTCCAGTATGATTTTTTAAAATCTTCAAATCTAGAGACAATGAATATAGGAGGAAGTAATGATAAACCCAAATGAGCAATGGTTTGACAACAACTGAAGTTGTGTCCGCTTTTGATCAACACATTTTAGGAAAGAATGTGACAACCTTGGAGAGGATGCAAGAAAGATTTATTAGAATGTTTTCTGAACTGAGGGGCGTGAATTACTCGGAAAAGCTGGGAAATCTGTGATTGGTTCTCCCGAGGTTAAAGAAGATTAAGAGATAACATGATGGAGATGATGATCTAGACAGATTAAATTAAAACTGCTCCTCTTGGTGGAAAAGTCAACAATCAGCACACAAAAACGTAAGTTGATTTGCACAACACGAAAAATGCTTCAAGCTTTGCGTGAACAGCAGATGGAATGCATTCCCTGTCGGAATGGGGATGCAGAACCAAGTATAGCTTGAACTGTTAGGGATCAGGATAATTACCTGAAGGGAAAATTGCAGGACCACGGGGACAGGATAACAAAGTGGAACTACTGCAGTGCTCTCAGAGAACTGATTTGAAACCAAAGGCAAAACAGTTGCCATCTCAGATATTAAAAAAAATTAACTTCAGCAAAGTTGTTTCACAGGTCTCCATATGTGTAATGTTGCAGAGTCTGGATTATTTATATATATATTAGAGATCAGATACTTCCATAGAAGATTTATCAAGTTAATATAACTGAGGCTGACTTCTCCACTTGAGCAGAAAAGAATATTTGTATTTGTTTTGTAGTTCATGGCGTTGTTACTTGGCAGCAATGAGGAGTAATCTCTACATTTGTGTATTGATTTCCATCCATCTTCCACAGCGAGGAGTGCTACAGCCCTGCAAGAGCAATTAATTGCCAGTTCTACAATTCAATGCGTTTCTTGAATTTTGCTTCCTCACAAACTCTACATAGATTGTCTTTGGTTTAGGATAGTACTAATGAAGCTCGGCAACTACTTTACTGGTGGTGTTCAAAACAAAGAATACAAATAAGTACTTTTTTAATAACACTTTCTCTTAAAATTTATGGTAAACAATCACTCTCATGCGTCCCTTAAACTTTTCACCTTTCACCCTCAACCCATGACCTCTAGTTGTAGTCCCACCTAACCGCAGTGGGAAAACACTACTTGTATTTACCCTATCTATACCCCTCAATTTTGTATACAAAATTGACCCCATTGTTTCCAAATGGAGTCAGTGGAAAGAGGAAGAATATACAACAGTATAGCACAGGAAAGGGCCATTCTGCCCACAATGTATGTGCTGACTATGATTCTGTACATCTTATCCACACAGGGTCTATATCTGTTCTTGTGGAAGTTTTAAATCGGAGTAGGGCAAGTTACTTTCAGGGAGTTGAAGGATCACTGCCTGCCCTCTCATCTACTCACCACCTACTCCTTCCTTGCCCTGCCCCACCACCTACCTATCCTGGCACAGCAATGTAAACAAGAGGATGTAAAAGTCTGCCAAAACAGATATTCCTCTAGTATTTTTCTTGAATTCTTGACTAAATGCATGGACACAAATGAATTAAGCACTCCAGCCATATCAATCAGATGTAGAATTCATGTAAGAAATGTGGCAGCCAATGGGACACAGCATTATTCCATAAATAACAATATGATGGCAACCAAAAAATCTATATTCAGAAATGCAGACTTCACAAGTAAAATAAGCCAGAGCACCGGTTTTGTCTTCATAATAATGCCATTGGGTTTTTGCTTAAATCCTTGTTCGAAATGCAGCGCCACTGCTCATCAGAAACATGATGGGCCAAACAACCCAATTCTATGGTGTAAACTTCTGTCTCTGTTTCACATTAATTCACAGCTGACTTTTGACAGGACGCCTCTAACAATTGCAATGTTTCTGCCTGTGTATTGAACTCTGCTTCATGTGTGAAATTTCAGAACTTGACGCCTTGCAAGCCGAGAGGCAGCTTCAGAATGAAGTGGACCGAGGGACTTGTATGTCAGATAAATGTAACCAGATGGCCTGGGGTAGGGGAGAAAACACTAGACTGTAACTACCAGTCAGACTGCCTAATTGTGGTGGGCAATTTATTGGAGAAAATTAAGAAACGGCTTAATTTGTCATTTAGAAAAAATATAGATTAATGGACTCCAGTTAATGTGAATTTGTTTCGGGAAAGTTCAGTCTCATTAAATCATTGAGGTAACATTGATGTGTGTGTGGCACGGTAGACGTAGATGGAATTAAGAAAGGTACTTGGCAAGAAGCCACATGGTTGACTGATCAGAGCAGTAAAAGCCCATTGATGCAGAAGTCACTCAGCAGCTAGACTCAGAAAGGTACAGGTGATCAGGTTTGTATGACCAGCAGCTGTGTGCAGTAATGCCATGGGGTCTGTTCAACCCTTTGTTTTTTTTGGCATATTTCAGTGTTTGAATTTGAATGGTAAGGGCCCTGATTAATCAAACAAAGTTGATGCAAAAATTGACAGCATGATTAATGGAGTGAGGAGAAAATTGCTGGCTGCAGAAATCCAACAAGTGTGGCAAATGGAATTCACTTGGCAGAATTGTGAAGTTGTGTATCAGAGGGGAAAACTGGAATGTGCAATGCATGGTAGGCTGCTGAGAAGCATGGAGGAATATCAAGGTCTTGAAATGCATATCCAGAGATATCTGAACCCAGAAAAAAGTGTTTTTTTAAAAAATATACAGAACATTGGCTTTTTTTGGCTGAACTATAGAATGGGGACACTATGACAGAAATGTACAAAGTACTGTTGGACTGCAGTCTCAGGGTAATGAATGGGTTCCAAAAGTCAATTTTGCTGATAAGTCAGAAAATACATTAAAAAGTCACACGATTTGTATTCATACCTCTTCAGTATTGTGATGAATAGCATCAAAAGTGAAGAGCAGTTACCAAAAGTGGAGAGAGGGAAGAAACGTGTGCCATTCATAGTAATGAGACATGTACGCATGTGGACTTCTGCAGTTAATATTATTGTGGGAGCTCATTTGTAAGCACGGGTGTCCACAAGACGGGCACTGAGAACACAGTAACGTCCCGTAACATGTAAAATCTGATCATTGTGTGGCAGTGAGCAATCAGAGACAGGATCAGAGCTGATCAGCAAACAATTACAGCTCGGGAGTCATGGGTGGACAATACGCAGGGGACAGTGAAAGAACCATCTGGAAGGGATGAAGGGTGGAAGGGAAGAATGAGGGGGAAACTGAAGGAGATAACAGATCAAAGTGGGATGTTGTGAGGAAATGTGGCTAAAGAAATGGATGTGGCTAAGATTACATACTGTATATGTGAGTCAGACTCTATCCACAGACCCAAATGGATCCATACAACCAGGTTCCCACTCCATGGCTCTGGCCACACACTTAACCACACCAGTCACCAGCACTCCTGAAGTTTTAGAAACTGCTCCGAGGGCCACCATAACATGAGCAACTAGGATTAGTTTCATGAGAATGGCAAGGTGATCTAAAGCTAACTGACTGTAAACCAGAATCATTCCTGAATTGGATCTTCCACCTTCCCTCAAGAATAGAAAAGGCTCTTGAAGCACCTGACAGTAGAGATTCATCAGAAAACTGAGGACCTAAAGAAGAGAAGGTGGATGGACAGTGTGCAGGAGGCTCACAGCTGCACTGAGAACTGTGACAGGTTGCTTCTACAGCACTGTAGATGCAGCTACAATCCAAACATATGAAGCCTGACCACACAGAGGACCACAGACAGCGGTGAACTCATCAGGCTCTGGGACAAAAAGCCCCCACTATAAAGGCACACTGCACAGACACACTCAGCTCAGCGAGTACCCCGTCTCAATCTCACAGCAGCTTAATTGGACCAGCTTTTAATGCCACAACTGATGGACAAGAATTTGAGATTGCTACATCCCAACTCAAAAACTTGTTGAAATCGTAAAGTTGTGCAATGTAGAACAACCTGCAAATGCACAGCTTTACTGTACACATCTGGGAAGGAAGATATTCTGAGGGGGCTTGGAGTTGCTATAATCATAATCATCTTCGAGAAACAGTCTAACTGAGCTGATTCTAGAGAGATTTTCCCAGTAATTCCCACAGGGGAGGTCTCCTTCAACTATCTTTTCCCAGTGGCTGAGAAACTATTCCCCCATTTGTGGAGTGTGAATATCATCCATCATGGGGCATAGTAGACACGGTTCGCACCATACATCAACCTCAACTCTACTATCAAAGAGGCTGCAACATTGTCCCAAAGTTTTAATCAATTCTTCTTGCTGTTCATCAAACTTCCCACAGAAACAGAGCTAATCTTCAGAACTAATGGGGAGGTGTTGAATCCACAATGATGACACTCCAGAATGTAAGTGACTGGAATTTCTGCAGTCAGGTTGGAATATGCAGATGACACGTACTTGCAAATGTTCTGAGGACATACTCAGTGATGTCATCAATACCTTCACCGTGGATGGGCCTTGCATGGAAAACGCATAAGATGAAAGCTCTCTACCGAACAGAACCAGACTACATCACATTCCCCAATGCAAAGATGCACATCAAAACCATGGAAAAGTAAATAAGGCCCTTAGGGTCTTGGGAACCATTTCACAGCACAGGCAGGCACTAACGATAAAATTCACTACAGCCTTCAAAATCCCAACATAGCCTTTGATATTTTAGAAGAAATGAGTATCTGGAAATCAATATTTCAGATTTGGCACAGAACTCAGGCAGCAGTGTATGTTTGCACCCTTCTGTGACCTGGACTACTTATAGCAAGGAACCTCAAGGCACTGGAAAATACCACAAAATCCTCCAAGTTAATTGGAAAGATAAGAAAACTGATGCTGGTTCCTGTACAAGACCAATATGCCCAGCACTGAGGTTCTGGTTGCACTTTTAGCCTTGTTGCATGTCCCACACTAGACCAAAGCAGACCAAATCTCTGTTTCAAGTTCTAACTGGGAAGAGATTATTCTGGAGGCAGTGAAATATTCAAAAATGTGCTCAAACCTCTTTGAAAAAATGCAATATATACACGAATAATTGGAAATTTGATGCTCTTGACTGCTAAAAGTGAAGGAGCACTTGATATTGAATACCTGAATCATATCAGAATCAGTTTTATTATGTGATCTGAAATTTGCTAACTTAGCAGCAGCAGTTCAATGCAATACATAATATAAAAGAGAAAAAATGAAATAAAAAAATAATAAATAAGTAAATCAATTACGTATATTGAATAGATTTTAAAAAGTGCAAAAAAATCAGAAATACTATATATTAAAAAAAAGTGAGGTAGTGTCCATGGGTTCAATGTCCATTTAGGAATCGGATGGCAGCGAGGAAGAAGCTGTTCCTGAATCACTGAGTGTGTGCCTTCAGGCTTCTGTATCTCCTACCTGATGGTAACAGTGAGAAAAGGGCATGCCCTGGGTGCTGGAAGTCCTTAATAATGGACGCTGCCTTTCTGAGACACCACTCGCTGAAGATGTCATTCATTGAGCACTGTCTTCTGGTAAGAAAGCAATGTACTCCATTGCAGTGGCATCTTTGGGTGCAAACAAATGCGTAATTGTTCATCCTTGGTGTCGTTTTTCCGATTGCAAGACACTGCTGGGTATTAGGGACATCAAGTGCTGCAGGTCAGTCCCAATGGCAAGTTGCTTGATGACAGTGGAACTGGACTTGTTGCATATCGCATTGCCACCTGCTACAGCCACCCAAGGAGGAAGGCATCAGATTCAGTGTGTAGTCCAACAGATCGAGCAAATGATTTTCTTGGACATATTTCTTGTGATTGCAAGACCCTGGAACATCTAGGCAGCAAAGATACATATGTCAGGATGTTCTTTATCAACTGCAGCTCAGCATTCAATACCATCATCCCCTCAAAACTAGTCAGTAAGCTTCAATACATTGGCCTCAATACCTCCTTGTGGTATAGGATCCTCTATTTCCTCACCAGTCAGTCTGGATTGGCAACAACCTCGCCTTCATAGTCTCCATCAGCACAGGTGCTCCACAAGGCTGTGTGCTTAGCCCCCTGCTCTGCTCGATTTACACCTATGATTGTGTGGCTAAGCACAGGTCCAAATCCAGGTTCAAGTTTGCTGACGACACCACTGTCAAAGGCTGAATCAAAGATGGTGACAAATCAGCGTGTAGGAGGGAGATTGAAAACCTGGATGAGTGGTGCCATAACAGCAACCTCTTGCTCAATGTCAGCAAGACCAAAGAGCTCAATATTGACTTCAGGAGTTAAAAACAAAGTCCATGAGCCAGTCCTCATCGGAGACGGACAGGATCAGCAACTTTAAATTCCTTGTTGTTATTATTTCAGAAGGCCTGTCCTGTCCTGGGCCCAGCACCAAGTGTAGTTACCAAGGAAGCAATGTAATTTAGCCTCTACTTCCTTACGAGTTTGCAAAGATTTGGCATGACGTCTAAAACTTTGATGAACTTCAAAAGATATGTAGTGGAGAGTATATTGACTGGCTGCATCACAGCCTGGTATGGAAACACTGATACCCTTGAATGGAAAATCCTACAAAAGGTACTGGATACGGTCTAGTCCATCATGGGTAGAGCCCTCCCCACCATTGAGCACATCCACATGGAACGCTGCAGGAAATCAGCATTCGTTATCAGGGACCCCCACCACGCAGGACATGCTCTCTTTTCACTGCTGCCATCAGGAAGAAGGTACAGGAGCCTCAGGACTCACGCCACCAAGTTCGGAAATAGTTATTTCCCCTCAACCATCAGGCTCTTAAACTAAAGTGGAAAAATTCACTGAATTGCAGTTTATCATTGAAATTTTCTCACAGCCTATGGACTCACTGTCAAGGACCCTTCACCTCATGTTTTCAATATTTATTGCTTATTTGTTTGTTATTATTATTTATGTTTGTATTGGCACAGCATGTTGTCTTTTGCACGCTGGTTGTACACTAAAGCTGGTGCAGTCTTTTGTCAGTTCTATCATGGTTATTGTTCTGTTGTCGATTTATTGGGGATGTCTACAAGAAAATGAAACTCAGGATTGTATATGTATCTACTGTGATAATACATTTACTTTGAACTGTGGACATTGGTCATGTAGAATACTGCAAGCCCTTTTGACTGGTTCATTGGTGCGACCGACAGCAGAGATCCTGTTGGTCCTTGCTGAGCTGGGTCTGGCCCCTCCTGTCAGTGCTACTCTCCACTGTTTGCTCCGTGAAAGACAGGCTTGGTTGTGCTCGTAAGCAGCTGCACCAGTGCGTTGTGAGGACTGCTGGGCGCTTGTTCTGGCAGAACACATAATCTCAAAATCTACTCACCCGTCTTCCCTATTAACCATCACCTGTCTCATCTGTACAAGAGTTAGCATTTTGCAGAGAGATCTCCTTAAGCACCTCATACCTCACATGGCAGGAATAGGAATAAATCATCTGCACAGAAGTGTTGTCAAATGCATTTGAGTGTGCATGTACGTTAAATCTCTGTGCAAAGCTTGGACTCCAATCACTCTAGAGCTCCTTGCTCCTGGACCGGGTCCCTGTTCTCATTAAGGCAGTTGGATAGCTGATGTTTGGTTCAAGCAGAGGTATCTTCCACTCCTCAGACCTGGACTGCAGACCCAAGTGACTGCCTAATATGAAACAAATGATCCATTTTCTAAAACATTGAACAAATAAGGGTTTGTTTATACACACATTCTTTCTCTCACTCTCCTTTTTCTCCCTCTGTCCCTCTGACTATACCCCTTGTCCATCCTCTGGGTTTCCCCCCCTCCCGCTTGTCTTTCTCCCCGGACCTCCTGTCCCATGATCCTCTCATATCCACTTTGCCAATCACCTGTCCAGCTCTTGGCTCCATCCCTCCCCTTCCTGTCTTCTCCTATCATTTTTGATCTCCCCCTCCCCCTCCCACTTTCAAATCTCTTACTAACTCTTCCTTCAGTTAGCCCTGACGAAGGGTCTCGGCCTGAAACGTCGACTGTACCTCTTCCTAGAGATGCTGCCTGGCCTGCTGCCTTCACCAGCAACTTTGATGTGTGTTGCTTGAATTTCCAGCACCTGCAGAATTCCTGTTGTTTGGTTAATGCCTTGTTTTTCCAGTAATTAAGAGAATTTTAGAAAATATGATACATATCCACCACCAAAACATATACCATTATTATAAATAAATGGTTCTCATTATTCAATAGTTCCGTTTATTATCAGAGAATGTATACAATATACAAACTGAAATCCTTACTCTCTGCAGACATCCTCAAAACAGATGAAAAACCCCAAAGAATGAATAACAGAAACAAATGTAAGAACTCCAAAGCCCCCTGCCCCATTTCCATGCACTAGCGACATCAACCCTTCCCCCATTTATTCCAGCATAAAACATCAGCATTCCCACCACCCACCTCGCATACAACAGCAAAGACACCAAAGAGAGACCGTGATCTACAGTCCCTCAAAAACTAACTGTTCACTTCAACATTTTCAACATCCCACAGGCACCCTCTCTCACACTAACAGGACAGATATCACTCCTTCCACAGAGCATTGTTTTAAGAATAATAGTTCAACTTAATGATGCCTCAACTTGGTAATAGTAAGGTCGATTGTAGAAAGTGCAGAAGTGAGTTTAGAACTACTCTTATGACTTCCATACTGATTGATATGCAAATACTGTACATACTGAACTAATTAGATTGCTGTCTGTTAAGAGTATTTAATTTTGTAAACATCCAGTAATGTCTGTCAAAACTAATTAAGAGTTGCACACAATTAACATCATTAAAGTTTGAAGCCAAGACCAAAATCTATTCTGGTCGTTGTGGGGAGGAGATGGTCCCCAGAAAGATAAACCACAAAAACCTAAACCTATATATTATAAATGGTCACTGTAAGTAATAATAGAACGAACAGTCCTTTGATCATTTTAAAGCTGAACTATACTGTAAATTCTAAAGATCATGCCCCTAAATTTTGATACAATCTGTGTAATGATTCTGTTTACAATTAAAAATTGCAGATCACCCATGGGTTGCTTTTCCTGCATCACTTAATTTCTTCAGTAAGCTAAAGTGACAATTAAACTAATGAGTTCCTATCATGTACCACATCCTTCGCGAGACTGATTCTATACTGACATAATAAAGTCTGTCAAATTGGCAGACTGTCTCTGAAAAATCAAAAGATAGTTTGAATAATTATGATAATAGTGTATTATTGGAAATTTTTTCCTCCACAACTCTCTCATTCTCATTCTCTCTCTCTCTGTTTCTCTGTGTCTCTATCTTTGTCTCTCTCTGATTCTCTGTGTCTCTGTCTCTGTGGGAACCATTGAAAAAAGGTACAGTCACAGATACCAATGTGTCCCCTTCCCTGTAATGCTAAAATATTTCGAGCACTACACTCCTAGTGGCCCTGCATTGGTTGATGTTGACCACAGATGTTGTATCCTCGCTGTCAGACTGTGGCTGATGAGCCCAATGTGAGAGTGGCAGTCTCTGTTGCAGAGGTCACATCTATGTGGTCTCTGCACTGCTGGAGATGTAGTGTTCCTTTCTATTGGGCTGTTTGTCTTCTACCACTCTCATGAATTTTTCCTCGCCAGACTTAAGGTGTTGTTTCATAGTGCTTCTCTAGTTGGTTCAGTCGTTGCAAGTTCATCCCAGGACTCAGTGCTAATATCCAGCACCTTCATGTCTTGCTTGCGGATATCCTTGTAACACAGTTGCAGGCAGCCAGTGGTTCTTTTGCCTGAAGCCAGCTCTCTGTCTTTTGGGATGTGACCATCCTGTACGTGGCAGACATGGCCCAGCCAGCGCAGCCTATGCTGCCGGAGCAGGGTATACATGATAGGGAGGCAGGCACGAGGGAGAAGCTCACCATTGCTCTCTCGTTCTCTCTCTCTCTCTCTCTCTCTCTCTATATCTCTCTCTCTCCAGGAGATGCCCAGGATGTGACAAGGACTCCTTATATGGAAGGTGTTGAACCTTCTTTCCAGCTTAGCAAATATTGTCAGTGTGCTGCTAAAACAAACATTATACACTACCATTTTTGTTTTGACTGAGAGTTTAGAGTTTGGCCTGACTCGTGTGGTGAGGCAGGCTAGAACTGTTGCAGCTTTCCTGATTCACTTGTCGATTTCTGCATCCAAGGAGAAGTTGTCACTGATGATGGACCCCAGGTATATGAACTGATGAACAAAAATCAGTTTGTAGTTATCAATGGTAATGACTGGAGGTGCCTCCACGTCTTGTCCCTAGACATTTGTCTTTTTCATGCTGATGGACAGACCAAGTTCTTTGCTGGCCTGGGGCAAGCAAACCATCAAGCTCTGGAGGTGCAGCGGAGTGTGGGATGTGACTGCTGCATCATCAGCAACAGCACGTCTCTGATCATAGCCTCACACACTTTGGATTTGGCTCTTTGGCAGGCAAGGTTAAAAAGACATCTGATCTGTCGTGGAGGTAGATCCCCTTCGCTGCAGTGCCAAACGCGAGCCTCAGGAGAAGGGCAGAGAAGATCCCGAAGAATATTGGGGCAAGAACACAGCCTTGTTTAAAGCCACTGCTCGTGTCATTGGACTCCAAAGAGCTGCTGTTGTACTGCACAGTCCACTTCATGTTGTTGTGGAAGGATCTGATCATTCTCTGTAGTCTTGGCGGGCAGCCTACCTTAGACAGGATCCGAAAGAAACTATCTCTGCTGACCAAGTCAACTGCCGAGGTGAGATCAATAAATGCAACATAAGGAGTCTTTTTTTATGTTCTTTGCACTTTTCCTGGAGTTGGCGGAGCAAGAAAGTCATGTCCAGAGTTGACCTTCCAGCACGAAAGCCTCTCTGTGAGTCCAGGTAGACATGTTCAGCCAACAACTGTAGGCTGAGTAACGAGGCTCGGGCAAAGACTTTGCCAACAACAGTAAAGAGGGAGATGCCCCTGAAGCTGTTACAGTCGCTTCTCTCACCTTTGTTTCCTGTAGAGGGCAATGACCTCAATGCCCCTCATATCCTATGGCACAGCTCCTTCCTGCCAGCACCAACAGAGAACTTTAGTGCAGTGGGTGTAGTAGGGTAGTCATGCAGTGCTTGATCAGACTTGGGGAAATCCCATCATTGCCTGGTGTCTTTCCTGAGGCCAAGCTGCTGATAGCCTTGCTGATCTCCTCTAGGGTCAGCTCTGTATCCAGTTCTTCCATTATCAGCAGGCAATCAATGGTGCCCAGGGCTGAGATGGTAACTGTTCACTCTGGAGCTGAGGTCAGAGTTCACTCTGGAGCTGAGTTCATCCATCTCTCCATCTGTTTCCCCAACTTAGATTACTTCTCCATTGATGGATTTGAGGGGAGCCATCTTGTTCTGAGAGGGGCCAAGGGTTTTCTTGACGCCGTCATACATACCCCTGTCAGTGCTGTGGTCTGCGTGTCTTCACTGAGGTACACGTGAAGCTCACTGAGGTTCACATCCAGTACATGTTGGAGAAGCGCCTGGCAGCCTGCTGAACTTTACTTCTAACAGCGCTGAGGATATGTCGCTTCCTCTCAGTTGGTGAATGCCTAAGCTCAGCTGGGGCAGTACGTTTGGCGTCAATAACAGGCATCATCCCATCGGATTTAGCTTTGAACCAGCCATTTGTTTTCAAGGTCTTCTTCCCAAAAGTAACGAAGGCTGTGTTGTCGATGGTATTCTGCAGAAGTTCCAAATTCTCTGAGACAGAGTTTTCAGCCTACTGGGTGTTCAGTTCTTTGTAGAAGGCTTAGCAAACTGTGCCAGCAGGTCTGGGTAAGACATCTCGCTGACATCAATGCGAGGGTTCCCTTCTTGCTTAGCACAATGGAATTTCTTTGACTGCAGTCTAATCTTGCAACGCACCAGCCAGTGATCTGTGTCACAGCTGGTGGTAGGAACATGTGAAAAGCATGCTGCTGAGGAAGGAACGCCTGACCAAAATCACGTTCAGCTGGTGGCAGTGTCTGGAGTGAAGGTGTCTCCAGGAAACCTTATGTTGAAACATCTCAAATCTAACATAGAAACAAGGGCAATACATTTTCAAGTCAGAATGATATATGACTTGGAGGGAGACTGTAAGTTCTTGAGAGCACCGCCACACGTGGATTCTTGTCCAAGCCACATACCATATTGCAATCCTTCAACATGACTGGATGCTAGTCTTGGAAATGACTTCAAAAATGTTTTTGTGTTGAATCTTCACTGGAAGGAGTTGGAGAGTTTAAGGAATTGACTCACTAGCACTTAGAGAGGAAATAGGGATGGGACATTTGATGCTAACGTCTATTATTAAGGACCTCCAGCACCCAGGGCAAGCCCTTTTCTCACTGTTACCATCAGGTAGGACGTACAGAAGCCTGAAGGCACACACTCAGTAGTTCAGGAACAGCTTCTTCCCTTCTGCCATCCGATTCCTAAATGGACATTGAATCTTTGGACACTCTTCATTTTTTTTTAAGTATACAGTATTTCTGTTTTTGCATGTTTTAAAAAAATCTATTCAATATACATAATTGACTTACTTGCTAATTTATTATTATTACTTTTTTCTTTGGAAGATTATGTTTGCATTGAACTGTTGCTGCTAAGTTAACAAATTTCACGTCACATGCTGGTGATAATAAACCTGATTCTGAACTTTAGTAATAGTGCTCAGAACTTTGAGAAAAAAATCCTGCTTTTATCATCTTTGGTTTAAGATAGCTGAAAGTCATCTTTGTCTTCTATATTCATGTGCTGTTGAGGATATGGATGGCCCTGTGACCTTCTGTTTGCTGTTTTCTCATTCTAGGCTAGCTGTATTATTCTATTTAGTTATTCCTTTTTCTATAAAGGTTCCCACCCTTTAGTATTTGGAAAAAAGTGATTTTCATTACACCCATTTTCATTATTTCACTTTTCAGACACCACACCATTTGGTTCTGAAACCGACCTGCAAAACTCTAATCATCATTTACAGTCTGTAAAGCAACACTAAGACCTCTTTGTGGTACGGTAGACTGACATTTTTTTTTGGTTCTAGTTGTGGCCTTTCTGGTATAACTTATGATTAAATTGTTCTCTTGTGGACGTTGTGTACCTTTTGCCACGTGTCTGTGATGCTGCTGCACACAAGTTTCTCATTGCACGTGTACCTGCGCATACGAGAATAAACTTGACCTTAATACCCATTGTATCTTCAAATAACATTACAGTGTATTACAACACTGATTAAACAACACTTCATTTAAGCTAATTTTAACATCATCTCAGTTGATGCTTTAATAGGTCCAAGTTGCAAACTTACATGCAAGTGATAACATTGCTTTTCTGATTTGAATCAGCCATTACATATGTACGATAGACAAAGAATAAACCACAAGCAAAATTGTTGATTATTCTCCAGACCACATTCATTAAATTCAGGCAATCTTATGAAAACATCGGTCTTAACAAATTATGCTCCATTGCAGCTATAATAAATTCCTCCAGAAAGATCACTCATTATTGCTACACACACGCATCAACATCTTTGGTAATAAGTCAGTACATGAATTTAAAAGATTTGAGATTTTAAAAATCAATCCCAGTTAAACTCATTTTCAAGGTATTGTACAATTAATTTGGTTGGACTATACATGTGTAATGGAAGCATAGACAGAAATTTATTATAACAAGTTGTACTAAATGTGTTATATTACATATTATGTGTCTCACCCTGCCTCTGAAATTCATTTCATTTGAAACCATTGGGGAAAGTCTATAGAAACAGAATGCAATGTGCAAACAATTCTACATTGCATGTTTGGTACTGTTAGCTGGCAATGAATTTCCAGGTGGTGATGTTATTTTAGTTTTGGCTTGCATTATTCTGTTTGTTGTATTGCACGCTATTTCTATAATCCTCATTGATATAGTATTTAACTTGAATGAGTAGAATCAATACACAACTTCAGAGTTGGTACAAAGCAGCCCGATCCTTTAACCAAAATAGGCAGTGTATGTACTCATCAGCCTGCAGTTGCTGATCTAGTCTGACTTCCAGTGAAACAAAGCCTCCATTTTAAAATTATAATCATTTCTTCCAAAGTTCTCCATCTCATCTCCAATCTCTTACTGGCCTACAACCTTGCAATGTCTCGGCACTCCACCAATTCTGGTCTCTTGATCATTCCCAAACTTAAAAGCACATAAGCTCCATTTTGGCGGCCAATCCTTCCATTTTCTAAGCTGCAGGTTTTAGAATTCCTTCCCAGGTCACACCTGAGGGCAACAGTGTGGTGGCAAAAGTACAATTTTATTTCATGTCCACTGTTACATTTACTTTAGCAGATAGATGCAAGGGGTGCAAAACAAAAAAGCTTTATTAACAATACAGTGTGCAGTTCTGGTCTTCAAATTAGAGTGACAGAATTCAGGCCAGAATGCATTGCAAATTCAATAAAATGATGAGTGAATACAAATATGTATCACTTGGACATTTGGAAGGGAGAACTAGAAATTCTCCAGCATGGGTAAAGAATAAGGGGTTGTGCAAGATCTCCTGGCAGGGAACCTCATTGTATGGCAAAGACTTGTACAACATTGCACAGAGGGTATGTTAGATGGGTGGTTTAGGAATAAAAGGATCCTGGGAACAAAATAACTACATCGAACTGGGCCTGCTGCTCTAGAGGATGGAAAGTACAAAGATTTCATGTTGTTTTTTTCAGTAAAGCAACATAATAGCTTTTGAAACTCAATGCTGTTAGTAATCCCCATCATAAACTTCATAATACTTTCAGTGCAGGTAAGTTTTAAAATGGCTGTTTCAAAAGCAAGAAGCCAACAACTAGCAAATGATTTACACTAAAAACAAGTCATTATCAAATACTGTAGAATCAAAATGAAGCATACAAGAACGAGACATTACTTAACTTCTACACTTTTGAACCCTCAAATATAGATTCTTCTTCACAAGCTATTAATCAACTAAATTTCCAGATGTGTTTATTCAGATTTACATCATGATCAATTCTACCATTCCATAACTTTCAGTTTTTAAACTCTAATAATCTTACTTTCTTGTTTGCTAATTGAAGACTTGAGAAGCAGCAAAACAAACTGAAGTTTTCATGAGCATGTTGTGCCAAGAGAGAAAAATGTTTACATTTTAAATCTACTGATAGTCCTTTATAAACTCCAAGGGCAGGAAAAGAATAAAGACTTTCAGTCTAGTAAAATCTGATAAAGATGAAACCCCACCTAGAAACTAATTTGCTCTAATACAATCTGATTACTAGTTACGTAGTTGTAATAACTGGCTTGATTTAACACCTGTGTTTTCCAGCTTGCTCTAGCTTCTGTTTAATTTCTCATTTTAAATCACACCTAATCACCTTAAACATATTGTCATTTGAACTCTTGAAATTAGAAATTGAAAAATAACCTAGATTCAATAATACATTGTGTTAGATATTTTACAGTTGTCAAATCCATAACGAGCAAAACTAGTGCCAGTACCCTACATGTTAAACTATTTTCATTCAGGGTTTAAAATTGGACATAGTGCAGCTACTTTTGGTGTTTTCCACAATATTATTTTAATCTATACTAATCTATTACACAAGACAGAATGTTGCTCTGATTCTTCTTGCCTTTTAGCCAATCAGGCAGCATTAGTAAAAGTGGAGCAAGAGGAAAACACTTCCTTGACAAGTGAAAAGATGAATCATAGCCATTTGTATGAACAAAGCTTTACTAAGAATGTAATTAAGTGAGATAAGAGATACCATCCATCCTTGGAGCTTCTCTGCCTTTAGTTCTTTGTAGTGCTTTTGGTTCCACTGGAATAGAGATGTAAGCTAAATCCTGTTTAATTACCAGTGATACTGATTTATCATGAACTAATAAAAGTGAAGAAAATCAATAAAGATGTCAAAATTTCTTATTTTAAGCTGTTTGCAGTGCAGAATTTTCATATGATTAATGTGCTGTTTTTATTTACTGATCTAAAATAGACATATCTGGGAGACAATGACTCTTACGATTGTGTTTCTGTTCAGCATATAAAAGTGTTGTATATTGTGCAGGTGATCACAATCACTGAGATCAATTAATTTGACAACAAAATTCTCTTATCTCCATTTGCTTAATTATCATTGTGTTTAAAGAAATGCATGCAATAGTTAATTGACACTAGCTGTAGGCCACAAACTCAGCAATATTTGGAGCCCAGGGGTCTGAAGGCCGTTGACTCAGAGTAGAAATCATTTATCAAACACAAAATCTAGGCTGATATTCTCTCACTGTGAATGTTGAACTTCCACAGGTGTGTTCCTTTGGGATAAAAAAATAAAAGCCTTAACTGTTCTTTCAAGTACAGTGTACATAAATCTTACTGCACCACTTGAAACAACATCTACCTTATGCCATGGCCAATAATGATTCCTCAACTGGACCTCACCAATAATCATTTACAATGAAATCAGGTTATGTCTGTACTGTTTATAACAGAGAATGTTACAGAATAGGGACAGTTCCTTAAGCCAAGCACATCGACTCTGATCATAATGCCAATCTAAACTAGGTCTATCTGTTTGCCCACGGTCTGTATCACTATGCCTGTCCATATCTAAATGCCTCTGAAATATTGCTAATGTATCTGTTTCTACCACCTCCCTTCACAGTCCATTCCAAGTACCTCAACTCTGTAAAAACTTTCTTACATATTTCCTTAAAACCTTTCCTCCTCCCATCTTAAATATGTGTCCCCTGGATTTTGATATTTCCATGCTGGGAAAAAAACTGACAATCTATCTATGCCTCTCAATTATATCAGGTCACCCCACAGTCTCCGATCCTCCAGAGGAAACAATCCAAGTTTGTCCCAGTTTTCCTTATAGCTGATAGATTTCAATTAGATAACGTCCTGCTGAAGCACTTCTGCATTGTTTCATAAAGCCTTCTTGTCCTTCCTATAGTTTGGTGATCAGAACTGAACACAATACTGCAAATTCAGCCTGAGGCATATTGAAAAAGAATACTCCACCATTTTCTTTTGACACCATGAATTATATTGAAAGCTATAGGATAAAATTAATTTTTGTTGTGTTTCTATATACCAATTGTGCCAAACTAAATAGCATTTGGATTGTTGATTTTAACTGCACAATAAAGTTAGGATTTTTGATATTTTTTCCATTTTACAAACCCATTAAAGTCTCTTAAACAATTTATCTAATTCATTACATCTAAGTTGTATTCAAACGATGAATAAATCAGAGTGTGCACATGGTCTCTCCCAAATCACACAATGCATATTTCCTCAGTAATAAGAGTACAGAACTAGATCAAACTGTGTATAATGGCATTCACCATCTCTCAGGGATTATGCAGATGGGTACTGACAGATACATAGTGTATTGCAATTCATTGAGTTTCAAATTTAGAAAGGAGAAATACTGACCTGTGAATACTTGCGCTTGATACTGAGCAATTAAATTGCTGCATCTTATTAAAGTCCACACCCTTTCAGATTTTGTACGTTGCTCTTTAAACACCTGCATTTATTTGCACATTTTAAACAGAGTATTTGGGATTCTCATATCCAGTTCTAATACCATTTTCTATTTCTTGTTTCAAGGCATACCTAAGTACATGCAATGGCAACTGCCACAAAATATGAAGCTATTTGCATATTGGTTGGATTGGTTGCTGTTTCTCCAAGGTTAGAACAACAAGACAAAGGTGCACAATTGCTTAACAGAGTGTTAGTATCAAAGCAAGTCTTTATGACTAGGCACAGAATTAACAATCCGCACTGGTCATAACCATCACATGTAATTAACCAGTAACTCACCTGTGATCAACAAACAATCTCTTTAAAGACTGTTTGAAAACATTCCCAGAGTAGACTGCTTCAGGTACAATAAACCAGGACTGCCGTTTGTTAACCTGACTCGCTGCACCTGCAACCAGCTGACTCTAGGATCCGCCTCCCAGCCCAGGAGGGAAAAGACACTGGTTGCCCACTTGCAGGGTGGGGCTGCAAGCTGTTGACGCCAAATTCCCCACACGTCTATCAGTACATTACGTGAGAGCTCAGAAAAGCCATCTGTATTTTTCTTGCGTTCAAATCAGACATCGTGAACTTAACAGCAAATAAGGGAACAGCTTCAAGTATCTGCTCCAAGCCTTCTTACAGAAATGTGACATTCCCACTATCTCTTAGGAATCTCTGGCCCTTGACAACTCAGTGAAGCAGCAGCCTTAGAGATGGTGTTGGGGATCTTGAGGCCATGCCTTGCTAGTTCACAGAAGCCCTACACTTGGAGGAAAAGGTGCAGGCCATTTCACAAGCCATTGCTCATGCCTGTCCCATTACCTAGCTCTGTACCATCTGTGGAAGTGTCCTCAGTTCCCACATTAGACTTATCCATCATAAAATTGCTGTGAAAGTAAGACATTCTCAGCCCCAATGGACTCAACGTATCCCTTCATGGGAAAGGGGAGATAAAAGAATAAAAGGAGCGGCTGAGGACTTTGAATATGCTGGCTGCTTTACTGAAGCACTGAGAGCTATTGACAGAGTCCATAGAGGGGAGACTGTTGTCTGTGATGTGCTGAGCTGTGGCCACAACAGTTTCTTGTGGTCATGTTTAGGGCAGTTGCTGTACCAGGCTATTATGCATCCAAATAAAATGCTTTCTGGGTGCATTGATAAAAAGTGGTGACTTTAATCTCCTGAGGAAGCAAGGGCATCAGTGAACTTTCCTGGCAGTGACATCAACATGGCTGGCTGTTGGTGAAGTTCACTCCTGTGAATTTGAAGCTCTTGGCCGTCTCAGCCTCCATTCTGTGGATCTGGACAGGAACTTGTGCACCACTCCCCTTCCTGAAGTCAATGACCAGCTCTTTAGTTTTGCTGACAATGAAGGAAAGATTGTTGCCATGACACCGTGTCACTAAGCTCTCTATCACTTTCCTGTATAATTGGAGATACAAACTGGTGAAAGGGAGAGTTTATCTTTAATTATTAGTTCTTAACATGAGCAAGAGACTCTGTTGCTTGTTCGCAGCTGTCAATATCCTGCTTCACTAAAGTCTTCGGGATTTAATACTGGGATGTGAGTCCCAAGAAGGAGCAAAACTCTCGTAATTGCTGAATGCTAGTAACTAAAAGAAACTTCTTTAACTTTATTTTTATTTTTCAGAAATGAATTGCTTTGCCCTAAACTCCAATTTGTGAACTCAATTGGGCACACAGTTGAAGCTGTAAAGATCGCATGGATGAACTACAACAATTGTTCATCCCAGTTTGACAAAAGAATAAATCAAGGAAGGTAGTGCACCCATGGTTGACAAGGGAAATTAGGGATAGTATCAATGCCAAAGAAGAAGCATACAAATTAGCCAGAGAAAGTGGCTCACCTGAGGACTGGGAGAAATTCAGAGTCCAGCAGAGGAGGACAAAGGGCTTAATTAGGAAGGGAAAAAAAGATTATGAGAGAAAGCTGGCAGGGAACGTAAAAACTGACTGTAAAAGCTTTTATAGATATGTGAAAAGAAAAAGATTGGTTAAGATAAATGTAGGTCCCTTACAGACAGAAACAGGTGAATTGATTATGGGGAGCAAGGACATGGCAGACCAATTGAATAACTACTTTGGTTCTGTCTTCACTAAGGAGGACATAAATAATCTTCCGGAAATAGTAGGGGACAGAGAGTCCAGTGAGATGGAGGAACTGAAGGAAATACATGTTAGTAGGGAAGTGGTGTTAGGTAAATTGAAGGGATTAAAGGCAGATAAATCCCCAGGGCCAGATGGTCTGTATCGCAGAGTGCTTAAGGAAGCAGCCCAAGAATAGTGGATGCATTAATGATAATTTTTCAAAACTCTTTAGATTCTGGACTAGTTCCTGAGGATTGGAGAGTGGCTAATGTAACCCCACTTTTTAAAAAAGGAGGGAGAGAGAAACCGGGGGATTATAGACCGGTTAGCCTAACATCGGTGGTGGGGAAAATGCTAGAGTCAGTTATCAAAGATGTGATAACAGCACATCTGGAAAGCGGTAAAATCATCGGACAAAGCCAGCATGGATTTGTGAAAGGAAAATCATGTCTGACGAATCTCATAGAATTTTTTGAGGATGTAACTAGTAGAGTGGATAGGGGAGAACCAGTGGATGTGGTATATCTGGATTTTCAAAAGGCTTTTGACAAGGTCCCACACAGGAGATTAGTGTGCAAACTTAAAGCACACGATATTGGGGGTAAGGTATTGATGTGGATAGAGAATTGGTTGGCAGATAGGAAGCAAAGAGTGGGAATAAATGGGACCTTTTCAGAATGGCAGGCAGTGACTAGTGGGGTAGCGCAAGGCTCAGTGCTGGGACCCCAGTTGTTTACAATATATATTAATGACTTAGATGAGGGAATTAAATGCAGCATCTCCAAGTTTGCGGATGACACGAAGCTGGGCGGCAGTGTTAACTGTGAGGAGGATGCTAAGAGGATGCAGGGTGACTTGGATAGGTAAGGTGAGTGGGCAAATTCATGGCAGATGCAATTTAATGTGGATAAATGTGAGGTTATCCACTTTGGTGGCAAAAATAGGAAAACAGATTATTATCTGAATGGTGGCCGATTAGGAAAAGGGGAGGTGCAACGAGACCTGGGTGTCATTATACAACTAGTCATTGAAAGTGGGCATGCAGGTACAGCAGGCGGTGAAAAAGGTGAATGGTATGCTGGCATTCATAGCAAGAGGATTCGAGTACAGGAGCAGGGAGGTACTACTGCTGTTGTACAAGGCCTTGGTGAGACCACACCTGGAGTATTGTGTGTAGTTTTGGTTCCCTAATCTGAGGAAAGACATCCTTGCTATAGAGGGAGTACAAAGAAGGTTCACCAGATTGATTCCTAGGATGGCAGGACTTTCATATGATGAAAGACTGGATTGACTAGGCTTATACTGGTTGGAATTTAGAAGATTGAGGGGGGATCTTATTGAAACATATAAAATCCTAAAGGGATTGGACAGGCTAAATGCAGGAACATTGTTCCTGATGTTGGGGAAGTCCAGAATGAGGGGTCACAGTCTGAGGATAAAGGGGAAGCCTTTTAGGACCGAGATTAGGAAAAACTTCTTCACACAGAGAGTGGTGAATCTGTGGAATTCTCTGCCACAGGAAACAGTTGAGGCCAGTTCATTGGCTATATTTAAGAGGGAGTTAGATATGGCCCTTGTGGTTAAAGGGACCAGGGGGTATGGGGGGAAGGCTGGTACAGGGTTCTGAGTTGATGATCAGCCATGATCATACTGAATGGCAGTGCAGGCTCGAAGGGCCGAATGGCCTACTCCTGCACCTATTTTCTATGTTTCTATGCTTCTAGCATTTGTGTTAAAGTGCTTGCACCGAGGTGCACCTAATTAAAATGTGGTTGCATCCAACTTTAAAACTATAGGCAACATTACAAAAACTTGATAGTTAATTAATTCCATCAGAAAATACAAGAGACACACCTACTTGCAATCAGGAAGCCCAGATTAAGTGAACCAGACATAGGAATACATTTCAGCAGTTTGCATTCTGCAGCATACAATAAGAAGTAATTGCTCTGTGGTAAAGATGCCATTGTGTGAAGTTTAACATGCATGTTAAGAGCCAGCAAATGCAGTATCCTGAAGCTTCAGAACTATGAAGAAGAAAGATTTGAAAAAGTTAAATGTTATTGTAAAAGATTATTAGCTGTGAGTTATACACATCCAGCAGGATGTGAACTCCCCATTTGACAAACTCTTCTTGACTGTTGTTATTGAGATTGTGCTTGTGCTCAAGTTTCACTTGTGGGACTTGAATCACAACTTTCTGACTCAGGGGTGAGAATATTATTCACCGATTCATCAGCAAAGTTCAATTAGCCATTGCATTACCAGCAAACAACAAAAGAAAATCCCTAAACAACAGGAATTCTGCAGATGCTGGAAATTCAAGCAACACACATCAAAGTTACTGGTGAACGCAGCAGGCCAGGCAGCATCTGTAGGAAGAGGTACAGTCGACGTTTCAGGCCGAGACCCTTCGTCAGGACTAACTGAAGGAAGAGTGAGTAAGGGATATGAAAGTTGGAGGGGGAGGGGGAGATCCAAAATGATAGAAGAAGACAGGAGGGGGAGGGATGGAGCCAAGAGCTGGACAGGTGATTGACAAAAGGGGATACGAGAGGATCATGGGACAGGAGGTCCGGGAAGAAAGACAAGGGGGGGGGGGACCCAGAGGATGGGCAAGAGGTATATTCAGAGGGACAGAGGGAGAAAAAGGAGAGTGAGAGAAAGAATGTGTGCATAAAAATAAGTAACAGATGGGATACGAGGGGGAGGTGGGGCCTAGCGGAAGTTAGAGAAGTCGATGTTCATGCCATCAGGTTGGAGGCTACCCAGACGGAATATAAGGTGTTGTTCCTCCAACCTGAGTGTGGCTTCATCTTTACAGTAGAGGAGGCCGTGGATAGACATGTCAGAATGGGAATGGGATGTGGAATTAAAATGTGTGGCCACTGGGAGATCCTGCTTTCTCTGGCGGACAGAGCGTAGATGTTCAGCAAAGCGGTCTCCCAGTCTGCGTCGGGTCTCGCCAATATATAAAAGGCCACATCGGGAGCACCGGACGCAGTATATCCCCCCAGTCGAGTCACAGGTGAAGTGTTGCCTCACCTGGAAGGACTGTTTGGGGCCCTGAATGGTGGTAAGGGAGGAAGTGTAAGGGCATGTGTAGCACTTGTTCCGCTTACATGGATAAGTGCCAGGAGGGAGATCAGTGGGGAGGGATGGGGGGGACGAATGGACAAGGGAGTTGTGTAGGGAGCGATCCCTGCGGAATGCAGAAAGAGGGGGGGAGGGAAAGATGTGCTTAGTGGTGGGATCCCGTTGGAGGTGGCGGAAGTTACGGAGAATAATATGTTGGACCCGGAGGCTGGTGGGGTGGTAGGTGAGGACCAGGGGAACCCTATTCCTAGTGGGGTGGCGGGAGGATGGAGTGAGAGCAGATGTACGTGAAATGGGGGAGATGCGTTTAAGAGCAGAGTTGATAGTGGAGGAAGGGAAGCCCCTTTCTTTAAAAAATGAAGACATCTCCCTCGTCCTAGAATGAAAAGCCTCATCCTGAGAGCAGATGCGGCGGAGACGGAGGAATTGCGAGAAGGGGATGGCGTTTTTGCAAGAGAC
The DNA here is from genome assembly GCF_030028105.1 of Mobula birostris. Lineage (NCBI taxonomy): Eukaryota > Metazoa > Chordata > Chondrichthyes > Myliobatiformes > Myliobatidae > Mobula > Mobula birostris. The sequence continues at coordinate 60,433,420 of NC_092372.1, read as the reverse complement.
AGGGTGAGAAGAGGAATAGTCCAGATAGCTGTGAGAGTCAGTAGGCTTATAGTAGACATCAGTGGATAAGCTGTCTCCAGAGACAGAGACAGAAAGATCTAGAAAGGGGAGGAAAGTGTCGGAAATGGACCAGGTAAACTTGAGGGCAGGGTGAAAGTTGGAGGCAAAGTTAATAAAGTCAACGAGTTCTGCATGCATGCAGGAAGCAGCGCCAATGCAGTCGTCGATGTAGCGAAGGAAAAGTGGGGGACAGATACCAGAATAGGCACGGAACATAGATTGTTCCACAAAGCCAACAAAAAGGCAGGCATAGCTAGGACCCATACGGGTGCCCATAGCTACACCTTTAGTTTGGAGGAAGTGGGAGGAGCCAAAGGAGAAATTATTACAAGTAAGGACTAATTCCACTAGACGGAGCAGAGTGGTGGTAGAGGGGAACTGATTAGGTCTGGAATCCAAAAAGAAGCGTAGAGCTTCGAGACCTTCCTGATGGGGGATGGAAGTATATAAGGACTGGACATCCATGGTGAAAATAAAGCGGTGAGGGCCAGGGAACTTAAAATCATCGAAAAGTTTAAGAGCGTGAGGAGTGTCACGAACATAGGTCGGAAGGGATTGAACAAGGGGTGATAAAACAGTGTCGAGGTATGCAGAAATGAGTTTGGTGGGGCAGGAGCAAGCTGAGACAATAGGTCGACCAGGACAGGCAGGTTTGTGGATCTTGGGTAGGAGGTAGAAACGGGAAGTGCGGGGAGTGGGAACTATAAGGTTGGTAGCAGTGGATGGGAGATCCCCTGAGCGGATAAAGTCGGTGATGGTGTGGGAGACAATGGCCTGGTGCTCCTTAGTGGGGTCACGATCGAGGGGTAAATAAGAGGAGGTACCCGCGAGTTGTCGCTGTGCCTCGGCAAGGTAGAGGTCAGTACGCCAGACTACAACAGCACCCCTCTTATCGGCGGGTTTAATAATAAGGTTAGGATTAGTGCGGAGGGAGTGGAGAGCAGAGCGTTCGGAAGGAGCGAGGTTGGAATGGGGACAAGGTGTGGTGAAGTCGAGACGGTTGATGTCCCGTCAGCAATTAGCGATAAAGAGATTCAGAGCAGGCAGAAGACCAGAGCGGGGTGTCCATGAAGAAGAGGAGGGTTGAAGACGGGAGAAGGGGTTATCGGTGGGGGTGGAGGAGTCCTTGCCGAAGAAGTAGGCTCGGAGACGGAGACGGCGGAAGAAAAGTTCCCCATCGTGGCGAACACGGAACTCGCTGAGGTGTGGGCGAAGGGGGACAAACGTGAGGCCCTTACTGAGGACAGAGCGTTCTGCCTCCGACAGTTGAAGGTCGGAGGGGATGGTAAAGACCCGGCACGGATGAGAGCTGGGATCAGAGGCGGGAGGGGGGAGGCTGGGGGTGTCAGTGGAGAGGGGAGGGTTGGGGTGAGAGGAAGATGGAGCCTCTGAGGACCCAGGAGCTGACGATGGGATCTGAAGGAGACGAGATTGCAGGGTATTGGTGGGGGAAGGGGAGATGGGAGTCACAACAGCAGCACATAAAGCAACACACATCAAAGTTGCTGGTGAACGCAGCAGGCCAGGCAGCATCTCTAGGAAGAGGTATAGTCAACGTTTCAGGCCGAGACCCTTCGTCAGGACTAACTGAAGGAAGAGTGAGTAAGGGATTTGAAAGTTGGAGGGGGAGGGGGAGATCCAAAATGATAGGAGAAGACAGGAGGGGGAGGGATGGAGCCAAGAGCTGGACAGGTGATTGGCAAAAGGGGATACGAGAGGATCATGGGACAGGAGGTCCGGGAAGAAAGACAAGGGGGGGGGACCCAGAGGATGGGCAAGAGGTATATTCAGAGGGACAGGGGGAGAAAAAGGAGAGTGAGAGAAAGAATGTGTGCATAAAAATAAGTAACAGATGGGGTACGAGGGGGAGGTGGGGCCTAGCGGAAGTTAGAGAAGTCGATGTTCATGCCATCAGGTTGGAGGCTACCCAGACGGAATATAAGGTGTTGTTCCTCCAACCTGAGTGTGGCTTCATCTTTACAGTAGAGGAGGCCGTGGATAGACATGTCAGAATGGGAATGGGATGTGGAATTAAAATGTGTGGCCACTGGGAGATCCTGCTTTCTCTGGCAGACAGAGCGTAGATGTTCAGCAAAGCGGTCTCCCAGTCTGCGTCGGGTCTCGCCAATATATAAAAGGCCACATCGGGAGCACCGGACGCAGTATATCACCCCAGTCGACTCACAGGTGAAGTGTTGCCTCACCTGGAAGGACTGTTTGGGGCCCTGAATGGTGGTAAGGGAGGAAGTGTAAGGGCATGTGTAGCACTTGTTCCGCTTACACGGATAAGTGCCAGGAGGGAGATCAGTGGGGAGGGATGGGGGGGACGAATGGACAAGGGAGTTGTGTAGGGAGCGATCCCTGCGGAATGCAGAGGGGGGGGGGGAGGGAAAGATGTGCTTAGTGGTGGGATCCCGTTGGAGGTGGCAGAAGTTACGGAGAATAATATGTTGGACCCGGAGGCTGGTGGGGTGGTAGGTGAGGACCAGGGTGCATATATATATATGTATATATGAGAGCAGCACATAAAGACCCGGCCTGGAGTTCAAGGCTGGAGTACCAGTTGGTGGTTGCGCAATCGCTGTGAAGGTGTCCATGGTCGTTGCTGGAGTCCGGGTTTTGAATATGTCCTGGGGTGTTGGAGCCGCCGAGATCAGTGGCAGGGGCCGCAATCTGAGAAAGAAAATCCCTGAATGGAAAGAGTAAACTTGGCTAAAGATTCTACTCAGGACTATGCTCATTATGCAAGACACCAGTTGAATCAGTTTATTCATCGTAGTCCTGGTCAAGTACATCTAATATTTCAATGCTCCAGTTTTGTCGCATTGAAATGTTTGCAGGACCCTTGACTGGATAGGTGTTAAGAACTGTTACCCTGCTATTCAAAGCATTAATCCTTAAATCTGTATTTCATGACTGAATAATGAAGACAGAGATGTTTGCTTCATTATGAGTGCATTATAGGAGCTGACAAGAAACTCAACATCCACTTTTTAAAATTCTGTGCTGATGTCACAATCTAGCTGGAAATTCTAGAGTAAAAGGCCCTTCTCTGAAGGTCATAGAATCAAATATGCTCTTCTGTGCTTTAACACAGTGGTCCCCAACCACTAGGCCACAGACCAGTACCGGGCCGCAAAGCATGTGCTAACAGACCTCGAGGAAACGATATGAGTCAGCTGCACCTTTCCTCATTCCCTGTCACGCACTGTTGGACTTGAACATAGGGTTGCCAACTGTCCCGTATTTGCCGGGACATCCTGTATATCAGGCTAAATTGGTTTGTTCCATACGGGACTGCCCTTGCTCTGTATTTACCCCGCTAAGGTAGAGCGTTCCTATGAAACCTTTCATGCTGAAATGGCGTAAAGCGGAGAAGCAATTACCATTAATTTATATGGGAAAAATTTTTGAGCGTGCGCAGACCCAAAAAATAACCTGTCAAATCATACCAAATAACACATAAAACCGAAAATAACACTAACATACAGTAAAAGCAGGAATTATATGATAAATACACAGCCTATATAAAGTAGAAATAATGTATGTACAGAGTAGTCGGGAAGATTAAGCCAAAACCGATTTGTGGAAAAAAAATCGGCATGTACACGTATGCGTACGTCACGCATGCGCACACAGGTGCCCGCGCAAAGGCTTCATGGTCATGGTAGTCTTTCCTGGAGTGAAAAAAAGTGTCCTGGGATTTGACTGCTACTTTTGTCCCTTATTTGGGAGTGAGAAAGTTGGCAACCCTAACTGTAAAAGACATGTTGAGGTGAGTTTAACCCTGCTTGAACACCCCTGCCCCCGGTCGGCCGGTCCGCAAGAATATTGTCAATATTAAACCGGTCCGCAGTGCAAAAAAGGTTGGGGACCCCTGGTCTAACAGTTCTATCACCCTAAGCAGTCCTGCCGAAGGGTCTTGGCCTGAAACTTTGACTGTACTTTTTTCCATAGGTGCTGCCTTGCTTGCTGAATTCCTCCAGTGTGTTGCTTGGATTTCCAACATCTGCAGATTTCCTCTCACTTGTGACCCTAAGAATTGTGCTTAGGGTCATGATTGGCCCAGTTGAACCTCACCTCACCAATTCATCTCTTAGTTCCCCATCAAAAATGGGAGAACAATTGCAATTATTGCAGAAATGAGCCCCTACAGCAAAGAATTGTTCTTTTTTACCTCACTGTCAATGGCTTTCATGTATTCAGAATTCTCAGTGATGCATTTATAACATATTTCATATGCTATAGTCATTATGAACAGTTGTTGTTGTTCCAAACCTTAGCAACTTCGGAATTGGATAATGTGACGGTCTTCTGGGTTATCACAACAAAGTTTCACATCTGTTGAGACAGTCTACCTCTACGGAGAAAGCTATTGTAAGGTTCTTGGGACATGGTACAGGAATTTTGTCCTAAAATGTATCGATTTTCTAATGAAATGAAATGACTTATTGACTATATTCGACAGAGCGAGAGAGAGAGAGAGAGAAATAAAAGGAAAAAAAGAGAGAAAGACAGATAGATAGATCACTATGAATTGATGTCATGGTCTGGTCCGTGAAGTCCGCATTTCAGTTCACGGTCTGGTCCATCGATCCATATTCCCGGTTTTCCAGTTTTCCATTTTTCTGTTGGGTGCTCTAATTAAGGCACATGATTCCCATTTGGGCAGACACATAAATACCTCCGGAGACCAGGGCATGGCTGCTGGATTGTTCCTGTCCAAACCCCCTGTCTGAATCCCTTCTCTGCTCCTTCCTCCTGAAGCCTTGCCCTGTATGCAGTGTCTGAAGCCTTGCCTTGCCTATAACCCTTGCCTGCAACCTTTGTCTGCACTGCTGTCAAGTTCAACTGCTGGAGCAAGATAAGGAACTGTCTATTGTTGTTTTGATTTGTCTCTGTGTCCATGCCTTTGCTAGGTAGGTCTGGCTGTTTGCTGCTAACTAGTGTTGGGAACTGTCTCTGTGTCCATGCCTTTGCTAGGTAGGTCTGGTTGTTTGCTGCTACCTAGTGGTAGGAACTGTCTTGTTGTGTTCAGCATTCTGTGTATGAGTCCTGGCCCTACGACCTGTTCCCTGGGAGGGGTACTGGCTCTGTGTTCTATGTTCCTGTCCTCCCTTGACCAAGGCTCTGCATTCCTGCCTCTCCCTTGACCAAGGCTCTGCATTCCTATCCATGTGCCTTGCCTAGCCCAGTGCTGGGGTTCCCTTGTCCTGTCCAAGCCACGTCCAAGAACCTCGTCCTGTCCAAGTCATGGCTTTGTGTTCTCGTCTTATCCATGTGCCTCATCCTGTGCAGGAGTTCCACGTCCTGTTCTGTAGCCACGTCCTGTCCTTGCCAAGTTCCTAGTCCCGAGTCCTAGCCTAGACCCGGGTTCTGGTTCTGAGACAAGACCCAGGTTCTGAGTCCCAACCAAGACCCACATTCTGGGTCCTTGTCCAGGCTCTGGTTCCGGTGTTCCGTGTCACTAGTCCAGGCTCCTTGTTCCTAGTTCCACATCCAGGTTCCGTGTTTCTTGTCCATGTCCTAGCCCAGGCCTTGCATCCTAGTTTCGTCCAGAGCCTGTGTCAATGTCCAGCGTCCTTTCCTCCACACTTCCCTTGCTTTCTTGACACTCTGAGTCCTGTTCCTAGTACTTCAGTGTCTGTGTCTTGCATTTGGGTCCGCCACCAGCGCCCCCTGTTATGTCAATTGAGACAACCTATAGGTGCATAGTAAGAGATTGTGAACTTTGCAAGTCAAATGAGAGAGTGTATGATTAAGCTCCACTATGTCGATGTACTTCCAAACAAGTAACTTGACTGAAGAATGCTAAGTAAATTTTCAACTGTAAATAGAGCTGGCAATATTATATAAACCAGATCAGGTATAAGTAAAATTGCCGCAGTCTAACAACAGCCCTTCTACCACCACATTTCTAGACCTTTCAAGTTCTGTATAACTTACCTTTGTGGTAGATGCAAAGATCAGCAAAGACCAGATCACTCATGCCAGAAGTGCTCACAGCACTAACAGGTGCTCGGTGACCAAATGTGTTTAAGGACCAGTGCATCTGGATCTTTGGTGCTCTCCAAGCAGTTAAAAGGCTCAATGATGACAAGTTCTATTCATATAGAACTTCATGGTAGTTGGCACTTGGCAATGTAGTCCAGTAACAGCTCTCTATATCTGCCTACCAGCTTATCAGCCAGAATGTTTACGGCCACCCATCCTCAAAACCCTCCCAATGCAGGGTTTTGACCTAAAATGTTGACAATTCCTTTGCTTCCACAGATACTACTTGACCCAGCTGAGTTTATCCAGCAGATTGTTGTTCTTAATATGTAAATTAATATCAATTCTGGACAGGACAGCCAAATAAGTAGTCCAATGGGCTGAACAGAAAGAAGATTTTTTAAAAGTTCCTTCAGATGCAGTTGCTAAGAAAACAATCAGTGACAATTTGGCTTCCATAAGGAACGTACCAGGCTTTGGAAAAGCAGGAGCTTGATCTGACACCCCAGTTATTTTTTGTCTGATACTATATGGCACCAAAATTGTTTCAGTAGTTTCGTAAAGTAAATTAAAACACCATTCATTTCCTCATCTTAATGTTGAAACCTTTGATGGGGAATTTCTGCCAATCGAACCAATCTATTACAGTCAATTGGACTCCACATTTTTTAATCCAGTAAAGTATCAGTTGAAATAGTAACTATACAGAAGCATGCATATAACTAACAACTTTAGCACTTTCACTGTCAGATGCTTTATTGATTGCAGCCAATGATTCAAATAACAGAAGAGTACAAATTAACTCTCATTTAACCATTTTTCTGTCTTTCAGAACTTTAATAGATCTGAAATAAATACAGAAACACAGGCAGTATTCAGCAAAATGGAGCATCTGTAGAGAAAAAGAAATATGGTTAATGATTCCAGATCCATGTTGGTAAGCTTTGTATATTTGAGTAGGACAGGTATCTTCATATGAAAATATCTTCGCTTCTCTACAACATCTCCAAGGAGCCGAAAGCCAATTAGAAATTATACTTTGTCTACAGTTGTATAAGTGGAAGGATCTGCCTTAGGAATCTCTAATCTTGGAGACAGGTTAGGGTGAAATGTTTGCAGAAAGTCTTTAGATGCATAAGTATATGTATCTCTTCCTATAAAGCAGACTTTTCATAAGAATCAATAACAGGATACTCTAACTGCAACATGCATTACTTTGGCATTTTAAGGAACGCCAACTCCAGCTAGAATGATTCGTATTATAATCTATCTTTACATTAGTTCAAAATTTAACTCAGTTCAGTAGATGATCTCTTGAAATTTATTGAGGAATAATGAATACCCTTGAGATCTTCTGTTCTCTCTGTTTTGTATCCTTTCTTATTCCATTTACTTCACCAAGAAAAGTTCAGCAAACTACTTTTAACTTTTAAATGTTAGAGAACATTTTCCTGTCAAGACTTTTTGTCAAGACTTCAGTGTAACACAGTATCCCAAGTGATTTTGAAAAAGTTCTTTTTATTCTTTGATCTCTAAGCAAAGGTAACATTTTTAGTGAGACCTTTGCTCATGGATGAGACAGCAGTGAGAGAAACATACATTTTGGGTATTTTGGTGTTTTTGCACATAGTGTAGATCAGAGGCAGGTTTAGGGTTCTGTGTTTATATGTTATGTTCCTCTTGAAAGTACAAGGATAGGCTGTTACATACAACTGTAGTCTGCTGCAGGAGAAACATAACCTAAAGTTCAGGAATCAGATGTAATTGGTAAGAAAGTGAGAGGATTATACATATCATAATTCCTTCACATGAGACATTGAAAAATGCATTAGATGCATTGCAACCTATTTAGAAATGACAGTGTTCTTTAACACACGGCCAGGAGCAGGGATAATCCTTTGATATGTTATAAAGCTGAGATTGTTAGTAGGTAATTACACTTTCACAAATGTAGAAGACTCACTTCATCAGAATTGGAATTCTTTGATCTATTGACCTTAGTTTATCTATTGTTGTCAAAATACTGGAGTCCATAAGAGGAAATAACTGGTTATCTAGAGAAAATGTGGAATCAAATGAAATCATCATGATTTTATGAGAGATTAATTGCTTTTGGCAAATTTGCTAGTGTGCTTCAGGGGGTATAGGGCACTTTATATCACCAGAAACCCAGGTTAATTTCCCTCCGATATCTGTGAGGAGTTTCGATGTTCTCACTGTGACTGCATGAGTTTCCAGCAGGTACTCCGGTTTCCTCCCAACCTTCGAAAGGATCAGCAGAAACTCAAGAAATCGATCCAGAACAGATTGGAAGAAGCTGGTGGTGTAATTGTGTCCCAGATGCAGATGAACATGAAGCGTGAGTCAGAACTGCTGAGACTGGGGCGAGAGTTGGAGGAGTCAGAGAAGAAGCTGATGTCTCGATTGCCGGAGGCTGAAGAGGCTGCAGAGACAGCCCAGGCTAAGTGTTTCAGTTTGGAGAAAATCAAACAGCAGCTACCAATCGAGGAAATGGGGAAGAATATGGATTCGAAGGATGATGTGCTGGATGTGTGGTACATGCTGCCTTTCGCTAACTTCCCCTTGATTGAGGAAGAGACTTTTGGCCCTTCTCCCACTGAGTCAGGGGTAGTGAGAAGGGTTACCTGTGGGAAGCCCGAGTTACAGCGGGACCCTGAAAGAAAAGAAGTGGGGCCCTGGACATGGGACAGGGGGCTCCAAGTTGCAGTGGGGGCATGAGTGAGAGATTGAGAGAGGATTTGGCAAGCAGACCCAAGGTATCCACAGTAGTGTCCGAGCCTGAAGGGTTTAGGTGAGGGGGTACGGAGGTCTCGGAGGATTAGGAAACTCCCAGATAGGTTGGCCTATGTTCCACCTGAGGAACAGGGTATAAGGTCTACTGTTTGGGGAGCAATCTCACTGTTTGTACCTGGATTGGGTGTTTGTGTCTGCAAGAAGGGTTGGCGAATTATTTAGAAGTCATGAGAACATGACTAAATTTGGTGGGGGGGAGAGTGTAAGGGGTTTCTTCTTTTATGTTATTGCTAAGGCTAATAAAGTGGCTTCTTTGTTATGTTAAAAATAAAATGGCTTCTCTGTGATGTTAACTGCTGAGACAGTGGTCCTCTTTCTAGCAGCTTATTTGGGTTATTATTACTGATAATGAGAATTGTATTCATTTGCTAACCAACTGGGATAGATGTTATTCTTTCTTGTGTGTCTGTAAGCTATTGTTTTCGTGGGCTTTGGGGCAGAAGGCACAATGGGGACAGAGAGAGGAGATGTGATGCTGTAAGCGGGGCGATGGAATGGATCCTGAGTGGGAGTCCGAGGCCCAGGGTCTTTGGCGAGGAGAGGAGACAAGGACAGACTGAAGTAGAGCGTTTGGTCGATCACCGAGGGTGGTCCCATTCGTGGGTCGACAGAATTCGGAGGACATCGACTGGAGGAAGGGGGACCCGGTTCTGTAAGAGCTCCAACGATGTGTGCACGAACTGGTTAATAATAATGGTGCCTTTTTCTTTTTTTAAAAACAGTTAAGCAGTTCTTATTTTGTTCCTTTACTATCTACATGGTCAAAGTAAGAGTTATAAAGTGTAATCATTTAATCGCATATAGTGTACTGTCTGTTATTTGGCATGGTGGGGTACATCACACAGCATCCACACAAACTTGATTACACAGTTTAGTGGGTCTGAAGGCTGCTCCCCCTAGACAAAAGCGAGCTGAGCGTGCCTGAGGCTTACCGGCCGGGCGGGGGGGGGGGGGGAGCTACACATGAAATTTGTTCACCTAGCAGCAGCAGTTCAATGCAATACATGATAATATAGGAAGAATAAATAAATGAATAAGCAAATCAATTCCAGTAAATATATATATTGAATAGATTAAAAATAGTGAAAAACAGACATAATATATTTTTTTAAAAGCAAGATACTGTCCCTGGGTTCAATCACAAACAAGAGAAAATCTGCAGATGCTGGAAATCCAAGCAACACACGCAAGATGCTGGAGGAACGCGGCAGGCCAGGCAGCATCACTGGAAAAGAGCACAGTTGATGTTTCGGGCTGAAATGGTTCAATGTCCATTTAGGAATACTATGGCAGAGGTGAAGAAACTCTTCCTGAATTGCTGAGTATGTGCCTTCAGACCTCTGTACCTCTTTCCTGACGGTGACAATGAGAAGAAGGCATATCCTGGGCGATGGGGGTCCTTAATAATGGATGCTGTCTTTTTGAGGCACACTTCTTGAAGATGTCGTGGGTACTACGGAGACTAATACCCAAGATGGAGCTGACTAATTTTACAACTTCTTTCAGTCCTGTGCAATAGCCCCCTGCCCCCCCATATCAGACAGAGATGCAGCCTGTCAGAATGATCTCCGTGGTACAGCTGCAGTATAGACATTTGAGTGTTTTAGGTGACAAACCAAATTCCCTCAAGCTCCTAATGAAATATAGCTGCTGTCTTGCCTTCTTTATAGCTGCATTGACATGTTGGGACCAGCTTAGATCCTCAGAGATCTTGACACCCAGGAACTTGAAATCGCTCACCCATGTTTCCTCATTTTACCCTTCCTGAAGTCGACAACCAGCTCTTTCATCTTACTGACCTTGAAAGCAAGGTTGTTGCTGTGACATCACTCAACTAGCTGGTATATCTCACTCCAGTATGCCCTCTCATATCCATTTGAGTTACTACCAACAATAGTTCTATTATCAGCAAATTTATAGATGGTATTTGAGCTATACCAAGCCACACAGTCATGGGTATAGAGAGAGTAGAGCAGTGGGCTAAGCAATGGTGCACCAGAGTTGATCATCAGCGAGGAGGAGATATTATCACCAATCCGCACAGATTCTGGTCTTCCAGTTAGGAAGTTGAGGATCCAATTGCAGAGGGAGGTACAGAGGCCCAGATCCTGTAACTTATCAATCAGGATTGTGGGAATGATGGTGTTAACTGCTGAACTATAGTCGATGAACAGCATCCTGACATAGGTGCTTGTGTTGTCCAGGTGATCTATTCTAAGGCCATGCGAAGAGCCATTAAGTTTGTGTCAGTCGTAGACCTATTGTGGCAATAGATAAATTGTAGTGGGTCCAGGTCATTGCTGAGGCAGGAATTCATTCTAGTCATGACCAACCTCTCAAAACATTTCATCACTGTAGATGTGAGTGCTACTGGTCATTAAGGCAGCTGACACTACACACCTTAGGCACTGGTATAATCGTTGCCGTTTTGAAGTAGGTGGGAACTTTAGGTGGGAACTTCTGACCGTAGCAGTGACAGGTTGAAAATGTCCTTGAATACTCCTGTTGGCATAAGTTTTCAGAGCCTTAACAGATACCCCATCGGGGCCTGCTGCCTTGCAAGGTATCATCCCCCTGAAAGACAGCCTGACATCAGCCTCTGAGACTGAGATCATAGGGTCACTGGGTGCAGCAGGGATCTTCACACCTGTAGTTACATTCTCCCTTTCAGAGCTGACAATAGAAGGCATTGAGCTCACCTGGTTGTAAAGCATCGCTGCCATTCATGCTTTTGGATTTTGCTTTGTAGGAACTAATGTCTTGCAAACCCTGCCAGAGTCAATGTGCATCTGATGTCACCTCCAACCTCACTCAGAATTGTCTCTTCACTCTCGAAATAGCCCTCCGCAAGTCATACCTGGTTTTCTTATACAGACCTGGGTCAGCAGACTTAAAAGCCACAGATCTAGCCCTCAGCAGATGTCATACCTCCTGGTTCAACCACGGTCTTTGGTTTCGGAATGTACAGCAAGTTTTCACAGGCACACACTCATCCACAAAGTTTTAATGAGACAGTAACAACTGCAGCACTCTCATCCACATTCGAAGACGAATCCCTGAATACAGTCCAGTTCATCGATTGAAACCAGTCCTGTAACCACTCCTCTGCTTTCCTTGTTCATCCTTCTTGGTTCTCACTATTGATGCTGCAGCCTCAAACAAGAGAAAATCTGCAGATGCTGGAAATCCAAGCGACACACACAAAATGCAGGGGGAACTCAGCAGGCCAGGCAGCATCTATGGAAAACAGTACAGTTGATGTACTCTTTGTTCTCACTCAGAAACGTCGACTGTACTCTTTTAGATGCTACCTGGCCTGCTGAGTTCCTCCTGCAGTTTGTGTGTGTTACTGCAGTCTTCAGTCTCTGCCTATACTAATGGAGTAAAAGTACAGTCAGGTGTCCAGACTTTCCGAAGTGAGGGTGTGGAATAGCGTGGTAAGCACTCTTGATGGTGGTGTAACAGTGATCCAGTGTGTTGCTTCCTCTGGTAGTACAAGTGATTTGTTGATGGTAATTATTTAGTGATATCTTTTCATGCTGGCGCATAGAAGGCTGATAGTGAAGATATTAAGTGCTCATAGTATTAGAAATGTTAACATGGATTGAAACTTGTAATCCTGTCAAAGATTAATAGTGGGAATAAGTTATTGTTCTGGCTAGATGGATGTAACTAATGGAACAGCCCAATAATCATTTCTTGGTTCTTGTTATTTTCAATTTATAATAATGACCTGTAGAAAGGGGCAGACTGTAAGTTATGCAAGTTTACTCGTGACACAAAATACATTAAGAGGGAATATTGCAAAGAGAATATTTACACTGTATGGTATAATGAGCGAAAGCCAAACAAGAGAATTGGAGCTTAATGTGGAAAAGTCTGAGGACATGACATTGGGAGCCTATTATTAAGTCGAGAAAGATTACAAAAGAGTGAAGTTTAGAGGGATCTTGGTGTTCTGATGAGTCATAAAAGTAAGCAAGCAGGTAGAGCAAGTGTTTGGGAAGGCAAATAGCATATTGGCTTTCATTGCAATAGGGTTGGAATTTAGAAAGAGAATTGTAAAACTGTCAGTAGCGTTGTACCTGTTCACATCCTTGGTCCCCTTAAGGAAGGATACACTGGTACCAGTGGCAATCAGAAGAGATTAACTAGACTAATTCCTGGGTTGAGAGGATTATTCTATTATAAGCAGCAAATGAAATTCATCCTATATTCTTTAGAGAGTAGGAGCATTAGGCTGCTTATTGAAATTCAGAATAGAGAATGTGAGGGGAATTGAAAAATGTAGGATTTGTATAAATGGATGGTTAGATGGTCACTGTGAATTTAATGGGATGAAGGGCCTGTTTTGATACGGTGTGTCTCTCTCTTTTCCTCACTCTCTTTCTCTTCTGTGAAGTATATTAGAAGGGCATGACAGGGCTGATTTCAAGATGTTCCCATTCGTTGGAGAATCTTGAACCAGGGGATATGGGATTTTTATTTAAAATTAAGTAAATTTTAAGCAACCAGGGGATGCTTAAAGAGGAGCTAGATAATTTTATGGCAGATTGGGGAATTGAGGGCTATGGGGAATGAGCACAGAAGAGGCGATAAGGCCTAGAACAGGTCAGCTACAGTCATAATGAATGGCTGGCTTGAGGAGATGTGACCCACCTGTAGTCATATTTTCTTAGATATTAAGAATATGCACATGTTGTTTATGGCTCATGGAAAAAAGGAAGTACAAAAACTTGCAATAAGACAACTAGATATGGCCAGAAGAATACAATTACAAGAGATGACAAAGCTCTTCCTCTACGAAGCACCATGGGGATAGTGAAGTTGAAACCCACATTAGACTGGTGCTAGATGTGGCAGAAGGATGAGGGCTGAACCATCCACATCGCACGCAAGATGATACAGACATAATGGAGAAAGAAGAGGCACCATCTCAGGAAGACTATCAATGAGCTAAACTACAAAGAAGTTGATGTGGAGATAGCAGAGGATGCAATGCTAAGCTCGCAGTGTGTTAGCACCACAGCATGATCAGAGATATTGGAAGACGATTAGAACGGATTTGGAAGACAGTTCGTTAACCTGAGTATCTGGAAGATTTATGTCACATAAAGACTGGATACTTATTTTGTATTTTCTTTTTCCATTTTTATAATATTGTTTTAAAAATATTGGTTTTAAGTGATATTAATTCAAAATATCACAGATGATGGAAATTTGAAAGAAAATCAGAAAATGTTGGAAATATTCAGCAGATCAAGGAGCATCTGTGGAATGAGAAACAGAATTCATCAGGATTGAAAGGTCAAGCATTTTTATTGTTGTTTTAAAGTACTACTACTTTAAATATTGCATCATATGACTGACAGCTCTTTACTTTTTTTGCAACAATGTTTAGTATGGAAATTTCTAGAGTCTGTCTACATTTGAGAAGAAAGCCACTGTATTGGGTGAAAATATAAATTCTTTCTGGGTAATTGAACAAGACAAAGACATTTTGAGTCAATTCTCATTCTTGTCATGTCCTACCCCACAAATATTGACAAATAACTTTCGATACCACAGATTTTGCTGACAAATAGGGAGACTGTTCCCCTTCATTTTGCTTTGGAGAAGTTGAGAATTCAAGATCTCCAATCATTGCTTTGCCAGTCCAGTGTGATCCTTATAATGATAAGTAATACTAAAAGTTAAAACACATTTTAAAACTTCAAAAAGTGTATTTTTACTCAATGACATTTCACCCATTGTAATTCGCTGGCTATTATAACTAATTAGAAGGCAATTCTTTAACATTTGATTATATGCCTCTGTCTTTACTAGTTATTGCACTCTATCTGTATAGTTTGTAACTAGTAGCTAGCTAACTTAATAGTAGTCTAAACCTTAATTAGATTTCTTTTACTCTTGACTAATTACCACATCTCAGTATACTGTGTATCATTTCATTCTTAGTGTCTGGCCTGCAATTTTTCCTTTACAGATGATTAAAAATAAAATATGAAAGAAGTAATTGGCTTACTTTGCCTTTTAAATGTCAATAATAATGTGTCATCATCATTCTTTGAGGATACTGCTTTTTATTTACTCAGGTTAGTTAACTTAGCATCTTCCTTGGGTTTTGATATCATGACAATGACAATCTGTCACTGTACCATGAGACCCTTGCATGTGGAGTATGGCATCATTTGTAGAGATCCACAGCCTTTCTTTCACAGGTCACCCACAATGAATACTGGTCTTCATTTCGTGTCAGAATCACAAACTTTGAGCAGTTCATTGCAGCTCTGGGAACTACTAAGTATCAGCCCAGTGGAAAGCCTCATCAGGGAGAATCTGGTTCTGCCGATGATCCACTTTCCTTTTCTTACAGAGAGCACATCCTGTATTGCAGTGGTTCCCACTCTGGGGTTCACAGACCCATCGGTTAATGGTAAGGGTCCATGGCATAGATAAGGTTGCAAACCCTTGCATTAACGACAGCTTATCAGCTGGCTATTTATAACACAAGTAAGAATTAACCATAGTGTTGCAAGTGGTAGTCCTGTTGATAAGGTCTTTAATAAAGCTCATATCCATAGTTAAATCAGTACATTCTGCCTAAACATAGCTCTGAATATCAGGCCAATATTTCCTTACTGCTACTTCAGCAATCTACAATTTACAACAAACTAAGTGATTATTTTTTACCTACTGAGTTGTTCATTTGATATTTTTTACTGAATAACAGATAGAATGATGACACAACTATCATAATTCATAGCTATTCTGTGACTAATTTACTTTCCTTTTCACTGTGAAAGACTGGATAAAAATATAGCTGTTGTCAAACTGTTAATCTGATGTTATCTCCAGTTCACCTGAGTTTAATGCACATACTGTATATGATTTAGCCATATCAGAAGCTACCCCTTTAAAATAAGATAGTGGAGACAATTTGAACCCTCCAGTATCCAATGGTAATATTGCATGGGGGTGGTTTGAGATACCTGGTAAGCTGAAAACACACTGCTGTTACCTAATAACATCTAGTACACTTCATAGCTACACAGGAGCAGAAAGAAGTAAAAAAAATCATGACACGCTCCAGATAAAGAAAAGAAAATGCTGGAAACATTCTGCAGATGAGGCATCTACAGAAGGCAAAATAAAACTAGTATCTCAAGATTCTGACATACAGACATTCATAATCCAGTGGATGATAGTTTAGCACCATTGGCTCCTCAGCCAAGCACAGACAACTGTGTTATGTTTTGTAACTCCACAACTTATTGAAAGAAAAATACGAGAGCCAGGAAATGGACCTGCATATTTCTCCTTTTCTTTGGTGAGGCGCCCACATATGACATGTTGGAGTAATGATGTATACCATTCCTGTACTTCTTACATATAACCCGTAATGAATTGTGTAAACAAACAAAGAAGACTTAATCGAACAATATATTTACAATATTACCCACATATTATTGAAATGCACTGCACTCCTTCGTGGTTAACTAACTCCAACTCTATATACAATGCAGCTCAATTCAAGTAGGTAATGTATTGTTCTCTAGTCATCTATGTATGTTTATATACACACACACACAGTATGCCATTTCAAACAACTGCTACATAGATATTCACAGCAGAAAAAAATATAAATTGTCCCATTCAGGCCTAAAGATTTAGCACTGTGAAGGATTTCTTACTCTTGTGGGATAATGTCTTTCCTGATAAGGCTGGTCACTCTGCTTGGCAGGTGAGACTTGTAGCTATGAACTAATCTCAGGTTCTGGGGCCTCCTCCCTGGTGCTTGTAGGAGTTGTCTCTGGGACTGCAGGAAGTGGTTCTGACAGCTCGGGACATCATTCTTCTCTAACAAATAACGCTGCTCTCCTCAACTGATTGATGCGTTGTCTCCAGATGACATCAGTTGCAGTCTCCACTGTGTCGGAGAGTGGTCCAGTTCTGTCCTTAATCTTTGTGAGATTACCTCTGTAGTCCCTTGCCAGGACTGCTTGACAAGGAGTAAAACATTGAATCTCCTTGTTTGTCTCAGCTGTTTGACCTGCATACTCCTTCTGAGATTGGGTTGAGGAGATCTAAATATGAGTGCAAGGGCAACTCAGGAACAGCATAACCTTTGAGTTGCTGGCTGTTGAGTTTGCTGCATTGCGATATGAATGGAGGAAATTAGTGTGCGTTTGATTCAGTGTCAGTGTAATGTGTTCTGCTGACATTGCTCACAATGTGCTCTTTAGACTCCAGACAAACATTTCTGACAAGCCACTTGTAGCTGGGTGATACAGTGCAGATGCAATATGTCTTATTCCATTCATTTTCAGGGAAGTCTGGCCCTGTTCCACAACAAACTGTGATCCATTGTAACTGATTAAGTGTTCTGGAACACCAGTCCTTGAAGAGGCTTCTCAACACATCAACAATATGTGAGGCTGTAGTGGAGGCTATTGGGAACTCTTCTGGCCACTTTGTCGCTGCATCCACTGCAACCAAGAAATTAGTGCCCATGAATGGTCTGGCAAAATCCACATGAATCCTCTGCTGGGCAATGTAGGCCATTCCCAGGGATGGAGAGGCACTGATCTTGACATCCTGAGGATGTGTTGGCAACCCAAACACTGCATTGGAAGCCACTTGAACTGCTGAACTATTCCAGTCCACCAGACAAAGCTTTGAGCCAATGCTGACATTTTGATCACACCTAGATGACTGTCAGATAACTCCTCTAACACTTTAGCTCTCAGTTTGAATGGCACAACAAACCTCAATCCCCACATAAAGCAACTCCCGTCAACGGCAAGTTCATCCCGGCGCTGGTAAAGATGGGGGAGCTGGGATTCTGTTGCACATCTTCAGTCATTTTGGGTTGCCATGTTTACCTGAGACAGTGTGAGGTCTTTTCTGATTTCCTTTGGATCATTCTGCAGAAATAGGGAGATTTTTGATTTGCATTTGGGAGAATACATCTAGATGAGCGTACTCTGTTGTGAATTTTTCATGTATTTCCTTTTCCAAGGGTAACGGACAATCCATTAGCATTTCCGTGATTTGATGTCCTCTTGAATTCAATCTGGTAATTGTGTCCTCCAAGAAACAGGGTCCATCTCTGCATTCATGCTGCTGCTGTTAGCGGAACACCTTCTGTGGACTGAAAATGGACACCAGTGGTTGATGATCAGTAATAAGAGTAAACTCTCTACCATACTGCTTGAAATGTTTTATATCCCCAACCAGTTCAAGGCCTGTCTGTCAATCTGTGTGTAACTTGTCCCTGCCGTGGTAAGGGAACATGAAATAAAGTAACGGGGCATTCCCTTCCACCATTCATAACATGTGACATGACTGCACCTGTACCATAAGGCGAGGCATCACAGGCAAGCTTCAGTGGACAATGTGGATCATAATGTGTGAGTACAGTGTCTGACCTCACCATTTCCTTTGCCTTTTGGAAAGCCACCTCACACCACTACATCCATTGTCTTTTCTTCCAGTTCTGTAGTAACGAGTTCAAGGGGTGGAGCACAGTGGCCAGGTCTGACAGAAACCTGTAATATTAACTGACAAATCCTAAAAAGGACTGCAACTGTGACGTGCCTTTTAGCCTTAGGGAATCCACCATGCTTGAATTTTCTCAGCGCCCTTGAGTAATGCTTTTGCATGAATAGTGTGACTGCAGTGAAAGATGCTTGTTTTAAAGAATTCACACATGTCACATTATGCTCTGAGCCTCTAATCTTCTAATCTTTTTAACACTGTCTTGAAATTTTGGAGATGTTCCTTGTCATCTTCACCAGTAGCAATGTTATCATCCAGGTAACACTGAGTGCCTGGGCAACCTTGCAGTACCTTGGGGTTGACGTTCTCATTTAAAACTATTTTACCCTTGATATGTTTGAGTTTTCCAATGCCTGTGGCATCATCCAGTAACTTTTTAAATTTGATTTCAGTTTACTCTATTGCAGGGAATGTGGCATGCATATGGTCGATGGATCTCCAACCAAGTTAGTAGTCATCTCAGGCAATCATGGTCCCACAAGACTGGCCCTCCTGCTTTCATCATATACAATCCCCATGTGGCTTGTTAGTTGTTGTATTTCACTGATACAAATATCATTCACACTGGAGTTATCTTTCCTTCAGTATAAGTTCTCAGTTGGATATCTCAGATTTCAGTTCAGTATCTATGAAGTACCATTCAAACTAATTTTGTGGAATGACTGAAACAGCCGAACCAATGTCTAATTCCATTTCAACTAATTTGTCGTTCATTTATTATGTAAGCCATATAGCTTGTCTCTTTAAAAATGCTGGTGAACGCAGCAGGCCAGGCAGGATCTATAGGAAGAGGTACAGTTGACGTTTCGGGCCAAGACCCTTCATCAGGATTAACGAAGGTTCTCGGCCCGAAACATCGACTGTTCCTCTTCCTATAGATGCTGCCTGGCCTGCTGTGTTCACCAGCATTTTGTGTGTGTGTTGCTTGAATTTCCAGCATCTGTAAATCTCAAGACTACCCATTCCTCTGACACTCTCAGCATTATCAGAGTTTTCATCAGCAGCCTGATGACTGGTGCTCCTTTTGAAACAACAGCTTGACTTCTTACCTTTTTCTCTTCCTTGTGCATTTCATTTATTTTGTCTGCCTAACATGCTCTTTGTACGTGTCCTACTTTGTTGAATTTTCTGCAAGTTTCACCTTTAAACCTGCACTGGTCTGGTGTATGGAAGTCCCTGCCACAATGGTAACATCATTTGTTTGGCCAGGCAGGTCTCTGTTGGACATTGTAATTTTGTTCACACTCACTTTCATTCCCGACTGCAACTCAATTGTGTTTCTGGCCGCGGTTTCCACTGATACAACAATTTCAACTGCTTCATTAACTGTGAGTTTTCTCCAGTTAGAAGCCATTTTTGAAAACATTCTTGTAAGATTTCACAAACTAAACAATCTCTCAGTGCTTTATTAAACCCATCACTGAACTTGCAATGCTTGGACAATTTCTTCATTTCAGCAACATAAGCTGAAATGGACTCCCCTTCCTTTTGATTCACTTATGAGGCCTAAAACGTTCTGCAATCAATGGTTTTGGTTCTAAGTGCTCCTGCATTATTCACAATATTAGCAAAACTAATTTTAGCTGATTTAAAAACACAAACACAAGGAAATCTGCAGATGCTGGAAATTCAAGCAACACATATAAAAAATGCTGGTGAATGCAGCAGGCCAGACAGCATCTATAGGATGAGGTACAGTCGGCGTTTCGGGCTGAGACCTTTCGTCAGGACTAACTGAAAGAAGAGTCTCTTACTATCAAAATCTCTTACTATTCTCTTCTTTCAGTTAGTCCTGAGGAAGGGTCTTGGCCCGAAACGCCGACTGTACCTCTTCCTATAGATGCTGCCTGGCCTGCTGCATTCACCAGCATTTTTTATGTGTGTTTAGCTGATTTAGTTGGAGCTGTCAAACTTCTAAGCAAATTGTATGCTCTTTCACCAATTGCACTCTGCAAAACTGGCACTTGTTTCTTATTGGTTATTTGATTTGCCCAATTGGTGCTGTATTCATCATCCAGTTACCTGTTGTTCAATCGAACATGTCTATGTCATGGTCCGGTCCGTGAAGTTCGTATTCCGGTTCATAGTCTGGTCATTCGACTTTTGCTCCAGGTTTTCCTATCTACCCTTTCTGTTCTTGTTGAGTTCGAATTGAGACAGCTGATGCTAGTTGGGGCTGGCTGCATAAATACCTTCAGAGACCAGGACGTAGCTGCTAGATTGTCCTTGTCCTTACTCCTTGTATCCCTTGCTCTGCCTTCTGTTTCCTCGCCTGAAGCCCTGCTTTGTCTTTCCGGTAACTCTCGCCTCACCTGAAGTTCTTGTTTCACCTTGCATTGCCTGAAGCCTTGCCTTGTCTTGCCAGTAACTCTCGCCTCACCTGAAGTTCTCGTCTTGCCTTGCTTTGTCAGAAGCCTTGCCTTGTCTTGCCAGCAACTCTCGCCTTACCTGAAGTTCTCGTCTTGCCTTGCATTGCCTGAAGCCTTGCCTTGTCTTGCTGGTAACTCTTGCCTCGTCTCGCCTGCAGTCTTGTCCTGGAGCCACCCTGTACATAGCTCCCTTCCTGTCCCTTGCCTCCACCCAGGTAAACCAGGCTGTCTTGCTGTTACCTGGGGTTGGTTCTGTCCCTTCCTGTCCCATGCCTCCGTTGGGTGGTGATCCGCACCCTGCCCAGGAGGAGCCTGCCTAGCCTCAAGCCTGAAGACTCCAGCCTCCTGCCTAGCCTTAAGCCTCATCTCTAGCCTCCTGCCAAGCCTCGCCTCCAGCCTCCTGCCTCCCGCCAAGCCTCGCCTCAAGTCTCTAGCCTTGCCTCTAGCCTCAAGCCTGAAGATTCCAGCCTCATCCTTGCCTCGTTCTGTGGTCCGAGCCAGAGGCAAGACCCAGGTACTGGGTCCTTGTCCAGTCTCTGGCTCGGAGTCCAAGCCTGGGCTCCTAGCTCTCTTGTCCAGTCCTGTTCCAGGTTCCTGGTTTTCCTGTCCATGTTCTTGACATCGCCCTGTATCCTAGTCCTGTCCCCAGTACTTCAGTGTCTGTGTCTTGCACTTGGGTCCGTTCCCAGCCACCACCTTATGACAGTCTATCTTTCTGATGCGCCAGCCATTCCTGTTTGCTTTTATTTATTTATTATTGTCACCCAGTACTCACTGCTTATGAAGCCATAACTTTTATGTTTTCTGTTTTTTTTGTTAAAAATTATGTAAACAAGCAAAGAATGCTTAATCAAACAATGTATTTGCAATATTTCTCAAATGTTACTGAAATATTAAATACACTACAATGGAAACCTGTGGTTCTTCTCATATTAAGCAATATTACAATTGCAACAACAAACTTGGGAAAGTAGGAAAACAGGTTAATATCAAGTTGCAGAGATGGAGGGGGAGAGATGGACAGAATAAAGGGAATATCTCTGATGGTGTTAGCCAGATGTTCCCGAAATTTACAGAGTTAACTAGTTAACAGATTAATGAGAGTAGGTGGAGAGAACAAAAAAATCCAAAGGGAAATGCAAGCAACACACATAAAAGTTGCTGGTGAATGCAGCAGGCCATGCAGCATCTCCAGGAAGAGGTACAGTCGACGCTTCGGGCCGAGACCCTTTGTCAGGACTAACTGAAGGAAGAGCTAGTAAGAGATTTGAAAGGGGGAGGGGGAGGGGGAGGGGGAGGGCGAGATCCAAAATGATAGGAGAAGACAGGAGGGGGAGGGATGGAGCCAAGAGCTGGACAGGTGATTGGCAAAAGGGATATGAGAGGATCATGGGACAGGAGGCCCAGGGAGAAGGAAAAGGAGAGAGGGAGGAAAACCCAGAGGATGGGTAAAGGGTATAGTCAGAGGGACAGCAGGAGAAAAAGGAGAGAGAGAGAGAAAGAATGTGTGTATATAAATAAATAACGGATGGGGTATGAGGGGGAGGTGGTGCATTAGCAGAAGTTAGAGAAGTCAATGTTCATGCCATCAGGTTGGAGGCTACCCAGACGGAATATAAGGTGTGGTTCCTCCAACTTGAGTGTGGCTTCATCTTTACAGTAGAGGAGGCCATGGATAGACATATCAGAATGGGAATGGGACGTGGAATTAAAGTGTGTGGCCACTGGGAGATCCTGCTTTCTCTGGTGGGTGGAGCGTAGGTGTTCAGCAAAACGATCTCCCAGTCTGCGTCAGGTCTCGCCAATATATAGAAGGCCACATCGGGAGCACCGGACGCAGTATATCACCCCAGCCGACTCACAGGTGAAGTGTCGCCTCACCTGGAAGGACTGTCTGGGGCCCTGAATGGTGGTAAGGGAGGAAGTGTATTGGCACGTGTAGCACTTGTTCCGCTTACAAGGATAAGTGCCAGGAGGGAGATCAGTGGGGAGGGATGGGGGGGGATGAATGGGCGGGATCTCCCACTGGCCACACATTTTAATTCCATGTCCCATTCCCATTCTGATATGTCTACCCACTGCCTCCTCTACTGTAAAGATGAAGCCACACTCAGGTTGGAGGAACAACACCTTATATTCCGTCTGGGTAGCCTCCAACCTGATGGCATGAACATTGACTTCTCTAACCTCCGCTAATGCCGCACCTCCCCCTCGTACCCCATCCGTTATTTATTTATATACACACATTCTTTCTCTCCCTCTCTCCTTTTTCTCCCTCTGTCCCTCTCACTATACCCCTTGCCCATCCTCTGGGTCTTTTTCCCCCCTCCCCCTTCTCCTTCTCCCTGGGCCTCCTGTCCCATGATCCTCTCATATCCCTTTTGCCAATCACCTGTCCAGCTCTTGGCTCCATCCCTCCCCCTCCCACTTTCAAATCTCTTACTAGCTCTTCCTTCAGTTAGTCCTGACGAAGGGTCTCAGCCCGAAACGTCGACTGTACCTCTTCCTAGAGATGCTGCCTGGCCTGCTCACCAGCAACTTTGATGTGTGTTGCTTGAATTTCCAGCATCTGCAGAATTCCTCGTGAAAGGGAAATGCAGGTCAGAATTTTTGCTGAATGCTGAAATTAAGTAGAGAATGTGATAAATGCCCTGCAAATCAGACAATGTCTCTGAAGAGACCAAAATTGAGTTAATAATACAGATGGATAATCCAGTGGCAGAAATGGCCACTTTTGCTACAAAAAGAAAAAGCAAGTACCCTGAAATTCTTGAATTCATTATGAAGTTCTGCTGGCTACAATGTCTCCAAGAGAGGTGTTGTTCCTCATGCCTACACTGGACTTTGTTGGTTACAAGGAGGTAGGTCAGAATGGGAGTGGGATGAAGAATTACAAGTAACTAGAAGCTCAAGTTTACCCCTATGATCTGAACATTGGTAATCCTTTAAAGTGTTCCAGAGGAAACAACATTATGAGCACTGAATGCTGTACAGTAAATTGGAAGTAAATATCTGTTTTACATGGAAGGGCTGTTTAGGTTCCTGCTTGCTGAGGAAAGACAAGGTTACATCTCCTATGGTTGCCTGGTTCAACTCCTACTCTGAAAATTGAGTGAAATATCATTTCATTTTGTTGGAAGAAGAACACAATTACACTTTACATTGATAATTCCTAAGGCAGTAATAGTTGCTGGTGAAGCCTGGTATTCAGGGTGTTAATATTAGATTTTTATTATTAATGGCTGAGCTGGAGTTTCAATTTTGGTTGGCAGTCATTGATCCATTGACTAGAGCTCAACAGGTTTCCGCAGAAACAAGTTCCAGTCTTTTCTGTTTGCACTTATCTGGCACAATATTAATTAAACTGACAGTAATGTCTAAATTAATATGTATTCTGCTGGTCTTGTTTACAGTCATTACCAGCTGTGATGTAACATGGTTATGCTTTTGCCCGTTTCTATGCCCACATGACTGTGATCTAAAGATCTGAATTCAGCTTTAGTGGTAGATGTGGCCTATGTCTCAATAATACTGCTGTCACTCTATGTCAGACAGTCCATATAGAATGAATATCCCACCCAGAAGATTATAATTACACATATTGATGTCAAAGAAAAAATAATTCCCTATAACAAAAACTCTAAACAAATAGTATACAAAACTATTGTGCACCGATCTGAACTCTGGAGAAATGGATTCCATAGAAAAGCTTTATTTAAAAAAAGGGAACTGCAGCACCTTTACATTTATAAGGCAAACTTTTCTCTTCTTTAATCTGACAGAGGCAAAGTGATGGCATTTCCATTTAAAGTGGGCCTTCCTTCAGCGAGCTTCATATTGAATGCTGTTTATTTTCTCCCTGTGCATGCAGTACGGAAATCCTGAAGCTGGGGGGGGGGGGGGCTATTGATTTCCTTTGAGATCTCTTTTAACTTAATTCATAAGCTTTCCCCCTTCTTATTTTCAGAAGAGATTCATCTCCATTCAACTTATTCATTGTATATACAGTTACAGTAATATTTGAACAATACTTTGGAGCGTTGCAGAGTATTTGGCATTTTTGAAGTGCAGGCAACATAAAGCTTGTGGTTTACACAGCTGTTATTAGGTATTCAGGGAGCAGAACAGACCCTTTGTAGTAGGGTGAAATGCTTGAGGTCCTCTCCATACCCTGGTACATTATTGTTAAGAATACAAGAGGTCCATATGATAGACAGCGTTTAAAACCATACCCTACATCATACCAGCTCAAAAACACACCTGTTGGGTATTCTTAAAAATCCTCCTTCAGGAAATAGTACGCATCCCAAACATAAGGCAGCTTATCTTGGATTTATCATTGATGCAAATATTTATAGTGAATGCTATAAGAAGTATCCCATCTGCTAAACATTATTGTGGGGTGCAGCTCATATCTTTCCTCTGTGCATAAACATCATGAAAACTCACTAAACAGTTTTATTAGTTAAGTCAGTAAAAGTCAAAATATTTATACAACAGTTTAGGTCTAATATATATTGGCAGGAGAATGAAAACTATTTTAAGTAGTTTTACGTTAAAGGGATATTCCACTGTACCATCTCCCTTTATTTATGGCTACATAGCTTAGTCATTAGGCCATATAATCATGTTTCAGGATTATCTATTAAGCAATGTATTGTAAATATGCTTGCTTTCATGGTTTGATGTTTGTGCACTTCCTTTGAAACTCATTGGATGTAAATTCTTTTGAACTACTTTATCCCAAAGCATTTTCTGATTACATATATATCATGGTCCAGTCCGTGAAGTCCACATTCCAGTTCACAGTCCAGTCCGTGGACTCAGGACTCCGGGTCTTCCAGCAGTCACTTGTTTCGGTTGGGTTAATCACAGGCATCTGATTCCCATCTTGGGGCTTGGAATATAAGTGTTCTTGGGGTCAGGTGTGGGCAGCTGGTTTGTCTTGTTAAGATTTCCTGGGAGCAACCTGCCAGTGGAAGGCTAGAGCAGCCACTTGCCCTCTTAAGGCTCTGTTGGAGAACCATCACTTCATGGAGCCTTGCTGTCGGTAGTCAGAGCTGTCTTTGTGGTATGGAATTGGCTGTTTCCCAGGCCAGCTAAGTGGCTGCCAGGCACTCTGAGCTAGGTAGGGATCTGGCTGTTTCCATGGCCAGCTGAGGTCGTTGGCCAAACTAACTCAGAGCAACCCCGATGCAGAGATGGAACTGTCTGTCATTCTTCGGTGTTTGTCTCTTCTTGTCCTCACCTCCATGGGCTAAGTCAGGCTGTTCTGCTGTTGCCCTGCAGGGGGATCTGTCTTGTCTTGTCCTTGCCTCCGTGGGGTAAGTCAAGCCATTCTGCTGTTGTCTTGTTTTGTCTCGTTTCTGCCTCTGTTGGGTAAGTCCAGCTGTTCTGCCATTATCCGACGATGGACCTGTCCCACCTTGGTGTGGAGATGAAGTTGAGTCCCGGCTTGTCTAAGGATAAGTCCTGGCTCTATGTCTATGTTCTGTCCAGTCTCATGTTGGTGTTGTGTTAAAGATGAGTCCCGGCTTTTCGAAGGATAAGTCCCAGCTCTATGTTGATGAAAAGTTTCTAGTCTGTCTCTGAGTTCCAGCCTTCAAGTTAGCAGCCTCAAGACCCTAGACCCCAGCCTGCAGCCATGTAATGTCCTTGCCTGGTTCTGGGGCCTGAACCCAAAGCAAGACCCAGGTTCTGGGTCCTTGTCCAGTCTCTGGCTCGGAGTCCAAGCCCAAGTCTGCATTCTTGTCCCTGCTCCTTGTCTGTATCCTGTCACGTCCCTACTCTCGTCAAGCCCTGTTCCTTGTACTTCAGTGTCTGTGTCTTGCATTTAGGTCCGTTCCCAATGCCCCCCATTGCAACAATATAATAACTGATAAAAGTTTTTTTAACAGTCTCTCATTCAGTATAATAGAAGATTCTGTTAGATCAATGTAATGTTTTCATTCACCTGGTTTCATCTTTTTTTTCCAGTATTTGTGATGAAAATTTATCACAAATAAACTGGAGAAACTACAGATTGCAGAGTAGTAAATTCAACTGGCAGTGATAGAATGTGGGCTCAAAAGTTGGATCAGGATTCCTTTGGCTTCCTTTGTCACCTGGATAAAAAGGAAGAAAGAAGCTCTGATGTTCCCCATCACAATTCTTCAGTCCTTGCTCAAGAATGGATGAGGATAGGATGGCATTTTGATGCGATCCACCTTAATATAAGGCAGCTGAAAATCTAGCTTATGTAAGTGAAATAATTAAGGGTGGTAAAAGCCTTGAGCATGATCTGGAGATCCAGGGAAGGTAACTGTGACTTTAGGAATATGATTCTATGCATAATAATTTTCAAACAAGGCCTTTCCTAAATGAAAAATGATCATCACCTCATCTTCAAGCTGCAGGCTTATCACAAACAATTACAGAAGCTGAAGAGCAAATTTTGCTCTACAATCTCAAACAATAACATTTCTGGGGCATTGTGCCTTCTAGTTTGCATGGGAGTTGTCCCATTAAATCAAGGATGAATTTTTCATCAGGACCACACAAAGACAGATGATTCAACTGAGACTCTAATATCTTTTGGATCATCCCAGCTCAGTGTGTCACAAGGGGGCATTGGTGGTGGACCCAAATGCAAGACACAGACACTGAAGTACTAGGAACAGGACAGGACTAGAGTTAGCAATATGACTGGATGCAGACTAGGAGCTGGGACAAGAACACAGACATGGGCTAGGACATTGGCTAGGCAAGCGGGACCAGGACCAGGACCAGGACCAGGAACTAGGAACCTGGGCTTGGACTCCAAGCCAGAGACTGGACAAGCACCCAGAACCTGGGTCTTGACTCAGGCTCAGACCCCAGAACGAGGCGAGGACATGACGAGGCTTGGGTTCCTTGAGGCGAGGACATGACGATGACCCCTCTTAGGGAGCAGGACGCAGAGCTGGAACTCATACACAGAACACAGAGAGAGACAGTTCCCAACACAAGGTAGTGGCAAACAACCAGACCTACCTAGCAAAGGCATGGACACAGGGACAGTTCCAAACAACAGACAGTTTCTTATTCTGACACAGCAAGGCTCCTGTTTTGCTCCAACAGTTGAACTTGACAGTGGTGCAGGCGAGGCGAGGCTCCTGGCTAGGCAAGACTTCAGGAGGAAGGGGCAGAGAAGGGATTCAGAAAGGGGGTTTGAACAGGAACAATCCAGGAACTGAAGCTGAACCAAGGAGCTATTTATGTAACCAGCCCAAAATGTGAATCAGCTGCTTCACTTAGAGCAGCTAACAGTAAAAAGGGAAAACCAGAAAACCTGGAATAAGGAATGATGGACCAGACCGTGAACTGGAATCTGGACTTCACGGACTGGACAATGATACAGTGCCAGCATTAACTCACAGACCTACTCCATGATAACAGATCAGTGAGGGAGCCCCTCACTGATAACTCCCCTTGGTTCAACCACCCTCCAGATCCTGTAACAGCCTCCTCCAATCATTGCACGCAGGTACACTTCACGCAGGTACACTTCTCTGCTGCACTGTCTGAGTCTTGGCTGCATTTGCACAATCATCTTTACTTCCACATTCAGAGGCATGTTCAATGGTTATTCAAGTCAAGTCAAGTCGTCACTTTTTAATGCCATTTCGACCATAACTGCTGGTACAGTACACAGTAAAAATGAGGCAATGTTTTCAGGACCATGGTGCTACATGAAACAATACAAAAACTACACTGAACTACACATACTACACAAAAATGACACTAGGCTACAGACCTACCCAGGACTGCATAAAGTGCACAAAATAGTGCAGACATTACAATAAATAATAAACAAGACAATAGGCACAGTAGAGGGCAGTAGGTTGGTGGCAGTCCACGCTCTGGGTATTGAGGAGCCTGATGGCTTGGGGGAAGAAAGAGTTACATAGTCTGGTCGTGACAGCCCGAATGCTTCGGTGCCTTTTGCCAGATGGCAGGAGGGAGAAGAATTTGTATGAGGGCTGCGTGGGGTCCTTCATAATGCTGTTTGCTTTGCGGATGCAACGTGTGGTGTAAATGTCTGTAATGGCGGGAAGAGAGACCACAGTGATCTTCTCAGCTGACCTCATTATCTGCTGCAGGATCTTGCGATCCAAGATGGTGCAATTTCCGAACCAGGCCATGATGCAGCTGCTCAGGATGCTCTCAATACAACCTCTGTAGAATGTGGCGAGGATGGGGGATGGGAGATGGACTTTTCTCAGCCTTCGCAGAAAGTAGAGATGCTGCTCGGTTTTCTTTGCTATGGAGCTGGTGTTGAGGGACCAGGTGAGATTCTCTGCCAGGTGAACACCAAGAAATTTGGTGCTCTTAACGATCTCTACAGAGTCGTCAATGTTCAGCGGAGAGTGGTCGCTCCAAGTTCTCCTGAAGTCAACAACCATCTCTTTTCTTTTGTTCACATTTGGAGACAGGTTGTTGGTTCTGCACCAGTCTGTTGGCCGCTGCACCTCCTCTCTGTATGCTGACTCGTCGCTCTTGCCGATGAGACCCACCACGGTCGTGTCAGCGGCGAACTTGATGATGTGGTTCGAGCTGTGTGTTGCAGCACAGTCGTGGGTCAGCAGAGTGAACAGCAGTGGACTGAGCACACAGCCCTGGGGGAACCCCGTGCTCAGTGTGATGGTGTTGGAGATGCTGCTTCCAATCCGGACTGACTGAGGTCTCCCAGTCAGGAAGTCTGGGATCCAGTTGCAGAGGGAGGTGTTCAGGCCCAGCAGTTTCAGCTTTCCAATCAGTTTCTGAGGAATGATTGTGTTGATCGTTGAACTGAAGTCTATGAACAGCATTCAAACGTACATGTCTTTTTTTGTCCAGGTGGGTTAGGGACATATACATAAGCTCGATTTTCAGCTGCATATCAAAATACTGTAGACTGTATTTGACAATTGTTTCCCAACTGAAAAAACTAAACCATAAACATGAAAACATTGTGCTATCCATTGAAATCAAAATTCACAAAAGAACATACATTTTTCAATGACATTGAATTTGATTTTTTGTTCTTATGTGTAATGAGTGTGAAAGGGTTAGATTCCAAAACCTCAGCACCCACAGATAAATTAAATATTGCAATAAAATTGCCTCTGTATAAACATCAGCCACCTGGAAATGACATCATCAGAAGTGGTTAGAAAATTACAGACAAACAAACTGCTTGGAGGTTAGTCATTGCAGTAGAATTGTTATCTCAAATTATTTCATATTTCACTCATGAAAGACCTAGCATTCTTTATTTAACCAAATAACATATAAAGTACTTGAATTGTCTGGGGAAGAGAGATCACCTTCGCTCGATAATCCCCTGCCCATTTGTCCCACATTTAACTGTAGGTTTTCCTATGACAACTTGGTCCAATCTCGTTGATGAGCTCGTAGAGTGCACAGAGCGTCTTTCTACCTATAAACAGCAAGCTTTAGCTCCACTCTTTGGCTTACTTGTTGTCAAAACCTGCAAAGTACATTGTTCGTAAATTTTCAAATACTATTAAAAGTAATCATACTATTAAACATACACAAATTTGAAATTCTTGAAACACTAGAAATCTCTTAGAAATAAACTTAAGTTCAATGATTTAAAATGGAAAAGAATGTCACTTGTCTCTCTCACTCATCCCTTGTGTCTACATTGAAATGGAGCTATTGAACCTGCACCAGGTCTAACCTTGCACAAATTTTATTTATTCAGGGCATTGGCATTGTTGGTAAAACCAGTATTTATTATCTATTCCCAATAACCTTTCAGAAAGTGCTCTTGAGACACTTTTTTGAGATTACCGCAGTACTGTTGCATAGAGAGTTGCAGTATTTATACCCAGTGATGAAATGCAAGCAATCTATTTCCAAGCTGGGATTTAAGATGCAGAAATTGGTCCTCCTCTGCAGGATTTACAGAGTCTTTCTTTAGAATACAGCCAGGAAGACTGGGGTAAGGACCTCTCAGTGTTGCAAGGACGTGGTGGTGGTACGAACTCAAGTGCTGAACACAGGCGCGGAGGCCGAGTTGGGAGGCGTTATGGTCGTAGCTGGCGTGGAATTGGTGTCCAGAGAGAGTCTTTAGCCGAAGTCTTGGTTTTAGTACCTGCGAGACGAACTGGGGACCTTGATTGGAGACGATGTCCGCGGTGATTCCGTGGAGGCGGAAGATATGGTGGACAAGAAGATCTGCAGTTTCTTGAGAGGAAGGGAGTTTGGGGAGGGCCACAAAGTGCACCGCCTTGGAGAATCGGTCTACCACGGTGAGGATAGTGGTGTTTCCACGGGAAGGGGGTAGACTGGTGAGGTCTAAGGCGATGTGTGACCGGGGCGATCAGGGACAGGTAGAGGACGAAGTAGTCCCGCAGGTGGCCCATGAGAGAGCTTTCCCCTGGCACAGATGGAAAAAGCCGAGACATAAGAACAGGTGTCCCACTTCATGGACGGCCACCAAAAGTGCTTCCTCAGGAGAGCCAGGGTCCGATCACTCCCGGGGTGGCAGGCGAACCAGGATGTGTGCCCCCATTGGAGAACCTGGGACCTGATGGTGATGGGCATGTACAGGTGATCGCTGGGTCCATTGCCCGGGTCGGGGTCATCCCACTAGGCTTCCTTTACTTTAGACTCGATCTTCCAAGTGAGGGTGGCAACCATACAGGATGGTGGGAGGATAGTCTCGGGACTGGAGGTGTCATCCTTGGAGTCATGCTGGCGGGATAGCGCATCCGGCTTCCCGTTCTTGGATCCTGGATGGTACGTGAGGGTGAACTTGAACCGTTCAAAAAACAATGCCCAACGGGCCTGGCGCGAGTTCAATCGCCTGGCGGTCTGATTATACCCCAGGTTCTTATGAGAGGTCCATACCACAAACGGGTGTTCTGCCCCCTCCAACCAGTGCCTCCATTCTTCCAGCGCTAGTTTGACCGCCAGCAGTTCCTGATTCCCCACGTCGTAATTCCGCTCGGCAGGGGACAGTCGGCGAGAGTAGAAGGCGCAGGGGTGAAGTTTTTTATCTGAACTTGACCGTTGGGACAGGACCGCTCCCACCCCGGAGTCAGAGGCGTCAACCTCAACAATGAATTGGCGTGATGGGTCCGGATGGACCAGGATGGGAGCGGTGGTGAAACGCCTCTTCAGGTCAGTGAATGCTGAATCCGCTTCGGAGTCCCAGCAAAATGGTGTGGTAGATGAGGTAAGCCGGGTAAGGCGGGGCCGCCACTTGACTGTAGCCTCTGATGAATCTACAATAGAGTTTGCATACCCCGGGAATCGTTAAGGTTGTTTGCGTGTCGTGGGTCTAGGCCATTCCTCCACTGCCCGGATCTTCTCCGGGTCTGATTTTACCTGCCCTCTTTCAATGACTTAGCCTAAGAAGCTGACCGAAGGAACGTGGAACTCGCATTTCTCCGCCTTTGCAAATGACTGGTTTTTCCATAGTCGCTGGAGGACTTGACGGACATGCTGTATGTGTTCTTGGGGGCGGCTAGAAAATATCAGAATATCGTCAAGGTAAACAAATACGAACCGATTGATAAAATCCCTCAGTACGTCATTGATCAGGGTTTGGAAAACGGCGGGAGCATTGGTGAGGCCAAATGGCATGACCAAATATTCAAAGTGACCCAGAGGTGTATTTAAGGCCATCTTCCATTCATTCCCCTCCCTCATCCTGACTAAATGGAGGGCATTGCGAAGGTCCAGCTTTAAGATGGTGGCTCCATGCAGTGGTTCAAATGCCGAACTAAGGAGTGGCAGAGGGTACTTGTTCTTAACTGTTATATTATTTAAGCCTCGGTGGTCGATACAAGGGCGAAGCGTCCTGTCCTTCTTTTCCACAAAAAAGAAACCGGCACCTACCGGGGAGGATGAAGTCCTGATAATGCCCGCCGCGAGGGACTCACTAATGTATTTTTCCATTACTTCTCTCCGGTCGGGATAGGCTAAAATGGCGACTGGTGGGTAGCAGGGCCCCGGGGAGAAGATCGATGGCACAATCATATGGGCGGTGTGGAGGCAGGGACAGGGCCCATTTACTGAACACCTGTCCCAGGTCATGGTACTCTGTGGGGATGCGGGACAAGTTGAGGGGTTCCAAAACAGGCGGGGTCGCGGTACTTCCTCTGGGAGATGGGGCTGACCGCAGACAGCTGGCATGGCAAAACGGGCGCCATTTGGCTATCCTCCCGGTAGACCAGTCTATATGAGGATTGTGTTGGGTCAGCCATGGGTACCCTAGAACTACCGGGGCTTGAGGTGAATGAATGAGACTGAATCTTACCTCCTCCTGACGGTTGCCAGGTAGGATCAAGGTCAGAGGCGGCGTCCAGTGGGTCATCCGAGCCAGCAACTTTCTGTCCAGGGCCCAGGCCTCCAGGGGGTTGGTTAGCGGCTCGCGAAGTATTCCAGCCTAGGTGGCTATCTCTTCGTCCAGCAGATTGCCCTCAGCACCGGAATCCACCAAAGCGGATAGGGACAGGGACTGTTGTTGGTAATTCACGGTTGCCGGGATCTGCATCGGAGTCAGGGGTGCTGAAGGGAGTATCATTCGACTCACCAGAGCTCCCTTTCTCACTGGTGAGCCCTCGCTTTTAGGCCGCTGAGGGCAGGTATCCCGGAAATGGCCTGGCTGGCCACAATAGCAGCAATCCCCAGCTCTCTACCTCAGAATTCATTCGGCTGGGGCAGGAGCCACACTGGGAGCGACTGGGGAGGGTGGGGGGGGGGGGGGGCGGGGGCTGGCTGAGACTGGTTCTCTCTGTCTGATGCTCCTGAAGTCGATAATCTAATCGAATGGCTAGCGAGATCAGAGAGACCAGACTGTCTGTGTCATCCCTCTCGGCCAACTCATCCTTTATCTTGTCCGAGAGGCCCTGTCGAAACACCTCCCGTAGGGCCGCGTCGTTCCACCCGGAGTCTGTGGCTAAGGTCCAGAACTCAATGGAATACCTGGCCACACTTCAAGAAGCTTGACGAAGGGTAAGCAATCGTTTTGCGGCATCCTTACCGTGAATGGATTGTTCGAAGACTTTCCTCATTTCAGCGACAAGGAGGAACAAACCTCTAGTCGGTTATCCCATATCGCGGTTGCCCAAGCCAAGGCACCTCCTCGTAGCAGCCGCATCATGTATGCAATCCTTGATTTATCAGCAGTGTAGGTATGTGGCTGCAGCTCAGAGACTAGGGAGCATTGTAACAGGAAGGCCCAGCACCTACCTAGGTCCCCGGCATAGAGTTCAGACTCGGGTACATACGGCTCCCGAGGGGGTGGTGTTGCTGATTCCAGGGGCGAGGTCATCCCAAGCCGTGTGGTTTGGGTAGCCAGGGTTCTTGAAGGGGACGGTGGAACAGAGCAGAGAACCGATCCGCTTGTTCACTGACCTTCAGCACATTCATGGATAGTGTCCGAAGGTTTTCCGTGATCTCCTGAAGTAGTTGGCCGTGGGCGCCTAATAGAGAACCCTGGCTGGCCAGGGCCTGTTGTATGGGATCCGTATCAGTTGGGTTCATCATGGCCAGTTCATTCTGTTGCAAGGATGTGGCGGTGGTACAAACCCAAGTGCTGAACACAGGCGCAGAGGCGTTATGGTCATAGCGGGTGTGAAATTGATGTCCAGAGAGTCTTTAGCCAAAGTCTTGGTTTTAGTAGAGAATTCAGGAATGATGCTAGACTTAGAACTGATAGTCCTAAGAACCTTAGAACAAGGCTACTCATACAAGAGTCAACAAATGAACTGGCAGCTCCTTGTTGTGGTCACAGGGTCTTTATCCTGCAGTTTCTGATGGGAAGCAGGTGTGTGTAGTTAGTGGAACCTGCGAATGATTTGAATTTAAATGAGGTGATTGAGACCCAATTCCTGAGGTAAATGGCATGGTGGGGGATTGCCAGAAGGAATCATGACACTCAGTAAGTTTGGAACTTCTGCATTTGTGTTCATGCACTCTCATGTGCGAGTCCCAAACTCACTCATGATGGGGAAAATGCTGGCGTGCAGTAGTGACAGCTGAAACTCTAGGTTCAGTGGGGAACAGGCTTCCTTCTGATGTTATGAAAGTATGATCCCCTTATCACAAAACTAGTTCTGTGGTCCCAGTGATTCCTCCTCTTTGAGAATGCAAATTGGCGAGCAGAGTGTAATGGCCAAACCTTCCAATATTAGCAAAAGAACATTTTTAATTGAATAGCATGAGTGATAAATATAATCTGATATTATAGGATTAATTTGAACCAGCTTTTTATGCTGAAAGTAAATTTCTAGATTAAATACTGCCAATGAAATGAAATTTGACTATATTTGCATTTATGCAAAGAGGCTTCCACTTATGACAGAAGTCTTTTCTGGAGGTATTAAAATAAAACATAGCTTTTCTACTTAATACACTTTTTTCTCTTTGTAAAATAGAAAATGAATGATCATGCATCTAAAACATCTGTCTTGTATTAACAGTTAAATCAAATAAAATATATTTATTAATGTAACAATAAAGCTCAAGACTAGCATAATAGATCAACTTTGGCTAATTTGTCTTGTCTGAGACAGTCAGGTCTGTCTTTCAGGGCTACATATCTATTCAATGCTGCACTATACATACACATGGCAAGGTTATTCATCCATTAAGGTAAATGAAACTATTCCAAGATTTCTGGATCTTTAGACCTTTAACTTCTGTAAAATGATTGGTTCCATCTGAATACAAACCTTGTTCTCTAGCTATTTTGGTTTACCATCTAATATAAATAGTTGAAAACAAAACATAATTTTTTGAGGGAGTTGTGTGAAATTCTGCAAGGAAACAAGCGAAATTCTACAGAATGTCAAGGTCAATAAGTATTAAGTAATATAAACACTGTACCATACTAGTAAAATAATCTAAATTCCCAAAAAGTACACATGCCTGTGTTTATTATTGAAATGAATACACATGATGTTGAATTTACTGTCAAAATAATGATGAAGCTAAGGTGACTTAATAGTATTTATGCATAAGGTTCATGCCAGCTTCTGGCAAATGAAGGTGTAGTTAAACATGAAATCCAGAAGTCATTGTCCTTGATGAGCTGTCCATTATTAACCTCTTGAAGATATATTCAAATACATCTTGTACTTGTGACATAGTTCTCTACTAAACCTACCACGGAAGGTTTTGGTCTTGTTTATTTTAATCCAGATAATTTTATTAATGGCATGCTTTGTTGTTATGACTGCCAAACACTTTTGTTTGTACTGAAACTTAACCATTGCTTTGTGAAACATCATTATTCCATTTTTTAACTTCTGAAGATTAATAAAACAAAGGTTAAATTCATTGTTTTATGTTGTTTTTCTCACTCTAACTACATTATGGGCCGTGACCTCCTCTGTGCCATAAATTTCTATGATTTTTATTATTTTGTCATTCCAGTCTTGAATTCACACATTTAAGTTATAGTTCCTGTCCAGATTACACACTGATCAATCGCAATTCTTTATTCTGAATGGACAAAGCCATACATCATTATATGCCCATTGGAAATAAGTTTCAAGGGCTCTGGAGAATATGACATGCTGTTTTCATCTTTCACTTACAGCAGCTTCCCATTGCAAGAGCTCATAGAAATTAAACTTGCAAGAATAATTGCTAGCTACGTTTTCAAAATTGGTCTAGATTAAAAGGCAACTTAAGCAAATATAACATTTTTTCATGTTTTTAATTCCTAAAACCTAGGGCATTTTAGTCACTAATAAGGAAGCACATTTTTAAGAACTCTGGTAAAAAGTTATTCATTATCAATGTAACTAAAAAGGATCATTGTTGTATTTGGAAAAGGGAAGTTAAAGGACATTCCTTATAACATGGCCATTGACCAAATGAGCATTTATGGTGAATGGAAGACGTATATAATATTTATATGAAAAGGAAATGAACACAGATGTGGTTAAGAATCATGGAGCACTGAGTTTATTATCTGTGTAATCAAAATATAGGCTGTATGTGTAGATTTTCTAAATGACTTTGAATAGGACCTCAAGGATAGTTTTAAAAATTATCAGAGCAGGAGTTGGTAGAGAATGACCATCCATTTTTGCTGGTGGAAATTCTTGAGCCATTTCAAGCCCAGGGCTGCTGTCTAATCTCTCAGTTGTTGGAGAGTGTGCAGCCATGCATATTAGTCAAAGGGAAGAGGGTTTACAACAACACACACAAAATGCTGGTGGAATGCAGCAGGCCAGGCAGCATCTATAGGAAAAAGTACAGTTGAAGTTTCGGGCCGAGACCCTTCGTCAGGACTAACTGAAAAAAGATTTAGTAAGAGATTTGAAAGTGGGAGGAGGAGGGGGAGATCCGAAATGATAGCAGAAGACAGGAGGGGGAGGGATGAAGCTAAGAGCTGGAAGGTTGATTGGCAAAAGGGCTACAGAGTTGGAGAAGGGGGAGGATCATGGGACAGGAGGCCTAGGGAGAAAGAAAGGGGGAGGGGAGCCCAGAGGAAGATGGAGAACAGGCAAGGAGTGATTGTGAGAGGGACAGAGAGAGAAAAACAAAGGGGGGGGATAAAAATAAATAAGGGATGGGGTAAGAAGGGGAGGAGGGGCATTAACGGAAGTTACAACATTCATTTTATAGTTGTATGGCTGTCCTTCTGAGCATCCTGATGGTTCTAGAAGCACTTGAAGCCTGAGTGTGAGGATATTGTGTACACCTAACCAATGATGCTGCTAGATGTCCGCCAAAAGAAATATCCTAGGTAGATATGAATACACCAGAATAAGGAATTGTACACAGGAATACAAATCAACGTGGGATCAAAATAGCAGTGCTTTTAAATAAAAACTCTTACAATGAATGAAAGTGCTACAGGAACAGTGTTCTGTAAAATTCACCCACAACTGATCAGCATAGTAGATTAAAGACAAATTGATATAAACAATGTGCTGTCAGACACTGTCGGACAGAACTAGCATACTATAGTGATGCTAGTACTGATGATCAGCACACCTTGACTTCCTGGTTTTTCATTGTTGAAACATTCTCTGTTTGCACTTGATGTTACACTTGGCCCCAGTGAAAGTTCAATGTTGTGCAAACTATGACGGTTCCAGGGGGTACACATTGCAGGCTGCTGGTCATTGGGAGAAGATGGTAAATATAGAGGAAGCTGTAAAATAAATGAAGCATCAGTTAACAATTCAACAACAAAAGATAGCTTCTGAAAATCATTTATTCCTGAACTTTTCAACTTATCTTCATTGGCACAAAAGCTTAACTTAAGTACCAAGCCTCTTAAGACAGTTTCATCTCCAACTTTGATAAATTATTCGGATAAGAATTTGATCCAGTCTGACAAGGATCACTTGAGTAAACTAAGCTTGATTGGAATTGAGTTAAAAACTAGCCCATCTTTTAATTTGGCAAACAAGGTCTAAAGTAGATTCAGTACTCATATGGGGCTCATATTCCCACCATCCATAATTTTACCAATCTTGCCAGGAATGATGTGAATGTGGGAATGGAAGAACAACATAAATGGCACACCAGGGTTATGTTACACACATGAAGGGTCACAGATTTTACCATTGTTAGGATCGGCGGAGGAAAGTCTTAGGCAGGAGACACCTAATGACTTTTATGGAAGCAAGGAAGCTTCTTGTGTTCCTTACCACAAGGAAAATTGAAAAAAGTTGAATTACTGTACTTTCTAGACTTGCTCTTTGGCATTTGATCATCTTGACAAAGTCAGCACAGGATCTGAGAGAACACTGAGCCTACACTACTTCACCAAATTCCATTTGGGATTTTATGCTAAATCATCACCTGTTTAAAGCAGGAAGCTTGTTTGATTCCCAAAACCTGCAACTTAAAATAGCATGAAGTACAAGTGTAGAGGCTAGCCAGATATACAATTTGATTAGCCTGTAAACACCTTCTCAATAGTTGCCTGATGTGAGGAGGGGAGGTCAATGGGTGCATCATTTTAGAAAGGTCTTTTAAATTCTTCATTCCAGAATTGTGTAAGTTTGTCTGTATAATAAGATTGTCTGCATAACTGAATTTCATATACAAGCAATTGTAAGAACCTGAATGAACCCTGTTCAAATGGAACTTCTGCACTGAGCAACTCATTAATCATTTATTATTCATGCTAAACTACAGTGTGCTATATCAGCTGTGTTTAGCAATAATGCTGAGCAGCAATGGGTTCTTACTTTGCCTCTATTTTCCATTATTTAGATTTATATCCATGTAGTAGCTGCTACTCATTAGAAAAAAGTCTTTATTTCACAATGATATCAGATAGGTGATTTAACATAAATACTTGCCAACCCCAATCATTGGCTAAAAACAGAACAGACATTTTTTTTCCAGACAATCTGATTACCCTTAATGCTTATAAATCTGTTTACAGTATCTGATTCACACTGGCTTTGGTTACTCCAAAGAAGTATTTGCATCCTGTTGGAGAAACCACATGAAAAAAATAAGAATGATATGAGATTAATTCTGTATGTTCTTAGTGATGACACAAAAATCTCTCTCTCACACACACATTCTTTCTTTCTCTCTCTGTCTCTCCCTCCCTCCCCCTCTCTCTTTCTCCCTCCCTCCCCCTTTCTCTCTCTCTCCCACCTTTCTCTCTCTCTCTCTCCCTCTCTCCCCCTCTCTCTCTCTCCCCCACCTTTCTCTCTTGCTCTCTCTCTCCCTCTCTCTCTCTCCCTCCTCTCTCTCTCCCCCTCCCCTCTTTCTCTCTCCCCCTCTCTTCTCTCTCCCCCTCTCTCTCTCTCCCCCTCTGTCCCTCTCTCCTTCTATCCCTCTCTCTCTCCCCTTCTCTCTCCCCCACCTTTCTCTCTCTCTCCCTCTCTCCCTCTCCCTCTCTCTCTCCCTCTCTCTCTCCCCCCTCTCTCTCCCCTCTCCCCCTCTCTCCCTCTCCTCTCCCCTCTCTCTCTCTCCCCCCACCTTTCTCTCCCCCCTCTCTCACTCTCTCCCCCCCCTCCCTCTCTTTCTCTCTCTCTCTCCCCCTCCCTCTCTCTCCCTCTCTTTCTCTCTCTCTCTCCCCCTCTCTCTTTCTCTCTCTCTCACTCTGTCTCCCCCCTCCCTCTCTCCCCCTCTCTCCCTCTCTTTCTCTCTCTCCCCTCTCTCTCTCCCCCTCTCCGTCTCTCCCTCTCTTTCTCTCTCTCCCCCTCTCTCCCTCTCTCCCTCACTCTCTCTCTCTCCCCCTCTCTCTTTGTCCCCGGTTCATTACTCACTTTAACCGCCTCAGTTCAATCACTTACTGTCTCCAGCTGCCACCACCCCTCAGGGTCACACCTACCTTTGATGTGTCCTCAAGCCTGTTGTTGTGGACCACTCAACCCAGCTGAGCCCGCACCTGCAGAAACTAGGATGGCGGAAGGTGGTCCGGTGTACATTTTCGCCAGTTGATAGGCTCACACCGTTGTGGACGGGATGTGCGTTACCTGGTCAACTGGAAAGGTTATGTCCTGGAGATGAGGAGTTCCACCAGACCCATCTGGATTGCTTTGTGCCATTGGGTGCTGGCTGTAGGAAGGGGGATCCTGTCAGGCCTGTACAGGCAGGCTTCGCTCAGTCACACCCAGCTAATAGGAGTCACCTACCACTCATTTCCAACTCATGACCTGCAACCTATTTTAACCCACCTCTCATCCACAATCTTTGTTCACTCGTTTGAATCAGCCAGCCTCAGCCAGTTGCTCTTGGCCTTCAGTTACCTTGTTGCCTTGACATTGTGACAAGAATACACATAGATTAAGATGTGGCTGTCCTGTGCTGGCACCAGTGGGATCAGCAGTTGGTCTGCCACCTGTCTTCAGGAGAGAGAGAGATAAGGAAAACAATGGAGCAGCATTTGGAGATGTGTAATGAAGGGACGGGAGAGAGAGTAACAGAAGGAGAGCTGTCAAGATCGGCTCCCCCTTTGAACCCTGAACTGTTTGAAGTGATGGACAGGCGATACCCCAGCAGGAGGATAAAAAGGGACAGGTTCGCTATGTCAAGACACACACGACATCCGAGGTAACGAGACCCTGGAAGCAGTGCGTCTCTCACAAGCCGGTGGGAAGTTTTGGAAGGCCAGTTGCGGGACCGGGCCATAGACGCACAGGGTGGAAAGGCACGATTGGCGGGAACCTGGTGTGTGCCCACCCTTGCCTGGGTGCCAGGTTCACCGCAGGGAAACGATCGTACCTGGAAACGGAGGGGTCACGGTCGGTGACCTCAGGTGACATCACAAAGGACTCGCCCGAAAGCTGACTGCGAAGGTCGGTGTGGAAGCCTTGAATATTCATTCGTTTTGCTCTCTCTCTCCTTCCCCCACACTGTCCATCTTCCATGGCAGCGATTACTGCGAACTGAACTGAACTAAATTGAACTGAACTTTGTGTCACTTTGAAACTGGTCATTTACCCCTAGACAATGATAGAGCTTGATTAATCTTGTTATCTTAATTCTGTGTACATGTATGTTTATCATTGCTGAACTGTTGCATTCATTATCCTTTTGATTAGAGTACTGTGTTGCTTGTTTCTTTAATAAAACTTTCTTAGTTCTAGTAATCCAGACTCCAACTGAGTGATCCATTTCTGCTGGTTTGGCAACCCTGTTACGGGGTACGTAACAACGTGTATCAGTTCTTTCTTGTTTTGTGGCTTGCCATTTTGCAATTTGTTATTAAAGTTATCTTTCTTGGCTTAGTCATCTCTGTTGTTCTCCATTTGGGCCAAGCCTCCCCTACATTTCCTGACAGGCCCTTCTTTTAAAACGAAGCCTCACATATAGTTACCTGTGGTCAGTCTGGCTATTCTTCATATAGAAAGGAATTTCTTGAAGATTTTCTGCACTATAGTCAGACTTTGTGGTCAGTGGAAGGAGTATAGTTAATTACGCATGTCTGGTAGTCAAGTACAAAGATAATGGGAAAATATTATGTTTTGTAATTCCAGAAACTAATCTAAAGAAAAACACAGGAGCCTGGATAACTTGTCTCTTTGGTTATTCTCTGGTGAGGCATTCAAATATGATGTGGTGGTGTGATTTATGCCATTCATGTAATGTTAATGCCTTGCTAGAAGAGTTGAATGAACTCAACACAGCCATCTGGCCAACCAAGCTCTAAAGTAAGTACTGAAGGTTGAAAATAATTTGAAAGCTTGCCTGCAACAGCAGTGGATTTGGATGATAAACTGCATTTATCAAACGCAAATCATGCTCCAACAGAATACATTTTAATATTATTTTAGATATTTCGGCTTAGATAGCTTTTAGGATCAATTTTTACTTTACTCGAGGGACCAGTTTGGTTATATAATCAAACTATATGCTGGCTGATTGAATTTTCATTCCATTAAAACTTATCGAAGTAATCTTTGCCCAGTGAATATTGATCAA
Source organism: Mobula birostris (assembly GCF_030028105.1). Lineage (NCBI taxonomy): Eukaryota > Metazoa > Chordata > Chondrichthyes > Myliobatiformes > Myliobatidae > Mobula > Mobula birostris. Next base: position 60,391,229 of record NC_092372.1, on the reverse strand, counting down.
TACTGTTCAGTAGTGTTTGATTTTGATTCTCTGCTGCATGCTGAGTCAAACAATCACAGTGAATGTGTCAGTGTAGTTATCAAAGTTAGAGTTGGCATTTAAAGAGAGGAAGGTGTAAAATTTAATAAGTCTTGTTAGAAATAAACATACCTCAAAATTAAGTGAGTGAAGGACATTCATAGTCACACAAATAACGTCTGCTTCTCGAAGCTGTCAGAAGTCTCCGAGTCCATATGGCTGCAAAGAGGATGAATTAGAATCGGAATCAGGCGGGCCGGCTGGTGGCGCAGTGACATCAGCGCCAGACTCTGGAACGGAGTTTCCTGGGTTCGAACCCAGTTGGGTCCGCTCCTGAGTATGCTTTCCATCCATGCCGGGTTGAGTGTCGAGATCGCAACTCGACCTGGTAAAATAAAGGGACAAATACTGCAAAATGTCTGTGTGAAGAGTGGCGCGCCACACACTCTCTCTCTCTCTCTCTCTCTCGCTCCGCACCTTGTAAAGGCGTAAAAAAGACATCATCCCACCAGCATCACACACACACGGACGCATGCATGCAGACGCACACACACAGATGCACACGCCAAAAAAAAGAATCAGAATCAGGTTTATCATCAGTCAAGTATGTTGTGAAAATTATTGTTTCTTGGCAGCAATACAGTGCAAGGCATAAACAGATTACAATAAGTTACAATATAAAAATATGGTGCAAAAGGGAAATAGTGAACAAGAGAAAATCTACAGGTGCTGGAAATCCAAGCAATGCACAGAAAATGCTGGCAGAACTCAGCAGGCCAGGCAACATCTATGGAAAAGAATGAACAGTTGATGTTTCATGCGGAGACATTTCAGTCGGACTGGAGAAAAAAATGATGAGGAGTACCCCCCACCTTCTCCCTCTGACTCCTCTTCTTTTTTTCTCCAGTCCTGCTGAAGGGTCTCGGCCCGAAACGTCAAGAGTGCACTTTTCCAAGGGAAGTAGTGAGGTAGCGTTCATGGGCATATGGGCCAATCAGAAATCTGATGGCAGAGGAGAAGATGCTGTTCCTAAAATGTTGAGTGTAGGTCTTCAAGCTCTTGTACCTTCTCTCTGATGGTTGCAATGAGAAGAGGGCATGTTTCGAGTGATGATTGTCCTTAATGATGGATGTTGCCTTGTTAAGGAACTGCTATTTGAATATGTCCTCGATGATGGGGAGGATTATGCTTGCTGAACCTACAACCCTTTACAGCTCTATTGATCCCGTGTATCAGAACCTCCATGCCAGGTGGTGAAGCAACCAGACAGAATGTTTCCCCATACCATATATCCTCAAACTCCTAATGAAGTAATAAAGTGGGAGTAGTAGATAAAAATAACTGAATTTCAGCTCCAAAAGCAAGTGGAAGAATTGTAATACATGCACTATATTATTGCTGTGGATACTTAATATTTATTGTTTACACTTGCTGAGATGCTCGAGGCAACATAATAATTCAGTCTTCCAGTACGTGAATGAGGGGCAACCTCATACAAGTGTTTAAAATTATGGGAGACATATATAAAGTGGATGGTAATAGTCCTTACTCCTGGGAACGTGAGTCCAAAACTAGAGTGCATAGGTATAGGGTGAGAGGGGAAAGACTTAAAAGGGGTTTGAGGGACAACTTTTTCACACAGAGGATAGTGAGTATATGAGCTGTCAGAGGATACAACCGAGGCAAGTACAATATATCGTTTAAGGAGCAATTGGATGGGTACGTGGAGAGGTGGGTTTGAGGGATGTGGGCGGAACTCAGGAAATTGGGACCAGATGAATGTATAATGTGGTCGGTACAGACTAATCGGGCCAAAGGGCCTATGTTGTATAGCTCTATGATTCTGTGTGTGTTTAGCATCAAAATCTACAAAGAGATGCTTGCTGTTTGATGTGGCTAGTAAATAAACTGCATCTAGAAATAAGGGCTATCTATTCCATTGGACATGAGCTTTTGCACAGGTCACTCAGATAATGCACATCAACAACACAAGGGTCTAGAAACCAAGGCAGCTAACTGTAAATGCATTAAGAAAGAAATGAAACAGTGTACATTCTCATTGAAAATGTAGCAAAAATGGAAAATTTCTATGGCAAGTGTAAAGTTATCTGGCATGCAGATCATTAATTACTTTGATTTTACAAGACAAGAAACGTGATCGGATTTGCCATTATACCCAGAATGTTACTGTGATAAACATTTTCAATAACTACTTTTCTATCAGGAAATTTATTTTATTTTATGGTTTAGTTTTTGCTTAAGGGTATATCTGTTGGTGTCCCCCAACTACAGATTGACAACAGTTTTTACATGGACTTCTAAAAATTCTAAAAATGCTAATTAGTGATCTGATGTACCTTATTAGGTGCAGTTGTTTGCAGCCTTTTCTTCTAATAGAAATAACTGAAATGGTTTGGCTTGGTATAATTTTCAAGAGTCTATAAATTTATCCCACAACAAAAAGTTCTGAAAATATTTTAACAATTAAGGATGACAGATTAGCTTCATTTCTCACATGTACATCGAAACGCCAAACATATTGTGAAATGTGTTGTTTCTGCATCAGCGACCAACACCATCCAAGAATTGTGCTGAAGGTAGCCTGCAAGTGTCGCCATGCTTCTGGTGCCAACATAATATGCCCACAATGCACTAACCCTAACCCTAACTGTATGTCTTTGGAATGTGGGAGGAAACCAGGGTACCTACAGGAAATGCACACAGACATTAGTAGAACATATAAACTCCTTACAGACAGTGGCAAGAATCGGTGATTGCTTGCACTGTAAAGCAATTGCAATAGTTGCTACTCCACCTTGCTGCCCCTTTATTATATTCTATTTTATTATATGAGGACTAATGGTTAAGGCATTGGTCTAGTGATCTGAAGGTCGCTAGTTCGAGCCTTGGCTGAGGCAGCGTGTGTGTCCTTGAGCAAGGCACTTAACCACACATTGCTCTGCGACGACACCGGTGCCAAGCTGTATGGGTCCTAATGTCCTTCCCTTGGACGACATTGGTGGCGTGGAGAGGGGAGACTTGCAGCATGGTCAACTGCTAGTCTTCCATACAACCTTGCCCAGGCCTGCACCCTGGAAACCTTCCAAGGCGCAAATCCATGGTCTCATGAGACTAACAGATGCCTATAAATATGAGGACTAAGCAAGTTCTTAATATTTCTTAAATTATGTCCTTAATTTAATGTTTATAAATTATTATTTTACATGAACTTTTCCAAATATTGAAAACCTCACATTAAAGCAGAGTGTCACAGTGATTGCCTTATCACATTTGCCTTGTAATGAAGCAATGACTAATTTAGAACAGGGCAATATTCAGATACAGTTGCTGATAATTGTCCGAAGACAGTGTCAGAGTTACATGTAAGGTACAGTCACAAACAAGAGAAAATCTGCAGATGCTGGAAATCCACGTGACACACACAAAATGCTGGAGGAACTCAGCAGGCCAGGCAGCATCTATGGAAAAGAGTACAGTTGACATTTCAGGCCAAGACCCTTCATCAGGACTGCAGAAAAAATGGTGAGGAGTCAGAATAAGAAGGTAGGAAGGAGGGGATCTAAACTTGCCTGCCCTGAAGAAGTTTAAATCTTCCCTTCGATGGGAATTCAGTGAAACCTTCTCTCACTTCTCCCCCTCTGTGATCTCTGTGGCCCCCCAACTCTTTGACTAAATGCTTACCCAGACCCACTACCACAGCCATGAATCCCTCCTGTGAACATGTCTTTGCCACTAGCTTGTACCACATGGCTTCCAAGTCGGTTTTCAAGCCTCTCAATTCAGATCCTCTGAGGACACCAGCTACTCACATTCAAATGACTGCTTCTCCCACAGCATTCTACGTGCCACACTTTCCACCATGAGGAGGTACCTGGCGTCCCTGACCCAGTCCCTTCCACAACTCCGGGATTCTCTCTCCATCGGCTGTCCTATTAAATTCCCCCTTCTCCAGCCCTGTACCTCTTTCACAAATCAACTTCCCAGCTCCTTACTTCACCCCTCCCCCTCCCAGTTTCACCTATCACCTTGTGTCTCCTTTCCCTCCCTCCCACCTTTTAACTCTACTCCTCAGCTTTTTCTCCAGTCCTGCTGAAGGGTCTTGGCCTGAAATGTCAATTGTACTCTTTTCCATAGATGCCGTCCGGCCTGCTGCGTTCCTCCAGCATTTTGTGTGTATTGCTTGGATTTCCAGCATCTGCAGATTTTCTCTTGCATCTCGTACTCCGAACAGTGAAGCCTACTCCTTCATCCTCTTCCAGACTACATAACACCAGAAAATCTCTGTACAGAAAAAAAGCTTCTTCTTTGTTCTCCACAAGTACAGATCTGAAAGGCAGAGTTACCTGTTTTTGAGTTCTGGTGCTCTAAGACTCCCAAGAACTGCAGATCACTTGGCATTGTTGCTCTGCAGTGGAAACCATCAAACCTCTGCCTAAAATTATGCTTTGCTCTTGGCCATACTCTAAATCCAACTCTGCAGTTTAACATTAGCACTATAACTGTCCAGTTGACTTTAGACTTACTTTTCCAACAATGACAAACACATCTCTCTCTCTCTAATTTCCCTAAAATGAGTCAACCAAGATCAGTTAAGAGTTGCTCAAAGAGTCCCTTGAGCATTTTTGACCCCAGGTATTTCACCAAGCTGGACTGAGAATATATGTAGGCCTCAAATTATTCTTGGCCTTTTCAGCTCAGTCTTGGCACTTGCAGGGTTTGGAAACTAAACAAGGAGTGAGAAAAGTTGGCTCCTGATCTCCTCAAACTGGTCCTGACATCTGGAAGAGCTTATTATGCAGTGGGGAGAAATTATTCAGTCTGAGAACTGCCTGAGCACATGATGCTCCGAGATGGTGAAGGTTTACCAGATGCCTTCCCAAATGGAGATCTCGAGGGTTTTGGCCTGGATCTGGGCCTGGACCCTTGAAGTATTTTGACAGTTGTTAAGTTCGTAAATGACACAAATGTCCCAAGGCTTCTGCTTGCACCTTTTCCACACCACCCCCTTCAGATGTGTATGTTGTAGCCTGGATAGACATCAGTAAAATTCTGATTTGTAAACCTCCTCTGACTCTGAGTGCTCTGGCTGGGTCAGCAATGGAGATTCCCAGAGGAAAGATCCTAGAATTCCTGCCAAAATGGAGAATCCCCAGATCTTTTTTCATCTAATGAGGAGTGAAATATCTGCCTCCAGGGAGTCTCATACAGATCAAGTGTTGTTTCTGGACTTCACTTACACACCAAACCCAGTGCTTTTCACTGAAGCTTGGGATTTCTTTGGTGCAATGCGATGAAAGCCATTGTACTTTGACAATGTAAATGTTCCTGCTCCTCGTTAGAGTGTTGCTCTAATGGCTGCACCAAGCAGACAGCGGCTGGGCTGCCTGCCTCCGTGCCAAAGAGTTAGAAGGTTGCTACTCGAACAAATGTGCTTCTAAACTCTTCTACACAACATCAGTATTTTTAGCCTGTGTGGCGGAAGCTTGGTGTTGTCTGTAGTACACAGAACACAGAACAGGTCAGCAGAGGAACAGGCTACTTGGCCCACAATATTTGTGCTGAACATAATGCACAAACTTAAACTAATCCCATCTGTCTGCACATCTCTCCATTCCTCTCCTGCTCATATCTCTGTCTAAATGCCTCTTAAGTGACATTTTTACATCTGCCTCCATCATCACCCTTGGCAGCACATTCCACACACTTACCACTCTCTGCGTAAAAATCTTGCTCTGCACACTCTTTTGAACTTACTCTCATCTCACAGCTACACCCTCTAGTATTTGACATTTCTTCTCTGGGGAGGGACATCTCCCTTTTACTATCCTGTGTGATAATAATTTTAACCTCTCGTACATAATTTTATATCAGGTCTCCCCTCAGCCTCCAGCACCCCAGAAAAATGATTTACATTTGTCCAAACTCCCCTTATGGCCGATAACCTATAGTCCAGAGTGGAATTTTTATTTCTGAAGCGTAACTTTCCAGAAACACAACCAAGCAGTCCTGTCGCAATTCATCTTCAGAGAATCAATCCATTTGCAAAGTAGGACATGTATGTATTGACATCAACCCATGTTGTCAGTGAAGGGAGAAATTACACACTTCTATTGCTGGTCACAGAACAGAATCAGGTTTCCATTCTGCTATTTGCTGCAAAGCTGTGCAATTTAAAGTGTCATTTGCACATTTTGATCCAACTGCGACAATTTCCTGCCAGATACTCTGGAGGCCGACTGGTGTTAGGTAACTGTTCTCCATTTTATGCCGAGGACTTTGGGTAAGATCCACTGTTATTTCCAACCTGAACCATTCTCACTGTAGCCACAAGTCTGTGCGCTTAGCCCCCTCTCTACTTTCTGTGTGACAAAACACAGCTCCAATGCCATATTCAAGTTTAATGATGGCACCACTGTCTTAGGCCAAATGAAATGAATCAGCACATAGGAGGGAGATGGCCATGTTCCCCAAGGGAATTCTTTTCTGATGTCACCTAAAGCTTGTTTCTTCTGATTTTTGGGTGACAATGCCTCACCACTCACCCCCTTCCTCCACACACTGACAAATGGAACGGCAGGGCAGTGGAGGAGCTAGAGCTTGGAGCTGGTGGGAGGGTGCATTCTCTCTCTGCCAATGACACCATCACTTACGTCAATGATATTGGATTCTTGGAGCAGGCCCGTTAAGGACTGGAACTCTGACATATTAGCTACCCAGAAGGTAGATGAACAAAATTCACTGATAATTACTTATGCTCCTTGCTACTTCCCTTATATGTCTGCGTTGCCAAATGAAGAGATCCCAGCGCTGTTATGCTAGAGAGGAAAACTAAATACACTGCATGAATTTGCAAGGGACAGCTCCAAATATACGTCTCTATTATGGGACAGATGAATCTATAGTCAATGATCTTGGAACTCCCCTAAGGTATGAGAGAGAAAGGCACTGCTACTTGAATCAGTTGGAGATAGAATGCTACCAACACAAGATCAATGTGGTTGAACCTGAATATCTTTCATTCCAAAATCCCAATCCACTGTATGAGATGACCATGAACGGCAAAACAGCCTGAGCATTTAAGATTTTTATTTTTGCAGTAGTGATTCATTACTTAGTTGGTTTGAATTTTAAGAATAAAAGCACTCATTTGATTTCGTTGTCTCATCAGGGAGTTTTATTTTCAGAAACAAGAAGCCCCGGCCCCTCAAAAAAGTGAGTATTTTTGAACCATTGGTTCATTTTTGGGATTTCCAAAACTACGGAACTGAAGTGAGTAAATATAAAGATGTTACAGGCCAGTCTTGATCAAGTAGAATAGCAGAACCAGCCTGCAGGCTGAATGAACTGTTTCTATGTTTGGACATGTCATCAGCTTACTAGCTGTAAGAAAAGCCTTACATTGTTTTTTTTCACAATGCTTCTTCATTAGCGCCTACATCAGTGGTTCCCAACTTTTTATGCCGTGGACTAATGCCATTAAGCAAGGGCTCTGTTTACCCCAGGTTGAAAATCCTGGTCTAGATGATCAAGATGATAACATGGTTTGCTTTCCAGTGCCTCAATGGGTCTTGTGCACTCACTGCCACTGCAAATCAAGGTTGCCATGTTGCACATAAGTACTTATCTGGCAATCAAATTGCAACTTATGTCCCTGATGCACTTGGATGACGGGAGCCATAATTTACTCTTTGAAACTGTCTGTGATATTGCATCTGGAAAACTCTCAACTCCTTCTGGATCAGCCTGAATAATATACAACCACCTAGAGTCAAATTCAACCCCACCACCGGGCGGTGAGGCAAGATACGAAACTTTCTATTGAGTTTGAGTTGGTGCTGCTTCATAACAAGTAGAATGTGTTCAGGAAGAGACTGTGAGAAGGGCTGCCCCATACTCACGATCCCTGGTGGGAAGTGCTACATATCTGGTGTTCCGCTCCATCACAGCATGTTTCCATCTGGATTGGAAACATTATCAGTTTGAAGGGAAGTGTTTCTCTATCATGACAAACTTCCATTCAGTTTCTTTCCTAGAAATGCTCAATTCTCACTTGCAAAATTGAGGATAAAGGAACGCAGTTCCAATGGGATTACACAACGTGGTTGGTTCTGGGAGTTTCCAGAGCTTCCCCACTTGCAGTGGAAGGTAGTTGGGAAGTATTGAATTTGGACAGTTGGAGGTTGGAGTTTTTGCATCTGGAGCTTTTAATTGACATTTAAATGAGATGAAAAATTAATAACCTATGCCTCAACATCCTCACCCTATAAAAGTCAAGAGTCCACCAGAAATGATTCACAGAATTACAGACTTTGCACCTGGCATTCCTAAGATCAGAGGAGAAAGAGGGCACAGGCAAAGAAACTATCGAAGGCCTGAAAAACTTCAGGCCCTCATTAGACCCGAAGGCTTAATGATTGTTGATTTTTGAAAACAGTCAGATGGTTCCACAGCTGGGGGCCGATACCACTTCTATTGGTCTCCGAGGTTAAATCAAGCTACAATTACATTGAGCTTAGGGTAATCATCAGAAACAGATGCTTCGGGTCAGGTCTGACAGATGTGTTCCACCCCAATGGCATCCATGTGTCCAGTGACAGGGGCTGGGGTGGGGTGGGGTGGGTTGGAAGGAAGGACTGTTGACCCCTACCATTGAGCATTAGTTTACAAACTATTAAAACTGAAGTTCACCTTTACTAAGCCAGAGGTGAATAAACTATCTAGCTGTTTGGATCTAAGGGAAATCACTCCAGAAAAAAACACATATTCTGGAATGAAATTTCCTTATTTGTGTAGGCTTGTATTCATTTAAAATTCCTCCCCTTGACCTCTTAACCAAGAAAAATACACATTTTGTTGGCATTTTTGAAAAATTGCAGACAATGGAACTTAATGAAAACATTTTACCATGCTTTTATTTTACTGTTGCTCAGTGTAATTTTATCCCAGCCCCACTAATTAAAATATATTACTCCTAACAACCAACAGCCTAGCAAAAATATTCAATGTAATCAGGATCAGCACATGTTCTCAGTTTGGTCCTCAGGGCCATTTCTGTCTTTGACAAATATTCAAGCCCCTTGCTCAAGGATCTGTATTGTGACTGCAGGCATTTGTGTTCAATGCTCAGAGCTCCGTTTCCACCAACGTCTCCATTCTGAAAGGTGGCTCTGTTCAATTTGTTAAACAACAATGCATTAATACAACTGCTGGTCTCCAGTGTCCTGTTCTGATCTTCCTGCCTAGTCTGGTCACAGTCCCCTATGGGATTACCTTTGATTATCAATTGTCATAGATTTCTGAGGGCAGGAAATAGGGTTTGAAGGTTTTCTGTCAGAGGAGTTTGTTTCAGAGTAAGAGACTTCATTGGTGTTAAAGTATTGAACATTATTGAACTGTCATATTTTACTAACAATTTTAAGCCAATTACTTAGGGCAATCGTTGCTTCTGGAGAGGAATACAATGGTGCACGGTGAATATTCCTTTTTCCATATAGAGTAGTCACTTTTAATTTATGGAATGGAAATATAGATGACTTTCCACCAGCATTCTTGGATTGTTTAATAAGTAAAAAGTGTGTATATGTATGTGTGTGTGTGTATATATATTTGATTAGTGATCAGGTTTAGTTAGATTGTTGTGATTAACCTCTTTGCAACAAGAGTTGTCAGCACAGTGAAACAAAGCAGAATGGAAAATTCTGGGCTGTGACATCTCTGGGAGATTCTGGGACAAATGCTAGCCCTGTCCATGACCAGCCCATGATTCAGTCTTTAGTGTTCAAATGCTGAGGTCAGTAAAATTACATGGAAAAAAAAACTTTTGATACTAGTCTGATATGGCATGGCCAATTTGCCTAGATACTGTGTTTCAGAAACCCACCGCCTTAGCCTTCTGAAATGCTGAATAAGATCCCCACGGTACTATGTCTGGGAAATTCTTTTCAGTATCACTAAATTAGATCATCATTCTCTATGATATCCTACTGTTTAAAATTCTGCCATATTTCCTGTATTACTATGATGAATATTCCTCAAGCATGTTGCATTTGGTGTAAAATACTTTTGGACATAATGGTTTTGTGAGAAATAATGTACAGTGGCAAATTACTTATTTTCTTCACTTTTTTCCGATTAATTCTTCAGAGAATCCACAAAGGTGGGGTGAACATAACCTTCTTTGAAATCCATGCTGACATTTGTTTTATTATTGTTGTATTCCTTGTGTCCAAATATATTGTTTCTGGGCATTTCACCAAAGATTCAAGCATGTTTACTAACACTAACATTAAGCTAGCTGGTCAAGAGTTCCCTGAAATTCTGCAATCTCCCTTTTAAAGATAAGGAAAATTTGATGTTCACCAGTACTTTGTGATAATTCCCTTTCCTACTGAATTTTTACATATAGATACTCCTAGCTGTATCTGCCTTCATTTCTTTGAGTATCTGGTTGTGCAATCCATCAGGACTTAAATTGTTTATAATTTTTTTAAAAAACTTCTAAATTGCTTCCTCCATGCCTGGGCAAAATGGGAGCAAGAATTTTTTTCTTTTATTTCTCTAATTGAAACAAAAATAATTGGACCTGAGATTTATTTTACATTTGTGACTTGTGACTTTGTTTCCACTCGGATAATCTGTGAACGATGCCATTAATGAGACTTTCACTGAGAAATGCTATCACATCGTTTTGTTTTGTCCTTGAAAGATAGCCAATGCTCAGAATAGCACATGTGTGTTACAAGTAGAGCTAATTTAATATTTCATTTTCTTTCTGGGCTGCATTGTACGTATGATCTCTGAAAAATTAGAAATAACACATTAAGGTCTTTAGCTTCCAAAATGCTCTGACTAGAGGGAATGCATGACTGCTTATGGATAGCAGCCTATTGCTTTGCACAAGTTTAACATTGTAATTGATATTCATTCAATCCACAGTGTTTAATTTAACTCAGTAAGAAGTGTCCTGATTATCTTTGTTATTTATCAGCTGGAGGCTTCAGTGCGCAGTGTGCACACAGTTTTCTGCAGGGGTCCTGGCAGACAGCTGCAACTAGCTGAGTGAAGTAGGAGACCACCAGTGTCATTGTAGCAGTTTACACGGTTCATGGTCATAGCTGGGGGTGGGGGGAGTGGATGAGGAGTGCTTTTATCCTGGTCATGTTTGAAGAGAGATGGCAGTAAACTTAGAAAAATCTGAAGCTTGTTTTGACAACATGACCTTGAGCCTTTTTATGCGGTACGGGTCAAGTAAAACGAAAACACTTGCCTTTATACTGGCATCACTGGTAGCACATTTACATGATATGGGAAAGCTGATTCTCATGCATAGCTTAGAAAACGGGGGCTGCCACTGTTTATAAGATGCAATGCGTTGAAGAACAGCAGAGGCATCATGCTGTTACCCAGGAGACAGCTTTCAATCTGTATCTCTGGGTGTCTGGACTGACACTGGCCAAAGCACATTCACTCAGAAATATGTTGGTTTACTGAGATCAATCTGCTTGACTATTGCAGATTAATTTCAGAAACAACAATTTGACCAGTTTATGAGCTCTGAGTTGAACCATCATTGTATGTGTAGGTAATTAATTTTTATTTTAGCCTCCCAGAAAGAGCAGATCAAAACTCATGTAACCCAAGAAGTTCAAACAAGCAGTACCTGGTTTATTCAAAGGTTCCATTCAGATTGCCCTGCCATGAGGTAATACATCATTAACGATCTCACACATATTTACATATGCTGCACTGCTTCCTGCTTTAACGTGTAAACACCATAGACATTTGCACTATCTGTGATCTTTGCAGCAGTACTAATGCCACTTGTCTCGAAAGTGTGAGTTCTCCAGATGTTATTCACCTCTTCTTGAACATAGGGATTCATTTCCAGAGTTGTCTTCACTGTTCTCCAAGAATAAAGTGGTCATTGTAAACAAAAATTCTGATTCTCTCACCAGTTCTTATGAATTAATCTGTGGAACTGTATTCTTCCACTCTTTTCTCTGAAATTCCATTTTCTCACCTCCAACAGTGAGGGAGGTCTCAGAGAATGAATCCCAAAATGCAGACTGATCATAGGAAGATAAATAGAAGGGGGAGTGTATTTGCCCTTTGTGACTGTGCTACCAGCCAGCGTGATCGTTTTCTGCTCTCATCTCTTATCACTTGATCACCCTAATCTTTGTCTCGATTATGCTCAACAACTGAGCCTCCACAGACCTCTTGTATAGAAAATAACAACGAAGCTCTACCTGTGGATGAAGAAATATCTTATCTTATTCTTGAATGCCAACCCTTTAATTTGGGTCAAAGGTTTCTAGTTATATACATATTATCCAGTGGAAACATCATCCCAACGTCTAACCCAGGGAAATGGTACCGGGAAAGCTATTGGGGCTTCATGGCCTGAAGGTATATAAGAAGTGATTAGTGAGATCATTTTAATTTGTGATACTTTACTGAAAATTTCCACAATTGGTAAATAGCAAATGTTGCAAACTATAGTCTGATTATCATCTGCCATAGAGAGTATATTAAATGCTATTCATGAAGATGTAATAACAGATCTCTGGGAAAATATTCAAGGTAATTAGGCAAAGACAACAGAATTAAGTGAAAGTGAAATCAGTTCTGACCAATTAACTGGAGCTCTTTGAAGAAGTAAGACATACTTTTGATAAAGGGTAACCAATATATTTGCTATACTTTGAATTTCAGAAGGCAGGTGATAAGACCATAAAACATAGGAGTGGAATTAGGCCATTTGACACATTGAGTCATGGTGTAGGAGGTGTGATTAGAAGATCATTTGACTAACAGGAAATAGAGGGCAAGCATAATTATGCCTTGTTCTATTTGGCAAGGTGTAATATGTGGTGTTCCACAGCGATCAGAGAGGGGACCTTAACTTATACAAGTGGTTGGATAAAGGAACCAAAGTTGTGGATGCTAAATTTGCTGATGACATGAAAATAAGTAGAAAAATATGTTGCAGGAAGAGGACATAGGAGTATACAAAGTGATAGAGATAGGATGAAATAAGTAAGATAGATAGATTGATATTTTATTGATTCCAAAGGAAACTTCGATGTCACAATAGCATTACAAGTGCACAGATATACAAATATTAGAAGAGAAGTAAGAAAGAATAAAAAGATAAGTTCCTCAAACTGTCTAACAGGAGGGTGTCATCACTTCCCAGCTATAGATTAGCTCATTATGGAGCCTTATGGTCGAGGGTAAGAATGACCTCATATAACACTCTTTGGAGCAATGCAGTTGTCTGAGTCTGTTACTAAAATTCCTCCTCTGTCCAGTCAAGTTGGCATGCAGAGAGTGAGAAACGTTGTCCAGAACTGCCAGGATTTTCCATGGGGTCCTTTGATCTACCACAGATTCCAGTGTGTCCAGTTTGATCCCTATAACAGAGCCAGCCTTTCTAATCAGTTTATTGAGCCTGTTGGCATCACCCGTGTTGATGCCATTGCCCCAGCACACTACCGCATACAAGATTGTACTGGCGACAACAGATTGGTAGAACATGTGAAGGAGATGCCTGCATACTCCAAAGGACCTCAGTCTCCTCAGGAAGTAGAGTCACTCTGACCCTTCTTGTACACAGCCTCTGTGTTGGTGTTCCACTCGTCTGTTATCCAGGTGCACCCCCAGATATTTGTAAGTCTTCACCACATCCACATCCTCGCCATCAACAGTAACAGGGAGCAGTGCAGTCTTAGTCTTCCTAAACCAAAAACCTGGCAAGTAGAATATAATATAAGAAGGAGCAAAATTGCCACTTCTTACAAAAATGAAAGATTTACTAGTTTGTATGTTATCTGAATAAATGACAAGAAATTGCAGAGCTCAAAAGAGCAGTGTGACCTCCCCATCCTGGTGCGTAACTCACATAGGCCTAGAGTGCAGGTAGTGTAATAAATCAAAAACACTGTCAAATTGTTATTGTTAAGGGAAATGCTTTAGGGTATTGGTAAGACCACATCTGGAGTACAGTGAACTGTATTGGTCTCCTTATTTAAGGAAGGATATTACTGCATTGGATATTCTGAGATTTACTCGTTTGTATTGGCCGGGGTTCAGTAAAAGGACAAGATGATTGAACTATATAAGATCCTGAAGGTTTTTCACAGGATGGATGTGGAGAGGACACTTCCTCTTGAGGGAAAATATATAACTAGGGGTTGCTGTTTAAAAATAAGAGGTCACTGTTTAAGTCAGAGATTAAGTGATTTTTTTTCTCACGGAGGGTCAAAGGTCTTTGCACTCCTTCCTTACATGGCATTGGAAGTAGAGTCTTTCAATAATCTTAAGGCAAAGGTAGATTGATTCCTGATAAGGATACTTAGCATGAACTAAAATTATTATTGGTATTGTTTTCTTGCATAGATCATATATCTTTTGCTGATGTTTTCACCACTTTAAGGGTTTTCCTTAATAATTGACGACGTGGGGTCATTATTGGGGCAAAATCAGATAGAAATCTAGCAAAGCACTGGATCATACCTAAAAATGACTGGAGCTCATTTCTATTTCCCACTTTTTAAATTTGGTGATGGGCTCAGTCCTCTCCTCCACTGTTGTGGCTTTGTTTTTGATCTACTTGCAAACCTAACTAAGTCCCTTTTAGATTTTAAGCCGATGCAATGTTAAGTCTTCTGAACACTTCCTCAAGTATACAAAGGTTTTCATCTTCAAGAGAGAATACAATGAGAATGTTATCATAATTCTACAAACAACAATGGAACTGCTGCTGCGTATATAGTTGCCCAAAATATTTTTGGAACTGAATGAAGTAACTTGGTATACCTGGTAGATATTAAATCATTTTTGTTAGGTGGTTCTAACTGAGGATAAACCTTGGCAATAACAGTTCTGACACAGAGATAAAATATATTATTTATTCATTTTCCGCTGCTCTATAAATGATCATGTTATAAGCTCTGCAGTTCTGAACAATCTTATCTGGTCTAGGTATAACCCATTCATTCTGAGGCATAAGCACCAGCACCTGGTGGTGCTTCAGTTTGTTAAGCTTTATTTTTATCTGAGCGCTCAGAGTATATTTTAACAGTGTTTAGGGTTACAATAGATCAAGTTGGCATTTGGATTAATACATTAGTAAGAGTGGTATTCTTCCACGTTCATGAATGACTTCTTAAAGACTCCTTTTATTCAATAGCTTTTTTAAACATTGCTGTGAGATTTTCCTGATAAATATATTTTTCTAATTTATCCTTAGCGTTGTAAACATTCCTGAATGGCAGAATTTATCTGTTACATAATACATCACTGTAAATTGTATCCTCGCCTTTTGCCCATTTTGGAGGGCTACACATTCACTAATGTTCATAAAGGTTTCATCAGATTATGTTCTCAGTTTTAATACACTTCTTGCTTATAATGCCTCACTGACTTCTGGTCATGTGTATCCTTCCCATGATGGAAGAGTCAGTGGTTGTGTCAGTATTCATATCAATGTGTAAATTATTAATCCTTAATTTTCACCAGTTTTTAATGCACATCAAACTTTGGAAGGTGCTATAGTTCCCCCTCATTACTTAAATCTACAGCTCAGGCTTGTCGAGATTAATAGTGAGCTTCTCAGAGTCACCTTGCCAACTGAGTCATGTAGTCACTTGACTTTTAAACTTGGAAAGCCTATGATTCTGTGCTATCCCACCCTTTTTCACCACTACAGGTTATATGTAATCTGTGAAGTGCATAGGAAAGTGCACAGATTTATCCACACAATCTTGGACCAGGTCCATTTATTTATTTTTTTTTGAGTTAGAGGAAGAGCATGGACCAGGTCCTTCTAACCTATGCAGCAACCCACCTGCTTAACACTAGCCTGATCAGAGGAAATGCTACAATGATCTACTAACCGGTACATCTTTGGACTGCAGGAGGAAGCCACACACGGTCACGTGAAAAATGTACAAACTCTTTACAGATGGTGCCAGAATTGAACTCTGAACTTTAATGCCCTGAGCTGTAATAGCATCACTAGCCATTACATTACCTTGGCAGCTTACTTATTCAAAGTCCCTACCTACACAGCCATTGCACGTAATAATACACACAAAGCAATATTTTATAAATAACACACGCATTTCTACGTATAGGACTACTTTACTGAAAGCTCTTTACTTGGCAATTTCATTCTAATTTCAAAATATCCATTTTACCAACATATGAGTTCTGTGTTTTGTTTTGTCAATAGCTCAGGCAAAGCAGCATTAAATTAAGTTCACGCAGGATGAGGGATTTGTATTATATTTATGCATGAAGGAATTTACCACTTGACAAATTGCTGAGCGAAGTGAGACAATTGTCCTATTTCATGCTCAATGGAAAATCCGAGATTACTTTTTTGCTGAACCACTAATGCACATTTTCTTGTTGGTGGTTGAGGAGTCACATTAGTTACGTCTGGAAACAGATGATTTCTTGGACTTCCTATGTCATGCATTAGTAGGAACAGGAATGGCTCATCCAGACTGCCTGATTATTCATTTAGTTTATGGCTGATACGTCATAGTGATGTTTACCAGACTTAATCATTTAGCATATTTTATTTACAAATATCTGCAGATTATCATGAATGGAGGAGCTATAGAGTCATACATCATGGAAACAAACTCTCTGGCTCACTGAATGTGCACTGACCGTCAAGCACCCATCTACTCTCATTCCATTTGGTTCTTCCTACATTCCCATCAACTCAATTCCTGTCAATTAGCTAGACACTGGGAATAAATGACAATTGTCACGGCGTTTGGATATGGCCTAAGTGCGGAAAAAGAGAGAGAGAGAGAGAGAGACACTAAAGTGGGTCGATAGTTCACAGACCTTAATACGAACAGGATTTTAAGGGAAAAGAAAACCCCTTAAGGCTGTTAACTAAAACTCAAATGGAAAACTAGATGCCGACAACGTGACTGAAAGGAATACCTAAACATAAAATGAATACCGCTAGCCTCCAGCATCAGTCACCTTGCTAGTCCACTTACTCAGACAGGGCCGAATGCAAGCAGGCAGCGTAACGTTGCTGTGCTTTGCTGAAGTCTCAACAGGCGCTACAACAGAAAGAAAGGAGTAAAATGCCACCATAATGAAACAGTAATTAGCTGACACGTGCTTATTCACGAGCACAATTTGCCGAATCTGTTGCACAGCCCGCCTGCGGGGGCACGTGGACCCTGCAGTGGAGTCCGTGGTTGTGACAATAATGGCCAATCAACTCTAAATTATTTGGGATGTAGAAGTAAATCAGGGCACCTGGGAAAAAAACTACACACAGTACCAAGTCATTGGGGGTGTGTGGCAATTACTCGAATGGTTATGCCACCTAAAAGTACGCCCCTTCACTCTAGATTTGGGGTGAGTGGAAATAGGTGATCAATCTGTGCTGACCATTAAGCACCCATCTACATTCATCCCATTTTATTCACCTTCGCCACCCCTCTTCCTTCCCGTTCACATCAATCCCCTCTGAATTTACCAATTAGCTGCACATTAGGAGAAAATGACAGTGGTCAATTAATCTACCAATCCCAAAAGTAATTTTGAAGATGAATTCATGGAATGCATTCAGGACAGTTTCTGAAAAATGTTGTGTCATGTATCAAAATCATGAATTTAGGACTTGTGGATTGCAATGAGATTTCTTCAAAAAAGGCCCTTTTCTTTAATAATCATAATATGATAAATGTATAAATTTAGAGTTTTGAACATAAATAAGAATCATTTATACAACTCTGAAGGATTTATTGTTTATGTTAACTTTTAAAATTAGTTTAAGAGCTATGATGGTAGATGAAACAAAAAAAACTTCATGATTATCGATGAATATACATTACAGAGAAAAATAAAGAAACTTCATGGGAAAGGAACACATCTTAATCTAACTAACGAGGTTAAGAATGTTAATAGTATTGTTTCCAAGAAAGGTTGTGTCACAATTAGGAAGCCTGTAGAAACTATCAAACCATGATCAAGAAACTTGATAAGGGCATAGAAAATAGAATTAAAGTAAATATGAAAGAAATATAGAAACAGACCGTATGAGTTTCTACAAGAATTAAAACAGGAAGTAAGTAATTAAAGAAAACATGGAACCCCTAGAGACTGAGACAGGAAAAATTATATTGGGAATATGTAAATTCTTAAGGTTAAATAAATATATTTCATCTGCCTTTCTGGTAGAAGATACACATAACATACCAGAAAGAAGAGGGACAAAATCCAAATTCAAAGAGAGTGACAAACTTTATCAATATAGATCAGTTGCCACCATGGGCTGAGAAATGGCAGATGGAGTTTAACCCACATTAAATGTGAGTTGTTGCACCTCTGTAGGGCAAATGCAAGGAGACAATACACTGTTAGGGGCAAGATCCTTAACAGTGTTGCTGAGCAGAGACGTTTTGGGATCCAAGTTCATAGCTCCTTGAAAGTGGCTACACAGTTGATAAGGTGGTTGAGGAGGCTTATAGAATGCTTGCTTTTATTAGTCAAGGCATTGAGTTCAAAAGTCAGGAGGTTATATTACAACTTTATAAAACTCTGGTTTGGTCACATCTGGAGTATTGCGTACAGTCTGGCCACACCCACTATAGGAAGGATGTTGAGGCTTTGAAGCAGGTGTAGAAGAGGTTTACCAGGATACTGCCTGGTTTAACAGGTATCTGCTATCACAAGAGGCTGGATAAACTTGGGTTGCTTTCTCTGGAGTGTCCGAGGCTGAGGGGAGATCTGATGGAGGTTTACAAGATTATGAGAGGCATAGATAGAGTGAACAGAGAGTAAATGTTTCCCAGGGTTAAAATGTATCGTATCAGAAGGCATGCATTGAAGGTGAGAGGGGGTAGTTTCAAGGGGGATGTAAGTTTTTTTAATCAAGAAAGTTGTGGGTGCCTGGAATGCGCTGCCTGGTATGGTGGTTGAGGCAAATACATTAGAGGCTTTTGAGAGGCGTTTGGGTAGGCACATGGAAGTAAGGAAGATGGAGGGTTATGGAAATGGTGGGCTGAATTGCCTGTTCCTGTGCGGTACTGTTTTAAGGTCTATGTTCTATGTTCTAATATTAGTATATAAAAAAGCAAGGAAGAAATTAAGAGGATTAAGACCAATAAATCTTCTGAATCTGACTACTTGTATTGCAGGATGCTAAAAGTGATGATGTCATAGATAGTGATTGTACAAATGTACTAAATGAAGCAATTGATTAGAAGTTAGCAAATATAATCCCAATATTCAAGATTCATTTGTTATCAAAGAATGTATAAATTATACAACGTTGAGATTTGCTTGTTCACAGGTAGCCACAATGCAAGAAACATGAAAGAATCCAATTAAAATAAAAAAAGTAAAAGGCCAACACTTGATGCACAAGGGAAAGAAAAAATTAAAATATGCAAACAACAACAGCATTCGAAACCAGAATTGAGGCCTCAGATCAGAACCCCGGAGCAGCCTGCAGTAGGCCTAAAGCCTCGCTTATCAGTTCATCATGTTTGCAGGCACGGAGCAGCTGGTGCCGTCTTCATACCCCCAGCGCCATGGAGATGACCATTGCAGAGAACAAGTGAAATCGGCTCTCGTCTCCGTCCCTCTGGGCTGGTCTTTAAATTGACCCAAAGGAACAGCGAAAGGCTCTGCACCCTTGCGAGAGGAGTGAAGGTCGGCTCTTGTCTCCGATCTGGGCCGGATTTAAATGACCTAAACAGCGTATCACACCTTGCGCTAGGACACAGCTACCAAGAAGGACTCCAGGCTGAGACTATGCCGCCTAGCGACTCGCTACATGCCCAGATTCCTCCACCGAGACCAAAGCACTCTTCAAATCAGCTCAGTGCACAGAGCAACTGAGCCAGTTGTATGGGCACTGAATCTCCTCTGCCCCTATTTTTCCTTTTGGTGCCCAGAGTGATCCAACCTCACACCCGGGCCAGTTGTATGGGCACTGAATCTCCTCAGCCTCGACCTTTTTCGCCACCCAGAGCAATCCTACCTCACACCCGGGCCAGTTGTATGGGCATTGCGTCTCCTCTGCCCCTATTTTTCCTTTCGCCACCCAGAGCAATCCCACCTCGCACCCGGGCCAGTTGAACGAGCATCAGAGTTTCTCTGCCCAGGCCCCAACTTCTCATTTCGCCACACAGGATGATCCAACCTTACTTCCGGGCCAGATGTTTGTGCATCAGAACTTACTCTGCTACGATTTTGCAACAAACTATTTCAACTCATCCCCTGAACTCATCATCGCTTGCCCCTTCATTATTTGCAGTGATAATTTAGCACACTTTATATCAGAAAAAGTACTTTTAGTAAATAGTCAAGAAAGGACATAGAGAACCGATTGTCAATTCCTGAGAAAATTCTGAAATCTGTTAATAAACAAATAGTAAAGGGGAATTTAGAAATCTTGATGTGATTGGCCTGAAAGAGACATTGCATTCAATAAAACTAATACTTTTTTGAGAATATACTGTAACCTACAAGATATGTTAAGAGGAATCTAGTGAATACAGCACACCTAGATTTTCAAAAAGCTTTTGATAAACTACAACAGAAAAGCTTGTTACACAAAGTAAGAAAAAGAATTTCAGGATGTACATTGTATTCATTTTTCTGACATTAAATGCACCTATTGAGATACAAGGGCTAATAAGGTAACACTGATATGGAATTGGTTAAACAACAGAAAATAGAGAATAATAGATCAATTTCCATTTGGGGTCTATTGTATGCCAAATGATTCAGATGTCTACAATCCATACTTATGATTTGAATTCTAAAGGAAAGAAAGAAAGGTTGATTCAGATCTGTACTGTATGCAGTTTGGAAGAACTGGAGATTATCAGTTTGATAGTTTGATAATCAGTTTGATTATCAGTCCAGTCTGGTTTCTGATTTTGCTACAATGCTGATTTGGTATTCTATTAATCCTTAAGCCTTTATTAAATCATTTAATGTTTACTGTCAATGCTTACTGTAGCATTGACAATATGAAACTTCTTGTGGCACTTGCACCTTTGATGAAGTTACCTACAGCATCTTCCTCCATTGCCTCTCCACTATTATCCAGGTGCATGGGATTACACTAATCTGGTTCAGCTCTTAATTATCCAGTCTTCGTCAGAGAAATATTTGCAATAACCTCCAGTAAGAGCATCAATACCAGGAATGAATTATCCTTGGCATTTTCCTATTAGCACTCTACATGTTCTTTCTCAACAATATTTGTTAAAATTACATGTGAAAGCTCATATGTTAACATTCAATTTTACCTCACCTCCAACTCATTTCACACCCCCATTGTTTCTAAATTGTCAGATCATTTATTCACCTTCTATTATTAGGTGAGCAGAAACTGAGTTCATTTCTGTCAGCCATTCCCTTGCACACTTTCAGATGCAGATTTAGATTTATTTCTCACATGTACATTGAAACATTCAGTAAAATCTGTCATTTGCGTTAACAGTTAACACACCCAAGAATGTGCTGTTGGCAGCCCAGAAGGGCTGTAACAGATTCCAGCACCAAAATATTATGTCCACAATGTTCAGCAGAACACCACAAGTAGCAACAGCAAAAACAACAATGGAATAAAACTAGACAACGGCAGCAAAACAAGCCCTTTCCCACTTTCCCACCCCCTCACACACATAGACAAGCCTCCAATTCCATGACAAGCTGCCTCTGGGCCTCCAGATCTTGTTCCCAGACCCTCAAACCTGCTGACATCAGTCATCCAACCTCCAGCCTTTGGTCCGGTGTTGCAGGATTGATCTTCAAACCTCCAGCTCTGGATTCACCAACTTTGATGTTCAACCCAGCATAAGAGCCAAATATCTGAAACTGTATTATTGAACAGCAAACTGCAAACACCTCAGATTCCCCAGGTGGTCTAGCTCCTGTTGTAACCTGAATCAGCCTTCTGTTCTGCACTATCCATTATACCACCAATGATGGTAACATCTACAAGTTACTAACCCTGCCACCTATGTTCACCTCCAAATCATTAATGTATAGGACAAGCAATGAAGGGCTTAGCACTGATCCCTACACCACACCACTCAGGTCTCCAATCTGAAAAGCAGCCCTCCTTGAATAGCCTCTGCCATCTGCAAGCTAAGGAATGGTCAGTTATGGAAGGGAGGAAAGGTATGTCGAGCTTAATTCTGTAAGCTGGGGATGTTAATGGAGATCAATCTATTGGGAGAGAAAATTGTTTGAGAAGTGGTCACCAATTCACTGCTGCCTGCATCCTTTGTGTTTTTATAGTTACTTTGGAGTCCTTAATATGTTTGTGTTGAATTCCTCCATCTGCTGGATAAATGAGGCACTGGCTCATTTCAGACAGCTTGGCTTAAAAAGACATTTAAAAGAATCTGACACGAATATATTATCTGAGTATGTGCCAAACCACTCAATGCCATAGTTGATTGGTGCAATCAGGGTAGGCTTTGTTTTTTTGTTCTAGTTAAGTGCAAAGGTTCTCTGCTAAACTGTGTTGTAGTGCTTCTTTAAGTTACAGATTTCTGACGGCTGCCCTCCTCCAAAACCTGCCATCACCACCCCCACTTCACTGCAACTCACAATCTACGTTGATTTGGTCCCGAACATTCAGTTCTAAAATGGCGACCCCTATGAAAGTGTCAGCCTCAACTCTTTTTTCCCTGCAACAGCTACTAATTCAGAGTTGTATCAAGCTTGCAGCTGGTTCTTATTAAGATGCAATGTTCAGGGGTGGTCTGGGAGTGCTATAGTGGAGGGTTGGGCTCCTGTGCCGGAGGCCAGGTTTTAAATCTCAGCCTTGACTGCCATCCAAACCTGGCTATCCTCAATGGGCCTTTATTTTACTAATTCTTGGCTGAAGTGATAGACAGTTTTGGATGGGGTGGAGCACCCATTTCAGGAAAAAGAAAGGTTATTGTGCTGGTTAGGCATTGGGTACTAAAGTGCATCTCCTCCTGACCAAGAACAGTTACAGCATTAATAGATTATCCTGCCCTTCAGCTGACATTGTGTACCACAAAATTGGTAGAGACTGGGAAATGTAAATTGTATAAACGTGTTTATCTTGTTGTTATTTTAAAGTAAATATGACCACCTTAATGATACTGTTTCCAGTAAGTCAGATTTCTTGCTTGTGTACTTTCAGATTTTTGCTGGCTTTATGCCTTTTACACAACACGTTTGTGGTGCTGAGCTGCCGTCGAAGGCTTATGGGCTGTATTGGGAAGGAGGTGCCATGAGAGAAGACATAGGTGGTTTCTAGGTTTAGGATAATTAATGTACATAATGTGGTGTGGAGTGCCACAGAGCAGCAAGTTCCAGATTTTCTCCCTGATCTATTATAAATTAGCACATTTCAACTAGGAATATGCCCTGAGGAAGAAAATGGGCCATTTTGACTATTTTCCAGAGGGCAAGGTGACTAGTGGAAATTCGTTCCCAAGAATCTTCTCCAATAATTTCTCCACCACTGATGCAAGGCTCAACTGACATATAATTAACACACATCAAAGTTGCTGGTGAGCACAGCAGGTCAGGCAGCATCTCTAGGAAGAGGTACAGTCGACGTTTCGGGCCGAGACCCTTCGTCAGGACTAACTGAAAGAAGAGCTAGTAGGAGATTTGAAAGTGGGAGCGGGAGGGGAAGATCCAAAATGATAGGAGAAGACAGGAGGAGGAGGGATGGAGCCAAGAGCTGGACAGGTGATTGCTAAAAGGGATATGAGAGGATCATGGGACAGGAGGCCCAGGGAGAAGGAAAAGGGGGAGGGGGGAAAACCCAGAGGACGGGCAAGGGGTATAGTGAGAGGGACAGAGGGAGAAAAAGGAGAGAGAGAGAAAGAATGTGTGTATATAAATAAATAACGGATGGGGTACGAGGGGGAGGTGGGGCATTAATGTTCATTCCATCAGGTTGGAGGCTACCTAGATGGAATATAAGGTGTTGTTCCTCCAACCTGAGTGTGGCTCCATCTTTACAGTAGAGGAGGCCGTGGATAGACATGTCAGAATGGGAATGGGATGTGGAATTAAAATGTTTTTGTTGGAGCACAGAAGGCCAAGAAAGAACCTGTGAACAATATAGAAAATAATGAGGGACAGAGAAAGGATGGATAATAAAAAAGATGTTCCCCACAGCAGGGTCCCCAAGTCCAGAGGACACAGGTTCAAGGTGAGGAAGTAAGAGATTTAGAAAGGACTGATGGAGAATACTTGCACCCTGAGAGAGGTTTGCAATCTGGAATACATTGCCTGAGAAGGTGCTGGAGGCAGGTGTCCTCAAAATGTATACAAAACTTCTGGATGAGTAACTGAATTACCAAAGCTATGTACTAAATGCTGACCATGGGATTAGTAGAGGTAAGTTCTTGATGATCAGCATGGACATGATGGATTGGAGGACCTGCTTCTGTTTTGTATGACTCTCTGACTCCATGAAATTGTGAGCAGGAACTTGCAGAAAGCAAGCTGCTAGTACTCTTGCCCTCTGCCCAATGGTCTATCCAAGGCAATCAGGAGCTGTCGTGATAGTTCTCAAACAAAAGCACGTTCATTAGCAGCTTCTAGTTTTCTAAGCAACACCTAGAAGCAATGGAGTTAATGAATTTCTTTGATTTCCACTAATCCTGGAAGCCAGCGTCAAAAAAGGCCACTCAGAAGTAACCACAGTGCTGGTCATCAGGACTAACTGCAGACAGAAGGGCCTGAAGCAGGTCAATTGAAGATGTTTTCTTCTATAACAGCACGTAGGCACAATTTGAGAGCTGATTCTAGCAAATGGATTTTATCCCATTTGCTGTGAAATAGAGCTTCTCACAAATATAAGTACTTATTGTCAGCTCTGTCTGCCTTCATAGAAATTGAAGGAGTAAATATTGGGGAAGGCATTGGAGAGGGTCCAAAGGAGGTGCATAAAGATTATTCGGGGAATGAAAAGGTTAATGTATGAGGAGTACTTGATGGCTCTCGGCCTGTACTTGTTGGAGTTTAGAAGAATGAGTGAGGATCTTATTGAAAGCTATTAAATATTGAAAAGCCCAGGTAGAATGGATGTGGAGAGAATGTTTCCTATAGTGGGAGATTCCAGGAGCAGAGTGCACAGAATACAAGGATGTCCCTTTAGAACAGAGATGAAGAGGAATTTGTTTAGCCAGACAGTGGTGAATCTGTGAAATTCATTGCCATGGATAGCTGTGGAGGCCAAGTCATTTGGAGTATTTAAACCAGAGGTTGATAGGTTCTTGATTTGTAAGGGTGTCAAAGGTTATGAGAAGAAGGCAGGAGAATGGGGTTGAGAGGGATAATAAATCAGTCATGACTGAATGGCAGAGAAGACTTGATTGTCTGCATGGTCCAATTCTCCTCCTGTATCTTATGGGTTTATGATATAAATATGCACAAGGCACGATTGACTTATTACAGGTGAGAAGCGATTTCATGTCATGCTCCGAGTGTTTAGCAAGACATGAGTAGTTACACGGCCACCATGGACTTCCTTCCAAAGCAAGAAATGAGATCACTAAATGATGTGAATGGAGCCACTGAATCCAAGTAGATTCCTGGGGATGAACTGAAATAATAACAAAGGGATAGGGCATTCCCAGCAGTGCAAGTTGGGGTCAGAAGATGAATGCCTGTGACTTGGTAATATGCATAATAGCTGTAGGGCTGAAGAGAGCTGGTCAAGTTGTCAGAGATGCAGAGATATTTCATTCCTTCCCTGCTTCAGGGATCAATTTACAATATTTAAAAGGCCTGTTTCCTGTCACAAACTGTGGATCTTCTGCAATCTGATAGAAGTACTTTAGTGAGTTTTTCTGGCGGTCCAGTTGAATCAGGAACGAGAGAGAATGCTACTCACGGGTCTGTGAGTGAGGCTTTAAAAAACAGCACTTGTGGGCATTCTGCATTTTCAAATCGTGATTGGTTAGCAAAGGCAAATGCAAGTAAGGTGTGGATGCGCAGAGTGGCTATTGTGTCAGTGTTAAGAGTGGGGAGGCTTTGGTGAGAGCAGGCTTGGGCGAGGTAAGTACCTGGTAGGTTTCTTCTTTGTTCTTCCACTGCTAGTTCATAGTTAGTGCAGTGAAGTAGGCTCCAGGGGCTGTGTTGTGTTATTTGTGTGAGAAGTGGGAATCCTAGGAGATCTCCATCCTCCCGGATAACCACAGCCACACCAGGTGCAGCTCCTCAGAGAATGCGTTAAGGAACCGGAGCTGCGGTTCGATGACCTTCAGCACATACGGGAAACTGAGAAGGTGACAGACAGAAGCTACAGGGATGTAGTTACCCCTAAGTTGCAGGAGGCAGGTACCTGGGTGTCTGTCAGAAGAGAGAAGGGAAATGGGCAGCCAGCGCAGAGTACACCTGTTGCCGTTCCCATCAATAATACGTACACCACTTTAGATACTATGGGGAGGAACATCCTACTGGGGGGAAGCCACAGCATTCAGGTCTCTGGCACTGAAGCTGATGTGTAGCTCAGAAAGGAAAGGGTGGGTAAAGCGAACTGCAGTAGTGATAGGGGAGTCTACTGTTAGAGGAGTAGACACAAGATTCTGTGTCTCGGATAGGGTCCCACAGCTTTCTAAAGGGGAGGGTGCAGCCAGAAGTCTTGGTACGTATTGGCACCAAAGACATCGGAAAAGGGAGGAGTTCCTGAAGAGAAAACTTCGGGAGCTAGGTAGAAAGCTGAAACAGAACCTTTAGGGTAGTAATCTCTGGATTGCTGCCTGTGCCATATGCCAGTGAGGGTATGATAGGACGATTTGGCATGTGGCTGAGGAACTGGTGCAGGGGGCAGCGTTTCAGATTTCTGGACCATTGGGATTTCTCCTGGGCGAGGCTGACCTGTACAAAAGTGATGGGTTACACCTGAACCTGAGGGAGACCAATATCCTTGTGGGCAGGTCTGTTTGAACTGTTGCGGAGGGTTTGTCAGGGAGGTGGGAAATTGAGTGACAGGGCTGGGGATGGGACAGTTGCTATACAAGCAGAGGCAGTGTGTAGTTTGACTGTGAGGAAGGACAGGCAGATGAAAGGTCAAACTTGCAATCAGCGGAAAAAGTTGCAGTCAGTGCAAAAAGGGAATCAGCGATTCAGGATTGGGGAAACAGATTTGATTCGGGAGCTTAAGTTAAAGGAACCCTGAGTAGGCAGTGATCATAATGTGATATAATTCACCCTGCAATTTGAGAGGGAGAAGCTAAAGCCAGATTTATCAGTAATATAGAGGAGTAAACAGGCTAAAGTTAATTGGTAGGGTACACTATCAGGGATAACAGAAGAGCATCAATGGCTGGAGTTTCTGGGAGCATTTCAGAAAGTGCTGGATAGATATATCCCAAAAAAGAAGTAGTATTCTAAAGACAGGATGACACAACTGTGACTGACAGGGGGAGACAAAGCCAACAAAGAGAGGGCATGCAATAGACCAAAAATTACTGAGAATTTATAAGATTGGGAAACTTAAAAACCAACAAATGGCAAATAAAAAAGCCATAATGGGGAAATATGAAGGTAAGCAAGCAAGAGGATACCAGAAGTTTTTTCAGATATTTAAAGAGCAAAAGAGAGGCAAGAGTGGATATTGGAGTGCTGGAAAATAATGCTGCAGCAGTAGTAATGGGGGACAAGGAAAGGGCAGACAAACTGAATAACTATTTTGCATCGGTCTTCACTGTGGAAGACACTAATAGTACACAGGAAGTTTGAGAGTGTCAGGTGGCAGAAGTGAGTGTGGTTACTATTACTAGGGAGAAGGTGCTTTGGAAACTGAAAGGTCTGAAGGTAGATAAGTCACCTGGATCAGATGGGCTACACCCAAGAGTTCTGAAAGAGGTAACTGAAAAGGCTGTGGAGGCAGTAGTAATGATTATTCAAGAATCACTAGAATTTAGCATGGTTCCAGAGGACGGGAAAATTGCAAATGTCACTCCACTGTTCCAGAAGAGAGGGAGGCAGAAGAAAGGAAATTATGGCAAGTTATGTTAACATCAGCGGTTGCAAAGATGTTAGAGCTGATTGAGGCTTTCAGGTACTTGGAGGCAGATGATAAAATGGGCTAAAGTCAGCATGGTTTCCTACAGGGAAAATCTTCCCTGGCAAATCTGTTGGAATTCTTTGAGGAAATGACAGGATAGAAAAAGGAGAATTGGTGGATGTTGTGTTTGACAAGGTGCCACACATTAGACTGCTTAGCAAGATAAGAGCCTATGGTATTACAAGAAAGATATTAGCATGGACAGAGAATTGGCTGCTTGGCAGAAGGCAAAGAGTGGGAATAAAGGGAGCCTTTTCTGATTGGCTGCCAGTGTCTAGTGGTGTTCCACAGGGGTCAGTATTGGGATCATTTCTTTTTATGTGGTTTGTCAGTGATTTGGATGATGGAACTGATAGTTTTGTGACCAAGTTCATGGATGATACGAAGATAGGTGGAGGGGCTGGTAGTGTAAAGGAAGCAGGAAGACTGCAGAAGGACTTAGACAGATTCAGAGAATGGGAAAAGAAATACAAATAGAATGCAGTGTTGGAAAGTGCATGATCATGCACTTTGGTAGAAGGAATAAAAGCCTAGAATATTTTCTAAACATGGAGAAAATTCAAGAATTTGAGAAATTAACTCGCTAGTCAAGTTGGTGGCAAGGAAGGCAAATGCAATGTTAGCATTCATTTTGACAGGACTAGAATATAAAAGCAAGGATGTAATGTTGAAACATTATAAACCACTGGTAATACCTCACTTGGAGTATTGTGAGCAGTTTTGGACCCCTTATCTGAGAAAGGATGTACTTGTCATGGTCCAGTCCGTGAAGTCTGCATTCCGGTTCACGGCCAATGGACCCTGGCTCCAGGTTTTCCTGTCTACCCTGTTTCTGTTCCTGTTTGAGCACTTACTGAGGCAGCTGATACTCATTGGGGCTGGCTGCATAAATACTTCCAGAGTGGCTGCTGGATTGTTCTTGTCCTTACTCTTGTATCCCTTCCCCTGCCTTCTGTTTCCTTGCCTGAAGCCTTGCCTTGTCTTCCCGGTAACTCTCGCCTCGTCTCGCCTGAAGTCTTATCTTTGAGCCACCCTGTACCTAACTCCCTTCCTGCCCCTTGCCTCTGCCGGGTAAGCCAGGCTGTCTTGCTGTTACCTATGGTTGGTTCTGCCCCTTCCTGTCCCTTGCCTCTGTTGGGTAAGCCAGGCCGTATTGCCGTTACCCTGCGGTTGGTTCTGACCCTTCCTGTCCCTTGCCTCTGTTGGGTGGAGTACCGTGCCCTGCCCAGGAGGAACTTCAAGACCCCAAGCCTCCAGCCTCTCCTCAAGCCTCTGGTCTCCAGCTTCACCTCAAGTCTCTGGTCTCCAGCCTCGTTCTGCCTGCCAGCCAAGTCACATCCTTGCCTAGTTCCAGAGTCCAAACCCTGGCTCCTAGCTCTCTTGTTCAGCTCTGTTCCAGGTTCCCGGTTTTCTTGTCCATGTCCTAGCCCTCACCCTGTATCCTAGTCCTGTCCCTAGTACTTCAGTGTCTGTGTCTTGCACTTGGGCTCGTTCCCAGCCACCACCTTATGACAGTACTGACCTTGGAGAGGGTTCAAATGAGGTTCACAAAAATTTAAAGGCTTATCATATGAGGAGCATATGATGGTTCTGGGCCTCAACTCACTGGTGTTCAGAAAAATAAGGGGGGGGGGAACGATCTCATTGAAACCAATCAAGTTGAAAGGCCTAGATAGAGAGGATGTGGAGAGGGTGATTCCTATAGTGAGGGAGTGTAAGACGAGAAGTCACAACCTCAGAATAGAAGGGCGTCCATTTAGAACTGAGATGAGGAGGAATTTCTTTAGCCAGAGGGTGATGAATCTGTGGAATTCATTGCCACATTTGGCTGTGGAGGCCAGGTCACTGGATGTACTTAAGGTGAAGTTTGATAAATTCTTGATTAGTGAGAGCCTGAATGGTTACAGGGAGAAGGCAGGAGTATGGAGTTGAGAGGGAAATGTATCAGCCATGATCAAATGGTGGAACAGACTCAATGGGCTGAATGGCCTAATTCTGCTCCAATGTCTTCTGTCTTCTGATCTTATGGAGTTCATTATCATGCCTAAATAACTGTCAGTAGTGCAGTAAATTCTGTAAGGATCGAACTGAGGTTGGAAGAAATTACTGTGAGTCAGGCAGTTAGTTCAGTAAGGAGCTTATTGCACTTAAACAGTGTTTACCAATTCTATATTGGCAAATAAAATAAAAAAGTACTAAGAAGGTAATTTTATGAGTTTGTTTAAGTAGTGAAGAGTCTCACCTGCATATTAGGAAATTGCAGAAGCTTCACATACATCTTTTCATTTCACTGACTGGGTCCCTGTAAACCAGCTATGGGAAGAATCCATACGCAAGAGGAGAGCTGTAAGGTGGTCAGTGCCTAGAGTTCATGGGTAAAGAATGCCAAAAACAATTGCTATTAGTAGAACAAAGTCTGAGCAAATTAATTTAATTAAGATTAAAGACAGCTGCAGAAAAGTACTGATACTGTTGCAGCTTGTGTTCGAGTTTGGTTGAAGCTGCTCAGAGGCTGGTGTGGTGTGACTTGGCTGGAGTTATATGGGGCAATATTGCAGTACGTTAATTGACTTCCCCAGAACCAAACAACTAACGGCACTCTTGAGCAATTACAGGTTGACCTGTGAATGTCTGGCATATGGTGTTTGTCCAAGTAGAGTAAGTGTTAATAATTTGCTTTGTGTGAGACGAAGGCTTATAAATTAAACTGAGCAAGTGGTTTGCTAATCCAGCAATGCAGGAATAGGGCCAGTGAATATTTTATGCATTGATTATACACAATCCTATTAACCTGAGCCCAAAATCATGGTGAGCAATAAAACGAGCTTTGAAAATGTATTTGCATTTCCTGCATTTGGCTCCTCTATTATAACATGAGTAGGGTAATTTCAACAGGTCAATAGGTTCATTTAATGTCAGAGAAATGTTTACAATATACATCCTGAAATTCTTTTTCTTTGCTAACATCCATGAAAACAGAGGAGTGCCCCAAAGAACAAATGACAGTTAAATGTTAGAACCCCAAATGCCCCCAGCTCCCCCCACCCATGCATAAACAGCAGCAAAGCAACGACCCCCCCCTCCCCCACCAGCAAAAAAGCAGCAGCACCCTGCACCGAGCACTCAAGCGTGCAGCAAAGCATCAATAAAGACACAGATTTTCAGTACCCCCAAAACTACCTGTTCACCTGGTAATTTGACATACCACAGGCTCTCTCTCTCCCTAAAAGGGAAAGAAGAGGTATCCCTGTTTCACAGTGAGAGGGGAGACATAACCAACAACTTGCTGATTTACGATGTTAAAAGTCTGTTGTGTCGCTTTTTCCGAGCTCTGTGCCCAAAGAGTCGGCAGCAGAAAGGCGCAGCTCTCTGGACACGTCCCCCGGCAGCGAAACTTCTGCCCCCAATGTTCTGTGTTCTCCTGCGATGCTTCAGTCAGGGGCACCAACCCAGAATCAACCCGTCTCCAGAGCCATGGAAATCCGGCACCCTGAAGGCTCGCTGGTCTTGCAGGCCACGTCCTTGGGATATCAAAAAGCAGCCAGTTGTGAAGCTCTGACAGCAGGTCCTATTCCCACAAAGAACCAAAGTCAGAGTGTAACTCCAGGTCAGGGTCTTCAAAAGAACCTTGAAAAACCAAAAAAGAGATATCAAAGATAGAGATAGAGCTGTTTTCGAAGATGCAAGCGAAGGAGTCGCCGTTTATCGCCATCTTGACTTCGCTCTGCCTCCAGTCACTTAGTTGAGATGATAAGTTTTGGGTTCATTGAGATGGTGTCAAAGAGCACAGAATGAATGTTTGGGGCTCCAGTTGAGTTGTGGGTGAGGGGGAGGGTAGAGGTGATCAATCAAAGCAATGGAGCTTGGGCTTGGACGCCAGGAGTGTTGGGGAGAGGTTGGAGAGGTTGTGACTGGATGACAGTGTAGATGCAACTGCAGGGAGGCCAGGCTCAGATGATGGCAATCCACGACAACGGAAAAATATAGACCTTAAAGGAAATCTACCTACTACTACTAACCTTTAGAATCCAGTTTTCTGCCAGCCCCCTTCAAGTGCCGCTGACACAGTTGAAGGCACGGTAATACATTCGTTGTTGCTACTGTTTTATCTCTACCTCTGGAGACAGTTTATCCACTTATATCTTTTATAAATGCACTGATTCTCACAGCTACTTGGACTATAAACACAAAATACTCTGCAGATGCTGGGGTCAAAGCAACACTCACAACACGCTGGAGGAACTCAGCAGGTCGGGCAGCACCCGTGGAAAAGATCAGTTGACGTTTCGGGCCGGAACCCTTTGTCAGGACTGAAGAGGGAAGGGGCAGAGGCCCTATAAAGAAGGTGGGGGGAGGGTAGGAAGGAGAAGGCTGGAAGGTTCCAGGTGAAAAACCAGTAAGGGGAAAGATAAAGAGGTGGGGGAGGGGAAGCAGGGAGGTGATAGGCAGGAAAGGTGAGGAAGGAATAGGGGAAAACACAATGGGTAGTAGAAGGAGACAGAACCATGAGGGAGGTGATAGGCAGCTGGGGGAGGGGGCAGAGTGAAATAGGGATAGAGGAAGGGAGGGGGAGGGAATTACCAGAAGATGGAGAATTCTATGTTCATACCAAGGGGCTGGAGACTGCCTAGACGGTATATGAGGTTTTGCTCCTCCAACCTGAGTTTAGCCTCATCACAGCAATAGAGGAGGCCATATATGGACATATCCAAATGGGAATGGGGAGCAGAGTTGAAGTGGGTGGCAACCGGGAGATCCTGTCTGTCCTGGCGGACAGAGCGGAGGTGCTCGACGAAGCAGTCCCCCAATCTGCGTTGGGTTTCACCAATGTAGAGGAAGCCGCACCGGGAGCACTGGATGCAATAGATGACCCCAACAGACTCACAAGTGAAGTGTTGCCTCACCTGGAAGGACTGTCTGAGGCCCTGAATGGTGGCAAGAGAGGAGGTGTAGCACTTACGCTTACAGGGATAAGTGCCAGGTGGGAGATCCGTGGAGAGGGACGTGTGGACCAGGGAGTTGCAGAGGGAACGATCCCTGTGGAAAGCGGAGAGGGGTGAAGAGGGAAAGATGTGCTTAGTGGTGGGGTCCTGTTGAAGGTGGCGGAAGTTGCGGAGGATAATGTGCTGGATCCGGAGGCTGGTGAGGTGGTAGGTGAGGACAAGGGGAACTCTGTCCCTGTTTTGGTGGCGGGAGGATAGGGTGAGGGCCGAAGGTGCGGGAAATGGAGGAGATGCGGGTGAGGGCATCATTGATGACGGCAGAAGGGAAACCACGATCCTTAAAAAAACAGGACATTTGAGATGTCCTGGAACGGAAAGCCTCATCCTGGGAGCAGATGCGGTGGAGACGGAGGAACTGGGAATAGGGAATCACATCTTTCCCTCTTCACCCCTCTCCATTTTCCACAGGGATCGGTCCCGCTGCGACTCCCTGATCCACACGTCCCTCCCCACGGATCTCCCACCCGGCACTTATCCCTGTAAGCGTAAGTGCTACACCTGTCCCTACACCTCCTCTCTTGCCACCATTCAGGGCCCCAGACAGTCCTTCCAGGTGAGGCAACACTTCACTTGTGAGTCTGTTGGGGTCATCTATTGCATCAGGTGCTCCCGGTGCAGCCTCCTCTACATCGGTGAAACCTGACGCAGATTGGGGGACCGCTTCGTCGAGCACCTCTGCTCCGTCCGCCACAACAGACAGGATCTCCCGGTTGCCACCCACTTCAACTCTGCTCCCCATTCCCATTTGGATATGTCCATATATGGCCTCCTCTACTGCCATGATGAGGCCAAACTCAGGTTGGAGGAGCAACACCTCATATACTGTCCAGGTAGTCTCCAGCCCCTTGGTATGAACATAGAATTCTCCAACTTCTGGTAATTCCCGCCCCCTCCCTTCCCCTATCCCTATTTCACTCTCCCCCCTCCCCCAGCTGCCTATCGCCTCCCTCATGGTTCCGCCTCCTTCTACTACCCATTGTGTTTTCCCCTATTCCTTCTTCACCTTTCCTGCCTATCACCTCCCTGCCTCCCCTCCCCCACCCCTTTATCTTTCTCCTTACTGGTTCTTCACCTGGAACCTACCAGCCTTCTCCTTCCCACCGTCCCACCACCTTCTTTATAGGGCCTCTGCCCCTTCCCTCTACAGTCCTGACGAAGGGTTCCAGCCCGAAACGTTGATTGATTGTTTCCACGGATGCTACCCGACTTGCTGAGCTCCTGTGGCGTGTTGTGAGTGTTACCTGAACTATGCCTCTTCCCACCCTGTCACTTGTAAAAATGCCATCCATTTCTCTCAGTTCCTCCATCTCCGCCACATCTGCTCTCAGGATGAGGCTTTCATTCCAGAAATAATGAAATGATGAGATATCCTCCTTCTTCAAAGAAGGGGGCTATCCTTCCTCCACCATCAACACTGCTCTCACCCGCAACTCTTCCATTTTGCACACATCTGCCCTCACCGCATCCTCCCACCACCCCGCCAGGGATAGGGTTCCTTCACCTACTGCCTCACTAGCCCCTGTATGCAGCACATAATTCCCTGTAACTTCCGCCATCTCCTCGGGGATCCCACCACCAAGCACGTATTTCCCTCCACCCCACCCCCACTTTCCACAGGGATCACTCCCTACGTGACTCCCTTGTCAATTGTCCCTCTTCACTGATCTCCCTCCTGGGACTTACCCTTGCAAGCAGGACGGACAATGGCTGCACCTGCCCCTACACTCCTCCCTCACTATCATTCAGGGACCCATACAATCCTTCCAGGTGAGGCGACACTTCATCTGTGTGTCTGTTGGGTCATCTACTGTATCTGGTGCTCCCAGTATGGCCTCCTGTATATCGGTGAGACCTGACATATATTGGGAGACGGTTTTGCCGAGCACTTATGCTCTGTCCACCAGAAAAAGCAGGATCTCCCGGTGGCCACCCATTTCAATTCTACTGCCCTTTCCAACATGTTTATCCATGGCCTCCTCTACTGCCATGATGAGCTCATACTCAGGTCGAAGGACCAACACTTTATATCCCATCTGGCTAGCCTTCAATCTGATGGCATGAGTATTGATTTCTCAAACTTCTGGTAATTGCCCTTCCCCCTTCACCATTCCCAATTCCTGTTTCCCTCTGATGCATTATCAATTACTTCAAAAGACCGGAAGTAGAGTAAGTACTGAAAGGCTTTTATTAACAGTAAAATGCATCCATGTCCCTGCTGTATGTCTGTCCCGGACTGAGGGAGGAGCAGTGACACAATCACCTTTATTCAGGGGTCTGTGGGAGGAGCCACAGGAGCAATCAGCAGAGGGTCGTATCCAGGCATGTCCAGACTGGTAACCCAGTTACAATCTATATACATGGTTTACCACACTTCTTTCGCCTTATCTCCTTACCTGCCCATCTCCTTCCTCTGCTGCTCCTCCCCTTCCCTTCCTTCCATGATTTTCTACCCTCTCCTAGCAGATTCCCCTCTCCAGACCTTTATCTCTTTCACCAATCAACTTTCCAGCTCTTTTCTTCACCCCTCCCTCTTTCCTGGTTTCACCTATCACCCACCACCTTGTACTACTTCCTCCCCTCCCCCCACTTTCTTACCCTGACTTCTCATCTTTTTTTCCCAGTCCTGATAAAGGGTCTCAACCCAAAACGTCGACTGTTTACTCTTTTCCATAGACACTGCCTGGCCTGCTGAGTTCCTCCAGCATTTTGAATGTGTTGCTTTGGATTTCCAGCGTCTGCAGACTTTCTTGTGTTTGTGCTCCATGCCTCCGTGTTGGATTTCAAACCCACATTTGGCAATCAGTAGTCCTGAACACGAGCCGCTTGCTTGGCAGCTCAAACACTGCACTGCTACATAATACCACTCTCAAGTAAGGGGGGGAGGGGCTGGGGACGTGATCATTGGAAGGAAGGAGCTGTGTAAAGAATGCTAAGGATTCTTTGTAAAGCTGCAGGGGTTTCTTCTGGGCCACAAGGAAACCTGATGTTAAATTTAAAGCTTACCTTGCTGGAATAACCCCTGCGCCTTTCAGCAGATGGACTGCGTGTTCAAAAGAGTAAATTTGCATGGGCCACCGGATCAGAGATGATTATCACTCATAGTTTAACTATCCTGTGCCTAGGATCTGTTTGGAAGTTGATGCAGTATAAAGGAATTGTCTATCCACATACTGTACTGACCAAAATAACAACAACAGATGTCCCACAGATCTGCAGCAGTTAGAAACAAAACTGAGCAGAGAAAAGGTTTAAGATCTGCTATCCTGCACATGGATAACATAATAGCTCTAAGTTTTGTACCAAGGCCAAACTTTCAGAGAAAGATAATAGTGAACATATTACACAATAAAAAAGCCAGCTGTCCCAATAAAACTATGATACTCCAAAGTATACATACATTTTAATGTCCTAATTATGGTAAACTTGTTTTTAAATTTAGAAATGTTAACTGAACATAACACATGACTACTTAGAATTTTATGGCATCTTTACTGCAGTTACTTGTCCCAAGTCTTGTACAAGAGAATTAATGGCTGAAGATTGATAGTGAGCCACATAAATTATCAAAAGTTTGATCAAAGGGAAATGCAGGTCTTTGCTAATTTGGTTTAGCATTTTGGATTTGGGATTGAAGCATTAGCTGGTCACACAGACAAATAGGAGTCATGGTCCAGAGCAATCTGCCCTCTCAAACAGGTCTGCACAATGTCGAATTTGTAAGGTTTTCCATTGTCTGCACTCTACAGCCTAACTCCTTCATCCTGCCAGCGTCATTGACCCACAAGAATTTGAGTCTGCTATTTAAGATAACAGAGGGAAATGCATCAATGTAAGTACAGGGACCAGTCTAATATTTCTTTTGTCTGTTGTGCTCAGAATAAAAGCTGAGCATCATGCACCACCAAAGTCAGGTCCCCCCGGTGTTCTCACCAAAATTCATTTAAAGCATGAAGATCAAAACAAGTAAATCAGTATTGCCACTTCATAAGTGTTGTGATAAGCTGATGGCAAACTTAGTTTGAAGATTATGGAGAAAATCTTAAATAGTGTTCCAGTTGGGGAAGCTGATTGGATAACAGGATGGTGATGCCACAGACATTTTCCTGACTCTTCTGAATTTCTGATGATATAATCAATAAATTGGATAAAGATGGTGTTGCTAGTTTGCTAATGGTGATCTGCTTTCCTGGGGAAAACGTGAAGTACCAGCTCAAGAATGTAAATTATTAATTAGCGGATGCATGCCACTTTAAGGTGTTATAAGACCATAAGATCTAGGGGCAGGATTAGGCCATTTGGCCCATCTAGTCTGCTCCACCATTCCATCACGGCTGATTTATTATCCTTCTCAACCCCATTCTCCACCTTCTCCCCATACCTTTGACACCCTTACTAATCAAGAACCTGCCAATTAAATATACCCAATGGCTTGACTTCCACAGCCATCTGTGGCAATGAGTTCCACAGATTTACCACCCTATGGCTAAAGAAATTCCTCCTTATTTCTGCTCGAAAAGGATGTCCTTCTATTCTGAGGCTGTGCCGACTGTTCCTAGACTCCTCCACTACAGAAAACATCTTCTTCACGTGCACTCTATCTAGGCCTTTCAATGTTCGATAGGTTTTAATGAGATTCACCCTCATTCTTCTAAACTCCAGTGAGTATGGGCCCAAAACTATTCGCAATACTCCTGGTGCAGTCTGACCAGTGCCTTATAAAGCCTCAGCACTTCATTCTTGTTTTTATCTTCTAGTCCTATCAAAATGAATGCTAACATTGCACTCGCCTCCCTTACCACTGACTCGGCCTGCAAGTTAACCTTAAGGAATCCCAAGGTGCTTTGTACCTCTGATTTCCAGATTTGGTCCCCATTTAGAAAATACACTTCATTCCTTCTGCCAAACTGCATGGCCATACATTTTCCTACACAGTTTTCCATCTGCCACTTCTTTGCCCATTTTCTTAATCTGTCTAAGTCCTTCTGCAGACTTCCTGATTCCTCAACACTACCTGTCACTCCAACTATCTCTGTATTGTCCACAAGCCTGGCCACAAATGGCATGCTTAAATGGCCATTTGCCACTACCACAAAATGACAGATGGTTTCTCTGGTAGATCCACTCTGGCAAGAAAATAATTTACTATTTTCCTTTTATAAAAGATGTGTGAAATTAAAATACAATTTTATATATATATATATATGTAAAACTCAGGAAATGGACTTAGAAAATTTAAAATATCCAAGGGAGGCGGAGTGAAAGGAACAGAAGAAAATTGGTGAGAAGGTAAAATTGTAAAAATTTTCAGCCTGGAATTTCTCACATTGACAATTATTGCAAAAAAAAAGCTCATTTGGAGAATTATATTATGTTTTGCATTTTCACTGCGATCAGTTTTTTATGCTTTCTTCCAACTAACTCGGTTAAAGCAACAAGTTGCAATCCATGTTTTTTTGTTCTGCGTTACATAACTGAAGGATTATTTGTCCCAATGAGGCCTTTGAAGACTGTTGTAACCTAATACTATGAAGGTGAGATTTTGGTACAGTTGAGAGGAAGCTGATGATAATACGTTGAAAAATAGAGAGATGTGTTTAAACATTTCAATCCTGCCTGATAACTCAGCCTCTGTGAAGATAACAAAACTGGTCATTTTTCACACTGGTTCTCAGAAGTGACCAGTTGAAAGCACAGCTTATCAGTTGAGTGATATCTGCAACAAACTGGACTTTTGTTTGCCAGACAGGGTCTGCTGTGTGTGTGCCTCAGATCCCTGCTTCCCATCACTATTGACACTTTGTAGTAATGATGGACTTCTGCCTAATGAAATTCTTGTTACTTTGGTGGGAATTACCTTGAGTGCGGCTGAGAACATGTTTACACCTTTGTCAGAACGAGGCTGCTAAGACACCAGCTGAAAGCTGCAAACTAACAAAGCTAATATGAATGATAAGATAGCTTGTTGATCTGTGGAAACCCAAGGCTCTGGATGATGACAACGCATGAGCACTTTCTGCTGATTAAGCTGGAAATGCTTGAAGAACTTTGTCATTTTGCTGTTCCTTCCAGCATGAGTACCAAAATTTAATTGATCTTTGGGGGAGATTATAAAAATTTACACCAAACCATTTAAGAAGATTTTGGAATAGAGAATACAATCTCAGTCAGAGTGCTGGATTCTAAGGACTCTCTCAAAGGGGGAAAGAGAACAAGGTTGATGGACAAAGATTTAGAAATACTTTTGAAAGAGAACCTTGTCAGCTGAATGCACTGCCGCAAGTGACAGAGTGATAAAAAAGAATCAGGAATATGTTTGAGATCGGAATTGGAAGTCCTGTTGATATTTTGAGGATTGAAGGATCAGCATATGTTAGCTACTGAATTCTGACAAATATTAAACATACTAATTAATCATAAGACCATAAGATATGGGAGGATAATTAGGCCATTATGCCCAATGACTCTGCTCTGCATTTTCATCATGACTGATTCATTTTTCCTCTCAACACCATTCTCCTGCCTTCTGTAACCTTTCACATCCTGACTAATCAAGAACCTGTCAACCTCCAACCTTAAGTACATCCAATGACCTGGCCTCCACAGCTGCCTATGGCAACGAATTCCACAGATTCACCACCCTCTGGGTAAAGAAGTTCCTCCTCCCCTCTATTCTAAAAGGGCGTCCCTCTATTCTGAAGCTGTGCCCGCTGGTCCTAGACTCCCCCACCATAGGAAACAGTCTTGCCACATCCGCTCTATCTCAGCCTTTCAAAATTTGATAGCTTTCAATGAGATTTCCCCTCATTCTTTTAAATTCCAGTGAGTAAAGACCCAGAGGCATCAATCACTCCTCAAACGATTGTTTGCATTGCAGTTTACAAAGTATTACATCTTAAAGAAATATTTCATTAAATAACTATTTTTGTTACATGACTTTTCATGTTCTGTGGCATTGCTCATGGATGGAAAGGAAAGAGTTAGATACCAGTCCTTCATCCCCAGAGACTCCTCTTAATTACCTGTATACAAACAGATATAAAAAACAACCTATTTATTCCGGTGCACAGCTAAACCTATGAGCAACTCCTGACTCTGAGTCAGAAGCTGGGGCTAATTCAACGGTGCATTGTCACCTCAGTGTGTGATTCTACTCAAGTCACCGATTAGTGAGATCAAGCAACCCACACAAAAT
This sequence comes from Mobula birostris, assembly GCF_030028105.1. Taxonomy (NCBI): domain Eukaryota; kingdom Metazoa; phylum Chordata; class Chondrichthyes; order Myliobatiformes; family Myliobatidae; genus Mobula; species Mobula birostris. The sequence goes on along the minus strand of NC_092372.1, from coordinate 60,350,917 downwards.
GTTTGGGAATTCAGCAGGCCATGGAAAAGAGTAAATAATTGACGTTTCAGGCCAAGAAGTCCTGATGAAGGATCTTGGCTCGAAACGTTGACTATTTACTCTTTTCCTGCCTGCTAACTTCCTCTAGCATTTTGTGCATATTGCTTGGATTTCCAGCTTCTGCAGATTTTCTCGAATTAGTGAGAATCCCTTGCTGCTCCTTCTGTGGATTGACAATGTTTGGCTAAACAAGGTTATGAAAGGGATGAGAGAAATAAGTATTCAGTTTTTCATTTCAAATGACATGCTGTTAGCAGTAAAGCAACAATGACAGGAATTTTACCATCAACACCCATTTCTTCCATTAGTCAACATATGAACTGTTCTTAGCAAGAAAATGATTGCTAAATACTTCAGTATTATTTCAGTTTTTTTTGGTTTAACACTATGTGATATTTTCATAAAGAATGGTAACATTCTTTTCAATAGACAATATTGTTTCAAAAAATGGAGCATTAATGTCTTGCCTCTTAATGCCAATAGCTATAATTGTAAGAATGAAACTGTTCTCATTATGCTAGTGCCATCTGGTTAACAGGTCATTAATAATTCACCAAGCATCATCTTTATTAGAGTAGACACACCTCAAGACTGCTCTGAGCACCTTTGATCCTTTTAGTAATTTCAAAATGAAACATCAAACAAACATTAGTTGTACAGCTGGAAACAAGGCCAGATCTAACATGCGATTTCGCCAACATCCTGCACTAGATCAATTGTTTAACACAGCGTTATATTGATGTTGGGCTTATTTCATAGCTAGGCCACTTTGAAGCAGCAAATAGAAAATAAAGATGACAACCTGTCAATGGCTCACAATTATGAAGAAAAGCTTTTAGCTTGTATATCGCACCTCATTACGTCTCTCTGTATCTTCTCAGAGCTCATCACTCCAAGTTATTTTGTGTTACAACTAATGTTGTTTTGTGAGCAATGGGAAGTGCACTGAAGGTTTCCACTTCCACTGAAATAACAAGTATATACAAAACTATTGCTCAGTACTGGAATCTCTAATTTCTCCACATGTAAGCAAGTAAGCTATGCACGTTGAAGTATAGGTGTCCCCGGCTTTTCGAACGTTCACTTTACGAAACCTCACTGTTACGAAAGACCTACATTAGTACCCTGTTTTCGCTTTCAGAAGGTATTTTCACTGTTACAAAAAAAATCAGCGCGCGATAAAAAGCCGCGCGCCCCGAACAGCCGGTCTCCCCCGGATTCGGAACGGCATTGCTTTAACACGTTGCATTGAGCAGCCGTTTGCAAGATGAGTTCTGAGGTATTGGAAAAGCCTGAAAGAGCTCATAAGGGTGTTACATTCAGCGTAAAACTAGACATAATTAAGCGTTTTGATCGTGGTGAACGAAGTAAGGACAACGTGAGTTTGGCTTGTGGAAGATGACGAAGATGATGTTGAAGAGGTTTTGGCATCCCATCACCAAGAACTGATAGATGAAGAGCTGATACAATTGGAAGGATAACAATCGAAACCGAATGCAGTAGCGAAATGAACGTGAAGCCACTGCGTGAGATTTTTGCTGCAATGATAAAGTACGACTTTAATTTTGAAAGAGTATGTAGGTTTAGGGGATATTTGCAGGATGGTTTGAGTCCTTACAAAAATGCGCAAGGCTCAGCAGTCAAGCAAGCCCTCCACATCAGCCACAGCAGACGACGAACCGCGACCTTCGACATCGAGGCGGGCAGTCATAGGAGAAGATGAGCCACCTGCTCTAATGGAAATAGACGACGAGATGACACCCCAGTGTCCCACCACCCCAACACCCACACCGTAGACAGATACAGTACCGATTCGCGGAGAATGCTGCAGTAGCCGGGAGACACACAGCACACTTTTAAGAAAAAAGCCAAAATAAGCATTCTAATTAATTAGGTGCCGCCCCACACGTAAATGTCGGCCCAGATCAGAGGTGATGCAATTGGCACTGATCTGAGTCGACAATTATGTGTCGGGTGGCACCTAATTAATTAGCATGTTTGTTTCGGCTTTTTTCTTAAAGATGTGCTGTGTGCCTCCCGACTACGCTGGACTCCTGCATGCCTCGCGGCAATGTATCGCTCGGCGGCCTGGAAGGTGGGGGCCACTGCGCCACCCAACCGGTGACGACTCAGTCTAACACACCATGATCAGTGTGCTCGGCAAGCTGTCTTCCCAATTACGGTAAGTGATAATACACTGTACATACATTATTTCTACTTTATATCGGCTGTGTATTTTTACGTGTTATTTGGTATGATTTGGCAGCTTCATAGCTTAAAGGTTATGGAGAGCGCTTGCGCCATGTTTCTGCAGAGAGCGCTTGCGTGAGATTTTCTGCCGACGGCGCTTGCGTGAGATTTTCCCTTCGGCGAACAGTGCCGGCAATGATTGTGGAAAAGTATTTCTACTTTGTATAGGCTGTGTATTAATCATATCATTCCTGCTTTTACTATGTGTTACTGTTATTTTAGGTTTTATGTGTTATTTGGCCTGATTTGGTAGGTTATTTTTGGGTCTGCGAATACTCACAAAATTTTCCCATATAAATAAATGGTAATTGCTTCTTCACTTAATGACATTTCGGCTTACAAACCGTTTCATAGGAACGCTCTACCTTCAGATGGCAGGGGAAACCTGTATTCCTCATGGCTGTAATATACGAAACACTATAAGCAAGCAGTGACGGAACTGCATGATGTTGTCTGTAAACAAGAAACATCCCATCCCGATGCATTTCAAATTATAGTCAACGACTTTAACAAGGCCTGTTTGAGGAAAACCCTGCCCAATTATCACCAGCGTGTAACCTGGTGCACCAGAGATCCCAACACGCTAGGCCTCTGCTACATTACGATAAGGAATGCCTATCATTCCTTCCCAAGACCACATTTTGGCAAGTCGGATCATTTGGCTGTACTTCTGCTACTTGCATACAGACAGGGCCTACTGAGCAAGGCTCCAGAGATCAAGACAGAGGAATGGGATTGCCTTGAGTCACTGGACTGGCCATGTTCAAGAACTCATCTGAGGAACTGAATGACTACAACAGGGTTGGTACAGACTTTATTACAACAGCTGTGGATGAGTGTCTCCCCACAAATTTGTTCAGTGATTTCTGCAATCAGAAGCCCTGGATAAATAATGAAATCCGGAATCTGTTGAGAGCTAGGTCAGAGGCTGGAGATCAAGAATGCTACAAGAGGTGCAGGTATGATCTCTGAAAAGCCATCACACAGGTGAATTGGAGATTCCAGACTAGACTGGAATCAACAAGGGATGCTCGACAGTTGTGGCAGGGTTTGAATGCCATAACTCCTATAAAGTTAAATTTTTCGACATAGGGGACAGCAGAGCTTCACTTCCAGATGAGCTCAATACCTTCTATGCTCACTTTGATCACCGGAACAGGGAGGAAACATCACGTAACCCCATGTCTCCTGATGGTCCTTTGGTCTCAGTATCTGAAGATGACATGTAGGCTGCCTTCAAGAGAGTGAATCCAGGGAAAGCATCCAGTCCAGACAGAGTACCTGGCCGAGATCTAGAGACCTGTGCTGACCAGTTGGCTGGTATATTTGTGGGTATCTACAATCCCGTGCTCTGATATAGTGTGGTACCCACTTGCTTCAAGCAGGCTTTAGTCATACTGGTGCACAAGAAGAGCGTGGTAACTTGTCTAAATGACTATCATCCAGTGGTACTTACATCCACAGTGATGGAGTGTTTTGAGAGGCTGGTGTTGAAGCGTATCAGCCCCTGTCTGAATGGTGACTTGGATCCATTCCAATTCACCTACTGAAGCAACAGGTCTACAGCAGGTGCTATCTCGCTGGCTGCTCACACAACCCTAGAACATCTAGACAGTAAAGATGCATACATCAGTATGCTCTTTATTGATTTAACACCGACATTTAACACCATTATCCCTTCAAAACTAATCAGTAAACTCCAGGATCCAGGCCTCAATACCCACTCGTGCAATTGGATCCTGGAGTTCCTCACTTGTAGACCCAGGTCAGTCCGGATTGGCAAAAACATCTCCTCCACAATTTCAGGAGCACCACAGGGATGTGTTCTTAGACCCCTGCTCCACTTGCTTTACGTGTTTGACTGTGTGGCAAAGCACAGCTCCAAAACTAGGTACAAGTTTGCTGATGACACCGCTGTTGTGGGTCGTATCAAAGGTGGGGATGAATCAACATACAAGAGGGAGACTGAAAACTTGGCTAATTGGTGCAATAACAACAACCTCTCACTCAGTATTAATAAGATCAAGGAACTGATTGTAGACTTCAGGAGAGGGGAATCAGAGGTTCATGAGCCAATACTCGTACGAGGATCAGAGGTGGAGAGGGTCAGTAACTTTAAATTCCTGGGTGTCACTAACTCAGAAGACCTGTCCTGGACTCATCACTTAAATATAATTACGGAGAAAGCAAGACAGGGCCTCTACTTCCTCAGGGGTCTGCGGAGATTTGGGACGTCATCAAAAACTCAATCATCAGGCTCTTGAACAAAAGGGGTTAACTACACTCATTTAAGGACTTGTGTTATTTCATGCTTGTTATTTATTCCTACATTTGCACAGTTTGTTATCCATTAATCTTGTTATAGATTCGCCAAGTATGCCCACCGAAAAAGAATCTCGTGGCTGTATGTGGTGATTTGTATGTACCCTGATAACAAATTTTACTTTGAACTTTGAACTTTGAACTTTTCAAAAGTTCAAACTTCTAACTTAAATCGGAAGTCAATGGATTCAAGTAAGATGTTAGGGCAGCTGCATATTTCAAAGGGCTCAGAAAGAGAGTATTGCATTTTCAAATGTGCTGAATTTCAGTAGAGATAGTAAAGTGAGGGTTTGCCTGGTTAGGGAAGCCAGATAAAGCAGATTAAGTGCTATTTTATCCAAGAACATCATTTTATGATGAAGACAATAACTTCGAAATCTGAAATAAAAATGAAAAACAAATGCAGGAAAACTCAACATCTGTGGAAAGGGAAACAGTTAACATTTCAGGTCAAGGGCCAACCAGAATATCTGAGACAGAGAGAAAGCAAGGTTGTCCAAGTAGCAGAGAAGGTATGGAGGGCAATACGTGAACAAAGGGAATGTTTGTAAAAGCATGAAATGATGTCGCCACTGAATAGATAGTCAAGCAACAAATGACTTGCAGGAAGAATTCAGTGATTCCTGATGTATTGCTTTCTCTACAAATGTTGACAATTCCTTTCCTCTTACAGATGCTGCCTAACCTGCTGACTTCTTCCACAGATTGTTGTTGCTTCAGGTTCCGGTATCGACAGGTTCTTGTGTCTTGACTGGTGCTGCAGATATTATGAAGTCTCAGTAAAGTTGTATAGTGCAGCCTGTTGGTTCATGATGAGCAGGTCAGAATAAGTAAATTATAGAAAAAGTAAAGGAAACAATGGAGGGTGAGGAATAGCAAAACTAAAGGCTAATCCTGATACAAACAGAAAAAATGAGGAAAGTTCTTTCTGCCCTCTGAATCTCTGTGCTCTGACCTCTCAGTCTGTGACCTCCTGCCCTGTTGGCACCAGACCCAATGTAAGCTCCAGGAACAATGCCTTATTTCCTGTCTAGGCAGTCTGCAGGACTGAATATTGATAACTCCAGTGTTGGGGGGCTTTCTCTTTCTGTCTGCTTGCATCAAGATGAAGTGAGGACCAAGATTTGGCCATCCTATTGAAGTTAACAGCCATAATGCAAGGTTTCCTGCTACCTTCGTACAGACAACGTTCTATTCCACCTTCTATTACACATTCAAGGAGTATATTTTGGTGGTTAAACTATGATTTTAGGGTAATCCTATCTTTTAAAGGATCAGATTTGAACTATTCGGAGAAGGTGGAGCTTAGGAGGGATAATGGCACCTCCTTTGCTTACATCTTTGGAAGCAGCTCTAGTTCCACCTTTAATATCTTTATTTTTCCCTTTCAGGGTTCTTTTGAAAACCCTGACCTGGAGTTACACGCAGATTTCAGTTCTTTGTGGGAATGGGACCCCTTCTCGGGGTTCCATGACCGGCCATTACTCGACATGCCAAGGGTTTGGCCTGAGAGTCTCAATTGTGCTCGGAAGCCTAAGATATCGGGGCTCTGGAGACGGGCAGATTGAGGGTCGGTGTCACGGCAGGAGACTCGTGTGTTGTAGGGGAGGCCGGAAAATCTTTTGCTGTGAGCCCGAAGACCCGAGGTCTTTGTGATCTTTGGACACAGAGCTCGAAAAAAGCAATGAAACAGACTTTCAACATCGTAAACCAATGGGTTGTTGTTATGTCTCCCGCTCGCTGTGAAAATGGGGGACACCTCCCTCTCCCTTGCCAGGGAGAGAGAGAAAACCTGTGGTTTGTTGATTGTTGGATGAAATGCGAAGCCTTTGGGGTAACTCTGGTCTGTGTCTTTGCTATCGCTTAGCTCACGCTTGGGCTCAGTGACGATACCGATGCGCATTTTTTTGCTGGTGGGGAGGAGGGGATCGTTGCTAGCTGCCACTTATGCGCAGGAGGGGGGAGCTGGGGGCGGACTTTGAGGTTCTCATGTTTAACTGTCATTAATTCTTTGGGGCAATTCTTTGTTTTTGTGGATGTTTGCGAAGAAAAAGTATTTCAGGATGTACATTGTATACGTTCCTCTGACATTAAATTTGACCTTTGAACCTTTGAATGTAAGATATGCATCAAACTACCGTTGACTTCAACTGTTATCTTAAACTGATGAAAAGTGACTTCGGTCATTTCTTCGCCAGTTTGAATGGGGCACGACTGCGCAAGTGCGTGAAGGTCGGCCTGTGAGAACAGCGGGAGAGCTTAAAAAGCGAGCAGATTGAGAAGGGGAAGGTCATTTCTTTGGCATTGAACGGGGCACAACTGTGCGAGTATGTGGAGGACAGCCTGTGAGAACAGCGGGAGAGTTTAAAAAGCAAGCAAATTAATGGAGCGGGCGTTATAGGAGTGGGCGATGGAGTAGTGGGAGACAGTAAGAAGGCTTTGGCTCAAGAGGCTTCAGCGAGCAGAGGCCGAGGACGAACTTGCTCCCAGAGAGGTAAGGCTGGGTAAGTTCCTTTAATAAATCTAATTAACTTAGAAATAGGTAATGGAGGCAGCAGTTAGGGCAGCCCAGTGCTCCGTTTGCAGTATGTGGGAAGTCAGGGCGAGCACAATTGTCCCTGATGACTACACCTGTAAAAGGTGCATCCAGCTGCAGCTCCTGACAAACCGAATTAGGGAACTAGAGCTGGAGCTGAATGAACTTCCGATCATTCGTGAAGTAGAGGCAGAAATAGACAGAAGTTTGAGGGAGACAGTCACCTCTAAAAATCAGGAGACAGGTAGCTGGGTGACTGTCAGGAGAGGGAAGGGGAATAGATAGAATGAGCAGAGCACCCCTGTGGCCATTCCCATCAATAATAAGAATACCGTTTTGGATACTGTTGGTGGGGATGACCTACCAGGGACAAGTTGCAGTGGACGCGTCTCTGGCACCAAGACTGGACCCACAGCTCAGAAGGGAAGGAGGGAAAAGAGGAGAGCAGTAGTGGTAGGGGATTCAATAGTTAGGGGGACAGATAAGAGGTGCCGTGGGAGAGATCGAGAATCCTGGATGGTCTGTTGCCTCCCTGGTGCCACGGTCCACGATATCTCGGATCGAGTTCTCGGTATTCTCAAGAGGGAGGGTGAGCAGCCAGATGTCGTGGTCCATGTAGGGACCAATGACATGGGTAGGGAAAAGGAGGAGGTCCTGCAAAGAGAGTTTAGGGAGTTAGGTGCAAAGTTAAAGGACAAGACCTCCAGGGTTGCAATCTCAGGATTGCTACCCGTGCCACGTGCTAGTGAGGCTAGAAATAGGAGGATAAAGCAGCTAAATACGCAGCTAAGGGGTTGGTGCAGGAGGGAGGGCTTCATGTTTCTGGACAATTGGGCCTTGTTCCAGGGAAGGTGGGACGTGGGGACCTGTTCTGATGGGACGGGTTGCACCTGAACTGGAGGGGGACTAACATCCCTGCGGGAAGGTTTGCTAGTGTTGTTCTGGGGGGGCGGGGGGGGTTAAATTAGATTTACAGGGGGAGGGGAACCAGAGTGTTAGAGCTGATAGTGAGGTGGAGGAGGATAAAGGTCATGTGAGAACTGCAAGTATAGTGCATGGAGTAAGGCCAGATCTAACATATAAAGAGGCTTTGAGGAAGGAGAAGCAGAATAAAGGGTGTAAAGGTAGTAAGGTAGAAGGGCTAAAGTGTGTGTACTTCAATGCAAGAAGCATCAGGAATAAAGGTGATGAACTGAGAGTTTGGATACATACATGGAATTATGATGTAGTGGCCATTACAGAGACTTGGCTGGCACCAGGGCAGGAATGGATTCTCAATATTCCTGGATTTCAGTGCTTTAAAAGGGATGGGGGGTGTGCGGGAGAAGGGGAGGAGGGGTGGCATTACTGGTCAGGGATACTATTACAGCTACAGAAAGGGTGGGTAATGTAGCAGAATCCTCTTTTGAGTCAGTGTGGGTGGAAGTCAGGAACAGGAAGGGAGTAGTTACTCTATTGGGGGTATTCTACAGGCCCCCTGATAGCAGCAGAGATACAGAGGAGCAGATTGGGAGGCAGATTTTGGAAAGGTGCAAAAATAACAGGGTTGTTATCATGGGTGACTTTAACTTCCCTAATGTTGATTGGCACCTGATTAGTTCCAATGGTTTAGACGGGGCAGAGTTTGTTGAGTGTGTCCAGGACGGATTCCTGTCGCAGTAGGTTGACAGGCCGACTAGGGGGAATACCATACTAGATCTAGTATTAGGTAATGAATCGGGTCAGGTCACAGATCTCTCAGTGGGTGAGCATCTGGGGGACAGTGACCACCGCTCCCTGGCCTTTATAATTATCATGGAAAAGGATAGAATCAAAGAGGACAGGAAAATTTTTAATTGGGGAAAGGCAAATTATGAGGCTATAAGGCTAGAACTTGCAGGTGTGAATTGGGATGATGTTTTTGGAGGGAAATGTACTATGGACATGTGGTTGATGTTCAGGGATCTCTTGCAGAATGTTAGGGATAAATTTGTCCCGGTGAGGAAGACAAAGAATGGTAGGGTGAAGGAACCATGGGTCACAAGTGAGGTGGAAAATCTAGTCAGGTGGAAGAAGGCAGCATACATGAGGTTTAGGAAGCAAGGATCAGATGGGTCTATTGAGGAATATAGGGAAGCAAGAAAGGAGCTAAAGAAGGGGCTGAGGAGAGCAAGAAGGGGGCATGAGAAGGCCTTGGCGAGTAGGGTAATGGAAAACCCCAAGGTATTCTTCAGTTATGTGAAGAACAAAAGGATGACAGGAGTGAAGGTAGGACCGATTAGAGATAAAGGTGGGAAGATGTGCCTGGAGGCTGTGGAAGTGAGCGAGGTCCTCAATGAATACTTCTCTTCGGTATTCACCAATGAGAGGGAACTTGATGACGGTGAGGACAATATGAGTGAGGCTGATGTTCTGGAGCATGTTGATATTAAGGGAGAGGAGGTGTTGGAGTTGTTAAAATACATTAGGACAGATAAGTCCCCGGGGCCTGACGGAATATTCCTCAGGCTGCTTCATGAGGCAAGGGAAGAGATTGCTGAGCCTCTGGCTAGGGGAATGGTACCGGAGGATTGGAGGAGGCGAATGTTGTCCCCTTGTTCAAAAAAAGGTAGTAGGGATAGTCCAGGTAATTATAGACCACTGATTCTTATGTCTGTGGTGGGAAAGCTGTTGGAAAAGATTCTTAGAGATAGGATTTATGGGTATTTAGAGAATCATGGTCTGATCAGGGACAGTCAGCATGACTTTGTGAAGGGCAGATCGTGTCTAACAAGCCTGATAGAGTTCTTTGAGGAGGTGACCAGGCATATTGATGAGGGTAGTGCAGTGGATGTGATCTATATGGATTTTAGTAAGGCATTAGACAAGGTTCCACACGATAGGCTTATTCAGAAAGTCAGAAGGCATGGGATCCAGGGAAGTTTGGCCAGGTGGATTCAGAATTGGCTTGTCTGCAGAAGGCAGTGGATTGTGGTGGAGGGAGTACATTCAGATTGGAGGATTGTGACTAGTGGTGTTCCACAAGGATCTGTTCTGCGACCTCTACTTTTTGTGATTTTTATTAATGACCTGGATATGGGGGTAGAAGGGTGGGTTGGCACGTTTGCAGATGACACAAGGTTTGGTGGTATTGTAGATAGTGTAGAGGAATGTCTCAAAGATTGCAGAGAGACATTGATAGGATGCAGAAGTGGGCAGGGAAGTGGCAGATGGAGTTCAACCCGGAGAAGTGTGAGATGGTACACTTTGGAAGGACAAACTCCAAGGCAGAGTACAAAATAAATGGCAGGATACTTGGTAGTGTGGAAGAACAGAGGGATCTGGGGGTACATGTCCATAGATCCCTGAAAGTTGCCTCAAAGGTAGATGGGGTAGTTAAGAAAGCTTATGGGGTGTTAGCTTTCATAAGTCGAGGGATAGAGTTTAAGAGTCGCGATGTAATGATGCAGCTCTATAAAACTCTGGTTAGGCCACACTTGGGAGTACTGTGTCCAGTCTGGTTGCTTCACTATAGGAAGGATGTGGAAGCATTGGAAAGGGTACAGAGGAGATTTACCAGGATGCTGCCTGGTTTAGAGAGTATGGATTATGATCAGAGATTAAGGGAGCTAAGGCTTTACTCTTTGGAGAGAAGGAGGATGAGAGGATACATGATAGAGGTATACAAGATATTAAGAGGAATAGATAGTGGGCAGCCAGCAACTCTTCCCCCGGGCACCACTGCTCAATACAAGAGGACATGGCTTTAAGGTAAGGAGTGGGAATTTCAAGGGGGATATTAGAGGAAGGTTTTTCACTCAGAGAATGGTTGGTGCGTGGAATGCACTGCCTGAGTCAGTGGTGGAGGCAGATACACTAGCGACATTTAAGAAACTACTAGACAGGTATATGGGGAAATTTAAGGTGGGAGGATATATGGGAGGCAGGGTTTAAGGGTCGGCACAACATTGTGGGCTGAAGGGCCTGTACTGTGCTGTACTATTCTTTGTTCTTCTTCTTTGAAAGTCATGTTTTGCAGACTTCTTCACATTGATTTTCAGGATTCACTTCAAAGTTTAAAGCTAGAAGTAAGTTTATTAGCAGAGTACATACTGTATCACCATATACTATCCTGAGATTCATTTTCTTGCAGGCAATCACAGTAGAACAAAAAAATTCAATACAAACAGTGAAAAACTACTAAGCACAAATACTGAAGAGCAACCAGTGTGCAAAGGAAGACTAACTGTGCAAACACAAACAAACAAACAAACAAATGATAATAATAAATTAATAACACTGAGAACAGGAGTTATAGAGACCTTGAAAGCGAGTCCACAGGTCGTGGAGTCTGTTCAGTTTTGGTTCAGGAGCCTGATGGTTGAAGGATAATAACTGTTCCTGAACCAGGTGGTATAGGACTTAAGGCTCCTGTATTTCCATCCCAATGGCAACAGCAAGAAGAGAGTTTGGCCTGGATGGTGGGAGTCCTTGATGATAGATGTTGCTTTCTTGTGGCACTGCTCCTTGTAGGATGTGGGAAGATATGCTCAATGGTGGGAAGTCTTTTCCTGTGATGGACTAGGCTGTATCTACCACTTTTTGTATGCTTTTCCATCCTAGGAATTGCTTTTTCCATACCAGATGCAACCAGTGAGGATACTCTCCATTGTGCATCTATAGATGTTTGTTAAAGTTTTAGATGACATGCCAAATCTGGGCAAAATTCTAAGAAAGTAGATGCGTTGCTGTGATTTCCTTGTAATAGAATTTGTGTGCTGGTCTCAGAACAGATCCTCTGATATGATAGCAGCGTGGAATTTAAAGTTACTGACCCTCTTCACCTCCATTCCCCTAATGAGGACTGGTTCATGGGCGTGCCCCCCCCCCCAGTTTCTTCCTCCTGTAGTTAATAATCAGCTCTTTGGTTTTGCTTGCATTGAGTGAGATTTTCAATCTCCCCCCTACATGCCGATTTATCAGCACTTCTGATTCAGTCATTAAGAGTGGTGTCATCAGCAAACTTAAATATGGCATTGGAGGTCTACCTAGTCTCACAGGCGTAAGTGTAAAGCGAGTAGAGCAGGGGGCTAAGCACACAGCCTTGTGGTGTACCTGTGCTGATGGAGATCATGAAGGAGATGGTGTTGCCAATCCAAACTCACTGGGGTCTGCAAGCGATGAAATCAAGGATCCTGTTGCTCAAGAAGGTACTGAAGCCTAGGTCTTGGAGCTTAATATTAGTCTTGAAGGGATGATAATGTTGAATGCTGATCTGTAGTCAATGAAGAGCATCCTAATGCATGTATCCTCACTTCACTTCACTTACAAGGTAAATTTATTGAGTTGCCTCGTTCCTCCTGAAAGCTGGGATCCTGCAATTGGATGAATTGTTTACAGGCAGGTTTACTCACACACAGCTGGGCCAGAGAGGGATTTATTGAATTGGGGATCAGTTTCCTAAATCAAGCTCCTTTGTTTGGTATACTGTATCACCAATTCTGTTCATTTTTGCTTGCCTTCCCTACCTTATGTGTTTTGTAGTTCCATCCAGAGCTGGATGTCAAACACTCCTGAACATGTATTTAACTGGCGGCACCAAGGGTGATTGACACTGATATACCTTTCTGGATCTTAATCTTAAGACATGTGTTGCTTCATTTTTTTCTTCATCAAATTGGTGCAAAACTATGTCAATCTGGGCCTAAGGAAGTAGAACTTTGGTCAAGGGTTCAATTACACCTTCTGCAGAATGCATTTTCAATCCACCAGAATCTATGTTATTTTAAAGAATGATCGAGGTAATGTACAGTCACAAAAGTCCATTGTAAATGCCTGCCTACTGAAAAGGTGTAATTACACTGGACCCTAGAAAATGGAAGGCGATAAGCAGAAAGTCTATAAACATAGTAGAGAAGGCCACGTGGGGGGAAGCCCCTCGAGGGTCAGGCAGTGCATGTTACAAATATCTGTGCTTACTGATTTAAACTTACACTGGATCTGAAGAATTAAATAACACTGGACACTCTCAGTCTATACAACCCCATTTGTAGAAGCATTGTATGACTTGAGATATGCTTTACAAAGAGGGGTTACTGTACTACTAAGTGGCAAGAAATTGCACTTAGGAAGTTTGCTCCCAAAGGACATGGGCCTTTTATGCTGACATATTGTTTATAGAAAAGGAACAGCTGACAAGTGTGCTATTTATTTGGCTTCAAAAGGTTTCAGTGAACCAGTCCACCAATGCTGACCTTACCAGTCCCCGATCTCGTATTAATCCATGTTCAGAATGACAGATCGACCTGTTGCCAAACCTCACTAGTTGAGATAGTGTCACTTCAAATAAATACTGAAAATTAAACATATATTTTCCAAATCACAAGAAATTCTGCAGATGCTGGAAATGCAAAGCACCACACATAAAATGCTGGAGACACTCAGCAGGTCAGGCGGTTTCAATAGAAATGAATAAACAGTGAACGTTTCGGGTCAAGACTCTTCATCAGGACTGGAAAGGAAGGGGGAAAACGCCAGGATAAAAAGGTAGGGAGAGGGGAAGGAGGATAGCTAGAAGGTGATAGGTGAAGCCAGGAGGGTGGGAAAGGTAATGGGCTGGAGAGGAAAGAATCTGAGGAGATGAAGAGGATCTGAAGAAGAGCGTGGACCAAAGGAGAAAGGAGAAGAAGGAGAGGAACCAGGGGGAGGTGAGAGACAAGTGAGAAGAGGCAAGAGGCCAGAACGAGGAATAGAAGAAGAGTATAAAGGGAAGGAATTTTTTTTTGCTGGAAGGAGAAATTCTTGTTCATGCTATCAGGTTGGAGGTTACCCAGATGGAATATGAGATACTGCTCCTCCAACCTGAGACTGACCTCATCATGGCAAAAGAGGAGGCCATGGACCGACATGTTGGAATGGAAATGTGAATTGGAATGAAAAGGTTTGGCCACCAGCAGGTTCTGGTTTTGGTAGATGGAGTGGAGGTGCTCAACGAAGCAGTCCCTCAATTTGCGATGAGTTTCACCAATGTAGAGGAGGCAGCATCAGGAGCGCTGGATACAATGGGTTAGCCCAGCAGATTCACGGGCCTGGGAGGACTTCTTGGGGCCCTGAATGTAGGTGGGAGAGGAGGCGAATAGGCAGGAGTAGCACTTTGGCTGTTCGCAGGGATATGTTCTAGGTGGGAGAATCACAGAGGGAACAATCCCAGCAGAAAGCAGAGAGTGTGTGGGTGGGGGAGGTAAAGATGTGTTTGGTGGTGGAGTCCCTGTGGGGACGGCAGAAGTTGCAGAGAATGATATGTTGGACGTGGAGGCTCACGTGGTGGTAAGAAGATCTTTTCTCACCTGCCTATCACCTCCCCCTGGTGTCTGTCCTTCTTCCCTTTCTCCTATGGGGTCACTCTCCTCTCCTATCAGGTTCCTTCCTCTCCAGCCCTTTAACTTTCCCACCCACCTATCTTCACCGATCCCCTTCTAGCTATCCTCCTTCCCTTCCCCCACCTTTTTATTCCGGCATCTCCCCCTTTCCTTTCCTGTCCTGAAGAAGGATCTCAGCCAGAAATGTTGGCTGTTTATTCATTTCCATTGATGCTGCCTGATCTGTTGAATTCCCCCATCATTGTGTGTGTGTGTGCTGCTTTTACTTTCCAATGATTTCCTACATCTGAAGCAGATTCTGTCATCTTGCATTTAATTGCCTTCTACACTCTTTTAGCAAGAGGTGCCTTTTCTAATCCAGTGCATGGATCTATCTTAATATTGTAATTGTTAAATACAGGTTCATCATCACAAATATTGATTCAATTCATTTACTGTACGTGGACTTTCACCCTGACACAATGGTGTCAATAAAACAATCTCTCCCTCAACGTCGCAAAAACAAAGGAGCTGGTTGTGGACTACAGGAGGAATGGAGACAAGCTAATCCCTATAGACATCAATGGACCTGGGGTTGAGAGAGTAAACAGCTTTAAGTTCCTTGGCATAAACATCACCGAAGATCTCACGTGGTCTGTACATACCAGCTGTGTGGTGAAAAAGGCACAACAGCGCCTCTTTCCCCTCAGACAGTTGAAGAAGTTTGGTGTGGGCCCCCCAAATTCTAAGAACTTTCTCTAGGGGCACAAATGAGAGCATCCTGACAGGCTGCATCACTGCCTGGTATGGGAACTGTACTTCCCTTAATCGCAGGACTCTGCAGAGAGTGGTGTGGACAGCCTAGTGCATCTGTAGTTGTGAACTTCCCACTATTCAGGACATTTACAATGACAGGTGTGTTAAAAGGGCCTGAAGGATCATTGAAGACCGGAATCACCCCAATCACAAACTGTTCCAGCTGCTACCGTCCAGGAAACGGTACCACAGCATTTAGACGGAGACATAAGATAAAGATTTTTACCCCTCATGTATATGACGGATGTTAGTAATAAAGTCAATTTAATAAAGCACCTTAAAGGTAAATATTCTGGAGTTGATAGTAGGTGAGAAGTGCCATGGAATGTAGTATACAAAGTGAAGTCTCTCCATGTTGTAAAGAAGGGTAACATATCCAGAATTCCTTACTTAACTGACTAATAATCTTACTAGGATGAAATTATAGAATGTCCGTGCAAAATGTGAGAGAAATGAAGTTAGAAAAGTGGTATGGGTAAAGTAGGAATCAAGCTTGGAAGTCTTGTAGAAAGCATTTTTATTTATATGCTCATTAACAACATTAATTAGAAAGTAGAATCTTCTACAACAGATCATTTTTTTCTGTAATTTGTGAGATTTTGCTTGCACAAAAATCACTTTTGGATTTAGCAGAGAAAAGTTAATTTCTTGTTTTGTATTGAAGGTAGGAACACAAAAAGAAACAGCAGCACTTCTGTTGTCGAGGAATATCCTAGACAACCTTTTTCACTTTGCAGAATGCCACAACGTCAGCATTTCTGAAAATACATAGGGGAAACAATAGGGGGCGCTGTCTGTTCATACTGCACTTGGAGGGGGAAGGGAAGAGATCGAGCTGTGTAAATTGGAAACAATAGTCCACATTCATATTCAGACCACATGCTGAACTCCCCCACGTAAGCATCCCCATCCTTCCTCAACAGCATTAAGTCAGATTTAGTGTACTGAAAAATATGAAGTTATTAAGTGAAGAAACTGCAATGAATTTAGTCATTGCCTCTTTAGTCATTGCGTAGGTCTTTTTAACTCTCATAACTTGAACTGCAAAGAAATACTGCCACGGTAATGGTTCTTGTTACGTTAACAACGGCCCAATCACAATCTTTACAGTGTAGACAATGTTATCCTTCAGCTGATTGTATTTTGCTGCTGCTTTGATGATTACTCCCACTCTGTTTTTCTTCTGCTTTTATAAAACACCGACCTTTGTTGCAGCATGGCCTCTCTGCTCTCTGGCAATGAAGGCCAATGTTCCATTTGCCTTCTTGATGCCCTGCTGCACCTGCAAACTAACCTTTAGTGACTCATGCGCAAACATTCCCAAGTCTCTCTGCACAGCAGCATGTTGCAATATTTTACCATTTAAATAATAATCTGCTCTTTCATTTTTCTTTCCAAGTGGCAAGTGCAAAACAAACATGCCACACTATTTCCCAGGCAATAAGCATCTCCAACAAGATAGGGTCTATACGTTTCCTCTTCATATCTGACAACGTTACCATCAACGAATATATCAACATCAACATCCTGCGAAATACCCTTGACTAGAAACATAACTGCATCGACTCAGGAATACACTGGGCAGCAAACCAAGTCAGTGCTTCTGTATCCTACAGCAAGTAACTCACCTTATGAGTCCCTGAAGACAAAGCAAATGCTAGGAAGTGATTGGAATAGCTCTGCCTGGGTGAATTCATCTCCAAGAAGCTCACCACTATTCAGTGCAGAACACAGGCTGATGACACGCTATCCTCTAGCTTAGATACCAGGGGTGATTGATAAGTTTGTGTCCTAAGGTAGAAGGAGTCAACCTTAGAAAACCTAGCACATTTATTTTTCAACATAGTCCCCTCCTACATGTACACACTTAGCCCAGTGGTCGTGGAGCATACGGATCCCTTCTTTGTAGAAGTGGTCCACAGCAGGGGTGATTGATGTTTGTTGCCTAAGGTAGAAGGAGATGAGTTATTAACTTCAAACTTATTGCATTATCACTCAAAGAGTTGAACTGCACATGCATGTAACGAGAGCGTCTTGGACCTCCAGGTGGTCCACAGCAGGGGTGATTGATAAGTTCATGGCCTAAGGTAGAAGGAGGTGAGTTATACAGCTCTCGTTACATGCATGTGCAATTCAACTCTTTGAGTGATTACGCAGAAAGTTTGAAGTTAATAACTCACCTCCTTCTACCTTAGGCCACGGACTTATCAATCACCCCTGCTGTGGACCACTTCTGGAGGTCCAAGACACCAACTTCTACTTTGTACAAAAAAGGAATCCGTATGCTCCACGACTAAGTGTGCAAATGTAGGAAAAATAAATGTGCTGGGTTTTCTAAAATTGACTCCTTCTACCTTAGGTCACGAACTTATCAATCAGCCCTCGTATTAACCCACTCCGTCAACCAATGCACTGTCACTGTAGGGTATACTATCACAATATATGCTGTATCTATTCACCAGAGCACTTTTCAGAGTATCTGCCAAACCCACAACCTCTTCCATTTTGAAAGATTAAGTCAGAAAATATCACTTTTTCCAGCTTTCTGTCATTGGTGTCCTGGCCAAATTCCTGGAACTTGCTATGTTACTGCATTTTGGGAGAAGCTTCAACTACATGGATTGCAACAGTTCAACAAGGCAGTTCACCATCACCTTCTCAATAGTAATTAAGGAGGGTGATAAACACCGGCCCTACCAGCAGCATCCACATCCTGTCAGTAAACAAAATTGTGAGCCCCCGTTACTGTTAGTGTTGTTCCAGAGAAAATGTGTGGGAAGCTACATTCTGTTTTATGTGGGAAGGCAGAATTTTGATTTTTTTTCATGATTATAGTCATAGAAAATATCAAAATACATTAAAATCTAGAAGGAAACCATTTGGCCCATTGATTGCAGCCAATTCAGACCCATTTCCTGCTTTCTCTCTATAGCCAAGCAAATATATTTCCATCCAGTGCTCATCCAATTTCCTTTCGAAATCATTGACCATCGTTGTTTCACTCTCATTGGCAGTGAAATCCAGGGTATTACCTATCATGACATAAAAATGATTTTTCTCACATCACATCCAGATATCCTGTCCAAAACCTCAAATCTGTGACCCAGTCCTTCTTTCAGTCTAGAACAGTTTATGCTTGTCTACCTTGTCTCTGGCTATCATAGTCCTCATCAAGTTTCTTTTTGATCTCTTTTTCTACAAGGAGAATCACCTCAGCTTCCCAAAGTAACACTCTAGTTAAGTTGTGTTATCCTTGTAACTATCCTAGTCTCTGCACTCTTTCAATTGCCTTCCAGCTCCTTCCAAAAATGTGGTTACCAGAACCAGACACAATAGTCCAGTTGGACTCTAACCAGAGATTCATCAGTGTAACCTCCCTATCTTTGTAATCAGTAAGTCTATTTATGGAACCAATGATTCTAATATGTTTCGCTAACTACATGTGTCCTTTCACCTTCAAAGTTCTAAGCGTAAGAATTCCTGAGTCGATCTGTTCCAATACACATTATGAATTTTATCATTAAGCCTATATTAGCTCTCTTCATCCCTGAGGCTTAAAATGGATCACATCAGACTTTTCTAAACTGAATTCCATCTGCCACTTGCCTGCCCATTGTGTCAGGATCTCTATGTCCTGTTGCAGTCAATTGGTACCATCCAAGTCTGATTAATCAGCATATTTTGAAATATTATTAACTGTTCCAATTTTTAAATAATTTCTATCCATGAATAACACGTGACCCTACCACTGATTCTTGGGAGAGAAAACAATGTTTTCCATCTCTCAATAGGAAAACAATATTTGCCACTTTTTCTAATTCTTGTCCATATACTTTTAATCCAAACTGACAATAGTTCTCCTCAGTTTTATTAACTAACCTTTTCTCTTTCACTCTGTTAAATACTTTCTTAAAGTTCTTATAAATAGCTTCCACTGCATTCTCTTCATCAACCTTCTCTGCTACCTCAATAAAGCATTTTTACTGGGCATCTCCAGAGATGCAGCTCATTAGCCCCTCGCTAACAGCCATTGCACTCAGCGGTGAGAAAACCACCTTTCTCAGACTCCGTATGTCTAGCGTCAATATGACTTGGGTCCCACTAAGCCTGAGGGGTTGGGATATCTTGCCCACCTGAGCCCCGATCTATGTGTATACTATGCAGAAGATACGAAGATTGCTGAAGGGACAGGTAGTGTTGAGGAAACAGGTAGAGTGCAGAAGGACTTAAACAGATTATGAGAATGGGCAAGAAAGTAGCCCTCCGGTGAAAATGATATCGTATCTGTTGAATAGGGGCCGTGGACAATTCTGATTTGAAGGAGACAGATGTGAAAGCACAGAGGAACTTCTGGAGAAATTTCTGAAACGCAGATTTGCTACCACTGTTACTGGGCGATCAAGACTCTTCCGAGGGAGGGCCCCAAAATCCCCAGCTTTGCCTGCTGCTGGCGACCGAGATTGAGGTCGAATTGTTCGGATAGAGATGGTGCTCGGTACTCGGTGTCGGAGGGCTGATTGGAGGCTTGAAGTTTTCGGACAACTCAGAGTCGGACTGTGGTCGGGCATGGCAGGGAGAGTTTTCTTCCTTCTCCCGTCTGTGTGAGATGTGGGACATTTGAGAGACTTTGAACTTTTTACTGTGCCATGGACTGCTCTTCATCAAGTTATAGTATTGTTGCAGTGTTGTAACTATATGTTATAATTATGTGGTTTTGTTAGTTTTTTCAGTCTTGGCCTGTCCTGTGTTTTATGATATCACACCGGAGGAAATATTGTATCATTTCTTAATGCATGCATTACTAAATGACAATAAAAGAGGACTGTGTGTCTTCATAATCTAAAAAAAATTAGATTAGATTATGAGAATACTCAGTCCTCTTTTATTGTCATTTAGAAATGCATACATGCATTAAGAAATGATACAATGTTTCTCCAGAGTGATATCATAGAAAAGAAGACAACCAAAGACTAACACTGACAGAACCACATAATTATAACATATAGTTACAGCAGTGCAAAACAATACCATAATTTGATGAAGAACAAACCATGGGCACGGTAAAAAAAAGTCTCAAAGTCCCCGTGTCGATCAACTCCGGAGTCCCTGATATCAGGTGGCAAAAAGGAGAAACTCCCTGCCATAAACCTCCAGGCACCGTCAACTTGCCGATGCCTTGGAAGCAGCCGACCACAACCGACACTGAGTCCATCCATCTGAAAACTTTGAGCCTCCGACCAGCCCCTCCGATACAGCCTCCCGAGCGCCATCCTCTGCCGAGCGCCTTCGACCTAGCCCCAGCCGCTGAAACAAGCAAAGCCAAGGATTCGGGGCCTTCTGCTCCAGAGATTCTGGTTACCACACAGCAGCAGCGGCAGTGAAGCAGGCATTTCAGAATTTTTCCAGATGTTCCTCCGTACTCTCATGTCTGTTTCCATCAAATCAGAATTGTGCACGGTCCTCTACTTGACAGCTTACAGATATCATTCATCGGAGAGGCTGCTTGTACTGCTGTCGTGCCGCCATCTTCTCCTCCTCCTTTGAAATAGAATGTTGGAAAATGCACGGTCATATACTTTGGTAGTAGAAATAAATGTGCGGACTATTTTCTAAAAGGGGGGAAAATCCAGCAATCTGAGATGCAGAGGGACTTGGGAGTCCTTGTGCAGAACACCCTTAAGGTTAACTTGCAGGTTGAATTGGTAGTGAGGAAGGCAAATGCCATGTTAGCATTCATTTCAAGAGGTCTAGAATACAAGAGCAAAGATGTGATGCTAAGAGGCTTTATAAGGCACTGGTGATACCTCACCTTGAGTATTGTGAACAATTTTGGGCCCCTCATCTTAGAAAAGATGTGCTGGCATTGGAAAGGGTCCAGAGGAGGTTCACAAGAATGATTCCAGGAATGAAAGGGTTATCATACGAGGAACATTTGATGGCTCTGGGTCTGTACTCACTGGAATTCAGAAGGATGAGAGGGGATCTCATTGAAACCTTTCGAATGTTGAAAGACCTAGACAGAGTAGATATGGTAAGAATGTTTCCCATGGTGGGGGAGTCAGAGACAAGAGGGCACAGACTCAGGATAGAGGGGTACTCTTTCAAAACAGAGACGTGGAGAAATTTCTTTAGCCAAAGTATAGTGAATTTGTGGAATTTGTTGCCACATACAGCTGTGGAGGCCAGGTCGTTGGGTGTATTTAAGGCAGAGGTGGATAGACTCTTTTTTGGACATGGCATCAAAGGTTATGGCGAGAAGGCCAGGAACTGGGGTTGAGGAGGAGACAGAAGAAACGATCAGCCATGATTGAATGGCAGAGCAAACTTGATGGGCCGAATGGCCTAATTCTGCTTCTATGTTTTAAGGTCTTATGTAAATACTGTCCCCATGCAATTAGCCATCGACAAGAAATAACAGATTGTACATTGCATACAATTATAAAGAAAATATGTTTACAAATGTCAGCTTTATCAAACAGTTAGTAGGATAAAGAAAAGGAAAAAACAAAATAAAAGGGCCCATTAGTCAACCCAGTCCAAATGTGCACATAAGATTCAGCTCATCTTGAAGTCGTCCTTAACACACACACTGGACCCACTGTCTGCACACACCACCGTCCTAATGTCACTCGAAATCCATCTCGAACAAATGGGCTCCCCCATGGGAATATTGGTCCTTCCTCCTTGAAGCCATTCATCTGCACCAAGCACCTTGTGCAACATCGATAGCATGTTTGGCCATCTTCCCTCCTGTTTCCTCCCAGCTCCAATAAGACCTCAAATCACACCAGTGTCTTTTACAAAAACCACTCCACCCAGTATTCTCTGGAACCTTCTCCCGATTTCACCATCCTGATTGGCTGACACAATGTTCCCAAGTCGAACAACATATCTCCTTATTGTTAGTTCATATCCAAACAAGCTAAAAGCAGAACTGACTGCTCTTACAGAACTGCTAAAATGAAATACCTACAGCATAGCAGTAGAAATATTAACCAGTGTTACACCCTTCCCCCACCAAAAATAATCATGTCCTCATGACATTGAAATTTATCAACCCATGATGAATAACAGTTTTCAAAGGAAGTTTGTGATGACAGGACCACCTATCTTTTTGTAAGTGGTAGTGAAATATCTCTTTTTTCTTTCTTTTTCAATCTTTTTATTAATTTTCAGATTAATATACATAATACTAATGACACAAAGATAATGATAATGGTTAACATATACAAACATAATTCGAGTAAAATATATAATTCAAGCCTCCCAATCTCTGAGTAATTGAACATGAAAAAGAGTTTTATAAAGAACCCCCTAAACTAAAAAAAAAACAAAACGAAGACTGGGATATCCTATTCCCTTGGATAAGAACATTATTTGTCATTAACTCCACTCCTCCATAGATAAACAAAAGATTATTTTTTTAAAAAGGTTCTGAAAGGGACAACTTACATCATATGAAAATGTTGAATAAATGGTCTCCAGGTTTCTTCAAATTTAACTGAAGAATCAACCATACCACACCTAATTTTTTCCAGGTTTAAACATAATATAGTTTGAGAAAAACATTGAAAATTAGTAGGAGGATCAGAATCTTTCCATTTAAGTAAGATGGATCTTTTAGCTATTAGTGTAACAAATGCAATCAAACAGCAAGCTGAAAAGGATAAATGACCAACATCTGTTACTGGTAATCCAAAAATTGCAGTAATAGGGTGAGGTTTTAAATTAATATGCAAAGCTGTTGAAATAATATCAAAAATATCTTTCCAATATTTATCTAAAAGAGGGCAAGACCAAAACATGTGTGTCAGAGAGGCCACCTCAGTTACATCTGTCAAACACAGGATTTATATGTCGGTAAAAACGAGCTAATTTGTCCTTAGACATATGAGCCCTTTGGACTATTTTAAATTGTTTCAGTGTATGTCTAGCACACATTGATGAAGTATTAACTAGATGAAAAATTTTCTCCCAATTTTCTTTCTTTTCAAATCTTTTTATTGTTATTAACCAAAATTGACAAGAGTACATCGAAGTAGGCAACACTTGCAATGTCTCAAGAAAAAAAACATTGTTTTAAAGATTGAAAAAATTTTGGTGACAAAAAAAAGGGGGGAAAAACCCCCTACTAAAGCAAAGAAAATTGAGAGAGAAACAAAAACATTAGGTGTTCAACCCCGGAGCCATGCATCATACAAAAAGCTTCTAAAGATAAACATCAAACCGCTAGCAAGAAAAAAAAGTACCAAAAATTTACAATTAGATCATGGAGGAAATCTATCAATTAACTCAAATGATAGTAATGAGCAAATGAACTCCATCTTTTCTGAAAATCAAACATAGGTTCAAAGGTTTGACTTCTAATTTTCTCCAAGCTAAGACATAGCATCACTTGAGAGAACCATTGTGACAGAATAGGAGTTGATGTATCCTTCCACTTCAACAAATGGCCCTCCTAGCTATCAGTGTAACAAATGCAATAACATGTTGGTCAGACAAAGAGATACTGTGGATATTTTGAGGAATTATTCCAAAAAGCACAGTTAATTTGTTAGGTTGTAAATTAATTTTAAGTGCTGTAGAAATTGTAGAAAAAACTGACTTCCAGAACTGTTCAAGTATAGAACAGAACCAAAGATGTACCTCGATGTATTTTCGTAATTAAATCATACAAAAATGCTATTAAGCGTTTCTGATAGGGATTTAAACCTAAAAATTTTTCTGTAATATTAGTTGGATGAAATATTGGAAAATTAGGTAAAATAACATTTAAAAAACTTCTAATCTGCAGATATCTGAAAAAATATGAACTAGGCAACTTATATTTAGCCTTTTTTAGGCTTTTCAGAGGTACTAGACAGGGTTGTCCATTAAGTCCTTTGTTATTCGGTATAGCTTTGGAACCCTTAGCATTGCCTTTCGTGATTCACCCAATATATTTGGAATTACTCATGGGAAGGAGATGCATAAGGTATCATTATATGCAGTTGATTTGTTACTATATATCTCTAACCCAGAGAAATCCATCCCGGCAGTTTTATCACTACTAGCTCAGTTTAGTAGTTTTTCTGGTTATAAATTAAATCTTAATAAGAGTGAACTTTTTCCATTAAATAGGCAGGTTCCAATTTATAGACGATTTACCATTTGAATTAATTACTGATTATTTCACTTATTTGGGTGTCAAAATTACTAAAAAATATAAAGATCTATTTAAAGTTAGCTTTTTACCTTTAATTGACCATGTTAAACAATTGTTTACTAAATGGTCCCCACTGTCCTTATCATTGATTGGTTGAATTAATGTTATTAAAATGACTGTTTTACCTAAATTTCTGTATTTATTTCAAATGGTACCAATTTTTATCTTTAAATCCCTTTTTGATATTATTGATTCTAAAATTTCTTCATATATATGGCAGAATAAAAATCCTAGATTGAGTAAGAAATATCTACAGAAATCAAAAAAGGATGGTGGTTTAGCATTGCTGAATTTTAGATTTTATTGTTGGGCAATTAATACTCGATATTTAATGTTTTGGACGCAAGTTTGGGATGAAACTCATTGTCCACAATGGGTGAGCCTTGAGGGTGAGTCTGTGCAGGGGTTCTCATTAGCTTCTATTTTAGGAGCTTTGCTCCCCTTTGCATTAACCAAATTGAATAAACAAATAATTAATCCAATAATTAAACATACAATATGAATATGGTTTCAATTTTGCAAATTTTTTGGATTGAATGCATTTATTTTATCTAGTCCTATTATATCTAATTTTTTCTTTCAACCTTCTAGAATTGATCAAGCTTTTTCCTTATGGAAAACAAGGGGAATAGCATGCTTTCGTGACTTATCCATGGATAATTTTTTCATGTCGTTTGAACAATTATCTAATAAATATAAGTGCAACACTCTGTTCCCCCGGTATGTCATAGGACAGTCTACCTGGGTGTTTCCTCACTCTTTGAGACCTCCTTATCCCATCTTCAGCTCCTCCAGCTTCAACCATCCCTTGTGACCCTTCTTGTCTACTAAAGGGTGCCTTCCCCGTCCATCACTTGTGACTTCCAGTGGCTCAGGTCGCCCTGCTCCATGATGCACAGATAGGAATGTATCCTCTCCAAAACTTCAGTCTGTTCCTTTACAGGATCCCTCCATAGTTTTCCCTCTTTTCTTCACTGTTAAACAATTGATTAATTTCTGAAGGTGTTCCTGTCCTTCACACTACTGCTTGAAATGTTCATCTGCTCCACAGTGGTAACTGAAAATACTGGTCACATCTCTACTAAAGGGACCCCCTTAATAGCAGCCCTCACCTTGGTACGTCCCACCAGTGGGTCCAGCTTCCTATCGGCCTTGTCACGCTTGGTGGCAGCACCAATTGATATCACCTCGGCCCTCAGATCTTTCACAACATCCTGCAAACCCCCCGCTTGTGTGGTATCAATGGTCACTTTAGCAATGGAGACTACTAATGAGGACTTTGCCCTGCTGATGGAGGCTTCTCACTCATCCATTGTGTTTTCCTCCCCTCTAACTTCTCTGAGTAACTTGGTAAAGATGGAGGAGGGCGCATCTTGCGGGTCATTAGAATACGTAGAACAATCACGTCATGTGACAGAGTGCCCTTCACAACTTGCTCCATCCTTGAGCAATTTCTCTCAGACAGCTGAATGCCTCCTTTGTGGCACAAACAGTGCAGCAGGCTGTCTAACCTGAAAATGTAGGCAGACAACTTCTCTCCTTCCTCCTGAATTGTGCGCCTAAACTCCATCTTGAGATCGGCTGCACTTCCAGCATTGCCAAAAGCATCTTCTAGAGCTTGCAGGTAATTAGCTGACATAGCTAATGGATATTTTGTCTTGAGGAACCTCACTGTATCAGCCACCAGGCCCTTTAAGCTCTCTGCCAGTCCCAGTTTTTTTCATACTATTTGAGCACTGCCATTCACCCAGAAACTGAGATGTCTGAGCCCCAGCCTCATATTCTTCTTCCACATTGGGTGTGGGCTTGACCCCAGAGAGCACTCCCAGCCTACAATTTGGTTCTCCGTAGATATACTTCTGCATTTATCACGGCGGGGAGGAAAAGATGGCGGTGCAATGCAGCGCGTGCGGCCACTCTGAAATGATATCGTATTTGTTAAATAGGTACTGTGCACAATCCTGAATTGATGGAGACAGATGTGAGAAGCACGGAAGAACATCTGGAGAAACTTCTGAAATGCCTGCTTCGCTGCCATTGCTACTGTGCGATTGATAATCTTCGGAGGCCCCAAATCTTAGGCTTTGCCTATTGCCTGTTGCCAGGGCCAGGGTCGAAGTGCTGGGCAGAGATGGTGTTCGGTGCTTGGCGTCGGAGGGCTGGTCGGAGGCTCAAAGTTTTTGGACGGACTCAAGAGTCGGTTGTGGTCGGGTGCTTCCAGGGTGCTGCATCGGCAAGTTTGCTGGAGGTTCATGGCAAGAAGAGAGTTTCTCTTTCTTTTACCGTCCGCATGAGATGATGGGACTTTCGAGAGACTTTGAGACTTTTTTTTACCATGCCCGTGGTCTGTTCTTTATCAAATTACGGTATTACTTTGCACTGTTGTAGTATGTTATAATTATGTGGTTTTTGTCAGTTTCTTTAGTCTTGGTTTGTCTTGTGTATCTGTGATATCATTCAGGAGGAACATTGTACCATTTCTTAATGCATGCATTACTAAATGACAATAAAAGAGGACTGCGTGTCCTCATAATCTAATCTAATCTAATCAACCAGTGATGTAATAATAGCCAAAATGAGCTTAGAATTTACATCAACTGCTGAAGGACTCATTAGACATTTCACATCAGAAAACTCCTTCCCTTCACTTTACAGAAACGAGAGCAACTTGTCTTTAAAGTCTCCGTCCACAACTACGGAAAAGTTGTCTCCTAATTTTTCACCCTCGCCTACACACCCCTCTTCTCTAAAAGTATGGACGGCCCATGGCCCCGCCTCTCCAGGTACCCCAAGCACAACAGGCAGATCCACTCATGTCACATCATTGCTAGTCTGAACTAAGACGGCATCTTTTCCCGCCATTTGGTCAAACTGATGTTCCATAATGGTAACTTGCCCTTATACTGGAACCAAGCTTAAAACTCTTATCAGCAATTCATCTGGACTGTGGATATCTACCCCACTCAGAACACAAGCCTTAATTACAAGTGATCTCTTTGAATTCAAATGTTTCAAGGGTACATTTAATGTCAGAGAAATGTATACAGTATACATCCTGAAATGCTTTTTCTTCGCAACCAACCATGGAAACAGGAGTGCCCCCAAAGAATGAATGACAGTTAAATGTTAGAACCCCAAAGTCTCCCCCAGCTCCCCTCCCTCCCACATGTAAGCGGCAGCAAGCAACAATCCTCCCTGTCCCCACCAGCAAAAACAGCATTGGCACCCGACACTGAGCACTCAAGTGTGAGCAAAGCAACAGCAAAGACACAGACTTGCAGTACTCCAAAGACTACTTGCTCACCCGGCATTCGACATACCACAGGCTCTCTCTTTCCCTAATAAGGGAGAAAGAGATGTCTCTGTTTCACAGCGAGAGGGAAGACATAACAAACAACTCGCTGGTTTATGATGTTAAAAGTCCATTGTGTCGCTTTTTCCGAGCTCTGTGCCCAAAGATCTCAGGTCTCTGGGCACACAGCCTTAGATCTTCCATCTCCCACGACACACCGGTCTTCTGCTTGGATACTGACTTCTGATCTCCCCGTCTCCAGAGCCATGAAAACTCAGTCCTCCACAGGCAAGTGGAGCCTTTAGGCCGAGCCCTTGCTGTGCCGAACAATGGCCAGTTGTGAAACTCCAAGAGCAGGTCCCATTCCCACAAAGAACTGTAGTCAGCGTGTAACTCCAGGTCAGGGTCTTCAAAAGAACCCTGAAAGAGGAAGATGGAGATATTAAAGATGGAAATAGACCTGTTTCCAAAGATGCAAGCAAAGGAGTGCTTCCACCAATGCTTAATCCTCGTGGCATCCATAATAACGTATCTTAATCATTTTCCCAGGCAATATGTTAACACAGGCTTAAACACACAAACCACTTAATCAATTGTTAGAGAAGTTACACAGTATTCAGCAAATTCAGTCCTGAAGGAGCCCCCACAATGAAAACCTTTTTTTACCGGGTATATGTAAAGAAGTGGCTCGTTAGCTCCTTGCCAGAAGCCACTGGACTCAGTGGTGAGAAAACCACCTTCTCGCAGACTCCATACATCTAGAGTCAATATGATTTGGGTCCCACCAAACCCAGGAGGCTGGGATGTCTCGCCCACCCGAACCCAGATTTGTGTAAATACTGCCCCCATGCAATTAGCCATCGACAAGAAAGAACATACACGGCATACAATTATAAAGGAAGTATATTTACAAATGTCAGCTTTATGGAACAGTTAGTAGGATAAAGAAAGGGAGAGAAATGAAAGGGGCCCATTACAGTTAACTCAGTGCAAGTATGCACATAAATTGCAGCTCATCTTGAAGTTGTCTTAACTCAGGCGCTAGTCCCATGGTCTGCATGAAAGCACGCACCATCTTTCAAATGTCACTTGAAATCCACCTTGAGTAAATGGTCTCCCCAATGGGAGTATAGGTCCTTCCTCCTTGAAGCCATTCATCTGCACAAAGCACCTTGTGTAACATTGATAGCATCCTCAGCCATCTTCCCTCCTGTCTCCTCCCAGCTCCCACCAAAAAGACCTCGACCCACACCAGTGTGCATCACAAAAGTCTGTCCTCCCAGTGTTCTCTAGAACCTTCTCTCAATTCCACCATCCTGATTGGCTGACGCAACATTCCTAAGTTGAACAACATAGCTCCTTATCTTTAGTTCAAACCCAAACAGGCTAAAAGCAGAACAGATTGCTCTCACAGAACTGTTAAAATGAAATACCTACAGCAGAGCACTAAAAATCCGAACCAGGGCATTAAACGTTCATTAGGTATCAAACTAAATCTACATTTTACATTTCCATGATGTTTCTAAATGCCAAACCTCTCCAATAACCTATTAATTTATTACTCCTCCCTGATTATTATTTCTAAAACTCAACCCACCACTGATATTAAATAGACCAGCCTCTGGCTTCCAGTTCTTGACTGGAGTGTCACTTTCAACATTTCCCAATCCTTCGGCACTTCTCCATGTTTAGGGAAAATTAAAAGATAGCGGGAAGTCCTTCCACTATCTCCATTCCAATTCACTTGGCAACCTGCGACCAATTAAGGTAATATCCACTCTAATAAGCACAGCCAGATCTTCCATCCAGTGTTAATTTCATCCCATCCTTTCCCTCTGTCATCTCTGCTTCTACTAATATTTTGTCCACAGTGCTTCTATTTCCTCAGGAGTCTGTGGAGATTTGATATATCATCAAAAACTTTGGCAAACCTCTGTAGTTGTGTAGTGGAAAGTGTGCTGACTGGCTGCATTACAGCCTGGTATGGGAACACCAATACCTTTGAGCAGAAAGTCCAGCGAAAGGTAGTGGATTCTGCCCAGTACGTCGCGGGAAAATCCTCCCAACCATTGAGCGCATCTGCATGAAACATTGCCGTAAAAAGGCAGCATCCATTATCAAAGAACTTCACCACCCAGGCCATACTCATTTCTCACTGCTGCCATCAGGTAGAAGATACAAGTGCCTCAGGACTTATACCACCAGGTTCAATTACAGTTACTACTCCTCAATCATCAGGCTCTTGAACAAAATGGAATGACTACACTCATTCTACTTCTGGTGCTCCCACAACCGATGGTCTCAATTCAAGGACTCTTTACCTTGTTACTTCATGCTCGTTATTTATTGCTATTTATTTATATTTGCATTTGCACTGTTTGTTGTCCATCGATCCTGACAACAGTTATTGCTCTATAGATGTGTTAAGTATGCCCGCAGATAAAGGAGCTCAGAGTTGTATGTGGTGATATGCTACACCACCATCAAGAATACCTACCGTGCTATTCCATGCCCATACTTTGGAAAGTCTGGTCACCTGGCTGTACTTCTATTCCCTGAGTATCGGCAGAGACTGAAGACTGCAGCACCAGCAGTGAGGACCAAGAAGGTATGGACAAGGGAAGCACAGGAGCGCCTACAGGACTGCTTTGAATCGGTGCACTGGACTGTATTCAGGGATTCATCTTTGAATCTGGATGAGTATGCTGCAGTTGTTACTGACTTCATTAAAACCTGTGTGAATGAGAGTGTGCCTACAAAGACTTACTATACATTCCCAAACCAAAAGGCATTTATGAACCAGGAGGTACGTCACCTGCTGAAGGCTAGATCTGTGACATTCAAGTCTGGTGGCCCAGGCCTCTACCAGAGAACTAGGTATGATCTGCGGAAGGCTATTTCAAGGACGAAGAGAGAATTTCGAACAAGCTTGGAGGTGACATCAGATGCACGACAACTCTGGCAGGGTTTGCAAAACATTACTTCCTACAAAGCGAAACGCAAAAGCATGAATGGCAGCGATGCTTCACTACCAGATGAACTCAACGCCTTCTATGCCCGCTTTGAAAGGGAGAACATAACTACAGCTGTGAAGGTCCCTGCTGCACCTGATGACCCTGTGATCTATGTCATAGAGGCTGATGTTAGACTGTCTTTAAAGAGAGTGGACCCTCGCAAGGTAGAAGGCCCCAATGGAGTACCTGGTAAGGCTCTGAAAACCTGTGCTAACCAACTGGTGGGAGTATTCAAGGACATTTTCAACCTCTCTTTGCTATGGGTGGAAGTTCCCACTTGCTTCAAAAAGGCAACAATTATACCAGTGCCTAAAAAGAATAATGTGGGCTGCCTTAATGACCTTTGCCTGGTAGCAGTCACATCAACAAATGCTTGATGAAATGCTTCGAGAGGATGGTAATGACTAGACTGAACTCTTGCCTCAGCAAAGACCTGGACCCATTGCAATTTGCCTTTTGCCACAACAGGTCAACAGCAGACGCAATCTCAATGGCCCTTCACTACTTTAGACCACCTAGACAACACAAACACCTATGTCAGGATGCTGTTCATCGACTATAGCTCAGCATTTAATACCATCGTTCCGACAATCCTGATTGAGAATTTGCAGAACCTGGGCCTCTGTACCTCCCTCAGCAATTGGATCCTTGACTTCCTAATCAGAATACCACAGTCTGTGTGGATTGGTGATAACATCTCCTCCTCGCTGACAATCAACACTGGTGCACCTCAGGGGTGTGTGCTTAGCCCACTGCTCTATTCTCTATATACCCATGACTGTGTGGCTAGGCATAGCTCAAATACCATGTATAAATTTGCTGATGATATGACCATTGTTGGCAGAATCTCAGGTGGTGATGAGAGGGCATATAGGACTGAGGTATGCCAACTAGTGGAGTGGTGCTGCAGCAATAACTTGGCACTCAATGTCAGTAAGACAAAACAGCTGATTGTGGACTTCCGGAAGGATAAGATGAAGGAACACATATCAATCCTCATAGTGGGATCAGAGGTGGAGAGAGTGAGCAGCTTCAAGTTCCTGGGTATCAAGATCTCGGAGGATCTAACCTGGTCCCAATGTATCAATGTAGTTATGAAGAAGGCAAGAGAGCGGCTATACTTCATTGGGAGTTTGAAGAGATTCATTCAAAATTTTCCATAGATGTACCATGGAGAGCATTCTGACAAGCTGCATCACTGTCTGGTATGGGGGGAGGGGCTATGACACAGGACTGAAAGAAGCTGCAGAGGATTGTAAATCTAGTCAGCTCCATCTTGGGTACTAGCCTACAAAGTACCCAGCACATCTTCAGCGAGCAGTGTCTCAGAAAGGCAGCGTCCATTATTAAGGACCTCCAGCACCCAGGGCATGTCCTTTTCTCACTGTTACCATCAGGCAGGAGATACAGAAGCCTGAAGGCTCACACTCAGCCATTCAGGAACAGCTTCTCCCCTCTGCTATCCAATTCCTAAATGGACATGGAAGTCTTGGATACTACCTCACTTTTCTTTAAATATATAGTAATTCTGTTTTTTGCATGATTTTTAATCTATTCGATACACATATCCTGTATAAAGTATACTGAATAAGATTTACTTATTTACTTATTATTATTATTTTATTTTCTTCTTCTATATTATGTATTGCATTGAACTGCTGCTGCTAAGTTAACAAATTATACAACACATGCCGGTGATAATAAACCTGATTCTGATTCTGTATATACTCTGATAATAAATTTTACTTTGAACATTCTCTCCCTTGCTAAATATCAGTGCAAAGTATTGATGATGATTTCCAGATATCTCCTGCTCATTTAAGCTTATGTTATGTCTTTGTCCCAAATGGGTCACACCCTGCCTCCTGCTCCCTACTTACTATTTATAGCAAATTATTTTTGGGCTCCCATTTACATTATCTACATCTTTATTCTTACATTCTCTCTTAGCTGGCCTTATTAAAGTTTACATTTCAGTTATACCCTCATCAAATTATCAGGTGGGTGCACCAATCATCCCAAATCTTACCACTTTTTATCTCAACAGCACTGACAATGCAACACCTTGAATCTTGTAGATGCAGGTATACAGAGTTTTGCAAAAGCAAAAAGAAAGTCAAAAAATATCAACAATAGAAGACAAAGATCCAGAAATTTGTTCTGCACGCACAAAAATAGCATGAGCACATGCCAGTCTATTGGAGAAAGCACAGGGCTAGACTGTGTATGTGTGGTTCACTTTGAAAAATTTTCTGCTGCTCCACACATCTGCTGGTTGTCATCTTGGGCTGTGCACCTCATCAGGAAGATCCTGTACTGTGTGATCAAGTGGACGGGCTTCCGAAAGGGGACTTGTCTCTGCAACTGCTGTTGCATGACTTAGAGTGAATTTATTTGGAGAAGAAGCAAGAAGGACACAGGCCACATGAATTGTTTGGCAATGGTTATGAGATCCTGGCAGAGATGGATATCTAGAGAAATATAGAGAAAGCCTCAACAAATAGCAGAGATCAATTTTACTCAGCTGTCCTTCCGTCAACGTTAGCTGTAGAGGTACTCTAATGTTAGTTTCATCCCTTCTAGCAAGGTCCAGCACTGTGAGGTTAATATGAATGCTCGAAGCTTATCAATGCACAGCACAATACATCCCATAATAGTAACAACATTACAGGAAGGCCGTGGATGCTGCATGACTTGTTAATTACTCCCACCATCACTGGACTGACTCTTCAGGACCTTTAGCAGGCCATGTCTCTAGGTTCCATTTTCCAGCTGGTGCTCTTTCCAATATCTAACAAAAACCTCAGCTTCTGCATTGAAATCAACAAAATAAAACTTACATTCATTTGAGGATTTTAGAGCAGATCCATACTTCTATTCAGTCATGAGAGTCAGTCTTTAGTTTGTGTGAATTTCTATCAGTTCTTGCTGGATGATGATAAAATTTCAGTCAGTGCAATTTGAATGAGACCTGCCTGGAGATTAAAATATTCTGGATCATAATTTTTACTTCATACTAACAGCAAATCTCAAGATAGAGGAAAATCTGATGGCCACCCATCCCTGGACATAGTTCAGGGGTAAATAAGCAGCTGTAGGCGTAAGAGTTAGGCAGGTTGAGTTATCCAAAAATATATGTTGGAATATAGAGGTTATGGGCAGGGAGGAGGTATAGGATCCTGAAAACTCACGCTCAATAGTCAAGGAAGAGCTTCTTCTCCTCTGCCATCAGATGGTCCAGGAAGTCATGAACACTACTTCATTGTTCCTTTTTTATTTGCACTGTTTATTTATTTTGTTATTTATAGTAATTTTTTGTCTTTGTGCTAGACTGCTGCCACAAAACAACACAGCCATCATACAGTGACAGTAAAGCTGATTTTGATTCTAAACATGAGTGTTCATTACTTACAAGCTTATTTAGGGAATTGGTATACTAATAAATCAACTGGAGGGAGTAAAGGCACAATAATGAACTAGACCAGCCAGTGCTCTCCCAATGAGCCTGGGTGAACCCCATTATCAAGCTCACATAGCCTCTGTTGCAACACATTGAAGAATAATTGGAGAGTCATGTAATTTTGGAAATTAACCTTCCTTAGTTGTGAAAAAAAAATT
This sequence comes from Mobula birostris, assembly GCF_030028105.1. Taxonomy (NCBI): domain Eukaryota; kingdom Metazoa; phylum Chordata; class Chondrichthyes; order Myliobatiformes; family Myliobatidae; genus Mobula; species Mobula birostris. The sequence continues at coordinate 60,316,509 of NC_092372.1, read as the reverse complement.
CTTAGAGCATAGAACGTAGAACAGTACAGCACAGGAATGGGCCCATCAGCCCACAATGTTGTGCTGAACTAATTAAATTTGTAATCAAATAGTCAGATAAACAAATGCAGGCTGCCCACTCAATGTACATATTTCAATTTCCTGCATAGTCATGTGCCCATCAAAGAGCCTCTTGAATGTCCCTATCGTTGTTTCCTCCACCACAATCTCCAGCAAGGCACTCCGTGCACTCCACCAATCTCTGTGTTAAAGAAGTAAATTGCTCCACACATCTCTTTTGAAATTATCTACAGTCACCTTAAATCCATAACCTCTGGTATTAGAAATTTCAACCCCGGGAAAAAGATACTGGCTGTCTATCTATGCCTCTCAAAATCTTATCTCTCCTCAGCCTCCATCGAGCCAGAGAAAGCAATCCATATTTTTCTAATCTCTCCTGAAAGCTCATGTCTTCTGACTCAGGAAATATCCTGGTAAATCTCTGCTGCAGCCTCTTCAAAGCTGCAACATAATGGGGCAACCAGAATTGAATGTAAAACTCCATGTTGTTGCATGAATGAGGTCTCCAGAGAGAAGTACTAGTAGACATGAGGCAGCCTCTTTAATTGACAAAACAAGATACAGCAGGCACCATTTTGAGATGCTTTCGGTGGAAAGGTCTGGCTAGCCCAACGCTACCCAACATTTTGTGCACTAAAGATCAAAGGACAACTCCACATTTACAATGCATCCATAATGCTTTCTTTGAAACTACATACAAACTTCACACCCCCATTTCATACCAACACCACAGACAATCTAAATGAATTTTAATCAGCAGTGTCTTGTCTGTGATTCAAGGCTTTTAAGAATCAATTGTTTAGGGCTGCATTTTAAAATTAATGTACAATCTACATTCAGATTTGAAGATTCATGACTGAAGTTATTTGCTATATGTGCTAAACCCCAAAATCACTCTAACACTCCACATCCAGCCGAACAGAAGTTTAATAAAGCTGCAAAATAACTTCCCAACTCTTGAGCTCAATTCCTTGATTAACAAAGGTAAGCATACTATATGGTTTCTTTACCACCCCAACAATTTGTGTAAACACTTTCAGGGAGCTAAGAACCTGGACCTCAGATCCCTCTGCAGATCAATCCTGAAAAGGTCTTGCCATTAACAGTGTACTGTTTCTTTACATTTTCATTCGCAAGGTGCAACACTTAGATTTGGCAGGATTAAATTGCATTTATCATTTCTCCACCCATATTTACAAATGAACTATACCTCATATAATGTCCTCACAAATTAACATGCTCCATACTGATCTCCCTATCCTCCATGTCCTTCTCCTGCGTAAAAACTGATTCTAAGTACTCACTTAGGATCTCACGTACATCCTCCACTTTTATCCTTGACAGTTCTACCCACTCCCTAGTTATCCTCTTACTCTTGATGTATGAAATACCTTAGGATTCTTTAATCGTACTTGCCAAGGATATTTCATGGACCCTCCTGGCTTTCCTAATCACCTGTTTGAGTTCATTTCTGACTTCTTAAGAGCTTTGTTTAATTTTAGCTTGCTAAAACTTACATATATTTCCTTCTCCTTGACTGGAACTTACATATATTTCCTTCTCCTTTTCTGACTGGAACATACCAGTTCTGTACACAGTGCAGTTGGTCTTTAAACACCCTCCACATGACAGATATGGACTTGTCCTCAAACAGCTGTTCCTAATTATCCCTCCCTAGTTCCTGCCTCATACTCTATAATTTGCCCTTCTCCAATTTTATACTCTCATGCAAGGTCTATAAGGTCTTTATCTGTAGCTAAAAACTCAAGAGTTGTAATCACTGTTGCCTAACTATTCTCCCACAGAGTGGCCAGTCACCTGACCAGGCACATTATTCAACACCAGATCCAGTACGACCTCTTCTCTTGTTGGACCTAAATATAAATGTATTATATAAATATAAATATATTGATTTAAGAAACCCTCCTGGATGGAACTAAACAAATTCAGCCTCATCCAAACCTCTTTCACTAAGGATGTCCCAGTTTATATTAGTGAAGTTAAAGTCAACTATGACAATAACCTTGTTAGTTATACATCTTTCCCTGCATACCTGTTCCTCCATGTCCTGGTGGTTATGGGGGGAGGGGGGATTGTAGTGTACTACCATCAGACTGTTTGTCCATTTCTTATTTGAGTTCTACCCATACAGAGTTTGTGCATGAGACCTCCATTATATCCCCTCTGAATACAGCAGTGATATTATCTGTGATTAATACTGCATCTCCCTCCTCTTTTACCTCCTTCTCTATCTTTTCTAAAACATTAAAACACTGCAACATTAAGCACCTATTACCGCTCCTCTCTCAATGAAAGATTATCCAATTTTTGTTTCACTATTATGCACCTCAACTCCAGGTTGATATATCCTCTGATTTATAAATACAAAGTTTCTGCAGTTCTGGAAATTCAGAGCAACGTAGATAAAATGCTGGAGGATCTCAGTGGGCAAGACAGCATCAATGGAGAAGGCAGGAAAGGAAGGGGGCAAGAAACCAGAATATGATTTTCATATCTTCTAACCATGGGAATGGTTCATTGGTGATGTGTTGTTTGAAAATCAATATTTGTTCATGGGCAAATGCTTCCATAAGCCTGGACTTCCAAAATGTTCTTCTGATGATGCTAAAAGCATATGATGCATGAAGTTCAAATTTGAATTACTTCCACATTTGAGTCTTACGTCTGACATTTGGTACTGAACATCTGTAATTACAGTGACCATTGAGACTAATTGATTCTCATGTTGGTGACAGCTTTATGACTCTCAACCTCACTTCAATTCCAAACAGATACCTGTGGAATAAAATGTTTGACTTGTTGCAATTTGTCCCCAGCTGCAGAGAAGTTGACTGTAAAATGCCGTGCACTCTGCAAACAGAAATAAAATCAGCGACATCACGCTAGATGTAGTAGTGTAGTGGAAAGCCCGTCAGTACAGTCAGAGAAAAAAACAGTTGTTGCCCTTGAGCTCCATCTTTTACAGCAGTGCATTTTACAGTGTTTGAGCTATTTACCTGGGGATATTGAAATTCTGTTGCATATTTGCTGTAGGCTGTTGGAATGCTAAACAGAAACAGATCAGATTAGAAGTGACATTTTACTGGATGTAATAGACGGTACAGGCTGAAACGTTCAAAAACTTTCAGCAATGTCATATTGTAACCGTTTAATTCACATCTCGCTCACCCTGCAATCATGTGCTTTTACAAAGCTTGGCCTGTCTTAAGAAAACATCAATTATATAGCGCTTTAGGTCCTTTAAATCTATGTAATATGAGGCATGTCAGTCCTCAGAGGACAGGCAATTGCTGTAAGATGCCACTTGATTTAATGACCCCTGACAATGTGCTAATAATTCCCAGGAGAAATTGGCCGGGCTTCCTAAGTCATGACGAATGATGCTGTCATACACTGTCTCTTCCCGCTGGTTAATAGTTCCTAGCAAAGGAAGTTTGCATGAAGATGAATAGTGTATTAGCAATGGATCTAAAATACTGGCACACTCTCAAATTCAACAAAAAACACATTTAACAGTTCATACCAGGGATTTTCTAAATGGATTTAACCACAATGTAATTACAGCAAAGTCAGCCTGTCAACAGAAGATAGACAGCCATTCATTCTGTCAGGTTTACCTATCTCGTTAGAGACCTAGTCTGCTGACTCTGAACTAACAATCTCCAAAAAAAATGATAGTTAAGTACACCAATAAAAAGAAAATTAAACATTCTTGTCCCAAGTGTTTCTCATTAAAAGATTAAAGCCAACATTTTGTCATTATATTCAAACATAAATTTCTTACGTGTGGAGGAACACTAGGGGAAATAGTACTCAGCATTTTAAGAGAAACTTGCATCTACATCTTACTTTTTTATTTTCCTCTTTCTACCTTTTCTAACTGCATCCCTCTTTTTAAAAATTGTTCCATTGCAAAAATTATTGTTCTTTAAGTAAAAGAAATTCAAAAGGCAATGGGTGAATGTGTCTGCCTTATTGCCTCATTTTTCACTGATGGTGACAGGACAGCTGCTTATTGTAACAGGACACACCAGGAGATACTAAACTGCCAGGAACAGACTATGAAAACAGAAAGTAAATAGACAATAACAGAATAATAAGGCTCTGTCTGAGAAATACAAATGCAATGTTTGCACCTGGGCTGCTTGCAGTTAAATTTATCATCTCCAGGCAGTAAGTTTGTTATACATACATGTCTTCATCAACAGTAGATGAACAGAAGTAGGCCAATTTGGTTTTAAACATTGTTTGATTTACCTCAGGCAATGCCCCTATGTTGCTTATGAGACAAATCTGCAATTAGAGTTTAAAAAAATCTTCTGGTTTGGTTTAACAGAATTCGCCCAAGGTTATTGGCTTTGAGTTTTCCTAAAGTTAGCAATTAGCTGATTTCCCTACAGGGATTTGGGTTAACTGGACCTTGGCCTTTCACAAGAATTTAGTTCTGCACAGTCCTCCTCAGACTGGGAAATGGGCCATGAACCTCCACGGTGCTGGGTCTCTGTGCTCTGGTGTGGGCCTGCGCACAAGAGATGCATCTTCATGTTGTGAAGAAGGCAGACACAATGAGATTTGATGAACGTCACCACATACTCTTGCTTTTGTGCTATTCAGCTTATTATTTTATAGATGAGCCAGTCCACTGAGATTGATTCCCAGGACCATAATGGTCCCATCCCTTTGAATAAAAACTATAGATTATTTCAACAAAATGTAGTCTAGACAACTTGATTTATGGTCCAACACCATTACAGTAACACATTAGCACAGAATAACTCTTCTGATTATTAACCACAGCACGGAATAACGAGTACAATCAAGATGAGTCCTTGCTCCTTGCAGTTGGTCAGGATCCTTGGGTAACGTTTCTTCTTTCATCTTACTGGCAAATTAATCCTATTAAGTTATGATCTATTTTTAACATATGCAAACGGGATATTCAAATTATAATTCTGCAATTTCCAATTTTATCCTATTAGGACAATGTTACTCTGGTTTAACTGCCATATTCAGTTATTAGCAACTGAGTCACTATGTTTGCATCATATTTACATTTATTTACAAATGGAATCCACATACTCCTTGAGGACAATTTACAATGAAGCACTGAGAAAAATGCTTCCACTAAATGTGGTAGTGTTTTGGGAAGGGTGTTTCCTTCGATATACTGTGAAAACACGAGCAAATGCCAATCAGAAAATTAGCACATGGGGCTTTTCCAGACTAGTGAAAGCACATGGTAGTTCAAAACTTGGTCTGGGTGATCTTCACAGGGAAATAAGGACCCTGTCATCATACTTATGTAGCTGAACCCAAAGGATAGCAATAATTGAATCCTAGTTCCCACTTTATCTTCAGTGTGTTTTGTATTGTTCTTTAAGGAGAAAGAAGCAAAGCAGTAGATTAAAGTTTTTGAGAGGGAAAAAAAGTGCTTTTTAAGTTATCCCTGACCTCATTCAACAAGTTTGATTTTAATGAGGTGGAAGATGTGGGGCTAGGAAACAAAGCATTTCCCAATTGCTTGAGAGAGTTTAAATGCTATCTAATACTGGTTGTCAGAATATCAAATCACCACCCACACAGAGTACTCAAATCAAAATTATTACCATAAATGTACACACATAAAATATTTTTTCCTAATTTGTCTCCATTCTAGCTATAGCTCTATAAATGCTAGCAACTATCACAAAGTAGCCATTGTCATTTAGGATCACCAGTAGGGAATGTCTCCTATTCATTTGTCAGGCATTCACAGCCAAAAATCAGTCTTTCTCCTTACCCAGCTATGGCCCTTTATCACCCTTAGCCTTGATAAATTTCTTTTTCTCATCTTCACACATTCCAATTTCTCATTCTGCATAATTATCAGTTTATTTGAAATTTTGACTCATGTTTTCTGTATTGCACCATCCACCGGCCCATTAGCCCCAAACCAGAGGATGTGAATTAACTCTCTGCTCTGAACACCTGGAAGTTGGCGCCAGTGAACAATGTAACTAAGGGCGACATCCTTCAGATGGTTCACGAAACTACTTTCATTTTGATTACTTCATCTTTTTCTTTCAAATGTGGTTCTGCTACTTTTGGAGCCTGTGATCTACATTTGGTGACATGTTTTCAGGCCAATTGAGCGATCTGGCACTTTACTGTCTCCGATGGATTTCGGTGAGGTTTTGAGAGAAGCCTGGAGACAGGATGCAAGACCATGATCAACTCCATTTCTAACTGATCATGCTGATTAAAGTGTTAAGGAATGAGGAAGGGAGCAGAAGGCAGGTGAGTGTACAGTACTGTTTACTTGCTTGTGAATGGTCTTTCTCTCTCTCTTTCTGCTCCTGAAGGAAGGTGCCTACATATGAATGGACTCTCTCTCTCTCTTTCTCTCTCTCTGTCTCTCTCTCTCTTACACTTGATGCTGCCAGAGGATGGTGCCACATCCATGGGTCTTGGGCAAACTTTAATCAACAAGGTTTGTGGATTGGGCTCTGTCATTCACATTATGATGTGTTTCTGGTTTCTTGACATTCCTTTCTTTTTGTGGCTGTTTTGTATGATTCTGATTGGAGCAGACTAGCGCTATGGCCCGCAGATAGCGAGAGAAACAGCCCTGAATTGAACTGAACTGTGCTAAGCTGAATATGCCTAGATTCTTTTAATGTCTTTGAGATGTAGTGTTTATATTCTGTGTTTATTGGCTCATTTTTTTCTTGCCATTTGCATGATTGGTTCTTTTTTTTCTGCTCATTACAGATTTGATGTACTTCTTTAAACAGGTCCCATAGTTTTCTTTGTTTCATGGCTGTCTGTGGGAAGACAAATCTCAGGGTTGTATACTGCATAAGGACTTTGATAATATATGTCCTTTGAAACATTGCACCTTAATATTTCTAAAATCTATATTGCCTTGCCAGATGGAGTAGAAATTAGATTGTGCCTCTTGCTGCTACCTACCCACTCTATTCATTTAAAACCCTAACCTTTTGGCCAAGCTTTTAGTCTCCTGGCCTTTACACTCCATGTATGGTTATATGTTCATTTTCATGAATTTTTATGAGAATATTTCCTTTGCTGACTACGAAAGCACTATTCCCCACAATTGCTTAAAATCGTGAGAGAATTTAGTAAGCAGAAGTTTTCACAGGAAACTGAAATCTCTCCCAGATTCTCAAAGGTAATCAAGGAAAAGCTATACATCATCATTAATTTACTCTACAATTATTCTATAGCAAGTTGCAAACTACAAATGTTAATCCCAATATCCAATGCAAAGCATATTGAGCAGATTTATTGCTTAATGTATAGAAACATGCATTTCCTGTACTTTTAAAATATGTCATTGTCAAATATATTATCAAATTGTCACTTATACAGTACAGTTTTCACATCAGTGCAATCTAATATAAAGTTCACTTGTCAATGATATATTGGTTTCTTTCATTGTTTTAAAGCACATGTGGAAGTTAAACCAAAAGAATATATTTTGCATTCCTTCTACAAGCAGAAAGCAAACAAAATATTCTGTTTGCTTACAAATATGAAGGTACATTCTATAGAAAGCAGTAATAAAAAGGGCCCATTTAATTCTGATACAATCTAACAATCGTGTCTGAAAATCAATTGGTCTGACTTGATAATGACAGAAAAGCCAAGCCAATTTAAAGTTCAAAGTTCAAAGTAAATTTATTATCAAAGTGCATATAGGTCACCATATACAATGGGCAAAAGACAACAAACTGTGCAAATATAAAACAGAATAATAATAATAAATAAATAAATAAGCAATAAATATCGAGAACATGAGATCAAGAGTCCTTTAAAGTGAGTCCATAAGTTGTGGGAACAGTTCAGAGATGGGGCAAGTGAACCTGTATGAAGTTATTCCATTTGGTTCAAGAGCCTAATGGCTGAGATAATAATAACTGTTTCTGAACCTGGGAGTGCGAGTCCTGAGGCTCCTTTACCTTCCACCTGATGGTAGCAGCGAGAAGAGAACATGACCTCGGTGGAGGAGGTCCCTGATGATGAGTGCTCCTTTCCTGCGACAGTGTTCCATGCGGATGTGTTCAATGGGGAGGTGTATATCCGTGATGGACTGGGCAGTATCCACTACTTCTGTAGGATTTTCCATTCAAGGGCTTTAGTGTTTCCATATCAGGTTGTGATGCTGCCAGTCAATATACTCTCCACAACACAGGTATAGAATTTTGTCAAAGTATTAGATGTCATGCCAAATCTTGACAAGCTTCTAAGGAAGTAGAGGTGCTGCTGTGCTTTCTTCATAATTGTACTTATGTGCTGTGCCCAGAACAGGTCCTGTGAAATGATAACACCAAGAAAGTTGCTGACCTTTTCCACCTTTGAACCCCCTCCCCCCCCCCCCCCCCCCCGATGAGGAGTGGCTCGGGGACCTTTGTTTTCCTCCTACTGAAGTCAATAATCAGGGTCTTGGTGTTGTGGACATTGAGTAAAAGGTGGTGCTGTGGCACCTCTCAGCCATATTTTTAATCACCCTCCTATATGCTGCTTCATCACCATCTTTGATTCAGACAACAACACTGGTGTTGTCAACAAACTGAAGTATGGCATTGCAACACAGTCATAAGTGTAAAGCGATAGAGCAGGGGGCTAAGCACACAGCCTTGAGGTGCACCTGTGTGTATGGAGATTGTGGAGGAGATGTTGTTGCCAATACAAACTGACTGGTGTCTGCAAGGGAGGAAATAGAGGATCCAATTGCACAAGTTATTGAGGCCAATGTCTTGGAGTTTATTGATAAATTTTATTGTTCAATTGTCTTAAACATAAACACTAAATGAGCTTTATTTGTAGAAACTTATATTTGGAAGCTAGTTACTTTCATGAGACATATATATTCAAATTTCATTAAACTAGATCAGAATCTTCTTGTTGCAACAGTTCAAAAGAGATTAGTTCCATGTCCATTCTTTTTAAATGTAGCAGTAAAATATTTACAACCATAAATCCAATCCAACTAGGCAATATTTACGTCTTTGAAATGTGGAAACATTGTAAGGCAACATTGATGATCTGGTGGTGTTATGATTTTAAGTCAGATGAGAAGTGGAGCTGGTGTTGCTGGACAACATTAGTCACCTTGCTGGATTTACTAAAAAAAAGACTTGAGAGTTTTAACTATCTCCACTATTTGCAGTGGCAGCTCACAAATTACTAGATATCTTGAATTCAATTTCACAAAATTCCATAATCGCTGAATTGCTGGATAAACATTGAACATAGAACGGTGCAGCATTAGAGGCCTTTTGTCCCATGCTGTCGTACTGAGCTTTTAACCTACTCCAAGGTAAATCTAACCTTTCTTTCTCATATACCCCTCTATTTTTCGTACATCCCTATAGCTAAGATTCACTTAAATGTCCTTAATGTATCTGCCTCTGCCACCACCTCTGCCAGTTCATTCCATGAACTTATCACCTCTGTGTAAAACACCCATCTCTGACATCCCCTTATACTTTTCTCTAAACACCACAGGGGAATGTCTTCTAGTATTAGCCATTGCCACCCTAGGGAAGGGTAGTGGATGTCCACTCTACTTATGCCTCTTAGGGATCTTTATCAAATTACCTCTCATCCTCCTTCACTCCAAACAGAAAGGCCCTAACTTGCTCAGCCTTTCTTCATCAGACATGTTCTTTCCATCCCATAATAAGGCAACCAGAACTCAACAAAATACTTCAAGTATGGTCTAACCAGACTTTTATAGAGCTACAACATTATGTCATAGCACTTGAACTCAGTTCCCTGACTAACAACAACTAACATGCCATAAGCCATGTTAACCACCCTTTCAACATGCGTAGCAACGAAGGATATATAGACTCAGACTCCAAAATTCACCTGTTCCTTCGCAATGCTAAGAATCCTGCCATTAATCCTGTATTCTACCATCAAATTTGATCTTCCATGTGTATCATGTCACACTTTTCTGCATTGAACTTCATCTGTCTCTTCTCAGCCCACCCCTGCATCATGTCAATATTCCATTGTAATCTATGACAACATTCTACACTATCCAGAAGACCACTAACCTTTGTATCATCTGTATACTTACCAACCCACCCTTCCATTTCCTCATCTAAGTCATTTATTATATAAAAATCACAAGGTGTAGGACTCCCAGAATAGATCTCCGTGGAACAGCACTAGTCATAGACCCCCAGGAAAAATACACTCCATCTACTACCACCCTTCGACTTCTGTTGGCAAGATAATTCTGAATCCACTCAGTTAAGTTTTCTTGGATCCCATGCCCCCGAATCTCTGAATGAGCTATCCATAGGGAGCATTGCTGAACACCTTACTAAAGTCCATATACACCACATCCACTGCTGTAGCTTTATCAATTTGTTTTATCACTTTGTTGAAAAACCCATCCAGGCTTGTAAGGCGCGACTTAGCCACGTAAAAAGAAAGCCATGTGGACTATCTCTAATTGGACTATACTTCTCCAAATGCTTGTAAATCCTGTCTCTAAGAATCCTCTTCAACAGTTTTCCCACTATTTATGTAAGACTCTCTGGTTTGTAATTCTCTATTGCCTTTCTTGAATAAAGGAATAACATTTGCCACCCTCCAATCTTCTGGTACTATTTCTGTGGGTAGTGAGGAGGCAATAATCATCGCCAATAGCACAACAATCTATTCCTGTAGTAACCTTTAAAAAATATTAGGACAGGTAAGTTACCCTGGGCTATATCCCATCTGGCCCCAGGGACTTATCTGTCCAAATCTTTTTCAGAAATTCCAACACATTCTTTTTCTTAACTTCGATATGTTCCAACATATTAGCATGTTCAATGCTAATCTCACAATCAACAAAGATCCTGATATTACTGAATATTGTAACAAAGTATTTTTAAAGGATCTCCCCTACTTTATCTGACTCCAGGCTCATGTTTAATCTTTTATCCCTGCTCGATCCTAGTCTTACTCTAGTCTTCCTCCTTTTCTTCATGTATGTGTAGAATGCCTTGGGGTTTTCCTTAATTCTACTTGCCTTCCCATGTTCCCTGCTAGCTCTCCTAAGTCCCCTCTTAAGTTCCTTCCTGGCTAACTTATAATTGTCAAGAGCATTGTCTGATCTTTACTTCTTAAATTTTAAGTATGCTTCCTTCTTCTTCTTGACTAAATGTCCCACTTCTCTTGTCAACCATAGTTCCTTCACCTTTCGTCCTTCATTCTTTCCCTATCTCAATGGGACAAACCTATCCAGAATTCTATGCAAGTGCTCCTTGAACAACTTCCACAATCTGATTGTATATTTTTCTGAGAACTTATGTTCCCAATTTCCTGTTTAATAGCATCATAGTTAGCTCTCCGCCAGTTTATTACTTTCCCATACCGTCTGCTCCTAAACTTGTCCAAGGATATGCAAAAGGTTAGGGAGTTGTGATGACTGTCTGCAATTGCTTCGCCCACTCAGAGATCCATCACCTGACCAGGTTCATTGCTACTACTAGATCTAGTAAGGCTTCTACTCAGGCATGGTATAGCCTCATTAGACATTGAATATTAAAGCCATTTCATCCTGTTGTCCCAATTATTACTTCGCTGTCAGAACAAACAGCCACAGCAGTTAGAAAACGTATCCTGATATCCTTACTCATTCTCATACGATCTAAGATGTTTTATAGGTCTCTACGTTCAAGAATGGAATCACAGTTCAAACTTCCTTATTATTTATACGAGGGGTGGTTGGTAAGTTCATGGCCTAAGGTAGAAGGAGTCAATTTTAGAAAACCTAGCACATTTATTTTTCAAAATAGTCCCCTCCTACATTTACATACTTAGTCCAGCAGTCGTGGAGTATACGGATCCCTTCTTTGTAGAAGTCGGCGTCTTGGACCTCCAGAAAGTGGTCCACAGCAGGGGTGATTGATAAGTTAGTGGCCTAAGGTAGAAGGTGATAAGTTATACAGCTCTCATTACATGCACGTGCAGATCAGCTCTTTGAGTGATTATGCAGAAAGTTTGAAGTGAATAACATCTCCTTCTCCCCTGGGCCACGAGCTTATCAATCACCGCTGCTGTGGACCACTTTCTGGAGGTCCAAGACACCGACTTCTACAAAGAAGGGATCCGTATCCTCCACGACTGCTGGACTAAGTGTGTAAATGTAGGAGGGGACTATGTTGAAAAATAAATGTGCTAGTTTTTCTAAAATTGACTCCATCTACCTTAGGCCACGAACTTATCAATCACCCCTCGTAGCTTGGACTCTTATTATATATTGCTTTAGACAAAATTGAATACGTCCTGGTCTTGATAAAGATATTTGGATTCAACTAAGTTGGAGCAGGAGCTATCTAATATCTGGAATGTGTGAATTCAAACGAGTTCTACAGATATGAAGCCGTCTAGTCTAGTAAACTGATATGCTGTTTCTGAAACATTTGGTTTATGACTGTGATTAGCCTTGAGTTAAATCTTACTTTCAACACAACTCCTTGGGGATGCGCCAGCACTGTGTGTTCTCCAGAAGGTAAAAGGTCCCCAGTCTTTTCTGTCAACAGATTCTTGGGTCTTGTTCTTCTTATTCTTGTTGCTTATAAAAAAGTAAACCTAAAATTGGAAAGATTAAATTGATATTACAGATCTTTAAAAAATCCAAACCAAATCTGTTATTTAACTATTAATCCATTTTAAAAACCTGTTGATTATTAGGGCTTTAAGATGTCAAGATCTTCATCAATAATATTAAATATCTCTAAATATTTTGACAGTATTTTTTAGAGTTAGAGCAGGGTAATAGGCCCATCCAGTCCAATGAGCACACACAGCCCAATTACACCCCAATGTGATCAATTAACTCACTAACCTATACATCTTTGGAATGTGGGAGAAAACCGGATTACCCGGAGGAATCCCACTTGGTCAAAGGGAGAACATACAAACTCCTTACATTAGACAGCAGTAGGAACTGAACCTGAATCACTGGTGATATAACAGCACTATGCTAACTGCTGCACTACCACGCCACTCCCTTTAAGTTTTAGTTAGTTTTCTCTTTTAATTTCTTCAGCACACTATGTTACAGTACGCAAAAGTTAGTTTTGTGTCCAGTACTTATTGTTTTGCTGCTACACTTCAAGAGACAATAAATTAATTCAGCTCAAAAATTTTAAACAATATTAGATGATATTTTAAGATTTGTTGGTAGTCTTTGATTGTAGTGTATAACAAAGTGGAGAAAAGAGTTTTTAAGTTATTCCTTTCATTAGGGAACAATTAAACATCACTTCATTTATTTTTTGGGACTATCACCAATACTGATGGAATAAGCTCTGTGCTGTGATCTCTCAGTCCCATTCAGAAGTTGGCAGCACAGTAACATAGCAGTTATTGAAACGCTTCACAGGGCTAATGATCAGGATTCAATTATCGCCTCTGCCTGTACGGAGTTTGTATATTCTTTCTGTGACCATGAGGGTTTCCTCCTGGTGCTTTGGTTTCTTCCCACATTCCAAAGATATACAAGTTACTAAATTGTAGGCAAATTATGTTGGAGCTGGGAGCATGGCAACATTTGTGGGCTGTCCTGCACATCCTCAGATTGTGTTGGTCATTGATGCAAATGGAAGATTTCACTGCATGTTTCAATGTTTTGATGTACATGTGATGAATAACACTAATCTTTATAAAAGAAGTATGCTAGATGACATCTTCTGAGTGTGTGAGCAGCCAGCTCATTGAAGTTAGTTGGCTTGTATTAGCAAATTAGATGTTGCTTGCAGGACCAAAACTGGTCCGAAATTGGATGTAGATCACATTGTGAACATTTATTTCAGGAACTGAGCTTCTCACTCGGCAGCTGTGAAAATGTTACTGTCCTTTTGTGTTGTGATAGGCAGCCAATCCAAATGGAGCCTGACACCCAATTGGCTTGGGTCTCTCACCACCATCTTTTTAAGTATTTCTGGACAAAATTTCCAGCAAAAATTTGTGACAAATGTCACAATAGACATTGTAAACTATATTGATTCCAAATGCTATGACCCTTGTTTTAATTTAACTTTCCTACTGCAAACTTCATTTAATGATTCAAATGAAGACAATCACTTAAGAGAGCTGAGAGAGATGCAAAATATTACACATTAGAAGACACTAAAAACATCCCAATTATGATAGATAATCAAGATGTTAAAGGGAGGAACAATCTGTCACTTGAGAAATGTATGAGGCAAAGAAATCTAAAGACCAAAAATTACTCTGGACCTGATAGCTTGCATTTAAGACCCTGCTTAAAGGAAATGATTACAGAAATAGTGAATACATTGCTTTGCTGGAACAAATTGTAGTTCTTGAATTTGGAAAACTACAAATGTAATCCCACCATTCAAGATATGTGGGAGACAGAAAATTGAAAATTATAGTCCAGTTAGACCATTGGGGAAACAGCTGGAGTCTATTATTAAGTAGAGAATCATATGACAATCAAGTAAAAATTGCATACTTTATGAAGGGGATATCCTGTTTGACAAATTTTGCTGGAGCTCCTAGTGGATATAGCAAGTGTGGTGGATAAAGTAGAGCAGTAGATATAGCGTACTTGGAATTCGAGAAGCCATTTAATAAGGAGCCACATAGGGTAAGAGTTCGTGGTTTAAGTCGTAGTATAATGGTATGGATAGGCAATGGGCTGACTAACAGAAAGCAGAATGTGAGGATCAAATGGTTCATTTTCAGAATTGCAATCAGCAACCAGTGTAATGCCAAATGATTAGTGCTGGGGCTTCAATGATCTATATGATCTTTGATGATCTATATTAATGATTTGGATGAAGGTACCAGCTATGGTAAACCCAGATATGTTGATGATACAAAGATTATGAGGATGGCACAAAAAGCCCAAGAAATAATACAAATAGGTTAAGTGTTTGGTAAGAAGTTGGATGATGAAGTACACTCTGAGAAAATTTGAGGCTGTCCTAGAAGAAAGAATAAAATAACAAGTTACTGATTAAATACTATGAGAGTATAAAATGATGAATTATATAAGGATTGCAGGTTCCTAGTGTGTTAAACACAAGGGGTTGCCGTACAGGTGAAGCAGGTGATTAGGAAGGCAAAATAGTTGAACTTCATTGCAAGGAGATGGAGAATAAAAGTAGAGATATTTTGATGCAAGTTTACATATTTTTGATGCACTGGTGAGACTACACTGGGACTGGAAAACAAATAAACTTGCATGAGAAAAACTCATTCACTCAATCCAAATCTGTGAAAGTAGAAAGCAGTCATCCAATATTCACACCAAAATTATTGTGTACAGTTTTTATCTTTGTATTAAAAATATATCTTTGTATTAAAAAATATACATATATTGGAAGCAGTTCAGACAGGTTGCACTAGATTGAGGTTTCGTTAATATATAAAATGCTTTTTTATTTTATTTAGAGATATGACACAGAATATGCCCTTCTGGCCCTTTGAGCCGCACCGGTCTGCAACCCCTGGATAAGCCCTAGCCTGATCACAGGACAATTTACAATGATCAATTAACCTACTAATCAATACGTCTTTTGAGCTTTGGGAGTAAACCAGAGGACCGAGAGAAGACACATGCATTCCATGGGGAAGATGTACAGACTCCTCACAGATGATGTCAGAGTTAAACTCTGAACTCGAACTGTGACAGCGTTGCGCTAACCACTTCAATATCATGGCGCCCAGGAGTATAAAAGAAAGATGATTTTATTGGATCATAGTTGAGCGATGGATGGCTCAATTGATGCTGGTTGTTACACCTCGTTAATATCCAGTTAATATCGAGAATTAGGAAGCATAATTTTGGAATAAGGGGTCACTCATCTTAAGATGAACATTAGCAGGTATTTCTTCTGTTGGAGAGTCATAAGACTTTAGAATTCTCTACCTGGGGGTTATAAAGGTGGAGGTATTAGAGGTATGGAAGGTAGACACTGACAGACAATTGAACTAAAAGGGAGGAGAAAGATATGGGGAGGAAGACAGGATAATGGAATGTGAGGCCAGGAACAAATTCACCAAGATATCAAGGAATGGTGGAGCAGGCTTATGTTGACAATTGCAGCCTCCTGCTTATTTTTTAAATTGATAATTCCAGAGGTTTTTAGGACATAGTCTGCATTTATAATCAGGACCTTGAACAGAGGAGCAAGGACAGCTTCCCCAAAATGCCAAATCTATTGCATGTACGACCATGATCCAGACAGAACCAAACAATGGTGTAAAATTGATTTAGGTTTCTTTTCAGACTAGAGAAGATGTTCCTCAGGTCATATATGATGGCATTAGGCTTTTCGACCCAGATTGCTTCTCTTTCCATGATCCCCTGCAGAGCCACTAACAACCTCATTCCTGGTCACCTGACTGCCATGACATTGTTACCATGAGTTTCTACCTTTGGTGGACTACAATTTAATGCCAGGATGTTGATCTGACTGAGCTTCATCTACTCTCTGAGAACATTTATGGAAATGAGGCTGTTAAGATTGTTGGGCCCCCACTTCTCTGGTTGCCCCAGGAATTGGCTGCCCCTGATCATTTAAATTTGCATCTACATTTTAAAATTAGTCACAGTGGGTATCTAACATAACATTAGTTAAGTGTAGTCTGGTTATTATCTGGAAGGCAGATCTATTTTTAAAATGTGCGTGGGACAGTTCATGTGCATCTTAAGTGGACATTTGTTTCCACAAAGCTAAATTATTGTTGTGTTCCAAAGTGTAAACTCTGTTCATTCAGTTTTTCATATAAGCCTTGAGGGTGATGACTGCAGGCGGTGCATTTCCTGTTTTTCTCCCACGCACAGACGTAAGCACAGCCACATCATTTACAGCATAGCAAATGCAACAGTTCATCACTGCTGACTAACTGACTACCGGCAGCTTAAGAGATCCAAATTCTCCCTTGAAATGAAAGCAACTGCTGGAGGCAGGTTTAATAAACGAACAATTGACATCCACAATAATGCATATATTGCTGCTTAAAAGTTAAGCTGTTCTCTTGTTGCATCTAATTCATGACTAATGGGAAAAGAGTTGAGTTTGAAAGTTCCAGGCAAATGGGTTCATTATGAATTTACTGAGATATCATAAGCACAAATCATTTCAGAAAGATGTGAGGAAATAATGATGGGAGTTTTTCTTTAACTATGCCATGTAACTAATCCAGAACAGCAGTGAAGTGATTTCTTCTGAGTATAAGCACAGTGTGAAACTGTCTTCTAGCCTCTAATTTTCCTAAAGGACATCAGATGTGATCATGACCTTTCTGAGTGTGGTCTGTCTCAACTCATATCCAAATACAACGCACAGTCAGTTTACATTCTGATGACCTCTAATAAATTCAATTTTATCTTGTGTAATCTTTCTCCCATTTCCTTCCACACAGTTTTAATTCTTATCTTCAGATTTCACAAATGGGAGATGTATTTGGGAATCAATAAACCCAGGCCATAGCAAATAGAGTAAATCCAAATAATTCAAAGATTAAATGCAAACAGCACACTATATATAAACAGACTGATTCAGGGGAATTAGTATAATAAACGTTAAGTGTTATTTTAAGAGGTAAAAAGAACATTAAAACATACAAAAACTTGTTTTCATATCGTCTTTTAAAAATACAATTCTGTTGTTTCTGAGCTGGTTGGAACAAACATGGCCATAGTTTCGGCAGGAGCAGTAATTATCTAATGGAAAACAAGTGGAGTATTGTCAAGGGACCCCACAGGAACAACCAGCTCTTATACTGGCCAAGGGAGGAGGGGAGTTGATAAAAACCCCACATATCTTAAATGCCCCAAAAAGTATGTGAGTAAAAGAAAATCAAGTCAAAATGAATTTTTGTGGTATTTATTTATGTAACATTCCAAGATAAAAGACTCTTAAAAATATTGTAAACTTTTACTCTGTCTAGACTAAAACATGTTTGGATTTATTTTTCTAATTACAGCATAAGCCAAAGAACAACACAGTTGAACAAGTTGTAAAGCACATTGCACTTACTAACTTACAGTTATTTTAAACACTTTCACAGTTTATTCTGTTCTTTCTTTCTTCTGAGCATTTGTGGGGCCAAACTGCCCTTCTCATTCACTGAGCCCTCTGGCTTAATTTAGGAATATTTAATTCTGTTAGTTACGATGCGTCATCGTCCCCTCTTAGGTAAATTGTGATGTAGTCTCACTCTTCTAGGGAGAGTATTCTTGACAACTTAAGATGAACTTCATGATAACTTGGAAAGATTTAGCACATCCTGTCAAAAAGTTGACCTCAGATAGATGAGAGTCTACTCATGGTATTAAACATCCATTAATTTTATTTTAGTTCAATCCATTCTCAACCCTAATAGTAAACAGACTGCTAGCATGAAAAGAAGGTAAAGAAACCTGTCGAGGCAAATTGTAAACTTGGTATTTAAGTGAGTGCTGTTGACATCAGTCATGTGCAGGAATCTGAAATAGTGTTTGGCATTTACCAAAATCCATCATACTTTTTTAAATAAAAGGAACAACACAATAACTTTGGAGACTATACAAAATATTGGATTGCATCCCAAAGGAAACAATGGAGAAGATCAACACAATTGGTTTGTAAGATGCTCATTGCTCAAGTCAGTTAGAGATAATTATGGAGGACATCAGCAGGGAGAGGCAATCAGTATCAAGCAAAGAAGGGTCCATCTGGAGGAAGGCTGGTGCCTGCGGTATCCAAGCAGGGCTGAGGACTTTAAATGAAACCAGGTAAGAGTGTTTCGGGCAAAATACGCTAGATTACAAAACTTAAAAGAAAGAAAAGAGATGAAAGAAAATAAAGAAGGACTTCATCAATGCAAACAGGAGCATCTAACTCAATGATTTTTCTAACCTGGAACATCCTGCCTTGACATGACCTCATGCGATCTGTGGTGTGTTGTGAATTATGTCAACACTACCTCCAGCTATGATTGCTTCACCCTTACTGAGTCTTCAATTCACAATAGCGACCACTGACCCTTCAGTGAATGTACTGTAATTTGCCTCCTTAAGCCCATTTGATGGATGGCACTATTGACAAGAGTGTGCGTGATTTACTACAAGGTCACATTTATTTTGCCACACATATCTCACTACATTTATTCTTTAGTTTCACCAACTGCAAGAACCATATCCCCACAGACCAGTGCAGTTTTTCCATACATTGACAGCATGTGACTTGTTGGTTTTAACTCCCAATATCCCCATGTTGATGGCTTGTTTCAGGAGAATATAATATATTGCTCTCACTTCAAGTTTGAATGTGAATGACTGATCTTGCACCTGAATATTGGTGTTGACATATCTAATTAGTGTCCTTACTCTAGATTGACCTCATTTGGTACGAGATCCATTGCATTTCATTGATAAGTGATCTTTCTTAAATTCATTCTTGATAACATGGGTTTCCCTGAGTGCTCAGGTTTTCTCACACATTTCAAAGACGTACGTATTACCAGGTTAATTCTTCACATGCATGCAATTGGGTGGCACGGGCTTGTTGAGCTGGAAGGGACAGTTACCGTGTTGTATCTCGAAATAAAGGAAAAATACAATGTATCCACATTTTCTGTCCTACATCAGTTGCAGGACTAATTGGAGTCAGCTGTAACTACCTACCTCATCATTAATTTTCGGAATAGATTTAACATTTTTTTTCAGTCTTGGGCCTGGAAAGACATATCAGCAATGCCCACTGGACCTAATATAAATGAAATATTCATAACATCTGTTGTGGATTGAAGTTATCAATCTTAATCCCAGCTGCTGAAGGTTTGCAATCTTTACAAAAGGAGCTGGCTTATACTTCTGCCTTCATGACATAATGTTTTAGCTTCTTGCCATGGAGTGTAACAATGAATTACTCTCACCAAATGCATGCTTGAATCTTTTAATGTAAAGTTTCTCTGAAGATGCAAATATAACTTACAGATTGTTTTCAAATTGCTCTTTCCAAATTCCTTCACAGGAATTGAAAAGGTTTTTCTAGTTGGTTTTGTTTCAGTTTGTTTCTTGTAAATGGTCTCCTATTTCCTAGTCTTACATGAATCGCTCTTACAACTTGATTTTGAAAATTATTCCATTTGTGAGTAAGCATACTTAGTAGCATAGTCTGTTATAAAAATGGTGTTGTGTCTTTCCAAAGTTCAAAGTAAATTTATTATCAAAGTACATAAATGTTACCATATACTATCTTGAGATTCATTTTCTTGCAGGCATTTACAGGAAAATTAAAGAAATGCAATAGAATCTATGAAAAAAACATACATAAACAAAGACTGTCTAGCAACCTATGTGAAAAAGAAGACAAACTATACAAATAAAACAAATTATACTGAGAACATGAGTTGTAAAGAGTCCTTGAAAATGAGCCCATAGGTCTTAATTTTTGTAGGTTTTGGAGTGAATTGAGATGTAACAAAGTCATATGTGCTGTAATAATCCAAACAATAAAAGGATAATTTCCACTACAGTATTCTAAATTACACACACTAAATATCACAGAGTATATTTCAGACTATGGGATGCAAGCACAGAAAATTTAAGTGCCTTAAAAGTAGTTTTGGGTAGGAAGTATTTACTTAATGATTTCTGCAAGTTCTCTCTTGAAACAAAATTCAGTAAAATGCATTAGGGAAAGCCCAGATTGTAAAATTATTTACCTTGCATTAAAGAGCCTGTTGTAATTTATCACACCCTGCTGATTCCACCAAGATGTTGATGTGGTGCAAAAATGTTACAGGGTTGTAATTACGACTTGTCTGTCAACATTTAACTGATACTTAGCAGATGAGTAAAGACGCCATTAAACTCAGAGTAGGTTAGTGCCAATGGTGTGAACCTTACAGAAGTCTAATAAAAATACTTTCAGTGAGCCACAGAAAGACACTGGAACACCAGGAAGAATCTCAAAGGAGGGTGCATTCGAGTGATGGAGAGGATAATTGGGGGAAATGCAAAGTTTAGAACTGACCTGTACCTTAGTTTATTTTGCCAGTCCACCTTAGATTACTCCACCGAGACTCAACTATAATCCACCTTATTTGTGCAGAACCCAAAGCATGTTATGATTATGTTACTGAGCTGGTACACAAATTGATCAAACAAACCAACTTTGATGATCATTTTGTATAAGTCAGCTAACTACAAGGTTGGAAGATGTTAGTTCTCTTGTGAAACCGTGGATTTTTGCATAATTCATCTGAGCACTGGAACAGCCCAGCATTCAGGTTGACACAGTTCCACAAAAAGCAAATATCTACTATTGATTCTGATTTGGGAAGTGATTAGTTAAGAAGTAAGAATGAGTTTATTATTTAAGCTCGATAAAATGCAACGATTTTGAATGATGTGATTTATGTTGCATCATCCTTTCAGGGAGCAAAGTGACCAGTGGGAATCAATGTATCATAGAGATTGAATTACAGTCAGAACAATGAGTAAACCAGACCACGAATGACTAGTTCACAGTAATTTTATTTATTTATTTGTTTATTTACTTTATTTCGAGTTACAGCATGGAATAGATGTGCTGCCTAGCAACCCCTGACAACCTCGATTTAATCCTAGCCTAATCACAGAACAATTTACAATGACTAACTAACCTACTAACTGGTACACCTTTGGACTGTGGGAGGAAACTGGAGCACCTGGAGGAAACCCACGCACACATGGGAAGAATGTACAAACTTTCTTATGTGAAATTGATGCTGGAATTGAACGCTAAACTTTGACACCCCAAGCTGTGGTAGCGTCCCACTAACCATGACCCTGCCGTGGTTATTCACACAGCTTGCTTAACCCATACACAGATATCGAACAGTTATGATTGGATAACCTGCTTCATAGCTTATGGTCATGACTGTGGTCCTTCCCCACCAAGCCCTTGCGGTGGCTGCACCATACTTCAGTGTGTTCCTCAGCACGTACTCCTGCATCCTGGAATCTGCCGGTCAGCCAGACGAACATCAACTGCTGCTGGCAGAACATCAACTCAGTGAAAGACACCTTTTGGTCTGCCTGAAAGTTGTTTGTCTGCCAACATCTTGATATGCTGGAAAACCAGTGGGTATCTATCACTGAGCTGATGATCTGCTGGTAGCATTTGATACTCGTCTGTGTGTGTGTCCCTGGGAACAGCCCGTAGATCAGAGAATCCTCCATCTGGGATGACACCTGCCTGCGATGGTCCACGACACAGACCTTGCCATCTTTCTCCGCACCCTTTATATAATAATTGTCAGTACCGAAACCATTCACTCCAGTTTATTGATTTACAGTGGCATATGTTTGTGGTATATTCTCTGGCCGTTTACTTTCTATGAACAGTGACAAAATGGGCAGCTTCGTGGCACAGCTAGTTGAGATGCTCTTCACAAGACCCAAAAGCTGGGCTCAATCAGAACTGAAGGTGCTATATCTGTGCAGTTTGCGTTTTCTGCCTGTGAACATGTGGGTTTCCGCTGGGTGCTACCATTTCCTCCAACAGTCCAAAATATGCAGATTGGTAGGTTAATTGGCCACTGTAAATTGTCCCTAATATGCAAAGAGCAGTAGAACCTGGGGGAAAGAGATTGGCATGCGTGAGAAAAAAAATGAGATGAATGTAGTTTTAGTGTAAATGGGGTTGCTGGCATAGACTTGATGGGCAGAAAGGCCAGCTTCAATGCTATCTATACATAAGTACATATATATATGTGTGTGTGTGTGTGTGTGTGTGTGTGTGTGTGTGTGTGTGTGTGCGTGTGTGTGTGTATATATACATTCTTTCTTCTCTCTCTTTATCCATGTGCTACATAAATGCACAAGTCCCTGGAGAGTGGGGGTGGGGGCAAAGAAGTACCCAACATTGCCCTCATCCTGATGACTACCTTCAATGCTGGATCTAAATATGTGAGCATATGGCAAGGTTCTATCTGACCCTGGTATTCAACAGGATAGGTCTGGGCCTTTTGCTGTGTGACATCCCAGTCAGCTGGATGTTGCCACAATATCTGTCCTTTGTGGAAAAGTTCTTCTAGACCAACACCTTTGACCACAAGTCCATTAGGCAGTGGTCAGCATGGAACATTCTGTAGATACCATCGAAGGAGGATTCGATGGACACTGGGGTGGTTCCTGAACTGACTGTCCAGACCTTCTGGCAGAATGCCTCATCGTCAGACCTCACCAACAAGCACCAAGACCTTGCCTGGCTGGTGGTGAGAGGAAGCCACCCAGTGAGATCCAGCCTGCATGCCTAGAGCATCACTCCCACAGTGTGCAGCTCATGGGATGTCTGTAGTGGGGAAAAGGCAGGAGCTCACCTCTTTGCAGACAGTGGATTTTCAAAGAGGGTGTGAAGAATAATGGAGAGGCCTGTGGCACCCGAGGCAGAGAAGACTCTCTGATCTATGTTCCCAGCGGCACACACACACACACAAACAAACCTCAACTGCTGCTAGCAGGTCATCAGTTCAGTGAAAGATGCCCATTGATCTTCCCAAAGGTTGTTGGTCTGCCAGCACATTGAGATGTCTGTGGAGGGATGCTGCTGACTGGCCCACTCCAGGTTGTAGAACTCTGTGTAGAGGGATGCATTGAAGCATGGAGCAGCCACTGTAAGGTCTCAGTGGGGAAAAAGACACAGTGTAGGGTTCTGCTACTGGAACGAGAGGGGCCGGGTTGGGTGAGGAAGCATCTCAATTATTGTAGTAGCATTAGTGCCATGTGTGCCAGCAATGAGACTGAAGTGTACAAATGTAATAGAACAATACAGAAAGCATTGACTATTGTTGTGAAGAATGAAATGGCATTGAGCAGTTTAGTCTTGTAAATAATTTTTATTTAGAATAAAGTTTATTTTGTTTAAAATATGTGCTACATGAATGGCCTTGCTTCTTACGCAATACAATTTGGAGCATTTAGTAAGACCACAGCTGTCCTGGTTGTAACTTCAACTCAAAGTTCTATTCTATCTGTGGTAACCTTTCACTCCAATTCTATCAGTATCTATTTCCTTCTGCTTAAAAAAAAATTCAAAAACTCAGTTTCTACTGCCCTTTGAGGAAGAGTTCCAAGGATTTGCAACCCTGAGAGAGGAAAAAATCACCTTTGTCTAAATTAGCAGCTCTCAGTTTTATATTCTCCCACAAGAAGTACCAGTCTTCACATGCATCCTCAGAATCTTACAAACTTCAATCAAATCTCTGTTCACTCTTGGTACTTGGTTTACTTTTGTCGCATGTACTGAGATACAGTAAAAAACAATGGTTTGCATGCCATCAAGACAGGTCATCCCATATGTAAATACACTGAGGCAGTAGACCCTCAGTTGATCAGGGCCAATCTTGGATATTGCTTCCTAGCTTGCGTAGATTGAGGTAGAACAAAGGGAAATGAAAAACAGAATGCAGAATAGTGCAACAGTTACTGAGAAAGTGCAGTGCACGTAGATAAATCAAGTGCAAGCCCTATGACAAGCTAACTGGGAGATCAAGAGTTTATCTTCATGGTATAAGGGGTCCATTCGGGAGTCTTATAACAGGGGGACAGAAATTGTCCTTGAGCCTAGTGTATGTGTTGTCAGGTTTTTGTATCTTTTGCCAGATGAGGGAGGGGGAAAGAAGAAAGAATGACTGGAATGGGGGAGATCATTGATTATGCTGGCTGCCTCCCTGAAGAAGAAGGAAATATAGACAGAATCAATGGAGAAAAGGCTGGTTTTCTTTATTTCCCTTGGCCTCGATACTTCCTGTGCAATTGAACTTTCAGTTTCTTCACTTGCAGACCCCAGTCAGTTTGAAGTGGCAACGTCTTCTCCACAATCTTCATCAGCACAGGTACACCACAAGGCTGTGTGCTTAGCCCCCGCTCGACTCGCTTGACACTTATGACTGTGCGGCTAAGCACAGCTCCAATGACATATTCAAGTTTGCTGATGACACCAGTGTCATAGGCTGAATCAAAGGCGATGATGAGCCAGCATGAGTGGTGTCATAACAGCAACCTCTTACTCAATGTCAACAAGACCAAGGAGCTAATTATTGACTTCAGGAGGAGGAAACCAGAGTCCTCACTGGAGGATCAGAGGTGGAGAGGGTCAGCAACTTTAAATTCCTCAGTGTTATTATTTCAGAGGTCTTGTCTTGAGCCCAGCACCTAAGTGTAATTATGAAGAAAGCACAGCAGCACGTCAACTGCTTTAGGAGTTTGTGAAGATTCAGCATGACATCTAAAACTTCGACAAACTTCTATAGATGTGTAGTGGAGAGAATATTGACTGACTGCATCACGCCTGGTATGGAAACATCAATACCCCTGAATGGAAAATCCTACAAAAAGTGGTGGATACAGCCCAGTCCATCATGGATAAAGCCCTCCCCACCATTGAACATATCTACACGGAGCATTGTCACAGGAAAGCAACATCTATCTTGCTCTCTTCTTGCTGCTGCCATCAGGAAGAAAATACAGGAGCCTCAGGACTCACACCCCCAGGTTCAGGAACAGTTATTACCCCTCAAACATTGGGCTCTTCAACTAAAGGGAATAACTTCACTGAATTTCACCTGTCCCATCACTGAACTGTTTCGACACCTTTTGGACTCACTTTCAAGGACTCTTCATCTCATGTTCTCAATATTTATTGTTTATTTATTATCATTATTTCTTTCTTTTTGTATTTGCAGTTTGTTGTCTTTTAACGCTGGTTGCACACCCAGGTTGGTGCAGTTTTTCATTGATTCTATTATGGTTATTATTCTATCATAGATTTATTGAGTATGCCTGCAAGAAATAAATCTCATGGTTGCATATGGTGACATGTATGTATTTTGATAATAAATTAACTTAGAAATTTACTTTGCCTTTTGACTGGGCTGTGTTCGCAAATTTCTGCAATTTCTTGCAGCCTTGGGCAAAGTGGTTGACATAATATGTTGTGATGCATTCAGGATAGGATACTTTCTATGGTGCGTTCAATGAATTCTTCTTTCAACTGATACAAGCCTAGTCTGTTCAATTTTTCCTCATGTGGCAACCTGCCCAGTCCAGATATTAGTAAATTGTCTCTGAACTTCTTCCAATGTGCTAACCTATTTCCTTAAATAAGGAAATCAGTATTGCATGTGATACTCCAGATGCTATCTCAGCCATTCACTATATAAATGAAGCATAACCTCACTACTTTTGATTTCAGTTCCTTAAGCAACAGCCTTCTGCTAGATTTCCTGATTACTTGATATACTGGTATACGAGCTTTTCTTGATGCAGTAAAATACACACACTCCTTTACATTCCAGAGCCCTGCAATCTCCTACCACTTTGGTAATACGATTTTTTTTACCAACGGCCATTTTTTACCTTGCCAGATTTTAGCTCACAAACCTATATCCCTTGGCAGCTTCCTCTTCACAACATGCACATATGCAATGTTAGCATTCATTTCAAGAGGACAAGAATATATAAGCAAGGATGTAATGCTTAAGTTTTATATGGCATTGATCAGACCACATTTGGAGTATTGTAAGCAGTTTCATGCTTCATATCCAAGAAAGAACGTAGTATGGAGAGGCTCCTGGGGTTATGAAGATTATCATGGGAATGAAAGGGTTAATGCATGTGAAGTGTTGGATGGCTCTGGGCATGTATTTGCTGAAGTTTCTAAGAATGGTGGGGGTGGGTGGGGGAAATCTCATTGAAACCTACCGAATATCGAAAGACATGGGTAGAGTGGGTCAATCTGTGGAATTCATTGCCACAGATGGCTGTGGAGGCCAAGTTACTGGGTATATTTAAAATGGAAGTTAATAGGTTCTTGAATAGTAAGGGTGTCAAAGGATACAGGGAGAAAGCAGGAACTACGGTTGAGAGGGAATATAAATCAACTATGATCAAGTGGTGAAGCAGGCTTGATAGGCCGAAAGGCCTAATTCTTCTCCTATGTCTGGTCTGGCTTTCCCATGTATCTTTGCATCACCAGTAATTTTAACAATCTTGCGTACTTGTTTACTTTCATTCAAGCCATTGGCAAAAAGTTGTGGTCCCAGTACCAAACTATGCAGCATAACACTCATTAAATCTTGCTAAACAAAAAGGCACACGTTTCCTGTTAGTTAGCCAATGCCAAAATATTAGCTCCTACATTGAGAACTTCTGTTTTAGCCAACGAGTTCTTAAATGAGTGTTTACTTATTGAGGTACAGTGTGGAATAGGCCCTTTCAGCCCTTCGAGCCGCACTGCCCAGCAATCAGCTGATTTAATCCGAGCCTAATCACAGGACAATTTACAATGACCAATTAACCTACCAACTGGTTTGTCTTTTGGACTCTGAGAGGAAACCGGAGCACCCGGAGGAAACCCACATGGTCATGGGGAGAAGGTACAAACTCCTTACAGGCAGTGGCGGGAATTGTACCTGGGTCATCTGTACTGTAAAATGTTGTGTTAACCACTAGTCTACTGTGGCACCCACCTTATCAATTATCTTCTGGAAATCTAAGAGGAGTATATTTTGGGGCTATAAGGGGTAGCTTGATCCGAACATTTTTTGGCCGAATTTATTTCTGATGTGTTCTTGGGTAATGTGTGTTCTCCGTCTCTGGGGAAGCTGTATGCATAATGTGGTACTTGGCCAACCACATGAACTCAGGGTGCTTCTTAAAAAGAGAAACAGGTTAAAAAAGCATATGTGTGTTGGAATTTTGGGTATGTTATTTGATTCACTTGGTTATTTAATTAATCTTGATTAATCTTTAATATAACAATGGTTGTCTCTAACTGATTCTTGCCTTTTATTTTCTGCATGACTAAGAAATAAGATGCATGAATGATCGCTACAATTAAAGCTAAATCTACTGAAAATTAGTTTTAGAAGTAATATATCTTTCTGCAAAGACATGACTTCAGAGTTGATTTAACAGGGTAATATATAGATTGGCAGTCTAAAGGCACACGTCATATAGGAGAAGATATGTAAACATACTACATATCAGTCATCAAATAATCATTTGTTTGTTTTAGATCTTTTAATATCTTGCTGAATTTATCAAATATGCAGATTATGCAATTTCATCTTTACCCATCGAATGCCTTAAACCTGTTAAAGTTGAAGCATGAATGTATAATGTTAATTTTTTATTCCACGCTACAGGAAATACAACAACCTTTTGGGGTGAACTCACTGATTCCTTGGAATCTGCTGGAATTATCCAAAGCAAACAATGAAACTACCAATCATATTTTAATCAAAATAATCTAAAGTGTTTTAATATTTAAAGCATCACAAACTGGAAGCATAAAACTGACCTGAAGAGCCATACGAACATTGAATGTAAATTCTGTACATGGTCAACTGTATGTAACACAATATGAGTAGGTTTTCAATTTGTTCTCAATGACAAGTTACTGAGAAGGTTTAAAGCATTTCATTATTAAAGATTATCAGATCTGGATTTATTATGCTTGCCTCTTGGAACAAATTTTCTCTCCCTATGTTTCTCTGGCATAACAAAATATAATCATGGCTGACAGAATGTGCCAAATGACCTCACAATTTAATGTGTAAATTGAGGAAACAAATCAACACAGCATTTGCTTAAACTGATGTTCCATCGATGACTGCTTCAGTATGGTACACCTGTATATTATTTATATTTTTCCAGGTTAATTAACTTTAGAAATTGTTGCTTGATAAAGCGTTGTTGTGGAAATAGAGATTGGACATTAACACTGGCAAGGTTTAACTGTAAAATGTAAAGCTTTGCATGGTGTGATTCCAAATGCAATGAATGTGCAAGCCACAAGAGGTGATTTGCACATAGATATCATTTTTAAAAACTTTCTCAAAGTCTACCATTGCTTTTTTACTGGTGAATAACATTAAGGTATTTTTAAATTTCAAGCCCACCCACATCTAGGGAAGTCAGTTCAGCTGCCTTTATAACTGATTTATAAATGGGGATATTAAGAATCTATACATGATATGGTACAGAAAGCTCCTGCTAAGCTTAAAATGTTAACTACTGAAAACCAATTTAAAATGCTTAATTACCAGGATGATAATTATAAATAAGAGAAAATCTGCAGATGCTGCAAATCCAAGCAACACACACAAAATGCTGGAGGAACTCAGCAGGCCAGGAAGCATCTAAGGAAAAAAGTATAGTTGACGTTTCGGGCCAAAACCCTTTGGCAGGACTGAAAGATTTAAACTTCTTCAGCGTGGGCATCCCTGGAAGAGTAGTAATCAATTCATAAACAAGAGAAAATCTGCAGATGCTGGAAATCCGAGCAACACACACAAAATGCTGGAGGAACTCAGCAGGCCAGGCATAATTATAAGTTTTCTTTAGGCAAAAGTAACTTGTGAAAAATACTTCTCCACACTATAAATTTTCACTCTGGATTAAAATATAGTTACATAAGAAGATAAATAATCAAAACTTGCAACTACAATGACAGTCAAATATCAGCTCAAACATAAGTAAAAGAAATAGATTAATCTTGTTGAAAGAGAACAGAATCAGAATTGGAATTAAGGTTATCAGTGACATATGTCACAAAGTTTGTTGTTTCCCAACAGCAGTACAGTGCAACAGATTTTTTAAAAAACTAAACATAAATAAGTAATTCAAAAAGAGAGTAAATTAGTGAGGTAGTCTTCTTAAGTCCATGGACCGCTCAGAAATCTGATGGCAGAGAGGAAAAGTTGTTCCTCAAATGTTGAGTGCATGCCTTCAGGCTCTTGTACCTCCTCCATGGTGGTAATGAGAAGAGGGGATGAACTGGATGCTGTGGGTCCTTAATGATGCTGCCTTCTTGAGGCATCATCTTTTGAATAAGTCCACAATGGTGGGGACACTAGTGTCCACGAAGGAGCCGGCTGAGTTTACAATCCTATGCATTGGTACCTCCATACCAGATAGTGATGCAACCAGTCAGAATGCTCACCAAGCTATATCTGTAGACGTTTGCCAGAATCTTTGGTGACATACAAACTCTTGATGAAATATAGCCGCTGGTGTGCTTTCTTCATAATTACTCAATATATTGGGCCCAGGAAAGATCTTCAGAGAGGTCGACACCCACAAACTTGAAGTTGCTCAACCATTCAACTACTGACCCCTCAATGTGTGTTCTCCCTGCATCCCTTTTCTGAAGGCCACAATCAATTGTTTGGTCTTACTGATGTTGTTGTTATGACACCACTCAATCAGCCAATGTATCTCACTCTTGTGCGCCTCTTCATCTCCATCTGAGATTCTGCCAACTACAGTTGTGTCATCAGTGAAATTAATAGATGGTGTTTGAATGGTGCCTAGCCACAAAGAGAGAGTGTAGCAGTGGGCCAAGCACGCATCCTTGAGGTGCACCAATGCTGATTGCCAGCTAGGAGGAGATGTTATTTCAAGCTTGTTGATTAGTACTGAGGGGATGATAGTGTTTAGTGCTGAATTGTAACCCATAAGCTGCAGCCTGATGTAGGTATTTCTGTTTTCCAGGTGTTCCAAGGCTGAGTGGAGAGCTAGTGAGATTGCATCCACTGTAGACCTATTGTGGCAGTAGGAAAATTGCAGAGGGTCTAGGAAGGATATAATTCCAGCCATGGCCGACCTCTCAGAGCACTTCATCACAGTAGCTGTGAGTGCTGCTGGGCGATAGTCATTGAGACAGATCACCCTATTCTTCTGGCGTGATTGGTGCCCTTTAGAAGTAGGTAGGAACTTCCAACTACAGCAGTGAGAGATTGAAAAATGTCCTTGAATATTCCAGCCCATTGGTTGGCACAGGTTTTCAATACCTTACCAGAAACATCGTCAGAGCCTGATGCTTTGCAAGAGTTCGTCCTCTTGAAAGGTGTTCTGACACCAGTCTCAGCACATAGCTTATGTATCTCCCGTAAAGTACAACTTAAATACGGTATATGCTACCACAATCTTTAGAACTTGTATAACTAAATCTTTGTCATTAACTTTAACATCCTTTTATTTGTGTTAATTTTTACTACATAATTATTTTTAAACTGCAAGTTCTAGTAACTTGTGCATTGGTTCTGTCATGAGCTCTACAGCAGTTGGTAGCATGAAGGAGCTGAACTGCTAACTGTGGCACAAGCCATTTATTTCAAGCATGCAGTTCTCATTGAAGTTTCTTATCTCCTCTCCTGAAGAAACAAATTCATGTTGTGTTATGCTTCCTCGTGTACCTCATTTTTGTTGGCTTAAGTTCCTTTCATTGGCCTAAGGTGTGAATAGTTGATCACAGGCAGAGTGACCTTAATCCTGTCCTCAGATGATGCTCATTGTGAGGCCTTACACATGGTAGTTAATAGATAGTCATCACAATCTCTTTACAGACCGGCTTCCCTTCCTAGCCCAGAAACTTGGAACCTTTCTTGCTGGGATCAGCCAGGACAACATCTGCCTGCAAGGACAGAGGAAAAAATCAGTCAGGAATTTCACTAGTTCAAAGTTCAAAGTGAATTTATTCACTTTGGTTTTACAGGATATTGGATAGAAGAGAAAATACCAAGCTGGATTACAGCGGAAGTGTGGGGGAGTAAGGTTGACCAACAGCAGGATCGACTCATTGTGTTGATTGCCTGACTTTGTGTCAAGTGGATTCTATGATCCTCAAGCACAAATATAACTTCCCATTTGTACGGCACAATTTTATACAATACGAAGTTTTTGATCAAGTCATTATAATTTCAACACCCTAGTTCACCTCTCACTTTTGACGGATGAAGATGTTAACATAGAACATAGAACAGTGCAACACAGTATAGGCCCTTCGGCCCATGATGTTGTGCTGACCCTTTAACGTGAGGTGGCATGGTAGCATAACAGTTAGCACAATTGCTTTACAGCACCAGTGATCATCGATCGTGGTTTGATTTCTGCCACTGTCTGTAAGGTGTTTATATTCTCCCTGTGAATGCATATGTTTTCTCCAGGTGCTCAGCTTTCCTCCCACATTCCAAAGACACATGGTTTGCGCACATGCTATGATGATGCTTCAGGTAGATGGAGCTCGTCAGCCTGGGAAGGCAGTCCATCTAAGAGAGGGAAATCACTGATTTCAAACCTCCGCTGCCTTGTGGCCATACTCACTCATGGGAAAGGCTTCGGGAGTAAACCCTGAGGACAAATCCGGAGCTGGAGTCCCTAAGGCAGTCCGACATTGCCTTCAACCTCGTTCTGACAACTCCTGCGACGACACTCGTGCCAAGCTGTATCGGCCCTTGTCCTTCCCTTGGACAACATCAGTGTCGTGGAGAGGGGAGACTTGCTGCATGGGCAACTGCCGGTCTTCCATACAACCTTGCACAGGCCTGTGCCCTGGAGAACCTTTCCAGGCACAGATCCATGGTCTCAAGAGACTAACAGATGCCACCATATGATGATGCTGAAAGTGTGATGTGAAAGTGCGGGAACATTTACAAGCTGCCTCCAGCACGATCCTCTCTGATTTAATTTGACGTAAACAATACATTTCACTGTGCTTCAACGTATGTGTAACAAATAAAAATAATCTTTTTCTTTCTTTCTACGCTAAGCTCAATCTAACGCTCCCCTCCAACGTAGATCTCCATTTTTCTTTCATCCATGTGCCTATCTAAGAGTCTCTTAAATGTCCCTGATCTGTCTGCCTCTGTCAATTTGTTAATTGATGTTTGAATAATATTTTAAGAAATTGATACTAAGATGAAATTTCTTACAATATATTTCATCATAGTGATAATACAGCTTTTGCCCTTGAAAAAAGATCTAAATGTTACAATAACATTGTTTAAGTAGTCAACAACTTGTTGATAGAAATATTATCGTACAACCTTAATGGCAATCTCACAGCAAAGCTGTGAAGCACTGCAAAGCAGTTCATAAAGGTTTGAGCATCTGTTCTGAATTTGCATTATATAAAGGGTCTGCTCCTCCACTTTGACACAGCCTGAAATAAAAACCATTGCCACTTCAGGTTCAATCACATGGTACAATGTTGTCGGAATTCAGACCAAATGATCTGAGTTTAGGCTCCTTTGTACAATGTTGACTTTTCATGATACCCAAAAATACAATAACAAAATCTTGCTAAAAACAGAATGAGGTCACTTCATTAATGTAAATATTTCATATGAATATCAAGGTTGGAAAAAGTTTCTTTTTCATCAAAAATATATCAGTATTTGAATGTTACTGATAATCACTTGACCTGCTCCCTGATTCACCTGTCTATCTATTTGTTTATACAGCACAGAATAGGCCCTTCTGGCCCTTTGAGTGACTCTGCCTCAGCAACCCCACAACCCTGATTAACCCTGATCTAATCCCGGGACAATTTACAAAGACTAGTTAACCGACCTGGCATGTCTGTGGTTTGTGGGAGGAAACCGGAGCGCCCGGGGAGAACACCCACATTCCGTCCACACTGAGGACACACAGAGACTCCTTAAAGGACGGCACCGGAATTGAACTCCGCGCTTCAGAACGCAGCAATCTGTAATAGCATCACGCTAACTACTACGGTACCGTGGCACCCTTGAACCCGCTTGAATCCTGGCTCGAAACGTGTTATTACGCTGTGCTGCCATACAGGAATCATCGCAGTACTGCCAGCCCACTGCACACACACAACAGCTTTGACAAGGGGAGTCATTCGCTGCCCCTAGCTGCTGACAAAGCTGTCATGGAAAGTGAATGACTGTGAATGCCGTCAATCACTCTGGATCTAATAAAATCTAATAACAATGTTCTCAAAGTTGTAACAGAAGTGGTTGAGCAGAGAGTACTGCAGCACAACTTATCTCATGCCTGATGCTGCACAGAACATCGCATATCATTTGTGAAAGGAGGCTTCAAGTCAAGGGTGTACAGCGCAGGCCCACAATCAAGCATACTTTCTTCAGCCAATGATTGGTGCATCAAGGCCGACCTGGATGGGAAAGGCAGTTTCCCAGAGTGAATAGCTTTCACCACATTGCGTCCAGATATAATTGTATGGTTTGACACCAGCAGAGAAGTTGTTATTGGTGAACTCACAGTCCCCTGGGAAGACAACATCGATGAAGCCCATGAGCGCAAGTTAACCAAGTATGCAGAACTAAGATCAGAGTGCAGAGACAGAGGGTGGAAGGTCTCATGCTATCCATTCGAAGTAGGTTGCCGTGGGTTTATTGCGTTCACTTTCCAGAAGTGGCTGCGTGGCCTTGGGTTCACTAGAAGAGAGATCAAGTCAACCAGCAGGACTATAGCTGAGGCAGCAGAGACAGGACCATCATGGGTGTCGACCAAGTATGTCCAGGGGGGCAGATAGACGGACAGTGAATCCATCTTTTGCTAACCCTTCAGTAGTTGCATAGACACCTGAAGAGTAGGCTATCTGTTGGATGGAACAACTCTGATAGAGGCACAGATGCCAAGTTTTTAAGCTCACCAGTGGGAGGTGGTGCTTTAGCACTGCTGGCCCACCACCTCAAGGGAGTCTTGATCATAAGCGGGCCGAAACTCCTGAAGGCAGGTTGCAGATCAACTGATGATCCCACTGGTGATAGCGCAGGACAGTTAACATCTTAGTCCAAGTGTATTTTCAATTCTATTAAATATAACATTATAAATTTTAAATTATCAACTTTAATTTGGAAAGTTAAAGATTAAAAACATACACATATGCTTAAAAAGAGGTAAGGATCTTTACTGAGTCCTGACGAAGGGTCTCGGCCTGAAACGTCGACTGCACCTCTTCCTAGAGATGCTGCCTGGCCTGCTGCGTTCACCAGCAACTTTGATGTGTGTTGCAAGGATCTTTACTTGCCATTTCTCTGACATCCTTTCTCCCCACTTGCTGCCAGAGACTTAGATTTTGCGATTTAACAATTGCTGATATTTGCATCTGGAATCTAACAGGGCAATTACATCCTTGCCCAGTTAGTCTATACCAGTGCTGAATTGTTCCAGGCTCAAAGAGAAAAATCAAGAAAGCACCAAAAGCAAACAAAGTGTTTTCAGATACAATGAGTAAGTAACTCAATGAGTGAGTCTCTTGTTTTGTGACTGATAAATGGAAATCGATGGAGCAAGTTACTTACCAGTGCACTTGGCCACCTCTGTGATGTTCAGGCAGACTGTAATTGGCTAAGTGACCCAGCTGCCTAAATCAGTTGTAAGGTACTTGAAAATACTATTAATCCAATTACAGAATCCAGACAGCAAATCATTTGCAAATGGACAGAACTAATGTTTTGCAACCTTTGTGAAGTTGGTTCAGACAATGTGCAGCCTGCTCCATGGTAACTAAAGAAACAAACACGGATTACAGTGGATTCTGTTTAATTGGGCCATCAGTTAATTCGGGCAGCTGTTTATTTGGGACAACTCTTAAAGAACAAAAACCAATCAAGAAAATAGCTGGGACTCCCTTCATTTATTTGGGACGCTGGGCTGCTTAATTGGGTCAGGAGACTTGCCGAACAGTTGCTAACTAGCATTAGATGAATGCACCTGTGTTGCCATTAGACGCTACACCGTGCTTAGAGCAAACAGTTTTTAATATCATGTGCTTGTGTTCAAACAGCAGTGACGTTTGTCACTAATGGTTGGCGAAGCATAAACAGTCAGACAATTCAGAACCGTTTTGTTCACTGCAGTTTCAAGCATTCTGGCTTAGAGATGCC
This sequence comes from Mobula birostris, assembly GCF_030028105.1. Classification (NCBI taxonomy): domain Eukaryota; kingdom Metazoa; phylum Chordata; class Chondrichthyes; order Myliobatiformes; family Myliobatidae; genus Mobula; species Mobula birostris. The sequence continues at coordinate 60,280,740 of NC_092372.1, read as the reverse complement.
TGAAAACGGCCAGGAGAGAAAATGAAACAATTTCACTACTACAACAAGTTAGGCACTATGAAGAATTTGAAGGTATCATCAATGATCTTGAATGTTACAATGAAAATGAAGAGTTGGAGGATGCAATCATCAAAAATTGTATGAAGCCAATCCATTATCTAATGAAGGGTCTCAACCCAAAACGTCGACCTTTTACTCTTTTCCATAGACACTGCCTGGTCTGCTGAGTTCCTCCAGCATTTTGTGTGTGTTGCTTGGATTTCCAGCATCTGCAGATTTTCTCTTGATTGTGATTGGAATCTGTTATATATGCTTGGTATCTGCATTGATTTTGTTCAGTTAGTCAATCAAAAGAACACAGCAATGTGAACACTGGATGAATTCCTCAGTCGATAACTATAAGAAACTAATAAAGTTTTATAGTACTGTAGTATTGGTACTGTTCTAATTTGTTCTGTATTTCATCTAACGACACTATTTGTTACTTAGTTAAATGGTAGGTTGTCTTTTTTTTTATACCTTTTTAACTACTTCCATGAAACTTTAGCTATTTGGGGCAGCTCCTGAATTACGCTCAAAATATACTGGTCCTGATGTGCCCCAATTAATCGAAATCCCTGTATTAGACCAATTTCTCAAGTTAAGCATGGCAACAGAATCAGCAAAAGGAAAAACTTTGTCAATGAACTGGTTTTATTGAATTAAAATGTTTTGAAAGGTATTGCCAGAATATATTGACCAGAAGGCAAAACTATAGCAGATGAGTTAAAGAGGTTGATTTTAAGATAGGTAAAGGAAGGAACAGAAGTCAAGAGGTTTTGTGAGTGGATTCCTGAACTGAAATGCTTGGATTGTGAAGATGCAGCATCCATTGGTGAATTATTTAAAATAGGAGTTGCGCAAAAGATTTCTGGAGTGCAGACATCCTATAAAATTGTAAGACAGGAGAAGATTAGATAGAGAGAGGTGCAGTAATGGAGAGAGCGGAAAACAAGATGAGGATTATATAAACAAAGCCTTGCTCAATCAAGAGCTAACTGACTGAAACAATTGTAAGGCACTTGAAAATGCAATTCTGGTCTTAAATGATGCAAGCACACGGGCAACAAGTGAATAAGGAACTGGGTGCCTCCAAACATCAACAGCAATTTTTCTCTGTGCTAATATCCGATTTGCCTGTTGTTTCCAGGACTTTCTGTTTCTGATTCAGATATTCAACATCTACTGTAGTTTCACTGCAGAACTTAAAGCACAAAACAAAAATAAAATTATTCTTTTGGTCACAGCAATTTTCTATCTGAAGCCAGCTTGTCTCACAGGCAATCCAATCCATCCCATGAGAGACTTCCTGCTGGCTGTCTGTGTAGGGGTACTGCTTCAACTCAAGGAAATCTAGGCCTTAGATTAATACGGACTGGGACTTGGAGACACTGTACTTTTGACTTGTTTTGTGCACGATTAATTTCTAGACCAAAACTGTCTGCCCTCTTCCCGTCAATGATGCTACGGAGATAAAGATTACGAAAGATTTAAGTCTCCCACTTAGTAGTGCGTCTGTAGCTTATCTTTTCCAAGTAAATTTTCATCTTGACAACTACAGTATCAAAGTTGTTAAATTTTTCAGTGCATGCTGCTCCAGAGAGAGCAATCCCTTTACTCCAGTTATCTCCAACATCTGGTAACAATCTTCACATAGCAAGAAGGAAACAAAAACATTCTCTTCCTGTTACCGTCATGCTCTTGCAGTTTTTTTTTAAACTTTCTGCCTTGTAATATTAAGCCATATGGAAAAACTCAGCAGCTGTATTAGTGGCAATTACTGATAGTAAGAAAATAACTGGCAGTCATAATGGAATACGCAAGTCTGCACAATGAAACATGAAGAGGAAAAGCTTACTGATGGAAAAATACAACAAAATATGCAGTTTATAAAGCATAAAAAATGCCTGGGAATGTGTTCAAAACTGAGATCCTCTTGGGTTTCATCTGATCTTGTTGTACATTGATTGCTCGGGCTTTGTACGTGTGGTTCGTGAACTAAAACGTATGGCTCAACCACCGAAGGGAATACTCTGTTTCATATCCAAGCTCATAAATGAGCTGGAAGCATTCATTGCCTAGGGACAGTATTTAAGCAGAACCATAAAAATACCTCAAATAGTTCTCAAAATTTATTCAAGGTGCTACATAAGAGGGAATTCTTCTGTTAGCTTCCTCTTATGTAGCACCTTGAAGTATTGTTCACCTGTTAGCATTGTAAAAGGATATTACAAAGAGAAATTGAAAATCAAAAGGCTGCAGATGCTGGAAACCTGAAATAAAACAGAAAGGGCTGGAAACGTTCAGCAAGTCAGGTGACATCTGTGGGAAGGAAAACAGCATTAATATTTTGGGTCACTTCATCAGAGCTCTTCTGAAGAAGGGTTTTTGACCTGAAATGTTAATTTTGTTCCTCCCTATAGATGCTGACTGACCTGCTGAGTGTTTCCTGCATCTTCTGTTGAGATTACAAGTTGCAATTTTTTACAATGCACTCCCCATCAAAAAGCAGAAGGGCAAAATTCAGGTTGCTTATTCAGGTTGATGTTCACTGATTCACATTGGCCCCTGCAGCAGTGATGTTTCTGATTTACAAATGTCATACTTGTTTTCAAGACCCTTCATGGAATTGCCCCTGTATAGCTCCAAAATCTTTACCTTACAGCTTCCAAGATCTGCCAACCAGATATTCTGATTTTCATCACTCCATCATTGCCCTTTCAGATGCTTGACTCCGGGTCAAGAATTTATTTTCTTAACCCCTCTCCCTCTTTATTGCTCTTCCTTAAATTCTCCTTAAAATGCACCTCTTTCACAATTTTGGGCACTCATTCTAGTATCTTCTTACATGGCTCACTGTTAAATTATGTATGATAATATTCCAGTAGAATATCACAGAACATTGCCAAGTGGAAAGTCTAGCTGATTAGCTATTTGTAATGATCAGAAAATAATGAAAACAAAAGCAAAGTTTTGTGTTTAAATAAAATATGTGTTAATATAAGTTTAAGAGCCTGATTTACTGAAGAGGAGACTACCATTAAGAACTCTGTAACCCAGAAAAACAACTATGTGATCATTATCATCATCAGATGCCGTGCCCAGTTTGAGCTTTGATTGCCATGGCCCACACACTCCTGTTTCAGGTCAAGTGGATCAATTCATTAACACAGAATACTCTGCAGATGCTGGGGTCAAAGCAACACTCACAATACACTGGAGGAACTCAGCAGGTCGGGCAGCATCCGTGGAAACGATCAGTCAACATTTTGGGCCGGAACTCTTCGTCGAGGGAAGGGACAGAGGTCCTATAAAGAAAGTTGGGGGAGGGTGGGAAGGAGAAGGCCGGTAGGTTTCAGGTGAAAACCAGTAATGGGAAAGATAAAGGGGTGGGGGAGGGGAAGCAGGAAGGGGATCGGCAGGAAAGGTGAAGGAGGAACAGGGGAAAACACAATGGGTAGTAGAAGGAGGCGAAACCATGAGGGAGGTGATAGGCAGCTGGGGGAGGGGGCAGAGTGAAATAGGGATAGGGAAAGGGAGGGGGAGGGAATTACCGGAAGTTGGAGAATCCTATGTTCATACCAAGGGGCTGGAGACTACCCAGATGGTATATGAGGTGTTGCTCCTCCAACCTGAGTTTAGCCTCATCATGGCAGTAGAGGAGGCCATGTATGGACATATCCGAATGGGAATGGGAAGCAGAGTTGAAGTGGATGGCAACTGGGAGATCCTGTCTGTTGTGGCAGACGGAGCGGAGGTTCTCGACGAAGCGGTCCCCCAAACTGCGTCGGGTTTCACCGATGTAGAGGAGGCCGCACCGGGAGCACCGAATGCAATAGATGACCCCAACAGACTCACAAGTGAAGTGTTGCCTCACCTGGAAGGACTGTTTGGGGCCCTGAATGATGGCAAGAGAGGAGGTGTAGGGACAAGTGTAGCACTTACGCTTACAGGGATCAGTGCCGGGTGGGAGATCCATGAGGAGGGACGTGTGGATCAGGGAGTTGCAGAGGGACTGATCCCTGCGGAAAGTGGAGAGGGGTGGAGAGGGAAAGGTGTGCTTAATGGTGGGGTCCTGTTGGAGGTGGCGGAAGTTGCGGAGGATAATGTGCTGGATCCAGAGGCTGGTGGGGTGGTAGGTGAGGACAAGGGGAACTCTGTCCCTGTTGTGGTGGCGGGAGGATGGGGTGAGGGCTGAAGTGCGGGAAATGGAGGAGATGTGGGTGAGGGCATTATTGATGACGGCAGAAGGGAAACCACGATCCTTAAAGAAAGAGGACATTTGAGATGTCCTAGAACGGAAAGCCTCATCCTGTGAGCAGATGCGGCAGAGACGGAGGAACTGGGAATAGGGAATGACATTTTTGCATGTGGCAGGGTGGGAAGAGGTATAGTCGAGGTAGTTATGAGAGTCAGTGGGTTTGTAGAAGATGTCAGTGGACAATCTGTCTCCAGAGATGGAGACCGAGAGATCGAGAAAGGGGAGAAGTGTCCAAAATAAACCAAGTGAATTTGAGAGCTGGGTGGAAGTTTGAAGTAAAGTCAATGAAATTGACGAGCTCAGCATGGGTGCAGGAAGCAGCACCAGTCGTCACAGCGAAGACTACATTCGTGCTGCTTCCTGCACCCATGCTGAGCTCGTCAATTTCATCGACTTTACTTCAAACTTCCACCCAGCCCTCAAATTCACTTGGTCTATCTCAGACACTTCTCTTCCCTTTCTCGATCTCTTGGTCTCCATCTCTGGAGACAGACTGTCCACTGACATCTTCTACAAGCCCACTGACTCTCATAACTTCCCATCCCCCACCCCTTTATCTTTCCCCTTACTGGATTTTCACCTGGAACCTACCAGCCTTCTCCTTTCCACCCTTTCCCCACCTTCTTTATAGGGCCTCCGCCCCTTCCCTCTTCAGTCCTGACGAAGGGTTCCAGCCCGAAACATTGACTGATCATTTCCACGGATGTTGCCCGACCTGCTGAGTTCCTCCAGCGTGTTGTGAGGATCAATTTATTGGTATTCATTTCCAGTTCTCTGACTGCTATCTCAACTACTTGATACTCATCTCTATAATGATCCTCATAGTTTTACTTTCTCAGGTGGCAATGATACTCAAAGGGCAAACTTTAAATTTAATTCTACCATTGTTCAGATTACTTTTCACTATAAGGTACAGAGGATTGAACAATGACAATGAACAACAACAGTGGGTTTATATTTGTTCCAGGTTTGGTGATAATGCTCAACTGTAGCGCATCAGCTAGTGTATAAAGATGTTTATTTTCATAGAGCATAGAACAGTACAGCCCAGGAAGAGGCCATTCAGCCCATAATGTTGTGCCAAACCAGCTAGAAAGTAAACTAAAAACACCCGAACACTAATCCCTCTTACCTCCGCAATGTCTATACCCCTCCATCTTCTTCACATTCTTCTGATTACCTGAATGTCTCTTAACAGCCTCTAATGTATTTGCTTCTACCATCATTCCAGGCAGCGCATTCCAGGCATCGACCATGCTCTGAGTAAAAAAACTTACCCCTCACATTTCCTTTGAACCTACCCCCTCTCACCTTCAATGCATGCCCTCTGGTGTTAGACACGTCTGCCCTGGGAAACAGATGCACCCTGTCTACTCTATCTATGACTCTCATAATCTTATGAACCTCGATCAGATCTCCCCTCAGACTCCACCACTCCAAAGAAAACAACCCAAGGTTTTGAACCTCACATGGAGAGATCAGAAGTGGAGAGAGTGAGCAGTTTAAAGTTCCTGGGTGTCAAAATCTCTGAGGATCTAACCCGGTCCCAACATATCGATGTAGTTATAAAGAATACAAGATAGCAGGTATACTTCATTAGGAGTTTGAAGAGATTTGGTATGTCAACAAATGCACTCAAAATCTGCTATAGATGTACTGTGGAGAGCATTCTAACAGGCTGCATCACTGTCTGGTATGGGGGAGCTACTGCACAGGACCGAAAGAAGCTGCAGAGGGTTATAAATCTAGTCAGCTCTGTCTTGGACACTAACCTACAAAGTACCCAGGACATCTTCAAGGAACAGTGTCTCAGAAAGGCAGCGTCCATTATTGAGGTCCTCCAGCACCAGGCCATGCTCTTTTCTCACTGTTACTATCAGGTAGGAGGTACATAAGCCTGAAGGCACACGCTCGGCAATTCAGGAACAGCTTCTTCCTCTCTGCTATCCAATTCCTAAATGGACATTGAATCCTTGGATACTACCTCACTTTTTTTTTAATATACAGCATAACTTTTTTTTTGTGTTTTTAATCTCTTCAATATACGTATACTGTAATTGATTTACTTATTTATTATTATTTTTTATTTGTTTTTTTCTTCTATATTATGCATTGCATTGAAAGGCTGCTGCTAAGTTAATGAATCTCTCGTCACATGCCAGTGATAATAAACCTGATTCTGATTCTGATTCTGATAGCACATGCCTCTAAACCAGGCAGCATCCTGGTAAACCTTTTCTGCATCCTCTCCAAAGCCACAACATTGTTTCCCATGGTGGGGTGACCAGAATTGTATACAATACTCCAGATGTGGCCTCACCAGAGTTTTATAAAGCTGCAACATTAGCTCTTGACTTTTGAACTCAATGCCTCAACTAATAAAAGCAAGCATTCCATAAGTCTTCTTAAACGTCCTATCGATCTGTGTAGCCACTTTCAAGGACCAATGAAAAACATAGAAACATAGAAAACCTGCAACACAATACAGGCCCTGCGGCCCACAAAGTTGTGCCGAACATGTCTCTACCTTAGAAATTACTAGGGTTACACATAGCCCTCTATTTTTCTAAGCTCCATGTACCTATTCAAAAGTCTCTTAAAAGACCCTATCGTATCTGCCTCCACCACCGTTGCCGGCAGCCCATTCCAAGCACTCACCACTCTCTGTGTGAAAAACCTACCCCTGACATCTCCTCTGTACCTACTCCTAAGCACCTTAAACCTGTGCCCTCTTGTGGCAGCCATTTCAGCCCTGACTATCCAAACGATCAATGCCTCTCATCATCTTATACACCTCTATCAGGTCACATCTCATCCTCCGTTGCTCCAAGGAGAAAAGGCCGAGTTCACTCAACCTGTTTTCATAAGACATGCTCCCCAATCCAGGCAACATCCTTGTAAATCTCCTCTGCATCCTTTCTATGGTTTCCACATCCTTCCTGTAATGAGGCGACCAGAACTGAGCACAGTAATCCAAGTGAGGTCTGACCAGGGTCCTATATAGCTGCAACATTACCTCTCGGCTCCTAAATTCAAATCCATGATTGATGAAGGCCAATACACCGTATGCCTTCTTAACCACAGAGTCAACCTGCGCAGCTGCTTTGAGCATCCTATGGACTTGGACCCCAACATCCCTCTGATCTTCCACACTGCCAGGAGTCTTACCATTAATACTATATTCTGCCATCATATTTGACCTACCAAAATGAACCACTTCACTTATCTGGATTGAACTCCATCTGCCACTTCTCAGCCCAGTTTTGCATCCTATCTGTGTCCCGTAGTAACCTCTGACAGCCCTCCACACTATCCACAACACTCCCAACCTTTGTGTCATCAGCAAACTTACTAACCCATCCCTCCACTTCCTCATCCAGGTCATTCATAAAAATCACAAAGAGTAAGGGTCCCAGAACAGATCCCTGAGGCACTCCACTGGTGACCACCCTCCATGCAGAATATGACCCATCTACAACCACTTTTTGCCTTCTGTGGGCAAGCCAGTTCTGGATCCACAAATCAATGTCCCCTTGGATCCCATGCCTCCTTACTTTCTCAATAAGCCTGCCATGGGGTACCTTATCAAATGCCTTGCTGAAATCCATATATACTACATCTACTCACAAAATAATCTGCAAATTATTCAATCAGGCTCATAAGGCACAACCTGCCCTTGACAAAGCCATGCTGACTATTCCTAATCATATTATACCTCTCCAAATGTTCATAAATCCTGCCTCTCAGGATCTTCTCCATCAACTTACAAACCACTGAGGTAAGACTCACTGGTCTTTAATTTCCTGGGCTATCCCTACTCCCTTTCTTGAATAAGAGAACAACATCCCGAACCCTCCAATTTTCCAGAACCTCTCCCGTCCCCATCGATGATGCAAAGACCATCGCCAGAGGCTCAGCAATCTCCTCCCTCACCTCCCACAGTAGCCTGGGGTACATCTCATCTGGTCCCGGCAACTTATCCAACTTGATGTTTTCCAAAAGCTCCAGCACATCCTCTTTCTTAATATCTACCTGCTCAAGCTTTTCAGTCACTGCAAGTCATCACTACAATCACCAAGATCCTTTTCCATAGTGAATACTGAAGTAAAGTATTCATTAAGTACCTCTGCTATTTCCTCTGGTTCCATACACACTTTCCCACTGTCACACTTGATAGGTCCTATTCTTCCTAATGAATCCTAATGAACTTGGATCCCGAAATCTCTCTGCTCAGCAGCACTGTTAAGGATCTTGCTCTTAAAAATGCACCGTCTCCTTGTACTTGCCGTACCATGGTGCAACACATTTATCTGGGTTAAGCTCCATCTGCCATTTCTCTGCCCATATCTGCAACTGATCTATATTGTGCTACATTCTTTGCCAGTCTTCTACATTATCCAGGTCTCCACCAATCTAGGTATCATCCGCAAACTTACCAACCCACCCACCTACATTTTCATCCAGGTCATTTATATATGTGACCCTCAGGCTCAGCCGGCACTGTTCGTCTCGGGGAAGACAACTTCTGGCCCCACCAAATTGAGAAATCTCGTTTGTGTGGATGCTGCGTGATGTGTTGCCCGGTTACAAATCTGCACCACAAAATATCAGGCAGTACGCCATATGCAATTAACTGATCGAACTTTATAAATCTTAATCTGAATATAGGGTTAGTAAAGAAAATAAAACAAAAAAGGGCCCATATTAAGAGAAAAGTCAAAAGTGAACGTTGGAGCTCACAAATATGGCCATTCATCAACCATCGACCTCCTCTGAGCATCGCCAACCTTCGGACCCTCGCTCCCAGTCCACTCCGTCCGATGGTCTTTAAGCTCTCTCCGCACGCGTCTTCCTTCTTCTCCTCTCGCCAACCAAAGACTGCAAAAATCTCTCTTCCAGACTCACAAGGAAGAACAACAGCATTCCAAACTCTGTTATCTCGAGTCATAACCCAAACATTACTGCTACAGAGAAACCATTACATTATCAGTAAAACCTTACAGCATGTTACACAGCAGTGAAACCTTATAGCAAGTTACATATACATCACAAACAGCAGAAGTCCCAGCAGAGATCGCTGTGGAAGACCACTAATTACAGACCTCCAGCTTGAAAGTCACTTTAACCACAACCCTCTGTCTTCTATACACAAGCCAGTTCTGAAACAGCCAATTCACCATAACCCTTTTCAGAACTTATGGCAGTATCAAAAATTATTTTACAAAGAATTCCAATTGGGTTTTGTTTCAAAGATGTGTGGAATTATCATACCAGAAAACTTAGTTTCCATAATTTTTGTCTATTGCCACAGAAAAACTGAGGACCACCAAACTTATGCCCCAGTACCAAAGCAGATTTATTCACTCTTCAGATATTTCACTTTAATCTGTAAATGCAAGTTCACTTGGGCTTTTAAACCATATCCTGAATTGGTTTTGTGGATTTTCTACAGTACTGAAAGTCTACACATCAAACCAGTAATGAAATGAGGTGTGGATTTCAGGATTATTTGATTTCATAAGGTTTTCAAGTATTTTTCTATGTTTTTTTATTCACTAATTTTGGATCCGAACAATTTTTTTCAGAATATTCTGAACTCTTCAAAAGACTGTTGAGAAGTAATAGGAACCCATGCTTGTGACCCATGATTTTACATCAATTAATATACTGAATTCTCCATTTGTACCCTGAAGGCACATAACTGTCTGACTGGAACAATAAGTCATAAAATCACTGAACAGAGAAAAAAGATTTTTTCCCTGAATGATAGTCACTAGAAAGTATGGGAACAGTAGTTGATGAGATAAATATGAACATAAGAAAATACGAGCAGGAGTAAGTCACTTGTTCGCTCAGGTCTGCCCCGCCATCCAACATGATCATTACTATATATTGTATCTATTGAGCAAAAAATTTCAAAGATTCACTACCCTCTAAAAAGAAGTTTCTGTGCATCTCAGTTTCAATTCATCTTTAAGTCCCCTTATTGTGTAGCTATGTCAACTTGTTTGTGACTCTCCCATTAGTGGAAATATCTCAACATCTACCCTGGATTTTATATGTTTGAATAAGGTCATCATTTTACTAAACTCCAAGAATACCAACATGCAGTGCCTAGCATTTCATCACAGAACTACTGCTTCATCTCAGAAATTAACCTGTGGAACCTCCTTTGCACAGCCTCCAATGCTACTATATCCTTATTTAGGCAAGGGGACTAAAACTGTGCACAATATTCCAGGTGTGGCCTCAACAATACCCTCTACAAATGTACCAAAACCCTATGATTCACAAATTCCAACCTCTTTGCAATAAAGGCCAACAAGCACAATGTTTGCCTTCTGAGCTACTTATTGAACCTGGTGAAAAGCTTTTTTGTGATCCATGCACTAGAACAACTTAATTCCTTTCAATTTCACTCATTTGCAGCCATTCCCCTCTGCAACAAGTATAGCTCTTTGGATATGCTGGGTGGTTGCCCCATTAGGGTACAGAAGCAGTGGCTCTGACACTCAGCAAGGATGGGTAAAGTCAAGCAGAGTGGTAGTGATAGTCGACTCGATAGTTAGGAGGACAGACAGGAAATACTGTGGCCATGAAAGAGAAGTTAGAATGGTGTGTTGCCTCCCAGGATTTCCCAGAGCGACTGCAGAAGATTCTCAAGAGAGAGGGTGAACAACCAGAGGTCAACAGTGACATAGGCAGAAAGGGGGAAGAGATCTTGCGCAGGGAGGACGGGGAGCAAGGAAAAAGCTGAAAAGAACACAGGACCTCTAAGGTAGTAAACTCTGGATCACTCCTAGTGCCACGTTCTAGTCAGGGCAGGAAAAGGACGATGGTACAGCTGAACGAGTGGCTGAGGGAGTGGTGCAAGGGGCAGGGCTTCAGATTTTTGAATCATTGGGATCTCTTCTGGGGAAGGTATGATCTGCGCAAAGAGGATGGTTTACACCTGAACCCTAAGGGGACCGATATCCTTGCAGGTAGGTTTGCTAAAGCTGTTGGGGAGAGTTTAAACTAAGTTGGCAGGGGGAGGAGAACCAGAGTGATAGGGCTGAGGATGGGGCTGTTGGTAAACAAATCAAAGCAGTGTATAATGAGACTGTGAGGATGAACAGGCAGATGATAGATCAAAATTGCAGTCAGTGGGATGAATTTAAGTGTTACATGGGGGGAAAAATGAAAAAGGTGACACACAGGACTGAAGGTGTTATATTTGATTGCACGCAGTATAAGAGATAAGGCAGATGAACTATAGCGCAGTAAGGGTTTGGTAGGTATGATGTTATCGGCATCACTGAGACATGGCTGAAAGAAGTTCATTGTTGGGAGCCCAACATCAAAGGATAGAGCTTGTGTTGAAAGGATGGGAAGGTAGGCAGAGGGTTGGATGGCTCTGTCGGTAAAAAATGAAATCAAATCCTTAAAAAGAGGTGATATGAGATCAGAAGATGCAGAGTCCTGGTGGGTAAAGTTAAGAAACTGCAAGGGTAAAAAGACCCTGATGGGAGCTATATACAGACATTCAACCTGTAGTCAGGATTTGGGCCACAAATTACAATGGGAAATAGAAAAAGCATGTAATAAAGACAATGCTACGATGGCCATGGGGGATTTCAATATGCAAGTAGATTGGGAAATTCAGGTTGGTGTTGGATGCCAAGAGAGGAAATTTGTAGAATGCCTATGAGATGGCATTTTAGAGCAGTTTGTGGTTGAGCCCACTAGGGAAAAGGCAATAATGGATTGGGTGTTGTGCAACGAACCAGATTTGATTAGGGAGCTTAAGGTAAAGGAACCCTTGGGAGGCAGAGATCTTAATATGATAAAATTCACTCTGTAGTTTGAGAGGAAGAATATAAAGTCAGATGTATCAGTATTATAGTGATACCCCGTTCTCATGTCTTATCTGCATAACCTTTCACACCCTCACTAATCAAGAACCTATCAACCTCTGCCTTAAATGCACCCCATGATTTGGCATTCACGTCTGCCTGTGGTAATGAATTCCATGGATTCATGACCCTCTGGCTAATGAAATTCCTCTTCATCTCTGTTCTAAATGGACATTCCATTTTTTGAGGCTGTGTCCGCTGGTCCTAGACTCCCCAAATAAAGGAAACATCCTCTTAACATCCACTCTATTTAGGCCTTTCAACATTTGATAGATTTCAATGAGATACTCCCTCATTCTTCTAAATTCCAGAGAGCACAGGTTCAAAGCCTTCAATCGCTGCTCAAATGATAACCATTTAATTCCTGTAATAACATGGGCTCATAGCTTCTTAAGCATCCTCATGTGTGGCGCTTTGTCAAAGGCCTTCAGAAAATCCAAGTACATAACATCCACAGATTCTTCTTTGTCTATCCTGCTTGTTATTTCTTCAAAGAATTCCAACAGATTTGTCAGACAAGATTTTCCTTTCAGGAAACTATGCTGACTTTGGCCTATTTTATCATGTGCTTCCAAGTACTCTGAATCCACATCCATAACAATTGATCAACATCTTCCCAACCACTGTGATCAGGCTAACTGGCCTATAATTTCCTTTCTTCTGCCTTGCTCCCTTCTTCAAGAGTGGGGTGACATTTGCAATTTTCCATTCCTCCAGAACCATGCCAGAATCTATTGATTCTTGAAAGATCATTACTAATCATTTCAGCTACCTCTTTCAGAACCCTAGGATGTATTCCATCAGGTCCAGCGGACTTATTTATCCGAAATAACTTTTTTTTAACATTTTTGATATTATTGGCTACCTTACCTTCATATTTCATCTTTTCCCCCCTTATGCTTTTTTTTAATTGCCTTCTGTTGATTTCTTAAAATTTTCCAATCCTCTAACTTCCCACTAATTTTTGCTATATTATATACCTTCTCTTTTGCTTTTATTTTGGCTTTGACTTCCCTTGTCAGCCACGGTTACATCTTTCTGCATTTAGAATACTTCCTCCTTTGGGATGTATCTATCCTGCTCCTTCTGAATTGCTCCCAGAAACTCCAGCCATTGCTTTTCTGCCATCATCCCTGTCAACTTTAGCCAGCTCCTCTCTCATACCTCTGTAATTCCCTTTACTGATACATCTAACTTTAGCTTCTCCCTCTCAAATTGCAGGGTGATTTCTATCATATTATGATCACTGCTTCCTAACAGTTCCTTTACCTTAAGCTTCCTCATCATATCAGGTTAATTACTCAACACCCAATCCAGAATTGCTGATTCCCTAGTTGGCTCAACCACAAGCTGCTCCAAAGAGCCATCTTGAAAGCATTTCACAAATTCTGTCTCTTGGGATCCAGCATCAACTTGATTTTCCCAATGTATCTATATTCCAATCCCCCATGACTAATGTAACATTGTTTTTTTGATAGTCTTTTTCCTCCTAAAGTTGACAGGGATGATGGCAGAAAAGCAATGGCTGAAGTTTCTGGGAGCAATACAAAAGGTGCAAGATAGATATGTCCCAAAGGAGGAGCATATACTACTGTAATTTGTAGACCACATCCTGGCTACTGTCTGGAGGCCTCTAAAAACTCCCATCAGGGTTTTCTTACCCTTGCAGTTTCTTAACTCTACCCACAGGGATTCTACATTTTCCAATCCTATGTCACCTCTTTCTAAAGATTTGATTTCATTTTTCACCTGCAAAGCAACTCCTCCTCCTCTGCCTACCTGCCTGTCCTTTGAATAGATTGTGTGTCCTTGGATATTAAGCTCCCAACTACAATCGCCTTTCAGCCATGTCTCCATGATACTCACAATGTCACACCTGCCAATCGCTAACTGTGCTACAAGATCATCTACATTATTTCTTATACTATGTGCATTTAAATATACCACCTTCAGTCCTGTATGTCACTCTTTCCAATTTTGTCCCCCTTTTACACTGCAACCCATCCCACAGAATGAAATTTTTCTGTATCATATCTCTGCCTGTCCTTCCTGACAGTCTCATTCTACCAACAATCCTATCCTCAGCCCTATCACTCTGGTTCCCATCCCACTACCAAATTAATTTACATCCTCCCCAACAGCTCTGGCAAATCTGCCTGCAAGGATATTGCACCACACTGACTGGCAATCTCTATCTGATAAAGGATCACAAGAATGCCACTAACTGCAGATTACTATCCAATTCACATGCCATCCTCACTTGGAAATATACTGCCATTCCCTCATTGTTGCTGGGATGAAAACCTGGAACTGTCTCAACTGCACTGTGGAAATTCTTTCACAGAAAATTTCAGCAGTTGAAGGAAGGATGGACAAGAACTGTCAACCTTGCCAGCAGTGATCTACAGATCAAATGATGAATAAGGAAGAGAAAAAATACATAATTGTATATACATATACATGCAGAGATACTATGAGGGGAAGCAATAACAGAAGGCAGCATAAATATTACAAGGAAAGTACAATGCAGGCAAACAATAAGGTGCAAGTCCATAATAAGGTGGATTGTGAGGTCAAGAGTCCATCTTAACATACTTTCTTGTTAAAACTCTTCTTGAAAGTGAATGCATTGTCGATGGGAAACTTTCATCATTGTAGGCTGATAATTGCTGGTTCTACGATGCATCAAAACGTGTGGGCTGTATGTGAAAAAATTCATGAAGGTTTTATTTCCTGAGAGTAATTATACTAATCAGTAATTAGAAACTACAAAGGAGGGGTAAAGGAAGTCATGTGACCCATCTTTTTGAATACCAACATTTTCTGGGTTATGCATTCCTGAGAACTGTCCATAAAACAATTTTATTCTATTACTCAGAAGTAAACAGTTTCAATTATGGCTGATTAACATTTATTAATGTTTTCCCCTGTGTAATTATAATAACACAGAATCAGAATGTCCTGTACCTAATGGCTAGTTTTGCTCGCCTTTGAGTATAAATGGATGTTACATTGTTTAGTAAAGTATTTTACAAGTACAATACAAAATTTGCCTTGTCAGTTTCCAAAACAAATCCCTTCATTAGTCTCACACTATGAACTGCAGCTGCATTCTTAAAGACAATGTATTGAAATCTCCTCTCTGTAACTGGATCTTGGATGCCTTGATGGGAAGATCCCAATCAGTCCAAGTTGACAGAAACATCTCAAGCACCATCTCACTGAGTACTGGTGCCACCCAGGGCTGTGCACTGCCAGATCCAGCTCAAACTGCATCATCATATTTGCAACAGTGGTTGGCCTCATCAGCAACTATGCTGACTCAGCATACAGAACTTGTCAAGTGGTGTGAGAAAAGCTAGCTGAATCTCAACATGGACAGGATAAAAGAGATGATTGTGGACATCATGAAGGCACAGGTCATCCACTCTCTATTGCACATCAATGACTCTGCCTTGGAAAGAGTGAAGAACACGAAGTTCCTTGGTGTGCACACAACGGTTGATCTAATCGGGACACACAACACCTCCTCATTAGTAAAGAAGGCAAAGAAGTGTCTACACTTTGAGAAGATGGAGGCATTCAAGGATCCCCACCCCCATTCTAAAAACTTTCTACAGGAACACGATTGAGAGTGTCCTGTCTGGCTGCATCATTGTGTGATACAGAAGCTGCAAGGCATCAGACTGTAAGACCCTACAGAGGATTGTAAAGTCCACTGAGAGGATCTATTTGTGCCATTTACTGGGAGCGTATTCAAAGGGCAAGGAGCATTGTTGAGGACCCCTATTACCCATACCAGAATTTCTTTAACCCACTACTGTCAGGAAAGAGATACAGGAGCGCAAGGACCAGGACTGTCAGACTGGGTAACATCTTCTTTCCCCACGCTAAGACTAATTAACAACCTGCCACCAGGTTACCAAGGTCTCATCACCAGGACAGCGAGCTGTTTATTGTACTGTTTACCTGTACTGCACAAGAATTTTGAATTATATTTTATGAACTTACTGGTGGTTTTATGTTATGATTTTATTTTATGCATAGTATGTGATATACGTATTAAGTGTGCACTCTTTGTGTTTCAGAGGAATGTTGTTTAATTTGGTTGCATATATGTACAGTCAGATGACAATAATCTTCAACTTGAACTTGATTACTTTAGGGAGATCGCAAGTAATCAGTGTTTTGGAAGACTAATTCTCTTTTGAATCAGCTAGCCCATTCCATAATTCCTGAATTATGTTTGCATTTCTGTAACTAACATCCCAGTGCTGAAAAATGTGGGACTTTGGATAAAGTCAAATTTCCAAAAGTGAAGTCTTCCACAACCCAAGGAACCCCTGTAATATACAATATTAATCATGAAATTGTGCAATGAACCATAATTGATTAGAGAGCTGAAGGTAAAAGAACCCTTAGGGGCAACTGATCATAATATGATCAAATTCACACTTAAATTTGAGGGGAAGCTAAATTCAAATTTATCAGTATGGAGTAAAGGGAATTACAGAGGCAGGAGAAAGGAATTGATTGGAAAAGAACACTGGCAAGGATGGTGGCAGAGCATTACCAGCTGGAATTTTTGGAAACAATTCAGTAGGCACAGGATGTTTACATCCCAAAGAGAAAGAAGCATTCTCAAGGAAAGATGACACAACCATGGCTAACAAGAGAAGTCAAAGCCAACATAAAAGCCAAAGGGAGGGCATATAATAGAGCAAAGATTAGTGGGAAATTAGAGGATTGGGAAGCTTTCGAAAACCAACAGAAGGTAATTCATAGTCATAGTCATACTTTATTGATCCCGGGGGAAATTGGTTTTCATTACAGTTGCACCATAAATAATAAATAGTAATAGAAATAGTAATAGTAATACTACTATTAGTAAATAGTAAATAGTAATAGTAATAGAAATAATAAATAGTAATAGAATAGTAATAGAAAATAGTAATAAATAGTTAAATAGTAATATGTAAATTATGCCAGTAAGTTATGAAATGTCCAGGACCAGCCTATCGGCTCAGGGTGTCTGACCCTCCAAGGGAGGAGTTGTAAAGTTTGATGGCCACAGGCAAGAATGACTTCCTATGATGCTCTGTGTTGCATCTCAGTGGAATGAGTCTCTGGCTGAATGTACTCCTGTGCCCACCCAGTACATTATGTAGTGGATGGGAGACATTGACCAAGATGGCATGCAACTTAGACAGCATCCTCTTTTCAGACACCACCGTGAGAGAGTTCAGTTCCATTCCCACAACATCACTGGCCTTACGAATGAGTTTGTTGATTCTGTTGGTGTCTGCTACCCCCAGCACACAACAGCAAACATGATAGCACTGGCCACCACAGACTCGTAGAGTTAAAAAGTTATTAAAAAGGTAAAGATGGATTACTGAAGAAAGCTAGCCAATAATATCAAAGAGGGTACCAAAAGTTTCTTCGGATACATTAAGTATAAAAGAGAGGCGAGAGTGGATTTTGGACCACTGGAAAATTATGCTGGAGAGGACTAATGTAGGACAATGAAATAGTGGATGAACTAAATAAGTATTTTGCATCAGTTTTCACTGTGAAAGACACTAGCAGTATGGTGGAAGTTCCAGGTGCTGGGGCATGAACTGTACCATAACTACAGAGAAGGTTCTTGGGAAAATGAAAGATCTGAAGGTAGATGCCAACTGGACCAGATGGTGTACACACCAGGGTTCTGAAAGAAGTGGCTAAGGAGATCATGGAGGCATTACTCATGATCTTTCAAGAATCACTACTTTCTGGAATGGTTCCAGAAGACAGGAAAATTACAAATGTCACTCCACTCTTCAAAAAGAGAGAGAGGCAGAAGAAAGGAAACAATGGGCCAGTTAGTCTGACCTCAGTGGTTGGGAAGATATTGTAGTCCATTATTACGAATGAGGTCTCAGGGTACTTGGAGGCATATGATAAAATAAGCCGTAGTAAGCATGCTTTCCTCAAAGGAAAACCTCGACTAACAGATCTGTTGGAGAAATAACAAGCAGGGTAGACAAGGGAGAATTGGTCGATGTTATGTACTTGGATTTTCAGAAGGCCTTTGACAAGGTCTCACACATGGGCCTGCTTAACAAGCTACGAGCCCATGGTATTACAGGAAAGATTCTAATGTGGGTAAAGCAGTGGCTGATAGGCAGAAGGCAAAGGATGGGAATAAAGGGAACCTTTTCTGACTAGCTGCCGGTGACTAGTAGTGTTCCACAGGGATCTGTGTTGGGACCAATACTTTTTATGTTATATGTCAATGATTTGGATGGTGGAATTGATGTCTTTGTTGCAAAGTTTGCAGACAATATGAAAATAGGTGGATGGGCAGGTAGTTTTGAGGAATTAGAGAGGCTACAGAAGGACTTAGACAAATTAGGAGAATGGGCAAAGAAATGGCAGATGGAATACAGTGTAGGGAAGGGTAAGGACATGCACTTTGGTAGAAAAAATTAAAAGGTTAACTATTTTCTAAATGGAGATAAAATACAAAAATCTGAGATGCAAAGGGACTTGGGAGTCCTTGTGCAGAATTTCCTAAAGGTTAATTTGCAGGTTGAGTCTGTGGTGAGGAAGACAAATGCAATGTTAGCATTCATTTCAAGAGGACTAGAATATAAAAGCAAGGATGTAATGTTGAAACTTTATAAAGCATTGGTGAGGATTCACTTGGAGTATTGTGAGCAGGTTTTGGCCGCTTAGCTTAGAAAGGATGTGCTAAAATTTGAGAGGGTTTAAAGGAGGTTCACGAAAATGATTCCAGGATTGAATGGATTGTCACATGAAGAGACTATGATGGCTCTGGGCCTGTATTCACTGGAATTCACAAGAATGAGGGGTGACCTCATTGAAACCTTTCAAATGGTGAAAGACCTTGATAGAGAGAATGTGGAGAAGATGTTTTCTACAGCGGGCAAATCTAAGACCAGAGGACACAAACTAAAAATAGAGGCCATCCTTTCAGAATGGAGAAGAGGAGGAATTTCTTTAGCCAGTGTGTGGTGAATCTGTGGAATTCATTGACACAGGCAGTTGTGAAAGCAACATCTTTATATACATAAAAGTTGCTGCTGAACGCAGCAGGCCAGGCAGCATCTCTAGGAAGAGGTGCAGTTGACGTTTCAGGCCAAGACCCTTCTCAGGACTAACTGAAGGAAGAGTGAGTAAGGGATTTGAAAGTTGGAGGGGGAGGGGGAGATCCAAAATGATAAGAGAAGACAGGAGGGGGAGGGATGGAGCCAAGAGCTGGACAGGTGATAGGCAAAAGGGATACGAGAGGATCATGGGACAGGAGGTCCGGGAAGAAAGACAAGGGGGGGGGGACCCAGAGGATGGGCAAGGGGTATATTCAGAGGGACAGAGGGAGAAAACGGAGAGTGAGAGAAAGAATGTGTGTATAAAAATAAGTAACAGATGGGGTACGAGGGGGAGGTGGGGCATTAGCGGAAGTTAGAGAAGTCGATGTTCATGCCATCAGGTTGGAGGCTACCCAGACGGCATATAAGGTGTTGCTCCTCCAACCTGAGTGTGGCTTCATCTTTACAGTACCAGACGCAGTATATCACCCCAGCCGACTCACAGGTGAAGTTTTGCCTCACCTGGAAGGACTGTTTGGGGCCCTGAATGGTGGTAAGGGAGGAAGTGTAAGGGCATGTGTAGCACTTGTTCCACTTACACGGATAAGTGCTCCCGATGTGGCCTTTTATATATTGGCGAGACCCGACGCAGACTGGGAGACCGCTTTGCTGAACATCTACGCTCTGTCCGCCAGAGAAAGCAGGATCTCCCAGTGGCCACACATTTTAATTCCACATCCCATTCCCATTCTGACATGTCTATCCACGGCCTCCTCTACTGTAAAGATGAAGCCACACTCAGGTTGGAGGAACAACACCTTATATTCCGTTTGGGTAGCCTCCAACCTGATGGCATGAACATTGACTTCTCTAACTTCCGCTAATGCCCCACCTCCCCCTCGTACCCCATCTGTTACTTATTTTTATACACACATTCTTTCTCTCACTCTCCTTTTTCTCCCTCTGAATATACCCCTTGCCCATCCTCTGGGTCCCCTCCCCCTCCTTGTCTTTCTTCCCGGACCTCCTGTCCCATGATCCTCTCTTATCCCTTTTGCCTATCACCTGTCCAGCTCTTGGCTCCATCCCTCCCCCTCCTGTCTTCTCCTATCATTTTGGATCTCCCCCTCCCCCTCCAACTTTCAAATCCCTTACTCACTCTTCCTTCAGTTAGTCCTGACGAAGGGTCTCGGCCTGAAATGTCGACTGCACCTCTTCCTAGAGATGCTGCCTGGCCTGCTGCATTCACCAGCTACTTTTATGTGTGTTGCTTGAATTTCCAGCATCTGCAGAATTCCTGTTGTTTGTCTTTATATACATTTCAGGCAGAGGTCGACAGATTCTTGATTGGTCATGGTATAATGGGATACAGGAAAAGGAAGGAGATTGGTCTGAGAGGAAAATTGGATCAGCAATGATGAAATGGTGGAACAGACTTGATGGGCCAAATAGCTTAATTATGCTCCTGTATCTTTTTGTCTTATGGTCTAAAGTTTCAAATTGCCCTTTGGTAGTACAACAAACTTAAATAAATATTATTTTGATATTATTTCTTTTTAATTGCTGTTGCATGTTTTTATTTATTGTCTTAGTATTGTAGGCACGTTGCTTAGAAATTAACCTGGGTTGATCATACTAAATTAACTATAAGGCAGTAGTACTACTTCAAAAGAACACAGGGCTACCACATTATATCCAGTTATTGCGACCACCCAGAGTGAAGTTAAAAGCAATTGTTTACCAGTCAGTTTTGGGAAGAATGCAGAAACCTTAGGAGCAAATCCAGTCTGAAGCTTCAGCAAGTGAGCAAATCTCAGCCAATGCACTTCCAACACTACCGGAGGTTCCCCAGGTAACTTGCAGAAAGTTTGTAAGAGGACCAAGATAGCAATGCTGAAAGAACACAGCTTGTCAAGAAGCATCTTTAGAAGGAGAAACACTTAACTTTCTGGGTCAGGAACCCTTCCGTAGAACTCTTATTCCAGTTTGGCCCAGGGAATTGAAAACTATCAAAATAGCAAAAGGCATGCGAATTGTCACAGAGATAAGTAGGAAGGGACTAGATCATGGGGGCAGGATCAGTTACAAGAACTAGGAAGTCCCAAATCTCTTAAAAGACTGGTACCACTAGTATACTGATTGACTCCTACAGTGGGCATCATGAGAGGACACTCATGTCCTGCAGTTTCACAGAAAGTAAACCAGGGAAGATTCAGGCATAAAAGGAAGACACTGCTTAGTGGAGCGGTCATTGACAGAGTGCTCTGAATCAGAGCAGTAGGGCTTTGGCTCATTCTGGCTTTGGTGAGGTAAGTGGGTAAATGGACCTCATTTTTTCCTTGCATTTTTTGAGGAATAGAGAGCATGTCTGTAGGGTTAGTACTTTGCTCTGGGTGTCAGATGTTGGAGTCCTGGGAATCTTTCAGTCTCCCAGATGGCCACAACTGTGCCAGATGCACCGAGATGCAGCTCCTGAGAGACTGTGTTAGGGATCTGGAGCTGCAGCTTGATGACCTAGTGCTTATTAGGGAAAGTGAGCAGGAGATAGATATGAGCTACAGGGGGTTAATCACCCTGAGGCTGCAGGAGTTAGGTAAATGAGTGACTGTCAGGGAAGGGAAGAGCTCAGATAGTAGAGAGAACCCCTGGTGGCCATTCCCCTAGTAATCGTTATCCTGTTTTGGATGCTGTTGGGGGGGGGGGGGGTGACCTAACAGAGGACAACCACAGCGATCGGGTCTCTGGCACCGAGCCTGGTTCCATGGTGCAGAAGGGAGAGAAGAAGATGAGGAATGCAGTAGTCATAGGGGATTCCATAGTGAAGGGAACAGACAGGAGGTTCTGTCAGCCTGGTAGAGATACCTGCATGGTGTGTTGCTTCCCAGGTACCAGGGTACGGGATGTCTCGGATTGGGTGCAGAGTATTCTGAAGGGAGAGGGTGAACAGCCAGAAGTCTTGGTACACGTTGGTACCAATTACATAGGTAGAAAAAGGGAGGAGGTCCTGAAAAGAGAATTCAGGGAGTTGGGTAGGAAGCCGAAAAAAAGTAGTAATCTCAGGATTGCTGCCTGTGCCACGTGCTAACGAGTGCAAGAATAGCATGATCAGGCATATTAATGTGTGGCTGAGAGACTGATGTAGGGGACAGGGTTTCAGGTTCCTGGATCATTGGGGCCTCTCCTGGGGGAGGTACGACCTGTAGAAAAAGGACAGGTTACACTTGAACCCAAAGGGGTCCAATATCCTAGTGGGCACATCTAATAGAGCTGTTCGGGAGGGTTTAAACTGATTTGGCAGGGTTTGGGAACCGGAGTGATAGGGCTGAGGAAGGGGGAAACAGAAATAAATCAAAGATAACGTGCAGCAGAGATGATAGGAAGGACAGGCAGGAAATGAGGCAAAATCACAGCCAGTGGGATGATTTACAACAGAAAACAACAAATTGTGGACTGAGAGTGTTATATTTGAATGCATGCAGCATAAGAAATAAAATGGACGCTCTTGAAGTTCAGCTACAGATTGGCAAGTATGACATTCTGGCCATCTCTGAGACTTGGCTAAAGGATGGCTGCCACTGGGAGCTGAATATCCAAGGATATACGGTGTATCAGAAAGATAGGTTAAAGCAACACTCACAACACGCTGGAGGAACTCAGCAGGTCAGGCAGCATCCGTGGAAAAGATCGGTCGACATTTCGAGCCAGAACCCTTCATCAGGACTGCAGAGGGAAGGGACGGATGTCCTATAAAGAAGGTGGGGGAAGGGTGGGAAGGAGAAGGCTGGAAGGTTCCAGGTGAAAAACCAGTAAGGGGAAAGATAAAGGGGTGGGGGAGGAGAAGCAGGGAGGGGATAGGCAGGAAAGGTGAAGAAGGAAAAGGGAAAGTACAATGGGTAGTAGAAGGAGGCGGAACCATGAGGGAGGTAGTAGGCAGCTGGGGGAGGGGGCAGAGTGAAATAGGGATAGGGGAAGGGAGGGGGAGGGAATTACCGGAAGTTGGAGAATTCTATGTTCATACCAAGGGGCTGGAGACTACCTAGATGGTATATGAGGTGTTGCTCCTCCAACCTGAGTTTTGCCTCATCATGGCAGTAGAGGAGGCCATATATGGACATATCCGAATGGGAATGTGAAGCAGAGTTGAAGTGGGTGGCAACCGGGAGATCCTGTCTGTTGTGGCAGACGGAGTGGAGGTGCTTGATGAAGCGGTCCCCCAATCTGCGTCAGGTTTCACCGATGTAGAGGGGGCCGCACCAGGAACACCGGATATGTTTAGTAGGCAGAGGGGTGGTGTGGCCCTGTGTATAAGAAATAATATTAATTCATTAGAATGGGATGACATAGGATAGGAAGGTGTAAAGACTCTATGGGTTGAGTTAGGAAATGACAAGCGTAAAATGACCCTAATGGCAGTTGTGCTGGATTGGGTGTTGTGCAATGATCCAGAGGTGATAAGAGAGCTTATGGTTAAGGAACCCTTAGGGAACAGTGATCACAGTATCATCGAGTTCACTTTGAAATCTGAGAAGGAGAAACAAAATTCCAATGTGTTGGTGTTTCAGCGGAACAAAAGAAATTACAATAGCATGAGCGGGGAACTGGCCAAGGCTGACTGGAAAGAGACACTAGCAGGAAGGACAACAGAACAACAATGGCTGGAGTTTCTGCAAAAAATGAGGGGAGTGCAAGACAGATATATTCCAGATAAGAAGAAATTTTCGAATGGAAGGAGGACACTACCGTGGCTGATAAGTGAAGTCAGAACCAAAGTAAAAGCAAAAGAGAGGACATGCAAGGAAGTCAAATCTAGTGGGAAGATAGAGGATTGGGAAGCTTTTAAAGACTTGCAGAAGGAAACTAAGGTCGTCAGGAAGGAAAAGATGAATTATGAAAGGAAGCTGGCAACTAATATCAAAGAAGATACTAAAAGCTTTTTTAAGTATATAAAGGGTAAAAGAGAGTTGAGGGTAGATATAGGACCAATAGAAAATGATGCTGGAGATATTGTAATGAGAGACACAGAGATGGCAGAGGAACAGAATGTGCATTTTGTATCAGTCTTCACAGTAGAAGATATCTGTACTATACTGGACATTCAAGAGTGTCAGGGAAGTGAAGCAGTGAAAATTACAACTGAGAAGGTGCTCAGGAAGCTTGATGGTCTGAGGGTGGATAGATCTCCTGGACCTGATGGAATGTACCCTTGGGTTCTGAAGGAATTAGTTGGAGAGATTGCAGAGGAATTAACAATGATCTTCCAAGAATTGATAGATTCTGGCATTGTACTGGATGACTGGAAAATTGCAAATGTTACTCCCCTATTTAAGAAGGGTGGGAGGCAGCAGAAAGGAAACCACAGACCTGTTAGCCTGACATCAGTGGTCGGGAAGTTGCTGGAATCGATCGTGAGGGATGAGATTAGGGAGTACCTGGAGGCACATTACAAGATCGGCCAAAGCCAACATGGTTTCCTGTAGGAAAATCCCACAATTTTTTGAGGAAATTACAAGCAGGGTAGACAAAAGAGATGCATTAGATTTGGTGTACTTGGATTTTCAGAAGGCCTTTGACAAGGTACCACACATGAGGCTGCTTAGCAAGATAAGAGCCCATGGAATTATAGGGAAGTTACTAGCATGAGTGGAGCATCGGCTGATTGGCAGAAAACAGAGAATGGGAATAAAGGGATCCTATTCGGGCTGGCTGCTGGTTACCAGTGGAGTTCCACAGGGGTCAGTATTGGGACTGCTGCTTTTTACGATGTATGTCAATGATTTGGACTACGGCATTAATGGATTTATGGCTAAATTTGCCAATGATATAAAGATAGGTGGAATAAAGATATAAAGATAGTTTAGGGGAATGGGCAAAGAAGTGGCAAATTAAATACAATGTTGGAAAGTGTATGGTCATGCACTTTGGGGGAAGAAATAAACGGACAGACTATTATTTAGATGGGGAGAGAATTCAAAATGCATATATGTAAAGGGACTTGGGAGTCCTCGTGCAGGATTCCCTAAAGGTTAACCTCCAGGTTGAGTTGGTGGTGAAGAAGGCAAATGCAATGTTGGCATTCATTTCTAGAAGTATAGAGTATAAGAGCAGGGATGTGGCACTCGTGAGACGAAACTTGGAGTATTGTGTGAAGTTTTGGGTTCCTTATTTTAGAAAGGATATACTGACACTGGACAGGGTTCAGAGAAGATTCGCAAGAATGATTCCAGGAATGAAAAGTTTTCTGTATGAGGAACATCTGGCAGCTCTTGGGCTGTATTCCCTGGAGTTCAGGAGAATGAGGGGGGATCTCATAGAAATATTCCAAATGTTAAAAGGCCTGAACAGATTAGATATGGCAAAGTTATTTCCCATGGTAAGGGAGTCTAGGACAAGAGAGCACAACTTCAGGATTGAAGGACTTCCATTTAGAACAGAGATGCAGAGAAATTACTTTAGTCAGAGGGTGGTAAATTTGTGGAATTTGATGCCACAAGTGGCCATGGAGGCCAAGTCATTGGGTGCATTTAAGGCAGAGATAGATAGGTTTTTGATTTGCTAGGGCATCAAAGGGTACGGGGAGAAGGCAAGGGAGTGGGGATAACTGGAAGAATTGGATCAGCCCATGATTGAATGGCGGAGCAGACTTGATAGGCCAAATGGCCTACTTCTGCTCCTATACCTTATGGTCTTATGATTTATCCTTGTTGAACTGGTTTAGTGCACAGATGAAAGGCTGCTAGGATATGCAGGTTTCAAGTGATTTCTATTCCCCCACCCCCTCTAATTCCATTTAACTTAAATGCATTCAACTGTTTTAAACTATTTCAACATTTCATAATAGTTTTTTTTAATGTTTATGATTGTCAGAGAAATCGATAAAGGTTTAAACACTTTAGCTGTCTTGATAGCTCGTACATTTGGATGTTGCTTAAGTGTCTATTAGTGCACTTCTCTGGGTGCTGCCTGCTAGTTATGCCCGAAAAGTCCTCCATACACACTCTCTCCCTGATCAGATCTTGGTAAACCGACCCTTGGCAATGAGTTACAACTGGTCCACAGAAGTAATTGAGTTCCATTATAAAGTCTTAGGCACTGAAAAATTTACCTGAGGAATGTCACAAACGTTGAGAACAAGCTCCATTAAGTGTAGACAGAAGAGCAACAGAAGGTAACTAAAAAGGCAATACGCGGAGAAAAAATGAGGTACGAAGGTAAACTAGCCAAGAATATAAAGGAGGATAGTAAAAGCTTCTTTAGGTATGTGAAAAGGAAAAAAATAGTTAAGACCAAAATTGGGCCTTTGAAGACAGAAGCGGGTGAATTTATTATGGGGAACAAGGAAATGGCAGAGAAGTTGAACAGATACTTTGGATCTGTCTTCACAAGGGAAGACACAAACAATCTCCCAGATGTAATAGTGGCCAAAGGACCTAGGGTAATGGATGAATTGAAGGAAATTTATATTAGGCAGGAAATGGTGTTGGATAGACTGTTGGGTCTGAAGGCTGATAAGTCCCTGGGACCTGATAGTCTGCATCCCAGGGTACTTAAGGAGGTGGCTTTAGAAATTGTGGACACATTGGTAATCATTTTCCAATGTTCTATAGATTCAGGATCAGTTCCTGTGGATTGAAGGGTGGCTAATGTTGTCCCTCTCTTCAAGAAGGGAGGAAGAGAGAAAACAGGGAATTATAGACCGGTTAGCCTGACATCGGTGTTGGGAAAGATGCTGGAGTCGATTATAAAAGATGAAATTACGACACATCTGGATAGCAGTAACAGGATCGGTCCGAGTCAGCATGGATTTACGAAGGGGAAATCGTGCTTGACTAATCTTCTGGAATTTTTTGAGGATGTAACTATGAAAATGGACAAGAGAGAGCCAGTGGATATAGTGTACCTGGACTTTCAGAAAGCCTTTGATAAAGTCCCACATAGGAGATTAGTGGGCAAAATTAGGGCACATGGTATTGGGGGCAGAGTATTGACATGGATTGAAAATTGGCTGGCTGACAGAAAACAAAGAGTAGCCATTAATGGGTCCCTTTTGGAATGGCGGGCGGTGACCAGTGGGGTACCGCAGAGTTCAGTGCTGAGACCGCAGCTGTTTACAATATATATTAATGATTTAGATGAGAGAATTAAAAGTAACATTAGCAAATTTGCCGATGATACAAAGCTGGGTGGCAGTGTGAAATGTGAGGAGGATGTCATGAGAATGCAGGGTGACTTGGATAGGCTGGGTGAGTGGGCAGATGCATGGTAGATGCAGTTTAATGTGGATAAATGTGAGGTTATCCACTTTGGTGGTAAGAACAGGAAGGCAGATTATTATCTAAATGGAGTTAAGTTAGAAAAAGGGAAAGCACAACGAGGTCTAGGTGTTCTTGTACATCAGTCACTTGAAAGCAAGCATGCAAGTACAGCAGGCAGTGAAGAAAGTTAATGGCATGCTGGCCTTCATAACAAGGGGAATTGAGTATAAGAGCAAAGAGGTCCTTCTGCAGCTGTACAGGGCCCTGGTGAGACCACACCTGGAGTACTGTGTGCAGTTTTGGTCTCCAAATTTGAGGAAGGACATTCTTGCTATTGAGGGAGTGCAGCGTAGGTTCACAAGGTTAATTCCTGGGATGGCGGGACTGTCATATGTCGAAAGATTGGAGCGACTGGGCTTGTATACTCTGGAATTTAGAAGGCTGAGAAGGGATCTTATTGAAACATATATTAAGGGATTGGACACGCAGGAGGCAGGAAGCATGTTCCCGCTGATGGGTGAGTCCAAAACTAGAGGCCATAGTTTAAGAATAAGGGGTAGGCCATTTAGAATGGAGTTGAGGAAAAACTTTTTCACCCAGAGAATGGTGAATATATGGAATGCTCTGCCCCAGGAGGCTGTGGAGGCCAAGTCTCTGGATGCTTTCAAGAAAGAGATGGATAGAGCTCTTAAAGATAGTGGAATCAAAGGTTATGGGGATAAGGCAGGAACTGGATACTGATTGCGGATGATCAGCCATGATCACAGTGAATGGCAGTGCTGGCTCAAAGGGCAGAATGGCCTACTCCTGCACCTATTGCCTATTGTCTAAATACCATCACATCATGCGCCAAAGGGCCTGTACTGTTCCAAAGTTGTTCTCAACCTTTAAAACTCCAAAGTTTCTCCCGACTTTCCACATAACTGAGGGTCTTACTATTTTCCTAAAGTATGGCATGTAGAACTGAACATTCTCTTTAAATAAGATTAGTTAGCTGCTATAAATTCTGAACATAATTTCTTTGTTTTTGTATGATTTCAAAAGGGAAAGAAATACCCTCAGTGGCCAGTTTATTAGGTACCTACTGTACCTAATAAAGTGGCCACTGAGTGTATGTCCGTGATCTTCTGCTGCTGTGGCCCATCCATCTCAAAGTTCAATGTGTTGTGTGTTCAGAGACGCTCATCTGCACACCACTGTTGTAACACGTGGTCATTTGAGTTACTGTACTGTTGCCTTGCTGTCAGCTTGAATCAGTCTGGCCATTTTCCTCTGACTCTCTCATTAATAAGGCACTTTTGCCCACAGAATTTGCCTCTCATTTGGATGTTATTTCTTTTGTTTTTACACACCATCCACTGTAAACTTTAAAGTTTGTTGTGTGTTTGGTCTAAACAACTGAACCTTTTGACCGTGCCTGTATGCTTTTACACATTGAGTTGCTGCCACATGATTGACTGATTAGATATTTGCATTAATGAGCAGGTGCACAGATGTACTGCACCTAATAAAATGGCCACCAAGTGTACTTGGCTTTATTGTCTTCTGAACTTGCCACTTTCAAAGACATAATCATGCCTCCAGTTTCTTGTACCATTTAGGTCAAATTTAGTTCTCCCTCCTTTTAAAATGCATCACTTATCCACATTATACTTATCTGCTCTACCTTTCAGTTTTCCCAATCTATGCTCGACTAAGGTCGATTATACTCCTTGTCAAGTTTTACAATGAAGGAGGAATAAATGAAGGAAAAGGATGCTCAAGCAGAACATACATGCAATGAATGGGCCAAATGGCCTTTTTGTGTGCTGCATGTACTCAACTATTTACCTACAAATGGGAAGCATGATGTTGATTATTTAATCTAATTAAATAAGTATTGCAATCTATGTTCATGATTAATTGTTATTAATCTACATTTTGGTGTATTTTCATGGTTCACTGGCTAAACAATTAGGTATGATTTTAGTTATGGTCTAGCCCTAGGGTTCTGATAGAGGGAGCTGAAAAGATTGTGAAGGCACAAGTAATGATCTTTAAAGAATCACTGGATTCTGGAATTGTTCCACAGAACTGGAAAATTGCAAGTGTCATTACACTCTAAGAAAGGAGAGAGGCAGAAGAATGGAAATTTCGCACGACTTCAGTGATTGGAAAGATCTTGGAGTCCATTGTTCAGGATGAGGCTTCAGGGTACTAGAAGGCATATGATAAACTAGGCCAAAGTCAGCATGGTTTCCTAAGCAGAAATCTTGCTGAGAAATCCACTGAAATTCATTGGGAAAGTAACAGGCAGGATAGACAAAGATCTAGTGGATGTTGTTCACTTGGATTTTCAGAAAGGCTTTGATAAGGTGCCACACATGAGGATGCTTAACAATAGCCCATAGTATTACAGGAAAGATACTAGCATGGATAGAAGATAGGCTGACTGGTAGGAGGCAAAGAGTGGGGCTGAAGGGGGGCTGTTCTGGTTGGCTGCCAGTGAGTAGTATTCCACAGGGACCGCTTCCTTTCATGTTATATGTCAATGATCTGGGTGGTGAAGTTGATAGCTTCATGACCAAGTACATGGACGATACAAAGATATCTGGAGGTGCAGGCAGTGTTGAGGAAGCAAGGAGTCTGCAGTTTGGACTTTGACAGATTGGGATAATGGGCAAAGAAATGGCAGATGGAATATACTATAGTGAAGTGTAAGGTCATGCACTTTGATAGAAGGAATAAGGTGTAGATTATTTTCTAAGCGTGGAGAAAATTCAAAAATCATGGGTGCAAAGTGATTTGGGAATGCTTGTGCAAGATTCCTACAGGTTAACTTGTAGGTTGAATCAGTGGTAAGGAAGGCAAATGCATCGTTGTATTCTATTTCTCTCAGAATGAATTCTAAGAGCAAGGATGTAATGCTGAGGGTACTTAAGGTATTGGTCAGACCACACTTGGAGTACAAAGTACATTTACTATCAAAGTATGTATACTATATACATCCAACATGTACAAAATGCTGGAGGTCCTCAGTAGGCCAGGTGAGAGAGATACAGAGCTGGAGAAAGGGGAATCTTATAGGAGATGACAGAAGGCCAAGGAGGAAAGAAAAGGGCAATGAGCACCAGAGGGAAACAATGGGTGGGCAGGCAAGGAGATGTGAGAGAGGGAAATGGGATGGGAAATGTAGAAGGAGAAGTGGGGCCATTACTGGAAGTTTGAAAAATCGATGTTCATGCCACCAGATTGGAGACTACCATGATGGAATATAAGGTGTTGCTCCTCCAACCTGATTGTGGGCTCATCACAACAGTAGAGGAGGCCTTGGGTTGACATGTCAGAATGTGAATGGGAAGTAGAATCAAAATAGGTGGCTACTAGAAGATCCCACCTTTTCTGGTGGATGGAGTGTAGGTGCTCAGTGGAGTGGTCTCCCAATCCACGTCGGGTCTCGCCAATATACAGGAGGCCACACTGGGAGCACCAGACACAGTAGATGCCCCCACATACTCACAGGTGAAGTGTCACCTCACTTGGAAGGACTGTTTGGGGCCCTGAATGGTAGTGAGGGAGGAAGTGTAGGGGCAGATGTAGCACTTGTTCTGCTTACGAGGATAAGTGCCAGGAGGGAGATCGGTGGAGACGGACAAATGAACAAGGGAGTCACTTAAAGCAGAAAGTCCGGAGGAGTGGGGGGGGGGGGGGGGAGGGAAAGATGTGCTTGGTGGTGGGATTCCGTTGGAGATGGCAGAAATTACGGAGAATAATGTACTGGACACAGAGGCTGGTGGGGTGGTAGGTGAGGACAAGAGGAACTCTATCCCTGGTGGGATGGTGGGGTGGTGGGAGGATAAGGTGAGGACAGACATGCGTGAAATGGAAGAGATGTGGTTGAGGGCAGAGTTGACGGTGGAGGAAGGGAAGCCCCTTTCTTTGAAGAAGCGGGACATCTCCTTTGATCCTGCCTGTCCAGGTAGACCCATTGTTTCAGCTTGTTCCTGGCCCACTGAACTCATACCTGCATACCTCGACTCAGTTTTATCACCCCCACTCCCACCCCCGGTTCAGTCCCTTCCTACCTGCATCCGTGACACTTCATTCGCTCCTGATCTTTACAATGATTTCAAGCTCCCTGGCCCCAAGCATCTTATTTTCACCATGGATATCTAGCCCCTATATACTACCAAGCCGCACCAGGAAGGCCTCAAAGTTCTGATTACTTACTGGACAGCAGACCCAACCCGTTCCACTCCACCACCAGTCTCTTCCATCTAACAGAATGTCCTCACTCTCAATAACTTCTCCTTTGGCTCCTCCCAGTTCCTTCCTTCAAACAAAAGGGCACTCGCACAAGTCCCAGCTATGCCCACCTTTTATCGGCTATGTGAAACAGTCCAGGTTCCAAGCCTACATTGGTGTCACTCCCCTACTTTTCGTATGCAACATTGATGACTGCATTGGTGCTGCTTCCTTCACCCATGCTGAGTTTGTCAACTTCTTCAATATTGCCTCCACTTCCACCCTACCCTTAAAATTTTCCTGGTCCATTTCTAACACTTCCCTCCCCTTTCTCAATCTCCCCCCCTCTCTCTCTCTCTCTCTCTCTCTCTCTGAAGACAGCTTATCTACTAAATTCTGTTATAAATCCACTGATTCTCACAGCTACCTGGACTATACCTCTTTCCACCCTGTTACTTGAACAAAATGCCATCCCCTTCTCTCAATTCCTCTGTCTCCACTGCATCTGCTCTCAGGATGAGGCCTTTCATTCCAGAATGAAGGAGATATCCTCTTCCTTCAAGGAATGGGGCTTTCCTTCCTCCACCATCACCACTGTCCACATTGGTTCACACTCCCTTCTTTTGGGAAATTGTGAACAGTTTTGGGCCCTTTATCACAGTAAAGAAATGCTGGTATTGGAAAGGGTCCAGAGGAGGCCCACAAGGATGATTATGGGAATGAAAGGATTAAGATATGAGGAGCGTTTGATGCCTCTGGGCCAGTACTCACTGAAGTTTAGAAGAATGAGGGGGATCTTATTGAACCAACTGAATATTGAAAGGCTTAGATAGAGTGGATAAGGAGAGGATGTTTCCTTTAGTGGGGTGAGTCTGTGACTAGGGGGTAGAGCCTCAGAATAGAGGATCTTCCCTTTAGGATAGAGATGAGAAGGAATTTCTTGAGCCAGAGGGTAGTGAATTTGTGGAATTCATTGCTATGGAGGCCAAGTCATTAAGTATATTTAAAGCGGAGGTCTTAGATTAGTCAGGACATCAAAGGTTACAGAGCGAATGCAGGAAAATGACTTTGAGGGGGATAATAAATCACCCATGGTGAAGCATACTTGACGGGCCAAATGACCTAATTCTTCTCCTGTGTCATATTGTCTTATAAGTTGTAAAGGGTCCTTCAAAGTGAGTCTATAGGTCATAAAATCAGTTCAGAGTAGTGTGAGTAAAGTTATGCACACTGGTACAGGAGCTTGACTGTTGTAGGGTAATAACTACACCTGAACCTCGTGGTGTGGGGCCTAAGGCTTCTGTACCTCCTGCCTGATTGTAGTCTGGATGATGGAGACTTTTGAAAGAAAGAGATAAAGATTAGAATTTTTTGTTGCATATACAATGAAATGGTTCATTTTGCATCAACGACCACAGTCTGAGGATTATGCTAGGGCAATCTGCAAGCATCACTATGCTTCCCATGCTAACAGAGCACACCCACAACTCACCATATGTCTTTAGAATGTGGGAAGAAAGTGTAGCATCCGGAGAAAGTCACAGGGAGAACATATAAACTTGTTAGAGACAGTGGCAGGAATCGAACTCCGACTGATCATCACTGACTCTATAAAGCGATTGCACTAATTGATACGCTATCATCCCACCTTTCCCCTGCCCCCACCCAGCCCCTTTCCATTGATGATGGATGCTGATTTCTTGCAGCAGTGCTCCATGTAAATGTATTCAGTGGTGAGAAGGGCCTGTGATGGACTGGGCTGTGTCCTCCACTTTCTGCAGCCTTTTCCATTCCTGGGCATTGGTGTTTCCATACCAGGTCATGATGCAACCAGTCTCCACTGTGCATCTATAGAAGTTTGTCAAAGTTTGTGGTGATTATCAAATCTATGCAAACTTCTAAGAAAGCAGAGGCATTGTGGTGTCTTCTTTGTGATGACACTTACATGCTGGTCGCAAGACAGATCCTCTGATATGTCACCTGCCATTACCCATTGCTTTGTTCAATCTTCCTCACTGCAATTATGCTCGTCACATCCAATAAATTTCCCAATGAATTGGGGAAATCAGAGCATCCACTGATTAAAAGGTAACCCCAACTTTGATCAATGAATTGCAGAATATAGATGACACTTGAATATGCACAGATTTGGTGGTTGAGCTCCAAGACACTTTTTACTTTTTTATTAAAAAGTATGGAAAAAGTCTTCACAATCAACATCTGCAAAACAGATTCCTTTGCCTACCTGACAACAAAGCCCATAAAAACAGACAAATTCCCACTCTCTTGGAAGCCAACTCCCAGAAAGGCATACATTGATAACTAACAGCAACATTGCCTTCAGCACCTCAGCAGAGCTATGAGGAAAATAAAAGTTGAAGATGTTGTAGCAATCATCATCATAAAGGGCAAGGCAATGGAAAAAAGTAATGGGACTATTGGCAGCTAAATTGACAGGTTTCAGCAGTCTATTCCCAGGGATTTAAAAGGAAGCTGCTGCAGAGAGTGTGGAGTCATTGGTTAAGGCTTTACCAGAGTTCTGGAAAGTTACTAGCAGATTGTGAACTGGACAATGGGACTCTACTGCTCAAGAAGACGACAGAAAGCTGGTAACTCTAGGTTTGTAAGCTTAACGTTTGTTGAATCCACACACAGTGGCCACTTTATTAAGTATGTCCTGTACCTAATAATCTGGACCTGATGAAGGGTCTTGGCCCTAAATGTCGACTGTTAATTCATTTCCATAAATGCTGTCTGCCAAGTTCCTCCAGAATTTTGTGTGTGAGACAGTGAAAATTGTCCTTATCTGCCAATGACATGAAAATAGATGGGAGGGAGCATTGCAATGAGAATATCTAGACTCTGCAAAAGGATGGAGAAAGGTTGAATGAGTGAGTCAAAATATGGTAAATTGAGTTTAATGTTGGAAAATAGGAGATCATGCACTTCAGTAAGAGGAAGCTAGAGGCAGACTGTTATATAAAAGGAGGCAGTCTGCAGATGAACAAAGTATATAAGGATCTAAGTGTTCTTGTGCACAAATTGCAAAATGTTTACAGGCAGGTGCAGCAAATAGTGAGGGAAGTAAGTGGCATATTGGCTGTTACTGCAATTTAGAAGGTTGCTTAGAAAGTGGAAAACTTAGAAAGAGAAGGGTTTGCTTACATTTACACTGGATATTGATGAAGCCATATCTGGAGTATGTACAGTTTTAGTCTTTAGTATGCACAATACTTAGTACTTCTGTATGTGCAGTTTCAGTTTTAGTCCTCTTATCTAAGAAAGTACATACTGGTATTGGTAATCTAAAAAAGTTTCACAAAAATTCCTGGAAATGAGAGTATTGTCCTATCACAAGCGGCTGAAGAAAGAAAATCCACATACAATGTATATCTTCATGTGAGGCTTAACATGCAAGAGGTATTTGATGCCTCTGGGCCTGTGCAGAAAGATGAGGAGGGGATCTCATTGAAACCTACCAATATTGAAAAGCTAAATAAAGTAGACATGGCTGTTTCTGTTAGTAGAGGAGTCTAGGATCTGAGGATACAGCTGCGGAATAAAGGGATGATCTTTCAAAACTGAAATGATGCTGAATTTCTTCAACCAACAGGCATGGGTCTGTGGAATTTGTTGGCACAAATCACTGCAAGGCCAAGTCCTTGGGTGTAATTAAGGCAGAGAATGATAGGTTCTTCATTGGCAAGGGGTTTATAGGTTACAGGGAGAAGGTGGGAGAATGATGTTTAAAAAATAATAAGCCATAACTGAATGGGCTAAATGGCCTAATTCTGCTCCTATATCTCGTGGTGTTATTGTGTACATTCTTTAAATGCATGATCTCCCATTTTCCAACATTGCTTCCACTAGTAAGAGATTCTCAAATAAGGGGTCATAATTAAAAGGGACAGTCTTTTAAAGCTGAAGTACACAGAAATTTCTTTCCACAGGGGTGGTGAGTCATGTTCTACCCAAATAGGTTGCTTAACTTGGATCATGGGGCTTATTTAATAAAATTGGTAATTTTGAGAAGGATCCGGCAACTGTAGGCTATGGGAACTAGCACAGAGTAGGAGATGATGCTTTGAGCAGGTCACATTAAATAGTTCAGCAGGCTGAAGGGGTGTTTGAAATGGCCAACCTCTTACCCTATTTTCTTATGATCTCTGATCTTAAACCAACAGGAGGCTTGATGATCGCTGCCATCCCCTACGTTCTGAAACATGAGCTATTTACAACAGACAGCTCAAAGCATTCAACTGCTGATGATTTTTGTTTGTACTCAGTGTCTGAGGCTTCTCATTTCACTTAAGTGTCCAACAATAACCAGCCAGCATTGATGGATTCCAGCTGCCCTGACACTGTTTCTCCATGATTTCATTGTCCTGGTGAACACTTTCACCATGCTCATCACTGACAGCGCCAAGATCTGCAGGGAAGAAGTCTAAATGGGAATGCAGAAAATGAATCTTTAGCAACATGTTGCATTTCATGTTTTTGTATGCTTGCAGCATGTTGTCAACCAGCTGCACATAGTTTGGTGTTCTGTAGTTGCCAAGAACATATTCAACAACATCCTTGAATGACTTTCATCTGATTTTCTCTGGTCCCACTAGATGTCCTTCAAATTGCCATTGACAGCAACACACACACAAAACGCTGGAGAAATTCAGCAGGTCCAGTGGCATCTATGGAAAAGAGTAAACAGTCGACATTTTGGGCTGAGACCCTTCTTCATTGATAACATGTTTGATTTGTGGACCAAGAAAAATGCCTTCCTTAATCATGGCATCAGTTATTCTGGGAAACATCAGTGCCTGGTGACAGCAGATTCCATCTTTGCAGTCTTGAACCCAGCATCTGCAGATTATTTTGTGTTGAACCCAGTAATTCTGCTTTTGACTTTGACAAACCCAAGTCTCTGACCAGGTCATTTAACTGAGATTGAGTTATCAGATGAAGCTCACTCAACGTAAGGGGTTCAAAATCTGTATCATTATCATTTTCTATTCCTGGCTTGTGCATCATGGCATCTTCGCCTGCCTCCTCTAGACTTCATGTTTCTGGTGGCTTTGGTACTATTATCATGTGGCATGGGCTTCATGGCTGAAAAGAAATTGGGGTATTCGATGGATTTCTTGTTTCTAGCATTAAAAAAAAGACACACTGGTCAGACAGAAGTAGCAGTCTGTTACATAATCCTTCTGCTTTTGCCATATCATTGGGACAGCAAACGGCATTGACTTCTGAGCACCTCTGGGCCAAAATCTGAGATCTGACCTCAGTGGTTGGGAAGATGTTAGACTCAACTGTTAAGGAAAAGGTGATGGAGTACTTGGTGACACAGGCCAAGATAGTACAAAGTCAGTATGGTTTCCTGCAGGGAAAATTCTGCCTGATGAACCTGTTGGACTTCTTTGAGGAGATTGCAAGTAGGATAGATAAAGGGGATGGAGAGGATGTTGTATATTTGGACTTTCAGAAGGCCTTTGACAAGGTGCCACACATGAGACTGCTTATCAAGTTATGAGCCAATGGTATTACAGGAAAGTTACTGACGTGGTTAGAGCATTGGCTGATTGGTAGGAGGCAGCAAGTGGGAATAAAAAGGTCCTTTTCTGGTTGTCTGCCAGTAACTAGTGGTGTTCCACCGGGGTCGGTGTTGGGACAACTTCTATTTATGCTGTTTATTAGATAGATTTGTTGCCAAGTTTGCAGATGATACGAAGATTGGTGGAGGGGCAGGTAGTGTTGAGGAAAAAGGTAGGATGCAGAAGAACTTAGACAGATTAGGAGAATGGGCAAAAAAGCAGCAAAAGAAATACAATGTTGGAAAATGCATGGGCATTCACTTTGGTAGTAGAAATAAATGTACGGATAATTTTCTAAATGGGGAGAAAATCCAGGAATCTGAGATGCAGAGGGACTTGGGAGTCCTTGTGCAGAACACCTTGAAGATTAACTTGCAGGTTGAGTCAGTGGTAAGGAAGGCAAATGTCATGTTAGCATTCATTTCAAGAGGTCTAGAATACAAGAGCAAGGAGGTGATGCTGAGGCTTTATAAGGCACTGGTGAGGCTTCACCTTGACTATTGTGAACAGTTTTGGGCCCCTCATCTTAGAAAAGATGTGTTGGCGTTGGAGAGGGTCCACAGGAGGTTCACAAGGATGATTCCAGGAATGAAAGGGTTATCATACGAGGAATGTTTCATGGCTCTGGGTCTGTACTCACTGGAATTCGGATGGATGAGGGGGGATCTCATTGAAACCTTTTGAATGTTGAAAGGCCTAGACAGAGTAGATATGGAAAGGATGTTTCCTATGGTGGGAAGAGTCTAGAAGAGGGCACAGCCTCAAGATAGAGGGGCACCCTTTCAAAACAGAGATGAGGAGAAATTTCTTTAGCTAAAGGGTGATGAACTTGTGGAATTTGTTGCCACTTGCAGCTATGGAGGCCAGGTCATTGGGTGTATTTAAGACAGAGATTCATAGGTTCTTGATTGGACATGGCAGCAAAGGTTACGGGGAGAAGGCTGGGAACTGGAGTTGAGGAGGAGATTTCAAAAAAAAAAAAAGGATCAGCTACGATTGAATGGCAGAGCAGATGGTCCAGATGGCCTAATTCTGCTCCTATGTCTTATGGTCTAAGATTGACAGCACATGTTATGCAAAAAATGTGACGATCCTAGGCTTTGTCTTGGTCACCAACCTGACACCCAAAGTAGAGCTCATAGGCTTTTTAATGAGGAGTCATTCCCAGTCTTTGATATTTAAGTGTATAATCGCCTATATATACAACACAGAAAACTTTTCAGCTTACGTTGTAGGCAACATTTTAATTGACTTGAATTATGAATTGAAATAACAAATATGGATGATTTCAAAAAAATGGTGCATGATAGGGAAATTTCATGGTGCTTTTCATGATCAGCAGCCCAAAATCCATTAGATACACCCAAAAGTATTCAGGAAGCAAAGTATTTATTGCCCAATGTAATCAGGTCAGCTTGCACGCTGAACACCAGAATCCTAAAGCAAATAATCTGAGTTTTGTCACCAAAAGAGATTCCCATATGGACAACAATAGTGTTTAAGTATGTTTTTAAGTCTCCCTTCAAAAGTATATCTCCAACTTGTATGTATCGCTATCCATGACCATTCAACATAGAGATGGAACATTCTCCTGTCCATTGACGAAGCACTCAGAAGCCCAGTGTAAATGCAGAGAGATACAGCTTCCTGAACTAATCACCAATTGTCCTGCCATCTACCTCCTAGACTTCTTCCGGCAGAGTCCATTTCCCACAGTGCTCTCGCCTGCAAACCCACAGAAATCGGATAGAAGCAAGTCACCTTCTACTAGGGAAGGGGAAAATTCTCACAAAATTCACACGCAGCTGGCACAATTAAAATTCCCCAAAAGAAATCAAAACCTATTCTTGGTATCAGAAATATCTACATTTGGAAGCTGTAGAATGGTCTGATTATATTCAGTCCTACAAAAGCGATTTTCACTCCCAGCTTAATACACAGTTTCACAATGTTAATTAAAAAGATATAAACAGGAATTTAGGTGAACCAAACTGACTCGCAGTTTTTTTCCATACATTGTCAAGGCGATACTAATGATTTTCTGCAGAGTTTGAGTAAGTGGGTGGTCGGCGGTGATGGAGGCGCTCGACCAACTTTTCTCCCCCTCTTCCAGCTGATAGTGAACGCTCTCAACTCAACAGCAGCCTGCAGCTCACTTCATTTCTCACATGAGTGCCCTTCTTTAGCCTCTTTTCTCTTCCGCACTTTATATCGGCTTCATTACACGACCGATTCATTTGTAATGTAAATTCAGAAACTTAGGGAAGTTTTCCTTCGCCCTTGTCTGAAAGGATACTGAAAAGGTATTCAATACGTATTAACACAAATCAGTGGTAACAGTAAAGCAAATCTCCTTAGCAACATAATCTTGATTGCAAAAGGAGAGCCGAGTGTCACGGCGAGAGCATTTAAGATCCAACAGGCCACATGGAATGGGCATTTATCTGTGAGAATGCTACACAATACCTAGCAGGCAGACAGACTATGAAAAATTCAAAATTAACTCACAGAATTGTTACTCTTTTTCACACGTTAGACAATCAGTTACATTAAATCGATCGTGCAACTTTTCTTCTCAGCCACATTACGCCACACCCCAGTTAACCGAGAGCTAGGCCACTAATGAATAATGCTGCCGCGGCTTCTCTCCTGACGGCTGGCTGTATGATTTCCAACAGGGTCACCCCCAAAGACCGTCATCGAAAGGGCAAAACCTCCTAAAACTTTTAAAAACAAACGTTCACTTCACTTTTTAATAACAACGCGTAGTCAAAATTTCATTATGTTACTGCTTTGTTCGTGTTTTCTTTGCAATATTTCAACATTTCCTTATACACCAAAGAGCTTTACCAGATATAGGTTAGCAGTAATAAATAATCCGTGTTTCCCAAATTTGTATTCTCAAAACACTGCATTTGTGCAAGAACACTACTTTAATTAAGCTTGCAATTTTTACATTTCTCATAATTAGTGAAACACATTCCAGGAAGATCGATTGAAAGCCTGACTATATTTTGCTTCTGAAAGAATAGATAAGGAAAAACTTCCAGTACACATAATATTTAAAGTAAAGAGTATTCCGCCTAAGTTGTGATTACTTTGTTTCCTATCTATAAAATAGGCTGACGATAAAATACGCTGTTTGCAATTGCCCAATTACAAGCCCCACAACCCAACCGGAATGAGAATTTCTTCACTGGCAACGTCAAACAAGGAAGCTGGAGAACGTTCCCTCGCCCAACCTCCTCCAAATAAGTCTAACATCTAAATAGCACTACCACTAAATAAAACAAAATGATTCAACCATTTGCCTTCAAAGTATCAGAATGCAACGAGTCATAAGAATATCGGCACCTACTTCTCTTCAACGGATTTTAACATTTAAGAACAAACACGTGGTGAAAAACTTAATCCGAGAAGTATGGCCGCTAAATGGTTAGAAACAAAATAAGTTTATCTTCTATCCAAGTCCAACAGCTTAATAGGCACATATTAAAAATAGTAGATGTTTGATCATATTTCAGTCGTGAATCAGATTCTTTATCAGACTTTCAAATAAAGGAACATCGTGTTTTATAATCACGCCAGAATGGATGGAAATACGTAAGTCGGGTCTAAAACACTATACTTAGACGCAACATAATCACATCAGAATTGATGGAAATATAAATCAAGTTCCAGAATCGAGAAAAAAACTGCAATTAAACAAGTGGTAAAGCTCTATGAGAACCTCCCTCCACAAGCACTCCTCAGCACAGGATCTCAAATTCAGGCTGCCATTCTGTTACCACAACTACATACCGCCAGCCTTACAGCATGGAAGCAGGCTCCTTAGCCCCATTTGTCTATGCTGACCAAGTTACCTAGCAGGGCTAGTCTCATTTCACACAAAATGAGTGGATCTGCAGGGAGCAGCTTGCAACTAATCACTATACTCTAGCACCATCTTGCATCACACATCACTTGACTAAGTCATGCATAGTGTAGCTTGGATATACACACAGTGGTGATTTTGGGTATTTTATTAACGAACAGTTATACCTAATAATCAGCCAAACATGTGGCAGCAAACCAATGCATAAAAGCATGCAGCCATGGACAGAACATCAGAAAGGGGACGAAATATAATCTAAGTGACTTGGAACTTGGAATGATTGTTGGTGGTAGACAGGGTGATCTGAGTATCTCAAAAACTGCTGACCTACAACAGTCTCTAGAGCAGGGGTTCCCGACCTGTTTCTCATGCCATGGACCCCTACTGTTAACCAGAGAATAGTGTGAAATAAACATCCACTG
Source organism: Mobula birostris (assembly GCF_030028105.1). Taxonomy (NCBI): domain Eukaryota; kingdom Metazoa; phylum Chordata; class Chondrichthyes; order Myliobatiformes; family Myliobatidae; genus Mobula; species Mobula birostris. Next base: position 60,239,088 of record NC_092372.1, on the reverse strand, counting down.
AGTGGCAGTGCTTTGGGCAAAAATGCCCTGTTCATGAGAGAGGTCAGAGGAGAATGGCCAGACTGGTTCAAGCTGACGGGAAGGTGACAATAACTCGGAATCACGTGTTACTACAGTGGTGTGCTCAAGAGCATCTCTGAATGCACATGTTGAAATTTGAAACTGTTAGACTACAGAGGACTATAAACATACAACTCAGTGGCCACCTTATTAGGTACAGGAAGTACCTAATAAAGTGGTCCTAAGTGTATATCACTGGTCTTTCATCATCATTGGGTCTAAATCCTGGAACTCCTTCCCCGTTAGCACTGTGGGAGCACCTTCCCCATGTGGACTATGATGGTTGAAGGTGGCAGTCCTTCCCATCTTCTGTGGGCCAACTAGTGATGGGCAATTACTGCTGGCCTGCAAAGTCCATATTTGAAGACAGTGACTTGTTTTCTGATCTCCCTTTCTCTCTTCTGATACAGTAAAATTCCCATCAATGCAACACACCTGGGAATTAAGGATTAAAGTTTTAAGTATCATCAGAAATAGCAACTCCAAATTTCTCGTCTACAATAAGTGATTAACGTAGGTTTAGCAAATAGAGAAGAATAAATTTTTTAAAATACAAGATGTTCGTACAATCGTGCTTGTATGAATGGACTGCTGGACTCTACCTGAAAATAGTGTGAATTCAGCACAAAAAAGAGATCTTGAAGATTGGGATCCAACTTTCAGTACCTTTGTGTTCCATTTTATTTTGAAAGTGAAATAAAACCATAAGACATAGGAGCACAATTAGGCCATCTGGACCATAGAAGCTGCTCCACCATTCAATCATGGTCTATCCTTTTTTAAAAAAAATCTCTTCCTCAACCTCAGTTCCCAGCCTTCTCCCCATATCCTTTGATGCCATGTCCAATCAAGAACCTATCAATCTTTGCCTTAAAAACACCCAACAACCTGGTCTCCACAGCTGCATGTGGCAACAAATTCCACAAATTCATTACCCTTTGGCTAAAGAAATTTCTCTGCATCACTGTTTTGAAAGGGCGCCTCTCTATCCTGATGCTGTGCCCTCTTCTCCTAGACTCTCCCACCATAGGAAGCATCCTTTCCAATACTCTGTCTAGGCCTTTCAACATTCGAAAGATTCAATGAGATTCCCCCCTCATCCTTCTGAATTCCAGCGAGTACAGACCCAGAGCCAAATGTTCCTCGTATGATAACCCTTTCATTCCTGGAATCATCCTTGTGGACCTCCCCTGGACCCTCTCCAATGCCAGCATATTTTTTCCAAGATGAGGGGCCCAAAAAGGTCCACAATACTCAAGGTGAGTGCCTTATAAAGCCTCAGCATTACATTCTTGCTCTTGTATTCTAGACCTCTTGAAATGAATGCTAACATGGCAGTTGCCTGCATCACCACCTACTCAGCCTGCAAGTTCACCTTCAAGGTGTTCTGTACAGGACTCCTCTGCATCTCAGATTCGTGGATTTTCTCCTTATTTAGAAAATAGTCCTCTTTTGTTTCTAATACCAAAGAGCAGGACCACGCATTTTCCAACATTATATTTCATTTGCCACTTTCTTGCCCATTCTCCTAATCTATCTAAGTCCTTCTGCATCCTACCTGTTTCCTCAACACTACCTGTCCTTTCTATATCCAGTTGCACATACAGTACATACTTCTATGACATAGTTCATGAATTGTAACATACCTTATTTGCAAATGATATAAATAACTGTACTAGTTAAATTTTGGATAGACACATACTAAATACAATTAGTTTCACCTGGTTAACTGTGCCGTTGTTACTTTATTAAGATAATTAAATAACGGCCTCCATACCTCCTTGTGAAACTGGATCGATTTCCTCACTTGCAAACTCCACTCAGCTCGGATTGACATCATCTCCACAATCATCATCAGCACAGGTGCACCACAAGGTTCTGTACTCAACACTCACTGCGCCACTTGCTTTTTACTTATTGACCATGAGGCTAACTACAGCTCCAATGCTATGTTTAAGTTTGAGGACAATGCTAAGATATGACAAATCGGTATATAGGAGGGAGATAGAAAGTGTGGCTGAATTGTGCCACAACTACTTCTCACTCAATGTCAGCAAAACCAAAGAACTGATCATTGAGTACAGGAGGAGGAAATCAAAGGTTCATTAGCCAGTCTTCATTAGGGGATAGGTGATGTAGGGGATCAGTAACGTTAATTTCCTTGACGTTATCATTTCAGACAATCTCTCCTGGGACCAACAGGTGAGTGCAATTATAAAGGGATGACAGCACCTCTAATTCCTTACAAGTTTGCGGAGATTCAGCAGGTCATCCAAAACTAACAAAGTTCTATAGATGCATAAGTAGAGAGTATCATACAACCTGAAAGGTTTTGGCCTGAAACGTCAACTGTACTCCTTTTCTATTGATGCTGCCTGGCCTGCTGAGTTCCTCTAGTATTTTGTGTGTGTAGCTTGGATTTCCACCATCTGCAGATTTTCTCGTTTGCCAGTTGAAAGTATCCTAGCTGGTTATATCACAGCCTGGTATGAAAACAGCAATGGCCAAGAATGGAAAAGCCTGAAAAAAAGTAGATACAGCCCAACCCATCACAGGAAAAACCCTCTCCACCATTGAGCACATCTACAATGAGCATGACAACAAGAAAGCAGAATCCATCATCAAGAACTCCCACCATCCAGGACTTCTTGCTCCTACTAACAAGGTGGTACAGGAGCCTTAGGTTCCATACAACTAGGTTTCGCCTTCAACCATCAGGTGGATAACTTAACTCTCAACACTGTACTGATTCCACGACCTATGGACTCACCTTCAAGTACTGTACAACTCACGTTCTCAGAATTATTTATTTACATATTTATTATTTGTTGGTGTGTATTCATTATCATTGATTCTATTGCATTTCTTTGTTCCACTGTGAATGCGGACAAGAAAATGAATCTCAGGATAATACTCTATATGGTGGCATATGTGTACTTTGATAATTTACCTCTAACTTTGATAACTACACAGTTAACCAAGTATATAGGGCGAAAGTCATTTATGAGGAAGATTCAAAGCAAAAGCTGGTAACCAGAGAGATGTAGGGATTTGTAATTGGCTTTAAAAGTTCACAATCCATGGCACAAGATCAAGACCATAAGATATAGAAGTAGAATGAGGCCATTTGGCCCATCAAAGTCTACTCCGCCATTTCATCATGGCTGATCCAATTTTCCTCTCAGCCCCAATCTCCTGCCTTTTTCCCATATCCCTTCATACTCAGACTTGGCCTCCACAGGTGCCTGTGGCAACAAATTCCATATATTCACCAAGCTCTGGCTAAAGAAATTCCTCATCTCCATCCTAAAAGGGCACCCCTCTCTTCTGAGGCTGTGTCCTCTGGCCTTAGACTCTCCCACCAAAGGAAACATCTTCTTGACATCCACTCTATCAAGGCTTTTCACCATTTGATGGGTTTCAATGAGGTCACCCTTCATTTTTCTGAATTCCAGTGAATACAGACCCAGAGCATCAAATGTTCTTCATATGACAAGCCGTTCAAAGTGACAGAAATTAGAATGCTTCAATATAGAACATAAAAAGACCATCATTGCCCTTCTGGAGGTTAAATTTAAAAGGTTAATATACGGTAAATAGCAAAATTCTTGGGTGCATTGATGTACAAGGGATCTTGGAGTACAGCTCCGTAACTCTCTGAAAGCAGCAACGTAAGTAGATGGGGTGGGTATCACACACTTGCTTTCATCAGCCAGAGAAGAACTTGGGAGATACAGACCACATGCATGTAGATGGGATTAGTTCAAATTAGCATCATAGTCAACATACATTGGGGGCCGGAGAACCTGGTCCTTTGTTGTGCTGTTCTATATTCTAAAAGTTTGATTGCACCTCATCAAGAATACGATGTCCTATTTTAAAGGATGGACTCCTCTAGCACCTATGGAGTCAATTCTTAAGCAGCTACTGGGTGGATGCCAGTTTAAAAATCAATGGTTATCACAAAAGGTTTTCAGGCTGAGTTTTATAATCTAGAAAATAGTCTACATTATTTGAAAGCTACTGACTAAGTCTCCCTACATAAACAACAGAAAATCTGCAGATGCTGGAAGTCCAAGCAACAGCCCTTCGGCAGGTTTCAGCTTGAAACGTCGACTGTGCTCTTTTCCGTAGATGTTGCCTGGCCTGCTGAGTTCCTCCAGTATTTTGTGTGTGTGACTACATCTCGCTATAGACTCTCCAGGTAACTTAGTCAATAGCTTTCAAATAACAAAAGAAGAATTGGTATTATGTTCATATGGATAATTATGCTTGAGATGTACAGAACACGACTTACATGTCAGCAGATGGACCTTATAGCAATGAATAGTCCTTGGAATACATTTCTGGCTCATGTAAGGAATACAGATTTTTGTAAAAATTCAAGAGTGCTATACAAGGATCTCAAGCCATTATTCAGCTCTTCCAAAGTCTCATGATTTTGCTGCTGAGTGCAGTTCACCACCTTCTCAATTTCTCTCAGCCTCATTCTGTTTCCAGTCCTATAAAGTTTGAAATAAAAAATATGGAATATAGCTCATTTTCAGCAAGGGAATATACATCCATTTATATATTAAGGTACCGACCAAGAGAGGATGAATGGGTGGGAAAGAGAGCAGAGGAGAAATCTTCCTCCTTTTCCAGATTGTTGAGGCAGGACTATTATGTATTAATTTGCATTTACAAATGAGTATAAATTTAAAACTACAAAATTACATTTAATTACGCAAATTTTGAAACAAGATGATGTTACCTTGAAGCAAGTGGTCTCAATACAGAAGTCATTTGCAAACATTTTGGATGCATCTCAGGCAAGGCTTACTTCCTGGTCCTTTCCACCAAGCAGTTGTCTACAAGCTCCCAGAAACCTAGACTGCTGTGTGCTTTGGAAGCTGGCCAACCACTCGTCAGAAGGAACAAAGGCAGTGACCATACACTCCAGTTTCAAGTAAAGCTCCGCAGAAAGCTGACAAACAAATTAAAATCCCAATAGCTCTTAGCTCTTTAAGAACCACCTAAAGGCTACAGGAACTACTACTTTCAGCCCCAGCATCCTTGATTTAATTCTGAGCTCCAATGCTGTCTGTTTGGAATTTGCGCATTTGTCTGACAGCCTGGATTTCTTCTGAGTGTTCCAGTTTCCGCCCTCCTCGCATTGTAAATTGCCTGAAGTTTATGAGAGAGTTGTAGGCATGGGGGGGGGGGGGGGGGGGAAGAGTTAGTATGGAGTTGGTGTAACAATACATTTCCTATGCTTAAATAAAACTAATCATTCTTAACTTAGCATTGGATTTTGGTGAACTAGAAAAAATAACTGTCTCATACTTAGCACATTATCTCTCATTGACTTAGAATTCCTTTCAATGATGGTGACAAATCAGTCCAGACTTTACACCATTCACGTCAACAACTGGTGAATGCAACAGGATCTAGATAGGCAAAGCAAGTCATATCCATCGATTTCTTTCACATTATAGTTACAATTATAGAGTGAGGAAGCTACCTTCAGGCTGCAATCTTAAAAAAAATCTGCCAAGCAAAATTCAACTTCCAAGCATCACGAATGTTCATTACAAGATGTCCACAACTTTGATGAAATCACAAGAAATTTACATTCAAATTAGCAGAATTAATATAACAGCATTAAATCAGTCTTTTATTTCAGAAATAACTAGTTCTTATTTAACCATCTGCAGAAATTGCTTTTTTTTTCCTCTGTAGATGTTTTCCCTAGGAGAATCACATGCAGAAACATTCAAGAGAATTTGAAGTAAATGAGCACAACTCAAAACTAATGCAACAAAAACAGTGAACATATGACAAGTTGTACATGTATTATCTGACTGAAAATTAGGCAGCAAATTGCTGTAGGCAAAATAAACTTCAATAGAGATGTTACTGATTATAGAAAACTATGCCATTAATCCACTGATTATACAGTAGAGTTTCTTGGGAGATACTAAATGTGCCTTTTAACCACAGAAAATATTTAACTATCAAACAATGTTGTATCAACACTGAGTTTGGTTTATGAGGTTACGGTAACTTTTAGACAGATTAAACTAAACATATCTTTCCTCCTTTATCAAAGCAGAATAAAAACTTTTTATTCAAAATTAATGTGTGAAGCAAGTTGGTGAATTTACTTCACAATCTGTGCCTTTGATCTCAATTTCAGATTTGTGCAATGCACATTGACTAAAATGATCAAGGCAAAGAAGTGTTTTGTTGTAGTAATTCAGAAGTTATAGCATGCACTGGATAATCTCACACATCAGGAAATTATATATAACTTTTATATATTACAAATTGAATTTCACTAGTATATGCTGGGTACAAAAACAAGAAAAAGTTAATTGTATACATTTTTTCAATGGCAACAAGACGGATACTAAGTAGGACATGGAAATTTATTAAAGATCATCCCTCATGTTTCAGTTATTACATTTAATAAGAGCTGGTCCTTCAAAACCAAGGGCCTATTTTAAAGTAATAAATTGACTTTCTAAAAGTCAGAGTAAAACTAATAATTAAAAATGCTAAAAAAATAAACTGCACCATAATTTCTGCCAATATGCAATGAAGTGCCAAAAATGAAAGCACCTCTCCAAATATAATTTACAGGTTCCACAATCCAGAGTGCAGAATAAAACTATCTGGCCTGACCCAAGAATCTGTTGAATATACAGTCTACATTATAATTATAAACAGGAAAAATCAAAACATCTACATGTAAACCTAAATTGTTCAGGACAAAGTAAACATAGTAACAGAAGTCATAAAGCCATCACATATGACAGTTAGTGAACAAAATGTTCATTTTATGCTTGCAAACCTGCTGCATTTTCCATGGTCCTGGCTCCTAGTGACCTTACAATGCATGCAAAAGCCTTCATCTATTTTTGCTACATTATTAATTCAATGAACACACTTCAAAGTTGCTGGTGAACGCAGCAGGCCAAGCAGCATCTGTAAGAAGAGGTGCAGTCGACGTTTCAGGCCGAGACCCTTCGTCAGGACTAACTGAAGGAAGAGTGAGTAAGGGATTTGAAAGTTGGAGGGGGAGGGGGAGATCCAAAATGATAGAAGACAGGAGGGGGAGGGATAGAGCCAAGAGCTGGACAGGTGATAGGCAAAAGGGGATACGAGAGGATCATGGGACAGGAGGTCCGGGAAGAAAGACGGGGGGGGACCCAGAGGATGGGCAAGAGGTATATTCAGAGGGACAGAGGGAGAAAAAGGAGAGTGGGATAAAGAATGTGTGTTCTCTTGCCCATCCTCTGGGTCCTCCCCCACCGTCTTTCTTCCCGGACCTCCTGTCCCATGATCCTCTCGTATCCCCTTTTGCCTATCACCTGTCCAGCTCTTGGCTCTATCCCTCCCCCTCCTGTCTTCTCCTATCATTTTGGATCTCGCCCTCCCCCTCCAACTTTCAAATCCCTTACTCACTCTCCCTTCAGTTAGTCCTGACGAAGGGTCTCGGCCTGAAATGTCGACTGCACCTCTTCCTACAGATGCTGCTTGGCCTGCTGCATTCACCAGCAACTTTGATGTGTGTTGCTTGAATTTCCAGCATCTGCAGAATTCCTGTTGTTTTTATTAATTCAATGTATTCTTTTCCATTTGGATTGTGTTAAAATGTTTAGGAAGTAGCCACAGCCATTTGACATTGCTTCTTCACTCAGACTTCTTCATATTTGTGACTTCGATATCGCAGAAGAGTTTATGTTCCTGAATAAGTGCACAGTAGGTTTCAAGTTCAAATTTCATGGACAGAAATAAAGGACATTAAAACTAAATTTTTAGTGGGACAACACTACAAAACTATTTGTTCCACATGTATCAGATACAGAATTCAATACGTAAGTGTATTGCTTCTAATAAATACAGCTAACAATTTCAATCTACTATTCAAAATTCTGGGATGATTCACAAGCATTATCAGTAAAATCAATTTGTTAATAATCTTTTCATACATAATTTTAGTGAATGTTGTAAAATGGTTGAGTGTACAAAAGAAAGTATGTATCAACAATCATTAAAAAGAGCAAAATAATAATCTTAAAGTTTTTTTGGGGGGAGGTTAGTTACGATGAATCACAATATGAAACAGATTGGAAGTCTGGAATGCAACTGTTATTAAAAAGTTAGCAAAAATATCTGGACGGACTAGTGAGCAGATGGAGTGAAAAACTGGATAGCAGGTGTTACAAGTGTCAGATTTTTCACAATCTTCACTAGGAAGTACCATGCAAGGCACCATTGGAAGGACAACACACTAAGACACGTCTCTAAAAAGAAAATCTTATTCTAATCTGGTCGAAATATTGGTGTCTTCGGTAAAAACTCTATTAAGATGACCTGCAAAGGAAACAAAACAAAGTAAGTACAAAATTCTACTGTTTTCTTAATAGTTTTATCTGAACATCGCTTAAAATAAATGCCAGGTACTCCTCCCAAAAAAGGTCCCAGAAATGGAGATACCAGTTCTTTATCTTGAAGATCATGTACCAAAATGCCAGTAACAGCCAGTAATATCCACCTCATATGTTAACTCATTTCCAGCTTCTGTGCCTGTGCAGTGCATCACACATGTCAAATGAGCAAGTCCTCTTCCTCTGCCCTAGGGCACACCATGAATCGCAGGACAGAGGAATAATACTTTCTTTCAGTTTCAATAATGCAACTTTTCAAATTTTTAATAATTATATTTAAACTTATTTAAACTGTTTTTACATGGTTCTTATTTCCAGAAACAAATAAAAGGCCTCCGACAGCTGCAAAAGACTATTAGAGATTCAGAACCCACTACCTTGAGGCTGGTTACCACCTATGGTGACTCTACTATGAGGAAGAGCAACAGAAGCAAGACAGAGCTTGGTTGGAATTGCTGAACTGGAAAATGTAACTGCAATTGCGGGATTTATGTGGGCCATGTGATTAACAACAATCGTTAGATTTTAATACCGATGCAATAACACTTACAGGGTGCTGAGTTACCAACTATCTATCAATTATTTGTCATTTTTAATGGATTAGAGCCAGGTGAAACTCAATTAATATTTAAAATGTACCAAAGTTCAAATGCCCCAAGTAAGACATGTTATAGCCATTTGATGTAAATAACAAAAAAGGATATGAAACAACTCTCAAGTTTCTTTATCTAATATTAATTGCAGGAAGGAGACCTGCTAAATACTCAAACATTAATATGGTTTATGTAGTGTAAATAGGGAAAGAATATTTCCACTGTCCAGACATTCAGTAACTATAGTGAATAATTTTCACACAAAAGAAAAACAAATAACCCTATGTAGTGCAAGTGCTGTGCCCAATGACTTTTAAGGGTAAAGAAACGGCATATTTGAAGAAAAAAATTAAAGCAGTTTGGAAAAAAGTAAGGAAATGGAACTTGAAGGAGGAGTGCTCAGCATAGTAGTGATAGTTTAAAAGGTTTTCTTTAAGGGAATAACTGAGTCTTGAACCTCATCCATTGTTGGCCATTTGCAGGCCAATTCCTGACTTCTTTCTAAAATTCCTCAAGATGTATTGTTATTATAAAATCACTACATGAATGTAAGTTTTTAGCAGACTGCATATGTCCAGAATAAATGAATTCATATAACATTCAGTTTTGATGGCAGCAGCAATTTGGCATGATAATGCTGCTTACATGGGGAGGGGGGAAGCAGAACAAATAAAGTTAGCACTTGTCAAAGCTTGAGCTGTTTGGTGGGTGGGCTCTAAACAGATCGTACTCATTACAGGAAAAAAACAGTTTCTTTCATTTAAGTGATGACACCAAAATTATGAGCTTTGTATTTTCTATTTGGCAATATGCAAATGACTTTCATCTTTATAGATTCAAACCAGAGATAGAAATGTATAGGTAATCCTGAAGTTAATATGGGAAAGAAAAACTTTATATTATTTAGTATTTGTAGGGATACAAGAAAACCTTGAGCCGTAATGATGGAGACTGTTTTCTCAGTAAAGAGTACATCCTGATTCAAACTTTTCGTATGTTTGACATCTAGAAATAGGAAGATGCTATCTGAAAATAGGAGAATCCTTCAACAGCTCACTCAGGTCCTCCTGCTTTGCATTACAAAAAGCTCTTCACGTGCTTTTCACATTCTCATAAATCAACATGTTTGATAGTTACTGATGTTGCAAATAATCTATAGCAACCAATTCAGCAAAAGGATGCTGTTCTACACAAAAAAGCCTTTTTGAAAGGCCTTTGTTATCTTGCAGACCTTGGTTTCAAATAGGGTTTTCAATAAGGTTAACAGCAAGAAAGGTGATGGGAAAAGCTAATTAAATAAGGCATTTAATAGAAATTAACTAAGATTTTCAATTTCCAAAGGGAAAGAGTTTGCAAAGTTATAATTTGGAAATGAAACTGCTACCACACTTCAATGGTTTTCACAATTAAAAAAAAACTACAATGTTCAAAAGAGGTGGTGTTAGACATGAAAAAGTCTTGAAAATTATTTTGAGCTTAAAGTGCATGTTCAAACTGAAAACAGCAATCAGTAAGAGTTCAGAAAGAATGAAAAATTGTGTGTCTTCGTGCATCACATCAAGAGCTTTATAAAATAACACACTCAATATGCAACGGATACCATGTAAAGGAACTACAGTGGGATATAATAACAACAGCTTGTATTGATGTGGCACCTTAATACAGCAAAGCATTCTCATGATGTATCTTGAAAATATTATCAAATAAAATTTAACACTAAACCACAATGACATTGCAAAGTACTGTCAAGAGTGGTTCTAAAAGGAATCTTAAGAGTAGGATAGGGAAGTGGAGAAATATTGGAAAGTTCCGGAGCTTAGTGTCTTGGTTGCTGCCGGCATGGTCATGAATTGATTAAACATAGGGATGTTCAAGGAGCCAGAAGTAAAGGAACATGTTTTTGCAGGGTTGTAGCAAAGAAGGAAGTTGCAGATTCAGAGGGGACAATGTACTGAGATGTTTCAAAACAAAGGGTGAAAACGTTGGAAACACTGCTTAACTGAAAGCCAACCCAAGTCAAAAAACATTGGAATAATGGGTAAACAAGTCAAGTGTTGTGGCACCAGAATTTTGGAAGATTTCAAATTTCTTTGGGAGCAAAGCTAGAAATATGTTGGAATTGTACATTTCAGATTAACAACAGCATAAATGAGGGTGATTGAGCAGATGATTAGATAGACAGAGCTGGACTTGCATGTTATTTAGGTGGAAATAGGTAATCTAAGTGATGGTGAAAAAAACAAACAAGTATGTGAATTGAATAATACAAAATGATTTAGGACAACAATTATTGGAGGGATTGTTTTTAACTTAACTGTTCAATATTAAAATGTATCAAATGCTTTACTGAATATGCAACAATAATTCTACGTAGAATTGAGCTTGCAAACACAAGTTTCAGGGAAAAAGTTCAAAAAACAGCCTGGTGCTTTATAGACACATGACTAGATTAAGTGAATAAACTTCTTTTCTGAGTTTACAAAGCAAACATGTAATACAATTTTGTCTTTACTTTTGCATGTGTTCTATTTTTGTTTTACCTAATCACTGAACACAACAATCTTTTTAATGGGTTCTCCTGCAAAACACAACTTATACATGGAGTATTATTCCAGCTATTGCTAATTTCTTCTTTTGTGCTTTCTCACGTGTGCATGAAAAAGAGATAATCTTATTTTGTAGAATTAAACTAAAACAAGTTAAAGGATTTTTGTGATGAACTCAAAGATTCTTTATTTCAGAAACACAGTAACCCTTCAATACATCAGAGTTAATTCATTCTGGCAATTAATTTATTATTTTCAGAACACAGTACAAGCCTTGTTTTCAGGCCTTTCATAACTTTATAAATCTGCCTTGCACGTGAATACGTGCATCTGTGGACCATAATAAATTTTTCCACTCAAGCGACTAAGTAGCCTGACACCTTTCTGATTAATAACTGCTAAAAGAATAAGATCAGAAGCAAAATAAATGATCATTTAATAGAGAAAGTAACAAAACAGCCCTTTAACTTACATATTCCATCATGTTATTGGTTTCACATTTCCTTTTACTCAGTCTCCAGTGCAAGCACAGCTGGAAAAGAAATAGAGAAAAGAAAGAAAAATGACTTCCATTTTACTCCTGCATCCAGACAAACCCATTTATCCATCTTTCATATTTTTCTACCAACAAAAGCATCTGTTTCCATACTGTGCAATTCAGACCCCAATGGTCTGAACCCCATGCTAAAGTTGCTCCCTGCGGCACTCACCTTGTGGTATAACCTATTGTTTTCCCATTCTAATAACTTCTCGATCGATCTTCGTGTCTGGAAGACAAATGAGGTAGAATTTTACTCTTGACTGACTTCTGAAAAACTTTGTAGTGCAGCTGCTTGTGTGAATGGAAAATACAGAGGTGTGGGGACAGTGACTGAATACAGGGTGGTCCTATAGCACAGGCTATGAAAGCACCTTTTAGTATTAGACAGCAACTAAAAATAGTTCTTTCTTCCACACCCTTCTACTTTTCCACCAACAACTTTTTAAGAGGCTTTTAGTAATGACAAAAGAGAAAGTTATTATTAAGTAACAAAATTCTACACCACATTAGTTACTATAGGACATCCAAAAATCCTAAACACAAAACCAAATAATAAATGGAGATTATGAATACAAACAACTTGTAAAATTCATTCATACTTAGTGCCAAAATCTATAATACCCAAATATTAAGCTTCCAAAATGCAGCACACTTTTAAAATTCTGCAGAAATTCTCAAATTGTGAATTAAATCAAACACTGCATATTGTATTTTAGAAATAATGTTGAACATTTTGGGAAGTATACCAAATTGGGGAGGGGGGGGGAGGAATGAGCTACAAGGATAAAATACCATATTTACAATTAGTTTCCATTAATAAATTTAATTTCTTGATTCAGCTACACACAAATTACAAAGTACTAATTTGATTTTAAACAAAAGTTTAAAAACTAGATTACTTGTTGAAGCTTGTCAAAACATATATTTAATTATGTATCCTAACGTCTGCTTATTTCAATGCAGAGTAGTAAAGCCAATGGACTATAAAATTTGTATTTAGTATCATTTCTCAAAACAAACCCGTTTATTTGGCGTTCATTCATCCGGTTTAATTGTGCAAAGTGAAAAGAATGCATCTTCTTCAGTGGTGCCCAAGTCCAGCACTAAGCTGAGAAGCTAGTGCTCACACTCTGTTTGAACCAAAGTTAGAACATAGCACTGGAAATATTGCTTCTAATTGAGAAAGAATGACAAAAGAATCCCTACTGACTATCCCTTTTCATATCACTAACATCTATATATCAACAGGAATTGGACTCAAGAAAGGAGAGAAAAATTGTTCTTTTTAAAAAGGAAGGGGGAAGGGTAAATAAGTGATGATGCCAGGTGTCAAAATAAGCTTCTATAGCTGCAGGTGCAGAAAAGCCATTAAACATTGCCCTACAGTTCAAATGCACTACTGATGCAGCTGCTGCTCAGAAACCAAAATGCATCATTGTTTAAAACGATGTCAGGAAACAAAAACAGGTAAGAGTTATACTGCAGCCTTTCCTGTTCTGACTTATAACTGAAGCTGCAGAGTATTAATTACAAAATATTGCAATCATTATATAATTGGAAATCATATATTCCCATTGAAATCCATTATGGAGCAACAATCCCTTAAAGCTAAATTTTGGTCAATCCAGAAAGGTGTCTATCCCTGTTCATTGCAACAACAGTGAAAATTAAGGCATTAATGATAGGAACTAAATTTGTTTTGAAAATTACATTTAATTATATTTTTGGTATTTTAAAAAAATTCTTGATTTGTGAAGCCATTTTTGATTATATTCAACTTTTACATAATAATACAAATGCAACAAGATCTTTGTTTTAAAATGTACTGTTAATAATCCAATTCCATGATTTGACCATAACAAACACGACTCTTTTACTAATTTTACTAAATACTATGGAACATTGGGTAATATGTTCAAAATCTGCAAACACAGAACCACCATAAACAAGCCAAAACGTTTTTTTAAGCTAGGAAACAAATCTAATTAGGTGCTTGAATATCATTTTATTTACAGAACTTTTAAAATCTGAATCAATTCCAAAAAAAACTCGGGGTGGGGAGGCTTAAAAATTTGACAGCCAACTTGGATTTGAAATACCCCTTAATGCTATTACTTTATTTTCATGACTATAGTAGAGATAAATATACAGATCACAATTAATTTTAAATTTTGCTACATGAAGTGTCTCATAAATCAACAGTGGTTCACAAGTAGAAAGATTATATTTTGAAAACAAAAATATCCTTGGGGAATCTTTAATTCTATATTTAACCATTACATCAGATGTCCAGATGCAGACTTTTCAGTTATTAAGCAATCAAAGACGAGCATCTTCTAGTACCTGCCTGCCACAAAAACAATCTATAATGAAAGAGTGCAGAACAGGATGTCATTTTTTAAAGCAAAAGTTTAATATGACAGATTTCAAACCTGAACTTTTCAAATGTTCCCAGTCCAGATCATAAATATAATATAGTACATGTATTTTCATTCAACCACAGATATTTTGATATTGCTGTTTATCAATGCCTGACCACACTTGCATGTAAAAGATATAGCAGTTTATGGTCACACATTTAATTTTGCTTGCAAGTCAATGTGGAAAAAAAATAAGGTTGTGGAGTGTAATTAACATTCACTTCAGTCATTTTGGCCCTTGTCTAGCCCCCAAGCTTTGTTAAAATTTACCATTCTGAAGGCTGAAGGGAAATCGATTTGATTCTAATGGTACCATGAAAAGAACATGATCTAACTGCTTTCAGCCCTCCGTAAATCTGTACTTGGTCTTTATCACAATGCTACCCCAATTTAAAAAGCACTGAATGTCTCGTCAATGACTTTGTGAAACAGACAAGGAGCGGACATAAAAATTCCAATAGTTGTTTAAGCAGCAAAGTTCATTTGCATCACAGCGAATTTGAAAAGGCCTGACCTCTCAAACCGCCTCTCAGGTCTATGAAGTTGTAGCCTTGACAAGCTTGCATTGACAGAGCTCATTGACTCTGAAAGGCTACTTTATCAATGGAAAAAGACGGTACTACGTTCTTCTACTTCAAACTGGCATCTGCCTGCCCACCCGCTGCTGATTTGAAGGTGACACTAATACAAAACTACAGATTTTACTCTCCAACATCCCTTTAGTGCAGACATTAAGTGCAGGATATACTTCATTTCTGTGTTTTTTTTCAATGCTGGCTGGCCACATTCTGCAATGGTTGTACTTCTTAACAAAAGTACAAATGGAACTACTGGGTGTGATCACATTATAGACTAGAACAAAAAACTTCGAACACAAGCTGGAAGACTGCTCAGCCTTGTCAACAGAAGCTGTACAGATCGCAAATTTCAATGTCATGCCCTCATAAAAGGAAGTTTCACTAATTATGGTCTTGTTTCCAGCAAACCTGCTAATACCTATTAAACTAAATATTTGTTAATGTTACAAGCATATTTATCATTTATCTACAAGGACAAATCCACTAATATTAAATTTGAATGCACTGTTGCATTTCTCAAATTATAAATTCATAATGCTTGTAAGTAAATATACTTCTGTACTGCTCAGCTTTTATGTACCCCATCCCCCCACTATCTAAATGTACATTTTGTTTGTAAGAAAGAGTTAAATCTTCAAAGGTTCCTGACGCTCATTGGAGAGAGAACAAGACAGGAGTGTAGTCTGGTCATTTACAAGAAGGATATGGATGCTTAGGAGGGTGCAAAAGAGTTTCATCAGGATGTTGCCTGGATTATAAGGAGAGGTTGGACAAACTTGAATTGCTTTTTTTGAAACATTTGAGGTTGAGGGGTATATGACAGGTATAGATTGGGCAGTCAGTTTTTCTCCCCCAGGGTGAAAATGTCAAATACTGGAAAGCACAGTTTTAAGGTAGGAGGGGTAGAGGTTTAAAACAGTTATAAGTCAAGTTTTTTTTAGCAGTGATTGGTATGTGCACGGAATGTGCTACCAAGGGAAGTGATGGAAGCAGTATTAATATCAACACTAACAGGCATCTAGGTGAGCACATGAAAAGGAAGGGAAATTACCCATGCACAGGCAGATGAGATTAGTGTGAATTGGCATCATGGTCAGCAAAGACATCATGGGTCGAATGACCTGTTCTTTTGCTTTATTGTTGCATGCTCTAAGACCAACATGTCAGATTCCCGTATATCATTGCTTCTGAGAGTGATTATGGACTGGGCAAAATTATGGATTCACCTATTTGTATGGCTGTGATCAGCTAGCTCGGCATTAAAGACTTGGTGCTCTACAAATTTCAGCTTTTCATTTAATAAATTCACTGATGGATCAAAGTTAAAATAGTCTCTGAAACAAAGCCTAAAAAGGGTGTTCAAGAAGCTGCACTTAGAGGCTGCTGCTGAGAAATTCAGCTCTAATTGTATCAATGCTTTCATGTGACTGCCAAAAAGCTCCCATGTTTACATACAGATTCAAATACTTCTGCATCAATTTCTAAATTTGAGGTTAGCGAAGTTTAGAATACTTGGATTTTTATACATGGTAGATCATTTAAGAGAATGATGGGGAGGAAAGAAGGAAAACCGGGAAACTACAAAGGATGACACTTTAATTCCTCTCTGATATACACGCCCTGTTTTGGAAAAAAAGCAAAAATTTCACTTAAAATACTGGGTGTGAGGTGTAACATTCAGGCAACTTATTTGGCAAAATGCGACTTTGGTTAGATATGCCTTGCCTCCTTCTTTCCTGTTAATTGTTGTTCATTCCAAGATGTTGCCCGACCAGCTGGGTGCTTCCAGCATTTACGGCTTTTGTTTAAGATTTCCAGCATCTGCACTTTTTTTGATTGTGTCAAAATTAGAGGAATATTTTTACGGTTTTGTTCACTCCTGAGTAGCTACTATATATGATGGGGTTTATCCAGTATGTGTTGCCAGAATTTTAGACACTCAAAGACACTCACTATCATTAACTTGGAAAAATATTGAAGGTGGTGTTTTCTTGTAAAATCCATTCCACTGTTTTTTAATGCTGATGTTAGTCACTTTAATAAGCACCACTTCTCTCCTGTTCCCACAACCCATCACTATCTTGCAACTTCGCAATTAAAAAATCTGTAAACATGAACAAATGCACCGCAGACTACTGAAAGAAAAAAATTTAAAGTTCCTTTATTAAAATTTGAGACCTTATTTTTGTGTTTGCTTTATTAAATCACTGATTAATTGTGTATGCAGTTCTCTTCATCACATGCCAGGAAGGCAAACAAATGGCATTAGTGTAGATGAACAAAATGGTGGCATGAACATGGTGGGCTGAATGGCCCATTGCTGTGTTGCATAACTCTATTAAGCTGATCCAATAATGACATCAAGACTTTGGCACAGCTGCATTACATTGCGTTAAATGCATGATAAACCAATCTGTTGCTAGTCTAAGGAATGAAACTATGTCATATCAATGATAAATTGAACTTTAATAATCCCTTCATGTGTGTTGGGTTTTTAGTTAAAAGTCTTTGCAAGGAGGTACTGGTAGCCAAAGAACAGACTTAGTGATTTTGATTCATGTTATTTATACTGAGCTCTATAGAGAAATGTTCTTTGATGGCAAATTATAAAGACCAATGGAAATAAATTTGAGAAGTTAATGTGAGCTAATATTTCTTCAAATAACATGTTAATATACAAAAATTTGCATAAAACAGGTAAAGAAATCAGACCATTAATTGTTTTAACTAATAGCCATTTGGGAGCCAAGATTCAAGTCTATACCTGAAACTACTAAAAACAAAAGAAGAAAATTTGTGCAAACTACTCTATATGTAGTCCATGAAACTATGAACTGAAAGGGCACTTCAATCTCTAATAATGCATTTCTTTACAATGTGACAGGTGACAAAAAACACTTGCACGTGCAGCCTAATTAATCACAACACTTGATGTCTTAGTGATTTACAGTGAGAAGCAGGTGAAAAAGCACAAAACAAAATAGGAAACATTTGGGTTTTAGTTAATGGAGGGGAATGTCACTAAATCACAGACAATCTAAGTGGCATGGTGAATACAAAAAGAATCGCCAGACCAAAAAGAAACTCTTAACAAAGCTACTAAAGATTACTTTTGGAACAGACATTTAAACTACACTATTGTTCTAAAATCATGATTATATACGTACATAAGAAAGGCTTAGACCAAATGTATTTTTTTTTGCAAAGTTTTTGATTACGTGGTTCTTTTAAGTTGGATTCATATGACTTTTTTGTTATTTGACAAAATGACAAGTTCTAAACTCTAATGTGCTGGCACACTAAAAACCAGGACATTCAGTGGCAGAGCATAAACTTAAAAATAACTAAAGTTCTTTAGAAAAAAATGTTCCACTTTAGTTGTGTATTTAAATACAATGAAATTTCATCTCAACACTTGTTGCACAGAACTTAATAGTGATTAAGGCAGTATATAGGAAACTTATCATTATTAACTAAGGAGTGAAATGCAAGAGCAGAGAGTTTATGGTGCAATGATACAAATCATTAGTGAGACAATAGTTGGAATACTGTATGCAAATCTGGTTACACTCTATAGTGTGTTGTGATTGCATTGGCCAGGGCATAGTGGAGATACACTAGGATGTTGCCCAGGATAGAGCATTTCAGCTATGAGGAGAGACTGGATTAGCCTCTCATTGTTTTGATTCCACCATTGTTGGCAGGATTCTTAACTGTGCCTACTTCATTTCTCGCTTTACTCTTCACCCCCTCACCTCTCACCTACATTAAGGATATACAGTTCCTTGAAGTACAGCCTCCACTAATATTTTCATTTTACTTCATTTTCTAAATTTAAAATATATTGAAGTAGGACTTTGAGTTAATCTACAACATTGTGCATCATGTCAAATCAAAAGAAAATTCCAAAACCTGTCAACAATTTACTAAAAATTAATTGAGGCTGAAAAAAAGTATTCATCCCCCTTTAATTACTATGCTAACTTTCCTTAGAGGTAATATATAGTATTACCTTACCCACTCACCTAATTTGTCAATGTAAAAAATCACCTTTTTTTCAATGAATTCATAAGAGTAAGTACCCCTTCTCTCTGTAAGGTGCAACAGTATGGTAAATTTTCAACAGACCAAACCAAAATGAAGACAAAAGAGCATTGAAGACAAGTCAGGGAAATGATAATAGAGAAGCACAAATCTGGGGAAGGGCAAAGACCATCTCAAAGGCACTGAACACACCTCAGAGCACAGTGCAGTCCACTGTGGAAGGTGAAAAAAATATGAAACCACAGCCACACTGCTTAGGTCAAGCCATCCCTCGAAACTTAGTCACTGGAGAAAAATGGCACATGTAAGAGAGGCTACTGTGACACCAACAGTCACTCTGAGTAAGCTGCAGAAGCCAGTCTCTACAATTGGAGCGAAGCTCATGGCTCCATAATCTCCAAGGCCTTGCACAGAAAGGGTATTTATAGAAGAATGCAAGGAAAAGGCCTCAGCTTAAAAAAAAACACATATCCTTGCCTGTAAACTTTGCAAAGATGTGGAAGAAGCTTTTCAACAGCAGGCACAGGAAATCTGGTCAGGATTGATGGGAAGATGAATGCTGCTAAATACAGAGAGATCCTGGGTGAAAATCTGCTGACCTCTGCCAGAAAGCGCAAACTGGGGAAGAAATTCATCCTTCAGCAGGAAAACTACCCAAAACGCACTCTCAGGGCAACCATGGAATGGTTTCAAATGAAGAACATTGATGCCCTTGAGTGGCCCAGTCAGAGTCCTGACCTTAACCCAATCAAACATCTCTGGTAAGATCTCAATATAACTGTCCACTGCCACTCCCCAACTAACCTGGCACAGCTTGAGCAATTCTGCAAGGAGGAGTGAACAAATCTTGCTCCATCATGTTGGGCAAATCTAATAGAGACTTATCCAAAAAGACTACTGACTATAATAACTGCGAAAGGTGGTTTAACTAAATACTGAGCAAAGGGGGTGAATACTTTTTGAACTGCTGATATTTCAGCTTTTTAACTTTTAGTTTCTTGAGCTTAACAATTTTCTGAGTCTTTTGGGCTCTTTAGTGAAAAAGGAGCATATGATTCACAAATAAAAGTTCTCAATTAAATTGATCAAATGTATGTGAAGTTAGGGGCTGAATACTTTTACAAGGCACTGTAGTTTTTCCCTGGTTCTCACCTTCCATCCCACAAGTCTACATGTTCTGTAATTCTCATCACCTTCAACTTCATCCTACCACCAAAAATTCATCTTCCCCTCTTCTCTTGGCATTTCGAAAGGACCATTTTCTCCGTGACTCACTGATTTATTCTTTCATTGCTACTAACACCAACAATCTCACTCCCCAGCACCTCCCCCACCCTACAACACTTTCCCTTGTAAACACAAGGGATCCACTTTTACCTTCTTTTCCACCATCCAAACAGGAAGCTTCAACAACTGGCATGCCATGCCTTCAATTTTGTTAGCTGCAAAAGTTGGGAATTTCATTTAATGGTTTTTAATGTTCCACACAGATGTTTAAAAAAACATTGAAAAAATGGCAAAAAAATTTAAAACATGATAAAAATAGCTAGAATGCTTCAAAGAAATAGATACAAAAATGTCGAACCTGGCACAAGCAGGACCTATGTGATGATTCACCAGCATTAATGCTAGGGATCCTCAGCTGGTTAGACTTTTGCTACTGGATTCTGTGTGCACTTCTGCAGCAAAGCAAACCAAACCAATAGATTTGACCTTCCAAATCCGATCACTAGTTCTGGTCTTTGTTTGTCAATACACCTGCTGAAATCCTGAAGTTCCTCAAATCAAGACAGGTAATTGCCAGTGGTACCAGTAAGATTTTGGCCAATGCAGCTGTCTCCTTAAGCGATGTAAAGCTTATTAATATCAGGATGCCTGAGTGTGCTGAATTAGCACCTCAACTTGTTTTGCAGCAGATTTAAAGGGAATGTGATCACTGTTCCTCAAATAAATGTGTTTTCATTATTGAATTATGCCAAAAGTTGAATTATTTTAGCCCAGAGATGTGGATCTGCTCACCACATTGAGGATTACTTAAGATGTGCTTGTTTTCCAGGCTTTCTAAATTCTGATGAAAGGTACTTGATTTGAATCATTTACTGTTTTCTTCTCTATAAATGCTGGCTGATCTCCTGACCATTTAGAGCATTGCCTACTTTTATTTCAGTTTTCCAACATCTGCAGTTCTTTAAAATTTGAATCTTCCAAGTGTTTTTTTCAAATCCATGAACAATAATCACAGACATTTCCTTTTTACTATTTTAGGTGGTTGGATATGCAATTAATGTGAAAAAGTTAATTTCTAAATTAAAGTAATAGTAATACATTTTTGGAGAGGCTTTCCTCTTCCTGCCAGAGAAATCCTACTGGGAAACCTGCCAGTTTTCACTATTCAGTAAAACATGCCCCATTCCAGTAGTTACTGGGGACTAGTTTCAAGTCCTTTAGATGCTTTTAACTCATAAGAAGGCCTTTTATTGCACTGAAAGAAATTTAAGCCCCTTTACAAATCTCTTCAAAGTGTGGCTTAGTTTATGGTTAGAGCAATGCTAGCATGGTTAGAGCAGCAGAGCACACTTTTCACAGGGAGGATTAGGTTTACAATCCAAACTTAGAAGGCACCTCAAAAAAGTGTTTTCATTTTACCACACATAATAATAAAAACCAGTGATGACATGTTAAAAGGACACATGCCTTAGTTCTTGCCTCCCCTTAATAATGTCAACTCATTGTCCCCTTACTGCTCCACTCAAGCCTCTCATGCTCCTTGCTAGATGTGTATCCATCAGTAATGCACCAGGAGACCTGTATCTATCACTTCTGTACCTATTTTACAATGACCCATGCCCGTCAGCACAGTACATATGGGTCTAAAGCTGGATATTGTCCTGAATATAAATTCATACCCAGGTGATCTAAGTGGGCCAAATATGGCCCATGGACTCCCTTACAGAAATTTCTGCTCATTTGGGATCTGGCACTGGAGTGACCGTACAGATCTAATATTAAAAGATGCAAGCAGATGGAAGTAAACCTTTAGAGGATGGTGTGGGTAAGGGAAAAAGTCCAGTTTAACATGGATCTTTAGCCACAGCAGCATTCACCTGGTGCTGAGATGTTTTCCCTAATGACACCACTGATGGCTCTCTTTAAGAATTGGAGCCCTTTTGGGAACAGAAACTGGCTTACAAGACAGCGTTGCTGACGTTATAAAGAAACTCACAACACCTCCAAGACAGAGGATGGGATAACTGAGGCCAACTTTGGAGAATTATAGGATTCAATGTAATGGAGGAAAAATTACTTTTGAAAGAAAGGTGTTACAAGAACTACAATGAAGTTTACAAGCACTCTATGCCACAACACATTTTGCAATATTCTAAAACATATTCCTAAGAGCATCATATATTTATACATTTGCATATCTGTGCAAGTAGTTTGAAACCAACTATTCTCTTGCATATGGGTGCAGTTACAAAGGCAGCATCTTGTAACAAAGGATGTTTTTTATAGTATTAACACAATTTGACTTACAATGTTACAATTTCATAGCTAAGTGATACTTCTCATGAATAAGTCAATATCATGATTATTGTTAGCCTTCTAACCAAAGAGTCAAGTTTTGTGCATTATTTTTTTGGTTGTTCCCAGTTTTTCAATGGCTGGATACAAATTAAATCAAATGTGTGAAAAATCCTATGCTATTCCCATGCTGCCACTTCTTGTTCAAAAGTTAATTGACAGCCAAATAAAACTGGTCATTAATTATGGTCAATACATTCTGTCAAGAAGGTTACATTTTACATAAAGAGAGCATTCAGAACTTTAGAAATAGATAGAAGCGACTGCATTGAATCTCTTTTTCAAGGCCTCAGTTATCTGGTTGAAAGACTAATTATACATGGTGAACAATGTAATTTAAAACAAGGAATGTTCCACATATCATATAGTTTTGCCAGTTTATATTCACAAGTGCAATTTATTTGGTGACTGAAAAGATTAGTGGATTATTTTAAATGGAAAGAATTTTTCTATCAAGGACTACATTCTGTGCAAGTTTCCTCTTCTATTTATGTCAGATATAAAATTTTCTAAATGAAGGATTACAAGGGACAAAATTGGTCCACCAGAAGAATAGTAATCCACGTGTGGATCCAAAAGAGATGGGGGAGAATGAATTTTTTGCATATGTATTTACTCAGGACACAGACACAGAGTCTATAAGAAGTGAGGCAAAGCACCATCAACTTCATGGACCCTATAGATTACAGAGGAGGAGGTGTTTGCTGTTCTGTGGCAAATTAGGATCAATAAATCCCCAGGGCCTGATAAGGCGCTTCCCCCGGAAGACAAGTGTAGAAATTGCAGGGGCTTTAGCAGAGATATTTAAATCATCCTTAGTGACAGGTGAGGTACCGAAGGATTGGAGACTAACTAATGTTGTTCTGCTGTTTAAGAAAGGTATTGGAAGGTACTCTAATGGACAGGATATATGCGTATTTGGATAGACATGGACTGATTAGGGACAGTCAGCATGGCTTTGAGTGTGGTAGGTTGTGTATAACCAATCATATAGGGTTTTTTGAGGAGGTTACCAGGAAAGTTGATGAAGGCAAGGCAGTAGATGTTACCTACAAGGACTTTAGTAAGGCACTTGACAAGGTCCTGCGTGGGAGGTTGGTCAAGAAGGTTTGGACACTTGGCACTGAAGATAAGGTAATAAATTGGATTTGTGGAAGAAGCTAGTGGAAGTAAATAGTTACCCCTCTGACCGGAGGCATGTGACTAGTGAAATGCTGCAGGGATTGGTGCTGGGTCCATTGTTGTTCATCATCTATGTCAATGATCTGGATGATAATGTGGTTAGATCAGATCAGATCAGATCATTCAATGATCTGATGACACCTGGATCAGTAAATTTGTGGATGACACCAAGATCGGGAGGTGTAGTGGACAGAGAGGAAGACCATCATAAATTTTAGTGGGACCTAGACAAGCTGCAAAAATGGACTGAAAAATGGCATGTGTGAGGTTATTTTATTTTAGTAGGACCAACCAGGATAGGTCTTACACAGTGAACACTAGAGCACTGAACAGTGCTGTGAAACAAAGGGATCTGGGAATACAGGTCCATAATTCATTGAAAGTGGCATCACAGGTAGATAGGGTTGTAGAGAAAGCTTTTGACACATTAGCTTTCATAAATCAAAGTACTGAGTACAGGAGATAGGATGTTATGCTGAAGTTGTATAAAACATAGGTGATGCCTAATTTAGAGTATTGTGTGCTGTTTTGGTCCTCTACCTACAGGAAAGATGTAAATAAGATTGAAAGAGAACAGAGAAAATTTACAAGGATGTTTCCAGGATTTGAGGACCTGAGTTATAAGGAAGGATCAAATAGATTAGGGCTTTATTCCTTGGAACGTAGAAGATTAAGGAAAGATTTGATAGAGATATACAAAATTACGAGGGGATGAGGGTGTGTGGGACTACAACTAGAGGTCATGGATTAGGGTGAAAAGTTTAAGAGGAAAATGAAGGGAAATTTCTTCATTCAGCGGACTGAGAGAGTGTGGAAGTTGTGCATGCCAGCTTGATTTCAACATTTAGGAGAAGTTTGAATAGGTACATGGATGGTAGGGATATGGATGGCTGTGGTCCTGATGCAGGTCAATGGGAGCAGTCCGGTTAAATGGTTCTGCATGGACTGCATAGGCAGAAAGGCCCGTTTCTGTGCTTTCCTTTTCTATGATTCTAAGAATGCTATTTATATTTGAATACTGAAGCCATTGATCATTTTAAATCTAAAGGTGGCTGAATAAAAATAAATATATTTTTGACTGTTTTCATGGATAACAATACTTCACAAGAGCTGGGCAGGCTGGGGCCATCACTCTTGGTATTAAGATCTGGGGTTCCGAGCAGTGTCCTGACCAACATAGAGAATTTAGGCTATTACCAAAGGAAATCAGTAACTGTTGTTTGTATTGACATCATATGGTCTCTCCCATCACTTCTTGGATATAGTGTAAGCTGCTGTTAGCCCTCTCTGTTTAATTGCACGCGCTAGCCTACCATCAAACCCAGATCTTGCATGTCAACTCTGGGGTTCACTCACATCAAACCACATGAAGAAGAAATTACTTTAACCATTTATTGCTGCAAGAATGCCAGTAGATGGCCGAGTCCCTTTCAAGGCTCCCAGGACAGCTTCAGGGTAGGTAATGGTTCACTCAATTTTACTGACATAGCAGTGTAGTTGTGAATATATCTCTACACATAATGCTATAATCACTACTTTTAGCAGTGAATCCATCAGCACTGGCATTCTTGGAACTCAAGAGGACTGTTAGTCTACTGCAAACTCAAACGTACTAGCTACTCTGAACTGCTGAATGCTTACTGAGTTCCTTGCAGAGAATTTCTTCAAAACTGAATCCAACTCAATGTAATTGAATCATATTATAGTGACAGAGATCAATTTGCATGACAGAGGTATTTTACCTAATGCACAATTGATTTTCAACTCCTGAGATAGCAGCCAGGGATGACATTAAAACTTTCAAAATTCAGACCCAAATCCAAACAAACCATTTCTGGATTTAACCTAGAGATGCAGGCAGCCTTCCTGCTCATTAAAGAGGACAGCTGACCCCCAAATCTCAGGTTATGCATCAGTTAAAAGGAAGATGAAAACAAATGCCTTTTAAGAAACTGTTTGTGTGAACTTCACCCTCACTGCTGTGGCTACCACACTCCACACCATGCCCAACACGAATCATACCTGTTCAATTCAGCTCAGCCAATACACAGAGAGCAAAGGGGTCTGAAGCTTTGCCCCTCACCCAGTAAAGACAACTAATCTTTTGAAAGATTTCCCCAGACATTCAAGCCATTTTACAGGAAATCCATTAATTTTACATTAAACTACTTTAATACCACTTTATAAATTTTAAATAGTATGGCTTTCAAAGAGAAAATTACTTGTGCTTATATCCTGACCTGACCTATAACCTGATTTACAGTCTACTGCAAACCACGAATATCACATATTTACTTACTTAGATGAATGACAGGAATACTATGCTGAACTATTATCAGAATTCTATCCTAAAATTAAAATTCCAAGCTCTATATCACAAGGATTATATATTAGTATAGCTATACATTTCAAAGTCAAATTAATAACTTCAGGATAAAAGCTTGTGTACCAAAGCATTTGCTTTTGTGGTGATAATTAGTTTAAAAGGTATTTTGAAATTTTGTTGGAATTTTGAATATTCAGATATCTTTAATTGAAAGGATTTAAGGTTCAAAGTAACCTGCATGATTTAAAATCAACAAATCAAGAAATCAATTTCAATCACTACTTAAATCTGAACATCATTTAAAGTTGAACTTAACACCCTACTTTGCATTCCATGATTTCTAACACAGATTAGAATCTATTTCAAGTAATAGAAGGATTTCCAAAAACTTCGATAGTATAGACTTCTAATTACCAACTTTTCAAAATGATCTTTTCAAGAAATATATAAAAGTTCAACTGATCCTGGACAAGATGAACAAGATGATTCTGTGATTACCATTGACAGTTATAAACTATCAAGTTCTCCAAAAATACTAATCCCAAATTTAAAATTTAATCAAATTTGTGAAAGTATGCTGTTGGCAATAAATAGGACAAATTGAGAATTTCTCAAAGGACACTTAAAAAGCACTTGGACAGGTACATCAGGTACATGGAGGGGGCAGTCTTGGAGGGATATGGGCCAAATGCAGGAAATTAGCTGGGTTGACAACATGGTTGACATGGACTCATTACGCCACAGGGCCTGTATCTCCCAGTGGCCACACATTTTAATTCCACATCCCATTCTGATACGTCTATCCACGGCCTTCTCTGCTGTAAAGATGAAGCCACACTCAGGTTGGAGGAACAACACCTTATATTCCGTCTGGGTAGCCTCCAACCTGATGGCATGAACATTGGCTTCTCAAACTTCCTCTAATGCCCCACCTCCCCCTCGTACCCCATCCGTTATTTATTTATATACACACATTCTTTTTCTTTTTCTCTCTCTTCTTTTTCTCCCTCTGTCCCTCTCACTATACCCCTTGCCCATCCTCTGGGTTTCTCCCCCCTCCTCCTTTTCTTTCTCCCTAGGCCTCCTGTCCCATGATCCTCTCATATCCCTTTTGCCAATCACCTGTCCAGCTCTTGGCTCCATCCCTCCCCTTCCTGTCTCCTCCTATCATTTTGGATCTCCCCCTCCCCCTCTCAAATCTCCTACTAGCTCTTCTTTCAGTTAGTCCTGACGAAGGGTCTCGGCCTGAAACGTCGACTGTACCTCTTCCTAGAGATGCTGCCTGGCCTGCTGCTTTCACCAGCAACTTTGACGTGTGTTGCCTGTATCCGTGCTGTATTGTTCTGAGCCTGTGATAACCAACAGAGGAAAACTTCACGTTGGTAGGGGTAGAGGTGTTCTCTATTGTTGGGATTAAGTATTTTCTTAAAATAGAGTGAAGTGAGCATTGTTTTGCATTTATAATCCTGCAACCAGAAAAGCAGCATGATGCTGACTGATAAGAAACTTTAGTTAACATTCTTCACATGAACTAAATTTTATGCTGAACAATAGGCACAAAGGCATCTTAAAGACTAAGAAAACTTACTCTTTTACTGAGACAAATTACTGGCCACATGCTGCAGCCCAAAGTACAACAACAACACAAGCAGCCACAGAGTAGCCATCGCACATTGACGGGAAGATTCTTCTTTAAACAGCCATTAATGCGACCAATGCTGGCTTTGAATTCCTCTGGCGCAACCTGTTGAAGCAAAAAAAAGAGTTTAAAATTATAAATTCAATTCCAAACTTTTCCAAAGATATCATTTGTAGCACTATACAAAATCAAAATATTATGGAAGCTGGAAATCTAAGACCAAGGTTAGAAAAAACTCAGATACGAGAGAGAGAAAAACCTTATATTTAAAGGTTAACGATCTTCACTTTCCACTGCAGAAAGTGGTAAGCGAGAAAAAAAAATGAGAAAAATGAGGAGTGGAGAAAAAAATTGAGTAGTGAATGGATATTGTAGCAGCATTAAATAGAAAATAATGTTGCAAAACAAAAAAGGGCAATTGGAATAGGGGAATCATTTACAACAGCTGTTGTTTAATAACCAATCTAAAAGTTTTGATTTTAATGATGAGTCTGAAAGGTTGCACAAAGATAGGGTGCTGCCCCTCAAGCATATAAGGCAGAGACATTCAAATCGGATTCGGGAATTAAATGACAGACAACTAGTAATTTCGCGGTCACAACAGACCCTGAAAAATCGAACACCAAATTTGCATTTGTCATCCTAACACATAAACTACAAGTTGCAAAGTATACTTTAAATAGTAAATTACTGTTTCAGTCATGAAGCATATTAAGGGCCTTAGTCTGTGGAAAGAAAAGAGGTAAAGGGGTAGGTGCTGCACTTTCAACAGGAGAAAAGGATAACTGTGGCAAGGATCAAGATATGGTGAAAGGAAAGACCCATTTTGTAGGAGATAGGAAGGAGACATTAGCTTTGTGGTGGTTTCATGCTAGCAGTGGCAGAAATATGATGCACAATGTGGAGGCTGATGTGGAAAAGGGTTCTGGTACTTAAAGGAAAAGGTAAGAAGCAGAAGTGCAGCCAATGGTCCTGTCTACCATAACAGTGAGAGGGAGAGGGGAAAAAAAACAGATTGAGTAAAGATATGAAAATTGGCTTCCAAGAATAGCTGATGGATGATTTGGAAAAAGTTGGAGAATGATATAAAATCCTTACAGGAAACAGATGGAAGTGTAACGGAAGTCTATTAAGGAGTCTGTAGTTATATTGAATATTGGTCAATAGCCATCCAGCCACAACTGTTAATAATAATCTCACCATTTCCATTAATTATTTCAGATTTTTAACGTCATATTACCATTCTCTCTCTGACTTCCAAGTTTTGATAAACTTGGGAACTTGGCTCCTCTTGTAAAATCAGAAGTAACAAACCTGGGTATTATCCTTGACTCAAGATTTGAATTTTAAATCCCACATTAAGATAGTGACCACAGCAGTATTTCTACACTTAAGAAATATTGCAAGGGTACATCCGCTTCTGTCACATAAGGATGGTGGAAAACTAATTCATGCCTTTATATCAAATACTCTAGATTACCGCAATGTAATTTTTACTGGCCTTTCAAAGCAATCTACTGACAAACTTCAACTCATTCAGAATGCCACTGCTAGATTTTTAACTAAAACCAGAATGATGGCGTATATATTACTGCTGCCCTAACTACTGTGCATTGGCTTCCTCGGTCTTTTAGAATTGATCTTAATGTTCTCTTACTTGCTTTTAAAGTTCTCAGTGGCCTGGGATGGAGTACATCACAGAATTGCTTTTGTCTTATAATCCTGCTCAAGCTCTAAGGTCTTCTTCCGCCAGTCTCTTAAATTCAAACAATC
Organism: Mobula birostris; assembly: GCF_030028105.1. Taxonomy (NCBI): domain Eukaryota; kingdom Metazoa; phylum Chordata; class Chondrichthyes; order Myliobatiformes; family Myliobatidae; genus Mobula; species Mobula birostris. The sequence continues at coordinate 60,209,369 of NC_092372.1, read as the reverse complement.
TCACTCAAAAGAAAACTGTCAGGTCAGCCTTTTTTTTAAAAAACTTTGCTCTTAAACTGTGGAACTCAATATTTAAAACTATAAGGGAAGAAGACTCAGTTGACACTTTTAAATGCTAGCTCAAAACCTATTTATTTAACTTTGCTTTTAATTAACATCATTTTGTCTTTTATTTTGTTTGCACTTTATCCCTTTGTAAAGCACTTTGAACAACATCGTTTGTATGAAAAGTGCTCCATAAATAAGGTTTTATTATTAATTAAACCATAATGCTCTAACACAATGGTTCCTAAACTTCTGTGGGTCACTGCCTTCTTGGCTCCCAGACCACATCCCTGGTGCCACGCCCCCCCTTGCTAGCCATTACATAAAAACCATAAGATTTTGTCTTGTGATGCACAGTGAAAGAAAATAGGAATTGCATATCCAAAGTAGTTACAAATAATGGCAAAAAATATTCAAATCTATTTAAAGCTACAAATAAAAATTTTATAATTACAGTAAAAATAATTTACATCATCAATTTTAGAGCATACACTCGTAGCCCAACTATTCACTACTTCATAGTTTTTTTTTAACTTTTCAATGAGATGAATGGCCTTGATGCAGTGATATCAGCTTCTCAACATCTGGCTGAGTGTCATTCAGGAGTCTCAGATCTCCATGTTCATTAATTTGCAGTCTGTTTTGTTGTTTTGAAAGAAGTTGGGTGATGGTACTGAAACTGAAACTGTGCTCCACTAAGTATGATGTTGGAAAGCCAATAAAGAACATCTTGACATTTTCCAGTGTAGAGTAGAATTCAGCAATTTCTTTCTGAAGTCAACAGTTTTGATATGATTTTTTGAACCTCAGTTTCATTTCAAAGTGTTGTGGTAAGATCAGTTCTTCCTCCATCCTTTATGTTAATTCCTCATTACAAGAAGATAGTGCCAACAAACAATACGACCAAGGGCGATTCATCCAGATGGGTCAAGTCTTCTTTTTCTTTCAAAAGTGGTTCTACTACTGTTGGAACCTGTGATCTACATTTTGATGGTGTGTTTTCTGGCCGACTGACCAATTTGGTGTTTGGCTGCCTCCGAGGGAGGTGCATGGCATTGAAGCCAAGAAGCTGAGACGGGAGTGTGAGCCCATGATCGACTCCATTTCTCACCAATTTTGCCGATTAAAGTATAGAGGAAGATTGAAATCACTGAGGCGAGAGCGGAATGCAAACTGGTGTTCAGGGCCATCCACCAGCCTTTCACTCACTGCTGCTGGAGGAAGGAGTCTGCGTATGACTGTCTTCTTTCTCACTGTTCCCAGAGGAAGGTCTCTGTTCAAATGGCCCACCTCTCCCTCGATGCTGTTGGAGGATAGTGCTGGAGTCCTAGGTCTTGGGCAAAGTTTAATCAATGTATCTGAGGATTGGACTCTGCAGTTCACATTATGATGTGTTTCCTTTTCTTGTTGCTATTTTGTGTGATTTTGATCAGGGCAGCTGCAGGTAATGAATGACACAGTGCTAGATTGAAGTAGAACTGAGCTGAAACTGAACTTGCCCCAATTCTTTTGATGACTTTTGTGGGTTGGTGTTTTATATTGTTTTTTTTTTTACTTTTTTATTGCCCTTTGTGCGATTTGGTTTTTTTTGGGTGGGGAGGGTTGCCAGGTGTTTTTCTTTGAATGGGTTCATGGTTTTCCTTTGTTGCGTAGTTGTCTGTGGGAAGATGAAATCTCAGGGTTGTATACTTGGTTAAAAATGTTCTTTGAGCTTGAACTGCAATGTTCAGCAATGGATTTATTACCCAATCTTGAATTTGGAATGTGTCTCAAAGAGTTTCTCTCTGACAGCCATTTGACTTCATCATTCTCAATACAAAGCTCTCAAAACAGTCGAGAATTGAGAGCATACGAGTTGATTTTATTTATTCCTGTGATAACAGTATTTAACAGTTAGTGCGGCCCATCACTTATGCTTTTTGCGACAAAATGATGTCTGTGAATTACACAGTGAATGGTAAATATGTTAGGTACAGCATTTTTTTTTCCTAACTAAGTAATAACCCCACAGTAGCCTCTTGTCATTGATGATGCGCTATCTGTTGCATAAGAAAGAATGTTGGTGAGCAGAATGTCCTTCTCTTTGAAAAATTGCTCAACTTGAAATATTGACACCTCCTTCTTATCTGTTTTTAGCCCCATTTGCAAATAACAACTCTTGAACCATGCTTTCATCTTTTATGAAGTGAACATAACCAAGGAGCAAAGATTTGTTGTCTGGCAAACTTGACTCACCAACTGCAGAGTAAATTCGGTTCTCTGAAGTATGTTGCACAATATGTCTTCTACATTCTCAGAAATTACATCTATTCATCCTTGAGCAGAGTTGTTGCTGAGCAGAACTGCTTTAATTATTTGGTCTGCTGACTTACGGAAAACCATTCTCAGAAACTCCCTACTGCTGACAGAATCAGTTCTTCTCCAACTGTATAGGGCTTTCCAGATTTAGCAATAAGATGTTGTATGAAGTACACAAACCATCACTGTTTTATTGTGAACTACTGGCAAACATGTTTTGAAGTGTTTCATGTATCTGAAAGTTTTCACGATGTATCTGAAAATAAGCCAATTTCTTGTTTGCTTTCTCTTCAAATGTTTAGGAAGCCTGGACAATTTCATTCCCTCATTTGAAAAAACCTTTTCACACAACAAACACACTGGCTGCTGTTGGTTGCTTGGTGCTGGTATAAATCCGTATGTCAGATACTCCACACTACACTGTCTACACTTTGTTTTTGTTTGGTCTGCTTCTGCCATTTTCGTTATGGATTAATGACCAAGGTAAATTGGCTATTGCTTAAGTGTAACATCAAGCACTGCGATCAATAAAGGGTAAAGTTATAAAGTCATAACTGCTCAGGCAAAACCTGACTCTCTGCCTGAAGGTACATGAAGTGGGGCAGTGCCATCTTGGTTGGGCCATGGGCTAGCGAAATGCAGTCAAGACCATTTGAAAGAGCAGATTCTAAACTTTACCCCATTCAACATTACACCCTAATTCACAGGAATTGCACCACTGCATGATTAGACTATGGAAATCATTCTACCTAACACTGTACTACAGTAGTGAATGACAATAATGTGCAGGCTGGGAAATAATACAATTTCTTCAGTCCAGATTTCTCATGATATGCCAAATACAAAAGTGTCACATTGCTTTTCAATGCGCTAATGCGCTTCGAGCAAAGTCTAAGAGAACAGTGGGCTAGCAAAAGATGAGATTATGTAATCATTGTAATCAATTATGAGACAATGAAGATCAAATGTTTATAATAAGCAATTCATTTCTTAAATTAAGCCTGTAATCCTCTAGCTGCCCCCTTGCTAATGAGCACCCCCACTGCCATCTTTATCTTTATCCTTATTGCCCCCTTAGAAACTCACACTGCACCCAGGAGTGGGGGTGGGCAATATCACCCATTTTAGGAACCACTGCTCTCTCATATTTTCCTCTTTTGTCTCTTCTCATGCTTCCTATACATTTAAAATCTACAACATACCAGAGATTTTGCTCAACTTAGATGAAAGACCAGGCACTTAATCCATCGACATCACTTAACCTACTGAATATTTCCAGTGCAATGTCCATAATATTAACTTTGCTTTTAAACAAAAATATGGAATATTTCAAAGCTAGGCTTCTGAAGATTTTAGATAATATTCCATGATCTGATACAATACTATAATAAAAAATACCCAAATGCCTTTATTAATCATGCTGGCATCAGTGCTGGAGAAAGACAGCTATTCTTTTGGGATGCAGCAGTAAAGCAGTGATGATCATATCTAATAAGATCAACATTAAAGTAGCCAGTATTGCAAAAGTACAATTTAGTGGTGTTAAAGCATACAATACCATATACAAATTACTCAGAAACTACTTTAAGCAACTGTAAGGATAAAACAGAGAACATAAAATATTTTCTCAATTTTTGTATCATTAACTTATTTTAATGTTATCAATTTTAAAGATTTGCACAACTCCACACAGAGTAACTTAGCTCTAAGACGTTCTAAGCTTTAAGGAGCAAAGGGAGAAGTAGGTATCCAAATTTACTACAGTAGAAATTCAGCTGAGTTTGTCTAAAACTAATTTATTTAACACCTGGGATTTATCCCAAATAATGCAGAAAACAAGCAAGAAAGATTCTCAATGATCAACAAAATATTTATTTATATCTTTTTGACCTGATGACTCAAAGGTTACAGCTCAAATTTGTGCACACTGTGTCTACTGTTGATAGACCACTTCACATTAAAGCCATGCTATTAATAGGTTTACTTCCAAAACAAATTATCACTGTTAGGTACATTTGTTAAGTAAACTTATTCACTTGTTCAAATGCAGTTTTACCCTCAATAACAGCAAAAAGATTAATTGGAGAAGAGAAATAAAAAGATTCACCTTTCCTGTTAATGGCGAAGGAAATTCAAATTCAAATTTGTTGCTCAAACCAAACCTGAAATTACAAAAAAAAACAATGCAATGCACACAATTCTTAAACTCTTTAGGAACTAAGTTTGGCTTTGTGGTATAATGGATCAAAAAATATACACATTCAAGACATGCAGAACAGAGTATTATTGCTCGTTGATTAAGACAGCAGAGCATAGCATTCCCAAGTACTTCCATTCGAAATGGAAGATTTTTTCCTAAGTTAACCTCAAGAATTTAATGTAGCAGAACATCCTACAAAACTTTCTTGGCTTATTACCAAACAAAATTTGACACCAAGCCATATAAGGAGATATTAAAGCAGATGTCCAAAATTTTTAAAATGGAACCAAATTTTAAAGAATGTCTTTAACTGAGAAAGACTGGGAGTCATTAAATCTGGCAATGATAATGAGATCAGAATTGAAGCACAGATGTTGAAATAAGAGGTAGCGAGCAATGAGGTCACAGCAGTTATTTGAAATCAAGGTTGAGAATCCTTAAATCAAAGTACTGATAACTCAGAGCCAAGTTTATTAGCTTCGAGCGATGAGGCTACAGGCCTTAGTGCTATGTTAGGAAGATCTGCAGTTTGTAAGAAGTAAAGTGAGGAAGTTTAGATGTGCATTTGTCTAGCCAAATATTAGGGCAAGAAAAGAATGTATGATAACATCATTAGATGTTATGGAAGCAACTACTCATAGTGATAGCATAGTGTGGTTGAAAGGTTACCTTGGATTCACACATGACACCAACGCTATGGACAGTCTAGCTGAGCTTGAGAAACGTCAGTGAGAGAATAGAAAAAAGAAAATACTGGCAGTACTCATCAGGCCAGGAGAAATAGAGGTAATGTTCTTTAACCTATGGACTCACTTTCAAGGACTTTTGATCTCATGTTCTTGATATTTATTGTTTATTTATTATTAGTGTTTCTTTTTTGTATTTGCATAGTTTGTTGTCTTTTATACACTGGTTGTCTGTCCGTCCTGTTGGGTGCGGTCTCTCATTGGTTCTACTGTGTTTCTTGTATTTACCGTGAATGCACACATGAAAATGAATCTCAGCATTGTACATGGTGACACATACGGTATATTTAGAGGGTAAGGAGACTTGGCAGGCATTTTAGGAATAATTTTTTTCTCCATCCAAAAGGTGCTGAAAGATGATGGAAACAGGTACTCTCACAAGATTTATCTTTAATGATGTTGTTGAACCACCAATGCACAGGAAGCTACACATTAGTGCAGATAGCTGCACACTATGGCTGGCAGACACTGAGGTAAAGGTTATTGCAAGTTATTGCTTGATATCTTGACACCTCTGTTACACCCTGTCCACTTTAATTCCAATTACATCTGCAACATATGATGTCTTCTGCTCCTTCATTATTTTCCAACTGGCATACTTTCATCAGCGATTGGATCTCTTGCCATTAATTCAACTCAGTCCCTCCCAACCAAAGATACAGCTATGGGATCTACACAGGTTCAGATTATGCCTATTTCTGACAGAAGTGTGGAACAGTATTACTCAGGCTGCCTCCCTCACCATTGCTTCTCGTACATTGATGGCTCTATTGTTGTCGCTTCATACTCTTATAAGAATTTACAAGTTTCACTAGAGCTACTGATTTTCAGCAAGGTCTCTCACATAGTAAACTCCATCTCCATTTCAGCAGGTTAGTGATCAAGATAAATTGCAAGATCAATTTAGGGCACATTCCAAGCCATCCTCCTTGTTTCTCATACTCCATCATATCTGTTTTTTTAACAACATAATCCATAAATGGAGTAATCCTACAGGAGGAAGAAACCAGAGATCCATGAGCCAATTGTCATCAAGAATTCAGAGGAGGAGTATATTGACTGGTTGTATTGCAGCCTGCTATGGAAACACCAATGTCCTTGAATGGAAAATCCTACAAAAAGTAGTGGATACAGCGTGGTCCATCATCGGTAAAGCCCTCCCTACCATTGAACACATCTACACAGAGCGCTGTCACAGGAAAGCAGCATCCATCATCAAGGACCCATACGACCCAGGCTATGCTACTGCCATTAGGAAGGTGGTACAGGAGCCTTAGGACACATGCCATCAGGTTCAGGAATGGCTACCCATCAATCAGCAGGGGTTAACTTCAGTCATTTTCACTTGCCCCATCACTGAACTGTTTCCACAACCTACAGATACACTCTCAAGGACTCTTCATCTCATGTTCTTGATATTTATTGCTTATTTATCCATTATTATTATTATTATCTCTTATGCTTTGGTGTTTGTGTGTTATTAGTTCAGGCAGATTGTGTCTGTCTATTATTGTGACCTAGATGAAAATCAGACCATATTTTATGAGTAACTAACACATAAAACCAGATAACTGCAAAGTGTTCACAAACATTTTTTTGCAACTGTATGTACTTTGACAATAAATTTACTTTGAACTAGAATGCCAATTTTAACCCTCCCTTTCTTTAAAGCTTTGAAGGTGGGGCAGCCGCCCAAATTCATGCCCATCTTTCTCAGTACTATTTTATTCCTTTACTGAGATACAATGCAGAATAGGCCCTTCGAGCCATGCCACCCAGCAATCCTCCTATTTGATCCTAGCCTAATCACGGTTCAATTTACAATGGGCAATTAAAATTCCAACTGATATGTCTTTGGGCTATGGGAGGAAACCGAGGCACCTGGAGGAAACACACACGGTCACAGGGAGAACATACAAACTCCTTACAGGCAGCAGTGGGAAATTAACCCGGGTTGTCAAACTCACTCTTTGCTAGTTTCTAGCTCAGTCTTATTACCAAATGACTCTATCAAAAGTACATGGGTAGAAAGGGTTTTCTTGCTTTCATGTGATCTTCTGAAGGAAAAGAAAATGAATGAAGAGGGAAAGAAAGAGAAAAGGTCAATAGAAGGCAAAGCTACTGCACGATTCTCAAGCTATAACTGAAACATAAAAATGGAAGAAGGGTGAGTGCAATCCCTGTAGTATAAAAGCAGCAGAGACTCAAAGGAAGATGTTCATAGTCATAGCCATACTTTATTGATCCCGGGGGAAATTGGTTTTCGTTACAGTTGCACCATAAATAATAAATAGTAATAGAACCATAAATAGTTAAATAGTAATATGTAAATTATGCCAGTAAATTATGAAATAAGTCCAGGACCAGCCTATCGGCTCAGGGTGTCTGACCCTCCAAGGGAGGAGTTGTAAAGTTTGATGGCCACAGGCAGGAATGACTTCCTATGACGCTCTGTGCTGCATCTCGGAGGAATGAGTCTCTGGCTGAATGTACTCCTGTGCCCACCCAGTACATTATGTAGTGGATGGGAAACACTGACCAAGATGGCGTGCAACTTAGACAACATCCTCTTTTCAGATACCACCGTGAGAGAGTTCAGTTCCATCCCTACAATATAACTGGCCTTACGAATGAGTTGTGGTTGCACGAATGATGTTGTGGTTAATCATGACAAAGATGCATTAATATTAACATTTTTCTTCCAGAGCACTTAAATTCTCCACAGAAACATCTGAAGAGTCAGTTCTACACAGAAGACATAAGCAAATCTCTTCAAAAACTGCTTTGATAAGAATCTTAAAATATAATTTAAGCAATTGTCTAAACTTTCTTACGTGATTTGGTATCAAAACTTTGTTCGTTGGGTTGCCTGTAAGGCACTTTGGAAGAATAAAAACACTGTTACATAAATATTGCTCAATATAAAGCTAATAATACTGACGTCTTTAAGAAATATTAAAAATTCAATTTATATGTTATTGGACTAACTTTCTAAGGTTGCACTATTTTGTGCTGCTTTTGCATAATCCTAGGGAAGGAGTAAAAAAGATAAAGCTGCCAAAAGTTTCAGTGAGATTTACAGGAAAATGTTGTTTCCTGCTTGGCATAACTGCCTGCCGCACTTGCAACATCGTCCTTAGGTCAGCTGCAGGGTCATCAGTCAGGGACCACCACTCACTGATGATAACTAGATAACTAAAACAATTATCAATCCAAAGAATTAAGGGTCACTTAGCTTTTGAAGTTTAAGATAGTGCAATCACTTTCATATCATTATTTCAGTTTGATCTAAAGTGATGGACTTTCAGAACTTATCACTATGACTATGATCAGATTAGAAGTTTTCATTATGTAGAATATATCTATAAGAAATTATTTAATATTTTACAAAATTAGACTCAATAGTTTTCAAAACTGGGAAAATTAAAAACTTAGATAAATGTAATATTTAAGTACAAGGACACTTGGATCAATATTTGGGGTAGAAAGTACAATTTCTGTTGCCAGAAGCCACAGACTGGAAGTGAAATGTTAAAAAAAAGTATGTTTCAGCCCTGCTCTACATTTTCCAACAAATTACAATACTCAAGCGTTAAATATCTTTCAAATGAACATGGGGAAATTAGAAGTGATTTATGATTAGGTTGCTGCTACCACCTGTGATTTATAAATAATTTGGGCTCTGTTGAGATCAAGATAAATAACTTCACAAATTTAGACAACAGTGGGATAATTCAGCAAAAAATTCTGAAAATGTGGGTGTTATGGAAAATTGTGGGATCTTATACTCTCCTGAATGTGGACACACCATCTCCATGTCTTCTCTATCCAGGTCTTTCAGCATTCGGTGGATTCTACTAATCTTTCTGAACTGGATTGAGTGCAGGCCTAGAGTTAAGCACTCATGCATTGAGCCTTTCATTCCCAGGATCATACCTGTGAACCTTCTCTGGACCTACTGCAGGGCCTGTACATCTTGGGTTAGACATGGGGTTCAAAACTGCTCACAATATTCCAAATGCACTGTGTCTTATATTTTCATCCTCTAGAAATGAATGTTAACAATGCATTTGCCTTTCTTACTACCAACTCAACCTAAACAATAACGTTAACTGAATCCTGAACAAGTCATAGTCATACTTTATTGATCCCGGGGGAAATTGGTTTTCGTTACAGTTGCACCGTAAATAATAAATAGTAATAGAACCATAAATAGTTAAATAGTAATATGTAAATTATGCCAGTAAATTATGATACAAGTCCAGGGCCAGCCTATTGGCTCATGGTGTCTGACCCTCCAAGGGAGGAATTGTAAAGTTTGATGGCCACAGGCAGGAATGAATTCCTATGACGCTCTGTGCTGCATCTCGGTGGAAAGAGTCTCTGGCTGAATGTACTCCTGTGCCCACCCAGTACATTATGTAGTGGATGGGAAACATTGACCAAGATGGCATGCAACTTAGACAGCATCCCCTTTTCAGACACCACCGTGAGAGAGTTCAGTTCCATCCCCACAACGTCACTGGCCTTACGATGAGTTTGTTGATTCTGTTGGTGTCTGCTACCCTCAGCCTGCTGCCCCAGCACACAACAGCAAACATGATATCACTGGCCACCACAGACTCGTAGAACATCCTCAGCATCATCCGGCAGATGTTAAAGGACCTCAGTCTCCTCAGGAAATAGAGATGGCTCTGACCCTTCTTGTAGACAGCCTCAGTGTTCTTTGACCAGTCCAGTTTATTGTCAATTCGTATCCCCAGGTATTTGTAATCCTCCACCATGTCCACACTGACCCCCTGCATGGAAACAGGGGTCACCGGTACCTTAGCTCTCCTCAGGTCTACCACCAGCTCCTTAGTCTTTTTCACATTAAGCTGCAGATAATCCTGCTTACACCATGTGACAAAGTTTCCTACCATAGCCCTGTACTCAGCTTCATCTCCCTTGCTGATGCATCCAACTATGGCAGAGTCATCCGAAAACTTCTGAAGATGACAAGACTCTGTGCAGTAGTTGAAGTCCGAGGTGTAAGTGGTGAAGAGAAAGGGAGACAAGACAGTCCTCTGTGGAGCCCCAGTGCTGCTGATCACTCTCTCGAACACACAGTGTTGCAAGCACACGTACTGTGGTCTGCCAGTCAGGTAATCAAGGATCCATGATACCAGGGAAGCATCCACCTGCATTGCTGTCAGCTTCTCCCCCAGCAGAGCAGGGTGGATGGTGTTGGACGCACTGGAGAAGTCAAAAAACATGACCCTCACAGTGCTCGCTGGCTTGTCCAGGTGGGCGTAGACATGGTTCAACAGGTAGACAAGTGCATCCTCAACTCCTAGTCGGGGCTGGTAGGCGAACTGTTGGGGATCTAAGTGTGGCCTGAACTTCAACTTAGAAGTAAGGACTTCTAAGTTGATTTGCATATCTGACATTCTACAGGTGAGCTCCTACATTCAGTTAAACTTGCTTGGCTCTTCTTAGAGCAATTGTAAAAACATGCTAACACACACAAAATGCTGGAGGAACTCAGCAGGTCAGACAGCATCTATGGAAGTGAATAAACAGTCCATGTTTCAAGCTGAGACCCTTCTTCAGTACTGGAAAGAAAGGGGAAAGACACCTGAATAAAAAGTTGGGGGGGGGGAGGAGGAGAATAGCTTAAGGGTGATAGGTGAAGCCAGGTGGGTAGGAAAGATAAAGGGCTGGAAAGGAAGGAATCTGCAAACACAATGGGTAGTAGAAGGAGGCGGAACCATGAGGGAGGGGATAGGCAGCTGGGGGAGGGGGCAGAATGACATAGGGATAGAGGAAGGGAGGGGGAGGGAATTACTGGAAGTTAGAGAATTCTATGTTCATACCAAGGGGCTGGAGACTACCTAGACAGTATATGAGGTGTTGCTCCTCCAACCTGAGTTTAGCCTCATCATGGCAGTAGAGGAGGCCATGTATGGACATATCCGAATGGGAGTGGGAAGCAGAGTTGAAGTGGGTGGCTACTGGGAGATCCTGTCTGTTGTGTTTTCGCCTATTCCTTCTTCACCTTTCCTGCCTATCACCTCCCTGCTTCCCCTCCCCCACCCCTTTATCTTTCCCCTTACTGGTTTTTCCACTTTGAACCTACCAGCCTTCTCCTTCCCACCCTCCCCCCACCTTCTTTATAGGGCCTCTGCCCCTTCCCTCTTCAGTCCTGACAAAGGGTTCCAGCCCGAAACGTCGACCGATGTTTTCCACGGATGCTGCCCGACCTGCTGAGTTCCTCCAGCGTGTTGTGACTGTTGCTTTGACCCAGCATCTGCAGATTATTTTGTGTTATCAGGTGAAGTGTTGTCTCATCTGGAAGGGCTATTTGGGGCCCTGAATGGCGGCAAGGGAGGAGGTGAATGGGCAGGTGTAGCACTTAGGCCACTTGCAAGGATAAGTGCCGGGAGGGAGGTTAGTGAGGAGGGATGAATGGAGAAGGGAATCATGGAGCAATCCCTGCTGAAAGCAGAGAGAGGGGGTGAGGTAAAGTTATATTTGGTGGAAGGATCCCTTTGGAGATGGCAAGAATTGCGGGGGATGATGCATTGGATGTGGAGGCTTATAGGGTGGTAGGCAAGGACAAGAGGAACTCTATGACTGTTAAGGCGGCGAGAAGGTGGGGTAAGCAAGTGTAATGCCTTGTTTAAGATTTTACTGCAATGCTGTAGGTATTTCATTTTAGCAGTTCTGCAAGAGCAGTCTATTCTGTTTTCGGCTTGTTTGGGTTTCAGCTAAGATAAGAGGCTTGTTATTCAACTTAGGAATGTGCTATCAGCCAATCAGGATAGTGGAATTGGGAGAAGGTTCTGAAGAACACTGGGTTGAAGGTCTTTGTTGGCAGAAGCTGGGAGAAGACAGGGGATAAGATGACTGAGGATGTTGTCCCTGTTGCACAAGGTGCTTTGTGTAAATGAATGACTTCGAGGAGAAAGGACTAAAACTCCTGTGGGAGATCTGTTTGTTCGAGATGGATTTTGAGTGACTTTCGGAAGGTGGTGTATTTTCATGCAGACCGAGGGTCCAGCGCGTGAGTGACAGACAAGTTCAAGAGGTGCTCCAAATTAAGTACACATTTGACTGCTTAATTATAAGATCAAAAGACATAGCAGCAGAATTAGACCATTTGGCCCTTTGAGTCTGCTCCACCATTCAATAAGTGTTGATCCTATTTTTTGCTCCTCCTCAACTCCAGTTCCTGGCCTTCTCCCCAAAATCTTTGATGCCATGTCCAAACAAGAACCCATCAATCTCTGCCTTAAATACATCCAATGACATGGCCTCCACAGCTGCATGTGGCAACAAATTTCACAAATTCACCACCCTTTAGCTAAAGAAATTTCTCCGCATCTGTTTTGAAAGGGCACCTCTCTATCCTGAGACTGTGCCCTCTTGTCCTAGACTCTCCCACCATGGGAAATATCCTTTCCACATCTACTCTGTCTAGGCCCTTCAACATTCAAAAAGTTTCAATGAGATACCCCCCACCATCCTTCTGAATTACAGCGAGTACAGACCCAAAGCCATCAAACGTTCCACGTATGATAACCTATTTTTTCCTGGAATCATCCTTGTGAACCTCCTCTGGACCCTCACCAATGCCAGCACACCTTGAGGAGCCCAAAACTCTTCATAATACTGAAGGTGAGGCCTCACCAGTGCCTTATAAAGCCTCAGCATCATATCTTTGCTCTTGTATTCTAGACCTCTTGAAATGAATGCTAATAAGCCCTTTTTGATTTTTTTCTTTTCTTTACTAATTTTTTGGTTATCGTTCACAAATACATTTCTTTATAATTGTATGCAATGTGCGATCTGTTATTTCATGCTGATGGGCTACTGCAGGCAGTAAATCACACAGCATTCACACAAACCAGGGTTTGGCTGGGAGACGCATCCCATTCTCATGGATTTGGCAGGGCCAAAGTTGTTATGAAGCTGGAGGAAGGTAGGTTTATCACCATGGAATCCAGTGGCTGTTAGCAAGGGGCTAACAGGCCAAATTTCCAGAGACGCCCAGTAGAAGGGAGATTCATGCGGATATTCAGGAAATGGAAGAAATGCAGAGAGGGCAGCATCAATGGTGAAGGAAGGGAAACCCTGTTCTTTGAAGGAGGAGGACATCTCTGATGTCCTGGAAAGGAAAGGAAAGCCGCAATTGTTTACAATAAATTAATTTCAAGTCTAATTTCAATTCTCAGCCCTTGTCAATATTAACATTACTTTCACTAGATAGCATTTGCAATAATAATCACTTAATATAAGTACTTTAAGGTAAAGATATTGCTTTTTGAAGAACTACCAGCAGACATTCTATGTACTTCAAGATTAAATAGTTTGCAAAATTTCACGTAATTCTCAGAACTCCCACCAATGTTTCTTTACTATCCAATGGACAACTTAATTTTAAAACCTATAACTTATAAACTTTCAGAAATGCTTTTAAAGTGGAGGCAGTTCCTTAAGATGAATGAAGCTGACAGTGCTTACATAACAAAATATAATCAGCGATTAACTTCAAAATGGGCTTGTAGGTTAACACTTCTTTTTAGTTGCATTGTTAGTAATTGGCCTACACAAAAATACAAACTACATCAAGGCATAACACATCTATCAACAGTCAAAATAGATGCAGGAACAGAGCAGGTCAAGCTGATACAACTGTTGTCATCTCAATTGCTTGTGGAGTTTGGCAGATGCATATTGGTAGCATCTTTTCCCTCTCTTAAGACATTGACAACACTTTAAAAGTATTTATTTGGCTGCATAGTATATCGGGTTATCCTAAGATTCTGTGAGATGCCTTATAAGTACAAGATAGTTACATTTATAATGTCAAAAATACTTTTTAAAATAAAAAAAAGGGACAATATACAAAAGCAAAGGCAATACAGTAGTCCCTCAGTATCAGCGGAGGATTGGCTCCAGGACCCCTCCCGGATACCAAAATCCGCGGATGCTCGAGTCCCTTATATAAAATGGCGTAGTATTTGCATATAACCTACACACATCCTCCCATATACTTTAAGTCATTTCTAGATTACTTATAATACCTAATACAATGTAAATGCTTTGTAAATTGTTGTATTGTTTAGGGAATAATGACAAGAAAAAAAAGTCTGTACATGTTCAGTACAGACGCTCTTCTGGGATCGCTGATGCTGCCTCGGCATCAGCCAATGCCGATTCTCCCGTGATCTTTAAGTTCTTGAGGCTGTAGCGCTTTACATAGCTAGCCAGCCATCCCTTACTAGCCTTAAACTACTTCCTCTCGCTCACAGTACAAGTAGCGAATGAATGAGACGCGAGGCGAACAATGCTCAAACAACGAGTGCTGGAGAGAGACTGAGGATCTGTGAAATGGCGGGAGGCTACAGCAGGGTATGCCTACACATCACTTCATTCGCGTGGATTCAGCGTAGTGCTTGACGCGTGGCAAATTCAAGTTTTGCTTTTTGGAACTTTCTGGAATTTTTTTTTTTGAATATTTTCGATCCGCAGTTGGTTGAATCCGCGGATGTGGAGGGCAGACTGTATTCTCTACTTTGCAGGCTGGGCTTTAGCAAAAGGCTTAGTTTTTCAGTTAGCAGCAAGCTATTTGTTCTGTACACTAACAATCTGCTGACACAACCAGTGGTTATTTTTTTGTCAAATTGAAAATTAAACCTATTAAAATCCAGATTCCAAATGGAAGTCCAAGTTGTGGATATGCAAACAAGTTTTATAATTTCTTTCCCTCATTTAATTGGTTATCTTTTCAATTAAATGCAGTTGTGAACAGTAGCCCTTTTGATAAAGTTAAAGCTGCATCATGAAATAATAAATAAATTTACATAAAAAGAATGTGGCAGGAAGTTCCAATATAGCTTTGAATCTTTGATATTTCTAAACTTTAGATCATTTAACAACTTCCTTAGGCCAATGCCTTTAAGTCAGAATATCTTGTCAAACTTTCATTCACAATGTAACAAACTCAATTATTACATTTATTATCTGGTGGTATTATTCTTACATTCCTTAGAGCATCATAGTCTTAAATCATCTTACAAATAATTGCAATGAATTTTGCACGTGAACTTAATGGTAAGTGACTACACTGTCATATTGGAATTTCAAATCCAAAACTCTGAAGTGAAACGAAAACATCAATCCTTAAAGTTATTTTTCAAATATTTTTCTGTACACAGCTGTAATTCTTTGAAACTGCAGGAACTCACTATTATACCTGAGCAACTTCTCAAAGGTTCAAAAAAAATCTACTACCTTCATTCGTTCTTGGTAGTTCAAGCTACTTAAATTCATGACTGCTTCATCAGGTTTGCAGGATTTAACAAATTGAATGTGGAAGCAAAATCCCAGCTGCTATATATGAGACAAAATCAAACTGCATATTCATACAAAAATATTAAAGCAAAAAGTCTTGAAACACTTTTAGGAAGTTCACCACAAATCCAGTTGGTTGGTCTGTTTAAAAACTCTCTAAGTACTGAATTTAAGACAACTGGCGGTATAAAATTAAACAAGTGTATGAAACTTATGCTTCCCTCAAAGTTCAAATACATTCCTGATTTTCTTTACAAATTAATCAATTCCTCATCAATTGTTTCTATTAAAATCTCTGCTGTGTATCTATTAGCATGGGCTGCTAACAGGAAAATGTTCATGTCTATTTCACTTGTCATTCACTATCTAGATCAATCCAAGTGAAATAGGCCATCCATGCTACTTAATGTTTTTAAAGTTGCAGGTCAATTAATCAACTTTTCAATTTAATATTACTTTTATGTGCTCACAGTTTAAATGTTCTAAAAACCCAGAAGCAAATTAGTGATACTTCTTTCAATCAACTTTGGCACATTATCCTTCCTCATTTCTGCCAGACGAAACAGGATCCCACCAATCATCATCTCTAACCCCCTTCTCCAATCTGTCCCATATCCCAATGACTCACCCTTCCAATGACCCCCCACCCAGCTGGTTTCACCCACTTACGACCTACACTCCTTACTCATCTCCAGTTGACCCAAGGGTTCTTCTCCAATGCTGTACAACTTTATCAGAACCGCTTCCCCAAATGAAACGTGCTGCGAGTGGAGGTGATGGAAGCAAACAACAATGCAGCTATTAAAAAGTATTTAGACAGACATGAGAACAGCAAGGAATAGGAGATGGCCACACTAAACAGAAGGGGTAGAGTTGGATTGGCATCAGCTATGTTGACACTGCTGTTGTGGGCCGAATCAAAGGTGGTGACAAATCAGCATATAGAAATCTGACAGAGTGCTGCCACAACAACAAACTCTTACTCAACGTCAACAAGACCAAAGCGCTGATTATTGACTTTAGGGGGAGGAAATAATCCATTCCTCATTGGAGGATCAGAAGTGGAGCGGGTCAGCAACTTTAAATTCCTCAGTGTTATCATTTCAGAGGACCCGGCTTGGGCCCAGCACGCAAGTACAATTACAAAGAAAGTGCAGCAGCACCTCCACCTCCTTACGAGTTTGTGATGATTCAGCATGATATCCAAAACTTTGACAAATTTCCAGAGCTGTTTGGAAGGTACAGGAGACATACATCCCAAAAGAAGAAGTAGTATTCTAAAGGCAGGATGACACAATATTAAATAGGGTACAGAAGTTTCTTCAGATATATAAAGTGTAAAAGAGTAGCGAGAGTAGATATCAGACCACTGGAAAATAATGCTGAAGAGGTAGTAATGGGGGACAAGAAAATGGTGGACAAACCGAATAAGTATTTTGCATCAGTCTTCACTGTGGAAAACAGTAGCAGTATGACAGAAGTTTCAGAGTTTTGGGGCAGAAGTTGTTAAATTGCCATTACTAGGGAGAAGGTATTTGGTCTGTAGGTAAATAAGTCACCTGTACCAGGTGGTCAGCATCCCAGGGTTCTGAAAGAGGTGCCTGAAGAGATCGAGAAGGCATCAGTAATGATCTTTCAAAAATCAATGGATTCTGGCATGGTTCAGGAGGACTGGAACATTGCAAATGTTGCTCCACTCTTCAAGAAGGGAAAGAGGCAGAAGAAAGGAAATTGCAGACCAGCTAATCTGACCTTAGCGGTTGGGAAGCTGTTGGAGGCATTTGTTAAGAATGTAGTTTTGGGGTACTTGGAGGCACATGATAAAATAGGCCATAATCAGCATGGTTTCCTCAAGGGAATATCTTCCCTGGCAAATCCGTTGGAATTCTTTGAAGAAAAAGTAAACAGACAAAAGAGAATCAGTGGATGTTGTGTATGTGGATTTTCAGAAGACCTTTGACAAGGTGCTAACCATGAGGCTGCTTAACAAGTTAAGAGCCCATGGTATTACAGGAAGGACACTGGCATGGATAGAGCATTTGCTGAATGGCAGGAGACAAAGAGAGGGAATAAAGGGAGCCTTTTCTGGTTAGCTGATGGTGACTGATGGTGTTCCATGGGGGGTTTGTGTTTGGACCGCTTCTTTTTACGTGATATCTATTGACAGAATTGATGGCTTTGTGGCCAAGTTTGCAGACGATACAAAGGTAGGTGGAAGGACAGGTAATTTTGAGAAAGCAGCGAGGCTACAGAAGGACATAAGACAGATTAGAAGAATGGGCAAAGTAGCAGACGGAATACAGTGTCAGGAAGTTTTGGTAGAAGATGACCATTTTCCAAATGCAGAGAAAATACAAAAATCTGAGACACAAAGTTGACTTGGGAGTCCTTGTGTAGGATTCCATAAAGGGTAATTTGCAGGTTGAGTCGGTGGTGAGGAAAGTAAATGCGATGTTAGCATCATTTTGAGAAGACCAGAATATAAAAGCAAGGATGTAATGTTGAAGCTTTATAAAGCATTGGTGAGGCCTCACTTAAGAGTATCGTGAGGAGTTTTGGGCCTCTTATCTTAGAAAGGATGTGCTGAAACTGGAGAGGGTTCAAAGGAGGTTCACAAAAATGATTCCAGGATTGAAAGGCTTGTCATATGAGGAGCTTTTGATGGCTCTAGGCCTCTAATCACTGGCCTAATTCTGCTCTTATATCTCATGGTCTTATGTGTGGTGTAGTACATTAACTGCTTGCATCACAGCCTATAGATACACCAATGACCTTGAATAGAAAATCCAATAAAAAGGTAGTGGATACGGCCCACTCCATCATGAATCAAGCCCTCCCCACGACTGAGCAAATCTACAAAGAGTTCTGCAGCAGGAAAGCAGCATCCATCAAGCATCATCTCCTCCACCCAGGTCATGCTTTGTTCTTACTGTTGCCATGAGGAAGAGGGTAAAGAAGCCTTGGGGCTCACAACCAGGTTCAGGAACAGTTATTACCTCAAAAAAAAAGAGAATAACTTCACTCAACTTTATTTGCCCTATCACTGAAATGTTCTCAATACCTATGGACTTGCTTTCAAGGACTCTTCATCACATGTTCTCGATATTTATTATTTATATATTATTATCACTACTACTACTTCCTTTTGTATTTGCAATTTGTTGTCTTTTGCACACTGGTTGAATGCTCAGTTGGTGAGGTCTTTCATTGATTCTGTTACATTTATTACTCTATTATGGATTTATTGAGTATGCCCTCAAGAAAATAAATCTCATGGTTGCATATGATGATATATATGTACTTTGATAATAAATTTACTTTGAACTTTGTACTATCTATATTCTGTGCTAATAAGTAAAATTCTCAACTTGCAGAGATAAAGTGATTAAATTCATATACACATTTTCAGGATTGGACAAGCAGACAATTCTCATATTTTCTTGTCATGCAGGAGGTAATCTGACCCATCTGGTCTATGCTCTCTCTCAGAGCAATCCCACTCCCCCTTTATTTTCCTGTAATCTATTCTCTCTCTATATGCCATAAACTCTTCCCTTATTGTCCTACCACCTATCTACACCAAGCATAATCTACAGCAGCCAAGTAAACTATCGATCAGCTCATCTTTAACATGAGAGGAAATTGAAGCAAACAGGCAAAATCTATGCAGTCACAGAGAACCTGCAAAATTCACACAGTTTGGATTGAACCCAAGTTCCTGGAGCTGTGAGACAGCAGCCACTGTGCTGTATAGTGCAGAACACAAAGGAGAAGGAGAAAGATCAAGAATATGAAAACATTCTTTTTTTCAAAATCATGACATTACTTAACTATGAATCAACTGCTTTACCATACAGCCAACTCAGGATAGATAACTATGGATGTAAATGTTTCAAAGTACATTTAGAGTCAGGAAACTACTGCACAGAAACAGACCCTTTGATCCATCTAGTCCAGCTGTCCCCAACCACCAGGCCGCAAAGCATGTGCTACTGGGCCACAAGGAGACGATACGAGTCAGCTGCATCTTTCCTCATTCCCTGTCACGCATCGTTGAACTTGAACAAAGGGTTGCCAACTGTCCCGTATTTTGGGCTAAATTGGTTTGTTCCATACGGGCCACCCTTGTCCCCTATTCCTCCCGCTAAGGTAGAGTGTTCCTATGATACCTTTTGTGCCGAAATGGCGTAAAGCGAAGAAGCAATTACCATTAATTTATATAGGAAAAATTTTTCAGCATTCCCAGACCCAAAGAATAACTTACCAAATAACACGTAAAAGCAGGAATGACATGATAAATACACAGCCTACATAAAGTAGAAATAATATATGTACAGTGTAGTCGGGAAGATTAAGCCAAAACCGATTTGTGGGAAAAGAAATCGACACGTACGCGCATGCGCACTCAGGTGCCCATGCAAGGCTTCATGGTCATAGTAGTCTTTCTTGGGGTAAACACAAGTGTCCCGTATTTGTTGCTACTTTTGTCCCTTATTTGGGCGTGAGAAAGTTGGCAACCCTAACTGTAAAAGACATGTTGAGGTGAGTTTAACTGTACTTGAACACCCACCCCCGCCCCCCCCCCGCTGCGCAAGAATATTGTCAATGGTCCGTGGTGCAAAAAAGGTTGGGGACCCCTGATCTAGTCCATGCCGAACAATTTAAACAGTGTAGTTCTATTGACCTGTACCCAGACCATAACACTCCATACCCCTCCCAGCTATGTACTTATCCAAACTTCTCTTAAACATTGAAATCTAAATTGCATCCACCACTTGTGCTGTTCCACACTCTCACCACATCCTGAGTGAAGTAGTTTCCCCTAATGTTCCCCTCAAAACCATAAAACATAGCAGCAGAATTAGGCCATTCAGCCCATCGAGCCTGCTCTGCCATTCCATCATGGCTGATTGTGGATCCTACTCAACCCCATCCACCTGCCTTCCCACCATATCCTTTGATGCTCTGACCAATCAGGAAATTATCAATTTTCATTTTAAGTATACCCACGGTCTTGGCCTCCACAGCTGTCTGTGGAGAGCATTCCACAGATTCACTACACTCTGGCTAAAAAAATTCTCCTTACCTCCCTTCTAAAAAGTCGCCCCCTCAATTTTGAGGCTGTGTCCTCTAATCTTGGACACTCCCACCACAGGAAATATCCTCTCCACATCCACCATATCTAGTCCTTTCAACATTCAGCAGTTTTCAATGAGATCCCCTCACTTTCTTCTAAATTCCAGTGAGTATAATCCCAAAGCTGCCAAACGCTCCTCATATGTTAACCCCTTCATTCCCAGAATCATCTTCATGAACCTCCTCTGGACCTTCTCCAATTGCAACACATCCTTTCTGAGATATGGGGCCCAAATCTGTTGACAATACTCCAAGTGCAGCCTGACTAGTGGCTTATAAGGTCTCAGCATTATCTCCTAGATTTTATATTCTATTCTCCTTGAAATGAATGCCTACATTGCATTTGCCTTCTTTACTACAGACTCAACCTGTAAATTAACCTTCAGTGAGTCTTGCACAAAGACTACCAAATCCCTTTGCACCTCTGCTGTTTGAATTTTCTCCCCATTTACATAATAGTCTGCACTTTTGGTCCCTTTACTGAAATGCATCATATCTTTCACAACACTGTATTCCATCTGAGACTTTTTTTGCCCATTCTTTCAATTTGTCTAAGTCCTTCTGCAATTGCATTGCCTCCTTAGCACTACCTACCCCTCCATCTAGCTTTGCATCATTGGCAAACTTTGCCTCAAAGTCATCAAGTCCATTATTCAAATCATTGACAAACAATGTGAAATACTGACCCCTAAGGAACACCATTAGTCACTGGCAGCCAACCAGAAAAGGCCCCTTTTATTCCTACTCACTGCCTCTTGCCTGTCAGCCTTTCCTCTATCCATGCCAGTATATTTCCTGTAATGCCATAGGAATTTATCTTTTTAAGCAGCCTCATGTGTGGCACCTTATCAAATACCTCTGAAAATCAAAGTAAATGACATCCACTGCCTCTCCTTTGTCCACCTGCTTGTTACTTCCCTGACAAATTCTAACAGATTTGTCAGGCAAGATTTCCCTTCAGAGAAACCATGCAGACTTTGACTTATTTTATCATTAGTCTCCTAGTACCCTGAAATCGCATCCTGAATAATAGACTCCAACTTTCCCAGTCACTGAAGTTAGGCTAACTGGCCTATAATTTTCTTTCTTTTGCCTTCTTCCTTTCTTAAAGAGTGGAGTGACATTTGCAATCTTCCAGTTCTCTGGGACCATGCCAGAATCAGGTGATTCTTGAGGATCATCACCAATGCATCTGTTATCTCTTCAGCAATCTCTCTCAGGACTCTGGAATGTAGTCCATCTGGTCCAGGTGACTTATCCACTTTAAGACCTTTTGAGTTTGCCGAGCACTTTTTTCCTTTGTAATAGCAATGGCACTCAGGATTATTACAACACCCAATCTAAGGTAGCCTTTCCCCAAGTAGGCTCCAGCACAACCTGCTCTAAAAAGCCATCTCGTAGACATTCAACAATTTAAACATTTTACCTATCACCCTTAACCCGTGTCCTCTAGTTGTAGTCTCACCCAACCTCATTATTATGCATCTCTATCAAATCTCCCCTCAATCTTCGACGTTCTAGGAAATAAAGTTCTAACCCATTCAATCTTTCCTTATAACTCAGGTCCTCCAATCCCAACAACATCCTTGTAGATTTTCTCCATACGCTTTCAATCTTATTTACATCTTTGCTATAGGTAGGTGACCAAAAATGTACACAATACTCTAAATCAGGCCTCACCAACATTTTGTAGAACTTCAACATAACATCTCAACTCCTGTACTCAATACTTTGATCTATGAAGGCCAATGTGCCAACAGCTTTCTTAATGACCTTATCCACCTGTGATGCCACTTTCATGAATTATAGTCATAAACATACTTTATTGATCCCAGGGGAAATTGGTTTTCGTTATAGTTGCACCATAAATAATAAATAGTAATAAAACCATAAATAGTTAAATAGTAATATGTAAATTATGCCAGGAAATAATAAGTCCAGGACCAGCCTATTGGCTCAGGGTGTCTGACCCTCCAAGGGAGGAATTGTAAAGTTTGATGGCCACAGGCAGGAATGACTTCCTATGACGCTCTGTGCTGCATCTCGGTGGAATGAGTCTCTGGCTGAATGTACTCCTGTGCCCACCCAGTACATTACGTAGTGGATGGGAGACATTGTCCAAGATGGCATGCAACTTGGACAGCATCTTCTTTTCAGACACCACCGTCAGAGAGTCCAGTTCCATCCCCACAACATCACTGGCCTTACAAATGAGTTTGTTGATTCTGTTGGTGTCTGCTACCCTCAACCTGCTGCCCCAGCACACAACAGCAAACATGATAGCACTGGCCACCACAGACTCGTAGAACATCTTCAGCATCATCCGGCAGATGTTAAAGGACCTCAGTCTCCTCAGGAAATAGAGACAGCTCTGACCCTTCTTGTAGACAGCCTCAGTGTTCTTTGACCACTCCAGTTTATTGTCAACTCGTATCCCTAGGTATTTGTAATCCTCCACTATGTCCACACTGACCCCCTGGATGGAAACAGGGCTCACCGGTACCTTAGCTCTCCTCAGGTCTACCACCAGCTCCTTAGTCTTTTTCACATTAAGCTGCAGATAATTCTGCTCACACCATGTGACTACCGTAGCCCTGTACTCAGCCTCATCTCCCTTGCTGATGCATCCAACTATGGCAGAGTCATCCGAAAACTTCTGAAGATGACAAGACTCTGTGCAGTAGTTGAAGTCCGAGGTGTAAATGGTGAAGAGAAAGGGAGACAAGACAGTCCTCTGTGGAGCCCCAGTGCTGCTGATCACTCTCTCGAACACACAGTGTTGCCAGCACACGTACTGTGGTCTGCCAGTCAGGTAATCAAGAATCCATGACACCAGGGAAGCATCCACCTGCATCACTGTCAGCTTCTCCCCCAGCAGAGCAGGGCGGATGGTGTTGAATGCACTGGAGAAGTCAAAAAACATGACCCTCACAGTGCTCGCTGGCTTTTCCAGGTGGGCGTAGACACGGTTCAGCAGGTAGACGATGGCA
This sequence comes from Mobula birostris, assembly GCF_030028105.1. Classification (NCBI taxonomy): domain Eukaryota; kingdom Metazoa; phylum Chordata; class Chondrichthyes; order Myliobatiformes; family Myliobatidae; genus Mobula; species Mobula birostris. The sequence goes on along the minus strand of NC_092372.1, from coordinate 60,185,616 downwards.
TCCTCAACTCCTAGTCAGGGCTGGTAGGCGAACTGGAGGGGATCTAAGTATGGCCTGACCGTAGGTCGGAGCAGCTCCAGAACAAGTCTCTCCAGGGTCTTCATGATGTGGGAGGTCAATGCCACCGGTCTGTAGTCATTGAGGCCGCTGGGGCGCGGTGTCTTCGGCACAGGGACGAGGCAGGACGTCTTCCACAGCACAGGAACCCTCCGGAGCCTCAGGCTCAGGTTGAAGACATGGCGAAGTACTCCACATAGCTGAGGGGCACAGGCTTTGAGCACCCTGGTACTGACACCATCCGGTCCTGCAGCCTTGCTTGGGTCAAGACGTTTCAGCTGTCTTCTCAACTGGTGTTATGGACCTGTATTCCCAGATCATATTTTTTCTACCACACTGCTCACTGTGTAAGATCTACCTTTGGTGGTCCTCCCAAACCTCACACTTTCATGCAATAATTTCCCTCTGGCATTTTCTACCCTATTTTTCCAACTGGTTCAGATACTGCTGCGAGCCACGATAGTCTCCCTCACTGTCCACTGCACCCCCAATCTTGCTGTCACCTACAAATTTGCTGATCCAGTGAACCACATTATCATCCAGATCAATGATATAGACTATCTTGTCAAACAACAATGGAATCAGCAGTGATCCCTGTGGCACACCCCTAGTCACGGGTCTTCAGTCAGAGAGGCAAACATCTACTACCACTCTCTGGCTTCTCCCACAAAGCCAATGTTGAATCCAATTTACTACCTCATCTTGAATGCCAAGCGACTGAATCTTCTTCACCAACCTCCCATGTGGGACCTTGTCAAATGTCTTGCTAAAGTCCATGTAGACAACATCCACTGCTTTGCCTTCAACAACTTTCTTAGTAACTTCCTCAAAAAACTCTGAAGTTGGTCAGACATGACCTACCATGCATAAAGCCATGCTAACTATCCCTAATCAGTCACCATCTATCCAAATACTCATATATCCTGTCCCTTAGAATACCTTCCAATAACTTCCCCACTACTGATAAAGCTCAACAGCCTATAATTTCCTGGTTTATTCTTAGAGCCTTTCTTAAACAGCGGAACACATTAGCTATCCTCCAATAATTCACCTGCCTCAAAGGATGATTTAAATATCTCTGCTAGGGCCCCTACAATTTCTGCACTTGCCTCCCACAGGGTCCAAAGGAACCTGGGGATTTGTCCACCCTAATTTGCCACAAGACAGCAAACACCTCCTCTTCTGTAACCTGTATAGAGTCCATGCACTTGATGCTGCTTTGCCTCACTTCTATAGACTCAGTGGCTTTCTCCCGAGTAAATACTGATGCAAAAAAATCCATTTAAAATCTCCAGCCATCTCTTTTGGCTCCACACGTAGATTACCATTCTGATTTTCCAATTTTATCCTTTGTATTCCTTTTGCTCTTAACTTATCTATAGAATCCCTTAAGATTCTCCTTCACCTTGTCTGCTACAGCAGCCTCATGTCTTCTTTTAGCCCTCCTGTTTTCTTTAAGTTTTCTCTTGTATTTCTCATACTCCTCAAGTACTTCATTTGTTTCTACCAACCTATACCTGTTATGCATCTCCTTTTACTTAACCGGACCTTAACGTCTCTTGAAAATGAAGGTTCCCTAAACCTGTTATCCTTGCGTTTTATTCTGACAGGCACATATAGCCTTGTACTCTCAAAATCTCACTTTTGAAGCCTTGCCACTTATCAAATACACCTTTGCCAGAAAACAGTCTGTCCCAATCCACACTTGCCAGATCCTTTCTGATATCATCAAAATTGGCCATTCTCCAATTTAGAATCTCAACCCAAGGACCAGATCTACCTTTTTTTTTGTAGTTACCTTGTAACTTATGGCATTATGATCATGAGATACAATTTGTTCCTCTACACAAACTTGTCACCTGCTCTATCTCACTCCCTAATAGAAGATCATGTATTTCAAATTCTCTCATTGAGACTTCTATGTACTGATTAAGAAACCATTCCTGAGCACAATTGACAAACTCTATCCCATCTAGTCCTTTTACAGTATGGGAGTCCCAGTCAATACGTGGAAAGTTAAAATCACCTACTATCACAATCTTATGTTTCTTGCAACAGTCAGTGATCTCTCTACAAATTTGTTCCTCTGAATCCTGGGCACTGTCAAGTGGACTAGAATATAGGCCATTAACATGGTCCTATCTTTCCTATTCCCCAATTCCATCCATAGAGCTTCACTACACGAGTTCTAAATTTCAGAATAAATTTCAAACAATTTTGAGATTTTGACATTTCAAAATACACATTTGAAAAATAGTAACACTTATAATGTTAAATACATTGATATACTTGTGATGATGGGACTCATGCAGCCTAATTGTGGTCAAAGTTTACTGCACTGAAGTTATGATTTAAGAGATTACTGTAAGAATGGCTCCTATCAATTTGGCAGTACTTCATAATTTACTGCTATTTTATCAACAGTTGGCTCGAGCTCAGTTATTGTTCCATTCCCCAGTTTAGCACAATTAGGTGAGACAATTAAGTTGCAGGAATGTTTTGCTGCTGAAGACTGGTTCCAGTTCTTTTCAATACAATACCAGGATGACCCACATTTTGGAATACTACATGAGGCACATGTTTTAAACCAACTAGTTTGACAGCTGAAAGAAAGTGAAACCAAAATATATTTACTCTCTCCATTACGCTTTTATAAAAGGGAGCAATTTTCCAGAAATCCATATAGCTTCCACTCCATTAATCTGTCAGTAATTTAAGAAATTTCATTTTTGAATTGCACTTATTATGTACTGACTGGATGAAGTGGCCCCTGCTGAATAATCTAAATCTGAGAAAAAAGCAGTCCAAACTTTATATTACCTTGAAATAGATATGTGTAAATGAACAAAATAATAGAATTTTAGCCTAACATTCAGGTAATGAAGAACTTATGAATTATACCACCTGTGGCTGCTGCCTGCAATTCCACTCTTGCCCCATTTATATTTAGAAACATAGAAAACCTACAGCACAATACAGGCCCTTCAGCCCACAATGCTGTGCTGAACACGTACTTACTTTAGAAATTACCTAGGGTTACCCATAGTCCTTTATTTTTCTAAGCTCCATGTACCTATCCAGGAGTCTCTTAAAAGACCCTATCATATCCGCCCTATCATATCATATACCGTAGCCGGCAGCCCATTCTACGCATTCACCACTCTCTGCGTAAAAAAAATTACCCCTGACATCTTTTCTGTACCTACTTCCAAGCACCTTAAAATTGTATCCTTAAATTTGATGGTACATCAACTAGAATTTGAATTATTAGTTTCACTTGTACCTAGGTCCAGTGAAAAGCTTCTCTTGCATACTGATCATACAGATCAATTTATTACACAGTGAAGTAGTACAAGGTAAAACAAAGCAAGATATAGTACAGAGAAAGTGCATTGCAAGTCAACAGTAGTCTACTTAGTTATAATAGTCTTATAACAGTGTGATAGCTGCCCTGTGCCTGGTATACATGCTTTAAGGCTTTTATATCTATTGCCCAATGGGAGGGAGGAGAGGAGAGAATATCGGGAATTGATGGGGTCTTTGATTATATTGGCTGCTTTACTGAGGTAGCTAGAAGTGCAAAGCAAGTCCATGGACGTTAGGCTGCTTTTTGTGACATGCTGAACTGTACCCACAACTCTGCAGTTTTTTGTGTTCATGTCCAGAGCTGTGGCATACCAAGTCATGATGCATCCAGATAGAATGCTGTCTATGGTGTATAAATAAAAATTGGTAAGGGTTGATGGAAACAGGCCCAATTTCTTTAGCTTTCTGAGGAAATAGAGATGTTAGTCTATGCCTCTAAATCAGGATAGGCTACTGGTGATGTTCACCCCCAGAAGCTTGAAGCTCTCAAATCTCTTGAGCACCACTGATGCAGACAAGAACATGTGCATCACCCACTTCCTGAAGTCAATGATTAGGTTTTTCTTTACATTGAGGAAGTTGTTGTTGTCATGACACTATGTTACTAGGTTCTCGACCTCCTTTCTGCATTGAAGACTAATTAATATTTGATATACAACCCACTATGGTGGTACCATCTGCAAACTTGTAGATGGAGTTGGAGCAAAGATTGCCGGAATGACATGGATGCTTAGGGAGTAGAGTAAGGGGCTAAGAATGTAGCCTCATGGAGCACCAGCTTTGAGAATAATCAAGGCAGAGGTGTTGCTGTCTGTCCTTACTGAGGTTACTTACTGTTAATCATTTTGTTATAGTTCATGGATTGTAACAAACAATTAAATATATTCATGCACTAACCTCCATCATTAGATACTGAAGTGGATCCCAAAAACTACCTTAGTGCAAGCTTGCAATAATAATGATCTTTGAAATTTAAAATGACATCTGATCAAGCTGTACAGATCACTCTTGGTATGTCTCCCTCCACCAACACCCCCTCAACACAAAAAATAGTGACTGAGGGGGGAAATTGGAAAAATAAAACAGATAAATTTTGTTATGCACAGATACAAGGGTTAAACAATTCTTTAGGTTCAGTCCAGATGACCACAGACAGGTACTTGAAGAGCTGAATGATGACTGATGATCTTATGATGATTATTTTAATGATGCAATCAAATCCCATTTACACTTATATAAACAGCTAATGTCAACAACTGGCATAGACCACACGTTTCTGAACATTTTCTTTTCTGCTTTTACTTGTTGTGTTACTGAATACATATAAAGATAGAAATTAGGAGCAGATGTAAGTCACCAGGCCTCTCAAACCCACCGCACCATTTAATGAGAAAACACAATCTGAATGCAATCTCAACTCCACATTCCCATTTACCCATAGTAACTTTTCTAATTTACCACCTGTCTCTGCCTTAAAAATATTCAAAGATTCTGTTACCACCACTCTTTGAAAAAGAGCTTTCGGGGACTTGCAGTCCTCAAAACAAAATCATATCATCCCCTCTCAAATGGGTAAATATTTAAAAATGATTAAGCTCTAGTTCTAGATAAAAAGGAAACATCCAAAAGTTATAGTTACAGCCCAAAAACAGGTCATTTAGTCCACAATGTCCAGGTTGACCACCAACCCATTTACATTGATGATGATGACGACGTTGACTCAGGCCTGAGAGGCCAGCGTCGGGCATTTTCATGCCTTACAAGGCACGGACTGGAAGGCCGTGTGGGGCGCCACTCCTCGCACAGACAAAAATTCATCTCATTTGTTTTCATTCTCATCAATTTTCATCACCTTCGCTCTGATTCTATGACTCATTAACACACTCTAGGCGATTTACAATGGTCAATTAAACTACATTCTGCATGTCTTTGAGATTTGGAAGGAAACTGAAGTATGCAGAGGAAACCCACATGTTCACATGCAAATTCACAGAGTACCCAAGGTCAAGAGGGAACCTCAGTCTCTGGCACTGAGAAGCAATGGGTCTACTAACTAACCGTTTCTCCTCCATCAATCTTCATTCATTCTTCTAAACTTGAACATATACAAACTTCCCCCATCCAACCTTTCATCATAAAAGCTTCCTTTCTCTTAACTGCTTCCAAGGTATGAACATTTATCCTTAAACAAGGAGACCCATACTGTACACAATTCTCCAGACATCGTCTCACCAAAGTCATAATTAACTGCAGAAGTGTATAACCTTCCAGCTCTTGTATCCTATTACCTCAGCAATAAATAGGAACACCTTGTTAAAACTCTAACCTTTTGTGAATCATACTCTTGGAAACTCAAATATGACAAGACCTTATTAAATCAATACTTAGAAGTTACTGAAATCAATATTATGAAAGAGCTTAAGTTTTCCAAATACCATTGCCCATAATACTGCAATTGACTGTATCTGATATCTATTTGGTGATGACATTAATTTAACTCCAGGAAATCACCCTTTGACAATCCACTCATTTATCAAAGTGGACGAAGGATTCAGTTTGAATAGGAACCAAAGGAAATTAAAGAATAGCTAAATTGTAACAGAATTTGACTATTTACAAATCTTATAATACATTATCAGTTGTAAAATCAGTACCTACATCTACAGTTGCAAATTTGCAGTGCTGTACCATGCATTGTTACCCTAACACTGTAAAAATTTTGTAATCTCACTTTGTATTCATGACGCAGTTTGACTTGGGACAAAGGGCCCATTTCCATGTTGTACGACTTTATTAATGGTGCAATTTAAAATTCTTAATTCTTCCTGCTGGCTTTTTATTTGTTCTCCTCAACAGCAATTCCATCCTTCATGAAATAACCATCTCCTTTGTGAAGTAAATCTTCCATGCCTGCAGGACATAATCCAGTACTTCACCTATTAAGACACACCCCGCGGATGAATCCCAACAAGCTGCTGACTAAATATTTGATACAAAGCTCAAATCACACCTATGTCGCTATTGTCAGAAAACTGCTTCTGGATTTCCATTTGGCTTTCAACACATTGTCCCACAGATCAAACACCTACTCCTTGATTTAAATACACCACTGTGCAGCAGGGTGTCGGATTTCCAAACCAAAAGACCTCAGATGGTCAGGATAAACAAATCCTTAACACAGGGCTGTGTGTTGAGTTCATTGCTGTAAACTCTGTTCACACATGGCTGCATGGCCAAACACCCAAGTAATCACATTTGTCAAATTTATCAATGACATGACAGTGATTGGTCTCATCACCAACAACGATGAGATGGCCTGCAGAGAGAAGGTGGAAGAGTTCAAGGGCTGGTACCAGGTAAATACAGGTCGACCTTCACTAATCCTGCACCATTGGGACCTGAGGAATGCCGGTTTAGTGAAAACATCGAATTACTGAAGGATTACATTAAACATAATCAGTGCCGGATTATCAAAGGAACCGGATTACAGGTAGTCAGATTAGTGAAGGTCGACCTGTAATCTCTTCCTCAATATCACCAAGACCAAGGAGGTAATTATCGACTTCAGAAAAACTTGCACAACTCATAGCCTTCTTTACTTTGGCAGCACAGCAGTCAAAACCGCGAGCAGTTTCAAACTCCTACGAGTGCACATCTCATACAACCTCTCATGGGTCCAGAACACATCCTACACAATCAAGAAAGCTCACCAACAACTTTACTTCCTGAGGAGGCTGAAGAGAGCTGGGCTATGCACATCTATACTCACATCCTTCTACAGATGTGCAGTATAGAGTACCACTGCATGGTATGGAAACTGCACTGTGATGGATGGGAAGGCTCTACAACAGGTAGTCAAAACTGCCCAAAGCATCACTGGCACCAACTATCTGCCATCAAGGACATACGTAAATAAAGGTGTCGAAGGCCAGTAACATCATGAATGATCCCACCCACCCTGCTCATAGACTGGTTGTCCCACTCTCATCAGGCAGGAGGTTACGTAGCATCCATGCCAGGACACTCAAAAACAATTACTTTCCCCAAACAGTAAGGCTGATTAACACTGCTACCCACTAACCCACCACCGTTACTTTATTATTTCTCGTCAGTCACCTTATGTACAGACACTCCTGTGCCTAGTGTCACTTTATGGACATGCAATCAATGTATATAAGCTACCTTAAGTATTGTTTTTTATTACTGCACTCTTTATTTTATTCTGTTTCTTTTGGTGCTGCATCGGGTCTGGAGTACAATTATTTCATTCTCCTTTATACTTGTATACAGGAAATGACATTAAGCAATTTTGCCTCATATTCGTATCTGACTAAAACAATATAAATATACAATTAACAAATTTCTTCTCACCATTTAGTCTATGGTAACCCCCCTAAGTATTTTTATGCATATTGATACAATATTTACTAATTCAGTTCACTGAACTAAATCGAAATCAACATCCAACCAAAGTCAATGTTTTAGTCTACATCGTACTGATTTACATCATAATATTCTAACTATGTTAGCTACATTATCAATTTCCTGGTTACTCCGCACCGAGTAATCCAGTTGAGAGAAGCCACTCTGCCGCGAATTGACAAGAGCAGTCACGTCATTCATTATCTCACACTGTTGAAGCAACACAGCGTTAACAATCCCATCTACTTTTCTCCCCGTGTAAAAAAACACCTAGAGAACTGAGGATATTCCGGTCATATGGTGGCGCCGAAAGGACTGTCACCACAGGCCCGGATCTACATCGCTTGAACTCCCAATACATTTGACTCGAAGCCCCAGGTGACTCTGCGGCTTCGTCCGGGCCCGGCTCCGTAAGTCACTAACTCGGTGCCGCCTGCCCACCAACCCAACGCGGTTTTCCGTTCGGTCTTACACAGTGACGTGTCCCGAGCCCCGAACCACCACTGGGTCGGGCGCGTACTTCAGCAGCTGCTCCTCCACAGCCCGCTCCTCATCCTCCTCCTCTTCCTCATAGATCGCATCGAAATCCGCCATCATGCCGGAGGCCGCCAATTCCATAGAGACACCGCGCGCAGCGCAATGGAGCAACCAGAAATCGCGAGAGTAGTCGTGCTGACAGCTGCTCCCCGGCCCACTCGCGGAGGAAGGAAGTGACGTGTCCCGCCGACTCTGCTGTGGAGAGGCCGAGACTCGACTATTAGTGGTTTCAGATTCATTAATCGCGTTGTGATGTATATAAAATATCAGCACAATAATCGCAATTAAATCTCTGGATCGTTGCGCCCGCCCATATTTTATCAAATCTCTTCATAGATGTCGGTTACGTTCTCCACGAATACGTACTTGTAAGTCATCGTAGATTTAGCTCACTGAAGTATGGGAAAGGATGTACTTTGCACTGAACGTAGAACTCCAAAGGCTTTTTAATTATATATTCCCGCTGCAGAACATCTCTTCCCAGTTGTAGTGTGACAAGACCCTGGACCACTTTCAATATCTTGGGAGACACCTCTCAGGCAAATATTGATGGTAAAATTCGCTACACTTTCTGGCCTTTTGAGGAAAAGGATATCCAAAGGTCAAGGCTTCAAATCAGGAATGAAGCTCATGTTCGAACGGACAGGTAATCCCAGTTACGTAAATTGTAGATATGTGGACTAACAGGCACCTTAAGAGACTGGAGATATACCACCAACCTTATCCTGATAAAATACTCCAAATGTACTGGTAGACAACTTTAACCTAGTACTTGCCATTGAAGATCCAGTTGTATTCATCTTGCTCCGACGGTTGTTTATGTGCTCAACATTAAACTCCTGAAGCAGCTATTCGTTCTACTCCAGGAAAATGGAAATTTATCACAACAAAAGGTTACCAGGGGATGGTGGCCATAAACTCAAAATCATTTTTAAATCTTTCTTGAAAAAGTGCAACATATTTACTATCTCAAGGGAATCAATCCTTGGTCTTGCCCACTCAAAATGGAGAAGGAACTCTGAGAATGCCAGCAATCAAAGTTGGTATTTTTGTTAGGTACACAAAAAGACCAATGAAAGAAGTAGAAGGACCACATTACCCACTCCTCCCATAAAACACCACATTACCCACTCATCCCATAAAGCACCTTCTTTTCTGCATATTGAATAGTCTGTGGATTCCACATTACCCTCATTAGTTGTTAAACTTGTCAAACACAACATGTCCTGGGGAAGTTTTTAAATATTTTTCTTTAGCAGAGCAAACAGTCCAGATTCTGAGATAGCCAAGTGTGTTGGACCTACTTTCTTCAACCAATTGAAACTGATTAGTTGAGCTAACCTCAATGTCAGCCATTTTCTCCATATTGGTTTATCTAGCATGACATCAAAGGCTGAGGTATTTTGCCTGTATTAAATGCCATTTTAAATAAATAATGCATTGTACATTAGGCAAGGAAGTAAAGTACACACAACACACACTTCAAAGAAATGTCTTCATATTATATTCAGACTTTTTATTTTGGTGATAATAGGCACATTATTTGGTATTCTTACCCTGTAAATGAATTTTAAAATCATTGTTAATATCCTAAAAAATGCAATTATTCACATCTGGATTCTTAAATAATCTTGTGTGACTATAGGTTGATGTATGTCAAACATTGTATTAGACCTACTGCTGCACTATCTGGAAAATTCCAAAATCCAATTTTTTTAGGGAAGTGTGGCTTTTTTAGTATATCACCTAATTTCTATTTGGTTACGACATTGCTGGATGATTAGGCCATCTCAGATGCTTTGTTCTTTCATTATTTCACTAGATGTACACATCACTACCAAAATCATCTCCGATTGAGTGGTTAGTTCATTTCATGAACATTACTTTATTGACAGGAGACAAAAAAAAAACTAGACTAGCCAACAAGAATGGTTCATTTCTATTCATGAAGGATGTAGGTGAACCAGACGTGTTGCGATAACAATCTGGTCTTTTAAAAATTTCTGGATAGTTAAGTTAATTTAAATTCCCCAGATGGCTTGGCAGGATTTCAAATTATATTTCTTAATCGTTTATTTAAGCTTCAGGATTACTGGTCTAATAATAGCTGATGTGCCACCATCACTCTGCTTTAATGCCATTTGGTGGCAGTATGCAGTCTAAATTGTCTGTACTTTAAGCTTTGGTGCTAATAATCTTGCAGTATTACAAAATTGCATTTTAATTGGTAATAACATGGATATATTACGGGATAGTTAAATAAACATGAAGTAGCTGAATAAATATGAAAGAAAAAGAAATCAAAGGCCATGTTGATAGCTAAGGCCAGGAGGAGGCTTTTGTGAAAATGCAAAAAAGAACATTGATCAGCTAGAACAAATACTCATGGCTGCACATTTTGTACATCTGCACAACCTTTCAATAATTTGTGTTGGAAAAATCTTTTCTGATCTGGAGCTTTAGTTTTCTCCCCATTAAATAAATATTTCTGTTTTTCTTATATTTAAATTGGATGGCTTCTGACTTTCCCACACTAAACTACAATAATTATTACAAGCTCTCTTCTTTCTCTTTGCTTTATTATGATTTTCAACTTTGTGGGATCAAGAATTTTCTATGTGTAAATTAATTCACTTATTTATGGAACTTAAATATATTATATTGGAAATCTTAAGAAAATCATGAATGACCAAAATGATTAATGAGTTGTTTATTTTCTGTAAGTAAAGCAGAATAAATAACCTTCCTCCCCGGGTCTATTCTGCAATTCAATTTACAATTCAATAATGTAAGCAATTTTAAAATTGCTGATTTATAATGTTCTTGACAAATTTTGAGAATGGAATGTAAAACAGAATTCCAGTTAAATGATCCCACTGCGGGTGACATTGAGACCTTCAGAAACAATTTGGGTGATTCTGTAGCCAGAACGTCTGTAGTTTAGCGATGCAGATCAACCATCCACCTACACTACATAGTAGTAGTCCTCTCTCCACACTAAACATCTGGAGATTGCCTATTCTTTAAGATGTTTACAATTAATCAGCAGGCTACTGCTTGCAGCAATGTGAAACTTGCATGATGCGCTTTCGTTTCACAATATCTGATGTACCCTCTGTGATTCTACCCTGGACAAAACTCCCACTCAAACACACAGCATTTCTAATCATGGACACACCAATTCAACTGTTGTCAATCACAGCAGAATGAAACAATGGGAGCAGAAACCTCTGTCATATATAAGAAAACAACATCTTTATTCATACCAGAAATTTTGTTTTCAAAACAGATGTCAAAAGGTTCAAGTGAATATGGAACACATTTAATAGAGCTGTTTTCCTGCAATTGATTGTCCATTCTTAAGATCTTTTAATTAATCAAACATGATAAATTAAAATAACTTCCAAGTAGGAGCAAAATCCGCTTTGACATTTTAAAACATTTCTTAATTTTATTTCTGTTACCCTCACATGACAAATTATCACTGTAAGCCATGTTAGTTCAAGATATAGGCTTATATCCACATTAGTAGCAAATATAGTTGCATTTTCAAAGCATTATCAATTGTATGCACATTAGATTAGATTAGATTCAACTTTATTGTTATTGTGCTGAGTACAGATACAAAGCCAATGAAATGCAGTTAGCATCTAACCAGAAATGCAAAGAATAGTGTTATTTACAAAATAACTGCAAATAAAAAGTACAAGATGCGATGAAGCTGCTGCAATTTATACTGCTTTGCTGACAGCGTTTAAAGACTGAAGCTCACGAGATAGGCAATAGTAATATTTTAAGTAGCAAACTGTAATACTGTAGTGGCAATTCTGCCAATATTTACTCCTCATGTTCTCAAATATGTAAGAACTAAATGTTCTGCAACTAACATAGGCTAAGAATTATACCAGTTACCATTGCAGTTTGCATGAGTATTCACTGATTTAAAACACTAAATAACATGGTAACAATTCAGGTATTACTGGGTCATCTTTTACAGTAAGGCAAACCTGAATATCATACTGGAGATAAAAATGCATAGGTGATGTACCCCAATAAATGCGGCTAGAAAGTTTTGCTGTTGGCCTTCCCAATGTTTATATGGCTGGGCAAGAAAAAAATTACAGATGTTGGAAAAAAGGAAATAAAGCAAAACATGCTGGAAACTTTCAATATGTCAGGCAGCATCTGTGGCAAGAAAACCCAACTTAATATTTCAGGCAAGGACCAATTTGATTTAAATATTTCTGACATGAGCTAGCACTGCAAGGGATATATCTAATGAACCTGTCTGTAGAGTCTGATAGATATTGTAAAGCCTGTGGGGATGTGGAGTGGGTTAGAACTGTTTAGAAGAGAATGCTATTGTAATCTATATCTCCTTTTAATATCTGAGTCATGGATTTTTTATTCTGCTGGTCTTATTTAGTGCAAGTAATGGCTTCACCTCTAACAACTCCAAATAATAGCATCAATGCAGAAGCAGGACCTGGAAAGGCTAAAATGTAGACTCATAGCGCATTTACTCTGAAGTTACTGTGCAGATGTAACTGTGGCAGATGTTTGGTCCCACTAGTTAGCTTTTATTGTTTTCAATTACTGTACATGACATTACAAGCTCCTTAACAATATTCCAGATTACTGTTTTCTTCCTTAAAACAAAATACTGTTATTAAGACACAGAACAGAAGTTATTCCATTGAGGATGACTTTTGGGAGTTGTTCATTAGTATCCGAATTTTCCAAGTTGAATGGAGCTGCAGATCGGGCCTAGAACCGGGCGGGGGGGGGGGGGGTTGTTGCTGGTGGTGGTGGTAGTTCCAGCCTGGGGTTCATGAACACCTTGGTTAATGGTAGGTGTCCATGGAATTAAAATGGTTCAGAACCCCTGGACTAGAGTAATTAAATTTAGTTAAATCTATAAATTGGTGTAATGGGTCACATGAACACAGAAATTGAACAAGTAATTCCAAGTCTTTGAAATACTCTATCAAAATTGAGTTACAGTCCTGTAAGGAATTTTATTTCAGTTTTTAAAATCCAGAAGTAAAATTCTGCTATATATATTGCTTTGGAAGTTCACTAAAGTCCATTAGGGAGAGATGTCATCCTTTGCTGGTCTAGCCTGGTTGAGACTTTAACTCTATATCATGCTGTGGTGAGCATGCCTGAACTGTATTATATTCTGCAGATCTGGTTTCCCTACCTAAGGAACAATATTTTGTCCTTGCAACAAAGCTTCACCAAATTGAATTCAAGATTGGTGAATTTGGCCCTTGTGGATAGATTAAGCAGACTGGGATTATATTCTCTTGAGTTTAGATGAATAAGATGTAGTCTAATTGAAACACATAAAAAATTATTATTGGCCTTAATAGAGTATGCTTTTAGCTGTGGCTTGGATGTTTAGCACCATGGTCACCATTGGAAAAAAATGGTTAGCTAGAGAGGAGAAACAATGTCTTCACCCCTAAGTGTGGCAAATTCATGAAACGTTCTACTCAAAAGAATAGTGGAAACTGTGTAGTTGAATAAGTTCAAAACAGAGATGAGTGAATTTTTGGCTGCTAAGGAAATGAAAGAATGAGGGATTAGTACAGCTGAGGTAAAGAATCAACCATAAACTCACTAAGTTGTGAAACAGGCAAGAGGAAATGTAAGTCACACTTCTGCTTTTATTTATTTTTTTCTTTTGTTTCATACCAAAGTGGTTGGTTCCTAATGAATCTTCAACATAGTCTAGTAAATCACTCAGATGTATCCAAATAATATCATACTCAAGATAACTCAGCATTAACTGTTGACTTTGCCCATACTTTTAAGAATGAACAGTAAAAGAATTTGATTTCCATTTCTGCAGGTAATATTGTGATGAGAGGCTACAATGCAATGCCAATTTTCCTACCATGTGCAGGAAGTTGAAAATATAGTCCATTTTCTATTCTCCGTCTGCAATATTTCACAATTATTAGTTTTAAATTGATTTTGCCATTTGTCTGTCTAATTGAATAACTGCTGATTAACTGGATCATTTGTCTGTATTACTCTCCCCTATTTTGGAATGATCATCAATTTATAGCAGACTATATTAAAGCAGGGCAAGCTATTGTATTCTCATTGTTCTCCTTTGCATCACCCTGAAATTGCATGTCAGATGTTTTTCATTAAAATACAGTTCTATTATTATTTTGCTAACAATCAACAGGGCAAAACATTCCCAGCAGAAGAATTGGAAGCTTTAAAAACTCAGCTTATAAAGTCTGTTTATTCTAGTTCTTTTCTTCCTTAACAATTACAATGTTGAATTTATATTATAGGCTAGGCAATATTGGTTAAAATGTCACAGCTATACTTTTTTTTGTATTACTGGAAAGCCAATAAACCTGTATAAAGTGAAAAATGCAAAGTAACCAGCATTTTTCAAGGTTTGAAATATCAATATGTAGAAAATGCATCTACCCTCAATGTCAAGGATGAAATGCATTTGCTTAGGGTGCTTCAAACTAATCTATGTTCTCACTTTTAGTTTACACATAGAATCTACCAGGTGCCCAAGAAGGATGTGACCTCATCCCCATTGTCTTTTTAACTGAAGCCAATTTTAAAAGCATACTTCATGGTCACTTTGCCATCCATTGCACTACAGCTGCAAACCTATCCTCAGTCTGCAGCTGATTTACTCTTGTAAGTGAGGCAGAGTGAATTTAGGGTAACATTTCTCACCTCCTATCAACCAATAAAAAGAAGACTGTGAATAAGAGAGCATCTATGAAACAAGTCAGCTGTTTTTGTTTTGTCTATCACAAAGGAAATAAAGGGCAGAACGTTTGGTAGGGAGTTTCAATGAACGTGGCCAATAGGTCTGAGGAACCACATAAAATCTGCAAGGTTCCATTCAGATACTTTGCAAACTGTGATTCACAAATGCAATTGGGCATCCATGTTTACTTTCTATTGAACATGCGATTCCGACTTTAAATTATCTCAGGTGCTACGTATAGAAAGACAAACGATTGGATGTTGATAAGAATGATCTGAACTAATCTGGATTGGCTTCAAAATAAATAGATGGACTAATGCATCTTTTATTGCAATTTGGTGAAATTGATGTGGATAATCAATAGACAATTGTCGTTTAGCGTGCTTTTATACTTGACTGCAAAGAACAGCAAAACGATGCTTTTATTTTAAAATCGTAGTATCGAGCAAGAAATAAGTATTTAAAATCGGGGTACAATCACATTTTTCAACTACAATATGTGCCTGTGAAAAGGAAATTATAGATTCATATATTTAGTCGTTTCTGTTATTTCAAACAATATAAATACGGTTTATAAATACGGTGGTTGGGGGTTGGCTAGTGGTGAAGAGAAGGGGTTCAATTCTCTCCAGAAATGAGCTGTCTGAAATGAACACATTTACAACCATTCCCGGTGTCACGCGCTTTCCACTTTGTTTGTTTCCTGACTCCTTTGAAATGTTTCAATGGACGAACCGCCCAACGTTGACACTTTGGGACAGATCCCATAACGCCTGACTTCATATTTTCGATCTTAATTATACATCAAACACGCCTAAACGCCCATTTTCTGCCGTGCTGGTTGTTTTTGTGCAAATCTGAAATTTTATTACCCAAACACAAATTTTTCATGCAAATCGCTGGAAGCGAACATAATAAATAAAACAAAATAAGAATATCAGAGACCCTTTTTTGAATGGATAACTGAAGAATAATTGCTTGTGAAAAGTCACCCCAGTGGCATTTTGTTGTCTCTTTGATCATTGTCCTTTTTCACTATTATTGAAGACTTTTTTTGAAGTTTAGAGGACAGCAGACTGAGCGGTTCTTTTCAATTTTTGTTATTCAAGAACTGTTGCCTAGTAACAAAAACTTAACAAATTGCAAGTGTATTTCACGGTAAATATCGCAAAATAACATTTAAGATTTTTTAAAAAGTTTGATACAAATTAATAATATCAGTCCACCTGTTCAGCTCCAGGACGACTAACCACATAATTTTGGTCAACATTTGGAAAATTTGATTAAATTGCACTTTTAGGCAAGTAAATACAATCGTTTGAAAAGCAATGATTTAAAGTAAACAATATGATATATTGAATATACATACTGTTTTTCCGGCTGAATGTCATCTTAAACAAAGCTTTGGCGCGAGTTCTTTTTGAAGCAGTAATTTGAAGCGTTTGAAAATACAACAGATTAGACTTGGTTTAAGATAAACAAGAAGTGTCCCAATACGAATACTTATGTCGGCAATGGACTTACAGCTACAACTTGTAGAATGAAATAGCAACATTCATTTCTCGAGATTGCAGAATTTGTTGTTTTGGTGGGAATTCATGAATGAAAAAAATTGAAGCTTTTTAATCAACTGTATGTAAACTCGATGTATGTTGACAAAGGAGAAAAGAATCGTAATGCTGGTTCATCCATTCCTCCTTCAAATATCAGTCAAAGGCTTTACAGCAAAGACAAGTCCACGTTCATGACGTTCCATGGAGGGTCATATATACTGGAAAAATTGCTTAAATATATGCATCTCATCACAAATACAAGTAGCACACACAGTATTTCAATAATATTTAAGTCACTGAAATGATACAAAACTTTTCTTCAGACATTTTGCAAGAAGTTTTGAATTCATTTCCTGTTGTGTGACAGCTTATTTAGAATTATTAAGAAAACCAATGAAAAAAAAACCCAGAACAGACAGCAGCCCCCTCCAACGCAGTACACTATCGTTCTTTTTTGCTCTTTAGAAACCGGAATCACAAAAGAGCAATTTTGTTATATTCGCATTTTTACACAGGCTTAACCAACACAGACAAAGCTACTTTGTCACCCGAGTAGAATAAACGGATTCAAAAAGATTTCCCTTAAATAGGCTAATTTTATACTTGAATTATGAAAGTAATGTTCAGGTAACAGTCGGCGCTCTGTACCAGCCGCTTAATTCCTCTTAAGTCCTTACACGTGTCTTGGCTAGTCGAGGCAATTTGACCTCATTATAGGCTCATAACCACTCTCATTCCCGGGATTACTTCATGAACAATGAAATTTTATTGGTTATAATTATAGAAAATAATATTGTAACGAGGGCTATGCGATGTGGGCGCGCGCCTTGCATCATTCCGCCTGGCTTAGACATTCTTGCATTTTATTTCACTGTAATCATTGTTTTTTTTTCCAGCGCGCTGCTTCTGTAATATCGTTCACTGGCTTTATTAGTACAATTACAAAGCTGCCTAGTGATTTGATTGAGGCTACCTGACCTCCATTCAGCTAACTCACTGCGAAACTTTCCTGGATCGAGTTTTATGACCATCCCAAGTGACCACTGAATTTTACATGCTTCTCTTCACTATTTAGCCCTTGTGGAAATCTTGCGAATAGAGCGAAAAAAAACAAAAGACGTTGAAAATCCTTGTTATGTTTTAGTGCGAAAGAGGTTGTGCGTCACTTGAAAAACAAGAGTTTTATGGTTAAGGGAACCATAGCTAGGCCATTCCAATGTACGTCACTTATATTTTTATTATCTTGTATGGTTTTGTCTTGATATAGAGAGCAGTGAAAGAAATTGATGCTGGGTTAAACCAGCCCTGCTGCTGGCTTTGTTTACGGAAGTGCTGAGCAATACTGTACTTCGTGGCGTTCAAATTGCTGAGAACACACGTGGATTTTGTCTCAAGACGGTGAAAGGTTTGAAGAAAATATCTGCTCACAGCATTAACATGGAATAATAACACGAGACGGATGTACTAAATTATTGACACTTATTATTTAATGTAATAGCATTTTTGTCCAGTAGGGAAGTGGTTTTCTTGAACAGGTTCTCATCGATGTTCACTTTATCGGAATTCATTCTTCTCTTTAGAACAGAGACGAGGAAGAATTTTTTAGCCAGACGGTGGCGAATCTGTGGCGTTCATTGCCACAGATGGCTGTGGACGCCAAGTCAAGGTTGATAGGTCCGTGATTAGTAAAGGTGGCAGAAGTATGGGGAGAAGACAGGAGAATGAACCATGATGGAAAGACAGATCAGACTCGATGGGCCGAATAGCCTGGTTCTTCTACGATTTACGATCTTTCAGTGTACTTTACTCTGATTAGTTGCAAGGAAGCTTCGTCGGGGCACAAGGACGGTGAACCCCATTACAACAAAGACAATATAAAGTTCATTTTACGAACAGGGAACTGGAGCGTCGTTGTTTGAAAACACGAAATTAATTAAATGGGTTGAAATTTTACTTATTTGCCCCAAAGCGTCTCGAAAATCTTGATTTTCAGATTATTTGTCTTTTTTTTGCAAGTTGCAGAAATTCGTGTTGGAGGTCTTTTCCTTTAAGACGTGTGAAGCCCCAAATTGACTCGCCAGGACCTTGACGGAGACCAAAAATCCCTAATAATTGTCACAAGATCTAGGATTAACACATAGCAGGCAGCTAACAATCTCAGCAAATATTCGCTAATCCAGTGCATAATAAATACTTACTGATTGAACAATAATCGCAAACAAATAGCGCAATCATCAGTCACTGTGCTAATTCACGAAATAGTGAATTGTCGCCCATAAGTGATACTTCTCATAGACCCCAACTTGTAGCTCGAAGTATAGGATCAATTATTTAATATATTTGCAATTGTTAGCTGTAATTGTAGCAAGGAGATTGAAAATAAATGTTAAATTGACGAGCAGTTTCCACTGAGTACCTTTCCATTGAATATACTGTATGTAACAACCTAAAGGATAGGGCTTTTGCTATTTAATAACATTTATGTTAAATGTCAGGTGCTTCCCTACGAAATTGTATCGCATATTTTAACTGACTTTATCGTCAGAGAGGGAAAAAGGATAACCTGAATTCCATGACTAATTTTCGGAATTGTTACTCTTTACTAATAACTATAATCTGGATATTGTCGCCACTGGTGGCATTGGTATCTGTTAATGAGATGTTTCAGTGTAGATTCCAGAGTCACTTCTAAACTCCTCGTTGGTTATTCAAACGATATGAGTACTTAACATAATAACAGAAATTAATGATTTTTTGAGGATTTCATATTCTATTTGTCCAATGGTGACATATACTGCGTAAAGTAGATGTTTCATTCGCCACGGGTACGCTCACATTAGAAGGCACCTGCTTCTTACCAATTTTATATTCAAATAATAATGTAAGTTTATGAACTGTGTCCAGGATCAATTTTCTGCACCATGCTAAGATTAGTACTTAGAAAATACGATTTTCCCTTGGTTATGGTGGGGCATATCGTATCCGGTAATGCTAATATAAATTGATATACCATTCCTTTGTTCGGGTGCAGTTAAAATAAATGCCCTTGATTTCTTTTATGCTGATCCAACCACTGAATAGAACAGACAAATAAGGTCAACTGCGATTCCATCGATTATAAATAACTCAGATGTGTAATAAACAACATTAGCGTAAGATATTGCGTAAAACTCGAGCGCCCACTCGTTGGATACGCGACCCTTCACCCCTTGTCCCTTCAAACTGACCCACTGGGGGATGAACTGGTGTATTTCTAAATCAAGACACACTTTGCAGATCGTTAAGAGTGTGCTTTGTCTTTCAATGTATCAATAGCCTGGATATATTATGCATTTCGGATACTGAAGCACATGCTGAGGAACTACATTCATAACCAGATAATTCTAAATTGAAGTAAGAATCATTTTGAGTCTAGATTTGTCAGTCGATGGAGTCATAACATATCATGAACGCACGCCATGTATGAAAAATTAATTATATGTTTATAATAATACATTTGGTTTGCTGCCAGAGTCCAGAAAAATAAAGTAAATGTTCAATGGAATGACTTCTATGTTGCACTGGAGACGTCTGCACATGCGACAAAGCATTCACAAAGGTCCAGAAAGTTTCACTAGATTAAACCATTCCCTTGCTCGGTGAGTCAATTGAAAGTGATTTTAAATCTCATGACAATGACACTGTTAACGGCAGCTGGTTAACTTGTGGTGTATCCGTCTTAAGTCAGCTGTGGAGCTTTCCTTTTCCACACAGAAAAATTACAAAACATTCACTTAAAAAGTTTTTTGTTTCTTGTTTTGTCAGACTTTGATAGTGCGTCTCAAGGGATTGCCTGACAAATGGGGAAATGTTGATCTCGCCCCGCTTTATAATCACGTGTTAATAGTTCACTGGCAGCACTTTTTTTTAAAAGCTCTGGAATAGGGCGCACACGTGGGTGACGTTCAGACCAACCATCGTCTGAGACCCTTTTGTTTAGCCTCCAAACATAAGCACCTTCTGACTCTCTCCCTGCGCAGTGTTTACTGAACCAGGAATCCAGCAAAGCCAGAAAGAACCAAGAAGAATACACAATGTCTCGATCTTTTTATGTTGATTCCTTGATCATCAAAGACTCTTCAGTAAGACCATCTCCCGTCTTGAACGACCACGGCCAAGACTTTCTAATTCCTATTAGCGTTCATTCACCAACAATGATGTCCGTTTCTGGTCCCGTCTGTCCGTCCAGAAAGACGGGTACTTTCTGCGTCTGCCCCCTCTGTGTCACGTCCCATATTCACTCATCTCGAAGTGGGATCCCACTGCTGAAAAGCCAGTTCCCAAGTGGAGATCCACAATACTGTCAACGAATTAACCAGCAGTCAAACCCTGGGCTCGGGCATCCACCTGTTTGCACACCTACTTACAGCGTAACAGACCCTAGAAGATATCACTGTCTTTCCGTGGGTAAGTTTTAAAAGGAACTAATACATCAGACACTTGAATACAGGTTTCATGTTTAGCGAGATATGTGCTTGGGAGAGAAGTGATGGCTTATGGCCAAAAGTTCATTGCTACTTTAATTTCAAATGGGAAGCTTAGAGTTGCATATACACATCCAATACTTCAAAGTGGTGATGTTATTTCGAAGAAAACATTAAGATGTTTTCTGCTTTCATCTTAAAGATTAAATCGAACGTTTACAATAATTGTTAGAGATAAATGGTTGCAGAATCGACACCGTGCTTCAGAATTAATATGATTAATAGGATATATTTACTGTGTCCTAACTATACGAGCAATGTAAATATTAACAACAAATTTAATTTTAAAAGATGGGGTTAACACAAAGCACATTTAGTTATAGGCGCTGTTGATATTTAATACTGAGAAGGCTAGAACAGTTTGGACTTGATTCGGGACTGGGGGAGACATTACACAGATATCTACTTTGGCGGGATTATGTTGATGTCGAACTGACGGCGGGTTAGCATGATATGTTTGATGCTTTTTCTTTCTTTCATTTGGTAATGTTGCAGTATCATTACGTGTTCATAGGTCCTGAAAGCAACAGTCACTTACAAAACGGCAAGCGGATGAGAACAGCCTTTACGAGCACACAACTCTTAGAGCTCGAGAGGGAGTTCGCCTCAAACATGTATCTGTCGAGGCTTCGCAGGATTGAAATTGCAACTTACCTGAACCTATCCGAGAAGCAGGTGAAGATCTGGTTCCAGAACCGGCGCGTCAAGCACAAAAAAGAGGGCAAAGGGACCCCGCGGAACGCGCACAGCATTTGTAAATGTAGCAGCCAAGGTCACTGTCTGCGCTCCGAGGACGAGGAATCCCTCTCACCGATATCATCTGGCAAAGAAGACAAAGATATGTCACCCGCATAGTCATCAGGAACAGAACTGCAACTTTTTAGAGTTTACAGCCATTTGCAGTTCTACATCCCTTCGACGTACCTATCTTCTCATTCGTTTAGCATTTAAAAGAAATCCGAAGTCGAGTTGTATTTGCCTGCTCGCCCTGCTAGCATGAATAGATCCATTGTAGAATTGTACTAGGATGGAACACGCAACCGTCCTATGAGCACTGTTTTCATAAGTGCAAGTACTTTAGTTGAAGTGCTGCCGTTTGAGGCTAACATGATTTGTCTGAATCATTCAGGGTTTCTTTTCTCCAAATGGTGAAGTAATATTCATGCACTGGCTTTTTTGAAAATCCAAGTGAATTATGTAAATATTGTATTTTATACTCTGTTAAAACTTGTAAAAAGAAAAAAAGTAGACATTTATGTAAATGCGTCAGACTTAAAAAACAGAAGTAGTTTGAGCAGGGAAAATAACTGTAAATAGTTAGCTATTGGTACATTACTGTAAAATGGCGAGGTTAAAGTTCATTCGTTACGAATAGTTTTATATGACATTTATATTTATATTTATTTAAAATAAAATGTTGGGATCTTTGAAAAAAATACTTTTAGCTAATAATATAACTCGATAGACATAAAAATGTAAAGGAAAAAGAGAAAGCAAGAAGTGCTGAGACATTTCTCACGAATTATATTCTTCTCCCTCCATTTCAACAATCAGGAAGCAGTGGTTTCTGAAATACACCTTAATATAAGCAGCAGCGGATCCGGGAAAGCCTCCCACTTAACAAAACAGCAAACAAGAAGCAAATCCTGACAGATCGGTTAATTGATTGTGTAATAATAATTCGTGGTACACATTTTTGCTCTTTCCCAGACAAAACAAGTCGTGTGTGTGTGTGTGTGTGTGTGTGTTTGTTTGCTTGGTCACTGGGAAAAGAGGGTGGAGTTAGGGGAGAAGGGAGGTTCATTCAATGCTTCCTATGGAAAATAACGTGGTCGTAATATTGAATGTTAAGATACCGGTATATAAAATTGATATGATTATGAGGAATGATTGATTATCTGTCATCTTTGAATGCAAGTGTGGATGATAAAATATATGGATTTCCATTCTGTATTACATCACCGCTTCACTGGATAGATTATAGATCCTTCAGAAGGAAGTAGCCATTTCAAATCTGGTTCTGCAATGCACATGTTCATCTGTTGGTACATGCTGCAGAAAACCTCAGGCACAGCGAAGTGAGTGTTATCATCTTCATTCATGAGCACGCGAAATAAAAACCTATTTGTACCCGTGACCCACCCTTCCCTTCTCATCCAAGAAACAAAAGTCTAATTTATCACTGACAGTAATAAATAATTATCGCCAAGAAAGTCTACAGTTGCTTTGGATGTCAAGAGGCCTACTGACCGAGATCATCTTTTGTAATTTCCTACCATGACAAGAAACATTTCCAATCATTTTCGTCCCTGTGTATGTTTCTTGTAGGTGGCACGTTCACTGCGAACTTGTCACGAGCAGATGAAGGGAGAAATGGAGAATGTTTCTACTGAAAATAAGCAACGATTATGTGAGAGGCTGCTGATGATTCGAGAAATGTTAATTTTAATACGTGGGGTGACTATCTGATGTCAGTTACAGGCAAATCCCAATGAATATATTTAGTTGCTCCTGTCATAAGTGTCTTGTCAATTGGGACGGACGTTATGGATTGCAGAGTACATCAGTGGTTTCTGGAAATAAGTGCTATATTTTAAACCTTAATTACAATGAAAAAATAAACACGAGAAATTGCGCAGATGCTGAAAACCCAAAGCAACACACACACACAAGATGCTGGAGGAACACAGCAGGCCAGGCAACATCTATGAAAATAAGTAAACAGTCAACGTTTCGGGCCGAGACACTTCTTCGGCCCAGGTTCGAGTGCGTGCACTTACAAGTATCTCAGAAGTATGCTGGTCTTTGTGTCACTTTCAAAAATATCACCCACGTATTTTAAAATAGATCCAGCTTACATAAGGGACCACAGCATTTGTGCAACGCATAGCTTGTAAAGAAGACCAGCGCAATTGTGTACATAAATCTGCAAGTCCAAGACACCCATCTTAAAATATCTGCTAGAAAATGCACTTGGAATTTTAGGGCCAGGTTTGGTTGTGTAGGGCTCTTGTTAATTCTATTGCAACTTTCAACTGAGCATAGGCTATCAGTTTCTCGAATTCTGCCATCGCCCAAACAACAGACAGTCCTTCGGGCACTTCGCAGAATTGTTAGGGCAATAAGAGAAGATAAATTGGAACATTATTCATTGGCAGCATGGAGAAAATAGCCACAGATTAATGAACTATTGACAATTTCCATCTGTTGAAAGGCCGAAGTTGGCAATGTCCAGGACTGAGCGTGGAGAGCCCGGCGGAGCTCGCTGTGGCGAAGGGCGCATTGTGTATTTTTTCTATGCAAGCGACAATGATGGATAGGAAAGCATTGAGGGACCCAGAGGAGTGATTCAGCAACTCGTAAACCAGTGTCACTGTTAGACATGGCCCGAGGTGCTTTTATGATGCCTTATTAGCCCTATCTATACAATATCGGTCAAAGATATATGACTTTGACGTCCTTTTAATTGACTTTAAACCAAATGCAGTTGGGTGTACAATAAGCATGTGTCTTTTCTGTAAAATGGATGACATTCATTGGCAAAAAGTTGAAGCCTTCATTTTTAACAGTGCTATTAATGTTCATGTAAAAAAGGAAAAGTTTATAAATGATCTACACCCTGAACTGGATCGTCAAAATTAATGTTGGTTTCAATAAAATTTCTTTTCTAGTTCGTTTCTTAATGTTAAACTATCAACGCACATTTAATAGTAAAATGTTGTTTAGGAACTTTTATTAACAAAAGACGTCGTATGGGAGGCTTTGATTGTTGGCATTTAATATATTTGATTGTTTAACATCTTGGGTATTTTTAATAAGTGCGATTTCTGGATATTAAAGTCACCAAGTTCACTGCTTTGATCTTTCAGCGTTATTAAATTTTTATTTTGTACATGGTTCAGAACTGTGTAGAGCCTGTATTGCGCAGTCGCCACATGTTTAGTCTGAAGAACATGAGTAACGTTGACAACTTTATCCAAACGGCGCCGTTTATTTTCAGTTTCAATGCACTAAAAGGTTTATATATTTCTCTCGCGCTTGGAACCTCTGTAAAAGCAGAAAAAAAGACTATGTTCACCAAAAGAACGCTTTGACAGGTATTCTGCTGCCAAAGACTTGCATTGCATTGAGTGGGACCCCCGACGGTTGCAAACCCAGAGCCTTTGAACACGGAGCTGAAGGGCTCCAATGTCGGCTTAGTGAACGATTTAGTCACTGTTTCATTAAGCAGTATTTGAACCTTACAACATGTGGTAATTTCTAGGGGCAAGTTAACCGCCGTAAAAAAGAAGGATTATGTGGTAGGGACACAAGAAAATTAGCGAACGGTTAATTTAACTCGTTTCTGGCAGAACTTTCGATACATTCCTAATTGCCTAGGGAGGCAGGTGAAGTTGAAGCCCAAGCACATTCAATCTCGCATTTAGGATGGGAATAAATAGGTCCCATTTAACTCGCTGTTGACAATTTATCTTTGCAGAAAGACGCAGAATAACAATTAGTTTAAATTTTCATTAATTAAATTAGATCCTGTCTCGCAGGTGGAGAGATCAAAGCCATCCTATCAACTTGTAAGTATTACTACTAATAATTAAAAAAAACAGATCCTATTTGCTGGGTTGTGGGCCCCAGTTTTAAGATTTCGGACCAGCTGCTGGGACCATACCGCTCTTTGTAGGCAGCAAATGAAAATCCCACAGAATGAGGAGAACTGTCAAAACAAGGCACAGAGGAGAAATTCAGCGCTGATTAGCGTCAATCAACCAGCGCTCAGCAGCCAGCGCGGCAAATTAATAGCAATTATTTCTACCTTTTGTTCCCCTCAGTGGCTTGCAATATTGATTGTAGTAAGTTTTCCAAAAGTTTGTATGATACACCTGACAAATGCGTTTGCTTTCGTGGCTACACTTCCTATTATTACTGCCAAAGACGCGTCGTCGGGAAGAACCCAAATTGATACTAATTCCGCAAAGGGGGCTATTGACTCCGTTGAATTTAACTTCTCCAAGCAAACAAGAGATGGAAATGGCAATAAAGAAATTACTTAAGAACAGCTTGAGCAAACGGGGTCGCTTATAATCTGGCCAGCACACCGTTTAGTTCCCAGCACAAAGCGCAAAACGCGCCGACTCTATCTCGCCGCCAGCTTTAGAGGTTTTTTTTTGTTAAACAATGTTCAGATTTTAAAAGTTTCTCAAACTTGCTGTGTAGGATTGAAAAGGCAGCTTGTAATAAATCAGATCCTTTAGTTAAGAAGCCTTCGGGACACACAATAGAACCAGAACTTAGTACCTGTGTCTGGTAGACGAGGTGATATATGCAAATGACAATATTCGCAAGGAAAAATACTCGAATCCTCCAAATGCTTCTTTTGTGAGTTTCTTTAGAAATCAAGGAATTCTGCATGACAAAGAACAATTAATAAGCCGTCTTTTCACGAGCTAGCAGCTGGTACCCCGTGGGGAAAGTAGGGGAAAATCAGAGATGAATGCGCGCAAAAGTTTTATTTTGCGCACCGACATCTACTGTTTGGAACTGCGGCCACCTGAACAATGTTGATCAAAAAAGAACACTTGTGAAGGATCAGGAGCTTATAATAAGCATAAAACATCTCGAATCAAATGCAGGAGCTTTAGAAAACCCTTTGGTCGGAGGTGGTTATGTTGGAGAAGGTTGGACACGTGGCGGATCAGTTTGGAGACGGAATTACGCGGCAAGCGCCGCACCAGCGCAGTGCGTTTCTTCTCCCTATTTCACTCCTTTGAAACAAACTTTATCGTAAAATATAAAAATAGCGTGGAGCATGTTGAAGATTTGCATGTTTATTTAGCTAAGATATGAATTATATTGGCAATATTGCATTTAAACTGGAAATACTTTATATGCGTACTTTTGCTTGAAAGAAGCTGGACCTGTTGTGTTAAGGGAGCCCGACCAATGAAGCTACTTAATGTTATTTATTTTTCTTTTGTAAGAATTGAAGGCCATCGTCTCCAACAACCCCCCCCCCCCCCGCCCCGCCGCCACCACCACCACCACCACCATACTCCAAACACAGCTAGCTTACTTACATCCACCGTGCAACCCAGAAGTATATTACGGTAACGTATTAACAAGTGGCCGATAAAAGTCTTTATTTTATACTTTTATATTCGAATGATTTTAAGAACTCCGCGTTACTTGTGTGGACTAAAGGAAATCAGAACTTCGATATGCAGTTGCTATTGCTCTAAACAGTTTTAAATTACTTCAATAGAAGAAATGTATGTTAACTATAAGAAAACAATAGGAATTAGAAAGTGCAGAAGAAAAGATTATAAGAAAGAATGTAATTCCAATAAATTAAACCAAAATAGTAGTCAAAGGGTTATAGATATGGTTGAGGCGAATCTTACGACAATCGCACACATAAAGGTTAATTAGCAGATGATTGTAATACTTTATTGCCAGCACAATTACATTGTTTGTTGGAAGATATAAATGCTTCATGGGACACCGTTGAAGTGGCACTGTAGCTAGTTTGTGGGTACAATAATGCGCTCAGTCCTCCTGCGGTAGTTTTGTCAATTTGAATATATATCCAGCAAAAATAAGAACTCAGAACTCTTGTAAATATGGACACATAGTAGCACTGCCGTCCTAAAAATCGGCGCAGATGCGTGTGAACCCTATTTGAATATTAGTTTTGTTAATTTAACTTTACCTAAGAGACCCGTCTTTAAAGATTATAAAGTATATTGTGCAATCATGCCCTGAAGAACTTGGACTGCATAATACTGTCATATCGGCCGCAACCTCTCATAACCTTAAACGGCCTTCTCTGCGTGGTCACGTATACTTCCCCGCAACAGCTCTGAGTTCGAGGCGCTTTGCGC
Organism: Mobula birostris; assembly: GCF_030028105.1. Taxonomy (NCBI): domain Eukaryota; kingdom Metazoa; phylum Chordata; class Chondrichthyes; order Myliobatiformes; family Myliobatidae; genus Mobula; species Mobula birostris. The sequence goes on along the minus strand of NC_092372.1, from coordinate 60,157,526 downwards.
CATGCTCTCCATGCATTGCCACAGCTGTAGATATGTCCAAGCAAAGAGAATGGTAACATAGATCTAAAATAAATGGTGGTGTGATCCTCCTATGCAGAACTTAGCAAATAAAAATAATGTATTACAGTGAGCCGAACTGTATCTACGAGACTTGTTAATTTATGTTGCATTTAAAGGCCGAGCTCAGATCATCAGTAAAATCTTATGTGCGGCTGATACTCCACACAAACTTTCATATTTTCAATGTTAGGTTGCAACTTTGAAGGCATCGTTTTAACCGTATATTAACGTCTGTTGTGATTTCAGAAAGTGTGTCGGAAAGAGAGGGATTCTGAAAAGGTGCGGAAGTGCATCTGCTTCTGAGCTAAAACCAAATGTGGTAGAGTTCCTTGTGTTCTTGGTAATCGAATTGGTCCATATTCAACATGTGCCTTTTTGTACAGGTACAATTTTATATACCTGACGTCGATTGGTTATGAACTAGATAAAAATGCAAGGTTTTGTGAATTATCTTATAATTGTAATAAATATGTTGGAATAGAACATTACGCACTTGGAACAGTGTTTATATAGTGCTGACAGCGTTTTTACAATGGTCCTTTACACATCTGATACCTTATGGCAGCTTGTCGTAAGAGCAAGGATACAAATAAATCACATAAATATATCGGCACAAGGGCACGTTAGCGGGCGCTCTCCAAATTGTAATCTGGTCCAATGAATCAGATATTTACAGACCCCACAGAAAAGCATTAGGGAAGTGAAACGTAGAGGTTAGCCTTCAGATATTCCATTCAGAGGAAAATTGACCCTTTGTCTAATACAGAGGTAAACGGGGCTTTTTTCCTTGCTTAAATGCGCAGCGGATTTGACTGTGCACAGGCAAGACCAGCTACAAGACTGGGGTTTGTTCAGCGATCTTTTCGACACTCAGTTTGCCAAGGGGCGTAACTCCAACCAAAGCAAAGTTTCACATCACCGGCAATTATTGGTGAACTATAACTACAGTCTACTGAGAAGTTATATTTAAACGTCATTTTTTCCATTTTCTTAATGCAGTTGAATATTGGTATACATGTAATGGAAATTACAAATCATTCGTTTAATCAGAACACGTCTCTATTTCTCGCATGCAGAGTGTAATTGCAAGAGCTAATTGTACAATAATTGTTCGTCACTCCGCATTGCACCATATTCTTGACTCTGTCCCATATCGGTAGTTAAACTACGAAATAGTCGGTTAAATGCAATAATCACTTGACAATGATCATTTTCATTAAATATATAGCACTGAAAACTATGGTTGATAGTCACAGTTACGAGAATATGCAGAAGGACCAGGGCATAGTGGAATAACTAGTAAAGTGGCCACCTCAGTTCCAACGACCTGCGGTCAGTCCTGACCCCCACTGCCTTAGTGAAGATTATGGGTTTTCCCTTTTCACCTGTGGGTTTCCCCGGGTGTGCTCAGATTTCCTACCACAGGCCAACGACGTACGGTTAGCTGGCCTCCGTAAATTGTTGCTAGAGTATGGGTGGAGAGGGTGAGTTATTTTTGGAGGGAAGAGTAAGGAATGGATTGACGGAAATGGAGGGAAGAGTTAAAAATAAAGTTGTTGATCGGTACTCTACGGTTCCTGTACAGTATGAATCTAAATAGGTGTAGTTTTGCAATTGTTTTGAAAAGCAAATGTGCGTGTTTGAACCATTATTCCTTGCATTCCCCTCCATCCATTTAAAATGGTATGAGAATATTAGAATGACGTAAGTAGTTAATGAATATACCTCTAATATATATATATATTCATTAAATATACTCCAAGTTTAAGTTTTAATTTAACTCTCATTTAACTAACGTTTTGATCCATCCAGGGTGATGAGTTCTGAGGAGTATTGCACTTCGCACTGACCATGGCTGACGAATAGGCAATGTTATTTAGTAACTGTCTTTTTATTTTGTAAGGCAACTCTCGCTCTTAAGTTATGAATGAGGGCCTCCGCTTTGGTTCTCCCAGAACTGATCAGGGACACGTTATAAAATACCAGGTTGCTCCAACCATCCGTCCAATAACGTGCAAGACCACATGCTCATCCACCCAATTTCTTAAAACGCGTGTTAGAGCACCTTGATGGAATTACTCCCCGGGTGATCATAGAAACATACAAAACGGAAACATGCTCTTCAGCCCCACCGACTCCACCCTCGACCAACCACCCGTTTGAACAGTTAATCTTATATTTTATTCTCCCCACATTCTCAACAATCTTCGCAAAATTTGACCAATCACCTTGGAGCAGCAAAGTAACCTATCAACCCGCGCATCTTTGAAATGAGGGAGGAAATAAGAGCACCCGAAGGAAAATCAGGCAGTCACCGATACAACCTGTACAAGCCATGCAAACAGCATTGAAGGTCGTCGTTGATCGCCGGGCTTTCTGTTGTGAGTTAATAGGTCTGCTCCGTGCGCCTTCTTCACAAACTGACTCTGCTAATATTTTGTGTTGGAATGATATGATTTGAGCTTTAATTTTAATTTTTGGCATTCAATGGCATATATAACGATCGGCGAACGGTTGAAAAGCATTATCTTGCCATTAAAATGCAGTTTAATACAAACTTCAAACGTGTATACTGGTTTGGATACCGTTGGGGGATGACCTCTCAGGGGAAAGCTGCAGCGACCCATATCCCTGGCACTGTCGAACTCTGTGGTTCAGAAGGGGAGGGGAGAGGGAGAAGAGAGGAGCAGTAACGATAGGAGATTTAATAGCCTGGAGATTCTGTGGATATGAGATTTCTGGATGATGTGTTGCGTCCCGGGTACCAGGGTCAGGGATGTCTCAGATCGGGTCCTCAGTGGACTTAAGGGTGAGCAGCTAGGAGCCGTGCTACATGTTGGTAACAACGATGTCGAATGGGAAAAGGGATGAGCTCCTGAAAAGCAAATGTAGGAAGCTATGAAGGAAATTGAAAAGCAAGACCTCAGGGGTTGTAATCTATGGATTGCTGCTTATGCCACGTGTACTTGAGGGGAAGAATATGGCAGATGAACGTGCAGCTGAAGATTTGGTGCAGGGGGCAGCGTTTCAGATTTGTGGATCATTGTGATCTCTTCTGGGGAAGTTATGACCTGTACAGAAGGGATGGGCTACACTTGAATTTGAGGGGGACTTATATCCTTCTGGCCAGGTTTGCTACAGCTGTTGGGGAGGGTTTAAAATAGACTGGCAGGGAGATGGGAAGCAAAGTGTTAGGTCAGAGGTTGGAACAATTAATGTTAAGGTAGATGCAATGTGTAGATAGACTATGAGGAAGGAATAGCAGTGGATAGGGTACAAAAACCAGGCAGATAGATGGGTTGAAATATGTCTATTTTAATGCCAGAAGTATCAAACAAGGTTAATAAACTTAGAGCCAGGGTCATTACATGGAACTATGACGTTGTGGCCATTATGCAGACCTGGCTGTCACAAGAAATGAAATAGCTGCTGATCATTGTGTTGTTTAGTTGTTTCAAATGGGGCAGGGATGGAGGCAAAAGAGGTGGGGAGTTGCATTGCTAATCAAAGATAGTATTGCAGCTGCAGAAAGGGTGGACGTAGTGGACAGATTGTCTATTAAGTCAGTGTGGTTGGAAGTCAGAAACAAGAGGGAAGCAATCATTCTATTGGGTGTGTTCTTTATACCCTGCAATAGCAACAGAGACACTGAAGACTAGACTGGGAGGTAGATTCTGGAAAAGAAAAAAGAAAAAAATAACAAGGTTGTAGTCATAGGTGACTTCATCTTCCCAAGTATTCCTAGTGCAAAAGGTTTAGATAGGATGGAATTTGTTAGTTGTGTCCAGGGCTATTAGGCAGGGACTTGGAAGCATTAATTGGAAACAGATGTAGTCAGTAAAATGTTCAATGTGGAGGCTGTTTAGGGAGCATTTGCATGGGATTTTGGATAGATTTGTCCCACTGACGTAGGGAAAGGATGGTACAGTGAAGGAACAAGAGATGTGGATCATCTAGTCAAGAGGGAAAAAGAAAAATCAAGAGAAGGAAGCATACTGATAGTTTAGGAAACAAGTATCAGACAGGGAACTGGACCTAGGAGAAGGCCTTGGTAAGTAAGATTCAGGAAATGCTTTCTATATGTTGATGAAGAACAGGAGAATAATTAGAGTGAGTGTAGGAGTGATCAGAAGTAGAAGAAGAAAAGTGTGCCTGGAGTCAGCAGAGCCTGGGAGGTTATTATTCAATATTTTACTATGGCCGCTGGATGGTGGCGTAGTGGCATCAATGCCGGACTTTGGAGCGAAGGCTCCCGAGTTCAAATTCAGCCGGTTCCCTCGCACACTTTCCATCTGTGCTGGGTTGAGCGTCGAGCTAGCAACTCGGTCTCAAGAATAAGAAAGCCTGCTAAAACAATGCCGTCATGACGGCGTCCCAGTGACTCCACTCGGAGATAAGGGCTTTCTTCTCTTCTTTGCTATGGTATTTACCAGTGAGAGTGTCATACGGGTGGGGGGGGGGTGCTGAAGGCGGACCCAAATGCAAGACACAGACACTGAAGTACTAGGAACAGGACTTGACTCGAGAGCTGGGACAAGAACACAGATTTTGGCTAGGACATTGGCTAGACAAACGGGACCAGGACTAGGAACTGGGAACTAGGAGCCTGGGCTTGGACTCTGAGCCAGAGACTGGACAAGGACCCAGAACCTGGATCTTGACTCGGGCTCAGACCCTGGAACGAGGCGCGGACATGACGGGGCTTGGGTTCGGACTCCGAGCCGCGGACATGACGGGGCTTGGGTTCGGACTCTGAGCCGCGGACATGACGGGGCTTGGGTTCGGACTCCGAGCCGCAGACATGACAAGGACTCAGAACTTGGTTCTTGACTCGGGCTCGGACTCCGGAACTAGGCGAAGACATGACATGGTCTTGGGAGACAGAAACCTTGGAACAAAAAGCCGGAAGCCTTGACTTGGTTTTGGGGAGGACAGGAACACAGAGCCTTGGTCTAGAGTATGGGAACACAGAGCCTTGGACTTGAGAGACAGGCAAATGGAACACAGAGCCAGGACCCCTCCTTTGGAACAGGATGTAGGGCTGGGACTCATACACAGAATGCTGAACACAATGAGATGGTTCCCAACACTAGGTAGCAGCAAACAGCTGAACCTACCTAGTGAAGGCGTGGACACAGAGATGGTTCCCAACACTAGGTAGTGGCAAACGGCCAGACCTACCCAGCGAGGGCGTGGACACAGAGACAGTTCCAGACAACAATAGACAGTTCCTTATCTAGACACAGCAAGGCTCCGGTCTTGCTCCGGTGGTAGAACTTGACAAGGTTGCAGGCAAGGCTCCAGGCACAGGTTGTGGGCAAGGCTCCAGAAGGAAGGGGAAGGGAAGGGAACGGTCCAGCCTCAGGGTAACAGCAAAGCCAGCCTGACTTACCCCACAGAGGCAAGGACAGGATACTGACAAGACAAACCAGCAACCACACTCAACCCCAGGGCCACTTATATTCCCAGTCCCAAGATGAGCATCAGGTGCCTATGGATAAGCCCAACTGAAACAAGGCTGGAAGACCCGGAGTCCGGAGCCCACGGACCGGACCATGAACCGGAACCTGGACTTCACGGACTGGACCATGACAGAGAGGGGCCTTGATATTAATCTATTTTATCATGTATTGCATCATACTGCTGCTGCAAAATTAACAAATTTCATGACATATGCCAGTGATGTTAAACCTGATTCTGATACATGATAAATAAAAAAGGAACTGAATTACAGTAAGTAGTTTATATGTCTATTAAATAGTTAAATTAAGACATGTAATGCAAAAAAAAGGGATTAAAAAAGGTCATGAGGTAAGGTTCATGGGTTCAATATCCATTTAAGAGTCAGATGGCAGAGGGGAAGAAGCAGTTCCCGAATTGCTGAATGTGTGCCTAAGTGGTGGGGGTCTGTGATGATAAAAGCCACTTTTCTGATTCACCGCTCCTTGATGATGCCTTGGATACTACAGAGGCTATAGCCCATGACGAAGCTGGCTAATTTTACAACTCGCTGCATCTTACTATGATCCTGTACAAGTAGCTCCCTTCCCCCCAATACTAGACAATGATGTGGCTAGTCAGAATATTCTCCTCAGTACATCTGTAGAAGTTTCTGTGTGTTATAGTTGATAAACCAAATCTCCTCAATCTCCTGATGAAATATAGCCACTGTCTTGCCTTCTTCATAGTTGCATCAATATGTTGGGACCAGCTTAGAGCCTCAGACATATTGACACCCAGGAACTTGAAATTTCTCTTTCTCTCTTTCTCTTTCTCTTTCTCTTTCTCTCTCTCTTTCTCTCTCTCTTTCTCTCTCTTTCTCTGTCTTTCTCTCTCTTTCTCTCTCTCTTTCTCCCTCTCTTTCTCTCTCTCTTTCTCTCTCTCTCTCTCTCTCTGTCTCTCTCTCTCTCCGTCTCTCTCTGTCTCTCTCTCTCTGTCTCTCTCTCTCTCTCTCTCTCTCTCTCTCTCTGTCTCTCTCTCTCCATCCCTGATCTCTTTATGAGGATTGGTCTGTGTTCCCTCGTCTTACCCTTTCTGAAGTCCACAATCAACTCTTCAGTCTTACTGATGTCCAGTGCAAGGTTGTTATTGTGACACCACTCAACGAATTGGGGTATCTCACTCCTGTATGCAGTCTCGTCTCCATCTGAGATTCTGAGAACAATAATTGTATCATCAGCAAATTTATCGATGGCATTTGAGCTATGCCTAGCCACACAGAAAGAGGATGTACTGGAATGTTTGAAAAACATTAGGATAGATAAGTCCCTGGGGTAGGACAGGATATACCCCAAGTTACTAGGAAGAGGGAAGAGATTGCTGATCCTTTGGAAATGATCTTTACATCCTTGCTGCCCACAGGAGTAGTACCAAAAGACTGGAGGGTGGCAGATGATGTTCATTTATTCAAGAAGATAATCCTGGGAGATATAGACCAGTGAGCCTGACATCAGCTCTGGGCAAACTTTTGAATTGGATTCTTAGAGATAGGAGCATTTGGAGCTTTGTTGATTAGGATTAGTCAGCATGGCTTTATAAGGAGCAGGTCATGCCTAAGGAGTCTAATTGAATACTTCAGGGAAGCGACAGGACAAGTTGATGAAGGTAGAGCAATGGATGTAGTGTATATGGATTTTAGTAAGGAATTTGATGAGGTTCCCCATGGCAGGCTTATTTGGAAAGTTAGGAGGCATGGGGTCCAAGAAAACCCGGCTGCATGGACTCAGGATTTGTTTGCCCACATGAGGCAGAGGGTGGTAGTAGAGGGAGTGTATTCTGTTTAGAGGTCAGTGACAAGTGGAGTTCTGCAGGGATATGTTTTGAGTTCCCTGCTCTTTATGGTTTTTATAAATGACTTGGATGAGGAAGTTGAAGGGTGGGTTAGTAAGTTTTCCAATGACCTAAAGGTTGGTAGTGTTGTGGGTAGTGTGTATAAGTATAGAAGGTTGACATAGGATACAGAGCTGGCTGAAAAGTGACAGATGGAGTTCACAAAGTAACACTTGGCAATGAGTTGCATCAGGAGACATTACACCAGATAACCTAAATCTTAGTAATCTTTAAAGAAAGAAATAGAAGAAAAGAAGTAAGTATGCTGAAGGAAGAGATTCCAGAAGTTATTGCAACAACAGCTAAAGACAAACTGCCAATTGACAATAGACAATAGACAATAGGTGCAGAAGTAGTCCATTTGGCCCCTCAAGCCTGCACCGCCATTCTGAGATCATGGCTGATCATTTACTATCAATACCCAGTTCCTGCCTTGTTCCCATAACCCTTGATTCCCCTATCCATAAGATACCTATCTAGCTCCTTCTTGAAAGCATCCAGAGAATTGGCCTCCATTGCCTTCCGAGGCAGCGCATTCCAGACCTCCACAACTCTCTGGGAGAAGAAGTTCCTCCTCAACTCTGTCCTAAATGACCTACCCCTTATTCTTAAACCATGCCCTCCAGTACTGGACTCTCCCAGCATCTGGAACATATTTCCTGCCTCTATCTTGTCCAATCCCTTAATAATCTTATATATCTCAATCAGATCCCCCCTCAATCTCCTTAATTCCAACGTGTACAAGCCCAGTCTCTCTAACCTCTCCGCGTCAGACAGTCCGGACATCCCAGGAATTAACCTAGTGAACCTACGCTGCACCTCCTCCACAGCCAGGATGTCCTTCCTTAACCCTGGAGACCAAAACTGCACACAATACTCCAGGTGTGGTCCCACCAGGGCCCTGTACAAATGCAAAAGGATTTCCTTGCTCTTGTACTCCATTCCCTTTGTAATAAAGGCCAACATTCCATTAGCCTTCTTCACTGCCTGCTGCACTTGCTCATTCACCTTCAGAGACTGATGAACAAGTACTCCTAGATCTCTTTGTATTTCTCCCTTACCTAACTCCACATCGTTCAGATAATAATCTGCCTTCCTGTTCTTGCTCCCAAAGTGAATAACCTCACACTTATTCACATTAAACACCATTTGCCAAGTTTCTGCCCACTCACCCAGCCTATCCAAGTCACCTTGAATTCTCCTAACATTCTCATCACATGTCACACTGCCACCCAGCTTAGTATCATCAGCAAAATTGCTGATGTTATTCACAATGCCTTCCTCTAAATCATTGACGTAAATCGTAAACAACTGTGGTCCCAATACCGAGCCCTGTGGCACCCCACTAGTCACCACCTGCCATTCTGAGAAACACCCATTCACTGCTACCCTTTGCTTTCTATCTGCCAACCAGTTTTCTATCCATGTCAATATCCTCCCCCCAATGCCATGAGCTCTGATTTTACCCACCAATCTCCTATGTGGTACCTTATCGAATGCCTTCTGAAAGTCAAGGTACACCACATCCACTGGATTTTCTGCGTCTATCTTCCTGGTTACATCCTCAAAAAACTCCAATAGATTAGTCAAGCATGATTTGCCCTTGGTAAATCCATGCTGGCTCGGCCCAATCCTATCACTGCTATCAAGATATGCCGCTATTTCATCTTTAATAATGGACTCTAGCATCTTCCTCACTACTGATGTTAGGCTAACAGGGCGATAGTTCTCTGTTTTCTCCCTCCCTCCTTTCTTAAAAAGTGGGATAACATTAGCCATTCGCCAATCCTCAGGAACTGATCCTGAATCTAAGGAACATTGGAAAATGATCACCAATGCATCCGCAATTTCCAGAGCCATCTCCTTTAGTACCCTAGGATGCAGACCATCTGGACCTGGGGATTTGTTAGCCTTCAGTCCCATCAGTCTACTCATCACTGTTTCTTTCCTAATGTCAATCTGTTTCAGTTCCTCTGTTACCCTATGTCCTTGGCCCATCCATGCATCTGGAAGATTGCTTGTGTCTTCCCTAGTGAAGACAGATCCAAAGTACTTATTAAATTCGTCTGCCATTTCTCTGTTTCCCATAGCAATTTCTCCCAATTCATTCTTCAAGGGCCCAACATTGTTCTTAACTATCTTCCTTCTCTTCACATACCTAAAAAAACGTTTGCTATCCTCCTTTATATTCCTAGCTAGCTTGCGTTCATACCTCATTTTTTTCTCCTCGTATTGCCTTTTTAGTTAAGTTCTGTTGCTCCTTAAAAATTTTCCAATCATCCGTCTTCCCACTCACCTTAGCTCTGTCATACTTCTTTTTTAATGCTATGCTATCTCTGACTTCCTTTGTCAACCACTGTGGCCACTTTCCCCCCTTTGAATCCTTCCTTCTCCGGGGGATGAACTGATTTTGCACCTTGTGCATTATTCTCAAGATTACCTGCCATTGCTGTTCCACTGTCTTTTCTGCTAGGATATCCGACCAATCAACTTTGGCCAGCTCCTCCTTCATGGCTCCATAGTCTCCTTTGTTCAACTGCAATACTGACACTTCTAATCTGCCCTTATCCCTCTCAACTTGCAGATAAAAACTTATCATATTATGGTCACTACCTCCTAATGGCTCCTTTACTTCAAGATCACTTATCAAATCCTGTTCATTGCACAACACTAAATCCAGAATAGCCTTATCCCTGGTCGGCTCTCATACAAGCTGCTCCAAAAATGCATCCCACAGGCACTCTACAAACTTCCTATCCTGGTGTCCAGTACCAACTTGATTTTCCCAGTTCACCTGCATGTTTAAATCCCCCATAACTACTGCGACATTTCCTTTGCCACATGCCATTGTTAACTCTCTATTCAACTTGCACCCAATATCCATGCTACTGTTTGGGGGCCTGTAGATAACACCTATTAGGGTCTTTTTGCCCTTACTGTTCCTCAGTTCTATCCACACTGACTCTACTTCTCCTGATTCTATGTCCCCCCTTGCAAGGGATTGAATCATTCTTCACCAACAGGGCCACCCCACCCCCTCTGCCCACCTTTCTGTCCCTTCGTATACCCTTGTACATTCAATTCCCAGGTCTGATCCCCCTGCAGCCATGTCTCCGTTATCCCAACAACATCATAGTTACCCATTCGCACCTGAGCTTCAAGCTCATCCGCCTTATTTCTGACACTTCGTGCATTCAGATATAGAATTTTTAACCCATTTCTCCTCTCTAAATTGCTGCCTATTGTGCATAACCCAGCCCCCCGAACTCTCACCAGGTTATACGCCCCTTGAATTTTGTTGTCCTTCTTAAATTTACTTACTCTTTCTGCACATTTAACTCCATGCTCCGTCAGACCATCCCTCTGCACATGCATCCTCCTTATCACTCGTTCCGCCTCACCTTTCTCTACTTCACACTTAATATTCTGGAACTGTGTAGTCCCCACCTGTCCTTTATACTTCATCTCGCTATCCTCTCTCACGTTTTGGATCCCTGCCCCCTGCAAATTTAGTTTAAACCCCCCCCCCCCCCAAGCAGCACTAGCAAACTTTCCTGCAAGAATGTTAGTACCCCTCCAGTTCAGGTGTAAACCGTCCCGTCGGAACAGATCCCGCCTTCCCTGGAACAAAGCCCAATTATCTAAAAACCTGAAGCCCTCCCTCCTGCACCATCCTCTCAGCCACGTATTGATCTGTATAATCCTTCTGTTCCTCGCCTCACTCGCACGTGGCACAGGTAGCAATCCTGAGATTGTTACCCTGGAGGTCCTGCTCTTCAGCTTTGCACCTAACTCCCTGAACTCACTACACAGGACCCCCTCACTCTTCCTACCCACGTCGTTGGTCCTTACATGGACCACAACATCTAGATTCTTGCCCTCCCTCTCGAGAATAATCTGCACCCGATCTGAGATGTCCCGGACCCCGGCACCAGAGAGACAACATACCATCGGAGACTCCCAATCTCCCCCACAAAATCTCCTATCTGCCCCCCAGACTATAGAATCCCCTATCACTACAGCTGCGTTGACCCTGACCTCCGACATACTGCATATGGAGCACATCACTGCTCTAACTATCTCCCCCATGACCTGATCCCAGATTAATCAGAATAAATGAAAAAGTACCTACCGACCTTACCTTTTTTCCTCAGCAAGCACGTACTCAGGCTCACTGATTACCTCTCACTGAAGACCCCCTTACGCCGAAGCCCACTGAGCCAAAGACAGCACTCTGCTCCTGCGCACTCCGCTGCCTGCACCGATGCTGCCTGCGCCTGAAAGTGGGCCTCTCTTTAAACTCCGCGCTCGCCGCTGACGTCACCCGCGCCTGCGCAGTTTTACCTTCCTCCTCAGGTAATGCCTAGGTAGTCCCGATCTTCCTTGGCCTACCTACAACGGCTGATCCTCCGATCTCCAGTCGTCCGTCGACCTTGAGCACTCCTTGCTCCCACACCGATGCTGCATTTAAATGAGAAGCATTTAAATTTATAGCTATAAAAGCCAGAGGAGCTTAAAAGATTGTTGAAAGGTTTTAAAACTGGATGACATTAGACTGATATGGGGAAGCAATGCCATGGATATATTGGAAAATAAGAATGAAAGTTATAAAAATTCTGCCATTGCTTAAGGTACAGTTGATCAGCAAGTTGGGAATGGTGTTGGTTTGCCAATTAAATTGCTAAATTGATAATGCAAGGATCTCAGCTAACAGTCTCAGGAACCTGAGTTCAAATACACCCGTGGCAGTTAGTAACACTTTTTTCTACAAAAATTTTTATTAATAATGATGACTGAGGGAATTGCACCATTTCTGGAATATATAACCAGAAGGGACAACGGAAGGACCAGTAATTTACTTTTACCTGCTCTGCCGAGAACAATTGTAGCAAACTTCTCATTTCTTAAAATAGGTCATACTATGAAACAATGTACATTACCAATGAAGACATTTTCTCCTCTAAATCTCCTGAATGCCTAGATGGCAAGTATTAGTAGACAACTCATTAGACATAAAACTGCATGATACTGAAGAATTAGCAATAGCTTTTTTTTTACACTATCTGGGACCCGTGAGCTGCTTATACAAGATCTTGTTACGTGCTTTATAATGATTAAAGCAGTTGCAGTGTTTTAGGACATCCGGTTCAGTGAAGATATGGTTCCTCACCCAAATCAGGTGCTCGAATCACATGGAGCAGACCAATTGGAATTCTCTTTTCTGGCTCTTGGTCACGTCAAAGTTCACTTTACAATTCGGTGCACTCACACCTTCCACACTGATGAATTGCTACATCCTTTACAATATACCCATTATAAAGCTCTAAAGGATCATAATTTCTGCTCAAAGTGAAAACACACAGCAGAACAACTGAAGTCGAGAAATGTGCGATAGCCACTGGTACACTCAGATAGGGATAACAATCTACTTCCTCAGAGTAATTGTTGCGCTATGCACTGTGCAGTTCCCAACCTTTCATAAGCTCAAGTCCTGTTATTAGGTAATATATTCATTAGGACTAAAAAAAATTATCACTTACCTAAAAATGCTGTTATGAGACCACTAAAACTGGCAGAAATGTTCATGCTTGTAATTATTTTGTCCCTTTGTTCTACTGCACTTTCACTGGTGCAGTGTACTTTGTGTTTCTTGCATTCTTAATCTTTTACTCCTCTATAGTGGTTATTCATTTTTAGGTAGCTATGGAGCTTATAGCTGAACTTTAGAATTGGCACTCTCAAGGACTCAAATGACATGGCTTGCCAAACCTGATCCCATTACATGAGCTGCTCACGATATCCTGTTGAGCCCAGGTGGCTGTGATGGAAATAAACTGTAATTTTCATGAGAAACAGCAACATTCATTCATTCACAAGATCACAAGATCACAACATCACAAGATCACAAGACAAAGGAACAGAAGTAGGCCATTTGGCCCATCGAGTCTGCTCTGCAGCTCCCCCATGAGCTAAACTATTCACCCATCTAGTTCCAATTTCTGCCTTTTCCCCCATATCCCTTGATACCCTGACTAATTAGATGCTTGTCAATCTCCTCCTTAAACACCCTCAGTGATCGGGCCTCCACAGCCATATGTGGCAACGAATTCCACAAGTCCATGACCCTCTGGCTAAAAAAATTTCTCCTCATCTCTGTTTTAACTGGGTACCCTCTAATTCTAAGACTATGGCCTCTTGTCCTGGACTCACCCACCAAGGAAAACAACCTTTCCACATCTACTCTGTCCAACCCTTTCAACATTCGAAACGTTTCTATGAGATCCCCTCTCATTCTTCTATACTCTAATGAATACAATCCAAGAGCCGACAGTCGCTCCTCATATGTTAGCCCCTGCATTCCAGGAATCATCCTCGTAAATCTTCTCTGAACTCTCTCCGACATCAGTATATCCTTTCTAAGATAGGGGGCCCAAAACGGCACACAGTATTCCAAATGAGGTCTCACTAATGCCCCATAGAGCCTCATCAACACCTCCTTACTCTTATACACTATTCCTCTTGAAATGAATGCCAACATAGCATTCACTTTCCTTACCGCCAATCCAACTTGGTGGTTAACCTTTAGGGAATCCTGCACGAGGACCCCCAAGTCCCTTTGCACTTCCGATTTTTGAATTTTCTCCCCATCTAAATAATAATCTGCCAAATTATTTCTTCTTCCGAAATGTACAACCCTACATTTGTCAACGTTGTATCTCATCTGCCATTTCTTTGCCCACTCTCCTAAACTGACTAAGTCTCTCTGCAACCTTTCCATTTCTTCAACATTTCCTGCTCCTCCACCTATCTTGGTGTCATCTGCAAACTTGGCCACAAAACCATTTAATCCATAATCCAAATCATCGATATACATCGTAAAAAGAAGCGGCCCCAACACCGACCCCTGTGGAACACCACTAGTAACCGGCAACCAATCAGAATAGGATCCCTTTATTCCTACCCTTTGCTTTCTGCCTATCAGCCAATGCTCCATCCATTTCAATATCTTTCCTATAATTCCATGGGCTCTCATCTTATTAAGCAGCCTCATATGCGGCACCTTATCGAAGGCCTTTTGAAAATCCAAATACACAACATCCACAGCCTCTCCCTTGTCAATCTTATTCGCGATTACCTCAAAAAATTCCAATAAGTTGGTAAGGCAGGATCTTCCCTTCATGAAACCATGCTGGCTTCAGCCTATCTTGTCATGCACCTCGAGGTATTTCATAACCTTGTCCTTGAGGATTGACTCCAATATCTTTCCAACCACCGATGTCAGACTAATAGGTCTGTAATTTTCTTTTTGCTGTCTCCTTCCTTTCTTAAATAGCGGAACTACATTTGCGACCTTCCTGTCCTCCGGAACCATGCCAGAGTCTATTGATTCCCGGAAGATCATTTCCAATGCTTCCACAATCTCCAAAGCCACCTCCTTCAGAACCCTTGGGTCCGGGCCGGGAGACTTAGAGCTTCCCAAGCACTTTCTCTCTAGTTATCTTGACTGTACCTAATTCTATTCCCTGATACCTCTGGCTATCAGGTATATTGCTCATGTCTTCCACTGTGAAGACTGATGCAAAATACTCATTCAGTTCCTCCACCATCTCTTTGTTATCCATTATAATTACTCCAGCATCATTTTCAATTTGTCCCATATCTACCCTTGTCACTCTTTTACTCTTCCTATATTTAAAAAAACTCTTAGCATCCTTTTTTATGTTAATTGCCAACTTCCTTTCATAATTCATCTTTTCTTTCCTAATGACTTTCTTAGTTTCTTTCTGTAAGTTTTTAAAGGTCTTCCAGTCCTCATTTTTCCCACTAATTTTTGCTTCCTTGTATGCCGTTTCTTTTGCTTTTATTTTTGCCTTAACCTCTCGCGTTAGCCACATTTGTGCCATTTTTCCATTCATGATTTTCTTTTTTCTTGGAATATATTTTTCCTGCATTTTCCTTATTTCTTGTAGGAATTTCATCCAATTCTGCTCTGCCGTCCCTCCATTTAGTTTACTTTTCCAATCGACTTGGGCCAGTTCCTCTCTCATACCACTGTAATTTCCCCTGTACCACTGAAATATCGATACACCTGATACCAGCTTCTCCTTTTCAAATTTGAAACTGAACTCAATCATATTATGATCACTACTTCCAAGAGGTTCCTTTACCTCCAGCTCCCTAATTGCCTCAGGTTCGTTACACAGCACCCAATCCAAAACAGCCGGTCCCCTGGTGGGCTTCTGGACAAGCTGCTCCAAAAAGCCATCCTGTAGGCATTCTACAAGCTCCCTCTCCTGAGATCCATTACCTTCCCGACTTTCCCAATCCACTTTCATATTAAAATCCCCCATAATTATCTTGACATTGTCCTTCTGACACGCTTTTTCTATTTCCAGCTGCAACTTGTAGTCCACATCCCGACTGCTGTTTGGAGGCCTGTATATAACTGCTATTAGTGTCTTTTTACCCTTGTTATTTCTTAATTCTACCCATAAGGATTCTACCTCTTCTGATCCTATGTCCCTTCTTTCTATTGATTTGATATTGTTACTTACCATCAGGGCCACGCCACCCCTTTACCTACCTTCCTATACACTGTGTATCCTGGGATATTCAGCTCCCAATCACATCCGTCATTTAGCCATGACTCAGTGATGGCCACAATGTCATACCTTTTAACCTGCAGCTGTGCAGCAAGGTCATCCACTTTATTTCTAATGCTGCATGCATTTAAGTACAGTACATTTAGATCGGTACCTGTTGCCACTTGTGCTATATTTCTATTTTGCAGCAAATTATCCTGTATATTCACCGGCCTGTCCTTCTTACTATCTTTGCTGCACAGTATTTTTGACTTATTTCTATTTTCCTCTTCCTCAATCCTAACACCTTGGTTTCCTTCCCCTTGCCAACTTAGTTTAAACCCTCCCTAACAGCTATATTAAACAATCCCGCTAGGATATTAGTACCTTTTGAGTTCAGGTGTAATCCATCTTTTTTGTACAAGTTATACCTTCCCCAAAATTTCCACTTCATTAAGTGCTTAAATATCAGCATATCTAGTATGCTCCAAGATGCTTCCGTGTGATTGCCTAGGATCTGTATTCATAGAACATTGAACATTACAGCACAGTACAGGCCCTTCAGCCTGTGATGCTGTGCCATCCTTTTTATCCTACTCTGAGATCTAACCATTGCCTCCTCCATTGTAATCATCCACATGCTTGCCTCAGAGATTCTTAAATGACTTTAATGAATCTGCCTCTACCACGAACCGTGGCAAGGTGTTCTAGGCACCCACCACGCTCTGTATTAAATAACCTACCTCTGCCGTCCCCTCTGTACATTCTTCCAATCACTTTCAAATGGTGCTCCCTCATTTAAGTCATTTCCACCCTGGGAAGAAGTTTCTGGCTATCCACTCAATCTATACCACTTATCTTGTACACCTTTATCAAGTCAGCTCTTATCCTGCTTCACTCCATTTAGCTCTTATCCTGCTGCTTCACTCCATTAAATGAAATTAATGAGGAAGAGCAACAAAAGTGAGTACTGTATTACTCTTTATCACACTCAAAACTGCCCTTAGTAATTTCAGAATCAGTATCAGAATTAGTTTCATTATCACTGACAAATGTCATGACATTTGTCCTTTTGCAGCAGCAGCACAGTGCAAGACATAAATCTACTGTAACTTTAAAAAAAAGTGCAAAAGCAAAACAGTCAGGCAGTGTTTGTGCACTGTTTAGAAATCTGTTGGCAGAGGGTAAGAAGCTGTTCCTAAAACATTGAGTGTGGGTCTTCAGGCTCCTCTACCTCCTCCCTGATGATAGTAATGTCTCCAGATGTGAGGGTCCTTAATGATGGACCTCAATGATGGTGGAAATACTATTTCCTCTGCTTCAACCCTTCGTGACTTAAATGCAAAGCTACTTCTCTATATCTTCTGAATATACACACACAAGCACACCCTTCTGTGTTCACTGCATAAAAGCTGACATTCTGTAATATCTGGCAACTTGCACTGTCGGTAATTATTCCACCACTGCTGCTTCACTTTATTTTATATTACTCCCAATTCCTTGGGTGTTCCCCTATATTCCCTACATTTGATCAGGTACCCCATGCCAGGCTTATTGAGAAAATAAGGGGACATTGATCCAAGGAGACATTGCTTTGTGGATCCAGAACTAGCTTGTCCACAGAAGACAAACAGTGGTTGTAGACGGGTCATATTCTGCATGGAAGTCAGTGACCAGTGGTGTGCCTCAGGGATCTATTCTGGGACCCATACTCTTTGTGATTTTTATAAATGACCCGGATGAGGAAGTGGAGGGGTGGGTTAGTAAATTTGCTGATGACATAAGGGTTGCGGGTGTTGTGGATAGTGTAGAGGGCTGTCAGAGGTTACAGTGGGATATTGATAGGATGCAAAACTGGGCTGAGAAGTGGCAAACAGAGTTCAACCCAGGTAAGTGTGAAGCGGTTCATTTTGGTACATCAAATATGATGGCAGAATATAGTACTAATGGTCAGACTCTTGGGCAGTGGGGAGGATCAGATGGATCTTGGGATCCGAGTCCATAGGACACTCAAAGCTGCTGCACCAGTCTGTGGTTAAGAAGGCATACAGTGTATTGGCCTTCTTCAATCGTGGGATTGAGCTTGAGAGCAGAGGTAATGTTGCAGCTATATAGGACCATGGTCAGAGCAAACTTGGAGTACTGTGTTCAGTTCTGGTCGCCTCACTACAGGAAGGATGTGGGAACCATAGAAAGGGTGCAAAGGAGATTTACAAGGATGTTGCCTGGATTGGGGAGCATGCCTTATGTGAATAGGTTGAGTGAACTCGGCTTTTTCTCCTCGGAGAGACGGAGGATGAGAGGTGACCTGATAGAGGTGTATAAGATGATGAGAGGCATTGGACATATGAATATTCAGAGGCTTTTTCCCAGGGCTGAAATGAAAGGCACGAAGGGGCACAGTTTTAAGGTGCTTGGAAGTAGGGACAGAGGAGATGGGAGAGGTTCTGGAGGACTGGAGGGTTGTAAATGTTGTTTCTTTATTCAAGAAAGGGAGTAGAGATAGCCCAGGAAATTATATATCAGTGAGTCTTACCTCAGTAGTTGGTAAGTTGATGGAGAAGATCCTGAAAGGATCTGTGAACATTTGGAGAGGTATAATATGATTAGGAGTAGTCAGCATGGCTTTGTCAAGGGCAGGTCATGCCTTACGAGCCTGATTGAATGTTTTGAGGATGTGACTAAACACATTGATGAAGGAAGAGCAGTAGATGTAGTGTATGATTTCAGCAAGGCATTTGATAAGGTACTCCATGCAAGGCTTATTGAGAAAGTAAAGAGGCATGGGATCCAAGGGGACATTGCTTTGTGGATCCAGAACTGGCTTGCCCACAGAAAGCAAAGAGTGGTTGTAGATGGGTCATATTCTGCATGGAGGTTGGTCACCAGTGGTGTGCCTCAGTGATCTGTTCTGGGACCCTTACTCTTCATGATTTTTATAAATGACCTGGATGAGGAAGTGGAGGGATGGGTTAGTAAGTTTGCTGATGACACAAAGGTTGGAGGTGTTATGGATAGTGTGGAAGGCTGTCAGAGGTTACAGCGGAACATTGATAGGATGCAAAACTGAGCTGAGAAGTGGCAGATGGAGTTCAACCCAGATAAGTGTGAGGTGGTTCATTTTGGTAGGTCAAATATGATGGCAGAATATAGTATTAATGGTAAGACTCTTGGCAGTGTGGAGGATCAGAGGGATCTTGGGGTCCAAGTCCATAGGACACTCAAAGCAGCTGCGCTGTTTGACTCTGTGGTTAAGAAGGTGTACGATGTATTGGCCTTCATCAATCGTGGAACTGAATTTAGGAGCCGAGAGGTAATATTGCAGCTATATAGGACCATGGTCAGACCCCACTTGGAGTACTGTGCTCAGTTCTGGTTGCCTCACTACAGGAAGGATGTGGAAGTCATAGAAAGGGTGCAGAGGAGATTTCCAAGGATGTTCTCTGGATTGGAGAGCATGCCTTATGAGAATAGGTTGAGTGAACTCGGCCTTTTCTCCTTGGAGCGACGGAGGATGAGATGCGACCTGATAGATGTGTATAAAATGATGAGAGGCATTGATCATGTGGATAGTCAGAGGCTTTTTCCCAGGGCTGAAATGGTTGGCACAAGAGGACACAGGTTTAAGGTGCTGGGGAGTAGGTACAGAGGAGATGTCAGGGGTATGTTTTTTACTCAGAGAGTGGTGAGTGCGTGGAATGGGCTGCCGGCAACCGTGGTGGAGGCAGATACAATAGGGTCTAGATAGGTACATGGAGCTTAGTAAAATAGGGGGCTATAGGTAAGCCTAGTAATTTCTAAGGTAGGGTCATGTTCGGCACAACTTTGTGGGCCGAAGGGCCTGTATTGTGCTGTAGGTTTCCTATGTTCTATGAGATGTCAGGGGTAAGTTTTTTATGCAGACAGTGGTGAGTGCGTGGAATGGGCTGCTGGCGACAGTGGTGGAGACGGATATGTTAGGATCTTTCAAGAGACTCCTGGTTAAGTACATGGAGCTTAGAAAAATAGAGGGCTATTGGAAACCCTAGGTAATTTCTGAAGTAAGGACATGTTCGGCACAGTTTTGTGGGCCAAAGGGCCTGTATTGTGCTGTAGGTTTTCTATGCTTCTATTCCTGCAATATTTTTCATATTGTTTATGTAACTTCAATTTGAAAGTTATTATTCAAACTGTTTCTAGTACTCTTTGTCTGTGCATTCCAGATGGTAACAACTCCATGTGTGAAAAAAGGGCCTAAATACTGTCAGATACATTTTAATATGTTTGAGTCAGTTATCCCCAAGAAATAAATATTAGACATTGAAAAAGACCCAGTGTAATGGAAGAACTCATTATATCAGTCAGCAACTCTGATCTGTGGGGGTAATAGTTCTAAGTTAACTTTTCAGGTCAAGACCCTCCTTTCATCAAGCACTGTCAGGGAATGGCAGCACGTGGCACTACCAAGGGGTGGAAATGGTGTGGGGAAGCGGGATAGAAGCTGCTAGTTACAGGGTAGAACCGTGTAGGGAAGGACTGATAGACAGATTGGACCAGGTGTAGGGGGTGGATAAGAAAGTTGAACAAAAGGAGAAGAAAACTGAATCAACAGGTGACCGTGGATGGAGAACAGATTCTCTCCGTCACAATGCATGAGACATGTCTTTGTGGGAGTGGCAAGGAGTGTTACAATATCAGCCAATTGGAATCTCAAGATAGCAGACTGTGCTCAGGTGCTCTGCAAAAATAGTTGCCTGGTATAAACAAGAGTTTCACCGTTGTAGAAGAGGCCACATAATGAGCACCAAATGCAGTAGGCCAGCTTGGAAGAAGTGCAGGTGAATATTTGTCTCACTTGAATGTTTGTGCCCCTGGATGGTGGTGATGGTGAAGATAAAGCTACAGTTATTGCTCCTCCTATGCTAGGAGGAGAAGGCTCCAGCAAATGGGAAGGGATGGTGAGAAAGGATGAACCAACCAGCGAGAAAGCAGAATGTGGGAGAGGGAGAAAGATGTCATGATCACATTGGAGCTGCTGTAAATAGTGAAGGATGATTTATTGGATGGCGGGGCTGGTGGAGTGAAAGGTGAGGACCAAGAGAACTGCATTGCCTCTATTGCTACTTTGTCCGGATGTGGATTGATGGTGAAAACAGATGAGTAGGAAACAGAGGAAGTGTGTAATAGTTCCATCAACTATAGTAGAGGGGAAGCAACAATTTTAGAAGAAGGAAGACATTTCAGAAGCTCTAGAGCAGAATGCCTCATCTTGAGAATAGATGTTGTACATCAGAAAAATTGGAAAAAAAATTCCATCCTTACATTGGGGGGGGGGAAGTAGCAGTAGGAGGTAGTGAGTTTATGTAAGATATTAATGGCAAGTCTGTTTCCTAAGATGGTGACAGTGAGATTTAAAAAAAGCGCGTTGTCAGAGATG
Source organism: Mobula birostris (assembly GCF_030028105.1). Classification (NCBI taxonomy): domain Eukaryota; kingdom Metazoa; phylum Chordata; class Chondrichthyes; order Myliobatiformes; family Myliobatidae; genus Mobula; species Mobula birostris. The sequence continues at coordinate 60,136,139 of NC_092372.1, read as the reverse complement.
GTCCAGAAGAACTTAAGGGCAAATTAGAAGCTGGTAGCGAAGGTGGTGAGATCGACAAATGCTGCATTACCACAGGAAGCATCGTCATAGGCATGACACAAGGATTGTTTCACTTCGCCAATAGAATGATAGGCACGGCTGGGGCTCATGCAATTGCCAATGTCCACCCCTTTGATTTGTCTGACATGGAAGGCAGGCAGAAACATAGGGGATGAATGGACAATTAATGATCATACTGAAACTCCATCCCAACCGTACACTGGACACCTCTGTGTCATACCTGACACTCACCCACTCCATTTCCAATTGCTGATATGACATTGACCATCCCGACTTCCCCATTCTCCTGCCCAAATCCAATCTCATCCCCTCTGAATGCATAATCTCTGCTTACTTCTGACTATCATCAAACCTGCAGACAAGATGTGCCTTGGTAGTCTGGCACATAGACCCCTACCTTGCAGAGACTGTACACTAGCTTATTGACAGCTCTTTCTACCTTCCTCTGCACCATGACTCCTCTGATGAACACCAGGACACCAATATTACAGATTCGTCATGTCAGGATCTCTCTCCTCCACAGTCTCCAATGTCACAGTCCTCCAAACCCACACTGCCTGCTTCTAACTTTTAGTAAAGATACATAAACAGGATTGTTGTGGTAGGATCATTGTTTTGCCTAACCTCTTCATACCTTCATACCTAGACTCCATTCTACCTTGCTCCATACCTACCCATTTATATCCAGGACATACTGAAGCCTTCATCATTCCAAAAACTTCCAATTACCTGGTCCCTACCGGCTCATCTTTACCATGGACATCAAGTTCCTATACACCTGTCACGCATCAGGAAGGTCTTACCATCATTTGTTTCTCATATGTCTCCATATGTTTCCTTTCACTAATGCTCTCAACTGCTTGGAAGAATTTTCCCTTCTCCTCAACAATGTCTCTTTTGATTCTCCCCCACTTTCCTCTCACTTTCTGCTGATCAACAGAGTAGCCGCAGGCCCTTGCAAAGGTTCAGCTATGCAGGGGCCCATGGCTTTGTTGACCAAGTGGAACAGTTCTTGTTCCAAGCTTATTCCAACACACCCTAACTCTTTCTCTGGTACATCAATGACATTCAGTGCTGCCTCCTGCACTTGTGCAGAACTCAGTAGCCTATGCAAGAGCTCACTTTGGCTGGGATCATGTACCAGAATATGAAGATGTTCAAATCAGGTGACCCTGACCTTTACGGGAAATCAAAATATGACTTCTGTACAGCTACAAGAGAAGCCAAGAGACAAAATAGAATCACAGGTTGGCCATCATTTGTGGTAGGGCCTATATGCTATAATGAGCTACAAAATGAAGTTAGACAGCATCACTGACAACACTGTATCCCTTCTTGATGAGCTTAAGCATTCTATGCATGTTTTGAACAGACATGGATTGGAATGTCACCACCAACCAACAGCCTCCAATGCGCTTGAACCCACAGTCATCTCTGTAGATGTAAGATTAGTCTTCTGGACAGTGAACCCATAAAAAGCAACTGGTCCATATTGAGTCCTTGGCTGTGTCCTTAGATGTTCAGATCAGCTGGCAGGGTTAATTGCAGACATTTTTAACCCCTCCCTGCTTCAATCTGAGATTCCACCTGCATTGCAAAGAATACTATTATCCTGGTATCTAAGACCAACAAGATAACCTGTTTTAATGAGTATTGCTGGTGGCTCTGACATCCACCGTCATGAAGTGCTTCAAGAGGATAGTCATGGCGCACATTAACTTCAGCTTTACCGACAACCTTGATCTATGACAGAAGAAATCACAGTTAAAAACAATTTCTTGTTGCTGCAACACAATTTAAATTCTCTGACTTGGATAGTTTATCTGACTCATGTGACATAAGCTGCTCAGTAAATGAAATGATTTATTCTTTCATCAACAACTTGACAAAGACAGCATGTTAAACACAGTGACCCCACTTAGGTTATAAAGAAATCACTTAGTGAAACATGACCATGGTTAAACAATTCTGTCTGTGAGCTCAAGAGATCATGCAGAGTGGCTGAGAGAAAATGGAAGAACACTATGCTGGAAGACCACATTAATATTTTCAAGGAAAAACTACCTTTCTTTAATGCTGCTATACGCTCTGCAATAAGAGCCCATTTTCCCAAGATTATTACAGAGAATAGTGGCAATTCAAGAATGTTGTTCTCAACTATAAACCAACAGTTGAGCCCTGCAGTAACCTATGATATCCTCACTCATACATCTGCCATAAGATGTGAGGAATCACAATATTTTTTTAAATAAAATTACTTTCAATAGGAAGAGTATAACTATAGATACTGGTAACCTTTATAGCCAAACTCGTAAAAAGATGGCAACCATGTCAAAATTTACAAGTATTCCCAATTCAGAACTACAAACGTGTATATAAGGTTGTAACAAAGAGTGAACCGTTTACTTGCTGTATTGACCCTGTCCCTACCACATCTTTTAAGGAATCTTTTCATAAGAGTTTTCAATACTGTTAGAAAAAAATATTACCACATCCCTTGAAAGTGAAGTTTTCCCAGATGCCTTCAAAACTGCAGCTGTCAAACCCCTACTTAAAAAGCCAAACCTAGCTAACTGCAGGCCTATATCAAATCTTCCCTTTCTGGGTAAGATTCTTGAGAAAGACATTTTCATCTGACTCAACAACATTCTGAATGAGAACAATATTCTAGAAATGATTTTAAAGTTCTCTTACTTGTTTTTAAAGATCACAATGGTCTGGGACTGGAGTGCATCAAAGAATCACTTTTGGTTTATATCCTCCTTTAGCTTTCAGGTTTTCTTCTGCTGGTCTCTTAAATTTAAATAATTTTCCTCAAAAGGTAATTGGCAGGTAAGTTTTTTTGAACTATGAAACTGTGAAACTCAATACTTAAATCTACAAAGGATGCCGATCCAGTTGATACACTTAAACACCAAAAACCTGTTCATTTAACCTTGCTTTTAATTTTCAAGATTGCACTTTATCCCATTGTAAAGCACTTTGAACTATATCATTTGTATAAAAAGTGATGCATAAATAAGTTGATATTATTATTATTAATTTGCCTATTGATAATTCACCCATCTCACTGTCCCTATGCTCATCTCTGGAGTATTTGGACAGTAACAGCAATGATGTTAGGTTGTTGTGTATTGACTACAACTCCGCCTTTAATACTATAATTCCAAATAAACACATCTCCAAACACCCAAACATGGAACTCAACACGCCTCTTTGCAACTGGACCAACAGACTGCAATCAGGAAGGATAGGCAGCAACAGGTCTGCCATGATTATTCTTAGCACTGGTGCGCCACGAGACTGTGACCTCCACCTCCTACCCTATGTGCTCGAAAGTTTGTGAACCCTTTAGAATATTCTCTATTTCTGCATAAATGTAACCTAAAATGTGATCAGATCTTCACGTATGTCCTAAAACTAGATAAAGAGAACCCAATTAAATAAATAACACAAAAACATTATACTTGTTCATTCACTTATTGAGAAAAATGATCCAATATTACATGTATATTTGGAAAAAGATTGTGAACCTTTGCTTTCAGTAACTGTTGTGACCCCCTTGTACAGCAATAACTTCAACCAAACATTTCTATTAACTGTTGTTCAGTCCTGCACATCGTTTGGAAAAATTTTAGACCATTCTGAGATATTTCTAATATTTCTGAGATGTCTTGGATGAACAGCCCTCTTCAGATCATGGCAGAGGATCTCAGTTGGGGCAAGATCTGGACTCTGACTTGGCCATTTCAAAAGATGAATTTCTTCTCTTTAAACCATTTTGTCATTGATTTACTCTTGTGTTTTGGATCATTGTCGTGTTGTATCAGCTAACTTCTATTAAGTTTCAGGTGATGGACCACTACCCTGATATTCTCCTGTAAGATATCTTCATACAATTTTGAATTCATTGCTCCCTCAATGATTGGAAGCTGTCCTGGCCCTGAGGCAGCAAAGCAGCGCAAAACCGTGATGCTCCTTCCACCATGCTTCACAGCTGGACTGAGGTTTGGTATTGGTGTGCAGTGTTCTTTTCCCTCCAAACATAGCAGTGTGCATTTCTGCCAAAAAGTTCAACTATTGTCTCATCTGGCCACAGAATATTGTCTCAGAAGCATTGTGGGACATCTGGGTGGTCTTTGCAAACTTTAGACATGCAGCAATGTTTTTTTTTGGAGAGCTGTGGTTTCCTTCATGGTGTACTTCCCTGAACACCATTCTTGTTCTGTTTTTTTTCTTATAGTGAACACATGAACAGAAACTTTAGCAAGTTCTGGATGTTTTCTGCACATCTTTTGCTGTTACCCCTGGGTTCTTCTTCACCTCCTTCAGCATTGCACATTGTGATCTTGGTGTGATCTTTGCTGGGCAATACTCCTGGGGAGAGTAGCAAAATTACGTAATTTCCTCCATTTGGAGACAATTTCTCTTACTGTGGACTAATGAAAACTCCAGTCCTTAGAAATGCTTTTGTTGCCTTTTCCAGCTTCATGCATCCCTACAATTCTTCTAATGATCTCTGAAAGTTGTTGTGAACAAAGCATGGTGCACGCGAAGAAATCTTTCTTGAGAAGCACAGGCTCTGTCAGTAACCTGACTTTGTGTGTATATTTTTTAAAGGGTAAGGCACATTTTCAACCCACACCTCCAATCTCACCTGACTCCAAATAGCTTTTGTAGAAAGCATTACCCCAGAGGTTCACATACTTATTTTGAACCTAGAAACATAGAAAATCTAGAGCACAATACAGGCCTTTTGGCCCACAATGCTATGCCAAACATGTACTTACTTTAGAAATTACCTAGGATTACCATAGCCCTCTATTCTTCTAAACTCCATGTACCTATCCAAGAGTCTCTTAAAAGACCCTTTTCTACCTGCCTCCACCACCATTGCTGGCAGCCCATTCCACGCACTCACCACTCTCTGCATAAAAAAACTTAACCCTGACATCTCCTCTGTACCTACTTCCAGGCACCATAAAACTCTCATGTTAGCCATTTCAGCCCTGGGAAAAAGCCTCTGACTATCCACATGATCAATGCCTCTCATCATCTTATATACCTCTATCAGGTCTCCTCTTATCCTCCGTCGCTCCAAGGAGAAAAGGCCAAGTTCACTCAACCTATTCTCATAAGGCATGATCCCCAATCTGGGCAACATCCTTGAAAATCTCCTCTGCACCCTTTCTATAGTTTCCACATCCTTCCTGTGGTGAGGTGACCAGAACTGAGCACAGTAGTCCTAGTAGGCTCTGACTAGGGTCCTATATAGACTGATTGTTTAAATGGTGTATTCAGTAATGATGAGAAGTACAACTGTTTGTGTGTTATTAGTTTAGGCAGATTTTATTTGTCCATTATTGTGACTTAGGTGAAAAATGCTGAAAACCAGGTAATTGCAAAGGGTTTACAAACTTTTTCTTGCAGCTCTATACTCATAACTGCATGGCCAGATTCTACTCTTAATTCCATCTACAAGTTTACAGATGATACCATCATAATAGGTTATATCTTAGGTAATGATGAATCGGAATACAGGAAGGCAGTAGTGACGTGGTGTTATGACAACAACCTTTCCTTCAAAGTCAGCAAAACAAAAGAGCTGGCAGTTGACTTCAGAAGTGGATGGTGTGGTGATGCACTTGCTCCTGTTTACGTCAACGATGCTGAGGTTGAGCAGGTTGAGAGTTTCAAGTTCCTAGAAGTGGACATCACCAATAGTCTGTCCTGGTCCAATTATATGATGTCATGGCCAAGAAATCTCACCAGCAACCCTACATCCTCAGGAGGCTAAAGAAATTAGGTGTGCCCCTTTGACCCTCACCAATTTTGAATGAGGCACCATATAAAATATCTTTTCAGGATGAATATCGGCTAGTATGGTAACTGTTTTGCCCATGACCACAACAAACTGCAGAGAGTTGCTTAGCTCAGCGCATCACAATTCGTTAGTATGATAACATCGTCTTTTTACCCACTATCTAACTCATCATAACCTTGCAAGATCTGATTGCACTTCATTTTCCCTGTTCTGCAACCCTTTTATTGTTTTATCTTGTTCTATTTCAGTGCACTATTGTAATGAATTGATCTGGAGGTATGACATGTTTTTCAATGTACCTCAACATACAGTATGCAACAGTAATAAACCAATTTGCCACTCTATTTTCCTTTTGAATTGCCTTCCAGCATACAATAATTAGCCTGTTTCTAACTGCATTTTTTCACCTGGAATGTGAGATACACTGTTCTTTATTCATCATCTCCTTGATTCATCCAGGGAATTTTTACTTTATTTTTATCTTTTTCCCTTCTGGAAATGTACCTCTAAGGTTGCAGATAATATCAGAGGAAGAGGCAATGCAGAACAAAAACATATCACTCATAATTAACCAATGACAGAATGGAACAGCATTTGCCTACTAACAGAATAAACACTCCATCACCAGCCAAGTCCTCCCCACCATTGATTACATTTAGTACATGGAGTGATGCCACAAGAAAGCAACATCCATCATCAAAGACATCCACCATTCAGGATATGCCATCTTCTCATCTCTACAATCTGGCAAGAGGTACAGAATCTTTAGGTCCCGCAACACCAGGTTCAGGAACAGTTATTGCCCTGCAACCATCACGTTGCTAAACCCGCATGGCTAACTTCAATCGCCACTACTCTGAAGTGGTTCAACAACACACAGGATCACTTTCAGGACTCTTTATAACTCGTGTTCTCTGTATTATTTTTTATTTGCACAGTTTGTCTTCTTTTGCACATTGGTTGTTTGTCAGTTTTTAAGTATAATTTTTCAAAATCTATTGTATTTCTGTTTCTCCTGTAAATGCCTGCAAGAAAATGAAACTCAAGGTAGTGTACTGTAGCATATAAGTGCTTTGATAATATATTTACTTTGAGCTACTACTTATATGTTGCAACTGGTACAAGCCATATTAATTCAAATTAACATTGGAAAGCTAAATGACTTAGAATGATTTCCATAAGCAGTAGTTGTCCTAAAAGGTTAACTTTTTTTTCTCTCTCTGCAATTGCTGCCTAATCTTCCAAGTACTTCCACTTCATTCCACTTTTCATTATAGATTTTAAATATATACAGCCTTGGTGGAGCTTCAATGTTGCAATTTTGCTTCCTAGTCCATCCTGATGTTTTATGCATGAAAACCTTGGAAGTGGACAAGGTAGTCTCCAGATAAACACACAAAAAAATGAAGAAACCGTCTTTATTCTTTTTGTGATCCCTAATGTTATCCACTCAGCCTGTGGGTTGGAAAAATTGTTCCTCTGTTTTAGCAGGGAATTTTGCAAAACCCATACCGGAATCCTTAAATTCCAATTGCGGTGGCAATATCTGTTAACATTAATTGCTTCAATTTACTACTTAATCTCCAAAGGAAGATAAATCTCACTAAATCACATCTAGTACTGAGAATGCTGGAAGTGAGTTGAGTGTTGAATTTGTCACTTCTGACAATTTAACCTATTCATGCCCATTTTTGGAGTTTCAGAACCACTCCCACAATTTTCCAAATTGATTCAGTTCCCCTTGAATCGCGGAAGTAATTCTAGAAAGATATACTATTGGACTTGAGTTTTTGGGGACAATTCAATCTTTACCAGTATTGGAGGATGCAAATGGTAAATTTGTCCACAATGGTTTGTCAATAATTTCCCTTTGAAATTCAATGTTATAATTAAGACATAAACCTTACTGGAAACAGTTCCAACGTCTCATTGGTCTCTATTTCATGGAGGTAAGGTGACAACAGAATAGGTAATATATATGTTCCATTAGATCATAGATACAGTAATTACTGACTTCATTAAATTAACTATTTTCTTTGTGTCTTTCTAAAACTGATGAGAAATAGGCACAGTACCCAGTTTCACAATGCTCCAAAAGGCTGGTAAATTAACTAGATCTGCCAAATGAAACATTTCTTGCATTACCAAGTTAAAGTATGACCATGTTAAAACATAGAAACATAGAAAACCTCCTGCACAATACAGGCCCTTCAGCCCACAAAGCTGTGCCTGTCATAAGGGGACGTTTAGAGTGGACCCAAATGCAAGACACAGACACTGAAGTACTAAGAACAGGACTAGGTTTGTCAAGGAAGCAAGGGAAGAAACAATGCTGGATATTGACAAGACTAGGATTCAGGGCCTGGGTTAGGATTTGGACTAGAAGCACGGGACCCGGACGTGGAACGAGGAGCAAGGAGCCAGGAGCCTGGACTAGGAACTCAGAACTCTGAAACCAGAGTCTGGACAAGGACCCAGAACCTAGGTCTTGACTCGGAACCAGAACCTGGAACCCGGATCTTGGCAAGGACTCAGGACTAGGAGCTTGGCAAGGACAGGATGTGGCTACAGCACAGAACGAGGAATCTCCAGCACCAGGCTGGACGAGGTACTCCTGGACCAGGTTTGGCTCGGCTCTTGGACTCAGCTTGGTTCGGCTCTTGGGTACAGAGCCGGGGCTCCTCCTAGGAGCACAGGGCCGGGACCCTTCCTGGGACGCAGGGCCAGGATGACTGCCGAGGTAAATTGCCGAGTATTCAGATGAGGAATCTCCAGCACAGGATGAGGAACCTCGAGCACCGGGCTAGGCGAGGTACTCCTGGGCTGGAAGAGGTACCAGAACTGGATGAGGACACGAAGCTCATACTTAGACAGGGCTCGAGCACGGTGCCTGGACTGGAGCACAGGAACACAGAGCCTTGGACTGGAGCACAGGAACACAGATCACAGAGCTGGGAACCCTCTTTGGGGAGCACAGGACGTAAGGCCAGGACTCGTACACAGAACACAGACACTAAACATGGGGACACAAAGAGACAGTTCCAAACTCAATGATAGATAGTTCCTTGTCTTGGCATGGCAAGGCTCTGGTCTCACTCTGGCGGTTGAACTTGATGGGGCTACAGACGAGGTTGCAAGCGGAGGTTCAGAAGGAAGCAGAAGGGAAGGAAAGGGAACAGTCCAGCAAACAATCCCTGGTTTGCAGAGGAATTTATGTGCCAGACCAAAATGAGAATCAGGTGCCTCAATTAAGGCACTCAATGGAACAAGGGAGGAAACAGGAAAACCTGGAACAAGGATCAATGGCCCGAACCATGAACCGGAATGCGGACTTTATGGAGTGGACCATGACAGTGCTGAACCTGGCCTCACCTTAGAAATTACCTGGAGTTACCCATAGCCCTCTATTTTTCTAAGTTCCATGTACCTGTCCAGGATTTTTTTTGCGTAACAATATTTTAATAATCGATCAGACAGACTGAAGGATCAATTTACCTTCAATTACAAATTAAGATTAATATTGTGATCATTTTGTAAGTGGAAGGTGCATTTTATATTTTGTACAAGTTTTGAAAATTATGGACTGCTTTTGTGAAGTTCTGTAATCCGACATTTTGAAATTAGAAATAAAAGAAGCCAAAAATAGCATTTATTAATTTGTATTTTGAATTGAATTGACTTTATTACTTACTTACATCCTTCATACTCATGAGGAGTAAAAATCTACATTAGGTCTCTGTCTAAAAGTGCAATTATTCAATTTATAGTAATTTCTAATAAATAGTATGTACAACAGGATAGTCAATATAACACTGAAATACAAAATGGAAGGAGTTTGGCACTGGTAAAGTACCAAATGTCTGCATTTGCTGGTAAATAATATCTGAATAATAGAATTCAGTGGAATCGCAATTATTATAACGAGCAGGTTTCTCGGTAGAGGAAGAGGACGCTATTTTCCAGATGATAGTTTTGTATTAAGCAGTTAGTCCACCGACTTTGCTATTCAACCTTGTTTTGTCACAACAGCAGTCATTGTCATCATTATCATATATTCTGGAAATGTTAGCGTGGTGCTATTACAGTGTGGAGCGTTGGAGATCGGAGTTCAATTCCGACGTCATCTGTAGGGTGTCTGTACGTTCAAGCTGTGGAATGTGTGGATTTTCTCCAGGTGCTCAGGTTTCCTCCCAAAGTTCAAAGACGTACCGGTTAGTAGGTTAATTGGTCGATGTAAATTGTCCGTGTTTGGTTAGACTGTGTTTAAAAGGAAATTGCTGGGTGGCGCAGTTCGAATGGCCGGACGGTCTATTCCGCGTTGTACGTCAAAGTGAATGAATGAATGAACGAATAAATAAATAAATACATAAAGAAGTAAACAGCTAGCTAGCTAGATAAACAAATGAATAGATAAATAGATAAATCAATAAATAAATTTCCAGCAGGCCAGGCCACAGCCGAGAAGAGAGTTTTGGTGAAAGATTTTTGACCTGAGCTGCAAATGCGTAACAGAGCAGATGTGTTTTTTTAAATCCCTATTTTGTTTAATTGGAAATAGAGTGTATTGTTTAAGGTCCATGAACGGCTCTCAGAAGTATCCGATGGTAATATTGAAAACATCTGAGTCAACTTTTTATGAATTTTCAGTGTGCTCGATCACTGTTCGTACTTGTGTTTTTGTAAAGGTCGATTGCGCACAGTTTAAATCCATAAACACTTGGTGCCAGAATTGAACTGCAAACGAACTACTCTAGCATGATGCAATTAATCAGATACCTTTCGCCACTGAGGTGGTTAACGCTTGAAACATAACACACATTAAAAATCCTTTTAAAATTACCCAACAGAATTGCATATCACAATTACCCGCAGCATTTATTATAAGGGTTGTCCCACCGAAAAGGAACAGTTAGCAACTCATCTTTCTTCAAGTCCCCGACATTCAATCTCAGCGACGAGATGTACTTAACTTCTTGTCAATGAAGGCAAGCAAGATGAATGCAGTTTCAAATTATGCTAATACGAGGGGAGCTTAATTTTAAAGTGATTGGAGGAAAGTATGGGGAGTGTCAGAGGGAATTGTTTTTGCACTGCGAGTGGTAGGTTTGGGAAAACGTACCGCCAGGAATGGTGGTTGAGGTAGATACATTAGGAACATTTGAGAAACTCTAACTGTATATAGGCACCTGGATGAGAGAAAAATGGAGTTATATGTAGGAGGGAAGGGTTAGAATCTTAAGAGTAGGTTAAAAGGTCGGCAGAACATCGTGGGTCCACGAGCAGTGATAAGCAGTGTGATGTTCTATGATTCCATGATTCCATTATTCCATTTGCTCACCGTAGGAAAGGCTATCTGAGATGAATCCATCGGGGCTGTAAGTGCCAGTTGTCTGAGGTTTTATGTTGTTCGCGCGCAACCTCTTTGAAACAATTGAAGGGAAGATACGATGACCATATTTCGTTTGTCAGCAACATTTTTAAGAATTGATTATTTAAAGCAAATCGCTTTTTGAATATTATAATCAATATTCCAATATTAACTAGAAAATATGTTTCAGAAACTGGCCATTTAAAATTTTGCGCATTCTTTGCTTTTTAGTTCCCTTGCACACACTTTTGTTTAACGAGATACTGGTAGGCAAACTGAGCACGCATGTCTAGCTTTGAGATCTGCGTCAACTGGAAATCACGAGTCAACAAAATGACTTAGATTTATCTTTATTAACATTTAAATTACTCATAGCTTGCAGGATGTCGTATATGGGAACCGTTTAACAAATATGACTTGTTTTAAAATTTACGAAGACAAAGGGCAACCAACAAACTTCATTCATAGCCAAAAGCGATCGCTCAAATAGATGTCAGTTGGTATTGAAACTGCATTTACCCAGCGGACATCAACCTCAATACGAATCCAAAATGTTAACGGTTTCTGTTTCTGCAGATTCACTCAGCCCTGCTAGGTGTTTTCAACAATTTCTACTTTCATTTTTAGATTTTCAGCTTCTGGGATTTATTTTTAATGAATTTCAGCCACAAAATGTAGTTACAAAAGTACAATGAATGGAGTTAATCTAGAAGAAAGCCAGCAAAGGTTCCTTTTCTCTAAACATTGAACCAGTTTGTGTAGGTGTTTGCAAAATAAACAAAAGGTCCCGCAAAAATTAACAAGCTCTATACTATATCTTTACCAAAATCAACTCGAATTTAGTGGATTCTACAGCAAACCCGTGATGAAGAAAAAGCATTAAGTAATATATCGACAAATCAGATGTAAGAGTTCTCGGAAATGGCAAACAGATAAAGAAAATAATTCATATTTAAATTATTCTACAGAACAAAAAAAGATTGGTGCTTAAGAGTGGAACTCAAATATTGAAACAAAACTTATGAAAAGTAATAATGAATTTTCTATTGCTTTTGACATTCTAAAATTGCAACATTTATCAAGATCACAATTTGTTCAGCAGTATTTTGCACGTTGTTAACAATTCTATTACGCTGAGTTAAGCTGATTTAATTTTTTCATTGGACTTTGCATTGAGAGTACTAGGCAAATGGTTAAAATCGATGGAAAATCATTGATTCTGATATAGATTTGATCTACAAGGACACAAAACAACACAGCTCAAATGACTACATGATATCACTGACAGCAGTTTCTAGGTTTGTGCACTTAAGTACGCATTTTGGTTACACACGACTTGTTCATTTTTTCCATAACATTTCTGAGTACTTTTCAATACTGGATAGTCAGGGCACTCTAGAACATAAATCTTGACTTAAATTATCAGTTCAATGCAAATGGGAAACTAGTTATAAAGATTAACTACGTATACAAAAAGTGCAGTCTGTCACGGAGATTGCTGATTTCCAATTGCATATTATCATAGAACATAGAATAGTACAGCACAGTACAGGCCCTTTGGCCCACAATGTTGTGCCGACCCTCAAACCCTGCCTCCCATATAAGCCCCCACCTTAGATTCCTCCATATACCTGTCTAGTATTCTCTTAAACTTCACTAGTGTAGCTGCCTCCACCACTGACTCAGGCAGTGCATTCCATGCACCAACCACTCTCTGAGTAAAAAACCTTCCTCTAATATCCCCCTTGAACTTCCCACCCCTTACCTTAAAGCCATGTCCTCTTGTATTGAGCAGTGGTGCCCTGGGGAAGAGGCGCTGGCTACCCACTCTATCTATTCCTCTTATTATCTTGTATACCTCTATCATGTCTCCTCTCATCCCCCTTCTCTCCAAAGAGTAAAGCCCTAGCTCCCTTAATCTCCGATCATAATGCATACTCTCTAAACCAGGCAGCATCCTGGTAAATCTCCTCTGTACCCTTTCCAATGCTTCCAAATCCTTCCTATAGTGAGGTGACCAGAACTGGACACAGTACTCCAAGTGTGGCCTAACCAGAGTTTTATAGAGCTGCATCATTACATCGCAACTCTTAAACTCTATCCCTCGACTTATCAACCATCTCTGCCCTGCTTCAGACCATCTTAAATTCCTATTCAAGCCTGTATCACGTTCAAAACTCAACCAAAACTATGGCATTATAGTCAGCCTCTCATTCTTCAAGCCTTTTCAAAGTTCAATATATCTAAAATTCTCACATCTCTGTTATTGATTCTGTAATTGAATGTAGATACACATGGTCTTCATCTTCCCCCAATGCTATCAATTTAAACTCTTCATAGATCCCCATCTCTTTATAACCTGTCAGCTCTAACCTCTGCCTAGGTTATGACATTTATGGTTCATCTTGTACATTTTTCCTCCCCTTACTCCACTATTCATGGGCAATCTTTCAGCATTCTGTGGACAAACTTTCGTAGAGGTGTGATGGAAAGTATACTGACTGCCTGCATCACAAACTGGTATGGAAACACCAAAGGCCTTGAATGGAAAATCCTACAAAATGTAATGAATATGGGCCAGCCCATCATGGTTAAAGCCCTCTCCACCACTGAGCACATCTACATGGAGTGTTGTCACAGGAAAGCAGCATCCATCATCAAGGAGCCTCACCATCCAGGTCATGCTCTCTTCTCTATACTCACTGCTTACCTATAATCTTCCCTTAATATAGGGAATATTAAGATTAGTACCTTAATCTTCCCTCTACTTCCAGCTTTCAGTTCATTAACATCCTTCCTTAAATAAGGAAGCTGCTATTATAGACCATAGTCCCAAAGCCTTATTTAACTGAAAGCTAATCCCTGCTTTTGTATTCTTTTATCCAGGCAATAAACCATAATATTAGTTTTCCTAATTATTTCATTCTTGAATTGTCCTGCCAAAATGGACGATTTCATCTGTTCCAAAGTTTTCATTATTAGTAATCTTTGTCTAATCACTTAACCTATCTATGCATTTTATAGTCTCCTTATATCTTTCTCTTTGCTTACTTCACTTCCTATTTTTGTATCATCAGTGAATTTAGCCACTACAACTTCAGTGCCTTCAACGAATTTATATGATTTGTAAGAAGTTGAGATCCCAGCACTACCCTGTGGCACATAATTCCAACCAGATAGAAAAGACCCATTTATGCTTATTTTCCAATTTGCTAACCGATCTTCTATCATAGTAATATGTTACTTCTAATACTATGCACTATTATTTACCTCAATAACCTTTCATCTGGTACCTTATTAAATGCCTTCTGGATGTCTACATATCTACTGGTTGTCCTTTAGCCACAGTACATGCTACTTCTTCAAGATGAAGGGATATAACAGGAATAAGTAATGAGACCATGAAATAACAAGATAAAAAATCCTTAGTGAGATCATTGGTTGTAGGAACACCTCAATGGATGGGCAAATGAGTGTAGTTATCCCCTTTTGTTCAAGAACCTGATGGCTGAGGCACAGTGACTTTTCTTGAATCTGGTGGTACAGGTCCTGAGGCATTTTTACCTTCTATCTGATGGCAGCAATGAGAAAAAGAGCATGGCCTGGATGGCAAGGATCTCAGATGATGGATACTGCTTTCCTACAAAGGCATTTTGTGTAGATGTGCTCAATGGTTGGGAGGGCTTTACCAGTGAAGTACTGGGCCAAATCCACTGTTCAAAGTCATTGGTGTTTATATACCAGACCTTGATGCAGCTAGTCAATACATTCTCCACTACACACCGATAGAAGTCTGTCAAAGTTTCAGATGTCATGCTGAATCTCTGCAGACTCCTAAGGAAGCAGAGGCACTGCGGTGCTTTCTTTGCAATTGCACTTATGTCCTACATCCAGGACAGGTCCTCTGAAATAGTAACACACTATAGCTTGTCCTGGTTCAGCTTCATAGATGCTATGGCCAAGAAAACACACAGTGCATCCACTTCTTCAGAAGGTTAAGAGAATTCAGCATGTCCCCATTGACCCTCACCAATTTTTACAGAGACATCACAGTACACATCCGATCTAGATGCATCTCTGCTTGGTGTGGCAACTGCTCTGCCAAGACTGCAATTATTTGTAGAGAGTTGTGCATGCAGCCCATTCCATCGAGAAAAACAACCTTGGTCCATATTGTCTTAGAAGTACATCCGCCATAACTGAATACCAATACTGCTTTGGACACTCTCTCTTCTCCTGCCTTCTGTTGAGTAAAATATACAAAAGCTTGAAAATGCACACCAACCAGACTCAGGATAACATAGTTTCCACTACTATAAGGTGACTAAATGGACTTCTTTTGTAATAAGGATGAACTCTTGGCCTCACTGACTGAAAATCAGTTCAAGAGTGTTTGCTTTTACTTCAGATTACGTTAGTAGCAACTTTCTTTTTCTTCAAAACAATCTTATATAATCTATATCAGATTGTGTTAAACATTTTAAGAAGAAAATAATTCCCTTCTTATTCTTAGGATGCAACAGAACCTATTTCAAAACTGAAAGTAATTGTACAAAAATAAGTCACCTGCAATGTGATATGTAAAATGATGTTGTCCTTTGGGAGTACTTTTGATATTTTAATATAAAATTTTTTTGGTAATTAACGTTATCTATCATTCCATTATCATTTCTACAGCTGTCTAATCTCGGCTCCTGCCCCTCTTTTTCTGACTAACAGTCCAGAAAGTGGGATGGTGTATGGGTGTGTGTATGTGAGAGAGAGAGGGGGGGTGGGGGAGACAGAGTAAGAGATAGGACAGATGGGGGCGGGAGTGGGGTGGATGTGGATGGATAGAAAATGTGTGAAGGAGTGGTCCGGTTGACACTCGGTAATAATAGTCCAAGCCAATAGTTTCGGTAGAAACACAACATAGCAGAATCTACTATATCCAGACATAGCTATTCATATTCTCTTTCGAATCACGAGCTGTTGTGTTATATACTTCTGGGGTTCGAAAAAATGTACAGTAACATATTCTTGAAATTTTCTTTCAATTACAAAAAATCGAATTTATAAAAAAGCTACCCAGATCAGGTAGCATTTCTAAACAAATGGTGCAGCGACGGCATAAAAACAGCAGCAAATTTCTTTCTCTGTAATCTTTGTTCAAGACCACCTTATCATTCTTTGGTATCCAAGTCAACCTGTATATTGCTGCCCGATAGCGGGTCAAAAGGTTATTTATTTCTACTGTGCACACAGGATACTGAATAAACTGGAGACAATCAATACCTTCGTCACGAAGGCGGAATACTTTAGACCGAACTTTAGTTAAATGAAAGGTGTGTTCTTAATCTGGCGGTAAATGGCACCAGATGCAATAGCTTGGCTAACATTGTTATTTCACAATCTCAGTGTGTTGGTGGGGTGGAGTAAAGGGTGCGGAGGAAACAATACTATCTGCTGTGTTGAACAGAGGTCACTGGTAAAAATAACACTCTTTTAATCAGTATAGCCCTGCTATAAATCAACAGTTGGCATTAGGGTAATGTAAACTCTTTCTAATCCATTGTTAGTTGTTTTGAAATGTGCTACTGTGCTGACTAAGTGGAAACCTATAGTCAGCACTTAAATCCACTGACCGGCCTTAAAGGTCCGCAGAATGACTCCCGGTTTGGAAAAAAGCAAATCTAATCCCGCTCGATGAAGTGATAATATTGTGGAAAGGCTCAAAAGAATTCTACTCCGGATTAACACATGAAAAAACAGGTTTATGTGTCTTTGTGTCTCACAGTCCTATTATGAATGTAAATTGCATTACCATTAATATATTTAGACTGCTATGAGTTATTTTGAGGAAAGCTCGCTGAGTGGAAACGTTGACTGAATTCTCCTTCCACAGAGAATGCTTTTCTGAGTTCGTCCAGCACCTCTGCTTTCATATCAGAAATGTATTTTTGTTTTGTGTTACAAATCCACCGATCGGACATTGGACGCAATAAGTGAACTGAGCTTGGGAGAATTAAGTGGCATCTCATTGAAAAGAGCAACATTCTGACAGGCGAGACAGACGTGAATGCGGAGAGAATGTTTCCCTTGACCACAGAGAACGGCGTCTACAACGAGAGGTCATGATCTGAGGATTGGGAATAAAACATACAGGGCGAAATTGACGAGACATTTCCTCACTCAGAGAACCTGTAGATTTATCTACCGGGAAGGCGGTGGAGACAAATTGTTGGATATTTTAAGAGATTGGTGGACTTCTCGACACAAAAGACACGCTGAGCTATGGGATATGGAAGTGGGGGAAGAGCAAGGATATGTTATCAAATAGAAGGAAATAAATGGCATTGCAGGCTCGAAGGGCCTGTAACCAACTCCTACTCTTAATTTCTATGTTTCACTGTTTTGTTTTTATCTGGCACCTGATTTTAGCGCATGTCAAACATATTTGATCTATAGATGTGCACTTCCACATACTTCCATATCAACATTCTATTCACCACGGCGCGTTTGTATTCCTTCTTACCTGAGTTTTGCAAAAGAGATTATGTTAGTCCATAGGATCTTCGAATTTTCCGCTTGCAAATTCTGATATAACTCTTTCTACTTTACAACCGAAAGGCAAGGTGTTGCAGTATGATCAACTGAATATAACAAATTCCGCATTCTTCATCAGATAGTGCAGTGAGAATAGCTCCAGGGGCTGTGTTGTGTTCTTTGTGTGAGATGTGGGAACTCTGGGAGACCTCCAGCCTCCCGGATAACCACAGCTGCGCCAGGTGCACCGAGATGCAGCTCCTCATGAATGTTTTAAAGAACCGGAGCAACTCTCGATGACCTTCGGCTCATACCGGAAAGTAAGGAACTGATAGATAGGAGCTACAGAGAGGTAGTTACCCCTAAGTTGCAGGAGACGGGTACCTGGGTGACTGTCAGGAGAGGGAAAGGAAATGGGCTGTCCGTGTAGGGTACCCCTGTGGCCGTTCCCCTCAATAATAAGTACTGTATACCACTTTGGATACTGTTGGGGGTGGGGGTCGACCTACTAGAGGAGAAGCTGCAGTGACCGGGTCATTGTCACTGAATCTGGCGCTGTGGCATAGAAGGGAAGTGGGGGAGAAGAGGGCTGCCTTAGTGATAGGAGGTTCCATATTAGAAGAACAGACATGATATTTTGTGGACGTGAAAGACGGTATGTAGCCTCGGAGGTGCCAGAGTCAGGGACGTCTTGGATATTGCCCATGCCATTCTAAAGGTGGAGAGTGTACAGCTAGAAGTCTTGGTACATACTGACCTCAATGATATAGGTAAGAAAAGGGTGGAGGTCCCGAAGAGAGAATATAGGGAGTTGAGCAGAAAGCTGAAAAGCAGGACCTCCGCGGCAGTAATACGTGAATTGTTGCCTGTGTCATGCGTCAGTGAGAGTAAGAATAGGATGACTTGGCAGATGAATGTGTGGCTGAGCAACTGGTGCAGGGGGCAGAGCTTGAGATTTCTGGCTGATTGGGATTTCTTCTGGTTAAGGTGTGGCCTGTACACAAGGGACGGATTACACCTATACCCGACGAGGACCAATATCCTTGCCGGCAGGTTTGCTAGAGCTGTTGAGGAGGGTTTAAACTAAATTGGTAGGGGTTGAAAACCAGAATGACAGGGCTGAGGATGGGGCACTTAGTATAGAACTATAGAACAGTATGTAGTGAGACTGTCAGGAAGGACAGGCAGAAGACAGGGCAAAATTGCAGTCAGTGGGATGATTTGCAGTGTAACACGGGGACAAAAGCAAGAAGGGTGACGAATACAGTTCTGAAGGTGTTATATTTGAATGCACGCAGTATACAGAATAAGGTAGATGATCTTGTAGCGCAGATAAAAATTGGCAGGTAGAAGCTGTGGGCATCAATGTGTCGTGGCTGAAAGAAGATCATAGTTAGGAGCTTAACGCCCAAGGATACACATTACTTTGAATGGACAGGCAGGTAGACAGAGAGGGTGGCATGAACCTATTGGTAAAAAAATGAAATCAAATATTTAGGAAGAGGTGACATATGATCGGAAGACATAGAATTTTTGTGGGTAGGGTTAAGAAACTGAAAGTGTAAAAAGACCCTGATGGGAGTTATGTTCAGGCCACGGAACAGTAGCCAGGATGTGAGCTACAAATGACAGCGGAAGATAGAAAACACATGTCAAAAGTGCAATGTTAGGATAGTCGTGAGTGATTTCAATGTGCAGATAGATTGGGAAATCCGGATTGGTGCTGAATCCTAAATTAGAAGATCTTTTAGAATGCCTACAAGATCGCATTTTAGAGCAGCGTGTGGTTGAGCCCACTAGGGGAAAGGTTATTCTGGATTGGCTGCTGTGCAATGAACCACATTGGATTAGGGTCCTAAGGTAAAGGAACCTTTAGGAGATAGAGATCATAGTATGGTGGAATTTTACCTGTAGTGCGAGAGGGAGAAGATAAAGCCAGGTGTATCAGTATCACAGTGGAGTAACGGGTATTAAAGAAGCTGAGAGAGGATCTGGCCAAAGTTAGTTGGAAGGGGACACCAGCAAGGATGATGGTAGAACGGCAATGGCTGGAGTTTCTGGGAGAAAATCGGAAGGCAAAGGATAGATACATCACAAGGAAGAAGATGTATTCTAAATACAGGATGACACAGCTGTGGCTGACAAGGGAAATCAAAAATAACATAAAAGCAAAAGGGAGGGCATATTACAGAGCAAAACATAATGGGAGGTTAGAGGATTGGGAAGCAGAAGGCAGCTAGAAAAGCCATAAGAGGGAAAAGATGGAATATAAATGTAAACTAGCCAATAATATCAAAGAAGATACCAAAAGTTTTTTTTTCAGATAAAGAGTAAAAGAGAGGCGAGAGTGGATATTGGATCATTGGAAAATGATGCTGGAGAGGTAGTAATGGGGACTAGAAAATGGAGGATGAAGTAAATAAGTATTCTGCATTCATCTTCACTGTGGAAGACACTAGCAGTATGTTGGAAGTTCGAGAGTGTCAGAGGGCAGAAGTGAGTACAATTGCTATTACTAGGGAGAAGGTGCTTGGAAAGCTGAACGCTCTAAAAGTGTATAAGTCACCTGGACCAGATTGGCTGCACCCTAGATTCAGGAAGGGTGGCTGGGGAGGCTGTGGAGTCAATGGTAATGACCTGTCGAGGATCTATTGATTCCCAGCTTTCTGGAAAATTGCACATCTATCCACTCTTCAAGGAGGGAAGGAGGCAGAAGAAAAGAAAGTATAAACCAGTTAGCCTGACCTCAGTGGTTGACAAGAAATTGGAGTCAAATGTTATGGATGAGATCTTAGGGTATTAGGAGGTACATGACTCAATTGGGCAAATTTAGTATGTTTCCTTAAGAGGAAGTGTTGCCTGACAAATCTGTTGAAATTCTTTGAGGAAATAACAAGTGGGATAGACAAAGGTGGATATTGTGCACTTGGATTTTCAGAAGACTTTTGACAAGGTGCTGCAGATGAGGCTGCTTAACAAGAGCCCATGGAATTACAGTGAAGATACTAGCATAGATAGAGGATTGGCTGATTGGAGGCAAAGAGTGGGAGTAAAGGGATTCTTTTCTGGTTGGCTGTCGGTATCAATTGGTACTCTGCACAGGTCGGTGTTAGGACAACCTCTATTTACATTATGTCAATGATTTTGATGACATGCTTGATGGCTTTGTGGCCAGGTTTGTGGACAACAGGAAGATAGGTGGAGGGGCGGGTAGTGTTGCGGTAGTAGGGAGGCTGCAGAAGTACGTGGGCAGATTAGAGAATGGGCAAAGAAGTGGCAGGTGGGTTATTATTTTAGGAAGTGTATGGTTCTACACTTTATTAGAAGGAACAGAAGTGTGGACTATTTTCTAAATGGGCTGAAAAATCAAAAATCTGAGGTGCAAGGAGACTTGAGAGTCCTTGTGGAGGATTCTCTAACGATTAACTTACAGGTTGTGTAGATGGTGAGGAAGGCAAATACAATGTTAACATACATTTCTAGAGGACTAGAATATAAAAGCAAGGATGTAATGCTTAGGCTTCATAAGACACTGGTGAGGCCTCACTTGGAGTATTGCGAGCTCTTTTGGGTCCCTATCTAAGAAAAGGGTTGCTGACATTGGAGAGGGTGCAGAGGAGGTTCACAAGAGTGATTGCGGGAATGAAGAGTTATGGTATCACGCGCGTTTTTATGACTCTGGGTCTGTAGTAGCTGGGATTTAGAAGAATGAGGGGGTATCTCATTGAAAACTATCGAATGTTGAAAGGCCTAGATGGAGTGGGTGTGGAGCGGACGGGTCCTCTAGTGGGAAATCGAGGAGCAGAGGGAACAATCCATTTAGAATGAAGGTGGAGAGGAATTTCTTTAGCCAGAGGTTGGTGAATTTGTGAAATTCGTTACCACAGGCGACTGTGGAGGCCAGGCCACTGGTATATTTACGGCGGATGTTGATAGGTTCTTGATTCGTCAGGGCATGAAAGGCTTCCGGAGAAGGCCGGAGAATGGTGCTGAGAGGGAAAATGGATCAGCCATGATGAAATGGCGGAGCAGCTTAGTTGAGCCGAATGGCCCAATTCTTCTCCTATCTCTTATGGCTTTATTGTCCATACGGGAACTCAGCATACCTATATTTATCACCCAAAATGTAGTTGCTCATTACAGCAGGTCAAATAAGACTTTTTCAAAAAAACGTTAAACGCTGGTTTGCTCTCTACCTACCAATCGTTGACTTCAAATTAATCACATGACAAGGAAACAGGTAGAGAGTTTCAGACCAGGTGTGAGCGTTCATTATACACGAGACTGTGGAAAAACAAAGTTTATAGAAACTTGGCGATAACACCTCCCAGATATTAGAAACCATCTCGGCTATGGATTGTGACGTAGACTACTTCGAAAGTGCTTGCCAGTACCAGGGACCAGATTACGCGCAGAATCCACCTGCCTGTATCTACGCCAGAAATCCGCAGTCGCCTCTCCTCAGGTCGTGTTTCGGCGATTTAAACGAGCATAGCGTGACGGATTTCACCCACTGTGAAGGTCTTCCGGATCTGAACTGCGGTCAACTTCCTCAAGCGAATTTTGCCCATACTGAATACGGGGATAACCGCGAGCTTCGGGGGTGCTACCCATTCCCCTGGGTGAAAAATACAAAATCGCATGCCTGTGCTTGGAGAGATCAGTGGACAGGTACGGTCACAAGAAAATCAGGTATTATTTTCAGTGCTTGGTAAAGGAAATTAACGAAACGTCAACAGTTCTTAACTATAATACCTACAGCTTTTCTTATAGCGTGTGATATTTACTGAGAAATATTATTAATATTTAAATTAATTGTGCTTCACGAAGGTACTATTAGTTGTGTGTGTGTGTGTGTGTGTGTGTGTGTGTGTAGCATAGGGAATGGCACATTCCAACATACTTTACACCCGAAGGTAAGTGTAACTAAAAAAATCCATTCAAATGGATGACCATAAAAAATCATTTGTTTCCTTTGATCTTCTCGAACTATAAAGGCCAATATTAAACCGGATACAAAATAATTTTTAAAAACTCAACTTCGTTTGTGTTGCAACCAAAGAAATTCATTGGGCATATGTCGAAAGCTACTTTGTTGAATTCGATGCAGATCGGACTAAGGCTACAAGAAGAGTAGATAATGATCGATTGGTGTTGAATATATTGCTCGCTTTGCTGTAGGGTTTCACCTCTTCCCTGGTTGAAGTAGACAAACTGTAGAATATGGCGAATTAAAAATCATCGACACAAAAGCAGCTGAGTGAGCCCGAAGTCCTTCTCTCCTCTGATTTCTTATAAACATTTTAAGCCTTATCGAGACACCAAATGCTAACCGGTGCTTTCAAGATACAAATTTCTGCGATATGGTAGTTGCAGAAATGTCGCTAAGTAATTATTGTAATAAGAAAAACACAATTCCCTTTGTCCTCTGCACATTTCTTACGAGAAATGTTATGCGGAAGTTCAGAAGTCGCTCGATTTTAAAATGCGCTGGATTATACAGTATTAATTTTAGTCCTATCGTTTCCTAGGAATTTTCCTGCCACCAGCTCATAATATTTAGTGACTTCTGATGACATGTCAATGAATGATTGAGGATAAGACTGGAATTCAGATCTGTCCTGTAAAGGATGAGTGCAAAATAAGTTACAGCGGATTTCCATTACAGAAGTATGTATCAATATAAAAAGCCATTGTGACTAAAAGTAGCAATATTAGTTTCTCTGCGCATAATATCAGTGCCGACAGCGAGGAGCTGCGTAAATTAGTATGCAGCTTCATTTACTAGCCACCCATTCTTTTGTTTTTTTTTACCTTATTCAAATAATTTTTACCATTTCTAGAAATTAACACGTAAAACTTTATTACCGGTTTTATTTATAGGATCAATAAATTATGGAAAATATTCCGTTTCGGCCTGGAATTACTATTTATGGTTGGGTGTTGAAATGAACCAATTCAGCATATGCATTGTCAGATTGAATCCATATTAAAAATTAGCCATGTTCCTAAAATGAGGAGATTACAGAGTTACAGGTTAAAAAAAAATCAAATGGTAAAAATGAAACTATTTAATGCTGTACTGAAAATAAACCCGAACTGTTTTCAATGGACGGATAAAAGCTCGCACAAATAAATGCACGTACGACTCAGCAGTTAAAAGACTACATCAATGCATATTTCCGATCTTAATTCTTAAACGCAGTTACGTTTAGAGAACCAAGATTTTCATATTCTCTTAAACCACCTACTTTGGTCAATTAAAGGAAATGTTTTTATTTATTCACCGATTTTTGACCAGGGACTCAATATAACAGTAAACGATTTCTTTGATGCCAATGCGTGGGTATTAGTATTTAAATACAAGAGAAGTTATAGCGCACATAGCATACAGTATCTGTTTATGACTGCAAATAGATGCCATATTTTCACAATATACCAAAGTAGAATTGTGTACAAGTCTGGAACTTGCATGTCGACATTTTGGAAGTCTGGAATTCTTCTGTAAATAACTTTAACGTTAAATCTGACGTGTAGATTTTGATTAAACCCAGGTTTTAGTAACTATATGTTACCTACCAAATATCAAAGTTCAAAGTAAATTTATTATCAAAGTGTATATGTCACCATATACAACCGTAAGGTTCGCTTTCTTGCGGGTACACTCAGTGAATCCATAATAGAAATAAGAAAGACTGCGCCCAACAGGGCCTTCAAACAACCGGTGTGCAAAATACAAAAAAACTGTGCATCTACAAAAGAGAAAACCAATCAATATTGAGAACATGAGATGAAGAGTCCTTGAAAGTGAGTACTGTACATAGTTCAGTGATGGGGCAGGTGAAGCTGAATGGAGTTATCCCCGTTGGTTCAAGGGCCTGATGTTTGAGGGGAAATAACTGCCCCTGTACCTGGTAGTGTGAGTCTTGAGGCTCCTGAGCCTTCTTCCTGATGGCAGCAGCGAGAAGAAAGCATGGCCCGGGTGGTTCGGGTCCCTGATGATGGATGCTGCGACAGCACTAATTAATATAACTAGAGCACAAATCAACGACGATATTACTTAGCTATGAACAAAAGATGTTGAATAGCCAAGCATATTCCAATTTTCCGATTCTTTTATATTATATTATTCACGATTCCACAGGTACTTTTAATAAAGGATTTGAGTCATATACAATCGAGATATCGGTGGGCTGTTAACATTTTTTTCTGCACTAAGATGCCCACTTGTAATTCCAGAATTATGTTGATATTAGACACAACTACCCTGGCAATGTGGGTTTCACCACGATTGGACTTCCACTGTTTTCGGGAAAACTGTGCTGTTTTTTGAGCGCTTTATTTACGCACAGCCGAATGTGGATTTGTCTGAAGCCTTGAGATGCCCTGAACTCCTTAAAATATTTGTACCTATAGGATACCTGCTAGAAACAGAAAAGCGAAATAATGCCTTGCTTGAATCAGTTAACGATTCTCAAGGCTCCTGAGGATTTCAAGTTATTTTTGTTTAAGAGAAAAAAATACATAGGAAGCCATTTTTGGCACAAGAAAACAAAACAAAGGCCGTAATTAGAAGGCTTTTTCAGCATTTTTATTTTAAGCGTTCAAAAGATACCAACCTCTCAGAGGAGTAAGGAGAACTTGTCCATTAGGGCAGATAGTATATCTTAGGCACATTATATATCCACGGTTGATGGTAGAGTACCTGTGGTTCTTACAATGTTTCAGATTAAGTTCAGGGAGGTTTGTTAGTGCTGTTGGGGAGGCTTTAAACTAGATTTGCAGGGGGATGGGAACCAGAGTGCCAGAGCTGACAGTGTGGCTGGGGTGAAAATAAATGATGTTGAAGGTTTAAGCAAATCTAGTGATAGAAAGGTTATGAGTGGTGGTAAAAATCTTCTGAGGTGTATATATTTCAATGCTAGGAGTATCGCGGGGAAGGCGGATGAGTTGAGGGCGTGGATTGACACGTGGAATTATGATGTTGTAGCAATTAGTGAAACTTGGCTACAGGAGGGGCAGGACTGGCAGCTTAATATTCCAGGGTTCCAATGTTTCAGATGTGATCGAGGCAGAGGAATGAAAGGTGGGGGAGTAGCATTGCTTGTTAGGGAAAATATTACAGCAGTGCTCAGGCAGGACAGATTAGAGGGCTCGTCTACTGAGTCCTTATGGGTGGAGCTGAGAAACAGGAAAGGTACGGTCACATTAGTGGGATTGTATTACACACCACCCAATAGTCAACGAGACTTGGAAGAGCAAATCTGCAGAGAGATAGCAGGCAACTGCAGGAAACATAAAGTTGTGGTGGTAGGGGATTTTAATTTTCCATACATTGATTGGGACTCCCATACTGTTAGGGGTCTAGATGGTTTAGAGTTTGTAAAATGTGTTCAGGAAAGTTTTCTAAATCAATATATAGAGGGACCAACTAGACGGGATGCAATATTGGATCTCCTGTTAGGTAACGAATTAGGGCAAGTGACGGAAGTCTGTGTAGGGGAGCACTTTGGTTCCAGTGATTGTAACACCATAGTTTCAATTTGATCATGGACAAGGATAGATCTGGTCCTAGGGTTGAGGTTCTGAACTGGAAGAAGGCCAAATTTGAAGAAATGAGAAAGGATCTAAAAAGCGTGGATTGGGACAGGTTGTTCTCTGGCAAAGATGTGATTGGTAGGTGGGAAGCCTTCAAAGGGGAAATTTTGAGAGTGCAGAGTTTGTATGTTCCTGTCAGGATTAAAGGCAAATTGAATAGGAATAAGGAACCTTGGTTCTCAAGGGATATTGCAACTCTGATAAAGAAGAAGAGGGAGTTGTATGAAATGTATAGGAAACAGGGGGTAAATCAGGTGCTTGAGGAGTATAAGAAGTGCAAGAAAATACTTAAGAAAGAAATCAGGAGGGCTAAAAGAAGACATGAGGTTGCCTTGGCAGTCAAAGTGAAGGATAATCCAAAGAGCTTTTACAAGTATATTAAGAGCAAAAGGATTGTAAGGGATAAAATTGGTCCTCTTGAAGATCAGAGTGGTCGGCTTTGTGCGGAACCAAAGGAAATGGGGGAGATCTTAAATAGGTTTTTTGCGTCTGTATTTACTAAGGAAGCTGGCATGAAATCTATGGAATTGAGGGAATCAAGTAGTGAGACCATGGAAACTGTACAGATTGAAAAGGAGGAGGTGCTTGCTGCATTGAGGAAAATTAAAGTGGATAAATCCCCGGGACCTGACAGAGTGTTTCCTTGGACCTTGAAGGAGACTAGTGTTGAAATTGCGGGGGCCCTGGCAGAAATATTTAAAATGTCGCTGTCTACGGTTGAAGTGCCGGAGGATTGGAGAGTGGCTCATGTTGTTCCGTTGTTTAAAAAAGGATCAAAAAGTAATCCGGGAAATTATAGGCCGGTGAGTTTAACGTCAGTAGTAGGTAAGTTATTGGAGGGAGTACTAAGAGACAGAATCTACAAGCATTTGGATAGACAGGGTCTTATTAGGGAGAGTCAGCATGGCTTTGTGCGTGGTAGGTCATGTTTGACCAATCTGTTGGAGTTTTTCGAGGAGGTTACCAGGAAAGTGGATGAAGGGAAGGGAGTGGATATTGTCTACATGGACTTCAGTAAGGCCTTTGACAAGGTCCCGCATGGGAGGTTATTTAGGAACATTCAGTCGCTAGGTATACATGGAGAGGTGGTAAATTGGATTAGACATTGGCTCGATGGAAGAAGCCAGAGAGTGGTGGTAGAGAATTGCTTCTCTGAGTGGAGGCCTGTGACTAGTGGTGTGCCACAGGAATCAGTGCTGGGTCCATTGTTATTTGTCATCTATATCAATGATCTGGATGATAATGTGGTAAATTGAATCAGCAAGTTCGCTGATGATACAAAGATTGGAGGTGTAGTAGACAGTGAAGAAGGTTTTCAGAGCCTGCAGAGGGACTTGGACCAGCTGGAAAAATGGGCTGAAAAATGGCAGATGGAGTTTAATACTGACAAGTGTGAGGTATTGCACATTGGAAGGACTAACCAACGTAGAACATACAGGGTCAATGGTAAGGCACTGAGGAGTGCAGTGGAACAGAGGGATCTGGGAATACAGATACAAAATTCCCTAAAAGTGTCATCACAGGTAGATAGGGTCATAAAGAGAGCTTTTGGTACATTGGCCTTTATTAATCAAAGTATTGAGGATAAGAGCTGGAATGTTATGATGAGGTTGTATAAGGCATTGGTGAGGCCGAATCTGGAGTATTGTGTTCAGTTTTGGTCACCAAATTACAGGAAAGATATAAATAAGGTTGAAAGAGTGCAGAGAAGGTTTACAAGGATGTTGCCGGGACTTGAGAAACTCAGTTACAGAGAAAGGTTGAATAGGTTAGGACTTTATTCCCTGGAGCGTAGAAGAATGAGGGGAGATTTGATAGAGGTATATAAAATTATGATGGGTATAGATAGAGTGAATGCAAGCAGGCTTTTTCCACTGAGGCAAGGGGAGAAAAAAACCAGAGGACATGGGTTAAGGGTGAGGGGGGAAAAGTTTAAAGGGAACATTAGGGGGGGCTTCTTCACACAGAGAGTGGTGGGAGTATGGAATGAGCTGCCAGATGAGGTGATAAATGTGGGTTCTTTTGTAACATTTAAGAATAAATTGGACAGATACATGGATGGGAGATGTATGGAGGGATATGGTCCGTGTGCAGGTCAGTGGGACTAGGCAGAAAATGGTTCGGCACAGCCAAGAAGGGCCAAAAGGCCTGTTTCTGTGCTGTAGTTTCTATGGTTTCTATGGTAAGTCTCTCATCTGAGGCCCTCCTTTGGTTGGGGTCGACCATAGATGCTGCGTCTCAGCTGTCTAGATACACAAGCCACGGCAGTAGGATATGGAGAGCAACCTGTTGCCCGTGTAACAAGCTCCCCTTCTCCACGCCGCCGATGAATCTAAAGGAACACAGAAACTGATACAGTTTGGCATCAGCAGCGTCGCAGGAGTTGTCAGTCGGCATTGAACCCAACGCCTTAGGGACTCTAGCTCTGGATTTTTCCTCGGGGTTTACTCCTGAAGCCTTCCCCATTATTGGGTGTAGCTGCAAGGCAGTGGAGGTAACCTCCAACCTGATGGCATGAATATTGACTTCTCTAACTTCTGTTAATGCCCCACCTCCCCCTTGTACCCCATCCCTTATTTTCTCTCTCTCCTTTTTCTCCCTCTGTCCCTCTCACTGTACCCCTTGCCCATCCTCTGGGTTCCCTCCCCCTTTTCCTTCTCTCTGGGCCCCCCGTCCCATGATCCTCTCATATCCCTTTTGCCAATCACCTGCCCAGCTCTTGGCTCCATCCCTCCACCTCCTGTCTTCTCCTATCATTTTGGATCTCCCCCTCCCCCTCCCACTTTCAAATCTCTTACTAGCTCTTCCTTCAGTTAGTCCTGACGAAGGGTCTCGGCCTGAAATGTCGACTGCACCTCTTCCTAGAGATGCTGCCTGGCCTGCTGCGTTCACCAGCAACTTTTAAGTGTGTTGCTGGAGGTTTTCTTTCACCGAGACGATCTGACGAGCCCCATCTGCCCGAAACTACTGGTTGTAAGGTGACAATAACCAGCCTTTGCCCATTCCCCTGTCAGTCCAAATGGTTCTGCCGGCCTTAGTACCTAAGCCACACATTAAGGCCAGGAATTGGACGTGGTTGTCAGAGTCTATTTGAGACGCATGCCATTGGGAGCATTTAATAGGTAGTGGGATCTTATCCGCACTACCATCCTGGCTATAAAACCCTTAAGGAACACTGTCATTATCTAATAGTGTGGTATGGATTTAGTTTACCACTGTTATGGGCCAGATTCCACACTAAAGGTTAACCTTCCGTAGAAAAACGCTGCTTATATGCTGTTATGACGGACGATAATACGAGTAGCTACGATGACTTGAAGACGCTCAAAGTTAATTAATCCTTGGAGAATTTCAGAATGTCTTGAGCGTTATTAAATTTCCACAAACAAAATCTACATAATTTTTCGAAAAATTTTCGAGGTGTCACCGACCGTGAATACGCTCAATTTTCAGAATGCTTCTTCTGAAATTTGACTTTTCTGAACGGTCAACAGATCCTGACCCAGGGAACTAAAATGTCAATCTGCAGACATCATTAAGCTTTCAGTTAATACTTGATTTCCTTACAGGAAACAACGATCCGATAGCTGCGGATGAGACCAAGAGAACCCGAACAGCCTACAGCAGAAGTCAGCTTGTGGAACTGGAGAAGGAGTTCCATTTCAACAAGTACATCTCCAGACAACGGCGCATAGAACTCGCAGTGATGTTGAACCTCACCGAGAGACACATCAAAATCTGGTTCCAAAACAGAAGGATGAAGTGGAAGAAGGAAGAAGCGAAAGGGCGAGCAAAGGTATCCACAGACAAAGCAGCAGCTACGTTGTGCGGAAACTATGCAGGAGAGGCCGAAGGCAGTTACTCCGGAGATTCTTTCAAAACGACATCATGATTTTCCTGATACTGCAATCAATATCCCGATACTGGACAACTACCATTGGCATAGGAATAATTTTTAACACATTCTTCTGAATAAAATATCCTGATTATTGATATTGTAAGCTGGGAAATATGTAGCATATTTTATACACAAACCAACATAACCACACATATCATTTTAAATATTTAATATATTGCAATAAATAAATGTAGTCTTCAATTTAAACGTGCTATGAATTTTTCTATCTGACAATGGCGATTACTTCCGTCAGAGGCAGTTTCCTCAAGCACATCTAAGATATCAATGAATGCATAAAATCAGAGATACGTTGTTTACAATAGTTTCTGTTAATTGCCTTCTCTGTCGGGTTAACACTTCAAACCTACAGCAGTAAAATAAAATATAAAAAAATATAATGACATCCGAATTAGCGTACATTACCAACTTTCTCAAGGACATATTAAGCAAACGACGGTTCAAATGAAACGTTAGTACACTCAACCAGCAACGCCGAGTTAATTGGGAAGAAAATTGTTAAAAAAAATGGTAGTTTAAATATGGGTCCCTGATATGCTCAGAGTCAGAGAAAGAGCAGTATATGCGCGTATGTTGTAAAGCTGTTGGCGAATTATTCAAAATGAACCTTCACTGATCCATCAGAGGCGAGGCCTATGTGATGTGGCACGGCTTTACTCACAGTCACCTTGCTTATTATATCTTTGCAACACTGTTACCAGGAAAATACCATTCGAAACGCAAAAGACTTCGGGGTTGAGAGCACATGATCGATAGAATTATTTACTGAGCCCGGGGGGGTGGGGGGGGGGAATTGGCGGTTAAATTTCGGGTTTGCTGTGTTCCGAATGCTCAAAAGCGTTTAACAAAGAAGAAATAGGATTAGATTCAATTGACCATTGACCTGACATATCCTAAAGTTCAAGCGCCCTCTCAATCTTTCAAAGTATAAACGTGAACTAAAGCCATGTTTACATGTCAGTATTTGCACAGCACACTTTATGCAAACATGTATTTGTATTTATAAACAACAGGTTGAATATCATTAAATAATTGATACCAAACATATTTTATTGATTTTACATATCAATTAATAAATAAATTAATAAAACAATAAATTAAATAATAAAAAATTGCAAAACTATACAATGCGATATCACGTAAGGAGGACTCCCGACAGTCCTCAAAAGTCAACACTAATGCAATGCATACATCAAATAATTAGTGAGAAATGGGCTTTATTAGTTACTGGATAAATATTAACGACATAGGTTTAGGGCGAGAGGAGAAGATTTAAAGGGAGTCTGGGAAGCAACTTATTCACAGGGAGCTTGATGGAGCGAACCGCCATAAGGTGATGGATGCAACTGCATCGTTTAAAAGACACTTGGGCAAGGCTGTCGTTAGGAAAGGTTTTGGGGGATATGGGGCAAACGCAGACAAATGGGATTGGCAGAGCCAGTCTTCTTGGTCGGCAGGGACGAATGGGGCTGAAGGGTTCTTTTTCCCTGCTGTATAATTTTATGTATCTAGGAACAGATGCCGACGGGTTGAGTATTTGACGTGGATTATTATGCAGCACGATGCTTGTTATTGCCGGAATGTGATAAGTTGATGTTCATCAAAACAAAAGTTTCTTTAAAATATCCAAATATTACATTTGAATAGATGCATAAATACGGTTAATTTAAGAGGATATAAGACAAGTGATATTGGTCAGGAAAACACTAAACTCATTGAGAGTTGTGATGTGTAATTTCATGCAGAGTACAAACAATATTCGCCACAAACGTAGAATGTAAACGTAATTACGTAACTAGAGCGGGACATTGTAATTGGAAAGCATATTCGGTCCAGCTTTGAAGAGACGCAATGGGGGCTTCAAATTTCTTTTATCAACTGTAAGATAATAGTCTAGTTTATTCTGTTTCGCTTAACTTAAATGATTTCCTGGCCATTTGTTACACCAGCTAGTATTTCCGCCTTGTATTTGCCGTGTTTTAGTCTTACGGGTCAGTACCAGAAAAGTAACTTGAACAGCAGCGGACTGTAAACACGAATGCATTTGGATATTAAAATGAATACTGCAATTCTCCTGAATACAACCAGAGAAGAAATAAATCCTATGGCCCGAATTTCTCTCCTAAGATACATAACAGCTTGACGATAGGACGATAGGATATCACTGAATAAAATGACCAAGGACTGCTGACGGAGCCCAAATCATCCATCTTCATATACACTGATCACCGACTGTTCGTCATACAGTTATTGTCTGGACTATTATGTCTGTGAAGAAGTGGATAACTAGCATTATTTGGACTATTATATCTGTGAAGAAATAGATAACTATTATTATTTGGACTATTATATCTGTGAAGAAATAGATAACTAGTATTATTTGGACTATTATATCTGTGAAGAAATAGATAACTAGTATTTTATTTACTATGCCCAAGGACCACGGTGAAAATTTTAAACTAAAAATCCTCAACTGGCCTTCCTGCTAAAACTAAAAGATTCGACTGAACACAGTTCGGTACGATTTCATTAGTGAGGATCTTCAGCGAAGCGAAGTGTTCCATCTACAGAACCTATCGACCGCGGCTCTCTGGCTCTCAGTGGTGCCTTGTCACTTCTACCTCGCTATATACATTGCCCTCCCACTCATTCCATCGCCAGCAGCAAGCCTGAATACGGTAACCACCTTCTGCACAGTGCCACACCACCAGACAGGGTCAGTTCAACTTGCCTTGTGCTCCATTCACTTTCAGAAGGAACAGGTGGTACTTATCAGGCAGCACCTCCTTCCAATGAAAACAACCGATTCAGTATAGACTGGAGATAGATCCAAGACCATCGGGATCTGCGGCGTCATATATTGAATAGGTTTGCTGAGTGTGGGACTGGCGGTGGAGCGAGTGGAACTGGGCGAGTACCTCAGATAATTATTATGTGGGGATTTGTGGCAAATATGATTCTATACAATATCTGAAATACATTTTATGGAAATGTTTGTTTGATGATGAACTCAAATTAAAAATAAATTACAAAAAAAAAGAAACAGCGCATGAAATCTCAAGCCCCATACACAAATAACCATCAATCCAATTATGCATTAATAGCCACGTTTCTTCATTCATAACTGGCAACTAAACATTTCTATCCAATTTCAAATTAATATAGCCTCGACTGAATAATTTATAATATTTGTTCGAGTGCTCTCTAAATGATGAGCCCGTAGCATCAATTTAGCGCGTGTATTTTCCAAAGACTTATTTGCATTTCGGTTTATTGATGTCCCTGTTGTCATTTCACTGTTCCTTTGAACATGATCTCTCTTGTTGACACATTTATTCCTGTACATGCGATTCTAGGGGTGAGATTGAGTTTTTCACCTCGAGATCATCAGTCCAATTCTCTTCTTCTTGGGACCGAAGGAGACATAAATTCACTTCCGAAAGATTGAAGATATCCGTGCAGAATTCTCTTTCATGTGGACAGCCGTTGTACGCTAGCGTGGTCCGGAGGTCTTAATCCAGTGGCAAGGAGCTTCAAGACGGCTGCAAAGTTTAAACACACGCATGTCCTGGATCTGAGAGTAAGAGGAGCGTAAAAGTATCATCTGTGTGTTGGTTATACAGCTTTATTCCCATAATGTGAAATGATTTTACATCACCCACTTCAAGTATTTCACAATTCCTATTATCCTTGGAATTATGTAAACAAGCGTGCAATCTCGGGCAAAGTTGCCGATAACTGATTTTGAATATTGCAATAATAATATATTTCTACTTTTAAACCTTGTATGATGCTGGGGGTAGGGGGAGTGAGGTGGCCTCACTTTTCAAAGAAGGGTGGAATTAGTTCAATGGAACATTTCTAACCACTTAACTAATTATTGTAAATTTAGGAGATAATGTGTAAATGTCGTTAGACCTTGAAATAAGATCAAAAACCCTTGAATTTTTTATTACGTTATATATCTCAAAACTGACAGGACCTGCGACTGAGAGCTGCGACCAAACGGAAGTTGCAGAGCAAAATTGACTTTTGCCCTTGAATCTTGTGTAAACAGTAAAAAAGCAACCTAAAGATTATGTTAAATATTCCGTTTCACATGGCAACAAAGCAAAACACACTAAAGCACTTTGGACAGTTGAATAATTTGATCCGATCACCATATTAAAGAGGGGGAAGGGTTTAAAGTACATTTGTACCGATGGATTTGAGAATTTGAGATTATTGAATCAAGCCATTTCCTACTGTTACATGAGTAAACACTGAGAATGCATGCAGTAACAGCATGTGGCCAAGTCAACACAAATATAATTAGGCAACACCTCAGTTCCCAACAATGTAATAGCTGAGTGCAAGAATGCAAATGTGCATTAAAATTATTTTCTAACAATAATTTGGAACCATTAAACTGAACATTGTTTGGAAAGCTAATGAAAGTGTATAGCTACTCCTGTGTGGGAGAATAGTTTGACCTGTGAAATATTTCAATGAAATATTTTGTTACGTACAGTCTTTATCTGACATGCCAGCACATTTTACATGGCATTGCTCATGGTGACCTAGATAACATTGTGTTTGTGGTGATGGTGTGTTTTACTGTGAATAGTCAGCAGTCCTGAAACAAATAGATTGTGCTTTTGTTGGCAAGAGGTGTGCCACTAGGATCAGTGCTGGAATCTCAGCCTTCTTAATATATATGACTGAAATAAAGATAATGAATTTGATGATCGCTTTATTTACTGATATCACAAACATTGGTCGGAATAGAAGTGGAGAAGATGACATAAGGAGTCTACAAAAATAAAACTCATAGAAGTGAGTGGGCAAAGATATGGCTAATAGAGTGAAAAGTGGGAAATGTGAAACAGTCCTTTCCTGGCCAGAAAAAAAATAATAAAAATAAATAATTTTATCTAAATGGTGAAATTTTGCAGAGCTCAAAGATGAAGTGTGTTCTGGTGGTCTCGATGCATGATTTTCAAATAGTTACTAGGTGGGTACAATGAGTAATTAGGAAGGAGGACAGAACGTTATTGTTTAGTACTGGAGAAGTTCAACCCAAAAGTTGGAAAGTTATTTCAATTATGCAGGACATTATTGAGAGCCTCATCTGTAGAACTGCTTAAAGCACTGGCCTCTCCAATTGAGGATCAATCTCATTGTATTGGAAGCAGAAAGTTACTAGGTTGCACATGGAATTGGAGAGCTTTGGATGGTGGATAGGCTAAGCTACTATCCATTGGTATTTGGAAGAGGGAGAGGAAGCTAAATTGAAACATTCTGGGGGTCCTTTGCAAAGTGAATAGATGGAGGATATTTCCTGTAGAGAATCTGGAAACAGGGATTACTGGTTAAAAATTGGTGGCCGTCCTTTCAGCTTTTGCTTTCTACATGAACCTTTGAAATTCTCTTGCTCAAAGACTGACATGATATAGGGTTGGGGCTGCATCTAGATTAAGCATGACTTAAGTGCCAGAGGAAACTGTAGAAGCAAGTACAACTACAATGTTTATCAAAGATATTTAAGCAGGTACTTGAATAGAAAAAGTTTAGAGGGATATGCAAATAGGACTAGCTTGGATAGACATCTTGGTTGGTATGAATGAGTTGAGCTGAAGGGCCTTTTGTGTGCTGTAAAACTCTGTGATTCTATGAATATTGGAGCAGGTTGAAGGAGTTGAGCAGCTTTGTTCTATTCCTAGTTTATGTGCCCATATGTTTATAAGTTTGTAAGCTGCTGTTATAAAAGATTGTGTCAATATTTGTGATGGGAAGAAAATCTTTCACATCTTTCAGCCTTTGTAACTCTGGCATTAGTTTGGAAAGATAGCTTGGATTTAAGCTTAGATCTACCAATATTAAGATTTGACCTGATATGGGATGACTTATCCACCAATAAGTATCCCTTGGATATGCAGGAGATTGATCAGTGCATGAGGGGAGCAGGCTCTTTACTCTGAGTATTCCTACATTTGAAGACTGTCATACACTTCGGACTTGGTAATGTTGACTGAGAGCATGTTAAATGATCCCTCCTCGTCCCTGTCAACAACTGGCCATGACATGCCTGTACAACACTTCTTGTTTCTGGATCAGATTGCGCCTCAGCTGGTTTCAATATTATCTATCTGGTCATAAAAGATCAAGAAATGATGACAAGTGTGAGGTGATGCACTTTGAGAAGTCAAAAAGGAGTAGAACATTTACAGTGAACAGAGCGATTCTGGGGTTTAAGTCCATAATTTCCCAGAAATGGTAGCACAGGTAGATAGTATGGGGTGAAGAAGGCATATGACCTACTTACTTCATAGTCAGGGCACAGAATATAACAATTGCGACCTTATAAAACATTAAACTGTACCAGGAGTCTTGTACACAGAATATGCTGGAGGAACTCAGCAAGTCGGGCAGCATCTATGGAGGAGAATAAACAGTCAAATTTTTTGGCCAAGGCCCTTCATCAGGACTGGAAAGAAAGGAAGCAGAAATCAGAATAAGAAGGTGCAGAGAGTGGAAAGAGTACAACCTGGCAGGTGATACGTGAAACAAGATGAGGGGAAGGTATGTGGATGGGGAGAGGGGATGAAGTAAGAAGCTGGGAGGTAACAGGTAGAAGAGGTAAAGGGCTGAAGAAATAAAAAAGGGAAGGAAGAGGGGCATTAGAGGGAGTTGACTGGAGGTGAGGAAAAATGAAGGGATAAGAGGGGAGCCAGAATGAGGAACAGAAAAAGAAATAAGGGGAAGGAGGAGAAATTACCAGAAGTCAGAGAAATCAATGTTTGTGCCATCAGGTTGGAGACTACCCAGACAGAACCTCTCACTGCTATGGGTAGAAGTTCCTACCTGCTTCAAAAAGGCAACAATTATACCAGTACCGAAGAAGAATAATGTGAGCTGGTTATTGACTATCGCCTGGTAGCACTCACATCTATAAGTGATGAAATGATTTGAGAGGTTGGTCATGACTAGACTGAACTCCTGCCTCAGCAAGGACCTGGACCCATTGCAGTTTGACTATCACCACAACAGGTCAACGGCAGACACAAACTCAATGGCTTTTCACACGGCCTTAGACCACCTGGACAATACAAAACCTATGTCAGGATGCTGTTCATCAATTATAAATCAGCATTTAATACCACCATTCCCACAGTCCTGATTGAAAGTTACAGAACCTGGGCCTCTGTACCTACCTCTGCAATTGGATCCTCAATTTCTAACCAGAAGACCACAGTCTGTGTGGATTGGTGATTATATCTCTTCCTCACTGACGATCAACACTGGTGCACCTCAGGGATGTGTGCTTATCCCACTGCCCTACTCTCTCTGTACCATGACTGTGTGGCTAGGCATAGCTCAAATACCATCTATAACTTTGCTGATGATACAACCATTAATGGTAAAGTCTCAGATAGAGACAAGAGGGCATACAGGACTGAGATATACCAACTAGTGGAGTGGTACAGGACCGAAAGAAACTGGAGAGGGTTGTAAATTTAGTCGGCTCCATCTTGGGTACTAGCCTACAAAGTACCCAGGACATCTTCAAGGAGAGGTGTCTCAGAAAGGCAGCTTCCATTATTAAGGACCTTCAGCAACCAGGGCGTGCCCTTTTCTCACAGTTACCATCAAGTAGGAGATACAGAAGCCTGAAGGCACACACTCAGCGATTCAGGAACAGCTTCTTCCTCTCTGCCATCCAATTCCTAAATGGACATTGAACCCCTGAACACTACCTCACTTTTTAAATATATATTATTTCTGCTTTTTGCATGATTTTTAATCTATTCAATATACATATACTGCAATTGACTGATTGATTATTATTATTTTTTTCTTTTATATTATTTATTGCATTGAACTGCTGCTGCTAAGTTAACAAATTTCATGACACATGTCGGTGATAATAAACCTGATTCTGATTCTGAATGTGAGGTGTGCTGAGAGTGGCCACATCGTGGCAGTGGAACACGCCATGGACTGACATGTCAGAATGGGAATGGACGGTGAAATTAAAGTGGCTGGCCACTGAGAATTCCTGCTCAACAAAGAGATCCTCCAATATATGTTGGCTCTCACCGATGTCAAGGAAGCTGCACCGGAACCCTACTTACAGTTACTGGCCCCTACAGACTCGCAGATGAAGTGCTGCCTCACCTGGAAAGACTGCTTAGAGCCTGAACTGTGGTGAGGGAGGAGGTGATTGGGCAGGAGTAGGAGCTGTTTCACTTGCAGGGATAAGTGCCAAGAGAGAGATCAATGGGGAGGAACGAATGGCAAAGGCAATCACAGAATGATCCCTGCAGAAAGTGGAGATGTGGGGTGCAGGAGGTACAGACACGTCAGGTGTAGGATCCCATTGAAGATGACGGAGGTTGTGGAGAATGATGTTCTGGATGCAGAGGCTCATGAGGTGGAGGACAAGGACAAGAGGAACTCCATCCCTGTTGAGGCTGCGGGAACATGGGGTGAGGTCAGATGTCTGGGAAATGGATGAGATGTGGATGAGGGCAGCATCAATGGTAGAAGAAGAGAAATCCTATGCTTTAAAGAAGGAGAAATTGAGAAAGGGGAGAGAGGGGAGAGAAGTGGACCAAGTGAATTTAAGGCCAGGGTTAAAGTTGGGAAATAAATGCTCATTCCTCAATCCTTGCCTCCAAGTTAGAGATTCATACAGTAACTCCCACCAGGGGCAAAGGCATATAATCAAGGCAGTCATTGCCGATGCTATAATGTGTTTATATGCTGTAGTGTGATGATTCCTGTCACTTATTCCATTGTGGTAAGAAAATTGAAACTTAATGGCTGCAAATTTGTCAGCATTCCATCAAGCAAGTTAGTTTCAAATTGCTTGAGAAATTAAAGCTGTTTAAATATTCCTTCGCTTTCTCCTGATCTCAAAGTAAAACTTAATGAGCCATTATCACTTGAGGAAATATCCGTAGCCATTTCTGCACTGCAGGCTGGTAAATCTGGACCTGATGGGTTCTCTGCAGAATTTATAAATCATTTTCCTCACTGCTCTTGCCTCATTTATTCTTAGTTTTATCTGAACGTGGTACATTACCAGCATTATTTAATGAGGCAAGTATCATTCTTTTAGCAAAAAAAGGTAAAGACCCAACAGAATGTTCTTCGTATAGGCCGATTTCTTTGTTAAATGCTGATGTTAAATTTTTGGCTAAAGTTTTGGCTTGTAGATTGGAGAACATTGCACCCTCAATTACCTCTGAAGATGAAACTGGTTTTATTAAAAATCGCCTCCCTTTTTTTTAATATACGGCATCTATTTAATATCTTACATTCACCTTCAACTGGGACCCCTGAATGTGTCGTCCTTCTTGATGCAGAGAAAGTGTTTGATCGTGTGGAGTGGAACTATCTTTTTGTGGTTTTAGAAAAATTTGATTTTGGACAAAATTTTATGACATGGATTAAATTGCTATATTCATGCCCCATTGCTTCTGTTTTGACCAACTCTCAGCAATCCCAACCCTTCAACCTTAAACGTGGCACCCGACAAGGGTGCCCTTTAAGTCCCTTACTTTTTGATCTGGCCATTGAGCCATTGGCGATTGCGTTTCCTAGCTGTGCTGAATTGACGGGGATTCGGGGGGCGGGGGAGTGTTCAGCATAAAGCTGTCTGACGATTTTTTACTTTTTATATCAAATCCGACTACCTCCTTACCCCCAATGTTTTCACTACTTAATAAGTTTAGCCAGCTTTCCAGATACAAACTTAATTTCCATAAGAGCGAAATTTTCCCAATTAACAGAGAAACACAAATATTAGAATTTCATAACCTCCCTTTTCAAGTGGTAAATAATCAATTCACTTACCTCGGTATTACAGTAACAAGGAACTTTAAGCGTCTTTTTCGAGAAAATTTCACTAATCTTTTAAATCATACAGAGTTTGGCACATTGGTCACTCCTGTCCATGTCTCTGGTAGGTCGAACTAATGTTGTTAAAATGTATATCCTTCCTAAATTTTTATACTTATTTCAATCTTTACAAGTTTTTATTCCTAAAGCTTTTTTTGATTCGTTAGATTCTAGGAGTGAACTTGCCTCCAGTGTTAATTGCCCAACCTTACTGAGGTTATTTATGAGGCTAGACTACCTAAAATTGCTGAACATATCCTCCTATGAATTCAGTAGATCAGGTGATCCCATTGGTTCTTAGATACCTGATGTTGGTCCATGCCTTGGCCCCAGAAAGTTGGTTATTAGACACTGAACTTGGGAGAGCTGCTGAGAAAGTGTGTGCAGTAGACTAGGGCTTCCAAGCAGCAAACCTTACTGACTTCTCTCTAATTCCTGTAGTTTACATGGCTCTCACAGGGAATGCTGCCTCTTCCAAAGAAAGAAGGGATTTCATTTGTCAATGACAGCTTTTCTTTTCATACTGTTTTGTAATAAATTCAGAGTTTAGAATTCATTATGAAATCAATTCCACCTATTTTAATAAACCTAGGAAAGGATCTTTGGTGGAGCATATGGTGTTAGATTCTGATAGTGTAAAATGATAGTCAGGTGACAGACATTTTCCATCTCTCATAGATTTTTATTTTCACTGAGGTCAAAGGAAATAAATATTGTGCATGGTACCAAATGGATGCAGATTCACACCCAGTTTGCATTATTTTTTAAACTTAAACCCTGCCTTATAAATGACTGTCCATCACTCTTGCAAAATCATGAATTTGTAGCCTTTATATTCAAAGCTATTGTGTTTCCTCATGCAGATACTTCAGACAAGTAAAACAATGTTCGTAATATAGGAAATAATTTGACGAGGCTCCATCAGAGCAATTCATCCCTTACCAAAAGTTATACATGGTTTATTTAAAATAACTGTCTGATCTTAAATGATCATAGATGAAACACAAAAATCGCAATGCTTGAAGGAGAAGCAAATAACTTGGAGCATTAGAGCTTATTTGCTGCACACAAAATGATCTTCTAAAAGGTATAGATATGAATTGTTGTTGAAAAATGATATGGAGAATACATTGGCATATCCAAAAGTTAGTTCCTAAGAATTCAATATGGTAGGTGATATATGCCTGGCTATTCTGTCTAAGAAGAATATTGTCACCTTCAGGCAGACTGAAAAGACATGGTGTCGGTCAGGCTGAGACCCGATTTCCCTCATTCTCTGTGATGGTCATCTCCATGGTGCTGAGACTATGAAGACTGCCCCGGCTGCTGTGCTCCATGCCTGATAATATGATGAACTGATAAGCGAGGCGTTGGGCCTACTTCAGGCCAACTCCGGGCTTTGGATCTGAGGGCTCATTTTTGGTTCAGAATGTTGTTGTTCGCTTCAATTGTTTGCATGACTAGTATTTTTTTTCATTCTCTTACACATTGAGTGTTGGTCTTTTATTTGTATTCTTTTTTTTGTTAGTTGAGTCCTTTTGGTTTTCTCACTTTGTGGCTACTTGGAAGTAAGCAAATCTCAAGGTTGTTTAATTTATACATTCTTTGATAATAAAGGTACTTCAATAGAGCTTTCCATTGGGTTCCAAGTGATGCACATGTAGCATGGCCCTTGGCATGATATGGATTGAATGGTGCTGTTCAGAGAGGTTAGCAAGTCAATTGTCAATCTGCACTTGGAAAGGCAGTGATTAATGAAGTATATTCATCATGGTTTTGTCATGAGCGGATCCTGCATAATGAATTTCTTAAAAAAAATTCGAAGATATTAGTTGTATTAATGATTCAGTTTACAAGGACTTGACAAGATGTCACATGGATGACTGGATTAAAGTGTAAAAGTCCATGGGACGCAGGGAAACTTGGTGATTTGGATCTGAAATTTACCTGGAGCTAGAGGACGGAGGGAAATGACCAAGGTCGTTTCTGTGAATGGAAGCATGTAACCAATGGTGTAGTGCAGGGAACCCTTGCTGAGCAGATCATTGTTAGGCTGAGTTTGCATTGGAATAGATTCGAGAAGGCTAGAGAGGGTTGTATCAGAGGTATACAAATTATGA
Source organism: Mobula birostris (assembly GCF_030028105.1). Classification (NCBI taxonomy): domain Eukaryota; kingdom Metazoa; phylum Chordata; class Chondrichthyes; order Myliobatiformes; family Myliobatidae; genus Mobula; species Mobula birostris. Next base: position 60,093,843 of record NC_092372.1, on the reverse strand, counting down.
AAGGCATGGACAGGGTAGATAGCCGGGGAGTCAATAACTAGACAGCTTAAGTTTAAGCAAGGGGTAGGTGATTTAGAGGGAGCATGGGGAAGGGAAGTTTTTTTCCAAGAGGGTAGTTGAATTCTGGTACATAATTACTGATGGGGTGATGCACTCAGGACCTGAACTGCTATGGCATAGAAAACCCTATGTCAAATGCTAGAATATGGGAAGATCGTAGACAGATTCTTGATGGTGAGGTGGCTGTTCTGGGCCAAAGAGCATGAATTTATGACTCCAGGAATCTATGAATTCATCACAGGTTCATGGGATCAGGGTGCAATAACCACCTCAACTCTTCTGGAGTGTTCCCAGTACAACTTACTGAGGAATGCACTAAGCTCTGATTTCCGTTTGCTTCTGTTTAGTGCAGCACCTCTACGGGTCGGGGACACACGGCCGACTGCTGAGATGTAACTTGTAATAGCCAGACTGCAAGGAAATGAAAATGAATGCAAGTATACTGCTGAAGATTAGTCAGCTAAAATGTGCACAGCATTTCAGCAGATGCTACCTGTTACTAGTTCCCTAAGAATTCGCACCACCTCAGAGGTCATTGACTTTCAGGCGTCCATAGAGCTTAATCAGAAAAATTGGTGCGTCCAGTCTCTTCCAAGCTGCCATATCCCAATTATTGGAAAGAAAGGGTAATTTTCGAGGACCAGCCCTCTGTAATTAGTCATGAGTTCTTCAAGACTTGATTACTTAGAGTCATAATGTAATGAAACATTACAACAAAACAGGACATTCAGCCCATCTAGTCCATCTGCCTAGTCCCATTGACCTGCACCCAGAACATAGCCCTCTATATATCTCCCATCCATGTACCTATCCAAATTTCTCTTAAATGTTGAAATCGAACCCACAGTCACCACTTCCACTGGCAGCTCGATCCACACTCTCACTACCCTCTGAGTGAAGAAATTCCCCCTCATATTCCCCTTAAACATTTAATCTTTCATCCTTAGCCCATGACCTCTAAGCAACACACACAAAATTTTCAGCAGGCCAGGTAGCATCTATGGAAAGGAGAAAACAGTCGACATTTCAGGCAGAGACCCACCATTGGGACTGGAGAAAAAACATGAAAAGTCAGAGTAAGAAAGTGGGGAGAGGACAGGAAGAAATACAAGGCAGTAGTGTTATCAGGACTGGAGAAAAAATTCCTCCATCTCCTCCGCATCTGCTCTCAAGATGAGGCTTTTCACTTCAGAACTAAGGAAATGTCCTCCTTCTTCAATGAAAGGGGCTTCCTTTCCTCCGCCTATACTGCCCTCACCCACATCTCTTGCATGTCGCACATGTCTGCCACCCCACCAGGGACAGGGTTCCTCTTGTCCTCAGCTACCACCCCACCAGCCTCCATGTCCAGCAGCGAATTCTCCGTAACTTCTGCCATCTCCAAAGGGATCCCACCACCAAGCACATCTTTCCCTCCCTCGAATATTCTGCTTTCCGCAGGGATCATTCCCTATGTAACTCCCTTGTCCATTCATCCCTCCCCACCGATCTCCCTCCTGGCACTTGCCCTTGCAAGTGGAACAAGTGCTGAACCTGCCCCTACACCTCCTCCCTCACTATCATTCAGGACCCCAAACGGTCCTTCCAAGTGAGGCAACACTTGACCTGTGAGTCTGTTGGGGTCATGTACTTTATCTAGTGCTCCCGGTGTGGGCTCCTGTATATTGATGAGACCTGACATAGACTGGGAACCGCTTCGCCGAGCACCTGCGCTCTGTCCACCAGAAAAAGCAGATCTCCCAGTGACCACCTATTTCAATTCTACTTCCCATTCCCATTCCCACATGTCAGTCCATGGCCTCCTCTACTGCTGTGATGAGGCCACACTCAGTTTGGAGGAGCAACACCTTATATTCCATCAGGGTAGCTTCCAACCTGATGGCATGAACATTAATTTCTCAAACTTCCAGTAATGGCCCCCCATGTCCTTCATCATTCCCCATTCCCATTTCCCTGTCTCACCTTATTTCCTTACCTGCCCATCACCTCCCTCTGGTGCTTCTCCCCCTTTACTTTCTTCTGTGGCCTCTGTCCTCTCACATCAGATTCCCCCTTCTACCACACTCCTCAATGCCCTACCGCTAACCATACAAGTAAGTTCTACCGTGTTTTGTCCTCACAAAGTACTGCACCTCACACTTGTCCGCATTAAATTCTATCTGCCATTTTTCCAGCTGGTCCAGATGCTGCTGCAAATATTGACATTCTTCTTCACTGTCCAGTACCTCTCCAATTTTGGTGTCAGCCACCAAATTACTGATTCAATTTACTAAATGATCATCCAGATCATTGATATAGATGACAAACAACAACAGACTCAGCCCGGATTCCTGCGGCACTCCACTAGTCACAGGCCTCCAGTCAGAGAGGCAACCATCTACTACCACTCTCTGGCTTCTCCCACAAAGCCAATGTCTAAATCTAATTTACTACCTTATCTTGAATGCCAAGGGACTGACCCTTCTTGACCAACCTCCTGTGTGGGACGCAGCCAAAAGCTTTGCTAAAGTCCATGTAATTCCATGGCTTTGCTTTCATCAATTTTTCTGGCAAATTCCTTGAAGAACTCTATAGGGTTCATTAGACTTGATCAACATGTACAAAGCCATGTTGATTATCCCTAATTGGTCTCTGTCTATCTAAATAAGTATATACCTGCTCCTTTAGGATATCTTCCAATAACTTAAGTACAACCGCTTATAATTTCCTGGCTTATTCTTAGAACATTCTGTAAACAACAGAACAACATTAGATATCCTCCAATCCTCTGGTACCTCACCTGTGGCTAAGGATGTTTTAAATATCTCTGCTAGGGCCCCTGCAATTTCAGTACTGGACTCCCACACTGTCTGAGGGAACACCCTGTCATGCCCTAGGTATTTTCCACCCTAATTTGCCTCAAGACAGCAAAGACCACCTCCTCTGTAACCTGTAATATGGACCATAACCTCACAGAAGCTTTGCCTCCAATTTTGTCCTTTGAAATTCTTTTGCTCTTAACACATCTGCAGAAGCCCTTTGGATTCTCCTTCACTTTGTCTGCTAGAGCAATCTCGTGCCATCTTTTAGACCTTCTGATTTCCAACTTAAGTGTTCTCTTGCATTTCTTATACCCCTCAAATACATCATTTGCTCCTTGCGTATACCTGCTATGCATCTCATTCTGTCTTTCAACCGGGGCTTCAATATCTCGCAAAAACCAAGGTTCCCTTAACCTGTTATCCTTGCTGTTTGTTCTGACAGGAACATTTTAAACTAGTTTTGAGGGTGCTGGGAACCGGAGCCCTGGGTGAGTAAGACGCGAAGGTAGATGTCAGTGAAAGTATTAAAAGACAAAATAGAAATAACAGGTATGATGTTATTTTTAAAGTGTGTGTATATTTTAATGCTAGGAATACTATGGGTAAGAGGGATGAACTTAGAGCATGGGTCTGTACATGGAACTACAATGTTGTAGCCATTACTGAAACTTGGCTGAGAGAGGGGCAGGAGTGGGTGATTAATGAACCAGGTTCTTGAAGTTTTAGAAAAGATAGAGGAGAAGGTAAGGTGGGGGGGGGGGGGAGAGAGGAAGTTGCGTTACGAATCAGGGACAGTATCACAGCTGCACTCGGGGAGACATTATGGAGGGGTCAGACACTGAGTCCATTTGGGTGGAACTCAGGAATAGGAAGGGAGCAATCACACTAACGGGATTGTACTACAGACCCCCAAATAGCCACTGGGACACTGAGGAACAGATATGTAATCATATTAAGGAAATACGTAAATATAATAGGATTGTTGTCATGCAACACACACAAAATGCTGGAGGAACTCAGCAGGTCAGGCATCATCTATAGAAAAGACTACAGTCAATGTTTCAGGCTGAGACCCTTCATCAGGACTGTAGTCATGGGGGATTTCAACTTCCCTAATACAAAGTATAAACTGGGACCTTCTTAGTACAAGGGGTTTAGGTGGGGCAGAATTTGTTAAGTGTATCCAGGAAGGTTTTTTAAATCAATATGTGGACAGTCCAACGAGAGGAGGGGCCGTACTGGACCTGGTGTTGGGTAATAAGCTGGCCAGTTACTGACCTTTCAGTTAGGTAACAGTGGCCACAGCTCCTTAACTATTAGAATAGCTATAGACAAGGATAGGTATGGTCCTTGTGGGAGCGTTTTAAATTGGAAAAGGACAAATTATGAGGGCATTAGGCAGGAACTAAGAAGCGTTAATTGGGAACACCCTTTCTCTGGCAAGTCCACATCAGGAAAGTGGAGGGTGTTTAAAGATCAATTGCACAGAGTAGAGGAAAGGTATGTTCCAATTAGGACAAGGTCGAAAGAGAACCTTGGATGTCCAGAGGGGTGATGAATTTAGTCATGAAGAAAAAGGGAAAGTATGTGAATCTTTGGAAGTTAGGATCAAATGGATCACATGAGAAGTATTAAGAAGCCAGAAAATAACTAAAGAAGAGTATTAGGAAAGCCAGGAGGGGCCATGAAAAGTTCTTGGAAGTAAGATTAAGGTGAATCCCAAGGCATTCTATACATGCATCAAGAGTAAGAGGATAACTGAGGGTGAGACCACTCAAGGATAAAGTGGAGAACATTTGCTTCAATGTGGAGAATGTGAGTGAGGTACTTAATGAGTACTTTGCCTCAGGATTTACCAAGGAAAATGATACGGCGGGCCAGGAGATCAGTGCTGAGTGTGTAAATGTGTCAGGGCATTTAGAGATCAAGGAGGAGGAAGTGCCTGGCTTCCTAATGAGTATTAAGCTGCATAGGTCTGCAGGATCTGATGGGACTTACCCCAGGTTATTGAAGGAGGCAGGATTGCTGGGCCCTTGACCAGTATCCTCGTGTCCTCTCTAGCCACAGGCATGGTCCCGGAGAACTAGCGAGTGGCTAAAGTTGTACCTCTGTTTAGGAAGGGAACAAGGGAAAATCCTGGGAACTATAGACCGGTAAGTCTTATGTCAGTTGTCTGGAAATTGCTAGAGAAAATTTTTAGGAATAGGACATATGAGCATTTGGAAACCCATGTGCTAATCAGGGAGAGCCAGCATGGGCTTGTGCATGGCAGGTCATACCTTACCAAATTGATTGAGTTTTGTAACAAGGCGATGAGCGACACTGATCAAGGTAGGGCAGTGGATGTTGTCTGCGTGGATTTTAGAAAGACGTTTGACAAAGTTTCTCATGGGAGGCTAACCCAGAAGATTAAATGGAGGGATCCATGACGATTTGGCTGTTTGAATTCAGAACTGGCTTCTGCATAGAAGACAGAAGGTAGTGGTAGAAGGGACACTCAACCTGGAGATCTGTACTTAGAGGTCTGCAGAGATCTGTGCTGGGACCTCTGCTGTTTGTGATGTATACAAATGACTTGGATGAAAATGTAGTTGGGTGGGTTAGTAAATTTGCTGATGATATCAAGATTGGTGGAGTTGTGGATAGTTTAGAAGACAGGCAAAGAATACAGTGTGTTGTAGCTCCATTGCAGATATGGGCTGAGAAATGACAGGAAGAGTTGAACCCAGATAAATGTGAGGTGTTGCAGCTCAAAAGGGCAAATGCAAGGAGACAGAACACTGTTAAGGGCAAGATCCAAGTTCATAGCTCCTTGAAAGTGGCTACAGAGGTTGATAAGGTGGTTAACAAGGCTTATGGAATGCTTGTTTTTATTAGTCGAGGCAGTAAGTTCAAAAGTCTGGAAGTTATGTTGCAACTTTATAGAACTCTGATTAGGCGACATCTGGCGTATGGGGTACAGTTCCGGTTGCTCCACTCTAGGAAGAATATTGAGGCTTTGGAGAGGGTGCAGAAGAGGTTTAAAAGGATGCTGCTTGGTTTAGAGACATCTGCTGTCACAAGAGGCTGGATAAACTTGGGTTGTTTTCTCTGGAACAGCGGAGGCTGAAGGGAGAGCTGATGGGGATTTACAAGATTATGAGAGGCATAGAGAGTGCACAGAGAATAAATGTTTCCCAGGGTTGAAATGTCTAATACCAAAAGGCAAGCATTGAAGGTGAGGGGGGATAGGTTCAAGGGAGATGTGAGGGTTAAGTTTTCACTCAGAGAGTCGCGGGTGCCTGGAATGCGCTGCCTGGTATGATGGTAGAGGCATTACATTGAGATGTTTGGATAGGCACATGGATGTGGGGAGGATGGAGGGATATGGATATTGTGTGGGTAGGAGGGATTAAAGTTTGGGTGTTTCTGATTAGCACAACATTGTGGGCTGAATAGCTTGTTCCCATTCTGTACTGTTCTATGAAAACTCTATACACTCAAAATTTCACTTTTGATGGCCTCCCACTTACCAAATACACCTTTGCTATAAAACAACCTGCCCCGATCCACACTTGCCAGATCCTTTCTTGCGCCATCAAAGTTGGCCATTCTCCACTTTAGAATCTGAATCTGAAGCCCAGAACTATCCTTCTCCATTAACATCATGAAACTAATGGCATTATGATCACTGGAATAAAGTGTACTCCTACATAAACTTCTGTCACCTGTCCTGTCTCATTCCTTAATAGGAGATCTAGTATCACACTCTCTGTCTCTACATAGGATCTCTATGTATTGATTAAGGAAACTTTCCTGAACACGTGACAAACTCTTTAGCCCTTTATCCTTCTTACAGTATGGGAGACCCAGTCAATATGTGGAAACCTAAAATTACCTACTATCACAATCTTTTGTTTCTTGCAAAAGTTTGTAGTTTCTCTACAGATATTTTCTGTCATACTAGTAATGCCACCCCCTCCTCCTTTAATCCCTCCCTCTCTATCACACCTAAAACAGGGGAACTATGGAATATTGAGCTGTGAGTCCTGCCCCTCCTGCAACCAAGATTTACTAATGACATAATTCCACAAGGGATTCCATCCACATTTTGGCAAATTATCAAGTGATGAAGTGCACGAAGTGACAGTAGGAGACATGCACCACAAGCTCTTGATCAGTAAACTTTCAAAAGAATAACCATTACCAATACATTCTCCAAGCAGCTAAGTAAAGCTACCAGATTTCCACACTGGAATCACATCATGTTGAAGGGAAAGCTAAAGCTCTTTCAGCTTCTCAGTAATAAGTACTTGAAAAAATAAACACATGTTTGAAGAAGAACTGGAGAAGAATATGTTTTTATCATAAATGCAGAGGAAGCATCATGGCAATAAGAGTGTGGGTAGCAAGGACGCAGGGAGGATGGCTATTGAGGTCCTACATTTAGAATTCCAGAAATTAGGAAGTAAGTTAGAATATAGGTCTTTAAAGTGTGTTATACTTAGGGAAGTTTAAATTAAATTAGATGGGCAAGAAGAAATGACATGGACAAAGAAATGAGTGTGTTGGATTGTACCAGAGAAGAAAGCAGAATAATAGGGACCAAGGAATACAAACACATATACATATACATATTGTGAGTATACGTATACGTAGATGCACAAAGTGTGGTTGATAAGGTTGGTGAGATCCAACCATAAACAGTCAAGTAAGAATATGATGTAATGATAATAATGTAAGTATGATTTCCATTGGTGAGACTTGGGGCTTAATATTCACAAATAAGATATAGGAGCAGCATCAGGCCACTCAGCCCATTGAGTCTGCTCTGCATCATCTTGGCTGATCCATTTCCCTCTCTGCCCTGATCTCCTGCCTCCTCCCCATTTCCTTTCATGCCCTGACTAATCAGGAATTTATCAACCTCTGCCTTCAATATACCCAATGACTTGGCCTCCACAGCCACCTTTGACAACAAATTCCACAGATTCACCACTCTCTGGCTAAAGAAATTCCTCCTCATCAAACTTCAGCACATTGTTAGTGTCTTCCACAGTGAAGACTGATGTAAAGTACTTATTCAGTTCATCTGCCATTCTTTGTCACCACTACTACCTCTCCAGCATCATTTTCCAGTGGTCAGATATCTACTCTCACCTTTCTTTTACACCTTATCTATCTGAAGAAACTTTTGGTATCCTCTTGAGTATTAATGGCAAGCTTACCTTCATATTCCATCTTTTTCTTCTTTATGACTTTTTAATTGCTTTCTGTGGTTTAAAGAAGCTTCCCAATCCTCTAACTTCTCACTAGATTTTGCTGTATTAAATGCCCTCTCTTTGCCTTTGACTTCCCTTGTCAGCCGCAGTTGCATCATGCTGCCTTTAGAATAGTTTTTCTTTGGGATGTATCTATTCTGCAGCTTCTGAATTGCCCCCAGAAACTCCAGCCATTGCTCTGCTATCATCCCAGCTAGTGTTCTCTTCCAATCAATCTTGGGCAGCTCCTATCTCATGCCTCTAATTCCCATTACTCCACTGTAATACTGATAGATCTGACTTTAGTTTCTCCTTTTCAAATTCTGGGGTGAATTCGGGGTGATTATGATCACTGCCTCATCAGGGTTCCTTAGGGGTTTCTAAACACTAAATACTCAGTGATTAGAAAAAAGTTGTAAGGAAAGTAATGGAAATGGGGCAGCAGTGCTGTTGAGGAGCGAATCCTCATGACGCTTTGATTTTGGCCACAACTAGAGCATCGTGTCCTCCACTGCTCACCACACTTCCCGATGACTGTGAAGACATAGAAACATAGAAAACATAGAAAATAGGTGCAGGAGTAGGCCATTCGGCCCTTCGAGCCTGCACCGCCATTTATTATGATCATGGCTGATCATCCAACTCAGAACACCGCCCCAGCCTTCCCTCCATACCCCCTGACCCCCGTAGCCACAAGGGCCATATCTAACTCCCTCTTAAATATAGCCAATGAATTGGCCTCAACTGTTTCCTGTGGCAGAGAATTCCACAGATTCACCACTCTGTGTGTGAAGAAGTTTTTCCTAATCTCGGTCCTAAAAGGCTTCCCCTCTATCCTCAAACTGTGACCCCTCGTTCTGGACTTGCCCAACATCGGGAAAAATCTTCCTGCATCTAGCCTGTCCAATCCCTTTAGGATTTTATACGTTTCAATCAGATCCCCCCTCAATCTTCTAAATTCCAACGAGTACAAGCCCAGTTCATCCAGTCTTTCTTCATATGAAAGTCCTGCCATCCCAGGAATCAATCTGGTGAACCTTCTCTGTACTCCCTCTATGGCAAGGATGTCTTTCCTCAGATTAGGGGACCAAAACTGCACACAATACTCCAGGTGCAGTCTCACCAAGGCCTTGTACAACTGCAGTAGTACCTCCCTGCTCCTGTACTCAAATCCTCTCGCTATAAATGTCAGCATACCATTCGCCTTTTTCACCGCCTGCTGTACCTGCATGCCCACTTTCAATGACTGGTGTATAATGACACCCAGGTCACGTTGCACCTCCCCTTTTCCTAATCGGCCACCATTCAGATAATAATCTGTTTTCCTATTTTTGCCACCAAAGTGGATAACTTCACATTTATCCACATTAAATTGCATCTGCCATGAATTTGCCCACTCACCCAACCTATCCAAGTCACCCTGCATCCTCTTAGCATCCTCCTCACAGCTAACACTGCCACCCAGCTTCGTGTCATCCGCAAACTTGGAGATGCTGCATTTAATTCCCTCATCCAAGTCATTAATATATATTGTAAACAACTGGGGTCCCAGCACTGAGCCTTGCGGTACCCCACTAGTCACCGCCTGCCATTCTGAAAAGGTCCCGTTTATTCCCACTCTTTGCTTCCTGTCTGCTAACCAACTCTCCACCCACACCAATACCTTACCCCCAATACCGTGTGCTTTAAGTTTGCACACTAATCTCCTGTGTGGGACCTTGTCAAAGGCCTTCTGAAAATCCAAATATACCACATCCACTGGTTCTCCCCTATCCACTCTACTAGTTACATCCTCAAAAAATTCTATGAGATTCGTCAGACATGATTTTCCTTTCACAAATCCATGCTGACTTTGTCCGATCATTTCACCACTTTCCAAATGTGCTGTTATCACATCCTTGATAACTGACTCCAGCAGTTTCCCCACCACCGACGTTAGGCTAACCGGTCTATAATTCCCCGGTTTCTTTCTCCCTCCTTTTTTAAAAAGTGGAGTTACATTAGCCACCCTCCAATCCTCAGGAACTAGTCCAGAATCTAACGAGTTTTGAAAAATTATCACTAATGCATCCACTATTTCTTGGGCTACTTCCTTAAGCACCCTGGGATGCAGACCATCTGGCCCTGGGGATTTATCTGCCTTCAATCCCTTCAATTTACCTAACACCACTTCCCTACTAACATGTATTTCGCTCAGTTCCTCCATCTCACTGGACCCTCTGTCCCCTACTATTTCTGGAAGATTATTTATGTCCTCCTTAGTGAAGACAGAACCAAAGTAATTATTCAATTGGTCTGCCATGTCCTTGCTCCCCATAATCAACTCACCTGTTTCTGCCTGCAGGGGACCTACATTTGAGAGAAGACAGAAGTGATTTACAAGAATAGTCGCAGTAATGAGTGATATTTACTACCAGATTACATTGGATAAACCTTGAAGAACAGAAGGTCAAAGGGGGTTTTGGAACACCCACACAAGTTGTAGACAATAGAGGAAGAAAAGCTGTTTCTTTTAGCTAATGGTACAAGGATCACAGAGGTTTTGGACAAGCGAAGAAGTAAGGAAGAATTTTCCTACATGCTGAGTGGTATTAACCTGGAACTTGTTGTTGATGACACCGATGAAAGCATAATTCCAAAACATCACAAGACATAGGAACAGAATTAGGCCATTCAGCCCATCAAGTCTTCTTAGCCATTCCTTGATGGCTGATTTGTGTTTTCCTTCAACCCCATTCCCCTGAGTTCTCTCCGTAATCTTTGATACCCTTACCTCTGCTTTAAATATACCAAATGACTTGTCCTCCATAGTCGTCGGTGCAATGAATTCACCACTCTCAGCCCAAAAGAAAAACGCCCTCATCTCTGTTCTAAAGGGACATCATTTTATTATAAGGCTGTGCCCTCCACTCCTAGACTCTCCCACTATTGGAAATACTATTTCCACGTCCACTCCATCCAGCAGAGATGATCAGCGATTTAAAAGGAAATCGGGCAGCCACGTGAGGAAACAAATTTGCAGGCGGATGGAGCTCGGAATAGGGCTGGCTGGATTATTGTCCATGGATCCTTTCGTGCTACCCCGAAATAAACTTGTGACAGTTAATGAACAGGTATGTGCGGTTTAAACAGCGGCCTAAAAATCAAACACCTCTTTAATCGGTGTTAATTAATTCATTCTTGGTCCCCCCAGAAACTGCCTAAGAAGAAAAGAAGCATCAAACCAATTAACAAGGTAACATTTTTGATTCTAAACTATTAAATTCGTTAATAAATCCAATCATTAAATTAACCCATTAACCCGGAACTTTGACCATACCTTTCTCCTCATAGATGCTGCTCGACGCTGAGTACCTCGAGTGGTTTGTATTTTTGCTATCAAATTCATTATTTGGTTGCTTACATCACTTATCCTCGTTATGCAAAATAGTTACGGTAATGGTGACACCACCTTGTTGTTGCAGAGGAAAATGTTACTGCTCAAATTCTCATGCCACTGTTTTTAAAGATTCGCGGTTCTATGTCAACTACCCGGGACGTGAGTGCGCTTTAGGGGTAGACTGGCAGTTCCTCACTGGGCCCAGTTGGACACTTCTGTCAGCCGGACTTTTCCGCCCTCTGCTGGCTAGGTCGCCAACGACAGGTTAGCCTGGAGAATTGGATCCAACTTTTGTAAAGGGAGCCAAATGTGAATCCTTAACTATCCGATATGGGTTGATTTCACCGGACGTTTACTAAAACTGTTAATTTCGACATTGTTGCTGATCAGGTAATCAATCTCTTGTGGAGCTTTGATCATTAAAATCCAGCGAAAGTCCGTTTTTTCAGATTTGAAGAAAAACGATAAAGGTAGAAATAATCTAAAATGTAAGAAAGTACGAACACGAAAGCATAATGAATTATTATATCGGTTTTAAGATACAACTAAGCACCTTAGACATGCTTTCTTAGCATCTCTTTCTATGAATATAACGTCAGATGTTAATTCGAGATACGCCATTTGTGCATTAGCCACTTTTTTTTGCATTTCAGCACATAAAACTTCTCTAAAATGGTATTTGTAACTGATAAAAAGCTTTAAATCCGATTCGCCATCTCTTTAATGGTACACATTGCAACTAGAAATAATCCACAATTTATCAGCTGTCTGGTGCTCGTCTCATTCTTTTAAAGGATTTGACTCCGCAAAGCACCAAAGTAAACATAATTTCTAAATGGATTCACCCATTGTGCACGTCCATTAATTACTTCAGTTCGCGTAAAACTCACCGCGGACAGACAATAAACCATTGCCAAGTTTACGCAATTAGCCCAAAGCTCCAAGACCTTGTGATGATTATTGCTCAGCTTTATGCCGGTTTCCACCCGGGGTGCTTTTACTGGAAAACTACAGATTAAACGAACCAATTGCGCGAAGATCAGAATGTCACTGTACTGGAAGTCAGGAGTATCCTCTTTAGCCCCTGTAATGTGCCTTAGTCAGCGATGCCATTGTCTGAATAGTGCTCATTTGAGCTCTCGTCTTTACAGTTCCTGCTCTCTTAATACGGCTCCGCTCTGTGAACTGGAACCCACAGCGTTTCTCAGACACAGGGGAGGCGGCACAAAATGTACGCTCAAATTAAAAGATCATTAGGCAAATACGTAAAATGAAACCAGGTTCATCTATTGATTCCGACTTGAAGTTTGTGGGTGGGACAACATTTATTATCAATTTTGGGTAAAATTCAGAGAATTTTAACTGTGCAGTTTGCTGATTTTCGGTCAACTCACTATCAAGACCACATCTATCAGCCTTCCTATTGTCTATCGCTACTTATCTACTTCTGACTGGCTCTTAATGTTCTACCCACCTATCGAGGACCTTTTGGATCCTTTTGCTTGCTTACATTCCGGATGATCTCAGAATATTTCTCAACCTACTGTTTTTCGATAAACTATTTAGTGAAATGCTTTATTCTGGGCCATTGCATGGAAAGGCGGTCTGTTTTTTTTTGTCCCCAGGATCCACATCTTGTCCCAGGTAAAACACCAAGCGAGCGCAGGACTCAATTCCACAAAATCTTCCAGTCCCGGTACAACTGAAACTGTGGTCCCACCAGACAGCGGAGTACAGTGAGCCACTCTGGGTCAAACATATATTCATGCACACTATCTTTGGCTAAAAGTTCGGATGCTGCCTTCTGAAAGAACTCGTTAAGAAAATGGACAATTCTACCTTTAGGAAAGGTTTAAGATATTCCGGAAACTATTACAGCACGTTTTGTTTTAATTCTTCCTTTGCGATTTTAGTTTTCTCTGAGCAATTCCGTGGATGTTCCTGTGGGAATTGGGAAAGGATATAGGGCTGGTCACATATGCCTGACTTCAACGCACGAAGGAAATCTCGAACACGGTTCTTAGACTCTCTTATCCTAATGCACAGCCAAATCAATTTGCAGCCTGTTCTGTCAACAAAATGAAAGCTATCAAAGGAAGCAACATCTGCATAATGAATTAATAATTGAAACTATTAACTGGCTGGAAAGAAAATCGAATTGACGAACAATGGACGTAGCTGTACGCCCAATCATTGTAGTATTGGTCAAATGGGATATGACCGTGTCCTTAGTTGGTACATAGAACGATAATAATTGTGATCTTCCATCATGTTCTCCAGCGTTAAAACGTATCTCATGTCAAACAAACATCTTACGTCGATCATGAATGTTTGTGCGTGTCAGGTGGTGGTGAGGCGGAGGCGTTCAATATATTCGTAATGAACTTTTGACAGGGTTTATTCCTAGGATATGAGACGGGGTGGGGCGGGCAAGAGGGCTGACTCTGAAAGGAGATTAGGTCAGGAGAAGCATTCTAATCTTGTTTTTGATTGGGTAAATAACGGGATGACGTTTCCTTAGTTGGGCTGATAGAACCACAGTCACTGTCTCAAAGAAGGGAATTAGCCCGTTGGAACGGTGAGGAAAAAAACCTTTTTTTGTCCATAGGATGGTGATTTTTTTTTGGAGTCCTTTATCCTCGAGGGCTCTGGAGACTGAAACGTTAAGTTTATGCAACTTAGGGATCTTTGGATATTAATGATCCCTGAGTTATTAATGTAATTAAGAAACAAGGGGTTTGCACAGAAGAATGACACTGAGGTAAAAGACCAGCCATCAGCAGGGCAAGGGGCCGAATAGTCGACTCCTATGGGTTCCAGTCAATTAAACGCGTTTGCAGATAGGGAGGTGGTTCGAAGGACAGCCGGTAGAAGTTACATGCCCCGCCTGCTTGTTAAGACATTCCGTTGTCTAAGACTGAAGGCGCAGTATCTCCCAGCCTTCCAAATATCTGCGACCCAACAAACAATTCAATCTCCAAAATAAATCCTATGGTCTGAAGTCGTAAAAATAAGCTCGCAAACTGAAGCCAGCTGTGCTCTTTGTCACACGTGTTAAGCGCGCTGGAACATCAACTGGTGAAACTACGGTCTCAGAAATGGGATCAAAAGCCTCTGCAAGTTTTATCTGCAGTGAGTTCGTGGTTACACAGAAATAACCGCTCGCTCACATTGCCTCGGCCCAAGTAGATTAAATTTAAAACACAACGCAAAAATTAATATGTACATCCTCTCCCACCCAAAAGAACAAGAAGCATTACCCACTCACTACTCATATGGAACAGAGCAACGGTCATTTTGAGACGAAAAGATACTCGCTGCGTGGGGTTGTGGTAGAGTCACAGAGCCTGAACTCTATTAGTTTTCATTTCCAACCTTTGTGTAGAAAGAGGAGAATATTTTACTCAATATTCATCGCATATTGGGATTGATAAAAAAAACCTTTTATCATTTTATAGGCCTTTTTGAGTCCCAGCACATATGGTCAGGGAGTTAGTACTAAGGGGACTTTTGGTAAATCGTCAAGGGACGCATATGGTGAGCATTTTAACGCTTTCTATCAGACGCACGGCCTGATAAGAAACAAATAAACAAACAGACCCGTCAATTTGGGAGACTTTTTTAAACCCTCCCACCCATTAGGACCACACAGATCCACTCAGATTGTCGGGCAGTTTGTTTAATTGCTGTTCCTGGCAGATCTCCCCGTGCAAGTAAGAGGGCCCGGCTGCTCAGGTTTAACAACCCGCGTTCGGCTACGGGCGCAGAGATGTTTGGCGGTGAACTAAAAGTTGGGATTGGTAAATAATGTCCCACTGGGCCGCACCGGTCCCAGCGATATTCGCCGTGGTGTTGCTCTACCAAATTAGAGGTAAACAGACGGCGAACTGGTTTTCTGCCGCTGCCCGAAATAAGACGGTTTTATACAGTTCGTCCCTTCCGAGGTCGGCAAATAAATTCTCACACGAGGATTTTTTTTCGGCAAAGGTCTGTTAATGAGCGAGCACCAGAGGGTACTCGAATGAGACCGGTTATCACAGTTAGATGGGCAGAATGGAGCCGGGACCATTCCTCATTCTCCGGTCGCTGGCAGCCGCCCCGAGAAAGCACTGAAACTTCATGATGCTTTGATTTCCGTTCTGTGACACTGGTATTTGGAACAGTTCTGCCTGTTTAAAATGCACATCAAAGCATTCATTTTGAATAAGCTCACTAAACAAATGGGGAAAGCAAACCAAATAATTATTAGATTGCGAAATTTTGGGGAAAATTGCATCTTTATATACGAAATGGAGTCTACTCCGACCCACACCTGCATGAAACCGCAATGACTGTACTTTCAATATCAGGAATCAATATCGGCATGCAACAAGCTTGCATGGGAGTAATCTGTAAATAAGTGAGCTGCCATTTTCAAATACTTCCAGGATTTTCCTGACATTACACAGCATATTGACGTCCATACCTGGACGGGTTGTAAGCTGCATTTCCCCCAGTTTTATCGACATTGAAAACAGTCCAACCCAAAGTCGGCGAATGCAGTGTTGACACATTTTGGATGTTTGAAGAGGCTCATTCACAACAATGAAGCGAATGGCAGCTCGTGAATTCGCTGGCAGCATTACAACAGCAACAGTCATGATTCTGCACAATTTTTGCTTCATTAGCTACAAGGAGAGTTTGCACAAAATTGGATTGTTTTCTTCGGGACATATCGGAAGCTGAGGGGGAGACCTGATAGGAATATACAAATGTACGAGAGGCCTAGACAGGGGAGACAGCCTACATTCTTTTTCTCAGGGTGGAAATGTCAAATATTAGAGAGGATAACGTTAAAGGGAGATGGGGCGAAATTTAGAGGGATTTTTTTAGCATAAGGAATGATAGATGCCAGGAACGCACTGCCTGGAGAAGAGGATGGCAACATTTAAGGGCATTTAGACCGTCACACGAACAGGCAGGGAAGGGAGATTGTAGACCATGTGCAAGCAGAGGGATTAGTTTGGATTGGTAGCACGGTCGGGACAGACGTGGTGGCCTATAAGGGCTAGGTCTAGGCCGTGCAATATTCTATGTTCCTTCCCATTCGCGCCTAATGGCAGTGAAACTGTGGGCCGAAGGAATCTGATCAAACCTCGCCAAGAAACAAATGGATTCTCCAGACATGCCAGTTCTTGGCTTGATCGACTTCAGCTCGAGAGTGGCGGAGCAGTCAGGACTAGAGACCTTGTGTCAATTGTGTTGTTCGGGTGCTGAATTAGCTGGGGACATCATGTTTGGCGATAGGGTGTTGAAACTGGATTACCATGACACTCTGACCCGAGTCCTGCGATCTGTGTGACCAGTATGCTGATGAGAAGTCACCACCCAGCCGGATGCACTGGCGAGATCTGGAGTGATGGGAATAGCATCACTCCAATCTAATCTATACAAGCTAACGAGCCAATGCACGAATGGGCATGATCTAAGTCGCCGTCAAAAAAAAATGAAAGAAATAGTACGAATTTGCTTGGAGCAGACGGTCCCTCAGTGCGGCCCCAACACCACCCCCCCCCCCCGCCTAACACAGACTTGTACTCGGTTTGCTCACAACATGATGTTTATATTACTCCGTCAAAGTCGGTGACCAGTTTGTTTCCAGAGGCTATCGAGACCTTTCCGATCGAAAGTCCGCCTCTCGGGCCAAGCACAAGTGTCCAGTTCTTTGGTAAAGTCCTGCAACCACAATCTAGTTCTAACCCAATGTGGATTAACGACACTAAGCATTTGCCTATAGCAAACTAAAAGGAACTCGTTGCGAGGGCGGCGGCTATAACTAAATATTAAATGTCAATCAAAGAGCGGTAGTTACACAAAATGTATCGAACGCATTGATATGAAAGGAAAAGGACCAGCCGAAAGAAAGAGAGCGGGAATAACAGGGAAAAGCAAAGGAATTAAAAGAAAGAGTTGGAGGAAGGTGAAAGGTAAATGTAAAAACTGAGAACATCCCCCCTCCCCAGAGCTCTGTTTATTGGTGAGCAGGGGTACACGTTGCCCCTTCACAACGTTTCCCCGCTTCCATTGAAAACGGTCGGGAGCCCCACAGCACGGCGCCGTCGACTGGTCACTTTGGTATTCCCGAGCACCCCCGAAACGATCGACTACCCGGACTGGCCTGGCGTTGCCTCCAACGATTTCCTGAAGCATGTGGAAGTAATAGTTCGTCTGTACCTTCACAGCGCTGAAGATATATTACATCAGCTAGCGGCTGGAGGCAAGATGAGAAACAGCACTTAAAGCAAAAAAAAGCCAGAATCTTCGCAGCCGCTCTTTCTAGCAGCGTGACTGACACATACTTTACCACCCGTGTATAACCCCCTGTGCCATACTTCACCTCTTCTCTAATACCCCTCCCTTACATCTCCCACAAGTCCCACATTGCTTTCTAATGCAGAGATAGGGACTGAACCACAGAGGTAAACAAACGGCTCGGGACAACCTTATTATGCACTTATCTGAGATTTCTGTGCAAAGAGACTGTTAGCGTCACCTCCAAGCGAACAGCAACTCAGTAGGACAGAGCAAGGGCGCCTCCTTGTTTTACTGATGGGAGTTGCTTTAATTCATTCCTCAAAACGACCAATTTATCACACAGCAACACAATTACATAGTGTTAAGAAATGGGTTCTGCTTTTCAAAAACTTAATTTTCCCTGCAGATTTATGGTGGCCATAAACGCTGAGAAAAAAAGCGTTTAGGCAGCTCTCCTTCCGACCAAAAAAAAAGGCGGTACGTTCTTCTTAACTCCAAATACTTTCATTTCGGTTAAAATTCTTTCTTAGGGAATATTCTGGCGCGGAGACATTACCCTGATAAATTAAAGGCTCGCCTGAGGTGAAAATCTATTCACGAAAATCGGACCGCGAAAAAAGCACAAAAGGAAAAAAAACATTTTCTTCCATATAAAACTTTCTTCAAAAAGCACATATGGCAACTTTCTGAGCAAGACAGCCCTGGATGTGACTGTGCCCTATTGGATAAGAGTTGAAGAGGCCCAGCCTCCAGAATCAGAAGCCAGCAAGACTCCCGGCGCTGACTGAGGGGGAGGACTCTTATTCTGAAGCGACCACAGGCGCTTCATTTCCTGACAGTTATTTACTTAAAGCAAATGATTAGTTTTTTTGGAAGGATGGACTGCAACATTGAATCAATTACAAAACGCTGTTCTGTGCGCCCATTAACAGCTAGAGTCCGACTCTAACGTTAAGCCTCTATGTTGCCCCCCGTTTTAAGAGGAGTTTGTGGATTTACCACTTTACGCAAGGTAAGGAGAGTGATGTAAAGTTTATTAAGGCGATGCTGCTTGTCACTGAAAGCCAATTTGGTAAAGAAATTTCGTGTAATAGAGGTGTGACAGCGGAACCCAGGTTGCTTCGTTCTTCCATACACAGACCCAGTTGTATCATTGTTTCGAATTCATTCTGAGAGTAATTCTCCCGTTGTATTAACTTTGGCGACTGTGCACTGAAGATTGTTATCTTTGGCTTTAAAAAAGTGTGCGAGAGTATGCGTTTTTTTAAAACTTGGTCGAGAGGCTGAAGTTTGAAGTAAAATGTTTGTCTGCGATTGCAATACATTTCTTGTTGTGCTGCTGTTGAGTGAGGCAAATAAAAGGTTCCTTTGCATCGTGTTGTGTCACGTCAGCCCGCTTGTTGCATTTTACTTGGACAGCACTAACGATGATGGCTCCAGTGCGCAAATTCTATAATGACAAACACATTGGCGTTGGATGTGGAAGCCATCGGGTGCCTGCGTCAGGGATTTAAGGAATTTCGAACAAGATACAGGCTTTTTTTTCTGGGAATACTCTGCTGTCCTGGGATCGAGGGTGGAGGAGGGAGAGATTTTTGGATTGTTCAGGAGCCCTGCCATGTGGATGAATCACATAAACAGGAAGGAAAGGAGAATGATGCCAGGACATTTAGATTGTCTGTGAGCAGGCTGTACCGAGTGACTTGTGCGGGACTTTCCGTGGGCGCAAAGGAGAAAGTGGCCGAGGTAGGAATCGAACAGTTGTTTACTTCACGATGCGACCCTTTGTCTCCGAGCTTTCTGCCCCACTACTACCCCCATCACTTTGCGCTCAGCTCCCTCTCCCTGCTCCCATGGCTGTTTCTTTTCAGCACTGATGTTTTTTTTCTCTGTATCTAGCGTCCCATCAGTAAAGCTGTTCTCGTCCGTTCTTCCCTCCTCTCTCTGAGGTGTAATGTAGTCTTTCCCAAACGCACCCACCCCCTTGCCCCCGTTCTTTCCTTCCGAATTCCCCTCTCATTTTTTTTTACTTTCACCTTTTCCCCGTCTCACTCCTTTGGCCTTCTCTCCATTTCCTCTCGCCGCCCCTCTTTCTCTCCAGCCCCTTCCCCCTACCCTCGTACACATACTCATCTGTTAATGCATCTGTAGTCTATTATAAGTCCCCCTGTTCTGTAATATTTTAAAGGAATGCGACTCGCAGTTCCCCAGCACCGCACACCAACATTCCCTCCTTATCTTTCTCGGCCACAATCTTCCCCCTCTTCTATCACCCTCTCACAGCCACTCCCGCCCAACCCCAACACTTCGCCGGTTTTCACACAGCAGATTGAGAAACAGCAGGCGGGCGGTCGCAGAACCATTTGGCCCGAAGCTATCTCAGCTCTTTACCCAAGTGCCAAAGCCCAGCGGGAAGACTGAAGCAGCTGTCCCGAGTGGCACCGAAATAGTTAACGCAAGCCAAGGCGCATAAAGAAACCGCATACAGAGTGGGCATCTTAACTCCGTCGGTCGCTGGCACTTTAAGGAGTGGCGTCTTGCTGTTGCATTTAACTATGTGAAGTCTAATACAATGAAACGCCTGTAAGACAAGCTTTTGATAAAGCAATTTCTATCCCAGGGATAATCTTTCTGTTTGCCCCAGATTAATCCCTTTATTTGACATAGTTGAGGCGACTGTTTTAAACTCTTATAACCCGTTTCTTTTTGTGTGGCCATGTAGTTGTACACCGGACAGGTAATTTAATCTTCTATTAACTTGTAACTGTATTGGGAAAGGTTTCTAGTGCTGATTCAGACCAGGCGGTGATGCTGGCCGCTTTTCTGAGGCGCGGAGATGTTGGTACAAGCGGCGAAAGCTTTTACTTGTCGTTTGGAAGTTACCAGTTCACATCAGCACAGGAAGGTTTTCAATAAACCAGCCTTCCTCTTTTTGTAGCACAAGAAGGGCTTTCGTTGCCCAAATCTCATCTTCCACTCTCCAAGGGAGTGAGCAGGATTTTTGCAACGAAGGTTTGGAACGCTGGCGGTGGTTTGGTTCTGGCCCTGTCAGCTCCCCTTTTCGATGCATTACAGAGGGGCAACATTAAAAGCGGTTCGTTCAGTCTGATAACCAAGTCTTTTACTCTAGTAGGCAGATGGACACGCTTCACAGTCGTAGAGCCCAAGAACACTTCAAGCACATTCAGTCCGGGTTATACTTGTGCACTCTGAAAGCGAAGCCCAGATAAACGATTTTTTTTGTCGAGAAATCTTTAGTAGTCAAGAGGCAAATAAAACTAACGAACTCATACAAGACTGAAATGCCCAAAGATGTAACTAATGGAAAGTATTGGGAAATGTTAAATGCTTGGCGCGGAAACGAAAACAAGACAATTTCAATCTTGTTTTCACTAACTTAGATCGAATAATTTATTCGGTTTGGAATCAGAACCCAAGAATTGAAATGACCAAAACTAGAACTGATGTCAAATATTAGTACGGTATATTATATTCATAGCAAAGAAACGAAAACAAGGCAGCTTCAATTTTGTTTTCACTGACTTGGATCGAATTATTCATAGGACACAACGTTGGTAGTTAGAACCGAAGTACATTTTAAAGATGAAATACGGACCTATAGCTCCCCCTATACAATAAGAGCAGAACTGCACCCGGGGTTTAAGAAAGGATTTATGTTGTTGCAACAATCCTCTTACGGGAAAATAAACGGCAATAATCAATTTTCAAGAAGTGGCAATTCCGGGGATAATTTAATTGACCCAGTTGATCAGTTATTTTATTTTGCAGGGCCTTTGGGCGAATTTACTTCAGTTTAGGAGAGTGGTGTTTACTCGCCGACACGTTGTTGACACACACACACTGGTTTTGCCCATCCGGTATCCTGAGTGTATTGGAGGTTCACAACACACTAGCTCTGGAAGTAAACCAAATCAAACGCTCGCTGCTGTGTCGTGACGGTAGAAGACAAGAGTGCTGGAATATTGCGCTGACATTGCCTGTACAGCGATGCGAAACATCAACACCGGAAGGTTTTCAATAAACCACGCTTCCTCCTAGATATGCACCGATATACACCGGTTTACACTACGCAGAATATGAAAATTAATTAAGATGAATTGAAATTTAACAATTGGGGATGTGCTTCGCTGGAATTTGTTAGATATATGTTGTATAAAATTTTAACAAAACAATCCAACTATCTGTATTGATATACTTTCTTCGAAAGGAAACAATGTTCATAAACAAAAATACGTATTACATATTTTCCGCTTTTAAGTTTAATTATGGTCCAACATATCATTCATTTAATGAATACAGCGTATCTTTAAATTAAACTAGTCATTATATTTTTCTCCGTAAACCCGCAGTTTAAAAATGGCGAAATACTTCTTGAATTTCGAGTAAATTGCAGGATTCAAATCCAGGGGGAATTTAAACACCAGCGTCTGATTTAAATATAGCCCAGAACCCTTGCTCGCCGTAATTAACATTACTTGATTTCTCAGAAATAGATGTTTACTGTTTGTGCCTGTTTCCGTCTCACCAACAGAGAAATCGTCAGTAGCATCCGTATTCCACAAGTTCCAACTTCCAAGGAAAATTTATCTTTGCACGGATTATTTCCCGCAGTAAATCGCCCGCTAAAGGGGATGATATTGAAGGATATAGTTCTGTTTATTTCTTTTAAAAAACACCAAATTTAGCAATATGCGAAACTGTTAAACTATTAAAACAATCCCATTTAATTAAACTAATTTACTTGGTTGATCCTTAACATCCTAATATAAACATAATATGAATGGAGAACTTTAGCTGTTTTTCCCGGCCAGTTGCTTAGATTTAGATTTTTCTGAATGATTACACGTTCGATTTGCTTCCACGTCCAAATGTACACACAGCACACAAGACTGTAACTAAAATTGGAAAAAGTACAAAATTACCGCATTAAAAATAAAAAGGTTCTATAAAATATAAAGTTGGATGCAGATGTTGTGTCTGTATAGCGGAGTTTTGTGTGTCCGCTATCAGTTAGAATGATAGAGTGAGGGTGGGCGTGATCACTCAAGATGCTGGCACGTCCCGGCAGCGGTCTGCTTTTGGTGGAGACACAGCTCCACCTGGCGGACAAGTGCTGGCAGTACGAACACGAGACAGTGTTGACCCTTCTGATTTTGCAGTTAAATTCTCTCAGGCTTGCTTCCTAGCGAATAAAAAATGGAAGAATTTTCTTTAAATGCTAATCATCTAAGAAATCAATAATAGCTTCCAATGAGGCTCCAGACATCACGTTCTGACTGGTGAAGTTAAAGCAAATGAGACTTCATTAGCGACTGTCTTTTGTTGTATGCTCAACTTTTATGGCTTCTCACAGGTATTCTCATGCCAGACTTGGCTTTAAATTGTTGAACTGTTACTGCAAATATAAGGAATTAATCTTCAGAATGAACTGAAATGGGGTTTAAAATGAAAGCAATGTCCTATTGTAACCTCAATTCTAATTCTGTACAGATGAGTTTACCTACCTCAGACGCTATGTGACAAAAGCTCTAACAGATCACATAGTTCTTTAAGTAGACTATGAGAGGATACTGTGTTGTAGAAGATGCACGCTTCTTCCCTTGGGGCATGGGTTATGTTTTGTCTTCCCTGTAAGGTCTTCTCTGAGGGTCAGTGTGTTGCCAGCTGAAGCAGGTTTGAATGAACAGAGAATCTTTCCATTCACAGATCAACTACTAAATGACTACAGATGAGTTTATGACTGAATGTTTGCCAAGTTGGATCCATACTGAAGTGTGCAGGCTTGTGTTTTTTTGGAGGGGGAAGGGGAGGATGAGCAGTTCCAGCCGGTAATCAGGAAGGAGAATAAACTGTAATTCAAAATCCCTTTAACACCTCAGAGGGGGCCAATCTGCCTGAGATTTTAGTTAAGTGAGAAATGGATTCAAACATTTTCATTTTTCTAGAAATCCAGGCCAGAAGAAATTGGAAGATTTCACCATTGGCAACTACTAGCACATAATTCAAGCTCCCTTACTCCCTTAATGCAAAAGGTTGTAGTTTTCTCAATTCACACTCAGTGGCCACTTTATTAGGTACCCGCTGTTGCTGTCTCCTCTGCTGTTGTAGCCTGTCCACTTCAAGGTTAGACATGTTGTGCATTCAGGGATGCTCTTCTGCACACCACTGTTGTAACACGTGAGTGAGTTACTGTTGCCTTCTTGTCAGCTTGAACCAGTCTGGCATTCACAAGATGTTTTCGTCCACAAAACTGTCACTCATTGGAAGTTTTTCACACCATTCTCTGTAAACTCCAAGGCCTGTTGTGTGTGAAAATCCCAGGACTAAGATACTCAAACCACCCTGCCTGGCACCAGCAATCATTCCACAGTCAAAGTCACTTAGATTGCATTTCTTCCCCATTCTGATGCTTGGTCCAAACAGCAACTGAACCTCTTGACCATGTCTGCATGCTTTTATGCATTGAGTTACTGTTATATGATTGGCCGATCAGATATTTGCATTAATGAGCATGTGTATAGGCATACCTAATAATGTGGCCACTGAGTGTGTACCCAAAAGACATATTTTTTAAACTGCCCAACAAAATCACAGAAATAAGCTCCTTAAAAGCCATTTCCAACCAAGATTTTGGTCACCATTCAGAATAGCAATGGTTGTCAATGCTTGAGTGGCTTTTAATTCATATTTAGAGCAAAAAAGATGCAATGCAAATTCAGTAGTAGTTTCTCTGTAGTATATTACCTAAAAAAAACATAAAGTACAACCATTCCATTATGTTTCAAATATTTTATTTATTTTCTATGTTTATTCCTCAAATCTCTTTCCATTTTGCATTTTTTTTTGGGAAGCATGTAAGAATGCCATTGTTCTCCCTCCAGGAGTTTGACACGGCATATTTGGGGCCAGATCCTGTCTCGGCAAGCATGGCCGACAGTACAGTATCACACTGAGAGGAGGTTTCTTGTGAGTTGCGTGTGCAGTGGAAACCTGCACCAGTTCTTCACTATGACTGCCTCATAGGATTGAGAAGCCCATCAGGGCAAGTAGCCACAGACTGGAACGTCAGAGGGAGCAAGCTCAGGAAAGCCTCCCTTGTGTTGTGTGTTCCATAAACCCTCAGCTTGTAGCTGGCCTTTAGCTGCTTGTATTCTCCAATTCATTTCCCCAAGAGTTGTTTAAAATTGCTGTGTTATGTGGCAGAAGTTCAAATGTTGACTTCACATAATTAGGGGAGAGAATTAGCAGGAACTAATTTAGAACTATTTGTGCTGAAGCACTGGATTAAACTATGTCTCTGGAACAATTATTGCCTGCAAGCGAATACATGTTTGGTACAGGGTACTCTGTATTGCAGCGACTTTTGGCAATCAAGTCTGATTAATTTTCAGAGGAACCCAGCAGGTCAGGCAACATCCGTGGAAAGGAATAAAGAGTCGACGTTCCTCCAGCATTTGTGTGCGTTACTCTGGATTTCCAGCATCTGCAGAATCTCGAAGAAGAGAAAATCAGCAGATGCGGGAAATCTGAGCGACACACACAAAGTGCTGGAGGAGCTCAGCAGGCCAGACAACATCAATGGACAAGGGTGCAGTCGAAGGGTTTTGGCCTGAAACGTTGATTCTACTTTTTTCCATAGATGCTGCCTGGCCTGCTGAGTTGCTCCAGCATTTTGTGTGTGCTGCTCTGCCTTTCTTTCTTTTACGCTGAGTCCTTTTGCCATGCTCTCAGAGTAATCTGCTGTTAGAAAAGAGCAAATGATTTCCTGGTCAAAGTTTTTCCCTATTGGAATGTTCTCATTTAGCCTCTGGTTAAATTAAAGTAATCAAAGATCACACTAAAATGATAAAATGGCTTTCAGAATCATATTTATGTTTTTCAGTTGTGGTTATTGGTGGTCAGTCATCTAAGTCCCAGGGCGTTAGTGCATGTCTGTGCCCTGGGCCCATCTGACTTTGGCTGCCCCTTCAATGACTTCCTTCCACCAATGTTATTGCATGGATGTTTCCGGATGGTTGCACAGTATTCAGTCTCATTTGTAGTACCATCTGAAAGTGAGCCTCCCAATGCCTTCATGCAGCAGACCTAGATGACTTTCAGAAATGGCCAGCTGAGTTTGTGCCACAAGACGGTCAGTCAATGATTATGGCCAAGCTGGTGCTTCATCACTAACCCTTCCCATTCAATATGATCGCCAAGTCACCTAGCATTATCATCTTGGAGTCCCCATTGACTAGAGGGACAAGTGGACCAGCTGAATAAAAGCTGTGGTTTGAAGAGTGGGAGAAGAGCTGGGTAACTTGTGGTGTCCCATCTTCCGATATCCCAAAGCCTTTCCAGCATCCACAAGACACAAGGCAAGAGGATGGTTAAATTGCATGGGTGAGTGTATCTCTGGTGACATTCAAAGATCGGTACAAAATGTCTCATGAAAGCACAGCATGACTGGCAGTCCATTCATTGCTGTATTCCCAAGAACAGTCATTTTGTTCTGCTCTACACATGTCTACTGGAAACGAGATGAAACAATCTAGAGTTACTGTGCTACAGGAGCTGCAAAATGCTCTGCTGTTACTCACCTGGGCTACCCTGACACTGCAACCTCCATCCATCACTGTGAGGGTAAGCTGTCAGGAGCAGGGAACTCCAAAATCTGCCAGTTGCATGGAAATAGATTGCCAGTCCTTCATTGCAACTGGATCCATATCCTGGAATTTCCTGCCGACAGAACCATGGGAATCCCTCCACCAGAGGGACTGTAGCATTTCAGGAAGGCCGCTCGCTGTCATCTCTCTCAAGGGCAATTAAGGCCGGGCAATAAATGCTGGTCTTGCTGGTGATGCTGACATCTGGAAAATGAATAAGTAATAAAAATGCTGTTCTTGTGCAGAGCAAGGGATATCCTTTAAAAGGAACTATTGATTGTAAAAACTTGATGCTTCTGCCGAGTATCCAATGTTTATTGGTGCTCTAAAAGGGAGCATTTTCTGTGATCCCCACCTTGGTTTTCTGTCAGCATAGCTATGGTTGATACCCATACTTTTCCTGTCTGCTAGTGAATTGAGTAAACACTTAATCTTACAGTAAATTATTAACAATTACTTGAGTAAATGTATATTGAAAATCAATTTAATTAAATAATTATTGATCTAACAAAAGAACCTGGTGAATGGCACTGTGCAGGGACTTTCAGAACTGGGAATGTTTATCCATTAAGCTAATGTAAAAGATGATTTGTAAACTGCTTACAGCTTAACCACCAAATCTAAGTGGACACTGGTATTTAGAGTGACATTCCTGTGCAGTACCAAAGTGCGCTGCACTGTCTGGGCTGCCTTTATTTTTTTTTGAAGATTTGTTATATCAGTGCCTTAGGTAGAGAGATCTCATTTGCTGAATTTGAAGAACAATGTAGTTGCCCCTGGTGTGTTGGACCATGTTTATTCCTCGGTCAACATTACTAATGAGAAATTGTTTGTTGTTCCTTTTTCATGCCATGTGGCACATCAGTTGGTATTCTTGTCATTTCGGTAGCATTTGACCATTTTTTTATGAGCCTGAAACGTCTCGGCCTGAAACGTTGACTGCACCTCTTCCTAGAGATGCTGCCTGGCCTGCTGCGTTCACCAGCAACTTTTATGTGTGTTGCTTGAATTTCCAGCATCTGCAGAATTCCTGTTGTTTGTGTTAATCGGTGGTCGGTTTCCTGTTTTACTGCAATTATTCTTTAAAATGCTTTCTGGGCTGTAAAGATCTTAGTCATATGGTGCATGCAAGGTGCAATTTAACCACAATCCTGTCCTCTTTTATCTTTAAATGCATGTATTTTAAAAATTTTCTTGACTGATAATTCTGAAGTGTAAATATTTGAATTAATCTCAACATGGATACAGATACGCTTCCTATCCCTTATGAATTATGTCTATCCTTTCATCTCTGTCTATATATTCACCTTCCCATCACCATAAACCCCTCTCACTCCCTGCTCTCCCATTCTCTTGGCTCTTTGCACACACAATTCTTCCACATAATGTTGTTTTGATACGTCACATTTTGTGGGGTTTGAGGGCTGCCTGTCATTTGTGCAGGGAAACCTAATGCATCAGTAGTCAGTGGAAGTCTAAGACTAACTTCAATAGCAAAATACAGTAGTTGTTGCAAATCTGACTTTTTTTAAAAAAGGGATGATCTGGAACGCCTCAACAAGCCAGCTAGCATCTGTGAAGAGAGAAAGAATTCATATACCTTCATCTGATTAGGGGTAAGTTAGATTTAAGTTGTGGAAGCGGGAAGGAGTGGTGGAGAGAACAGGGAAGGTCTGTGATAGCTGGAAACCAGAAGGGATTGGATGTAACAGCAGTGATGGTCCTGACTGAAAGAGGATGGTAAAGGCTGACAGCTAATGGAAGTTGTTTCTGCACAGACAAACAAAATTTGTATTTACCACAGGAGGACTGAGGAAAGATTCTAAATAGAGAAAATGTGAAATAGGAGGCAGAGTTGGGAATTTACATGAAATCGTTGAATTCAATGTTGAGCTTGGAAGGCTGCCATTTGTCAAGCTGGTGGGTGACTTACTGATCCTCAGGTTTATGTGGAGCTTGATCTGAATGACGTAGGAGACCAAAAATAGAGAATTCAGAGCAAGGGGGAATTGGAAAATTAAAGTGATTGTAACTGGAGTTATTTTTTTCAGTCTTTATGGAGGTCTTGACCCAAAATATTGACTCTCCCTTGGCCTCCAGATATGTCTGCAACCCACTGAGTTTTTATTGCATGAGGATCCTTGCATCTGCTGTCCCTCGTGTCTCTGTTCAGCAAAGCTGACACTCAGTCAGTGTTGGGTGTCAAAGAGGTCGAGGAGACCACATTGTGAGCACTGACTGCAGTGCACCAACTGGGAGGAAATGTGAATGAATGGCTGCCTCACTTGAGAAGACTGCTAGGGGCACTGGAGGGTGGGAACGGGGGTGGGGGGAATGGAAAAGCAAGGCCAAGTGTTGCATCCACTGTGGCTGCATAGAAAGTTGTCTTTGGAAAGGGGGATGATCAAAAGTCAGTTTATTCAAGGAGTAATTTGTTGGGTTTGCTGAGGCTTGATGCCAAAAATGCCTTCTCTGATGTTTACCCTGGGCTTTTTGTCAATGGTGTGAAACCTTTGTGGTGGAAAGCTCTTTTATAGTCCTAAGTACCATTGCTATCTTTAGGTTTCCTGCTTTTCACACCTTTTATTTAGACCTTAGGCCCTCAAGTGCAATGTTTGGTGCATAGATTCATCCACTTTAGCCACCTTTACATAGCTCTAGTGCTAAGTCAGGAAAGGTCTGAAGTGAGCACTTGAACTGCAGTGAAGTGTCAGCGTTTTTGGTGACGTTACGTAGCTTTGCATCGGCTGACCTCACTAATGCTAAAATGGCTTAGCTAAGTATTATGCAGAGACTGAAGGAAGCACAGAAAATGTTATAAATAGTCAACAGGTCGGGCAGCATCTGTGGAGAAACAAAATGAATGATTCAGGTCTCTGTTATGTTTTGTAACTCCAAAACATAAAACTAAGCAAAAGAAAATCATAGAGCTGGGAGATGTGTGTTTACTTTGTTCCTACTTTTGGAATAATGACGTCTGCCATTCATGTACTTTTACATATAACCTATAATGATTTTGTAAACAACAAAGAATGCTTAATCAAACAATATATTTACAATATTACTCAAATATTACTGAAATATTAGATACACAAGAGAGACTTCTGATGAAATATGAGCCTGAATTATTATCTCAATTTTCCTCTCCATAGCTGCTCTCTGGTTTATTGAATATTTTCACATTTTCTGTTTTTATTTCAGATTTCCAACATTTGAATTTTTTTTATATTACACTTGGATCTTTAGCAATGTCTAAATTTGCATAACCTGATTCTTAAATCATAAGTCACTGGAACAGGACAGATCCAAGACAGGAATGGAGTGGCATGGTACCGCAGTGGTTAGCAGAACGTTGTTGCAGCACTAGCTACCCCAGTTCAACTCCACTGCTGCCTGTATGGAGTTTGTATGTTCTTTTGCCCGGAGATATTCTGTTTGGAGAATATTCAGGCGCTGATATGCCCGTGTACTCTGATGAATCTTGTTGGTACATATTAACCAGTCGTGGCGGGTGGGTAAGATTAATGGAGGATAATATGCTTTGTTCAGCATTGTGCCTCAGTGTTGTAAAATTTCACATGGCTCTGGTACATCCCCAGTTGATGAGGCCAGAGATTTTTTTAACCATTGTTTCTAAATGTTGTAATTCCTGGATCCAGATATAATATCCTGCATTTCAGGGCGGAAGGCTTCATCACTGTGCAACTGGCAGGAGTTGTAGTTCTCTTGTTACTCCATGGACCGAATTCAAATTCAATCATACCCAAGTTTGCTAACAGCTTGAACGCTTCATTCATTAAAACAACCTGGCTGTGTGCTGATTGTGATCAGTTTAGGAGCAATGTCGTGACTTTATAAATATTTGAACCTTTATGCTCAGGTGGGATAACAGTTTTATTATCTTTTTAAATTCATGATTATTTTTCTCCTTGGAGTTAACAAACATTGTGCTTAAGGAAGCCGGCAGTAGATAACCATGTCCACCTGGCTGTCTGAAGCTGTGGGGTGCCAATACCTGCATTTTGAATGAGCCATCAAATTTAATTTTGTGTCCAAGTTTTTCCTCCTATGTGGCCTTTAAGAAATTGCAATGGAACTTGCTTCAATGAGATGATGAATTATAGACCTTACTTTCTCTGTGGAAGCTTCTCCTCATTTCTCCTTGAGTTCTTTGTCATTTGTTTCAAATCTTTGACAGGCTACTGACTAACTGAACAGAAACAATTCCTTCCTACTTTCTTGTCCAGGACCCCCATAACACTCCCTTTTATCCTGTTTTTCTCCAAGGAGGTTAATTTCAGATTCTCCTGTCTCATCACTTCACCCAAGTCCTTGTTATCATCCTGGTGCGCCATCTTACTTTGGCAAAGCCCTGATATCATTCCTAAAGTACGATGTCTAGAATTGTACACCTTGCACTATCGGGGGTCAGGCAGAGGGTTGTCGAACTCATTACGTCTCCTATGAGTTTAAAAAATGACAAGGATCTTATTAACTTCATAACGAGCTATCAGCTTCTCCTGCTACTGTCAAAGATTTGTGATAGTGCAACCCTTGGTCTCCCTACTGTTGAACTTCATCAAAACATTAGGAGGGTAATATAAGACCAACTTTTCTAACTGAAAATGCTGACTGGAAAATTAACTACAGCACAAGTAGTCTGCTAGTTGATCTTTTACCCTGACCTTGTTACAGTCTAACCTCACACCTTGACTTTCCTCTGGATGGGGTCACCCATTTGATTAAGCTGATTGTCAGATGAAGTGCAACGTTGCACTTATTAAATCTCGACTGAGTAGGGAAGCCCTTATGGAAAATTCTGACCGTGCCCTTGCTAGTCTCCTGCAGTGTGCTTCAGCCAACTAGTCGTAGCCAGCATTGACATCACGGTCTGCAAATGGTTGGGAGTTTTGTAGTTGCAGGAAGAAGCAAAATGGCTTACCGAGAAGGACAGACACATTGCAAAAACAACATTGCTGTTATCTGCTTTTATGCTCTGCACTCTGTTATCCGTTTTGTTTCAGCATCTCCAGTGAGAGTGTGGGTGATCTAGTTCTGCTTTGGATATGTTCACATTAAGAAACAGGGAACTGGAGGAAGAAAGTACAAGAAAATATGTTTAGTAAAATGTCACCAGGCCAGGTGAATGATCAGCGTGGAATGCTGAAGAATAACAATCCAGGTTTGGGACACCACACTGGCGTCCAGTAGGAATGTGGGTGTTCTTGTTACTGTGAGCAGAGGGTGTGGGTGTGAGAAAAAGAACGAGGCACCTTGTGAAACTGATCAATGGGCAAATCTGAGTTTATTTAACTTTTAAATTGTGGCCGCAGAGTTATACACTCTTTGCCAGCTGCAGTGTAGAGTCCCAACAGCATAGCTCCCAAGAGAAGGATTACTTGGAATAAGCAGATTGCCGTCTGATTTTCTTGGCTGCAGTGCTAGAAGCATCACACCAGGCTGCTGCCCACCAGCCCGATCAGATCATTGGCTGAGATGAAAGTCTAAGTCAGTGCATGATGGTGGAGAGACAGCACAGTGAATCTGAATGATTAAGTATCAGTGCAGACTACTTTCCATGGCCAGGCAGGCAAGTAATGTTGTCATTCCCCCCACGCCCCCCACGCCCCCCACACCCCCAAACCCCACCTAGAGTGCTCCTTAGATTTATAAGGTTGAAGAATCTCGTATCACTTTAGAGTATAATTACTGCCAATATTGTGCTTGGGAATGATTGTCTTTAAGACATAAGAGCAGAATCAGACCATTCAGCCCATCGAGTCTGCTCTGCCAAGTTGTCCCAAGAGCCATGATTGCATTCTGTGATGAATATCTCTTCTGATTGCAGTTTTTTTGTACTGCTAATTGACAGAAGTGTCCAGGTGAAAGGTCACCAGCTGAAGCATTGACTGTCCACTGTCCTCCACAGAAGCTGCCAGATTCACTGAGTTTTAAAAAATTATTTATTTAGAGATACAGCGCAGAATATGGCCCTCTGGCCCTTTGAGAGGTACCTCCTAGCAACCCCCGACAACCCCAATTTCACCCAATCACAGGACAGTTTACAATGGCCTATTAATCTAGCCGGCAGCTCTTTGGGCTGTGGGAGGGAAACTCGTGCATTCTGCAGGGAGGACATACAAATCTCCTTACAGAGGGTGTTGGGATTGAACCCTGAACTTCAACACCCCGGTCTGTAAAAGCACCGTTCTAACGGCTAAGCTGCCGTGGTGCAGATCCCAGCATCTGCTGTCTCTTGTGTGTGTTGGATGCTTGAGCTGAGAGTGAGGCAGCAATGGCTGTGGGACCTTTCATTTCCCATAAAAACTAGGACATTTAGAAAGAGAACTAGAAGAAGCCAAGGAGAAGGAAACAGAATCAATCAATGCAGAGAACAAAATGGAGAAGCAGCAGGGAGCGAGATAGGATGAATATGGTCAAATTAAATTCAGAAAAGGAAAAAGAGAAGGAGAAGAAACTTGATTGAAAGAGAGAAAAAATATCCAATTTCTTTCTACTACTGTATAACAACGTAAAGTGACTCAAATGGTTGTGACATGGTACAGGCAATATTTCCTGCCAAACACAAGTTCTTAGGAGAGGAATGTTAAAAGAAAGACATATACTGTACTTTGTACAAAATAACGAACTACTGCAAGCCTGCTAAAGTTTCTGGAATAATTTACAGATTTTCTCTTTTCAGTGAATTTCCACCACCATGGGCATATTCTGGAAGACATTGCCGATTGTCGTCTGCTTCTTCCTGGAAATCTTCAAAGGTAACTCAGCATGCTGCAGGCAAAACTTTCATAAATGCCCCCTTACAATACACCTGAAAATATTAAACTGGTAGAAATAATCTTCATATGGAGGGGGTTTGTTATTTGTTGATTAGGTCGCAGTAAAAATCTCCAAGGACGGTGAGCTTGAGAACCACTATGCTGTAGGTTTTCATGGGTGTCACAGACCTGGGCAGGCACGACAGGTTTAAGCCAGCACCACGAGTCACCACCCACAATGTCCAGCTATTGATATCCTCAGGGAAATTTTCTCATCTGAGAGCTCTTGGGTGTGGTCAGAGAGTGAGGGAAGGGGAAGACAATGTCTGAATAAAACCTGTCCTTGCTACCTTCCTTTTCCCAAGAAGTTATTCCATGACTTGCCACACGAGGTAGCCTAGGTTTCCATGTGGCATCTGTCACTTAGATACTTTTAAAGAGAAAATCCTTCCCGCTATTTAATGGCTGTGTCTAGCTTTGTAAACTAACTGTGGAAAATACCCTGGGTGTAGATAACAATGCACATGTAAGTGCAAGGGTCCAAGGAGGGATTGCATTGAGTTCTGAGGATATCAGAAGGATCTTCATCCAGGCAGCCGTTTATGCTTTCAATCACTGTAGGTGTTAACCTTAACTTGACATGTGCTCCTTATTAGTGTATGTAACCATACGTTATGAATGGGGATATATTGGCTCAGAATGCATATTGGGTAATAGTTGGCATGTTTATCATAATTCTTTCTCCATTAGATATGACATGTTGTACTGAGGACACCTATTTTGAAGATAATCTATGCGTCTCTGAAGCCTGTTTTGTTTCAGTATTTCTTTTTTATTATTCATTTCACATCCATGAAATTAGTTATTCTTAAATTCCAAATTAAATGATGCTACTCTTTGTGAAATGCTGCCACAACGTTTTGATGACGGGGTGAAAATGTATTCATCTGAAGCCGTGGTGATCTACCAGTTTCGGTCAAGGCACCCAAGTAGGAGCCAAGTGAAGCACGTGTTCACGCTGGTGCTGAATTTATGAAAGACTGTCCGGACCGATCTCGCAGTGATACACTAATGGAGTGTTGGAGAACTGGAACCACAACGTTTGTGCATCCATTTAGGTGGGGATAGCTAGTAACAGAAGCAGGAAATGGAATTAAATGAGAGGTACAAAACACTTAGCAGTCTTCAAAGGTGGTGTAAAGGTTAACAGACAGATAATCACTTTTATAGTTACATTTCTCAGAAGGCCCAATACCAGAGGATGAAATAAAAGATGCATTTGTGAGGTATTGCCAGTAATTCTACCTTGCTTGAAGGTTCAAGTGTTCACTTTGCATTTCACAGTGGTATTTGGAGTAGTCAACCATTGCAGAGGTTAATTGACCAAGGAAAGGATACCTTTTATTTTGTGAATAATGATTGCTACTTTTTTTGTCTGCATTTAGGGCCTCAGCTGGCTCAGTGCCAACAGATACCTGATGTTTACCCCAACCAAGATGAAATAAAAGTTTCTGTCCATTCAACATTCAACCTGAAGTGTTCGGGCAAGAATGAAGTGGCTTGGGAGTTGCCTTTTAAAGACGCTGCACAGAATGTCATTAAAAAAAATGAAAGCAACAATAGTGGGAGTTTTGTACAAACACTCGAGGTCCAAAAAGCAACAGGAATCCACACTGGGATGTACATCTGCTACTACCCAGCACTTTATTCCGATGACGATGAGATTGAAGGCCGCGATATATATGTTTTTGTTCCAGGTGAGTGCATATGAGAGGGGTTAACTGCTAATGGCTTCAGTTTTCTCATGCCAAAAGTGCGCTAGTTTGGGTTTGATTACAGGGACATCACTATTTGATACCTCAGCCTAATAGCTATTCTTAAAATGTGGGCTAACAGCATGTGTTTGGGTCTATCAATACCTCATGACTTCATAGTTACGCATTTTCCAGTGGTACCAATGGTATTAGTTGGGATTGCGCTTTTCCCTCATCAGCCTGGGCATAGCCACTCATTGCGATCAGTTATCTCCCTCAGGGTGAATGTTGAAATTGGCACTAACAAGGACAACGTAACTCAATTTTATATCCTATTTCCAGCCTGAGCTGTCAGGGGAACGACCGCTGTCTGCCCTTTATGTTGCTTATGCTGGTTATCTGACTGCCTTTTGCAGATATGGGTTCAGTTTCCTTCTACGTTTGCCTCAGAAATTTGTGGTAGCTATTTGTTTTGGTGATAATATTTGTTTTTTTCTAGTAAGTTTCTAAGTTTCCCCCCCTGAAAGTGTTGAGTTTCCTGGAATATAGTTTGACGGATGCTGGCTGTGGATTCTGGTAGGCTATCCAATTTTAAGGGGCCAGGGTGAGGAAAGGGCAATGTTGCCATAAGCATACCAAAGAAGAATAACACAATGTCAAAAGGAAAGCTGATGATCCAACACAAATATTATGGCTGAATATTTCCACGTTTTGCAATGTGGGCTGAAGTTCTAAAATATGTCCTTTGGGGTTTGAGGGTGTAATGGTGGGCTCCTGTGATAGGTCATGATTAGAAGCGTTCTCTGCTGCTACTACATCTAACCATGGAGATATGAGCATGTTCCCTCTATTAACTGGATTTGTTGCCCTTGTAATGTTCTACGTATATTATTTTGCACATTAATAACACACAAGAGAGAGCTTTAATCTCCTTTGAACTTTATTATTAAAAATTTATCTGGTCCGTTTTTCCATTCCCCTGCCCCAGCCTCAAATGGCCGCCAAAGCTAATCCTTCATTGCCTACTGTGCAAACAATGACTAATCCCACTGTGCAATCAATGGCTGCAATAACTAGCTGCACCTTTTCATCAGTGGTGACAATGGCTGGGTTCTCTGTGCTCCTTATTGCACTGAGCATCAATTCCTTACCATGCCATCAATCCTCTCAAGCACTGTGCTTAGTCAACCATGCCAGTTCTTTCTGGAGTCCCACCTGATATTGATGTTTCATAGCTGATGTGTGATGCTAATCTGATGATTGGTTACAACAGGCCCATCCCACCCCAGTGAGTGCATGTTATTATCCAGTGACCCCTGAAGAATAAAAAAATTAAGCATTGTTTAAACATGAGAATAGACGACCTGATGTGGCAGTTTCTCTCCACGGTCAGTTTAATGTTCACACCTTTTAAAGGTTTCACATTGTCGATGAATATTGTAGGACAACAATGCAGCAAGTAAAAATTGCGAGCTGCAGCTCAAAAACCGAACAGTAGATTTAAGGGGATTGAGGTGTTCTCACCTACACCAAATTTTCATTTAGAGTTGTACAAACATCTTCTAATTGGATTGTTGCAGTCTTCACAGATAGTTTGTGTAATGGCCGTGACCTCTTCACCTGGAAAGTGATAACAATTTGAATTGGAAACTTTCCAGGATGTTCTAAGCTTGGGTTATGGAGTTGAAATATGAGTGACAAGTTGTGTGAAGTCACTTTTTCCTTTGCAATGAGCAGCACCTCCCCTTAGCAAATTGGCCGAGAGCAGCTGAAAGCCATTCAAACCAAGAAAAATAAGTTGGTGTTTATGATTTTGTAGTTGCTATGTAGTCAGCAGTCAGCTTTCTGAAATTATAGCTCTAACTAAAGCCACTGGGGTGTATCCTTGTTCTGGTGCAACATGGGAAAGCATTTTATAATCCAAAGTTCATGTTGGAGTTGAATAAAGTTTGACTTCAGCAAAAGCCATTAACTGAAAGTAAAGCATGGCATTAAAGTTGTAATTGAAAAAAATAACATCCAAAATCTAATCTATGAGGCTATGACGCATAACTCAACTGCAGAGAATAGAAATAGTTAATGTGAAATAGCAGTAGACTTCAGTGTCAAAAGTTCCAAATAAAGGTGTGGTAATTGCAGATTTTTTTGATATCCTGGAAAATATGTCCCAAGTGTACTTACCACATGTTTCAGAATTGTCAGTTTTCAGATGTTATTGAGGTGGAGTTATTGTTAAATACTTTGACCTATTTACAGATCCAGACCATCTCTTTGTTCCACAATTGAACTTTGAAAATATAGTAATAGTAGCAGAGGGTGAAGTTGCTGTGATTCCATGTCGAGTGTCCGATCCAAATCTGCAAGTCACCTTGACGAATCTTGATACCGTGAACACAATCTCTGCTACCTATGATAATAAAGAAGGATTCAGAGGGCTGTTCAAGGAGGGGACGTATATCTGTGTCACAACAGTCAATGGTGTGAAACACGAATCAGAAGAGTACATTGT
Organism: Mobula birostris; assembly: GCF_030028105.1. NCBI lineage: Eukaryota > Metazoa > Chordata > Chondrichthyes > Myliobatiformes > Myliobatidae > Mobula > Mobula birostris. The sequence goes on along the minus strand of NC_092372.1, from coordinate 60,056,361 downwards.
TAATACATTTAAAGGTAAGGTAATGCTTGATGTTGTGGTTCACCAGATCAATGCTCCTTGTTATTTAAAGAACGCAAACACGAGGAGATCTGCAGATGCTGGCACTTCAAGCAACACACATAAAAATTGCCGGTGAACGCAGCAGGCCAGGCAGCATCTATAGGAAGAGGTACAGTCGACGTTTCAGGTTGAGACCCGAAACGTTGACTATACCTCTTCTTTTAGATGCTGCCTGGCCTGCTGCGTTCACCAGCAATTTTTATGTGTGTTGCTTGTTACTTAAAGAATCCTGCTTTCTGAATAGTAACTTTCAAACCTGATTATAATGTATAATAATATCTACAAAATATTACATAAAAACAATGAGAAGATAAAATGTTTCTCTAGTGACTAAATTTTAAGGCATTAAGGTAATTAATATGTTAATTTTTGTTATGATCTTTGAATGATTAAAGCAGGTTAAATTAGACTCTTTGCAGTGATTTAGCACATGATATTAAATGGTATATGTATAACTTTATCAGAATAATTGGATAATGACCAACTAGCATAGATCATGAAAAGCATATTATTGTTGTAAAATGTAACCTAATTGAGGATGCACCAGGGTATTAAATGATGTTTAATATTTTACATTTAATTTCAGTGTAATATTTTTATGCTGCATTAGATCTGGTGTAACAATCATTTCGTTCTCCTTTACATTTGTGTACTGAAGAATGGCAATAAACAATATTGAATTTTGAAAATATTTTATACTCTTTCTGATAATACTTAAGATGAAGATGTCTTTTTCTATCTATACCAAATTCATAGATTCTGCAGTTTTGATCATCTTTATAAGAAATAACAACCATGATCCTTTTATAAATAAAAAACCATGAAAATGTTTTTAAACCTGTTCCCGCTGAAATGGGCTCTAACTATATTTTCTTGCATTTATTTTTTAGTGGCAAAGGATTTGAAAGTTGAAATAGAAGCTTTAAAAAACATAGTTAAAGTGGGAGAAAGCATTCTTGTTACTTGTAAAGTAGTGGATAATGAAGTGGTGACCATCAACTGGAATTACCCAGGAAAAAACGTATGTAAAGCTATCTCCTTGCCTGCCCATCACCTCCCTCTAGCGCTCGTCCCCCCTTTTCTTTTATCCATTGCTTTCCGTCTCTTTCACCAATCAACTTCCCAGATTCTTTCTTCGCCTTTCCCTCTCCAGGTTTCACCTATCACCTTGTGTTTCTCTTTCCCCTCACCCCACCTTTTAAATCTATTCCTCAGCTTTTTTTCTCCAGTCCTGCTGAAGGGATTCAGCCCGAAATGTGAACTGTACTTTTCCCTATAGATGCTGCCTGGCCTGCTGAGTTCCTCCAACATTTTGTGTGTTTTGCTCGGATTTCCAGCGTCTGCAGATTTTCTTTTTGTTTGTGTATGTAAAGCTGATTGCTTTTTATCTTCCCTTTCCCCGTGACACAATACTGACAAGTTTTTATTTTTGGCAAAACAGTCTTTATCTGTTAAGATATAATGAAGGTGTAATATTTTTGCTGATGCAATAAATATTTTGGCAAAGCTAAAGGTATGGTTAATCAGAATTCCATTTGAGTCTATTACGCAATACAATCCCCTTGCGCATTATTTTCTGCATGCATATAGTCAAATTGTGTTCACTGCCTGCGCCCTTTATTTAAACATTGATAAATTGGTTTATTATTGTAACAGATACTGAGGTACAATGAAAATGCGTACGTACAGCATGCCATCCATACAGATTTCATTACATCAGTGCAAGGCAAAAGCAATATAGTGCAACAGTTACAGAAAGAGAAGTGCAGACAGGCAGTAAAGTGCAAGGTCATAATGAGTTAGGTTGTGAGGTCAGGAGTCCATCTTATTGTACAAGGGCACTGTTCAATAGTCTTATAATAGTGTAGTACAAGCTCTCCTTGAGCTGGTGGTACAGTGATTTAGCACATGATATTAAAAGGTATATGTATAACTTTATCAGAATAATTGGATAATGGTCAACCAGTACAGGCCAGTAAAGGCATGTCTTGCCATATTATTGTTGTATAATGTGATCCAATTGGAGATGCACCAGGCTTTTTAAATCTTCTGCCTGGTGAGTTGAGCTAGAAGGGAGAACGTACAGGTGGAAGCATCTTTGATGAATGTTGGTCACTGTATCGTAAAGAGTGTAGACAAAGTCTGTGGAGGGGAGGCTGGTTTCCTGGATGTGCTGAGAGTGTCCACAACTCTCTGCAGTTTCCTGGAGTCTCAAGCAAAGCGGTTGCCATACCAAGTTATAATGCATCCAGAAAGGATGCGCTCTCTGGTACATCTATAAAAATTGGCAAGCGTCAAAAGGGATATGCCAAATCTGTTTAGCCTCCTAAAGAGGTACAGGCACTGGTGCATCTTCCTGGGCATGGCATCAACGTGAATGGACCAGGATTAGCTACAGTACTGGTGATTTTGACTCCTCACTACTTGAATCCCTCCGCCCTCCTGACCTTATCACCATTGATGTAAACAGGAGCGTGTGCGTCATCAGGAAGAGACTGGAGTGATTATTTTTGTGCATTTATAGAATTGTAGAACATGTATGGAAATAATTTTACTGCTTCTGTCTGTGTCGGCCCTCTAAAAGAGCTTTCCAGTTAGTCCCACTCTCTAGTCCTTAGTCTTGTACTTTTTATCCTTTTCATCTCAATTTTCTCTTCGAAGTTCGCAAAAGGTATTGCATAAGTTGATGGCTTTCCTACTAAATTATTAAAAACTATTAAAATTTAATGAACATTTTTCCAGATAAAAGAACTGTAAGTTTGAGTGGGCATCAAAGAACAATGTGCAAAAGACAATACTAAAACAGTTATGATCAGAACATATAGATATTTAGAAAATTGTGAAACAATGAACTTTCTGACCTTTAACATTCATTTTAATTATGTTTGTGTATGTTTCAGCTCTGATGTGTTTCTGATTTTAAAAAATTTCTGTAACAAAATTGAAAGCTAAATTGAAGTATTGACTCCAGATATTAAATTCAGCTGATGGAAGTGAAAAGCAATGCCATGGAAAAGTGATAGCCTTTTGATTTTGGCGTACTAATCTGCGCGCCAAAAACACTCGGAAAACACTCCAAAAATTGTTGTCGCATTGCACACTAAGTGGTATGGATTTCAGTCATAGGCAAAGGGCCTGCACTTGACTTTGGTAGTTGGTTTATTATTGGTTGATATATAACTTCTATTGAATTGCAGAAACTTACAGTGCAGAAAGGAGGCTATTTGGGCCATCATGTCTTTGCAGGCCAAGAAAGGATCTATTCAGGTTATTTTCCCTTCCTATCTCTTGTCCACAGGACTGTGGATTTCTGCTTCTCTAGTGTTTATTCATTGTAAGTGTGATGATGTTTATGAGAGTTTCTGACTGCACTACGCTTTGCAAAAAAAACCTTCAACTTATTTTAATTCTTTTGCCAATTAACTTAAATTTATTGACTCAATTTATTAACTTAAGGACATAAATCTTTCTTGTTCTCTCTGCCTGGGCTTCTGCTGATTTTTCACTCAATTAAACCTTTCCTCAATATTTGCAGTGTAAATGCCGTCAGCCTGGTCAATGTAGGGGAATATATCAGGAGGGTGCTTGAATATGCCATGCAGTTTTTGATGGAAAGGACAGTAACTTAAACTTGTTCAATCATTCCTTGGAATACATTATTATTTTACAATGTGGACTGAGAACATATTCCTCCTGTGTTTACTCTGCATTTAAAGAGCTAGTTCTCTCAAAATGAATTTTATTGACTGTTTTTCATAAAGGTTTTATTTTGAAGTAGTCCCATTTTTTGACTGAAGGTGTTCATACACTACTTGTAACTGATTGTTGAAATGCAAACAAAACTTGTTTGAGTTATATGTTATATAACACAACACAGATCCTTCAGCTCACCATCTACAAGCCAACTATTTGGCCCATCTCCTGTGATTCCATTTTCCCACCACTTTAGGTCTTTATTCATCTATGCTGCTTCTGTTCAAGTACCTGTCTAAATGTCACTTAAACATGGTGATTGTATTTGATTCCACTGACTCCTCCTTCAATGCTCTCAATGTGAAAAAAGAAACTTCCCTGCAAATGACATTTAAAATTCCTACTCAGCTTAAACCCATACTCTTTTGTGTCTGGACAGCAATAAAATAGTATTATTTAACCTAAAACAGCTTACCAATCGCAAGTGAGATATGATTTGGGGAAAAGTAATTTTACATGTCCCTCCTCTTCAGACTTTAACAGCAAGCAGAATAAGAGCAGGAATATCATTGGACATCCAAGTCACTCCACAGCAACACATTTCCCAGGTCTTCCAGGTATTTTAGGCTAATATTTCTACTGAGCACAAATACTTTCACCACAAGGAATGCATTGATTCAAGGAATGGACAGCAAACCATTGATGACTGTCGAGGGGTGAAGGGACATATGTATTGCTTGCATCCGAAAAACTTTATTTTTGAAAGAAGTTATACTTTCGAACAAACTAATTTGATGGGAAGGGAATTAGAGTGATAGGGCAGAGGATGGAGCAGCTGCTGTACAAGCAGATGTAGTGTGCATTGAGACTATGAGGATGGATAGTTGGATGATAGGACAAAGTTGCAAGCTTATTGTCTTGGAAGGAAAACCTCAGCTGAGTAATCCACAAAGGGATCACTTGGAAACATGTCTGTGTGTACCTCAACTACAAACTATAATCCTTATCACAGCAATATTAATGTTTGCTTCTTGAGAGCTGCATAAAAATATTTGAATTTGCTAACTTGTGTTTCAAAGAAAAGTTCAGTTTTGTTGATATACTACCTACTAATTCTCTAGGTCAGTGTATAGGAGAGATCATAAATATTCATATAGATTGCTTGATTTACTTTAGAAGGGAAAGGAAGATCTCAAAGAAGTAAAACAACCTTCCATAATAATTACAAAGACCCTTGAAATTGAGAAAGCCACATTGGAAGATACTGGAATCTATGAATGTTCTGTGTCACATGCAACTCAAGCAACCTATAGAAAAAAGCACGTTTACATCGAAGTTAGAGGTATGTGTGAATTAAAGTATTTGTCTATCTTACTTTTAATTTTTATTCTAGTTCATGTACATAGACTTACAGATACAAAGCATAGATAATATCTACAATGATACCATCTACAGAAGAAGCTTCAATGTATGATCACCATGTTATTCAATGTTCTAAAAGATGATGGATTCAGGTTTAAGTTATACTAAATTTAAGTCTGAATTCAGATGCTGCTCCAATCATCTACACCATTTCGGGTTGGAACTGAGACCAATACCATTTTGGGCTAGTGATCACTGAAATTATGTGAGTCATGTCAGTGAACCCAGCCATTTCTTCTCTGTTTGTTCATTGCAGTTGCTATATAGTGAATGAAAATATTGCAACTATGTAATTTTTTTAATTTTGTGGCACATTAAATTTAAAAACTTCATGAGGCAGCCATTGGAGTAAGAGGAAATGGACTGTTTTGGGAAAGTGGAAAGAATCAAAATTAGAATTGGTTAGTATTCCATTATATTATTGTTAGATTGCTTGAATGGTTGCCTTTATAAATAAATCTCTCTAACAGAAAAGTCTAGTGTGCCTAAGCTGTGATTTTTAAATGGTGAAGAAATAAGTGCAATGAAATGTGAAATTGAGAAACAGGAAAAGATCAGGTTGCTCCATGGTGAAAGTGGTAACTCCAATGATAGATTGCCTAAAGGCACAGTTTTCTGGGAAAGGCTGTATAATTTTTTCTCATGAAGCTGCGGAATTTTTATCGATGTTTTTGACAAACATGTTCCAGAATATGTATCATTTTTCCATGAATGTCAGTGCACTTTGCTATGCCATGGGGAGACTGTCAAAAGCGTGGAGACCTGAACACAAAATGCAGATCGGTACTTCAGTACGGAATGGTGGTCTGCCACTTGGTCTTCTAGATGGATTATTAAACTGATACTAAGATTGCCCTTTTGGATGGGTATCCCTTGATTCAGTTTTACTATGTCCTTCTCTCCAGTGTGATAGCTAAAACGACATCACTAAAACAAATTATTCTCACATGATCAGCTTTGAGATTTTGGTGGGCAAATAGCTGCTGTTATTTCTATATTAAAATATTAATCACTCTCAGGTGTATTTAATTGGTTGTAAAGTGCAATCGGGTATCTTGTGTTTGTGAAGGTTACTGTGCAAATAATAATAGCAAGTCAGTATTTTGTGAGCTCAAGTGTTGTGATTGATGGAAGAACCAAAACAGTGTGAGTCAGTAGTCTTTGCATTGATGGGTATATGAGTTTATGAAGAAGGAAAAAGTATATTTATTTCTTAATGAATGTCTGATGAAAATTCTGATTTTAGTGACTTTCAACAACAGTACACATGATTTTCAGTCCAAAGCTAAGATGATTGCATCGAGAAGAACAATTACTGGCTGATACAACCTACTTTCCTTTCTTTTCATTGTTCCTTAGAGAATGGATTTATACATTTGGATCCCAGATTTGGAACAGAAGAATTTGCAGATCTACATGAAGTCAAGCAGTTTGTGGTCAACATTGAGGCCTATCCAGCACCCACTGTTCAGTGGCTGAAGAACAATGTTACCCTGCATGAGGATAACAATGAAGTGATCATTAACACAGTAAATATCCAGAAAATCAGGTAAAAATGGACACGGCTGTACCACTTTAATGTACAATCAATAGAATTTGACACACCTGCTAGAAAAAATGATAATCAAATGTACTTGTAAAATCCCTCAATGGTGCAATTAATTGTCAATAAACTACTATGTCTACCCATTTGCTGCAAGGCCGTCTGTATTAGCATGTATGGAAATAAAATACCGCCTGGACATATAGCCTCTTAGAACATAGAAAGTTAGGAATTGGATATTGTCTTTGAGGCCACTCTGCCATTCAAAAAGATCATGGCTCACCTATCTCAGCACCACTTTCCCGCCCTAACCCAACATCACATTATTCTTTTAGTGTCCAGAATTCATTTCGAGTAAACTCAATGTCTGACCCTCCACAGGACTCAGGTGTAGAGAATGCCGAATGTTCACTCCCTTTCCTGCACAAAGTCATTTCTCCTCATCTCTGAACAGAGGCATTCAACAAAGTAGTCACCCCAGTCTGCACTTTTGTAGGGGCCAATGTAGAGGAGACCAGATGATGAGCACCAATTGAATTGCTGGTTCATCTTGAGGGAATGTTTGGGTCCCTGGATGCTGGGAAAGGAACTAGTCAAAGGGCAGAATTCTGCCTCCTGCCTTAGCATGGGAAGCTGCAATAAGAAGGGAAGAGGGTGCTAGTGGAGATGAAACGGTGAACCATGGACTTGCGGAGAGATTCATAAATTGTTGGTCTTCTCAGACGTCATTGAGATGTTTGATGTTTCTTGTCGAGTTCTCATTGAATACTGATGCTTTATGTCATGTGCCTGCTCTTCTCTTCCCCATTCATTAACTTCCTATTTGATGTTTGTGTTTTGACTTTGTCCAGATATCAAAGTAATCTAACCCTGATTCGTGCAAAGAAACAAGACAGTGGAATGTACAGTATTATTGTTGAAAATGAAGATAATTGTACCATTTTTACCTTCTTCTTGCAGGTGAAAGGTAAATCCACAAGCTCCAGTTTGTACTTTAATGAGCTGATCTTTATGGTGCCAAGTACATTTGCGTTTTGTACTTTAATGAGCTGATCTTTATAGTGCTAGTACATTTACTCTTCCTAGCAATACTTCACTGTACTCAATTTTTGGGCCAGTGATAATTATAAATTTAAAAGATAAAATGCGAATGTGCCAAATAATGAAAATCTTAAATATGTGTTTGATTCTTGAAGCATGCAGCAGGACTGCAAGCATCTCAAAAAACAAGTGGTAGGTATTGTTTCAGTGGTATACAGCCATAGCAATTACCAAGGTCAGGTTTGAGTTAAAATGCAGTCAGGGTCCAATCTGTGCTGAACCTGCTTGGAACTGTGGATTAGGGGAAGAAAGTTAGGGCCAAGGAACTATTTGACCTGCTGAGCTTTATTTGCCTATCTGCTTGACTTCAATTGGGAAGATCAAGTTGGCATCGTCCTTGATAAGTCGCTTGATTTGTCCTGACATTTGATAGCAGTACAATTTGTATTTCTACTCTCCTTAGTTAAACATTGTGTCTTCCATGCTGAAGTAAGCTCTGCACAAAAGTGGATGCTTGTTTTCTTGAACATTAGGTATTGTGGCTTGGTTTTTGTGCAAGAAATCTAAAATTCTATCTTTTTTTTAAAGTGAGCAACACCATTTCACTTTTATAAAACTTGGCAATATTTATTGATGCATGTGCAGAAAATTTTAAATATTTATATACTTCAATTGTTTTTAGGCAATCGAGAACACTTCAGTTTTTTAATGCGTTGTTTTGCACTTCCTGTTCCAGTGCCAGCAAAGATCATCAATCTTGTTGACCTGCACCATGGCTCTGCGAATGGGCAGATTGTTTCATGTTCTGCAGATGGGACACCCAGCCCAGAGGTCGAGTGGCTAATTTGTACAGATCTAAAAAAGTGAGGTCTTAATCATTCTAACATACTGTGTCCTTAAGTCAGCAAACTACTTACTTCGAGTAATAATTTATATTCTATCAATTTAAAGTTCTAGCACTGGACAGACTTCTTTTTGTCTCCAAAAACCCAATATTCTTTTTTGCTGGAAATTCTATTTTATGACCCAATACATTATTGATGGCTAATGAACATAAACCTTAGTAATCTCTGTACCTTCTTTTAGGTGTGCCAATGACTCAATGCTGTGGAATGTCCTCCACAGCAATTCGAGTGATATAAGTATTGAGACTCATCAGACGAAGAAAAACACTGTGGAGAGCAAACTGACATTTCAGAAAGTGGATAATACAATGGCCGTGAAATGTATTGCAAAGAATGAGCTTGCAGTTGTTGCACGTGAAGTCAAACTGGTGGCTCACAGTAAGTCATGGTTTTAATCCACCCCCTTAAACAGGAAGGGGTTCACTGGAAAGAAGCTGATATGTGCCAAAGGAGCTTTCCATAACGTTCAATGAAGTGTGATTCCTTTTGAACTGGAATAATTCCAAATGTTAAAAAAAAACACATATCAGGGTTATGTTTTGCACACTTCTACATGGGTGCTTAACATCAGTTCTGTGATTCATTAAACATTAAAATCTGTAACAATTTTTTTGCACATGAGATGCGTTTAATATCTAGGAGAGTTAACTATGAACTTCAAACTATACTTCATGTCAGGTCTTGTTTTGTCTGATCTCAAGAAGATTCTTACTTTTCATGAGAACAGTCTGTTGGGAACCAAGATAGGTGACAATTGATTAAAATCTACTTTGAGGGCTGTTTGTTATAGTTGATATAACGAATATGTTTTACTTTGTTAATGCACCAACTTTGAGGTGATACATTGTGATCTTTAAAGTAAATTCTGTCTGCTGGTCAAAATGTTAAACTTGTGTTCATCTAAAACTCTGGTGCTGATTTCCCAAATGCTGTTCACACATTGTCCCTGACATTTCTGTTTGTGTGCTTTGATTCTGTGTCTTATAAATCCTTCAAACAATCCTGGGCTCTCTTGTATCATTTCCATAAAAGAAACTCATCAAAATAATTTGAAAAATATCAAAATATTCAAACCTACACTTAAACCAGAACTTAACCAATAATTTAAAGTTATGTTCCATTGACTCACTGTCTAATAAATACTTTTCCAAGAACAAGGGATCTTTTTAGTGGTTTGAATGTCCAATGACTATTAATGTTTTGGTGTTTGAAAGACTAATCACTCTAAAATTCTGTCTAACATTCAGTTTACTGTTAGATTTTAAACCCATCATTGCCCATCCTCTGGAAAGAGAGTTACCTAAGAAGCCTTGTACTCCTTAGAGATGGCCATAAATAGCCTCTGATGGAGCTCAGAGGACAATTTCTTTAAGCTCTGCCACTATTGAACCAGAATCAGAATCAGATTTATTATCACCGGCGTGTGACGTGAAATTTGTTAACTTAGCAACAGCAATTCAATGCAATACATAATAGAGAAGAAAAAATAATAATAAGTGAAATAGAATTAATAATAATAAGTAAATCAATTACAGTATACGTATATTGAATAGATTTTTAAAAAGTGCAAAAAACAGAAATACTGTTTTTAAACAAGTGTGAGGTAGTGTCCAAGGGTTCAATGTCCATTTAAGAATCGGATGCAGAGGGGAAGAAGTTGTTCTTGAATCGCTGAGTGTGTGCCTTCAGGCTTCTGTATCTCCTACCTGATGGTAACAGTGAGAAAAGGGCATGCCTTGGGTGCTGGAGGCCCTTAATAATGGACACTGCCTTTCTGAGACACCGCTCCCTGAAGATGTCCTGGGTACTTTGTAGGCTGGTACCCAAGATGGAGCTGACTAGATTTACAACCCTCTGCAGCTTCGTTTGGTCCTGTGCAGTAGCTCCCCCCCTCCCACCCACCCCATACCAGTGATGCAGCCTGTCAGAATGCTCTCCACGATACATCTATAGAAGTTTTTGAGTGTATTTGTTGACATACCAAATCTCTTCAAATTCCCAATGAAGTATAGCCACTGTCTTGCCTTCTTTATAACTACATTGATATGTTGGGATCAGGTTAGAACCTCAGAGATCTTGACACCCAGGAACTTGAAATTGCTCACTCTCTCCACTTCTGATCCCTCTATGAGGATTGGTTTGTGTTCCTTTGTCTTATCCTTCCTGAAGTTCACAATCAGCTCTTTCGTCTTACTGACGTTGAGTGCCAGGTTGTTGCTGCAACACCACTACACTAGTTGACATATCTCACTCCTGTATGCCCTCTTGTCACCACCTGAGATTCTACCAACAAAGGTTGTGTCATCGGCAAATTTATAGATGGTATTTGAGCTATGCCTAGCCACACAGTCATGTGTATACAGAGAGTAGAGTGGTGGGATAAGCACACACCCGTGAGGTGCACCAGTGTTGATTGTCAGCGAGGAGGATATATTGTCACCAATCTGCACAGATTTCTTCCGGTTAGGAAGTCGAGGATCCAATTGCAGAGGGAGATACAGAGGCCCAGGTTCTGCAACTTCTCAGTAAGGATTGCAGGAATGATGGTATTAAACGCTGAGCTATAGTTGATGAACAGCATCCTGACGTAGGTGTTTGTGTTGTCCAGGTGTGGAGAGCCATTGAGAATGAGCATTCATTCATCAGCCAGTTCCAATTTTGTTACTTCCTGACAATCTGTTTAGCAGTTTGTTTGCTTTTAAGCAGTATCCATGATGAATTAGCTGCAACATAAGAAATTGCAGAGTTTGCTAATTAAAAAATGTTCACTGAATATAGTCTGTGACTGTAGTTACAGAGGGTTCAGTGCCAGTAGAAACCATTTCCTTCCATTCTAATTCCAATCCTAGAGCTTTGTGGAAAGTTCATCATTTAACAATTCCTCTGTAAGGTGAGTGACAAGAGCCATGAAGATCTTGATAGGGTTTTCCCCTGAGAGTGAGGTCCCAGAAATGGCTTTGTTTTTTTTAAATTACTGTTGATTTTTTAAAAAATCAAAGTAATAAATATAATTTTTTTGGAATGACAGTCTTTTCCTGTTGATTTGCAGATTTACACTCTGAGTTGACTGTGGCTGCGGCAGTCTTGGTGCTGCTGGTGATCGTGATCATTTCCTTGATAGTACTTGTTGTAGTTTGGAAACAGGTAAGCTCTCAATTACTCTCCCTAGCTTAATTGCCAGTGAGGAGGATTTGACTTCTATCTAAAGACCCGTAATGGGGATAAAAATGTGAATAGTATAATTTTTGTCATAAAAAATAGGGATGTACAGCTCTGAAACAACGAACCTACCCCAATCCCTTTTGCCTGCATTAAGTCTGTATTTTCTATTCCTTGTCTATTAAGATAACTGTCTAAATGTCTTTTAACCATTGGTATTGTGTCTGACTCAGCCTCATCCTTTGGCAGTGAGTTTCAGATATCAACCATTCTCTCTGTAAAAAGCTTTCTCTTTAAGTTCCTTTTAAAACAGAAGAGATTCTGCAGATGCTGGAAATTCAGAACAACACACACAAAGTACAGGAGGAACTCAGCAGGTCAGGCAGCATCTATGGAAATGAATAAACAGTTGACATTTTGGCCTGAGACCCTTCTACAGGACTGGGAAGGAAGTGGGAAGACACCAGAATAATAAGATGGAGGAAGGAGAAGGAAGACTAGGTGAAGCCAGGTGGGTGGGAAAGGTAAAGGGCTGGAGAAGAAGAATCTGATAGGTGATGAGAGTGGACCATGGGAGAAAGGGAAGAAGGAGGGACACTAGGAGGAGGTGATAGGCAGGTGAGGAGAAGAGGTAAAAAGCCAGAGTGGGGAATAGAAGAAGAGGGAAGGGGGAAGGAAAACAAATTACTGGAAGGAGAAATTTATGTTCTTACCATCAGGGTGGAGGCTACCTTGATAGATATGACATGTTACTCCTCCACCCTGTGGCAAAAGAGAAGGCCCTGGACTAACATGTTGGAATGGGAATGGGGATAGAAATTAAAATAGTTAGCCACCAGGAAATTCCGCTCTAGGCAGATGGAGTGGAGGTGTTTGATAAAGCATTTTCCACAACTTACGTCACCAATGTAGAGGAGGCTGCATCGGGAGCACCGAATACAATAGATGACCCCAACAGGTGAAGTGTTGCCTCACCCGGAAGGACTGTTTGAGACCTTGAATGGAGATAAGGGAGGAGGTGAATGGCAGACTTAGCATTTCTGCTGTTTGCAGGGATAGGTGCTAGGAGGGAGATTACTATGGAGGGGTGAATGGATAAGGGTTTCACTGAGGGCACAATCCCTGTGGAAAGCAGAGAGTGGGTGGGGGGGAGGTGGTTTAGGTAAGGATGTGCTTGGTGGTAGGATCCCATTGAAGATGGTGGAAGTTGTGGAGAATGATATGTTGGATGTGGAAGCTCATTGCGTGGTAGGTGAGGACAAGTGGAACTCTATCCCTGTTAAGGAGGCAGGAATATGGGGTGAGGGCAGATGATGCCTTTTAAAACTCCTTCTCATGGTAAACCTATGTCCTATTGTTTCTGATATCTCTAGCATAGGAGAAAGATTCTCACTAGCTACACTATCTGCGCCTCTTATAAATTTATATATCTCTATCAGGTCACCCCTCAGCCATTCTCACTGTAAGGAAGACAAGCCCAGCCGATCCAATCTCTCCCCATAGTTAAAGCCCTTCAATCCAGGCAACATCCTAGTGAATGTCTTCTGGACTCTCTCCAGTGCAACCACACCCAGTCTGTAATGTGGTGACCAGAACAGCACACAATATTCCAAGTACAACCTAGTCAGTGCTTTGTAGATTTAAACATAATGGCTGGCTTTTATACCCAGTGTGCCAGATACGAAGGCAAATATATCTTCAGGAAAATCTGGAACTGAACCTCATTACTGCTCTGCCATTCACTGTATATATAGCTCCTACTTGACATCTCAAAGTGCATCATGTTGCACTTGGTGGGATTAAATTCCATCTGCCAATGCTCTGCTCAATGTTCCAGCTGATTAAAATCCGGTTGTATTGATAACCTTTTGTGACTGCAACAATACTTAATTTCAGATGTTGATGTGTGTTCTAAGCTCACTAGAGTTGCTTGTGATGGTCTTGCATTAAAGTAAATGCAGTTCAGGCTGCCAGCACTCTATGCTCCCTAACCTGCCTCTGTCTTATGTGATTCCTAATTTAATCCACACAGTTTGCATTCCCTCAATATGTAGTTATGTTTTAAAGGAATATTTTAATCCTATTCAAAGTGGCAATTCTTTAGATCATGATGGTGTCAATAAAATTAATGTGCGAAGTTTCTAAATCTTAACAGATTATTTAAGCATGTCTGCTTAAGGTAAAAAAACTTGTCTTACTTCAATAATAGGGAATGTAATTTATTGTTTTGTTTAGAAACCAAGGTATGAAATACGTTGGAGAGTCATTGAATCCATAAGTCCAGATGGCCATGAATATATTTATGTTGATCCCATGCAACTTCCCTATGATACAAGATGGGAGTTCCCTAGGGATGGACTTGTCCTTGGTAGGTACATGTTTGGAGGCATTCTGGTAAAAATGCTAAGTCCATTAGCTGTAAATTAGAATTTCCCAAATGTATGATAATTGGACTATTAAGAAAAAACACAAGAGTGTCAAAAATCTTTTTGCGAGAAGTACCCTTTTCACTTCTTTCAGTTTTGATTCAGTGGTAGCATTCTTTCAAGTTCAAATTCCATCTTGAGACTTAAGTTCAGAGTCCAAGCTAACATAGTTGAATGTGGCATTTTAGAATGTGATATTTAACCAAAGTCTCTGTTTGATCTCTGAAGTTGATAGAAAACATTAATTACCGTTATTTGAGTAAAAACAAGAGTGTTCTCCCCACAGTTCCTACCAATTTCTTAATCAGCATTATTGAATTAATCCATCTGGCCCTGATGTCATTGTTTTTTGACAGACCTTACTGTGCACAAGTTTGTTGTTGCTTTTCCTACATCATGTACTTCCCGAGCTGTAAAGAAGTTAGAGTATTCTGAGGCTGTTGAAATGTACTGCATGCATACAATTCCTTTTATCACAAGACAGTGCTCCTATAATTACTTGAAGTTATCAATGGTAAAGTGGAATTTTAAGAAACAACTGGTAATCTCCCAGTTTAATTGGCTCTATGGTACCCTTTGTAATAAACAAACCTACTTTATCCAGGTAGATGGAAACCACTGATGGTCTTCAAATGTTTACTTACGTATAAAGCAGACCATGGCATACGCCTGTATAGTTTTCAAAATAAATACATAAATGCATTTTGAAATCTCGAATGTAACTTGTTTGTTCTGACTTACTTTTCTGTTGCACTGTGACATGCGATTGTTCTGGTAATATTGGTCTTGGTTTGTTATTGTTACATGCATCAGGCTTGTCTGCATACTGTTTATACAGATCAAGTTATTACACAGTGCATGGAGCTAGAATAAGGTAAAACAACAACAATGCAGAATAAAGTGTGAAAGCAACCAAAAAAATGATAAAATGCAAGATCATAATGAGGTGGGCTGTTTAAGGCCAAGAGTCCAACTGATTGGCCAAGTGGCCAACTAATTGTACAAGGGGCCCATTGAAGAATCTGATACTTCTCATGTGGCATTAATTACCATGTACTTTGCGGTTTTTAAAGGGCGCATTCTTGGTTCTGGGGCATTTGGAAAGGTGGTTGAAGGAACTGCATATGGTTTAAGTCGCTCACAGCCTGTCATGAAAGTTGCAGTGAAAATGCTGAAGCGTGAGTACTCTTGTATTATAGCTCACACAGTCAAGCTTGGCCAAATAGTGAAAGGTATTTCAAATTTCTAAAGGTATAGTTGTATTGCTAGCATTGCAGATTTAATCCATTAGGATTGACTACATCAGCTACTTTCTTGTCAGGATGTTGAACTAGCCTGTTTTGACTTAACTTCAGCACTGGTTTTGGCCTGACAGCAATTTACTTGAAGAAATGCTGTGAATTTTTGCAGTAAATTTGGCATTTACTGATTGATATATGCAAAGCAAAACCGTTTTGTTTGTGGTGAATGTAATTATTTCATCGAAAATAGTTGCATGCTACTCAGATATTTTCAGTCATTATTTATGCCTCAAACAGATTATCACTGTTAAAATGGTTCAGAGTTACCTAATAACCTTCTCCAAGGTCCCTTAAAATTGTAATATGCAGTACAGTAAAAAGGACAGGTGGAATATATCAAATTCCTCATGACTATGGTAAGACTAGAGGCAGCAGTAACGTAACATCACCCAGCGTACTGTACATAGAATTGATAAAAACCTAGAAGCAGCCTAGATGTTGTGAATGGCCATATGATTTTGAATAAGCCATGATTTGTTTTTTCTAAAATATTATAAATACTTAAAAGTTATAAAAACCAAACTTAGTCTTTGCTTTGTCCTGTTTTCTGTGATATCACTCTGGAGAAACATTGTATCATTTCTTAATGCATGTATGCACCTCTAAATGACAATAAAAGAGGACTGAGTGTTCTCATAATTTAAAAAAATACCCTGCATACTGTTAGATGTTGTTTGAATTTAAATGTATGTAATGAATTTTGAATTTCATCATAGACAATGATGCTTTCCAAATATCAAATTATATCGATTACTATTTACTATATATTTTTACAGCAACTGCTCGTTCCAGTGAGAAGCAGGCTTTGATGTCAGAGCTGAAGATAATGACTCATCTCGGTCCACATTTAAATATTGTTAATCTGCTTGGGGCTTGTACAAAAGCAGGTGAGAATTCTTTCTGATTTTATTTGCCCTGCTTTTCCAATCCATTGTAGTTGGAACTGGTTAAAAAAATCTATAGGGTGGGAATGTTAAACATTGCAAAAGACTGAAGTACATGTTTAAATACTCTTTTCAAGCAATCCAGATGTTCACTGTTTAGCATAATGTTGAGGAAAATCTGTTTCATCCTGGTATGCAGCATGCTAATTTTATTTTTTTAACCAATAGGTCCCATTTACATCATTACTGAATACTGTTTCTATGGTGATCTGGTCAACTACCTGCATAAAAACAGGGACAGCTTTATAAGTCGATATTCAGAAAAAGGAAAGAAAGAAGTGGATATTTTTGGTATAAACCCTGCTGATGAAAGCACACGAAGGTGAATTCATTGTCTATAGTCTTTTATCATGTAACTATTGATTAAATGAATTTATCATCTTAGCAAAGTACTTTCTTTAAAAAATCTACAGTAGTGCTTGGTTCCGTTGCATGCAAGAGTGAGTCATTTAGACTTGGTGACATTCTTAGTAACAGTATCACCTTTATTGTAAACAACAGGAATTCTGCAGATGCTGTAAATTCGAGCAACACACATCAAAGTTGCTGGTGAACGCAGCAGGCCAGGCAGCATCTCTAGGAAGAGGTGGGTCCTGACGAAGGGTCTCAGCCTGAAACGTCGACTGTACCTTTTCCTAGAGATGCTGCCTGGCCTGCTGCGTTCACCAGCAACTTTGATGTATGACACCTTTATTGTAGCTTTCTTTTGAAAATACTAAATCAAGTTTATTGAGAAGCAAATAATGTGCATATCTAACATCTGTACTTAAGTGTTATTGAATGCAAACTGATTAGAACTTAATTCAATAGTCTTTTTCAAATATATTAACTAAATATTATTTAAATAGCAGTTTGGCTCAGCTAAGTCTAGAGGTTTAATGCCTTTGGCACAATTTCTGGAGTTCATTATACAAGCTAAGTAGAATTTGTTCAGTTCTCAAGGAGTCATGATGATGAATGTGATAATATTTGACAAAGTTACTTGGCAAAGTTTATCTGCTTGTCTAGTGGTTTAAATGGATATTTCTGGTACCGTTATTCTACTCAATCCACTACAACTAGTCCAATTAAAAAGTAAATCAAACAATTTTTCCTTGTGTATATTTCATATCCGTGCCTTTCAAAAATACCCATAGCAATGAAAGAGATCATAACTTGAAAGACAGAGTAAGTGGAATGAAGACTTACTGAGGGGCAGCCTAGTCTTGGCAATTGTGTTCGCAGTGATTCAACTGAAGAAAATTTGCCAGCATTTTAAATATTCTGTGGCCTTGCACAGTACATTTTGTGGTACTGGGGAAAACCAATTCCACCTCCAGAACTGCAGCTAGAACAACGTCCATTCAACATCTGCGTATAGGCAAACATCCTTCAGTTATTTATGCAGAGTTCCTGCAGTTAAATTATGATTTTCAGACCACATCTCTAGTGAAAGTTGCTTGTACACTGAACATTAATGCCATCCTATTGTTTCTACAGTTATGTGATCCTGTCTTTTGAGAGCAATGGGGACTATATGGATATGAAACAAGCAGAAAGCACCCAGTATGTGCCAATGTTGGAAAGGAAATCCAGCTTCAAGTACACTGACATCCAGCAGCACATGTATGATCATCCACCATCACAGAAAAAGAAGTCCTTGACAGGTAAGAGACAGCTTTTGTTCTCCTGTATTCAGTGATACTCAAAGCAAGGTAAATCTGTGAAATGCATAGGAATAGGCGAGACTGAAATTAGTAATGTCTTCTGAATTCATGTTAATCATTCAATAGAAATGACCTTCCCTAAAAATATAAGAAATACAGTAGCATTTTGGTGTTTTGATGCAGGTGAATCTTTTATACTTACTTGGATTTTTCTCTTAAATTTATTAGATTTTCATTTATGTAGCCTCTTTGGTGTGGTAAAATGTCCAAAGGCACTTTACAGGAGCACTATCAAACTAATATTGACATTGTGACACATAAGGAAGTACTAGGGTAGATCCCCACCCTCCCTCACACTCTTTCCCCATTGGTGGATGTGCCAGGACATTGTTAAGTTCTTGGCTCTTTGAAAAATGCTCCTTTTGAGGGGAATCTCATTGAAACCTATCACATATTGAAAGGCCTAGTCAGCGTGGGTGTGGAGAGGATGTTTCCTACAGTGGGTGAGTGAAGGACTAGCGGGCACTGCCTCAGAACAGAGGGGTGTCCTTTAGAACAGAGATGAGGGGGAACTTCTTTAGTCATTGGGAAGTGAATCTGAGGAATTCATTGCTGGAGAAGGCTGTGGAGGCCAAGTCTTTGGGTATATTTAAAGCAGAGGTTGATAGGTTACTGATTAGTCAGGGTGTCAAAGGTTACGGGAAGAATTCAGGAGAATAGAATGAAGAGGGGTAATAAATCAGCCACGATGGAATGGCGGAGAGGACTTGATGGGCTGAATGGCCTAATTTTGCTCCTATGTTTTATGGTCTTTAATATTTACAACAAATAATATAATCTTCAATATTTTTTATAAACATAGGCAGTAGGAATAATGCTCCATATCTTCTCCCTACTTTGTTTAAAAATGTAAAATGTGAAAAGTATGATTGTATTATTGCAAACAGTATCTTCATAATGTAAACAGAGGAAAGCCCACAAATGCTGGAAATCCAAAGCAACACATAAAATGCTGGAGAACTCAGCGGGTCAGGCAGTATCTATGGAAATGAATAGAAGCTGACTGACCGACTGAGTTCCTCCAGTAATTTGTGTGTGTTGCTTCATAATATAGTTTTCAGGTCATTAATTTGACATTTTCTTTTTTGCTAAAGTAAACTCTGTTCAAGATTTTGTTTTATGGAGCATATCCCACATAAATAGAAATGTGGCTTGTTATTTCTGGACTTAAATTCTGAATTTTTTGATAATGAAGATGGAGGATGTCATTGCAGGGGAATGACATGATCTCTTTATGTGAAGTAAATAGTGCCAGAATAAAGAATTCTTATGTGAGATATGTCATTAAATGAAAACAAAAATTTTCTCTGTCACCTCTAGTATAGAGTCTCTCCCACTGCAGTAAATGACATTTGCCAGAAGTGAGTATATGGCTCTTCTGAATGAGATAGCCAATTAGTGCTGAATTGAGTGTGGCTTCATACTGGAAGTTCATGCTCATTGCCCACTTGTAACTATGATACAGAATGCCTGAATTCATTACATTGAGGGCACATAATGCCACCAAATGAAGGAGTTTGGGTTAAATTTGAATCCAGTTCCAAAAATTAAAGCTCCTTCTTCAAAATCACCACTGTGGACAGTTTTCCTTCTATTCACTTCCATTTCTTTATTTAGAATTATTTATGATGATGCAGCAAACTGTTGCTCATGCTGTACAGTTAACATTTACCATTCATCCGGCAGAAACAACAGAATCTTGGAATCCCCTTTTGGATGACAGTTCAGAGGGGCTTTCTTTCATGGATCTAATCAGCTTTACCTTTCAAGTTGCACAAGGAATGGAGTTTCTGGCTTCTAAAAATGTAAGTGTTTATTTCATTGCCAGCTTGGACATCGTGATCCACAGATGCGCTTGTGTAACTTTGGTACACTGTCTAATATGATCTGGTGACACATTGTGGTGAAGACTCAGCTTTTCTTTTCTCTTTTTACACAGTGTGTGCATCGTGATTTGGCAGCACGTAATGTTCTTCTGGCTCAAGGAAAGATTGTCAAGATCTGTGACTTTGGCCTGGCACGAGACATCATGCATGATTCCAACTATGTTTCTAAAGGCAATGTAAGTGGCAGAAGATTGATCTTATATCTGTCTATATATATCCAAGAAGAATTCTGTGACCGGAACAAAAGAAATATTCAAACACACTCAGCTACTAGATCAGTCATTGAGAAAAACTATTGTGCTGTAATTAGACATAGTGGCCTGAAGCACTGAAACAGGCCTGTGCTGATCATCAGATCCTCATCTGTATTCATCCCATTTTGCCCATAATCACTATGCCTCAGAATCTTAAGTGCTGGTCAAGATACTTCTTAGAGGCTGTGTTTCAAGATTCTGACCAGCCTCTGGTTGCATTAAATACCAGTATAAAAACTTAAACGTTTAATTATTTCATTTTAATTCACAATTCTGACAATGTACAGTATATCATTTAGGTGTCTTACTAGTAATACTTATCTCAGTTTAATGATTATCACTTTTAAATCAATACAGCTCTTTTCAATTTACATTTTTAGACATTCCTACCAGTGAAGTGGATGGCTCCTGAGAGCATATTTGACAACTTGTACACTACTCTGAGTGATGTCTGGTCCTATGGCATTCTTCTTTGGGAAATATTCTCTTTGGGTAGGTGCAAAGACTCTATACAATGTTGTATCAAATAGTCTCTTGAACTAACCCAATTTATTTTGAATTGATGACTGTCTGATGGAATAATATTCTGTGTGTAATCCATGTTTTTGGGAGTAGTATTTTTGGAGGGTATTACATGCTGCTTTTCACTCTTATATCAATAATTCCTAATGAAACACATTGGATCAGGATTGCATGCTTAAATTAAATGTGACATTTTTGAAGGGCACTTGACAAGGCCACAGATATATTTGCTCGTGTTCTCAGTGCAGATAATGATTATTAGGGTTGGCAGTGAGGATAGTGCATACTGGACATCCAACTCCAACTGCTGAGTGCTATCATAGTCACATACTGCTGGTCTAACTGAGAACTTGTAGTAAAGACCAAAGTTTGAATCCAGGACATTAGGTCATTGCTAACTATATCTTCAATGTATCCCAGGATATTTTCATTATAAATAAACCATGCTATTGCTCTACAACCATTCTCATTGATCTGATTAATGTAATCAGATCACTATCAGCCTATATTACCCTACAATATTGTTATCAGTGGATTGCTGACATTTTTAGTTAAAGAATGAAGTCATTTCAAAATAGCTGGTGAATGATACATGATTTATTTTAAATACATCTGAACTTCAAATGAAACTAAGTAACTAGCACAGTGAAGTTCACTATAATTGTTTGAATTTCTGTTCGGTACAAATTTGTGTCACCACAGTAGAGCAGCAGTCAGTGTGACACTATGACAGCTTGGGGCGTCAGAGGTTAGAGTTTCATTCCGGTGTCATCTGCAAGGAGTCTGTACATCCTCCCCATAGAATATGTGGGTTTTCCCCAGCTGCTCAGTCCAAAGGCATATCCGGTAGGTAAATTGGTCGTTGTAAGTTGACCTGTGATTGGGTTAGGGTTACATTGGTGTTGTCAGCGTTGGCTGGGATGGAGTGGCTCAGAGTTCAAAGTACATTTATTATCAAAGTATGTATACTATGTACAATCTTGAGATTGACACACAAAATGCTGGAGGAACTCAGCAGGCCAGACAACATCTATGGAAAAGAGTACAGTTGACATTTCGGGCTGAAAGCCTTCCACAGGACTTGAGATTCGTTTCTTTACAGGCAGCCACTAAACAAAGAAACTCAATAGAACACATTAAAAAAGAAGACCGTCAGACACCCAATGTGCAAAAAAAAAACAGATTGTGTAAAGAATAAAGAAAGCAAATAACATTCAGAACTGAATTTCACAGACATCCCACCCCTCCCGGAAGTTCCAGGAGTCTCTCGCATCTTGATAGTGGCTCCCTGATGCCCGCAAATTATATACAATATCCCAGAAATCGATTTTTTTGAGAGCGAGCGAGAAAGCGTGAGAGCGAGAGAGAGAGAGCACGAGAGTGAGAGAGAGAGAGAGCAAGAGAGAGTGCGAGAGAGAGCAAGAGAGAGCGAGAGAGAGAGCAAGCGTGAGAGCGCCATGGCAGAGTGTTCCAAAAAAAGAAAATATAAAACATACGTCACCCCAGACTACACTAAAGTGTACCTCTGCCTAATAGGGGTCAAAAATAACGACAGTGTTGCTCGCTGCACTGTTTGTAACAGTGACTTTTCTATTGCCCATGGTGGGTTAAGACTGTAAAAGACATGTTCAAGTGAGTTTAACAGGTGTCATTCATTCATTAGCATAGCTAACATTATTTAAACTAGCTGGCAAGCTGCTAAGGAGCTACTCTATTGCAGATGTCCCACCTCTCCCGGAAGTTCCAGGAGTCTCCCGCAAATTGATGGTGCTACCTCCCTGAAATGAGTTTTTGCAGGGTGGGATGTCTGCGTTCATGAGAATGAGTCCGCAGTCACGAAGCTGTCCAGGACCCCATTAGTTGCAGGACATGGCCTCAGTTCAGTGCAGAGATGAGCAAACTTTGTGGAGCAGTGAGCTGAACCAGCCCTTCCCTTGCCTCTGGCCCAAAAACCCTGACCTTTTCGATCTGTCCCAGCGCATAGACTGCCCAAACCTCGGGTCATTCCTCGCTCTCAGACCCAGCCCCTGCCTGGGGCCCACCACTTCAATTCAGCCCATACCCAACATCTTTAATTCAGCCTGGCACTTAAATTGTTAAAACCTTGCTTGGATCCAGGCCCTGCCGCTTTGAAATGCTCTCGGGCCTGGGCCTCACCACCTCGATTAGGCCTGTACCCGACCTTTCCAATTCAAGCACCATGCTTGAATTGATCACTTCTTGCTCTCGGTCCCTGCTGCCTCGACTGCACCTTGCCTCCACTCGCTCTGCCTCGGTTCTGCTGCATCGAGTCACTCCAGCAATGGCCAAACACTGGCTCATTCCCTGCTGCCAGGCCTGGGCCCCACTGCTCAATTCGGCCTGTACACACCATGCTGCAACCGCTCTGCACCTTTGAGACTTCAGTTCATACCCCAAAAATGCCAAGTTCAAAAGCTCAACTCCAAAAGGGAAGTTACAGGCTATAGATTGCAGTGATCATTTACCAGAAAAGTGTGATTAATAAAGTAGTTAGTGGTTTTGTTTATTTTGTTTGCTATCAGCAAGTAGTCACTGTGCTTCACCAGGGCCATCTTACCTGTATCGCTAAAGTAAATGAAATAAAAACTAGATTTTTCCAGCTTAATTGATCCTGTAATAGTCAATCCCATGATGATTTTTTTTGACTTACCATGAGTGGCAAAGACCAAGTTTTTCTATGATCTTGGGTCTGCTTGAAGTTTCATTGCTACTCTGATGTTGTGTATGAACTGCTTTGTGAGTACTGCGTAAAGAAGTTCAGCTCATTTCTCATTCTTTCTAAGTGGGTTATTTTCTCTATTTCAGGTGGTACACCATATCCAGGAATGATGGTTGACTCCAACTTTTATAATAAGATCAAGAGTGGGTACAGGATGACAAAACCAGAACATGCTTCTTCAGATGTGTATGTTTGCAGCTGATGTGCTGTGGCTTCCAGCTTCTACAGAAATTATTTTTGAATAAGTATTCCAAGTCTTGTATCAGACAGCTAAACTCTTGCTTCCTGTTTCAATCTTCCTCCATGTAGCTATGACCTGATGGTGAAATGCTGGAACAGTGAGCCTGAGAAAAGGCCTTCCTTTACACGCCTGGCTGAAATTATTGGTGGTTTATTACCAGAAGCCTACAAGAAGGTAAGCCCTTTTTGCACTATTGACAACAGCAGAATTTTAATGCATAGTTGGTGCAGTAATCAGTAAAGAAAGTACTTCAGATTCAGTATTCTTAAAATGAAATATTGCTCACCAGATCACAAGTAAGAAATGGATAGGGAAGGCCACGCAGAGCTTATTAACATTTTCAGAAATGCTATCAAGCCTCTTCCTTCTGATATTCCATGTGGAAGTAATTTCCTACACAAGCAAAGCCGTCCTGTAACATGCCCTACTATTGCCATTTAGTGGTAGAATTGTACCTCCAGATTCCGTCTTTGCAGTTCCAGCTTTGTAAGTGCTGTGGTTCTATGGTAGTTTGCAAACTGATAATTTATTTGTGATAATGCAGAATAAAGAATTCACTTATGAGCTAATTTCATATCTTCTGTTCTTTGAGTTATATAGATCATGTCAAATTTCCAAAAGTTTGCCAATTAGGGATAAAGACAAGTGCAACTACCTCTATCCACCCCATTGAATATGAAAACAATATATAATGGTAATGTGTCCAAGCAGATAGAATACTGCACAACAGGATTAATGATGCTATATAATAGACATCAGTGATGCCAAGTTTAGATTGGCTTAACCAAGCTACCGAAGCCTGGCAGGCTCCAACCATGAAAACATATGTAACATGGAAACCATGGTAGCAGGCCCTCCAGTCCACTAAGTTTGTGCTGACAATCAAGAACTTGTCTACACAAATCGTATTTTATTCTCCACACATTCTCAATGTACTTGACTGAAATTCACTGTCAGAGGGAGTACATGCAAACTCTACATAGACAACTTGGAGGACAGATTCTGGATCACAAGGGCTGTCAGTCAGCAGTTCCACTAGCTGCTGCCCATGTGTTTCAGGTTATGATTGAATCAGCTTGAAAAACATCCTCAGGCTTGGTAGGGTTCAGCATAGCCGTGGTTGGATCAGGTCAGATTTTAATTTTGTTCCCAAAGAGATCGCTAATCTGGACACCACAGAACGCAATAGCTCTTTTTTGATGTTGTTCTCTATGATATTGTTGGACATCTCCCATGAATAGGTTAATAGAAGGACTGATAATTTATATGCTGCCCTTCATTTCAAGAATTTACTATCAATGAAGTGGTTTTGAAATGCTACTGTAAGAAACAAAGGAGTTAATTTGAGCACAGTCTCACAAAGTGACAATCTGACAACATCATTTATTTTGGTGATGTCGATTGGGGAATGAATATTGCAGGGATAATTTATCTTCTCCCCTTCAAAGTATTGCTGTAGGATCTTTTATGTCTACCTCAGAATTAGTGTATTTCTTTGGAAAACTGGCAACTCAAGTGTTATCCTAAGTTTTGGGGTTCAGATCTTCTGGAGTTGAATTTACCCAGAACCATATGACAGTGAGGCGGGCATGCTACCATCAGAACATATTGACATTTGCTGCAGAAGCTCATTCTAAACTTCCTATTCAAATCTTCTAATTAGTTTTTCTTTGTAACTGAACAGAGCTACAAGCAGATGAATGATGATTTTCTGAAGAGTGACCATCCAGCTGTTGCTCGCATGCGGGCAGAATCCACCGATCCTTATATTGGAGTTAACTACAACAATGAAAATAAAAAGAAAGACCGGGAGAGTGGATTTGATGAGCAACGGTTAAGTGCTGACAGTGGCTACATCATCCCACTGCCTGATATTGACCCAGTCACAGACAATGACCCTAGTTCTTCAAGGAACCGCCATAGGTAAATCTACCTTGAGGTGCAACATGTTCAGTAAAATCCTTGTATGGTTAAATCTATTGGATGTGGGCCTCTAGCGATTATGTAATTAGTTTAGAAGTCTAAAAGTTCAGATTAATAATCGTGGCATGAATTCAAGTTCCCCAATGTCAGTGAGGGAAGCTAAATACAATGAATGTAATAAATCTGGAATTAATTAGATCGTGTACCAGTGGCTATTAAACTACTGGAGTGTCTCCAAAATAACAGTTATCCAATTAGGTAAAATACCTGCTGTCCTTACATTATCAAGCCTACATGAACATGGTTGATTCTTAGTTGAAATGGTTTGCTAAGCTCTTGTTCAATAGAGTGTAGATGTTTAAGAAAACAGCCTACCTACCACATGGGGGATTTGGGATTGGGGATTACAGTTTGCCATCTCAAGTGGTGCATTCTTTCCATGAATGAAAGGTCAATCAATTGGAACACTTTCTCATTGTTAATATTGCTTCCTTCACCAGACTTAGTAACACCTCACAGGTTGGTAAAGGACAACAAGCAGAAAATTATCCCCTATTTGAGGTATTAGAAAAGAATTTAGTTTTCTAAAGTGCTCTATATGTACTGAATTGGACTAAGCGCAATAGTAGATTATTAACATGAATAGGCAATACTTGGTAGCTTAGTTAGTGATGCCGACGTGAAGAATGAAAAAAATAATATAGGATAAAGAGAATTAAAAGTTGTGCATCCTGCCAAGTAACATTCCAAAAAGACCAGGGGAATGTGGCCATGAACTCAGGGAAAATGATATATAAAAATGCTCAAACAATGCTTTAGTTGCATGGCACCTTGGTTAGACTTCAGTTTGGAGTATTAGGTTCTGTTTTTGAAACACATTATAAAAAAGCTATGTGGGCCTTGGAGAGATTTACCAGACTGACACCGAGCATTAAAGGAGTTGACGGTGGGATTTTAAACTTTAAAATCTATTTACAGTTTTAAAAATGACAAACTGATTTGATTGGGCACAAACAGACCAATAATTCTTTAGGGCTGGGAACACAGAAAGGGAGACAAAAGAACAAAATTTAGAGCTAACTTATTTGAAACTAAATTCTGGAAGTAATGTTTCTTATGTGGAACAGAGCATATAAAGAATTCTGTCATGAAAAATGCCTGTTGGCTACTAGCTGAGGAATAGATGGAGGGGAGGGGGAGGTTAGAAAGATAGAGAAAGCATTAAAAACTCAAAGGAAGCTTTTATGACTGAAAATGATAGATTTTTATTAGGTAGGGGGTCAATGAGTATGGAATGAAGACAGCTAAAGAGTATGTTATGAGTCAGGTACACTGTAGTAGAATGATGAATCAGGCAGGAGTAGCTGAAAAGCTTTTCCTGTAAGCAAGTGTTGGAGGAAACAGATGGAAGATTACTTGTGGGCAGAAGTGTTTGGGGAAAGTCAAAAGTACTCCCTGTCTGACAGCATTAATAACATATTAACGTCAACTAATAAAGAGCTCTTGGAAAATTTTGAGGTGCATTATATAAAGATAAAAATGCATGTATCCAAACTGGCAGCTTTTAATTCACAGGAGATCCATTACAGACACTGATTGTAGGTCAAATCTGACCTTTGGTATTTGGTTGCTTTAATATTTACGTCAGAACTTCTCAGCTCTCTTATTGTTTCTGCATTTAATAAATATATGCTGAAGGTTTTTACACAAAAACTTACAGGGAATTTTGCTGAAACTTGTTCTCCCAAACATGCCTGTCAACTCTCCAGTGATTCCCTCTCACTATCCACACTAATTGCTGTATACACTAGCCAATTAATTTCCCACCCAGCTCATCTTTAGGATGTGGGAGCGTATTAGAGTAGCACTGGGGTAATCCACATTCAAAGGGAGGACATGCAAGCTCCACGCAGAGAAAAGCAGTGGTCAGGATCAAATCTGAGTCCGAGTGTTATCTGATGTGGATGGATAGGTAAAAGCAGACCAGGAAGACTTGATGGTGGATTGGGTGGTCACTCTGGAGGAGTGATTTCCCAATTATGGCATGTCACTTTATAGATCAATGCAGGCCATTCTAGTTTATTACTCCACTGGGGTATTTGCATATATTTTTAGCATTTTTAAAAAAATAGACCTTTTTTCTCTTTTAGTTCCCAGACATCTGAAGAAAGTGCAATAGAGACCGGTTCCAGCAGCTCTACCTTTATAAAGCGAGAAGATGAAACCATTGAAGATATGGAAATGATGGATGATGTAGCAATTGATCCTTCAGACTTAGTGGAGGACAGCTTCCTGTAACCAGCTTTATTGTGGGAAAATAAACTTGCCCTATTCTAGACATGACCTTCTCGATAACCACTTACTGAGGCATGCCCAAGCAGAGAAGCTTGAGGAGGGAATTTGATGGTACATCTGAAAGTGAGGCCAAATTGGAAGGATATCCTGGGACCAAGATATGATTTGTATTATAGTACATATCATATGTCTATTTCAGTGCATTATTTTTCTATTACGGTACACTCTATAGTGTTTATTTCAGGGTGTATACCCACTGCTATTCCTCTGGACTAAACATAATGCTAAACAGAGTTGTGTGTTTCAAAGACTTTGCTTCATCATAAATGGTCCTATATCTGGATATTTGATCACATTTATCAGACTGCTTCATATGCACATAATGATAACCATTATTAAGAATGTATGCTGTGTACTTAATGTTGTACCATATCATTTATATCTACATCAATAGATAGACGATGACTTTGTCATTCTCCAGGTGGGTTACAATCAGTTGTTTGTCATTGTTTTCAGTTACCAATGCACATCTTCACTTAAACAGGCATTCTTTTTAGTGCTTACTTTCTAATTACAAAGGACTTCTATTTTTTGCAAAGCACAATTTTTTGGGAGTAACTACCTGTAAAGAATGCACTGCATCTATGCAAGATCCTACACTTGAATATTTCAAATATTTGTGTAAACTCATGAAAACATTACAGACATGAACTACAACCTACATTGAAAAGCTAAGAACTTGGAATCCACAGTTATAACTCAGTTTGTGGACTGAGCCAACATATCAACTGACTTGTTTGTCGGTGCAACCTTTTGGAAATCAAAGGATTTGCAGAGCATGGAAAACTGATATATTTGAGCCAGCTGTAAATGACCTGGTGAATTGTGGCAAAGACATGCCAACGGTTATGAAGAGGAGTTACTGAAGAAAGTTCTCTTCAAAGTGAACTAAAAGGAAAAGCAAGCCGTTTCTTTTGAGCCAGGATTTGAAGGATGAATCTAGTCGTGGAGAGCCTTGGTTAAATAGTAAACAAATTATAACATTTCTTTATGGGCCAAATACCACAAATACTTCTGAAGTTTAAGGAGGATGCCATAAAGCACAGAATTCCATTATGTAAATATTGTAAATTCAGTCTTACTAATGTGCTGAAAGTCAATTCAGTTTGAGGCATCTTAATTCATTAATTGAAGTGATGATATGATATTAAGTTGAACTTGGCTATCATCAATAAGGGAAGGACCCTTTACATTTTCTGAGATCCCAGGCTGGAGATTGAAATGTTTTACAAAACTGATGTCTTTACCATACATTAAGGATCAGCTTTGTACTGAACGAATCAGTAGTGACAGAATTCTATTGTATGGTTTTCTTGTGCTAAAGAACATTAACATGTATCATTTAATGGAAGTAGCTGGCTTAAAAATTGCTGCTTGAATTTGATATCTAGTCAGTATACTATTTGCTAACATTTGCAAACAGTAGATACCTGATACAATGGAGTCATTGATTACTTTTATGAAAGTAAGCAAATGTCTTTATAAATCATTCATAATCTGGATTAAGTTTTCTGATTTTTTTCTGTATATGTGTGTGTGTATATATATATTTATGTACACACACAGAGATGCAAAATTATCATAAAACCTTCCAGGGATGGTGATAGTTAAAAACTTCTGAAAAAAATGTTCAGAACTCAAACTAATAGCAACATTAACTTAGCTACTTCCTAAACTATCAATGCAAAACTTTAAGCACATGGTTAAAGATGAACACAGAAAATGCTGGAAATAGTCAGCAAGTCAGGCCACATCTGTGGGAAAGGAAATGAAGTTAATGTTTCATGTGGAAGACCCTTCATCGGACCCTGGAAAGAGAGAAATGAAGCTGGTTAGGCAGCTGAGAGGGAATGTCTGTGACAGGGTAAAACCTAGACGACCATGGGGCTAAACTGTAAACAAACATGTCTGATCACTGAGTGAATGGGAGCAGTTAGAGAGAGTGAACAGACAAAAATACACGCACACACAAAAGAATGTAGGAGTTATGAAATGCAGATATAGAATATCTGACAGGACAGGTTGGGAATAACTTCCACTCACAGAGGGGTACAAAAGAAAAGTAAGGGAAAAAACAACAGAGGTTAAGCCAATGCCACAGGTGGACTGAATGATACGAAGAAATCAAGCTACCTGAAGCTGTAGAATTGTTCTATCCTCATTTCCATCTGTCTTCCTGCTCTGCATTTTGTACCTCCTACAGTCTTTTGTCTGTGTTCTCATGCCCTTGTTTATATTATCACCATGATCACCCTGGATTGACTCTTTCAGAGACCTACCCTCACTGCAGCTTTATGAACTCCTTTCTTTCCCAATATGATGAAGCTGTTCAACCTGAACCATTGACTCTGTTTAATCTCCTCTTATAGACAACCTGATATGCTCAGTAAGTCAAGCATTTTTTGTTTATAATTTAAATTTAGAGCAAGTTCCATTTAAAAAAATCATTAACTAATAAGTTTTCCCACCTGGATGACATCATTTAAATATTGTCATTGAGATGGGCTTGGTGCCTAGTAGGGACCAGTTTGGATGTTGTTTGGCTTATTTCTGACTCAGTGAAGACCACATTTGTGCTTGTATTTTTGATTGAGCAAAGTGCATTACTGAGCCTCTCTGCTCCAAGCTATTAGCTGTTAAGGCATTAACATATTATACATTCCATGGCACATTGCAGTAGCTGTATAGAGTAATATTAGAAAATATGTATGAAGAGAAACTGATTACAAACCACTTTTTCAATTGCTTTCCGTTGGTAAGTATTTTGTCCTGATATTGGTAATACTACATACTATCTCCTGCTCAAATCAATATTAGAGATCATAAAACACTCCATATCTAACAATAAAACAAGAACAAACATATTAAGAGACTATTGAAATTCATGAAAATTCATTTTCTATAAAATGTATGATAAAATGTAAAGAAAATATTAAGTAACTTTGCAGGCTAATATGTTCAGTGTTTCCATTCAGAGAGCGATTTCAAATATTAAATGAACAAGCTAATGAGGCAGATCAAAATGATGTAGCATTGTCTAGGAATCATGACTTTTTCTTTGAATGGTTTGAATGTTGAATATTATCCAATGGTTCTACAAAGTTACCAGGCACATTGGATATATATGATGATGTTATACATCATTTCTGTATATATATACATATATATATGTGTATTTCAGTGTAGTCAAATGAGTTACTGCCATACATTTATGAATAGCTGTATCACTGCCTATGTTTATATTTTTTGACTGTGATGTTAGCCACAGGAACGTTACATGTTGCACTTTTGAATGTCCTGAAAGTTATATTTTAAAATGTAAAAAAAATGAGATGATTTCAAAGGGATTGAATTGTTAATGTGTATCTGGATGCGTATGTGGGTTGAAGTTTCAAACATTTTATTATGACAAAATTACGCAGTTTTAAATACTTTTTTAAAAAGAATTACTTTATGTTACATCAAATACACATTGTCTAAACCAGAATTTCTATTTCAATAAATTCAGATGAATTTAGTGACTGAGATTGGATTATCCTTCCCTCATTTCTTTTTACAAAATTGGATTTATTGTCATGTGCTCAGCTGCAATGAAAAAAAATACTTGAAGCAGCATCATAAGTGCAACTTGTCTGTGGATCTCATAGGTGAGATCCTTAGGTGTTGTTGGAGCTCCAGTCATCCATGCAGGTGCATTGTATTTTGTCACACTTCTGCCCGTGGCTTATAGATGGTGGAAAGTTTTGGGGAGTTGAGAGCTGAGTAATTCACCTCAGTAAATCTGTTCTCTAACTGGCTTAAGTAGCTAGATTACTTATGTGGGGCATTTCAATGGTGCTTTGAATGTTGATGCTGAGTCCTTGGTGAAATTAATGCTACTGAATATCAAGGAATTAGTTGATCTTTTGCTAGAGATGGTTATTGCCTAGCACTTGTAATTTCTGAATATAACTTGTCACTTATCACCTGATATCTTAATTTATCCTGGTCAAGCAGCAGTTGACTGTTTAATTATGAATCACCCACAGACGTCTGTTGCTAATCAGTTTAAAACCTCATGAACAGCCCAGCACAGTGCCAGAAAGGTAAAGGAGACAAGTAATTTGGGTTCCTATTGGCAAAAGATTAGTGATGTAATGACACAGTTGAACATCTTAAGTGTATAAAAAACAGGAGTGAAGGTTCAGGAGTCTTTAACTAGAATCAAGGAACCTTACAGAACATCGAAGGCCTTTTTGCTTATCCCCGAAACAAACGATCTAATTGTTTCCATTCCTTTTACACCCTAAAATTATCACTGTTTCAAATGCCATTCCAATTACCATTTGAAAAAAAATACTTATTCTCCTGCTTTGATCACTCTTTTGGACACTGCATTTCATATTGTAACCGCTCTGCCCAGCTCTTCTACCAGTTAACTTCGAAAAAAGAACATAGAACAGTGCAGTACAGAAACAGGCCTTCCAGCCCACGATATCTGTGCTAAACATAATGCCAAGTTACTTTCTGCCTGCTCGTGATCTATACCCCTCCACTCCCTGGATATGTCTTTCCAATCATCTCTTAAATGCCATTACCTTATCTGTTTCCACCACCATCCTTGGCATCACTTGCCATTCTCTTTGAAAAAACTTGCCCTGTGCATCTCCCTTACACTTTGTCCTTCTCACCTGTAAGCTATGACCTGTAGTATTTGACAGTTCTAACCTGGGATAAAGAGTCTGACTGTATACTTTATCTATGCCTCTCAGGCCTTCCTTCAGCTACCAACAGTCCAGAGAAAACATTAAAATCTTTTCCGGTCTCTCCTCATAGATAATATCCTTTAATCCAGGCATCATCCTGGTAAAGCTCTCCAAAGTCTCTACAATAGGTCTACAGCAGATGCAATCTCAATTGTTCTTCACACAGCCCTGGATCACCTGGACAATATGAACACCGATGTCAGGATGTTGCTCGTTGACTATAGCTCAGTGTTACATACCTCATGGATATCTTGTGACTGTCTTATGACCATAATGTAATTGAGTATCTTATGTCATGAGGTAATGGTCATGTGATGGTGGGGTGATGTAATTTTCCCGCCAGTGTGAGATCACGTGATGACATGTTCACGTGAAACCCCTGTGGTGACGCAGCTAGTTTTTCCAGTTGAGGTTTAAGTTTAGTTCGTTATTTAATTCGTCGGATACTCCGTTATGCTGCGTATTAATCTCATGATGCAGTTTCATTTTAAAGTGGAGTTCTACTTTCTATCGTAAGTAGTATTGGAGAGTGAAGAACTTACCAAAGTACAGGAATTCGCCAAGTCGAGTAAAGCTGATATTGTTTGGCAGTTTTGGAGAGGATCAACCTTCATTGAATCTTCGTTCAAGAAATAGTGACCTGTATGAGATATCCTCTGTTAAAGCAGGAAGGATTGCACAGTGTCTATTCTCCAGAAGAAAAGATCAGTTCCTTTAAACCGTTTTATTTCCGTCATTGTGAATCCTGTGGACAAGGCAGGTTCTGGCTGGGATCAGCAGTAACGTCATGTCTTCGAGGAATTCTTTGCTTCAGGAAAGTCCTAATTGACTGTATAAATCTCTTGGACTTTCGAATTTACCATTCTAAGAACTGTGTTTGAATTTACCACTTTAAGACCTGTTTTCGCATTTACCCTTTTAAGAACTGTTCCAGAGTTGCCGTATAGCAGTTAACTTCTGGTTAAATTAGTCCTTTGAATATTTTTCACTATTGTTGAGCAGAGTTTAATAAATGTTTGTTTGTTTTTATTAAACCTGACTCAATTGATATTCATTGTTGCCGGTCACGTGACATAATTTGGGGGCTCATCCGGGATTGTTCCAATTTTGAGCTTAACTGCTTGTTTAATTATCAACCTGATTTGGAAAAGGGAAATACCAGATTCTTTTGTTTGATTGGTCTGTGGGTGGTATTCGGCAGCAATGAATATTGACGACTTTATGGAATCGCCAGACCCGGAGTTTTTGGCGAAGGCAAGAAAGGGTGTTGTATCCGAGATTTCTAGA
Organism: Mobula birostris; assembly: GCF_030028105.1. Lineage (NCBI taxonomy): Eukaryota > Metazoa > Chordata > Chondrichthyes > Myliobatiformes > Myliobatidae > Mobula > Mobula birostris. The sequence continues at coordinate 60,022,208 of NC_092372.1, read as the reverse complement.
AGGTTAGACCTTAAAGGAATTACGAAGGTTACAACAAAGCCAGTAATTCAGAGAAAAATCATGGCACACTCTAAGGAGTTGGGTGTTTTTGATGAAGAAGTGTTAGATATGTTTCCATTGAGTAATCTAGAGATGCAGTTACATAGCGAACAAATAAAGTTAAAGCAATTAGAAGCTGATTTGGAAAGAAGTCAGTTAGAAGCTGAAAATTAACAGAAGGAATTCGAGTCTAGAGAAACCCATAGGAAAAGGGAATTTGAAGAAAGAGAAGCAGAGAAACAGAGGAAATTTCATCTAGAGATCGAGAAATTAAAGTCCGAGAATCAGTCCTCTGGTTCAAGGAAACAGTTTGTTGCTAGTTGAGAGGTTATTTTGGCTCCTCCATTTAGTGAAACAGAAGTGGACAAATATTTCCAACATTTTGAAACTGTGCTCTGAGTTTAGGGTGCCAAAAGATAGATGGCCAGTGATGTTACAAAATGTAATTAGAGGCAAAGCACAACAAGTTTATACAGCTTTAACTGCTGAGCAAGCACTTGATTATGATATTGTGAAGCAGCATGTATTGAAAGCGTATGAACTGTTTCCAGAAGCTTATAGAGAAAGATTCAGAAATTTGAAGAAATCTGTGGAAAAAACTTACGTGGAATTTGCCTACGAGATCTCTGTGTGTTTTGAGAGATGGGTTTCCTCTAAAAATGTGAATGGGGAATTTATAATAAATTCAAAGAGTTGATTTTACTGGAGGAATTTTAAAAAATTACTGTTGAAGTGAGGACATACTTAAATGAGAGGGACCCTGCTACATTGCAGGAGTCTGCTAATTAGCTGATGAGTATGCTTTAATTCATAAGAGTAAATTTTCTCCAGGTAGAACTTTTAAACGGGAAAATAGCACAGAGAGTCAAGGTAAGCCAGAAATTAAATCTGAAGTTAGTGAGAAAGGTAAGGATGAAGGGAGACATGTGAAGGAAAGACATTTTGGTATTATTTGTAATTATTGTAAGAAACCTGGACATGTAATAGCTAACTGTTTTCGATTGAAAAAGGAGAAAGAAGCAGTCCCAGATGCTTGTGTGCAGCATATTGAAACACCTGTAAATCCACAGAGTTCGATAAATACAAATGAAGCTTTGTCAGAGTCTGACCAAGTTAAAAGGGGATATGAACATTCTATAACCGAAGGATTTGTATCCTTGAAAGAGGGATCCAATCCAGTACCAATAAGAATCCTTAGAGATACTGGAACTTCTCGATCACTTATATTAGACAGTGTTCTAATGTTTAGTGATGAATCTGACATTGATGAGGTAAACTATATAAGAGGAATTGGGAGTGCCCTTATGCCTGTACATTTGCATTGAGTAAATTTAATGTCAGGGTTAGTTACAGGGTCTGTTAAAGTAGGACTACAACACAGTTTACCCGTGAATGATGTTTCTCTATTGTCAGGGAATGACTTAACAGATGGGCAAATTTTTCCTGAAGTGCATTTGACAATAAAGCCTATTTCTGAGGAACCACAGAGGGATTCTAACACAGATTCTTCCTATGTTGTAACCCGAGCTATGGCTAAAAAGACTGAAGTGCAGGATGGGTCTGTTATCCATGACTGTTCAACTCGGGATTCAAATTTTGAGGATGTGTCAGAAACTTTCTTACCTTCATTATTTGATCATGATTATTGTAGTAAGTCTGACCATGGAGATTTGTCTTTACCTCGGAAGGAGATGATAGCAGAGTAGAGTACAGACCCTGAGATTATCAAGTTAAAGGAACAAGCTCTTCCAAATAGTGAAATTGAGAAGGTGCCAGTAGGATAATATTTTGAAAAGGGAGTATTAATGAGGAAATGGAGATCACCTACAATTCCTGCAAGTGAAGAATGGGAAGTTAATCACCAGGTAGTAGTTCCTAAAGTTTATCGAAATGAGATTTTAACTATGGCTCATAGTATGCCTTTGGGTGGCCATCAAGGTGTAAAGAAAACTATGAACAAGGTTTTTAGATATTTTTACTGGCCCAGTTTAAGAAAAGATGTAGTGATATTTTGTAGAACGTGTCATACTTGTCAAATTGTGGGTAAACCTAATCAAGTTACTCCAGTGGCCCCACTGCAACTGATTCCAGCATTTGGTGAGCCATTTTCCAAAATTATTATAGATTGTGTGGGCCCATTGTCAAAAATTAAAACTGGACATCAATATTTGCTGACCATTATGTGCACAGTGTCTAGGTTTCCAGAGGCAATGCCTCTTAGGAATATAACAGCCAAAACTGTGACAAAGGCTTTTATAAAATTCTTTATTTATTTTGGGTTGCCTAAGGAAATACAATCTGATCATGATGGTAATTTTATGGATTTTTCCAGCAGATAGTTTATAAATTGGGAGCAAAACAGATTACCTCATCTGCATATCATCCAGAATCGCAAGGAGCCTTGGAGAAATTCCATTCTACCCTTAGAACTATGATTAGGATGTATTGTGTGGAAAATGAAAAGGACTAGGATGAAGGCGTGCATTTATTACTTTTTGCAGTATGGGAGGCAGTGCAGTAATCATTAGGTTTTAGTCCTTTTGAACTTGTGTTTGGGCATAGAGTTCGAGGACCTTTGGGCTTGTTGAAGGAACAGTGGATTAATAAAGAGGTACATACTAATTTGCTGGATTATGTTTTAAAATTCAAGGAAAGATTATATAAAGCTTGTAGTTTAGCCAAGGAAAATTTAAAATTGGCTCAGGAGAAAATGAAAACTTGGTATGATAAGGAAGCTAGAATGAGGTCATTTAAATCTGGAGATAAGGTGTTGATTCTTTTCCCGATGCAAATGAACCCATTACAAGCTAAATTTCATGGTTCTTATGAGATTAAATCTAAAGTAAATGATGTGGATTACCTGATAACAACCCCAGATCGAAGAAAGTCAACACAGCTGTGTCATATAAATAAGATACAACCGTATTATGAGAAACAGTCTGCTACTATGACTGTTGTGCTCAATAATAATGAGTTTGATCCCACTGGGAACATAATGGATGATTCATCTGAATCTCATTTTAAACCCAACATTATTTCTGCCAGATTACCAAAATCAACAATTCTGGAAAATATTGATGAGAAACTAGCTCATTTACAGCCAGAGCAGAGAGAGCAGATGAAACAGTTAATTTTTAAATATAGGGATTTATTTCTAGACGTCCCTAGAAGAACCACCGTAGCTTCACATGATGTAGATGTTGGAGATGCAAAACCCATAAAACAACATCCATATCAGATGAACAGGGAAAAATGTGAACTTACTGAACAAGAATTTAAGTATATGTTAGAGAATAATATTATTAGACCTTCTAATTCGAATTGGAGTTTACCGTGTGTTATGGTGCCTAAGCCAGACAACAGTATTCGATTTTGTACAGATTACAGGAAGGTGAATGTTGTGACAAAAACTGATGCATATTCAATCCCTAGGGTAGATGATTGTGTGGATAAAATTGGACAAGCGAAGTTCCTTACAAAGATTGATTTGTTAAAAGGTTATTGGTGTGTTCCATTGACGGATAGAGGTAGAGAGATTTCTGCATTTGTAACCTCATCTGGGTTATATGAATATAATGTTCTTCCCTCTGGGATGAAGAATGCACCAGGTACTTTCCAGCGGATGATTAATTCTGTGATTCATGGGGTTAAAAGATATAGATGCCTATATTGATGATTTAGTTACAAGAAATAATACTTGGAAAGCACATATTACTGCGGTGGAGAAACTATTTGAAAGACTTTCAAAAGCTAACTTAACTATTAACTTAGCTAAAAGTGAATTTGGTCATGCCACGGTGACCTACCTTGGTTATGTTGTGGGTCAAGGAAAATTAGCTCCTGTTCAGGCAATTTTAGAAGTACCCACTCCAACTGGTAAGAAAGCTCGCAGAAGGTTCTTGGGTATGGTAGGATATTACTGAAAATTTTGTAAGAATTTTAATAGACAATAGACAATAGGTGCAGGAGCAGGCCATTCAGCCCTTCGAGCCAGCACCACCATTCACTGTGATCATGGCTGATTATCCACAATCAGTACCCTTTTCCTGCCTTCTCCCCATCACTCCGCTATTTTTAAGAGCTCTATCTAACTCTTTTTGAAAGAATTCAGAGAATTGGCCTCCTCTGTCTTCTGAGGCAGAGCATTCCACAGAACCACAACCCTCTGTGTGAAAAAGTTTTTCCTCAACTCCGTTCTAAATTGTCTACCCTTTATTCTTAAACTGTGGCCTTTGGTTCTGGACTCCCCCAACATCGGGAACATGTTTCCTGCCTCTAGTGTGTCCAATCCCTTAATAACCTTATATGTTTCAATCAGATCCCCACTCATCCTTCTAAATTCCAGTGTATACAACCCCAGTTGCTCCAATCTTTCAACATATGACTGTCCCGCCATCCTGAGAATTAACTTCGTGAACCTACGCTGCACTCCCTCAATAGCTAGCATGACCTTCCTCAAATTTGGAGAGCAAAACTGTACACAATACTCCAGGTGTGGTCCAAGGGCCCTGTACAACTGCAGAAGGACCTCTTTGCTCCTATACTCAACTCCCCTTGTTATGAAGGCCAACATGCCATTAGTTTTCTTCACTGCCTGTTGTACCTGCATGCTTACTTTCAGTGACTGATGAACAAGGACACCTAGATCTCGTTGTACTTCCCCTTTTCCTAACTTGACACCATTCAGATAGTAATCTGCCTTCCTGTTCTTGCCACCAAAGTGGATAACCTCACGTTTATCCACATTAAACTGCATCTCCCATGCATCTGCCCACTCACCCAACCTGTCCAAGTCACCCTCCATTCTCATAACATCCTCCTCACATTTCACACTGCCACCCAGCTTTGTGTCATCTGCAAATTTGCTAATGTTACTTTTAATCCCTTCATCTAAATCATTAATATATATTGTAAATAACTGCAGTCCCAGCACCGAGCCTTGCAGTACCCCACTAGTCACTGCCTGCCATTCTGAAAAGGACCGATTAATCCCTACTCTTTGTTTCCTGTCTGCCCACCAATTTTCTACCCATGACAGTACCTACCCCCAAAACCATTTGCTCTAATTTTGCACACTAACCTCCTATGTGGGACTTTATCAAAGGCTTTCTGAAAGTCCAGGTACACTACATCCACTGGCTTTCGCATGTTCATTTTCATAGTTACGTTCTCAAAAAATTCCAGAAGATCAGTCAAGCATGATTTCCCCTTCATAAATCCATGCTGACTCGGACCTATCCTGTCACTACTATCCAAATATGTTGCTATTACATCTTTTATAATTGATTCCAGCATCTTCCCCACCACTGATGTCAGACTAACTGGTCTATAATTGCCTGTTTTCTCTCTCCCCCCTTTCTTAAAAAGTGGGATAACATTAGCCTCCCTCCAATCCACAGGAACTGATCCTGAATCTACAGAACATTGGAAAATGATTACCAATACATCCACGATTTCTAGAGCCACCCCCTTAAGTACCGTGGGGTGCAGACCATCAGGCCCTGGGGACTTATCAACCTTCAGTCCCATCAGTTTACCCAACACCACTTTGTGCCTGATGCAAATTTCCTTCAGTTCCTCTGTTATCCTAGGTCCTCTGGCCACTATTACATCTGGGAGATTGTTTGTGTCTTCTCTAGTGAAGACAGATCCAAAGTGCCTGTTCAGCTCGTCTGCCATTTCCTTGTTCCCCATAATAATTTCACCTGTTTCTGTCTTCAAGGGCCCAACTTTGTTCTTAACTAATTTTTTCCTCTTCACATACCTAAAGAACCTTTTACTATCCTCCTTTATATTTTTGGCTAGCTTACCTTCGTACCTCATCTTTTCCCCCTGTATTGCCTTTTTAGTTATCTTCTGTTGCTCCTTAAAAGTCTCCCAATCCTCTGGCTTCCCACTCATCCTTGCTATGTTATACTTCCTCTCTTTTATTTTTATACTGTCCTTGACTTCCCTTGTCATCCACGGTCTCCCCTTATTCCCCTTAGAACCTTTCTTCCTCTTTGGAATGAACTGATCCTGCACCTTCTGCATTATTCCCAGAAATACCTGCCATTGTTGTTCCACTGTCATCCCTGCTAGGGTATCTCTCCAGTCAACTTTTGCCAGCTCCTCCCTCATGTGTCCATAGTCCCCTTTGTTCAACTATAATACTGACACTTCCGATCTTCCCTTCTCCCTCTCAAATTGTAGATTAAAACATCATATTATGGTCACTACTTCCTAATGGCTCCTTTACCTCGAGTTCCCTTATCAAATCTGGCTCATTACACAACACTAAATCCAGAATTACCTTCTCCCTGGTAGGCTGTAATACAAGCTGCTCTAAGAATCCATCTCTGAGGCATTCCACAAACTCCCTTTCTTGGGGTCCAATTTTGTGAACATTGCTCTTCCATTAACTAACCTCTTGAAGAAAAATGAAAAGTTTGTTTGGGCAGAGCCTTGTCAAGAGGCCTTTGATAAATTGAAAACTATACTGTGTAGTCAACCTGTGCTCAAATCCCCTGACTTTGAAAAACCATTTTCATTAGCGATAGATGCTAGTGATGAAACTGCAGGAGCAGTGTTACTCCAAAGGGATGAAAGTGATGAAGTTAATTGTCCGGTAGCTTATTTTTCCAAGAAATTTAATTTGCATCAAAGAAATTATTCAACGGTAGAAAAGGAATTATTATCTCTTGTTTTGGCTTTACAACATTTTGAAGTGTATGTTATTACTACTCAGAAACCACTCATAGTTTGCACCGATCATAATCCGTTAATGTTTTTGAATAAGATGAAAAACAAAAATAAAAGATTACTAAATTGGAGTTTGATGTTACAGGAATATAATATTTTGATAATTCATACTAAAGGTAAAGATAATGTGATCGCTGATTGTCTAGATGTTAAATGTACAATGTAAATTTTTCTGGAGTAGTATTTTAAGATTTGTAACACTCCTACTGTATATTAGTTTGCAAGATGCTGTATGATAATACTGTGTATATTGTGTTAGTTGTAAATTTTATACATTTGGATTTTTTTTGTAAACAGTTAATTGTTAAAATTTTGCTCCCAAAAAGACCAAATTTTTTTTGGAGGGAGGTGTTATGTACCTCATGGATATCTTGTGACTGACTTATGACCATGATGTAATTGAGTATCTTATGAGCATGAGGTAATGGTCATGTGATGGTGGGGTGATGTAATTTTCCCGCCAGTGTGAGGTCACGTGATGACATGTTCACCACGGGTATAAAAGGGAGACCCCTGTGGTGACGCAGTTAGTTTTTCCAGTTGAGGTTTAAGTTTAGTTCGTTATTTAATTCGTCAGATACTCCGTTATGCTGCATATTAGACTCATGACACAGTTTCGTTTTAAAGTGGAGTTCTACTTTCTATCGTAAGTAGTACTGGAGAGTGAAGACCTTACCAAAGTACAGGAATTCGCCAAGTCGAGTAAAGCTGATATCGTTTGGCAGTTTTGGAGAAGATCGACCTTTATTGAATCTTCGTTCAAGAAATAGTGACCTGCATGAGATATCCTCTGCTAAAGCAGGAAGGATTGCACAGTGTCTATTCTCCAGAGGAAAAGGTCAGTTCCTTTAAACTGTTTTATTTCTGTCGTCGTGAATCCTGTGGACAAGGCAGGTTCTGGCTGGGATCATCAGTAACATCACGTCTTCAAGGAATTCTTTGCTTCAGGAAAGTCTCTCCTAATTGACTGTATAAATCTCTTGGACTTTTGAATTTACCATTCTAAGAACTGTGTTTGAATTTACCACTTTAAGAACTGTTTTCGCATATACCCTTTTAAGAACTGTTCCAGAGTTTCCGTATAGCAGTTAACTTCCGGTTAAATTAGTCCTTTGAATATTTTTCACTATTGTTGAGCAGAGTTTAATAAATGTTTGTTTGTTTTTATAAAACCTGACTCAATTGATATACATTGTTGCCGGTCACGTGACATCAGTGTTTAACACCATTGTTTCTTCAATCCTGATCAAAAAGCTACAGAATCTGTGACTCTGTACCTCCATCTGCAATCGGATCTTTGACTTCCTAACCAGAAGAGCACAATCTGTGCAGATTGGTAATAATATCTCCTCACTGATGATCAACACTGGCACACCTGAGGGGTGTGTGCTTGGCTCACTACTCTACTCCCTCTGTCCCCATAACTTTGTGAATAGGTATAGCTCAAGTGCTATCTATGAGTTTGCTGATGATACCATTGTTGGTAGAATCTCAGATGGAGATGAGAGGGCGTAGATGAGTGAGATATACCAGCTAGTTGAGTGGTGTTGAGCATGAACCTGGCACTCAACGTCAGTAAGACCAAAGAGCTGATTGTGGACTTCAGGAAGTGTAAGACAAGTGAACACAAAACTATCCTCACAGGGGGATCAAAAATGGAGCAAGTGAGCAGTTTCAAGTTCATGGGTGTCAATATCTCTGAGGACCTAACCTGGTCCCAATATATCGATGCAGCTATAAAGAAGGCAAGACAGTGGCTATATTTCATTAGAAATTTGAGGAGATTTGGTTTGTCACCTAAAACACTCGAAAACTTCTACAGATGCACCATGGAGAGCATTCTGACAGGCTGCATCACCATGTGGTATGGGGGGGGGGTGTGGGGAGTTACTGCACGGGATTGAAAGAAGCTGCAGAAAGCTGTAAAGTTAGTCAGCTCCATCGTGGGTACTAGCCTCTGTAGTATTCAAGACATCTTCAAGGAGCAGTGCCTCAGACAGGCGCTGCCCATTATTAAGGACCCCCATCATACAGAGCTTGCCCTATTCTCCTTGTTACCATCAGGAAGGGGGTACAGAAGCCTGAAGGCCAATGCTCAACAATTCAGGAACAGCTTCTTCCCCTCTGCCATCCAATTCCTAAATGGACAATGAACTCATAAACACTACCTCAATTTTTTATATATTATTTCTGGTTTTACATTATTTTTTAATTTAACTATTTAATATACAGTACATATATATGCTTACTGTAATTGATCTATTTACTTTTTTCCTCCATATTATCATGTCTCGCATTGTATTACTGCCGTTAACGGATTTTACAACATACGCAGTGATATTAACCCTGATTCTGAATCTGAGTCTGACATTCTTTCTGTAATGGGACAAACAGAACCACACTGAATGCTCCAAGTGTAGCCTAACCAGAGTTTTATCTAGCTACCACATGCCTTCCTGACTAGTGAAAGATAAGTATTCTATTTACTTCTGTTGCCACCTTTCAGGGAACTATGGACTGACCCCAATATCACTCTGTACATCAATGCTCCTGTGTATTTTCATAATATATTTGATCTACCAAACTGCAGCACACTCAGATAAAACTCTGTCTGTCATTTCTCCGCATGTACTGTATACATGTAACCTTCTTCATTGTCTGTAACTCCACATATTTTTGAGTTGTCTGCAAATTTACTAATTAATACATCAGCATTTTCAAGGTTCAAAGATCAACGTAAGTTTATTATCAAATGACCTATATGTTACCATAAACAACCTTGGGATTTATTGTCTTGCAGGCATTTACAGAAAAAGAAGATGTGATAAATAATGACAGACAGCCAATGTGCAAAAAATAGCAATCCATGCAAACAATAATATTGCTGAGAGCACGAGTTGTAAGGAGTCCTTGAAAGTTAGACCTGTAGGTTTTTAAATCATTTCAGAACAGCGATGATTGAAGTTATTTATGCCGTTTCAGGATCCAGATGGTTGCTAGTAGAGAGAAAAAGAATGGCCTGGATGGTGAGGCTCTTTGAGATGGATGCTGCTGCTTTCTTGTGACAGTGTTCTATGTAAATACAATCCATTGGGGGTGGGGGGTGGTGGAGGAGAGCTTTGCTTGTGATGGACTGGGCTGTGTCCATCACTTTCTGTAGCTTTTTCCATTCCTGGGCATTGGTGTTTCATCCAAAGTCATTGCAAGCAACTGGAGGTCCCAGCAGTGATCCTCGCAGAATACCTTTGGTCACAGATTTCAGGCAACACTAACTCTTCCACCAGTACTCTCTGTCCTCTATGAGCAAATGGTTTGGAATCCAATCTACCAAGTCTCTGTTGATCCCATAATCTTCTGTGTCAGCCTACCATGAGGTACTTCGTCAAAGTAGAATTTATTGTCATGCACAATATATGCACAGTTGCAGTGAATGGCTTACTTGCAACAGCATCACAGGGACATGGCAGTCACAAGAAAAACATAAACTGAATATAAATCATACACAACGTTTTCAAGAAGGAACACATTAGAACAAAAAGAATAATGCCCATTTTAGTGCACAGTGATCAAAGTGGTCATAATGTTGCTAAACTGTAGTGATTAGGGTTACGCTAGATGACTCAAGAACTGAACGGCTGAAGGAAAGTAGCCATTCTTGAACCTGATGGTGTAGGACCTAAGGCTTCTGTACTTCCTGTCCGATGTAGCTGCGAGATCTTGAAGGTGGGGGTCTTTGATGAGGGATTTTGCTTTCTTGCAGCAGCACCTCCCTGTAGAAGCCTTTAATGGTGGGGAGTGATGTATAGGGTAGAATTCACTACTATTTGCAGCTTCTTACATGCCTGTGCATTCAAATTTTTTTTATGGTGTACACCCAACCTCGCCACCCTCCGGGGTTTAGAGGCTCCGATCCAGTATGCATAGCTGGTGCACCCTCTTTAAAGACTCTGGCCGACTCCGCTAATTGGCAGCCATGTTTTACTGCCAAGATTTGGATAATTAAGGAGCACCTAAACTTAGGATCGGTGCTCAATCATCAGCTCAACTTTGGTTCAGTCTGCAACTGCGTTTAGGATTTCTGCCTCATCTGATTTCTTGTCTATTCTCGTCAGGTTCTCATCTAGCATCTAGTTATGAACCCTATTCTCATCTCAGTATTGAAATTGTATCTCAATTCTAGTCTTGGATTCTCCAGCACTTGGGTCCTAACCATTCTCCCCTAGGCCTCTTGGCATAGAATTACTGCATCAGACCATGATACAATCAGTCAGTCTACTTTCAACAGTACATCTGTAGAAGTTTATTGAAGTGTTTGATGACAAGTCAAAACTTTTTAACCTCCTAAGAAAGAAAAGGAAGTGGAACACTTTCCTTGTGATTGCATCTACATACTAGGCTTAGGGCAAACCATCCAATATGGAGTCATAGACTGATAGAACACCACAGCACAGAGACAAGACCTTTACTCTATTCAGTCCATGCCGATTTGTTATTCTACCCCGTCCCATCAACCTGCGCCTGGACTACACCAAGCTGCATCAGCTTGATTTCACACTCTCTCCCCCTCCAGAATTCCAAATGAACCTTTTCTTCTGGGATGTCAATTCCTTTCCTCACAGGATCTTTCCATGCAACTACAGGAGACGCTGCCATTGTCTTGTTACCTCTGCTCACTTCCTGATGGCCAGAGCCTCCGAATGAAGCAACAATTCTCTTGTACTTTTCCAAAGAAAGTGGACTGACCTGCACATTCATTGCATTTCTTTGTCTTTATTTTGTGATCATATTATTTCTGATTTTCTCAAATTTATGCATTTGAACTCTCTCTCTGAGCCTTCAGCTGTAATGACTACTTGCAGCTTTAGGCTGTTGTGATCTACACATTGGGCCTTCAAAATAAAATGTCTATAAATAGTGGCTCATATATAAACTGTATTTGTTCTGTGAGCATGTTGGCATGTGTGTTAAGAGTAGTGTAACTATGTGTCTGAGCACCACTGATGCTAGTGAAATAACTGTTCCCTACTGAGAGAGAAATACATTTGTGAAACATGAACAATTTTAAGTTGACACTCACTCTCATTCACATGTAGCGAATCTCACAGATACTCTTTTCACTACTTGTTTGTTCATGTGAACATTGCAGAGCAAATGCACTCCCCAGTCACCATTTAAAAGCTGTTTGAGGTCAGGCTGTGTAAGCAATTACCAGTGAGAGTCTGTTATTAAAAGTTATTCTAGGACAGAATCAGGCGTCAATAATTGCAGTACATGACAGACTCAGTGAAAATTGAGGTGTACTCTGCAGAATATTGCTGGGTTCCTCCAGGCTGTGGAACCATTGGTCTGTTCTATCAGACTGTGCGTGGCAGCATGGAGTTTACATCGTCACATCGTTCTCACATGCATGAATTGTGTGCGCGAGTCAAGACCCTCAGGGCTAGTCAGTGTTTGGAACCTGAATGATGCACTGCAAAAAGTCACAAACCAGCTGGTCACTGTGAGTAAAATCATTCTGATTGCGAAAAATGTCCAAGCAGTGTCATGTGATGGGTGCAGGTTGACAGGCTTGCAATGAATGTACATCATATGTATGTCGTGGATTTCGTCAATTCCAGTCTGGAAGGAGCCAGAGCACAAAAGTTAAAGGGCACCATGATCTTCAGAGTCAGTGGCACAGTACATATATCCCATAGTTCTGCAGCTGGCATTGGAGCTACTCGCTGTGGACAGGATTTATTATACAGGGCAATTAAAAATAAGCCAGGAAGAAGCAGAGCGGCCACTGTATGAGTGTTGAATGTACTTTCAGGGTATCTGGAGGCACGTGATAAAGTAGGCAGTAGTCAGTATGGTTTCCTTAAGGGAAAATCTTGCCTGACAAATCTTTTGGAAGTCTTTGAAGACATAACAAGCAGGATAGACAATCGGTGAATGTCGTGTACCTGGATTTTCAGAAGGTCTTTGACAAAGTGTCACACATGAGGCTGCTTAACAAGTTAGCAGCCCATGGTATGACAAGAAATATACTAGCGTGGATAGCGCATTGGCTGATTAGCAGAAGGCAAAGATTGGGAATAAAGGGAGCCTTTCCTGACTGGCTGCCAATTACTACTGGTACTCCACAGGGGTCTGTGTTGGGACCACTTCTTTTTGCATTATACATCAATGATTTGGATTATGGATTTAATGGTTTTGTGGCCAAGCTTGCAGATGAGATGAAGATAGGTGGAGGGACAGGTAATTTTCAGAAATTAAAGAGGCTACAGAAGGATTTAGACAGATTAGGAGAATGGGCAAAGAAGTGGTGGATGGAATATGGTGTCCGGAAGCCTACGGTCACGCACTTTGGTAGAAGAAATAAAACATAGACTATTTTCTAAATAGAGAGAAGATTCAAAAATCTGAGGTGCAAATGGATTTGGGGGTCCTCGTGCAGGATTCCCTAAAGGTTAATTTGCAGGTTGAGTCAGTGGTGAGAAAGGAAAATCCAATGTTAGCATTCATTTCAAGAGGACTAGAATATAAAAGCAAGGCTGTAATATTGAGGCTTTATAAGACACCGGTGAGGCCTCACTTGGAGTATTGTGAGCAGTTTTCACCCATTATCAAAGAAAGGATGTTCTGACATTAGAGAGGATTCAAAGGAAGCTCACGAAATGATTTCGTGATTGAAGGGTTTGTTCAAATGAGGGGCACTTGATGGCTCTGGGCCTGTACTCATTGGAATTCAGAAGAATGAGCAGTGATCTCCTTTGAAAGCGATAGAATGTTAAAAGACCTCAATAAAGTGAATGTTGAGAGGATGTTTCCTATGTTGGGGGAGTCTAAGACCAGAGGACACAGCCTTAAGATAGAGGGATGTTCATTTAGAATGGAGATGAGGAGGAATTTCCTTAGCTAGAGAATGGTGAATCTGTGGAATTCATTGCCACAGGCATATTTAAGGCAGAATTTGAAAGATTCTTGATTAGTTAGGGCATGAAGGGATACAGGAGATTGAAGCTGAGAGTGAAATGGATGAGCCATGATGAAATGGCAGAGCAGATGCAATGGGCCAAATGGCCTAGTTTTGCACCCCTATCTTATCATCTTATGAATTGCTACCATTTTGGTTATAATGTCTTTAATGACCTGGTTCATGTTGTGTAACCCTAGGGCTGAGTAATTGGCTAATTTTTCCAGAGTGGAGCTCTCAAGGGTGAGAAACACACCGTCCATAGTCATGCGCTACTCTGATGGCATAATGAGAGTCAGTGTGAATATTTACTGTAGCACCAGCTCTAAGGCTGCAAGCTCTTTTCAAAGCTGAAAGCTCAGAAAATGGTAAGACGCACTCAGGAAATGACTGAGATAGTGCACCTTAGTTTGACCAAAGTGGCGGCTTCTTCCTCGACACCTTGTGATCCTTGTCAGCCAGAGCAGGCAAAAGGACTGTCTGTGGAACATATAAGCAAATCATGCACACATTGAAGCAGTGTGAAATTGGATGGGAGGGCCTCATCTGCCTAGTCTCTCTGAAGAGGCTGAGAAAAGAAACGGTAGGACTCTCAATAGGAGGTTGGTCCAAGTGTTCTGTTTGCCTTGATCTGTTACAGTGAACAAATATTGAGAGTATGTGTGAACTGGGATAGAAAAGAATGCCCCACGTAAAACAACCATTGTGTAGTATTTGCCACAACTGAGGATTGTGGTTGTATTTTGAACTATTGGATACTCTGGTAGTACAGATCCTTTAATAGCCTGTAGATCTTGAACAAAATGTCAGGTGTCCCTTCCCGGCTTTTGTAGTTGCAATAAAGTTCTCACTCTTGGTACAGCAGTTCCCCAGTGTATGAATGCTTCCAATAAAGGGAAAAAAACTCTTTCAGCCTCTGGGTTCAAGGGGTACAGAAGTTTATGTGAAAAGGATTTTGCAGCATCTAATTGCACTTTAAAGGGTTCATCAGATATTATTTACCCCACATCACCACCTCCTTTTGCTCATAGGATCTCTCACACTTGATCAGACAACTATTTGGTAAAGGCATTGTTCTGTGTCTGGGAAAGGCTCAGGTCCTGATTTTCAGAGTTAGTGGGATAGGATGTAAGTTCACTGAATGTAAAGATAATTGCCTGGGAAAAAAGGTTCCATCTGGAAGGGTATAGCTGGCTTCCAGGTTTTTACATTAGAGACATTTAACCATGGGTCATAAATCCCTTTAACCCTTCCACCTCTCTGTTCATTCCCGAATAAGGTACAATTCCAGGGGATGTAAACATATGTCTGGGTGTAAGCAGCTTGTACAGAAGCCTCGAAACTGAGACAACTTCTTTAACATTCAACACATGCTTATTGTGAAAGAAGTTCCATAAAGTTATTGAACTGAGGTAAGTTCAAGCTTATTGTCATGGAATCAGAATCAGAATCAGAATCAGAACATGTACCTAGGGGATAAATAGTATGCAACACAAACCAACACAAACAAAATGCTGGGAGAACTCAATAGGTCAGACAGCATCTATGAAGGGTCTTGGCCCAAAACGTCAACTGGTATTCATTTTTCATAGATGTTACCTGACCTGCTGAGGTCCTCCATCATTTTGTGTGTGTTGCTCTGGATTTCCAGCATCTGTAGAATCTAATGTTTATGCAGCACAGATAAGTAGTATTACAAATATGACAAGCATAAGTTACATTAACTTAACATAAATTACACGTAGCTTACATGACAAAATAAACAAAAACAAAAATAAACAACACGGCACTAGTGCAATCAAAGAGAACATAGTCCGAGATAGAAGTAGCATTTTTCAGGCAGGGTCAAGAACCTGGTGGCAGTGTGGAATCAGTGGGTTGAACCTTGAGGCATGAGTTTTCAGGCTATATCACCTGTCTGATTACAGCACGAGAAGAGGATTGTGGGGGTCTTTAATTGTGGATACTACATGTTGCCTTTCTAAGATATTACCTCTTACACTCATTAGAAACCAACGAGCCAGTGGTAGGTGTTTTCTTTAAACTGTACTGGAACTTGGTGTGGATTGGAGAAGGAAGCCTGTTGTTCTTGTTGCTGACACCATATCCAATCGAAGTTCATGTCATGACATCAGAGTCTGACGTTGATGTGATGCCAGTATTTGCCTCTTACACTCATTAGAAGCCAATTAATAGAAATCGATGAGCAGTGATGGCTTTTATCTTTAAACTGCAGGTCTAATGGCTTCCTTCTGCAATCCACACCCAGTTCCAGTACAACTCTCTGCTCATACTGGCATCACATTAACTTCAGACTCTAATGTCATGACCTGCTTGCTTTGCATTCTTCCCTCCGGCAAACAGCAGTTCTTAATGTGGTAGTAGATTTCCAGACACTGTGAGCACTGTTGATGCATATTGACTCTTATCACACCTAACGAGCAAGTTTTACTGAGTGGATTTTGTTTCCTATTGGTTGATCTGGATGAAATCATGCCATGTCATTTAGTTTAGTTCAGTTTCAGTTTATTATCAGACAATGTATACAGCATACAACCCAAAATTCTTAGTTTTTGCAGATATCCTTGAAAACCAGAAGAACCCTAAATGAGTGAACAGCAGAAAAACATTAGAAACCCAAAGCCCCCCTCCCCTCCCCCAATCAAACAGCAGCAAAGCATCAACCCTCCCCCTCCCCATCACAAAAAGCATCAGTGCCACCACCCACCAAGCGACAGCAAAGCACCCTAAGAGAGACCATGATCTGCAGTCAACAAAACGATTGTTTACCTGACAGTTTGACATGCCACAGGTTCTCGCTCTCGCTCTCTCGCTTACAAGGGACACAGAGATGCCACCCGTTTCACAGCGAAAAGGGAGGCTAACAGATAGCGTTACGGCGTTAGGGTCTGCCGCATCCCTTTTTATGCTGAGATTCTCGAGGGTCGGCAGCAAACTCTCCCCACCATCACGAGGAAGAGAGAGAGGGAGCAATCGCTTGAGGTACAGAGTTCTATATTGTCTGTGGTATAGTGAAATGTGTAGCTCATGAAGATGCGAATGGAGTGAGGGCTGGCAGATTCAGGATACTTGCCAGTTCATTTTCAATGTCATATCAAGCAGTCCCACATTAAAGGTGCCATTAATCACCTGACAATATGCCCCAGTTAAAACTTGAGGAAAGTACTATTTTTGGCACCTGTAATAGCTCTTCCTGTAGTAACCGTGTCAGACAGCCTGAGTGGCAATATCAGTCATTGCCAACTTAGTGTGGAAAAGTTTGCATTTCCTGCAAGGGGCTGATACCAGAGCACATTAATAGTTTATGACTTTGTGCCGAGTACGGTATGTCCTGAAAGGCTCTTCCATTATTCATGACCACTGGTGAGGTGCTAGCACCTCGTCCTGCAGAGAAGAGTCAACGGCAGGCAGCTGTTTTCTACACTGTGAAAACAGCTTCTTCATAGAATTTGTCACATCTTTACAGAAAGCTGATAACACAGCATGTAGCACCGCTGAGTCAAATATTTAAAGACAAACAGATACTTGAAAGTGATAATCAATTAAAGAAATATGGTGGGGTCAAGTGAGTCATTCAATGTGTGCCTGAGAGGAAGGCAAATCACATTCTATGGCAACTAAGGTAGCCTCCAACCTGATGGCATGAACATTGACCTCCAACTTCCGCTAATGCCCCACTTCTCCCTCGTACCCTATCCGTTATTTATTTTTATACACACATTCTTTCTCTCACTCTCCTTTTTCTCCCTCTGTCCCTCTGACTATACCCCTTGCCCATCCTCTGGGTTCCCCCCCACCTTTCCTTCTCCCTGGGCCTCCTGTCCCATGATCCTCTCATATGCTCACCTGTCCAGCTCTTGGCTCCATCCCTTCCCCTCCTGTCTTCTCTTATCATTTTGGATCGCCCCCTCCCCCTCCCACTTTCAAATCTCTTACTAACTCTTCCTTCAGTTAGTACTGACGAAGGGTCTCGGCCTGAAACGTCGACTGCACCTCTTCCTAGAGATGCTGCCTGGCCTGCTGCGTTCACCAGCAACTTTGATGTGTGTTGCTTCTATGGCAACTGCCATTCAGATAATTTTTGGCAACATCTATTGTCAAAATTTATAAGGAATTAAAAGGAAAAAGTGTCACTGAAAGGCAAAATGAAGGTGAATGTGACACATGGAGGCCAAACATAATAGTTAGAGTAGAGCTTTATGTATTGAAAAGTGGTGGGCCAGCACTTTTCGGTCGTGAATGGTTGAGTAAAAACCAACCAGAATGGCACTCAGTCAAAGCAAACTGAAAGGTCTTAAGGTGGATAAGTCACCTGGGCCAGATGAACTACATCCCAGAGTCCTGAGGGAGGTTGTTGAAGAGATAATGAATGCATTGGTCATGATCTTTCAAGAATTACCTGATTCTGGCATGGTCCCGGAGAACTGGAAGATGGCAAATGTCACTTCACTCCTTAAGAAGGGAGGAAGGCAAAAGAAAGGAAATTATAGGCCAAAATACATCAAAGTCAGCATGGTTTCTGTACAGGGGAATATTGCCTGACATTCTTCGAGGAAGTAACAGGCAGGGTGGACAAAGGAGAGGCAGTGGATGCCATTTACTTGGATTTTCAGAAGGCTTTTGATAAGGTGTCACACATGAGGCTGCTTAACAAGATAAAATCGTATGGCGTTACAGGAAAGATACTGGCATGGATAGCAGAATGGCTGACAGGCAGGAGGCAGCAAGTGGTAATAAAAGGGGCTTTTTCTGGTTGGCTATCAATGACTACTGGTGTTCCTCAGAGGTCAGTATTGGGACCACTGCTCTCACATTGTTTGTCAGTGATTTAAATAATGGAATTGATGGCTTTGTGACAAAGTTTGCGGATAATACGGAGATAGGTGGAGGAGTAGGTAGTGCTGAGGAAGCAATGTGATTGCAGTTGGACTTAGGCAAATTGGAAGAATGGGCAAAAATAGTGGCAGGGAATACAGTGCTGGGAAATGTATGATAATGCATTTTGATAAAAGGACCAATAGTGCAGACTTTTATCTAAATGGGGAGGAGGTTCAAACATCAGAGGTGCAGAGAGACTTAAGAATCCTTGTGCAAGACTCCCAGAAGGTTAATTTACAGGTTGAGTCTGTGGTAAAGAAGGCAAATGCTGAGCCTTTATAAGACACTAATTAGGCCACACCGGGAACATTGACAACAGTTTTGGTCACCATATCCCAGAAAGGATTTGTTGTCATTGGAGCGACTCCAGAGGAGGTCATGAGGATAATTCCAGGAATGAAGGGGTTAACATATGATGTGCATTTGGCAGCTTTGCACCTGTACTCACTGGAATTTAGAGGAAAGTGGGGTATCTCATTGAAACCTACTGAATGTTGAAAGGACTAGATAGGGTGGATGTGGTGAGGATGTTTCCTATGGTCAGGTATCCAGAACTAGAGGGCACAGCCTCAAAATTGAGAAGCACCCCTTTAGAACAGAGGTAAGGGGGAATCTTTTTAGCCAGAGAGTAGTAAATACGTGGAATGCTCTGCCACAGACTGCGGTGGTGGCCAGGTTTGTGCGTATACTTAAGGCGGAGGTTGATAGTTTCCTGATCGGTCAGGGCATCAACGGTTATGAGGAGAAGGCAGGTGTATGGGGTTGAGTGGGATCCGGGATCAGCCATGATGGAATGGCCTAAATCTGCTCCTACATCTTATGGTCTTACCATTCAATTGTGGGTGACAACGCACCACAATACACATCAGACTAATTCTGACTGTTCATGAAGAAAAATGGCATCAGACATTTCAAGTCAGCTCCTCACCACCCGACAATGAATGGGTTAGCCGAAAGATCTACCCAAAACTTCAAGAAGTCCATTAAAGCAATGGACAAGGAGACCATTCCTCCACAGCACAAGGTGGACAACTTTCTTTTTGTGTATCAGAACTCTGTTCATGTGATGACATATCAAACACCTGCACCGCTGTTCATGAACAGGAATCTGAGATATTGCATACAGCTTCTGAAACCAGATCTACAGAGGGAAGTGTAAAATAAAGAGTTCACCAATTGCCAAGTGAAGCAGGAAGAAGCTTCGAGATTGGACAGGAAGTCTTAGTGCATGATTACCAAGAAGACAAATGGATACCTGGTAGGATAGCTACAAGAGTGGGACCACTGACGTACATAGTGGGTGTTGGAGATCAGACGTGGAGATGTCATGCGGACCAGATACTGGATGCTGAACTGAAGAGCCCACCTGAGTCGATTGCATCCAACAAGATGGACACATTACAGTCACCGGACTTACCTCTCAGTGATAATGTCGCTGACAGCAATGTGGCATGGGAAGCTGAGAACGTTGTCTTAGACAAGACATCTGCCAAACCTGATGCCACTCCACAGGTCCAGAGGAGCTATCCTGAAAGAAACAGGATACCACCCAAAAGACTGAACCTTTAGATCTGTGAAGTTAGTTATGGACTGTTATTGTGAAAGCATGTCTATTTGGATTATGGGTTTATGAAAGGGAAATTGAATGTTTTGTACATGTACAGTTTTATGCTGCATTAATCTAAAGGGGGAGGAAGTGCAATGTCTGGATCTATTTCTTTTAGTCAATGATTTCTTTTAGCACGACGTATTGACCTGCTGTCCCTGCATGCTCATTGATCTCTCTCTCTGTCTCACTGCAATGTGAATACACCAGTCAAAGCCATCTCCTGCGTGTGTGCTTTTATTTAATTGATATGTAGTTGCAAAGCCACAACAATATCCTTTATTTATTTATTTTTCAGCAGCAACGGGATGTATTTTTGAGGTTGGTGATGTTGGATTTGGTGAACTCTGAGCTGTTGTTATCCAGATAAGTGGAGTGTGTTTTATCACACTCCTGTACTGCACCTTGTAAATGGTGGAAAGGTTCTCGTGTAGTTTCATTTCTCAAAGTAAGTGGTCTTTGACCTGATATTGAAGCTACAGTATTTATATGGCTGAGGCATCACCCCTTGAAGGCGTCCTTGATGCTGGGGAGGACAGTGCCCATGAACAATCTTTCTGATCAGGCGGTGATGCAACCAGTCAGAAACTTGTTGGGAGTCCCTAGTGATATACCAATCCCCCCAAACTACCAATGGAAATTAGCTGCCAGCACACCACAAGGAATTAAAAACTACAGAGCATGGGTTTAAGATGAGATTTAAAAGGGACAGGAGATTCCCAAGCAGGAAATTCTTTATGCTGCGACTTATTAGGAGGAGTCAGCACAGCTTTGTTCATGGGAAGTTGTGTTTGATTAATCTTTTAGAGTTCTTTGAAAAGGTACCCGAAAGGATAGATGAGGGTAAGGCAGTGGGTGTTGTCTTTTTGGACCTTATCAAGGCCTGTGACAAGATCCTGGATGGTGGGTTGGCCTGGAAAGTTAGATTCATGGAATCCAGGGAGACCTAGTCAGGTGGATTCAAAATTGGCTCAGAGGTAAGAAGCTGAGGGTGGTGGTTGAAGGTTGTTTCTGAGAATGGAGACACGTGACTAGTGGTGTGCTGCAGGGGTAAAATAACTCCTGTTTAAACCCTTGTTTATTTCTTTGAAATAACTCTAACTACAAAGTGAACATGCAAAAAGATAGGTCTGGTCCACAGGATGAGATTTTAAACTGCAGAAAGACCAATTTTGATGGTATCAGAAATGATCTGGCAAGTGTGGATTGGGACAGGCTGTTTTCTGGCAAAGGTGCACTTGGAAAGTGGGAGGACATCAAAAATGAAATTTTGAGAATGCAAGGCTTGTATGTGCCTGTCAGAATAAAAGGTAAGGATAACAGGTGTAGGAACCTTGGTTTTCGAGAGATATTAAGACCCTGGTTAAGAGAAAAAAAGAAGATGCAGAGCAGGTATAGGGAAGTAGGAACAAATGAGGTGCTTATGGAGAACAAGAAATGTAAGGGAACACTTAAGAGAGAAATTAGGAAGGCTAAAAGAAGGCATGAATTTGCTTTAGAAGACAAAGTAAAGGAGAATCTTAAGGGATTCAGCAGATATGTTAAGAGCAAAAGGATTGCAAGTGATAAAATTGGTCCTCTGGAAGATCAGAATGGTAATTCACGTGTGGAGCCAAAACAGATGGGGGAGATCTTAAATGAATTCTTTGCATCTGTATTTACTCAGGAGGTGGACACAGAGTCTACAGAAGTGAGGCAAAGCAGCATCAACTTCATGGACCGTGTACAGATAACAGAGGAAGAGGTGTTTGCAATCCTGAGGCAAATCAGGATGGATAAATCCCCAGGGCCTGACAAGGTGTTCCCTCGGACTCTACGGGAGGCAAGTGTAGAAATTGCTGGGGCTCTAGCAGAAATATCTAAAACATCCTTAGTGACAGAAGAGGTACCAGAAAACTGGAGGATTGCCAATGTTGTTCCGCCGTTTAAAAAAGGCTCTAAACATAAACCAGGAAATTATAGGCTAGTGAGTCTGACATCAGTTGCAGGAAAGTTATTGAAAGGTATTCTAAGGGACTACATGTATAAGTATTTGGATAGACAAGGACTGATTAAGGATAGTCAGCATATGTAACCAATTTTATAGAGCTTTTCAAGGAAGTTACCAGGAAAGTGGATGAAGGCAAGGCAGTGGATGTTGTCTACATGGACTTTAGCAAGGCATTTGACAAGGTCCCACATAGGAGACTCATCTAGAAGGTTCAGTCACTGGGCATTCAGGATGAGGTAGTAAATTAGATTAGACATTGGCTTTGTGGGAGAAGGCAGAGCGTCGTAGTAGATGATTGCCTTTCTGACTGGAGGCTTCTATCTAGTGGAGTGTCGCAGGGAGCGGTGCTGGGTTCTTTGTTGCTTGTCATCTTTATGAATGATCTGGATGATAATATGGTTAACTGGATCAGCAAATGTATGGATGACACCAAAATTGTGTGTGTAGTGGACAGTGAGGAATGCTGTCATGGCTTGCAGAGGGATCTACATAAGCTGGAAAAATGGGCTGAAAAATGGCAGATGGAATCTAATGCAGACAAGTGTGAGGTTTTGCATTTCGGTAGGATCAACCAGTGTAGGTCTTACACAGTGAACTGTGGGGCACTGAGGAGTGTTGTAGAACAAAGGGATCTGGGAATATAGGTCCATAATTCATTGAAAATTTTGTCACAGTTAGATAGGGACATAAAGAAAGCTTTTGGCACATTGGCCTTCATACATCAAAGTACTGAGTAAGGGATATTATGCTGAAGTTGAATAAAATGTTTGCGAGGCCTAATTTGGAGTAATATGTGCAGTTTTGCTCACTTACCTATGGAAAGATATCAACAAGGTTGAAAGAGTATGGAGAAAATTTACAAGGATGTTGCCAGGTCTGGAGAACCTGAGTTACAAGGAACGATTGAATAGGTTAGGAGTATATTCTTTAGAACACAGAAGACTGAGAGGAAATTTGGTAGAGGTATACAAAATTATGATGGTTATAGATAGGGTAACTGGAAACAGGCTTTCTCCACTGAGGCTATAACCAGAGGTCACAGGCTAAGAATTGAATTCACTTAATTTCTTATATCCTTCACATACATGAGGAGTAAAAATCTTTACGTTATGTCTCTGTCTAAATGTGCAATGTGCAATCATAGTAATTTATAATAAATAGAACAGTCAATGTAAAATAGAAACACATTCAATCAGCGCGAGTTAATCACTCTGATGGCCTGCTGGAAGAAGCTGTCTCAGAGTCTGGTAGTCCTGACTTTTATGCTGCGGTACCATTTCCTGGATGGTAGCAGCTGGAACAGTTTGTGGTTGGGTGACTCAGGTCCCCAAAGATCCTTCGGGCCCTTTTTTCACACCTGTCTTTGTAAATGACCTGAATCATGGGAGGTTCACAACTACAGATGCGCTGGGCTGTCCACACCACTCTCTGCAGAGCCCTGCGATTAAGGGATGTATGGTTCCCATACCAGGCAGTGATGCAGCCAGTCAGGATGCTCTCAATTGTGCCCCTGGAGAAAGTTCTTGGGATTTGGGGGCCCATACCAAACTTCCTCAACCGTCTGAGGTGAAAGAGACGCTGTTATGCCTTTTTCACCACACAGCTGGTGTATACAGACCATGTGAGGTCCTCGGTGATGTGGATGCCAAGGAACTTAAAGCTCTCAGCCCCCGATCCATTGATGTCAATAGGGGTTAGCCTGTCTCCATTCCTCCTGTAATCCACAACCAGCTCCTTTGTTTTTGTAACATTGAGGGAGAGATTGTTTCCTTGACACCACTGTGTCAGAGAGATGACTTCTTCCCTGTAGGCCACCTCGTTATTGTTTGAGATTAGGCCAATCAATGTACTGTCATCGGCAAATTTAATTAGCGGATTGGAGCCGTGGGTGGCAACACAGTCATGGGTATACAGCGAGTAAAGGAGGGGACTTAGTACACAGCCCTGAGGGGCATCTGTGTGGACAGTCAGAGGGGTGGAGGTGAGGGAACCCACTCTTACCATCTGCTGGCAATCTGACAGGAAGTCCAGGATCCAGCTGCACAAGGCAGGGTGAAGGCCGAGGTCTCTGAGCTTCCTGTTGAGCCTGGATGGAATTATGGTGTTGAATGCTGAACTGTAATCCAAGAACAGCATTTTCATATAAGCACCCTTCTTCTCCAGATGTGTAAGGATGGCATGTAGAGCAGTGGCTACTGTGTCGTCCGTCGATCCGTTGTGTTGGTAGGTGAATGGTAGGGGGTCCAGTGTGGGTGGTAGCAAGCTGCAGATGGAATCTTTGATCAGCCTCTCAAAGCACTTGCTTATTATTGACACCAGTGGATCAGACATGTTAACTTGATCTTTTTTGGTACAGGGACAATGGTAGATAATTTGAAGCAGGGAGAGGGAGAGATTAAAAATGTTTGTCAACACACTTGCCAGTTGTGCTGTGCACATCCTGAGCACTCACCCTGGGATGCCGTCCAGTCCTGCAGCCTTGTGACCGTCCACTCGTTGGAAGCATCTGTGTACCTCAGCCTCAGAGATGACCAGGTTGCAGGTTGTAGCAGTGGCTTTCCTCGGAGGCTCAGAGTTAGCGACATCAAGCCGAGCGTAAAAGTGATTGAGCTCATCTGGGAGAGAGGCTGCGACGTTGGCAGCACCACAATGTTTGGCTTTGACGCCTCCGATGGCGTGCAGCCCTCACCACAAGTCATGTGCTATTTGTTGTGAATTTTGACTCAATCTTGTCCCTGTATTGTTGCTTCGCAGTCTTGATAGCTTTGCGCAGATCGTAGCTGCTTTTCTTGAGCTCCTGCTGATTGCCGGCAATGTAAGGTCTGTGTGGCGTGGTAAGTGCTGCTCGCACGGAACTGTTGATCCAGGGTTTCTGGTTCAGGAAGACCCCAACCGACTTCTGGGGGACAGCATCATCGATGAACTTCCCTATGAAGACGTGACTCCATCCATGAACTCGGAGACATCCTCATCATGGAAGACATTCCAGTCGATGTCATCGAAGCAGTCCTGCAGCATGGAGGCCGAATGGTCGGACCAGCAGTGGGCGGTTTTAATTATGGCTGCTTCTTGTTTCAGCTTCTGCCTGTACGTCAGCAGAAGCAGGATCGAGGAGTGGTCTGACTTTCCAAAAGCTTGGCGAAGGAGAGCTTTGTAGGCATTGCGGAAGGGAGTGTAGCAGTGGTCAAGTGTGTTATCTCCATGAATGCTCACCTGAGTGTGCTGAGGAATCCTTGGAGAGACTTTCGTCAGTGATGCTTGATTAAAGGCATCGGCAATGGCGAAGGCAACCGGGTGTGCAGTTTCCAATGTGTTGATAGTCACATACAACTCCTTGAGAGCCAGGTCAGTATCGACCTGCAGCAGAATGTACACCGCTGTGGTGATAACAGCCACGAACTCCCTAGGCAGCCAGTAGGGTCTGCACAACAGCACCAGGTATTCCAGGTCTGGGGAACAAAAAGATTTGAGTGCATGTGCATTCTGGGTGGAAGGTGAGAAGTTTAAGGGAAACATGAGGGGAAACTTTTTCCCTCAGATGGTTGTGAGAGTGTCAAATGAGCTGCCAGCACAAGTGGTATATGCCAGCTAGATTTTAACATTTAAGAAAAGTTTGGATTGGTACATGGATAGTAGGGATATGGAGAGCTATAGTCCCAGTGCAGGTTGATGGGAGTAGGCAGTTTGGCATGGACTAGATGGGCCAAAGGGCCTGTTTTTGTAGTGACCTCAGTGATTCTATGACTTATTCATTACTTATACAGTATAAACGATTTGGATGAGAGTGCACTTACTTGATCAGCAGGTTTGCAGATGACACAAAATTAGGAGGCGTTGTTGATCGTGAAGAAGGTTATTGTAGATTACAAGGAGATCTTGATCAATTAGGGAGGTGGGGCAAGGAGTGGAAAGCAAATTTCAAGGAGGGGATGCATTTTGGAAAGGCAAAGCAGCATAGGGCTTAAACTATGAATGGAGAGTGTTATGGAACAGAAGGACCTAGGAATATGGTGTCACAGGTAGACAGGATGGTTAAAAAAAGGTGTTGGTGCACTGGTCTTCATCAGTCAGGGAACTGAGTATAGGAATTGGGACACTTAATAGCAGTTGCATTAAGTCATTGGTGAGACTGCTTTTGGAGCACTGTGTATTGTTTTGGTCACTCCGTTTCAGGAAAGATGTGGTTAAACTGGAAAGAATGCAGAAAAGGTTTACAAGAATGTTGCTAGGGCTAGAGGGCCTCTGTTATAGGGAGAAGCTGGCCAGGCTAGGCCTCTATTCCTTGCAATGTCAGAGACTGAGAGGCGACTTCATAATAATATTGAATATTATGAGTGGCATAGGTGGATTGTCTCAGTCTGTTCTCCAGCACAGGGGAGCCCAGAACTTGGGAGTACTGATTTAGGATGAGAGGGTTGAGGCTTAAAATGGATCTGAGAGGCAATTCCTTTTGCTTTTGATGAGAATGAGTTGCCAGGGAAAATGGTCGAGGCTAGTACAATGGCATCATTTAAGAAACATGGAGAGGAAGAGCCTGGAGGGATAGGGGTTGAACACAGGAAATTACACTAGCTAGGTTGACAATATGGTTAGCATAGACTGCTTGTGCCAAAGGGCCTATATCTGTGCTGAACTGCTCTATGACTCTATGTAGAGGGTGGTGTGTATGTAGAGTGAGCGATCTATCAGAGGAAGTGGTTGAGGCAGGTACAATACCAACAGTTAAAATACACTCAGCCAGGTACATAGATGGGAATGTTTTAGAGAATTATGGGCCAAATGGGAGCAAGTGGGGCTGACTTAGATGGGGGTGTCTTAGTCGGCATAATGAGTTGGGCCAAAGGTTCTGTTTCCATGTTGAATTAATCTATGATTACTCCATAACTCAATAACTGTTTCTTAAAAAGTACTTCTAGTCACCATAAAGACATTCTCAGACACAGCTGCAATAGTCCATGGGAGGACATGATGTCCACTTAGCACTAGACTTGGGATGGGGAATAAGAAGTAAGATTGAGCAAGTTATAATGTTGGCTGAATTTAAATCATTTTTGTGGCTTTTCATAGTGTTTAAGCCATAACATTTGAATTGTTCATTTCATTGAGCTATTCAAACAGGACACAGAACTCTAATTCTCAGTAGAGGCAACGTGGAAGAGCTTGCTTTGAAATATGTGGCTGGTTGGTCAGCATCAAATATTTCTATAAATTGATTCATTCATTGAGTTTTTGTAGAGTTTACTACGGCACAACAGTGCCACCTACAGGTGAGGAAGCCAATTGGTACAGAAAATTTAAACCCACCAGGGAATGTGTCAGATGAAATGGACTACATCAAATTAGCTCTTGAAATTCAAAGCAGTATTTACTTTACAATTTTGCACCATTTTAAGAATAAAATTCCACGTCTTATAGAGTTTCTAAAACAACATACCTACAATTAGTTCAAGCTGCATCTGTGGGAAGAGAAACAGCTAATGTTTCAGGTCAAAGAGCCTTTGTCAGAATTGGCAAAAAATCTTCAAACTGAAGTAAGACCATTAGACCATACGATATAGGAGTAGAATTAGGCTACTTGGCAGAGTGAGTCCACTATTTCATCATGGCTGATCCAATTTTCCTCTCAGCCCCAATCTCCTGCCTTCTCCCCATTTCCCTGTATGCCCTGACTAGTCAAAGATCTACCAATCTCTGCCTTAAATATACATAAAGACTTGACTTCCACAACTGCCTGTGGCAAAGAATTCCACAGATTCACCTCTCTTGGTGAATGTTAGAAATGTTAGCTCTGTTTCTCTTGCTCCAGCTGATGCTTCACCTGATGAATATTCCCAGCATTTTCTGTTTCTATTTCAGATTTCTATCTATTAGAGGGCATTGCTTTATGTTTCTCAGGATTAAGAAGTATGTTCTATTTGCTAGGATTATCTGTTCATTCATTTTGAAAGTAGAATGGGAAAATGATAGCGAGTAAATTTCTTATTTTACTATTTATAATTTTGAAACAATTCCAATGACATATTTGACTAATATTATTTCAAGATGATCGATTTTCCTTAACCAAATAGCAGAAGAATAATCATCATGCTCAGCATGCCCTGCCATTCATAACAATTTCTAAAACAATACCTTTCATCCAATTTCCCACCCAGTTCCTACTTCTGATAACCTTTGTCTCCAAAAATCTATTGATCACAGCCTGGACACACTTACTGTCTAAACATCTCCAGTTCTCTGAGATGTAAAATTCCACAAGTTTTCAAACCCTGCATTAAGAAATTATTATTTGTTGCAGTTTTAAATGCTTTTTCACTTATCCTTTGGCTGTGCTCCAGAAACCTAGATTCTCTGTCAAGCCTTCAAACAACTGCAAAATTTCTCACTGAGATGATCCTTTGTTTTGTACATTTCTCCTCCTCAACTGCTCTTCATGGGAATGGTCAGTTTTCCTCGGAAACAGTCTAGTAAATCTAACCTGCATACTGCAAAACAAGCATAGAGAACACGTCTGTATTCCACAGGTGATTTTACTGAAACCTCGCACAATCCAAGCAATAAAGTGATACAATGCTGGAAACAGTAGGTAACTATGCAGAGCAAGGCAGAGTTAATATTTCTTATGAAAGACCTTGCATCTGATCAATCTCAGCAAGACCTCCTTACTTCAAGAACCCTTGCAATAAAGGCAAATAAACACTTTCTGTCATTATTGCTTGCTGTATCTGTTTTTTATTCTGGGCCTCATGAACCAACATTTACTACATCTCACTATTTAGAAAGTAAGTTGCTTCTATTTTCCCTATTGAATTGAATTCTCGTCTTGTATTCCATCTGCCGTCTGCTTTTCCATTTGATAGGTGTTGTCTACATCTGATCACAACGGCTGCTGCTCTTTGCACTCTTCACGTAACACACATTCCCAATGTTTTCAGCAGCCCAGATACTAAACTTTTTTGCTCAAATTCCTCTCCTGAAGATAATGAAAGCCTGTCGGATAATAATTCCATAACTTGCCAGTACCCTATTTTTTAAGGATCAAGAATAAACGTTGGAAGCCAGATCTACAGTTCAAAGTTGGAAGTATATTTATTATCAAAGTATGTATATGTTATATGACCTTGAGATTTGTCTCCTAACGAAGAAACCCAAAAGAGCCCACATAAAAAAGACCATTGAACAACCAATGTGCAGAGAATAAAACACATCACGCCCCCCAAAAAAACCATAAAAAAGACCGTTGAACACCCAACGTACAGACAATAACTGCAAGCAAATAGTATTCTGAACTGAAATCGGTAAAGATAGTTGCATAGTTCAGCTTAGTTCAGCACAGAGCTGAGTCGTACAGCAGGATATGAACTGGTCCATCCCTTGCCTCTGGCCCTGCCATCCTGACCTTTTTAATCTGCCAAAACACCTAAACTGACAGCCAAACATCAGGTTCAATTGCATCAATACGCTCTGGGGCTTGGACCTCAGTGCCTTGATTTGGCCTGTAACCGACCTTTTGGACATGGCCCTGTACTTAAGTCTCCGTCCAAACATCAAGTTAGTTGATTCGGTTCGCTCTGGTGCCCAGACGTCAACACTTTGACTCGGCCTGTACTCAACCTTTCCGATTCAGCACGCTTAAAATGATCGACCCTCGGGTTCCTCGCTCTCAGGGACATGCCCGCCGTCTCGCCTTGCCTCTGTTCTGCCACGTCGAATTGCGTTCAAATCCAAAGGGAAGTTATAGACTTATTTGCGATGATCATTTGCCGGAAGAAGTGTGGCTAACAAAGTATTTAGTTGTTTTCCTTGTTTCATTAGCCACCAACCAGAAGTTGCTGAGGTTCACAAATGCCGTCTTAAACCGGATATCTGACAAGTGGTCTGAGATATAAACTATTGACTTTGTTTCTCTTTCCACAGTTACTTCCTGACCCGTTACTTGTCATTTTCTTGGAAGCCAGTAGATTAATTAGGCAAAAAGCATCAAAGACAAGTCAATTGTGCCCGTTGCTGGAGCTTACATACAAAAGCAACAAGATCATGGATGCAGACACATATCTGCACGAACACATACTGTACATGGAAACATTCATGAGTCACAGGAACATCAGGCACAGCACAGGGAAGACCATAAGATATATGAGCAGAATGACACTACTTGGTCCATTGAGTTTGCTCCACCATTCCATCATGGCTGATTTATTTTCCCTCTCAACCCTATTCTTCTGCCTTCTCTCTGTAAACGTTGACTCCCTGACTAATCAAGAACTATGAACTGCCACTTTAAATATACTCAAGGACTTGACCTCCACGGCCATCTATGGCAATGAATTCCACAGATTCTCCATCTTCTGGCTAAAGATATTCTTCATCATCTCTGTTTTAAATGGACGTCCCTGTAGTCTGAACTGTTCCCTCTGGCCCTATACTCATCCACTATAGGAAACATCCTCTCCACGTCCACTCTATCTAAACCATCCAATATTTGATAAGCTTCAATGAAATCCACCCCCCTTCCATTCTTCTGTACTCCAGTGAGTACAGGCCCAGTGCCATCAAATGCTTCTCATACATTAACTGTTTCATTTCTGGAACCATTCTCGTGAATCTCCTCTGGTCTCTGTCTAATGCCAGCACATTTTTTCTTAGATAAGAGGCCCAAAACTGTTCACAATACTCCAAGTGCACCCTT
This sequence comes from Mobula birostris, assembly GCF_030028105.1. Taxonomy (NCBI): domain Eukaryota; kingdom Metazoa; phylum Chordata; class Chondrichthyes; order Myliobatiformes; family Myliobatidae; genus Mobula; species Mobula birostris. The sequence goes on along the minus strand of NC_092372.1, from coordinate 59,991,289 downwards.
ATAAAGCCTCAGTATCACATCCTCCTCTGACACTCTAGTTCTCTCAAAATGAATGCTGGCATTCCATTTGCTCTCCTTACCACCGACTTAACCTGCAAGTTAACTTGTAGGTTAACTGCACCTCTGATTTTTGACTTTTCTCTCTGTTTAGAAACTAGTCCATAGGATAATGTAATGGGCCACAGATGACACATATTGTTCATAATAGAAACTGTTCTACATAATTCACAAACATCATCATGGATTGTTGTAGTGTTCACTTTAAGAGGTGGTGTCTGATGTAATGACATAAGTGTAAGGCAACTGATTTTGTTTTCTTCATAATGGAGTGCCAGATCAGAAGCATTCAAGTGTGGAGATCAAGAATGCTACAAGAAGTGCAGGTATGATCTCCAGAAAGCCATCTCAATGACAAAGTGGAGATTCTGGACAAGATTAGAATCAACGAGGGATGCTTGAAAGCTGTGGCAGGGTTTGAAGGTTTGAATGCCATGACCTCCTTCAGAGTTAAATCTTGTGGCATAGGGGACAGCGTGGCTTTGCTTCCAGATGAGCTCAATGCCTTCTATGCTCACTTTGATCACCAGAACAGGGAGGAACCATTGAGCACCACCATGTCTCCTGATGATCCTTTGGTCTCAGTATCTGAAGATGATGTGCAGGCTGTCTTAAAAAGAAAAGGAATCCAAGGAAAGCATCCAGTCCAAATGGAATACTTGGCTGAGTGCTGAAGATCTGTGCTGACCAACTGGCTGGTGTATTCACAGATATCTTCAACGGCATGCTCCGACAGTGTGTGGTACCCACCTGCTTCAAACAGGCTTCAATCATACCGGTACCCAAGAAGAGCCTGGTAAACGTCCTTAACGACTGCCGCCCAGTGGCACTTACACCCACAGTGATGAAGTGTTTTGAGAGGCAGGCGTTGAAACATCAGCTCCTGTCTGAGTGGCGACTTGGATCCGCTCCAGTTTGCCTGAACAACAACAGGTCTACAGCAGATGCTACCTCATTGGCTCTTCACACAACCCCGGAATATCTGGACGGCAAAGCTGCATACCTTGGGATGCTCTTCCAGTTACAGTTCAGCATCACCATCATTCCCTCAAAACTAATCAGTGAATTCCAAGACCTTTGCCTCAATACCCCCTTGTGCAATTGGATCCTGGATTTCCTCACTTGTAGACCTCAGCCAGTTCAGATTGGCAAAAACATCTCCTCCACGATCTCCATCAGCACAGGAGCACTGCGTGGATGTGTACTGAGCCCCCTGCTCTACTTGCTTTACACCTATGACTGTGCAGCTAAGTACAGTTCCAACACTATATACAAGTTTGTTGATGATTCCACTGTTGTGAACTGTATCAAAAGTGGTGATGAATCAGCATACAGGAGTGAGATTGAAAACTTTTGAAGACCCTGACCTGGAGTTGCATGTTGACTTTGGTTCTTTCTGGAAATGAGACCCGCTCTCGGGGCCTTACGACTGGCTGCTTTTCGACAGGCCAAGGATGTGGCCAGGAAGACTAGTGCACCTTCAGGTTGCCGGAGTTTTGTGGCTCTGGAGGCGGGCAGGTTCAGGGCCGGTGACACCGCCTGATGCATCGTGGGAGATGGAAGATCGTAAGCAGAAACCCAAGTTCTTTGGGCACAGAGCTCGAAAAAAGCGATGCAACAGACTTTTAACACCATAAATCAGTGAGTTGATTTGTTATGTCTCCCCTCTCGCTGTGAAGATAAGGGATACCTCTTTTTCCCTTATTAGAGAGAGAGAGGGAGCCTGTGGTATGTCGACTACTGGGTGGACAAGTAGCCTTTGGGGTACTGCAAGTCTGTGCTTTTATTGATGCTTTGCTGCACACTTGAGTGCTCAGTGGGGGTTGCTGATGATTTTATACTGGTGGGGGGTGTCATTGCTTTGCGTCTGCTTATGTATGGGAGGGGGAGCTGGGGGAGTCTTTGGGGTTCTAGCATTTAGTTTGGAGTATTGTCATCAGTTTTGGGCCCCATATCTCGGAAAGGAATGTGTTGTCATCCGGGAGAATCCAGAGGAGGTTCACAAGAATGATTCCGGGAATGAAGGGATTAACATATGAGCAGCGTTTGCAGCTTTGGCCCTGTACTCACTGGAGTTTAGAAGAGTGCAGGGGGATCTCATTGAAACCTACTGGACTTTGAAAGGACTAGATAGGGTGGATGTGGAGAGGATGTTTCCTATGGCGGGGTGTCAAGAAATAGAGGGCACGGCCTGAAAATTGTGAGGTGACGCTTTAGGAGGAATTGTTTGCGCCCAGGGAGTAGTGAACCTGGAATGCTCTGCCCCAGACAGTTGTGGAGGCTGACTGTGGGTATATATTTAAAGCAAAAATTGATAGTTTCCTGATTGGCCATGGCATCAAAAGATATGGCGAGAAGGCAGGCTTATGAGGTTGAATGGGGTCCGGGATCAGCGATAATGGAATGATGGAGCAGACTCGATGGGCTGAATGGCCTAAGCCTGCTTCTGTGTCTTATGGTCTACTCCCTTAGGTCCTTTCCCATATCCTCCGATTCCAATCACATGTGCCTTTTTTTAAAACCTTGAGTAGTCCTTCCCACTCTCTAGTTACCCTCTTGTTTTTAAAGAGTATAGAATATTGTTACATTTATAAAATATCTTGGGAATCTCTTTAATCCTACTCGCCAAGTGTTGTGTGAATGAAGTCAGCAGAGAAAAGTACAGATAGCTATGAAGCAGCCTCTTTATTTGACAAAAGAAGATACAGCAGGCGTTATATGGAGATGCCTTCCTCTGCCCAACACTACACACATTTCATATGCTAAGGATCAAAGAAAATTCAGGACAATTCAAACAAATCTATTTTTACAATGCCTTTCTGAACTATAACTGAAACAGTTTAAGTACTCTGAACTGGCAACTGAAGCTGCCCAGAATGGCTGGAAGACCAAGAGTTTCCCTGTGGAAGTGGGATGCAGGGGATTCGTTGCTACATCTACGACCAGTCTATTGAAGAAGATGGGGGTGAGGGGTCACTCTCTCCAACAAGCAATCAAGTCCCTGTCAAATGCAGCAGAAAAAAACAGCAATTGGATCTAGATTAAAAGGAAAGACAACAACTAGGCTGCAAGATGGAGACAGGAGGGTATGGAATTGCGCTGGGGGGGTGTATCTGGGACACCAGGTAGCATCGTTGAGTCCTCTGGAGACGTCGTGGGCTTATCAACGAAACGCCAAAGAAGGAGGGTGCCCACCTGATGACCCCGATGACCTACCTACCCTCCCTCCTTGTCACCACTCCAAGCCCACTGCCAACATCGAGAGTGCCGATTTACTATAGGGATTGAAACATCAAATCCTAGTAGCTCTGCTACTACTCACCATCACACCCAAAACAGTGTTAATCACTGCTGCATCCATGCAGTGGGATATTGTTTGGACTCATGCATATGCAGATGATCTGCTAAGTGCCCGTTTCCTGGTCTTTCTGGCCTGTGATTCAAGGTTTTTAGTAACCTATCCTTCAGAGCTGCATTAATTGCAGATAATGATGCATAGCTATGTCCTGGGTTCAAGTCTCGACAAAAACTATAACGGAGCGAATGGAGTTAAATACTATCACAATGAAATTATAATTAGCTGGCACATGCGTATTTACGAGCACAATTGCTGAATCCATGGTTGTGACAGGGACCCTCCTCTCTATGCGCAGCCCCTGAGGCGCCACAGACCTGTGTCCGCTGTAAATTCCACATGAGGGACTTGTCCAAGATGTCCTTCAGTGATGCTGGTAGATAAGTGCCATGGTGTGCACTGCCAATATCAGAGCCAAAGACTTCCATGTAGAGACAGAGACAAGAGCTTTTACAGAGGCAGCTTGACCAAGTGACACCATGAGACAGATCATTCTCAAAGTGAGGACTCTCCGATTGGAGCTAATCGGGTATCTACTTCAACAATAAGACTAATACAGGATTCCTGAGCCTATCAAAATAAATTAAACCAGTTTAGAAAGCACCAGGAAACTGCATTACAAAGACTGAATCACTCGAGAAAAACACAAGGAACTCTTAAACAATTAATAACTGTTGTAAAGCAACAATTAACCAATTCAGGTGCTCTAAAAACCTCAGCCCAAATGCTCTTTGATGCCCTGCTCAGGTCTGAAGAAGTCACTACAGGACCCTCCCTCTCCCTATAGCTGGCACCTGATAGCCAGGAAGACCTGAAAATTCAAGAGACCTGGGGAATGAGAGAGGGCATGGAACCTCAACCGACTGAGAGACCTGGGGAATGAGAGAGGCATGGAAACCCCAACAGACAGAGACTGGGGAACCCCAAGGGGCCTGGGAACCCCAGCAGACTGAGAGACCGGGGAACCCTGAGGGGCCTGGGAACCCCAGCAGACAGAGATCAAGAAACCTAGGGCAGGGCTGAGGGGGAGGCTTGGGAGTCTGAGATGGAGAGGACATTGAAAAACCCTAAACAAATTAAGCCCTGGAAATGATCAGAAAAAGAAAACCCTGGGAACATAGAGAAAAGTCCTTGCTAAGCCTTGAAACCATGAAACTTGAAACCTAGAGAAGGAACCTTTTTCGTATCTTCTTCACAGTGTTTTATCTTTCATAATTTTTTTCCAGAGACAATTAGGATATACTCTGGATTTTACATATCAAGACAGCATAGACAGGTTTCTTTCATCGCTAAGCTAGGTGGTTCTATGTTGATCTGTTTAATTTGCTGCGTGAAAGTTCAGTTTTCCCAGTCTGTACCATGACTTTCATCAAGGGGTTAAAAATACTCTTGATAGGGTTACTTTACTTTTGTATTTGCACACTCCAGCCAGGAATCAACTTTCAGAGCAGGGCTCTTCCAGAATTTACACTATTGACTTGAATGATCATTTGTTGAACCAATTGATAAGCTTGCTGGAAGTGCTCATTTGTTATGCAGACCTGAGTCACGGGACCACAAAGCTGGGAACCTGGGTACTTGTGATTTGAAAAGCTTGGAATGGATGCTGAAGAAACTCGATGTAGACTGGAGAAGCTCAGTATGTAGACTCGGGACACTCAGAATGTAGAGTCAGGACATGCACTGGGAATAGAAATCACCCTCTCCTCAACACACCAATGTCAAAACGTCACTGTTCAAACTTTGCTGGGTCCATTACTTGGCAAAATCCTTCTGTCACACAGGAGACAGAAACAAGAGTTCATACACAGGAATTCAAACGGAACATTGTCCAACCTCAGCGACCTTTGGAGCTAGTGGACCACATGCAGTCTCTCCTGGGAAATCACCATCCTTGTTTTATTTATAAAGAACTCTTCATGCAGCAATTGGCTGATCAAGTTTGCATCACCCTCACTAATGCATCCGTGAAGGATTACAGGGACCATTGGCACCTTTTGAGGTCCCTGAGTGACCGTTTGACCATGTCAATGTGGACCTCCTTACCAAGGTGGATTGTACCACCAGGTGGCCAGAGGTCACACCGGTAGCATTGAAGACAGCTACAGACGTGGCTCGGGAGTTCATCAGCACCTGGGTTGCTCAGTCTGGAACCCCAATTGATATTTCCTCTGACCGCCATCTTGATTTCATGTCAGACCTCTGAGCTGTGATGGCCATACACCATGGCATATCACCCGCAGTCCAATGGACTATGGAGCAGTTTCACCGCTCCTTAAAGGCTGCTTTGAGGGTTTCTCTGATGGATGAGTTTTGGTATGATCATCTCCCAAGTGTCCTGCTGCGGCTCAGAACAGCTCAGAAAGAGGACCTGCAGTTGTCTGCTTTTGAATTGGTATGTGGGCAGCTGTTATGAGTGCCAGGTGATTTTATTCCCGATGCCACGATGGCCTGGTTGGCATCTGAACAGCATTCCCTCCTCCTTAGTAAGTTTACTTCCCTTGCACCTATTCCCACCTCTCAACATGGCATGCAGCACTCTTGTTTTTATCCACCATGATGCACACAAACATCTCCTTCGGCCCCCTTACAAAGGCCCATTCTGCATTTTGGAATGGAGAAAAAAGAGTTTTATCATATATAAGAGGGGTAGACCTGAATGTATTTTGGTAAATCGCCTTAAACCGGCCCTCCAAGATTTGGACAAATCGGCTACCATGCCCCTGCCGTCAGGACATGACCATCAGCATGTGGGCCGAAGGGCCTGTACTGTGCTGTACTATTCTATGTTCAGCACCAGAGGCCTCTGCTGTTCCTCCACCCATGGAACATAGGACCTGAGCCGGGAGGCCCGTCTGAGCACCAGACAGGCTCACAATGCCGGTTTTGGTGAATATTGGGGGGCCTGTGTAGGGTAATATAACTAGTGGAAATGTACATAATTCATAGTCACCGACATTGAGTTGGGGTTCATTTTAAGAGGCTGCTTTGACATGATGACGTATTATGTGGTTTAGTTACTGTGTTTTGGGTTCGGAGTTTGGAGTACAATAAATGAGTTGTTACAGTTTTTCTTAAATATAAAACACCATTGCTGTTTTATTTGAAAAAACCTACAGGACCGCTGTACCTCATGAGCCTTTAATATCCTGCTTCAGGTGGCACTGGTCCAATACTCTCATTCAATCTCTCCTGATACTCGGTTTATCACAGACTTACCATTTCACCTTCTCCTCTCCTCACTATCTTAGCAGCTTAATTCATTTATATTGTTTCAAACATTTCCTTGCTCCAATTAAAAGTCATTGACCTGAAATGATAAATCAGTTTCTCTCTCCACAGACGCTGCTGGTTTGCCTGAATTTTCTGTTTTATTTCTGATTTCATGCTTCTGAATACTTTGATGTTGGCTTCTAAACAGGAAGAGCAGAAACAGAGACTAGTCAAAAAATTGTGCCAGGATATGAACTCAGATACTACACTTGCAGAAAGCTTCCCAGCTGTGGTACTGACGTTTCCGCCCTGGCTGCAGTTCTGGCATCCCATCAAAAACATTGCATGTTCCAGTTTTGTCCTGCCTGCAAAAAGACTGGCAAATCAAGCAACTACTCACAACATTCCAATAACCACTTACCCCATACAACCTTATAACCTACTCATGAACGCTGAGCTTGATTTTGTCAAGACACTCAGCTGCAGCCCTCATCACAGTCCTGGTCCAAGCATGGAATAATGTGCTGAACTCCAGTAATTTCATTAGGATAACATTTGACCAAGTATGACATCAAAGCAATCTGGTAAAAGTATCCGGTAATCTCAGTGATTTTAGGAACTGAGAAGGTTTTTGCAATGATCTAGTAGTTCGTTGGTCACTATTACTGATGGAAATGTTTCCTAATTTAAAAGGAGCGACTTGGATCTGCACCAGTTTCCCTACTGATGCAATTGGCCCACAGCAGATGCCATCTCATTGGCTCTTCAGTCAACCCTTGAAAATCTGGACAACAAAGGTGCATACATCAAGATGTTCTATACCTACTACAGCACGGCATTCAATACTATCATCCCCTCAAAACTAATCATTAAGTTCAAGACCTTGGTCTCAATACTTTCCTGTGCAATTAGATCCTCAAATTCCTCACAGATCCCAGTCAGTTCAGATTGACACAACATCTCCTCTGCACTCTCCATTAGCACAGGTACTCTACAAGGGTATGTGCTTAGCCCCCTGCTCTACTCGCTTTACACTGGTGACTGTGTGGCTAAGCACAGCTCCAATACCATATTCAAGTTTGCTGACCAAACCACTGTTGTAGGTCGAATCAAAGGTGGGGACAAATCAGCATATAGAAGAGAGATTGAAAATCTGGCTGAGGGGTGCAACAACAACAACCTCTTACTCAATGTCAGCAAGACCAAGGAGCTGGTTATTGACTTCAGGAGGAAACCAGAGGTCTATGAGCCAGTCCTCATTAGGGGATTAGAGGTGAAGAGGGTCAGCTACTTTAAATTTCTCAGTGTTATCATTTAGGAGTATGCGTCCTGGGCCCAGCATGTAAGTACAATTATGAAGAAAGTACGACACCACCTCCACTTCATTAGAAGTTTGCAGAGATTTGGCATGATATCTAAAACTTTGACAAACTTTATAAATGTGTGGTTGAGAGTATATTGACTGGCTTCTTCATAGCCTGGTATGGAAACACCAAAGCCCCTGAATGGAAAGTCCTACAAAAAGTAATGGATAGAGCCCAGTCCATCACAGGTGAAGCCCTCCCCACCATTGAGCACATTTACATGAATTGCTGTCACAGGAAAGTCGAATCCACCATCAGGGCACGCACTACCTAGGACATGCTCTTTCCTTGCTGCTGCCAGCAGGGAGAAGATACAGGAAGCTCAGGATGCACACCACCAAGTTCAGGAGCAGTTATTATTCCTCAACCATCAGGCTCCTGAACGAAAAGGGATAACCTCATTCATCCTCACGTGCCCCATCATTGAAATGTTCCAACAACCAAGAGTCACTTTCAAGGACTCTTCATCTCATGTTCTTGATATTTATTGCTTATTTTTTATTATTATTAGTTTCTTTTTGTATTTGCTCTGTATGTTGTCTTTTGCACACTTATTGAACACCCTTTTGGTGCAGATTTTCATTGATTATATTCTGGTTATTATTCAATTATGGATTTATTGATTTCTATGCCCTCAAGAAAGTGAACCTCAGATTTGTATAATCCAAATGGCAGCCAGCAATTAAATACATTTTCAAAGTTCAAAGTAAATTTATTATCAAAATACATATATGCCCGTACTTTAATAATAAATTTAATAATGCTTTATTTATAGGCAATTTATCTGAAAATTTCTCAAGGCAGCTTTTAAAAATGCATCAGCTGAGCATGGATTAATGTGTTAAGGATCTGGAGCTGACCTTCAGGAAACTGCGGAGATGATGGACAGAAGCTACAGGGAGGTGGTCACCCCGAAGCTGCAGGAGGCAAGTAGCTGGGTGACTGCCAGGGGAGAGGAAGGAAATGGCTGCCAGTGCAGAGAACCCTTGGGGCTATTCCCTCAATAATAAGTACACTGCTTTGGATACTGTTGGGAGAAACGGCCTAGCAGGGAAAAGCTACAGCGATTGGGTCTCTAGCACTGAATCTGGTGCTATGGCTCAGAAGGGAAGGGGGGAGAAGAGAACTGCAGTAGTGATAGGGGATTCCATTGTTAGAGGAGTGGACATAAGATTCTATCGATGCATTAGAGACACCCGGATGCTATGTTGCCTCTCAGGTGCCAGGGTTAGGGACGTCTTGGACTGAGACAGCATTCTAAAGGAGGAAGGTGAACAGCCAGAAATCTTAGTACATATTGGCACCAAATGTCATAGGGAGGAAAAGGGAGGAGGTCCTGAATGGAGAATTTAGGGAACTAGGTAGAAAACTGATAAATAGGACCTCCAGAGGAGTGATTTCGGGATTGCTGTCCGTGAGGGTAAGAATATGATGATTTGGCAGACGAATGCATGGCTGTCGATCCAGTGCAGGGGGTAGAGGTTCAGATTTGTAGATCATTGGAATTTCTTCTGGAAAATATATGACCTGTACAAATGAGACAGTTTACACTTGAACCCAAGGGGGACTAATATCCTTGTGGGCAGGTTTGCTAGAACTGTTGGGAAGGGTTTAAACTAATCTGGCAATGGGGATGGGAAACTGAGGATCGGGTAGTTGGTACTACAGGGGCAGTGTGTAGTGAGACTGACAGGAAGGACAGGCTGATGATAGGACAAAATTGCAGTCAGTGGGATGAGTTGCAGTGTAACAAAAGCAAAACGTGTGATGAATACAGGACCGAAGGTATTATATTTGAATGCACTCAGTATACAAAATAAAGTTTAAGATAGCACTGGTGAAGCTCAGCGACTGATTATCGGCAGCACACAAAATAAAGGTAACAACTAAACGCTTTATTAATAACATGTTTTCTGGTAAATGACCACTGCAGACAATAGCCTGTAACATCCCTTTTGGAGTTGAGCTTTTGAATCGCCTGTATGACGCTGCTTTTTGTTGTGTGAACTGAGGTCTCAAAGGTGCAGTATGGTTCCAGCCTGGTGGGCTGGACAGCCGGGAATGAGCCAATGTATGCCCATTGCTGGAGCGGACTTGGAGGCGGTTTGATGTGGCAGAACCAAAGCGTGGTGAGGAGAGGCAAGGTAGAGTCGTGGCGAGCGGAGGTGAGGTAGGTTCGAGGGGAGCGGAGGTGAGGTAGGTTTGAAGTGAGGGGAGGTGAGGTAGAGTCATGGCGAGGAGAGGTGAGGTAGAGTTGTGGCAAGTGCAGGTGAGGCAGAGTGGAGGTAAAGTTGAGGCAGAGAATGAGATCTGAGGTTAGATCGACTTAGGTGCTGGGCCGAATTGGAAAGGTTTGGTACAGGCTGAATCAGGGTGGTTGGGCACAGTCCGAATCAGGGTGGTTGGGCACATGCCCCAGAGCATATTGAAGCGAGAGAGTCCGGATCTAGCAGCGAGGATGTTTGGACGATATACACACTGAGCCAGATTAAAAAAGTCAGGATGTTGGGGCCGGAAGAGAGGGACGAGCCGGTTGAGTTTGTTGCTCAGTGACTGCTACCCAGCTCTGCACTGAACTGAGGCTGTGACTTCATGTCTGGGGACGTAAACTTTTGTAAACTTCAGTTCTGAAAGCTATTTGTTTACTTTCATTGTTTGAGCGATTTTTTTTCCCTCTGTAATTGGGTGTATTATGCGTTCTTTTAGGTTCCTTTGTTTTGTGGCTGCCTGTAAGAAGACAAATCTCAAGGTTGTATAATGTAATTATAGTTTAATAATGTACTTTGAACTTTGAACTCTGAAGGTGGATGAACTTGTTGCACAGTTAGAGATTGACAGGTATGATGTTGTGGGCATCACTGATTCATGGCTGAAAGAAGATTATAGTTGGGTGCTTAACATCCAAGGATACGTATTGTATTGAAAGCACAGGCAGATAGGCGGAGGGGGTGGAGTGGTTCTGTTTGTGAAAAATAAACCAAATCCTTAGAGAGAGGTGACATAGGATCGGAAGATGTAGAGTCGTTGTAGGTAGAGTTAAGGAACTGCGAGGGTAAAAAGACCCTGATGGTAATAATATACAGGCCACTGAACAGTAGCTAGGATGTGGGCTACAAATTACAATGGGAGATAGAAAATGCAAAAGGGCTACGTTACAATAGTTATGAGGGATTTCAATATGCAGATAGATTGGGAAAATCAGGTTAGAGCTGATTTTGGATCCCAAGAGAGAAAATTTGTAGAGTGCTAATGAGATGGCTTTTTAGAGCAGCTTATGGTTGAGCCCACTAGGGAATCAGCTATTCTGGATTTTGAGTTGAGTAACGACCGGATTTGATTAGGGAGCTTAAGGTAAAGGAACCCTGAGGAGACAGTGATCATAATGTGATAGAATTCATGGTGCAGTTTGAGAGGGAAAAGCTAAAGTCAGATGCATCAGTATTCCAGTGGAGTGAAGGGAATTCCAGAGGCATGAGAAAGAAACTGGCCAGAATTGACTGGAAGGGGACACCAGCAGGTACGATAGCTGGGCAACAAGGGCAGCAGTTTCTGGGAGCAATTCAGAAGGCATAGGAGAGAAACATCCCAAAAAACCAGGAGTATTCTAAAGGCAGTATGACAACCATGGCTGACAGGAGAAGTCAAAGCCCATATAAAAGAAAGATAGAAACAATAGAGCAAAAATTAGTGGGAAGTTAAGGATTGGAAAGCTTAAAAGACCTAAGGAGCGAAAAGATGGAATATGAAGGAAAGCTAGTTAATAATATTAAAGAGGATACCAAAAGCTTCTTCAGATATATAAAGAGTAAAAGAGAGTTGAGAGTAGATATCAGACCATTGAAAAATGACAGTGGAGATGTAGTAATGGGGGGTCAAGAAAATGGTGGACAAACTGAACAAGTATTTTGCATCAATCTTCACTGTGGAAGACATTAAAGATTAGCAGTTCAAGAGTATTAGGGGGCAGAAGTGATTGCAATTGCTATCACCAGGGAGAAGGTATTTGGGAAGCTGAAAGGTCTGAAGTTAGATTAGTCACTTGGACCAGATAGGTCACACCCAGGGTTCCAAAAGAGGTAGCTGCAGAGATGGTAGAGGCATTAGTAATGACTTTTCAAGAATCGCTGGATTCGGGAATGCATCTGTAAGACTGGGAAATTGCTAATGTCACCGCACTCTTCAAGAAAGAGGGGGGCAGAAGAAAGGAAATTATTGGCAAGTTATGTTAACATCAGTGGTTGGGAAGATGTTAGAGCTGATTGTGAAGTTTCAAGGTACTTGGAGGCAGATGATAAAATAGGCCATAGTCAACATAGTTTCCTTAAGAGAAAATCTTGCCTGAAAAATCTGTTGGAATTCTTTGAAGAAATAACAAGCAGGATAGACAAAGGGCAATCGGTGGATGTTGTGTGCCTGGATTTTCAGAAGGGCTTTGACAAAGTGTCACAAATGAGGCTGCTTAACAAGTTAAGAGCCCATGGTATTACAGGAAAGATACTGTACTAGCATGGATAGAGATTGGCTGATTGGCAGGAGAAAGAGAGTGGGAATAATGGGAGCCTTTTATGATTGGCTGCCATTGACTAGTAGTGCTGCGCAGGGGCTGGTGTTGGGACTGCTTCTATTTACATTATGTCAATAATTTGGATGACGGAATTGATGGCTTTGTGGCACAGTTGGCAGACAATTCGAAGATATGTGGAGGGGCAGATAGTGTTGAGGAAGCAGAAAGGCTGCAGGAGGACCCAGACAGATTAGGAAAATGGGCAGAGAAGTGGCAAACAGAATAGTGTGTTGGGAAGTGTATGGTCATGCACTTCATTAGAAGGAATAAAAGCATAGTCTATTTTATATACGGGGACAAAATTCAAAATTCTAAAGTGCAAAGTGACTTTGGAGTCCTCATGCAGGATTCCCTAAAGGTACCTTGCAGATTGAGTTGGTGGTGAGGAAGGCAAGTACAATGTTAGCATTCATTTTGAGAGCACTAGAATGTAAAAGCAAGGATGTAATGCTGAAGCTTTATAGGTCACTGGCAAGATCCCTCCTGGAGTATTGTGTGCAGTTTTGGGCCACATATCTAAGAAAAAAATTACTGACAGTGGAAACGGTTCAAAGGTGGTTTACGAAAATGATTCCTGGATTGAGGAGGTTTTAATGGCACTGGACCTGTACTCCCTGGAATTTAGAAGAATGAGGGGGGAAATCTATCAAATTGAAAGGCCTAGATAGAGAAGATATGGGGAGGATGTTTCCTATAGTTGGGGAGTCTAGGACCAGAGGGCACATACTTAGAGTAGAGGGACATCCATTTAGAACAGCCATGAGGAGGAGGGATTTCTTTAGCCAGAGGGTGATGTATCTGTGGAATTTATTGTGGAATTCCTGTGGAGGGCAAGTCAATGAATTATTTAAGGCGGAGGTTAATAGATTCCTGAAAGGTTATGGGGAGAGGCAAGTGAATGGCGTTGAGAGCAAAATGGATCAGCCAAGATCAAATGGTGAAGCTCACTTGATGGAATGAATGGTCTAATTCTGCTCCACCATCTTATGGTCTTACTGTCAGATGAAGACCATTTTCAGTTTGGATGTACTTCTGCAGTCTGGCCACATGATGGTGCTGCAATGCAAATTTTAAAATCTTCTAATTCATTGCAACATGAATCGAGGTAATACAAGGTAAAACAACAAGAGTGCAGAATGAAATACAACTGTACAAAGTAAATGCACCGCAGGTACACACGTAAGTTACCAGGTCACAAAGGGTAGATTGCGATTTCAAGAGTCTAGCTCTACTAGTACACCACTGTGCCATCGTTTTGGGATAAACAACCCCCCCACCCCCCACCACCCCCCCCCCGACCTTCTGCTGACTCTGCTTTGTCACAGTTTTGGATTACTCACTGGTTAAATAGAGATTTCCAATTTAGCCAACTCTTGAGAAGATGAAATCATTGCCTCTGGAAAGCATCATAGGCTGTTTCCTTGCTCTGACTATTTATCTCTCTCATTGCTTCTTGAGAGGCTAAACCAGACTCCAAGACAACTTGAAGTTGTACTTGATGCTAAGATTAACTTCTGACAACATTAAAGATCAAAAGTAATCAGAGCTGCTGCGGACACCCTATTTACCTATTCCTTTTACACTTGACTATTCAAATATTCTCCTGGTCAATTAACCATGTTCCACCCTGCATAAACGAGTTAATCTTCGTGTTGTGGCTTGCATCAAATCCTTTGAATTTTCAATCCTGTACTCACTGATCTGCATTGGCTTCTGATTTGCTAACAAAATTCTCATCCTATCCAGTTATCAATTCTCTCTGTTAGTCTCTGCTGTTGGAGTCGCCTTCAGTCATATAAGCTTCCCAGATATCTACAAAGCTCCATCTTAGTTTGTTAATTTTTATTCATCTAGAATTAATGGTTATTCTCTCACTTTCCTCCCTAACCCACCATTGAATGTAAATCACTACTCTCTTAAAAAAAACCTTTTATCCCTAAGTTTTATGTGGCTAAGTGCCAAATTTCATTTCCTAATACCTCTGTGAAGCAGCTTGAAATAATTTACTACACTAAAAGTGCCAGCAAGGCTTTTTACAAATAGTAGAATATTGGTGTTCAAGTTCAAAGTTCAAAATAAATTTATTATCAAAGTACTTATATGGTAATACAAGGGAACACAAACCTATCCTCATACAGCGATCAGAAATGGAGATAGTGAGCAACTTCAAGTTCCTGGATGTCAATATCTCTGAGGACCCAACCTGGATGCAACATATTGATGCAGCTATAAAAAAGGCATGACAGTGGCTATATTTCATTAGAAGTTTGAGGAGATTTAGTTTGTCAGCCAAAACACTTGAAAACTTCTACAAATGTACTGTGGAGAGCATTCTGATTGGCTGCATCACCATCTGGTAAGGGTGGGTGAGGAGCTACTGTACAAGATCGAGGTAAGTTGAAGAAACTTGTAAAATTAGTCAGCTCCATCATGGGTACTAGCCTCCATAGTATCCAAGACATCATCAAGGAGCAGTGATTTAGAAAGGTGGCATCCATCATTAAGGACCCTCATCACCCAGGGCATGTCCTCTTCTCATTGTTACCAACGGGAAGGAGGGAAGGAGGTACAGAAGCCTGAAGGCACACACTCAGCAATTCAGGAACAGCTTTTTCCCTCTGCCACCTGATTTCTAAAAGGACAATGAATCCATGAACACCACCTCACTACTTTTTATTATTCCTGTTTTTTCCCACTACTTATTTTTAATATAACTATTTAGTAGATAGATATAGATACTTATTGTAATTCGGTAATTTTTTTCGCTATATTTATTTATCAAGTATTTCATTGTACCACTGCTGTAAAGTTAACCAATTTCACGACCAGTGCCGGTGATATTAAACCTGATTCTATTCCGATGTCACCATCTGCAACTTGGAGATTCATTTTCTTGCAGGCGTACTCAAGATATGCAGAATAAAATAATAACCCTTATAGAACCAAAGACTGCACCACTTGGGCGTTCAACCAGGGTGCAAAAGACAATAAACTGTGTAAATACAAAAAAATAAATAAAAATAATAAATAAAGAGTTCGAAGTTCAAAGTAAAATTTATTACCAGAGTACATATATGTCACCACATACAACTCTGAGATTCTTTATCTGCGGGTATGCTTAGCAAATTTATAGTGCAGCAACTGTAAACAATGGACAACAAACTGTGCAAATGTAGATATAAATAAATAGCAATAAATAATGAGCATGAAATAACAAGATAAAATAGTCCTTAAATGAATGTAGTTATCCCCTTTTGTTCAAGAGCCTGATGGTTGAGGGGCAGTAACTGTTCTTGAACCTGGTGGTGTGAGTTCTGAGGCTCTTGTACCTTCTACCTGATGGCAGCAGCGAGAAACGGCCAAAGCCTGGGTGGTGAGGATCTCTGATGATGGTTGCTGCTTCTCTACGGCAACGTTTTATGTACATGTGCTCAATGTACTGGGCCGAATCCACAATCTTTTGTAGGATTTTCCACTCAAAGCCATTGGTGTTCCCACACCAGGCCGTAATGCAGCCAGTCAGCACACTTTCCACCACACATCTAGAGAAGTTTGCCAAAGTTTTTGCTGACCTGCTGAATCTCCGCAGACACCTGAAGAAGTAGAGACGCTGTCGTGCTTTCTTTCTGATTATATTTATATGATGGGTCCAGGACAGGTCCTCTGAGATAGTGACATCCAGGACTTTAGAGTTACTGACCCTCTCTACCTATGATCCTCCGATGATTACTGGCTCATGGACCTCTGGTTTCCCTCTCCTGAAATCTACATCAGTTCCTTGGTCTTATTAACATTGAGAGAGAGGTTGTTGTTATTACACCACTCAACCAAATTTTCAATCTCCCTCCTGTATGCTCATTCACCAGCCCGCAACAAGATCATGAAGTGAAGAGTTTGAAAGCACGTCCATAGGTTGCAGGAACACTTCAATGATGGGGCAAATGAAGTTGTGTGAAGTTATCCTTTGAACCTGGTGGTATGAGTCCTAAGGCTCCTGTATCTTCTTCCTGATGGCAGTAGTGAAAAGAGAATGGAACTTGGGTGGTGAGGTTTGCTGTGATAATGCTCTGTATAGATGTGCTCATTGGTGGGGAGGGCTTTACCCATGATGGACTGAGCTGTATCCATTGCTTTTTGTCAAATTTTTCCATACCAGGCTGTGATGCTCTCCAATACACATCTGTACAAGTGTGTCAGTTTTTGATGTCATGCTGAATTTTATGGTTTGTAACCCCAGAAATTAATTGAATGAAAAACATAGGAGCCCAGGAAAACATGTCTACTTAGTTGTACTTCCCTTTTCTTGCTCACATACAACGTGGAGATGTAATGACATATGCCATTTATGT
This sequence comes from Mobula birostris, assembly GCF_030028105.1. Taxonomy (NCBI): domain Eukaryota; kingdom Metazoa; phylum Chordata; class Chondrichthyes; order Myliobatiformes; family Myliobatidae; genus Mobula; species Mobula birostris. The sequence goes on along the minus strand of NC_092372.1, from coordinate 59,974,387 downwards.
AATTCTTACATATAAGCCTTAATGAATTATGTAAACAAGGAATAGTTAATCAATTATTTTACAATATTGCTGGAATATTAAATACAGGACAGTCCTCCCTACCTGGCTATTAACTTCAACTTAATATAGAATGCATCTCAACTCAAATATGTATTGCATTGCTCACTAGTCATCTTAAATATACCACAAGACCATAAGGCATAGAAGCAGAATTAGGCCACTTGGCCCATCGAGTCTGCTCCGCCATTTCATCATGGCTGATCCATTTTTCCTCTCAGCCCCAATCTCCGCCTTCTCCCCATATCCCTTCATCTCCTGACCAAGCAAGAATCAATCAACCTCTGCCTTAGATATAAATACAGACTTGGCCTCCACAGCTGCCTGTGGCAATGAATTTCACAGAATCACCATTCTCTGGCTAGAGAAATTCCTTCTCATCTCTATTCTAAAAAGACGCCCCTCAATTCTGAGGCTGTGTCCTCCGGTCTCAGATTCTCCTACCATAAGAAACATTCTCTCCACATCCACACTATCAAGGCCTTTTGGTATTTGATAGATTTCAATGAGGCTACCCCTCATTCTTCTGAATTCCAGTGAATACAGGCCCAGAGCCGACAAACACTCTTCATATGACAAGCCATTCAATCATGGAATCATTTTCATGAACCTCCTTTGAACCCTCTCCAGTTTCAGCACATCCTTTCTTAGATAAGGGGCCCAAAACTGCTATAAAATTCCAAGGGAGGCCTCACCAGAGCTTTATAAATCCGCAACATTACACCCTTGCTTTTATATTCTAGTCCTCTTGAAATGAATACTAACATTGCATTTGCCTTCCCCACTACAGACTCACCTTGCAAATTAACCTTTAGGAAATCTTGCACAAGGACTCCCTAGTCCCTTTGCGCTCCAGATTTTTAAATTTTCTCTCCATTTAGAAAATAGCCTATGCTATTATTTCTTCCACCAAAGTGCATGACCGTATTCTTCCCAACACTACATTTCATCTGCCACTTCTTTGTCATTTTCTGAATCTGTCTACGTCTTTCTGTAGCTTCTCTACATGCTCAGAACTACCTGCCTGTCCAACTACCTTTGTATCATCTGCAAAATTAGCAACAAAGTCATCAATTCCATCATCCATACCATTGACATATAATGTAAACAGAATCGATCCCAACACAGACCCCTGTGAAACACTACTGCTTACCAGCAGCGTAGCAGAAAAGGCTCCCTTTATTCCCAGTCTTTGCCTCCTGCCTGTCAGCCACTGCTTTTATCCATGCTAGAATCTTCTCTGAAATATGATGGGCTCATAGCTTATTAAACAGCCTCATGTGTGGCACCTTGTCAAAGGCCTTCTGAAAATCCAAATACACAACATCAACCAATTCTCCTTTGTCTATCCTGCTTGTTATTTCTTCAAAGAATTCCAACAGATTTGTCTGGCAAGATTTTTCCTTAAGGAAACTTCGCTCTCTACAGCTTATTTTATCATGTGCCTCCCTGTACCATGAAACCATATACTAAACAATTAACTCAAACATCTTCCTAACTACTGAGGTCAGACTAACTGGCCTATAATTTCCTTTCTTCTGCCTTTCTCCTCTCTTGAAGAGTGGGGTGACATTAGCAATTTTCCAATCTTTTGGAATCATTCCAGAATCTAGTGATTCTTGAAAGATCAGTATTAGTTCCTCCACAATCTCTTCAGCCACCTCTTTCAGATTCTTGGGGTGTACACCATCTGGTCCTGCTTCAGACCATTCAGATTCCCAAGAACCTTCTCTCTAGTTATCGTAACTTCACACACTTCATGACCCCTGACAACTGGAACTTACATCATACTGCTAGTGTCTTCCACAGTGAAGACTGATGCAAAATACTTATTCAGTTTTCCCGCCACTTCCTTGATTTCATTACTACCTCTCCAGCATAATTTCCCAGCTGTCCAATATCCACTCATGCCTCGCTTTTACACTTTATGTATCTGGAGAATTTTTTAATCGTATTGGCTAGCTTACTTTCGTATTCCATCTTTACTTTTTTAATGTGCTTTTTAGTTACCTTCTGTTGCTAATTGAACATTTCCCAATCCTCTAACTTCCCATTAATCTTTGCTCTATTATATGCCCTCCCTTTGGCTTTTATGTTGACTTTGACTTCTCTTGTTAGCCAAGGCTGCGTCATCTTGTTATTAGGATACTTCTAATCAGCTCTGGCCACCTCCTCTCTCATGACTCTGTAATTCCCCTTTTTCCACTGTAATATTGATACGTCCGACTTTAGTTTCTCCTTCTGAAAATTCAGGGTGAATTAGATCATATTATGGTCACTTTCCCCTCAGCATTCTTTTACCTTAGGCTCTCTAATCAATTCCGGTTCATTGCACAACACCCAGTCCAGCATAGCTGATCCCTAGTGGGCCCAATCATGAGCTGCTCTAAAAAGCCATTTCATAGGCATTTTAAGAAATTCCCCTTTTTGGAATCCAACACCAACCTGATTTTGCCAACCTACCTGCAAACTATTGTAACATTGCCCTTTTGGCATCTATTTTCTATCTTCCATCATAATTTGTAGACCACATCCTTACTGCTGTTTGAGGGGTATGTATACAACTCCCATCAGGGTTTTTTTACCCTTGCAGCTCCTTTGCTCTATCCACAATGATTCAACACCTTCTGAACCTGTGTCACCTCTTTCTAATGATTTGATTTCATCTTTTACCAACAGAGCAACACCACCCCCTCTGCCTTCCTCCCTGTACTTTTGATACAATGTGTATCCTTGGACATTAAGCTCCCAGCTATAATCTTCTTTCAGCCATGATTCAGCGATAACATCATACATGCCAATCCGTTACTATGCCTCAAGTTCATCTACCTTATTCTGTGTACTATGTACATTCAAATATAACACCCTCAATCCTGTATTCATCCTTTTCCATTTTGTCCATCTTTTACATTGCAACTCATTGTGTTGACTGCAATGTTGCCCTGTCAACAGCCTCTCCTTGCTTGGAGTCTCACTATGCATTGCCTTTGTCTGTAAGCCAACTACCTCATCTTTAGCACTAGCACCCCAGTTCCCATCCCCCTGCCAAATTAGTTTAAACCCACCAGAACAACTCTAGAGAACCTGTCCACAAGTATATTAGACCCCCTTGGATTCAGGTCATGTCTTCCCTAGAAGAGATCCCAATGATCCATAAATCTGAACCCCTGCCCCCTGCACCAATTCTTCAGCCATGCATTCACCTGCCAATTCATCCTATACTTACCCTCACTGGCACATGGCACAGGCAGCAATTCAGATATTACTACCCTGGAAGTCCTGTTTCTCAGCTTTCAACCTAGCTCCCTAAAATCTCTGTTCAGGATCTTCTCGCCTTGTCGAACTATGTCATTGGTGCCAGTATGCACCAAGACTTCTGGCTGCTCACACTTGCCCAGGTATCCCAGTACCTGGCACCAGGGAGGCAACATACATTCTGAATGTCTCTATTGCACCCGCAGAACCTTGTCAGAAACTTGGCTCCCCACTGTTAGGTTGTTCCTTCAATAATATCTAAAGATATAGACTTATGTTTGAGGGGAAGGGCCACAGGTGTACTCTGCACTGGCTGTTCATTTCCCCTCCTTCTCCTGACAGTCACCCATTTACCTGTCTCCTGCAGCTTAGGGGTGACTACCTCCCTGTAGCTCCTATGTACCACCTCCTCATTCTCCCATATGAGTCAAAGGTCATCAGGCTGCAGCTCCAGTTCCTCAACACATTCTCTCAGGAGCTGAAATTTGGTGCATCTGGTGCAGTTGTGTTTATCTGGGAGACTGGAGGCCTCCTGTACTTCCCACATCCCACACAGAGTACAAAACACTGTCCCTGGACGCATTCTCACTAACCTACAGTGCCCTAACAGATGCAGAATGAACAAATAAGGACAGAGAGAGAGAGAGAGAGAGAGCAACTTGCAAGGCAATTTACCTCGCCCAAACCTGATCTCACCTAAGCCCGATGAGCCAAAGCCACTCTAAACACTGGCACACTCACAAGAATTGTCACACTGCTTGCACTTGATTTATTCTTAATGGCGCTTTCTAATGAATCCTTCTTGCTGATTGGTCACTCCTCAACTGAGAGCAACTGCCCTTGAAATCTCGATTGCCCTCCTGATTAAAAGGTAGCTCTCTTTATGCAGCCTAACGTGGATTGTCTAATTCAATTACTATCTCGACATCCACAGCATAGTAAATTTAAAAATTGTCCCATTCAGGCTTAAAGGTTTAATCACTGTGGAGTATTTCTTATGCTTTTGAGATAATGTATTTCCTGACAAGAGGGGTGTGGAGGGGAGGGGGGGAGGGGGGGTCACTCTGCTTGGCAGGTGAGACTTGTGGCTGTGGAACAATCTCAGGTTCTGAGGCTTCCTCAGTGGTGCTTGTGGGAGTTGACTCTGGGTCTGCAGGAAGTGGTTCTGACAGCTCTGGACACCTTTCATCTGGATGTGCTGGTATCCCGAACGATGTATGGCAAGCTGCTCAATCTGCTGATTTATTCCATGCCATCAGACGAAACCTCGAGCCAACGCATCATTTTGACTACATCTAGATGACCAGCACGTGGCTCCTCCAACACTTTAGCTCTCAGCTTCGATGATAAAACAACTCTTACTCCCCACATAAGGCAACCCTGGTCAAAGGGAAGTTTATCCAAGCACCTGTAAAACGGGGGAACTGGAGGTTCTACTGCACATTCTAGCTGGTTTGGGTTGCCAAGTAGACCTGAGACAGTGTGCTTTCCCTTTCGATCGCCTTTGCCATAATAGGGAGACCCTTGATTTGCATTAGGGCGAATACATCAGGTCTTCCGTAAATTTTTGAGGTATTTCATTTTCACTTATGAAACACGAGTGTTCTGTATTCAACAATGGTTTCAGTTCCTGCTTTACATTCATGATATCAGCAAGGCTCATTTCAGTAGTTTGGTTGGAACAGACAACCTTCTAAGCAATCTGTATGCTCTACCTTCTATTGCACTCAGTAACACTGGCATTACTTTTCAGTAGCTCTTTCCATAAGACCATAAGATTACAAGACAAAGGAGCAGAATTAGGCCATTCAGCCCATTGAGTCTGCTCCGCCATTCCATCATGGCTGATCCCGGATCCCACTGAACCCCATACACCTGCCTTCTCACCATATCCTTTGATGCCCTGTCTGATTAGGGAACGATCAACTTCCACCTTAAATATACCCACAGTCTTTACCTCCACCTCAGTCTGTGGCAAGGTAGAGCATTCCACAGATCAATCACTCTCTGGCTAAAAAAATTCCTCTTTACCCTTGTCCCAAAGGGTCGCCCCTTAATTTTGATGCTGTGCCATCTAGATCTGGATACCCCCACCATAGGAAATATCCTCTCCACATCCAGCCTATCTGGTCCTTTCAACATTCGGTAGGTTTCAATGAGATCTCCATGCAGTCGCCTAAACTCCAGTGACTACAGGCCCAAAGCTCCGAAATGCTCGTCATATGTTAACCACTTCATTCCTAGAATCATCCTTGTGAACTTCCTCTGGACTCTCTCAAATGACAACACATACTTTCTGAGATATGGGGCCCAATACTGTTGGCCGCACTGCAAGTGCAGCCTGACTAGTGTCTTATAAAGGCTCAGCATTATTTCCTTGTTTTTTGTATATATTCTATTCCCCTTGAAATAAATGCCAACATTACATTTGTCTTCTTTACCACATACTCAACTTGTAAATTAATCTTCTGAGAGTCTCACACAAGGACTCTTAAGTCCCTCTGCACCTCTAATGTTTGAACCTTCTCACCATTTAGATAATAGACCACACTATTGTTTCTTTGACCAAAATGAATTATCACACATTTCCCAACACTCTATTCCTTCTGCCACTTTTTTTTCCATTCTTCCAATTTGTCTCAGTGCTGCTGCAATCACATTGCTTTCTCTGCACTACCTACCCCTCCACCTATCTTCATATCATCCGCAAACCTTGCCACAAAGCCATCAATTCCACTATCTAAATCATTGACAAGCAATGTGAAAAGTAGTGGTCTCAATACTGACCCCTGAGGAACACCACTAGTCACTGATAGCCAACTAAAATAGGCGCCTTTTATTCCCACTTGCTAACTCCTGCCTGAAAGCCATTCCTCCAGCCAAGACAGTATCTTTCCTGTAATGCCATCGGATTTTATCTTGTTAAGCAGCCTCACGTATGACACCTTTTCAAACGTCCTCTGAAAATCCAAGTGAATGATATTCACTGCCCCTCCTTTGTCCACCCTGCTTGTTACTCGAAGAACTTCCTCGAAGAACTCTAACAGATTTAAGACCATAAGATGTAGGAGCAGATTTAGGCCATTCAGCCCATCGAGCTGCTCTGCCATTCCATCACGGCCGATCCTGGATCCCACTCAACCCCATACACCAGTCTTCTCACTATATCTTTAGGTGCCCTTGCAGATCAGGAAACAATCAACTTCCATCTTAAATATACGCATGGACTTGGCCTCCAATGCTGTCTGTTGCAGAGCATTCCACAGATTTGCTACTATCTGGCTAAAAAAATTCCTCCTTACTTCTGTGCTAAAGGGTTGCCCCTCAATTTTGATGCAGTGCCCCCTTGGTCTGGATACCCCTACCATAGAAAACATACTCCACATCCACCTTATCTAGTCCTTTCAACATTTCATAGGTTTCAGTGAGATCCCCATGCATTCTTCTAAATTCCAATGAGTACAGACCCAAAGCTGCGAAATGCTCCTCATACACTAACCCCTTCATTCCCAGAATCATCCTTGTGAACCTCCTCTGGACTCTGTCTAATGACAATACATCCTTTCTATGATATGATGCCCCAAGCTGTTGACAATACTCTAAGTGTGGCCTAACTAGAATCTTATGAAGACTCAGCATGATCTTCTTGCTTTTATATTCTATTCCCCTTGAAATAAATGCCAACATTGTACATCAGGCAAGATTTCCCTTTACAGAAACCATGCTGACTTTGACTTTAAAGAGTGGAGTGATATTTGCAATCTTCCAGTCCTCTGGAACCATGCCAGTTTCAAGTGATTCTTGAAAGATTCATGACTAATGCATCTGTTATCTCTTCAGCAACCTCTCTTAGGACTGGTATGTAGTCCAGATGACTTACCCACCTTAAGACCTTTGAGTTTGCTTAGCACTCTTTCATTAGCTTCAAGATACTGTTCAATTCATTCAGTATACATTATTCAGTTATCTGTTGTGCAATCAAATGCTTTTATATTTCTGATGTAGCCAGCCATTTCTGCTTCTTTTTAAAAAGAATTATTATTACAATTTAGTATGCACTGTTTATGATCCTGTGAATTTTGTTTGTTTTCTGTATTTTTAAAAAAAACTTGACCATCTCTATCCTCTTCTGAAGAAACATGTGCTGTGCTCTTTTTTTTTAAACTCGAATGTCACTCTCCCTTTTCAAAGAAAAAACACCAGAAACCAATTGAAGGAAAAACACAGGAGCTCAGGAAAGTTTGTCTACCTGGTTTTATTTTACTTTCCTTTTAATGAGGCGCCCGTATATGACATAGTGGCATAATGATGAATGCCATTCACACACTTCTTATGAATAATCCATAATGAATTATGTAACAAATAAAGAAAGTGTAATCAAACAATATATTTACAATAGTACTCAAATATTATGGAAATATTAAATGCACTACATTGGGAGATGGATGTGTGCCTGAAGAGTTGATGCAGGGGCAAGGATACAGATTTTTGGATCATTGCAATCTCTTCTGGAGCAGAGTTGATCTGTACAAGATGGATGGGTTGCATCTGGACTGGAGGGGACCAAATCCCTGCTAAGCAGATTTGCTCATGCTACAAGAATGTGTTTCAACTAGGATCCCTAGCATCAGGGAGGCAACAAAAGGATGAAAAGTGATGCAGAAATCACTGACAAGAAGTTCAGTAGGCACCACAGCTAAGAGACTTACAGGGAGCGAGGAAAGCCTATTGGATTGAATTGTATTTATTTCAATGCAAGAGGTCTGGCTGTTCTACCCACATTAATCATCTTTGTCAGCTATTCAAAAACTCAGTCAAGTTTGTAAGGTATGTTCTCTACAGCGCAAAGCTTGCTTATTATACCTAATAAGTCTGTGCTTTTCCAGATGCTAAAAAACACACAAATCTGTGGCTAAAAAGGATGCAAGGTTCGCTGTCAACTCTTTATACATCTCCTATCTTGCTTCTCCCAATAACTTGGGATAGCTTCCAAAAGGCCCTGAGGACTTATCCACCTTAAAGTTTTCCAAGAGAGACCCCTCCTCCTTCATGAAATCAATATGAACTAGAATATTAGCTTGTCCTTCCCTGGTCTCATTATCCTCCATAACTTAGTCCTTGGTGAATACAGATGTAAAGTAAATGTTTACTATCTTCTCATTTCTTCTGGCTCCAGGCATAAATTCCTTCTTTGTCAAGTGATCCTACCTCTCTCTAGCTATCCTTCTTTTTAAAGTATGTATACAATGCTTTGGGACTCTCTTAATCCTACTCTCTCAGACATCTCATGGTCCCACTTAGCTCTTCCGATTTCCTGTCCTTAACCTGGGGTTTGACATTGGACTATGCTTTGAAATGCGATTTGATTTTGGGGCAGATTTTAATCTTTCATTTGGGTTTGATATTGGGGTGGGTATCTTTGATCTGTGGTTGAATGTTGGGATGGATTTTACCCCTTGAACTGGTTCACAGTCAGGAAAGGCTGGGGTTATGAGCTGGCATGATTCACTCCTGATGGAAGAACCTTTTTAGTGGGAGGTCTGAATGGACATGTTGTCAATTTGGAAGGAAGAGATGAAGGATGGGAACAGGGGAAGCACTTCTGCTTTTGCTCACCCAAACAAAGTGTTGGGAAGTCAGTTATAAAACATTGTCTTCCATGAAAACGCCAGGTATATGAAGCCCAGCTGGCAAGAGTTAAACCCAAAGGTATGCCCAGTTTCATTATAATGTTTGTGCTGTCAATGCACTTCCTGGAATGGATGGATGGATCCCTTTCAACCAGAAGTGGGCAGAGATGGTTCAAGTGTAACAGTTTTAAACCGTAAGTATTTGAGGATCAGGTTTACTATTACTGACATATGCCATGAAATTTGTTGTTTGTGTCAGCGGCATAGTGCAAGACCGAGAACGTTACTGTAAATTACAATAAAAAATACACAGTGTGAATGATGAGTACCGATACCAGATCCTAACCCAATTATCGCTGGACGTCAAAGTCAAAACTGAGTTTATTGGCATACATGCATGTACATGTAAGCACAGGTGCATTGAAAAACTTACTCACAGCAGCGTCACACGCAAATAGCATTATATACATGACATTCACAAGAAAAGCATAACAACATTAATTGTACAAGATTACGCTAGGAAGAACACAATTAGAACAAAAAAAAAAGCAAAGTCAGTTGTAGTGCCAAGTGATCAAAGTCTTGCCATACTGAGGTAGTGATTAGAGTTGTATCAGTTGGTTGAATTACCAAATGGTTCGAGGGAAGTTCCCGTTCTTGCACCTGAGGTGTGGGGCTTCAATCTTCTGTACCTCATGCCCAATAGCAGCCCTTTACCTTTTTCACCAATCATCTGCCAGTCTCTTATTTAGTCTCCTGTCCCCCATCCACCCACCTTCTCCTCATCTGGTTTCACCTATCACCTGCCAGCTTGTACTCCTTGCCCCCTCTGCATCTTCTTCTTCCGACTTCTTTCACCTTTCTTTCCAGTCCTGATGAATGGGTCCTGGCCCAAAATGTTGATTGTTTATTCCTCTCCATAGGTGCTACCTGACCTATTGATTTCCTCCAGCATCTTGTGAGTGTTACTCAGGTAGGATGCTAACATTTTAATAATGTAAAACTGGAACACACCCAGATTTAACTATCTGTCCCAACTCCTCTTAATTTTAACCAAGGTCATGTGCTGTGACAGCCAGTCTTACCTGCAGCAGCATCACAGGCACATAGCATCATATACAAAACATTCACAAGGAAAACATAACAACATTAATTATACAAGATTATGCTAAGAAAAACACAATCTATGAACTGTGACCAATCATTCCCAGCACAACAATCACTGTAAACCCATTCCCTTACAGAATAATATGTTTCCGCTGAACAAAAAATTAAACAATTCAAAGTCAAATGCCAAGATACAGAAACAATAGCTTCCCCCAGGGTGTCTTCAGCTGAAGCCCATTAAAAATATCCCATGGCATTAATAGAAGAATACATATTACACTAAGGTACCTGTAAAATGAAATAATATTGATTCTTTGCATCTGTTAGGTTCTAGTTACAAAGACAGTGCAACAAAGATATCTAGTTGTGTGTATGATAGTGTGTTAACAGTATGGGGTCTGGGACTGAATAAAATGTAATCCTATACAATATGAAAAAGGCAAGAGAATAACAAATTGCTGCAAGTAGAATAAACTTACTTGTCTTCAAGAACTGTTACTTCCCATTAGGCTCAGATTGTTTTAAACTCAGAGGAGATAATCGCTTCAAAATGATGACACCTCCAAGGGCCCAAATTTCATTCCTGAGTGAGACTGAAGGAGTTAATACAAGGCCATCTTGTGAATTTACCAACACCAGCAGGATTATTTAAAAATGTTTGGTTCTGGTGTGCGGCAGTAGATTCTTGGTGGTATATATTTTTAAAAAGTAATTGCCAGATTAGATTAAAGAACACTTTCAATGTCAGCAATTGTAAACTTGGACAGCTGCTCCAGATTCTCTTCCAGCTCTTTGTATAGACCATTTGGTCTTAAAAGTTGAGTAGACAATGCTAGAAGTTGGAATCAGTAAGCAAAGATAAGGTAGATTTCATGGAAATAGAAACGGCCTTTGGCTCACCAAGTCCATACTGAGTATTCAACAACCACTTCTTTATACTAGTAATCCTACTCATTCCATTAACCCTACTCATTCCATTAATCCTACTCATTCCATTAATCCTACTCATTCCATTAACTTTCCCAGATTCTACCATCTAACTACACAGGTGACAATTTACAGTGGCCAATAAACTTGTGCAGAATGAAGAATAAGGCAGATGAACTTGTAGCACAGTTACAGATAGGCTTATATGACATTTTGGGTGTTACTGAATCATGGCTGGAAGACGATTATAGCTGGGAACTTAATGTCCAAGGATACACATTGTTTTGAAAGAACAGGCAGGTAAGCAGAGGGGGTGGAGTAGCTCTGTTAGTAAAGATTTGAAATCAAATCATTAGAAAGATGTGACATAGGATTAAAAGGTATAGATTTGTTAAGGGTAGAACTAAGAAAAATGGCAAAGATGTGGTCTACAAATTACAACAAGAGATAAAAAATCACGTCAACAGGGAAATTCTAAGATAGTCATGGAGGATTTCAATATGCAGGTAGATTGGGAAAATCAGGATTGGTACAATTCGGGGAGCAATTGAGAAAGCACAGGATAGACATAACCCAACAGGAGGAACTTGTAGAATGCCGATGAGATGGCTTTTTAGAGCAACTCATGGTAGAGCCCACAAGGGGATCAGCTATTCTGGATTTGGTGTTGTGCAATGAACTGGAATTGATTAGAGAGCTTAAGGTAAAGGAAACCTTAGGGGACAGTGATCACAATATGTTAGAATTCACCCTGCAATTTGAGAAAGAGAAGCTAAAGTCAGATGTAACAGTATTCTTCTCCTTCTTGGGCCCTTAGCTCCCAGTGGAGCATAAGCCATCAACGAGTTCCTGTATCCATCGTCCTCCGTTCTGAGCCACTTTCTCAAGGGTGGACCAGGAGTGTCACCATCATCTAATTTTGGCCTTGACACCTCTCCTCCATGTGTTCTTTGGGCATTTCTTTTCCCTCTTTCCATGGAGACTCCATTTTAATTCCTTTCAGGTGATGTTGTTGGTTGGCTTCCTCAAGGGTGGCCAATCCACCTCCATTTCGGTTTGTGTATTTGTATCTCTATGGATTCCAGGTTGGTGTTTTTCCACAATGGCTGGTTAATTACTTTGTACAAAAGAGTTGTTGGTTCTGCAGGATCCTGATGACATTCCCTGCGCAGCATCACGTGATCACTCAGTGATGAGCCTCTTCCCATAAAGTTGATGGTATGGTTGGAGTTCATCAATGTTTCTGTAATCCATTGTGTCCACTGTATAAGGGATTGGTCTATACAGTACATGTATCAGTATTACAGTAGAGTAAAGGGAATTATAGAGGCCTGAGAGAGGAGTTGGCCAAAATTGATTGAAAAGACACACCAGCAAGGATGATGGCAGAGCAGCAATTGCTGGAGTTTTGGGGAGCAATTGAGAAGGCACAGGATAGATACATCCCAAGGAAGTAGAAGTATTCTAAAGGAAGGATGACCCAATCATGGCTGGCAAGAGAAGTCAAAGCCATGATAAAAGCCAAAGAGAGGGAATATAATAGTGCAAAAAATAGTGGGAAGCTTTTAAAAACCAACAGAAGGCAACTAACAAAGTCATAAAGAAGGAAAAGATGGAATACGAAGGTAAGCTGGCCAATAATATTTAAAAAGGATACCAGAAGTTTCTTCAGATTTATGAAGTGTAAAAGACAGACAAGAATGGATATCAGACAACTGGAAAATGATGCTGAAGAGGTAGTATTGAAGGACAAGGAAATAGTTCATTCACTATGGAAAATATAAGCAGTATGCCAGAAGTTCAAGAGGGTCAAGGGGCAGAAATGAGTGAAATTGCTATTACTAGGGAGAAGATGCTTGGGAAACTGAAAGGTGTGAAGGTAGATGAATCACCTGGACCAGATAATCTACACACCAGATTTCTGAAAGTGGTAACTGAAGAGATTGTGGAGATACTAGTAATGATCTTTGAAGAATTAATGAATTCTGGCATGGTTCTAGAGGACGGGAGAATTGTAAATGTCACTGAACTCTTCAAGAAAGAAGGAAGATAGAAGAAAGAAAATTATAGGCCAGTTAGCCTGAACTCTGTGTTGGAATCGATTATTAACGATGTGGTTTTGGGATTTTTGGAGGCACATGATAAAATAGGCTGTCATCAGTATGGTTTCCTTCAGGAGAAATCTTGTCTGACAAAATTTGTTGGAATTCTTTGAAGAAATTACAAGCAGAATAGACAAAAGAAAATTGGATGATGTTGTGTATTTGGATTTTCAGAAGGCCTTTGACAAGGTGCCATACATGAGGCTGCTTAGCAAATTAAGAGCCCATGGTATTACAGGAAAGGACCTAGCATGGATAGAGTTTTGGCTGATAGGCAAAGAGTGGGAATAAAAGGAGCGTTTCCTAGTTGGCTGCTGGTGACTAGTGATGTTCCACAGGGGTCTGTCAATGATTTGGATGATGGAATTGATGGCTTTGTGGCCAAGTTCGTGGACAATATGAAGATAGGTGTAGGGCAGATAGTTTTGAGGAAACAGAGAGGCTACAGAAAGACTTAGACAGATTTGGAGAATGTGCAAAGAAGTAGCAGATGGAACACAGAGTCGAGAAATATATGGTCATGCACATTGGTAGAAGAAATAATAGCGTAGACTAGTTCCTAAATGGAAAAAAAATTCAAAAACCTGAGGTGCAAACGGACTTGGGAATCGTGCAGGATTCACTAAAGGTTAATTTTCAGGTTGAGTCAGTGGTGAGGAAGGCAAATGCAATGTTAGCATTCAATTCGTGAGGACCAGAATGTAAAAGCAAGGATGTAATGTTGAGGCTTTATAAGGCACTGGTGAAGCCTCACTTTTAGTATTGTCAGCAGATTTAGGCCCCTTGTGCGCAGACCTTGGAGAATGTCCAAAGGTGGTTCATGAAAATGATTCCAGGTTGTAAGGCTTATCATATGAGGGATATTTGATGGCTCTGGATATGTACTTGCTGGATTTTAGAAGAATAAAGGGAGGGATCTCATTGAATCATATTGAGTTGAAAGGCCTGAATGCGGAGAAGATGTTTCTGATAGTGGGACAGTCTAAGACCGGAGCACACAACCTTAGAATAGAGGGATGACCATTTAGAATGGAGGTGAGGAGGAATTCCTTCAGGCAGAGAGCGGTGAATCTGTGGAATTCATTGCTACAGGAGGCTGAAGAGGCCAAGTAATTTGGTGTATTTAAGGAAGAGGTTAACAGATTCTTGATTAGTCAGGGCATGAAGGCATGTGGGGAGACGGAGAAGGCAGATTGGGGCTGAGAAGGAAATGAATGAATCAGGATTAAATGGTGAAGCATACATGATGGGTCAAGTGGCCTAATTCTGCTCCTATACCTTATGGTCTATGGTCTACCAATCAACACGTCTTTGGAACATGGGAGGTAACCTGAAGGATGGGAGAATGTGAAAGCTCTAGAGGGAGAAAGTACAAACTTCACACAAATAGTACTGGAGATGATGATTGAACCCGGATTAGTGAAGCTGTGAGGCAGCAGCTCCACTAACAGTGCCACACTGCTCTCTGAAGATCATACAAATTCTTATATGTGCATCATGCACTGAGAGAATCTTCATTTCATGTTTTCATCTCTATTTGAGATCTTCCTGCTTCCGAGATAAAGTTTGTTTCTTTCTAACTCAAGTGGCGGGGGGGCAGCTATTATTCCGGTGAAGCTCTCTGCTGGACCTATTTTCCATTCAGGTAGATGTCAATGTTATATCTGTTACGGTTTAGTTAGACATTTGGTTATGAGTGCGTGTCTTCAGTACTATACCGAGGATGATCTCTGGCTCCATCAGTTTTCTGTATCCAGTACTGTTGGTTATTTCTTGATATTTGGAGTGCAACTGGTTTCTTTGTTGAATGTGATCTGAGGAGAAAGCTGATAATGAGTTTCACTTGGGACTACTGCCTGAACGTGGTTGAGACTGCTTCAGCCCCATTTTTAATGCCCATTTGCTGCGTCTGAAGATAAGGTTACCCTTGGACTCCCTTCTTCTTGTTAACTGTTTCATTGTGCCCCACCGTTCACAACTTTGTTGATTAGTCCATTGTGTAGCTTTCCCTTGCCATTTTGGATTCAAATACCCCTATATTGACTGGCACCTCATTTTACACCCAACATGCCTTTCTGTGTTCCTCATTGATCCAGGGTTAAACCTTGAGTATGATGTTAGTGACACAGCGGGGAAGACACCAGTCACCACATTATACAATAGATTCTTGTGGTGTGCTGTACATTTCTGCAGTTCTGCAGTCAAAGAACACTGAGGCTGTCTACAAGAAGGGTCAGAGCCGTCTCGATTTCCTGAGGAGACTGAGGTCCTTTAACATCTGCCGGACGATGCTGAGGATGTTCTATGAGTCTGTGGTGGCCAGTGCTATCATGTTTGCTGTTGTGTGCTGGGGCAGCAGGCTGAGGGTAGCAGACACCAACAGAATCAACAAACTCATTCGTAAGGCCAGTGATGTTGTGGGGATGGAACTGGACTCTCTGATGGTGGTGTCTGAAAAGAGGATGCTGTCCAAGTTGCATGTCATCTTGGTCAATGTCTCCCATCCACTACATAATGTACTGGTTGGGCACAGGAGTACATTCAGCCAGAGACTTATTCCACCGAGATGCAACACAGAACGTCATAGGAAGTCATTCCTGCCTGTGGCCATCAAACTTTACAACTCCTCCCTTGGAGGGTCAGACACCCTGAGCCAATAGGCTGGTCCTGGACATTTCACAATTTCCTGGCATAATTTACATATTACTATTTAACTATTTATGGTTTTATTACTATTTATTATTTATGGTGCAACTGTAATGAAAACCAATTTCCCCCAGGATCAATAAAGTATGACTATGACTATGACTACAAAATCATAGTTACAGTTTGAAAGTGTCAGTTCTGTTGAAACTTTTCCCAACTAACACAATTTAGTGATCTCATTTACTAATGATGTCATGGACAGTTGCATTTGAAACAAGTAGGCTATTTCAGATGAACAGTCAACCTTCAGATTAGTTTGATCACAAGGTGCTGCGGACACCCAGCTAGCAGCTAGAGTATGTTCTTCAGGTCTCCACATATTCTGTGAATATTGGTCCCAATGATGACTGACACCAAATACCCCATTTAGAATATGTTTTGGCCCTTGATACTTCCAGTATTTCATCTGTAGATTATTGCAACATAAAGCAGCACTGACTCATAAGCAGAGGGAAGATGGTAGATGGTGATCAGGAAGAGGTGTCCTTGATCACATTTGTCATCATGAGATCTCATGGAGTGTGAGGAAAACTTTACGATGGTGACTGGACTGGGAGCAAAGTTGCTTTATCCAGATTTAGAGCCCAGATTGATGGGTTTTTATCACTTTTTCTGTTTTAGTGTAGCAATTATGATAGCAGTAAGAAGCTTGTTTAGTCGGTGTCGAATTGAACCATTGCAATAAATCATGCCCAGTGGGAATATTTTACTGTGTTAGTTTTAGTTTATTCTGAAATAACTACCACTATGTAATTTTAATAATGTGCTGTTTCAAGGGCTACAGGCTTATTCTGTGACTGCAGATGTTATGCTGTCCAAGAAGGTTCTGAGTTTGATCCTTGGATTTATTTACCCATATTGGGGTGTGTGGTGAAAACCCAGTAAAATTGTCAATGTTGAAAATCTGAAATAAATTCAGAAAATATCAGAAAAACTCAGCTACTCAAAGAAACTTGGATTCACTTTCCCGTGTTACCCGATCTGCTGAGCTTTTACAAAAATTTCTGTTTTTAGTTAAGGTGGCGTCTTGTTGGTCAGGCTGAGACTGACCCTGTTCCTCTGTGTTGGGCAAAATGCAGGAATGTTCCCTGTTAAGATTTAATAGTTGACTTTGGACGGGTTAAATCAGGATTATATTAACAACAATAAATCAGTGAGTCAATATTTACTCTGCAGGTGAATGAATGAAAAATCACCACTTGGAGACTACCTGAGGGCAACAACCATTGTTCATTCATCATCCCGAAAAGGAGAAAATGTGGGAAAATAAAGTTCAATATAAATTGGAATTCTGGCTGCTTAGGGAAGTGTTGTGATAGTTCTACCTTTTCAAAGCTTTAGCCAAATGACAGGAAATTAAAGAAAAGCTTACTTAGGCTTTATTGAGGCCCACAGATTTGTGATTTCTCCATTGCGTAGCTGAGAGGACATCATGCTATCTAGAGTAAGTTTAGGGGGTCCTTTTGTATATAATAACCTCCCTGCATATTAATAATTCTAGACAATTAATCTTTTTGAACTGATATTTATAGACTAATCCTTTTGAAACATGATATCACTACTTTGTTTAAGACAGCCAAGTAAGTTGAACATTTGAATTTATTGCATGAAATCCACAATTGGCTTCTGTGTACTGTGTAGTAAAATGGAAAACAGTATTTTTGAGTAAGTGCGAATTATTTGCATATTTTTTCCGGGAAATGGAAATAACAAGAAACATTATCGATTTAAACATAGACCTTAAAGTTACACAAGCATGCTTCATGCTCATCATTACAGATATGAATTACTTAATTATACGTTTTCATAGTCATAGTCATAGTCATACTTTATTGATCCCGGGGGAAATTGGTTTTCGTTACAGTTGCACCATAAATAATTAAATAGTAATAAAACCATAAATAGTTAAATAGTAATATGTAAATTATGCCAGGAAGTAAGTCCAGGACCAGCCTATTGGCTCAGGGTGTCTGACCCTCCAAGGGAGGAGTTGTAAAATTTGATGGCCACAGGCAGGAATGACTTCCTATGACGTTCTGTGTTGCATCTCAGTGGAATGAGTCTCTGGCTGAATGTACTCCTGTGCCCAACCAGTACATAATGTAGTGGATGAGAGACATTGTCCAAGATGGCATGCAACTTAGACAGCATCCTCTTTTCAGACACCACCGTCAGAGAGTCCAGTTCCATCCCCACAACATCACTGGCCTTACGAATGAGTTTGTTGATTCTGTTGGTGTCTTTGGAGCTATTTCTCTGTTTTTTTTCAGTTGGTGCATTGATGTAACCTTTATTTGCATTATGGTAACATGCTTCCCCCTTTGTTTTGCAAAATATGACATCTCATTCAAAAATATTTTTATTTGCATACAGAAAGCAACTCTGAAGGTGAAAAGCACATAATACCATAAGACCATAAGACAGAGGAGCTGAATTAGGCCATTCAGCCTATCAAGTCTTCTCCGCCATTTGAGCATGGCTGATTTATGTTCATAGAATTAGGATGAAAATTTACCTCAGAAAATCATGGATCAACCTCCCCCCACTCACTCTGCTTTCCACAGGGATCACTCCCTCTGTGATTCCCTTGTCCATTCGTCCCTCCCCACTAATCTCCCTTTCGGCACTTACCCCAGCAAGTGGCCAAAGTGCCACACCAGCCCACTCCCTTTCTCCATCACCTCCGTTCAGGGCCCCTCACAGTCCTTCCAGGTGAGGCAATACTTCACCTGTGAATCTGCTGGGTTTGTCTAATGTGTCCAGTGCTCCCAATGCAGCCTCCTCTACATTGGTGAGACCCACCATACACTGGGGGACCGCTCCGTCGAGCATGTCCACTCTATCCACCAAAAGCTGAACTTCCTGTGGCCAAACAGTTTAATTACAATTCCAATCCCGTTTCAACATGTTGGTCCATGACCGCCTCTTGTGCCAAGATGAGACCACCCTCAGGGTGGAAGATCATCGCCTTATATTCCGCCTAGGTAACTTCCTTCAACCTGATGGCAAAAATATTGATTTCTCCTGCCAGTAAAAAGAATGTTTCTCTCCCCCTTTCCTCTCTTCTATTCCTCATTCTGAACTCTTTCCCTTTCTCACTTGCCTCTCACCTCCCTCTGAGTCCCATCCCCCTTCCCTTTCTCCCATGGTCCATTCGCCACACTATCAGATTCCTTCATCTTCAGCCCTTTACCTTCCTGCCCACCTGGCTTCACCTATCACCTTCTGGCTGTCCTCCTCCCCTGCCCCCCCCCCAGCTCACTTTTAGGCAGCATCTTTCCCCTTCTTTTCTAGTCCTGAAGAAGGGTCTTAGGCCAAAGTGTCGATTGTTTATTCATCTGCATTGATGCTGCCTAATCTGCTAAGTTCATCCAGTAATTTAGTGAGTCAGATATAGTTATTGGCAGAACTGTACTGTGGAACAAAATGCAAACGTTTACTGAAGGTACAGACTCTCAACCCCATTCTCCCTGTAACCTTTGATGCCCTTACTATAATACCCCTCTCTTTCTACTAAACTCCAGAATTACAGGCCCAGAGCCATCAAATATTCCTTCCATGTGAGCAGCAGATGTGATAAAGACTCTACAGAGAGTAAACTCCCATGAGGTGGCCAGGTGAGTTAACTTCCCAGGCCGAGTACTCAGGGAGTGTGCACACCAACGTATGGACATCTTCAACACTTCACTCATCTAGGCTGTTGTCCCCACATGCTTCAAATTAGCCGGCTTCATCCCTGTACTAAAGAACTCTTCACCTTCAGAACCAAATGACTACCGCCCAGTGGCACTGATGCCAATCATTATGAAGTGCTTTGTACGGTTGCCAATGGTACATATTAAAAATTCTATTTCTGCCATATTGGACACTCGCCAATATGCTTACTGCCAGAAATACTCTACGACAGATGGCGTAGCAGCTGTCAGCAGCCCTGACACACCTAGAAATCAAGGGCACTTCTACTGTTTCTTGATTTCGGATTGGCATTCAACACTAAGTGATTACCATCAACAGATCACTTGCAATACCAGAGGAAACAACACACTGGACCACTGCTACACCACCATCAAGAATACCTACCGTGCTATTCCATGCCCTCACTTCGGGAAGTCTGATCACCTGGCTGTACTTCTACTCCCTGAGTATAGGCAGAGACTGGAGACTGCAGCACCAGCAGTGAGGACCAAGAAGGTTTAGACAAAGGAAGCACAGGAGCACCTACAGGACTGCTTTGAATCGGTGGACTGGAATGCACTCAGGGATTCATCTTTGAATTTGGATGAGCATGCTGCATTTGTTACTGACTTCATTAAAACCTGTGTGGATGAGTGTGTGCCTACAAAGACTCACTGTACAATCCCAAACCAAAAGCCGTGGATGAACCAGGAGATACATCATCTGCTGAAGGCTAGATCTGCGGCATTCAAGTCTGGCAACCCAGGCCTGCACCAGAAAACCAGGTATGATTTGAGGAGGACTATTTCACGGGGAAGAGACAATTTTGAATGAGGCTGGAGGCGATATCAGATGCACGGCAACTCTGGCAGGGTCTGCAAGACATTACTTCCTACAAAGTAAAACCCAAAAGCATGAATGGAAGTGATGCTTCACTACCAGATGAACTCAACGCCTTCTATGTACGTTTTGAAAGGGAGAACACAACTACAGCTGTGAAGATCCCTGCTGCACCTGATGACCCTGTGATCTCTGCTTCAGAGGCCGATGTTAGGCTGTCTTTAAAGAGAGTGAACCCTCGCAAGGCAGAAGGTCCCGATGGATTACCTGGTAAGGCTCTGAAAACCTGTGCCGAAAAACTAACCAAGTATTCAAGGACATTTTCAACCTCTCACTGCTATGGGCAGAAGTTCCCACTTGCTTCAAAAAGTCAACAATTATACCAGTGCCAAAGAAGAATAATGTGGGCTGCCTTAATGACTATCACCCGGTAGCACTCACATTGACAGTGATGAAATGCTTTGAGAGGTTGGTAAAGACTAGACTGAACTCCTGCCTCAGCAAGGACCTGGACCCATTGCAATTTGTCGATTGCCACAATAGGTCAACGGCAGATGCAATCTTAATGGCTCTCCACATGGCTTTAGACCACCTAGACAACACAAACACCTACATCAGGATGCTGTTCATTGACTATAGCTCACCATTTAATACCATCATTCCCACAATCCTGATTGAGAAGTTGCAGAACCTGGGCCTCTGTACTTCCTTCTGCAATTGGATCCTTGGCTTTCGAACCCGAAGACCACAATCTGTGCGGATTGGTCATAACATATTCTCCTCCCTGACGATCAACATTGGCGCACCTCAGGGGTGTGTGCTTAGCCCACTGCTCTACTCTCTGTATACACATGACTGTGTGGCTAAGCATAGCTCAAACACCATCGACAAATTTGCTGACGATACAACCACTGTTGGTAGAATCTCAGGTGGTGATGAGAGGGTGTACAGGAGTGAGATATGTCAACTAGTGGAATGGTGCCACAGCCAACAACCTGGCATTCAACGTCAGTAAGATGAAAGAGCTGGTTGTGGACTTCAGGAAGGGTAAGATGAAGGAGAACATACCAATCCTCATAGGGGGATCAGAAGTGGAGAGAGTGAGTAGCTTCAAGTTCCTGGGTGTAAAGACCTCTGAGGATCTAACCTGGTCCCAACATATCGACGTAGTCATAAAGAAGGCAAGACAGTGGCTATACTTTATTAGGAGTTTGAAGAGATTTGGCATGTCAACAAATACACTCAAAAACTTCTATAGTTGTACTGTGGAGAGCATTCTGACAGGCTGCATCACTGTCTGGTATGGAGGGGCTACTGCACAGGACCGAAAGAAGCTGCAGAAAGTTGTAAATCTACTCAGCTCCATCTTGGGCACTAGCCTACAAAGCACCCAGGACATCTTCAGAGAGCGGTGTCTCAGAAAGGCAACACCCAGGGCATGCCCTTTTCTCACTGTTACCATCAGGTAGGAGATACAGAAGCCTGAAGGCACACACTCAGCGATTCAGGAACAGCTTCTTCCTCTCTGCTATCCGATTCCTAAATGGACTTTGAAGTTTTGGACACTATCTCACTTTTTTTAATATATAGTATTTCTGTTTTTGCACATTTTAAAAATCCATTCAATATACAGTACATAGATTTACTTGTTTAATTATTATGTTTTATTTTATTATTTTTGTTATTATTTTTCTGTCTCTACTAGATTATGTATTGCATTGAACTGCTGCTGCTATGTTAACAAATTTCATGTCACATGCCGGTGATAATAAACCTGATTCTGATTCTATTGTCCCACAGACCTTGATCAACAAACTCCTACTCCTTGATTTAAATACAACATTGTGCAACTAGGTATTGGACTTCCTAACCAACAGACTTCAAATAGTCAGGATAGACAACCACTCCTCCCTCCCCATCACCCACAACGTGGATGAGCCCAGGGCTATGTGAGTGCATGGCCAAACACCCCTGTGATCACATGGTCAAGTTCCCAAATGGCACAACAGTGGTGGGGCTCATCACCAGCAACAATGAGATGGCCTAGAGAGGAGGCCGAAGAGCTCAGGCCTGGTGCCCAGCAAATAACCTCTTCCTCAATGTCAACAAGACAAAGGAGATGGTTATTGACTTCAGGAGAACTTTTACCACTCACACCTCTCTTTACATTGGCGGCACAGCAGTGGAAACTGTGAGCAGCTTCAAGCTCCTGGGAGTGCACATCTCCAATAAACTCTCATGGTCCCAGAACACATTTTGCACAATCAGGAAAGCTCACCAATGCCTCTACTTTCTGAGGAGGCTGAAGAGAGCTGGAGTCTGCACATCAATACTCACATCGTTCTACAGGTGCGCAGTAGCGAGCATCCTGACAAACTGCATCAGTGCATGGTATGGAAGCTGCACTGTGCCAGATAGGAAGGCTCTACAATGGGAAGTCTAAACTGCCAAACACATCACCAGCACTAGCATACCTGCCAGCAAAGAGATAATGTCTATATAGACAGGTGCCAGAAAAGGGCCAGTAACATCATGAAGGATCCCACGTATGCTGCTCATGGGCAGTTTGTCCCACTCCCATTAGGGAGGAGGCTAAATAGCATTCATGCCAGGGCCACCAGGCTCAGAAACAGTTGCTTTCCTGAAGCAGTAAGACTGATCAATGCCTCCAGCCACTAACCTCTGCTCTGCAACCCCAACCACACCCACTTTGTCATTTTCTGACAGTCACCTTATGTACAAGCACTCCTGTGCCAAGAGTCACTTTGTGAACATTCAGTCAATCTTTGTAAATAAGCTATCTTATGTATTTATATTTATTGTGTTTTTATTATTATTGTGTTCTTTACCTTATTGTGTTTTCTTCATGCTGTGCTGGAGTCAGAGTAACACTTTATTTCGTTCTCCTTTACACTTGTGCACAAGGAATGACATTAAACAATCTTGAATCTTGAATCCTGAGAAATGATGTGTCGACAGAAATTGGTGAGGGCAAAGGGGACTTGTCAAATTTCTTTAGTCTCCTGAGGAAGGCAAAGTACTGGTGAGCTTTCTTGGCTTTTTCACATTTGTATCTTTATGAGAGGAGAATTGCTCTCAGTTTCAAATCTTTCTTGGGCCACATTAAGCAACACTTTTGATTCTGCTTTACAGTCCAAATCAAATGTGGAAGATAATGAGCCAAGATAAAAAGCTAACTATTAATTTCTCCCAACACACATCAAAGTTGCTGGTGAACGCAGCAGGCCAAGCAGCATCTCTAGGAAGAGGTACAGTCGACATTTCAGGCCGAGACCCTTCGTCAGGACTAACTGAAGGAAGAGTGACTAAGGGATTTGAAAGTGGGAGGGGGAGGGCGAGATCCAAAATGATAGGAGAAGACAGGAGGGGGAGGGATGGAGCCAAGAGCTGGACAGGTGATTGGCAAAAGGAATATGAGAGGATCATGGGACAGGAGACCCAGGGAGAAGGAAAAGGGGGAGGGGGGAACCCAGAGGATGGGCAAGGGGTATAGTCAGAGGGACAGAGGGAGAAAAAGGAGAGTGAGAGAAAGAATGTATGTATATAAATAAACAACGGATGGGGTACGAGCGGGAGGTGGAGCATTAGCGGAAGTTAGAGAAGTCAATGTTCATGCCATCAGGTTGGAGGCTACCCAGATGGAATATAAGGTGTTGTTCCTCCAACCTGAGTGTGGCTTCATCTTTACAGTAGAGGAGGCCGTGGATAGACATGTCAGAATGGGAATGGGATGTGGAATTAAAATGTGTGGCCACTGGGAGATCCTGCTTTCTCTGGCGGACAGAGCGTAGGTGTTCAGCAAATTGGTCTCCCAGTCTGTTTAATTTCTCCCACCTTCCAATGCATGAAAATATATTTGCTACTTCTTGCTTTCTGCTGGCTAGTTGTTACTTTTGTAAATGTAATATTTTCTTTTTCTATGGACAAAGATAAAAGGACTCCAAAAACAAAGGGCTGAAAGGGGAATTAATTTGAAATGCAAAATAATATTACTTTTGAATACTGGCTTACTTAACGTTCAACTTGAAATGATGGTGTCATAATTTTGGCTAGTGTTATGATTTAAGGAATAAAGGACTTAAGTAAGTAGATATAGTGAATTTGTGCACTTTTGGCACAGAGATCGATGTACCTGCATGATGTTCCTTTTATTAAAATTACTGAATGGAAATATGTCCCTGAGTCAGAATCGGATCTGTTATCACTGACTTAGGTAATAAAGTAGTTCATGGATTCATGCCTCATTCAATAATCTGATGGCAGCAGGGAAGAAATTGTTTCTGAATCACTGATTGTAGGTCTTCGACTCCAGTACCTCCTCCTTAATGGAAGTAATGAGAAAAGGACATGTCCCAGATGGATGCTATTTTCTTAAGGCACCGTCCTTTGAAGATACTCCAGCAGTGAGGAGCGTTGTGCTCGTGATAGAGCTGACCGATTCTGCCGCCCTCTGCAGCCTCTTGTGATCCTGTGCATTGGATCATCTGTATCAATTTGTGACGCAAATAGTGAGAAATTTGAAAGCGTCTTTGATGCTATTCCAAATTTCCTCAAAATGCTAAGGAAGCAGAACTTCTTTGCATGCTTCTTTATGACTGCCCAGAATTGATCCTTTGAGAAGCCGAAGCCCAGGAACGTGAAAATGCTCACTTGTTCCACCACCGACACCTCAATGAAGACTGGTGTGAGTTCTTCTGACTTCCCACTTCTGAAATCACAATCATGTCATTGATCCTGCTGGTGATGAGTGCGAGCTTGATGTTATGTCACTTAACCAGCTGATCTTTCTCACTCCTGTACACCTCCTCTTTACCCTCTGAGATTCTATCAACAACAGTAGTGCCATTGATGATCGTACAGATGACATTTGAGCTGAGCTTAGCCACGTAGTCATGAATGTAGAGAGAACAGAGTAGTGGGTCGAGGTGCTTTGGTGTTCATTGTTAATGATGAGGAGATGATGTTACTGATCTGCACTGACTGTGGTCTCTTGATGAGGAAATCAAGAATCCAGCTTCAGGGGGAGGTATTCAAACCCAAGTTTGAATGCTTGTTGATTAGTACTGTGGGGATGACAACGAGCTGAAATCTATAAAATCAATAAACAGCAGCCTCTTATGTTTTACAGATATATAGGTGTGATGAGAGATTTAGGCAAGGATTATTAGGACTCTAGTGCTGGAGCATCCGAGACTGGAATCTGGACACGGTACGGGACTGAAATGAGGACAGGGTTCTAATCTAGATACTAGACAAGAATCCAAATTAGAGCTGACAAGTGAGTACCAAGCCTGATTTCAGGTGCTCTTTAAATATTAAAATCTTGGCTCCAAAACATGGCTGTCAATTAGCAGGTGTGGGGGGGGGGGGGAAGCGAGCATGAATCTCTAAAGGGGCCGTGCCAGCTTTCCATATTCCAGAGAGTCAGCACATCTAAGCTCCAGAGGCCGGCGCAGTTTGGTGCTTATTGTAACAGGACCCCTCCCCTATGGCCCACTCCTGATGGTCCTGGCTGCCAATGATGGTACAATGATAGTAGTCATTGATAAGAGCTGGATCCAAGATGTCCCCTTTCAGAATCCAGCCCTGTTCCTCGCATCCAAATCCTTCCCAGACCACAAGGAACTGCAGAATACCCTGAACAGTTTGTGAATCCAGAATTCTTTTTGTGGTGAAGACTTGTTCCCCATCAGCAAACCTGGGTGGTTCCAGGGCTGATGGTGGTGGGGATAAAGGACTGGTACTTACAGGTTTTAATTTGGAAATATGGGAAGTGGGATTGATCTTCAGGGTCTCGGGGAGCTGCACCATGTAAGCCACTGGGAGAACATTGAAAGGTCCAATGAACTTGGCTGCCAGTTTCCTAGACTCCACGCAGAGAGGCAAGTCCTGAGTAGACAGCCAGACCTGTTGCCCAGGCTGCAAAGCTGGCCTTCATTTCAGCCTTCTGCACAGAGACCAACAAAATTTCCCTTATTCCATATTTCAATATTCCAAAATTTCCATATTTTCTTTCCAGTGTCGTACAGCAGGAACCCTAACCTTGGCCTCCTATTCAGAAAAGAGTGGTGGAGAGTAACTGAATTGGCATTCGAATGGGACATCCCATGCACAGAATGCAGTAAAGTGTTGTGGGCGATCTCTGCCCACATCAAATGGCTGCACCACTCGTCTGTTTTATTCTGAGGCAGGCAACTCCATATACTGGTTCACCCGCTCCATCTGGCCATTGGACAGCTGGTGAAACCCAGAGGAACGACTCACTGTGGCCTTGATCAGCATACAGAATGCCTTCCAAAACACGACCTGAATTGAGGACCACAATCCGATACAATGTCCACTGGAAATCTGTCGATCCTGAAGACGTGGTGCAGGACCACTTCGGCTGTTTCCACTGCTGATGGTAATTTGTCCAATGCAATGAATTTATAGGCTTCTGGGAAGCAATCTATAATTACCATGATGCCAGTCTTCCCCTTGGAAGGTGGAAGATCCGTGACAAAATCCACGGAGATGTGCGCCCATGGTTTGTCCGGAACAAGTAGAGGGAGAAAGAGCCATTGAAATTGGATGAGGGGCTCCATGTTACAGGCACACACCTTGAATGTCCACACATGTTGTCAGACTTCTTTAGCCTTTCTAAGCCATCAGTATCTTCTCTCAATAAACTGAGGTCCCTGGCAACCCTTGGGTTTGTGGACATTCTAGATGTGTGTCTCCATTGAAGTACCTTAGACTTGATAGAACTTGGGATGAACTGATGACCCAGAGGAAAGTTCTTGGGAATCTTTCCTTGCGCCTGGGTCTTGTGAACAATTGCGTTGATTCCCCGATGAGTGGGTGCTATCATCTTGGCTTGGGGGAAAATGGTGGTAGGCTGCGCCTCTCAGGTTCATTGAACTGACGAGTCAAAGCATTTGTTTTTGGATTCTTTGATGCCAGTCAATAGGTCAGAACAAAGTTGAACCGGTTAAAGAGAAGAAACCACCTGGCCTGTCTGGAATTCAGTTTTTTGGTCTCCTGAAAATAAGCCAGGTTTTTGAGGTCTGTCCAGATGATAAAGGGGTTCTTGCACCCTCAAGCATGTGACGCCATTCCACCAATGCCAACTTGCCCGCGAGCAGCTCTCTATTTCCGAAGTCGGAGTTCACCTCTGGCAGGGATACCTGGAGAAGAACACACACAGGTTCAGCTTATTGTCTGAAGGTGTCCGTTGTGACAACACCGCATGCACTCTGACGTCCGAAGCATTCACCTCCACGGTGAAGGGACGGTCCAGGATAGGTGAAACCAAAATGGGAGCTGACATGAAACACTGTCTGAGCTCTGCAAAAGCAGCCTCTGCTTTGGTAGTCCAAAGTAAAGGGCCTATAGATCTCTTAGCTAGTGCTGTCAACGGAGCCACCACTGAGCTGAAGTTCCTGATGAACTTTTGGTAAAAGTTGGCAAATCCCAGGAATAGTTGGGCTTGCTTCACATTGGATGGTTGTAGTGAATTTCTTACTGTCTATGTCTTAGTAGGGTCCATCTTGAGTTTGCCATTAGGGATGCTAAAACCCAAAAATGAAACAGTGATTACATGGTATTCAGATTTCCAGCTTGACATAAAGTCCATGATCTAGAAGCCTCTATAAGATATCGCTATTGTAAGCAATGTGCTCCTCTATGGTCTTCAAGAAAATTAGGATGTCATCCAAATAGACAAAGGCATATTTATGGAGAGCACCCTGGAACACATCATTTATAAAGGCCTGGAAAACTGTTGGTGTGTTCACAAGGCCAAGGAGCATAAACCGGTACTCATAATGCCCTGTCGGTGTGTTGAATGCAGTCCTCCACTTATCACCCTCCTTTATGCGGACCAGGTTGTATGCACTCTGCAAGACTAGCCTCAAGAATACTCTTCCCCCTGGAGATCTCAAAGGCAGTGTTCCTGAGTGGAAGGGGGTAACAATTCTTGGGTATTATGCGATTCTGCCCTCTATACTCAATGCGTGGCCACAGGCTCCCATCATTTCTCTGTACAAAGAAGAAGCCTGAGCCAGCTGGTTAGGCGGAGGGCCAAGTGAATCCCATGCAGGAGCCTCCTTTATGCACTCCTCCATAGCTCTTCTCTCCAAGCCTGATTAATCAATGCTGTGAAGGCCAAGTACGACGGAGCAGATCTATTGCAGAGTTGTAGAGTTGGTGTGATGGAAGAGTTGAGGCTTTACCCTTGTTGAAGACCTCTTCCAACTTCTTGTAGATGGAGGGGATTTCAACCAGCTTGGGTATTGCAACTATCCCCGAACATCCCTCTGAGGATGACTGCTGAGGCTCCTTTGGCAGACCTCAGAGTCTTCTCCAAAGGTTCACTAGATGAAGCAGAGTCCAACTCCTCATCTGCATCATCAGATGGCAATGAGGTGTGACAAATAGTTTTTGCCCTCCTGAGACTAGGCTCTTAGATGAGCCCTGGCATCTGGTTCACTTAGGCTTGGCTGCTAGGGTACCAGAATTTTTGGGCACCTCCTTGTTGGGCTTCTTGGCTTGCTCTTGCTGAAACCTCTAGATACCCTCTCTCTCTCTCTCCCTCGTTCCAGACACCCCTAACTAGACAGAGTCAGGTATTGCACAGTCCTGTTGACTGGAGCTGGCTTGTCTGCCCTTGGAAGCAGGACTGGGTCTTCTGAAAGTTTCAGGTTACCCTGAGCAAAAGTTCACCTCCTTGTCAGCTACTGGTCTTGGCTACATGTGCTGGCTCAACTCTGGCAGAGGGATGTTGAGCTGATGGGCTGCTCACAACTCCATGAAATTAATGGTGTGGAAATATGTCTGTAATTCTAAAGTCTTTATGAATTTGTAACTTCTGTGAAATGTAATGCGACAAAATGGAACTTATGAGATTCCAGGGTGCTTTGTTGTTTTGGATAGGAGGCCCACAATTCTGTGTATGTTTTATGATAAGAAGCTGTATGTGTGGTCTATGACAGGAAAATGTGTTTTGACAACAGAGGTAAACAAGACCCAGCTTCTAAAGAACAAATGTCAGAACAAGATAACAGAGGAATGTTATGGAATGGAGCAAGCTAATCACTGTTATCTATAAACCGTTTAAAAGGACTTCGTTTGAGACGTAAAATCAAAACTATTTTCCAGACACCTGTCTTGAGATAGAACTACCCTTGCAAGTAAAATAATAAATGCACTATAATGTGATCCACTCTGAATTTGTTGTAGTTTGTATCTGAATATTAGAAGACATGACAGAATTTCAAGGTTCCACTGAGATTCACTTGTCTAGGTGCAAAAGGACAGAACTGCCTTGGGGAAACTCCTTAGGAGTAGCAATCACTGAATGAAATGCAAGTTTCTTTCACTTCTGTGAATTTTTTACTCTTGCAGTTAGACTTCAGTTTTCTCTGGCTTTCGCCCTGTACACTGTGATCTTGGTCTTGAGTGGATACGTTTCTCTCATAATGATTCCAATGAATTTGGCATGCCGACAGGAACTTTGAGTAAGAAAAGAAGTGACCACTTTAGGTTGGCTTTACATCAGGGATATGTGAAAGAGGTGTGCACAAATGAATTTGGTGGTTTTGGTGTCGGGGACATTCTGTAGATCGACCTAGCATAGCGGATCTAAGATGTCCACAAACATATGGGATAGCTTTAACATTCTCTACCCTGTTTGGAAGGATATTTCTAAGGATATCAGAATATATGTGCCTGCGATGATTCTAGAGAGTTGTTCCAAGTAATTAGTTACCAGAAAGCAATACACAGCCTCGGTGATAAACAAGGGAAAGGATTGATTATTATATGCTTGCATCTGAATATACACTCTGCTTTGCCAGAAGCACGGCAACATGCTAGAGGGATAAGTGAGGAATTGAAGATTGCGATATTGACTGTTGTGGGTATTAATAGAGGGGCCCAGGTAGATGCAGTATCTAAATGTTACCAGAGGGAAGGAGAACGCCCCACTCTGTTTTTGGATGGTGTTCATCCCAGTGCATAGGATCAACATTAGATCGAGATCTTTTAGAGCCAGAACCCACAAATATATGGTTAAGAACATTAGTGCCTCATAGCACCAAAACATCTAGAAAGATGGTTGAACAGTTTCATTCCAGTGACGCTCTATGTATTGAGGCATGGGTACTTGGGAAAAAGATTAGAGCATGAGAGAAGGAAGTGCGAGAGTTAGATTGTAACATCAGGAATACTTCAGAGGCAGCTAAAGTGCTTTCCCTTTGAGAAAATACACAGGATGTTGTGTGGGGAAATGCAGATCAGGGGAGAAGCCAGCAGAGATTTTGCAGAAAAGAAGTAACAGTGTGCCTTCACCCAATCAGGGAAGCTGTTATTGGGGGCAGTACAGTGCACAAATCTACTGTTTCAGCTGAGATAATGTGGGCCATTAAAGAACACAGAACATAGAAATCTATGGCACATTACAGGTCCTTCGGCCCACAATGTTACGCCGATCATGTAACCTACTCTCTAAACTGCCTAGAATTTCCCTAGTGCATAGCCCTCTATTTTTCTAAGCTCCATGTACCTACCTAAGAGGTTCTTAAAAGATCCTATTGTATCTGCTTCCACCACCGCCGCCAGCGGTGCATTCCACGCACCCACCACTCTCTGTGTGAAAAACTTACCCCCGACATCCTGTCTGCACCTATTTCCAAGCGCCTTAAAACTATGCCTCCTTGTGTTAGCCATTTCAGCCCCGGGAAAAAGCCTCTGGCTATCCACACAATCAATGCCTCTCATCATCTTGTACACCTCTGTCAGGTCACCTCTCATCCTCTGTTGCTCCAAGGAGAAAAGGCCAAGTTCACTCAACCAATTATGACTGGAACTGTACAGCAAACAGCTCATTTAGTCTGTGTCCTAACATAAATCAGAAGGGTCAGAACATGTTGGAATTTTAATTAATGTGGGAATTTCACGCCTTAACCTTGCTGAATGTTGTTTACTTGTACATAATGAATAACTTCCATCATTTCTTTGTTTTAGAGTCTTAGAGTAACACAATTCCTCAAAGTTGTCGAATTGTAACTGGATATTGTAGTATTTGTTTTAACCTTAGGATCAAGAGATTTTCTGAAACATTTTAAAGTGTGAATGATTTGCATGTTTCAAGTGTGTGAAGTGTGGCCCCACTGTGAGCTCATTTGAGAGAGTGTGTGTGTTTTTGCCGTTTCTAAGATGCCATGTCGTTATCTGGCACAATGTGTTAATGTGTTGGGGACCCCCACCCAGCAGTTTTTTTCTCTCTACTTTGGTTCTTTGAAAAATGTGTGAAAGCGTTCATTGTGGGTATTAACTGCCTATTTTGCTTTGCAGTTATTTGCAAGGATGGATTTTTTCGTTTTGACTTGTCTATGTTGTTTGGTTTGTATTTCTTTTTTCTATTGAATTGATTTTAGAGAAACTCAGATTCCACACTGGCCAGTGTAATCTGGGTTGAGGTGGAAACTTGTGCATCTATACTCCAGATATGAGATGCCCACATTTTTAAGGGAAATGGACAGCTGGGGGAAAATGCTTATTGGTAGATAATTAAATCCAGAATTTGAAATGAACAATTTTGGAAAGATTAGAATACTTTCAAGAGCAATTCTGAAAGTTGCTTAACTAATAAGATTGCTTTCTTTTATAGAACATAAAAGGTGTTGCCCAAGACCTTTAACATATTGATTTCAAGTCTGCGATAGTTGCGATGCAATCACTGTTCTGTCATATAAACTGAAAATGGAAGAATGTAAGGAGTTTCCCCAGGGGATCTACTCTTCTGCAGTATGTGGATGACCTCCTGTTGACCTCCCCAAGCAAGGAATCTTGTGAGCAGGATTGCCTCTACCTTTTACATAAACTAGCTAAGAAAGGTCATAAAGTATCAAAAAGAGAAGATACAGTTTGTACAAGCAGAAATTATTTATCTGGGACATACCCTATTGCAGGACACAAGGGCATTGATTAAGACTCAGATTAAAAGAATAGCTAAAGCTACACAACTAAAAACTCATAGGTAAATGAAGCATTTCCTGGGGATGTCTGGGTATTGTAGTCAGTGGATTTTAGATTATGCCGCTATTGTTCGGCCTCTCCAGAAAATATCTCTTCCCAGTCAACCAGATCTGTTATTACCCAGAAACTGAGGAAGCATTCAAACATATAAAAGAGGCAATGACATCCAACTCAGCTTTGGGCCTCCCAAATCATAGTAAGGAGTTTCATTTTTTTGTTCACCATGAATCGTTTTCATCAGATCATTTTGACTCAGAATCATGGGGAAGGACAAAGGGTGATTGTTTATTTCAGTGCTCAGACCCAACAGCCAGAGGCTTATCGGCTTGTCTTCCAGCGCTGGCTGCCTCTTGCCTTGCTGTTCAGCACACATTGATTCACTGGGCCATGTAACACCTTCCCCCTGCTAGGCAAACTAAATACAAGATTGGGTTATAAATAAGCCAAACGCTAGAATTACTTGCCATGCAACTCTTAATATGGCCACTCTTCTCCCCACAGAGGAAAACGGCATCCACATGGCTGTGAAATCGTTACACAAGAAGTAATAAGCCCTCGTGTGGAGCGTATTGCTACCTCTATTATTAATGCTGATTTAATTTTCTTTGTTGACAGTTCAGGTTTATGTAACAATATGGGAAAACCATGCACAGGATATGCAGTTGTTTCCCTCACCGTGCTGTGGAGGCAGCACACTTTCCTTTGGCACAATAAGTGAGCTCTTTGTGCTTACTGGGGCTTGTATGCTTGGTAAAGGACAGATTGCCAATAGTTTTACTAAGTCACACTATGCCTTTGAAGTAGTACATGATTATGGACAGATCTGGAAATTACGGGGAGCTTTTTGACCTTGGAAGGTTCCCCTGTTAGAAATATAGTGCATATGCAAAACTTATTGGCAGTATTACAGGAGCCTATAGCATGGGTTGAAGTATTTCCTTGTAGAAAGGATGATGGATCTACAGTAGAGAAACGTTTGTTAAAGGAAATAATCCTGCAATTTGAGATCCCCTGGAAACTATCCAGTGACATCAGGTCCCATTTCACGGATAACGTAATTAAAGCAGAATGCAAAGCCTTACAGGTGTATCTGTCATGGTCCCTTCTGGCAATCCCCCACTTTGCTACTTACCACAGGAATTGAGCCTCAATCACCTCATTTAATTTCCAATCATTCCCAGGTTCCACTAACTACACACACCTGCTTCCCATCAGAAACTGCAGGATAAAGACCCTGTGACCACAACACTTGTGTATGAGTAACCTTGTTCTATGGTTCTTAGGACTATCAGTTCTAAGTCTAGCATTGTTCCTGAATTCGCTACTAAACCAAGACTCCTGGTAAAGACTCTCTTGGACACCAATTTCACGCTCGCTATGACTGTAACGCCTCCCAACTTGGCCTCCGCGCCTATGTTCAGCACTTGGGTTTGTTCCACCGCCACATCCTTGCAACAGGATTAAAGTTTCGATTCTCAGTCAGAGGGCCTAGTGGAAAGGATGAATGGAACAATTGAAGAATAAACTTAGCAAAATGTGGGAGGACACTGGACTAAAGTAGAAACAGCTGCTGCCTTTGGTCTGATGACTATTCGAGCCACTGCTAATAGAACCATTGGTTTGTCCTACATGAAAACATAATAGGGCAGCAATTGTGCATGCCATTGGATGCTCCACTGGGAGTTAAGCAAATAGATGTACGTAACTTGGACCAGAGAATTCTGAGCTATTGTATTGCCCTAAAACAAAGCATTACCAAATGTTATCAACAGGTGAAGGAAGCCCAGCAAACATCAGCAGATGCTAAGTGCCACAACATTGAGCCTGGACATTACATGGTAGTGTGGATATTTTAAAAAAGAAAGAATTGTTTGGAATCTCCTTTTGAAGGACCATTTCAGGTACTTCTGGTTACTAATACAACCATTAAGGTAAGAGAAAAGCCATTGTGGATTCATGCTTCTCACTGTAAGAAGGTGCCTAATGACATGAGGAAAAAAAACATGTAAAACCACTGAGAGTCCTCATGACAGTAGTTGGATGAGCCCTGACAAATGCAACTGCCATGATCACTTCCTTATGAATGACTTATACATGTGCAAACAGGACCAGTATGATAGACAAAATGCAGCAGGTTAAGGTCCTTGCCCAGGCAGGGGTTAATTTTAACCATAACCAACTACTGGAAGCACTTCTTTGCAGTGGTTGTAGTCGTTGAGGCAGCTCACCCTGTTTTTCTTGATCACTGGAATCATTTCTGCCCCTTTGAGGCAGTGGGAACATCACATCGCAGCAGTGAGGAGTTGAAGATGTCCTTGTACACTCAGCCAGCACAGGTTTTCAGTGCACAGCGGGGACCTGTTATCTTCCTTGCGAGGGCTCACACTCTTAAAGGTTGTTCTGCCATTGGCTTCAGAGACAAAATTCAGCTGCTGTGAGGATTCTCCCTTTCAAAGTATGCTTAAAAGGCATTGTTCATGATGGAGTGAACCTATGTGTGATGTTAGGGTTTGCCTTACAGGAAGTAATAGTATGCAAACCCTGCTACAGCTGCTTTGCATTTGATTTTGTCTCTAGTTTCACACAAAATTGCTTTTTTGCTTTCATGATAGCCTTCAGTTGTGATGGATATTCACTTCATAAGCCTGTTTTTTTCTCACGTTTTTCAGGTCTTGCTTTCTAAACACAGCAGCTGCCACTTGTAGGATCACAAATAATCGTAAACAAACTTCCAACTAGCAGTTGTTTGACTTCTGGTTGTAATGGAAGTCAGTCCCTAGTTCTTAAAATGTAAATGGCAAGCAGTAATCAGCTTGAAATTGAAACAAGTACTGTCTATAGAATAGCTTTGCAAACAAACTCTGTATATAGTAAAGACTTTGTGAGAAGTAAGATGTAGCTCACAGCACTTATTGCTGCTTGAGAGTGCAGTATAAGGCAATGGGTTGTCTAATTTGGCTTGTTTTAAACAGACAAGCTGATTCTAAGTTGCTTAGTCCAAGGAAGTTTACAGACCAGATGGATAATAGCATTTAGTATATCAAATGATTGATGTGTTTATAGTTGGAAGGTTTAAGTTTTCAAGTTAGCATTACAGCATTAACTGTAAGCTGTGAACATTAAGCTGAGATCTATGTCTCCAAAAAGCTGTCTGTTTGTGTGAAAAGGGTATGTGAGGAAATATCATATGTGTGAAATCACCCAAGTGATAGAGAAAGGGTATAAATATAGAGAGCAGTTCCAACTTATAGGGAGTTGTTGAAGAACATCAAGAAAAATAATTGGAAGGCAAGGTGATTCGGATCTATTCCTCTGGCTTTACTTTCTGGGATGGATTTGTTTGCATCGTTAGTATGTGCTTTTAGTTTATAGGAATTTTACCTATGGTTTTGAAATCCTTTGTTTTAGAAATAGTTTGTAATTTGGAAATGTTTTATGGTAGGAAACCTCTGAGTTTTAAATGTGTTTTAAGAACATTGTTTGGATTTAAACATGTATCACAGTTTAAATTGCTTTGTTAGCTGGAAGTATCTTCTTGGTAGGTAGGGGGTCCCACTGCACAAATAGTGGATATTTATAGCTAAAAATTGCTGTGGAGAATAGACAGGGAAATAAACTAGTCTTTGAAGATTATGCAGTTACAGTACAATCTTCCTTTAGTGAGGGTACTCATGGCTATTTAATTCCAATAGGGCTTAGTGTCTTTGTTTGATTTTAGAACTTTGTGGTCAGCAAACTCAATACCATTACTTTTGTTTTATTCTGGATTTATTGTAGGACTCTGGATTGCTGGTCTTGAATGTCACTAATCCAGCCTTCAATGTGAATCTCTCAATTCATCCAGGGTTGTTGGCTCAGGAAAACTTTCTCAAGGACACATGCTTATCCACACAGCTATGGCATATTCATTCAAACCTGAAGATGAACCTTTGAATATGATCCAGTCTACCGATTCAAAGGTGCCATATAAATGTTCCTCCACTTTCCTTGGCCACACCTTCACAGTTCTCACCACTGATGCTAAGGGTCCTCAGTCACTGCTCATAGTAAGAATATTGCCAGGTGATCAGACTTGCCAAAGAGCAGGTATGGGATAGCATAGCAAGCATCTTTGATGGTATGGTAGCAGATGGAGTACCCTGATCTTTGTGCTTTAATTCCTGATATTTCCCTTTACTGCCCAAAGTTTGTGTGGCAATACTAATTTAAGTATTATATTTGACATCCAAGATAAACACCACACACAATTTGCATCTTGTCTACCATATGAAGCAAACAATCCTCTGACTATGGCTGCAGTTTGTACAATGCACAAGTTGACTGGAGTAACTTCTGAAAATTCTTCAACAGTGCCTCCCAAATGCCCAAAAATGATCATGGAGGACAAGGCAGACACGAGGAAATCTGCAGATGCTGGTAATTCAAGCAACACACACAAAAAATGCTGGTGAACGCAACAAGCCAGGCAGCATCTTTAGAAAGAGGTACAGTCGACGTTTTGGGCCGGGACCCTTTGTCAGGACTAACTGAAAGAAGAGATAGTAAGAGATTTGAAAGTGGGAGGGAGAGGGGGAGATCTGAAATGACAGGAGAAGACAGGAGGGGAGGGGTGGATCTAAGAACTGGAAAGTTGATTGGCAAAAGGGGGATACCAGGCTGGAGAAGGGAGAGGATCATGGGATGGGAAGCCTGGGGAGAGAAGGGGGGAGGGGAGCCCGGAGGGTGCACAACAGGCAAGGAGTTATAGTGAGAGGGACAGAGGCAGAAAAAAAGAGGGAAAAAAGGGGGGAAAATAAAAAATATATAAACAAAATATATTAAATAAATAAGGGATGGGGCGTGAAGGGGAGGAGAGGCACTAACGGAAGTTAGAGAAGTCAATATTCATGCCGTCAGGTTGGAGGCTACCCAGACGGAATATAAGATGGTGTTCCTCTAACCTGAGTGTGGCTTCATCTTGACAGTAGAGGAGGTCGTGGATAGGCATATCAGAATGGGAATGGGATGTGGAATTAAAATGTGTGGCCACTGGGAGATCATGCTTTCTCTGGCGGACAGAGTGTAGGTGTTCAGCGAAACGGTCTCCCAGCCTGCATTGAGTCTTGCCAATATATAGAAGATCACATCGGGAGCACCGGACTCAGTATATCACCCCAACCGACTCACAGGTGAAGTGCCGCCTCACCTGGAAGGACTGTCTGGGGCCCTGAATGGTGGTGAGGGAGGAAGTGTAAGGGCATGTGTAGCACTTGTTCCGCTTACAAGGATAAGTGCCAGGAGGGAGATCAGTGGGGAGGGATGGGGGGGACGAATGGACAAGGGAGTTGCGCAGGGAGCAATCCCTGCAGAATGCAGAAAGGGGGTGAGAGAAAGATGTGCTGGGTGGTGGGATCCTGTTGGAGGTGGCAAAAGTTAAGGAGAATTATATGTTGGACCCGGAGGCTGGTGGGATGGTAGGTTAGGACAGGGGGAACCCTATTCTTAGTGGGGTGGCGGGAGGATGGAGTGAGAGCAGATGTGCGTGAAATGGGTGAGATACGTTTGAGAGCAGAGTTGATAGTGGAGGAAGGGAAGTCCCTTTCTTTAAAAAAGGAAGACATCTCCCTCGTCCTGGAATGAAAAGCCTCATCCTGAGAACAGATGCAGCGGAGATGGAGGCATTGTGAGAAGGGATGGCATTTTTGCAAGAGACAGGGTGAGAAGGGGAATAGTCCAGGTAGCTGTGAGAGTCTGTAGGCTTACAGTAGACATCAGTAGATAAGCTGTCTCCAGAGATAGAAACAGAAAGATCAAGAAAGGGGAGGGAGGTGTTGGAAATGGACCAGGTAAAATTGAGGGCAGGGTGAAAGTTGGAGGCAAATTAATAAAGTCAACGAGCTCAGCATGCGTGCGGGAAGCAGCACCAATGCAGTCGTCGATGTAGCGAAGGAAAAGAGGGGGACAGATACCAGTATAGGCTTGGAACATGGATTGTTCCATAAAGCCAATGAAAAGGCAGGCATAGCTGGGACCCATAAGGGTGCCCATGGCTACACCTTTAGTTTGGAGGAAGTGGGAGAAGCCAAAGGAGAAATTATTAAGAGTAAGGACTAATTCCACTAGATAGAAGAGAGCTGTGGTAGAGGGGAACCGGTTAGCTCTGGAATTCAAAAAGAAGTGGAGAGCTTTGAGACCTTCCTGGTGGGGAATGGAGGTGTATAAGGACTGAATATGCATGGTGAAAATAAAGCAGTGGGGCCTGGGAACTTAAAATCATTGGAAAAAAATCAGAACATGTGTCATGAACATAGGTGGGAAGGGATTGAACAAGGAGGGATAAAACAGTGTCGAGGTATGCAGAAATGAGTACGGTGGGGCAGGAGCAAGCTGAGACAATGGGTCTACCTGGACAGGCAGGTTTGTGGATCTTGGGTAGGAGGTAGAAACGGGAAGTGCGGGGTGTGGGAACTATAAGGTTGGTAGCAGTGGATGGGAGATCCCCTGAGCGGATAAAGTCGGTGATGGTGTGGGAGACAATGGCCTGGTGCTCCTTAGTGGGGTCATGATCGAGGGGTAAATAAGAGGAGGTATCCGCGAGTTGTTGCTGTGCCTTGGCAAGGTAGAGGTCAGTACGCCGGACTACAACAGTGCCCCCTTATCGGCGGGTTTAATAGTAAGGTTGGGATTGGTGCAGAAGGAGTGGAGAGCAGAACGTTCGGAAGGAGTGAGGTTGGAATGGGGACAAGGTGCGGTGAAGTCAAGACGGTTGTTGTCCCGTCGGCAGTTATCAATAAAGAGATCCAGAGCAGGCAGAAGACCAGAATGGGGTGTCCATGAAGAGGAGGAGGGTTGAAGACGGGAGAAGAGATCATCGGTGGGGGTGGAAGAGTCCTTGCCGGAGAAGTGGGCTCGAAGATGGAGCCGGCGGAAGAAGAGTTCAGCGTCATAGCGAACACGGAACTCACTGAGGTGTGGGCGAAGGGGGAGAAAGGTGAGGCCCTTACTGAGGACAGAGTGCTCTGCCTCAGACAGTTGATGGTTGGAGGGGATGGTAAAGACCCGGCACGGATGAGAAGTGGGATCAGAAGGGGGAGGGGTGAGGCTGGGGATTTCAGTGGAGAGGGGAGAGTTGGGGTGAGAGGAAGATGGAGCCTCTGAGGGCCCAGGAGCTGACGGTGGGATCTGAGGGAGACGGGGTTGCAGAGCGGTAGTGGGGGAAGGGGAGACGGGAGTCACAATAGCAGCACATAAAGACCCGGCCTGGAGTTCAAGGCTGGAGTCGCAGTTGGTGGTTGTGCAATCACTCTGAACGTGTCCATGGTCGTTGCTGGAGTCCGGGTTTTGAATATGCCCTGAGGTGTTGGAGCCAGCGAGATCGATTTCGTGCCTGCTAGCGTCACAGCCAGCAGGCTCTGGGGCCTGCAGATGTAAGATCTTGCAATCCTTGCCTAACATGACAAAGTCAAAGAAATGGCGATTGCACTTAGATCCGATGGAGGATGAAATAACGGGTAGGACCATTACAAACGGCGAAGAAAGTGCCACTGAGGTGTGGAAGGGTCTGGGATAGGGACGCTGGTGACTGAAAGGGAATGCTAATACTTGCCAATTCTTCTGCAAGTCACATAGCACGCTGACTTGGAAATGTGTTGCCAATTCTCCATTGCCATCGGGACATATTTCTGATAGACAAGTCAGCACCGTGACAATATCTTTACTACATGGATTGTGACAGGTCAGGACAATAATTCATCTTCTCAAAGGCAACTTCAGTGGACTTGGAAAGGAAAAGCATTTTATCAGCTGGCAAAAAAGGCTTACTAGAGATTGCAATCATTTTCAACGCATTTCATAGATAGGTGAGAAGACTGTCCTATTTTCTACTGTCTTAGAGTTTGCACCAATTTGGCATGTCACCTGAAATTTAACGTACTTTTATATATGCGTGTTGTAGAGTACCCTGACGGGTTGTAACATTGTCTTGTATCGATACACCAATGCCCATGAATGGATAAACCTTCAAAAAGTAGTGGATACAACCCAGACCATCCCAAGGAAAGCTTTTCCCACTATTGAGTACAACTACGAGGAGCACTGCCACAAGAAAGCAGCATCCACCTTCAAGGACAACGACCATCCAGGCCATGCTTTCTTCTCGCTGCTGCCATCGGAAAGGAGGTACAGGGTCCTTAGATTCCACATCAACAGATTCATGAGCAGTTAATACCCTTCAACCGTCAGGCTCCTGAACCAGCCTGGTTGACTTCACTCTCCACAAGCTATGGACTCAATTTCAACACATGCTCACAATATTATTTATTTATTTGTTTGTTTATTATTGTTTGTTTTTTGTACTTCCACATTTTGTCGTCTTTTGCACATTGCTTGTGTGTAGTCTTTCATTGATTCTATTGTGCTCAAAATGTGCCTTTGGACTGTTATTTTTATTAATCCATTTTTAAAAGAACTTTGTCAGGCTGCTTGATTCTGATAGCTTTCAGTCCTGTCTTCCCACTATTCCGATCAAAAGCTGTAAGTCTATTAAATAAATCTGATTTCTCTTCTGAGGTACAGCAGTGGTGGTACTGAGGTTAAATAGCTGATTGACAATTTGTATTTAGATGCACACCTTCTCCAGAAATAAAAATGATCAGACTGAATAGCACTGGTGCAAGAGTGATGGAGCACATAAACAAATTGAAACCAATGAGTTACCATTCCAGTTTTCCTGCAGAAGATTCAAATGAGGGATTTATAAAGCACTGTACAGAGAAAAGCCTCCAATGTCCAATTATCAACTTCTTGCTTTGCTTGAACCACAAGCAGAAGACATAATATGTGCAACACACATCAAAGTCGCTGGTGAACGCAGCAGGCCAGGCAACATCTCTAGGAAGAGGTACAGTCGACGTTTCGGGCCGAGACCCTTCATCAGGACTAACTGAAGGAAGAGCAAAGCAATGATTCTCCCACACCCCGGCAAAAAAAGCAAT
Source organism: Mobula birostris (assembly GCF_030028105.1). NCBI lineage: Eukaryota > Metazoa > Chordata > Chondrichthyes > Myliobatiformes > Myliobatidae > Mobula > Mobula birostris. The sequence goes on along the minus strand of NC_092372.1, from coordinate 59,933,077 downwards.
GATTCCCCCACACCCCGGCAAAAAAAGCAATGATTCCCCCACACCCCGGCAAAAAAGCAATGATTCTCCCACACCCCGGCAAAAAAAGCAATGATTCCCCCACACCCCGGCAAAAAAGCAATGATTCCCCCACACCCCGGCAAAAAAAGCAATGATTCCCCCACACCCCGGCAAAAAAAGCAATGATTCTCCCACACCCCGGCAAAAAAGCAATGATTCCCCCACACCCCGGCAAAAAAGCAATGATTCCCCCACACCCCGGCAAAAAAAAAGCATTGGCACCAACCACCGAGCACTCAAGCCTGAGCAAAGCAACAGCAAAGGCAGACTTGCAGTACCCCAAGGACTACCCATTCACCTGGTACTTGACATACCACAGGCTTTCTCTCCCTAAAAAGGGAGAAAGAGATGTCTCTGTTTCACAGCAAGAGGGGAGATATAACAAATAACTTTCTTTCCTTTCTCCCCTAAATCCATGCGATCTATTCTCTTCCATATGTACCCATAACCTTCCCTAAAGAGCTGACATAGCCTCAGAAGATGTAGAATCCTTGTGGGTAGAGTTAAAAAAAACTGCAAGGGCAAAAAAGACCCTGATGGGAGATATATACAGGACTATGAACAGCAGCTAGGATGTAGGATACAAATAACAATGTGAGTTAGAAAAGGCATGTTTAAAAGGCAACGTTATGATCATCATGGGGGATTTCAATTTGCAAATATTTTGTGAAAATCAAGTCTGTGCTGGATCCTAAAGGAGGAGATTTGTAGAACGTCTATAAGCTAGCTTTTTAATGTACCATTTGGTTGAGCCCACTGGGGGAAATGCAATTCTGGATTGGGTGTTCTGTCATGAACCAGATTTGATTAGGGAGCTTAAGGTAAAGGTGCCTTTAGGAAGCAGTGATCCTAATGTGATAGAAGTCACCCTGCAGTTTGAGAGGGAAAACATAGTCAGATGTTTCAATATTACAGTGGACGAAAGGGAATTACCGAAGCATAAAAGTGGAGTGGCCAAAGCTGATTGGAAAGGGAAACTAGCAGGTTGATGGCAGGACAGCAATAGCTGGAGCTTGTGGGATCAATCCCAAAGGCACGGGGCAGATACATCCTAAACATGAATAAGTTTTCTAAAGAAAGGATGAGGCAACTGTGGCTGACAAGGGAAGTCAAAGACAGCATAAAGGGAAAAGAGTGGTCACATAATACAACAAAAATTAGTGGGATGCTAGAGGACTAGGAAGCTTTTAGAAACCTACAGAAGGCAAGAAAAGATAAAATATGAAGGTAACCTAGCCAATGATATGAAAGAGGATACCAAATGTTTTTCTTAGATATATCAAGAGTAAAAGAGAGGTGAGAGTGGATATTGAACTGCTGGTAAATGATGTTGGAGAGATAGTAATGGTGGACGAAGAAACAGCAGATGATCTTAGTATTTGGCATCAATCTTCACTGTGGAAGACACCAGAAATTTATAAGTGTCAGAAGCAGAAGAGAGTGTAGTTGCAATTACTAAGGACAAGATGCTTAGGAAGCTGAAAGGACCAAAGGTAGACAAGTCACCTGAATAGATGGACTACACTCCAGAATTCTGAATGAGGCATTAGTAATGATCTTTCTAGGATCACTAGATTTTGGAATGGTTCTGGAAAACTAGAAAATTGCAAGTGCCACTCCACTCTTTAAGAAGTGAGAGATACAGAAGAAAGGAAATTATAGGCCAGTTAGCCTGACTTCAGTGGTTGGGAAGATGTTGGAGTCCATTATTAAGGATAAGGTTTTGGGGTACTTGGGGGCACATGATAAAACAAACCAAAGTCAGCATGGTTTCCTTAAGGGGATATCTTGGCTGACAAATCTGTGGAAATTTTTTGAGGAAAGATCAGGCAGGATAGACAAAAGGGAGAGTCAGTGGATATTATTTACTAGGATTTTCAGAAGATCTTTGACAAGGTGCCACACAGGTGGTGCTTAACAATATAAGAGCCCATGGTGTTATAGGAAAAATACCAGCAGGGAAAGATGATTGGCTGACTGGCAGGAGGGAAAGAGAGGGAATAAAAGTCCTTTTCTGGCTGGTTGTCAGTGACGACTGGTGTTCCACAATTATTGGTATTGGGACTGCCTCTTTTCCGATTACTGTATATGTAATTGATTTGGATGGTGGAATTGATGGCTTTTGACCAAAGTTGCAGATGATATGAAGATAGGTGGAGGGGAAAGTGGTATTGAGGAAGTACAGAGCCTGCAGAAGCGCTGAGATTGGGAGAACGGGCAAAGATGTGCAGATGGAATATAGCGTAGGGAACTGTATGGTCATGCACTTTGGTAGAGGGAATAAATGCATAAACTATTTTCTAAATGGGAAGGAAGGTCAAAAATCAGGTGTAAAGGGACTTCAGATTCCTTGTGGAAGATTCCCTGAAGGTTAATGAAAGAGATAGCATATGAGGAACATTTGATGGCTCTGGGTCTTTTTCTCACTGGAGTTTAGAAGAATGAAGGGGATCTCATTGAAGCCTATCAAATATTGCAAGGCCTAGATACTGTGAATGAGGAGAGGATGTTTCCTATAGTGGGTGAGTCTAGGACCAGAGGGCACAGCCTCTAAATAGAGTAACGTCCATTTCAAACAGGTGAGGAGGAATATCTTTCACCAGAGGTTGTTGAACCTGTGAATTCTTTACTGCAGATAGCTGCAGAGGCCAGGTTATATTTATAGTGGAGATTGATAGGTTTTTTATTAGTCAGGGCATCAAAGGTTACGGGGAGAAGGCAGGGGAATGAAGTTACAAGGGATAATATATCAGTCACGATGGAATGACGGAGAAGACTTGATAGTCTCAATGGCCTCTTCCTGCTCTTATGCTTATGGTCTAATAACCAGTAATTTTAGGCACTTCATCAGAATACCAACTGAAAGATATAAAGTGTATATTTTAATTTAAAACTGAAATGAATTAAATGAAGCAAAATAGTCTTCCAGTTCCAAAAATTCCTATTTTCGAAATATATGAATCCAATATCTAATCCCTAACCACTGCATGAAAATAATACATTAAGACTCTGTCTTTGGAAATCCCAATGCTTCCATATGTGGTTCACTGGATATGGGCTCTCAGGAACCAAAGCCTCATTTCTTATTGTCCTATTAAACATTTGGGCCGCATTCCCACACTTATGTTGACATGCCAGAGTCACCATTCCCAAATCCCCGTTTCTAACACTGGGGCCCCCTTCCCTACACACTCCTGAAACTCATCTGATTCTGTCCCATGCTCCTTTGAAATTTATGGCTTTTATTCTGGACTCCCTTAAAACTTACTGTGTTTGTTGGAAATCTGTGCAACATTAGAGGAACAAAACAATGAAGTAAAAATGTATTGGCCTGTCCCTTGAAATAACATCCAACAGATTGGAAGTTCTACCAGTATGATACCATTAAAGCCTTATGTATGCAGGATTACTGGAGTTTTACTGTACATTTGGCTTCTGCTGATAATGCATGATGCAGCTGGCATCTGGTAGCCGGGATAATTGCAGGGTGATCATAAAATCAATATATATACTAGCAAAAGAGGTATAAACTGTATTTAGACCACATTGGTTTAAAAGTAGGGGTCAAGAAAGAAGAATAATGTCACACTGTTTTTAAGCAAATAAGCTTTCATAAATATAAGCAGGGAATGTCAGAGAAGTTAGGGTAGAGATGGAAAAACAAATTTAACAATTCAGTTCAAAGATTTTACTTCAAAATCTCAAAGGAAAACAGAAATCAATGTAAAGGTAGAAAAGGAAAACCCTTTTGGAGGAATGTCACAACTTCCAGATGGACATTCATGAAGAAAAATAGGACTGAATCAAATAGCAACTTTATTAAAAAATGTTGCACAACAAATGACCTTTTGAAAAAGTGGTGCTTGAAGAAGGCTGTGTCCACCACTGAGGACCCTCACCATCTGAGACGTACGTTTTTCTCACTACTACTGTCGCGGGAAAGGTACAGGAGCCTGTTGGCTCACATTCAGTGCTTTAAGAACCGCTTTTCCTCCGCCATCAGGTTTCTGAGCAGTGCAAGAACCCGTTAGCTATCTTATTATTCCTTCTTTTTGCACTATGCATTTATTTTTGGAATTTATAGTAACTTTTAGTGTATGCACTGTACTGCTGCAGAAAACAACAAATTTCATGTCATATAGGTCAATGATAATACATCTGATTCTAAACTTCATTCTGTTTCAAAAATTTGTCATGAGCACTCTTTGAAGGGGTTTGATTCCAGCGTTACAAGAAAACACAAATCTGGTGCGTTTAGTACATTGATTTCAATTGCATTATCTCAAAGCTTCAGTGAAGTAACAAATATTAGGATCAGTGAGTGAAAAATGATATAGAATCTCTAAACACATGTGTTAGTTAAAGTCAAATTCTTCTCTTTCAGCTGCACATTTTGCTTGGCAACTGAATTTGCATCCACTGGTCTTTTTTCTTTCATAAGGTAACCAAGTACAGTCAGGTGTTTTCCTGGAAGATACGTTTGTCCATATTACTTTAGAAACGTATAAGGCAGTGGGTGGATGTTTAAATTGTCATTACTAGAAATAAAGGCCTAAGCATTAATTTTCAATGTTAATCTTTATATGGTAAGAAGATAGATTCTGAGAAATTTTACAGAGTGTGTACTCAGTCATGTATTAATGCATCATTAGCAATTTAAGGCTTTGTTTAAAAAAAGGTAAGTGATCAAATTTATGGAAATTCTAGATACATGAGCTGAAGTTAGAGGAAGGTTGCTGGAGTAAATAATTAAAGACCATAAGACCATGAGACCATAAGACAAAGGAGAAGAAGTTGGCCACTCGGCCCATCGAGTCTGCTCCGCCACTTTATCATGAGCTGATCCATTCTCCCATTTAGTCCCACTCCCCCGCCTTCTCACCATAATCTTTGATGACCTGGCTACTTAGATACCTATCAATCTCTGCCTTAAATACACCCAATGACTTGGCCTCCACTGCTGCCCGTGGCAACAAATTCCATAGATTCACCACCCTCTGACTAAAAAAATTTCTTTGCATTTCTGTTCTGAATGGGTGCCCTTCAATCCTTAAGTCATGCCCTCTCGTACTAGACTTACCCATCATGGGAAACAACTTTGCCACATCCACTCTGTCCATGCCTTTCAACATTTGAAATGTTTCTATGAGGTCTCCCCTCATTCTTCTGAACTCCAAGGAATACAGTCCAAGAGCCGACAATCGTTCCTCATATGTTAACCCTCTCATTTCCGGAATCATTCTAGTGAATCTTCTCTGTACCCTCTCCAACGTCAGCACATCCTTTCTTAAATAAGGAGATCAAAACTGCCCACAGTACTCCAAGTGAGGTCTTAACAGCACCTTATAGAGCCTCAACATCATATCCCTGCTCCTATACTCTGTTCCTCTAGAAATGAATGCCAACATTGCATTCGCCTTCTTCACTACTGACTCAACCTGGAGGTGTAAAGGTCTAATTACTGCGTTGATTGGAGAGGGCCCTGCAGACATAATAAACTAGATCATATCTGAACAAAATCTTTTACTTTATTTAGTGAGTGAGACCTCCATCGGTCACGGTCGACCATGGATATTGCATCCAAGCTGTGTAAATACGCAAGCCTGGGGAGTACGAGATGGAGAGCAAGCACATGTGGCAAGCTCCCCCTCTCCATGCATCTGATAAACCCAAAGGAACCGTAGAGACTGATACAGTTTGGTACCAGCAGCATCACAGGAGTTGCCAGTCAGCATTGAACTCCATGTAGGACTGCCTTAAGGGCTTCAGCTCCAGATTTTTCCCCCGGAGTTTACTCCCAAAGCCTTCCCCATGGGTGGATATAGCCAAAAGGGGGTGGAGGTTTGATATCGGAATTTTCCATCTCCTAGACCATGGCTGACAAGCCCCATCTGCCCGAAGTAACTGTTTTTAAGGCACCAGCAACCCACCTATGCCCCTTCTTCTGTCAATAGAAATGGTTAAGCCACAGATGAAGGCCAGGAGCTGGACTTGGTTGTCAGGGGCTATTTGAGGTGCACACCATTGGGAGCATTTAATAGGTATTGGGAGCTTGTTGCCATTACCAATCCCAGCTATAACAACCTTAAGGAACACAAAACGGGTGGCTCCAGCCCAATGAGCCCTGCCAACCAACAACTTACCTATCTAACACTAGCCTCATCAGAGACAAATTTACAATGACCAATTAGTCTACCGACTGGTACATCTTTGGACTGTGGTAGGGAAGAGCACAAAATCTCCTTACAGACAGTGCTGGAATTGAACTCCAAACTCTGATACCCTGACCTGTTACACTAACCGCTATCTTACCATGGCACCCTACACAAGTAGTTGAAAAGGGAATATTTATGAATGTTGGTCACGTGGATTTCTGTGATGTATTGAACATAGGTTTCATATAGGAGACTGTAAACTAAAATTAAATTCCATGGAATTAAAGGCCAATTGTTGAACTGTTAAAAAAGGCTAATTGGGGAATGGATATGACGTGGCATTTTTTTTTCAAAATGAGAAACTTTTAATAAATGTAGATGAAACTTAACTAGCTAATTCACAAAATAGTGTTTTCTGGTTGCATTTATGTTCCAATATTCAGAAAATATTACAGTTTTTGAAATAGTATTACCAAATGAAACTACACTAAAACAATAAAGAATAACACAGCAATTGCGAAACTAATCTTGAAGGCTATTACTTACACCACAGGAGGATTTTATTTTTGGGAGGACAGCATTTGTTTAACTGAAGCATGTGGCTGGTCACCCAGTTCTTTGAACTTAATTCTAACCCTCTTAGGAAGAAGGGTTTGACTGCTCAATTGTTAGAGTAATCTGATATTTAAACATATTTTGGTAGAAAAAATTTAAGATGTATTTGCTTTGTAGTTAGAGAAAATATAATCATCTAAAATTAGAAGTTTCTCCGTAACTTGCAGCAGAAGATCAGGAGGATCTAGTAGACATATCACAGTTCTGGCATGGAAATATTTTCTGCCACTTTGTTTAAGCAAGGGTGGAGCAGGAATTCAAAAGTAAGAAAACAAAAGCAACACACTGGCGCTCTGTGTATTAGGCTTCCGTGTAGGTGTTCAACCATCTTTCATCAGGTCTGGAAAAGGTCAGGGGTTAAAGCAAGATTTAAAAACAGCGCAATTGAGAGGTGGAGAAGGTAAGAAAAAGGAACTGGAAATTGGGGAAGATTAAATGTAAAGGAAGAAAGTTCAAAGCAAAAGGGAATGGCATAGCGATAAATAAAGAATTCAAAGAGAAGGTGGAATTGCAACTCACAGGATCGTTATCTGAAATTGATGAGCTCGGTATTAACTTGGGAAGGATGTAATGCAGCTGCTTCAGTGACTCTCCACCTATAGCCCAGGGGATGAATGTACTTCCATTGGTGCACTGCTGATACCAATATGAGACCCTATTGAAAATGCCATTTAAGTAAATGCACAAGATGCAGGGGTGCAAACATCATAAGACCCTGAAAGCTGCAAGTGAGTCACACAGGAGCAAGCAGATTGAGAGCCACTTGCCTAGTCAAAGTATGAAGCATTCTTCCTTGTTTTTGCAATGAACTTTATCGGAAGTTTATTGGAGGCTAGGGACAGGGAAGGCAGGAAAGAGAATGAAAGTACACAGTGGCCTGGTGGTCAGGGTATTACGCATTGATCACAAGGCAACAGTTCAACCTGCCACGCACACAAAAGTTGCTGGTGAATGCAGCAGTCCAGGCAGCATCTCTACGAAGAGAGATGCTGCCTGGCCTGCTGCATTCACCAGCAACTTTTATGTGTGTTGCTTGAAATTCCAGCATCTGCAGATTTCCTCGTGTTTGAGTTCAACTTGCCATTGTTCTTCCTAGATCCATTGTGAATGTGACCGATTAAGTTGAATGAACTGCACTGATCTTCACCTGGATATTAGTCTTTGGTGTACTGCAGGAAATGCAGGACAGGAAGGTGGAATGAAGAGTCATGACTGTAGGATTGGATCCTAAACACCAGTGGTGTAATGTGCAACAGGTAGGTATACAAACTTAATTACCCTTGAAGTCTGAGTCTGCATGCATAGCACTGGGATTCCACTTCTCCCTCAGTGGTACAGCAAGGTCAGTGATGAACTGCTTGCCTGCAGAAGAAGAAGCTAACAATGGCCTGAATGATGATGTGGTGCATTGCCAGCCCAAGTGGCCCAGCCTCAGGTTGCAGAGTTTTGTCTCGGAAAGCCGTGGTTTGCATGGAGGAGAGTATGTGGTAAGAACACTAGTAGTCTTTTGTGTCCCTGCTTATCACACTCCAGCAGCCCTCTATGGTCTTCAATATCCCCATATCCCTTCTCGCTCCATCTGCCTCATTTTTTTTCTGTCTCTCTCCAAATACCTACCCACTATCTTCTACCTCTCCACAGTCCGCCAGTCACTTCATGCTCTTCCTCACCACTCCCCTTCTCCTCTTTGTATCAGCCCTCTCCACCCTCAGTCCTGACCCCAAAATGGCAACAGTTCCTTTCTTCCCTCATGTTGATTGACCTATTTGCAGGTGAGGTGACACTTCACTTGTCAGTCTGCTGGGGTTACCTATTGTACCCATTGCTCCTGGTGCAGCCTCCTCTATACTGGTGAGACCTGAGGTACTTTGCGGGATCACTTCGTCGGGCACCTTTGCTCTGTTTGCTGAAAAAGGAAGGATATCCTGATGGCTACCCATCTTAATTCAAGTTCTGACATGTCTGTCCATGGCCTCCTCTGCTGCCGTGAGGCCAAGCTCAGGCTGAGGAGAAACGCACCATATTCCATCTGGGTAGCCTCCAAACTGAAGACATGAACACTGATTTCTCTAACATCCAGTTAGGGAACATCCCTCCTTCTCTTTTTCTCCATTCCTCATTCTGGTTACTTCTCACCTCTTCTCCTCACCTGCCCATCATCTCCCTCTGGTTGTCCTCCTCCTTCCATTTCCTCCATGGTACACTGACTTCTCCAAGGCCATTTTTCTTCAGCCCTTTACTTCTTTGATGTATCACTTCCCAGTCCCCCCTCCCGCCCACCCACCCACCTTCTGCCTCACCTTCTGCCTCACCTGCCACCTACTGGCTTCTCCCCCTTCCCCTACCCCAACTTATTCTGCCCCTTCCTTTCCAGCCCTGATGAAGGGGCTCGACCGTTTACTCTCATCCATAGATGCTGACTGACCTGCTGAGTTCCTCCAGCACTTTTGTGTGTTGCTCAAGATTTCCAGCATTTGCAGAACCTCAGGTGTTTGAGTTCCTCCAGCAGATCATTTGTTGCTGCAGTCGGCATGAGTTTTCTGTTGGAGAAATGGATGATTGTTAGTGATGGATTTCTGAAAACAGTCATCCTGAGAGGACGGTCCATTCATAAAACTATTGGCATCCTCCTGGCCAACAATCCAGTTTGATTGCTGAGGGGCGGATTGCTGTACTGCCAGTACCCATAGCATGACATGCAGCACCGCACCGCGACACTCAGACAGTCTTTTCTTTTGCTGCAACTAGAATGGGATACTGACTATCAGGCATTGTGCATGCCTCGTCAATGTGGCATCAGCTTTCTCAATGTAGTCCTGTTTAGCTGCCATGCCAGGCAAACTGGGAATTGTTCGATATCTGGTAGTAGAAGGACTCAAAAGAGTTGATGAGGGACTAGGTAGGAACATCATGCACTAACTGAAATTTAAAACTGTATGAAGGTTGTAGGATGAGAAGGATTCAAGGTGATTAAATATGAACATACAGCCATCTTCAATGATTTATGTTGCCAATGGTCATAGTCACCACAGCCTCTGCAAGAATTATTTCCAGTATTTTCTCCTTCAGGTCTGTGGTGCTGAATGTGTATCAGTACTCTGCACTTGTGTGCCACCTCTTACAAAATAGAGTGGGGTCTTATTAAATCAGCTTGAATGTATATGGGAGATGTATTGAGTCATACAGCACACAGAAAAGGCACTTTGGCCAAACAGAGATCTATGCTAACCAAGATGCCCATCCAAGCTTGTCCTATTCGAACCATAGCTTTCTAAACCTTTCCAATCCATCTTCAATGGTTTCCATATCTTGAAATGTTTAAAGCTATGAGATGAGAGCATGAAACTGTGAGTTATTAATATCTGTCAGGGGGTAGTGGAGCAGATAAATATGAGATTGGAATCTTGATAATAGAAAGCATTCATGCTTCTTCTATTGCACTAAAGATGCTCAGAGGCATTACTGGATCTACAGGTAGGTAGCTTTCCGCCTGTCTAATGAATGCCACTGGAACTTTGCCTTGGAGGTCCATTAATGGGTTCAAACAGCAGCAGCTAACTCCAACATGTTCTATATAAAAAAAACAAAAAGAAAATTAAAAGCAATACTGATGAAACATCACCTAGCTGATAAGTTCATTGGTATGATGCGGGTCATTGCTCTGAAATATTTGCTTCTCTTTCCACAGGTAGTGGCAATCCAAAATGAACAAAAAGTAGACATTGTACAGGTTAAGGTGAGCGTTCGTTGTCAGTTTTTAAATATTCCAGCATCTGCAATTTTCGTTTTTAGCTTCCGTTCCTATGCAGTTGGATTTAATACTTAGACACCAGCCCAGTAAACTGCGGTTAGCGCCGCAGGGCTCTCAACTCAGGGAAATAAAATGAGAACGCAAATTCTGGGTGCACAAGTAGATAATAACATGGGCGCGAGTTTACCGACTATTGTGATCCCAGCCGCCGTTTTTCAGACTCAGTTGACTCACGCCTCCACTCCCCCCTCATTATCAGTTTGGGTCGGGGAAGTCTGAAGTTTCTCTCGCCTTTCATCACGGTTGAGAACGTTAACACTAGGGCGCGCGCTTTGCGTCATCTCAAAGGTTTATATCACTTGGAGATGAAGGTATGATCACACGGAGCACCAAGTAATTTGATCGTGACTTCCCCTGATGCATGCTTATTTTTTACTATACATTTTCTCCTCCAAGTCTGTGGTGCTGAATGTTTACTCATCCGCGCTCTGATTGTTAAACATTTTAAAAAAAGATGTATTAGGTGTATTTTAACTTGTATTTATGCAAGTGGGACATTCCCTCTGTATTTTCTTAGGGGTTGTTGAAATTTTTGTTCCCCCTCCCCATATGGTTGTTGTACATCAGCACTTTTAACCGCCAATTCCAGTTGTCTTTGAGAATATGCGATACCCATTTCCTTCGCTAATCAGAGCAACGATTCAAAGTTTTGAAGCATAGTACGTATCGGCTGCTGCTCAGACATCCGAATATATCGATATGACCCATTGCCTAAAATTAAGATAATAAAAAGGGAAAAAAGCCAAAATGATGGTTATCAGAAAGAAAACTAGCAACTCGTACGCATGTGATGATACACAAAGTGAAAGAGACAAGTTGAAACTAAGTTTCAGCTTTATCTGGATGCTGACTGATGCTTTACATTTTCATCATATTCCTTTTTAATATGTTCAGCCGTGAATGTTTATTTTTTTAAATCCACTTAGGAAACAACTCATTTGCTTTGCGAGTGACGGTTATTCAAATACACGCGCAACAACAAAAGCAATAGTAAAACTTTTGGAGGGTTGGTACAATGCGAGGGCAGACCAATCTTCAGGAGAAAAGGGGAAACGCGTCAGAGACGGCATTCCGTAAAACTGGTGGCAAGAGGACGAAGCGGATCAGAGCTGTGTGAGGCTGGGACATGCGACTTCAGAGCTAAGAGTTTAACTCCGGCAGGTGATTCAATCGAATAAACAGTGTCTACTCTCCAGGCATCATGTGCTGGGCTCCCGCTCTGCTGCTCACGCTGATAGTTCGTCAAGGCAAGGAAGCGACTGTTTCTTTACTCTCGGAATATTGATAATTTGAAATGTGTTACTGTGTTTAATGCTCCCACTGAAAAGCACAGTTTCGCGTTATTTGTCCGTGATTTTGTACACTTTAACTTCTGTCGAACTGTAAAATGTAAATAAAGTATCCGGTTTCCAGAGGAATTCTCCACCAGTGGATCATAGTCCAGTATTGAAAGTTGCCTCACAGTCTGAATGGAAAAATTGAACATTTGGACGTGATGTTTTATTTACTTCTAGATATTGCCCACGAACACGAGATAATTTTGTAGTCCCAGCCTTTATTCGTCGACTCTTTATTCCTTTGCAGAGGGGCTGCCTGACCTGCTGATTTCATTCAGCATTTTGTGTGTATTATTCTGATTGACTCTGCCCGATTCTCTCTCTCTTTTCATCTGTCTCCCTGACCCGTGAACTTGTTAGCTCTTCGTGGCGGCTTTGTCCCGAATGCATATCATAAGACCGAGTATGGAAAAAAAAACTGTATGTTATTGGAGATTCTCTGCTTCCTGCATATTAAAACTCCGGTTAGTCTGGTGTGGCAAGTATGTTATTTGGTTCTGAAGTAACTAGCTGTTGTAATGACGAGGAATTTAAGCATCTAATATGAAAATAGATGCAAACCGAATTAGCTGGTAAGCAGACGCAAGTAACAGAGAGACAGTAGAGTTTACCTCAGTAGTAAGTTTTATCTGTTCAAATTTGCCGTCCTTTGAGAGTATGAAGGAACATTTTGTTCTCAGCGCCGTACTTGCAGACAGCACACCAGAATGCTGGAGGAACGCAGCAGACCAGGCAGGCGTACTTGCGGATTCAGTTGGAAGGTTCTGAGTTGGTCATCCATTTGAAAGCACGTGTGTTTGCATTTAGGTTGAACGGTAAAATTCTTCAGCATACTCGTTGAGGTTGCAAGCATTTTGTGTTTGTGGACATCAAACGTAGCAGGAGGATGAGATTGCTTTTGAAGATCCCGCTGTCAGAACTTACTGTATAGGTTGGAGTAGCCGGTTTTGCCTGGACAGCACCAACGACAGAGAAGGTCGTTTAACTGCAAGGCTCCGTTGTAACCAGAGTTTTCTTGATGCCTGCTCAGGTTTAGGGAAACACATATTCCATCCATTCATTTCCAATTTTGGTACAATGGTTGCTGGAAACGTGAAATAAAATCTAAACAAATAAATACTCAGCAAATCGGGGAGCCTTGTCCAGAGAGAAACATACTTAGCGTTTCAGGTTAATGGCCTTGGTTGTTATCCTCTATTGATTTCTCACTGGCTTTTGGCTTATGAAGTGAATCAAGGGATATGGAGATAGTGCAGCATTAACACTTTAACCCTGCACAATACAAGCAATAAAGACCCAAAGGCCCATCTTTGTTTCTATCCTTAAGTTCCTATACTGAGACATTCCTAATCCTTCAAACCATCCAGTGCATGCTATCTTCTCCTTACTGTATCAGGAAGGAGGTACAGGAGCCTGAGAACGCACACTCAGTGATTCAGAAACAGCTTCTTCTCCTTCACTAACAGATTTTGAATGGTCCATGAACCCACAGACACTATCCTGTCATTCTTCATATTCTGCATTATATTTTTCTTGTACTGCAGCCACAAAGCATCAAATGTCATATAAATCAGTAATAATAAATTTGATTCTGATTCTGGTCCCTTTCTGTGTATTCCTCAAATTTCATCTTGAGTGTGTCTACACAATGCTCCAGTACATTATAAGCAATGACAATTTCTATTATGATATTTCATTTATATTTAATTTATAATCTTTCAGTGGTTTCATATGAATAGAAATAAGCAGACAAATGCATATTCATATTAAAGAATGTGAGAAAAAAGCTGAACATGTTCCTTCAGACTACTTAGTGTCTACAGAAAAAGAAACAAGATTAACATTTTAGAATGATGAAACTCTTGACTTGAATCTGCTCACCTTTGGCAGTGATTCTTTCAAGTGCGTTGACCTGAAACCTGGAATTGCCTCTATCAACCTTCATTCATCCTCTCATTCTCTCAGCCCTTGTCAGGTGCTCCTGAAGATGTTATCTTTCCGAAAAGTCTTTGGTCATTATTCTTGAAATACTTTGGCATGTTTGGTACTTGATGCCATTTCTGTCAAACAGCTTGAAGTGTTTAATTAAAGTAGAAGTTAGTATTTAGAATGGGAAAGTATAATTTCATTTTGCATTCACTGTTAAAATAGTGACGTACACTCAGTGGCCACTTTATTAAGTACAGGAGTGGAACCCGGTGAGGTCTTCTGCTGCTGTAGCCCATCCACTTCAAGGTTCGACATGCTTTGCATAAGAGATGCACTCCGCACGCTACTGTTGTAATGCATGATTATTTGAGTTATTGTTGCCTTCCCGTCAGACTGAACCTGTCTGGCCATTTTCCTCTGACCTCTCTCATGAACAAGGCATTTTTGCTTACAGTACTGCTGCTCACGAGACGTTTTTTTGTTTCTCGGACCATTCTCTGTAAACTTTAGAGACTATTGTGCGTGAAGGTCCCAAGAGATCAGCAGTTTCTGAGAAACTCAAACCGCCCTGTCTGGCACTAATAATCATTCCTGGGTCAAAGACACTTAGATCACATTTTTCCCCATTCTGATATTTGGTCTGAACAACAACCAAACCTTTTGACCATGTCTGCATGTTTTTATGCATTGAGCTGCTGCCACATAATTGGCTGATTAGATATTTGCATGAATGAGCAGGTGTGCAGGTGTACCTAACAAAATAGCTACTGAGTGTGTGTGTATATATATATAGTTATTTTGTTATTTTTATATACTGTATATTAAATGTTGTTATTTCTTTGTTTATTTCAAAGAAAAGATTTTATTTTGTGGTATATATTGGCAAGCCCAGTATTTATTATCCATTCCTACCCATCCCAGAGACTGGCTGCTGGATGTCTTGGGGTTTAGATGTTTCAAAAGGGACAGGGAGAGAGCTAAAAGAGGTGGGGGAGTGGCATTGCTAATCAGGGTAGTACCACGGCTGCAGAAATGGATGATGTCGTGGACAGATTAACTACTATGACAGTGTGGGAGGAAGTCAGGAACAGAAAGGGAGCAATCATGCTATTGAGTGTATTGTATAGACCCACTACCCCCATCTCCAGTAGCAACGGAGACGCTGAGGAACAGATTGGTAGGCAGATCTTGGAAAGGTGCAAAAATAATAGAGTTGTTGTTATAGAAGACTTCAACTTTCCTACTATTGATTAGCACCTCCTTAGTAAAGAGATTTATATGCGGCAGAATTTATCAGGTGTATCCAGGAATGGTTCCTGATACAATATGTAGACAAACAGACAGGATGAAAGGTCATTCTGGATCTAGTACTAGGCAATTAACCTGGACAGATGACAGATCTCTTTAGGATAAGCATTTTGAGACAGTAACCACAACTCCCTGACCTTTGGCATAGCCTTGGTCAAGAATAGCAGTAGACAATGAGAAAGTATTTCATTGGCCTAATTATGATGCTATTAAGCAGAAACTTGGGTGCGTGAATTGGGAACAGGTATTCCCACAGAGCTGAACATTGAAATGTGGAGGGCGTTTGGAGAGCTCTTGCATGGGGTTCTGGATAGGTTTGTCCCATTGAGACAGGGAAAGGATGGTAGGATGAAAGAAACATCGTTGACCAAGAAGTGGAACATTTAGTAAAGAAGAAGAAGGAATTATACTTAAGATTTAGGAAGCAAAAATTAGACAGGACTTTTGAAAGTCACAAAGTAATCAGGAAGGAGTTTAAGGAGGAAATTAGGAGAGCTAGAAGGGGGCATGTGAAGACCTTGGCAAATAGGATTAAGGAAAACTCCAAGGAGTTTTATATGTATGTGAAGAACAGGAGGATGACTAGAGTGAAGGTAGGACCGATCAGGGATAAACGAGGAAACGTATACCTGGAGGAGAGAGGTGGTAAGGGAAGTCCTTTACTACATACTTCAGTATTCACCAGTGAGAGGGACCTTGATGAACGTGAGAATGATGTAGAACAGGTTGATATGCTGGAACAAGTTGATGTTAAGAAAGAGGATGTGCTGGAACTATTGAAAAAACACTTGGATAGGTAAGTCTCTAGGGATGGATGGAATATACCCCAGGTTACTGCTGGAAGAGAGGGAAGAGATGGCTGTGGTGATGATCTTTGCATCCTCACTGACCTTAAGAGTAGTACCAGAAGATGAAAGGGTGGCAGATGTTATTCCTGTGTTCAAGAAAGATAATGGGGTTAGTCCTGGGAATTCTAGACTACTGAGTATTGCATTAGCTTTGGTCAAACTTCTGGAGATGATTCTTAGAGAAAGGATTTATGAACATTTTGATATTCCTTATCATGGTCTGATTAGGTATAGTCAGCATGGCTTTGTGTGGGGCATGCCTTGTCTCATGAGCCTGATTGACTTTTTTTTAAAATAACCAAAAAATTGATGAAGGTGGAGTGGTGGATGTGGTGTAAGGTGTTCAAAATGGCTCCCCATGGTAGGCTCATTCAGAAAGTCAGGCGGCATGGTATCCAGGGAAAGTTGTCTATGTGGATTCGGAATGGCTTGCTCTCAGAAGGCAGAGAATGGCAGTAAATGGACTGTATTCTGCCTGGAGATCCATGATTAGTGGTGCTCTAGAACGATCTGTTCCGCATGGGACCCATGATCTTTGTCAGAGATGGGTATTTTTACACAGAGAGTGGTAAATGCATGCAAAGCACTGCTGGGGTTGGTAGTCAAGGCAGATATATTAGGGGCATTTAAGAGAATCTTAGATAGGCACGTGGATCAAAAAAAAATGGAGGGCTATGTGCCAGGGAAAGGGTAGATTGATCTTGGAGTAGGTTAAGAAAATCTGCACATCACCAGAGGCCGGAGGGCTAGTACTGTGCTACACCAGACATCCCACCCTGCAAAAACTCATTTCAAGGAGGTAACACCATCAATTTGTGGGAGACTCCCGGAATTTCCGGAAGAGATGGGTTGTCTGCAATAGGGTAGCTCCTTAGCAGCTGGCCAGCTAGTTTAAATAACGTTAGCTATGCTAATGAATGAATGACACCTGTTAAACTCATCTCAACATGTGTTTTACAGTTTTAACCCACCATGGGCAATAGAAAGGTCACTGTTGCAAACAGTGCAGCGAGCAACGTTGTCATTATTTTTGACCCCTATTAGGCAGGGGTACACTTTAGGGTAGTCTGGGGTGACGTACGTTTTATATTTTTTTTGGAACACTCTGCCATGGCGCACCCTTGCGCGCTCTCTCTCTCGCGCTCACTCAAAAAAAAATTGATTTCCGGGATATTGTATATAATTTGTGGGCATCAGGGAGCCTCTATTAATATGCGGGAGACTCCCGAAACTTCTGGGAGAGGTGGGATGTCTGGCTATACTGTTCTATGTTTTATGTTCTATTTGCATTGACTAAGCTGAGCCGCTGTCTTGAACTGATTGAGTCCATGTAATCCCACTACGCTGTTCAAGGAAGTTGACTAAGTGATGAATGAAAGAATTATAGCATATTTCCAAGTTAAAGTGTTGCATGATTTGGACAGAAACTTACCTTTAGCAGTGTTTCCTTGTGCTTGCATGTCCTTTTCAACCTGAACAGTAGAGGCAGTAGGCTGGGAATATCCATTGAAGAGTGTGTGTGAGGTTGTTAGTGAACATTTTATAGCGAGTACTCATTGATTCCATTGAGAGCCAATGATAGGAGGAAAGCATGTTGAAGATAGTGGAAAAAAAACTTTAATCAAGTGGATTGTCTTGTATTGGACAGTGTTGAATTTCTTGAGTGTTATTGAACCTATAGTTCCCCAGGTATGCAAGAGATTTTTACTACATAATGAAGTTATGATTTTTAGATGGTAAAACTGCTTAAGTGAATTAGAAAATGAGACACTTGTGACTGAATACTTTTCTCTGACCTGTCCTTGTTGTGGAAGTATTTTCATGATCAATGAGGACTTCTTTCCCACAATTCCACTAAGATATTGCCAACAGGCGATCTGGTGAGGGTTGTGTCATTGAGTGCCAAACAGCTACCTTGGCTTTCTTCCATTGGAGATGGCAATTGTCTGGCACATGTACAGCACAGAGTATAACATGTCATCCCATGCCTGACTGGTGTTTAAGTATTGCTCCATGCAGGTATAAATTGTGTCATGATCTCAAACAACATCTCAAATGAAGGTGAACAGTATAAAATCCTTAGTAAACATCCCTAAGTCAAAGTTCAAAGTACATTTGTTATCAAAATTATACAACCTTGAGATTCGTCTACTTACAGGCAGTCATAAAACAAGAAACCCGAAAGAACCCAGTTTAAAAAAAAACAACACCCAGTGCACAGAGAGAGAGAGAGAAAAAAGCAAATCATGCAAACAATAAAAGCGAGCGACAACGTTCAGAGCAAAAGTGAGTCCATAAACCCGAAGACCAGGGCAGCCAGAGCAGGCCCATCACCTCACCCTCAGTTCATCACACAGCGAGGCAGGTTGTCACGAAGCCCGGAGCAGGACACAGCCTCAGCGAAGTAAACATCATGGGGCAGCTAACAGAACCAGCCCAACCCTCGCATCCGGTCCCAACACCCTGCCTTTTCAGGCAATCTGTCCTGCCACTTAAATTGTCCGAACATCGGGTTGTCCCTGCACTAGGACCTGGGCCCCACCGAATCAATACGCTTTGGGCTGGACCCCGCCACCACATTCCAGCCTGTACTAGACCTTTCCAGATCAGCCTGGCACTTGGATCGACCCAACCTCCGCTCCACTCACCTCAACTCTGTCGCCAAATCCAACTCCGTCTCAAACATGCCTCGACCTCACTCCAACCACTTCCCCTTGACCATGGTTTGACTTTGCATTGCAACAGCACAGCTCAACCCTTGAGGCAATCTCTCCTTCACTCACCTCTTCATTGTATGCGGTGATGGTTTATCACAATTTACCACAGAAAAGTGCTAATAATGAAGTATTTAGTTGTATTTCTTGCTTTACGAACCATCAGTAAGCCATCACTCATCTTCAGAAGTGCCATCTTTAACTGGAAATGGGGAAAGTGTTGGGGATACTCAGCAGTTATGTGGAGAGGGAAATAAAATCAACATGTGATGGAAAGGCAAACAACAGGAATTCTGCAGATGCTGGAAATTCAAGCAACACATATCAAAGTTGCTGGTGAACGCAGCAGGCCAGGCAGCATCTCTAGGAAGAGGTACAGTCGACGTTTCAGGCCGAGACCCTTCGTCAGGACTAACTGAAGGAAGAGTGAGTAAGAGATTGACATACATGAACCAGCTGTGGATGGGTTAGGCTAGATTGCTGCCCAGAAGAAAATGATGCCTTGCAACTGAAGCAATCACACTGCAAACAAAACATCTTTAAAACATTTTTTTAGTCTGGATTGCATTCCATTCAGTAGAAACCTTCCTCTGATTACAACTAAGTTTTACTGGCAGGTCTTGATACCACTCTAGGGAAAAGGCTGCAAGAAATCAAGAATGCTGCCTTGTTGTTAACAATGTTTACTAGCATTTTCTGTTTCACTTCTGGCTTACAACAACCACAATAGTTTGTTGTGCTGGATACAGTGGGTAAGAACATTCCATTGATGGGCTTCAGTTCAATGACATTGTCGGAATATAAACCCAGTTTCGGATTTCTGTAGAGAGATGGAAAAATATTTCATGCCTCAGAATTAGTTAAAGGCATAGGAATTCAAAATTATCAAGGTTAGAACATCACAGGTAATTTTCCACTTGCCAAATGAATGGTAGCAAGTAGACATAAATTTAGGAGTAGAAACGGAAACAGCAGAATGAATGTTTGATGATATTCTTTCAATGGGAAGTTTTTGAATGTGACCATAGAAGGAATATTATTAGCGATATTTTCCAGCAAATCAGATAAACAGTAAATGAATAAGAAAAGAAAGAGTATTGAGTAGCAGTTAGCATAATGGTATTACTGTGCCCATTGCCCAGGTTCATTTCCTGCTGCTCTCTGCAAGGAGGTTGTATATCCCCTGTGACTGCATGGGTTTCCTCCGAGACTCCTGGAGTGTATGGTTAATAGATCACATAAATGTAATTGGGCAGCACGGGCTTGTTACTGAGCCTGTTACAGAGCTGTACCTCTAAATAAATAAATATATTATGGTGGATGGGTCATGCAGGGGTGCAGAATTGGTGGGAACTGGTATTGGGTGAGGACTTACCTTGGATGACTGGCATTCTTCTGCATGAAATGTCTGCAATTTATTGTCATTAACATCCAGCTCTTTAAAAAGCACACATTATTCCTGTCCCCATTAAAAGATGTCCTAACAGATTTTTAGTTTCATAGTCAGAGATATATTCCATTTTGTGGAGGTAAAATTCAAAATCACAAATGCTCTTCTGTGATGGACACATAAGAAAGAAGTTCCTTGAGCAGGCATCTTTAACTTCATTCTTCACCTACTCTAACTTGACTTCTGTCTTCAGGATTGCCTGGGTCAAATTCATTCCCCATAAATAATTTCAATAACATTACGATGGGAGGCATAGTGCTGCAGCTATCAGACTGCTGTCTCACTCCAACCTCTGCTAAACTAATTAAGGGGAATTAGACAATATATATCAAAAGGTAATTGAGTAGGTCTGTTTGAAGGGAAATGAATGAATGGCAAGTGGGAGGCTTTTATGAGTGATAAAGCAATTGTCCAGGAGCAACGTGTACTTGTCGGTGTGAAGGGTAAACCTGGCAGGCTTAGGGACCTTAGCTGATGAGAGATATAGAGGTTCTGGTCAAATAAATAGGCATGCGTTGGGTTTATGACGTTGGGATCAAGTGAATCCCTTGATGACTATAAAAAGATTCAACATACTGGAAATCAGGAAGGCAAAGAGAGGGTATGAGATGGCAGGTAAAGTTAAGAGAAATCCCAAGAGGTATTAAGAAATTAAGAGTAAAAGGGTAGCTAGGGAGAGAGTAGATCCCCTTAAAGATGAGCAAGGTTGCCTATGTTTTGAACTCCTGGAGGTGGGTGAATGTTAATGATTATTTTTCCTTGCTATTTACTGAGGAGAAAATGATGGTTGCTGAAGAAATAAGGTCAAGAACTGGAGGTTTTTTGGAGGAACAAGGAGGAGGTGCTTGAAGACTTACAGGAAATAAATGTGGATAAATCCTTAAGGCCCGACTGAGTGTATTTTCAGACTTTGTGGGAGGCCGCAGTTATTATCAATCAGCCATAAGGCTCTTGAACCAGACGGGATAATTTCATTCTCTGCAACACTGAACCGATTCCACAATCTATGGACTTACTCTTACGGACTCTACAACCCGTGTTCTTGATATTTATTTATTATTGTTGTTATCTTTTTCATTTTTTGTATTTGCAGTTTGTTGTCTTTCGCACATTGGTTGTTTGTTCATCTTTGTTCTGTGTGGTTTTTCATTGATTCTATTGTCTTTCTTTGTACCTACCATGAATGTCTGCAAAAAAATGAATCTCAGTGTAATATATGGTGACATAGATGTACTTTAATAATGCATTTACTTTGAACTTTGAACTTTTTTTAAAGGGGGTTATAGAGGCATGTGGAGATATTTGCTTCATTGTCAGCCACTGAATGGAAGATGATTAATTTTATTCTATTGTTTAAAAAGTGCAGCAAAGACAAACCAAGTATCTACAAGCTGGTCAGCCTGACATCAGTAGTGGAAAGTTACTGGAGGGGATACTGAGGGACAGGATCTGTCAGCATTTGGATAGAATGAGTCTGATTAGGAGGAGACAGCATGCTTTATGTGTGGAACATTGTGCTTGACAAATATTTTAGAGGCTTTTTGTAGAGCTAAGCGAAAGGGGCAATGAGGGCAAGTGGTTGTTGTCTGTTGTCTTTAGGAAAGTCTTCAACAAGATCCCACATAATCCGATGGTCTGAAAGGTTAGGTCCCATGGAATCTGGGGAGAGGTAGTTAAGTGAATTCAAAGTTGCTTTCTGAGGTAGGAAGCAGAGGGTGGTGGATGAAGGCTGTTTTTCAAAATGGAGCTCAATGAATAATGTTGTGATCCAAGGGACAATGTTGGGACCTTTTGTTATTCATTATTTATATAAGTGAGTTGAGTGTGAATGAACAAATTTAGATCAATAAGTTTGCGGATGACACAAAGTTAGGATGTGGTGTTGACATTGACAAAGGTTATCATAGTTCACAGGCTATCTTGATCAGTTGGGATGTGGGCTGAGGAGTGGTAAATGGAGTTCTATACAGATGTGTAAGGTGATACACTTTACAAAGTTAAACCAATGAAAATCTTGTGATGTGAATGGTAGGGCATTAGAGAGTGTAATGGAATAGAGTGATCTAGGAGTACAAGTCCATAGTCCATGACAATTAGACAAGTTGGTGAAAAAGGCATTTAGCATGTTGGATTTCATCACTGAAGCCACTGTGTTTAGGCATTAGGACAAATACTTTGTTGTTGTATAACTCATTTGTGAGGCTGGACTTGGAGTACAGTTATAGAAAAGATGTGATTAAAATGGAGAGAATGCAGAAAACATTTGCAAGGATAGTACCAGGACTAGAGGAGCTGAGTTATAAGTAGAAGTTGGTTTGACTATGCCTTTATGTCTTTATTGTAGGAGAATAAGGGGTGATGTTCTAGCAATGTTTAAAGTTATGAGAGGCATATATAATGTAGATGGTAACAGTCTTTTCCCCAGGGTCTTCATTGTCATTTTATGTGCAGTGTAGTATAACGTAGGTGATCATGGTCTCATGACCATGATTGCTGTTGGCAAACTTTTCTACAGAAGTAGTTTCCCCAGGGTAACAGAGTTCAAAACCAGGGGCATAGATTTAATGTGAGAGGGAAGAGATTTAAAAGGGACCTGAGAGCCACCTTTTTTCACACTGACTGTGGTAAGTACATGGAATGAGCTGCCAGATAGCTAAATTAATATCATTTAAGGAGCATTTGGATAAGTATATGGAGGGATGGAGCTTAGAGAGATTTGGGACCAGCTGGATGGGCACCAGGGTTAGCATGGGATAGGTGGGCTGAAGTCCTGCATCCATGCTGTACTTCTCTATGACTCTGCAATAAAATGGGATCAGTGTAAATGAATTTATGATGGTGAGTGTGGCCCCACTGGTCCTGCTTCCACACCTTATGAGCTATAGCATATATATTCCCATAAATAACAGATGTAATGCAGAAAATATTCTGCGGGTCTACTCCAAGCCTGTGTGTAGCTTTCGAAGAACAGAGACACAGCATGAAAAGGCAGCAGTGGAATTTGTGAAGGCAAGATGAGTAGGTTCAGATTTGTTTTACTAGGTAACCGAGAGCTACTGTAGACCAGCTAGGCCAAGGGAAAACTGACTAACAGAACTTAATACGCACAAGGATGCTGGGGACAGAACTTCGGAGTACATTAAGGGTGGAAATAAAGGGAGAATTGGAGAGGTAGAATCTAGAAGTTTAGAAATTACAGACAATGGTAAAGAAGAGATTGCTTGTCAACAAGATATGGTTGAAACTTGATGTAAACAAATCCAATTGGATATATGGATTATGTTTGAAGATTAGCAGTCTTTAAACATTCACCCAGAATCTAAGTAAGGAGAAAGTGGACAATTAGTTTTGAATGTCACTGATAAATTCAGCCTTCAATCATCTTAATGTCTGATGTAAGAAATTGTGGTTCATTCATGCTTTAGGGTCAAACAGATGGACTGACCATACAAAGGTGCCATGGAAAGATGGAACTTTTGATGACCAGTGAAGGGAAAGTGCGGCAAATATTGTCAGATTGAACTACCCATTCAGTGAGACAATAGTTTTATCATAACCTTCGATTTATCAGAAGGACAGGATTATCTAGAGAAATTCTTTGTAATTATATATTCCCTGGCAGTTCAGTGGTTAAGGATTTGGTGTCTTTGCTGATGGAGGATGATCGCATACAGAATATAATTTCAATAAAAACTGGGCAAATGCTTTCATTTGCTGAGGTACTTTGCATTCCTGTGTCTGGAACTTCCTGGTGTGCACTTGAATTTAATGATAGCCATCTCTAGTGAAAAGCCTTTTCTCAAGCAGAAGTTGGTTGATGCATGAAGCATCAAATAATTTCTGTACTTGGCAGATATTGCACATAATTTCTGAGTATTCTGCTGCTGAGGCATTGAGCGAGTAGTTACGTTGAAGCATCTCCTCCTGGGTGCACACATGAAATTATTTTTTTCCCATATATAACTCAAAGATAGTGTGTAAAAAAAATTTTTAGCTAATGCAATGTACAAGTTTAGAGTAAAAGTGTGCTGAAGGAGAGCTGTGCTAAGGAATTCTATTTTCATGCCAGAATGTTTTCTAATATCAAGATTGAGAGAACTGAAGGGAAATCAAGGATATTGTTTAGTTTCTGAGCAGAAATAAATTACATAGTAATTATGTGAAGTTAAGAAACATCTATCACAACACAACTCATCTATTTTAATTTTCTGGTTTATTCCTGAACAAATACCAGAGTTGAATTTACTTTCTGTGCTTTGCAATGTTCTTAAACATTCTTGTTATGGGATAGCCTATTTTGAAATTCAACGTGATTAGATTATTAGATTAGATTAGATTATGAGGACACGCAGTTCTCTTTTATTGTCAATTGTCAATGCATGCACATGAATTACATGTGAACTAACTCCCCAGTGCCATGTACAGGAGGAACAGCCTCTTACCCAGCCTTTTGGTGTATTGGCAGCTACTGTATTTGTTTATGTAACCTGCTAAACTATCAGCATCATAATATCCAACGATTATGTGTCGATACTTAAAGTGAGTTTTTGAATTACTCTCCACAATTTTAACTTCAGAGTTAATTAGATGGGAATTTTATAGAAACACGTATAAAGGCAGATTAGATTAGATTATGATGACACGCAGTCCTCTTTTATTGTCATTTAGTAATGCATGCATTAAGAAATGATACAATGTTTTTCCAGAATGATCACAGAAACACATGACAAACCAACTTAAAAACTAACAAAATCCACATAATTATAATATATAGTTACAACAGTGCAAAGCAATACCGTAATTTGATAAGAACAGACCATGGCACGGTAATAGTCTCAAAGTCTCTCGAAAATCCTATCATCTCACGCAGACGGTGTACCTCCAGCACCGCCAATTGCCGATGCAGCATACTGGAAGCATCCGACCACAGTCCGACTCCGAGCCTCCGACCAGCTCTCCGACACTGAGCACCAGGCACCATCTCTGCCGAGTGCTTCGACCACAGCCCCGGCAATAGGCAAAGCCGAGGATTTGGGGCCTTCCCCTCTGGAGATTCTTGATTGCACAGTAGCAGCGGCAGCGAAGCAGGCATTTCAGAAATTACTCCAGGTGTTCCTCCATGCTTCTCATGGCTGTCTCCATCAAATCCGGATTGTGCACAGCCACCTAGTTACACATATGATATTTATTCGGAACGGCCGCGCGCGCTGCGTTGTGCTGCCATCTTCTCCTCCCTCCTACATGCATAAACAGACTGTTCTACCTAATCAATTCACAAGTGTGTGTAATAAGACCAGATCGCTGTAATTACATTTGCTAATGTCCCTTTAATTATTTTCCTTTTTTCCACATATCTAATCATAAAAACTCATGCATTTTTCAACTTGAATCCTGATCTTGAAAACAAATACCACACCCTTATAACTCTGTGATAGAAATTTCTTTCCTTCAGTTTTTAAATATCTTTTATCAGTCTTGTATTCATGATACTTCATTCTTTGTCATTGAGCTGTGTGGAATAGTCAGCTTCTACCCACCTGTTTCAATATTTTCTTATTATGACTATTGTGATATTTTGTTGAGAATCAGGTTGTTTTCATAGAAGGACAAAACATTTCAGTTCCTTTTATTATTACTACTTCAGACAATATGGAATCCAAGTTAATCTGTGTTGTACTTAAAATTTTTCAGAAGTCGTTAAGACCTACTAGTTTTATTTTAGTGCTACTATTCAGATAGTATCTATCAGAAAAGTTTAAAAATAGCAGTTTTTTTCCAAATTGAAAATAGGTGGCATTCAGCAGAATCAGGTATTTCAGCCAAAAAAAAATATAGTCCAGTGCCAGATCCTAGATCTAGCATAAGAAAAGAAAGTAGATTTTTTTTCTTTGATGAGATAAGAAGTGACATAGTATTCCTGAGCAGTTGGCTCTCTGCACAACATTTAGTATGTTGTGAAATTATTTTCTTGTGGCAGCAGTACAGTACAATTCATAAAAAAAGCTGTAAATGAAAAATTAAAAATAAATTTTAAAAATCAAATAAAGAAGTATTGGGAAAAAAAGAGCAAAATTAGTGAGATGGTGTTCATGGGTTAGTTCATTGTCTATTCAGATATCTGATGGCAGAGTGGAAGAAGCTGTTCCTAAAACATTGAGTGTATGACTATAGGCTCCTGTACCTCCTCACTGATGGTAGCAACAAGAAGGGAGTATGTCCTGGGTGATGGAGGTCCTTAATGTTGGATGCAGCCTTTTTGAGGATTTGCCTTTTGAAGATGTCCTTAATGCTGGGGAAGTTAGTGCCCATGATGGGGGCTGGCTGAGTTTACAACTTTCTGCAGCTTTTTCTGATCCTGTGTAGTGGCCCCTCCATACCAGACAGTGATGCAATATGTTATCTGAGAATTGAATATAATGACTCGAGATTAAATCTTTGGCCTACAGTGAATGTTTCTGCTTCAATTACACTTAAGGTTTGTTGTATTGCTTCCTGAACTTCTTATCATTTTTGAATTGTCAGCTATGATTAGATCCATCAATAACAATACAGCTTTTAGGTTATAGTTTGGATTGTGCTGGTGTTAATTAGGTTTATCTCAGGACTTTAATTTGGTCTGTAGGACTTGGAAAAAGTAATGTAACTGAACATTCATCTATATTGTTTGTTACAGATTCATGATCATGCTGCCTTTTAGTTAAATCAGGCTTTCACATGCCTTATCTTTACATTTATGCATATATCAAATAGATGAAAAAATGTTCTTGTTATTTGACTTGATAAATAATATACCAGACTATAATGAGCCATGGATCATAGGCTAGTGTCAAAATGGAACCTATGAACTAATTATCCCTAAAAATATTACAAAGCATTGTTTGCCAACCTCTGACTATATGTTTAAAAAAGGAATAAAACATTATACTGGCTGGTCTCATTATCACAAACATGTCAATGGAACAGATCTACTTCCTTGCTGCAAATCTGTATTATCTAGTTACTTTATTTTATGATTTAATACAGCTGCAGAAATTGGAGAGCTCAACATCTGAACATATGAGTTCGGAGAAAGACTAGACATTTGGACGCGCAAGTCATTCTGATATTCTGTATGATAACAGCTGGTCTGATTGTAACGTTAATTCCCCATTCCCACCTAGATAATCTTCCACTCCTTTGTTTTGCAAGAACTTGTTAACAAATATGTCCACTTTACTCCTATGTCAAACCTGAAGCAAAGTGTTCCAAAGACTCACTCTGAGAGAAAAAAGTCCTCATTTCTGTTTTAAATGGTAAGCTATTTTAAACACTGAATCTAGATCTTTATAAATACAAGAGTTTCTTCAGATGCTGGAAATCTTGAGCAACGCACACATAATCCTGGAGGAACTCAGCAAGTCAGGCAACATCTATGAAGGAGAATAAAGAGTTGACATTTTGGGATGAAACTCTTCATTAGGACTTGCTGAGTTTCTCCAGCAAGTATCTAGTTACAGAAGCAACAATCTGCATACCAATGGTCTTTACTCATTAGTCACAATGGTTCTATGGTTCTCTTTGTAGCAGTAATGAAGAAAGTCAAAGTGAGACATAACTGTACGGCTGGGGTGATATACTGCGTCTGGTGCTCCCGATGTGGTCTTCTATATATTGGTGAGACCTGACGCAGACTGGGAGATTGTTTCGCTGAACACCTATGCTCTGTCTGCCAGAGAAAGCAGGATCTCCCAGTGGCCACATATTTTAATTCCACGTCCCATTCCCATTCTGGTATGTCTATCCACGGCCTCCTCTACTGTAAAGATGAAGCCACACTCAGGTTGAAGGAACACCTTATATTCCGTCTGGGTAGCCTCCGACCTGATGGCATGTACATTAACTTCTCTAACTTCCGTTAATGCCCCACCTCCCCTTTGTACCCCATCCGTTATTTATTTATATACACACTTTCTTTTTCTCCCTCTGTCCCTCTCACTATAACTCCTTTCCCATCCTCTGGCTCCCC
The DNA here is from genome assembly GCF_030028105.1 of Mobula birostris. Lineage (NCBI taxonomy): Eukaryota > Metazoa > Chordata > Chondrichthyes > Myliobatiformes > Myliobatidae > Mobula > Mobula birostris. Next base: position 59,904,845 of record NC_092372.1, on the reverse strand, counting down.
CCACCTTTCTTTCTCCCTAGGCCTCCTGTCCCATGATCCTCTCATATCCCTTCTGTCAATCAACTGTCCAGCTCTTGGCTCCATCCCTCCCCCTCCTGTCTTCTCCTATCATTTCGGATCTCCCCCTCCCCCTCCGACTTTCAAATCTCTTACTAGCTCTTCTTTCAGTTAGTCCTGACGAAGGGTCTTGGCCCGAAATGTCGACTGTACCTCTTCCTAGAGATGCTGCCTGGCCTGCTGCGTTCACCAGCAACTTTGATGTGTGTTACATACCTGTACAAAGTCCGTTTCTTGCAATATTAGTTTCTGACTCTTTTGAGATCTTTATCAACATCAAAGGAACTGGTCAGTCTGATACATCAGTACCTGTTTCTTGTTTCTCTTTGCTGCTTCACTTAAAATAATACATTTTGTTACTTAGGCAAGGTGCTTACAATAGCAATGCATAGGACTCCAAATGCCCAATGGATCATTTAGATCTGTAAAGAAAAAAAGCACAAATTAAGTTAAAGCTCAATAGTTTTGCTTTTTCAGCCATTGGCATCAGCTTCAGACTTTCACATTCTTCCCAACATTATCAGTACACCTTGTCAATTGGATGATTGCAACAACTAAATGCATATCTGATCTCAATGCACGTGCTTTGTCTGAAAACTGGTCTTTAGCTCAAATAGAAAATATTTTCTTGTATATTTCATGCAAAATCCACCTCAACCCTTCAGCATTAAAATAACCAGAATTACCAGATATCTTCATTGTACCATTAGTAATGAATCAGTTAATATTTTCCTTTTATAAAACCAGTACAATTTCATGCTTAATGACAAGTTGCAGATTTGATCTTTTCAGATATTCTATCCAAAGTCAGAAAACTACAGGCAATACTTTTCATTTTGTAGTAGTCCATTCAAAGTAGAAGACGCCCTTTCAGAACATTGAAGACAACTCATTCTCAGAGTGGATCAGCTCAATTCCCACTTCTGCCATCATCAACAATTAGGGGAAAGAATTTTAGCTCACTATATCAAACTTTATGAAATTGATTACCCCACTCAGAGACAAGGGGAAACAAAATAAAGTAGGAGTGTAGTAAGAGCGTTTATTAGGCAGTGGGGAAGATACAACAGTCATTCACAGTAAACATATGGAAAATTAAGTTTTCAAGGTTATGCCAGAGCTAATGAATTAAACCACCATTATGCTACACTTTGAAGAGCAGTATCAAAAAGCTGTTTCAAGTCAGCTAGATCTCTGCATATTTTTTAAAGGTAAGCATTTGTCATTACTTGGGTCTTGTTGACAGAGTCAAATATGGGTCTTGAAAGATGTGGTGAGTTGCCTTGTTAAACTGCTGCTGATATCAGGCGAAAGTATTCCTGGCAATGATTGGGTCCTGAATCAAAGGGCTAAATTGACTTTGTATTTAGGCACAGTGTAAAGATAAAGGCTGAAATAAAAAGGCTGGCACTTCTAGCACCACCCCATCGTTGTTCTTTAAGAAGGTTTGTCTTAATTTAATTGATTTATGCAGGTCTGACATTATAAATAGATGAATTATTTTTATTTTTTTCTCAATTTGATTCAACTTTTTAAGCTGTATAAATATTTTCAACTGTTTCGAGCTGATGGATCAGATGAGAAGTTGTTGCAGAAGGGTCACTCTCCTTCATGAATTGAGCACAACAGCAAAACTGGCAGGATATACAGTCCTGAGCATTTTGTAAGAAACACGCATGAGACTTGGGAGAGGTTTGAGAGACATCCAGCAATTTTATCAGATATGCTCAGACCATTGTGTCTGATCAGATCAGCCTTGCACATGCAAACCAGCTCAGAGTTCTGGTAGGTTATAGATCATGATGGGGGGGCAGGGCGGGAAGATGGGCTTCAGAGTCAACGAAAAACAGGGGAACAGGCGATATTAGGAAAGGAACATCAGTGAGAAAAACTGCTGGAAGTACTGAGTGGGCCTGGCAGCATCGTGGGAGAAAGAGACAGAATTTTGAGATGAAGACTTTTTGTCAGAACTGTGAACAGTGGGATAAAGACATTTGTTTTAAATTGCAGGGAAGGGAAAGTTGTGGAGAGTACTAAAGCTATATCTCTGTTGAAGTGGAATCCCAGTGACATAGAAGCTGGTGGTGTCACTAAGAGAGGGTGATGGAGGCTGTTATTCATAATTGATGGCAACAAGTGTAAATGGAAGGGAGATGAAGGAGGACAGAAGAGAAAAGGAAAGCAATGGAGGAATGTAAAATCTCTAACTTAGGGCTGTGCTGTTGCAGAGAGAAGCTAAGAGCATGCAAGTGCCAACACGTGCCATTAAGCATGGATCTGATGGTGCACTGAGAACTATGAGTCAAAAATTCTGAGTTGCTTAAACTTGCCTGTAAATACAGATGGATCCAAGATAAGAAGGTGGAATTTCATTTGGAATGCATCTTGAATAAGTTTGCTTAGGAGAGAAATGCAATTATGAATATGAGTTTAATGCAAAAACTTATTGAAGTCCAGTAAAAGAACAAATCATTTTGATGAACAAGGTGGAAAAAAAATTAATTTCTGTTGGAAAGAGAAGCTAAGCTTCTCCAAGGTATGTCTTCCTGAAAGATAGTAAATTCGACATAACTGAAGGAAAAATGAGATAAAAAGTACAAAATTCTGCAGGTCAGACAGCTTTTGTGGTGAGTTAATGTTTCAAATCAATGACCAGAAGTGATGGGAAAATAATCTTTTGTTCTATTTGCTATTTTTCACTTTCCTGCACCTCTAATTCAGTTCTTCAAGGTTGTCACGGCTGGTTGTGGGGATAAGCTCCCATTACCTATTAAATGCTCCCAATGTCATGCTCCCAATGCCTCCAGAAGAAACTGTACATCATTAAAGACTCCTCACACCCTCTCCATGAACTGTTTGTTCTTCTGCCATCAGGCAAACGTTACAGGAGCATCAAAACTAAAACCACAAGGCTACTAAACAGCTTCCTCCCATAGGCAGTCAGACTGCTAAATAGCTGCTCTACCTGACTGTGCTTTGGACACTTTTAACTTGCACTGGACACTATAACTTGATTCTAACAGACATGTGGCTGTTGTGTTTTACTATGTATTGTTATATTTATTATTTAGTGTTGTGTTTGTTATGCTATGATTGCACTGTTCCTGGGAAACGCTGTTTCATTCTGCCCTGCAGAGCTGATGTATGGTTGGAATGACAATAAAGTTTTTTGAATCTTGAGTCTTCAGATAGCCTCTGACAACCAAGCCTAGCTCCTGGCCTTCATGTGTGGCTTAGATATTAAGCCCAGTGAAACCGTTCCTACTGACAGGAGAAGGGGCAAAGGTGGGTTACTGGTGCCTTAAAACCATTCGTTTTGGGCAGCTGGAGCTCATCAGCTGTGGTTGGCAGCTCGTCCAGGAGAAGGAAAGCTCTGATCGCAAACCTCCGCAGGCTTGCAGCTATACCCACTAGTGGGGAAGGCTTTTTATGGGAAAGCACTAAACCCTGAGGAAAAATCCACAGCTGAAGTCCCTAAGGCAGTCGGACGTTGGCAACTCTTGCAACGCTGCTGGTGCCGAGTTGTATCAGCTTCTGCTGTTTCTTTGAGTTCATCAGCTGCGTGGAGAGGGGGAGCTTGCTGTATGGGCGACAGCTCGCTCTGCATATCCTACTGCCCTGGCTTGCGTACTGACTTGACAGCTAGGATGTCACATCTATGTTCGACCTTGACCAATGGAGGGGTTCACCCACGCACTTTAAAGCGTACTTGTTTACTCACTCTTCCCAGTTTTGATGCAATGTCATTGACCTGAAATGTTATCTCTTTATCTATCTCTCTCTCTCTCTCTCTCTACAGATGCTGCCTGATCTGCTGAGTATCCCAACATTTTCTGTTTTTGTCATATTTTTATCATATCCAGTTTTGTTGCTTTAAACAGGCTCATCAGGGCTTGATGATAAGGTTATCAGAATGAAGAATGACTGGATTTGAAGCGGGTAGTGGTAGGAGAGAGAAGTGACATTAGACATCAGGAGTGTGAAATGAATGAGGGAGGGGTGGCTTTGTGCAAACACGAAGTAAGATTCTGAAGAGTCTTAGCTACAAAAAGATAAGACATAACTAATACTGACTTTGATATCTTCCTTTGATGTAAAAATGATTTTGTACTATTCACATCAAAATGTGTGCAGTAGTGCTTGCCCGTTTCTGCGACCTCCAGAAACAGAATCAGAACAGAGTTTATTATCACTGACATATAGAGTCATACAGTCATAGAACACTACATCACAGAGACAAGCCCTTCAGCCCATCTCATCCATACTGAACTATTAAGCTGCCTTGCCCCATCGACCTGTACCTGGACCATTGAAAGCTTCCAAACCCTCTAATTTCCCACTAAGTTTTGCTATATTAAATGCCCTCTCTTTTTGCTTTTATGCTGTCTTTGTCTTCCTCATCAGTCACAGTTGCCTCCTCCTCCCTGTAGAATACTATATCAAATCTCTCTTTATTCTTCAATGCTCTAAGGAATAAAGTCTTAACCTATTCAACTTTTCCCAATAACCCAGGTCCTCAAGTCCTGGCAACATCCTTGTAAATTTTTTCTGCACTCTTTCAATCTTATTGACATATTTCCTGCAGGTAGGTGACCAAGACTGCACACAATACTCCAAATTTGGCCTCACCAACATCTTCCACAACCCCAGCATAACATCCCAACTCCTGTACTCAGCACTTTGATTTGTAAAGGTCAAAGTGCCGAAAGCTTTCTTTATGATCCGATATATCTGTGATGCCGCTTTCAAGGAATTATGGATCTGTATTCTACTGCACTCCTCAGTGCTCTACCCCTCACAGTGTAAGATCTACTCTGGTTGGTCCTACCAAAATGCAACACCTCACACTTGTATGCATTAAATTCCATCTGCCAATTTTCATTCCATTTTTTCAGCTCATCTTGATCCCATTGTAAACTTTGATAGTCTTCATCACTGTCCACTACACCCCCAATCTTGGAGTCATATGTGAAATTAGTTGTTTTGTGACAACAGTACTCTGCAAGACTTAGTTACAACAATAAATGAATAATATAAAAGCAGAATGACAAGGTGGTGTTCATGGGTTCACGGGTCTTTCAGAAATCTAATGGTGAAAGGAGAGAAGATGTTCCTAAAACTTTGAGTGTGGTTTTAGGACTCCTGTACCTCCTTCCCAATGGGAGCATGCTTACATGGGTCATACATATAGTAAGACAATAGATTTTCTAGAACAGTAAATTGTCCACAAAGTATTCAGTTACACTTGGCAATCAGATTATTTCGAAATAATCAAATTAACAAAATTGTGATACTTTGCAAATGAATCTATGCCTGAGTAGCTATAGTAACAGGATTAAAGGCATTAGAGGTAAGTATAACAAATATTGACACAGTGTATTGAGTGGTGATTCTGCTTTAATAATACAGAATTGTCATGTCAAAACGCTCCCACCATGACCATCACTCGTGACGGACTTGCAACTTGCATGCATTTCTTAGATATTCTCCTTGAATGCTTTCTGTTTTTGGGAAAGACCAGACTATTATTTTTTATTTTCTTGGATATCATTCATATTCTAATTGCGCACAGTAAGCAAACATCCTACCAATGTCTTTTACAATGCGGTGTACAGTCTAACAACAAGTGATCATCTTAATTGCTTTTCTTGTGAGCATAAGATGCTGCTGGACATTGTTAGAGTGGAATTCTGTAAGCTTGACTCACTGATCTATTGCCAGATGGCGGGGGAGCTGCATGGCTTCAGTCATAGCTAGGACTAGGCCTCAAACTGCAGTGTCACCTGTTTACAGCAACCCAGGAAAGAAGCATCAGAGTCAGTGCCCTCCACTGGAGGTAGTGTGGCATGGCTTCCAAGGTGGAGTCAGTGTTGCCCCCCCAGTTTTCACTCAGCAGAAGACAAGCTGTATTGTGTTTGACTGCAGACTGCTGTAAAATTCATACACTCAGGGTCTTGGACTAGGTATTTTCTGTGTGTCTGTATTTTACTGATATCTTCTATGTGCTATATGTGCTTTGTGCTGTGTGTGGCTATTGGTACTGCAAATTGCACCTTGGCCCTGGAGTAATGCTGTCTCATTTGGCTTTATTCATGGGCATTCACGTATGGTTGAATGGCAATTAAACCTGAGCTTGTAATGTAGTGATACCAGTGTGAATTGAAGAGTGAAGGTGTTTGGGATTTACCTTCGGAGTTTTGGAACTACTTATATCAAATTTTTCTCCAGTAAATTGAGTACTTACATTCAGGTTTATGTTAGATTGCATTTCAATTTATTTATGGATTAACGAATAGCAAGTCACCATCTTTATTCTACTGTGTTGCTAATGTCCAATTCATTTTTATTAGCAATATTGAAAGTGGAATGCACTTTAATTGAGGGAACTTAGAATTAGTACAATATCTGTTACTGGGTAGGGACAATATAAAACCTGTGTCATCACCACAACATTAATAAACTGAAGATGAAAATCAACACAGAAAAATCACATTCATAGCTACTTATAAGTGTCTACGTTTGCAAGAGATCAGCAACTGAATAGTCAGAAGAAACTGGTGATTGGTTCTGCAGTCTGTCCACCTTCTGATCAGAAGCAAATTTAAATGGGAACATGAGGGGCTTTTCAACCCACTGAGTTTCTCTAACAGATTGTGTGTTGCTCCGGAAAGGAAGGGGGAAGAAGCCAGAATAAGAAGGTGGAGGAAGGGAGAAGAGTGCAAGCTGGCAAATGATAAGTGAGACCAAGCGAGGAGTTGACTGTTTATTCCCCTCCATGGAGGCTGCCTGACCTGCTGAGTTCCTCCAGCATTTAGTGTGTGTTGTTCAAGATCTCCAGCATCTGCACAATCTCGTTTCTAAGAAACAACACATTTAATTTACAAATTCAAATTCCAGGTAAACTCAGCCAAAATATCAATGCAAATCTTTATGACTGTGCCCCAGTGTAATAACCTGGAAGTGGGCGTGACTGTGGTGAAACCTGACCTGAGTAACTGTGAAACCTTTATTAACACTTCTAGTTTCACTACGGAAACTATCCCTATATTTCCTATTTTCCAAGTTCCTTCCTGGGCTCTCAATTAAAAGAGCACAAGATCATAAGAAGTAGGAGCAGAATTAGGCCGTTCAGCCCATCAAGTCAGCTCTGTCTTTCCATCATGCCTGATTTATTAACCCTCTCAACCCATTCTCCTACATTCTCCCTGTAACCTTTGACACCCGTACTAATCAAGACTCTATCAATCTTCACAATCTTCACTTGGTCTCCACAGCTGTCCCGGCCAATCATATGGAATTGTGAATTATCATGTGGAATACTGAGGCTTGAATGATTTTTCTCTGCTCCATGCTTACTGCTGCCAACAGCAGTCTGTGGTTCCCTGCAGTTTATTGGGAGGAGGAGAAGATGCAGTAACACAGCGTGCGCGGCCTCCGGTGAAAATAATATTGTATTTGTTAAATAGCGGCTGTGCACAACCCTGATTTGTTGGAGACAGACGTGAGAAGCACGGAGGAACACCTGGAGAAACTTCTAAAATGCCCGGTTGGCTGCCACTGCTACTGTGTGATCTGAAATCGCGAATCTCCAGAGAGAAGGCCCCAAATCCTCAGCTTTGCCCGTTGCTGGCAGCTGGGGCTAGGGTCAAAGTGCACGGCAGAAATGGTGCTCGGTGTCGGAGGGCTGGTCGGAGGCTTGAAGTTTTCGGATGGACTGAGAGTCGGACTGTGGTTGGGTGCTTCCAGGATGCTGCATCGGCAAGTTTGCGGCGCTGGAAGCTCATGGCAGGGAGAGTTTTCTTCCTTCTACCGTCTGCGTGAGATGTTGGGACTTTTGAGAGACTTTGAGGTTTTTTTTACCGTGCCCATGGTCTGTTCTTCTATCAAAGTACAGTATTGCTTGCACTGTTGTAACTATATGTTATAATTATGTGGTTTTTGTCAGTTTTTCAGTCTTGGTCTGTCTTGTGTTTCTGTGATATCACATTGGAGGAATATCGTATCATTTCTTGGTATAGTCATACTTTAATGATCCCAGGGGAAATTGGTTTTCCTTACAGTTGCACCATAAATAATAGTAAAAACCATAAATAGTAATATGTAAATTCTTAATGCATGCATTACTAAATGACAATAAAAGAGGGCTGCGTGTCCTCATAATCTAATCTACTCGAAGTATAGTGTAACACGTTAACATTTCTGTAAAGTTTCCTGTTTACTCATCCGGAAAAGGTACTTTTTAAGGGTTGGTGGAGCTTGGACTGAGAGCCACCTATTGATAGAGAGGACTGGAGATCGCATGATCTCAGCAGTGTTATAAGGAATATGTCAATGACAATTGGGTAGTCAGAAGTTAAGTGATTCTGTGAGTGATGAGCAATTCTGCGATCTGACCCATAAACAAAGTTAAGCTGATAACTTGGCCTCGAGTTAAACCAATAACTTTTGGTCATTGCATTGTCTTTTTCAGGACCACTGGTTCTGAAACTCCAGAACTAAGATCACGCACAACATGTTTGCCAATCAACTTTAGGTTTAAATCTGTGGCTGCTGTACTGAGCATGAGCACTGGTGTAAACAAGTGGAAGCTATTGCTCTGAAGGTATACTAGGATGATCGTGATTTTCAGTAAAATACCAAACATAAAAGAGAATTTGCCGACAGTTGTACATGGCGATCTATCGATTCTGTTGATTTTAATTGGCTAGAGCATAACGTATTAAGGGAACCAAGCAATATGTGATCTGTACAGGAATGTGGCAGTGAACTGGAAAATCAGGAGCTGAATGGTGTCTTCCTGCTTCCATTTCATACTTTCATGAGTTCTAAAATGATGTGTCGCTTCATGATTAGCCCCCTTCAGTATTATGTTATCAACCCACAGTAAGGCTGGCTGTTTATTCCCCTCCATCGATGCTGCCTGTCTTGCTGAGCTCTCCAGTATTTTGTGTGTGTTGTGCAGATAAATCCCAGTTCTCAAATATTCATGCAAGTTGAAATCAATCCTAGCAAAGTTAGCAGACATCCCACCTCTCCCGGAACTTCCGGGAGTCTCCCGCATATTAATAGTGGCTCCCTGATGCCCGCAAATTATATACAATATCACGGAAATCAATTTTTTTGAGAGCGAGCGAGAGAAAAGCAAGAGAGAGCGCGAGAGTGACCACGAGAGAGAGCGATCGAGAGAGAGTGAGCGAGAAAGCAAGCGAGAGCGCTTGAGAGCATGTGAACGACCACGAGAGAGAGAGAGAGAGAGAGCGCACCATGGCAGAGTGTTCCAAAAAAATATAAAAAGTACATCACCCCAGACTACACTAAAGTTTACCCCTGCCTAATAGGGGTCAAAAATAATGACAATGTTCTCACTGCACTGTTTGCAACAGTGACTTTTCTGTTGCCCATGGTGGGTTAAGACTGTAAAAGACATGTTGAGGTGAGTTTAACAGGTGTCATTTGTTCATTAGTATAGCTAACATTATTTAAACTAGCTGGTTAGCTGCTAAGGAGCTACTCTATTGCAGACATCCCACCTCTCCTGGAAGTCTCCCGCAAATTGATGGTGCTACCTCCCTGAAATGAGTTTTTGCAGGGTGGGATGTCTGAGTTAGCGTGATTTAGGCCATGGAAACAAATTAATCAGAGGCACACTCCTAATACAGAAAATTTTGTTTGGATTAAACGTTGTTGGATCTTTGACTGCAAAACTGCTAATCAGTATTTCAGCTCTGATTACTGTCAACAGAATGGAAAAGCACACAGGCCCCCAAGACATGCACTGTAGCAGTAATATTTTTATCTCGTCTCTCGTAGAGTATTATGTTGCTGTAAGTTAATTTACCTAGTTGGGAAACCAGGGATGTTTATTGTAGGTGGATTATCAATTGACAGACAGGTTTAACATTAAACTCAGATCTTTTCGACTGAATGACTGCAGGGGTTTGTCTAATCAAGAAAGAGCCATGGTAAGTGTGGAAATACCTGCATAAACATTTAGAGACCAAATTAGGTCTTAATTAAATTTTTGTGTCATAGGTGTCATGTATAACCTTTACTAAAATAGGAATGAGAACCCACATAAAATATCTATATATTCATCATTCCGCAATTGGGCAAATACGCACTCCTCTTGAATCAAACAGACAAATTTTTAATTCTGCCCCGATACTCATTTGGAGGGAATGGTGTGAATGATGGGGCAGAGGTAAACTGGTTGGGAGTTAACCTTGCAATCCCACACCCCACTATTTTCACTCCATCTTCATCACAGAGGAGAGTAAATGCATTTGCAATGTTGACGATTTACAGTGGTGTTACTGGGCCATGTGTTGTGACTGACTGAACTGTGCCACATGGAACCTGTAACTAGGAGATATAAAGGCATTCAACACAGCAGATCTTTTGGGAGGAATTTAGTTCTCCTCTCCTCACACAATGTTTTATACTTTTTAAACACAAAGTCAATAATAAATGATTAACTGCGGTTTTAATTATTATAAACACCTATTTAATTTTAACATTTTGAATACCATCAGGTCAGCTTTGAAGAATTACATATTTAAAATGGGAGCGCTTCATAATTAGCAGAACCTTTAGAATATTCTAGTAGCTTGTCTAAGAACCTCAAAGCACAAACTCTAGACACCAAAACTATACTCTGTTGACTGAGTATTGAAGAATAGCTTGCTAACTATGCAACTAGACAGAACACTAAGTTACAAAACAGACCTGTCATGGACTGTGAATTAACTGGCAGGGATATACCTTAATATAGGACTTGGCTACCTGATGCCTTCCCGATTCCATCCTGGATTTTCCAGTGGCCTCCAATGAGCATGAACATTAACCCATTGTCTTTTGTTGCATAGTTTCAATGCTACACTATCAGAATATTCCACCCCTAATAATTGGTTCAATAGCCTTATCAGTTGAAATTAAATTGTGAGCAGGATCTATTTCTTCAAAACTGGTTGTCTCTTTAATTAATATTTATTTATCTATTTTATTTATGTAGAGATATAGTATAGAATGGGCCTTTCTGGCCCTTTGAGCCACGCAACCCAGCATCCCCTGACAAACCCTAACCTAATCACAGCACAATTTACAATGACCAATTAACTTACTCATACTATGGGAGATAACCGGAGGACCCAGTGGAAACCCATGCATTCGACAAGGAGGACGTACACAGACTCCTTGCAGAGGATGCTGGGATTGAACTATGACACTATAATAGCATAGCACTAACCGCTATGCTGCTGTGGCACCTATCTGTATCCATAATTTTATAACTCTATAAAAATCATTGACACCATGCATGTCACATTGACTGTAGGCCTGAACAGCGGCCCTCTCCCCATAATTTTTGTCAGATTTAGAAACATAGAAAACCTACAGCACTATACAGACCCTCCGGTCCACAAAACTGTGCCGAACAAGTCCTTACCTTAGAAATTACCTAGGGGCTACCCATAGCCCTCTATTTTTCTGAGCTCTATGTACCTGTCCTGGAGTCTCTTAAAAGACCCTATTGTATCCCTCTCCACCACCATCTCTGCATAAAAAACTTACCCCTGACAGCTCCTCTGTACCTGCTACCAAACCCCCTCGTGCTAGCCATTTCAGCCCCGGGAAAAAAACCTCTGACTATCCACACGATCAATGCCTCTCATCATCTTATACACCTCTGCCAGGTCACCTCTCATCCTCCGTCGCTCCAAGGAGAAAAGGCTGAGTTCACTCAGCCTATTCTCATAAGGCATGCTCCCCAATCCAGGCAACATCCTTATAAATCTCCTCTGCACCCTTCCTATGGTTTCCACATCCTTCCTGTAGTGAGGTGACCAGAAGTGAGCACAGTACTCCAAGTGGGGTCTGACCATGGTCCTATATAGCTGCAACATTGCCTCTCGGCTCGTTAATTCAATCCCATGATTTATGAAGGCCAATACACCATATGCCTTCTTAACCACAGAGTCAACCTGTGCAGCTGCTTTGAGCGTCCTATGAACTCGGACCCCTAGATCCCTCTGATCCTCCACACTCCCAAGAGTCTTACCATTAATACTATATTCTGCCATCATATTTGACCAACTGAAATGAACTACTTCACACTTATCTGGGTTGAACTCCATCTGCCACTTCTCAGCCCAGTTTTGCATCCTATCAGTCCTGCTGTAACCTCTGACAGCCCTCCACACTATCCAAAACACCCCCAACCTTTGTGTCATCAGCAAATTTACTAAACCATCCCTCCAATTCCTCATCCAGTCATTTATAAAAATCACGACGAGTGGGGGTCCCAGAACAGATCCCTGAGGCACACCCACTGGTGACTGACTTCCATGCAGAATATGATCTGTCTACAACCACCCTTTGCCTTCTGTGGGCAAGCCAATTCTGGATCCTCAAGCAATGTCCCCTCAGATCCCATGCCTCCTTACTTTCTCAATAAGCCTTGCATGGGGTACGTTGTTAAATGCCTTGCTGAAATCCATATACACTACATTTTTGTGGCAAAAAAAACAATTACTTTCAGTACGCTAGATGAACTCAGCAGGTCGGGCAGCATCAGTTAGAAATGATGAGTCGACGTTTCGGGCCGGAACCCTTCGTCAGGACTGAAGAATGAAAGATGGGGAAGGATTTGAAGAATGCTTGTAGCTTCAGTTGAAAGACCAGTAATTTGAAAGACAAAGGGGTGGGGTGGGGAAGCATTGGAGTTTTTGTTTGCTGTGTCCTTGGCTGACAAGATCAGGTGTGCTGCAGCTGCCACCAGAATGACTCCTTGGGACTCCCCTGCACCAGACTGTGTAGACACACATCTCCCCACCGCCCTTTGTCCGTCACCTTCCCTCCCAACCTTTACTAATCTTGCTAAGCCCATTTTCCACCAGTACAGACACCTGATCTTGCACCAGTTTTGAAGGATATACTCTGGCATTGACATCAATTCTGCTGCCTTTGGACAGGCGTGAAGGTCAAGGTGCACAAAAGAGACTTGGAATTTGAAGAGTTTACCACTCTGATTACTAATTTAGTCGTCCCCCTTTCATCATAGCAATCAGAATAGAATGGTTGCTAACTTTGAGCTATTTCTAAACTTGCTGCCAATTACATGATGCGCAAAATACCCACGGGAACTTTTAGGCTAAAACAGGCTTTGAAATTGTTGTGAAAAAGCTTTTATAATAAATTGTATGTTATGTTTATATAAACCAATCGAAAAGCAAGGGGCGATCCTAAATTCTGCATCATGATGCCAAAAAAACTTGTGGTAATGAAACATAAAGTAAATATTATATGGAATAAGAGAGTATTTATCTGTACCATTTGTTTAATGTTGAGTCCAACCATTTATTGCCCAGCAAAATAAGATAATGTTTCTAGAAATTGTACATGAGGTCAAATCCAAATATAGTCTTTTATGGAAAGAAGAGATTACTATAAATGTCTACAAACATTGCTATATCTAACTTCTAAATCAGAATCAGGTTTGAAATCACTGGCATATATTGTGAAACTTGTTGTTTTGCAGCAACAGCAGTACATTGCGATAATTTAAAATAAATATAAATTACAATAAGAAGTATAGGTTAAAAATGAAATTAAATATGTAGTACAAAAAGAAAGCAAAAAAATAGTGAGGTAGTATTCATGGGTTCATTGCCCATTCAGAAATCTGATGGTGGAGGGGAAGAAGCTGTTCCTGAAGCGTTACATGCTTGTCTTCAGGCTCCTGTACTTTGTCCTTGATGGTATCAATGAGAAGAGAGCATGCCCTGGGTGATGAGGGTCCGTAATGATGGATGCTGTCTTCATGAGGCATTGCCTTTTGAAGGTGTCCTTGATGCTGGCGAGGCAAGTGCCCAAGATAAGATGGAGCAGGCTGTATTTATAACTTTATGCAGCCTTTTCCATTTCTGTGCAGTGGCCCCTCCATATCAGGTGTTGACGCACACTGTTCCCTCTCAGCTGCGCACGTGTTTGGCGTTTGTTACCGCACAGATGGAATTGTATGCAGCTAAAAAAGAGTTTGCAAAATGTGAAAAATTTTCTTTGTTGTACTGTATTTTATTATGCCCTTCAATTAATAAATAAAAACAGAAGCATGTGACTTTTCAATTTTCATTCTAACTGCTCATTGTATCTATATTACAAAAAGAACATTAAAAGTGCCTTGTAGTTTTCAGGACATGTAAGAATTTCCTGCTCCGAGCAATGGTTGGTCCACACAACTGTAAAAAAAAAGAGGGAACATTGGTGATGAAACCAGTTAGAATGCTCTCCACGTTACACCTGTTGCAATTTCAATAATCTGGTGACATACCATGTCTCCTCAAACTCCTAATGAAATATAGCCTCTGTTGTAAAAAACAAATTCTGACTGAGGTTAGAGACAGAATGAAACACACGTCAGCTCTGGCAGGGTTTGCAATCTGCACCTTTCTACAAGGCGATATTTAATATGCATTGGTGCGATGCATTAGTCCTAGATGAGCTCAACGCATTTTATACACGCTTTGAAAGGAAGGACGAAACTACACCTGTACAAATCCCTGCAGCACCTCACGGCCATGTGATATCTGCCTCAGAGGCCAATGTCAGAACCTCTTTCAAATGACTGAACCCTCGCAGGACATCAGGCACTGATGGTGTACCTGGTAGGGCTCTGAATACTTGTGCCAGCCAACTGGCGGGAGTATTTCAGGACATTTTCAATCTCTCATTTCTATAATCGGGGGTTCCCACCTGCTTCCAGGGGGCAACAATCATACCAGTGCCCAAGAAGAGTAGGCAGAGCTACCTCAGTGACTATTGCCCAGTTGCACACAGATCTACTGTGATGAAGTGCTTTGAGAGGTTGCTCAAGACTAGAATCAACTCCTGCCGAAGCAAGGACATGGACTTGTTGCAATTTGCTTATTGCCACAATAGGTCTACAGCGTATGCAACCTCACTGGCTCTGCACTCAACCTGGGATATAGTGATAACTATGACAGGCTGATATTTATTGACTACAGCTCAGCGTAACTCAGTTCTAATGAACAAGCTCCAAAACCTGGCCTCTGTACCTCCATCTGCAACTGGATCCTTGACTTCCTCAACAGGAGACCACTCTGTGTGGTTCAGAAATAACATGTCCACCCTCTCTGATAATCAACACTGGTTTACTTCAGGGATGTGTGCTTAGCCCACTGCTCTACTCTCTCTATACCCACGACTGCATCACTAGGCACAGCTCAAATGCCATCTATAAATTTGCTGACAACACAACTATCGTTGGCAGAATTTCAGATGGTGGTGAGAAGGTGTACAGGAGCGAGGGCTGGTTGAGTGGAGTTGCAGCAGTAGCTTTGCACTCAACAGCAGTAAAGCCAAGGAATCAATTGTGAACTTCAGGAAGGGGAAGTTCAGGGATCACACATCAGTCCTCGTCAAGGGATAAGCAGTGGAAAGGATGAGTAGTTTCAAGTTCCTGTGTACGAGCATCTCTGAGGATCAATTCTGGGCCCAGCATAGTGGTGTAATTACAAAGAAGGAATTACAGTGCTATATTTCATTTGGAGCTTGATGAGAATTGGCATGACAACAAAGACACTTCAGATTTCTACAGATGTCCTGTAGAGAGCATTCTAACTGGTTCTGTCATTGTCTGGTATGAAGGAGCCACTGCACAGGATTGGGAAAAACTGCAGAAATTTGCAAACACTGTCAGCTCCATCATGGGTAACCATCATGGCCTCCCCAGCATCAAAGTCACCTTCAAAAGTCGATGCCTGTGAAGGATGGCATCCTTCACCAAGGGCCCCCATTACCCAGGATGAGCTGACTTCTCATTGCTACAATCAAGGAGGAGGCACAGGAGACTGAAGACACACTCAACGTTTCAGTAACAGCTTCCTCGCCTCTGCCATCAGATTTCTGAATGGACAATGAACCCATGAACACTACATCAGTATTTTTTCCCACAACACACACAAAATGCTGGTGGAACGCAGCAGGCCAGATAGCATCCATAGGGAGAAGCACAGTCGACGTTTCGGGCCGAGACTCTTCGTCAGGACTAACTGAAAGAAGAGATAGTAAGAGATTTGAAATCGGGAGGGGGAAGGGGAGATCCAAAATGATAGGAGATGACAGGAGGGGGAGGGATGGAGCTAAGAGCTGGAAAGTTGATTGGCAAAAGGGGTACAAGGCTGAAGAAGGAAGAAGATCATGGGATGGGAGGCCTAGAGAGAAAGAAAGGGGGAGGGAAGCACCAGAGGAAGATGGAGAGAAGGCAAGGAGTTAGTGTGAGAGGGAGAGAGAGAGAAAAAAAGAGAGCGAGAGAAAAAAAAGGAAAAAATAATAAATAAATAAATAAGGGATGGGGTAAGAAGAGGAGGAGGGGCATTAACAGAAGTTAGAGGAGTCAATGTTCATGCCATCAGGTTGGAGGCTACCCAGACGGAATATAAGGTGTTGTTCCTCCAACCTGAGTGTGGCTTTATCTTGGTAGTAGAGGAGGCCATGGATAGACATATCAGAGTGGGAATGGGACGTGGAATTAAAATGTGTGGCCACTGGGAGATCCTGCTTTCTCTGGCAGACAGAGTGTAGGTGTTCAGTGAAACGGTCTCCCAGTCTGCGTTGGGTCTCACCAATATATAGAAGGCCGCACCGGGAGCACCGGACGCGGTATATCGCACCAGCCAACTCACAGGTGAAGTGTCGCCTCATCTGGAAGAACAGTCTGGGCCCCTGAATGGTGGTGAGGGAGGAAGTGTAAGGGCATGTTTAGCACTTGTTCCACTTACAAGGATAAGTGCCGGGAGGGAGATTAGTGGGTAGGGATGGGGGGATAAATGGACAAAGGAGTCACATAGGGAGCGATCCCTGTGGAAAGTAGAAAGAGTGGGGGACGGAAAGATGTGCTTGGTGGTGGGATCCCGTTGGAGGTGGCGGAAGTTATGGAGAATTATATGTTGGACCCGGAGGCTGGTGGGGTGGTAGGTGAGGACGAGGGCACCCTATCCCTAGTGGGGTGGCAGGAGGATGGGGTGAGACCAGATGTGTGTGAAATAGGAGAGATGCGTTTGAGAGCAGAGTTAATGGTGGAGGAAGGGAAGCCCCTTTCTTTAAAAAAGGAGGACACCTCCTTCGTCCTGGAATGACAAGCCTCATCCTGAGAGCAGATGCGGTGAAGACCAGAGGAATTGCAAGAAGGGAAGCTACGGAGAATTTTTTCCTATTGTTTTTGCACTACTAATTACTAATTTTCTTTTTTTATCTATACTGTTTATTGTGATGTATAGTTTTTATTATTTTGTATTCCAATGTACTGCAGCTGCTGCAAAACAACATATTTCACAACATGTGCCAGGGATATTAAATCAGATTTTGATCTTGATTTGTGCTTCCTTTGTAATGGCATCAATGTGTTATCACCAGGATAAATCTTCAGAGATATTGGCACCCAGCAATTTGAAACTGCTCACCCTTTCCAATACTGATCCTCAAAGGCGACTGATATACGTTCCCATGACTTCCCCTTCCTGAGGTCCGCTATCAATTCCTTGATCTAACTTAATTAAACTTTCAGTTTAATTTTTTTCTGTTCATGAGTAAGGAAGTTAGAATACCAAAGTCACTGCCTGGTATGGAAACACCAAGGCTCTTGAATGGAAAATCCTACAAAGTATAGTGAATATGGCCTAGTTCATGATGGGTAAAGCCTTCCCCTCCATGGAGCACATCTACATGAAGTGCTGTCATAGGAAAGCAGCATCCATCATCAGGGACCCTTACCACCCAGATCATGCTTTCTTATCACTGTTGCCATCAGGAAGCAGGTACAGGAGTCTCAGAACTCACACCACCAGGTTCAGGAACAGTTATTACCCCTCAACCATCAAGCTCTTGAACCAGTAGGGATAATTTCATCCAACTTCACTTGTCCCATCATTGAACTGTTCCTAAGACCTATGGACTCACTTTCAATGACACTTCATCTCATGTTCTCAATATTTGTTGCTTATTTATTTATTGTTATTATTTTTATCATTTCTCTTTTGTCTTTTAGTTTGTTGTCTTTTGCCCATTTATTGTTTGTCCGTCCGCTCTGTTGGGTACGGTCTTTCATTTGTTTTATTATGGTTTTTGGATTTACTGAGTATGCCGGCAAGAAAATGAATCTCTGGGTTGTATATGGTGATATGTATGCAGTTTGATAATAAATTTACTTCGCACTTTGAACTTTTGAGGTTAACTATTACTTATGTTTCTTATGCAGGTGTGACTATACCTTTGACTAAACAGAAAAATGACCCATTGATTAAGAAAAGTGGTGATGCCGTTAACCTTGAATGTAAAGACTGGTCCGTAGTACAATGGGTAACTCCACCAATTGCTAAAAAGAGCATTGTTCGCAACAGTGTTAACATCAAATCAGCAGAGCCAAAACATACGGGCCAATACACATGTATTAATCCCAATTCATCTGAGAGCCGGTCTCTTTACTTGTTTGTGGAAGGTAATTTCTGTATTATTCTTCTGATTTCCAAAAACTACAAAACAACTCCAGGTTTCCTTTGGTAGATTTCCATCTCCCAGTGAGATAAATTTATTCCAGTCTCAGACAGATACAGGCACTAATTCTAGTTTTTCTGAGAACTGTTGTCTCTGTTACTTTGTCAAATTATTTGTCTTTATTTGAAAACTCATATTCGACGTGGCTAGGCAATTGGAATAAATGGTCAGTAAGTAACATTTAATGGAGTGGTGACAATTAAAGAAATGGTCACAAGTAAGTTAAAATTTTTGAAAAGCTTTGGAAAGCCTCAAAATGTTTCAGTTTCTTTAGTTATGATGGCTCAATTAAATAGACAGCTAGGCTGCAGAACATTAGCATAAGGTATTTAGCCTAAGAAAATTTACCAACAGGTTCAAGGAGAGCTTCTTTCCACTGTTATCAAGCTCTTGAATGGACCTCTAATACAATAAAGATGAACTCTCCATCTTCCATTCTGCTCTTTCATGCCTCTTGCACCTTGTCTGCCTGCACTGTACTCTCTTAACTGTAACATTTACGTTCTGAAATCTGCTTTTTTTCACGTTGGTACTACCTCATTGTACTTATGTTTGGAATGATCTGTCTGGATGGCACGCAAACTAAGCTTTTCACTTATATCTCAGTGCATATGACAATAATAAATGTATTACTGGTTACCAATAACATAACGGTCAAGTTACTATTAAAAGTCCTGAGTTATAGCTACAGATGTGATGTGTGTGTGTTAGGTGCCTCACACTCACATACACTGAAGATCTTTACTTATTTTTGATGTAGCTGCTGATTTCTCCCTACTGGTCTAACAAGGCATGCATCCCTTGGGCAGATTTCCCAGTAGCAAATTTGCACTACAGGCACAGATATTAGATTTCACATATTAAAAAATGTTTTTGTTTATTTATGGGCAGTACATTTTCTCTTAACTCCAAGTCATGAGAATCCAAAAGAAATTAATTTGTGATACCCTTGCTTAAAGAAGTTGCATTATGATTTTTTAAAAATTTCATTTCCACATGCATTCATGGGCAACAGTAACAAGAAGGATGTGATATAGGCAGAGGGATGGGGGAAATTGGGTGGGGTAATAGCCCCCCCCATACAATGGATCGGATCACATGTTGTTATTACACTGCTACCTCATCAATCGTTGAGCCCAGTGAATTCACAGCTGCAGGTTGCACCAATGCTGACTGCTACCAAGCACTTCTCATAAATCAATGGGGGGAGCTATATGAAAGTGAAATCTACTACCCAGTCATATCCCTTTAATTCAAGTACAGTTCCTGATTTTCCTTATGATGTACTCCTTGTTTCACTATGAAGGAGCAGCAACGTTCAATGGACCTTTCAACTTAAGCAGTAACTGATTTGAGCTGTGCACATTGAGATTGTTTGTTACATGCATGAAATACAATACGGGGTGGGATAGTTTTCTAACGGTTGGACACCTACTGGAAATAGATGCAAATCTGTCAAATCAACACAAAATGCTTTTTATGCCTGATTCACACATTAAAAAGCTTTGAATGATACTCCTTTGTTTGAAATTTGACTAATTTTATGCATCTGTGCACAGACCGTGAAAAGACTTCACATTTGTACTGATTGGTCAGGGATTTGATGTTGGTTGAGAGAATTAACATCTATGCTTGTCATGTTGGCATTCCTGATGCATAATGGCAAAAACCCAAAGATTACACCAGCATCTGCAGATTATTTTGTGCCAAAGATTACACCAATGTGATTATTTTTCTTCAGGTGAACTTTCGAAGGCCAGATTGAATATGAGAGTCCAAATGCTTAAAATGCACTCTTAGAATTCTCCCCTTGGAACAGAAATCTTCCTCGATCTACATCCACCAACGTGTCATGTAATTTGTTGTGAATCTGACTAAAAGGCTTTTTGCTAATTTTTCTCCAGTTCTTTTGTCAATCATCTTAAATCAGTGAATCTCTGCCATATACCTTTTCTGCACAATGTATTCCGAAATGTATTAAATATAAAATACATTTAATTCAAAATGTCCATGAATAAAATGTTCTTTTTTGATAACATCTTGATTCAGCATAACGAAAAATACACACGTGTGCAATTTAGTTATTTTTGCAGCAAAATAATGGATATGTTGTGCAGTTAGCATTTTAACAGAATTTCAAACACTGTACTTCAAATATCACTTCATTTAATGCTTTAGACCAGGCTTCTACGTTCTATATGTGACAAGAAAAGTTTATTAATTGTATACATTTGGATTTGAAACCATTCTTGTTTTAATTTTAGTATTTTCTTTTGTTTTAAGACTCCAAGAATTTGTTTGTGTCTCCATCAATTCGGCAGATGTTCATTAGTGGCTATGAAGGATCTGAGGCAGTTATACCATGTCGAGTAACATCTCCAATCATTGAAGACTTCCGGCTGGAGAGAAGTAAAGGAACCAGCATGCCCAAAAGCCTATCCTATACAGTTGATATCTACAGTGGAATAAGTATTGCAAATCTGAAGCGGAGTTTTGAGGGGTATTATGTGTGCACTGCCAGAAAGAATGGAATACTGAAGAAATCTAAAGATTATAAATTGCAGATAGTACCAGGTAGTTATATCTTTTGAATCATGCTATGGTTTTGTTTTTTAAAAAAGGTTGATCTATCAATATTCATTATAGCACAAGATACCTTATAATTGTCCTCATCGATGTTTCCTCAATACTTCCTTCCACCCTTGACCCTAGTGCCAAAGACTGAATTATATGTGCTACTGTTTAATTGTGGGAGACATTCTGTGATGCCTCAGGCAGGTAGCTATTGTCCATCAAAAACAAGAACACTGCAGATTCTAGAAACCTGAAATAATAACAAAGAGAGCTGAAAATGGTTATCAGGTCAGGCAGCATGTGTGGAGAGGTAAACTATGCTCATGTTTCATGTTAATGACCTTTGTCTAATGAAACCTGCTGAGTATTTGCAGATCAACACACTCAAAATGCGAAAGGAACTCAACAGGTCAGGCAGCATTTACGGAAGTGAATGAACAGTTGAAGTCCTTGGGCTGAGGCAATTCATCAAGACTGCTACCTGACCTGATGAGATCCTCAGCATTTTGTGAATGTTACTCTTGATCTACAACATTTTCAGAACCTCTTGTGTTTATTGAGTATTTGCCACATGCTTTGTATTTACAATAGCTACCTTTCATGCCTAAAGCTAGACAAGCCATTATTATTGTCGCAGTTTTAAAATGCTGACATTCATGTTCAAATATTTTCATTGTTTTAGACCTCCCCAATGCTGTAAACTTTAGCTATTACTCTAAAGGCATCTGGTCTCCTCCAATTCTGACCTATTGGTCATTCCTGAATTTAACTGCTCTCACACTGCCAACTGATTCTGATTCAGAACTTCAATAGTTGAGTCGAGTCAGCAACGCATATTCTTGTCTCCCATAAACTAGATTTGGTTATCAGTTGTGGTTTAAAATTACATATTTTGGCCAAATTCCAATTAGCCACAAAATTCTGTTTTACATTCAGTTAGATAATTAATCACCATTGTCCTTTCAGGCATGTAAACATTAAAACTTGGTATCTTTTATAATATATATTTGCTAGGTCTGTGATTAAAAATGTTTGTAACTAATATATTGATTGTTTTAGATTATGCATCAATTTATGGTTGTTATGGAGTCATAGAAGAATACAGCATAGAAAGGGCCCTCTGCCCCAACTCTGCCCTGCCTAGTTAGCCCTATTTGCCTGTGTATGGCCCATATCCCTCTAAACCATTCCCAACCACTTATATCTACAAATGTATACAAATGCATTTTAAAAGCTGTAGTTGTACCTATCTCTACCATTTCCTCTGGGAACTCATTCTATAAATTCACTACCCTCTGTATGCCCCCCAGGTCCTCTGTGAATCTTTCCCCTCTTACCTTAATCTATGCCCTCTAATTTTAAACTCCCTTACACTGGTAACAAAATTATGACCATTCATCTCATGTATACCCCTCATAACTTCACAGACTTCTCAGCCTCATTCCAGGGCAAACAGTCCAGTCTCTCCTTATAACGCAACACACCTGTGAATCTTTTCTGTACCCTCTCTAGCTTAGTTGCATTCTTGCTATGTCAATACTTCCTTCCTGAAGTGGAGAGATAGAAATAGTAATGTAACTTGCAGAGCCACAAGTCTTCACAGCTCCTGAGACCCAGGTTCAATCTTGACCTCAAATACTGTTGGCGTGGAGTCTGCGCATTCTCCCTGTACACTGGTGTGTTTCCATCGGGGGCTCCAATTTTCTCTCATGTCTCAAAAATGTGTGGGTTGGTAGATTAATTGGTCACTAGTGTGGAGTTGAGTGGTAGAATCTAGAGAGTTGATAAGAATCTGAGAAGAACAAAAAATGGGAGCAATGTAGAACTGGTGTAAAAATGAGGGTTTGTTGTGAGCATAATCTTGGAAATTTGAAGTCCATGTTTCTTCATTTTATCTCTTTATGATTATGTCTCTAAACAATGAAAGGTGATAAACACCTGGCCATCCACAGTTCACAGTCATAGCACACGTGGTCGTGGCTGTTGGAGTGCAACTACAACTTTGCACAACATGGGAAAAAAATCCAGTTTTTATTTGCTTTGCCTTTCTGCTTCTTTTATGCCATTGGATCATTTGAAGGGAAGAGTTTACTATCAATCACACCCTAGTGATCCATCACCATTGTACAAACTTTGTAAATCCATGACATTAAAGTCATTGCCTTTCAATGAATATAATTTGCATTCATTTCAGTTTTTATTTAGTTAGAAATGTAGCAATATTGCCTAAAAGGTTCATGACCCAGATTCTTAATAATGCTGTTTTTGGGTATCCAATCACCTCAAAACAAATGCTAAATACTAATCTCTACGATATACCTTTCTCATATTAAAAGTAAAAATGCAGTATATCTGAAAGTAGTACCTCTACATGTACTATGCTTCACCATTCTTGGAACAGTGTACGAGGGGTGATTGATAAGTTCATGGCCTACAGTAGAAGGAGTCAATTTTAGAAAACCTAGCACATTTATTTTTCAACACAGTCCTCTCCTACATGTACGCACTTAGTCCAGCGGTCGTGGAGCATACAGATCCCTTCTTTGTAGAAGTGGTCCACAGCAGGGGTGATTGATAAGTTTGTGGCCAATGGTAGAATGAGCTGAATTATACAGCTCTTGTTACATGCACATGCAGTTCAACTCGTTGAGTGAAAATGCAGAAAGTTTGAAGTTAATAACTCACCTCCATCTACCTTAGGCCACAAACTTATTAATCACCCCTGCTGTGGACCACTTCTGGAGCTCCAAGACACCGACTTCTACAAAGAAGGGATCCGTATGTTCCATGACCGCTGGACTAAGTGCGTAAATATAGGAAAAATAAATGTGCTAGATTTCCTAAAATTGACTCCTTCTACCTTAGGCCATGAACTTATCAATCACCCCTTGTATTAGCTTAGATGTGCTCAACTCCACACTGAAGGTTCATGACACAACTTTGTGCTTCAATGGACAAGCTGCTGCTTGCAACTAAACTCTCTATACGTTATTCAACATCTATCTTTTTTATTTCTCAAGCATTGTTGATTGTAAATATATTTTAGGGAAGAAACAAATGCAGAAGTACACACATTTACGATTGATCTGTTGGTTCTGATACTGAGACGAGGTTTCTCTGTGCAAAGGAGGAGTTAGTGTTATGTGGTAAGGAAATATAAGGTTGATTGACTTAAAGAACTGAGAGATGGCTCAGCATTTCCTTATGCAAAAGCCTGTAAATCGTTTATATAAATCCTGTCTGAAGGAACCAGTTTATGTCACATTTGAGTGAACAGTGCTAAGGAAGTTTGTTCTCTTGCGAATTTTTCAGCAAATTTGGTAAAAATAATATGCGAACATTCAAGATTTTTGTATTAAATTCTGATGTGTGTGTTATGAGAAAAAAAGACACAAGATGTACTATAAATACGAGCATTTTCTTTTCTAATACCAGCAATTTACTTACTTATATCAGATAAACCTAGTATTTTGCCATTAAGGAATGGCATTAGTTCACAAATTTAACTGCTGTCCAAGATTGCACAATATGATGAGTATTAAGAATCAGAAAGAGGTCGTTGTTGCTAGTAAATGTCATCAATAATAACTCGTAATTAAATTATGCATACAATGTTTCAGTCCCCAAAAGTCCACCAGAAATCAATTTGGAAGTAAATAAAGAGTTGCTGAAGGAAGGAGAGAAGTTTCAGCTATCTTGCATAGTCAAAAATGTAAACCATGAAGTAACTGTGGACTGGAACCATCCACAAAGTACAGTAAGTATGATTCCTATGTTTTCATAGCCAACAGCTTTAACTCTGCCAATAAGAACATAACTATGGGAAGAGTATAGACTATATGACATACTCCTTTAACCAGTGGCAGAACAATTTATTCACTCGTATCAATTCCTTTTAACCTCCTGTGAGAAATAAGTTATTTGATAATTTAGTTTCTCATTGTACATATTGACATGTTGACTGATTACTTTAATGTTTTTATATTGATCTTCAATAATAAACAATAAAAAAGATTTAAAAATGAAATGAGAAATAAGGCCCAAAGCTGGCAACATTCATTGGGGTAATCTGTGGAAGCTTCTGTGTGTGTATTCCAAGTTAAGGTTCTGCATGTCCAATGGGTCTTCTGAGTTGTAAGGGACATAAAGTGGGGAGGAAGCTTCTAAGTATGTTAATTCAGATATTAGAGAAGCTGGTAAGAAAAGGAACACAGATTTAATAGAGGGAGATTGGAAAGAGTACAGTAGTTCAGATCAGAAGGATAGTTCATTTTGAGTACATTGAATACAACCTTCTAGAGCAGGAGGATCCTGAACAAATTGTGGTTGGGACATATTAGATTTGGTAAAGGATAATAAGACGGACAGATAATAATCTAACAGTCAGTTTAAAGAGTGAGTTTAAATGCAGGAGAAAATTGGCCTAAATTTTAGAACTCAGATCTCCAGAGCTAGCATTTGATCTCACTGTTTAACCTAGTGTTAATAGTTGTTCTCAGTGAACTCTACCCGACATCAGTGAGCTCTTTGAGAAAGAACTGAAGGAACAGATAGGGCAAGTCAATGGGTTGAGTGAGTTAGGGCTTTTTTCTTTGGAGTGAAGGAGGATGAGAGGTAACTTGATAGAGGTGTACATGATGATAAGAGGCTTACATAGAGTGGATAGTCAGAGACATTTTCCCAGGATGGAGATGGCTAATATAAGGGGGCATAAGGTGATTGGAGGGAAGTATAGAGGATGCATAGAATGCGCTGCCAGGGTTGGTGGGACAGATTAATAAGGGACATGAGATTCTGAGATAGACACATGAATGATAGAAAAATGGAGAGAATGGAGAGAGGGAACAGTTAGATTGACCTTAGATAAAGTTAACAAATTGGCACAACATTGTGCTCTCCTTTCTTCCTCAATTCCAGTGATTCTGTGATTGCCGGCTCTTCTTCACTTAAACACTAACAAATAGCTCTTGCAGAGGGATCTCAAGGTCTCCTGCCTGACCGCCATGCACCACCCCCTCCCCCCCACCCAGCTCTCCACCAGGCTCCTACTACCATCTCTACCAGTTCCAGAAGGGAAGTTTTGGTGTTGTTTGTTTGACTATAAAATTGGGTCAAGCCTCTCCATGGAACCTTTAGGTTGGCAATATGATCACCCAGACCATTGGCCCCCAGTGTGTACTTTATATTAGTATCTATGCGTCTTCAGTGGGACGATAGCTAATATGTTCAAATGATAATACTTTATGGATTTAGTAATGGAATTAATCCAAAAAATGACCCATTGAAACAGTCACTTCATTTTTGTTAACATAAAAGAAAATGCTGGAAATATTTGGCAGGTCAACCAAAGATCCTGGACTAATCAATTAGTTTCCATCAATTTTGAAATGTTTGCTCATAAGTTCTTATAAGGTTAACTATACAGCAAGAGCTTCAGTTGATTGTGCAAATTGACATAATAACTGTTGGGTATCATTCTGGACTTACAGGACAGAAACCACATGCACACACACCACACACATATATCTACCAATTCAGCTCTCTGCTGTCTTCTTAAATACTTTATGATCCTGTGGTTGTTGGCCTCAACAGATCTAAGGATGGGTGCTACTCTTAAAACTACTCACCCCCTTGGACTCTAAGGTAGCCTGCCACGTAATGGGTCATGAATGTATCCCAGACAAGCCCCGAAATGATGTGACTGTGAACTGAGCCACACAGAATTTGGAACTGGGAGATATGTGTTTTTATTCAACACAGCAGATCTTCTGAAGTGAATCTAAACAATTAACAATCGTTTCAGTGACTAAAATCATTTTGACATTTTGAAGGCAGTCAGGTTAATTTAGCAGAATTATGAGGGTAGAACATCCCAATTAAAAGAACCCCTATGAATATTCATATACTAGTAGCTGTATGATGCAAGAGCTTCAAAACGCAAACTCCAGACACCCAAAATATATTTCATTTGGTGCAATGTTGAGGAGCGGCCACTGAATCTACAACTAGCCAGATAATTAAGTGACAACTCGGAACAGTCCTAAATTGTGGAATATGTGGCAGGGATAAGCCTTCATCGTTAGGTTAATTCAGGAAAAGGCCACAATCATCCCTTCCCTGATCTCATCCTGAAACTTTCAATGGCCACCAATTAACAGAAACCTTCACTTATTGTTTTCCCCTGCATAATTTCAATAGTAGAGAATTGGATTGACCCTATCAAATGTTTGGCCTTAAAGTATCAGTTGAAGTTAAACTGTAAACAGGTTATATTTTCTGAAAATTCACTCTTTTTAATTAATAGCCACAATCCATCATTTCATAATTCCAGAATAATCCCTAATAATTATCAATGATAAAAAAGTTCTGTATTAGATCTTGAGATTACAACTTTGTGTTTGAGGATGCTAACAACTTTAGTTATTGTTGGGTGGAATTATGTGATTTATCACAGGGAAGATCTGCTGGATTTATGAAAATCAACTATAAATTCAAGCAATAAATTTACCAGAATTGTAATGCTGAGAATAAGCTTTGTGAAGAGTTTTGTCTTTCCTAGACAAGCTAGAGTAGAGCATAATTAATAGCACAAAATAAGATTGTTTTCTCTTACATATTACTTCCAGGCAACCACAAAGACGAAGTTATCCAACAACTTTCCTAACCACTATAAGGCCACAGAGAGATTGACCATTGATTCAGTGAAAGTGAATGACACTGGACATTTCACCTGTTTTGCCAAGAATCGGTTTGGCATGTCAAATGCTACAGTGTTCCTACAAGTTGTAGGTAAAATACTTTGTTCAACAGAAGACGATACCATTTGAATCCCTAGGATACACTGTATTTCAAATACACTGAAATAAGGACCTTATTCAAAGTTCTAAGATTTTTTTTCATTAACACAGTTTTTTGCAAGTTATTTAGGTATGCAATCAACCAAAGCTCATTTGAGAAATTAATTTTTCTAATTTTATCTCAGATAAGTTCAGGCTCTCAACTTAACCTTGCATGTCTGACTGAGGACATGATTTTGTTTTGTACAAGTTAATCCAGATTGAACATTTATACGATTGTTATATTATCCAATTGCACTTTTGAAAAATGCCACTTCCACTTTCTAGTTTTTGGTTTTGTTGATACTCCTCATGAGTTGCCCTCCAGATGTCTATATTAACACCCTCTCTTCCCCTTTGTGTGCCTTTCCATCTTCCATTCAACTGGATATCTTCCTGTAGATGTTAAAAGTTTAGCATGAAATGTGTTAAACAAATTTTAACTATTTAAAGTTTATGCTTCTTTCTGGAATATGTTAGAAGCATAAATGACTCAATAATGATTTTAACATCAGAGAATGAGAAAATTGATTTCAGTCTATTAAATGTCTGTATCACATTCAGTCTTTCAGTAATTTTTATCTGGTGTTTCATACTAACTTCTGAAATGACATTTTTTGAATCATTGCTACTAGATTATTTTTATGCAGCAGAATTTATTCTTAAGATTATCTTCTAACTGAGGGAGGATGGCCTGCAAATCACTAGAAATCCTAAACTGTGATTTTACTCCCATTTTGGCAGGAATAGCTGTTAAGATAGGAACTGAGAGTTAACTCCCGACATGTTATAGCCAGTGCCATACACAAAGATGAATTGTGTCTGCATCAGAAAACTTCTGGTAGGTTGAGTTCAAACAATTAGACTTTGAAAATATTTGTCAGTAGCCATTGTGATTACAACCTCTCTATTCTGGGCTACATGCAGCAAGTATTACTATAATAATAGTTATTAACTATTAATTATTTATTATTATTATTTGTTAACTATTTATTATACAATCACAATCAATTTTCACCTTTGTGTATGGTTACCATAGTAACGTACCGGGACTTATCTCTGAGCTTTCACGATAGCGGTCACTCCTGTCAAAACAGTTTTGATCTTACAGTGAAAAAAACATTTTCAACATACAAACGTAAATATAAGGTGTACTTTGACAATGAAATTTAGAGAAAAGGTGATGGCTGTCTTTCTGCTGCAAAGTACATCTCCAATTTGAATCTATTGTTAAGATATCAAGAGGTTATAGGTGGAAATCAGACTGGTTTACCAAACCTGAATAATCAGTTAAGTCTGATTGTCTCTAGAAATCAGGGTTCATCAGTGCATAGGAATGTAAAGATAATTACCTAGAAGTTTGATTGCATAGCAGAGGTATTTGACTGCTTATGTCCTGTACTGAGTTATTCATTTGAACATCATGAGATTTCTCTATCAAGGTGGGCAGAATTATCTTTTGGTATCATTCCTAGAAACTTAGATAGATTTTGCCTCTGGGATCTTGCATTGGGCCTTAAAACACAGAAACAGATTGGAATGTTTTCATGTTCATAAAATTGTTATACAAGTCCTTTCCTCATGCCTCATATTCTCACACTAAAATAATCACTTCAGCAATCCAAACCACTCCCTTATCTCACATCATATCTCTAGCCTAACATCCAACCTGCTGATTTGTATCCATACAACCTAATAACCAATGCCACTATTTCTGTCAATGATTCAATTCCTAAACTCCATTTCTATATCGTGGTCCTGTCCAATTACCCTACCATAATGTGGCAGCATCTTTGATCTCCCTCTTCTCCCAAATGACATTGACGTCACCCAATGGACTAATTAGCTCACTTATTCCAGAATGCCAGAGTGAACATTCAAAACTGCAGATCACAAGCACGGGGCTTGGACGGGTTGGGGGGGTGGTGTTCAGGGCAACACTCAGAGACCATTTTATTAGGTACACCCATACACCTGCTCGTTAATGCAAATATCTAGTCAGCCACTCATTTGGCAGCAACACGGTGAGTGGATGGGCTACAGCAGCAGAAGAGCATGAATATATGCTTGGAAGCCACTTTATTAGGCACAGGAGATACCTAATAAAGTGACCATTGAGTGTAGATCAGCTACCTCACAGCTCCACAATCCTGCCCTTCGGTTCGGCCTGAGATGAGTTTGCACATTCTTTCTGTGAATTTACAGATTTTCTTCGACAGCTCCAGTTTCCTTCTGCTGCGCGAAGACATTGAATTAGTAAGTTAAATGTAAATTGTCCCAAGTGCGTAGGTGAGAGAGAGAACCTGTGGGAAACTGATGAAAGCATGGGGCAAGTAAAGTGTGTTTAGTGTAGAATTAATGAAAATGGGTAGCTGATAGTTAGCATTGACTCAGTGGGCTGAAAGACCTCTTACTGGGTTGCAAGACTCCATTACAAACAATATGATTCAGGAATCAAAATATTAAGTGCTCTGTTCAAAGAAATAGTGCAGCAAAAAGTTTACTATGTTTCACTATAAGTCTTGAGTTCCTTATCATCTTGGAAACCTTTGACAACAATTTGAGTTGCGTTAGGCATACTAATTAAATAGAAACAGAAAATAAACTAATATCACTGCAGAATCATTAGCTAATATTCTATAAAACAATAGACATGCACTGTATTTTTTTCATGTTAATAATTTAAAATAGCATTTATTTATTTCCCACAATGTTTGCAAAAGGATTTTCAGGAGATACTTTCAAGATTCTTAAATGTCTGACACTAATTTTTCTCTTTACTTTCTCTTTAACTAGCTGAAGGATATGTGAAGTTTTCAACTCCAGAGAACAATACTTTTCATGTAGATATTGGAAAAAATCTTGTGTTAAAAGTGGAGTTTGATGCCTACCCTGCTCCTGATCAACAGTACTGGACTCACATGAAAGAGAGATTACTTAACACATCGGACCACTACATAAAATCTGCTAAAAATGGGAACAGGTACATCATATCCAAATTAGACTTAGCACCTTAAGTAAGATGCACAGAGAATAGCTGTTCCATCTTTATGCCAGTCCTATCACTTAAATTTATCAGCATGGACTTTTTGGTCAGCTGCACATGCAGTTTGTTAAATTTGTAGATGCCACAGACATCAACACAGAAATTTCTTCTGATCTGCTGTGCAGTGCATTTTGAAGATCCATTTGAAGAATCCCAATGAGTAGTAAACATCGGGTCCTGAAACAGGGCATGTGTGCTGCACTATTTAATCAATCTCAAAGCAGGTACAGAATGTCAAAATAAAAACAATAGAAAAGACAATCATTTCTAGCAAATAAATATTTTCTACAAATAGTTAAAACCTGGTAGCAGTTTGAAATTTTGTGAAGGATTTTAGTGGCAGAGGGGTGGCTTATCACAGCATCATTAAAAGGAAAATTTGCATCTGAATGTAAAAAAAGGTTAACTTTTTGATATCTAATTTTTATCCATACGATTTTACAGAATTGCTAGTATTTCAATAGTGAATTTCCTGCCAAGATTCCATTATCGGGCATCTTTTGTTGGGGCATGGTGTTTTATACAACAAGTTCCTGATTCCTGCATTACCCTGTCCATGAATGCCTGCTGAAATTCCTACTTGATTCACTTTTGAAAAGTAGTGATTGCCGATAAGCTCAATTGCAACATCCATCCTAATACCCTACAAATATCATTGAGGTTATTGAGGGAATTTTCTAAAATACCTGTTATAAAGTTGATGCTTTCTTCAAGATTTGATTTAATAGTCATTGTTTTATAATCACCATATATTTTATTCATAGATACATGAGTGAACTTCATCTAGTCCGAGTAAAGGGAGCAGAAGGTGGAATTTATACATTTTTTGCTTCAAATTCTGATTCCAGATCATCAGTTGCATTTGATGTATACATAAATAGTAAGTTGAACAAGCACCCTATATCAAAGTACAAAATCATGTGTTGGTTTGTTGGAAAGCACTGGTTCATTTAACCTTCAGCTCTAAATAATTATTTTGCTCTTGTCATATGCGTACTGTATTATGCAGATCAGTGGATGTAATCTGCTCTTTAATTTAAATCTAAATAGACTCTCATAAACAAATCGTACTGAAAGATTATGGAGATTAGTACATCAAATTCCCCCTTATTGATTATAATCTGTGTAGGACATAAATGGAGTTCGAAGGTGTATTTTCACCAGACCGCAGTTTAATATGCTTTGTATGATTTTATTCCTTTTGTATAGCTTAGTTCTTCCTATTCATTCTGAATTGCACTTAATTAAAAATGTTGACATTTATTCGGCTTTTTTTCCAGTTCTTTGGTGAATTCAACAATTTCTTTGTAATATGTTAAAGAAATCATATGTTTGATTTGTCTCTTGCATTTCCTTTGTGTTTTGTTGATGAGGTTGAATGGATAAGACAGACAAACAGAAAATTTTCAGGTGATTGAGTCAAATCTGTTTAAGAAAAATACAGAATTATATTATTTACTTTATACAGTGACCGTAGTGGTCTCCTTCCAATCCATTACCAAATTATCTGATTCTAGTTGGGTATTGAATAATAACAAAGAGAGCATTTGAAATGCTTTAATCATATCCACTTTCAAACTACAAATGTTTGTTTCAAAGTTGCAAATGTTGTTTAACATCACTCTTTAATTTCTGTTCTTGCTATACATTCCTATGTGGCACTAAATATTTAGTGGCATGTCTTTAAGTGACCTTTTCTAATGCTGTTTCCTCAACTTCTTCTTTTGGTGGTTTAAAAAAACTTATAACCTGACTGCTCTGGTTTCCTCGGGCTCCACCACCACTGTTGGTGATAAATAGCTTAATTTCTATCTCCAGTTCTGTTTGAGATCCTTAAAGAATACCCAATTTTTACCCTTTATATTATTGAGAAATTCTTTTCACAATCTTTCTATGCATCCTATCAGTAAATGCATCTCAGTCTGATTTCTCAGTAGTTCTTTCTATTCTATTAACTTCTCTGCATTTTCATTATTTTGTACATTTTTCTTCTCCGCATAATATCTCTCAAGATTTTATATATAGTTAAATGTAATGCATGGTGCATGATATATCATTAGATAATAGATATTATGTTATTATCATAACTCCCAAATTTTGCGTTATGATTATCGAGTTTGTTACAGAACTTAAAAAAGAAGCTGATCATATGAAGCATTCATGACTCATGCTGCTCTATTAGTAACTCAGCTGTAGATGCAAGATAAATCTACAGATGCTAGAAATCTGTAATAAAACAGAAAATGCTAGAAAAAAATAATTTCAGCGATGTTGGCAATCATTTCGAGAGGACTAGAATATAAAAACAAGGATGGCCTCACATGGAGATTTGTAAGCAATTTTGGGTCCCCTATCTAATAAAAGATGTGCTGACATTGGGGAAGAGTTCAAAGGAGGTTCTGCAAAATGAAAGGCTTATGGTATGAGGAGTGTTTGATGGGTCTGGGCCTGTACTCGCTGGAATTTAGAAGAATGTGGGGGGTACCTCATTGAAACCTATTGAATGTTGAACAGCCTAGATAGAATGGATGTGGAGAGGATGTTTCCTATAGTGGGAGAGTCTAGGACCAGAGAGCAAAGCTTCAGAACAGAGGGACATCCGTTTAAAACAGAGATGAGGAGCAATTTCCTTAGCCAGCGGGTGGTGAATCTGTGGAATTCGTTGCCACAAGTGGTTGTAGAGGCCAAGTCATTGAGTGTATTCAAAGCAGAAGTTGATAGATTCTTGATAAGTCAGGTCATAAAAGGCTATGGGGAGAAGACAGGAGAATGAGGTTGAGAGGGAAATGGATCAGCCATGATCAAATGGTGGAGCAGACTCGATGGGCCAAGTTACCTAATTCTGCTCCAATATCTTTTTGGATTATCATCAGGCACCATCTATGGAAAGCAACCCAATTCATTGGTATGCCCAGAGCTAGGACTCTTCATGAGAAGCAACACACATAAAAGTTGCTGGTGAACACAGCAGGCCAGGCAGCATCTCTAGGAAGAGGTACAGTTGACGTTTTGGGCCGAGCCCCTTCGTCAGGACTAACTGAAAGAAGAGCTAGTAAGAGGTTTGAAAGTGGGAGGGGGAGGGGGAGATCTGAAATGATAGGAGAAGACAGGAGGGGGAGGGATGGAGCCAAGAGCTGGAAAGTTGATTGGCAAGAGGGATATGAGAGGATCATGGGACAGGAGGCCAAGGGAGAAAGAAAAGGGGGAGGGGGGGAAGCCCAGAGGATGGGCAAGGGGTATAGTCAGAGGGACTGAGGGAGAAAAAGGAGAGAGAGAGAACGAATGTGTGTATATAAATAAATAACGGATGGGGTATAGGGGGAGGTGGGGCATTAGCAGAAGTTTGAGAAGTCAATGTTCATACCATCAGGTTGGAGGCTACCCAGATGGAATATATGGTGTTGTTCCTCCAACCTGAGTGTGGCTTCATCTTTACAGTAGAGGAGGCCATGGATAGACATATCAGAAAGGGAATGGGATGTGGAATTAAAATGTGTGGCCACTGGGAGATCCTGCTTTCTCTGGCAGACAGAGTGTAGGTGTACAGCAAAATGATTTCCCAGTCTGCGTTGGGTCTTGCCAATATATAAAAGGCCACATCAGGAACAACGGACGCAGTATATCACCTCAGCCGACTCACAGGTGAAGTGTCGCCTCACCTGGAAGAACTGTCTGGGGCCCTGAATGGTGGTGAGGGAGGAAGTGTAAAGGCATGTGTAGCACTTGTTCCGCTTACAAGGATAAGTGCCAGGAGGGAGATCAGTGGGGAGGGATGGGGGGGGAATGAATGGACAAGGGAGTCGCGCAGGGAGCGATCCCTGCAGAAAGCAGGAAGAGCAGGGGAGGGAAAGGTGTGCTTGGTGGTGGGATCCCGTTGGAGGTGGCGGATGTTATGGAGAATTATATGTTGGACCCGGAGGCTGGTGGGGTGGTAGGTGAGGACCAGGGGAACCCTATTCCTAGTGGAGTGGCGGGAGGATGGAGTGAGAGCAGATGTGCGTGAAATGGGGGAGGTGCGTTTGAAAGCAGAGTTGATGGTGGAGGAAGGGAAGCCACTTTCTTTAAAAAAAGAGGACACCTCCTTCATCCTGGAATGAAAAGCCTCATCCTGAAAGCAGATGTGGCGGAGACGGATGAATTGCGAGAAGGGGATGGCATTTTTGCAAGAGACAGGGTGAGAAAAGGAATAGTCCAGATAGCTGTGAGAGTCATTAGGCTTATAGTAGACATCAGTAGATAAGCTGTCTCCAGAGATAGAGACAGAAAGATCTAGAAAGGGGACGGAGGTGTCGGGAATGGACCAGGTAAACTTGAGGGCAGGGTGAAAGTTGGAGGCAAAGTTAATGAAGTCAACAAGCTCAGCATGCGTGCAGGAAGCAGCGCCAATGCAGTTGTCGATGTAGCGAAGGAAAAGTGGGGGACAGATACCAGAATAGGTTTGGAACATAGATTGTTCCACAAAGCCAACAATAAGGCAGGCATAGCTAGGACCCATACCGGTGCCCATAGCTACACCTTTAGTTTGTAGGAAGTGGGAAGAGGCAAAAGAGAAATTATTAAGAGTGAGGACTAATTCCACTAGACGAAGCAGAGTGAGGGGAACTGGTCAGGTCTGGAATCCAAAAAGAAGCAGAGAGCTTTGAGACCTTCCTGATGGGGGATGGAAGTATATAGGGACTGGTCATCTATGGTGAAAATAAAGCGGTGGGGGCCAGGGAACTTAAAATCATCGAAAAGTTTAAGGGTGTGAGAAGTGTCACGAACATAGGTAGGAAGGGATTGAACAAGGGGTGGATAAAACAGTGTCGAGGTATGCAGAAATGGGTTCGTTGGGCAGGAGCAAGCTGAGACAGTGGGTCTACCTGGACAGGCAGGTTTGTGGATCTTGGGTAGGAGGTAGAAACGGGAAGTGCAGGTTGTGGGAACTATAAGGTTGGTAGCAGTGGATGGGAGATTCCCTGAGCGGATAATGTCGGTGATGGTGTGGAGACAATGGCCTGGTGCTTCATTAGAACTTAGCTCTGTTTTGAAGAAGGGTTTCAGACCTCAAACATTAACTATTTCTCTCTCCACAGATGATGTCCGACCTGACTTTTTCCAGTACTTTCTATGAATATTTTCTATCATTACAATTATTTATGAAATGGTTCAGTGAACATAAAGTATAAATTAACGTAATTAACAACATACGTTCTGAAATGTTTGAAGTGCTGTAAAGGGCAATATGATCATACTTCCATTTTTACATTGCAGGCCAACCAGAGATTCTCATTCTTGAAGAATATAGGCCAGGTAAAATTCGATGTGTAGCTACAGCGTACCCAGAACCAAATATAAAATGGATTCACTGCCCTGGACAACAGAAACGGTGAGAAAATGAGCTGTGATTTGCCTTACATAAAGTTCAGAATTTAAAAAAGTATTTATAATAAGGATTCAGAGATCAGGTGAGAATTTAAGATATTTGTGTACTTAGAAAGTTCTGAAAGCATTCTCCTTTATCCCTTAAGTTGTGAATGTATAATTGTCAAATGTTTAGTTAATTACTATCTCAAAAGTCCAGGCCAATACTTTGCTTAAAAAGACACAAACAAATGTGCATGGCATACAAGAGGATATTAATCATATTTTCCTGCTGCAGTTTCATGTTGGAAGAAATATAAACTATTTTGAAAGCTGATTCATTACTTCCTGGTGGTAAACTGACATAGGACTGTAGATAACAATTCAATAGATCACTTAGTCAGAGAAATCTGCTTAATTATTCAGATAAACATTTGATTGTAACCTTGTAAATTGTCCTAAGAGATAGATGCTGCAGTCTGGGGATATATTTCTGTGACATCTTTGGCTTTTTCTATCTCCTAAGACACTTGAGCTTGATCTCAAAGGTAAGCTTCTTGTTCCTCATGAGAGTGACAATGCCTTTATTTTCTCAAATCCTTCAATTTTGAAATAAAGAAGAATTAACCATTTGCATCACATCTTTCTCTCATCAACAAAACGCATCAGTGTATCACAACATCAAATCCTAATTAAAGGTTTTATTATTAAGAAAATATTGTATGATGGAGAAAAAAATAAAATATTTATAGGAAAATGGTATATAATTATTTATGGTAAATATCTTCTTCTTCCTCTTGGAAAACAAAATGATAAATGACCCAATCTCTTTCCAGCAGTTATCATAGTCTCACCAGTTAGGCAATTTAACTGGTCTAACCTCTTACACTGAACATTCTGCATTCAGTGATTTCAATAGTGTACGCTTGCAAACATCATCCCAATAGTTAAACTTCAGGATTTCTAACAGTTAAATGAAAAAAAACACATATGCAAATCATGCATAGAATCATATTTTAAGATTTGATTTGAGGTGCCCTTGATTTTGCCCTCCAGTTTGGCAGCTTTGAATGCACCTGAACACATTTTCATTGCATTTGTCTCTGATGGTGGGCCTTATTTTGATTGCTACTTGAATTTCTTCAGGTGTCATTCTATAGCAGGCGATTGGTAGAATCCCTGTAGAAAAAGCAGAAAAGACTGATTTCGCTATTGTTCAATGTCTTTTCACCGATCTTACCTTCAGATTAGAAGAGGGTGTGAAGATTGTGTAAACGATACAAAATTTCCTCTTTTATGACTATTAACATGCTGGAAGCAGATGACAGTACTTCCTAGTTCATTGTGTGTGGCTATTTGCTTTCAGATGCTCAGAGGCAGCCATAACACCAGCTGAAGGCCATTGGACAAACAGGATAATACGTCAGCCCCGTTTTGGACGGGTTGAGGTGGAAAGCATTCTTAACACCAATGAACTGAAGAATAACATTACTGTAGAATGTCTGGCATACAACAGTGTTGGCAAAGGTCAAACAATCTATCAGATAAAAGGAGGTAAACTTCTGCTGTTCAATAACAATAAATTAAATGTTTTTTCTTGCTGAAGCTAAAATGTATGATATTATCAACAAAGTGAAGGATAAAATCTTTCAGTGTAATAAATTACATAATGTAATTTGGCAAATATTCAGCAGCTGCCTGAATAATATTAATGCCTTACATTCCCCTAGTTCAGTCTGTTATGTGTGTACTTGCCACCCCGTATCAGCAGCACAGCCTGCTGGATTTTTCTCATTCCAATGGCCACCCGTGAACACCTTGGTTAACATAGACAGCTCATCCTTTTAATAATTGGGTTTCTGGGCTGCTGAAGTGTATTTATTTATTTACTGAGATACCACAATAGGACCTCCCAGTCCTTCAAGCTACATGGCTCAGCAATCCCCTAATTTAGTCCTGGCCTAATCACAAGACGATTTACAATGACCAATTAACCGGTGCACCCGGAGAAGACGCCCGTGGTCACGGGGTAGAATGTACAAACTCCTTGCAGGTAGCGGCAGGAATTGATCCCAGGCTGCCCGTACTGTAAAGTGTTGTGCTAACCACTACATACCGTGCCCCTCGTAGTCCAATAGTTTAATACTGGACTCTTACTTGAGATGAATTTGACTGTAGATATCAACTCATGTTCATATCCAATAACATTATTTTATTTCTTCTTACAGAAATAATGAAGACTCATCAACTCTTTACTCCACTCTTGTCCCTGTTTGCTGCAGCAGCAGGCATACTGTGTGTAATTTTAGCAATTCTGTTTTACAAATATCAACAGGTAAAGTGCGGTTAAGTTTATGGCTTTTTTTAACTCTCTTAGTTGCTTTATATTATATGAATGAGTATTAATGAAAATATGATTGTTTTTAGAAACCCAGGTACCAGATTCAGTGGAAAGTAGTTGAAGGAATACATGGGAATAACTACACCTACATCGACCCAACACAGTTACCTTATGATGATAAGTGGGAGTTTCCCAGAGACAAGCTGCGTTTTGGTTGGTTGATATTTTGCCTGGCCCATTTTAATTGTAATGAATTTAGCTAATATGAATTGTCTTTGCAACACATTTTTTGTAATGGAATATCTTAAATGTGGGAATGAGACCCAATGGGTATTTACTAATATATTTTGATAGCTTTTGATGTTTAGTTTCTGATTAATAAATTTAGTACTTTATTGCCATTATATCCTCTTCTTTTGTAGTTAATATAAATAATGTATTGCAGTTTATGCATTACAGTGTTGGTTAATTCTCACACTGTGAATTCAATTATGAAGAGTATGTTACTTATTCTAAGGTAAAACCCTTGGTGCCGGAGCCTTTGGGAAGGTTGTGGAGGCTGCGGCTTATGGATTGACTAAGGCTGACTCCATTATGACTGTTGCAGTAAAGATGCTTAAACGTAAGTGTGTTTGTTAAATGTTCTGTGTATTGTAGATTAATATACTACGATGTAAACTAACAACTGTAAATCTGGCCTTACAGCAAGTGCTCACTCCACAGAGAAGGAAGCTCTGATGTCTGAACTGAAAGTATTGAGTCACCTGGGGCAGCATATCAACATTGTCAACCTGTTGGGAGCATGCACTGTGGGAGGTCAGTTCAACAACTTAAGCCTAAGCCTTATTTTGCACATTTTAACTGAGTACAGTTAACCTTCACGTGGAGAAGTAGTCAGTGATGGCCCTGCTGACACTGAATCAGGAGTCTGCAGATTCAAGTTTGACTCCAAGATTTGCGCTCATAATCATAAGTGATATTTCACTGCTGCGCCAAGGAAATGCTGCACCTTATGAAGTGTGGTCTATCACATGAGGCCTTAAACTAAGGCCTTGTTTGTCCATTTATTTGGAAAGAAATTAGTCCATGGTATTATTCAAGAAGACCAAGAAGATTTCCCTGCTGTCTTGATCAATATTTGGCTTGATAGTAAGAAAAGACTGCCTAGAATGATCATCTTTGTCGAAGTATGACTGTGCAGTGCTGATATAGTCTGCCTTACTTCCCAAGGTCCAAGGTCCTAGGTGGAAACTTTCAGCGTGACAGCAGCGTCTAAGACCTGGCGTCCCTTGCTTGAATCAGTCACTGGAAATGGTCATCCACTGTTCTGAACAATAACAATGTGAACTATCAGTTATTGCTGGTATTATTTGTAACATTAATGATCAAACTGAGCTGGACATATTTTGGTGTTCAATAGTCCAGGTTATCTGATATTTCAAATGTGTACCATCTACAGAGTACACTCAGCAACTACCAAACCCATGACATGACTTCTACCTGCTAGAAGGACGAGGGCAGTGAAAGCACCATGGCTTGGAATATGCCTTCCAACCATACACCATCCAGATTGGTAACACAGTATATAGATTTTCTTTCACTGTCTGTGAATTTTATGAATTGGCTGTTGTTTCCAGGTCTATTTGTGGTCATCAGTGAATACTGTTAATGGATGTTTGATGAGCCTAGATTTGGTAGACCTAAGGACCTGTTTCTGTGCTGTACCTCCATGACTTATTTTCACATCAGATGAACCATTACTTTAAACCCTGATTTTGAAAAAAAAAATGATGTTACACAAATTCCAAGAATGTCAGCTGTTCCTGAAAGTTGCCTGTGAATTTCAATGAATTGACTGTTGTGTTCCAGGTCCAGTTCTGGTAATCACTGAATACTGTTGCTTTGGTGACCTTCTAAACTTTCTGAGAAGGAAACGAGACTCATTCATTTGGCCAGAAACTAAAGAGCAGGATCTGCAGAAAACGGAATATAAGAATATCATGAATCTGAGGGATCCAGAGAAGTAAGAAAAACAATGGAATTTTTTTTATTAGCAAGTTAAATTTTGCTCGTAGCAACTGAGGTTAAAAATCATCCTATAATCAAGTGTGTTCATCATAAGATGTTTTTCCAAGGTTTTCTACATGTGCCTTTTCACATGCTTTAGTCTCAACATTTTGTACTCTGCACTTCAGATTCATTCTGATGATTTAAATGGACTGAATTTCAGAGATTGGGTACAATATACAACATTATGTGCTTTCAGCCACAATATTATGAATGGACATTGAACCCATTAACACTACCTCACTACTTGTTTTATTTCTATTTTGCACTACTTATTTATCTATCGTAGATTTATATACTTATTGTAATTCACAATAATATTTCTCTATTATTATGTATTGCATTGACCTGCTGCTGCAAAGACAACAAATTTCATGACATATTTCATGACAATGATAATAAACCTGATTCTGATGAATTTCTCAGTACGTGAATTTGCATATTTAGATATAAGTGTTTGTAGATCAATCTGCAGCAGAGGTGCAGTATAGCAGTTAATTAAAACAAAACCTTTACACCATCTTAAAATCCCCCCCCCCCCCGGCCAGGCAGTTAATCTGATCAATCTTTCTAGTTAGCCCTCCCCCTCCATAATCGCTCAGTCACTGGACTGCAGCGTGAACACTTTAAGCCACTTTTTATAGTCATAGTCATAGCCATAGTCATACTTTATTGATCCCGGGGGAAACTG
The DNA here is from genome assembly GCF_030028105.1 of Mobula birostris. NCBI lineage: Eukaryota > Metazoa > Chordata > Chondrichthyes > Myliobatiformes > Myliobatidae > Mobula > Mobula birostris. Next base: position 59,863,323 of record NC_092372.1, on the reverse strand, counting down.
GTTTTCGTTACAGTTGCAACACAAATAATTAAATAATAATAAAACCATAAATAGTTAAATAGTAATATATAAATTATGCCAGGAAATAAGTCCAGGACCAGCCTATTGGCTCAGGGTGTCTGACCCTCCAAGGGAGAAGTTGTAAAGTTTGATGGCCACAGGCAGGAATGACTTCCTATGATGCTCTGTGTTGCATCTCAGTGGAATGAGTCTCTGGCTGAATGTACTCCTGTGCCCAACCAGTACATAATGTAGTGGATGGGAGACATTTTCCAAGATGGCATGCAACTTGGACAGCATCCTCTTTTTAGACACCACCGTCAGAGAGTCCAGTTCCATTCCCACAACATCACTGGCCTTACGAATGAGTTTGTTGATTCTGTTGGTGTCTGCTACCCTCAGCCTGCTGCCCAGCACGCAACAGCAGACATGATTGCACTGGCCACCACAGACTGGTAGAACATCCTCAGCATCGTCCGGCAGATGTTAAAGGACCTCAGTCTCCCCAGGAAATAGAGACGGCTCTGACTCTTCTTGTAGACAGCCTCAGTGTTCTTTGACCAGTCCAGTTTATAATGCTACACACATCAAATTTGCTGGTGAATGCAACAGGCCAGGCAGCATCTCTAGGAAGAGGTACCGTCAACGTTTCGGGCTGAGACCCTTCGTCAGGACTAACTGAAGGAAGAGCTAGTAAGAGATTTGAAAGTGGGAGGGGGAGTGGGAGATCCAAAATGATAGGAGAAGACAGGAGGAGGAGGGATGGAGCCAAGAGCTGGACAGGTGATTGGCAAAAGAGATATGAGAGGATCATGGGACAGGAGGCCCAGGGAAAAGGAAAAGGGGGAGGGGGAGAGAAACCCAGAGGATGGGCAAGGGGTATAGTCAGAGGGACAGAGGAAGCAAAAGGAGAGAGAGAGAGAAAGAATGTGTGTATATAAATAAATAACGGATGGGGTACAAAGGGACGGTGGGGCATTAGTGGAAGTTAGAGAAGTCAATGTTGATGCTATCAGGTTGGAGGCTACCCAGACGGAATATAAGGTGTTGTTCCTCCAATCTGAGTGTGGCTTCATCTTTACAGTAGAGGAGGCCATAAAGGTTGGAGGAACAACACCTTATATTCCGTCTGGGTAGCCTCCAACCTGATGGCATGAACATTGACTTCTCTAACTTCTGCTAATGCCCCACCTCCCCCTCCTACCCCATCCGTTATTTATTTATATACACACATTCTTTCTCTCTCTCTCCTTTTTCTCCTTCTGTCCTTCTGACTATACCCCTTGCCCATCCTCTAGGTTCCCCCCTCCCCCTTTCCTTTCTCCTGGGCCTCCTGTCCCATGATCCTCTCATATCCCCTTTGCCAATCACCTGTCCAACTCTTGGCTCCATCCCTCCCCCTCCTGTCTTCTCCTATCATTTTGGATCTCCCCCTTCCCCCTCCCATTTTCAAATGTATTACCAGCTCTTCCTTCAGTTAGCCCTGACGAAGGGTCTCGGCCCGAAACGTCAACTGTACCTCTTCCTAGAGATGCTGCCTGGCCTGCTGCGTTCATCAGCAACTTTGATGTGTGTTGCTTGAATTTCCAGCATCTGCAGAATTCCTCGTGTTTACAGTTTATAATGCTGTTTGCATTGTAAATACATGCTGGTATTTATGCACATTTTATTCCATGTCTGTACTTCTAACTTTATTTGTATATTTTTTTTATTCTTTACCATTGTTGAATTTTTTTGCTGCATGTCATGCCAATGCATCACAGAAAATTCCTAATATATGGCAAGTAAAGCTGATCCTTGAAGTGGCAAATAGAATTATTTATACAGCACGCCAAGTAAATTTCCATGCTACATGGAGTGTGCCCATCCTATGGGTATTCCATGGAGTGGAGATTTCCAGCCTTGGGAATGCTGAATGGTAAATATGAATAGTACCTGATTGCGTAGGTAGAGGGTGCCTCAGAATCAGGAGATTTCCTCCTTGCACTCTGTTCCCTAGCCTCTTCCATCTCCCAAAACTGTTTCATGGCAATGGGAGCCCTCTTGCAAAGTGCACCTTCCAAATATCTTAAATCAAAACCATGTTATATTGACAGCTATAAAAATGCATTTTGACACTACTTTAATAAGCATTTTGAAATAATTCTTTACTTTATCAAATTATGCATTCTAATGTCCTAGAATTACTGCTCACAATTTGTGATGCTGTTTACAGACTTTGTAGTTTGGTTTGTGTTCACATTTAGATCTAAGACAAATTGTTTGGAAGAGGTGCCAAAAGATTAAAAATTCCATTTACGTGATGGTATACTGTTATTTTATTTTTAAATCCTAATACAATATTGATTTAATGTATCTCTTACATACTACAGCAATAATTCTGGGTCATATATGGAAATGAAGCCAAGCAGAACAACATCTCCTCAAACTATCCAGGACAAAATCAGATTGCCAAGCAAGGGTAAGATACCTATGGTAATCCAGATAGAACTGTAATCATCTTTTTGTTGAAATGAATTACAAATGTTTGCGGTTTACTTTATCTGAACAGTGGGGTGGTGGGGTGGCAGGTGTATGTCATACAGCCATGCAACTTAAGGAAGAACACAGTAGTGTAGCTAGTGGATCACCTGCTTCACAACTGCAGTGACAGGGGTTTGATTCTGACTTTTGGTGCCATTTGTATGGAATTTGCACATTCTTCCTCTGACCATGTGGGGTTCCTCCAAGTGCTTTGATTTCTTCTCACATCCCCTGAAACGTGCTGATCTGTAGATTAATTAAGAATCTGTAAATTGTCCCTCCCAAACAAGAGAAAGTCTGCAGATGCTGGAAATCAAAACAACACGCAGTAAGTCCTGGAGGAACTCACCAGGTCAGGCAGTATCCGTGGAAAAGAACCCTAATGAAGGGTCTCGGCCTGAAACATCGACTGTTTACTCATTTCCATAGGTGCTGCCTGGCCTGCTGAGTTCCTCCAGCATTTTGTGTGTGCTTCTTTAAATTGCCCTTAGTGTGTAGTGATAGAATCTGGGGAGGGGGGATGTGGGGGAGTTGACAGGGATGTGAGGAGAATAAAATTAATTACAGTGGGATTAGACTGTATACATCAGTACTATGTACTAGTGTATTTGGTGTGTTTAAGCAGGAGGAGGGTATAGAGGAATTAGGAGAGGCAAGAAGGGAAGAGTTAGGGAGAGATGCTTCTGGAATATAAATGACAGCATTGTACAAAATTGTTTTATGACACGAATTCTGCGAAGTAGTCACAGTTCAAGGAATAAAATAAATATTTTACATGTCATAAACACAAACATTTCTGCAAGTACTGGAAATTTTGAGAGCAATGCATAGAAAGTGCTGGAGGAATTCAGCAGATCAGGTCAATAATTTACATGTGCTGTTTGCTTCTTTAGTATGTAAATTTCATAGCTTGTTTAGAAATCATGGTTGGAGCTGGATTTGTAGACAGTGCTGTCTCTATCGCATTGTTCATGGTTGGGAGCTGGATTTGTAGGCGGTGCCGTCTCTATCGCATTGTTCTCAGTTTATCTGAAAAACTGGCTCAGTAGAGACAACCTTTGTTAAAGATAAACAGACTTTGCATTCTGCAAGTATTTCCTACTATCTTGCTCTATGATCCAAATCTGAGTCATAGATAACATTACGAACGGGAGAAAATACTAGATAGTGCCTGTTTAAACACCAGATACTTTATTGTTTAGAATCCTATGGTGATAAGGAAAACAACAGTGAGGACACTGAAGACTATAGCCTGGCTCTGGAATTTGAAGACCTTCTCATCTTTTCCTATCAGGTGGCAAAAGGAATGAGCTTCCTCTCATCTAAGAACGTAAGCATGAACTGCTTGTAAATTACCATTTCAGACATTATTGTTGATAATATTGTAACTCAATTATAAACTTGATTGCGTTTATTATATATTGTTTACAATGTGTACCTCACTTATTGCAGTGCATTCACAGAGATCTGGCAGCAAGAAACATTCTTCTAACAAATGGACGGATCGCAAAGATTTGTGACTTTGGGCTGGCTAGAGACATTAGGAATGATTCCAACTATGTGGTAAAAGGCAATGTAAGTGATGCAGGACCGTTTACTCTTGTTGTCCATCCTCTTCCACGGGTCTGGTTCCTGTACTAGCTTCTATTTAAATGGTTCCCGAAATCAGGGCGGTGGAATGGAATCCATCTGCAATGGGCAAGTGTTAAAATAACAATGATCTACTAAAGACAATATTTTGTATGTTTTTGCATCAAACATTAATTAGCAGTTGCTAGGTATATATTGTGAGCTATGCAAGTCAACAGCCATAGACATTAAACCTACAGTAAATGCACAGCTAACAATTACTGACAAACAAATATATGATCCCTGAAACAGAGGAGTTAGGGATGCCAAGCAACTTCACATATCAGTACTGAATCACCAGAGTTGCAAATGCAAAGCAAAATTTGACTATTCTAGATTTAAATTCAGATCAAGTCCTGACCAGCAAAGGATTATTTGTGTACTAGATCATCAAGGACTCGGATGCAAGTTACTATTTTTCTCTACAAAGGCAACCAAAGAGTATTTTTATTGTACTTTGTTATTTTATTTTTTTACCATATGTTAAAAGCTGTATGCAAATAATCACAGTCAAATTATCTTCCCATCCTTTCCACTACATAAGTCCCTACCTTATTCCAGAGACAATCTCATTTAAACATTAAGATGATAAGAGAAAGGAGCAAAATTAGGCCATTCAGCCCTTTGAGTCTGCTCTGCTATTCCATCATGGCTGATCTTGGATCCCACTCTACCCCATACACCTGCCTTCTCACCATAATCTTTGGTCTCCCAACCAATAAGAAAACTAAAAGTTTTCACTTTAAATATACCATGGTTTTGGCTTCCTCAGTGGTTCACTTCTCTCCACCAAAAAAAATTCTTCCTTAGCACTGTTTTGAAAGGTCTCCCCTCAAATTTGAGGCTGTGCCCTTTAGAACCACCACCATAGGAAACATCCTCTTTACATCCATCTTACCTAGTCCTTCCAGCTTTTAGTAAATTTCAATGAGATCCACCCCTCCCCCCCCACCCTTGCATTCTTCTAAATTCCAGTGATTACATGCCCAAAGCTGCTAAACGCTTCTCATATGTTAACTCCTGTGACAACACATCCTTTCTGAGATATGGGGCCCAGAACTGTTGACAATTCTCCAATTGTGGCCTGAGCAGGGTATTATAAAACCTCAGCTGTATCTCCTTGTTTTTGTGTTCTATTCCCCTTGAAATAAATGCCAACATTTCATTTGCCTTCTTTACCACAGACTCAACCTGTAAATTAACCTTTTGGGAGTCTTGCACGAGGACTCCTAAGTACCTCTGCACCTCTGATATTTGAGTTTTCTTGCTACCTGCTGAGTTCCTCCACCATTTTTTGTGTGTGTTGTGTGATAATAGTCTACAATGGAATTAGCATGTCCAGAGTTCTCTAGGAATAATTACGTGAACACACACACACACACACACACACACACACACCACATATACATTTGACAGTGTACTAAAGATGGATGATTTGAAACATTGTTTAATTACATATTCTACAAATAATCTTGAAAAACAATGATTCAATACTCAGATTATTTTAACCCTAGGCTCGTCTTCCTGTGAAATGGATGGCGCCAGAGAGTATTTTTGACTGTGTCTACACATTTGAGAGTGACGTCTGGTCTTATGGTATTTTGTTGTGGGAAATTTTCTCACTAGGTAATAGTTCTACCTTTTTAAACTGATGTTGATTGTCTCAATTAGATATATGTCTGTACAAGATTTAATACTATTTCATTTTAGGGAGCAGCCCTTACCCTGGCATTCCTGTGGACAACAAGTTCTACAAGATGATTAAGGAAGGGTACAGGATGCTAAATCCTGAACTTGCATCTGCTGAGCTGTAAGTATGATTCCTGATTTTTTTCTAAAATTGTTACAATGCAAACGGGCTGTTTTTGTTCATATCCTCTTTTATGTGTGTATTGAGTTACTCAGCTAATTGTTTAGACATTGTGAACATGCAACAGTAACTATTATCCACTCTTGTAAAAAAGCCAAATTAAGGACATCTGTGATATGCAATTATTCATTGTCAAGGATTTGTGCTTTTGTTTGGGGAAAGGGAAGTAATGGGATTACGCATGATTTTTCACAAGTGGGGAGGATGTTTGTGATTACTTTCTTTGTGCCAAACAGCAGAGACTCTTCTCTAATTACTGCTGTTGGACGTCTCTTTCCTTGAGGATAGTCACAATAATGGCTGCTTTACATGTTCTGCTTTTCCCAGATGAGGGAGAAGTGAGCCTAAAGTCACGTCAGATAGACTTCACCACAATGGTTTAGTACTTCAAAAGGACCACTCAGACACATAGGAACCTACCTTGTAATGAGGCAAGCACAGACAGAGCTCATCAAGGGCAGTTTAAATACATCGCAAAAGGTTCATGACTTAAAAATATGAGGTTTTGAATCAATTATATAGGATGTTTCTGAGGTCTTATCTTGAAAACTTTGTATGGTTTTGACCACTTACCTGAACTAAAAGTTACAGCAACACTGGAGACAGTCCAAACGAGATTAGTCAGGCTAATTTCAGGGATGGGAGTTGTAAAACCAAGTGAAACTAAATAGCTTGGACCTGTATTCCTTGGAGTTTAGAAGAAAGAGGGATGGCCTTATTCAGTGCTGGGACCCCAGTTGTTTACAATATATATTAATGACTTGGATGAGGGAATTAAATGCAGCATCTCCAAGTTTGCGGATGACACGAAGCTGGGTGGCAGTGTTAGCTGTGAGGAGGATGCTAAGAGGATGCAGGGTGACTTGGATAGGTTGGGTGAGTGGGCAAATTCATGGCAGATGCAATTTAATGTGGATAAATGTGAAGTTATCCACTTTGGTGGCAAAAATAGGAAAACAGATTATTATCTGAATGGTGGCCGATTAGGAAAAGGGGAGGTGCAACGAGACCTGGGTGTCATTATACACCAGTCATTGAAAGTGGGCATGCAGGTACAGCAGGCGGTGAAAAAGGCGAATGGTATGCTGGCATTCATAGCAAGAGGATTCGAGTACAGGAGCAGGGAGGTACTACTGCAGTTGTACAAGTCCTTGGTGAGACCACACCTGGGGTATTGTGTGCAGTTTTGGTCCCCTAATCTGAGGAAAGACATCCTTGCCATAGAGGGAATACAAAGAAGGTTCACCAGATTGATTCCTGGGTTGGCAGGACTTTCATATGAAGAAAGACTGGATGAACTGGGCTTGTACTCGTTGGAATTTAGAAGATTGAGGGGGGATCTGATTGAAACGTATAAAATCCTAAAGGGATTGGACAGGCTAGACGCAGGAAGATTGTTCCCGATGTTGGGGAAGTCCAGAACAAGGGGTCACAGTTTGAGGATAAAGGGGAAGCCTTTTAGGACCGAGATTAGGAAAAACTTCTTCACACAGAGAGTGGTGAATCTGTGGAATTCTCTGCCACAGGAAACAGTTGAGGCCAGTTCATTGGCTATATTTAAGAGGCAGTTAGATATGGCCCTTGTGGCTACGGGGATCAGGGGGTATGAAGGGAAGGCTGGGGCGGGGTTCTGAGTTGGATGATCAGCCATGATCATAATAAATGGTGGTGCAGGCTCAAAGGGCCGAATGGCCTACTCCTGCACCTATTTTCTATGTTTCTATGTTTCTATAATGCCAAAGCTAAGAGGGATTGACAGTGTAGAGATTGGGGTGTTTTCACTGTGGGACAGTCCTGAATAAGGAACATAACTTAAAGATAAGGAGGGATCGATCATTTTAATTAAACTGAGGTAAATAGAAATCTCTCTTAACAAAGAATTGTGAATCTCTAGAATTCTCTGCCTATTGGATTATTAGAAGTATTTTAAGTAGATGTGGATAAATATTTGGCAGATTGAAGAATAGAGGGGAATGGCAAAATCAGACAGAGGAGAAACTGAAGATACCATAAATCAACCATGATCATATTAAATGGTGGGGCAAGTTCAGGGAGCCTGATGCCCATTCCTATTCCTGTTTTCTGCTGTTCTCTTGTGTTCGCCTGGTTATCAGTTGATGGATAAACTTTTGCCAGATTAGGGTGGTGCCAAGATTGTAATAGAAAGCGTGCTGTGAGATGGAGCTGGGCTACTCATGGCAAAGACCAAGTCCTTTCTGAGGAGATCATTCAGTCAACATCCATTGGGGTGCTAACTGCTTCACTGTTGTTGATGAACTCTCTCATTTATTGGGTCTCAGTAGGATGGACTCTTGGCTGCTTGGGTCAAAGATGATCTGGAGAGTACATGTTGTTGGAGTCTCTCCAGCAACATCCATTCTTTAGGTCACAATTTATTTGTTGTAATTCTGCCTTTAGATGCTTATAGATTTGTTCATTTTCTCCCTTAAATTCTGTTGGTGCTTCCAATTTAAGAAATCCTTCTCTTTATAGTATTTTGTATTAGTACTTGGAACTCCTAGTCATTCTTATGAAAATGACTTGGTAGTTTTTGGTGGACAAACCAAGAATTTTTTCCATTTTCTAATCATTTGAGCTTCTGGTGGGAAGTTTGAATGTTATATCTGAGTGATTATCAGGATTGTTGGTAGGCAGGTGATCATAGTGTCATGGTCCGGTTTGTGAAGTCCGCGTTCCGGTTCACGGTCCGGTCCGTGGACTCCGGACTCCGGGTCTTCCAGCTATCCCTTGTTTCGGTTGGGTTAGTCATAGGCACCTGATTCCTAGCTTGGGGCTTGGAACATAAGTAGCCTTGAGGTTGAGTGCGGGCGGCTGGATTGTCTTGTCAAGATTCCCTGGGAGCACCCTGCTGGTGGAAGGCTAGACCGGCCACTTGCCATCTTTAGGCCACGTTGGAGAACCATCACTTCATGGAGCCTTGCTGTCACTAGTTGGAGCTGCCTTTGCGGTATGGATTTGGCTGTTTCCCGGGCCAGCTGAGTGGCCGTCAGCCACTCTGAGCTAGGTAGGGATCCGGCTGTTTCCGTAGCCATCTGAGGTTGCTAGCCATAACTGCGGCTCGGAGCAACCCCAATGCAGAGGTGGAACTGTCTGTCGTTCTTTGGTGTTTGTCTCGTCTTGTCCTCACCTCCATGGGGTAAGTCAGGCTGTTCTGCTGTTGCCCTGCGGGGGAACCTGTCTTGTGTTGTCTTTGCCTCTGTTGGGTAAATCCTGCCGTTCTGCCGTTACCTGACGGTTGGACCTATCCCACCTTGGTGTGGAGATAAAGATGAGTCCTGGCTTTTCGAAGGATAAGTTCCGGCTCTACGTTGATGTTCAGTTCCCAGTCTGTCTCTGAGCTCCAGCCTCCGAGTTATCAGCCTCTGCATTTCAAGACCCCAGCATCTGGCCTCAAGCCTCAAGACTCAAGACCCCAGCCTCAAGACTCAAGACCCCAGCCTCAAGCCTCAAGACTCAAGACCCCAGCCTCAAGACTCAAGACTCAAGACCCCAGCCTCAAGACCCAAGATCCAAGACCCCAGACCCCAGCCTTAAGCCTCATCCTGTCCTGTAGCCATGTCATGTCCTTGCCTAGTTCTGGGGTCCGAGCCCGAGGCAAGACCCAGGTTCTGAGTCTTTGTCCAGTCTCTGACTCCGAGTCCAAGCACAGGCTCCTAGTTCATGGTTCCTAGTCCTGGTCCCACTTTCCCAAGCCCAGCCTCCTAGTTCATAGTTCGTTGTCCGGGTTCCCTGTCTAGTTCATGTCCTAGCCCAAGTCTGTGTTCTTGACCCTGCTCCTTGTCTGTATCCTGTCACGTGCCTACTTTAGTCAAGTCCTGTTTCTAGTACTTTGGTGCCTGTCTTGCATTTGGGTCTGTTCCCAATGCCCCCTTTTATGACACATTGGGCCATAGAGTTAGACATTATAGAAATACAGTAGGTCCTTCAGCCCAACTCATCCATGACTATCAAGATTTCTCCCGAAGCTAGTCCCTACTGGCTGTATTTACCCTCCTAAATGTTTTCTATCCCGAAGGCGAGAATCAGAATCAGGTTTATTACCACGTCTTATATGATGTGGTTTGTTGTTTCTGGCAGTAGTACAGTGCAAGGACATAAAGTAACAATAAATTAAATAAATAAACAAACAAACAAACAAATAAATAAATAAATAGTGCAACAAAAAAAGGAAATAACAAGGTTGTGTCCATGGGTTCATGGACCATTTAGAAATCTGACGATTCAGCTGTTCCTGTAATGTTGAGGGTAGGGCTTCAGGCTTCTGAACGTCCTCTCTGATGGTAGTCATAGGAAGAGCTACGTCCTGAATGGTGCGGGTCTTTAATGATGGATGCCACTTTCTTCAGGCACTGATGGTGGGAGGGTTGTACCCATGATGGTGCTGGCTAAGTCTAGAGGCCTTGCAGCCTCTTGCGATCCTGTGCATTGGAGCCTTCATACCAAGCTATGATGCTCTCCACTGTACATCTATAGAAATTTGCCAGATTCTTTCGTGACATGCCTAGTCTCCTCAAACTCCTAATGTGTAGAGCTGCTACCGTGCCTACTTCATGATTGCATCAATGTGTTGGACTAAGTCTCTGAAGTGGACAAGAAGATCTGCAGATCCTGGAAATCTTGAGCCACACACAAGTGAAAATTTGGAGGAACTCAGCAGGTCAACTGTTTATTTCCCTCCATAGATGCCGCCTGACCTGCTGAAGCTCCTTCAGCATTTTGTGTGTGTTCCTCCTAAATGCTGACATCCAGAAACTTAAGTGTTTTAAATGCTGTAATTATACCAACCTCTATTACCTCCTCTGGCAGTTGCATACAGCCACCACCTCTGTGTGAAAAACCTGTTCCTTTAAACTCTTTCTCCTTTCATTTTAAATGCATGCCCTCGAGGATGTGTAACACTGAATAGTGCATGAGAGTTGATGTGCATTTAGTGAGGGGTGGGGTTTGAAGGAGTCTTTGCTGACGTTCTGTGCTTGTTAGTTTCATTGCAGCACCAAAGATATTAACTTCTCATGTTCATATCTGTTAGCGTCTACTACTGCTGCTTTGCTGTGTTCCTGGACAGCTGCCACTCTCTATGGGCAGATTACTTCTTTCTTTCTCACCGCTCCTTATAACTAAGTATTCAGAAAGAAAGCCGTTGCTTTCTGCCCTTGTTTCTTTATGCCTTTTAGCAAGCTGTAAATAATTGTTGCGTTACTCGCACCACCACCACGCTTCCTGAAGAGGTGCAGACTATCTTTAAGGTGAATTAGCCAAGCTATTCATGAAATTGAACCCTCAGTTAAGGTTGCTGGTTGCTGAAATCATGTTAATAACGTCAAAACTCAATTTTTTTTCTTTCCAGCTCTGCAAGGTGGGGCCATCCCAACCCTCATTTTCCTTACCAATGTGGACCCCTGTAGCTTTTGCATTTTTTTTTGAACAATGCATCCTTTCATTATCTGTTTCAAAATCTGTTATAGAATGCAAGGGACTAAACTTGAGTGAAAAACTATTCTGCCTAAACAGTTATGTTGGTTAAAATTCCTGTCTTTTATGATTGCTTTCTTTTCCATGTTGTTAACTGAGTAATATCTCATAGGTATGAAGTCATGAAATCTTGCTGGGACTCTGATGCTTTAAGAAGACCTACGTTTGAACAAATAGTGGAGATGATTGAAGAGCAACTCTCAGACACCTCTAAACATGTAAGCGGCTGAGTGAGTAGCCACAGGGGGTTGTGGCTACAACATGTGTGGGCAGATATGACCCAGGGTGGTTGGTTGTTTCCTGAATGCGGTAGCTGCTGGAATTCTTATACCTGCTCACAGCCGGTGTGTGGATATATGCCATAAGCAGTAAATTAAAGTTACAATTTTAAATTACTGAACCAAAAGCACCGATGCAAAAGGGAATTTAAAAAACAAACTAGTGAACATTGATAATCAGCAAGCAACTCCATATTGCTACCTTGTAAAAAATGGGTCTGTGAATTCAAACCTCTGACAATAATAATCACCTCTTTTTGAACACAGATTCATGCAACTTATATTTTTTAAAAAAACTGTTCACTCTAAGCACAGTGTAGTGTCTAACATCCACAAAAGTGCACGTGACTAGTTAGAAACAGTTCGGCAACAACCTCCTTTCCCAATTAAGCGACGTAGTGCCCCAATGAACAAAGGGAATCCTGCCTATTTGCTCAATTAGTTTTTGTTCTTTAAGAGTTGTCTCAAATAAGTGATTGTCCCAGTTAACTAATGAGCTGGAATCCTCTGTACTAAAATGTGTCTTGCTTTCAGTCATGTAAATATTGATCCTGTAAGAAATCGTGGCACTTGAAACAAGGCCCAATCTGAAGCAGAAGGTAGCTTCTGAAGGGTGCGAATGTGTAGCCTTGACCTCAAATGAATGTTCATTTTCCAGGTCCACTTCAGCAATCATATCTAAATTGGAGCAGTTAAGTTTGGCTTTTCTGGTTTTTCACCTGGAACCTACCAGCCTTCTCCTTCCCACCCTCCCCCCACCTCCTTTATAGGGCCTCTGCCCCTTCCCCCTGCAGTCCTGACGACGGGTTCCGGCCCGAAACGTCGACTGTTCTTTTCCATGGATGCTGTCCGACCTACCGAGTTCATCCCGCGTGTTGTGAGTGTTGCTTTGACCCTAGCATTTGCAGATTATTTTGTGATTACGATTCGCTACTCCGCTACAAAGTGTCTTCGAGGTACGCCTACCCTGAAGAAGTTTAAATCTTCTCTTCGACCCGACCCTGACTCAGACCTGCTACCACAGCCACGTCTCCTTCCTGGGAATGTGTCTCCGCCGCCATCTTGTACCGCAGGGATTCCAGCTCCGGTTCCAGGTCTCCCAGTTCGGGCCCAGCGAGGATCCCAGGTACCTCAGTTTCATTGACTGCTACTCCCGCCAGATCCTCTGCGCCACGCTCACTGCTATGTGGAGATACCTTCCGGCCCTGTCCCTCTCTCTGCCACCAGTCCAGGCCTCGCTCTCCACCGTCTGCCATGGACCTCTCCTATACTTCATTCTCCGCCGGATTCACGCCTCCAACTGCCTTTTCTTCTCCTTCCGCACATCGAAGAAGGACCACAAGCTCGCCTGCCTGGAGCCCACAATGATGACCACCTCCAGCCCGGACCCCGGCCCCTTGGACCTCAACTTCTCAGGCCTTTGGCAGGCCGAAGACTCATACGCCTCTGGTTCTGACCCTGACTGGAACCACGACCTCTCGGACATGGGCACCAGCCCCCGGTGAGCCATAGACTCACTTGTTTCCGACTCCGACCTCAGCTCTGGGGCCCTGCAGGCTTCAGGCTCTGCCACCCCCAGCTCCGGATCCAGCTCGGACTGAGGTCCCGACACTCTCCGGACTGGGACTGCTCTTACTGCTGCTGGGTCCTACCACTCGTCTTATTCCCCCACTACCCTCTTTCCTCCCCGCGACTCCCAACCTTCCCTCTACCCCTCATCACCCCTCCATTCCTCTGATCCCTCATCCACCCCTAACCCCGCTCTCTCTGAACTCTCCAAACCCCCCTCCTGAGACCTCCCACTCTTTACCCTCCTCTGACCCCAGCCCCAACCCTTGCCGTGTCTTCACCATCCCCTCTGACCTTCCCCTCTCTGAGGCAGAAGGTTCTGTCCTTAGCAAGGGCCTCACTTTTGTCCCCCTCCGTCCACACCTCAGTGAGTTCCGTGCCCGCCATGACGCTGAACTCTTCTTCCGTTGCCTACGTCTCCGAGCCTACTTCTTTGGCAAGGATTCCCCCCCCATACAGATGACCCCTTCTCCTGTCTCCAACACTCCTCCTCCTCCTGGACACCCCGCCCGAGCCTTCTACCTGCACTTGATCTTTTCATCTCCAACTGTTGCCGAGACATCAATTGTCTCAACTTCACCACTCCTCTCTCCTGTTCCAACCTCACTCCCTCTGAACACACTGCCCTCCACTCTCTCCGCACTAATCCCAACCTCACCATCAAACCCGCGGACAAAGGTAGTGCCGTAGTAGTGTGGCGGACGGACCTCTACCTCACTGAGGCCGAACGGCAGCTCTCTGACACCTCCTCTCACTTACCCCTGGAACAGGACCCCACCAAAAAATATCAAACCATTGTCTCCCGTACCATCACTGCCCTTATCAACTCCGGAGACCTTCCATCCTCAGCCACTAAACTCATAATTCCCACACCGCGCATTGCTCGGTTTTACCTCCTCCCCAAGATCCACAAGCCTGACTGTCCCGGCAGACCCATAGTTTCTCCCTGCTCCTGTCCCACCGAACTTGTATCTGCCTACCTGGACTCCATTTTGTCACCCATAGTTCAGTCTCTCCCCACCTACATCTGGGATACATCCCATGCCCTCAGTGCTTTTCCCTCCCCTTCAGCTATAAGAAGCACTCCACTCCATTTCATCACATTCTCACTTATGTACCCACTTTTAGTAAGTATAGCTATTCTTACCAAATGTAATGAATGTACCTCCTGGTCTCCTTGAGTAAATGGACAACCTCTACTGTCCAAAGGCCCTATTTTCACTCAGTCATGAGTCTGCATGTCAACTCTTGGAGGAATAGAGACCAAAACGCATAACGAGATGGCAAGGAGCTGGCGTACAACAAGGATCCACCCAACAGACACAGAGGATGAAACTCTGGAGAAAAGAGGACATATCTTGGTCTTGGGTCCCACATTACCAGGTTCAGGAACAGTTATTACCATTCAACCGTCAAGTTCCTGGCCCAGCATGGATAGCTCCACTGACCTCAACACTGAACTGATTCCACAACCTATGGGCTACAACCAACCTTCCCTCTAAGCTGCACGAACATGCAGTAACTGAAATGCTCCCACACGCATAGCTTTGTTGCTGCGCAGCTGGAATTTTCAAAAGATGTTAATATACTTTTAAAATTATGCTAGTATAATTTTGAAATCTATGTTAATATAATTGCAAAATCCCTGTAATTAATTATGTGTTAATGAATATAATCCATAATTTTTTTAAAATAATAAATGCACTACAATCTTTACTTTGAAACATTTTAGAGCTTCAACATATTTACATTGTCATTGTTACAAATTGTAACAATGACCACAGAATGGAAGTTGGTAGCTCATTGTTAATAAGCTGCCGGCTTGTTGAACACTGACACCGTCAGATGAGAAAAAGTTTACAAAAATCTTTAAGAAAGATTATACCCTTCAAATAATAAATAAAATCAAAAGTATGTGATTTTTTCAATCTTCATTCTAAATATTCATATCCACAACATATTACAAAATACATTTAAAGTGTCACACAGTTTTCAGGCAGGGTTAAAATTTCCTGCTTAGAGCAATGGTTAGTTGGTACAACTAAAAATATTTGAGGGAACTTTGTCTACAACTCATGTTTACAGTATTATTTACTTATTAATATCATTATTTTTTGTACTTGCACTGTTTTTCTATTACACATTAGTTGTTCACTTTGTTTATGTGTAGTTTTTCATTGATTCTATTGTATTCCTTTTTTCTACTGTGAAAGCCCACAAGAAAATAACTCTCAGGGTAATACAAACGTTTGTAAATGGTGACATATATGTATTTTGATAATAAAGTTATTTTGAACATTTCAACTTTGCACTCCCGGTCATAGGTGAAAAGATGAAGCTACTGACAATATTATTAATATCTATGTCACTGATTCCCTTATTTTATTTCTCAAATGACTGAACTATGAGTTTTATTTTCCTTCAGAGACCGCAGCCTAGTAGGGCAAATACCTAGACTTTGATGAGTTCATGATCACTTAAGAAAGTATAATTTGATGTTCCTAATCTCAGAAGTGAGCCAAGCAGATAGTGATAATCAGGAACGGGAGAGGAGAGTTCAAGTTGAAAGCCAAATAGGTCTAGGGTGGTGCACAAATATTTCTAGGCTCTGTTCAAATGACCACTGATGATGGATACTGGGGACTGTTTTTGAGATTAAGATGGTAGAGAAATATTAGTAACCTAACAACTACAACTGTTATACCATGTGCAATGTCCTCTGAAACAGAGCGGTGAGAAAATCCAATTCAAGTGCTGATGGATTGGTCATTGGGAACTGTGGAGAAATGCCACTTCAAAGAGGTATCAAGACTGTAGCGGCCTTAACTGAACCTGTAGAGTATTCTGCTTCTGTAAGTAGGAAGGCTGATATCTCACTTAGCCTGTCATTGCATCACTCATCGTAGGTTTGAATTGAGTGCTGGGAGTGCAATGACAATTGTGCAGGAGAACGTAACAGTAAAAGGGGGAGACTCCGTTCACAGTATTCCCACTTCTGAACCAGTGCACAGCATGCAATCTCCTCACCCAATGTCAAAGTGCAGGTGGACTGGTAGTTTAAACTGAGTTCATTGCTGTTCAGAAATCCTCTGGGTGAAGACTGAAATGACTTTAGGACAGGAATGATTTTAGGTCTCTACCTGAGCTGTGATCTCGCAGGATGCACAATGATAGAAGTTCCTGTGTATCACAGGCTGCTGTAGAGATGCTACTGGAGGAAGGGGGGAAGGAGGAAGCTGAGAGGGGAACAATTCTTGTTCACGTTAATATCAGTACTGTGGATCAGTGAAGATAAAATAAATTATGTCCTAGTAGTGACTTTTAAAACCATCCTACTGTACGAAAGGGACAAGTGATTTATTAAAATTAATTTGTTTAATTGTACATTAACAAGGAGGAGTAGTTAGTTAGTATAAAAATGAAATAACACTAGCCTCAGGATGGAATTGTGACACAACATGTTCAGCAGAAGCTGTCACACATGTTTGGAATCAGAATTTTTTTTGTGAAAAATTTGTATAAAAAGGTACATGTGCTTTTTTTTCCCAATCCAATTTCTAGAAGAGATATCTGTGCTGAGCATTATATGTAAACCTTTCATTATATTTAGCTGTTTTTATTCATGGAGATATAACATTTTATTGCTTTGTGATGCTGTTCAAGAAGGACATATAATTTATTGGGGAATTAAATTCAGTACCTGTAATGGATATAGGAAAAAACAGGTCAATGAAAATATCAGCTCTGTAGTTCTCTTCCAATGCTTTTGATGTAGACTTGAAGGGTGGTTGTCCCTGCCATCTCTACTATTATTCCTACAGTCAAAGCAACAAGATTTGAAGAAAACATGACAATCACGATTACTGATGTTTCAAAATGTTAAAAAAAGTCACATGTAGAAGTTATATGAATAAACTCTTTAGGCCATTGATCCATTTCCATCCTTATTTTTACAGAAGTATTCCAACTTGGAGTCAAATTTCACCACTGGGCTTAAGTTCTCCAGCCATTCCTCACGCCTTAATTCAGCTGGCAGCAGCAATGCATCGGACCAGCCACTGCTCGTGAATGATGACGTCTTCTTTGAAGAGGAAAACAAGCGAATGGGAATTTGACGTTAGGCAAAGACCAAATTACACAAGCCCTGCTGAGACTAATATACAGAAAAAAATGACTGAATGTATATTTTATTAACGTTCATATATATTCTGATTTCGGACACAAAAATCTACTTGGAAACTACTATACTGTAGTCCTCGAAGCAAAGTTACATGCATCAGAGGGATTGCTCACTGCAAGACTGATTGCAGAGAGATTTACAGTCATGTTCTGCAGCCTGATGTTTTAAAAAAATACAAATTGTTCTATGATTTGAACTATATGCAGTTATGTTTATTTTGCTGCAACAAGTATGTCAGATCAAGATTCTCCTGAACTAGCTAATTTACCCAACAAATAAAAAAAACAGACTGAAATTATAAGAATCGTGAAAGGACCCTCTTGCTCTTTAAGGGAGATCTGCACCAGCGATGGAATAGAACCCTGTCTCTTCCAGCCTTTCTTTCTGCGGAGCTGATTCTGGGTGCAATAGTAGCATCGTTAAGCATTCAAATTAACCACGTCTGGAAAAAAAACGTGCCAAACTTCAGAAGAGACTTTTAATCAATATAATCTTCAGAGGTATTCTTTATTAGCATTTTCTTCTACAGATGCAACCATTCATCTTTTAAATTCATTGGTAATGTGGCAAGCAGATTAAGCAAATTGAAAACTAAGTACATTAGATATTCTCCTGCCACTTTACAGTCTTGCCTAGATAAGTACAAATTAGCATCAATGATATCCCACACCATCAAAAGTGCAAAATAAGCATGTCTGCAGAGCTCTACAAAGAGTATTTGAACAGCAGAAATTGCATTCTAAAGCACCTTTTATAAACTTTTCTGAAACTAATATTGCTATGTTGACTGTCTTCCATTATGTTTTCATTGGTTAGTGAAGTTAGTTTGAATTCTTGTTAGCCAAGCTTTTGTTTGGGATCAGTTTTAAATAGTTAATTGACTTGATTTTTTTCTCTCTCATAAGTTCTGTAGCAATAAAACTGTAGCCAAACTTCAATAAGCTAAACTAAATGGCTATAATAGCTCATCAGAAATTAATCAAAATACTTGCAAGTAATGAAAAACATATTGAAAATTCTAATGTCATTGTATTGTTTGTGTTTGTTTAATACATTACTAAGTTCTAAAAAGTGCATTTTATTTACCCATTGAGGTATGTTGCACTATAGAGTTGTTAACATAAGTCACATGAAAGGTCATTGCACTGATACCTGACATACTTGAGTGTCATACTTCTATTTTTGGAAGCAGATAACAGTTAACCGACAACCTGAAAAAATGAGATGTTATCCAAAATAATAGAAAAGGGTGTAATCACTTTTATTTCATGCTATTTAAATAAGTGGAACTAAATGGATCCTGTAGAATTTTCTATCTATGTCCAAAGTACCAGTAAGAGTTCTTGGATTAGAAATGGTCAGTATTTGGCATCCTTATTCCTTTGTACTAATTTAAGATGCAAGAAAAAAATTAATTGTATACTAGGATTTAACTACTTCCTAGGAAACTGACCTGAAAAATCTAATTTTATGGAAATAGATGCTCTGGTTTCATTAAGGAGTCTGTTTATTGTTTAAAATGCAAACTAAAAATGCTTAGAATGCTGAGTTCCTCAGCGGGTCAGGCAGCATCTACGGAAAGGAATAAATGCCAACTGTCAAGCATCTGCAGAATCTTGTGTTTATAACTAAAAGTGCTTCCTGGTGTCTTTGTGAAATTGCTTAATGCCATTTGCTGCCCAGCCAGCTTGTAGACATCACTGGGCACCAGCATATGTTGGGAAATGGGAACTAGGTTTTACTGAGGAATCATTTTCCTGCTCATCTGGGTGTCCAAACATTTTGTTGCTGACTCCAAATTCTTTATCTTTATTGTTAGCTGATTCAGAAGCTTTATTCTAAGCTTGATTCTAATTCTAAATAAGAACACTTCTGGATAAAACATGTATAATGTTTATCTTTACTGTTCTTTGGACCTTTTTCAAGTATAAGTGGTGGTTACTGACTTAAAAGATATAAGACCACATGACAATGTTTGGAAAGCTATTTTTTTGCTCAGTTTGTAGACTTATTGTAAGTTGCATTTGCTGCAAGTATGCAAGTTGTCAGTGTAAACAAAGAATAGCATACTAGTCCCTGAAAGTTCTCAGAAATATAAACTATGAAGCCACCCTTTTATGGTCCTCAGGCCTCAATTCATCATAGCCAGCTTTATGCCAGTGGTTACCAGGTTAAGTTCTATCATACATTGATCAGTGCGTATTTCATCATTATGTGACTGGAATATAGAAATGTTATATGTACAAGTTTTATTTTATTTTTCTTTACAATGCCACATTACTTGGGTGGTGTGACAATGTTTTAGTTTTCATATAGCCTATGCTTCCAGAACACAGTAATAATCCTTCTGTTTTGGAACTTGTATCCCCAGATCTGTCCCTTTGGAGTGGTGTATTGTGTTAGTGAAACCTCAATATATTGTAAGTCCAGGAATTGTTTGTGAAGCAATGATTATTATTCTTTTTACTTACACTTGAAAATAAACTATTTTGCAGGACCTTGCTGTTGTGAAGTTTTTCATTTCAAATCAAATCAAGTTTAATTATCTTTCAGACCATACATGGATACAATCGAATGAGACTGTGTTCCTCTGGATGTTTTAAAATCTCATCCGATAATTCCCTACATTGTTAAAGGATCCTGATTATTTTTTTCTATATTAGTGTATGTGATAGTGATTACTTTATTGCAGCCCGTTGGAAAATGCTGAGTTCCTGGGTAATCTTTAAAGTTTTGCTGTATAAAGTTTAAATATAAATATCTTATTAAGTTTACAGTCTAATTTTTCTTATTCATCAATTTGCATAAGAAAGATTAGCTCCCACTGTAACAATGAATCTTAAGTAATAGGCAGATGACTGTACTAATTGGTTGTTGTGCTAAATTGCATAGTCCTTTATATGAATTCTATGAGGATATTGGGATTGACATCATGGGAAAGTTTGCCTGAGGTGAATGATTTTACTACACATTTTGAAATCTGGCTTAAACACTAATGCAAAACAGGCAACAGGGAATTATTTGACAATCAAAAATCTAAATACTGCTGACACTAAGAATACTGGAAGCACTCAGTGGGTCGGGCAGCATCTGAGGAAACAGAAACAAATTTTCAGACCAAGGATGCTTCATTATAACTAGGAGAGAGAGAACAAATTAGCTTTAAATTGCAGAGAATGTGAGAAAGGAGTGTATAAGGCAACGGCATAGCTCTGAAAGGGTAAGGTGAGGTCGTGATCAATAGAAAATATTGGAATCATCCACTATATTTGTCAATGAGACTAATTAGAAAGAGAACATTGAGGGCAATTAGAAAGAGAAAACACAAATAGAGAAATGTGAAAAGTTGGAAAGTACGGACTGTAGGACATGTCCACCAGGTCAATCTGTGCCATTCGAGGGAAAATCTGAGTCAATATCACGGACTGATGAGTTACGAAAGAGATGGCAGACTCATGTAGGGAAAGCAAGTTGTAGATTTTGATACTGAATCTAAGAGGGTCCAACATACCCAGATGGAAGACGAAGTGCCGTTACTCATAGCAAGCTGCAGTCCATACAACATACTCCATCATTATCTACTCTATTGCACTCCACTGATTTCCTAGAAAGTGCAGGACAAACTGCTGATTGAACATGCCTAAAGAGCTTTCACAATTTGTGTGTTCTGTAATCTGATGACCGTGTTACTGAACATTCTTGCATGGCTGCTTGGGTTATCTTATAATGCTCTACAATAGTAAGGGATCCTGTGTGGCTGCTTAGGTGATCATACCGTGCTCTAGAACAGTAAAAAGTCCTGATTATTTTGTGCAATTTTTGCAGAGCCAGTGTAATAGACTTCTAATTAGCAGTTTTGGCTGAAAGTAGAGTGCCCAAAATGAATATTGTCTTGAGTGTTATGATATTCAATATCCAGATGTTTTCTGGTCATTGCCCACATAGAAATATCATTTTTTCCTGTTTTATTATTTATTGCTGATTGACATAGGTATTGACCTGCTGAGCATCTATGGTGCCTATTGAAATGGAATGATGTTCACATGTTTATGTTCATAATAAACAAAGGCATGAAGGAAAATTGCAGAGAGAAGATCTAAACCTCCACTTCCAGAATTAGTGCCCCATTACAAGTGTGCTGCCAACAAATTTATTTATTTATTGAGATACAGTGTGGAATAAGCACTTCCAGCCCTTCGAGCCACACTACCCAGCAACCCCCTGATTTAGCCCTCGCCTGATTACAGGGCAATTTATAACGCCCAATTAACCTACTAACTGGTATGTCTTTGGACTGTGGGAGGAAACCAGAACACTCAGAAGAAACCCACGCAGTTATAGGGACAGTGTGCAAATTCCTTACAGACAACGGTGTGAATTGAACCTGGTTCACTGGTACTATAAAGCGTTGTGCAAACCACTATGTTACTGTGCCGAGCCCATGCCAGCCAGCACTTTCTCTGTAAACAACAGGAATTCTGCAGATGCTGGAAATTCAAGCAACACACATCAAAGTTGCTGGTGAACGCAGCAGGCCAGGCAGCATCTCTAGGAAGAGGTGCAGTCGACGTTTCAGGCCGAGACCCTTCGTCAGGACTAACTGAAGGAAGAGTGAGTAAGGGATTTGAAAGTTGGAGGGGGAGGGGGAGATCCAAAATGATAGGAGAAGACAGGAGGGGGAGGGATGGAGCCAAGAGCTGGACAGGTGATAGGCAAAAGGGATACGAGAGGATCATGGGACAGGAGGTCCGGGAAGAAAGACAAGGGGGGGCGGGAACCCAGAGGATGGGCAAGAGGTATATTCAGAGGGACAGAGGGAGAAAAAGGAGAGTGAGAGAAAGAATGTGTGCATAAAAATAAGTAACAGATAGGGTACGAGGGGGAGGTGGGGCCTTAGCGGAAGTTAGAGAAGTCGATGTTCATACCATCAGGTTGGAGGCTACCCAGACGGAATATAAGGTGTTGTTCCTCCAACCTGAGTGTGGCTTCATCTTTACAGTAGAGGAGGCCGTGGATAGACATGTCAGAATGGGAATGGGATGTGGAATTAAAATGTGTGGCCACTGGGAGATCCTGCTTTCTCTGGCGGACAGAGCGTAGATGTTCAGCAAAGCGGTCTCCCAGTCTGCGTCGGGTCTCACCAATATATAAAAGGCCACATCGGGAGCACCGGACGCAGTATATCACCCCAGTCGACTCACAGGTGAAGTGTTGCCTCACCTGGAAGGACTGTTTGGGGCCCTGAATGGTGGTAAGGGAGGAAGTGTAAGGGCATGTGTAGCACTTGTTCCGCTTACATGGATAAGTGCCAGGAGGGAGATCAGTGGGGAGGGATGGGGGGGGAACGAATGGACAAGGGAGTTGCGTAGGGAGCAATCCCTGCGGAATGCAGAGGGGGGGGAGGGAAAGATGTGCTTAGTGGTGGGATCCCGTTGGAGGTGGCGGAAGTTACGGAGAATAATATGTTGGACCCGGAGGCTGGTGGGGTGGTAGGTGAGGACCAGGGGAACCCTATTCCTAGTGGAGTGGCGGGAGGATGGAGTGAGAGCAGATGTACGTGAAATGGGGGAGATGCATTTAAGAGCAGAGTTGATAGTGGAAGAAGGAAAGCCCCTTTATTTAAAAAAGGAAGACATCTCCCTCGTCCTAGAATGAAAAGCCTCATCCTGAGAGCAGATGCGGCAGAGACGGAGGAATTGGGAGAAGGGGATGGCGTTTTTGCAAGAGACAGGGTGAGAAGAGGAATAGTCCAGATAGTTGTGAGAGTCAGTAGGCTTATAGTAGACATCAGTGGATAAGCTGTCTCCAGAGACAGAGACAGAAAGATCTAGAAAGGGGAGGGAGGTGTCGGAAATGGACCAGGTAAACTTGAGGGCAGGGTGAAAGTTGGAGGCAAAGTTAATAAAGTCAACGAGTTCAGTATGCATGCAGGAAGCAGCGCCAATGCAGTCGTCAATGTAGCGAAGGAAAAGTGGGGGACAGATACCAGAATAGGCACGTAAGGAAAAGTGGGGACAGATACCAGAGAAGGAAAAGTGGGACTCTGTTCTCGAGCCCAAATAGCAGCTTTAGACTAGAGGATTTAGAGGCCGGAGTAACCCCTATGAGAACTTCCTCTATTGCTGCCTTTCGTTGGACAATCTTGACCCAGATGGTGCTTGGTTAAATGGAGTTTCTGGTTGCTTGGTTACTGCCAGTCATAAGCCATGGCTAATCAACACACATTGTGCCTTGTTAATGCTAGTCCCTGTTAACAGAAATAAAAGTATGCCTGATTCTAGGAAATGGAAATATTTGCTTCTAGTGGATAGCTTGACCTTTGTTTATACCGTATGTTGTTATATTGCATTTTTAAAATTTATACTTCTGCTGCACATTTCCACACAATTTAACATGGTGCAATGCTTTCACAGAAATGTTTAAATAAAGAATTGTGTTGCTGTGACATAAGTATGTTGTGTTCATTTAGCAAGCAGCTTTTGTTGGACTGGTACGCCACAGCTCTATTGCTATCACGGCATCCAGTGTTATTCCATTCAGGTGTAGAAGCTGAAATCTGCATAGCTGGCCCTCTGAATCCTTGGCAAGGTCCCCATAATCCGCAGCCACTGCGGAATAAACAGATGTCCTGTGTATTGACCAGTGGCTTATTTGCAGCTGCCAATCTCTGTGATAATCACATGAGTTTGGGCCGCTTCGCCCCCGTAATTAACTGTGTCCATTCAGAACTGTTTAAAAGAAAATTCCTGTTCCATCATTGCTTACCACAGAGACGACGTGTATTCTAGTCCATGATTTTGCTGAGACTGCTATTGAACATGATGCTGGCAGGCATACAAAAGTAATCATTTTCCCATTTGTCCTATTTATCCCAGGGCATTGGTGATTAGCCACTGCTTGCTGAGTTCATTCGATAACTCTATAGAAGACCTAGAACTTGCCATGAGCAAACTACTCGTTGGAAGGCACTTTCTGCATCTTTTGAAGAGCTGAGCTTTCTTTTATTCTGAATTGTGTAAGTCCTTCAGAGAAGGATATAAAATGTCATGGGAAATATGAATAATTTCTTGTCAGCGGAACTTCATTTTCCAGTGCTGACTATACATTTGGATTTAATATACACCTCAGTGTGAGCATTTGTGATGTTCAGCAAACCTGAAGAAATCAGAGTCAAATTCACCTCAGGTTGTTTGGTATCATAGCAGGAGACTTCAATCATTCATTCTTTGGTAAAAACAGATGGTAGTGAGTTTTTTTCCCATTGATGTCAATCTGTTAGATCATTCCAGATTAAAGCATCAAGCATAGTTGGGCCCATGGTTCAATGGTTAATTTATTATCAAAGTATACAACTTGAAATTCTTCTTCTCCAGGTAGCTATTAACTAAGAAAGAAAAGAAAGGCAGCAGGAATATCAACCCCCAAAAGATAATCCCTCCTTGCACAAAAAAAAAACAAATAAAAATGGAACAGGCTCATCAACAATGGAACAGTGGTTGGTAAGTTGATGGAGAAGATCCTGAGAGGCAAGACTTATGAACATTTGGAGAGGCATAATATGATTAGGAATAGCCAGCATAGCTTTGTCAAAGGCAGGTCGTGCCTTATGAATCTGATTGAATTTTTTGAGGATGTGACTAAATACGTTGCTGAAGGTAGAGCAGTAGATGTATTGTATATGGATTTCAGCAAGGCATTTCATAAAGTACCCCATGCAAGGGTTTTTGAGAAAGTAAGGAGGCATGGGATCCAAGGGAGCATTGCTTGTGGATCCAGAACTGGCTTGCTCACAGAAGGCAATGAGTGGTTGTAGATGGGTCATATTCTGCATGGAGGTCAGTGACCAGTGGTGTGCCTCAGGGATCTGTTCTGGGACCCTTACTCTTTGTGATTTTTATAAACGATCTGGATGAGGAAGTGGAGGGATGGGTTAGTAAATTTGCTGATGACACAAAGGTGGGAGGTGTTGTGGATAGTGTAGAGGGTTGTCAGACGTTACAGCGGGACATTGATAGGATGCAAAACCGAGCTGAGAAGTGGCAGATGGAGTTCAACCCAGATAAGTGTGAGGTGGTTCATTTTGGTAGGTCAGAATATAGTATTAATGGTAAGACTCTTGGCAGTGTGGGGGATCAGAGGGATCTTGGGATCCAAGTCCATAGGACACTCAAAGTTGCTGCACAGGTTGACTCTATGGTTAAGAAAGCACACGGTGCATTGGCCTTCATCGATTTAGGAGCCGAGAGGTAATGTTGCAGCTATATAGGACCCTGGTCAGACCCCACTTGTAGTACTGTACTCAGTTCTGGTCGCCTCACTATAGGAAGGATGTGGAAATCATAGAAAGGGTGCAGAGGAGATTTACAAGGATGATGCCTGGATTGGGGAGCATTCTTTATGGGAATAGTTTGAGTGAGCTCAGCTTCTTTTCCTTGGAAGATGGAGGATGAGAAGTGACCTGATAGAGATGTATAAGATATTGAGAGGCATTAATTGTGTGGATAGTCAGAGGCTTTTTCCCGGTGCTGAAATGGCTAGCACGAGAGGACACAGTTTTAAGGTGCTTGGAAGTAGGTACAGAGGAGATGTCAGGGGTAAGTTTTTTCCACAGAGGGTGGTGAGTGTGTGGAATGGACTGCCGGCGATGGTGGTGAAGGTGGATACGATAGGGTCTTTTAAGAGACTCCTGGACAGGTATATGGAGTTCAGCAAATAGCTCAGCAGCTATGGGTAACCCTAGGTAATTTCTAAGGTAAGGACATGTTCAGCACAATTTTGTGGGCCGAAGGGCTTGTGTTGTGCTGTAGGTTTTCTATATTTCTAACCCCTAAATCCCTTGACTCACAAAAAAACGAAGAAAGATGGAGCACACACATCGACCTCCATCTCCTCACACAAAGAACAAGATTTTGCAAAAAATACAGAACATTCAAAAAACTATAAGACTAAAAAAAATCTGTAGTGTGATGTTAATGTGATATTTAAAGTTAATGTAGTGTAACATGGAATGCAATATTTAAGAAGACCCACCAACATAAAAGGCATTAAGAAATAGCAATAAATGTTAGATTTAGTCATGCTGATCCAGTAGGAATGAAGGACTTCCATGCAATCAAATTCTCCACTGGTTAGTCACCATTCCCATCATGCCTGGTTAACTAAGAAAAAGCATGAAATTGTCTGACTGCACCATTCCTTGAGAATCCCTCTTTCCCACCCAGAACACTGGGTAACAATCTGGCTGCTATGTCATAAGACTTATTGCTAAGCAGTCCCACCAGGAAGTGAGGGCAGATAGCTGCATGGGCATCCAACAAATATTCTCATCGATTAACTTAGTCAGGAATATACGTTTAGGGCATTAAATCCATGGAATTGGAGATGGACTTGGAACACAGTCTCTATTGAAAACTGCTCTAAATGAATTTCTATCCTATGGAGTTCATCATTAAGAAGGTAACTCACATTTTCCAGAACTTTCAATAACACCCTTAACTTCATTGTCAAGAGCAAGTATTTCATCTTTCATTTGAGTTTTACTACCCTGCTCCATCAAAGTGACTAGGTTTAACAAATCAATCTTCTTCCCACTTCGCAAAACTACTCTGCATTACCCATAGTTTAATATCAAATGTGCACCGAATTCATTTCTCACTTGGTTAAAAACTCCAAGTTAAATAGCTAACTTAAAGAAGAAAAAACAAGCCTCAATTCATATCTGTGCCAGCACAACCTGAACTGCACCCAACTCTTTTAATTCAACCTTGCTTTGTATTATTCAGCAATGCAGGTTGGAACTTGCCCTTTTGTGCTTTTGTTACAACCAAAAGGAAACATTGAAAAACCTCAAAGTTTGAAGAATTGATTTAGTGGCGTAAAGTAACGCATTTCACTTGTTGATGGTTAAGAAAGAGACCAAGACACTTTAGAAGACTTGATACTAAATAATATCAATCAATATAGAAAATTAAGCAACGTAGCTATTGATGAAATAAATAGTGAAGATTGTGGAAAAAGCTTCGAAAGGTCATGATCAAACCTTACAGTGATCTAACTAGAAAACAACTTGTGTATGCTGTTGAATTCTGACTACAGACGGCACTTTAAATTATGTGTCAATGAAACCATGGCCCTAAATCCAAATCCAAATCTAAATGAGCAGCATGGTAGTGTAGTGGTTAGCATAATTGGTTTACAGCGCCAGTGACCAATTGCAGCCGTTGTCTAAAAGGAGTTTACGCGGTATGTTCTCCCTGTGACTCTCACATTCCAGGCATACCATTTAGATTAGGATTAATAAATTGTGGGGATCTTATGTTGGAATCGGAAGTGTGGCAATGCTCAACCATCCTCATGGATTGGATTTGACCCAAAGGATGCACTTTGCTGTATGTTTCAATCTTTCAATGTACATGTGACAAATAAAGCTAATTGTTAAAATTTTCAAATCAAACTTTGTCTTTGTGGGTCCCAAAGAATATTCTGAGCACTGCTGCCCCAGGACCCAGTGCCTTCCTTGAGCAGTGTCCCTCTGGATTATAGCCAGCCAGCTTAGTACCTGTTCCAGCTTGGTTTCTTCCTCCTGCTGACCAGCCAGAAGCATATAGCACGTAGCTCATTCAGGGATGAGTTACTCACAGCGAGCTCAGTCAGTTGGCTCAATGAGTTGATAAACAGAGTCCTCTTGTTTAAGACAGGTGTGCATTCTCTATTACAATGACTCTTCCCGTCGGTTGTACCCATTATTATTGCAAATGCATCACCATGCTTTATTATTTCAAAACTAAGTTGGAGTTTCATTCATGCCAGAAGGCACCACTTCGTGTATTTAAAAGAAGCTTCCTGTGTTGTGAGGCATGGCACACGCAGCTTACAATCAGGAGAATAATTATTAATCAAGGTTGCAACTTGCAAGCCACACATGCTCCATGAGGTGTTACTTTGTCTTTTCCAGTAGAATATTGACACAAGTTTTTTTTTGTTAATGGCAGATGCTCCTGATGTATGCAACACTTGATGGAGAAATATGCCCCCTTTCCTTGGGATTACGTGTCTTGGTTCTAACTGTGACATAAAAACTGTAGCCCACAATTAGGAAACCAAAATATTTCAACAAATCTGACTACCAATCTGACCACTCCACACCAAAAACTACTTAATAAAATGAAAGCTAAATGATGTTATACAACTTTTAGGAATAACAGTAAGGATGTTATTCTTAAACATTAAACTTAAACTTAACAAAACCAAATGGCCAAGGGATCTGAGCCATGATATTCAAGGTCATGGAGTAGCCAAAATGTTATGGTCCCGACCGTTAATTCCCCATATTTTCTTAATTCCCTTTGATTACGGCACACCTGATTCTCATCAAAACCTGCAGCATAAATATCCTGGCTTTGCATTCACTCATCGCCAGATCGTTGTTTTAGCCAACGTGGTAATTCACGTTCCCGGCTGCTTAGGATTGTGTATTCTAAGTTTTACTTCAGTACCGAGGTTTACCTATGTAACTCTGTCTCTCCTTATTAAGATAAGTAATACCTTTCCATTTGCCGTTCAGCTTAGCAACGCTCCGTGTCAAGGTAAGTATTGTCTGTTGCTTGCCTTTCCTGTTTGCCGGTTAGCTCCAACAACGCTCCGTGTCAAGATAAGAATTGCCTGCCGCCTGTCTCCTGTTTGCTGTTCAGCTCCAGCAACACCCTGTTTCAAGTTAAGTTTTGCCTACCTCCTGCTTTTCCGTTCACCCTCCTGTTTGCCGTTCAGCTCCAGCCACGCTCACGTCCTCGTCTGCATCCTAACCCTATCTCTGTGCCAGTGTCCTGCATTTGTGTTCGCCCGTTCTTTGCAACACAAAAGCCCAGATTTCAATCTCCCACAGCCAACAAATTGGAAAATTGGTTTATTATTACTGAGGTACAATGAAAAAATTTGTTTTGCATGCCATCCATAATGATCATTGCTTTACCTCATTGTATTAAGCTAGTATAAGAGAAAACAATTAAAGAATGCAGAATGAAGTCTTATAGGTGCAGGGAAAGTGCAGTGAATACACAGAATAAGATGCAAGGCCATGGTGAGGTCAATAGTCCACTGATCATACTAGTGGACTATCCAATAAGAGTGGGATAGAAGATGCCTTTAAGCTCAGTGTTGCATGCTTTCAGACTTTTGTACCCTCTGCCTGATAGGAGGTGGAGAAGAGTGAATGTCTAGAATGGGAGGGTCTTCGATTATGTTGACTGTGAGGAGAGGCTGCTTTCCATGCTGTGCTGAGCTGTTTCCATATCTGTCTGCAGTGTCTTACGGTAAGAGACAGAGCTATTGGCATGTCAAATCAAGATGCATCTGTGGTGCATTGATAAAAATTGGCAAGGGTCAAAGGGGACATGCCAATTTCCTTAGCCTCCTGAAGATGTGGAGGTGTTGACCGAATAATTTAACCACTGGGCTCCACAATTTTCTGGGTTAAAAGAAGAGAAACAGAATAAAGGCTATAATGGGCTTCTTCATTCAGCCACAGAGCTTAGTCTCAACAATGTGCACACACCAAAATCACTAGATAACCCAAATATAGATCAGGGTCTTTCTTTGCTAGTAATATGGTTGTGACTGTACTGACTGCATTTGGTAATTATTTACAAGAAATAGATAATTTGAATATGGAATATAGATTGGTAACAAAGGGAGGGTGTCATGGCGGTGTAGTGTAAGCACAACACTTTACAGTATAGGTGACCCGCGTTCAATTCCTGCTGCAGCCTGTAACGAGTTTGTACATTCTCCCCGTGACTGCATGGGTTTCCTCCGGGTGCTCTGGTTTCCTCCCACAGTCCAAAGGCATACCATTGGGAGGTAATTGGTCATTGTAAGTTGCCCAACGATTAGGGTGGGATTACATCGGAGTATTGCTGGGCAGCGTGGCTTGAAGAGCTGGAAGACACTATTCCACACTGTATTTCAGTAAATAAATAAAAACAAATAAATAAAAATTCAATCCTCACTGTTTAGCATGAAAGCAATTCTGTGTGCAGTTAATGAGCTTTCTTCTTTTCAACTCTGGGAAAGTTGGCAGATTTAAAAACATTTGTTCTCAGTTTAGTTTCCTCTGCCAATCTTCATCTGTTTCACCAATGGCCTCCATTCTATTATAAGGATCAGAAGTGGGGATGTAACCCGATGGAAGGACAATGCTCAATT
Source organism: Mobula birostris (assembly GCF_030028105.1). NCBI lineage: Eukaryota > Metazoa > Chordata > Chondrichthyes > Myliobatiformes > Myliobatidae > Mobula > Mobula birostris. The sequence continues at coordinate 59,832,581 of NC_092372.1, read as the reverse complement.
CCATTCACAGCTCCTCAGCCAGTGAAGGACACTATGCCTGCATGCAGCAAGATCTAGACAACCGTCCAGGCATGTGGTGGCACACCTTGAGTAACATTTCATGCCAGACAATCCCTGTTTGCAACAAAAGAGAATCTAACTACCTACCCTTAACATTCAAAGGCATTACCATTGCTGAGTTCCCTACCTGCAATAAGATGAAGGTCATTGTTGACAAATAACATAACTGGACCTGCCGCAAGAATCCTGTAGCTACAAGAGAAGAACATAAGCTGGGAGTGACCCAGCTTCTGATACCTCTGATTCTCTTCACCATCTACAAGGCTGAAATCAGGAATCCTCTCCCTTTGCCCGAATGAGTGCAGCTCCACTGTCCTTAGGAAGATTGGCACCATTCAAGACACTGTAGCCTGCTGGATGTGCATCCCATCAATCGAGCTTCATATTCATTCTCTGCACCACTATTGCATAAAGGGCTGTAGTGGGTCGTACCTACAAAATGCACTCCAGTTACTGATCATCCTCGGCTTATGGAGATCTGTCCTTAGAGAATTCTCCAATCACTACCCAAACTTTGAGATAAGGAACCTAATTCATTCTCATGCAATTTACGTGAAACAAGTAAATAAATAAACACAACATTTACTTTTCAAAACTTGACTATATTACTTATGAACTGATGATGGAAAATCACAGTACAGGCTGTATCAACAACCCCACCCCCTGTAATGCAGGACTTGCCTGAATTTGCCTAGTGTACTGTGGCACAACTTCCCAACCCTGCAACCTCCCTAAACAAACCAAAACATGGGTATCAGATACATGGAAACATTGACACTTACAGGTTCATCTCCAGGTCATGCACAGTCATGATATGAAAATTTACTATCAGTCCTTAATCATCACTTGGAAATCTCAACCATACTGCTGGAATCTTCACCAGAATGACTGCAGGAATTCAGGAAATGCAGTCCATATTGTAATTGTCCCGAGTACAAAGTAACGTCACCTGGGCATATTTTGTGAAGACCAGTTAAACAAAATGTTGTGTTTATTTATTTACTGTTTTCATATACATTTCACTAGGGCTGTTAGGATGGACAACAAATGTTGTCCATGTCAGAAATGCTCAGATCCCAAACAATGAATAGGCAACAGGTTGACTATTTTTGATGCTGCAGTTAGTTAATGAGTGATCAGCTGTTCCATGTAAATGAGCCTGGGACATTTATATAGCACCAGCTAAGCCCATAACAGGATCCACCATTTTTTAAGGATTCAAAAATTCAAGATTCAAAGTACATTTTTTTAATCAAAGAATGTATAAATTATACACCTGAGATTTGTTTGCTTACAGGCAGCCACAAAGCAAGAAACCTGAAAATCCCAGTGAAAAAAATGAAGACCATAACCACGGCACAGAGAAGGAGGAAGCACACACACATATACATATCATGCGGGGAGAGAGGAATAAACACTGTGGGGAGTGAGCAAAATCTGCCTGAACTTCACCTCTGTTTCCACCACTCAGAATTTCCAGTCTATCTGGACCTGCGCTTAAATTGTCCAAGCGCTGGGTGGCACCTTGCTCTGCACCCTGGACCTCAGTGCAGTGACACACAGTTCAGGGCTGCACAGACCGAAGCCATTCACGATCTCACCAAATCAGCTTGGCGCTTGGAGCAATCCAAGCTCACACCGGGTTAGGTGGATGGGCATCAACTCTTCTCTAAATCGCTCACTCCACCCGTGACAGCGATACCAACTCCGCCTGCGTCCCTGTCTTGAACAGGTTGCACTTCGGCTTTGCAATACAGCAGCACAGTCCATCCTGTGAGTCAGCTTCACCCTCGTTTGCTTCTTCATTGTTTGTGGTGATAGTTAACCACAATTTACTTCAGAAAAGTGTCATTAGTAATGTCTTAGTCATATTTTTAGGAGTAGAAGAAAATCTGAGGTAAACTGTAGGCTTCTCAGCATCCAGAAAGTGACAGGCCAGGATAGGGTAGGCATGGGAGAAGATGTTTCCAATAGTGGAAGAGTCTAGGACCGGAGGGCACATCCTCAAAATACAGTGATGTCACTTTTGAACAGAGATGAAGAAGAATTTATTTAACCAGATGGCGGTGTATTTGTGGAATTCATTGCTGCAGATGGCAGTGGTGCTCAGGTCATTGGGTATAATTAAAGCCGGTGTTAATAGGTTCTTGATTTGTAAGGGCATCGAAGGTTACAGGGAGTAGGCAGGAGAATGGGATTGAGAGGGAAAACATATCAGCCATAATCAAAAGGTGGAGTAGACTTGATGGGCTGAATGGCCACATTCTGCTTCTATATCTTATGGTCTTGTCTTGATCAGCTCTGAACATCCCAGAGAAACAGGACTCAATAAAATCAAGGTATAACCTGACTTTACAGTTTTTGGCATACTCTACTAAGGCTTGCTAATTCTTCTTCACTTTTAAGCACATTCACAATGAAGCACGTTTTTATTTTAACTGGTCGTGCGAAAACAGATGCAAATTACATGGGATTGAAGCACACAGCCACATATCTCCGGAATATTAGATAAAAGGCAGAATGATACCTGAAATCTGGTTGTCATTGCATTCCGAAACATGTTTTGATCTAACAGGAGTTGCCTTTGGGAATCCCCATACTTCATGTTCTCTCTAAACTCATATGGGGAAGGATAGAAATGTCAAATGAAAAAGGAAGAATATTGTAGTGTTCTCCCTGGAAGCAGTAGGAACTGATGGAGGTAAAAGTATTGAGCTAGAGGCAGAAGGCCTGAACAATGTCCACCATCACTGAATCTGGACAAGTTGGATGACAAGGTGTCAAATTGTTTGCTGTCAGAGTGAGTAGAATTTATTTTATTTTATTGAGACACAGTGCAGAATAGGCCCTTCCAGCCCTTCAAGCCATGCTGCCCAACTACCCTGATTTTTCCTTAGCCTAATCACTGCACAATTTACAATGACCAATTAACCTACCAACCGGTACGTCTTTGGACTGTGGAGAAAAGCAGAGCACCCGAACGAAACCCACAAAATCATGGGGAGAATGTACAAACTGCTTACAGGCTGCAGTGGGAATTGAACCCTGGTTGCCGGTACTGTAAAGCGATGTACTGACCACTACACTACCGTGCCACTCATATTGGCAGGATTGGCAGGGCACAGATAGGCTGAGTAAAATGACCATATCTGTGAATAGGTTCCTGGATGTAGAAATGCAAACGAGATCAAGCAAATAAACAGCAACATGTGAGATTATACAATGGAAAATCTGAACTAAACTAAACTTGAAAAGCAATATGCAGGGCTATAGAAAAATTAGAAATATAAGAAGTTGTGCACAAGAAGGCCATATAATAGCTTGATTGCTCTAACATTTAAGATCAAGGTCAATCTGATTTTGCTTCAGCTCTGCTTTCCCGACTTTACTCTGCAATCACTAACTCTCCTATAGATCAAAAACCCATCTGTTTTGGCCTTGAGTATATGAATATAAAATTCATACTCCCTGGCTGTCTGGAATAAAATACAGCTCCCAGAGGGGAAAAAGCCCTCCTCTTCTTTGTTTTAAATAGATAATCCCTCAACTGAAACTATGCTCCCTGCTTTGTAGTGTGCTGTAACAATTCTAAAGTCTATGAGAAGACGGGTCACTTAGGAGGAGAGGTGAAAGTAAGCTGACGTGAGCTAGCACAGAGTGTCAGTAAGAACAAAGAACATAGAACAGTACAGGAGAGGAATGGGCTGTTTGGTCCACAACATTGTGCTGAACTAATTAAACTAGTAATTAAATACGTAACCAAACTAATCCCTCCTGCATACTGAAGTCCATAACCTTCCACTATCTAAGAGCCACTTTAACACTTATCCTATATTTGCCTTCACAACCACCCCTGGCAACGTATTCCAGGCACCCACCACCCTGTATGTAAAAATTTGCTCGGCACGTTCCCTTGATCTTTTTCCGTCTTGCTTCAAATGCATGCCTTCTATCTAATATTATATATTTCAACCCTGGGAAAAAGATACTCCCTGTCTACTCTGTCTGTGCCTCACATAATCTTTTAAACCTCGATCAGGCCTCCCCTCAGCCTCCACCACTTCAGAGAAAACATCCCAAGTTTTGTCCTGCCTCTTATTATAGCACATGCCCTCTGAACCAGGTGTGCAACCTCTTACTCCAGATAGGGCCTAACTAGAGTTTTATAAAGTTGCAACATAAAGTTGCACCCTTGAACTCAGTGCTTTGACTAATGGTGGCAAGTATGCCCTATGCCTTTACTACCCTATCATCTGAGCAGCCACATTCACGGTGCTTGTACTTGGACCCAAGATCTGTTCACAGTTTTAAGGGTCTTGCCATTAACAGTGTACAGTCCCTTTATATTTGATCTCTCAAAGTGCAACACCTCATATTTGGCCTGATTAAGCTTCATCTGACATGACAAAGGATCTAGTGCTTTCCCAGCCTGTATGACGGCTGTTCATCCATCTGACATTTCTCTGCCAATATCTGCAATTGATTGTATCCTTTGGCAATCTGCTATACCATCCACAACACCATAACCTTTGTATCAGCTAGGAACTTCTAATTCATCCATCTGCATTTTTATCACAAACAGCAGAAGTCCCAATATGGATCCCTGTGGAACACCACTAGTCACAGACCTCCAGCCAGCACAGGCCCGGTTGACCACTGCTCTGTCTTCTATGGGAAGCCATTATTGAATGCAACCATCCAAGTCACCATGAATGCCATACATCTTAATCTTCTGGATGAACTTCCCTTAAGGGACCTTGTCAAGCTCAAGTGGCTAAGTCATACTTCCAAGATGATTGTCCTGGCATAAAGCTTAGATGTTTCTGCGATAAGATATTTTAAGTCAGCTTCTTGCCAAGTGATACGTTTTATGTTTTAAAGTGCGCCAGAGACCGCATACAAACATGTGATCAACTCAAAAGTAAAGGCATAACATTTTCTCCTATAATAGGGATTGCAGGTGACAATCATGGCTCCATTGAAGAGGAAATGGTTTACAAGAAATTTGTAAAAATTCAAACAAGATAGTGAGATAAGCTTCATCAAAGACTGAGCAAAGCTTTTGAAGAAAGACCACCTTTGATACATAAAATCAAATGGTTTTGCAACATAAAGCTCAGTTGATAAAAAGTGATTGTATCTTTTTTATTACATAAACAAAAATGTCTACTATTATAAATGGACCTGAACTGCAATGATCAACTGGATATTGTGAAACACGAAGCTTCGTTTTCAGTTATGATTTATTAGTTTACTGCTTTTCACTGTGACAGTTTCTAGTTTGTGGTTTTACAAACATTACACCCCCAGTTCTGGCCATGAAGAAAAGCAAGAGGGGCTGACCATAACATGGAACAGAGACTGTTTACTACTTCCTACTGTGGTTAAGGCTTTGGAAAAGAGGGAACTAAAATTGACTGGTTGGTTACGTTTAGAAACAGAACTCTACGCAGTTGCATTATAACTATAGGCACTAATTTTATCCTGCAAGTGGAATTGAAGGGAATATAGTTCAAAATGAAAATATAAACAATCAGTTAAAGGATTTCAAAATAAATGAGGTCACATCCCTGTTATATTTAATTTGTACACCAATTCTGATGTCAATTTATTAAATGTTAAATCACTTTATAATTATTAATACTGATGGAAGGGATGCAATCTCTATAAATTTTAATATATCTGCAGTATTTGCAATTGATTGCCAGTCTGCAGTACAATTTGGAAATATATCAAACTGTGGCCACTGTAAAATTTATATATAATAAATAAGTTAGTGTCAGATTTTTGTTTAGCATAGAGGTATTCCAGTACGACAAAAGATTTCTTCATCGTAATCAGCACTACTATTTTATTTGGCTTTGGATTGTTCATAATGTAGAAAGCAAACAGGAGTTTTTTGAATGTATACCCACTCCAAAAGAAACTCAGTTGCTCACCAATAGTCAAAGAGCTGAATACAAAAACCTGGAAGCATGTACCATCAGGCTCAATGAAAGCTTAACAGCTTCTATCCCTCTGTTATAAGACAAATGAACAGTACCCTCGTATAATAAACTGTATGCTTAACCTCACAATTACTTGATTACAGACTTGTATCTTACTGTCTGCCTTCATTTCACTTCATGGATGGCATGTAAAGCAAAGTATTTCATTGTACCTCGGTACATGTGACAGTAAATCAATTTACCAATTTGATATTTATTGGAGAGAAGCCAATCTTGTTTTAAATAACTGATTTAAAAAAAATAAAAACAAAAACAACAGGAATTCTGCAGATGCTGGAAATTCAAGCAACACACATCAAAGTTACTGATGAACGCAGCAGGCCAGGCAGCATCTCTAGGAAGAGATACAGTCGACGTTTCGGGCCGAGACCCTTTGTCAGGACTAACTGAAGGAAGAGGAAGGAAGAGTTAGTAAGAGATTTGAAAGTGGGAGGGAGAGGGGGAGGGATGGAGCCAAGAGCTGGACAGGTGATTGGCAAAAGGGATATGAGAGGATCATGGGACAGGAGGCCCAGGAGAAAGACAAGGCGGGGGGAAAAACCCAGAGGATGGGCAAGGGGTATAGTCAGAGGGACAGAGGGAGAAAAAGGAGAATGAGAGAATGAATGTGTGTATAAAAATAAATAACAGATGGGGTACGAGGGGGAGGTGGGGCATTAGCGGAAGTTAGAGAAGTCAATGTTCATGCCATCAGGTTGGAGGCTACCCAGACGGAATATAAGGTGTTGTTCCTCCAACCTGAGTGTGGCTTCATCTTTACAGTAGAGGAGGCCGTGGATAGACATGTCAGAATGGGAATGGGATGTGGAATTAAAAATAAAATAAAAATTTAAAAAAATAACACAGGTTTTAATAATAATCGGAAAAGTTCCTAAAGAACGGGTATAGGGAGTTAGGAAGGAAGCTGAAAAGCAGGAGCTCAAAGCTCAAAACCTTTGGATTGCTGCCCAAGCCAGGTGCCAGTGATGATAAAAATAGGATGATATGGCTGAAGATTTGGTGCAGGGGACAGGGTTTCAGATTCTTGGATTATTAGGATCTCTTCTGGGGAAGGTGTATAAAAGGGATGGGTTACACTTGAATTGAGAGGCACCAATGTCAATGTCCATAGGTTTGCTGGAGCAGAGCTTTTGGTGAGAATTTAAACTAGGTTGGAGACCAGTGTGACAACCTGGACAATACATACACCTACATCAGGATTATGCTTATCGACTACAGCTCAGCGTTTTAACACAATCATTCCTCCAGCTCTGATCGAAAAGCTCCAGAACCTGGGTCTCTGTACCTCCTTCTGCAACTGGATCTTCGACTCCCCCACGGGAAGACCACAATCTGTGCGGATTGGAAATAACATCTCCGCCTCGCTGACGATCAACACTGGCACACCTCAAAGATGTGTGCTTAGCCTGCTGGTCGGCTCTCTCTATACTTATAATTGTGTGGCTAGGCACAGCACAAATGTCATCTTAAGTTTGTTGAGGATTGAACTATTGTTGGCAGAAGTTCAGATGGTGACGAGAGGGCGTACAGGAGCAGTATTTATCAGCTGGTTGAGTGGTGTCACAGCAACAAATTTGCACTCAGTGTCAGTAACACCAAAGTACTGATTGTGGACCTCAGAAAGCATAAGACAAGGAACACACACCAGACCTCATAAGGGGATCAGAAGTGGAAAGAGTGAGCAGTTTCAAGTTCCTGATAATCTATTCTAGACCCAACATATTGATGCAGTTACAAAGAAGGCCTGTATTTCATTAGGAGTTTGAGGAGATTTGGTATGTCACCAAAGACTCTTGCAAATTTCTAAAGATGTTTTGTGGAGAGCATTTCAACTGGCTGTATCACTGTGTGGTATGGGTGGGAGGAGGGCTACCGCACAGGATTGAAATAAGCTGCAGAGATTTATAAACATAATCATCTTCATCATGGGCACAATCCTCTGTAATATCCAGGACAACTTTCAGGAGCGATGCCTCAAAAAGGTGGCAACCATTATCAAGGACCCACATCACCCAGGTCATGCCTTGTTCTCATCGCTACCATCAGGAAGGAGGTACAGAAGCCTGAAGGCACACACTCAATTATTCATGAGCGCTTCTTCCCCTCCAACATCCAATTTCTGAATGGACATTGAACCTATGAACACTACCTCTCTCTCACTATGTACTACATTGTGCTTCTGCCACAAAGACAACACAATTCATGACATAGGCCAATGATTTTAAACCTGATTCTGATTCTGCTAGGTCAGGTGTAGGAGAAGTTGGTACAAAGGTAAAGGCAGTTTGCAGAGAGACTGTGAGGAAGGATAGGTACTTGACAGAACAAAACTGCAGTCAGCTGGACGGGTTGAAATATGTTTATTTTAGTGCAGGAAGTATGAAGAACAAAGCTGATGAATTTAGGGAATGCATCAGTATGTAGAATTACAATGTTGTGGCTGCTGAAGAGGCTTTGATTGTCAGAAGGGCAGGAATGGCTGCCAGATGTTCTGGGGATTAGATATTTCCAAAGTGACAGGGAAGAAGGTAAAAGAGGCAGGGGCATGGATTGCTTATCAGAGATGGTATCACAGCTGCAGAAAGAGAGAACGTCATGGAGGAAATAGCTGAATGGGTGGAAGTCAGAAACAGAGAGGGAGCCATCATGCCATTGGGAGAATTGTATAGACCCCTCAATAGCAACACAGGCGTTAAGAAACACATCAGTAGGCAGATTTTTGAAAAGTGCAAAAACAACAGTGTTGCTGTCATGGATGACTTCGATTTCTCTAATATGGATTGGCACCTCCTTGGTGCACAAGGTTTAAATGGGACAGAATTTGTTTGGTATGTCCAGGAAGAATTCCTAACTCAGTATAGTGGACATGCTGACTAGAAGAGATGACATACTGGATCTGGTACTAGACAATGAACCTGATCAAGTGACAGATCTCTCAGTGGGTGAGCATTTCAGAGATAGTGACCATAACTCCATGACCTTTTGGATAGGCATGGACAAGGATAGGAGCAGACGGTATGGAAAAGTGCTTAGTTGGGGAGGGCTCAATCTGAAGGTTAGACAGGAATTTGGGAGTGTTAATTAAGATCAGATTTCTCAGGGAAATACACAGCACAGTTGTGGCACTTGCTCTGGGAGCACTTGAATTGGCGTTCTGGATTGTTCATCACACTGAGACAGGGAAAAGATTGTAGAGTGAAGGAACCACAGAAGAGGTGGAACTTCTGGTCAAGGGAAAGAAGGATGCATATTTAAGGTTTAGGAAGCAAAGGTCAGACAGGACTCTTGAATGTTATGGTAGCCAGGAAGGAGCTTAAGTAGGAGAGCTGGCAGGGGACATGAGAAGACCTTGGTGAGCAGGATTAAGGAAAGCCTCAGGCATTCTACACATTTGTGAAGAACAGAAGAGTGATAAGAGTCAGGGTTGGTCCTAAAGAGGGAAACATGTGCATGGAGTCAGAGGAGGTAGGGGCAGTCCTCAATGAATACTTTGCTTCAGAGTTCACCGATGAGAGGGACCTTGATGAATGTGAGGTCAATGCAGAACTAAGTAATGTTCTAGAGCATGTTGAGTTTATGACAGAGGCAGAGTGGGAGCTTTTGAAGGACATTAAGATAGGTTATTCCCAGGGCCAGATGGTATATACTCAAGATTACTACAAAAGTGAAAGAAGAGATTGTTGGGCAATGACCATGATTTTTGCATTCTCACTAGTCACAGGGGTAGTAACAGAGTAACAGAAGAATGACAAATATTGTTCCTTTCTTCAAGAAGGGTATTAGGGATATTCTTGGGAATTATGAACCAGTGAGCCTTATGCCAGTAGTGGGTGGCAAACTAATGGAAATGATTCTCAAGGGCAGGAATTATGAGCATTAGGGGAAGCATAGTCTTATTAGTGATAGTTAGCATGCCTCATGAGCTGGATTGACTTTTTGAGGAAGTGAAACAAATTGGTGAAGGTAGAGCAGTTAATGTGGTGTGTATGGTTTTTGGTAAGGGTTGACAAAATTCCTCATAGAGGGTTCATCCAGAAAGTCATGAGTCATGGGATCATGGATCTTGACTGCTTGCATTCGGTAGTGGCTAGCCCACAGAAGGCAAAGAATGGTAGTAGATTGAGCCTATTCTGCCTGGAGGTCAGTGACTACTGATGTTCTGTAAGCATGTGTTCTGGGATCCCTGCTCTTTGTGATTTTTCTGTAAATTACTTGGATGAGGAAATGAAAGGATAGGTTAGGATGTTTTCAGATGACATGCAAGCCAGTGGTGTTGTGAATGGTGCATAGGCAGGATGCAGAGCTGGGCTGCGAAGTGGCAGATGGAGTTCAATATGGAAATGTGTGAAGTGAAACTCTTTGGAAGGTCAAACTTGAAGGCAGAGTTATGGTTAATGGCCGGATTCTTAGCAGTGTGGAGGAACAGAGGGATCCTTGGGTCCAAGTCCATCAATCCCTCAAAGTTGCCAAGCAAGTTGATAGGATGGTTAAGAATGGTACCGAGCATTAGTCAGGCCATTGAGTTCAAAAGCCACAAGGTAATGTTGCAGTTTTATAAAACACTTGTTGGCCCCACACTTGGAATATGACATCCAGTTCTGGTTATCTCATTATAGGAAAGATGCAAAAGTATCACCAAGGGTGTGGAGGGGATTTACCAGGATGCTACCTGGATTAGAGAAAATGTCTTATGAGCTAAGGTTGTGTGAGCTAGGGCTTTTTTTCTTTGGAGTGAAGGAAGATGAGAAGTGATTTGATAGAGATGTTTAAGATGATAAGAGGCATAGATAGAGTGAATAATCAGAGACTTTTTCCCTGGGTGGTAACGGCTAATACCAGAGGACATTCTTTTAAAGTCTGTGGAGGAAAGTTTAGAAAAGATGTCAAAGGTAGGTCTTTTTTACACAGAGAATGCATTACCAGGAGTGGTGGTAGGTATGGATACATAAGGAACATTTAAGAGACTTTTAGCCAGGCACAGGATGAAAGAAAAATTGGGGGTTATGGGCTGTAAAGGAGGGAAGATTGAAATTGATTGAGGATTAGGTTAACAGGACAGCATAATATTGTGGCCCAAAGGACTGTTCTATGTTCTATGCGAGTTCAATTTGCATTTTATGATGCTTCTGTCTATCATGAAAATTATGTCCCATAATTTTACTTCATGACAATAAAAGCAGTTTGATGAAAATGCAAATTTTTACATTACTAATATTAGTTTTATCTGCAACTAGATACATTTCATTGATGTTCTTGCAGTAGTATAAACTGAAAAGAATATTCCGTATGTGCCAAAGGGTGTGTTTCTGTGTTGTAGTGTTCTATGACTCTATGACTTTATCCCATTTTGGTCTAAAATGCATGCACCGTTGCCATTAATCACCAAAACTATCGGCTTTCGATCAATGGTTATATTTCTTTCCTACTTATGGTTACCAGGTGAAATTCTGACCTGGATCTTGTGAAATAATCTTATCGTCTTATTTAATTTTCCCAAAAATAGATGTTTTAGATAAGACCATAGTGCGTCATGCAGGAATAACAGTCCTGAGATCAAGATACGTTCTCATTTAGCTACTAATAGGATGTTGGGGAGCAAATCCTAACACACTTATGTACATTGATTATGAGTTGTCTTTGAACAATTACTGAATAAGTGGAGGAACAGGGTCTATTAACGATAAAAATAGCAATGTGAACATGGATACTGACAGCACTGTTAAAGTACTAAATGTGTAATTTGCATACTCTTCATGAGGGAAATAATGGCAAAGGAGGAAATTGTATGTACATATGCTCTCCTCTGACTCAGAGAAGTCTGGGAGGAAATTGCAGTGATCTTATCATAATGTTTTGATACTCATTTGATAGGGGAGCGGTGGCAGGGGACTGGTGAATAATAAATGCTATTTCCTTATTCTAAAAAGGCAGTGAGGTTGAGCTCAGCAGCAGCAGACTAGTCAGGTTAACCATAGGGATGAGGGTGGTGGGTGCGGGGGGGTAGGTGGTGGAAGCTTGCAGGTCCTTTGATTAATATTCACCCAGGGAAATTCAATTAATTAAGGTAAATCAGCATGGGATTGTGAAGTGCAAATCGTGGTCAGCAAATTTCATAGAATAGTTTGATGAGGTAATGGTTCAGTTTATGAGGAGCCTCAGAACTGATGCCTCCACAGTTCAAATGTGACTTAGCCCTTGTTAAGCTATCTGCAATATGGATGTTGTATATTTAAGGTTATGATCATGAAGATTCAAAATTAAAATTAGAACAGTGATATTTTTGTTTTTATTTTATTCTTTTGAATGTTGGTAAACTGGTAAATTTGGTAAATTGGTTTATTATTGTCTCATATACTGAGATACAGTGAAAAACTTGACTTGCATACCGTTCAAAGAGTTAAATTTATTACAGCAGTGCCTTGAGGTAGGATAAGGTAAAACAATAACAGAATCCAGAATAAAGTCTTGCAGCAAAAGCACAGTGTAGGTAACCAAGAGACTCGCATTAACCAAAAGATTTACAATCAGCCGAGGGCTAGATTAATGGCATTCAGGTCTCGTAAACAAGAAATCCAGGTAGAAGCTCTGGAAGGTCATCTCAAATGTGGACCAAACTTGAATCACAAAAGGATATTTGGCAGCTGTGGAAGACTTGAATGCTATCACTTTCTTTAAAGTAAAACCAATGGACATAAGTGACAATACAGTTTCCCCCTGGATGAGCTCAATGCTTTTCATGTTCACTTGGACCAACAGAACAAGGAGGCACCTTCACGAACTCCCATAGCCCCTGGCAACTGTGTGATTTCAGTCTCTGAGGCTGGCATGATAGCATCCTTCAGAGGGATGAACCCACTGGAAGCATCTGGCCAGACAGTGTACCTGGCCGAGTACTGAAGACCTATGCTAATCAACTGGCTGGAGTGTTTACTGATAGCTTTAACCTCTTGCTTCGGCACTCTGAGGTGCCTACTTTCCTCAAGAAGGCTTCTATCTTACTGGCTGTTCACTCAGCCCTGGAACATCTGGACAGTGAAGATGATACATAATGATGCTCTTCATTGACTCTTCGGTTGTCCATCGAAATCCGATGACAATGTCCACTCCTTTAACGGTGAGATATTTGATGACTATACAGTCCTATCCTGGACCCACAAGCTCTATTGCAGGTGGGACATGTATATGTGGTAGTGGTGGCAAACATGGCTGCATTTCTCCTGGCTCTCTTCTGCTGTCTTCTGGATGTTCTTTCCATCTCCAGAATACAAACCCCGTCCCTACACAGCTGTCGCCCAGTGGTATATTCAGCAGCAACCTCCTCCAGGTCCTCGGGTCTGATCTTGCACTTCCTTAATGCATTCTTTATCTGATCCTTATAGCGCTTCTTCGGCCCTCCAGCTGAGCGTCGACCATGATGTAGCTGGCCGCATAACACTTTGTGGGGTAGCCGACATGGGGGCATCATTCCATCAAAGCTAATCAATAAGCTCAAGACCTAAGCCTCAATACCACCATGTGCCACGGAGTCCTTGATTTCCTCATTTGCAGACCCCAGTCAGTTCAGATTTGCAACAACATCTCCTTAACAATCACCATCAGCACAGGTGCACCACAAGGAGGTATGCTTAGCCCCCTGCTCTACTCGCTTTATACTTATGACTGTGAGACTAAGTAGAGCTCCAATACCATACTTAAGTTTGATGATGACACCACTGTTGTTGGCCAAATCAAAGGTGATGGGAGTTTGAAAATCAGGTTAAATGGTGCCACAACAAAAACTTCTCACTCAATGTCAGCAAAACCAAAGAGCTGATTATTAACTACAGGAGGAGGAAACTGGGGGTCCGTAAACCAGTCCACATCAAGGGATCAGAAGTGGCCAGAGTCAGTAATTTTAAATTACAAGGAAGGCATGGCAGTACTTCCACCTTTATAGCGGTTTGCAAAGATTTGGCGTGTCATCCTAAACGTCGACAAACTTCTATAGATATATAGTGGAGAGTATACCGATGGGTTGCATCAAGGGCCTCACAAGGAAACACAAATGCCCTTGAACAGAAAAACCTACAAAAGGTAATGGATACAGTCCAGTGCATCACAGGTAAAGCCCTCTACACCTTTGTGCATATCCACAAGGATAGCTTTGCAAGGAAAGCAGCATCCATCATCGGGGACCCCGAGCATCCTGGCCATGCTCACTGTTGCCATCAGCAAGGAAGTACATTTTGTGTTTGCACTATTTGTTGTCTTTTTCATCTTGGTTGTTTGGCTGTCTTTGTCTGTAGTTGTTCATTGACTCTATTGTGTTTCTTGTATTTATTGTGAATGCCTGCAAGAACATGCGCCACTGGGTAGTAAACAGCGACACATATGCACTTTGGTAATAAATTTACTTTGAACTTTGAGATAGACAATAAGGTGCAAGGCCATAATGAGGTGGATTGTGCAGTTAAGAGTCCATCTTATTTTACTAGTGAATTCTTCAGTGAACTTAGAACAGAGGAACAGAAGTTGTCTTTGAGTCTGGTGTAGGTGCTTTCAAGTATTTGTATCTCCTTCCCAATGAGGATGCGGCGGAACCAGAAAATCCAGGGAGGGAAGGTTTTTGATTATACTGACTTCTTAGAACCATAGAACACTGCAGCACAGAAAACAGGCTACTCGGCCCTTTTAGTCTGTGCCGAAACATTATTCCGCTAGTCCCATTGACCTGCATCCAGTCCATAACCCTCCAGACCTCTCCCATCCATGTACCTATCCAATTTATTCTTAAAACTTAAGAGTAAGCCTGCATATACCACGTCAGAAGGCAGCTCCTTCCACACCCTCACCACTCTCTGAGTGCAGAGTTCCCCTTAATGTTCCCCCTAAACCTTTCCTCTTTCACCCTAAAGACATGTCCTCTCGTATTTATCTCTCCTAATCTAAGTGGAAAGAGCCTATTCACATTTACTCTGTCTATACCCCTCATAATTTTGTAAACCTTCTTTACTGAGGCAATGAAAGCGACAGAGTTCATGGGGGGAGGTAGGTTTTTATGATGTGCTTATCTCTCTCCACAACTTTGCAGTTCCTTGTGGCCACAGAAAGAGCAATTGCCATATTAAGCTTTGATACCTTTGGATAGGAAGGCTTCTATTGTGCATCAATAAAAATTGGTGAGGGCAAAGAGGACATACCAAATTTCCTCAGACTCCTGAGGAATTAGAGGCCTTGGTGAGCTTTCTTGGCTGTTGTGTCTACATGATTGGACCAGGGCAGGCTACTGGTGTTGTTCGCTCCTGGGAACTTAAAGCTCTCAATCCTCTTGACCTCAGCATTGTTGATGTAAAGAGGAGCATGTGCACCGGCCCCCTTCCTGAAGTCAATGACCAGCTCTTTTGTTTTCAGATGGAAAGGCTGCCATGATACCTTGTCGCTTGCCTTTCTATCTCCTTCCTGCACTGCAGCTCATCACTGTTTGAGATATGGCCCACTATGTTAATGTCATCTTCAAATTTGTCGATAGGGCTACAGCAGAAGCTGGCCACACAGTCGTGACTGTATAGGGGGTAGAGTAGAGCCTTGTGAGGCATCAGTGTTGCTGCCAATCCTTACTGATTGTGATCTGTTGGTCTGGAAGTCAAGGATCTAGTTATAAAGGGAGGTGTTGAGTCCCAGGTCTAGAGTTTGGAGATGAGTTTGCTTGAAGTTCTAATCTTGAATGTGGAGCTATACTTTTAAATCATGTAAAGCTGGTGATTCATTTCTTTGCTCCTACTTCATTCTTTGCTCTGGAGGGACCATTCACATGGTCTGTAATGAGGAAAGGAAGAGGGGGACAGTCAGTCTGGGGAGATATATCCCTCTGTATTTATTACTAGTGCTGGCTTTTGTCAGTTGCACAAAACTTGGTAATTACAGCTCTTTTCCTATCATATTTAAGGTACAGAAGGAAGAAATTTGGCACATTGTGTCCATACCAGACATAAACGGAGCTATTTGAATTATGGCTGCTTTGTGGCACTTATTTGGTTATGGCTGTTGAAGAGCTTGTTTAACTTTTAAACCTGATGAAGTATTTTGTCTCCTCCATTCTTTTAGGCAGTGTATTCCAAATCTCCATAACTCACTGGATGTTTTTTTTTTCATTTTCTCAGTTCCCCTCTAACTCTGAGTGCCGGTTCATTCACTGTTGTGATGTGGGCCCCCTAACATGAGATATACAATTTTACTCATCGCAACAGGTAGTCTCCAAATTAGAATAGTTTGATGCTGTATTGTATTACTAAATACATGAAGAAGGCCCTGTCATTCAGTGCAGTCAATTTATAGCCCTTGATGGAGATCAGTTACACTTCAGGGTGTTTCAAAGAGTAAACCCCATGATATAGTGGACTGTTATTTGCTGGAGTTGGACCAGCATCTGTGGAAGCAGCTTGATCCTTCATTATCTGTGCTGGGGCCATTTTCATAGAATTGGCTTCATGACATGAAGTTTGTAAATAGATTGTCTCAACACAATTGAAATTTTTCAGGACATAGACCAGGACCTAGATATCAATCACATTGCTGGAGTGACAGACTGGCAGATCATAAGCTAATTCCAGAATTACCTTCTTGACAGTCTTCAGCATTTATTTGCACAACTATTCACTCTGTTTCTGGCTGATGTTGTGTCCTGATCAGAAGATTTCCTTTACTAAGTGATAATGGTCAACAATAGTGATGTTGACTCTTAAGAAGACCTATTATGACTTCCATTGGCATTCAATAGTCCTTGACAAACAGTAATCTAATGTCATGATAACTTGACACATATACTTTCAAAGCCACAGGATGAAAAGGTTTGTTGATGCGAGCCAAGGAATGTATGGCTAATTGGGTGCACATGGTTGAAGTGGGGTCCTCAACTGCATCTCAGGGCCTTAACTACTCATCCAGAACTTTTGCTGTTGGCATCTACTTTTCTTCTCCTTCTCCTTCTGCTGTGACAGGAAAGATTGTGTAGCATGAGCGGATAAATGGGAACCTGAGACACTCTCTTTGGTGAGCGCAATAGGGTTCAACTGAGGGCAGCAATCTTAACTTCAGTCTCCATTACCACTCTCCGTTATGATCCTTGTCTCCTTCGGTTCTAACTGTGATCAGCAGAAGGACAAGAACATAATTTAGGGTGACAAACAAAGGAAGAAGAGAAAAGCTGTTATCCCCTAGGGACCCGTTCTCAGTCCATGTAGAGTAATGGAGTCGTAGAACACTACAGCACAGTAAAAGGCACTTCAGCCCAAGTAGTGTGTGATGAGCTATTAATCTGCCTAGTCCCATTGACCTGCACGCAGACCATAGCTCTCCATACCCCACCTATCCATGTGCCTATCCAAATCTCTCTTAAATGTTGAAATCGAACCAGCATCCACCACTTCTTCTGGCAGCTTGTTCCACACTCTCATCACCCTCTGAGTGAAGAAGTTCCCCACCATGTTCCCCTTATACATTTCACCTTTCACCCTTAACCCATGACCTCTAGTTCAAGTCTCACACAACCTCAGTGGAAAAAGCCTCCTTGCATTTACTCTACCTATGCCTCTCATAATTTTGTACACCTCTATCAAATTTCCCCTCATTCCCCTACACTCTAGGGAATAAAATCCTAAACTATTCAACCATTCCTATAAATCAGGTCCTCAAATGCTGGCACTCTTTCAATCGTATTGATAGCTTTCTGTAGGCAGGTAGATGACCAAAACTGCACACAATACTTCAAACTAGGCCTCATCAACATTTTATACAACCTCAACATAACATCTCAATTCCTGTACTGAATTATTTGTTTTATGAAGGCCAATGTGCTTAAACTTTCTTTATGACCTTATCTACCTGTGTTGTCATGCTGCCCCAGCTATCCACAACAAACCCAACTAACCCTAACCTCATCACGAGACAATTTACAATGACCAGTTAACCTATCCGGTACATCTTTAGACTGTGGGAGGAATCTGGAAGACCCGGAGAAAACCCATGCATTCCAGGAGGAGGACGTGCAGAGACCCATTACAGAACTGCGCCAGAATTGAACTCTGAACTCCAGAATTCCCCGAGCTGTAATGGTGTCTTGCTACCTGTTTTCTAGCAAAGGTGAACTTGGTAAGTGGGAGGCTCCTCACTTGTTGCCAGGGACTTTTTAAATATCTCTTCTAAGACCCCTTCAGTTTCTGCACTTGCCCCCCATAGGGTCCGAGGGAACACCTTGTCAGGCCCTGAGGATTTATCCACCCTAATTTGGACAGCATACAGTTCCTCCTATATAATCTTAATATACGTGTAGAAACCCATAGGATTTTTCTTCAATGTCTGCTAGAGCAATCTCATGTCTTCTTTTAGCCATCCTGATTTCCTTTTTAAGTGTTCTCTTACATTTCTTATACTCCACAAGTACCTCATTTATTCCTTCCTGCCTATACCTGCTATATATCTCCTTCTTTTCCTTAACCAGGACCTCAATATCTCTCAAAAACAAAACATGGTATCCTTGCCTTTAATCCTGGCAGGAACATACAAACTCTGTACTCACAAAATTTCATTTTTGAATGCCTCCCACTTACCAAGAACACCTTAGGCAGAAAACAACCTGTCCCAATCCACATTTACCAAATCTTTTCTGATACCATCAAAATTGGCCTTTCTCCAATTTAGAATCCTAACCCAAGGACCAGACCTATCTCTCTCCATAATTATCTTGAAGCTAATATCATTATGATCAATAGATGCAATGTGTTTCCCCTACACAAACTTCTGTCATCTGCCCTGTCTCATTCCTTAATAGATCTAGTATCACACTCTCTCTAGTTCGGATGTCAACTGTATGTATTGCTTAAAAAACTTTCCTGGACACATTTGAGAAACCCTATATCATCCAACCCCTTTACAGTATGGGAATCCAAGTCAATATATGGAACGTTAAAATCACTAACTATCACAGCCTGAACAAAGCACACAAAGTGCCGGAGGAACTCAGTAGGTCAGGCAGCATCTATGGAAACAATCCATATTTTGAGCCGAGTCTTTTCTTCAGGACTGGAAAGGAAGTGGGAAGAAACCAGATAAGAAGGTGGGGGAAAGGAAGAAGCTAGACAGGTGGAGGGGGGGGGAATGAAGTAAGAAGCTGGGAGGTGATTGGTGGAAAAGGTAAAGGGTAAAGAAGAAGGAATCTGATAGGAGAATGAGGACCATGGGAGATAGGGAAAGAGGAGGGGCACGAGGGTGAGATGATAGGCAGGCGAGGAGAAGAGCAGTGGTAAAAAGGGAGCCAGAGTGGGGAATTGAAGAAGCGGAAATGGGAAAGGAGAAAAGTTACCTGGAGTTGGAGAATGTTCCTCTAGATCCAACAAAGTCTTGCATGGTTTATAATATAGTCCCATTAACATGGTCATCCTTGTCTTATTCCTCAGCAGATGAGGTTTTCAGTCTGTCCATTCTGAGCACTACCATAATATTTTTCCTGACCCCTCCCCTTTTAATGGGAGTTTTGCGGGAGGGGGCAGGGAGGGAATCAGGGTGATACTTCTCCACCAAAGCAGCCTTGCTGCCAGGGCCCCACTGCTGCAGTTGCCCATATAACTGGACACACAGTAACAGTAACATTCACCTCTAAAACATTGTCTACATTCTCAACCATCCCCTCCTTTGTTGGCATATGTGCCCGGCATCATGCAGAACAGCAGCAAAAAGCCCCCCAACAGGCCTTTATAAATCAGGGCATTGAGTATAGGAGTTGGGATGTAATGTTAAAATTGTACAAGGCATTGGTAAGGCCAAATCTAAAGTATTGTGTACAGTTCTGGTCATTGAATTATAGGAAAGATGTTAACAAAATAGAGAGAGTACAGAGAAGATTTACTAAAATGTTACCTGGGTTTCAACACCTAAGTTACAAAGAAAGGTTGAACAAGTTGTGTCTTTATTCTTTGGAGAGCAGAAGATTGAGGGAGGAGTTGATAGAGGTATTTAAAAATATGAGGTGGATAGATAGAGTTGACGTGGATAGGCTTTTTCCATTGAGAGTGGGGGAGATTCAAACAAGAGGACATGAGTTGAGAGCTAGGGGGCAAAAGTTTAGGGGTAACATGAGGGGGAACTTCTTTACTCAGAGAGTGGCAGCTGTGTGGGATGAGCTTCCAGCAGAAGTGGTTGAGGCAAGTTTGATGTTGTCGTTTAAAGTAAAATTGGGTAGCTATATGGACAGGAAAGGAATGGAGGAACACATATCAAAGTTGCTGGTGAACGCAGCAGGCCAGGCAGCATCTCTAGGAAGAGGTACAGTCGACGTTTCAGGCTGAGACCCTTTGTCAGGACTATCCGAAAGAAGAGCTAGCAAGAGATTTGAAAGTGGGAGGGGGAGGGGGAGGGATGGAGCCAAGAGCTGGACAGGTGATTGGCAAAAGGGACATGAGAGGATCATGGGACAGGAGGCGCAGGGAGAAGGAAAAGGGGGAGGGGGAGAAAAAACCCAGAGGATGGGCAAGGGGTATAGTCAGAAGGACAGAGGGAGAAAGAGGAGAGAGAGAGAAAGATTGTGTGTATCTAATGCCCCACCTCCCCCTCATACCCCATTCGTTATTTTTTTATATACACACATTCTTTTTCTCTCTCTCCTCTTTCTCCCTCTGACTATACCCCTTGTCTATCCTCTGGGTTTTTCCCCCCTCCCCCTTTTCCTTCTCCCTGGGCCTCCTGTCCCATGATCCTCTCATGTCCCTTTTGCCTATCACCTGTCCAGCTCTTGGCTCCATCCCTCCCCCTCCTGTCTTCTCCTATCATTTTGGATCTCCCCCTCCCCTCCCACTTTCAAATCTCTTGCTAGCTCTTCCTTCAGTTAGTCCTGACGAAGAGTCTCGGCCCGAAACGTCGACTGTACCTCTTCCTAGAGATGCTGCCTGGCCTGCTGCGTTCACCAGCAATTTTGATGTGTGTTGCTTGAATATCCAGCATCTGCAGAATTCCTCATGTAAAGGAATGGAGGATTATGGGTTGAGTGCAGGTCGGTGGGACTAGATGAGAGTAAACGTTTGGCACGGACTAGAAGGGCCAAGATGGCCTGTTTCCGTGCTGTAATTGTTATATGGTTATACGGTTATAACAGATCTGCAAGGGATTGATTCCACTTCCTTGCTGTTGGACCAGTTATCCTGTTATCCTATGACTGCTCGGTGTTGTGTGCTCAGTATAGATATGGAAATCAATTTTGTAGGGAACTCTCTAACTGAACATTGATTTCTTTTTTAGCTCTCCAAGGATGTGCGCTGGGCTATCACACTAATATCTATGTGTTGAAGAATTTCTCATTATGTATAATGTATTATTGACTGTATGTGTGGGAAACGTACATTTTAATGCAATGAATCACTTGCATAGTATTTAAATAGCAAGTGTTGGACAATAGCATTTCTATTATTTTAGTTATTAGGAAGGGCAAAATATCATTGCATTGTATTTTAAGATCTTGATAGCTTTCATAAAGTATTAGGGCCATCCTTCTGGCTGAACCACAGAACTTCTACCTCATTCTAATGTTGGGAAAGAGAGCAAATGCCTTCTTGCAGTTTTTGTGCCACTATAAGTTTTTCATTTACTCTGTAATGATTCTTGATACTTCTGTAGCCACGGGAAGTACGTTGTGCTATGTACAGCCAATGCATTTGCAAGAAAAGCAGCAAAGTTAAACTGAAATCAGAATCTGTGAACATTTGTAAATGAACATTTCCTTCCTAATGGTGCCTTTGCCACATTGTTACACTGTTGAAGTGATCAGAGGATTGTAGTGTGACAGCCTGAACTGTGGCACGTATCTTATATGATGTGGATGAGGTAATTTGCATTGAAGACTTGCTTGTTTAACCTTATCTCCTGCCAATATCCCTTCTCGGGAAATGCGAATCTTGCATGCTTACAATGTAAGTCTTTGAGAATTATTTTCATTTAAATAACATTTGCTGAAGTAAGGAAAATGCTCAATTGCCGTGTTTTTTATGAATAAGGTAAATAGTCTTAACAAGTCTTTCAAAACAGCCATTACAACTTGAGTGTCCTTGCATTTTTCTTATTTACAAATTTACACTATTTCTTAAATCTTTACACTTTCTACTAACCTTCTTTCCATTTTGTCACTTCCTACACATGACCATCAGATAACGCACTTACATGGGCAGCTTCAAGTTCTGTCAGGAATAACCACTTTAATGTGTGTGCCTGTTAATGAATGTCAGTAAGCTATTAAAGGTGGGGCACTTGAGCCAGCATCTAATTATAGCATAGGTCACGTAGGTCATAAACCTGAATGAAGACATATAGTTTCCATAGGTACTTCCATTACTTTGACAATTGGTAATGAATTAATCAACACAAACTAAATTAAACTTTCACAAAGGTGCCTCAAGGCACATTCAATAGATTGTTTTCTCTTATAAATATTAATCAAAACAGCTATTTTATGACAATTAGAATTTTTTAAAAAATAGAATTAGAATTTTATTTCTTACATCCATCTCACAACGAGGGAGTAAAGTCTTTATATTGCATCTCTGTCACTATGTACAAGCAATAAGGAAGGGAAATGTAGGAGGATATTGCCTAAACACTAAGATTGTATGCATAATTGTTTTGTATACATGTATGTACAGTCAGGTATGCAATCAGATCAATGTGTATTGATAAATCTGATCGCCTGGTGAATGGAGCTGTCCCGGAGCCTGTTGGTCCTGGCCTTAATGCTGTGGTACCATTTCCCAGACGGAAGCAGCTGAAGTAGTTTGTGGTTGGAGTGGCTGGAGTCCCGGATGATCCTCTGGGCCCTTTTTACGCACCTGCTGCTGTGAATGTGTGTAGAATCAATCATTTAAAAAAATGATCCAATGAGTTGCAATTGCCATAATTTATAGAAGGACCATCAGTCAATTGATCCAATATTATCCAAAAGACACAAAAATGTAGTCGTGTGATTTGGGGCATCTGGATGGGTTCCATGCTATAAGACAATATGGTCACAGACAAAATTAAACAATAAAGCCTTATTTTCCCAACCTTTTTCCCTCAGGCATAATGGCCACAAAATGATCTAGATTTTTGCATATTTGACAGAGAACAATTTATCTGCTGAAGGAAATAATAAATATAAGGCAAAAGACATCAAAAGATGAAGTTCTGTGACATTTCCCCCCAGAGCAAAGGCCAGTGGGTGAAAACTCTATGTCATCTGTTCATTCCAATTATGCATTTAAATCAGACATTGTTAAACATAGAACACAGAACATTACAGAATAGTATTGGCCCTTTGGCCCATGAAGTTGTGCCGACCTTTTAACTTCCCCTGTCTGTAAGGAGTCTGTCCGGTCTTGCGATGATTTGCTCTGGCTGCTCTGGTTTCATCCAAGGATGTTCTGGTTGGTCGGTTAATTGATCATTGAAAATTGTCCCGTGGTTCATCTAGGGTTAAACTGGGGGTTGCTGGGTGGCATGGCTCGAAGGGCCAAAAGGGCCTATTCCACGTTGTATTTCAATAAATAAATAGTAAGTAAAATCAATCTAACCATTCCCACCCACATGGGTCTCCATTTTCCTATCATCCATGTGCCTATCGAAGAGTCTAATGCCCTGGAAGGGCATGCCACACCTCCACCACCCATTGTGTAAAAAACTTACCTCTGGCATCCCCCCCCCCCCCGTACTTTCCTCCAATCACCTTAAAATTATACCTTTTGTATTACCCATTTCTGCCCTGGGAAAAGGCTTCTAGCTGTCCACTTGATCTTTTCCTTTTATCATCTGTACACCTCTATCAAATCACCTCTCATTCCCCTACGCTCCAAAGAGAGAATCTCTAGCTTGCTCAACTTTCCTCATATGACAAGCTCTCCTATCCAGGCATCACCCTGATAAATCTCCTCTGTTCCCTCAAAACTTCCACAGAATTTATCAAAAATCATATCTTCTCATGATTTAATATTTACATTGTGGGTTTTTGCTATGAATTTATTGAAGCATTTTGGAAAGTGATTGCCATTTCTCTAAAAGTTTTTTAAAATCTTTTATCATATTAATTGTCAGGTAAGCAAGTTATGGTTTTGAGAATGATGCTCGAGACCTCCTGCATTATATCCCTGGATCCAAGATTCTGCAAGTGTTGCACTGGGTTTCATAGAAAAAGAGGGGAGAAGCTTAGAAGGAGAACATGCTGCAGTTGGCAGCTGAACGGCTGATTTCAGTAGTTCAACAGTTGCAAAGAGGAAACAAGAAGCTTGTCGAAATGTCAGGAAAATGTATCCAAACTTCTATGAACCACAGCTGCTCGGGAAATGGCATCCTTCTGTGGTCTGATGTTCTCTGTTTTGGGGAAGTGCATCACTGCACAGTTTTTAACGCTCTCTTACACTGAGATCATCCATCTGCAATCTGCACAAACATGAAGACCACAGCCATCCTAAGAATAACTATTATCTTATCTGGAGAGTTACAAGGCTTCCTCCTACCTTGCAAAGGAATCTAACTTGTTTGCGTAACAAAAGCCCCTTGCACAATAATCCGACAAAAACTCCAAAACAATCACTAACGGGGAAAGTATGGCCGTCTTTAGCATCTTTGGATGAGCAGTAATTTATGTTTTTTGGTAAGCCATCTAAATTTAGACATTAACATAATATGATTATATTCCCCACACAACATATAATTCCATTCCTTGTCAACAATCATCGCAACTACAATCTTCATGGCTTATTGCTCCATATAGTTTGTGCATTCTACCATTTGCTCTTGAAGGTAGATAACATACGAGTCCTCTGCTGAAATGAAGATGCTCTGTCGTTAATGTTTTGGAAATAATACTACAAA
Source organism: Mobula birostris (assembly GCF_030028105.1). Classification (NCBI taxonomy): domain Eukaryota; kingdom Metazoa; phylum Chordata; class Chondrichthyes; order Myliobatiformes; family Myliobatidae; genus Mobula; species Mobula birostris. Next base: position 59,807,652 of record NC_092372.1, on the reverse strand, counting down.
ATTCAGTGGTCATGGAGATGCATGAGGGAGCTGTGATTTAATGGTAGAAATGTGATTTGTATTTAATCAATAGAATGCGATTGTCACACACACACACACACACACACACACACACACACACACACACACACACACACACCTTATCATTAACCCTCCCCCACCATGAGCTTTATAATAATACACAAAGAGGAAATACCGTGAATCCCAAGAGTACTTGGTATTCTGCCTAAAACCTAAAAAGTCTGACACATATCTAAATGAACTAAATACTGTGAAAATTTAGTCTAAGCGAAAAAACTGCTATGTTGTGGAGGAGCTTCACAGATGGATAGATAATTAAAATTAATGCCTGTTTTGTGGAAAAATAATGCCTTGTGCTAATTAAAAATTGGAAACCTATGGCACTAACATTAGATTCTTCCAAACTGTACCTGTATAATTTTTAATATTCTTTTAAAATTTGGACACTATACATCTTCAGAGAGTTCCATATCATACCAAATAGATTTGCTTCAGCAAAGATATATTCTGTGAACGTATGCAATTGGATGCAAGACTGCAGGACATAAATCATTCTGTGAAACATCAGGTTCCATTAAGAATGGGCTTCAACCAACTAGCCTTGGGATTCTTCCCTCCAAGTATAAGTAAAATTGGAAGTAGAATGAATAGGTCGCTATTGCACGTCTCATGCAGCCCTATGGTAGGTGAGAGATGGAATGTCGTACAGGTTAAGGTAATTAAGACAAGGAAAGGTAAAATGAGATGTGATCAACAGTTGAGCTAAAAACATCACTTAATAGTTCAAAATCTCCTCTAGTCTAGACATTAAATTGTAGGCAGCTGGACTGAAGACTTGCTATGCCATGTTCTCCCTGAAGATGATTTCTAGACTTGTTAAAAGAGAAACTGAAAGTAGACACTGCTATGATATTGACCTACCCCAGCCCCCACCCCCATTCGAATGAGTCGACTAAACCTTGTGATTGGCTGCAGCTCTGCAAAGTCCGGAAATAGCCAGATGTAATTCTAATATTTTCTGATTTTACCACAGAAAACAAAGTCAAGGGAGACACAAAAGATGGCATTTGCACTAAACTGATATCTAAAAACAAGGGTTGGTTGTGTTTAACCTTCAAAAATCTGGAAAAAAAATCTGTTATCCAAAACTGGATTTTCTGAACTTTACATGTCTGTTTTAGAGAAAATTCTACTATACATATGTGAGGGTGCAACAATTTAGAAATTAACTTTTGGCTTCCATACTGTTAGAATGCATGAACAATAAAAAGACCTCCAATACAGCAAAGAAAATGTAATGAAAAATGCATAGCTTCATCCATGGTCATTTTTTTACATTAAGAGAAGTACTTTTAATTGATATTATTGATGTAAGTTTCAAATTGCAAATGAACTTGTTTCAAATGTGAAATTTATACGAGGTGTCTGATGATGTAAAGGGTTCATTGAAATGCTTTGTATCCTGATCTGGGTTGGGGGAATGCGTCCGAGTTTGATAAAGATAATAGCTGGTTAGCTCAGCTGGATGGCATGTAGAACTGATGATATCTAGGTCGGAGATTGATTCTACCTGCTTTTGCCTCCGAATGCTGTGCCTGAAAGTAAATATTGTGATTGGCATGATGCCATTCCTACACCATCTCAGCAATTTCAAATTTTTGAATTTTAAATTTTTTGAGGCGACATGGTAGCCTAGCAATTATTGCAATTGATTTATAGTGCCAGCAATCTTTGATTGGGGTTTAATTCTAAGGCATTTGTGCATTCTCCCTGTGATCGTGTGGGTTTCGTTCAGGTGCTCTGGGTTCCTCCCCCTTTCCAAAGAAGTATGGGTTAGGGCTAGTAAATTGTGGGCGTGCTAAATTGGCCCCTGAAGCGGGGATTACAAGCAGCCCCCAGCACTATCCTCTTTGACTGGATTTGACACAAATGAAACTTTTCATCGTATGTTTCGAAGTACATGTGACAGATAAAGCTCATCTTTAATCTTTAATCTTTCATCTTTGGTAGTTTTAATGTGAGGAGGCTTTCCCAAGACGGGAAGATTAAACATCAGGAATCACGATCTCAGAGTCATTAGAGGATCATTAATCAACCTGAAGTGTTAACTCTTGTTTCTCATACAGTTGATGCTATCAGACTTTTTGGGTATTTTGAGCACTTCTTATTTTTGCTATGGATTTAGAAGAACATCAATACAGATGAAAAGTCTAGTAAAAGAAATTTCTTCCCTCAGAGGGTCAGCAACCTTTAGAATTATATTCCTGAAGAGGGGCTAGGAGGTAGGTAGTTATGGAATCTGAGTATATTTAAGTTGAAGGTTGAGGAATTCTTGGATGTTGAACGTGTAGAGATGGTGAAGGAGACAGATTGTTATTAAGGATCAGCCATCAATTATCCAAGGGCTGTATGGGCTATTCGTTTTGTGTTTCTTCCCTAAAGCCATTCTGCAGCTGTGATCACGGATGCATTAGGTACTGTTGCAGCAAAGAAAAAATAGTGCCAATGTCAGCATTGCCAATTGAATACATTGTTTTGCAACAAGAGTTAGCAACTTGGAAGGATTGAATAAATTTTGGCTGAAGAGCAGAACTATTGATGCATCCACAACCAAGGAATGTTTTAATGAATTTTAATGCTGTGTTTCAACTGAATTAAACTAGCAACTAGATGTACCATCTTCCTGCAAAATGGGAAGAGAAATTAACATATGTATATCTTTTTCTAAACCTCTCTGGAAATATTATTATAATCTATGTAATATTAACCGCTATTTATATTATTCTTTCAGAACTTTGGTTTTATTTTGAAATTATAACCAAATTGGCATTCACATAAAAGCAGCTGAATCTGTTTGGAATAATAAACGTGCCAAGATTTCTCTTTTAATCAATATGCAGGATTAACAAAATACAAGCACCAGCAAGTTACAAACCAGAGAACAACTATACTTCAGTTAGTTGCGTCTTTTCAACAGATCCTATCAGCAAAAAATATTGTTAAAATTATAACTTGTTCAGTGTTATGCTATCTTGATTTGTAATGAAACAATGCATTCTGTGTTGGATGGTATGGAACCTTTGAAAAATATCTGGCAGTAAAATGCCTACAGCTAAAATATAACTTACAAACATTATGGAATTAGGATATCGTTCTACTTTTCTTTTTATTGGCTACTTTGACTGCTATTGTGGAACATAGAACAATACAGCGCAGGAACAGGCTCTTCAGCTCAAGATATGCCAAACTAATTAAACGAGCAAATGCCCAACTAAACCTCCAGTCTCCCTGATGGCTACGTCTGCACTAAGTGCATCGGGCTGCGGCTCCTTAGACACTGTGTTAAGGAACTGGAGCTGCAGCTCTATTACCTGCAGCTCATACAGGAGAATGAAGTGGTGATAGATAGGATCTACAGGGAGGTAGTCACCCTTAAGTTGCAGGAGGAAAGTACCTGGGTGACTGGCAGGAGAGGGAAAGGGAATAGACAGCGGTGCAGAGTACTCCTGTGGCTGTTCCCCTCAGTAATAAGTATACCATTTTAGTTACTGCTGGAGAGGTGAGGGATGACCTACCAAGTGACTGGATTTCTAGCACTGAGTCTGTCCCTGTGGCTCGGAAGGGAAGGAGGGGAGGGCTATGGTGTCTCCCAGGTGCCAGGGTCAGATATGACTCAGATGAGATCCACTGCAATCTAAAGGGAGAGGGTGAGCAGACAAACGTCATGGTACAACAACAAAGGTAGGGAATCTGAGGAGGCTGTGAAGAGATAATATAAGGAGTTGGGTAGAAAGCTGAAAAGCACGACCTTCAGAGTGGTAATATCTTGATTGCTGACTGTGCCACATATGGGCGAGGGCAAGATCAATATGTGGCTGAGGAAATGGTGCAGCAGGCAGGCTTTCAGATTTCTGGATCATTGGGATCTCTTCCAGGGACGGTATGACCTGTATGAAAGACAGGTTACACCTGAACTCAAGGGGCACCAAGTCAAGTCAAGTCACTTTTTATTGTCACTTCGACCATAACTGCTGGTACAGTACACAGTAAAAACGAGACAACATTTTTCAGGACCGTGGTGCTACATGAAACAATACGAAAACTACACTGAACTACGTAAAACAACACAAAAACTACACTAGACTATAGACCTGCCCAGGACTGCATAAAGTGCACAAAACAGTGCAGGCATTACAATAAGTAATAAACAAGACAATAGGCACAGTAGAGGGCAGTAGGTTGGTGGCAGTCCAGGCTCTGGGTATTGAGGAGCCTGATGGCTTGGGGGAAGAAACTGTTACATAGTCTGGTCGTGAGAGCCCGAATGCTTCGGTGCCTTTTTCTAGATGGCAGGAGGGAGAAGAGTTTGTATGAAGGGTGCGTGGGATCCTTCATAATGCTGTTTGCTTTACGGATGCAGCGTGTGGTGTAAATGGCTGTAATGGCGGGAAGAGAGACCCCGATGATCTTCTCAGCTGACCTCACTATCCACTGCAGGGTCTTGTGATCCGAGATGGAGCAAGTTTCTGAACCAGGCCATGATGCAGCAGCTCAGGATGCTCTCAATACAACCTCTGTAGAACTTGGTGAGGATGGGAGGAGGGGTGGGAGATGGACTTCCCTCAGCCTTCGCAGAAAGTAGAGGCGCTGCTGGGCTTTCTTTGCTATGGAGCTGGTGTTGAGGGACCAGGTGAGATTCTCTGTCAGGTGAACACCAAGAAATTTGGTGTTCTTAACAATCTCTACGGAGGAGCCATCAATGTTCAGTGGAGAGTGGTCGTTTCATGTCCTCCTGAAGTCAATAATCATCTCAATTTCCCTTGGGATCAACAAAGTATGTCTATCTATCTAATCTATCTATCTCTTTTGTTTTGTTCACATTCAGAGACAGGTTGTTGGCTGTGCACCAGTCCGTTAGCCGCTGCACTTCCTCTCTGTATGCTGACTCATCGTTCTTGCCGATGAGACCCACCACAGTCGTGTCATCGGCGAACTTGATGATGTGGTTCGAGCTGTGTGTTGCAGCACAGTCATGGGTCAGCAGAATGAACAGCAGTAGACTGAACACACAGCCCTGGGGGGGCCCCTGTGCTCAGTGTGATGGTGTTGGAGATGCTGCTTCCAATCCAGACTGACTGAGGTCTCCCAGTCAGGAAGTCTAGGATCCAGTTGCAGAGGGAGGTGTTCAGGCCCAGTAGGCTCAGCTTTCCAATCAGTTTCTGAGGAATGATTGTGTTGAATGCTGAACTGAAGTCTATGAACAGCATTCGAACGTATGTGTCTTTTTTGTCCAGGTGGGTTAGGGCCAGGTGGAGGGAGTTGGCAATGGCGTCGTCTGTTAAACGGTTGGGACGGTACGCAAACTGCAGGGGATCCAGTGAGGGGGCAGCAGGGTCTCAATGTGCCTCATGATGAGCCTCTCGAAACACTTCATGATGATGGATGTGAGCACAACGGGACAGTAGTCATTGAGGCAGGACACTGAAGACTTCTTTGGCATGGGAATGATGGTGACGGCCTTGAAGCACGTAGGAACGATGGTGCTGCTCAGGGAGATGTTGAAGATGTCAGTGAGAATCTCTGCTAGCTGGTCTGCACATCCTGTAAGTACATCTGGGAGGGAGGCATCACCAGCACAGGCAGGTGTTGTTGTCTTGTAGTTGGTGATGTCCTGAATGACCTTCCACATGTGCTGCGTGTCAAACTCTGGCGGGCAGCTTTTCTAGAGATGCTGTGGTGGAATTAAACTGTTTTGGCAGGGGCATGGGAACCGGAGTGAGAGGGCCGAGGATAAGGCAGTTGCTATATACAAGCAGATGCAGTGTGTAGTGAGACTGTGAGGAAGGACAGGCAGATGATATGGCAAAATTGCAGCCAGTGGAATGAATTGCAGTGTAACATGGGGACAAAATCGAAAAGGGAGACAAATAGAGAACTGAAGGTGTTATACGCACACAGTATACAGAATAAGGTAGATGATCTTGTAGCACAGTCGGCTGGAAGAAGATCATAGTTGAGAATTTAACGTTCAAGGATACACATTGTATCTAAAGTTCATGCCAGAAAGCAGAGGGGGTGAGTGGCCCTGTTGGTAAAAAATGAGATCTAAAACTTACTTAGGTGACATTGGATCAGAAGATGTAGAACTCTTGTGGGAAGAGTTAAGAAATTGTAAACGTAAAAAGACCCTGATATGAGTTATATACAGTAGGCAGGATGTGGGATGCAAATTACAATGGAAGTCAAAAAAAAGGCAAGTAAAAAGGACAATGTTACAATAGTCATTGGGGATTTCAGTATGCAGGTAGATCGGGAAAATCAGGTTGGTGCTGGATCCCAAGAGAGGGAATGCCTACAAAGTTGGTTTTTAGAACAGCTTGTGGTTGACCCCACTAGGGGAAAGGCAATTCTGAATTGGCTGTTGTGTAATGAACCAGATATGATTAGGGAGATTAAAGTAAGGAACCCTTAAGTGGCAGTGATTATAATATGATTGAATTCACCCAGGAGTTTGAGAGGGTGAGAATAAGTCAGATCTATCAGTATTACAGTGAAGTAAAGGGAATTTCAGAGGCATGAGATAGGAGCTAGGCAAAGTTGATTGGAAAGAGACAGGGATAATAGCAGTACAGCAATGACTGGAGCAATTCAGAAGGCACAAGATAGATACATCCCAAAGATGAAGAAGTATTCTAAAGCGTGGATGATGTAACCATGACTGACAAAGGAAGTCAAAGACAGCATAAATTGAAAAGAGGGGGCTTGTAATACAGCAAAAATTAGTGGTAAGTTAGAGAATTTGAAAGGTTTTAAATACCAGCAGAAGGCAACTAAAGAAGCCATAATGTGGGAAAAGATGAAATATGAAGGCAAATGAGCCAATCATATTAAAGAGGATATCAAAAGGTTTTCAAGTATATCAAGAGTAAAAGAGAGGTCAGCATGGATATTAGACTGCTGGAAAACGACACTGGAGAGGTAGTAATGGGGACAAAGAAATGGCAGACGAACTTAATAAGTATTTTGCATCAGTCTTCATGGTGGAAGATGTTACCTGTATGCCAGAAATTCAAGAATGTCAGGAGGAAGAAATGTAGGTAGTTGCTATTAGTAAGTAGAAGGTGCTTGGGAAGCTGAAAGGTCTAAAGATAGGTAAGTCACCTGAACCAGATAGACTACACCCTTGGGCTCTGAAAGAGGTAGTTGAAGAGATTATGGAGGCATTAATAGTGATCTTTCACGAATCACTAAATACTGGAATGGTTCCAGAGGACTGGAAAATTGCAAATTACAAATCAGAAAACATTCAGTGAATTAGGCAGGATCTGTGGAAGGAGCAACAGAATTAGCCCTTCAGATCCTAGACTTCTTGGCACTTCGTACGTCAGCACAACAGAAAAGAATTCCATCGAAGACTAAATTGTAAATGACAATAATTTCTATGTGATGTGGGATAGGCTCTGTAGAGTAGTTGTAGAAGATAAATTTAGAGACAGTTTCCAAATATTTTCTCAATAAAAGTTATGAGAGGGGAATAGCCTTTGAATGGCAAGGTTTTAAATACAACAAAATAGATACTTCTAACACTACTAATGTTCGTAGAAAGGGCTGAAGCTTGCCATTTATGTTTGCATATGTAACTAGATACATAGAATATAAAAGAAATGAAATAATTTTGGACCTTGGTTGCAAAATATTGCAGGTGCTCTAAATTTGAAAGAGAAACAGAAACCATTGGCAATACCCAATAAGTCAGGCCTCATCTGAGACGAGAGAAGCACAGTCATTGAACTCAAAAGTTTGGAAAGATTGTTCATTTAGACATATCCCCATAAATGATTAACGGCTTGCGGCTGCAGCTTGCACCAGTCACTGTTAATAAGTTTACTGATCCCCTGACTGCTTAAGCTCTGTATTTTTCTTCAATCACCAGCATGCAGTATGCAACAGGATTAGCCCACAAACATGGTGACAAGGGTTTCTAATCAATCAATTATCAGTCACCAAGGTGATTGGCCACCAAACACACTGGTGACCCCCCAGGTGACTGATATGGAAACCTTGGACATCTCTCTCTACTGAGCTCTTCATTGGTGTGGGAAGAGGCCCTATCCCAAACGAAGATGTAACTGAGAAACATCTCTCAGCTTTTCAAGGTTAATCCTTTTGGAGGAAAGATATATTTAATCAAGTAAATCTCTCAGCCTTCTTTTTCCTCTTTTAAAATGCACAGACGTCCTTTCTTGTTAGGAAATGGAAGTTATCAAACACTCCCATTCTCAGCCCTGGGCCCTCTGGACCTACTTTCCATCCCAGACACCTCCCTCTGGAATCCCTTTTTTTTCCATCGGGTTGCATTCTGAGTTGGAACCTTTCCAGGATCTCACACAGGCAGAGACCTCTCAGCACTTGAAGAATCTCAGTGAAGCTGGGAAGGCATGGCTGCCTACCGAATTACAGGCTGAGGACTAAGCTCCCATCAGTACTGTGAATGACCAGTAAGGACCCTCATTTGCCAGCAGAAGGAATCAGAAGGGCAGCTGATTGAATATTGTTGATGGACTTCAGATCAGACACAAAATTGGGCACTGACCATTTCTTCTGCAATTGCTGAACCATAGGTCAGACTGTCCATTCTGTTAAATGCTTCCCTTTCAGCTGATATACTCCAATTTACTGCAGATGCCCAGCATTTTCTGCTTGTTTTGGTTGTGTGTTTGTTTAGTCATGTACTTAGTCTGTGGCATTGCATACAGTTTTGTGTATTTCACATAGGAAGGATAAAAGTGTAATTGGAAAGATGTGACTTCAATTATCCATTATGTTATCAGACTGAGACCTCTGAGTATGAAGAAATATTTTAGGATTTGGGCTTCTTTGCTCAAGAAGTCTTCAAAATTAAGAAGTTTTATTATTTGGAAAAATAGATAATTCCCATTGGTTAATGAAATAACAATGAGAGAACATAAGCTTCCTATAACTATACAGTAGATATAGTGGCACCATCTATAGAACCATTGCCTCACAAGTTTGTTCATGATCTCCAGAGTTCTCCTCATGATTGTGGGGGTTCTTCTGGGTGTACCACTTTCTTCCCATGTCCCATGTCCCAGAGATGAGTGGGTTATTCAGCCACTAATTTTTAGGTGAGTGCTAGAACCTTGTGAGAGTTGATGGAGATGTAGGGGAGTCAAAACAAGATTAGTTTGGAGCGTATTTAATGGTCACCATGGATTCAGTGGGCCAGCGGGCCTGTTTCCATTCTGTATGACTCTAAGCTACTTACAATGCATGGAGCTCTCGTATTATAAATTGTCAGTCACTTTCCATTTATTGCCATTCTGAGAATCTACATGGAGCACAGCTACTGACTCTAACGTGGAGTGGAACATGAATTAGCAAGAGACAATTTAAATGGATGGAAATCATCACCTTTTGCATGACATGAAGAATTCTTTTGTTTTTGTTTAATTGAGACATGAATCCCATCAGAATAAAAATTTGCAATGACAATCAGTATTTCCATGCCCTTATTATGACTGGAGTAAGTTAAACCCACCTTGTTCCCTTTGAAATATAGAACAAGTAATTTGGTCAGTCGTGCACTACGAATTAAACAGAACTGCAGTAACTCTTGGGTGAGTCAGGCAGGAGTGAAACCTGACGGAGAGTCAGCTAGTGCAGTGCAAAATTGGTAAAGCTGTGACATGACCACAGTGAACTTCTGCTGAAGAGGTCAGATGGTGCAAGCTCCCACAATACAGTAGAATTCCACTTCCAGTGGGTTTGTTAGTTAAAAAAAAAAGTTGAATGCAGAAGAAAAGCTTTTGGTCCAGCAGAATCCAGTCAGGTTGTAAACAACTTCCTCTCTATCATGCTAAATGAGGAATGTAAAGCAGTAAGTGGGTTACACTGCCTCATAGATGACCTTAGAAGATGATATGGAGCTTAGTAGTCCAGAGAATTATATTTACACAAATGGACAAACATATACATGGACAGTCAACATATACATAAAAGGTAGCATCATTAAACAATAGAACTCAGTTTAATTTAAGAAGCACAGTGCTGGCGTTATGTGAGATGTTAGAGTATTTTGACTGGTGTTGCTGTGAAAATCAGGAAATCCTCTGACTCAGCAGCCACATGCGATTTGTCTCTTGGGACTGCAGGAACGTAACAGGGATTGGAATTCAACACGTTGGTTGCTATTTGCTGCAAACCGGAGAAGCACTATGGAAGTGAAAACAAAAATATTGTAAGAGGTTGGCCACCCAGACTAGGGATCTGCAGTTTTGTTGAAACAGGACATTTGTGATAGAAAAATGCACTTTATAATCTACGTAAATCAATTGGCAACAAAGATTGCAAGAAGCTGAAACATAGCGCAGGGGGAGGTGGAATCAACTGTGCCCGTCACTGAGAATAGGTACAGCTGATAAGGAGACAAATAGTTTTCTCTAGGAAGTTGATCCCTATTATGTAACTTATGCTTAATGCTGTTGTCAGAATGAGTCGAAGAACTAACATGATTGCAAATGTGCTAGGCCTTATTTCGGAACTTTTGAGACATAATCCACCTCAGCTCTGTGCTGTTTTATTTCTTGGAACTCACATCAATGTTTTATTCTTCACAATATTCACTAAAACCTGACCTTCCTTACGATATTGTGATGGACCTTTGCAGACTGACCAACGCCCTTGAGTGGAAAATCCTACAAAAAAATGGATACGGCTTAGTCCATCATGGGTAAAGCCCTCCCCACTATTCAGCACATCTATGCAGAGCTTTGTTTCAGGAAAGTAGCATCCATCATCAGGGAACCCCACCACCCAGATTATGCTCTCTTCTTGCTGCTGCCATCAGGAAGAAGGTCCAAGAACCTCAGAACCCACACCAGCAGGTTCAGAAGCATCAGGTTCCTGAACCAGGCGGGAAACTTCACTTAACTTCACTCGCCCATCACTGAACTGTTCTCACAATCTAGGGACTCACTTTCACGGACTCCTCATCTCATGTTCTCGATAGTTATTGCTTATTTATTTATTATTTTTATTATTATTTCTTTTTGTATTTGCACTCTGGTTGTCTACCCTGTGGGTATGGGTTTTTCATTGATTTTATTATGGTTATTGGATTTATTGAGAATGCCTGCAAGAAAATGATTCTCAGGTTTGTATAAAATAACAGTCAGTATATATAGTGACATACAGTATATATACTTTGGTAATGAATTTACTTTGAACTTTGGAAATGATAGAGTTTCTTCAACTGAATGACACAACAGATACTGGAATATTACATGAAATCTTTGGCACCATTTTCATGCATTCTTACAAGAGTGTTCCTGCGTTAATGCCCTGTGATGCAGTATACCATTGCAATCAAAGTGTCTGTGATCATATGCATTTAGCTGTTTGCTTTACTGCTATCTCAGCAGCAAAATGGCCAATAGTGACAAATTGAAGTAACAAGGAAGGAGAAAATAATCTGCAAAATTTGCTGAGAGAAAAAATTCTAGAGAGAATATATTTCTAAATTAGATATTGTTTATTCTTTATGTTCCATATACAAACTGCAGTCAATCTGTTGTTGTATTTTACATTTTTAAAAAATAATGCTAGTATTTAAAACCTCTGCAACACACATCAAAGTTGCTGGTGAACGCAGCAGGCCAGGCAGCATCTCTAGGAAGATGTACAGTCGACATTTTGGGCCGAGACCCTTCATCAGGACTAACTGAAAGAAGAGCTAGTAAGAGATTTGAAAGTGGGAGGGGAGGGGGGAGAATTCCTCGTGTTTGCGGATTTAAAACCTCTCTTCTTCCCTTCAAGAACCTCCTTAACATGGAAGTTTTATTTGCTTCACTTATTGTTTACCTTTTTTGGCTTCTTTTGAGCTTTGTTGGTTTCTGCTCGTGTGATATGTTTCATAATATCCAGCTTGTTTCTGTGCCCATAAAGCTGAAAGGATGGAGAGGTTCCTGGTGTAATTATGAGATGTAACTTTAGTCAAACAAACAAAGGACGTATATGTAAGCTTTAGAAAGCTGAAATCAGACAAGGTCCTTAAGGAATATAAAGGATTCAAGAGACAACTTAAATAAGCAATCAACAGGGCTAAGAGAAGATAAGAAATGTTCCAAGACATTTTATACATATATTAAAAATAAGAGGGTAGCTAGGGAAATGTTATAACCACTCAAAAACACGAGAGGGAATTTATGCCTGAAGTAATAGAAAGCGGGCAAAGTACTTAACTAAGTTCATTGCATCAGTATTCATCAAAGAGAAGGACATGGATGATAATGCAAATGTCTACAGATTTACTGGAAAGAGCATTCTGACTGGCTACATCACCATCTGGTATGGGGTGGGGTGGGGCTACTGAACAGGATCAAAATAAGCTGCAGAGAGTTGAAACGTAATCAGCTCCATCATGGACACTAGCCTCTGTAGTATCCAGGACATGAGCATAAGATATAGGAGCAGAATTAGGCCATTTGGCCCATCACATCTGCTCTGCCATTTCATCATGGCTGATCCAATTTTCCTCTCAGCTTCAATCTCCTGTCATCTTCCTGTATCCCTTCATGCCCTGACTAATCAAGAATCTATTGACATCTGCCTTAAATGTACATAAGGACTTGCCCTCCACAGCTGCTTGTGGCAAAGGATTCCAGATTCACCACTCTGGCTAAAGAAATTCCTCCTCATCTCCATTCTAAAAGGATGCCCCTTTATTCTGAAGCTGTGTCCTGTTGTCTTAGACTATCCTACCATAGGAAACATCCTGTCCACATCCACTCTATCAAGGCCTTTCACCATTCAATAGGTTACAATGAGGTCACCCCTCATTCTTCTGAATTCTAGTGAATTCAGGCCCAGAACCAGCAAACACTCTTCATATGACAAACCATTCAATCCTAAAATCATTTTTGTGAACCTCCTTTGAACCCTCTCCAGTTTCAGCACATCCTTTCTGAGATAAAGGACCCAAGCCTGCTTACAATACTGCAAGTGATCCTCAGCAGTGCTTTATAAAAACTCAACATTACATCCTTGCTTTTATATTCTAGTCTTCTTGAAATGAATGTTAACATTGCATTTTCCTTCTTCACCACAGACTCAGCCTAATAATCAACTTTTAGGGAATCCTGCAAAGGATTCCCAACTCCCTTTGCACCACAGTTTTTTGTATTTTCTCTCCATTTAGTAAATAGTCAATCCTTTCATTTCTATTACCAAAGTGCATGACCATACACTTCCCCACACCGTATTCCATCTACCACTTCTTTGCCCATTCTCCTAATCTGTCTAAGTCCTTCTACTTCCTCAAAACTACCTTCCCCTCCACCTATCTTCATATCATCTAAAAACTTTGCAGCAAAGCCATCAGTACCACCATCCAAATCATTGACATATAACGTAAAGAGAATCGGTCCCAACACAGACCCCTCTGGAATATCACTAGTCTGGCAGCCAGCCAGAAAAGGCTCCCTTTTTTCCCACACTTTGCCTCCTGCCAATCAACCACTGCTTCATCCATGCTGGAAGCTTTCCTGTAGTATCATAGCTTTTTAAGCAGCCTCACGTGTGGCACCTTGTCCAAGGCCTTCTGAAAATACAAGTATACAACATCAACTGATTCTCCTTTGTCTATCCTGCTTGATATTTCTTCAAAGATTTCCAACAGATTTCTCAGGCAGGATTTTCCCTTGAGGACACCGTGCTGACTACGGCCTGTTTTATCATGTACCTCCCAGTACCCTGAGACTTCATCCTTAATAATTGAATCCAACATCTTCCCAAACACTGATGTCAGGTTAACTGGCCAATAGTTTCTTTTCTTCTGCCTCTCTCCATTCTTGAAGAGTTGGAGTGACATTTGCAATCTTCCAGTCTTCTGACCCCGTTCCAGAATTTAGTGATTCTTGAAAGACGTTTACTAATACCTCTACAATCTCTTCAGCCACTTCTTTCAGAACTCTGGGATGTACACCTTCTGGTCCAGGTGACTTATCTACCTTCAGACCTTTCAGTTTCCCAACACCCTTCTCTCTAATTATGGTAACTTCACTCACTTCATGCCCCCTGACACCTGGAATTTCTAGAACATTGCTAATGTCTTCACAGTGAAGACTGATGGAAAATAGCTATTTAGTTCTTCCATTTCATAGTCCCCCATACTAGCTTTCCAGCATTATTTTCCAGCGGACTGATATCCACTCTTGCCTCTCATTTACACTTTATGTATCCGAGGAAACCTTTGTAATCCTGATTAATATTATTGGTTAGTCTGCTTTCATATTCAATCTTTACCTTCTTAATGACATTTTTAGTTGCTTTCCATTAGTTTTTAAAAGCTTCCCAATCCTCTAACTGCCCGCTAATTTTTACTCTATTATATGCCCTCTCTTTGACTTCATGTTGGCTTTGATTTCTCTTGTTAACCATGGTTGTGTCATCTTTCCTTTAGAATACTTCTTCTTCTTTGGGATGTATATACTGTATCTTGTGCCTTCCAAATTGCTTCCAGGAGCTCCAGCCATTGCTGGTCTGCCACCGTCCCTGCCAGTGTTCTTTTCCAATCAATTCTGGACAAATCCTCTCTCGTGCCTCTGTAATTTCCTAATACTGATACATCTGACTTTAGCTTCTCTTTCTCAAACTTCAGGGTGAATTCGATCATATTATGATCACTTGCCCCTAAGGGCTCTTTTATCTTAAGCTCTCTAATCGGTTCTGGTTCATTGCACAACACCCAATCCAGAATATCTGATCCTCTAGTGGGCTCAACCATGAGCTGCTCTAAAAAGCCAACTTGTAGGAACTTGAGAAATTTTCCCCCCTGTAATCCAGCACCAACCTGATTTTCCCAATCTACCTGCATATTGAAATCCTTCATGATTATTGTAACACTGCACTTTTGACATGCATTTTCCATCTCCCATCGTAGTTTGTAACCACATCCTTACTACTGTTTGAATATAACTCCCATCAGGGTCTTTTTACCCTTGCAGCTCCTTAGCTCTATCCACAGTGATTCAACACCTTCCGACCCTATGTCACCTCTTTCTAATGATTTGATTTCATTTCTTTTACCAATAAAGCAGCACTGCCTCCCCTACCTTCCTGCCTATCCTTTTTTCTCAATGTGTAGTCTTGGACGTTAAACTTCCAGCTGTAATCTTTCAGCTATAATTTAGTGATGCCTACGACATCATACCTGCCAGTCTGCACTGTGCTGCAATTTCATCTACCATATTCCATATACTGTGCACATTCAGATGCAACACCTTCAGTCCTGTATTCACCCTTCTCGATTTTGTTGCACCAAGCTCAACCTTTTGATTCCTAACTTTGTCTGAGGTCATACCAGCATCTGCCTCCACCAACTGTTCTGGCACTCTGGTTCCCATCCTCCTGCAACTCTAGCTTAAACCCCACCGTGCAGCATTAACAAATCTTCCTGCTGGGATATCAGTTCCCCTCCAGTTCAGGTGCAAACCATCCCTTCTGTACAGGTGCCACCTTCCCTTGAAAAGAGCACACTGATCCAAAAATCTTATGCCCTTCCTCCTACACCAAATCCTCAGCCAAGTATTAAACCATATAATCTTTCTAGTTCTAGCATCACTTGCACATGGCATGGGTGGCAATCATGAAATCACAACCTCGAAGGTCCTGCCCTGTAACTTAGCAACTAACACCCTGAACTCCCTATGCAGAACCTTATCACTTTACCCACCCACGTCATTGGTACCTACATGGGCCATGACTTCTAGCTGTTCACCCTCCCACTTAAGAATCATAAGGACAATCTGAGATATTCTGGACCCTGGCACCCAGGAGGCAACGCACCATCTAGGAATCTCATTCTCACCCACAGAATCTCCTGTCCATTCCCCTATCTAACAAATCCCCTATCACCACAGTGTGCCTCTTCTCCCCACTTCCCTTCTGAGTCACTTAGGCAGACTAACACTGCAGACTCAATGCTAGAGACCCGACTACTGCGACTTTCCTCTGTTAGACCATCCCTCCCAGTAGTATCTAAAGTGATTAGATTATTAAATTAGATTACGAGGACACTCAGTCCTCGTTTATTGTCATTTAGAAATGTATGCATTAATAATTATACAATGTTCCTCCAGTATGATATCACAGAAACACAAGACAGACCAAGACTAAAACTGACAAAAACCACATAATTATAACATATAGTTATAACAGTGCAAAGCAATACTGTAATTTGATAAGAGCAGACCATAGGTATGGTAAAAAAAAAGTCTCAAAGTCCCGATAGCCCCAACATCTCACGCAGACGGTGGAAGGAAGAAACTTTCCCTGCCATGAGCTTCCAGCACCGCAAACTTGCCGATGCAGCATCCTGGAAGCACCCTACAGTCTGACTCTGAGTCCGTCCGAAAACTTCGAGCCTCCGACCAGTCCTCCGACACCGAGCACCGAGCACCATCTCTGCCGAGCGCTTCAACCCCAGTCCCGGCCGCCAAGCAACAGGCAAAGCCAAGGATTCGGAGCCTTCCCTCCTGAGATTTCAGTTCACACAGTAGCAGCGGCAGCGAAGCAGGCATTTACCTGATATACCTGTTGTTGAGGGGGATGGCCACAGGGATACTCTGCACTGGCTCCTTAACTCCTTTCTCCTTCCTGACTGTCACTCAGTTTCCTGTATCCTGCACCTTGGGTATAACTACCTCTCTCTATGTCCTATCTCTCACCCCTTCAGCCTCCCGAATGATCCGGATTTCATCCAGTTCCAGCTCCAACTCCTTAACGGGGTTAATTAGAAGCCATGGCTGGATGCACTTCTCGCAGTTGTAGTGGTCACAGATACTGGCGGTCTCCCTGCCTTCCCACATCCCACAAGAGGATTACACTATCATGCCTGGTCATCTCCACTGTCCTAGCTGAACAGATATAAAGAAGTGAAGGAAAAACTTGATCTTTTCTTTCCTTTGCTTTCTCTGAGTGAAGCCTCTCTGCGCTGAAGGCTTGAAGAGCTAAAGCCTTAAGATCACCATTCTGGCTATGTCCACGCTGATGATGGCCGTTGTGACGTTAGCCTCTGTGCTTGCCCCTGCGTTCCTTTAATTTGCTCTTATTAATCAATCACGAACGCTAATTGGTTGCTGGTCAAAGCTTTATTATGTTGCTGCGACCCGCTCCTGCCTTCTATCCTCAGGCAGTGGAAGTTTTCATTGAAGTCCCTTCCTCTCCAAACTTCCGCTGGTCAAACCTCTTCAAGGAGCAATGCCTCAAAATGGCAGCATCCACAGGATAGCCAGGGAGACAAGGCAGGAGAATGCTGAGGTTTTGCATCCTCTTCAGCCACAGCTGAGTTTCCAGATGATGGGAGAATAGCTAGTGATTTTCATTTTTTAAGAAAGGTAATCGGGACAATCCAGCAATTTATAGGTTGGTGAGCCTTACATAAGCTTATTGAAAAGATTTTTGGGGACAGCATTTGCTCATATTTGGAAAAACCTGGACATTTGAGTGAGGCAGCTTAACTCGGTGGGAGAGGCCATATTTCACAAAGTTAATTGATTTTTTTGGGAAGGTAATAGAGATGATTGATAACGGTAGGGCCATGAATGTTGTCGACATGGATGTTAGAAAAGTTTCGTGATTAGCTGATCCAGAAGATTAAGTTGCATGTGATCTATGGGGAAACTTGAGAAGACAGAGGGTAGCAGAGGAATGGTGTTATTCTGACTAATCAGAGGTATTCGTCAAGGATCACTGCTGGGATCTTTGTTGTTTGTGATATATGCAAATGACTTAAATGAAAATGTGTGTGAGCTGATCAGTAAATCTACAGAGAACTTTGAATTGATGGATAACGAGGAAGGTTGTTGAAGATATTAATACATAGATCCATTGGAAATTTGGGTGGAGAAATGCAGATGGATTTTAATTCAGATGTGTAAAACTGCACCTTTGAGAAGTCAAATTCAAGAGTAAATGTACATTAAATGACACAACTCTTAGGAGCACTGATATACAGAGATGTTGGGGGCGCAAGTTCACAGCTTTCTGAAATTGGCAACACAAGGAGGGCGTAAAGAACTTCAATTTGACCACATTTGTGTCCAAATCTGGTTGCATCATTATAGGTAGTAAGTGGGGGCTTTGGAGAGAGTGCAAAAGATTATGCCTGGATTGGACAGTGTTCACTATAAGGAGAAATTGGGATCATTAGAGTGCATAGCTTTAAGGTGAGGGAAGGGAAGTGGTAGAAGCAGATATAATAGCAATGTTTAAGAAGCACTTAGACAGACACATGAATAGGCAGGGAACACAGGGATGAGGACCTTGTGCAGGCATATAGGATTAGTTTAGATTAGAATTGAAGTTGGTGCAGATATTGTGGGGTAAAGGTCTGTCCCTGTGCTATACTGTTCTATGCTCCATGCTCTCATATTAAAATTGTTGTAGAACACGAGCATTGTCCAAAGGATTGCTCAAAAAGGTTGACTAATGTTTGCAAGTCATAGTATTCCAAATAAGGTGGAACAGTGTTTTATCAGGTTTCAGCAGCACCGAGAGCAGACCAACTCCCAATTTATTTACAACTAACTTTTCGAGCAGATATTCTTCACAGATTTAAAATGCTTCGAAACACTCTATTCAGAAGGAATGACTGAGATTAGGCATCAGAATGTTTTGAAACATAAATATTACAATTCTTTAGAAGGAGTTTGGCATTTTACAGTTCATTTCCTCAAGATATCCCAAAGCACACCATAGGCAATGAATTTCTTTTGAAGTGTCCTCACTGATGTTCTGCAGGCAAATGCGCTAGCCAGCAGAACAGATAGATGCAGCCCTGGGTTAATGTCCTCTTTGAAAGCCTTCACATTGAAAATGCCTTTTTCTGTTACTGTCACAGTGTGGCGTGGGATTGCTTTGCAATCAGTATCAGCCTGATATAAGCAAGTCATCTGCTGGTAACACCTGTATGTGGTTGGTTATCCAGGTCACTGCAGACTGGGATCGAATGTGTGCATATACACCACATGGAATTCTTCAGCACTTGTTTATACCACCGAAACATTTCCTGTGAGAATGAACTACAATATAAATGGAAAATACAGTGAGGCATTAGTGGGTGATAAAGGTACCAATTTACATGACAAGTTCTCACAGTATTTTGACAGATGGTGCCAAACAGAAACGTTCTTTTGCAGTTTGCTAGGACTAGTTCACAATGGAAGCTTTCCTACAGAAATTTTGAAATGTCTTCTTTTTAAGTAATCTGGCATTTCAAAAAAACTGCAATAGCTGGAAATCTCAAATAAAAACATAAATTACTAGAAACATTTTCAATCAGATCAAGGTGCATCTTTAAATGGAAACAGAGTTTGCATTTCACAATGGGGAAGAAAATATCTTTCCACAGATGCTAACTCACCTGCCGAGTATTTTTCCTGAATTTTCTGTCTTTGTTGTATTTTAATGAAAATGTGGTTGATAATAAAAACCAGACAAGGCTGGCAATGCTCAGAAAGTCAGTCAGTATTTGTCTAAAGGAGAGCAGAATTTTCTTTTCTAGATGAAGACCCTTCATCTGATGATTTTAAGAGTTCTTCCAGTATTTTCAAATTTATAGCAGCTATAGCTTTTGATTTTTTAAAATCAATTGGAAATTATTTTTATGGCATTGAGTTGTGAAATATTTTAAAATTCTGATTTTATAAATCAATTATTTTTTGTTTTTTATTTGCTAGTTACCATGCCCCAACAGATAACCAGTACAGCCCTTATTGTCAATTTGACAAAGAAGATTGCTGGCTATTCCATCAGAGTGAAAGAGGAACTTGCCTCAGAACTATTATTTCAGGAAACAAAACGTTGAAACAGAAACTGTGGTTGGTCTAGAATTGAGTACAAGCTTCAATTTGTACTGGGTACGCAAATTCCCAAAGAATAATTGCCACTAAACAGATTAGCTTTATTTGTCACATGTACATCAAAACATACAGTGAAATGTGTCTTTTGTGTCAAAACAAATAAGTGAGAATTGTGCTGGGCACTCCACGAGTGTTGCCACGCTACCAGTGCCAACATAACATGCCCACAGCTCAATGAGCTTAATCATGTGGGAGGAAACCAGAGCACCCAGAGGAAACCCATGTGGTCAAAGGGAGATTGTACAAGTTCCTTCCAGGCACCAGTGGGAACTGAACTCAGATCATTGATCTCTGGCTGGCTCTGTAAAGTGAAGTGCTAACTGCTATGCTACCACACCCCTTATCATCCAAAATCCTTTTGCTTGTATTCTAACTTGCACACGGGCTTGTTCAATCGTTGCTCAAGTACTCAGAATCCTGCAGAAAATTCATCCCTGGTTGATACAGCTGAAATGAGGGAGGCAGTAGTGTCAACATATATTACTCAGCGTTCAAAATTCATTCTATTAAATCAGTGCATTATGTATCAGAGACAGGGACAGCTATACAAAGTGTTTAGTGTTACTGGCCCAGGACAGAATTTAAGACCAGCTACTGTTCAATAATACATTAATACGTAATTCTCATCCTTGAGTTTAAATGCTTTCATGAACCTGCCCTACACTTCAGCCTTAAAACTCTCTGGGAATTTTGTCTTTCTTCAATTCTGGCCTCTTGTGAATGTCTGGCTTCTTTGCTCTAGCATTTTTGACATTCTTGACTCTGGCTTCAGTTGTCCAGGCACTGAAGTCTGGAATTCTCTTCTAAGATCTCTCCACCTTCGTGATTCACTCTACTTTAAGCTACTCTTTTAAACCAATCTCGTTACCCAAAGATTGGATTAACTAAATGAAAATTTGCTTCTTTACCTTATTGTTAATTGCAACTGTTAACAACCTTGTGAAGCACTTGGAGTGTTTTAATACTTTAAACAAACCTTATTTATAAAATATGTTGCTGCTGAGAGTTGGAAACAATAGTAATCCAACAGTAATCAGCTACTGATAATTATTTACATATTAATTCTACCAGTATCTGTGATACCTTGGCTAAGATTTATCATGCCTTTTAATAGACAAAATAGTAGGGAAAGAATGTCAGATGATAAACTAAAGTAAGTTTATTTATTTTTGATAAGCCATAGAAAAGAGTGCTTTGAGACTCTGGGGGAGGTACAGTAGTGTAGATTATTACAGTGGCAGCGATCTGAGTTTAGTTCCATTGTTGTCTGTAAGCTGTTAATGTATTCTTCCTGTGACCATGGGGGTTTCCTCCAGGTGCTCTGGTTTTCTCCTACATTCAAAAGAGTTAGTATGTTAATTGATCAATAAAGAGATTTTCAATCTCTCACTGTTGCAGCGTGGGGTTCCCATCTGCTTCAAGAGGGCGACAATCAGAACAGGGTGAGCTGTCTCAATGACTTGCCCAGTTGTGCTCACAACTACTGTGATGAAATGCTTTGAGAGGTTGGTAATGGTCAGAATTAACTCCCACCCAAGCAAAGACCTGGACTTGCTGCAATTGCTTATCTCTACAACAGGTCTACAGTGGACACAATCTCACTGGCTTTCCACTGGACCTTGGATCTCCTGGACAGTAGAAGTATCTATGGCAGGCTGCTGTTTATTGATTACAGCTCAGCTTTCAACACCATCATGCCCTTAATACTGATCAATGAGCTCCAAAACCTGGACCACTGTACCTCCCTCTGCAATGGGATCTTTGACTTCCTCATCGGGAGACTATAGTTAGTGCAGATCAGAAGTAACATCTCCTCCTCAGTGCTGGTGCACCTCAAGAATCAGTGTTTAGCCTTCTACTCCACTCTCTCTACACCCACAACTGTGTGGCTAGGCAGAGCACAAAAGGCATCTATAAATTTACCAATGACACAAGTATTATTGGCAGCATTTCAGATGGTGATGAGAAGGTGTACAGGTGTGAGATAGATCAGCTGCTTGAGTGGTGTCAAAGCAACAACCTTGCACTCAACATCAGTAAGACCAAGGAGTTGATTGTGGACTTCAGGAAGGGGAAGTAGAGGAAGCACACACCAGTCCTCATTGAGGGATCAGCTGTGGAAGCAGTAAGCAGCTTCATGTTCCTGGGTATCAACATCTCTGAAGGCCTATCATAGTGATGTAGTCATAAAGAAGGCACGACATTGGCTATATTTCAGTAGGAATCTCAGGAGACGTGGTATGTTACCAAAGACACTTGCAAATTTCTACAGATGTACCACGAAGAGCATTCTAACTGATTGCAACACTGTCTGGTATGGAGGGGCTGCTGCACAGGATCAGAAAGAGTGGCAGAAAGTTGCAAATTCAGCCAGCTCAGTGGGCACTAGCCTCTCCAGCATTAAGGATACCTTCCAAAGGTGATCTCTCAAGAAGATGGCATCCATCGTGAAAGACCCTCATCACCCAGGACATGCCCTCTTCTCATTGCAACTATATGTACATTTTTGCCGCCCTTCTTGCACTATGTATTTCATTTGTATATATATAATCTTATTGTAATTTATTATTCTGTATTGCAATGTACTGCTGCTGGAAAACCACATATTTCATGACAGACACCAGTGATATTAAACCTGATT
Source organism: Mobula birostris (assembly GCF_030028105.1). Lineage (NCBI taxonomy): Eukaryota > Metazoa > Chordata > Chondrichthyes > Myliobatiformes > Myliobatidae > Mobula > Mobula birostris. Next base: position 59,785,050 of record NC_092372.1, on the reverse strand, counting down.
CTGATTCTGATTAATACAGTAGGTGTAATTGGATAGCACAAGCTTGTCGGGCTGGAAAGGGATGTCAGTATGCTGTATTTCTAAATAAATTTAAAAAGAGACCCAAGACAAAGAACTATGATCAAAAATGGCAGTAGAGAATGAAGTTTCTCACGTATGTGATCATGAAGTTCCTGTAAAATAGTAATACTAAATAGTAAAAGTTTAAGTACAATTATTATCAATGTATACTATATACAATCTTGAGATGCGTCTCCTGACAGGCAGGCATGAAACAAAGAAACCCGATAGAACCCTTTAAAAATATCCATCAAACATCCAATTTAAGCAAAATTTGCAAAAGAAGGAAACACATCATGCAAACAATAAAAAGTAAGCAAATAACATTCAGAATTAAAGTTCACGAAATTGAGTTCACATTACTGAAGACAGTCATCACTGCATCTGTTCCAGAAGCCTGTTAGTTGTAGGCTATAGCTTCAGTTCAGTGCAGAGATGAGTAAACCTCGGCAAGCATCCCTCACCTCTGGCCCTGACAACCTGACATTTTCCATCTAGCTTGGCACTTAAATCGGCCAAACATTGGCTCGTATCTCACTCTCAGATCCAGGCCCTGCCGCTTGGATATGCTCTCAGGTCCGGATCCTGCTGCCTCGATTCAGCCCGTACCCGATCTTTCCAATCTGGCCTGGTGCTTAAATCGGTCAAACGAAAAAAAGTTAAAGTAAAAAGAAAAAAAATATTAATTGTATTGATTCATTCATATATTCTAGATGCTTCCAGAAAAAGGCCTTTTGTCAATCTCTAAGTAACCTTGAGAAAGTGGTGGTGTGCAGTCTTTATGAATGACCAGAGGCTGTAAGATAAAGATATTATCATTGTGTTGCTAAAGAAGGTTTTCTGGAATTCAAGCCAGAAGGAAGTGTGATACATTTTCAAGTAAGGATAGTAAACAACTTGGAATGACATTATACCTGTGTCTAAATTCAATGACCTGATTGATATAATTTTATTGTTAATATGTTTTTTGGTGTAGGGGTTTTGATTAAATTGAGCTTCTTGCTTGGTCATTTCTGTGGACATTCAGGAGTCAAGAATGTACCTGTGAGTGTGGAGTCACATGTATGTCAGCCTGGAAAAAGACAGCAGGTTTCCCTTCAAGAATGATCACCGACTGGACATTTACAGCAATCCCAATTCCAGTAATGACACCAGATTTTCATTTCAGATGTGTTTAATTAACTGAATTAATGTTCGCACTGTCATTGTGGGATTTGAACCGACAGTAATACCCCATTATTCTACTTGTAGCCATGTTTGCAGTGGAACCTTGAATTATTAGAGTAGACAACTGGTATCTTCCCCCACCACCCCCAACCAGGTTTGAACTATTTAATTAGAGAAGGAATGTATTTAAGGTGAGAGGCAAAAGGTCAAAGGAGATGTGCTGGGCAAGTTTTTTTGCACAGACAGTGGTTGTGCCTGGAATGTGACGTCAGGAATGGTGGTGGAGGCAGATGGAATAGTGCCATTTAAGAGACTCTTAGATCGGCACATGAATTGACAAAGGATGGTGAGATATGGATCAGCTAGGATTCATGAAGGGATTAGTTCAATTAGGCATCATGAAGTTAATTAGTTCAGCACAATGTTGTAGGCTGAAGGACTAGATATGCTCACACATCATCCCTGAAGAAGATGGCAGAGTGTCATTGAAACATTGGTTATAATCGATACCTGTACCGGGCTGGAAGCCCGAGATGAGTTTATTTGACCCATTCCTTTATTGCAATGTTCTTTGATCTATGTTCTGTGTTCTGTTATAGCTTTGAATAGAATGCTATTAAAGGAAACTTGGCTTCTAAGTAAACCAATCCATTAGAAAAAGCAAGGACTTGCACTTAAATATTGTGGCAGAAAATGCCATGTGAAGTCACTTCTACTATTCATAGACTGGTATTCTTAGGCAAGAATTATACCTAGACATTGGGATTAATTGCTAATATAAGCTTCATTAATTCATAAGGGGCTTGGAAACTAATGTCTTGCTGGGAACAGAAATAAAGGTATTGCAAAGGAATCTTTCGTTGAACTGCAATGTATCAACTGCTGTCCTACATTGGCAAAAACCATCTGTGCATAGGACTGTCAGGAAATTGGTAAAAAACTTAACAACAGTGACTAATCACGTCGAAGCAAAACCAACCAACTAAATTTATAACACCACTCTTCGCACCATTTCCTTAGTCACTGAGCCTTAGTTTTTTAAAGCAAGAGATTAATCTCTATCACATGCAGCCAGAAGGTCAGAAAGTGACAGAAGTGGTCAGAACTAAAACAACACAAAAAAAACATAGAATGTAAGCAACACACACAAAATGCTGGAGGAATCAGCAGGCCAGGCAACACCTATGCAAAAGAGCGAAGTTGACATTTTGAGCCGAGACCCTTCATCAGGACCTCGGCTCAAAATGTCAACTATTCTTTTTTCCTTAGATGCTGCCTGGCCCGCCAAGTTCATCCAGCATTGTGTGTGTGTTGCTTGGAATTCCAGCATCTGCAGATTTTCTCTTGTTTGTGCTTGGAATATAAATGATGGTTCTGAAGCAGCATAAAAGTGGCCTCATGAGCAGGCAATTTTCAGAAGTGATCAAGCTGAGGTGTGTTGCTGGTTGCCTCAGAGTTTGCATTCCTTGATACCTTTAGTCACGCAGTTGTGAAGCCAACATTACTTGTCAAGTAGAACTACCAAAGGAAAGGCAGCGGTAAATACTGATACCCAAACATACTAGTGTGATGAGTAATGCCCTTTTTCAGACAGCTGACAGGATATAATGACATTGTCTATGGGCTATCTAGTCCATGCTGAAACCATTTAAACTGCCTACTCCCATCGACCTGCACCAGACCATACCACTCCATACCCTTATTATCCATGTACCTGTCCAAACTTTGCTTAAATGTTGAAATTGAGCTCATATGCACCACTTGCGCTGGCAGTTCATTCACACTCCCGTGACCCTCTGAGTGAAGCCATTTCCCCTCATGTTCCCCTTAAACTTTTCACCTTTTACTCTTAACCCATGATCTCTGGTTGTAGTCCTACTCAATCTCAGTGGAAAAAGCCTGCTTGCACTTACCCCATCTATACCTCTCATAATTGGTATATCTCTATCAAATTTGACCAAATGCTTTCTAATCTTCCCATTGAAATAGCTGGGGTTTTGGAAACTTTGCCTGTCTGACATGTCAGGTTATTGTCAGTGCATTACTGGAAGCTGATTGTTACTGGTGTTGCTGTTAAAAGTTGATTAGTGGGATCAAAGGTAGGGTAATGAATGGGCCCAGACTTCAGTGAGACCAGTCTGAGATGCAAAGGGACTTGGAAGTGAGTCCTTGTGCAAAACACCCTAAAGGTTAACTTGCAGGTAGAGTTGGTGGTGAGGAAGGCAAATGTAAGGTTAGAATTCATTTCAAGCGGTCTAGAATACAAGAGCAGGGATGTGATGCTGAGGTTTTATAAGGCACTGGTGAGGACTCACCTTGAGCATTGTGAACAGTTTTGGGCTCCTCATCTAAGAAAAGATATGCTGGCATTGGAGAGGTTTCAGAAGAGGTTCACAAGGATGATTCCGGGAATGAAATATGAGGAACGTTTTGATGGCTCTGGGTTTGTACTTCCTGGAATTTAGAAGGATGGTGGGCGGGGGGGGGTGGAATTTCATTGAAACCTTTTGAATGTTGAAAGGCCTAGGCAGAGTAGATGTGGAAAGGATGTTTCCCATGCTGGGGGAGTCCAGGACAAGAGGGCACAGCCTCAGGATAGAGGGGCATCCATTTAAAACAGAGATGGGGAGAAATTTCTTTCGCGAGAGCGTTGTGAATTTGTGGAATTTGTTACCACTGGCAGCTGTGGAAGCCAGGTTGTTGGGTGTATTTAAGGCAGAGCGTAATAGGTTCTTGATTGGACATGGCAATCAAAGGCTACGGGGAGAAGGCTGAGGAGTCGAGCTGAGGAGGGGATAAAAGGATTAGGCATGATTGAATGGCAGACTAGATTTGATGGGCCAAATGGCCTAATTCTGCTCCTATATCCAGTTGTTTTATGCTCTTCTGATTATGATCCATGTCCAAGAAGAGCAGGAGATGCCTTATGGTCAAGGAGGCCTTAGACATGATAGGTATATTGCAGCTAGGGATTAATTTTTGTAATTACTTTAGTTAATAGCCAGGTACCTTTGAGGAAGTGGTGGTTGCAGAAAGCTAGATTTGAGGGAGATGTCCACCTGCTGTTTCTGCACTTCTCCAGAAGAATATTCTATCCTTCGTTTGATTCCTTTGCTTTCCTTTCCCTTTCTTGCTCATTTCGCACGTGTGAACAAACACACACACACACACACACACACACACACACACACTTCCAGTTTATTCTGGCTTCCGTTTATGTTCTCTGCACACCATCTCTTTTAAGCCCAAAATAGAAAACAGAAAGCTCATCTGTGCTTGCATGGTGAAGTTGAAGTGTTGACCCTGAAGCAGATACAGGGGCTCTCAGATCCTCTCTCAATTAACAAAGTAGGAAACAAAGGTTGAAAACTAGTTAGTTCCAGTTTCAAAATAAGTCACTAGTTCATCCTAACATATACATGCATATGTTTTATTTGTGACACGTGTACAAGTAGCATGTCACAAACAAAACACGTGTATGTATATGCAGAGTAAATGTACAATACATATACCTGTTCAATTTATGACATGCTGCTGGATTAGTGTTGATGTGCATGCAGTTCTCAGACTCAAGCATGGCTAGTAACTGGTGGGAGACTCCCCGGGAATATATGTGCACTTGACTTGCAGCATGGGGAAATAGGTGATCTAACAAGCAGAATCAATTTATGCCCCAACAGGGACTACTTACGTATATAAAAGAAATTGTGTTCATAGAATCTAACTGATGCCTAGGTGAGGATCGTTAATTCATACGATTCATCCTCCTGTCACTTATCATTTTGCCATCTTTATCCTTTTGAATATAGCTACCCCATTCTATTATTAGTCTTAAGTCTTTTCTGTAAATACTTTCTTTAATTTATATTTTCTATTTAAGAAACAGCTACACTTTGATCTGTGCAAAGAGTGCAAAGAAGATTTACAATTACAAGAATGTTTTCAAGATTCAAGGGTCTGAGTTATAGGAAGAGTTGAGCAGGTTCAGGAGACGGGGAGGGGGTGGTGCTGGTCGTAGTGGGGGGGGGGGAGGTGAATAAAGCCATGAAGGGTGAATGCAGTTATTTTCCCAGGGAAAGAAAATCAAAAACTAGAAAGCATTTGCAATGACCACAGGATTGACTTTGATGGCACAAAACTACAGCCAACGGGTTTTGGGACTGCCTGGTGAAGAAAGCCATTGAAATAAAACTAGAGGAAAAGAATTTTAACAAAGGTGAAGGTCTCACTCTATGTAAGAACTGGAATTTGATTGTAAATAAGTTGGGACAGCGGAATCCTGATTGGATGAGGACTAACCAATCAAGAGGGTTGGATGCCATGGGTATAAATACTACCAGACTTAACAAACCCAGGCATCATCCCTGATGAAGATGGTCGAGTTTGTCATCGAAATATCGGTTAAAATCGATACCTGTACCCAGCTGGAAGCCTGAGAAGCATTTATTCATTAGAAACCATGGATAAGGTAGGCGGTATGCCCTATTTCCCTGCAGCATGACTCTGTGACTCCTTCATGGAAAGAAAAGATGCAAAAGAACATTTACCTGCCTTTTAAATGACTTAGGAAATTTCACTTCCACTTTCCCATACTCCAAGAACACTTACAATGCTAATTACATGATATGTAATTTTTAAAGCAGCAGTTGATCAAGAGCATTGTGCAAATGATAAATACAAAACCGTTCGAAGCTTGTACCTAAAAATTATTCAGGTATGTTGGACATGAGTGAATAATGAGCATTTTGTTTGAAGGCCTGCTGCCAGGAAACTTAGCAGCACCAAAGGCCCAATGCACCACAATGGAGTATATAGAAGAGAGAGGAGCAAAGTCAGGGGATGGATTTTAGAGTGGTGGTGGTGAGGTGTGGGTGTTAATTATTAGAGGGAGATAGAAAATGGAATACACATTAAAGGATGGAGAGGTATTTGGTATGGTCAGGAGATCAAAGGGCAAGTGTTCCTTAAATAGAAAATATACAGTGCCTTGAAAAGGGATTCAGCCCCCAATCCCTTGTTCACATAAATGAGCATTACAACCAGGGATTTTGATAAATTTAACTGAGAATTTTTATTTGTGAATCACATGTTCCTTTTTTTTACAGTAAGCCCAAAAAACAGGGAAAATTGTAAAGCATGAAAAACTAAAAGTTCAAAATCTGAAATGTCAGCAGTTGAGAAGTATTTACTCCCTCTGCTCGGGTACTTTGTTGAACCACCTCTCACAGCTACTACAGTCTGTAGTGTTTTTGGACAAGTCTATTAGCTTTGCACAACGTGATGGAGCAAGATTTGCCCATTCCTCCTTGCAAATTTGCTCAGCCTGTGCCAGGTCATTTGGGGAGTGGCGGTGGACAGCAATCTTGAGGTATTGCCAGAGATGTTCAATTGGTAAGCACACAGTTGAAGAATCGGAGAGCAGCAGTGATGACAGAGGTGAGCAATGAGAGAGGATCTCGTGAGAAAAGGTTTATGACTAATAATGAAATGTAGCAGCTATGTTTAAAAAGATAAAGATGTCAATATGACAAATGACAGAAACTAGCATGATTGATTCATAATAGAATAATTTAGATAAGGATTGTGATCGAGGCGAAATGCACCACAGGATTGGTGTTTATATTTGGTTTTACATTCTAATCTAGGAATATACGTCCTTTTTTTGTTTTGGGTTTTGTCATTTCTATGAACTACTTTATCCACTATGGATAAGGAAGGTGTAGGTGCACCTAGTCATATATGGTACCTACATCTTTACCTATATCTTTGTTGATAATGTAGACAAACTTCCCAGCCAGATGTCTTTTTCCCAATTTTTGTAGTGTTAAACATAGGCTGGTTCACCTTTTCACTTACGCTCTGCTCCAGAGATACCTGTTATTGCACAATATAACACTGTTATGGTGATTTCCATGTCAAACCTGACACTGACTTTATCCTTCCTGCAGTGAATTGCAAGATGATCAGTTGACCTTAAAGATGCACCTAGATACTTGTCTGTTTTTTATAGAGCCTCTTTCTGTGAACATGCGGAAGAAGTCCAAACCTATGAAAACATATGGTTTTAATCCACCCAAGCAGTCAACAATCCAACTTCAAAATGTTAGTAAAGGACAATTCCAGTTGTTTGGGGGAGATTGGGGTGGGTAATCAAAGGGGAAAATTGATGCATGACAGAGGAGCCTGGGAGCAAAGATTAGTTGGATAATGAAAGAGGGTAGTCAATAGTCATGGGCTGAATCAACAGTGATAGATGAGGAAATATGATTAATTGGAAGGTGCTATAGTGGCTGAGTTTCTTAACTCAGAGAGGTCTCTTAGTTCTCTAGAGAACGAAATGAAACTAGTATTTTGGGTTGATTTTCTTTTTTCTCGTATTGTCTACCACCAATTTGCCAGCCATCAGAAAGTGTGCTGAATTTGAACTGCATCTCAATAGGCTAAATTTCATGTTGAATTTGCTTTGCTACTCATTACTTTTTTTTTAAATGGGTACTTTGTTAAGCAGCCAGCTACATCAAAAAAGTCAGCTTTAGCGCCTGATCATTGGTATTATTTCATGCTCTCTGCTCTCAACTCTGTATTTGCCTTCAATCAATTCCAGCCTGTGGGTCTGTTCTTTACAAAGAGCTTACCTTGAACATCAAATGTTTTAATCTGGAAGTTTCTCTTCTATCACCCTTCATAGCTTTACTGAGCTTGCCTTGTCTATGATATCAATTTCCTTTTCCCTAAAAAACTACATACCAAGGGAGTTCACTGCCATTGTGATTATTGCTGTTTATATTCCCTCCCTCCCCCACCGTGCTAGAGCTGCGGAAGTGCTGGAGAAGCTCTATAGAGCAATCTGCAACCTCGAGGCCACTCACTCCCATGGTGTCTTTATTGTTGCTAGTAACTTCAATTATGCCAGCAGTAACAGTCCTACCAAAGTTCTACCAGCAGGTCAACTTCGAAAACTGAGGGGAGAATACATTAGCGCAAACACGAGGAAAACAAGCACGTCTTTCCCTCCCCCCACTTTCTGCTTTCCGCAGGGATTGCTCCCTACACAACTCCCTTGTCCATTCGTATCCCCCATCCCTTCCCACCGATCTCCCTCCCAGCACTTATCCTTGTAAGCGGCACAGTGCTACACATGCCCTTACGCTTCCTCCCTCACCACCATTCAGCGCCCCAGACAATCCTTCTGGGTGAGGCGACCCTTCACCTGTGAGTCGGCTGATATACTGCCACCGGTGCTCCCAGTGCGGCCTTCTATATATTGGCAAGACCCGACACAGGCTGGGAGACCGTTTCGCTGAACACCTACGCTCTGTCCGCCAGGGAAAGCAGGATTTCCCAGTGGCCACACATTTTAATTCCACGTCTATCCACGACCTCCTCTACTGTCAAGATGAAGCCACACTCAGGTTGGAGGAACAACACCTTATATTCCATCTGGGTAGCCTCCAACCTGATGGCATGAACATTGACTTCTCTAACTTCTGTTAATGCCCCACCTCCCCTTCGTACCCCATCCCTCATTTATCTATCTATCTATCCATCTATTTATTTATTTATTTATTTATTTATTTTCCCCTTTTTTCTCTTTTTTCTCCCTCTGTCCCTCTTACTATAACTCCTTGCCCATCCTCTGGGCTTCCCCCCTCCCCCTTTCTTTCTCCCTAGGCCTCCCGTCCCATGATCCTCTCCCTTCTCCAGCATTGTATCCCTTTTGCCAATCAACTTTCCAGCTCTTAGCTCTGTCCGTCCCCCTCCTGTCTTCTCCTATCATTTCTGATCTCTCCTTCCCCCTCCCACTTTCAAATCTCTTATTAGCTCTTCTTTCAGTTAGTCCTGACAAAGGGTCTCGGCCCGAAACGTTGACTGTACCTCTTCCAATAGATGCTGCTTGGCCTGCTGTGTTCACCAGCATTTTTACGTGTGTTGGAGAATATATTAGACCTGGTTAATATCAACGTACGTGGAGCCAAAGCGGCAACTGAGTTCTTTAGGATTGCGAGCTTGCTCTGTCATCTCTCTTGAGGTGAGACAGGAAGTTCATAATCTTGTAATCATGGTATCATGCTTGAGCCCTGAGATGGGCGTCTGAATCTTCACCTGCGTCATCATTAACTCTACATATTTACCGCCCTATAACATCTCCTGACTGTTCTAGTTGCAGCTCATTTACTCATCCAAATCACAAATGTTGAGGATTCATTACTTGATATTCCTGTCAGGTCTCTAAATTTCCAGTCAGAGTAAAGCCTTGTTCTAACTGGTCACATTCCTTTACCCATCATACCTAGGCTTGAAAGTGCACAATGATCATGGGTAAAGCAATGACTTAAGATTCTCAACCTAATTTTCAAATTCCTTCTTGGTATTGTTCCTTATATTGGAGGGAGGAGAAGATGGCGGCGTGACGCAGCCCGAGCGTCTGTTCCAAATTGATATCGATATGTGTTAACCAGGGGGCCGTGCACAATCCTGATTTGATGGAGACAGCCGTGAGAAGCACGGAGGAACACCTGGAGAAACTTCTGAAATGTCCGCTTCACTGCCGCTGCTACTGTGCGATCACAAATCTCTGGAGGGGAAGGCCCCAAATCCTCGGCTTTGCCTATTGCCTGTTGCCAGGGCCGAGGTCGAAGCGCTCGGCTGAGATGGTGCTCGGTGCTTGGTGTCAGAGAGCTGGTCGGAGGCTCGAAGTTTTCGGACGGACTCGGAGTCGGACTGTGGTCGGATGCTTCCAGGATGCTGCGTCGGCAAGTTGGCGGTGCTGGAGGTTCACCGTCTGTGTGAGATAATGGGACTTTCCAGAGACTTTGAGACTTTTACCGTGCCCATGGTCTGTTCTTATCAAATTACGGTATTGCTTTGCACTGTTGTAACTATATGTTATAATTATGTGGTTTTTGTCAGTTTTTAAGTTGGTTTGTCATGTGTTTCTGTGATATCATTCTGGAGAAACATTGTATCATTTCTTAATGCATGCATTACTAAACGACAATAAAAGAGGACTGGTGTCCTCATAATCTAATCTAAACTAATGATCTCCGTAATCTGCTCTAGTATCTCAAAAGTCTGAGATTAATCTTTTACTAAGATTGTGAATTTCCCACCAGGTATGCTCGTAATTGGGTTATTCTTATATAGAGATAATAATACAGGTTTATTCTTTGCACATTCCATGGGTAATCCCTGGTGAGCTCTACCCTAGCAGTCCAATTTTTTGTAGATTTCATAGGCCTTGGGAGAGAAATTGACTACAGAAAAAAGTAAGTAAATTGTTTAATGTGATTTAGATTAATTGTCTTATATGTTTTTAATTATTTTTATATGTGTGCGCGTGCACGAGCGCGCACGCGTGTGTGTGTGTGTGTGTGTGTGTGTGTGTGTGTGCGTGTGTGTATCTTTAAACTGACAGAACTACTGCATTACCCTTGGCTATGCCAATGAGCTGGGAACTCGCAGGTACAAGATCTGCGATCCTGTTGGAGCAGGGCCTAGGCAGCTGTTGAATTCAGTCAGCAGGCTGCTGACCTGGGGTATCTGCACTCCCTGACTCACAACATCTTCCAGCATCCCTGATTATAATTGCAGCATCCTCGGCATCCCGGATCATAATTGCTTTACCATGGTAGCCATGCTTTCCGCTCCAAGGATGCTGAACTTCCTCCCTCAATATCCAGCTCTGCTTCCTTCCTTGAGATGCTCTTTTAAAAACTCTATTTGATCAAATGTTTGGACATCTGTCCTAATTTGGCCCAATACCAAATTTTATCTGATAATATTTCCTTGATTTGGCAAGGCTTATTGTATCATTCCCAACCTCCCTCTTCATTCCACTCCCCACCCCCCTTCTTCCAACCCCTCCACATCCTCATTCCACTGCCTTTCAAAGGAAATGTACTTTGTTGACATAATATTGCCAAATTCCATAGGAACACTGCAGGTTCCTCACTGTAAAGCTCCTTCAAAGGTTTGAAGGTTCACAGGTTTACTTATTATCAAAGTTAAACAGCTCTGAAATTCTTCTTCTCCAGCTAGCCACAAAACCAAGAAAGAAAAGACCAGCAGCACGATCATCAACCCCAAATCCCTCCTCCCTCACAAAAAAATGGAACAGGCACGTCAACCCTCAAATCCCCATCCCCCGCACACAACAAATGAGAAAGATAGGGCGAAAAATGCAAAAACATAAAAAACTATAAGACTGAAAAAAATTCTATAGTCCAAGTCCATAACCAAAATGCAGAAAACTTGGGTAAAATTCTCCAGGCACAGCAGCAGGCCTTTCCCTCTCCATAGCAGAGTGATCCCACAGCGATCAAAAGGCAGTCTCCTCTCTCCGTAGCAGAGTGCTCCCCCAGTGATCAAAAGGACATCTCCCCTCTCCATAGCAGAGTGCTCCCCCAGTGATCAAAAGGCCACCTCCCCTTTCCGTAGCAGAGTGCTCCCCCAGCGATCAAAAGGCTATCTCCCCTCTCCGTAGCAGAGCAAACCCCAGCAATGAAAAGGCAGTCTCCCCTCCCCGCAGCAGAGTGCTCCCCCAGTGATCAAAAGGCCACCTCTCCTCTCCGTAGCAGAGTGCTCCCCCAGCGATCAAAAGGCCATCTCCCCTCTCCATAGCAGAGCAAACCCCAGCGATCAAAAGACCATCTCCCCTCTCCATAGCAGAGTGCTCCCCCAGCGATCAAAAGGCAGTCTCCCCTCTTCTGAAGCAGAACAAACCCCAGCAATGAAAAGGCAGTCTCCCCTCTTCTGAAGCAGAACGATCAAAAGGCCATCTTCCCTCTCCGTAGCAGAGCAAACCCCCGGCGATCAAAAGGCCATCTCCCCTCTCTGTAGCAGAGCAAACCCCGGCGGTCAAAATGCCATCTCCCCTCCCCGTAGCAGAGTGCTCCCCCAGCGATCAAAAGGCCATCTCCCCTCCCCGTAGCAGAACGATCAAAAGGCAGGGAATCCTGTGTTCTGTGTTCACCTTCTGCATTTGCCTTGATATTTCAATCTCTCTCATCGCTTTAATCAGCAAACAATGGAAGCTTTAATTAGTGAAATGGAGTCAAACAACGACTCACGCCCCGTTCTGCGGGCTTCGCGCCACGAGGTTCACACAAGCTGCTTCTGCCTTCTGGATTCTTCTCTGAGACTGCAGAGCACTGAAACACCCAATCTCCAAACTGCAAATCACAGGCTCCAACAGTTGCAGAATTACATTCAAGATGATATACAAATGTAAAAGACATAAAAGAAGTGAAATATATGGTTTTATGTTCTAACCAGAAGATTTCGACTGAAGGAGCATCGTATGCAGGCGCCATCATGACTCGGAGTGTGCTGTAAAACAAAGGCTCATTAAATGCAACTGATTAGCATAGTATAACAGACAAGGTACAGATAAAGCAACACACATCAAAGTTGCTGGTGAATGCAGCAGGCCAGGCAGTATCTCTAGGAAGAGGGACAGTCGACGTTTCGGGCCGAGACCCTTCGTCAGGATAAATACGAGTTACTTTCAGGTAACCAACAGGGCACTTCAAGGGTCAGTGCTGGGGTTGAGGTACGTTCTATATCATTCACTTAGATGAAAGCATGGGGCTCAACAAAGGCAAGATTCTGCTTGATAATGAAAGAAGGCAAGGAGAGTAAGGAGGGCACTCAAGGTTTGCAGAATGTTCTGAGAAGGAAAGGGGGTAAAGGGATAGCAGATGGTTTATAATTATGAGATGAAGCAAGGTTTGATAGTTTTATGGAAATATTTAAAAGTTAGAATATTACTTAATTGACGTGAAGCTATTAAATATTGTTCTCAGAGAGACGTAGGTAACATAGGGTCAGAGAATGTTGAATCTTTGTGGGTGGAGTTAAAAAGCTGCAAGGGTAAAAAAAACACATTATGGGAACCTTATATAGGCCTCCAAATCGTGGCCAAGATGTGGGGTTGAGATGGCAAAGGGAGCTGGAAAAGGCATGTAATAAGTGTAGTGACACAATTATAATGGGGGACTTCAACATGAAAGGGGATTGGGAAAATCAGGTTGGTGTCAGATCGCAAGAGAGGGTATTTGTTGAATGCCTGCAACATGGCTTTTTAGAGCAGCTTGCACTGGAGCCTACTTGGGAAAGGCTATCTTAGACTGGATGTTGTGTAATAACTCAGGTCTTATGAGGGAGCTTAATGTAAAGGAACCCTTAGGAGGCAGGTAGCATAATATGATTGAATTCATACTGCAATTTGAGAGGGAGAAGCATAAGTCACATGTATCTGTATCACAATGGAATAAAAGGAACTACAGAGGCATGAGAGAGGAGCTTGCCCGGGTGGATTGGAGGAGGATACTGGCAGGGATGACGGCAGAGCAGAGGTGGCTGAAGTTCCTGGGAATAATTCACAAGGTGCAGGATAGATATGTCCCACAAATGAAGAAATTCTCAAATGGCAGAGCTAGGCAATCATGGCTGACAGGAAGTTAAGGTCTGCATAAAAGCCAAGGAAAGATCATATAACAAAAGTGAGTGGATAGTTGGATGATTGGGAGGCTTTTAAAATCCAACAAAAGGCAACAAAAAAAAGCTATAAGAAGGGAAAAGATGAAATATGAGGGCAAACTAGCCAATAACATAAAGCAGGATACTGCAAGTTTTTTTTCAGTTATATATATATATAAAGAGTAAAAGAGAGGTGAGAGTTGATATTGGACCACAGGAAAATGATGCTGGTGAGGTAGTAATGTGGCATAAAGAAATGGCAGGTGTACTTAATGAGTACTTTGCATCTGTCTTCACTGTGGAAGACAACAGCAGTGTGCTAGAGGTCCATGAGTGTCAGGGAGCAGGAGTGAGTGCTATTGCTATTACAAAGGAAAAAGTGCTAGCCAGACTCAAAGATCATAAGGTGGATAAGTCACCTGAACCAGATGGGCTATATCCCTGAGTCCTGAGCGAGGTTGTTGAAGAGATAATGGATGCATTGGTCATGATCTTTCAAGACTCACTTGATTCTGGCGTGGTTCCAGAGGACTGGAGGAAGGCAAAAGAAAGGAAATTATAGGCCAGATAGCCTAACTTCAGTGGTTGGGAAAGTGTTGGGGTCTATTAAGGATGAGGTTTCGGGGTACCTGGAGACTAATGATAAAATAAGTCAAAGGCAGCATGGTTCCTGTGAAGGGAAATCTTGCCTGACAAATCTGTTAGAGTTCTTCTAGGAGCAAAGAAACAGGGTGGCCAAGGAGAGGCAGTAGATGTCATTTACTTAGATTTTCAAAAGGCATTTGGTAAGGTGCCACACATGAGGTTGCTTAAGAAGATAAAATGCTATGGCATTACAGGGAAGTTATTGGCATAGATAGAGGAATGGCCGACAGGCAGTGAGTGGGAATAAAGCGGGCCTTTTCTGGTTGGCTGCCAGTGACTAGTGGTGTTGCTCAGGGGCCAGTATCGGAATCAATACTTTTCGCATTGTTTATCAGTGATTTGGATAATGGAATTGATGGCTTTGTGGCAAAGTTTGCGGATGATATGAAGATAGGTGGAGGGACAGGTAGTTCTGAGGAAGCAATGAGATTGCAACAGGACAGACAAATTGGAAGAACAGGCAAAAAGTGGCAGATGAAATGCAGCATTAGGAAATGTACAATAATGTATTTTGGTAAAAGGACCAATAGCGTAGACTATAATCTAAATTGGGAGATGGTTCAAACATCAAAGGTGCAGATAGACTTAGAAGTCCTCATGCAAGACTCCCAGAAGGTTAATTTACAGGTTGAGTCTGTGGTAAAGAAGGCAAATGCAATATTGGCATTTATTTCAAGGGGAGTAGAATATAAAAGCAAACAGATAATGTTGAGGCTTTATAAGACACTTGTCAGGCCGCTTGTGGAGTATTGTCAATAGTTTTGGGCCCCATATCTTAGAAAGAATGTGTTGTCTTCAGTGAGATTCCAGAGGAGGTTCACAAAGATGATTTCAATAATGAAAGGGTTAACATATGAGGAGCATTTAGCAGCTTTGGGCCTGTACTCACTGGAATTTAGAAGAGTGTGTTGAGGGGGGAATCTCATTGAAACCTATCAGATGTTGAAAGGACTAGATAGGGTGGACATGGAGAAGATTTTTCCTCTGGTGGGGGTATCCGGAACTAAAGGGCACAGCCTCAAAATTGGGGAGTAACCTTTTAAAACAGAAGTAAGGAGGAATTTTTTTAGCCAGAGAGTAGCAAATCTATGAAATGCTCTGCCACAGACTGTGGTGGAGGCCAAGTCCATGGGTATACTTAAGGCAGAAGCTGATAGTTTCCTGATCGGTCGGAACATCAAGGGTTATGGCGAGAGGGCAGGTGTATGGGGTTGAGTGAGATCCAGGATCAGTCATGATGGAATGGCAGAGCACTTGATGGCCTGAATAGCCTAACTCTGCTCTTATGTCTTATGGTTTTATGATCTAACTCCTACAAGAAACACAAGAAGTTACCAATCAGGTATCACAGGTAACTAAAAAGGCAAGTAGAATGTTAATCCTTACTGTAAGAGGAAAGGGGCACGAGTCAGGAGCTCTCAATGAAATTAAACAGTGCTTTCTACCTCTTTCTGATTCCATACCCTGTTCTAACCTCTTTCAACTTTTCCTCTTCCATCCCTCCCTCGCTCACTTTACCTTCCACCAATCTCTCTACATACCAATCTCATTTCTCATCCTTCCCAATTCCCATAATCTCTCTACCGTTTCCCCTTTCCATATCAAATTCCTTCTCTCCCAGCTCCTATTGAAAAGTCGAAGTAAAATAAGAAAACATACTTGAAGCCCCTTCTTATGGACAGAGAAGAGAGGGGGAAGAAAAAGAGGAAAATGTACAGATGTAAGTCTTACATGTTTTTACAAAGGCTCCATGACTCTGGGGAAGCGTGGGTGCACTTGTCACTGATAGTAATAAAATTAGTTAGGGAAACAGCTTGAGACCATATCTAATGACCTCAGACAACTCCAGGACACATTAATGCCAAAGAATGAGGAAAATAAAGAATAAACAAATATACATGGCCACCTGTTCCTATTCAATGTTTAGAATGAAACTATTTTTATATTGCTTTGATAGATTATTCATTAATAAACAGATTCATTCAGCAAAACACAACCTTGCTACATGAGAAAGCCAGATGTTCAAGGATATTCTGGTGCAACTCAGTTCCATGCTCTTTTCACACAATTGTTTTGCTTCATTATTTTGTTTTCCCTTGTCGTGTTTTCCTTTTCATATTTCACTTGAGCATTTAAGCAGCCTCAATGTGTCATCTGTGTCCATAGGACTAATGTCTCACATCAACAAAAGATGGCTGACTTCCTGTTCCTGTGCAGCTGTTGTTTGCTAGTGAATCGTGAAGCTAATCTGTCAGCAAGATTTTAATCATTGAAGCTCACTGTATTAAATTATATTCTACTGTTTGAGGGGATAATTGTTTTATCACTGAATTAGTCCTTGTAAATGAACCTTTACACCATTCCGTCAATATTTTATTTGATATTTAAATAAATGCAAGGTAATGTTTGTAATTCAAATATTTGACAATATTTTACAGTCAGGCATATAGTTGACTTCATGAACAGTGGAAGTAATCCATTGGCATTTTATAATTACTACCTGACTGAAGTTTAGGGTGCACGTTTTCTATTTTACATCTTACTTGTACAATTTAAAAATACTGTACACAGTTTCCCTCTTAATTAGAGAAAGCTGCAAGTTTCAAACAAATTCCCTTGACCTTCTGAGGTGAACACTTGTTTTGAATATTACTCACATTAGCAAATCCATGATGCAGCTGATCTGTAAAGTAATAAAAAAAATTGTGTGTTATTACAATGTTGGGTTTGACCACATACAGAAATCTTTTCTTATCTCCACATCTCTAGTCCTGCAAAATTTTCACCTTTATCTTTCCTGATACTGAATGAGTTTAAATAGAAGCAATAAAGTCGAGGGCTGACAAATTAAACATCGTGGTATTAATTGTTTCAGTGCTGTGGATGTTAAAATCCTTTGAGATGGCATTATAATCCAACGATTAGCACCACTGCCTCACAACGCCAAGGAACCTGGATTTTGGTCTGACCAAGCGAGCTGTCTGTAGTGTTTGTATGGTTTTCCTGTGCAGATTTCTGCTGATTTTGCAGTTTCTTCCCATAGCTCAATGCCATGCTGGAATGTGAGAGAAAATGAACTGTAGGATTATTAGTGAGAATTGGGGAAGATGTAGAAAGAGGGAAAGCTGATGGGTTGGTCTGTGAGACAGCCTGAACCCAATAGGCTGAATAACCCCATTCTATGTTGCAGTAGTAAGTAAAATGTTTTCATTTATGACCTAAATACAAGCACATGTGTGACACACTTATGATTAGGCATAGATGCAAATATGCAAAGTAGGCAGGCCATGATGCAGAAAAAATTATCTTTTTAAGTCAGATTTTGAACCAACAAAGAAAATACTTGTTCACACAGCATTGTTCACAATACCGACATCCATTGTCCATGCTTAATTTCTCCAGAAGTGAAGAAGCAGTGGGAAATCAATTGCATTCGTGACCAGGGAAGGATGGGTGATATATTTCCTTTGAGGACATGAGTGATCCAGCTTTTTTAATATAAGAATCAGGTTTAATAATCACCGTCATATGTTGTGAAATTTGTTAACTTAGACTCATATTAGCAGACTCATGAACACCATTCCTGAAACAAATGTTAAATCCATTTCATTCATTCCTTCAATTTAAATTCCCTAGCTGGTGAGATTTGAATGTATTTCCCTCGATCGGTAATCTAGAACTCTGGATTCTGGCTCAATAACATCAGCATCACACCACCGTACTACGCTGCTGAAGGTTGTGTGTTTTCACTGGACTCCATTGGTAACTGCTTGCTCTCAGATATGGGTATTTTGGTGACCATTCCCCCCTAAAAATTCAGCATGGTGGTATGAATGTGGAAAGGGCAGACAAAGCAGATTAGTTGGCAAGTTGTGAGGGAAAAGGACTTTCAAGAAGTGTTTATCCAAAAAAGGTCTTCGGTGAGTTGCAATGTATGTAAGTTGAAATACATTTTGTGAAGGAAGCCTTGAAAACAAACAACATACCCTTCAGCCACAACCATAGCAACAGGACAGGCTAGAAACCCGGCATCTGTGGTTGTTAAAGCTGTAGTGAAATCAGTTTTATGCTACTGACTCCTCGTAAGCCACAGCATAAAACTTTGCAATGAAAGTAGTTTGCTGCAGTTTATAGCATAGCTGTAAAAGGTGGTGAAGTCCACTCTTCACGATGTCCAAGAATAGCATGAGTACACAGATATTCCAGGGTCACAAATTTGCTGCCAGTACAACATACAGTTTTACCTCATGGAAGGAACCTCATTTGAATGCAGGTAGAAATGCAGTGGCTTCCTTTTCCTGAAATGTGCAGCTGTTCTGCAAATATATTCCACATATCATGATTGTCAGTGCCAGATGTCCAAGCAGCAGTCACAATACAACACTTCTCTGTGCCCTCCAGCTTTGAACCACCATGTGAAACTAAAGAGTGGCTACCAGGAGATAAGAGCTATTATTATGCATCCTGGCTTCTTGACACCATTGTGGTCAGAGCCCACATGACTGTGCTCTTGTGGCCCATACTCCGGCGGATCTTCAGACTGTCCTTGCTGTGGCGGTGAGAGCGTACAGCAGGGTTGGCTGACTGTCAATACCACCAAGACAGAAATGGTTTGCCAATGGAGTGCCAGTGTCCCACCCACTCTACCTGCCTTCACTGTTGGTGATGAAAAGCTGTCAGTAGTGCCATCTTTCAAATATCTGGGGAGCATTCTCTCTGAGGATAGCAGCGTTGACAACAACATCCAGAGCCGCATTAAACAGGCTTCAGCTGCCTTTGGGAGACTTCGGCGTAGAGTCTTTCAGAACAGGAGCCTTCGTCCCTCCACAAAGGTCACCGTATACCAAGCGGTCTGTGTCACCACCCTCCTTTATAGCGCTGAAGCTTGGGTAACCTACAGCCATCAAGTCCTTGGAGTGCTTCTGCATAAGCTGGCTCCAGCGCATCCTGGGAATTACCCGGCGTGAGCAGGTGCCTCACACCGAAATATTTGTAAAGACCAGCTGCAGAAGTATTGAGGCCATGATCACCCAGCGTCAGCTGCAGTGGCTGGGGCACGTGATAAGGATGCCCCCATGTCGGCTACCCCACAGAGTGTTATACGGCCAGCTACATCATGGTCAACGCTCAGCTGGAAGGCCGAAGAAGCGCTATAAGGATCAGATGAAGAATGCGTTAAAGAAGTGCAAGATCAGACTCGAGGACCTGGAGGAGGTTTCTGCTGACCGTACCACTTGGGGACAGCTGTGTAGGGACGGGGTTCATATTCTGGAGATGGAAAGAACATCCAGAAAAGACAGCAGAAGAAAACCAGGAGAAATGCAGCCATGGTTGCCACCACTACTACATATACATGTCCCACCTGCAATAGAGCTTGTGGGTCCAGGATAGGACTGTATAGTCACCGTTAAAGGTGTGGACGTCGTCATCGGATTTCGATGGACAACCGAAGAGAAGAGGACAGAGTCAGAGGATAGCTCCCTTACAGCCTCACACACATTATTCACTGAACAATGCTCTCACCTGCTCAAGTATTCTGTAGGACCCTTGCAGAATGTAGCAGAGCATGGGTCAACTTCATTGTCGCTTAACCTGGTAATCACATAGCTCAGAAAACTTCGCAACAGCTGCACAATAAGATCACACAATCACAGCACGATTACAGCACAAAAGGAGGGCATTTGTCCATTCATTTCATACTAACTTTTCATATAAGAACAATTCATAATTTTAAGTATCATATCTTCCTCTGTCCTAAGAACATCTCCCTCTTTCTTCATGTGCCTTGCGCATTACACGCTCGGGCGATCATGGCACTCCACATCGAACGATCCCTCGCAGCATCAATGATATCTCGCACACTTAGATCTGTTAGTTCTTTCACAGTGTCCATATATTTTCTTCTTTGCTTTCCTCTACCGCGTTTCCCAGGCACAAGACCTTGTAATGTAAGGCGTTCTATTTCTCCCTTTCTGATGACATGGCTCAGGAACTTAAGTTTCGTCTCATTTAATCTTTTTGTATGGGCACATTGGAGTACTGTCTCATTAGTTTATTTCTATTTGATATTTTCAGCATTCTCCATTCTATCCACATTACTGAAGTCCCTGACTCCAAGAAGTATTTTGGCAAATCTCTTCTTCACTCTCATTTAAAACCTGTTTATCTTTCCCAAAGAGTGGTATCAAGAGCTGGACACAAAAAGTGATCTAACCAACATTTTTGAAGGGTTATTTTTATTTCTTTCCCTTGCACTCCATGTTTCCGATCCTCCAGTGATATCAGCATCATACTTGTAATTTTAACTATTTTCTCAACTTGTTCTGGACATATGACCTCAGATCACTTTGTTCTTGTGCCCTTATTAGGTTCAAACACACTAACTTATATTTCCCACTCTTCGTCCTACCAAATGTAACACTTTGCATTGCTGAATATTACAATTCATTTGCCTTCTGCCTGCCCATTCTATCAGCTTGTCTATATTTTCATGAAGTCTATCCTTCTCAGTGCTCCATAATACATAGCCTTCATGTTTTGTTTCATCTGCTCAGTTGGTTGGTGGGGTGGAGATACATCGCTACCAAAGGAGGTGTAAGGTGTTCCTTCCCTCTGCTCGCCTTCAGGTCACCCTTGGGCAAGGTGCTCCCCGATCAGGATCACATGAATCCATGGGAACAGATGGTGGATGGTTGTATGAGCATCACAAGTCCTAGTCATGTGACCATTGATGCCAGGCAGACAATCTCTGAGGAGTATTGATGGTGGCTAGGGTCACCCACCTTGTAAAGACACTGCCCAGAAGAAGGCAATGGCAAACCATTTCTGTGGAAGAATTTGCCAAGAACAATCATGGTCATGGAAAGATCATGATTGTGCATGTCATACGATGCAGCACATGATGAATGAGCTCACTTGAAAATTATATACTATGTGCTCAAATCCAAGGTAATAATGTATCTTTATTAGTATCTCTTCCAAGTCATCACTTCATAAAGGCAGTGGACCTAGAAAAGATCCCTAATTAATCTCCATTCTCCACTTCCTTCCAGTCTAAGGAACAAATGCTCACAGTGCTCTCTGTTTCTTGCTACATAGCCAGTATCCCACTCAGGCCCCTACGGCTTCTTTCATTCTGCAGTCTTTAGTCTGGATGACAAACCTGTTAAGTGGCACTCTCTATGTTTTGGCGGTCGGCACACAGAAAACAATGTCTTCCCCATTTCCTCTAATCAATCCAAATGACTCTAATTCTGCTCTGATTATTGTTTTGAGAGTTTCCCTTACCAGGGATGTTAAAATGATTCCGATGTATTTCCCAGATTTATCTCCATACCCTGAATATGGTTATAATATCTGCAATTTTAGAATGCTCAGACATGACCTCTGAGACCGGCCTTTGCATTTTGCTCTCTTACCTCTCTCATCATTTTATTTAAACCTGGAGATTTATTTATTTTATCTGTGAAGCGCAGAATTAAATATCGCTGTGATGATTGTACTAGTATCAATTGTTTGGCGACAATAAAGTAAGTATTATACAAAATTAGGTTTTCGAGAACCACCTTCTTATCGATGTTTTGCTTGTACAATTTCTCTCCTACTTCTCTTTTTTGAGATTCCTCAACAATTTATGTTGGTGTAGACCGATGCAAAGTATTCACTTAGTACCCTGTCCATGGCCCCTGACTCCTTTTAGTCTCTGACTGGCCCCACCTCTTCTCTGACAAGTTTTCTCCTGTTCACTTTACAGTCCCTTTTTATATTTGCGGCCAGCTTTTCACACGTTCTTTTTTTTTTGTCTTTTTCACATTTGCTATGAAACCTCTGTAATCCTCCTGGTTTATAGCTGTGTTAATTATTTGTCATACATTCTTTTTTTGTGTTCAGTTTTTCTCCCTTTTTGGTCATCCAGGGAGGTCTGCCATTTACTTTGTTACCCTTCCTCATACGAACGTGCCTGAACTACAGCTGAAACACAGTGTGCCTTTTATTCAGCTACAGTTTTCCTTGTCAAGCTTTAATTGAGAAGAAGAATAAGGCAAAAAGTGATATGAAGGACAGGAGGGTCTATTGCACTGCAATAGACTAGGTGTGGTATATCAGGTGCTGATGAGTCGAGACGTTTTGAACAAAAGGAGAAAGAAGGGAGGAGGGGGAGAGGTGCTGGGAAAGTGAACACTAGTCACGATATTGCACCCCAAGTGAATACAATTACATTCCTCATTCTGCTACAATATGCTTTCTACCTCCTGTAGCTGATCATCACAATCTGTTTGCCTATAATCATAGAATAAAAGAGTAGACTGAAGCATCATTACAAATCGGTGGGAGAAGAAGATGGCGGCGTGACACAGCTTGCAGCGGCCACTCCGGTGAATGATATCTGTTATCTGTCAAGTAGGGTGCCGTGCACAATCCTGATTTGATGGAGACAGATGTGAGAGCACGGAAGAACATCTGGTGAAACTTCTGAAATGCCTGCTTCGCTGCCGCTGCTACTGTGTGATCCAGAATCTCAGGAGGGGAAGGCCCCAACTCCTCGGCTTTGCTTGTTGCTTGGAGGCCGGGGCGGGGTTGAAGTCCTCGGCAGAGGATGGTGCTCAGTGCTTGGTGTTGGAGGGCTGGTCGGAGGCTCGAAGTTTTCGGACGGACTCAGAGTCGGCTGCGGTCGGGTGCTTCCAATGCATCGGCAAGTTTGCGGCGCTTGGAGATTCGTGGCAGGGAGAGTTTCTCCCTTCTACCGTCTGCGTGAGATGATGGGGCTATCGGGACTTGAGACTTTTTTCTACCGTGCCCATGGTCTGCTCTTTATCAAATTACAGTATTGCTTTGCACTGTCGTAACTATGTGTTATAATTATGTGGTTTTCTCAGTTTTAGTCTTGGTTTGTCCTGTGTTTCTGTGATATCTTTCTGGAGGAACATTGTATCATTTTTTAATGCATGCATTTCTAAATGACAATAAATGAGGACTGAGTGTCCTCATAATCTAATCTAATCTAATATTTAAACCGCAAAAACAGGAACCGTAAAACCCTTCAATGGTCATCATTATTCATTTCCTTGCTGCCTGTCTCCTGGATGTCTAGGGTAACAAACAACATGCTGGAGGAGCTCGGCGGGTCATCAGCATCTGTGGGATGAAATAAGCTGTCAACATCTCTCCCTACATTGAAACCCTCCACTAGGATTGAAGGTGGTGAGGTGAGATGGGCAACAGAGAGAACAGAAGGGGAATGGTAAGGCGACAGGCAGACTGAGGAGGGTTGTGAGATAATAGGCAGGTATTGCCAGCTAGGGGAGGTCAGTGGAGGTGGAGTTGGAAGTCTGTGGCAGGTGAATGATAGACGGAGCGAGGATAAAGAGAAAAAAACAACAGAGAAAGGTGAAGAGAGGGGAGGGGAGCATGAAAATAGGAAACAACTTCTTGAGGGAGATAAGCAGAAACAAAATGTGCTACTCATGCTGGTTTGGGCAAGTATATGTGGTCTCTCCAATGTAGAGGCTGCCACATTAGAAGCACCCAGTGCACTGGACAAGGTTGGAGGAGATGCTTGCGATCGTTCACCTCATCCAGAAGGACAGTTTAGTTCCCTGGATGGTGATGAGAGAGGTGGAGTCAGGAGAATTGAATCACATGGAATGGGCTGCCAGCAACGGTGGTGGAGGCAGATACAACAGGGTCCTTTAAGAGACTCCTGGACAGGTACATGGAGATCAGAAAAATAGAGGGCTATGGGTAACCTTAAGTAATTTCTAAGGCAAGCACATATTCGGGCCAAAGGGCCTGTATTGAGCTGTAGGTTTTCTATGTTTCTATGTTTTAGCATGTTGGGCCCTAGGGGCTCTATCTGTGCTTTATTGCTGTATGGCTCCAGGGCTCTATGACTCCTAAATGTTCCATCTACTGTGACAGCCGGAGGGAAGTACCAGGAGTAAGGGATGGATGGGTGTGAAGGGATGAGCAGACCAGGGAGTGGTTCCTGTGGAAGTTGGAAACGAGTGAGGAGGACAAGATGTGACTGGTGGTGGGATCTCATTGTAGCTGATGGAAATGACCAAGGATGATATGTTGGGTCCAGAGGCCATAAGGTGAAAGGTGAGGATTAGGGGAACTCTCTTCTTTCTGTGAGGAGGAAAATGAGAGCAGAAGTACGCAAAACAAAGGAGATGTGAGATCATGTTTCAGAGAACTGCAGTGGAAGAGAAAACACGCTTCCTGAAAAAGAAGGACATGTCAGATATCCCGGAATGGAAAACCTCATCTTGAAAGCAAATGCAGCAAAGGCAGAGAAATAGGAAGAAAGTAACAACATCCTCACAAGACACAGGGTGGGAAGAGGAATAGTCTAGGTAGTGCTGGGAATTGCTGTGCTTATGGTAAATATTGATGGATAGTTTGTCTCCTGCGATGGAGATAGTGAGATCTAGAAAAGAGAGGGAAATCAAAAGAGAAGTTGTTGAACAGGAGTTCTGTAAGACCCACTCTGACTGTTCACATCTGTGGTTTCTACTGCTCTCTGGTTCTTCAACCACATTCTTACCAAGACTCGCTCCTACAAATCAACTGTCATTCACCTCTCTTCCAATGGGTCTCATTCACACCTCCTTTACTTATACAATCCATCACTAGTAGCACTTTGTGTTTCTACTTATCTCCCTCCAGCATCTGTCTACGAACAATGTTCTCCCCTCCCCTCCCCTCCCCTTACCCTTCTCCATTTCTTTTTGCCTTTTATGTCTTTGTCTGTCTCCATATATCATTCACTAGCTGGCACTACCTGCCTGTCATCTCACAGTCCTCAGTCCACCAATTGCTTCATAATCCTTTTCTCATGATTCTTCCCCTCTCTATGCCTGCCATTTCGCCTTTCTGCTCTCAGTCCTGGTTGCAAGGTTTTGACCCGAAACCGACAATTTCTTTCCCTCTGCCAATGCTGCTCGACCCACCAAGTTCCTCCAGCAGTTTGTGTGATGCTCGAGATTCCAGCATCTGTAGTCTCTGGTGTCTCCCGGATGTCTGTCTGTCCAATCCTCCAATACTATTCTACCCCAGTTATGCTACATGGCTGGTGGACAGTTGCTGACTTTCAGGAGGCTGTGGATGGACTGAGGACCATGTTGAACAAGGTTCACTTTAGAAAGCACCTCATAGCTATGATTATCAGCTGCTAGTGTTGACTGGCTGTCAGATATTTAGAAAGAGGTGGCTTCTTTGGCAGCAAAATCCAGGCCTAAAACAAATCGCTGGCTGGGGTGTTCTAGGCCTGGAGTAATTTGCTGCAGCGAGGCCCCGGTCCTTATGCGGGGTACAATCTGCTGTTCGGGCAACCTAAACGCCGGCCCATATAGACTGGAAGGGCAGGGTGTCGGGAGTCAGGTGAGGTTCAATCGCTCTGGACGCCAGGCCGGTTTGGAGAGGTCGAGAACAGCTGGGTTCTAATGCAAGGTTCCAGCAATATAAGTGCTGGCCCAGATAGACTGGGGGCTTCTCTCTCTGAGATTGCCCCCAGCTGCTGTGCTTCGTGTCTGTGAACTTTGCAGCAATTTGCCCTGCTAATATGATGAACTGAATACCCAGGCCTTGGGCCTACTCCAGGCTGCTCTTGGGATTTGGATCTGTGAATTCTATTTGGTGCGGAATGCTGTTGTTGTTGCTCACTGCTATTGTTGGCATAATTTGTTTTTTTTCTCTCTTTTTCTTTGTTTTTTTTAAAATTCGGTTCTTCTGGGTTCCTTGCTTTGTGACTGCCTGTAAGCAAATAAATCTCAAGGTTGTATAATTTATACATTCTTTGATATTAAATGTACTTTGAATACTTTGGAATGGTGAAGGCTACAAAACTGCCACCCTGAGGGAGGTCAGCAGACCTGTGATCCACAGGGCAATGCATCAACAGCCCTGGCAATCTGCTGGAGAACATATTGCTTAGCTATTTTTAGCACTTCAAAACTACTATGGAAATTTGTATTCAAAAATATGGTGGGATTAGTCCGAGGTTGCTTGGCAGAAATTTAACTTTCCTCAGTTTGCCCTGCAATAGGTCAGGTGTGGGGTATTAGGTGCTCATGAGTCAAGACGTATTGAACGAAGGGAGAAAGAAGGGAAGAGAGAGAGAAGTGCTGGGAAAGTGAACACTAGTCACAATATTGTACCCCAAGTGAATACAATTATGTTCCTCATTCCGCTACAATATGCTTTGTCCCTCCTGTAGCTGATCCTCACGGTCTCTGTTTGCCTATAATGATAGAATGAAAGAGTAGACTGAAATATCATTACAAATCATATTTAAACCACAAAAACCAGGAGCCATAAAACCCTTAAATGGCCAACATTATTCATTCACTTGCTGCCTGTCTCCCGGATGTCCAGAGTAAGAAACAATATGCAGGAGGAGCTCAGTGGGACATGCGGCATTTGTGAGAGGAAATGAGCTTTCAGCATCTCTCCCTACATTGTAACCCTCTGTTAGAACTGAAAGTGGAGAGGTGAGATGGCTAGCGGAAAGGACCTGGAACGACTGGGTTTCTGGATGGTGGGGAGAGAGGATGAGTCAGGAGGGTTGATTAGCAGGTGTTACTGAGTCAATTTGTATTGAACGGGTGCACTCACCACTGGTACTCAAGGATGGGCCCTTGTGTATATACTGCATGTACCCTGTTAGAGTGAGTTTTTGGGTAGATGATTCATTTACACTTAAATCACTTTGGCCACCAGTCTTCTGTTTGACAAAGTACTGTGGATTGAGTTCACAACAATGCATTTCCTAAAAGCTGTGAATATCGGAATACTAGCCAGACGCTGTGGATGGAAATGTGATGTTTACAGGTAGTTTCGAAGACAGCCTTATCCATACTTTATAAATATTAATTGTCCTCTATGTTACCATGTAAAATACCAAATAAATGTATTGTGGATTTGACTTGCACTCCTAAAGGCTGTGAGTACCAACCCAGACATGTTGGCATCAGGAGGAAAGGATGAAGTCAGAAGGTGTGATGTTTTGTACGTAGCTTCAAAAGGAAGCATTGTCTATGCATTGCCTATAACTTTGTAAATAGCAATTGCCCTTTGTGTTTAGCATATAAATATCAAGCCCACATTGGGCTAGCAGACCTTTCTACTGAAAGGCTCTATGTCCGTATGATGCCTGCTGTACCTTGTTGTGTCGAATAAAGAAGCTGCTTTGTATCTACCAGTGACTCTGTCTCTCCAGTGATTTCATCCATGCTACAACATACCCCATACATTAAGTTCTTAGGACAGTTGGTGCTGGAATTTCCCATTGTCTTTGATATTGTACACAAGTTATCACCCAGGTGTGGTACTGTACCAACTATAGCATTGCACAAATCAGTATACCCAGAGTTCTTGTGTGATCAAAAAAAAGAGAAAATATTGAAAAAACTTAATAGGACAGACAGGCAGCACCTGTGTATAGAGTAACAGAGTAACATTTTAGGATGAAGACTCATTTTTAAAACTTCTTCACTATGAAAGGTGGGAACTTTTAAAGGCCTGTTAAGCACCTTTCCAGTCATTAAATAAGTTCTAGGTCAGTATACTCTATAGCAGCTTCTTGGTTTGATGGCTTTCAGGACTAAAAGAGGATTAGAACTTTTTTCTTTAACTTGTAAAAGAAGGCCACATTAAACATACCACAGGAGATAAAGGAGTACTTCTGGGTTAGAAAGTATGACTTGCTTTGAACTCTGTGCCTGATTAGTACTAAAAACGATTTGAATGTAACATGAAAGCAAGACGGCATTTACCTTGCTGAGGACATTACTTGAAATTAATCTGAATTTTCCTTCCTTTTAACAGCCTCAGGCTTTTGAGAAATGCTAGAGATCTTACTGACAGTAATCAACATCCTAGTCCTATTCTCCCTTCGGATGCCACAAACCTTATCAGGGCACCTCGCATTTGCTGCCTGTCTTGCAGCTGGTCCTCATTGTTGAAATGACCTGACTCCACCTGAAGATTCTTCACCAGCAATAGATTTTGCACCTGTAACTGTGTGAGGACGATCATTTTTAGGGTACTGATATTCTGAAACTAAAGTTGTCATCAAAAACACGCCTGGTCACAATACACCATAAGTTATTTCAGTTCTTTTTCTGGCTTCTCTAGATTTACAAAGTGGCACTTGCCCTATCTAAACTCCTATAACAATGCTATCAGTAAATTAAGATATATTACATTTGTATTTTCTAGTAAGATGGCAGCTCTCCAGGGCCAGCCAAAGATATTCTTGTTTTATTTAAATGTAATTTTCATGATCTCAGGACAATGCTGCATCTTAAAAACTTTAAGTAGTGTCGGTCTACCCCATCAGTGAGTTGCTTGTTGGCAGAGGAGCTGGATTTGGTGCAGACTGTGTTGCTGCCTGCTACAGAAAGGCGACGGTGCTGGTATGTGAAACCGATGGGCAGTTTAACAGCGAGAGATTGTCTTGGATGCTTTTCTTGTGATTACAACGTCCTACTGGACATTGGTAATATAAAATACCGTAAGTCCAGTTCACCGGTTTATTGGCAAGACTGGCAGAGGGAGACCTGCATGGCCTCAGTTGTAGCAAGAAGTAGACCTTCTGCCCCGAGCTTGCCCGTTGCGGTCGCCCAGGAGTGGATGCTGGAGGTGGTGTGGCTGGATTCGGGCTGGCCCCTGGCATCTGTGCTGCCATCCAGTGTTCACTCAGTGAAAGACAGGCTGGACTGCGTGTGAGTGTGCATGTGCATTCATCTCCAGACTGCTGAGAGCTGCTTGTTCTTTCTGACAACACCAATGCAACATCAAGTTACAGCACATGCCACTCAGGGACTTGAATAAATATATATATACAGATTTTTTGTGTGGCAATATGTTTACTGCTGTCTTATACGTACTATTGTGTCTTATGCTATGATTAACTGTTGGTTTTGTACCTTGATCCGGAGGGGAGCTATATTGTTTGGCTGTATTCATGGGTAATCGTGTATGATTGAATGATAATTAAACTTAAAAATAATTGTGAAGGAGCTCTGCTTCCCTTCATCTATCAGAGTCAAGTAGACTGAGAGAGGGAGAGGATCTGAATGTAGGGTGTGAAGGAAGGAGGGTGAGAAATAGAAAATATTTATCTGTGTATACTAAATCCATGTTACAGAGCTTTATCACTAGTTGTCATAGATCTCCTTAACATCCAAGTAAGACTTTGCTCTGTTAGGCCGCGGCTGTAGCTGTAGTGCAATATCGAAACATAGAAAACCTACAGCACAGTACAGGCCCTTCGGCCCACAATGCTGTGCTGAACATGTACCTACTTTAGAAATTACCCATAGCCCTCTATTTTTCTAAGCTCCATATACTTATCCAAGAGTCTCTTAAAAGACCCTATTGTATCTGCCTCCACCACCATCACCGGCAGCCCATTCCACACACTCACCACTCTTTGCGTAAAAAAAACTTATCCCTGACATCTCCTCTGTACCTACTTCCAAGCATCTTAAAACTGTGCCCTCTTGTGTTAGCCATTTCAGCCCTGGGAAAAAGCCTCTGACTATCACATGATCAATGCCTCTCATCATCTTATATATCTCTATCAGGTCACCTCTAATCTACATTAAAATATTTTATACACAGGTAAATCCACCCCTTAAAAAATGAAGGGAAGTAAGCAGACATTTATTCTGACTACTTAAGACTAATAAGAAGAATAGTGTGAAAAACTATATGACAACTTTATTAGTAATGGATATTAAAATACTGTATGTAACGTGTTGGGGGTTCCTTGTAAATAATAAACAAGCCAAAAACATTAATTTGCAATACCATTTTAAAAGGATGACAGAAAGAAAAGAATTTACACAACCTTTTGTAGTTAATTTTCCTTTTGTTAATACTTTAAAATGTTTCTTTAACAGCCTATTTCTTTAGCATTTGTCTGATTTTTACAAGGCCGCGTTGCTAGCTTGACGCTCAACCCAGCACAGTTGGAAAGCACGCAGGGAGATGGCTGGAGTCGAACCCAAGACCATTCAGCTTGAAGTCCATTGCTGATGTCATTACACCACTGACCATTTATCTAATTGCCATATCCTAGCTATACTGCTATTGAACTCTAAATTGTAATTTCCTTGTTTTATCAACAAACTGATTGCTGTTTATTCCATCAGTAAAGCAGAGATGATGGGAAATTAAAGTCAGTATCTAAATGATAATATTTTATAATGAAATTTGGAGTACTTTGTTAAAGTAGCAAATTTTGTCCTTCCTTGATAGCTGATACCTCCACTCCGTGCCATGCTGTGGAAGCTTGTCAATGAAACCTGCACTGAGAAAGAGTGGATTGTATGCATTAATTTCCATGAGCAGCAACATGCAAGATGCTGGAGGAAGTCAGCAGGCTGGAAGTGGACGGTTGATGATTCTTCTCCCTTCGTAGATGCTGCTTGACCTGATGAGTTCACAGGCACCTCGTGTTGCTCCATATCCTAGTATTTGCCGTCTCTTGTGTCTCAACTTCTGCAAGGAGTATGATTGGCAAGGCCTAGTGCATTACAACATCATTCCTTATCACCTACGCAAGATTTTGGACTTTTGACAGCCCAGGAATCCCAGACATCTGTAATGTTTTGCAGGTAAATATCGGCAGTTCCATGCAAAACTGTCAGCATTTCTGCAGTAGACTCCGGCTATTGGTTAGCTTAGAACAGGTTTTAATTGCTGACATTACTCTAAGCTATTTTTATGACTTTGATAAACCGGAAGTAGTGGTTAGCATAATGCTTTACAGTGCTAGTGATCACCGATTGGAGTTCAGTTCCCACTGCTGTCCGTTAAGAAGTTTTACCTTCTCCCTGTGACTGCATGAGTTTCCTCCAGGTGCTCCAGTTTCCTCCCACTATCCAAGGGTATACAGTTACTGCTAATGAGCTATGGGCATGCTATGTTGGAGCCGGAATCATGGCAACATTTGTGGGCTGCCTCCAGCACAATCCTCCAACTGTGTTGTTCATTCACACACATGACGCATTTCACAATATGTTTTGATGTACATGTCAGAAATAAAGATAATCTAATCAGTAGAGCCTTTCCTTCTCCTCAACTTGTTAGGCTGCAAATAGAAATCATGTCTGGCTTACTTAAGCATCATATAATAATGTAATAAAGAGGTTATGTTGTTAGATGGAAAAGCTTCAACAAGTAAGTCAGTTACAGTGAGGTCAAATCCCTTGCAGAATTTTGCAAATTTAAATGCATTTAAAACTTCAAAGTTTGAAGTAAATTTATTATCAAATTACATACATATGACCATGTTTGAAGTGGAATTGGTAAATGCACGAATGCATTTTTCCGATTGCCATAGAAACTTCGATTCACCAATAATAAAATAAGCTACCAACTCTGCCATAACTTTGTGTAACTGTTCCTGCACTGACTTGCTTAATTCGCCATTGCCCCTTGAAGTGGCCCTGTAAGTCATTCAATTGTATAAAACCACAATGAAGCTTAAAGAAATAGAAACCTCCTAACCCTATTTTGTGGGGTCACCATTACCATTTTAAGTGCAGCAGTTTCAGGAAGCAGGCAAACCACTACCTTCTTGAGGGATGTGCAATTACTGTCAGTCCTGATACCAACATCCACATCCTGAACATGACTAATAATTGGAACAGCACTGCAACAGTTTAGGTCATCTATAGTTCAGGTAAATGCAATGAACCCACAAACACTACCTCATTGTTCCTTTCATTTTTTGCACTATTTACTTTTGTAATTCATTATAATTTTATGCCTTTGTACTATACTGCTGTTGCAAAATGATAAACTATGTCTTCTAAGTCTGTGTTAAGAAATCTGATTTTGCTTGTAGAGTGCATTTCACTCTAAGGCTAAAAGTTTCCATTGTGCTCATAACTGGGGAATTAATATTGGAACAAAAAAGTTAAAAGTAGACATTCATATATAACTGCTTAATTTTTGCCCCCTCTAGTGACTACAAAAATCAAAATCAAAATGCAGTGTTCCAGCTAATATCCTCTATTTGATAGTGAGTGGAAGTCACTTGACTGCAACAAAGAGAATAAATTGATATTGATAAAGTGATTGTCATCTTTCAAATCTCTGAAGAATCTGGAATGTTTCCCACAGATTGGAAAGCAGCAAACGTAATCTCATTGTTTATAAAAGGTTGTTTTGAGAAAGCAAGGGCTGAAGGACCTGTTAGCCTTATATTGGCAGCAGAAAATGTACTGGTGTTATTTATTAACAAAGTGATTTTCAGGCATACTGGGATTCAGTAGGGTCAACATGGAATTATGACATTTTGATCATTCTGTTAGACGTAACCCAATGGGGGGAAGTAGATGTAGTATACTTGATTCTAGAGAAGGCCTCTGAGAAGTGCCACAGAAAAAATTATTAAAGTAAATGACGATCCCATGGTATTGTGGGGGGTGGTGGTGATGGAGTGTGGGAAAATATATCAGTGTGGATTGAGAACAGGTTAACAGAAGGAAGACAGGCAATATGTATAAACAGACGATTTTCAAGTTGGGAGATTGCAACCAAGGAAGTGTTACAGGACTTGGTGCAGAGGCCCAAGCTCGTTAGCGATGATGTGGATGAAAGGCCCAAGTGTAATATATTAGGTTTACTGGTGATAAAAACTGAGAAAAATACAGAGAGGCTTCAAGGAAATACGCTCAGTGGCCACTTTATGAGGAACCTCATGTACCTAACAAAATGGTTACTGGGAGTATGTTCATGTTGCTATAACCCATCTACTTCAAGGTTTGACATGTCGAGCATTCAGTGATGCTCTTCAACTGTTGTCACACATGGCTATTTGAGTTAACGTTGCCTTCCTGTCCGCCTGAACCAGTCTGGTCATTCTCCTCTGACCGCTCTCATTTCATTTACAATCCATTTTCACCCACAGAACTGCGGCTCACTGGATGCTTTTTTTTATTTTTCACACCATTTTCTGTAAAATCTGTAAATTGTTGTGTGTGAAAATCCCAGGCAATCAGCAGTTTCTGAGACACTAAAACCACCCCTTCTGGGCCAAAAATTATCATGGTCAACATCACTTTAATCAAATTTCTTCCTCGTTCTGATGTTTGGTATGAACAACAATTGAACCTCTTGACCATCTCTGCATGCTTTTATGCATGGAATTGATGCCACATAATTGGCTGATTAGATAGTTGCATTAAAGAGCAGGTGTATACATGTACCTAATAAAGTGGTCACTGAGAGTATATATATAAGGTTCGTCCATTGTCATCGATGAAGACCTCGGCACCATTAGTATTTTTTTTACAAAGTCGAGTTGCTAGCTCGACATTCAACCCGGCATGGATGGAAAACGTGCCTGGGAGCAGCCCGACTGGATTCGAACTCGGGAAACTTCATTCCAGAGTCCGGCGCTGATGTCACTGCGCCACCAGCCGGCTTGATGGTGTCGAGACTAGTGCTTGATTTGGATTTAAGTGAAGGAGAGTTGCACAGCGTCAGCCTCACTCTCTCTTCCCAATTCCCATCTGGATCCAGTGGTAAGACAGAGTCTAGACGGCTGGAGATGGGACTAGGCGCAGTGGATGACCAGGACGTCTTCTGTGTCTTGTCCTGCTCTACATGTTCCACGACGCTTGCAGAGACCGCCTTCTGACCGTTGGACCTTCCATTGGTCTCGTTCGCTCAATCCGCTGGAGTCTGTCTTCACGTGCTGGGATAGACAACTCCCTATCTCACCGAGGGTTTGAGACCTGTCATCTACCCTCACCTGGTTTAGCCGACTTGTCGAAGCCGTTGCCCAGGGTGTGGTCGCTGTCACATGCAAACAGTTACGGGGAGCCACAGGTGAGAGGTGAGTGCCAGGTGGGGACCAAAGTTGGACTAACCGCCTTAAAAATGACGCGACATGTTCCCCCACCAGAGGTGCTACCTCTCCCTGATACCCCGTACACCCCACTGAGAGTACATACAGGTTATGTGAATGTGCAGGGAATGACCAATGGAATTCAATGTGGAAAATGTGAAGTCATCCCATTTTAGATGGCCTGGTGGAAGAAGCTGTCCCAAAGCCTGTTGGTTTTGCCTTTTGTACTGTGGTACCGCTTCCCGGATGGTAGCAGCTGGAATAGATTGTGGCTGGGTTGGCTTGGGTCCCCAATGATCCTTCGGGCCCTTTTTACACACTTGTCCTTGTAAATGTCCTGAATCATGGGAAGTTCACAACTGCAGATGCCCTGGGCTGTCGGCACCACTCTTTGCAGAGTCCTGCGACTAAGGGAGGTACAGTTCCCATACCAGGCAGTGATGCAGCCAGTCAGGATGCTCTCAGTTGTACCCCTGTAGAAAGTTCCTAGGATTTAGGGGCCCATACCAAAGTTCCTCAACTGTCTGAGGTGAAAGAGGCGCTGTTGTACAGACCACGTGAGGTCCTCAGTGATGTAGAGGCCGAGGGACTTGAGGCTGTTTACCCTCTCAACCCCAGATCCATTGATGTCAATAGGGGTTAGCCCGTCTCTATTCCTCCTGTAATCCACAACCAGCTCCTTTGGCCTTTATTGCAATAGGATATAAGTGGTAACATCTTTCACTAATTATAGGCCTGGTTCTTTTACCTGAATGAGTATGTACTTGTACGAGACAAAAGCAATAAAGGTGCACCAGATTGATTCTGGGCACGCTGATTTTGCCAGCGGGGGAGAGATTAAGCAGACTGCATCCATACTGTTAAGTTTAGGAGAATGGACAGATGCATGTTATGCTGAAGTTTCCTTTGGTTGGGGTACCTAGAACCAGGATTCTGAATCAAAGCAGGAGAAAAGACATTCCGTTTTCTTCACCTTGAAGACAGTGAATCTTTGGAATTCTATCCATAGGGTCCATGGATGCTTAGTAGCTGTATATTAAAACAAGACAAATTGAAAGATGTTTACATATTAAGACCATAAGACATAGGAGGAGAATTAAAGCATTCACCCCACCTAATCCGCTCTGCTATTCCATCATGGTTGATTTATTATCTCTCTTAACCTTATTCTCCTGGTGTCCCCTTGTAACTTTTGATGTCCTGAATAAGCAAGAACATATTAATCTCTGCCTTAAATATACCCAATAACCTGGCCTCCATACCTGTCTGTAGCAATGAATTCCACAGATACATTACCATTTGTTTAAAGAAATTCCTCCTCATCTCTCTTCTAAATGGACCCCCTTTATTCTGAGACTGTGGCCTCTGGTCCTAGCTCATTCACTATAGGATACATCCTCTCCACATTCATTCTATCTAGGCCTTTCAATGTTTGATGGGTTTCAATAAAATCTGCCTCTTCCTTCTAAGCTCCAATGAGTACAGGCCCAGAGCCATCTAACACTGCTCATATGTTAACCCTTTCATTCTCAGAATCATTCTTGTGAACCTTATCTGGAGCCTCTCCATTGCCCGCACGTTTTTTCTTCGATATGGAGCTCAAAACTGTTCGCAATACTCCAAGTGCAGTCTGACCAATGCCTTGCAGGGCTTCAGCATTACATCCTTGCTTTTATATTCTAGTCCTCTCGAAATGAATGCTAAGACTGCATCTGCTTTCCTTACCACTGACTTATCGACTCAACTTACAAGTTAACCTTTAGAGAATCCTATATGAGGACTCCCAAGTCCCTTTGTACCTCTGATTTTTGAATTTTCTTCCCATTTAGAAAATAAACTATGCTTTTACTCCTTCTACTGAAGTGCATGACCATACACTTTCCTACACTTTATTCCTTCTGTCACTTCTTTGCCCACTCTCTAAATTTGTTTATGTACATCTGCAGGCTCTCTGTTTTATCACTACTTGCCTCTCCACCTATCATCTGCAAACTTAGCCACAAATCCATCAATTCCATCATCTAAATCATTGATATATAATGTGAAAAGAAGTGGTCCCAACACTGACCCCTGTGGAATACCGCTAGTCACCAGCAGCCAATTACAAAAGGTTCCATTTATTTCCACTCTTTGCCTCATGCCAGTCAGCTAATGCTCTGTCCATGATAGTACCTTTCCTGGAATACCATGGGTTCTAATCTTGTTAAGCATCCTCATGTGTGGCACCCTATCAAAGGCCTTCTGAAAGTACAAGTATACAACATCCACTGACTCTCCTTTGTCTATCCTGCCAGTTATTCCCATAAAGAACTCCAACAGATTTGTCAGGCAAGATTTCCCCTTAAGGAAACCATTCTGACTTTGGCCTATTTTATCCTGTGCCTCCAAGTATCCCAAAACCTCTTCCTTAATAACGGAGCACCATACACAAAATGCTAGCAGAACAGGCAGCAGGCCAGGCAGCATCTAGGAAAAGAGTACAGTCGATGTTTTGGGCCAAAACCCTTTCGGCAGGACTGGAGAAAAAAAGCCGAGGAGTAGATTTAAAAGGTGGGGGGAGGGGATAGAGGAACACAAGATGATAGTTGAAACCTGAAGGGGGAAGAGGATGAAGTAAAGAGCCAGGAAGTAAATTGGTAACAGATTGTTGAGTGGTGGAAGGCAGTATCTTGTCAATATATTGAGTAGCAACCTGACAATCCAATGTCAGTCTCCATTCATAGGTTCCAACTTCAGTCCTGCACATTTTCACTCCCTTGATTTTTACTGGAGCAAGCTGTGATGTACTATCGCTGCCAGTCTTATTGTTTCATCATTGTCATCTTTACTTGAGTCACTAGGGGTCACTGTAGAGGCCATTTCATATCCATCCTGTAGTTCCTCGGGGCTTTGATGGTGTCGCTGTCTCAGAGGATTGTTCAATGTAGAGGATGTTTCCCAAGGAGAATTTTCAGGGAAAAAAAAACTTCACCGGCAGTATCACCCTCTGAGCTGGCAGTTCTGCCCACCTGAGGTTCCTGCTTGTCTTTTTGATTTTGCTTCAGTTTGCTTCTAAGCTCTATACATTGCATTTCAAATGAATTACAACTATAATTCTCTTTGCTCGTTTGGTTAATGCACAGATCATTGTCATCTTTACTTGAGTCTTTAGACTTTGTTCTTTAGACTTTTTGCTGTACGGACTGTATCATACTGTTTTTGTAGTTTATCACACACTTCTTTCTCAATCGATCAGTAAACTCCCATATTCACCTCGTTAACATTTTCATTCAGTCACACATTCAATCAAACCTATTGCGTGTTCATATTTTTAACTTGCACATTCCAGGTTTTTCCTTTCCCTCGGACATTCTCTGGATCTTATCACATACCTCCTTAATAAACTTAACATTGTTGGTATACTCCATCTGAAATTTTTTTATTAATCTTATCAAAATGAGATGTTTTATTCAATCAGGAGCTCAGTTTTACGACTTTGACCATTGATTTAATTGTACGTACTTATCATTATTTTGACCATGATCCGAAATATTAATGGATTGCAACTGAAGTTTGTTTGCAGTACAATAGATTGTCCTACACCCAAAGTTTTATTCACACCCCACTGCTTGACTGTATTGTATCCCACTGATGTGAATATATTTAATTTTTCTTCCATACCCCACTGTCCTGCATCTATTGTAGCCCACTACTCACACTTATTTAAGTATTTTAATACTCCACTGGCTTTTATATATTTAATTATTTGCAGATCTGTTATTTTTTTCCAAAATAGCAATGTAATAATTTCCTCACTCCTACTTCCATCAGAAGGTGTAACAATACCAGAACTACTTGATTATTTCAGCCAATGTGGAATTAGAGGAACCTCTTACCTCTTTTTAAATATAAGCACTGGAAATTTCAACCTCATCTGAGATTCTTCCAGGTCTTTAAATCTTTGCAACCATCATTGCCGACCACACCAAATTGCTGGATTCTGTATTTTTTGTTCAAAGGTTCTTTCAGAAGGCAAGAAAGAGACATGAAACTTGTTGCTTCACAATCATGTTATTAAGTGCTAATAGGAAAAAGAGAATTGGAAATGGGGAGAAGCAGAGGTGAGTCGCTAAGAACAAGAAAAGGGAAAGAATAAAGCTGGCGGGGCAACATGTTCTGCACTTCATATACCCTAAGAAATATTCCATTCAAATTCATAGATAAGATTTAATCAATCAGATAGTCTGTATTCAAATAATGTGACATCAGAGAAGCTTCCAGGATCATACAAATGTAACCATCAGGAGACAGACTGAACAATTGTGTATACATACTGTGACCACTAGTAAACACACTAAACAATTTTTAATAAGCTGCAAAGAAAATAACAATTATACAGCCTAATTCAACAATGTCAACTGTGTTTTGTGAGTTGAGTCTTGTTTTCATAATTACTGCAAATCCTTCCAGTTACATACCTACTCTGGAATAAATGACTAGTTCAAATTACGACCAACTGCCAACCTGGTAACATTTGCTCTTTACTTTCTAGGAACTGTTTCCTTCTCCTCTGTTTAAGGACACACACCCTTGATAAAAGGTCCATTCTCACTATAATTCATCCCATCCATATCTATTAGAATCTTTGGAAAAAATAGGAAGTTATGTTAGCTAAAATAAGTAACATCAATTAAATGGTAATACACAGCAGCACAATGGTTAATACTGCTGCCCCAGAGCTCCAGAAACATGGGGCTCCTGATCTCAGGCACTTGTGCCTGTTCTTGGTATAGCACTGGTTTGCCCTGGCTGCTCTGGTTTTCTCTCACGTAAAGTTAAAGTTAATTAGCTACTGTAAAGTGCTCACAATGAAGTGGGCATGAGGCAAGAAACTGAGGGGTAGGTGTGGAGATGGGGATTGATAGGGATACAAGAGGAAAAATATGATTTGTGTTGTTGGTTGCTTGGTGGTTGGCATAGACAAGGTGGCGCAAAGGGTAGTATGAATTTGTGACTCAAATAAATAGAATCATGGACATGAAATAGCATTAAACACATGCTTAAGGTTCAGCTTCTCATGTCTGAGCTGCCATGAGGATAATGGAGTTTTGTCAAGTCAATTATGAATATCATTATCATGGAACAATTAACATAGGAAACTCAAAGCAAAGAAAACCATTTAGAATGCGTTAGGGTTAATAACTAAGGCTGGAAAGGACTTCAATGGAGTACGATGCCAACATCAACCATTTGGACTAAAAAGATTGGGTCTGAACCATATGTTTAGTAGTTCTATCCGTTCTTTTGTAGCTGGTGCTCTTAAGAGATGGACTCACATCCAGTGTATATTCAATATACGTTTCCTATCAAGTTCTGACAATGTCAAAAACCTTTGCAGTAGGTTAAAAAAAGAATAAATAGAGCATGAATGAGTAAAGCTCTCCTCACCGTTGAGCACATCTACATGAAGCACTGTTGCAGGAAAGCAGCATCCATCATCAGTGACCCCAATTGCCCAGGTCAGGCTCTCTTCTCACTGCTGTCATCAGGAAGAAGGTACAGGAGCCTCAGAACTCACACTACCAGGTTCAGGAACAGTTTTATCCCCTCTGTCATGGTCCGTTCTGTGAAGTCTGCATTCCGGTTCACGATCCGGTCCATCGATCCATATTGCAGGTTTTCCCGGTTTTCCCTTGTTCTGTTGGTGCCTTAATTGAGGCACATGATTCTCATTTTGGGCTGGCTACATAAGTAGCTCCTGGGTTCAGCTTCAGTTGCTGGACTGTTCCCTTCCCTTCCCCTTCCTTCTGAAGCCTTGCCTGCAACCTTTGCCTGAAACCTTGGCCTGAAGACTTGCCTGCAACTTCGCCTGCGTCCTCACCTGTATTGCTGTCAAGTTCTATTGCCGGGGCAAGACTGGAGCCTTGTTGTGTCTAGATAAGGAACTGTCTTTTGTTGTTTGGAACTGTCTCTTTGTGTCCTCGCCTTCGCTAGGTAGGTTCGGCTGTTTGCCGCTACCTTGCGTTGGGAACCGTCTCCTTGTGCCCTCGCCTCTGCTGGGTAGGTCTGGCTGTTTGCCGCTACCTTGAGTGGAGATCTGTCTCTCAGTGTTCTGTATGTGAGAGCCGGCCCTACGTCCTGCTCCCTAGGAGGGGTCCTGACTCTGTGTAGAGCCCCGGCCCCAAGTCCTGTTCCCAAGGAGGGGTCCCGGCTCTGTGTTCTGCGTTCCTGTCTCCCTAGACCAAGTCAAGGTTTCAGGGTCTTGTCCTGTCCTTGTGCCTCACTCAACCCCGGTGTACCTTGTCTAGTCCAAGCCACAACTTTGTGTTCTCATCCTGTGCAGGAGTTCCACGTCCAGTCCTGTAGCCATGTCTTGTCCTCGTCTAGATCCAGGATCCGAGCCCGAGTCAAGACCCACGTTCCGGGTCCCTGTCCAGTCTCTGGCTAGGAGTCCTTGTCCAGGTTCTAAGTTCCTTGTTCCTTGTCCAGGTCCCGCTTTCCTAGTCCAGTCCTAGCCCAGGCCCTGTATCCTAGTCTCATCCAGGGCCTGTGTCTGGTCCAGAAGTGTTTCTTCCCCACTTCCCTTGCTTTCTTGACACTCTTAGTCCTGTTCCTAGTACTTCAGTGTCTGTGTCTTGCATTTGGGTCCGATCCCAGCGCCCCCTTATGACACCCTCAACCATCAGGCTCTTGAACCAAAGGGAATAACTTCACTCAACTTCACTTTCTCAACATTGAAATATTCCCACAGCCAATGGACTCACTTTCAAGGACTTTTCTTCTTTTGTTTTCAATATATAATGCTTATTTATTTATGTATTTATAATAATATTATTATTACTTTTTGTATTTAGACAGTTTGTTGCCTTTTGCACACTAGTTGAACGATCTTTCATTGATTCTATTATGGTTTTTATTCTACTGTGGATTTACTGAGAATGCCTACAAGAAATTGAATCTTATGGCTGAAAATTGTGACATATATGTACTTTGATAATAAATTTAATTTGAACTTTAAAGGAATCCAGGAACTTAACTTAATTATGTGCATCTGTGAATTGAACTATTTTACCAAAAACATCCATTTCCTGCTTTCTTTTCTGTAACCCATTTTCCATTACATATCTCATGCCTTTATTGTAGTCTAATATTAAACTATTCAATGGAATGATAAAATTGGAACTATGGCAGGTAATAAGCATTTTCTATACAACCCAGGCAATAGATTTAAAATGTACCATCCACTAGGTGTCATCATTTAATCATGTTAGCTATGTATTGATATCTGAGACAGTCTAAGTGAGGCTGACAACTTTTTCCACTGGCAACATAGGCATAATGTGTCTCAATTTATCAAACCTGTCCAGGAATTGAGCCCATTGTTATGCTAATAGAGCCCATTTGTCAGGGGCACCAGGTTATTTTAAATTTGTGATAGTTTTTGAATATGCTGGCCTGGAATTCGCATCCCTCAAGAGTTAGTGTCATGCAGCACGGACATTGGCCCTTCAGCCTGACTTGACGTTACCAACTGAGATGCCTGTGTATACTAATCTTATTTTCCTGCTCTTGGCCCATTTCCTGCCATCCCTTTCCTACCCAAACATTTCTTAAATTTTGTGATTGCACTTGCCTCTACTACCTCCTCTGGCAGCGTATTCGATAAACCCTATCATCCTGTGTGAAGATCTTGCCCGCCAGATCCTCTTAAAATATCCCTCCTCTCATGCCACACAACAACCTCCCAGTATCTCACTCCCTCCACGCTGCCCATTTTGGACCATATTCTTTAAAGTTCTTTGAGCTGCTGTTTGCTGAAGAGGGAGACTGACATTGATGCCTTCAAGAAGAGGAGTAACCATTTCATTACAAGTATGTCAAAGAACATAAGAATGAGTTTCCATTGCTTCTATTGGACTTTCTGATCCAAATGCACACTAAGTAACTCAGGATAAATAAGAAATGAATGTATTCAAAGGTTAGTGAGTTAGAACAGTCTAGTTCATGACCAAATAATGGGAGCTTATTGGAAAGGTATGACAGTAATCATTATGGATATTAGACTATACATGGTGGTCTGACTACATATAGTGGTGCTAAAAAGTTTGTGTACCTTGTAGAATTTTCTCTATTTCTGCATAAATATGACCCAAAAGATGATCAGATCTTCATATAAAGCCTAGCGGCAGTCCAATTGATTCGAAGAGAGAGTGAGCATTGCACAGATAGGGGAGAAAAGTTTAAAAAAGGAGAGTTTCGGGGGTTTGGCACACTAGGGGCGGACCACTCGATTTGAAGAGAGACTGAGCTTTGCACAGGTCGGGGAGAATTGCGCAGATGCAGTAGCTCGTCATTGCGCAAAGATGCTGAGAAAGGTCCGAAATAAAAGAGAGACACATCTAGCGGTGTGGTTGGCAGAGTAGTGTAAGTCAGAGTAGCAGGGCTTTGGCACATCAGGGTTTCAGTGAGGATGGGCATAGGCGAGGTAGGTTACTTTTTTCCCCCACCCTCTAACAAGAATAGTGGGTATATCTGTAAGGCTAGTTTTCTGTTCTGGGTGTCAGGTGGCCACACCTGCACCAGGTGCATCAAGCTGCAGCTGCTTAGAGACTGAGTTAGGGAATTGGATCTGCAGCTTGATGACCTATGACTTGTTAAGGAGAGAGTGAGTGAGAGTGAGCTACAGCCTGGTAGTCACCCTGGGGCCATGGGAGACAGATAAGTGGGAGACCGTCAGGAGAGGGAAGGGAGGGCATCACGTAGAGAAGAACACCCCTGTGGCTGTCCCCCTTAATAATAGGTACAGTACTCCATTTTGAGTGCTGTTGGGGGGAACGATCTACCTGAGGGAAGCAACAGTGGCTGTGCCTCTGGCACCGAGTCTGGCCCTGTGGCTGAGAAGGGTTGGGGACAGAAGAAGATGGCAGCAGTGATAGGGG
The DNA here is from genome assembly GCF_030028105.1 of Mobula birostris. Lineage (NCBI taxonomy): Eukaryota > Metazoa > Chordata > Chondrichthyes > Myliobatiformes > Myliobatidae > Mobula > Mobula birostris. The sequence continues at coordinate 59,741,910 of NC_092372.1, read as the reverse complement.
ACTCTATAGTTAGGGGGACAGATAGGCGAAATTTTGTAGGCATGAAAAAGAAACAGGGATGGTAACTTGCCTCCTAGGTACCAGGATTCATGATGCTTCTGAGCATGTCCACAATATCCTGAAATGGGAGGGTGAGCAGCCAGAGGTCGTGGTACATATTGGTACCAATGGCATAAGTAGAAAAATGGTGGAGGTACTGAAAGCAGAATACAGGGAGTTAGTAAGGAAGCTGAGAAGCAGGACCTCAAAGGCAGTAATCTTGGGATTTCTGCCTGTGCCATGCGACAGTGAGTACAGGATTAAAATGAGGTGGAGGATAAATGTGTGCCTGAAGGATTGGAACGAGGGCAGGGATTCAGAGTTTTGGATCATTGGGACCTCTTCTGGGGAAGGTGCGACCTGTACAAAAAGGACTGGTTAAATCTGATTCCGAGGGGGATCAATATCCTGGTGGGGAGGTTTGCTAATGCTATTGGGGAGGGTTTAGAGTAGACTTGCAGGGGGGAGGGAACCGAAGTGAAGAGGCAGCGGATGGGGAGATTGGAGCACAAGTAGAAACAGCTTGTAGGGAGTTTGTGAGGAAGGATAGGCAGATGTTAGAGCAAAGACGCACTGAGCCTGATGGTTTGAGATGTGTCTATTTTAATGCAAAGAGTATCATAAACAAGGCGGATGGACTTAGAGCGTGGATCAATACATGGAACTATGACATTGTGACCATTACAGAGACTTGGGTATCCCGGGAGCAGGAATGGCTGTTGAGTGTGCCAGGCTTTAGATGTTTCAAAAAGAACAGAGAGGGAGACAAAAGAGGTGGGGGTGTGGCATTGCTAATTAGAGATAGTGTCACAGCTGCAGAAAAGGAGGAAGTTATGGAGGTATGGTCTACTGGGTTAGTGTGGGTGGAAGTCAGAAACAGGAAAGGGGCAATAACTCTACTTGGTGGTTCTTATAGACCCCCCAATAGTAACAGGGATATTGAGGAGCAGGTAGGGAGGCAGATTCTGGAAAGGTGAGGGTGTTGTGATGGGAGATTTTCCTAATATTGATGGGAGACTTTCCTAATATTGATTGGCATCTTCTTAGCACAAGGGGTTTAGATGGGGTGGAGTTTGTTAGGTGTGTTCAAAAAGGTTTCCTGACGCAATATGTAGATAAGCCAACTAGAGGAGAGGCTGTACTTGATCTGGTATTGGGAAATGAACCTGGTCAGATGTCAGATCTCTTGGTAGGAGAGCATTTTGGAGATAGTGATCACAACTCTATCACCTTCACCATAGCTCTGGAGAGGGATAGGAGCAGACAATTTGGGAAAACATTTAATTGGAGTAGGGGGAAATATGGAACTTGGGAGCTGATGTTCTCAGGGAAATGCATGGCAGAAATGTGGCAAATGTTCAGGGAACATTTACATGGAGTTCTGCCTAAGTATGTTCCATTGATGCAGGGAAAAGATGGTAGAGTTAAAGAACTATGGTGTGAAAGGATGTAGAAAATCTAGTTAAGAAGAAAAGAAAAGTTACCAAAGGATCAAGAGACTAGGTACTATTAGAGTTGTAGAAAACAACAAGGTTGCTAGGAAGGAGCTTAAGAATGGAACTGGGACAACCAGAAGAGGCCATGAGAAGGCCTTGGTGAGTAGGATTAAAGAAAACCCCAAGGCATTCTACAAGTATATGAAGAGCAAGAGGATGAGCTGTGTGAGAAAAGGACCAATCGGGTGCGATTGTGGAAACGTGTGCATGAAGTTGGAGGAGGTAGCGGAGGTACTTAATGAATACTTTGCTTCAGTATTCACCAGTGAAAAACACCTTGGCAATTGTGGAGATGACTTACAGTGGACTGAAACGCTTGAGCATATAGACATTAAGAAAGAGGATGCGCTGGAATTTTTGAAAAGCATTAAGTTAGATAAGTCACTGGGACCGGATGAGATATACACCAGGCTACTGTGGGAAGTGAGGGAGGAGATTGATGAGCCTCTTGCAATGATCTTTGCATCATCAATAGAGATGGGAGAAGTACCAGAGGATTGGAGGGTTGCAAATGTTGTTTTCTTGTTCAGGAGAGGAAGTAAAGGTAACCCAGGAAATTATAGACCGGTGAGTCTGACTTTAGTGGTGAGCAAATTGGTGGAGATAATCCTGAGGTGGAGCATTTATGAGCATTTGAAGAGACATAATCTGATTAGGGATAGTCAGCATGGCTTTGTCAAAGGCAGGTCATGCCTTACGAGCCTGATTGAATTCTTTGAGGAAGTGACAAAACACATTCATGAAGGTAGAACAGTAGATGTAGTGTATAGGGATTTCACTAAGGCATTTGATAAGGTTCCCCATGCAAGGCTCCTTCAGAAAGTAAGTAGGCATGGGATCCAAGGAGACTTTGCTCTGTGGATCCAGAATTGGTTTGCCCACGGAAGGCAAAGGATGGTTGTAGATGGTTCGTATTCTGCATGGAGATCAGTGACCAGAGGTGTTCCACAGGAATCTGTTCTGGAACCCCTCCTCTTTGTGATTTTTATGAATGACCTGGACGAAGAAGTAGAAGGGTGGGCTAGTAAGTTTGCTGATGACACAATGGTGGGGGTTAGATAGCGTGGCGGGCTGTCAGAGGTTTTAGCGGGACATTGATAAGATGCAGAACTGGGCTGAGAAGTGGCAGATGGACTTCAACCCAGATAAGCGTGAAGTGGTTCACTTTGGTAGGTCAAATTTGAAGAGAGAATATAATATTAATGGTAAGACTCTTGGCAGTGTGGAGGATCTGAGAGATCTTTGGGTCTGTGACAACAGGACACTCAAAGCTGCTGCGTAGGTTGACAGTGTTGTTAAGAAGGCGTATGGTGTGTTGGCATTCATCAGTTGTGGGACTGAGTTCAAAATCAATGAGGTAATGTTACAGCTATATAAGACCTTGGTCAGATCCCACTAGGAGTACTGTGTTCAGTTCTGGTCACCTCACTTCAGGAAGGATATGGATACTATAGAGAGAGTGCAGAGGAGATTTACAAGGATGGGAGGGCATGCCTTATGAAAATAGGTTGAGTGAACTTGGCCTTTTCTCCTTGGCGCGACGGAGGATGAGAGGGTGACCTGATAGAGGTGTATAAGATGATGAGAGGCATTGATCGTGTGGTTAGCCAGAGGCTTTTTCCCAAAGCTGAAATGGCTAACACGAGGGGGCATAGTTTTAAGGTGCTTGGAAATAGGTACTAAGGGTACATTATAACACAGTACGATTTTAACACAGAGAGTGGCGAGTGTGTGGAATGCACTGCTGGCAGTGGTTGTGGAAGTGGATACAATAAGATCTTTTAAGAGCCTCTTAGATAGGTACATGGAGCTTAGAAAAATAGAGGGCTATGTGCTAGGGAAATTCTAGGCAGTTTCTAGAGTAGGTTATATGGTTGGCACAATATTGTGGGCCGAAGGGCCTGTAATGTGCTGTAGATTTCTCTGTTTTATGTTCTATGTTGTAAAAATAGATAAAGAGAATGCACTTAAATAAGTAACATAAAACATTATACTTGTTCATTAATTTATTGTGAACAATGATTGAATATTACATGTATTTGTTGGAAAAAATGTGAACCTTTGCTTTTAGTAACTGGTGTGACCCCCTTGTACAGCAATAACTTCAACCAAACGTTTCTAGTAATAGTTGATCAGTCCTGCACATCGGCTTGGATGTATCTTAGGCCGAAACTGCTTCAATTCTGGGAAGTTGGTGGGCTTCCTTGCATGATCTGCTTGCTTCATGTCCTTCCAGAACATATCTATAGGATTAAGTTCAGGACTTTGACTCAGCCATTCCAAAACACAAATTTTCTTCTTTTTAAACCATCTGTCAATTTACTCTTGTCTTTCGGATCATTATCCGGTTGCACTATCCAACTTCTATTAAGCTCCAGGTGACAGACTGCTACCCTGACATTCTTCTATAAAATGTCTTGATACAAACTTGAATTTATTGTTCCCCCAATGATTGCAAGCTGTCCAGACCCTGAGACAGCAAAGCAGTCCCAAACCATGATGTTCCTTCTCCCATGCTGGGAGCTGGGATGAGGCTTTGGTGTTGGTGTGCAGTGCCCTTTTCCCTCCAAGCATAGCAATGCGCATTTCTGCCAAAAAGTTCAGCTTTTGTCTCATCTGTCCACAGAACATTATGGAATATGCAGGTGGTCTTTTGCAAACTTGAGACGTGCAGCAATGTTCTTTTTGGAGAGCAGTGGTTTCCTCCGTAGTGTCCTTCCATGAGCACCATTCTTGTTCAGTGTTTCTCTTATAGTGGACACATGAACAGAGACTTTAGCAAGTTCTGGAGATTTCTGCAGATATTTTGCTGTTACCCTTGGGTTCCTTTTCACCTCCTTCAGCACTGTACTTTGCGTTCTTGGTGAGATCTTTGCAGGATGCCTACTCCTAGGGAGGGTAGCAACAGTACGGATTTTACTCCATTTGTGGACAACTTCTCTTACTGTGGACTGATGAACAATCAAGTCTTTAGAAATGTTCCTGCAGCCTTTTCCAGCTTCATTCATCTCTACAATTCTTCTTCTAAGGTCCTCTGAATGTTGTTTTGATCGAGGCACGGTGAGAACAGCAAGCTCTGTCAGTAACCTGGCTTTGTGTGTCTTTTTTATAGGACAGGGCACCTCTACAACCCACACCTCCAATCTCATCTCATTGATTGGAGCACCTGACTCCAAATAGCTTTTGTAGAAGCATTACCCCAGAGTTTCACATACTTTCTCCAACAACCACTTGTAATAATGGATCATTTTTCTCAATAAATAAATTAATGAACAAGTATAATGGCTTGTGTGTCATTTATTTAATTGGGTTATCTTTATCTAGTTTTAGGACATGTGAAGGTCTGATCACATTTTAGGCCTTTTTTATGCAGAAATAGAGAAATTTCTACAAGGTTCACCAACTTTCTAGCTTCATAGTAATAGCTTATGAGGCTTATAGCTTACTGGAAAAAGTAGGAGTCAATTTGAAGCATGATGGGACCAGGGTTTCAGCCAACCACATTACTGCTGAAGTAGAGGACTTTAAACTAAATATGGGCAAGATTTCAAAATTGTGAAGATGTGGACAATCAAAGAGTAAAGGTGATACAAGAAAGGTATGAATTTGGCAGTGATAATGAGCACAGGAAGGAATAGAGAATAAATCAGCAGAAGAGATCAGAGGTTACAATTACAATAAAAGAATAAAACTGAATATATTGTCTCTGAGTCCATAGAGCATTCAAAACAAAACTGATGAACTGAAAGCATAAATAACAAGTATGACTGATTGGTTATCACAAGGTTAAGGTTCCAGGATGACACAGACTGGAACATCAATATTAAAGGAGTCATGACATCTTGAAAGAATAGGAAGCTAGGGAAAGGTGGAGGGATAGCTCTGTTATTTAATGATGCTCTCAGCACAATAGAAAGAGATAACCTAAGTTCAGGAAACCAGGATATTGAAGCATTTTACACTGAGATGATGTCAAGTTGTCACTTGTGGGTGTGGTGTACACAGGCCCCATAAGTGTAATCACAGAATAGGACAAGTATAAAGGTGCAATTAATGGGAGCTTATCAGAAAGGTATGACTGAAATCATAGTGGATTTTAAACTCCACAGAATGGAAAAACAAATAGGCAAAGATGGCTGAAATATAGGGTGGATATAGGCCTTAAGAGTGGTTTCTAATGACAACCCGTTCTGGAGCCAGACAGGAGGCTATATTAGAGTTGTTATTGTTTCAGGTTTTCAGGTTTTAGGCTTTAATATCACTGGCATATGTTGTGAAATCTGTTCATTTTACTGCAGCAGTACAGTGCAATGCATGATAAATATAGAGAAAAATGGAATTACATTAAATATATACTGTATGTCTACTAAATAGTTAAGTTAAAAACTGTAGTGCAAAAAAACAAAAATACGAAAAAGTAGTGAGGTAGTGTTCATGGGTTCAAATGTTCATTTAGAAATTGAATGGCAGAGGGGGAGAAAGCTGTACCTGAATCACCGAGACTCTGCCTTCCCCACAGTAACGATGAGAAGAGAGCACGTGCAGGGTGGTGGGAGACCTTAATGATGCACCTTTCTAAGGCACTGCTCCGTGAAGATGTTACAGAGGCTAGTACCCATGATGGAGATGACTTATTTTACAAGTTTCTGCAATTTACTTTGATCTTGTGCAACAACAGATTGAAGCAGAGAAAAAAATTGTTCCAAGTCCAATATTTTAAACAAGTGGAGTAACTGTGAAAGCTGATCTAACTACAGTGAGCTGGCAAATTAGATTAAGAATCAGTCAAGATGCTGCGGCAGATACTATATTAGTGGATATTTCAGATATATACCAATATGGAAAAAAAATCATTTTAAATTTAAAGTAAAAACAAAATTGCATGGAGACAGACAGGTGGCAAGTCAAAAAATTGGACAAAACATAAAAATCAGGAATGAATGACTAAAATAGTAACAAATTAATAATTAAAGTATCAGATAAAGACAAAAACAGTAAGAGTTTTGTGTGTGAGAGTGCTTGCATGAAATGGCGTACGTAGCTTTCTGTGTTAATGGGGATACAGGTAGGTGCTTATACAGAGGAGAATGTTAGTCAGTTGTGAGGAGTGATGCTTTTCAGTAATGTTAGAAGTTAATTTGCGGGGTTGACATAGTGTGCAAATCAGGATATGGATGAATATGGCACTCTGCTTACTTGTGCTGATCTGATAAGATCAGCAAACCACTTGTAGTAGCTTGCAGTCCTCAGTATCTGCATACATGTCAGAAGGAGGACTATAGCCAGGTGATTGGACTTGCCAAAGTACAGGCACAGGATAACACAGTAAACATTCTTCATGGTGGTGTAACAGTAATCTAAGTGAGTTGGCTCCTCTGGTTCTGCAAGTTACATGTTAGTGATGTCTATCAGAAGTTCCCCAAAATTATCAGGTAAGCATCAGGGTGCACTGCTTTGTCCCTGTTGATCACAGTGCTTACCCTCTCCAGTGCCAGCTTGCTATTTGTCAGAGTGTCCTGCTATCAGGATGGTAATGGCGAACTGCTTGGGCAGATTGAACGGACGACATTTGACCACCAGATGTCCTAGGTGGGGGGAGCAGGTCTGACACAGAACTGCAGTGTCTGTACACTCTAATGAGTTAATCATGAAGCAAATACCACCATCTTTGCCTTTACCTGATGCCACTTTCCAGTCCATTCAATGGAAGGTGACGCCTTTGTGTTGGTTGCTACGTCCAAAGTGTTGTGGTTGAGCCATGTTTCTATGAAGCAGAGTACACAACAGTCCCTGACCCCCTCTGGTAATGCAGTCTTGCTCTGAGCTCTACAACCCACACAAAATGCTGGAGGAACTCAGAAAGTCAGGCAGCATCTATGGAGGGAAACTTTGGCCTAAAACATCCACTGTTTATTCCTCTCTATAGATATTTCCTGACCTGCCAAGTTCCTCCAGCATTTTGTGTGTGTTGCTCAAGATTTCCAGGATCTGCAGAATCTCTAATGTCAGAGGTCTTCAATGGTATTCAGTAAGGAAACTAGAGGGCAGGGGCATTAGGGCCCTGTGATTCAGTTTTACCTGGAGTCTCTGGCAGCCATGTCTCTGAAACAATGGAGATATTTCCTCAGCCTCCAGCTGCTCCACCCACTCTCTGGGTGGGCTGGAGTTCCAGGGTCTGTCGGTTCTGAAAACCATTAGTTCTTTGAAACAATGATACTTACTGCAGTCTCTGTGGCTGGAAATGTTATCTGTCGTAATTCGAAATGGGAATATTTGATAATTCTGTTGGCACCTGCACATAAAATTTTGAGTGTGAGCAAATTTCTCTTGATGTACGAAGGAGATTACTCTAACCCAGGGGTCCCCAATCTTTTTTGCGCTGCGGACTGGTCTGATATTGACAATATTCTTGCAGACCGGCCGACCCCGGGGGAGGGGGAGGGGGGAGGGGGGGAGGGGGGGTAGGGTTGCCAACGGACAAGAGTAGCATTCAAATACGATGTGTTTACCCAGAGAAAGACTACAATGACCATGAAGCCTTGCGCGGGAACCATTGCGCATCCATGACCTGCACATGCGTGTACCTGCCGATTTTTTTTCCTACAAATTGTTTTTGGCGATTCTGTTCAGGGGGTGGGGGGGAATGTTAATCATGACCGGAATATCGGTGATAAGTGGCTAATACACCTAATTTCGTTTCTAAAAGGGTTTATCTAACGAATTTAATATTAAACACACAGCGCATATTTTCCTCGCATGAATATAGTGATAAGTCAATTATCAGGGGAGGATGGGGAGCTTGAAGTAAGTGTTGAATGAACTTCCAATAGAAGTGGTAGAGGCAGGTTCGATATTATCATTGAAAGACAAATTAGGTAGGTATATGGACAGGAAAAGAATGGAGGATTGTGGGCTGAGTGCTGGTCGGTGGGACTAGGTGAGAGTAGCGATCGGCGCGGACTAGAAGGGCAGAGATCGCCTGTTTCCCTGCTGTAATTGTTATATGGTTATATAAGTAAGTCAACAGCATCATAACATTTTAAGTAATGTTTGGATATTAAACACACAGCGCATATTTTCCCCGTATGAACATATAAAATCATTGCAACACACCAATATCGCTGAATCAGTAGGAGCCCTGGGCCTGTTTGCCTGCAACAAGACGGTCCCATCGAGGGGTGATGAGAGACAACGATACTCGAAGGGGGTTCCTTATTCCACAATTTAGTTTTCATTGCATTCATTGCAGAAAACTCCGCTTCGCAGAGATATGACGTTGGAAATGGAAGCAACGTTTTCAGTGCTTTTGTGGCTATCTCAGGATATCTAGCCTTGACTTTGATCCGGAATGCCGGCAGAGCTGTGATGTTAAACATACCTTTCAGCCCACCGTCATTTGCAAGCTCGAGGAGTTAATCTCCTTCCCGCACTGACACGGATGATGCGCGGGTAATGACCTCGCGTGCGTAATGGCTCAACAGTGCGTGACAGGGAATGAGGAAAGGTGCAGCTGACTCCTATCGCCAAATCATATCGTTTCCTCGCGGCCCGGTAGCGCATGCTTTGCGGCCCAGTACCGGTCCGCGGCTCGGTGGTTGGGGACCGCTGCTCTAACCGATACATCACAGCATGACAGGGAGACCCCAATGCACACGATCGGAAGAGGCTGCAGAGGGTCATGGACTCAGCCAGATCCATCATGGGCACAAACCTCCCCATCACAGAGGACATCTCCAAAAAGAAGCTCTTCAAGTAGGCAGCAGCCACATTAAGGATCCACACCCAGGATAGTTGTTAAAGCAAACAATGTACTTCACTGTATGTTTTATTACGTGAATATCAAATAAACTTGAATCTCGAATGCCCTCTTCACATTACTACCATCAGGGGGAAGTACAGGAGTCTGAAGACCAACACTCAATGATTCAGAAACAGCTTTTTCTGCACTATTTATTGTGTAATTTATCATCATTTTATGTCTTTGCACTGTACTGCTGATGCAAAACAACAAATTTCAAATTATATTAGGTAGTGATAATAAAACTGATTCTGATTTTGAACTGCATGCAGCATCTTGGGATGACATGTTGGAACCTTATAACATATTGCATCATATTAATATTAAAATTGTACATAATATAAAAATGTGATCTGGAAGATTATATAATTCCTTAATGGACTCAGTGTCCTGTTGCACGATGTTTTATTCACAGCACCTCAAGTAATGAAAGAAAGACAGCTAAGGATTGATTCAAAATCTCATTGCAACTAAAACGATGAAACTGCTTCCTTTGAAGATTTTTCTTTGTGTAAGAAATTAATTTGTTATTTGTATTGTTAATTCATTTTCTTTAAAGTTTACATTTCTAAAATTCAAAGCATTAAAAATACCTTCTTAATTTATTCATGACAATAGTCTACCTCTGCAAGGGGAATAAAAACGGTATAGTTTGAGAACCCCTTGACTGAAATTCCAAAATCCAAAAACTTCCGAAATACAAATTTGCTTTGAGTGCTGACACAACGTCACAAATGGAAGATTCCACAAGACACTGGGAAGGTTCTCAGGTGCAGCAGAGGTCTCCACGCATCACAGACATTTCTGAGAAGTGACCTCGCATTTGTAAGGAACTGAAGTTAATGAAAAACAGAAACCTCTGCATAAAGCAAAAACGAAGATCTCGATCGTGTATCGTCAGTGTCAGAGTGAACATAAGCCACTTAACAGTATGCTGATTATGAAACAAGCAATGATCTATCAAGAGAAACTGAAAATTGAAGGTGATTGTGAATATTCAGCAGGCGGATTACAGAAATTTAAGAAAAGACACCATATTAAAATTTTAAAGATTTGTGGTGATAAAGCATCTGCTGATCACGAAGCAGCTTAGAAATTCATTGATGAGTTTGTCAAGATCACGGCTGATGAAAATCTAACACTCTGAATGACTGAGTCAGTACATATATGTGACAAAAATTGCTAACAGGTAGTACATAATTTCAGAATTGGGAATGATGGTGACGCCAAACAGTGAATTATCTTTCTGAAGGTTCAATGTACATATTATTGTTTTATCAACAAAATTATTAAAAATATTGTATAAACAAATGCCCTCCCCCCATCATGGTTGGTGTGGAACTGGTGATTATTTGAAACCGATTACAGATATGAAGACAATTGTAGCGCTGGAACCCGGTGATATTTGCAGTCGGGGTGGTCATTCAACTGCAACTGTTGGTAAAGGATCCATCTCTGACTGTAGGCTGTTCACACCAGCCGTACATAAAAAGCTGTATATGTGATGTAAATGGATTTCATGTGTAGACTTGGGTCCCACCCACAAACTATCTCATTATATCGATGCAAATATTATTCCTTTTCCCACTCATTCATATCCCCATCCAAGAACCTCTTAAACATCCCTATTATATTTGCCTTCAGCACCACCACAGGCATCACCTCCTTGGCATCCACCTCTCTAAAGATTTGCCCTTCACATCTCCTTTGAATTTACCTCCTCTTCCCTTAAATTCCCTAACTATTAAGTCTCCCATCACCATTGCTCTAGTTTTACCCTTCCTTGCTGAGTCTCAGAGCCTGCCACAGTGTCACTGACCTGGTTGTTATTACTGTGCCCTGATAGGGCATCTGCCCAGCAGTAGCCAAAGGAGCATTATTACCGAGGGAAATGGTTACAGGAGAGCCGTACAATGACACTGTGCTCCCCTTACTTCTCTTGGTATAGTCACCTGTCTATCTGCAGCCTGTACCTTGGGGGTGACCCCTCAGTAAAATTCTCATCTATGAAGCCCCTAGCTTCCCAGATGATACTGAGTACCTCCCGATCCTTTTCCAGTTCCTGACCTCGTCTGTCAGGAGCTGCTGCTGGGTGCATTTCCCACATAGGTAGTCATCAGGAAGATTATGAGGTTCCCTGTCTTGCAGGAAGAGTATTCCACTGTGCTATCTACCATCCTGTCCATACTGAATCATGGACTAAGGATGAAAAGCAAAATAAAACCTTACCTGTGCCTTCTCACTTAAGCTTTTTCTTTAAAGACCTGTTCTCACCTCCCACAGCTGGCCCTCTTAGTCCAGCTTTCTACACCAAAGCCTCAACTCTCTGTTCTTACACTGGTGCACTCCAACACTGACCACTCCACTTGAGCTTAACTTCCTTTCATTGGCTGCTTCTAATTAGCTTATTAGCCAATCACCTAGTAGCTAATGATTTACAAGTGTGCCATTCGCTCGAACTGCCAACTCCTCTAATGCAAACTCACCAATAAGTCCCAAGACCTGCTCCTTTTAAAGTCTCACACATCTCAGCCCAAGTCCCACTCTCCTTAAGGTAAACTCATTTGAGGCTTTTCTCTTCAAATGACTGTGTCACACTATTCTACTCTAATTATGTGTTTTTTTTCACCACTTGAAATCTATACACCCATTGCTTGTCAGGCTTTTCCTATCACCCTGTGGATATGCTTGCAACTCACACATTGGCAGACAGCCCACCTCTCCCGGAAGTTCCGGGAGTCTCCCGCTTATTAATAGTTGCTCCCTGATGCCTGCAAATTATATACAATGTCCCAGAAATCAATTTTTTTGAGAGCGAGCGAGCGAGAGAAAGCAAGAGAGAGAGCGCGAGAGTGATCACAAGAGAGAGAGCGCGAGCGAGAGGGAAAGCAAACGAGAGTGCGCGAGAAGGAGAGCAAGAGAGAAAGCAAGCGAGAGCGTGCGAGCGACCATGAGAGAGAGAGAGTGCGTGAGTGAGAGAGAGCCATGGCAGAGTGTTCCAAAAAAAGAAAATATAAAACGTACGTCACCCCAGACTACACTAAAGTGTACCCCTGCCTAATAGGGGTCAAAATAATGATACTGCTGCTCGCTGCGCTGTTTGCAACAGTGACTTTTCTATTGCCCATGGTGGGTTAATACTGTAAGAATGTCTTTAACAGGTGTCATTCATTCATTAGCACAGCTAACGTTATTTAAGCTAGCTGGCTAGCTGCTAAGGAGCTATTGCAGACATCCCATCTCTCCCAGAAGTTCCGGGAGTCTCCCGCAAATTGATGGTACTACCTTCCTGAGATGAGTTTTTGCAGGGTGGGATGTCTGCATTGGCCTTGGAACCTCTGAACCCACAGAACTAGAATGGAAGCAAGTCATCCCAGAAAGGAAGTGGGGAAGGGTTCAGTAAAGGCTGGGCTATGATTATCCTTGTCGGGCTGATGAGATATTTCATGGAAGGCATTTCTTTTTGGTTCTGCTTTAAAATGTAATTGAAGGCATTTTCCTGTTAATAAGCCGAAAGGGTTCTGTAAGATAATGGCATGCTCAGACACAACGGCCTCTCCAGGTCCTCCCTGAAGTGTTATTGTCTCTGTGAACATCTTTATTTTTACAATCACAAGACACTGCTGGATATTAAGAACTTTAAGTACTGCAGGTCCATCAGCAGGAGCTGGAGAAGCTGGACTCGGTCCAGACCGTGTTGCTGCCTGCTACAGAAAGGAGTCAGAGTCGAAGGCAGTGTGTAACCTAATAGCAGATGATTGTCTTGGACGTTTTTCTTCTGATCGCAAAACCCTGTTGGACATTGGAATTGTAGAATACTGCAAGTCTGCTTCACTGGTTTATCAGTGAGACTGATGGCAGAGGAGCTGCATGGGCTCAGTTGTTGCATGGACTAGGCTTCACACCACAGGGTTGCCTACTGCAGAGGAGGCACTGGAGGGCAGTGGGGTGCGTCTATTCTGGGTTGGGGACTGGCCCCTCCTATTCAATGTTCACTTGGTGGTTTTATAAAAGCTCCAAGAGGCCACTGCTCCATCTTTGACATGCTGAAGTAAGAAACTAAAAACATAACAAGTACTGTGTAAACAGGAATAGATCTTCAGCCCAGCTTGCAGCCTCAGTCAATGCAACTCGAGATGTACTTGTTGACTCAGTGGTCAGTTTCAGTTTATTGACAAGGCAAAATTAAATTAGGGGGCCATTTGATGAAGCCTGTGTAATTTATGCAGAACTGTCAAGTGTAAGTTCATCCTGGCGTTGGTAAAAATGGGGAAAATGGAGATTCTGCTGCACATTTCTGCCATTTTGGTTATCCACATAGACCTGAGACAGTGTGGGCTCTTTTCTGGTTTCCCTTTGAATTATCTCTGCCATAATAGGGAGACTTGGGGTTTGCATTTGGGAGAATATGTCAAGAGGAGGAAAGTTTATGCAAATTTTTATGGTATTTCCTTTACCAATAGTAAATGGGACAATTCATCAGTATTTCCATGATTAGTCATCCTCTTGAATTTGATCTTGCAATTATGTTCGCCAAGGAATGGATCCCATCTCTGCAACACACACAAAATGCTGGAGGAACTCAGGATGCCAGGCAGCATCTATTGTATTTGTGCAGAGCGGAATAACTTTCTGTGGATTGAAAATGGACACTAGTGGTTGATCTCAGTAGGCCAGGCAGCAACGATGACAAAAAGTACAATTGATATTTCGGGATGAAACCCAGTCCTGCCAAAGGGTTTCAGCCTGAAACGTTGACTACTTTTTTCCATGAATGCTGCCTGGCCTGCTGAGTTCCTCCAGCATTTTGTATGTGTGTCGCTCGGATTTCCAGCATCTGCGGATTTTCTCTTACTAGTGGTTGATGACCAGTAATGAGGGTACTCTTTCGTCCATGCAAGTACTAGTTGTGATGTTTTACACTCCAAAGCAGACTCGAGGCCTCTCTGTCAATCTGTGTGCAGTTTTATTTCTGTAGCGGTAAGAGAACGTGAAGCAAAGGCTATTGGGCGTTCACTTCCAACACTCATAACATGTGACATGACTGCACCCATACCATAAGGCAAGCTACCACAGGCAAGCTTCACTGGATGATGTCATCATTTCCTTTACCTTTTGGAAAGCCACCTCACACTGCTTTGTCCATTGTCATTTCTTCCCGATCTGTAGTAATGAGTTCAAGGTGTGGACCACAGTAGCCAGGCTGGGCAGGAAGCTGCTATAGTAACTGACAAATCCTAATAAAGGACCCCAACTGTGACACACCCTTCGGCCTTGAAGCACCTACCACTAGAATTTTCTCAGACACTCGTGTGAATCTTGTGTGTTGATGGTGTGACCACAGAAAGTGATGCTTAGTTTAAAAAATTTACACTTGTTGCATTGTGCTTTGAGCACATGATCTTCCAACATTTAACACCGTCTTGAAATTTTGGAGATGTTTTTTGGCATCCTTACCAATAACAATGATGGCACACAGGTAAGACTGAATGCCTGGACAACCTCATAGCACCTGGTTCAAATCTTTTTGCCGGAGGGTAGGTGCAGATGCTACTCCAAAAATAAGCCTATTATAGTGATAAAGCCCTTTGTGAGTGTTTATGGTGAGAAACACTTCAGACGCTCTTCCATCTCCTTCTGAGGGTAGTCCTCAGCTCAGTCCACTTTGCTGAAGTGTTTTCCTCCAAAAAGGTTTGCAAAGATATTCTCTGTCCTCGGCAAAGGGTATTGATTTACTTTCAGTACTGGGTTGATGATGACCTTAAAGTCACCACAGATCCTGACAGACACGTTCTTCTTGGCTATTGGAACCACTGGCTATTTCTTCAATTCTGCCATGTACGCTGAAATGGACTCTCCTTCCTTTTGATTCTGCTTATGAAACCTAAAGCATTCTGCTATCTACAATGGTTTCAATTCTAAATGTACTTGCATTACTTAACAATATCAGCAAAGCTAATTTCAGCTGGTTTGGTTGGAGCAGTCAAACTTCTAAGCAAACTGTATGCCTTTAAACCCAATACACTCAGCAAAACTGACACCTGCTTTCTATTGTCTATATCATTTGTTTCAAAATATTTGCTCAATTCACTCAATACACAATATCCAGTTATCTCTTGTGCAATCAATCTTATTTATCCTCCTGATGTAGCCAGGTATTTCTGCTTTTTGTTAATTGATGCTGTTCATTATCTGGTACTCATTGATTATGAACGGGGAATTCGTCTGTTTTCTGACATTTTTTAACTCAAACATCTCTTTCCCTTCCCAAGGAAATAAATGCTGTACTGTTTTTATTTACTTGACCATTTCTTGCAGTGCTTTTTTTTAAACTCAAACGTCTCGCTGCATTTTTTTAAGCTCGAAGTCTAGCTACACTTCAACAGTAAAACTTCCTTGTTGCCACTGTTATGTTTTGTAACTCCAAACCATAAGTCTAATTGAAAGGAAGCAAGGAGCCAGGAATGTATGTCTTAGCTTCGTTTTCACCTTTAGTGAGGCACGCACTTATGACATGGTGGCGTGATGATGTATGCCATTCACATACTTTTACATATATCCCATAAAGATTTTATAAACAACAAAGAATGCTTAATCGAACAATATATTTACAATATTACTGAAATGCTAAATACACAACAGTGGGAGCTGAGTGTCCAGTGGGGAACAAAGGTGAATGTACTTTCCCAGAATGAACAAGACAGGCCCCTTCACCAGAGATACTACTCCTTCCTGGACACCCCATACACCCCTGTTCTCCATATATATGATGTGTTAATGTGTGGGCACGTGGCCAAGTGGTTAAGGCATTGGACTAGCGACCTGAAGGTTGTGAGTTCAAGCCCCAGCCGAGGGAATGTGTTGTGTCCTTGAGCAAGGCACTTACTCACACATTGCTCTGCGACGACACTAGTGCCAAGCTGTATGGGTCCTAATGCCCTTCCCTTGGACAACATTGGTGGCGTGGAGAGGGGAGACTTGCAGCATGGGTAACTGCTGGTCTTCCATACAACCTTGCCTGGGCCTGCGCCCAAGAGAGTGAAGACTTTCCAGGTGCAGATCCATGGTCTCGCAAGACTAACGGATGCTTTTACTTTAATGTATGGAGTGTAGTGAGCTTATGCTAGAATGTAAATCAGCGTAGGGTGTGGGCAGCACTTTGATGTAGACAGTAGAGCCACTGTCTCAAAGTGTCAGAGACTCTAGTTCCATTGTGATCTCGGGTCCTGTACACGTAGAGATTGTACATTCTCACCGCGACCATGTGGGTTTCCTTCGGGTGCTCAGGTTACGTCCCACATCCAGAAGCTGTACAGGTTGGTTGTCTCTAGATATACTGTAGGAGAGTGGTAGATTCCAAGGAGCAGCTGATAAGAATGTGGTGAGAATTTTAAAAAATGCATGAATGTAGGATTAGACTAAACACATGGTTGATGATTGGCACGGATTTGGCGTGCTCCAGAACCTGTTTACTAAATCTTGCTATGACTTTGTCACTGCAATACAGACCAACCCCTTCCCTTTAGATAATTTGTCTGTTTCTGTCTGCCTTGGTGTCGACATATGTCTAGTTTATCAGTGATGACCAATGGAGGGAATCTTGAGGAGAAGAAGGAATAATGCTGTCTGCATCCAGATTAACATGGACCATGACTAAGGCTCATCTTCTAATAATAACTAAAGGCACTGTGGTTATGAAGGAGACAATGGACTTGAATTGGATATTGTAAACATCCTGTACATTGTCTGCAATGTTTAACCAGTAAGACTTTTTATTATAATCAAACATTGATAATTAAAAAATGAACTGCAGAGAAATAAAATACCAATATTTAATCAGGTATTACAATATGAAGGATAAAAAGAAGATTTTGATGCTTATTTCGAGTATTTTGAACAGTAAAATATATCACAAATGAAAAAATAGGTAAATATATTTCTTGCTGTTTTGGGTCTTGCCAAATTTTGGAACTTCTCCAAGGTTGATTGCATCAACATAATTAGTAGGTTTGTCTTACACAATACTCACAGAAACATTATCAAAATGTTTCGAGTCTGAGTCAATTCTCACTGATAAACACTTCAGAGTCAGTATCAGTACCGAGAGGAAGGAAGCTCTTGCTGACACCATCATTACACTGAAGTGTCTGACAAGCTCCTATGACTTTGGTGCATTCAGGATCATGCCCTTTCATATAACTCTTTCCGTGGTCTCTGAGGGGGGAACTGATCATATACGGCTATTGTCTCAAGAGTTTTAAATCAAACTCTGATATTTTGTTGGATTTGGAAATTGCTTTGAATGACTCAAAGGAGTTAGAGTGCTCTTCCGACCCAACCTATATTGTATGGCAAAGAGTCAGCATAGTCCAGATGGCACCACAAATGCCAAAACCTGAAGTGGACTTCGCCATTTCATTAGCAAACAGAGGACTCCCAGAAACAGTTTTTCCAAACAACTACCATGTGGCACAACCAAGAGTCACTCAATTTCCCGAAGATTTCATTCACACATTGTGGACACATAGCTGACTTACAAAGAATGTGTGTAATTGCAAAAGCACTGCTCATGATTACCATCAAGGAGGATATTTTCTGGTTGTGACTGACATCCGCTTGAAATGGCTGGAAGTGCTAATGACCACTGACAGGACTGTGACTCTTCGAAGTACATATCTCTTTATATCTTATGGTTTACCAAGAGAGTCTGTGTCAGGCAACAGTTCTTAGTATGTTGCACACAGATTCAAGACCTTCCTGAAACAAAGTGGGACTCACTATATTTGTTCTCACCATATCGCCATGGTGCAGCTGAGCTGGCTATGCAAATTTTAGAGAAGGCCTGGATGAAACAAGATTCTTGCTCCATTCTTGCTTCTTAAAAGTTTGCATACCAGAACACACCTCTCACACTGATCATAAGAACACCTGCTGACTTGATTCAGAATGTCAACATTGCCCTCAGCTGGCCTTGTTCAAACTTGATTTTCTCTCCACTATTTCCGAAGGTCAAGTGCAACACTAGAGAGCTCAAAATGAGGTGACCAGGTCTATCTGAATGTTCTCTCATATGGATGGACAGTGATAATCAGGGATTTCAGACATCCAAAGTGACTGTGGATTTCTAGAATGGTGGTCAAGCATGCAGCCCTTTGATCTACATGCTAAATATGAAATAGACATGTTCATGTTTAGGGTACAGCCTTTATCAGTTTCCAATGCTGAAGCACATGTTGGTAAATATATTGGTTTATTATTGTCACATGTACTGAGGTACAGTGCAAAACTTTGTTTTGCATAATTCAGGTAATTTTATCACATCAGCACATAGAAGAGATAAGCAGTAGAGACTGCAGAATCAGTTACTGAGGAGGCATACACAAAAGTGCAAAGCTATTAACAAGCTAGGTTTCAAGGTCAACAATCCATATGGGGACCATTCAATAGTTCTACAACAGTGGGATAGAGCTATCCCTGAGCTTCTGTATCTTCTGCCCAGTGGGTAGTGTGGGTAGGGTCTTTCATTTCAGTGACATGAAGACTGTCAGGCCTGCTCCTACTGAAACATCCCAGCTTGCACATGCAGGCACCTCGTAATCTTCACCCACTTAAAAGGATTCACCTCCGCTTGTTCCTGATGCATCACTTGCAGCCTATTTAACCCAGCTCTCATCTACAATCTTTGTTCACTCATCGACCCAGCCAGCCTCAACCAGTTAACCCTAGCTTTCACTTTACCTGTCCAAAGTTTACCTTGTTGCCTATTGCATTTAGTTTCTGTTGTCCTTTGTTTTGTGGCCCTTCGCGGCTTGTTACTTTGGGTCTATTATTAAAGTTATTGTTCACTGCTGCTCTACCTTTGGGTCAAGCCTCCTCTACATGTGTTTGTTGAAGCCTCCCAACAAGTTCTTGCCTCCTGCCAGTGAGGTTGCAGCTGAACCCTTTCCTCATGCTAAAGATCATCTGGCCACACCAGCCCATTTCATTCCTTACATTTTACAACAATTGAAGGTGATAGACTTAAACTTGTACAAATCAGACTATAATTTGTAAGTGGGCACAATAATTGGTCTGTTCTTCATCAAATTACGGTATTGCTTTGCACTGTTGTAACTATATGTTATAATTATGTGGTTTTTGTCAGTTTTTTTTTAGCCTTGGTTTGTCTTGTGTTTCTGTGATATCATTCTGGAGGAACAAATTGTATTATTTCTTAATGCATGCATTACTAAATGACAATAAAAAAGGACTGTGTGTCCTCATAATCTAATCTAATCTAATCTAATCTAACCTAATCTAATTGCTTGAACCTTTTCTGAGATTGTATAATCTGCTTCAGCTCAGATATTAATATGTGTTATGTTCTGTCTTGATAAATGTTTAAAACTTGTACACAGGTAATCCTCATGTAAGAAAAGGTTTGCTTTCCAAGAAAATAGTCTGAATGGTGATTTTCCATAACATAAAGCTATGTCATCTGTAAATATATGAAGAAACACGAGCGAAAAGAAGGTGCTTATTAATTTATTTTTCACATAAATTCCATGGGAGTGAATTTCTGAATAGCGATTTATGAATTCTATAAGAACAAATTTTTGTTACCTTAATGGTCTTAATGCAAGTTTTCCTTTACTTCCATTAACTTGTGCAATTCATGTGCTTGTTTGCTATTAGGCATCCATGTTGATCGCTTATCAAAGTTCACCAGCAAGGGAGTATAGAGGAGCAGAAGAAACAAAGATGACTGCACTCTCAGTTTCGACCACATGAGTCAGGCACTCTTCCTATTATTGTAACTGAGGTTATTATACTCCCTACCAGTATCAACTCCCACCCCACTGACCATCTTTAGAGCTTTGTTTTAACCCCTAACCAATGTCCACGGAGCAGGGTAGTGAATTTATCCTAGTTCAGCAAACCCCTCTTTAAATGTATTAAAAATTAATCAGCTGCAAATTTTCAAACATCCTCACCTGGGTAATCATGAACTCTCTTTCTGTTTCAATGGATGCTGTATGAAATGTTAGATATTTTCAACATGACCTATTTTTATTTCAAATTTTCAGCATCTGCAATAGATTGCTTTTGGATGCTTCAGCCTTTTTCTGCTCCTACTTATCAATCCTTTTCGCACTGACTTTCCTCAGCACCTCTGCCTTTCACATTAGTGCACCATTTTACTGTCATACTCCCAACTCACTACCTGCGAACCCTCAGCTCTTTATGGACTTACCATATCCTCTTCTTATTGACTTTCACATTAATTCCTCTTTTTTGCTTCTAAGTGTTATGCTTTCTTTTCTCCTTACCTTCTTTTCTTCCTCATTCCCTCTTTCCACAGGCTTGCATCTTTAATCACCCCTTCACTGATCATCCTCCCTGAACCCTTCCCTATTGGGACAAGTTACTTATTCTCCAGCCCTGCTTGATCTGAATTCCTGTCTTCCAGTGTGCAAGGCCACTGTTTATAGAAATCTGACAAAGAAGTCATTGAAAAAATATGACAATTATCCCAACATGCATGGTGTAGGAGCACATTTATAACATGAGAGAGTGGATGGTGCAGGTGAGTCGGAACTTAAACAGGAAGACAACAGCACAGTTCACTCTTGTTTTTCCAATGTCAGGCCTACTTCTCAGCCGTTCTATATTTAGTCATTCTCTAGTTAGAATGCAGCAGCCAAAGTTATTTCTATATTAATTATTTTTGGTTTTTATGAAGTCAATTCAGGATAAGAAACTACAGATGACATGTTACATTCCAAAGGATACAGGATATCCCATATAAAATGTGGTTATGCAAAGAATGAATTTGGTTCTCATACTATCTGGCAATAAGGTACATAAAGTAAGTCAGTAATGTGATAGTGGCAAATCAGTTGCATGATTGCCTAGTTAAAAACAGCATGGGAAGACTTTATCCGAAGGATATTAAATGAATGCTAGGTGTCGTTGGCTTCACAAGATCTAGAAAGTGCATTCAGTTCTGGAATATGATCGCAGTGTATGCCCCATGGCATCAGTGGAGGAATATGGAGCATTCTTTTAGATAGGGAGCAAGAGTACAATAAGGTTAGACACTGACTATGGCACTCAGTGGTACCTCAGGGTGCAATGAGGTGCTAATGGGGAAAGCACAAAATTTGTAACGATGTTCTGAATATTTAAGGCGAACCTGCTTCTTACCTCTTAGGTGCAATCTTCAGAGAACTATTGTCTTAGCTGGTGAAGAATTGAAGGAGTAAATTTAACCATGCTGTGGCCATTCACAGCCAAACTTGACAAAATGTGTTGGATTTCTGAGGTGCAACCGTGCAGCCAAATGCCAGTTTCAAATACAGTCCCTGAGCACCCTTCACACTGCGTGACAAATAGAACTTCGTAGTGGCAAAAACTTCCCTAAACTTTCAAAGTTCCTGTTCCTCCCTTTCAGTATTACCAGGTCAGTGATAAACCAGTGATATCCAGGTGCACAGTGTATGTTAAGTCTTTCCATCCTGGACCTGAAGCAGGTTAAATTAGGACTCTGAATAATGTCTCCCCTCTTTCTTTGCATGTAGTTAAATCCCAAAGTGAAGATAAGACAATGAAGCCCTTTTGTCTTCTGCTCTATTCTCCTTAGCCAAGACCGTAATCTCTAGTTACATACCTACCATGACACAGATGAAGATTATTCGGCCCATTAAGTCTATGCTAGCTCTACTCAGAACAATCCGCCCAGTCCTTTATCCCCCTTATTTCCCTATAATCTATTCTTCTACATATACTCTCATTTATCCTTTTCAATTTACCCTATCTTTAGCTTCCTAGAAATAAGGTGCACATTGTCTCAAGACAGTTGGTGGCTCAGCAGACCATGCTCTGCAATTTGGAATGCCAACATCTTTCCACAGGGTGTCCAGGGAGGGGTATTATCTCCAGTGAAGGGGCTTATTGTGTCCAGTCTGGGGCCGCTCACTCAGCTTTGAACCATGCCTCTTACCTGTGGATCCAAGTAGCTGTTCACATGCAACAGTAGCCACACCCCAAAACACTGCTTCAACAGGCAGATTAAATCAGGTGAGGGTAGTCGGCAGCACTCATACCCCGGTAAGATAAGTACGTGCCTGTTCTAGCTTGCGAAGTCAGCTCTGGCTGTCTGGGTGAATGAGATCTACAGTGAGATCCAATGGCCAAGAGGGTGGTTCTGCAATTCTCTATAGAGAGCAAAGGGCATGACGAGACACAGAAGAAGTCATAGTCATTGACTGCAACCAAGGAAGTCCCCAGGTGTGACGTCTATTCATACCACTGGACCCAGACTTCCAAGGCTGAGAGAGTGGAACTGCGTCAGTGCATTGGGTTTCCACTTTAAAAATTCTTCTGCAGAACTTTTCTGTCACCGTCAGATATGAGGACAACCACCGTCTTTCTTTGGAGTAGCTCTCTAAAATGAAGGAAATGCTCAAATGGAAGAATGTTATTTTAAGACTGAAATAGGCAGGAGCAATTCTAAAAAGATTAAAAAATGTATGAGCCTGACAAAGATCAGTAACTGACTGCAACATATTGTCGAAAAGAACTGCTTCCCTTCATATCCCTGTTCAGTTCCTGCTTATTACCTAGTCACACGCTGACCACTAGAGTCTAGAATTCCCGAAGGCTTCTGCTTATTTATGGTCCGGATATCTTTGATTTCTTTATGCTGGCTTGACACAGGAAACAACTTAGCACTGGACATATATTGACTGTAACCTGTTTTTAATTTTCAGACATCTACATTTGTGGAAGTTGCAGTAATATTAAAATCTATATTTAGATATGTTGCTACTTAGTATAGTATTTATGTGAATGTTATTATTTGTAGATTGTTGTATGCTGAGATGCACAATAATGCAAGGAGCCTGGACGCCCATCTTTCTCTCATTTTGTGCCTTCAACTGACTGGATATTATTTCTCTCCTTCAGAGGTCTGACTCTTGAATGTGATATAGATTCCATATGTATCTGAAGATCTCACTTGTGGTGACTCTTGTGAAGAAAGTAATAATAACTTAATAATAATTGTTACTTACAAAGCACCTATCATACATTAAGATGCAGGCTCAAAGTGCTTTACATAGATCGAAAAGTTAAGACAATATAGTCATAAAAATATGAGAGATAAAATTAAAAATCGTAAGTAAAGACAAACATTACGTAGAATACAATGTAATTGAGATACTGAATTATACATATGTAATCAACATCAACAGGCATTAAGTAATCCTGTTAAGTAAAGTCCAAATTAAAAAGTAGGTTTTTATAAGAATTTTGAAATATTCCACAGTACTAGCCCAGCATATCTCAGTTGGTAGAGTATTCCAGATTTTTGTTGCATAAGAGCAAAGGCCACTCCACCAGTTCATATGTGCTTGGCTTTAGGAATACAAAGCAAACCAGTATTCGCAGGTCTAAGATTACAATTTAGGAGGTAAGGGAATAGACACTCCAAAATATACAGAGGAACTATATTATTCAGAGACTTATATACAATTAAGAGTATTTTAAAATTGATGCTAAAGGACACAGGTAGCCATAACTGGTGAAATGTTCATTTTTTTGGTGAAGAGTCTTGCTGCTGCATTTTGACAAAGCTGCAGCCTATTTACATTTATATTTCTTAGAAGGTGCTGAAAAGACTACATTACAGTACTCTAATCAGCGAAAAACATAAGCATGTATCCATTTTTCAGCATCTTGAGATGTTATAAGAGATCCTACTCTTGCAACGTTCCCTAAATGAAAGAACACTGTCTTGAAATATGGTTAATATGTGATTTATAACATTTATATGTGTAGCTATTATGTCACAAAGGACATCACAGCTCAGCATTTTTTTTTATTTGCCCAATGTGTGTGAGCATTGTGGCATTCTATTTCTAAAAGTGCTTTATGGATGATCAACTGTATCAGCATTGAAAAGTTTGTATATTTATTAGTATTTCCATTGTTTTGCAGGTAATAGTTCTTCACCTAAGAAGAATGTAATATCATGCATGTTACTCCAGATCTGATGCAGCACAAAACTCACAATAAGATAAAGAATGCAATAATAAAAACACAATAAATTCAGAATAAATATGTATCATAACTTATATACATAAATTGATTGTACTGTATGTCCATAAGGCAATGCTAGGCACAGGAGTGTCTGTACATAAGGGAACTCTGACGGGAAATGATAAAGTAGTGATGGTGGGGTTGTAGAGGGGTGGGTTAGTGGGTAGAGGTGTTGATCAGCTAATTGGATCTGGACATTTCTAATTGCAATGCAGATGATATGATTGGAGTTAATAGTATTAACAGTAGCCAGTCAAACACTGTTTAATTTTTCTGCGAATATCAGGAGGCTGAATGTTTTTTGTTCTGTGTCCACATAATGCAGGAAGCAGATTTTCTGCAATGTCAGGTATCTTTGACAATTAAAAGGTGTTGTACACAAGATGGAGCAGTTACACAGGTTGTACAACAGCCTTACTTCAAAACTATGCACAATTTAGCAAGCTCTAGAAGACCTGTCAGCAATTCCAAACAAGCAACATGACATCTAACCTGGAAACTGCTTTTTTCACAAAAAGATGCAACAATTAGTAATTGGATTAAGGCACAATTTTGAGACTATTCATCAGTAGTCAGCCAGTGGTGGTATCAGTTCTGGACTTTGAGACTTTGAAACTCATGCATAGCCGGTTCTCAGATCCTTCAAGCTCTCTACAACTCATGTTCTCAACATTATTTATTTATTTATTACTTAACTTTTTTTGCGTTTGCACTGTGTGTCTTCTTTTACACATTGGCTGTTTGTCTGTCTTTGTGCGCAGTTTTTCATTGATCCTAGTGGGTTTCTTAGTGTCTACAGTGAATACCCGCAAGAAAATGAATCTCAGGGTGGTATATGGTGATATATACATAGATAGTAAATTTTCTTTGAAATTTGAATTGTCATATTGATTTGACTCATGCCAGTTTGCAAATGAATCAGGAAAAGCTGATGCCTTACGCCAGAGATACTGAGAGGTCACATTAAGACCTTCTTTGCTGTGTTTGATCAGTTATTAGGTGTCCTCATATTGCCCAGCTCCTGAGGAGGTGTTGAGCAAATGCTTTGGAATATTGTTTGAACACAGATTTTTTAATATAACTGATGTTTGGAAACGTGCTGCTGAACTTACTCAGTTCATCCAAATGACGTGGAACAAAACAGGCCTAATACACTCATACATTTTAGATTCTTTGTACAGGATAAGTTAGATAAAATATCTCCATCTTTCAGGGCACATCAGTTCCCAGTCAACAATACTGAGCTGTGCATCATCTTTAAACTTCTTGTGACTCTGTCGTTTACAGATTATATACGTTATAGATGATGGCAAGAATAAAAAAATGAACGGAGATGAAAGATACATCAGAGGCACCTAAATGTCTTGACTCTGAATCTGAACTGATGCAAAAAATTGGCTTTAGTATTGTTTTCCATTGTCAAAACTCAGAAGAAACTGATCAGTTAAAGCACAAAGCCCACATTCTAATGAGGCTTTATAATGTTTGTATTTTTTCTCATTTTGATTTCACAATTATTTGATGGCAACAATGGGTATATGAGAAAAAAAATTATAGTATAAGAAGTTTAACATATGTCTGATGGTTCTAGAGCCATTTTAAAATGTTGTTGGGAAATAATCTGACTGCATTATTTTAAATGAAGGAGTCACCAGCGATATTCCTAGACATGCTTAGTATAGGCTAAAGGATACTGATAGTCTCACATTGAGACTATAAATAAGTTCAGCAGCTTTCCCAAAGTCATACTGAGACTATCAGAGTGGCTTGTATTTTTCTTCTAGCAATTTGCTGGGATATGGTAAAATGTGTAATTAAATAAAACTCATGAATTTGAATTATATTCATATGCAGCACATTCATTCCATTCTGTGTGGTAAAGCTGAACAGTAAATTGGGACTTTGAGGGTTGTGCTTTATATAGTGATTCACTAAGTAAAACATTTTACAGCATGCCGATACTATTCATGTTTTTGAATGGTTTA
Source organism: Mobula birostris (assembly GCF_030028105.1). NCBI lineage: Eukaryota > Metazoa > Chordata > Chondrichthyes > Myliobatiformes > Myliobatidae > Mobula > Mobula birostris. Next base: position 59,715,511 of record NC_092372.1, on the reverse strand, counting down.
TGGGTGGTCTCCAGTTTTGAGTTCGCCTAGAGCTCCAATAAATTCTCATCATATTTCTGATATAAAATTTATTTACTTACTTGTAGACTTGAGGCTCATGTGGATATACTTCAAGGGAAGCTGAATGAATCAATCAAGAATAAACCAGGTTTGTATGGAGCACATGCACAGAACACATGTTGACTGGATTATTTCTGTGCTGTGCTTTTATTTAGTGAACTTAGCTTGAGGCAAGACAGATATTGAATATTCTTCATTGAATTATTTTTGTGTAATTAAGAACATATAATTTCAGTAAATAAACTTTCAGAATATCATAATTCTAGAAAATGTGACTTAAGAATAGCATGCTGATAGCTAACATGACAGCCTAAAGAATTTTGTTTCAAGTGAACTTAACAAAATTATTTAACGGCTTCTGTTCAACTTTCAACATTGTCAATCTGGGCAGAATGTGATGAAAATATTAAACAGACACAATATATTCAGCATAGATCTGGAACCAAGCAAAGTCATATTTCACTTGAGACCGACTCCTAGAAGAGAAAAGGCCGATACAAACATCTGCTATAAAGGATTAACAATGTAGCTTCCACTACTGAGACTTGAGCAACCCTAACAACAATGATGGGATCTAATTAGAGAAAATAAAAATAAATTTGAAAAATGGAGGTCATGCAACAGCTGTCTGACTTGAGCTGTGGCCAGTTAAAAAGTATTTCAGAGCAAGTAACACTTCCGTTGATAAAGAACCTTGCAGAGGGACCTCTCTTACAAACATTCAATATTGGCATAAGACTGGGCAAGATGGTGTGGGAAGACAAAGGCACTGTGATTCTTAATCTCCTTTCTAGCTGCGAGTGTTCAAGCAGGTGTAAAGTGGTGTGCAGGATTTCACTTTGAAGGATTCAAGTAATATGTATTTATCCTGGAATTAATGCTCATAACATGCTTTTGGTGTTACTGGTCTTAAGATAAGCATTGGCCAAAATGTGCTCCACAAGTGTGAGGCCTGAATGGGGAAGTTGATTTTGCATTCTGTATTTGTGCTGGAATCTGCATAAATCTGGAAATGGATATACACTGATTGGTTTATGTAAATTTGCCTGTCACTTAAAATGTAATTTCTTCCACCTGCAAAAATCACTCACCTGACATGTTTAATATGAAGAATTAACCCTTTGACTCTTATACTACATGCTTCTGCGTAATTTGAATAAAGCATTTAAATTACACAGAAGCCAGTGGTATTAGGGTGAGAGTCAAAGAATGGTACATCAATAAAACAGGCCTTTCACCCCATCTAGCCCATGCTGACCGTCAACCACCTACTTACAGTAGCCTCTCATTAACCCCCTTTTCTTTTATTCTATTCACATTCGCTAGTGAGATAGTATTTTTATAAATTGTGGAATTGGATAACTTGTACATTGTTTGATAGCACAAATTGTTTGTGATGAGATCGTACATTGTGTTCAGTTAGACTGTACATTGCACATAATGAAGGCAGACCTGAAAGAAATTTATAAGTTTATAACAGGCATAGCTAGAGTATACAGTTGGTATCTTTTTCATTAACAGTTTTATTTAAGCAAGAGGGAGAAAGTTCAAAGGAGAACTGTGCGGAAATATTTTTTTACACGCAGAATAATAGGTGCCTGGAATATGCTACAGGAGGTAGTAATGGAGGCAAATACAACAGAGCTGATCGAATGGCTTTTAGATAGACAAATAAATGTGCAAAGAATGGAGGAATATGGGCATTGTGTAAACAAAAGGGAATAGTTAGGCATTTAATTACTAGTTTAATTAGCTTTGCACTACATTGCTGGCCAAAAGGCCTGTCCTGACTGTACTATGTTCCATGCTCTGTGAAAGAGGACTGACTGCCTATTTGTTAGGTGTGATTTATATGTTGATATAAGATACTGTATATGGTATGATTCTTAATCACTGTTTACATAATTTTAAGTTTAATATTTTTATTGAGGTTTTTGTACAAGGGTCTCCTGTGGTTGAGTTCCATGCATCTCTGTCTAATTATCTGAGGAACTGCAGGATAATGGTCACAGATCATGCAGAAATTGTGATCGGCCAAGATGATGGATGTGAAATATTTCTTGCAAACCTAAACCGAGAAAAACAACATTTATTTTATGAAAGTAATGGTGTTTTGTGCAGACAAAATTATATAAATTACGAAGAAGCGTTTTATTTTCTTAATAATGCTGAGTAATTTCATTGAAGTGTTTGACTTAGAGTTCCCTTAGAAGACTTGTTTGATATTGCAGCTAAGGCAAAGAGACATTTCAACAAGGGCACAAATTTAGCATGTGGAAGGTGGTTTATTTTATTCACTGTGCCTTTTGGCAATACTGATCTTTGTGCACTGATAAATTAAACACTTGCAAATGCTTGATGTTGACTTCACACTCTGTCTTTATATAAATACTATGAGAAGTAGTTTATAGAATGGACATGTTTTCCTGGAGAAAGGGGATACTTGAAGTTACTTCCATAAACAAGAGCACTGCATTCTGCAGGCAACAGAAATATTTGTTCTGGAAGGGATCTTTACGCAAATAAACTCAGGGTGATAATTTTACACATAAAACGCGTAGCTCAATGTCACACCAACAGAAATGGGTTTTAAACAAATGAGAATTTGATGAGAGTTCATTAATACCACCACTGATTTTTATTTGCTATTTCTTTTGTCAGAGTATGTTCGGGCTGAATGGCAGGCTCTGTTCGTCTGTTGTTCCTGCATCCTAGTTTTCTTTGTGGGTAACAGGAAGAGTGTTCTTTTAACAGCAGTTACACAATTCACAGTTACTTTCTGAAAACAAAGCAATAAATATATAATTATTGAATAATTCTTCCTCTTATATTGCTAAAGCTTTTATTCTATAGCAATGGTTAAAGTTGGATATTGCAATACTCAATTATAAAGCAAGTTTTCACAATGCTCAAAAGAAAATATATTCTAATCCATATTGTTGTCTTGTAATTCCAGAAACTAATTGAAAGAAAAACACAGGGGCCAAGGAGCTTGCCAATTTTGTTTTTTTAGTGAGGTGCTCTCATATGACGTGGTGGTGTAAAGACATATGACATTCACGTACTTCTTACATATAACCAATTATGTAAACAAAAAATTCTTAATCAAACTATATATTTACAATATTACTCAAAAATTACTGAAATATTAAATACTCCTGCCCACTTAGCTATAAATTCCAACTCAATACTGAATGCATCTCAACTCAGATATATAATATACTACTCTCTAGTCAGCTTACATATATACTTGTGGCTGTGAAACAATCTCAAGTTCTGGGGCCTCCGTGGTGGTTGTAGGAGTTGACTCTGGGACTGCAGGAAATGGTTCTTACAGCTCTGGGCACCTTTCTTCTCCAACAATTGACTCTGTTCTCCTCAACAGATCGATGTAACATCTCCAGATAACATCAGATGCAATCCCCACTGTGTAGGAGAGTGGTTCAGTTCTCTCCTTAATCTTTCCAAGTACCCACATTTGATCATCTCTGTAGTCCCTCACTAGGACTCCTTGTACAGGAGTGAAACATTGAACCTCCTTGTTTGAGGAGCCCTCAATTTGTCTCGTTTATCCTGCATGCTCCTGAGATTGGGTTTGAGTAGATCCAGGAAGAGCATAGTTGATGAATTGTTGATTGTGGAATGTGCTGCAATGCAAAATGCAAAGAGGAAGTTGGTAAGTTTATGATTCACGGTCAGTGTAATGTGTTCTGCAGTCATTGCCTGCAGTGAGTTCTTTAGACTCTGGATAAACAATTCCCCCGAACCAGTGGTATGGTCTCATGACTATACCCCTTCCCCACACGAAACCACCACGTGGGCTTCACAGCTCTACAGGTGAGAAGACAGCTGAAACGTCTCAACCCAAGCAAGGCTGCAGGACCGGATGGTGTCAGTACCAGGGTGCTCAAAGCCTGTGCCCCTCAGCCATGTATTCAACCTGAGCCTGAGGCTCCAGAGGGTTCCTGTATTGTGGAAGACATCCTGCCTCGTCCCTGTGCCGAAGATGCCGCGCCCCAGCGGCCTCAATGACTACAGACCGGTGGCATTGACCTCCCACATCATGAAGACCCTGGAGAGACTTGCTCTGGAGCTGCTCCGACCTACGGTCAGGCCATACTTAGATCCCCTCCAGTTCGCCTACCAGCCCTGACTAGGAGTTGAGGATGCCATCGTCTACCTGCTGAACCGTGTCTACGCCCACCTGGACAAGCCAGCGAGCACTGTGAGGGTCATGTTTTTTGACTTCTCCAGTGCATTCAACACCATCCGCCCTGCCCTGCTGGGGGAGAAGCTGACAGCGATGCAGGTGGATGCTTCCTTGGTATCATGGATTCTTGATTACCTGACTGGCAGACCACAGTACGTGTGCCTGCAACACTGTGTGTCCGACAGAGTGATCAGCAGCACTGGGGCTCCACAGGGGACTGTCTTTTCTCCCTTTCTCTTCACCATTTACACCTCGGACTTCAACTACTGCATGGAGTCTTGTCTTCTTCAGAAGATTTCTGATGACTCTGCCATAGTTGGATGCATCAACAAGGGAGATGAGGCTGAGTACAGGGCCATGGTAGGAAACTTTGTCACATGGTGTGAGCAGAATTATCTGCAGCGTAATGTGAAAAAGACTAAGGAGCTGGTGGTAGACCTGAGGAGAGCTAAGGTACCGGTGACACCTGTTTCCATCCAGGGTGTCAGTGTGGAAATGGTGGAGGATTACAAATACCTGGGGATACGAATTGACAATAAACTGGACTGGTCTAAGAACACTGAGGCTGTCTACAAGAGGGGTCAAAGCCGTCTCTATTTCCTGAGGAGACTGAGGTCCTTTAACATCTGCCAGATGATGCTGAGGAAGTTCTACGAGTCTGTGGTGGCCAGTGCTATCATGTTTGCTGTTGTGTGCTGGGGCAGCAGGCTGAGGGTGGCAGACACCAACAGAATCAACAAACTCATTCGTAAGGCCAGTGATGTTGTGGGGATGGAACTGAACTCTCTCACTGTGGTGTCTGAAAAGAGGATGCTGTCTAAGTTGCATGCCATCTTGGTCAATGTCTCCCATCCACTACATAAGGTATTGGGTGGGCACAGAAGTACATTCAGCCAGAGACTCATTCCACTGAGATGCAGCACTGAGCATCATAGAAAGTCATTCCTGCCTGTGGCCATAAAACTTTACAACTCCTCCCTTGGAGGGTCAGACATCCTGAGCCAATAGGCTGGTCCTGGACTTATTTCATAATTTACTGGCATAATTTACATATTACTATTTAACTATTTATGGTTCCATTACTATTTATCATTTATGGAGCAACTGTAACAAAAACCAATTTCCCCCGGGATTAATAAAGTATGACTATGACTATGGTGCAGATATAATATGTCATTCCACTCACTTTCAGGAATGACTGAAACCGTCCTACAACAGACTATGGTCCATTGTCTCTGATTAAATGTTCTGGAACACCTTCTCATCACATCAACAAGTTGTGAAGCTGTAGTGGAGGCCACTGTAAACACTTCTGACCACTTGGTTACTGTGTCCACTACTACTAAGAAATTTGTGTCCAGGAATGGTCCTGCAAAATCCACATGAACCCTCTGCCACGGATGGAGTGGTGCTGCTCTTGGCATCTTCTGAATGTGTTGGCATCTCGAACAGTACATGGCTAGCTGCTTGATTTGCTGATCTAACCCAGGCCACCAAACAAAGCTTCAAGCCAAGCTTTTTTTTCCCATGCCCAGATGAAGTATGTAGCTCCTCCTGCACTTTAGCTCTCAGCTTGGATGGTACAACAATTTTCAATTCTCCTGCCAAGGGCAAGTTCACCCCAGCGCTGGCAATTTGAAGTTCTCTGCATATTCCAGCCATTTTGAGTTGCCGTGTAGACCTGAGAGAGTGTGGGGTCTTTTCTGGTTTCTCTTTGCATCACATTTGTCATAATAGGGAGATTTTTGATTTGCATTTGGGAGAATACTTCAAGAGGAGTATCCTCTTTTGTAAATTTTTCAGGTATTTCCTTTCCCAAGGGTAAACAGGATATTCCATCAGCATTTTCATGAGCAGTTGTCCTCTTGTAATTCAATCTTGTAATTGTGTTCTCCAAGAAACTGAGCACATCTCTGCATTTGTGCTGATGCTGTTAGTGGAATACCTTCCTGTGGATTGAAAATGGATGATAGTAGCTGATGATCAGTAGTGAGGGAAAACTCCCCCCAAAACAAGTACTAACTGAAATGTTTTACAACCCAGACCAGACTCAAGGCCTCTGACAATCTATGTGTAGTTTTCCTCTGCAGTAGCTAGGGAATGTAATGCAAAGGCTACAGGGAAATTCTTCAGTTCTATCACTCATAGCATGTGGCGTGACTGCATCTGTACTATAAAGTGAGATATCACGGCCAAGCTTCACTGGATGATGTGGATCATAATGTGTGAGTACAGTGTCCGACATCAGTATTTCCTTTGCCTTTTGGAAAGCCACCTCACACTGCTTTGTCCATTGGCATTACTTCCCTGTAGTAATGAGTTCAAGGAGTGGAGCACAGAAGCAAGGTTTGGCAGGAACCTGTTATAATAATTGATAAATCCTAAAGAGGACCTCAACTGTGACATGTCTTTTGGCCTTGGAGCACCTGCCACGGCTTGAATTTTCTCAGCATACATGTATAATTCTTGTGTGTTAATGGTGTGACCACGGTAAGTGATGCCTTGTTTAAAGAATTCACACTTGTCACATTGTATCCTGAGCCTATAATCTTCCAACCTTTTAAACACAGTCTTGAGATTTTGGAGATGATTCTTGTCATCGTCACCAGTAAACATGATATAATCCAGGTAACACTGTGTGCCTGGCCAGCTTTGCAGCACCTAGTCCATAGGTTTCTGCCAGAATGCAACTACAGATGCTATTCCAAACACAAACCTATTATAAGTGATTCAGATGTTTGTGAGTGTTTATGATGAGAAACACTTTGGACTCTTCTTTTGTCTTCATCTGTAGGTAGACTTCAACTAAGTCCCTCCAGACGGGACTGCAAAGATATCCTCTACTCTGGGCAGATGGTATTGACCTACTTTCAGTACAGGATTGATGGAACCTTAAAATCACCTGACTGATCCATCCTTCTTAGCTATTTGGACCACTGGCATTGTCCATGGGCTTCACTCAACATTGGAAATAATTCCTTCAGCCTCCATGTGATCTAGCTCGCTGGTACTTTATCATGGATTGTATCAGGAACAGGAAAGACTTTGTAAAACTTGGGTGTGGCATTTTCATTTAATGCTATTTTACCCTTGACATTTTTTGAGTTTCTAATGCCATCCTTGAATATTGCTGTGACATCATTCAGTACCTATATTAATTCACTTTCAGTTCTGTCCATTGCAGGGGATGTGGCGTTCATATGGTGGATAGATCTCCAATCAAGTTGCAGTTTTCTTAGCCAATCATGGCCCCACAATGCTGGCTATCCTATTTTGACCACATACAAGCCCAGTGTGGCTTGTTGATTGTTGTATTTCACTGTTAAGAAAGCCATTCTACAGCTTCAGTGCTTAGTTGGATAACTGCAGACTTCAGTTCAGTATTTTTGAAATGCCATTCAAACTAATTCTATGGAATGATCGAAACAGACAAGCCAGTGCTCAATTCCATTTTAATTACTTTTGGTGTAAGCCTTATGCTTGTCTCTTGTCAGTTTTCATATAGTAAATCTCAAGGCTACCTCGTCCTATGTCACTCTCATCATTATCAGATTTTTCATTAATAGCATGCAATTTGATGGTCTTTTTGAATCTGCAACTTGATTTTTTTTTTTAGCTTTTTCTCTTCCCTTGCAGTCCTGTGCATACTTGTTTCCCTGACATGTTCTTTGTTACAGTATGTGTCCTACTTTGTTCTATTTTCTGTCTTACACCTGCATTGATCTGGTGCATATGAGCCCCTGCTACAATGGTAACATAATTTCCTCAGCCAGGCAAGTTTTTGTTTAGATGTTGCAATTTTGTTCAAGTCACCTTCATTCCAGAATGCAACTCAGTTGCATCTCTGGATGCTGTTTCCATTGATACAGCAACTTCAACTATTCTTTTAAATGTGAATTCTGCTTCAGTTCAGAGCTGCTCTTGAATGCTTTCTTGTAAGATCCCACAAACTAAACTATCTCTCAGTGCATCACTAAGCCCATTTTTGAACTGACAATACTCAGACAATTTCTTCAATTCAGCGACGTAAACTGAAAATGGAGTCCCCTTCCTTCTGATTCTGCTTATGAAACCTAAAGCATTCTGCAATCAACAATGTTTTTGGTTTTCAATGTTCCAGCATTACGTTCATGATATCAGCAAGGCTCACTTTGAACTTCTTAGCACACTGTATGCTTTTCTACCTATTGCACTCAGCACCTCTGGCACTTGTTTTCATTGGCTATTTCATTTGCTTCAGAATACTGCTCAACTCGTTCAGTATAAATCATCCATCCAGTTATCTGTTTTGCAATTGAACATCATGTCTATCTTTCTGATGTAGCCAGTCATTTCTGCTTCTTTTAAAATTTATTATTATTTCCCAGTACTCACCGTCTATGAATCCATGGCTGTGCTCATAGCTTTTTAATTTTGTCCATATTCTGCCATTTTTTAAGCTCAAACCTCTCTCTCTCCTTCTGAAGAAACATATGCTGCACTTCAACTGGTAGGTAATCAGCTTGGGGGTTTGTATTAAAACCTCCTCATTGCCACTGTTATGTTTTGTAACTCCAGAAATTAATTGAAAAAAGCATGCAGGAGCTGGGACACTTATCTACTTCATTGTTTTTTAGTGAGCTGCTTCCATTGATATGGTGGTACAATGATATATGCCATTAGTGTGCTTCTAACATATAACTCATAATGAATAATGTAATCTAACAAAGAATGCTTAATCAAGCAATATATTTACAATGTTACTCACATATTAAATATACTACACATATATTTGAGAAATTACTATCCAATAACACCAGAACTTAAAAGGTAAATCTAATAATGTCCACACTGGGAAATCTTTGCATGCAATGGGAATGGTTTGATCTTGCAGAATGGCAAAGTGTTATTGTATGCAGATTAACCGGGTTCTTTTGTCTGCTGAAGGAAGAATGTTTCCTCTCAAGAGAGGATGGCATGACAATGCGACACTGGAAAAATTATTCCTGCACTGAAATGGAACCAACTACGTCCATTTACTGATCGCTTTAAAAATGCCACTATCGACCTTTCATTATTATCTGCACTGTGAGGTGATGTTGAATGTTTGTGGAAGCCTCTGTCGTGCAGGCAGACAATTGCACTTCAGTTTAATTTTTGTCAGATTTTATCACTGCTGAAAATTGAATTGCGCAGTGTGGAAAGAAGTTTGCGATTTTCTATTCATTTAAATATTATCGCCATTTTCATCTCCTTTAGTGATTTAACATTTTCCCAGACTCTCATTCAAACTCAAGTTTTTAGTCAAGATCTAGGTATTGGATAAATTTCAAAGAAATTTTTCGGAGCAGATTACCAGCATATCGTGCCCAGCTCTTGTACGGCTTTGCTCAGTCAGTTTATGGTAAGCTAATAAACACTTCCTTGAAGGGAAGCTGCTGGAAAACAAAAGCAGAGGAGGCCGAAGTGTATAACATTCAAAGAAAGTCAGCTAGGCCCTGGTCAAGGTTTGATGGGGTCACAGTGGAGAGGGACCCATACAGCTGGGAGTGTTCAATGATGCAGAGTGATCAGTGACTAGGGATATAAGGGAAGAGCAGCTGCCTAGATTTAGCATCAGGTAATGGAGGATTGATAGTCAGAGATGAGAAAAACAGAAGAGGTTTTGCTCGATATTGGGGAATAAATACCATATGAAAGTGAATCACCTGGATTCAGTCCTCAAGGGCAGGGTGAATTTTGATTGGGTGATCAAAGAGTGAGTGATTAGACAGGAGAGTGGGCCCAATATGTGGTAAGTGGGGGCTGGTTCCAGGTCAATAAATTGATAGATGCGAGCAGGCTAATCAAAGGACATGATTTTGGGGAATGTGTTGGGGATTATGGAGATGACGTGGGTCCACAAGTAGAATTGGTGTCAACATAAAAGAGACAAAGGTGAGTTGGACAACTGGATTTGTTCAGATTAACTCCCTTTACATCCCTTGCAGGTTTCGCAAGTTCCTCGAACAACTATTTCTACGAGAGGATCCAATTCTTGCCACAGACCAGAGTACATCACAAAAACAGTTGATTTGCCTGCTCTAAAGAGGGATTTGCCTTATTTGTAACATGTACATTGACATATACAGTGAAATGCATTATTGTGTCAAATCAAATCAAATCCACCCAGTTCTGGAGCTATTTCAGTTTTCGGAGTCTGCTGTTTTGTTTTTAGTTTTGAATGCCACTTGCGTATTGAATAAAGGTGCACTAAACGTTAATGTAGGATTTAGCCAAATATAAGTTTCTAAAATGCAGTCTTTGTAATTTGTGATATTTTAAAACAAGTGATTCAAATTTGTCAAATTTTAACAAATGCATGTCCAGAGGTCATCTTCATTTTCATGGCCTGTTTGTACAGTCATCTTTATATAAAAGGCTAGCACTGATTGGCCTTCTGCATCCGTGAATGGTTTAACAGAACTGCATGCATCTTATTTGGTGATGTTCACACCGTTTGCTTTTGTCGAAGCTATATATATATACACACACAGTAATACATTGTTCTTTCTCAAATCTTGCAAATGCTTTCCTCTTTATCTTCTATTACTCCTGTAATTTATTGGTTTTAATATCCATATATCTATCTGTTTTTGCTGATGAGCTCTGAATTTGAATTTTCTTCTTGGCCTTTCATGCCTGCTGGTGTATGTAACCTTCCTTAATTGTTTTAATGCCCATCTCAGTGTTAGCAAAAGAATTCCATCATATTTCAGTAATGATTAAAGGACCCCACTCTACGTTATTTGCATCAAAAGACTCCAAGACATCCACCTTCTTCTAGGTAACTTCCTTTAATCTGCTATCATTACCGATCAAAACCCTTCTTTGCAAGCTACTGTGTCATCCTCTTGACATCATATTAGCTGTGCAGCCTTTCACATTATCTACCAACTACCCCCCCCAACACCCAAACTCACCCACTCCCTCGGCACTCCTCCATCAACCCCCTACCCCATCTTCAACCTGGCCATTCCAATCACCATTTGATCTAGTCCCTTCAGCCTAACTCACTCCCTCTGCTATTTCTACAGCAGCAGGTGATCAGAGAAATTGTCTATTTTGCCTGAGACATCAGGAGCTATTTGGAAGGCCAATGCAAGATCTCCTGTGGGTCATAGTGATGTAAGGGTGCTTGGTAATGTTAAGCAGTAAAACTTCCATCAGTACAGGCAGTACATGATCCAAGAGTATCAGAAGTTTCTCACGTTTTGTCAAAGATATTAGCATTAAGTTATGAAGTAAGTGCAGAGAATATTGGAGTTACTCAGCAGAATAAGTGACAGGCTTGGAGACAGAAGTAGGACAAACCTAGAATGGAAAATAGATTTAGAGATAAAGTAAGTGGGAATAAAGAATTATTGTCTGCTCAAAAAATGCCTTGTTCAATGGTAAAGCCTACAGTCCTGCAGAGAGGTGAAACATTATCCTGTGTTCTAAATCCTGACAAGGCGAGTTATTAATTTTAATAGTGGGAACAGGCTCAGTCGCATTTCATTCCACTCTGAGAGTTGATGTTATTTGGAAAGGCTTAAGACAACACTCCCATCCTCTAGGTCTTGCAAAAAAGAAGCCACACTGCCCCTCCACTACTTTGTGCATTTTCTGTGACTTCTGCTAAGGCTGCCAAAGATCCCATGGACCAATAGGGTGGGGTGTTGGTGGATCCAATGTGATGATACAAAGCCTGCTGGAAGATAACTTACTCATGGCTAGTCATCTCTTCAAAGACCTTGAATCAGACATTTGATGGCATGCTAGTGGACCTTCAGTATCAGAATCAGAGTCATCAGTCAGTCTCTGCTGCCTTTATAATAACACTTTACTTTACCTTATAGTTGCCAAACAATTGATACTAGAATGTACAATCATCATAGCAATATTTGATTCTGCACTTCCTGCTCCCTGGATTACAAATGGATAGTAAATGTTAAAAAGTTAAATTATAAATCATAAATAGAAAATATAAAAATGGAAAGTAAGGTAGTGCAAAAAAAAACTGAGATGCAGGTCTGGATATTTAGAGGGTACGGCCCAGATCCGGGTCAGGATCTGTTCAGCAGTCTTATCACAGTTGGAAAGAAGCTGTTCCCAAATCTGGCCGTATGAGTCTTCAAGCTCCTGAGCCTTCTCCCGGAGGGAAGAGGGACGAAAAGTGTGTTAGCTGGGTGGGTCGTGTCCTTGATTATCCTGGAAGCACTGCTCTGACAGCGTGCGGTGTAAAGTGAGTCCAAGGACGGAAGATTGCTTTGTGTGATGTGCTGCACCGTGTTCACGATCTTCTGCAAAATCTTCCGGTCTTGGACAGGACAACTTCCATACCAGGTTGTGATGCACCCTAGAAGAATGCTTTCTATGGTGCATCTGTAAAAATTAGTGAGGGTTTTAGGGGACAATTTCTTCAGTTTTCTCAGGAAGTAAAGGTGCTGGTGGGCCTTCTTGGCAGTGGACTCTGCTTGGTTGGACCAAGTCAGGTCATTTGTGATATTGACTCTGAGGAACTTAAAGCTTTTGACCTGTTCCACTTGCGTGCCACCGATGTAAATTGGATCGTGCGGTCCACTACTCCTTCTGAAGTCAACAATCAATTCTTTCATCTTGCTGACGTTGAGGGATAGGTTATTGTCTTCACACCATCCCACCAGGTTCTTAATTTCCTCTCTGTACTCAACCTCATCATTACCAGAGATACAGCCTACATTTGTTGTGTCATCAGCAAACTTATATATTGAGTTTGATGGAAACTTGGCTACACAATCATGGGTGTACAGTGATTACAGCAGGGGGCTGAGTACACAGCCTTGTGGGGCACCAACGCTCAGAGTGATTGTAGAGGAGAGCTTGTCCCCTATTTTTACAGCCTGGGTCCTGTCTGTGAGGAAGTTGAAGATCCAGCTGCAGATCTGAGTGCTAAGGGCCAGATTCTGGAGCTTAGGAATCAGTTTATTTGGAATGATGGTATTAAAGGCAGAGCTGTAGTAGATGAAAAGGAGCCTTACGCATGTGTCTTTATTCTCCAGGTGTTCTAAGGAGGAATGTAGGGCCAGAGAGATGACATCTGCCATTGACCTGTTGCTCCGGTAGGCGAATTGCAAATAATACACTGTAGAATAAATGGAAATTCAACAACAATAATATTTTACAGATTAACTTTGAATTGATATTCAGAAGCAAATCTGTTAAAGCTGACATATCAGGAGAGATCAGTTAAGCTGCCCTTAATCAGTATTATTATATAATCGTACTTATAATATAATAATGTTTTATAATATAAAGGAAAAAGTGCAACTCAATTAATTTGGACATGATATTTAAAATCTGACCTTAATAGTCTCTTTCTGAACTATAATATTCTATTATTATAATTTTGTGTTTTGGACATCCTTGCATTCATTTTGCACAAATGGCATTAGAACATACGAAGCAGAAGTGAGAAAAAAGCATTTGTCCACTCACTCCTCTCTGTCATTCAATAAGATCATGGCTGCAGCCCTTTCCTGCAGTAATGATTTACCCCTTGAAACACTTTTCAATGTTTCTCCTGTGAACTAGAGCTTCTAGCAGCCCGACAACAAGAGAATTGCAAAGATTCACCATCCTCCATGTGAAGAAATCCCGACCCTGCCCTAAACGCCTGACTACTTATTTTAAGACTGTCCTTTGGCTTTAGACACCTCAGCAAGGGAAACGTCAAATCCACATTCGCCGTACAGCAGTTGTAACCTACAGGTGTTCCAGCTGCTGCAAGATGGATTCTATTTATTCTGACAGTACAGCTGACAGATCTCCTGAACGACCTTAAACAAAATCTGTAAAAGGAAGTACATGGAGTCAAGTCACAGATGTTGCTATAATGGTACCTTCTCTGACAGGAAGTGATTCTCCTTATGACAGTCTCCTGCTTTTATGACACACATATAATAGCAACAGTAACAACAACAGGAGCTGCTGGAACTCCCAGCACTGCAAACATGATTCGGTTTGAAGTCTTTAAGCACACAAGTTACAATATTCCTGGTACATTTTGGGAGTGTTATGCATAGAATTGGGAGGAATTTCTCTGCAAGTTCCTGTAGGTAACGAATACTGTGACCCAGCAGGCTCGGCAACAACAAAAAGCTTCAACTTTTCTTTAGGAATCAGACTTACTTCAATTTCTTTCCCAAGTTTAATCTTTCATTTCTGTCGGGAATATTGTTTTGTTGCATTCCACATATTGAGCCGCGCTGTCGCTACCTCTTGATCAGAAACAGGGTTTGTTTAGGAGTGTTTAGATTAGGAGAAAATGACCTCCAATTTTGTGCTTGCCAGTTGAAATTTTAGATTGCAAAACATTCTCGCTCTTGGTTAGTGTTGGGCTACGCTACTGCTATTCCCAGAGTTCTCAGCAGTTTCCTCGGCTGTTTTCCTGTGCAGATGTTCGAGTATACTATATGCCTCATCTCATCTCAACTCATCTGCCCGATGTTATTATAGCTACTGCAGTTGTATTCATCTCACTTCCTGGCTACTGGTGATGAAAGGGACAGTAGAAAATGCCATCAGCACACTAGAAAAACCAATGAATATTCAGCCCACAGTGAAGGGGAATTGAAGAGATAGGGTCATGTTTTTAAGCAACAGACACAAAATGCTGGAGGAACTTAGCAGGCCAGGCAACACCTATGGAAAAGAGTACTGTCAATGTTTCGGTCCGAGAGCCTTCAGCAGGACTGTAGGTCTCAGTCCAAAATGTAGACTGTAGTCTTTTCCATAGAATGCTGCCTGGCCTGCTCTGTTCCTCCTGCACTTTATGTGCGTTTTTTGGATTTCCAGCATCTGCAGATTTTCCGTTGTTTGTTTTTGGTCATGTATTTAATTTTTCATTTGGGTCTTTCAAAAGCAGTTACACTAGCTGTCTGGGCTGATACCGATGCTATTTATGCAGTCAGTGTCAAGCTACGTTAATCATTTGTCCTGTATAATCTGGTCACTTTTTCCTCTGAGGCAAAAAATCCAAACATACATTCTGCCAACAAAATGTTTAAACATTGAACCAATTAGTTGGACCACCTAGAAAGGTTTAAAATTTTCTTTTACATCTATTCTGTTTCTGCATGACGCACATTGAACAGGAGAGCTGCTGCTTAAAATGGAACTTTTAATAACATGAGAATAACTGTTCCAGTTCGACTTATACAATTGAGGAGATCTAAATCAATTAAAACTAAAATAGTTAAATTGCAGTTCTCGTGCCCATCTTGAATCAGGCAGAAAATAGTGTCTTACTAAACAGAGACTCAGTAGCATAAGTATCCGTGTCAATAGTCAGGAGCCCTTAAGAGTAACTGAATCCGTAACATAAGCAGTAAAGTGTGTTGCAGAAGTCCCAGATGGATGTAATAAAACATGTTTGCAGGTTCCTTCCTCATGCCCCCAATTAACACTGACATTAACACCCTGACTGCCTCATATATCGAATAACTGCTTCAAACATTACATTGATGTCGTTTGCAGGCTTCTGACAGTTTTATTTTCAAAACAAACAGAACACAGAGTCCAGGGTCCCAGTGAGATGATTGTTGTTCTGAGGATGAAAATGCCCATGCCATCAATGGGATTAGCCTGCACCACAACAGAGGTAAATCACCACCTTTTTTTCAGACAAGTTTTGCTTTAGGTACTCCTGCTGGTGTGTTTTTCAAACTGGCTCTCTGTTCCAGAAATTCAGCATTGCGTCTGAATTCTTCCTGTTTGATCCGACTGCACTCAGGTGTCAGTAGTGGCTCGGTTGTTACCACTCTCACCTCTACATCAGAAGCTTGTTCATTCAAGTGCTGTGTCACCGGTTTGAGCAGACCATTTAATTTAAATACAAAAGGAACATTGCACAGACATTCATGGAGGAGCCACCCATTTTTTCAGGTACAACAGATCCCATGGAATCAACTTGAGGAAGACCATGGGACTGTATTTTATGTTATTTGTCCACTTAGTACATATAATCCAAAATCTTACAACGTGACTTGGCACTTAAGTACGTCATGGACATGTCCTTCCCCAAATTTGGTGGTACCTATTGGAAGCACCGCCTCAAGACGAAAATTTCCTTCATCAAAGATCGCTACCATCCAGGCCATGCCATCATTTCTCAGCTACCATCGGACGGGAGGTACAAAAGTTTGAAATCCCACATGACCAGATTCAAGAACAGCTACTTCCCTTCAACGATAGCATTACAATTTAGTGAAGTTACATCCACTTTGACCACCTTTGCACTAACATGGATCTTTTTTTGTTTTAATTGTGTTCATTTTTGTAAAACTTACACATGATTTATGATTTTCTTGTGAATGCTACTTAGCCAGTGTGATGCTGTGGGCCTGCGCTGCTGTAAGGCGGCTTTTCAATGTGCTTGCGCATTTAACAATAAACTCAACTTTGACTTTAAATCCTCAGCATACATGTATGAGATTCTGTTTGGTATTTTGTTAAGTCACGTCAAGATAAATAGGTTAATGTCACAGAAAATATAGCAGGTTAAGTAATTTCATGCAGATCATTAGTTGTTTGTATGGAAGTGAGGAATTTTCCATACGATCTACTAATTGTAACCTTGGTGGAATGTCGGTAGAAGATCTAATTAAATGGGATGAATGGAAGTTCAATCCATTTACTTTATTTTTCTATGGGTTTCATTGATCTTCTTCCAATAAAAGATAGGATCACAGTGTAAAGAAAGCAATGCATAAAGAGTGAGATTACATGTTATAATCTTGGCAATGCTGTACACAAAGGTTGGAATCACAGTTCATGAAGGGTGATAATGCATTTTCATAGGAATATATGAAAGGATTATACAATATATTGTATTAGCATCACTTTCTGCACCAGGTATTGAACAGCTGCTATGCATTACAGACCAGGCTAGGTAGCTGTGCTGCTTGAAGGGTCGGTTCCATGACAATGTTTAGTCACTAAGTAGTCATTTAGGGCTAACTTTTTGACTTCATATCATTGCACTTGTCCCACTGACTGCAATGCAATCTGCACATAATTTCATGATTATCTTTCCCTGGGACTGTTTGACTTTTGTCCTTCCTCCTACATTATAGGGTTATAATAGGACACAACTCTTGAACTGTTTAGGGAGCTGAATACTTGATGCAGTGTGTCAGTACACACCATATTTCCATTCTTGCACCAACATAGAATCTGTCGAGGGCACACAGAGGTCACAAAGGAAAATGGACAGAATTAGTCAGTGGGCAAAAAGATGGCAGATGGAGTATATTGAGTTAGAAATTGTAAATCCTGACTCTGCAGACAGATGTGTTGTGACACAGTCAGCAGAAAGTAAGCATACAGATACACACGCAATTAGGAAGGTAAGAAGTAAGTTTGGCTTTACTGCAAGTGGCTCAAAATTTGCTTTGATTGTCTATAGGCTGACTCATTATAGAGCCTAATGGCCGAGGGTAAGAATAACCTCATATAGCACTCTTATTTCTATTATGAAGTTAATCACATTGGTTGGTTACAGATCAAGGTTCATCAACCACCCTCTTTTACTATAAAAACCAAGTGTAATTCATTCAGTGTCTGTGGTATATGTTGATGTGAGTGCATCTTAAGAACTATGTTTAACGCAACTCCTTGTGCACTGCTCTATCAGTTAATGCTGTTAGTTAAATGTTGACTACCTCCAAGAAAGGACATGTTATTTCATGTTGTTGTTTATTTATGCAATATCCAGTGTTGCTGTTAATTGTATTAGTAAACTTCAAAACAAAAAGTGGATCTCAGATGGTATTACAAAACACTGCACCTTAAAGACAACCGGTAAGGCACTAAGCACAAGTTCACAGCAAATTATCATCACCTATCATCTGCACTTGGTTTTAACTTGTTAATCTATTGAATGATCTATTTTGTTGTCTGGATTCTACACTTTGTTAACACAAGCACAGACAAAAAGCAGAACAATGAAGCTGATCTGCAAAAAGATAAATATATTGTGTAAATGGCTACTTCAAAACCAGCAATATGTTTCCAGTTAAAATACTCGAAACAATCCAACACAGCATGATTGCAGGTAGACTTATCTCTAAAAGGATGGCACAAACAATTTAAATTTTAATATAAGCTCTGCTTTCTGTTGTGTGATTAATGGCAAATTAAAGCTAGGCCATGCATCACCTTGAATGCAGAAATTTCATACTGGGTGATTTATAGAAATTTGAAACAATAGCTCAGAGAACTGTAAGAGAAGGATTTCTGAGAAAAAAGATATATCAGAAAGGCTAATGTTCCCAAAAGCCCAGACCTCTACAGAAGATGTGAGACTGAGGTTGTACATGTCATTCCCTCCAAAAAACAGATTTAGTGTACCCTGTACTAAACATAAGTTTGACCATGCTAACACAGAATCAGAAGCCTCCACAGCCCCTTAGATACTAAATTAAGATAAATGAGTTGACCCAAAATTGCATTGCCAGTAATCCAAAGAGTTACAATCCAATTTAAATGTGTTGCGTGATATTCACAGATCCTCTCCAGAAAAGACAAGCTGTCTGCATCCAGTCTGAATGTCCATTTATGAGATGTGCTACAACTGACATGGCAAGTTGAGACCTTTTCACAAACTGCCGCTGTGAAATTATTTCCAAATTAATTTTTTTAAGTAGGGCATTCCAAAAGTGAAAGAACAGAAATATATTTCCAGTCTGGAAACCACATGAAGGAGGTGAAGTTGCATATGGTGGTGGCCAAGGTTACTTGCTGTCCTTGTCCTTCTAGTCGGTAAGATTCATGTTTTTTAGATGCCATCGACAGAGCTTTGGTGAATTGTTATCATGTATTTTGGAGAATTGAGCACTATTGATGAATCGGTTGAATGTTTAGGATGGAGAATGAGGCTGTTACCAAGGTGGCTGCTTTAAAC
This sequence comes from Mobula birostris, assembly GCF_030028105.1. NCBI lineage: Eukaryota > Metazoa > Chordata > Chondrichthyes > Myliobatiformes > Myliobatidae > Mobula > Mobula birostris. The sequence goes on along the minus strand of NC_092372.1, from coordinate 59,696,297 downwards.
CAAATAGCATCAAGCTTATGTATTGTTATTGTACGAATGCTCTGTTCTGAAGCTTTTTGCTTACTAGAATTGATGCGCCTTTTTAGAGTTTAGTCAAACATCTCTTAATCTCAGCCAAACTCTTTCTTCTAAAATTAATAATACACCAGAAAAGAATCATAAATAATCAAGAATCTGCTACGAAAATTAAGCTCTAGGCCAAGGTGCACTTTAGTGGAGGAGAATAGTATGCTGGGTTAAGGTCTGTGAGAGTATAACATTCAAGTATAGCATGGGTACAGATCTGTGGCTGTATAACATTGGAATCCAGCACAGGTAAGGCTCAGGTCTGAGACTGTGTAACATTGGGATACTGTTTTGTTGGGTACAATACTGTCATTGTATAGCATTGAGGTACTGTACTGTTAGATATAAAATTATGATTCACCTCTCCACCTGCCATCTTCTTCTAGATGAAATGCCACACAAGGGCATTGTTTCCTGTTCAAGTAAAAGTCCAATGTGACTATTCCAAGACTTCCCTCCCAACAAAATCCACTGAATATCTATACATTCATTTATTTGAGGTTAATGGGCGTTTACCATATACTGTTACATCTTTCGGATTAACAAGCTCAGGTAAGGGGAATATCCATAATATGGTAGCCTCAGAATGTGGAAGACGTAACATGAATGCAAGGTGTTTTTATCTATTTGTTAGTTATAATTAAAAAAACCTGGAGTAGGTTTTAAATAAATTGCACCGTAAACATATCATATATTGTAAATTTCAATAATAGCTTTGATATAGTTCAGTGAGCTTGATCCCACACTGACCCAAGTAACTTATCTTTATTTTCCACACTTAGCTTTAGTAGCCCGAGTTTTATGGCTGGTTGACTGAAGGAACACATGGAGTTTATACTGAGTTTGTCAGTGTCTGAGTGCAGTACGATGGACATCCTTTGTGCACAGTTTTTAAAATAACCTCCTCATGAGAATGATAAGGTGTTTACACAACCCTATCTTGAACATGCCAAGAAGCACTTAGTGGCATTTACTGCTCGTTAACATTGTTCCCACTGAAAAGCTGAAGGAAAAATTGATATTCCTGTTCTGTGTCAATGGGTACAATCAGCTCAGCAGATTATCGTACATTGAAGTGATACAGAAAAGTGTAAAGACTTGGCGATTAGCCTCAAACAGGGTGATTACATAAATCATTTTTCAAGTTCTCTATTTGAATTCTAAAGGTGGAAGGTATCTGAACTATTGTGTAGGATGTGGTGGAATGCTGAAGTTGTCTAAAACTATCTCTTGATCAAGTAGGAATGTTTACTTCAAGGTGGATATGACACATGCTGACATATGACAAAATCTCAAAGAATTTTCAAGGACACTGAACATTATGTTAACTATCAGTTGGAATGCCTCAATTTTCATATAAACATCCATCAGCCATAGAGACCTATTGAAAGACTTGTATAACCTTGAAAAATATAGCATTTCCAATGTACAGGAAAAAACAGCTGACTGCAGAAAAAAATAAGAGCAAGATGGATTGTTATTCCCAGATCAAACTTCTGTCGTGGATTGAAAAAAATGGGGAAAATAAGTTTCACTGATGGTTCTTCAAATGGATCTTCCAATGACTTTATATGCAGCTGAGCTAAGTTTGACACCGTGAGCACATTGAAGTTCAAAGTTCAAAGTAAATGTATTATCAAAGTACAAATATGTTATCACATACAACCCTGAGGTTTGTTTTCTTGCAGGCATACACAGTAAATGCAAGAAACACAATAGCGTCAACGTAAGGTTGAGTGAACTCGGCCTTTTCTCCTTAGAGAGACGGGGATGAGAGGTGACCTGATAGTGGTGTAAAAGATAATGAGAGGGATTGATCATGTGGATAGTCAGAGACTCTTTCCCAGGGCTGAAATGGCTAGCATGAGGGGACATATTTTTAAGGTGCTTGGAAGCAGGTACAGAGGAGATGTCAGTTTTTTATGCAGAGAGTGGTGAGTGCGTGGGATGAGCTGCTGGCGGCGGTGGTGGAGGCAGAAACAATAGGGTCTTTTAAGAGACTCCTGGATGGGTACATGGAGCTTAGAAAAATAGAGGGCTCTGGGTAAGCCCAGGCATTTCTAAGGTAAGGACATGTTCGGCACAGCTTTGTGGGCCAAAGGGCCTGAATTGTGATGTAGGTTTTCTATGTTTCTATGTTCTAAGACAGGATGGACAAACAATTAATGTGTAAAGGACAACAAATTCTGAAAATACAGAAGAGAAAATAGTAATAATAATAATAATATTAAATAAATAAGAAATAAATAGAGAACCTGAGATGAAGAGTCCTTGAAAGTGAGTCCATAAGTTGTGGGAACAAATAGAAAAATAAAGAGTAATGTTGAACACAATGATGTAGTCAGTGTATTGTGTGAAGCTCAGGGCATCTTATTATAGGAAGGATGTGGAAGCCATGGACTAGATACAGCACACATTCACTAGGATGTTAACAGGAAGAAAAATAACAATTTCTTCCTGACAACGACCTAGTGAACTAATACAATTGAAGGTCTGCTATTTTTCCACTAAACCTGAGAAGATTTAGGGATGCAACACACACGAATTGCTGGAGGAACTCAACGGGTTAGGCAGCATCTATAGAAAACAGTAAAAAGTCAATCAGGTTGAGACTCTTCTTCAAGTCTTGAAATCTTGTGTGAGTCGCTTTGGATTTCCAGCATCTTGCAGATTTTCTCATGTTTAAGATTTAGGGATGACCTGCACTGCCATTCATTGTTGGCCTCAACACCACTTTCCTGTTCTCTCCCTGTATCCCAAGATTCCCTTTCAGTCTAAATCTCTGGTAGTCCCTGCTGGGAATGTGCTTAGTTGCTATGCCTCCAGAGTTCTTTGTTCTAGAATGCCAAATGTTGGCAAGTCTCCAAGGAAAGAAACTCCTCCTTCTCTCTGCCAGAAATAAGCCACTCCTTGTTCCAAAAATATTTCTCTCAGTTGTAAATAACCCTACAAGAGGAAACATGATGTCAGTATTCCTCTCAGAAACGTAAATGTTCAATAAATTAGCGTAGCAGCTAGAGGAATGCTTTACTGCATTAGTGTAAGTTTGGATCTGATTCTTGCCACTGTTTGTAGGGAGTTTGTATGTTCTCCCCTTGTCCCAATAGTTTCCTTTGGGTGCTCTGGTTTCTTCTAAAGACACACGATTTGGCTTAGTGACTTGTAGGCATGCTGTGTTGGTGCTGGAAGTATGGTGACTCTTGTGGACTGCCCAGCACAATCCTCTTGATTTGATTTGACGTAACAACGTATTTCACTGTATGTTTCAATGTACATGTGACAACTAAATCTAATCTTTACCTTTAAAACCTCTCATTTTTCTTATATCAAACTGCTTCAACCCAGGAATCAATCTAGTGAACCTTCTCTACACTATCTACAGTACTAGAGAGATACAGGGCAGAAGCAGACCTTCTTCCCACAAAGAGCAGCCCAACATTTACTATTCTCCTTACATTTTCTGTCATGGTCCGGATCGGGGTCCCTTTAAATTTACCTTGTTTATGTTATGATCCAGACCGTTGATTCCCTGTTTTCCCGTGTCCCTCGACTTTGGTGATTAGAGGCAACTAACACTTGGCTGAACCGGTAGTTTATAGTCTCCGGCTTTCAGCCGTTCGGAGCGGGAGTGTCTGCAAAGTCTGCAAAGTTACGGTATGCCAGTATCATCTGGCCGGAGCAAGCCTAGTCTCTGCCGAAGCGAGTGCCGGTAATTCGCCCTTCCTCACCGGAGCAATCCAGTCCAGCTACCTCGCCGAAGTGAGCCTGCAAAGTTTCCTCATCAAGGTGGGTCCATCATTTAACCTGCCAGAGGGAATCAAGAACCACTGTCTACTGTTCCCGGGCTGAGTCGCGAGCTTGCCACTACCCGGAGGCTCCAAGTAAAGTCCTGGCCCTGGCAGCATTCTAGCACCAAGTCAAGTCCTTTCCCTGTCAACATTCTGGCACCAAGTCAAGTCCTGGCCCTGGCGGCATTCAAACACCAAGTCAAGTCCTGGTCCTGGCGGCATTCAAGCACCAAGTCAAGTCCTGGCCCTGGCGGCTTCCCAGTTCTGAGTCAAGTCGTGGCCCTGGCGGTCTGTGATTCCTGTCCTACCCCCCTTTGTCTGAATCCCTTCTCTGCCCCTCTCGCCTCTAGCCCTCATCTGCAGCCCCCGGCTGCACTTCAGTCTAGTTCCATTGCCGGAGCTAGATTCGTGTTGGTCTTGTCTTGTCTTGTCCTCGCCTCCGTGGGGTAAGTCAGGCCATCTTGCTGTTACTTCACGGGGGGTCATGTTTTGTCTTGTCTGGTCCTCACCTTCATGGGGGTAAGTCTGGCAGTCTTGGCGTTGCCCCACGGGGAGTCATGTCTTGTCCTGTCCTCGCCTCCGTGGGGTAAGTCAGGCCATCTTGCCGTTGCCCCGTGGGGAGTCATGTCTTGTCTTGTCTTGTCCTCGCCTCCGTGGTGTAGGTCAGGTCATCTTGCCATTGCCCCCTGGAGGGTCATGAGTCCCGGCCCTATGTCCTGTACCCAAGGAGGGTTCCCAACTCTGTGTTCTGTGTATGTGTCCATGGTTCCGCGTACCTGCTCTCCCGAGACCGAGGCTCTGTGTTCCCATGTTCCTCCTCTCCCTAGCCCATGTCATGTCCATGCCTGGTTCTGGGGTCCGAGCCCGAGGCAAGACCCAGGTACTGGGTCCTTGCCCAGTCTCGGGCTCGGAGTCCATACCCTAGCCTCTTCATGCCTCCTCTAGTTCTGGTTGCCGATTCAGAGTCCTAGCCCAGACCCTTGGTCCCAGCCTAGTCGTAGTCCTCAGTCCTTGTCACTATTTCCTGCTCCTGCCTTGCTCTCCTGGTATCGAACAATAAACTAAATCTAAGTAACCTCACAAGATGTGTCTTGCACTTGGGTCCACCCTTGCTCCCAATGCCCCGCCACTGTGACATTTTCCTAAATTCCCATCAGATTCCCCCACTATCCCTCACACCAGGGGCAATTTGCATTGGCTAATTACCCATCATCTCATGTGGAATGTAGGAGGAAACCAAAGCACTCAGAGGAACCCATGCAGTCACAGAAAGAATGTGCAAGTTCTTCACTGACAGCATTCAGGGTCAATGTTGAAGACAGGTCTCTAGAAATGAGGCAGCAATTCTACCTTTTGTGCCACTCTGCTGCTCTTATGGAAATCATAGCTGGGAACAAAATTCAAAGCTCAGTCTCACCATCATTCAGAAAAATTATATTGAAATCAGAACCCCCTGAATTGCTTTTACCATGGTATTTTGTAGTCACACTTTGTTTAAGTAATTGTTTGCTTTTGTCATTTTTTGAGTTTTCTTCTAAAATAGATAACCAAATATTTTTCGCATTACACTTTATCTGTCACCTTTTGTTTGCACTCATATAGCCTATCTTTGAGTACTTTTCCAATTTGCTAGCTCAACTATGTTCATATTATCAGCAGGCTTTGTTGCTGTGCATTTAATTCCTTCAACAAAGTCAAAATATATATATATTCATAGAGGAAGCCCCTGCAATGACCTCTGCAGCTCACTAATTACTGACTACCACTCCAGAAATGATCCACTTATCCCAACTCTCTTCATTAGCTGTTCAATTACTCATGTCGATATTTTGCCTCCTATTCTTATCTTGTGCAGTAACCTTTTATGTAACATCTTACCAAGCACCTCCGGGAAATCCAAATACACTACAACTATTGTTTCCTTTCATTCCACCCAATTTTTTTTTGCATCTTCAAATTCTAATGAATTTGTCAAATATGACTTGCTTTTCATAAAACTATGTTGATACTGTGTGCAATTGCCCTATGATTTCTTTTTGTCCTTCCTGCCCACCATTGAGGACATCTTCAAGAGGCAGTGTCTCAAGAGGCTGGCATCCATCACTAGAGACCGTCACAGGTCCTCTCTGTGATACTAAAATTGGGGAAGAAGTTTAGGAGCCTGAAGACACATACTCAATGACTCTGAATGACTTCTTCCCTTATGCCATCAGATTTCTGAATGGCCCGTGAAATCCATGAACTTCACCTCATTATTCTTTTGTTTTTTGAGTTATTTATTTATGTAGCTTATAATGATTTAATATCTTTGCACTGTACTGCTGTCACAAAACAACAGATTTCACAACATATGTCAGTGTTAATAATAAATCTGATTCAGATTCTGATTCTGATTTTAAGTGTCCTGCTATTATCTCATTATTAATCCCAGCATTTTCCTCCTGTCAGATATTAGGCCTACTAGCCTACAATTTCTTGCTTTCTTTCTCCCTTCTTTCTTGAACAGTGGCATGGCATTTGCAGTTTCCAATCCTCCAAGGTCTTTTCAGAATCCAGGGACTTTTGATAGACTACAACAGAAGCATTCGCTGTTTCTGGAGTTATTTCTTGTCAGGCCCTCAGATGCAAACCATCAGGCCCAGAAGATTCACTATCCTGTGGCCTCATTAGCTTGCCAGGAAATGTTTTCCTCAAGATATTGATTGTGTTAATCGTCTCCCTCCAAGTAGTCCTTTAACTATCCATTATTATTGAGATACTTTGTGTCTTCTACAGTGATGTAAAATAATTACTTAAAATCTTTTCTCCATTTTCTAAAATTAATTTCATCTTCTTAAGGACCAACATTTAAATTAACTACTGTGTACCTTTCAGTGAGATTTACAGGGATTTGTTGTTTCCTGCTTGGCATTGCTGTCTGTTACACCTCCAGCAGTGTGCTTAGGTCTACTGCAGAGTCATTAGCTGGGACCACTCCTCATTGATTCTTCACTCCTTTAGCCCTGGTACGTCTCCTGGTGGTGGAACAGAGCCAGGGATATCTCCCTGCCACACTTTGCAGTTTCTACTGGGGTTTGATGGTCCCCCAATTTTTGTCTTTCCTCCTCAGCCGCCGCCAATAGCTGCCCTTTTCTGCCTCTCTCTGGTGGCCCTCCTGAGCCTTGCTCCAGTCACTGCTATTTTACAGAGTAACCCTGTTGCCAATGCACCAGTGAAGCCCTGGCATCCTACCGCTAGCTTCATTACACTCAGATGCCAGGTCTGAGTGCTTCAGCCTCTTCCACTCATTGGCAGCTTCCACTCTTTCCTGCCATGGGATGGTAAACTCAATGAAGAGAACTGTCTTGGTGGCCATGGACCACAGTACTATATCTAGGGAGAGAGATGTGGTGGTGATTTCCATGGTGAACTGTAGCGGTCAGTGGAGATCTGCCCTCATGTTCCACTCGTTGCCTGTGGAGAGGAGTTCTGCCTATGTAGAAGTTATAACTGTGCGTTATTTCATTATTGGTTAATATATTCTCATACTCTACCTTCTTGCTCTTCATAATATTTTTGCCATTATTTGCTGGTGTATAAAAAATTCCTATTACTTTGGCCTACCACTAACATTAGCAATACGGTGTGCTTTTTCTTTCACCACCCCTAACTTTCTTAGTTTGTCACATATATTGCACTACCTCATAGATGGTTTCCTTCCACATTGAGTCAAAACAGAATCAGGTTTAATATCATCGGCATACGCCATGAAATTTGTTGTTTCGCAGCAGCAGTAAATTGCAATGCATAGTAATAAAAGCCATAAATTATAATAAGTATATATAAAAAATAAATTAAATAATTAGTGCAAAAAGTGGGGGGGAAATTACTGAGGAAGTTTTTATGGGATCATTGTCCATTCAGAAATCTGATGGTGGAGGGTAAGAAGCTGTTCGTGAAACATTGAGTGTGTGTCTTCAGGCTCCTGTACATCCTCCTTGATGGTAGCAATGAGAAGAGGGCATGTCCTGGGTGATGGGGGTCCTTAATGATGGCTGCTGCCATTTTGAGTCATCGCTTTTTGAAGGTGTCCTTGCTGCTGGGGAGGCTGGTGCCCATGATAGAAATGACTGAGTTTACAACATTCTGCAACTTTTTCCGATCCTGTGCAGTTGCCACTCCATTACAGATGGTGATGCAGCCAGTTAGAATGCTCCCCATGTTACATCTGTGGAAACTTGGAAGTGTCTTTAGTGACAGACTAAATATGCTCAAACTACTCGAGAAATATAGCCACTGTCGTGCCTTCTTTATAATTGCATCAATATGTTGGGCTCATGATAAATCTCAGAGATGTTGATACCCAGAAACTTGAAACTTGAAGTCCACAATCAATTCCTGGTTCTTACTGACAATGAATGCAAGGTTATGCATTGAAATATTCCTTGGTGAAATTCACGAACTTCACAGCACTAATTTGTTATCTTGCCCATCATATCAGGTTGTTTGCATGGGGTGATAATGTAGGGAATCTGGTACAAGGCAGAAGTTTAAAATAACTGGAAAGAGTATTCATGATTTTGAAAAGATCCAAATGCAGAAAATGATTAGAATTTTTTGCACTAGTCTTTTGCAGATCAATAAGTTTCAATAGGTACATTTAATGTCAGAGAAATATATACAATATACATCCTGAAATTCTTTTTCTTTGCAAGCATCCATAAAAACAGAGGAGTACCCCAAAGAACGAATAATAGTTAAAAGACCCCTCAGCTCCCCCCTCCCACGCACAAGCATCAGCAAGGCGACAAACCACTCCCCCCACACCCACCAGCAAAGAGCGTCGGCGCTCTCCACCAAGCACTCAAGCATGCAGCAAGCATCAATATAGACATAGACTTGCAGTACCCCAAAGACTACTCAATCACCCAGTAATTCGGCATACCACAGGTTCTCTCTCCCTAATAAAGGGAAAAGAAGTGTCCCCGTTTCACAGCAAGAGGGGAGACATAACAAACAACTCGCTGATTTACGATGTTAAAAGTCGGTTGCATCACTTTTTACGAGCTCTGCACCTAGAGAGTCGGCCCCAGAAAGGCCCAGGTCTCTGGATACACAACCTATGGCAGCTAACCCGCTGCTCCTGATGTTCTGTTTCTCTCGCGGCACCTCAGTCAGGGGCACTGGCCCAGAATCAGCCTGCCTCCAGAGCCACGAAAACCTGGAACCCTGAAGGCTCGCTAATCTTCCAGGCCACATTCTTGGGATATCAAAAAGCAGCCAGTCGTGAGGCCCTGAGAACGGGTCCTGTTCTCACAAAGAACTGAAGTCAGAGCGTAACTCCAAATAGGGTCTTCAAGAGAACCTTGAAAAGGAAAGAAAGAGATATCAAAGATAGAAATAGAGCTGTTTCTAAAGATGCAAGCAAAGGAATCACCGTTTAGCGCCATCTTGACTTTGCTTCGCCCCTCCGAGTCTAACTTCTTATGAAAGTTGCTTAAAGACATGAAAAGAGGAAGGTATAAAGGACATAGAGAGTCAGTTGGAGAAGTCAATCAAACTTGAAGATTCAGGAAAACAAATACTGATTCAGATTTAGGAAGGTTGAATAGATTTTTTTTTACTGTGCTTCAGTATCCCAAGTATTAAGTTCAATCCTTGCTTTGTTATGAATTAGGTACTTTCATACTAGATGGCATAGATGAGAACTTGGTACTAAACTGTTGGACTGATGGAGTACTAAACAATGCAGAAACATCCCTGGAGTATGCTTTGCAGTAGACCGGAAAGAGTCAAACCTTCTTGATACCTCAAAGCAAACAAAATAGCTTTATAGATGGCAAAGGAAATAGTTTTCCTTGAGAAAAACTATTTTTAGCTGACATTAATTAAAAACTTCCTCTTGCTTCTTCGTGACTGGATTCACTATGCAACAGATCATTCCAAAGGAAGTCACAGATTGGAAAAGGAAGGTAAACTGGGGCCGAAAAATACTGTAGTTCTGTTATTTATATAAAATTCTTGACTGTTCACACGGATATCTAACTAAATTGCTAATCTTGCCAATCTAAGAAAGATTGAATCAATTCATTGAACGTTTGAAAATTCAGAAGTGCACCTATTATATATTAATACAACTTCTATTAATTACTGCTCAAAATCAATTTGTTGTTTCTTATACTCCACACAATCCTCTTCTCACCTAACTTCAACTTACAAATATCAGAATATTTCAAAGTTTTCTAAAGTCTCTACAGGGCAGAAAATAGTTATTTGGTAACATTGCAGATCAGTAGCGCTGACATTTAAAGAAATAATTCTCTAAAGTATAATTCAATGTGGAAGATGTCTGCATCATCTGTAGCCAGCTAAGAAAATTAGGGATGGTGTTAAATTGAAACCAGAAGGCATATGATATTGCAAAGGTCTGCAGAGGCCAACTTATGGAGGGGGATGTTACAGGATGGACTTCTGAGAAACAGGACCTTGCTACATCTGGAAAGACGAGGACAGATGAAGGATAGTCACATTTTAATGCATGGGAAATCATGATTCACAAAGTCTTTGAAAAGGTCACCAAGAGGATTGACGAGGTCAGGTGGTAGATGTTGCTCGAATGGACAAGCTCCCACATGATAGGTTGATCCCGATGGTAAGATGGCATGTGCTTGGTGGAGGCTGGAAGGGGAAGATAGTTTTCCAGATTGGAAGCCTGTAAGTCATAATGTCCTGCAGGGATCAGTTCTGCATCCCTTGTTTGGCATATACAGTTTATTAAGAGCTTGCATAGGAAGGTGTGGCATAATTAGTAAGTTTGTGGACTACTGCAGCGGGACAATGAAGTAGTTTGTCTAAGGCTACAATGGGATCTACTTCAACTGGGAAAATGGACTAAGGAATGGAAGAGGGAAGTTAAAACAGATAAGTTCAAAGTGATGCATTTTGGGAAGTTAAACCAAGGTAGGACATATACAGTGGATGACTGGTTTCTGAGGAATATTATATAGCAGAGAGGAATACAAGTCCATAGCTGAAAGTAGTGACAAAGTTAATCAGGTTGATGAAGAAGGTGAATAAGACCATAAGAGACCAAAAGATATATGAGCAGAATTAAGCCTTTTGGCCAATCAAGTCTGCTCAACCATTTCATCAATGGCTGATCCATTTCCCTCTCAGCCCCAATCTCCTGCCTTCTCCCCATATCCCTTCATGCCCTGACTAATCAAGAATCCCTGGCTAAAGAAATTCCTCCTCATCTCCATATCAAGCTCAGGAAATTATGGGCTTTGATCACTGGCCAGGCATCAGATGGGAAACTAACTCAGCCAGATTTATCAAGTGACTGAACATATATGAGTGGCTCTTTGGTGGCCTCCTGCTTCTATTTCTTACTGTACATTCTTGTATCAGTAAAAAAATAATTTAACTGAGACATTTACTGAATTCCTTTCCATAGATACTGCTAGAGTTGCTGAATTTTTCCAGCATTTTTATGATTTTATTGTCAAACTACATTTGCCATCAAGCCATGCTAGATTCTTGGCCAAGTTTAATTGAGGGACTAAGTTTTAAGCAATAACATAAAGGAGGAAGTAGAGCTGGAAATGTGGAAAGCTTTAAAAAGGGAACTTCAGACCTTAGGTTTTGGCAGATGAAGGTGTGATCACCAAATGTGGAACCATCCAATTATATAGTCAACTTTTTTTGCTTGTTACCAATATCTGGTTTCATTGTTTTATACATTAACAGGCCAGTTACCGTTCCAAAACATAACTCCTATAGAATAGAAAGCGGCCAAGCCATAATTTTTGTGTTAAGTTGCAAAGCAGAGAACAATATTATGTAGAACATTCTGATTGCCTCCTGAACTTCTCTCCCATTCAAGAAAATCACTTTTGGCCTGACCTAGGTGTCCATCCCATTCTCCTACCCATCCCCATAATTCTTGTTTCCCCCGTACGTAGTCCAAAAATCTATCTCAGCCTTGAATAAAAGTCCTCTGAGAGAAGAAATTCCTTCTTAACTCAGCCATGGGTGACCAATTCCTTGTCATGAGATTATACACCCCAGATGCCATTTTAAATATTCAAGACCAACATAGATATTGCTAGACTGGTGAAGTTTACTATTATAAAAGTGGCTGGGGGAGATGTGTTTGCAGGGGTAATTTTGCCATGAGCATTTGGATCTCATTGTCTTTGCAAACTCACAATTCCTGGTACAAATGAGGTCCCATGCCTCCAATGAAGTCACATGACTGCTGGGTAAAAGGCTCATAAGCTTGCACAGATTGTAGCACATATGTTTGCAATGATCATTACAATGGACAGACTTAAAATTAACAAAGATTAAGTTGAGCTTCTGGCCAAAGCATTTTAGTACTCTTGTAAAAATGTTCTGTACTCCAATTCAGTTAGAAATATTTTGTGCATATTTTAAAGTATTTTTTAAATTTTAAATTAGATCATCAGTAAGTGGCAGATGAGCGCCAATTTAAAACTCATCTCTTCTGCTAAAAACTATTTCCAAATATTATTCTGTTCCCACTTGCAAACATTTCTAGTTTCTTTCATTTAGCATTTTCTTCAAGCATAACCTTCTAAAACACCATATATTTAGATATAACAGACTTTTTTGCAATCAGTGATGTTCAAATAAGATTTAAACTAATTAGGGATTAAGAGTAACTCTTCAAACAAGGCCATTTTGGAATCAATTTGTTTTAGGATTACAAATTCTTGTCAAAATACAATTACCTTGGCATTTTACTGTTGACCTATCTTAAATTTTCATATAGGGAAAGGGTATGTACATCTTCATGATTCTTTTATATTTCAGCAGAGGGTCAAACTCTAAAGTGTAATTATTTCTGTGTTAACAACCACAAGTCAAAATAAATTAATTCTGCCACTATTTTAAACTATCCGTGACAAACCAATAGCTCATAATCAATGCACCGTATCTTGGCACGATCAATATTAATTTGAATAAATATGATATTTTAAAAACTAGTGGCTTGCGGCACCTTATCCGAAAATCCTATTGATGACATAAAGCCAAGAACAGGAACAATGGTGTTTTTGTGGTGATGCAAAAGAATATATGCCTAAATCTTCCTTAGTGTTAATAGATAAGATATGGGTACCACTGGTAAATGCAAGGTATTTATTTTAATTAGTAAATGGTGGTAGTATTAGCTACAAGAATTCTACCTCCATATCTTATCCAGCCACTAATACCCTTCAGCCATTTAGGAGCCATTTCACACTGCTTCTAATCACTGATCAGGAAAGCAACCACTTACTTTAAACTTGCAGACTCTAGTTCAAGAAGGTGGATATAGATGTTAATGTAGTGTTGAAGAAGTACTGAGGCCAACCTGCAAAAGAAAACTGAAGTTTCTGTTACAAAACTGCAAAATTAACTTTGTGGGCATTGTCAGATCTTATGAGGGCATGGTATTATTCACAAAAGCCTCCTAATCACAGAAGAAGCTTAAATCACAAACAATTCAGTTGGCCCTGTGTTGAGATTTGTTTGAAGTGTCATTTTCTGGCTTCAACACACTAGCTGATCAGATCAAACTAACGTTGACTTAGCCAATTTGCTGTTGTCAATAAATCTGCTCCTATGCCAAGTCAACGTCCAGCAATGGGGACACAATTGGAGTCGGCACACTCAAGGGTTTTCCCTACAAAATGGAACAGCTGCTTCCGACTTGCTGACAAAGCAGCCTCGTCCCATTAACCGCAGCAGCAGCAAGTGTGGCCGAATCATTTGCTGACTTGTCTCTTGGGGCCCAAGGACCCAATAATGCACTAAAGCCAGCCATCCAGTATGCCTACTCCTCACACAGATAAAACTCTTGGAACATTTCGTAGATCAAGGATTAGATGATGCAGAAGATATGGCCACTCTAAAATAAAGAGCTGGGCGAAAAGAACATCGTGCAGGCTAATTCCGACATCCTTGTGCTGATGTCACTCCTGGTAGAATTGCCTTTGCATGGAAGGTATGTGGAGACAGACTTCGTGCTCATCTCAGTAGTTTGATTACACATAGCATTGCTCCTTATATGCCATTTACAAAGACCATATCCTGAGGCAGATTCAATCAATGCTGGAATACTTGGTGATTTTCAGCAAAAACAAATATCTATGACTTAGTGCTTCTAACTAACACACTCAACATCCAGACATACTGTATGCATTGTCCAAGGGAAGACTAGTTTGGAATATCACCTTAACTAAGTTCCTATGTAGATATATATAAAGTCTGAGAAGCCAAAGTTCAAGTGGTGTCCTCTAAAATAAAATGAGACAACTCTATGTAAGACTTGTAATGTGTGAATGTAGTGCATTAAGGGTATAAAATGCATATACACATATGTTTGTGGTCTTCTGCTGCTGTAGCCCATCCACTTCAAGTTTCCACGTGTTGTGAATTCAGAGATGCTCTTCTTCACACTACTGTTGTAGTGGCTGGCTATTTCAGTTACTGTCACTTCCCTGTCAGCTTGAACCAGTCTGGCCATTCTCCTCTGACCTCTCTCATTAACAAAGCATTTCATCCATAGAAATGCCACGCACTGGATTTTCTTTTGTGTTTTGGACCATCCTCTGTGTGTGAAAACCCCAGGAGATCAGCAATTTCTGAGATATTCAGACCATCCTGTCTGGCACGAACAATCATTCCATGGTCAAAGTCTCTTAGATTACATTTCTGTCCCATTCTGATATTTGGTCTGAACAACAACTAAACCTCTTGACCATGTCTGCATGCTTTTGCATTGAGTTGCTGCCACATGATTGGCTGATTAGATATTTGCATTACAAGGTGTACAGATGTACCTAATAAAGTTGTCACTGAGTATATATTTTTCTGTAGAGGTATTGTCTTTGCAACAAAGTATTGCTTTAAGAAAGATATAAGAAATGCAGATGCTAACCATTCAGAGTTGCTGCCCATTTTAAACCTATGTGTCATTTATGTTGGCTTTTATGTAATTTCTATTACCAGGTTCAGATATGGCCCAAGTGCGGAGTGAGAGACACTGATGCCGGTCAATAGTTTACAGATTTTTATGCAAACAGTGTTACAGGGAAAGAAAACAATAAATATGAAGCCAAACAGGGCCATTAACTAAAACTCTCAAATGGAAAATGAAGCCTACACTACAGCTGAAAAGAACAACTAAGTATAAAATGAATACCTCTAGTCTTCAGTCAACTGATTCGACAGTCCAATTTCTCAGGCTGAATTCAAGCAGGCAGCGAAGCATTGCTGTGCTCAAGTCTCGACAAATACTACGATGGAATGAATGGAGTTAAATACTATCACAATGAAATAATTAGCTGACATGTGCGTATTAACAAGCTCAATTGCCGTATCTACTGTGCTGCCGAATCCATGGTTGCGATAGGGCCCCCCTCTCTAGGCCCAGTCCTTGAGGCGCCACAGACCCCTGTCCGCCTGGTAGAGAAGTGCCATGGTGTGCACTGCCAATATCGGAGCTGAGGACGTTCATGTAGAGACAGAAACAAGAGTTTATATAGAGGTAGTTCAACCATGCGGCACCGTGAGACGAATCATTCTCAAAACGAGAACCCTCCGATTGGAGCTAATCGGACATCTGCTTCAACAATAAAACTAACACAGAATCCCTGAGCCTATCGAAATAAACTTAACAAACTTAAACAGAAAGCACCAAGAAAACGCATTACAAAGAGCGAGTTGCTCGAGAAAAACACAAGGAGCGCCTAAACCATTAACAACTTGCTAATCAACATTTAATCAATTCAGGTGCTCTGAAAACCTCAGCCCAATGCTCTCTGATGCCCTGCACAGGCCTGAGGAAGTCACTACAGGACCCCTCTGCCTATAGCTGGCACCTGATGGCCCGGGAAGACCTGAAAACTCGAGATTCAGGGATGACTCGAGAGACCTGGGGAAATTGAGAGGGAGGCATGGGGAACTCGAGAGGCAGGGAGACGGGGATCCAGAGAGACTGAGAGACCTGGGAACCCCAACAGACTGAGAGACCGGAGAATCCTGAGAGACCTGGGAACCCCAACAAACTGAGAGACCGGGGAATCTCGCATGAGATCAAGAAACCTCGGGCAGGGCCAAGAGGGAGGATTGGGAGTCCTCAAGATGGGGTGGACATTGAAAAACCCTAAAAACATTTAATAAACCTTGCAAACGATCGGGAAAAAAATCCTGGGGACAGAGAAAACTCCTTGGGAACCTTGAAACCATGAAACTTGAAACCTAGAGAAGGAACCTTTTCAAATCTTGCTCAGTGTTTTATCTTTCATAACTTTTCCAGAGGCATTTAGGAGATAGGCTCGATTTTACAGATCAAGACAGCATAGACAGGTTCCTTTCATCACTAAGCTAGCTGGTTTTCTGTGGATCTGTTTAATTTGCTACATGAAAGTTCAATTTTCCCAGTCTGTACCATGATTTTCATCAAGAGGTTAAAAATACTCTTGATAGGGCCATCCCACTTGTGCACCTGCCAGGGAATCAGCTTTTGGAGCAGGGCTGTTCCAGAATTTACACTATTGAATGACGATTTGTTGAATCAATTGATAAGCTTGCTTGAAGCACTCATTTGTTATGCAGACCTGAGTCACGGGACCACAAAGTTGGGAACCTGGGTACTTGTGATTTGAAAAGCTTGGAATGGATACTGGAGAAACTCGATGTAGACTAGAGAAGCTTGGTATGTAGACTCAGGACACTCAGAATGTAGAGTCGGGGCATGCACTAAGAATAGAAGGCACCCTTTCCTCAACACACCAATGTCAAAACGTCACTGTTCAAACTTTGCTGGGTCCATTACTTTGCAAGATCCTTCCATCATGCTGGAGACAGAAACAACAGTTTATACATTGGAATTCAAACGGAACATTGTTGCCTTGATTAATCACTCTGACCAATGAATCTCATGGCCAAGGTCAGCTACACTCTCTCCGCTGGGTCCACCTTCGCATGGTGTTGAGACTTGCTGTCACTGGGTTCAGACATGGCCCAAGTGTGGAGTGAGAGACACAGATGCCGGTCTATCATTTACAGACCTTAATGCGAACAGTGTTACGAGGAAAAGAAAACAATAAGCACTAGGCCAAACAGGGCCATTTGCTAAAACTCTCAAATGGAAAACGAAGCCTACACTGCGGCTGAAAAGAACAACTAAATATAAAATGAATACCACTAGTCTTCAAAGTCAGTTGATTCGACAGTCCAATTTCTCAGACTGAATGCAAGCAGGTAGCAAAGCATTGCTGTGTTCAAGTCTCGAAAAATACTACGATGGAATGAATGGAGTTAAGTACTATCACAATGAAATTATAATTAGCTGACAAGTGCATATTAACAAGCTCAATTGTCGTATCTACCACGCTGCCGAATCTGCGGTTGTGACAATTTCTCTTCAAATATTCATACCATTCCCATCATCAACAATGAAGTCACACCAGAGAGGTTTTGATTTGCCTTCTGAGAGGTGGTGATTTTGTCCACCCCTGTCAAGACTATTGTGCCAAAGTGATTGGCCCATGCCCTTGATTCCAGTCAAGGTCTCGCTTTTTCATGGATGATGATATCTCCAGTTTGTCCGTTCTTTCACCAAAGTGTATAGTGGCGGCAGGAATGATACAATTGTATACTCTGAATGAACCAAATCCTGGAAGGGTACCTGAAATGGTACTGAGAACTCTGCTGGTGTTATTGCTAAAAAACATCAGATGTCAAAGAGCTTAAATCCCCAGTTGATACCTTGCATGGATTTTTGAGTGCTCTCCTAGTCTTTAGTTTAGATCTTAAGACCATAAGATACAGGAGCAGAATTAGGCCATTTGGCCCATCAAATTTGCTGATCCTATTTTCCTCTCAGCCCAATCTCCTGCCTTCTCCTCTTATCCCTTCATGCCCTGACTACTCAAGAGTCTAACAATCTCTGCCATAAATATACATACAGACTTGCCCTCCACAGCTGCCTGTGCCAAAGAATTTCACAGATTCATCACTCTCTGACTAAACAAATTCCTTCTCATCTCCATCCTCCAAGGATGACCCTCTATTCTGAGGCTGTGTTCTCTGGTCTTAGACTCTCCCATCACAGGATCCCCTCCACATCCACTCTATCAAGGTCTTACACCATTCGATAGGTTTCAGTGAGGTCATCTCTCGTTCTTCTGAATTCTAGTGAATACAGGCCCAGAGCCATCAAACACTCTTCATATGACAAGCCATTCAATCCTGGAATCATTTTCATGAACCTCCTCCAGTTTCAGTGCATCCTTTCTGAGAAAAGGGGGTCAAACTGCTCACAATATTCCAAGTGAGGCCTCACTAGTGTTTTATATAGTCTGAGCATCACAGTGAAAATTTATAAAGAAGAAGACCTCCCACAACTTGCTTTCTAATTAGGATGTTAGAGCTGCTGACTGAGTATGAGTGTGCAGAGCTAAACAACGTGGCGGTGATTGAAAGGAAAACGAACTTCCTTCATAGCATATATCCTGACACTGGATGCAACAAACCGTGCTATTAAGGGGCCTTAAAAGTCAAATTCATAAAGTAGTAAAAATGCATGAGGGCCGCTATTTTACTTTTTCAGCTGCAATAAAACAAATGTGTTGGAAAGTGCTGCAGGTCCAGCTGCAACTGTGGAAAGAGAGAAAGTTCATGCTTCAGATTAAAGACCCTTCCTTCAATGGATCCTTCAAAGACCTGAACCTTTTCCCCAGCCATTGCTCCTTATGCCCAAGGCCCATTGCACTTGATCTTTCAGAAAGGATTTGCAATAGCTTTCAATCTTTCTTCACCATTTGGAATTTAATGTGAGCTGATGTTTTTTTGGTTATATCGACATTTATGTTGAATATTTCTTTGATTAGTAATTCAAGATATTTTATAAAGTGGAAACAATTACATCTTTCTTAAATTATCAGTATCATTTACATCTAACCGTTATTTTATAGAAAAAAAATTTTGAAGTGTATACAACCCTGATTATTTAGGATCGGTGTTGTAATTCTGCCTTGCTGCTTTATTTTCTACTTCGTGACTTTATTTTATGACCACATTACTTTACAGATGAAGAAAAGTGAACTAAATCTAGTAATAAATACAGTATTTAAAAAAAACTTGAAAGAATTATATTGGACTAAATATTTTTAAATTATTATTAGTGAGTTTATCAGTTTCCTACATGGTTTTGTCAAATATAAAAAATTATAGAGTCCTTGCTGGAGACACCTTATCCTTCATAGGGTGGGAAGCTAGAGCCTTCACCAACAGCATTAAATTCAATGGAATGTTGTGAAATTAAGATATTTAACTATTCTCGGCTGAAAGATTAAGATTCAGGATTGTGAATTTTTAGTGTTGCAACTTGTGATATTTAAACCATAAGGCAGACATAATGTAGACTTAGGAGCAGAATTAGGCCATTTTTCCCATTGAGTCTGCTCCACCATTCCATCATGGCTGATTTATTATCCCCTCAACCCCATTCTTCTGTCTTCTCCCTGCTACCTTTGAAGCCTTGTCTAAACAAGAACCTATCAATTTCTGCTTTAAATATACCCAATGACTTGGCCTCCATAGCTGTCTGAAGAAATTCCACAGATTCACTATTCTCTAGTTAAAGAAATTACTCCTCATCCTTGCTCTAAAGGGATATTCTTCTAATCTGGGACCGTGCCCTCTGATCCTAGACTCCCCCAGTATAGGAAACATCCTCTCCACATCCACTAGATCTAGCCTTCCAATATTTGATGCGTTTCAATGAGATCCTCCACACTCCCCCCACCCCCACATTCTTCAATGAGTACTGGCTCAGAGGCTTCAAACACTCCTCATTCATTTGTTTATTCATTACGTGCCATGTCGTACAACGTAGGTGATCATGGCCTTTCCATGACCATATTGTTCTTGGCAAGTTATTATGCAGAAGTAGTTTGCCATTGCCTTCTTCTGGGCAGTGCCTTACTAGACGGGTGACCCCAGCCATTATCAATAATCTAGAGATTGTCTGCTTGGTGTCAGTTGTCACATAATCAGAGCTTGTGATATGCACCAGCTGCTCATATGACCATCCACCACCTGTTCCCAAGGCTTTGCGTGACCCTGATAGGAGGAGGGAGTTAAGCTGGTGCTACACCTTGCCCAAGGGTGACCTGCAGGATAGTGAAGGGAAGAAGTACCTTACACATTCTTTGGTAGAGGTGTACAGTATCTCCACCCTGCCACCTCATACCCTTTCATTCCCAGGATCGTTCTCTTGAACCTCCTTTGGACTCACTCCAACCTAGTACATCCTTTCTTAGATAAGAAGGCCAAACCTGCTCAGATTAACCAATTATCTGAAGAAGACTTTAAATTTTATTGAGAATATACTTCGTTGTTCACTGTATTGACTTAATCTTTTCTATATTTTCTGGTGCTTATTTTGCTTCTTGTAGACGATCTGACTAGAATTTATATTTTCTGCTTTCCTGGTTGGAATCCTGCATTACTCTGTGTTTTTAGTCGGTTTAATGATACAGAAACCATGTAGAGGAGCCACATTGAAGCAGGTACCCAAGGACTGGAAATCTCCCCTGATAAACCAGAGGTAAGTGTGAGTAGCTGTCAATGAAGTTCTAAGTAAATTTATTATCTAAACACATATATGCCACTTTATACAACCCTGGGATATATTTTCTTGCAAAAAAAGAAAAAAAATGAAATAATGATAATAATAATAATAAGTTTAATTAAATTTAAATGAAAGCACAACCCAGAAAAATGAAGAAATTATCACTATAGAAGGAAATGTTAACCACTGGAAGAGCATGACCCTCCATGGAAGACATCCCCATGATCTGAGCAGACTAGATGTCGACAAGGAAGAGCTGAACCCCTGGCTCAGAGTTGGAGACCTCTTCCCAGAAACTTCCCAGGTGGCTAACACAAATAATAATCAAAAGTACATAATAAAAAAACAACAAATTCAAGATGATGAATACAGAAAATAACAAGAGAAACCAGGAACAATCCAACACATTACAGAATCCTTTAACAGTTTAACTTAACCCAATTACTTACACAGGCACAATCAAGTGGCAAACATCATTTACCAAAATCTTGCTATAAAATGCAAACTCATAAAAGAAACTATACTTTACTATAAATATGAGCCTGATCCAATTTTAGAGTCAAGAGTTCCTCAAATTATATTATGACTGATCCATTATTACAGATAGGACAATTCATGATAACTGTCCAGATATAACAATACAGGATAAACAAGTAAGAACAACTTATTTAATAGATATAGCCATTCCAAACACACATGTACAGAAATCAATAAGTGAAAAATACCAGAAATATGCTGAATTAATAGAGGAAATTGAACGACTATGGAACATGAACAGAGAATACATTGTTGCAATAGCGATACCTACAATAGTAATTTAAGGGAAATATGAGGGGAAACTTCTTCACTCAGAGGACGGTGAGAGTGTGGAACGAGCTGCCAGTGTAAGCGTTGCATACAAGCTCTGTTCAAAGTTTACAAGAAGTTTGAATGGAACATGGATGGCAAGGGTATGGAGGGCTATGGTCCAGAGGCAGGTTGATGGAAGCAGGCAGTTTAAATGATTCGGCATGGACTAGAGGGCTGAAGGGTCTATTTCTGTGCTGTATTTTTCTACGACTCTATAATGAGATAGTTGTCTAAATATACAACAATAACTGATGTGAATTATATGTTGACTATGATATGGCACAAATTATTAGTGAGGCTATTGCTTACCTAAGTAAACATGAAATTCACAGCATGCCAATTGCAGGAAAAATCCCATGAATAAAGACAACCTTATACTTGGCTTTCGTAGATTTGACAAAGTCTTTTGATGCAGCAGGCCACCAAGCTCTCACATATATACTATCAAGACATTGCTGTCCTGACAAGTACTTACAAACACTGAGGCTACTGCATGATGGTATGCCAGCCACAGTATTCAACAACAGTGGTGTTGAATCAGAACCTTTCACTGTCAAGACAAGAGCCAAACAGGGCTGTATCATTGCACCCAACCTATTTGCCATCTTTACTACTGCCATCTTTCATCTCGTTGGCCAAGACCTGCGCCAGGAAATCCCAATCGTGTGTAGAATGGACAAGAAGCATGGAGGTTCATTGTAGTTTGTCACCTACAACAGGCTTGGAGGAGAGGACTCAAAGAATGGTTAGTAAAAGCATTGTGGGACTGAAAAAAAGGACTGCTCCATGAATCCAAGGGAATGGTAGAAGACATAGTTTGGACCACTGAGAGCTTCCATTACCAGTATTTTTATTTGAACAAAGTTCTTGGGTAAAGAATGAGTTCAGTCAGATGAAGGAGAATGGAGGTAGAAAAATGCTCGTCAGGTCCTCTGCTGTTTGTCATATATATTTATAAATTGGATGTGAATGTAGGTGCCATGGTTAGTAATATTGTGGATGACACCAAAATGTGATGGTATAGTGGACAGTGAAGAGGATCATTTAAGATTACAATATAGATCAATATGATATTGGACAAAGCATTTACAGTTGGAATTTAACTTGGACAAGTGCATTTCAGGAAGTTAAACTACAAGTTAACGTATCAGTGAATGGCAGGGTCCTGGCAATATTATTAAATAATGACATCTTAGAATACAAGCTAGCTTCTTGAAAGTAGCACACATGTAGAAGGGATGGTGAAGAATGCAAATAACATTTTTGCCTTCATCAGCGGAGGCAATGAGTATGAGATTTGGGTTACCATGTTACCATTGTTCACAGCTTTGGTGAAGTTGCAATTAATGTATGTGCAATTCTGTTTGCCACAGTACAGGAAAGATGTGATTAAACTAGAGAGGATGTAAGAAGATTCACCACCATGTTGTCTGGATTAGAGGTCTGAGATGTAGGATAGACTGGGCCTGTTTTTCCTGGAGAATAGGAAGCTGAGAGGTGACATGATCGAGGTCAAATAAAATTTTTTAAGGCACAGACATCCAGACTTTGTTTCCCAGCTAAGGGGCAGAGCTTAAGATGGGAGAGAGGAAGTTTAGAGGGATCTGAAGGGTAATTTTTTTCACACAGAGAATATTTGGTTTCTGGAATGAGCAGCCCAGAGGAGGTAGTGGAGGCAGGACCATTAACAAAATTTCAGAGGCATCTGGACAAGTACTAAATGAGCAAGGCATAGAGGAATATGGAATTAATGCATGCAAGTGGGATTAGTATAGATGTGGCATGATGATCTGTATAGACCCAGTTGGCCAAAGAACCTGTCTCTATGCTATTCAACTTTATGAGTAAGCGAACCTCTGCCTTGTTACTTTCTAAGTTGGCTTCCATTGATAGCATTACTTTCAATGCACTAACGTACATAATTATTACTTACAGTGAGCCAGCTCCGTGTTCTCCGTGTCTAATTAGTAATCTCTGAAATGTGATACACTTTTAGCTGGATTCTATATTGAATCACTAATGATTTATTGGATAACATCTACTTTTCCAACTGACAGCTGGCATTCGGGTTGTTGCTAATATGCAGTTACAACAGTAATATATTAGGAGAATAAGCACGTGTTTAATCATCTTTTTCTATTCTGGACACAGCTATCAAGGGTTTTTGTTTTGCAAATGAAAATGGCTTTTTGCCATTTCAAAAGAACTTGGATTGTACCGTGACCATGAGCTGTTACATTAAATTAAATTTATAGAGTAGATATATATGAGCAATGTGTCCACCTTCTGCTTCTTGAATGAGTTTAAAAGCAAAGGCTTAAAGCAGGGAAGGATGTTACTTTCTGAACTGAGTGTACGATTCAAGAAGACCATACCTACAGTTCCCCTGGGGAAGTTCCCCACTGGAAAATGCTTGCTACCGTGCAAGATGATCTGAAGCCAGACTTAAAACATTGACTGCTTTAGTGCTCATTACTAGATCTCTGGTCCTTTTAATCTTTGGTTCCATCTCACCTCCCTGAGGTATATCAATGGCATCAATTTACAGTCCAGGTGCAGACAATTGATCCCTTGTCATTTCTCCCCTACTACATCTGGAACTTGAAATATAAGGCCCCGTAGCTCATAGGGTAGAAGGATTCCCAATGTTATTCAGACCAATATCCTACTAATGCTGCAATCTGCATTGTCTCAAAGGCATAAAATACACAGTTCTATGTGATGGCAGGCATGAATTACTCATGTATTCCTGCTTACCTGAATTAATTCAATGTACATGAGACACAATATATACAGCATGTGTTTGCACATTGCTGCTAAGAGCACAGTGTAAGTGAGGAATAAGACAGATACAAAAGGAATTCCTGATTGCACCGAAGGATCATCCTCTGTCAGTTATGGTCTTGCTATATTTAAGATGGTAAGAATGGAAGAAAAGAAGTGTAGGAAGTCATGTTGGTGGGGAAGATTTAATGCTGTCAAGACATCGAGTAGGACAAAGAGGAATGATGATTTGATCATAGTCACAGTAGACATCATATAAAGAACAGGTATTTCATTTGGAACCAATTTTAACAACAAAGTAGTTTCTTCTCACCTGTTACCTGTCTCAGCCTGTCTCCTACCAACCATTGTCTTTCAACTCCACCTGACCACTCCTGCAGCTGCACCCATCAAGGGCCCTGCAGGCCACATCCAGGGTAATAAGGTCTAACCTATTATGGAATAAAACTGGAGGATTTTCTTTAAAATACCCAAGTAAAATATGCAAATTGGACTGCAGCTTCTGTTGTCCATTTTCAAACAGTTAATAGGGAAACCAGGAAGCTTAGTTTCAAATTATTCTGTTCCAAAAACAATTGCTCTTTCAAATTCATTATTCATATGCATAGCTATGTGATACGTGATCATTACATCCTAGTCAGCACGACAAAAAGTTCATCAAGACTTAAGTGTAAGTCAGCTTAATAGCATGATTATAATTAATACTGCCAAACACCTTCTTAGGCATTGACATTTAGTCTGAAAGATTATTGGAGAATTTTTAAAATCAACTTTATTTTCTACATTCTTTTTTTCTGGTTTTCTTTGCTTACATGCCGTGAACTAAGTATTTTAGTTTGTACTTCTGGACCTGAACTAAATTGATTAACAATTGAATGAATTATTTGGAATTCTATTCACAGGAGGAAAGGACATATACCTTCTCCAGTCAAGCAGCTTGGGCTGTTTGACTGTCATGTCTCTGAGAATATTTAACGTGTACTGGCATTCAATTTTTTAAATGTAAACCCAAAACTGAAAATCCAGGAATAAGTCCATAACCACAAAAAGATACATGAAAAACATTTATTAAAAATGAATTAAATCTTTAATACATAGTAATTTCTAAGAACTCTAAAATGAATTAGATATAGATTTACTTTACATTCAACATACATTCATACTTGAGATTTGAGTTGCATTTAGTGTGAAAATATTCATCAGCCATGATACAGTTATCCTTCAAGGATGAGTTCAGTAAATTATCATGGACATAGATTTAAAAAATGTGGCCATTAGCCCCAGAAATTTCAATGCTAGACCAAACGTTGGTGAGAATGGTCGGCTGCCCATTGTGCACCTGCCAGAATTTCCTTTCCACTGAGGTCATTGTGCGGTGTCTAATGGGGGGTGGTGGGGGGCAAGAGACACATTACTTCAACTAAACAAATGAAAGAATTATTCATTAAGTGTCAGATGATTTGATGTCAGTATTTTTATGGAAGTGTTCATTATTAGATTTGTTTCCTAGGCAGTGACAGCTTAATGTTAAGTTTAGATTTGTGTTCAAGCAAAAATATTCAAGGATATGAGGCATCGAAACTACAGTTGCTTTCTTCATAACTGTTTAGCTTAATCTATTTATTTTTGGGATACCTTCATTGAAGTCAAGTAGACATATATTACAAAATGGGTTAGATGGAAAAAAATGAACCCATGAGCACACATTTTCAGTTACTGATGGATGTGCAGAAGCATTCTAAAAATATATATATCCTTCATTATCTCATCCATTTGATGGTGGAACCACTGTCCTAACAGTGTGCCTGGATGAGGGGTGCAAATTACAATCTGATTTGCTTAGTTCTCTGAATTTAAGGGCCTGGCCAGCAAGCAAATTTTCTTTAATAATGACTAATTTCTTCATGACCATATATTGATTTTCTATAAAATTATTCTTGACAAACTGGATACAAATCTAACAAAGTACAAAAGCTATATATATATATATAAATTATATATACAGCATGAGCTACCTTGCAAAACTGTTCATTAACCTATAACATCATATGTCTTTTAAAATAATTCACCTTTTGGAAGACAAAAGGCAGAATCAGAGAATTAAACTGAACAGCTCAAACATTCTCACTAAACAACGTAACTTTGCCAGTAAAGTGTTCTATCGTTCATTTATGAAATATTTGATCTCTGAGGTCTTTTTTCTATTTGATTCTATAGCTCATAACTAAAGCTCTGTAGACTCACATTCAAAAATAATAAAGTGATGCATTTGATCAACATATATTATATACAGCACATTACAAACTTTATAAACTGCCAATTACATGCTTACGTACATTTGTGTGGAAGTGATTTTATTGTTGCTGAATAGAAAGAGTATGTACCAGCTGATGAACTGGTCAATCCAAGATTCCTTTAACCATGGCAGTGAAAACTGTGCCCTGTTTACATTATTCTCACTCAATGAAAATGTTTATATCTGTGTTCAATATATTAGATGTATTTGTGAATCTGCAGACATTCAACATTCAGCTGCTATAAATAGATGCCTACCTATACGTCCTTTCTCACATTTTCTCTGCACACACTCTGATGTCTAACTGGAAAGGTACCCATCTGAGAGGATGAAATGTACTTTGCAATATGCGATATATACATGCAGATGGCTTTGTCCTGTGTTTGGATGCCAGTCTTAGATGTCAAGTGATTTTCATTGTACATTATTTCACTCAGCGTTACTTCTGCCTAGAGATGCTTGAAATAGGCAACTTGACGGAATGCCTTATTGTGAAGAACTGTTGGCCACATACACAACAGTTGATGCTAGCCACTATTTTTCCAGACAGTGTTCTGATTTCCTTGTTTCTTCCTGGTATGCTGCATGATAGAGCTTACATGTTGGACAATCAAGGCCACTGGATCTGAACTCAGAATGTAGAAGTCAGAAATCAGCTCAACCCTGACAAATTCATCATCAATAGGTTAGACAGCAGATAAAGGATTCACTGTGAATTATCCCAGGGCCATCTTCAGCCATATGAAGATATATATATTGTCAATATTCATAATAGTTCTATTAGCTAGAACAGTTAAAGTTCATTTTTGACAATACCTTACAAAATATATGTGGTAACTTTATACAATTATGGCTTAGATGAAGTTGCTACAGGGTGGCATCCACTGAGTTCGGTTTGAATTCCTAAACAGGTGGCGCACTGTATCGACTCACATGGTTGTAATCAGCTGGTGAGTTGCAGTAGTTTTCCTTTGGCTGTGCTTCCTCGTTGCTGTAAGGAGCTGTGTCTGTGTCATCAGAATGGTATCCTGACTGGTAACCACTCGTCTGGTTAGAGACTTCAGATGTCACAGATTCTTTGCTCTTGCTTGGAATTAAAGCACTGTTGATGACAATAGAATAAATGTTTAAATTCTTCTGAAAATATCGTAGACAGGAAATTGCATTTAATCTTTGTGTGACAAGTCACTTTGCATGCAGACCAACCTGAATGGATAAAAGAGTTATCTATCTAATGGTCATAAGAGCCATGTTAGTAATGGGTTTGGTGGATAGCAAGTATCTGCCTAATCTTGTGTTGCTAAGTGTGAAGTTATCTTTAAGTTAATTAAACTATTAAGAAAATGCCTTTCAGTGATGCTAGTTTCCTTGCTGTAATGCAAATAAGTCATCCAAAGATTTACATTCATATATTTGCTGTTTGTGCATTTAAACAAATATACAGTGAGTACCTTAATTCTCATTGGCTGCAAATTGTCTAGGTATACTTAAATGATGCATTGTGTTATTCGTAAGATATTTGTTTGTCCCTTAGGGCTGTGGAAAAACATTTTCTTTTAATTGAAGAACCTCGGTGTTCACGACAAAGGTGACGATACCAAAGGGGTTACAAGCACGTGTACTATCTTTGAAGAAGTGAATTTGTATTGTCTGGGTAGCTGAATGGATGTGGTTTCTGCAGTTTACTAAATAAAACTGGACAATCTAAAAGATCACTGGGCCATCCTATAGTCCAGCAGCATCTACCTCTTGTTTCCACACCTTGCTTCCCACAAACAAGGCAAACAGTTCCCCTGCTCTCTACAGATTGCTTTAGATGTCTACAAAGTGAAACTTAAATTCAAACTACCCAAGAAAGATAAATTAAAGATCCAGTGAAAAGAAAGTATGGAACCAAAACTGCAATATAATTCGATAAAAGGTTCAAAATCATAACTATTAAGCTACTCCAAAACATCTGACAGCATAGTTTTGGAATTAATCTGGGAGTTGAGCACATTGCTTTTGGTAAGTCTAGACAGGATATAGCAAGCCAAAGTAGTTACATTCAAACAGAATTTCAAAGGAAGATAAACAATTATGGTAGAAGTTATAGAAGGGAAGTTTATTCAACTTTGTGATGATTGAGCAGAGCAGTTTCTATAGTAAGTATACCATTAGTGTTGACAAGACTGTTGATATCAAAACTAAATCAAGGATCAATAATTGAGACATGGATATAGTATGTCAGAGGAAATGAAGATATAACAAGAGGTTTAGTCAGGTGCCACTAGTGAAAAGCACTTCAAAGTTACAAGCATACGCTGCTGAGAGCATGCAGCGTTAGAGCGAATGAAATGCGTGAATCTTTATAATAGGCAGAAGGCAGGTTCACTGATTGTGGAGGCTGATTATGTTAACAGAATGACCTTGCAAGGAAGAAGCTAGTTGTAACAATTCGTTATAAATTATAAACACGCGTGGTAAAGGAGGGTATGGAATTTCAATTAAACATGACAATAAATTTTGGCCTGTAGCATTTCTCTGAGCTGTTAAATCATATCTCACCCATGCAGGGTATATTCTTTCTGAGCCTTATCCAGTGAACTTTGGTGTGGGGAGCAAGGAGAGGCAGAGATGAAATCGGAACGGAAGCAAAGTAGGTATCATCACTCAAGGTGCAAGGAGAAGATGGTAAGTTTGGCATGGAAATTATGCTTTGCAACCTCACTGCAACTCAGTGAAGCAGAGCTAAGATAGTTGTGTACTAGGAGCATTGGTGTATCTAGGGAGAATTGGCAATGAATTCCACAAAACTTATGTTGACCATATAGTCCTGGTGAACAAAACCTGACAGAATAGCAAGAGGAACTTTTTGATCAAAGATGTTCCTGAAGTAAGTTCCTTAAGTGTTCAAGAGGTGACAGATGAAACCAAGTGAGGAGGGAGATGATGGGCAGATGGAGCCAGGTGGAGGAGATGTTGGTAGACAGTAAAATTATGAAAACATTGGTGAATAGCCAATAGGTAGAATCTGATAAGAAGGGAGAAGTTTGCAGGATTTTAAGTAACACACTTAACAGGTCGAGTCCATGAAATATATGGAAGCTTGTTTGTACAAAATATATCACAGTTGTACTGTTTCCAACAAAAAGCTGATCTAAGATAGAGAAGTATTCTCAAAGTACTAGAAGATACCCATGTTTTGTTATGATTACTTCACTGAGGGCAGGAGTTAGTCAGTGATATTACCAGATGAACTTAATAAAAGATAGCCGGCAGTTCATAATGGGCTGATGATTTGCTTTCACTTGATCTTTTTCCTGTTGAAAAAAGCTAAAGTTAATTTTACTGGGGGTAGAACTGAAATGAGTTTTTAAAAATGAAATTAAGGGGTATCCAATGCTTCGTCCATCAGCTTGACCCTCAATCAGTGGAAGTGAAAATCAGCAGTTGCAATCAAAAGTAAAGATGGCATAGACAAGCTCCATCCCCAGAGTCAATAATACTACCCAAGGGCAAGAACAAGATAAATTTTGGAACCAGTGAGGACCAATATTCTTTAGTGTGTGCAGTCTCTAAAAAACCTCATTTTCAAGTGTATCTACTGGCAAAATCAATTAAGTGTGTTTGAAATATCTTCTATCTAGCTAAAGAAAATATTTTCTTAAAATAGCTATCACCTTTACTTGAATCTTGAACTTACCTAAATGCCATTGATTGACTCTGTCTGGAATCCAATGTCTTAAGTTCCTCTGATGCAAGTATCATGCCACTATCAGTCTGGTTATACTAGTTAAAGAGAAGAACTCAATGAAGGCAAGTAATACATTCTATTGAAGTCTTTCCTAAAATAGCATATTGTACAATGAGGAACAACCAAGCCATTTGTCAAGCCCACTGTTATCATAGATTGGAGAACATCATAATGGTCATTAGCTCTATTTCACTAATTAAACACCATTAAATGTATCTTGATTTACAAAGGTGGTAAAGAAAAGCCACATATTGCAATGTACTAACATTTCTAGTACAAAATTCTAACTTGATATCACTGTAATTCCCTATTAATTCCCTTGAATATCAGTTCTCCACAGTTCATATTGCTTTGACATTTCAAGCATCAATCTAGGCAGCTTGTTCCACACCCTGCTTAATACAAGTTGTTCAGATAAGATGGTGCACATTCTCCTTGATATATTGGAGTCACTGTATTGACAACACTGAATGAATGGTGTTAAGCTTGTTCATTTTGAAACTGTCTCTCATTTCAATGTTCAAAATTTAGTTTCAACATGTCTGCTTAGTTCGGAATGAACCTTATCTTGTTTTATTTTAAGCCACTTAAACAATCAAATGATGGTCTTGATTTTGCAGACACAGCGTGCGCTGATCTATGAATGAAATTCAGAACTCCCATATGCATATTCCCCTGAGCAGTAAAGATTTCGGTGAAAAGGATGGTCACACCAGGCAGGCCAATTCAAGCTCCACTCACAAGCAGCTAAAACAGTTGACAAATGCCAAAAGCAGTCTAATTACTTCAAAAGTTTCTAAATATTTCTGATGATCCAAAACAAACATTCAGAAAATGTGGTCAGCTGTGAAAGATTAATCAAGCTATTGAAATATTGAAAGAACTGTTTCAAAAGTTAAGAAAAGATTTAAAGCATTAAAAATACTTGAAATCTTTAAAGCATTCAAACTAACTCAAAATGTGTGATCCTTCATTTTGCATAACTTATCTCCTTCATTATAATGGAAGGATTAAATCTGTCTTTGCTATCTGACCCAGCAAAGCTTGTTTGTGCAAATTTCCCCATGTGTGTACAATATCTATAGCTTCATGCTCCTGAGCTGAATTTTATGAGGTATGTTGGGGCATTCATATTTGCACAATTGTACATGGATGTACTAAACTTCCTGATATTTCTGTAAGAAATTACCTACAGTCACATTGAAGACTGCTGGTAGCTCCCTTAAGATAGGACTCAGTTATGGCTGACTGTGTATTCTGCCTGGAAAAGTAATACTTCATCTATACAGACCTCTTTCACGTTGATAGTTGCTTTTTGTACTGGTTCTTCATCAAATGTCTTAACATTTTCAGGTCTGCCTTGATTTTTGCTTCCGTTAATGTATCTAAAGAAAAAAGCAGTCATGCCATGCAGCATTAAATAACCATCTCCAAAAGGCTGTAAAGAATGAATCTTATCAAAGTGATTGCTTAGGCAATATTCCTCCATAAATTTACTCAAGTAAGGAGTGATTTTAGAATCTTGTACTATGACAAGATATGGAATTCAAAATAGTTTTTTAAAAAGCATGGATATGACTTACAATTTACAAACCCATGGGCCTCAAATTTCTTAAGATTCTGTCACTATGAGATTTGGTATCCAATGGAACACTGTCTCATCAAATCACTTATGAATCATAAAAGTTTCATGTCATTATATTTGTATGATTGTAGGTATTAGTAATTAGTGGAATGCTCATAGAAGAAACCAAAGCAAAGTGATCTCACCAATCTATGTGGCTAATATTTGAAAAAAAAAGAAAACGTTCTTTATCTACAGCACCTATTAGTTACAACATTCAATGGAACAGAGTGGGGAAACTACAGGAAGTCCAGTTATTTAGAACCAGGAATTCCTCAGTTGGAACTTCCTTAGGCCCAGCCTCCAGATTATAAGACGCCTGAGAGGCACACTAAAGCTGGCCCTTTGGTTTGGCAACTGTTGAAAGTAGGGTCCATCAGGGGCGGAAAACTATTGGAATTCTACTATAATGGTGACTGTTCCGCGCCTACAGAAACCTATTACTGGCCTCCCTCTGTGGCTGAATCCAGTTTCTCTTACCCTCGTCTAATTTTTACATAAAGAATCACAGGCATCCACTAGTTGCATTCAAAACCAACAATTCCACTTGATCTTGAATGCTCCTCTGAGTCAGGGACAAATGTCTCTTTCACTGGTGAAAGGCGGCTGAAGATTTTCCGCACTATGACATTTTATGATATCTGTGCCAAATATTGAAATGCCTACATAGAGTTGACGTGGAGTGGGGGAGTCCAGGACCAGAGGGAACAGCCTCAGAATAGAAGGACGTCCCTTTAGAATGGAGAAGAGGAGGAATTTCTTTAGCCAGAGGGTGATGGATCTGTGGAATTCATTGCCACATACCGTTACGGTGACCAAGTCATTCGGAATATTTAAAGTGTAAGTTCATAGGTTGTTGGTTAGTAAGGGTGTTAAAGATTACAGAGAGAAGGCAGGAGAATCGAGTTTAGAGGGAAAACTAATCAGCCATGACTGAATTGCTGAGCAGACCTGATAGACTGAATGGCCTAACCATGCTCCTATGTCTTGTGGTCTTCCAGTCTAAATGATACCTATGATACTTGAGTAGTCATTTCATACTGATGAGATTTTTTGAGTATTCATTTTGTAAATATTTTTATTAGCTATACCAGTGAAATATTTTATTATTTATTGCCAGATACAGTGACCAAATTGTCATCTGGTGCATGGTTTTATCTCTCTGATACTCTGATAGTTTAAATTTTATCCACTGATGGATTTTCCTGACAAGCTTCCAATTCATTGTCACATCCCTGCAAGTCTGACGTCTAATTGTCTGCTCTAGCTGAAAGGCCAGAAGAAGCAGCTGAGCAATATTTCCTTTTATTTCCCTCTGTTCATTCACCTCTTATTCCCCTGCTCTACCCTGAGGATTGGTAGGATGTCCATTAAGGTAATTACCGTATTCTGGCC
Source organism: Mobula birostris (assembly GCF_030028105.1). Lineage (NCBI taxonomy): Eukaryota > Metazoa > Chordata > Chondrichthyes > Myliobatiformes > Myliobatidae > Mobula > Mobula birostris. Next base: position 59,663,129 of record NC_092372.1, on the reverse strand, counting down.
GTGTTGTCATAATGAAACTTTGAATCACTCCCTTCCTCTTCCTCTATACAGGAAGTAGGTGAAGTTGGCAGAGAAAGCCCCGAATCATCTTCAATAGTCAGTGACATGTTAAGTGGAATATAATCCTTGCCATCCTAAAATCGCAAAATATTTATCTAATTATTACATATGCTGCTTCAAGAAAAATACTTTGAAACACATTTACATCTTGACAAAGCCCAAGCTTACCTGTTGAGCATTCGTCTGGAGTAAGTTCCCTAAGTGTTCTACCAATTCAGAAAAGACTGGTCTCATTTTGTAGTCTCCATGCCAACAATCCAACATTGTATGATAACTGACAAGAGAGAATGATTGTTGTGTTTAAAGATTAAATAAATAAAATGAAGCAATTAATTTGAAGAGGAATGTTCACTTCATACGTTTTGGATATGCATATGCGAATGCACATGTCTGCAGGTAGAAAAAAGACAAGAAACTGAAAAATAATGGAAGCTGTTTGAGATGTCAGCCTGGATTTCGTACTTTAGTTAGAAGCATATAGGTTCATGTGATCTATATTAATACTGAGGGAGTGCCAGTTTAGGTTTAAACTTCTTGGATGAAAAATTTCTAGATTTATGTGAAATCAAAGAATTTGCTGTCATGGTCCACTAGTATTTAGTGTTTAACACCAAAGATTTCCTCAAACACTCATTGGTTTCAATAATTTCATGAGAAAGATAAAACAGTTCATATTGTCTGACCATAGCACCCACTAGGACAGCAACATGCTATGCTAAAATTCTTAATTTCTTAGCAATGACATATCTTATAAATTATAGTTAACAACCAAAGCATAATGTATGGATTTCCTCTAACAGAGGCAGTTGCAATTTGGAAGTATTTGACTGAAAATATGGGGGAGACAGATTCAGTAATAACTTTTAGAAGGGTATTACATTTGTACTTAAAAAGGAAGAGTCTGCAAGTCTAGAATCAAAAGCAGGCACAAGCAAAAATAGCAAAAATGATTTCCTTCTGTTTTCAGCCAATATTATGGAGAAAATAGACCTGGGAGAACAAATGGTCTTGCAGTAATTTTATGTATACGAATTTCTGAATTGTTTGACTGAATGAGTTGTTTGCCTGCCCGTAAGAAGACGAATCTCAAAGTTGTAAATAGTATACACACTTTGAATATAAATGTACTTTGTATTTTCCAAGCATTACATTCTGTGAAAGATAATTTATATGACATGGAAACTGAATTACATTTCTGTTGTTGCATATTGAGGACATCGCATTCGAGTCCCTTCCTTGAGTCGCTGACAAAACTCTTCATCTATCTGAACACCAGGATATGGAGAGGCACCTGGGAAGTGATTAGAAAAGGGAAAACATTGCAGTTATCTGGGAGCTTCACTTCACCTTTTATCAAATCACCACCAAACGATTTTCTGACTATTCATTACCAAGGTAACTGGAGACACGTACCCAATGAGAATATTTCCCAAAGTAGAATTCCAAAAGACCATACATCACTTTGTGTTGTATAAACTTTGTCAAAGATGGTCTCTGGTGCCATCCATTTAAGTGGAAGCAGTGCCTAGGAAAAAAATACATTTTAATATACAATACAAACATTTAGCTTTATATTTAATTGTGTGACTTAAGGATGTACATTGGATTCCAGCTAATTGGGACATCGGTTAATTGGAGCAGCCACTTATTTGGGATAACTCTTAAAGAACAAAAAAAATTCAAGGGAATTGTTGGGATTCCCTTCCTTTATTTGGGACACTATGTTGCTTAATTGGGGCAGGAGACTGTTGCTGAATATGTTTTAACTAGTAACACACATAAAAGTTGCTGGTGAACGCAGTAGGCCAGGCAGCATCTCTAGGAAGGGGTAAGGTCAACGTTTCTGGCGGAGACCCTTCGTCAGGACCAACTGAAAGAAGAGATAGGGTCACAATGATAATCAAAAAGCGTAATAATTTATTTGTTCTCTCTTTTGACCTGCTGTATATGGGTCAGAGGTTCTTCATTAGCACTTCCAAGAGCAGTCCCAATAAAATACACTTCTCTCTGCCAAAGGGAGAATACATGGTACATTCATGGGCAAACATCCTCATGCCAAATTTAGAACTAAAATTTCATAAACCATTACAAAGTTTGAATTTTCTTTAAGTCTTCTCTTGGATTTCGCAATGCTGGTTACTGTCTTTGTATAGTCAATGGGATAAAACTTAGTTAGACCATAAAACATAGGAGCAGAATTAGGCCATTCGACCCATCGAGTCAGCTCCATCATTTTATCATGGCTGATCCAACTTTCCATCTCATCCCCAAACTCCTGTCTTCTCCCTGTATCCCTTCATACCTTGACTAATCAAGAATCTATCAACCTCTGCCTTAAATATGCATCCACAGCTGCCTGTGGCAATGAATTCCACAGATTTACCACTCTCTGGCTAAAGAAATTCCTCTTCATCTCTGTTCTGACAGGGCATCCCTCTATTCTGATGCTGTGTCCTCTGGTCTTAAACTCCCCACCGTAGGAAACATCCTCTCCACATCTACCCCATTGAGGCCTTTCAACATTTGATAGCTTTCAATAGGGTCACCCCTCATCCTTCTGAATTTTAATGAGTACTTCATATGATAAGCCTTTCAATCCCGGAATTATTTTCCTGGACCTACTTTGAACATCTCCAACGTCAGAACATCATTTCTTCGATAAGGGGCCCAAAGCCATTTAGAATATTCCAATTGAGGCCTCACCGGTGCATCATAAACTCTCAACATTACATCCTTGCTTTTACATTCTAGTCCTCTTAAAGTTAATACTAACATCACATTTACCTTCCTCACCATAGACTCAACCTGCAAATGAACCTTTAGGGAATCCTGCACAAGGACTCCCAAGTCCCTTGGAACCTCAGATTTTTGAATTTTCTCTCCATTTAGAATATTTTCTAAATGTCTATCAAAGTGGATGGCACTTACTGATACTGTATTCCATCTACCACTTCTTTGTTAGTTCTCCTAATCTGTCTCAGTCCTTCCGTAGCCTCTCAACTTCCTCACTGCCTGCCCTCCAGCTACCTTCATTTCGTTTTAAAACTTTGCAACAAAGCCATCAATTCCATCATTCAAGTCATTGACATATTTCTCAGCACATAGAAGGCAATGGAGGGATCTTTCCACCATTTCAGATTTTCCTCCATTTATTTCAATGGAACTTAAATCAGCCCAGCTCCAATATCATTCAATATCTTAATTTCAACATCTGAGCCCATGATTCACTTTCTGCAGGTTATTGATTAGGAGATTCAAAGCAAATTGATATGCGTGTACTCACATCTCCTTTCCGAACATAATCTGGGTCTTTATAAACATCTCGAGCCAAACCAAAGTCACATATCTTCACCACATTGTTTTCTGACAAGAGTACATTACGTGCAGCCAGATCCCTGTGGATGCACTGAAAAGAGAAAATAGAAAATTATTATTGCAGTTACTATATTTTATCTTTTTCTTTCAAAAGGCATTACTGGATAGATCACATCCTCACCTGATACACTGGCAACACATTGTGATTTACATGTGACATGAAAATATCCATAGATGATCACAAATGTACAGTATCTTAGGCAAGAGTTATAGATCCTTTAATTGAAGACAATGTGCCTGATAATAGGTAATAGGTATGTGGATAGGAAAGGTTTAGAGGGATTTGGGTCAAACACAGGCAACTGGGATTAGCTTAGATGAGAATCTTGGTCGGCGTGGACCATTTGGGTTGAAGGACCTGTTTCCAAGCTGTATAACTCCATAACTCTAATAGATAGAAGAGAAAAAGCGTGTGCAACTGGTAGTAGTTAATCAACAACTGCCTTAATTCTCCCTGCTTTTTCATTTCCCATAAGTGCAGAATAGGATGTCCATTCACTCTCACCCATTGTCCAAGTTAGAATGTATTCCAGTGTATTTAAGAGAAGCTGACATGGGTATGTTTCAGAAGGAGTATATTTTCAAAATAACTGCATAATTTATGATGTTGCATTATTTAGGGATATGTTAGAAATCTTTCTGTTATCTCTGCTTAAGATAAAGGTCTGGTCCCTCACCTTGCGTGAGGCCAGGAATTCCATCCCCCTGGCTGTCTGGAAGCTGTAGGAGATAAGGTCCTCCAGCGTTAAACAGTTCTTGTAGAGGTCATCTGCAACTGTGAAAAGCAAAAAGTGTGAAAATGCAGAGCTCAGCCAAAGGCATCGGTCATATTTCAGAGTACATTTATTTGCATCTTTTATTACATATTGTAAATGTTCCTTTGTTTTTAACCCCAACATTAGACCCTACTGGACAATTGATCTATCCAAAACCATGGAAAGAAACAGTTAAATGTGCAATTAAAACATTTTCATTCTTTACCATATTGTTCAATTATCCAGCAATGATAGCTGTGGAAAGTTAGAGTGATGTTTATCATCACGTTACCTTCTTCCTCTTCCACATCACTCAGGGATTTGTCTTCTGCAAAGCCAGAACTAGTAGTGCTCTCACTACTTGCAATGCTGTCCAAGCGCCGTTTAAACTCATTGTCCACCTCAGCAGGATCCTTCTCTTTCATTTGTTTTAACCTCATTGCCTTATTCTACAGTAACAGAAAAACAAAACCACAAATGACATTTAATTATATAAAAATACAATATATCAGACATGTGATTACATCATCAGTTTAGGTGTGTTCCCAGCAGAGTTGATGAGCTCTGATGGACCTGTTCATATAATGGGGTGTGTGTGTGTGTGTGTGTGTGTGTGTGTGTGTGTGTGTGTGTGTGTGTGTGTGTGTGTGTGTGTGTGTGTGTGTGTGTGTGTGTGTATGTATGTGTACATGTATGTGTGCGCGGTGGGCATTGCCCAGGGGATGTGTGGGGTTGATGGCGTTAGGATGGTGGTGTGGGCCATGGATGAAGAGAAGTAACAGGGAATTTTATGGGGAAATTGAAACAGATTCTGCACAAGCTAATCGTTCTGCTGTCCCGGAATATCACACAGAGACTTACTGATAACACTTTTTGTAAATTTCAGCAGCTGAAATCAACTTTCATGGTGGTGTTAGAAACGTGCCATAATTGTTTTTGTGTCTATAGGATAATAATTTCAATTTCATTGTTTAAGATGACTCATCCACATAGGATTTCTTTTGGCAGGGTTTTCATTTTATTAAGGCAATAGGTTCAGATGAGGGTATGAAACAGAGACTTGTGTGGAAACACCTTCCTGTTGTATTCTTCTCTTATTGTTTTCAATGGGACGCTGCCAAATGGGTTGTTTTAACTCTGAATTAATAGCTTGTTAGATTTATATAATAGGCTTCTCTTTTCAAACTTTGCACACCCCATTGCCCATTTTTATTATTAAATCAGACAATGAGACCAGCTGTATAGTTAGCTTGCATTTATATTGCACCTTGTAAAGACGATCAAAGTGGCAGAAGTTCTGAAAGAAGGTTTTTGAAACTGAAAAATTAACCCTCTTCCTCTCTGTGGTCATTGCCTGTATCCATTGAGTATTGCCAAAATCTTCTTTTCCATTTTGAAGACATAAGCCACCTTAAAGCGGTAAAAAAAGGTGAACAAAGGAAGTTTAAGCCTCTGGACTTAGGGCCTGGGCACCTGACCCAGCAATGTCGATCGTGGATTTGCAAGAACTCAAGAAAAGTAAGTGCACAGAAACTTTAGAGGAGACGGAAACAGCTTTGGAATACGAGAATGAGGATTTCACATTCAAGATTCAGTGAAATGAAAGGTCTAATATAATTATAGATTGAGTAAGGATATCTTTTATTTGGATCATTATTTGACAGATGCTGCAGCATTCACCCCATTGTAGAATATCACCAGCAAATCTGACCAACTCAGACTGTCTTAGTCAATCCTAGATCATTTATACAGGTCAAAAGAAAGAGGCAAGTATGATTACCACAGAGAATGTTTATTCAAAACAATCTCACTCTCCAATTATTAGGTATTATTACTTAAAATACATTTTATTCTCCAAGACCATGCCTTAATACTTCCTTGTGCACTGGACACGTAATTTCTTCATTTGCAGACCCCAGTCAGTTCGGATTGGCAACTACATCTCCTCCACTTTCACCATCAGCACAGTTGCATCACCAGGCTGTGTGCTTAGCCCCCTGCTCTACTCACTCTGTACTCATGACTGTGAGGCTAAGCAGAGCTCCAAAGCCACATTTAAGCTTGCCGATGACACCACTGTCGTTGTCTGAATCAAAGGTGGTGAAAAATCAGTATATAGGAGGGAGATTGAAAATCTGGCTGAGTGGTGCCACAACAACAACCTCTCACTCAATGTCAGCAAGATCAAGGAGCTGATGATTGACTTCAGGAGGAGGAAACCAGAGATCCATGAGGCAATCAGAGGTGCAAATGGTCAGCAACTTTACATTATCATCTCCGACAACCTGTCCTAGGTTCAGCACTTAAATGCCATTATAAAGAAAGCATGAGAGCACCTCTACTTTCTTAGAAGTTTGCATAAATGTGGCATGTCATCTAAAACTTAGACAAACTTTTATAGATATGCAGTGGAGAGTATATTGACCGGTTGCATCACAGCTTGCTAAGAAAATAGCAAAGCTCTTGAATGGAAAAGCCTACAAAAAGTAGCGATACAGCCCCGTCCATCATGGGTAAAGCCCTCCCCACCACTGAGTACACCTACCTAGAGCACTGTCACAGGAAAGCAGCATCCATCATCAAGGAAGCCACCATCCAGGCCTTGCGCTCTTCTCATGGATGCCATCAGGTAGAAGGTACAGAAGCCGCAAGACCCACAGCACCAGGTTCAGGCACAGTTATTACCCCTCAACCATTAGGCGCTTGACCAAGAGGGGATAATTTCACTCAGTCCAACACTGAACTGAGCACAAGCTATGGACTCACATTTAAGAACTCTTCATCACATTCTCAATATTTATTGCTGATTTATTTATTATTATTCTTTTTCCATTTCTACAGTTTGTTGTCCTTTGCACACTAGTTGCTTGTCTATTTTGTTGCAAGCGGTCTTTCACCGATTCTATTGTGGTTCTTAATATTTATTGTGAATGCCCACAAGCAAATGAATCAGTGTTATTTATGGGTACATGTGTGCTTTGATAATAAATTCACTTTGAACTTTGAACTTTTTAAAGGATTTCAAACATACCCACAGCCTCATGGTTACATAGCAGACTTGTAGGATACTGGTGGTCCATCTGCTACACACACAATTGAGTGGGATCCGGGATCAGCCACGATGGAGTGGTGGAGCAGACTTGATGGCCTAATTCTGCTCCTATGTCTTATGGTCTTATGGGCTTAATGTATCAAATGACTTCTTTCTTTCTTCTACTGAACAATGTTGTTTGTGTGAGGCAAAGGGATATCAAATTCAGGTTTCCCTTAAATAAGCCTACATAAAGTTCTAAGGAGAACAACAGGAATTCTACAGATGCTGGAAATTCAAGCAACACAAATCAAAGTTGCTGGTGAATGCAGCAGGCCAGGCAGCATCTCTAGGAAGAGGTACAGTCGACGTTTCAGGCCGAGACCCTAGAGATGCCTAGAGATGCTGCCTGGCCTGCTGCGTTCACCAGCAACTTTGATGAAAGTTCTAAGGAGTATGGTTAAGCAGGACAAAACAGTTTTGAAACTGCGATTGATAATCATTAATTTACTTTCCCACCAGCAATTTTAAAGAAGATTTAAGGACAAGTCTCCTAACCTTTCTATGTGATTTTCTCCTCTGTGCAACAATTCCTTGGTCAACTCAGACAGCTGAAGGCAAAAGAACTGTCCAATTCAATTTAATTACAATATGGAAGAGATTAAGAGTTAAGTAGGGCTCTGGTATGAGAGAGGGAGATTATCCCAGGACCACTTTTGTTTTATGGTAGGTGTAATGGAAAATAAAACCTAGGGTACATATTGGGAATAAAATTACAGAATATGAAAACCATATGAAAAATATTTTCTCCAGTCAGTACATGAACCATAAATTCAAGAGGTGAATGCCATTTACTCAATAATCGGTTCTTACTGCACCAGTAAAAACCTATATTTCACATCTGAATCTGGTTGCCTAGTGCTTAAGGCAGTCAGAGGGAATTTAAATATCAACATAAAGGTTTGGTTCACTCAGTAACAATCCCATCTCTGAACAACAAGATGCGGGTTTTCAATGTAGAGCCTTGAGTAACAATTCAGGGCCAACACATAATTCAGTGGAACAGAGAGGGTACTGCGTTCCGTCCTATCCTTTGGATCAGATGTCAAACCACCTGTCCTCTTCGATAAGTGTAATAGATATCATGATTACAGTACCGGAAAGAGATGACTGGTTATCTAATGTGGGCATTTTCGAGCATTACCCCAATGAATACTCTGTAAGTGTGATTGATTGGCCGTGAGGCGTTCTGAGACCACGAGAAACTAAGTACATGTATTTTCATTCAATTAATCTCAAATTTTTGTGAATGAGTGAATTAATTTCTCATAGAAATCTTCATGGAACAGCAAATATGAAAAGGAGTATCATAAATCTACCTTGTAAGGAACATAGTCATTCCTCTTGCTTCTCAAATAATTTGACAGGTTGCCATACTTGCAATATTCAACAATCACCATCAGTGGACCTGTAGAGAGAAGAGCAGCAGTAACAGAATGAAATATAGGATAGAAATGCACAATAACAATAGACACAAGTGGTTATTCTATTCCATCATGCAACACTGCACAAATCCAGCCAAACAGTAATATTCCAAGTCCAGTTTAAACTCTATAAAAGATTATTAAATGAAGCAACAATTCATCTGAAATTATTAATTTATTTCTGGTTGTCACCGAGTAACAATTTATTAATATGAAGTTTCAACTTGTTTTATTTTTTATTTGCTGATGCTATCTAACCTGGAATATTGAACCCTGTCAAGATTGGAGGTATCTGATAGAGGTATCATAAGAGCATAGGCAAGATGAAAGCATATAGTTTTTTTTCTCAGGAAGGAGGTGCTAAAAACAAGGGGGTATAGACTTAAGATCAGGGACGAGAGATTTATAAAGGGCATCAAGGGCAGCTTCTTAACACAAAGGTTGGTGCCTACTTGGAATGAGGTGTCAGAAATAGTGGTTGAGCCAGGCATATTAGCAATATTTAAAAGCCATCTGGATAAGTACTAGTTAGGAGAGGTTTGGAGGGCTATAGGCCAAAAGTGGGCAGATGGGACGAGCTATCTGGGCAACACAGTCAGTATAGATGAGTTGGGCTGTGGGGCCGATTTTAATGCCGTAAACCTATGACTCTATAACTAAATCCCATGACTGTGTATAAGAATAAAGTATAAGAAGAATAAACAGGGGAAGTTAAGCAGAGATTTAATGATGGGCTGAAAGTTATGAAAGGTTTGTTATAGTAGAAATTGTTCCAACTGGCAGGCAATTAAACAGCCACTTGGCTTAGATTCAAAACAATTGGAATAAAATCTGCAGGGGAGATGACAAGAGTTTTTTGTACTCATTAAGCTGTACAATCAGAAATTCTGGCTGAATTTATGCTGGAAAAACATTCAATGATTATTTTCAAGAAGGATTAGTTTTATTTGTAATATGTAAATATCAATAATTTCATCACACATATTCATGATGCAAGTAGCATGTGGTGGTTTGCCTTGTGATTGACTAGAGAAAAATGCATGCCCCATTTCTGAAGGTTAACAATCTGTACTTTAAAGAAAATAAACTATCTACAATGTTGTGGGGAATGGCTGGGGCAGTAGGACTAAGCGTTTTTTTTAAAGAGTTTCTATAGTCATGATAGACCAAAGAACCTCTTTGAACATAGAATATAAAATATCTTAGCACAGTACAGGCACTTGGCCCCATGAGACTGTCCTCTAATATCAATCTAACTCTTCTCTCTTACATAGCCCTCCATTTATTCTATCATCTATCAAAGAGATTCTTAAATACCTCTAATGTTTCTGGCTCTACCACCATCCCGGCCAGGGTGTTCCATGCAGCCACCATCCTCTGTGTAAGAAACCTATATCCCTCCTATACTTTCCTCCAATCGTTAAAATTATACCCTCTCATATTAGCCATTTCTGGGGGAAAATGTCTCTGGCAATCTACTTGATCTACGCTTCTTATCATCTTATACAACTTAATCAGGTCACCTCTCATCCTTATTTGCTCCAACGACAAAAGCCCTAGCTTGTTCAACATATTCTCAGAAAACATATTGTCTATTCCAGGCAGCATCCTGGTAAATCTCCTCTGCATCCTCTCTAAAGCTTCCACGTCCCTCCTATAATGAGTTGAATGATTTCAGAGTTCCACATTTAAAAGAAAGTTTATAACCTTGATATGAACTTGGTGAGCCTTAATACACTGATCAGACACTCTCAGTGATGAGCTATCATCATTTAGGAACTCAAATGCTGATAAGTTCAGGTAAATTCCTTTGACATCAACAAATAGCAACAAAAGTGTGGATGGAATGGTGGCGTAGAATTCTAATGATCTGTTGTCTGATTGTTTGGCATCCTGCTCACACATTAGTATACCAAATCCTCAATATAGGCATCCGTTAGTCTCATGAGACCATGGATTTGCGCCTTGGAAGGTTTCCAGGGCACAGGCCTGCGCAAGGTTGTATGGAAGACCAGCAGTTGCCCATGCTGCAAGTCTCCCCTCTCCACACCACCGATGTTCTCCAAGGGAAGGGCATTAGGACCCATACAGCTTGGCACCGGTGTCATCGCAGAGCAATGTGTGGTAAAGTGCCTTTCTCAAGGACACAAAACGTTGTCTCAGCCAAGGCTCGAACGAGCGACCTTTGAATCACTAGACGAATGCCTTAACCACTTGGCCACACGCCAACACATGCTCATTACTTATTGATTTATTAACCCTGGCTCTGTGTTCTCACAAGAATCCAGGGATAGTAAGTCGACTACATGAGTATCAGTGGTAATGTGGATCCACAGCCAGAACAAGGGTCAAAGTTGGGAATACCAAGTTCTGCGGTTTACTTTACAAGGGTTGTTTTCTGTGCTCCCTTTAAGCTCACTGGGGTGCAAATTCTCACTCGGAAAAACACTGGAAACTATATTACAGTACTGTCTGCTGTGTAAAAAAACACAATTGTGTTTCAACAGGGCACTATCCAATAGTTTTGAAAATGAGCTGAAGGCTACCAATTACTTTACTATTTCTAAAGCAGATTCAGAGCACGTAGCACTGCGATGAACTTCTACTTTATTGAAATGTTAGCCCAGCTGCTGCTTTCCTGTTCTTAAAATCAACTGTAATCCAATTTCCATTTGATGATTATTAAGGAGAAAAAATTCACTTTTGAGTTACTTTCAGCATCACTTTCCTAACTTTTCCACAAGTGAAATGAACTATAATTCCTCCAGAGCAGCTGCCATCTCATTGGGTCTTCATTCAACCCTGAAACATCTGGACAGCAAAGATGCATACATCAGGATGCTCTTTGTCAACTATATCTCAGCATTTAATACCATCATTCCCTGAAAACTAATCAATAGGCTCCAAGGCATTGGCCTCAATACCTCCTTATACAATTGGATCCTCAATTTTCTCATTTTCCCGGTCAGTTCAGATTGGCAACAACATTTCCTCCACAATCTCCATTAGCACAGGTGCACCACAAAACAGTGTGCTTAGTCCCCTGCTCCCCTCACTTTACTCTTATGACTGCCTGGCTAAGCACAGCTCCAAAGTTTGCCGATTGACCACTGTCATAGGCCAAACCAAAGGTAGTGATGAATTAGCATATGGAAGGGAGATTGAAAATCTGGCTGAGTGGTACGACAACAACAACCTCTCACTCAAGGTCAGCAAGGTCAAAGAGCTGATTATTAACTTCAAACTTCAAGAGAAGGAAGCCAGAGGTCAATCAGCCAGTTCTCGATGGAGGATTAGAGGTAGAGAAGGACAGCAACTTTAAATTCCTTAGTGTTATCATTTCAGAGGACCTGTCCTGGGCCCAGCACAAAAGTGCAATTACAAAGAAAGCACGGAAGTGCCTCTACTTCCTTCAGAGTTTACGGAGATCAGAATGTCATCTAAAACTTTGACAAACTTCTATTGATGTGTGGCGGAGAGTATATTGACTGGCCACCTCACAGCCTGGTATAAAAACACAAATGTGCTTGAACAGAAAATACTACAAAAAGTAGTGGATACGGCCCAGACCATCACAGGTAACAATTTCCCCACCATTGAGAACATCTACATGAAACATTGTTGCAGGCATTCAGCATCCACCATCATGGACTCCCCCAGCTCCACCACCCATGGTCTTTTCTTTCTGCTGCTATCAGGAAGGTGGTACAGGGGCCTCAGGGCTCACACCAACAGGTTTGGAAACACATACTACCCCTCTACTGTTAAGTTTTTGAACCAAAGGGGATAACTTCATTCGCCCCTTCATTGAAATGTTCCCATTACCAACTGACTCACTTTCAAGGACTCTTCATCTCATGTTCTCGATATTTATTGTTTATTTATTTATTATTATTTATTTCTTTTTGTATTTGCAATTGTTTGTCTTTTGTACTCTGGTTGAACATTCAAGTTGGGTGGTCTTTTATTGATTCTGTTATGGTTATTATTCTATAGATCTATTGAGTATGCCCACAAGAAATTTAATCTCAGGGTTGTATATGGTCACATATATGTACTTTGAGCTGTCACAGGTGGATATGCAAGGTGATCCAACACTACATAGAAAACACTGTAGATATCATTAAGATAGACTAACTGCTATGATTTATTTATTTCATAGCTGCTTCATAAGAAAGAGCCATAGGTAACCTGCAATGCCAGAAGAGATTTGTCCATGATGATAGAGCACTGACTCACCTCCCACTTTTGTGCAGGCTCCCAGCAGATTCACTACGTTGAGGTGATGGCCAATGTGAATAAGAATCTTCAGTTCAGACATCAATGCCCTTTGTTCACTGAACGTTGCCCCTTCTAAAACAGTGGTCAGATAAATGAATATTTCCATCTCTGTTGCACTGCAGATGATATGCTTCCATCACAGGTACGCGCTGGCTTTTACACGTAATTATATATTTTTACAAACTTGAGCAATGAACATGTGTAGAAGTTTAAGAACAATGCCAGAATCTTTGATAGTTACAAAGCTGTAGATTGTTAACTTTGTGTGCAATATATTGTATTTTACTCATGATAATGGTTCCCTCTTTTGAGATTCCCAAGTAAACTAAATATCATTTTTAATTTTATTATGAAGATTCATTATATATCTTTGAAGCAATTATGATAAGCATCTAGCTATGTGCTTAATTGTTTAAACACACTAAAAATGCATATATCAGCCAGTCTTTGACTCGTTAAATATAAAGAATTATACTGCAGGCAAACAATATTGTTGAAGAAAGTTAGCGATCAAGTACATGACAGATTACTCAGAAGTCACTATTTGATGCTTTGCTGTGACTATCCTGCAGTTATAAACTCTAGCCTTGTTATCTGCACACCAAAATCATTATCTTAACGTCTTAAGAACTGTGAATTTGAAATAAAATCAGAAAATACCAGAAATACAGCAAATTGGGCAGCTTCTGTGGAAAGTGTGTCATTAAAATTTAACTGTTGAGGTCTAGCCTGTTCCCCTTTATGAACAGACTCATTTGCCCGGCTGAACTTTGTTCTCTCATTCAAAAACTTCTTCAACTCCACTCACTTTCTCCAGATCAAAGTATTGCTTGGGGCACTCATATGGAACCCGACCTCACCTGCCTTTTAGTGGAACGGTGGTTTTCATCTCTTCACAGACTCACTCCATTAACTCTTTCTTCAGTACCTCAATGACTGTACTGGGCTGCTTCCCACACTCACATAGAACTAAATTTTTTATCACTTATTCTATCACTTTCTACATTCACGTCATACATGCTTTATCTTCACCTCATAACTAGGCTAGTCACAAGCATCCATTGCAAGTCCACAGACTCCCAGAACTATTTAGACTACAGCTATTTTCACTACTGTGAATCCCGCTTCCTGTAAGGATTCCATTCTATTCTTCCACTTCTTTCCATCCCTACGTTTGCTTCAATTCCACACTGAAGTGTTTTTCTTCTTCCCGAATCATTGTTTTCCACATGAGTATAGTGGTCGGAGGATTTGACCATATTTCAACTATTCCTTTGACTGTGCTCTCAACCCTCTCCCCCTGAACAAGAACACAACTCCTTTGTCCTGACCTTCTACCCTGACAGCCGCCACATATACAACAGATTAGCCTTAGCAATTTCCACCAGCTCAATAATATTTTACCACCAGGCACCTACTCACCTCCCCTTGCAGCATTTTGAAGGATTACCCCTTTGTAATTCACTAATCTGCTCTTCTAATCTCCACCACTCCTTGTTCTGTTGCATTTTCTCTTGCAACCACAAGAGCGGCAAGCTTTGCCATTTCTCTTCTTCCTTTCCTGCCATCAGGTGAAGAAAAGACTCACCTGTTTTTCTTCTAATCTAATACACTGCAGTTGATGTTATAATGCAGCCTCCTCAACAAGGGAGAGAATGGGTGATCATTGATCTTATTGTTGTCATCTCACCCCACCAGAGCTATGCCCTCTTCTCATTAGTACCTTCAAGGAGGAGGTACAGAAGCCTGAAGACCCATACTCAATGATTTAGGAACAGCTCCTATCCCTCCACCATCAGATTTCTGAATGATCTATGATCTCATGAACATTACTTCATCATTTCTTTTTGCACTATTTATTGTTATAACTTATAGGTTTTTTATCGCTTTACACTGTACTGTAGATGCCAAACAATAAACTTCACATCATATATCAGTGATAGTAAATCCGATTCTGATTTATCATTCTTACTTCTTTGTCTGTGGTCTTCAACACTGTTAAAACAAGGCTAAACAACACCTCATCGATCAAATGGTTACACTGCAGCATTCAGTATTTTGTACTGAATTCCATAACTTCCCATTTATTATTTCTGTCTGTCATCATTTTGGCACGGTTATTTTTTTTCTTATTTGCACAGTCTGGCCTGCTGGACACATTCGATTGACTTACTGTCAGCACACATTGCATCCAACAAATCATGATCTGATCTTAACCTTACTTTCAGACTACAGGCCATGTACTGCAGATGGGGGAAAAATGCACTACACAGCATACAGTTAGTTAGTCGGTGTTGATGTGCAATCAACACTAATATCTTGAATGCAACATCTGTTTTGAGACATTTTTTCTGTTTTTTAAAACTTTAACTGGAAGGATCTCAAACTTTTCTAAAACTTTGATTTATATTTCAATAGTAGCTTACACTCTATCATGCGTGTGCTCATTTGGACTCAGAACTGGCTTGCCCACAGAAGGCAGAGGGTGGTAGTAGATGGAGCACAGTCAGCCTGGTGGTCCGTGACCAGGGATCTGCTCTCGGACACCTGCTCTTTTGTGATTTTTATTTACGACTTGGACGAGTAAGTGTTGTAGATGGTTGGTGGTGTTGTGGATGGTGCAGAAGGTTGTCGTAGGTTCCAAAAGAACATCGATAGCATGCAGAGCTGGGCTGAGAATGGCAGATAGAGCTGAATCTGGAAAAGGGTGAAGTGATTAACTTTGGAAGGTCGAACTTGCAGGCAGAGTACAGGGTTAATGGCAGGATCCTGAACAGGTTAAAGGAAGAGAGGGATGTTGTGGTCCACATCCATTGATTCCCTCACAGTTGCAGATCAAGTGGACTAAGAAGGTGTATGGTGTGTTATTCTTCATTAGTCAGGGTATCGAGTTCAAAAGTCAAGAGGTAATGTTGCAGCTTTATAAATTCTGGGTAAATTACACTCGAGATATTGTGTTCATTTCTGGTCGCCTCATTATAGGAAGGACATGGAAGCTTTAGAGAGGGTGTGGTTGAGATTCTCTTTGGAGCAAAGGAGAATGAGAGATGACTTGATAGAGGTGTGCAAGATGATAAGAGGTATAGATAGGGTGGACAGCTAGAGACTATTGCTCAGTGTAGAAATGACTACTACAAAAGGGCATAAGTTTACGGTGTTTGGAGGAAAGTGTAGGAAGGATGTCAGAGCTAGGTTTTTTTTTTACACAGAGATGGGTATGTGGAGCATGCTGACAGGAGTGATGGTAGAGGCAGATGCATTAGGGACATTCAATAGACTCTCAGATAGGCACTCAAATGAAAGAAAAATGGAGGGCTATGTAGGAGGGAAGGGTTAAATTGATCTTAGAGTAGATTAAAAGATGGACAAAACAAAGGGTCTGTTCTGTGCTGTACTGTCCTATGTTCATTGCGGTGATCAGTATCTGAAACTCTGTGCTCCAGTGTTCATCCAGAAACACTCCAGTACTGAAGTGCAGTCCTCAAAATAGAGACATTCTATGGGGCATCTAAGAAAGTGAACAAAGATCTGCACCACTCACGTTATGCCATCTTCTCACAGCTACCATCAGGTAGGAGGTACAGAAGGTTATAGTCCCCCACCACCAGGTACAAGAACAGCTAACAACATTCAAATAATTGGTTTTGGAATCAACCAGCACAATTCAAAATCATGAGGGTTTAGCATCACCTTGATCACTTGGATCAATTTGCAATAAAACAGATGCTTTGCTCTATTTGTGTTCATTCTTATAACGATTGTTCTTAATTTTTGTTTAACTTATACTTTTTCTTCTTGTAAAGCATGGACTTCACTGACAATTTCCCATAAAATCCTAGTCAACATAAGGCAACATTCGTTATTGTGTTATTGTTTGAATTTCTATGCCTGCTTATCATTATGGAATAATTTTTATGCATTCACACACTCAATACTAAACTTTAGGAATACAGGATATGCATGAAGGATTCAAATACAAAGATCCAGCAGAAACTATGAGATTTTAATGAGTAGGATGTCTTCAAGGGTCTGATGAGTTCTCCCCTAATGTTGCATATATGTAAGGACATAACATTATGAAGGAATTTATTTAGTTTTACAGAACTTATAAATCTGTATTCACACACACTTGGATTATTGTCTGCATCCATTATCAGAAGGATGTGGAAACTGTGGAACGGGTGCAGAAGAGGGTGAAGGATGCTGTCTGGATTAGAAGGCATGAGCTATAAGGAAGTGTTGGACAAAACTGCATTGCTCTCTCTATAGAGGCTGAGGGGAGAGATGATAGAGATTCTTAAAATTATGAGAAGCATTTATAGCATAGTCAGTCCAAATCTTTTCCCCAGACTAAAAATGTCAAATACCCAAGAACATGCCTTTAGAGAAAGTAAGTATAAAGTAACACGAAAGGCAAGTTTCATGTGCGGAGAATGGTGGGTACCTAGATTGGGTCGCTGGGGTAGTATTGGAAGCAGGTAGTTTGCTGGAGTTTAAAAGGCTTTTAGATAGACACATGAAGATGAAGGGAATGGAGGAATATGGGTGACACAGAGGAGGAAAACATTTGGTATAAATTGACATCAAGATTGGAAGAGCATTATGCGCTGCATGGCCTGTTCAGCACTGTTCTATGTTTTGATTGTTCTATAATTTACCTTCATACATTAGTTACACTAATAAAATGGAAGTAGATTAAAATCTTAAATGTAATAAAATCTTAATCATGCTGCAAAAACAGTCATTAGAGGTAGAATGACCTTAAAATTACATACTTTGGAAAGAAATATTTCTCATTTTAATTTACCTTTCAACATTTTGACAGCAACAGTTGTGCATGTAGAGTACTTTTCGATATTAAACGCAGCTGCTTCAATCACTTTGCCAAAAGCTCCACAACCTAATGGTTTTCCTGATGAAAAAATTTAAAATTATATGAAACAATTAATCAGGTTCTTTGAATGTTCTTGATAAATGCTGTAAGTAATACAATTTATTCATATAATGGCACATAGGATTAAGAGAAGATTTGATGATGACAGCCCAATTGTTGCTTTTCTAATGGAGTTGCCATTCAGTAAATAATTATAGAATTTTAGCATAACTGCAGCAATAAATCTTCTACGAAAGAGCACGTCTAAACAAATTTGAATTGAGTGAAGTATTATTACTACCCTGAAACTTGATAAATAAGAAAAGATGCAGGGTGTAAAAGTGCTTTTTCCTATTTCAACCATATACTTTGTGGCTTTCTTTACCAGAAATCTGAGCACCCACAAAAAGCAGACTTAAATTTTATTGCTCCATAATGTTAAGTTTTCCGTGCATTCATTATGTTCAAAAGTTTGAATGCAATTTTATTCTAAAGAGGTGATAAAACATGACAGCATCATCAAGGTGGGGAACCTCACCCAATTTAAGCCTGTCCCGAGGAAACTCCCATTTACTGGCATCGTATGACAGCTGTTCATACTGTTTGTCCATGGGTACTTCATCGGGGTCCATGATGATTGACAAGTAGCCTGTTTTCAGTTCTGCATCACTGGGCTGGAAAAGAACCACAACTCAAAGTTACTTAACTGCTCTCATTGTGCTAGCTGAATAACCATGCTCCTTTTAGTGATTTTTGAGAAATGACACAGAACAGTCAATGATCCAGAATTAAATGTTGCCAAACAAACAAAAGCAGGCAGCGCATGAGCTAAACTGAACATGCCCGCCCCACTCGCAATTACTTCAGATTTCTTTGTAATGCAGTTTGGCGGGCCTGAGCATGTAGGGTGGGCAACAAGGGTCTTTCTATCCATGAATGACAATTTTAATTAACACACATTTAGTCATTCCTTTGTTAAATTATGCAGCAGCATTAATGGAAAGAAATAAAAGCATGTGCACGTTGTTTTAAACACAAAGAAAACAGCAATATGAAAAAGCAATGGTCAGTTTTCATTTGTCACGCAGTGCAAGCTCCCCCAGGACAATGATGGGATTGTTTCATTACCCGCTTGATTTTTCGAATGACGATTATTAGAAGCAGCCAAAAGAACGTGGCAATTACTCCAGTGCCAATCAAGATAATCAGCTCAACATTTGTCTTCTCATCAACTCCTGGCACAGAAGAAAAACATCTTTTCAGTTTTGTACTGGTACAGGTGGGAATTTATTGAGAAACAAATAAAGTACACAGATTGATCCTGCATTAGGGTTGAAACACTTCAAAGTAGATGTAACAAAGTGAGCTTGTTACAAAGAAATCTAAGAAACAAATTGGGTATTACTCAATGATATTAGAGGATACTTTGACTGCCACAGTACAACGTAGTATATGAATGTATTAATATTGTAAGAAAGTACAGGACACAGTCTTTTATAATATGTTAAACAGGTAATACATAACAGTCATTTGTTTTAAAAATAATACTTAAAAATATTTCCTAAGTATAGAAGGTAGAGAAGTATGAATAGCCTGGGTGGGAGTGGGGTGGGGGTTGAGGGGAGGAAGGGTTGTAAGGAGATCAGAGAAGTTAGAGATTGTAACCTTGCATGAGCATTTTGAGAGAGCTATGGCCAGCAGATGAGTACCTCGTGGTAGTTGATCAGAAAGTCCTTGTATATATATTCAAAACATTTGGTGCAGTCCTGGAGCCTGAAATGGCTATTTTTAAAAGACTATACTATGTTTCTTTTGATAACCTAATTTTGGAAAATTGCCAATAAATAAATTAATAGCAAAACATACTAAATTTCTCCTTACTGCCCCTTATGCCGCTGGCATTTTAGGCAGCAATGAAGGTCCTCCATCTCTGTCTGTATAGAAGGATTCTTCATCGCTGTTTCATAACAGTTGTTTTCTGACCAGTCAGGGTTGTTAGCCCTGAGGTAAATCCATGATTCTGGAGGACCAGTGGGCCACTCTTAGTCTGGCCTCTACACTTTGACCTGTTTGGCATGAGTGACCTTACCAAGGGCACAAGGCCCTGACTCCACCCAACATAGCTCCTCAGGTCATTGAGGCACAGAAGCCTCCAGCTCCTATGACAAAGTGGTGGTCCCCTCAGAGGAGACGAAATTCAGTGAATAGTTAATTCACTTCAGTTACTGAAATGACTCAGCAATTAGTGCATTGAACATTCCATTTTAATGTTATTGCAAATCAAAAACTATTACATTTTGAATTATAAGGGCAAATGGATTTGCATTTGCCTGATGGCATGACATGACAGTTGCTCTTATATCAAATATCATTTATTGCTGCGTGCTACAGGACATACAGGTAATTGCAGTATGCCATGTAGATACAAGGAAGATTGCTTTGCTTCACTTCTTCTACAGTAGCTGATAAGAAAGCACTTCAGCGAGTCATCTCTAACGCACAGAAGATCATCGGGACACAGCTCCCGGCCCTGGAGGACACCTACAGCTCTCGCTGCCTGAGGAAAGCTACAAGCATCTGTAAGGACAATACACACCCATGCAATCATCTGTTTGAACTTCTCCCATCTGGCAGACATTATAAGATTTTCTATGCCCGCACTTCCAGACTGAAAAATAGCTTTTTCCCCAGAGCTATAATTGCTCTGAACCAATTGATCAAGCATCATCCATAAATTTGTTACATTGCTACTCTAATACTGGTTTTATGGCTGTCATGCCTCTGAGTTGCGCTTTTGTACTGCTGGACATTGCTTGTACTGGCTAGTTACTTGATTTTATTTATTGTTTATTTATTTTATTTGTTTTATAGTACTGAGTATGAGAGTTGCAAACTCATTTTCGCTGTATTGGTACATGACAAATTGCACTATGCAATGACAATAAAGATATTTCAATTTCGATTTCTAACCTTCAACAGCAATTGCTGCGTATGTTTCGGCACAGCCCTGCATATTACAAGCCTCACACTTGTACATCCCTTCATCTTCCTTCTTCAGTCTCTGGATAGTCAAGGTTCTGTTCAGCTTGCCAAGAACAATGCCTGGTCGCACAGAGACACAAGGTGTTAATCAATAAAACTCCATTTCCTGCACAACTCAATGTTTCAATGCAGTGTTGGCAAAGCTGAAAGGACATGCTGAATAACAAGGCACAATAAAACAATCATACAGCCACATTGCCAAGTGTTGCTTTTTCTACTAATACTTACAGTACACTATTTGAAAACTCATACTTAATCATGTATAAATCATGAACAAATCCTTGTTAAAGGAAATAAAAAACAAATTGCAGATGTTAGTCATCCCAAATAAAAATGGAAAATGCTGGAGACACTCAGCAGAACAAATGTTTTTTTTCTCTAATAGGTCAACGATAGCAATGGTGTTGCTTCCTTTAATGATACAGAACCTGAAAATTTCATTACTTTTCCTGCCAATTGCCCTACAATCATCTTCGCATGGTGTAGTTCATTCCTTTACAGAGCTCAAGGGATAATTTAGTGGTCAACATCCACTATGTGCCTTCAGTTGTAGAGGACGCCACATCAGGGGCACTGGATACAATAGACAACCCCAGTAGATTCACAGGTGAAGTGTTGTCTCACTTGGAAAGACTGTTTAGAGCCCCGAATGAAGGGAAGGGAGGAAGTGAAAGGGCAGGTATAGCATTTAGGTCACTTGCAGGGATATATGCCAGAAGGGATATAAGTGGGGAGAGATTAATGGACAAGAGAATCATGGAGGGTACAATTCCTGTGGAAAGCAGAGAGGGGTGGCGGGGGGTGTTAAAGCTGTGTTTGGCATAGGATCCTGTTAAAAATGGTGGAAGTTGCGGAGAATGATGCATTCGATGTGGTGGCTCATGGGGTGGTAGGTGAGGACCAGAGGAATTCTATCCCTGTTAAAGTGGCAGGGAGATAGGGTAAGCATGGACATCCAGGAAATGAGGAGCTGCAGATGAGGGCTGCATCAATGGTGAAGGAAGGGAAAGTCCATTCTTTGAAGAAGGAGGACATCTCTGATGACCTGGAAAGGAAAGCCTCATCCTGGGAACAGAGGCAGTGGAGATGAAGGAACTGGGAAAAGGAAATAGCATTTTTTACAGGAGTACATGTGGGAAGAGGTATAGTCAAGACTGCTGTGGAAATCTGTAGGTTTATAATAAATGACAGTAGACAGTTTCCAGAGATGGAGACAGAGAGATTGAGAAAGGGAAGAATGATGTCAGAAATGGACCAAGTGAATTTAAGGGCAGGATGGAAGTTGGAGTCAAAGTTGATGAAATTGATGAGTACAGCATGGGTGCACGAAGCAATGCCAATGCAGTCATCAATATAGCACAGGAAGACTTGGCGAGCGTTACCAGGGAAAGCTTGGAACATGGACTGTTCTACATCAATAGTGAAAAGGCAGGCATAGCTAGGGCCCATACACGTGCCCATGACTATCCCTTGAGTTTGGAGAAAGTGGGAGGAGCCAAAGGAGACATTGTTGAGAGTGAGGACCAGTTCTGCTCAACAGAGGAGGGTGGTGGTGGAGGAGAACTGCTTGGGACTTTTGTTGAGAAAGAATTGGAGAGCTGTATTACCTTCATGATAGGGGATAGAAGTGTATTGGGACTGGTTATTCATAATGAGGTGGTCGGAGCCAGGGAATTAAAAGTTGTTGAGGAGATTGAGAGCATGTGAAGTATGGGTGGGAAAGAACTGAACCAAAGGGGATAGAATGGAGTAGAGGTATGCGGATACAAGTTCAGTGGGGCAGGAACAGGCAGAGACAATAGGCCTACCCGAACAGACAGATCTTGGGTAGGAGGTAGAAACGAGCGGTGCGGGGTAAGGGAACAATGAGTTTAGTGGCAATGGATGGGAGATCTCCAGAATTGACAAGGTTAGTGACGGTGTTGGAGACAGTTTTCTGATGATCCTGAGTGGGATCCTTTTCAAGGGGTATATAATAGGAGATGTCTGAGAACTGCTGCCTGATCTCAGCATGGTAGAGATCAGTCCACCATAATACAACAGCACACCCTTTGCCTGTGGTTTGATGGTAAGGTTTGGACTGGTGAGAAGAGAGTGGAGGGCAGTGAATTCAGAGGGGGTAAGTTTCAAGGAGGAGAGAGGAGTGCAAAAGTCAAGCAGGTTGATGGCTTGTTGGCAATTGGAGCTGAAAAGATCCAGAGCAGGCAGCAAACCAGAGTGGGGTGTCCAAGAAAAGGAGGATGATTGGAGCCGAGAGAAAGGGTCATCGGTGAGGGGTGGTGAATTGCTGCCAAAGAACTAAATATGATGCAGGGCTTCAATCCAAAACATTGAGAATTCCCTTCCTCCCACAGATGCTGCTTGACCTGCTTCCAATTGAACATTCTAGCATCTGCATTATCTTATGTTTCCAAACAAACACAGATTGGATAACGATTTGCAGTGGCTCTGTAGTCAGTCTAAAGGCTGATTTCGACCTTCCAGTTGCCTTTCACTTCTCTATTCCATTCCCATTCTTCCTTGTATGCCAGTGCCCTACTGTAATGTTGCAAAGAGGGCTATTGTAAGCTTGAGGAAAAGCATGAAATCTTTTGTCTAAGTATGGTACAGCCTTCTAGACTCAATATCAAATTCATTTATCTCAGATACTATGCTTTCTCTGTTTATATCAGCTCTGCTGGTCACTTCTGCTATAGAGGCTCCAACAGTAAGATTTACTCAGTTTTTCCCCTGTCCTTTTCATTACCTGGTCTGCTGAGCAATTTCAACAGCTCCGCACTTCACTGCTTTCACATTACAATATCTTCATAAGCATTCTCTCTTTTGGGCTGCCTAACAACTGTATGTCTTCACCAACAGCTTATCACCTGAGAAACTATTGCTTGATGTTATAGGAAATACTCCCTTTGTCATATCCATCATTCCCTCATAGTCATAGTCATAGTCATACTTTATTGATCCCGGGGGAAATTGGTTTTTGTTACAGTTGCACCATAAATAATAAATAGTAATAAAACCATAAATAGTTAAATAGTAATATGTAAATTATGCCAGGAAATAAGTCCAGAACCAGCCTATCGGCTCAGAGTGTCTGACCCTTCAAGGGAGGAGCTGTAAAGTTTGACGGCCACAGGCAGGAATGACTTCCTATGACGCTCTGTGTTGCATCTCGGTGGAATGAGTCTCTGACTGAATGTACTCCTGTGCCCAACCAATACATTATGTAGTGGATGGGAAACATTATCCAAGATGGCATGCAACTTGGACAGCATCCTACACATCATCCCTACACATAAAACTAACTCATTGCCTCACTTTCTAGCATTGAGAAAGAGACTCCAACCTGGAACATTAATTCTGCTTCCCTTCCCTCAATTTTTTCCTGACCTGCTGAGTGTTCCTGGCACTATATGCTTTTATTTTTTGTAAAGTTTAGTCTTAATCCTTCAACTTTTAAATGTTTCTCCTGTACTGGAATTTTAATCTCAGTTATCGCTTCTTAATATAATTTGGAGGGCATCTCCATGGGACATCGCCAGTGTGAGATAGTGAGCCACATTATGTGGTTGCATGGGTCTCATATGAAGAATCAAGTACGATCTTTAGCTAATGTTGTACACATTTCACAAGCAGTAGTCAAAAAAAGTAATAATCTTTTATTATTTCAAGAGGGGTATGAATTAATGGTGCTACTTCTTATAAGCGTAGTCTTGAAAAAAAGATGATCACAGAAAGATTGACAGTAATTTTTGGATATAACATTGAACAACAACGAGCATCCTACCTGACGCCTCCAGGATCTGCTTCTCATTCTTGTACCATATAATGTGTGGCCTTGGGGCACCAGCTACATCACATCTCATCTCAATAGACGAGCTCATGTTCACCGTTTGGTTTGTCAGGTTCTGAAGCACCAAGGGAGCCTGTTGAGCTGCAGTCAAAGCCAGAAGAGACTTCCATCAACCAATGAGTTTGATACTTGTCAGAAATAATTTTTAGAAATGTTCAATGATAGGATCTGATAACTCTAATTGAATATTGAATGGAGGCAAGTTATACTGATATGTCCTGTCTGAAATGGTGTAAGGGCAGTGGCATTGAAGGGTTGTATTACAGATTGGATATCTGGATGCATTCAGCGGCACGGGGCATGGATTGGTGATGGGTCCACTGCTTGTCTTATCTACATGTACATTAATGATTTGCATGAGAATGTAGATCGCATGGTTAGTAAGTGTAAGGAAAGAGTTAAAGGTGATTCTTCCTTGGTATATGCTGAAATAAAACAGTGAAGGCTTGGACTGGGATTGTTTTGAGAAAGTACAAGAGAACCAGCCAACAGCAACATTTTGAGAAAGTCAAGTCTGCAGCCATAATAGCGGATAATGGTTAAAAGTATGTTTGTCTGGGGAAGGTGAGATCATTGTTCAGGGGCAGGTACTAAGTGCATGGGAAAGTATTAGCATGAGGGGTTTTGAAGGGTATAAAAAGAGGCAATACCTTCTGGAGAGAGAAAAGTAGAGTGAGAAAGAGAGAGAGAGAGAAGGAGGATCCTCTCTTAGGACTGGTGTTAGTGCTAAAGTTGGAGAAGATAGGGACAAATATGTTGTGAGGGTAAGAATATGTCTGGAGGGTAAGAACACGTCAAGAGGGAGAGAGAGAGAAAAGGCTACATGAAAGTTTGGCCGTATTCTGCAGATCAGTTTGTTTAGTGGATGATAAGTATTTGTTTGCTTTCTGTACTGTTAATTCTTCAACAATTTGTTTTTCTTTCTGCATTGCATGTTTTACATAATTCTAATAAAGTAATTTCTTGTGGTCTAACACATTTACAATGTCTCCTTTGTTTGCAAATGCCTATTGCTAAATCAGGAAAGAACACAAAACGTATTTCAAAATATCTTTTGTTTCAGTAAGTTTGCAGATGACAGCACAATTGGTGGTGTAGTTGACAGAGAGGAAAGCTATCTAACATTACAACAACGAGATCTAGATCAACTGTGTCAGTGAGCCAAGGAATGGCAGATGGAACTTGACTCAGACAAGAGCAAAGTGTTACATTTTGGTAGGGGGGCCCTGGAGAGTGCTGTAGAACGAAGAGACTGAGGCATACAAATACATAGTTCCCTGAAAGTGCAGACATGGCTAGGTAGTGTGATTGAAAAGATATTTGGTATCCACAGACGTGAGGTGCAACATTTTCACTCCGGGGGTGGTGGGCATGTGAAAAGCACTGCCAAAGTAGGTTAAGAGACATGTGAACAGGTACTTGGATTGGAACGGTTTAGAGGGATATGGACCAAACTCAGGCAAATGGGACTAGCCCAAGTAGGCAACTTGGTTGGCATGGATGAGTTGGGCTGAATAGCCTGTTTCTGTGCTCTATAACTCATTGGCTCAATAAATAAATATGTATCTGAGCAAGGCCACTATTATTATCATATTGTAAAGATGTTAAAAGTGGATGCCTAAAATAAAAAATAGAAGATCCATTGTCAATGTCTACATTCTTCAACATGACAGACAAAAATGATAGTGTTCCAAAGGTTGCTTCTGATACAACAACTTTTTGTTCACCTTCTACTGAGAGAGTCTTCATGACACAGTGTTTTGCACCTGTCTTTCTATTCTGGGCTTCACAAAGATAAACTCCTTGGTCTTGAAGGGATACATTAATGAAGCTCAGTCCAATGGTGATATTTTCAGTCTTGTGTTCAGAACTCATCTTCCAGGCCACCTCCTGAGCGTTGTGTTTGAGGTGCTCACAAGAGAAGATGGCTGGGGTGCCACGGTAGCTTTGGAGGGTTGTTGGATGAAGCTTATACCACCTTAAGTTCTCATATATAAATCGGTCAGCTCTGCACTGAAGAGATACATTGTCCTTTTCAATAGGATGATCAGTAGGGTGCAAGTTCATTTCAAGGCCCTCTGAGAAAAACAGACATGCAACAATTATTTTTGCTCTGTTATGAACCAATGATTCAAAGTGACTCTAGATGTATGATGCAATCACTTTCAAAGATCAGTAAAGACCTACACACAAACGTTTTGCTGTTTACTAATAGATACATGAATTAGACGTTATCTTTTGGAAAGTACATTATATAACGTTGAAGCGCAGAAGACGTTTCTGATGCGTTCTAAAGTTGTAGGATTAAAGTAGCTTTTAATTATAAATCTATTTTTCCTTACTTAGATTCAGTCATTTTATTTTAAATGTAGTGTATTCAGTTAAGGGACTTCAATTCAAAGCAGTTAAACTAACAAAGTTATCCATGGTCAAACATTGTAATCAGTAACATAGTAAATACAGAGAGCTCCAACAAATGGAGGAGAACAAGATATAATATCTGAAGCTGGAATAAGAAATGGAGACTAAGGAGAGAACATTCTATTATTCAAGAAGCTTCCACACAGTTGCTTTAATTAATATACATTAATTAATGTATTCAATCAACTCTCCAAATAATCTCAATAATCTCCAAAAAGGAAACTTCTCCTTACAATTTACAGAATTATACGTATTTATTCCTGTGAAGCATTTTGAGAGCATAAGGCTTGCAGAGTATTCTTAAATTATAAAAAGGTCAGAATACATATTTTACTTAAATGTCTGAGAAAAAATCTTCAGACTAAGCTTTAATAAAACAGAACTAGCCTTCACCAAAACTAGTTCCTGTAACCTAATGAGGTCACATAAAATTACTTTCATTGCAGGAAGTAATAAGATGTCTAGATTACTCACTCTCTGAATTTTGGCAGAACTAACTCCAATTAGACTTAAATGGAATTAATTCATTAGTAAAATGATTTTATGAAAAAGAAATAAGATTCATGAAATGCAATGAGTCATTATTTACATGGCTGTATTACTAAGGTATGTATATTTGCATCTTTTGGTTTCAGAGAAATCATTGCACTAGGTTTTGCTAACTAAATTTCTTCAGAATCATTGGATGCTGCCCTAACCCACTTTAACAGTGTCTACTTGGTCTACAATCATTGGGCCAAACTTACAGAAGTCAGAAATCAGAGATGCGAAGAAGTTTGACAGTCCCCATGCAGGATTCTTGAAAGGTTAACTTGCAAGTTGAGTTGGTGATAAGGAAGGCAAATGCAATGTTAGACCATAAGACATTGGAGCAGTATTGGGCCATTTGGTCCATTGAGTCTACTCCGTCATTCTATCATGGCTGATTTACTATCACTCTCAACCCTAATCTCCCGCCTTCTCCTTGGAACATTTGATGCCCTGACTAATCAAGAACCTATCAACCTGCGCTTTAAATATACCCAATGACATGGCTTCCATAGCCATCTGTGGCCATATGTCAGCATACATTTCAAGAGGACTAGAATAGAAAAGCAAAGATGTAATGCTGAGGCTTTATAAGACTATAAGACCAAAAGATATAGGAGCAGAATTAGGCTATTTGCCCCATAGTCTGCTCCGCCATTTCATCGTGTCTGATCCAATTTTCCTCTCAGTCCCAATTTCCTGCCTTCTCCTGTATTCCCCAATGCCCTGACCAATCAATTATCTATCTACCTCTCCCTTAAATATACATTAGCACTTGGCCTCCACAGTTGCTTGTGGCAAAGAATTCCACAGATACACCACTCTCTGGCTAAAGAAATTCCTCCTCATCTCCATTCTTAAAGGACGCTCCTCTATTCCGAGGCTGTGTTCTCTGATCTTTCCACCATAGGAAACATCCAGTCGACATCCACTCTATCAATACCTTTCACCATTCGATGGCTTTCAATGAGATCACCCCTTATTCTTCTGAATTTTAGTAAATACAGCTCCAGAGCCATCAAACCCATTTCATATGATAAGCCATTCAATCCTGGAATCATTTTCGTGAAACTCCTTTGAACCCTCTCCAGGTTCAGCACATCCTTTCTAAGAAAAGGGGACCAAATCTACTCACAATATCCCTAGTGAGACCTCACGGGTGCATTACATTCTTGCTTTTATATTCTAGTCCTCTTGAAATGAAATATTTGCCTTCCTCACCACAAACTCAACCTGTAAATTAACCTTTAGGGAATCCTGCACAAGGACACCCAAGTCCCCTTGCGCTGCTGCTTTTTGTATTTTCTCTCCACTTAGAAAATAATCAACTCTTTAACTTCTTCCACCAAAGTGCATGATCATACACTTCCCGATACTGTGTTCCATCTGCCACTTCTTTGCCCGTTCTCCTTATCTGCCTAAGTCCTTCTGTAGCCTCTCTACTTCCTCAAAATTGCCTGCCCCTCTACCTATCTTCGTATTGTCTGCTATCTTTGCAACAAAGCCATCAATTCCATCATCCAAATCATTAACATATAACGTAAAGAGAGTCGGTCCTAATATAGACCCTTGTGGAACACCATTAGTCACTGGCAGCCAAAAAGAAAAGGCTCCCCTTATTCCCACTCTTCCACCTGCCAATCAGGCCACTGCTTTATCCATACTACAATCTTTCCTATAATACCATGGGCTTGTAGCTTGATAAGCAGCCTCATGTTTGCCACCTTGCCAAAGGTCTTCTGAAAATCCAAGTACACTACATCAACTGACTCTCCTTTGTCTATTCTGCTTGTTATTTCTTCAAATAATTCCAACAGATGTGTCAATCCAGATTTTCCCTTGAGGAAACCATGCTGACTATAGCTTATTTTATGATGTGCCTCCAAGTACCTGAGACCTGATCCTTAATAATCCACTCCAGCATCTTCCCAGCCCCTAAGGTCAGACTAACTGGGCTCTAATTTCCTTTCTTCTGCCTCTCTTCTTGAAGAGTGGAGTGACATTAGCAATTTTCCAGTCTTCTGGAGCCTTTCCAGAATCTAGAGTTTCTTGAAAGGTAATTACTAATGCCTCCACAATCTCTTCAGCCACGTCCTTCAAAGTCTTGGTGTGTACACTCTCTGGTACAAGTGACATTTCTACCTTCAGACCTATCAGCTTCCCAAGAACCTTCTCTCTAGAAATGGTAACTTCACACACTTCATGACTTCTGACACCTGGAACTTGCACCATACTGCCTTCCACAGTGAAGAACTGATGCAAAATATTTACTCAGTTTATCTGCATTTCCTTGTTCCCCAATACCTCTCCAGCATCATTTTCCAGCCATCCGATATCCACTCTTGCCTCTCTTTTACACTTCATATATCTTAAAAATCTTTTGGTATTCCCTTTAATATTATTGGCAAGCTTACTTTTATATTCCATCTTTACCTTCTTAATGACATTTTTAGTTGTCTTCTGTTGATTTTTCAAAGGATCCCAATCTTTTAATTTCCAACTAATTTTTGCTCTGTTATGTATCCACTCTTTGGCTTTTATGTTGGCTTTGACTTCTCCTGTTAGCCACTTTTGCCTTTAGAAGACTTACTTCCTCTTTGGGATGTTTATATCCAGTCCCTTCAAAATTGCTTCCAGAAAATCCAGCCATTGCTGCTCTGCCATCATCCCTCCCAATGTTGTTTTCCAGTCAATTCTGGCCAGCTCCTCGCTTTAATCCTCTCTTTGTTCGTAATTCCTTTTACTCCTCTGTAATACTGATACATCTGACTTAAGCTTCTCCTTCTCAAATTTCAGGGTGAATTTGATCATATTATGATCACTTTCTCCTCAGGTTTCTTTTACCTTAAGCTCTCTAGTCAATTATGGTTTATTGCGCAACACCCAATCCAGAATATCTGAATTCCTTCTGGGCTAAATCATGAACTGCTCTAAAAAGCCATCTCATAGTCATTCTGGAAACCCCCCCTCTTGGAATCCAGCACCAAACTGATCTTCCCAATCTACCTGCTATTGAAATCCCCCATGATTTTTGTAACATTGCCCTTTTGGCATGTATTTTCTGTCTCCCATTGTAATTTATAGACCACATCCATACTGTTGTTTTGGAGTCTGCATACAACTCCCATCAGGGTCTTTTTACCCCTGCAATTCCTTAATTCTATCTACGAAGATTCAACACCATTCCACCCTAAGTCACCTATAATCTTCTTTCAGCCATGATTCAGTGATGCCTACAACATCATACATACCAATCTGCAACTGCACTACAAGTTCATCACCTTATTTCATAAACTGTGAGCATTCAAATACAACACCATCAGTCCTGTATTCACCCTTCACCATTTTGTCAGGCTTTTACGTTGCAACTCATCCAGTGAACAGCATTTTACCCTGTCAACAGCCTCTCCTCACTACACATTGCCTCTTTGTACACTCATCTTCTGCACTATCATCCACATTTTTTTAATGATAATTCTTACACTGAAGTATAGGCAGCACAGGAAACTAGCTGCACCATGTTTTGATTGTAAACTTTGTCTGAGGTCTTACCAACATCTACCTCCACAATCTCTCCACTAACTGTTCTGGCACTCTGATTCTCATCCTCCTGCGAATCTAGTTTAAACCTCACCATTAACAAACCTTCCCACTAGAATATTAGTATCCCTCCAGTTTAGATGCAAACTGTCCCTTCTGTACAGGTCTCACCTTCCCTGGAAGCTAGCCCGATGATCCAAAAATCTTGTGCCCTCCCTCTTACACCAACTCCTTAGCCACGTACTACACTGTATAATCTTCCTAGTTCTGCCTCATGAGCACATAACACAGTAGCAGTCCTGAGATCACAACCCCACAGCTCCTGCCTTTTAACTTAGCACCTAACTCCCTGAATTCCCTTTGCAGAACCTAGTCACTTGTCCTACCCCTGTCACTGGTACCTACATGGACCACAGCTTCTGGCTGTCCAAAGGAGGTTCACAAGAATAATTCTGGGTATGAAAGGGTTAATATATGAGGAGAGTTTGATAGCTCTGGGTCTATACTCGCTGCAGTTTAGATGAGGTGGGGGGGGGGGGTTTCATTGAAATCTGTCGAATACTGAAAAGCCTAGACAGAGTGAATGTGGAGAGGATATTTCCTATAATGGTGAATCTCAGACCAGAGTGCACAATCTCAGAATAGAGGGAAATCCCTTTAGAACATAGATTAGGAGGAATTTCTTTAGCCAGAGAGTGGTGAATCTATGGAATTCATCTTATGGTCTTACGTTTTACTTACAAAAAACAACTAAGCAGTGTTTCTGTTATTGTGCACTGTTTATATTGTTTTCAAATCTCCAAATGCACCCCCGCACAGACCTTTCGGATGGGATTTGTTTCAATGAGATGCTGCTGCGGATATGACATACTTACTGGTTACAGGAAAGAAGATAACCCTCTGATCCTCTCCCACTTTGTTAACAGCCCGACATCTGTACATGGCGCAGACTTTTGCTACTTGAATCACAAGAGTACTGACCACCTACAAGATCGGAAAAATAGAGCCTTACACGTAATGAATTCAAAATAAGCTCAGATATCAGTATCTCCACTGACAAAAGAAGTCTCGTTAGAAATGAACAGCTGCAAAGCAATGAAATCAAAATGTCACATTCAAGATGTTAGTTCGTACCTACAATTATTGCTAGGCAATTACTGCTCAACTTAATTTATATACTTATTAATATGTTGTAATCATTGGAGTTAACATTCTTAAATGCTTGTTCAGCTAAAGGTTTTTAAAACTGTTAATTCACCTTATGCTTCCCTTCAAGGAACACAGTTCGAGGTTCTGAACTTTCTATCTTGTTGCTGCCATGATTGTCTGTGATATTCCTCCAGTTTTCATTTTCATTCGATTTATTGGGAGCTCCCAATTCTCTCTGATAACTATTGGGAAGAATTTGACATCATCATTTAATCATTTTCAAATGACATCCCCAAAATAAAAACGTCAGTACTTCTGATGACTTGCACAATAATTGTATTCCTCCGTCTCAATGGGAATAAATTCTAAATTATACGATTCACTGAAGTACTTGTGATATCAGCATATCTGCTAAAGGAATAGAAAGCTCATTTTGTGACCAGCTTGGTCACCAAATAACTAGAATTATTTTCCTAATAGTCATTCAGAAATTACAGTCAAAAAGGATTAGATTGAGCTGGGGGGGGGGGGGGGGTTAACTCCTTAGTTTTCACAGATGCACAATTCAATAATCCTAAATAACAAACCCAAAAGATGGCAATTCATCCTTAGTCACTTGCATTACATACATAACATGGCAGAAGCTGTGCACTGTACTCTCTTTCTGAAGCTGAAGTACACTGGCATGTTTGGAATCAGTGCTAAAAAAGAAGTCTCATTGCTGACACTGAGGTAAATGCTCCATAAAGATCTATCAATCTCTGTTGTGAGAATTGTCTGCCTTATGATGTCTGCAACTGCAAAATAACAGCTCAGTAGATACATAAATTAGTCCTTTAGAGCCAAATGGTTCATTAAGTAGTGAATTCTGTTTGCCAACACAATTAAAAACTTAACCAGACCTCAGTCAGAGCATAGACCTAGTTAATAATTGCTTTGGGCCTAGTTTATAATTACCTCAAATTAACTTTGCTTGAGGTGAAAAAGAAACAACAAAGTGAGCTACCTGAAGGTACAGAGAATTGATATTGACAACTTCAGGATTTCTGGAGATGCACAAGAACTTGGTTTGTTGTCAAATTCAGACACTAACAGTGGTGAAAGCCAATAGTTCTATGATCATTACCATTATAAAACATGGACATTAACATCAATGGAACAGATTTCAGAACCAGGAGAACAATAAGCAACAATCACTGTACTTCATGTTTAGCACTAACTACCAAGGAATAATATTTCCCCCATGGAAATTAAAGAATATATGGAATTATTCATATATTCATATATATCTGAAACAGGTTGCAGATATAAGAAAGTAAAATAAATATATTTGTATATTGTGTGAAATTAAATGCAATGAGAACTAAAATACAAAGGCTAGAATTAATTTTTTTCAATACTTGTTAAGATAAGAATTTTCTTTTTCCTACTTGCCTCCTTGATTAAGTATTATTTAAAAATTATGAAATTTCAAAAACAGAAGAGATTCTGTGGATACTGGAAATCCAGAATAACGCACACAAAATGCTGGAGGAATTCAGCAGGTCAGGCAGCATCTATGGAAATGAATAAAGAGTCGATATTTTGGGCCAAGACCCTTCATCAGGATCTTGCTTTTATTCCTCTCCATAGATGCTGCCTGACCTGCTGAGTTCCTCCAACATTTTGTGTGTGTGTTATTAAATTTCTTTTTTTAATTAACGTTTCAAGTCAAGTCAAGTCACTTTTTATTGTCATTTCAACCATAACTGCTGGTACAGAACGTAGTAAAAATGAGACAACATTTTCCAGGACCATGGCGCTACATGAAACAATACAAAAACTACACTAAACTACATAAGAAAAAACACAAAAACTACACTAGACTACAGACCTATCGAGGACTGCATAAAGTGCACAAAACAGTGCAGGCACTACAATAAATAATAATAAATAATAAACAAGACAGTAGGCACAGTAGAGGGTATAGACAAAAATGAGGAAGTTTTCAGTATTGAATCGATAACTGTATATACTTCTGTTTTTGGATTTAGAATTTTGTACTTCCCTCACACTGAGGTAATTAGGACAGAATATTAATCTTATATATATGCAACATGCTCTGTCTATCTCCTGTTATGTTTTACATGTTTGGAGTGAGTTATTAATGATATACATACCATTCAATATATAGCACAATCGGTGTATTAGTATACGGCCTCAAGAAAAAAATCAAAATTCAGAATATTAGTCAAGCTCCTTAAGTGACTTCAAATTAGGATGCATCGAAGGAAGTACCTATTTTTGGAAGCATGGCTTTGATAAATGAGTTTTGTTGCCAGAGATAATTCAAGTTCTAAGGAAGATGAGGAGACAGAGAAACTACTGAAGTTCTCAATAAGATTCTTGCTTCCGTGATTGGAAAGGGAAAACAATAGGGGAGGTGGAGGAAAGACCTAGTGGAAGTGAGTGGCCAAACAAACAACAGGAAAGCAGATTGCCCAGGATTGTCATACAGGAAGTCTACCGGACCTTCTGCTAGGGCAAGATAAGAACTAGTGTGGGAGGCTGTCACTCATTCTAAACATCAATCAGTTCACTTCCTCTACAATGAATACATCTTGCAGACAAACAAAGTCAAGTTTTTTTGTCTCCATAATGCAGCTGACTGTTTTACAAATGGGTATGCATTAAATTGCTTGCTGTATGGCTACATACCAATAGTTCTCAGATCCCTTTAGAGATGCTATTAATTTTGTAACTCAGCTTACTGAAACATGTTGCATCTGCTAAATAAAATAAATATCCCATACACAAAAATAACAATATTTCACATCAGAACTTGTTCACTTTTATAAGAAAGAATAACAGTTGAGGTCTATAAGATCTACAAGCAGGAGTAGGTCATCCAGCCCTGGTGTCTGCTCTGCCAGTGAGCTCCTCATTGATTATTTACGTCAATGACACTTTCCTCAACTAACCCCATAATCCTGACCCTTAATATTAAAAAAAATCTATTGACCTCTGTCTAAAATACATTGAATGACTGAGAAACCTCAGTCCTCATGGGTAAAGAAATTCACAGACTCATGGAAATTTCTTCTCAAATTATCCCTGGATGACTGAACCTTATTTTGAGACTGTACATCATTTCAAGGGCAAAAAAGAACTCAAACTTCAGTCTACCTCATTAACCCCAGTCAGAATTTTGGGTTTCAAACAAATCACCCCTTGTTTTAACTGCTAGAGAATATATGCTCTCTTTATCTTTCCTCAGACTGCAAGATCAGATCTTGTACGATAGTATTCAATGCACAGTCTCCCTGTAGCCTAAAATAAATGGTGGCAGGTATCTGTACTCTGTACCCAAATTCTATTGGAACATACCGTTTGCTCTCCTAATTGCTTGTGGTTTAGGCATGTTAACTCTCAGTGATTCATGTGCAAGGACACCTGTATCTCTCTAAAAGCCAAGACCTCTCAAGCTCTCACTATGTAAAAGTTTCTGAAACAAATGAAAAATAAATAATCCCTATTAGAACCATAGTGAATTAAGTACCATGGTTCAAGTAAAAAAAAGAGAACATAGAAGAGTACAGCACTGGAAGAGGTCCCTTGGCCCACAATATTGTGCTGAACTAATTAAATATATAAACAATTGCACAACTAATCTAAATTCTTCTGCATATACAGAGTCCATACCCTTCTTCTTGCTGCACATTTATGTGCCTATCTAAGAGCCTCTTGAACACTTCTATTAACTTTTCCATCACCACAACCCCACAAGCTCTGGCAGTACATTCCAGGCACCCACCATTCTCTGTGCAAAAAAACTTGCCCACACACATCCTTTTAATTTACCCCCTCTCATCTTAGATGCATGTGCTTTGATATTAGACATTTCAACCCAGGGGAAAAGATGCTGGTTGTCTATTTCATATATGCCTCTCATAATCTTATAAATCTCTAACAGATCTTCCCTCAGCATCTGCTGCTCCAGAGAAAACAACCCGAGATTGTCCAACCACTCATTAGACCATTTGAGCATCCTGATAATCCACTTCTGCATCCTCTCTAAAGTTTCAACATCCTTCCTATAATGGGGAGGACAGAACCAAATGCAATAATCTAGATGTGTCTTAGCTATTGTTCCACAAAACTGCAAGTAGAATCAAATATGCATTTCCTAAAGTTTATCAACTGGATTTCATTACAAATTTCATAATATTATTTAGTTCTTACTTGTAGGAGAAGCTACAGTTCTCTACGGGCTGCCATTCCCAAATAATGCTGCTAGGAGCAGGAATGCCATATGCCGTGCAGGTCAATGGCTGCCTACTTCCGTAGCTGTGAAAGTCAGTATGCGTCGCCACTTCTTTCTCATGAATCTCTGGAGGAACTGTAAAATATTGAACCACAATTTTAGAAGCCGAATGCTTGTGAATAAGTGTCAACAGGGTCACAGGAGATCCTGCATTTGCTAGAAATCTTGAGCAGCACACACAAAATGCAGGAGGAATACAGCAGGTCAGGCAGCATCTATTGAGGAAAATGAGTAGTCAATGTTTTAGGCCAAGAGGGATCTCAGCCCAAAAGATAGTCTGTTCATTTTCCTCTTTAGTTCCTCCAGTATCTTGTGTGTGTTGTTCAACAAGGTAAACTATTGAGATGCAGACTGACCCAAGATATCCAAGTACTCGTATCTCCTGTTGTCAAAATTAAATGCAGTTGAAATCATACATTTGTAGCCAATTTTAAATTATGGATAAAATAGTTATAGTATTTTAATGCACTGAGAGATGTGCTCAAAATTATTTCTGAATGAACTTAAAAATGGATAGAAGCAGATTGCCCAGTTAACGCAATTGTTAGTCCCACTAAAATTTCAAACCTGATACTTTGTAGGAGAAAATATGTTTACAATCAGTAAATCAACCAGGTTAATCAATTTAAATTGAATTATTCAATTGTTATTATTAGAATAGCATCAGAGAACTTCTCTGATATACGGTACAGTCATAGAGTTAGAGAGCAATAGGGCATGGAAACAGAAAGATTGGCCCAATTTGTCCATGCCAGCCAAGATATCCATCTAAGCTCATCCCATTTGGTCCATATCCCTGAACCTTTCCTTTCCCTGCACCATCGTGTCTTTAGTGATTGAAAAGATCAGCCCAACCTAATCCAATATTCCAACATTTGGTCCATAATTTTGCATATCATATGTCTTCAAGGACACATTTAAATACTTTTGCCTCTACTGCCCTTTCAGATTGTGAGTTCCAAACCCTTACCAAAGGTAAAAACATTCCAGCTCATCTTCACACTGATTTTACTGTAAATTATTGCATTGCCCTCTTTTAGAAATAAAATCAATACACTTGTTAAATTATCTTCTATTACAGCTCTTCCCACTCTCCTGTAATGCATATTTGAATCTATCTATACCAAAAAAAGACTTGATTATATGTACAATGAAATGACTGTGCCATATTGATTTGGAATAATGAATTTGGAATGAGTTCTTTATATAATGAACTAAAAGCAATTAAATCATGCTGAGAAATAGTTCAGCATATCTTCTTTAGTCAACATGCATTAAAATCTCAATTGTTGTCTACTTTATGTATAGTTTATGATTTTTGCCAACCATATTCTCTTTCATTTAATGATCTTCAACATTTACTTGAGATACTTCAGCCAAGAAACAGCTTGTGATTACAGAAGTGCTTACCATTTACTATGAGTTGAACTGTGTGTTGTTGCTCTTCATTTGACATTGGATTTCTAAGTATAATTGTGTAATTCCCAGCATCCTTTTCTGTCACACCACTGATGATCAATGTATATCCAATTTGCTTTATCTTGTAGTGATCTTTGCTTATTGGTCTTCCATTCTTGGTCCTTAAAAAAGAATCCATTGGTAATTGTTCTGAAACACTTCAGGGAGTTTGTTAGACTGTGTTCACATCAACAAAAAAAGTTGGTCCTTTTGTGTATTTTCCTTTACAGAGCAATCTTAAGAAAACGTTTGATATGTGTATAGTAACATATTAGAAATAAACATTGAACGATGTTTGATATGGAACAAAGAGCTGTTGATTAAATTAACTTCTATTAGAAAATGCAGAAGGTTTTATAGCTTCCTTTTTAAAATATTTTCTTTTAACATGACTTCAGCTGATCAGGTCATCTGGTTCATTCAAATTACCTAACAAAGAAAAACACTGCATGTTTATATTATATCAAGGTTACTAATATATTTGATATTAAACATATGAAATTCTTACAAAGCATGGTTTGATTGGTTTATCCATTTTGATGCATTATAACAAAATTGTCTTAAGTTTTGGAAACAAAATATTCACCATAAAGTTTAATTTATTCTATTTGTTCAAAGGCATTCATCATTTCATGTAAATATGTCAAAATGAATAATACAATGATAATTTCATTTAGTCATATAAATATATATATGAAATGCTTTAGTATACATCTCTGAAAATTAACTGTCATTAATTACTTATGTCATTTATTTAGCAATTACCATTTCACTTCTGGTTGGGGATAGCCTGTGACCTTCACAGGAATTTTGACATTCCTTTCTTTCAACACTGTCTCAATTATTGAACTGGCTTTGTGATCTATGAAGATGAAGGGTTTCTCTGAAAGCACAGAATGAAAACAAAGTCAGATCCACAATGGTAATGTTCTTATTGAAAACATTGGGCTAGGGAATTTTTGAGCTGCAGAAGACATGACACTGTTTATGTAAGACAGCATTCTTCATTATATTTGTGTGAGCGCTTTGGGAAAACAAATGCTAACATGTAATGAAACTGTGTGAAGGCTGGGCTTCTCACCCTGTAAAAATGATGTGAAGATTGCTCAGTTGTCAAGAAAATGCACATTTATTTTTGTAGAAATGCTATTCTCCAAACAAATTACAGATGCCTTACTTGATGACCCAAAAGCACATTTTCAGCTAACATTAGAGCGCTGTCAGCTCATTCTTTACATTGTCAAATGAAGTTCTGAATTGTGGTGCTTTGCAGAAACTCTTGATTCAGCCTAACTTTTGTCAGTCATAAGACCATAAGAAGATAAGGCATAGGAGCAGAACTGGTCTGTTCAGTTCATCAAGTCTGCTCCACCGTTTATCGGCATGGCTGATTTACTATCCCTCTCAACCCCATTTGGCTGCTTTGGTGCCCTTACTAAATCACCCTCCACTTTAAGTATACCCAATGACTTGTTTTTTTTTAAATTGTTAATAGTGCTTTACTTTTAAAATATTTTAAAAGCAATTCCACATAGTGGATGTATTTCAAAGCATATGATACAGAATATATCTTACCGTGGATAATAACATCAATGCTGTGCTCCATTGACATCATTCCACTGGAAGCATGGCATATATATCTGCCTCCATCTCTTTTTATCACGTTATCTATAATCAGAATGCTTGACAGTTCCAGGCCTTGCGATAATTCTTGCTTCTGATTTTTGAAGAATAAGTGGGGATTCTGCTATAATAAACAGAAGTCATGTTTATGAAAGGTCCAATATAATTCAGTTCAAATTTGCTGAATAAACTCTGGTTTATATAGATGTAGGTTCTCCTATTGCAATAACATCACTATCATGCTAGGTTGACTCACTTGACAGTAGTCTTATAGCTAA
Organism: Mobula birostris; assembly: GCF_030028105.1. Classification (NCBI taxonomy): domain Eukaryota; kingdom Metazoa; phylum Chordata; class Chondrichthyes; order Myliobatiformes; family Myliobatidae; genus Mobula; species Mobula birostris. The sequence continues at coordinate 59,623,078 of NC_092372.1, read as the reverse complement.
AAGTTTGAATTTTAATGTCATTCCTGGGCTTAATTTGCATAACTAGTACAGGTTAAGTACCCTTATGCGAAATTTCATAATCCAAAAGCCTTTGAAGTCCAAATTTTTTCCGAGCGATGACATGACTTCACAAAGGAAATTTCCATCAGGCACTGGGAAAGTTCCCAGATGATGCACAGGTCTCTGTGCATCACAGACAGCTCTGAGAAATAACCTCACATACGTAATGAATTGAAGTTAATGAAAAATAGAAAAATGCTGCATAAAGTGAAAAATGATCTCGATCACGTGTTGAAAGAATGGATTCGTCAGTGCTGGAATGAACATATGCCGCTTAATTGTATGCTGATCATGAAACAGGTAAAGATCTATACACCAAACGGAAAATTGAAGGTAATTGTAATTGTGAATATTCAACAGGCTGGGTACAGAAATATATGAAAAGATGCGGCTTAAATTTTTAGATTTTTAAAATTTTAAAGATAAAGCATCTATCAATCACAAGATATTGATAAGTTTGTGAAGATCATTGCTGATGAAAATCTAACATCAGAACAAGTCTGCAATGTTTTTATACCTTTCATAAAACCTAAAAAAAGTAAAATACAAACACAGTCTACTGTAACTGATTAATCAAAATACAGCATCACAGATGGAGTCTGAAAGCCTGCTGTTGTTCTTCTTCAGCAGCTGATTCAGATATTCACCTGATGCTGCTGTGCTGTTTTTGTGACCCTGTACACATTATATTTTCATCATATTAATGGTACATAATCACTGGTGCTGTTAAGTACATATGTGTGTTGAACAACAGTCAGACAAAGACTGCTTACCAGTAACATATAAGTTCAGAGTTGGAAATGATGGTGATCCCAAGCTACCTCATTATATTTTCCAAAATCCAAAACACTTCCAGCCTCAAGCATTTTGAATAAGGGGTTCTCAACCTGCATTTATTTATGATGATATTGAGAAAGTGTTCTACTATATTGTCTTGGTATTAAACTAAGGGATGGTCTATTTGTTGCATCGTATAAAAAAATCATTCACTAACATTATGAGGGTATAGACAGAGTCAATGCAAGTAGGCTCTTTCCACTTAGATTAGTAGAGATAAGCACAAGAGGACATGGCTTTAGGGTGAAAGGGGAAAGGTTCAGGGGGGAAAATTAGGGGGAACCTCTTCACTCAGAAAGTGGTGGGAGTGTGGAACGAGCTGCCATCTGATGTGGTAAATGCAGGCTCACTCTTAAGTTTTAAGAATAAATTGGATAGGTACATAGATGGGAGAGGTCTGGAGGGTTATGGACTAGATGCAGGTCAATGGGACTAGCAAAATAATGTTTCGGCACAGACTAGAAGGGCCGATTTGCCTGTTTTCTGTGCTGTAGTGTTCTATAGTTCTATGGTTCTAACATCACTACTTCTTTCAATAGTTATATGTGGTTTGCTATTTTATTTTTCTGCTGTTCGACACATAGCAAAAAAGTACAGTGGATTCTGGTTAATTGGGACACTTGGGAAACATATTGATGGAGGAATTCATCCACATTGCATTTTTTTCACTGTAAATGAATAAAATCAATGCAGACACCTAGTGTAGGTAATGGACGGCCTTCACACAATGCTGTCGACGATTGCATTCTCCAAATCTTTATTTTCGTTGTAACATTCAAGATGATTGTCAATACCTTCAAGTTCTTCATTGTTAACTTGAAGTTCTTAACTTGTTGAAGTAGTAAAATTGTTACATTCACATTCCTGGCTGTTTTTGGCATCTCCAAGACTGAATGTTTGTAAACACGTGAGAAGAACAGTTCGGAATTGTCTTAATGCTTATTTCTTGCCAACTATCAGTCTCAAAAATTGCTGCTTTTTGAATACAAACACATGCAACTGATGATATTTAAAAACTGTTCATTCAAAGCACAGTGTAGTTTCTAATAGCCACACAAGTGCATGCAACTGACACTAGTCAGAAATTGTTCGTTAATTGACTCTTGCCCCAATTAGTGTTCCAAATAAACAAAGCTTTTATCTCATTAGGTTTTGTTCTTTAAGGGATGACCGAGATAAGCAGCTACCCTGATTAACTGATGGCCCAATTAACGGGAATCCACTGTACTTCCAGGTAAACATATAAAATTTATATATTTGTAACCATCATAAGATCATTTGGTCCAATGCAATTTTCCTCCCTTCTATCCCTTTCATACTAAAGGCAATAAACCAAGCATGAAGACACAGAGAGTGAACAAAGAATCTTTCTGGTTCACTTGGATTTGTCCATAGAAACATCTGTTTTACCTTTTTTAACCAAAAAAAAGTAAAATTTTCATATGCTGTACCTTCTCTCCAGGGTATTCCCAATGAAAGTTCAGCCGTACATTCAGCTCAGTTCTAGCAGTACAATTTAGCATCAAGCGCTCTCCCACTGACAATTCCACTGGGGATGGTTTATTCAGTGTGAGGTTATAAATCATGAATCCTGCAGAGAAAGATAATAAGTAAAGGCTAATGATGTAGCTTGCCTGGCTTCTTGAACCTAATATTTCCAGACTAATGGGAAAGGTTAAAGATCATCCATAATAAAACAATGTTACAGATTGAGAAAGGGGGTTGAGGGTTGCAGCGAAGATGAGAACTTGTACTATTTTGTCTTACATCATGTGTAATAGGAAAATATTTACCATTTCAATCAAAACAGAAAACACTGGAAACAATTAACAGGTGACACACAATTTGAAGAAAGAGAAACAGTGTTAATCTTTTAGATCAACAACCATTCTTCAAAACTGCTAAGTGCTTTCAGAATTCTCCATTTTTATTTCAGATTTTCAACATCTGCAGTATTTTAGTTTTGGACCCCTTTAATATTGTTACATGAGGTACAGACATCTTCTCATATTATCAGATGCCATTGCAATCTCTGTCTGCCAGAGTGTTGACCTAGAATTGTGTTGACTGGAAAGTTTAACAACTGCTGTTAATGGCTGCAGGAGCAGTGTAGCAATAACTGTTCCAGCCCTGGGCCAGCTGCTGCCAGTAAAGGCTGTTATAAAAATATGCTACCCAGGAAAATGGCGGGATGGGCAAGTGGGCAAAGAAAATATGGAAGGGTTTTGGTTATAGAAATCTTGAATAGGATGTGATAGAGGTGCAGAAGGATACGATGAAGGACTGGGGTGAAGCTTTCCACAAACAAATTGGAGATGAGCGTCACTTAACCACTGACCACAAATCCTAGGTTAATGTCTTTCTGAGTTAGCATTTTATGGAACATTTCAAACAATGTGTCTATTAAATTAAAATAACTTGTTAGTTGCTTTTTGTGACCAGTCTAGAATAACCTAATAAGGAAATATAGTCTTTCTAAAAGTAAATTAAGTCAATTATTTCATTGAACTGTACCCACCCCCACACTATTGCATGCATTTACAAATATACCTCCCTGAGGATGTCTTAAATTTCTTGGTATGGCAACTTAATTTAGAATTTAAACAGCAATTGATGTCAATAACTGTGTAGATATTTTTACTACTAATTGTTATTCATGAACATTAAACACATGAAGCAAATATGTAGTAATCAAGGATTCCATTAAAGTACTGATTCAAAATCATGCAGAAATTAAAGTCTGGTTGTTTGGTCCAACCGCTCCACATTAAGAAATACTCTCCCAAATGAACACATGTCCAATCAATTCCAACATTCTTTTATCCTCCCTTTCCTTCAATTACTGATCTTACATTGTTGAATGTAAACATGTGGTTCACATGAGTCTAAAACATTTGGATACATATTTTAAGAGATGGCCACTATTTATTTCTATTGATTTAAATTACAGCTAAGGCCCCGAGTTTTCAATGATGTTGCTCCAATGCTCTTCCTAAGACCATCAATGTAGCTTGTGATGTAGGATAGAAAAGTTCATTGGCAGATCATTACATACTGAAGGAGTTCAGGGAGGAAGAAGTCATTGCAACTCCTCAGATGGTGAAGTCCCTTTCCTGACATGTTATCATCTTTAGAAGCAGCACAAAGAGAAAATGAAGGGAAAACAAAGGATGAGCCAAGTTCATGCACTTCCTATCAAGAAATTGCAGGGTGATGTGGACATTCCAGTTTTGGCAAACAGGCAGCTACCCGACTGTAGCCAAACACCTTAGAAAAATTACAGGCACCTTGAGTATAGATTCAACTAATTAAAATATCAGCCTCATATTGAGTGAGTGTTGACACGTGGCCAAGTGGTTAAGGCATCGGTCTAGTGATCTGAAGGTAGCTAGTTCGAGCTTCAGCTGAGATAATGTGTTGTGTCCTTGAGCAAGGCACTTAACCACACATTGCTCTGCAACAACACCGGTGCCAAGCTGTATCGGCCCTAGCGCCCTTCCCTTGGACAACATCGGTGGTATGGAGAGGGGAGACTTACAGCATGGGCAACTGCCGGTCTTCCATAAGACCTTGCCCAGGCCTGCGCCCTGGAAACCTTCCAAGGCGCAAATCCATGGTCTCACGAGACTAACGGATGCCTATGTTGAGTGAAATTAATATGAGTTAAATTTTATAATGAATTAATTATATAAAGAAAAACTATTAATTATTCATTTGAGGAAAGCTAGTTTTCCTGTTGGGAAAATCAGGGATACAATAAAACAAACATCACTAAGTCACACCTCTCTCTCAGCAGGCAAGGAGCATGAAGTGACAAGCTGCACTCAATTTTATCAGTCAGAAGAGTAGCCCTACTGTGAGAAGCAGTTCTGATTAGCTATTATCTTGAGACACACATTGCACTGTAGTTCTTTTAAACAGAGATACAAATGAGCCACAAGAGAGGCAATTCATTTTACGGACTGAAAGGCATCCATACTATTTTCTAAAGGGAACTATGCCTGCCCCCATTTCAGAGAACTGTATTCTCCCTGTAATCATGCTGACATTTTAGCTTCTAGAATGGAAAAATTTTGTTTGGCTCTCATGCTCAAAACACAGCATTTATAGTACAAAATCAGCATCACTCCTTAAATTTATTCCTGTCCGCTGCGATCTTCAGATATGTCTAAATCTAAAAGCCGATGTTTCATTCAGTAAGAGGGATGAATTGTGTGCCAAAAAAGGTGGGTATTGCACAGGACAATGAGCTTGAGGCTGTAATCTTACAGAAACAGTTTAGGATTGGGCCAGTTTAGGATTGTTGCCTTTATAAATTATATCCTCATGACATGCCTCTACCTTCTTGAATTATCACTTATTTTTCATTTTACCCATCGAGTATAGGCAGTAGGAATTATCAGAGCAGGATGTGAGTGCACACCAATATGATATTTAGATACACATTAAAGAGAATGTTAAAGAAATAAGAATCCAGCTGACCAAGTTTTCTTCTATGCCCTCATGCCTGTGAGTTTTCAGTTTTAAGTAATTTCAATACTAACTTACATAAGAAAATAGAAGCAGGAGTGGGCCACCCCACCTCTCAAGCCTCTCTCACCATTCAACATAATCATGGTTCATCTCCTCTCTGTCAGCTCCTGATATCCCATAATCCCTTTTCTTTGAATTACTTATCTATCTGCATTTTAAATATACTTGAAGATCTATTCTCCAGCACCCCCAGTAGTAGAGAATTCCACAAATTTAGTACCCACTGAGGAAACGAATTTCTACACATCTTGGTTTCAAATGACCAGCTCCTTATTCTGTAGCTATGCTGCCTTGCTCACGGCTCCCCCACTTGTGAAAACATTTCACCGTCTACCCTGTCAAGTGCCCTTAGGATCTTACATATTTAACTAAGATCACACCTCATTCTTCTAAACTCCATTCAATACAGAACAAATCTGTCTAGCTTCTTTCGATAGAACAACCTCTCATCCCCAGAATTAGTCTGGTGGATCTCCTCTGGGCTGCCATAGGTAAGATTATAGTTATGCATAGTATTCCAGATGTGGTTTTACCAACACCCTGTATAACTCAAATAACATCCCCTTACTCTTTCATTTGAAGGCCAATGTGGTTTTTGCCATAGGAACTACCTGTTGGATATGCTTCCTAACTTTTTTTGTGATTCATGCACTAGAACACCTGCATCCTTCTGAACTTTACTCATTTTAAGTCTCTCTCTAAATAAATGTTAATCCACATTTTGATTCTTGCAAAGTGTACAACCTCACACTTCCTTATATTAATCTATTAGGATATCACTCAACTACTGAATCTACCTCCAGTATACGCCACTGCAAAATCACAATATCATCATAATAACATACACTTCCACCTATTTCCATATTGTTGACAAATTTACAAACCTTACAGTTCATCCCTTTCTCCAGGTCATAAAGGCAATTGACAGCTAAGATTCTTTCCTGGGGTACTCCACTTGTTATATCCCTCCAGTTTGAAAATAACTCATTTATTTCAACTCTTTGGTTTGCAAGGGACAGGTAACTTTCAACCCATGCTAACACACTTTCACCAATACCCTGAGCCCTTAATTTATTCACCAGTCTCTCATAAGGCACCTTGCCTTTTGGAAATCTAATTACATTTACAGGATCCCCTTTGTCAATTTTCATTGTCACATCCTCAATAACTCAATTTACTTCTCATAAAACCATGTTCACCTGTTTTGATTATATTCATCTTTCTTTAATGACTAGTTATTTCCTCATTAATTATTGACTTCAACATCTTTCCAAAAATAGATGTTAAACTAAATGAGCTATAGATTTCTTCCATGCATCTTCCTTCTCCTTCCAACAAGGGAGTCACGATGGCTGTTTGTCAAACCTTCAACTCCACTTTCTTTGGAACCATTCTGTTACAACCCAGTGATCTGTTTGCCTTTAGCCCCATGAGTTTAAATTGAGATGCCTATAAACCACATGACAGATGTAACAAATGTGCATAATCTGCAGATAGGACCACTTCTCCATGATGAATTCCTCATGACATTCCTCTAAACAAGCTGTTACCATTATTTGAGAACAAAATATCCCACCAGCATTTTAACAAACTGAATTTAGGAAGCACTCATTTCAGACCGATACCATCATGTAAAGTAAAAGCCAGAATTAATATGACACAAGCCTCTCAACTGCAACTTCATATGGACACAGTATAAACACTATCTAATCAATACTTTCATCATCCTTTAAACCAAATAATATTTTATATATTTCAGATTTAGTCACTTCACTGTAAATGTAAAAAATGTTCTTACCAACAACTACCAGCACATAAATGTTAGAATGATAGGCTTTTCCATTCACTGTTGTCTCACACTGGACCAATCCTGCATCTCTGATTCTCTGACTCAAGACAATGAAACCATTCTTATTATCCCACAATGTTGTTGTTCCATCAGGGACTATATAATTCTCTGGATATTTCTGTTCACATATTAAAGAGAATTAATTTTCAAATAAAAAAGTAATGCTAAAATAAAAGTTATAACTTGTAATAAAGCTACATGCAATAGTTAACAAGTATATTATAAATTATGTTTTATGATGTATTTTCTTCAATATGCTCAATTAGATTTACCATGACATCAAAACTGTAAAAAATTGTAATATGTTTTCAGACATGCACAAAGTTTTTGAGCAAATATTAAAAATAAACAGTCTATTTACATATTTGGCATTTATGATTTTAAAAATATAACTATATTGAAGTAAGCTGTATATTAATTAGACACTGTAGATGTTCTAGTAACTAGAAAAAGCAATTATATTTACCGTATGTAAGGTGACATTAAGATTTGGAATGGAAACCTTGCATGGAATGACAAGCTTCTTACTTTCAGTTATGAACAGTGCTTCTGGCTTGTCGGAGGGATTCACAAAAGGCATTTGATCATCTAAAGTGAAATAAGATATTAATGTAAAGTGATTAGTTATATTTTCACATTCTTTTAAAATATATCGGGATATCAACGGCAGCTGGTGAGTTGGATAACTTTCTTGCAACGGTATTCTTGAACAGACCTTATACAATCTTGATTTCATTGGATTACTCTTTAGAAATTATTTCATGTGAAGTTAAAATTGAGGGTACATGATTTCACTTCAGGGTGTCAATAGTTCTCGCCTGTTCTAACAGATGTGAGTTAGGTAAGTGGAAAGAATTTTGTTCTTATTTTTTGAAGGAGAGTATCATAAATCTGCAAAATAGAGATTTAAAAAAAGCAAAGGGTCTGTGAATTTGAAATTATGCTGGGAATTACACAACCACTTGGAATTGATGAAAATTCATATCAGAAAGTACCTGTTCCAAACACAATGTAGGTGCTTACCCAATCCTTTCACCCTGCAAATTTTGTTTTGCTCTAACATTGGTAATGTTGGGATTAGCTCAATCTTCCAAAACTACTACTACTACTACTACTACTACGTTGACTCAGGCCTAGGCCAAAACCCCACTCTGTAATATTACAGTCCCATCTGAGGAAGATCCATAAGATTTGTTACATTTCTCACATTCCAGTCCTTCCTTTTCTAATGAGAGATCATCTTCTGAGGTCCACATTAGCATATCTGGAAGCCAATATGCCCCTTCCTTTTTTGCATATCTGCTTCCATTCCCGTTTCAGGTCTCATCTGAGCACAGAATCAAGCTGAGGAAGCTCCCACACAGGACAACTTTTGCCAACAATGGCACACTGTTGCACACTTTACAAGGTCATGAGGAAAATCATGGGAAGATAGGGAGCAAAAGTGACTTGACAAATTCCTTCAGAGTTTCTGATTGGCTGTAGGAGGATCCCTATGGAAATTAAGGCCTAGTTAAAAAAAAAACAAGTGAAAATCTACAGATGCTGGAAATCAAAGTAATACACACAAAATGCTGGAGGAACACAGCAGGTGGGCAACATCTTTGGAAAGAAGTAAATAGTCAACGTTTTGGGCTGAGACCCTTCATCGGGACTGGAAAAAGAGAGATGAGAAGTCAGAATAAGAAGATGGGGAGGGGAGGAAGAAATACGAGGAAGAAGGTGATAGATGAAATTGGGAGGTGGGAAGGGTGAAGTAAAGAGCTGGGAAGTGAATTGAAGAAAGAGATAAAGGGCTGGAGAAGGGGTAATCTGATAGGAGAGGACAGAAGGCCATGGAAGAAAGGGAAGGGGGAGGAGCACCAAAGGGAGATGATGAGCAGTTAAGGAAAGAGAGGGAAATGGGAATATGGGATGGTGAAGTTGGGGGGGGGGGGTGTATTACTGGAAATTTGAGAAATCGATGTTCATGCCATCAGGTTACCCAGACTGAATATAAGATGTTTCTCTCTCAAACTAAATGCGGCCTCATTGCACAAGAGAGAAGGCCAGAGACTGACATGTCGGAATGGGAAGTAGAATTGAAATGGGTGGCCACTGGGAGACCCTGCTTTTTTCTGGCAGATGGAGGACAGGAGCTTGGCGAAGCGGTCTCTCAATCTACGTTGGGTCTCACCGATATGCAGGAGGCCACACTGGGAGCATCAGATACAGTAGGTGACCCCAACAAACTCACAGGTGAAGTGTCACCTGGAAGGACTGTTTGAGCCTCTAAATGGTAGTAAGGGAGGAGGTGCAGGGCCCAATGTTCTGCTTGCAAGGATAAGTACTTTGCAATTACCATTTGCTGATCATTGAGATCAATAATGAGACTCTGTTAAATGTAAACCAGAGATTGCACTGGTTGATAACTGGCAAGTGTAAATCATTAGTCTGTGTAATAGTGAGATCAGTGGGGAGGGACGATGGACAAATTTTTGATTGGTTTCATTTTTCTGTTACTGAACAATTTCCACATAAACCTGGGGTAATAATGAGGCTATTTGAACTCTGACCTCAGTATGTTTTTCCCTTTGTTTGATGAATGTTTTCTTGTCTTGTTCCAATATTGAGAAAGCAGACATCCCACCCTGCAAAAACTCATTTCAGGGAGGTAGCACCATCAATTTGCGGGAGACTTCCGGGAGAGGTGGGATGTCTGCAATAGAGTAGCTCCTTAGCAGCTAGCCAGCTAGTTTAAATAACGTTACCAATTTCCCCCAGGATCAATAAAGTATGACTATGACTATGGCTAATGAATGAATGACACCTGTTAAACTCACCTCAACATGTCTTTTGCAGTCTTAACCCGCCATGGGCAATAGAAAAGTCACTGTTGCAAACAGTGCAGCAAGTAACATTGTCATTATTTTTGACCCCTATTAGGCAGGGGTACACTTCAGTGTAGTCTGGGCTGACGTACGTTTTATATTTTCTTTTTTTTTGGAACATTCTGCCATGGTGCGCTCTCGCTTTCTCTCATGCTCTCTCTCTCTCGCTTGCTTTCTCTCTCCCTTTCTCTCTCGCTCGCGCTCTCTCTCTCTCTAGTGGTCGCTCTTGCGCTCTCTCTCTCGCTTGCTTTCTCTCTCTCTCTCTAGTGGTCGCTCTTGCGCTCTCTCTCCAGCTCGCGGTCTCTCTCGCTTTCTCTCTCGCTCACTCTCTCGCTCACGATCTCGCTTGCTTTCTCTCTCCTTTTCTTGCTCGCGCTCTCTCTCTCTCTCGTGGTCGCTCTCGTGCTATGTCTCTCTCGCTTGTGCTCTCTCTCTCTCTCGTGGTCACTCTTGCTTTCTCTCTTGCTCGCGCTCTCTCTCGTGGTCGCTTTCGTGCTCTCTGTCTCCCTCGCTCAAAAAAAAGTTGATTTCCGTGATATTGTATATAATTTGCGGGCATCAGGGAGCCACTATTAATATGCGGGAGACTCCTGGAACTTCCGGGAGAGCTGGGATGTCTGATAAAGATTTAATATACATTGCACACGTATGTTGACAGTGGAGTAAACATTCTCAAAATTCTGCAGGTCACCGGATCTTATTAGCCAGAAGTGATTCAGTGGCAAGGCAAATTTGTGAAAAATATCTGGCATAGGTTAGTGTCAACCTGAACACCAACAACCCCATTTTGTTGCTATTCTTGGAAAATTAAGTAAGACATTAAAGATTCATGAGGCGTGGGCCATTCAGAAATGGTAAAATGTGGGCCATTCTCCCATCAGTATCTTTGCCAACTCATCAGCTGCATTAGAGCAATTGGTCACCCACCAAAGGTATAAACTAAATCATATCAATTCAAGCTGAAGATCAATGTTAAAGCATTCTTTCCGACTCTCTACATTTAATGACTATTAGAGTGCACAAAGGTTTTCATCGACGTTTGTTACCTGTATGTTTTTAAAATAAGTGAACTTGCAAAAAAATTGCAATGGCAGTTGCAGCAGGAGTGAATATGAACCTCTATGTAGCTAGCTGTAAATGACGTGCACAGCTATTTTCTGATAAATTCCTTGTGGGCATGTAAATTTGTTAAATAATAGAATTCTAGGTGACTCATAATCATTGATTGAGAATGTTATGTTTTGATGTTGATTTGCAATTCCCCCAAGTGTAATTGCAGAGAAAAAAACACATTAAATGCATGAGTCATGAATGCCAATCAGGAAATTGGTTTGTTGTTTTACTATAATCCCTTCTGATCAGTAAGACAGAAGGAAGTGCTGCAGGCAATCTGCATTTAACCACATTGCTTTGGAAGTCAGTAAAGAGGAACCCTATGGAGGTTAACCCCAGCATGTGGTGGACTTTAATGTGACACACTACCACTGCTGCTGAAGCAAAGGTGATCATTTGTATGGCCTCTGATAAGAAACAGTATCTACTACCACAAGACAGGCATTGCTGTTAGATCAAAGACTAAAAGAAATTGAAAACACAATATGCAGGAAATATAGGCTTAAACTGAAATCTCGTTCATTCCATGAAAGGTAACCAGTTAATTTTTTTTGGATATGATAAAATCAAATATGTTAAAATAAAAAATGTCAATGGAGAAATTTTTTTCTTAATTTCTTTCACTCTTTTAAATACTTTCATTGACATATTTAGAATGCATTGAACAGACAGAAGAATGAGCCACAAGGGAAGTATTGACAAACAGCAGTGCAATCAAGATATTTGGCACTGTTCTACATATCATTAGAAATCATCCTACAGATGTCAAACAACTTTAAAAAGGTTTTCTTACCCTGAACGAAGACGTAGATACTTGCAGCGACATGCATTGGTGATTGTGCATGGTAACACCGGTACATTCCAGTATCATTTGCATTGGTCTTTGTCAGAATGAGAGTTTTGCAAAACCAATTCCCTTTGCTGCAGTTAGTCAGTGATATCCTGTGCTCCATGCTACTGTGGTTTCTAGGCCATGACCATTCCACTGGTCCATGCCCACTATAGCAAACATTCAAAAGTAACATGTTCTCAAATAGAAATGTAGAACTAGTTAAAACAACCTTTTTTTTTTAAAAAGCCACAGCTATAAATAACAATAAAATATTTTTAAATGTAGAGCATAATTTTTATAAATACATTTCCTAAAAGCAATGAAAACAAAATTCAAACATTATTTAATCAGACTTATTAAGCATTTACAGATATTTTTCTCATCTAGAAGGTAATGATCATTTAAATTAGAAATAAAAAATGATTATAATATATTTTAAGCTCAAAGTGTTTAATGTAATTATTTCATGCAAAAGAGGCATCATTTATGCAATCACATTTACACTCCTTTTAAAAATATGCATTCCAATGAAGAGGGCTAAAATATAATATTTAGCATATGGCTAATTAATGTGTGGGCACGTGGCCAAGTGGTTAAGGCGTCGGTCTAGTGATCTGAAGATCGCTGGTTCAAGCCTCAGCTGAGGCAGTGTGTTGTGTCCTTGAGCAAGGCACTTAACCACACATTGCTCTGTGACGACACTGGTGCCAAACTGTATCAGCCCTAGTGCCTTTCCCTCGGACAACATCAGTGGCATGGAGAGGGTAGACTTACAGCGTGGAGAGGGGAGACTTGCAGCATGGGCAACTGCCAGTCTTCCATACAACCTTGCCCAGGCCTGCGCCCTGGAAAACTTCCAAGGCATAAATCCATGGTATCATGAGACTAACGGATGCCTCTTATATGGCTAATTTGAATTTGTGAAACATTGAAGTTGTTATTTACTTTCAGTGAGAAAACTAACAGCCAACACTTCGTATTTATATGCTTCGTTTACCTTAATCCTTCACAGAAGTAAGTATTCAAAATTTTACACCATTGCACAGAGTAGATTTTAAGGAGAGAGACAGGGATTATGGGAGAGAGCTGCAGAGCCCAGGGCTTTGATAGTCAAGAATATATCCCTTCTCACTGCACATAATCCATATCCCTCCATTCCCTGCAGATTCATGTGTCTATCTAAAAGCAACTTGATCCCTTCTATAGTATCTGCTTCAGGCACCTACCAACCTTGCTCCTCTTCAGGCAGGTTCCAAAACAGCATGGCTAGGAGCTGAGAATGAGGTGCAGATTAAAACCAGTTGTGTAGGAGCTTCCTATATCAAGGAAGTATGTGTTCATCTGGTACTTCAGGATGCTTACTGCATGTGATCTATCTTTGTTTGATAAATGTTAATATACATCAGGATATACTAATATATACAAGGTCATAGGTAACAGCTTGATCACCCATGTCAATACAACTCAGGGCATAATGATGATACTAGTATATTCATTTATGTGAGATAAAATTTTTGAAGCTAGTATGAAGGCGAAATGGAAGTAAAATTCTATCACAGCATTAAGAGTGAATTTTGAGATTGTTTGCAAAAGGTTCTGGTGACAATTTAAGCAGATATAATGTGTATGCATAAAATATAATGCCACCTCTGTTACCAGAAATCCATGCATTTGAAATAACATATTTTTTATTTCATTAAAGTGAAAGATGACTAGTTCATATAAATTGTAACTTTATGTTTTTTGAATTCTATGTTTTAAATATTGTAGCTGATTAATTAATTTTAATACAGAACAACTTTAGATGATGGATAAATATGGACTTTAACAGACTTACGGATAATTATGGATGTAGATACTGCGTAGATACATAACCCTGGGAATTTCTCAGATGTATAAAAGTTGTCACCATTTTTGCAGGTGTACGCTTAATATGTTCAGATAACATACATTTGTTCATGATTTTATATGTGTTAATTTAAATTCATAGAGTCAAATGGTGCAGAATCAGGCTACTTGGTCCATCAAATCTATGTTGACCATCAAATATCTAGTTCTACTGATACCATTTACTAGCACAACCCAGAGTCCTCTATATCAGCTGAATCAAATGCTCTTTAAGATGCTTCTTAAATTTTGTAGAAGTGCGTGCCTCCACCACCACAAACAGAGTCCATCTAATCTCTCCTTTGAATTTTGAACTCATAACTGAAATCTTCATCCCAGGCAACACCCTGGCAAATCTTGCCTGCAACCTTTCCAGTTTAATCACAGTGGTATGACAACAAGAACTGTACACAATTATCCAGCTGTGGCCAGACCAACATTTTATAAACTTGTATCAGGACCTCCCTGCTCTTATTTTCTCTGCCTCAGCTAATGAAGGAAGGCTTTAGCATCATTCTATTTACTTGTGCTGCTCTCTTCAAATATCTTTGGACTTTAACATCAACTTCCCTTTGTTTCTCAATACTCCCATTCATGCTGACTGTCTTTCCCTCATTTGGGATATCAGGATTAGATTCAAGTTAAAATTTATGTTTAATGGCATGAACTTCAAGAACAAAAATGGAATACCATACAATCTTATTAATGACATCATCTGGATAATATTGTCAAAAGCTAATAGAAATATATTTACTATAAACAGATATGCAAAGGAAAATTCATTAAACCATATATGTTTTCAAACCTGTAAAGCAAGATCAAGGTTAACTGATGTTTAATGCATTTAAGGGTAATAATTCTTGTAATCTCTTACCTGCAATTAATTATTAAAGTGTCATTAGCATTAATTACGTGCTCTTTATTCTGGATGCTAAGGTGTGGCAAAGAGAAGAAACCTATAAATGAAACCATGAGATAAATATTAAGGAAAAATCATTGATAGATTGACTATATCTGTGTCTAGTCATTTAATAATTATAGATTTGTCATATTGAATGTCAGCACTGAAAGATTCAAAATCACAAGGAAATGATATGAGAATGGGTTTTTGAAAAATACATTTGTCGTTGATTTGTAATCCATGTTTGCCACCTCACTGTTTTATTTGTGTAATTAAAACAAAATTCTCAAGAATAGCTTAGGTATAACAATCTACATCAGTTTATATGGAACATACATGGGTGTAGCTAGGTCTAGAAAAAGTATAGCAACTGGTTTACAGAGATAGGAAGGAAATTCTATTTGGGTGGGTCCAAGGACAGTTTCTTCTGAAATCTTATGAAATTACATATTCAGGCTGGTTCTGATTTTAGACACCATTCAACAACTGCTAGAATTTATTTTTAGAAAATTGAGCTCCAGAAAAGAAATATTCAGACATAGGGCATGGCAGGTTTTTCTGTAAAAATGAATTTAAGTATATCAAGTATCTTTTCTGCTCCACAAGTATTTCAAATGCATGTATCAGGAAAAAAATACACAAAATTCACTAGTTCTGTACTCGGCTTTGTCAAGAACGTACAACAAAGTGTGTATGTTCTTCATCCACTCCCCAGAAACACTGCATTCAAATACTTGAATAACAGGAAGATGGGTTTGTCAATGTTCGAGTACCGATGGGCATGCAGAATTTGTTTTTATCTTGTTATGCTGCCACTTTGAAATAATTCCCCAAACAAAATAAAGGAATGTTGCCTCATCAAAAGGCAGTGGTTTGTTCAGCACTCTGTTGTTACAGGATGAAGGGCAGATTGCTCGGCATGAGATAACTGGTTAGGACCTCACAGACTCTGGGAAAGATTCTGATTTCCTCATGATTTACATAAGGAGTAGAATATTAGAACAATCAGCAAACCATCTCATCCTTTGGAGAATTTCATATTTCTTTCCTCTATTTCTCTTAAATTACAATACAGAACATTAAAAATGTCAACAATCTTTGGGATAGCTAAGTCCATTAGAGAGTGACTTGGGACCTAATACAATTTAAGAGATTGTCTTTACTTGATTCCTTATAGCTTAGTTTGCAATCCGCTTCTAGCTGTTTACACAGGCATATTAAGCTGTTTCTCAACAACGGTTTCATCAAAATATTGACAACATAGTACAACAGAACATGATATAAATATTTTATTCATATTGTCTCGCAATGTTTTGGAAAGACACGGAAGTAGCTATCCCTCAATGTAATTTAGAGTCAAAAGCTGAGTTCAACCGTGCATGCGGATTCACCTCATTAGACCGGCCCAAATTCCTAGGCATAGATTGTGTATAACTATCTACATCAGTTTATGTGTAATGCATATGGGCATAGCTAGTTCTAGAAAAAGTACAGCAACACTTTTACAGAGATAGGAAGGAAATTCTGTTTGGGTGGGTCCAAGGACAATTTCTTCTGATGACTGTAACATTGTACTTACTTTACATTGTCCTTTATTTGTCTGCTGCAATATTTTAAAGTTTTAACTTTAGGCTCAATGAGTAAAATCTGACTATACATGAGTTAAAAGTAATAAAAAGGTAAAGCAATTTGTCAATTTAATTACAGAAAACCATGGTGACTCATTTTGAGCACTGCTAGTGCTGAAAGGATTGTAACATATTTTAGCAACATACTTACTGAATGAACTATTGGAACGCTAACAGGAAGAATATTTTCAGAAAATGCTTCTCATTTCATAAGGAATCAGGCCTGCTGAATATGTCTGTATTCACAGTGATTAGTTACTTCATTCATAGGTTGACTATATTCCATTTAAAGATTAGCTTTATTAGCTTTATTTGTTACATGTATATCAAAACATTTGTGAGTTCTTCATTGACATAATTGCAGATAGCACTGTCAGTGGGACTTATATTCAACTAACATTGCCAGCACTTTGAATTAATTCTATGTAGTAATATGGTGGTCAGATCCTTTATCTAAATCACAGCCCACTAAACAATGGGATGCCCTAAATTAAGTCTAAGATTCTGAATACCACACATTGAGAATGGGTGTGATGATAGGAAGATGGGCACTACACATTCTCTGGAAGATGCAGGGAACTGACTCCTTGGAAGAACATCTATTAAACGGGATGCTGAAGGTAAGTGAAAAAGCAATTTATGCTCCCTTAAAGACAGCCTGAGTAAGCATGCTTAGAATTTGCTTATTTTCACAGCATTGCCTGCTAATGAGCCTTCACAACATTATTAAGCTGGTAACGAAGAAAGCAGAGTGAAATCTTTCACTTATTTTTCTATTGCAGTCTGACTGTTTTAGGGTTACTGGCACTAATTGTGCTACAGGTTTCCTCTGATCAACAGGTCTCACGCCTCCTGCTTGTCTGTCAGGAGCTACTTCAGCGAGACAATCCGCGTTGACAGCAGACTTCAGCAACTCCATTGCCCCCAAATGACTATCTGCTCGCCTGGATAACAGCAGTGCATTGAAGTGAATGATTGCGCGGACTGTTCCAACGTCTTTTGGCGCAGGACGGGTTTTACTTTTAAGTCTTTCGAGAGCAGACCAGTGATTTTAATAAGTTATTTTGTTTTGCTCTATTCCCCTCCGGCAACGGGGAAGAAGCAGGATGGGGGTGGGATTGGGGTTATCCGTTTTTGTGTTGTGTGAATCCGAAACACGAGAGAAACCGAATGATCTGACGGACTCAAAATGTAGGAGCGACATTCAGAAAACAGTTGTGCTTCTAGCAGGCACATGGGACAATGGCAGTCCATTGGCACAGAGTAGTGATGCGTAATTTGTATTTTGAAGGAATGTGGCTCCATTAGCATTGATAACTCCCACCCCCATCTCCTCTCCATTGATTGCTTTTGCTCGAAACATTGAACCTTCATTCCTGGATATTTAGATATCATAGCGTAAAGTACAACGATTAAATGAGAAGAAATAAAGTACAATTAAATGCAAGCTCTATCATCTTTTCAGGTCCTGATGAGTGTCTCAGTTCTGCTTCCGAAAATATGGCAGGTGTGAACAGATGATGGACAAAGGAGCATTTGTACTTCACTTCCAGCTCCGAACTGCAGTGATCTGGAATCACCACCATCCTCTGTCTCCCCGTCAGCGCAGCCACCTGCACCATCCCCTCGGGCACATACCCAGCAGCACTGAACGCCAGCCGCTCAGTCCAGATTCACACTCCGCCAACACGGTTCATTACCCCTCTGAACGCTCTCCCAATTAATTTCTGCAGAGAACGTCTATCAATTCGGTCTAGAAAATCCACAGGTCCGCGCAGCATGAATAGGAAAGAAACGAGCACCCCGTCGCTTTCTTGGTCGATTTACCACATTAGAGGAACATAAGAAAAAAAATGCATATGCTGGAAATCTGAAGCAGAAAAGGGTGGAAGTGCTCAGCATCAGGCATATGTTGTCTGACCTGCTGAGTTTTTCCAGCATTATTTGGTCCTATTCAGGCTTTCCTGTTAGACGATCCTATTACGCTACAGAGTGAACAGCGGAACGCGGAGGAAGACAGTAAAGTTGCATAGTGTTCGTTTGTACTTTACTTTAAAGAGCATTTTAAACTCTCGGTTGTAAACGTCAGTTCTCCATAACCAATATACTAATGTTAGAGATTCCCTGTAAATTTAATCGAAATATTACAGTTTCCGATTTCTTTCTAAGACCCCACGTTTTAACTACGATGCTTGTTTTCGTATGATTTCAAAGAACGTGGCAATGCTTCATTACAACCGAACTAATCAGATCATTACCAGTCACTTTCAGAGGCGACAACAGGTCGGCTTTCAGCCTGCCTCGGGCAGCCAGAAGATGAACTACTCGGCTAAGGAAGTGGAGCAAGTGCGCGTTTTTGAAGAGGTCGAATTCTCTTCGACTGCGCGAAACAATTTCCACAATCAGTTTATATCATCAAAAATCGGCTTCAGGTTTTACAAAGCGCAGAGTCAAGGTACGGCATCAAATGAAAGTAAACACGGGATCGATTTATATAATACAATGCAATTTTAAAAAAAATCAATTGCAAACCATGTTCACTCGTTTAAAATAAACTTAAATTTTCTCTATGAATTAATGTCTACAGTGTTAAACTACGTATGTGACGTTTCTGCAATTCTGTTGGATTCGCGCGCTTAATTGCTATAAAGTTGAGCCCTCTTAAATATTGCATAACAAGAACATTTTCCTGGAGATAACCCTCACCGGCTGAATCAGAAATCCCAATCCATAGCCACAGCAGCGCGAAAACTGGATTCCCCGACATGTCACAGTGGGTATCCCTGAACCCAGAACAACGCGATCTCTGGTCTAATCCAGCAGTTTTCTCGATAAATGCCGAATGATTCACAACCTCACTACCACATTCTGTTGTCCCCAGTACAGTCGAGCAACATTAAAGTCACATTTGATTCATTAAAGGTTGAATGAAGTCTTCAAAACAATCCAGGAATTATAATCTTGTATCTTTTTTTCTCTATATCGTCCTGTCGGAGAAGATTAGGCTTGGCTGGACGAGGATCAACTTTGCTTTGAACGGACATGGCAATTTGCTGGTTATATGCGGGGGGAGGTCCCAAGCCTCGAAAATTTAACTATGCGTCACGTGCCACGAGGATGCTGCTAATTCCATCAAAAATAATTGAAACTAGAAAGAACTTTGTTACGAGTTTAACCACAAAAAGTGGGATAAACCTATACTGACTATGTCCACAAAAAATCATTGAAACCGCTTATTGAAAAAAATTATAGAAACAACATCAGTACTCTCAATAGTTCCAGATATAAACGCAGTTTCACATATTAACACAGTCATTATAAAACTCGAAAGTCAAACTTTCTAAGAGATGTAAATATATGAGAATGCATTAGTTTAATTTTACCATCTTTTTACGAGTTTGGTTATCTCGAACAATAGCACAAATGCAGCATAAAATAAATTAAATATCGAACAGCATATTTTACTTTTTATCTGAAAGTGCCGATATCTAGAAATTACTTAATGTTTGCTACAAAAGAAATAGTATCAAAGGATTTCATCTCTGGTGCCACAGTTACGTATGCAGGAGTACCTGGAGTATTCATTATAAAATACATTGGAGTTATCCCTGGTGCCTTCTCCAAAACTGATCCCTCAAGTGACATGGCAAAAATAGATTACCCTCTCCTTAACGCATTGGTAAATAGTGGAGCTTGCTAACACAAAGCGGCTGCAGTGTTTCCTCATTAGAAAATTATTACATTTCAAAGGAACATCCTTGCCTGTGAAATGAATCAGGACAACTTGAGGGTGCAAAAGATGCAATTTCCATATAAGTCTTTCCATTCTTTAATCATTGGCAGAAACAGTTTGGTATTTACTAGCAAAGGAGCCATCAAACAAATAAGACAAATTCTGCTACAAACATCTGCTTTCATCAAAAGTTATCTTTTGAATGTTAAATATTAGTTCCTGGGTGTCTTCAGTTCAGAAATATTGATGAGTGTGTATGGTTCATCAACATTTTGCAGCTGTTGAGAAAAATACACACAAAATGTAGGAATTCAGCAAGTGAAGCAGGATCTCTAGAGGGGAATGAACAGTCAAGTCTTGAGTGGAGATCCTTCATTGAAACTGGAAAGGAAGTGATCAGTGACCAGAATGAAATGATGGCAGGAGGAGAAGGAGTAAAAGGTGGCAGGTGATAGGTGAGACCAGGTAAGGGTGGATGAATAGGTGGGGTGGGGGCATGAGGTAAGAAACAGGGAGAGGATAAGGGTCTCCCTGAAATATCGACTGTTTACTTGTCTCCCTAGATGCTGAGTTTCTCCAGTATTGTGGGTCTTGTTCAAGATTTCCAGCATTTGAATGAAAGATCCTACAAAAAGTGGACCAGTCCATCATAGGTAAAGCCCTCCCCACCATTCAGCACTAATACACGAAGTGTTGTCACAGGAAAGCAGCGTCGATCATCAGGGATTCCTACCACCCAGGTCATTTTCTCTTCTCACTGATGCCATCAGGTAGAAAGTACAGGAGCCTCAGGTCTCACACCACCAGATTCAGGGACTGTTAGTACCCTTTAAACATTAAGCTCCTGAACCAAAGGGGACATTTTCATTCAATTTCACTTGCCCCATCATTGAAATGTTCCCACAATCTATGGACTCACTTTCACGGACTCTTCAGCTCATGTTCTCAATATTTATTGCTTATTTATTTATTATTTTTTTCTTTCTGTGTATATGCACAGTGTTGTCTTTTGCACACTGGATGGTGCAGTCTTGCATTGGTTCTATTGTGGTTATTATTGTATTATGGATTTATTGAATATGCCTGCAAGAAATTGAATCTCAGGGTTGTATGTGGCAACATACATGTACTTTGATAATACGTTTACTTTGAACTTTGAAAGCATTCCGACAACTTTCCACTGCAAAATCAGAAAACCCTAACTTACTCCCCACATAAATGGGCTTTTGAACCCAGTTATTCAGATTTTCTTTAACAGCAAAAATCTGCTGGATGAACTGGGTTTGTTGGTCAGGATCTGTGGGAGAAAAGGAATTATCAATGTTGCAGGTTGAAACCCTGCACCAGGTCAGGACTGATACAGTACAGGGTTTGGACAGTAATGTCACCAATTCTCTTCATCCCACAGATGCTGCTCAACGGTTCATCCAACAGATCGTCTGATGCTTCAGGTTCCAACATCTGACTATTTTTCTTAATTTGCTTGGATATTGCAAAATATAACATTTGTTTGGGCTTTGGTTATGACAGCTATGCCCCAGTGAATAACACCCTTCTTTCAGAAGCTACCAGCTTCAGTCAACATTTCAGCATTTTAAGCACCAAAGTCTTTGCTAATATTGTAGTGCAACATTGAGAGGCTGCAGTACTACTTGTGATGCTTCGCTTTGGATGTGATTCTCTTTCTTTTGGGGGGGGGAGGGTAGTGGTGAAATATTTTATGGCACTTTTTTTGGCCAAATCATTCCCTAGTAGTGGGCAGAATGTATCCGTCATTCTATAATACTTTAAGAAATTACCATTATCATATTGCTGTTCATGGGTGTTTCCTATCCCACCTTGAAATAATGATTAATTTAATACCTATTATATTACCTGGAAAGCATTTTGAGATGAATGGTCTGAAACACTGACTTATTTTCTCACTCCACAGGTACTGCCTGACCTACTGAGTTCTGTGTTTCATTTGCATTTTTAACATCTGCAGTTTGTTGCTCCAAAATAAATAAAGCCCTTTGAATTATTTATTTTTTAACCAAAACTGAAAATGCTGAATCATCAGGCAGCATCCATGGAAAGAGAGACCATTAAAGGGGATTGTAGATTCAAAACACTAACTGTTTCTCTTTCCATGGATTCGCTTTGACCTGCTGTATCATCACCACACCCCCTTCAGTATTTTCTGTTTCAATTGCAGATTTCTTGCACCTGTCATTCTATGGTTGATTTCCATTCTTTTTTTTAAGTTGCGTTGCAGTGGCCAAACGAATACTGCACACAGATTTCATAGACAGCATTGATACCAATGACATAGGCTTGATGAAGTACTACAGAGTGAATACAGGCAGTTAAGTTCCAGGTGAAGGCAGGACCTCCGGGGTAGTGATCCCAGGACTGTTACCCCTGCCATGTGCTAGTGAGGCAAGGAGTAGGAAGACAGTGCAGTTTAACACTTGGCTATGGTGACGTTACTTGAGGTAGGGCTTCATATTCTTGGATTATTTGGCTCTCTCTCAGGCCAGCGGACCTGTACAAACAAGATAGTTTGCACCTGAACTGGATGGGGGACCAATATCCTTGTGGGAAATTTTGCCAGTGCTGCTGATTGGTGGGAGGTGTTCTAAGCTCGTGCAGTTCGGGTGTGCGAACCTGAGTGACAGGGCAGCACGTGGAATGGCTGTGGGGAAAGTAAATCTTCAGCCTACAAGCAAAGGCAGAAATTGACTGGATCATGAGCGTGGTGTGGTTAATGTTCTAAAATCAGTCTATGTCACTGCAAGATGTAGGTAAGGCAGATGAACTTACAGCATGGATCAGATGTTGTAGTCACTAGCGAGCCTTGGTTAGAGAAGGGGCAGGACTGGTAGCATGATAAAGGGAAAGGTATTAATAGGAGAGGGATTACTCATCACAGAAAATCTCATGGCAATGCTCAGAGGACATTGGAGGGCTTCTCTACTGAAGCAATATCGGTAGAACTAAGTAATAAAAAATTATGGCCATGTTAATAGGACTTTATTTTAGATCTCCCAATAGTGGGATTTAGAGGAACAAATCTGTAGAGAGATAGCAGGCAGTTGTAAGAAATATAAAGGTGTGATAGTAGGTGATTTCAGCTTTCCAAATATTGACTGGGGTTCCCATACTGTAAACGGATTGACTGGGATAGAGTTTGTCAAATGTGTTCAGGAATGTTTCTTTAATTAATATGTAGAGATCCCAACTAGAGAGAGAGTACAATAGTGGATCTCCTCTTAGGGAATGAGACAGGGTAGGTGATTAGTGTCTACAGCGGAACACATTGGATCTGGTGATCATGATTCCATTATGTTCAAGATAATTATTGAGAAAGATAGAATTGGTTCTCAGTTTGAGATTCTAAACTGGAGTATAACCAATTCTGATGGCATCAGAGGGGATCAGGCAGATGTGGATTGGAATAGACTGTTTTCTGGCAGAGAGATGCTTGATAGGAGGGAAACCTTCAAAAGTGAAATCTGAATGTTCCTGTAATTAAATAAAATGCTAACAGGTTTAGGAAACCTTGACTATCGAAGGGTATTGAGACCCTGGTAAAGAGAAAGGTGCTGCATATCAGGTATAGGCAGACAGGAAGCACTTGCGGTGTATAAGAATTGCATGAAAACTCTTGTGAGAAATCAGAAGGGCCAAAAATAGGCCAAAATTGCTCTGGCAGACAAGGTAAAAGAGAATCATAGTTGTTGTCATCGCTATATTTAGAGAAGAAAGACGGCAATTTGGTCCTCCTTAAAGATCAGCATGGTCATCTATGCATGGAGCCAAAAGGGATGAGGAAGATCTTATTTGAATGTTTTGCATCCACGTTTCCTTTGGAGATATAAACAGACTATAGAACTGAGGGAAAAGTGTAGAGAAGTTATGGACTATATCTGGATCATGGAAAAGGAGGTGCTGGCTGTCTTAAGGCAAGTTAGGTGGATTAATCAACAGGGCCTAATAATGTGTCTCCTCAGACCTTGTAAGGAGCTAGTGCAAAAATTGCAGGGGCCCTGGCAGAGATACTTAAAATATCCCTAGCTGGAGGGTGACAAATGTTGTTCCATTGTTCAAGAAAGACTGTAAGAAAAAGCTGGAAAATTATTGGCCAATAAGCCTAATGGTCAGTCATAGGTAAGTTATTGAAAGGCATTCTATGGGTCAGGACATAGGAGTATTTGGATATACAGGACCTGAATCCAGTAGTACTTACATCTACAGTGATGAAGTGTTTTGAGAGGTTGATGATGAAACCTATCAACTACTGCTTGAGAAGTCACTTGGATTTTCTCTGATTTGCCTAACAGAGCCATAGGTCCACAATAGATGCCATCTCATTAGCTCTTCACTCAACCCTGGAACATCTAGGCAGCAAAGGTGCATACATCAGTATGCTCTTTATCAACTGCAGCTCAAGATTCAATACCATCATCCCCTCAAGACTAATCAGTAAGTTCCTAGACATTGGACTCAATACCTCATTGTGCAATTGGATGCTTGATTTCCTCACTTGCAGGCCCCAGTCAGTTCAGATTGGCAACAACATCACCTCCACAATATCCATCAGCATAGTGCACCACAAGGCTGTGTACTTAGCCCCCTGTTCTACTCACTTTACACTTAAGACTGTATGGCTAAGCATTACTCCAATACCAAATTTAAGTTTGCTGATGACACCACTGTCATAGGCTAAACAAAAGATGATGATGAATCAGCATACAGGATGAGAATGAAAATCTGGCAGAGTGGTGCCATAACAAAAACTTTTTACTCAATATCAGCAAGACAAAGGAGCTAATTATACACTCCAGAAGAAGGAAACCAGAGAACAATGAGCCAGACCTCAATGGAGGGTCAGTGCTGGAGAGGGTCAGCGACTTTAAATTTCTCAGTGTTATTCGGAGAACCTGTCCTGGGCCTAGCACATAAGTGTAATTATGGAGAAATCATGGCAGCACCTTTACTTCCTTCGGAGCTTGTGAAGATTTGGCATGATATCTAAAACTTTGACAAACTTGTATAGATGTGTAGTGGAAAGGTTATTTTTTGTGGCTGCATCACAGCCTGGTATGAAAACACCGATGCCCTTGAATGAAAAG
The DNA here is from genome assembly GCF_030028105.1 of Mobula birostris. NCBI lineage: Eukaryota > Metazoa > Chordata > Chondrichthyes > Myliobatiformes > Myliobatidae > Mobula > Mobula birostris. The sequence goes on along the minus strand of NC_092372.1, from coordinate 59,597,718 downwards.
TCCTACAAAAAATAGTAAATACAGCTTAGTCCACCATGGTTAAAGCCTACCGCACCATTGAGCACATATACCTGTACAAGAATTGCTGTTGTTGGAAAGCAGCATCCATCATCAAGGACCCTCACCACCCAGGACATGTTCCCTTCTCACTGATACCATCAGGAAGAAGGCACAGAGGCCTCAGAGCTCACACCACCAGATTCAATTCTCTACTCAATTCCTCAATCATCAGACTCTTCAACCAATGAAAATAATTTCACTCAACTTCACTTGCCCCATCATTGAAATGTTTACACAACCAATAGACTCACTTTGAAGGACTCTTCATCTTATGTTCTTGTTATTTATCGCTTGTTTATTTATTATTACCATCTATTTATTTTGGAAATAGGACATCTTGTTGTCTTTTGCACACTGGTTGAATGCCCAAGTTGGTGTGGTCTTTCATTGATTCTGTTGTGGTTATTATTCCCTAGATTTATTGCGTATGCCCACAAAAAATTGAATCTCAGTGTTGTATATGATGACATATATGTACTTTGGTTATAAATTTATTTTGAACGTTGACTAAGGCATGGTAGGCCATGTGTATCCAGTCTTAAAAGTTTCTCATGGAGGTCATTAATAAGGCTGATGAGGACAATGTAGCTTAATACAGCAAAGACTAAGGAGCTAATTATCAATTTTGGAAAGTCACAGGATGACAAGTACGCTCCAGTCTACATTAACAGAGACATAGTGGAGAGAGTGTCCAGTTTCAGGTTTCTGGGAATACACATCTCAGAAGACCTTACATGGTCCACTAACACCACCACAGTAGTTAAGAAAGCACAGCAACACTTGTATTTCCTCAGGACACTGAAGACAATTGGTCTACCTGAACAGATGCGGGTGACCTTTTACCGCTGCACCATAGAGAACATCTTAACATACTGCATCTCTGTCTGGTATCTCAGTTGTACAGCAGCCGATAGGAAAGCACTTCAGTGGGTCGTCTCTAGCGCACAGAAGATCATCGGGACACAGCTCCCAGCCCTGGAGGACACCTACAGCTCTTGCCGCCTAAGGTAAGCTACAAGCATCTGTAAGGACAATACACACCCATGCAATCATCTGTTTGAACTTCTTCCATCTGGCAGACGTAAGATTTTCTATGCCCGCACTTCCAGACTGAAAAATAGCTTTTTCCCCAGAGCTATAATTGCTCTAAACCAATCGATCAACCATCATCCATAAATTTGTTATATTGCTACTTTAATACTGGTTTTATGGTTGCTGGTTGTACTGGCTGGTTACTTGATTTTATTTATTGTTTATTTATTTATTTGTTGTTTTATAGCATTGAGTATGGGAGTTACAGGTTCATTTTCGCTGTATTGGTGCATGACAAATTGTACTATGCAATGACAATAAAGATATTTCATTTCATTTCACGTCATCTACATGGACTTTAATTAAGGTCTTTGACAATGTCCCACATAGAAGACTAGTCCAGAAGGTTTAGTTAAAGTAGCTCATTGGATTTATCATTGGCTTAATAGCAGAAGCCAGAGAGTGGTAATAGATGGTTATCTCTCTGAGTGGAGTCCTGTGGCTAGTGGTACGTGGCAAGGATTAGTGCTGGGCCCATTATTGCTATATATATATTAATATTTATATGATTTATGTGGTAAGTGGATCAATACATTTGTAGATGATGATAACATGAGTAGGGTACTGTGGACAATAAGGAAGGCTCTCAAACCTCATTCTGATCTTGACCACCTGGGAAAATGACCTGCAAAATTGCAAATGGAATTTAATGCAGACTAGTGAAGTGTTACACTTCGGGAGGATAAGCCAGGGTAAGACATACAGTGAGCAGTAGGGCTCTAAGGTGTGGTGTAGAACAAAATGATCTAGGAATACAGATCATTAATTCCTTGAAAGTGTCATCACAGATAAATAGGGTTGTATTGTAGGCAGTCTCTAGAGTAGGTTACATGGTCGGCACAACATTGTGGGCTGAAGGGGCTGTAAGGTGCTGTAGATTTCTATGTTCTAGATAGATAGATAGATAGATAGATATACTTTATTGATCCCAAGGGAAATTGGGTTTCATTACAGCCACACCAACCAAGAATAGAGCATAAATACAGCAATACAAAAATCACAAACAATCAAACAACAATATGCAAACTATGCCAGATGGAAATAAGTCCAGGACCAGCCTATTGGCTCAGGGTGTCTGACCCTCCACGGGAGGAGCTGCAAAGTTCGATGGCCACAGGCAGGAACAACCTCCCATGACGCCCAGTGTTGTATCTCTGTGGAATATGGCCGGAGTCCAACAGCAAAAAGTTCAATATCCGGTCTACAAACACGTTTCTCAATCGTATTCCTCAATTCTATGTTCTATGTCTAAAGAGAGCTTCTAAAACATTGGCTTTCATATATCAGGGTATTGAATACAGGAGTTGGGATGTTATGTTGAAGTTATACAAGATATAGGTGAGGCCTATATTAGAGTATTGTGTGTATTTCTAGTCACCTGTCTATAAGAAAGGTATCAAGATTGAAATTGTGCAGAGAAAATCTACAGGGAGGTTGCTGGTACCTTAATGTCTGAGTTACAGGGAAAGGTTGAATCAGTTAGGACCTTATTCCCTGGAGTGCAGGTGACCGAAGTCGACAAAGTTACGAGTGGTATAGAGGAAGTTAACACATGCAGCCTTTTCGCCCTCAGGCTGGGTGCGACTAGAACTCAAGGTCAGAAGTTGAGGGTGAAAAGTGGAATATTTAAGAGGAATCTGAAGGGAGATCAGTGGGTAGGAAGAGAGTGGAATTAGCTGCCAGGGAAAGTAGTAGATGGGTGTTCAATTGTAATATTAAAGAGAAATTAGATAGATACATGGATGAGAGGGGTGTAGGTGACATGATCTGGGAATAGATTGATGCGACTAGACAAAAGATCAGGTTGGCCTGATCTAGATGGGCCGAATGACCTGTTTCTGTCTTGTATGTATCTGGACTCTGATCGTTTATACACGTAGTGAAATCTGTCTGAAGTGGCGGCAGTAACTATGTTTTTTTACAGACCTTGATGACGGAAATTATCGAACCTTCTTTATACATTATCTGTTAAATCGGCGAAGTCATGGGATGAGGCAGTATTTGTGCGGCCCTTATCTATTCAACACACCAGTATTGGCAATCAACAACTGAAGCAGCGGAAGTCGTTCCCCGTTGATATGGGCAAACACGAAAGATTAATTCCAAAAACAAATGCGTTGTTTGCCTCTTCATTCCGTAGACGTAAAGCAAGCTGAACTCAAATCGGCGGGCATTTTGGACGATTTGAAATACTCTAGGATTTTCCCCAAAAGAAATAAATACTGTTATGAAACGTTGCTCCGATTATAAAATATTAAAAAAAGACTAGTCACCAACTTCCCCATTGATGTTTGTCAGTCACATATTGCTTGTTTGCCAACTAGCTGCTTAGATTCAACAACACCATTTAAGAACTACAGTAAAAACAGCAGAACTTCATGTAACCGCGAGAAGCACATGCTTCACTGATTTACACAGATCCTGCTTCATGCCAATTGATAAAACAAGCTGCTGCAGCACATCGGAAAATCTCCCTTCTCTTAAGTGCTTTTTTTTCCACAATGGGCCAAGATTTCCTGTTGGATGGAATGTTTTGTTTTCCTTACAGACGGTCTCCTGCAGTCACGCCTGCCGAGTCTCTGTCACGATTTCCAGTTCAGAAACAAAGCTGCTGGGTTTCTGGCTCTCCAGTAGATAAGACGAAGGGTGCTGCGTATCGTCTGGGCACCCTTCGCGCTTTTGCCTGTCGCATGTCAGCCTAAAGAAAATAAACTTCTAATTCACTTGAAGGCCAAGGTGGCAGTATTGCAACGGTGGACTCACTCAGTCAGTTACGTCAAGTGTTTGCCCAAACTCTCACAGGGGATCGTGTTCTGCCTTTGACGGTGAATGGCCTTGTCCAGTCCCCAGTGGAAGGTATCTTGGAAAGCAGTACAGACGTCATTTTAAAAAATTGACCATTCATTTAAACGATTTGAAAAATCACGTGTAGTATCAGCTGAAACGCCCAAGTGTTAAAATTCATATCAGATGTCTGGGTGTCCTGACTTTTCCTTTTGGCTCTGTTTTCAAATGGCTGGTTTAGGACCCTGGCTGAGTGAGTAGCCTCTGGTTCCCTGGCTGAACCAAAGAATCGACACTGATGCCACGTGTTCAGTCTTGCTAGTCTTGACCGGGACTTCTCATTGTTTCTCCAGTCCTGATGAAGGGTCTCAGCCCATAACATTGACTGTTTACTCTTTTCCACAGATGCTGCCTGACCTGCTAAGTGAGCTCCTCCAGCATTTTGTGCGTTTCGCGTTGCATTTCCAGCATCTGCAGATTTTCTCGCATTCCCGCGTCGGCTGTTTGCTTCACAATGTGGCAAGCAGCAAGCAACAGTGATGCGCTGAGGTGCTATTGAAATAGCAGTCACGGTGTTGGGACTCTGAAGCCAACGGTGGGCTCTGTGGTAAACTGTGGAATATGTGGCATTGTGTTCCTGTTTCAGCACTTGCTTGCTTTGGAGATGATACCAAGGGAAGCAGAACTAGGTAGACTTGCTCTTTCGGAATCTATCGTTGAAGTTTGCACACATTCTGAAATAACCTGGCCTGATTTGATCACATTGGATCAAATGATTCAGATGGTCATTAGACCACTATTAGTTATTCTTTGCACCTACCCCATCCCCACTCTATTGGGACAGCAATATTTCCTGAAGATGTTCCCAGGAAGTTTTAGATCACAATAGAAGCATGGACTTTAGGAAACACATCTGCCTGATGATCTCAGTGAGGAAAGCTCAATGCCAGAACTGAAAATGTATTTCCCTTTATTTGTTATACAACCAAAAGCATACATTAAAACAAAATATTTGTTTCAAACATGAAGTGCACAAAAGTTTACACATTTTGCTTTGTACATTTCCAATATTTAATAATTTAGAATGAACAAAGCAAAGTCCAGAATGGATGAAAGAGTTGCTGACTTTTGCTGGAAGGAATAGATCTCAATAAATAAGCAAACACTGGAGAAAAATAACTGGCAGATTTACAAGCTTAAACAAAAAAAAAAACTGTCTGGCCAAAACTATAGAGTCTTCTCAGCAACTTTCTCAATACTTTCTCCACTTTTCAGCTAGTTCCTTGGAATGAACAAACATTTGGTCACAGAGCATTCCCAGTCCCAACAAATAGGCTTTGACCCTCTCCTCCCTGATGTCAATCAGTCATTTTTCAGCCTTTGCTATGAATGTCAATGTGGTACATTAGCCTTTGCGATTATTGTCAGTTCGGTACATCACAATCCCTCTTCATTCCTTCTCATACTCTATCCTTACTGTCCTTCACAATGATGCCTCGTTTCCTTACCTTTATCCTACCAGGTTTTCTCTTCTTCCTCTTTGAATAACTTTTCTTTTCCTTGCATTGGCGACTTTTCTCTCACCTTCCTTTCAGAGCACTCTCTCTGTTATGTCAGGTGATGGAAATAGCATTGACAGGGGATGAGTTTATGAATAGATATCTCAAAGATTGCTGGAATTAAATTCTTAAATCGTGGTTATGCAAAGTTCTAATCATTTGTTAAAAAAACACACTGTGCAATGCAACAGAGGAAATTGAATTTAGCACCACTCTTAATATTACAATGACGTGTTAATATTTAGTTTCTTTCATCCTGCACTGTAATTTGAAAATATAATTTCAAATAGAAAAACCTTAAAGGAAGAAGATAAAATCAGTAAATCCTAACGTCTGCTGTGGAATATATAAGTTGTTATCTCACCAATACTAATTCAGTGTTTTGCTGCCAAGTTACTTCATACACACAAACTTAACATTTCTCTTTCAGATACAAAACTCAAATTCAAATACAAAACTCTTGTCGTAATGGTTCTTTGCACTGGTGGAATTAACTGATAAGGCCATCTTCTGCAAGTTTTATTTGTTTTATGTATCCTACCAGTTATCTTGTAAATAGAAATACTCTAAATATCAAATCTAGAAACAAAAAATTAGCCTATTTCAAACTGGGGAAGTACACATTTTTAGTTTAAATCTGTAAAATTTTATTAAATGCATTAGGCTAGGACCCATTGTCTGGACAAGAATATTGGCTGTCCACTGCCATCCATAGATCCAGCATTTTGTGTGTTGCTCTTGATTTCAGCATCTGCAGTATGCTGTGTCTCCAATGAAATCAACAGATGAAATATTGTTCACCTTAATTAACCTTAATTCAGTCACTACAAAACTGACTTTTCATGAAAAGTTATACAATTTCTTATCTTCACAAAGGGAGAATAATAAAAATCTGCAGATTCTGGAAATCTAAAATAAGAAGAGAAAATGCTGGATGGACTCATTGGGTCAGTCAGCATTGGTGGAAACAGAAATGGTTAATGGCTTATTCAGGTCTGAGACCATTTGTCAGAAATGAGAAAGAGAAATCAAGGCAACACACACAAAATGTTGGAGGAACTCAGCAGGCCAGGTAAACAGTCGATGCTTCAAGAAAGAGAAGTCAAATTTGTTTTCAATAGCAGAGAATGCTTAACTTCTGTCTTAATACTTAATCATGACAATGGAGGTCGCTTGGCCCATCAAGTCGATGCTGTTCTCCAAACAATTCCCCCAATGTCCCTGTAACTTATTCTCCCTCACATCCTTTTCAACTATCCGTTGATGCTCTGATTCACATCTTTATACTGGTATCTACAATTGCCAATTTAACTGCTTTCCAGCATGTCTCTGGGGTGTGGGAGGAAATGAGAGCACATGGGGAAGCCCAGATGTTCACATATAACCTCCACATATTCAGCAGTCCTTATCAGGACTGAACCTGGATCATTGGAGCTGAAAGGCAACAACAGAACTCCAACTATAACACCATTGTGTCCCCAGTCCTAATTAAATTTTGTTGAATTAAATTCCTAAAAGATCCCAGCCAAATGTTTTATACTGTTTCGAAAATACTCAGTATTTTAATTTGTTTGCCAATAACTTTGGTTTAGTTGAACGTGCAGGCATTATCAGCAGTGTCAGATTTATTGTATATCCCTAATTGTCTTGGAAAAGATGAGTTGTCTCTGTAAAATGCTGCAGTCTGCTCTTGGGTGTTCTCAATGCCTTGGTTATTTTTATAGGAAAATTCACAGACTACAAACTGAAGTCTTATCCAAGCTTCTGGATTAGCAAAGCTGTAACACAATCATTAGACCATTCTTATTCAGGGACAATGTTCTGAGCATTGAAAATATTGTTAAGTTTGCATGGATAGCCATTCTGCAGAAAGATCACTCTTCACGGAAGTATGAAATTCCTACATTTCTCAAGCTGTCTCTTGGGAATGAGAATGATTTGCTTCTCTTCCAATTTTGTTGCTCTGTGGTGGTTGATAGGAACAACGTGGGAGTCACAGGCTCTTCCGTAGATACAGAAGGTACCTAATGGGGAAGATGAGTGAGTAGCTTTTGCGGTGGTGTGCTCAGTTTTTCACTGTAATACCGATGCATGAATTTGAGGTTCTCAATTGCCATCCTTCCCAAATGCTGATTCTCTGTTTTAAAGGGTCATTAGACATTCCCCGCAAGTCAGCGGGAGCTGTTGCTCTGAGATTCCCAAAACAACTCAGCACATTGCAGATTTACAAATGGATTGATCTTCCAAAAATTTAATCACATTGCTGCTACTAGTGAATGTGCATTTACACTGAACATAGGGATGGACTTGTTGTTTTGGGACAAGGTCTATTTATCATGCTTTTTGGGACAGGTTGATTCAACTGTTTCTGGAAGCAGTCTTTCCATTGACAATGCAGTCTTCCTTTCAATATAGTTCTCAGTGCAGGTTGGTTAGAAGACACACTTCGCATCTCCAATATATCTCTGAGCTCTCAGTTGCATGTCTGTCTGTTCCACTCCAAGTCAGAGTTCATTTTCACCCTCCCAGTGGTTCAAAGTAATGCATCAGAGTTTAGAAATCCGAGAGCTGTCTCAGCAAAAGAATCAATTTCTCCTGTGAACTGCACTGAAAAGTTTTTCTGTGCATGCTCCAATACTGCAGGAAAAGCAAAGGAAATGGCAAGGGTGGGTGCAAGACTCAAGCTCATTACTGGTCTTGGGAGGGTATGCGCTGTGTTTGTATTAGGGGAGGAATAGCATTTAGTACCAGGGAGTTATTGATGGGCTTAAGGAAAAAAACATTTCTTAGGGAAAGCGTACAGCTTGAAACAGGACCAGCTGAAGGAGGATTCACAGTGCTATATTCAAAAGATCTGGAGCTCACTCAGACAGAACCCTTACAGTGAGAACAAAGCAGCCCTCACATGAGCTGTGAAGGCTTCATCTATCTATGTGCCCCACAGGCCCTGTGTGTCACCCTCTGTTGGTTGAGGTCGACATGGAGGTTGTATCCCAGCTATCTACGTTGTTGCTGCAATGCTGTCCGTGGCTGATGAGGTCAATGAGAGCAGCATTCTCTATTGCAAAGGTCGCATCTATAAGTGGCTTCAGCTCTGCTGGAGATGCACGGTGCCATTTTATGGACCCTTTGGTCTTCTGCTGCTCTCAGGAATATTTCCTTGACTGACAGAAGGTGCTCCTTCAGAGTGCTTCTCCATCTGGTGTGGTCGGCTGCAGGTTCCTCTCAGGACTCAACGTTGGTGTCCACAGTGCCTTCATGTCCTGCTTGCCAACATCCTTGTAGCGCAGTTGCTGGTGACCAGTGGTTCTCTTGCCCGAAGTCACCTCGCCATACAGGATACCTTTTGGGATGCGACCATCCTGCATGCGGCAGACGTAGCCCAGTGACCATGGCCTACGCAGCCTGAGCAGGGCATAAATGTTGGGGAGAGAGGCATGAGAGGGAACCTCATCACTGGGTACGCTGTCTCTCCAGGAGATGCCCAAGGTGCGTGAAGGCACCTTAATTGGAAGGCGTTGAGCCTTCTCTCCAGGTTATGGTATGTTGTACAGGTTTCACTGCTGTACTGCAGTGTGCTGGTGAGATAAGCTTGTACACTGCCATCTTTGTTTTGACTGAGAGTTTGGAGTTTGCCCGGACTCGTGTGATGAGGCAGGCTAGAGTTGCTGCAGACCTCGCAACGCGTTTGTCAATTTCTGCAAGAAAGGAGAGGCTGTCACTGACGATGAACCCCAGATATTTGAACTGACTAACAACATCCAGTTTGTAGCTATCAATGGTAACCATAGAAACCATAGAAACTACAGCACAGAAACAGGCCTTTTGGCCCTTCTTGGCTGTGCCAAACCATTTTCTGCCTAGTCCCACTGACCTGCACACGGACCATATCCCTCCATACACCTCCCATCCATGTATCTGTCCAATTTATTCTTAAATGTTACAAAAGAACCCACATTTACCACCTCGTCTGGCAGCTCATTCCATACTCCCACCACTCTCTGTGTGAAGAAGCCTCCCCTAATGTTCCCTTTAAACTTTTCCCCCCTCACCCTTAACCCATGTCCTCTGGTTTTTTTCTCCCCTTGCCTCAGTGGAAAAAACCTGCTTGCATTCACTCTATCTATACCCATCATAATTTTATATACCTCTATCAAATCTCCCCTCATAACCAAGGTTCCTTATTCCTATTCAATTTGCCTTTAATCCTGACAGGAACATACAAACTCTGCACTCTCAAAATTTCCCCTTTGAAGGCTTCCCACCTACCAATCACATCTTTGCCAGAGAACAACCTGTCCCAATCCACGCTTTTTAGATCCTTTGTCATTTCTTCAAATTTGGCCTTCTTCCAGTTCAGAACCTCAACCCTAGGACCAGATCTATCCTTGTCCATGATCAAATTGAAACTAATGGTGTTATGATCACTGGAACCAAAGTGCTCCCCTACACAGACTTCCGTCACTTGCCCTAATTCATTACCTAACAGGAGATCCAATATTGCATCCCCTCTAGTTGGTCCCTCTATATACTGATTTAGAAAACTTTCCTGAACACATTTTACAAACCCTAAACCATCTAGACCCCTAACAAATGGAGGTGTCTCCACATCCTGTCCCTAGACATTTGTCTTTTTCAAGCTGATAGTCAGACTAAGTTCCTTGCAGGCCTGGGAGAATGATCCATCAAGCTTTGGAGATGCTGCGGAAAGGCCCGACACAGAGAAAATAAAGAGATGTTGGTGACGTTATCTCACTGGACTCATTACACGTGTCCTGCCATTTCCATGTGATGATCAAGAATGAATAAAAAAAGAAATACAGACTTGTCAATAAACAGCCCAATTGCCTTTCACCATCAATCTTTGTTGTTATTTAATCTCTCTTGCCTTCCACTTTACACTGACCTTCTGATTTGTTTTCTTCTCCATTCCCTATTTGCTTTCCTCTAGCTTAAATTGAGCAGTCACCAACCAGAAACATTAACAGTTTCTGTCTTCATTGGTGATCCCTAAGACTTACTGAGAATTTTTACCAACAAAATGCTAGAGGAATTCAGTAGGCCAGGCAGTATCTATGGAAAAGAGTAAACAGTCGATGTTTCGGGCCGAGACCCTTCATCAGGACTGGAGAACAAAGATGAGAAGTCAAAGTAAGAAGTGGGGGGAGTGGAGGAAGTAATACAAGGTAGTAGGTGATAGGTGAAACTGGGGGGGAGGGGGTGAAATAAAGAGCTGGGTTAACGATTGGTGAAAGAGCTGGAGAAGGGGAAATCTGATAGGAGAGGACAGAAGGCCATGGAGAAAAGGGAAAGGGGGAGGAGCACCAGAGGGAGGTAATGGGCAGGTATGGAAGTAAGGTGAGAGAGGGAAATGGGAAAGGGGAATGGAGAAGGAGAGGAGAGGGGGGCATTACATGAAGTTCCAGAAATCGATGTTCATGTCATCAGGTTGGTGGCTACCCAGATGGAATATAAGGTGTTGTTCCTTCAAACTGAGTGTGATCTCATTGCTGCAGTATTCACATGCTGGAATGGGAACGAGAAGCAGAATTAAAATGAGTGGCCACTGGGAGATCTCAATTTTTCTGGTGGAGTGTAGGTGCTCAGTGAAGCGGCCTCCCAAACTACCTTGGATCTCACTGATATACAGGAGGCCACACCTGGAGCATCGGACACAGTAGATAACCCCAACAGACGCACAGGTGAAGTCGCCTCACCTGGAAGGACTGTTTGGGGCAGTGTTAATGGTGGAGGAATTGTGGAAGAAGGAGGACATCTCCTTAGTTCTGGAATAAAAAGCCTCATCCTGAGAGCAGATGCAGTGGAGACAGAGGAAATGAGAAAAGAAGATGGCAGTTTTACAAGTAACAGGGTGTGAAGAGGTATAGTCCAGGTAGCTGTGAAAATCGATGGGTTTCTAAAAGATATCAGTAAAAAAGCTGTCTCATCCTGCCTACAACATCCATGACACTTCACACGCTCTTGATCTTTTCAATGATTTAATGACCCTGATCATCTTATTTTCACTCTGGATGTCCAGTCCCTATACACCTCCATACCCCTTCATGAAGGCCTCAAAGCTCTCCGTTTCTTTCTGGACACCAGAGCTAACCAGTTTCCCTCCACCACTGCTCTCCTCCTTCTGGCGGAACTGGTCCTCACTCTCAATAATTTCTCCTTCAGCTCCCCCCACTTTCTTCAAACAAAAGATGTAGCCATGGGCACTCACGTTTGTCCCAGCTATGCCTACCTTTTTGTCAGCTATGTGGAACAGTCTATGTTCCAAGCCTACACTGGTATCACTCCCCAACTTTTCCTATGCTGCGTTAATGATTGCTTCATCCACTTTGCCTCCAGCTTCCACCTTGCCCTCAAATTTACCTGGTCCATTTCCAACACCTCCCTCCCGGAGACGGAGGCGGAGTTAAAATGGCACTAAACAGCAACTCCTTTGCTTGCATCTTCAGGAACAGCTCTATTTCCATCTTTAATATCTCTATTTTTCCCTTTCAGGGTTCTTTTGAAGACCCTGACGTGGAGTTACACACTGACTTCAGTTCTTTGCAAGAATGGGACCCGTTCTCAGGGTTTCAGGACCGGCCGATGTTTAGCACGCCAAGGGGTCGGCCTGAGAGGTGGCCTAGTGTTTGGAAGCCTAAGATCTCGGGGCTCTGGAAACGGGCGGATTGAGGGTCGGCGTCACGGCAGGAGACTCGTGTGTTGTAGGGGAGGTTGGAAAATCTTTCGCTGTGGGCCCAAAGACCTGAAATCTTTGCAATCTTCAGGCACAGAGCTCGTAAAAAGCAACGAAACGGATTTTTTTAACATTGTAAACCGGCGGCTTGTTGTTATGTCTCCCGCTCGCTGTGAAAATGGGGGACACCTCCCTCTCCCTTACTTGGGAGAGAGAGAACCTGTGGGTTGCAGAATGCCGGATGAATTGCGATAGTCTGTGGGGTAACTGCAAGGTCTATGTCTTTGCTATCGCTTAGCTCATGCTTGTGTTCGGTAACGGGTGCACTTTTTGTTTTACCGGTGCGGGGAGAGGTGATTGTTGCTTGCCGCTGCTTACGCACTGGAGGAGGGAGCTGAAGGGAGACTTTGGGGTTCTCACATTTAACTGTCGTTCATTCTTTGGGGCACTTCTCTGTTTTTGTGGATAATTTGAGAAGAAGAAGCATTTCAGGATTTATATTGTATACACTTCTCTGACATTAAATTGAACCTTTGAACCTTTTTGAACCCCTTCATGATCTCTGCCTCTATCTCTGGAGATAGCTGATCTACTGATACCTTTTATAAACCCACTGATTCTCACAGCTACCTGGACTATATCTCTTCCCACCCCGTTACTTGTAAAAATGCTATCCCCTTCTCTCAATTTCTCTGTCAACCCCCTCCTCAGCATTCCCCATTCCCATTTCTTTGTATTTCTTCATCCTCCCCCCACATTCTTATTCCAATTTCTCACCCTTTTTCTCCAGCCCTGATGAAGCATCTCGTCCTGCAATGTCAGCTGTTTACTCTTTTTCATAGATCCTGCCTGGCCTGATGAGTTCCTGTAGTATTTTGTGTGTGATGCTTGGATTTTCAGCATCTGCAGCTTTCTCTTATTGAGAATTTTCAATATATATTTGATATTTGCAATAACTGCAAAAGTTCTCTTTTTTGGATACTGCTGGCAAAGGTAGTCCTTAATGTGTGCTTTTGGGAAATAGTCCTCAATGCTACCAATGTCATTATTTCATTTTTTCATGTCCTATAGCTTTGATAAAGAATGCCTCCAGAGGTCACATCCACAATCCATGAATAATAAGATGGCAAGATCCTACATCTACGGACTCCAGAGCCTGCCGGCCCCGACGCGAGCAGGCATGAGCTTCAGGTTGCGGCCCCTGCCACTGATCTTGCCGGCTCCAACACCTCAGGGCATATTCAAAACCCAGACTCCAGCAACGACCATGGACACCTTCACAGCGATTGCGCAACCACCAACTGCAACGCCAGCCTTGAACTCCAGGCCGGGTCTTCAAGTGCTGCTGTTGTGACTCCCGTCTCCCCTTCCCCTACCACCACTCCGCAGCCCCGTCTTCCTCAGATCCCACCGTCAACTCCTGGGCCCTCAGAGGCTCCATCTTCCTCTCACCCCAACCCTCCCCTCTCCACTGACACCACCAGCCTCCCTCCCCCTCCCCCCTCTGATCCCACTTCTCATCCGTGCCGGGTATTTACCATCCCCTCCGACCTTCAACTGTCGGAGGCAGAACGCTCTGTCCTCAGTAAGGGCCTCACCTTTGTCCCCCTTCGCCCACACCTCAGCGAGTTCCATGTTCGCCATGATGCGGAACTTTTCTTCCACCGTCTCCGTCTCCGAGCCTACTTCTTCGGCAAGGACTCTTCCACCCCCACCGATGACCCCTTCTCCCGTCTTCAACCCTCCTCTTCTTCATGGACACCCCGCTCTGGTCTTCTGCCTGCTCTGGATCTCTTTATTGATAACTGCCGACAGGACATCAACCGTCTCGACTTCACCGCACCTTGTCCCCATTCCAACCTCACTCCTTCGGAACGCTCTGCTCTCCACTCCGTCCGCACTAATCCTAACCTTATTATTAAACCCGCCGATAAAGGGGAGTGCTGTTGTAGTCTGGCGTACTGACCTCTACCTTGCCGGGGCACAGCGACAACTCACGGATACCTCCTCTTATCTACCCCTCGAACGAGACCACACCAAGGAGCACCAGGCCATTGTCTCCCACACCATCACCGACTTTATCCGCTCAGGGAACCTCCTATCCACTGCTACCAACATTATAGTTCCCACACCCCGCACTTCCCGTTTCTACTTCCTACCCAAGATCCACAAACCAGCCTGTCCTGGCCGACCTATTGTCTCAGCTTGCTCCTGCCCCACCGAACTCATTTCTGCATACCTCAACACTGTTTTATCACCCCTTGTTCAATTCCTTCCGACCTATGTTCATGACACTTCTCACGCTCTTAAACTTTTCGATGATTTTAAGTTCCCTGGCCCCCACCGCTTTATTTTCACCATGGATGTCCAGTCCTTATATACTTCCATCCCCCACCAGGAAGGTCTCAAAGCTCTACGCTTCTTTTTGGATTCCAGACCTAGTCAGTTCCCCTCTACCACCACTCTGCTCCGTCTAGCGGAATTAGTCCTTACTCTTAATAATTTCTCCTTTGGCTCCTCCCACTTCCTCCAAACTAAAGGTGTAGCTATGGGCACCCGTATGGGTCCTAGCTATGCCTGCCTTTTTGTTGGGTTTGTGGAACAATCTATGTTCCGTGCCTATTCTGGTATCTGTCCCCCACTTTTCCTTCGCTACATCGACGACTGCATTGGCGTTGCTTCCTGCACGCATGCAGAACTCGTTGACTTTATTAATTTTGCCTCCAACTTTCACCCTGCCCTCAAGTTTACCTGGTCCATTTCCGACACCTCCCTCCCCTTTCTAGATCTTTCTGTCTCTGTCTCTGGAGACAGCTTATCCACTGATGTCTACTATAAGCCTACTGACTCTCACAGCTATCTGGACTATTCCTCTTCTCACCCTGTCCCTTGCAAAAACGCCATCCCCTTCTTGCAATTCCTCCGTCTCCGCCGCATCTGCTCTCAGGATGAGGCTTTTCATTCTAGGACGAGGGAGATGTCTTCCTTTTTTAAAGAAAGGGGCTTCCCTTCCTCCACTATCAACTCTGCTCTTAAACGCATCTCCCCCATTTCACGTACATCTGCTCTCACTCCATCTTCCCGCCACCCCACTAGGAATAGGGTTCCCCTGGTCCTCACCTACCACCCCACCAGCCTCCGGGTCCAACATATTATTCTCCGTAACTTCCGCCACCTCCAACGGGATCCCACCACTAAGCACATCTTTCCCTCCCCCCCCCTGCATTCCGCAGGGATCGCTCCCTACACAACTTCCTTGTCCATTCGTTCCCCCCCCCATCCCTCCCCACTGATCTCCCTCCTGGCACTTATCCGTGCAAGCGGAACAAGTGCTACACATGCCCTTACACTTCCTCCCTTACCACCATTCAGGGCTCCAAACAGTCCTTCCAGGTGAGGCAACACTTCACCTGTGAGTCGACTGGGGTGATATACTGCGCCTGGTGCTCCCGATGTGGCCTTTTATATATTGGCGAGACCCGACGCAGACTGGGAGACTGCTTTGCTGAACATCTACGCTCTGTCCGCCAGAGAAAGCAGGATCTCCCAGTGGCCACACATTTTAATTCCACATCCCATTCCCATTCTGACATGTCTATCCACGGCCTCCTCTACTGTAAAGATGAAGCCACAGTCAGGTTGGAGGAACAACACCTTATATTCCGTCTGGGTAGCCTCCAACCTGATGGCATGAACATCGACTTCTCTAACTTCCGCTAAGGCCCCACCTCCCCCTCGTATCCCATCTGTTACTTATTTTTATGCACACATTCTTTCTCTCACTCTCCTTTTTCTCCCTCTGTCCCTCTGAATATACCTCTCGCCCATCCTCTGGTTCCCCCCCCCCTTGTCTTTCTCCCTGGGCCTCCTGTCCCATGATCCTCTCATATCCCCTTTTGCCAATCACCTGTCCAGCTCTTGGCTCTATCCCTCCCCCTCCTGTCTTCTCCTATCATTTTGGATCTCCCTCTCCCCCTCCAACTTTCAAATCCCTTACTCACTCTTCCTTCAGTTAGTCCTGACGAAGGGTCTCGGCCTGAAACGTCGACTGCACCTCTTCCTACAGATGCTGCTTGGCCTGCTGCGTTCACCAGCAACTTTGATGTGTGTTCCATGAATATATCTGCTGGCTTACTCACAGCTTCTGTGCAAGCCCATGTTCATTCTCACAGCGTGTGAAAATCAAAAACCGCAGATGAAATAAACACGGTGTCTCACACTTGAAGTATTAACTCTATTTCTCTTCCACAGATGTTGGTTGACTGGCTAAATCTTTCTAGCATTTTCTGTTTTGTTTCTCACAGCTGTGATTTTAAGACAAAACCACAAAAAGCACTGGCCTTTTCCCGTTCTCTGTGATGTAAATTTCTGTGACCATTATTTTAACAGGAAGTTTTGTTGAATCAACACACATCAAAGTTGCTGGTGAACGCAGCAGGCCAGGCAGCATCTCTAGGAAGAGGTGCAGTCGACGTTTCAAGCCGAGACCCTTCGTCAGGACTAACTGAAGGAAGAGTGAGTAAGGGATTTGAAAGTTGGAGGGGGAGGGGGAGATCCAAAATGATAGAAGAAGACAGGAGGGGGAGGGATAGAGCCAAGAGCTGGACAGGTGATAGGCAAAAGGGGATACGAGAGGATCATGGGACAGGAGATCCGGGAAGAAAGACAAGGGGGGGGGGGAACCCAGAGGATGGGCAAGAGGTATATTCAGAGGGACAGAGGGAGAAAAAGGAGAGTGAGAGAAAGAATGTGTGCATAAAAATAAGTAACAGATGGGGTACGAGGGGGAGGTCTTTTCCCGGACCTCCTGTCCCATGATCCTCTCGTATCCCCTTTTGCCTATCACCTGTCCAGCTCTTGGCTCTATCCCTCCCCCTCCTGACTTCTCCTATCATTTTGGATCTCCCCCTCCCCCTCCAACTTTCAAATCCCTTAATCACTCTTCCTTCAGTTAGTCCTGACGAAGGGTCTCGGCCTGAAATGTCGACTGCACCTCTTCCTACAGATGCTGCCTGGCCTGCTGCGTTCACCAGCAACTTTGATATGTGTTGCTTGAATTTCCAGCATCTGCAGAATTCCTGTTTTTTGAGTTTTGTTGAATGCCTACTTTCCAAGGTGGAAGAAAGTATGGTCTAAGATCAACCAGCATGGCTTTGTGAGGGGCAGATCATGTCACAGAAGCCTGATTGAATTCTTCAACGATGTGACAGAACAAATTGATGGAGGTAGACCAGTAAATGCAGTTCATATGGATATTAGTAAGGAATTACTAATTACTAATTAAGTAATTACTAATTACTAATTGGGGTATATGGGGTGTCAGGGAGGGGTAGCACCTCTGGTGGGGGAACATGTCGCATCCTTTTCAAGGTGGTTAGTCCAGCTTTGGTCCCCACCTGGAACTCAGCTCTCACCTGTGGCTCCCCATAGCTGTTTGCATGCAACAGTGTCCACACCCCAGGCAACGGCTTCGACAAGCCGGCTAAACCAGGTGAGGGTAGCCGACGGGTCTCAAACCCTCGGTGAGATAGGGAGTTGTCTATCCCAGCACGTGAAGACAGAATCCGGCAGATTGAGTGGACGAGACCAATGGAAGGTCCAATGGTCAAGAAGGCGGTCTCTGCAAGCGTCGTGGAACGTGTAGAGCAGGACAAGACACAGAAGACGTCCTGGTCATCCACTGCGCCTAGTCCTATCTCCAGCCGTCTAGACTGTCTTGCCACTGGATCCAGTTGGGAATTGGGAAGAGGGAGTGAGGCTGACGCTGCGCAACTCTCCCTCACTTAAATCCAAATCACGCGCGAGTCTCAACACCATCATTATAGTGTCGAGGTCCTCATCGACGCCAACGATGGGCGAACAACAACAACAGTAAGGAATTCCACAAGGTTCTCCATAGTGGGCTCATACAGAAAGTCAGGGGGCATCTGATGCAAAGAAACTTTGGCTGCATGGATTCAGGCAACACACACAAAATGCTGGAGGTACTCAGCAGGCCAGGCAGTATCTATGGAAAAATGTACAGTCGACTGTACTTTTTTCCATAGATGCTGCTTGGCCTGCTGAGTTCCTCCAGCATTTTGAGTGTGTTGCCTGGATTTCCAGCATCTGCAGATTTTCCCTTATTTGTGCATGGATTCAGGATTGGCTTACCCGTGGAAGGCAAAGAGTGTTGTAGATGGAGTGTATTCTGCCTGGAGGTTGGTGACAAATGCTGTTTCACAGGGAATCCAGTTCTTTGTAATTTTTATTAATGATTTGGATGAGGAAGTGAAGGCGTGGGCTCGCAAGTTTGCAGATGACACAAAGGTTGGTGGTATTGTGGACTGTGTTGAAAGTTGTAGAAGATTATAACAGGACATTGATAAGATACAGAGCTGGCTGAGAGGTGGCAGATCGAGCTCAAGTGTGACTGGAAAAGTGACACACATTGGAAGGATGAACTTGAAGGCAAAGTGCAAGGTTAATAGCAGGATTCTTAGGGTGGAGGGACAGAGGGAACTTGTTGTCCGCATCCATAGATCTGCCAATGTTGCCATGCAAGTTGATTGCTAAGAAGGTGTATGGTGTGTTAGGATTCATTAGTCTGGAGATTGAGCTCAAAGGCTGTGAGGTAAGATTGCAGCTCTCTAAAACTCTGGTCAAACCACACTTGGAGTATTGTGTTCATTTCTGGTCACTTCATTATAGGAAGGATGTGGCAGCTTTAGAGAAAGTGCAGAGGGGATTTACTAGAATATTGTCTAGATTAGAGAGCATGTCTTATGAGGAAAGGTTGAGTGAGCTACGCCTTTTCTCTTTGGAGCAAAGGAGGACCAGAGGTGACTTGATGGAAGTTCATAAGACAATAAGAGACATAGACAGAGTGGACAGCCAGCATCTTTCTCCCAGAGAAATGGCGGATGGGAGAAGGCAGAGTTTGAATGTGATTAAAAGAAAGAAAAGCCAGGATGTCAGAGGAACGTTTTTTTCAAATGTACACAGAGTGATGGGCGTGTGGAATGTTCTGCCACATGTGGTGGTAGAGGTGGATACATTAGGGGCATTTAAGAGACTCTTTGATGTGCACTGGATAAAAGAAAATGGAGGACTATGTGGAAGGAAAGGGTTAGATTGATATTAGAGTAGGTTAAAAGGTCAGCGTAACACTGTGAGCTGAAGGACTTGTACTGTGCTGTACTGCTCATGTTCTGCTGTTGGAGGTATACTAACAGACCAGAGTTTGTAAGGTATAATTTCAAGCTTGGCAAATGGCGCTACACTTGGATGTGTGATAAACAGAGAGGTAGATGGTGAAAGATTTCAAGGGTATGTAGACCGTCCAGTAGAATGGGTGGACACGCAATGATGATATTTAACGTAGAGAATGAAAAATGATGCATATTGGTGGGAAGAATGAGGACAAACAATATAATCTGAGGGGTGTTTGCCAGAATTACACCCTGTAATTGTTCATTACCTTCTGCAGTACCTACAACACTACCTATTATTTAAGTATTTAATCAATTATTGTTCTAAATCTGATTTAAGTTTTTGATTTTACTCATTTGTTTATGTAAGTATACGTACAAAAATCTTTGAATTTGGTTGGCAGGCTGAGCTAATAAAGCTTTGTAATCTTCAGCTTCATAGCAGAGACACAGATTGCAGCACAAGGGTGTTTATGTTGAACCAGGTTTGTCCAAGACACACAAAATGCCGGAGGGTATCTGCAGTGCCTCCCACTTCCACATCTGGATTTGCATATCACCTCCCATTCCTCCTCTCCCTTTGTTCTGGCTTTACCCTCTTCCCTTCCAGTCCTGATAAACCACTTCAGCCCAAAAGGTTGACTGTTCATTTCCTTCCATAGATGAGGCCTAACCTGCTGAGTTTTTCAAGTAGTTTGCATGTGTTAATCCAGGTT
Organism: Mobula birostris; assembly: GCF_030028105.1. NCBI lineage: Eukaryota > Metazoa > Chordata > Chondrichthyes > Myliobatiformes > Myliobatidae > Mobula > Mobula birostris. The sequence goes on along the minus strand of NC_092372.1, from coordinate 59,577,623 downwards.
TCCAGCATCTGGAGTCTCTCTTGTGTTGCCCATTATATAGCATTGTTCCTAATTGTGAGCACCATATGTTAGGAAGAATACAAAGGTCTCATGGATGGAGGAAAAAAGATTAACTAGAATGGTTTCAAGGATGAGGCGCTTCAGTCATGTGTATCAAGTGAAAGTACTGGTGGTGGTTTTCATTAGAGTAGAGAAGCCTGGAAGAGGATTGAATTAAAGGCCATAAAGGTCTTAGGTAAAGCAAATGAAGAGATGCTATTCCCTTGGGCAGGAAGGTTTGGAAGCAGATCTAATATGATAGGCAAAAGAATCAAAGATGACAGAAGCAAATATTTCTTTATTCAGAAATAAGGTATAATTATAATGTATTGCCTGAGAAGGTGGTGGAAACAAATTTGATTCTGGCTTTAAAAAAGGAGATGCAGTAAATAAATGCTTCAGGGGAAATAAATTGTTGGGTTACAGTGAAGTAATCAGAGAATGGAACTGAATGAATTTCCTGTTACAAAATGATACAATGCAGAAAACAAATTGTCTTGGTTTGTTCTGCAACTATTCTACTTATCCATGTTTATAGACCAAGATTTGACACATTTCTAGGGTAAAGTTGGCTTGCGTCCCAATGGAAGTAGTCACAGCATAAAACAAAGGTTAAGTATACATAGCAAGAAGGGAGCCTACTATGGAGATAAATATGCAAAGTGGGCCCTGCTAGACCCCAATATGGGCACTATGGTAGCAGTGCAATTAGAGCGACACTATTACAAATCAGTGTGTCAGAGTTCAGAGTTCAATCCCAGCATCCTCTGTAAGGAGTTTGCAGGTCCACCCCATGGAACGCATGGGTTTCCTCTGGCTTCTCTTGTTTTACTGCCACAGTCTAAATATGTACCTGTTAGTAGGTTAAATTGCCCCATGATTTGGCTGGGTTAAGCAATGTGGGTTGCTGACCCAAAGATACTATTCCGTGCTGTAGCTCTTAAGAAATAAATAAATATTGACATTATCAAGAACCAAGACAACAGTGAGCATATCCCGTTTCATTTCATTGGCATGTTGACACTGAGGATTGTTTGCTGCCTTGAAAAAGGTTCTGGAAAGAAAAGCTGTTAGCTGACCCTAACACATTGTGTGCCAAAAGCTGTGGTCTAACTGAACAATGGACCCCAGACATAAACACATTCAAAGTGAATAAAATCAAAAGCTTAAACCAGATTTAGAATATTAATTGATTATATTCTTAAACAATAGGCAGTGTTGTAGATACTGTAGAAGGTTATGAAAAATTACCAGGGTTCTAGATCAGCTAGGTTTGTGGGCTGAGGACTGGCAAGTGGCTTTCAATCCAGATAAATGAGAAATTGTATTTTGGAAGATCAAACCAGCATAGGACTTATACAATGAATGTTAGTGCTCTGGGAATATTGTGGAACAGAAAGTCGTAGGAGTGCAAGTACATGTTACAGATTGCCAGATATGATGTTGTGGCCATCACTGAATTGGGGCTGAAGGACAGTTGTAGTTGAGTATTCCAAAAATGAAGAAATACTCAATACTCAAATGGTAAAATAGTAAAACCATGGCTGACAAGGGAAGTCAAAGCTATTGTAAAAATAAAACAAAGCAAAAATGAGCAGGAAGGTAGACGATTGGGAAGTTTTTAAAAACCTACAGAGAGCAACTAAAAACATTATTAGAAGGGAAAAGATGAAAAATGAAAGCAAGAATATCAAAGTGGATAGTAAAAGTTTTTCAGGTATGTAAAAAATAAAGGAGAAATAAGAGTGGATATAGGACCACTAAAAAATGAGGCAGGAGAAATAATAATGGGGGACAAGGAGATGACTGATGAACTAAGTAAGTATTTTGCGTCAGTTTTCACTGTGGAAGACACTATCAGTAATGTTGTAGAGAGTGAAGGAAAAGAAGTGGGTACAGTTACTGTTACAAGAGAGAAGGTGCTCAAAAAGCTGAAAGACCTAAAGGTACATAAGTCATCCAGACCAGAGGAATTGCACTCCAGGGTTCTGAAAGAGGTAGCATTAGAGATCATGATGGCATTAGAAATGATCTTTCAAAAATCATTGGACTCTGGCATGGTGCCAGAGGACTGGAAAATTCCAAATTTTACTCCACACTTTAAGAAAGGATGAAGGCAGCAGAAAGGAAATTATAGACCAGTTAGCCTGACCTCAGTGGTTGGGAAGATGTTAGAGTCAATTGTTAAGGATGAGGTGATGGAGTACTTGGTGACACAGGACAAGATAGTGCGAAGTCAGTATGGTTTCTTTCAGGGAAAATCCTTCCGGACAAACCTGTTGGAATTCTTTGAGGAGATTACAAGTAGGATGGATAAAGGGGATGCAGTGGATGTTGTATATTTGGACTTTCAGAAGGCTTTTGACAAGGTGCCACACATGAGGCTGCTTACCAAGTTAAGGGCCCATGGTATGACAGGAAAGTCACTAACATGGTTAGAGCATTGGCTGATTGGTAGGAGGCAGCGAGTAGGAATAAAAGGATCCTTTTCTGGCTGGCTGCCAGTGACCAGTGGTGTTCCCCAGGGGTTGGTGTTGGGACCACTTCTTTTTATGCTGTATATAAATGATTTAGATGATGAAAGAGATGGCTTTGTTACCAAGTTTGCAGATAATATGAAGATTGGTGGAGGGGCAGGTGGTATTGAGGAAATAGATGGGATGAAGGAGGACTTAGACAGATTCGGAGAAGGGACAAGAAAGTGGCAAATGAAATATAATGTTGGAAAATGCATGGTCATGCACTTTGGTAGTGGAAATAAATGTGCAGAATATTTTCTAAACAGGGAGAAAATCCAGGAATCTGAGATGCAGAGGGACTTGGGAGTCCTCGTGCAGAACACCCTGAAGGTTAACTTGCAGGTCAAGTCATTGGTGAGGAAGGCAAATGCAATGGTAGCATTCATTTCAAGATGTCTAGAATACAAGAGCAAGGATGTGATGCTGAGGCTTTATGAGGCACTGGTGAGGCCTCACCTTGAGTATTGTGAACAGCTGTGGGCCCCTCATCTTAGAAAAGATGTGCTGGCATTGGAGAGGGTCCAGAGGAGGTTCACAAGGATGATTCCAGGAATGAAAGGGTTATCATACGAGGAACGTTCGATGGCTCTGGGTCTATACTCGCTGGAATTCAGAAGGATGGGGGGGGGCCTAGACAGAGTAGATGTGAAAAGGATGTTTCCCATGGTGGGAGAGTCTAGGACAAGAGGGCACAGCCTCAGGATAGAGGGGCACCCTTTCAAAACAGAGATGCGGAGAAATTTCTTTAGCCAAAGGAGTGGTGAATTTGTGAAATTTGTTGCCACATGCAGCTGTGGAGGCCAGGTTATTGGGTGTATTTAAGGCAGCGATTGATGGGTTCTTGTTTGGACATGGCATCAAAGATTACGGGGAGAAGGCCGGGAGCTGGGGTTGAGGAGGAGATAAAAAAAAGGATCAGCCATGATTGAATGGCAGAGCAAACTCGATGGGCCAGGTGGCCTAATTCTGCTCCGGTGTCTTATGGTCTTTGCTGAAAGTGGTATCACAAGTGGATATGATGGTGAAAAAGGCATTTGGCACATTGGTCTTGGCTATAAAAATGAAGAATCTTAGAATTCATCAGTATTCACAAAGCTCTAATGATGCCTGTGCTTACTGGGTGGATATATTCAAGAAAATATTGCAGACCTTTGGAATAAGATGTACCTTATTGCTCTGATTTCTTGCAACATTTTCTTGTTACATTCACAAAAGTGGAAGCCTTTTAAACCCTTAGTGTTATTCCATTATTTGCTATCACAGATGAGCTGTGATCTAATTCATATCGACGCCTTTTCTTTAATTTCTCTTAAAGTTTTCAATTCACAAAAATCGAAATTTGTCATTTTTCTAGCACAGAAACAGTTATGATCTGAACAAATTACTTACTTGGTGCTTAAACACGCAGATAAACACATCTTTGAAAATCTGTAATATATTCCATGTTTAATCATTTCCTGGGGTTAATACAACTTGAACTATGTTGGAAAACAAGAAACATACATGGTTTTTGCCTTTGCAACTGACCTCACCATAGTAAAACGAGTTAAATAAGATTATAGTTTATAATTTAGTTTATAATTTCAGGAATTATATTAACTTAGTCAACTTCTATTCCATTTAGTAGTTTGTTCTTTTTAATTCTGCATCAAACTGCACACTGAACTCACACCCTATTATTGTGGTTTCTATCCCTGCAGAATGCAGATAAAATAGTGCAGGTTTGTTCTAGGATCAAAACTCGATGAAAATAAGTTTAGACAGTTTTTAGTTTTCCTTTGGCTTCTCCTAATTTCAGGAAGAATGGCATAATCACAGTTCCCCTCTCCACATGTTTCCTGACCTTGGAATCCTCTTAAGAGAAGAATTGCCATCTGCAAGTTAGTCCCATTAATATTATGACATCCTGCTGGTTACTCCAGCAGAGTGTTTTAACAGTCAAATATTCATTGGAAAAGCACAGTTCCTCATTAAGCATGAAAGTAATAACATCCTATGTGTCAAGGAAGTAGTAATTACTAATCTGTCTAATTAGTTATGACTACAAACAGCTTTTGAGAAGTGTGGAATTATCAGAGCGTAGGAAGCATTGGTCTGAGCAGCAGTATGTCATTGGCCAGGCTTCACTACAGTGGGGTATCACACAACATGTCTGACTGGTTCAATTTGATCCCGTATCAATAAATTCTCCTCTTCACGCTTATGAAAGAGCCAGCTGACAACAGCACTGCAAGGGCCATTCAGCTTCAGGGCTTGAGTGAGCAAAGAAATCAGCTCCTGAATCAAGAATTTTAGTTCAGGTAATGAGATGAATAATTGAGAAGAAGAGAAAAGAAAAAAGGGGAGGGGAGGTAAATTTAATGTCAAATGAGATACAGTTTGTTGGGAAAATGTCTGACAAAGAGAAGGAGAGAAATAAGTTAATGAAAAAAAAACCTCTAGACCAGGGGTTCTTTTTCATATTCTTTTCGTTTTTTATATTACAAACAAAAAACAGAAAAAAACAGCACATCTACAAAATCCACGACCTTAATGAAATCTAATTAAATATTGAGCAGCAAAAGGGAGAAAAATATAAAGGCAAAAGTAAACATACACAGCAGAGGTGCACCTCACCAAAAAACCTCAGTCCTCGACCCGTGAGAAAGTCCAATACAGGGCCCCATATCCTTTCAAAGATGTCCCCTCTGTCCTCATTACATAGTCTCAGTCTCTCCAATTGTAAGGTATTTGCCAGTTCTCTCAGCCACAGATCGTACGTAGGCACAGAGTCCATTTTCCACATTTGCAGGATTAACTTCTTAGCAATCACCATGCCAAAGAATACAGCCTTTTTTTCATACTTATTGGCTGAAGATAGGGAGCTTGTTGCTCCAAGGATGGCTATGAGTGGGTCTGGTTCCCACCGCTTCCCATAAACCTCAGAGAAACAGCGTAAAATACTTTTCCAGTATGCATAAAGCTTACAACATGACCAGAATGAATGTGACAAATTACTGTTCACAGGTTTACATCTATCACAAACTGGTGAAACATCAGGGTAGAAACTGTGCAACTTTTCTTTGGAATAATGAAGTCTATGTATTGTTTTAAACTGGATAAGTCTGTGTCTGACGTTGACCGAACAATCATGTATACTCTTTAAACACTCATCCCAGACCTCTTCTGTCAGTTCTATACCCAATTCATCCACCTATGCTTGTTTAAAAACTGCAGTATTCACCCGAGCTCCATTATGTAGGATCTGATAAAAACAGGACACCGCTCTACGAGTCACAGGATCAAATTTATTTATTGCCTCCAGGGACTCATGTTTGTCTAAAACTTCGAAGTTAGGTATATATTTCCTCACGTAATCTCGAATTTGTAAATATCTAAAAAAACTAGATGCAGGGATATTGTAAACTGCTTGTAACTGTGCAAATGAGGCAAAGTTTCCATTAATATATAGGTCACCTACACTACAGATGCCTCTCTGTTTCCAGGTAGAAAAAACAGTATCATTCAGGCCAGGCAAAAAGGACCTTTTTTTTTATGCCATTGTCCACCTTGGCAATCCAGAGAAATCGGAACCCCTTCTCAGAATAATGCATTTAAATATACAGAATAAAATGCATAGGATTACAAAATAAACTAATTATATTGAAATACAGTTATCAAAATATTTTTAAAATAAACAAATTTGTGACATAGTAATATATGTGCTTCTTCGTTAATGCATTAAGTAACAAGACTATACATTTAAAATATAGGCAAGTTAAAACTAAATTTAATTTTTTAAAGACATTAAAATGTGAAGGCTGTTGTTCTACCAAAAGCTCTTTTAATGGCCCTATTGACCTGTGATACCACTTTGAAGGAATTATGAATCTGTATTCCGAGGTCCCTTTGTTCTTTTCTTTTTCAATCTTTTTTATTAATTTCATAGAATGAAAACATAACATAGCAATAATACAAATAGTAGGAGATATATTGTTACACTTAAAATGAGTAATTGTAAGACCAAATAGTATAAATTGACAAAGCTCCCAATCGTGTAGAAAAACAATGAATAATACAAAGCAAAAAAAACTGAAGAAAAATCATGAAAAAGAAAAAAAAGAGGAAAAAAACAAACCCCATCCCAAAAAAAAACTAAACAGAATTAGTCAACTAAACTAAAAGACTTGGGCAATACTAACAACTTAAAAATGGGAAAGAAGAAAACCTTAGTGTCGACGACTCCATTCCTCTCAACCAACAGTACAGAGAAATAAAACAAGTTTGGAAATGGTCAAATTACATCAAATGAAAATGCTGAATGAATGGCCTCCAAGTTTTTTCAAATTTAATGGAAAAGTCATAAACCGCATTTCTAATTTTTTCCAAATTCAAACACACCATAGTTTGTGAAAACCAGTGAAATACAGTAGGAGGGTTAATCTCTTTCCAATTTGGCAAAATGGATCTTCTAGCCATTAGAGTAAGAAATGCAATCATCCTACGTGCTGAAGAGGTTAAATAATTTAAATCTATCATTGGTAATCCAAAGATAGCAGTAATTGGATGAGGTTGTAAATCTATATTCAAAACTGTTGAAATAATGTCAAAAATATCTTTCTAATATTTTTCCAATAAAGGACATGACCAAAACATGTGAGTTAAAGAAGCTATCTCGCAATGACATCTATCACATATTGGATTAATATAAGAATAATAACGAGATAGTTTATCTTTGGACATATGAGCCCTGTGCACTACTTGAAACTGTATCAACACATGTTTAGCACATATAGAGGATAAATTAACCAATTGAAGAATTTTTTCCCATTTTTCAATCGGTATGATAATCTTAAGTTCTCTTTCCCAGTCAGCTTTAATTTTATTAGAAACATCAGGACATAAATTCATAATTATATTATATATAATTGCTACAACACTTTTCTGAGAAAGACTTAAATCTAAAATGTTTTCCAAAGCGTCCATTGGATATGGGTGCGGAAAATTAGGAGAAACAGTAATTAAAAGTTTCTAATCTGTAGATATCTAAAAAAGTGAGATCTGGGTAAGTTATATTTATTAGAAAGTTGATCAAAAGACATGAAACAATTATCCAGAAATAAATCACGAAAACGTATTATACCTTTGGTTTTCCAATCAAAGTCCTGGAACCAATCCCCCACGGATACCGGGGGACGACTGTACTTCATACTTGGTCTACCAGTGTCTCTCAGAATGGAAACTTTGCATATGGTTTGTTTTCCAACCACCTGAAATTCATTGCCTAGAAATTTGTCCTCAGTTTAGCTCTGTATTTGCATATTTCGATACAGCTAGGAATTGTAAACTTCTTCCGTAATTCACTTTTGTGATCTCATAGACTCTGGGGCCTGTCTTGGGCAGTCGTTAACTATTGTTCATAAATGTGATAAAGTCTGAAAACTCACTGGAAATTCTGATGGGCTTATCAGTCACACCTTCCTAAATGGAAATATAACCATTACTCTGCCTGAAAGGGAATTTGCAGTGCTGGCATTAAAACTTGGCTGCTGTCTTTGTCCATGTAATTGCAGAGAAGAATAGGAGAAGTAGCTTTTAATGGTAACAGGTTGTAGTCAGAGGATGGACATGTGAGCAAGTAGACAAAAGTAACAGTGAGTGTTTGCGAGAACAATTTTCAGTGACTTGTAAGATTTGAAGTGATTCAGTGCCATTTATAGAAAGGAAAATTGACTTATATACAAAAAAGAAAAAATACGCTTGTGAGGAAATGGAGTGGCTAGTTCATTCAACAAGATGGAGAGACACAGTGGACTGAATGGCATCCTCCTCCACTGTAAGACCATGTAATTCTATGTCATTAGAATTATAAGACCAACCGTAAAAGCAGGGGACAGGAACAGGACGAATGAAGGATATTAGGAAGAGACTGTGAGTTCTCCGACGACAGCCCTCACCTCCTCAAGAGCCATAAGGTTTGGCTAACTTTAAAAGTGCTGAGAAACTAAACGGAAGCAAAAATAGATGGTGATATACCTATATTGAGAAATACGTATTAAAATATGGATTTTATATTACTCAATTTTTAAAACATTCATTCATTCATTCCTTTTCCCCAACCTAAATGAGAATATATACATGGGAGAAGTACACAGAGAAATCATTTCTGTGTAATGGACATAGTTTTTTTTACTTACTGCAGTGGGGACCCTCAACTCACGGGTAGGAGGGGCTATCCCCCACTGCTATACTTTACTTTACTTTATACTTTATTGTCACCGAACAATTGATACTAGACCGTAAATCATCACAGCGATATTTGATTCTGCGCTTCCCACTCCCTGGATTACAAATATTAAATATTAAAAATAGTAAAAATTAGTAAATATTAAAAACAAATTATAAATCATAAATCAAAAATAGAAAAATTGGAAGTAAGGTAGTGCAAAAAAACCAAGAGGCAGGTCCGGATATTTGGAGGGTACGGCCAGATCCGGGTCAGGATCCATTCAGCAGTCTTATCACAGTTGGAAAGAAGCTGTTCCCAAATCTGGCCGTACGCTGATAGAAAGGTTGTGAGTGGTGGTAAAAATCTTCTGAGGTGTATATATTTCAATGCTAGGAGTATTGCGGGGAAGGCGGATGAGTTGAGGGCGTGGATTGACACGTGGAATTATGATGTTGTAGCAATTAGTGAAACTTGGCTACAGGAAGGGCAGGACTGGCAGCTTAATATTCCAGGGTTCCGATGTTTCAGATGTGATCGAGGCAGAGGAATGAAAGGTGGGGGAGTAGCATTGCTTGTTAGGGAAAATATTACAGCAGTGCTCAGGCAGGACAGATTAGAGGGCTTGTCTACTGAGTCCTTATGGGTGGAGCTGAGAAACAGGAAAGGTATGGCCACATTAGTGGGATTGTATTACAGACCACCCAATAGTCAACGAGACTTGGAAGAGCAAATCTGCAGAGAGATAGCAGGCAACTGCAGGAAACATAAAGTTGTGGTGGTAGGGAATTTTAATTTTCCATACATTGATTGGGACTCCCATATTGTTAGGGGTCTAGATGGTTTAGAGTTTGTAAAATGTGTTTAGGAAAGTTTTCTAAATCAATATATAAAGGGACCAACTAGAGGGGCTGCAATATTGGATCTCCTGTTAGGTAATGAATTAGGGCAAGTGACAGAAGTCTGTGTAGGGGAGCACTTTGGTTCCAGTGATCATAACACCATTAGTTTCAATTTGATCATGGACAAGGATAGATCTGGTCCTAGGGTTGAGGTTCTGAACTGGAAGAAGGCCAAATTTGAAGAAATGAGAAAGGATCTAAAAAGCGTGGATTGGGACAGGTTGTTCTCTGGCAAAGATGTGATTGGTAGGTGGGAAGCCTTCAAAGGGGAAATTTTGAGAGTGCAGAGTTTGTATGTTCCTGTCAGGATTAAAGGCAAATTGAATAGGAATAAGGAACCTTGGTTCTCAAGGGATATTGCAACTCTGATAAAGAAGAAGAGGGAGTTGTATGAAATGTATAGGAAACAGGGGGTAAATCAGGTGCTTGAGGAGTATAAGAAGTGCAAGAAAATACTTAAGAAAGAAATCAAGAGGGCTAAAAGAAGACATGAGGTTGCCTTGGCAGTCAAAGTGAAGGCTAATCCAAAGAACTTTTACAAGTATATTAAGAGCAAAAGGATTGTAAGGGATAAAATTGGTCCTCTTGAAGATCAGAGTGGTTGGCTTTGTGTGGAACCAAAGGAAATGGGGGAGATCTTAAATAGGTTTTTTGCGTCTGTATTTACTAAGGAAGCTGGCATGAAATCTATGGAATTGAGGGAATCAAGTAGTGAGACCATGGAAACTGTACAGATTAAAAAGGAGGAGGTGCTTGCTGTCTTGAGGAAAATTAAAGTGGATAAATCCCCGGGACCTGACAGAGTGTTCCCTCAGACCTTGAAGGAGACTAGTGTTGAAATTGCGGGGGCCCTGGCAGAAATATTTAAAATGTCGCTGTCTACGGGTGAAGTGCCGGAGGATTGGAGAGTGTCTCATGTTGTTCCGTTGTTTAAAAAAGGATCGAAAAGTAATCCGGGAAATTATAGGCTGGTGAGTTTAACGTCAGTAGTAGGTAAGTTATTGGAGGGAGTACTAAGAGACAGTATCTACAAGCATTTGGATAGACAGGGGCTTATTAGGGAGAGTCAACATGGCTTTGTGCGTGGTAGGTCATGTTTGACCAATCTGTTGGAGTTTTTTGAGGAGGTTACCAGGAAAGTGTATGAAGGGAAGGTAGTGGATATTGTCTACATGGACTTCAGTAAAGCCTTTGACAAGGTCCCGCATGGGAGGATAGTTAGGAAAATTCAGTCGCTAGGTATACATGGAGAGGTGGTAAATTGGATTAGACATTGGCTCGATGGAAGAAGCCAGAGAGTGGTGGTAGAGAATTGCTTCTATGAGTGGAGGCCTGTGACTAGTGGTGTGCCACAGGGATCAGTGCTGGGTCCATTGTTATTTGTCATCTATATCAATGATCTGGATGATAATGTGGTAAATTGGATCAGCAAGTTTGCTGATGATACAAAGATTGGAGGTGTAGTAGACAGAGAGGAAGGTTTTCAGAGCCTGCAGAGGGACTTGGACCAGCTGGAAAAGTGGGCTGAAAAATGGCAGATGGAGTTTAATACTGACAAGTGTGAGGTATTGCACGTTGGAAGGACAAACCAACGTAGAACATATAGTGTTAATGGTAAGGCACTGAGGAGTGCAGTGGAACAGAGGGATCTGGGAATACAGATACAAAATTCCCTAAAAGTGTCGTCACAGGTAGATAGGGTCGTAAAGAGAGCTTCTGGTACATTGGCCTTTATTAATCGAAGTATTGAGTATAAGAGCTGGAATGTTATGATGAGGTTGTATAAGGCATTGGTGAGGCCGAATCTGGAGTATTGTGTTAGTTTTGGTCACCAAATTACAGGAAGGATATAAATAAGGTTGAAAGAGTGCAGAGAAGGTTTACAAGGATGTTGCCGGGACTTGAGAAATTCAGTTACAGAGAAAGGTTGAACAGGTTAGGACTTTATTCCCTGGAGCGTAGAAGAATGAGGGGAGATTTGATAGAGGTAATAAAATTATGATGGGTATAGACAGAATGAATGCAAGCAGGCTTTTTCCACTGAGGTAAGGGGAGAAAAAAACCTAAGGACATGGGTTAAGGGTGAGGGGCGAAAAGTTTAAAGGGAACATTAGGGGGGGCTTCTTCACACAGAGAGTGGTGGGAGTATGGAATGAGCTGCCAGACGAGGTGGTAAATGCGGGTTCTTTTGTAACATTTAAGAATAAATTGGACAGATACATGGATGGGAGGTGTATGGAGGGATATGGTCCGTGTGCAGGTCAGTGGGACTAGGCAGAAAATGGTTCGGCACAGCCAAGAAGGGCCAAAAGGCCTGTTTCTGTGCTGTAGTTTCTATGGTTTCTATGGTTACGAGTCTTCAAGCTCCTGAGCCTTCTCCCGGAGGGAAGAGGGACGAAAAGTGTGTTGGCTGGGTGGGTCGTGTCCTTGATTATCCTGGCAGCACTGCTCCGACAGCGTGCGGTGTAAAGTGAGTCCACAGATGGAAGATTGGTTTGTGTGATGCGCTGCGCCATGTTCACGATCTTCTGCAGCTTCTTCCGGTCTTGGACAGGACAACTTCCATACCAGGTTGTGATGCACCCTAGAAGAATGCTTTCTACGGTGCATCTATAAAAATTAGTGAGGATTTTAGGGGACAGGCCAAATTTCTTTAGTTTTCTCAGGAAGTAAAGGTGCTGGTGGGCCTTCTTGGCAGTGAACTCTGCTTGGCTGGGCCAAGCTAGACATTTCTTCTCTCTCAACCCAGGGTCATCTAGACACCCCAGCCTTGGAATCACACCTTTGTTACTTTTTTTTTTATCATTCACGTTTCTTGGCTGTTACTTGTTCAGGGAGTAGATTGATTAAATTATATTCTGCAAATTTCAATGGTATACTAACAGATAAATACACATGGCTAAGGACAAAGTAAAATTCATTTCTTTTAATGTCACTGGGCTGTTGAATCCAGTCAAGCGCAGTAAAATTATGTCAAAAATGAAAAAATAACAAGCCCATGTAGTAGATTTAAAGGAAACTCGCTTAATTGATAATGAGCATGGAAAATTAAAGAGAATGAGCTTCACTAATTTGTTTTTCTCCACAAATAAATCAGGACATAGAAGAGGAGTTGCTATTCTCAACTCAAGCAAGCTAAATTTTGAAAAAGTATTCAAAATGGGAGACAAGAAGGGCAGATATATTCTGGTAAGGGGGAATATAGATGGAAATCCAGTTACTTTATTGAATATATACGCACCTCAGGAAGTATTATTAGTTTCTTCCAGAAAATTACTAATATTATGGTAATGGAAACAGAAGGTCTCTTGATATGTGGAGGAGACTTAAATTTACAATTATAACCCAAGTTAGACTCTTCCAATAGAAAAACTTATGAAACAAAGTCGTTACATAAGAAAGTTAACACTCCTTTTGAGGATGTTCATCTAATTGATGCATGGAGGGACCTTTTCCCCGACAGAAGGGATTACACTCATTATTTTGCCCACCATTCCGTATATACAAGAATAGACTATTTCATAACATTTGGAAAATATAGAGACAAAATAATCACCCGTGGAATTGGGACAATAGATGTAAGTGACCATGCACCTATATCCTTATCTGTTGATTTTGACCTACAACCAAAGAATACTATTTGGAAACTAAATGCAAGTCTACTCAATGATCCCTATTTTAAGGAACAAATTAAAAAAGAAATTGGTCTTTACTTAGAATTCAATGGTAATGGAAAGGTTTCACCTCCCATTCTATGGGATAGTCTGAAGGCTGTCTTAAGAGGGAAAATTATAGAGATGTCTTCATATAAGAAAAAATAAGGAATAAAACATTAGAGGAATTACAAAATAAGCTGAAGGAACTAGGAAAAAAAACACAAATTGAGTTTGGCACAGGATACACTAGAGGAAACTAAAAAAGTTAGGAACATAATTAATAGTTTGGCTACCCAAGAAATTAGAAAAAATTTAATGTTTCTGAACAGAGACACTATGAACGTGATCTAAATCTATGAAAATACTGGTGTGGAAACTGAAAAAGAAAGACAACAGAAAATACAATTCATAGAATTAGGGATCCAAGAACAAAAGTGATAAAAAAAATAAGCTAAGTGAAATTCATGACGCTTTTGAAGTGTTTTACAAAACTCTACATTCCAAAGTTCCAGCAGGAAACTTAACCCAAATTGACACCTTCCTGAATTCTTTAGAGTTACCCACTTTAAGCAAAGAACAAAATAGAAAGATGACTGCTGACATAACTGAAACTGAACTAAAAACTGCAATTAGTAGGCTTAAATTAAGCAAGTCACCAGGATCAGATGGATATACGGCAGAGTGGTATAAAGAGTTTAGAAGTGAGTTAATTCATGTTTTACTCCCCACACTGAACTGGGCCCTGAGAAAGGTGCAAATGCCACCCAGCTGGAAGAAGGCGATAATCTCAGCTATACCGAAAGAAGGCAAGGATAAAATGGAATGTGGGTCATTTAGACCAATATCTGTTCTTAATGTGGATTATAGAATATTTACGTCCATCATGGCCAAACGATTGGAAGAGTTTCTACTCACACTGATACATAATGATCAGACAGGTTTCATACAACAGTGCCAAAGACAAGACAATATACGAAGGACACTTCACATTATGGCTCATATAAAAAAAATGAAATTGAAGCAATGGTGATAAGTGTGGACGCTGAAAAGGCATTTGATTCGGTTAATTGGAATTTTCTTTATAGAGTTTTACATAGATTTGGTCTACATGACACAATTATTAAAACTATACAGGCACTATATGACAATCCTACTGCCAAGATTAAAATCAATGGATATTTATCTAATAGTTTTACCCTAGAAAGGGGCACAAGACAGGGTTGTGCATGATCACCGCTACTCTTCGCGTTATATCTGGAACCATTAGCTCAATACATCAGACAAAATGAAGATATCAGGGGAATTACTGTTAAAGGGACAGAGCATAAATTGGCCTGTTACACGGATGAAATTTTGATCTATCTAGGGTAACCAACATACTGTTTACCTAAATTGATGCAATCCTTTGAACAATATGGTCAATTATCAAGATACAAGATCAACATAGATAAAACCCAACTACTTTCATATAACTATAGCCCACCAAGAAAAATTGAAAGTAGATATCCTTGGGCATGGCAAACAGAGTCCGTCAAATATTTGGGCATCATTATGCCAAAAGATTTGGCAAAATTATCACAATGCAATTATCAGCCTATATATAAAAAAAATTAAGGAAGATATAACAAGATGGAACCTAATTCCTTTTCTTGGTCGCAGTTCAAGGATTGAATCTATTAAAATGAATATACTACCCAGACTACTATATCTCTTTCAGACCCTACCAATAGAGATTAACCAAAATCAATTCAATGAATGGAACAGGATGCTATCAAGATATGTATGGCAAGGTAAAAGGCCTGGGTTCATCTCAAAACTTTGCAATTAGCCAAGGAAAAGGTGGGATGAGGCCTACCTTCTCTTAGAGATTATTTTTTTGCAGCACAGTTGAGAGCTGTGATATGCTGGTGCAACCCATCATATGACGCTCAATGGAAAAACATTGAGGAGAGGATACTTTCCATCCCCAAACAGGCAATTTTGGCTGATAACAACCTACAGAGTTACATAAATAATATTGACAACCGGTGGGTGAAATGAACTCTTATAAGGGTTTGTCAAATCTTAAAACACATTCCACTTCATATATTAAAACAAAATGGGAGAAGGAAGGAGGGATAATAATATCTGAGGAAGACTGGACAATAATATGGAGGTATCAATGGAAGTGTACCAGTTCACAGAAATGGAGGGAGTTCGGGTGGAAAAACTTGATAAGATATTTTATTACACCCTCTCAGAAATCCTATTATGATAGTAACCCCCCTGTTTGCTGGAGGAATTGTGGAAATCAAAATGCAAACAATTATCATATTTTCTGGGAATACCCCGTTATCAAAGACTATTGGAGTGAGATACAGAATGCCCTAACAAGACATCTATAAAAGTGAAGTAGGACCATATATTTTGGGTTTATACCTCAAGAATGGTTGAAAAAAGATAAATATTTAATGAATGTACTGCTGGTGGCTGGTAAAAAGACCCTTACCAGGAAATGGTTATCACAGGAGAGCCCAACTTTAAATGTATGGGTGGAAATTACAATGGACATTTACAAAATGGAGAAGATAACAACATCTGTTAATCATAAGTTGGAACAATTTTATTCATACTGGAAAAAATGGTTTAACTACGTAACACCTTATAGGCCTGATTTTATTCTCACCATCAATGAATATGTTGTAAAAAAAAATCACTCCCTACTCTGTACATAGTTTTCTTCTTTCGATTGTTCTTTCTTTCCTTTCCTTTCTATAAGTGTATACCTCAGATAAATATTATGTGGAGATTTGTGACAAATATGATTATATGATATTATATGTACAGTGTCTGAAATACATCTTTTGGAAATGTTTGTTTGATGATGAAATTCAATAAAAATAAATTACAAAAAATTATAAGACCAAAAGAATTACAAAAGAATTATAAGACCATAAGACATTGGGGCAGAATTAGGCCATTTGTCCCATATAGTCCGCACCGCCATTCCATCGTGGTTGATTTATTATCCCTCTCAACCCCATTCTCTTGTCTTCTTCCCGTAATCTTTGATGCCCTTGCTAATAAGAACCTATAGTACCTTACAATCACCCTACGTTATCGCACTACCATCCCTCCAAAATGAAAAAAAAACTTTCCTATTAACTTTATTTTTTCATAACCTAGTTTTAATTAAGCTTATGAGTCTCATCTGGTAATGTTTTTTTTGTGTGTGTTTTTTTTCTCATTAGCATTGTGTATTCTTCTCCTTCTTAAACCCGTTGCCCCGGCACCAGCTTTCTCAAGTCCTCTGTCCTGGGCTGGAAGTTGATTGGCCCTTTCTGCTTTCACCACACAACTTCATACGTTCTCGAGGCGAAGGTCCTTCCTTTCCCAAGGATGAGATCTTTGGAGCTTCTGTTAGCTCTGGGTTTTTACAGGATAGGGTTGCAAGCCACGTGCCCAATCTTCCTCCCCTCTCAGGCAGGCTTGGGACCATCCATGGCGGAGTTATTGTATATTACTATGTGCACATTATCTGTAACCTGAATCAGAATCAGGTTTATTATCACCGGCATGTGTCATGAAATTTGTTAACTCAGCAGCAGTTCAATGCAATACATAATCTAGAAGAAGAAGAAAAAAGATAATTTAAGTATATATTGAATGGATTAAAAATCATGCAAAAGCAGAAATACTATATATTAAAAAAGTAAGGCAGTGTTCACGGGTTCAATGTTCATTTAGGAATTGGATGGCAGAGGGGAAGAAGCTGTTTCTGAATCGTTCAGGCAAGACAGCGGCTATACTTTATTAGAAGTTTGAAAAGATATTGGCGTGTCAACAAATACACTCAAAAACTTCTATAGATGTACCATGGAGAGCATTCTGACAGGCTGCATCACTGTCTGGTATGGAGGGGCTACTGCACAGGACCAAAAGAAGCTGCAGAAGGTTATAAATCTCGTCAGCTCCATCTTGGGCACTAGCCTACAAGGTACCCAGGACATCTTTAGGGAGCGGTGTATCAGAAAGGCAGCGTCCATTATTAAGGACCTCCAGCACCCAGGACATGTCCTTTCCTCACTGTTAACATCAGGTAGGAGATACAGAAGCCTGAAGGCACACACTCTACAACTCAGGAACAGCTTCTTCCCCTCTGCCATCCAATTCCTAAATGGACATTGAAGCTTTGGACACTACGTCACTTATTTAATATACAGTATTTCTGTTTTTGCACATTGTAAAAAAATCTATTCAATATATGTAATTAATTTACTTGTTTATTTATTATGTTTTATTTTATTTTTTTCTCTCTCTCTACCAGATTATGTAATGTATTGAACTGCTGCTGCTAAGTTAACAAATTTCACATCACATACCGCTGATAATAAACCTGATTCTGATTCTGATCCTACCTGATGGGAACAGTGAGAAAAAGGCATGCCCTGGGTGCTGGCTCATATTATGAAGTAAAACAATCCTGTAATTCTGTGAAGCAGGCTTTTTGCTTACATACAATATTTTGGGATTAAAAACGCATTAGCTAGAAGGTCTTGATAAGAAAGAGACTAGTGGAACTAACAGGAAAACAATCATGGGAAATGAATTACATTTACTTCCTGTCTGAAAGAAATTAGAGAGACATCAGCAGTTTTTAAAGTTCAGTGAAACTCTCCTTGGAAAAAAACACCACCTGCAGATTGGCATGGACAGCCTGATGAAAGTGTGTTTGGTCTCTTTTCAGCACAGTCTGTCGCTGGCCCAGCCAGCAATTAAAAGCAGTTCCACCATCTTGAGGTCCAGCCTGTAATATGGATGATAATTTTAGAAAAATGTCCTTTATATCCTCTCCTCAATTTTCCAGCCAAAATGCAGTACCTCACATTTCTCCAAATTAACATTCATCTGCCATACACCTTCTCATTCTGCCAGCCTGTGTA
Organism: Mobula birostris; assembly: GCF_030028105.1. NCBI lineage: Eukaryota > Metazoa > Chordata > Chondrichthyes > Myliobatiformes > Myliobatidae > Mobula > Mobula birostris. Next base: position 59,559,380 of record NC_092372.1, on the reverse strand, counting down.
CAGCATATTCTACTGTAATCTGCCACTCTCCTCTTCACAGTCCAAAATACTGCAAGGATTTGTGCAATCTGAAAATTTAGAAACTGTAGTTTGTATCTCTTAATTTAATTCATCAATTTAGAACAAAGCAGGCAATAACCCCAACACTAATCCTGGGAAACAGCCCTATTCAGCTTTTCCAGGACTGATAAGCAACTAATCAGAACATCCCTTTGTTACTTATGTCTAATGGTAATACAAACTCGGTTGTAATTTTGCATATTCTTGATGGAGCCCTCATTTGCTGCAGTGCCGGACAGAATAACAGGGGTACGGCAGTGGGAAGGGACTGGGCCAGAGGAGAAAGGTTAAAGTAAATGGAGAAAGAAATCTGGTGCGGGTAGAGAAGGCTGAAACACCGGGTCTGGACGTTCCTGACTGTGAACTTTGGGCATGAGATTGAAGTGGGCTGTGCAGGGCTGAAACGGTCGAATGGCATGGCAGCATAGTGGTTAGCACAACTCTTTCGAGTGCTGGCGACCCAGGTTCCATTCCCGTCACTGTCTGTAAGGAGTTTGTACATTCTCCCGGTGACTGCGTGGGTTTTCTCCGGGTGCTCTGGTTTCCTCCCACAGTCCAAAGACGTACCGGCTGGTAGGTTAATTGGCCATTGTAAATTGTCCCCTGATTAGGCAAGGGTTAATTTGCGGTTTGGTGGGCAGTGCAGCTCAAAGGGTTGGAAGGGCCTATTCTGTGCTGTATCTCAATAAAGAGATTAATATTGAAAGGGGACATTTCATAGCAAGGACACAAAAATGGCTTAGTACTCTAGAAAGAAATGTTCAGGAATATGGTGCAGTTCGTATTCTAGATCCAGATAGCAGAAAAATACATAACATGACTTCTGTGGATCAGGTGGGCCAAATTCATCAACACCACCAGAAGATCAGTCTGGCTAAAGGTGGCTAGAATAATCTGATAGAGGAGGGAGAACATTTTGCTAAATGGATACTATCACAAGGTGAGTTGCAGTCCGCACAAAACACCGCTTTTTTCAAATTTACTTATATAAGCACATGCACACACATACACTCATACACTCTTTCTCTCATTCACACACATATTTTCCCTCACACACTCACACGTTTACGGAATCTAATATGAAGGTAGGCCAAAGGCTGGGCCAGACTCTCGTATAGTTTCCCAGCGAACTCAGATGAGGACCAGGATGACAATGCTTACGCGGCAATCTAAGTACACATACACTCAAAGCAGCCTGACAGAACACAGAGTATGAAGAAGCCATCTCCATGATTTCACTGAGACAAGCAAACAAGGAACTTGCATCCTGTGGAAATCTGTTTGAGGAAATCCTTTAGAAAAATAAACCGGATAAAAATCGAACTACAAAGTGTATTATAGTTTATTCCTCTGTCTCTGACAAGTTGTAACTAAACACTGGCAAGCAAGAATCAGTATTTTTGAGGGCCTAGAAGTAAATTAGTATTCTTAGTGAATGCAGAATATTTCTGGGCTGTTTGTGTGCAGTTCCCAGTAATCCTCCTATGGAGCATAAACACAGACAAAAAATGGGCCTTATGCCATGAATCTGCAGGGTCTACAATGGAGAGCCTTTAAAATTAGGAATCAAGGTGTCAGGAAGTGTAGAGGAGGTTTGACCCAAAAGCAGAGCTGTGGAGGTGATTCAGCAGTGAACGATAACTGATAATAGACCATAAAATAAAAAGCTACGAGGCCATGAAACAAGAGAGAACAGAAGCTAACCACAACAGGCAACAAGGTAAACTTTAGGCAGGGAGAGTGGAAGCTAAGCGCAACCGGTTGAGGCTCGTTGGTTCGATGAGTGAACAAAGGTTGTAGATGAGAACTGGGGTTAAATAGGTGATGAGTCTGTAACGGGTGGCAGGTGAATCAAATTATTGAGACTGGAAAGTGCCTGCATATCCAGGCTAGGACATGTCAGCAGGAGCACACCTGACAGGAAATCCCCCTGTGCCAGCCCCGACAGCCCAGGATGATCTGGATGGGTAGGGTGGGATCCATCAATGAGTGATTGATGGTACTCAAGACCGCTCCTCTGGGCTGTAGCCTTCCCAGTTGAACAGGTACTGCACACCCCATCCACAGTGACATAAATCCATCACCCAGCGAACTGTTTACCTTCTATTGTCCGAGGTTCCAGAGCTGCATGCTCAGGTGGTTGAGTAGTCCATAGACAATGGGCTTTAGGCAGGGAACATGGAGGGTAGGTGTGATCCTGAGGGACAGTGGCAGCTGGAGATGGTAAATGACTGGACTGATGCAATAGGTGATCTTGAAGGGACCAATAAACTGGTGTGAAAGCTTGTGAGAGTTCGTGTGCATGGGCAGATCTTGGGTGGACAGTCAGACATGGTCCCCAGGCTGGAGAGGTCTGGTAGGGAGCTAACAGCAGTTGGCCTGGCAGCAGTGGGCATGGTTGGTGGCAAGGATGGCCCTCTGTGCCCTCTTCCACATATTCCAGTAGTGGCAAACCACAGGCCTGGTGGACGGGTCTCCTCCAAGGGAAACAATGAGGGAGTTGGTAGCCATGAAGCATTTCAGTAGGGCAAGGAAGCCATAATACCATACCCAGAGCTGAGAAGGTGTGTAGACTGAGGAAGAACCCAGCTCAGGGTAGACACCTCTTCTATGTGAAAGGGCTAGAGGTGGCAAAGCATCACAGAATCTTCTCCGCTTGCTTATTGGCTCCTTCTTTCTGACTATTGGTCTGCAGGTGATAGCCAGAGGACAAACTCACTGAGGTATGGAGGAGGGAGCAGAAAGATCACCACAGGCAGGAGACCAATTGTGGGCCCAAGGCCAAAGCAATGTCCTAAGGGAAGCAGTGCAGGCAACCTACATTTTGGAGAACCAGGTCCACCACCTCAGTGGTTGACGGAAACTTGGGGAGGGAAAAGAAGTGGGTCACCTTGGAGAACTGGTCCACCACTGTGGCCCCATTGGAAGGTGGCAAAGCTGTGATGTAATTCAGGGCGGTGCGGGACCATGAACAGCAATGAACTGACGTACACCTGCAATCACGGTGGGCCAAGAGAACCAGTGTCATGGAGAATACGGGGTCCGTCGTGTGCCTGGATGGATGAAGATGGGTGAGGAGTGGGCCTCCTGGAGTATGTCAGAAAGCATGGTCACCACCACGTACACATGGTTGTCATGTGTGTTGCTCAAAGCAAGTTTGTGCTCTAGGGCCTGAGGAATCTGATTCTCAAGGTCCCAGATGATCAGGGTAAGGATCTAAGCAGATGGAATGATGGACGAAGGTTCCATCTCCATTTCAGCTGGGTCAGGCTGTCAGGGTGTCTACCTTTGTCTTCTTAGAATCAGGTCGGTAGGAGATGGTGAGGTTGAGTTGTTCTAGGAAGAGGACCCAGTGAACCTGACATGGGTAGAGTTGGCGGGTCTGTTGAATGGATATGAGGTTCTGGTCATAAGTCCAGATCAGGAAGGGCTCAGTGTTTCCCATTAGCCAATGTCTCCATTCCTCCATTTAATAGTGAGTAGCTCCCTGTATTTTACTCCTGTCAGGCCTGCTTCTGGTGACAGCTGCCAGCCTGCACATACAGGTACGTCCCAGTCTCCATCCTGCTAATAGGATTCGCAAGATGCTCATTCCAGGCTCGTCACTTGCAGCCTATTTAGCCCCAGTTATCCACGTCCTTGTTCACTCATCGAACCAGTTAGCCTCAACCAGTTGCTCTTAGCTTTCACTCTCCCAGCCTAAATTTTACCTTGCTGCCTGTCCTGTTTCGTTTCTGTTCTGTCTTGTTTTGTGGCCCCTCTTGGCTTGTATTTTGTGGTCTCTTATTAAAGTTATTGTTCACCACTGAATCATCTCCACTGCCCTGCTTTTGGGTCAAACCTCTGCATTTCCTGACAGGATGAGTGAACCCTTGTCAGGAAATGTAGAGGAGGCTTCACCCAAAAGCAGAGCAGTGGAGATGATTCACTGGCAGATCAATTGTATAAATGTAATGGTTACGTAAGATGTGAGTTCTGCATTGGTGCATCTTTGGGATGAATGGCCTTCCAGGTCAATACACAACAGCTGGAATATCATGTTCAAGCAGCTAGTGCCATCCTCTTCTATGAGGAAGTTGGTAATCCTCAAAGACATTTTTGCTTGTGGCAAAACAGTCCACAATAATCATCCTCTTTTTCCACTTTTAATACAATTCACCATTGATGACCACTCAATATTTATTCTTCAGGTAAGGGAAATAATCTTTCACTACTGATTCTACTATTATTTTCAGGCCTTCTATGAAATTTCCTTTCACTTTTCCTGTTCTATTACTTTACTACCTATACTCAACACCAGTGGAATGCAATATGTCCCCATAATTCCCATTAACAACTTAACAACTTTTTCTAAAACCTTTGCATCTTTATTAAGCTCATAAAATTCAACATCAAAGTATACACAAATAAAACAATAGTAGTTTACTGAAACATCAGCCTAGATTTTTGTACCATACGTCTAAAGTGGTTGAACACATTATCAGGTATGTTCCAAGGTGTACCAGAAAGAGGGCTAAAGCAATGAGAAATACTCCTGGAGGGCACAGGAAACTGTGATGTGAAAGGTGGTGTTGATGGGGGAGATTTATTGGAAAACCATGGGAGGCAACACAGAGAAGTAATCAAACTTTTGAAAAAGTAGCCTGAAACCATGATAGGCAGTGAGACAATTTTTCAGGCAAGACAGATGTTATGTGACTGGAAATCAAAAAGAGCTGGAGTCGTTAAGTAGCAGCTGGGAAATAATTATTGTAACTAGAGTTAAATTATGAAAAAGAACAGTATTTTACAGACTCTTACCAATTGTTTTAAGAATTGAAAGGTCAATAACATTTGTAGGTTTGGAAGGGCAAGAAAGTTGGCAATGAAACTCCTGAAATCCCAAACAGGTAAGATTGAATGTTCTTTTTTTTAAAAGCAGATACTCAAGGAAAATGCCTGCAAGTAAGAAGCATCATCAACAACTTGAATTCTAGCAATACCCTTAAAACAATGCATTGCTGGGCTTTACCAGATTTAACAATATTGTTAGAACTTATTGTTCAATTTTTACCTTAATTAGCTCTTAAAAAGGCTAATCTTAGAATCAAGAAACTTCATTTGAGTAGGATGCAAGTCGCAATTAAATGATCCAAAGGAAAAGTAATTCTTTGGTTGAGCAGTGGAATTTTTTTTGGAACAATTACATTTTGTTGTGTTGTTTCTAGACTTAATAAATGATTGCAGTCAATGTCAGTTAATTAGTTGATTCACCATCAGTAGGATGTTGACAGTAAGTCCATGGGGAAAATGTATCATTCAGCTTTGCTATAATAGATTCAGTAATTTCTACATCTGCACGAGTCCTGATGTTGTATCAGCTGGAGTTGTGATTTACGATGGCGGTCCCAAGAGAGTGAAGTATTATTTGAGAGCAAAGAAAGTCAGAATGAGTCAGAACGGTAGTTTACTGAATTAAGCACCAGAAAAAAATTCTCCACTGATACAATTAAAGCTTGGACATGAGAAATTGTTCAATTTTACTGAGCAGTTAAGAATATTAACACAGCATTACTTCGTATCAAACCTGGATCTTGGAATTAACATGAATCCGATCTAGCATAAAATAGAAATAGGAAATTGCAACATCTGCAGAAACAACATTTCTCCGCCATTCACTCATGTGTAAATATTCACGTTAACCCTTCACTAGAAATGGTTGCACATTCTGCTCTCATCGCTCGCTAACTGCTGATCAGTTAGTGCTCTTCCCATTCCTCATCTGAGCGTCTGTCAGCTTACATACAGGCTTACTGGCTAGATCTCCCTGTTGTAGGAAGTCCAGTGATATAGGCTTACTGTAGGAAGGTGGAGCTGAGGTAAACAATTAAGCATAATCTTCTAAATGGTGAGCAATATAAGGACTGAAATGAGTACTCCTGTTACCATTCCTTGTGTTCTTGTGATCCCTAGCTGTCAATATTCTTCCCAGTCCCCAAACAATTCCCACCCAGTTCCTAAATATCACATCAGTATTCTCCAGATTCCCTTTTACCTTTACGCTTTCTACAATGAAAGGGAATGATTTTGATTGTTCAAGGCCTCTTCAGTAAAAAAGGATATCTCAACCCCACTGAACTCTGCATATGAAAATTATTTTTTTTAAATTGACTCTGACTGCAGGAAGCACTACCAATTCTGTCATTGACTTTTGGAGAAAAGTTTGGCAGAGGGTTCCAAATTAGTCTGAAACCAGATCTGTTCCACATATTCCATAGAAAGATGGGCACAGCTTGGGGCCATTGCTGCATTATGATCTAGAGATGTGAGTGCAATTGAAGAAGCTGCTTTATGTGGGAAAGATTGTAGCTAGGTAAATGAGAGCATTGGTAGAGAGAGATTGATGGAGGCTTTGCTTATGACACAGAGTGTCCTCAAAACCATCCTGGTTTGAGAAGGAGATGTCCAGAGATTGTATACCCAGGATAAAGGTGAGCCAAGTGGAAGCAAGAAACTAGAGACTGTGTCAAAATGGAAGTGGACATCAGACACATTATGCATTTAAGTGGGAAGGCACTTGGGCAAGGGAGCAAAGATGGAATCAAGTTGAAAGGAATAATTTTAATGACACAAGGGCAGGCTGAAACAGTGGGACTGCCTGAACAGTTTTACTTTTGGATCTTAGTCAGGTGATAAAAAGCAAGCCATTTAGAATTGGGAGACTATAAGGGTGGAGACTGTAGAGGAAAAATTTCCTGAAGAAGGAAGGTCCATTGCTAACTAGGACACAACAGCCTGATGTTCAAGTGATGGAGCCATGGTTCAGAGGGATGTATGAGAAAGTGGCTAGAAGTTGGCACTGTCCTCTGTACAATTAAGCTAAGTTTATCAACACATAACAGCATCGCCCTTGCTGGTGGGTTACTCTCTGAGCAGAAAGCTGCATGTTCAGTGGGAGATAGGTTAGGGCGAGTAAGAGGAAAGGAAAAATCCAGGCAGTCAATGTTCCATCAGAATAATTTGGAATACTGGAGACAGGACAAGGCTCCGAAATCTAGAATTAAAACCAATGACTAAAGAAATGGATTTGAAGGCAGAAGGGGTTGAGGAAGTGTTCAACAACATTCAAGACTGGGAATTTATTTAATACAAGGCTGCAGGGGATAAAGCTGAAGGTTCTGCTCAGAACTGATCATTCTGTATTGGAGAGGGAAAGAGCAAAATGGATTCTGAAAGCATGGCAGTGAGTGAAACAGGGGGAGATAAAGGGTTAGAGGAATGTGAAGGGGAGGAAATTCCAAAGGACTATTGGAATTTAAAAGCAGCTAAATTTTGTGATCTGTAACATCTGCTAGGATTTTGCAGGACTGAAATCACAAGTTTAACAATGCCATTCAGTTTTTAAGCAATTAAATCCACATACGGGTAAAATTATATATAATGTGGGGAAATACAAGGATATTCAGCTTGGTTAAGAGAACAAAATAACATAATTTCCACAAATATTCAATGTTATAGCATTGAATAAGAAAAAAATAGAAAGTATGCTTAAAATCAAATAAGCCTTTTGTTGCAATACTCAGCGTGAAACTGTGTATCACTCTGTCTTTATATCTAAAAAATAATAATATACCCTTGAAAGCAGTTCAGTGTAGATTCACTCATTGAATTCTGAGTTGATGGGGCTGTCCAAGGAATAAACGTATACTAACTCTGATTTAGTAGAATGACAGTTGATCAGATCCAGTGCTGAAGGCGTTTGGCTTGTTGCCTTCATCAGTGATAAAGAAGGCACTTGGCATATTTGCCTTCATTATTCAGGGCACTAAGTACAAGAACTGAAAAATTATGTTGTAACTATACAAAACATTGGTAAGACTGCACTTAGAATGTAATGTGCTGATCTGATACCTACTGTATTTATAGGAAGGATAGAACATAGAACATAGAACGATCAGCAATTGCCTCTGATCTGGGCCGACATTTACGTGCCGGGTGGCACCTAATTAATCAGCTTGTTTATTTCGGCTTTTTTTCTTAAAAATGTGCTGGGTGTGTCCTGGCTACGGCTGCGTTCTTCACAGATCAGTATCTGTCCGCGGCCCAGGGGTCGGGGTGGTGGAACACTGGGGTGTCATCTCGTCATCTGTTTCCATCAGGGCAGGCAGGTCATCTTCTTCTATGTCTGCCTGCCTTGATGTCGAAGGTCGAGGTTCGTCGTCTGCTGTGGCTGATGTGGAAGGCTTGAAAAATGACAATATACTTGACTGCTTAGCCTCACGCATTTTTCTATCATACAGTTCTTTGTAAGCACTCAAACCATCCTGCAAATATGCCCTAACCCGACGTACCCTTTCAAAATTAAAGTCGTATTTTATCATTGCAGCAAAAATCTCACGCAGTTGCTTCACGTTCAGTTCCTGGACGACTTCACTTTCGGTCCGTTTGCTACTGCATTCAGTTTTGATTGTTATCCTTTCCTCTTCCAATTGCATCAGCTCTTCATCCATCAGTTCTTGGTCATGGGATGCCAAAACCTCTTCAACATCATCTTTGTCAACTTCCACAAGCCAAACTCACTTTGTCCTTACTTAGTTCACTACGATCGAAATGCTTAATTATGTCTAGTTCTACACTAGGTGTAACACCCTTACTAGCTCTTTTAGGCTTTTCCGATACCGTAGAACTGACCTTGTTAACGGCTGCTCACAGGCACGTGTTTAAGCAATGCTGGCTAGAATGCCGTTCCGAATCCGGGGGAGGAGCGGCTGCTCGGGGTGCACGTTGCTTTTTTTCACTTGCTGCCTTTTATTGCGCGCTGCCTTTTTTCGTAACAGTGAAAACACGTTCTGTTAGCGAAAACAGGTAACCAATGTAGGTCTTTCGTAACAGTGAGGTTTCGTAAAGTGAACATTTGAAAAGCGGGGGACACCTGTAACTCATAATCGGTAAACCAAGAGCACCCCAGTAAATCTCTTCTCCACCCTTTCCAAAGCTTCCACTTTCCTTTAAAATTAATCAATAAGCAGGCAGGAGGATGGTCACATGACTCCATCCCCGTATGAAACTTTATGAGGATAACTTTAATGAGTTTTTGTCAAGGGTAGCTATTGGCATAATTTACATGAGTTTTATTCAGTTATTGAAGAAAGGACATCACCAAATGACTCAACACACTTAATCTTCGCTACACCACCATCAAGAATGCCTACTGTTCGATCCCTAGACCGCATTTTGGGAAATCTGATCATCTCGCTGCCCTCTTCCAACCTGCAAAGGTTAAAGCGAGAGATACCAGAAGTGGTAATAGGAAACAGAGGAGCTGTTATAGGATTGCTTTGATCCAATGGACTGAGCCATACTCAAGAACTCATCAGAGGACCTGAATGAATATGCCATCGTTGTTACGAACTGTATAAAGACAGTCATGCATAGGTCGTGTATTTCTTTATTCTACTGTGAATGCCGGTAAGAAAATGAATCTCAGGATAGTATATGGTGACGTATGTGTACTTTGACAATAAATTTACCTTCAACTTTGAATTTTGAAGTATACAAATAGATGCTTACATGCTGAACTCTGTAAACAGAGAGGAGCTTTTGGCAACCTTCTTCTGGTCAGTGGCTGTATGACATTAATCAGAATTACTCCTCTGAACTTATGTTCAGAGCCTGAAGAGGCTTGAAGTGCACTTCCCATATATTTTTCCCAGATCAGTCTTTGTTTCTACCTGAATGTCACATCCAGCAGAACATCATGTTGATTTTGGGTATGAAGGGAGTTTATAAATTGCAATGCACAAAGTATCACAGTTTATGATGGACCTCCAGATACTTTCCTGTCTACCAAAGTTTGTATGAGTGTCCATTTACTTTGAATTTTTGTTGATGTTGAATTGCACCTCTTTCCTTTGTGACTTGTATCTTAACAGATCTAACTCAGGCCTAGCTTAGGACCCCAATTCAACCCCTGACAGATTCATAATCTGTTCAGTTTAGATTTGAATTGTGTACATTTGTAAATCATTTATAGGAGTCTTTTTTTTACAAATATTAATAAGTATTATTAATGAATCTATACGTATGAAAAAGTATTTGAGTGTGTTTCATGAGTCATATACATTAATTCTAGAAGTCACATGCAAAGTGTGACCTTCCCTATGTGATGTCTCTTGAAGAATAAAGTTCTTGCAAAGTCAGCTCTCAAATGGAACTGTTGATTGAAGGTGTGGATACGGTGCAACGGTTAAGTTGGTATAAAGAATAGTACCGACACAGCCACTCTTCTAATGCTCAACTAAATACTATGGCAGCAGATATGGAGACGTGGAACAACAGAGCTGAGGCATCACATCCTCTTAAGAGGTAGAAGGCCTTGACTATAAGGTTATGAGAAAATGATCCATTAATGAATCAAAGAATCTACCTTTGCCTTCTGTAATGGACTCTGCAAAACAATTTTCAGGACCAACACATACAAAATTTTAGACCAACTCAGTAGGTCAGATACCATCTATTGAGAGGAAGAAACATTTGACGTTTTGGGCCAAGACCCTTCGTTAGGACCTTTCCAGTGCAGAATCTCTTGTGTTTATAACTTGGAAGGACTTTTCATTTAAGGAACATTTGAGTGCTCTTGCATCCACTTGCTGCATTTCTACTATTCCAACCTGGTCCCATTCAGATTCCTAGTCACATATTTTCTCTCCAGTGACGTGAACTATTCAAGAATTCTGATTATTATCATTACTATACATCCAGAATCATTCATACTGTATATAGCTCATCACATGTACTATCTGGGCCAAACAGAACCAATGCAAAAAGGTAGTTGCAGGAGGAACTCCCGAGTTCAAGAGATATCCATGGAAACAAAGGGATGTTTGACATTTTGGGTCAAGACCCCAGATCAGGACTGTGAGAGTAGAGGGAAAATAGTGATATATGATCACTGATGTGAAACACATATCCTCATTGATATATAAAATGCCATCTATTCATAGGTTTGTGGTAGTAACCCACTCCTGGATTTCTCAGCAGCAGTCCAAATGGATCTGGCATACCCATTAGAAAATGCAGCAACAAGCTTTCATCTCTAATAAAGTTACAGCATGTTCTTTGGTCATTGCCCATACATATCTGACTTATCAAGTATGCATGTTGGAAAATTATGAGAAGTATATTACTTCTGTATCGCACTCCAGTCAGTGTCACTCAGAGTAAGAGGTAATATTGAAAAGAAAATGAAAGGAAATCTTTACGTTTGCAAGAACATCTTAACAGGATGATGTTTTTAATTTTCAACTCCTGCCTGTGCCTTCTACTCCTAGAATGGCCTAAGAATTATTTCAAATCCTTAGTAGTATTTTGGTGAGAGATGGGTAAGAAAGATTTAAAAAAATGAAATTAAGGTTTATATTTATACAAGATTTTCCAAGAGATCCCAAAAATGCTTTTGAAATATAATTTTTATTAAAATAGAGAATTTGACGTACATTTTAGAGTATTGCAAGGATGGCAAAACAGCAATGTGATAATAATGAGCTTATTTGTTTTATATTGTTGCTTGTTGGAAGATAATTATTGGTCTTGAGATCGTGGAGTATTCAAAGCTCAAAGTTCAAAATAAATTTATTCATCTAAATATGTATCATCATATACTGCCTTTACATTTTCTTTTTCTTGCAGTCTCTTACAGGAAAACAAAGAAATACAATAGAATTTATGAAAAAATTATACTTAGCAAAGATTAACAAACAAAATCGTGCAAATAATTAAAAAAGTAAATAAGTAATACTGAGTTGTAGGTGAGTTTGTAGGTTCTGGAGTCAGTTCAGATCTGCTTATCTCGAGATACTGCCAACGATCGCTTATATTTACTTGAGAAACAGCTTAATATTAATTTCTGAAAGGTGACACCTCTGTTACACTGTAACTCAGTAATGGTGGTTGTGGCTGGCACCTGTCTGTCTTGAAGGACAATGGGTGATGATAATCATCATCACACGCCTGGGAGGAAGGTATGGAGATCCGGAGATGCCCAGTTGTCATTATCCCCCTCTCAGCCTCACTAGTATAGTCCAAAGGAAAGCTTATGAAGCAATATGTTTGGCACCAGCTTGGCTGCTGGAAGGATGCTCAATGACGTCCAGCCACCTTAGGGGCTCCGCTCTGGATTTGCTGTCTGGGTTTACTCCGTAGTCTTCGTCTCTCCCGAGGCTGCTCACAAGGCAAATTTATCCAAAGCTGGGGATCTGGTTCACGAACACCAAGGTGTACCCACACACTAGTGGGCCTGCATGCTATGAGTGTAGGTGCCAGACCTCCTCCCCGTCCTCTGTAGTTCAACCTGAGTTCAAAAGGAGTTCCGTTTCCGTGTGTCACTAACCAGGAGGCACTACGTGAGGCTTGCTGTCAGAGAGGCTACGTATTGGCAGGGAGAAACTTGTGCATTCAGCTCTCCCTTTCGCAACACTGCTAGCCAGCAGTGGAAGCAGAAAGTGAGAGCAATAAGCTCTACCCACTACACTCCCACACTAGACACATCATGACAGTAATACACTGTAATTTAAACTGAAGCTTCAGTCTGGATTTTACTCTCACATTTCTGGAATGGAACTTTTAACTCAGAGGAGAAAGGTTACCACCAATCTCTAACTGACAAAGATCATTGTCATGTGTACAGTGCTGACACAGTAAAGGCAAGGGTCAGAATGATAGACCGCTGAGGAGAAATATGGGAGCACATTTTACAGAGAAGTTAAATATTTAACATGCTTATCAAAACCCATGTAACAAATGTAGATTCCTTTTAGGTGTTACCAGGTTTGCAATTCACACATCAGGATATCAATGCTTTCTGCTTTTGTTTTGAACCACAATTACTGAATGAAGATCGAAGAACTACACATCCTTTCTTAGGATTTTTGCATCAGTTTCATTCTTGGGCCCTGAAAAATAGTATTAACTAGCACATTTTATCCAATTAACTTGCAGCAAAAGACCAAGTCAATCTTTCTGTCCAGAATTTTTTTCTAATTCTGCAGGCTTGAAATAACCATCATTTTCACCCAGAGCTGACGTCAATAGCACAGATCCACACTTATGCAGCACATATCCTGACAAACATTTTTAATTGAAAGGAATTTTTAAAATCTAGTTTCAGATTGGTATTCAATATACAGTTATAGATAAATTAGCTTTACTTTCACATATTTGATTTTTGTAATGGTCAGTCAGCTTTTGCATTTTCATTAAGCATTCAGGTTGTATCTATTGTACTTTCAAAGATTTATTTTTAACTTATTACAGATTCTTAAATCAAGGTCTTGGACTTTAGAACTACTGAAACATGAGTCAAAAATTGGCAGTGGTCTCATTATCATTCTTTCCATGACTAACTCAACATATTAGCTTACACCTTATTTCCTGTTGTTGTTTACAGAGGTCAAGCAGTTAGAGGACATGACTGCGCAATGATTGGGATGTATCCGTGGAAGGCTGATCCATCAATTAACAGCTGGCTGTCAGTAGATACTGTAGATCATTAGAGCAGGAAGCAAACAATGGAGCAACTGTGATGAACAGAGCTTAAATTGACATAACTGCTATAGCCACCTAAGAGTTTCTTCTATCATTCATGAATCGCAGAAGATGTTCCCATGAAAGTAAGTCAGCTTCAAGTGAAATTTCCATTGCATCCACCAGCCATATGATAGACTACTAAACCATTGCAAGCCATTGAAAATTTCCCTAAAATAAACTTTCTTATCTAGAAGCCAACCTAGGGCTAACACTGATCACCATGACCTCCACCGTTTTAGCCAAATGTGCATATTGATATTGTGGTTGGTTGCAAATAGCATTTGCATCACATTGAATCGACACGTTCTTGTTTATGGAGACTACAAATGCTGGAGCAACAAACAAACTGCTCAAAGAGCTTGATGGGTCGAGCAGCGTCTGTGAGAGAAAGGGAATTGTCAGTGATGCAGGATTTAGATCTGAAATATCAACAACTCCCTTCCTCCCACCGATGCTGTTCAACCTGCTGACTTCTTCCAGCAGATTGCCTGTTGCTCTACCTTCTTTTTTATAATTCCTGCAACAAAATAACCACAATACTTATGACAGCATTGTTGAGTCAAAGCTGGAAATGATAGCGTAGTTAATATGCTGAAATGGTAATTGTAGTGTATTTAATATTTCAGTAATATTTGAGTAATATTGCAAATACATTGTTTGATTAAGCATTCTTTGTTTACATAATTCATTATCTAATTATGTGCCTCACTAAAGAAAAACTAAGTAGGAAAAATACCTTAGCTTTGTGTTTTTTTAAAATTACTTTTTGGAGTTACAAAACATAACTGTGCTACAAGGAAGTTTTAAAACAAATCCAATATGACTACCTACCTGTTGAAGCGCAGCACCTGTTTCTTCGGAAGGGGAGAGAGAAATATTCGAGTTTAAAAAAGGCAGAAAATGGACAAAATTAACAAGCAATGTGTACAGCCAAGTGTTCATGAACAATGAGTACAGGGTGATAATAATAAAAAAAAATAAAAAGCAGAAATGATTAGAATCATTGGAAAGATCAGTGCGTTAGATTGCTCAACAGATAACTGTGTAGTGACTATGCCCCACTTGAATCCCGTTCGTCTAGGGTAAACTGGCGTTGACCCTGCCAACACTGTAATCGCGTTAGTGTGGATACTGAGTGACTGCACCCTGGTACAAGCCCATTACAGAAAATATCAAGCGGTACACAATAGGCAAGTAAATGATTACACTTTATAATTATTTCTCGATGATAGGTAAGCAGAAACAAATAAAATAAAGGCACCAAATCAGTAAACTTATCAGTTCTGTGCACAAATAATTCTTTGGAGCTCACAAAATTCGGTGTCCTCCCACCCCTCGATCTCTTCCGAACTCCATCGACCCTCAGCTGGGATCACTCCCGGTGATCTACCGGAGCGCTCGACTCATATCCGACCTCTTCCCCTCTCCTCCACCAAAAGCCCGCACATTCCCTCCGGTTCTCACACATACGGATAGAATAACATGACTTCCATTGGCTAGCAAATGAATACAAGTCCCATTATCACTAATTATAACCCAAACATGCTGCTACAGTCAACCCCTTCTCTCAGCAGTTAACATTACAGAGAAGCCATCTTGTCAGCCTTAACAAGTAACATTACAATGAGTATTACTGAGAACCCTATAACTGGATGGTGTATATTGAGCAAATTGAGCAGTATTTTGAAGCAAATGAAGTAGCTGATGAAAAGCAAGTGCCAGTGTCCGAGTGCAATGGGTGGAAAAGAATAAAATACGCTTAGAAGTTTAACTGCTCCGACCAAACCAGCCAAAGTGAACTTTTCTGATATCATGAACATACTCCAGGAACATTTAGAATCTAAACCGTTGCTGATTGCAGACAATTTAAATTTCATATGCAGAATCAAAAGAAAGGGGAAGCTACTTCACATAAGAAGCTGAATTGAAGAAATTGCCCAAGTATTGTCAGTTCAGTGATGGGCTTAGTGATGCACTGAGAAATTGTTCAGTTTGTGGAATCTTACAAGAAAGATTCAAAAATGGCTCCTAACTGAAGCACAACTCACATTTAAAAGTGCATTTGAAATCACTGTATCGATGGAAGCAATAGCCAGAGAAGCAATTGAGTCGCAGTCAGGAATGAAACTGAGAATGAACAAAATTACAACTCTAAGCAGAATGCTGCCTGGCTGAACAAATTGGGTTACCACTGTGGTAGGAGCTCACATAGACCAGACCAGTGCAGGTCTGAAGGCAAAACTTGCAGAAACCGCAAAAAAAAGTAGGACACATACAAAGAGCATTTTGGGCAGACAAATTAAATGGACTGCACAGGGAAGAGAAGTTGTTTTTTTTTAAAATGTCAGCTTGCGGGGGGGTTTCAAGATGGCGGCCAGGCCGGATTTAGTGGGGCCGGGGCCCCTGGGCTGGAGGCCCTGATGGGCCCCTACCGACACCGTAACATGCTGCTGTACCAAGCAAAAAAAGGCAAGAACAAGAGCAAAGGTCGTACTGGTCTAAATATCAAAGCTGTGGACCAAGACATTGGTTTAGTACAATATGTAGGCTATAAACTTACAGGCCTGAAGAGGGAGGACAGAAAGTAATGCAGATTCTTAATTTGAAGGACAGCATCTAAAGCACTCAAAAATTGACCTAGGCTTAGTTGGCTTAGTAAGGTTATGTGGGAGACAAAGTATGATGTACCCAACCTTAAATCTTTATTTAACTATTGCTGCATACCATAGGCCTTATTCCTCAAACAATGCCAAAGCATCTTTATCTAGGTATTTTTCTCAACTGTGTGTTCTGAGAAAATAAAATGGAAATGGGAGACAAAAAGGCCAAGAGAGATGACTCTATGGCAAACCAGGAAACTTGACAATACGCCAACAATTTCTTTGAAAAATAAGATCTAGCATTTTTCTTTTTGACTTCACTGAAGATCTCTGACATGACAGAAGTCGATCACTCACGAGCTCAATAAACTCCTTGCATGTTTTAGGTGAAAGATATGAAGGGGTGCCTGATTCTGCATTTCCAAATTCTGTATGTGCGCCTTCAAAAACAGGTCAAACTCACTTATTACCTCTAGAATGCCCATGTAGTTGCCGTTATTAGACCTGCCAAATATGTCACTGGAGCCTCGGATAGCCAGTCCCCTCTCGACCAAAAACTTTACAACCGCCACCACTCTTCTCAATATGTCGGTCAAGTCGACACACTCGGACTCGAACAGTTTTAGCAGTTCTGTATCTATTCTTCTGCTGTCAGACACTAGTGTAATGTAGGTCAATATCGTTTTCCTGTGGTGTTCGCTATTTTCATGCTCTCCTATGTGCTCAGCGGCATGTTTCCAGTTGCTAAAGCCGGTTTCGAAGATGGACTGACAGTTACCATCACTGAAGATGCAGCAAAACAAAACACACAGCCGGTGGAAGGGGAATATAAGAGCCATTGCCTTGATATGCGCTCACCATTTACCAGCTTGCGTTTGAAGTGAAATTTGGAGAAAAAACGTCTCTGCTGTTTGTATACTTGTTCCGAAGCTTTGATATCCACATCCTTATTCTGGCAGGACTCCGGCCCTTTCTTAGCCCAGTACGCTTGGACTGAATCATCTAAGGTTTCCTTTCCCCAGTGAGCAGGATCAGTGCTGTAAGGATCCTCAGCAGCGGTAACGTTAACATTAATGGCAGCTTGACTTGGTTGTTCGGAGGACTCTGTGGTCGGGAATCCCAAAGTCATGCTCTCTGCCTCTTCAACATTAGCTGCTGACTGTGGCAAGGACGGTGGTCCTGTGCTAACGCTGGTGCTAGCGCTAGCTGTTGAACAAGTGTCCACTTGTCCACCGGTCTCAGACTGTGACAACAGCAATGTACTGCTGCATCATCAAGAACAGGTTTAAAAAATTCTGTCAGTTTCAATGTCTTTTTAAATGCTTCTTTCTCACGGTCCTATTTCTCTTGTTTCTTTTTTCTTTTCTGTGCTCCACTCTCATATTTTTTTTTGTCTGCCATGATGATAGCTACCGATTTTGGGCCCCTCTACAGCTCAGGCCCCTGGGCTGCAGCCCAGTTTAGCCCTCCCTAAAGTCCAGCCCTGATGGCAGCGCAGTGAAAAGTCTGTTTTGCTGAGCTCAGCACCGCAACACTGATAATTTCGCAGATAAACCTATCCATTTCAACTTTTTTAAAAAATGCTCAAGTGTCGGATTTAATGACATGAACATTGATGAGTATTTTCTGTTCAGCTGCTTCAACACCATGCCATCAAAAGGTACTAAAAAGGCAGCCATGATGGGCTGCACAGAGCGCTCGCCCGGGGCTGAGGAGATAGCTACTGCTAGCTTTGCTAACACGTTGGACCCGGCTTTTCATCAAGTAATTCAGGAAGTTACGGAGAACATACCCAAAATGATGGACGAGAAGCTGGCTCCACTCTCCCTAACACTCCAAAACCACACATTGGAGCTGAAAAATCTTGATACAAGAACGACCGAAGCCGAGGGCCAAGTCTCCGCGGTAGAAACTGTAACTGATCAGGCTCAAAGCCGCATCCGGGCGCTAGAAAAGCAAGTTCAAAGTCTGTCTGACTATATCGATGATCTTGAAAACAGAGGTAGGAGAAAGAATATGCGAATCGTCAGTCTACCTGAAGGTACAGAAGGCAGCCAACCAGCGAAATTTTTTGATTGGAAACCAAGGCTGGACACATTAAAGTGGAAAGAGCTCACCGTACGCTGGCACCAAAACCGGGCCCACGCCAACGCCCTCGACCTGTCCTTGTGCGGTTCCATAATTTCAGTGATAAGCAAAGTGTGATGGAGGCTTCGAGACGCCACGGGACTGATGCCCAGGCTTTAATATATGAGGGATCCAGGTTTATGTTTTTTCAAGATTTTTCAGCAGTTGTTGTTCAGAAACACAAGGAATTCGACCAGGTAAAGAAGCGGCTGAGAGAAATCCGGAATCCAGTATTTTATGCTATGCCCAGCGGCGCTGAAAATCACCTACAACGGGACCACCAAGATATTTGATTCTCCTGGAAAAGCTAAAACTTTTGTGGACACGTTGGGCTAAAGAATGTATACGGTATATTGTGTAGCCCTGGTTATGGACGATAACATGCTCGATGATCGCTTTATTTTACTTTTTCATTACTCGACGGCAAGATGTCTTATAGGATGGGTAACGTGTTTGTTTTGATTGATAGTTTCATTACTCATTTAAATATGATGGTAACAAATCGGTGAATTGATAAATTATGCCCTGTTTTCATTTTTGACTATGTTAAATGCCATATTGGCAGTGGGGCAGCATATGCGGTGCTAGAAAGTTCAGAGATCCCCTTTAAGTGTGGGGTAAAGTCCTATTGTTCAGCGCTGTTGGCGCTTTGTTTTTTTTTGTGTTTTTTTAATTTACTTATTGCTGCTCAGCTGATCTTAAGTCGGGTTTCTTCTTCTCCGGAGTCACATGGTTGTTATAAAGTGTTATGACCAGTAATACATTAAAATTGTGCACTTGGAACATTAAGGGGAATCATTCACCAATTAAGAGAAAGAAAATCCTACTAAACCTGAAAAAGGAAAGGTGGATGTAGCCTTATTGCAGGAGACATATTTAAATGACAAAGAAAATCTAAAACTGCAACAGAATGGATTTGATTAAGTCTATTTTTCATCTTTTAATACCAGGAATAGGGGGTTGGCCATTTTAATTAGGAAGAACTTACTCTTTAAGTTATTAGACTGCATTAAGGATAAGTATGGGAGATTTGTGATTGTTAAGGCATCAATATACGGAGAGGAATATGATATTCTCAATGTTTACTGCCCTCCAGCTCATCCTCTCAAATTCCTAACAGATGCTTTTTTCAAACTTACAAGCTTTTCAATACAAAACATTATTGTAAGTGGGGATTTTAATTGTCTCATGGACCCATTGATGGACAGAGTGCCTAGTGGTCCCCCATTTCTCTCCTCACTGTCCAAACAAATTATGGGCTCATGTGGAGAACTAGGACTTGTGGATATCTGGAGGTTGTTATATCCCCCAGACAAAGACTTCACATTTTTTTCTAATCCACATAAGTGTTATACCAGAATAGACTTTTTTCTACCCCCCAAAATGCTCCTAGATTTAGATGTATCCTGCACAATTGGAAATATCTCTATTTCTGACCATGCAGCCGTATATTTAAATATTAAGGCCAAAAATAATTCAGCACGATCCAGACATTGGAGGCTGAATTCTTTTATTCTAAAAGATAATAAATTTATAGACTACTTTACTTCCAAATTCAAAACTTTCCTATCTATTAATTCCAAATCAGCTAGTAGTCCATCGATGCTCCGGGAAACCGCTAAGGCCTATGCAAGGGGATTAATTATCTCCTATTCTGCTAGTAAGAAACAACAAGCTGCAGAACAGCAGTGCCGCGTGGAAGCAAGGTTTGCAGCAGCTGAAAAGGGTTATATTAACGAGCCTTCTGCAGCCAAGTCACAGAATATCACAGCCTTACACTGTACACTGAACTCTTCACTTACATAAGCAGCCGAAAGAAAATTGACATTTGTTAAACAACGATTGTTTGAACATGGTGAGAAACCAGGTAGGTACTTGGCTTACTTAGCTAGAAAGAAAAATGCCTCTCAGACTATTGCTTCAATTAGGGATGGGAGAGGAGCCTTCACTAGTAATTCTAAAATGATTAATGTTGTGTTTAAGAATTTTTATTCTAAACTGTATCAATCTGAGCAATGTAATGATGGACAATCTAGGATGGAGTTCTTTTTCAGGAATTTAGATCTCCTAGGCATTTCTTCTGAACAAGAGTCCCTCCTCAATGCTCCGTTATCTATACATGAGATACAGGAAGCTGTGAGACAGCTCCAAAGTGGGAAGGCACCTGGTCCTGATGGACTCATTCGTGAATTCTATAAAGAGTTCACAGGGTTATTATCAGAGCCTATGCTAAACATTTTCAATCATGCATTTAATTGTGGTCTCCTCCCACCATCATTGAGAGAAGCTAATATCTCCCTAATTCTTAAGAAATGAAAGAGCCCCGAAGATTGTGCCTCCTACAGGCCTATTTCATTGTTAAAAGTTGACTTTAAAATCTTATCTAAAGCCTTAGTGTTATGATTAGAAACTGTGTTACCTTTTATCATAAAAGAGGATCAAACGGGTTTTGTAAAAGGCCGTAGGTCATCTAACAACATCAGAAGATTATTTAATGTGATTCAGGCATGTCAGCAACAGGCAGTGGACGGCTCAGTGGTTTCCTTAGATGCAGAAAAGGCCTTTGATCTTGTCGAATGGCGGTTTTTTTTTCACTTCAGAAAGATTTGGTTTGGGCAATAATTTTATTAAGTGGGTGATGGTTCTTTATAATCACCCTTTGGCTGCGATTCTCACTAATGGTATTAGGTCGGATAATTTTAGTATTCTGAGGGGCAGCCGGCAGGGCTGCCCTTTATCACCACTACTTTTCACACTAGTGATTGAGCCATTGGCTGAGGCTATCCGGCGAGACCCCAAAATATCTGCTCCAGACATAGGACTAAAGTCACAAAATTACATTGTATGCAGAAGATGTTCTAATTTTCTTATCAAACCCTGCTGTATCAGTTCACCACCTTATACAATGCATCAATTCATTTAGCACCTTTTCAGGTTATAAAATCAACTTTACTAAATCAGAGGCTATGCCTCTGGGGAATCTGCAGCAGGTACCTGACACTCAGGGTGTTTTCCCCTTTAAATGGTTGCAGACTGGTTTTGTTTACTTCGGCATATTTATCACACCTACGTTTGATCAATTGTTCAAAGCGTTTACACAGTTATTTGACAAAATCAAACAGGATCTTGAGCGATGGAGCACTCTTCCCATTCCTTGGCTTGGCCAAATATCCTTGCTCAAAATGAACATTCTTTCTCATCTGCTCTACCCAATACGAATGATTCCAATCATTTTTACCCAACAAATACTTAAAAATATACATGGCTGGTTTGTTTCTTTCATCTGGAACAAAGAAAGACCCTGTATTAAAATGTCTAAGTTACAGCTTCCCAGTAGTCTAAGGGGTCTGGATTTTCCAGACATCGAAAAGTATCAATTAAGTTCCTTTTTATCTTATGTGGTTGACTGGGTTTGCAGGGACCCCTCCTCAATTTGGCTAGACATTGAAGCTTCACAAGCAAAATACCCTCTTATTAATTTGCTTTTCCTCAATAAGATGAAACTAGTTCAGGAATATTGTCGCATCCAATAACAATTAATACAGTCAGGGCTTGGAGGGCGGTGCGACAAATTGAGGGCAACGCAGCGAAAATATCACCCTTCACTCCAATAAACCGGCAGCCCAGATTTTCAGCCTGGCATACTGGATTCTGGATTTAAACTTTAGATTTCAAAGGGTATTTTCCATCTAGGAGATTTGTTTGATGAAGGAACGATGATGTATTTTAGTCAAATAGTACAGAAATTTAACATACCCAACGAGGATCTTTTTCAACACACATCAAAGTTGCTGGTGAACGCAGCAGGCCAGGCAGCATCTCTAGGAAGAGGTACAGTCGACGTTTCGGGCCGAGACCGTTCGTCAGGACTAACTGAAGGAAGAGCTAGTAAGAGATTTGAAAGTGAGAGGGGGAGGGGGAGATCCAAAATGATAGGAGAAAACAGGAGGGGGAGGAATGGAGCCAAGAGCTGGACAGGTGATTGGCAAAAGGGATATGATCATGGGACAGGAGGCCCAGGGAGAAGGAAAAGGGGGAGGGGGAGAAAAAAACCCAGAGGATGGGCAAGGGGTAGAGTCAGAGGGACAGAGGGAGAAAAAGGAGAGAGAGAGAAAGAATGTGTGTATTCTCTCTCCTTTTGTGGTGGCCAGTGCTATCATGTTTGCTGTTGTGTGCTGGGGCAGCAGGCTGAGGGTGGCAGACACCAACAGAATCAACAAACTCATTCGTAAGGCCAGTGATGTTGTGGGGATGGAACTAGACTCTCTCACGGTGGTGTCTGAAAAGGGGATGCTGTCTAAGTTGCATGCCATCTTGCTCAATGTCTCCCATCCACTACATAATGTACTGGTTGGGCACAGGAATACATTCAGCCAGAGACTCATTCCACCGAGATGCAGCACTGAGCATCATAGGAAGTCATTCCTGCCTGTGGCCATCAAACTTTACAACTCCTCCCTTGGAGGGTCAGACACCCTGAGCCAATAGGCTGGTCCTGGACTTATTTCATAATTTACTGGCATAATTTACATATTACTATTTAACTATTTATGGTTCTATTACTAGTTATTATTTATGGAGCAACTGTAACGAAAACCAATTTCCCCCAGGGTTAATAAAGTATGACTACGACTATGACTATGACTTTTTCTCCCTCTGTCCCTCTGACTATACCCCTTGCCCATGCTCTGGGTTTTTTTCTCCCCCTCCCCCTTTTCCTTCTCCCTGGGCCTCCTGTCCCATGATCCTTTCATATCCCTTTTACCAATCATCTGTCCAGCTCTTGGCTCCATTCCTCCCCCTCCTGTCTTCTCCTATCATTTTGGATCTCCCCCTCCCCCTCCCACTTTCAAATCTCTTACTAACTCTTCCTTCAGTTTGTCCTGACGAAGGGTCTCGGCCCGAAACGTCGACTGTACCTCTTCCTAGAGATGCTGCTTGGCCTGCTGCGTTCACCAGCAACTTTTATGTGCGTTGCTTTAATTTCCAGTATCTTCAGAATTCCTCGTGTTTGCTGTTTTAAAAGGATCTTTTTCATTTCTTTCAGGTAAGAGATTACATACAGAAAAAAAAACATCATTGTTAACTGATTTCTATAGTTCTGACATAGAAAAGAGGATGTTTCGTTCTAAGGGTGAAGTCTCTATTGGTACTTTTTACAGCATCCTGAGGGAATGTTCTTGTGGAGAGGCTGAGCAGCTGGGAAGGGTCTGGGAGGAAGAGCAGGGAGTAGAAATTCCAACTGAAACATGGGAAGACATCTGCGATAATGCAAAGAAGATTTCAGTTTGTAATAGAACTAAAGCATTGCAACTCAAAATTCTGCATAGAGCCCATCTGACTCCAGATCGTCTCTGAAATTTAAGACGGGGGTTTCTCCAATGTGTTCTAAATGTAAAGTAAATACTGGAACTTTCACTCACTGCTTTTGGACTTGTCCCAAACTTCAGGCATACTGGAGTGATATTTTGGGTGAAATGGAAAGGATTCTGAAGATGGAGCTTGAACTGGACCCAGTGTCTTTTCTCTTAGGCTTACCCAGTAGTCGATTATTAATGCACATCAGAAAAAACTTTTTAACATCCTGACACTTTGTGCGAGGGAGAACATTTCACTTTGTTGGATATCCGATAAGGCCCGTGGACTTCTTGGTTGACGTAGTTTAATCATGGAATACATTCCTTTGGACATTTTGACAAGTATGGTACACTCAAAAACAAATAGTTTTCATAAAACATGGCAACCTTTTCTGCAGTATATAGATGAAAACCTGTTTGCTCTACTAATAAGGGCTTTTGTATAGGATGTTGTGGTGATGTCTATATTTTGATGGAAGTGTTCTGATACCCGATATCTGTGAGGGGAAGAAATGTAAATGTAAGTGTATCTGGAAATTGAAAGTTTTGTTATGCTGAGCAAAAAAAATTATATTAAAAAATGTCAGCTTGCAGTTTTGAAAAGAGCACTCATCAGCAGGCTCTTGATGACAAACCTGATAGTGATGAGACAGATACAGGACTGAGTAGCCTTGAGATTTAAATGTGAAAATTAACAAAAGACAAGAAATATGGCTTACACAAGAAGTGAATCATTCATTTGTTATGTGCCATGTCATATGACACAGGCGATCATAGTCTTTAGATGACCATGGTTATTCTTGGCAATTTTTTCTGCAGAAGTGGTTTGCCATTGCCTTCCCCTGGGCTGTCTTTACAAGACATGTGACCCCCCCCCCCCACCAACCATTATCAATATTCTTCAGAGACTGACTACCTGGCATCAGTGGTTGCATAACTAGGACTTGTGATATGTTCCAGCTGCTCATGCGACCATCTACAACCTGATCCCATGGCGTTGCGTGACCTTGATTGGGGGGGAGGCTAAGTGGGTGCTGCACCTTGCCCAAGGGTGACCTGCAGTCTACCAGAGGGAAGGAGCACCTCACACCTCCTCTGGTAGAGACGTATCTCAACACCATCACCCAAGAAGCGAATGGCAAATTAATTAAAATGGCAATGGACACTGGCTCAGCTACTTCAATCATCCCAGAAAATTAGTTTCAACAGCATATCAAAGACACTGAATTTGAGCCTGTAGATATCCAACTAATTACCTATAATGGAGGAAAAATAACTTCTCCGGGAATGAGATTGGACTTGTGTGGGGTTAAGAAAAAAGGAAGGCTAGCATTTTGGGGCCATGACTGGCTGAGACATCTATAACTTGATTGGAAATCCATCCACTGTAGGCATCTTACATCCCCTGAGATAGAGTCAACGAAAGAAAGTTATGAAACGTAATTGGTGATGCCACAGCAGTGTTCAAGGCTGGCATTGGAACTCAAACATATCAAGGGTAAATGCCACACCCAAGTTTTACAAACCTATCTAGTTCCCAAGGATGCCTCAAGGACAAAGGATGTATCACATTTATGGTCCTTTTTAGGATTTGTCAATTACTGTAACAGGTTCCTGCCAAACCCGGCTACCGTGCTCCACCCTTGAACAGATTACTACAGATCGGGAAGAAACAGCGATGGACAAAGTAATGTGAGGTTGGTTTCCAAAAAGCAAAGGAAATGGTGACGTCAGACACTGTACTCACACATTATGATCCACATCATCCAGTAAAGCTTGCCTGTGATGCCTCGCTTTATGGTAAAGGCATAGTCATGTCACATGTTATGAGTGATGGCAGTGAACACACCATAGCCTTTGCATTAAGTTCCTTTACCACTGCAGAGAAAAATTACACATAGATAGATAGAGAGCCCTTGAGTCTGGTCTAGGGTCTAAAACATTTCAACCAGTACCTGTATGGGAGAGAGTTTACCCTCATTATTGATGATCAACCACAGAAGAGTGTTCGACCAACAGCGGCAGCATGAATGTGGAGATGGGCTTTGTTTCTTGTAGGACGCAATTACAAGATTGAATTCAAGAGGACAACTGATCATGGAAATGCTGGTGAATTGTTCTGTTTATCGTTGGAAAAGGAAATACCTGAGAAAATTACAAAAGCGGACACTCCTCTTGATGTGTTCTCCCTAATACCAATTGAAAGTCTCCCTATTACAGCAGAGATAATCCAAACAGAAGCCAAAGAACACTCCACACTGTCTCAGGTCTAAGTGCCACCAAAAATGACTGGGATGTGCAGTTGAAATTCCAGTTCTCCCACTTTTACCAGTGCTGGGATGAACTTGCCCTTGATGAGAGTGTCTTATGTGGGGATTGATCATTGTTGTACCATCCAAGCTGAGAGCTAAGGTGTTGAAGAAGCTATGTGCCAGTGATCTAGCCATTGTCAAAATGAAGCAATGGCTTCAAGCTTTGTCTGGTAGCCTGGGATAGATTAACAGATAGAGCAGCTTGCCATGCATTGTTTGAGATACCAACACATCCAGAAGATGCCAAGAGCAGTGCCTCTCCATCCCTGGGAATAGCCTGGATTGCCTGGATACTTGGTAGTAGTGGATGCAGCTACAAAGTGGCCTAAAGTGTTCCCAATAGCCTCCACTATAGCCTTGCACACTGTTGATTCGTTGCAAAGCCTTTTCTCAAGGACTGGTGTTCCAGAACACTTGGTCAATGGTCCACAGTTTGTTGCAGAACCGTCTCAGTCATTCCTGAAAATGAATGGAATATGACATATTACACCCCCAGCTACAAATAGCTTGGTAGAAAGGTTTGCCATTTTCCTCTTTGCATATCACAATGCAGCACACTGCACAAACAACAACTCACTAACTGTGTTGTTCCTAGATTGTCCCTTGCACTCACACTTGGATCTGCTCAAACCCAATCTCAGAAGGGGTATTCAGGGCAAGCAGCTAAGATAAATTGAGGGCTCCTCAAACAAGGAGGTTTGATGTTTCACTGCTGGACAAGCAGTCCTTGTGAGGAACTCCAGAGATGATGAAAAGTGGGTTTTTGAAAGAATTAAGGACAGAACTGGACCATTCTCCTACCAGTGGAGATTGTGTCTGATGCCATCTGGAGCCAGCATGTCAATCAGTTAAGCAGATTGAATTGTTACAGAAGAAATATGTCCAGAGCTGTCAGAATCATTTCCCGCAGTCCCAGAGCAATTCCTACAACCACCACAGAGGAGGCCCCAGACCCTCAGATTGTTTCACAGCCACAAGTCTCACCTGCTAAGTAGAGTGACCTCCCTTTGTCAAGAAAGGTGTTATCCCTCAAGAGTAAGAAACTTCCACAGCAATTAAATCTTGGACAATTTAAATTTTACTATGCAATGGATATTTATCGTTATGGGTTATATGTAAGAAGTATGCGATTAGCATATCTCATTATGCCACCATGTCATATGTAAGTGCCTCACTAAAGCAAAACTAAATAACAAACATCCAGCCTCTTGTGTTTTTCCTTCAATTAGTTTCTGGAGTCACAAAACATAACAGTAATGAATCGGACTTACCCAGTGATACTGTGAGGTATGTTCAAATTTCATGAAGGCAGTTTGGAAATCTAACTTAAAAAAAACTTTTAACAATGAACCTGCAATTTGTCATTAAAAATATACTCACTTCACTCACAAACTTTAGAAAAGGGAAAACTGATTGATTGAAAAAGCTACATTCCGATATAGATACATGATTTAATTCATATTCCATGTAACTCCCTACAGCATACTATTGTCTAAACAAGTTTGTAATATTCAATATGCTTCAGCATTTAGTATATACATTTTCAGATGGATTCAGAATTATGTATTTGCAGTATGTATTCGGCAGATTGCAATCATCATGAGAAGTCGTTTGCTAGTGAGGTTTAAAAAGAGCTCAGGGCCAGTCAGAACTTTTTTGGGGGGGGCTGAAATCATAATGATCTCTTAGACACCCAGCAGGGGCCAACAAAAACAAGCGGGGTGTAAGCGGAGCACCCATTTTTGGACTGAACGCTGCTAGAGTGGCCCGGTATTGGTGAGTACAGACACAGGCTGGAACTTAAGCTTGAGAAGTTAGAAGTATAACAAGTGTAGGCAGCTTGGTAGTTAAGGCACTGGAACGCTCCTCCTGTAAGATGTGGGATTGCAGGGTACCAACGGTCGCCCTGATGACTACATCTGCAGGAAAAGCACCCAACTTCAGCTCCTGACTGACAAGGTCAAGGAACTGGAGCTGGAGCTGGATGTACTCAGGACCATCCGGGAGGCTGGAAACCTCCTAGATGAGGCTTCTACCGAGGTGGCCGCACTCAGAGTGCAGGCTTCAGATAGTAGATGAGTGAGCACCAGGAGAGGTAAGGGGAATAAGCAGTCAGTGCAGGGTTAGCCTGTGGCCATTCCCTTCAGCAACTAGTATACCCCTTTAGATACTGCTGGAGGGGATGACCTATTAGGGCACAGCAGCAGCAGCCAGGCCAGAGACTCTCAACTTAGTGTATGAAAATTATGGGCTCATGTAGTACAGAGTATGTCAGATACTGAAAAGTTAAAATAAAAACAGAAAATACTGTCTATATTTAATACGTTGTTGGTGTAATTGTGGAGAAAGTTCAGAGAAAATGGGGAAGAGGGAGCAAAAGGAAAGGTCTCCATATCTCCTGGTCTCCATACTATCTCACATGTTTCCCTTGGTTTTCTCTCAGTCCTCCCCCTTCCTTTGACCTAAAACATAATTCATTTCAAACTTTTTCTCAGTTCTCATAAAAGGTTATTGACCTGAAGTTTTAATTATGTTTCTCTCTACACAAATGCTGTCTAAAATGCTCATTGTTTGCTATTGTTAAAAATTTTTTATTGTGGACTTAAGTCCTGCTGCATTGATTCAGGATAAGACCTAGGGAGCCATTCCCTAATGTACAGTACTGTTAATTGTGCTACCAATAAGAAGAGACTTTAACCTCAGCATTTGTCTGCTGCCAAGAATTCCAGGGCTATGTTAGAGATTTTCACCAATGCCTTGGCAAATCATTATCCCCCAATCATCATCGTTGAAGCATAACTGATTCATTGCTGATTGACTTGTACAGATTGGCTCTTCTACTATTTTAAAACAGTAAATATGTTACAGTAAACTACTTCATTGCCTATAAAATGCTTTGGGCTGCCCTTATGTCATGGCAGGCTCTGTATAAAGACCGGTCCATTTTCCATCTTAACTCATGCCAGTTACACAAGTGGGGTGTCACTGAAGTAATAGGTGTTACAGGGTGGAAGTAAAAAAAGGATTATGTAAGATACCTTTATCAAGTAACAGGTATTGGCCTAGGGAATAATAACAACCGTGTAAGGAGATAAATCAGCTGCCGTTTTGCATTATGAATGCTTTCAGTATACCCACTAAACTAATAGACTAAATAATATATGCACCTCTAGAAGAAAGAACCTCATTGAAAAAACAGATTAATAAAACACTCCTTATGTGGGGTGGTGGATGAGTGCAAGATTTAAACCCACAGGGTAGGTCTTATTTCTTTCCCCATTAACAAAATACATCTGGCTAAACCAATGTACTACGTGAGGAGTGCATAGATCGATACGGCTCAACCATGAATGTGAGACTCCTTCGTTGGCAATCCTTGCAGCAAATCCTGCCCATAAACTGGGCAGACAAACTGAGGTCAATCAATAAATATTCCAAGTACCCATAAATGTGATGTTTAAATGAACAGGGCCTAGTTTGTATCCAATTTAAATTTAGTTTTAAAATGTGCATTCAGGTTGTCAGATTGGAGGCCGGTGTCTAGTCGTGTGCCTCAGGGATCTGTACTGGGTCCAATGTTGTTTGTCATATATATTAATGATCTGGATGATGGGGTGGTAAATTGGATTAGTAAGTATGCAGATGATACTAAGATAGGGGGCGTCGTGGATAATGAAGTAGGTTTTCAAAGCTTGCAGAGAGATTTAGGCCAGTTAGAAGAGTGGGCTAAAAGATGGCAGATGGAGCTTAATGCTGATAAATGTGAAGTGCTACATTTTGGTAGGACTAATCAAAATTGGACATACATGGTAACTGGTAGGGCATTGAAGAATGCAGTAGAACAGAGGGATCTAGGAATAATGGTGCATAGTTCCCTGAAGGTGGAATCTCATGTGGATAGGGTGGTAAAGAAAACTTTTGGTATGCTGGCCTTTATAAATCAGAGCATTGAATATAGGAGTTGGGATGCAATGTTGAAATTGTACAAGACATTGGTGAGGTCAAATTTGGAGTATTGTGTACAGTTCTGGTCACTGAATTATAGGAAAGATGTCAACAAAATTGAGAGAGTACAGAGAAGATTTACTAGAATGTTACCTGGGTTTCATCTCCTAAGTTACAGAGAAAGGTTGAACAAGTTGGGCCTTTATTCTTTGGAGCATAGAACGTTGAGGGGGGACTTGATAGAGGTATTTAAAATTATGAGGGGGATAGATAGAGTTGACATGGATAGGCTTTTTCCATTGAGAGTGGGGGAGATTCAAATAAGAGGACATGAGTTGAAAGTTAAAGGGCAAAAGTTTAGGGGTAACATGAGGGGGAACTTCTTTACTCAGAGAGTGGTAGCTGTGTGGAACGAGCTTCCAGCAGAAGTGGTTGAGGCAGGTTCGATGTTGTCATTTAAAGTTAAATTGGATAGATATATGGGCAGGAAAGGAATGGAGGGTTATGGGCTGAGTGCAGGTCGGTGGGACTAGATGAGAGTAAGAGTTCGGCACGGACAAGAAGGGCCGAGATGGCCTGTTTCTGTGCTGTAATTGTTATATGGTTTGTTATATGGTTTGTTATATGGTTATTCTTAGAATTTGTATCCCATGCCTTACTATATGTCTCAGCATTCTGTTTACTGTTTTAAATCCAAGGGAGCATTGCGCTGAAGGCTTGAACGAACTGCCCGCTAAAACTTCAAGATATCCTAAGTATATTCCTATTTAACATAGAATTCACATTATTCTTCTATTTTGCAATCATCATGACTTTACGTTCCTACGTGTTATATCCAGTGTGCTTTCTCTCTTCTGAAAGGACATCATTTTGAGGTACATCTGTAGAACCACATTTTTTGTCAACCTCCCCTATTTCTGTATTCTGTTACACCCTTTAGAATTACACTATTTACTCCATGTTGTCTCTTGCCAGTCTTCCTGTTGAATGTCATGCCAGTGCATGAAAGTCCACCTCTGTAAGGGTTTGCAGCGACGTGAGATCAGAATGATAGGATCACTGTAACACTGAAGAGTTATATCTGGCCAACTGAGTTCATGCCAGCAATTTGTAGTAATACAGTCAGCCCATCCCTTCAACTCCTTCTCCATCCCTATATTTTTAACACGTTATATGTTTATCTTATTCCCCTTTTGAAAGTGACACTTCTTATAGCCTGCATCCATTGCATTTGCCGGAAGGTATTTCTAAAAGTTTCTCCTCACAATGCCCCTGAGTTTTTTTGTAATTACTTTAACTTAGTGACTTCTGGTCATTGACCTGTATACTAACACAAGGTTCTCCCTATTTAATCTATCCATCCTTGTTAAAGAGAATGATTCCAGATAGATAGATAGATATACTTTATTGATCCCAAGGGAAATTGGGTTTTGTTACAGCCGCACCAACCAAGAATAGAGCGTAAATATAGCAATACAAAAACCACAAACAATCAAACAACAATATGCAAACTATGCCAGATGCCAGATGGAAGTAAGTCCAGGACCAGCCTATTGGCTCAGGGTGTCTGACCCTCCACGGGAGGAGCTGCAAAGTTCGATGGCCGCAGGCAGGAACAACCTCCCGTGACGCCCAGTGTTGTATCTCGGTGGAACATGGCTGGAGTCCAACAGCAAAAAGTTCAATATCCGGTCTACAAACATGTTCCTCAATCGTAATATGACCAGGATTGCACCATCCATTGCTAACCAGAACAGCAAGCCCCCAACTACTTTACGCTTACCGATCTCAGTGCACTTCCAGTCAGCCTGAATGGTCTGGAAGCCCTCCATGGAAAAGTTTTGATCGGGTATGTCCTCGTGCAGCCATGTTTCAGTAAAACACATAACACTGCTCTCCCGAAATGTTCTCTGACTCCCGGCTAGCACCGTCAACTCATCCATTTTATTACCCACCAAACTCCTCTCCTCCATAAGTCTCTGTTGTCTCGACCCGGTCCTCTTTCCTCGCCTTTGTGATCCCCCTCTGCATCCTCTGTGTGCTTTCCTCCAGATTTCAGCAGGGGTGTCTGCCGCTCTGTTCACTAAACCGGCCGGCATAAGCGCAATCAGCTGGTCCCTGGAATAAACAATGCGACCATACTGCTGCTCCGCTAATGAGACATGTCCGAATGTAATTATTTCCAGCACTAAAAACCCAAATAAAACTCTCTCCACCAGCATGTTAGAGAGGGTGCAGCTTCAACGTGTCTATCCTCATAACTTAAATCCTACTTCCCAGAAGCTATTCTGGTAAATGTTTCTGCACTTTGTTTAGTTCATTTGCATCCTTCTAGAAGTATGCTCCCTAGATGGCATGCCATTCCCTAATTGTAGCTTTGTCAGTGTTTTGTAAAGGTTCCACATAGAATTTTTGTTTTTGTACTCCTTACCCTTATTTATGATACTCTAGTTCCCATATGTTTTTCTAATTTGTCATCCTGCCCTATTTCTCTGTTCCGTATTTCCTTTAGAATTGTGTTACTACTCTATGTTGTCTCTTGACTGTGTTGCCGTTGAAGTACTGTCTGTTATGCTTGTGCATGGAATTCCAGCAACTGCAGGGGCTCACGGGGCCATGCTAAAGTTCTTCAGTCTCTTGCAGAAATAGAGGTATTGATGAACTTTCTTGGTTGTGGCATCTACGTGGTTGGAGCAAGACAGGCTATTGGTGATGTTCACTCCTAGAAGCTTGAAGTTGTCATTTCACTCATCCTCAACACCACTGATATAGACATTTCTGAATATGGCTTGCTAAAATGATCCACCAAATAAACACCCATCTTTCTCCAAATAAACTCTGTGACCGTATTGCATTTGAAACACTGAAGTTATTGTTTCTTCACTTTTTTTCTAACTGCAGATGCTTAAGTTCAAGTTGAAATTCAAGACTATTTAATGCCATTTCTCACATGCAAGTGTACAGGGGAACAAAATCATTGTTAAGTCAGCAGAGATGCAGCATAATCAAACACAATAAGATAAAGACGATAAAATAATTTTTAAAAACACAATAAATATAGCATAAGATAGCTCAAACAGATAGACATATGGCCACAAAGTGATGCTAGGCCAAGGCTGGCTGTTCATAAGTTGCCTGACAGGAAATGATAAAGTAGTGATGGTTGGGGGTTTTGAAGGGTGGGTTAGTGTGTGGAGGTATTGATCAGCCTTACTGCTTGAGGAAAGTAACTGTTTTTGAGTCTGATGGTCCTGCTGCAGATGATACATAGCCTCCTCCCTGATGGGAGTGAACAAGCAGTCCATGAGCAGGATGGGTGGGATCCTTCATGGCCCTTTTACTGGCCCTTTTCTGGCACCTTTCTGTATTTATATATCCTTGATGGTTTGTAGGCTGGTGCCACTGATGCACTGGGCAAATTGACTGTCTGTTGTAGAGCCTTCCTCTCTGCCAGAGCCGTTTCTGTACCATACCAATGACGTAGCTTGTCAGGATGCTCTCTACTGTGCATCTGCAGATTGACATGAGTGTGGATATGCAAAGTCCAGCTCTCTTCAACCTCCTCAGAAAGCAGATGTGTTGGTGAGTTTTTCTGAATACATAGGATCTGTTCTGGGACCATGAGAGGTTGTGCGAGATGTCCACATCTTAGGATTTAGAAACGTTTTTGCTAGAATATGACTGGATGTGTAGAACAGAGGGTTTTTAGACGGCAGTAGACATAGCAAGCCTATCCTGCAGTATCAGGAGTCAAACAATGCAGTACAATACATTGCAGCATTAGACAGGCAAAATATTTAATCAAGTGTGTTTGTATATTGTTATCAGAACAACAGAATGTTTGAAATATTGCAGCACCCTGGTATATTGGTGTAAGGCAAAATATGAGAATACTTCATCACAGGTTAATCAGTTTCTGGATAATGTGGCATCCTGTATTCTGGTAATTCAACACAATGGCATATAATTCTTGCATTGCTCAGGGGCTATATATTAATGTATATTAGCTTGCATATTTCCATTATGTACGGATTTTGACATTTGCAAAATAACTGCAGCCCTGGAACATCTGTACAGGTAAATCGTGCTAGTATTCATGCCTTTAAAAAAACAATTTGAGTTTAAACCAGTAAACTGAAAAAAATTCAGAACATCAAAGCCATTTCAAACATCAATGAAGTGCAACAGACAAATATTATATTAGTTATCAAAATATGTAAATACAGTTGAAAGTTAATATTAATCCATGAACTAAAACAATTGAAGCCAAATCTATGAATGAAGACAGGATGCTCTGTGTAATTCTCCTGTATCCTGTCAAAGGAAGTTTGTCCTCGTTTCCTCAAATGAAAACAGCCCAACACTAGCACTAAGCTGCATCCAGTTCACCTCAGGGATAATAATTTTAATGCACTATTGTTAGTTGCTGCTGTAATTTTAAAATGTTGGAACTATACCTGTTTTGCTTGGCACCTGAGTGTCTGCCACCCTGTTTTCTGTCCTGGGTCACCTAGAAGAAGTGACCTTATCAAGTGATTAAAGTTCAACTTGCAAAAAAATTGTGAATCTTCTTATTTGTAAAGGTCATGCAGAATAGGGAGAAATAACAAAAGTGAGGTACAATTCAATTAAATCCAAGGTTTACTCTAAAATTACATCTGTATAGAGGATTAATTAAAAATTTTGAATGCTAACTTCAATGTGCAAGGGATTATTTAAAGCTCCTGTTTATTAAATTTATAAATTTGCACCCAAGAATTCATTTCTTTCAGTTTTTCTTTGACCTCTCTGTCCTTGAGATGGTGACTCACTCCAGGCTTTGATGTATATATAGAGCTGGGAGCCTCCACTACCTCATTCACAATGGATGTATGAATGCCACAGAGCCAAAATCTTGGATCTTGCCAAATTCCCATAAGCAAAGCCCCCATGAGCATTCCAAATTATGCTGCCCATGTTGGGAAAGAGTATCCTACATTTCTACCATCATCCAGATGGCAAAACTATAGGAAACCAGGGCACTAACGCCTCATCACCAACAGTGGAGTAGAGATATCAGACTTGACAAGGCATGAGTGCTCACTGTCAACAGCCACCAACAGAATCCACACAAGACACAAATGGAAGAGATTAGATGAGCTCTAAGTTCCACATCAGCCTTGAGTACATATCGAAGGAAGACATTGGAACAAAAACAGACTCAGGATAAACAGCATCTATGAAGGCAAAAGGTGTTAGTTGATGCTCTGGATCCTTCACCAACTGTGCAACAACGTCAGCTTCATAAGACAGGCTGTTGAGCAACTGATGTAGGGTGAACTCAAGACCACTGTTCTTTCAGAACTTTCACCCTGTCAGTCCAGCATTCTATACAAACTTTCTGCAGATACAACTCTCTTGTCAAACTGTTCAAATACCAGGGTCAAATTAAAAAGTGGACTCTTGGCACAGCTTTTAAGCTTCTCCTGCCCAGTAGACCAACTCCATGTGCACCTGGAGTTGTCTAAAGACCAGCTTTCCAGTGTCTCTCAAGAATCTGCAAAAGCAAGCAACAATAAATCATAATAGATCACCACTCAATTGTCTTTTGTGCCCTCGATTCTGCCCTGACTTCTTCGGCAGTTGTGGATGATTTGCTTTCACTCCAGTTCTGTGGGTTCCGAGGCCAATTCGGGATCCAAAGACAACAAGAGATGGAGTAGAAGGTGCTTAACAGGCAAGTATTTGGGGCTTTGGGAGGCAGTGATATCTTTCTGCTGCTTTTGCTGAGGCTTCCATCTGCCCCCAGCGAAGGTACGTAAGGATATTGATGCGACCGAGAATGTTCCTTCTCAACTTTGAATCACCGTGAGCCAAGGATTCCCATAAACTGCTGAGGATGTTACACATTTTGAATGAAGTGTTAAGAACATCCTTGAATTGTTTCCTCTGCCCACTTGGTAATTGTGCTATATATTTTTAGAAGCATTGGTCTTAGTTGGTTAATATTATTGCTTGAACCTTTTGAGATTTAAAAACTAAGCAGCCACTCTGTCTCTGCCTTGTTCCAACTGCTTTTCTTGGGTCTAGAAGACTGTCATGTTAAATGTGTTGATGTTACTGAAATTTCATTTTAATATATATTTTTATACTAAAGATCAGAAAGCAACGGCTAAAAACAGTGCACTAAAGACCCCAGTGTCAGGGCAAGCCATCATACTTGGCTGTTATACTACAGCAGGGATGTAACGTTGAGGCTTTATAAGGCAGTCGTGAGGCCTCTCTAGTACTGTGAGCAGTTTTAGGCCCTTATTAAAGAAAGGATGTGCTGACATTGGTGAGGGTTCAGAGGAGGTTCACAGGGATGATTCTGGGAATGAAAGGTAAATATGAGAAGTGATTGATGGCTCTGGGCGTTTACTTGATGGAGTCTAGAAAGATGGGGGGAGGGGTGGGGTGATCATTGAAACCTATCGAATGTTGAACGGCTTCAGTAGAGTGGATGTGGAGAGGATGTTTCCTATGGCCAGGGAGTCTCGGACCAGAGGGCCCAGCCTACAGAATAGAGGGACATCTATTTTGAATGAAGATGAGGAGGAATTTCTTTAGCCAGAGGGAGGTGAATCTGTGGAATTCATTGCCTCAGGCAACTGTGGAGGCCAGGTCATTGGGTGTATTTAAGGCAGAGGTTGGTAATTTTTGATTAGTCAGGGTGTGAAAGGTTATGAGAAAAAGGCAGGAGAATGGAGCTGGGAGGGAAAGGAATCAGTCATGATGAGATGGCGGAGCAGACTCATTGGGCTGAATGACCGAATTCTACTCCTACGTCTTATGGTCTTGTGGTCTTAGTCTTAATGCGTGCAAAGCTGCAGGTGCTTGCTGATCAAGCAAACATCAAACACATGACTGAAAGGTATTATTATTAGAACTGGAAGATTCAAGTCACTTAGCAGGATTACCAAGCAAAAAAAAAATATAATAGGAAGTCTCTGTTATCACGTTTCTGGTTTCTCTGAAATACAAGTATGGTAGTTCATGCTAACGTTGCTCTGTAAGATGGTACTCTATTCCCTTCCCACTAAGTGAAAGCTACTGTGCAGTGTCTGCTCAGTCTCTGCTGCCTTCTGTAGTGCTCTTAGTTGACACAGGGGCAAACCTGAGTTGATGGTTTAAACTGGACTCCAGAAGGGTTTCCCCACTGATCTGTCGGAGGGTTGGTCACAAGGTGGCCATCAATCAGTCAGCTAAGTGGAACAATCTTGTATCCTTTGTATGTCTGTTATCAGACTTCCAAGCTCTGTCACACAAAAAAGATTTCTAGGCAGACAGAGGATGTGTCCAATGTCTCCTTGAAGAAATGCAACATCTCCACTGATTCTTTAAATCTCTGACCATTCCACGTGCAGAAGAAAGTTTTGGTACAGTATTGACAACCTTAATGTCATGAATTGGTGGCAGACAGAAGTATTTGGCAGCTAATTGAGCTGCAGCCTCACGCTCTAGCGATCTGATTCTAATCCTGGCCTCTGATGCTGAGTCTGTGTGGAACTTGTATGTTTTCCCTGTGACCGTCGGTGGTTCTGCCAGTTACTCCAGTTCCTTTCCACATGTAGCTTATCGGATTAATTGGCCACTAGAAATTGTCACTAATGTGTAAGTGAGTGGTAGAATTCAGGGGAAGTTGATAGGAATGTGGAAGAAAAGAACAGGACGAGTATAAGATTTCTGTAAGTGAGCGCTTGTTGATTAGCACTGTCTCAATGGGCTGAAGGGCTTCATGGTTCTATGTGTCAGTATATATAAGCAGTGGAAAGAGTGCATCACCTCACACCTACCCACTCACCTACCACACAAGGCACCTTCTGCCTCTTCTGCGAAAGAGTCTGTCATTCTCACATTGACTCCATTAGCTACCATAGAACATGCAAAACTGGAGTGGAGAGGGAAATATGAATTAATTATCTTTTTCTTTGCCTCTCTGCAAATATATTGGTATGTTCCATCTCCAAAGCGCCCCCCACCCCCATAAACAACACATGCCGACAGTTGGACCCCGATCCACTGAACCACAATTGTGTGGTGTAGCATGCTTGCAGAGCCTGCTTCCATTACATATTGGGATTTATATTAGAAATATAAGAATCAATACTGACTATAAGGCTCTGAAATTTTTGCCATGTTACATCTGCCCAAACCTTGGCTCAATTAACCCTTGTGTTCAAATGCTAAATTCTAGTTTGATTTAAGGTAACACCCTCCTTTGCAATAATGCTATGAGACAAGAACTAATTATATACAAATTTTGATATACTAATGTAAAAACAGCCTCACATGTAAAGGATGCGATCCCTGCTATTTATAGATATTGCTCAGTGTTAGGCCTTTTTAAATCATCTGATGAGCCAAGTACAGGATGAGATAATAAAAAGTAAAACAAACAACAACCAGTTGAATCAGAAATTCTTCCTGAATCCTTGCAGATTAACAAGGCATATTATCATACTTTCCATTAATTGTCTGTAAAAATGCATCATCTGTTCTGATCAATTTTACATCTGGGAATATTTGCTTATTTATATTTATGGTAAACTATTTTGAGTGTTTATTCCAGGAATTTATTTCAGGAAATATTTTTACCTTCAAAACGCAATGCTAAATTATACATTTGAACACCTGTGCATTTCTGAATACATATTTGAGAGAAGGGAAATTTTTAACTTGATGTTTAATATTTCAATTTTCCTGTTTTTTTTCTGACATTTATTGCCATCATCTGAAATCCACCAAAGTACTGCAATATTCAAAGACATCCTGACAAGTTAACAAAAGTTTACAGGAAACAATATAGCTGTAACAATTCTCAGAAAAAGTTCAGAATTTTAAAAAAAAGTTGTTAATTTCTATATACTACCTGTGCTTCTAAATCTATTTTATGTATGTGTAGCTCAATTGAACAGATATTCATAATTATTTGCACAATATTATAATGTGAAGGCAGTAAATGGCAAGGGGGATGTATAAAAACGGGGTAGATATTTGCCATTTCCCAGTTATCCTCTGTCATATATGTTACTAAATGGCCAGTGCAAAATTCCTCCCCTGGCCTCCTGCCCAATCCAGGGCAGCATCTAAAGGTTTCACATTGGTCACCGTAGAACCCACAGAACCTGACTGGAAATGTCATCCATGACCTCAGTAGAAGGAAACAAACCTGCCTTTGAGCTAGGAAGTTTAGATCATATCATATCAGCAATACCATGAAGGATCCCACTCACTCTGCTTAAGGGACTGTTTGTCCCACTCCCATCAGGGAAGAGGCTGCACGTCATCCTCAACAGGACCAGTAGACTCAAAAACAGTTACATCCCCAAGCTGTCAGACTGATTGACACCTCCACTCAACCCACCCCACCAGCCACCATCACCTAGCATCACTTACAATCAGTCTCTGTATATGACAGTTACTTGTACATTGTGCATTATAGGATTGCTTTTATATTTATGTTATATGTATATTTATTGCTTTTTGTTTATTGTTGTGTTGTTTATACTTATTGTGTCTTTTTTATGCTGCATTAAATCTGGAGTAACAATCATTTCGTTCTACTTTACAGTGAAGAATGGTAATAAACAATCTTGAATTTTGAACCTAGCCCCTAGTCCAGGCGTCCTCAGTTAGCAGACAATACACAACAGAGAAGTAGAATCTGAGCAACACACATCAAAGTTGCTGGTGAACGCAGCAGGCCAGGCAGCATCTCTAGGAAGAGGCACAGTCGATGTTTCATGCCGAGACCCTTCGTCAGGTCTCGGCCCAAAACGTCGACTATGCCTCTTCCTAGAGATGCTGCCTGGCCTGCTGCGTTCACCAGCAACTTTGATGTGTGTTGCTTGAATTTCCAGCATCTGCAGAATTCCTCGTATTTAAGTAGAATCTGAATCAGATTGATTATCACTGTTATATGCCATGAACTGTGTTGTTTTCATGGCAGCAGTACAATGTAATATATTCAAAATTACTATAATTTACAATAAATGAACAGTGCAGAAGAAGATTAGTGAGATAGCATTCATGGGATCATGGACCATTCAGAAATTTAGTTCATAAAATGTTGTGTGTGTGACTTCAGACTCCTGTACCTCCTCCCCTGAAATTAGTCATGAGAAAAGGGTATGCCCTGGATGGTAAGGGTCCTTAATGACAGGTGCAGCTCTCTTAAGGCATGGTGTATGAAGATGTCCTCAATAGTGGGGAGGCTTTAGCCTGTGATGGAGCTGCAGGAGTCTACAATGGTCTGCAGCCTCTTTCAATCCTGTGCAGTGGAGCCTCCATGTAACCAGTCAGAATGCTCTCCATGTATATCTGTAGAAATTTGCCTGAGTTTTTGGATCAAAAGTACATTTATTATCAAAGTTGTATAAATTATACAACCCTGAGATTTATCTGCTTACAAGCAGCCTCAAAGCAAGAAACCCAGAAGAAGTCAATTAATAAAAAAGGCCAACACCCAATATGCACAGACAGAAAAAAACATAAATCATATAAAAAAGCGGTTCCGTTTGACCATAGAAGCGATTAACAACATTCCAAACCAAATTGAATCCTTAGATAACACCAAATCTCCTCAAACACCGAATGAAGTATAGCTGTTGGCATGTCCTTTTCATGATTTCATCAATATGTTGGGCCCAGATAGACCAGGTGAGATTTTGACACCCAGCAATTTGAAGAGCAGGATTTTGTTGGAATACACCGATGAGTGATAACAATAAGCATGCACCATCGGCATAGAAATGTCACAATCTAGTTTCAGAATTGCCCAGTAAGACTTTTGCAATTAACGTACAAAACAGCATGACATGGTTACAGATTAAGCCAGAGTTTCAAAGTGATGGATAGCTGTGATTTCATCTTACTCTTTTCATTATCTGATCAGATGCACAGCACGTTCAATTATAAATAATAGTCTACAGCTAATGGAAGAAATCTGTCCAGGTAGAAATAATTGTGAGAACAATTTCAGGAAAAAAAATTAGACCAAACCAAGTTTATTACAACATCTTACATGCCTATAATGTCATTATCCTGGGCAGTTCTTGATTCTGTGCCATAATTTTAGTGAACACCTTTCTTTCTATCTTACTGTTAAAGTGCGGAAAGTTAGGAGCTTTACCTCCAGTGTTTTGTTATTTTAAAGTTCAAATGATATATATTCAACAAGCAT
This sequence comes from Mobula birostris, assembly GCF_030028105.1. Lineage (NCBI taxonomy): Eukaryota > Metazoa > Chordata > Chondrichthyes > Myliobatiformes > Myliobatidae > Mobula > Mobula birostris. The sequence continues at coordinate 59,518,213 of NC_092372.1, read as the reverse complement.
TAATCTTACCTGTTACAATAAACAAAGTTGACTTTTAACCTTCCCCATGCAGGTGTTGAGTAGATGTTTCTGTCTTAATCATGATTTAAAAGAATAACAGCCTGTGCCATGGGAAGGCCAGATTTAACTCATCACAATGCAAACCATTTGATTAGAAAGTAGACTTAAAGGAATCATTACATGCTCCCATTATTTTGAATGGGGAATGACTTCTTTTAAATTGTGAAGTGCTTTATAGCTGTATTTGGGGGTGAAAATACTTCCACATCATTTGGAAGCTTGTTGAATGCATGGCTGATCAGTGACATGTTATTCCAATGTGGCCTTATTCAAGGAGGAAGAAAGAGAAAGATACTCTTACTCTAGGGGGCCAGGAAGCTCCCAAGGCAGATAGTTAAATAGTAGAAAGAGGAGGACACAAATTCTAAGAGTAAAGTCCCAAGGCAAAGATTCATTAGAATAGAAGAATAATCACCTCATACCCATCATCAAATTTGCTGGATCTAATATCAAATCCTATTCCCCGCTGCTATTCAAAAAGTTTCCCATGCAGTTTCACAGAATACAATACATCCTGTCATAACAATCAGGTATGGACTGAATAATTCAAATGTCCAAACGCACAGTCACATACTAACGCAGTAAATATGTACACACACACACAGATTCAATGAGACATTCCCCTCACTCTCGGTAGAGAAGACGCTGACACTGGCTGCAACAGGCCAGTTTAGAGGTTAGAGGAGGGAGTTAAGAGGCAAGCATAGAGCAATAATGATGCATGGAGCTGAGGTAATGAGAAGTCAGGGAAATGAAAGAGGTGACCGTCTCCATTTCAACAAGCTCAGACCCAACCATCATCATATACTTGATGACCGATGTCTCAACTTCCATTGCAATGCAAGCAGAAGCCACCCAGAGTCTGAGCATTATGGTCAAAACTCATTTCACACTACTGCCTGATACGTATGCCTGTACATCAGTTCAAAAAGTGCCACAGCCCTTCAACGATCTGTCTTCTGACAAATTATTAAGACTAGATGCTCCAGTCATGGATTTCCTGCAGTTCATGGTAACAAATTAGCTGCTTTTTCTCACCACAACTGTTCAGCTGTTGATTTTGTGTTGTCAGTCAATCAGAATGCTTAGAATAATATTCCACCCCAATGTTTCTGGTATGTTTCTTTTCATTTTCTTACATGGAACATGCTCTCCATCATAGCTCACAGGCTTCTCAATCCCATTTCCTTACTATCACCCCTTTCCCACCTCTCCAGAATAACCGTGTTTCCCTTGATCTCACCTTCCATCCCACCAGTTTACATGTTCAACAGATCCTCTTCCATCATTTACTTTGCTTCCAGTGTGATGCCAGCAACATGTTACACACTCTAGTATCTAAATGACTTAGGAATTGATATCACTTTATTATTGTCATATGTACCAGGATACAGTGAAAAGCTTCTGTTTCGTCTTCTGTCCAGGTGGATCATGCCATACAGTACATTGGCAGTACTTGATCTGCTTTCATTTTGTATTTCTAGTACATTTATAATTGTTTAATGTATTTTGAATAGCTTTTGAATTTGTTCTCAAATGTTTAAAGGCGGATCTTGTTTGGGACTGACCACGAGGTAGAATTACATCACACAATGTTCTGTATTCACTCACCAAACCTTACCAAGCAAAGCTGGAGATAAACCTGTTTTAAGGTCCAGCATAAAGAAAATTGGAGGAAAGGGGGAAAGTTCTGTGATAAGGTAGGCAGACTAGAGAAAAGGAGTTAAAAGACAAAACTGACAGCACTTAATCTGAATGAATGCAGATTTCATAACAAGATAAACAATACATTGAAATAAAGAAGTATGATTAATGGGAATTCATCCTGATAGTCAGGCAGATATATAATTTTTGAAGTGGTGCACTCCTTCGAACACTAATGCAGGGCCTTTGTGTAGTCCCAATGCATTGCCTCCTGGTTCTCAATTACATCCTGAATATTATGTGCCCATTTTGAGCCAAAGATTCCCAAGAGATGTTCCATTACTTTAAGGAGCCCATCTGGTAATCTTTTTATCATAATATACTTACGTGTTAACTGTCATTGTCTGAAGTTCAGGTCTCTTTCTGATTGTGCAATAATTTGAGAAATATACACTCAACAGAAAAGTTGTAGATCTTAATAACTGCTCATTGTTACCGACCTCTTATTTTTGTGGTTTCTTAAAGACTGAAGCTAGCATTACTTGCTCTTTGATAGTTCAGCTTAAATTCAATGTTTGCCATTGTATTTCTCCCCTGTGCTGGATTTGAGCCAAAAAATATTAAAATGATGAGTTAAGCTCCAGGCAGGGTGTAAACCATGGCCTTGATGTACTCCAGACACTCAACAATTCCAAATCACTATCTCTTGGTATTAACTTTCGGCAAGGAGAATGACCAATAAAATTTACCTTGCTTAAGGAACAGAGCGTTTGCTTATATTTTCCACACTATCGGATGACAGATAGAATATAACATCTGTTACAGGCACTTGCATTCACAAATATCCCTTTCTTTAAGTTTTATCTCCCTTTTGTCATTTTTTTTATAGATATGATTTGATCCTGCTATTTTTTTTTGGTGATTCAAAACAATCAAAACCATGGTGTTCTTTTAACCTTTTTAATCTGGCCTGGATAAAAAACATGGATGGGCTAGAATTAGCATGAACACAAGATAAATCAGTTTTTTCCTGCATGAATAAATTTTAAAATATGAAAACGGTATTATTTTAATCCAATGTCTTTAAGCATTATTTATTTTGGAAATAGAGCTATACGTTATTTTGTCCATCATAGTATTCACAGGTGACATGATGGAATTAGAATAAGAAATAACATGTTTTCAAGTGAAGTGAAAAAACTGACAATTACTTTCAAGAACATATCCCACTTTACGCCAACAAATGGAAACTTAAATAAAATCTGATAACGGCAGCAAGACAGTTTGATTACTCTCCTACATTTAACAGTGCAAGTGCATGCTTTGAGAATTGTTGCAATATTTAAACAGCAGGATGCTAATACATTCTGTTTTGTTTCATTTTAATTGGTGACGCATGATCTCTGAATCTGGAGAGGGCAGACTGTCTTGTGTTGAGGTTGAATGTAGATAAGTGACTGTTGAGGTATGTTTTGATGAAGTGAAAGTGTGGTTAGTCTGCAGAAAAATCTAATCCCATACTTAAACTTTCTTAAAATTAACTAGAAGACATCAGTTTTGAGTAATATACAATGGTTTCCAGTTAATTGGGACACAGCGTAACCAGAACATTTTGGGCCAACTAAATGGCTGCCCCAATTAGCTGAAGTTTTATGAAAACAGTTAAAAAGGAATAATAAAGACAAAGTGTGATTATGTATTTAAATTAAATACAAAACAAATTAGAATACTACCAATAATACAGCAGTGCTATAAAACCATGTATTAGTCCCGAATACTTATCAACAGAGGACTTCATCTGTGTCGTGTTCTTTTGATTTTAAATGAACAAAATCAGCACAAGCACCTAGTGTAGATAATGGACTGCCTTCATACAATGCAGTTGACGACTGCGTCTTCCAAATTTTCATATTCGAGATGTTACCTTCAAAGTAACATCTTGAACATTACTTCAATGGGCTGTACAATGCTTTACAGTACCAGCGACCCGGGTTCAATTCCTGCTGCTGTCCTGGAAGGAGATTGTATGTTCTCCCCGTGACCGCATGGGTTTCCTCCAGCTGCTCTGGTTTTCTCCCGCAGTCGGAAGATGAACCTGTTGGTAGGTTAATTGGTCATTGCAAATTGTCCTGTGATTAGGCTAGGGCTAAATCGGGGGTGGCTAGGCAAAGCAGCTCAAAGGGTGTGAAGGGCCTATTCCATGCTGTTTCACAATAAATAAATAAATAGAAACTACAAAGAATATGATACCTTCAAATATTTCGTATTTTCTAACTTGTTCAAGTAGTAAAATCAGCCATTTCAAGCACCTCCAAGCCTGAATGGTTGAAACCACTGCTTATTTCTCGCTAACTATCAGTGATGAAAACCACTGCTCTTTGAACATAAATGCACGCAAGTAACGTTATTTAAAACTGTTCCATCTAAGCACAGTGTAGTGTCAAACAGCCACACAATCTCCTGCCCCAATTCAGCAACATCGTGTCACAAATAAACGCAGGGAATCACAGCTATTTTCTTTATTTGTTCTCTAAGAGTTGTCCCATATAAGTAGCTGCATCGATTAATCAATAGCCCAATTATCTGGAATCCAATGTTACTTTTAAAATTGTTTCAGGAATTGAAGCTAAGAATACTTCACTAATTCGGTATCTTTTGCGCTGAAATATTCACGTAATTATGATTTCATGCTCAAAAGTAAGCTAAGATATGTAATATAATTCACATTCTTTAACGTAACATGAAAATTTAACTATTTGTTTTACATTAGGCCTGCTCCTGACTCCTCAGTTTTTTAATGGTTACTCCTCAATTTTCTGGGCTATCACCTTTATTACATTCATAAAATTACAGTTTTAATTTATGCCTTCCTTTTCTGTTCCAAATTAATTCCTTTTATCTTTTACTAGATAGCTGCTGCAACAAACAAAAATCCAAGTGTGTTATAAATTATATCTTCTTAATGCTATATCCTCTGATATAATTGTAGAATTTTTACATGAATCACAGCTAGTTGAGATGAAATATATTGTTACTTTGTTTTGTTAACGGTACAGAAATGTGATAAGTTCCACTGTTCCTTGTCCTGAATTTGACATCATTACATATAGTCTCGTGTGAAGTTGAGATGGGTATAGATTTTCATTGGCCACACTTTCTCCTCTGGCCCCTCCAAATTCTGGGTCATCATTCAAAGTGCCTGACTGTTCCTTCCATTTTGCTGTCTTTTTTTCTAGTTGTTTACATTTGTTTTGCGTCTGGACCTAAATTACAAAGAAAAAGAGAATTATGCAAATCCACTTTTACTGAGCTTTCTATAATAATGTGGAAATTTCTAATTTTAGTACTGTGGCAGTTTTCCCATCCAAGTGACATTCTACATTTTCCAAGTGATGTTGATAGAAATTGCCTGTCAGAAAAGTTAAATAATGAGAATGAAAAGGGTGCCAAATATCTCTGTCTGAGTGGGCTCACATACTTATCTAAAAGAGGTCCAAGAAAGCACTAAAAGCTAATTGTCCAAATGGTTTGCTGCTTCTGATTAGCAGGCAGCTTCTTGCATCAAAGTAAATCACACTGGGCCACTGAAGGAGAGGTTTTTTTTACTCCTGTACAGGATGTGGGTGTAACTGGAAAGACCATCATTTATTGTGCATCCTTTAATGGTCCTTGCCAAACCAATTCAGAAGACAGTAAGGAGATAACCAGTTAACCATGGGAGTTGATTCCGAGAAACTTAACTGAGCAAAGATGGCAAAAATCCTTCCCTAAACAATACTTACAAAGCAGATGGGCTTTTGAAAGAATACAGTGGTTACATTCAAATTGTTACTGATATTAACTTTTATTCCAGTGTTTATAGTTTTGACTGAGATACTCCAGCATATGATTTGAAATCAACAGCCTTATCATTATTTCAAGGCTCTATTACACCATATGCAGTACTGAGAAGTTTTGTATTGTAGATCACGTTTAATTGTGCAACTGTTTTACAATGCAACCTTGCTTTATAATGCAACCTTGCTTTATAATGCAACCTTGTTTTATAATGCAGCTGTTTCATTATGCAGCCCTGTTTCTACTTGATGCAATTTATATTTATTTCCCCAGTCGCACTGTTGGGAGGATTCAAAGTCCACAATAAGTAAGAAGATTTTGTCACAGTGATCAGGGAGATATTTTTATGGGCAATATTATGGTTACAGTTGGTTTTGAAGAACGTTAGTTTGAATACTGATGCTCCGCTATATATACTTCCACTTTTGCTGACAGAGGCGGTCGAGAGGAATCAAAATTCTTGTCATCTAGCAGCACACTTCCAATCCAAAAATTATCATCACGATGACTATACATCCGTGTTCACTGGTAGTTTGAGTAGAGTGTTAACTGCATCACCTCAATAATCTATTAAACGTATCTTTACTCATTGATAACATATTAGAGCGTGTCAACTTGCCAAGCTAGTAGAGAAGGCAAGTCAAAAATTAAAATGGTCTAATCACTATTCACTATTTGCATATTGCCTGAAGCTAAGGCTCATGACTGCTTTGATATTTTTTAACTCTTCTCCTGTCATCATCCTCTCTTGAATTACCTGGACCACATACCCTCAGTGCTTGGTGTGAATGACTTAAGCACATCTGATTTTGGTGGCAGTCTTCTCAACCAGAATATTGCTTTTGGTTCTGGTTTGCCAAAAATGCAGAAATGAAAGCTCCAGGTGATCAGGTAGCAGATGTGTGTTCACTCTGGCTAATTTTACTCTCAACTCCAACAAAGGATCAAGCCCAAGAGTGGATGCAAAGTTTTATAAAAATACATTAAGCTGCTGGGAAAACTCATTTGATCCACAACCTCTGTCCACATTTTGCTTTTACAATATTAATCATCTAAAAGAGGTTCATGGGCTTTTAATCACATGTTCTTCAGGATGGCAAAGGTCAGTTTTGTGGTCATTATGTTAGAGAATCACGATCCATTTAATGGACACAAATCCTTCTTGGTATACATTACGTTTTCCATGTCACAGTTGATTGTAAACAGCAAATAAGTGCCACAAAGTGTACCACAGCTGAGTAGCACATTAGCACAGCTTGTCAGCATCTGCTGATCAATATTTTTAAGCTTGGATTAAAACTCTGATCTTGTTCTGAAAACATTTAAGAGCGAGGAAATTAAATGGAAGCATGTTTAATTCTTCATCAAAATAATTCTAGAATTTTTACCTTGGATTTGAAGGCTACTCCAGAAATGTAGAACATAAGGGATTTTATATTTTTTGACCAAACATGAAAAAAAATTTATTCCTAAGTTGACAATTAGACCAACCAAAGTTGGGCAAATTCTGACAACTTCAAAAATCAAGTCCAGCTGTTTTAGAATTGGACACTATGTTTAAATCCAGGCTTTCACCAGCAATCTTTAGCTTAATTATATTTTATACTGGCTGGAACAAGCCTGTGATTGACTAGGATTTATATCATATTTTTGAATATCCAGTTTGCACTTAATAGTATGTTGTTAACTGAAAGAACTATGAATGGGATAGAACCACCAACTTACAGCTTGTGACATGAAGTTTTTATGACATTCGCCACAGAAATAGGTTATTCAGCCCAAATGGTCAATCCTAGTATTTATACTCCACATAAACCTTCATTCCCATTCACTCAGTATCAACTAAACAACATATACTGTACAGTGGATTCTGGTTAATTGGATCACCAAATAATTGGGGCAACCACTTATTTGGGACAACTTTTAAAAAACTAACACTAATTGAGAAAATAGCTGGGACTCCCTTCCTTTATTTGGTTTATCATGCTGATTAATTGGGGCAGGAGAATGCTCAAGTTCAAGTTAAAGTTTAATTATTATTCAACCATACATGACTATGCCATGAATACAGCCAAATGTAACACACGCTGATTTTGTTCATTTACAGTAAATCAAAAGAATGCAGTGGCATACATGGAGTCCCTCCATCAATAACCATTCGGAACTAATACACAGTTTTATAGTATTGCAGTAGTATTGATAGCATTCTAACTTGTTCTGCATTTCAATTAAATACATAATTTGTTCCTCAGTTAAACAGTATTTTTATACTTTTTAAAATATTTCCATGAAACTTCAGCTAACTGGGACAGCTGCTTAATTGGCCCAAGAAATACTTGTCCCAATATGTCCCATTTAACTGGAATCCACTCTACTTCCATTTGTTTTATCCTCATTTTCTTATTTAGCTTCCTGTAAAATTGTTATCTGCTTATCCTGACACAAGGACTGGCCTTGGTTAAAGTAGGGTCAGTGGAATGCTCTCCCAGCAAAGCAAGCAATGCGACAATTAAATATGTTGACCACTTCAATGAGATTTATTAATATATTCTTGATACAGTGCAGCTACAGTAATACTCCAAATCATGACTTCCCAAAATCAGAAAGGCAGCATCTGTAATAAAGGTACTATGCCTTTATAAGATCCTCATCCCTCAGTATGTGCCTCACTATCAATGAATCCCTCTTGCAGCCTTTTTGCTGTTATTTTAGACTCAAATCTCAAGCTAATCTACACAGCAAGCTCCAGACATAGCAAGGAGAGAAATGACCAACCTGGAAATATTGGATAAATGAAGACTAAGCTAAGTTCCATGTTTACTTTTGGATAAAGCCACAGGGCCTCCTACTGAGTCAACCATGGTCTCAGCTCACTAAGTATTCATTCAAGTGTTACCCTGATTATTTAAATCCTTGGATGGAACTTGAACTCATAAAGTATCTGAGTAAATGGCAGATCATCACTTCAGGGAGAAACTGGCAGTTTTCCTTGGATTTGTTGTATTCATTATAGCAGCAGGCAAAACAATGCATTAGAATTGATCAGTTATTGGGATATTGTCTTCTGTCATAGATGACAGTCTGTGAATCCAGCTGAAGTACTAATTTAGCTAAAAAGTGAAAATAAAGCCTAATGTGGTGTGTAACAACACAGTCTATGATTGTCTAACAGACTGCATTCACTTGTTAAAATGAGATAGGTCGTCTGCTTCAATTTTTAGCACGCTTGTTTGTGGATTCTCGATGCTATCCAGAAACTTGAGTATGGGCACTCCAGCGCTGCATAGAGGAACTGCAATTCTATGAGAGCTGCTGGGCTTCAGAAGAAATGTTAATCCTAAAGCCTAAGTGTTTTCTCATGCAGACCCAAATTGATTTGAAGAAAAATATAAGACTGTTCACAGACCTCAGCCTTCATTAATCCTTCAGCCAGAGTCACATACGGGGAGATTGATATGTACAGGTTGAGTGCGACTGATAGTAAATGTGTGAAAGTAACTACACCTCAGAAAACTACTTAATTAGCCAAACACCATTTTGAGATACCTTGGTTTCATCAAAATAAATAGTATGTGAAAGGGAAAGATGGACTACTTAGAATCTTTAAACGATTGCACCTATTATTTCTTACTACTTTCCCTTTATTTTCTTCATCAATTTAGCATCAATATTATAGGTATCCTTTTGTCACACATTTCATGAACACTTACTGGATGGGAACCAAATTATATTGTTAATAAGGTTGAACAGAAACATTTTGGATTCACAATATGTTTATTTTTGCATTATAATTAAAGAAAGCTTAGTCCAAACTAAAGAGATGCAATCCACAAAGTAACTCGAAAATCTTTTCAAATGTTACAAATACACTGTCTGATAAAGATGTCTGGAGTAGCACATGCTTGATCCTGTCCAAAGAAATATTAGTAAAATGCTGTTTCTCTTTTTCAATTGAATTTATTTTTTCTTGCAAAATTGTCAGACTAGAACTTTGGTTTTGCAATATCCTGTCTCTATATCACTGCGCATTTCTCAGTTTTATTATGTTATCCTGTACTGAACTCTAGGGAGGACATGAAATACAATCAAATTTCCTTTCATTGTACTGTGTAAGTGTAATTGGGAGTTTGAGTTATAGTTACTGCTGGCTGTGATGACACAGAGTGTAGGAGGTGCAGGAGAATTGGTTGTAGTTATCACCACAATGTGTCTGGCAGGAAGTCATGCAATGGGCCACTAATACATCTATAAACACACCGTTTTTTGGCACCTAAACTAGCCTCATGCTGCTTGTCTCTCTTCATAGTGATAAAGTTGGCAATAAAATGTCAAAAAGACAAAATCATTTTTCAGCCTTCGTTTAATTTCAGTAAGGAATTTTATATTTCTTAAGGGGTTTTACATAATAAATCTTTCATAAATGGCAAACACACACAACTGTTTACTCTTTCACATTATTTTGTTACTTTATTTTAAAATTCTTAATATGTACAATTGAGACAATATATTTACTTCTCTGAGCAAAGAGCAAGGCGTCACTAGCCAGACTGGTACATGAGATTTTATGTTCAGTGGATAAAATGATCTTGAAATTAAGCAGCAACAGCTTACTTATGTTATCTCCAATTATGTAGATACGGGGCATCATACAAGATTGGCTGGATTTGATAGGGAAAATCCAAGTTTTAAAATATTTCAGATATAATATTTTAGTTCATGCGAGCTGCTCATGCCAGAGTAAGAGGACTGGAACATGATGAATCCTCTGACAAATTTTAAACTAACCGAGTAGATTAAAGAACTAAGAAATAGAGATATGGACCGAGAAAGAGGGTGAATTGAACACAATAGAGAAATAGCAAATTAAGTTGTATGAATGGAAAGAGAAGGAAGAGATATTTTAAAATATCTAACATACCAACAGAAAATGCTCAAAATACTCAGTGAGTCAGGGAGTATTTGTGAGGAAAGCAGAATTACCAAATGAAGCAAAGGTACCAACTATAAAAATGCCTTCATCCCTTACGCTGTAATTCTGCCAAATAGTTCTGTTTTTCTAGCATTTTCTATTTAATTTCAGATTTCTAACATCTTGCTTTTTAAAATAAATAGAACTTGTAATATTTTAAATTGCTAGAAGTGAAGAGAAAGAATAATAAGGACACATGCAATTTTTCACTTTCTGGGCAAAAGAGGACAAGGGGGTTGTCATATCATTAAAAGGAGTTTACTCCATTGATTACTGAATGACAGGACAAATATAGCAGATGAAAAGTTTGCAGGGAGCATGGCCATTCAGGGTGAGGTGAGTGGGTCCTGTCATATTAGATCTCATTGCGAGGGTAGCAAAAGTATCACTAACCACTTATTACCAAATCCTTGAGGATTCTGTCAATGCAAGCACAGAATGCTTTTTTTTCATAATTGAAGCTTGAAATTGAATTAAAGACTCCCCAAAGATCCCCACTGCTCAGTGAATTCCAAACTTAGTGAATCAACTGAGGATGTACTAAACTGAGGATCTTCTGCTGTGATATTGCATCAGAGATAATCAAACTCCCATAGATAGAAATACTAGTTCTGGATAGGACACTAGACAGTGGAGAGTTCTCTCCTGAATATCATCAACATCAAAATCTTGATGCTATTCTTAATCAAGAGCTGTTATAACATCACTTCATGACGTGTAGAGTTCAGCCATTTTGTTCATTTTAAGACCAAAACTATTATGAGATCTGGGACTGAATGGCTCTTGACGATCCCAGAACATCAGAGTAACAGACATTCTGCTGGAGGAACACAGTTGGCTCTGCGGTATCCATCGGAGGAAAGGAATTGTCGATGTTTCGGATCAAACGGCTGCATTAGGGTTGTGGCACTTTTTTCTTCTCACAGATGCTACCCAATCTGCTGAGTTCCTCCAGCTGATTCCAGCATTTGCAGTCACTTATGTCTCCAGAATTTCAGAGAAAAGATTCTTGGTACTTGTCATAGTGCTGTCAATTATGCTTTGCAGCATTTTGTTAAGAATTAAAAATATACTGTTGGCATGATAATTAGCCAGATTGAGTTTGCATATCAGAGTAATTTCCACCTGGTTAAGGGGTTCCTATTTTCATCTGTAGAGGAACAACCTGATAAGGATACATTAGTTTTGAAGACCTGGTTGTCACTGGTTTTGGTGGCTTCAGATTCATTAAGTTTTGTGACATGTAGTCCCCCCATTTGTTTTTTGTTGAAATCACAGAGAAAGAATTGAACAAGCTAAATTCTAGCTTCTGTGATAAGGAAGAATTCAAGGTAGATTATCTAACTTTCACTGAAATGGTTGTACTTCCTTCATCCTCCAACTTTTGAATTAAGCTGTTCAGCCTCACCTTCAGTGAAGGTGGAGTTGTTTATAGAGCCTCTGTAACCACTTACCAACAACAGCAGAGCTTTGATCCATACAATGGCAGTGGGATCATTTGGCTCTACTTGTATCTCGCTGTTTGTACTGTTCAGCATAGACGTGGACCTGTGTTCTAATGTCACCAGAAGGTTCCCTTATTCCTCTCTTCCCCACTCTGGCATGTTCCCTTTAATAAGCAAGTACTGATTGTGACAGCAGAGTGAACAAAGGAGCCTGCAATAGAATTAATTAAAAATATAAATATTCTGCAAAATAAAGACATCAAATAAAAATCTTACCTAAGCTTGTCTTTTAAATAAAGGCTACTGTGCCAATCCAAATGAAGTTGTCAGGCCTGCACAGGCAGGCACCTCCCAGTCTCCAATCAGCTAACAGGAGTCACCTGCCACTCATTTCCAACGCAACACCTGCAACCTATTTAAACTCAACTCTCATTCACAGTCCTTGGTTTGTGGTCTAAAGTAGAGAACTCTAGAACATATTTGCCTGGAACACAAGAAGTCTAGCAGGTGGTGGTAATGCACAGAAAACTGGTTGCTAGATGCCATAAAACAAAAAAGAAGAAGTAGACAGGCCTTTGCTCACCCGTTGAACCAGCCACCCTCATCCAGTTGCTCCTAGCCTTCAGTTGCCTTGTTGTGTTAAGTACCTACCTCTCTTGTTTCATGGCCCCTTGTGGGTTGTTATTTTGCAGATTATTAGTAAAATATTGTCTTCTGCTGAATTTTCTCCATTGCTCAGCTTTTGTGTCAAGCCTCCTCTACACCTCCTGATAAACCCATGGTTGACCCAGCAGAATTTGCTCACTGAAGGGAAGTCATTCATTGGCAGAAGCACACAATCTCGAAGTTGCAGGCAGTAATTGAGCTTCTGCTCACCACTCTTGACCAACTCTCCGTCTTGATACAGCAACCCCACGCCAGTCAACCTCCTCGCTCGGAGTGCCAGATTCCAGTATCCCTAGCCTGTTGCCATAACTTGCTGTTCCAGTGCACCTTGCACTTCAAGGTCCAGCCAACTCTGTACTTTATGAAACGAGCCAAAATTACCTTTGTTATCTCTCTCCTGACTGGGTGAATTCTGACTTGGGCTGCCACTAACTGGGACAATAAGACTACCATTTGCGATAAATATGAGCAATTCACTGCTGAGATATGCAAGGTTTTCAACCAGTTGAGAAGTGAAAGGGGGCAGCGGATCGGATACCTCATCTGTGTCAAAGTCCTGCTCAGTGCACCATGGAGTTTGGGACCCTCACAGTGGATTCTGAAAGCACTGTTGGCCCATTACCATCATGGCCTTTTGGAACATTTGAGAAACAAGCAGTCTTCCATGGAGATGCCCACTGACCCTGAAAACTTCATCACTCCGGCCTTCCAAATTGACAAGTATTTATGCAACTGCCCTCGAAATGATCAAACAGAACCCATTTCTGTTCCCAGAACCATTTTAGGCTGCAGGACCCTCTTCGTCAAGACCTCTAGAACCGATTCAGGTAGGAAGAGCTTCTTTAACCTCCCACCATGATTGTAGATGTGTGTCAGCTCATTACTGCCTACCCTTAATGTGCCCAGTCCAATTCCTCCAACCAATGATCCTGTGGCCACTACTTATCCCTGGATGCCCATGGTCCAATATCACCATGGATTTCATTACAGGCTTCATGGGACCATTGTGATCATGACAGTGGTGGACTAATTCTCCAAGGCAGCCCATTCATTGCCCTCCCCAAACTCTGTCAGCTACTGAGATGACGGACCTGTTTCTCCCATGGTTTCCCTCAGAACATTGTGTTGGACAAGGTTCCACAATTTGTCTCCCACTTCTGGCGAGGCTTCTGCTCCCTCCGCATCACCTCAGTGAGTTTGTCCTCTGGCTACCATCCGCAGACCAGCAGTCAGTCAGAAAGAGCCAATCAGCAAGTGGAGAAGTTTCTGTGATGCTTCCCCACCTCTAACCCTTCCACGTGGAAGAAGTATCTGCTCTGGGCCAATCAGTCCCACAGTTCACAAGCCACCTCTGCCAAAGGTATGTCTCGCCTTGAAATGCTTCATGGCTACCAACTGATGCTGCTCGCTGCAGATAAACCAATGGTGAAGGTTCCATCCACCAGAGGACTAGTTTGCCAATACCAGAATGCATGGAAGAGGGTGGGGGGGGGGGGAATGGTGAGGTCCATCCTATCTACCAACCACATCTACTACCACAAAGCTAACCGCCATCGGTGCCCAACCAGAGTTCTCGGACCTGGGGACCGTGTTTGGCTGTCCAGTCTAGACTGGCCCCTGCGCACTGACTTCCACAAACTCTCATCCCAGTTCATTGGTCCCTTTAAGATTACCCATTGCCTCAACCCAGTCATTTACTGTCTCCAGCTGCCACCATCCCTTGGGATCACACCTACTCTCCATGTGTCCTGCCTCAAGTCCCTTGTCCATGGACCAGTCAAACCACCTGAGTCTGCACCTCTGGGACCTCGGATGGTGGAAGGTGGTCCAGTGTACACAGGTTGCCGATTGATGGATTCACATCATCGTGGACAGGGTGTGTGCTACCTGGTCGGCTGGGAATGGTACATCCAGAGAAGAGGTATTGGGTGCCATCCAGTTTCATCTTGGAGTCGTCACTTACCAAGGAGTTCCACTGCACCCATCCGGATCATCCTGGGGTGTCAGTGCCAGTCGAAGGAGAAGGGTCCTGTCAAGCTTGCACAGGTAGACCCCTCTACCCAGCTAACAGAAGTCACCTGCCACTTATTTCCAACTCATCACCTGCAGCCTATTTAAACCTGTCACTTCCAGTCTTATCCAGTCATTTGTTCACCCTTTGAACCAGCCGGCCTCAACCAGTTGCCCATAGCCTTCAGTTACCTTGTTGCCTTGGCGAGTTAATTATTCGTTTTCTCTTGTTTACTGGACCCTTGTGGCTTGTTATTTTGGAGTGTATTAGTAAAATATCATTTACTGCTAAATCATCTCCATTGCTCTGCTTTTGTCTCAAGCCTCCTCTACACCTTCTGACTGAATGGGATAGCAAAGTTTGGAGTCATGCTGAGGAGGCTGGTATACAATAAACCTCCCTGCCCCCCCCCCCCCCCGATGCACCATCAATAACTCCAAAAGACTGGAAATAGAGTAAATACTGAAAGGCATTTATTAGCAGTAAAATGTGACCTCCACCATGCTGAGTATTTGCCCCTGGACTGAGAGGAGGAGCCATGGCCCAATCACCTTTATTCAGGGGTCTGTGGGAGGAGCCAAAGGAGCAGTCAGCAGAGGGGCGTGTCCAGACAGGTAACCCAGTTACAACATATATACATGGTTTACCACACCCCCACCTCAGTAGGATGCAGACCGGCTGGTACAGCGATGGACTGAAGGCACTCAGTGAAGTGAACACCCAATCTGCGACGGGAAGGAAAATCAGATCAATAAATGGTTGTACGTATTGGGTAATGCCTCATCCTAAAAGGACTGTTTAGGGTGCTGGAGGGTGGTAAGAGAGGAAGTATAGGGGTAGATGTAGCACTTAGCCTGGAAAGGTTTGAGATGATGCATTTTGGAAGGTCAAATATGAAGGCAGAATGCAGGGTAAGTGGCAGTATTCTTAGCAGTGTGGATAAACGGAGGGTTCTTCGGGATCCACAGCCACAGATCCCCCAAAGTAGCCACGCATTGATGGGGTTGTTAAGGAGGCGCAAGAGGTGTTGGCCAGTCAGGCAAGTGAGTTCAAGAGCCGCGAGGTAATGTTACAGCTCTATAAAACCCTGTTAGACCACACCTGGAATACTATGTTCTGTTCTGGTTGCCTCATTACAGGAAGAACGCTGAAGCTTTCGAGAGTGCAGGGCAGATTTATGAGGATGCTGAGGATGCTGCCTGGATTAGAAAGCATGTCTTATGAGGATAGGTTGAGTGAGCTAAGTATTTTTCTCTAGAGTGAATGGGGATGAGAGGTGACTTGGTGGAGGTGTACAAGATGACGATAAGAGGCAAAGATCAGGTGAGTAGCCTGAGACTTTTTTCTACTGCAGAAATGGCTAATGTGACGGTACAGAATTTTAAGATGATTGGAAGAAAGTATAGAGGGATTTCAGAAATTAACATAAGAAATAGGAGCAGGAGTCGGCCTTCTGGCCCGTCGAGCCTTCTCCGCCATTCAATAAAATCATGGCTGATCTGGCCATGGACTCATCTCCACCTACCTGCCTTTTCCCCATAACCCCTAATTCCCCTACTATGCAAAAATTTATCCAATCTTGTCTTGAATATATTTAATGAGATAGCCTCTACTCCTTCACTGTTGGAACATGTGATCTACACTTTAGTGGTGTGTTTTCGGGCCACTTGGCCAGTCTGGCACATTGCTGTCTCCGAGGGGTTCGGTGAGGTTTCGAGCTAAGTGTGACAACTGAAGATCAAGAAGTCCAGAGGCTCTCTGTCCCTGTCACTCCATGCTGCCAGAGGATGGTTCCAGAGTCCTGGGCAAAGTTTAATCGACGCAGTTTGTATATTGGACTCTGTAGTTCACATTATGATATGTTTCGGGTTTCAGATCACTCCTTTTTTTTTTGTTGCCATTTTGTGCGATTTTGATTGGGGCAGAATGACTCTGCAGCCTGTAGATAATGAACGACACAGTGCTAGATTAATCTGAATTGAGGCTGAACGGAATATGCCTGTACTCTGCCGATGACTTTGTGGTTTGGTGTTTTCTATCCTGTGTTTATCGCTCGATTTTCACCATTTGTGCAATTTGTTCTTTTTCTCACATGTCAGCAGTTTGACATTTCATTGAATGGGTCCATGGTTTTCTTTGTTTTGTGGCTGCCTGTGGGAAGACGAATCTCAGAGTTGAATACTGCATATATACTTTGATAATAAATGTCCTTTCAATATTTGAATATTGAATCACTTAGGCACACACTTAATATAAAAATGGAGGGCTCTGTGGGAAAAAAAAAGGATTAGGTTGATCTCAGAGGAGGTTAAAAGGTTGGCACAGCATCATTGGCTGGAGGGACTGTATGGTTCTGATATGTTCTATGGTAGCATGGTTGCAGGGATAAATGTCAGGAGGAATACTGACGGGGAAGGATAAGAGACCACACGTCTTGCCATCCTGTTGGTTGCAAAGATGCCATTTCCTTTTCTCGTTTCCTCCATCTTCACCGCATCAGTTCTCATGATGAGAACAGTCCACTGAAGAACCCTCCGAGATGGGGGAAGATTTAAAAAGGACCTGAGGGGCAATGTTTTCATGTAGCGGGTAGTGATTATATGTCAGAGGAAGTAGTTAAATCAGTTTTGATAGTATCATTTAAGAAGCACGTGGATAGGTACATGGAAGGGTGGGGTTCAAAGTAAATTTATTATCTAAGTACATACATATCACCATATACAACCCTGAGATTCATTGTCTTGCAAGCATATTAAATGAATAATTCCACAGAATAATAGCCTTAACAGAATCAATGAGAGACCACACTAACCAATGTGCAAAAAACAACAAACTCTGCAAATACTAAAAGAAAGAAAGAATATTAATAAATAAATAAATAGGCCATAAGTATTGAGAACATGAAATGAAGGGTCCTTGAAAGTGAGTCCATTGGTTGTGATGGAGCAAGTGAAGTTGAGTGAAGTTACCTCGAGAGCCTGATGGTTGAGGGGTAATAACTGTTCCTGAACTGGTGGTGAGAGTCCTGAGGCTCAAGTACCTTCTTCCTGATGGCAGTAGCAAGAAGAGAGCATGTCCTGGGGAGGGGGCGGGGGAGGAATCTCTGATGATGGATACTGCTTTCCTGTGACATCGTATTGTGTAGATGCACTCAATAGTTGGGGGAGGGGGGTTTACTTGACATTGACTGAATGTTTCCACTGCTTTTTGTAGGATTTTTTGTTCAAGGGTGTTGGTCTTTCCATACCAGGCTGTGATGAAGCCAGTCAATATACTTTCCACTACACATCTATGAAAGTTTGCCGAAGTTTAGATGTCATTCTGAATCTTTGCAAACTCCTAAGGAAGTAAAGGCGCTGGCATGCTTTCTTCATAATTGCACTTACTTTCTGGGCCCAGGACAGGTCCTGTGAAATGATACCAAGGGATTTGAAGTTGTTGACCTTCTCCACCTCTGATCCACCAGTAATGTCTAGGTCATGGACCTCTGGTTTCTTCCTCCCAACATCAATAATCAGCTCCTTTGTCTTGCTGACATTGAGTGAGAAGTTGTTGATATGGTACCACTCAGTCAGATTTTCAAACTGTCTCCTACATGCTGATTCCTCACCAGCTTTGATTTAGCCTACGATGGTGGTGTCATCAGGAAACATGAACATGGCATTGGAGCTGTGCTGAGCCACCAAGTCGTAAGTGTAAATTGAGTAGAGCAGGGGGCTAAGCACATAGCCTCGTGGTGTACCTGTGCTCCTGGAGATTGTGGAGGAGATGTTGCTAATCCAACTGACTGGGATCTGCAATTGAGGGTCCAACTGCACAAAGAGATATTGAGGCCAAGGTCTAGGAACTTATTGATTAGTTTTGAGGAGTGATAATATTGAATGCTGAGCTGTAGTCAAAAAAGAGCATCTTGAGGTATGCATCTTTGTTCTTCTGCCTCCATGACCACCTCTTTATTGTCCTAATCTCTGCCTGTATGCAGGTAGGAGAAGGTTCAAACTGAAACAGAATAGAAAAATTGGGACGAGCTGGTTGGCACTGTGGTCAATATGGATTGGTTGAGCTGAGTGACCGATATCTGAGCTGATTGTTTCTGTGCCTCTGTGTCCTCTATTTTCCACCAGTGCGATGCCTATCCATTCCTCCCACTGATTTCCCTCTCCACCTCCTTCCCATTCATTTTGCCAGCTTACATTTGTTTTGGTAAGAAATAAAGAGGAGTTTAAAATGCACATACGTCCTCATGACTGGATGCTGATAAACTGAGTTGATAAACTATGTTATCAAAAGTTACAATTATGAGCAGCTTGCATGACTCATATTAAATCTAGTAGATGACAGACTAAACTTCTTTAAGAAAATGTACAATCATGTAATTTTGATGCCCAAATGTTTTGACATTTGGTGTTTCCTGCAACACTTAAAATAATAAATACCTGTATATGGTATTTTATGGTTTGAGATTGTGGTTGTAAATATCAATGTATTATTTTATTCCTTCCAAACTCCCATTAATAATATTCTCCTGCATATCAGTGCAGTGTCAATGACAGCTAAGTCAGCAGAAATCATGTTAGCTGTAAAATGCAAGGAGTCGTTTTAGTTTAGATACCTGTGAAAGTTGGTTTCTGTCAGATTAAACACACATGGAAAATAATTCACGTATGTTAAATTAAACATCTCCTTTTTAATTACAGTTCCATTACTGATGTTTCTTGATGCTGTGAGTTTTGGTTATGAATTTGACTCAAAGTAATTTTTCATACTCCTTTTCCTTTAGCTAGTGTATAGTTTTTGTAATTATCAGTGCAATAATGGTGAAAAAAGAAAAAAATGTTTAAGGATCGTTGCCTTCATGGATAAGTGTTCCTGGTGAAGTTTTTTGCAAATGGAAATAGCATGATTATATTAAGAACAACTTAATTTCTCAAGTGTTTTGAGATGCCATGGCAGTATGAGAGGTGTTTCAGGAATACTGTATTTCCCCCCTCTGTGTGCCTGATTCAGAGTTAATACAACATTATATTCCACAGTTTGAATGGATCATTCAAGGTGCGAATTGAGAAAGTTACCCTCACACTGAAGTTATCAGTAAAACACTTTACAGCACTCATGATTGAAGTTCAATTCCCACCACTGTAGGTAAGAAGTTTGTACAAGCTCCCTATGACTGCATGGGTTTCCTCCCACATTCCAAAGATGTACAGGTTAGTAAAAGTTGGTCAGTTGTAGACATGCTACGTGTCGCTGGAAATATGGCGACTCTTGCAAGCTCTCCCTAGTACATCGTTGGGTTGTACTGTTCATTGACACAAATGATGCTTTTCACTGTATGTTTCAATGTAGAAATGACAAATAAAGCTAATCTTTAAAGATCTGTTTTCCATAGAAGCAATGTTAGCTCAGCAAACCTGAAAGAGGTAAAAATTAATGAACCTTCTTATAGCTGTCAGTCTTAGCTTAACAATAGTGTCCACCTGACCTGCCGAGCTCCTCTAGCATTGTGTGTATGTTGCTTGGATTTTTTTCCAGCATCTGCAGATTTTCTGTCGTTTGTGATTAGCAATAGTGTTCTTACTTTAAAGCCTTGAGATTATGAATACAAATCCTATTTTAAGGATTGCATCCATTATCTAGGCTGACACTGGGAGTGAAATCTTTCTGAATGAGTAGCCCAATCTGCCCTCACAGATAGGTCTGAGATCCTATCAGTATTTGGCAAAAGGTCAGGAAATTCTTTTAGTCTCCTGATCAAAATTTATCTTTTAAACAATAACATCAAAAAAGATAACCCAATGATATCTATCAGTGTAGGAGCTTTTAATATGTAAATTGACCACAATCTATTTCTGAACTCCAAAAATACTGTTTAGCTGCGGAGTGATTTGGACAGTCAATGCACAAGGCACAGTAGTAACTGTCTAAATTAGTAGCATCCGAAGGGACTTAAAGAGTTCCAACTGCTTCCAGAAAAATAAAATCAATGAATCTGCATATTCCTTTGGTCCTGTCTTAATAAAATGAAAACGTCTCATGTACAATTCTATCTCAACAAGCAGATCTTTGAAACCTCAGAACCAGGTTTCACTATTTTTGAGGAAATTACACTTTGATTGACTCTTACTAAAGCAACTAAATCATTATTTAAGAAATAACAAATATATTCTTCAACTCCACGTTTTAGCATAGATTTTATTAAACCTCCTTTATCTTATTCGTTATCATAGGAATGGGTATTAAAAGGGAAATTAGTGAACAATCTCCAAGATACTTCCCATCAGTCTGTTAACACCATAGAACAGCCATTTAATTTTGCGTGTTTATATCATTTAAGACTTGTGTTCAATGTTCATTTTCAGTGAAGTTTGGCAGGCAATTAGCATGCCTCATACACCTCACTGAAGACATTAGCAAGCGACTAATCAATTTTCATGAGTGAGCCTCACATGCATGGAGGGCATAGAAGACAAAGAAAATGTTCAAAGGATTGACTGTAGATATGGCCAAAGAGGTGAGCATTTTAGGAGAAAAACGGTTAATCCTTTCTGTCCGATTTTTTTACCCCTCTTAAACTGAAATGCTTGAAAAATCAGAAATAAGAAATAAGTTCACATATGGCAGCTGATCCATGGATCTGTGCAAAAGGGAGTGAAATTTGATTTTAATGTTAAACCAGTGTGACCCTACATATGTCCATATTCCCAGTTTAATCTGTATATATCTGAGGAGTGAATGCCCATGACGGTATTAAATCAATAAAAGGTTAACCCTTGGAATTAAGTCAATTTTTAATTTACAGCAATATCAACACCTAAATGACAAAGACCAGAGCTTTATTTTGTTTGGAATTTATTTTATTTTATTTTACAAAACACAGACTACATGAATGGAAAATGTATCCATGAATATTTCCAGTCCCATATATAGGTGCAGACTGACTGAAAACCAAGACATAAATTGTAACATCTCTGGTGGAAATCATGTCTATCTCGTGGGGTGAAACTAATTTATAGAAAATCTCAAATCCTGAACATGCAGGATGCTGCTACTGTAAACACACAAGGTAATCCTCTTGACTGGAATCTCCATATGGAGGTAATTAGTAATGCAAATGGTAGAGCTGTTTCAGCTGTTCTCTTATCAGTCTGTCACAATGAAATGAAGTCCTGCCAAAGGGTCTTGGCCCGAAACGTTGACTACTCTTTTCCATAGATGCTGCCTGGCCTGCTGAGTTCCTCCAGCATTTTGTGTGTGTTGCTTGGATTTCCAGTATCTGCAGATTTTCTCTTGTTTGTGAAATGAAGTCCTTTATGTCTTGTGCAACACACATGAACTCAAGATGTCAGGTAGTATCTACAGAGAGAAATAAACAGTTGACAGTCCTGATGAAGGGTCTTGGTCCAAAGTGATTTCCCTCCATAGATGCTGCCTGACTTTCTGAGTTCCTTTAGCATTTTCTATGTGTTTCTCAAGATTTCCAGCATCTGCAGAATCTCCAGTCTTCTTTATATTTTGCAATAATTTTGTAGAATTAGTGAAATATTTTTGTTTATGCCCAATTGCCTATGCAGCAGGAAAATTCCAGCACATACTTCTGGGCAATGATAGTATACCAAAGTTGTGATGCTGACAAGTTACCTCAAAGAGTGGTCCTGACATGTACAGAAATGCATGAAGGGGAGTGGAGCACTGTAATCCAAACACAATATGGCAAAGCAGGACTGATGAATATAATGGTAAGGCATTTTTTCTTCTGTTTCCTGCCTGAGCCAACAGCAGGAACCCCAGCTGAAAACACTTGGAAGGAAAAATTGGATTTAGAAGGCACCAGTCGCAAGAGGGGTTGTGTGTGGCACAGCGGTGATGTGGAACAGCTATGGTGAGCCAGGTTGATTCCTGTATCTGGTGCTATCAGTGTTGAGTTTGCAGATTGACCCTGTGATACTTGCTTTGTTTCTGGTTGCTGTGGTTTCCTGCCTCATCCCAAAGTTGTGCATATTGGTGGGTTAGCTGGCTATTATAAGTTGCCTGCAGTGTGTTGCTGAGCGGTAGCATCTGAGGGAAAAATGGAACAGTGGGGAAAATAGATTATTGAAAAATTTAGTGGTAGAATACAATCGCAATGTGAATGACATAGTTCACATGGACCAAAATGGTTTCCAATTTCATAAGGAAATATGGAATGACAGTCATCTGAGCTTACAGCAGATCTACATTTGTCAGAGGAGAGAAAAAGAGGTAATGATTAGCAGAGAATACTTGGTTGGAAAATTAAGGCACATTCCATCTTGGGCATAATATTCATGTAACCATATTTTACTTCAAAAATCCATAGACTTCAAATTAAACCATTATTCTATCATCAATCCACCTTTTCTATTTTTGCATGGGCACAAGTGGGATTGTTCAGATTTAGTTGATCTCCTGTGATGTCCTGGCCCAAGGTACAGAAGACTAGAATCAATAAAATGGCAACAATGACAATGTGACCAAGAAAGCTGATGAGGGCAAGGTGGTAGTAATGTTCTATATGGACCTCAGTAGGGCCATGGCAGGCTGCTGAGAAAGTCTAGATCACATGGAATCCAGGGAGAACAAGCAAACTGGTTAGATGGTAGAAAGTGGAGAGTTATGGTGGAAGGCTGTATCTCAGATTGGAGGCCTGAGTCTAGTGGTGTACCTCAGGGGTCAGTGCTGGGCCCATTATTGTTTGTCATCTATAACAATGATTCAAATAACAACATATAAGGCATAGTCAGTAATTTGTTGATGAACCCAAAAAGGAGGTAGAGTAGACAATGGAGAAGGTTGTTAAAAATTACAAGGGGATCTTGACCAGCTTAGTAAGTGAGCTGAGTGATAGCAAATGGAGATTTATTTGAATAAGGATGAGGCATTGCATTCTGGAGAGTCAGATCCAGGTAGATCTTTCACAATGAATGGTAAGGTCCTGGGTAGTGTATAAGACAAGGTGGAGAAGAAGGCCTTTAGCTTGTTGAGTATAAAAGTTGGGAGGTTAGGGTGCAGTTGTACAGGATGCTGGTGAGACCATACTTAAAATATTATGTCCAGTTTTGGGCATCCTGCTCTAGGAAGAATGCTGTTAAACTGGAAAGAGTGCAAAATAGGTTAACAAAGATAATACCAGGGCTTGAGGATCTGAGTTATAGAGAAAGGTTGGAGAGGGTAAGACTTTATTATTTAAGAGTGTAAGATACTGAGAGATGATCTTATGTAGTAGAAATGTATAAAATCACAAGAGGTTTTTGCCAGGTTTGGGAACCAAGAATAAAGAACATAGGTTTAAAGTGAGAGAGGAAGAATTTCATAAGAACTTGAGGGACAATTTTTTTTTACACTAATGATAGGTGGTACGAGCTCCCAGAAGAAGCAATTGAGCTGGATACAATAACAAATTTTAAAAGACTGTTGGTTAGGTACATGGATTAGAAAGGTTCAGAAGATTATGGATCAAACGCGGCCTATGGAACCAGCTTGGGTGGGACATCTTAGATGGCTGTTTCCATGCTTTATAACTCTATGACCCTACAATGGATTATGGTCACAGGGGGAAATGGTTACGTTATTCACTAGTGTGCAAACTGGTTCAAGTAGTGATCAGCAGCTTCAAAAGTGCCATCTGAGAATGAGAATGGCAATCCAGTAGCTGCTTTGAAAGAACAGATATTATCTTCTGAAAGACCAAGCTATCATATAAATCTGTCCAGCATAATCTCTTCCACCAGCTTTCTGTTAATCAGTCTTTTTTCCCTCCTCTAACAAAGAGATTTCCTTCCAGCCCAGATAGCTATCATTCCGTATGATATAGGAGATGTATAACTCATAAATAATGGGTATTATAATTGACAGGTATAGTTTTACAGAAGTGACCAATTCTGAAGGGTGATATTTGCCCTGTTCTTCTCATGTGTAGTTTGGGATTCCACGCGATGAAACAGAAATCCACATATGTGTGGCATTCAAATTAGTGATCTTAAAAGGATTCTTGCAGTCTCCAGAAAGCCCTGTTTTTAATGATTTTCATTAGCCAAAGAGGAACATGAAGTGATTATTTGGCACGTCCTTTGTAATTAATGAGTAAATTATTAACCTTCTCTCCTCATTTAACATACAGTGCAATGGGATATCTTTCAATATTTGAGGACCACGGACATAAGAAAATAGTTATGTCCTTTATTGGTTAATAATTGTCATTATTAAAAATGTTTTATTGATTGTTTCTATAACTTACGATGTTGTGAGACTACCTACAAACCATTATATTATATAATTAACTTTGTCATAGAGTAATGGAGAGATACAACTTTGCCCACAAAGTCCGTGCCAACCATTAATTACCCAGTTACACTATTCCTACATCAATCCTATATTTTTGAGGGAGATTTACCAGGATACTGCCAGAATTAGAGAGCATGTCTTATGAGGATAGGTTGAGTGAGCTGGGGTTTTTCCCTTTGGAAAGAAGGAGATGAGAGGAGTCTTATCGTGCCACAATGACAACCTCTCACTCCATATCAGTAAAACCAAATTATTGAGTATGTGAGGAGTAAACTGGAGGTCCTTGAGCCAGTCCTCATGGGGGTTGAGAGGGTCAGTAACATTAAATTACTCACTGTTATCATTTCAGAGGATCTGTCTTGGGGCCAGCCTATAAGTGCCATCACAAAGGCAACACTGCAGCACCTCTCCTTTCTTAGAAGTTTGTGAAGATTCAGAATGTCATCTAAAACTTTGAAAAGCTTCTATAGACAATGAATCTCTAGGTTATATGGTGACATATATACACATTGATAATAAATTTCATCTGAACTTTGAAGCGCAGAACATTGACTCTCCTGTTCTTAGTGAGTTCTTCTGAAACTTTGTTCCCTGGTTCTGCTTTCCACCACAACTCCCTTGTCGAGCCTCCTCTGAATCATACATGTTTCATGAATGTATTCATACTTTTGCCTTCACTTCCATGTGATTTTTACTCACATTCTTAAGATATCAGCAAAAATAATTCTGTCATGGTAAACCATTTAATCTGTCTTTACTGCACTTAATACTGCCTGCACCCTGCCTCTCAGGACTTACTGTAATCCTCCTTGATAGCAACAACTTTGTTCACAATTTTTGCAGAGGACGCCAACCCAAAACAACTTTTGGAGGTCTTCATAATTTCAGATCTTTCATCTCATGAAGGAAAACAATCTCTAATTTATAGGAAGCAAGGTAACCGAGGCTTTTAGAGACTGGAAGTAGACTAGAAGGCACCAGTCCAGGGTTCAGTAACAAATTCCATAGCCCTCTTTATCTCTCATTAATTAACTACTAGCAAAACAATCTGTCATTCCTCTTTCTCTTTTGAAAGGTGTATGTTAAGGCTAACTCATCGGGGCACTTTTACAATCTGTCTCTAGATGTGCCAGGATCCGGTGTCTCCAGCACACAGCAAACTACTCTCCACCTCTTAAACATCACATCACACAGATACACTTTGAGAATGAGCTGGAAAACATTGATCGAGGCATTGGGATTCAATGGGAGCAGCCATTGATGTTATAGGAGGAGCTGGACCCTCATCCACACGGCTGGCCTGGATATTATGGATTCAGTGTTTATCCAGGAGAATAGAGCCTTAGGAATCATGTGAACAATGTGATGCAGCTTGTGTTTGGGGGCAAAAGAATCTGCCTCTGACCATCTAGTAACAAAGTTGAGTGTGGTGTATCTATGTATTCTAATTAAATTATTGATTGTTGTATGATGTAATATCATCATATGACAAAGCGTCACTCTGTTTTGAAACTTCTGGTATCCTGAAGATGTCAATCTCATTAGCCCAGCATGCCCAATATAATCGAAGTTGCATCCTGACGTATATAACAGTGTGATTACAGCATTATTTGGAATTTAAAGGTGATGCTGAAATCTCTTCTTTTGATGCTTAATTTACCACTGAGATGCCACCAGAGAACAATCTAATTGTTCTAAACTGAACTGCCTCATGAATGAATCTGAGATTTTGAATTTACTATTGGAGTTATTAAATGGTGTTCGCCACGATCACTGTGCGTGGCACGACAGCTCACTGCACAAAGAACCAGCTGGATGGCGACAAATGACAATGGTGTCTCACAAGATACCATTACATATAATCACCCTTACAGTCGTCTTCTCATCTGTGTCTAGCCTCAAGCAAGCGCACGTAGTCAAACTGCCCGCACAGAAACAGAATGTGTTATAGCTCATAACAGCTCAATCTCAGGTTTCAACTTTGATCCCAGAAGCCAGCTATTGACAGGGCAGCCTTGTGTGCCTGCCATTGCACTGGCAGCTAAATGAAGCATAAGATTTAGGTCATGAGGTTATATTGCATATACTTTCACCAAATACAAATGGCAGTCATGCACAAATGAATCCATATATACATAGACATCCACACACAGACATATTCCCACCTTCATGAGGAGACCACAGATACTTAAGAAAGGCTTTGCTGAATAAATATGATGATCTGGGACTTTATGAAAGTGCAGCCAAGTAAGCAGAGTGTAAAATAAAGTCGCCACAGTAGTGCTGCTAATGAAGCCATTGTCCTGCAGCAGCAGATGCCCGAGTTCTGTCTTGACCCTGGGGTGCAGTCTGTGTAGATTTTGCATGTCCCCCTGTAATGGCATGTATTTCCTTTGGGTGCTGCAGTATCCTCTCACATCTCAATGATGTGAGGGATTGTCGGCTAATTGTCCCGGGGGTGTAGGCGAGTGGAGAATCTGGGCAAGTTGATGAGTATGTACAACAGAGAACACAGTGCTTTCTCAGCGTTTATGTTGAATAAACTATTCTCAGGCTTCCGGCCGAGTACAAGTATTGATTTTAACAAATATTTCAATAATAAGCTCTGCCGTCTTCATCAGGGATGATGCCGTATCAAACCTAGTATGGTGGCATATATACCCACAACATCTGTCCCTCTCAACTTTTTTCTATGTTTCTATGTTTCTAATCAGGTTTCTACTGTTCCACCTTGTTTACAATAGAACATGGAACATGAAGCACTATGGCACAGTACAGGCCAATTGGCCCACAATGCTGACCTTTGAACCTACTCTAAGATAAATCTAACCTTGGCCTTTCATTTTCCTATCATCCAGCTGCCTGTCTAAGACTTTCTTAAATGGCCCTAATGTACCTGTCTCTCCCACCTCCCCTGCCAGGGAGTTCCATGGACTTACCATTGTCTTGACATCCCCATACTTTC
Source organism: Mobula birostris (assembly GCF_030028105.1). Lineage (NCBI taxonomy): Eukaryota > Metazoa > Chordata > Chondrichthyes > Myliobatiformes > Myliobatidae > Mobula > Mobula birostris. The sequence goes on along the minus strand of NC_092372.1, from coordinate 59,490,317 downwards.
TTCTAAATCATCTTAACTTTATGCTTCCTGGTATTGGGCATTTCCACCCTGGGGAAAAATGTCTCTGGCTATTCACTCGATCTATGCCTCTTATCATCTTGTACAGATGGAGTCTATACTAGATTCCAATAGTTAATAGTACAGCAGGTCTACTGCATCAGTGAGGTGCTTGTTATTCAGAGTAGCTGGCTGGGGTGTCGTAGTAGAGCTGGCTGGCAGTTCAGAGAAGGGGAGGCCTGCTGTCAGGCTGCAGAATGAGAGTTGGGCCTCCGGGCTGCAATGGGAGAGTTGGGCCGCCAGGCTGCAACGGGAGAGTTGGGCAGGCAGGCGGGCCATGGGAGGAGCCGGACTGGGCTCTGAGGAGCTGACCTGAAGATTGTACCTAGACCTCTTGGTCAATCCTCCCCAAGATCCAATTTGTTCCTTTCAACCTTCAACCACTTCTGGGTTGGCACAACTTTTTCCAGCATAAACCTACTTCTCTTATAGGTTAGAGAACCAGGAACCAACAACACAGGGAGTCCTCACCCCATGCCACCTCCTGCTGATAAACTGGCTTTGCAACTACAGAACGAAGGTTGCATTCGAACCCAACGAGTTCAAACTGAAATTGGAGCCCAGCATATCATGTCCAAAGTTGTTCAGGCCAATTCCTCAGACTCCCACTGGAATTAGTGGTCTAAACCACCGAGTAAGACGAGAAAAAATGATAAATGAATCCTATCATAAGCACAGGAGAAACAATGTTGCACATTTACGAAGTGGCATGATAAGTAGCAAAGCTCAAGGCCGGTTCATGCTCAGTGGGATAAGAATCCTTGTGGAGAGGTTCTGATTTAATGAGGACTTATATGTAAGTCAACATAGATAGCAGTATGCCTAGCTTAGATTTCAGCACGTTCAAGCAGCTTATAGAATCATAGGGTAAGGCTCAGCAATGTCTTTGGCTTCTTCATTTCTATGATCCAGGTTTATTATGTCTAGGATGCACAGAAACCTCACTCCGCATCACAGGATACACACTAATGGAAGCAAAGAGTTCCACATAATTTCATTCCCTTTATGGAAAATGTCAAATTTAAGTGATGGTTTAAGTTAGTGAAACTTCCTTGAACCCCTATTTATAAAAGGGGTCACTGGCTCTTTCAGAGCTGCCTCTGGTACATTGTGACTGATGACTTCAGCAACAAAGAACTGCCATGATAGGTCCAATGTCTACTTCTAAAGGTTGACAAGATTAGGGATTCAAATATTCTTGCTTTACAGAGCTTACCCCATAATTCCCTTCCTTCGACTTTTTGAGGCTGCAGCATTGACAGTTACAGTGGATTCCAGCTAACTGGGATACGTCAAGAGCAGTCCATTTTGGCCCAATTAAGTGGCTGTCCCAAATAGCCCAAGTTTCATAGAAATAGTAAAAAAGGTATAAGAAAGGAGAAACTGAGTAACAAATTATGTATTTAAATGAAATGCAGAACAAATCAGAACACTACCAAAATTATTACAGGACAATAAAACTGAATGAGTTGTTAGTCTATTGATGGAAGAATTCATCCAGTGTACACTGCCATGTTCTTTAATAGACTGTAAATGAACAAAATCAGTGCAGATACCTGGTGCAGATAAAGGGCTTCCTTCTTACAAATAAATCGACAATTGCATCCTCCAAATCCTCATTTTCATTGCAACATTCAAGATGATTGTAGATACCTACAAATTCCTCGAAGTTCCTAACTTGTTGAAGCAGTGAAATCATTTCATTTTCACTCCCAGCCATTTCTGGCAGATCCAGGCCTGAATGCCTGAAACCGCAGTAAGCAAAACAGTTCTGAATTGTCCTACTCTTTATTTCTTGCCAACTATCAGTGACAAAAATCACTACTTTTTGAACATTGACTCACACAACAGATGTAGTGTATATGGATTTCAGCAAGGCATTTGACAAGGTACCCCTTGCAAGGCTTATTGAGAAAGTAAGGAGGCATGGGATCCAAGGGGACCTTGCTCTGTGGATCCAGAATTGGCTTGCCCACAGAAGGCTGTAGATGGATCATATTCTGCATGGAGGTTGGTGACCAGTGGTGTGCCTCAGGGATCTGTTCTGGGACCTCTCCTCTTTGTGATTTTTATGAATGGCCTGGATGAGGAAGTTGAGGGATGAGTTAGTAAATTTGCTGATAACAACAAGGTTGGGGGTGTAGTGGATAGTGTGGAGGGCTGTCAGAGGTTACAGTGGGACATTGATAAGATGCAAAACTGGGCTGAGAACTGGCAGATGGAGTTCAACCCAGGTAAGTGTGAGGTGGTTCATTTTGGTAGGTCAAATATGATGGCAGAATATAGCATTAATGGTAAGATTCTTGGCAGTGTGGAGGATCAGAGGGATATTGGGCTACGTATCCATAGGACACTCAAAGCAGCTGCGCAAGTTGACTCTGTGGTTAAGAAGGCTTACATCAACCGAGGGATTGAGTTCAAGAGCAGAGAGGAAATGTTACAGCTGTATAGGACCCTGGTCAGACCTCACTTGGAGTACTGTGCTCAGTTCTGATCACCTCTCTATGGGAATGATGTGGAAACTATGGAAAGGGTGCAGAGGAGATTTACAAGGTTATTGCCTGGATTGGGGAGAATGCCTTACGAGAATAGGTTGAGCAAACTCCAGCACCCAGGGCATGCCCTTTTCTCACTGTTACCATCAGGTAAGAGGTACAGAAGCCTGAAGGCACACACCCAGTGATTCAGGAACAGCTTCTTCCCCTCTGCCATCCGATTCCTAAATGGACATTGAAGCTTTGGACACTACCTCACTTTTTTTTAATATAATGTATTCCTGCTTTTGCACATTTTTAAAAATCTATTCAATATATGTAATTGAGTTATTTATTATTGTGTTTTATTTTATTATTATTATTATTTTCTCTCTCTGCTAGATTATGTACTGCATTGAACTGCTGCTGCTAAGTTAATAAGTTTCACGTTACATTCCGGTGATAATAAACCTGATTCTGATTCTGAACTTGGTCTTTTCTCCTTAGAGGGACAAAGGATGAGAGGTGACCTGATAGAGGTATATAAGATGACGAGAGGCATTGATCAGGTGGATTGTCAGAGGCCTTTTCCCAGGGCTGAAATGGCTAACATGAGAGGACACAGTTTTAAGATGCCTGGAAGTAGGTACAGAGGGGATGTCAGGGGTACGTTTTTTTACCCAAAAGTGGAATGGGCTGCCAGCAACTGTGGTGGAGGCAGATACAATAGGGTCTTTTAAGAGGCTCCTGGGTAGGTACATGGAGCTTAGAAAAATAGAGGGCTATGGGTAACCCTTGGTAATTTCTAAAGTACGTACATGTTCAGCACAACATTGTGGGCTGAAGGGCCTGTATTGTGCTGTAGGTTTTCTATGTTCTTATTGGTGCTATTTAAAAACTGCCTGGTGTAGGGCCACACAAGTGCACGCGACTGACGCTTTGGACAACAGTCTCCTGTTCCAATCCAAACTAAGCAGCATAGAGTCCCAAATAAATGAAGGGCATCCCGACTATTTTCTTGATTAGTTTTTGTTCTTTAAGAGTTGTCCCAAATAAGCAGCTGCCCCGATTAACAAATTGCCCAACTGGAATACACTGTATTTTATGGCATCACTTCCATTGAATGTTCTCACACAATTGTTTAAATTGTTTCATTGCTTCACCTCTTTCCATCTCTGTAGCCTCTTGCCTTACAATTGTTTCTCTGTTCCTTAACCCACTAGAACACTTTGCCACAGTGTATGACTACCACAAGAGCTGCAGTTAAGGCTTAGACATTAGATAGAACAATGATAGAAGACAATGCCATTGAAGCTTTAGCAAAGTTAGACTTTGCTGGCTCTGAGCTTTGGGATGTTCAGTCTGCCAGAATTTGTGAATTATTGTGTCTTTTTTGGCCAGTTAGGAAGCCTAGACTATATTTGGTAAATGTTATATAACTTGAATTTTGGTTCAGGTAAAATGATTAGGTGCAAAGGCAAATTTCATTTCCTTACCTTTTCCAGTGCATCCATAATTCATGTTCATTCGGGTTTAAATCAATGCACTTATGCCAACGAACTATATTTAAACTAATAGCACATAGCAGTAGAGCACTGGATAGGCCAATCACCCCATGATGTTGTAGTGATATTGATGTCAACTTATATTAATTGTTCTCTTCCTGTACATCATCAAAGTCCGTCCATTTCATCATATTCACGTATCTATCTAAAAGTCTCCTAAACTCCACCCATTCCACTACTACCCATGGTATCCTATTTCAGGCACCTATCACTCTGTGTATATGAAAAAAAAACTTACCCCTCACATTGCCTTTAAACTTCTCTGCTCTAACTTTAAAAATATTTTCTCTGGTGTTTGATGTTTCTACCCCAGGGACAAGATTCTCATTGTCTACCGTAATGTGCTTTGATTTACCACCAAGTGTGAAGCAGTGAATATTCCTACTCCAAAATAACATTGGTGTGAAGAAATCTATTTATCTTCCAGACCACATTTTAACTCGGAGCAGCTGTAAGTTTGGAACAAAGGCAAATTTCAAGTTCCTGTTTGCAAAGTGTCCAAGAGGAAGGTGAGCATAAGCAAACTCCTGAGCTAGAAACACATCACCAAGAGGGTGGCATTTCAACTCCTGCTGAGGAAGTGACGGTACTTGACTTGGTGACAGTGCTAAAGCAGACACTGTTTATTGTTTATTCACAGTTAAGTACTCATTAGATAATCAAGAAGTCGAGAAAAGGAGAAGCAGTCATTGTGTTATTAACATTTATCCAATCAAATAATATTTGTATTTGAGCAAGGCTACAATGTTTTGCTAATTATTAATTAACATGAATTTTAAACTCTGATTTGTCCTACTGTCATCTTGGTTAACTCACAAACGCAATTAGTAAGTATCCAGTCTTCCCATGAAATGAAAATATTAAAATATGTGCCCAAATTCAAGTGGAATTATTAATCAAATGTAGCAGCAAAAATGTAAGAATTTATGTAAAGAGCCAGAGTAAAAAACCTTTTAACCAAGTGACTCCTTGCTTTGTGTTTCCTTCAGTGCTGAGAAAACAGGCATATGAGGTTTATCCATCTGTGACTGAATAAAATGAACAGGAAAAAATATATTTTAATTTTGATTGATCCATCCAATAAAATTAGAAGCTAAGATCTATTTTAAGATCAGCAAGAGATGGGGCAAGATCTTATATTTTTCTGTCTTTCTACTGGCTTCTCATTCTCCAGTTCATGTAGCCAATTGAAGGATGCCTTCTTGTGTCACAAAGAGCTCCTGAATGGTCGGTGACTACTCGGTATCCATAGGTCCTACCTTCCTGCTTTTGTGACCTTAACTAAGGAGGGATTCATTTCAAGCTGCAATAAAATATGAAAATAAATATAAATGTGGTGGTAAAGGGATAATATCATTTCTACAACTCAGGCAAAGTGGTCTGGAAGTATCTAAACACAAGAAATTCTGAAAATACTGTAAGCCTTGAGCAACACACACAAAACGGTAAAGGAACTCAGCAAGTCAGGCAGCAACTATGGAAGGGAAAAAGCAGTTGATATTTGAGGCCAAAACGTCAATTGTTCATTCCCTGCCATAGGTGCTGCTTGACTTGCTGAGTTCCTCCAGGAGCTTCTCTCTGAACTGAAACATTGTCCTGGACATTGCTGGTTTTTTGATCAAGCCTTGAATTTGTCTCCTCTGATTTTTTCACATATTTAATTGCCGGATACAGATCCTGCTGGCCTATCTTGCTGACTAAATGTGACAAGGCCTGAATGTCAAAAGGATACCAACAGAATACTGACGAGGATCCGAAGATCTTCCCAATATACCCTGAAAACTTTGACAGCCAACCAAGCCTTATAACTTGCTCTGCCAGTTATAAAAGCTGTGATGGATTTTTAATAGGTTTGAAATGTCTTAGTCATTCAGAGATATGATAGGAAGCAAATTATACTAAGTATAATTTGTGGAGGACAAAGTCACTTCTATATTTATTGCAGACTGCTGATAAAATAATCTTATTGTTCAGTGATAAAAATGAGACTTTCTAAAATATTGGTCAGACCACATTTCGAGTATTATGAGCAGCTTTGGACCTTGTATCTAAGAAAAGCTGTCTCGCCACTGTCTGTAAGGAGTTTGTACATTCTCCCTGTGAAGGAGGCAGCTTCCTTTGGATTCTCCGACTTCCTCCCATAGTCCAAAGATGTTCTGTTTGGGAGGTTAACTGATCATGGTAAATTGTCCCGTGATTAGGCTAGGGTTAAATCAGGAGTTGCTGGGTGGCGTGGCTTGAAGGGCCAGAAGAGTCCACTCTACATGTCATCTCAATAAATAAAAATAAAATCAATAAAAGGCGTGCTGGCATTGGAGAGGATCCAGAGGAAGCTTATGAGATTGATTTCAGGAATTAAAGGGTTAATGCAGAAGAAGCATTGATGGCCTGTACCGACTGGAGTTTAAAATAATGAGGAGGGATCACATTGAAACCTACCCAATATTGAAAGGCCTGAATAAAGTGGAAATGGAGAGAATGTTTTCAATAGAGGTAGGGTCTCAGACCAGGGGGCACAGCCTCAGAATTGAAGAATATCCCTTTAGAATAGAGATGAGAAGGAATTTCTTTAGCTAGAGCGTGGAAACCATTGCCACGGATAGTTGTGGAGACGAAGCCATTGGGTTTATTTAAAGTGGAGATTGCTAGGCTCTTGATTAGTAAGGGTATCAATGGTTACGGAGAGAAGATGAAAGAGTAAGACCATAAGATATAGGAGCAGAATTAGTTCATTTGGCCCTTCAAGTCTGCTCTGCCATTTCATCCTGGCTGATCCATTTTCCACCCCAGCTTCAATCTCCTGCCTTCTCCCTGTATTCCTGTATTCATTTATGCTCTGTCTAATCAAGAATCTACCAACCTCTCCCTCAAATATACTAAATGGTTTGGACACCATAGGTACCCGTGGCAATGAATTCCACCGGTTCACCACACTCTTGCTAAGGAAATTCCTCCTCATCTCCCTTCTAAAAGGACATCCCTCTATTCTGAGGATGTGTCCTCTGGTCCTAGATTCTCCCACCATAGAAAACATCCTTTCCATATCCTCTCTATTGAAGCTTTTCAACATCTGGTAGGTTTCAATGAGGTCGTCCTCCCCTCATTCTTCTGAATTCTAGTAAATACAGGTCCAGAACCATCAAACACCCCTTATATAACAAGCTATTCAATCCTAGAATCATTTGAACCCTCTGAAATGTTAGTACATCCTTTCTTAAATAAAGGGCCCAAAACTACACACAATAATCCAATGAAGCCTCACCAGTGCTTTATATAGCTTTAACATTTGCTTTTATATTCCAGTCCTCTCGAAATGAATGCTAACATCGCATTTACTTTCTTTATCACCAACTCAACTTTCAAGTAGACCTGTAGGGAATCCTGCATGAGGACTCCCAAGTCCCTTTGCACCTCAGATTTTTGAATTTTCTCTCCATGTAGAAAATAATCTATACTTTTTTTAAATACCAAAGTGTATGGCCATATATTTCCTGACACTGTATTTCATCTGCCACTTCTTTGTCCATTCTCCTAATCTTTCTGTCCTTCTGTAGCCTCTCTGCTTCCTCAAAACCACCTGCCCCTCTACCTATCTTCATATCTGCAAATGTGGCCACAAAGCCATCAATTCCATCATCCAAGTCATTGACCTACATATAAAAAAAACGGTCTGTGTTGGGACCCTGTGGAACACCAATAGTAACCGGCAGCCAACCAGGAAAGGTTCCCATTATTCTCACTCTTTGCCCCCTGCCAATCAGCTAATGCCTTTTCCATGCTAATATCTTTCCTGTAATACCATGGGCTCTCAACTTCTTAAGCAGACTCATGTGTGGCGCCTTGTCAAAGGCCTTCTGAGAATCTAAGTGTACAAGATCCACTGAAGAACGCTCCTTTGCCTATCCTGCTTGCTACTTCTTCAAAGAATTCCAACGGACTTGTCAGGCAAGGTTTTCCCTTAAAGAAACCATGTTGACTACAGCCTATTTTGTCATGTGCCTCAAAGCACCCCGAGACTACATCCTTAACAATTGACTCCAACATCTTCCCAACCACTGAGGTCAGAGTAACTGGCCTATAATTTCCTTTCTTCTGCTTCTCTCCTTTCTTGAATAGTGGGCTGATATTTGCAATTTTCTAGTTCTCTGGAACCATGCCAGGATTAATTGATTCTTGAAAGATCTTTACGAATGCCTCTGCAATCTCTTCAGGCCCCTCTTTCAGAACCCTGGTACACCATCTGGTCCATGTGACTTATCTACCTTCAGACCTTTCAGTTTCTCAAGAACCTTTTCCCTGGTAAAGGAGACTTCACATTATTCTATCCCCCGATACTCGAAATTCAGGCATACTGCTAGTGTCTTTCATAGTACAGACTGATGCAAAATGCTTATTCAGTTCATCTGCCATTTCCTTGTCTTCCATTACTGGCGAGATTACTACCCTGGTGGCCCGGTCTTTCAGGTTTCTACCTAGCTCCCTAAAATCTCTCTTCAGGACCTCCTCAACTTTCCTACCTATGTCATTGCTGCCAATATGTAGCAAGACTTCTGGCTCCTGACCCTCCCCCTTTAGAATGCCATTGACCCAATCTGACACATCCCTGACTCTGGCACCCAAGAGGGAGCAACATACCATCTGGATATCTCCATCACACCCACAGAACCTCATCTCTCTTCCTCTGACTATGGAATGTCCTATCACCAGTGCAGTCCTCTCCACCTCTCTTCTCTTCCAAGCCACAACACAAGAGACCCAGTATACATCTCCATCAACAGCCTTCAAAGTGGTATACTTATTACTGAGTGTTGGCGCGTGGCCAAGTGGTTAAGGCATTGGACTAGTGATCTGAAGGTCGTGAGTTCGCATGTTGTGTCCTTGAGTAAGGCACTTAACCACACATTGCTCCTGCACATTTATAGCCCAGTGGCAGTGGTTGGTGCAGTATGGACAAGACAAGAGGGGGACGGCCACAGGAGTGGTCTATGCTGGCAGCCCATTTCCCTTCCTTCTCCTGACAGTCACCCAGTTACCTGCCTCCTACAACCTAGGGATGACTACCTCCAAGTAGCTCCTATCAGTCATCTCCTCATTCTCCCATATGAGCCAAAGGTCATCTAGCTATAGCTCCATTTCCTTAAGACATTCTCAGAGAGGCTGCAGCTCGGTGCACCTGGTGGAAATGTGGTTATCCAAGAGGCTGGAGCTCTCCCAGAATTCCCACATAGTTGTAGAGAAGTACAGCACAGAAACAGGCCCTTTGGCCCATCTCCTCCATGTCAAAGCTATTTAAACTGCCTACAGTCATCGACTTGTACCAGGACCATAGCCCTCCATACATCTACCATCTGTGTACCTATCTAAACTTTGCTTAAATGTTGAAATCAAGGTTGCATGCACCACTTGTGCTGGCAGCTCATCTCACACTCTCATAACTCTCTGAGTGAAGAAGTTTTCCCTCAAGTTCCACTTAAACTTATCACTTTGAACCCCTTACCCACGATTTCTAGTTTTAGTTGCAACCAACCTCAGTGCAAAAAGCTTGCTTGCATTTACCCTATCTATACCCCTCATATTTTTCTATACCTCTATCAAATCTCCACTCAATCTTCTACATTCTAAAGAATAAAGTCCTAACCTAATCAATCTTTCCTTATAACTCAGGTCCTCCGGACCTGGCAACATCCTTGTAAGTTTTCTCTGTATTCTTCCAACCTTGTTTATATCTTTCCTGTAGGTAGGTGACTAAATCTGCACAGAATATTCCAAATTAGGCCTCACCAACATCTTATACAACTTCAACATATTATCCCATCTCCTGTACACACTATTTTGATTTATGAAGGCTACACACAGAACAAAACTTTGTCCCTGGAACCATTTTCACTGCACTAGCTGTGCCCTAACAGGTGAGGAATGAAGAATTAAGTAGAAAAAAATAAAAAGAGAAACTTACCTTGCCTGATGAGCCAAAGCAACTTCAACACTGGACCATTCACAACAATGGCCGCTCCACTCGTGCCTGCCTTATTTTTATTCACCCTTTCTAATGAATCCTGCTCGGTGATTGGTCACAGGCCAACTCTGAAAAACTGCTGCGAAGTTCTGCTTTTTTAATCCTGAGTGTGAATCTAAGTGAAAGGGTAACTCTCTTTCTCATGCTCCTGCTCAGTTCAATGTCCCTTTATTTCCACATTAGGTCATCTGGTATCAGAAACTTTCCCGTTGCTCCACACATCTCCCTACCCTATCTTCTCTGATACCAGAACTAGCTTCTTTCCTCTTTTTCTCAGTCCTATTGAAGGATCCCAGACCTGAAATAAAGGCAGTTCCTCTTTCCACAGATGCTGCCCGACATGCTGAATGTTTCCAGCATTTTGTTTTATTTTGATAATGATTAACTATTAGTTCTAGCTGAAAATATCACATTCTAAACAAGATTTCACAATTCGTTCACCTCTATCTTTGATTATCTGTACCTTGTACACTAATGTCTGCAATTTAAATGTCATCATCTGTTAGTAATATTGCTTTTTCAACCACTTTTGTGTTGGGCACGTGGCCAAGTGGTTAAGGTGTTTGTCTAGTTATCTCAAGGTCGCTAGTTCGAGCCTCAGCTATGGCAGAGAGTTTGTGCCCTTGAGCAAGGCACTTAATCACACATTGCTCTAGTCTGTGCGAGGAGTGGCGCCCCACACAGACTTCCAATCTGCACCTTGTAAGGCATAAAAATGCCCGACGCAGGCCTCTCATGGTCTGAGTCGATGTTCCCTCCCTTCAACCACTCACAAATAATCTCTTTAGGCCTGTGGCCCTCTCTGAAGTCTCAGCTCCTCTACTCTGACCACTTTTGGATCCCACCCTGCCATCTTTTTTTCACCTTTGACTGCTAGGTCATTCACAATTTAACATCACACTGAACTGTTCACCTCTTCACCTCTATCCCTCCCATTAATATCCGACAATTAAAATTTATCTTCAATAGTTTGTACTAATCATACAATATTAGCATTATTAAGAGAACTGAATTTTGGACAACAACACACAGCTATGGAATAAGTACAACTAATAAGGATGAATATCTGCTTCCTCATTTAAAGTACACCTCTGATCAAGTTCCTGGTCACCACTCCTACTAACTTCTTTATTCTTTCATTCAGTCACAATGAATAAACTTAATCTGATTATATCTCCAGCAACTGCCTTGGGATATCTTACTAATTTAAAGATAATATAAAATGCAAATTGTTATGTTGCTTTTCATTTCTGCATTTAAGATGCATCTGAAGTTATTGTATTCAGTCCAGAGAGCAAATAGGAGGTATAGTACACCAAAAAGGTAATCATTTCTTCTTCCATTCAAAATGGATACATATGAGCAAAGACAACAAACTATTTAATGGAAACCTGATGGCAATTGCAACAACATCTGGAAGGTGACCCCAACAGGTTATTTCCTGTTGCTCTACCTTATCTCCAAAAACCAAAGATTCTGTGAAAATGGGAATAGTCATGAGGACCTGTAATGTGATACCAGATAATGGAGCATGAAAGTAAAAGTCAGTATTTTGGTCCAATATGGGACATTTTATTTTAAGTAATTAATCAATTAATATTAGGACAATATTGTCCTTTGAGATCAAAAAATGGTTGATTATCTGTTTCCAGACAAGCATCTGTGGATTTCACTTCATCTGTAAATTGTGGTCACACTTGGTGGAAGAAATACATTTTTTTTCTGAAGGAATTTCAAACTTCTGGCTGGCTCTATCAAACCTGATGATTGTGACTCTATCGGCTGTTTTGGCTGAAGTCTATTGTATTTGGAATCCTTGTATCCATTTTGATTATGGAATCAGGGTGAGAAACTGTGAAGTTTCAGCTAGTCGTGTACCATTGTGCCCATATTTTTAAGACATTAGTATTGTGATTTTAGTGCCTGTTGTAATTGCAATGTTGCCTGTAACAGTGAAGTCTTTCACATCTTGAGTATCTGTTTTAACGGTGATGTCAATCGGTTATGTAATGGCTGTCAGAACTGTAGAGTCTGCTGTGACTGCAATACCTGCCGATATCATGTTGTGTCTGTTCTGAAAATGATGGCTATTACGACATCAGCCTGCCTTCATTCCTGGAAGAAACTTTCCACCCAAGTAGTTCACAACCTCATTCTCAAACACTTCATTGTCTTATTATTTCCTTAGTGCAGCCAGAAATCCTGTAAGATATCAACTATCTGCCTTGATCACAGCAAGCTACAGAGATAATTAAGCCATTCCATATATCGCTGGCCTCTTTTTCTTCACCTCTGATACTTAGGGTATTCTTTATTTCCTTCACTGCCAGGACAAATACTGAGCTCAGAGCTGACTCTGCTGTTTCCCTTCTCCTCCTTCAACAAACTAAATAGCATTTTGTTTTTCTTGCACTCTACTACTAAAATGCTTCCTAGTTTCTCACCCATCCCGCATGCCCCCCACCCCCCCACACACAGACACCACCCATCCCGCGTGCTCCCCACCCATCCCCACACACCAAATGTGACTTGCCCATTATGCCCACATTTTGCTCCTTCAATACCATTTCCCACCAAACATCTAAACATAGAGGGTCCCTGCCAAACATCTAAACATATAGGGTCCCTGCCAAATTATTTTCTAAACTGATGTCTCTTCCTCAGCTTGTCTTCCTCCATTTCAATCTCCTCAAAAAAAATTTACGGTTAACCCTCCATTTTTTGCTAGTTCCTGCCCAATGCTCAACATCCATTTTCACTATTTTGCTCCTAACTCCATGTCTATTTTTCTGCTAAAATAAATACATATATTTTCTAAAAATCTGCAGATGCTGAAACCAGAGAATGCTTGGACACCTGCTACCTGCTGACCCATCTCTCTGTTCTCTCCACTCCTTCCTCTCTCTGAAATTTTACATGCTCATTTGCTCACCTTTCCAGTTCTGATAAAAGGTCCTTGACCCTAATCATTGACTCATTTTCTCTCCTCACTGTTGCTGCTTGACCTGTGAGGTGCTCCCAGAATTTTCTTTAATGGTGTACAAAACGTTTACATAATACTGGGTGAGCAGCAGCAGAACATATTCAAATCTAAGCACCAATCACAGAAAGAATCAAGGGTTAGGAAAGCTATAGAATAATTTTACTAGTACTGCCAGAAGTGATGCCCTTCATTTACCTTAAGAGGTTGGAGACACTGGAATTGTTCTTTTTAGTACTCACAAAGAAGGGAGATTTGATAGCTTTCTTCAGAATAATGCAACATTAACTTGAGGTTTCCAAGATGTTGACCCAAACATTACCTGGGAACAATGATAGATTTTCAAGCTCTCTGATTCAATTTTGGACAAAGGCCGCAAGGTTGTCTGCAGTTGAATGGATATAACAAAACATCAACTGGGCATCTTTGGACATACAGTAAATTGGTGAACCACTTGTTAGATTTCCATCAATATTTGATGATAGAGAGTAGGCTACATTGGTGGTAGTTGATTGGGTTGAATCAGTCTTGTTTTCATGGATGGAATTTTTCACATTATTGGATTTATGTCAATGTTGTTTACAGGAAACATGCAGCATTCTTATGGGACTGGATAGGTTAGATGCAGAGTTGAAATTCCCCTGGTTCGAGTTTCTAGATTCATAATTTGAAATTTTGCATTTCAGAATAAGCATTCCATTCAGACAAAGAATACTGAAATTTTGGAACTCTCCATCAAAAATCTGTAGATTCTTTGTTATTGAGTACATTCAAGATTAATATTTGTTGATTTTTAGATAGTAAGGGAATTAAGGGATATGGGGTTAGTGCAGGAAAATGTTGCTGAGGTAAAAGATCAGACATTAGTGCTAGATCAGGTGGGAAAGGCAAAATAGACTACCCTATCTTCTATTTCTTATTTTCTTAAATGTTTGACTAGAAGCAGGATAAGTACGGGTGTGCAAGTCTTCGGCAATACAGCTGGGATATTATCTGCTCCAGGGGGCTCGCTGTATCCCAGTGCTCTCAATCTTATTTTTCACAGTAAAATTCAAAGGAGAAGCAGAGCTGTGGCTTCAACTAAAGGGTAGTTGAATCATTCCACTCAATACGCAGCACAAGAAAGAATAAGTGCAGACTCCTCCTTTAATGAGATATCAATCTGTAATCTTACAGTTCCATGTTGACCTTGTTTCTGGTCCTCTTATCACAATCTGTGCTTCGATAGTGTCTCAGGATGAACCAGACTGTTCACAATCATAACATCCCATTTGATTTAGTATTGAGTTTTGACCTTATATCTACAGCTTTAAAAAGTAACTTCACTTCTGGGATATCACCCACTCTGCCCATTAGGGCTGATTTGCTCTGAAATCCTCATTCATGCTCGAACCTGATCCAGACCTCCTTCCTCCATTTCTCCTATTATTGGTCTCCAATACTCTCCAAACTACAAAACCTCCAGCAGAGTTATATATCCATTGACATTATCATATCACACTGGCTGACTTCCCTTTCTTGCCGCAAATAAAATTTTGATTTTCAATGAAAATATTTGCTGGAATTCCTTTCCCTCCCTCTACCTATACAACTCCTTTCTTTCAATCTTTTCTACGTCCACTGAAAGAGATCTACTTTGTTCATAGTTATGAAGCAACTTGGCACATTTTTCCACATTATGGAAGATTTATGAGGGAAATCCCAGGGCATTTTTGATAAGTGGTTTGATTATCTGACATATAGTTATATAATTAAGTCAAGTACGATGCCAAATTATTGGCATATTTTGAGACAAAATCTTACCTTAAAATAAAATATAATCAAAATGAATTCTAGAAAAAATGTTAGCTTAAATTATGCAAAACAGTCAAAGTTTAGTGTTAAATTATTCCTTTGGGGAAACATCTATATGTGTCTTTTGGCAAGCTAAGTTGTAATGAAAGTGACACAAGATCTGGCAAGCTCACACAATCTGGTAAAATACCTCATGGAATTATATCCTGGTTCAAAAGGGCATCTAAAGAAAACAATAGGATCAGTACGGCCAGGCAGCGCAAAAACTCTGTTTGTGTGAGTGTTAGTCTTAAGATACCTGATCTTTGCTTTTGGATGTGTTTGATTGCTGCTCTTGGTCTCCCTGCCCTGGCCTATCCAGTCTTCTATCAATATTTTGCTAGTCACATATGTGCCAGAGTGCTGAAATGAGACCCAGATCGTAGTTAAACAGGAAAGGTTTGTACTTAGATTAGGTTTCATTGTTTTCCACATTAGGATTCGTCCTGAGTTTAAACTGTATATGGATTTAGTTGACATCACATGAAAGAATCTTTGACAGGTAGAATTAAATAAAAAGCTTTCTATCAGTTACTTAATCATAATTTCAGTTCTTTTGGGGCTTTAATAAGGCTCTAAGCCCATGTGAAATTTGTAATCTTCAGATTTTTCATTTTTCTTTTCAGAAACGAACCGATCATGAAATAGTTATCCTGTTTATTTAGTGCTCAAGGTGATGGGTCCACCACCAATGTATCATGTGGTGTATCAGTAATCTGACTTCATCCAGCTGTGCCTCCCATAAATAAAGCTTTTTAAATCACCAGATCTGAAAGATCCAAGCGATTTACAAAACAGTAGTAGTCTGCTACTCTCTTTTGATGTTTTGAAGAGATAATTTAGAAACTCGGAGATTATTCCATGCCAGCAAGCACCATAAAACCTTAAAGTTTATCAGAATGGATTCATTCTCAGCTGAATAGTTATATGTCAAGATTCTCTGTTATCAGGTGTTGGAAGGCCCTTTCCTGTCTTACACATTTCATTGACAGCTATCCAGACAGCCACATCTCTTTGTCAGTTGCTAGATTAACACAAGATAAGCTAAATATAATAAATAATACTGCTTACTACAATAGAGAAGCTATTTGTTCCTATCTTGTATAGGATTACTTTGAATTGTTTGACCTATTAGTCCATGCACCCTCATCCTGACAATAATTGGCAGTCACACCATTTGTGAAACCAAGAAATATGAAGATTGGGCCATAGCTATACTTCAAAAATATGTATGCAAACACAATGATGAGCTATGTCAGACAAATCTCAAAAAATACAGCAGGTAATTCAGCAGCCATGAAGAAAATGGAAAAGTTAATGATTTTGGTATAAATGCTTAGTTAACAAAAAGTCTGCATCCAAAATATTGACTTGCCTGTTTTCCCCACTAAGCCATCGAGCTTTTATCTGCATTTTTGTTATTATTGTTTAAATTTCCAGTGTCTGTATCACTTTGCTTTTTACCATGCCACCTTTAAGTTTTGCATAAACTGAAGATCATAATACACTGTGATATGCTTATCATTACTTCCATATCTACAGTAATTCTGAAGCTCAGATTCCTGCTGTTCCTTTCAAGTATATGATGACAAACAAAAGGAGCATAAAGTGAGATTAAGCCTAAGGTCAGGCAGTCATTCTATTTACAGGCACCTAAATTATCTCCTTAAACCATATGGAAGACTGATATGACATCTGTTCAATATATGATATAAATCTTTCTGCTCTATTGAGCAAAGAGTTTCATTTGGTATAAAAACACTCGGATGATTTATGGCTTCAATAAAATTCAATTGTAAATCAGATTTGTCACTATTCTCATTTTTTAATGACAATAAATCATGTTGCCTTCACATTTTTGTTGCCAGAGTGGGTTTGAATTTCCTTCATAGTGCAATAAATAGCTACGTTAATATATGTATCTAAAAGCATTAAAAACTTGAAGATAACATGGGACAAAAGTATATGGTGACTTTGGCTTTGGAAACTGGAAGCTAAAGATACTGAAAAATCAAATATGAATATGAACTGTTTGGGATGCATGCAGCAAATTGCTTGCAAATTTTTCATCGGTATGAGTGAAAAGGGGCATCTAGTTACCTTATTCTTCATAAAATAGTCAACTTCGGGAAATCACAACATGTAGAATTGTAGGTTCCCAACAACAACATCCTCTCAGGCAGAAACACTGGCAGCACTTTCCCATGCTCTAAATCTTTATTAATATATTTTTTCTCTCTGTTCCCTCTATCATCATTTCTCACTTGTGCATTTTCCCACTATTTCATTTCAATATGGTTATGCTGTTCCTCTTTCCTCTTATACGACTCTCAGTTATTTCATCCGCACGCCCTCTCAAGGTTATGGCAGGGTTCTGCCCCTGTGGACTGTGAACTGCTCATAAATCAGACAGTCCATTATTTGGAAACGCAGTCGCAAACCAAGTTCACAATTGGCAGAAGATGTCACCCCACACTGCAGCAGCCAGCAAATTCATCCCACTCACACCTGCTTTTATATGTGGGCTGTACAGAAGTTCTGCATTCATAATTTGAGATGGAATTCATTTTACAGCCCTTAAATATCTCACTTTTCACCCTTAATCTCAGCGAAAAAACCCTGCATTTGCCTATCTAAACCCGTTATAATTTTGTATACCTCTATGAAATATTGCCTCATTCTCCTGTGCTCCAGGGAATGAAGTCCTAACCTACTCAATCTTCTCCGATAACTCTGGCCCTCAAATTCCGGCAACATCCTTGTAAATTCTCTCTGTACACTTTCAAACTTTTTGATATCTTTCTCGTAGATAGGCACACAAAACTCTTAATTTGACCTCATTTGTTGATTTATACAACTTCAACATAACACCCCAACTCCTGTACTCAATACTCTGATATATGAAGGCCAATGTGCCAAAAGCTCTCTTTACAAACTTATCTACCTGTGATGCCACTTTCAAGGAATAATGGATCTGTATTCCCGGATCGCTTTGTTCTACCGCACTCCTCAGTGCATTAATGTTCTTTGCATAAGCCCTATCCTGGCTTGTTCTCCCAAAGGGCAACACCTCATGCTTGGCTGCATGAAATCTCATCTACCGTTCGTCAGCTCACTTTTCCAGTTCAGCCAAATCCAGCTGCTAGTTATGATAGCTTTCTTTGCTGTCCACTACGTCCCTAATCTTGATGTCATCTGTAAATTTGCTGATCCAGCTTACACATAATCATTCAAATCATTAATATAGATGACCAAAGCAATGGACCCAGTTCAAATACCACCTATAAATTTGCTGATGATACAAACATTGTTGGTAGAATCTCAGGTGGTGATGAGAGGGCGTATAGGAGTGAGATATGCCAACTAGTGGAATGGTGCCGCAGCAACAACCTGCACTCAACATCAATAAGATGGAAGAGCTGATTGTGGACTTCAGGAAGGGTAAGACAAAGGAACACATACTATTCCTTATAGAGGGATCAGAGGTGGAGAGAGTGAGCAACTTCAAGTTCCTGGGTGTCAAGATCTCTGAGGATCTAACCTGGTCCCAGCATATTGATGTAATTATAAAGAAGGCAAGACAGTGGCTATACTTTATTGGGAGTTTGAAGAGATTTGGCATGTCAACAAATACATTCAAAAACTTTTATAGTTGTACTGTGGAGAGCATTCTGACAGGCTGCATCACTGTCTGGTATGGAGGGGCTACTGCACAGGATTGAAAGAAGCTGCAGAGGGTTGTAAATCTAGTCAACTCCATCTTCGGCACTAGCCTACAAAGTACCCAGGACATCTTTAGGGAGCGGTGTCTCAAAAAGGCAGCGTCCATTATTAAGGACCTCCAGCACCCAGGGCATGTCCTTTTCACTGTTACCATCAGGTAGTAGGTACAGAAGCCTGAAGGCGCACACTCAGCGATTCAGGAACAGCTTCTTCCCCTCTGCCATCTGATTCCTGAATGGACATTGAACCATTGGACACCACTTCACTTTTGGTTTAAACATACAGTATTTCTGTTTTTGCACCTTTTTTTAGAATCTATTCAACATATGTAATTGATTTACTTGTTTATTTATTATTATTATTATTTTTATTTTATTTTTTTTTCTCTGCTGGATTATGTATTGCATTGAACTGCTGCTGCTAAGTTAACAAATTTCACGTTACATGCCAGTGATAATAAACCTGATTCTGATTCTGATTCTAACCCCTACGGCACATTATGGTACTTAGACTACCAAGTAAGAAGCATTCCGATGTGGTTTTTCCGCTTCACATTTCCAGGGACCAACTTCAATCCAGACCTTTGGAGTTATCTGTGTAGAGTTTGAATATTCAATCCAAGCCCATTTGGGTCCCTTTTCTCACTGTTACCATCAAGTAGGAGGTACAGAAGCCTGAAGGCTCACACCCAGTGATTCAGGAACAGCTTCTTCCCCTCTGCCATCCGATTCCTGAATGGACTTTGAAGCTTTGGATACTACCTCACTTTTTTAAAATATACATTATTTCTGTCTTTGCACGTTTTTAAATAAATTTATTCAATATACATAATTGATTTACTTGGTTATTTATTATTATTATGTTTTTAAATTTTTTTTTCTTCTTCTCTATGCTAGATTATGTATTGCATTGAACTGCTGCTGCTAAATTGACAGATTTCATAACACATGCCAGTGATAATAAACCTGATTCTGAGTTTCCCCATGCCTAAGAGATGTGCTAGTAGGTAAACTGTAAGTAATACCTGTAGGTAAGTGACTCAATTACCAAAGTACAAGTTACATAGGGGAGTTACACAGAAAATACGGGTAGGCCATTTAACCTATCAAACCTGCTCTACCATTCAGTATGATCATGGCTATCAAATACTCAGTTTCTGCTTTAATTCCATAGTCCTTGATCTCTTTAGCCTTTAGAACTATATTTGGCTCCTTTAATGTACTTAACCACTGGCATCAACTCCCTTCAATGGTGAAGAATTCCACAGGTCCATCACTTCTGGAATGAAAAGATTCCATGTCAGTACCAAATGGTTCATCTCCATTCTTTGGCTGTAATACCTAGTTCTGCACTTTCCTATCATTTGGAACATCCTTACTCTGTGCAGTTTTGTCAATATTTCATATCGTTCTATGAAATTCCTTCTCATTCTTCTAAACTCTCATGAAAATTCATAGTCCTAGTCTCTTTGCATAGAGTCCTGTTCTCCCAAGAATCAGTCTGGTGAACATTTTCTGCACTTACTCCATTGCAAGAACATTCCTCCTTAGGTGAGGAGAATAAGAATGGACATAATATTCTGAGTGTGGTCTCCTCAAGACCATGCCAAGTGGCAACAAGAGATCCCTGCTCCTACACTCAAATCCTCTCACAACAGAGATCAGCATTTCGTTTGCCTTCTTAAATACCTGCTACACCTGCATGCCCACTTTCATGATTTGACATTCAGTGCCGCCTCAGTGCCCCTTTCATACTCTTGCTGCTCAGATTAAAATTTTCTTTCCTACTTTTGCTACCAAAATGAGTAAGCCCATATTTATCCACTCTACATGTAATCTATCAAAAAATTCCACTAAACTTATAAAGTATGATTTTCTTTTTGGAAATCCATGCTGACTTTGACTGATGTTTTCCTGTTATTATTTTCCAAATTTGGTGCTATTATATCTATAATAATGGACTATAACTTTGTGACCATCACTGAAATCACAGAAAGTGTCTTCTCTCTGCCTTTTTTAAATAAATGGTGTTATTGTGCAATCTTACTGCATTGATGTCATGCAAACCATGGGAACTGATCTAAAGTCCAAAAACTGTTGGAAAGACACCTCCAGTACATTTGCTGTTTCTCAGGCCACTTCCATAAGCACTGTTGGATGTGAACTTTCAGATCCTGGAGATTCAACAGTCTTCAGACCCATTAATTTTCCTGAAACCAGCTCTCTACTAATACTGAATTCCTCCATTCTCCCTTCTGACTGGATCATACACTCCCTAACATTTCTACGAGGTTACTTGTATTTTCCTTTGTGAAGTCACACACAAAATATTTTTTCTATTGGTCTACCATTTCCTTGTTATCCATTATAATTTCCTCTGTTCCTGACCATCAGGGGACTTCATGTGTCTTCTTCAAATTGTTCTCTCACCATATATCTATAGTCGAATCAAATCGAGTTTAGTTGTGCAGAATTGATTGCCGTATGCAGAAGTACATGTATGAACAGGTGTTATGAAAAACTTACTTGAAGCAGCATCACAGGTATGTAGCATCATATAAGCAGCAATCACAAGAAAAAGCATAAAAAAGAGAGGTTCTCATTGAAATCTACTGAATATTGAAAGGCCTAGGTAGAGTGAACTTGGAGAGGATGTTCATAATCATAGTCATAGTTTATTGATCCCGAGGGAAATTGGTTTTTGTTACGGTTGCACTATAAATAATTAAATAGTAATAAAACCATAAATAATTAAACAGTAATATGTAAATTATGCCAGGAAATAAGTCCAGGACCAGCCTATTGGCTCAGGGTGTCTGACCTTCCAAGGGAGGAGTTGTAAAGTTTGATGGCCACAGGCAGGAGTGACTTCCTATGATGCTCTGTGTTGCAACTCGGTGGAATAAGTCTCTGGCTGAATGTACTCCTGTGCCCAACCAGTACATTATGTAGTGGATGGGAGACATTGTCCAAGATGGCATGCAACTTGGACAGCATCCCCTTTTCAGACACCACCGTGAGAGAATCCAGTTCCATCCCCACAACATCACTGGCCTCATGAATAAGATTGTTGATTCTGTTGGTGTCTGCTACCCTTAGCCTGCTGCCCCAGCACACAACAGTAAATATGATAGCACTGGCCACCACAGACTCGTAGAACATCCTCAGCATCGTCGGATATAGTTCAAACACTATATTGTTCAATATAGTGGGGAGTCTTGGACTAGAGGATAAAGCCACTAATTACTAGAATGTCCCTTATGACAGAGATGAGGAGGATTTTTTTTTAGCCAGAGGGTGTTGAGTTTGTGGAATTCATTACTTTAGATGGCTGTGGAGGCCAAGTCTTAGGTGTATTTATGGCAGAGGTTGATAGGTTCTTGATTAGTAGAAACGTCATAGGTTATGGGGAAAAGGTAGGAGAATGGATTCGAGACGGATAATAAATTGGCCATGATGGAATAGTCCAGCAGATCCAATGGGCTGAATAGCCTAATTCTGTTCTTATATCTTATGGTCTTATAAAGCCATCAGGTTTGATTTTTAACATTCGTAATCCCTTTAGAATTATTTTGCACTGTAGTGCTGTTTGTCTTCATATTTGATTTATTTCCTTCCATTTTTGATTTTCCCCATCTTGTGTTTATGCCCTCACATCCCTTTTCCTCTGTCTCCTCACATAGGTCGCCGTCTCTGCCATTTTCATTTAATTCCTCCCAAACACAACTCAGAGGGCAGCGGCTGAGGGCATGTAAGTTGTAAATCCACAGGAAAATAAAGAGAGAGGGAATGGAGCTAGTGTGATTACTTATCTGGGAGCCATCATGGATTCATTGAGCCAAACAACCTCTTTCTCTGTCACAAAGGGAACATGAGGGAAGGCACCAGTTACTGGCTCCATGAGACTCGCTCTCTCTCCTCTTTGACTCACAGCAGGCTGAAGGAAATTTCTGGTTCCTCATGTTAGCTTTGAAGTCTAATACACTGCAGGAGCAGGGTCAGGACATTTCATAATAACTTGATAATTTGTAGCTTGACTCTGCATCATTAATCATGCAACTTCACTTATAATTGCACGTTACTTAGTAGCTCTTTTAGTTCTCAAAAATCCTGAATAGGACAATCTATACAATCTAAAGTACTCTGTGACAAACATTTTCTACTCACTTAACCAAAGGATATTCTGTAGACAAGGGATCAGAGTTGTAACAAAGCAATGCATTTCTGGTAAATTCATGATAAGGGTATGGATGCTCAAAGATATTGTGATGCAGCCCTTGATACATAGCAGGGTACGTTGATAATTGTAGAATAAAAATCAGCCTGAGCACAACAAGCGTGCTGCTGCAAAGGTGTGGTGTGACTTAAAGGTAGCCAAAACGATCAATAGCAGGGGTGTTCATGGATGTTCTTGGAATTACAGGAAACATCCTAGTTTAGTCTGCATGCCTTTGGGCGTTCATCTTCATCATGCCGTGCACAACTTTACACTAGTCCCCTTCACAAACACTACCGCATCATAATGTCTTGTCAAGCCTATTCTGCCTCCTAATTTAACATGGCTGCTTACCTTAAAAGAGCATCCTCATTTTCCTGATATCTACAACATCTTTCCAATCTACTTGATACCTCCTCAACATACACTACAAATCTATTTCATCAGCATTGTATACAAATATATTAAAAGAACAATCATAGAAAGGCAACAAAATAGCTTTGTGATATACTGGCATGTTTTCCATGTGCAGAATCCACCATTGCAGAGACAATAATGGATGTCCCCCCCTTGTTTGAGTGTGCTGATGTCATAGGGCATTGCAAGGATGCACAGGCAGATTCTCTGTAACATCAGACATGGTAATCAACGAATCCACACAAGCCTTGGACAAGGCAGTCCAGAGTTGGATGGAAATATGTTGAGTAACTTAGTTGGGTTAGGAGCAGCTCTCTGTCAGAGGGTGATGAGCTAGTTATAGTTCACTTTATAATGCTCTTTTTCTAGATATTTCAACACAACTAGACTGCCAAATTGAGACAGTGTTATACTGACATATGTACCATCTTTCCAATGAAGCATTAAATCGAGATCCCATGGCATTACATTGTAAAAGAGCTGCAGATTTATCATTGCAATATTTTTGTTTATTTAACCTGCAACCAGAACAATTAAACTGCTGGTGATCACATTGCTGGTTGGTGAGGATGTTGTGTACAAACTGGCTCCAACATTACAACTGTGACTCCTCTCTAAGAATATTTCATTGGCTTTTGGGCATCCTAAAACTGATGCAAAACATGCAATATGAATTTTCTTTTTGAGGTGTGGCTAGCTGCTGAGAGGGATGTTGGTAAAAGAGGTCAGGAGACTGGGATTTCTACTAAGAGTACTCACAAGGATTTCATACATTTCATCCCCTTACAGAGAATGCCCAGTGCTCCAGTGGCTTGTCTGCCCCTGTATAGGTGCAGAGAGAGCAGTCTTAAGGCTGTGTTCATAGAGCTCAGTAGAGGCTGGATCTGAGCAAATGATAGGTACACACAAAGCTATGATCTGTAGTTAAATCACGGCATGGACATCGGCATTTAATAAATCTGATGTTGGTAATGTTGCAATGATGATTGGAGTCACTAATGCTGATATTTTGTTTCAGCTTCCTATTGTCCATTCTTCGTTGCTAAATACCATGAATCCTTTTTGACCTCTATATTGATAAATGGGGAAACATGAATTGAAAGTGGTCAAAGTCAGGCAGTGAAAGTGAAATGGGTGGACAGTTAATTACCAGACTAGTTTAAGTTTGGCAGAGGGAGAGTGGCTGTTAAGAAGAGACTCATGAAATCTTTCATCTTTTGGTGAACCAGTAGTACTGTAATGCCAATGTGAGCAGCCTCTGCTGCTAGAATGTCTGTTATCTTAAATCTTCCATTTGCTTTCATTTGATTCACCTGTGGAAACAGGGATTCAGCACCTCATTCATCATTGTTGCGATGAGACCTAGGTGAGGATGGTGAGGACCCAAGTGCTGGAATATCTGAGACTAGAATTGAGACATGATATGAGACTGAAATGAAGACAGGGTTCTAAACTAGATGCTCGACAAGAATCCAAAGTAAAGTTGACAACTGAGCTCTGAATCTCAGTTCCGGTGCTCTAAAATTATTAAAATCCTTGTGCCAAAACACAGCTGCCAATTAAAGGAGCCAAGCCAACTATCCATTTTCAGGAGAGTTAGAGTGTCGAAACCCCGGAGGATGGTGCAGTTGAGTGCATGTCATAACAGGACCTCCTCCACTGCGGATGACTCCTGATGGCCGTGACTGCTCAGAGAGATGACAATGGTAGACATGGATGAGAGATGGATCCAAGGTGTCCCTTTCAGGAACCCAGCTCCGTTCCTTGATCCAAATCCTTCCCAGTACACAAGGAACTGCTGAACATCCCAAACAGTTTGTGAATCCAGAGTTCTTTTTACAGTGAAGACCTGTTCCCATTCACAAACCTGGGTGGTGCCAGGGCTGATGGTGGCGGGCTGAAGGATTGATACTTACAGGTTCTGGAAATGTGGAAAGTGGGATTGTGCTTGAGGGTCTTGGGGTGCTGCAAGGTGCAGGCCAATGGGTTTACTTTCTTGAGAACCAAAGGACAGTTTTTGGGAATCTCCTCTTCCACCTGGGCTTGTGAACAAGTGTGTAGATTCCCTAATGAATTGGCGCTATCATCATAGCCTGGGCTAAAATGGTGCTATGCTGCTCCTCTCTTTTGGGTTGTTTGAAATGATGTGACAAGGCATCCAATTTTTGTTTCTTTGACTCTGGTCAATAGGTCAGGACAAAGTTGAAGTGGTTAAAGAAAAGAGACCACCTGGTCTGCCTGAAGTTCTGTTTTCTGGCCTCCTGAGTATAAGACAGGTTCTTGTGATCTGTCCAAACAATAGAAGGGTCCTTGGTTCCCTCAAGCCAGTAATGCCATTCTTAAATGCCAACTTGACCACGAGCAGCTGTCTCTTTACAATATCATAATTTATCTCTGCTGGAGATAGCCGCCTGGAGGAGAACGTACATGGGTTCAGTTTATTTTCTGGAGGAGTCCACTGAGATGACACAGCACCCATTCCGACGTCCAAGGTATCAACCTTCACGATGAAGGGAAGGTCCGGGCTAGGTGAAACCCAAATGGGGACTGTCATTAACTGCTGTTTGAGCCCTGTAAAAGCAACCTCTGCTTCGGTAGTTCAAACAGAAGGGTCCATGGATCTCTCAGTGCTGTCTGCGGAAAACCCACTGAGCTGATGAACTCTCTGTAAAAGTTGGCAAATCCCAGGAATCATTGGACTTATTTCATATTGGATGGTTGTGGCCAATCTCTGACTGCCTGTGTCTAAGTAGGATCCATCCTGAGATTGCCATTAGAGATGATAAAACCCAAAAATTAAACACTGGTTATGTGAAGTTCAGATTTCTCCAGATTGACATAAAGTCTGTCATCTAGAAGCCTCTCTAAGATATCTCTACCGTGAGCAACATGCCCCTCCATGGTCTTCGAGAAGATTAGGATATCATCCAAGTAGATGAAGGTGTACTTACGAAGAGAATCCCAGAGCATGGTGTTTATAAAGACCTGGAAAACTGCTGGTGCATTCCGAAGCTGAAGGGCAGGACCAGATACTCATAGTGCCCTGTCAGTTTGTTAAATGCTGTCTTCCACTCATTGCCCTCCTTTATGCAGACCAGATTGTACACACTCCAGAAGTCTAGCTTTAAGAAAGCCCTTGCCCTTTAGAGAATCTTGAAGGCAGTGTTCATGAGAGGAAAGGTGGGGTAACAATTTTTGGCCATTATGTGATTCAGCCCTCTATAATCAATGCAGGACCACAGGCTCCCATTCCTTTTCTGTACGAAGAAGAAGTCTGCACTGGCTGGTGAGGTGGAGGCCCAAAAGAATCCCATGGAAAGAGCCTACTTTATGTCCCCCTCCATAGCACTTCTCTGCAGGCCCAAGAGAGTGTATAATCAGCCTCATGGAGGACAGGTACCTGGCTGTAGATCTGTAGCATAGTCGTAGGGCCAGTGCAGTGGAAGAGTCAAGGCCTTTCCATTGCTGAAGACCTCTACCAAATTCTTGTAGATGGATGCCATTTTGACCAGTTGGGATGTTGCAAGTACCCCTGAATCTCCCTCCAAGGACGACTCCTGAGGCTCCTTAGGTAGCGAGGGTGATTCGACAGATGACCGAGTCTCCTCCATAGATTCACTGGAGTCCTTAGTTGAAATAGAGATCAAATCAAAATTCCTCATCAATATCCTCAGACAATGGCACTGAGGTGCTAGAGATAACCTTTGTGCTCCTGGGACTAGGTTCCAAGGCTCTACGTTCAGAAGCCTTTCCCTCAGATGGGATCTGGTGACTGGATCCATTTGGGCTGGCTGCTAGAGCTCCAGACTGATTTGGCATCACCTTCACTTTGGTTTGCTCCTGAACTAGAGAACCCCTCTCTCCAGTTTCAGTACACCTCCGACTAGACAGGGTCAGGACTCGCACAGTCCTGTTGGCTGGAGCTAGCTTGTTGTTTTTGGAAGCAGGACTGGGTCTTCTGCAGGCTCCAGGTTACCACGACCAAAAGTCTGCCTCCTCGTCGGCGGCTCATCTCAGGAGAGTCTGGGGGATGGAACTCCAAGACGAAGACATTCCCTCTTGCAACGACTGGAACAAGCAATGATCCTCCCTTCCTTCCAGTTCACAGAAGGGTGATGCTGGGACAGCCAAGGGTGCCCAAGGATCAGGGGTGTGTGAAGAGAATCGATGTCATAGGAACAATTATCCTCTACAAGTGCCTCTACCCTCATCTGCAAAACCTGTGTTTGCTGCAGGATCTCCCCACAACCAAGAGGACGACCATCCAGGACTGTTGCAGGCAAGGGCCGGCTCAACTCCTGCAGAGGTATCTTGAGCTGACAGGAGGTCTCCAAGTCCAGGAAATTACCAGCTGCCCCACAGTCTGCAAAGGCATTCACCTCTTGTTGGTTCTTACCCCAGGTGATCTTGGCTTTCAGCATGACACCAGAATCAATCGGGTTGGGAGAAGTGGCTGCTACCATAACAGTCCTCCCAGCACTGGACAGTCTCAGCACTGACAGCCGCCAGGCTCGGACATTCGGCCCACTTCCCCTCAGTAATAGCAGCAGCCTCGACTCTGACGCTGGGACCTCTCGTTGGCAGACAGTCATGTGCAGCCGACTTGCAAGGGCTCAAGAGGATCTTGAGCAGGAGACATTGTCATTGTCTCAGTCATTATCCGAGATCGGGAAGTGGAACTGCGATGTGTTGAGTTGAGGCTCGGCTAGCCCTCTTCGACCTCTTGAGGTAGTCACTCTCTCTCACTGCCAGACAATATTGAGGTAGATAGACTGATCAATCAGAGCCTTTAAGTCCTCTACCAGCTCTCCCAAGGCAAGGCCATCCTTTAGCTCACCTCAGAGGGCATGGCAGTACGGAGTGACCAATGCCTCCCCGTTCCAGCCACTCTCCTCAGCCAAAGTCCAAAATTCAATAGCGTAGTCGTCTACTGACCGACTACCCAGAAACACCTTCATCAGATGGTCTGAGGCTCTGCTTGTTCCGGTGGGATAATGGAACACCCTCTTTATGGTGTCCATGAATTCCTCCGGATCTGAGAAAATTCTCCGACTTCCACTCCCAATGCACGGTGGCCTAGGCCAGTCTTTCCCGATCAAGAGAGAGATCATGAAGACGACCATTCCGCCCTCGGTAGGGAGCCGGGACAGTTGGAGTTCAAACACCGATGAACACTGAGTGAGGAAGCTGAGGCAAGAACCTGCCTGGGTCACTGCCAAGTCCCTCCGGGGTGAGAAGATGGACTGACTCTGCAGAGTGACCTGCTGCTTCGCCCGGGTGACTCTGGCTTGCTCTTTGCAATAGTTGCCACACGGAAACTCGGAGGTTGTGTATCTCCAGGCTCCGTCTAGCAATTTTCTCGCTGTGACGAGCCATGGCTGATGAGAGGCTCCGATACCCCACTGGGTCCATATCAGGCTCAGTTGTACTGTGACGAGAGACCCAGGCAAGGATGGTTAGGACCCAGGTGCTGGAGTATCCGAGACTGGAATGGAGGCACGATACGAGACTGAAAGGAAGACAGGGTTCTAAATAGATGCTAGATGAGAATCAGAAGTAGAGCTGAAAATTGAGAACTGAACCTTAGTTCAGGTGCTCTTTAAGTATTAAAATCATGGCACCAAAACATGGCCGTCAATTAGCAGGGCTGGCTTGAATCCTTCAGGGGGCTGTGCCAGTTATCCATATTCAGACGAGTTAGAGCACCTAAACCCCGGAGGCTGGTGCAGTTGGGTGCATGTCACAACATTTGCAGCTCTATGTTATGTGTACATTGTGATCTTTCTAGTAACCCCCACATTGATGATTACATCCTTTTCTGCCAAGTACCCGAAAGAAAGATTTGCATTTTTAAGTGTTGTTCATCACTTTAAGACAGCCCGACTACTCTGCAGTATTTCTGAAGTCCAGTCTCTGCTATAATGTAGAAGCTAATTCCTAGAAGCGACAATAAATTGGTTAGGGAACCAGGGGGCAATATCGCTGCCCCTCTTTGAAATAATGCCACAGGGACCATCTACCTGAGGGGGCAAACATGTTTAATATACTCACCTAAAAGATGCCAATACATTATATCTCAGTACT
Organism: Mobula birostris; assembly: GCF_030028105.1. NCBI lineage: Eukaryota > Metazoa > Chordata > Chondrichthyes > Myliobatiformes > Myliobatidae > Mobula > Mobula birostris. The sequence continues at coordinate 59,460,953 of NC_092372.1, read as the reverse complement.
TCTTTGCAGATACAGCCTAAATGTCTTTACATTAGTCATATTATACAACTTCTAGGTTTTATTACAGATGTACCTCATAGGACTTGTGAGTCATATTTAAAGAGAAAAAGCCTGGGGTTAGGTTAGCTAGTTTTATAATCTGCTTGCCAAACAGATCAGAGAGCCTGGAGTGCTGCAAGAATTAAACATGATGACAGCTCTCCTCCAAGTGGCATACACATGCTAAAACCTATCCGTGAAGATGCATTATCAGTTACATATTGATCAAATGGAATACAGAACATCACAGTACAGTACAGGCTCTTTGGCCTACAATATTGTGGTGACCTTTTAACTATTCTGAAATCAATCTAACCCTTCTCTCCTGAAAAGCCATCCATTTCTCTATCATCTATGTGCCTATCTAAGAGTTTCTTAAATGTCCCGAATGTATCTGCCTCTACCACCACCACTGTTGGGGCTTTCCATGTACCTACCACTCTCTGTGTAAGAAAACTTACATAGAGTGGAATAGTTAGCAGATACCCCTGATTGATCTCAAAGGAATCAGATCATGACTAAATCACCAGCTACCTTTCTGCCTTATGCATTTATGAGCCAATAGATGATCAATAATATCCTGGAAGTATCTGCAGACAAAAAAAAATGATGCCTCTGGGCAACTTCCAAGCCACCAGATTCAGCAGTAGTAGATCTAGAAGTTTGCATGTGCTTGTTTACAACATAACAATATAAGGAAGATTCAGACTCTACACCCTGTAACAAAACACATTGATGAAGGTAGAGCAGTGGATGTAATGGATTTCAGTAAGGCATTTGATAAGGTTCCCTATGCAAGCCTCCTTCAGAAGGGAAGGAAGCTTGGGATCCAAGGAGACCTTGCTCTGTGGATCCAGAATTGGCTTGCCCACAGAAGACAATGGGTGGTTGCAGATGGTTTGTATTATGGATGGGGGTCGGTGACCAGTGGTGTTCCACAGGGATCTATTCTGGGACCCCTCTTCTTTGTGATTTTTACGAATGACCTTGATGAAGAAGTAAAATGGTGAGTTAGTAAGTTTGCTGATGACACAAAGGTTGGGGTGTTGTGGATATTCTGGAGGGTTGTCAGAGGTTTTCCAGGACATCAATAGGATGCAGAACTGGGCTGAGAAGTGGCAGATAGACTTCAATCTAGATAAGTATGAAGTGATTCATTTTTGGTAGGTTAAATCTGAAGACAGCATATAGTATTAATGGCAAGACTCTTGGCAGTGTAGAGCATCTAAGAGATCTTGTGGTCTGTGTCAAAAGGATGCTCAAAGCTGCTGCGGAGGTTGACAGTGTTGTTAAGAAGGCGTATGGTGTATTGACATTCATCAACCATGGGATGAGTTCAAGAGCCATGGGTTAATTTTACAGCTATGTAAGACCTTGGTCAGACCCCACTTAGAGTACTGTGTTCAGTTTTGGTCACCTCACTACAGGAAGGATGTGGATACTATGGACAGTACAGAGGAGATTTACAAGGATGTTGCCTGGATTGTAGGGTGTACCTAATGAGAATAGATTGAGTGTACTTGGCCTTTTCTCCTTGAAGCGACTAAAGATGAGAGGTGTATAAGATGATAAGGGGCATTGATCGTGTGGATAGCCAGAGGCTTTTTCCCAGGGCTGAAATGGCTAACATGAGGAGACATAGTTTTAAGGTGCTTGGAAATAGGTATCGAGGAGATCTCAGGGGTAAGTTTTTCACACAGAGAGTGGTGGGTGCATGGAATGTACTGCTGGTGGCGGTCGTGGAAGCGGATTCAATAGGATCTTTTAAGAGCCTCTTAGACAGGTACATGGAGCTTAGAAAAATAGAGGGCTATGCACTAGGGAGATTCCAGGCAGCTTCTAGAGTAGGTTACATAGTCAGCACAACATTGTGGGCTGAAGGGCCTGTAATGTGCCCAGATTTGTGTGTTCTATGTTCTATGTTCACCCTGTTTGTCGGACAATGCTTCTTCTGAGCTCAGTAAACTGACCCTTGCCCTCTCTCCTACCTGTCCTCTCTCTGTCACTGCTCCATGCTGTAATACAGCTCCCCAATCTGCAGTTTTTTTCTCTCTCTTGCCATTTCTCCTCTGCCACTACTCCATGCTCTATCACACTCTCATTCAGCACTTTCTCCACTCTCGGCTGCTTCCCCTTCAATGAATATCTGCATTCCTCACCAGAGCTATCATTATATCTCACAATTATTTTGATTTTCAACTGAGGTCCAGTCCAAGGCAACCTTAATGTCAACCATCTTGATCTTTATTTTGTTCATGTATTTTCAACACTCCATTTCCCAATGGTAAAGTCGAAAATTGCTTGTGAGCCATAGCCATTTATTCATGCCTGTTTTGCTTCCTGTGACAAGAAGCCTAGGCAAGGATGGGAATGACCCAATGCTGGAGCATCCGAGAGTAGAACTGAGACACGATTTCAAGATGGAGACGAAAACAGGGTTCTTGACTCAGCTAGACAAGGATCCAAATGAGACAGATTGAACCAAAGTTAAGCAACAATTGAACACTTGAAGCAGAGTTCAGGTGCTCTTTAAATATTCAAAATTCAGTACCAAAACATGACTGCCAATTAGTGGAGCAGGCCAGAATGTTCAATGGGACTCTGTCAGCTGTCCATACTCTGGAGAGTCAGCATTGCAATGAAACACATTCTGATGAACCCAAAAGTGTGTGTGTCTCTGTCAGTTTCCAGACAGACATATCTTTGCCAACTTAGACAATCCTCCAGAAACAAAACCCATACTTAACATGAAAATTCACCATTGAAATTCTTCTGTAATTATAATAATGTTTCTCTAACTTTGTAATTGAATATAATTTAATGTGAAGCAGAATACATTATCCCTCTTACATGATATGATATTAAATACAATTGTAATTACAGCACAATAAATTGACAACTTAAAATCTTCTTCAGTTGGAAGAAGATTTTTAATTCATAGAAAAGTATATCAAAATTGGTTAACTTGGTTAACTTTTCTGCTAACAATATCTGAATTAATATTTCAATCCTTGGGCACATGGCTAACTTAACTGGAGTCTAATTATGCCAAAATTAGAATTAGCATTAAATATAATATCACAGTGTAAATACAGCAACATCTTAAAACATGACGCAAGATTGGATTCCAAGTTCTCATTTTGGTAAAATATATTTAGGAAACAGGCTTGAGCACAAAGCAACGAACAGGGAGATTTGATTACAGATGCCATAAAAGCACAGTTATCTGACAATTCACTCACTGGTGAACCGTACTTCAGGCTGACCTCTTCCACAGTGCACTGTTGAGGGATCAGCCTCACCAATATCAGAGCGGCACTAACATCAGAGCAACACTGAAGGAAAATCTGTGCTGACTGAGGCAGCCCTGAGGAAATCCATAAGCCAACACTGGGACAGCTTTGGGGTACAGTACTGTCCGGGTTGACCTTGTTAGCCAGAAGTGTGGATAACCCAGCTTTCAATGTATTTTCTTGCAGACAAAATCACATTTCACAATCTTTCCATCCATCATTACATAGTAATGCTTTGATTGCAAATTTAAACTTTTGAATCATATATGAATATAAATGATTTTGCAATGACAATTAAATCACAAGCTTTGAATATTGCAACTGTATATTAATGACAATACTGAGCTGTAAACATATGAATAGGATGAACAGTAAAAAGCTTCTTTGGTGTAATTGATGGATCTCTATTGATTGTTTTTTTTACATTGTAACACAGACTGGAATCAGATTCAACAAATTCTGTAAAGTGAAAATGATGAACTAGAGAGCTGCGCAAGTTTCAAAGCTGAGCTGGAACTCGTCCATAAGGGGTCCCTTCCCATTAATGTACAGGAAAAAATTACAAATTTGGAACAGATTCAAACGTGCCTAATTTTTCAATATTGTTTATGTTCACATTCAGTTGCTCTGTTTCCTCTTCATTATATCCGGCTGGTAAGTTCTCTTTTGTCTGTCACATAAGCTGTAAATGGGTATGGAGCCTTGCCAACCCGGGCTATAATCTAATTGAGTGAGAAATATGAAATCAGTTTGTGTTTTGACGTCTTAGAAGTAATGGAAAGGTTTTCAATTTATCTGAAGATCTTAGCACCATGGCAAGCTTGGACAGGGTAAAATATTCAGAATCAGGTTTAATATCAGAGGCCTACATCATGAAATTTGTTATGCTAGGCAGAATATTACATAATAACAAATTACAGTAAGAAGAAATAAATATTTAAAAAGTTAAGTTAAATCAGTAGTGTAAAAGGAGTAAAAATGAAACACTGAAGGTAGTGTTCATGGATTCAATGTCCACTGAGAAATCTGATGGCAGAGAGGAAGAAGCTATTTCTGAATCATTGAGTGTGGGTCTTCAAGCTTCTACACCTCCTCTCTGATGGTAGCAATGAGAGGGGGGCATGTCCTGGGTGATGGGAGTCCTTAATGATGGATGCTGCCTTCTTCAGACATCGCTGCTTGAAGATGTACTCAATGCTGGGGTGGCTAGTACCCATGATAGAGCTGACTGAGTTTACAACTTTCTGCAGCTTATTTCAATCTTGAGCAGTGCACCCCCTCCCATTCCAGGGTGGTGATCCAGCCAGTTAGAATGCTCTCCACAGTACATCTGTAGAAATTTGCAAATGTCTTTGCTGACATACCAAATCTCCTCAAACTTCTAATGAAATACAGCCGCTGTTGTGCCTTCTTTGTAACTTCATCAATATGTTGGGCCCCAAGATATATCTTCAGAGATTTTGACACCCAGGAACTTGAAATTACTCACCGACCATACAGTCATCAAGAATAAAACTCAAATGTATTGCAAGATCACAGGAAATGATGTTCGGTTATTTGTTTGGTTATAAAGAAATTGGTTACAATTCACAGAGTGTTTATAATTTTATGAGCAGCTACAAACAGATTCAGATGCAGAACATAAAGGAAGTATTTCATATTCTGCAAATAGACTGCAAGTGCCCCCTAGAGGCCAGTACTATATGCTGGAAAAATAATTGCTCCTAGAAATTTTCGGGTGCCTGGAAAGGCATTTTAAATGGACAGTTTGAAAGAGGTCAATGAATGCTGTTTTCTCAAGACCAACTGTTGTAAATTCCCAAAGTGCTTTATGCAACAGAATAAGCTCAAAGTGCCTTCCTCTCCTGCTCCACCCTTATATATGAAAAAGGTCTTGCAATTGTTTGCTGGTGGGGTTTGTTTCAAGCTTGATTGACGACAGGCTCAACTTAAGTTTGACCACTGGCTCAAACTTCCCAGAAACATAACAAAAGGCAATTCCCAATAGCATTTCACTCTCAACAGAACCTCATCAAATTTGTGCTGTGATTAAGAGAAATACTTCAGTGAGAGCTGGTAGGAAATATAATGACAACAGTAACATTATCATCAGCATTATTTCCACATTTATTCCCCATCTGCCCACCAGAAAAAAAATCTTTGCTGCAATACAAAGTAAGATTTATATCACTTTACCTATGTTTTATTGAGACTATATTTGCACTTTCAAAAGTTAAATAATAATGAAATATTGAGAAGAATAAATTGTGCTCCAATCTGCACCATGACTTAACAGAATGCAAGTTTGAGCTTGTGTCTAGTAAATTTAAGATTTTGAACTGCAAACATTTAGAAACACTGATTGTTGCAGGTCAAAGGAAGCCATTCAGCATATCAACGAACACCAGCAGAAGACCAGAGCAACTGTCCAGTTTCACCCACTGGCAATTTCTCTATTGTCTAGTATTTCTTTTTTCTCCATCTTATATTTATCCAGTTCCCTCCTGAAAACCACAATGGCCCATCATGTGCATTCCACCTTACGTTAAGAAGTATTTTTTTTCATGTCACTCTTGAATCTATTCACCTTTATTTTACTCTGATGATCTCTAACCCTCAATCCCTTCACCAAAAGAAACAGCCACGAATTATCCATGGCCCATCATCTTAGGTACCTCCACCAAATCCCACCCCAGCTTTCTTCAAAGAAAAAACAACCCCAGTCTCTCAAATCCATTCTCTTGCCAGGATGCATTGTTATAAGACTTTTCTTGTCCATTTCTAATGTGCTCCCAACCTTCCTGTGTATGTGAACCAGATCTGAACATAGTACACTATCTGAGGCCAGTCCGATGTTTTATAAGATTTAGCACAGAAGCCCTGGCTTTATACCTTATGCTTCAATTGATAGAGCCCAGAATAATGAGCCACACCACGGGAGGAATTAGTAAAGTGCTGCCCTGATATTGAACCATGGCAAAGAGCCATAGGCTTAGTAGGTATAAGGAGGAAAGAGATTATGGAATGATTTATGAAATTAATTGCAAACCTTGACTCTCTGGCTTTCAAAAGCATGGACATTATCACCATGTAGTTAAAATAGGATGTTCATTAAGCCAGAAATGGAGGAGTATTGGAGCAGCATCTATCATTAAGGACCTCCATGACCCAGAACATCCCCGCTTCTCATTGCTACCTTCAAAGAGGAGGCACAAGAGCCTGACCATTTTAGAAACAGCTTCTTCATCACTGCCATCAGATTTCTGATTTCTGAACGGACAATGAACCCATGTACGCTAACTCATTTTTTCTTTTTTTTTGCTCTGTTTGCGCACAAATTTAATTATATTATATATACATTCTTATTGTAACTCATAGTTTTTTTATTTTGTATTGCAATGTACAGTTGCCACAAAACATCATATTTTATAGCATATGCCAGTGATATTAAACTTGCTTCTGATTTTAATAGGGCATCTCTTTACATTTGGTTTAAAAGAACCATATTGGATGCTGAGTCAATTTTAATAATTGAAATTTTTGTTGGATTACAATGTCCTTACCTTGTATATTAATTCTTCTATCTTAAATATCCTGCTCAAAGGATTTTCTGTACAGCACAAACTGCAATCATATTCATTGGGCTCTCCTGCATTGAGCCCTGGAGACCATAACTTGTATTACTAAAAACAGCCTTAACCTGAGAAATTTTTAACACAGCTGTTCGCCTATTTTTGTGTGTTTTCCTGTTCAGATAGAAATTCTACCCCACATTTCCTCATTGCTTTGCTGAAAACTTCCATGTTGATGAGTGTGAACTCGAAAGGTTAGAAGAAAACACACAAATGGAGGTGAAATAAAGACTATGAATGAATCCCGACGAGAATGAGGGACATCAGAATGATATCAATATGCATAGTAGTAATAGCGCATGGTTTTTTCAGTCACCTGTAAGGAATGATTTCCATTTGCTTTGATTTGACCACTAATGAGTACAGAAAGTAATAGCTTTGTTGATTAAAGAGTTTCTTTGATTTCAGAGAAGTCTGCTCACTGATAGTACTTATCCATGAGGAATCAAATAGACATGAAAATTTTTTGTATCACAATCTACTTAATTTATCAATCTTGAAATTGGATATGCAGATGGACATATTTAGGAAGCAAACTGTGGTTAATCTGATAGAAAGTTCTGTTGTGTCACTATACTAAGAACTCCAAAGAAGATTTGCCTGACAGATATTTTTAACCATAATGTTGTACTTATCATTTTATTTATGTTTTTGACAGGTCAAGTTCAAACTGAACTCATCAGTTCTTGGTGCTTCTCTGAAGACAACAGATTGTGTTTATCTTGTGGCTACACGCTCTCAATCTCCACTAGTCGTGTGCCAGATGTACTGGCAGCTGCAGGAAGTTACTTATCTAACCCCTCTGACCTGCACTAGGTGTTAGAAGATGTCAGAATGCTGTGTCAGTTCCTCCTTAAGTTTTTTTCATAAGTCTTGGAAAACTCAGCACTCAGGCACCCAGTAAATGAACTGCAGATGCCAGTGGATAAAGTTACCACTGCAAACTGACATTTCATAGTGATCTTTTCTTATAAGTTGTCTGACTTAAGTATCAAGCTTTTTAATTGTCAATTAACTATAATGAATAGAGAATTATAAGAAAATTAATTTTCCTTTTAAAGCATCTAGAAAAAACTTACAGTGTCACTTTAGAAAAAACAAAATTTTGTTTTAAAAATTACCTAGTCCTGGAATTCTTTTTATTTTCATGTGTGATAAAAGTTGGTGATCAAATTGGCTGAATGGAATGCTGTCTTTGTCTTACAATGGCATAGGAAAGATCAGCCAAGGAGGAAATGGAGAGCAGATGCATGAATGGCCAGAAATGGTAAATACACACGGTGAAATGCAAACACATAAGATTATGATGGAGTAGGAATAACAAAATATCCCTGACTTAAATAAAATCCACCTTATTATCTCACTTTTTTGCTCTGTTTTGAACTATTTTTATATTTCTTATTGTCTTATGGTTTTTTTTACTGTACTGCTGCTGCAGGCCAACAAATTACACCACACATGTTAGTGATTGTAAATCTAATCCTGAAGTAAGAGATTATTATATTGTATCCCTGTTACAGTGTATTCACACAAGAAAGAATGGGAGTCTGGGTGACAGAACTGATCAAACTGTATATACTGATAATGCTCTAGAGAAGGAGGCCATACTTGAGAACTTTAAGATAAATTATATGATAAAGATTAAGAAACTAGAGGATTCATGATGTTGTTCAATGTAAATTAAGAGCCTCCAGATACTGGGAATGACAATAATATTTTGGATAAATTGCAAAAAAATATAAGAAATTTGATGCAGTGATAATGTGAGACTTTAATATAGATGTATCATAAAGTCGATTAGGAAAGTGCATATAAGGAGCATAAAGGAGATGGAAGTTCTAAAATGTAAAACAAAGAACATTCTAATTAGTATATTTAAAACACAATGAAGGTTTAAGAGGTGCACATAAATATTTTATGCGAAATTTTTAACTATGTTTAATATTTTGAGTATTTTGCCAGACAGGTGGTGGAATTAGGTAGAAGGAGATAACATATTCTGCAGTTGCTGGAGATCTGGAACATCTCACACAAAATGCTGGAGGAACTCAGCAAGTCAGGCAGCATCTATGGAGAAAAATGAACAGTCAATATGTTGGGTGGAGATCCTTCATCAGGACTGTAAATTAAGATGTGAAAGCCAGAATAAAAGGGTTGATTTTGGTGGGGGGGGGGAAGAGGGGAAGGAGCATGAGCTGGCAGGTAATAGCTGAATCTGAGTGAGAGGGCAAAGGTAGTTATATGGAGGAGGAAGGAAACTGGGAAAGATGTAATCAGCTGGGAGGTGATCGGTGAAAGGTGCAAAGGGCTAAACAAGATAGAATCTGACAGGAGAAGACAACAGATCATGGAATAAAGGGAAGGAGGTGGGAAACATGAGGGAGGAAGGTGTGGGTCATGGGTTGGTCATGAGGGCGAGGGGGGAGAAAGAGAGGGTGAAGGAGCAAACGGAATAATGGAAAACAGGGGTGGAGGAACAGGTGGCTTTGGTTAATGGAAGTTGAAGAAACCGATGTGGAAGACTACCAAGTCAAATATGAAGTGTTATTTCTCTAATATGCCTATAGCTTCATGCTGACAATAGAGGAGGCCATGGAAGACATAGTAATGTGGACATGTCAAATGCAACTAAAGTGACTGGCCACCATGAGTTCCTGGCTGTTACAGCAGATTGAGCTAAAATTTTCAATGAAGCAATTCCTCAATTTCTACTGGGTCTCACCAATACAGAGAAGGCTGCACCAGGAGCACCAGATGCAATAATTGACACTGATATTGTGATTGGCATGTGTGAATCAATTACGTATATTGAATAGATTACAAAAAAATGTGCAAAAACAGAAATACTATATATATATATTAGTATGCAATATTTCTGTTTTTGGATGTTTTTGTAATCTATTCAATATACTTAATTGACTTACTTGTTTATTTATTATTAATTTTCTCTGCTAGATTATGTATTTCATTGAACTACTGCTGCTAAGCTAACAAATTTCATGTCACAAGCTGATGATAATAAACCTGATTCTGATTCTGACTGTCATACCTGGAAGGGCCATGAATGGTGGCGAGGGAGAAGGTGTCAGGCCAGATCTTACACTTTGCATGGTTGCAGGGAAAAGTGGCTTGAAAGGGATTAGCAGGAAGAGATACTTCCCAATCCCGCCCATCACTACTGCCAGGTTGAGGCTAAATGCATATTAGAGGAATTACACCTTGGATTCCACCTTGGAAGTCTCAAACCTGATGGCATCAACATTAATTTCTCCAGCTTCCAGTAGCCACTCTCTTCTCTACCCCATACTCCCACCCTTATGTTTCCCCTTATTTCTCTGGTCTCCTTTATCCCTTCTCTTCTCCAACCTCGCAACCTGCCCATCAGCCACACATTCTTCCCTCTTGTTCCCCATCTCCTCCACCTCATTCCCGTTATTCCATGGTCTACTGTTCCCTCCTATGAGATACAAAGAAGAGCACTTTGCCTCTTCCACCAATTATCTCCCAACTTCTCACATTATTCCCACTTAACACTTCCCCCTTCCAATCTGCCTGCTCTTTCCTCCCCTCTCACCCGGATTCACTTATCACCTGCCAGTCACATCCCTCCCTGTCCCCCATGCACTTTTATTCTGGACCTTTCCCTCTTTCTTTTCCACGTTGATGAAGAGTCTTGGCCTGAAATGTTGACTGTTGATTTCGCTCCATAGGTGATGCCTGACTTGCTGAGTTCTTTCGGCACATTGAGTGTATTCAGTGAAATCAGGTACAAGGCTTAACTTTACAAGACAGTTACACAATAGGCAAGATACAAAAGGATATGGTCCTAATCCAACCATAGAAACCATAGAAACTACAGCACAGAAACAGGCCTTTTGGCCCTTCTTGGCTGTGCCGAACCATTTTCTGCCTAGTCCCACTGACCTGCACACGGACCATATCCCTCCATACACCTCCCATCCATGTATCTGTCCAATTTATTCTTAAATGTTAAAAAAGAACCCACATTTACCACCTCATCTGGCAGCTCATTCCATACTCCCACCACTCTTTGTGTGAAGAAGCCCCCCCTAATGTTCCCTTTAAACTTTTCCCCCCTCACCCTTAACCCATGTCCTCTGGTTTTTTTCTCCCCTTGCCTCAGTGGAAAAAGCCCGCTTGCATTCACTCTATCTATACCTATCATAATTTTATATGCCTCTATCAAGTCTCCCCTCATTCTTCTACGCTCCAGGGAATAAAGTCCTAACCTATTCAACCTTTCTCTGTAACTGAGTATCTCAAGTCCTGGCAACATCCTTGTAAACCTTCTCTGCACTCTTTCAACCTTATTTATATCCTTCCTGTAATTTGGTGACCAAAACTGAACACAATACTTCAGATTCGGCCTCACCAATGTCTTATACAACCTCATCATAACATTCCAGCTCTTATACTCAATACTTTGATTAATAAAGGCCAATGTACCAAAAGCTCTCTTTACGACCCTATCTACTTGTGACGCCACTTTTAGGGAATTTTGTATCTGTATTCCCAGATCCCTCTGTTCTACTGCACTCCTCAGTGCCTTACCATTAACCCTGTATGTTCTACCTTGGTTTGTCCTTCCAACGTGCAATACCTCACACTTGTCTGTATTAAACTCCATTTGCCAGTTTTCAGCCCATTTTTCCAGCTGGTCCAAGTCCCTCTGCAGGCTCTGAAAACCTTCCTCACTGTCTACTACACCTCCAATCTTTGTATCATCAGCAAATTTGCTGATCCAATTTACCACATTATCATCCAGATCATTGATATAGATGACAAATAACAATGGACCCAGCACTGATCCCTGTGGCACACCACTAGTCACAGGCCTCCACTCAGAGAAGCAATCCTCTACCACCACTCTTTGGCTTCTTCCATTGAGCCAATGTCTAATCCAATTTACCACCCTCTCCATGTATACCTAGCGACTGAATTTTCCTAACTAACCTCCCATGCGGGACCTTGTCAAAGGCCTTACTGAAATCCATGTAGACAATATCCACTGCCTTCCCTTCATCCACTTTCCTGATAACCTCCTCGAAAAACTCCAACAGATTGGTCAAACATGACCTACCACGCACAAAGCCATGTTGACTCTCCCTAATAAGTCCCTGTCTATCCAAATGCTTGTAGATTCTGTCTCTTAGTACTCCCTCCAATAACTTACCCACTACCGACGTTAAACTCACCGGCCTATGATTTCCCGGATTACTTTTCGATCCTTTTTTAAACAACGAAACAACATAAGCCACTCTCCAATCCTCCGGCACCTCACCCGTAGACAGAGACATTTTAAATATTTCTGGCAGGGCCCCCGCAATTTCAACACTAGTCTCCTTCAAGGTCCGAGGGAACACTCTGTCAGGTCCCAGGGATTTATCCACTTTAATTTTCCTCAAGACAGCAAGCACTTCCTCCATTTCAATCTGTACAGTTTCCATGATCTCACTGCTTGATTCCCTCAATTCCATAGACTTCATGCCAGTTTCCTTAGTAAATACAGACGCAAAAAACCTATTTAAGATCTTCCCCATTTCCTTTGGTTCCGCACATAGCCGACCACTCTGATCTTCAAGAGGACCGATTTTATCCCTTACAATCCTTTTGCTCTTAATATACCTGTAAAAGCTCTTTGGATTATCCTTCACTTTGACTGCCAAGGCAACCTCATGTCTTCTTTTACCCCTCCTGATTACTTTCTTAAGTATTTTCTCGCACTTCTTATACTCCTCAAGCACCTGATTTACTCCCTGTTTCCTATACATTTCATACAACTCCCCCTTCTTCTTTATCAGAGTTGCAATATCCCTTGAGAACCAAGGTTCCTTATTCCTATTCAATTTGCCTTTAATCCTGACAGGAACATACAAACTCTGCACTCTCAATATTTCCCCTTTGAAGGCTTCCCACCTACCAATCACATCTTTGCCAGAGAACAACCTGTCCCAATCCACACTTTTTAGATCCTTTCTCATTTCTTCAAATTTGGCCTTCTTCCAGTTCAGAACCTCAACCCTAGGACCAGATCTATCCTTGTCCATGATCAAATTGAAACTAATGGTGTTATGATCACTGGAACCAAAGTGCTCCCCTACACAGACTTCCGTCACTTGTCCTAACTCGTTTCCTAACAGGAGATCCAATATTGCATTCCCTCTAGTTGGTCCCTCTATATATTGATTTAGAAAACTTTCCTGATCACATTTTACAAACCCTAAACCATCTAGACCCCTAACAGTATGGGAGACCCAATCAATCAGTGGAGCCCAATTAGTAAATAGGTTAGTGTTTATGTATAAAACTCTTAATTCTGGAACCGCATTGAGACAAGTGAAATATGATTCAAGGAGAACGCATCTGATTAACAGTGGTCATGATGCAACTGGTTTAATAACAGTTAGAAACTAAAAGAAGGATAAGATCAAATGTGAAACTATCCACTGTGAGTTCAGGGAGTTTTCAAGTTCATTGAAAAGGGATCTGACCCAAATGGATTGGCATTAATATTGGTCAAAAAAAAAAATGAATATGAGCTACAGGAGGCTTGTAAGGAGGTGCTAGCTCCTGAGGGAAAGGAAAGATGGCAGAAAGAGAGCTCCCCAGATGAGTAAATCTGCAGATGCTGGAAATCCAAGCCACACTGTTATTGTTCTTGTTCTAGATTCAACACACACAAAATGCTGGAGGAACTCAGCAGGCCAGGTAGCACCTGTGGAAAAGAGTAAACATTTCTGGTTGAGACCCTTCAACGGGACTGGAAAAATGATGATGAGGAGTCAGAGTAAGAAGTTTGGGAGAGGGGAGGAAGAAGTACAAGGTGGTAGGTGATAGGTGACAGCAGGAGGGGGGAGGAGTAAAGTAAAGAACTGGGAAGTTGATTGGAGAAAGAGATAAAGGACTGGAGAAGGGGGAATCTGATAGGAGAGGGTAGAAAACCATGGGAAAAAGGGAAGGGGGAGGAGCATCAGAGGGAAGTGATGGGCAGGTAAGGAGTTAAGGTGAGAGAAGGAAATGGGATAGGGGAATGGTGAAGTGGGGAAGGGCAATTACTAGAAGTTTGAGAAACTGTTGTTCATGCCATCAGGTTGGAGGCCTTCCAGATGGAATATAATGTGTTGCTCCTCCAACCTGGAGTGTGGCCTCACTGCGACAGTAGAGGAGGGCATGGACTGACGTGTTGGAATGGGAGTGGAAATGGGAAGTGGAATTGAAATGAGTGGCCATCGGGAGATTCCACTTTTTCTGGCAGAGTGTAGGTGCTCGGCGAAACGGTCTCCCAATCTATTATGGGTCTCACCACTACACCGCAGGCCACACTGGGAGCACCAGAAATGGGAGATGACCCCAGCAATCTCACAGGTGAAGTGTCGCCTCACCCGGAAGGACTGTTTAGGGGCCTGAATGGTAGTGAGGGAGGAGGTGTAGGGGCAGGTGTAGCACTTGTTACGCTTGCAAGGATGAGTACCAGGAGGAAGGTCAATGGGGAGGGGCAAGTAGACAAAGGAGTCACATAGGGAATGATCCCTATGGAAAGCAGAAAGTGGGGGGGCAGGGAGGGAAAGGTGCTTGGTGGTGGGATCCTCTTGATAGCTAATGGTTTACAGATTAAGTGACAACAGAAAACTGTGTTAGAATAAATGTGGGCTTCATAATTCTGCAGGGGATCAAAATGAATGCAAAATTACAGTGGGGAACTGAAAAAGGAAATGAGGGTAACGAATAGCTTCAAGAGTAGATTGGGGAATCATTTGAAAGGGAACATTAACATATTTTATGAATCTGAAAATAATAGAAAGGTGTCAATGGATGCTCCAGTTTAAGATGGCTCTGGTGAAGAATTGTGACAACTAGCTGGCAGCAAGCACAACTATTAACTACTTTATGATTCACGTCTTTTCTCAAAAACAGTCACTGCAATCAATAGCTTGTAACTTCCCTTTTGGAGTTGAGCTTTTGATCCACCTGTGCAACCTGGCATGTTTTGCCGTCTGAACCGAAGTCTTGAAGGTAAAGGATAGTTACATCATAGCAGGTATTGGCCAAATTGAGGCCAGGAGACCTGGTCCAGAGACCGAGAAAGAGGAACAATTCGCTCTTTGGCCAACTTAAGCACCAGGCCAGGTTGGAGAGGTCGGCTATAGGCCAAATTGAGATGGCAGGGCCAGGCTATAGAGTGTATCAAAGTAGCAGGGCCTGGGTCCATGAGCGATGTTTGGCGCTGGGCTAGATTGAACAGGTCAGGGTGTCAGAACCGGAGGCGAAGGATAAGCTGGTGTTCAGCTCTCAGCTCCACAAGGTTTACTCATCTTTGCGCTAAAATGAGGCTGCGGCCTGCAACTAATGGGCTCGGCTGTGACTGGCTTCGTGACTGTGGATTCGCTTTCATGAACTTCAGTGCTGTAAGTTATTTGCTTACTTTTATTGTGCCGATTTGTTTTTCTGCACATTGGGTGTTTTGAGGCCCTTCTTTTCTAAATAGGTTTCTTTGTTTAGTGGCAACCTGTAAGGAGATGAATCTATAATATACATACTTTGATAATAAATGCCCTTTTAAATTTGAATTTTGATCAGAGTCCAACTGGTAAATTGGAGCAAGTAAATGAATACTGTTGAAATTTCAGTAAAAACAAGAGGATGCTAATGTGACAAGGGGAGGAGATAACTGAGAAGTTAATTAGATCGAAAGGGGAGATAAAACTATCATTCCCTTCCCATCTGGTTCCACCTATCACCTACCAGCATCCATTGCACCTCCTTTCCCTTTGTACTGCTAGATACTGGCAAGCTTTCTTTTTCCTCCTCAGTCCTGATGCAGGATCTCAATGTGAAGTATTGATTTACATGTTTTGTCTCTACAGACACTGCTTGAACTGCTGAGTTCTTCAGGCATTCTGTTCTTGTTCTAGATTCAAGCATCTGCAAACTCTTTTGTCTTCAAATATAATAATATTTTTGTTGTCAAGCCATCCAGACTCTTAAAGACATTTTTGCAAATGATGGACAAACTGGCGTTCTTTTCTATCATGCAAAGAAAAATCAGAAGAGATTTTAAAAAGATTGAGTAAGAGGAGACAGAGTAGGATTAGCAGAAGAACCAGAGGAAAAAGAGGAAGAAAACTTTTGACAGCACTTCATAGACATCCTAAAAGCATTGATATGACAATAGGAGGACATGTGATAACAGCTTTCAAAGAATTATGGAAGTACTTGAAAAGGAAAACTTTGCAGAGATTTGAGGTAAATACAAGGGAATAGAATTAAGTAGACAATTCTTCAGAAAGGTAGCATAGGCAAGATAGTCAAATGGCAATGCCTCAAAAAGGTGGAATCTGTCCTTAAAGACCCCTGTCACCCAGGACTGCTCTCTTCTCATTGTTACCATCGAGGACGAGGTACAGGAGCCAGAAGACACACACTCAATGCTTAAGGAACAGCTTCTTCCCCTCTGCCATCAGATTTCTGAATGGACAATAAACACATGAACACAACCTCAGTATTTTTTCCTCTCTCTTTGCAATAACTGTTTAATTTAATACACACACACATATATATATATATATATATACAACTTACTGTATTTTATAGTTTTTATGATTATGTATTGCTATATACTACTGCAGTAAAACAACAAATTTCACTATATATATATATATATAATATATATATATATATATATATATATATATATATATATATATACCAGTGATATTAAACCTGATTCTGATCTGCTACTGTGCTGTTGCACTCCAAGTTGTCGTTAACCACTGTATGATTGATATTTTTAGGATTGTCATCTCAGTATTTATTTCTCTATATATTATTTTGAGTCTCAAAGATAACTTCACAATTAAATAACTGTAACTAAAATAAACTGCTCTTACAAAGAACGAATCAAGCTCCTTCAGGAAATTTCTGTGCAGGCACAAGCATACTAACTTGAATTCATGTGTTACATAATTTCTCTTTAGTAATGAGTTACAGGAAAAAAAGGAATTTATCTCAAGTGATTTCAACTCACAGAAACATAAACCAGCAGAAGTGTAAAACATTTTTGAGGTCTTGGCTCTAGTTTTCAACAGAATTGTCTGAACTTCTCTGCATAAATATTGGCCATGTTCAAGATTCCAAAGAAAATGTGGAAATGCTAAATTTGCTGACCTAACTCTGCATTCTGCCGCTGGAGTCCAATGGCTGTGCAGATTGTGCTCAGATTTCCCAAAGATCATGCTGGGAAATATGCACAGTAGTCAGTTTGGAACTTGCACAGTATCAGTGAGATCATTCAATTTGGTTGAGATTGTACAAGTGGGAGGATGAAAGTTTAGAATAAGGTAAAGTAGATTCTTGTAGTTATCTGCACGTTCTTTAACTTTGTGTTTTTAAATGTCCTATGCTAGAAGTGATTTTATTTGTTTTAGAGAGAATAATCTTTAAATGTTTTAATTATGGATTTTACTTTAATCTTTTTAAATGTTTTTAATTAGAGACATTTAGAAGCATTGAATACCAAGACTTCTTGTAATGCCACTGCATAATTTTATTTTAAAGACATTTGATGACTGTTCAGTCTTCAAAACTCAATATAAAGGTGTATGAACCTGAACTTACCTCTGCAATATAGAACCACATGAAGGGAAAGGTCAACATGTAGGGTTTTTTTGGCATATGCATTCAGAACAGGCAACCAAAAGCTAATTTCTTCCCCCCACCACCAATACATTGAACAGTATAGAAGGGTACCATTTGTCCCATTGAACTTGCTGCGTAATTTGGAAGAACTACCCAATTCGTCCCACTCTTCCACTGGTTCTCATTGCCCCTGCTGGTAAGCTTTTGTTGGACTGGGGTGTAGAATTGTTATTTTCCTTGTAGTTTAGCTTTCCTACGCTTGCTTGTATTTTTATGTAATCACCTGTGTACATGAAATTGTATAGTGAATTTTCCAGTAATTACAATATAGTTGATTCTGTACTTTTCTAGAATCTTCTTCGTCAGGCCGCTTCAATCTGCCTATTTTATAAGATAATTGTTACCACTGGAACTTTGTTTATCCCTGTGGTCATGAAATGACCACAGGTAATTTTCTTCTTTCCTCTTTTGTTTTCCCTCTCATCTCCTTTCTCTTGTTCATTGTCCACTCTTGCAACATTTAATAAAATGACTGAAAGCAAAAAGCTTTATGCTTCATTCTTGATCTCCAGAGAGACTTTGGATCACAAAAGTATCAGGCGACTCTCTGATAAAGGTTTGGACAGTTACCAATGGGACCTAGTGTCTGCATCATAACTGTTGAGGTAGAGTACTGCACCTGCATAGAGTTGAGTAACTGCTAGAATCTTATGATGGATTCTTGCAAAGTTTCATGGAAAACCATCCTCCTGGAATTCCTTCTGTATACTCGATGAAGCATGATGGAATTGATATACTCTGAATAAAGGCTCTATGTCCGATTTGGTACATCTATGAAAGACATTTTGCTAATGCTCAAGTGTACAGAAGATGAGAAAAAGTCTGATGCTGAATCAGCTTTATGTGTAAGTTTGTCTGCTGGTCTGTCTGTCTGAAGCAAATGGAGTAGCCCTACAGCTACTCGTAAGCTAAACCAAATTGGTTGGGGCTGTAGCATTGCTCATTGCTTCTGAGCCAAAGAAACAGATCTCAACAGACACCTTTAGATCCTGCCTACAGTTCTGGCAGCTACTAGCTAAAGTGAGTCAAGTGCATTTTTTGAGCAACTCCAAACTTTATGGATGTACATGTATTGTTAAACAGCAGCAGTCTCCTTCTGAATTTCCAGTTGGGCATGGATTTGTTTCAGATATTTGTTTTGCTGTTTTCACCTTCTATTGAAATACTTGATCCCATTGCACAGTCGTCCCTTGGAACAGACAAAATATGACAATTACACATGTAAACAACAACTATGCCAAAACATATGTTTTTCTATGAGAGCTGGTTCGATTATCTGCAAAGCTATAAGCATCATGAGTTCCAGGAAACCGATTTTAATCTCAAAGGGATCCTTTCCTGGCTGCAAGTGGTATGGATCCATCAACCTAGTGAACTGGAAAGAAACATTTGTTTTTAAAAAGAATAGTAACAATGTCATTAGTAAAGTTTCCAAAACATTCCCATTTTCCTGTTTTGGAATACAATCTATCAGGATCAGGTTCAGCTTTGTTTTGACAACCTGTTAAAACATTTTGAGAATCCTCTGAGTGTTTTAAGACAGTAAAGGGAATCCTAAAACAATAACATAACAAAAAGGATAATAAAGTGAGAAATCATTAACCTGCATCCTTGGTGATATAACTATAAATTTCAGATGTAGTAACAACTTTACACTAAACGTAGTAATCTTTGAATAAAATGTCAACTATTCTTACATAAACACCTATACAGCAATCCTTAATATATTAAAGAGATGTTATATATGAGACACACAAAGATAATTTCTTCTGCTTCCAAAATCAAGAACAGATGCAGGCTATTTGGAACAGAAATGAAGAAGCATAGTTTCTTCAGAAGTGTGTGAAATCTGCATCAGTTGCAAATTTCAAAAAGAATGTTATCAATTTGGATTGGGTAAAATTATTAATGTGTCAGCCATTGAGGGCAACCACAAGAAGGTGAGGTACAGATCTAATGTGATCCAGTAGAATGATGAAAATGAATTGAGGAGCGATATGCCTATAACTATTCCCAAGTTACAAGAAATGCCAGAAATTTGACTCTTTGTGTCACATGAGATTTATGTATGGAAGGGCTGGTGCTTAGAGTGTGTGGAAGCAATAGATATGCATGAAATTGGGGTAGTTTTGCAGAAGGCATAACCTTCTCAATTTCCCCCATCTTCAGAAAACACCCAGTTAGACAGGGACAGAATTATACATGGTCCAGTGCCCTGTGCACAACCTCTTTCTTTTCTCATTAAATAGTTGTCGCAAACCTGCTCGAGTTCCAACTGAATTTAATGTTAATGTAGAGACTTTGAAGTTATGTTGTAGAAATGGCAAGGATTATCGCAAAAGTGAGAAAACCAATAAAAATTGTAAATAGTCATGACTGAGTGAGATTGAGAGATTGTTGATTGAACTTTCAAAATGAGAAGTCAGAAACAGGTGAACAGATTAGAAAATGAAATCTTGAGATATTGAGGTAGGTACAACAGCATCATACAGGAAACATTTGGATAGGTACATGGAGAAGCTGCAAGTCAGTTTTGTTGATGAATATTTCCCCTACTCTCGCTCTACCTTTGATGTTCTTATAAAATGGAACCTAAGTTGGATTGGTCACGAATTTAGTTGCTTGATTCATGTTCCTTTAACTTCATATTCTACATTTTTGGTTTATTTTTGTGATATAGGGATATTGTCCCCATCATCAGCTAAGTCTGATAAAGTCTGCATTCATTATCTATCATTAGTTTGATAGTAGACATCAGACATTTAAATGGAAATTATAACACAGGGTTCTTGAACTAATCAGTTCATGTTGTACATCCTCATTACCAACATTTCTAAATGAAAACATTTTCCCTATTTGAATTATATTCCTTTATTCTCAATGAGCATTCCAAGTCATTTTTAAATTTTTACAAGACTATATCCACAAAACAACAAATTTCATGATTTAGGTCAGTGAAAATAAACAAGAGAAAATCTGGAGACGCTGGAAATGCATATGACAGACACAAAATGCTGGAGGAATTCAGCAGGCTGGGCAGCATCTAGGAAAGGAGTACAATCGACAGTGAAAATAAACCTGATTCTGATTCTAATTCATTACAGCAGCAGCCAAGTGATACGGCTTGCCCAAATATTCAACGTAGTTGCAATTGCCTTAGAAGGTAAACAGTAAACTAAGTTGTAATAGAGACTTCAAAAGATTTTCCATTACAAACTGAGCAGGCAAAAAGATGGTAGATGGTGTATAATGTGAGGAAACTATAGAATTATAGAACTGTTATGGTGAGTCCTCCATAGATTCTGGAATGGTTCTTGCAAACTGGAGGATAACAAACATGACCCCACTATTTAAGAAAGGAGGGAGTAAGAACTCATAGAAGTAGACCTGCTAGACCTGTTAATTTGACAGCAGTAATACTGGATCTATAACAAAAGATATATACCAGGCCACTTAGATTTGAGTCCAAGAGCCAAGATTTCTCATTGCAGTCTTGAGCTACTGCATTTCTATAAACTCTCCTGTCAACTTTTGCTTGAAAGAAAATAACATTTCTGGAGCAACACACAGAAAATGCTGGAGGAACTCAGCAATGTGGCAGCATCTATGAAGGGAAATAAAGAGTCAACATTTCGGGCCGCGATCCTTCATCAGGACTCTTTATCCCCGGAGCCATGCTTGTAAATCGTTTTCTATGCTGTCTTTACAACCTTCATATCCTAGCTACAGTATGGTGATCAGAACTAGATGCAATATTACGCAGATTAAACGTAACTTAACAGCTTTTGTGTGTGAATGTCTGGACCCTGCATAACTTCTCTCTCACTGTATCTTTTAACTTTCAAGGATTTATGTGCAGTGACATCACATTCCTCTATTCACGTACATTCTCTGGAACTCTGATATTTAATCAATATTTATCATTTCTTACTTTTCTATATTTCTTTTGATATTATCCATCTTTGAAGAAGAGACCAGCAAAACATTATCTGAATGGTGCAAAGCCATGAAATGCTGGTGCTTAGAGGGATAAGACATAACATCACGTAACCATTGAGCATGAATAGGCGGAGCAGCATCCTTCCATTGAAGCAAGAGCACCCTCCTAGCTATAAGAGAGATAAAAGCCAAAATATGCACATCAGGTGTCTCCAAAATAAAGTCTTTTCCTCCCGCAATACCAAATAATGTGATCAAAGGGTTAGCCTTAAAATTTACCTTGAAAAGTACCAAGAAAGTTTGAAATACTGCCAATATCTTTCAAGGCTCGAACATGTCCAACACATGTGAATTAATGAAGCTTCTCCATTATTACATCTATGGCAGAAAGGAGATATATCGGAATAAAAACGAGATAGCTTATCTTTAGACATGTGACCCCTATGAACCACTTTAAATTGTAAGAGGGAATGACGGGCACATAACGATGAAGTGTTCACCAATTTAAAGTTTCCTCGGAGATTGAAGTCTGTAAATCTTGTTCCCAAAGATTTTTAATTTTGTCTATAGGAACACTTCTCATTCATACAACACAGAACATAGAACAGTACAGCACAGTACAGGCCCTTTGGCCCAAAATGTTGTGCCGACCCTTAAACCCTACCTCCCATATAACCCCCCCCACCACCACCTTAAATTCCTCCGTATACCTGTCTAGCAGTCTCTTAAATTTCACTAGTGTATCTACCTCCACCACTGACTCAGGCAGTGCATTCCACGCACCAACCACTCTCTGAGTAAAAAGCCTTCCTCTAATATCCCCCTTGAACTTCCCACCCCTTACCTTAAAGCCATGTCCTCTTGTACTGAGCAATGGTGCCCTGGGGAAGAGGCACTGGATATCCACTCTATCTATTCCTCTTAATACCTTGTATACCTCTATCATATCCCCTCTCATCCTCCTTCTCTCCAAAGAGTATAGCCCTAGCTTCCTTAATCTCTGATCATAATCCATACTCTCTAAACCAGGCAGAATCCTGGTAAATCTCCTCTGTACCATTTCCAATGCTTCCACATCCTTCCTATAGTGAGGCAACCAGAACTGGACACAGTACTCCAAGTGTGGCCTAACCAGAATTTTATAGATATGCATCGTTACCTCACTACTCTTAAACTCTATCCCTTGACTTATGAAAGCTAACACCCCATAAGCTTTTTAACTACCTTATCTACCTGTGAGGCAACTTTCAGGGATCTATGGACATGTACCCCCAGATCCGTCTGCTCCTCCACAGTACCAAGTATCCTGCCACTTACTTTGTACTCTGTCTTTGAGTTTGTCCTTCCAAAGTGTACCACCTCACACTTCTCTGGGTTGAACTCCATCTGCCACTTCTCAGTCCACTTCTGCATCTTGTCAATGTCTCTCTGCAACCTTCGACAATCCTCTACACTATCCACAACACCAGCAACCTTGCGTCATCTGCAAACTTGCCAACCCACCCTTCTACCCCCACATCCAGGTCATTAATAAAAAAAAACAAAAAGTAGAGGTCCCAAAACCGATCCTTGTGGAACACCACTAGTCACAACCCTCCAATCCAAATGTACTGCCTCCACCACCACCCTCTGCTTTCTGCAAGTGAGCCAATTCTGAATCCACCTGGCCAAACTTCCCTGGATTCCATGCGTCTGACTTTCTGAATAAGCCTACCATGTGGAACCTTGTCAAATGCCTTACTAAAATCCATGTAGATCACATCCACTGCACTATCCTCATTTATATGCCTGGTGACCTCCTCAAAGAACTGACAGATCGTGTCTAACAAGCCTGATAGAGTTCTTTGAGGAGGCGACTAGGCATATAGATGAGGGTAGTGCAGTGGATGTGATCTACATGGATTTTCGTAACGCATTTGACAAGGTTCCACACGGTTCCTAGCAACATACCATAAATATTGGATATTGAACTATTATAAAAAGATTTCAGATTGAAAATTACATCTAATAAGTCCTTACCGGAACTTAAAGGAAATGGTTACGTGATGTTATGTCATGCTTAGACTTAGAGAAAATCCGTTCTTCAGTTTTTGAATCTAGCCAAGACTTTTATACATTGTGGGGACCATTTCTGAGTTATTTTAAAACCTTTGATTTGTTGTAAAAGTACAGATTGTGGCTAATAATATATTTAACTATATGATAAGGGTTTTTCCCCTTTTTTCTTCTTTTCCTAACAGCTCTGACTTTGGTTTTTTGTATAACAGAATTATTATATTTCAATATTACGATTCAATCTTTTTTATGAATACAGGGTTTTGTGATTGTAACTGTATTTTTACTATAATGTATTTGGTACTATTTTATTTTTTTCTCTTGACTTATAATATATATCTTCTTGGACTCTGTATTCCTTTATGCAGTAACTAATAAAAATATTGAAAGAGGAAATATTGAAAGAGAGGGATATGAGTCTTCAAGAAAGATGTAAGGAATATGTCAATATAGCAAGTAATTAAGAAGGCAAGTTGAATTATGGCTTTTGTTGCCAGAGAACAAATGCACAAGAATAAGGAAGCTTTCACAATTTTACAGACATATGATAAATTCTTATTTACAGTGATACATAGAATTTTAGTCTCCATTAAAGGAAGGATAAATCTGCCTTGGAGGCAGTGCAGCAAAAGATAACTTGAATAATTCCTGGAGTAAGGAGTTTGCACCATGCAGAAATGCCGAGCCAGTTGGCTCCATGCTTTCAGGAATTTAAAAAGAAAAGTGATGAAACATATAGGATCCTGAAAAGACTTAACAGGACAGATGTTCTGAAGATGTTTCCCTGGCAAGAGAGCCTAGATTTAGGGGCAGGCTCTCAGGGATGGGGATAGGTCAATTATGATCAAAATAAGTTGACATTACTTCTTGCTAAGAATACTTATTTATTGTCAATACACATTACCAAGAGCGAAAGATTTTTGAATAGGGGGTTCTAGGGTAATTGGGAATGTGCAAGAAAGAGAAGATGAGCCATATGTTCTTTTTTTTCTTAAATCCATTACCCCTACTGGGGTATAGGCCACTGACAGCAGTTCGCCATAGTCCTCTGTCCTGCGACAAAGGTTGATCAGCCCTGTGGCTTCCGCGTTCACCGAATGACTTCATTTACCTCTCGGCGAAGATCCTTCCTTTTCCCAGGGGTGAGTTCTTTGGAGCTTCTGTTGGCTTTTCTGTAGCTCTGGGCTTTTATGGGATGGGATTGCTAGTGCCGTGTCCAACACTCCTTTCTCAGCCAGGTCTGGGACTGTCCTTGATGGAGTTGAGGTCAATAATGGATTTGGAAGTTGAAGATCCCTTTGAAAGTTGAAGAAAGATTCGAAGGGGAAAAACTGCAAGATAAAAATCTATAGATGTTGGAAGTCTGGAGATACTCAGCAGGTCAAGCAGCATCTGTAGAGAAGGAAAAACAAGGCTAAAGTTTCAGTTCAATAACCCTTCTCAGGAATGTATGGACAACTCGCTCTAACATTTTTGACTAAGAATGATTGACTTGAACATTAACTCTGTTTCTTTCTCCACACATATTGCCTGATCAGCGGAGTCTTCTTTCCATTGTTTTCTTTAATGCCATAGGACCTCCTCCTGCCCCTACTTCTTAAGCCTTATGTGTTATAATTGCCAATTTTCCCATATATGTATTATTCCTGGGCCTCTCAACATCACTGATATCTATATTTATTCTAAAAAATGCACAATCTTTGCTACTGCAAATCCCATATATCATGTTAGGAGGTATTTCCAATTCTTTGGCCATAAACTTACATCGGAACTCTAGTTCAATACTGTACATTTGTACATCTAAGAATAAACCGTGTTCTATGAATAGTATATTACTGCTTTCAGAATATTAATATAGCTCGACTTCTTTCAGTGAAGTAGAAAAATGTTAGTTACAAATTTTGGGCACAGCAATTCCTGAGAGTGCTCGCACATCTTAGCAGATAGTTGCAGGCCATTAATGTAACAATTGCTGTACTGTTGATGTGACAGGACATGACTCATGTAACCACAAAGAACCATTCTGAATTCATGCTTCATTGCACTGCATTCTAGCCCCATTTTTTCCATCTTTAGGTAAGTACTGCAGGCATATAAACCATGCAGTTTGCTTATTCCATTGACTTGTAACAGCAGTTAACCTTCCCCATAGGAAACAATAAAATTAAATCAATGCTATTATATTATCATTTATTATATTGCTGCTTTGCACAGTATCGTGAGGACAATGTCAGTTCACGCTGTTGGACCTCTGTGACTTATCACCTTGTCCATGATGTCAAGCATAACTCTGAGCCATGGAAACAGTATCCGGTCAAATTCTAAGGTCAATTGTCTAGAATCTTGAGGCATAACATAATCTTAAGCAAAACAAGAAATTTTACGGCATCCAAAAATAAGTTAATTTAAATATTTGTCACTAAAGGTAAGGATTTAAAAAATTTTAAAGAGTAATAGGTTAATCAAAAAGTTCTTAAAAATTACATGGGAACTCTTCGCATTGCTTCATTGCTTTTAGAACTCTCCATCGCCAAACATTTTTGAAAATTTTGTTATAGAAGGTTGAGGGAATCTAATTCAAAATCATACCCACCCAAAATGTTGATATTATTCTAGGTTGCTTTAGAAGTTCTTCTGTAGACTTCCTGCTTCCTCAGTACTCCTGTTCCTACCCTACTGTATCTTTGTATCATCCACAAAGTTATCAATTCCATCAGCAAAATAATTGACATACAACATGGAGACAAGAGGTCCCAACACAGACCTCATTGGAACACCAATAGTCATCAGCAGCCAACCAGAAAAAGCCCCCTCTTTTCCAGCTCTTTGCCTCCTGCCAATCATTTATCCATGCTAATATCTTTCCAATAATACCATAAGCTGTATGGTGCCTTGCCAAAGGGCTTCTGAAAATCCAAGTAAACAACATCCAATGACTCTCCAAACAAGAGAAAATCTGCAGATGCTGCAAATCTGAGCAACACACACAAACTGCTGGAAGAACTCAGCTTGGCTGGCCTGTTATTTCCTCAAGGAACTCCAACAGATTTTCAGGCAAGATCTTCCCTTTAAAAAAATCATGCTGATTTTAGCCATTCTTATCATGTGCCTCCAAATATCCAGAGCCCCATCCTTAATAATGGACTCCAACATCTTCCCAACCACTGATGTCAGGCTACAGGCCTATAATTTCCTTTCTTTTGCCTTCCTCTCTTCTTACAGAGTCAAGTGACATTTGCAATTTTCCAGTCCTCTGGAAACATTCCAAGAATCCACTGATTCTTAAAAGATCACTGCATAATGTCTCCATAATCTCTTCAGTTACCTCTTTCAGAACCCCGGGATGTACTCCATCAGGTCCAGTGATATATCTACTTTCAGCTTCCCAAGCAGCTTCTCCTTAGTAATAGCAACTATATTTACTTCTGCTCCCGGACACTCTTGAATTTCTGGTATACTGCTGGTGTCTTCCACAGTGAAGACTGATGCAAAATACATATAAAGTTTTTCTGCCATTTCTTTGTCCCCCATTTTTACCTCTCTAGTGTAATTTTTTAGCAGTCTGATATCTATTCTTGCCTCCCTTTTACTCTTCTGCTTTTATTTTATTGGCTGGCTTACCTTCAAATTTCATCTTTTTCCTCCTTATGGCTGTTTTTAGTTGCCTGAGCAGCTTCAAGTTCCTGGGTGTCAAGATCTCTGAGGATCTAACCTGGTCGCAGCATATTGATGTAGTCATAAAGAAGGCAAGACAGCGGCTATACTTTATCAGGAGTTTGAAGCAATTTGGCATGTCAACAAATACGCTAAAAAAACTTCTATAGTTGCACCGTGGAGAGCATTCTGACAGGCTGCATCACTGTCTGGTATGGAGAGGCTACTGCACGGGATCGAAAGAAGCTGCAGATAGTTGTAAATCTAGTCAGCTCCATCTTGGGCACTAGCCTACAAAGTATCCAGGACATCTTAGGAAGTGGCGTCTCAGAAAGGCAGTGTCCATTATTAAAGACCTCCAGTACCCAGGGCATGCATTTTTCTCACTGTTACCATCAGGTGGGAGATACCGAAGCCTGAAGGCACATGCTCAGCGATTCAGGACCAGCTTCTTCCCCTCTGCCATCTGATTCCTAAATGGACTTTGAAGCTTTGGACACAACCTCACTTTTTTAATATACAGTATTTCTGTTTTTGCACATTTTTAAATAATCTATTCAATATACATAATTGATTTACTTGTTTATTTATTATGTTTTATTTTATTTATTATTACTTTTTTTCTCTCTCTCTCTGCTAGATCATGTATTGCATTGAACTGCTGCTGTTAAGTTAACAAATTTCACGTCACATGCCAGTGATAATAAACCTGATTCTGATTCTGATTCCTTCTGTTGGTTTTTAAAAGCTTCCTAATCCTCCTCCTTCCCACTAATGTTTGCTATATTATATGCCCTCTCTTTTGCTTTTATGCTGTCTTTAATTTCCCTTGTCAGTCATGGTTGGCTCATCCTCCCATTAGAGTACTTCTTCTTTGGGATGTTCCTAGTCTGCACCTTCTAAATTGCTCTGAGAAACTTTAGCCATTTCTGTTCCGCAATCATCCCTGCTAGTGTCTCCTTGCAATCAACTTTGACTGGCTCCTCTCATACCTCTGTAATTCCCTTTACTGTGCCGTAACACTGATACTTCTAACATTAGCTTCTCCCTCTCAAACTGCAGGGTGAATTATATCATATTGTGATCCCTGCTTCCTCAGGGGCCTTTACATTAAACTCCCTAATCAAATCTTGTTCATTACACAACATGCAATCCAGAATTGCCTCTTCTCTAGTGGGCTCAACCACAAGCTGCTCTAAAAAGCTATCTTGTTTTGATTTCTACAAGCTCTTTCTCTCAAGATCCAGTGCCAACTTAATTTTCCCAACCTATCTGCATATTAAAATCCCCCATGACTATCATAACATTAGATTTTTTTACATGTCTTTTATATCTCCTGTTGTAATTTGCAGCTCATATCCTGGCTACTGTTTGGAGGTCTGTATATAAATCCCATCAGAGTCTTTTCACCCTTGCAGTTTATTAACTCTACCCACAAGGATTCTACATCTTTCGATGGTATGTCACCTCCTTCTGACGATTTGATATACTATTTTACCAACAGAACCTCCTCAGCCTCTCTGCCTACCTGCCTGTCCTTTTGAGACAATGTATATCCTTGGATGTTAAGTTCCAAACTATAATCTTCTTTCAGCCACAACTCAGTGGTGCCTACAATACCTTCTAATCTCTCACCGCCCTACAAGACCATCTACCTTATTCCGTATACTGCGTCCACACCTTCCATCCTGCATCCATCACACTTTTCGAATTTGTCCTCATGTTACACTTCAACTCATTCCACTGCCTGCAATTTTGCCCTGTCCTCTGCCCATCCTTCCTCACGGTCTCACTATGTACTACATCTGCTTGTATACCAACTACCTTATCCTCAGCCCTATCACTCCAGTTCCTATCCTCCTGCCAAATTAGTATGAACCCCTCCCAGCAGCTGCAGAAAAACTGCCTACAAGGATATTAGTCCCTCTTGTGTTCAGGTGAACCCCTCCATTTTATAGAAGTCATACTTTCCCCAGAAGAGGTTGCAAGTTTCCACACAAACAAGCAAATAAAAAAGGTTATTATCCACTGTATTTCTGGGTAACCTTTTCAGTCAAAAGTGCAATAACAACATTGCAATCAGATTGCTTTGTTTAATTAACTAAGGAATTTGACTTGGAGCCTACACATTGGTGTCACTGTAACATTTAGTCTTGATTCAGAAAGATTATTTGCTTACCACAAAATGATCAAACTGAGATTGTACAATGTTGTGCAAGTTAGCATGTTGACATAACCTGATCTACCCTCATTGCAGGTGAACCCTCTTTCTTCTCTTTAGGTGTCCCCTTGGTGCTCCTCTTCCACCCACATGCATGTACAGATATATAGAAGTAAAGCTTAATCCTGAGTAGTACATGGCTTGAGGTGCAGATGTGATATTATATTCATACAGGTCATGTCCAGAACTCCTGGTTTAAGGCACAGTAATCTTGCTTCCCAGTCAGGCTGTGGATTCCAAAGACTTCAGGACAAAATTCTGAGAGAGTTCTGCAGTGTCATAGGTCGTTTATTTCAGATGAAACTTTAAATCAATGTTACGTCTACATTCCCTTGTGACTATAAAAATACCAAAGCCATATTTCAATAAAGACAATTCCAAATCACTAGTTATCTCTTATTTGACACTGCTTGTGCAGTTTATTTGAGTATTACTGCAACCTATGTGATATTAGTTGGAGCCATTTCAAAAACTCTAGCAGGTGGCCAACTCTTTGCTGCACATTGCTACCGATGCTTCCACAGGCAGAATATTTTAGGAAAGCCACTGAAAGAAATCCAGCTTTGTACGTACAATGTAGAAACTCAATGGTTCATGACCCTCTCTCAGAGTGAAAAAAATCTCCCCATTTTAGTCCGCACCCAGCACTCTCTGTGTGAAAAACTTACCCTGGCAGCCCCTCTGAACCTATTTCCAAGCAATTTAAAACTATGCCCCCTCATGTTAGCCATTTCAGCCCTGGTTATCCACACGATCAATGCCTCTCATCATCTTATACAACTCTATCAGGTCACCTCTCATCCTCCATCACTCCAAGGAGAAATGGCCAAGTTCTCTCAACTTATCCTCATAAGGCATGCTCTACAATCGAGGCAACATCCTTGTAAATCTCCTTTGCACCGTCCATAGTATCCATATCCTTCCTGTAGTGAGGTGACCAGAACTGAACACAAGTACTTCAAGTGGGGTCTGACCAAGGTCTTATATAGCTGTAACATTACCTCACAACTCTTGAACTCAAACCCATGGCTGATGAATGCCAACACACCATACACCTTCTTAACAACACTGTCAACCTGCGTAGCAGCTTTGAGTGTCCTATGGACACAGACTCCAAGATCCCTCCGATCCTCCACACTGCCAAGAGTCTTACCATTAATACTATATTCTGCCATCATATTTGACCTACCAAAATGAACCGCTTCACATTTATCTGGGTTGAACTCGATCTACCACTTCTTAGCCCAGTTCTGCAACCTATTGATGTCCCACTGTAACCTCTGACAACCCTCCAGACTATCCACAACATCCCCAACCTTTGCGCCATCAGCAAAGTTACTAACCCACCCTTTGACTTCTTCATCCAGGTCTTTTATAAAAATCACAAAGAGGAGGGGTCCCAGAATAGATCCCAATAGACAATAGATGCAGGAGTAGGCCATTCGGCCCTTCGAGCCAGCACCGCCATTCACTGTGATCATGGCTGATCATCCACGATCAGTATTCAGTTCCTGTATTATCCCCATAACCTTTGATTCCGCTATCTTTAAGAGCTCTATCCATCGCTTTCTTGAAAGCATCCAGAGACTTGGCCTCCACAGCCTTCTGGGGCAGAGCATTCCATATATCCACCACTCTCTGGGTGAAAAAGTTTTTCCTCAACTCCCTTCTAAATTGCCTACCCCTTATTCTTAAACTGTGGCCTCTGGTTCTGGACTCACCCATCAGCGGGAACATGCTTCCTGCCTCCAGCATGCCCAATCCCTTAATAATCTTATATGTTTCAATAAGATCCCCTCTCAGCCTTCTAAATTCCAGAGTATACAAGCCCAGTCGCTCCAATCTTTCGACATATGACAGTCCCGCCATCCCAGGAATTAACCTTGTGAACCTATGCTGCACTCCCTCAATAGCAAGAATGTCCTTCCTCAAATTTGGAGACCAAAACTGCACACAGTACTCCAGGTGTGGTCTCACCAGGGCCCTGTACAGCTGCAGAAGGACCTCTTTGCTCTTATACTCAATTCCCCTTGTTATAAAGGCCAGCATGCCATTAGCTTTCTTCACTGCCTGCTGTACTTGCATGCTTGCTTTTAGTGACTGATGTACAAGAACACCTAGATCTTGTTGTGGAACACCACTGGCCAGTGATCTCAATGCAGAATACGAACTATCTTCTGTGGGCAAGCCAATTCTGGATCCACAAAGCAAGGTCTCCCATGCCTTCTTACTTTCTGAATGATAAGGGGAATCTTATCAAATACCTTACTGAAATCCATATACACTACATCCACTGCTTTACTTTCATCAATGTGTTTTGTTACATCCTCAAAGAATTCAATCAGGCTCGTGGGGTACAACCTGCCCTTAGCAAGATCATGCTGACTATCCCTAATCAGATTATGTTTCTCCAAATGCTCATAATTCCTGCCTCTCAGGATCTTCTCCAACAACTTGTCCACACTGAAGTAAGACTTCCTGGTCTATAATTTCCTTGGTTATCTCTACTCCATTTCTTGAACAAAGGAACATTTGCAACACTCCGATCCCCCAGTACTTCTCTCGTCCCCATTGATGATGCAAACACCATCACCAGAGGCTCAGCAATCTCCTCCCTCATTTCTCAGAGTAGCCTGGGGTACATCTCATCCAGTCCCGGTAACCTATCTAACTTGATGTTTTTCAAAAGCTCCAGCACATCCCCTTTCTTAATGTCTATATGTTCAAGCGTTTCAGTCCACTGTAAGTCATCCCCACAATTACCAAGTTCTGTTTCCCTAGTGAATACTGGAGCAAAGTATTCATTAAGTACATCCACCACCTCCTCCAACTCCATGCAGACATTTCCACTGACACTGCACAAGGGTTCCACTCAAACTTGGAAAGAATTCCTTCAGCATCCATGTGATCTAGATCACTGGCTACTTTATCACGGACGGCATAAGAAACTGGATAGGCTTTGTAAAACTTTGGTGTGGCATTTTCATTTAACACTATTTTACCCTTGATATGTTCAAGTTTTCCAATGCCAGTCTTAAACACTACTGTGACATCATCCTATATTTTTCTTAATTTGCTCTCCATTGACTCTGATACAGGGGATGCAAATGGTGGATGGATCGCCAATCAAGTTGTTGTCTCAACCAATCGTGGCCTCAAATTGTTGGCCCTCTTGTTTTTACCACATACAAGCACAATTTTGGATTTTTGTTAGTTGTATTTCACTGTAATGAATGCCTTTCCTCCAGGAGTTATCTTTTCTCCAGTATAAGTGCTTAGTTGGATATCTGCAGGCTTCAGTTTAGTATCTTTGAAATGCTGTTCAAACTCATTTTGTGGAATGACTGAAATAGCTGAGCCAGTGTCAAATTCCATATGAATTAATTCGGCATTCACTTCTGATTTAAGCCATATTGCTTGTCTCTTGCTAGTTTTCACATTGTCAAACTCAAGGCTACCTAGTTCTGTCACTCTTATCATTATCAGACATTTCATCTACAGCATGCAGATTAGCGCTCTTTTTGAAAGTGCAACTTGACTTCTTAACTTTTCTCTTTCCTGTGCAGTTCATTTATTTTTGTTGATCCAACACGATCTTTGTATGTGCCCTACTTTGTAACATTTTTGCCTAGTTTTGCCTTTAAACCTGCATGTGGACCTCTGCCACAACAGTAATACAATTTATTTGGCCAAGCCAGTCTCTGTTTAGACGTAACAATTTTGTTCACTTTCACTTTCATTCCCAACTGCTACTCAATTGTGTCTCTGGCTGCTGTTTCCATTGATACAGCAATTTCAAATGTGCTTTTAAATGTGAGTTGCAATTCAGTTAGGAGCTTTTTTTCCGAATGCTTTCTTGTAAGATTCCACAAACTAAACAATCTCTCAGTGAATCATTAAGCCCGTCACTGAACTGACAATTTGCCACGTAAGTTGAAATGGACACCCCTTTCTTTTGAATCCATGTATGAAAGCTAAAGTGTTCTGCAATCAACAATGGTTTCTGTTTCTAAATGTTCCTGCATTACGTTCACGCTTTCAGCAAAGCTAATTTGGCTGGTTTGGTTGGAATAGTTAAACTTCTGAGCAAACTGCATGTTTCTCCACCTATTGCACCCAGCAACACTGGCACTCTTTTGCCATCAGTTATTTCATTTGCTTCAAAATACTGCTCAATTCATTTAATATACATCCAGTTACTTGTTATGCAATCGAACACTTCTATCTTTCCCATGTAGTCAGTCAATTCCTCTTTTTGTAAAACTTATTATTATTACTATCACCCAGTACTTACTGTTTATGACCCCACTGCCGTTCACGTTGTTTGTTAATTTTGTCTGTTTTCTGGCTTTTTGTACAGTGGATTACCTATCTGAGGAGAAACGTTCTGTGCTTCAACAGGTCGGTAGTCGTTGCATGTTTGTTTTAAAACCTCTTCATTGCTACCGTTATGCTTTGAAACTCCAGAAACTAATAAAAAGTACAACACAGGAGCTGCAAAGAACTGGTCTACTCAGTTACACTCACAACACGCTGGAGGAACTCAGCAAGTCGGGCAGCATCCGTGGAAACGATGAGTCGATGTTTCGGGCTGGAACCCTTCGTCAGGACTGTAGGGGGAAGGGGCAGAGGCCCTATAAAGAAGGTGGGGGAGGGTGGGAAGGAGAAGGCTGGTAGGTTCCAGGTGAAAAACCAGTAAGGGGAAACATGTTGTTCGTCCATCGTACGTCGATGAGGACCTCGACACCATTATTAATGGTGTCGAGACTAGTGCATGACTTGGATTTAAGTGAGGGAGAGTTGCGCAGCATCAGCCTCACTCTCTCTTCCCAATTCCCATCTGGATCCAGTGGCAAGACAGAGTTGAGATGGCTGGAAATGGGACTAGGCGCAGCGGATGACCAGGACGCCTTCTGTGTCTTGTCCTGCACTACACGTTCCACGATGCTTGCAGAGACCGCCTTCTTGACCATTGGACCTTCCATTGGTCTCGTCCGCTCAATCCGCCAGAGTCTGTCTTCACATGCTGGGATAGACAACTCCCTATCTCACTGAGGGTTTGAGACCCGTCGGCTACCCTTGGAAAGATAAAGGGGTGGGGGAAGGGAGGCAGGGAGGTGATAGGCAGGAAAGGTGAAGAAAGAATAGGGGAAAACACAATGGGTAGTAGAAGGAGGCGGGACCAAGAGGGAAGTGGTAGGCAGCTGGGGGAGGGGGCAGAGTGACATAGGGATAGAGGAAGGGAGGGGAAGGGAATTATCGGAATTTGGAAAATTCTATGTTCATACCAAGGGGCTGGAGACTACCTAGACAGTATATGAGGTATTGCTCCTCCAACCTGAGTTTAGCCTCATCATGGCAGTAGAGGAGGCCATGTATGGCCATATCTGAATGGGAGTGGGAAGCAGAGTTGAAGTGGGTGGCCACTGGGAGATCCTGTCTGTCTTGGCAGACGGAGCGGAGGTGATCGACGAAATGGTTCCCCCAATCTGCGTCGGGTTTCACCGATGTAGAGGAGGCCGCACCGGATGCAACAGATGACCCCAACAGACTCACAAGTGAAGTGTTGCCTCACTTGGAAGTACTGTTTGGGGCCCTGAATGGTGGCAAGAGAGGAGGTGTAGGGACAGGTGTAGCACTTGCAAGTCTACTACTCAGTTGTTCTCTAGTGAGGCGCTCACATATAACATGGTGGTGTAGTGATGTAAGTCTTTCATGTGCTCCTTACATATAACCCATAATTAATTATATATTCATTGTAATAAGTCTGGGTCTGAGGCCTCCATCGTTTAGTTGACCATGGATATTGCATCCTAGCTGTCTAGATACGCAAGCCTGGCAGTATGATATGGAGAGTAAGCTGTTGCCTATGTAGCAAGCTCCCCCTCTCCACGCAACTGATGAACCCAAAGGAACGGCAGAGACCGATAGTCTGGTACCAGCAGTGTTGCAGGAGTTGCTAGTCAGCATTAAATTCAATGTAGCACTGCCTTAGGGACTCTCCCTCAGGATTTTACCTTGGGGTTTACTCCCAAAGCCTTCCTCATGAGTGGGTATAGCCACAAGGCAGTGGAGGTTTGAAATCAGAGTTTTCCTTCTCCTAGGTGAGCTGTCAACCATGGCCCCATCTGTTTAAGGCACCAGTAACCCATCTTTGCCCCTTCTCCTGTCAGCAGAAACAGTTCTGTCTGGCTTACTAGCTAAGCCACATGTGAAGGCCAGGAGCTCAACTTCGTTGTCAGAGGCTATTTGAAGCTCACGCCATTGGGAGCATTTAATAGGTAGTGGGAGCTTGACCCATTACTATCCCTGACTATAACCCTAAGGAACGTTATGAATTATATAATTAATATATTTACAATATTACTCAAATATCAGGGAGATTTCAGGATCTTTTCTCGATCTAAATTCCGGATTGGGAAATAATCAGTTCCTGAGCACTTGTAATGAGGAACTACCAAGATGGATAGAGGGAAAACTGATCTTGCTACAAAATGACTTTGAGCTGGAGCCAAGGTTCAAAAAAATCATCTCAAGACTTTTGTTTGCAGAAAGAATTCTGTGAAAGCTGTCCTGCACTGTGGAAAAGGCCAAGAAGTTCTTTATTACCTTTCCAACATCATATTTACTGGAGCACGTTTTCAGTGCAGTCGACCAACTTCATTCTAAGCAACGAAACAGATTGTAGATTATTGAACATGGGGATCTGGGGCTCCTTCTGAGTGACATTCAGCCTGATGTTGAAAAGCTGATATCACTGCACAAAGCTCATCCATCTCATTGAAAGTTGAAAAAGGAGTGAAGTAGTGAATAGTTGGACTACTACTGTACACTCTGAAATTGTTGATGAAAATTGTTTTTACTTAATTAAATAAAAAAATCATTTGTAGCTTTATATATTTGCAATTATTTGTCACTGATTTGCATTTGCAGTTCCTATTTTCCTTCACTGTGCATCATAAATCAAAACTGTGTTTTCATTGTGTAGTGTCCAGAAAGAGAGATGGGGCCGCCAGAGCTGTGGTCTGGGAGCCAAGGGGGCAGTAACCCTAAGAAGTTTGCAAAGCACTGCTCTTGATGATGGAAATCAAAATTATTTCAGCCCACAATGTCTATGCCGAGTTAAACTAATCCATTCGTATCCCTCAATCCTCTGCATGTTCATGTGCCCATCTAAATTGATTTATTTTATTTAGCAATACGGAGCACGGAATAGGCCCTACTGGCTCTTCAGGCTGCACCAACCAGCAACTCACTGACTTAACCCTATTCTACTCACGGGCCAGTTTACAATAATCAATTAACGTACTAGCAGGTACATCTTGGGACTCTGAGAGGAAACTGGAGCATCTGGGGGAAACCACACGCGTACAGGAAGGAACATACAACTTGCTTAGAGGATGCCGGAATTGACTTCCAATGCCCTGAGCTGCTGAATGCAATTATTGTGTCTGCTTCCACTACCATCCCTGACAGTGCATTTGAAGCACCCACTACTCTCTGTGTGAAAAAAACCTTGTCCCACACAACTCCTTAAACTTGTTGATTCCCTTAAAGTTATACCCTCTAGCACAGGGGTTCCCAACCTTCCATATGCCATGGCCCCTACCGTTAATCGAGGGGTCAGTGGACCCCGGGTTGGGAACCTCTGCTCTAGCATCATCGTTTCTAGCGCCACACACAAATGCTGGAGGAACCAGGGTTACCAGATTGGCTTTTTTGGTGCCAAATTCCAGAAATCTGGCTTTTTCCTAATTTGGTTGGCATCAGAAAATTCATTTGGCTTTTATACTTTATTGTCACCAAACAATTGATACTCGAACGTACAATAATCACAGCGATATTCAATTCTGCGCTTCGTGTTTTTGGCTTTTTCCTGGCTTTTCTACATACTAAGATTATCTGCATGAAAATTACATACCATCCTTTTTCTAAAACATTTTCCTTTAAGAAAAATCTTTTTTGGTCAGTTACATTTGGCAATATTTCTGCCGCCAAGAGTCTGGGCAAGAAGGCGCCAACTAG
Source organism: Mobula birostris (assembly GCF_030028105.1). Lineage (NCBI taxonomy): Eukaryota > Metazoa > Chordata > Chondrichthyes > Myliobatiformes > Myliobatidae > Mobula > Mobula birostris. The sequence goes on along the minus strand of NC_092372.1, from coordinate 59,423,379 downwards.
CAAGTCGACAACACGATCACGTGCTGACCCGTCTGGACGGGTGCAGTTTTTCTCAGACCTCCGAAGTGTTTAGTTGTGATTTATAATCGTACAAATCCACCGTGAAGTGTATCTTCTATGCGTAATAACGTTTTGTGGTGAAACTGTAACGCCTTCGGCTGTTTTTAGAAATCATTTATTGTCAACACCCATGGCCATGTCATTAAAGAAATGGAAAGCTTCTTACGATAGCAATCGTAAGTACAATAGCAAATGGGAAGAAACATTTGTATGGGTCCAAAAGGCTGCTAATGGATCAGAGGCAGCTTATTGTAAATTGTGCCACTGCACCATTATACCAAGAGCTAGCAACCTTTCAAATCATGAAAAATGGGAGAAACACAAGCGGAGAACTCCATCAAAAGGCCAGACACAACTTAATGTAACAAAAACTCCTAGGCAAGATATGATAAAGTTCAGGCAGCAGAGCTGCAAATTGCTGCAAGCATGACCTGCCATTGTGCAATACGTACAGTTGACCACCTGAGTGAAATCATGATAACACATGGGCATGGGAGCACACTGGAGCACATGAAGTTCCATAAAACTAAATGTGCATGCTTACTCAAAAATATTATTTCGCCTGCACTGAAAACTGATCTCATTGATGACTTTCAGAAAAAGAAATATGCCATCATTATAGATGAATCTACTGACATTTCAACACAAAAACATTTGTGTACTTTAGTTCGATTTTTAAGTGATAGGACAAAGTAATTGTAACTGGGCCAGAGTCTTGCAAATTGCATTGGTTTTGCATCAGATGGTGCATCAAACATGGTTGGGTGCAACAACTCTATGTGGTCTAGACTAAAAGATGCGTCTCCTTTCTGTGTGCAACTCAAATCTATCTGTCATTCGCTGGCACTGTGCATTCAATATGCAGTATCCAAGCTATCTTCAAATGTTGGATTTTTGCTGTCAGAAATACCCAATTGGTTTCGCCACAGTGAATTAAGACGAAAAGCATACAAAGAAGTGTTTAGAGTGATGAACACAACTACAGAATTTGAGATAACCCGAACTGCCCCCTCCCCTTCGAAAAGCCGTCACCTACTTGGTGGCTTGTGCGTGGAAAGGTCATGTTTAATATTTTGATGAACTGGGAAGAGCTAAAGGCTTATTTCACTTCTGCTGAACTAGCCCAATTAAAGTTTGATACAAAATTCAAAGCAAGGCACCTAAAGGAAATGTTGTCAGACTACAAAAACTACTTGTTCTTTGAGTTTGCAACACCTTTTGTGCAGGAATTTGAAAGACTGAACAGCCTTTTTTAGCAAACCAAAGCTGATCCTCATGAATTGTACCAACAAATATTCTTACACCAGAAGAGTCTTCAGAACAGACTGTATGATGCCAAAAGACAGAAAAAAATATTCATGAAGTTGATTTTGGTATCAAATTCTCAACAGCATGTAATAAGTTCCTATAGCAGAACAACAGTGCCGAGGCCCATCTGGAAATAAAAACTGTGAAAGAAAGATGCTAGAAGAAGTTCTGAGTCAAGTTACATGTAGACTTGCGTCAGCGAGAGATACATTTGAAAGTTTATCAAAATTGAGCCCTGTGATAATTTTAAATCAAGCTTCAAGGCCCATATTTTCCGAGTTAACCCTTTATACACCTTGCTGGAAACAATGTCAGCGCTATTGAAGAAGAATAGAGAAAAATGCCTTTAGTGGATTGGAAAGAAGAAGCTCCATTTAAGAAAGATGTGGACTCTCTACAGACACTGAACAGTTTTGAATTGGTGTACTTCACCATCAGACATTTGAAGAGATCGCCACCTTTGCCCTTACTTGCCTAATAACCCCTGTCAGCAATGCTGTAGTTCAGAGGATATTTTCTCTTGTATCCTCCATTAAAAGGAAGGCAAGAAACAGAATGCAGCTGAATCTTCTTGATGCTATTGTGAGAATGAGGGCAGAACTATTGCTTTCAAGCAAATGTTGCAAAGACTTTACAGCATCTCCAGAAATGCTAAAAAAAACTTCACATCCGACAAGGTTTATGTCGTATGTTCCACTGATTACAGTGAAAAGGATAGTAATGACCTGGATCTGGAACTTTTCATGTGATGGGAGTATGAAAAATATATTGACCCCCATCTGGCTTTTTCCTGGCCTTTTTCAAGTAATGTTTGGCTTTAAATTAAAATTTCAATCTGGCAACCCTGGGACGAACTCAGTGGGCCAGGTAGCATCTACAGACATATACGAATAGTCGATGTTTTGGGTGAAGACCCTTCATCACGACTGAGTTCCTCCAGTATTTTATGTGTTGCTCCAGATTCCCAAACGTCTGCAATTTCACTTGCATCTCCACCTGAAATTTCTACCCTGCGAGAAATATTTTTTCTATGCAATACCATATATGCCTCTCTTGAACAGAAGAACAACTAATTCCCCTCCTCTATCAAATTTATAACGGTCCATGAACCCATTACACGACCTTATTAATTGTCTTTTGCACTGTTTATAACATACAATTTTTTTTGGTCTTGCCACAAAACCAATTTCACGACATACATCAGCGGGATAAACGGGATTCTGATGATTTCATGAGCTTGTATCAAGTGTCACTTCTCCACTTTTTTTCGCTCGTCTCCCCCCACCAAGCACCCAATTCCCCTCCCAAACGACGGCTACGTTTGGGAGACTGTTCCCTACCAGCAGAAGGTCATCCCCCGTTCAAGGCTATGATTACCCAGCAGCTGACAGCCCGGAGCCGCAAGCCCTGGAACAAAACCAAAGCCGTGCAGACGCCGGCCTGTTACGTTCCGCTCTGCTGCGGGATTTCACGGCAGCTACAAAGCGGTCATATCCGCCTCTGGTGCCGCCGGCGATTACTTCAGCCTCGCCCCTTTCCCCTCCTCCTCCTCACCGTGGCAACATGGTCGTAGCATCTGACTTGGGAATTTTGGCCATCGCCTGGCTAGTTTCCGCCGCGATGTTTCTGATCTTTATTTTTTTCCCCGATATATGTTCTGGTTCGGGTATCTGGCGCGTTGTACTTAAAGACGCCATGTGCTACGGTAAAAGCAAACAGTATTTCTTCCAGCGGCCGCCGTGGCTCCAGCGCCTAGATCTCCCGAAGAGGTAAGAGCAGCAGCTTACAAAGTCTTTGTTTCCTTTTCTGATGTGATTGGCAGATCAAGATGCCCAAGGAACCTGGTGTCAAGTATTATTCGGTATGCCGACAAGGTATCCGGACCAGTATAGTTGACAGTGAGTAAGCAGGCCCTCCTTACTCACTGTTGCGGAAGTTGGCCTGAACGAGGGCGGTACTGTTTGTTTGCTTATCCTCCCAGTGATTTGCTGTGTTGTGCTTTGGTGTCAATGCTTGGAGCCCTTGGATGAGGCCATAGAAGGCATACTCCAAATTTGAAATAATTTCAGTTTGCATGTCAGAGGGAGACAAACCGCAGGGTGATTTCTGGCCTGGGTGAGAAGGAATACAACCCCACCCCAGTGATCAGCAAGGATTGACCAGGGCAGACTAACTCACAACAGCGTTGTATATGATGACATATATGTCCTTTGATAATACATTTATTTTGACTTTGACTTAGTTCATCAGCACACCAAGACAAGGACAAATTGCTGGAAAAACTCAACGGTTCAGACAACATCAGTGGAGGCCAAAGAAATGTTGATTTTTTTTTCCGCTGATTCCCCTGCATCAGGACAATGTTGGAATTAGTCTGCCCTGTTTCTTCCTTGTCAATATGCTTGGGCCAAACACTATAATGTATATGTTAGGGAATATAATTGTTCAAGCATAGGGATCACAAGTCTGTTTATACCATCTCAAAGGTTCATGTATTATCAAAAGATACAACTCTGAAATTCTTCTCCAGATGGCCACAAAATCATGGAGAAAAGAATGGCAACATGATCACCATCCCTGAACTGCCCCCCCAGCACGAAAAAACGAGAAGATGTGACTTTAAAAAAGTCCATAGTCCAAATCCATATCCATAAATGCAGAAAACCTCGGTGACATTCTGGCACAGTGGCAGGCCACAGAGTCTCCCTTCTCCGCAGCAGAGCGATCCCACCAGCGATGAAAGGCAGGCAGCCAGTGCACGCTCACCTTCTGCACTCACCTCGATTTTCAATCTCATCTGTCCCACAATAGGTATTGATATCTGCTGGGCTGACCACATCCTAGTCTGCTCCGTTACCTCGGTCAGTCTAGAGTCAGAACATCAATGTCAACAGAAGCATTGCCACAAGACAATCACTGTTAAAGACTTGGGGACTAAGAGAGTGCTGCTTGATCGAAATGCCTAAATGCATTCTTTTGGGGGGTGGGGATTAAATGGAAGCTTGGTTCATACTTATAAATGTGCATTAAGGGCCGCAGTTCACTTCTCAGAATTCATTCATCCAACCTTGCCAGTAGCTCAGTACTGCAATGAGATCAAAAGAGAAAATGCACTTAAAACCCTAGGTTCTAGTGGGGAATCACAGCCGTGGTTTTTTACTTAGCCATTTGTTATTTTTAAGACCAGTATATACTTTGTTAGACAATTAAAGGCTCTTTTTAAAATCAGAATGCTGTTGGTACTCGGGACAGGCAGCATCTGTGGAGAGAGGAGAAGAAGAATTAAAATTTCAGGTTAATAATTTTATGAATTTGTAAAAGTGTGAAGCATGTGTGTTGTAAGGAATGATTGGCATTTTTGAGAGAACAATGGAAATGACTATGTTGGGATAGAAACCTGGACCATTAATTGCTGTTGGTACTGCTTTGAAGAGGTTCTTAATTGTAGCTGATTTGTATGGAGGAATGCAAAAAGAATAATAAAGCAATTCCAATTGCAGAGGAGATGAGTGCCAGAGGAACTCAGCAGGCCAGGCAGCATTAGTGGAAAAGAGTAAACAGTTGACGTTTTGGGCCAAGTCCTGATGAAGGGCCTCGCCCTGGTAATCAAAAGGAATTTGTGAGCATATTTGACAGACAGCAAGTTAAGCAAGAGCATAGAATTTAGGAGAGAGGTAATGGAACTAATGAGATTGTTGTCTGGAGACCCACCTTGGCCAGTTGAGCCAAATGGCCTCACTCAGTGGGGTTTTAACTATAGAATAAGTTACAATGATTTGTTTATATAGACTGTGTAAACATACAATTTCCAAAGATTGAGATGAAGCGATAATATAGAAATATATTGTGTATTCTGCAAAATAATTAGGATTTGATGAATAAACTTCTCAGGCTTCCAGCTGACATAGGTGTTGATTATAACCGATGTTTCAATGGCAAACCCTGCCATCTTCTTCAGGGATGATGCCTGGGAATGTCTAGTCTGGTGGTATTTATACCCCTGTAGTTTATCCCTCCTGATTGGTTAGTCCTTATCCAGTCAGGTTTCCGCTCTCCCACCTTGTTTATAATCGAATTCTAGTTCTTATTTAGAGCGAGACCTTTGTTTTTGTTAAAATTGTTTTCCTCTAGTTTTATTTCAATGTCTTCCTTTCTCAAGCGGTCCCAAAAGCCATTGGTGTGGCACAGTGGTTTTGTGCCATTGAAGTCAATCCTATGGTCATTGCGAATTCAGTGGTCTGCTACCGCCAATTTCTCTAAGTAACCCAAAAAGATAGACCTCCTGTGCTCTTTGATGTGGGTTTCTGCCATGCATTCTGTCTGGCCGATTTTTTTTTTAATTAAGATTTAGTTCTGATTCTTGCCTATGCTGCACCTGAACTGAAAGCATTGAGGTGAAAAGTTATTCAAAATCTCTTTTTCTCAAGCATTTTGAAAAACTTTTAACCTCAATTTAAAGTATGATTTTCTCCCTCTTAATTTAACAAGATAGATGCAATAACAAAGCAGCACAAGCTTTCCTAAAATAGGGTAGGTTAAAAGCATGATATAGTACAAAACTGATCAGCGTTACATTTCTTGGCTCTGAATTGGAATTGGCAATTTCTGAGGCAGTCTTGTGTAAAGTGGTTCAAGAAGGTGGTCCACCGCCGCTTACTCAAGGGCAATTAGAATGGACAATAAATGCTGGTTTTGCCAATTATGTCCACAACTTGGAAATCAATGATCACTGTGGAAATAAGTAAATAAATCTAACTTAGCAATATAAAATTTTATCTAAGTCAGTTTGTAACCTCAGAGCAAAATATACTGTTCCAGGTTAAAATAAAGTTGTAAGAAGAAGTGTTCTCTGAAACTAGGTGCAAAAATCAGACAATGCCTCATTCCACTTCATATCAGCTCTTGAACACAGTAATTATTCTGAAGAAAGAATGTTTTTGGAGACAGTTATGGTTAATAGGATGACAATGTTTTTTCTTTTTTTTTTGCAGGTGTTTTTCTCATTTCTATGTGGTTTCAATGATGTGGAATAGTTTTCTACTTATAATTACTTGTCAAAATCTGTTTTTTGGTCAACCTTTCCCATTATGGCTTCAAAGACTGCTTAGTTTTCTTTCTGGAAGCGTGTCCCACTTAAAACCTGGTAAGATTTAGTTTTCACTTTCTACACAAGATAAGAGCAAATTACTGAATTGTGTATGAATGGAAATAATTATTTCTCAATTAGTGCAGCCCCAGGTGAGAAGAAATAATGGTTCTCATGGAGCTGTACCCTTTTGAAACAAGCTTCCATGAGTTCAAATAAAATTAAGTGGTAGTGAAACATAAAGTTGATCATTTGATATTATCTTCCAACACTTAATAACCAAGTTTACCCTTATGAAACAATTTCAATAGTATTTAGGTAATCAAATATTAAGATTAATTCTTACATAATAAATCAGAAATCAATGTTCCTGAAGTTTGACATTGACAATCTTATAAGAATAGAAAAAAAACTTTAAAAACTGTCTTTTATGAAATACATTTCAAGAGCAGGTGCTATTATAATATCAGGAAGTAATATCCCACAAGACTTGATCTTGTGATTTTGAATTAACATTTCCATGTGATGTTCTTTCAAAATAGGAAGATTTAAAATACTGGTGAAATCTGAAATGCTATCTGTATTTCTCCAGCCATCTGTGCTGAATGATCTGTTGAGTATGTCTAGTTTTTACTACTACTGGAAATATGAATATTGGCAAGAGCAGTTTTTCGTGAATATTTAAAATATGCATTATTTTAAAGCTTTAATATTTCTTTTCCAGGTAGTGAATTGTCTGTCCTGCTGGTTCAGATAATGTTGTTTGTGCAAGGTGTTCGACGCCTCGGAGAGTGCCTCATTGTCTCTGTGTTTTCGAATGGTAGCATTCATGCAGTACAGTATTGTTGGGGTCTGGTTTACTACATCCTTGTGGGTTTAACAGTGCATTGTGAAGGACTCCATGCTGGATCAAAAGGTAGTTTTTTATTTGCATAATTTAAATATATAGGCCTGATATATTTAATTGACCAGTTAATACAAAAAGTTATAAGAGTTATGAAACGTGTGAGAATAAGGAGCAAATACTTTAAGCCTTCATTGGCTGCACTTTTTCCACTTGGGCATTACTGCTTTTATTATCCCTGGAAGTAAATATTTGATACTCTTTTTGGCTTCCCAATTCCCCCCTTGTTAAAATTTAGTTTATCTAAAACTCTGTTGCCTGTATTATAACTTAACATAAATTTTACCAAGTAAGCCTATGCTCAATTATTGATTCAGCTGCATCCCAGCTCAAAAAAATCTCACTTTGAATTCAAAATGCTTTATGTCTGCTCTTCAGCCTCAACAAATGGAAATTTATTTATTTGGAAATATTGTAAACCTGAAGTTTGTCTACCATACAATCCTTATCATACAGCACTTTATTGGATACGGTTGTTTAGATGATGGATATTGAAATTTTTAATATCATTTCTCATGAATGTTTCATGGTTGTGTATCCTGAAACCTTTACTTTTATTGCAACAATACATTTTATCCCTTAAATAATGTAATAAAGAAGGTTGAGGAAAATGGAGCATTTATGTATGCAGGCTTTCAAAAGGCTTTCTAGAAGTACCCCTTTACAAAACAGCAGTCCATGGATTGAAAATCAATGCCAACAATGATAAAAAGTTGCATAAGAGACAGAAAGTATTGTCTACTCTGGTTCCCCATTATCATTCAGGGTTCTGGAGTCCAAACGCGTGTGTAGGTAATCCACTGTGCTTTTATTTGGGGGAAAAAAGACATCTGTTTAGCTGTGCTCTGCTGTCTCACTAATAGAACACCTCCAACAGCACTCAGGAATAACAATGCAAATGGACTCTGCACTGAAAAGGTTCATTATGAACATCATATATGAAGAGGTAGGCTGTCCTGCCATGAACACCTACACTTGTGCCTGTAACCTTTTAGAGCCCTATGTTGACTTTGACAACTCTGAAATAGGAATTGGATTGCAAGATCTTGGACAAGGAGCAGCAGAGATGAGCTCGTTGGAAAGCCTTGTAAGAAGCTGGTCTGGGCTCATTTGTCTAAATATGTCCTTCGTTGCTGCAATATTCTGTTTGGTATTGGTTTATCTGCTGTTTTTGTAGAATGGGGTAGAGAGAAATTTCTGTTAGATCATACCATTAGAAAAAAAAGTCACATTATAATTGTGGATGTGCAACAATATTAAAGTAGTAGTACAACTTGAAGATCATGCCTGATTTGATTTTCAAGCACATTTGATTCCGTTGTACATGAGAATCAAATTAGGATATGATCCCTAAGTTGTATATGCAATAAGGAAGTCAATATGCACAGCCTTGAGTTTGCACCAATTTGCTTTATTTAAAAAAAATGTCCATTTGAACGGATATATGTTACTCAGCAATTTAATATTAGAGTCTTCTTGGACAGTGGAATAGTTTCACTGAGCCGAGGCAATCTGGTTCTGTGTTTAATGTATGCACGTAAAATGTTTGGAAACTTTTTGTTAATTTTTTGCTTTATTGTGTAGTATTCACCATTCGTGATCTGATCGCACAAGGACAGTGGTACCATATAGCTGGAATAGCACTGTTTTTGTGGGCAACAATTCATCAGTACAAGAGTCATATGATCCTTGCCAATTTGAGGAAAAACAAATCAGGTAAGAGATTATTTCCATGACACATTATTTGTGTAAGTAAGTCAATGGTGCACAAACATACCAGCTGATGCATAACTAAGATTTAGCAAATCATAATGATTAACAAGGGGGACAAAATGTAGCATATGAAAACCTGCTATTTGATATCTTAAAAGGTGCTTTGTGCAATTACAGTATATATTATTCAGATTGCTCTTTCAGTTGAAAAAATGGGTCATTTCTGCTGGTGGTCTTGAGATAATTATTCATTTGACTTCATTAGAGCAGAAGGTTTAAAAGGAGCTTGTTTTTTTAACTGAAGGTGAGTCAGGATGGATTTCTGCCTCCAATGGCAAATGGATTGTAGTTGTTATGGGATGGTTTGCCTCTTAAGAATTGGGTTCCTCTTCTGTTTTGCAATCAAGCAGCAATTATGTACTGACTTTTTTGCATCTCCTTTCATCTATTAAGATGTGGGATGCAATTCTTGATACTCTCTGTATCTTTCTTTCTTTCTTTAATTCAGCATGGTTTAATAGGCTTCCTTCAGGACATTATCTAGTTATTATATTTCAGTTGTAAACATAAACATTCCACATTGACAGTGTTATTGTGTTTAGAGCATCACAACCAAACAATGTTCAATATTCATGCAAAGGCAGTTTCCAGCTCATTCCAGTCTACGACTACCTGCGTTGGAAGCCCAACCATTCTTACAACGTGGATCAACCACACTGGCTCACCCTACCCTTTTCACTGGGATCTGTTAATTCAGCCATGCGGGTCAATGGATTCTGGCCTTCTGATGTGATTTCCATTGTACCATATTAAATGGTATCTTCACTCACAGTGCATTCCAATTTAATTGAATATGTACCGGCTCACAGATGGGACTTTTGAAAATAATGCCCACCTGCTGTTGTAATTCACTTTTGTTGCAAATTTTTTTTTCAGTGTGCTTCTTTTCTTTCCAATATTCAGGCTGAGGAATGTATGTGGGTAAAGTTCATAATTAACAGTAGGTGCACATTGGTTAACTTTCATATTGCCAGATAAATCCCTGAAAATATTTTCCTTCCAAAATCCATGTTTCAATCTATGTTTCATCTCAGCTCCTTTATCACTATTTCCCCCAATCTTTCCCCCATGCCATTACTTCTAATGTGGGATAGTAATTAAGCACTTACATCATTTTATTTAAATATTATTGAAATTTGTATGCAAGAAATGATGCTGTTTGATTATACTTTTCTCTTTTAGTTAATTAACAGTTTCTGTTCCTATATAGGTGAAGTGATCAACTACAAGCATAGCATCCCATATGGTGACTGGTTTGAATTCGTTTCTTGTCCACACTATTTCGCCGAACTGCTGATCTACTTTGCTTTAAGTGTAACCTTTAAAGGACAGCACTTTACATGGTGGTTTGTAGTATTGTATGTATTATGCAGCCATGTATTGATGGCAGTTCAATCCCATGAATTCTATGTCAAAAAATTTGACAATTATCCCAAAACACGAAAAGCATTAATACCTTACATATTTTAAATTTTCATAAAATACAGTACACTTTTCCATCAGTGTGTCATGAGTTTTTTTTAAAAATTGTACCTGATCCTATAAAATTCGCTGAAATTAACTTCAATGTGTTTTGTACAGCTTGGGTACCCCTTATCCAAAATGATTGGGACCAGAAGTATTTTGGATTTTTTTATATGTTTGAATATATAATGAAATAGCTTGGGATAGCCATGGTTTCTGACTCTGAATTTATGTGCTACCATTAAGCTACCTTTGTCTTACACTTATTCAATGCTTCAGGTTCTGTGAACAAAAAAATGTGTAACAGGCCATTGAATTCATCAAAAAATTATATAATCTTCCAGATCCTATTTCTATATAATGTCTAATGTTAATGCTAATGTGATGCAATATGTCATAAAGCTGCCAGATGGCATCCCAAGATGCTGTATTCAGTTCAAAAGCCAAGTCAAGTTTATTGTCATTTAACTACATACATGAATATAACATATATAACCATATAATATATGTAGAAACGAGACAATGTTTCTTCAAACCAGGTAGAAAGCAGAGTAGTATACATAACTGTTACATACCTCATGGATATCTTGTGACTGTCTTATGACTATGATGTAATTGAGTAGCTGATGAGCATGATGGAATGGTCTTTTGGAGGTCACGTGATGACATGTTCACCTCGGGTATAAAAGGAGACCCCTGGGATGACGCAGTTAGTTTTCCAGTTAGAACGTCAGCCAGAGACTCCGCTCCGCTGCGTATTTGCCTTATGACGCAGTTTTGATTTAAAACGGAGTTTTACATTCTATTATAAGGTACAAAAGTGTTGGGCTGGCAGTTTAACTAATCGCTGCCGGGTTTGTTGATGTATCTTTTCAGTAATATTGGAGAGTGAAGACAGGAGCCTGAAGGAGTCGTTCAGCGGTTTTGGATAGGATCGACCATTATTGAATTTGTTCAAGAAAGAGTGATCTGCATGCGATAGCCTCTGCTAAAAGCAGCAGAAAAGGCTGTGCAGTATCTAGTATCCAGACGGAAAGGTCAGTGCCGTTAAACTGTTTTATTTCCTTCGTTGTGAATCCTGTGGACAAGGCAGGATCCGGCTGGGTTTGGCAGTAATGTCGTGTCTTCAAGGAATTCTTTACTTCAGGAAAGTCTCTCCTAATTGACTGTATAAACCTCTTGGACTTTTGAATTTACCATTCTAAGAACTGTGTTTGAATTTACCACTTTAAGAACTGTTTTTGCATTTATCGCTTTAAGAACTAGTACTGGGTGGCGGTTTGTTGAATGGCCACATAGCAGTTTACTTCCAGTTAAGATTTTTGTTTGTTTATTTTTTTTAATATTGAGCAGAGTTTAATAAATGTTTGAACATTTTTATAAAACCTGACCCGATTGATATTCATTGTTGCCGATCACGTGACATAACACATGATAATTTATGAAGGTATGGATAAAATCTATAGATGAATCACACATAAATAACAAACTGGTGCATTAATACTAAATATTATAAAGTACAGAACAGATTAACTAGTGACACTTCAAATATGATGTGGCAGAGAGCTCAGAGGCTTAATGGCCTGGGGGAAGAAACCGTTTCTCATCCTGACCGTTCTTGTTTTTACGCATTGTAGTCTCCCTCCTGATGGTAGAAAGTCAAAGAGGATTCTGGATCCTTAACAACACTGAGGGCCCTGCGTACACAGCAGTCCTGATAAGTGATCTGGATGAATGGTAGGGCGACCCCTATGATCCTCTCTGCTCTTCTCACAGTCCTTTGTAGGGACTTCTGGTCCAATACTGAACTGCTCCTGTACCAGATTGACATGCAGCTCATCAGGACGCTCTCAATGGTGCTCCTGTAAAACACAGTTAAGATGGGGGGGGGGGGGAGCCTGTGTTTCCTCAGTCTTCTTAGGAAGTGGAGGTGCTGCTGTGCCTTCTTGTTCAGGGAGGTGATATTAAGGGACCAGGTGAGGTAGTCCATGATGTGAACTCCCAGGAACTTGGTGTACTTAACACTCTCTACGAAGGAGCCATGTATTCCCAGAGGGGGATAGTTTGTCTGCACCTTCCTGAAGTCTATAATGATTTCCTTTGTCTTCAGGCTTAGTTTGTTCTTCTCACACCAATCCTCCAGCCACTCCACTTCCTCTCAATACTCTGTCTCATCGTAGTTCTTGATGAGGCCAGCTACTGTTGTGACATCCACAAACTTGTTGACACAGTTTGAGCTGGCTCCTGTGACACTGTCATTCGTCAGCAGTGGGCTGAGCATACAGCCTTGGGGAGCGCCAGTGCTTAGCATAATGGGTCAAGAGATGTTGCTGCCCACATGGACTGACTGTGGCCTTACTGTCAAGAAGTCCAATATCCAAATGCAGAGGGAGGTGTTGAGACCCAGTGAGGAGTTTCCCCACCAGTTACTGGGGTATGATGGTGCTGAACACTGAAATGAAGTCTATAAACATATGAGACGCCACTTTCCAGGTGGGACAGGACAAGTGGAGGGCAGAGGCTATTGCAGCATCAGTGGACTGACTTGAGTGATAAGCGAACTGGAAAGGGTCCAGTGTAGCCGGGAGAAAGGCTGTAATGTGCTCCATGACCAGCCGCTCAAAGCATTTCATAATGGTTGATGTTAATGCCATTGGACAGTAGTCATTTAGACAGGTTACTGTCAAACTTCTTTAGCATTAGAATGATGAATGATGGAAAATCGGAACCAGTTTAATTATTACTGTCTAATATGATTTGAAATCTTATTTTGCAGCAGTACAGTGCAAAGACATAAAATTACTATAAATTACACAATAGATAGTGCAAAACAAGGATGTTAAGGTAGTGTTTATGGGTCTTTCATAAATCTGATGGCAGAGAAGAAGCTGATTCTGAATTATTGAGTTGGTCTTTAGGCTTCTGTACCTCCCCCTGATGGCGGTAACAAGAAAAAGGCATTCAAGATTACAGTATTATTACATGTACGTATATCAAAACATACAGTGAAATGCGCTGTTTGCTTTAACAACCGTCCCAGGATGGTGAGGGTCCGCAATGTGGATGCTGCCTGCTTGAAGATGTCGTCTGTGACGGGGAGGCTTGTGCCCATGATGGATCTGGCTGAGTCCATGACCCTCCACAGCCTCTTACGATCGTGTGCACTGGGGTCTCCATGTCAGGCTGCGATGCATCGGTTAGAGTGATCTCCTTCGTACGTCGAGAGAAGTTTGCAAGAGTCTTTGGTGATGTACGAAATCTCCTCGAACTCCTTAATGGTCACATCAGTGTGGTAAGCCCACGACAGGTCCACTGCGATGTTGACACCTAGTAACTTAAAGCTGCTCACTCTTTCCAGCGCTGATTCCTCAAAAAGGGCTGCTGCATATTCCAGAGTAGATGAGTACGAAAAGAGCCTGAAAAACGACACTCAACTTTTTATGTGCAGCTCCCAAAAGAATTATCAAATATTCCCATTTGGAATTATACAGATAACATTTCCAGCCACACAGATTGCAGTAAGTATCATTGTTTCAAAGAACGAATGGTTTTCAGAACCGACAAACCCTGGAACTCCGGGGGTGGGTGCAGCAGCTGGAAGCTCAGGAAATATCTCCATTGTCTCAGAGGCGTGGCTGCCAGAGACTCCGGGTAAAACTGAATCACAGGGCATTAATGCCCTCTCTCTATCATCCTTACTAGATACCACTGAATACCTCTGACGTAAGAGATTCTGCAGATCCTTGAGCAACACACACAAAATGCTGGAGAAACTCAGCAGGTCTGTGTCAGACCTGCTCCCCCCACCTAGAACATCTGGTGGTCAAGTGTCATCCGTTCAATCTGCCGAAGGAGTTCGCAACTGTCAACCTGGTAGTGGTACACTCTGACAGATATCAAGCTGGCACTGGAGGGGGTAAGCACTGTGATCAACAGTGACAAAGCACTGCACCCTGATGCTTTCCTGATAATTTTGGGGAACTCCAATCAGACCAGCTTGAAGAAGTGTCTGACAGACGTCACCAAGACGTAACCTGCAGAACCAGAGGAGCCAACTGGCTTAGGTTACTGTTACGCCACCATCAAGAATGTTTACTGTGTTATCCCCTGCTTGATTGGGCAATCCAATCAACTGGCTATAGTCCTCCTCCTGGCACGCATGAGGACCACAGCACCAGAGGTGAGAACCACAAAGGTATAGTGAAGGGGGGGGGGGGCAGAGGAGTATTTGCAGGACAGCTGTGAATCTGTAGACTCGATCATATTTAGGGAGTCATCTTTGGATCTGAATGAATATATCACCAAACTCATTAAGACATGCATGATTGCTGCCCTTTTGAAGTAGATGGGAACCTCAGACACAGACCCACAGTAACTTTTTTTTGTGGGCAACTCACAAAGAAATCATCAAATACTCCCGGGCATGGCAGTTCGGATAATGCACCCACGATAGCATCCCGTTTGGATACACGGTATTCAATATCACAAACCTTTTAGGTGAGAAGGATGACCCACCACTATAAACCTGAAGCTGGCATTGTGGAAACTGGCAATATCATAATATTAGCACAGCCTCCACTGCTAACTTTCTGCCAATATGAATATCTGCTCAGCATCGCTACCTTATGTAACACTCACAACACGCTGGAGGAACTGAGCAGGTCGGGCAGCATCCGTGGAAACGAACAGTCAACGTTTTTTGCCTAGCAAAATAGGTTGGCTCCTCAGATTTGGCTGCAGTAAACTAATGATTTTAAAGTTATAGTTCATTTCTAGTATTGTAGAAAGAACACAATGCTAAGTTTAAGTAATGGATGGAAAGGGCATTTGATAAAATCACTCGTTTTATTTTAAAGGATTGAGCTTTTTCTTACACATATAAAGCAATACTATAAAACAGAACTGATCAAGGAGACCTATCGAATCCAAAGTGCAGGGAATTATGATTTAATTTATATTAAGCTATATCCCCAAATTACATTAAGATGCAGTTAGTAAATTGCAAATAAATTCCGTCCATTCACCTTCCTCGCAGCCTTTGCGCAGGCGCAGAGATTGCACTTCCCTGTGTCGGAATCGCGTTGTTACGAGCAATGCCTGGCCCGGAAGCCTCGTCCGAACCGGTAGCGATGTCACATAGGAAGTTGCAACGAAACTTGATGGTCAAAGGGGGAGGATTGACTGCCTTGTCATCCTATCGAGAGTGAGAACATTTAGAGATGGGTGGGAGCTAAGAAATAGAGTTAGGTTGAGAGTCCTTTGGTTCGGTGGCTGAGCCATGGCGGATGTAGTTTCCTAACGGCGGTGCGGTTGGAATTGCAACTTCGGCCTCCGGTTACCCGTATTTGGTCTGGCCGCATTCCCCCGGACATGTCTCCGATCTATCTGCCACTGACAGTGGGCGTCGCCGCCGTTCTCCTGAGTTGCTACTGTACGGTGGCCTCGGCAACCGGCGTGCAGGATGAGGAGAAAGCGGCCAAGGTGGATCCAGCAGTGCGGGTAATGTTAAGACCCCGAACCTGGCCTGGGAAGGGAAGTTCTGGGTATGGGGCGGGTGATGGAAGACTCCCGAGGCCGCGAATACTACGGTTCCTGTGCCATGGTCCGATCTCGTCCTTTTCCGAACATCTTTACTTTAACCCCCCCCCCTCCCCACCAATGTCAAATGGAAGGAAATTACAAATAAGTTTGTTATTTTAACAAAATCGGTTTGTGGCATGGTTTAAAGGCACCTGAAATGCAATTCGATCATGTCTGTCAATCATAGAATGGATGATACTTAGTTCGGTTCATCGTGTACGTGTCCATTCAAAAAATGCTGCCCAACCTTCTGCCAATTCCATTTTTTGGTCCATGACCTTTAAGTTACAGCTTTTTAAATGCAGTTCATCCTCGAGAAACGGCAGGGTTCCCAGCAAGTCGGAATTTGGCTGCGAGCCCAGTTGCTTAAGAAATAGGAGTAGACCATTTGACTTGTCGAGACTGCTGTGCCATTCAACAAGATCATGGTAGATGTGAAGGTGAACTCTTGCCAGCCTTTTCTCCATTATCCTTAAATCCCCAGCTATGCAACGGCAAACTCCTCCGGTCTGCCAAATGTTGGTATGGACGTTTGTATGGTATATATAAATCGGGTTTTCGTAACCTAGGGAAGATCTGTTACTTTTGAAAACTGAGTTCCACAACCCCGCCTCATGAAATCCTTCTAATTTTACAACTAGTTATGCCAAATTTATCTCAATGGGTTTTGAACCCTTCAGTCAAGATCATAGAGGCTTCTCATTTATTCTATCTAGGCTAGTGATTATTTTACACACTTCAAATGTCTCCTTTCCAAGATAAACAAACTCAGCCTATTCTATCCAATCATACATCAAAGTTCAAAATTTCTGGGCCTGGCGACATCCTCGTAAATTTCTTATTCAGGCTCACAAATACAAAAAAGTTTTTCCTATAATATGTTGACTGGAACTATTTGTCATATAAGTTATTGTTAATGCTTCTAGTTGCTATTGCTGCTATTGTTTCTGTGTCTTGACCAGTAAAAGAAACCATTTATTTTAAATGTTATCTTCTTATTTAAAAAGGCTCTTTAAATTTTAAACATTTAAATAATAGAACATAGAACAGTACAGCACAGTACAGGCCCTACACCCACAATGTTGTGCTGACCCCTAAACCCCACCTCCCATATAACCCCCCACCTTAAATTCCTCCATATACCTGTCTAGTAGTCTCTTAAATTTCACTAGTGTATCTGCCTCCACCACTGACACAGGCAGTGCATTCCACGCACCAACCACACTCTGAGTAAAGTAATAAAATGATTAAGCTGACTTGCATTTTGTTTAATAGAGAATTCAGTATAGTAACTATTGAACACAATTAATTTATTGTAAGTGAACAGAGTTTTGGATCTGTAAGTGCAAAACGTTGCCCATACATCTCCCATTAACCGCAGTGAGGTGCGGGTTTTTTTTGGCGAGGTGGGAAGTGACACAGCTTGATTAAAATAGTTATGTTGCTGGAATCCCAAGGAGCTGCTGCCCCTTGAATTAATCTGAAGTATTAAAGAGCTGCTGTGACTGGAGTTATTGGCTTTCAGAAACAATTACCCAATATTTCTTTAATGTAAGCATAGCACAGATACATGCAGTTCATGTGTGGCTGTGGCACTGTTGATAGTCTGTGAATATTCTATGGGTCATCAGTATGTCAGAAATAGATGTGCAGAGGAGTGTTCATTAATAGGAGAGAAACTGCTGTGATGAAAGTTAAAACTTCTTCTGTGACCGGAAAGTTTAACAATATTAGAAAACAAGTACATTGGATTTAACTAAGGTCTTTGGTTAGGTCAGGATACCATTTTTTACATTTTAAATGATTCTTTAAAATCTCTTCGGTGTTGAAAGGTGGTATTTCTGGTCACAAGATTAAAAATAAATGATAAGTTACTAAAAAGATTGGCAGTCACCAGATGAGATGCATCTTGGATTACTGAGAAGTAAGAGTGGAAATTAAAGTTTCTTTGACCACATTCTTCCGAGTATCCTTGGATATGGATAAGTTAAAATTAGTTGGAGTGTAATACATTTGGTTCAGAATTGCCAAGGGATTTAGTTCATCAAATATCAGTAGTTAGGAAAACTTCAGACAATAATCTGAACCCAATTTTAATTTGTTTAAACATATGCTATTGAGTGAAATCCAACACAGATTAACAAATTTGATTGAGTTATTTGAAATAATGTTGAGGATTCTGTGGTGGATGAAAATTACTAATTGTTTTATATACATATAATATGTTACAAAATTCCCATGTGTTAAAATTAAAAGCAATGAACTGTGATGATAAGCGTGTAAAATGGTTTAAGGGAAATAATTGTTTGTAAAGAGAGCTCATATTTTTCAGATTGGAGGAAGGTTTCCAGTGAGTCACCAATATTTAGTATTTATCTACTTTTCATAGTTTTGGTTTGCAAATGATGACCCAATTTGGAAATAAGCTGAGAAATGGGAAGTATAAGATTTCCAAATGACAGTGGTAGACAGGTGAAATAATTCAGTTCAATCCGTGTTGACATCCTTATGAGATCTCTACCTTCTGTCTTCTGCAAGTTTGATTCACTCTACATGCTATCAAGAAAAAGCTGTGAGCACTGGATATAGCAAAAGCTGTGGGATGGGGCTGTAGTACTGTGAATATTTTCTCCAGAACCAGATATGCCTGTAACCAATCTGTTCCAGTACAGTTACAGCGCTGCATCTGCCTGACAATATGGAAGTTATCCAGGAATGTACTGTTCATTAAACATTGGACAAATCCAATAATTACTACCCAGTATGTCTACTAAAAATCACCAAACAAATGATGGACATTGTTGCTGACAGTACAGTTGAACAGCTTGCATGCCACTCACTCAAGGCACATATGGGCTTGGAAGTAGAGGTAATTTAAATAGCTACTTTTTTTATTTCCATGGACTTGAAGTGACTTCTGAGAAAGGCTGCAACATATCACATAGGAAATGGTGAACTGGATTTTCTAAACTTTAAGAGAGATAACCATAAGCCGATATATTGTGGAAGCAGAAAAGGGATCCTATGTTCATAAGTCATTGGAAGTAGTAGCAGATATTAACTAGGCTGCACAAGGGAAATAGTCTGTGCACTGGGGATCATTTCCAGAAGGTAGAATATTAAGTGGTAATATTAACAAATTATATTTGAAATTTAGATTTTAGATTATGAAGACACGCAGTCCTCTTTTATTGTCATTTAGTAATGCGTGCATTAAGAAATGATACAATATTTCCTCCGGTGTGAAATCACAAACCACAGGACAGACCAAGACTGAAAAAAACAACAAAACCACATAATTATAACATATAGTTACAACAGTGCAACAATACCATAACTTGATGAAGAAGTCCATGAGCACAGTAAAAAGTTCAAAGATATTACCAGAGCTGATGGAATATTATACACATATTCCATTAAAACCTAGTATTTTACCAGGAAAGAAAAGGCTGAGGTTTAATTTGGAGTGTTTAATAAACTATGAAAAGGTTTAACCTAGTGGACGAAGTTTTATTTTTAGTTGTGCACAGAGTAAAGGAGATTCTATAAAAATAAGTCATCCTAAAAATTCATAAAGGAGTTTAGTTGAACCTTAAGTGAAGGATAGTTGATGTGGAATATGGTCTAGTTGTGCTGATTTAGCACATTTCAAAGGAATGCTAGCTGTGTATTGGGAAGAACAGAATTGGGCATGCAAGTAGAGTGAAATGAAATAAAATTTGGTGGATAGTTTATATGAAGCATAAGCACCATCATAGACTTGTTGAGAGGGGTAGCCAGCTCTTTTAGGATACTGCCATTTCTAGTATCAGGAGCAGAATTATGTTATTTGGCTCACCTGCTCCGCCATTCCATCATGGCTGATTTATTATCCCTCTCAACCCCATTCTCCTGTCTTTTTGTAATCTTTGGTAGCCTTACTATCAACTTCCGTTTTAAATATATCCAGACTCTGCCTCCATAGCTGTATGTGGTAATGAATTCCACAGATTAACTACCCCATGGCTAAAGAAATACTTCCCCTTCTCTGTTCTAAAGGGACGTCCTTCTATTCTAAGGCTGTGCTGTGTGGTCCTAGACTCTCCCACTATTTCCTCTCCACCTGGGCCTTCCAATATTCGATAGGTTTCCATTTTACCATTTTATTAATGGTTCAGTTTGGTAGCTTATTTTTAAGAGCTCAGCAAAAGAGGTAATTTTGAGATGCATCAACTTTTGATCTCTTTAAAGAAAAGTAATCCAAAATTGCAATCTCTAATAGCATGCACATTTCTAATTTTGTTCTATCCATAATGGTGCCTGAGGAATGACTTTATAAAAGTTTAGCAGCATAGTGTCCTACAGCACAGAAACAGGCTTTTTGTCCAACTTGTTCATGCTGACCATGGTGCCTACCAAACTAGTCCCATTTGCCTGCATTTGGCCGGTATCCCTAAACACTTCCTATCTACGTACTCATTCAAATGTCTTTTGAGGAGATCTGTGGGTAGGTTTTTCACACAGGGTGATAGTTATCTGGAATGAGCTGCCGGAGGAGATATTGGGGCATATACAGTTACAATGTTTAAAATGCATTGACAGGAAAGGATTAGAGTAGATCAGTACTGTAGACAGCAAGGAAAGGGCATGTCCTCCGTTGTAGGATTCTACTGTATGTTCAATATTGTGTTCAGAAAATGTATATTCTTTTGATACTTAAAGGTTTATTCTGATTCAGAAGGTTTTGTGTTTCTGTGTCAATTGTGAGCAATTTGTAAGAAGCCTATGCAAAGAAGCAAAGTATTTCCTGTGGGCCTTTTGAAAACTTATCAAGGGTTCTTTGTTAATATAATACTTTAGAATTTGAGTAGAAAGTAATAATTTATTATGAATAAATAGTAGTTTAAGATTGTAGTTTGGAATACCAGAAGTTAGGAATGTGGATTAAGCTTTTGAAATTTTGTTTGTACTAATGCTTAACTTTATCTTAATACAGAAAATAACTTCTCCACATCCTGTGAATAATGTTGTAAGTGATGAATCCATTACCAAAACAAACCTGGGTTTCATACATGCCTTCATTGCATCTATATCAGTCATTATCGTCTCTGAGCTGGGTGACAAGACGTTCTTCATAGCAGCAATTATGGCCATGCGCTACAATCGCCTGACTGTGCTTGCTGGGGCTATGCTGGCTTTGGGATTGATGACCTGTTTGTCTGGTTAGTGACTTTTTAAAATACATTATTATTTGTTTGATAAATTAAGAATTAGGTCAATGAGTTGATAAGTAGGCACTGATATGCATTTCACTATTCAAAATTAATATTTTATATTCAATCTTAAAGCAACACTATTAACAAGTATTTCACTATGTGGATGAGCAATTAAAGTAATCTAGTGTTTACATTCTTGAAATTCTCTTCCAGCCTTTTTTATTAGAAATTCCTGATTTTATTTGGATCCTCTCCTCTGCTTTTATTTCCCCATTATTCTATTATATCCACTTCCTCTCTTTGTGCTTCTTTTTTTGGTCTTTATTTTCTCTATCATATAATCTCTCCCACCATTTTCTTCTGATTGTTCCTAAGTATGGTGAAAAGTCTAAATCACAGTCATAAAATTGGTAACATTTCTGATTTTCAAGCCAATAAATTTTTAGAATTGGCTTCTATAAGATCAAAAAATTCTGGTGGTTACAGTAACTTTTAATTGAAAAAAATTCCATCATTGTTGTCCCTTTTAGTATTTTCTACTCTTTCATCTAGCATTATTATCAGCTGTGGCATGTGGAACTCTGGACCCAGGAACACCCTTATCGTGTGCAATCGGAAATGCTGAGTTATACTTTAGCACGGGTCGCCAACCTTTTTGCCTCTGTGGGCTGGATCGCGTATTAATGAGCAGACGGTGGGCCAAATAAATGCCATTAAAAAAAACTTGAAATATGGGAATTATCCTTTTAAATACATTTAGTTACGTTTTGCCTCAAATTAATGAATAACACATGCTAGAAAATCATTTGTGTTTAACCAAGAATGCCAATTAGTAATCAAAGAGCTCAGTTTAGTTTTTCTGTCCCACCATTGCTGGTGCCCCATCAATTGTGATGCCAATTAGCTTCAACACATTAAGTTTCATTTCTGACGTTATTTTCAGCAAAGCTTCAAAAATGTCTGCTCCAGTAACCGTGTCCTTCATAGGAATTAATTGAATAAACTTCAAAAATTTGAAAAGTTGAGGTCACTCCTTGCACAAACACCAAGTTGAGCAGTGTCTCCCAAGTCCGTACACTCATCAAGCGCAATTGGAAAAAAAAATGCAATTCGTTGCAGGCATCCCTTAAACAAATGTAAACATCAGCTGACATTTCTTCAACTCACCGTGTGATTGTTCTTGCTGACAGGCTGATAGATGCAAATAAAGATTTCTTTTCAGGACAAACAATATCCACCACTGTCAGTAAACATTCTTTGACAAACTCTCCATTTGTAAAAGGCCTCATTTTTTCTGCAATACGTTTTGCGACTTCGTAGCTGGCACAGGTATTTCCTTCATTTTCACTGCTTTTTCGGCACTCAGCGTCTACCTTCCTGCGCTTTGCACTCATTGCCATTGGAATTTTTTTCTTTGATTTTATTTCGAAACGCGAGTTATTCAACAAGTATCGTAGCACATGTAAATATCTGGATATTTAGCGTGGATTTCTTGTTAAAACACAGTGACGCTGTTTCTGTTTACAAATTTGAACGAGCCCATCTGAAAACCTGTGCGTGTACGGAGAGTATCTAATACATATTATTAGGGTACTCTGCCTTCCCATCATTCGTATATACCAGTGTTTGGTTTGGAGCAAAACGGAACCTGGGGCCAGTGTAACAAGAGGCGATGCACGTCCATCAGTGTGGTCGTGTGAAACACTCAGAATAAAGAAAAATCGCTCGCGGGCCAGATAAGCATAGTATCTCAATATTTGCTCGCGGGCCTGACAAAATACCTTCGTGGGCCAGATCTGACCCGCGGGCCGTAGGTTACCTACCCCTGCTTTAACACGAGCCAAATACTGAAGATGCTAGAAATAAATTTTAAAAGGTATAAGCTGAAGTACTCAGCAGGTCATGGATTTTCTTTGGAGAGCGTAATGAAGTCAGCATTTCAAAACCTTTCATTAGTGGTGCAGTGGATATTTTTGCAACTTGATGTTTATCAGCCACGCCCTTGATGGGACTTCACTGCTATTTGAGTTGAGAAAATGAGTATATTTCTTTTAGCCAATATTGAGAGATTCCCACAATAATCATTTTAAATAAGAATTATACCCTTGCAGTAAATTACAGATTCTCTACAAAAATACTTTCTGTATGTGGAAAGTAGAATGAATAAGAGACATAGGAAAAGTAAGAAAATACATATTTTTTTAAAAACTAATGATATTTTTATGTATAGATTTCAATTTGAGAGAAGTGGGTCTGAAATAATTAAACATTCATTTGCAGCTGAGTAACCAGACCTAACTTCTGTGTACTTGGGCAGTAATAAGTACCAAAACTGTGCATTGCATGCATTTTGAAGCCAATTATGCAGAACAGGGCATATTGCATAGAAGTTTCCTAATGTTCTCATTTAACTGTGAACTTGCTCCAGGTTCCTTCTGTTTCTCATCTGCAAACTCTTGTTGAGAACTGATTTCATTAGTTTTATGTAAGTGTTGACAATAACTGCAATAAAGGTGGTGAATTTATGCAGTGCTGCCCAATATTCCTGTTGGAAATATAAACATGTTCTCTGTTAATATGAAGAGTTGGATGGCAGTGTGCTTCTACGTTAGGACTATATTTTTGAGCTCCTTAAATGGATGCATCCTTGCCATTGAGGCATTGATTTTAACATGTAATTTTAGATTGTCCTCCAGTATTTAGTGCGCTAGCTTTGCATGATACCTATGATTTGCACACCAGCCAAGGAACTAATCAGGATGATTTTAGGGCATTGTTATTGTAGGATATGTGCATCTCTCCTGGTCTCAAGTGAAGTCCAACATTAGAGCAGTTAACCATACTAGAGAAATTAAGCCACAGATAGATAAAGTTTGAAACCTTTTTGTCTTGCATTTGTCTCAAAGCTCAAACACTGAAGATGAATTGGGATATAAAGGTCAAAGTTTTACAAAATAAAAGCTAGAATGGTGATGAAATAATTGTTAAATGGAAATATGCATAAATGTGGCTGTAAAACTACAGCTATTTTAAGGAACTAATTATTTTCAGTAACTTTTTAAAAAATCTACAATATTCAAATATCTGTATA
This sequence comes from Mobula birostris, assembly GCF_030028105.1. NCBI lineage: Eukaryota > Metazoa > Chordata > Chondrichthyes > Myliobatiformes > Myliobatidae > Mobula > Mobula birostris. The sequence goes on along the minus strand of NC_092372.1, from coordinate 59,398,918 downwards.
CCTTTTAATCATGATGCTGATGAGAGCTTGCTTTCATCAGCTTCAATTATTATTCTTGCATTTTATGTACTTCATTAAAATAGTGTTTTAGAAAACAGTCCTAGGCTAATTATTGAACCTCTCTTCAACTATCCATAATATGATGATAACTTGATCTTCATTTGATGAATAAAAATGCTTACTCTTGTGGCTCTGTTCCAGGCATGCTTCTCTAATTTGTTTATGTATCCTATTTTCTACCTCTTGTACCTTGAAAAGGCTCCCAGTAGAGTAATTGCTCCTTTCTTCAAAATTATTTAATTTCCCACAGCTGATTATATCCTTGAAGTCTTATGATAGAATAAATTTCTTCTTTAAATCTACATGGTCTGTCATTCTTAACTAGATGTCTGCAGCCTATGCTCGAAGTGTTACCCGAGTATAGATGCTGTATGTAAGATGACCCATACAGATATCAAACTATTCTAATTTGAATAGTAAGGGGATTAGGAGGTATGCATCATTAACTTTCTGGTTCAGTCCTGAGTGTCTCTGTACAAATGCTCCCTGACCAGATTCTTTCCAGCTTTTTGCTTTTATTACAAGAACGTGAGGTACAAAAGTATTTAAATAGACTATGCTTTATCTTTGATAGCAAGTTTGACAGCTGTATATTACATTAATAAATGCAAATTTTTAACCATACCTGTTGTCAGCTGTTAAATCTGATTTAATTCTCTTGTGCATTTAGTGACTGAATGTACATCAAATAAAAAGAATGTTTCATCTTGTTAGTTTCAGCTGTGTATAGATTTACAGTGGCATGCAAAATTTTGGGCACCCCGGTCAAAATTTCTGTTACTGTAAATGTTACTGTAAGCAAGTAAAAGTTGACCTGATTTCCAAAAGGCATATAGTTAAAGATGACACATTTCTTTAATATTTTAAGTGAGATTACTTTTTTATTTCCATCTTTTACAGTTTCAAAATAACAAAAAAGCAGAAGTTTGGGCACCCTGCATGGTCAGTACTTAGTAACACCCTCTTTGGCAAGTATCACAGCTTGTAAATGCTGTTGCCAGCTAACAGTCTTTCAGTTCTTGTTTGGGGGATTTTCACCCATTCTTCCTTGCAAAAGGCTTCTAGTTCTGTAAGATTCTTGGGCCATCTTTCATGCACTGCTCTTTTGAGGTCTATCCACAGATTTTCGATAATGTTTAGGTCGGGGGACTGTGAGGGCCATGGCAAAACTTTCAGCTTGTGCCTCTTGAGGTAGTCCGTTGTGAATCTTGAGGTGTGTTTAGGATCATTATCCTGTTGTAGAAGCCATCCTCTTTTCATCGTCAGCCTTTTTACAGACGGTGTGATGTTTGCTTCCAGAATTTGCTGGTATTTAATTGAATTCATTCTTCCCTCTACCAGTGAAATGTTCCCCGTGCCACTAGCTGCAACACAAGCCCAAAGCATGATTGATCCACCCCTGTGCTTAACAGTTGGAGAGGTGTTCTTTTCATGAAATTCTGCACCCTTTTTTCTCCAAACATACCTTTGCTCATTGCGGCCAAAAAGTTCTATTTTAACTTCATCAGTCCACAGGACTTGTTTCCAAAATGCATCAGGCTTGTTTAGATGTTCCTTTGCAAACTTCTGATGCTGAATTTTGTGGTGAAGACGCAGGAAAGGTTTTCTTCTGATGACTCTTCCATGAAGGTCATATTTGTGCAGGTGTTGATGCACAGTAGAACAGTGCACGACCATTCCAGAGTCTGTTAAATCTTCCTGAAGGTCTTTTGCAGTCAAACGGGGGTTTTGATTTGCCTTTCTAGCAATCCTACGAGCAGTTCTCTCGGAAAGTTTTCTTGGTCTTCCAGACCTCAACTTGACCTCCACCATTCCTGTTAACTGCCATTTCTTAATTACATTACGAACTGAGGAAACAGCTACCTGAAAACACTTTGCGATCTTCTTATAGCCTTCTGCTGCTTTGTGGGCATCATTTATTTTAATTTTCAGAGTGCTAGGTAGCTGATTAGAGGAGCCCATGGCTGCTGATTGTTGGGACAAGGTTTGAGGAGTCAGGGTATTTATAAAGCTTTGAAATTTGCATCACCTGGCCTTTCCTAACAATGACTGTGAACAAGCCATAGCCCTAACAAGCTAATTAAGGTCTGAGACCTTGGTAAAAGTTATGAGAGCCGAAATCTCTTGGGGTGCCCAAAATTTTGCATGGTGCTCCTTTTTTTCACGCTAAAATTATGCAAAACAAAAATAATACACTAATCGTGCTTAAAATGTTGAAAAGAATGTTTCATCTTTAACTATGACTTTTGGAGATCAGTTTAAATTCTACTCAGTTAACTATTCACAGTAACAGAAATTTTGACCAGGGTGCCCAAACTTTTGCATGCTTCTGTATAAAGGACCTTATAAAATTATCAAAATGATTTTAGTTATCATTGAGCTCTGAGAAGGATGATAAAACATTCCTTGGTTCTTAATTATTTGTACAAAACTATTAATAATACAAAGATTTAAGTTTGAGGTATGTTAATTCCAGACATAATTTGAAAAGAGTTTTTAAAGGTTATACATATTTGTTTTCTGGTGTGATTCAAATGAGTTCATGTTCTTCATTTGAGCAAAGTGGAGAAATCAAATACAGCATCACTAAGTTTGAGGGCTGGTTTTGTGCTTAATTGCAGTTCTCTTTGGCTATGCTACTACAATAATACCCCGGAAGTATACGTACTATGTATCAACTGCACTATTTGCAATATTTGGCTTCCGAATGCTTTGGGAAGGCTTGAAGATGAGTCCTAATGAAGGTCAAGAAGAACTGGAAGAAGTGCAAGCAGAAATCAAGAAGAAAGATGAGGATGTATGTATTATCGTATATATGCAATACAAGACCATCTGTAAAGCTAAACATTTTTGCTAGGTTAATGACAATCCATTGATTAGAATTTTAATAAGGGAATAACGTCATTATCTAAAAACCATGACTTAAAGGAGGCAAATAAGTTGACAAAACTTCAAAGGAAAGGGTTTTATTTTTAGAGAGTGTGGTTATTTTTAAGAATTTCATCAGTGGGTTAGCACTTATTTTTTGTGATATAATGGCTATACAACTGATTCTTTCTCTAAAATATATATATCATCTTAAATGTTACGATGGAAATTATGGTTTGGAGGATGCAATCATCTACAACATTGTTTGATGGCAGTCCACTGTCTGCACTAGGTGTCTGCGCTGATTTTATTCATTTATAGTCAATCATAAGAATAGGGCACATGAATTCCTCCACTGATATGTATTAATTAGGAACTAATTAGTAAGTTATAGTATGGCAGAGGTATTGGTAGTCAATAGAGTCAAATAAAACTACAGCATAGAAACAGGCTGTTCAGCCCATCCAGTCCATGATGAACCATGATGAACTGCCTAGTGCCACTGACCTGTACCTGAACCATAGCCCTCATACCCCTCCCATCCATGTACCTATCCAAACTTCTCTTAAATGTCAAAATCAAGCTTGCTTGCACCACTTGCACTGGCAGCTCGTTCCACACTCACCACACACAGAGTGAAGAAATTTCCCCTCATGTTCCCTTTAAACATTTCACCTTTTACCCTTAACTCTTGATCTCCATTTGTTGTCTCACCAAACCTCAGTGGAAAAAGCCTGCTGGCATTTCCCCTTCAAATATACCTCATAACTTTGTATATTGTACCTCTATCAAATCTGCCCTCAGTTTTTGATATTCTAGGGAATAAAGCCCTAACCTGTTTAACCTTTCCTTATAACTCAGGACAGCATCTTTGTAAAATTTCTTTGTACACTTTTAATCCTATTTACATCTTTCTTGTAAGTGGGTAACCAAAATTGCACACAATGCTCCAAGTTAGGCTTCACCAGCATCCTGTACAACTTTAACATAACATCCCAACTCCTGTACTCAGTCCTTTGACCTATGAAGGCCAGGGTGTCTACAGCTGTCTTACTGACCCTATCTACTTGTAACATCTCTTTCATCAAATTATGGACCTGTATTCACAGATCCCTTTGTTCTACCACACTCAGTGCTCTGCCACTCACTGTGTAAGACCTACCCTGGTTGGTCCACCCAAAGTGCAATTCTTCACACTTGTCTGCATTAAATTCCATCTGACATTTTTCAGCCCATTCTTCCAGTTGGTCCAGATACCGCTTTAAGCTTTGATAGTTTTCCTCACTGTCCGCCACAGCCCCCAATCTTGGTGTCATCCGCAGTTTGCTGATCCAGATAAGCACATTATCATCCAGGTTGTTGATAAGGATGAGAAACAGCAACAGACCTAGCACCGATCCCTGTGGTCTCTACTAGTCCTAGGCTCACAGTCAAGAGAGGCAACATTCTACTACCATTCTTTGGCTTCTCCTGCAAAGCCAATGTCTAATCCAATTTACTACCTCATCTTGAAGGCCAAGCGACTGAACCTTCTTGACTAACCTCCCACTGGGGAACCTGATAACTACCTTGTTGAAGCCTATGTAGACAACATTCACTGCTTTGCCTTTATCAACTTTCCTGGTAACATCTTCAAAAAGCTCTATAAGATTAGACACGACATACCTTGCACAAGGCCATGCTGACTATCCCTAATCAATCTGTCTGTTCAAATACTGGTATATTCAGTCTCTTAGAATACCTTCCAATAACTTTCCCACTACTAATGTCAGGCTCACTGGCCTTTAACTTCGTGGTTTGTTTTTAGAGCCTTTCTCAAACAATGGAAGAACTTCAGTTAACCCCCAATGTTCTGGTAACTCACCTGTTGCTAAAGATAATTTAAATATCTCTACATTTGTCTCCCACAGGGCCTGAGGGAGCACCTTATAAGGCCCTGGGTATTTGTCCACCTTAGGACCTAAATTGCCTTAAGACAGCAAACACCTGCTCCTCTGTAATCTATATAATGTCCATGACCTCACTACTAATTTGCCACACTTCTGTAGAATCTGTCTGTTTTCTGAGTGAATACAGAAACAAAAAATCATTGAAGATCTCTCCCATTTCTTTTGGCTCCACGTATGAATTACCATTTTGATCTTCCAGCAGACCAAATTTGTCCCCTGCTATTTGCTGTTAATATATCTGTAGAAGTCTTTAGGACTCTCCTTCACCTTGTCAGCGAGAGCAACCTCATGGTGCCTTTTACCCATCCTGTTTTCTTAAGTGTTTTCTTGCAGTTCTTGTACTCTTCAATACTTCATTTGTTCCTACCTGCCTATACGTACTATGCACCTCTTTTTTTCTTAACTAGGGCCTCAATATCTCTTGAAAACCAAGGTTTCCTAAACCTGTTATCTTTACCTTCTATTCTGACAGGTTCATGCATGCTTTGTACACTCAAAAATATAATTCCACGTGTTGATCCATCCCCTAAGCTCATCTGGTTTTTCTACGATACTTCTTGCATTGAAGTATATGCAAAGATTTGGATTGTCACCCAAAACACTTGAAAACTTCTATCGGTGTATAGTGGAGAGCATTCTGACAGGCTGTATCACTGTCTGGTATTGGGGGGGTGGGGTGGAGGGGCCACTGCACAGGACTGAAAGAAGCTATAGAAAGTTGTAAGATTAGTCAGCTTTGTCTTCGTAGTATCCATGACATCTTCAAGGATTGGAGCCTCAGAAAGGCGATATCCATTATTAAGGACCCCCACCACCGCAGGGCATGCCCTCTTCTCATTGTTACCATCAGGAAAGAGGTACAGAAGCTTGAAGGCAAATACTCAATAATTCAGGAACAGCTTCTTCCCCTCTGCCATACGATCCTTAAATGGATATTGAACCCATGAACACTACTTCACTTTTTTAAAAAATGTTCGTTATTTCTGTTTTTGCGCTATTTTAAATCTATTTAATATACATATACTTACTGTAATTGATTTATTTTTTTCTTTCCATGTTATCATGTTCTGCTGCTGCTAAATTAACAGATTTCATTTAACTTCTGGTGATAATAAACCTGATTCTGATTCTGAAATCTGAACATTAGTCGCACCATGACTTTTGATTCCTGACTCTGAGGTCTTAACAACATCTGTCTCGACAACCTCCCAACTATCTGTTCTGGCATTCTGGTTCCCATCCCCTGGAAACCCCAGTTTTAACCCCAACCCCCTCCCCCACCCACCCAGCAAACCTTCACACCAGGATATTAGTCTCCCTACAGTTTCGTGGAAGAGAGCCCTATCATCCAAAAATCTGAAGCCCTGCATCCTGCACCAACTCCTTAGCCACATCTTATACTGTATGATCTTCCTATTTCTGGCCTCACTAGCACGTAGAATGGGTAGCAATCCTGAGATCACAGCCTCGGAGGTCCTGTCCTTTAACTTAGCACCTAACTCCCTGAACTCACTTTGCAGAACCTCATCACTCTTTCAACCTATTACATTGGTACCAAGGTGGACCACAACCTCTGGCTGCTCACCCTCCCACTTAAGAATGTGGAGGAATCAATACTAGATGTCCAGACCCCTGGCACCCGGGAGGCAATATATCAGAATCTCTTTCTCATCCACAGAACCTCCTTTCTGTTCCCTTAACTAATGAATCCCCAATTACCACATCTCTTCTCTTCCCCCCTCCCTCCCCCGCGCCTCCCAAGTTTCTGGGACACAGAGCCAGACTAAGTGCCAGAGAACTGACAGTTGTGTATTCCTCTGCTAGGTTATCTAATGGTATCCAAAGTTGTATACCTGTTGTTGAGGGGAATTGCCATGGGGGTACATTGCACTGGCTGTTCAGTCCCTTTCACCCTCCTGACTGTGCAGTTTCCTTTGCCCTGCACCTTAGATGTAACTCCCTCTCTATATGTACTGTCTGTCATACCCTCAGCTTGCTGAATGATCCAGGGTGCATCCAGTTCCAGCTCCACCACTTTCATATGGAGTGTTAGAAGCTAGAGTTGGTTGCACTTCTTGCAGGTGAAGTCATCAGGGACACTAGATGACCTACTTTCCCACATCCCGCAAGAGAAGCATTCAGCTATCCTGCCTGGCAATTTTACTGCTCTAACTACAATTATAAAGAAGGAAACAATAAACTGGAAAAAAATCTACCTACAGCTTCTTGCCTTCTCTCACTGAAGCCTCAAGGAGCTAAAGCCTCGAAAATCCTTCTCTAACACGGTCCACTCCAACAATAGCCATTCCACTTGTCCCTGCTTTATTTTTAATTTGTACTTGCTAATGAACCTCAGTCTCTGATTGGCTGCTGTTCAACCGCTGAAACTCCAGCGAAATGCTGCCTTTTAATGCTCATTCATTTGACCTGAGTGAGTCACCCCTTCTCTCGCACCTGATCTCTGATTCGCCACTGTTCAAACGCCAAAACTCCCACAAAGCGCTGCTTTTTAATACTCGCCGACCTGAGTGAGTCACCTCTTCTTTTAAATAATGCAGGACATAATACAACACCTAGTGTTCTAATTTGTTTTGTATTTCATTTAAATATATGATCTCTTACTTAATTAAACTGCAGTTTCCTTTTTATGCCTTTTAACTATTTCCAAGAAACTTCAGTTAATTGGGGCAGCCGCTTAATTGGGCCAAAATGTACTAGTCTTGATGCGTCCTAATTATCTGAAATCCACTGCATTTACAAAGCACAGAAGTATAAAGATTTGAAAATCATATTGAATATTCAAAAACAGTTGGTATATTTATAAATATATGTAACATTTTATTATATATCTATATTTTGAGTATACTCATATTTGACAGACTGCTTGTTTCTAAAGTATTCGTGTTGAGTACCTTGCACTCTGTTTATAAAAGCACTATATTCTGCAGACTACTGAAGTATCTTGGTGTATTTGTTTTCTGCCTGCTGCCAAGTATTCCAAGCTTTATGGGATTTTTTGATTTTTTTTATATATCCTTATGAAATACTGTTGAGTGGGTAAAGTAGAATTCAAGCTGCTTTTTCACATAGTAACTTATCACAATAAATAGTTTCTTCAGTGTTCAAAAGGTTCAGAAATTATTGCTGAAATGTTGATTGCAAGTCCTACATTAATGCATGTTTTTAAAAGGGAGAATGAATACGTTTTTTTTTTAAATGGATCCTACGTCAGTTTTAAACCAGGGCACTTTTTATTTCATACCAACTGGAACTAAAATTAACATTGTCAAAAATCTTAATTGGCAAATTTTATGTGAAAACAACAAAAAAGTAGCAAATTAAAGAAATCAATTCCACAATAGTGTAGTGGTTCGCATGATGATATTGCAGCTAGGAACTTTGGAGTTTGGAATTCAATTCCGGCGCTGTCTGTAAGAACTTTGCGCATCCTTTCCATGAGCATGTGGATTTCCTCCAGTGCTCCGGTTTCCTCCCACAGTCCACAGAGGTTAATTGGTCATTCTCAATTATCTTGACGATTAGCCTAGGGTTAAATAGGTCTGTTGCTGGGTGGCACTTGTTGGGCCAGAGAGCCTGTCCTGTATCTCTAAATCATAAGTAAAACAGTTCTAAAGTCAGTGTTTCAACTTTGCATTTTATGGTTTTGTTAATCTTTTGAGACCTTGCATTGGTTCAGCTCTTTACTCTTGTACATTGTCTGCACCCGAGTTATAAGTCTGTGGCATCTCTCCAGTATCAGCACTATTAGGCTGGTTCTCACGTGCTACTTCAGAAGCTGAGCTGCTTTCATTGCGAATTTTGCCAGACAACCTCCCTGGTCATCAAAACCATTTTAGATTTAATATTCAACATTGAAATCTAACTTGCATTCTGTTGCTAGTCCACTGATGTACATCATGTCCCAATTTTTGAAATGCCTCAAAAGACATTTTCAAACTCATTGGCTTAGACATTTCTCAAGGATCTTAACCATTAATATATAGTACATGGGATTCAAAAGCTGAATTCCCAAAGATACGGCCTTGGGTGAGTTTATTTGTTAGCTTTCCATTTGTATTCAACTAGAAGTGCATATTCCTTTTGCAAACACTTAGAGCATGTGGGTATAAATGTTGGAACTTGTGCTATTCCTCCTTGAGCACCTTGCAGCAGTTCCAACTACTGTAAGGAACTGGTAAAGTTGAGAAAGGTGAAGATTGAAAGTTGATTAGTTATTAACCGCAGCTCTACAGTTTCTGAGCATGGTTTCAAGTTTATTGAAAAACACTTGTAATAAGATTTAAAATAACTTAAGCAAATATGTTTGTGGTAATATCAGGTATTAATGGATAAGTATGTAAAGGAGCTGGTAAAGAGGAAATAGATTAGATTATAGGGTATTTATTTAAAAAGAAAGTGACAAACCAGCTTGGACAGTTTCTTGTTTGTGTCTCATCCTTTGTGAAGTACCTCCGTTTCATATAGACATCAAATCTATTTAGGGTTAAACTAGATCATATTTTAGTAATGTACCTTTTCATTTATGTGCAGAGTAATTAATATAGTACTACAGTGGCATTGAAAATAAGTTTTAAAATTTTGCCTCATTTCAACCTTAAAGATTTTTCTGAAGTGAAAACACTAGTTTAATAAAGGATCTTCAGTGAAATATCAAGTTGAAAGTAAATAAGTTATAGTTTAAGGTAACAACTGGAATAGATATGGAGATATTTTGTAGGTGAAAATTCCTGCCAGGAAGATTCTCTTTAGTTCTGGGCATTTGCGAAAACATCTTTCCTGGAAGTGTCGTCGAATCCATAGATACTGTAATAGCTAGCAAATTTTTTTATTTTATTTGAATGAAATTCATTTCGGTCAGTACAAACATAACAAAAAGCATCATTTTCAACGATGATTTCATAGGACAAAATTACAACAAAAAAACATAGATATTCTTTAAAACAGACCAAAAGGGTGTATTTGTAGGCTGTAGCTACAGCTTATTACGCCTACCCTTCTTACTTATACAACAACATATTTGGCGTTAATCATCACATCAAAACAAATTTTATAATCTTTTAACACAAAATCCAATTCCAAGTATCATTTATTTACATTGCTCCCATTCAATTTAAATGATGTACTTTATATTCATTACATTCTTTTAAAATTTTTTAAAAACTTGTTAAGTGTGGTGCATGTTTTTAAATTCTCACTACAACTGTTCCATAGATTCACCCCTCTGACTGAAACACAATTTTTTACATTTGTTCTTATCCTATGTTTTTGAAATATACATGGTCCTCTCAAATCATGTTGACTTTTTCTCATTTTAAACAACCTTTGTGGTAGCTGTCCATTTTTTACTTTATACATAATTTGTATTATTTTAAAATTTACGAAATCTCTGAATTTTAAAGTGTTTAGTTGAATAAATAGTGGATTGGTTAGCTCATAATAACTTGTCTTACTTACAATTCGTATGACTTCTTTTTGGAGTAGAAAAATTGAGTTTGTATTTGTTTTGTATGTATTTCCCCATACTTCTACACAGTAAGTCATGTAAGGGACTATAAGTGAACAGTATAATGTATACAAAGATTCCTAGCGAGTTTGGCTAGAAAGCTAGCCTCTAACAAGTTACTTCTAATGTTCATTAAATTCTCATTTCTTCAATGCTTGCTTGATGTATTAACACTATTGGAACAGTGAGTCAGAATTGGTGTTTTGAAGGATCTGGCTTGTTGAGGTTTGAAATGTTTGTATATTGGCCTGTTTTCTAAATAAATCAAAGCATTTCAGTACATTCAATGAGCTGCTGCTAATTAAGTAGATTAATATATAGAATAAATGGGTAATTTTTTCCTGTTTGATGAAATAATCTGGGAACAATAAATAAATGTTATAGTTCATATTGTTTCATGTTTGTCAACATCAGCCCATAATTACTGGACTGGCCTGTTTAGTTTAGAAAATTGCAGGAATTAAAATTATTAATTTAACTTGTTCTTTTTTTTAAACATCAAAAGCTTCAACGATCAAAAGTGGCAAATGGTCCACAGGATATTGAAACAGGCTCAACAACACATCTGCCACAAAAGAGGCGATTGCATTGTATTTCTCCAGTTTTCATTCAGGCATTGACTCTTACATTTCTGGCAGAGTGGGGAGATCGGTCGCAGTTAACTACCATTGTATTAGCTGCTCGGGAGGTAAGTTCAGTTGTTTTAAAAAAAAAAATTGATAATGTTAGAATTATTGGAGGCCTAGATAGACAGCTAGTATCTTTTTCCCAGACTCAAAGTCTATTACTAAAGGCATGCACTTAAGGCAAAAGGAGGAAAATTCAAAGGAGATATGTGGAGAAAATTTTTTTTAACAAAATCCTGGGTGCCTGACATGCATTGGAATCAAGAACGACAAAGCAATATGAACCATGTGCAGGAAGAAGTGGTTAAATTTACTTAGATGCCATTGACTTGATTAGTTCTGCATATCACTGAGGACCAAAAGGCCTGTTCCTGTGATACAGTTCTATATTAAGATTTACCATTATCTCATATTTCATGAATATATACGTGCCTTTAAATGAGGCAGCCAATGCTCCACCAAATTGTGATGAATTCCAGGAGCATTTGTGCTATTAATAGAATATAGGAAACCCACAGCACAATACAGGCCCTTCCATCCACAAAGCTGTGCAGAACATGTCCTTACCTTAGAAATTATCTAGGGTCATCCATAGCCCTCTACTTTTCTTAAAAGACCCTATTGTTTCCACCTCCACGATATTCGGTATTGGGAATTCTTGGATAACTCCAGTTTATATGATTAAATCAATGCATGGTTGTTTACAGTGACCTTAGTGATGGTACTGTAGGTCTTTAGTGAGTTTTATATCCATATGGATGTGGTTCTTAATTTAAAACTTGTAAATCTTCAGTTAATTCTGTTGTCTTGGATGTTGTGGAAGAAGCGACTGCAGTCATTGAAATTTCTCAGTAAATTGGCTTATGTTAAGATTTTTAATGCATGTATAATTTGCTAGCAAATTTTTATATACTGTAACTTTATAAATTTACTTTTCAAGAAGGTCTTGGATCATCAGTCTTGGTCACACGTAGAATCTGAAATTGCTGTTATCAATATTAACAAATTGGGATGGATCTGGCCTGCAGTGAGGCCTGAGGTGGAGAGCTTGGAGACCAGTGGTGACCAGGCTTTGCCAAGGCCCCTGACCCTCTTTGACACAAGAAAAAGTTGCTTATTGGAATTTTGCTTTGTATTAAGGCCTAGGTATTGATTGCAACAGCTTTATTGATTGCAATATCTTTGTATTTTTATAAAAAGAAAAATGGAATTATAATTAAAAATTTTGAGTTAAAATCATTTATTTTAAAGAATTCAAAAGAATCTTTCACTTTTATACTTTCTAATCTGGAAGTCAAGAATTTTCACTGACCTTGTTGACCATGTGAATGGTGATTTACATTGGTCATTCAGCAAGGGTTGGAACTGTTCTTGGTTTTATTTCTGAACAGCCAGAAAGATTCGCACATTACACAAAGAAAAGGAAACACCTGCTTATATAACATTAATTTTCACATTGACAATGTATATTATAAGGAAGGATTTTAAAATTATAAATTTTAAATCTTGTTAAATGTTCATCCATTTTATCACAATTCCTGAAGCTGTTTGAATAAGAAACACATCTGATGCAAACTTATTTTGGGTTAGCATTATCCAGATAGTCATTTTACCTTTATTGTTAAAAGATTATTAACATCAGAATTGTTTCCTAACTCTTGATTTGTACATGGGGCACGTGCATCGCTGGATTGTCAGTGTTCATTGCACACTACATTATTGCCTTGACAACATGACAGAAAGCCATTGTTACCCACCAGGGGTTTGATTAATGGATAGCTTCATGCACTGTTTGTTCTCTGATCCTTGATCTTCGTGTGCTGTTTGCCAAAAATGGTAATGAAAAAAGGTATCAAAATTCATGTATTCTCTTTTGCATGCTGGTGAGTTTACCATGTCCCCTGAATAAATTAAAAACTATATTCTTTTCAAGTTCATCTGTGGAGGCTAATAGTGTAAGTTAATGTTCCTAATCCTAAGCTTTGTTGTGTCTGGAAATGTCAATTTACCCCTTTTACTTCCACAGATGTTGCTTAATTTTCTGAGTACTCCTGACATTCTGCTTTTATTGTTCCAGATTCCAGCATCAACTATTTTTATCTTCATACCCTTTCCAAGTTACAATTTCATGAGCCTCTCAGATGCCTTCATACTTTAACATTGAATTTAATAGTGTTTTACCTTGGTTTATTTACATATTTTATTTTTTAAAAAAGCTTATTATATTTAATACAACTATCAAATTGTTTAGTAAAATGTTATACAAAGTACGAATATTGTAACCCTGGTTAAGTTGTCCCATTGCAATCAAATTTGTGATCAATATAGTACACTGACATTTTCAAATAGCAGCTGACAACTATTTTCTATATTGTTTTATTGCAGTGGAAAAAGAATTAAGTTGGAGCTGCATACTATATGAATGATCAATCTAGTTTTGGAATTCCATGAAATTGTACTGTATGCTAATAATTGCTGTTCTTGTACTGCATTTCTTCTTCTAGGATCCCTTTGGTGTTGCTGTAGGTGGGACACTAGGACACTGCCTTTGTACTGGATTGGCAGTAATTGGAGGAAGGATGGTTGCTCAGAAAATTTCAGTTAGAACTGGTAAGAACTCACAAGTTTAGTTAATGATCTTTAATGTTTAGCATTGTGGTTTTGCTTGATTGAAGCTTGTCCAGGTATCATGGATTTTTGCTACTTTACAAATTATATAGGACAGGAATATTTTATTTAATTCTCCTTTTCTTTTATTTCAGTGACCATCATTGGTGGAATAGTTTTCTTGGCATTTGCACTCTCTGCCTTGTTCATCAGTCCTGACAGCGGATTTTAATGGCATGTTTTTGGATTGTTGACCAAGATTACCCATTTCTGATCTTGATTACTATTTTTGTAAATGTACGAAGTATCAACACACTGGAGGAGACTTGATATGGACCTGCATTTCCTGTACAGTTCACATTTTAGCTACAGAAGGCAGTCTTTTTGAGTATTTTTCCAAATCAGACAACTTCTGTTTCCTGTATAAATATGTCAGTAAGTGGATGCCTTGCTGCTCACGGAACACAAATAGTTAAAGATGCATTGGAAATTTAACTTGGAAGAGGATTCTTTTAAATGATTTTTCGTAAGCGGAATCTGAACATTAACAATGAAGTAAATGTTCCTACAATCCTCGGTCTCTGAAAAATGTTGCTGAGCTATTTTCCTGTTTAAAACACTCCTTTTGTTTTTTTCTCATGGACACTGTGCTTATTCATGTAAACAGTCAATTGAAAATGTCTTCTACCTCCCCCATCGACCAAAGGGCCTCCGTTGCATTATTTAAAGGGATCATTTTGTCAAGCAATGCAAAACTCGGTACAGTAATAAGTTGAAGTAATCTGACATGGCTAGGAATGCTTTGTCAAATAAACAGATGATATTGAGGTTGTTTAAATCAATAGACGGCCCACAGTTACAAGATTTCTGTTTTATAATTCGAATACTTAGGTTGGTGAGATGCTTTTTAATGTGATCAGCATTTAATTTGTAACTTCTATATTGATCCTGCCAATTGGTCCTATTTCATTTGTTAATATCTGGTGAGTACAGTTCTATAAATACTTTCAACTTCCACTAAGTTTCCAATCAGACAACATAATCAAATAGCATTTTCTAAAAGTTAAAAGCAGGGGGATTTATGAGGGATGCAGGTACTGTCAATCTGTCAAATTATTAGGAGATCCGAAGGAATTTTTTTTATAAGGAGTTCTGTGCTGCAATTTACTTTTGATTTTCGCTCTATAAATGTCAGTGAATGCCACCTTTGTCCAAGGTAGTTGTTAAAGCTTGGTCTTTTAACTATTAAGTTCATATTGACACTATTTTTGCAATGCATTTAAGCCTGTTGTATGTGTAGATAGTGCAGACTCGTTGACATGGAATAGGATCAACAATTGATCAGTTACATAATTACTTACTGCTTTTTTTGCATTGTTCTGAAAGGGGAGCTTTCTGAATGCTGAAACTGCAAAGCAGCAAGACAGGCCTTGAAAAATGTGAATAGGTATAGCAGCAGCATGATTTATTCCACTGCAGCATTCCTTTTTGCGTTAAATAAGCACTTTTATTTTGCGATTGCGACGTGTGACAACTATTTAAATTATCATCTAAACAGCTAAATTTATCTTCCATCTTATAAAATTATGTGAACAGTAAAGGTGATCATGCAGCCCACTAAATATAGTTAGCAAAGACTCACAACATATTGTATGTACTGCTCTATCGTTTGTCTTGCTATGAAGATTCAAAAACAACTTCTACTCAGCTTTTTACAGAAAGTTAAATAGAGTAATGATACACTTTGACATGACTATAACTGGAACTAAAATCTGGGATCCTTGAATCTCACTTGCCTGTGGCAAATCAACATGTGTCTTGGCAGGTAACTAAGACAATTTTATACAGTCAGAGGAAATATAAGAATTGTGTATGTGTATAATGTATGAAATCTTCAGATTAGCATATTGAAGAGCAATAGCAAGGAAATGAGAATTAAAGCAGAGATTACCCTAGTGTGCTAATAGAGGAATCTTTTCTGTGTTCATTAAAGCATTTTTTGTAAAATGTTGTTTTTGATATACTGTTCCTCACCCCCTCTGGAGAAACCATGGTGGGATGGGGTAGCTACCATTACTTGACAACTTATGCAATGTCTCAGTGTGGGAAATGATTTTTAATGCTTTTAACATCAGCAAGTTAATCAGTTGCATTATGATTGCTTGTCAGAGGACCAATACTACAGTATTGTTGCTGAACAACCACCTCAATTTCCATTCTAGGAGGAAGAAATTTATAAATTTGCCCCTGAACTACAGACACTGACTTTTAATATGTACCCTTTTTAATTTCAAAGGTACCAGGGCAGCATTTTACTTGACTGTTCTGTGGAAAAACAACTAACTTTTTTTGTTTCCAAAGCATGAACTTGAAATCTAGTTGCTCTGCAATTCTGGTGCAGCTAATGCGGTTTTTCTGTTGGTATAAAGTTCAGATCTCAGCAGAGACACCACAAGTGTAAGGTATGACTTCATCTGTACTGAGTATCTCTTTCTCATGATTAAAGATTTTGTCTTTTGAGTTAAGAGCTTAGAGAATTCTTGGTTTTGCAGCCATTCACCCGCGTGAGAGGAAAAAACACTGACACAGTCTTAAATGATTTGAGGAACTGATCTTGTTGTAAAATAAGTTTCCTGAAAACCCATCTATTTGCATAATTTGTAGCAATTTTTTTTTCTTCGTTGTGCATTATTGTAACATGCCTTCAGTTTAGTTTGTGTTAAACGTTATAACTATTTAAACTCCCAGCATTAACTTAAATTGAATCAGTAATGCCAGTAATTACTACGTTTGCACTATTGGAGAAGTTGTACATCACGTAAAACCTAACCATTTTTGTCTAAGATTGTGAAGGAAGCTTTGAATTTTAAGAAACTGAGACCTTGACTGATAAGGGGTTTGCATTGTAATCTTTTATTTAATCTATTTCCAAATTGAATGGTCTTGACTTAATTATAATTGTATAACATAAATAGTACAGCACAGTACAGGCCCTTCGGCCCACAATGTTGTGCCGACCCTTAAACCCTGCCTCCCATATAATCTCCCACCTTAAATTCCTCCAGATACCTGTCTAGTAGTCTCTTAAATTTCACTAGTGTATTTGCCTCCACCACTGACTCAGGCAGTGCATTCCACACACCAACCACTCTCTGAGTAAAAAACCTTCCTCTAATATCCCCCTTGAACTTCCCACCCCTTACCTTAAAGCCATGTCCTCTTGTATTGAGCAGTGGTGCCCTGAGGAAGAGGCACTGGCTATCCACTCTATCTATTCCTCTTATTATCTTGTACACCTCTATCATGTCTCCTCTCATCCTCCTTCTCTCCAAAGAGTAAAGCCCTAGATCCCTTAATCTCTGATCATAATGCATACTCTCTAAACCAGGCAGCATCCTGGTAAATCTCCTCTGTACCCTTTCCAATGCTTCCACATCCTTCCTTTGTAATTGAAATAATAAACAATCGTACTCTCGCCACATACAGATTTGTATTTCAGTGACTGGGTGTATTGTAACAATGTGTTTTCAATGTGGGTGCAAACTTAATTGATGCAGGTAGATATTGTTTGTGTCCCCATGTGTTTAGTTTATTGGAAAAAGTACTGTATTTAACTATTATATATTTAGCACTTGAGACTTAAGGTAGAACTTCTACCCAATTAATCATCATAACACCAAGTGATTAAATCTAGCAAGAGAAAATGTGCAATAATTAAGTTCACCTTAATTCATCAAATTTTATTTGCCTGTGTTGTACAGATACATTTGCATGGTTAGCTTTAACATAGTATAATTTGATTTATGGAATATTTCTGGTGTAAAAATTAGTGTGCAACAGTGTAAGTCAATAACTATGGGAGAATTATTGGGTTTAACTTGATACAGGCTGAAACTTTAGTGCAGTTTTTTTGTGGTCTGGCAACTGGCGTAATCTGTCATGTTTTTAATCTGTAGTACAGATCTACATTAACTAATTATAACTAAGATTTAATTAGGGTCTGTACAAGTCTATAGTTAACTGACATATAGTGCAACTTTTGTGATCCCAGCGGATGGTGTTTCTGTGATCTGGACAGCCCTGCCCTCTGAACCCTTGTATAGACATTCTCCAAGTTACACTTAAAAGAGTACTGTTTGGCTCAAGGTTGATTTTCTGTGATCTGGCACTAGTCAGGTTTCAAGGGTACTGAACTAGAAATTTTCAATCTATATAAGTGACTATGCAGCAAAAGCTTGATAATTTAATTTCTTATTGTTTCACTGGAGACTTAAAATTTGTGTGAAATATCAAAAGGTATGCACACAGAGTAGTATTAATGGGAAATAGTGCTCTGTAATTTGCTGCCAGACCAGCAAGATGTTTACATTAAATGCATTTTAATAGTAAAGCACTTGGAATTATTGATGCATTATTTCATTTGGTTATTTGTTATTTATATATATTTATACGTGTGTGTGTGTGTGTATATGTATATGTTATTTTATTAAGTTTTTTTTTACAGTACTTTAAGATTTGGCAAGGTACAAAGTATCCCACATACTATTATGGTAATGACTAGGTAATCTGGTTAAGTCATAATGGATAAATTTAGCCAAAAGCATTGGGGGGGACTCTGCTAAGAAACATTGATGCTGATTTATATGTTTACTTACGAAATGAGGTTGTCGTGGATTATATCCAGTCATTATGTCTTGTTTTCAATGTCTGAAGATTTTGAGCTTTTAATGTACTTATCCCGAATGGTTTGTCAAATGGCTCATGCTGTCAGCTCATACCTCAAGTAAGCTATTTAATTCAACAGATTTCTGCCATAATCTGAGGAACTCATACTCATTATACAACAGATGCTGATCCTCTATCTCCAGTACAGCCAACTGCCGTGTCATAAACTGGTGGTTAATACTCATACTATTAATAGTCTGAAGGTAAAGGGATTCCTATTTGTTTACTACCAAGCTAGTATATTGAGATGGCATAGGAGGAAGGCCACTAACATAGATGTTCAAACACTTTGCCACATACAGTACTGTGCAAATGTCTTAGGCACCCTAGACTTTTTATTTAAATTTTGTTTTCAGATGTTTATTTTTTGTGTTCTGCATTAGTGTGTCAGTAGAAAAGAACAAACTTTAGATTTCCAAACATACTTTTTAAAAAAAAACATTGAATGTCAGAAAATTATTTATATTTTGGTAAAGAAAGTAACTTATTCAGAAATGGACTAGTTTTCAAAGAAAAACTTGATTACTTTGTGGGTACAGTATATAGCCCGGTGCATGATTAAACAAGGATAACAAACAGGATGCTAATAATCAATAACATAATATGTTGAATGAACTAAGCTGATTAACTGAAACAGAAACTGGTGTGGAAAAAAAAATCAAACTGGGTGAAGGATAACTAAACTAAATGGTGAAGGTGTGTCAGATGTGACAGTTGAACCTTCAAATCATTCATTCTTACACCATGGCAAAAGTGAGCATAGTGAGCATACCAACAAGACACAAGATGGCCACCCTGCATCAGCGTGGTCTCTCAGAAGCAGAAAATTAGCGGTAAACAGGAGTTTCAAGACGTGCTGTGGTCGGTCGTGGAACTTGAGTGCAGCAGACAAGAGATACATAAAACTCATGTACTTTCTAAATCGGAAGAAGTCCAGCACTGCTATCAGCTCTGAACTCTCTGAAACCACTTGAACCCAAGTCTACCCCTCTACAAGCCAGAGAAGTCTTGTCAGAAGTGGTCTTGGAAGAATTGCTGTCAAAAAGCTATTCCTCTGAAGTGGAAACAAAGCCAAGAAACTCATCTGTACACAAAAACATAAGGACTGGATTGTTCAACAATGGCAGCAGTCAAAATTGGAAACTTTTGGCTAAAACAGAAGGTATACTGTCCGTTGGAAAGGGTCACATTGATGACTGTCTGCAGCCCACAGTGAAGAACAGTGGAGTTCCCTGCAAGTTTGGGGCTGTATTTCATCAGATTTTGGTGATCTGGTCAGAATTAATGGAATATTCAATGCTGAGAAGAACAAGCAGATTCTCATCCATCATACAATACCATCAGGGAGGTGCCTGTTCAGTCCCAACTTCATTCTGCAGCAAGACAATGACCTCAAATACATGGGCAAGGTCATGAACTATCTTCATTGAAAAGAAGAACAAGGAGTTTTGCAACAGATGGTATGGCTTCAACAGAGCCCTGATTTCTACATACTCAAGGCTGTGTGGGATTTCCTGGAAAGACAGAAACAAGCAAGACAGCCAAAGTCTGCAAAAGAACTGTGGCGAGTTCTCCATGATGCCTGGAACAACCTACCAGCTGATTTTATTATAAAACTGCATGACAGTGTATCCAGTCCTGAAGGAGGGTCTTGGCCCAAAATGTCGTCTGTTTACTCTTTTCCATAAATGCTGCCTGACTTGCTAAGTTCCTCCAGAATTTTGTGTGTGTTGCTAAGAGAATTGATGCAGTTTTAAAGGCAAAGGATGGTCACACCAAATATTGATTTGATTTTTTTTTAATGTTTAACTGCACCTTATAGTAAATTTTTTGATATTTAGAAACTTCATTATTTCTTGAAAGCATTTTTGCTTTACAGATTTTTTTTTACATGCGCCTAAGAATTTGCACAATACTGTAGCTTGAGCCTAAATTTTCTGTAACAAAACTGTGGTGTCCTGTTTCTACCAAGGGAGTTCCAAGATTTTGCAGGCTAGCTTTTTTTTTGTATTTTCTGGGAAATAAAGATGCTGAGAGGAGTAAATGTGAATTTGAATTGGTCAGTGCAGTTGCCCCATCAGTGCAGTTAACTTATGAAGCACACCCTGGAATAGAATGTCTTCGGCATCCGTATGTCTCAAGAGACGATGGTGTGACACTTTTCCTGATGGCTCTTGAGGTTGTAGACTTGGGTCTATTTGCACTTTCTAGAGTGGCTGTACATCCCCATTCTAAAGTGAGAGTTTCTTTCACGGCGACTGCAGGTGAAGGAGGAAGGTGCTCTGGGCGATGCAGCTCTGGCTTTTCTTTTGGCTGTCTTGTTGAGCATATTAGACATTGCTATCTCAGCACGTACACCGCTTTTGACTGTAGCCCTCCATGCTGTCTGGTCTTCAACTGTTTCCTCCCATGTGTTGAGGTAGATGCCTGCCAGCTTCATGTCCCAATTGCAGACATTCCTGTAGCAGAGGCTGATCTTTCTCGTAGATAGTAAACCTCATTCAGCTTGTCATGCAGCGTGTCCTTGAGAATGTGTCCCTGGTCCATGCATTTGACATGGCCCAACAAGTTGAAGCATCTGTGGCTGAGTAGTGTATGGATGCTGGAGGTGTCAGCCTGCTACAGAACCTTTGTGTTGGTGATTCTGTCCTGCCGGATGTGCAAAATGTGCATGAGGCAGTGTAGGTGGAACAAGTTTAGCCTCTTTTGGCTGATGTATGGCATCCAGGCCTTGCTGACATAGAGGAATGTTCTGAGCACACATGCCTGGTACACATGGCTTGATCTTTGTCAGTTGTCTGTTGTTCCACACACCCTTGTTCAATATGGCCATGACAGCTGCAGTTTTGTCAGGCCTGCTATTCATGTCTGCTTCAAGGAACAGTGAGCTGGTGATGGTCGACCCAAGGTAGGTGAAGGAGTCGACTACGTCAAGAGAGCAACCATCAATGGTGGTTATGGGGGTAATTCTTCACCCTGGGCCATGACAGTGGAGGGTGGAGCAAAGTCCTGATGGTGTTAAACAGCCACTCCTTTGCTTGCATCTTTGGAAACAGCTCTATTTCTATCTTTGATATCATTTTTTCTTCTTTTTCAATGATCTTTTGAAGACCCTGACCTGGAGTTACACTCTGACTTCGGTTCTTTGCAGGAATGGGACCTTCTCTCAGGACCTCACGACCGGCCTTGGGATTTTGATATCCCAAGGACGCGGCCTGGAATTCTAGTGCGCCTGCAGGGTGCCGGATTTTCTTGGCTGTGGTGACGGGCTGATTCAAGACTGGTGCCCCTAATTAAGGCATTGCGGGAAAACATGGAACATTGGGAGCAGTGGGCTAGCTGCTGGCTGTGTGTCCGGAGACCTGAACTTAACAGACTTTTAACGCCGTAAATCAGCAAGTTGTTTGTTATGTCTTCCCCTCTTGCTGTGGAATGGGGACACCCCTTTTTCCTTTATTAGGGAGAGAGGGAGCCTGTGGTATGCCGAATTACCAGGTGAAGGAGTAGTCTTTGGGGTACTGCAAGTCTGTGTCATTATTGATGCTTTGCTGCATGCTTGAGGGCTCGGTGGAGGATGCCGATGCTTTTTGCTGGTGGGGGAGGGGGGTTGTTGCCTTGCTGCTGCTGGTCCGTGGGAGGGGGGCACTTTGAGGTTCTTGCGTTTAATGTTATTCATTCTTTGGGTACTCCTCTACTTTTGTGGATGTTTGCAAAGAAAAAGGATTTATATTGTGTACATTTCTCTGACATTAAATGTACCTATAGAATCTATTGACGTTTGTCTCCTTCACAGTGATGGTTAACCCAAACACCTTGCAGGCATGGGCGAAGCGGTTAATTAGTTTTTGGAGTTGATGACAATGCGGCATCATATATAAACAGCATCTCACAGATGAGGGCTTTCCTAATTTTGGTCTTGGAGCGCAAGTGAGTGATGTTGAACAATATGCCTTTGGTTCTTGTGTGAAGGTAGATGCCTTCAGTGCAGTCTGCGATGGCATAGTGAAGGATCATGGAGATGATTCCAGAGAGGGTTGGCTCCAGGACACAACCTTGTTTCACTCCATTGCTCACTGGAAAGGCATCAGAAGTTGCTCCATTGATGCTGTGTATGTCCTTATGGAAGGATGATATGATGGTGTGCAGTCTTGGGGAGCAGGCAGTCTTTAGCAGGAGTTTGAAGAGTCCACTTCTACTGACAAGATCGACACCTTGGTCAGATCAATGAAGGCTGTTTACATTGGCTTCTGTTGCTCTCAAAAGTTCTTCTGCAGCTGGCACAGTGAGAAGATCATGTCTGCTGTAGACGTGCCTCCATGGAACCTGCACTGGGATTCTGGGTAGCCTCTGAGTCATCCCAAGACGATGCAGGTAAATGCTTTCCCCACAATACTAAGAGAGAAGCCAAGGTTGTTGTTACAATCCCTACAGTCGCCCTTGTTTTAGTAGTGTGACAATGTTGGCATCTCAAATGCCTTGCGGAATGTGATCTTTCTCCCAGCAAAGATACGGAAGCTCATGTAGATGATGCAGCAAGGCAGGCTTCCAGCACATCAAGACGGGAATTTCCATCGTTCTCTGAGGCTTTCCCACTGGCGAGACAGTCGATGACTTTGCTGTGCTCTTCCATAAATGGCAACGTATCAAGCTGTTCCATGACTGGCAAGTCAGACAGCATTGGTCCCCACGTTCCTGGTTGCATACCGCTCCAGGTACAGGTGTCCCCCGCTTTTCAAATGTTTGCTTTACAAAACCTCGCTGTTACGAAAGACCTACATTAGTTATCTGTTTCATTAACTGAAGGTGTTTTCACTGTTACGAAAAAAAGCAGCGCATGATAAAAGGCAGCGCGCGCCCCGAGCAGCCAAGCTCCTCCCCCGGAACTGCATTCTAGTTGGCATTGCTTAAACACGTGTCTGTGAGCAGCTGTTAGCAAGATGAGTTCTAAGGTATCGGAAAAGCCTAAAAGAGCTCGTAAGGGTGTTACACTTAGCGTAAAACTAGACATAATTAAGCGTTTTGATATAGAAGATGACCTGCCTGCCCTGATGGAAACAGACGATCAGATGACACCCTAGTGGTCCCAACCCCTGGGCCACGGACCAATACATTGCCACGGAGAATGCAGCGGTAGCCGGGACGCACCCAGCACATCTTTAAGAAAAAAGCCGAAATTAACAAGCTAATTAATTAGGTGCTGTCCGGCACCTAATTAATTTTTTTGTGTTATTTGGTATGATTTGGCACCTTCATAGCTTAAAGGTTACTGGAGAGAGTGTTTCTGCCGAGAGCACTTGTGTGAGATTTTCGCTACAGTGGACAGTTCAGCAATGATTGTAGAAAAGTATTTCTACTTTATATAGGCTGTGTATTTAGCATATCATTCCTGCTTTTACTATATGTTACTGTTATTTTAGGTTTTATGTGTTATTTGGCATGATTTGGTAGGTTATTCTTTGGGTCAAATTTTTCCCATATAAATAAATGGTAATTGCTTCTTCACTTTACGACATTCTGGCTTACGAACCGTTTCACAGGGACGCTGTACCTTTGCATGGCGGGGAAACCTGTATTGCTGTACCCAGCGTTCAAGCTGCTTGCGCTGGTCTGTGATGACTACCCCAGTTTTTGACTTCAATGGGGCTGTCTTGGTGGTTGAAGAGCCTGTTGCTGGGTTGATGCCATCAAACATCTCTGGCATCTCTGCTGCCTGCAGCTGATTGGATTTTGCTGCACAAATTTAGCCAATAGTTGTTTGCACAACGTCGAGCAGTTTGCTGCACCTTGTTTTTAGCAGCACTGAGGGCATTATGTGTGCTGGTGCAAGAGTTTTACTTGTAGGCCAGCAGGGTTTAAAATGGGAATTAGCCTCATTGAGATTTGGTCCAGAAATCCTCAATTGCTGGAACAATGGTGTTGCCGGAGGTTATGGAGGAACAGAGAACAGCCGAGGGAGTCAACGCCAGCAGCAACATCAAAGCTATGGGTAAATAGTCTTACTGCCTTGTGTGTGCCTTGGGAAAGACAAAGGCTAAGGGAGTAAACCCCTACAGAAAATCTGGAGTGGAGTCCTAAGGCAGATGGATGGTTTACTACGTCACCTTCCAGCAACTCCTGCAGCTGCAGTGGGACCAGCTGTACTGGTCCTTCCTTTCTGTTAACTCTGCCAACAATGAGGGTGGTCTTGATGCCAGGGCAGACCAAGACCTCCATATCCCCTTGCCCAGGTCGTGGCATTATGAAATAGAATGAATGAATAAACTAATGTATATGAAAATATATCATAGAAAATGTCGAAATGCAGGCTGTTAAGACTTGTACCAAGTCACAGCTAAGAAAGAGCTGCCCTGTTCATTCCCAACTTGCACCAACAGCTTTATTTTCATGCAGGGACTAGTACGTTTGTGAGGAGGGTTTCTAACTTTGCCACTCTTAGGCAGTGGTTTCTGACTTTTCAGCAGCTGGATGTTAGAGGTGCATGGAACAGATATTGGCCCTTCAGCCCATCATATCCATGATGGTGTTTCCACCCATTTATTATAATCCCATCTGCCTGCTGTACTTTCTATGCTTTGCATATTGAAGTACCTGCCTTAACAGTTCAGATTTATTGAGAAATCCTGTCTGGTTGGTTTGTTCCTTTTTTAAGAGGGTACCAAGTATATTGATGAGGGCAGTGCAGTTTGTGTTTTGTAAGGATTTCTGTAAGCCCTGTTTGCCAAGGTCCCACATTTAAGGCTGGTCCAAGACAGGTACTTGATGGTATGTTGAAGAGCCTGTTTTTGAATTATTGTTATATTTGGGCAAAAAATAGGCACATGATTGGGCCAGGGCTGTTTTATATATATATATATATATATATAAATAATTTTCTAAGTTCCCATTTTTGGTTGCTCTGTTGTTCACCCATTTTATTATTTAATTTTAGCTGTCTTCCATATATAAGCACAAATCTATTATTTTCTCCTCTTACTCATTTTCCTTGCCTCCAAGCCTGCTTTAAACATACAATATCAAATTGCTGCTGGTTAGACCCAAAAATCACAAGCTTGGTGCAGCCAGTGACATACAAAGATTTAGTATTTATCAACCAGGGTCAATGTTTAAAAGTAAATAATAAAGCACCTTTTCTTTCAAACAAAATGCCAAGGCAAAATTGTCGATCAAGTCAAATTTATTGTCATTTAACTGTATATATGTATATATCATATAACCATGTAATTACATAGAAACATGACATTTCTCTAAATCAGGGTGTAGAGCACAGTAGTACACAACCCACGCAATAACTTATAAAGGTAAGGATAAAATCTACAGAGGAGTCATGTATAAATAACAAACTAAAGTGCATAAATCAAATATTGTAAGGTACAGAACAGATTAACCAGTGACACATTGAATACAATGCGGCAATGAGTGCAGAAGGATAATGAATTGGGGCAAGAAACGGATTCCCATCCTGAAGTTATTGTTTTTTTTTAAATCATCGGAGTCTCCTGCCTGATGGTAGAAAGTCAGAGAGGATGCTGAATGAATGGGAGGGATCCTTAATACTAAGGGTCCTGCATACATAGCGTTCCTGATAAATGTCTCTGATGGATGGTTGGGAGACCCCTATGATCCTCTCAGTTGTTCTCACTGTCCTTTGTAGGGACACGAGGTCCAATGCTTGGCTGCTCCAATACAAGGTGGCGATTAAGTCAGGAGGCTCTCTGGTGCTCCTGCAATACCCACTTACGGGAATGGGGAGCCTTGCTTGCCTCAGTCTTCTTAGAATGTGGAGGTGCTGCTGTGGTTTCTTGTTTAGGGACATAATATTAAAACTAATTTTGTCATTTTGAATGTTCAATATGATACCTTTGAAATGTTATCCTTATTAACATTTGCAGTTAGTTCTGCAGATAGTTTTAATTGAAAACCTGAAACTCGAGTTCCAAGAGATCAATACTATTATTTATAAAAAGTGTTGTATTCCTTTTAAAGTTGTCTAGATCCTAACAATATTATCAGTTAGGAATGTTTCTATTGTTTAATCAAATAATTGACTAAATAAAAATTGTACAACAAGGTTTTAGGAATATGGACATATTTAGTTTTAGTTGTACATAAATAATTTTAATGTGTTCATTAATTATTTTGTTAATCAAAAACCATGAAAGTGAAATCAAAAGCAGTACTAAATTTGAGATCTTTATTAGAAAAATGTAATAAATGTTTACATTCACTTAATGCACATTTTGTACACATCATTTACATCATGGAACAATGCTGCAATAGTAGTCTTGCCCAATTCAGCTGCAATTAATTGGAATTAAAGTTGAATGAGAAAGGAATTACAAGAGATTTCAAGCAAACTAATCATACACATTGTATCAAAAGGATAGGCAGAAGGGCTGGGGTGGCTCTGCTGGTTTAAAAAAAGGGTAGAAGTGAGATAGGGAGCGGAAGGAGTAAAATCATTGTGGGTTGGACTAAGAAACTGCAAGGGTAAGTAAGACCATGATGGGCGTTACATACAGAGCTCCAAACAGTAGCAAAGATGAGGTTTACAAATGAAAACAGGAGGTAGAAAATGCTGGTTGGTGCTGGATCCCAAGAGGGGGACTTTCTAGATTGCCTATGAGCTGGCATTTTAGAGCAGCTCGTGGTTGAGCCCACTAGAGGATCAGCTATTCTGGATTGGGTGTCATGCAACAAACTAGAATGGATGAGAGAGCTTAAGGTAAAGGAACGCTTTAAAGGAGGCAGTGATCATAAAATTCACCCTGCAATTTGAGAAGGAGAAGTTAACATAAGATGTATCAGTATTACAATATAGTAAAGGGGCATGATAGAGGAGTTGGCCAAAATTGATTGGAAGGGAACACTAGCAGAGATGATGGCTGGAGTTTCTAGGAGCAATTTAGAAGGTGCAGGGTAAACAATCCCAAAGTAGTAGTATTCTGAAGGCGGATGATGCAACTGGCTGATGAGAATTCAAAGCCAACATAAAAGCCAAAGAGAGAGTGTATAATGGAGCAAAAATCAGTGGGAAGTTAGAGAATTGGGAAGCTTTTAAAAACCAACTAAAAAACGTCAAAAAAGGAAAAGATGGAATATGAAGGTAAACAAGCCAGTGATAGTAAAGAGAATACTTGAAGTTTCTTCAGATAAATAAAATGTAAGAGAGGTGAGAGTAGATTTGGGACTGCTGGAGGGGTAGTAATGGTGGACAAGGCAACAATACATGGACTGAATAAGCATAATGCCAGACATTTGAGTGTGTCAGTGGGCAAAAGTGACTGAAGTTGCCAATACCAGGGAAAAGATGCTTGGGTCTGAAGGTAGATAAGTCACCTGGACCAGATGGTGTACACCCCAGGGTTCTGTAGGAGGCGGCTGAAGAGATTGTAGAGGCATTAATAATGATCTTTCAAGAAACAATGAATTCTGACATGGTTCCAAAGGACTGGAAAATTGCAAATGTCATTCCACTCTTCAAGAAGGGAAAGAGGCAGAAGAAAGGTATTTGTGGGCCAGTTAGTCTGATCTCAGTGGTTGAAAAGATGTCAGAGTCAATGGTTAAGGATGTGGTTTCAGGGTATTTGGAGGCACATGACAAAATGGGCCAAATTCAGCAAAGTTTATTAAATGAAAAATCTTGCCTGACAAATGGAATTCTTTGAGGAAATACCAAGATAGAAAAAGGAGAATCGGTGGATGTGACAAGATGCCAAACATGAGGCTGCACAATAAGTTAAGAGCCAATGGCATTACAGGATAGGTATTAGCATGGCTGATTGACAGAAGGCAAAGAGTGGGAATAAAGGGAACCTTCTCTGGTTGGCTGCTGGTGACTAGTGGTGTTCCACAGGGGTCTGTTTTGGGACCTTTTCTTTTTACACGTCAGTGATTTGGATGAAGAAATTGGCGGCTTTGTGGCCAAGTTTGTAGATGACACAAAGATAGCTGGAGGAGCAGGTAGTCTTGAGGAAGCAGAGCAGCTACAGAAGGATTTAGACAGATTAGAAGAATGGGCAAATGGGCAAAGTAGTGGCAGATGGATAAGAGTGTCAGGAAGTGTATGGTCATGCCCTTTGATAGAATAAATAAAATCATAGATTATTTTCTAAATGGAGAGAAAATTTAAAAATCTGTGGCACAAAGGAACTTGGAAGTCCTCGTGCAGGATATCCAAAGGTTAATTTGAGTCAGTGGTGAGGAAGGAAAATGCAATGTTAGCATTCATTTTGAGAGGATTAGAATGTAAAAGCAAGGAATTAATGTGAAGGCTTTAGAATATGCTGGTGAGGCCTCACTTGGAGCTTTGTGAGCAGTTTTTGGGCCCTTAATCTAAGAAAGGATGTGCTGACGCTGGAGGGAGTTCAAAGAAGGTTCAAGGAAATTACTCCGGGTTTGAAGGGCTTATGAGGAGCGGTTCATGACTCTGGGCCCATACTCACTGGAATTCAAAAGAAAGAGGGATTTCATTGAAGCCTTAAATGTTGAAAGGCCTTGCTAAGAGTAGATGTGGAGAGGATGTTTCATATGGTGTGGGAGTCTGAGTCCAGAGGACACAGTCTCAGAATAGAGGAACGTCCATTTAGAACAGAGATGAGGAAGAATTTCTTGAGCCAGAGAGTGGTGAATCTATGGAATTCGTTGCC
Organism: Mobula birostris; assembly: GCF_030028105.1. NCBI lineage: Eukaryota > Metazoa > Chordata > Chondrichthyes > Myliobatiformes > Myliobatidae > Mobula > Mobula birostris. The sequence continues at coordinate 59,369,913 of NC_092372.1, read as the reverse complement.
ACAGAAGGTTGTGGAGGCCAAGATGCTGAAGGTATATTTAAAGAAAGGGTTGATAGATTCTTGATTAGACAGGGCATGAAGGGATGTGGGGAGAAGGCAGGAGATTGATATTGAGAGAAAAATGGATCAGCTATGATGTGGGTCAAACGGCTTAATTCTGCTGTATATCTTATGGTCTTGGGTCTTATAAAACTAGGATGAATAATTTAAAACATTCTTAGTCAACACTTTGAGCACCCTTTCAACTGATCAGATTATCAAATTTGATGCAATTTAAATACATCTTTAATCCCATAAAGCAAATTTTGACAGGTTAACACTTAGTAAAATAAATGAAAGGGATCCCATTTATTTTGTGAACATATTAAAGAGATTAGTTTGTACATTTTTATAGAATACTGTAATAGTTAAAGCAATTTTTAAACTTGCACAGATTACACTTGCATGCTTTATAATATTGATTACTTGCCTTACCCAGTTATTTACACATTTTACAGAATATACAATAAAGGGTGCATTTATAAAGCTTTTTAAAAATATTCTGACTTAAGTATTTGACAGTGGAGTGACCTTCAATTTTTCCATTACAGCGGCAACATTTTACAAACTAGAGGAACAGCTTGTGTTACTACTAACAAAAACAATTTTTTAAAACAAATTTCCAAATTGTTTTTACTGGTTAGTACTGGGCAGTGCATCTTTACATAATGAAGCAACAAGTATCAAAGAGCTTACATTTCTCATCACAAGCCACGTACCTGTACATGTTCTTTTTTCCAGGATAGTTGTGTAATACACTGGAATAGTCAGTAGTGAGTATGGTGTATTTTCCAACCTGAAAGTCCAGCTTTATTTCAGTATTTGCAACTTCATATTTAAAGTTAGAAGTCTTAATGCAGTTGTTCATTTTTAAGAAAATCACCATAGGCTACTGTGACTGTGCTTTTGAAGGTTCTGATAAACTGTCAGTTCTATGCTGGGAAAGTTGCTGATGAGTGAAAGCATTCTGTTGTAGAGGGCAAGCAGTTGATAGAATAATATGGGTTGATTGATTACTGTGGAGAAATCTAGGTGCCTAAATTTAAAAACAAACAACAAAAATTTTGCTAGTTGGACTAATAGAGTTAAAGCAAACCAGATTCAAACTGAAGATTATTCATCTTAATTTATGGAAACTTTAATATGTGCATTCATTATCTGTAATTTACTATTTGGCTCCAAAGAAATGAATTAGTCAACAAATTTCTCTGACCTGGAAGAATGTTAATTATATGAAGGAATGGAGAAATAATTTCAACATATAGAATTCACTATCTTCATCTCCTGAATCTTTGACATATGAACTTTCCATTCAGTAGAATTCAACAAAAGTCATTACAAACATAATTTCTGCTGATTACAACTGGTACTGAAGTTACCCCTCTGCTGTTCATAATACCAGTCAGTGAATGTTATTCCCAGTGAATACGTTCACTGACTACTAATCCTGTTATTGGTGTTAAGAGCTTCCAAATGGAAACCTAACTGAAAATCAGTAACTACATTTGAACTAATCCTGTAGAATTTTCATTTACAGACACATCAGATCATCAAAGGTAGATTGATGAAAAATTATTTCGTATTCAAGGTAATCCTGCAAAGCAACAATTCACTCAGAATATTTTGCCTTATGAAAGGCTGGAACTTGATGCATTCAGTTCGCTATCAAAGACATTGACCATTTCACATGTGGGGGCACATTTTTCATGAGGTCCAATATTCCTCTAGGCCTGGATGTCATCTGCATCTTCTGAGAGAGCAGTTGGTTATAATATCCTGGCCTTGGCAATAGAACCCCCAAGATCCTTGTTGTGTATTTAATATTTCAGTAATATTGTAAATAATTATGGGTTATATGTAAAAAAAAATGTGAATTGCATAAGTCATCATGTGACATGCCTTGCTTAAAGTAAACATCCACATTTCAGACTCCCCTGTCGTCTTTTGAATTAGTTTCATGTTTCAACGTTGCATAATGTAACATTGGTGACGACGTATTTTTAAAGCAAACTTGATTCAACTACTTACCAGTTGAAACGCAGCAAGATGTTCGAACTAAGTAAAAATTCGTAGCAAGGAAGAGCAATTTAAAAAAAAACAGCCCTTCACATGCAGAGACTGTCGAGTTTCTTTGAAAAAGAAAGGCAATAAATGGAATAATTTGTGGGTTCATAAAGAATGACTATCAGGTGTTAATAATCATTAAAAAAAACAAATGGCTGACTACACCAGAAATATTGATACATTTGATTGGACAATGGGTAAGTGGTTTATGTATACTGAGTTAAGAAAAATATTTTGAAGCAAATGGCCAATGAGAAATGAGCACCAATCTTGCTGAATGCATTGGGTTTAAGGGAATCAATTTGTTTTGAAGTTTAACTTCTCCAACCAAACCATCCAAAATATGTTTTGCTGATACTGTGACAGTAATGTAAGAACATTTAGAACTGAAACTATTGATTTGCAGATGCTTTAGGTTTCATAAGCAGAACCAAAAGGAAGCATACAGCTTACATGATCAAATTAAAGAGATTGTCTGAGAATAGGTCTTAATGATGCACTGAGAGATTGTTTAATTTGTGAAATCTTACAAGAAAGCATTCAAAAATGGCTGTTAAGTGAAGCACAACTTATATTTAAAAGAGCAGTTGGAATTGCTGTATCAATTGAAACAGCTGACAGATGCAAATGAGTTGCAGTCAGGAATAAAAGTGAGCTTGAACAAAATTGCAGTACCTGAACACATTACCAGGCTGATTGAACAAATTGTGTTACCATTGTGGCAGGGGCTCATGAACACCAAATATAGGTTTAAAGGTGAAACTTGCAGAAGTAGAACATGTACAAAGAGCATGTGAGGCAGACTGGATAAATGGACTGCTTGGGGAAGAGAAAAAGATAAGTTGCAGTTTCAAATAGAGCACTAGTCTACATGCTGTTGATGAAAAATCTGATGATGAGAATGACAGGACTGGGTATCATCGAGATTTACAATGGGGAAATTAACAGACAAGCAATATGGCTTGTGTCAGAAGTGAATGGCAAATTATTTAAAATTGAATTGACACTAGGTCAGCTGTTTCAGTCATTTCACAAAATCCAAGTATACTACACCTACTGCATCTCCTTTGTCTACCCTGCTTGTAATTTCCTCAAAAAATTGCAGTAGGTTAGTCAGGCAGGATTTTCCTTTCAGGAAACCATGCTGGCTTTGGCCTATCTTGTCACCTGCCTCTAGTTACTCCGTAATCTCATCCCCAACAATTGATTCCAACAACTTCCCAACTACTGATGTCAGGCTAACAGGTCTATAGTTTCCTTTCTGCTGTCTCCCACCCTTCTTAATAGCGGAGTAACATCTGCAATTTTCCAGTCATCTGGTACAATGCCAGAATCTATTAATTCTTGAAAGATCGCTGTTAATACCTCCACAATCTCTCCTGCTACTTCCTTCAGAACCTGAGGATGCATTTCATCAGGTCCATTAGATCTATCCACCTTCAGACCATTAAGCTTCCTGAACACCTTCTGGGTCATAATTTTCAATGCACATACTTTACTTCCCTGACACACTCGCATGTCCGGTATACTGCAGATGTCTTCCACTGTGAAGACTGATGCAAAATATGCATTCAGTTCCTCTGCCATCTCTGCATCTGTCACTACAATATCTCCAGCATCATTTTCTATTGGTCCTATATCTATCCTCAACTCTTATATACTTAAAAAGCTTTTAGTATCTTCTTTGATATTTATTGCCAGCTTCCTTTCATAATTCATTTTTTCCTTCCTAATGACCTTCTTAGTTTCCTCCTATCTTCCCACTAGCTTTAGCTTCCTTACATGCCCTCTCCTTTGCTTTTTACTTTGGCTGACTTTACTTGTCAGACACTGTAGTGTCCCTCTTCCATTCAAAAATTTCTTCTTATTTGGAATATATCTGTCTTGCACTTCCCTCATTTTTCGCAGAAACTCCAGCAATTGCTGTTCTACTGTCCTTCCTGCTTGTGTCCCTTTCAATTTTGACCAGTTCTCTCATGCCACTGTAATTTTCTTTATTCCACTGAAATACCGACACATTAGAATTTAGTTTTTCCTTCTCAAATTTCAAAGTGAACTCAATCATATTGTAATCACTGCTCCCTAAGGCCTCTTTAACCTTAAGCTCTCTTAGCACCTCTGGATCATTGTACAACACCCAGTCCAGCACAGTCAATCCCCTAGTGGGTTCAACAAGCTGTTATAAAAAGCCATCCCTTAGACATTCTACAAATTCTCTCTCGAGGTCCAGTACTGGCCTGGTTTTCCCAATGCACTTTTATGCTAAAATCCCCAATGATTATGACATTGCCCTTCTGACATGCCTTTTCTATCCCCTGCTGTAATTTGTAATCCACATCCTGGCTACTGTTTGGATGCCTGTACACAACTACCATTAGGGTCCTTTTCCCCTTGCCATTTCTTAACTCGACCCATAGAGACTCTACACCTTATGATCCTACATCATCCATAGAAACCACAGCACAGAAACAGGCCTTTTGGCCCTTCTTGGCTGTGCCGAACCATTTTCTGCCTAGTCCCACTGACCTGCACACGGACCATATCCCTCCATACACCTCCCATCCATGTATCTGTCCAATTTATTCTTAAATATTAAAAAAGAACCCGCATTTACCACCTCATCTGGCAGCTCATTGCATACTCCCACCACTATCTGTGTGAAGAAGCCCCCCCCACCCTTAACCCATGTCCTCCAGTTTTTTTCTCCCCTTGCCTCAGTGGAAAAAGCCCGCTTGCATTCATTCTATCTATACCCATCATAATTTTATATACCTCCATCAAATCTCCCCTCATTCTTCTATGCTCCAGGGAATAAAGTCCTAACCTATTCAACCTTTCTCTGTAACTGAGTTTCTCAAGTCCTGGCAACATCCTTGTAAACCTTTTCTGCACTCTTTCAACCTTATTTATATCCTTCCTGTAATTTGGTGACCAAAACTGAACACAATACTCCAGATTCGGCCTCACCAATGCCTTATACAACCTCATCGTAACATTCCAGCTCTTATACTCAATACTTTGATTAATAAAGGCCAATGTACCAAAAGCTCTCTTTACGACCCTATCAACCTGTGACGCCACTTTTAGGGAATTTTGTATCTGTATTCCCAGATCCCTCTGTTCTACTGCACTCCTCAGTGCCTTACCATTAACCCTGTATGTTCTACCTTGGTTTGTCCTTCCAACGTGCAATACCTCACACTTGTCTGTATCAAACTCCATCTGCCATTTTTTCAGCCCATTTTTCCAGCTGGTCCAAGTCCCTCTGCAGGCTCTGAAAACCTTCCTCACTGTCTACTACACCTCCAATCTTTGTATCATCAGCAAATTTGCTGATCCAATTTACCACATTATCATCCAGATCATTGATATAGATGACAAATAACAATGGACCCAGCACTGATCCCTGTGGCACACCACTAGTCACAGGCCTCCACTCAGAGAAGCAATTCTCTACTACCACTCTTTGGCTTCTTCCATTGAGCCAATGTCTAATCCAATTTACCACCTCTCCATGTATACCTAGCGACTGAATTTTCCTAACTAACCTCCCATGCGGGACCTTGTCAAAGGCCTTACTGAAATCCATGTAGACAATATCCACTGCCTTCCCTTCATCCACTTTCCTGGTAACCTCCTCGAAAAACTCCAATAGATTTGTCAAACATGACCTACTACGCACAAAGTCATGCTGACTCTCCGTAATAAGTCCCTGTCTATCCAAATGCTTGTAGATTCTGTCTCTTGGTACTCCCTCCAATAACTTACCTACTACCGACGTTAAACTTACCGGCCTATAATTTCCCAGATTACTTTTCAATCCTTTTTTAAACAACGGAACAACATGAGCCACTGTCCAATCCTCCGGCACCTCACCTGTAAACAGCGACATTTTAAATACTTCAGCCAGGGCCCCTGCAATTTCAACACTAGTCTCCTTCAAGGTCCGAGGGAACACCCTGTCAGGTCCCGGGGATTTATCCACTTTAATTTTCCTCAAGACAGCAAGCACCTCCTCCTTTTCAATCTGTACAGTTTCCATGATCTCACTACTTGATTCCCTTAATTCCATAGACTTCATGCCAGTTTCCTTAGTAAATACAGAGGCAAAAAACCTATTTAAGATCTCCCCCATTTCCTTTGGTTCCGCACATAGCCGACCACTCTGATCTTCAAGAGGACCGATTTTATCCCTTACAATCCTTTTGCTCTTAATATACCTGTAAAAGCTCTTTGGATTATCCTTCACTTTGACTGCCAAGGCAACCTCATGTCTTCTTTTAGCCCTCCTGATTTCTTTCTTAAGTATTTTCTTGCACTTCTTATACTCCTCAAGCACCTGATTTACTCCCTGTTTCCTATGCATTTCATACAACTACCCCTTCTTTATCAGAGTTGCAATATCCCTTGAGAACCAAGGTTCCTTATTCCTATTTACTTTGCCTTTAATCCTGACAGGAACATACAAACTCTGCACTCTCAAAATTTCTCCTTTGAAGGCTTCCCACCTACCAATCACATCTTTGCCAGAGAACAACCTGTCCCAATCCACGCTTTTTAGATCCTTTCTCATTTCTTCAAATTTAGCCTTCTTCCAGTTAAGAACCTCAACCCCAGGACCAGATCTATCCTTGTCCATGATCAAGTCGAAACTAATGGTGTTATGATCACTGGAACCAAAGTGCTCCCCTGCACAGACTTCCGTCACCTGTCCTAACTCGTTTCCTAACAGGAGATCCAATATTGCATCCCCTCTAGTTGGTCCCTCTATATATTGATTTAGAAAACTTCCCTGAACACATTTTACAAACTCTAAACCATCTAGACCCCTAACAGTATGGGAGTCCCAATCAATATATGGAAAATTAAAATCCCCTACCATCACAACTTTATGTTTCCTGCAGTTGCCTGCTATCTCTCTGCAGATTTGCTCTTCCAAGTCTCGTTGACTATTGGGTGGTCTGTAATACAATCCCACTAATGTGGCCATACCTTTCCTGTTTCTCAGCTCCACCCATAAGGACTCAGTAGACAAGCCCTTTAATCTGTCCTGCTTGAGCACTGCTGTAATATTTTCCCTAACAAGCAATGCTACTCCCCCTCCTTTCATTCCTCTGCCTTGATCACATCTGAAACATCGGAACCCTGGAATATTAAGCTGCCAGTCCTGCCTCTCCTGTAGCCAAGTTTCACTAATTGCTATAATGTCATAATTCCACGTGTCAATCCACGCCCTCAACTCGTCCGCCTTCCCCGCAATACTCCTAGCATTGAAATATATACACCTCAGAAGATTTTTACCACCACTCACAACCTTTCTATCAGCGGATTTGCTTGAACTTTTAACATCGTTTATTTTCACCCCAGCCACACTGTCAGCTCTGGCACTCTGGTTCCCATCCCCCTGCAAATCTAGTTTAAAGCCTCCCAAATAGCACTAACAAACCTCCCTGAAAGGATATTGGTCCCCCTGTAGTTTCAAGTGTAACCCGTCTCTCTTGTACAGGTCCCACCTGCCCCCGAAGAGGTCCCAATGATCCTGAAATTTGAAACCCTGCCCCCTACACCAGTTCCTCAGCCACTTGTTCATCCTCCAGAGCATCCTATTCCTACCCTCACTGGCACCTAGCACAGGTAGGAATCCTGAGATTACCACCCTAGAGGTCCTGCTTTTCAACTTCCTACCAAGCTCTCTATACTCACTCTTCAGGACCTCCTCACTCTTCCTTGCTATGTCATTGGTACCGATGTGCACCACGACATCTGGCTGGTCACCCTCCCACTTCAGAATGTCATGCAATCGATCAGAGACATCTTTGACCCTGGCATCCGGGAGGCAACAAACCATCCTGGATTCTCTGTCACGACTACAGAACCTCCTACCTGCACCTCTATCGAGTCCCCTATCACTACCGCTCTCCTCTTTTTCCACCCTCCCTCTGCACTGCAGAGCCAGACTCAGTGCCAGAGATCTGGCTGCTGCAGCTTGTCCCAGGTAAGGCATTCCCCCCCCCCCCAACAGTATCCAATGCGGTATACTTGTTGTTGAGAGGAATGGCCACAGGGGAACCCTGCTCTGCCTGCCCTTTCCTCTTCCCTCGCCTGACAGTGACCCAATTTCCTGTCTTCTGCTCCTTTGGCGTAACTACCTCCCTGTAGCTACTATCTATAACTCCTCATTCTCCCGAATGATCCGCAGGTCATCCAGCTCCTGCTCCAGTTCCCTAACGTGGTTTGTCAGGAGCTGCAGCTGGATGCACTTCTTGCAGGTGTCGTTATTAGGGACATCGGAGGGCTCCCTGACTTCCCATATCCTGCAAGAGGAGCATTCCAACATCCTGCCTGGCATTCTCTCTACTCTAAACTATCTGAACAAAAAACTTACCGGAACCTACCCTGGCCTCTGCCTGTTCTCGCCGAAGCCTGTTGAGCCAAAGCCGTCCCACTCTGACTCAGTCCACTCCGACGATGGCCGCTGTGTATGGTGGTGTGCTTTTTAAACCTTGGCGCGCTACGTCACGCGCCTGCGCAGTGCAGACCCTTCTCCCCGAGCAGTGTTTTAAAAGAAAATGACTTTTTCTACCGGATTTTTTTTTCACTCCCTTTTTCAGCTGCTTGCTAATGATTTAATAATATTTCTTATACACAGGGCCACATCACCCCCTCTGCCTACTAACCTATCTTTCTGATACACCATATCCTTGGATATTCAGCTCCCAGTGGCAGCCATCCTGTAGCCAAGTTTCAGAGATGGCCACAATGTCACACTTGCCAATCTGTAGCTGAAATTCAAAATCATCCATTTTATTTCTTATGCTGCATGCATTCAAATATAACACTTTCAGTCCAGTATTTGTTTTGTTGCTTTCTGTTGTAAATTATCCCACTGGCTGTGATTATGCCTCATCTCTTGCCTGTTCTTTCTATCATCTCTGTTGCATGCTATCTTTAATTTATTTCTGTTTTTCCCTTCCTCAGCCCTATCACTCCGGTTCCCATCCCCCTGCCAAACAGAACATAGAATAGTACAGCACAGTACAGGCCCTTCGGACCACAATGTTGTGCTGATCCTCAAACCCTGCCTCCCATATAACCCCCCCACCTTAAATTCCTCCATACACCTGTCTAGTAGTCTCTTAAACTTCACCAGTGTATCTGCCTCCACCACTGACTCAGGCAGTGCATTCCACGCACTAACCACTCTCTGAGTGAAAAACCTTCCTCTAATATCCCCCTTGAACTTCCCACCCCTTACCTTAAAGCCATGTCCTCTTGTATTGTGCAGTGGTGCCCTGGGGAAGAGGCGCTGGCTGTCTACTCTATTTCTCTTAATATCGTGTACACTTCTATCATGTCTCCTCTCATCCTCCTTCTCTCTAGAGAGTAAAGTCCTAGCTCCCTTAGTCTCTGATCATAATGCATACTCTCTAAACCAGGCAGCAGCCTGGTAAATCTCCTCCGTACCCTTTCCAATGCTTCCACATCCTTCCTATAGTGAGGCGAGCAGAACTGGACACAGTACTCCAAGTGTGGCCTAACCAGAGTTTTACAGAGCTGCATCATTACATCACAACTCTTAAACTCTATCCATCAACTTATGAAAGCTAACACCCCATAAGCTTTCTTAACTACCCCATCCACCTGTGAGGCAACTTTCAGGGATCTGTGGACATGTACCCCCAGATCCCTCTGCTCCTCCGCACTACCAAGTATCCTGCCATTTACTTTGTACTCTGCCTTGGAGTTTGTCCTTCCAAAGTGTACCTCGTCACACTTCTCCAGGTTGAACTCCATCTGCCACTTCTCAGCCCACTTCTGCATCCTATCAATGTCTCTCTGCAATCTTGTACAATCCTCTACACTACCTACAACATCACCAACCTTTGTGTCGTCTGCAAACTTGCCAACCCACCCTTCTACCCCCACATCCAGGTCGTTAATAAAAATCACAAAAAGTAGAGGTCCCAGACCGATCCTTGTGGGACACCACTAGTCACAACCCTCCAATCTGAATGTACTCCCTCCACCTCCACCCTCTGCTTTCTGCAGGCAAGCCAATTCTGAATCCACCTGGCCAAACTTCCCTGGGTCCCATGCCTTCTGACTTTCTGAATAAGTCTACCGTGTGGAACCTTATCAAATGCCTTACTAAAATCCATATAGTTCACATCCACTGCACTACCCTCATCTATATGCCCGGTCACCTCCTCAAAGAACTCTATCAGGCTTGTTAGACACGATCTGCCCTTCACAAAGCCATGCTGACTGTCCGTGATCAGACCACGATTCTCTAAATGCCCATAGATCCGATCTCTAAGAATCTTTTCCAACAGCTTTCCCACCACAGATGTAAGGCTCACTGGTCTATAATTACCCGGACTATCCCTACTACCTTTATTGAACAAGAGGACAACATTCGCCTTCCTCCAATCCTCCGGTACCATTCTCATGGACAACGAGGACATAAAGATCATAGCTAGAGGCTCAGCAATCTCTTCCCTCACCTTGTGGAGTAGCCTGGGGTATATTCCATCAGGCCCCAGGGACTTATCTGTCCTAATGTATTTTAAAATTAGTTTAAACCCTCCCTAACATCCTTATTAAACCTGCATGCTAGAATATTGGACTCCTTTGGGTTCAGGTGTAACCCATCCTTTTTGTACAGGTCGTACATCCCCCAGAAGATGCCTCAATGATCCAGGAACCCAAAGCCCTGTCCCTGACACCAGTCTCTCAGCCACGCATTAATATGCCTGATCATGCCATTCTTGTGCTCATTAGCATGTGGCACAGGCAGCCATCTTGAGATTACTACCCTGGAGTCCTGCTTTTCAGCTTCCTACCCAACTCCCTGAATTCTCTTTTCTACCTATGTAATTGGTACCAACGTGTGCCAAGACTTCTGGCTGTTCACCTTCTCCTTTCAGAATACTCTGCACCCAAATCCGAGATAGTGACCGTACCCTGGCACTTGGGAGGCAACATCCCATGCGGGTATCTCTATCAGGCTGACAGAACCTCCTGTCTGTTCCCCTCACTATGGAATCCCCCTATGACTACTGCATTCCTCATCTTCTCTCCCTTCTGCACCATGGAACCAGGTTCAGTGCCAGAGACCCGATCATCGTGGTCGTCCTCTATCAGGTCACCCCCCGTCAACAGCATCCAAAACGAGATAACGATTACTGAGGGGGATGGCCACAGGGGTGCTCTCTACTATTTGAGCTCTTCCCATCTTAAGATGGAATACAACATATTACATCAGCACCATATCACCCAGCTACAAATGGCTTGGAGGAAAGATTTGTCCAGAGTCTAAAGAACCCACTGCAATCAATGTCAGCAAAATACACTATACTGACACTGAATCAGAAGCTCTCCAATTTCCTCTTTGCATATCACAATGCAGCACACTCCACAACCAACAACTCAGCAGCTGTGTTGTTCTTAGGTCGTCCCTTACATTCATGCCTGAATCTCTTCAAACCCAATTTCAGAACCAACATGCAAGAGAAACAGCTGAGACAAATTGAAGGCACCTTCATGTTTCATTCCTAAACAAATAAGCCTGGCCAGGAACTGCAGAAGTGATCAAAAGTGGGTATTCAGAAAGATTAAAGACAAAGCTGGACCTCTCTCCTACAGAGTGGATATTGCATCTGACATCAGTTGGAGGTAACACCAAAACCAGCTGAGGAGAGCGAAGTCAATTGTTAGCGAAGAAAGGTGGCTACCACTGTCAGAACCACTTCCTGCAGTCCCAGAGTTAAATCCTACAAACACCAAGGAGGAGGCCCCAGAACCTGAGATTGTTTCACAGCTACAAGTTTCACCCGCCAAGCAGAGTGACCCCCCATCTCAGGAAAGACATTATCCCACAAGAGTAAGTAATCCTCTCTACAGCGACTAAATCTTTAGGCTTCAATAGAATAAATTAAAAATTTACTATGCTGTGATGACTGTATATAATATACTGTGTATATAATTGAGACCTATTTTCTATTGAGTTGGAGTTTATAGCTAAGCAGGGAGGAGTGTTGTGTACTGTATTTAATATTTCAGTAATATTGTAAATATATTGTTTGAGTACACATTCTTTTTCTTTAAATAACTCATTATGGGTTATATGTAAATCCATGAATTGCATACGTCATCATGCTACCTCTTGATATGTGCGCACCTCGCTTAAAGTAAACATGGAGTCAGCTTCACATTTCGGACTCCCATGTCTCCCTTTGAATTAGTTTCACGCTTTGATGTTACAAAACATAACCTGCCTCCCGTTCAAATGGACGAGCATCTGTTCTCCAGTGGGTTCCTGACTTGTTACAACTGTACAAAAAAAATTATCCCTGGCCTTTAAAACTTAAAAGTTGTAGTTCAAAAACCAATTAAGCTAGTTCGTTGTCAAAAGTGATGTGTCAGAGGAAGGCTTTATTCATTCAAATGTTATTGTACCAACTTTTAAATCTGGCAGTATTGGGCTGTACTGGAGATAGTCTTCAAAACTTTTCTATTACATAAGCAGAAGATGAGTTCCTTGCAAGTTTTATTTGTATTCTTATTTCAGAATTATACTTTATTTTGTGTTTATCTATTGGGGGGCAGGAGGTTCTATTCTTTATGAAACATGGTTTTCCATTTTTCATACCTGTATCCACTGTGGAGAGTGTTGAGTCAGTGTCTGAAACTCTGGCTGATCGATGGTTGTCTGCTTCTGGTGTTGCTCTTGCTGGCACCGTGTTGATGACGATGTCTGGGATTGTTGCTGAGTGGCAAAAGTGGGGTAAGCTGTCACAACCTGACCCATTATCATAGTTGTTGGAACCATAACAGCACTGCATCCCACTGGAGCTGTTATCAACTTTGTAATGAGCTGTTGGCCTTGAGAGAAGCTAGTGAGAGAAAAAAAAGTGGCATTAAATATTTACTGCTATGTGTGGAGGTATATTTTCAAATAAATTTACAGCATAAAAGGAAACCACTTAGTCCACACTGGATCAAAAAAAAATAGCATTTCACAACGAATGATACTTCCCACCTGTAACTATAGTCTCTTATTCAAATACTTTCCTTATGCAATAGAGGTTGCAGAAACTTTCAAGCTTTCAGACATAGACCATCATCACTCTAAAATAAATCTATGTCCCATAAGTTATGAGCCTGTTTTCCTTGGCAGAGCAACCTTACACAATATGGGCTTCTAGTAATTTTGTACATTTCCATTACACCAAACCTCAGCTATTTCAGTCCTATTTTAGCTAATCTTTTTTAAAATCTAAGTGTCTCCACTCTCAGAACAATGTTAATAAAAGATCACTGCACCCTATACAGTACCATGCTATCCTTTCGTTATACCCAGCACTATACTGAAGCAGTCTTATTCCTAGCCAAACCCTTATGGTAGAGGATAAACCACTTCAAATCCAGTTGGAATTCCTTTAATGATTGTGCCCACTGCACACCAACCACTACATGGACTTGGCAGAGCAAAGTCTTGATTCAATGGCAGTGAGATCCAAGTTGATTGGAGACCAGGCTCAGCTGTTGACAGGTTCATGGAGACAAAAGTGCACACATTGTATAGAGTCGGTCCTCCTTATCCGCGGGTTCCGCATGCACGGATTCAACCAACCACGGATCAGGAAAACCCGGGCATTCTCTCTCCAGCATTCGTTGTTTGAGCATTTTTTCTTGTCATTATTCGTTAAACAATACAGCGTAACAACTATTTACATAGCATTTACATTGTGTAAGGTATTATAAGTAATCTAGAGATAATTTAAAGTATACAGGAGGATGTGCGTAGGTTATATGCAAATACTACGCCATTTTATATAATGGACTTGAGCATCTGCGTTTTTTGGTATCTGCAGGGGGTCCCAGAACCAATCCCCCGCGGATAAAGAGGGCCAACTGTACATACTGGGTGTCCAGAGATGTGCATGATCTTGTCCTCATTCTGATCACTTCTTCATCACACCTTTTCCTCTCAACTGTGCAATATTCTATGAACAAGTCATATGACTTCAAAATTACATTTACATACCTTAACAAACATTTTAATTCACATTAGATAATGGCCCTAACATTGTTGTTCCTTTAAGGACTTCAAATATAGGATAGTATCCAAAAATAGATATTTTTCTATCAGCTGTTCTTTCCACTCACTACAAAAAGTTCACTCACAACAAAAAAATATTGTACTAACGTTTTTTAAAAATCCCGAGAGGTTAAATATTTTACAAATTAGTGAAACATGTTTCAGAACAATCCCTTCCCAAAGAATGGAGAGGCGAATTTAATGCTTACCACAGCAGCCTATCCTGAGTAAAAGTAGTAACTGCAGCACTTTGTATGGAATGTTGGGATAAAGTAGATGAAAGCTGCCCAGCATCTGCTGCTGCGGGCTGAGAAATCATCACAGTGTTAGGGAGGGAGGATGTCTGGGCATCCTGACTAAAAACTGACATCTGCTGGCTGAAGTTGGCTTGCAAATTTGGCTGAACCTGTAGTGGTTAAAATGTAAAATGTCCTGTATGAACAAACACGTAAACAAGGTAGTTACTCTATTTTAAAGAAAAATTCAAAATTGACATTCAATTATCTCACGCAGATCATTACCATGCTCTTCCATAACCCTCATCATAGAATTAATTTCCCATGATGCTTTATCAGATTGGGCACAAAGACACAAGAATTTGTCAAGTTTATGGTGAAATAAATTCTAAACTTTTAAAAGCCTTTTAAAGTGAGAGATAGACAAGGAAAAGATGGATTGGGAGGCAAAAGACAGGGTCAAGTCAGGTAACAGGCTTAGGAGCAATGAGATGAGGTGGGAAAATATGCAAAGCTTAGGATATGAGGCTCAAAATAAAATGGGTAAGTAGCTTATGTTTATCACAGATCAGCTTTACTCATCATATACATTTATATGTATTAGAAAATTGCTGTGGTGTATCAGTGCAATGAAAATCATTTAACAATTCTACAGAATGAAGAATTACATAAAATAAAGTTAGAAGCACAGATATGGAATTAAATGTGCTTAAACACAAATACCAGCATGTATTCATTAGAAGTGGTTTAGAGTGTTTACAGTGCTGTGACATGATGTAATAGATGGCGTGGGTAAGGGGGTGGTGTTGCTAACTGTCATTGTTGCATAATTGTATTAACTTCCTTGTCTATGCTATTCTGTGACAGCGTTTTGTGTTGATGTACTCAGTGGTGGGGAGGACTTTACCCCTGATGGACTGGGCCATGCCCACTACTTTTTGCAGGATTTTCTGTTCAAGAATATTGGTGTTTCCATACCAGGCTGTGATGCAGCCAGTCAATATACTCTCTATTACACATCTGGACCAAGAGTGCGTATAATTTTCGTTCCTATCTTTAGAGGAAAGATGTTATTAAGATGGAAAGTTCAAAGAAGATTTTGAAGAAAGTTGTTAGGACTCAAGGACATGAGCTACAGGGAGAGAATGGGTAGTAGAGGACTTTATTCCTTGCAGCATAGGAGATGAGCGGCAACCTTATAAAGATGTATAAAATCATGAAGGGCATAGATAGGGTAAGTGATCAGTTTTTTTCCCTGGGAATGGGAACCATAAACTGGAGGCACTGGTTTGTGATGGGGGAAAAATTATTGGGGATACTTTCTTCATGCAGAGGGGCAGTGCATGTATGGCACAAGTTGATAGAGAAAGTGAGGCAATGATATTTAAAACACATC
Organism: Mobula birostris; assembly: GCF_030028105.1. Classification (NCBI taxonomy): domain Eukaryota; kingdom Metazoa; phylum Chordata; class Chondrichthyes; order Myliobatiformes; family Myliobatidae; genus Mobula; species Mobula birostris. The sequence continues at coordinate 59,354,075 of NC_092372.1, read as the reverse complement.
TGGACAGATACATGGTTTAAAGGGATTTAAACCAAACACTGGCAAGTGGGACTAGCTTGTCTTGGTTGGTATAGACAAACTGAACCAAAAGGTCTGTTTCTGTGTTACTGACCTCCTTTTTAAAGGAAAGATTTTAACATGTTGGAAGCAAGTCAGATGTTTATTAGACTGATACCTCAAAGTGGCCAGTAATCTTAAGGGGAGAACTGGGGAGACAGGCCCTTAATCTGCTCAAATTTAGAAAAATGATGGGAAATGCTGAAGCAGCAGATTGTGAAAAGCCTCATCAAAGTGAATGTGGAGATGATATTTCCTCTTGTGACAGAATCTAGAATTAAAGATCACCATTTCAAAATAAGATAGATGAGGCAAAAATTTTCGTCTGATCTGAGCGTTTGGAATTATTTTCTAGATTCAGATCCATTTATTTATCACATGTAAAATGAAACACACTGAGAGATGTGCCATGTGCCAACATAACCTAAGTATGAGCTGGGGGCAGCCTCTGAGTGTCACCTCCCATTCTGGCAATAATATAGCATGCCCACGCATTCAACAGAACAATAAGCCCCATTCCTCCCTCCCACCAGTCCACCCCTTCCCCCACACACAGACAATTTGAGAACTTCAGAGAAGGCAGGTTGGAGACAACACAGTGGTTTGCAAAGTTCAAAGGATTAAAGGGTGTTTTCTTTAAAATCAAAATTGGTAATGTTAGTAATTCTGAAGGATATTGAAAATGTATAGTATTTGAATTGAATTGACTTTCTTACATCTTTCATATACGAGTCAAAATTTTTGTACATCTCCGTCTAAATGTGCGATGTGCAATTTATACTAATTTATAATAAATACTATGTACAACAGGGTAACAACAGGAATTCTGCAGATGCTGGAAATTCAAGCAACACACATCGAAGTTGCTGGTGAACACAGCAGGCCAGGCAGCGTCTCTAGGAAGAGGTACAGTCGACGTTTCAGGCCGAGACCCTTCATCAGGACTAACTGAAGGAAGAGTGAGTAAGAGGTTTGAAAGTTGGAGGGGGAGGGGGAGATCCAAAATGATAGGAGAAGACAGGAGGGGGAGGGATGGAGCCAAGAGCTGGACAGTTGATTGGCAAAAGGGACATGAGAGGATATAACATAGAAATACAGTTGCTTCAGCATGAGATAAGCAGTCTGATGGCCTGGTAGAAGAAGCTGTCCCAGAGCCTGTTGGTCCTGGCTTTTATGTTGCAGTACTGTTTCCCAGATGGTAGCAGCTGGAACAGTTTGTGGTTGGGGTGACTCTGGTCCCCAATGATCCTTCAGGCCCTTTTTACACACCTGTCTTTGTAAACGTCCTGCAGAGTGGGAAATTCACATCTATAGATGTGCAGAGTCCTGCGATTGAGGGAAGTACAGTTTCCATACCAGGCAGTAATGCAGCCAGTCAGAATGCTCTCAATTGTGCCCTTATAGAAAGTTCTTAGAATTTGGGGGCCCATACCAAATTTCTTCAACCAGCTGAGGTGAAAGTGGTTCTATTGTGCCTTTTTCACCACACAACCACTATGTACAGACCACTTGAGATCTTCGGTGATGTTTATGCTGAGGGACTTAAAGCTGTTGACCCTCTCGACCCCAGATCCATTGATGCCAATAGGGGTTAGCCTGTCTGCTTTGTAGTCCCTAACCAGCTCCTTTGTTTTTGCAACATTGAGGGAGAGGTTGTTTTCTTGACACCACTGTGTCAGGGTGATGACTTCTTCTCTGTAGGTTGCCTTATTATTATTTGAGATTAGGCCAATCAGTGTAGCAAATTTAATTAGCAGATTAGAGCTGTGGGTGGTGACATAGTCATGGGTATACAGAGAGTAAAGGAGGGGGCTTTGTACACAGCCCTGAGGGGCACCTGTGTTGAGAGTCAGAGGGGCAGAGATGAGGGAGCCCACTGTTACCACCTGCCAGCGATCTGACAGGAAGTCCAGGATCCAGCTACACAAGGCAGGGTGAAGGCAGAGATCTTTGAGTTTCTTGCCGAGCCTGGAGGGAATTATGGTGTTGAATGCTGAACTGTAGTCCAAGAACAGTATTCTCACATAAGCACCCTTCTTCTCCAGGTGTGTAAGGACAGGGTGTAGAGCTGTGGCTATTGTGTCATCTGTCAATCGGTTATGTCGGTAGGAGAATTGTAGGGTGTCCAGTTTGGGTAGTAGCATGCTGCAGATGTAGTCCTTGACCAGCCTCTCAAAGCATTTGCTTATAATGGAGGTGAGTGTGACAGTGCGCCAATCGTTCAGACATGTTACCTTGGTCTTGAGAGTGAACTTTTAAGAAATCTGCTTAATATAAGCATCAGGACAGGAGTTTGGGTGAATAGGGTTGAGGGTAAGAGGTGCTTCATACATACGGTCAAGATCAATTTCCATGATTTTTGATGACAATGAAAGCTTTCAAAGAAAACAAAATTGTAATTTTCCTTAGTGCCTTTAATTTTTTTTTCCTGCTTGCAGCTATGATCTTAATCGTTCAGTCAAGATGGCGCCAAGCCCGGGGTCATGACTTAGACTTGCTTGTCTTAGACATTTGTTGGAATGGTTTTGGGGACAGAGAAGGGAGTTGAGGGTCAGGATAGGGTTTAGGGACACGGGTGCGTGGAGTCTAGGCCTCTGTTCCGTGTCGAAGGTCAGTGACGAAGTGAATGAAGGACATCTGTGAATGGATGTTGAGCCAGCAATCACTGCAGATGAAAGACAGAGGATGAGGGCAGGTGCCCTTCCCTCCCCACCCCTGCAGGTCAGTGAATCCCTACGAGATCAGAGGTCCATGTGGGCAGGGGGCAGGAGGTATGAGGAGCAGTGATCCCCTATTTATGCAAGTTGTGAGTTTGGAGGTTGAGCCCTTAAAGTTCAGGACCCTAAATTGCTGAGCCCGGAGTTCAAGGCCTGGAGTTTAGGGTCCTGTCAAAGGCGACTCCTGTGGTCGACTGGATGTCCAAGCCTGATGGATAAAGCTCTGGGAGCCTGTGACTCCACTTGGAAGTCAGAGGCAGTTGTCCTGTGATTGGAGGAATGTCTGTGTGTGTGTGAGTGGGTGGAGGAAAGGAGCTTGTTTTGTTGCCGTTCTGCAGAACATTATGGCCATGCTGTATGTTGGTGGCAGAATGTGTGCTGGCACTTGCAGCCTGCCCCAGCACATTCTTATGTTGTAATGGTAATGCAAACAACATTTCACTATGTTTTGATGTACATGGGATAGCAGTGAATCTGAATCTGAGCCCAGAATTTATGCAATTCGAGGAACCTCAATAAAATTTGAGGATTGCTAATCTGGTCTTGTGGCATGGAAAAATTAATACACAAAAGGAAATTAAACTGAGCCAGACACCACCATCTCTTCAGGCAAATTCTTTCAAAGGTGATGAGGTAGATAAACAAGAAAGGAGCTCCAAAAACGAGGGTGCTAAATGTTCTGCTATCGATGGTGCAAAAAAATGCAAAGGTAAACAGTCTGAACTGATGATTAAACCAGTATTATAGGTTTGCAGTCAGTCACAGAACAAAGCACAATTTGTAAACAAGGGCAAGGTGCTTTGAATTTGAAGCAATAAGGGTCAAGGTCAAGGGTTCACATGGAAGTAACTGCGGGTAGTGGATTAGTTAAAGATTTTGATGAATGCATATCCAATAAAATTGCTTGGATTCAAAGTTTCAGTAGGCTTACACTGGAGGAGGTCCACATATGGAAGATGTTCTCCGAGCAAATGAAAGGATATTAATCATTAAACTTAGTGCATATCACACATCTTGTTTAGCCTAAACAGCACGAGAACTTGAATTGCAAAAATTGAGATTTTTAAACAATTTGGGATGGTATTACATTTCCTATGCTTATTCAAGAAAGATTAAGTTTATTATGAGCAGTGATCGGAGAACATAATAGTGACTGTGGAACTGCGGATGACATAAGACAAAAGTTGTCTGAAAGCAAAGTACCTCAGAAGCAGGAAATCAGAAATGAAACAAAATTATGTCTAAAGATAAATGGGTCATGCAGTTAAATAGAGTACAGTGCTCAGATCAATAAAGTAGAAAGGCTATTGCTGTTCACATACATATAGGAGATGTCAATATATCCACAGACAACATTAAAACATTTACAAAAAGAGCATTCATATGAACAATGGTGGTGGATTCAAATAGTCCTCACCAGAGATTATTGTTGGATTGGAGGAGATATTACTGCTAGAGATGAGTTGGATCTACAAAAGGAATTTTGAAATGGTTCTGTTATGGAGAAAAGAATGGACTATGTACCATACAACATCAAAATATACCATGAATGAGTTTTACTTTAGTAATAATTGGTTATATGTGCTTGATGGAAACCAGACAGAAGGTGAAAGTGACTAGCACAGTAGTAGGCAATGAAGCAATCAAGGTGTTGAAGAGAAATGGCAGTTAGAATATGAGAATATACTTGCAGAAAGAAACAGAAGGCAATCCTTGGGATGACCAAGATTGCAAAAGTTTTGATTGGTAAGTTAATGATAGCAAAAAAAATGGGAGAAAGCTGCAGTACTTTATTTTTAAACAATTAAAAATATAAATTTGCTAACTGCATCAAAGAATCACACAGAAATAGGGGTAATCATCTTGTGTCCGTGGCCTGATCTGACCAATGTGTTGCAGCTGATACATGGACCAAACTGCATAAACCTTAACGCCGTAGGTTAATAATGAAGATTTAAAATTAACAACTGACTGATTATACAAGACATGTTCTACATTTATCTTGTCCTTTGGATGTACAAGTATTTCGGAACTTCACCTCTAAAATGTCTGGCTCCAATTTTAGACAATTAGTTTCTTTCTACCCCTTGAGTTGGCTTTGATAGATTCAAGCAAATCACACCGCTGCTTTAAAATCCCAGTAAACAAATCCCTAGTTCATGTTCAGGTAACCCATTCCCATGGCGTTTCTGTTCACATTTTCATCCCTCCACCACCCACCCCATATTAACTAGAATTACCACCTCTTCTCAGTTCCATCTGCCCATTACCCACACATTGGTCCACTTGAGCTTCTCTTCCTTGTCCTATCCTTCCTGCACCCCCCACCTAGATCTTTCTGTCCTTATCCCTCCTTTATCGAGTTCAACATCATCTTCTACATTTGATTTCTAACATAACCCTCTTCTCCCCCACCCCACTCCATCTGTATTTTCTGTTTCCTATTTGTTTCTACTCATCATCCACTAGTCTCCTGTCTCAGAGCTCCCCTTTCCCTTCCCGCATATCACCTGATTCTACATCTCAAACTGTTATCTTTCCCCTATACTCAGTCCTGATGCAGGGTCTTGACCGAAAATGTCAACCATTCCTTTGCCTCCCTGGATGCTGCTTGACGCACTGAGTTTCTCCAGCAGTTTTTTTTTTGCTCCAGATTCCAGCATCTGCGTCTCTTATTTTGCATTTCCTACACTGGATACTAGCTATTGCTCTGGTACACATCCTCCATTGTCAAAATGCTATATACGTTCGGTGCAAAGAATTGCTCAAAGAGTTACCAGGTCATCTGTAATTTTGAGATGCAACTTCTACAATAACTGAATAAAGTTAAAAAAAAACACGGAGCTGCTAATAACATACCAGATCGAAAGCTCTTTATTTAGAACCAAGTTGAAACATTAACTGTTTCTCTCTCCTGAGACACTGACCGACTTTGAGTATTTCCAGCACTTCAGTTTACATTTTACCCCTTTGTATTCCAATCTACACACAAAGCTTAGTGTAATCAGAAAGACTACTGGAACACAAATATCTCTCCTGAGTTAACTAATATTTAATGTAAATGCATTTCCAAATCTCTTAGGAGCCTCTGCTTTATCTAGTTTTTCACCCTTCAGAAGGTATTCTGTTCTTACTTTTGATTCCAGTAGAAAATTTTGCTTTCATTTTTAATGAAATATTTGTCTCAATGTAATTTAATGCTATCATCCACATACTGTAAGTTACAACTCTAACACAAGAAAGTCTGCAGATGCTGGAAATCCAAAGCAACACACAAAAACTGCTGGGGGAACTCAGTAGGTCACACAGCATCTACAGAAAGAATAAAATATCGGCTTTTCAGGCCAAGACCCTTCAGGACTGAAGTGTCTCGGCCCGAAATGTTGACTGTTTATTCTTTTCCATAGGTGCTGTCTGACCTGCTGAGTTCCTCCAGCATTTTGTGTGTGTTGTATAGGTTACAATCTAAACTACTCCGAGCCTTTAGTAGGCATGGAAAATGTTTTTTTCCCCATCACCTAAGACATTTCAGAACAGTTGAAACCCAACACAAATCGGTTGGTCATACCACCTGATAAATCCTACAAATTAGATACCTTTACTTATTGTAAACCCATGGAATTCAAAACCTGGTCAATAATATTCTCTGCATCAGGAACCACTGAGGTCTCTCATAATGAACTTTACCAAGTGCTTAGGAAGCTCATGTCATTAACAGATTTTTTTCTGTATACCGGCTATTCTTACATCCACTATCAAAGACAACACTACAAAAAATCCACTTCAAGCTATCACAGGCTTCCTGTTCAGCTAAACATGTTCCTGTTATTCAACTGCTACATGCTTAATTTTAGTGTGAATTCCCACATTTTTCATCGTACCAGATATAGCAATATAACAAAAAATAATTAACTTTTTTGCTTTCCAAGGTAAGGGAATTGTTTTTGAAGTAATTTGTAAAAATATTCGTAGTGTAATGCAATGATTCAAAAAGTCTAAGTATCATTTGTGACCAAGTTAATTTTTTTTACACTACTAATCTGTGTTCATTTAATTTTTATCATGCTCCACATAAAGAATTTTGAGTAATCAGCATTCAGAAATTTTATAGGATTATACAGGAAAGTTTATTTAGGATATTTATACAGTTTATACAGGATATTTATAATCTGTCAAACTGACCTGTGCTGAAGTAGAACTTTCCTCACTGATCAGAGATTGCTGTTGCACTCTACGGTGTGAGCTATTTGGATCAGTTTTGACAGCACCTTGAAACTGATTGGCCTGAACACATTGTCTCTGAAATGTAATCAATGTAGGCTGCTGGATGGCAGGAGAGTTTGTTGTTGCGAACTGCACCAAATTAAGGTTTATATTTGATGTTGGTTGCTGCAAAAATATCTTTACAAAGTAAAAAAAAACTGGTTAGATTAAATTTATTGATTAACAAGACAACAGATATCATGAGGAATTGATTCATGATATTTGCAAAATTCTACTTTTAGTAGAAGATGACAAGAGTTGTTAGGTCAGAATTTTCAGTCAATAATAACAATGGCACTTGATTTTATTTATGAGCAAAATGAAGGCACAAGAAGTATGCAATATCCAATACTAAAATTTCTGTTGTTACATTCAAACACACTTCCTCCTTGTCTTTGTTTTTATGCTCTTCAATTTTGCCAATTCAACTGCATAAAAGTATTGCTACTATGTATATAAATTAGTGATGATCTTACAAGAATCACTAGATTCTGGAATAGTGCTGGAAGATGGGAAAATTGCAAATTTTACTCAACTCTTCAAGAAGGGAGAGAGGCCGAAGAAAGGAAATTATAGATCTGCTAGTCTGATCTCAGTGGTCAAGAAGATGTTGGAATCGATTGTTAAGAATGTGGTTTCAGGGTATTTGGAGGCACATGATAAAATAGGCCATAGTCAGCATAGTTTCCTCAAGGGAAAATTTTGCCTAACAAACCTTTTAGAATTCTTTGAAGAAATAACAAGCAGGATGGACAAAGGAGAATCAACGGATGTTGTGTACTTTTCAAAAGGCCTTTGACAAGGTGCCATACATGAGGCTACTTGACAAGTTGAGAGCCCATGGTATTACTGGAAAGATACTAGCATGGATAAAACAGTAACTGACTGCCAGGAGGCAGAGTGGGAATAAAGGGAGCCTTATCTGGTTAGCTGCCGGTGACTAGTGGTGTTCCATTGGAGTCAGTGTTGGGACTGCTTCTTTTTGTCATATCTCAGTAACTTGGATGATGGAATTGCTGGCCTTGTTCCAAAGTTTACAGACAATACGTAGATAGGTGGAAGGGCAGGTAATTTTGAGGAAGTAGAGAGCCTACAGAAGGACTTGGACAGATTAGGAGAATGGGCAAAGAAGTGGCAGATGAAATACAGTGTCAGGAAGCGTATGGTCATGCACTTTGGTAGAAGAAATAAAATTGTAGACTATTTTCAAAATGGAGAAAAAATATAAACAACTGAGGTGCAAAGGGACTTGAGAGTCCTTCAGCATGATACCCTGAACATCAATTTGCAGGTTGAGTTCGTGATGAGGAGTGCAATGTTAGCATTCATTTCGAGAGGACTAGAATATAAAAACAAGGATGTAATGTGGAAGCTTTATAAAGCACTGGTGAGACCTCACTTGGAGTATTGTGAGCAGTTTAGAGCTTCTTATCTAAGAAAGGATGCACTGACATTGGAGAGGGTTCAAAGGACATTCATCAAAATGATTCCAGGATTGAAAGGCTTATTATACAAAGAATGTTCGATGGCTCTGTGCCTGTACTTACAGGAATTCAGAAGAAAGAGTGGTGACCTACTTGAAACCTATTGAATGTTGTACAGCCTCGATAGAATGGGTGTGGAGAGGATGCTTCCTATGATGGGAGAGTCTAAGAGGACACAGCCCCAGAATAGAGGGGCATCCTTTTAGAATGGAGATCAAGAAAGGGATGCGGTTGAATTTAAGCCAGAAATTCATTGCCACAGGTGGCTGTGGAAGGAAAGTCTTTAGGTATTTTTAAGGCAGATCCTATATTAGTCAGGGCATGAAGGTATATGGGGAGCAGGTAAGAGATTGGGGCTGAGAGGGAAAATGGATCAGCCATGATGAAATGGCAGAGCTCACTCAATGGGCCAAATGGCCTAATTCTGCTCCTATATCTTATGGCCTGATATTTTAGAAATATAATGAGCTTATAACTGCCAATCAACCTCTAAATAGTGATTAAATTAAAAATTGCACATGTGAAATACAAGTTACTGGAAAAATATATATTTTTTAAATTCTAGCATTTCATTTGATTTTTTAAACACCCTTTAAATCTACATCTATTTACTAAAACCATTCTAATTTAAATTCAGCCGCATCTATTCATCTTTCTTGATCCCAGTGCTAATCTCTCAGTCACTTAATTTAATTGAAGTGCTCCTTTCATTCAGCCCCAGCTGCTCCATTTTTCTTATCAGGTCTGACCTTTTAAGTTCAAATGTGCAGAGGTAAATAGCGAACTGGATTTGTGGTAGGTGATGGGTTTACTAAATTGAGGGATAAAATCACTTGACCTCATCCTTGCTAATTGACCTATTACAGATGCATCTGTGCATAATAATATTGGTAAGAGTGATAACTATATAGTTCTTACAAAGTAAAATACTTGTACTTAGAATGAAAATGTTCTCCATTTTGTCTTGTGACATTACATTCATGCTAAGTACAAAGAAACTCTACATCACAATACAGGCACTTTCGCCCACAAAGCTGTGCCGAAGATGTCCTTACCTTAGAAATTACCTAAGGTTACCGATAGCCCACTTTTTCTGAGCTCCATGTACCTATCCAGGAGTCTCTTAAAAGACCCTATCGTATCCACCTCCACCACCGTCGCCGGCAGCCCATTCCACGCACTCACTACTCTCTGCATGAGAAAACTTCCCCCGAAGTCTCCTCTGTACCTACTTCTAAGCACCTTCAAACTGTGCCCTCTCGTGCTAGCTATTCCAGCCCTGGGAAAAAGCCTCTGACTATCCACACGATCAATGCCTCTCATCATCTTGTACACCTCTATCAGGTCACCTCTCATCCTCAAAAGAATTCCAAAAGATTTGTCAGGCAAAATTTTCCCTTGAGGAAACTATGCTGACTATGGCCTATTTTATCATGTGCCTCCAAATATCCCGAAACCACATCCTTAACAATCGACTCCAACATCTTCTTAACCACTGAGATCAGATCTATAATTTCCTTTCTTCTGCCTCTCTTCTCCAACATCTCTCTCCAACATCTATAATTTCCTTTCTTCTGCCTCTCTTCTCCAACAACTCTCTCCAACATCTTCTTAACCACTGAGATCAGATCTATAATTTCCTTTCTTCTGCCTCTCTCCTTTCTTGAAGAGTTGAGATGGATTCAAAACAATCTGGCAACTCTAAAGTGAGCACGCATGGGTTGCTGTGGGCCATGAGCTACAGCAGAATTGTAGTCCAGAATGCTTCGTAACTTCAGGACCAGTACACCTCTCACCTTACCATTGATATCAGGCAGTGGGGGAAACTCAGGTTTAGTGAGGACAGAAGGGCTATACAGTCTAGGTGAGCCTACTACAAAGAACTATATGCATGCAAAACATTAAGAGCAATATATTATAGACAGATAATTCCATATTTGTTACAACATTACCAAGAAATGGCTGAGAACACGAAATATAAAAGGGAATCTTGTTATCATTTCAGAGGACCTGTCTTGGGCCCAACACATAAGTGCAATTATGAAGAAAGCATGGCAGCGCCTCTACTTCCTTAGAAGTTTGCAACAATTCAATGTGACATCTAAAACTTTGATGAAATTCTATGGATGTGTGGTGGAGAGTTTGACAGGTTGCATCACAGCCTTGTATAGAAACACCAATACCCTTGAACAGAAAACCCTATTACAAGTAGTGGATACAACCCAGTTCATCGTAGGTAAAGCCCTTCACCTTTGAACACATCCTCATGGAGCGCTGTCACAGGAAAGCATCATCAACGTCCTCACCATCCTTGCTACGCTCTTTTCTCACTTCTGCTATCAGGAAGATGATACAGGAACCTCAGGGTTCAGGAACAGTTATTACCCCTCAACCATCAGGCTCTTGAACCAAAGGAAATAATTTCACTCACCCCATCACCGGAATGTTCCCATAAAATATGGACTCATTTTCAAGGATTCTTCATCTCACGTATTCTATATTTATTGCTTGCTTGGTGCTTATTTATTATTTTTTCTCTTTTATATTTGTACAGCTTGTTGTACTTTGCAGGTTAGTTGTCTGTCCTGTTGGGTGCGGTCTTCATTGATTCTATTGTGTTTCTTGAATTTACTGTGTGCGCCCGCAAGGAAACAAATCTCAAGGATTGTGACAAATCTCTCGGGTGACATACATGTACTCTGAACTTCGAACACAGGATCTAGCTAAGTACTGTACTCCAGAAGTAGCTGTTTATCTAAGGTAGCTATTCAGAATAGCCGACTGCCCCTGCTTGCTTCTTTTAAACTATCTTTCCCACTAGGCAATCTGGTATCTCCTTAGGACTGTGACGTGTAAAATGTGATAGCAATTAGCTTATACGAATTATATCTGTGTTTTGAAAATCACTTGCATTTTATAAATGGTTTGTAATTTAGAAATCATTTTAAGATAGAAAACCTTTGAGAGATTTAAATGTGTCTTAAGAGTTTTGTCTGGACTTAAATGTTTATCACTGAAAATAAATTAACTGTGTTTTAAACTACTTCGTTAACTAGAAGTATCTTCTCCTTGGTAGGGAGGAGGACCCTCTGCTCAAATATTGGCAGCTAAACTCACCATGGAGAATAAACAGGCAAATAAACTAGTTTTTGAAGAGTAGGTAGTTACACTATAACCTCCCATTAGTGAAGGTACCCATAGCTTTTATATTGGATAGGGCTTAGCTTCATTTGAGTTTAGGACTTTACAGTTAGCAAACCTAATATCATCACACATTATTACCTTGGATTGCATTCTAGATCCTAATGTCTTTCAGTGCTCCACATATCCTGACTTCTTTGCCTTAACTGCAGGTTAAAATGTTTGCTAGTTTGGGAAATGAACCATTTGGTTCTCAGCATTCATACCAGATATCACTTTGAACTTTTTTAATTTTTTAAGGAAATAAACATTGTTCTTTAACCAGGATTGCTCCACCTTAATATTATCAACTGATTTTATTTGCTGGAATAATGGTTGAAAAGATTAAGTTTGATACCACCTACTACCACCATCCTGATTCTCGTATCAGAGCACACTGTGATGAGTATGAATATGGAAGGCTAACTTTACTATTTAGATATTCACTCCCTTCGTCACCAGTGCACTGTGATTGCAGTATGTACCAGTGCTAGCTTCACTGCAGTGACTCATAGTCAGCACCAAAAATTCATCCTTAAATAATCATCCATTCCTGGCTTACTTGGGATTCTTGACCTTGGACAAGATGAAGTTGCTCTTGGATTGCATGTAATTCTTCTTGCTGTCGCTGAATATTTGCTTCCAGCATGCGTGTCCTCTGTTCCAACTGCTCCTTCAGGTGTTGCATGGCCCCTAACTGCAGTGAGAACTGAATTTTGCGATAAAGGTAAATGCTATATTGTCAACTGAATCTGGTTTGAAATTCTTAAGTGTGAACACTTTTATAAATTTAACACAACTTTCAACCATGTGGTTTACTGTAAATTTTGAAGCATAATATCACCACTTGTGCAAATTAAGTCTTTGTTTAAGCTATCTTCAACCAGTTCATTTGAATTTTAAAATTCTTTCACAACTGATTCAATCATGGATCCCAGAGATGGATGAAAAAGCATCATGGTAAAATAAACTTTAATAAATCAGTATAAATTGTTTAGAAGTCCCAGTGATTTGGTATCTGGCAAACTCATTAGTACAGGTCGACCTTCACTAATCCGGCACCATTGGCACCTGAGGAGTGCCAGATTAGTGAAAATGCCGAATTACAGAAGGATCACATTAAACATGATCAGTGCTGGATTATCGAAGGAACCGAATTACAGGTAGTCAGATTAGTGACGGTCGACCTGTACTGTAAATCATCATTTACAACAAGCCTACAATTGCAGATCAGTATATTCGCAAAGTATGCTACGTGGAGCAGGTAGGAACATGGCCTGAGTCAGGGTCAGGTACGTTGCTAGGTGTGAAACAGGCAAACTGAAATATAGAAGCTGAAACTTTCATGGGGATCTGCTTCTTGCACTCCCTTTTAATTCTCCCATTTTACTGGAAAACTTACTATTCTATCATGTTAAAAAGAGTCGGGGTGGGGGGGGAAAGGTGTTTTGAAGTAATGAATAACATCCAATTGTCTGAAAATTCTGCTAGTCGGACACCATTAATTTAGCAAGGGAATTGATTATCAGAGCTTTGGAAATATGATACTACATCTCCAATTTCAGCCCAGTGCTGGCTCCAAGCTGGCAACCCTGCAGCTGGTCTAAGGGTACTATTGGAGGTGCAGCAGGTAACGCCAAGTAGGAAACATCTTCCTGTAAATCTCATTGGACTGTCAACAGAGTTGATCCTATGTGTTTGTCCTCTGAAATCACTTCACAATTCATTAAATTTTTTCCATTCCTCTTCCATCAAAAGCCTCACCAAAAGCAACTTATATATTCCATTACACTTCAATTCTTGTCCCTGAATATTAAGTCTTCAATACATTAATCAGATTGAACTCCCTTGTGATCACTGCCACTAAGAATAAAAAAAGCTTTGCATTCATCCATTAACAACTGTTTGGTTAAGCCATTACTGTGATGGAGCATACACAGTTGAGAAGCAAACAATACAACCTGCCATGTACTGAATGAAACAGTTTGCTCTCAATAAATGTCCTCTGGTAATGAGGAGCAGGCAGAGCATATTAATCAATGGCTCAACAAAGTTTGTAGATTACACCACCTTTGTATGAATCTTAACAATCTAGGCAGGTTGAGGGGTAACTTCAAGTGAATATGCAGAGTCTGTTAGAATGGGGATTTCTCCTTTAAGGAGTTCAAATTTCCACAACACTAGGTGAAACATTACTTTACTCCCAATCTGTCCATAACATCACTTTAAATGATGTAATAATATTCTTGGATGAGCCTAATTTTAAACCCACTTAAGTAAGGGGTAGGTTAAAAATGTAAAAGAATCAACAATATAATTCACTCATTCATACAGAATGCTTTAGGGTAACAAAAATTTGACAAAAGTATAACTCCAACTTTACCTGGTTGCTCAGTGATGCCATTCTCTGGGGTGCTGCTTCATGACGATCTGTTATTGCTGGCTGTGGAGGTGTGCTTACATCGCTTTGCTGTTTTGAGTATGTTGCTTATAAAATGGCATTAAAAAGCATAAAAGAAGATACAATAAAAACCATAAAAATTAACAGGAATAAGATCAGATGCTACACACTTTGTGTAACAAAGATAAACCTTCAATGTTTTAATTTATGAACAATCATTTTCCTTCATAAGGAATCAATAGAAAACATTTTTACCCACTTTTGCTCTATATACTGAATATCAATACTCAGCAAAAATGACCTAGCCTCAAGCTATTTTGATAGGAGGAATGTTTTAAATTTCTATTTCGACAGATTATCAGAGTGCTTGCTGATTACATTCCTGAATTGTCTAGCTCCATTATGCCTTCATCTTCTGAATGATCCCACTACTAGTAATTAAATATGAATTTTAACCATCTTAAAATTCTTACTTAGTTCACCTCTTAAATCTTCCATTTATATACTCCATTAACCCTTTCTTTGCATTCATCTTTTATGTTTTTTTTTCCATCTTATTTTTAGGATCCAGGCATCATTAGCAAGGTCTGCATTTATTGCCAATCACTAATTGCTTTTGAAGTGATTGTAGTGTCTTGCTTTCTTGAACAGCAGCCACCTTGTGGTGAAGGTACTGTGAATACATTTGCTATAAAGGCAGCAGCTATTGGATACGGAGCTCCAAGATTTAGACCCAATGACAATGAAGAACTAATGATTTATTTGCAAGCCAGTGGAACTTGGAGGGGAACATGAAGCTGGTGATGTTCCAAGGCACCTGCTGTCCTAGTCTTTCTTGGTGTTAAGAGATTGTCATTTCACGAGGCACTGTAGAAACAGCAGAAATTGTTAACATCAAGAGGTAAGCAATTTGCTGCAGGATGTCCAGCCTCTGATATGGTCTTGTAAGCACAATTTTTTTTTATATATAAAAGAGCCACCCAGTTACGTTTCTTATCAATAGGAAATAGTGAGGTGGAAATGCTCCTGAATGTCAAGGGCTGTTAGTTAGACTGTCATTGCCTGGAACTTTAGTGGTAGGAATGCTATTTCACACTTAGCACTCATTCCTGAATTTGTCTAGGTCTTGCAGCATGCAGGTATGGGCAACCTCATTTACTGAGGGGCTTTGTGTGGAATTAAACATCAAGCAAACCTTTCAATTTTCGATCTTATGATGGATGGAAATCATTGTTGAAGAAGCTTCAAATGGTTTGGCCTAGAACATTGCCCCAGGGGTACCCAAATTAGGCAATTATTAGCTGGACTGGATTTGTCCTGCTTTTGGTGAACTAAATATATCTGGATCCTACCAAGGCAGATAAAAGAAAAACAAATCTGTATTAACATGGCATATTTGACGTCTAGCTTGAGTAAGAATTTTTAAAAATCAAGAATATTCTAATTTACAATAATGGTGGTGTAAAATTTAAATATGTAAACTTTCATTCCGGAAACTTACAGGTTGCATCAGATATTGATGAATGTGATGAAGATTTCCTCAAGCTCTTGGAGGAAGCAGATATTGTATGGTTGTGATCAAATCGCTCCAATGCTTCTTTGAGACTGACTGTGTTTAGCTTGGTGTCATATTTAGAATCCTTGTTTCCAAGACAGTAGGAGCATTGAGAAAGATGAAATAAATTACTTCGTAATGTCAATATTAAGCTTATGTTTGATAAATGAAATAGCAGAACAGAATTTGATCTATCAAGTTATTTTACAATTTTCCAGACTCAAGAGTTCTCACTAATAACTGTAGCTGTTGGTAATAATTCTGCTATTTCTATTTATCTGTGTACCAGTCCCAAACCGTCTTTTTCTTCCTTATTAGCCATTTTATATTGTACCCTGGTATGTTTGTCTTTTAACCTCTCACTTTCCACAATATTTCCCTGTCCTGTCTCTTTCCCTTGCCTCCGTACGTGCTTAAAAGCAATAGCCTCTAATATTTTCCCCTCTTCTTTCTCAGAAAGTATGGCAAGGAAATGAACTTCCAATTAGGATGGAAAATATGCTAGAGTTGCCATCATTGACCACATACCATGATTGCAGGGTACAGGGAGATAGGCGGAAATGTTCATAAATCCTTGAAAATGGCCAAGTGAGTCATTTGTAAAGGACATGGGATGCTGGAATGCATAAACTGAGGCAAAGAGTACAAAACTGGGACCTGCACGATCTTGCCTGCAATCCCACAGACAAGGGGGGGTGCTGTAGTAGTTTGGCATACTGACCTCTACCTTACTGAGGCCCAGCGACAACTCTCAGACACCTCCCCTTACTTAACCCTCAAACAGAACCCCACTAAGGAGCACCAGGCCATTGTCTCCCACACCATCACCAACCTTATTGACTCTGGGGATCTCCCATCAGCTGCCACCAACCTCATAGTTCCCGTACCCGGCACCACCCATTTCTACCTCCATCCCTAGATCCACAAACCGCTTGTCCAGGTAGACCCATTGTTCCAACCTGTTCCTGACCCAATGAACTCGTATGTGCATATTTCGAATCTGTTTTATTCCCCCCACCCCAGTTCAGTCCCTTCCAATCTATATCTGTGACACTTCACACACACTGGATCTTCAACAATTTCAAGTTCTCTAGCTCCAATCATATTTTTACTATGGATGTCCAGTCCCTATATGCCTTCCATCTCCCACCAGAAAGCCCTCTCAGCTCTGTTTGTTTCTGGACACCAGACCTAACCTGTTCCCCTCCACCACCACTCTCCCCTGTCTAGCGGAACTTGTCCTCACTCTTAATAATCTCCTTTGGCTCCTCCCACTTCCTCCAAACAAGAGGCGTAGCCATGGGCACTCGCACGGGTCCCAGCCTATGTTCCCTCTAAGTTGTGCGGGCGCACGCACGTTTTTCAACCAGCGCACAAAGGAAATTAATGTGCGCACAAAAGGTTAGTTACCTAAAATAATGTAGTATTCAAATACCACAATGCACGTCATTAACTTATGTCACCTCACCTTTCCTGTTCCAGTTTGTACAGCTGCATCACGGCGGCAGCCATCTTTGGTGGACAGTGTTCATATCGTAAAGTTTACAAAGATCTGTTTCAAATCCTGTAGATAGCTTACTAAGTTTTTATTGAAAAAGATCAGTCAAATGACCCTGTGGCTAAACACTGTCACAAGAAATTGATAAACATTACATACAAAGTAGCTTTACAGGTTTTAAGTGATGTCTTTGATGAACTGGCTGCACTGTGCAAGATTCTACAAAAGAGTGGCCTGACAGCGACTGATTCACTTCATTTTGCACGAGGCAGAATTAACAAGATAAGAAAGCAGTATCTGGGAGACAATGTTTCGTGGAGTGACAAAGTTAGTTTTGCTAAGCCAGCAACGTGAAGAAAATGTCACAGTAGATACAAGTTCGCTGTTGACTTTTATAAATAGTCTTTGTGTTCACTTAGAAGAAAGGTTTCCTGAAGATGAGGTACAAGAATGGTCAGCTTTTAATTTATCTGCAATTGCAGATTGTGACTTCACATTTGGCGATGAACAAGTTAATGCCTTATGTCTAAAATGTCATGATTTTCTAGCTGAAAATACTGGGAGTCAGACAGTTTAATGATTTCAAATTTTCCGTGCAAGAAAAAATTAAACCTAAACTGATTTGAGTTGAGTTGAATGGCATTCTTAGTAGTTATAAGTTTTATATATGTACATAATATTATTTTATAGAGGTGCACAAGATCATGACTGTCTTTGGTAATGTAACTAGAAGTGAGCAGAGATATAAAATTCTGGGTTTTCAATTCGACAGTGCCAAGAAAATATGTTGTATATACCAGTTGCGAATTAAATCCTTTTATCCACCACCTCTGGAACCATGTTTTCTGCGTCAATTGGTGCTTCAATCATAGGTAGTTTCTGTTTAATTCCATTTAACAGAAAAATGTTTATTTCACATTTCCAGTTTATTTTATTTAGTGATACAGTGCAGTGTTGAGCCCTTCGAGCCACGCTGCCCGAGTAACCCCTGACAATAGACAATAGGTGCAGGAGTAGGCCATTCGGCCCTTCGAGCCAGCACCGCCATTCACTGTCATCATGGCTGATCATCCACAATCAGTACCCAGTTCCTGCCTCATCCCCATAACCTTTGATTCCGCTATCTTTAAGAGCTCTATCTATCTCTTTCTTGAAAGCATCCAGAGACTTGGCCTCCACAGCCTTCTGGGGCAGAGTATTCCATATATTCACCACTCTCAGGGTGAAAAAGTTTTTCCTCAACTCTGCTCTAAGTGGCCTACCCCTAATTCTTAAACTGTGGCCTCTGGTTCTGGACTCACCCATCAGCGGGAACATGCTTCCTGCCTCCAGCTTGTGCAATCCCTTAATAATCTTATATGTTTCAATAAGATCCCCTCTCAGCCTTCTAAATTCCAGAGTATACAAGCCCAGTCGCTCCAATCTTTCGACATATGACAGTCCCGCCATCCCAGGAATTAACCTTGTGAACCTATGCTGCACTCCCTCAATAGCAAGAATGTCCTTCCTCAAATTTGGAGACCAAAACTGCACACAGTACTCCAGGTGTGGTCTCACCAGGGCCCTGTACAGCTGCAGAAGGATCTCTTTGCTCTTATACTCAATTCCCCTTGTTATGCAGGCGAACATGCCATTAGCTTTCTTCACTGCCTGCTGTACTTGCATGCTTGCTTTCAGTGACTGATGTACAAGAACACCTAGATCTCGTTGTGCTTCCCCTTTTCCTAACTTGACTCTATTTAGATAATAAACTGCCTTCCCGTTCTTACCACCAAAGTGAATAACCTCACATTTATCCACACTAAACTGCATCTGCTATGCATCTGCCCACTCACCCAGCCTGTCCAAGTCACCCTGCATTCTCATAACATCCTCCTCACATTTCACACTGCCACCCAGCTTTGTGTCATCGGCAAATTTGCTAATGTTACTTTTAATTCCCTCATCTAAATCATTAATGTATATTGTAAACAGCTGCGGTCCCAGCACTGAACCCTGTGGTACCCCACTGGTCACCGCCTGCCATTCTGAAAGGGACCCATTAATCGCTACTCTTTGTTTTCTGTCAGCCAGCCAATTTTCAATCCATGTCAGTACTCTGCCCCCAATACCATGTGCCCTAATTTTGCCCACTAATCTCCCATGTGGGACTTTGTCAAAGGCTTTCTGAAAGTCCAGGTATACTACATCCACTGGCTCTCCCTTGTCCATTTTCATAGTTACATCCTCAAAAAATTCCAGAAGATTAGTCAAGCACGATTTCCCCTTCATAAATCCATGCTGACTCGGACTGATCCTGTTACTACTATCCAGATGTGCCATAATTTCATCTTTTATAATTGACTCCAGCATCTTTCCCACCACTGACGTCAGGCTAACCGGTCTATAATTCCCTGTTTTCTCTCTTCCTCCTTTCTTGAAGAGAGGGACAACATTAGCCACCCTCCAATCCACAGGAACTGATCCTGAATCTATAGAACATTGGAAAATGATTACCAATGCGTCCACGATTTCTAAAGCCACCTCCTTAAGTACCCTGGGATGCAGACCATCAGGTCCCAGGGACTTACCAGCCTTCAGACCCAACAGCCTATCCAACACCATTTCCTGCCTAATATAAATTTCCTTCAATTCATCCATTACCCTAGGTCCTTTGGCCACTATTACATCTGGGAGATTGTTTGTGTCTTCCCTAGTGAAGACAGATCCAAAGTACCTGTTCAACTCGTCTGCCATTTCCTTGTTCCCCATAATAAATTCACCTGCTTCTGTCTTCAAGGGCCCAATTTTGGTCTTAACTATTTTCTTCCTTTTCACATACCTAAAGAAGCTTTTACTATCCTCCTTTATATTCTTGGCTAGTTTACCTTTGTACCTCATTTTTTCTCCACGTATTGCCTTTTTAGTTACCTTCTGTTGCTTTTTAAAAGTTTCCCAATCCTCTGGCTTCCCACTCATCTTTGCTATGTTATACTTCTTTTCTTTTATTTTTATACTGTCCATTACTTCCCTTGTCAGCCACAGCCTCCCCTTACTCCCCTTAGGATCTTTCTTCCTCTTTGGAACGAACTGATCCTGCACCTTCCGCATTATTCCCAGAAACACTTGCCATTGCTGTTCCACTGTCATCCCTGCTAGGGTATTGTTCCATTGAACTTTGGCCAGCTCCTCCCTCATAGCACCATAGTTCCCTTTGTTCAACTGTAATGCTGACACTTCCGAGTTTCCCTTCTCCCTCTCAAACTAATTAACTCTAGCCTAATCACAGGACAACTTACAATGAATGACCAGTTAACCTATCTGGTACGTCTTTGGATTGTGGGAGAAAACTGAAGCACCCAGGGAAAACCCACCGCATTCCACAGGGACAATGTACAGGCTCTTTACAGACGATGCCAGAATCAAACTCCAAACTCTGGAATGCCAAGTGCTGCAATAGTGTCACACTAACCATGATGCTACCGCGCCACCCATTATTTCTTTTGAATGCCATTTTCCATGCTGCTTGCATTAAATTATAAATAGCTGTTTTCCCTAAGTCTACTATTTGAGTAGAAATGGAAGACATTTTTTCAACTTACAGTGTCACTAAGGAAAGGACTTTTCTTTTGTATAAGTGACAACATTGTCACTTAACCAAAAGTTAACTGATAAATCTGTAAGAGAACATGGGTACCATTTGGAAAGCACAGCTTAGATACAGAAACGCAAAGGAAAAAAAAACAAACAAATTCAGAACTGCTTGGATGATGAAAGAAACAGAGAGAAAATATGAAAATATATTGTACATACCAATGAGAACTCGACAGCGCACAAAGGAATCAGAGGGTAGCAGAAAATTAAAGTAAGATAGCATATAAGAATAGCTGCCAACATGAATGAGAGGGCAGTCAATGGAAGAGTGACGCCTATGGATGCCAAGGGCACTGTTGAGTCATTAAATGGGTAATTCCAAAATAATAGTAAAGGAAGAGATAGCTGAGACACTACATCTGTTAAAAATTGTGAGATTGTTGATACCAAAAAAAAAATCTGTATGTAAAATAGATGAGTCATCTGTTCTGGATAGGAATGCATCCTTAGATTTTGAGTGAAGCAGATAAGGAGGTTATCGGACATTGACAATAGTCTTCCAATTCTTTGGATACAGGAATGAAACCAGAGGACTGAGAAGTAGCAAATGTTAATCCCTCATTTAAAAACAGAGATAAGCTCAGTAATTAATGGTCAGTCAGTTTTATCAGAAAAGCTCTGAGAAACAGAACAGGATGAGCAAAGAAGAAACTGAATTAGACCATAAGATCATAAGACACAGGAGTAGAATTAGGCCATTTAGCCCATTAAGTCTGCTCCACCATTTCATCATAACTGATTTATTATCCCTCTTAACCCCGTTTTCCTGCCCTCCTTGTAACCTTTGACACCCTTACTAATAAAGAACCTATCAACCTCTGCTTTAAATATACCCAGTGACTTGGTCCCCACACCTGTCAGTGACAATAGAACCATAGAAACTACAGCACAGAAACAGGCCCTTTGGCCCTTCTTGGCTATGCCAAACCATTTTCTGCCTAGTCCCACTGACCTGCACACGGACCATATCCCTCCATAGAACTCCACAGATTCACCACCCACTGACTAAATACATTTCTTCTCATCACTGAAGGGACATCTCTCTATTCTGAGGCTGTGCCATCTGGGTCTAGACTCCCTCACTATAGGAAACATCCTCTCTGTCTAGGTCTTTCAATATTTGATAAGTTTCAATGAAATCCTCCCTCATTCTTCTAAACTCCTGTGAGCATCTTCTATCCATGCTTGTATCTTTCCTGTAATACCATGGGTTCTTATCTTGTTTACCAGCCTCATGTGCGATACCCTATCAAAGGCCTTTTGAAAATCCAAGTAAACAACATACACTGACTCTCCTTTGTATATTTCTTCAAAGAATTACAATAGGTTTGTCAGACAGGATTTCCCCTAAAGGAAACAATGCTGACTTTGGTTTACTTTATCATGTGCCTCCAAGTACCCCAAAACCTCATCCTTAATAACAGACTCTAACATCTTCTCAACCATTGAAGTCAGGTGTAATTGTTCTATAATTTCCTTTCTTTTGCCTCCCTCCCTTCTTAAAGAGTAGAGCAACATTTGCAATTTTCCAGTCCTCCAGAACCATTCTGTGAAAAATTATTTTAAGGACTGAAGGAAGTTGAGTAGAAACATTTACCAGGGATTGGTGTTGAGGTTATTGTTAACTTTAATATATTCAGAGGAGTGGAACCCAGTGTGATCACCTGCTGCTGGAACCCAACGACTTCAAGGTTCGACTTGTGCATTCAGAGATGCTTTTCTGCACACCACTGTTATAACGCATGGTTATTTGAGTTACTGTCACCTTCCTGTCAATTTGAACCAGTCTGGTCATTCTCTTCTGACCTCTCTCAATAACAAGGCGTTTTCATCCACAGGATTGCCACTCACTGGATGTTTTATGTTTTCTGCACCGTTCTCTGTAAACTCTAGAGATTGTTGTGCGTGAAAATCCCAGGAGGTCAGCAGTTTCTAAGCTACTCAAAATAACCCTTCTTGCACAATCATTCCACAGTCAAAGTCACTCTAGATCACATTACTTCCCCATTCTAATGCTTGGTCAGTCAAACCATGTCTTAGATGCTTTTTTTCCCCCATTGCGTTGCTGCCACATGATTGGCTAATAAATATTTGCATTAATGAGGTGTACAGGTATAGCTAATAAAGTGGTCACTAATTATATATTAATGACGTGACTTGGGAGTGCAAATTACAATTTCCAAGTTTGTAACTGACATACGATTTGGCAAAAAATGTGGTACTTGGAGGCACATGATAAAGTAAGCCAAAGTCAGCATTGTTTCCTTTAGGGGAAATCCTGTCTGACAAACCTATTGTAATTCTTTGAAGAAATATACAAAGGAGAGTCAGTGTATGTTGTTTACTTGGATTTTCAAAAGGCCTTTGACAAGGTATTGCACATGAGGCTGGTAAACAAGAGCCCATGGTATTGATAAATTGAAGGATTCAAACACATTGATGAACCGAGTAGACGCATGACTTCCCAGCTGTTTTCACTAGGTAAATTTAATCACCTGGAATATTCCAACATCACAAAATGTGTTCCATAACATACACGATAAATATTGCAATACACTTTCTTAAGTGATCAGTTAGTCTAACTTTGGTGATTGGAAGGTGTTGGAATCAATTGTTAAGGATGTGGTTTCAGGGTACGTGGAAGCACAGGATAAAACAGGCCAAAGTCAGCATGATTTCCCTAAAGGAAAATCTTGTTTGATAAATCTGTTGGAATTCTTTGAAGAAATAACAAGCAGGGTAGACAAAAGGAGAACTGATGGATGTTGTGTACTTGGATTTTCAGAAGCCTTTGACAAGGTGCTGCACATGAGGCTATTACATGGTATTACAGGAAAGACTACTGGCTGATTAGCAGGAGGCAAAGAGTCAGAATAAATGAAGCCTTTTCTGGTTGACTGCCAGTGACTAGTGGTGCTCTGCATGGGTTGTGTTGGGAGTGCTTCTCTTTATGATTGGGATGACAGAATTGTTGGGTTTGTGGCCAGGTTTGCAGATGACACGAAGACAAATGGAGGGGCTACAGAAGGACTTATACAGACGAGGAGAATGGGCCAAAAAGTGGCAGATGGAATACGGTGTCAGGAATTGTATGGTCATACACTTTGGTAGAAGAAATAACAGTGTAGACTATTTTCTAAATAGAGAGAAAATTCAAAAATCTGGGGTGCAAAGGGACTTGGAAGTCCTCATGCAGGATTCCCCAAAGGTTAATTTGCAGGTTGAGTCAATGGTAATGTAGTGTTAGCATTCATTTTGAGAGGGCTAGAATATAAAAGCAAGGATGTAATGATGAGGCTTTATTAGGCATTGGTAAAACCGCACTTAGAGTATTGTGAGCAGTTTTGCACCCCTCATCTAAGGAAGGATGTGCTGACATTGTAGAGGGTTCGAAGGAGATTCACGAAAATGATTCCAGGATTGAAACGGTTATCATAGGAAAAGCGTTTGATGGCTCTGGGCTCCTACTCACAGGAATTCAGAAGAATGAGGGGCATCGCTTTGAAACCTATTGAGTGTTAAAAGGCCTCAATAGAGTGGTGAGGAGAGGGCGTTCCCTACGGTGGAAGAGTCTAACCAGAGGGGACAGTCTCAGAATGGAGGGACATCCATTTAGAACAGAGATGAGGAGAAATTTCCTTCGCTGGAGAGTGGTAACTATGTGAAATTCATTGCCACATGCAGCTGTGAAGGCCAAGTCATTGGGTATATTTAAGGCAAAAGTTGATAGATTCTTTATTAGTCGGGGCTGAGAGGGAAATAACTGGATAAACATAACATTTCAGTACTCTGAGGAAGGTTGTCATGCCTAGTTTAGTGTTGGTCAGTATACTCTTCATTCTCGTAAAGGTGTCTTTTGCCATCCCTATTCCATTGTATCTATTGTATAGCTGACCTTATTACTGTTTTATTTAACTACTTAATTATCAGAATAATTGTCTTCTTATAAATGGCCATTTCTCCTGATACAAAATGTCATTTTTTATATAAAGAAAAAAATAGTTTTGATTTCATACCACTAAAAACATTCATACACTCCTGAACCTCTACTTTTTTTTCCTGGAACTCATTTCTAGCTCTTACCTTATCAGCCATATTTTCTGATGGGAACTCTTCTATGCTAATTTTCCTTCTTCTCTCTGCTCGTACTTCTGCATAGCTGTGGGATACATGAAAATTAACAACTAAATGACGACAGCTAGTTCAAGAAATTCCCAATTTTATTTTAATTTCAGAACATGCTGTTACTTCCTTGACTTAAAAGTAAAACATCTTCCAAGATTAATTGTGACCTTGCTATAGGTTATTGCTTGCCCAGTTAGATACAGATTGGTGTACCGCTTTGTTGAACACCTTTGCTCTGTCCATCACAAAAAGGCAGGATCTCCTGGTGGCTACCCATTTCAATTTGACTTCCCATTCCCATTCTGACATGTCTATCCACGACCTCCTCTACTGTCACAATGACACCAAACTCAGGTTGGAGGAGTAGCACCTCATATTCCATCTGAATATGCTCCAACCCTTTGGCATGAACATTGACTTCGCTAACTTCTGGTACTTTTCCCCTGCCTTCCTCCTCCTTCCTTTTACCAGGTCCATTCTGGCTACTCTCTCACCCCTTCTCATACTCCAATATGAGTGAGGTTATGTTTTGGAGCATGTTGATATTAAGGGAGAGGAGGTGTTGGAATTGTTAAAATACATTAGGACGGGTAAGTCCCCGGGGCCTGATGGAATATTCTTCAGGCTGCTCCATGAGGTGAGGGAAGATTGCTGAGCCTCTGGCTAGGAACTTTATGTCCTCGTTGTCCACAGGAATAGTACCGGAGGATTGGAGGGAGGCGAATGTTGTCCCCTTGTTCAAAAAAGGTAGTAGGGATAGTCCGGGTAATTATAGACCAGTGAGCCTTACGTCTGTGGTGGGAAAGCAGTCGGAAAAGATTCTTAGAGATAGGATCTATGGACATTTAGAGAATCATGGTCTGATCAGGGACAGTCAGCATGGCTTTGTGAAGGACAGATCGTGTCTAACAAGCCTGATAGAGTTCTTTGAGGAGGTGACCAGGCATATAGATGAGGGTAGTGCAGTGGATGTGATCTATATGGATTTTAGTAAGGCATTTGACAAGGTTCCACACAGTAGGCTTATTCAGAAAGTCAGAAGGCATGGGATCCAGGGAAGTTAGGCCAGGTGGATTCAGAATTGGCTTGCCTGCAGAAAGCAGAGGGTCGTGGTGGAGGGAGTACATTCAGGTTGGAGGGTTGTGACTAGTGGTGTCCCACAAGGATCGGTTCTGGGAACTCTACTTTTCGTGATTTTTATTAACGACCTGGAGGTGGGGGTAGAAGGGTGGGTTGGCAAGTTTGCAGACGACACAAAGGTTGGTGATGTTGTAGGTAGTGTACAGGATTGTAGAAGATTGCAGAGAGACATTGATAGGATGCAGAAGTGGGCTGAGAAGTGGCAGATGGAGTTCAACCCAGAGAAGTGTGAGGTGGTACACTTTGGAAGGACAATCTCTAAGACAGAGTACAAAGTAAATGGCAGGATACTTGGTACTGTGGAGGAGCAGAGGGATCTGGGGGTACATGTCCACAGACCCCTGAAAGTTGCCTCACAGGTAGATAGGTTAGTTAAGAAAGCTTATGGGGTGTTAGCTTTCATAAGTCAAGGGACAGAGTTTAAGAGTCGTGAGGTAATGATGCAGCTCCATAAAACTCTGGTTAGGCCACACTTGGAGTATTGTGTCCAGTTCTGGTCGCCTCACTATAGGAAGGATGTGGAAGCATTGGAAAGGGTACAGAGGAGATTTACCAGGATGCTGCCTGGTTTAGAGAGTATGCATTATGATCAGAGATTAATGGAGGTAGGGCTTTATTCTCAGGAGAGAAGGAGGATGAGAGGAGACATTATCATGTATACAAGATATTAAGAGGAGTAGATAGAGTGGACAGCCAGTGCCTCTTCCCCAGGGCACCACTGTTCAATACAAGAGGACATGGCTTTAAGGTAAGGGGTGGGAAGTTCAAGGGGGATATTAGAGGAAGGTTTTTTTACTCAGAGAGTGGTTGGTACATGGAATACACTGCCTGAGTCAGTGGTGGAGGCAGATACACTAGTGAAATTTAAGAGACTGCTTGACAGGTATATGGAGGAATTTAAGGTGGGGGGTTATATGGGAGGCAGGGTTTTAAGGGTCGGCACAACATTGTAGGCCAAAGGGCCTGTGCTGTGCTGTACTGTTCTATGTTCTATATTCTCTTTTCCACTTCTGCCCATCACTTCCCTCTGGTTCACATTCTCCTTCCCTTTATTCCACTAACCTCTCCTATTAAATTCCTCTTTCTTTAGCCCTTTAACTTTTCCACCTATCCCTTCCCAGCTTCCTTTTCCTTTTTTATCCTCTTTCACCTTTCCAACTTCCTACCCACCTGGTCTCAATCTATCACCTGCCAGCTTTACTGCTTCCCCTCCCCCAACCTTCTTATTCTATCTACTCACGCAACACACATCAAAGTTGCTGGTGAACGCAGCAGGCCAGGCAGCATCTCTAGGAAGAGGTACAGTCGACGTTTCGGGCCGAGACCCTTCGTCAGGACTAACTGTAGGAAGAGCTAGTGAGAGATTTGGAAGTGGGAGGGGGAGGGGGAGATCCAAAATGATAGGAGAAGACAGGAGGGGGAGGGATGGAGCCAAGAGCTGGACAGGTGATTGGCAAAAGGGATATGAGAGGATCATGGGACAGGAGGCCCAGGGAGAAGGAAAAGGGGGGGGGGGGGGGAATCCAGAGGATGGGCAAGGGGTATAGTCAGAGGGAGAAAAAGGAGGGCACCCTCCTTATTTGGCGTACTGACCTCTACCTTGCCAAGGCACAGCGACAACTCGCAGATACCTCCTCTTATTTACCCCTCGATCGTGACCCCACTAAGGAGCACCAGGCCATTGTCTCCCACACCATCACCGACTTTATCCGCTCAGGGGATCTCCCATCCACTGCTACCAACCTTATAGTTCCCACACCCCGCACTTCCCGTTTCTACCTCCTACCCAAGATCCACAAACCTGCCTGTCCTGGCCGACCTATTGTCTCAGCTTGCTCCTGCCCCACCGAACTGGTTTCTGCATACCTTGAGCAACTTTGATGTGTGTTGCTTGAATTTCCAGCATCTGCAGAATTCCTGTTGTCTGCATACCTTGACACGGTTTTATCCCCCCTTGTTCAATCCCTTCCTACTTATGTTCGTGACACTTCTCACGCTCTTAAACTTTTCAATGATTTTAAGTTTCCTGGCCCCCACCGCTTTATTTTCACCATGTATGTCCAGTCCCTATATACTTCCATCCCCCACCAGGAAAGTCTTAAAGCTCTGTTTCTTTTTGGATTCCAGACCTAATCAGTTCCCCTCTACCACCACCCTGCTCCGTCTAGTGGAATTAGTCCTTACTCTTAATAATTTCTCCTTTGGCTCCTCCCACTTCCTCCAAACTAAAGGTGTAGCTATGGGCACCCGTATGGGTCCTAGCTATGCCTGCCTTTTTGTTGGCTTTGTGGAACAATCTATGTTCCGTGCCTATTCTGGTATCTGTCCCCCACTTTTCCTTCGCTACATCGACGACTGCATTGGCTCTGCTTCCTGCACGCATGCTAAGCTCGTTAACTTTATTAACTTTGCCTCCAACTTTCACCCTGCCCTCAAGTTTACCTGCCATTTCCGACACCTCCCTCCCCTTTCTAGATCTTTCTGTCTCTGTATCTGGAGACAGCTTATCCACTGATGTCTACTATAAGCCTACTGACTCTCACTGTTATCTGGACTATTCCTCTTCTCAACTTGTCTCTTGCAAAAATGCCATCCCCTTCTCGCAATTCCTCCATCTCCGCCGCATCTGCTCTCAGGATGAGGCTTTTCATTCCAGGACGAGGGAGATGTCTTCTTTTTTTAAAAGAAAGGGGCTTCCCTTCCTCCACTATCAACTCTGCTCTCAAACGCATCTCCCCCATTTCACGTACATCTGCTCTCAGTCCATCCTCCCACCACCCCACTAGGAACAGGGTTCCCCTGGTCCTCACCTACCACCCCACCAGCCTCCGGGTCCAACATATTATTCTCCGTAACTTCCGCCACCTCCAACGGGATCCCACCACTAAGCACATCCTTCCCTCCCCCCCTCTCTCTGCATTCCGCAGGGATCGCTCCCTACGCAACTCCCTTGTCCATTCGTCCCCCCCATCCCTCCCCACTGATCTCCCTCCTGGCACTTATCCTTGTAAGCAGAACAAGTGCTACACATGCCCTTACATTTCCTCCCTTACCACCATTCAAGGCCCCAGACAGTCCTTCCGGGTGAGGCGACACTTCACCTGTGAGTTGGCTGGGGTGATATACTGCGTCCGGTGCTCCCGATGTGGCCTTCTATATATTGGTGAGACCCGACACAGACTGGGAGACCGCTTTGCTGAACACCTATGCTCTGTCCACCAGAGAAGGCAGGATCTCCCAGTTGCCACACATTTTAATTCCACATCCCATTCCCACTCTGACATGTCTATCCACAGCCTCCTCTACTGTAAAGATGAAGCCACACTCAGGTTGGAGGAACAACACCTTATATTCCGTCTGGGTAGCCTCCAATCTGATGGCATGAACATCAACTTCTCTAACTTCCGCTAATGCCCCACCTCCCCCTCGTACCCCATCCGTTATTTATTTTTATACACACATTCTTTCTCTCTCTCTCCTTTTTCTTCCTCTGTCTCTCTGACTATTTTCCTTGCCCATCCTCTGGTTACACCCCCCCCCTGTCTTTCTTCCCGGACCTCCTGTCCCATGATCCTCTCATATCCCTTTTGCCAATCACCTGTCCTGCTCCTGGCTCCATCCCTCCCCCTCCTGTCTTCTCCTAACATTTTGGATCTCCCCCTCCCCCTTTCAAATCTCTTACTAACTCTTCCTTCAGTTAGTCCTGACGAAGGGTCTCGGCCTGAAACGTCGACTGTACCTCTACCTAGAGATGCTGCCTGGTCTGCTGCGTTCACCAGCAACTTTGATGTGTGTTGCTTGAATTTCTAGCACCTGCAGAATTCCTGTTGTTGCGTGAATAAAAAGGTGGTGGTGGGAAGAGAAGGAGATAGCTAGAAGGTGATAGGTGAAGCCAGGTGGGTGGGAAAGACAAAGGGCTGGAAAGGAAGGAATCTGATAGAGAAGAATGGTCTATAGAAGAAAGGGAAGGAGAAAAGGACCCAGGGGGAGGTGATAGGCAGGTGAGAAGACCTTGATGGCTTGAAAATTGGGTAAAAAACAAATTCCCAGCTCCTCCCTTCTTCTATTCCCCACTCTGGCCCCTTACCCCTTCTCACCTGCCTATCACCTTCTCCCAAGGCACCTTCTCCTTCACTGCCTCCGATGGTCCATTCTCCTCTCCAGCCCTTTTACCTTTCCTACCCACCCGGTTTCACCTATCACCTTCTAGCTTGTCCTCTCGCCACCTTTTTATTCTGTCACCTTCATCCTTCCTTTCCAGTCCTGAAGAAGAATCTCAGTTCGAGATGTTGCCTGATCTGCTGAATTCCTCAATCAGGTTGTTTTACTGATACAACTTTAATCACAGTTTACATGCAGATTAAAAAACCACATGATTACTTTGGTGCCTTTTACTTCCAATTATTTCTTCCTTTATATTCTTTCCCATTGTGTGATTGCTGTTAGGGAACCTATACATTAATCCAACGCAAGACTTCTTGCCTTTAGTATTTTGTACTCTCATCCAAATCATTTCTACATTCGGGTTTCCTAATTAAAACCATCCCTCCTTTTTATACTGATTGCAGAAGACTCAGAAAAGCCTGAACAACTTCAACTGGTAACACTGAACACTGGAAGAAATTCACCGTATGTAACACGTTATGTATTAGTGTGGACTACCATACATGTGATGGACATTAAACCTTTTGAAGACCTATCTAATTTCTCCTAGTTCAATAACATTAAAAGAAGTCAAAGAAATTTGACATTTGTTGTTTCCCCACTGAAGCAAAGTACAACTAAAGTTTTTTTTTCCTCTCATATAATCACATAATGATCTTCATTTGTAAATGTGTGAAGGTGATGATTATATAGAAAAGGAAGACAAATTGTACTTTAATTTTGATTGCAAATAGGAATAAAAATGTGTGTCATGCTAGATTAAATATTTGCAGAAATTCATTTACCTTACAACAGTATGAGTACAGACTATAAATTCTGGTCTGGAGTTCCATTGATGATAGGTAATGTAATAATGAGTCTGAAGCCACATCCATTGTTGCCCTTTTGTAAGAAACCTGTAGTAGCATGATTTGCCTTTTCCATACTGCATCACTAAAACAATAAAAGAAGACATCTATCACAAATTTATGCTACTCATGTTTTCCATACACTAGCCATTTGAATATTCAATCTTTATTATTAGATATAAAAATAAAAATGACACTATTTCCAAAATTTAGCTAGTTGTCACCGCATTATTTAGAGGGTCAAGATATAGGCCTATTCAATTTTACATCTGAATTTATACATATAAAGGAAATTGAAAATCTTGTCATAAATAGCCTGATATTCACGTTCTTACAGTAATTAAGGATCCTATGCAATTTATTTTTACTTTAACAAGAGGCATTTTTGGAATGTTAGAATAGCTGACATTTTTTGTTTACTCTCAAGTTTCCCAGCTTAATGTAGCTGATCAAAATGTCTCAGACAATTCTGCAGGTCTACTAATGGGACGAGGAAAAGTTCATCAATCCCCCAAGTTTGTTTTACCATTTAATGGGATTTTAGCTAACCTAACAATCTCCATAACCCTAGATACTGAATGGTGAAAGATATATCAATCTCACATTAAGTAATTACCAATTGATCTATCCTTAACACATTTTTGATAAGAGAATTTTGAGTTTTCTCCACCATTTGTATGAAGTGATAACACTAAAGAAAAGTAAAGTTCTCATTTTAAGTATACTCCCTTGAAGCCAACAAAATTTTTTCCTGAAGAATATTAAAGACAAAAAGCATATGCAACATGATCAAATAACAATTGATTATCAGCATACATTATGGACCTCTAGATTGCTATGAAATATTTTAGTTACTCTCAAGTATTTTAGTAGTACTGCTTGAAAGATTTTTGCACATTTCTAATATAACTGTAATACTAAAAATTCTTATTGAAGTTAATTAAATGACAGTCCAATTTTCTCTGATTCTAATAACTATGCCATAAATAAACTTATCCTTGTATTTCTTCATATATGTTAAGGGTACCACAACATGTTCTCTTCCAGCCAGTTCATTGTCTGTGACCCATTCCATTCAAAGTGCATTTATTATCAAAGAATGTATAAATTATACAACCTTAAGATTTGTTTGCTTAACAGGCATTCACAAAGCAAGGAACCTGAAAGAGCCCAAATTAAAAAAAAAGACCAACCCGTAGCACCCACAGAGAAAGAGAGAGAGAAGAAAAACAAACCGTGAGCAAAGACAACCTTCCAAACCAAATTGTCCTTAGATCTATCACTCCCCTTTATTGTTTGCAGTGATAGTTTACCACGATTTACTTAAAAAGATTATTAATAATGCTTTTAATCAAACTCCTTTGCTTTCGAACCACCAGTAAGCTGTCGCATGTCTTCTGTAACGCCATCTTAAATATTAATCTCAAAAACCCATGGGCACTAATAGTTCTAACAACAGCGTAGTACAGGAACAGGCCCTTCATACAACAATGTTGACAAACTCATTAAACTAGTAATTAAAACACCAAGTAAACTAATCTCTTCTCCTTACAGCTGTCCAAATCCCTCCATCTCTGCCTGTTTATGTGCCTATCTAAGAGTCTCTTAAACCCCCCACCATCATATTTGCCTCTTTTACCACTCCTGGCAGTGCTTTCCAGACAATTACCACCCTCTGTGTAAGAAAAGGCATGCTCTGCAGATCTCCTTTGAATTCACCTTAAATGCATGCCCTCAGTGGGGAAAAGGATATTAACTGCCTGCTCTACATATGCCCCGCAGCCTTTGCCCCTCCAGAGAAAACATCTCTGTACTATCTCCACACGCTCCACACCAGTCCTATAATGCAGCAATGAAAATTGAATGCAATACTCTAGATGCAACTTAAACAGTTTTATAATGCTGCCTTGTAACTTCTGGATTCTGAACTCAATGCCTGGACAAATATGCCATATGCCTTCTTTATTCTCATGTCAACTTATGCAGCTATTTTAAGGGGGCTATGGATTTGGTCTGCAAGATCACTCTGTACATCAAAACTGTTAAGAGTCTTGAAATTAACTGCATACTGTCCCTTTATATTTGATCTTCCAAAGTGCAATACCTCACACTTGTCTGGATTAAACTCCATCTGCCATTTTTCCATTCATATCTGCAATTAATCTACATGTATCCCACTGTATCCTTCGGCAATCTACAATATCACCAATATTTGTATTGTCTGCAAAATAACTGATCTACCCATCCACAGCTGAGATCCCAATACAGATCCCTGGGGAATAATATTAGTCATGAACCTCTAGCCAGAATGTCCCATCAACGGCCACCCTCTGAATTCTAAGAGCAAGCCAATTCCAAATCCAAATGGCCAATTCACTACTGATCCCATGCACCTCAGTCTTCTGGATGAGCCCAAAATCTGGGACTTGTCAAATGTCTTCACAAAATTCTTGTAAGCTTTATCCTCATCAATCACTTTTGTTACCTCCTTTAAAAAGTTGTATCAAGTGAATAAGATATGATTTCCCCCCAAAAAGCCATGCTATCTCAATTTAAGCCATGGCTCTCCAAAAGATCATCAACCTTATTCTGAAGAATCCTCTCCCCTGTCTTCCATACAACTGACATGAGACTCACCGGTCTATAGCGACCAGAATTAACCCAATTTCCTTCTTTGAACAAGGGAACAACATTAG
This sequence comes from Mobula birostris, assembly GCF_030028105.1. Lineage (NCBI taxonomy): Eukaryota > Metazoa > Chordata > Chondrichthyes > Myliobatiformes > Myliobatidae > Mobula > Mobula birostris. The sequence goes on along the minus strand of NC_092372.1, from coordinate 59,320,314 downwards.
CTACTCACAAGTTCCCGGGACCCTGGCTGTAAGCTAGAGAGGATGTGAAGAACTTGGGAAAGGCCCCAGCAATCTCATCTCTTGCCTCTCTCAATAATCTAGCCCCTGGGACTTATCCACCTTAATGTTCTTCAGGAGATCCAAACTACCTCTTCCTTAATAATAAAATGCCCTAGCACATTAGCACTGTCCATACTGATCACGCTAACCGCCAAGTCCTTCTCTATGTTAAATAGTGATACTCAAATACTTACTTAGGAATTCACCAATGTCCATTGCCTTCAACTACATGTACCCTATTTTATCCTTAAGAGTTCCTACCCTCTCTCAAGTTATCCTCTTGCTCTTAATGTAGGTTTATAATGTTTTAGAATTGTCTATAATCCCACTGGCAAGGACGTTTCATAGTCTCTTTTGGCTCTCCTATATCCCTTGTTTTATCTTCTCGTAGCTTCTTTATAATCTTCAAGGTCAGTTTTATTTTTTTAAACTTCCTAAACCTTATAAACACTTCCTTTTACTTCATGACTAAACTCACCACCTCCCTTGTAACTTAGGGATCCCTTACCTTGCCATTCTTGTCCTTCCTTCTTGCTGGAAAATACCTGTCCTGAACTCTGTGCAGCTGGTCTTCAGATAAGCTCCACGTCAGATGTGGATTTGCAAAAAGACAGCTGCTTCCAAATAACTCCCGCGTTCCTAGCTAATATATTCATAGACTGCCTTGCCCCAATTTAGTACTCTCCAGCAAGGTCCATACCTAACCCTTTACTTCAGCTATCTTGAAACTTGTGGAGATTCCATTAATCAATATTTTAACTATAAATCAACATTCCGAAATAACTGTCTGGTTTCTTTTGAGCTAAGTACCTTACACCTCTCAAGAATAATTAAGGTTAAAATTCTTTCACAACATAAATGCTCCTACATCTTTTTATATAGCTGTTGGCGTACCTAAAATTAAACTGGTCAGCTCCTAATAAAATCCCCTTCTTTAACATCTTGCTGCAGGGTCTCAAAAATGTCAATCTCACTGCTTCTACTGATGCTGCCTAATACATTAAATTAGTCCAGCACTTCGCTTTTTTTCTGTTTCAGATTACAGCATCTGCAGTCTCGTATCTCCACTTCAATGCTCTTTCTATTTTGGTGATATCTTGCTTCACAGTGTTTCTGTATGTTCCTAAAATTTCTCACTTCTTTGGATCACAATTGTATTTGAATTAATGTCAATTATAATTTCTCATTACCTTGTTCTTTAAGACAATCTTATGAAGACAACAGTTCTTTAGCAAGTTCTGCATATGGTGTGCATCATATTTAAATATCACATGTCTATCAAATCATGCATATCGTTACATAGCTAACATAAAATTTAACTATAATAAAGCTAAACCACAAACAGATAAGAAATTTAAGAATTCTGAAACATTCAGATATTATCAATATAAAATGGCCTTAGATTTTCTCTATAGGTCTTCCCATTATCTACTCTCACAGATTACAGAATCCTTAATTCTCTTACTGGGTCTTCACTAACACACCATTACGTTCAATGGTCATACTAAGAACCTACACCATTCATTGGTACCCACAGAAACATCATTATGTTGAACTTTGGTTATGGACCTTCCTCTAAGTTTGTTTCATATGAGAGTGCTTCTTAAGCTTTTCCTTGAGGCTGAGAGTGGATCTGATGGGTAACGGAAGGATTGGAGATCAGAAACAACGCTAAGTGTTGACTCTCTGTACAGTTTATGATAAAAAACCGGTAACTATAAACTTATCCTCCATTAACCATCAGAATTTACTCACAGTGCTCATGGCATTTTGCTAAATTTTCCAAGTCATCCACATGGTAGTAATCGTAGCCAGATGTTCCCAGCACCTCAAAGGGTAAATAGCCAATTACTCGAGGTGCCCTATAACAAATACAAATAACAAGTTAAGGTTTAACGAAGGACAACATTTTGTCACAATTGATGTGCATTACCTCATCCACTCAGTTGTTTTCAAAGTTCACTATCCTCAACAAAAATAGCAGAAATTACTTACCAACATACAGATTAGAGGCAAAGGTAAGCCTGCTATCTTTAGCCTACCATGTAATTTAACAGGATCATGTCTGATTTAATCATAACCTCATCTTTAGTTTCCTGGGTTTTGCTCACCCATGCTATGCTTAGCAAAAGGCCATCAACTGCCATCTGAAAAATATTCAAAAATCCAACTTCCACTGCTCATTAAAGAGGAAAGCTGCAGAGACACACAAACTTCAGAGAAAAATAGATCCTGGCACATAACCTTTAAGTCCGATGACTCTTTATTTTAAAACTATGGCCCTTAGTTCTAGATTCCTCCACAATCAAACATTCTCTCCCTTTCTATCCCGAATGCCAGTAGATACATACCCAACCTGTCCAAACTTTAACAATAAGACAACCTTCCCATTTCAGTATACAGTATATAAAGCAGAACCTCTCAACTTTTGTATTTATTTCCCTAAACAGTAAAGAACAACATTGTTAGCTTTACTATTTAATCTCTTTTTTAAAAACTAACATCTTGCTCCAGAACACACTGATCCCCTTGTATCACAAGCCCCAAACTCTGGACTGTAGTATTCCCTTTATAAACTCTTCCATCTCACTTTCAAACTCTACAAATCTTTTCTTTGCTTGGTACTCTCCACTACACCCACCTCCCAACTACAATAGTAAATTAATATTTTAAAATCATAGAACAAACCTGTGATCAAGAAACAGAAATTTCCACTCTAAGCTGTGTCTTGAAGTAAATTCTTCATTTGGTTCTTCAATAGTGCACATTTCCTATATTTCAAAAATGAATACCTTTTAGAAAATAATGACTGGAGGTAATTCAATCACAATTATTTTATACTGTAAAATAACATAGTATCAAAATTGGCTGAACCAAATTATGAAGAGATTTCCTTCATTTACTTCATCATCATACCTTAACAAGCTGTGGTGTAGCTAATCTGACTGTTGCTAAAAAGCAAATTCTTCCTTCAAATGCTGACTTTAGAGGCCGTCCAAATCCATTTTGGGCAGAACAAGGCACTAAATGAAATTTTAGAAGTCATAATTTGAATGTTTGTGGAAAAGAAACAATGCGAAACCACAGTAAAAGACAGCAAGTAAGTCCTAAGTACTATTGCACCATAAAGATCATTTTTAAAAACGTACTTAAGTAGTTAAATTTGTTTTAGTTTTGGAACAATGTGTAATTGTGGCTCACTTTAGCTTTAAAAGGAAGCAAGGTCCTTAAAATTTGTATTTATTGGATTAGAAGTGGTTGAGAATTAATATTTCCAAATTTGAAACATTTTATAACTAGATAGTTAGAGATCTAAGTAAATATTTAACTATAATAATAAATGGAAAATTAAACACAGGTTCAAAGTTAACAATCTTTAAGCACGATTATTGGAAGTAGCTGACATAGAGAGAGAACTCTAAGCTTTAAACATTCTCGGAAGTTCCTTTTTTATTCCTTCCTCTAACAGTGCTCTCCTGAAGCTCTCTTGCAAAATTCCCCCTTTGCCTTATAAATAAGTTTTTTTTAAAACCATCACTGCAAAATCGCTTCCTACTTTTTCCCTCATTAGCCTGACCAGTCCCAGTCCCATTTGAATTGCTCCTTAAATTTAAGGATTTTCAACTGATGTGTCAACTTGAACTTTCAAGCTTTTTCTGAATTAAATCTTTTGTGCAATTAAGAATTTCTATTTCTGATATTTTTATTCTTGACTAACTTTAAATTAAATCTGTTTATATTTTGGTTGTCATTACTCTGCTTTTCTTCTACTCTCATAATAGTTATTCAAACCACGATAGCCAAGTTAAAAAATGCCTCCACTCTTGTTGGGCCCCATCCAGCCCACTGGTCTAGTCTCATAAATGGCATCAGTGGTACATTTTGAATGCCCTTAGCAATGAATGCAAATTGTGTTTTCACAGAGAGCAAATAAATGAAAATGCCATCTAGCACATTGGGATTTATAAGCATGATAGGTGAAAGATTCATGATTCAGTGCTGGATTTATAATTTTCAATTGACAAGTATTGTTTGAAAAAGTGCTAACCAGAGTGGGAATTGGAGCAAATAATTGCACGTCTAAAGAACTTGTGCAGTTTAATTATTTGAACCATTGGGATGTTATCAGAGGCAGATTATGGTTAGAAATGAAGATTGGTTTTATTGTCAAATGAACACTGAAACATACATTGAAATGTGTTGTTTGCGTCAAATCAGAGTAGCAAGGATTTCGTTGGGGCAGGTCACAAGTGTGGGAAAAAGTTATCGTAAAAGAATGGGAAGTCCTCAAGTTTAAACTTGAGGGGAAAACTAAGTTTGATAGTATTAGACCATAATATTTCAAGTGTAGGGATTTGAAATCAAGCAAATCCCTTAAAAATTGTAAAGGACATAGGAGTGTACATAGGAAAGTAAGTCTGAGTAAAACAATAGACCAAAAGATATCCCTGGCAAATAAGGTAAAGGAGCATCCTAAAATATTTTATAAGTATGTTAAAAATAAAAGGGTGACTATGGAAAAAAGTAGGATTGGCATGGTAATTGATTATGTGCAGCCATGCAAATTGGATGAGTTCTTAGTTGGAATTGGTTTATCTTTGTCACATGTACAGTGAAAAGCATGTTGTGCATACTGTTTGTACAGATTGAATCATTACTTAGTGCATTGAGGTAGTACAAAGTAAAACAATTAACAGTATGCTGAAAAAGTGCATCAGCTTCAGAGAAGCTGCAGTACAAAATCATCATGCTAGGAAACTATTTAATAGTCATACAGAAATGGACAGAATCTCCTTCAGCCTCGTAGTACGTGCTTTCAGGCTTTTATATCTTCTACCCGATTGAAGAGGGGAGTAGAAAGAAGGTCTAGGGTGGCAGGGTCTTCGATCATGCTGGCTGCTTTACTGTGGTAACGAGAAGTACAGACAGAGTCTATGGTGAGAAGGTAGGTTACTATGATGTTCTGAACTACGCCCACACTTACTGCAGTTTCTCACAGTCATGGGCAGAGCAGTTGTCATACTAAGCCATGATACATCCAGGTAGAATGCTTTCTATGGTATATCAGTAAAAATTGGTAAGAGTCGATGAGGACATGCCAGATTTCTTTAGCCTCTTGAGGATGTACAGGATTTGGTGAGCTTCCTTGGTGTGGTGTCAACACGGTTGAACCAGGACAGATTATTGGTGATGCTCCATCTAAGAACTAGATAGTTGATGCTGTCGACCCTCTCAAACTCTGCGCTTTTGAAGACAGGGACACATGCAACACCCCTCCTCCTGAGATCAATGACCAGCTATTTTGTTTTGATGACACTGAGAGAAAGGTTGTTTTTATGTTACTATGTTACTAAGCTCTATCTCTTGTCTGGTTTTCCTGCACAGAATCATATAGAAACTAATGAGTTCAGGTGACAGTGATATCCTGGAGCATATCAACATTACTAAAGGAGACTGTGTTAGTTATCATCAAACACACAAAGGCAGATAAATCCTCAGGGCCTGACCGGTGTATTTTGGGATAATACGAGAAGCAATGAAGAAGGTTATCAGGGCCATGTAAACGGTTTTTGCAACTTCATTAGCCACAGGTGAGGTGGATGACTGGGGAATAGCCACTATTATACTTAAGAAGAAATAGCATCTCATGAATTTGATTTAGTTTTTTTTCCTGAAGAATTGACCAAGAGGACTGACAAGGGCAAGATAGAAGACACTGTCTACGTGAACTTTGCAAAGTCCTTTGATTACATCCTGTACGGTAGGCTGTTCTTGAAGATCAGAACAGATGGGATCCCCCATGAGCTAAACAGTTGGCTACAAAACTGGTAAAATGGGAGGAGGCAGAGGACGGTAGTGGTGGGTTGTTCTATTCTACACTGGAGAATATAAACTGGATCTCTTTTTCTGAGAGCAAAAGGAGGGGGACTGAATAAAGTTATGAGAGTCATAGCTGGGTAGACAGCTAGAGATTGCATCTCTTGGTAGAGGTTTTCAAAACTACAGGTTTTAAGTTAAGAGGGAGAAGGTTTATGGGGAATCTGAGTAGTACATTTTTCACATAAAGGATAGCTGGTATCTGAAATGAGCTGTCAGAAGAGGTGGTGGTGAAGTTAGGAACAATAACACTAATGAGGCATCCAGACGGGTACTTGAATGACAAGGCCAAGAGAGATATGGAATTAATGCAGAAAAGTGATATTAGCTCAGATAAGTAGGCTGGTCAGCATAGATGCTAATCAGCTCTGTGACTCCAAATGCTTGAAACCTACAGTACTGTGCAAAAATCTCACACACATATTATACATACACTCACACATACGCATACACACATCTTTACACAGTACTGTAGTAATTTTATGTATTGCACTGTACTGCTGCGCAAAAAAAAAACATGACATATGAGAGTGATGATAAACTTGACCCTGGTATGGGATTGAGACTAGAAAGGGGGCAGGGAGAGGAGAGTCAAGGTTGAGAAAAGGGGAAGGAAGGGGGAGGGGAAAAGCAGGAAGCATCAGAGAGACATTCTGTAATGATCAATAAACAAATGACTTTGCCTGGTGCCTCAGAGCTGGTTGTGTCTGCACCTGTGTCACCCTCCGTCCCTGGCACTCCTTTGCCACCTGATCCATGCCCCCCGCCCCCCCGTGGCACACCCCCTTCGCTACTCCTACTATCCTTTGTTCCCGCCAGATTTACAAACTTGCACTCCGCTGCTCGTTGACAAATAAAGTACTGTTCAAAAGTCTTATAAGCAACCAGAGTGCACAAGACTTTTGCACAGTACTGTATATACAAAGCAAACATCATGGATATCAAATATGCTTGCTTAATTTTAAAACAACTTACAGTTATTCAGTGACTTTAACGTGCCTATGAATTTTACATATTCATAGACCGGAGGTTCTTTAGGATATATTGGTCCTCTGAGCATATGGCAACAGAATTCAAGATGATTGTTGGCTGTAAAGAACACAAACTATTTAAATATATTAAGGAAATGCAAACGATAGCAAACAATCTCCAAAGAACTTTTATTTGCAGATTAAGATTCGTTGTTAGAATAGAAATATTCTAAATCACCAACAGCAGAAAACTGTAGTAGATATTGAAAAAAAATTACTGATAATCCAAAGTAAAAGTTTCTATTTGAAGCTACTTGGAAGGTACTTCCAAGTTAAGAATGAAGAAACTTAACAGGAGTTAACAAATTATCTTCCTCGATGCAAAATTTTACACCCATCACTAGGATTCAGTCCTTAGAGAGCAAAGCTTTCAAGCAAGTTAAAATACTTAAAATTAAATAAACGCAAAAAACTGCAAATTATCTTCTGTAGCAATCCTCAAATAGTAGCTCCTAGGGAAAAGAAAGAAATCTTCCCTGATGATCTTCTTTAAATAATATCGGTTAAGGCCGAATTAGAATTTTGACCAACCAACAATCTACTGCGTCTCAACATTCCTTAGAAATTGGTAATTCACAAACCATATGACTTTGATGGTTAGTACGATCCCGAAGTGACAAATGAGAGGGTGTTAACAATGATGGTTATCGGGAGTGTATTGTTACTGTTACTGAAAGGACAAACAGACAAAGTTGCTTTCCATCTGAAGACGTGAATAACTTACTTGTGCAAGCATGTTAGCTTGCAATAAAAATTAATTCAAATGCCATAGAAGTACCAATGAATTCTGATATAGCAGTTCATCTGTATTCTTTCTATAATCTATAACCTTTCCCTTGGTAGAACATCAGTCGGTTAAAATAGTCCATGAATGCTACAGAGCTTGATTTCACACGAATATCTGAATTCTGCCATTATTCCAAAATCAACAATGCATCAGAATTTCATTGTGCTGTAAGATCAATAGTTTGATTTATTGCTGTTAAACCGGTATGTGGCTGTGGTCCAGCACTTAACAATTAGGTCACTGGATGAAACGACGATAGACTAGATTTCTGTCAAAAGCATCCTTCAGTTTTGTTTGGTGATACTTTGCACATTTGTTTTGTATCTGAATTTGTTCACAAGACAAGGATTAACTGATGGCCTATATTGGTTATATTTCAAACTAATGTTGAACCACAATATTATTTGAATATTTTGCTGCCAATCTGACATGTGTCATTCTGAATCAGATAAGTTTATTGTCATACATACCAATGAAATACCTTGCTTACGTGTAGTTCATCAGGTATTAGAGACTATGCAAGAATAACTTCCTCAACTAAAAGGTTACGTCACCAAACTAAATAGGCATCAGACAAAATTGAATGGCAAACATCTGCTTCCAAAATTTAAAACAGTTTGAATAATGTGCTGTGTCATCTTCACTTTGAATTTTTTCCTTTTGAAATATTCCCTCATGAGGTATAGCAAAGAAAAACTAGTGCTTAGATAGGAAAAACTTAAATCACTACAATAATTATAACCTCCAGGAACACGGATATTTGATGTTCTGACACAGGTATCCAAAGATTTATATCAAATAACTCTCTCTATACATGAAAGTTACTTCTTTTATCCATAAAGAAAAAAAACTATAAAGGGAAAAAACAGATGGCAACAGTCATCATTAGCATGAAACACAAGGGTAAGCTACTTGAATGATTTCTTGCCATAAGATCATTATGAACCAATTCCTTCAGCATTTAATCAAATTCTATACTTAGGAATACAATCAAATATTCTGGGCAAAGCACACATTAGATATTAAAAGTCTTGAAATAAAACACAGGTTACAAATTCAACGTATGATGAATTTTCTGGATACATTAATACCAGCTATTACCATTGTACAATTATCTTGGTGCAAACTTTCTCATTAGCAAGCACTCTTTTTCAAATGTCTATCTTGCCCAAATTATTAAACAGTAGAATAGCACCCAAAACGTGCTTCTAATGAGATCTTCAACCATATTGGTCTAAGTAATGACAGGTGCTGTTTTTTTAAAACACTAGCTTTCCCTCGAACTGAAGACTCAAAATTAATGTTATTTAAAGGGCTAACCACTATAACTCTACATGCATTATCATTACACATACTCAAGGGATCACTGTTTCCCAGTAGGGCAGAGGTTTTGACCTTAGTTTGAAATCTTTGTTCTCAAACACCCTTTCCTTTAGTCAACTACAAACTCTGCTGGCACACTGAAGTCGATAGTGAATTTTATCATCAATATCTGCTTTCAAAGTCTTCCAAATCTATTGATATTGGCTTGCTTATTTTTACAGTGGCTTTTACAGTGGCTTCTCCAAGGCCAAACATATTTAGTGTTGGCTCTTAATTAGACTTGAGAGATTTCACAGGAAGACCCTAAAACATCGACTCTTTATTCATCTCCATAGCGGCTCCCTGACCTGCTCAGTTTCTCCAGCGTTTTGTGTACATTACTCTGGATTTTCAGCATCTGGAGAATCTTTTGTATTCCGAGTCTCAGAAATATTTTTCCCTACATATCGATATTGCATCTTAAAGTTTGCTAATCACAACTGCATCAATGATACACCATTTCACCAAACATGATTTCTCAACCAGAACACAGCAGCAGACAAACTAACACAGGGATTTGCTTGAATGGAAACTTCCTCAGAGTGTAGAAATTTAAATACTTTGCTCATGTCCAGTAAAAACGCTCCCCAGCAACTTCCTACCAAGAGCACTTGATTAGACCTGGAAGTTCCTTGTTAGAGTGGCTCCTTTGAACAGAAGGCATTCTTCCTGTGGGTGGTGTGATCCATCAGCCTCTCAAAAACCTTTTCAAAAAGAATCAATAATCACTAAGGCAACAATAAGTGAAGTAAACTGCAGTCACTTGTGGTCGGATAAAATATCGGTGGTAGTATGTGCACGTGCCTTCAAGGGCTAGCTGATGAGTTCAGCTGTCTAAGTACTTGCAGCAGTGCAGCTCCTGAAACCAAATCACATTATACTACAAACCTAATGTTTTTCTTTATCAATCAACATAAAAGAACTTCGCAATGTTTTAGAAACATAGAAAACCTGCAGCACAACACAGGCCCTTCAGCCCACAAAGCTGTGCCGAACATGTCCTTACCCTAGAAATTACCCAGGCTTACACAGAGCCCTATATTTTTCTAAGCTTCACGTAGTCATCCAAAAGTCTCTTAAAAGACCCCATCATATCCACCTCCACCACGGATGCCAGCAGCCCATTCCACACACTCACCACTCTCTGAGTAAAAGACTTACCCCTGACATCTCCTCTGTACCTACAACCAAGCACCTTAAAACTGTGCCCGCTCGTGCTAGCCATTTCAGCCCTGGGAAAAAGCCTCTGACAGTCCACACAATCAATGCCTTTCATCACCTAATACACCTCTATCAGGTCACCTCTCATCTTCCATCTCTCCAAGGAGAAAAGGCTGAGTTCACTCAACCTATTCTCATAAGGCATGCTCCCCATTCCAGGCAACATCCTTGAAAATCTCCTCTGCACCCTTCCTAGGTTTTCCACATTCTTCCCGTACTGAGGTGACCAGAACTGAGCACAGTACTCCAAGTGGGTTCTGACCAGGGTCCTATACAGCTGCAACATTACCTCTCTGCTCCTAAACTCAATCCCACGATTGATGAAGGCCTATGCACCGTATGCCTTCTTAACCATAGAGTAAAGCTGTGCAACACACATCAAAGTTGCTGGTGAACGCAGCAGGCCAGGCAGCATCTCTAGGAAGAGGTACAGTCGACGTTTCGGGCCGAGACCCTTCGTCAGGACTAACTGAAGGAAGAGCTAGTAAGAGATCTGAAAGCGGGAGGGGGAGGGGGAGATCCAAAATGATAGGAGAAGACAGGAGGGGGAGGGATGGAGCCAAGAGCTGGACAGGTGATTGGCAAAAGGGATATGAGAGGATCATGGGACAGGAGGCCCAGGGAGAAAGAAGAGATGGGGGGGAACCCAGAGGGTGAGCAAGGGGTATAGTCAGAGGGACAGAGGGAGAAAAAGGAGAGTGAGAGAAAGAATGTGTGTATATAAATAAATAACGGATGGGGTACGAGGGGGAGGTGGGGCATTAGCGGAAGTTAGAGAAGTCAATGTTCATGCCATCAGGTTGGAGGCTACCCAGACGGAATATAAGGTCTTGTTCCTCCAACCTGAGTGTGGCTTCGTCTTTACAGTAGAGGAGGCCGTGGATAGACATATCAGAACGGGAATGGGACGTGGAATTAAAATGTGTGGCCACTGGGAGATCCTGCTTTCTTTGGCGGACAGAGTGTAGGTGTTCAGCAAAACGATCTCCCAGTCTGCGTCGGGTCTCGCCAATATATCGAAGGCCACATCGGGAGCACTGGACGCAATATATTACCCCAGCCGACTCACAGGTGAAGTGTCGCCTCACCTGGAAGGACTGTCTGGGGCCCTGAATGGTGGTAGGGGAGGAAGTGTAAGGGCATGTGTTGTTCCACTTATAAGGATAAGTGCCAGGAGGGAGATCAGTGGGGAGGGATGGGGATTTCTCTGTCCTCCCTCACCACCATTCAGCACCCCTGACAGTCCTTCCAGGTGAGGCGACACTTCACCTGTGAGTCGGCTGGGGTGATATACTGCGTCCGGTGCTCCTGGTGCGGCCTTCTATATATTGGCGAGACCCAACGCAGACTGGGAGACGGTTTCGCTGAACACCTATGCTCTGTCCGCCAGAGAAAGCAGGATCTCCCAGTGGCCACACATTTTAATTCCACATTCCATTCCCATTTTAATATGTCTATCCATGGCTTCCTCTACTGTAAAGATGAAGCCACACTCAGGTTGGAGGAACAACACCTTATACTCTGTCTGGGTAGCCTCCAACCTGATGGCATGAACATTGACTTCTCTAACTTCTGTTAATGCCCCTCCTCCTCTTCTTACACCATCCCTTATTTATTTATTGTTTTTTTATTTTTTCCCCTTTCTTTCTTTTTTTCTCCTTCTGTCCCTCTCACTATATTTTCCTCTGATGCTCCCCTCCCCCTTTCTTTCTCCCTAGGCCTCCCGTCCCATGATCCTCTTCTTTCTCCAGCCTTGTATCCCTTTTGCCAATCAACTTTCCAGCTCTTAGCTCCATCCCTCCCCCTCCTGTCTTGTCCTTTCATTTCGGATCTCCCACTTTCAAATCTCTTACTATCTCTTCTTTCAGTTAGTCCTGACGAAGGGTCTCGGCCCAAAATGTTGACTGTACCTCTTCCTATAGATGCTGCCTGGCCTGCTGCGTTCCACCAGCATTTTGTGAATAATGGTTTGGGGTTGCTTTGCTGGCTCATGACCCGGACAGCTTGCAGTTGTTGAGGGAATAATAAATTCAAAATTGTATCAAGACAGAGTTGACTTAGAGGGAAAGATTGAACAGGTTAGGACTTTATTCCTTGGAGCGTAGAAGAATGAGGGGAGATTTGATACAAGTTTACAAAATTATGAGGGTATAGACAGAGTAAATGCAAGTAGGCTCTTTCCACTTAGATTAGGAGAGATAAATACCAGAGGATATGGCTTTAGGGTGAAAGGGGAAAGGTTTAGGGGGAAATCTTCACTCAGAGAGTGGTGGGAGTATGGAACGAGCTGCCATCTGATGTGGTAAATGCACGCTCACTCTTAAGTTTTAAGAATAAATTGGATAGGTACATGGACAGGAGAGATCTGGAGGGTTATGGACTGGATGCAGGTCAATGGGACTAGCAGAATAATGTTTCAGCACAGACGAGAAGGGCCGAATGGCCTGTTTTCTGTGCTGTGGTGATCTATGGTTCTATGGTTCTAAGACATTTTACAGTAGAATGTCAGGGTAGTGGTCCATCACCTAAAGCTTAATAGAAACTGAACAATGCAAGAAAGGCAAGAGTAAATCAACAACAGAAAGGTTTAAAAAGAAGAAAATTTGTATTTTGGAATGGCCAAGTCAAAGTACTGACCTTAATCCTATAGAAATGTTGTGGAAGCACCTGAAGCGAGAAGTTCATGCAAAAAAGCCCACCAACATCCCAGAGTTGAAGTAGTTTTGTAAGGCAGAATGGCCTAAAATTCCTCCAAGTTACTGGAAATGTTTGGTTTAAGTTATTACTGTACTGAAAGCAAAAGTTCACCTACTTTTTTCAATACATTGGATCATTTTTCTCAATAAATAAATGAGTAAGTATAATTTTTGTGTTATTTATTTAACTGGGTTTTCTTTATCCAGTTTTAGGACTTATGTGAAGATCTGATAACATTATTTATGCAGAAAGAGCAAATTCTATAGGCTTCACAAACTTTCTAGCACCACTGTATAACTGTGAGGATAAGTACAGCTCCAATGCCATATTGAACCTTGCTGACGACACCACTGTTGTTGGTCAAATCAAAGGTGGTGATGAATCAGTATATAGGAGCGAAATGGAAAATCTGGCTGAATGGTGCTACAACAACAACTTCTCACTCAAAGCCAGCAAAATCAAACAGCTGATTATTGATTACAGGAAGCGGGACCTAAAGGTCCATGAGTCAGTCTTCATTAGGGGATGAGAGGTGGAGAGAGCCAGTAACCTCAAATTCCTCGATCATTATCATTTCAGGAGATCTGTCCCGGGTCAGCACAGATGTGCTATTACAAAGAAGGCACAGCAGTGCCTCTACTTTCTAACAAGTTTGCAAAGATTTGGCAGTTCATCCAAAACTTTAACATACTTCTGTAGATGCACCGTAGACAGAATACTGACTGGTTGCAACATGGCCTTGTATGAAAGCACCAAGTGCCCTTGAACAGAAAACCCTACAAAAAGTAGTGAATATACAACCCCATCTATCACCATTGAGCAAGGAACACTGTTGCAGGAAAGCAGCATCCATCATCAAGGACCCTCACCATCCCGACCATGTTTTCTTCTTGCTGCTGCCATCAAGGAGGTGGTACAGGAGCCTTTGGTCCCACACCACCAGGTTCAGGAACAGTTATTAGCCTTCAACCACAGTGGATAACTCCATTCATTCCAACACTGAACAGATTCCATCACCTACAGACTCACTTTCAAGAACTCTGCGTTGTGTTCTCAATATTATTACTTAGTTATTATTGCAATGTATTTAATATTTCTGTAATATTTCAGTAATGTTGTAAATATATTGTTTGATTAGTCATTCTTTGTTTACATAATTCAACATGAGTTACATATAAGACGTACGTGAATGTGAGCACCTCATTAAAAGAAAAAGTAAGTAGGCAAATCATATACCAGCACCTTGTTTTTCTTTCAATCAGTTTCTGGAGCTACAAAGCATACCAATGTTGACAAAGAAGCTTTAATACGAACCTGAGAGGACTGCCTACCTGTTGAAGTGCAGCATATTTTTCTTCAGAAGGGGAGAGAGAGAGAGACTTTTGCATTTTAAAAAGCGTGGCACGTTTTTCTTTGGAATGGGAGAGAGACATTTGCACTAAAAAAAAAGTACAGCATATTTTTCTTCAGAGGGGAAAAGAAATATTAGAGTTTAAAAAAGGCAGAAAGCAGATTAAATTAACAAACAACGAGTACATCCACGGGTTCATAAATACTGAGTACCAAGTGACAATAACAAGTTTAAAAAAGCAGAAATGAGTGGCTATATTGTAAAGATAGACAAGCTCAATTGCACAACAAATAACGAGATGATGAATTGAGCAGTGCTTTGAAACAAGTGAAATAGTTGATGAAAAACAAGTGGCACTGTGCTGAGTACAATGGGTGACAAAGCATGCAATTTACATAGAAGCTTAACTGTTCCAACCAAAATAGCCAAAATGAGCTTTGCTAATATCATGAGCGTAAGCAGGAACATTTAGAACCAAAATTACTGTTGATTGCAGAACATAGCAGGTTTCATAAGCAGAATCAAAAAGGACTGTCCATTTCAGCTTACGTGGCTGAATTAAATAAATTGTCTGAGCATTGCCATTCAGTGATGGGCTGAATAATACACCGAGAGATCATTTAGTTTGTTGAATCTTACAAAGCAGCATTCAAAAACAGCTCCTAACTGAAGCACAAGTCTTGCCTGCCAAGCAGCGTGACCACCCCCCCACCCCCCACAAATGTCAGGAAAGACATTATTGTTATGTTTTCTAACCTCAAAACAATAAAGTAATTCAAAGGAAGACACGGGAGTCCAAAATGTGAATCTAACTTTGTGCTTACTTTAAGTGAGGTGCACACCTATCATATGGTAGCATGATGATGTATGCAATTCATGTATTTATACATATAACCCATAATGAATTATTTAAACTAACAAGAATGCTTAATCAATACTTGATACAAGATTATTCAAATACAATACTTTACTTTATTGTCACCAAACAATTGATACTAGACCGTACAATCATCACAGTGATATTTGATTCTGCGCTTCACGCTCCCTGGAGTACAAATGGATAGTAAATATTAAAAATTTAAATTATAAATCATAAATAGAAAATAGAAAAGGGAAAGTAAGGTAGTGCAAAAAAAAACCGAGAGGCAGGTCCGGATATTTGGAGGGTATGGCCCAGATCCGGGTCAGGATCTGTTCAGCAGTCTTATCACAGTTGGATAGAAGCTGTCCCCAAATCTAGCCGTACGAGTCTTCAAGCACCTGAGCCTTCTGCCAGAGGGAAGAGGGATGAAAAGTGTGTTGGCTGGGTGGGTCATGTCCTTGATTATCCTGGCAGCACTGCTCCGACAGCGTGCGGTGTAAAGTGAGTCCAAGGATGGAAGATTGGATTGTGTGATGTGCTGGGCTGTATTCACCATCTTCTGCAGCTTCTTCCAGTCTTGGACAGGACAACTTCCATATCAGGTTGTGATGCACCCTAGAAGAATGCTTTCTACGGTGCATATATAAAAATTAGTGAGGGTTTTAGGGGACAGGCCAAATTTCTTCAGTTTTCTCAGGAAGTAAAGGTGCTGGTGGGCCTTCTTGGCAGTGGACTCTGCTTGCTTGGACCAAGTCAGGTCATTTGTGATATTGACCCTGAGGAACTTAAAGCTTTTGACCTGTTCCACTTGCGCACCACCGATGTAAATGAGGTCGTGCGGTCCGCTATTCCTTCTGAAGTCAACAACCAATTCCTTCGTCTTGCTGACGTTGAGGGATAGGTTATTGTCTTCACATCATGCCACCAGGTTCTTAATTTCCTCTCTGTACTCAAACTCATCATTACCCGAGATACGGCCTACAATTGTAGTGTCATCAGCAAACGTACATATTGAGTTCGATGGAAACTTGGCTACACAACATGGGAGTACAGTGAGTACAGCAGGGGGCTGAGTACACAGCCTTGAGGGGCACCAACGCTCAGAGTGATTGTAGAGGAGAGCTTGTCCCCTATTTTTACGGCCTGGGTCCTGTCTGTGAGGAAGCTGAAGATCCAGCTGCAGATCTGAGTGCTAAGGCCCAGGTTCCGGAGCTTAGGAATCAGTTTACTTGGAATGATGGTATTAAAGGCAGAGCTGTAGTCAATGAAAAGGAGCCTTACATATGTGTCTTTATTCTCCAGGTGTTCTAAGGAGGAATGTAGGGCCAGAGAGATGGCATCTGCCGTTGACCTGTTGCTCCGGTAGGCGAATTGCAAAGCGTCCAGGTTGACCGGTAGGCTGTGGTTGATGTGTGCCATAACTAATCGTTCAAAGCACTTCATAGCAATTGATGTCAGAGCTACAGGTCAATAGTCATTCAGGCATGCCACCTTGCTCTTCTTCGGCACCAGGATTAATGTTGCCTTCTTAAAACACGAGGGGATCTTAGACTGAAGCAAGGAGCAGTTGAAGATGTCAGCAAACACTCCATCTAGCTCGCTTGCACAGGCCCGGAGAACCCGTCCCGGGATGCCATCTGGACCCGTCGCCTTCCTTGGATTTACCTTCAGGAAGGCCCTTCTAACATCCTCCTCGGTGACGATGAATCTCAATGCCACCAGGTCCGGTTCATCCAGAGGGAGCAGGACACTCTTTTGTTCGAATCTTGCATAGAATACATTAAGTTCGTCAGGAAGAGAAGCGCCACAGTTATTGATATTCCCAGCCTTTTCTTTGCGCCCAGTGATCTCATTTAGACCCTGCCATAGTCTACTGGCATCCCTTCGGCTAGCCTGGGCTTCCAACTTGGCTCGATATTGCCTCTTGGCGCCCTTAATGGCTTTCCGGAGTTCACGCCTGGATTCCGTGTAGCGACTGGTATCCCCGGACCTAAAAGCCACAGCTCTAGCCTTCAAAAGGGACTTGACCTCATAATTCATCCAAGGTTTCCAGTTAGGGAATATCCGGATCGTCTTGCGAGACACACAGTCCTCTGTGCATTTCTAGATAAAGTCCGTGACAGCTGAGGCATCCTCATCGAGGTTAGCTGCCGAGTCCTTGAATACTAACCAGTCCACCGACTCAAAGCAATACTACTGAAATATTAAATACACAACTCTCCCCTTGCTTAGTTATAAACTCTAACTCAATAGAGAATGCATCTCAACTATATGCAGTGTATTATACAATACAACTACTATATAGATATCCACAGTATAGTAAATTTTCAATTGTCCCGTTCGGGCCTGAAGATTTAAATCACTGTGGAGGCCATCTTACTCTTGTGGGATAACACCTTTCCTGACAAGGGGCATTTGTAGGCTTGGCAGGTGAGACTTGTGGGATAACATCTTTCCTGACAAGGGGCATTTATAGGCTTGGCAGTTGAGACTTGTGGCTGTGACGTCAATCTCAGGATCTGGGGCCTCCATTGTGGTGGTTGTAGGAGTTGACTCTGAGATGGCCAGAAATCGTTCTGACAGCTCTGGACACCTTTCTTCTCCCCCCTTTTTCTTCTTGCTTGTGCATCTTAGACCATGAGACCCAAGAGCAGAATTGGGCCATTTGGCCCTTCGAGTCTGCTCCAGCATTTCATCATGGCTGATCCATTTCCCTCTTAACCCCATTCTCTTGCTTTCTCCTCATAACCTTTCATGCCTTGACTAACCTATCGATCTCCACCTTAAATGTACCCAGTGACCTGGCCTCCACAAAAGCCCGTGGCAACAAATTCCACAGATTTAGCACCCTCCGGCTAAAAAAAAATCCTCAACTCTGTTCTAAATGGACATCCCTCTATTTTGAGGCTGTACTCTCTGTTCCTGAACCACCCTACCAAAGGAAATATCCTCTTCACATCCACTCTATCAAGGCCTTTCAACATTGAACATGCTTCGATAAGAGCCCAACCCCTTCTAAGTTCTAGCAAGTACAGGCACAGAGACTTCAATCATTGCCCATATAACAACCCTTTCATTCTCAAGATTACCTTGATTTTGGGAAGGTGTATTCAGCTCACTGGAGTAATCTCTTATTAATCCTTCTATTGCTCCCTTTATAATCTGATGTATCCTCTGTTTTTACTCCTTTCTTTTTCACCTTCCATCCATCCAGCTAGGCTTTGGTCTTGGCATCTACTGTTACAGAGACATTGTTCATACAATCTTAATGCACACAGAGTAGGTTCTGCTTCTTTACTCACAAAAGCCAACGGGTTGCATCTTTCCCAAAGGCCCTCAAGCTCTTAAAACCAAGCCACATTTCGCAAGTAACTGCCTGATTAACAAAGCAGATGTTACCTACAAAAACTATGGTATTCGGACCACTGCTTTTGTCACTTTCACGATTTCTCTGAGCAGGATGGTCCTTCCTTGGTTAAATATGTTTTCCAAACATGGAAGCAGAGGTTGGCGCCAACACCTAATTGTCCTCTGCTGGGCAACGGGTTATGGTGTTCAGCCTGGATAGATTTGTGGAATTGTCCAGTACCTTTCTTAATTTGCTTTCAGTTGACTCTTTTGCTGAGGAATTGTAGTGGATGAACCTCCAACCAGGTTGTAGTTGTCTTGGCCAATCACGTCCCCCACAATGCTGGACCTATGCTTTTACCACATACAAGCCCAATGTGGCTTATTGGTTGTTGTATTTTACTGTTAGAAATGTCATTCCCACAGAGGTTATTTTTCTCCAGTGCAACTTATTCATTCAATATCCACAGGCTTCTTTGAAATGCCTCTCAAGCTCATTTTGTAGAATGACTGAAACAACTGAACCAGTGTCTAATTCCATTTTAATCAATTTGCTGTTCACCTCTGGTGCAAGCCATATTGCTTGTCTGTTGTTAGTTTTCACATATTAAATTTCAAGCCTACACAGTCCTGTGTCATCTCCTCCATCAGATTTTTCATCAACCGCTTGCAGATTGGTGCTCTTTCAGAAACTGCAACTTGACTTTTTCGCTTTTTCTCTTCTCTGTACAGTTCATCTATTTTTGACTGTCAACATTTTCTTTGTATGTGTCCTATTTTGTTGCATTTTCTGCAAGTTTTACCTTTAAACCTGCTGATGTATGCAAAACCCAGCCACAACAGTAACACAATTTGTTCAGTAGGCCGGTTTTTGTTCATACACTGCAATTCTGTTCAGGTTCACTTTCATTCCTGATTGCAACTCAACTGTGTCTTTGTCTGCAGTTTCAATTGAAACAGCGATTTCAACTGCTCTTCTAAATGTAAGCGGTGCTTCAGTTGGGAGATATTTTTGAATGATTTCTTGTAAAATTCCGCAAACTAAACAATCTCTCAGTGTGTCACTAAGCCCATTATTGAACTGACAATGCTCAGACAATTTCTTCAATTCAGCCATGTGTGCTGAAATAGACTCCCCCTTCTTTTTGATTCTGCGTATGAAACTTAAGGCATTCTGCAATCAACAACAGCTTCAGTTCTAAACGTTCCTGCATTACTTTGACAGTATCAGCAAAGCTGATTTCTGCTGGTTTGGTTGGAGCAGTCAAACCAAAGCAAATTGTCTGCCTTTAAACCCAATGCAACCGTTTCTCGTTGGCCATTTCACTTGTTTCAAAATACCGTTCTCAGGGTGTATGCATGTATACATTCTGCAGTATCTTTTGTGTAATCAAATGTGTCATTTTTTCTGACATAGCCAGTGATTTTTGACTTACTTTAAAAACCTAATTGTGTCTTCCCTTCCAAAGAACCTGTGCTGAGCTGCTTGTTTCACTTGCAGCATTTTTTTTTAAGTTCAAACATCTCGCTGTGCTTAAACAGGTTGAAAGCCATTTCAGGTTCATTTTAAAAATACTTTGCCACCAATGTTATGTTTTGTATCTTCGAAACATTAACTAATTCAAAGACACGGAAGTCCGAAATGTGAGTCTAACTTCGAGTTTAAGTGAGGCGCGCACACCTATCACATGGTACTGTGATTTCATGTGCAATTGCTGTATTTGTACATATAACCCATAATTATTTAAATGGACAAGAATGTTTAATCGACTATAATATATATTATAGCCTCTCTCTCTCTCGCTCTCTCTCTCACACACACACACACAAATATTCCTCAAATATTATTGATATTAAATACATAATAGTTATCCCGTAAGAGCAAGAAATCCTCCATAGCGATTAAATCTTTAGGCTTGAATAGGACCACTTAAAATTTAATATGCTGTGGATGTTTACATTGTAAATGTATTATAGAGTTTACTGTGTATACAATGCCTATAAGAAGTATTCACCCTCCCTTGGAACTTTTCATGTTTTATTATTTTACAACATTGATTTACAACAGTGATTTAATTTAGTTTGTTTTGACACTGATCAACAGTAAAAGACTCTGTTGTGTCAAAGTGAAAACAGATCTCTACAAAGTGATCTAAATTAATTACAAATACAAAACAAAGTTCAGAGGTTCAACTGTGGAGTACAGTTCAATCATCAAGAAATGGAAAGAATATGGTACAGCTGTAAATCTCCCTACAGCTGGCCATTCTCAAAACCTGACTGACTGGGCAAGAAGAGGACTAGAGATGGAGGCCAACCAAGAGACCTATGACAGCTCTGGAGGAGTTACAAGCTCCAGTGGCTGAGATGGGAGAGTCTGCACATACAACAACTGTTGCCTGGGTGCTTCACCAGCCGCAGCTTTATGGGAGAGTGGCAAAGAGAAAACTACTGTTGGAAAAAAAAACTCACTTGAAATCTCAGCTGGAGTTTTTCCAGAAGGCATGTGGGAGACTGAAGTCAGCTAGAAGAACGTTCTCTGGTCTGATGAAACCAAAATTCAGCTTTTTGGCCATCAGACTAAACACTATGTTTGGCATAAGCCATACACCACACATCATCAAAAATACACTATCCCTACCGTGAAACATACATCATGCTGAGGGAATACTACCCCGCAGCAGACCCTGGAAGCCTTGAGGGCAAAATGAATGCAACAAAATACAGGGAAATCCTGATGCAGTCTCCAAGAGAACTGCGACTTGGGAGAATATTTGTTTTCCAGCAATACAACGATCCCAAGCACTAAGCCAAAGCTACACAGGAATGGCTTAAAAACAAAGTTGATGTCCTGGAGTGGCCAAGTCAGAGTCCAGACCTCAATCCAATTCAGATTTTGTAGCTAGACTTGAAAAGGCTATTCAATCACGATCCCCATGCAATCTGACAGAGCTTAAGCAGTTTTGTAAAGAAGAATGGGGAAGAATTGTAGTGTCCAGATGTGCAAAGCTGTTGCAGACCTATCCACAGAGACTCAAAGCTATAATTTCTGCCAAGGGTGCATCTATTAAATACTGGCTTGAAGGGGGTGAGTAATTATGCAATTAATTATTGTGTGTTTTATATTTGTCGTGAATTTAGATCATTTTGTAGAGATCTGTTTTCACTTTGACACAAAAGTCTTTTTCAGTTGATTGTGTAAAGAAAAAGCAAAATTAAATCCACTGTGATTCAATGTCGTAAAACAATACTTTTTATAGGCTCTGTATACACAAGATGACTAGAGAACAATATGTTACATATTTAAGTTGAGATGCATTCTATATCAAGTTAGATATTTGTAGCTAAACGAGTGTAGTATATTTAATATTTCAGTAATATTTGAGTATTATCAATATAGTTTACACATTCATTTACATATTCATTATGGGTTACATGTAAGAAATACATGAATGGTATACGTTATTACGCCACGCCATATGTAAGCTAGCCAGCTGGTGGCATAGTGGCATCAGCGCCAGACTTCGGAGCGAAGGCTCCCGAGTTTGAATCCAGCGGGCTTCCTTGCACGCTTTCCATCCGTGCTGGGTTGAGCGTCAAGCTAGCAACTCGGCCTCATAAAAATAAGAAAGCCTGCTAAAAACTGCCGTCATGACGGCGTCCCGATGACTCCACTGGGAATTAAGGGCTTTCTTCTTCTTCATCATCATCATCATCATCATCATATGTAAGCGCCTCACTAAAAGAAAAACGAAGTAGATAAAACATATTCTGGCTCCTGGTTTACTTTTGACTAGTTTCTGGAGTTACAAACCATTACAATTATCATTTTGTTTTTCTTTTTGTAAGTGCACAATTTGTTGCCTTTTGCACATTGGTTGCTTGTCTTTGTGTGTAGCTTTTCCGGTGATTCTATTGTGTTTTTTGTATCTACTGTGAATGCTCACACGAAAATGAATCTCAAGGTAGTCTATGATAAAAATATATGTAGTTAGACAATAAATTTACTTTGAACTTTGAAGTACAGAGGGGATTTAGATTTTCTTCTGCATAAATCACAACAAGCTGGCAGATAGATCCAACAAGTATTGAAGACAGCGAAGAGCATTTTGGCCTTCACTGCAAAAAGGCTGGAATTTAACAATAGGAAGATTTTCTTGCAAAATATTTAATTTATCAAAATATAATAGACAAACTATTTCCAAAATATTATCTAACTAAGCTGCTTCTATTGTGATTCTGCCCTTAAATGTGTCAAACAGCTTTATCTACCTTCTCCAGACTACTTTTTCCTATGCTCCCCATAGACATCAAATAACTGATGAAACTCACTAAAGCTCAGCAAAGCTTCATAAATCTACAATGATTTAAGCCCCACTATACAATATGAACAGAATCACATCATTAATCAATTTAACAACCACTCTCTGAAAAAATAATACCCTTATTTCCAACAACTCAATCAAAATCTATTGTTTCTTTACAAGTCTGACAATTCGATTCTTTGATAACACCAAATACAAAAATTGACCTTTACATCTGGTTGATCAGGAAACATTAAATTATGTATTTCTACATTTCTACCTGAACAGTTCGTAGGGTGCGGGGGCGGGGGGGGGGGGGGGAGTATAAAAATTAATCTCCATCTACACTTGTGAAGAAACAGATTTGATCAAAGACAGCTTGATGTAGCCAAGGGTTTCTATATTTTAAAAAAATCAAGGTTTTCTGCCACACTGTTCTGGCCAATCTGTATCAACCAATGAGTTTAGGAATGATCCTTCATTCATTGCAGCAGAATACTTTTCCAATCATTTTTACGTGCAATTTTTATATCCTGGGTAGTAAAATGACACCAAGGTATGAGAAGATGATGTGATTGCTTTTTTCTGAGGAGTCAAGAATGGTGAGCTAGGAACTCTATCACCATGGTACATACCCAAATGACTTCTCATTGCTGCAGTCATGAGCCTAATTTTTTTCTGCATCCTGCCCGTGTCTCCAATTGGCTTTTCTGGGATGATATACCATGTCCAAGAACTGGCAATAAAATTCCAGTGCTGTTGGATAAACTCTTTTGTTGGCATTCTTAATTCTGAATGTTTCAAAATAAGCATTCAGGGCAGTGGAATCTTCTGTCTCAAGTTTTCTTTGCGTTAGAACCTCTTTTAAGTGGTATCCCTGAGAAGTGGTAGGTTCCTAAACATAAATGCATTCCTTATCAAGATGCTAAATAGGGAGATTCCAATCATAATATAGAGAGAAGTATTACATTTGTCCACACAAACAAGTAAAAACAATTTGAGTTGATCGTTGAATATGTAATAAACAGTAAAATGTTCAACTTTTATCAGCAAGACCAAAGAAATAATGGCCAAAGTGTTTTATTCACCACTGATATAGAATGGGCAATGACTGCAGAAGACATGAAAAAGCATGCAAGATTTTTCAATCTTCACATGTGCAGACCTTACCCCTGGTGGGTCTGTATGTAGGAAACCTTAGCTGAAGGAGAAACATAGATCTGGTTATATTTACTCTGCATAAGATTTAATTCATTTTAAAAAAGCAATAAAAATGATGAAATACATTACAGCAATTCACTATTTCTGAACAGTTCATCATCAACAATGCAGGCATTTGATAAGTAACAATCACTCAAAGTTATTAAACTAAATATTTGTCATTCATGTGAATTATTGCTCTATATGAACCATTCTCAGAAATAGAGAACATTGAAAATATAATAACACTCATCAGAGGAAATGCACAAGGATATTGCTAGTACTGGCGAATTCCAACAATGAGAGGCTCTCCAGGCCAAACCTGTTTTCTTTAAAGCCAAGGTGGCTGAGGGGTAAGTTAATTGAGATATTTATAGTTTTGGGAGGCCTAGAGAGGCTGCACATTTCCCTTAGCAATGACACAGCTAATAACAAATCTATGATATTCAGCTGAAAAATCTGAAGGGAGTACCAGAATTATTTGAAGCAAAGAACAGGGAGACAGACTAGCCATAAAGGGCAGTGGAGATAGAAACCCTCAATACACTTATTGTATAGCTGGAAGTCACATATTTTTCAAAGATCAAAGGTCAGGATGTGGGAATAAAATAAACATCTCTACTCTAAGCAACATGGAATGGGAAGAATAGACTCTTTCACTGCCATACATTTCCATGAATTTCAGTGAAAACAGTTTTATTTGTTCTAGACATTTACAAAGAACTTTCAAAATGAAACACCTTTTTTTACAAGCACGAAATGTTTACTTGTTAAAATATTATACTAATTAAAATCGGAATATAAATTGACTGGCTATTTTTTATATTTTTTAATTTTAAACACAGAAATATCAACTTCATGGACAACATTAATAAAACAGATAAGTTTACAACTATTGTACACTAATTCTAGTTTCAAATGGAACTACCAAGAAGTTTTCAAAATAACAGTTTGAACACCTTACGCTAACTACAAGACCAACTGAAAATAGACCCTAGTATCCCTACAGAACTACTGTCCTTTCATTGCATTTATTTTGTGTAATACCAACTGGTAAGCAGCACAGCAAAAGTATTTAAAAGAAAGAAAAACATCCCAGCAAGCTAGCAGATCACTTACAGTTTAAATAATCCGGGATCAAAGAATCACTTTCCAATATTTGAGAAGAGAGGAATTTATAAACCGTTGAATGCTCCACTTCGGGCAGAAAAGTAAGAAGATTTTGATCCAGAAGATCTGACTATGGAGAGACAAAGAAACAGTGTGAGGCCTACACATTAAAAAAAATGTCAAAATTCTAATCCCTTGAAAACAAGAATTGTTTCTGGATGTTTCCAGAACACTAGTAATATTTTACTTTTTAAACAAACTAGATATACAGTGCCTTGAAAATGTATTCAGCCTCCAAACCTTTGTTCACATAAATGTGCATTGCAACCAGAGAATTTGATCTATTTATGCTCCTTTTCTCACAGTAGAGCTCCAAAAAAAAAAAACAGGGAAAATTGTTGGCATGAAAAACTAAATTGTCAGCAATTCAGAAGTATTTATCTCCTTTTGCCCAGTACTTAGTTGAACCACCTCTATCAGCTTTGCACAATGTGATGAAGCAAGATTTGCCCATTCCTCCTTGCAAAATTGCTCTAACTGTGCCAGGTTAGTTGCGGAACAGCAACGGACAGCATACTTGAGGTCTTGCCAGAGATATTCAATCGGGTTAAGGTCTGGACTCTGACTGGACCACTCAAGGGCATCAATTTTCTTTATTTGAAGCCACTCCATAGCAGTGTGATTTAGGTCATTGTCCTACTGAAAGATGAACTTCCTCCCTGGTTTAAGCTTTCTGGCAGAGGCTAGCAGGTTTTTATCCAGGAACTCTCTGTATTTAGCAGCATTCATCTTCCCATCAATCCTGACCAGATTTCCAGTCCCTGTTGCTGAAAAGTATCCCCATGGTATGATGCTACGTCCACCATACTTCATAGTAGGGATGGTGTTACCTAGCTGATACACATTATTAAATTTATGCCACACATACCACTTACCGTTGAGGTCAGAATGTTCTACTTTAGTCTCATTTGACAAGACCTACTTCCACATTTTTGCACTATCTTCTAAGTAATGCTTTGCAAAGTTTTTATGGGCCACGATATGCTCTTTTTTAGTGGTATATGTGGTGCAAATCTAATACTGCGCATCAGGGACTGGAAATCTGGTCAGGATTGATAGGAAGATGAATGCCGCTAAACACAGAGAGATCTTGGATAAAAACCTGTTAGCCTCTGCCAGAAAGCTTAAACTGGGGAGCAAGTTTATCTTTCAGCAGGACAATGACCCAAAGCACACTGCCAGAGCAACCAAGGAGTGACTTAAAATGAAGAAATTTTATGTCTTTGAGTGGCCCGGTCAAAGTCCTGATGTTAACCTGATCAAACATCTCTGGCAACATCTTTGATTTCTCATCTTTTTGTTCCAGTCTTGATGAAGGATCTCAAGCCGGAATGTCAACTGTTTACTCTTTTCAATACGTGCTGCCTGGCCTGCTGAGTTCCTCCAGCATTTTGTGTGTGTTGTTTGGATTTCCAGCACCTGCAGATTTTCTCTTGTTTACCTCTGGCAAGACCTTAAGATTGCTGATCACTGCCACTCCCCAACTAACATGGCGCAGCTTGAGCAATATGGCAGGGGTGAATGGGTAAATCTTGTTCCATCACATTGTGCAAAGCTGGTAGAGACTTATCCAAAAAGGCTACTGCCTATTATATCTGCAAGAGGTGGTTCAACTGAGCAAAAGGAGATGAGTACTTTTGAACTGCTGGTCTTCACTTACTCAATTTTTAGTTCTTCAATTAGTTCTCAATTTCCCATTTTTTGGGTTCTAATGTGAAAAAAGAAGCACGTGATTCACAAATAAAAATTCTCAGTTAAGTTGATCAAAATCCCTGGTCGTAATACTCATTATGTGAACAGAGGGTTGGGGGTTGAATACTTTTTCAAGGCACTGTGTATGGCTCCAAGTTACAAGAAAGCTCCGTTCCTGAAAACTGTTCACAATCAGAACAGTTAACAGGTCAGAAGCGTGGCCGCTTGGCAATATATTTAAATACAAAGTATACACTAACCAGTAGTCAACCAACGTATTAACTCATGTGTTCTCAAGTGTTCTCTGCAAGATGCAATGACATTGCTATGAACCACATTCCCACACAATAGTCCCACTGCAGAAGCCATCAAATTTATCATGCTAGTCATCCAGTTGCTTGTTCACACATATAGGCTATCCATATGTTGGGCATTTGTACTCTATGGAGGACCTACATTTCTCTTTGTAGAAACATGCATTTTTTTTTTAATAAAGATTATCCTATTTACTGTGAAAGGGGATCCAAACTTTAATAAACCCACCACACATGCAAGTTGCCAAACAATGCGAAATAGACTTACTGGTAAATGTTCAAGTAAAGGAGTCACATTTTCTGACACATATATAATACTCCCATCAGTTGTCACTGCCATTAAAAAACCATCTAATGCCTGCAAGGAGAATGAAAAATTATTTCATGCCATAGTGGCATTGTACTGGCTACAAAAGAACTCGGCAAAATTAAAACTTTTGTTAGTACTGCCAATGTTATATTCATGGGTATTCATGATGGTTGATTAACAATTGAATTTGAACTTGTTAATGAGAGAGGTCAGAGGAGAATGGCCAGACTGGTTCAAGCTGACAGCAACTGAAATGATCATGTTACTACGACGGCATACAGAAGAGCATCTCTCGATGCACATGTCAAAACGAAGTGAATGGGTTACAGCAGCAGAAGACTATGGACACATACTCAGTGACCACTTTATTAGATATTAGGTGCCTAATAAAGTGACCACTGTGTAGTCTGTATTTTATGTATTTCATTTATTTATTTATTTATTTATTTGTGTGACATTTGATGAAATACTTTGGATTTATCTAGCTGCTGCTGGATACTTGAAGTAGTCATGCCTGATGCTGCAGGGTTGAGACCTAGTTGTAAATGGTATTAAAGTTTCTATCTTCCTTGGAGGTTATCTTCATTGTACTGAAGAACCACACAAGTGTCAGGGTGACAGCAAATGAGCCCAAGGCACCATTTGTATCTGAACAAAAAGGGGAGAGGGAAGGTAGAAAGAGATCATATAAAGCAATACCCAAGAACAAAGGCTCAAACAAAGGAAAAACTCTGTTTAATTTCTTTTTTACCTGTTCAGGATGGTGTGAGGAGAACCAAGTGTGGGATATGTGTAAGGATAAAAGAACCCAGAGTCATAAAGGTGAATGCTCACCCAAATTTATCCTGATGGAGAAATAAGAAGACTAAGAAGTCTGCAAAACAAAGCTGCAGCTGGACAGGGCAGTTGCGGATTGGGCAAATTAGAAGACAGAGGGAACAACAGATTAAGGTTATAGCCTTGACAGAGAAGCAAAACAAAGATAATGAATGTTTTTTTTTAAAAATGATAGAAGGAGCAGGGTCAGATTTATAAAAAGAGCACAAGGGAGCGCTCACTAAAAGCTGAGTGGTCTTATGTGAAATTTGCAGTTGTGGGGGAGGAATGAAACCAAATGACCCAATGGTACGATGAGCTTTTGGGACAAGTGCCCTGGAAAGGCGAAAAGAAAATGTAAATCTTTAAACTCTAGATTTTATTTAACACAAGATGAAGGGAATAATGTATTTTGGAATAATGTATAAAAGGAATTAATAATGACTGGGGGCACAGTCAGTCTTGTTCCAGAGCCATTACAGCAGGCAAATGTATCAACAGTTATGTCAATACTTAGAGAACACTCAGTGATCAAAAACAATATTTTTCATGGACTTGATTAACGCGGGGTTAACAAAGGAGGAATAGAGAATCAAAGTTGTTTTACGTCTGGGTGAATGGTTTGGTGTGCATCAACAAAATCTAAGGTATCCCAGTGAGTACAAATGTACAGTTCTTCTATAAAATTCTAGAGGTGACATTATCAAGTTTCCCCAGTGGGAATAATACTCACTTTTTAGGTCCAATTACTAAGCCGCCTTCAGTTAATGATGGCCATGGTGAGATTATAGTTCTATGGGATCACACTCATGTGAATATTGAGTGGGGAAGTGATTTATGTGAGAGATATCTATTGGGGCTGTTAAAACCAAGTATTTTCTGAAGATTGCTTCTATCATTATTAGCTGTACACAGGAGAACACTGTACAGACGGAAAGTAGAGAGAAAAGGTTCACAATGTGGACAAGTATCACAAAAATTCTTGCGGCTTTCGGTACTAAGTATTCATTGTTTATTTTACCTGTTAATTATGGTCTTTCTTCCTGTATGCACTGGTGAGATAAATACATTGCAATAATGGCACAATTTATACTGAGGGATGAAAAAAATATCATTTGGAACAACACCATTGCAAACGCAACCTTAGATCCAGCTATTGGAAAATGAACTTTGTCTCAGCCAGCAGCAGACATAGTAACGTAGAACCTCACAATCCAATGCCTTGATATAGATATCAATAATTGTGGAAATATGTTGTTACCGAGTTGCCATTGATACCTCTCTTGACTACAAACTGAACATTCAGTGACACAGATTTTTGGAGCAAGTTTTGAAATTGGAGATCAAATACATTAACGGGTGAGAATCGCATTGCTTGATGCTGTAATGCTAATTTAATTAGATTATTAGATTACGAAGGCACACAGTCCTCTTTTATTGTCATTTAGTAATGCATGCATTAAGAAATGATACAATATTCCTCCAGTGTGATATCACAGAAACACAAGACAGACCAAGACTGAAAAACTGACAAAAACCACATAATTATAACATATAGTTACAACAGTGCAAGTAATACCATAACTTGATAAAGAACAGGCCATGGGCACAGTAAAAAAAAAGTTCAAAGTCTCTCGAAAGTCCCACATCTCACACAGATGGAAGGAGGAAGAAAACTCTCCCTGCCATGCCCAACCACAGTCCGACTCCGAGTCGTCCGAAAACTTCGAGCCTCCGAGCAGCCCTCCGACACCAAGCACCATCTCTGCCGAGCGCTTCGATCCCAGCCCCGCCGCCAGCAGCAGGCAAAGCCGAGGATTTTGGGGCCTTCCCTCCGAAGATTCTCGATCACACAGTAGCAGCAGCAGCGAACCGGGCCTTTCAGAAGTTTCTCCAGATGTTCCTCCGTGCTTCACACGTCCGTCTCCATCAAATCAGAATTGCACACGGCATCCTACTTACAAATACGATATCATTTCACCGGAGAGCTGCGCGCACTGTGTAGCACCGCCATCTTCTCCTCCCGCCTTAATTTTATGTATGTTGATAATTGCAAAGTGCAAGACGGAAAATATGGGATAATTAGATTTAGAGGATGATGCTCTTAAGAATCTGAAGACTGTTGGTACAAAAAGTGGGTGATTAAGTATATATTACCCTTGTCTTTTATATAATATGTGTAGCATACTTTGAGGGTCCATTGAAGTTCTATGACAGTCATTTGAATGGGAAAAGGATAATTATCCTAAGATAAATATCTTTGGATCAAGAGGTGGGAGATGTTGCCCAGAAAGAACCACAATCTTCAAATTAGCGGATAGGAATTGAGCAAACGCAGTAGAAATAAACACAGCAGAAATCTTTATTCTTCCCACGTGGTTGAAGTAAGTCAGGTGGCCATTTTGTGAGACTTTTCTTGAAGTCGCCATTTTGTGAACTGTTTGGTGAACCAGCTCTTGCTCAAGGGTAACAATCAGAGCAAGTGAACGTAGGCACAAGGAGTTTCTGTTGATGATCTGTTCAACCTGAGGTCATTCTCAGTTAAGAAGCTGTTTATTATGGAAGGTGGCAGACATGTAGAAGGAACAGCCTGTGATCTGGTTAAACCAGCTCAGACAACCATTCTAAGCCGGAAACAAAAGAAATCACCTAAGGCACAAGTCTGAAGGAAACAGCCATAAAGCAATACTGTTTGTAGCCTTGAGCCACTTCTAATCAGAAGCTGATAAACATCAGTCAGCTGACATTGAGCCAATGAAATTGAAATACCATAAGGATACGATGAGGAAATAAAGAAGAATGGAGGATTCTGGGAGCACAGGCTGCGACAGCTCTGGAGAAACCATACATCATGACAACTGGATGATCACATGTTAGAAATGTGGCGATTACATTGAGATCAAGAGGAATTCCTGGACAGCATCAACTCCTTTTACAGACAAGAGAAAAAGCTGCAGATGCTGGAAATCCAAGCAACCCACAGAAAATGCTGGAGGAACTCAGCAGGCCAAGCAGTATCTGTGGAAAAGAGTAAATCGTCGACATTTCGGGCTGAGATCTGTCATCAGGACTGAAGAATAATAGATGAGAAGTCAGAGTAAGAAGGTTGGGGGAGGGTAGGAAGAAATACAAGCTGATAGGTGAAACTAGGAAGGGAGGATGGGTGAACTAAAGAGCTGGGAAGCCCATTGTGAAAAAGATAAAGGGCAGGAGAAGGGAGAATCTGATAGGAGAGGACAGAAAGCCATCGAAGAAAGGCAAGAATGATGAGAACCAGAGAGGGGTGATAGTCAGGTAAGGAGAAAAGGAGAGAGAGGGGGGAAAAATGAGAATGGTGAGGGGGTGTGGGAGGATAGAACCATTACCAGAAGTTCAAGAAATTGATGTTCATGCCATCAGGTTGGAGGCTACCCAGACAGAATACAAGGTGCTGCTCCTCCAGCCACAGCGTGGCCTCATTGTGGCAGTAGAGGAAGCCATGGACTGACATGTTGATTCTTTTCCCCAGTTAGAGTGGGACAAAGCTGAAGGGAACAGCCATAAAGTGACACAGGATAGTCAAATGACATTGAGTCAAAAAAATTAAAACATCATAGATTGATCTGATAAGAAAAAGAATAAGAATGAAGGACTTCAGGGAACACGGAGATTACATCGGGATCAAGAGGAATACCTGGCCAACACAGACTCTGGTATTACCTTTTCTCTTTGACTGCTCATGAAGGGTTAAGGACAGACCTAATACGTGTGCACACAGGTAATTAGTTCCAACATCCATGAGCATGGGAACTGAGACAATAAAGGTGCTCGTCAGTAAATACAGGTTCTCTTTACACCCAACTAATCATTATTATTGAGGGGTAATCCTGGTAACAACTTTCTATTATCATACTTGATTCCAATCTCAAAAGGATTTGCAAATCCTCAAGCAGTAATCTGTATCCAGCAAGCTGAAGCAATATCAGTCGGTATATACTGAAGGTAAGTGGGTGGGGGGGGGGGCAGTGGGGGGGGGAAGAGGGAGCGAGAGCGAGAGGTGAGTGAGAGAGAACGAACATCTTATTAATGGAATGACAGCTTGTATTCAAGTGAAAATACAACATGTCAGAAAGTAACAAAGTATTAGAAAAAGACACATATAGTGTAGATTTTCCCCATTTCATTCCAAACACTCCTCTAAGTCCCAATTCACAAGAGTACAACGAGCATTTCCACACTTTTGATATACTACTAATAATATGGTTTACAACTGCTTCATACATTTAGTCATAAAATAGATAGCTAGATACTTTATTGATCCCAAAGGAAATTAGTGTCACAGTAGCGTTACAAGTGCACAGATATACAAATATCAAAAGAGAAAGAAAGAAAAAAAAAGTTACCTCAAGCAGCCTAACAGGAGGGAGGGTCATCACTTCCCCGGCTATAGGTTGACTCCTTACAGTACCTAATGGCCGAGGATAAGAATGACCTCATATAACACTCTTTGAAGCAGCACAGTTGTCTTAGTCTATTACAAAAAGTGCTCCTCTATGCAGAGGGTGAGAAACATTGTCCAGAATTGCCAGGATTTTCTGCAAGGTCTTTTGTTCTACAACAGCTTCCAGTGCGTCTAGTTTGATTCCTAGAACACAGCCAGCCTTTCTAATCAGTTTACTGAGCCTGTTGGCATCACCCATGTTGATGCCATTTCCCCAGCACAACACCCCAGAAGATTGTACTAGTAACAACAGACTGGTAGAACATGTGAGAGAGAGGCCAGCATATTCCAAAGGACCTCAGTCTCCTCAGGAAGCAGAAGTTACTCTGGCCCTTCTTGTACACAGCCTCTGTGTTAGTGCTGCCCTCATGTCTGTCATCCAGGTTCACCCCAGGTACTTATAGGACCTCACCACATCCACACCATCAATAGTAACAGGGAGCAGTGCAGGCTCAAGTCTTCCTAAGGTCCATCACCATCTCCTTGTCTTACTGATGTTGAGCTGTAGATGATTCAGCTTGCAACATTTGACCAAGTCCTCCACCAGGGAACTGTATTCATCCTCCCATTCTCCCTTTATACACTCAATTCGTACGGAGTCATCAGAGAATTTCTGTAGATGACATGGCTCAGTGTTGTATCTAAAGTCCGAGGTATACAGGGTAAACAGGAAGGGAGCCAGTACAGTCCCCTGTGGGACCCCAGTGCTGCTTATAGCTGTATCTGACACACAGCTCTGAAATCACATAAACTGTGGTCTGCTAGTCAGGTAGTTCATTATCCGGGATACAATGGAAGTGCCAACCTGCATTGAATGGAGCTTCTCCCCCCAGCAACGAGGGCTGTATGGTATTGAAGGCACTTGAGAAATCAAAAACATGATCCTCACAGTGCTGCCCTGCTTTTCCAAAATGGAGTAGGTTCTGTTCAGCAGGTAGATGACTCATTGTCAACTCCAATGTGCTCCTGGTCAGCAAACTGCAGGGGATCGAGGGTTGATCTGACCAGGGGTCAGAGGTGAGCCAGGACCAGCCTCTCTAGGGTCTTCATGCCTCATGTCAACAAACAAACATAAGTTATCATAAAGTCAATTACTTCCTGTCACTTTGTTACAGATTAGATCATAATTCTTGGGAACAATCAACCGCATAATTGGGGCTAGAACATCAGTAAATCATTTATTGACTTCATTACTACTAATGATTCCCTGATTTCCTCTTAATCTTTTAAGTTGCATTCATTGTAATAATACTAGATACAAGTGGGGAGAAAAAAAAAAATCATATTTATACCTGGTAAATATCACATACCTCCAACATCAACTGAGTAAATTCTTTATTAATAAGAAATGCCGGCTTCCAGTCTTGGTGTATTTCACTGGCAACCGACTGTGCTGTGATCTCTACAACAGAAAGGACACTTTAAATGAAGCATATTAATTTCAGTACATCTGGCTGCTGTTTTTTTGATTACAACCCAGCATTCAACACCATCATCCCCTCAGTACGATTCAACAAGCTTCAAAACCTGGAACTGTACCCCTCTCTACATCTGGATCCTGGACTTCCTCATTGGAAGACCACAGTCAGCACAGATCAGTAATAACATTTCCTCCATGCTGACAATCAACACAGGTACACCTCAAGGACAAATACTTCGCCTACTGCTCTACTCATTCTACACTCATGACTGTTTGGCTAGGTAGAGTTCAAACACCATCAATAACTTTATCAATGACCCAACTATTACTGGCAGAATCTCAGATAGTGATGAGGAATGCAATAGATCAGCTGGTTGAGTAGTGTCACAACAACATCCTCACACCCAACATCAGCATGAACAGGAAACTGACTGTGGACTTTAGGAAGAGGAAGGTGGGAGAACACAAATCAATCCTCATCGAGAGGTCAGCAGTGGAAAGCTTCAAGTTCCTGAGTGTCAGCATCTTGAAGATCTATTCCGGGTCAAATATATTGATGCAATTAAGGCGGCAAACCAGCAGCTGTATTTCATTTTGAGGAGATTTACTATGTCAAAGACTTCAGCAAATTTCTAAGTACGTAGCGTGGAGCGCATTCTGACTGGTTGCATCATCTCTGCAACTTTTCCGATCTTGTGCAATGGTTTCTGTATTGGAGACGCCAATGCACAGTATCAGAAAAAGCTGTACAGAGTTGTAAACTCAGCCAGCTCAATCATGCACACAACCCTTCTCATCACTGAGGACATCGTCAAAAGGAGATGCCTCAAGGAGTCATCTATCATAAAGGACCTCCACCATCCAGAACATGCCTTCTTCTCACTAACACCAGGAAAGGAAGTACAGAAGCCAGAAGACACACACTCCACATTTCAGCTACAGCTTCTTTCCCTCTGCCATCAGATTTCTGAACAGCCCATGAACTCTACCTCATTATTTTGCTCTTTGTACTCTACTGAATTTATTTTTCTAATATTTCTTATTGTGGCATATAGTAATCTTATTTTATATATTGCACTGAACTGCTGTTGCAAAACAACAAATTTCATGACATGCCAGTAATAATAAATCTGATTCTGACACAATTATCACAAAGCACCTTAAAATAAAAAAAATTAAAAATAAAGTACCTTTGTGCTTCTGTAAAAAGTCAATTGTTTCCTGTAGTACTGTTGATTTATCCATTTTCCGAGTATTACTTGGCAGCATGGAGCCAAGCTCTTTGATTAACACATTGAACTGATCTCGTCTTTTCTTCTCAGATATATTTCTAGACACCCTAAAGTTATGAAAGTACTTTTAGTAGAAAGTTATATTTAATAACAAAGTTGTTTATTCACAATCCTTGTAAGTTAAATTTTTCTAAGTATAGGTGGTTACATTTTCAGTTTTTCTAATAAAAAAACCAAATGCCAGACTATTAAAAAGATATATCAACAATTCTTTAATAAAAGGCAGCAATTTTTTTCTAACACACGTTAAAAGAAATTTCTGATACATTATTATACAGCTTAAAATAAAATGTTAATCAAAAATTAATGACTGGTTTTAAAATTTCTCGTGATACATTTTCCTTTCCTCCTCACCCCTTATTACAGGGCACACATGCTTGTTTCACAAGTTTATTTCATTTTATTCTGCTGCATTATGATATTTTATGTCATAGGTCTTCATTCTTATTATTTGCAATTAGAATAATTTATAAAAATGCACTTCTTTCAGCTCATAAATAAAACACATTTTTGAAAGAATTCAAAGAATACTGTGTGCCTTTATTTCTTTATTTACCACGATCTGGGCACTACTGGTACAAGCAGTAGCTTTACCCATCTCTGACTCTGAGAAAATGGAGGATAGTCACCTTCTTGAGCCCCTTTAGTTCTTTTGAGATTGGAATTCCTATTTATGGATTTAGGGAGGAGGTCCAGAATTTACAGCCAAGGACGATAAATGAACTGCAA
Organism: Mobula birostris; assembly: GCF_030028105.1. Taxonomy (NCBI): domain Eukaryota; kingdom Metazoa; phylum Chordata; class Chondrichthyes; order Myliobatiformes; family Myliobatidae; genus Mobula; species Mobula birostris. The sequence goes on along the minus strand of NC_092372.1, from coordinate 59,283,991 downwards.
TGCATCCCCAAGTGAAGTGGTTCCAGAATTAAAGGGGAACATGCAGATGGTAATGACATTCCATGCATCCAGAGATTTGTCATTCTAGATTGGAGAGATGACAACTTTGAAAGATACTATTTATTATCTGACTTGCTATGTTTCAGCTAAATATTTCTTGTTTAAGTCCAATTCCATTTGAAATTGTCCTGAAGGAACTTTGGACTACTTCAATAAAGTTATTTTACGTATGATAAATCAGTGGTGAATGAGCAATTATGTACATAGAATATGAAACAAGAATGTAAATTATTAAAAATTTCATAAGGCATGTATTAAGTAATAGAATTACTTAAGATAATTATCTTTCATTAGAAGAGTTAATGGAATAATTTAATAAATGAATTATCAATTCAACAGCTTTTAATTAGACTGGCTTAGTTTGCTAGTTCCAGAAATTGGGAAATAATAAAATAATCTACAAAGCAGGGAACAACAAGATAAATACAACTAAGTACTTTCCATTTAACATCATACTCATAAAATCACATAACACTACAACACAGAAGCAGGCCCTATGGTCCATCTAGTCCATGCCAAACTATTAATCCAATTAGTCCCATCAACCCGCACTTGGAATATTGCCCTGTATACCTCTTTCATCCATGTGCCAATCCAAATTTCTCTTAAATGTTGAAATCAAACCCATATCCACCACTTGTGCTGGCAGCTCATTCCACCCTCTAAGTAAAGAAGTCTCCCCTGATGTTCCCCTTAAACATTTCACTTTACACCCATAACACATGACCTTCACTTCTAGTCTCACACAACCTCAGTGGATAAAATCTGCTTATATTTATCCTATCTATACCCCTCATAATCTTGTATACATCTTATCATATCTCCCCTCATTCTCCTACACTAAAGTTCTAGCCTATTCAACCCTTCCCTATAACTCAGATCCTCAAGTCCAGGCATCATGCTTGTTAAGTTTTCCTCTGCACTCTTTCATATCTTTCTTGTAAGTAGGTGACCAGAACTGCACACAATACTCCAAACTGGGCCTCAATGACATCCTATACAACTTCAATGCAACATCCCAACTCCGGTACTCAGTACTCTGATTTACAAAGACCAACATGCCAAAAGCCCTCTTTACCTGTGATGACACTGTGAAGGAATTATGGATCTGTATTCCCAGATACCTCTGATCTACCATACTCCTTAGTGTCCTACTGCTCACTGTGCAAGTCCAACCCTTGTTTGTCCTCCCAAAACACAACACCTCACACTTTTCTGCATTAAGTTCCATCTGCCATTCTTCGGCCCATTTTTCCAGCTGGTCTAGATCCCGCTACAAGTGTTAATAGCCTTCCTCACCATCCACTTCACCCCCAATCTTTGCATAATTAGCAAATTTGCTGATTCAGTTTACTACATTGTCATCTATATCAATGATCTGGATGATAAACAACCAGCACCAGCCCTTCGGGCACACTTTAGCCTCCAGTCAGAGATGCAACTATCTACTACCACTCTCTGGCTTATCCCAGAGAGCCAATGAAAGCCAATTTACTATCTCATCCTGAATGTCAAGCAACTGAACCTTCTTGACCAGCCTCCCAATTCAGGACCTTGTCAAAAGCCTTGCTAAAGTCCAAATGGACAACATCCACTGCCTTGCCTTCATCAACATTCCGGTAGCTTCCTTGAAAAACTCTAAGATTTGTTAGAAACAACCTACCACAAAAAACCATGTTGACTATTCCTAATCAGTACCTGTATATCCAAATCTTATACATTCAGTCCCTTGGTATACCTTCCAATAACTTTCCCACTACTGATGTCAGGCTCATCAGTCTATAATTTCCCGGCTTATTCTTAGAGCTTTTTTTAAATGACAGAACAACATTAGCTATCCTCCAATCCTCCAGCACCTGCCCTGTTGCAATTTCTACACTACTTTTGCATGAGGTCCAAAGTACACCTGGTCAGGCCCTGGGGATTTATCCACCCTAATTTGCCTCAAGACAGCAAACACCTCCTTCTCTATAATATGCACATGGTCCATGGCCTCAGTGAGGTTTTGCCTCACTTCTATACACTCTGAGTCCATCTCCTGAGTAAATACAGTTGAAAAAAAATCCACTTAAGATCACCTCCAACTCTTTCAATTCCATGCATAGATGACCACTCTGACCTTCAAGAGGACCACTTTTATCCCTTGCCATCTCTTTTCTCTTAATAGATCTGTAAATACTCTTGGGGTTCTCCTTCACCTTGTTTACTAGAACAATTTGATGACTTATTTTAGCTCTCCTGATTTCCTTAAGTGTTCTCTTGCATTTCTAATACTCAAGAACCTCACTTGCTCCCATCTACCTATACCTTCTTCTTAAAGAGGGCTTCAATATCTCTTGAAAGACAAAGTCCCCTAAATTTGGTATCCTTACCTTTCATTCTGTCAGGAACATACAGCCTCTGCACTCTCAAAATTTTACCTTTGAAGGCCATCCACTTACCTCACACACCTTTGCCAGAAAACAGCCTGTCCAAACCCACACTTGCCAGATTCTTTCTGATACCATCAAAACTGGCCTTTCTTCAATTTAGAATCTAAATCTGAGGACTATTCTTCTCCATAATTATCTTGAAACTATGATCACTAGATGCGAAGTGCTTCCCTGCACAAATTTCTGTCACCTGCCCTGCCTCATTCCCAAACAGGAGATCTAGTACTGCACTCTCTCTAGTTGGGACTTCTGTGTATCCTGTAATGCAATAGCTATAAGTAATAGTTTAAATGAAGTACAAACAAGGAGTATACATTGAAATTAAAGAGTACCGAGCCAAATTTCCTACTTAGAGGAGAGCTGGATGTTGCATTGAGGTCCAGTTGTGTAATGGTCTTTCATTAATCCCATGGGCTTGTCTGGATCATTTTTGCCTCCATTTCATATAACTTAGCAAGTCACTAAAAAGAGCATCCCTATAAACCTTTACTACAACAAATATTATTTCACAAATAAACTGTTGGATTAAGAACTTTCAACTACTAATAAATTTTTAATTACTTGCCTTTGAATCATTACCATGATATTTTAGTGCTTTTTTTTAAAAAAAGTGTTACTCAAGTCTTTAAAAACTTATTCAAAAATTAGATGCCTCATTTCCTTAAGATTATTCCTGAACACATGAACTAAAATGTCACAGAATGCAGACCAGCAAAAAGTATGTCTAATTTTATGGCAATAGTGAATATATGTCCTAAACATCAGAATCGGATTGGTTTGATACTCGAGAACTTGTGAAGCTCTCGATACAGCAGCAAGTGGCAGATATTTTCCATAATTCCTGTCTAATGATTGTGCATCTATTATGTTCTCTTATTGTTCAAACTCACCTTTTTGCTTTATCCTTATCACCATCATCCAACAGGCCATCAAAAATGCTGTGGTCATTCCTGTTAACACAAGTTCAAAATGCAATGAAGATTACTTTACATTATTTTCCTCACAAAAGTATTAGCTGTGAACAAATTTTGCTAAATTTAAGTATGAACTGAAAGCTTGTTCTGTAATGATTTTTTTTGAATACAATGCAAACATATTCAATACGCATAGAAAAAAAACATGACACTCATTAAAGGGATATCTTGCCAAGATATGCATTAATAGCAAATTTGCCATTATATGATCAGTGCTGCTTCAATACAATCACTATTATCAAACAAATATCAATGTCGTCAGTAGATTTCCAACTTTGCAACAAAACCAAAAATGGGGATTTACAGGTATGCATGTCTTTATTATCCACTTCCAAGTATCTAAGTTTAATTTAAATTGTTGTAAATTAAAAGGTGCTATACTAAAATAAACATGAGAAATGAATTAAGAGACCCAGAGATAAATGTATTTTATTTAGTACACTTAATAGAACATGGCTGTAGAAGCAAAGTTCAATTCAGCCTATATGCTTAAGGTGGTGGGGTAGCTAGAGAAAGAATTTATGAAGTCCACAGAGGTTGCACCAGAAGTATGGAAAATAAAGTACAAGATCAAGGGAGTAAGGAGGAAGGAGCTTAGCCAAGAAAACAATCAATGTCAAATCAGTTTGGTTGAACTTGGGAAATAATGAAAGATAAATTTTATCTTTCAGTTGTTATTTATAGTGCTCCTAGCAACATTCATTTTGGAATACGTATAAATCAGTAATGGAGTGACATGGACAAAGATAGACATTTAATCTTCCAACAACCTGGGCAAATCAAACTACCAACAGTAGCTTGGAAAAGAAATTCATACAATCCTACCAGTTTTGTAAAGGAACCGACAAGGGAACTGATCATTTTAAACAACGCAAGCAAAATGCTGGTGGAAAGCAGCAGGCCAGGCAGCATCAATAGGAAGTACAGTCGACGTTTCGGGTCGAGACCCTTCCTCAGGACTAACGGAAAAAAGAGATAGTAAGAGATTTGAAAGTGGGAGGGGGAGGGGGAGACCCGAAATGATAGAAGACAGGCGGGGGAGGGATGAAGCTAAGAGCTGGGAAGTTGATTGGCAAAAGGGATACAAGGCTGGAGAAGGGGAGTATCATAGGACAGAAGGCCTTGGAAGAAAGACAGGGGGAGGGGAGAGGAGAAAGAAAGGGAAACAGGGAGGGTCTCCCTCAGATCCCATCGTCAGCTCCTGGGCCCTCAGAGGCTCCATCTTCCTCTCATCCCAACCCTCCCCTCTTCACTGACACTACCAACCTCCCTCCCCCCTCTGATCCCAGCTCTCATCTGTGCCGGGTCTTCACTATCCCCTCCGACCTTCCACTCTCTGAGGCAGAGCGCTCTGTCCTCAGTAAGGGCCTCACTTTTGTCCCCCTGCGCCTACACCACAGTGAGTTCCGCATTCGCTATGACGCTAAACTCTTCTTCCGCCAGCTCTGTCTCCGAGCTTACTTCTTCAGCAAAGACTCTCCCACCCCCACCGATGACCCCTTCTCCCGTCTTCAATCCATGGACACCCCGCTCTGGTCTTCTGCCTGCTCTGGATCTCTTTATTGCTAACTGCCAACGGGACATCAACCATCTCGACTTCACCGCACCTTGTTCCCATTCCAACCTCACTCCTTCCGAACGCTCTGCTCTCCACTCCCTCCACACCAATGCTAACCTTACTATAAAACCCACTGATAAGGGAGGGCACTGTAGTAGTCTGGCGTACTTACCTCTACCTTGCCGAGGCATAGCGACAACTCGCTGATACCTCCTATTTACCCCTCGATCGTGACCCCACTAAGGAGCACCAGGCCATTGTCTCCCACACCATCACCGACTTTAACCACTCAGGGGATCTCCCATCCCCTGCTACCAACCTTATAGTTCCCACACCCCGCATTTCCTGTTTCTACCTCCTACCCAAGATCCACAAACCTGCCTGTCCAGGTAGACCCATTGTCTCAGCTTGTTCCTGCCCCAAACTCATCTCTGCATACCTCGACATGGTTTTATCCCCCCTTGTTCAATCCCTTCCTACCTGTGTTCGTGACACTTCTCACACTCTGGATTTTTTCAATGATTTTAAGTTCCCTGGCCCCCACCGTTTTATTTTCACCATGGATGTCCAGTCCCTATATACCTCTATCCCCCACCAGGAAGGTCTCAAAGCTCTCCGTTTCTTTTTGGATTCCAGACCCAACCAGTTCCCATCTAATACCACTCTGCTCCGTCTAGCAGAATTAGTCCTTACTCTTAATAATTTCTCCTTTGGCTCCTCCCACTTCCTTCAAACTAAAGGTGTAGCCATGGGCACCCATATGGGTCCCAGCTAAGCCTGCCTTTTTGTTGGCTATGTGGAATAGTCCATGTTCCAAGCCTATACTGGTATCCATCACCCACTTTTCCTTTGCTACATCGACGACTGCATTGGCGCTGCTTCCTGCACGCATGCTGAGCTCGTTGACTTCATCAGCTTTGCCTTCAACTTTCACTCTGCCCTCAATTTACCTGGTCCATTTCCGACACCTCCCTCCCCTTCCTTCATCTCTGTCTCTATCTCTGGAGACAGCTTATCTACTGATGTCTGCTAGAAGCCCACGGACCCTCACAGCTACCTGGACTACTCCTCTTCCCACCCTGTTACTCGTAAAAACGCCATCCCTTTCTCTCAATTCCTCCATCTCCGCTGCATCTGTTCTCAGGATGAGGCTTTTCATTCCAGGATGAAGGAGATGTCATCCTTTTTTAAAGAAAGGGGCTTCCCTTCCTCCACCATCAACGCTTCCCTCAAACGCATCTCTTCCTTTTCACACACATCTGCTCTCACCCCATTCTCCCGTCACCCCACTAGGGATAGGGTTCCTCTTGTCCTCACCTATGACCCCACCAGCCTCCATGTACAACACATAATTCTCCATTACTTCTGCCATCTCCAACAGGATCCCAGCACCAATCACATCTTTCCCTCCCCCCAATTTTATGCTTTCCGCAGGGATCACTCCCTACGCGACTCCCTTGTCCATTCGTCCCCCCGCATCCCTTCCCACTGATCTCCCTCCTGGTACTTATCCTTGTAAGCAGAACAAGTGCTACACATGCCCTTACACTTCCTCCCTCACCACAATTCAGGGCCCCAGACAGTCCTTCCAGGTGAGGCGACACTTCACCTGTGAGTCTGCTGGTGTGATATACTGCGTCTGGTGCTCCTGATGTGGCCTTCTATATATTGGCGAGACCCGACGCAGACTGGGAGAGCACTTCACTGAACACCTACCCGCTGTCCGCCAGAGGAATCAGGATCTCCCAGTGACCACACATTTTAATTCCACATCCCATTCCCATTCTGATATGTCAATTCATGGCCTCCTCTACTGTCGAGATGAAGCAACACTCAGGTTGGAGGAACAACACCTTATATTCCGTCTGGGTAGCCGCCAACCTGATGGCATGAACACTGATTTCTCTAACTTCCGTTAATGGCTCTCCTCCCCTTCTTATGCCATTCTGAATTTCTAATTTTTTTTTTCCCCTTTTCCTCTCACAATAACTCCTTGCCTGTTCTCCATCTTGCTCTGGTGCTCCCCTCCCCCTCTCTTTCTTCCAAGGCCTTCTGTCCCATCATACTCCCCCTTCTCCAGCCTTGTATCCCTTTTGCAAATCAACTTCCCAGCTCTTAGCTTCATCACTCCCCCTCCTGTTTCCTCCTATCATTTCGGGTCTCCCCCCCCCCCCCCAACTCTTTCAAATCTCTTACTATCTCTTTTTCCCGTTAGTCCTGACAAAACGTCAACAGTACTTCTTCCTATAGATGCTGCCTGGCCTGCTGAGTTCCACCAGCATTTTGTATGTGTTGCTTGAATTTCCAGCATCTGCAGATTTTCTTGTGTTTGCATGATCATTTTAAATGTAGGTCAATGTAAAATGGACAAATTTATTTAGAATTTTAAAAGATTCCCTGGGGAAAAATAAAATCACCAAATTATCACAAAATGAAATATTGTCAAAAATTTGCATCTTGAATTTTAAATAAAGATAAATAACATTATAAAGATATATTGCTGTCCAGGGTTCCAGTGACGTCATCATTCAGAATGGCAGTTTAAATCAACAGCTCCTCCAGAAAAACACATACTTAGATTAGATTAGATTAATTATGAGGACACGCAGTCCTCTTTTATTGTCATTTAGTAATGCATGCATCGCTATTTGATATCTTATACAGGTTTCCCCCACTATCCGAAGGTACAGCGTATCTATAAAACGGTTCATAAGCCGAAATGTCATAAAACGAAGAAGCAATTACCATTTATATGGGAAAATTTTGTGAGCGTTCGCAAAATAACCTACCAAATCATGCCAAATAACACATAAAACCTAAAATAACAGTAACATATAGTAAAAGCAGGAATGATATGATAAATACACAGCCTATATAAAGTAGAAATATTTTTCCACAATCATTACTGCACTGTTCTCCGAAGCGAAAATCTCACGCAAGCGCCGTCGGCAAAAAAAACACAGCGCAAGCGCTGTCAGCAAATACACAGCGCAAGTGCTCTCCAGTAACCTTTAAGCTATGAAGCTGCCAAATCATACCAAATAACACGTAAAAATACACAGCCTGTATAAAGTAGAAATAATGTATGTACAGTGTAGTATCACTTACCGGAATCGGGAAGACAGCGCAGAGCACACTGATGATGGTGTGTTAGGCTGAGTCGTTGCAGTTTGGGTGGTGCAGTGGCCCCCACCCTCCAGGCCACCAACCGATACCAATCCGCGAAGTACGCAGGGGTGCAGCGGTAGCCGGGAGGTACACAGCACATCTTTAAGAAAAAAGCCGAAATAAACATGCTAATTAATTAGGTGCCACCCGGCACGTAATTGTCTGCCCAGATCAGTGCCGATTTCCGATTGCGTCGTCTCTGATCTGGGCCGACAATTACGTGTCGGGTGGCACCTAATTAATTAGCATGTCTATTTCGGCTCTTTTCTTAAAGATGTGCTGTGTGCCTCCCAGCTACCGCTGCATTCTCAGCGAATCGGTATCTGTCCGTGGCCTGGGGGTTGGGTTGGTGGGACACTGGGGTGTCATCTCGTCATCATCTGTTTCCATTAGGGCAGGCAGGTCATCTTCTATCTCTGCCTGCCTCGATGTCGAAGGTCAAGGTTCGTCGTCTGCTGTGGAAGGCTTGCTTAACTGCTGAGCCTTGCGCATTTTTCTATCACACAGTTCTTTGTAAGGACTCACACCATCCTGCAAATATCCCCTAAACTGACGTACCCTTTCAAAATTAAAGTCGTACTTTATCATTACTCATTCGGTTTCGATTGTTATCCTTTTTTCTTCCAATTGCATCAGCTCTTCATCTGTCAGTTCTTGGTCATGGGATGCCAAAACCTCTTCAACATCATGTTCGTCAGCTTCCACATGCCAAACTCACTTTGTCCTTCCTTCGTTCACCACGATCGAAACACTTAATCATGTCTAGTTTTACGCTAAGTGTAACACCCTTACGAGCTCTTTTAGGCTTTTCCAATACTATAGAACTCATCTTGCAAATGACTACTCACAGGCATGTGTTAAAGCAATGCTGGTGAGAATGCAGTTCCGAATCCAGGGAAAGCGGCTGCTCGAGGCGCGCGCGCTGCTTTTTTCGTAACAGTGAAAACACCTTCTGAAAGCGAAAACAGGGTGCTAATGTAGGTCTTTCGTAACAGTGAGATTTCGTAAAGCGAACATTCGAAAAGCGGGGGACACCTGTATTTGATGGATTTGCCCCGTAAATCCATCAAATATAAGATCTTTCGAAAATATCTGAATTGATAAGGGGGGCAAGAATGGGGAGAAAGAATGGAGATAAAAAAAAAGCACCACTGCGGAGCCTATAGAAGAGAGAGGTACAGCACGCAGCTCTCCTACATGTGCGCGTGGTGGCGAGGCCGACGCTGGGCCTAGTGCAGGCGAAGTAGCAAATATGATAAGGATTTTGGAAGAGATAAGGGAAGTCCAAAAAGATATAAAGCAGCAACTCAATGATATAAAGTCAGAGCTCGCCAACGTCAATGAGAAAATAGCAGTGGCAGAGACTCGAATTGAGAAGATGGAAATCGTGTGCAAAACGTGGAACAGATACTAAGTAAGACGATAAAAATATTAAATCAACAGGAAAGTAAATTGTTTGACCAGGAGGGAAAATCGCGATGGAAAAATATCAGGATTTATAATGTTCCCGAAGGAGCGGAGGGATTGTCGATGATGGACTTTGTAGACAAGCTGCTGCAGGAAGCGCTGGAGATTCCTCAGACTACGGAGATTGAAACTGAAAGGGCGCACCGTTCACTTGTCCAGCAGTCTCCCGGAGACAGAGAAGGTAAACCGCGCTCCATTGTTCTTAGATTCCTTCGATTCAAGAGCAAGGCGGAGATTCTATGAAGGGCCTGGGTTAAGAAGAGGGTGTTTTGGAACGGGAAGTTAATATACTTCGATCACGATTACCCCCTGGCCGTCCTACAGAAATGGAAGGAATATTCCGAAGCGAAACCAATATTAAAGCAAGAAAAGATTAAATTCCAAACTCCATACCCTGCTAAACTGAGGGTATTTTACCAAAGGATACAACTATATCAGACAGTGGAAGAGGCGACTACAGACATGAAGAACAGAGGACTGCCCATTAGCGTGGTCAAACCAGGGGAAACTCTGGCTGAGCAGTTATCCCAAACTGCTTGGGAAATAGTAAGAGAACCTAGAAAGCAGGAGATAGGAACAGGGCGAGAGAAGAACTTTAGGAAGAAACTGTCAGTTCTCCAAGGGCAGCCCTCACCTCCTCCAGAAGAACCATAAGGTTTGGCTAACTTTAAGAGTGTTGATAAACTAAACGGAAGCAAAAATAGGAGACGATGATATACCTATCTCGAGAAATACGTGTTATAATGTGGATTTTATATTACTCAATTTTTTTTAAAAAATCATTTACTCATTCCTTTTTCCACACCTAAATGAGAATATATACAATAGACAATAGGTGCAGGAGTAGGCTATTCGGCCCTTTGAGCCAGCACCACCATTCACTGTGATCATGGCTGATCATCCACAATCAGTATCCAATTCCTGCCTTATCCCCATAACCTTTGATTCCGCTATCTTTAAGAGCCCTATCCATCTCTTTTTTGAAAGCATCCAGAGACTTGGCCTCCACAGCCTTCTGGGATAGAGCATTCCATATATCCACCACTCTCTGGGTGAAAAAGTTTTTCCTCAACTCCATTCTAAATGGCCTACTCCTAATTCTTAAACATGGGAGGAATACACAGGGAAATCATTTCTGTGTAATGGACATAGTTTTTTTTAAAACTTACTTTTACAGGTACTGCAGCGGGGGCCCTCAACCCACAGGTAGGAGGGGATATCCCCCACAGCTAGACTTTTCTTCCAGCCCAGCCCAGCCCAGGGACATCTAGAGACCCCAGTTGGAACAATTCTATTCATACTGGAAAAAATAGTTTAACTACATAACATCTTATAGGCCTGATTTTATTCTCACCATCAATGAATATGTTGTTAAAAAAAATCACTCCCTACTCTGTACATAGTTTTCTTCTTTCGATTGTTCTTTCTTTCCTCTTTCTATAAGAGTATACTTCAGATAAATATTCTGTGGAGATTTGTGACAAATATGATTATATGATATATATGTACAGTATCTGAAATACATCTTATGGAAATGTTTGTTTGATGATGAAATTCAATAAAAAATAAATTACAAAAAAGATATATTGCTGTCCTCATGTCTTAATGATATATTCAGTCTATCAAGTTTATGACAGCTCTGAGAGCAATCTTATCAAATGCATTTCCCCATTTTCCTGCAACCTACTCCATCGCATGGCCATCAGCTGCTTTTTGATTTTCCTTACACCTCCATCTACATTAGGTGTATTTTATCATACTCATTTAACATATACCCACCAACAAGTCTTTACTACTTGAGTGAAAACTACAGCGCTCAGAAATTCACATAGCCGTTGGGATGACATGTAAACTCCACACGGCACTGGAGGTCAAAATCAAATACAGCTCACTGGAGCTGGTTAGCAGTTCTATTTGATGCAACATTGTGCCCTCCAAAACATTTACATCATTTCTTACATCTCTGAAGAGAACGGTCTAAAATTTAAAATATACTGGAAGCTGGTGACGAGGAAGGAAATGGCATTGATATTAGGAAATACTTTGTCTTCACAAAAAAAGACACAAACAGCACCAGATATCATCAAGAATAGGAAATAGATTTACTAATATTAGTCAAAGATTAGTAAAATAATGGAGCTAATACTAAAAATATTCTGTTGTGTATTTAATATTTCCTTAATATTTGAGTAATCTTGTATATATAAAGGCATTAAAATACTTTGGTTTAAAAATTCATTTTAGGTTATATCATTGTATACATCATCACAATACCATGCCATACATGCATACCTTTTTTTAAAGTAAGCACAGAGTTGGGCCCACATTCCCACACTCCCATGTCTGCCTTTGAAGTTACAAAACATAATATTAATGAGGTATTTTTAAAAAGAACCCAAGACGGCTATCGACCTGTTGAAGTGCAGCGAGACGCTCAAACTAAAACAAAATGCAGCAAGTTAAAAAAAAACTCCACCTAGCATTATAGAGACGATCAAAATCTTTTTTTAAAAAGTCGGAAAACAGAAGAATTCACGGGTTCTCAAAGACTGAGTACTGAGTGATATAATCGTAAAAAAACATTAATAACTGGCTATATCAGAAAGATTGATGCTTTGATTACACAATGGTAACTGGCTCATATATACAGAGCTAATTGAACATTATTTTGAAGCAAATGAAATAGCCAATGTGAAACAACTACCAATTTTGATGGGTGCATTGGGTTTAAAGGTATACAGTTTGCTTCAAAGATTAAGAGCTCCAACCAATACTTTGCTGGTATTGTGAACGTGATGCAGGAGCGTTTAGAACCAAAGGCTTTGTTGATTGCAGAATGCTTGAGGTTTCATAAGCAGAATCAAAAGGAAGGGGAGTCCATTTCAATATATGTGGTTGAATTGAAGCGATTGTCTGAGCTCCTCCATCCTGATCAAAATGGCACAACAGTGCCTTTATTTCCTGCGGAGCATGAAGAAAGCTCACCTCTGTCCCAGGATACTGACGGACTTTTACTGCTGTACCATTGAGAGCATACTCACCAACTGCATCTCAGTGTGGTATGGCAGTTGTCCCATATCGGACCGCAAAGCACTCCAGCATGTGGTGAAAACTGCCCAGCTGATTATCGGCACCCAATTGCCCACCATTGAGAATGTCTACCATAAACGCTGCCTGGGCAGGGCGAAAAGCATTATCAGGGATGCATCTCACCCTAACCATGGACTTTTTACTCTCTTCCCATCCGATAGGCACTACAGGAGCCTCAGCCTAACACACCATCATCAGTGTGCTCTGCACTGTCTTCCTGATCCTGTAAGTGATACTACACTGTATATACTTTATTTCTACTTTATATCGGCTGTGTATTTTTACGTGTTATTTGGTATGATTTGGCAGCTTCATAGCTTAAAGGTTACCGGAGAACGCTTGCGCCATGTTTTTGCCGACGGCGCTTGCGTGAGATTTTCGCTACGGAGAACAGTTCAGGCAATGATTGTGGAAAAGTATTTCTACTTTATATAGGCTGTGTATTTATCATTCCTGCTTTTCCGACATGTAACTGTTAATTTAGGTTTTATGTGTTATTTGGCAATGATTTGGTAGGTTATTTCTGGGTCTGCGAACGCACACAAAATTTTCCCATATAAATAAATGGTAATTGCTTCTTCGCTTTATAACATTCCAGCTTACAAACTGCTTCATAGGAACGCTCTACCTTCGGATGGCGGGGGAAACCTGTATATACTCACATACACACACACAAATTGCATATGTCATGACACTACCACATGATACATGCGCCTCGCTCTCACTTAAGTATAAAGTTAAACCCGCATTCCCAGATTTCCATGTCCTCCCTTGAATTAGTTTAATGTTTTGAAGTTACAAAACATAAATTCCCTTTTAAAATGGTCTTCAATGTGGAAGGGATGCGGAGAGATATGGAACAAATTTGGGAATCATAACCAAAATGAAGTTATATGCATGGCAATGACTAGAGGACCTGACTGGAAAAAGTAGTTAATTTTTAGGTAGGTGCTGTGCCTACAACTTCAGAGAACAAAACAGTAACATTATTGACAAATGGGGTTGCAGTTAAAAAATATCAATAAACCATGTCTAGTACAAGTTTCCCCTGCCATCCGAAGGTACAGCGTTCCTATGAAACGGTTCGTTGTAAAGCGAAGAGGCAATTACCATTTATTTATATGGGAAAATTTTGTGAGCATTCGCAGCCCCAAAAATAACCTACCAAATCATTGCCAAATAACACATAAAACCTAAAATAACAGTAATATACAGTAAAAGCAGGAATGATATGATAAATACACAGCCTATATAAAGTAGAAATACTTTTCCACAATCATTGCCTGCACTGTTCTCCGCAGCGAAAATCTCACGCAAGCGCCGTCGGCAGAAAATCTCACGCAAGCGCTGTTGTCAAAAACATTCTCTCCAGTAACCCTTAAACTATGAAGCTGCTAAATCATACCAAATAACACGTAAAAATACACAGCCTGTATAAAGTAGAAATAATGTATGTACAGTGTAGTATCACTTATGGGAATCGGGAAGACAGAGCACAGCACACTGATGATGGTGTGTTAGGCTGAGTCGTCGCAGGTTGGGGTGGTGCAGTGGCCCCCACCCTCCAGGCAGCAAACCGATACCGATCCGCGAAGCATGCAGCGGTAGCCGGGAGGCACACAGCACATCTTTAAGAAAAAAGCCAAAATAAACATGCTAATTAATTAGGTGCCGCCCAATATGTAATTGTCAGACCAGATCAGAGGCAATACAATCGGCACCGATCTGGGCCGACAATTACAAGTCGGGTGGCACCTAATTAATTAGCATCAAACAACAGGAATTCTGCAGATGCTGGAAATTTAAGCAACACACATAAAAGTTGCTGGTGAACGCAGCAGGCCAGGCAGCATCTCTAGGAAGAGGTGCAGTCGACGTTTCAGGCCGAGACCCTTCGTCAGGACTAACTGAAGGAAGAGTTAGTAAGAGACTTGAAAGTTGGAGGGGGAGGGGGAGATCCAAAATGATAGGAGAAGACAGGCGGGGGAGGGATGGAGCCAAGAGCTGGACAGGTGATAGGCAAAAGGGGATACGAGAGGATCATGGTTCAGGAGGTCCAGAAAGAAAGACGGGGGGGGGGGGAAACCCAGAGGATGGGCAAGGAGTATATTCAGAGGGACAGAGGGAGAAAAAGGAGAGTGAGAGAAAGAATGTGTGTATAAAAATAAGTAACAGATGGGGTACGAGGGGGAGGTGGGGCATTAGCGGAAGTTAGAGAAGTCGATGTTCATGCCATCAGGTTGGAGGCTACCCAGACGGAATACAAGGTGTTGTTCCTCCAACCTGAGTGTGGCTTCATCTTTACAGTAGAGGAGGCCGTGGACAGACATGTCAGAATGGGAATGGGATGTGGAATTAAAATGTGTGGCCACTGGGAGATCCTGCTTTCTCTGGCGGACAGAGCGCAGATGTTCAGCAAAGCGGTCTCCCAGTCTGCGTTGGGTCTCACCAATATATAAAAGGCCACATCGGGAGCACCGGACGCAGTATATCACCCCAGCCGACTCACAGGTGAAGTATTGCCTCACCTGGAAGGACTGTTTGGGGCCCTGAATGGTGGTAAGGGAGGAAGTGTAAGGGCATGTGTAGCACTTGTCCCACTTACACGGATAAGTGCCAGGAGGGAGATCAGTGGGGAGGGATGGACAAGGGAGTTGCATAGGGAGCGATCCCTGCGGAATGCAGAGAAGGGGGGGGGGGGGGGAGGGAAAGAAGTGCTTAGTGGTGGGATCCCGTTGGAGGTGGCCTTAGTGGATGTTTATTTCGGTTTTTTTTTTCTTAAAGATGTGCTGTGTGCCTCCCGGCTACCGCTGCATTCTCCGCGAATCAGTAGCTGTCCGCGGCCTGGGGGTTGGGGTGGTGGGACACTGGGGTGTCATCACGTCGTCGTCTGTTTCCATTAGAGCAGGCAGCTCATCTTCTCCGATGACTGCCCGCCTCGATGTCGAAGGTCAAGGTTTATAGTCTGCTATGGCTGATGTGGAAGGCTTGCTTGACTGCTAAGCCTCGCGCATTTTTCTATCATACAGTTCTTTGTAAGCACTCAAACCATCCTGCAAATATCCCCTAAACCTACGTACCCTTTCAAAATTAAAGTCGTACTTTATCATTGCAGCGAAAATCTCACGCAGTTGCTTCACGTTCAGTTCGCTACTGCATTCGGTTTTGATTGTTATCCTTTCCTCTTCCAATTGCATCAGCTCTTCATCTATCAGTTCTTGGTCATGGGATGCTAAAACCTCTTCAACATCATCTTCGCCAGCTTCCACAAGCCAAACTCAGATTGTCCTTACTTCGTTCACCACGATCGAAATGCTTAATCATGTCTAGTTTTACGCTACGTGTAACACCCTTACGAGCTCTTTCAGGCTTTTCTGACACCTTAGAACTCATCTTGCTAACGGCTGCTCACAGGCACGTGTTAAAGCAATGCCGGCGAGAATGTTGTTCCGAATCCAGGAGAGAGCTGCTGCTCGGGGCGCGCGCTGCCTTTTATCGCGCGCTGATTTTTTTCGTAACAGTGAAAACACCTTCTGTTAGGGAAAATGGGGAACCAATGTAGGTCTTTCGTAACAGTGAGGTTTCCTAAAGCGAACGTTCCAAAAGCGGGGGACACCTGTACTGTCCAAAAACAAACCATACATCAGAGATCCTGCGGAAAGCAAAGAGTAAGATGGGGGTGGGGAAAGGTTAAGACACATTTGGTGATAGGGTCCCACTGAAGATAGCGAAAGTTTTGGAAAATGCACGTGCTGGATACTAAGGCTTGAGGAGTGGTAGATGAGGAAAAGTGGAACTCTATCCCTGTTAAGTGGTGGAAAAATGGGGTAAGGACAGATATCTGGGAAATGGAGGAATGCAGGCAAGTACAACATCAATGGTGGAGGAAAGAAAACCCATTCTTAGAAGGAGGACACCTCTGATATTCTGTAAAGGAAAGCCTTATTCTGGGAATAGATCCGGCAGAGACGAAGGATCTGTGAAAAAAAGAATGGTATTTTTACAGGAGACAGGTTGGGAAGAGGGATCATCAAGATAAGCATAGGAATTGGTAGGTTTATAAAAGCTGTTGGTAGATAGTTTGTCTCCAGAGACAGAGAGATTGACAAAGGGGAAAAGAGGTATCAGAAATGGACTAAGTGAATTTAAGGGCAGGGTGGAAGTTGATCAAGTTGATGAGCTCAGCTCGAGTGCATGAAGCAGCACCAACTCAGTCATTAATGTAACGCACGAAGAGTTGGGGAGCATTACCAGGGAAGGCCTGGAACATAGATTGTTCTATGTAGCCAATGAAAAGCCAGCCATATTTGGGGCTCATGGCTACCCCTGGAGACTGGAGAAAGTTGGAGGAACCAAAGGAGAAATTGTTGAGGGCGAGGACCAATTCTGCCAGACAGAGGAGGGTGGTGATAGAGGGGAACTGATTGGATCTTTTGTTGAGAAAGAAGTGGAGAGATTTAAGGTCTTGGTGATGAGGGATTGAAGTGTAAAGGGACTGGACATTTATGGTGAAAATGAAACTGTCAGGGCCAGGGAATTGAAAGTTGTTGAGGAGATCAAGAGCATGAGAAGTGGCACGGATATAGGTGGGAAGGGAATGAACCAAGAGTAACAGAATGGAGCCAAGGTATGCAGGCACGAGTTCAGTGGGACAGCAGCAGGCAGAGACAATGGGCCGAACTGGACAGTCAGGTTTATGAATCTTGGATAGGAGGCAGAAATGAGCAGTGTGAAGTGTGGATGCAAGTTCTCTAGAGTTGATGAGGTTAGTGATGGTGTCAGAGACAATTTTCTGATAGCCCAGAGTGTGGTCCTTTACAAGAGGTAGGTAAGAGGAGGGGTCTCAAATGTTGCCACTTGGCCTCAGCAAGGCAGAGGTCAGTCCGCCGCAATACAACAGCAGCCCCTTTGTCTATGGGTTTGATAGTAAAGTTGGGATTGGTGCAGAGAGAGTAGAGGGTAGTGCATGCAGAGGAGGCAAGGTTTGAGGAGGATATTCAAAGAGTTATTTATGAGTTTTTTCAATTTTGTTATCCAAATCTGTGGTTTATATTGTGACTAGTCTGAGTAGCCCTAATTTCATTCTGACCTTTTTTACCTCTGGTTCAGTTCAAGAGTGTAACATCAATCTGAGTTGGTGAATTATTTGAAGAATGAACAACCAGTTGACTGAAGACAGAATATAGAGTAGAGCTAAAGGAAAAAGGTACAACCCCAAAAGGATCAATGCAGAAACCACTGGTATTTATAATTTAAGATTCACAAATTTGACTTTGGAAGCAAAATCTCAGGTCAAACGCGTGCCAAATTCAAAAGAACACTTAAGAACAAGGTGGACAGCAACAAATTATAAGATTGTAACAAACAACAAATTGAAATCAATAAAGCTGAAGAACAGCCAAATTACATATTGGCCAGAAAAAAAGTGGTATTGTATATTTAATAAAAGCAACATTTAGAAAATAAAACTAAATAAGGTAGTTAAAGGAACGGAAACACAAATTCAGAAGTCCATCATATGAAATATCACTAGTTAATTTTACCCAATGTAAAATATACTTCAAACTTTTAAAAAATAATACAAAACTCTACCTGTCAGCACATCTTGAATTCATTTTGCTCCCAATTACCATAGTCGAGGGAAGCAGAAATACTTCATCTTACATGAGATAGCAGGCCAATTAACTAGAAGGATAAAAACCATAATTTTAAAAAAATGTTAAACTACTACTGAAAAACATTGCAACAACGACATGGACTACTCTGAAAATTATAATAAATTGCCCAGAGCTACTTTTTTTTAAGATTGGGAAAATCACTTTAAAAAACTGTTAAGATTTCCTTTAGTGCAGTATCCCTAGACTCCTATGAACCTTTGACCCATGACTGTTCAAAGTAGAGAATAAATATCTAGAATGATATTCAGATCTTTCAGTCAATGCTTCGGAAACATGTAAAAGCCCCACCAGATAAAGCTTTGTGCAACTCACTGCCTAGCCACCAGTTTACCCCATTAGCCATCGTCGACTCTATCTGTAGCTCCTACATTGCCCTCGTTACCTCAAAACTAGCCTTTAAAAATATCCTTTACAATGATCTTGATATAGGAGTCACAGAGAAAACATAAAATGAATACAGGACCTTTGGCCCAACGAGTCCACGTTGACCACGGTGCCCACCGAGCTGCCCATATCCCTCCCATGTATCTATCTAACTGCTGTTTAAATGACACTGTTGTATCTGCCTTAACCACTTCTTCTGGCAACTCATTCCACATGCTCACCACCCTTGCGTGGAAACAAGTTGCCCATCAAGTCTATTTTAAGTGTTTCTCCTCACAACCTAATCCTCTGCCCCCTAGTTCTGGGCACCTTTTCCCTGGGGAAAAGAGTGTTACCATCTACTATCTATGCCTCTCATAATTTTAGATATTTTTATAAGGTTGGCCCTCATTCTCCTACATTCCAAGGAATAAAGTCTCTCCTTATAACTTAAGCTTTTTAACCCTGGCAACACCTAGTAAATCTTCTCTGCACTCTTTCTAGTTTAACCACATTTTTCCTATAATAATGTGGCCTTCAACTCCAAGTGTGGCCTCACCAACGACTTGTACAACCTCAAAATAATGTTCCAACTCCTGTACTCAAGTAACCTGACTGATAAAGATCAAAGTGCAATACCTGTTTCATTGTCCTATTTGTGACACCACTTTCAGCAAGCTATGTATTCCTGTACCCCTATTCACACTCTCCAGTGCCCTACTATTCATATTGCAAGTTCTACGCTGGTTTAACTTTCCAAATTACATCACCTCACACTTATGAGCATTGAGATCTACAGTCCAATTCCCTAACTGATCAAGACCACCTCTAATCTAAAAGCTCTATCAAGCACAACTTTCCATGCAGAGCCTTTTTGACACCTTCTAAACCAGACTGTCTTCCAATATGTGAGTATATCCCACCCTTCAAAATTTCCTCTAGAAACTTCCACCATTGAGGAATACTGATCTGTTGAATAATATTACAGAATAACTTAATCACAAAAAATGCCAGAGTAGAAAAGTAAAACGTAGCTCATTCACGTATTGTCAGTGATGCCGATGAAGGTAGATATGAAAGAGGTGTTTAAGTGGCTCCTGGATAGGCACTTTACTATACAGAGAATGGAGGGATATGCAGGCATAAGGGACTAGTTAAATTTGGTCTCCTTAACTTAATTAGTTCAGTTAGTAATACTGTATTGTGTCATGGCGCAGAAGGACCTGTCTCTCTGCTGTAATACTCTATGTTCAATGAACCCCAGCTACAAAATGGCAGCCTCACTTACCTGGTTGGCAAGTTTCCTCTGGCCACATATTCTGACTCTTCCTCACCTAAATAGCACAAATGGGAATCAGTGAAGGTTTAATCGACAATATAGTGTAAAAAGTAAAACCTTAAACCAGCTGAAAAACAAGCCATTATTGTTCATCTCTTGGAACTCAAAACTTTCTCCAATAAGAATGCTCATTAGTGTCTTTAATAGGGAAAAACATTACAGCTCTTCAAAGTACCATCAAATTCAAAGTCAAAGGATAAATTATGGATACAAATCTTCCAGAATGGATCCCTGCCATTCAAAGAACTAGAAGTAAGTGTCAAGATTGCTTTCATTTTGGGTGGAGGTGGGGTATGAGAAGGTGGAGATGGAAAGGAGAAAATTAAAGAATACCTTGAAATATCAGTGCAGTGATTACAACGTATGATCAATCTGCAACCAACAAGTTAAATACCAGAAAACATCAATGTTTGCAGCCCCACACATTATTACTGTTCTGGCACAAATTCTGCTGCCAACATTATCTAGTAATTACGTGAATTACAAAGGAGTCCAGTATCCTTACTACTACAAAGTAAGATAGATCTGATAAGAAAATCCCAGTTTCTATAGCTATATTAAAAGGGTGGCAAGGGAGGGAATAGAACTCCTTAAAGATCAGTAAGACTGCCTATGTCTCAAACTGCAGGTGATGGTGGGATTTTTAACAATTAATTCTTGATGTTTACTGAGGAGAAAATCATGGATACTCAAGAGATAAGAACAAGTGGAGATATTTTGGACAGCATACATCCTATCAGGCAGGAGATAGTTGCAGCCTTACAGTGCATTAAGCTGGATAAATTGCCAGGGTCTCACCAAGTACATCCTCAGACATTGAGGGAGGCGAGTAAATTAAGGAAATATTTGAGAAGCTATTAGTTTTATCTTTAGCCACTGGTAAAGTCTCCAAAGACTAAAGTATGTTGGTCTGTTACTCAAGAATATGCGATTGTATCCTTAATGTGCAAAAACATTGCAGCTTCTCAAAGTATCATTAAAGGACAAGCCAGGGAATGACAGGCCAGTCAGCCTGGCATCAGTGGTGGGGAAGGTATTGAGAGAATTCTGAGAGACTGGATCTACCAGCATTTGGATAGAAAGAGTCTGATCAGGAGGAGTCAGCATGGCTTTGTGCATCAGAAGTCATGCTTGACAAACCTTTTAGAATTTTTTGAGGAAGTAACCAAAAAGGTAGATGAGGGTAAGGCAGTGGATATTATCTATTTGGACTTAAGCAAAGCCTTTGACAAGATCCAACATGGTAAGCTGGTCTGGAATGTTAGGCCACATGGAATCCAGGGAGAACTAGTTACAGGGATTCAAAATGAGCACAGAGGCAGGAAGCAGAAGGTAGTGGTTGACAGTTGTTTCTCAAAGTGGAGCCTCCGAACTAGTAGTATGCTGCAGAGGTCATTGTTAGGTCCTTTCTTATTTGTTAATTACACAGATGAAGGCATAGAAATGTATATGGCTTATAATTAAATTTGCAGATAGCGTCATTTCAAACAACTCCAAACTGGAGTCATTTCACTGCGCCAGTGCAATAATAGAAACACAAAAAGTCTGTCTTTACAATGAAAGCTGCTTATCAATGACCTTTACATGGACTGGTGATCCAAATTGTCCTATTCCATTGTGCCTAGTCTGTGGAAAGCATCTTACAAATTTGAAAGGACATTTAACTACAAACCACAGCCATATGACACGTAAAAGTGCCGATTATTTTAAACTATTGGATCTCCTGAAAATGAATCTCATCATTTTCAGGAGATAGTGGCGCGTGTGTATCGCGAGGCTCAGTGTCTTATCAGATTTCGTAAAATAGTGTTAATTTATCTGCTTGTTTCCTGCGTGTTCACTCGATTCGGCTATGTGAACTACACTTACAGCAAACAGTCACTTCTGGACATTAACTATCGATGCACCAACACAGTTTTGGACTATCCATTCAACTTCAACCAACTACCTCCGGAGTTAGTAAGGACACCGCGGACCTGCATTCAACTCGCTCCAACCGGAAGGGCCTGGCACTGGCGTCGAGATCGTAAACAAAGACAGGGGGAAGCGTGGAGGTTTGTGTGCTAGGCTAAGGCTAAATCCACACCGGCCAGCGCTACCTAGCCAATGTTCGGTCTCTGACGAACAAGCTGGACAAACTAAGGACTTGGACCGTCACAGAAAGAAGGCTTATGGATTGCAACGTCATGTTTTTTTTTATGGAGACGTGGCTAAACAGTGATGTTCCAAACAACGTGGTGGAACTGGAAGGGCGCACGGTCTTCAGGGCTGACAGAGGGACAACAGCAACAGGTAAAAGTAGGGGAGGTGGTTTATGCATCTTCGTGAATCAATCATGGTGTACTAACTCTACCATTACTGACACTTATTGCTCTGCTGATCTGGAATACCTGATTATTAAGTGCAGACCTTTTTATCAACCACGAGAGTTCACATGCATCATTGCTGTCGCAGTTTATGTACCACCGGATGCTAACGCTAAAGTAGCCATGAAAGACCCCAGTGCCACTATTAGCAAGCTGCAGACATTGCATCCAGACCGAGTCTTTATTGTCGCTGGGGACTTTAATCATTGTAACCTACGTACCGTGCTTCCAAGATTTTACCAAAATGTATCAAGCACCACAAGGGGAAATAAAACCTTAGATCTTGTCTACACAAATGTGGCTGACACTTACAAAGCCACTACTCTCCCCAACCGGGGACAGTTCGACCATCTTTCATTGTTTCTGATTCACAAGTATAGCCCGGTCATTAAACGTGTGAAACCCACAATGAAGACTATTAAGATCTGGCTGGAGGGGGCTGACTCTGCTCTTCAGCACCAATTCCAGCACACAGACTGGAGTGTGTTTACTGCCCATGCCACCACAGACTCTCAGACTAACATTGACTTATATACCAACTCTGCCCTTGAGCACATCAAGAAGTGTGTAGATACAGTAATATTACAAAAACAAATAAAAGTTTTCCACAATCAGAAACCATGGATGAACAGAGAAGTTCACCTCCTGCTCAAAGCCAGAGATTCAGCCTTCAGTTCTGGAGACCAGAAGGCTTACAGCTCAGCCAGGGCCAAGCTGAAGAGGGGAAATCTCTCAGGCTAAACGCATATATAAACAGAGAATTGAGGAGCATTTCAACTCCTTGGACCCCTAGCTCATGTGGCATGGCATACAGGTCATTAAGCCACCTAGTACTGTGTCGCCTACCTGCTCCGCTTCCCTCCCTGATGAGCTCAATTACTTCTAAGCTCGCTTTGACCGAGAGAACAAGGAGGTCACCCTCAAAGCGGATCTCCCACCTGGTGAACTGCCTCTCTCACTTTCCACCTCTGATGTTTGCGCCACCCTGAGCAGGGTGAATGTTTGGAAGGCAGCTGGTCCAGGTGGAATACTTGGCCCTGTGTTCAGAGTCTGTGCAGGGCAGTTGGCCGGGGTCTTCATGGACATTTTTAATCTGTCCCTGGCCCAGGCGGTTATCCCCACAAGCTTCAAGATCGCCACCATCATGCCAGTGCCGAAGCATTCCACTGCCATGAGCCTGAATGACTTCCGCCCAGTTGCACTCAGCCCCATCACTGCAAAGTGGTTTGAGAGACTGGTTCTATCCCATCTGAAATCCTGTCTGCTCACTACCCTGGACCCCCATCAATTTGCCTATTGCACCAACAGGTCAACAGAGGACGCCATCTCCATGGCACTTCACTCTGCCCTGACCCACCTGGACAGCCCCAACTCTTACGTCAGAGTGCTGTTCATTGACTTTAGTTCGGCATTCAATACTGTGATCCCCTCCAAGCTAATCGCCAAACTTCGCCAGCTTGGTATCAGCTCATCCCTCTGCAGTTGGACCTTGGACTTTCTAACTAACAGACCCCAATCAGTTAAGTTAAACAACCTCTCCTCCTCCACTCTCACCCTGAACACCGGCGTGCCTCAAGGCTGTGTGCTGAACCCTCTTCTGTACTCCCTTTTCACCTATGACTGCGTTCCTGTACATGGTTCTAACTCCATAATCAAGCTCGCAGACGACACTACGGTGGTTGGCCTGATCAGAGGGGATGACAAGACAGCCTACAGGGACAAGGTCCAGCACCTGGCCGCATGGTGTGCCAACAACAACCTGGCCCTTAACACCCAGAAGACCAAGGAGATCATTGTCTACTTCAGGCATGCTAGGAGCCACATTCACGTCCCCATCTACATTAACGGAACTGTAGTGGAGCGTGTACCAAGCTTCAAATTCCTTGGTGTCCACATTTCCGAGGATCTCACCTGGTCCCTGAACTCCTTCATCCTGATCAAAAAGGCACAACAACACTTTTATTTCCTGCAGAGCATCAAGAAAGCTCACCTCTGTCCCAGGACACTGACGGACTTTTACCGCTGTACCATTGAGAGCATACTCACCAACTGCATCTCAGTGTGGTATGACAATTGTCCCGTATCCGACTGCAAAGGACTCCAGCGTGTGGTGAAAACTGTCCAGCAGATTATTGGTACCCAATTGCCCACCATTGAGAATATCTACCATAAACGCTGCCTGGGCAGGGCAAAAAGCATTATCAAGGATGCATCTCACCCTAACCATGGACTTTTTTACTCTCCTCCCATCTGGTAGGCGCTACAGGAGCCTCCGCTCCCGCACCAGCAGGCACAGGAAGAGCTTCTTCCCTGAGGCTGTGACCCTGCTGAACCTCACATCACAGCGCTAAGCAGTACTGCACCCATATTGTACTGTCTCAGTACTTTTATATTTGTGTGCTGTAGCACTTACTTTTTATTCAGTTATTTTGTAAATAACACTATTCTTTGCATTTCTGGTTAGATGTTAACTGCATTTCATTGGGTTTGTATCTGTACTTGACACAATGACAATAAAGTTGAATCTAATCTAATCTCAAAATAAGTAGATTAAAACTTTTGAAAATAAAGTCACAGCCAGTAAAAAGTTTCAGGAAACAAGTTACTTACTAGCTTTAAGGTCAAATCACTCAGAATGTTTTTAAAAAACTGTGCAACAACCTGGACAAGGAACACACCAATCTCTTGCTACATACAGAAATCTGGTGGCTTAATAGTGGAAGAGTTCTCAACAGGGTGCTTGTGCTTAAAGGCGAATTGCAGGAGTACTTCAAGAAAACAGTAGGGCAGATTTTGCTGAGTGCTTGAAGATGAAGAACGGCTGCAGAAACTAGCCTACTTAACGGATATTTTTCATCATATGAACCAGTTGCACAAGTCTCTGCAAGGCCCTGGAGAAACTATTTTGACTTTAAGGTGACAAGATTCTTGGATTTAAAAGGAAACTGAATCTGTGGAAAAATCATGTTGCAAAAAGAAATCTTGAAATGTTTCCACTTCTGCTTGAGTTTGAGAGTGAGGAAGGATATCAGAAAGTTTCTTATTGAAAACCACCTAGAAGAACTGCAGAACAAAATTGAAGAGTATTTTACCTCGCTTTCAACACAAGTGTATGACTAGATGATGGATCTTTTCTCTGAATCTTCTGCTGAGCCTGAGAACTTGACTTTGAGAGAAGAGGAAGAATTTTGTAAGCTGCCCTCTGATCACGCACTCAGGATGAGATTTACTGACTTGCCCCTGGATAAGTTCAGGATCTCTGTGAAAGCTGAATATCCTGCCATTCATAGGAATTCAATGAATATTTTGCTGCACTTTTCTTGTTTAACAAGCATCAAGAGCAAGGATCGAAATAGTCTCATTTCAGATGAAGGTGAAATCCACGTGTGCTTGTCGCAAGTTCGACCCAGAATTGAGAAATTTATTATGTTTGCCTTATGAGTTTTTTTTTAAATTTATGAAATGGAAAGAAAGAGATCTATAAGTAACCAAGCTTAACTATCTGTTTTTTCTTCAAGAAAGGTTGACTAAAAATCCATCCTCTACTCAAAAGAGCATTGACAATTATTTTTGATTATTGTATCTACAACTTACTGATCACACTAATGTAATGTAAGTTGTACATATACCAATTTTTATGGAGGGGTTCCCTGAGACCTGAAAATTATTTCAAGGGTTCCTCTGGGGCAAAACAGTCGAGAAAGGCTGGTCTAATCAAACAGACACAAGCATACAGGCACATAGTTCACTGAAAACGGCATCACAGGGAGACAGTGGTGAAACAGGCATTTAGCACACTGGCCTTCATCATTCCACTTACTGAGTACAGGAGTTGAGACATTATTTTTCATGATTGCATAAGTTACTGGTGTGCTTGCACTTGCAGAACTGCATACAGTTTTTATAACCCTGTCATAGGAAGGATGTGATTAAACTACAAATGTGCAGAAAACATTTAAATGGATGTTGCCAGGACCAGGCCACCCCGCCAGCCACCATTTAGAGGGAGAGCTTGATCAAGCTGTCCTGATTACCTGGAACATAGATGAATGAGGGGCAACTTTATAGAAATGTTTAAAATTATGAGAGACATAGGCGAGTCCAAATCAAGGGGGTATAGATATTTAGGATGAGAGGGGAAAGATTCAAAAGGGGACTAGAGCAGCAACTAGTTCACTACGAGCATATGGAACAAGCCCTTATCATTATCTTACCATTATAATCGCCATTCTCAGCAAACACTCAACTCACTACAACTCCATCATGCAATGGAAGGATTAAGAGACAAAAAGGAACAGGAAGACTCTGGACCAAACACAGAGAAATCATTAATAAAAGCATGGCCGGTCAATAAGGTTATTAAAAGGGTTCACATAATGTTTTCTTTCATTAGTTGAGCTATAAAATAAGAGTAGGGAGGGTATTCTAGATTGAATTGACTTCTTACATCCTTCACATACGAGTAAAAATCTTTATGTTACGTCTCCATCTAAATGTGCAATCATAGTAATTTATAATAATTTATAAGAAATAGAACAGTCAGTGTAATATAGAGTACACTCAAATCAGTGAGTTCATCAGTCTGATGGCCTGGTGGAAGAAGCTGTCCCAGGGCCTATTTGTCCTGGCTTTTATGCTGTAGTACCCCTTCCCAGATGGTAGCAGCTGGAATAGATTGCGGTTGGGGTGACTCGGGTCCTGCGATTAAGGGAGGTACAGTTCCCATACCAGGCAGTGATGCAGTCAGTCAGGATGCTCTCAATTGTGCCCCTGTAGAAAGTTCGGCTGGTGGCACAGTGAGATCAGCGCCAGGCTCGAGAACGGAGGTTCCCGAGTTCAATGCAGTGACAGACCGCCCCCGTGTACGCTCCCCATCTGTGCCGGGCTGATGTCCAGTTCGCAACTCGGCCTTGTAAAATAATACTGCGAAGTGTCTGTGCGAGGAGTGGCGCCCTGCACAGCCTTTCAAATTGCGCCTTGTAAGGCATGAAAATGCCCGACACTGGCCTCTCTGGTCTGAGTCGATGTCATCATCATCATCATCATACCAAACTTCCTCAACCGTCTGAGGTGAAAGAGGCACTGTTGTGTTTTTTCCACCACACAGCTGGTGTGTACAAACCCTATGAGGTCCTCGGTGATGTGGGTGCCGCGGAACTTAAAGCTGTTTACCCTCTCAACCCCAGATCCATTGATGTCAATGGGGGCTAGCCCGTCTCCATTTCTCCTATAATCCACAACCAACTCCTTTGTTTTTGCAACATTGGGGGAGAGGTTGTTTTCTTGACATCACTGTGTCAGAGAGATGACTTCTTCCCTGTCGATCACCTCTTATTGCTTGAGATAAGGCCAATCAATGTAGTGTTTTCAGCAAATTTAATTAGCAGATTGGAGCTGTGGGTGGCGATACAGTCATGGGTATACAGGGAGTAAAGGAGAGGACTCAGTACACAGCCCTGAGGGGCTCTGTATTCAGAGTCAGAGGGTTGAGGTGAGGGAGCCCACTCTTACAATCTGCTGGCGATCTGACAGGAAGTCCAGGATCCAGCTGCACAAGGCAGGGTGAAGGCTGAGGTCTCTGAGCTGCTTGTCGAGCCTGGATGGAATTATGATGTTGAATGCTGAGCTGTCGTCAAAGAACAGCATTCTCACATAAGCATCCTTCCTCTCCAGATGTGCAAGGACGGTGTGTAGAGCTGTGGCTATTGCGTCATTTGTCAATCAATTGTGTCGGTAGGCAAACTGTAGGGGGTCCAGTTTGGGTGTTAGCAAGCTGCAGATGTAATCTTTGACCAGCCTCTTAAAGCATTTGCTTATTAATGAGCTGAGTGCAACAGGACACCAGTCGTTCAGGTATGTTACCTTGGCCCTTTTTGGTACAAGGACAATGATGTACAATTTGAAGCAGGAGGGCACTTTACACTGGGAGAGATTAAAAATGTCAGTAAACACACCTGCCAGTTGTGCTGCGTACATCCTGAGTACTCGCCTCGGAAGCTGTCCAGTCCCGCAGCCTTGCCACCGTCCACTCGTTAGAAACATCTGTGTACCTCAGCCTCAGAGATGACCAGGTTGCAGGTTGTAGTGGTGGCTTTCCTCGGAGGCTCAGAGTTAGTGACATCCCCTCTCAATTTAAGCAGCATGAGCTAGCCAGATAGACAGAAGTGCATCTAGCTGTGTCTTGCCGATCTCACCAACTAAAGCGTCAAGGAAGATTGAAATTTGCGAGGATGAGAGTGGAAGGTGAGCGGGTGTTGAGCGCCGTATGACGGGGCCACTCTCTCTCACGCGCACGCACTTGCTACTGCCAGAGAAAGGAGTCTACCTGTAAACAGTGTCTCCCTTCCTCTCACTCTCTGCTGTTGAAACATGGGTCTTAGGCAAAGTTTTATCAACATGGTTTGTGGACTGGACTCTGGTTCATGTTGCGATGATTTCTGGTTGCTGCTTTTCATTGCTGTTTTGAGCAACATTGATCGGGGTGGATACCTGCGATCAGCAAACATCACAGCGCTTGACTGGACTGAATTGAGCTGAGATGATGCTGGACATTCCTGTACTGTTTTCATTTACTTTGTGGTTGATGTTTTATATTCTGTGTTTTGTTCTTTTTTTGCCATTTGCTCTCTTTTTTGTGCTGTAGAGGTTTAGTGTTTTTCTTTGAATGAGTTTCATGGTTTTCTTTGTTTTGTGGGTCAGTGGGAAGATGAATCTCAGGGTTGTACACTGCATACATACTTTGATAATAAATGTACTTTGAATCTTGATTCTTTGAAATTATAATCCCAATAGGTTGGCCATTAAAGAAAAGTCATTGTTGAGGCCAAGGCCTTAAATGAAGTAGAAGCTTTGAAGGTGAAGATATCAGATAGCCAACAACTAATACCTACCCCAAAGATCAAATGAACAAAGACAGTGGAAATGATATATCACTATTTAATTTCATAGTTCCAGCCACAAGCTCAGATACCGACATCAAGAATAATTTAGAGCAAATTCTAATTATGAAGTATGTGCACTGCAGGGGGAAAGATAAAGGAAGTGCCAATATACCAGTGGGTAAAATCACACATTGGTGGTACTCCGAGGAATTCAAAATGACAACTTTTAAGGGCCAAAGGTATGCACACCAAAATACTGGGTAGTCTGTAATGAGTTCAAGAAAGCCCAAGTTCAGAATTAGGCAACATTGAAAACACTAGAATCAACAATTTTAAAAAAGGCTTGGAACTTCAGCTTTCAAGAATTAAATGGATGGTCACTTCTGACAACTATGAATTCAGTAGTATGGCTTTCTCTTTCCACTATATCTGATGATGCAATCAAGCACTGATTTTTCAAGCATACAAGCCTTGCTATCATGGAAGCTCAGGATGCTGCCATTACAAGTTTTGAGACCTGTTTGCAAAAGGGCTTCATACAATCACAGTACCCCTTAAATTTATTTTGCAACTGTCTGTTCTCCAAAGATTAATTTGTGACTGAAAGGCTATTACCAACTGTGCTCCACTGGGCACAATATTGCAAGAAGTTGGAATATATACAGTGGATTCTGGTTAATTAAGCTATCAGTTATCAGGGCAGCCACTTATTTAGAATAGATACAGCACAATATAGGCCCTTCGACCCACAAAGCTGTGCCGAACATGTCCTTACCTTAGAAATTACCTAGGGTTACCCATAGCCCTCTACTTTTCTAAGCTCCATGTACCTGCCCAGGAGTCTCTTAAAAGACCTTATCGTATCCACCTCCACCACCGTCGCCGGCAGCCCACTTCATGCACTCACCACTCTCTGCGTTAAAAAAAACTTACCCCGACATCTCCCCTATACTGCTTCAAATCACCTTAAAACGGTGCCCTCTCGTGCTAGCCATTTCAGCCCTGGGAAAAAGCAGCTAACTATCCACGCAATCAATGCCTCTCATCATCTTGTATACTTCTATCAGGTCACCTCCCATCCACAGTCGCTCCAAGGAGAAAAGGCTGAGTTCATTCAAGCTAAGGCATGCCCCCCAATCCAGACAACATTCTTGTAAATTTCCTCTGCACCCTTTCTATGGTTTCCACACCCATTCTGTAGTGAGGTGACAGGAATTGAGCACAGTACTCCAAGTGGGGTCTGACCAGGGTCCTAGATAGCTGCAACATTACCTCTCGGCTCCTAAACTCAGTCCCACGGTTGATGAAGGCCAATGCAGCATATACTCTCTTAACCACAGAGTCAACCTGCGCTGCAGCTTTGAGTGTCCTATGGACTTGGACCCCAAGATCCCTCTGATCCTCCACACTGTCAAGAGTCTAACCATTAATACTATATTCTGCCATCATACTTGACCTACCAAAAGGAACCACCTCACAATTATCTGGAACAACTCTTAAAAAGCGAAAACTAATTGAGAAAATAGCTGGGATTTCCTTCATTTATTTGGGACACCATGCCGTTTAATTGGACAGGAGACCATTGCCAAACAATTTCCAACTGTTCAGTTGCATGCACTTGCACAATTGTTAGACTCTACATCAGGCTTAGAGCAAACAGTTTTTAAAATTGCTTCAGTTGTGTGTTTGTGTTTAAAAAACAGTGAATTTTGTCACTGATAGTTGGCAAAAAATAAATAGCAAGACAATTTGGAACAGTTTTACTCACTGTAGTTTCAAGCATTCAGGTTTGGAGATGCAAGAAATGGCCGGGAGTAAAACTGAAATGATTTAGCTACTTCAGCAAATTAAGAACTATGAAGAACTTGAAGGTATCAACAATCATCTTTAATGTTACAATAAAAATGAAATTTTGGAGAATGCAATTGTCGAAAGCATTGTATAAAAGGTAATCCATTATTATCTACATGCGGTATCTGCGCTGATTTTGTTCATTTACAGTCAAAAGGACATGGTAGTGTACACTGGATGAATTCCTCTGTTGATAACTATTAGGAACTAATACAGGTTTATAGTACTATAGTGTATTGAGAGTGTTCAAATTTGATAATTTAAATACATAATTAGTGTTTTATACCTTTTAATTAATCCCATGAAACTGCAACTAATTAGGGGCAGCTGCTTAATTAGGCCAAAATGTACTGGTCCTAATATGTCCCAATTAACTGGAGTCCACTGCATTAACAATCTGGACCTAAATACAGAAAGCATGATAACGTAGCTCGTATTGAAACAAAAATTGGTTATGTGACTGGCATGGAAAATAGGACCATGAATTTGTCACTGGAATCCAGGGTAGCACATCTGACACTGTCACAATATACTGAATGGCTTTTTTAATGTAGTAAATTTTCCATAATTCTCAGTTGTATTAACATACAAATCAAGCACCAAATTCAAATTATATTCACGCAATTTAAACTTTCTTAAGACAAATATATCATTAATCCAACGTAACGAAACAACCTTTGCTACTTCATAAAAAGGCTTTCTTTTGGGACCAAGCCAATAGATCAGGTCTTTTTTTTTAAAAAAAAGTGTTCATGTAGGTGTAACTGACAACAGCAGCATTTTCCATCCCCAATTTGAAATGAAAAGACAGTAAAAGGCAACCAGCACATTGTCAGGCCTAGAGACAACATAGATCAGACTAATGAAAGGTGTAAGCAACACAC
The DNA here is from genome assembly GCF_030028105.1 of Mobula birostris. Lineage (NCBI taxonomy): Eukaryota > Metazoa > Chordata > Chondrichthyes > Myliobatiformes > Myliobatidae > Mobula > Mobula birostris. Next base: position 59,251,880 of record NC_092372.1, on the reverse strand, counting down.
ACAAAATGCTGGAGCAATTCACCAGGACCTGATGAAGGGTGTCAGCCTGAAACGTCAGCTGTACTCTTTTCCACAGATGCTGCATAGCCTGCTGAGTTTCTCCAGCATTTTGTGTGTGTTGTATAGATTTCCAGCATCTGCAGATTTTCTCTTGTTTGACAATGAAAGATGTACTTTTTAAAAAATGTAACAGATATATTTTACAACAATCAGCTTAGGAATTCTGTGGCCATTGATACTAAACATAGTGTAAAAAGATCCATATTTAATTACTTGAATTTAAAGCCCTAGCTACCATGGTGATTTCCGAATTCTTGATAAATTGCACTAAACTCATTAGTCACAGCACGACCGTACCACCATATGAAAATTTCTGCAGTCCCTCTGATCTATTTCAATGCATAACAGTGGTCACTATTTTTTTTAAAACCAAATTGCAGATCTTCAAGGAGGAGCCCAGACATTCTCTGCTTATATTTATACAGTAGCCCTCTAACACAAACCTATCTTGTATAAGCTGCATGAAATATTCTTTTCAAATTTAGTTTTTCAAGAGAGAGAAAAAACTTCACATGTAATTTTGGCTGCTTTCAACCCACAATTCCATGCATATACTCTTTCATTGCAATGCGGTACAACTTTTGTTGATACAAACCTGCATCTAAAACTGTGCAACTGATTTGAGTCCAATCGTACATCATACATTAAGTCATACATCACAGAAGAAAATCCTTTCAGCCCACTGTGTCCATTCTAGCCATTAAGTAACTTTCTATACTAATCCCATTTTTCATTATTCAGCCCATATCCTTCAATATTATGGTGTTTCACTAAGTGTAGTACTTCACTGATCACAGATTTCCAATGCAAAACTAAACCTTCACCACCAACCTACCACCAAGCCAATTTCAGATCCAATGTGCCAAATTTCATTTTGAACCAGTCTCCCACTTGGGACCTTGTTGATACTCTTACATTGGTGACATTGTCTACACTTCAGAATATAATTTAAATGGCAAGACTCTCATAATATAAATGATAAGACTCTTGACACTGTGGAGGACCCAAGAGATCTGAGATTAACCAATTTCCCCCGGGATCAATAAAGTATGACTATGACTAGATCGCAACACAGGAGGTCCTGCCCTTTAACTTAACACTTAACTCCCTATGCAGAACCTCATCACTTGTCCTACCCATGTCATGGTACCTACATGGACCACAACTTCTGGTTGTTCACCCTCCCACCCTCAGCCAGAATTCTGAGGACTCAATCTGAGATATCCCGGACCCCGGCAACCAGGAGGCAATATATCATCCGAGAATCTCATTCTTGCCCCTTCAGGATCCTGAAAATCTTTCTAGAAACCATGGAAATATAGGGAAGACTAGTGGCAGTGACAGGTTCCTCCTCGTTGTTAGGTTTTCTGGTTTTCCTGTTGGCCCTTTTAAGGGCCCCTATTGATTCCTTCACCATGTAGCCATTCTGTAGGAAAGTGGTCATGGAACTGTTGGAGTTCCTGGAATCCATGAGGCCACACTACTTAAGTATCATCAACCTATCTGAAGCAGCATCTGAGATGCAAGGGCAATGAACTCAGAACCCTCTCCTCAAAGTCCTCCACATAGAAATCAGCAATAGCCGTCGACAAGGACGATCCAATGGACATTTTGTCCATTTGTTCATAGTAGTTCCCCTTATAGAGGAAATACATTGATGTAAGGGTGTGTTCAAAAAGGTCAATAGTACCCTTACCAAATCTTGACTGCAGTAGGACCAAGCTGTCCTTAATGTGAACTCTCTTGAACAGAAACGCTATGTTGAAACTGACCATTATGTCCTCAGGGTCAGCCAGATGTTGGTTATTGTTTGTACGAAGTCGGTCAAATTCATTATGTGATGCTCAAAACCCCAAAGGGAGACAACATGGTCATTAAATGCTTATGCATTTAAATTGTTAAATCATAGCTTATGTGGGTCAAAGATGACCTGGGACTCAGGATAGCTGGTGTTTCCAGAATTCCCTGTGAATGTAGAGCAGCATACGTTAGCCAGATGAGATGCACGGTGAAAACCAGCATCAAGGAGCACAGGAGGTGTATCCGTTTGGGTTACTCAGAGAAATCAGCAGAAGCAGAATATTGAATTCACAATGGCCATAGAAACTACTGTGCTGTGCCAATGGCTTTTGGGACCGCCTGGTGAAGGAATCCAGTGAAATAAAACTAGAGGAAAATAATGTCAACAAAGACGAAGGTCTCACTAGACTGGAATTCAATTGTAAACAAGGTGGAACAGCGGAAACCTGATTAGATGAGGACTAACCAATCAGGAGGGTTGGACAATGGGGGTACAAACACCACCAGACTAGACATGCCCAGGCATCATCACCGATGAAGATGGCAGAGTTTGTCATCAAAACATTGGTTAAAATCCACATCTGTACCTGGCTGGAAGACAGAAGAATTTAAATAAATAAAATCTTGGTGACTTATACTATTTTGTGTGGTTTATTTCTGCTATAAACTAGGTTTAATTTACTTTGTTGTGCTTGTACATGTACAGAGTCTTTCTTTTTGTTAGAGTTAAAATGGCGACTTTGTTATTTTAATCTGGAGAATGCGGCTTTGTTGTGTTAAATGCTGAAGAGAGTTTGCGCTAGCAGTTTGTTTTACTTTAAAGTGAGATAGCAGGGTTCTATTAACCAATGGGTGGTTATGTATTGTTTTGTTTTCGGATACCATGCTGTATAATATGACTGTGGACGGGGTTTTGGCGGGGAGTCGGAGGAGAGACGAGGAGGACGGTGGACGTGCGGGGGTTTTTGACGGGGAGTCAGAGGAGAGACGGGGAGGACGGTGGACGTACGGGGGTTTTTGGTGGGGAGTCGGAGGAGAGACGGGGAGAACGGTGGACGGGGTTTTTGGCGGGAGTCGGAGGAGAGACGGAGAATCGGAGGGGGGACAGGGTTTTGACGGGGAGTCGGAGGGGGGACAGGGTTTTGACTGGGAGTCGGAGGAGAGACGAGGAGGATGGTGGACGTGCGGGGGTTTTTGACGGGGAGTCAGAGGAGAGACAGGGAGGACGGTGGACGTGTGGGGGTTTTTGGTGGGGAGTCGGAGGAGAGATGGGGAGGACGGTGGACGGGGTTTTTGGCGGGAGTCGGAGGAGAGACGGGAAGGACAGGGGTTTTGGCGGGGGGGTCGGAGGAGAGACGAGGAGGACGGTGGATTTTGGCGGTGAGTCGGAGGAGAGGCGAGGAGGACGGGGGTTTGAGCGGGGAATCGGAGGAGAGACGGGAAGGACGGTGGATGGAGGAGAGACGGGGAGGACGGCGGACGGGGTTTTTGGCAGGGGGTCGGAGGAGAGGCGGGGGACGGTGGACTGGTTTTTGACGAGGAGTCGGGGGAGAGATGGGGAGGACGCGGACATGCGGGGGCTTTTGACAGGGAGTCGGAGGAGAGAGGGAGGACGGCGGATGTGCAGGGGTTTTTGACGGGGAGTCAGAGGAGAGACGGGGAGGACGGCAGACATGCGGGGTTTTTGGCGGGGAGTCAGAGAGGACGGTGGACGGGGTTTTTGGGGGTAGTCGGAGGAGAGACGAGGAGGACGGTGGACGGGGTTTTTGACGGGGAGTCGGAGGAGAGACGAGGAGGACGGTGGACGGGGTTTTTGGGGGGAGTCAGAGGAGAAACGGGGAGGACGGTGGACAGGGTGTCGGAGGAGAGACGGGGAGGGCGGTGGACGGGGTTTTTGGCGGGGAGTCGGAGGAGAGATGGGGAGGACGGTGGACGGGGTTTTTGGGGGGAGTCGGAGAGATGAGGAGGACGGTGGACGAGGTTTTTGACGGGGAGTCGGAGGAGAGACGAGGAGAATGGTGGACAGGGCTTTTGGGGGGAGTCGGAGGAGAGACGGGGAGGAAGGTGGACGTGCGGGGGTTTTGGGGGGAGTCGGAGGAGAGATGGGGAGTCGGAGGAGAGATGAGGAGGACGGTGGACGGGGTTTTTGACGGGGAGTCGGAGGAGAGATGGGGAGGACGGTGGAGAGACGGGGAGGACGGTGGACGGGGGTTTTGACGGGGTGTCGGGGGAGAGACGAGGAGGACGGTGGAGAGACGAGGAGGTTTTTGGTGGGGAGTCGGAGGAGAGACGGGGAGGACCGCGGACGTGCGGGGGTTTTTGACGGGGAGTCAGAGGAGAGACGGGGAGGACGGTGGACGTGTGGGGGTTTTTGGTGGGGAATCGGAGGAGAGACGGGGAGGACGGTGGACGGAGTTTTTGGCGGGAGTTGGAGGAGAGACGGGAAGGACAGGGGTTTTGGCGGGGGGTCGGAGGAGAGACGAGGAGGACGGTGGATTTTGACGGTGAGTCGGAGGAGAGGCGAGGAGGACGGGGGTTTTGGCGGGGAATCGGAGGAGAGACGGGATGGACGGTGGATGGAGGAGAGATGGGGAGGACGGCGGACGGGGTTTTTGGCAGGGGGTCGGAGGAGAGGCAGGGGGGACGGTGGACGGGTTTTTGACGGGGAGTCGGGGGAGAGATGGGGAGGACGCGGACATGCGGGGGTTTTTGACAGGGAGTCAGAGGAGAGACAGGGAGGACGGCTGACATGCGGGGTTTTTGGCGGGGAGTCAGAGGAGAGACAGGGAGGACGGTGGACGGGGTTTTTGGGGGTAGTCGGAGGAGAGACGAGGAGGACGGTGGACGGGGTTTTTGACGGGGAGTCGGACGAGAGACGAGGAGGACGGTGGACGGGGCTTTTGGGAGAGTCAGAGGAGAAACGGGGAGGACGGTGGACGGGGTGTCGGAGAAGAGACGGGGAGGACGGTGGACGGGGTTTTTGGCGGGGAGTCGGAGGAGAGATGGGGAGGACGGTGGACGGGGTTTTTGGGGGGAGTCAGAGAGACGAGGAGGACGGTGGACGAGGTTTTTCACGGGGAGTCGGAGGAGAGACGAGGAGAATGGTGGACGGGGCTTTTGGGGGGAGTCGGAGGAGAGACGGGGAGTCGGAGGAGAGGCAGGGAGGACGGTGGACGTGCGGGGGTTTTGGGGGGAGTCGGAGGAGAGATGAGGAGGACGGTGGAGAGACAGGGAGGATGGTGGACGGGGGTTTTGACGGGGTGTCAGGGGAGAGACGAGGAGGACGGTGGACGTGCGGGGGTTTTTGGTGGGGAGTCGGGGAGGACCGCTGACGTGCTGGGGTTTTTGACGGGGAGTCGGAGGAGAGACGGGGAGGACAGTGGACGTGCGGGGGTTTTTGGCAGGGAGTCGGAGGAGAGACGGGGAGGACGGCGGACGTGCGGAAAGGCTCCGGTCGATCACTCCAGGTGGTCCCGAGCCGTGAGTCGACAGGATTTGGGTGGTCGTCAGGAATCGATTGAGCTCAATGGTAGCGCACGAAGAACTTGGACTTTGATAAGTGTTGGCGCCTTTTTTTCATTACTTTCCTCTCTGTATCAAATTCATATTGATGTCATAGAATTAGTAATTTTTATAAAGTGTATTTGTTAAAATTTACTGGGTGTGCTGGCTGATGATTGATGTTTGGGATTGAATCGGGCGGCGACCGACCCTGTGGGGAGTGTTGAGGCAGGTGCTGGGTGGGATTTCCCCTAGACATACACGAGCCAATATAACGGAACATTACACACACTTACTACCACATCTCCTGACATTTGAACCATTAGATTTGATCAACTCAGCCAGCAACATTCCCCCCACCCCCCCAAACCTTCTTATTCCCCATCCTTTCCAGTCCTGATGAAGGTTTTCGTCCCAAAATGTCGACCCTATTCCTTTCCATAGATGCTGCCTGGCCTGCGAGTTCTTTATTGCTAATGCAATCCAAGCCGGGAACCCAGATAAAAAATCTCATATTACTACAAATGCAATCTAATCTGAGTTTTATTAATCAGAAACATGGCTTCAGAACTTTTATACTCAATGCTCCAATCAATAAAGATGAGGACATTACATCCTTTCTTTACCAAGATATCCATTTTTGCTGCCACTTTCAGGGAGCTATGGACTCTATTTTAATGTTCCTAAAGATCTTTCCATTTACTTTATACTTTCCTCTTGTATTTGACCTCCCAACACATCCCTCGTACTTGTTCAGATTAAGATTATTTTGCCATTTCTCCACCCAAATTTACAACTGATCGATAACCTGCTGATATATCCCCTGATAACCTTCCTTGCTAAATCCACCTAAAAGCCTCCACCTTTCTGATCGTTATTAATTCGAGAATTCCCATTGATCCTCTTGTTTTTAGTTTTCTAAACGTTCCATATGCTCCCTTCCCCACCCCTCCTTTATCCGTTATGTTTGCACCCGGCATATACCAACTTCTACTCCTTCCCCTCCTCTTACCTTATCCTGGCTCCATCTCCCTTCCTTTCCAGTCCCCTGTCCACAATGCAACAATCAACTCTATGACCTATATTGCAATGACACCAACCCATCACCACCACCAGCCCCCACCACCACACCTGAAGATTCTAGCCCCCAGAATGCTGAGTTGCCATGCATTTCCATTTTTCAACCACCTGCCTGTGAAAGCAATTTCACATCTGAATGATATGAGGCACCATAACATCAACATAAGACGATTTGATTGCACACTTGAAGATAAACAAATCAGAAACGAATGAGTACAGCAGAAAATAAGAATGCAGCTTTTACATATGAAAATACTTTTTTAACTATAGAGGATCGGGAGGGGGAGCAGGTAAACATTTGACAACTTCTATAATGCACAAGCATTAACACATTCAGACTGCAGTACTTCAAGACATTCCACAATCATCTATAGGCAATAAAAGCCAAACTGACAAAAATAAATTTAAGAATATGATAGCAGTCTACAGGGCTTTGATGTTACATTACAGTGATATTATGTTGGCGTCACTGAGCACACTACAGCACAGAAGCAGGACTTTTGGCCTATCCGGCCCATGCCAAAATATTATTCTGCCTAGTCCCATCGACCAGCACCTGCACCGTAGCCTGCCATACCCCTCCCATCCATGTACTTATCCTAACTTTTCTTAAATGTCACAATCAAACCCACATTCACTAATTACCAATGATGTCTATGCCATCTTTTCTATGAACAAGTACCTGGTGAAACAATTTGAAATTGTAAATACTTCCTTTTCAAAGCCCAATTTTCTCTCTAGAGTATTTGAATTCAGTAAACGCAGTATTGTTAGTTAAAGACCCATCAGTGGTGATGGCAGTGATAAAAACAATGTGCTTAGATTTTGGACGTCATAAAAAGCATACTGGCACTATAAAAATCATAAAAGCCCCTAGGTAAAAACCGGCATTCTAAACTTATAAATATGCACAATGGGGAAAAAATTCCTTGCCCTTCAGGAAGCATTTATGCTTGCTAAGTCACATCAAGTGTCAAAGTGCATTTAGGTTGGAATGACAGTTCGCCCAGTGGCAAATTTATGAATGATGCTGAAGTGATTTGGAAAACAGTTAAACTGTGCCCACTTTACAGAAGCTGCTAGTTTCAAGTTTTTGCCATCCTGCAGGTATCCTATTTTAGGGAAGAACTTGAATACTTACATTCCAGGAAGGAACTCAATTCCAACATCAAGCCATTAAAATGTTTGAGATGCAGTGTGAAGTAAACCAACCACAAACTCAGTTAACATACACATGCATACATGCACTCACCCTGGATTTGCATTTGAAGCAAAACTGTTAGAGCTGTTGGGATTTATGTTTGTAATCATTAAAATGAAGTCCAGTACAAGACACCAAATATTAACTTCTGAATTAAGAGTTGAATACACTTGAGGTGGGGAGTGGGGTAGGTGGGAGGCTGAGAGGCAGGGTGAAAGGGCAATGCATGGCACAGCACAGTGCCAGCAACCTGAGCACTAACACCAGGTGCTCTATGGAGTCTGAACATTTTCTTTATGAACATGTGGTTTTCCCTCAGGTCCTCTAATTTTCTCCGTCAACAATTGGTCCCAGTGAGTAGTTGTAACTGGCCAATTAACAGTTTTCTTACTTAAATCGCCAATACAGCCATGGATGAACCAAGAGGTTCACAGTCTGCAGAGGGCTAGATCTGCAGTATTCGAGACCAATGACTTAGAACTGTACAAGTAGTCCAGGAATGGCCTATGGAAAGCCATCATGAGAGCAAAAAGGCAATCCCATGTGAAGCAGAGACACAATTGGATGCATAACAGCTATGGCAAGGTTTGTAGGAAGTAACAGCCTGCAAGTCCATAAGGCCTTAAGACATTGGAGCAGAAATAGGTCATGCAGCCCATTGAATCTGCTCTGCCACTTGATCATGGCCAATCGATTTCCCTCTCAACCCCAGTCGCCTGCCTTCTCCCCATTTCCTTTAATTAAAACTCTTAATCAACCTCCACTTTAAATACACTCAAGACCGGCCACCACAGCCACCTGTGAGATTCACCACTCCCTGGCTAAAGAAATTGCTCCTCCTCTCCATTCCAAATAGACATCCCTCTATGCCCTTTGGTCCGAGATTCCCCCAATACAAGAAACATCCTTTCCACATTCACTCTATCTAGGCCTTTCAACATTCAATAGGTTTCAATGAGATCCCACCTCATTTTTCTAAATTCCAGCTCCTCATATTATAAGCCTTTCAAAGCCATAATCATTTTCATTAATCTCCTTTGAACTCTGTCCAGTTTCAGCAGAGCCTTTCTTACACAAGGGACCCAAAACTGCTCACAATGCTCCAGTGCCGTCTGACCAAGCCTCAACATTACATCCGTGCTCTTATATTTACTGACATCAACATCTCAAAGGATCTATTTTGGGCCCAACACATTCAAGTGATCATAAAAAAAAACACACACACACAGCACCTCTAGTTCATTTGTTGTCTGGGGAGATTTGGGATGGCATCCAAGACTTGCAAATTTCCATGACAGAGAGCATTCTGACTTGATTACATTACCACCTGGTATGGAAGCCTCAATGCACAGGATCACAAGTCGCTAAAGAGGACGGTAGATTCAGCCAGGACCATCACGAGCACAATCCTTCCCACAATCGAGAACATTTCCAATGAGGTGCCTCAAGGCAGTGGCATCCATCATTCTGTGTACACACATCTATTGATGCTTCTGGACACATCTTCAGTGATGTTCCTGGAATCATCGGGTGTTTCAGGTCTTTCAACATCATACAACCTCCTCCAGGTGACCCAGCCGGGGCTGATCAGACCCCAGCTTGTGTCCAGATGGCTAGCTACTTATGACTCCATAGCTCCCCTCTTTTGAGCCACAGCCATCTTGAGGCTCTCTCTGCCGCATCGGTGGTACTGCGGATGGCTCTCCTCTTCCTCTCTCCCTCAATGCCCAAAATGCTGAAGGCTCTCACTAAGGAACGGGCTACGAATCCCCTACAACCAACCTCCACTGGGAGACACCTCGCTCTCCATCCAGCCTGCTGACAGTTGCTGACCAGTCCTGCATACTTGGAGAGCTTCCTTTCAAAGGCCTCTTCATCCAGGATATGCCCTCTCCACACCACTACCATCGAGGAGGATTATACAGGAGCCCGAAGAACCATTTTAGATAGTTTTGTCCCCTCCACTAACAGATTTCCATGAAAACTACTTGTTATCCCTCCTTCTGGACTATTTTGTACAACATACAGTAATTTCTATATCTTGCACTGTTTTATATTTAATGGGGTCTTTTGAATCTTAGTCTATCTATTACAGTATTATTAGGAACACTTGCTAAACCAGCAAATTGAAGGGTTTCGATTTTAGATACAATATTCAGAACATCATAATGCCCTTTCAACAAAATCGTAATATGAAGGAAAAAAATTGCACTCTGAAGACAAAAAATACTTTAAATAAAAAGAGTACATGAATCAATGAACACAAAAGTCCAAGTTATAAGCAAGAGCCCTCTCTTCCCACTCACAGGCGGAAGGAAGGGAGGAAGGGATGACTACCTTACCCGGTACGAATCTGGCAACCCAGGGTTCGAACCGCTTTAAGTGCGCAAGGGTACCCGAGAGGCAGTCAAGTGCACGACAGACTGAAAGGCACAAAATCAGCCGCAGAAACGAACCATAGAGATAAACACGCGTAGTGCAATGTCTGTAATGAACATGTCCCCTAAGAAGCTACCCGAAGTGCTGAGTATTTCCAGCATTCCCTGCATTCATTTCAGACTTCCAGCGGCTGGAAATGCACTCTCTTTAAAAAAAGATAAATTACTTACTCCACGTGCCTGCCGAACATTCATGCTCCCGATGGTCCAGGTCAGCCCGCACCCGCACCCCCGCCCACACCACTATGTTTGTCCCGCAATGACGCTGACGGGAGAGCCGCATTTACCGTTTGCACCCGGGTTCGGGCGTTCTCCACGAGCTAGCCCCGGGGCTCTGCCCTTTCCAGCCCGCAGCACTCTACACCGACTCCCCGGCTCGGCACCCGCAACCCGGCCTAACGGTACCATCAGCCAGCCGTGATTGACAGCTCCAGCAGCCACTCAGGCAGGCACCCCGTGTCAACATTTAGATTGCAGCGAGAAAGCGTGATCACTGCACCGATCGAATTAAAAACTAAGGGGAAACCGATAATGATTCAAACGAGTGTCAAAAAAAAACTTTTATGCGAACGAAACTCCCTGCAGCTGTATTTTATATTGCAAGATCCGTTGCTTATATAATGCATCTTTGATGTTTTTGGCCATTCAATATTTCCTCCTTAAAATTCGAGACTGTCTTTAACTTTTTAAAATAATACTTTATTATTGCAAGTTACTCTCCAGCCGCGCACACTTTTGGACGTCTGGCTGTAACTTTGCAGGACGCTCGCCGCCAGAGCGCCCCCTGCAGGCGGGGGCTGGGACTCCGGCGCGCGGTGCACCCTGGGAGAGTTCCACTGACCCAGTTCTTTTTGTTGTGATTGAGACACGACGCTCCGCCCACAGGCGGTGCTGGTTGCTGCTGTCGTCTAGGTTTAGTAACGTGGAGCAGAGGGTCAGGCAAATGGTTTGCAGTGGCTGTTTAAATACATTGCTTTTATATATATATATAGGGAAGGCGGGATTTCCTGTATGAATTGTGGTTGAGAGCTCATTATTTTTTGTTATCCTTGAAGAGTGAATGTTGCTAAAAAGCCCAGTGCTGAGAATCGAGCAGCATTATAGGGATTGACCTATATAATTTTTCTTGCGCTGTATTTTGTTTTGCAGAAGTTTGTTTGTGGAGTTTGGTGTGGGTAGCATCCAATCCTCCGCCTCACAACATCGTTAAATTGCGCCTGATGAAAGGTCTCGACCCGAAACATCGACTGTTTACTCTTTTCCATAGATGCTGCCTGGCCTGCTGAGTTCCTCCAGCATTTTGTCTGCATTACTTCGATTTTCAGCATCTGCAGATTTTTTCTTGTTTAGTAAATTGTGTCTTGTGGATTGGTTGAATTATTAAATTATTGTAAGGTTATAATGTCAATGCTGCCCATGCTGAAAATCTAGAATTAAAATCAGAAAATCCTGGAACTACATTTTGAAGAGAGAAGTTGAGAAGGTTTTGTTTCAATTATTGGCTATCTTCCCCTTTTCCAGTAAATCTTTTGATAACCTTTATTAGCTGGTGCCATCATGACATGTCATTAATCTCTCCTGGGTTCAATTCCAGGTGCTGCCTGTAAGCAGCTTGTCTGTTCTCCCCGTGATGACATAGGTTTTCTCCAGGTTCTCTGGTTTCCTCCCACACTCCAAAGACCTAAAGATAGCACATGATGGGCATGCTATATTAGCACCAGAAGCATGATGGCACTTGTGGGCTACCCCCAGCACGTTCTTGCACTATATTGTTGTTATATAGCAATATAACTATATTGTTAACTATATTGATTAACCATATTATTAACTATATATGTTAACTGTATTGATCATTGCAATTCACTGTATCTTTCGATGTACATGTGACAAATAAAGCTAATCTTTAAAATCACAATACACTGGAAATACGGCAGATTAAATAAAACCTGTGTGTTAGAGGAAGTTTATTAATGTTAGACATTATAACAGGTTTTTTGATTCCATCATGTCACAGGCTTTCTCCTTCATTCGCTGCTCCTCCCATGAGAAATAGGAGCAGGGGTCGGCCATTTGGCCCATCAAACCTGCTCTGCCATTCAAAAAGATCATTCAATAAGATTTCACTTTCTCCACTGCACAAAATTTATTTCATTTCTAACGTTTCCTTCTTTTGATAAAATGCCATAGAAAACATTACTATTGCTCTTCTCTCCATAAATGCTCCCTGACTCGCTGAGTGTTCACAGAATTTTCTGGTTTTATTTCTGATTATCTAAGCTTAAATGTCCAAGTTTTATGGTCTTTTAAAACTGCTTCATTTCACTGAAAGCAGTAAATTTCAAAATCACCCACCCCTGCCTCTTCTCCAATTATTACCATTTCTTAAAGAAGAAAGTCATGTACAATTATGTTTTTCAAGAGAAAAAAGTGAGATGCATGCAGATATAAGCAGATATGAAGAAATGAGGTACTTATAGAGCTTAAAAGAGTTCAGAGAAAATGTACGGGAATGTTGCCAGGAATTATAAGGAAAGATTGAATAGGTTGACCGTATTCTTTGGAATGTGGAAGATTGTGAGATTTGGATAGAGGTGTACAAAATATGAGGGCTGCAGATAGGGTAAATGCAAGCAGGCTTTTTCCACTGAGATTGGGTGAGACTACAACTAGAGGTGTGGGGTTAAGGTTGAAAGGTGAAAAGTTTACAGGGAACATGAGGGAAAGCTTCTTCACTCAGAGGGTTGAATGAGTGTAGAACGAGTTGTCACTGCAAGTGGAGCAGGAGAGCTTGATTTCAACATTTAGGAGAAGTTTGGATAGGTACGTGGATAGTAGGGGTATGGAGAGCCATCGTCTGGCTACAGGTCAATGGTAGTAGGCATTTTAATTGTTTTGACATTGATTAGATGGGCCAAAGTGCCTGTTTCTGTACTGTACAGACTCTATATGACTCTATATTTCTTGCACTACAAGGAAAGTATCATTGTGTCACTCTGTTAGAAGTACCATCATGCAGCTGGTGGAGTTGATTCCACATCTCAGAGTGAGTCTGATTCAGTCCTAACCTTGGGTGTTGTCTGCATGGAGTTTGCTTATTCTCCCAGTGATTGCATGCATTTTCACCAGGTGCTCCAACTTCCTCCTCCATCTCAAAGAATGGTAGATTAATTGGCCTCTGTAGTTGACCCGTAGAGTACAGGTGAGTGATGACGGTAATTGATGGGAATGTAGGGAGAATGAAGTGTGATAGCATAGATGCATCTTTGATTTATGTTTTCCAAGATTCAAAGATTTAAGATATATTTATTGTCAAAGAAGTACGTATGCAATATGCAATATATCTTTTGACGGACTGCCACAAGAGAAAGGAAACTATGGAACCTGTTCAAAGGAAAGCTCAAACTCCCCTCCCCCTGCCACCGCCACATGGAAAAAGACAAGTAGTGCAAACAGCAAAATACAGAGTGAAAAACACAGAATATGTAACACTAACACGCAAAGTCATCAAAAGAGTCAAGGCATATTCAATTCAGCTCAGTTCAGTTCAATCTAATTTGTTATCTGTAGGCCATGCTGATCAAAATCACTCAAAACATAAAAAGGAGTGACTAGAAACACATCATAATGTGAACTGCAGAGTTTTATTCACAAACCACTTTGATTAAACCCTGCCCAAGACACATAACTCCAGCACCAGAAGGAGAGAGAGAGACCTCCCAAATGAAAGGACCTTCATCTGGGAGCAGTGAGCGAGAGGGAGAGAGAGAGACTATCACACACAAACACCTTCCTCTGGCATCAGCGAGCAAGAGGTTGGTAGACGACGCTGGTAGAGCAGGTAATGAGCCCTTTCAGCCAAAAATCCCGTGCCACTCATTCATACCCATGTGACCAATAAAGCTACTAACCCAAAGCAACACACACAAAATGTTGTAGGAACTCAGCAAGTCAGGCAGCATCCATGGAAATGACGGCATTTCGGGCCAAGACAACTTCTCCAGGACTAGAAAGCAGGGGGTAAGATGCCAGAATAAAATGGTGAGGGGGGGAAGAAGGGTAGCTGGAAGGCGATAGGTGAAGCCAGGTGGGTGGGAAAGGAAAACCTACTAACCCGTACATCGATGGAACGTGCAAGGAAACGGAACACCCAGAGAAAACCCACGCGGTCACTGGGTGAACATACAAACTCCTTGCAGACTGTGGCGGGAATTTAACATGTCGCTGGCGCTCTAACACTGTGCCTCTCCAATTTTTGGCTTCATCTCAGTGGGCTGAAGGGCAGGAAAATGTTTTATGGGAAGCACAGTATAATCTGCTTGTGGATTTACAGATTTATTTTAGATTAAGGTCTATTTGGATTTGGACTGATCTCGAAATCATTACTGTGAAGTTTTAAATCAATTCATAATTTGTATAAGAAAACTAGAAATGTTCAGAATGTAAGCAAGTTGTAAATAAACAATAACAAAAGTCTTGTGTAAAACTAGTGACTGGGGAGTTGGCAATGTTTAGCGTTCATAATGGGAAACCACCAGAGGGAGTGTTGAGTCAATGGAAAAATAAAGAGGCCAAATGTGAGCACTGTAATAACTAGATTAGCAATATTTGTCACATATACATGGACGTATACAGTGAAATATGTTGTTTGCATCAACGACCAACACAGCTCTGTTATCTGCTGGAGCAGCCCGCAAGTGTTGTCATGCCTCAGGCACCAGTATAGCATGCCCACAAGTTACTAATCCTAACCCATTCATCCTTTTGGAATGTAGAAGGAAACGGGAGCACCCAAAGGAAACCCACTCAGTGACTGGGAGAATGTACAAAAACTCCTTACAGACAGTGGAGGGATTTAAATTCCAATCGAAGGCACTGCTGTGTGTGACTTAGAGGAAAGCCTGTGTTATTATGTGCTGACAACTTTTGTTCCAAGTGGTAGGCCTCAGGGCTTTAGGAGTGGTGAAGAGGAGGTTGCAGTGTCAATAAAACTGGGTTGGCTTTGAAACTAACCACCAACATAATGAGCTCTAGATCTGACATTTGTGTGCTGACATGTTGTTCACGGACATAAATGTGATCATACTTGGTTTTGTGACCTATTTTTAATTCCTTTTCCACACTGTGTGTTTGATTTTAAATGTTGTTGCCAGACTTCTAGAGGTGATCATTAAATACTGCTGTTCCACTATTCACCTGTTTTTTTTAATGGATGTCTTTTACATACAAGGTAAAAATAAATACCTTTGAAAGGAAAAATGACATACAATGAAGCTCAAGTGTCAGAGAATCATGAACAATCACGGAATAGAGAAAAGCCATTTGACTCATTTTGTATACATTAGACAAATACAGAAAAACACTACATGGCTTTATCCAACTTCCCGCTTTCTGGAACATAATTTTGTAGGTTACCATAACCCAAGTGTTAATCTTGGTTGTATGGATGATTTGCTGTGTGTCTCATTCTCCTTTCAGATGGTGAATTTCAGATCCGTACCACTCCTGATAAAAAAAATTCTTCCTTTACTCCCCTCCAACCCTTTCACAAATTAAACCAGTAGACATAGGATTTATTTCTTACCAATTCAGTTGCAGTCCTTCAAAATATTATACTGCTGGGTTACATCTTCCTTCAGCTTGTTTTGTTCAGAAGAAAAAACAATGCCATTTTACTATAACTTCTCTAACTTCCGCTAATGCCCCACCTCCCCCTCGTACCCCATCTGTTATTTATTTTTATACACACATTCTTTCTCTCACTCTCCTTTTTCTCCCTCTGTCCCTCTGAATATACCCCTTGCCCATCCTCTGAGTTCCCCCCCCACCCCTTGTCTTTCTTCCCGGACCTCCTGTCCCATGATCCTCTCATATCCCCTTTGCCTATCACCTGTCCAGCTCTTGGCTCCATCCCTCCCCCTCCTGTCTTCTCCTATCATTTTGGATCTCCCCCTCCCCCTCCAACTTTCAAATCTCTTACTCACTCTTCCTTCGGTTAGTCCTGATGAAGGGTCTCGGCCTGAAACGTCGATTGTACCTCTTCCTAGAGATGCTGCCTGGCCTGCTGCGTTCACCAGCAACTTTGATGTGTGTTGCTTGAATTTCCAGCATCTGCAGAATACCTGTTGTTTGCCATTTTACTATGTCCCTTTTTTAAAACATAAGGAAATAGGGACAACGTAGGATATTTGGCTCTTCACACATACTTCTTCATTCTGAATCAGAATCACTTTATTGCCAGTATATGATATTGCCAAGCATAAAACACAGGACAATATCTTGACAATAGCAACCAATAATATACAAGACATAAACATGAGAAAGCCTGCAGATGACGGAAATCCAAAGGAGCACACACACAGCAGGTCAGGCAGCATCCACAGAAATGAATGAACCGGCGATGTTTCAGGTTGAGACCATCCTTCAGGATTGAAAAGGAAGGGGGAAGATGCCAGAATAAAAAGATGGGAGGAGGGGAAGGAGGCTAGCTAGAAGGGGATAGTTGAAGCCAAGTGAGTGGGAAAGGTAAAGGGCAAGAGGAGAAGGAATCTAATAGGAGTGGAGGGTGGACCATAGGAGAAAGGGAAGGAGAGGACACACAGTGGGAAGTGATAGGAAGGTGAGAAGAGGTAAAAGGCCAGAGTGGGGAATAGAAGGAGAGGGGACAGGGAGGGGAAGAATTTTTACCGGAATGAGAAATCGGTATTCATGCCACCCAAACGGAATATAATGTGTTACTCCTTCCTCCTGAGGGTGACCTCATCTTGGCTCAAGAGGCCATGGACCGACATGTCGGAACGGGTATGGGAACTGGAATTAAAATAGTTGGTCATCGGAAAATTATGCTTTTGGCGGATGGAGTAGAGGTGCTTGAGGAAGCAGCTCCCCAATGTATAATGGGTCTTACCAGTGTAGAGGAGGCTGCATCAGGAGCAAAGGGACACAACAGGAAACCCCAGCAGATTCGCCGGTAAAGTGCCGCATCAGCTAGCAGCACTGCTGGGGCCCTGAATGGAGGAGAGGGAGGAGATGAACGGGCCGGTGCAGCACTTAGACCACTCACAGGGATAAGTGCCGGGTGGAAGAGTAGTGGGGAGTGATGAATGGACAAGGGAATTGTGAAGGGAGCGATTCCTGTGGAAAGTGGAGGGTGGGGGTTAGGTAAAGCTATGGTTAGTGGTAGGATCCATTTGGAGATGGCAGAAGCTGTGGATGATGTGTTGGATGCAGAGGCTCATGGGGCGGTAGGTAATTTTTCCAGCTCTTTTCATCATTCTGGTTAGTAGCTGACAGCCAACAATCTTCACCATTGTGTGGACAGTGCTGTGTTGCAACCTGGACTTGGAGAGGGAGGAGATCTGCCCAGATCTCATTTTGCCTTCCATGCCATTTTCCCTTCCATGCCATTTTCCCTATAACCTTCAAATCCCTGATCTTTCTGCAATCTATTTGCTTCCTCCTTAAATGCACCCAATGATCTAGTCAGCTCAGTCTTCTGGGGTAGAGAATTTTGGAGATAAACTACCCTCCGCAAGATACTTCAGCACCACAGTAATCTTGCCCTATCATTTGAGATTTTTCCTTGTGTGAAAAATTAGACATATACCCTGTTATACACCCAGAATCCTTACAATTTTAAGATCAGCTCCTATTCTTTCTAGACTCCAAAAAATATGGATTTAATTTCTTCAGCCACTTATGATAGGACAATCTTCACAATGAAGCAATTAGCCTTGTGAATCTCTTTTGAACTGCCTTCAATACCAATATATCCTTTCTTGAACAAGGGGACCATGATTAGCATTTTCTAGTTCTGAGAACATGTACATTTCTTCTGCATCTACAGTCGTCATAGTCCGTCCCTGTAACACAGAACTAGTACAATGCAGATTACTCTAGCTGTGTACAAGTTAATGTTTTACTGTATATATTCCTATTTTGACCCTATTGTACCACGCATTGGCTTGTACAGAAAAATAGCCTTCTTGACTACTGTGGTGTGGCTACTTCTCATTAACATAACACTGCTTAGACAATCCTGAATATTCAGTCTACCAGCGTAAAGTTTCAGTTTGTTAATAGTTTAATGGTGTGTCTCTGCAAAATATATCACTAGCACCAATGTTTAAGCTTTCATTAAGCTGGTGACGCCGAGAGGGGGATCTTGACAACTGGGCATCTCAGGATCTCCATACCTCCTGTCCAGGCTTGTGATGATGATCAACATCACCTATTGTCCTCCGAGACAGACGGATACCAACCACACCCACCACCACCAATGTTTAAGTATATGTTGTATCTCAATATACTGTATCTGAAGACATAAATTGGCAATGCAGATACAGGTCATCTGTGGATAACAAACAAGTTCCATTTTTACAGATGCCATAAGCCCATTTTGTCAGTAAGATAAAAAAAAATGCACAAAAATCATTCGATATTGTAACCATTCCCCTACAATATTGTAATGAATGATATCAAAAACACAATTGTTTAGAAGTAACAATTACTAAAAGTGTAGAGTGAGTGGAAATTAGTTCTGCCATCTATAAGAATGAGCATATATATGTACTTCGGATGTTTTAGACAATAGAAAATAGGTGCAGGAGTAGACCATTCTGCCCTTCGAGCCAGCACCGCCATTCACTGTGATCATGGCTGATTATCCACAATCAGTACCCTGTTCCTGCCTTCTCCCCATATCCCTTGACTCCGCTATCTTTAAGAGCTCTATCTAACTCTTTCTTGAAAGAATCCAGAGAATTGGCCTCCACTGCTTTCTTAGGCAGAGCATTCCACAGATCCACAACCCTCTGAGTGAAAAAGTTTTTCCTCAGCTCCGTTCTAAATGGTCTACCCCTTATTCTTAAACTGTGGCCTCTGGTTCTGGGCTCCCCCAACATCGGGAACATGTTTCCTGCCTCCAGCATGTCCAATCCCTTAATAATCTTCAAGGTTTCAATCAGATCCCCTCTCATCCTTCTAAATTCCAGTGTATACAAGCCCAGTCACTCCAATCTTTCAACATATGACATTCCCGCCATCCCGTTGCACTCCCTCCATAGCAAGAATGTCCTTCCTCAAAGCTGGAGACCAAAACTGCACACAGTACTCCAGGTGGGGTCTCACCAGGGCCTTGTACAACTGCAGAAAGACCTCTTTGCTCCTATGCTCAACTCCCCTTGTTATGAAGGCCAACATGCCATTAGCTTTCTTAACTACCTGCTGTACCTGTATGCTTACTTTCAGTGAATAATGAACAAGGACACCAAGATCTCGTTGTACTTCCCCTTTTCCTAACTTGACACCATTCAGATAGTAATCTGCCTTCCTGTTCTTGCCACCAAAGTGGATAACCTCACATTTACCCACATTAAATTGCATCTGCCCACTCACCCAACCTGTCCAAGTCACCCTGCATTCTCATAACACCCTCCTCACATTTCACACTGTCACCCAGCTTTGTGTCATCTGCAAATTTGCTAATGTTACTTTTAATCCCTTCATCTACATCATTAACATATATTGTAAATAGCTGCGGGCCCAGCACCGAGCCTTGCTGTACCCCACTAGTCACTGCCTGCCATTCTGAAAAGGACCCGTTCATCCCTACTCTTTGTTTCCTGTCTGCCAACCAATTTTCTTTCCATGTCAGTACCCTACCCCCAATACAATGTGCTCTAATTTTGCCCACTAATCTCCTATGTGGGACCTTATCAAAGGCTTTCTGAAAGTCCAGGTACACCACATCCACTGGTTTTCCCATGTTCATTTTCATAGTTACATCCTCAAAAAATTCCAGAAGATTAGTGAAGCATGATTTCCCCTTCATAAATCCATGCTGACTCGGACCTATCCTGCCACTGCTATCCAAATATCCCGCTATTTCATCTTTTATAATTGATTCCAGCATCTTCCCCACCACTGATGTCAGACTAACTGGTCTATAATTGCCTGTTTTCTCTCTCCCTCCTTTCTTAAAAAGTGGGATACCATTAGCTACCCTCCAATCCGCAGGAACTGATCTTGAATCTATAGAACATTGGAAAATGATTACCAATTCATCCACGATTTCTAGATAATAATCTGATATCTTTATGAAATTTATTTGTAAGTAGGGGGTGTCCATAAGTTAGAGCTTAAGTCTTGGCCTTCATTCAGATTTACTGAAGGATATTGATGTCTCTCACCTAGCACATTTTAGGTAGGTTCATAGTACCATTTTTTTTCCTGTGACAACTCTCATAGAATATTGCTTGTGCAAGGTCATCACATGCCACTTTGAGAAATTATATCACAGCATAACATGGCGGTAAGGGACAGTTTCTTGGCAATGGTCATTGGTCACTACTTCCTCCCATGTATAATCAATGAGCTATAGTGTACATCGTACCTTTCCTGAGTTTGACAAACTTTATGAAACAGTATATTATCAAGTGTACTCATCAGTTCCTCACCACATCTGGTTTCAAATGGAGTGGCTGAGAAGTTGTCATTCATATTAGATAAGGCTGTTGCAGGGAAGTTCAGTACTCAACAGAAAATGTTGCTTGCAGATGTAAAGAATAAATCCAAACAATAAAACAATGTAGTTAAGAGCTATTAATGAAAACTGAGAACACTCTTTATCCTTGTTCAATAAAGTTGAATCAAAAACATCACTATGACATGAATCAGACAGATTCAACCTAAACAGGCAACCTAACGTTCTTAGACCACACAGCAATTTAGTTTACTTAGATGAGATATAGGACATGTAGTAGATATTTACAGAAACAAGTCATATTTGGTTGAAGTTAGTGAAATCCAAAATGTTCATGTTGATCAACTGATCTTGCCAAGTCTGAATAGTAAGTCATTGAATCAGTGTCTGAGTCAAATTCTGTCCAGTCTTCAGGAAATAAACTGCCAAATCCAAGCAAATCTGGCAAAGAGACAGAGCTTTGGTTGACCTCAATTGCAATGTCAATATTTATAGAGTTATAGAAAAATACAGCACATAAACAGGCCCTTTGGTCCCTCTGGTCCCTGCTGAGCCATTTAAATTGCCTACTGCTATTGACTTGCACCAGGACCATAGCCCTCCATATCCCTAACATCCATGTACCTATCCATACTTCTCTTAGACATTGAAATCAAGCTAGCATGCACCACCTGCACTGGCAACTCATTCCACACTCTCAAGACCCTCTGAGGGAATAAGTTTCCCCTCATGTTCCTCTTAAACTTTTCACCTTTCATCCTTAATCCATGGCGTCTAGTTGTAGTCCCACCCAACCTCAGTGGAAAAAGCTTATTTAGCCTATCTATATGCCTCATAATTTTGTATACCTCTACCAAATCTCCTCTTAATCTTCTATATTTTATAGAATGAAGTCCTAACTATTCAATCTTTCCATATAACTCAGGTCCTCCAGATCCAGCAACATCCTTATAAATTTTCTCTGTACTCTTTCAAACTTATTTACATCTAGATGATCAAAAATGCACATAATTCTTCAAATTAGGCCTCAGCAACAAGCAATAATCATTATTACAGTTCTTCTTGTATTTACACAATTTATCAGTTTTTTTCATTGATTCTACTGTACTTCTTTGCTCTACTGTGAGTGTCTGTAAGAAAATTAAACTCAGGGTAGTATTTGGTGCCATATATGTGCTTTAATAATGAACCTTTCTTTGATTTTGACGTACTTTGGATCCCATGAGCCATTCTTCCTTAGTGAGCCTACCATAGGGAACCTTTACAAAAACCTTGCTAAAATCGATATACACCACCTGCAATGCTCCACCTTCAGCAATATGCTTTGTCACTTCCTTAAAGAATTCCGTCAGGCTCAGGAGGTATGACCTGCCCCTCACAATGCCATGTTACCTAACCCTCATCAGTATATGCATCTCCAAATGCTCATAAATCTTGTCCTTAAGAATCTTCTCTTATAATTTGTCCATTACTGAAGTAAGATTTATTCTCTTGTCTTGCACGTTGGTCCAGACTTTACTGTAGCGGGGTGTACTATGGAGATGGACACATGGACTTGCTGTTTAATTTTCCACAACAAGCTGCCGTGGTCCACTCTCTCTTGCTCACTTTAGACATAATAGACATCTTTTACAAAGTGTGTTTGATTGCAGCTGGTAATTACAGATTCGAGATTTGTTAAGTTGTCAATAGCCTCCAATACCACATTATCAATGCCACTTGTTGACAATGTGGCACTATCCTGACTCATGCCATTTGTCTTCTTGATGACGTTAGTCAATATGACCTCCTCACAAATATGATATCGTTTTTTTACAGTGACCTGTGGAAGTGTTTCTCAGAATAAGACAAAAAAATGCATAATCGGTATTGTGCATTTTGTTGATTCCGGGGTGATGAGGCTGAACAGCTTTTCATTGTTTCTGTTCTGTGGCTAAACAGCCTCTGCTAATGATTTGAAGTTTATAACAGAAGCAGTCAGAGTAAAGACATTAAAAGTGCCTTATCTATCTTCTCTGCTATCTTCAGTGCTCTGTATTCCTCTCCACTTCTCGGTACTTTTAACATCTGTTTTGCATTGCCTTGCCTTGCTTGCCCTTCCGCAGTGCATTACCCCTCACTTCTCCAGATCAACATACCATTCACTTTCTTTGCCACATGCAAATATCTCTTGGTGTTCCTTCAGTAGTTATTTTTCATAAGACATTGAACATATCCTTGATAAATGTTTTGAAAGGCATGCTTTGTGCTTGATTTCATTTGATTAATTCTCAATTTTTTGATACTATTTAAAATGGTTGATCATTTTGCTCTCAATGAGTTTCCCCTGACGTCCAGCTCCTTGAAACAGCCTTTACACAGGTCCTACCTATTTATCAAATAATTAGTGCATGTTCAGCAGTGGCTTCTGTGTTCTAAATTCTTCTGTATCAGCTTCAAAAGGACCAATGATATTACCTTTAATCTGTTCAAGTTACTCTTTCCTGCACTACTGAATTCTGTTGCTGCATGAATGAAGTCACCAGAGAGAAGTATTGGTAGATATGAAGCGGTCTCTTAATTCAACAAAATATCACAAATAATTTGACAGCCTTTTGGGGGGGTGAAAGAGGAGGAGGGGGAGGAGGAGAGAGAGGGAGAAGGGGAGAGGGAGAGGAAGAGAGGGAGAGGGGGAGAGGGAGAGAGAGGGGGAGAGGGGAGAGGGAGGGAGAAGGGGAGAGGGAGGGTGAAGGGGAGAGGGGGAGAAGGGGAGAGGGGGAAGAAGGGGAGGGGGAGGGGGGAGAGGGGGAAGAAGGGGAGGGGGAGGGGGGAGAGGGGAGAGGGGGAGAGGGGGGAGGGAGAAGGGGAGAGGGAGGGAGGGGGAGAGGGAGAGAAGGAGAGGGGAGAGGGAGGGAGAGGGGGAGAGAGAGGGAGAGGAAGAGAGGGAGAGGGAGGGGGAGAGGGAGAGGGAGGGAGAAGGGGAAAGGGAGGGAGAAGGGGAGAGGGGGAGAAGAGACAATACTTTCTTATCTTCCCTGTCCTCTGCCTTCCCTCATCAACTCTCTGTATGTCCTGGATGATACTGAGGGTTAGCATAAAGGTCCAGTATTGGGGGTTTCAGCCTTTTCTTCCTGCCATTAATTTGTGCATTCAGTTGTCATCCCAGGGAGTTGACCACATAGTCTCCATTGACCGTTCTTTGCACTATTGAGGTACTGAACTGATGGAGTTACTATCAATGCGATGTTAACCCAAGATGTTTGGTAAAGTGATGTGAAAGAAAAGAGGGTAAATAGAATTGAAGTACAGATAAATTTTTCATCTTATTAAATGTTGGAACAGACTCATGACACAGTACCACACTGCCCCATGTATTGAAATTGGGTGGTGGAGTGGAGATACATCTCCATCAAAGGAGGTGTAGGGCACTCCTTCCCTCCGCTAGCCTGTAGGTCATCCTTGGGCAAAGAGTGATACCGGCTTAATGATCAAGGTCCTGTGAAGCCATGGGAACAGGTGGTGGATGGTCACATGACCAGCTGGTGCATAATACAAGTCCTGGTTATCTGACCACTGACGCCAGGCAGACAATCTCTGAAGATTTTTTTATTCTTTTTTATTCAACTGGTATGTCAGAATAAACAAAGCCAGCAATCCAAAGCTAACAAACATGTGGATTTATGTCAAAATGAAAAAATGTGAAAATACTTTTATGTAACATCATATTTAATCAAAATGAATGATCTGGTAACATTTCCCAACAAAGTCAGGCTTCCTCGTGGTCACTTTCATTATAATATTTAATAGAACAACCTCTTATTGATGATGCCATCATCTCCACAGTTTTCTTTTTGGGGTTCTCTTCTAAATCTGTCTTTATTGCTCCTGTGTTTGCTAGCTTCCATTCCAGCTCTGAAAACAAAAAGAAAATTCACAATAATTATGTTAGTTATCACTTATAGTATTTCATTTGGGATTGGAAAGCATAATCTCTGATAATTCAGAGTACTTTTCTTTTTTGGACTAATATAATAAAGTGAATATTTTATCTTATTACTGATAAACAACTGGTAGTAATTGGTAATTGGGTAAGTCCTAAATATCATTTGCAATACTTTGGAAGTTTATCTGAAGTCTAAGTTATTTCCAACCTTGGAAGCAAAATACAGTTACAAACAAGAGAAAATCTGTAGATGCTGGAAATCCAAGCAACACACGCAAAATGCTGGAGGAACTCAGCAGGCCAGGCAGCATCTATGGAAAAGAGTACAGTCAACATTTCAGGCTGAGTCCTGTCGAAGGGTCTCGGCCCGAAACATCGACTGTACTCTTGTCCACAGATGCTGCCTGGTCTGCTGAATTCCTCCAGCATTTTGTGTGTGTTGCAAGCAAAATTCAGTATAGTTTTCCATATCCCAGTTGTAACCTCCAAACAGGCATATGAAGACGATCCCTCTGAATAACCATGATACATTGTTGCACTATATCTCGTTGATTTTAACATGAGCATTGTAATAATAACTTATACAAGCATCATACACAATAGTATCCCTTTAATTTTCAATTCTATTTAAATTATATTTATAAAGTATCTTAAATACATTTATCACGTTTTCAAAATATAATATTATCCTAAATAATAGAAGTTAATTCCATTTAGTTTATTCTAGGAATATCAGTGATTTTGTCAATTATGCATTTGTTGACCACCTCTTGTTATCATGAGCATATTAGGATGCAACCATGTAATGTGGGACTAGAATATATTGTTGGACAGACCAGTTAGGAACTTCAGTGTTAGGGCCTATTCTGGACTTAGGGTGTATAGCAAAATATTAACTTCAGCAACCAATCTTGACACCAGAATATGGACTGTAGGTTGAATTTAAAATGCAGGTCTGGACAAGAGATTTCCAGAGCTGTGAACAGCAATTAAATGAAACACCAGACAATGTAGAATTAGCATCCATTTTGGGTGTTTGGAATGTGGGTGTGAAGAAGGAGGTGTGAACGGTATATGCAATTCAAAGGAAGCATTGTAGACATATTGTAAGTATAGAATTGTCCTTTGATCTTCTGCATATAAAATGTCATGTAATATTGGGTCAAACAGGCCTCTTCCTTCAGAGTGTCTCATTTTTGTCAAATAAAACACTACTTCACATCTAACAGCCACATCTCTTCAGTGACTTTGTTCATATTACAACAAGCAGGTTACACTTAATTACAGATATAATAAATTGCATGCAATATCAACAGAAAGAATGGGAAGGTTTGTCCGGGTAGTGAAAAACAAAAGAGATTTGTGAAGGGAAGAAAGTTGGTAAAATGGGACCTGAGGGAATGAATTAAAATCGTTGAAGAACATTGTGGCCAGAAGGATGTAAAGTACCCAATCAAAATTTGTGGTGTTGCCTTTATTTTCATTATTATGGGGTAGAAGACCAGTGGGAGTTAGATTACGAGAAAGAAAATAGAGTAGGTAAAATAAAATAGTAATCAATCAGAAGCTCTGGTTGATCCTTGTGGACTGAATGGGTTTGTTCTGTAATTTGCTCAGTGTAAAGCGTGTGATCTCTCCAAATCTAGTGTAGAGCACATTGTGAGCATTGAATACAATCCATTGAAATGAAAGAAATTCAAGATGATCACTGCTTCATCTGAAATAAATCCTTAGCAACCTTAAAGGTGGGAAGTCAAAGTGTAATAAGGCACATCTCACATCTCTTAGAATTACATGGGGAAAAGGTATGAAAAAGAAAGCAAGCATAAAGGATGATGGAAGATTGGATCAGAATATTGCACGGAGAAAAGCCCCGATGAGATTCTGAAAGGAAAGTTGAGGGAAAAACAAGTCAGTTTGGTCTAGTAGTAGCACTCAGCTGGAGGTGGAAAAAATGGCAGAGAATCATCCATTAAAAGTGGAGAATGATAAGTTAAAAATAGAGATTGATCAGATGTAAGTGGAAGCTGGTGAGCTGAAGGAATGGAAGGGGTAAAGGCATGTACAAGGAATTTCATTGACACCATTAAGGATTTTGTCATTCAAGGTGAATGATAATCCTTTGTAAAGCAAAAAGGCCAATTCATTAGTGCGGAAGATGATACTGTCAGAACACTTGTGATGGATATAGAGAAATTAGGAGAATGCAATAGTTCTTGCAAGGAAATGTGTGGGTGGAAGTGTTATCAGAGCAACAGCAGGGATCCAAGGATTGAGGCATTGATTGGCCAACAGTTCCCGAAAATTGGAAAATTGTTCTTGATATACAGAAAAGAAGAATGAGACATAGCCCATGTGTAGGCAAGAGTGAAAATTTGATGGTAAATTGACTGGATTTTCCATTCTAGGATGAGAGAAGGAAGAAAAATAAATCCTATCAAATTAAACATTAGGGTATTGTATCATCAGTAAGTAACTACAAGCAGCATTTTATCTGGTCTGAAATATGCCTTTTTTATTGGTTTCATGGTCAGCTGCATGAACTACCTGAATGAAGAACTTTTTAACCTCTCAACGTCCTACACTATGGAGCTTTACTTTATTAGTAGCCGGGATCTCATGCCTGGATCAGGAGGTGGAAAGAATACTTACAACTTATTCTATCAATAAAAACCAGACTTCTCGCTCTAAGTTCTGCATTGATATTCAGATACTTTCGTCAGTAAACACAAGATTCTGCAGATGTTGGAAGTCCAGAGTAACACATACAAAATGTTGGAGGAACTCAGCAGGTCAGTTACCATCTATGGAAATTAATAAAGTCAACTTTTGAGGCTGAGACTCTTCAGCAGGACTGGAAAGGAAAGGGAGCAAAGCCAGAATGAGAAGGTAGAGGGAGGGGAAGAAGTACAAGTTAGAAAGTGATAGGAGATCAAGTTGGAGGAGCACCACCTTTGGGTAGCCTCCAACATGATGGCATGAACATCGATTTCTTGAATGTCTAGTAATTGCAACACTCCCCTTCACCATTCACCATTCCTATTCCCCTCTCTCACCTTATCTCCTTACATGCCCATCATCTCCATTGGTTGCTCCTCCCCTTCCCTTACTTCCACAATCTTCTGTCCTCTTTTATCACATTCCCTCTTCTCTAGCCCTTTAACTCTTTCACCAGTCAATTCCCCAGCTCTTTACTTCATCCCTCCCCCTCTCCCAGTTTCACCAATCACCTACCACCTTGTACTTCTTCCTCCCCTCCCTCCACTTTCTTACTTTGGCTTCTCTTTCTTTCCAGTCCTGATGAAGGGTCTCAACCCAAAACATTAATTGTCTACTCTTTTCCAGTGATGCTGCCTGACCTGCTGAGTTCCTCCAATATATCGTGTGTTGCTCCAAGTGATAGGAGAAGCCAGGTGGGTGTGTGTGTGGGGGGGGGGTGGTTATGAAGTAAGAAGCTGGGAGGTGATAGGTGGAAATGTAAAGGGATGAAGGAGGAATCTGATAGGAGAGGGGAGTGGACCATGGGGAAAGGGAATGGGGCACAGGGGGAGATGATAGCCAGATAAGGAGATGAGAAGAAGTAAGAGGGATCCAAAGTGGAGAATGGTATATAAGTTAATGCATTGAGTTGTGAGACTATGAGGAAGGACAGGCAGATGACAGGGCAAAATTGCAATCAGTGGGAAAGTGTAAAGTATGATGAATACAGAATGGAAGGAGCTATATTTGAATGCCTGCAGTAGACGGAATAAGATAGATGATTTTCTAGCACAGTTAGAGATTGACAGGTATGACATTGTGGGCATCACTGAGTCGTGGCTGAAAGATCATTGTTGGGAGCTTCACGTCCAAGGATACAATTTGTATCAAAAGGACAGGCAGTTAGGCAAAGGGAATGGGTTGGCTCTATTGGTGAAAAATGAAATCAAATCCTTAGAAAGTGGTGACTTAGGATCAGAAGATGCAGAATCATTGTGAGTAGAGTTAAGAAACTACAAGGGCAAAAAGACCCTGATGGAAGACAGGCCCCCGAATAGTAGCCAGGATATGGGATAAATTTCAAAGGGAAACAGACAAGACATGTAATAAGGGCAAATTTATGATAGTCATGGTATTTCGATATACAGATAGATTGGAAAAATCAGGTTGATGCTGGATCCCAAGAAAAGGAATTTGATAGATGCCTACGATTAGGCTTTTTAGAGCAGCTTGTGTTTAAACTCACTAGGGGGAAAGGCAATTCTGGACTGGATGTTGTGTAATGAACCAAATTTGATTAGAGAGCTTAAAGTAAAGTAACCCTTAGGAGACAGTGATCATAATATGATAGAATTCACCTTGCAGTTGGAAATGGAGAAGACAAAGCCAGTATTACAGTGGAGTAAGGGGAATTACAGAGGCATGATAGAGGAGCTGGCCAAAGTTGATTGGCAGAGGACACTATCAGAAATGATAACAGAACAAAAATGGTTGGGGGCAATTTGGAAGGCGCAGAATAGACACATCCTGAAGATGAAGTATTCTAAAAGGGAAAATGAGGCAACTGTGGCTGACAAGGGAAGAGAAAGAGAGCATACAAGCAAAAGAGAAGGCAGAAGAAAGGAAACTATGGGCAATTAGCCTGAATTCAGTGGTTGGGAAGATGTTGGAGTCCATTATTAAGATGTGTTTTCGAGGTACTTGGAAGCATATAATAAAATAGGCCAAACTCGATATGGTTTCCTTCAGGGGAAATCTTGCCTGACAAATCTGTTGAAATTCTTTGAGGAAATAACAAGCAGGATAAACAAAGGCGAGTTAGAGGATGTTGTGTACTTGGATTTACAGAAGGCCTTTGACTAGATGCTGTATATGAAGCTGTTTAACTAGTTAAGAGCCCATTATATTACTCAAAAGCTACTAGTATGGATAGAAGAGTGAGAAAGAGTGAGCAGTCAAATAGTGAGAATACAGTGGGCCCTTTCTGTTTAGCTCCCAGTGACTAGTTGTGTTCCGCAGGGCTTCTACGAGGAATAAAGGCATAGGTTAGTTTCTAAACGGAAAAAATTCAAAAATCAGAGGTGGAAAGGGACTTGGGAGTTCTCTTGCAGGATTCCCTAAAGGTTAACTTGCAGATTGAGTTGGTGTTAAGAAAGGCAAATGCAATGTTAGCGTCCATTTTAAGAGGACGAGACTATAAAAGCAAGGATGTAATGTTGAGGCTTTATAAGACATTGGTCAGACCACACTGGAGTATTGTGAGCAGTTTTGGGCCCCTTGTCTAAGAAAGGCTGTGCTAGCATTGCAGAATATCCAGAGGAGGCTTATGAGAATGATTCTGGGAATGAAACGGTTAATGTATGAAAAGCATTTGATGGCTCTAGGCCTATACTCACTGGAATTTAGACGAATGGGGGTGAAACTCATTGAAACCTATCAAATATTGAAAATCCTAAAAAGAGTGGATGCAGAGAGGATGTTTCTTATAGTAGGTGAGTCTAGGATCAGGAGGCACAGCCTCAGGATCAAGGGACATCCATTTATAACAGAGATAAGAAGCAGTTTCTTCAGCCAAAGGGTGGTGAATCTATGGAATACATTGCCATGGATGGCTGTTGAGACTAAGTCATTGAGTATATTTAAAGCGGAGGTTGATAGATTCTTGATTAGTTAGGAAGTCAAGGGTTACAGTGGAAGACAGGAATATGGGGTTGCAAAGGATTAAAATAATCAGCTATGATGGAATGGCAGAGCAGACTTGATGGGCTAAATGGCCTAATTCTCCTCCCATGTCTGTGGTCTTATGAGTGGTGCTCCTCCATCCTGAGAGTGGCCTCATCATGGCAGTAGAGAGACCATGGAGCAACATGTTACACTGGGATGGAGATTGGAATTAAAATGGTGGGCTACTGAGAAATCCTGCTTGTTGTGTATGGAACTACGGTGCTTAACAAAATGGTCCCCCAATCTTTATCAGGTCTCACCAATGTAGAGGAGGTGCAGTAGATGACCACAACAGGTTCACAGGTGAAGTGTTGCCTCTACTAGAAGGTCTGCTTGAGACCCTGAATGGAAGTGTGGGAGGAGGTGAATTGACAGGGGAAGCTCTCTGCTTCTTTCTTGACACAGATCCGACCATTTCCTCTCCAACACCATCCTCCTCCATATGGCAGAAGTGCTCCCCACACTCAACAATTCCTTTTTCAGCTCCTCCCACTTTCTCCAAACCCATGGTGTAACCATGGGCACCCAGATGGGCCCCAGCTATGCTTGCCTTTTTACCTGGTATGTGGAACAGTTCATGTTCTAAGTCTTCACTGGTAAACTCCCCAACTCTTCCTTTGCTACGTTGATGACAACATTGGTGTTGCTTCAACAGTATGTCAATTGGTGAGAATCAAGGACATGTGGAATGTGATACAGACAACCATAATGTCACAATGAGATTTGTGTGCCAATTCTTGACAGGATGTTGGCTCGTTTTGCATAGCCACCTTGCTCAAAATCAGAAATAAAATCTTCAAAATCCAAAGACTGCAATTATAGCACAAGGCAGCATTTAACAGAACCGCTGTAATTGTTATGGCAGATCAATTTTAAAATGGTGACTTTGACATAGAGTCTTTGCTACTTGAATTTCTTCATGAACCTTTAAAACTAAGCATTCACAGGCCCGATCAAAATCTAATGGCACTGTAATATCTATCATCCACTACTGACAGTTTCTCAGTTTATCCCTATTCTCTTTTATCTAAGCTTTATTCACAGTCTCAGCCCTACAGAAGAGGAATCTCTGACGAGGCAAAGTAATGCTCCATGTTAAGCAGCCACGCGCAGGAGGGACTTTCTAAAATCTTTCCTAACGTTGATAGTCATTGTGATAGATGTGAAACTGAGATAGCTACACTGACACATATGTTTTGGTCTTGTTCTATATTGGAACAGTTCTGGAAGTCAGTTTTCTCAACAATTTCTAAAGCACTTAAAATTAATTTACAACCTAATAAATTAACTGTGCTTTTTGGAATAGTTCCTCAAAATATTCATGGTATTTCTGTGTCTGACCAACATGTTATTGCATTTGTTACATTGATAGCTAGGAGGGCCATTTTGTTGAAGTGGAAGGATACATCAGCTCCCGCTTTGTCACAATGGTTCTCTCAAGTGATGCTATGTCTTAGTTTGGAGAAAATTAGAAGTCAAACCTTTGAACCTTTATTTGATTTTGAGAAAAGATGGGGCTCATTTGCTTGTTATTATCATTTGAGTTAATTGATATAATTATTCCACGATCTAATTGTAAATTCTTTTAGTATATTTTCTTTTCTTGCTGGCGATTTGATGTTTATTTTTAGAAGCTTTTTGTATGACGCATGGCTCCAGGGTTGTACACCTAATGGGTTCTTTTTTTTCTCACTTTCCTGTTTAGTAGGTTTTTTTCTGTTATCACAAAATTTTGTTTTCAATCTTTAAGATGAT
This sequence comes from Mobula birostris, assembly GCF_030028105.1. Taxonomy (NCBI): domain Eukaryota; kingdom Metazoa; phylum Chordata; class Chondrichthyes; order Myliobatiformes; family Myliobatidae; genus Mobula; species Mobula birostris. The sequence goes on along the minus strand of NC_092372.1, from coordinate 59,219,940 downwards.
GGGTTTTTTGAGGCATTGTAAGTGTTGTTACTTTGATGTACTTATGTTATTTTTCCTATATATATATAATAAAAAGATTTGAAAAGAAAGCCACGTGCAGTGTATAATTGGTGGCTAGGCTAGGTTTGAGAAACAGCGGTATCTGCGCGTGATGATGCATATACAACAAGTATGAAGGGAACTTAAGGAAGCTAAAAGTCCTTTCCACACTCTGTTGATGAATAGGAGAGGACTGTAAACTTCTGGAGTCCTTTGAGGAAAGAAAAATTTCTCTCACAAATGATCAATGAAGCTATGTAGAGGAAAACTCATCATTGGGTTTCCCACTGTGGTCAAGTGTGCGGGGAAGCAGATACACAGTTTAATGGAGCAAATAAAGGCTGTCAAGGCACATTTCAATTTTTGCCATCTGTCTTCCTGAAGATAGCTCCTCGAGCAGATGTGCTGCAGGGGGAATGGTGTGTGCCGTCCCCTTTCAGGATGTCAGCTCTTCTGCTTCTTTGCTGTCCCTCAAAGTTACTTGAAGCCATATGACTCAGATGGCAATGGCAGCAGTTAAGGTAAGTTCTCATAGGACTGGCTTTCTTTTGGTTTTTGTCCACAAACACCACAAGGATCCATAGTCAAGAAACAATATCTTCCCCCCAGCTTTGTGTGACCAGTGGAGCATCTGTAGGGGTGTTTGATGGGGAACTTTTCTTTAATAACAGAACTATGCATATGAAAAGTCAACAATTCTTTACAATATTGCTCCAGACATTTAAATTGTAAATCTTCAAAATGTCTGCTGTAGTGTAACGCCACATTCACAAACCAACAACTTTCTGTATTTAGGGGAATTCTGGTGCTTTGCAAAGCAGAATGCTCATTTGTGCTCCTGAGCGTCAATTTTAATTTCATCTCAAACAAGAGAAAAATCTGCAGATGCTGGAAATGTAAGGAACGCACACAAAATGCTGGAGGAACTCAGCAGGCCAGGCAGCATCTATGGAAAAGAGTACAGTTGATGTTTTGGGTGGAAACACTTCAGCAGGACTGGAGGAAAAAAGATGAGGAGTAGAGTTAAAAGGAGGAGGGGGGGAGTGAGAAACACAGAGTGATAGCTGAAACCGGGAGGGGAAGGGAGCTGGGAAGAGCTGGGAAGTTGATTGGTGAAAGAGATACAGGGCTGGAGAAGGGGGAATCTAATAGGAGAGGACAGACGGCAATGGATGAAAGAAAAAGGGGATGGGGAAGGAGTACCAGAGGGAGGTGATGGGCAGGCAAGAAGATAAGGTGAGAGAGGGAAAAGGGGATGGGGAATGGTGAAGGAGGGGGTGGCCATTACCAAAGTTCGAGAAATCGATGTTCACACTATCAGGTTGGAGGCTACCCAGAGGAAATATAAGGTGTTGTTCCTCCAACCTGAGTTTGGCCTCATCATGACAGTAGGGGAGGCCATGGATAGACATATCGGAATGGGAATGGGAAGTGGAATTAAAATGGGTGACCACTGGGAGATATCGCTTTTTCTGGCAAACAGTGTGTAGGTGCTCAGTGAAGCAGTATCCCAACCTGTGTTGAGTCTCACTGATATACAGGAGGACAGGATGCCACATCAGGAGCACCGAACACATTATATGACCCTAACAGACTCACAAGAGAAGTGCCACCTCACCTGGAAGGACTGTTTGGGGCCCTGAGTGGTAGTGAGGGAGGTGGTGTAGGGTTGGGTGTAACACTTGCTCTGCCTGCAAGGGTAAGTGCCAGAAGGGAGATCAGTCGGGTGGGACGAATGGGCAAGGGAGGCGCGTAGGGTGTGATCCCTGAGGAAAGCAGAAGGTGGTTGGGAGGGAGAGATGTACTTGGAGGTGGGATCCCGTTAAAGATGGCGGAAATTGCGGAGAATAACGTGCTGGACGCGAAGGCTGGTGGTGTATTAAGTGATGACAAAAGGAACCTTATCCATGGTGGGGTGGTGGGAGGATGGGGTGAGAGCAGACATGTGTGAAATGGAAGAGATGCGGTTGAGGGCAGCATTGATGGTGGAGGAAGGGAAGCCCATTTCTTTGAAGGAAGAGGACATCCTTCCTTCAGTTCCCCAGTATGTTGTGTGTGTTGCATTAATTTCATCACCCTTTTCAGTATGTATTAAAGATCTTGATATGTATGAAGGGAACAGCACCACAAAGTGTGCAGATGACCTAAACATTAAATAACTTGTGTTGAGGACTTAAGACATGGACATTTTAGTGAAAATATCACACGTACAATAGAAATATGATGTGATGTGCTTTGAACGGACTATAATGGAACTGGCATGATTTGAGAAGATTTTAGGAAAATATAAAGGCCTTAGATGAGAGAAAAGGTTTTTCAAGATAATATCAAGTAGATTCCATTTAAGACAATTTTGCAAATATAGGATGTTTCTCCTTGAAACAGAAACTTAAGAGTTTATTCAAATAAAGACTGAAAGAGCATGAGTAGGTATGATAAATTATAAAGGGGTAACTACTTCTCTGGTAAATGAGATGGTTAATAAGGAGAAGTTATTGATTTAAAGTGATTACAAAAGGCCTAGAGGAAAGGTGTAGAGGATTTTTTTCTTCTTATTCAGAGCAAATTTGGGATATGGAATCCTTGAAAAGATGTTGAAATTGATTCCATTTCTACAGTGGCCATAAAAAGTATTCACCTTCCCTCCCTCCCCCCAGAAGTTTTCATGTTCTATTGTTTTACAACATTGAATCTCAATGAACTTAATTGGGCTGTTTTTGACATTGATCAACAGGAAAAGACTCTGTTGTGTCAAAGTGAAAACAGATCTCTACAAATTGATCTAAATTAATCACAAATATAAAACATAAAATAATTGATTGCATAAGTATTCACACCCTTTAATGTGACACACCAAATCATCACTGGTGTAGCCAATTGGTTTTATAAGTCACATAATTAGTTAAATGGGGATAACCTGTGTGCAGTCAAGGTGTTTCAATTGATCGTGGTAAAAACACACCTGTATCTGGAAGCTCTAACTGCTGGTGAATCAGTATCCTGGTAAAAACTACACCACGAAGACAAAAGAACACTCCAAACAATTCCACAAAAACGGTTATTGAAAAGCACAAGTCAGGAGATGAATACAAGAAAATTTCCAAGTCACTGAATATCCCCTGGAGTACAATCATCAATAAATGGAAAGAATATGGCACAACTGTAAATCTGCCTAGAGCAGATTGTGCTCAAAAACTGACTGACCGTGCAAGAAGGGGGCTAGTGAGGGATGCCACCAAGAAACGTATAACAACTCTGGGTGAGTTACCAGCTTCAGTAGCTGAGACGGAACAAACTACACATACAACTACTGTTGTCACCAGTCACAGTTTTATGGGAGTGTGGCAAAGAGAAAGCCACTGTTGAAAAAAAACTCTCATGAAATCTCAGCTAGAGTTTGCCAGCAGGCATGTGGGAGACTGAAGTCAGCTGGAAGAAGGTTCTATGGTCTGATGAAACCAAAATTGAGCTCTTTGCTCATCAGAATAAATGTAAGCCAAACACTGCACATCATCAAAAACACATGATTCCCACGACTATGAAGCATGGTGGTGTGGGGATGCTTCACTGCAGCAGGCCCTGGAAGGCTTGTGAAGGTAGAGGTAAAATGAATTCAGCAAATGACTGTTCATATACCATCCCTGTGCAATCTGACAGAGCCTGAGCAGTTTTGTAAAGATGAATGGGAAAAAAAATTGCAGTGTCCAGATGTGCCAAGCTGATAGAGACCTATCCACACAGACTCAAGGCTGTAATTGCTGCTAATGGTGCATGTGCTAAATACAGACTTGAAGGAGGCAATTATGCAATCAATTATTTTATGTTTAATAATTGTAATAAATTTAGACAAGTTTGTAGAAATTTATTTTCTAAAAGAGTCTTTTTGTTGATCAGCGTGAGAAAAGCCAAATTAAATCCATTGTGATTCAATGTTGTAAAACAACAAAACATGGAAACTTCCAAGGGGTGGGGGGGGGTGGGGTTAAATACTTTTTATAGGCACTGTAACTTAAAAAAATGGGCTGATCTTGAGGATAGTAAATTAATACAATTAAAAAACAAAAGCAGAAGTCTGAGATAATAGATGACTGTTCATTAAGAGTAACACAATGGGCTGAATTACCCTATTCTGTAAATTTCTATGATTTCATGATAATCTAAATATTGGGGCAAATTGTGCCTTCTTTAGATATACAAGCAAGGGGATTGATATGACAAAGACTCCTCACAGTTTTCAGTGAAAAATAGGCACCTGAATATGGTACTATTGGGAGATTATGTGTGTGTGCATGCACATGATGCACCAGGATTCAACAGTCTGTCAACAATTAATTATGGAGACTCCCAAATTAAAATTTTAGAATTTTATCAGTCAGTAAAACAATATTCTGATAAGGCATTATTGCTTCAGAAGTAGGGATAAAGGCAAAAAAGGAGAAGGATGCTTACAACATAAATGCATTCCTATATTGCTTAACTGATAGTATGAGTACAAAGATTATTGCTAATGGCTAAATCATTTTACCTTCCAACTTCATATTTGGAGTTCCACATTCCACTCCAATAAATCTGGCCTTAATTTCACCCTCAAAATACACAAATATTGTTGGTAAATATTCGTCTGAGTAGTTGGGAATACAGATGTTCGCAATAGCCTTCATGAATTTTGCTTCTGGATATTTCTTAGCGAGCTGGCCCAAGTGATGGTTGAGCAAAATACACATTGGTATGCTGCAGTAATAATAGTAACAAAACATGATTATTCAGTTCTAATTATATTAAAATTTGGTTTTACATATGCAAAGGTAAATAAGGTATGGGAGTTAATCTCTGAAAATTATGTAAATATTTTTTATGGGCTCTCTCCCTCTGCAATATGGAATACAATCAGAAGAACCTCTCTAACTGTAAGTAAAATATTTAATATTGTGATCTGTAAATTGTGGATGAATTCAATCAATAGAATTAATCCACTAGTTACAGGTAACAATATGAAATAGTTTATCTACAGTTCTACTTTTCAATTTGATGCCTGCATGTTTGTTTTGTCTGAATATTCAGAAAATACTTTGTTCGATTACATGTTTGACAAGGATCCTTTTATTCTTCTCCAATTATTTATGCCATCTTCTTCTCACCTTTCTGACTACTGAAGAGGTCTTGTGGATCCCAGTTTTATTCTTCTGTAATTCACTTTGTTAACTTCTCAGCCTTTCTTTCTATTTCACTATTTTCAAATCATTTTTTAAAACTTCTCCATGCCTCCAATAATTCTACTAAATTTCTGCTTCTCTTCTGTGCTGCAATTTGAAATATTATCATGCTAAAGGCAATGTCTGATTTAGTCCGAAGAATTCCTGTCTTATTCAATTCCTCACCTTCCTTCGCTAGTTTTTAAGGAGGTGACCATAAGAGATTCGCATAGCTCGCTTACTTCCCTTCAGATTTAGGATTTTTATTGTGCTTGAGTAACAACTTTTGAAATTTGGTACCTAAGAGCAATCATCTGCACACCAATGTTCTAAACAGAGGAAGATAACACTGTGTCTGAAGATTGAAATAAATTCAGTAACATGAAAAATAACATTCAGGAGAATTATTTTATAAAAAAATGTTATTGCACAGTATATAGGTTCATCAAGCAAAATACAATAAAGCAATCTTAAAATATTGTAAAATTAAAATCAGTGGATTACTATATTATTAAAATATAAATAAAACAGAAAGCAAGGCAATACTGTACTGGGCTAACTAACAATCAGCTTGATTACACAGCAGGGAGCAAAGGTGAAGTTAATGCTAATAAATTATAACTTTACATTTCCCTTATAAAAATTTTAGAACATATCAGTATTTTAGAATTCAAATTCTGCATTTCTGACTATTTTTATGTTAAGTTTGGTCACATAAATTAGATTTTATTTTTAGTACTTGAGGTTCAAAATATTTTGAAGGGATTGGAAACTTAGATTCCATAATTACATCTATTTTCCGCAAACAGGTAAATTTCAAATGGCAATTTGCTGGGGAACCTTTAGTTAGACTTTGTTCTGGAAGCTTTACTCAAAATAGTTCCTTCACTACTTCTAAGTGTGAGGTTACTATGATGTAGGCAACAGGACACTTGAAATCTTGGTTTATCTCCTCAACCAAAGAGGTTTAAGATTTGAGACATAAAGAGAGGAAGATTATGAAATATACTGCACAAATTAAAGCTTTGAGAGTGAAAACATACAGAAATGGAATGAGAGATTGTGCTGAGAAATGGAGAGAAAGGGGAGGAAAGGGCAATTCACTGGCAGTTAACATCTTGAAGATAAGAGACCAGCCATTTCTAACTTTCCTCCTGTCATTAAAATAAATGCAGTTTGAAAAGCATACTTGTGCCACAAATTAGAAGATTTATCTTTCTGTGGCAAGTTTAATGGATATTTAATGTGCTGATGCAGGCACTTCACAGAAATTGCGGGAAGGTTATGGATGAAATGCCTCGTGAAGTTAATGGGAGAACAGCGCAAATTGCCAGCAACATATAGCAATCCACAATTTGGAACATGTACCTTTCTGCCCATCTTCCTGGATTATTTTACTTGATATGTGTTGTTTTCATACTGTTATTTTTGGTGATATCTGAGACTTTAAAACTTGGTGCTCCTAATGAAAGAAGTCTAGCTGCGTGAAAAGACATTATTGTTTATCTCACAATTATTAAACTTATTCTAAGTGTGCAAGAGGGTTGGAGTAATGTTTTTAGACATGGAGTCTGAAGCCATGATGGAAGTTAAGTATTCCTGAATTTCTAACTGTCTTCTTAATTGCTACAAGAACAGATTATTTTTGTTTTTTCTTGGTCTGCTCTCACAATGAGGCTGCAAGTGCCCTTCTCAACTTTTGCGTACAGAAATTCACATTGAATCTTTGCCATTATTATTTCAACAGGGTTTAGTCTTTGAAAAGTTCAATACATGACCATGCTTAAGTGGCACTTGTAGGGCCACTGCATGCAGAGGCATAAATAACAGAAATCTTTTTTGTTTGGTCAGCTGCAATGGTTCTTTTCCTGATAATGCAACATAACCTGATAACATCCCCTGTCTAACAGACACAAAATGCTGGAGGAACTCAGCAGGCCAGGCAGCATCTATGGAAAAAAGTACAGTCAGTGTTTTGGGCCGGAATCCTTCAGCAGGATTGGTGTTAACCAGCAGCAATAGATATGGAATTGTCGGGTTTCTATAGATAAACGATGAAATTTATTAACCTCTACTCAAAAACATAGAAAAGTAAACAAACGACTAACGTAAACGGAAGTTAACAGTGTTATGCGTCTATAGCTATCAAACAGTCAAACTTAGAGACAATTTTTAACAGATCTTACTCAAGCACAGTCTTAAAGTGGTAGTCTAAGAAGTCCAAGTGATTCATGAAATATGTGAGAGGAGAGACTTCACAAAGCAGCGATGAGGCGATTCTTGAAGAAACAAAGAAACCGTTGACGCTGATCCCAGCCGAGAAGTACCTTCTACAAAGAGTGAGTTTTCTCAAAGTAACTGACTTTTCACCGAAGTGGTCACCACACAACATCCAAACCGTGTAAGGGTTAACAAAAGTGCGTGCCACGTATGGATTATACCCAGTGTCAATCACACCCGAAAATGCACCGAATGCCGCTGATTAACCCCAATTCTTTGGGTTCATTCGAAACGTGCAATCTTTTTCCTCTTTTTTTTTCTTTCTCTCTCTCTCTCTCTCTTTTCTCCTCCATTTCTCCCCCCCCTTACGATTGCGTAACCTCTGACTGCAACTCCCCAACAAAACGACTCCAACAATCAGCGGTCCTCCTTTTTATACCAGTGGGACATGCCATCATGTGACGCTCACAGGTAACAAAGTCATGGGACACTCACGGGAGTCGATACACGGGAATCACGAGACACACACGGGAATCACGAGAATCGATACGGGAATGATGAGACACGGGGAATCGATACACACGGGAATCACGAGACATTCACGGGAATCGATACTCACTGGAATCACGAGGCACTCACGGGAATCGATACTGTGGATAGATAACACTGGAGAAAAGAAGCTGAAGGGTTTTGCCGAAAACATCAACTGTACTTTTTTTCCATAGATGCTTCCTGGCCTGCTGTGTTCCCCCAGCATTTTGTGTGTGTTGCTCGGATTTCCAGCATCTGCAGATCTTCTCTTGTTTAACATTTCCAGGCTGATGTGACAACTATGCAATAAAGTTCACCCACAAACTCTTCCTTCAATCCAGGGTCAACTGGATAAATGCCTGATTCATGACTCTAAACTAATTAGTTTATGCTCATTCCATCAACTTCAGTTAGGAATAATTCTACCAATACTTAATCCATCTTTTGCTTCTTGACATCATTTAGGGTATTCTCTTTAATCTCTATTTTTGTATTGCTTTGTACTTTTTCCTTTTTTGTAAAACCTCTTTTTCTTCTTATCCCTGATTGAATGTTGATATTTCCTAGCCTGTCAGTAATGACAGTGCCATGAAGTATATCCATTGCTATAAATGATATGCCAAGGGAAATCTATACTTACAAAAATTCATTCTTTTTTTTTAAATATAGTGCCTTGAGATTGAAGATGATTTGGGTTCCACACTGCCTTGTGGAAGCCAGTGAGAGAATCATACACACTTCTGGTGATGTGGTAGGAGGTGTGTTAACTTGTGAGGTTTCTTCATCATTGATGCAGGTCTTCGATGTGCTCTTGGTGCATGGTGTTAAGGTTCTTAATATCATTCCTAATGTTTCTTCTCTACTTTGAGCAGTCATAGGCATGAGTCAGTGGAAATGTGGCACTCCTTCAAAGAAACTTTGGGCACATCCTTGAATCAGTCCTCTACTGTACCCATTCCCATTCTGACATGTCCATCCACAGCCTCCTCTACTGTAAAGATGAAGCCACACTCAGGTTGGAGGGACAACACCTTATATTCCGTCTGGGTAGCCTCCAACCTGATGGCATGAACATCGACTTCTCTAACTTCCGCTAAGGCCCCACCTCCCCCTCGTACCCCATCTGTTACTCATTTTTATGCACACATTCTTTCTCTCACTCTCCTTTTTCTCCCTCTGTCCCTCTGAATATACCTCTTGCCCATCCTCTGGGTCCCCCCCCCCCACCGTCTTTCTTCCTGGACTTCCTGTCCCATGATCCTCTCGTATCCCCTTTTGCCTATCACCTGTCCAGCTCTTGGCTCTATCCCTCCCCCTCCTGTCTTCTCCTATCATTTTGGATCTCCCCCCCCCCTTTCAAATCCCTTACTCACTCTTCCTTCAGTTAGTCCTGATGAAGGGTCTTGGCCTGAAACGTCGACTGCACCTCTTCCTACAGATGCTGCTTGGCCTGCTGCGTTCACCAGCAACTTTGATGTGTGTTCCTTGAATCAGTCGCCCTGGTAATCTCTTTCTGTGATAGCACTTAGAATAGCATGTCTAATTCAGGATCTTGATATTGGCATGAGCAAATTCTCAATTACAGAAAAAATAATCCTTCTGTTCAGTAAAATAGAATTCCAGATAAATTCACCCTTATTAACTCCAACCAAATCATTTCAAATTGCACGAGAGGGCATGCATAAGGAGCACAGGTTTTTTGGTACTTCAGTAGCAAATTCGAGCTCTACACAGCAGGATATACTTCTCCTGCATTTAGAGCCTGAGTCTACATTTCAACCCAGGAGCTTTGTTAGAACACTAGATGCAGTATTCATCAACACCATGTCCTGTTCTGAAAAAGAAGGCTATTATGTCAACCAGTTACATAGAACATAAAACAGTACAGTACAGCATATCTTTGCCAACCTTTTAATCTACTCCACAATCATTCTAATCCTTCGCTCCTTTTTTTTTAGGCATCCATTAGTCTTGCAAGACCATGGATCTGCGCCTGGAAAGTCTTCACTCTCCAGGGCGGAGGCCTGGGCAAGGTTGTATGGAAGACCAGCAGTTGCCCATGCTGCAAGTCTCCCCTCTCCACAACACCAATGTTGTCCAAGGGAAGGGCATTAGGACCCATACAGCTTGGCACTAGTGTCATCGCAGAGCAATGTGTGATTAAGTGCCTTGCTCAAGGACACAACATGTTCCCTCGGCTGGGGCTCGAACTCACGACCTTCAGGTCGCTAGTCTAATGCCTTAACCACTTGCCCACACATAGCACATAACTCTCAATTTTTCTTTCATCCATGAGTATATCTCCTAACTGTCCTGAACATTTCAGTCTGAATCACCACCCTCTTTTGCATTTACCATTCTCTATGTGAAAAACCTTTTTCTGACTTCTCCCCTAGATTTTCCTCCACTCACCTTAAAAGAATGTCTTCTGGTATTATGTATTGCTGCCCTCTAGGAAAAAAGTGCTGGCTGTCCATCTTATCTATGCATCTTATCATCTTTACACCTCTATCAAGTTGCCTTTCATGTTCCTTTGCTCCAGAGAAAAAAGCTCTAGCTCACTCAACATTTCCACATAAAACATTGTTCTCCAATCCAGGCAACATTGTGGTAAATCTAATCTGCACCACATTCTTCCTACAATGAGGCAGCCAGACTGAACACAATACTCCCAGTGTAGTCTAAACAGTCTTGTAGAGCTGCAACATTACCATGTGGCTATTGTTTTCCATTCTCTGACTAATAAAGGCCATCGCAACATACAACTTCTTAAAGACCTTATCAATCTGTGTGGCAACTTTGAGTGACCTATGGACTTTGAGCCAAGATCTCTATGTTCCTCCACACTGCTAAGAATTATGCCATTAACCTTGTGCTCTGCCTTGAAGTTTGACGTTCCAAAGTGTGTCACTTCACACTTTTCTGAATTGAACTCCATCTGCCACTTTTCAGCCCAAATCTAACCTACGACAATCTTCTATACTATCCACAACACCAACATTCGTATCATCTGCAAACTGACTAATTCACACTTCCAATTATCTATCCAAGTTACTTATAGAACTCACATAGAGCAGGGAATTCAGAACAGATCCCTGTGGAACACTGCTAGTCACCAAGCTCCAGGCAGAATATACTCCACCTGTTATCACCCTCTGACCCCAGTGGCGAGCCAATTTTGAATCCATTTACGTTCTTTGCAGCAGATCCGCTGTTCCACCAAACAGAGTTGAGAGTCATAGAATCATAGAAAATTACAGCACAGAAACAGGCCCTTTGGCCTATCTAGTCTTTGCTGAACCATTTAAACTGCCTAGTCCCATTGACCTGCTCCTGGACCATAGCCCTCGATATCCCTCCCATCCATGTACCTTTCCAGACTTCTCTTAAGCATTGAAATCGAGCTTGCATGCACCACTTGTTCTGGCAACTCGCTCCACACTCTCACTGCTCTCTGAGTGAAAAAGTTTCCCCTCATGTTCCACTTCAACTTTTCACCTTTCATCTTTAACCCATTGGCCTCTAGTTGTAGTCCCACCCAAGCTCGGCGGAAAAAGCCTGCCTGCATTTGTCCTATCTGTACCCCTCATAATTTTGTATCACTTTATCAAATCTCCCCTCAATCTTCTATGTTCCAAGGAATAAAGTCCTAACCTATTCTCTGTATTCTTTCAACCATATTTACATCTTTCCTGTGGGTAGGTGACCAAAACTGCACACAATACTCCAAATTAGGCCTCACCAATGTCTGATATAACTTCAACATATCATCCCATCTCCAGTACTCAATACTTTGAATTATGCAGACCAATGTGCCAAAAGTTTTCTTTAAGAACCTATCTATCTGTGATGCCAATTTTAATGAGGTATGGTCCTGGATTCCCAGATCCCTTTGTTCTCCTCAGCGACCTACTGTTCACTGTGTAACAACTATCCTGTTAGTCCTTCCAAAGTGCAACACTGTGCACTTGTCTACGTTAAATTCCATCTGCCATTTTTCAGCCCATTTTTCTGGCTGGTCCGCATATCACTGCAAGCTCTGGTAGTTTTGCTTGCTGTCCACTATACCTCCATTCTTGGTATCATCCACTGATTTGCTGATCCAGTTAACCACATTATCATCCAGATCATTGATAGAGATGACAAACAGCAATGGACCCAGCACCGATCCCTGCGGCACTCCTCTAGTCACAGGCCTCCAGTCAGCGAGGCAACCATCTAGTACCACTCTCTGGCTTCTCCCACAAAGCCAAAGTCTAATCCAATTTACTACCTCATCTTGAATGCCAAGCAACTAAACCTTCGTGACCAACCTGCAATGCGGAATCTTGCCAAATGTTCATGTAGACAACATCCACTGCCTTTCTTTCATCAGCTTTCTTGGTATCTTCCTCAAAAAACTCTTTAAGATTGGTTAGACATGACCTGCCTACTATGCATGAAGCTATGCTAACTATCCCTAATCAGTCCATGCCTATCCAAATACTCCTATGGGGGGGGGGGGGGTAATTGGCGGTCCCTTAAAATACCTTCTAATAATGTTCCCACAACTGATGTCAAGTTCATCAGCCTACAATTTTCTGGTTTATTTTCAGAGCCTTTCTTAAACAGCAGAACATGAGGTTTCCTCCAATCCTCCGGTACCTCACCTGTTGCTAAGTATAATTTAAATATCTGTTAAGTGCCCCTGCAATTTCTGCACTTGCCTCCCACAGGGTCTGAGGAAATGCCTTGTCAGGCCCTGGGGATTTTTCCACCCTAATTTGTCTCAACTGCCCTCTGTACAGGGTCCATTAACTCACTGGTAATTTGCCTTGCTTCTATAGACTCTGCGTCCATCTCCCAAGTAAATACAGTTGCAAAACATCCACCTAAAATCTTCCCCATCTCTTTTTGGCTCCATATATAGATTACCATTCTGAACCAATTTTGTCCCTTGCTCTTAACACATCTGTAGAATCCCTTATGATTCTCCTTCATCTTGTCTGCTAGGTCAAACTAATGCCTTCTTTTAGCCCTCCTTATTTCTTTCTTGAGTGTTCTCTTGCACTTCTATAACTACTTCATTTGTTCCTACCTGCCTATATCTACTATGCACTTCCTTTTGTTTAAACCAGGGCATCAATATCTCTTGAAAACCAAGGTTCCCAAAACTGTTACTTTATGTTTTATTCTGACAGGCACATACAAGCTTTGCACTCTCAAAATTTCACTTTTGAAGGCCTCTCACTTATCAAGTACACCTTTGCCACAAAACAGCCTGTCCCAGTCCACATTTGCCAGATCTTTTCCGAACCATCATAATTGCTCTTTCTCCAATTTAGAATATTAACTGTGGACCACATCTATTTTTTTCCATATTTTCTTGAAAACCAATAGCATCATGATCACTAGATGCAAAGTATTCCTCTGCACAAATTTCTGTCACCTGCCCTGTCTCATTCCATAATAGCAGATCAAGCATCCCACACACTCTCATTTCGACCTCTATGTACTGATTTAGGAAACTTTCCTGAACAAATTTGACAAACTCTATCCATCAAGTCCTTTTACAGTATGGGAGTCCCAGTCAATTATGTGGAAAGTTAAAATCACCTACTATAACAGCCATATGTTTCTTGCAACAGACTGCAGATCTTTCAAATAATTTCTTCCTCTAAATCCTGCAGACTGTTGGGTGGTCTATAATATAGCCTCATTAACATATTCATACATTTCTTATCCTCAGTTTCACCTATAAAGACTCACTAGATGAGTTCTCTAGTCAGTTCTGACTGCACTGCGTGGTACTTTCCTGACTTACAACGCCATCTCTCCCCCTTTAATCCATCCCACTCTGTCGCATCCAAAACAATGGAACTCCAGAATATTGAGCTGCCAGTCCTGTCCCTCCCGCAACCAAGTCTTACTAATGACTACAGTATCAGAATTCCATGTGTTGATCCATGCCCTGAACTTATCTGCCTTTCCTGCAATATGCAACTCAGAACATTAGTCACACCATGCTTAGCCTTTTGATTCCTGACTTTGTTTGAGTTCTTAGCAATATCTGTCTCCACAATCTCTGCACTGTTCTGACAGTCTGGTTCCTGTATCCCTGCAACTCTTGTTTAACCCCCCTTCCCCCGTTCAGCACTAGCAAACCTTCCTGCTAGGATATTAGTCCCCCTCCAGTTCAGGTGCAAACAGCCTCTTCTGTATAGGTGCCTCCTTCCCTGGAGAGACATGGAAATTTTTATGCTTGCAGGTGGTAATCTTGAAGTTAGGAAGAGAAAATGTAAAATTACCATCACCTCCAAAACATGGTAACATTTATTTCCTGTGTTGGAAATATGTGGCTTGTTTCATTAATGTTGGACAATATATGACATAAAACCTGCAGCAGCAAATAGGAATGAGGTAGAGAGAAAGATAAAATGTCAAAATTAAATGGTCTTTCTGAATGCATGAACTGTTCAAATAAGCAAAATAAAAACTAACTTGAAAAAATAGTCACAAACTTGCAGTACTTGTGCAACTATTGACAGTGAAACTATTTCATTGTATTTTGTAATATTTAATAAAAAGGACAGGATAACCTTTTGGCAATTATATTAGCGTTGTTTTTGAGGATACACATCTCTTAAGCTTTGCTAAACAAACTAAATAATGCGCTATTTCAAAATTGATTTTATTTTAGAGGTCACATTGTTCTAATCAATAATTCTTTTTGGCATTATACAAATCTAACTTTTATAGGTTGACCATTTATTCTGTTTACTTCACCGCATATTCCACTGAAGAAATGTTCCACAAAGCATTTCAAGGTAACATCTTCTGCAAGCAACACCCCAAACATCTTTTTTATTCCAATACTGCTCCCAACCCTTCTCTGCAATTCCAGTAAAATGCAGCATAAACTCAAAGAACAGGACCGCTTTTTCCAATTAAGCTCATTCACTCCTCGTATTTATTAGTGAGCTCAACAATTTTGGATAATCACATTGTTTGATTTCCAGAATTATTTACTTTTAGTTCTTTCAGATAATAAGTTTGCTTCTTCTATTCACATTACATACTACCTTCTTTTATCTTGCACTATAATAACTCACACCCTGCATGCCTTACAGACCTTTCTTCCTTTTCTCCCTCCTTCTCGCCTTCACTGCACATTGAAATCCATTTATCTCTAGCATTTCTGATAAAAGGCCATTAACTTAAAATATTAACTCTATTTCTTTTGTACCAGTGTTGCCCAAAATTGAGTATTTCCAGCATTTTCTGTTTTATATGTAAGTATGACCTTTAAAAAAATTCCAAATCATTAATATTCAACAATAAAATATTATCCTTGATCTAATAGTAACATTCTGTCATTTGAAGCATTGTAAAATATTGGTATTCTTTTCCTGATTGAATAAAAATATTCTTATACCTTTTAATTTGTAGTTGAATGTTCGTTGCATGTGAAAACTTTGTAAGTTGGTAGCATAACTTAAATGACTGAGGATTGATTGACTACGTACCCAGGTCTATAAAGGTGGAGAACGACCCATATATCTTCTCCTGCATAAGTAATTTGTTTAACATACTCATTTCCTTGGAGTTCAGCCAACTCACCAAATCTACTTTTTCTCTGCACAGCCTGCCAGTCTGCCATTCTCTGGCATCTAAAATACAAAGATGAGCTACTTTCAGCATGGAACATGTACCTGCAAAAATAAATCACAACCACAGTTCCCATTTCCCTAATCTTACTCTATAAACCTTTCATTTTAAGTACCCAAATGATAGGTCCCATTGTGCTGATATAATTTGGACACCACGGTAATGTAATGGCTCGTGTGATACTATTACAGCTCAGCATGTTCCGGAGTTCAGAGTTCAATTCCGGCACTGTTCTGTGAGGAGTTTCTGTGCGTCCTCCCCGTAGAATGTGTGGGTTTCCCGTGGATGCTCCGGTTTCCTCCCAGAGCTCAAAGATGTCCCAGGTAGGAATTCGTCATTGTGAACTGTCCTGTGATTAGGTTAGGGTTAATCTTTGTTGTAGGGTTGCTGGGGCGGCGTGGCTTGGAGAGCTGAAAAAGTCTACCCCATGCTGTACAGCTAATTAAATAATGGTCTGCTTCCTGTTCAAACTTAAGGGCATAGACTGTCTTGAATTTGAGTGATATAGTAATTCTTATGGAAGGAGCATGTTGTTGGCAGTGGCCACTATGATGTGTCACTGTAAGGCACAGCAGAAAATATATCCTCGGGCTGTAAGGACAAGATAGAAATTTTTTTTGTGGTTAGTATCTCTCAACCCCAATGTTTGACCAGATTAACCATTACAAGATCAATGGACACCAAGTTCAGTGTAAGTATATCCAAGATATTCTTGCTGCATCCCTCCATGTACATAAGAACAATAAGAAATAGGAACAGGAGTTGGCCATCTGGCCCGTCGAGCCTGCTCCGCCATTCAATAAGATCATGGCTGATCTGGCCATGGACTCATCTCCACCTACCTGCCTTTTCCACATAATCCTTAATTCCCCTACATTCTCAATATTTTTGTGGAAATAGAAATAATTTGCTGTTGCAATATTTTTTTACATGTTCATGTTCGTATCTCTTCTTAATTAGTTCCTTAATCCCTCCTAAAGTAACTCCCATTATATAGTTTTTATATTAGTGATCATAATCATTATTACATCAACCACACTGCTGCCAGAATTAAAACTCCGTTGAACATTAATTCCTCATTAGCATGGCTGCTATGTACAGGGATAATAGTTCAGGTAACTGGGTCAGAACAGGCTTCAGGTTAGCAGCAGATGGAGTGGAGTGTGAGTGGCCGGAGATCTCACTTCCCATCAGGTGTTAGTGTTGTTATCCTGGGCTGCCATGCTCACTGTAGTAGGAGAACGGTGAATGGGATTATCGGGACTGAAGGAGAAGGGGCCGTCAGTTGTCAGTGCCCTCGAATGATGATGTGTGGTGAATACTGTCTGGATCTTAAAAAAAGATTCCCAGCAGGTGAAGTTCTTTCCAAACACTTAAAGTAGATTGAGAGTAAAGTTATGTGTTTTAAATTGGCTACCTTGCTCCTAATCCTCACAAATTCTTTTTGAGCCTTTTAAAACATCATAGAGTACTCAAGGAACGGTAAGGAAGTGTAAGGAATATTAATAGACATTGATCTGCAGATACCCTGGTGCATAAATCCTGACAGTGTTGCAGCTATTTAGAGTTGATCATGCTAACCTGTACATTTCAATAGCATGTTCGTCCTCTTCATCAAACTCATCCTCTGCTTCCTTTAGCTCTGCAAGATTCATCCGTTCATAGGGCTTAACTGTGAGAAGCAGATGTTTGGAAATAATCCATCAGTGAGTACGATTACTAGATGATCTGGTTTTGGCATCAAGTGTCCACAGTACATTGGTAACATATGGGCCCATGACAGAAACATTGCTCAGAGTTCTCCCAGTAACTTTGCCAGCAGTATGGTGGAAAACTATTGCTGGTCTGAGTGGGATTTCCACTGACAAACCTATTGTGACAGGGTGGAAGCAGGTCCAACCATGTGTCCCGTGGGGAGCCTCACCTGCCATTTAAAAAATCATGTGCATATACCCACAATGTTTTCTTTTAAGAATTACAGTGGTTGGGATATCATCCATGCGTAAAACAAGTTTCTGATGTAAATCAAAACTAAAATGCAGATGTTGGAAATCTAAAACAGAAACAGAAAGTTGCTCTGAAATAGGGCCCCAGCAACAAGCATTAACCTTATGATGAATACGAGAAAGTCTGCAAATGCTGGAAATCCAATGCAACACACACAAAAAGCTGGAGAAACTCAGCAGGTCTGGAAATAAATAAATAGTCGGCGTTCTGGGCCGAGACCCTTCAAAAGGAATGAAAAGGAAAGGGGAAGGTGCCAGAATACAAAGGTGGGGGGAGGGAAAGGAGGATAGCAAGAAGGTGATAGGTGAAGCCAGCTGAGTTCGAAAGATAAAGGATTGGAGAGGAATGAATCTGATAGGAGAGGAGAGTGGACCAGGCGATAAGGGGAAGGAGGAGGGACACCAGGGGGAGGCAAAAGGCAGGTGAGAAGAAGAGGTAAGAGGCCACAGTAGGGAACAGGAGGGGAGAGGAAGGAAAAAATTACCAGAAGGAGAAATCGATGTTCCTGCTATCAGGATGGAGGCTTCCCAGACAGGATATGAGGTGTTGCCCCTCCACCCGCTGGCAAAAAGAAGAGGCCACTGATTGACATGTCAGAAAAGGAATGTGGATAGGAATTAAAATGGTTGTCCACCAGAAAATTTCATTTTTGGTGGAAGTAGCAGAGGAGCTCATCAAAGTGCTCACCTAATACATGTCAGGTCTCAGCAAGGTAGAGGAAGCTGCATTAGGAGCACCAGATACAGTAGACAACCCTCAGAAGATTCAGAGATGAAGTCTTGCCTTCATCTGGAAGCGGGGTTTCCCTTCCTCCACCATTAACACTGCCCTTACCAACATCTCCTCCATTTCCTGGACATCCACGCTCATTCCATCTTCCTGTTGCCTTAATTAGGATAGTGTTCCTCTTGTCCTCACCTACCACCCCATGAACCTCTGCATTCAACACATCAATCTCCGCAGCTTCCGCCATCTTCCACAGGACCCTACCACAAATCTTTGCCCTCTCCTCTTTCCTCTTTCAATGGGGATCGTTCCCTCCATGATTGCCTTGTCTATTTGTCCCTCCTGGCATATACCCCTGCAAGTGGCCAAAATTCTACGCCTGCCCATTTAGCTCCTTCCTTACCTCTGTTCAGGGCCCCAGACAGGGCTTCCAGCTGAGACAATGCTTCACCTGCGAATGTGTTGTGGTTGTCTGCTGGACCTGGTGCTCTTGATGCGGCCTCCTCTACACTGGTGAAGCCCAACATACAGTAAATTGGGTGACTGCCTTGGCGAGCATCTCCGCTCCATCCACCATTCAGTTCTGACATGTCGGTCAATAACCTCCTCTATTGCCACACTGCGGCCATTCTCAGGGTAGAGGAGCAACCCCTCATGTTCCGTTTGGGTAGCCTCCAACCTGCTGATGTGTACATCAATATCCCCTTCCGTCAAAAAATAATTTCCCTTCCCATTCCCTCTTCTTCTTTTACCTACTCTGGCCTTTCATCTCTTCTCCTCACCTGCCCCTCCCTAAGGTGCCCCTTCCTCTTCACTTTCTCCCATGGCCCACTCTCCTCACCTATCAGATTCGTTCCTCTCCAGCCCCTTACCTTTTCCACCCACCTGGCTTCACCTTCCAATCTTCTAGATAGCTCTTCTTACCCCCTCCCCTCTCCTTTTCATTCCGGTGTCTTCTTCCTTCCTTCCCAGTCCTGAGGAAAGTTCTTGGCCCAAAACATCAACTGTTTATTCATTTCCATAGATACTAATGCCTACTAATTATTGCATTGCTATGCAAAAATCATTATATGTGAATAAGCGATTCTAATAATAACAATTGCTCCTTATTATTGGAAGGATTACTGTTAATATTGGGACTTCCAGTAAAATGGCAGTGCACCCGGACACAGTGGCCTCTATGGGGACAACCAAAGGTGCTGTTGCCTTTTCACTATCAGAAGACACCACTGGATAATAAGAACTTCCAGTACTGTAGGTCTACCCCATCATTGAGTTGCTCATTAGTGGAGGAGCTGGACTTGGTGCTGACCATGTGGCTGCCTGCAGAAAGGCATCAGAACAGGCATGCGAAGGCAGTGTGCAGTCTCACAGTGAGTGATTGCCTTAGTGACTTGTCTTGTGTTTGCAAGGCCATGTTAAACATTGGTAATGTTAAATGCTGCAAGCCCAGTTCATTGGTTTATTGGTAGAACTTTTATTTTTAGCACAGACTAGGCCTCAATCTGTGGTGTCGCCTGTTTGCAGCCACTCAGGAGAGAGGTGTCGGAGTCAGTGCCTGGAAGAGGTGTGACGCAGCATGCATACTGCCCTCCAGTGTTTGCTCAGTGGAAGACAGCTAGGTTGCATTTGTCAGTACTCTGCTGAGGGTATGCTATTGCTGATAACATTCATGGACCTGGCAACTTGACCTATGTTATATAGTTTTATTTGTGTGACTGCATGGTTACTGCTATCTTATTTGGGCTAGCACAAACACAAGATTTCTGGACATTTGATGCGGGCAGGTTGTACAGACATGATAAAATTGAATGGAGCATTGGTGGCTATGGTTTCATTTGTTCACTACTAGCTTTGGTTCTTCAATAATAATTAAAAGTAGCTCAATTTTTTCTTCACCATGAATTCATATCCACAATGAATGATTTAGGAACAGTTTCTTCCCCTCCATTATTAGATTTCTGAAAAGTCCAAGAACCCATGAACACTATCTCATTATTCCTTTGTTTCCCTTATTTATTTTTGTGATATGTCGGTTTTTATGTCTTTGCGCTGTACTGCTGCTGCAAAATAATAAACATCACATCAGATGTCACTGATAATAAATTTGATTCTGCTTCTTCTTATTTATTTTCAAAGTGCCTCTGGAATTGTTTGTATTTGATCTATTTATTTTTGGGTATTTTACTTAATGCTCCACCATTCCATTTTATATGGATACTTTTCATTATGAAAAGTTGGGCACGTGGCTAAGTGGTTAAGGTGTTCGTCTAGTAATCTCAAGGTCGCTAGTTTGAGCCTCAGCTGTGGCAGCGTGTTTGTGCCCTTGAGCAAGGCACTTAATCACACATTGCTCTAGTCTGTGCGAGGAGTGGCGCCCCACATAGACTTCCAATCTGCGCCTTGTAAGGCATGAAAATGCCTGACGCAGGCCTCTCATGGTCTGAGTCGACGTTCCCTCCCCTCATTACGACACTTTCTAGAAAAGCTTCACTTGAGATGTAATTAGTGTTCCATTTTGTTTAAAGAATGTATTACAATAAGTTTTATCAGTGGTTTTACTGCACACAATAGAGGCTTCTCCCTTGTCACAATTCTAATCATTAGGTCGCTTTAAATGCTCAGTTAGGTAAAAGTAAACCTTGACCTTTTGCTTCCTCCTGTAAACGTAAAACCATTTCTTCAACTTCATCCCTTGGCTGCTCTTTTGAAGGGATAATGCCAAAACTTCGCAGGACATCATTCCATTCAGTATCTTCATTGGGATCCTATGGGGAAGGAAAATTCTGATTTCTGTTTCGAATTAGCAACCATTGCCCAGGCAATAAGTTTACATCTTTGGACAAAGTGGATGTAGAAAGTCCATTCATAAATGACATAAAAACAAGCGTGAAGTATGAGCAAGAGTGGACCAATCATGCCCTACAACCCGTTCGGTCATTTAATAAGATCACAGGTGATCTGAGTGTAACCTCAGCTCCACATTCCCATCGAACTTGGTAATACTCCACTCCTTGCTTAACAATTACCTATCTACAATTGTTGTAAAGATATGCAAACTCTGCTTCCTTTATTCTTTGAGTAAGAGAATTCCAAAGACTCAGTCTTCTGAGAGAAAATAATCTCATCTCTGCCTTAAATGGACAACCACCTAGAACGTAAAACAATACAACACAAGAAAGGCCCTTTGGTCCACAATGCTGTGCCAAACTAATTAACAAACAGAAGAGATGTTGGAAATCTTGAGCAACACGCACATGCACGCACACACACACGATGCTGGAGAACCTCAGTATGTCAGGCAGCATCTGTGGAAGGGAATAAACACCCACCTTCCTCCTCACCTGGTCTCAGCTATTCTCTGCCATTTTGTACTCCTCCCCCTCAAACTCACCCACCTTCTTGTTCTGGCTTCAACCCACTTCCGTTCCAGTTCCAATGAAGGGTCTCCGCCCCAAACATCGATGGTTTATTTTCTCCATAGCTGTTGCCCGAGGATGAGTTCCTCCAACATCTTGTGTCCATGATCAGGCCATTATTATGCTTTATCAGTCACGGAGAAAACAGTGTTTTCTCTTACTCAAGATCAGAAATATTATGATCCGGCAATAAATTGGACAATATAAGTTTTGTGCAAGAAATCTAAATAATTCAATATAGCAATGTATTGTTATTTACAGAGGTATTTGCCTCTTATGATGCATGGCTCATCCTACAAGCCATAAAGTGACAAATGCACAGCAGACTTGAGAAAGTAGGTAATGCAATTGGCACAAACAGGCCAAATGAACAATTTTGGATATTCAACTATACTGGTGAGAAATTTATGCAATTTTCACTGCTGCTGAGTAGAAATAAGCAAAAAAAGCTGCAGGTCAAAGTTATGTACTTAAATTTTTGTTTTAGTAATTTTTATAAATTGACGGTGAATGTAAAGGAAAAAAATCATGTAGCTTGCAACCTGTAAGTATACGGGTCTTGTTCAAGCAAAAGGTGAGTACAAAACATTGCATGTCCATGCTCACAAAAGTAGTTGAAGAATGTTTTGGAAAACCTCATAGTCAGAGACACAATGGGAATCTAAACTTTTTTTTACAACCTAGAACATATATCCTTCCTCTGTGCCAATGAAGAAGTCAGATAAAGGATAAATGCCTATTACTGTGCCTCTGCACACAATGACTTCATATAAAAGCATAAAGTAAAATTAGAAAATGCTGACAGTTCAGTTTGCATTGCAGATTTCCATCAACTGCAGGCTTTTTGCTTTTTTCTTCACAATGATTCCTAGGATGGACCTAGGAGGGGGGAAGATCCTTCTCTGCTCTGTGAGCCTTTATTTGGGACCCTGTTATTGGATCCTGATCTGCAAACCTAAGAAAGAAGCCACTGGGTGAGACTTTGTCCACACAGGAGATTGTGGCACCTTCGGTAGTGCCTGCAGGCAATTGTGACAGCTCACTTTTGTCAACCACAGAGACTAAAATTATCTCTTTTTACTCAAAAAAAAAGCTATTTTGTGGAATCAATATTTCCTTAACATCCATCTGATATTTCTCAATTGTCTATTCAATGTTGCACTCAGCCTCCTCTCAGGCTGTGGACTCAAATATTTCAATTTATAATGCATAACAAAAGAGGATGTTTCTAGCCTGCCTGTATGAAGAGATTCTGATGGAAGAGATCAAATAATAGTATTGCTTTTCAAACTTCTGTTCAGTGCTTCTCATATGACTTAGAAATAATGTAAAAAGTTTTGTTACCTGCATAGTTCCTTTGAATTTTTTCCTCCTGAAATATTCATGCACAGTGGAAAATTATTTGAGTTAAATTATTTGGCTTAAGCCTGATATCTTTTTGCTAGATTCAGAAATAACCTTTAAACAAAATACAAGTCATTTCAAAATACAAAGAAATCCAAATACAGGAAGGCAATCATATTTGATATGATTAGACTTTAGCGGAGCCACTGAATTGTCATCATCAATAAAAATATCCAATTAACTGCCTAGCAACTCTAAATAAATAAGATACATCACAATAACACAATGGTTCAGTCATAGAGCTCCAGAGTCACAACAATCCAAGTTCAAATTTATACATATGCAGTTTATGATGTTTCTACTGTTATGATGAAGCAATCCCTCTTATGAGTAATCTACCAGAAACCAGTGAACAAAGACCAGAGGACATAACCTCAGAATAGAGGGAATGGAGATGTGGAGAACTTCTTCAGCCAGAGAGTTGTGAATCTGTGGAATTCTTTGCCACAGGCAGATTTGAAGGCCAAGTCTTTATGTATATTTAAGGCAGAGGTTGATTGATTCTTGATTGGTCATGGCATGAAGGGATACAGGGAGAAGCGAGGAAATTGGGGCTGAGGGGAAAATTGGATCAGCCATGATGAAATGGTGGAGCAGACTCAATGGGTCAAACGGCCGAATTTTGCTCCTAGACTTTATGGTCTTAACTTGCAATACAGGAGGAGGCATTGTTCACTGTGATCATACCTGTTCCTTAAAAGAGATAATGTATTCGTCCATGTTCCTTGAACATTCCCCTGAAAACATTTTTCTTTCTTCTGGATTTTCATGGATTCCCATTGCTTATTGTTCAATGTTTGGCATGAACACTATATGCTGTGGACATTATACACAAGTGGATACTGTAACATCAAAACTTATAAAGATTGAGATAAACACAAAATATTCTGCAGATGCTGGGGTCAAAGCAACACGCACAAAACACTGGAGGAACTCAGCAGGTTGGGCAGCATCCGTGGAAACGAACGGTCAATGTTTCGGGCCGAGACGTTGACTGTTCGTTTCCATGGATGCTGCCCAACCTGCTGAGTTCCTCCAGCATTTTGTGTGTGCTGCTCTTGAGTTCCATGATCTGCAGAATCTCTTGTGTTTATACCAAACTGCAACTACCTCAGTGTGATGATTTAAAGTCAAACCTGTGATAACAGACTTGTTGATTGACTTATCACATCATGGGTGCATTTGGAATTGTGTTTTTTTTTTACTTCTTATACTAGTTGGTGCTAGTTTGCTGTGCTTAATGGTGACATGCTTCATGGCAGCATCAGTGAAGTGATTGTGAAGCCAACATTTAAGATGGCTTCGGGAAGAGACAGCTTTTGGAGTCATATCAAGGAACCAAGGCCCAGAAATTTGGAATGTCATGTTCAAGACATTTAGCCACTTTACACATATGATCAAGGTATGGTCAATGAACATATCTTCAAATTTATGTTCTACCAACTGCATCAGGAACATTTCCCACTGCTCAATACAACTCATATCCTCATCATCCTCCAGCAATTCTATCAATCAGCACCAGTTTTGTGCCCCACCATGACCACAAATACTGATGTTACTATGATTCCACAAAATAGCTTTTTCTTAGTAAAAAGAGGTAATTTTAGTCTCTGTGGTTGACAAAAGTGAGCTGTCACAATTGCCTGCAGGCACTACCAAAGGTGCCATGATCTCCTGAGTGGACAAAGTCTCACCCAGTGGCTTCTTTCTCAGGTTTGCAGATCAGGATCCAATAACAGGGTCCCAACAAAAGCCTCACAGAGCAGAGAAGGATCTTCCCCCCCTCCTGGGTCCATCCTAGGAATCATTGTGAAGAAAAAAGCAAAAAGCCTGCAGCTGGTGGAAATCTGCAATACAAACTGAATTGTCAGCATCACTCGAGTAGGAGGTCCCTGATGATGGATGCTGCTTTCCTGTGACAGTGCTCTGTGTAGATGTGTCCAATGGAAGGGAGGGCTTTAACCACGATGGACTGGGCCATGTCCACTACTTTTTGTAGGATCTATTTGTTAGTTCACTTAAGGATTAGGATTTGGTGTTTGGAGTCAGATGTCATGGTTAGATTTAGCTGCATATGTATAGCTTTCTTGCATTGTTAATCAGCTAGCCCAAGTAAATTGTGCAATACTTATTTAAAACTTCCATTTTTCTTGCAGGATAAACCAGCACACAACTGACACCAATTGCATCTAACATCTGGGGAATTAGTGTAACCGCTTAACATTGCTCCTCGGACAACAGGGAGCTTGCTGCAACTGTACTGGCCGTTCAAATACCAGTGACCAGGGACCAGCTTTTAGACTACCAAATAAGTCAAATTCTTCATGCTAATCTTTTTGCATCCAAATACATTCCCACCCTTCTGATGCACAGGCTACTTGCAGTGTTAGCAAGCGATCCTTAACGTTCACTCAAACCTCATCAAAATCCTACCCCTCTACTGTGCAGCTCTTATTCAGCCACGGATTTTCACCTTCACAGGAGAAAGAAGAATGGGGAAAAAAGACTGAAGGTAAAATCATCCAATTATTTGTAGCAGCCAGCAGAGAGCAGAGCGCCTCTTGGGGTTTAGAGGCAGGATTATATGTACAAGGTGAGTTACTATGATTGGCATGACTGTGGGAAAGAGTAGTAAAGGAGCCTGCACCCCTGAGGCCAAGGTCATACATGAGATGTACTGCAGAGGGCTCAGGTGAGGACTTTGACGAGACCACCTACAGATGAAAGTTGATGAGTGTGCATATTCCAATATGGTGCATTAGCCAGCCTGGCAGAAAGCCTGCACCCAATGAGAAAGATCACGGAGGTGGCTGACCGCTTCGCCGAGCACCTACACTCCATCTGCCAGAAAAAGCAGGATCTCCCACTACCCACCCATTTTCGTTCAACTTCCCTTTCCTATTCCTGCATGTCCATCCATGGCCTCCTCTACTGTCACGATGAGGCCACATTCAGGTTGGAGGAGTAACACCTTATATTCCGTCTGGGTAGCCTCCAACCTGATGACATGAACATCGATTTCTCGAACCTCCGATAAAGGCTCTCCCCCTTCACCATTGCCCATCCCCTTTACCCTCTCTCTCCCCATCTCCTTGCCTGCTTGTTGCCTCCCTCTGGTCCTCCTCCCCCTTCTTCTTCCTTCCATGGCTTTCTGTACTCTCCTAGTAGATATCTCCCTTTTCCAGCCCTGTATCTCTTTCACCAATCAACATCCCAGCTCTTTACTTCACCCCTCCCCGACATCTCCCCGTTTCACCTCTCACCTTGTGTTTATCCCTCCCCTCCCCCACCTTCTAACTCTGAATTCTCATCTCTTCTTCTCCAGTCCTGCTGAAGAGTCTCGGCCCAAAACGTCAACTGTACTCTTTTTCACAGATGCTGCCTGACCTGCTGAGTTCCTCCAGCATTTTGTGTGTGTTGCTTGGATTTACAGCATCTGCAGATTTTCTCTTGTTCGTGATTGGATTACTACACAAACTGGAAATACTTTTAAAAGAGTGTATGTTCTAAAACAGAAGCAAACAGAAAATCTTAACTATGAATTTTATTTTAACTGATACATTTGCTGATGCCATCACAAACAGAGAATGTGAAAAGAAAATTCAGTAACATGCATTGCATTACATCAGCCTTAAAGTGGTACTTACACACTATCTGTTGATAAACACAACTTCACATTTGATACATTTCATGTTTATCTTCAGAGGTGAATTCATTATGAAAATAACAACCAGTAATCATGTAGTTAAAGTTATCATGCATATAATAGACGTTTTAAAAATATTGATAACATAACTCATTTTCAGCATCTGCATCAACCATTCCTATAGACGTTCACGTTCCTGCAAAATGAAATAGTTGTAAGTAGATGTGGTACACACCCCTGGGAAATTTCCACAGCAAAGTAAGTTGAAATGCCAAAATATTAATTCTGAGTATTTTCCATCATTTGAAAATCACAATTCCAAAATAAAGTAGTCAAGAAATTTTTGAATCATTTCTTATTAATGAAGCAGAATAACCCTGTCCATTCATAATTTCAAAATTATCATCCTTATTGTTTTACTTTATTCTGCCTTAATAAACAATGAATGATTTGATCTGCACAAACAGTAGGCAAGAGAAACTTCTCAGGGTATCTTGGTATGTGTGACAATAATAAATCAATGCCAATACCTTAAAACAATATTATGAACTCTGATGAAAATCTTCTCCCAGACTCTTAGCCCCGGTAGCTAAATCTAACCATGACACCTGACTCCAAACACTAAATCCTAATCCTTAAATGGACTAACAAATAGATCCTACAAAAAGTAGTGGACATGGCCCAGTCCATCGTGGTTAAAGCCCTCCCTTCCATTGGACACATCTACACAGAGCACTGTCACAGAAAAGCAGCATCCATCATCAGGGACCTCCTACTCGAGTGATTCTCTCTTCTTGCTGCTGCCATCAAAGAGAAAATACAGGAGCCTCAGAACTCACACCACCAGGTTCACGAACAGTCACCCCTCAACCAACAGGCTCTCGAATCAGTTGGGTTAACTTTATTCAACTTCACTTGTCCATCACTGAACTGTTCCCACAACCAGTGGACGCACTTTCAAGGACTCTTGATCTCATGTTCTCACTATTTATCGATTATTTATTTGTCTGTTTATCTTATGTATTTGCACAGTTCATTGTCTTTTGCACACTGGTTGTTTATCTGCCGTGTTAGGTATGGTCGTTCATTGATTATATTATGGTGCTTGGATTTACTGAGCATGCCTGCAAGAAAAGGATTCTCAGGTTGTATATGGTGACATAAACAGCATGTAGTTTGATAATAAATTTACTTTGAACTTTGAACCTTGGACTCTCAAAGTCTGTACCCCTAGAGACTAAATTAACATCCCCCTAATTCCATCTCCTTGTCTTCGAACCTATCCTCAACCATTAAAGAAGTTCTGATACTTTACAACCAACATAAAACCTCATCCTCACACTAACAAGGTCCTTAAAATCCACATCATAATCTTAATTACTCTGCTGTTTCAACTGTATATAGCCACTTTTTGGATCCACAAATTAACCCTGAAATCTCTAATGTAACTCCATTCTGAAATGGACAAAAGCACGTAATGCTGGACAGAAACCCAATAAAGAGTCTAAACCAAGTCAAACTGTTAGTTACCAGTGAAACTACAAATCAGAAGATGCAAAATAACTGTGATCCTGTTGCTCAAATCTTAACCAGAGTATAAAATAAATCACCTGAACATTATTATATACTGTAAATAACCAATATCTCCAAGTTTAAAGATTGCATGAAAAAGTAACAGACAGAAACATATTTTAAATGCTACAATGTAATTATTTTACAACTCCAATCTATTATATGGCAGAATCAATTACAATAGAAAAATGTACGATAACTGGCATGGAAACAAGGAGCTAAAAGAAAAATATCCATTCAATGTAATAAGGACGTACAGTGATGCTAGAAAATTCGTGAACCCTGTAGAATTTTCTCTGTTTCTGCATAAACATGACCTAAAATGTGATCAGATCTTCACACAAGTCCCAAAACTAGATAAAGAGAACACAATTAAATAAATAACACAAAACATTATACTTGTTCCTTTAATTATTTATTGAGAAAGTGATCCGATATTACATGTATTTGTTGGAAAAATAAAGTATGTGAACCTCTGGCGTAATGTCTTCTACAAAAGTTATTTGGAGTTAGGTATTCCAATTAATGAAATAAGATTGGAGGTGTGAGTTGTAGAGGTGCCCTTCTCTATAAAAAGGACACACAAAGTCAGGTTACTGACAGAGCCTGTTCCTTTTCAAAAAAAAATCTGTTTATGTGCACCATGCCTCTATCAAAGTAAATTTCATAGGACCTCAGGAGAAGATCTGCACAGATGCATGAATCTGGAAAAGGCTACAAAAGCAATTCTAAAGACTGGAGTGTTCATCAGTCTATAGTCAGAGAAATTGTCTACAACTGGAAGAAACTCAGTACTGTTGTTATGCTCCCTAGGACGGAGTATCCTACACTGATTACATCAAGGGCATAACATGCAGTGCTGAAGAAGGTGAAACAGAACCCAGGGGTAAGAGCAAAAGACCTGCAGAAACCTCTAGAACTTGCTAAAGTCTCTGTTCATGTGTCCACTATAAGAAAACACTGAACAAGAATGGTGTTCATGGTAGGACACCATGGAAGAAACCACTGCTCCCCCCCAAAAAATTGCTGCATGTCTCAAGTTTGCAAAAAACCTCCTGGGTGTGCTACAGCACTTATAGGACAATGTTCTGTGGACAGATGAGACAAAAGTTGAAATTTTTGGCAGAAATGCACATTGCAATGTTTCGACAAAAGAGGACACTACTGCATACCATCACCAAAACCGCATCCCAAATGTGAAGCTTGGTGGAAGGAGCATCATGATTTGGAGCTGCTTTGCTGCCTCAGGGCCTGGACAGCTGCAATCGTCGAGGGAACAATGAATTCAAAATTTTATCAAGCCATTTTACTGGAGAATATCAAGGTAGCAGTCTATCACCTGAAGCTTAATAGAAGTTGGATAATGCAACAAGACAATGATCCAAAAGACAAGAGTAAATCAACAACAGAATGGTTTAAAGAGAAAAACATTTGTGTTTTGGAATGGTTGAGTCGAAGTCATGATCGTAACCCTATAGAAATGTTGTGGAAGGACCTGAAGCAGGCAGTTCACGCAAGGAAGCCACCAACATCCCAGAGTTCAAGCAGTTTTATAAGGAGGAATAGTCTAAAATTCTGCCAAGCCGATGTGCAGGACTGATCAACAGTTAGCGGAAACGTCTGGTTAAAGTTATTGCTGCATTGGGGGGGGGGGAGGGGGGGTCACACCAGTTACTGAAAACAAAGGTTCACATACTTTTCCAACAAATATATGTAATATTGGATCATTTTTCTGAATAAATAAACAAGTATAATGTGTTTTTGTGTTACTTATTTCACCAGGTTCTCTTTATCTAGTTTTAGGACTTGTGTGAAGATCAGATCACATTTTAGGTCATATTTAAGCAGAATTAGAGAAAATTCTACAGGGTTCACAAACTTTCTAGCACCACTGTATAATGCCGATCAAAACATATTCCTTCGGTTAAATGGTAGCTAATTCTCTGTAAATATTCACTCATCAATATATCCTCCAGAACTTATGATATATTCAACATATCAGTACTCACAGTATGATCTCCTCAAAACTGAAGATACCATATGCAGATTGACAGTTTGTTTTGTAGAACACCTCTACTTAGTTTACAAGAGTGACCCTGACTTTGTAGTTTTCAATCATTTTAATTTTTACAAATAGTGATGAAGTCCTCAACCTGCACTGGCAAAGGTGAGTGTTTTCAGCACTTAATCTTTTCACTTTAACCTCCATCCAACTTCAGCTCTGAGCTCTGTCTTTGGACTCGTACTTATCCCAATAAATCCCAATGCAGGCTCTAGGAACAGCTTACATTACTGCCTTCTATACTGGTCTCAAGAATAAGTTCAACTATTCCAGATGAACTGCAGTTCCAACTGTGTATCTCATTTTTCCAGCAGGTTTTCCCTTTCTTCTTATGGGAGCTTCAGAATTAATTGATCTCTTCCTACATACACTTTCACCAGACAATTTTTTTTTTTCCTTTTACTCATTCACAGGCATATACTATCATCTTTCAGCTGACTCCATCACCACTTCTAAACTTCAGTCACTCTTTTTGCTCTCTTCAACCCTACCATATTTTTAAATCAATTTTAAAACCAGGACATTTCTTTGCACCGTTGCAATGAAAGTTTATTAAACTGAAATGTTAACTTTGATTTTGACTCCATATGAACCACTGAATATTTCCAACATTTTCTGTCAGACTTCCAGTATTTTATTTTTGTAATTAAACACACATCTGAATAACTGTAATTAAACACACAACTGAAAATTAACCAATGACTTGTGCAGCAAAATGACTTGAAAATAACGACCTGATTAATGTCATTATTAAACAACTATGCCAAATAAATTGAGGCATGATCTCTGTCACAGAATTAACTGGATAATAAAATTGAAATACCTGTTAATGAAAAGTAGGCGAGCTCCTTCCATTTCGTGGCTAGAGATTTAAAAAAAGAGCTCTGATTGTAATTGTTCGACAATATCAGATATCAGAGTGCCTCTACTTCTCCTTAACTAAGCATTGGTTGAAGACAGAATCATTCTTTTCTATAAGAAAACAGTATGAAATAATCCACTACTAACCAAGGCCTCTCATCAATAAGACCCACAATACTAGAATTACAACACAAAATATACTACACATGTAACATGATTACTTGGCCTCCATTAACCTATACTCTATCCTCAATTTGCTTCCACATTGATAGCTCAAGTAAGTCACAACTTCCTTGTACTCTGTTTGCAGCTCCACTGGGAGCACTGAACTTATTGCATTGGGATTCTTGATGTTGATAACTATTATCAAGTATAAGTTTCCAATTTTGATGCATACCCGAAACAGAAAATAACCTCTGCTTGGTATTAAACCCAGTCCTTGATATTCATCCTAAAGTGAAAACAAACAAAAGTATTATTAATCCACATAAAGTACAAAATGATTTTTCCACATCTCCTTTGTTATATATTTGCAATAATTAAAATGATACAACTTTATTATTATCATTCCCTTACTTCAGGGCTCCCCAGCCATTTTTGCACCACGGACCAGTTTAATATTGACAATATTCTTGCAGACCGGCTGACCGGGGTGGGGGGTGGGGTATGTTCAAGCAGGGTTAAACTCACCTCAACATGTCTTTTACAGTTAGGGTTGTCAACATTCTCACTCCCAAATAAGGGACAAAAGTAGCAGTCAAATCCCAGGACACTTCACGCCAGGAAAGACTACCATGACCATGAAGCCTTGCGCGGGCACCTGTGTGCGCATGTGATGTGCGCATGCGCATACGTGCCGATTTTTCCCCCCACAAATCGGTTTTGCCTTCATCTTCTCGACTATACTGTACATACATTATTTCTACTTTATATAGGCTGTGTATTTATCATATCATTCCTGCTTTTACAATATGTTAGTGTTATTTATTTTCGGTTTTATGTGTTATTTAGTATGATTTGGTAGGTTATTTTTTGGATCTAGGAACACTCAATAATTTTTCCCATATAAATTAATGGTAATTGCTTCTTCGCTTCACGCCATTTCGGCACGAAAGGTTTCATAGGAATGCCCTACCTTAGCGGGGGAAATACGGGACAAGAGCAGTCCCGTATGGGACAACCAATTTAGTCCAAGATACGGGACGTTCCGGCAAATACAGGACAGTTGGCGACCCTATGTTCAAGTTCAACAGTGCGTGACAGGGAATGAGGAAAGGTGCAGCTGACTCATATCGTTTCCTCGCGGCTCGGTAGCACATGCTTTGCGGCCCAGTAGCAGTCCATGGCCCGGTGGTTGGGGACCACTGCTTTACTTTACTAAGTGATGTAAGAGTGCCTCAATGCAGCAATGGTAATGAAGAGAACTCTTCTAATGGAACGGAGAAAATTGATACCTGTGATGACTAGACTTCTTTTGTCCATGATGAGTTTCTCAAGTAAAAACAGGAAACGCTGGAAATATTCAGTAATCGGGTAGCACTTATGGAGAGAGTTAACATTTCGACTGATGACCTTTCATTGTACCAGAGATGTCAGAAGTGACGAAAGCTTTAAGTGTAGAGGAGGAATAGGGAGCACAAAAGGGAAGATATTGATAGGGCAAAGACTAGGGGAGAAAAACACCAAGTGGTGGTAGATCCAGCTGAAATAGGATGGGTAATACTATATTATATATTGAAGAGGCATGAATAGGAGAGGATTGAAATAAAACAAACGATGGAAAAGTGAGATTCAATATTAGCTGGAATGAAACAGTTGAATTTAATGATGAGTTGTGGAAGAACTGTACCTCATCTCTTCCTTTTGTTCAAGGACACCATCAGCTATTGCACATCAGGGAGTAATTTCCTAACTCTTCTTCCAATTAAAAGTACCACATTCTGTGCTCGCCAAGTGTCTTCTTTAATTCTGGGCAAATCAAATGCAGATTGAGCAACTGCTTTGCAGGACAACCCTCTTCGATTCGCAAGGTTGGCCCTGTTCTTTCAGTCACCTGACACTTTGACGTCAGCATCCTGGTCTCCTCAACCACTGCACTGAAACTCAACAAGAGGTCAAGGAACACTACTTAATCTTCTGACATTGCTTTTTGCAGCCTTCAGGACTCAACATCAAATCTAGTAACATTTCTAGCAATGTACTTGTCTCCTCTCTGCCTTTCTGGCATTTCAGATTTCATTTGTCTCTTACTTACACTTCTCCCAAAGAAATGCATTTGTCTTCACTTGGCTCCACAACACTTGTGGTACACAATCTTTTCTTATCCTTTCACGGACCTTCCTTTTTGGTCTCTCCATGTATTGCTGCTTACACTCCATATTGAAATTTTATTTAATTTCTAACCTTACGCAGTTCTGATGATGACACAATAACTTGAGCTATCAATTCTTTCTCTCTCCATTGATGTTACTAACCTGCTGAGTATTTTCTGCATTTTTTGAACTTCTATCATCTTACCGTTGAATGTGAACAAAAATGACACAAGGTCTCTGAGGATATGGTTATAACAATATCCCCATTATAAATTTTGGATCCAAATTAGATACTCTCCTGAACTCAATGCCACTGATGTCTTGTAAGCAGTCAAATGGATTCATATCCATAAGCAGTTTATCTTCGGTATCCAATCATAAAAATAATGGAAGATTATAAATGTGAATTCCTGAGGTTTGTAGATGTTTCATTTCTGTAATAGTTTGACTGCAATCTATCTCAAACAAATATATCTACTTCAACTAGAATGCTTGCAGTTTAAAAATGTTAAAGTGAGTTCATTGTTATCAATGCGCTACTATTGGGAATACATCAATATACTTGGAAAAAATTAACTTTAGTCCTTTAGTTTTCCATGGTGGATTTCTCTGCTTTGCCATTACTCATGCATTATTCTGTAGTTTCTATTTCTTCAGAAGAATATGATATACAAGGGAATCGAATGGATTGATAATTCAGAGTAGCCTTAAATTCTCTCTCCAGTAAAATTGATCTGTTACACTTCATTAAATTCAAAAGTCTCTACATTTTTTGGAATAGAAAGAGTAATAGAAGGTCAAATGTATTATATGATAGTTTAAACGTCTTTAGGATATCCAAAGTCATGGAGTAAAAACAATATTAATGCTATACATTCCTAGATCTTACAGTGATCTTAGTGGATTATAGAACACATAAGCAAGTAACTTATTTAGAATTTAATTCTTGTTGAATGTAAAAGACTACCCTTCCTCCAATTCTAGGTACTTGAATAATTGTGATATCACCTCAGTATGAGGTTCCTAACTAAGGTGTGAGAAACATTGGGCATTATTAACTTATTATACAATTTCACTTATTTAAAATGATATAGAAAATCAGGAAGAGCCCAAGTCTGATTTACTAACTAGGTTATAGGAGAACACAGTAACACCTTCCTCACTCCAACTTATTTATTTTTAAGATGATTGGGTTGGTCTGCACTTAACACCTGGAGTGTAGCTATAGCCTGGGAATTATTTTAAGCAAGAGACAAAGAACAAATGTTTAATGAGGTCATAGTTTTAAAGTTAGTGTATGTTCTGCAGTTTTTAAACATCAAGCTTCAAACATGTTTATTGAATCCCTTGCAAACTATAAAGAGCATTGTAGGGCCCAATTAAAATATTGCATACATGGATTTCATGCTTTTTAGCGATCCATTATCAGCTCAACCTGTACATAGGCCGAAAGTACTTTCTGATCTTGTGGCAACACGGAAATGTTAATTGTGATATGACAATGCTGGCAGGATTACTGAAGAGTTACGTACATCACCTCTGCCTTTCTTCATTCTTCTCAGATGAAGCTCAGGGACAAGCTGCAGCAGAGGATGCAGGACAGAGGACTGAGAGGACATGAACAGTGGCACATGAGGAACAATGATCATCTCACCAACCATTACAACAATACATTCTCAAAGGAAGCTAAGCAGACATAATGTAGGACAAAGCAGAACAGGCAGGGGGTAATGATCTATGCAGAAAAGTTACAACTTGTATGAAAGATTTGTGCCAGTAGGTTTGGAATCAATTACTGGCAGACAGTATTGATTGCTTCATAAGCTAATACAACACACAATGACATACCTGTATGTCTTTCACTTCGTTCAAGAGATTTTTCTAAAGAATTAAAATTATGAAGCCAAAGCTCATTTTAATTCCTTAAAAATAGTTTTGTTATTCCACAAGGTTTTTAAGACAGCATTAACTATATCCTTGAAAAAAACTGAGATAATTTTGGCTCAAGTTTTTAAGAAAAAATATACTTTTGAATTTCTAAAACAGCACCAATGGTGGCTCCTACATAAAGGTGTGGTAAAATTGGCCCTAAACTATGATGGTGGAAGTTTTTGAAATTCACAATAAATGCCTGCTGGATATAGGCAGCAAAGGCACGTCATGATATCAACAAGCAATTAATGCAGGTTAATGTTTGTACTGCTGTTTTAGAGTATGCTGTACAAGGTAACTTGCTCCCATTTCCATTAATGCTGTCTGAGCTGCAGAGTTCCTCCAGCATTTTGTGTGTGTTAATCTTCAAGCTTTTCACAGCCAGGAATGCAATCCATTGATCACATGGCAGGTAGGACACTCTCACTAACTCTTTGAATAGGTTTGTTGCCGGTTGACTTATTTTGACTGTTAAGTTAGAATTTCATTGATTCTATTGTACTTTCTTGTTCTACTGTGAATGCCTGCAAGAAAATGAATCTCAAGGTATATGGTGTTATGTACATACTTCAATAATATATTTAACCTGAACTTTGTTTCTACAAGATTCTGGCACTTTCAATATTTAACTTCAAAAAGCAAGTCTACGTGGAATGATGTTTCATCTGCTGAAAGATACTAAAAAAATTCAGGCTTCAGCACCAATCGCTTATAATAGTGAACAATTCCCTTGGAATTTAAAATGCATAGGAAGATGAGCAGAGGACACATGGATATACGAGGAAAAGGAAGAACAGAATGGCTCAAGTCAGGTGCCTCTTCTGTCCAAGCTTATGGAGAATTGTTCCCCTACATAAGTGTGGTATTTCTGAGTGGAGACAGTATGTTTGTGCTCTACAGAGATACAGTAATTACTCCAAGGTGGTGCCTCATCAATCCAGGTAATTAACTGGAGAATATGTTACTGAACTGCTGTTGGACTTCACTGCACACTCTAATCCACAGACATGATGACATCAGTCTGAGGTCCTGCTGCTATACTCAGCTAGCACATTAGATAGTGTAGGTTGATGGGGTGGTGGATATGAGAAAGAGCATTAGATATGGGGACACAGTCATTATCATTGGTTTTAGCACTACCACTAGCCACTGCCTCAGCAATTGCTCTGACATAGGTACTGAGACTTCTTTACCTCCTGCCCGTTAACTCCTACTGCTTCCAGATGCAGGAGGAGTTAACAGCCAGGAAGTTGTGTGTGGAAATTCAGAGATGTGGGTGAAAAGCAGTTCCAAGTATGAGAGAGTTTGTTGGACCACATACAGTCCAGGCTTGCCTCCTGTTGAGGGTATAAGTTCTGGGGTTGTGCTGGAATGAACCGTATCTAAAGCCAATAGGTGGCATTTGACAGACTTCTATACATGTATGGTGTGAACATATTGACTGATTGCATCACAGCCTGGTATGGAAACACCAATGCTCTTGAACAGAAAATGTTACAAACAAAAAAACAAAAAAAAAATAGTGGATGCGGCCCAGTCCATCACAGGTAAAGCCCTCCACACCATTGAACACATCTACATGGAGTGTAGTTGCAGGAAAGCAGCATCCATCATCAGGGACCCACACCACCCAGGTCATGCTCTCGTCTCGCTGCTGCCATCAAGAAGATGCTACAGGAGCCTTAGGACTCACACCACCAGGTTCAGGAACAGTTATTACCCCTCAACCATCATGCTCTTAAACCAGTGCGGATAACATTACTCAACTTCACTTGCCCCATCACTGAACTGTTCCTATAACCTATGGACTCATTTTTGAGGATTCTTCATCTCATTCTCTTGCCATTTATTATTGTGCTTTTTTTTCTTTTGTTCTTGCACAGTCTGTTGTCTCTTGCACATTAGTTGTTTGCCCACCCTGGTGGGTGTGGTCTTTCACTGATTTTTTTTTAATGGTTCTTGGTCTATGAACTTGCAGCACAGTTGCAGATTGGCAGGTGTGATGTTGTAGGCATTACGGAATCATGGCTGAAAGATTATATTTGGGAACTTAATGTCCAAAGATACACACCATATCGAAATTACAGGCAGGAAGGCAAAGGGGGCGGCGTTGCTCTGTTGGTAAAATATGAAACAAAATCATTAGAAAGAGGTGACGTAGGGTCAGCAGGTATTGAATCATTGTGGATAGATCTAAGAAACTGCAAGGGTAAAAAGACCCTGATGGGAGTTGTATACAGACCCTCAAATAGTAGCAGGGATGTTGTCCACAAGAGGAGATAGAAAATGCATGCCAAAAGGACAATGTTACAATAGTCATGAGGGACTTCAATATGCAGGTAGGTTGGGAAAATCAGGTTGGTGCTGGATTACAGGAGAGGGAATTTCTAGAGTGCCTATGAGAAGGCTTTATAGAGCAGCTCGTGGTTGAGCCCACTACAAGTTCAGCTATTCTCGATTGGGCATTGTGCAATGAACCGGAATTGATCAAAGGGCTTAAGGTAAAGAAACTTTATGGACAAGTGATCATAATATGATCAAATTCACCCTGAAATTTGAGAAGAACCTAATGTCAGAAGTAGGAGTATTGTAGTGGAGTAAAGGGAATTACAGAGGCATGAGAGGGGAATTGGCCAGAGATGATTGGAAAGGAACACTGGCATGGATGACCGCAGAGCAGCAATGGCTGGAATTTTTGGAAGCAATTCAGAAGGCACAGGATATATACATCCCAAAGGGTAAGAAGTATTCTTCTGGAAAGATGACACAACCGTGGCTAACAAGGGACGTCAAAACCAACATAACAGCCAAAGAGAGGGCATATGATACAGTAAAGAATAGGGGGAAGTTAGATGATTGGGAAGCTTTTCAAAACCAACAGAAGGCAACTAAAAAAGTCATTAACTTAAAGATAGAATATGAAAGTAAGCTAGCCAATAATACTAAAGAGGATACCAAAAGTTTCATCAGATATATAAAGAGTAAAAGAGAGGTGAGAGTGGATATCAGACCACTGGAAAATGATGCTGGAGAGGTAGTAATGGAGGACTCCGAAACAGTAGATTAACTGACTAAATATTTTGCATCAGTCTTCACAGTGGAAGACACTAGAAGTATGGTGGGAAGTGTGTGAAGTTACCATAACAAGAGAGAAGGTTCTTGGGAAACTGAAAGGTCTGAAGGTAGATAAGTCACCTGGACCAGATTGTGTACACTCCAGAATTCTGAAAGAGGTGGCTGAAGAGATCATGGAGGCACCTTTCAAAAATCACTAGATTCTAGAATGGTTCTGGAAGACTGGAAAATTGCAAATGTCACTCCACTCATCAAGAAGGGAGAGAGGCAGAAGTAAGGAAACAATGGTCCAGTTAGTCTGAT
The DNA here is from genome assembly GCF_030028105.1 of Mobula birostris. Classification (NCBI taxonomy): domain Eukaryota; kingdom Metazoa; phylum Chordata; class Chondrichthyes; order Myliobatiformes; family Myliobatidae; genus Mobula; species Mobula birostris. The sequence continues at coordinate 59,180,992 of NC_092372.1, read as the reverse complement.
CTCAGTGGTTGGGAAGATGTTGGAGTTAATTATTAACAATGAGGACTCAGGGTACTTGGAGGCACATGATAAAATAGGCTGTAGTCAGCACAGTTTCCTCAAGGAAAAATCTTGCCTGGCAAGTTTGTTGGAATTCTTTGAAGAATGAACAAGCAGGACAGACAAAGAAGAATTGGTTGATGTTGTGTACCTGGATTTTCAGAAGGCCCTTGAAAAGATGCCACACACGAGGCTGCTTAACAAGCTACAAGCCCATGATATTACAGGAAAGATTCTAGCACGGATAATGCAGTAGCTGATTGGCAGGAGGTAAAGAGTGGGAATAAAGGGAGCCTTTTTTGGTTGGCTGCCGGTGATTAGTGGTATTCCACAGGGGTCTTTGTTGGGAAAGCTTCTTTTTACATTGTATGTCAATGATTTGGATGATGCAACTGGTGGCTTTATTGCAAAGTTTGCAAATGATATGAAGATGGCTGGAGGGGTGGGTAGTTTTGAGGAAGTAGATAGGTTACATAAGGACCTAGACAGATTAGGAGAATGGGCAAAGAAATGGCAGACGGAATACAGTGTCAGGAAGTGTATGGTATGCACTTCAATAGAAAAAAAAATGAAAGGGTTGACTATTTTCTAAATAGAGGGAAAATACAAAAAACTGAGATGTGAAGGGACTGGGGAGTCCTTGTGCAGGATTCCCTAAAGGTTAATTTGCAGGTTGAGTCTGTGGTGAGGAAGGCAAATGCAATGTTGGCATTCATTTTAAGAGGACTAGAATATAAACACAAGAATGTAATGTTGAGGCTTTATAAAGCTCTGGCAAGGCTTCTCTTGAGTATTGTGAACAGGCTTAAAACCTTGATAATGGTTACGTACAGGCCTCCCAACAGTAACTGGGCTGTGGACCACGGATTACAACAGCAAATAGAGAAGGCGTGTCAAAAGGGAAATGTTATGATAGTCATGGGGGATTTCAATATGCAGGTCGATTGGGAAAATCAGGTTCATAACGGATATCAAGAACGAGTTTGTTGAATGCCTATGAGGTGGCCTTTCAGGGCAGTTTGTTGTTGAGCCTACTTGGGAATCAGCTATACTGGATTGGGTGTTATGTAATGAACCAGAGGTGATTAGGAAGCTTAAGGTAAAGGGCCCTTGGGAGCCAGTGATCACAATCCGAGTTAAATTTGAAATCTGATAGGGAGAAAGTCTGACGTAGTAGTATTTCAGTGGAGTAAAGTAAATGACAGTGGTATGAGAGAGGATTTGGCCAAAGTAAATTGGAAGGAGATACAGGCAGGGATGACAGCAGAGTAGCAATGCATGAATTTCTGGGAAAAATAAGGAAGGTGCAGGACAGGTGTATTGCAAAAACAAATAAATACTCAAATGGCAACATAGTACAACCATGGCTGACAAGATCACAAGACAAAGGAGCAGTAGGCCATTCGGCCCATCGAGTCTGCTCCACAGCTCCTCCATGAGCTAAACTATTCAAGAGAACTAAACTAAGAGAAGTCAAAGCTAACATAAAAACAAAAGAGGGCATACAGTAAAGCAAAAATTAGCAGCAAGTTAGAGGATTAGGAAGCTTTAAAAACCCTACTGAGAGTAACTGAAAGAATCATTAAAAGGTAAAAGATGAAATATGAAAGTAAGCTAGCAAATAATATTAAAGTGTGTAGTAAAAGTTTCAAGTTTGTAAAAAAAATAAAAGATAGATGAGAGTGGATATAGGACTGCTAGAAAATGAGGCCAGAGAAATAATAATAGGGGATAAGATGATGACAGGTAAACTAAATGAGTATTTTGCATCAGTCTTCACTGTGGAAGACACTAGCAGTGTGCCAGATGTTGTAGTGTGTGAAGGAAGAGAAGTGAGTGCAGTTACTATTACAAGGAAGAAGTGCTCAAAAAGCTGACAGACCCAAGGGTATACATAGGCCACCCAGACCAGATGAACTGCACCCTAGGGTTCTCAAAGAGGTAACATTAAAGACAGTGGAGGCATTAGCAATGATCTTTCAAAAATCATTGGACTCTGGCCAGAGAACTGAAAAATTGGCAGTGTCACTCCACTCTTTAGCCTGACCTCAGTGGTTGGGAAGATGTTGGAGACAATTGTTAAGGCTGAGGTGATGGAGTACTTGGTAACACAGGACAAGATAGGACAAAGTCTGCATGGTTTCCTTAAGGAAAAATCTTGACTGACAAATCTATTGGCATTATTTGAGGACATTACAAGTAGAATAAATAAAGGGGATGCAGTGGTTGTTGTATATTTGGACTTTCAGAAGGTCTTTGACAAGGTGCTAAACATGAGGCTGCTTACCAAGTTAAGGGCCCATGGTATTACAGGAAAGTTACTGGCATGGTTAGAGCATTGGCTGGTTGGTAGCAGGCAGCAAGTGAGAATAAAAGGACCCTTGTCTGGTCGACTGCCAGTGACTAGTGGTGTTCCGCAGGGGTCAGTGTTGGGACCACTTCTTTAGATGATGGAATAGATTACTTTGTTGCCAATTTTGCAGATAATACAAAGATTGGTAGAGGAGCAGGTAGCGTTGAGGAAACAGGTAGGCTGCAGAAGGACTTAGACAGATTAGGAGAATGGGCAAGGAAGTGGCAAATGAAATACAATGGTGGAAATTGGATGGTTACGCACTTTGGTAGTAGAAATAAATGTGAAGACTATTTTCTAAATGGGGAGAAAATCCAAAAATCTAAGATGCAATAGGACTTGGGAGTCCTTGTGCAAATCACCCTAAAGGTTAACTTGCAGGTTGAGTCGGTGGTGAGGAAGGCAAATGCAATGTTAGCATTCATTTCAAGAGGTCTAGAATACAAGAACAGGGATGTGATGCTAAGGATTTATAAGGCACTCGTGAGGCCTCACCTTGCATATTGTGAACAGTTTTCAGCTCCTTATCTTAGAAAAGATGTGCTAGCATTGGAGGGGGTCCATAGGCAGTTCACAAGGATGATTCTGGGAATAAAAAGGTTACCATACGAGGAAAGTTTGATGGCTCTGGATCTGTACTCGCTGGAATTTAGAAGGATGAGGGGAGATCTCATTGAAACCTTTCGAATGTTGAAAGGCCTAGACAGAGTAGATGTGGAAAGGATGTTTCCCATGGTGGGAGAGTCTAGGATAAGAGGGCACAGCCTCAGGATAGAGGAGCATCCATTTAAAACAGAGATGCGATGAAATTTCTTTAGCCAGAGGGTTGTCAGATTATGGAATATGTTACCACATGCAGCTGTGGAGGCCAGGTCACTGGGAGTATTTCAGGAAGAGCTTAGTAGGTTCTTGATTGGACACAGCATCAAAGTTTATGGAGAGAAGGCCAGGGAATGGGGTTGAGAAAGGGAAAAAAGATCAGTCATGATTGAATGGTGGAGCAGACTCAATGGGCCAAATGGCCTAATTCTGCTCCTATGTGTTATGGTCTTATGCTCTTATCTTAGAAAGGATGTGCTGAAACTGGAGAGGGTTCACAGAGATTCTCAAAAATGATCCCAGGATTGAATGGCTTGTCATATGAAGAGCATCTGATGACTCTGGCCCTGGATTCACTCAAATTCAGAAGAATTCTGAATGAGTGACCTCATTGAAACCTATCAAATTTTAAATAGCTTTGATAGAGTGGATGTGGAGAGGATGTTTCCTATGGTGGGATAGTCTAAGACCAGAGAACACAGCCTCAGAATAGAGTGGTGTCCTCTTAGAATGGAGATGAGGAGGAATTTCCTTAGCCAGATAGTGGTGAATCTGTGGAATTCTTTGCCACAGGCAGCTGTATATTTAGGGCAGAGGTTGATAGTTTCTTGATTGGTCAGGGCACGAAGGGATACAGGGAGAAGGCAGGAGATTGGGACAGAGAGGAAGTGGATCACTCATGATGAAATGGCAGAGCAGACTCAATGGGCCAAATGGCCAAATTCTGCTCCTATATCTTATGGTTTTGACTAAGTATACCTACAAGAAAATGAATCTTAGATATCCACTTTGATAATAAATTTACTTTGAAATTTTAATCTTGAAGATATTTCACTGACTGGTCACACGCAAGGTAAATGAACTTTCTGCAGCTTCTGTCTTGGGGTCTCCTTGCTTGATTCATAGCATTATCTAGCATGTGTTTTCATTGTCTTTGATCTTTAGGCTTTTTCTCCTCAGTATTTTCACTAACACCTCCAGTCCAGCACTAAAAATCACTGGAGCCTGCTGCATTTGCAGTCAGCGTTGCATTGCTCGTTTCCATTTCCCTTCCCTAGTCTGAGTCCTCAGTACTGTGTGCATCCCTTTTAAGCAACATAAATTAACCTCTATAGTTAATGGTTAACCTATCTGACCCGAGGTCACCCGTGATACTGGCACCCTCTTGTCATGTCCAGCTAATCAGTAGGGTAGTTAGTTGTTTGGCCACTGAAATCAGTGTGATTAACAGGTTGACCATTGCCTGTATTCAATTCAACAGTTATGAATCAATCACACATGGCAATATCTGTCTCAGTTTAGGATTATTGACTAGGAAATTACATGATAAATCAAAAACAGTGTCACTGAATACTTAGCAAACTGGCATTTTTAAAATTAAGTTAATTGTTCTCATACATTATAACAGCAGCATTATGAAGAAAAATTACATGTCTTTATCCATCAGGAAAAACTGAGAAATAAGCAATTTGCGAGTAAAGAAAAATCAATCACACAGTTAATTCTTACACATAGCTGCAATACTGAGGGACATTGAAGATCAGTCATGCTTGCAATCAGTGTGTCCTTTTCACACAAAATCCTTTTAAATGTTCAATAGCTGAGTTAGGCCATGACTTCTGTACAGTCCCCACTTTGATTAACTTTACCTAGTCATTACAATGCAGGGGGCCATTCACCTCAATTGGCCCATACAAGCTCCAGCAGCATAATCACATCAGTTGCACTTTTATTTTCTTGTCATTTATTCTCACTCTTGTAATCATCAATTTCACTTTGATTCTTTTGCCATTTATCTACACGAGGGCAAATAACAGTAGCTAATTAACCTCCCAGAACATCTTTGAGTTGCAGGAATAAATCATAACAAACAAGGGAAACCCTTGCCATCACAGGGAGAACATGCAAACTCCACACAGAGATCTCGGTTTAGTTTAACTCTCCTTCACTCCTATTAAATGTTTTCACTATAGGAACATATATAAATGCTGAGTAGGGATGCCTTTTCATGGGATGCACAGAATATTCTTTTTTCCAGTTCTCATCAGTCCCACCTTCAACACTTTTTCTAATATAATATCTTAGTCAAAAATGTCAAAGGTAGGCACATGAATGTCAGGAAAATGGAAGGATATGGACATTGTGTAGGCAGAGGAGATTAGTTCAGTAAGCCATTCGATTACCAATTTAACTGGTTCAGCACAACACTGCAGGCCGAAGGGCCTGTTCCTGTGCTGTACTCTTCTGTGTTATTGATGCACCTTCAATTACTCCAAAAGACTGGAAGTAGAGTAAATACTGAAAGGCTTTTATTAGCAGTAAAATGTGACCTCCACCATGCTGAGTATCTGCCCCTGGACTGAGAAGAGGAGCAATGGCACAATCGCCTTTATTCAGGGGTCTGTGGGAGGAGCCACAGGAGCAGTCAACAGAGGGGCGTGTCCAGACAGGTAACCCAGTCACAACATATATATATATATATATAGTTTACCACAGTTACATGTTCTATATCATTAACTTTGTTTCCAGTTTCTATCATTCTTTAGCTTTCCTGACTTTTTCTTCTCTTTTATTGACTTCTTCGTCTTTCTCAGAATGCCCACTGACTCCTACCTGTCACTTGATGTAAGGAAAGAGTTAATGCCAGAATAAAATGGAAGTTCAAAGACAAAATGATGTCAGTTTGGGATGTTGTGATAGCCTGGAGAGGTGTGCAAACACACCTCCCAAGATGAGATAATGAATGACGTTTTCCTCTTCACAGATCTTTTGTCCCTGTTTTCCCAAATTATGTGTCTGGCCTGAAGGTAGTTAGAGATAGAGACAGAGATATAGCAGGTTTCTGTTGTCAATAGATTCTGAATTATAATTTAACATCAAGATAAATTCATATATTTGATGAATTAATTAAAGGCTATGGTCCTCTACAAGGGCCTTCAGGAAATGTGGAAAACTTGTGGTTTTAATCCCCTCCCTCACATTTTTTCTGGTTCATTGATGACTGCATGAATTCTATTTCTTACTCTTGCCCTACATGAAAACCTCTTCAGATTGGCTTCTAACTTCTATCCTTCCCTCAGTTTTACACGGTCCATTACCATCTTTCTTCCTTTACTTCAATTTCTCTGAAGCTACTGGGGCTAAGACCTTTGTTACAGATGCATTATGGGTCTATTGATGACAACATAAAGTTGGACTTACAATTCTGCATACCCTAGTTCCTGACAGGATTTTTCTATTCCAACAGTTTTCCACTTCTATCCCATTTCTTCTCATATCTTTATCTTCAAGACTAATGTCGTATTTTCAGCTTTCCCCCTCTCAATTGAGGATTGCCTTTTATTGCAATTAGAGGAGCTATTGACTCTGTGAATCTCATTTCTCACTTTTTTTTTCCCATTCCTTCACCTTTGCTCAAATTCAAGATTGCATTCCTTGTCCTCAATTTCATTTGCTAGCTTCCAAATCCAATGGGTCACCTTCCCTTTATCCCTTCTTGTTCACTTCATTATATCCTTTGCAACACACTAGTCTACTTTCAAATGGCAATCAACAGTTCTTTCTCCCCTCCTCTGATACTCTGCCATGTATGCCCTTTTGCTTTGACTCTTCCTTCTATTCAAAAAATAATATCCATGACTATCCATGTGAAAGAATCTGGTAATTCTTTCAAGTGATCCGGGTTGGTTGCATATGGTACAGCATCCTCTACATGTGGGAGGCCAAACCTAGATTAGGTTATCATTTTGCCCAATCTTCAACCTGTTTGCAAGCATAACTCTCAACCTCTGTCATTTTAATTCTCTATCCCTCTGGCATTGCCATTCTGACATTTCAGTTTTCTACATTGAAACAAGGTAGGTCCAGGGAAAGCACTTCAGCTTCTGAACAGAGATTATGCAATTTTATGGGCTGTACAGCAATTTCAGAAAATGAACAGTGTCTCAATTTTCTCAGATAACATTGTGTGTCATGTTTCTGCTATTCCAATTTGCATCAACCCTGGACCCACCTTTTGCTTCTTACAGTTAACATTGCCTTTCAATATTATTTTTGTCATTTAAATTTTCCATCTCTCCCAATTTTTTGTTCTTTCCTCTTTCCAAATTACCTTTCCCTTACTTGAACTCTGTTACATCTAACTTTTGCCAGTTGTAATAAAGGAATCACTATTTTCTTACGTGATGTTTATTTCCAGTACAGTGGATTCTGGTCAATTGGGCCCTTGGTTAATCAGGGCAGCTGCTTATTTGAGACAACTCTCAAAGAACAAAAAGCTAATTGAGAAAATAGCCAGGATTCCTTTCACTTATTTAGATCACTATGCCACTAATTGCTGAACAGTTTCTAACTAGCACAGTTCCGTGCATTTGTGTGGCTGTTAGCCACTATACCGTGCTTAGAGCGAACAGTTTTTCAAATAGTGTCAGCTGCATGCACTTGTGTTCAAAAAGCAGTGATTTTTGTCACTCAGTTGGCGAGAAATAAGCAGCAAGACAATTCAGAACTGTTTTTCTCACTGCAGTTTCAAGCATTCAAGCTTGGAGATGCCAGAAAAAGCCATAAGTGAAAATGAAACAATTTCACTACTTCACTATGAAGAATTTGAAGATATTGACAAGCATCTTGAATGTTACAATGAAAATGAACATTTAGAGGATGCAATAGTTTAAAGCATTGTATGAGAGTAATCCATTATCTGCACTAGGTGTCTGTGCTGATTTTGTTCATTTACAGTCAATCAAAAATCATGGTATCCTTCATCGATAACTATTAGGAACTAATACAGAGTTTTATGGTACTGTAGTAGTATTGTCAGTGTTCCAAGTCTTTCTGTATTTCATTTAAATGCATAATTTGTTAAACAGTTAAATGGCAGTTTGTCTTTTTATATCTTTTTAACTATTTCCATGAAACTTCGGCTAATTGGGGCAGCTGCTAAATTGGGACAAAATATACCACTCTGATGTAACCCAATTAACCAGAATCCACTGTATTTCAGATCTTTTCACCAATACTCTCTTTAGTCACTTAGTTTCAACAATGAATAGGGAAACAACACCCTTTAAGCCTCTGAACTATAGTTACTGTTATCTAATTTTAAATTAAAGTCAGAACTGGAAACAACTGATACTTTTCTAGACAATTTCAGAATAGCATTCAAACCACTTACCATAAAATCAGAATTGCCAGAATCATGGGTCTTAGAATAATGAAATAAGAACTATACAAAAAAAGGAGAAATATTTTACTAAAGCATATACAAATTACTTATACCTGCTTTTAGATTATCATTATCTTCATACACTGCAAAATATACTGCTTACCCTTTTGCTTTCTCCTTTATCTTCTGAATCCTGCAAACATTGTGCAGCATTAATATAAAATGGCTTTAGAGAGCAAAAAAAAAGCTGGTACACAATATTCAATGAAAGAAGAATATTCATCTATTCATTAAAACTGAACTGAACAGTATGATGGATATCTGTACAGTAAAATTAAATCATTATCCATTTGCATTGGATCATACTCACCTAGCTTCACTCATATTAATTCATTGGTAACAACATTATTACCCACACTGAGTTAGCACTTTAACCTTTACCTCTGGGGTATTGCCAAACCATCTCTTCTTGGTTCCCTCCTACTCTCCATCTAAGTTCTGTAATATCATGTGATTTTAACTGTTAGCAACACTTAATGCACATCCATGTCAAAGGAGAAAGTTATCATCAATTATGAGAAGGATTAGAGATTCATTAGGGAATGAAAAAGCATTTTAATTACAAGATCAAAAACATGCAGGTTGCTCGGATTTCATTAAAAGTACACAGCTGTGACTACAAGTACAACTTGAGAAAATGTAATAATTTGGTCAGTATGATGTACGAGGTCATAAAAGTTTCCTATTATCAATCCATTAATGCAGGAAGAAAAAAGTGGAGCATTGTTTTCCATTAATTCATATCACATTTTAATTCATTGCTGTTTTCTCAGTTTTAGAAATGCACAAAAGCAAAAACTGGATTTGATTTGTAATTGCAAGACCTTCTGCAGTCAAAGTACAATCTACCCTATCTCGGATATGACCATGAGAAGCTGAGCTCAAGAAAAAAAAAGCAAAATCCAGCACGAGTGGTTCTATGTTGTTCTCGGCTTCCAAAATTGAATTCACAGATTTAATAATTTAATTTCCATTGCAACAAATTTTCAAAGTGAAAAAAAATGTTAAAATATGTCTGAAATCAGTAAGCACAATGTGAAATTCAAATTTGTCTTAAAAAGTTACAAATCAAAAAATAATATATAATATTTATCTTTTAATGGATTTATAAAGTCATTCACCATATTACATAGAAATCTTGTAGTTGTGGAGAATTCATTTAACATCTGACACTGCCTGTGCACTATGGGGGAATTATTTATAGATTGTTGCCTATTAATTGGATATTAAGCTTCTAACTTTCACCCAGTCGGTATTGAAAAGGAATTATATTGGCCTGGAAGATTACTGCTTGTGAAACAAACTATCCGTAATCAGTTTTCTCAATGTTAACAGTTGGCCCATATGTTCATTTGGACAGAAACCTGCAGTTGAGTTTATGAAGGCAATTCTGTCAGCATTACACCACTATCTTGAAAACATTCTCAATTTATTACTATTTTCTCATATTTTAAATGTGCTCAAACCTCTCCCATTACAGGCCACATTTACCGGACAATGTGTATTTTCCATTTGCTGAAGGCCTGGTTTTCTCCAGTTAGATTTTAATACATTTTTCAGCAAGGTGAGACAAGACCAACAAAACTGCAAAACCTGGTAATGATGGAAACCGCCCTCCCTCGGCATTACAATGGATAATATCACCTCATAAGGTATTAGAAAATATTTGAAAATGGTAACTAGGCAAATCAAAACTGAGAAAGAAACTAAGTGCAGACAAGTTTATAAGGGAGGAAGAAGCGTAATCAGGTCTCTCCCATATACTGTATCTGCAAGAAAAAAATCATTTTGAGGGGCATGCAGAGTAAGAGAATCTTTGAGTTCAGCTACTAACTTTTCTTTGTTTGATTTGAATAAATGGCAATGAATACTTTCTAGAATTTGCAATATAATAAAACTAAAATCAATAGTTATCCAATTCTGAAATATCTGATAGACAACTTATTTTTTGAGAGCAGAAGTCATACATTTATCTCTTACTCCACAGTCATTTAATGAGCTAAACCAAGAAAGTTTCAACAAAGAAAAGGGCCATGTAGCCCATTGGCACAGTAGGACTAAAAAATGCTATCCACCTTAATCCCACTTCTCAGCTCCTGGTTTAGAGTCTTACAGAACAAGAGAGAACATTGAAATTCATTGTCAGATATTTTAACCCACAAAAAGCAAATGTATATTGGGTTCAAGCCGGTTCATTATACGTAATTCTTTCTGTGCATTGTAAAGGAACAAATACCTGTTGTAGAATTGTCCAGGCCATATAACACAGTTCTTCAAATGTAGTGCTTGGCTGGTAAAGCAAAATGTAAATTCATCAGAGTTTTTAAAATCTTTTATAAAACTATGAATACCATAAATGTCCAACACAACTATTTGGTTCTCACCTGTTGCTGACGATTGTCAGAGAGAAAGGATGAGCACAGATCATCTAACTGAAAGAGATAATGCAGAAGTTAGAAAATGTTTCCTCTATTTGATTTAATGTTGATTAATACTATAACAGAAACATCTGATGTATCTAAACAATTATTTTCTAAGACAAATGGAGGGAGGACTCCACAATATCAGTTCATGAAATTTTTTTAAACAACATCATACAAATTTAAACAAATACTTTTCCAAAACAGGAAAAGTTAAATTGCACTCTCTTTGAACTTTCACAGAAATAATCTGGTCACTACAAACAAAACTTCGAAGTGGAAGTGAACCATAGGGTAAATAATGTAGAAAAAAAAAACTAACCTGGAAAGACTTCATTTAAAAAAGCAATATTGTAAATGTTCCCTAGCTGCAATTCTCATATAATTTACTAGATGCAAGTGACATGAGAATTACTAGAATTCCTGTATCATCTGAACATATGGATAATAAATGTTAATGATAGATAACTGTGGGGAAATATATATAAAGTACGAGACATGAATATGAGATTCCTTTAAAAATTCAATATATATTAATATTATTCATTATAATGATTTAAAAAAGTAAAATAATTAAAATAATCTTCAAATACTTATTACCATAGAAAATCACAATAGAAAATCACTGTAAACGCCTGTATAGATCTGCACTCATCTAGCTTACAAATGAATGAACAGAAATGGGAAACTGTACAGTAAAACAGAAATCCATTTATACTCATTAAAACATCTCTCTTATGGAATAAGAAACAGAGTAGGATGTAGATTCCCAGAACTAGACTGATTTACGATAGTATCACCATTAAAACCACTTTCTACGAGCGAGTCAAAAATGAGTTTGCAAAGAATGTAGGATAAATGCATTTATCATCATGGACAATGATAACTAATTACATTACTGATAAATTACACAATTTAGCACCAATTAAGCAATGATTTCCAGAAAGTACTGGCTTCTGTGTCTGCAGATAACTATCGTGACATGTGACACAAAATGTTTTTTCTCCTTGCTTTGCTATGTTAAAAACAAAAGAACTGAGATTATTTAGATTCTCCTTCAAACTCTGTTTACTTATGATTACCTCTTTCCATAGGTGTAACTCGTATCCTTCTACAAACCTCTGTGGCAATGTAGGAGCACCTATAGAATACACAACACACGATTACCTACACCAGCATTTAGGAAATCCATAAACTCCTACAAACTGCAAGTAATTGACAAAGCAAATATTTTTAATGTCTTCAGTATTTCAATATTATTTTTAAGAATTAGGGATAATGTTGATACAATAATGTAAAATGTGAATGGGAAACAGCAACATCAGTGGAAATAAAAATTGGGAGATATGATTATACTTTTCAATTATTTTTTCCATTTTATACACAAAATTATCTGTGATAATTATACAATTATATTTTGAAGTAGTAAAAATAATAAAATTTTAAAATTATGGGCAATAATATTTCAACATTTAGTTGCTATTTTGGTTACTCTATTTGCATTTTAGCTTTCTATATGAAAATTACAATGGAATATGATGATGTGCATACAATTCTAAAACTACTTCTATAGAATAATTTGAGTTCTACTCTTAAAGTGGATGGGGGGGGGGGAGCTATTTGCTTTCTGTACATTGCAGCTTATATTTAAGCACCATGCACCATTATCCCAAATGGTTTATCCTTAGATCTTTAAATTTACAATCATGTTAGGCATGTCTAATTTTAAAGGTAGTTCTGTTTTAGATAGTAATTTATATCTATGCTGTCTATAAATTATTACCCAAACTACAGCTACTTTTAAAATACAATCTCAAAACTTTCTTTCAGAGCAAGGAATACACGAACAATGGCTGCCCATTTTGAAAAAAAAAATCAAGACTTTATAAACATTCCTAATTTAGGAGTTTGAATAGCATGATTAGAATGTATATATTTCCTAAGCAAACATTCAAAACTTCAATGCTTCTGTTCTGTGAATGATCACTTTTGACTGTATTCCCCTGTCCCAAGAACCAACTACATTTATTTTATATAGGGAGCCGGAATATTCTTGCATATGAGATAGGAGCAACAATCTTTCTCCTAAGTTTAAGAAAGTAATGTTACACCATTTTCTTTACTTACCTAATCTTCCTGTGAGTTCCAGGATGAGTTTTCTTTATTTAAATAGAGTCTCTATTGGCAACTTAAAAAAGTCCATTTAAAGAATGGAAAAAATAAAACATAAAAATAAACTTACAATATTCTCAGCCAATCAAAGGGGTATTTTTTTCATCATACAGAATAATTATGAGTTATTCTAGTCAATTAAACCAATGCAATCCTCAAGCTTAGTTTATTGTGGAATTACTGTATGAAAACCCCTCCTTTTCAAAATACAGTCTCTTTTCTTTAATTCATTCATAGCTATCACCAGGACAAGACCAGCACTTAACACTAATTGAGAAGCAATAGGCCATGTCAGAGCCTGGCATTAGAGGTTTCCTTCCCTGAGGGGTGTTAGAAAACCATAATGGATAACTTGGCAGTTTCATTATTGCTACCATTTTTTAAATATATATTAATTCATTCGTTTTAAATTCCCTGCATTCTGGGGTGTTTTGAGCTTTGCAAATAGTGGGTCATGAGGCCAGACTGCTGAACTATCAGTCCAGTAATTTGGCTAAAATTTTACCATCCTGAACAGGGTGGAATGGAGGGTAGTGAGTGAAAGAACAGGGAAGTTCAGCATCAAAGATTTAATGGAAAATGTATTTATCTTTGCTGCTTCTATTTGAATAACTAAACATTATATAACTTTTCCTTTTGCTCAATCTGTATTTCAACGTATTGTATGTAAAACATTTTACTTAATAGTCAGCTTTATACCCAATAGATTCCAACGTTCAGGCAAAGCTCCATTCATGTTCATTTGTACAGATTGAAAACGATGCTGGACATATTGGGTCAAGAAATAGATTACTGCAACCTGTACACATACAGAATATTTTTATATTATCTCCGCGATTTTTAAATTGACACAATACTGCACATAAAACATACTACCCAATGTGCAGAGATGCACTTTTTTGTTGGTGTTCCTAATTTAAAAGTTTTCTATAGCAACAACTAAAGGAATGAGAAACTGGGGGGGGGGGGGAGAGATATACACATTTCAAGTCAATCGCTTAAGAAGCGCAACAAAGTGAAATGGTTATAACAAAAGCAACAGAAGAAAAGCACCGAGAAAATTTCCAAAGTGAAACGTGAGTTGAACAGGAATGGTAGCAACATTTGATGAATGATGGGGGACAGCAAATGTGGGTGAAGATGAGTGGGAGAGCTACCTTGTGAGAAGGAGCCCCAGGAGAGAAGGAACAGAGCCAGTACGACGACGGCGGAATGATGGTGCTCCATGGTGAAGGACGCTGCGCTCTCTCTGCTGCTCGACACTAGCACGGCTCGGAGTTCAGCATGATCGCCGCGCTCTCACCCGGCAGCTCAGAGACGTCCGCACTTTTATTGCCGTCCATCTCAGGGAGCTTTTCAATTAAATCGCGCGTCAGCGCCGACAAGATCAAACGTCACGTGAATGGATGAGCTGGATATGTTATTCATACTCACTTCTTCAAACCATCACCTCCCGGCTCGATGTGCTCGTGGTCACCTTGGAAGTAGTGGTACCACATCGGCACGACAAAGACAGCGGGAACTTGCTCCTTACTTTTGGAAAATTAGGGAGCGAGTCCCGAACATAACTTATACAACTCCTGTCCGGTAATTGAATTATATAACCTCGAACGCTACGGTAAAGTAAGAATGTTCTCAACTGTTTAGTTTGTGAACTTAATGCGAACAGGGAATGTCATTGCACTTCGGGGAAAACATGCCTATAAAGTAATTTGAATAATACATCTCACAAAGTAAAGCAGGTTCATCGCTATGAAAGACTCTTTCCCCGAATCTTTCATTTGGAGACAATTCCCCTTGGCTCTGTATACTGGTTCAGCGAGCTAAACTATCCTTACATTTTCACCGAGTTTTTTTTTCAATGAATCAACAGTATTCAGGATTAAATGTAGCTGCGATATGAAATAAACTGGCTGTGATTTCAATAGTACTTGAAACTTTTAACTTTTGAGTAAAGCAACATATGCGCTCACGCGGCTGAATCTCTTCCTTGTTTGCTGTACTAACGATGAAACAAAACAAAAACAGATTAATTGTTCTAAATAGCAGTCAAAGCAATGCTTACAGTAAATTGGGCATTTTCCCAAGACCGCTCACGGTGCTCAGTTTGTTATAACCATTCACTATACAAAATTCACGTTCACAATTTCACGACCTCGATGAAACTTCAATGAAAGTTCAGGTTTCAGATGGTTGACCTTTAGTTATTTCCTGTGACAAATCATTAACCTGAAATGTTATGCCTGTTTTTTTTACGCAGCTGTCTATTGTAATTGTTGTGATTGAAGGAAGATGGAAAATGATGCTTCATAAGAATGTGCTGAGACCTCCATCATTCATAGCTCACGCGAATAATTTGGACTTGTGAATGAGCATCCCAATATTAAAACTGGAAGAACAGTGGACAGGGGAACAAAGCTGTGACGGACTAGATTTGGAAAGGCAACAGAAGGAAATGCTTATTTATGAATGGTTTTTTTTCAGTTTTTTTGAAGTGTGATCATGATCATAATGCAGGAAACATAGCAGTCAACATTTAAGACCATAGGACAATAAACTATAGGAGCAGAATTGCCATTTGGTCCATCAAGACTGCTCCACCATTTCATCACGGTTGATCCATTTCCCTCTCAGCCCCAGTCCTCTGCCTTCCCCAGTATTCATTCATGCCCTGACTAATCAAGACTCTATCAACCTCTGCCTTAAATATACCCAGTGACTTGGCCTCCACAACCACCTGTGGCAATGAATTCCACAAATTCGCCTCTCTCTGGCTTTGGAAAAAATTCCTCCTCACATCCATTCTAAAAGGATGCCACTCTATTTTGAGGCTGTGTTTCTGGTCTTAGACTCCCCCACCATAGGAAATATCCTCTCCACATCCACTCTATCGAGGCCTCTCAACAATTGATAGATCCCAATGAGGTCACTCCTCATTCTCTGAATTCCAGTGAGTACAGGCCCAGAGCCATCAAACGCTCTTTATATGACAAGCCAATCATTCCTGGAATCATTTTCATGAACCTCCTCTGAACCCTCTCCAATGTCAGCACATCCTTTCTTAGATAAAGGGACCAAACCTACTCATAATACTCCAAGTGAGGCCTCACCAGTGCTTTATAAAGTCTCAACATTACATCCTTGCTTTTATATTTTAGTCTTCTCGAAATGATACTAACATCACATTTGCCTTACTCAACACAGACTCAACCTGTAAATTTATCTTCGGGGATTCCTGCACAAGAACTCCCAAGTCCCTTTGCACCTCAGATTTTTGAATTTTCTCTCCATTTCAGAAATAGTCTACCAATTTATTTCTTCTACCAAAATGCATGACCATACACTTCCCGACACTATACCCCATCTGCCACTTCTTTGCCCATTCTCCTAATCTGTCTAAGTCTTTCTGTAGCCTCTCTACTTCCTCAAAACTACCTGCTCTCCAACCATCTTTCTATCGTCCGCAAACATTGTCACAAAGCCATCAATTCCATCATCCAAGTCTTTAACAAATAACATAAAAAGAATCAGTCCCAAAACAGACCCCTGTGAAACACCATTAGTCACCGGCAGCCAACCAGAAAAGGCCCCCTTTATTCCCACTCTTTGCCTCTTGCCAATCAGCCACTGCTTTATCCATGTTAGTATTTTTCCTGCCATACCAGGGGCTCTTAATTTGTTACGCAGCCTCATGTGTGGTACTTTGTCAAAGGTCTTCTGAAAATGCGAGTACACAACATTCCCCATTCTTCTTTGTCTATCCTGCTTGTCACTTCTTCAAAGAATTTCAACACATTATTTGGCAAGATTTTCCCTTGAAGAAACCATGCTGACTGTGACCTATTTTATCATGTGCCTCCAAGTACCCTGAAACCATATCCTTAACAACTGACTCCAACATCTTCCCAACAACTGAGGTCAGACTAATTGGTCTATAAATTCTTTTCTTCTGTCTCTCTCCTTTTTTGAAGGAGAGAGACAGAAGACATTTGCAATGACATTTGTAATTTTCTGTTCCTTTGGAATCATGCCAGAATCAATTGATTCTTGAAAGAAAGTTACTAATGCCTCCACAATCTCTTCAGCCACCTCTTTTAGAACCCTAAGATGTATACCATCTGATCCAGGTGAATTATCATCCTTTAGACCTTTCAGTTTCCCAACAACCTTCTCCCACGTAATGGAAACTTCACACATTGCTGCCTCCTGGCCCTCTCGAATTTCCGGCATACTGCTAATTTCTTCCACACTGAAGACTGATGCAAAATTTTTTTGGACCAATAATTCTCACAAAAAAAACTTGACAGACTAATTTCAAAAGAATTTACATTGAATTTACAACTGAGGTTTTCGATTAAACATTGCCAATCAGCATTGTCAAGCCATGAAGTATTGCTGGAATAAAACAATAATTTGGAAGAAAGACATATTACTAACAATGATGTTATTTTTCCTAGCTAACAAAAATGGTATTACATTTGTGACTGTAATGCTTATGCTGATTCAATTCTACAAATTATCTCTTTCAGAAAATGTTTTTCCAATTAATTGCAATTGCTAGAATCTAGAACCACATTGGTTCAACATGATTGCACTAGAGATATCAACAACATCAGATTGAGAACTTCAAATGCCTTGCTCTTTCTCTGGATACTGCTATAATTAGAGATCATCTTATCTCTGAGCATTGTTACCATGGCATTTTAAGGGTCACTTCATTAATGGATTCACCGTTCAATTGTTGAATTGCTCCTTTTGGAAGCATGACAATTTCATTTCATTTAGAAAAATGCATTGGTAATGTTGCTTTGATGAGTTCTCAATTTGTAATTTGATTTTTTTTCAAAAAAATGCTCTTTTTCTGGAGAAGGGTGCTTTAGCATGGAAAACCCCATGATTCTCCATTGATTACAGGAATTTAAACTTTGTTAGAGTCCAGACTGTGAAAAAAATATTGTACCTACGAGAAAGCTATTATCAGGTAATAAAAAATAATTTTTACACTTAATGCACGCATAAAATCGCCCATATTTCCAATATGTGCTCCCACAGAAGAGAAGGAAGAACAGAGTAAAACAGAACCCTTACTCATTATCCACTCCAAGTAATGTATTTCACAGGAATGGAATGAGCATCCTGTGATTCTTGAAGTTGATAATCTCGCATTTCCTCACATTATACTCCATGCAGCAAATGTATGCCCCCCTCACTTATAGTATTTACACATCTTTGCAGACTTTTAAAGTCCCCTTCACAACTTCCTTTCCCACCAATTTTTATTTTTGTCAACAAATTTAGCATCTATTGCCCCTTAAGTAAATGAAAGGGATTACAAATAGTTGAGTCCTCAGCAATGATACCTGGGGCACACCACTAATTACACTTTGCTCCCAAAGTGATTACCTTGACTCTGTTTTCTGTCCATTATAAGATGAACACTTCTATTACTGCCATGACCTAGCTATTAAATCATATTCATATAAAGGAAACAGTTACTTTAGGTATCCAGCATCTGCAGTTTTGTATTTTGTGTAAATTATACCTTCTGATTCTAGCAACACAAGCATCTTGCATGTGATATTAAACTAGAGCAATATTACACCCTGATTATAAATAGATATTTTCACTTTTCTATTCAATATTGTTGCATATTAGTTTTATTAGATAGGTACAATGGATGTGGGTGGGTAAACATATGTAACTTTGTCACTACACTGAAAGGTAACCTTCAAATCTGAATGGAGGCATTAACCTTTGGGTCACCTCCTACAATAGCATATTGAACCTTTCGACACAATGCAGTTCATCACTGTTTTAAATAATTATTGGACATTTTTGTTACTGTATTGGGCATGTGGCCAAGTGGTTAAGGCGTTCGTCTAGTTATCTCAAGGTCGCTAGTTCGAGCCTCAGCTGTGGCAGCGTGTTTGCGCCCGTGAGCAAGGCACTTAATCACACATTGCCCTAGTCTGTGCGAGGAGTGGCAGCCACACAGACTTCGAAACTGCGCCTTGTAAGGCATGAAAATGCCCGACGCAGGCCTCTCATGGTCTGAGTTGATGTTCCCTTTCCTTTGTTACTGCCATGACTTCGCCTTTACTGGAGGACTGGAAATCACAAATATCACTCCATTCCATAAGAAGGGAAGGGAAGCAAAACATCAGGAAACTACAAACCAGTTAGCCTGGCTTCAATGGCTAGCAAGATGCTGGAGTCCATTATTAAGGATGAGATTTCAGGATACTTGGAGGCACGTGATCAAATAGGTTGAAGTCAGCATGATTGCCTTGAGAGGAAATCTTGCCTGACAAATCTGTTGGAATTATTTGAGGAAATAACAGATGGGATAGATAAAGGAGAGTCAGTGGATGTTGCTTACTTGGATTTTCAGAGGCCTTTGATAAGATGCCATGCACAGAGTGCTAAACAAGATAAGAACCCACATTATCACCGGGAAGATACCAGCATGGATAGAAGAAGATTGTCTGACAAAGAATGGGAATAAAGGAGGCCCTTTCTGATTGACAGTGATGAATGTGTACCTCAGGGGTCAGTGTTGGGTTAGCTTTCATGTTATATGTTAATAATCTGAATAACGAAACTGATGACTTTGTGGCCAAGTTTGTAGGTGATACAATAATAGATGGAAGGTCTGGTTGTGTTGAGGAAGCAGGAATTCTGCAGAAGGACTCATACA
Organism: Mobula birostris; assembly: GCF_030028105.1. NCBI lineage: Eukaryota > Metazoa > Chordata > Chondrichthyes > Myliobatiformes > Myliobatidae > Mobula > Mobula birostris. The sequence continues at coordinate 59,161,268 of NC_092372.1, read as the reverse complement.
GATCAGAAGAATGGGCAAACAAGTGGAAGATGTAAGACGGTGTAGGGAAGTGTACAATCATGCAATTTAATATAAGGTATAAAGGTGTAGGCTATTTTTCAAAATGGAGAGCAATTTCAGAATTCAAACGTGTAAAGGGTCTTGGGAGCCCTAGTGCAGGATTGACTGCAGGTTGGTTAACCTACCTTTCTCATTTGGCTATATTCATGAATATTCATGTGTGGTTAAATGACAATTGAACAAATTGATTTGAACTGATTTGAATTTCCAGAGGACTAGAATGTAAAAGCAGTGTTGTAATGCTGAGGCTTTATGAGGCATTGGTCAGACCACATTTGGAGTATTATGAGCAGTTTTGGGCATCATATTTAAGAAATGATATGCTGGCATTAGAGAGGATCCAGAGGATGTTTACAAGAACTGTCCTGGGAATGAAATTGTTAACATACAACGTTTGATAGTTCTGAGCCTGTACTCCCTGGAGTTTAGAAGAATAAGGGGGAATCTCATTGAAACCTATCGAACATTGTAAGTCCTAGATAGAGTGGATGAGGAAAAGATGTTCCATATAGTGGGAGAGTCCAGAACCAGAGGGCACATCCTCAGAATAGAAGGATGTCCATTTGGAACAGAGATGGTGAGGAATTCCTTTAGCAAAAGGATGGTGAAATTCTTTGCCACAGACAGCTATGGAAGCCATGTCATTGGGTATAGACTCTTGATTAGTAAGGGCATCAAAGGTTACAGGGATATGTTCTTCATTGGTAAGAGTGTCAAAAGTTATTGGGAGAGGCATGAGAATGGGATTGAAAGTAAATCAGCCATGATCAGATGGCAGAGCAGACTTAATGGACCAAATGACCTAATTCTGCTCCTCTGTCTCATTGTCTTAATGATACATTATGAGCCTTTGAGTGTTGCTGTTTTCACTTTCCAGATAAGAAATCAATTTCATGTGTCACTACTCCATGAAGTAAGGAGTATTGCAAATCCTGTGAGTCAGCATAGAGATGTTACTGATCTTTTCAAAACACTAGAGCTGTTTGTTATTTTCAGAAAATCACTACTTAAATTAAATAGAATCTACTTACGTATTCACCACAATTCTGATGACTCCTCAAATTGGCTGCACAACATGACAAACTGCCCAAGTTACTAATCATTCCTTAAGCTTGGTGTATTCAACAAAATTCTTCAAGGTGGAAAGTTAGCTGTCACATCCTATGTCTGATAGATTCAGAGCGACATTTATAATTGTAAGCATGTAAGATTTTAATGATGCTATCTAGCATGGTTTAATTTTGCAATCTGATCAATCGTACCCTTTTAAACTATATCTGTGTCTGACCCACACACTACTCCAGCCCCAGTACGCAATTTACAAATGCTTCTCTAGTGCACTTAGTGATGAAATCTATGTTAGTGTTTGTAGTAACTAAAATGTTTCTTGGGGAGTTTTATAATTTGATGAACCCTGGTGCTGGAAAGTGCCTAAAGTGAGGATAAAGATGAATTAGTATGGCATTGATAAGTTACACAGCTGCGAAAAGCATGAAGTTCCATGCAGTATGAAGTTGCCTGGTTCCTGACTGAATGACAGGGCATAAAAAATAGAAAGACATCTTGTTTGCGAACATAAAATTTACGACTTTTTCTTCTGATTGACCTATAAGCTGCTTCTTACAGAAGGCTCGGGTATTATGTTCTGTTCCCCCTCCTTCTGTTTTAGGTCATTATTTTCTGCAGGAAAAGGAGGCAAGTCACCAAGTAACGATCGTTGGGAAGTATATATATTTGGGACGTCTTCATATATACACACAGTGACCACTTTATTAGGTACATCTGTACACAGGCTCATTAATGCTACTATCTAATCAGCCAATCGTGGCAGCAACTCAATGCATAAAAACATGCAGACATGGTCAAGCAGTTCACTTGTTGTTCAAACCAATCATCAGAATGTTTAATAAATGTGATAGCATAACAGAAGAAATAGGAGCAGGAGTCGGCCATCTGGCCTGTCGAGCCTGCTCTGCCGTTCAATAAGATTATGACTGATCTGGCCATGGACTCATCTCCAACTACCTGCCTTTTCCCCATAACCTTTAATTCCCTACTATGCAAAACTCTATCCAATTTTGTCTTAAATATATTTACTGAGGGTGCCTCCACTGCTTCATTGGGCGGAGAATTCCACAGATTCACCACTCTCTGGGAAAAGCAGTTCTTCCTCATCTCCATCTTAAATCTACTCCCCCGAATCTTGAGGCTATGTCCCCTAGTTCTAGGCTCACCTACCAGTGGAAACAACTTTCCTGCCTCTAGCTTATCTATCCCTTTCATAATTTTATACGTTTCTATAAGATCTCCTATCACTCTTCTGAATTCCAGCGAGTACAGTCCCAGTCAAGTCAATCTCTCCTCATAGTCCAACCCCCTCATTTCTGGAATCAACCTGGTGAACCTCCTCTGCACCGCCTCCAAAGCCAGTATATCCTGCTTCAAGTAAGGAGACCAGCACTGCACGCAGTACTCCAGGCACAGCCTCGCCATTACCCTGCACAGTTGCAGCATAACCCTCCTGGTCTTAAATTCAATCCCTCTAGCAATGAAGGCCAACATTCCATTTGCCTTCTTGATAGCCTGCTGCACCTGCAAACCAACCTTTTGTGATTCATGCACAAGCACTGCCAAGTCCCTCAGCACAGCAGCATGCTGCAATTTTTTACCATTTAAATAATAATCTGCTCTTTCATTTTTCCTTCCTAAGTGGATGACCCTGCGTTTACCAACATTGTACTCCATCTACCAGACCCTTGCCCACTCTCTTAACCTATCTATATCTCTCTGCAGAATCTCCATATCTTCTGCACAATTTGCTTTTCCACTCAATTTAGTGTCATCGGCAAACTTAGATACACTACATTCGGTCCCCTCTTCCAGATTGTTGATGCATATCGTGAACAGTTGCGAGCCCAGCACCGACCCTGCAACACACCGCTTACCACTGATTGCCAACCAGAGTAACACCCCTGTATTCCAACTCTCTGCTTTCTATTAGTTAACCAATCCTCTATCCATGGTAATACATCACTCCCAACTCTATGCATCTGTATCTTATAGATACGTCTTTTATCTGGCACCTTATCAAACACCACCTGGAAATCCAAGTAAATAATGTCCATCTGCTCCCCTCTATCCACTGCACTCATTATGTCCTCAAAGAACTCCAGTAAGTTTGTTAATCAGGACCTGCCTTTGCTGAATCCATGCTGCATCTGCCTGATGGATCCATTTCTTTCCAGATGCCTTGCTATTTCTTCTTTAATGATAGCTTCAAGCATTTTCCCAACTAACTGGCCAATAGTTACCTGCCTTTTGCCTACATCCTTTTTTGAACAGTGGCATGACATTTGCTATCTTCCAATTTGCCAGGACTTGCCCAGAGTCCAGGGAATTTTGATAAATTATCACCAATTATCACTCTACTATAACTTCTTCCATTTCTTTCAGTAAAAGTTTGCTCGGCACTGCTTCTTTTGTGATAGCTATTGTATTGAGGTCCTCACCTCCCACTGCATCCATAACATCTCTCAACATCCATAGCATGTTAGACGTGTCCTCCAACTCAAAATAGTCATTCAAAGCCTCGGCCATTTCCTCTTTACCTAATATCAATTCCCTCTTCTCGTCCTCCAAGGGACCTACATTCACTTTAGCCACCCTTTTCCACTTTATATAATTATAAAAACTTTTACTATCTGTTTTTATATTTTGTGCTAGTTTATTTTCATAATCTATCTTCCCTTTCTTTAATGTTTGCTTTGTGGTTCTTTGCTGTTTTTTTTTAAGTTTTTCCAGTCTTCTAGCTTCCCACAACTCTTGGAGACTTTGCACGTCCAAGCCTTTAGTTTGATGCTTTCTTTTATTTCCTTAGTTATTCGAGACTGGCTCTCCCCACCCTTACTTCCTTGCTTTTAACTGGAATATACTTCTGTTGAGCACCGTGAAAAATCTTGTTGTAAGTCTTCCACTGTTCCTCAACCATCCCACCATATGACCTGTGTTCCCAGTCTACACTAACCAAATCCTCCCTCATCCCATTGTAGTCTCCATTGTTTAGGCATAATACATTGGTTTTAGATCGAACTATTGCAGCCTCCATTTGTGTGCAAAACTTAGTCATACCATGATCACTCTTTCCAAGTGGATCCCTAACAACAAGATCACTAATTTTACCTGAGTCATTGCGCAGGACCAGATCTAAGATAACATGTTCCCTTGTAGGTTCAATAACATGCTGTTCAAGAAAGCTATCACGGATGCATTCTATGAAGTCCTCCTCAAGACTGCCTCAACCAACTTGATTCACCCAATCTATGTGCAAGTTAAAATCTCCGATGATAACTGCTGTTCCATTCTGTTTCCTTATTTATAGCCTGTGCCATTGTAATGTTATTATTTGGTGACCAATAGACAACTCCCACCAGAAATATTTTCCCTTTACTATTCCTGATCTCTACCCAGATGGATTCAGCATTCTGCTCCTTAGATCTTATATCGTCTCTCACTATCACCCTGATTTCATCTTTAATTAAGAGTGCTACCCTATCTCGCTTACCTTCCTCCCTGTCCTTCCATATTACCTGATATCCTTGAATATTAAATTTCCAGTCCTCTCCATCCTGCAACCATGTTTCTTTACTACCTTTTTGGTTCTGCTTTTTAATTAGTCCCTACCTGCTCAAATTCCCTTCAGCAGAACCTCTTTCCTCATTCTACCTATGTTGTTGGTACCAGATGGACCACAACAGCTGGATATTTCCCCTCCCATTGCAAATTTAGATTATGAAGACACGCAGTCCTCTTTTATTGTCATTTAGTAATGCATGCATTAAGAAATGATACAATATTTCCTCCGGTGTGATATCACAAAACACAGGACAGACCAAGACTGAAAAAACTAACAAAACCACATAATTATAACATATAGTTACAACACTGCAACAATATCATAACTTGATGAAGAACAGTCCATGAGCACAGTAAAAAGTTCAAAGTCTCTCAAATGTCCCACATCTCACGCAGACGGGAGAAGGAAGAAAAACTCTCCCTGCCATGCCCGAGCACAGTCCGACTCTGAGTCGTCCAAAAACTTCGAGCCTCCGATCAACTCTCCGATACTGAGTGCCAAGCACCATCTCTGTCCGAGTGATTTGACCTCAATCTCGGTCGCCAACAGCGGGCAAAGCCGGGGATTTTGAGGCCTTCCTTCTGGAAGATTCTCGATCACACAGTAACAACAGCAGCAAACAGGCATTTCAGAAATTTCTCCAGATGTTCCTCTGTGCTTTCACGCCTGTCTCCATCAAATCAGAATTGTCCGCGGCCCCTATTTAACAGATACAATATCATTTTCACCAGAGGGTTGTGCACGCGCAGCACGCTGCACTCTCTCCTCTCGACCTTCTTCTACAGGTCAGATAAGATGTCACAAACCCAGGCACAAGGCAGGCAACACAGATTTTGAGATGCTATATCCTCATGACAGTTAACTCTGTCTATTCCACTGACTATATTATCCTCAATTACCAATACATTTCTCTTCTCTGCCCCCTCTCGAATGGCTCTCTGAAGTATGGTGGCACATTTAGGTTACTCATCCTTCCTACAGCTGCCACTGCCATCCACACAGGGAGCAAAAATCTCAAACCTGTTGGACAAGCTCAAGTGTTGAAGCTCCTCTAGCACTGTCTCTTGGATCCCACTACCAGCCTCACTCGCAGTCACACGCTCTTGTCCCTGACCACAATCTGAATTTGAGGCAGCTAATCTAATGGGTGTGACTACCTCCCGGAACAGAGAATCTAGCTAACTCTCCCTCTCCCTGATATGCCGCAGTGTTTGAAGCTCAGATTCCAGGTCATCAACTTTGAGCCTGAGTTCCTCAAGCAGCCAACACTTGCTGCAGATGTGGTCACCAGGAACCACAATGGGGTCCCCCAGCTCCCACATCATGCAGCTACAGCACATCATCCGCGTGGTTTTGGCCATGGAATGATAGTTGGTGCCACATGGGGTGGTTTGATTATCTCAGAAACTGCTGATGGCCTGGGATTCTCATGCACAACAGTCTCTAGAGAGAATGCTGCGAGAAGCAAAAAACATCTGATGAGTGACAGTTCTGTAGGTGAAAACATCTTTTTAATGAGAGAGATCAGAGAATGGCTGGACTGTTTCAAGTTGACAGGAAAGCGACAGTAACTCAGATAACCACACATTGCAACAACAATGTGCAGAAGAGTGTGTCTGAACACCACATCACGTCGAACCTTGAAGTGGATAGGCTACAGCAGCAGAAGACCGTGAACATATGAACAAACATAGACTCAGTGGTCGCTTTATTTGGTACAGGAGGTACAGTGCGTGTAGATGTGTGGACCAAGAGGAGGCAAAAGCGAGCGAGGTGAAAGTATAGGAGAATCTGGAACTGATCAATAACTTAGAAGACTCATTCATCTTCAAGAGAATCACTCATGCAGGTTTTATTAAGACTGTTGAGTTTTGAAAGGAAATCGCACTATTCCGATGAAAAGCTTAGAAACGTGAAAAAATTCTTCCAAATATTCTGTGGCTACAAACGATGTGAAGAATCTTGAAAAATGTGCCATCTGTGTTATTGGTATCATTTGTCTGAAGGGATACTTGTGCTTACTTTTATTTGCTTTCCAGTACTCTTTGTTCTTTGCTGAGAAATTGACATTGCTTCAGCGCATTAACTTTCAATATAAATAGCTTTCTGCTGTCAGAGTTGGCTTATCAAATATTTGAAATGGCTCAATTAGTTGAATGCTAGATGGTATTCATTTAATCAACACTGACATTTCTGTTTCTAATTGGACCTTTTGAACAGTGTAAATAGCAAACTGAGATAGGTTTAAGGAATTTTGACCTAAGCTGAAATATCAAATAGAATGTCAGTCAGTTGTAGACAGTAACCTTGATTCGTATCAACAAATATTCACAGAAATGAAGTTATTTCAATTTTCCGCACAGCTGACTAAGATGCGCTTCATGAAGTAGTATGCAAGTGAAGACAGATGTTGAAGGAATATTTTTACAGAGTAGAGCTTTTTTTTCAAATGTAAAATTTACTATCTTGAGGCACCCCGTAGGTCGAGGTTGACCATAGATGCGGCATCCTAGCTGTCTACATGATACACAAGCCAGGGAAGGATGATATGGAGAGCAAGCTGTTGTCCATGTAGCAGACTCCCCCTTTCCACACAGCTGATAAATCCAAAGAAACAGCAGAGACCAATACAGTTTAGCACCAGTGCCATCGCAGGAGTTACCAGTGAGAATTAAACTCAAATTAGGACCACCTTTGGGACTCTAGCTCTGGATTTTTCCTCAGGGTTTACTCCCAAACCCCTCCCAGTGAGTGAGTATGACTGCAAGGCAGCAGAGGTTTGAGATCAGAATTTTCCTTCACCTGGATGACCTGCTAACCACAGCTGATAAGCTCCATCTGCCTGAAAGGACTGGTTTTAAGATGTCAGTAACCTGCCTTTGGCCCTTCTCCTGTCAGTAGAAGTAGTTCCATAAGGCTTAGTAGCTAAGCCACGTGGAGGCCAGGAGGTGGACTTGGTCAAAGGCTATTTGAGATGCACAATGTTGGGAGCATTTAATAAGCAGAGGGAGCTTATCCACACTACCCACTCCCCCAACCACCCATTACATTATCGTACATTTCAGCAAATTTAGTGCTGAACAATAAATATTCAAAAGTTAAAGAACTGTAGATGCTGGAAATCTGAAAGCAAAACAAATATTGACAAAGCAGATTTCAGGCAGAATCTCAAAAGAAACAAAGTTGATGTTTCACTTTGAAGATTCTTCACCACAACTTCATCAGAATGAATTTATTTAATATATTTCCTTTCTTTAACTGGATTATTAACCTGAAGGTCTATTTATTTACCCCAGAGTTGGCAACAATTTTCAGTTAATATTCAGGAAGCAATTCTTCTATTGACAATCCCATTGACAATCCTGCCCATTACTCAATTCTCTGTGAGTGTGCCATCTTGAAAATTATAATGTTTAGCAATTGCAAAAGAAAAATAATCAGCATTTAATTCCCAAAATGCTCGAGGAACTCAATGTATCAAGTATTGTCTATGGAGGGACAATCACAGTTCGTTAACAGTTGACATTTCAGAGCCAAACCCTTCTTCAGGACTTCCTCTATCGATGGTGCCTGAGTTGTTGAGTTCCTCTACAAGTTTGTGTGTGTTGCTTAATATTTTTAGCATCTGCAGAATCTCTTGAGTTTCATTCCAATTGAAGCAGAATGGGACTTCTCCTGAGAGATGTAATATATTTCTAATTTGCATTTTCAGTAAAGTAAAATGGAAATGTGGATTAATTTCAATGAAAATAATTATCGGTGCAGTCATGGACCACTAACCCAATCTTATAGTTGGGTGATAACTACTACTTATGTTTTTGGCACTCATAATTTAGGAAAATGTTCCCAAGACACTTTGTAGGAGTGTTGTCAGATTAAACTTGATATTGGGCTACATACAGGGAAAATTAGACAAATCACTGAAAGCTTGATTGAAGAGGTAGGCTTAGAAGAAGAAAAAGTGCTGGAGGATTGTCACGTACCCCGTGACAGGAATAAAGAACCAGCAGAGATGGAAACCACTTTGGAGTCCAGTATTGCTATTAAGTAATAATATTTATTAGTAACTACGCAATACAGTAATATAAATGTAGATATATCAAACAGGTTAGCAATGATTATATATAAGTAAGTAAATCAGTAGGTATGGAAGTATATGAAAGTCAAGCTTCTTTAAGTCTAGGGGTAAAAAGATACAGTCTTACGATGATGAGTAAAGTCCAGTTCAGTTCATAGTGTTGAGTTGAGTAGTGATGGAGAGAGAGAGAGAGGGAGAGATTTGAGTCTTCAGGTGAGCTGACGCCGTCGATCTTCTCATTGTCCTCCGAAATCCTTTAAAAGTCACCGACTGTGCCCACAACAAAGGGGACTGGTTTTCTGTGGTGGAGCTATCACCCAGGCGAGGTTGGACACATGGACAACTCTCCACCAGTCAACCCCTTTCCTTTTCACTGCAAGAGCCACTGATCGATCTGCCTGATCGATCCTCCAAAAACCCACTTTTTCTGCGGGCCCAACAAAGCTCATTCAGTGTCCAAAACATGTGTCTGAGGTCTATCATCTGACCTCCTATTTTATCTTCCCGTGCTGAGCATCAACTGTCACTCAAATTAATTCCTCCTTCCTTTGTCTGTGTAAGAAATACAAGCAGGTGATGACCTTGAAGAAAGTATAAACAACCTGTGAACAGTCTTCATCTCTCTCTCTCTCTTTTAAAAACAAGTTCGTGTTAAATAACTCTCTCTATCTCTTTTCCAAAGCACAGTTAATAGGGGTAAACAAGTACAGTTCACAGGGGTAATTCAGGACCCCATCACAAGGACTATATTAGCTCAGAGGGCCTTGTGGCTTGGCACCAAAGGCCACAGACATCATTTTAACACCTATCTGTTGTTCACAGCAAGCTAAGAAAGTGTTAATCGGCATTGAAGTTCAAAATGATGCTGGACTTTCATCATCTATTTCAGGCTCAATTGGTGCCTAGCCCAGTAATCTCCCCCTCATTTGATTTAAACCAGGGAAAATAAGTAGAAAGGCAGCTAAATGACAAATCTAAATTTCATATCAAGAATAACCATCGAAACAAATAGATAGCCTATCTTTTATTTACAATGTCCTCACTGTGAAATGTTATGAATTCCATGTCTGAAGCTCTCAAAATAAAATTACCAAAATGAATAAATCCTAGAAAGTAGTTGAATATGAACAAATTTGGCACCAGCATGAAAAAAATGACCTATCTGACATTTACCCTTCCTGCATAGTAAACTTGAAATTCACAGAATTGCATGATGCACAACCAATTAATTAGCATTAGGGTGTTTGCTGGATGGATGAAAGGAACGGGAGACTTTATCTCAGTATTTTCATGGTACACTGTTACATTTCTTATCAATCAAGTATCATTGACTGTAAATGAGATCCACTATTCCTATCTGAGAAGAAATCCAAAACCTACACAATTCAAATTGATTCAGACTCAGAGAATATTTCGAGGCAGCTCCCTAATATTATGTTCAATCTAAAAAAAGAATCGGAAAAATGATGCAAAAATAACGGCATGAAAGAATCTGCGCCTACTTAAACATCTGTTTGTTTATGATGTGGTCTGAATGAATGAGCTCATATTCTGTTTGTAGAGAAAGTGTCACAGCCATAAAGTTTATATCAACTCCATTTAGGATAGTTCTAATTCTAAGTGAGTTTTTTTTTATCCTGACGAGGATTGAGTAAGATATTTGACTTAAAATATAATTCTCAATAACACTACGTGTATGTCTGCTCAACATGTTCTCACAACAGGGCGTATATTCTTAATGAGCACTGAGATCATGAAAGAAAGGTGAATAACACAATCCTAGTTTTAGTATTTATGTAGTAAGTATTTATTTTGATTGTTACCTCTTAAAATATTCATTCAGTTACAGCAATGAAGATGGGTGACTTCATTAAAAATTTTCACATTACCAACCAAACTGATATTGCTCAAGGCAAGTAATAGTCTGACTCCATGTATTGATTGACAAAAGAAGGCCTGGAGTTTTGTTGTTCAGAAGTGCTGTTATTTTTTCAATTACTCTCTTACTGAATTCTTTCAATAATATGATGTAGGTTCAGACATTACCTGGACAGAGACCGGACAGAAAATGGTATATATATTTACTGAGTCTTCCTTTTTCTAATTGGCATGATCTTTGAAGTGAAACATCTGAAATGGGTATGAATATGCAGAAGCTCATGTGTGGTCTTTCAACAGTTAATTCCAGCAGCAGCCAATAACTCTTGACTTTCTCAAATAATTCTCTGTTAATTGAAACTGATGATAAAATTAGTTATTATTACAATAATGATCACTCAAAGCATCATTTATATTGAGAAAACATCATTTGGGAAAGGAACACAAAACTTTGCAACTGGACTTCCATGTGCTACTAAAGGGGGCTGAACGCAGGGCACACAGGCTCTTGAGTACTGTTGCAACAATGCCTTCTGATGCCTTTGGAGAAGTAACACTAAGTTATATTACAATTGACACCATGAAAGGGCTACTGCTGGGGAAGAAGAAGGAAGGGATCATGATAGGGACACAATAGCATATCAGCTACTGTATTTCTTTATATCCTTGTTCATTTTGGGTGCCAATGCACTTTATATCCTTTAAAAGTAAACAATTTCACAGTGCTCATAGCATATTCTATTAAGTTCTTCTGCCTTTCCTTCTTCTGCCAGTTATTTCTAATTTATGGAATATAGGCACAACTAGCACAGCTGAAACTTTGTCCTTTTCCACAACCTTGTGATCATGAAAACGCCTTGGCTGGTCATTTGGTAGGTGTGTGGTCTGCAGTCATAATACACTGGTATGCCAGTGAGTGAATTAAGTATCAAGTGGGCTGTTTTATCTTGGATGGTGTTGTGCTTCATGACAGCTGTCAAAGCAGCACTCTTCAGGCAACTGCAGAATATCCCATCCTGCTTTTGCCGCGTAAGAAGTTATAGCTACTTAAGCTTGATACTTTGCACTGTGGTTACACAGTATCTCACACATCAATCATTTTCATGACTTCCAACAATTCACGATCCTCTGGTGAAAAAGTTTTCCTCTTTTCAGTACTAAATGGACTATCTCTTATTCTGAAACTGTGATTCCTGGTCCAGGACTCCTAACTCTAAGGAATTATTTTCCCTGTATCTATCCCCACAAACCTTGTATGATTTTTTTTATATGTAGTTCAACGAGATCTCCTCTGATTCTTCTAATCTCTAGTCAAAACAGACTGGACTACTTAATATGTTCTTATATAACAAACACACACCTGGTAAGTGTCCAGTAGATCTTCTCTGTTCTCCCTTCATGGCAAGTACATACTTTTTTTTAAATAAGAAGACAAAACCTGACCACAATATTCCAGCTGTGGTCTCACCTAGACCTTATATATTAGAGCAAGAATTTTAGTTCTGTACTCAAACCATATTGTAAAATAGGCAAATATACACACTGCTGGAAGAACTCAGAGGGTCAAGCGAATTCTGTGGAGACAAAGGAATGGTTGATTTTTTATTTATTTTTTAGATCTACAGCATGGAACAGGCCCTTCTGGGCCAACGAACTGCACCACACAGCAACCCACCTATTTAACCCTGGCCTAATCAAAGGAAATTTACAATGAGCAATTGAACTACTAATCGGTACGTCTTTGGACTGGGGGAGGAAACAGGAATACCCAGAGGACACACCATATGGTCACAGGGAGAATGTACAAACACCTTACAGACAACATCAGAGATGAACGCTGAACTCGGACACTCCGAGCTGTAGTCACGTCTCGCTAACCACTATGTTACTGTGGTGCCCTTTCTGTGTAATGGCCCTACATTTTGACCCTAAAATGTCAACTATCCCTCTGCCCCCACAGATGCTGCTTGACCCATCTGAGTTTCTCCAGCAATTTGTTTCTTCTGCTCCACTTTCTAAAATCTGTTGTCTCTTCTGTCCCCAAAGGCTAATAATGTACCATTGGTTATCAAGAATCCTAACGTCATACTCTATGTTTCTGTCTAGAATAGATTTCAGAGGCAGAGTAAAACGAGCCGGTGTGATTATAAAGACCATTTAGCACCATAAAGCAATAATGAGTTTGTGTGCACTGAAAGTTCAGATTGTTTATGCGTCACGGCCCATATACTTTATCCAGTGTGTCAGGAACTGTACATAATGAGATGTAATTCCTGATAGGGAACTCAGTCCAAGATTCTTCCACCCAATCTAAAAGCCATCCGGTAAAAGTTTCCAGAAGAATCACTAAGGTGGAATGCTACTTCTCAAAGTCAGCAGCAGAGGCTCATAAATTCCAGTCATATATCAGTCATGTTCTACGAGTCTGTGGTGGCCAGTGCTATCATGTTTGCTGTTGTGTGCTGGGGCCGCAGGCTGAGGGTAGCAGACACTAACAGAATCAACAAACTCATCCGTAAGGCCAGTGATGTTGTGGGGATGGAACTGGACTCTCTCACAGTGGTGTCTGAAAAGAGGATGCTGTCCAAGTTGAATGCCATCTTGGTCAATGTCTCCCATCCACTACATAATGTACTGGTTGGGCACAGGAGTACATTCAGCCAGAGACTCATTCCACCGAGATGCAGCACAGAGCGTCATAGGAATTCATTCCTGCCTGTGGCCATCAAACTTTACAACTCCTCCCTTGGAGGGTCAGGTACCCTGAGCCGATAGGCTGGTCCTGGACTTATTTCCCGGCATATTTTACATACTATTATTTAATTATTTATGGTTTTATATTGCTATATCTATACTCCATTCTTAGTTGGTGCAACTGTAACGAAACCCAATTTCCCTCGGGATCAATAAAGTATGACTACTACTACTACTATATTTAGCCCATTATGAACTGATTCTGAACAGCTCCTGAACTGATTTCATCATCTATCCCTGGCTTCTGGCACAGGGTGAAGCAGGAAGTTTGCAAGCTTTGTGGGCTCTTCAGTTCGCTTCCCAGCACTTTTCCATTCCACAGTCTATGTACTTCCACTCATGCAACCTCTTCTGTGGTTTTGTCCACATCCACATGCTTATTCAATGATCTCTCACGACTGCCCATACTCCATAACCTTTTAAGTGTAGCACTTTCACAAGGAGATTGTCCTTCTCATCCCTTGCTGAACCTTTACACCTAGCCTTGTTGACCTGCACTTTGTTTTTCTCTTTCAGTTTAAAATGTAAAGATCAGATTTCATTTCTATCACTTTCTTAAACGCTTGGTAATATTCATAAGTCTCAGCATCACTGTCCAAATTTGTGTTCCTTTTCTTTAAACCCTTCTTTGATGACCCTGACTTAACCATTATGATCTATGTAATTGTACAATTACCCTAAGGTTTTTGTTTCTCCAACTTATTTTACCCTTCCAGCACTTCTCTCAATTTCGATCCACATTTTTGCTGACCTTTCCTAATATGTCTATCTTTTTCTGGGTGTCAATTCTATGACGTACCTCGAGATATTTTTAAAAATTGCAGAAAAGTGCAATTTAATTTCAAATTGAGGTTATTATACCACAATTTGAATTTTTCACTTAGTTTAAAGCCTTTTTTGATCATTAAAACAAATTCTACTGCTTTATATAGACAATATAAACGTCTTCTGGGGCAGAAATTAACACATACCAATTCAAAAGTATCACAATTAATTAACCTAATAAAATTACATAAACAATTTTAATATCAGGAATGGACCATTTGCAAATAACTCCAAATAATTCTAATCAGAAAAATTTCACTGAACAAGTCACAGGAAACCACCATCCTCATCCGCAATGCAGACATAAATTTCTGACATTTGTAGCTGAAACGTTGCTAATAAGTCATTCCATCCACACAACAGTCATCTTATAATCACCTACCCTGGAGCTCCACGTTTAGATATACACGTTCGAAGATGATCATTTTTCTCCTCAGGGACCCACTGAAGGTGCCTAAGTAAATTGATCCCACTTCGAAAACAGAGATGAAATTGCATTTAATTTGAAATAAAAATTTACAATATCATTCTATTTTGAAGAAAGTTTAAGAAAATATATGTAGAAGAAAGATCTCCTTCTAACGTATGCAAGCACAATAAAGCAAGATTTTTTTTAAAAGTCTGTTTTTCTTTACCAGAACTTGTGAAGTCCATGAGCACAGGAGAAAATACATCATCGGGCACTATCCTTACATCTTAGAACTTTCTGACAAGAATGGGCTACTAATATTGCTAAGAGATCAAATCACAGAGTCGTGAATTTTACAGTCATGAATTTTAAGAGGATGAAACTAACAATTTTAGAAGATTGAATATTTTAACACGGGAGCATACAAACAAATTCAGAGCAGAAGCTTTTTCCTGTATTTAATTAGACCACACTTGATCTGCCTGTAGCCTTAACTCATCATTCCCGTCCTATCTTTCAACCCCTTGCTTACCTAGAATCTATCTACTACTGCTGCTGTTCAAAGACTCTGCTTTGCTGCCTTTGAAGAATAGAGTTCAAAAGCCTTATGAACTTCTGAAAGAATTTTGTTTCATATCTGTCTTAAGTAGATGACCCCTTATTTTTGAACAGTGTCCCCGAGTCAGAATGAATGAGATTACCTCTGTAACATGTCTTATGTGGATAGGAATTCCAAGCTTATTATGGAATTGAGTTAGATTCAAAAGCTGGCAAAACATGGAATACCTCAGTGACTCCTGCACTCTGAATCATTCCTGGTTTCCACTCTGAATCATTCCTGATTTCCACTCCAGAAAGTAATGTTTTTTGTCAACTACATGGCCCTCATCTGTTTTAGCTTTGTTTCTGCATGTCAGCAAGACACTTTAACATGCCAAATACTTGATGCTACACATTCTTTCTCTCACCAATTTATCATCAGTTCTTACGAAGTAAGATCTTTGAACGCTTACACAACTTATGCAATGTGAGTAGATTTTTGCACCACATACTGCAAGAGATCATCTTCAAAGTATGTAATTACGTGTACTTAATCAAAGTATCAATCAATAAACTGACTCAAACAAGAGGGAATCTGCAAATGCTGGAAATCCAAGCAGCACACACAAAATGCTGAAGGAACTCAGCAGGCCTGGCAGCATCTATGGAAAAAAGTACAGTCGATGTTTCGGGCCGAGACCCTTTGGCAGGACTGGAGTCAAAAAGATGAGGAATAGATTTAAAAGATGGGGGAGGTGAGAGAGAAGCCAGGTGATAAGTGAAACGGGAGTGGGTGGGGATGAAGTAAATAGCTGGGAGGTTGATTGGTGAAAGAGATACAGGGCTGGAGAAGGAGAGTCTGATAGGTGGGATAGAAGAACGTGGAAGAAAGAAAAGGGGGAGTAGCACTAGAGGGAGGTGATGGGCCAGCAAGGAGATGAGGTGGGAGAGGGAAAAGGGGATGGGGACTGGTGAAGGAGCGGGTAGGGGGCAGGGATCATTACTGGAAGTTCAAGAAATCGATGTTCATGCCATCAGGTTGGAGGCTTCCCAGACAGAATACAAGGTGTTGTTCCTCCAACCTGAGTGTGGCTTCATCACAACAGGAGAGAAGGCCATGGATTGACATATCAGAATGGGAAGTAGAATTAAAATGGGTGGCCACTGGGAGATCCCACTTCTACTGGTGGAAGGAGAGTAAGTGCTCGGTGAAATGATCTCCCAATCTACTTTGGGTCTCACCGATATACAGGAGGCCACACCGGGAGCATCAAACACAGTATATGACCTCAACAGACTCAGTAATGAAGTGTCGCCTCACCTGGAAGGACTGTTTGGGGCCATGAATGGTAGTGAGGGGGGAGGTGTAGGGGCAGGTGTAGCACTTGTTATGCTTGCAAGGGTAAGTACAATCTGAATCCCTTTCTAGGATATAGAATGCTGCTTCAATTTCCCTTTATTTTCCTTCATTCTACTTCATTAGGAGGTTTGTGGAGGTTTGGCATGTCATCAAAAATCTTGACAATCTTTTACAGATGTGTGGTGGAGGGTGTATTGACTGGCTGCATGACAGAATGGTATGGGAACACCAAACAATTTCCTCGGGATCCCTTCTAAAACAGTAAAGGACCATGATAATTACGTACTGTGCTATTATGTGTGTACATAATAAAGAACTTCAGTTTCCGGTGTGCCATGAGGACAGTTCGCCGGGAAACGGAAGTGATGCTGGTGTTCTTGAGGAGCTGGAGTGTCTGGAGTAAAATGTGGTCGAGCTGAAGCCATTCTGTAACATGGTGTCTGAAGTCGGTGCGAGGTCTAAATACGAAGCGTACCTGAATACCGCAAGCAGCTGAGAACGAGACGTAGGTTCCGACAGAGAGAAGCTGCTGCCCAGAGAGCACTTTGAGTCTTGAAGCTGTCAAAGTTCATTGGATTCACCAAGAACACAAGGTGAGAGAAGCACGAAAAATTCTGTAATGGATAACCTAAGTCCTCCCATAGTTATGCAGTTTACCAGCGATCCAGCTGACAATTGGAAAAGCTTCAAACAGCGAGTTAGTGGTGATTAGAGCCAGAAGCATGGATGAAGAACTGAAAGCATCTATCTTTCTACACATAATTGGTGAAGATGCTTTGGATATCTATTACAACTCTCAAATTGGTGAGACAGACTTGACATTGGACACTCTGATGAAAAAAAATGAAGAGTATTTTATCCCAAGTAAAAATATCATGCTTGAAAGATATAAATAATTTTCCTGTGTACAGATATAAATTCTTTTCTTGTGAACAGCTTTGACCAATAGTTAGCTGAGCTTCATGCACTAAGCAAGTCCTGTGAGTTTAGAGATTTGAGGGAATCACAAGTTAAAGACAGAATAGTCTATGGAATCTGAAATAATGGACTTAGGGAAAGCCTGCTCTATGGAAAATAAATTGTCACTAGAAAGGCAGTAAATATGTGTAAGGCAGTGGAGACCACACGAGCACAAGCTAAAGAGCTGCACAGAGCAGAAATAACAGAGCAGGCTGTGAAAACAGAGGGACAGAACACACAGCGTTTCACTAAGTTACCACAATGCAAAGGGGTAGGCTCAAACAGCAAATGTGGAGGGTAGACACATCCCATGGAAGTGTCCTGCTTATGAAAAATCCCACATTATTTATGGGAAGAGGAGTCATTTTGGTAAGTGCAGCAAAGCTAGCGAGAGAAAGGTGCACATGGTTGCTGAGAAAATGGAGGATTCTCTACAGACAACTGGTGCTGGTAAAACAGAATGTATCATTCCAGTGACTGTGAATGAGACAGTAACTCCATTCAAGTTTGACACCAGAGCTCTGTCAAATCTGTTGTCTGTAGGTGAGTACAAGACTCTCAAAGTAAAGAGCAGGATGTACCCAGTGAAGTTAAAAGTGACAGGCTATACTGGAGAAAATATTTCAGTTAAAAGGGGGCTGTACAGTGACCTTCAAGCACAAGGGGCAACACCTAAAGGTAGCGGTTCTGATTGTTGAAAAGCAAGTACAGACAATATTGGGTGTGACTGCACGTGAAAGGCTCAACCTGGTGGAAAGAGTTTTCATAGTGGCTTCACAGACCAAAGGTGACCAGGCAACACTCAATAAAGTGTACACAAATGTCTCTGAGGGGCTCAGATGCTTACCCAATGTAACTCAAGGAGCTTGTAAAAGCATCTACGAGAGATCTGGAGAGGTTATGCAAAAGAACCACAAGAACATTACCTTCCATAGACATCCATACCAGTATGACAGTCAGGCTGCCAGTGTTGAACAGAGTGATCATGATGAAGAAGTCGCCAGTCTTGCTTCCATAACATGCAGCTAGGGTTCAAAATATCTCCATGATTCTCTCTGAAGTTGAAGAGGAAAAATAAAAAGGAAGGTAGGGAGACCATGCAATCCCTAAGGTCAGAACAACAACAACAGTTCAACACAAACCAACAGGAGGAGTTGCTATCTTATGATAAGCAGCCAACAGAAGACATAATCTGTTGGAACTCATGCAAAGACTCACTGATCACATGAATGTAGTCCAGGACTCCATTATAAGGCAAGTGGAGTGAATTATGGTCACACAGCAAAGACAAGAACAGAGACAAACAGATATAATCTTGGCAGAATGATGTGAAAGAATTGTAGATGAGAGTTCTCAAAAGGACACTTGTATTAATGCAGCAAGTAAAAGCAAGACATCTGTGCAAACAAGAAGCAGTTCAAAAGGGATCATTAAACTATCTCAGAGATTGACTGCAAGTTGTTGAGTGAATAAGGGACTGTATTTGCTCATTACAATAGAGGTTAATGTAAATATCTTTGTTGGAAAGCATTATTATTTCTTGAAGGTTTATAGGGACAAAGTATTGTGTTGTTTTTTCTTTAAAGGGGGAAGATGTGTTATTACATGTGTATGTAATAAAGAACTTCATTCTCCAGCGTGCCATGAGGACAGTTCACCCAGAACTGCAAGTGATGTTGGTGAACATCTCACACGTGCTCTAGGTTGGCTGGAGTGTCCAGAGTAAAATGTGGTCAAGCTGAAGGTATTTTATAAATTCATAAATAAAATAGTTCTGGTGTCTTTACCCACGCAAGTTTGTCTTTGTTAAAGAACATACCAGTTACCCACTACTCAAAAGCAATTTTTATTCCATTATTTCAGTGCTAACTATATAAATTTGGATGCTCATGTTTATCTACAACAATTCACTTTCTTTAAAAAGCACAGACATTATTGCTATATGGATTGTCAGTCTACCCTGCTCTTATATATTATCTATCTGAAAATACCCACCCCTTAAAATGTTTATTCATGCATGCATACATGCACGTACATACAGAAGAAGTTTTGATCTGTCAAACATTATTTCCAACCGCCTTTAAGTGGAAGATGTGAAGTTAATTTATTTTTCCCTCTGGCTATAATGATTCAAAAACTGCTTCTGTTCTGACTTGAACTTTAGAATAAACATGTTGTAAACACTTGCATATAAAAGATGGAAATCCTGTTTGTTTTTCTTGATTTAAAATTACCTTCACACAATAAGGATGAAAACTAAGGTGGGTGGTAAATATCCTTGTTAAGTGCATAATTCCACAGCTGCTGAGGGAACATTTATTTTTGTCTTAATCAGTTTTCTGCTGTTTGAGCCTGTAGCCTTCCTATAATCCTGTACTTTGCGATTATAGATGATGTTTTTTAAAGGTCACTCTTGGTGAGCAATCGCTGAAAACCACAGAAATATATGTTTGGAGATTGTGTAGAAGCGATATTGATCACCTTTGATTGGTAGCTATTGGAGAGGAAATTAGAAACTTGCAAGAACACTGTCAACAAATCTATATTTAAGATACCTGAGAGCTGGAGTATCCTGTGAATAACTTTGGCACTTCACACAAGTAGCTTCCATAATTTCTCAGACTTAGATACAGTGAGCTAAAGAACCTATTTCTATGATGTATGACTCGATGTATAGATGTAGAGATTTGTACTTGATAGACAACATGGACACAATGGACCAAAGGAGCTATGTCATTGCTGTATGACTAATGTAGCTAACCAACAGATCTTCAAGGAACGTCTAAGGGGACAATTCTTGAAAAGTGACTCCTTTGTATTATTGATGTACTGTAGCTTTCCATTCTGTTGAACTACTTTCCAATGGTCGGCTCGAGATATGGTAGCTGGGCTGATAATAGTTATAGCTGGTGATGTGAGATGGAGACCTTTTGTTTTTCTTTCTTCTCAAAAGTGATAACTCTGACATGCTACTGCCTTAGTGGCTTATGACAGCACCTACATGTGACAGTCTGGGTTTCATATTATAATGGCTATGCAAGCCTTTCTCAACTACCCTGATTTGCCAAATTTACTCTTCAAGCCTGTGAGATAAAAATGTAAGCTGATTTTGAAAACTAAAGAGCCATTTGTTTCTTTAATGCTGCTTCTTCACTGATAATACATTGGTGATCTGTACTATATTTTTATCCCTCTGACCTAAACCCCGAACTGCTATTCCTTGAAGAAAAGCTTTCAGAGCCTACGTGTTACTTCTGTCAACTGATGGCAACAAAGGCTTCAAATCCAGATACAATTATGATTCATTGACTGGTGTTCCTTCATATAGTGAATTTAATAATTTCTAGTATGGTTAACTCCTCAGTAAAAGTTAATATGCTGTTCATTTAAAAATAATCTTGCAACAGTTTATTACTGAAATTCTGAGTTGCTGCTAATAGCTAGCAGATATCTATGAATGAAACACCACAGTGTTAAAGTCCCCCTCCCCCTGCAGGCAAAAATTAAGTTTAAACAAGAATTGCTTGAGGAGAGGTGTCTTCATTGGCAGAAAAAGCCTTAAGAGCAAACTACATAAAAATTAAAATTAAAATTAAAAATTAAGCCTATTATATTCACCCAGGTAATACATACTGTAATGATGATTCCTTAAAACTTTCAAGGTCTGTAAAAGCTGAAGGAGTAAAACTCATATCTTACCACTAAAAACATAATCTTATCTGCATTGAAACTGTGAGTTAAATGCCAGTTTGGTTAAAGAACATCAAGTAAGTAAGCAGATATTTTTCTTAACCCATTGCAGCTTAATCATATTAACACACAGACAGAAACACAAACAATAAACAAACCAGAAATAACCGCATAGATAGGTAAATATGGCTTACATATAACCCAGTTCAGGTCAAAAATTAACATAATGTGTAGTGAATAAACAGAAACATTCATCTTTTATGTCATACTCTCTTGCTATGGCACAAATATTCCTTGGAAAATATATTGTCCTCCTGTATTCCCCAACTCCATCTTTCTTTACTATCTTCAACGGTAACATGGATTAAGAAACCCCAAAAACAACTTGATTTACTGCAGCACATTTTAATGTCAAAAAGGAGAACAAATGATGACTCAGAAAAAGAAAGTTTAAGAATCTAAGCTAGAAAGAATTGACCCAAACTGGGTGTTAGTAGTAAATTTTCAATTGTGGGAAAATAAATGGCATTGGGAAGATGATGTAAGACAAGAAGATCCAAATGGAGAACTCCTGAGAGAATGACAGATGTGACTGCAGTGGACGTGAATTTGTAGAAAGCAGGTGCATTGGGATAAAGGAATGGATGAAGAATAATTATTTAGAAACCTATAATTAACTCACTTTGCAAGAAATTACAGGCCGGAATAAAGATTTAGAAGTTAGTGGCACGTCGGATAGGAGCCAGTGAAATAAGAGCTCAAAACAGAAGAAAATATTTCAAAAAGCAACACTGGCTGCCAATAATTCCAGCATTGTAACAGAGGGCATGAGTCCAGCCAGTGAAAGGAAAAAGTAAAGTTCAGGCCCATTCCCCTCTCCAAGAACTGGAGATGTGTGCACAAATGAGGGGGCAACACTCCCAAACAGCATCTTTGTCATAACTGAAGGGGTAGCTCAGGACTTCCATGCAAGAAACATTGTAAGAGGTAGCATTTAAAATTCTTTAAAGGTATATATTATTTTAAAGTATTTCTCATGCATCTTAACATTTCAATACCATATTGATGCAGATAACATTTGTGACAAGGTTTGTCAATTTATGTTAAAATTCCATTCAAGGTATTACTCAAACTTCATGAAAGTAAATGTGTATGACAAGACTTATTTCATGCTGTAAATGAAGAAATGAGGCTCTTGGTCAATAAAGCAAAATTATTTTTGAAAGAATGAGAGAGAGAGAGGGAGAGAGGGGGGAGAGAGAGGGGGGAGAGAGAGGGGGGAGAGAGAGGGGGGAGAGAGAGGGGGGAGAGAGAGGGGGGAGAGAGAGGGGGGAGAGGGGGGGAGGGGGGGGAGAGAGGGGGGAGAGAGAGGGGGGGGAGAGGGGGGGGAGAGGGGGGGGAGAGAGGGGGGGAGAGAGGGGGGGAGAGGGGGGGGGGAGAGGGGGGGAGAGAGGGGGGGGGAGAGAGGGGGGGGAGAGAGGGGGGGAGAGAGGGAACTCAAAACTAGAAAGAAGGGAATCTACTGTTAATAGAATACAGTAAGAGGATTGCAGATACATTTCTGTACCCATTTCTGCAAAGAGGGGATCCCCACTGTCACAGATTAAATGAACAGAAACACAGTTGTCCATTAATTGCCTTATTTTACAGAATTTGCAGAGTTTGCCAATCAGTATGTAAAGCTACATACAAAATTTAAGGCAAGATTAATGCTTGGTTAAAAGGGAAGCAAAGAAAGTAAGCCAAATTGCAGAACTTAAAAGAAAATAGATCAGTCATTCTTTCTCTAAAACTGACATTATGAACACTCTTGGTTTCTTTATCATTCTTACTAAGGTAAATATATCATTTTCCAGTCATCTGGGTTTTTTTTTCTATATTTCCTTCGCACTCTGAGGACAGAAAACAAAAATTTTTGTGTTGATGTAATCCTTCGCACGTCATTGTCAACGTTTATTAAGGAGAGCTAACAATTTGATTTGAAATAGAAATAAGGAGAAACAATTTCAACAGATTTTAATTTTTATTCTGATGACATCATTCAAAAACATAATACGTCTGTAAGACAGTGTAAGACATAATTTATTAAAGATAGTTTATATCAAATGAAATCACTTGGGTTTAAGAAAAATGTGCATATTTATTGTTTAATAAACAATAGGGTTAAAATAATTTGATAGTAATCAGTGTTTCATCATGCATTACTTAAAATATGAATGTAGTTAAGAATGTTCACAGCCCATGTTGTTATTGTTCTATCTACCCACAGTATAGGATATGTTCAGAACAATAGCCACACTTCTCTCCATTTATCTACTTTTGACAGCTATGTAAATAGCAATCAGAATCAGAATCGGGTTTATTGTCACTGACGTAAATCATGAAATTTGTTATAATAGAACATAGAATAGTACAGCACAGTACAGGCCCTTCGGCCCACAATGTTGTGCCGACCTTCAAACCCTGCCTCCCATATAAGCCCCCACCTTAGATTCCTCCATATGCCTGTCTAGTAGTCTCTTAAACTTCACTAGTGTATCTGCCTCCACCATTGACTCAGGCAGTGCATTCCACGCACCAACCACTCTCTGAGTAAAAAACCTTCCTCTAATATCTCCCTTGAACTTCCCACCCCTTACCTTAAAGCCATGTCTTCTTGTATTGAGCAGTGGTGCCCTGAGGAAGAGGCGCTGGCTATCCACTCTATCTATTCCTCTTATTATCTTGTACACCTCTATCATGTCTCCTCCCATCCTCCTTCTCTCCAAAGAGTAAAGCCCTAGCTCCCTTAATCTCTGATCATAATGCATACTTTCTAAACCAGGCAGCATCCTGGTAAATCTCCTCTGTACCCTTTCCAATGTTTCCACATCCTTCCTATAGTGAGGTGACCTGAACTGGACACAGTACTCCAAGTGTGGCCTAACCAGAGTTTTATAGAGCTGCATCATTACATCGCGACTCTTAAACTCTATCCCTCGACTTATGAAAGCTAACACTCCATAAGCTTTCTTAACTACCCTATCCACCTGTGAGGCAACTTTCAGGGATCTGTGGACATGTACCCCGAGATCCCTCTGCTCCTCCACACTACCAAGTATCCTGCCATTTACTTTGTACTCTGCTTTGGAGTTTGTCCTTCCAAAGTGTACCACCTCACACTTCTCCGGGTTGAACTCGATCTGCCACTTCTCAGCCCACTTCTGCATCCTATCAATGTCTCTCTGCAATCTTTGACAATCCTCTACACTATCTACAACACCACCAACCTTTGTGTCGTCTGCAAACTTGCCAACCCACCCTTCTACCCCCACATCCAGGTCATTAATAAAAATCACGAAAAGTAGAGGTCCCAGAACAGATCCTTGTGGGACACCACTAGTCACAATCCTCCAATCTGAATGTACTCCCTCCACCACGACCCTCTGCCTTCTGCAGGCAAGCCAATTCTGAATCCACCCAGCCAAACTTCCCTGGATCCTATGCATTCTAACTTTCTGAATAAGCCTACCATGTGGAACCTTGTCAAATGCCTTACTAAAATCCATATAGATCACATCTACTGCACTACCCTCATCTATATGCCTGGTCACCTCCTCAAAGAACTCTATCAGGCTTGTTAGACACGATCTGCCCTTCACAAAACCATGCTGACTGTCCCTAATCAGACCATGATTCTCTAAATGCCCATAGATCCTATCTCTAAGAATCTTTTCCAACAGCTTTCCCACCACAGACGTAATGCTCACTGGTCTTTAATTACCCGGACTATCCCCACTACCTTTTTTGAACAAGGAAACAACATTCGCCTCCCTCCAATCCTCCGGTACCATTCCCGTGGACAACGAGGACATAAAGATCCTAGCCAGAGGCTCAGCAATCTCTTCTCTCGCCTCGTGGAACAGCCTGGGGAATATTCCGTCAGGCCCTGGGGACTTATCTGTCCTAATATATTTCAACATCTCCAACACCTCCTCTCCCTTAATATCAGCATGCTCCAGAACATCAACCTCACTCATATTGTCCTCACCATCATCAAGTTCCCTCTCATTGGTGAATACCGAAAAGAAGTATTCATTGACGACCTCGCTCACTTCCACAGCCTCTAGGCACATCTTCCCACCTTTATCGCTAATCGGTCCTATCTTCACTCCTGTCATCCTTTTTTTCTTCACATAATTGAAGAATGCCTTGGGGTTTTCCTTTACCCTACTCGCCAAGGCCTTCTCATGCCCCCTTCTTGCTCTTCTCAGCCCCTTTCTTGCTACCCTTTATTCCTCAATAGACCCATCTGATCCTTGCTTCCTAAACCTCATGTATGCTGCCTTCCTGACTAGATTTTCCACCTCACTTGTCACCCATGGTTCCTTCACCCTACCATTCTTTATCTTCCTCACCGGGACAAATTTATCCCTTACATCCCGCAAGAGATCTCTAAACATCGACCACATGTCCATAGTATATTTCCCTGCAAAAACATCATCCCAATTCACACCCGCAAGTTCTAGCCTTATAGCCTCATAATTTGCCTTTCCCCAATTAAAAATTTTCCTGTCCTCTTTGATTCTATCCTTTTCCATGATAATTATAAAGGCCAGGGAGCGGTGGTCACTGTCCTCCAGATGCTCACCCACTGAGAGATCTGTGACCTGACCCGGTTCATTACCTAGTACTAGATCTAGTATGGCATTCCCCCTGGTCGGCCTGTCCACATACTGTGACAGGAATCCATCCTGGACACACTTAACAAATTCTGACCCATCTAAACCCTTGGAACTAATGAGGTGTCAATCAATATTAGGGAAGTTAAAGTCACCCATGATAACAATCCTGTTATTTTTGCACCTTTCCAAGATCTGCCTCCCAATCTGCTCCTCTGTATCTCTGCTGCTACCAGAGGGCCTATAGAATACCCCCAGTAGAGTAACTGCTCCCTTCCTGTTCCTGATTTCCACCCATATTGACTCAAAAGAGGATCCTGCTACATTACCCACCCTTTCTGTAGCTGTAATAGTATCCCTGACCAGTAATGCCACCCCTCCTCCCCTTTTTCCGCCATCTCTATCCCTTTTAAAGCACTGAAATCTAGGAATATTGAGAATCCATTCCTGCCCTGGTGCCAGCCAAGTCTCTATAATAGCCACTACATCATAATTCCATGTATGTATCCAAGCTCTCAGTTCATCACCTTTGTTCCTGATGCTTCTTGCATTGAGATACACACATTTCAGCCCTTCTACCTTACTGTCTTTACACCATTTATTCTGCTTCTCTTTCCTCAAAGCCTCTCTGTATGTTAGATCTGGCTTTACTCCATGCACTTCTTTCACTGCTCTATCGCTCTGGGTCCCATCCCCCTTGCAAATTAGTTTAAACCCTCCCGAACCATGCTAGCAAACCTATCTGCAAAGATATTGCTCCCCCTCGAGTTCAGGTGCAACCCATCCAATCTGTACAGGTCCCACCTTCCCCAGAAGAGATCCCAATGACCTAAAAATCTAAAACCCTGCCCCCTGCACCAACTCCTCAGCCACGCATTCAACTGCCATCTCCTCCAATTCTTACCATCTCTGTCACATAGCACTGGCAGCAATCCTGAGAACGTCACCCTTGAGGTCCTGTTCTTCAGCCTTCTGCCTAATTCCCGAAACTCACACTTCAGGACCTCATCCCTCTTCCTGCCTATATCGTTGGTCCCAACATGTATCACGACTTCTGGTTGCTTTCCCTCTCGTACCAGGATGTCATGCACCCGGTCAGAGACATCCCGGACCCTGGCACCCGGGAGGCAACAAACCATGCGGGTGTCCTTCTCACATCCACAAAATCTCCTGTCTGCTCCCCTGACTTTAGAGTCTCCAATGACGACAGCTCTCCTCTTCTCCGTCCCACCCTTCTGCACCACAGGGTCAGACTCAGTGCCGGAGGCCCTGCCACCGTGGCTCACACCTGGTCGGTCGTCCCTGCCAACAGTATCCGGGACGGTAAACTTATTATTCAGGGGAATGGCTACAGGGGTGCTCTGCGCTACCTGTCTGCTCACCTTCGCTTTCCCCCCTCTGACTGTCACCCAACAACCTGCTTCCGACAACCTAGGTGTGACTACCTTCCTATAGCTCTCATCTATGACTGCCTCATTCTCCCTTATGAGTCGAAGGTCATCCAGCTGCTGCTCCAGAATCCTTACACGGTCTTCCAGATCGCCCAGCCGTATGCACTTCTGGCAGATGTGACTCTGCGGGAGAAGGGTGTTCCCCCAAGACTGCCACATCTCACATGAGAGGCACATCACCATCTCAGGGGACATTGTAAAAACTAACTGCGAGCTAGCTTGTCCCCCGCCTCTTCTCATCGAAGCCTCTCGAGTCAAAGCCTCAAAGCTCCACTCCTTCACTGGCCCAAGCACGCTCTGGCCAATTTCCACAGGCCGCTTCGCTTGAGCTATCGCTCTATTGATCTGTTTGAGCTTTTCAAAATGCTTGGTCACCTGACCTCGATTGCCCAATCAGCTGCTTTCTGCTGAGTCTGAGCTATTCAAATCTTGATTGTCTAATTAATGGCTTTCTGCTGATCTATTCAAATCTTGATTGTCTAATTAATGATTACTGCTGATCTATTCAAATCTTGATTGTCTAATTAATGACTTTTTGCTGATCTATTCAAATCTTGATTGACTTGATTGCACAGACCAACTGCCAAAATCTCTCCAGTCAAAGCCTCAAAGCTCCACTCCTTCACTGGCCCACTCACGCTCTGGCCACTTTCCACTATGATAAAAATAAATAAATAATGCTAAGGAGGAATAGTGAGATAATGTTCATGGGCTGTTGAGAAATCTAATTGCCAAGGGTACGAAACTCTAAAATGCTGAATGTGAGTTTTCCTGCTCCTCTCAAATGGCAGTAATGAGAAGAGGGTATGGCACAGATGGTAAGGATCCTTAATGATGGCAGTAATGAGAAGATGGTAAGGATCCTTAATGATGGGTATTGCCCTCTTGAGACACCATCTGTGGAAGATGCCCTTGATGGTGGGGAGGGTTGTACCAGTGATGGAGCATATACAACCTGATCAGATTTTTATTCTGCCTTACTTTTGTGATTGTGACAGAGATATTGTTGTCTCCCTTACTACCTGGTAATCCCTTACTACCTGACAGTTATCACAATAAACATACAGTACATATTTTCAGAAGTAAACTATCCAAAAAAAGCCACAAGCAAATTTTTAAAAAATGGAAGCTCATTTTTCACTTTTATTGCTGCCATCTTTTTTTGGTGAACCCACTGAGTTTTCCCACCAATACAGGCATGTAATAGGGGCAATAGTTCAATAGTCATAGGAGATTTCAATGTGCAGGTAGATTGGGAAAATCAGGGTGGTGGTGGATCCCAAGAAAGGGAACTTATGGAATACCTGTGAAATGGCTTTTTAAAGCAGCTTCTGATTGTGTCCACTAGGAGAAAGGCTATTCTGGATTGGGTGTTGTGTAATGAACTAGATTTGATTGGGGAGCTTAAGGTAAAGGAACCATTAGGAGACAATGATTATAATATGATAGAATTCACCCTGCAGATTCAGGGGGAGAAAATAAAGCCAGATGTATCAGTATTACAGTGGAGAAAAGGGAGTTACAGAGATGTGAGAGAAGAGCTGTCCAAAGTGGATTGGAAGGGGACACTATCAGGGATGATGGTGGAACAGCAATGGAAATTCTGAGAGCAACTCAGAAGGTGCAGGATAGATACATTGCAACAGTGAAGAAGTATTCTAGTGGGAGGATGAGGCAACTGTGGATGACAAGGGAAGTCAAAGATTGCATAAATGTAAATAGCGAGCATATAACAAAAATTAGTAGGATTTGGAAGATTGGGAGGCTTTTAAGAATCAACAGAAGGCAACTGAAAATGCCATAAGGAGAGAAAGGATGAAATTTGAAGATAAGCTAGACAATAATATCAAAGGGGATACCATAAGTTTTTTGAGGCATATAAAGAGTAAAAGAGAGGTGAGATTGGATTTTGGACCACTGGAAAATTACACTGCAGAATTAGTAATGGGGAGTAAAGAAATGGCAGACAAACTTAGTAAGTGTTTTGTATCTGTCTTCGCTGTGGAAGACATGGCAGAAATTCAAGAGTGACAGGGGGCAGAAGAGAGTGTAGTTTCTAGTGAAGGTGCTTTGGAAGCTGAAAGGTCTGAAGGTAGATAAGTCACCTGGACCAGAGAGACTGCACCACAAGGTTCTGAAAGAGGTAACTGAAGAGATTGTGGAAACACTGGTATTTATTTTTCAAGAATCACTAGATTCTGGAGTGGTGCTGGAGGACTGGAAAACTGCAAGTGTCACTCCACTCTTTAAAAAGGATAGAACACAGAAGAAAGGAAGTTAAATGACAATAAGCCTGACTTCAGTGGTTGGGAAGATGTTGGGGCCCATTATTAAGGATGAGGTTTTGGGGTACATGGAGGCACATGATGAAGTCAGCATGATGGCAAAAGCTTGCCTGACAAACCTGTTGGAATTCACTGAGGAAATAACAAGCATGATAGACAAAGCAAAGTCAGCGGATGTAGGTTACTTGGATTTTCAGAATGTCTTTGACAAGGCGTTGCACATGAGGCTGCTTAACAAGATAATGGCGCATGGAATTACAGGAAAGATACTAGTATGGATAGAAGATTGGCTGACTGGCAGGAGAATAAGAATGGAAATTAAGGGGGACTTTTCTGGTTGGTACCAGTGACTAGTCCTCCACAGAAGTTGGTATTGGGACTGGGATTTTCATATGATATGTCAACAATTTGAATAATGCAATTGATGGCTTTGTGGCTAAGTTTTCGGACAATTCAAAGATCGGTGGAGGGGCAGGTAGCATTGAGGAAGCAGAGAGTCTGCAGAAGGACTTAGTCAGATTTGGAGAATGGCGAAGAAGTGGCAGATGCAAAATTTTGTAGGAAGATTTATTGTCATGCACTTTAGCAGAAGGAATAAGGGTGTAGACTATTTTCCATGTGGGGAGAAAATTCAACAATCAGAGATGCAAAATGACTGGGTGTGCAGAATTCCCTCAAGGTTGATTTGTAGGTTGAGTCAGTGATAAGGAAGGCAAATGCAATATTAGCATTTATTTCCAGAGAATGAGAATATCAAAGCAGGGATGTTATGCTGAAGCTTTATAAAGCATTGGTATTTTGGGCCCCTTATCTAGAAAAGGTGTGCTGGCATTGGAGAGGGTCCAGAGGATATTCACAAGTATGATTTTGGGAATGAAAGGGTTAACATGTGAGGAGCATTTGATGGCTCTGGGCTTGTACTCACTGGAGCTTAGAAGAATGGGGTGGGGGGGAATCTATTTGAAACCTATTGAATATTGGAAGGCCTAGCTCGAGAAGATGTGCAGAGGATGTTTCCTATAGTGGGTGAGTCTAGAACCAGAGGACACAGCCTCAGAATAGACTGTATTCAACAGCAAGCTGGCCAGTTAGACCAAAGATGAGGAGGAATTTCTTTAACCAGGTGGTGGTGAATCCATGGAATTCATTGCCATGGATGGCTGTGGGGGCTGATAGGTTTCTGATTAGTCAGAGCATAAAAGGTTATGGAGAGAAGGCAAGAGAATGAGGTTGAGAGGGATAATAAATCAGCCATGATGGAGTGGTGGAGCTGACTCAATAGGCCATGTGGCCTAATTCTGCTCCTATGTTTTGTGGTTTTTTCGTTTTACCAAGCTGTGTTCTCCAGTTAGGTCATGCTCAGAGTTAGATCTTTCTAATTGTTTCTTAGGTTTTAGGAATGGTGTTTAAGACTGAGAGGGATGTTAGAGATCAAGTTAGCTTTTAGGGACAGGGATGTGGGAGAAATAGATGTTAAGCTAGAGTCTAGACCTCCTCTCCATGTTTGAAGGCCAGTGATATGAATATGGGACATCCATGGTTGGCCCCCACGAGGTCATCGTGTTGTCAGTGGGTTCCATGATCAGAGCTCTGTGCAGGCAAGAGGGCTAGTGATCTCCTAGGTATGTGAGTCGTGAAAATGGAGTTTGAGGCACTGTCATCTGTGAGTCTGGAATTCAAGGCCTAGAGTTTGGGATCCTCATTCATTGTCATTGGAATATGGGAGTACACCGGAGCACCTGGAGGAAGCCCACAAGTTCACGGGCGAGGGTGTTCAAAGTCCTTACAGACTGTGTTGGATTTGAACTCTGAAATCTGAGGCCCTGAGCTGTAATAGTGTTGCACTAACCGCTACACTACAGTATGCTACGCATTCTGAAATGTGTATAACGGAAGGACGTGACACACACACACCAACGAAGGGACAATTGCTTTATTAACTTCGAAGTATCATTGATTGCTATCTTGCAGTTTCTATTGACTATTAACACCTACATTGTGAATGGTGGTTGCTCTTGCAAGTAAGGAATTCAAACATAAACAGTTCAGGTAAAGAGGTCAATTCTATATGAAAATAGCATTTTTCTGTTCTGACTTCAGAGATGTGTGGGTGACAGGGGCCATGCTGTTCTCCTTGTGCACAAGTAAAATAAAATATGATTGAAGAGTGAGTGCTTGTGTTTAGAGCCCAGTTAATCGGTGACAACACTTACTTGGAGGTTCCGCCACGATGGCTAACTCTTGACTTCGTTATGCAAGAGAAAGGAACTCAGCTTTGGTAGCTGATCAGTCATGAATCTGAGGCACAAGAGGCACTGCAGATGCTGGAAATCAGAGCAATCCACACTATGTGCTGGAGGAGCTCAGCAGGTCAGGCAGCATCTATAGATGAGGTTGCAGGCCAAGACCTTTCATCGGGTCAGGTTGGATTCCACAGGAGCTGACAAAAAAAGTGGGTGCCCCAGTCTGGGTTGGACGCCATGGGAGCGGAGAAGATAAAGAAGATCTTACCTTCTCTCCAGTCCTGCTCAAGAAGCTGAACCCAAGCAAAAGCCTGCATCCTTGCAGCATGTACTCCTATAAATAACTATAGACTCTTGTTATGCCTTAAATGTCGTGCTTGACAATAGACAATTATGGAAACTACATGGGTTTCTCATCTCTTTGAGAATTGATAAAACACAATGATTTAATTATTAAATCTGCTTTTCAATTTCTCACTGTAATTGTTATAAAATATGCAGCTCATACTAATGGGGAGAATTAAGGGAATAACTACTCTTATTCTATTTCTGCTGTTCTTACAATCGATGGTCTCAGTTCAAGGACTCCCTATCTTGTTATTTCATGCTCATTATTTATTGCTATTTATTTATATTTGCCTTTGCAGTTTGTTGTTCATTGATCCTGTTTACAGTTACTGTTCTATAGATTTGCTAGGTATGCCCACAAGAAAAAGACTCTCAGTGTTGCTTGTGGTGACATGTATGTACTCTGATAATAAATTTTACTTTGAACTTTGAAATAACTGGAATGAACAAGTGAGCTGGCTCCTTTGCTAAGGCAGGAACAGCAGAACTTTACGGCCACAAAGCACTCCAGTGTGATCCGGCTGGCAAATTCATCAACTTCTTCGATGAATTACAACATGGTGTGTCTCTGGCTGAAAGGACTTCATGGACTAAATTACAAAGTAAACGTTATTGGCAAAGTATAGATATGTACTATATACAACCCTGAGATTCATTTTCTTGTGGGCATATTCAACAGATTTATAGAATGGTAACTATAACAAGATGAATGAAAGATCAGCCAGAGTATAACTGACAACAAACTGTGCAAATACAAATAAATAAACAGCAATAAATAAAAAGAACATGAGATGAAGAGTCTTTGAAAGTGAGTGCAGTGGTTGTGGGAACAGATCAATGATAGGCAAGTGAAGTTGAATGAAGTTATCCCCTTCTGTTCAACAGCCTGATGATGGAGGGGTAGTAATTGTTCTTGAAGCTGGTGGTGTGAGTCCTGAGGCTTTTGTACCTTCTACCTGATGGCAGCCGTGAAAAGAGAGCATGGCCTGGGTGGTAGGGGTGTCTGATGATGGATGCTGCTTTCCTGTGACAACATTTCATGTAGATGTGCTCAACAGTAGGGAGGGCTTTCCCCATGATGGACTGGGCTGAGTCCATTACCTTTTGTAGGATTTTCTATTCAAAGCCATTGTTGTTTCTATACCAGGCTGTGATGCAGCCAGTCAACGTACTGTCCACTACACATCTATAGAGTTTGTCAAACTTTTAGATGTCATGCGAAATCTCCACAAGCTCCTAAGGAAGGAGAGACAGTGCTGTGCTTTCTTTGCAATTGCACTTGTGTACTGGGCCCAGGACAGGGCATCTGAAACAGTAACACCTCAGAATTTAAGTCCCGACGAAGGGTCTTGGTCCGAAACGTCGACTGTACCTCTTCCTAGAGATGCGTTCACCAGCAACTTTTACGTGTGCTGCTTGAAATTCCAGCATCTGCAGATTTCCTCATGTTCAGAATTTAAAGTGGCTAACCTCTCTACCTTCGATCCACCAATGAGGACTGGCTCAAGGACTGCTAGTTACCCTTTCCTGAAGCCTTGCTTACTTGCTGAAGTCCTTTGTCTTGCTGACATTGAGTGACAGGTTATTGTTATGACACCACTCTGCCAGATTTTCAATCTCTCTCCTATATGCTGATTCATCACCTTCTTAGATTCAGCCCACAACAATGATGTCATCAGCAAACTTGTACATGGTGTTGGAGCTGTGCTTAGCCACACAGTCATAAGTGTAAGGTGAGGAGAGCAGAGGGCTAAGAACAGAGTCTGTGGTACCTCTGTGCTGATGGAGAATATGGAGGAGATTTGTGCCCATCCAAACTGACTGGAGACTACAAGTGAGGAAATCGAGGATCCAATTGTACAAGGAGGTATTGAGACCAAGGTCGTGAAGCTTATTGATAAGCTTTGAGGGAATGACAGTATTGAATGCTGAGCTGAAGGTGATAAACAGCATCCTCATGGATGCATATTTGTTGTCCAGATGTTGTGGAATTGAATGAAGAGCCAAGAGATGGTATCTGCTCTGGATCAAACTGGAGGCAAATTGGAATGGATCCAAGTCACCTCTCAGGCAGGAGCTAATATGTTGCATCACCATCCTCTCAAAATACTTCATCGCTGTGGATGTAGGTGCTGCTGGGCAATAGTCATTGAGAAAGGTCACCATGCTCCCCTTGGGCACCAATATAATTGAAGCCTACTTGAACAGGTGAGCAACACACACTGCTGAAGTGAGAGGTTAAAGATCTCAGTGAACACAAGAGCCAGTTGTCAGCACAGATCTTCAGTATAGGTACCCCATCTGGTCCGAAAGCTTTCAATGGATTCTCCCTCCTGAAGGCAGCCCACACGTCTGCTTCAAAGACTATTCCTAGGATCATCAGGGGATGTGGGAATTTGTGATGGTTCCTCCATGTTCTGATCGTCAATGTGAGCATAAGAGGTATTGAGCTCATCTGGAAGCGAAGCCACGCTGTCTCCCATGTCACTTGATTTTACTCTGTAAGAGGTGATAGCATTCAAGTCCTGCCACAGCTGTTGAGCATCCCTCATTGATTCAAGTTTGGTCCGGAATTTCCAGTTCGCCCATGAGATGGCGTTCCAGCAATCATACCAGCACCCCTTGTAACTTTCTTGATCTCCAGACTTGAATGCCTCTGATCTGGTTTATTTTGGATCTCATGGTTTATCCAGGACTTCTGGTTGGGGAAGACTCTGAATAATTTAATGGGGACACACTCATCTACAGCTGTTTCAATACAGTCTGTTACCACCATGGTGTATTCCTTCAGATCTCAAGATGAGCGCTAGAACATGGCCTAATCCACCGTCTCAAAACAATCCCATTAGTGCTCTTCTCCCACTCATGACCACCTCTTTGTTGTCCTAATCTCTGGAGCTTTGCTCCTCAGCCTCTACCTGGATGCAGGTAGCAGAAGTTCAGCCAAGTGATCCAATTTATCAAAATATGGCCTGGGCAAGGAACGGTAGGTATTCGTTATCCCAGTATAACAGTGGTCTAGTGTGCTGGGACCTCTGGTGCGAAAGGTTATGTGCTAGTGGTAATTGAGCTGGGGTTACTTCAAACAAGCCTAGTGCACTAAGTTAAGACTATGTGCAAGAAGAATGATGGATCAGCAAATTTGCTGATGATACAAAGATTGGAGGTGTAGTGGACAGTGAGGAAGGTTTTCAAAGCTTGCAGAGGGATTTGGACCAGCTGGGAATATGGACTGAAAAATGGCAGATGGAGTTTAATACAGACAAGTGTGAGGTATTGCACTTTGGAAGGACAAACCAAGGTAGAACATACAGGGTAAATGGTAAGGCACTGAGGAGTGCAGTAGAACAGAAGGATCTGGGAATACAGATACAAAATTCCCTAAAAGTGGCATCACAGGTAGATAGGGTCATAAAGAGAGTTTTTGGTACATTGGCCTTTATTAATCAAAGTATTGAATATAAGAGCTGGAATGTTATGATGAGGTTGTATAAGGCATTGGTGAGGCCGAATCTGGAGTATTGTGTTCAGGTTTGGTCACCAAATTACAGGAAGGATATTAATAGGTTGAAAGAGTGCAGAGAAGGTTTACAAGGACGTTGCCGGGACTTGAGAAACTCAGTTACAGAGAAAGGTTGAATAGGTTAGGACTTTATTCCCTGGAGTATAGAACAATGCGGGGAGATTTGATTGAGGTATATAAAATTATGATGGGTATAGATAGAGTGAATGCAAGCAGGCTTTTTCCACTGGGGCAAGGGGAGAAAAAAACCAGAGGACATGGGTTAAGGGTGAGGGGGAAAAAGTTTAAAGGGAACATTAGGTGGGATTCTTCACACAGAGTGGAATGTGAGTGTGGAATGAGCTGCCAGATGAGGTGGGGTAAATGTGGGTTATTTTTTAACATTTAAGAATAAATTGGACAGATACATGGATGGGAGGTGTATGGAGGGATATGGCCTGTGTGCAGGTCAGTGGGACTAGGCAGAAAATGGTTCGGCACAGCCAAGAAGGGCCAAAAGGCCTGTTTCTGTGCTGTAGTTTCTATGGTTTCTATGGGTATAATTGAAAATGATAGATTCTCCACCACAGTAAGAAAAGTAGCGTCAGGTGTATAATTTGCCAGAGTCATAATCTCAAAAGACATGACTGGCATCTGCCACTGGTGTGACCTCCCTGGAGGTTAAAGTCCAAATGGACTTTATTTAATTACCCAAATGTTTGGGTTACCATTATGCACTTGTTATCTCCATGAGTAGAAGTTTATCAAACACAGAGAAATGACACTGTACCTTTTGCTAATTTTTATTATGAGAATTTATGCCTAGGTTTGGCACCCCTGAGAAAATCTCAGGTGATAACGCGTGAATTTACGTAGTGCAAGCATCATGTCACCTGCTCTTACCACCCATCATCTTACGGGGCAGCCCAAAGACAGAAAGGGGTCCTGAAATATAGAGCAGCTTAATTATGTGAGGAGACCACGTTAAGGTGGCCAGAGGTGGTTCCACTAGCCCTCATGACGGCACGCTGCACTCCAAGCTGCGTAACAGACCTATCTCGGCACAAGACAATATTGGATCATCTCATGCACTTGCCCAGTCACTTGTCACTTTTTGAATTAAATATCCATATTATGAGTGAAAGCATGCAGCATTGTTGTACATCACTTATACAAGCTCTAAAAGGCTCCCATCAACAGATACTTGAAGCCCAGGAAACCATGCTAGCTGCAGAGCATCAGGCCTACCAGCCAGAAGACTGAGATCCTACTGACAAAATAACTGCCTTGAGCCCAAGTGGGAGTGTCCGATTCAAGTACTGCTAATTATATCCTGTATACTGCTTTGAAGGATCCAAGGGATGTCAACATGCTTAACACCTCACACACTAGGCCACAGTGCCAACAGAACAGGGAACCAGTGGACAGAAGAACCTTGATGATGAGGAATAATTAACTGAATTTGATCATCGCTGTACGGACTTTAATTGGTCACTATGGGGTATATGTTTCGGATAGACTGTACATCTGTTTTCTGCCACAGTACAGAACTCCCCCATGACACGAACACTAACACTTTATGAATATATGTTGTGTACTAATTAATTGAGTTATTGGGTGTGCTCTCGGGGGCTATACATTGGGAAAGTGGGTTGCCAGTGTATTTTACCCCTGAATCATAGTGAGTTTGATTCTGTGTTTTACTTTGATAATGAGATTAGAGCTGTAAATGAAGCACATAACTGAACTGCCCATGGGAGTAACTCTTGCCAATGCAACTCTTCTGAAGGATGGTATCAACCTTCCTACAACAGACTACATAAACCCCTGCTCTGAAGCTGCTTCATGGGTGTGTTACTGTAACTACTTATAGGATAGGACTAGATTTAGATAACAGTATGTGCAGTCCCTATATCACTGGTGACCCTCTGAATTCCATTAGCAGTACTAGTTGGATATGTGACAATCAGGCCTTTCATTGCCTGTCAGGGGGTAGTTATTATAAAATAGACTGGCTTTTGAGAGCATCAATATGGTCTCAGCACTGGAGAGATCAGCTACACGATATGAGCCAGGCCATCAATGTCATTACTACCAAAATGGTGGCAATCCTTACTGGGGCCCTTCAAAATCAATTAGCACTAGACGACTTCTTAGGTGCGACTTGTACCATTATTAGCCAGGAGTGTTGCATGTATGTCCTGATACACCTGTGAACATCACCAATTTAGCTGTGCATACCCAACTAGAAGCTGATAAGTTTAGGAAGGACTTCACTGGACTCCATTGTCGCCACGGGGACCCTTCAGCTGGTTTCACTCTATCAGTAGTTGTAATATTCCCTGATACTTGTAATACTCATCTTAAACTCTTACCTGAGATCACTCCGTGAAACGATGGCCCACAGAGCTGCTGCCTTCATCATGAACAAACAGCTAACTCTCCCTGATGAAATTGCAGAGTTTCAGGGACTTGTGCTATTGAAACTCTGTTAGGTTTGTGTTGATCTCTACAGGACAAAAGGAGGGAGTGTGGAATTTGCAGCAAGGCAATGGTTGGCATAATGCCCAGGCAAGGATAGATTGCATATAGAATACAGACAGCCCAGGAAAGAAAGGTCGTTGAAGAGCATAGCTTCACTTTGCAGAGCAGTTAACACTGACTGAAGACAAGATGAGAATATAACAAAACGTTTCAAAACACACATACCGACTAAGGGACAATTGTTTTGCAAACTTCAAAGTATCTTTGGTTGTTGGCTTGTAGATTCTACAGACTGTTAACACTTCTTTTGTGAATGGCGATTAATCTTGCAAGTATGGAATTCAAACTTACAGTTTAACAAATTTTCAGTCTCGATAACTGCCAATCAACTTTGGATAAAAATAGCAGTTTTCTGTTCTGACTTCAGAACAGTATGGTGACTTGGGCCATGCTGTTCTTCAGGTGCACAAGTGAAATAAAGTATGGTTGAGGAATGAGTGCTTGTGTTCAGAGTCCAGTTAATTATCAATGACACGGGTGGGAGGGAGGATCGGAAGTTGTTTTGCTGCTGTTTTGCTGACTGTTGTGTCCTGTGTTGTTCTACTGAGCATTGGACACATGCTGAAAGAACATAAGAAATAGGAGCAGGAGTCGGCCATCTGGCCCATTGAGCCTGCTTCACCACTCAAGACAATCATGTAGTGCCAGCGTGTGTGGTGAAACTTGTGGGCTGCACCTGTCACATTGTTAGGCTGTATTGGTAGCTAAAGCAAATGACAACGTTTCACTGTTTCTATCTACGTACAGTGGCATGCACACCCCGGTCAAAATTTCTGTTACTGTGAATAGTTAAGTGAGTAGAAGATGAACTGATCTCCAAAAGTCATAAAGTTAAAGATGAAACATTCTTTTCAACATTTTAAGCAAGATTAGTGTATTATTTTTGTTCTGTACAATTTTAGAGTCCAAAAAAGGAAAGGAGCACCATGCAAACATTTGGGCACCCCAAGAAATTTGAGCTCTCAGATAACTTTTACCAAGGTCTCAGACCTTAATTAGCTTGTTAGGGCTATGGCTTGTTCACAATCATCATTAGGAAAGGCCAGGCGATGTAAATTTCAAAGCTTTATAAATACACTGACTCCTCAAACCTTGTCCCAACAATCAGCAGCCATGGGCTCCTCTAAGCAGCTGCCTAGCACTCTGAAAATTAAAATAAATGATGCCCACAAAGCAGGAGAAGGCTATAAGAAGATAGCAAAGCATCTTCAGGTAGCTGTTTCCTCAGTTCATAATGTAATTAAGAAATGGCAGTTAACAGGAATGGCGGAGGTCAAGCTGAGGTCTGGAAGACCAAGAAAACTTTCCAAGACAACTGCTCGTAGGATTGCTAGAAAGGCAAATCAAAACCCGCACTTGACTGCAAAAGACCTTCAGGAAGATTTAGCAGACTCTGGAGTGGTGGTGCACTGTTCTACTGTGCAGCAAGACCTGCACAAATATGACCTTCGTGGAAGAGTCATCAGAAGAAAACCTTTCCTGCGTCCTCACCACAAAATTCAGCATCAGAAGTTTTCAAAGGAATATCAAAGCAAGCCTGATGCATTTTGGAAACAAGTCCTGTGGACTGATGAAGTTAAAATAGGACTTTTTGGCCGCAATGAGCAAAAGTATACGAGGGGTGACTGATGAGTTCATGGCCTAAGGTAGGAGGAGTCAATTTTAGAAAACCTAGCACATTTATTTTTCAACATCGTCCCCTCCTACATGTACACACTTAGTCCAGCGGTCATGGAGCATACGGATCCCT
Organism: Mobula birostris; assembly: GCF_030028105.1. Taxonomy (NCBI): domain Eukaryota; kingdom Metazoa; phylum Chordata; class Chondrichthyes; order Myliobatiformes; family Myliobatidae; genus Mobula; species Mobula birostris. The sequence continues at coordinate 59,121,297 of NC_092372.1, read as the reverse complement.
TCTTTGTAGAATTGGGATAAGTTCGTGGCCTAAAGTAGAAGGAGATGGGTTATTAACTTCAAACTTTCTGCATTATCACTCAAAGAGTTGAACTGCACCTGCATATAACGAGAGTGTCTTGGACCTCCAGGTAGTCCACAGCAGGGGTGATTGATAAGTTCATGGCCTAAAGTAGAAGGAGATGAGTTATACAGCTCTCGTTACATGCACGTGCAGTTCAACTCTGAGTGAAAATGCAAAAAGTTTGAAGTTTCTCCTCATCTCCTTTTACTTTAGGCCACGAACTTATTAATCACTCCTGCTGTGAAACACTTCTGGTGGTCCAAGACACTGACTTCTTCAAAGTATGCTCCACGATCGCTGGACCAAATGTGTAAGTGTAGGAGAAATAAATGTACTAGGTTTTCTAAAATTGACTCCTTCCACCGAACTCATCAATCACCCCTCATATGTTTGGAGAAAAAAGGGTGCAGAATTTCATGAAAAGAATACCTCTCCGACTGTTAAGCACGGGGATTGGATCGATCATGCTTTGGGCTTGTGTTGCAGCCAGTGGCACGGGGAACATTTCACTGGTAGAGGGGAGAATGAATTCAATTAAATACCAGCAAATTCTTGAAGCAAACATCACACCGTCTGTAAAAAAGCTGAAGATAAAAAGAAGATGGCTTCTACAACAGGATAATGATCCTAAACACACCTCAAAATCCACAATGGACTACCTCAAGAGGCACAAGCTGAAGGTTTTGCCATGGCCCTCACAGTCCCCCGACCTAAACATCACTAAGAATCTGTGGATAGACCTCAAAAGAGCAGTGCATGTAAGACCGCCCAAGAATCTCACAGAACTAGAAGCCTTTTGCAAGGAATAATGGGAGAAAACCCCCCAGACAAGAATTGAAAGACTCTTAGCTGGCTACAGAAAATGTTTACAAGCTGTAATACTTGCCAAAGGGGGTGTTACTAAGTACTGACCATGCAGGATGCCCAAAATTTTGCTTCGGGCCCTTTTCCTTTTCTGTTATTTTGAAACTATAAAAGAAGGAAATAAAAAAGTAATCTTGCTTAAAATGTTAAAGAAATGTGTCATCTTTAACTTTATGCCTTTTGGAAATCAGTTCATCTTTTACTCAATATCTATTCACAGTAACAGAGATTTTGACCGGGGTGCCCAAACCTTTGCATGCCACTATATGTGTGATAAATAAATGAATCTGTATCTAAAGGGAGAGTGGCCCTGTCCAATACAACATTTGCCAAATACTCACTGGTGCCTGGTCTACTGAAGAGGAGAGCCATGTGTTAATCATCGGTGACTTCTTGTTGCCTGAGTGGAATCCATGGTAAAATCTATGAACATGACAAAGTTTTGTTTTCATCCTTTTCAGCTGCTGTGTAACATCTCTGGTATATTAACCACATTTTAAAATGTCAATCTCAGTCAGTTCCTGCAATTTTTTTTCTCAGAAGCAATCTTGACCTTATTAAAATGGTAGAATGTCATGGAATGATTTAAAATGTTTTTATTATGCAAACTTTGTTGTTATTTGATCTGTGTGACAAGATTAGAAGACAGTTCATTAAATTGTGAATGGCCTAGTGAAGACATTTTTGCCTTGTTGAGAAATGACACATTTCAGATGGATCTTCAGGCTATGATTTGGATAGTTAAAACTCTGTGTGTCATTAAGTCAGCACATCACATCTAGCTGTGCACTCTACTCTTAACAATAGCATACTGTAAGTCTTGTGGAAAAAAAAAGACCTTTGTATAAATCTTCAACACAGGTACCTGAGAATTATTAGTATAGTATAATTATTCATAAAACTAATGACAAAATGTTCCATCATAAATACATTATTATAGATTCATTAAAGCAATGAAATAATAATGGGATATTCTGGCAATAAAGATGTTGCTGCTGTTTGTGCTCACTATCATTCTGAAATACCAAACAGCAAGTTTGGTGTCTTCAGTTAAGGAGTTAAATACAATATCATGAACATATAGAACATAGAATAGTACAGCACATTATAGGCCCTTTGGCCCACAATGTTGTGCTGACCCTCAAACCCTGCCTCCCATATAAGTCCCCACCTTAAATTCCTCCATATACCTGTCTAGTAGTCTCTTAAACTTCACTAGTGTATCTGCCTCCACCACTGGCTCTGGCAGTGCATTCCACACAACAACCACTCTCTGAGTAAAAAACCTTCCTCTTATATCCCCCTTGAACTTCCCACCCCTTACCTTAAAGCAATATCCTCTTGTATTGAGTAGTGGTGCCCCGGGGAAGAGGCGCTAGCTATCCATTCTATCTATTCCTCTTAATATCTTGTACACCTCTATCATGTCTCCTCTCATCCTCCTTCTCTCCAAAGAGTAAAGCCCTAGCTTCCTTAATCTCTGATCATAATCCATACTCTCTAAACCAGGCAGCATCCTGTTAAATCTCCTCTGTACCCTTTCCAATGCTTCCACATCCTTCCTATAGTGAAGTGGCAGTTATTTTACACAGATTCTTCAGAAGTTCAATATCTTATGATTAGATCTGGCTTTAAATAAATTTGTTCAATTTAGTTGAAGAAATTTCCTCGCATTTCAGTACTACGTGGCTGGCCCCTTATTTGAAGCCAATGGTTCCAATGCCAGCCCAACCAAGAAAAAACAGTCGCTTATCATTTATCCCATAAAGAAATGCTGAGTAGTCAGTTCTCTTTCTTTTACAGCTCTGTAAAAGCCTCCAGCTTGAAATGTCGAAAGCCTCTTTCTACAGATGCTCCCTGAATTGTGGAGAATTTCCAGCATTTTGTATTTTTTATTTCAGATTTCCTGCAGCTGCAGTTCTTTGATTTTCATTCACATTGAATAACAATCCCTCAGAATTTTACATTTCAATGAGGTCAGCACTCATTCTATTAGAATATAAGAATTACCAAATGTCCAACACAGGACAATTCTGTCATCCAGAGGATGGATGAGTGGTTAAGGGAACATCAGAACCACTGATGGATGGTCAGGGAGAGACATGTGGGCCTAGTGAAGTCCTGACGAAGGGTCTCAACCCGAAACATCAACTGTACTTCTTCCCATAGATGCTGCCTGGCCTGGTGCGTTCTACCAGCACTTAGTGTGTGTTGCTTGAATTTCTGGCATCTGCAAATTTTCTCATGTTTGCGCTAGTGAAGGATGGTCAGGGTAGATGTCCAAGCCCAGTGACAGATGGCCAGGGGGAGATGTCTGAACCAGGTATAGATAGTTAGGGGAAGCATCAAAGCCAGTGAGGCAAAGATCAGGGCCAGTGATGGATGAACAAAAGGAGCTATCAACCTGCAACAATGATCAGTGTGAAACATTAGAGCCTGTTTACGGAGGGTTCGGGAGGAGACTTCAGAGCACAGTAATGGACAGCTTGCCAAACTCTCAGTAATTTCTCCAATGAAAGCATGTAAACCCTTCACATCCCTTCACTTTTTAATATGGATCAATTTGCTCCCTCTCCTCCAGCCCGTCCAACAAGGTTGTTTCTATTTTGCACTCATGACACTAGTTGATATGTATTTCTGAATATGAAGTACTCTGTCTATACCAGCCCAGAATTTTGAATGTGCTGAATTTAACTCTGCATTAGGAGTGCCTACTTTGATTTTGATTGAAATGGACAGTACAATATATTGTTCTATATGCATGAATCTGATTCAAATGATAAAAGAGTACTAGAACTGTTGACAAACGAGTAAAATAAAATCCCTGAAACAATTTTTTAAATTTTAATATTTTTAAGAAAGACTGTACCTAAAACAATGTAAAATTATGTACAGATCATGGTACATAAAATAATGTTATGTATTGTAAATTGGTCTAGAAAATCAACAGTACAAGTCTGATATGCAAAATACCTAATACCAAAAACGGTCTGATTCCTTTCTCAATGTTATCTAAAGCATACACACTATTTGAGGGTCTAAAACAATAGATGCCACACTGCCCAGTTTCTAGGCCACAGTGCCTTGAAAAAATATTCAGCCCCCACAACTACTTTCACTTTTTACTGTCTCATTTTCTAAATTTAAAATATACTGAAGCAGGATTTTTGAGATAATCTACAAAACATTGTGCATTGTGTCAATTCAAAATCCAAATCCTGTCAACCATTAACTAAAAATTAAAAACCAAAATTATGAAGCTGAGAAAAGTATTCATCCCCTTTGAAATTACTATACTAACTTTCCTAAGGTGCAGTATACTGTTACCTTACCAATTCACCTGATTTGTTGATGTAGAAAATTGGAGGATCACCTGTTTTCAATGAGTAAACCAAAATAAATATCCCTTCTCTCTGTAAGGTCCAACAGACCAAACCAAAATGAAGACAAAAGAACATTCACAACAAGTCGGGGAAAATATAAGAGACAAGCACAAATCTGGGGAAGGGTACAAGACCATCTCCAAGTTACTGAGCACACTGTGGAGCTCAGTACAGTCCATCGTGAAAAAGTGGAAAGAACATGAAACCATAGCCACGCTAAGTCAGGCTACTCCTCTAAACCTAGCCACCAGAGAAGAATGGCACTTGAAAGAGTGGCCACTGTGACGCCAACGGTCACTCTAAAGGAGTTGCAGGGGTCAATGACGCAACTAGAGATGAAGTTCATGGCTCTGCAATCTCCAAGGCTTTTCACACAAAGAGATTTATGAAAAAGTAACCCTTATCCATAAAGATTTTGCAAAGCAACACTTAAAAGATACTATTAGGATGTGGAAGAAGGTCTTGTGGTCAGATGAGACTAGTATGGAATGTTTTGGCCTCAACACTAAGTAGTACATGTGGTGTAAATTTAATACTGTACATCAGCCAGGGAATACCATCCTTACTGTAAAGTATGGTGGACGAAGTATCATGCTAAGGGGATGCTAAGGGGAACTGGAAATCTGGTCAGGATTGATGGGGAGATGAATGCTGCTAAATACAGAGAGATCCTGGATGAAAACTTGCTAACCTCAGACAGAAAGCATAAACTGGGGAAGAAGTTTGTCTTTTAGCAGGGCAACGGGCCAAAGCACACTGCCAGAACCACCATGGACTGGCAACAAATGCAGAAAATTGATGTCCTTGAGTGGCCCAGTCAGAGTCCTGACCGTAACCCAACTGAACATCTCTGGCAAGACTTCAAGATTGCTATCTGCTGCTCCCCAACTAACCTAGCGCAGCTTGAGCAATTTTGCAAGGAGAAATGGGTAAATCTTGCTCCATCACATTGTGTAAAGCTAATAGAGACTTATCCAAAAAGACTACTGGATGTAATAGCTGTGAGAGGTGGGTGAACTGAGCTCTGAGCAAAGGGGGATGAATACTTTTGAACTGCTGACATTTCAGTTTTTGAAGCTTTAGTTTTTCTTGCTCTACAGTTTTCCCTTTTTTTTGGGGGGGTGCTTTACTGTGAAAAAGGAACGTGTAAATTCACAAATAAAAAACCTCAGTTAAATTGATCAAAATCCCTGGTTGTAATACTCATTATGTGAACAAAGGATTAGTGGCTGAATACTTCTACAAGGTGCAGTAAGTAGTTAAAATGGTAACCTGATCTTGAGCTTGTTGCCCTGGTTCCACATTGTAATTAGAATATCATCATTCCTAAATTCACAGGTACAGAACTTTATTTTGCACGGCTACCTAGTAGCTGCCTGATAAGCTTAGTCTTGTACAAGCTCCATTCTTGTTCTCTGGCAAAGTTCTCTCTGATAACTTGTTCATTCGGATATGTGCTCACCAACTCCAATGCAACTTGCCTCGACTTTTCTGGGGCCTCACCCAAGAACAGCTTCTTTGGGATGAAAATGCACTCAGCTCCATCACTAACCTGAAAGTAGATGAATAGTCCGCTGATTACAGAATAATTATAAAGGTAGTCAAATTAATATATTTTGCTTATCTGGTGCACAAGAACATTATACAATAAGCCACTTCTATTCAGTAATCTAGTTTGTTTATTTATTAATGGATGATAGGCATCTTTGGTAAGACCAACATCCTTTATATTTCACTCATGAACTGAGGAGTCAGTTCTAGAATCAACCAGGTTGGTGGGTTCAGAGTCACATACAGGCCAGGCAAGAAGAGCACAGCAGATTTCCATCCTTCCTTGTAAGAGATTCATGAGGTGGATGGGTTTTTACAACAAGCTGATGGTTTCCTCTATACCATTACCGGGATTGACTATATCCTGCAGATTCATTTACTTACTCAAATTTAAATTCCCAAGTGCTATACTAGGATTGGAATTCATGCCTCTGGAAATTAATGTACTAACAACCACAACGTCCCTTCTGCTTAGTTGAAAAGTTGGCACTTTGGCCTTCATAAATTCAAGTACTGAGTACAGGAGTTGGATTCTTGCGTTGAAGTTGTACAAGATGTTGGTGAGGTCTAATCTGGAGTATTATGTGCAGTTCTGATCACCTACCTAAAGGAAATATATCAATAAGATTGAAAGAGTAAAGAGAACATTTACAAGGATGTTGCTAGGAATGAGGACCTGTGTTATAAGGAAGTGTTGAACAGGTTAGGACTTTACACCCTGGAGCGTAGGAGAACAAGGGGGCATTTGATAGAAGTATAGAAAATTATGAGGGGTATAGATAGGGTAAATGCAAGCAGGTTTTTTTCTACTGTGGTTGGGTGAGACTAGAAGTCAAGGTCATGGGTTAAGGGTGAAATGTGAAATGTTGAAGGGTAACATAAGCAGGAGTTTCTTCACTCAGAGGGTGGAACGAGCTGCCAGGGCAAGTGGTGGATGTGGGTTTGATTTCAACATTTAAGAGAAGTTTGGATAGGTACATTGATGGGAGGCATATGGAGGTCTATGGTCCAAGTTCATGTCAATGGGATGAGGCAGAATAATAGTATAGTATGGACAGATGGGCCAAATGGCCATTTTCTGTGCCGATGTTCTCCATGGCTCTAGATGGATGTATTGGTTCTACACATATAATTTCAAGTTAATTAATATCCCACAGTTGAAGAATTTGTGAAGCCAAAATACAGCTTGGCTATTACAAAGTATATCATAATGGGCCATTGTCCATAGAACATAGAATGGTAGAGTACAGGGGCAGGCTCTTTGGCCCACAAGGTCTGTGCTGACATATGACAAATCAAATTAATCCCATCTATCTGCACATGATCCACCTCCATACTCATACACCTCTCTGAATGCCACAAAAATGTTGCTGTGGTATCTGCTCCCACCACTGCCCTTTCAAGGACCTATAGACCTATTGTTGTTGTTGAGTGCTGCCAAGTTGTCATCAACTGAGGGTGACCCTAAGAATAGTGTAGTTGTCCATAGAGTTTTTGTAGCAAGATACGGAAGTAGATTGCCAGGCCTTTCCTCTGCACAGATTATGCTGCTGCCCAGGTTGGGACCCGGCTGGATTTGAACACAGAATCATCTGCCTCAAAGTTCAGTGCTGATGCCACTATACCCAAGGCCAAGACCTATATCCTACTGTATATCAATGTTCTTAAAGGTCCGACCATTTAGTGGATATCTTCCTTTAAAAACTAGCCTCCCAATGTGCAATATCTCATGCTTGTCTGGATTATGTTCCTTCTGCAAATCCTTTACTCACATTTCTAGTCTACATCTGACTGAATTTTTTGACAGCCTTCCTCACTATCCACAACTCCGCCAGTTTTCATGTGGTCTGCGAAATTACTAATCAGCCCACCTAAGTTTTCAGGTGATCCTTGCGGAACAGCACTGGTCACAGATGTCTCGTCAGAATAACACCCCTAAACTTTTATCTGTCTTCTATGTCTAAACCAATTTAGAATCCAAAGCACCGTCTCCCTAGCACCTATGTGCCCTATCCTTCAAGATCAGCCTATCATCAGGGACCTTTTCAAAAGCTTTACTAAAGTCAATGCATAGAGTATCCACCACCCCCCCCCACCCTCATAAATCATCTTTGCAAACTGCTCAAAAAGCTCAATAAAATTTGTAGGACCTACCTTCCCTGCAAAAAGTAATACTGATTATCCCTAATAGATCTATATTTCCCCAGATGAAAATAGATTCTACCCTGAATAATCTTCTCCAATAATTTCCCTACCCCTGATATAAGATTCACTGGCCTATAATTCCCTACTGCCCTTCTTAAGCAGAGGAAAAACATTGGATATTGTCCAGTCCTCTGGGATCTCACCTGCGTGCAAAGATGATACAGAGATCTATGTCAAGACCCCAACAATCTCACCTCTTTCTTCTTTCAACAATCTGGGATAGATCCCATCAAGCTCTGGGGATATCCACCTTAATGCTCTTCAATCAACCAAACACCTCCTCCTTCTTGATATTAAGATGCCCTAGAATATGAGCCTACCCCTTCCTAATCTTGTTATTTTCCACGTTGCTGTCCTTGAGAATACCAGTGCGAAGAACCATTTTGTATCCACCCATTTCCACTGGCTCAAGGCAAAAATTCCCTCCTTTGTCCTTGAGACACCTGACCCTATATCTATAAAATGCCTTGGGATTACTCCTAATCCTACTTGGCAGGGACATTCTGCAGCCCCCTTTAGGCCTCCTGCTTCTTTAAGGTTCAAAGGTCCTGTCCAATTTCAGAGCAACTAACAAAAAATGCTGAAGGAACTACTAGGCCAGGCAGCGACTATGAAGGGGGATAAAACAGTCAACGTTCTGGGTTCAGACCATTTATTAGGACCTCTGTTCAATGTCACCTTTCTAAACCTTATATGTACTTCCTTCTTTGTTTTGACTAAATGTGCAATACCTCTTGTCATCTGAGATTTCTGAACCTTGTCATTCTTGTCCTTCATCACAGGAGCATGATTCTCCTGAATTCTGACCAGCTAATCTTTAAACAACCCCTACAGGTCAGATGTTGACGTACCAAATAATAGATCCTCCCAAATTTATCTCCCCAGCCTGCACCTAATACTTCTGCAATTAGCCTTTTCCCAGTTTTGTATTTTTACCAGATGTCTGTAGCAATGTGCTACGCACAGAGCTAGAAGTAACGACACGCAGTCTGTAAGTCGCACTCGGGACTAGTTTATTCAAACTTCATGGCACTGGCTTTTAATCAGTTCCTTTCCAGCCCTCTCCGGGCAGAAATGACGTCAGAGGTGCATTACAAAAGTCTCTCCCCGTGCATGGGCTATTTTGTGAGCCGGTTTGCTTGTGTAGAAAGTGGGTCGCTACATAACCCCCCCCCCCCCCAGAACCAGCAATACACCCCCAATGTCCACAGTCTGGATCAGTCTTTGTTTGGGCGGTCTGCCTCTGCATCGCGGTGCCTGAACCTCGACCGGCTGCACCAAGTCCACATGGGCCGGTTTGCGTCGGTCCACCGTGAAAACCTCCTCTTTCCCCCCAATGTCCAGAACGTACGTGAACCCATTGTTACTGATCACCTTGAACAGCCCCTCGTATGGCCGCTGTAGCGGTGCCCAGTGTGCGCCCCTTCGTACGAATACAAACTTACAGTTCTGCGGGTCTTTGGGTACGCAGTTCGGATCTGTCCGCGCTGTGAAGTCAGTATGGGGACCAGGTTGCCAAGCCTTCCGCGTAGTCTGTCCAAGACTGCTGCGGGTTCTGCCTCTTGCCCCCTTGAGGCTGGTATGAACTCTCCTGGGACGACCAGGGGTGCGCCATACACCAACTCGGCCGACGAGGTGTGCAGATCCTCTTTGGGCGCTGTGCAGATTCCAAGCAGGACCCAGGGAAGCTCGTCCACCCAGTTAGGCCCTTTCAGGCGGGCCATGAGAGCCGACTTTAAGTGACGGTGGAAGCGCTCCACTAGTCCGTTCGACTGTGGGTGGTAGACAGTTGTGTGGTGTAATTGTGCTCCCAACAGGCTGGCCACAGCCGACCACAGGCTGGAGGTGAACTGGGCGCCTCTGTCGGAAGTAATGTGGGCCGGCATCCCGAAGTGTGCTACCCAGGTTGCAATCAGTGCTTGGGCGCAGGAATCGGCGGTGGTGTCGATGAGTGGGACCGCCTCTGGCCATCTCGTGAACCGGTCTACCATAGTTAGGAGGTACTGCGCTCCTTGCGACACTGGCAGGGGTCCCACGATATCCACATGAATGTAGTCGAACCTCCGGCGGGGCTTTGGTGTGCCGCTGCACCTTGGCTGTTTGGCACTGCGTGCACGTTTTGGCCCATTCGCTGACCTGTTTGCGAATTCTGTGCCACACGAACTTGCTGGAGACCACCCGGATGGTTGTCCTGATAGATGGGTGCCAAGCCGTGTATGGAACTGAGAACTCGCTGCCGCCAGGCTGCCGGGACGATGGGGTGAGGTTGGCCGGTAGCCACGTCACACAGGAGGGTCTTCTCACCTGGGCCTACGAGGAAGTCTTGCAGCTGCAAGCCCGAGACTGCGATCCTGTAGCTGGGCAGCTCGTCGTCTGCCTGCTGCACCTCCGTCAGTGCTGCATAGTCCACCCCCTGGGACAGGGCCTGGATAGCTGGTCTGGAGAATGCGTCCGCCACGATGTTGTCCTTTCCCGAGACACAGAAACATAGAAACATAGAAAATAGGTGCAGGAGTAGGCCATTCGGCCCTTCGAGCCTGCAACGCCATTCAGTACGATCATGGCTGATCATCCAACTCAGAACCCTTTACCAGCCTTCCCTCCATACCCCCTGATCCCTTTAGCCACAAGGGCCATATCTAACTCCCTCTTAAGTATAGCCAATGAACTGGCCTCAATTGTTTCCTGTGGCAGAGAATTCCACAGATTCACCACTCTCTGTGTTAAGAAGTTTTTCCTAATGTCGGTCCTAAAAGGCTTCCCCTTTATCCTCAAACTGTGACCCCTCGTTCTGGACTTCCCCAACATTGGGAACAATCTTCCTGCATCTAGCCTGTCCAATCCCTTTAGGATTTTATACGTTTCAATCAGATTCCCCCTCAATCTTCTAAATTCCAACAAGTATAAACCTAATCGATCCAGTCTTTCATCATATGAAAGTCCTGCCATCCCAGGAATCAATCCGGTGAACCTTCTTTGTACTCCCTCTATGGCAAGGATGTCTTTCCTCGGATTAGGGGACCAAAACTGCACACAATACTCCAGGTGTGGTCTCACCAAGGCCTTGTACAACTGCAGTAGTACCTCCCTGCTCCTGTACTCGAATCCTCTTGCTATAAATGCCAGCATACCATTCGCCTTTTTCACCGCCTGCTGTACCTGCATGCCCACTTTCAATGACTGGTGTATAATGACACCCAGGTCTCGTTGTACCTTCCCTTTTCCTAATCGGCCACCATTCAGATAATAATCTGTTTTCCTGTTTTTGCCACCAAAGTGGATAACTTCACATTAATCCACATTAAATTGCTGGATGTCCATCGTGTACTCGGAGATGTAGGACAGATGTCGCTGTTGGCGGGCTGACCAGGGATCGGACACCTTCATGAATGTGAAGGTCAATGCTTTGTGGTCCGTGAACGCGGTGAATGGCCTGTCTTCTAAGAAGTACCTGAAATGTCGGATTGCCAGATAGTGCCAACAGCTCCCGGTTGAAGGCACTGTACTTGAGTTTGGGTGGCCGTAGGTGCCTGCTGAAGAACGCCAGGGGTTGCCAGTGCCCCTCGATGAGATGCTGCAGCACCCCACCAACTGCTGTGTTGGATGCGTCCACTGTGAGGGCGGTTGGAACGTCCGTTCTGGGGCACACCAGCATCGTGGTGTCTGCCAAGGCTTCCTTGGCTTTAACGAAAGCGGCCAAGTAATGTCCTTGCCTTTACCCAACATCAGAGTGAACAAAGGGGGCATGATACGGGCTGCTGAGGGGAGGAAGCGGTGGTAGAAGTTCACCATACCAACAAACTCCTGCAGGCCTTTGACTGTGTTGGGCCGGGCAAAGTGGCGGATCACATCTACTTTGGCGGGCAGAGGTGCTGCCCCATCTTTGGTAATTCTGTGGCCCAGGAAGTCGATGGTGTCAAGTCTGAACCGACATTTGGCCGGGTTGATCGTGAGGCTGAAATCACTCAGGTGGGAGTAGAGCTGGCGGAGATGGGACAGATGCTCCTGACGACTACTGTTGGCTATGAGGACGTCGTCCAAATAGATGAACGCAAAGTCCAGGTCGCGTCCCACCACACCCATTAGCCGCTGGAACGTCTGTGCAGCATTCTTCAGGCCGAACAGCATTCAGAGGAATTCGAACAGGCCGAACGGGGTGATGAGTGCTGTTTTGGGGATGTCTTCAGGGTGTACCGGAATTATTTTTTTAAAATTTTTTATTTTTATTGAAGGAATGACACAATACAGAATATATAATGGATTACATTTTGCTTTAATATAGTACCTCCAAAACAAACGTCCCCCCACCCGCCCTCCCTGAACATATCATGGCAGCTAATATATTTACAACACAATTCACAAGTACAAGTACGGACATTTCACAACCATACCCCCACTCTACTTCAAGACGACGGCTCACACACATCTGCAACATGTCAGATGATCCAAAATACACTCATATTTACAATTCATCAACCACCCTGTGAGGTAAATTATAAGCATGTTAAATGGGAGGCAACTTCCCAAGTACAATCAAATGCCCTCAACTAGTAGGTAATTCCTTAAGACTCCCAAAATATGATAAGAAAGGTCCCCATTTCGAATAGAACTTTTTCACCGACCCTCTCAAAGTGAATTTAATCTTTTCTAATTTCAGAAAAAACATTACATCTTCTAACCAAGCAGCAGCAGTTAGGGGAGTGGCAGATTTCCAAACCAGCAAAATTCTCCTATGGGCCAATAGCCCCATTCATAAAAACCATTTATTTCCTCCCTCCACATTCAATTCAGCTTTCAGACAATGGGGTTTGAACGGTCTTATGCGCATTAAGGATTTGTATACTGATAACATATTTGATAGTTTTGATAACCTGCGCGATAAGCATAGCCTTCCGCATAATCATTTTTTTAAATACCTGCAGATTCGCCATTTTGTCAAGGAAGAATTTCCCTCTTTTCCTGATCTACCATCTGCTATGTTATGGGAAAAATTCACTCTTAGCTTTAACAATAAGGGGCTGATCTCTGAACTATACTCTCAGCTGATGTCTTTGGGAGTTCAAGATCTAAACAAAACTAAGACTAGATGGGAGGATGACCTTGGTATGGATCTGGCTGAGGAATATTGTGCAAAAGTATTGAATAGGGTTCATTTCTCATCATGTGCTAGACTGGGGCTCATACAATTTAAAGTTTTACACAGGGTACATTTAAGTGAAGGCAGACTTGCAGACCTATACCCTGGGACAGATGCTGGCTGTGACAGGTGTTCCTTCTCTCCGGCTGGTTTAGTACATGCATTTTGGTCATGCCCTCAGCTTGATGACTATTGGGCACTGGTTTTTAAAATTATCAGTGTACCGGAATTTGATGGTACCCCCGGACGAGGTCTACTTTGGAAAAGGTGCTTGCCCCGTGCAGGTTTGCTGCAAAGTCCTGTGTGTGCAGCACAGGGTAGTGGTCTGGAGTTGTAGCCTCGTTCAGTCTGCGGTAGTCGCCGCATGGTCTCCAGCCCCTGGCTGCTTTGGGCACCATGTACAAGGGGGAGGCCCACGGGCTGTCGGATCGCCGTACGATCCCCAATTCCTCCATCCTCTTGAACTCCTCCCTCGCCAGGCGGAGCTTGTCCGGGGGAAGCCTTTGTGCACGGGTGTGGAGGGGTGGTCCCTGGGTCCGAATGTGGTGTTGTACTCCGTGTCTGGGCGTGTCTGCCGTGAACTGCGGTGCCAGAACCGATGGAAAGTCCACCAGGATTCTGGTGAATTCGTTGTCAGACAGCGTGATGGAGTCCAGGTGTGGGGCCAGCAACTTGGCTTTACCCAGGGAGTACGTCTGGAAAGTCTTGGCATGGACCAGTCTTTTCCCTTGCAAGTCGACCAGCAGGCTGTGGGCTCACAAGAAGTCTGCCCCTAGGAGTGGTTGGGCCACGGTGGTCAATGTGAAGTCCCACGTGAACAGGCTGGCACCGAACTGTAGCTGCATTGTGCGGGTGCAGTAGGTCCAAATCGTGCTGCTGCTTGTGGCCCTCAGGGTGGATCCCATCGCCCTGTTGTGGGTGTCCTACCCCGTCGGGGGTAAGATGCTGATCTCCGCTCCAGTGTCGACCAAGAAGCGGCGTCCCAACTGTTTGTCGTACAGGAGGCTGTCCTGGTGGCCAGCCGCCGTAGCCATTAGCGGCAGTGGCTGGCCCTGGTGTTTCCCGGGAACTTGCAGGGCGGGCGAGAATGGCAGGCTTCTGTGCCCCACCGCTGGTGGTAGAAACACCACTGTTCATTGGCCTTCTCACTCCTTCCTCTGGGTTGTGTGCACTCCGTTGCCGGGCCTGGTCTGGTCTGCTGTTGGGTGCGCGGCCTGGTAATCTGACCGATGGACGCCCCGCTCTCCCTCTTGGCTTTCCACGGCACATCTGCCCGGGCCACCACCTTCCGGGGGTCACTGAAATCTGCGTCAGCCAGCAGCAGATGTATGTCCTTGGGCAGTTGTTCCAGGAACGCCTGCTCAAACATGAGGCAGGGCTTGTGTCCTTCAGTCAGGGCCAGCATCTTGTTCATTAATGCTGACGGCGGCCTGTCTCCCAAACCGTCCTGGTGCAGTAAGCGGGCACCTCGCTCACGCCGTGAGAGGCCAAAGGTCTCTAAGAGCAGCGCTTTGAATGCTACATATTTGCCTTCTTTGGGAGGCGACTGTATGAAATCCCCAACCTGTGCGGCTGTCTCCTGGTCAAGGGAGCTCACCACGTAATAGTAACGTGTGGAATCTGAAGATATCTGCCAAATCTGGAACTGGGCTTCTGCTTGGTCAAACCACACGCGTGGTCGCAGCACCCAGAAAGTTGGCGGTTTTAGTGAAGCTGCATGAACAGATGAAGAGTCGATCATCTTTGGTCCAAATCCCATTTGGACCGTCAGGGTCACCAATGTAGCGATGTGCTACACACAGAGCTAGAAATAACAACACACAGTCTGTAAGTTGCACTCGAGACAGTTTATTCAAACTTCGCGGCACTGGCTCTTAATCAGTTCCCTTCCAGCCCTCTCCGGGCGGAAATGACGTCAGAGGTGCATTACAAAAGTCTCTCCCCGCGCGCTGGCTATTTTGTGAGCCAGTTTGCTTGTGTAGAAAATGGGTCGTCACATGTCCATTCTTATCCATAATTATCGAAAAACAAACTGATCACTGTTCCCAAAAGGGTCTCCCACTGAATCTCTGATCACCCAGACAGGCTTAGTTACCAAGAACAGGTTTATATTATGTCCTCCTTCCTTGATTGTCAAGAAACCGTCCCGGACTCACCTCCCCCATGCAAGCATACCCAGAAACAGAAGAACATCTCCTTGTACTTACATAATAATTCTATTTAATATCAGAGAATGTATACAATATACAACCTGAAATTTTTACTCTCCACAGACATCCTCAAAACAGAATGGTACCCCAAAGAATGAGTGACAGTAAAAAAGTTAAAACCCCAAAGCCTCTACTGCTCCCCCTCCCACGCACAGGCAGCAGCAAGCATCAACCCTCCCCCTCCACCCCCTCCTCCACTCACTACAGCAAAAAGCAGCAGCACCCAGCACCCACCAAGCAAGCAATAGCAAAGCCCCGAAGAGAGACCACGATCTGCAGTACAATCACAACTAACCAGTCACCTGACAATTCGACATACCACATGGGGGAGAACGTAGTCAATCATTTCTCTGTTAAATTAATCAAACTACTAACACTGCTAGCTCCAAAAAGAAATCATTCATACAACTTTCAATTACATATACCAAACTGTACCACAGGTACAGATAGTGGGGTGGATGAAAAATATTCTCCCTGATCTTCAAGGATCCAATTTCCTATTAAACTCCAACTGAAATCCAGAAAATTGGAAAGCAAATGGAATTAGTAACATCCAGGAGATCATCAGCTGTTAATAACAAGAACTGTAAATGTAAACAACACAGCCTGTAACAGTGTAAAGGATTTTTGGAACATGACAGT
This sequence comes from Mobula birostris, assembly GCF_030028105.1. Lineage (NCBI taxonomy): Eukaryota > Metazoa > Chordata > Chondrichthyes > Myliobatiformes > Myliobatidae > Mobula > Mobula birostris. The sequence continues at coordinate 59,105,242 of NC_092372.1, read as the reverse complement.
GAAATAATACTTTTCTCTGCAACAAGACTATCACTTCATAAAATATCCCATGGCTAAAATAATCTTCAATCCTTTGGGATATTGCCTGAGGTGAGCACCAAGGGAAATTGACTCTTTGTATTGTATGTAATAAAAATCACAATACAAGAATAACACTAACTAGATGATAACAAAAAAATCATTACTGTGGCAATTCACTGAATAATTTTATATGCTAAAAGCTGCAGCTCTTTGAATGTTTAAATGAATTGCAGCTTAACATCATTCACCACAATAATTTATCTGAAAAATCCAGGAGAAGCATCAAACAGAGGAACAGAGGTACATATTTGCTTTATAACTGTAATTATTTCCATAAATAAAATTAATGAAAAGGTCATTAAAATTGAAAATAAGTCTAATCTATTTTTTAGGACAGAACTAAGGGAATACTTAATAAATCTTACATTTCTAACCCATAGTGAACTATTTATTTTTCCAGGAGTAAGAGAGTCCCACACCACAGAGAAGGTCCTTTATGTCCAGCATGTCCATGTCAACAATCAAGTACCCATCCAGATCAATCCCATTTACCAATGCTTGGCCCATAGCTTTCTATGCCTTGTTGATTTAAGTGCTCATCTAGATTCTTTTGAAATGTGTGAGATTATCTGCCTCCACCACCTCCTCAGCATGTTCCTAATGTCAACTATCCCCTAGGTGAAAAAAAATCTTCCCTTTAAACCTCCTACTGTTCAGCCCGTCCCCGCCCCCCCACCCCCCACCCCCCACCCCCGTGGTTATAAACACTTCAGCTAAGGGGAAGCATCTTGAGCTGCCAGGATCATAGGTTGTTTTTGCATTTACTGCAATTAAGGCTGCTTCAGTGTTCACAATCTTAGTGCTGCTTTATGTGTGATCTCATGGGCCTTCATTCCAACCAGGAACAAAGGGTGAAGAAACCTGGAGACAAGAGCTGCTTGCCAGAGAGATGGAAAGTGCTCTGCATAGCAGAAGTGATAATTCAAGAGCATTTCTAGAGACATGCTCCCATCTGCAGTTTTTTGAAGGGTAGTTATAGTCACACAAGATAAAAGCAGGCGCTTCAACTCAAACACGTTGACCATCAAGCACCCATTTACACTAATCTTACACTAGTTTTATTTTATTTTTCCCACCTGCCTTTCAATTCCTCCTGGATTCTACCACAAAACTGCACAATAGAACAATTTCCAATGGCTAACTAACCTACAACAATACACATCTTTGTGGGTGGAAACCGTATCACCTGGATAAAACCCATGCAGTCACAGGGAAAGCACGAGAGTTCCGCAAGTTCAGCAGTCAAGGTCGAAAATATGCAGGAGCAGCACTACTTGTCATCACTATTTCAGACAGTGAGTCCACCTTCTGCAGGAACTACAGCTACCTAAATCGTTCTGTCTGTGGACCTCTGGAGTCCTGAGCATTTCAATCTGTAGCATTCCAGCCAATATCAACTGATATTTGGAGTTTATAATCCTCAAGTAGAGAGCAGCAGGTCATGCAGATGTATGGATTTATATGGATTGCAAGGAATCAGAGAATAGTATTTTGTACACATGAAAGACTCAAGTTATTCATGAACATGTTGTGCTACTGGGAACCTTACATGACTCTTTCATTTTGAGTCTCAGTGTTCTGGATGGTAAGGGACACGTGGTTGAAGTTGGACTTCTTCCATCCTCTAAGGCATTTCAAGCATGCTTTCAAGGAGGCTTAAAATGATCCAAGCATCTCAAAGTGTATGAGCAATAGTGTTCATCTGTGAGATGCTCTGAGAATGTCTGAGTCCTCCAGAGCAGAACAAATGTGCACCTTCATGCACTGGGGAAGCTAGCACATGAGCCACACATTTTTTTGGCTGGAATGCTGTCCACTTGCACCCAGTGACACAACCTGTGCAGATCTTACACTTCTAAAATCTGAGCTGGTGGTTACAGGTGTCAGGTGGAGAGATATCTTATTCATTTTCTATCTGTTCACTGCAGACTGGATTTCTCAGGTGTCTGATGGGCCATAATCCTCAGTGTTCACATTATTTATCACATATTGTACTCTGACCAATAGAACATCTGGTTGAGAACATTTAGTCCATGAAAGAAGTGACGAGTCAAAGGATCGGCAGTTTCAAGCATAATACAAACAATGGAGGATCAGTGCATCCTCACAGTCAGACAATAGGTGGAGCGTTCAGGGAGAGGCACAGCGGAAGTTATCTTTCCTCAAAGGAGAAAGCAAGGGATAGATCCACATCAAAGATTAAAATTGAAAACAGAGAAGTTTAGGAATTGGAAAGGAAGGAGGAAAGTAAAAATGCAATCAAAACAGAGTTCTCAAAGCAATTAAACTAGAAACCGTTACCACTGAGTTTATGATGCTTACCTGTGTACCATATACAAAGTACATTGTATGACTATTTGTTGTGGCTATTAGTGTTAATTGATACTTATGTTAAGAATAATGTGAAGTTATTGAGGCAGTCATGCTAATGTAATAGTCATGGAACAGAATGGCAAACCAGATGTGTAAGCTTTAAAGTTCAAAGTAAATTTATTATCAAAGTAGATATATGTCACCAAATACAGCTCTAAGATTCATTTTCTTGTGGGCATACTCAACAAATCCATAGAATAATAACCATAACAGAATCAATGAAGGGCCTCACCAACTTGGGTGTTCAACCAGTGAGCAAAAGACAAAGTGCACAAATACAAAAAGAAAGAAATAATAAATAAATAAATAAACAAACAATAAATAGAAAACATGTGGTGCAGAGTCCTTTATGGTAAGCCCATTGGTTATAGGAGCATTTCATTGATTGGTCAAGTGAAGTTGAGTAAAGTTATCCTTTTTGGTTCAAGAGCCTGATGATTGAGGGGTAATAACCGTTCTTGAACCTGTGAGCGAGAGCCCTAAGGTACTTGTACCTTCTTCCTGATGGTAGCAGCGAGGAGATAGCAAGACATGGATGGTGAGGGTCAGTGATGATGGGTGTTGTTTTCCTGCAACGGTGGCTCATGTAAATGTGCTCAATGGTGGGGTGGGTTTCACCCATGATGGGCAGGGCTATATCCGTTACTTCTCGTAGGACTTTCCATTCAAGGGCATTTCCCTTTCCATACCAGGCAGTGATGCAGCCAGTCAATATACTGTCTATGGAAGTTTGTCAAAGTTTTGCATGTCATGTTGAATCTTTGCAAGCTCCTAAAGAGGTAGAGCCGGTGCCGTGCTTTCTCTGTAATTGCCCTTACGTGCTGGACTCAGGACAGGTCCCCCGAAATAATAACACTGAGGATCTTAAAGTTGCTGACCCTCTCCACCTCTGATCCTCCAGTGAGGACTGGCTCATGGACCTCTAGTTTCCTACTCCTGAAGTCAATAATCAGCTCTTTCGTCTTTCTGACATTGAGTAAGATTAATGTTATGGCGCCACTCAGCCAGGTTTTCAATCTCCCTCCCATATGCTGATTTGTCACCACATTTGAATTGGCCCACAACAGTAGATCCGTCAGCAAACTTGAAAATGACATTGGAGCTGTGCTTGACCACACCGTCTTACATGTAAATCAAGTCGAGTAGTGGCTTAGCACACAGCCTTGTGGTGTAACTGTACTGATGAAGATCCTGGAGGAGATGTTATCGCCAATCTGAACTAACTGGGGTCTGCAAATGATGAAATCCAAGATCCAATTGCACAAAGAGGTATTGAGGCCAAGGTCTTGGAGCTTATTGATTAGTTCTGAGGAGATGATGGCGTTGAATGCCGAGCTGTAGTTGATAAAGGACATCCTGATGTATGCACCTTTGCTGTCCAGATGTTCCAGTTTTGAATGAAGAGCCAATGAAGTGGCATCTGCTGTTGCTTCAGTGGGCAAACTGGAGTGGATTTAAGTTGCTTCTCAGGCAGGAGTTATGCTTCATCACCAACCTCTCAAATCATTTCATCACTGTGAATGTAAATGCTATTGGACAATAGTTATTGAGACAGGTCACCATGTTTTTCTTGGGCACCTGTATAATTGAAGCAAGTGGATACCTCAGTCTGCGGAAGTGAGAGATTAAAGATCTCAGTGGAGACTAAAGCCAGATGATCAGCATAGGTCCTTAGTACTTGGCCAGGTACCCTATCCAGGCCAGATACTTTTCGTGGGTTCGTGCATCAGCCTCAGAGACTGAAATCATAGGATCAGCGGGGGCTGTGGGAGTTGTGATGGTTCCGCCATGTTTTGACAGTCAAAGCAAGCACAGAAGGAATTCAGCTCAACTGGAAATAAGGCCCTTCTGTCTCTCATGTCACTTGATTTAACTTTATAAGAGGTGATAGAATTCAAGTCCTGCCACAGCTGTCGAATATCTTTTGTTGATTCAAGTTTAGTCAGGAATTGCCACTTTGCCTGTAAGATGGCTTTCCAGAGATTGTACTGGACATCTTGTAACTTTCTTGGTCACCAGACTTGATTTCTCAGATCTGGTTCTCAGTAGATTGTGAATCTCATGGTTTATCCAGGACTTCTGATTGGGGAAGACTCTGAATGCTTTTCGAGGGACACACTTTTCTAAAACTGTTTTAATAAAGTGTGTGACAACCACGGTGTATTCATTCAGATCTGCAGATGAGTCCTTGAACATGGCCCAGTCCACTGACTCGAAGCAATCCCATAGCTGCTCTTTTGCCTCCCAGGGCCACCTCTTGGTTATCCTAATCTCTGGAGTATTGCTCTTTTGGCCTCTGTCTATACACAGGTAGGAGAAGGACAGCCAAGTGATCCAATTTACCAAACTCTGGTCTGGGCATGAAATGGTAGGCATTCCTTATCTGGTATAACACTGGTCTAGTACGTTGGAACCTCTGGTGTTACACGTTATATACTGATGGTAATTGGGCAGGATTTACTTCATACAAGCCTGTTGAAGACCCCAACTATGATTTGAAATGCATTGGAATGAACTATTTCTTGTTTGGAGATGGCATCATGCAGTAAGTATCTCAAGCGCTTGATTATAGTCCACCGTTGGTGGTATGTAAACTATGGTCAGGACTATGGGGGAGACCTCCTTGGTAAATAGAGCAGATGGCATTTGACCCTTAGGTATTCAAGGTTAGGGGAACATGAGAATGACAAAACCGCCACATTGGCGCACCACCAAGAGTTTATCATGAAACATACACCCTACTTGAAGAAATGATTTACTGGAATCACTAGTACCACCTGAAGTAGTCATTGCAGAAATTTCAAGAACAGGTTTGAGTGAAGAACTTAAGGGTGAAAATTTTGAGTAGATTTATCTAATTAAATGTGTAACAGTGCCAGTACCTCAGTGAAAAATTAGTTAATGGTATAATTTCAAAATATACTGTAATTAGCTATGATGGCAAAATTTAATGGATCTAAATAATTAATGGTTTACATTGAACATAGAACATAGAATAGTACAGCACAGTACAGGCCCTTCGGCCCACAATGTTGTGCCGACCCTCAAACCCTGCCTCCCATATAAGCCCCCACCTTAGATTCCTCCATATACCTGTCTAGTAGCCTCTTAAGCTTCACTAGTATATCTGCCTCCACCACTGACTCAGGCAGTGCATTCCACGCACCAACCACTCTCTGAGTAAAAAACCTTCCTCTAATATCCCCCTTGAACTTCCCACCCCTTACCTTAAAGCCATGTCCTCTTGTATTCAGCAGTGGTGCCCTGGGGAAGAGGCGCTGGCTATCCACTATCTATTCCTCTTATTATCTTGTACACCTCCATCATGTCTCCTCTCATCCTCCTTCTCTCCAAAGAGTAAAGCCCTAGCTCCCTTAATCTCTGATCATAATGCATACTTTCTAAACCAGGCAGCATCCTGGTAAATCTCCTCTGTACCCTTTCCAATGCTCCCACATCCTTCCTATAGTGAGGTGACCTGAACTGGACACAATACTCCAAGTGTGGCCTAACCAGAGTTTTATAGAGCTGCATCATTACATCGCGACTCTTAAACTCTATCCCTCGACTTATGAAAGCTAACACCCCATAAGCTTTCTTAACTACCCTATCCACCTGTGAGGCAACTTTCAGGGATCTGTGGACATGTACCCCGAGATCCCTCTGCTCCTCCACACTACCAAGTATCCTGCCATTTACTTTGTACTCTGCCTTGGAGTTTGTCCTTCCAAAGTGTACCACCTCACACTTCTCCGGGTTGAACTCCATCTGCCACTTCTCAGCCCACTTCTGCATCCTATCAATGTCCCTCTGCAATCTTTGACAATCCTCTACACTATCTACAACACCACCAACCTTTGTGTCGTCTGCAAACTTGCCAACCCACCCTTCTACCCCCACATCCAGGTCGTTAATAAAAATCACGAAAAGTAGAGGTCCCAGAACAGATCCTGTGGGACACCACTAGTCACAATCCTCCAATCTGAATGTACTCCCTCCACCACGACCCTCTGCCTTCTGCAGGCAAGCCAATTCTGAATCCACCTGGCCAAACTTCCCTGGATCCCATGCCTTCTAACTTTCTGAATAAGCCTACCATGTGGAACCTTGTCAAATGCCTTACTAAAATCCATATAGATCACATCCACTGCACTACCCTCATCTATATGCCTGGTCACCTCCTCAAAGAACTCTATCAGGCTTGTTAGACACGATCTGCCCTTCACAAAGCCATGCTGACTGTCCCTAATCAGACCATGATTCTCTAAATGCCTATAGATCCTATCTCTAAGAATCTTTTCCAACAGCTTTCCCACCACAGATGCAAGGCTCACTGGTCTATAATTACCCGGACTATCCCTACTACCTTTTTTGAACAAGGGAACAACATTCGCCTCCCTCCGATCCTCCGGTACCATTCCCGTGGACAACGAGGACATAAAGATCCTAGCCAGAGGCTCAGCAATCTCCTCTCTCGCCTCGTGGAGCAGCCTGGGGAATATTCCGTCAGGCCCTGGGGACTTATCTGTCCTAATGTATTTTAACAACTCCAACACCTCCTCTCCCTTAATATCAGCATGATCCAGAACATCAACCTCACTCATATTGTCCTCACCATCATCAAGTTCCCTCTCATTGGTGAATACCAAAAAGAAGTATTCATTGAGGACCTCACTCACTTCCACAGCCTCCAGGCACATCTTCCCACCTTTATCTCTAATCAGTCCTACCTTCACTCCTGTCATCCTTTTTTCCTTCACATAATTGAAGAATGCCTTGGGGTTTTCCTTTACCCTACTCGCCAAGGCCTTCTCATGCCCCCTTCTTGCTCTTCTCAGCCCCTTCTTAAGCTCCTTTCTTGCTGCCCTATTTTCCTCAATAGACCCATCTGATCCTTGCTTCCTAAACCTCATGTATGCTGCCTTCTTCCTCCTGACTAGATTTTCCACCTCACTTGTCACCCACGGTTCCTTCACCCTACCATTCTTTATCTTCCTCACCGGGACAAATTTATCCCTTACATCCCACAAGAGATCTCTAAACATCGACCACATGTCCATAGTACATTTCCCTGCAAAAACATCATCCCAATTCACACCCTGAAGTTCTAGCCTTATAGCCTCATAATTTGCCTTTCCCCAATTAAAAATTTTCCTGTCCTCTTTGATTCTATCCTTTTCCATGATAATTATAAAGGCCAGGGAGCGGTGGTCACTGTTCCCCAGATGCTCACCCACTGAAAGATCTGTGACCTGACCCGGTTCATTACTTAGTACCAGATCTAGTATGGCATTCCCTCTGGTTGGCCTGTCCACATACTGTGACAGGAATCCACCCTGGACACACTTAACAAATTCTGCCCCATCTAAACCCTTGGAACTAATCAGGTGCCAATCAATATTAGGGAAGTTAAAGTCACCCAGGATAACAACCCTGTTATTTTTGCACCTTTCCAAAATCTGCCTCCCAATCTGCTCCTCTGTATCTCTGCTGCTACCAGGGGGCCTATAGAATACCCCCAGTAGAGTAACTGCTCCCTTCCTGTTCCTGACTTCCACCCATATTGACTCAAAAGAGGATCCTGCTACATTACCCACCCTTTCTGTAGCTGTAATAGTATCCCTGACCAGTAATGCCACCCCTCCTCCCCTTTTTCCGCCCTCTCCATCCCTTTTAAAGCACTGAAATCCAGGAATATTGAGAATCCATTCCTGCCCCGGTGCCAGCCAAGTCTCTGTAATGGGCACTACATCATAATTCCATCTATGTATCCAAGCTCTCAGTTCATCACCCTTATTCCTGATGCTTCTTGCATTGAGGTACACACATTTCAGCCCTTCTACCTTACTATCTTTACACCGTTTATTCTGCTTCTCTTTCCTCAAAGCCTCTCTGTATGTTAGATCTAGCTTTACTCCATGCACTTCTTTCACTGCTCTATCGCTCTGGGTCCCATCCCCCTTGCAAATTAGTTTAAACCCTCCCGAACCATGTTAGCAAACCTACCTGCAAGGATATTGCTCCCCCTCGAGTTCAGGTGCAACCCATCCAATCTGTACAGGTCCCACCTTCCCCAGAAGAGATCCCAATGATCTAAAAATCTAAAACCCTGCTCCCTGCACCAACTCCTCAGCCACGCATTCAACTGCCATCTCCTCCAATTCTTACCATCTCTGTCACGTAGCACTGGCACCCTTGAGGTCCTGTTCTTCAGCCTTCTGCCTAATTCCCGAAACTCACACTTCAGGACCTCATCCCTCTTCCTGCCTATGTCGTTGCTCCCAACATGTATCACGACTTCTGGTTGCTTTCCCTCTCGTACCAGGATGTCGTGCACCCAGTCAGAGACATCCTGGACCCTGGCACCCGGGAGGCAACAAACCATGCGGGTGTCCTTCTCACGTCCACAAAATCTCCTGTCTGCTCCCCTGACTATAGAGTCTCCAATGACGACAGCTCTCCCCTTCTCCGTACCACCCTTCTGCACCACAGGGTCAGACTCAGTGCCGAAGGCCCTGCCACCATGGCTCACACTTGGTCGAAGTCTATATTACTTCTTAAAGAGGAACAATGTTTGAAATATGAGTGTGAATGTACCCTTAAGGTCTGAGTGCATCCTTTTTTTATCAATATACTATTTCAGTTAAGAGTGGCTGCTTTCAATAAAAATCATTATCATTATCTCATCCAAGTAATAGCACTTGGCGCAATAACAAAGAATCTATTAACATCACAAATCTGTGAAGTTATCTGCATCAAGGTAACTTTGTATTGTTTAGCAATGAGCAATAGTGAACTTATTGTCTCTGGAGATTTCCTCTACAGTTAAAATTTGGTCTCTCAGTAGTATTAGTCATCGTTGATATTCTCGGTGGGACCAGGAAATGATTGTAAATTACTTTTCTCAAATGACTGTAATGTGTCATGCTTCCTGGGATCTCTTCAGAACCACCGTCTGCAATGAAATTATGAAAACTTCACTTTGGACACTAGAGGCGACAGGAATGTACCCGCAAAAGCAGAGATAAAATCTCATTAGATTGCCAAGATTTAAACCATATCTGAATGCAACCCAATTAGTACTTTTCCAGTATATGAGCCTTAATGACCATTTAATCTGATATCCAATTATGTTACTAGCCAGAAAACCAAAGGGCAAATGCCAACTTCCTAGTAATTTTCCTCAGTGAACAACGTTTCACAGTGGGAACACAAACTTGTATTGTTTCATCCTAAAGAGGAGTGTGGGAACAAAATGAGTTCATATATTATATTATACTTTGCTAGGCTTATATACAATAATCACTAAAAGCAGTAATTTCTTATTCTGAGTGATGGATTCTCTGCTAGTCCATCTGTGATACTCAAATATGCTCTGATACTTCCACACAATTTTACTGTCATGATTATGCAAACTGAGTGTTGTAAGGGTTGGGGATATTAAAGAGAATAGATAAAGAGGCTTCAAGGACATGAGCAGGGTAACTGAGAGGGTGAGAAGATGGCAGGTGGGATTCATTGAAAAATAGAAAACCTACAGCACAATTTAGAAATTGCCTAGGGTTACCCATAGTCCTCTATTTTTGTAAGCTCCATGTACCTGTCCAGGAGTCTCTTAAAAGACCCTATTGTATCCACTTCCACTACCGTTGCTGGCAGCCCATTCCACGCACTCACCACTCTCTGCATTAAATACTTACCTCTGACATCTGCTCTGTACCTACTTCCAAGCACCTTAAAACTGTGCCCTCTCGTGTTAGCCATTTCAGCCCTGGAAAAAAGCCCCTGACTATCCACATGATCAATGCCTCTCATCATCTTATATACCTCTATCAGGAAACCTCTCATCCTCCGTCACTCCAAGCAGAAAAGGCCAAGTTCACTCAACCTATTCCCATAAGGCATGTTCCCCAATCCAGGCAGTAATCCTCGTAAACCTTCTCTGCACCCTTTCTATGGTTTCCACATCCTTCCTGTAGTGAAGCGACCAGAACTGAGCACAGTACTCCGAGTGGGGTCTGAACAGGGTCCTATATAGCTGTAATATTACCTCTCGGCTCCTAAACTGAATCCATGATTGATGAAGGCCAATACACTGTATGCCTTCTTAACCACAGAGCCAACCTGCGCATTTTTTGATCTGGAAAAATGTGAGGTCACTCATTCCTGGAGCTGCAATCAAAGAGCTGTGTTTTTTTTTAAATGGTGAGAGATGAAAAAGTGTTGATGTTCCAAAACATCATGTGACACTCTATCTGAATCATTAGAAGTTAATACTCATGTCCCCCAATTAGAAAAATAAATGGCATGATAATCTTTTTAGCAACAAGACTTGGGTTCAACAGCATCTTGCTTCATTATAGAGAGCAACATTAAGAACACATCTAGAATATTGTGCTGAGTGTGATTTCCCTATCTAGGAAAGGGGAGCGTTTGCAAAAAGAGAAAAATCATTGGGTTGATTCTTTGGATGGGGAAAGTTGGGAGCATTGTCCTGTGAGGAGATATTAAGTAGACAGGGCCAATAGACACCTGACATCAGTGGAAAGAAATACTGTCATTGGAGCATAAAAGTAACTGAGTCTTATCAGTCTAAACACAAGAATGATGTTGCTCTTGGCTGTGATATTTAGAACAAGATGCCAGTCTCAAAATAAGAAATTGACCACTCAGGGCAGAGATTAGAAAAAATTATCTTCACACGGGCATCATGAATCTTTGGAATTCTTAACCAAAGAGAAACTCAATTGGTGAGTATATTCAAGACTGAGTTCAATGGATATTAAAGGTCTCAAAGAACGTGTGTTTAGTGCAGGAAAGTGGGTACTGAGATTAAATAATCACGTATGATCTTCCTGAATGGTAGAGCAGGCACAAAGGAAGAATGAAACATTCATCATCATTGTATTCTGCTCTTTATCCTTTTTAAAGCACCATTCAAAAAGAGCTTAATGTCACTGCATTTTTGGGATTTTGACAAAAATGTTCATCTGTAGGTCCTCGTTTATAGATAATCATAAATACTCTTGCAAAGACAAATCACCCACATCAGCACGTCCCTCAGCAGATGCTGGAAAATATCTACCCATTATGCCCAAATATTCAGGAAGATTGGATTCATATAATTCCTGCCTCTGTGCTCTTTTCAAATCTAATTTCACATAATGAGCCAGCCTTTCATTAAACTCAACTGTAAGATCTCACATTTCTCCAAGTCACCTCTCATGTCATCATTTATTCACTTGTCCCTGAAATCTATCTGTATTCTCCTCACAATTCACACTGTAACAAAGGTTTGTGTCACAACAGCATAGAGTTACGTATAAGTAGCAGAGCACATTTGAAGCTTACTTTCTGTACCTGGGAATCAAAGGGTATATCTAAAGAATAAAATAGTTTTGTCCATATTTTTAATTTTGTAGGAATTTGATCAAATAGTCTCTTGGAATTTTCCAGTAAACCATTAACTATGTTCATGACATTTGGTGGAGTGGGATCACAGAAATTTAATTATATCAAACTCATGTAAAAATTGAAAATTAAAAGCTCAAGGGAATGAAACCATCTAAAATTCTCAAAACCCATCGTGGAAGATTGACTTACCGTGTGAAACAGCATAGGGTTATTTTACAGAAAAAGGTAAGCTGCAGGAAAGAAGTAGAGAATGACCAAAGGAGCCCAGTGACTAAGAAAGGGAAGAGGGAATGAGGAAAGGTATGCAGACTAATGAGACTTACTTGTAAGCTGACAGTTCGGTAAAATCCATGGTCAATGCTAGTATATGGCAAAGCAGTTGAAAATTAAGCAAGTAACAAGATAAAGGATCTTTTTTCAGTTTCTTTTTTTAAAGTTTAACCTTGGGTTTTATTTAAATTCAATAGGCTCTGGGGTATGTGAACTCATCACTGAAGGGAATCCTACATACAGAGGTACCCACGTGACTCTTTCTGCCATTGTTGCAAACTGGGTATTTGACAGGCACCCCCTGTGTCATAGCTTTCTGCATATAATGACCCTCCCCTGACATCAGGCACTCTGCCAAATCAACAGAACATGGACAGGATACAAAACCTAGAGTCATCTCCTTTAATTGAAAGGTGACAATTCTCCAACCACTGCTCTGGGGCAGCACCTGAGCACAGGGACCAATGGAAGCTAGTTTCATTCTGGATCTTAAACTCTATTTGGTTGATCCAATCATTCAAATCATCCCGAGATTGATGGCAATTCACTTGAATTTGGTTAAGGAACAAACACACAGAAGACTTGAAGAGTGAGAGGTAATCATACCCAGAATGGACATAGAGTGGCCTATACAGACTCTTCACCACTGCCCCTGGATTTATTGCTCTTGTCACTCCTCTCCTTGCTTTTCTCCCTGACCTTTCTCCCTAGATTCCTTACTCCCATCGTAGATTCCTGGCTCCACTTCCCTCTTTTCTCATGGAATTGTGCAGCACAGAAACAGCCATTCAGCCCACTTGGCCTCTGCCAACCATTATGATCCTCATTGTTCTCCTCGGGCTTCTCAAGCTCCTTGATCTTCTCTCTTCAGATCTTTTGCTTCCCTCTTCAGGTGCCTTGCTCTTCTCTCTGGGGTGTTCGGAATTCTCCAAAGAAAAAGGTATTCTTTGTGCCTAAGCATAGGAGTGTGTTATTTGACCCTGGGTAATAATATTGTCAGTGATGGAGCAAAGGATGTTGGAGATGTACAAAAGCTGTAAATAAAAATGTTGAGGAAAAGGGCAAGTCCTCTGTAGATTTAAACATGCCGAATATTTCAAATTGACAGAATAATATCAATTTTCAATAAAACTCAAAAATTGAAGGAAGACATTTCAAAAAAATACTGATACTGTGTGTATTTAACACGAAGTACTTAGATCTTGATTAGTTACTGTAATACTTTGAGCAATCATGACTCATTTTTCTCAACACACTATCAACCCTATGAAACATATCACAATATATTAAATTTGCTATATAATATTGTATTAATGCAGTCACACAAAAATGTTTCTAATAGGAATATTAACTATTGATCTTACCAAGCTTAATTTTAACTTAAAAGAACTGCCAGGAATTTCAGTCAGTCCCTGTGAATAAAGAGAAAGACCAGTCTGTTAAAAGAAGCTATCAACATTGTAAACATCGTATTACACTCACACTTTCATGTAAGACATGAAATATTGTGATTGCCTTAGAAATAATGTGATAATCAAAGTGTTGAGATTCTCCACCAATTACAAAAATCGGGAATTAACTCCACCCAATGGAACTTCCAAGATTAAGAATGACAAATCTTTATAAAGTATGGTTGTTAAGTGATTTACAGCAACAAATAAATTAAAATACTGTTCAACAATAAACTACTTGTAGGCAGAATATAAGGACAGAATAAATGTGTGGGAGCTGGCCTTTTGCCACCAAGCCTGCTCCACTGTTCATTAAGATGAATGCTTCAGTGATTCCTGTAAAACAAGAGGCAGCTCCATCTGAACATCTGAATCTTTCAATTTCCTACCAGTTACAAATAATATGACACTTATTTATATTTCCTACTGAGTTAAATCACATCATTGTTTCACATTATTTGGCTACTTCCTTACCCATTACCCAAACCTGTCTACATCCTCTGAAGCCTTTCTGTTTAAAAATAGGCAACCTCTTGTTTTTAAGCAGTGGTCCCTCATTCTATGGTAGATTCTCCCGTGAGGGAAAATTCCTTTCTACATACACTCTGCCAAAACCCCTCAAGATCTCTGTATTTAACATAGAGGTCATAACTGTAGAACAACAGATCAAGAAGATTTAAGTGCATTTAAAACAGAAAATGGGATAAGACCGACAATGTGATGAGACTTAGAATGGATAGATTGCACAAGCACATATGAAAAAAGAGAAGGTCAGGGGAGGCATTAATGTATTATATTAATGTTTTAGAAAAGTGAATGGTGCTTGAAGATGAGTAGACAATTAATGGCATTCTTTTACTTAAAAGTGGAGAAAAAACAAGCCAAGTGAAAGATAGATCAATCACTTTAAAGCTGTTCGCGAGAAAATGAAATCCAGTGTTAACTCTGAAGTGCAATATTATGGCTGGCAAATAAGGTGAAATTGGTGCATAAAGATAGACGAGGAAGAGGAGCAGAGGAAGCAGATACACAAATGAAGTGTAGCAAATCATGATAATAAAATCTGAAGATGTTATAATGCTCAGAGAGCAGAATAGTTAAAGCAGAGAATTGTATTGTCTATCAGCAAGGGAAATATCAAATACTATGAACTAAACTAGAAAGAATATGGACAGACTAGAAAAGATGTGAAAATGATCCTCAAGAATGAAACCTGTGCTAAATTTAGATAGAACACCCTTTGGTCCTTCCTCTGGAAAGGAGTGTTATAATAGATTTTTAGGATGGGATGGGAAATATAAGTGTTTAGAAATTGGACATTTTCATACATTTTTATGCACAAAATCAGGGATAAAATTCCTTTTACATGCGTTATCATACAGCAGACTGGAGGAAACCTGGCCCTAGTGGAAAATTGAACTGAGTACGTTTGGGTACGATTTACCTCAGTATAACTGATATGTTCCTGATATAACATGTTTATAATGATGTAAAATGTTTATTTCTGATCTACCATCAGCAGTTGGCACAACAATGAGCAATCATGACCTTAGCTCAGATCTCCAAATGAATCATGGAAAAATGAAATAAACCAGCAGCAAAGTGTAATTTAAGGGGGACTCACTGGGACATCAAAGTGACATTGTCTAAGCCTGCTGTTTGCCTTTGTAAGCTCTGCACACTTCACACATCATTACTGGATCTGACCGTGATCATTGCAACTGCGGATAGGAGGGATACTTGCTGCAATCTCTGCAGAATGAAGAGTCCTTCTATTTTGGAAGCTTAAGGACAATTTCGACACAACATTTGATCTGCACCAACAATCGAAGGAGGATGAGGGTGTTTCCAGGCATTTTGCAACTTCCACCCCTCACAATGTTTTCCCTCAACTCCATGTCAGCCTTTTCTACAGATACCCTGGCTAACGGGGGTGGGTGGTGGGGGCAAGATTTCTCCTTACGTTCTCCAATCTCTTCCTCTGCTTTTTGCAGCAATGACACAGCATCTGCCATTGAGAATGGTACCTGGTTTGATGCAGAAACCAGTATTAACAATCATAGATGATTTTAAAAAAAGTTTCCCAACCTTATAATATCATAAGGTCTCCAAATTAGGCAGTCACGAGAAAAGCAGTTGCCATACCAACCAGTGACGCATATGAATAGGGTGCTTTCTATGTTGCATCAGTAAAAATTGGAGAGGGTCAATGGGAATGCCATATTTCTTTGAGGGAGCAGAGCCACTGGTGAGATTTCTCCGCAGTGGTTGGGTCAGGACAAGTTATTGATGATGTTCACTCCTAGGAACTTAAAATTCTTACTGTCAACGTAGACAGGAGCATGTGTACCGGCCCCCTTCCTAAAGTCTATGGCCAGCTCTCTTGCTCTGCTGATACTGAGGGAAATGATGTTGTCATGGCACCATGTCTCTAGGCTCTCTATCTCCAACCTTTACTCTGGCTCATTGTTTTTGAGGTATGGCCCATTACTGTAGTATCATCTGCAAACCTGTAGGTGGATTTAAAGCAGAATTGGGCCATGAAATCACAAATGTGCCGAGACTAGAGGAGGAGGCTAAAGAGACAGTCGTCTGGGCTGCCACTGTCAAGGATAATCAGAGTTGAGGTGCTGTTGCCTATCCTTACTAACTACGTTCTGTTGGTCAGGAAGACAAGGATCCAGTTGCAAGGGAAATTAATGTGAACTCCAACACGCAGACAAGGAGTGATTCCATTCAAGAAGAGACAAGAACTAGAGATCACAGAAGCTGGATGAGGCACTAGCATACGTAAATGCATTGAGTAGAATGTGGACAAACATTTGGAGGAAAGGGGTTGGGGAAACAGAGGGATTAATAGGGATCAAGTGAAGTGAGTGCAAGCCCATAGGGAGTGTAAACACTCACGTTGATCTGGCTTGGCCAAGTGGCCTACTTCAGTGTTGTAAATAGTTTATAAACAATCTCTCTCCCATTGTTGTTTATAAAGGTATCTCACATTTTTTAATTTCAATGAATTTATTAAAGTTTTTAAGTGACACATACAAAATGCTGGAGAAACTTAGCAGGTCAGGCAGCATCTGTGGAAATGAACAAACAGACAATGTTTCGGGCCAAGACCTTTCTTCGGGACTGAAAAGGAAAGGGGAAGATGTCAGAATAAAAAGGTGGAGGGGAGGGGAAGAAGGATAGCTAGGTGATAGGTGAAGCCAGGTGGGTAGAAAAGGTAAAGGGCTGGAGAGGAAGGAATCTGGTTGGAAAGGAGAGGAGGGGAGATAAGTGTTTAAGTGAATAATTGTAGTGAATTTTAGAAGATTCTGTTCTTACTCAAAAATGTTTTGAAAATAATTCAATATGAAGGTGGACTCCTGCACTATTAAAAATTATTTTATTTGTAATACTTTCTAGCACCTAATTTAAAACTGTAAATAATACATCAAAGCAGAAAGTTAATCCTAAGAAAAATTAAATGAGTTAATATATAAAATAATTCATTTTGAAACAAGAGTGATAATACATAAATATACATTTGAAATTTTAAGCAAAATTCCCATGTTTCAAATGATAACATCAAAGTAATGCAAAGTAATAAAAATTCAGAATCCAACTGCTTATTCTGTGTATCAAGGGAAGTGCGTGTCCAAAAAGAAACTGAGTCTAGATAAGTGTAAAGCAATTAATAAGGTCAACGAGCTAGGAGCAGGCACATAACAGTAAAGTGTTGCTCTGGTTTGAGTTTAATTGGACTATGACTGAAGTTAAACCCAGTTGGTGTTTGATGGATCTCCTGAGCAAGTTCTATGGATAACAGTCTGGCAAGTTGTGGAAGGACAGTAGGGAGGTGAAATTGGTAGTTGACAGCATAGTAATGAAAGCTTGAAACATCCTTATGCATAATGTCATCGGAGTTACTCTAGAGATAGCATTGTAGGGAGATTCTATAAACTTCCTTAGCATAGATTTTATAAACAACAGTAACTGAAAATTTAGCTCTACTGAATCGAGGCACTTAAACTTACAAAAATGCCTCCCGCTTCCAAGCTTGCTATCTTCACAAAAGTTGATCGAGGATACTCTTGTGGTGAGTTCAGCAGAATCTTTGCAACAAAAAAAAAATTCATTTTTGAATATATTTTATTATAATGTAAAATATACAACCATGCTGGAGATACTCAGCTGCTGGACAGTATCTGTGAAGAGAGGAATGGAGTTAGTAGTTCAAGTCGATGACCTTTTATATCATGCTGTATGCTTTTCAACATGTAGGATATGCTACCTTTTAGCATCAAAGTGGAAAATAGAAGCAAAAGGTTGGATTATCTGATTGTAGGCTTAATTATTGGAATTTATTTTTACACCATTTGCAAAGAATAATGACATAAAACAGTACAGCACAGAGACAGGCCTCTCAGTTCACAATGTCTGGACACGATGCCAGATTAAACCAATCCCTTCTGCCTGAACATGATCCATATCCGTCCATTCTCTGCATCTTAATGTGCCTATCTAAAGAGCTCTTGAACACCATTGTGTCAGCTTCCATTACCATCCCTGGCAGCATGTTCAGGGAGCCGACTGCTCTCTGTGTCATAAAACTTCACCTGCACATCCCTTTAAAGTTGCTCTTCTCACTTTAAAGCTGTGCCCTCTAGTATTCCACATTTCTAGCCTGGGATATTGATTCCTGTTGTCTACCTTACCTATGCCTCTTGTAATATTATAAAGTTCAATCATGTCTCCTATCAGCCTCGAAAATTCCAGAGAAATC
The DNA here is from genome assembly GCF_030028105.1 of Mobula birostris. NCBI lineage: Eukaryota > Metazoa > Chordata > Chondrichthyes > Myliobatiformes > Myliobatidae > Mobula > Mobula birostris. The sequence goes on along the minus strand of NC_092372.1, from coordinate 59,086,885 downwards.
AATTCAAATCAACTTCTCCTTATAACAAATACCCTCTAATCCGGGCAGCATCCTGGTAAAGCACTTCTGCAATCTCTCCAAAGACCTTATGATGTTCCTGGAATGGGAAAACCATTACAGGAAGATGGCATACTCAACCAAAGTTATCTGCAAATGTATCATGAGTTCTTGAGTCTTCTAATCTGTGCCCCTAGCAATGAAGGCAAACTTCTTCCACTCTACCAGCCGATTTCTGAATGGACGATCAACTCATGAACACGGCCTCAATATTTTTCTCTTTTTGTGCTACTAATTTAATTTACATATACAGTACTGTGCAAAGTCATAGGCACATGCAAAAAAATTCTGTAGAACAAAGATGCTTTCAAATATAATGAAATGAAAAATTTCTAAATAACAAAATAAATTACTATAAAGAGCAGTAAACAGTAAAAACCTAAATCAATATTTGGTGTGTACACCCTTTTCTTTAAAACTGCATCAATTCTGCTATGTACTGTGTAGTTTTATAAGAAAACCGGCTGGTAGGTTGTTCCAAGCGTCTTGGAGAACGTGCACAGTTCTTCTGCAGGCTTTGGCCTCGCTTGCTTCTGTCTCTTCACGTAATCCCAGACAGCCTCGATGACGTTACGATTAGGGCTCCGTGGAGGCCATACCATCTGTTCCAGAACTCCTTGTTCTTCTTTTCACTGAAGATAGTTCTTTATGAACTTGGCCATGTGTTTGGGATCATTGACTTGCCACAGAATGAAGTTGAGACTGATCAAACTCCTCCCTGATAGTGTTGCGTGATGAATAAGAATCCGCTTGTACTTCTCAGCATTGAGGATTCCATCAATTCTGACCAGGTCAGCAACTCCATTTGCAGAGATACAGCCCTAAACCTGTGGGAACCTTCACTGTGCTTCACTGTTGGCCGCAGACACTTATAAGGGTAGTATTCTCCAGCTCTACTATGGATAAACTGCTGCCTGTTGGAGCCAAAAATTTCAAATTCTGACTTGTCAGTCTAGAGCACTTGCTACCATTGTTGTGCACCCTAGTCCTTGAGTTTTTGTGAGTAGAGGCTTTGTTTCCACTTTGGAGGAATGGCGTTTTGGCAGCAACTCTTCCATGAAGACCACTTCTTATAACAGTTCTCTGGACTGTAGAGGGGTGAAATTGATTTCCAGTTGGTTCTGTGAGTTCAGAGCTGATAATAGTGCTGGACGACTTCTGATTTAGAAGGGACATCAGTTTGACGCATCTTTCATCTGTTGTACTGAGTATCTGTGTTTCTGACCCTTCACCCTTCCCGTTTCTTTGTGCTTCTTCAGAAGAGCTTGGACAGCACATCTTGAAACTCCCGTCTGACAGGAAATTTCTGCTTGGGAGAGACCTTGCTGATGCAGGATGACCCCCTTGTGTCCTGTTGCTATGCTCACTCTTGCCATGGTGTAAGAATTAATGATTTGAAGGTTAAGTGGTCACATCTGCCACACCTTCACCTTTTAGTCTGGTTGTCCTTTGCCCAGTTTGATTCCTTCTACATCTGTTTCTGTTTCAGTTAATCAGTTTAGTTCATTCAGCTCATTACATCTTTGATCATTAGTACCTGTTTGTTATTTGTTCAATCACTCACTGGGCTACATACCTAAGTAATCATGCTTTTATCTGAAAAGCGGTCTATTATTTAGTATGTTACTTTCTTTAATGAAATACAAAAAAAATCTCTAACTTTTTTGGGAAAATGAATGTTTGGAAATAGAAAATTTGCTCTTTTCTACTGACACACAAATGCAGAGGACAAACTATATACATTCTTAAAAGATATTTATATAAAAAAACCTCGGGTGCCTAAGGCTATTGCACAGTACTATGTGTCTTATAGATAGATGTAATATTTTTATATATATATACACACATACACACACACAATTGTAATTTACAGTTTTTTATTATGCATCACAATGTACTGCTGCCGCAAAACACCAACTTTCACGACATATGCCAGTGATACTAAACCTGTGATTCTGATTCTGATACGCCTTGTCTGTTTGCATTGCCACTTTTAGGGAGATATAGATGGATTTTAGGGAGATAGATCCTTCCTCGCATCAATGCTGATAAGCCCTCTAGCCCATAAGACATAGGAGCAGAATTAGGCCATTAAGCCCATTGAGTCTGTTCTGCCATTCCATGACGACTGATTTTTTATCCCTCTCAACCCCATTCTCCTGCCTTATCCCTGTAACCTTTGACACCCTGACTGAAAGTGCCTGGTTAAGGATCCTTTCCCTTACATTTAATCTCCCAAAATGCAAGATATCACATTTGTCTGAATTAAAATTTATCTGCCATCTCTTGGCCTATAACTGTAACTGATTCCTATGCTCTCTTTTGTGAAAAAAAATGTCACTAAGTGGTAAATTAATTTTCACCAAGGTTACTTTGCAGATGAATGAGGTTGTTAAACAATTTATTGAAAATGTGATTTGATACAATGACATTGTGTATCACCAGATGTGGATTTTCAGTGAAAGGAGGAGATTATGAAAATAGTTTGGTTAGTAACTGCGCATGTTGAACAAAATGGTAAGCAATATGCATGCTCTTTTGAGTGGAACAATTGGAAAATATATTTTTCTTATACGCCTAAATGTATGTAGAACAGATCTTCAATTAAACTGCATTTAACATCTATTAGAAATCTTCTTCAATAAAGAGCAAAAAAACAAGTGCCACTTCACCTGGGCAGAAAGATCAAGTCTCAGGAGAGGCTGGAAGAGACAGAAGTGTAGGTGTTGCATCACCTGAATCCCCACATGATGACAGGGACTGCAATTGCCCACCAACACCCACTCCCCCATTGCCCCCCTCTTTACAGACCCCATTCTCAACCCTCCTGGCCACAGACATTTCAGTCAACGTCACTGTTTTACAGGAAGCATTGTAAGTTATTAATTTCAGCTTTTAACTTGAAAGAGCTGCTGAATCTTAACGAGACTTATGGTTCTGTTGGGTAGCAACAACCAACTGAAGGACAGATTTAAGCAAGTATTACATAACCTCAAATTAACCAGAATGTAAGAGTTTAATATACTGATTAAATCTTTGATTTACAGGTACTTAACTATGATTCATCACAGATGTACCTGGCGAATAAATATTTTATGAATGAAGTAAATCATAGTTAGTGTCCAGGAACCTAACTTTTCTCACATGATATTTTCTGGCCTGCACTTCAGAGGCACTAGCTGTTTAAATGATTGAGGTTATTATTTCTTATCGGAGGACTGGAATTCTGTATATTAAACATTCAGAATCAAAATCAGATTTATTATCACTGGCATGTGTCATGTAATTTGTTAACTTAGCAGCAGCAGTTCAATGCAATATATAATCTAGAAGAAAAAAATAATAAATCAATCAATTTACAGTATACGTATATTGAATTGATTAAAATTGTGCAAAAAACAGAAACAATTGTATATTAAAAAAGTGAGGTAGTGTTCACAAGTTCAATGTCCATTTAGGAAACAGATGGCAGAGTGGAAAAGCTGTTCCCCTGCAAATAGTGATTCCTGGGTTTTATCTTTCCTGTACTTTTGCAGTGAGAATCATTCTACAGAGGATAGAGCGCATCTGTATGTATAAGCAATCCAAAATTAAGTAAAATTAAATGCATGGTTTAAGTAGATGGCATGTCAATGAAGTCATAACATTTAATGATATTATATCCACTCGTTAGCAAAACTGGCAGTTACTGTGCATGATCCAAGAGAGACTACAGATGCTGGAAATCTGGATCAACACATAAAGATTGCTGGAGGAATTCAGCAGATTAGGCAACAGTCCATGTTATAGTTCAAAACCCTTCATCAGGATACTCAGTGAAGGCTCTCACCCTGAAATGCTGACTGTTCAGTTTTCTCCATAGGTGATAGCTCACCAACAGAGTTCCTCCAGCTTTTTGTGTGTGTTGATCCAGCTACTGGCCATTACAGGGGAGCATCTTCTGGGTCATATGGTCTGTCTTTGGTCACCCTGCTTCAGGCACCGCTCCTCATTTCCATCCTACTGCTCTCCGTCCTTCCCACAATTCTTACAAAGCTCAGGGAAGGCAGAGACGGCACATTTCTTCCCATGAAGACTATTATTGAATTAAAAATGCTTTTACAACAATATAGCAGCTTTGTGGTTATTGATAATTGTTTTAACCTATTCTAGATTTGTTCCAAATTTACTTTTTGTTTCAAAATATGAGCATTGCTGTTAAGACAGCTATTCTTAAACCAATTCAGCCCTTCTGATGAAGGATGGGTACAGAACTCCAGGATTTTGGCCCAGTTCAAATAAACAGCAATTTATTTCCAAATAAGAATGGTGTGCAACTTGGAGGCCTTGATAATCGCGGTCCTGTAATTTAAACTTTCTAGTTGCTGTGTTGGGATTTGGCTACCAGTGCAGCAACCCAATAACTACGTTACCTGAATAAGGATCCTTTGTCGTCTGTAATGAATGCTTTTCCCTCCTGTGAAGAAAAGCCCCAAGAAACCTAGCTCTCTCAAAGAAGACATGGATTTTCCATCGTTATCGACTCTTGAAATAATTAAATGATTGCATCAATAATCTGGAATCTTTCACATCAAAGAGTTTATCCACAAAGTTAAAATTTGGTCAAAATATGATGATGTTTTTCTTACATTCAGACAGCTGTCTTCATTCTACTACAAAAATTATGGAAGTTAATTCAACCAAAATTATTGTTCATCGGTTAATTATTATTATATAAATATTAATATACAAATCATATCAATATACATAAATTATTCTTTTCATCACAGGCTCAAAGGTTTTGAACCATACAGAGAGTATGGTTTCTCATATTCATAAACAATAAAACAGACACCAGTAATTTACATTTCTCAAGTCAGCATCTGTAATAACATCAGAAAGTGCTGGAAACATTCAAAAGATCAGGCAGCATCTTTTGAAGGAAAGACAGCGCTATTGTTTCAGTTCAAAGACCTGTCATCAAAATTGGAGAGTAAGGAAGTAAGTTAGCTTTAAGTTACAAAAGGGGTACATGTGTGGAGTTCGAGGGGACAGAGGGATCTCTCTCAGAGGATGAGGACAGCGTTTCCCACATGATTCTAACATTTACAGAGATATCTGCTCAATAAGTTAATGAGCAAAGATAGAGAAGCTAAACAAACACGTGAAACTGGTATTGTAGATTCTGCTTGATAGTTAGCATGGTACCAAATATAAACTGATTTATCATTGAAACATCATTTGATTCCAAGTGCTAAAATGTTGACATAATTGTTATAATCATTCCAAATAAACTTATTCCTAAGCTCCAGAACCTGGGCCTTAGCACTCAGATCTGCAGCTGGATCTTCAACTTCCTCACAGATAGGACCCAGGCTGTAAAAATAGGGGACAAGCTCTCCTCTACAACCACTCCGAGCACCGGTGCCCCACAAGGCTGTGTACTCAGCCCCCTGCTGTACTCACTGTACAACCATGATTGTGTAGCCAAGTTTCCATTGAATTCAATATATAAGTTTGCTGATGACACCACAATTGTAGGCCGTATCTCGGGTAATGACGAGTTTGAGTACAGAGAGGAAATTAAGAACCTGGTGGCATGGTGCGAAGACAATAACCTATCCCTCAACATCAGCAAGACGAAGGAATTGGTTGTTGACTTCAGAAGGAGTAGCGGACCGCACGACCCCATTTACATCAGTGGTGCGCAAGTGGAACAGGTCAAAAGCTTTAAATTCCTCGGGGTCAATATCACAAATGACCTGACTTGGTCCAACCAAGCAGAGTCCACTGCCAAAAAGACCCACCAGTGCCTTTACTTCCTGAGAAAGCTAAAGAAATTTGGCTTCTCCCCTAAAACCCTCACTAATTTTCATAGATGCAACATAGAAAGCATTCTTCTAGGGTGAATCACAACCTGGTACGGAAGTTTTCATGTCCAAGACCGGAAAAAGCTATAGAAGATCGTGAACAAAGCCCAGCACATCACACAAAGCAATCTTCCATCCTTGGACTCACTTTACACCGCATGCTGTCGGAGCCGTGCTGCCAGGATAATCAAGGGCACGACCCACCCAGCCAACACACTTTTTGTCCCTCTTTCCTCCAGAAGAAGGCTCAGGAGCTTGAAGACTCATACGGCCAGATTTGGGAACAGCTTCTTTCCAACTGTGATAAGACTGCTGAACGGATCCTGACCCGGATCTGGGCCATACCCTCCAAATATCCGGACCTGCCTCTCGGTTTTTTTGCACTACCTTACTTTCTGTTTTCTATTTATGATTTATAATTTAAATTTTTAATATTTACTATCCATTTGTACTCCAGGGAGCGGGAAGAGCAGAATCAAATATCACTGTGATGATTGTACGTTCTAGTATCAATTGTTTGGCGACAATAATGTGTAAAGTATGTGATCTTACCTTTTGTCTTTCTTTATTCTGCTCATCATCTTCATTATGACCTAGAGATTGGCACGATTAATATTTTTTTATAATATATTATGAAGGACTTTTAAGAACTACAAAAGAGTTTAAAAAGAAAGAAATGAATTAAATATTGAGTTAACAATCTTAAATTAAGGATTAAAAGCATTTAATCTGAACTGTCTGCGAAATCTGAGATCACATTGTTGCTTAGCACAATATGGTAATCTGAAGCTAAGAAGAATCATTTAATATTGCATGCATTTTGCACTCTCAAACAATGCCTGCTCCCCATGTACCCTTTAAGTGTATTGTTCTACATTGTGATCTTGGAGGTGCCTGGAATGTGAAATACAGGTTGTCGAGAAAGGGCTACTAGGCTTTAAACAAACCCAGCTGAAATGATTAAACGAATCATTTTCAAGTCAGAATCAGAATCAGGTTTATTATCATTGACATGTGTCGTAAAATTTCTTAGCTTAGCAGCAGCAGTACAAGGCAATGCATGATAATATCGAAAGAGAAAAAAATAAGTAAATCAATTACAGTAGGGACACATATGTACATTAAATACTTAGATTAAAAACAGTGAAAAACAGAAATAATATAAAGAAAGTGAGGCAGTGTTTATAGATTCAATGTCCATTTAGGAATCGGATGGCAGAGGAGCCAAGACAGTCCTTGAAGATGTCATGGATACTGCGGAGGCTAGTGCCCAATTTTACAATTAGCTGACTAATTTTACAACTTTCTGCAGCTTCTTTCAGTCCTGTGCAGTAACTCCTTCCTCCAGACCAGACAGTGATGCAGCCTGTCAGAATGCTCTCCAAGGTACATCTGCAGTATAGAAGTTTGAGTGTTTTAGGCGACAAACCAAATCTCCTCAAGCTCCTGATGCTGTCTTGCCTTCTTTATAGCTACATCAATATGTTGGGACCAGGTTAGATCATCAGAGATTTTGACATCTAGGAATTTGAAGTTGCTCACTCCCTCCAATTCTGATCCCTCTATGAGGATTTGTTCATGTTCCTTTGTCTTACCCTTCCTGAAGTCCACAATCAGCTCTATCGTCTTGAGTGCCAGGTTGTTGCTGTGACACCAATTAACTAGCTGCTATATCCTGCTCCTGTACGCCCTCTCATCTCCATCTGAGATTCTACCAACAATGGGTGTATCATTAGCATATTTATGAATTGTGTTTGAGCTATACCTAGCCACACAGTCATGAGTATAAAGGGAGTAGAGCAGAATAGAGGAAGTAGCACCTCAATAATTTGAGCATAGAGTCCAATCTCTTATTCACTGGCAGGATGTTGTTAACCGTGAGTTAAGAAGACATGTGGGTGAAATGAAATTAACAGGTGGCCATCCAGTGGCGTGTAGTCGTTTACTAGATGGCAACAACTTGGGGGAGATTTGACAACTTCTAGATGGTATTGGGACTTTTTGCTTCATGTCTGATTTTCTCATAATTTCTCAATGTAAGTAAAGAGTTGAATTACGTAGACCCAGTGTTCTCCTCTGGTTCATAGCACACACCCCAGAGCTTCTGGTGCCGGTTGGAGAGTGCACCTTTCAGACTGCATGTAGAATAAAATTTGGTTTGGGGTAGTATGTCCTCAATATCTACTGAGGGATATCTTCTTACCCAAGGATTTGGTAAACTCTTGAGTTTCACTGCCGTTCTCCACAGGTTCAATGATTATCTCAGGCATAGATCTGGCATATCTGAATAAAGATGATTCATCTGTGGGAGCAATAAGAACTTCACTGCACTTACTCATTTGAACAGATCTTGCAGGTACCAACAAGGACATTGAGAATTCACATCGTTTAATTTTAACAAAAGACTGACCTTACTAACAGACACTAACAATTAAATTTAGTTAATATTTATTCACTTCCTACAGAACAATTACTAAAAGAAGGAAATTTAGCTTTCACATTCATCAGCTTCTCTTAACTCTGAGGGTGCTGTAAGCTTGGGCCATTTAAGAGTCCTTTTAGGCTTTGTCACATTTGTAGATAATCGATAGTTTTATTTTTCAATGTATGTTATTTAAGAAACTCTGAGCATATCTTCCTCTTCTGCTAAAACTGCTCAGTACCCACTTCTTCTAAAGGATCCAATAGAACTTTATGCTGTGACTCCTGATTCTTATCAGTATTTTAACACTGTATATCAAGCATACATCATTGCACTCATATTAGGTTCTAATAAAATAATAATAATAATAAGTACTTTATTGATCCTGAGTGGGAAATTATTTTGTTATAGCAGCAACATTTATAAACACACTTAGCAAAATAATAATAAATATAATAACTAATAATAAAGTACAAAACAATAATAAAGATAATAATTTACCAATGTGTAATAATAATGTACAAAATAATAAAACAGAGACTATCGTACTATGACATGTGTTCTCGGGTCACACTGAGATGAACTGTTGTATATGCTTATTGATTATTTACACAGGGTACCGTACAGAAACGGAAAACCCAAATCAGGTGCTTCACTGTCACCTTAGGTTTCGGATAGTGAAGGAGAAAGGATCTGTCAATTGTAATTCAGAAACAATTTTTATCCTGTTTTTAAAGGGTATATTTATATAATGAATCCAAAAATGATTCATCAAATCGAGGGAAGTATTTTATTCTTTCTACACCTGAATGGGGCCAAGACATAATACCCAGTGAGCACTCATATCACCAAATGCACAGGGATCATTGGCAATGGGCAGCAGGGCACCATTCGTTTTTTCTCTCTCACCTGTATGCTCTGCCTTGCATGGTTCTGTCTGCTCGGGTTCATTGTTTGTGTCCTCGGGGACGTATACACAAGCACTGCTATTTACCGATGTCTGTGTGAGAGGCTCAGACTGCTGTATGCCCCTGTCTCTTTCCAATCCACTAGCACTGGTGGGAAGTGGCTCTTCCAGGCCTAGAAAGACAGGAAGGAAACAAAACTTAAAAAGCTGACTCCAGAATAAACCTCCATATGAAGGTTAACATCCAAGACAGTGCGTACACTGTTTTTATGGGAGTGAGAATAACAGAGTAGGCATGAAGGCAAGGCGATAGCTGTATGAAGCTGCCTGCGTCTGCACAGATGACCAGTATGGCGAACACCTCTTTAACCTGTGGCTTTCTCTGTATCAAGATATTCTGCAGCCATGTCACTGTAATATAAAACACTGTTGAAAGAAAGGAGCACCAAAGTTCTCTTGTAGTCATCTAAATAAGGGCTTTGCTGAAACATGAGCACATGAGAGAGTTCATGACAGAGAAATATATAATTCGAGACCATGCCATCGATCTGCAGTGACCATGGAATAACTGGAGAGGCAACACACTGAGGCAGCAATCCTGTGTTGCCTCCCAACACCTGATACTCTTCAATACTCCTGCCCTGTCAGATCTATTAGAGTGGTGTGCTTCTCCTGAAGTTGTCCTTCAAGCTTTGTTCCAGGCGCAGAACTGACAGTAAAACCCAGCATGGCCTATTTGAAGGAAGGTGTCTTAAAATGCCAAAAAGTTCTGAATACCTCCTTCAGACACGAGCAGAGAGCTTGTGGTGCATCAGTCGTTCACATACCAGAAACATGATGTCATATTAATTCTCAGTAATTTTTTTCTTGATAGCTAACCTGATGAATAAGAGATGAGCTGTTTGAATTAAAGCGGCATAGCAGACCTTTAAAGAATCCCTGATGCAAACCGGTGATGTCGAGTTGAGAGGTCCAGGTGAGGATGACGCCATTGTACATCAGTGACTCTCAGCGGGCTGCAGGAGTTTTTACCAATTTTCCTCTTAAATATATTCCTTTTGAACTACTTTCGCTGCAATTTGCTGCATGTAAATTTCCTCTTAACAACGGACAATGAAATTACATCAATGATCTTCAGATCTGTCGTCTGATGGTTAAATGCAGAGCAGTTAAGCGCGGCACCTTTAAGGGTCAACGTCAGGGCTAAGGTGGAAAACAGGGCAAGAGAGGTGGGATTGAAACCAGGCTGAAGCACAGGAGGTTGAGGCCTCCTCTGCCTACCATCTTGTTGGCTAATGTACAATCACTTGAAGATCAGACTGACAACCTCAAAGCAAGGCTGCTGTATCAGAGGCTGATCTCAACTGTTTGTTGTACTGAGACTTGGTTAACAGCAAATACGCTGGACGCTATCCAAACCTTTATGATGTTCAGAATGGATCGAACCTCAAACTCTGGTAAAGTTGCTTTTTAGTCAATTTTCATTGGTGCATGGATGTTGACTTCTTGTTCCATTGACTTAGAATAACTAACAATTAAATGTGGACCATTCTGTTTGCCTCGGGCGCTCTCACCCGTGACCCTGGCTGCAGTTTACATACCACCAATGACCAATTATAAGCAAGCACTCATGAAACTGCATGATGTTGTCTGTAAACAAGAAACAGCCCATCCTGATAAATTTCAAATTATAGTCGACGACTTTAGCCAGGCCTGTTTGAAGAAAACCCTGCCCAGTTATCACCAGCATGTAATCTGATGCACCAGAGGTCTAAACGCACTAGACCACTGCTACACTATGATAAGGAATACCTATCGTTCCTTCCTGAGACCATATTTTGGCAAGTCAGATCATATGGGTGTGCTCCTGCTACCTGCATACAGACAGAGCCTAAAGACCAAGTCTCTTAAAGAGACTGAATCCAAGGAAAGCATCTGATCTAGACAGAGTACCTGATTGAATACTGAAGATCTGAGTCGGCCAACTGGCTGGTGTATTCACAGATATCTTCAACCTTACACTTCAGCAGAGTGTGCTACCCACCTGCCTCAAGCAGCTTTCAATCGTACTGGTGGCCAAGAAAAGCACGGTAACCTTCCTTAATGATTGTTTCCCAGTGGCACTTACACCCACAGTGATTCAATGTTTTGAGAGGCTGGTGTTGAAACGTCAGCTCCTGTCTGAATAGTGACTTGGATCTGCTCCAATTCACCTACTGAAGCAACAGGTCCACAGCAGATGCTATCTCGTTGGTTCTTCACACAACTCTGGAACATCTGGACTGCAAAGACGCATACATCAGGATGTTCTTTATCAATTACAGCTCAGCATTTAACACCATCATCCCTCAAAACTAATCAGTAAACTCCAAGACCTGGGCCTCAATAACTCTTGTGCAATTGGATCCTGGATCTCCTCAATTGTAGACCCCAGTCACTTTGAATTGGCAAAAACATCTCCTCCTCATAATGTGAAAAAATCTTGTCTGGGTATAGAAATAGAACACTTAATCTTCTCTAGATTTAAACATGACATAACATCAATCAACCAATGGGCACGAGTAGGCGGAGCCGCATCGTTCCATTTAAGCAACAAAACTCTTCTGGCTAAAAGAGAAATAAAAGCCAAATTATGCAAATCATTCGGCTTAAGAGTAAAATCATTTCCTCCAACAATGCCAAACAAGGCAGTCAGAGGGTTGGGTTTAAAGTTTACTTTAAGAAGCTCAGAGAAAGATTGAAATACTTCCTTCCAAAATTTATCAAGCCACGGGCAGAACCAAAACATATGAATTAGAGAGGCCTCTTCGACATTACACCTATAACAGTATGGAGAAAAATCTGAGTAAAAACGAGAGAGCTTATCTTTAGTCATGTAGGCTGTATGAACCACTTTAAATTGTAAAAGAGAGTGATGCGCACATAACGAAGAGATGTGAACAAGTTTAAAAATTTCATTCCAAGTATCCTCATCAATTGAAATCTGTAGGTCTTGTTCCCAGAGGTTTTTAATTTTGTCTAACGGAATGCTTCTCAATGCCAACAACATACTATAAATATTAGAAATAGATCCATTATGAAAAGGTTTCAAAAAAAAAAATTGTATCAATTAAATTCTTATCTGGACATTTAGGAAATGTATAAAGTTGAGAACGTGCGAGGGGGGACATGGAATCAGGAGGCGTACTGACTGTATGGATAGAACTGAGAAATTCTAAAGGTAGAAAGACCCTAATGGGAATTATCTACAGGCCCCCAAACAGTAGTCTGGATGTAGGGTGTAAGTTGAATCAAGAGTTAAAATTGGCATGTCGCAAAGTTACAATGCTACAGTTGTTATGGGGGACTTCAACATGCAGGTAGACTGGAGGAATCAGGTTGGTACTGGACCCCAAGAAAGGAAGTTTGTGGAGTCCCTCCGAGATGGACTCTTAGAACAGCTTGTACTGGAGCCTACCAGAAAGAATGCAATTCTAGATTTAGTGTTGTGCAATGAACCGGATTTGATCAGGGACCTCGAGTTAAAGGAGCCATTAGGAGGTAGTGACCATAATATGATAAGTTTTAATCTACAATTCGAGAGGGAGAAGGGAAACTCGGAAGTGTCAGTATTACAGTTGAACAAAGGGAACTATGGTGCTATGAGGGAGGAGCTGGCCAAAGTTCAATGGAACAATACCCCAGCAGGGAATGCACTGGAACAGTAATGGCAAGTGTTTCTGGGAATAATGCGGAAGGTGCAGGATCAGTTCATTCCAAAGAGGAAGAAAGATCCTAAGGGGAGTAAAAGGAGGCCATGGCTGACAAGGGAAGTAATGGACAGTATAAAAATAAAAGAGAAGAAGTATAACATAGCAAAGACGAGTGGGAAGCCGGAGGATTGGGAAACATTTAAAGAGCAACAGAAGGTAACTAAAAAGGCAATACGTGGAGAAAAAATGAGGTATGAAGGTAAACTAGCCAAGAATATAAAGGAGGATAGTAAAAGCTTCTTTAGGTATGTGAAAAGGAAAAAAATTGTTAGGACCAAAATTGGGCCCTTGAAGATAGAAGCGGATGAATTCATTATGGGGAACAAGGAAATAGCAGACGTGTTGAACAGGTACTTTGGATCTGTCTTCACTAGGGAAGACACAAACAATCTCCCAGGTGTAATAGTGGCCAAAGGACCTAGGGTAATGGATGAATTGAAGGAAATTTATATTAGGCAAGAAATGGTGTTGGATAGGCTGTTGGGTCTGAAGGCTGATAAGTCCCCGGGACCTGATGGTCTGCATCCCAGGGTACTTAAGGAGGTGCCTTTAGAAATCGTGGACGCAATGGTAATCATTTTCCAATGCTCTATAGATTCAGGATCAGTTCCTGTGGATTGGAGGGTGGCTAATGTTGTCCCTCTCTTCAAGAAGGGAGGCAGAGAGAAAACAGGGAATTATAGACCAGTTAGCCTGACGTCGGTGGTGGGAAAGATGCTGGAGTCAATTATAAAAGATGAAATTACGACACATCTGGATAGTAGTAACAGGATTGGTCCCAGTCAGCATGGATTTATGAAGGGGAAATTGTGCTTGACTAATCTTCTGGAATTCTTTGAGGATGTAACTATGAAAATGGACAAGGGAGAACCAGTGGATGTAGTGTTACCTGGACTTTCAGAAAGCCTTTGATAAAGTCCCACATAGGAGATTAGTGGGCAAAATTAGGGCGCATGGTATTGGGGGCAGAGTACTGACATGGATTGAAAATTGGCTGGCTGACAGAAAACAAAGAGTAGCGATTAACGGGTCCCTTTCGGAATGGCAGGCGGTGACCAGTGGGGTACCGCAGGGTTCAGTGCTGGGACCGCAGCTGTTTACAATATATATTAATGATTTAGATGAGGGAATTAAAAGTAACATTAGCAAATTTGCCGATGACACAAAGCTGGGTGGCAGTGTGGAATGTGAGGAGGATGTTATGAGAATGCAGGGTGACTTGGACAGGTTGGGTGAGTGGGCAGATGCATGGCAGATGCAGTTCAATGTGGATAAATGTGAGGTTATCCACATTGGTGGTAAAAACGGGAAGGCAGATTATTATCTAAATGGAGTCAAGTTAGGAAAACGGGAAGCACAATGAGATCTAGGTGTTCTTGTACATCAGTCACTGAAAGCAAGCATGCAAGTACAGCAGGCAGTGAAGAAAGCTAATGGCATGCTGGCCTTCATAACAAGGGGAATTGAGTATAAGAGCAAAGAGGTCCTTCTGCAGCTGTACAGGGCCCTGGTGAGACCACACCTGGAGTACTGTGTACAGTTTTGGTCTCCAAATTTGAAGAAGGACATTCTTCCTATTGAGGGAGTGCAGCGTAGATTCACAAGGTTAATTCCCGGGATGGCGGGACTGTCATATGTCAAAAGATTGGAGCGACTGAGCTTGTATACTCTGGAATTTAGAAGGCTGAGAGGGGATCTTATTGAAACATATAAGATTATTAAGGGATTGGACACACTGGAGGCAGAAAGCATGTTCCCGCTGATGAGTCAGTCCAGAACCAGAGGCCACAGTTTAAGAATTAGGGGTAAGCCATTTAGAACGGAGTTGAAGAAAAACTTTTTCACCCAGGGAGTAGTGGATATATGGAATGCTCTGCCCCAGAAGGTTGTGGAGGCCAAGTCTCTGGATGCTTTCAAAATAGAGATGGATAGAGCTCTTAAAGATAGCGGAATCAAAGATTATGGGGATAAGGCAGGAATTGGATACTGATTGTGGATGATCAGCCATGATCACAGTGAATGGCAGTACTGGCTCAAAGGGCCGAATGGCCTACTCCTGCACCTATTGTCTATTGTCCATTGCAAGAAGACTCTAATTTGTAAATATCTAAAGAAGTGAGTTTTACGAATATTATATTTAATATATAGTTAATCAAATAAGGAAAGAGTATCTCCAACAAACAGATCCTGAAAACATTTAATACCTAGTCTATTCCACTCTTTAAAAACTACATCAGTCAAAGAAGATTTAAAAAAATACTTTTAAAAAATGGGACTAGAGAATGAAAAACCAAATAACCCAAAGGTGTTCTATTTCTATACCTAGACAAGATTTTTTCACATTACGGGGACTTTTTTGGAACTACTTTAATAATTTTTGAATTATTCAGCAATGATGATGGCTATTATATGTTTGAATTTACGACTATATGTCAGAGATTTCTTTTCTTTTCTTTTAACCAAACAGCTGTTTTGTTCTCCCTTTTTTTTCTGTTTTGTTATGGGGTTTTGATTTTGCTTTAGATTAGAATAAAATATTACTTTTCAATATTATGGTTAATTCACTATACATAGTTATGGGGCATTTCAATCTTGTTTCTATTTCCATAATACCATAATGTATTTTGTATTCGTCTATGCAAGTAATTAATAAAAATACTGAAAAAAAACCCATCTCCTCCATGATCTCCATCAGCACAGGAGCACTGCGGGTATGTGTATTAGTCCCCTGCTCTACTTGTTTTACACCTATGACTGTGTGGTTAAGTACAGCTCTAATGCCATATACTAGTTTGCTGACGATGCCTCTACTGTGGGCTGTATCAAAAGAGATGATGAATCAGCATACAGGAGGGAGATTAAATACTTGGCTGAGTGGTGTAATAACAACAACCACTCACTCAATGTCAGTAAGACTGAGGAACTGATTAAAACTTCAGGAGAGGGAAACCAGGACTCCATAATCCAGTAATCATCAGTGGATCAGAGGTAGAGAGGGTCAGTAACTTTAAATTCCTGGATGTCACTATCTCAGAGGACCTGTCATGGAACCATCATATAAATATAATTGCAAAGAAAGCACGACAGCATCTCTACTTCCTCAGAAGTCTATGGAGGTTCGACATGTCATCAAAAACCTTGCCAAACTTCTATAGGTGCGTGGTGGAAAGTGTGCTGACTGGCTGCATTAGGACCTAGTATGGGAACACCAATGCCTTTGAGTGGAAAATCCTACAAAAAGTAGTGGATTCAGCCCAATACGTCACAGGTAAAAATCCTCCCAATCATTGAGCACATTTACATGAAACCTTGCTGTAGAAAAGCAGCATCCATCATCGAAGATCCTCACCACACAGGCCATGCTCTTTTCTCACTGCTGCCATCAGGTAGAAGGTACAGGTACCTCAGGACTCACACCACCAGCTTCAAGAACAGTTACTACCCCTCAACCATCAGGCTCTTGAACAGAAGGGGATAGCTACACTCTTTTAAGGATTCTATTATATTGTTATTTCATGCATGTTGCTTATTGCTATTTATTTATATCTGCATTTGCAGTTTGCTTACATTTAATAGTCCCTGATGTTTACAGTTTACAATTACTGTTCTATAGATTTGTTAAGTATGCCTGCAGAAAAAGAATCTTAGGGTTATATGTGGTGACATGTATATGCTCTGATAATAAATTTGACCTTTGACTTCGATGTGGTTGGTGAAACTAACTATGAAATTTCCGTGATAGGCAGAACATAGCAACAAGGACAAACATGTTAGAATCAAATATTGACTGATAGTAGCAGCAAAATTCACCAGAGTAACAGCTTCAAGTTTCAACAAAGGTGCCGCAGTCGATATGTGACTGAATAGAAATTCATCCAATTAGCACCCAGCGTAGTATATAAACAAAACGGCAGTAACAGTCTGTGTGAAACTTATGAAAATGCATTAATAACAAACATTGGCTGTGGACAATAATCTATGTAGAAAGAAAACAGGAAAAGCAGTCACAAAGTTCAAACAGATGAAGAAGATGTTTAATAATCTGCAGCAAATCTGCCAGGCTGCGTGAAAATGACCCTAAACCAAGTAAATGTCATTTATCAGCAATACAAAATGTTACTTCTACTTCATAATTAATTTACCAGAAATATCAGTTCCTTGGGTGTTTTAGCACCATCTTTACTCAGAGAAAAGAGTAGATAACAAGGAGAAAGTAATTATATTGTGTTATAACATTTTGTTGACAACTGCAAGAAAATTCTATTAAAAGATTTTCTTTTATACTATCTTGCTGTACCTACAGAATGATGAGTTTGGACAGCACACAAATAAAGGTCTCCACTATACATGTGACAGGAATAAACCAAATACAAGTTACTCCAATAATATTGAGATGGAATATGTGAAGCAGTCAGTGAGATGAAATCCAACATCATCCTCTGGGGTTTGCACGTGCACACTGATGAATGAAACCAAAATAGAAATCTCAGTGATTTGCTGCTCCTCCACAGGAAGCAATCATTAGTAGAAATCATTGAACTCATGAGAGCTCAATACATATATATATATTTTTTTACTGAAAAATACCCTGAAAATGCCTGCTGTTTGAGGTCAATGCTTTACACAGCATACTAAACCATAATTACTATTTTACAAATGGTCAGTTTTCAAAAATCTAATATCAATTGTTGGCATTTGAGTGTTTTTTCTAGTTAATTTTCATATGTTTGCTACAATCTTTATTCACAATCTATAAAATTTAAGGTTAATTAATATTGGAGTTTTTAAAAATGAAGATCAAAAATAAGGTAAGGAAGTATATATAGAGAGAGTGAAACAGAATTCCTGATGAATTGTCTTTGACATGAAATATTATCTTGCAGATTATTTCCAGCATTTTCTGTCCTTACTTTGGAATTCAAGCATTCATTCTTTTGTGCAACAGACTTTTAATTCTTAGTTTGCCATCTCTGGGAATTGGCTTCTCAACTAGCTTGACCACATCACTGTCATTAGACAGCAGAGATCAGAAACCCAACAACAACACACATTAAGAAATGCAAAATCCATCACACAGACCACACTAATCATCTTTACTGAAGGTCAGCAATATATCTACCTTATCTCTTAGCTGCCAACCATAAACTTAGCCCATTATCAAACACATCTTTAAGTAAAAATCCTCCAGCCATATCCTACTACCTTTATGTTCCAGATCCTTGAAGCCACTTTCCTGAAGTAATGGGTGGGTTGGAGTGGCAATTTCCTGTGAATTGATTAACATGTTTTAGAAATAAAACATTATAAAAGTCTAAACACAGTGATGCTAATATATAGTGAATTGTACATTACAGAAAAACTACAAACATTTCATAATGCTTCGGTGAGCAGACCAAACTTCATTTATTTCCTTTTCACTCTTATCTTTCTATAGCCATGTTAGCCTCTTGGAAATCTAAGCTTGTCTAACCATGTCACTTATCACTGTCCCACCAATTTTTATATGCTTTTGTAATCAAATTTTTCCAAAACCCTCCATAACACATAGGATAGACAAAGGAGAGTCAGTGGATGTTGTGTACTTGGACTTTAAGAAAGCCTTTCACAAGGTGCTGTACCTGAGAAAGCTAAACAAGCTAAGAGCCCATGGTATTCCATGGTTCAGGAAAGATACCAGCATGGACAGAAGATTGCCTGACTGGCAGAAGGCAAAGAGTGGGAATAAAGGGGGCCTTTTCTTGTTGGCTGCCAGTGTCTACTGGTGTTCTGAGGATCGGTGTTAGCTCACATTATATGCTAATGATCTGGACGGACAGAATTAATGAAAATGAACGAATGGCAGATGAACTGCCACCTGGTAACACTCAAAGCTACAGTGATTAAATGCTTTGAGAGGTTGGTCATGGCTAGAATGAACTTCTGCCTCAGCAAGAACCTGCGCCCACTGCAGTTTGCCTATTGCCTTGATAAGTCAACGGTAGACACAATCTCAATGGCTCTTCACTTGGCCTTAGATCACCTAGACAATATAAACACCCATGTCAGGATGTTGTTCGTTGGCTATAATTCTGCATTTAGCACTATCATTCCCACAGCCCTGATCGATAAGCTACAGAACCTGGACCTCTGTACCTCTCTCTGCAATTGGATCCCCTACTTCCTAACCGGAAGATCACAATTTGAGCAGATTGGTGATAATATCTACTGCGCGCTGACAATCAACACTGGCATACCTCAGGCATGTGTGCTTAGACCACTGCTCTACTCTCCCTGTAGCCAAGACTGTGTGGCTAGGTATAGTGCTTAGACCACTGCTCTACTCTCCCTGTAGCCAAGACTGTGTGGCTAGGTATAGTTCAAATTCCATCTAGAAATCTGCTGATGATACAACCATTGTTGGTAGAATCTCAGATAGAGATGAGAGGGCGTACAGGAGCGAGATACTGTATACCATCTAGTGGAGTGGTGTCGCAGCAGCACCTTGCACTCAATATCAGTAAGATGAAAGAGCTGGTTGTGGACTTCAGAAAGGGTAAGATAAGGGAATACAAACCAATCCTCAGAGGGATCAGAAGTGGAGAGAGTGAGCAATTTTAAGTTCCTGGGTGTCAAAATCTCTGGGAATCTGATCTGGTCCCAACATATTGATGCAGCTATAAAGAAGACAAGACAGCAGCTATATCTCATCAAGAGTTTGAGGAAATTTGGTTTATCACCTACAACACTCAAACTTTTATACTGCAGATGTACCATGGAGCGTATTCTGACAGGCTGCATCGCTGTCTGGTGTGGTGAGGGGATGTGATTCAATACTACGTAATTAATAAAATTATTTTGCAGTTGTTACCTCAAAGAAAATACATTTTGAGAGGTATGTATGAAATTTATTAGGGGTTCACATTTTAATTGATGCAACAATAATAATTAATTAAATATTTATATCCTTATCATATTCTGGACATAATTTAATCATGGCAGTGATGATAATGTTATATTATGATTGCCTACATTAATATGAGGCATCAAAAAGTAAAGGTTTTTTTAGGCAGATAAAGATAGCCTACGTTGCCCCAGATAATGAAGAAGATGACAACACTGTGAAACATTGCTGCATGACAAAAAATATGAGTAAGTATTTTTTTCCAAATCCATGCATTATAAAATGTATGCATTTCATCTCCCCCCTGAGATTTCTGGCACTAAAAGCAATTCCTGGGACTAAAATCCAATCTTCAAATTTTGGATGAGAAATTGACAGAACAGATTCTGCAAACATTGTCAAATCCAATCAATTATCATCCACTGAATTTTATACAATAGAAAATTAGCACAACCAGACAATCGCCTCTATCAGGTACTTCTCCAATTAGTGAAGACAAAAAAAAAATATTCCACACTCTTTACGGCTGCAAAAACTAACTGCTATTTTATCTACGTATTAGTGATATTTCATTTCTATCTCAACTTTCCTACCATACTTCTGGATTTTTTTGTCTGCACAGTCTTTGTGGCTTCTTGTAGATCTGCTCTCACAAAGGTTGGAAAATCAGCAGCTCCTAGGGACAAATGAAGTTACTTTGTCATTGTTCATTGATATTCCAGTAGCATAAAAGTTTTCATTTCATCACAATAGCAAATAACTCCCTTCTGAACCAGAGCAATTTACAGAGGAATTAACAAAACAAATTGATAAAAGTAGAGTGGTGTATATAGATTTTAGATTCCCTGTAGTAAATTCATTAAGAAAGTCATGAGGTATGAGATCTAGGGAAACTTGGCTGTGTGGATTCAGTTTCAGCCTGCCCACAGAAGGCAGAGGGCGGCAGTAGATGGAGTATATTCTGTCTGGATGGGGGTCAGTCACCAGTGGTGTTCCACAGGGATCTGTTCTGGGACTCCTGCTCTTTGTGATTTTTATAAATGACTTGGATGAGGAAGTGGAAGGGTGGGTTATTAATTTTGCAGATGACACAATTATTGGTGTTGTGGATAGCATAGGAGGTTCTTGTAGGTTACAACATGACCTTTATAGGGCTGAGAAGTGGCAAATGGAGTTCAACCTGGAAAATCAAATTTGAAGACAGAATGCAGGGTTAATGGCACAATTCCTAGCTGTGTGGAGGAATAGAGGGATTTTGTGAGATCCCACAAAGTTATCATGCAAGTTGAGAGAGTGTTTAAGAAGGTATAATGTTGTGTTGGCCTTCATTAATTGAGGGATTGAGTTCAAGAGCTACAAGGTATTGTTGTATCTCTCTAAAATCCTGGTTAGATCACACTTGGAGTTTTGTGTTCAATACTGGTCCACTCATGGGAAGGATGTAGAGACTTTAAAGAGATTTGACAGGAGTCTGCCTGGAACAGACAGCATGTCTTATGGGGAAAAGTTGAGTAAGCTAGGGCTTTTCCCTTTGGGATGAAGGTGGATTAGATGTGACTTGACAGGTGTACAAATGATAAGAGGCATAAATCAAGTGGATAGCCAGAAACTTTTCCTGAGGACAGAAATGGCTAATGCAAGAGGGCATGGTTTTTAGGTGACTGGGGAAAACTATAGCGGAGATGTCAGAGGTAGATATATTTATTTACACAGAAAATGATGTGTGTGTGGAATGTGCTGCCGGGGTGCTGGTAAGGGCAGATAGAATAGAGACATTTAGAAGACTCTCAGATAGTCACCTGATGAAAGGAAAATTGAGGATTATGTGGGAGGAAATCATGAGATTGATCTTAGAGTAGGTCAAAAGGTCGGCATAATATTGTGGGCAGAAGGGCCTATACTGTGCTGTACTGTTCTATTTTCTGTGTAACGTGATCAATTTTCCTTTCCAGGCTAAGCTATAAATCAACTTAATGCAAAGCCAAACAATTACTGTATCAGTTCAAACTCTTCCACATATGGCAAAAAAAAGATTAGATTAAATGTTGAAGAAGTAAGCTCGAGTTGAAATTAGTTAGACAGCTTTCAGACATTGTAACTAGTTCTTCGGATTTTTGCTCTGCTGTTCGAGCCACTCATCTGTTCTTCGGTCAGAGAGATCAAACAGTCATCTACTATTTGGTCTTCCTCAAAATGAGCACAGGTTTTCTTTGCAAAAAGCAACATCAACCCATTCAACTGAGCAAGATGGAACTGAGGAATACAAATTCCATGTCTTCTGATCAATCTTTTGCGTTGAATAATTAACATGGAACCAGCCTAAAGGATATTATTTAAATACTTGGTAATGTTTTTCTCTCTTCTCGCAGAGCAGTTAACTCATTTCTAGAGTATGGTTTAATGAGAGCAAATATTACAGTTGATTACTTCCCAGTGGTGTCTTGAAACAGTAGGGTTGGAAGCCATACAAATCATGAAGCATCATAGGTCGGTATTCATCCTATTGTCAACTGACATTTATCTGTGGGCAGTGAATGCAGTGAGCTATTGAAAGCCTGGATTTTTTTCTTTATCAATCTCTATTTCACTGAAGCCAACTACACTATCAGCTGTTGAAATTCTTCTGATCAGCTAACGCAATAAAGATGGCTGACCAAAGTTAGCAGTTACTTCCAGCTCAATTGTTTATTGCAACTATAGTATAAACTTATTAACTATTCACATCCAAAGCCTCTTACTCTGTGGAGATTTCCCTGTGGATTTTGTTTCCTTTTTCAGCAAAGTCGACACAGGAAGATTCTTTAGGAGCACAGCTGATTTTCTTGGCCGTGGTCGCTGGGCCTGATCTTTTCCACATTGATCCATTATAAGATTTGTCACTATGTAACACCGGCCCTGTTTGAAAAGCAAACAGTAAATGGTGGTGATGTTATGTGATGAGTGGACAGAACAGCAAATGTTGACCTTTCATAGGTAGCAGACGATGTGATGTGTCGATTAGCTCATTCCAATTAGGATGAAAGTAGAAATGTTTACATGTGGCGTATTCTTAGTGCAGCAGAGTTCTGTATTTGCTCACAAAGGGTCTCATATCACAGTGAATGCTCGGAGCAAACACTTTTATTCTTACAAACAAACACAACTATAGAGTATTTTAATTTCTCATTTATTGGCAAAACAGACATTTAGAGCTGTACTGTAAAACGCTGTCAATCTGGCACACCTTGATCGTGACAGACTGGCAGTTTTTCCAGATTATGGGATGACTGTGACAACAACATTTTGAACAGTACCAGTGAACTTGCAGTTATTTATTGCATACCAGCCTGAACTCCCAGCATGTGGAAAACCAGAAAATGCTGTTGCCGGTTCAAAACACTGAACAGTTTGGCAGTGGAAGGTTCTGTTTGGCTGGCTTTGAGGGGCGTGACTGATTAATCTACAAACGCTTCCAACAGATGTCCCTAGAAATCAGAATCTTCTACTACTAAACCCTTCAGTGTTTTGAACCGGACCAGATCACGATATCTTATCAATATCCATTCAGACCCCAGAGGAGTATGTAAGCCGGCATTCTGAGGAGACAACATCCTCAACTGTGCAACTGATGATGGCTTCTCGATTGGAGCCAGAACATCTGCAAACATTTTGTCAAGCTCGGCGATCAAACAAACTTCCAAATAGCCAACCCAAGCTACCAATATTCCACAAAATTTCAAACTTATGTACATTCTTGTGTTCTGATGTTCTTTTTCCAGAAAACAAAGAAAAAGTTTGAAACAGTAGCATAGCGGTTAGCAGACCACTATTACCGCATCGCTATTACTGTGTAGGCAACCTGGGTTCAATTGCCACCACTGTCTGTAAAGAGTTTGTACGTTCACCCCATGAGTTTTCTCCAGGTGCTCCAGTTTCCTCCCATATTCCAAAGACATACCGGTTAGTAGGTCACATGGCTGTAATAGGATGGCGTGAGCTCATTGGGCCAGAAGGGCCTGTTATTGCGTGGTATCTCTAAAATAATAATAAAAATAAAGGAGATACCTTCTGCAATAGGAAGGGAACACTAGAGCACAGAGCAACTTTAACTTTGGCCTAGACTGTAATAAAGTGCACAATATCTGCTCAGCTGACTGTTAATACTCCTTACAAATTTTATTTTCATTTAACAAGTGTCTGAACTATTATATTAATTTTCAAACTAAGCAGAATTTTTAGTATTTCACTGCAAGGTACGGGAGTCTGATTCTCAATTTCTGTTTCCTTTAGATTGTTTAATTAAAGGTTTACCAGGTTGCAAATTAAATAAAATACTTTATTTCAACCCCCATGTGGGGCCGGCTGGTGGAGTAGTGGCATCAGCGCCGGACTTCAGAGCAAAGGCTCCCGAGTTCGAATCCAGCCGGCTCCCTTGCACGCTTTCCATCCGTGCTGGGTCGAGCTTCGAGCTAGCAACTCGGCCTTGTAAAAACAACAGAGCCTGCTAAAAAAAAAGCACTGTCAATGATGGCGTCCCAATGACTCCACTCGGAGTTAAGGGCTTTCTTCCATGTGGAAATCTGTGGTAAAGCATTGTTCCTTTCTGAGCTTCTCACCCCAGGAAACATAAACCACTTTGCACTGTAAGGAAGCAATCTTTCCCTTGCTTTGATTTTTTCATTAGTTTTCTACACAATTTGTTCCCTCCCATGACAATGTTGAGTCGTGTCTCAGACTCTCATCATTTCATTAACATAGTGGCTTATCTGTCACCTTTGCTCTTACGTTACCATAACAGTTGATGCTGCTCTAATTCACAAAGATGATTTATTGGAGTAAAAATTTATTATATTTTGACTGTTTTGGAGATATAAAACTGGCACAACAATCATAAATTTAGTGGTGCTACGTATCCAATACATTTGAATGCCCTTTGTCCCAGCTAAATTCAACCAGGTCATTTTGTTAGGCACCATGATTGATATGTTGCTCCCAACTTTGGACCTATTTCCAAATATATCTCTTGTTGATAACTTTCCATCAGTCAATGAGTTATCGTGGCCATTAGCTTACATCTGACTTTAGGACAATTAGTTTATAACAAGATCAATTCACTCAAAAATCAGTCTACTGAAGAGTAGTCAAAACAGTACTTAACAACAGACACAGGTGCAACTTTTCCCAAAGAAAGCAAGGCAAGTTTGCAAAAATATGCAAAGGCCAGAGATTGCTTCTTACAAATTATATGTGTCAAAGCAGTTTTAGTTGCTTTCAGCAAAGAGATTACCAGCTTTAATATCACTATCAAGACCCTTCATTCACTCCTGACAAAGAGTCTCAGCCCGAAACGTTGATTGTTTATTCCTTTCTACAGAAGGGGCCTGACCTGCTGCATTCCTCCAGCATTTTGTGTGTGTTACCCCTTGACCTATCACGTCCTTGATAACCAACACTAATCCTGTACTAATCCCATTTCATTTTTCCCCACACTCCCACCAGTGCGCCCAAATTCTGCCTCTTACATACACTCAAGGGATAATTTATCATGACCAATTAACTTACTGACTCACATGTCTTTGCAACAGAAGAGGAACCTCAGGTAGAAAGAAGATAGATAGATACTTTATTGATCTGAAAGGAAATTACTGTTCACAGTAGCACAGATAACAAATACTGAATACAAATATGAGAAGTGCACAGTAACAAATATTAGGAGAGAAGTAAGAAAGAATAAAAAATAAGTTACCTCAAACAGTTTAGCAGGAGGGGATCATCACTTCCCCAACTATAGGTTGACTCATTATAGAGCCTAATGTCCGAGGGTCAATATGTAAACTCCACACTGACAGAATGGAACGTAGATAATCAGAGTTGTAAACGAAGAGCACCAATGCAGAGGACCCGAGTCTATTCATACACTCCTAACAGTGAACTCTCCACCATTTGCGCCCAAGCAAGGCAATGAACTTCTTGGAACCCACCAATTACACATACTTCGAGCCAGTCTTCACAAAGCAGAGCACAAATAACCCCTCAGATACATTCAGGAACCAACAGCAAGGGAAGAATTGAATGAAGTAATGGCCACTGAAGAAATAGTGCTGGAGAAATTAGTGGAACTAGAGAATAACAAATCCCCAAGGCCTAGTGGTCTATATTCCAGAATACTGGAGGAAGTAGCCCTGCAAATAACGGATGCACCGGTGGTTATCTTTCAATATTCTTTAAACTCTGGAACAATTCATACAGATCGCAGCTAGCAAATGTTATTATTTAAACTAAGGAAAGAGGAAAAATTAGGGAATTACAGATGAGTATCCTTCATGTCAGTCAATGGAAAAGCACTAGTATCAATCATAAAAGTGCATGTGAAAAGTATTAATGTGACTGAACAAAGTATTGGGTTTTGAAAGTGAAATCAAACCAAACAAATCTTTTTTGAGGTTGCAGCTAGTAGAATTGGTAAGAGCACAAAACATAAAAATTACTATAACTTTCAAAGACAAATAAATTGTGCCAAAGGAGTGCAGGAATCTAGATGTACTATATTTCTGCAGCTGGTCAGGGCCATGGTGAGACCTCTTTGAGCAATTTTAGTCTGCCTATCTGAGGAAGAATGTTCTTGCAATTGAGGAAATGACAGTTTACCAGGCTGACTCCTGGGATGGCAGCATTGATGTACAAGGAAAGATTCAGTCCACATTCACTAGGGTACAGAAGGATGAAAGGGGACCTCATCAAAACATTTTAAATTCAAACAGACAGGGCACCAGAAGGGAGTTCCCAGTGGCTGGAGAGCTCGAGCTCACAACCTCAAAATACAGGGACCTGGGTTCAGATGAAATGCTTGCATCCAGATGGTGGAGACCTTGTAGAATTATCTACTAGAGAAGGCAGATGAAGTCAAAACATGAAATCTATTCAAGAAGGAGTAAGTATACTTTTAATGCTAAAGGGGTCATAGGATACTGAGGGAAGGCAGCATAAAGGTCTGTAGTGAATAAGGAGCCATGATTATGTTGTTGGTGCATAAATGGCTGAACAGTCTATCCATAATCCTCTCTTCCATGTTTCTGAGTTTCCTAATAACAGTAACTTTCCTGTTCCCTGCCAGCTAGAAGTCAACCAGTCAATTTTATTGACTTGGTGATTTCCTTTCATTGAACTGAGGGTAGTTAAAACTTTATTAGAGCTATCCATCCTTGAAACAGCCTCTGCAGCAAGACCTAAATAGTCAGCAACAGCAGAGAGAGCAGCAATGTGAATAATGATACTTCTTCATTGTGAGCTTCTCTCGCACATGACTAACGCCATGTATGACAGGCTATAAGCCTTTGGATACAGTTGCTTACTTTACCTGCAGCCCCAGATCAATTATACTGCAAAGAAAAAGAATTCCTTGCAAAAATGCCCTAAACAGGAAATCTATTCAGATGAGAGAGAGAGAGAGAGAGAGAGAGAGAGAGGGATGCCCATTGTAAAATTCAGTTAAACCTTAATTGACAGGTGCCAGAACAGGTGAACTCCCTATCATAGGCCTGTCCCCTAAAACCCTCACTAATTTTTACAGATGCACCATAGAAAGCATTCTTCTAGGGTGCATCACAACCTGGTATGGAAGTTGTCCTGTCCAAGATCGAAAGAAGCTGCAGAAGATCGTGAACACGGCGCAGCACATCACACAAACCTATCTTCTATCCTTGGACTCACTTTACACCGCACGCTGACGGAGCAGTGCTGCCAGGATAATCAAGGACACGACCCACCCAGCCAACACACTTTTCACCCCTCTTCCCTCCGGGAGAAGGCTCAGGAGCTTGAAGACTCATACGGCCAGATTTGGGAACAGCTTCTTTCCAACTGTGATAAGACTGCTGAACGGATCCTGACCCGGATCTGGGCGATACCCTCCAAATATCCGGACCTGCCTCTCGGGGTTTTTTTTTTTGCACTACCTTACTTTCCATTTTTCTATTTTCTATTTATGATTTATAATTTAAATTTTTAATATTTACTAATTGTTACTATTTTTAATATTGAATATTTGTAATCCAGGGAGTGGGAAGCGCAGAATCAAATATCGCTGTGATGATTTACGGTCTAGTATCAATTGATTGGTGACAATAAAGTATAAAGTATAGGCCACTTTTCCAACTTGTAGCCAACTTACAAAAATTAGCACTTACAAGATCAATGATCACATGTCTCTCTGTGTTGTAATACAGAGGCAATACAAGAAGTTCAAGAATTCAATACTCATGCCAGCAGGTTGGAGGCTATCCAGACGGAATATAAGGCGTTGCTCCTCCAACCTGAGTGTGGCCTAATCGCGACAGTAGAGGAGACCATGGACTGACATGTGAGAATGGGAATGGGAAGTGAAATTAAAATGGGTGTAACTTCTCTGTAACTTCCACCATCTCCAACAGGATCTTATCACCAAGCAAAACTTTCCCTACCCCTCCCCCCCATTTTTTACAGGGATCTCTCCCAACATGACTCCCTTGTCCATTCATCCTTTTCGAGACTCCCCATTGATCTCCCTCCAGCCACTTATTCTTGCAAGCGGAACAAATGCTACACCTGCCCCCTAAACCTCCTCCCTCACTTCCATCCAGGGCCCCAAACAGTCCTTTCATGTGAAGTGACACTTCACCTGAGAGTCTGTTGGGGTTACCTACTACTGTATATCCGATGCTCCCTATGTGACTTCTTGTATATTGGTGAGATCCGACAAAGATTGGGAGACCGTTTCACCAAGCACCTATGCTCCACCCACCAGAAAAAGCAGGATCTCCCAGTGGCCACCCATTTTAATTCCACTTCCCATTCAGACATGTCAGTCTGTGGCCTCCTCTACTGTCACGATGAGGCCACACCCAGGCTGGAGGAGCATTACACAGGTTGTTGTCCATTGATAAAAGTTGCTGGTGAACGCAGCAACTTTTATGTGTGTTGCTTGAATTTCCAGCATCTGCAGAATTCCTGTTGTTTGTTGTCCATTGATCCTGTTTACGGTTACTGTTCTATAGATTTGCCAAGTATGCCCGCAGAAAAACAATCTCAGGGTTGTATGTGGTGACATGTATGTACTTACTTTAATTTGGACTTGGAACTTTTAATGCTCAGTTGAGAAATAAAGAATCACGTTTCCTAGACCTGTGTTATGAATATTATGGAAACTGCACGCAACTCATTGTCAGATGCCCCCTCCCACCTGCCCCAACTCGAATCCCAACCCTGCTACTTTCAGTTAGGAAGAGCTAGCTTAAAAGCTCCAAGTCAGTGGTTGGTAAGTTGATGGAGAAGATCCTGAGAGGCAGGATTTATAAACATTTGGAGAGGCATAATATGATTAGGAACAGTCAGCATGGTTTTGTCAAGGGCAGGTTGTGCCTTACAAGCCTGATTGAATTTCTTGAGGATGTGACTAAACACATTGATGAAGGTAGAGCCGTAGATGTAGTCTATATCGATTTCAGCAAGGCATTTGATAAAGTACCCCATGAAAGGCTTATTGAGAAAGTAAGGAGGCATGGGATCCAAGAGGACATTGCTTTGTGGGTCCAGAACTGGCTTGCCCACAGAAGGCAAAGAGTGGAGGTCAGTGTGCCTCAGGGATCTGTTCTGGGACCCTTACTCTTTGTGATTTTTATAAATGACTTGGATGAGGAAGTGGAGAGAGGGGTTAGTAAATTTGCTGATGACACAAAGGTTGGGGGTGTTGTGGATAGTGTGGAGGGCTGTCAGAGGGACATTGATAGGATGCAAAACTGGGCTGAGAAGTGGCTGATGGAGTTCAACCCACATAACTGTGAGGTAGTTCATTTTGGAAGGTCAAATATGATGACAGAATATAGTATTAATGGTAAGACTCTTGGCAGTGTGGAGGATCAGAGGGATCTTGGGGTCCGAGTCCACAGGACACTCAGCTGCAATGCAGGTTGTCTCTATGGTTAAGAAGGCATACAATGCATTGGCCTTCAACCACCATGGGATTGAGTTTAAGACCTGAGAAGTAATGTTGCAGCTACGTAGGACCCTGGTCAGACCCCATTTGAACTACTGTGCTCAATTATGTTTGCCTCACTACAGGAAGGATGTGGAAACCATAGAAAGGATGTAGAGGAGATTTACAAGGATGTTGCCTGGATTGGGGAGCATACCTTATGAGAATAGGTTGAGTGAACTTGGCCTTTTCTCCTTGGAGCGATGGAGGATGAGAAGTGACTTGATAGAGGTGTACAAGATAATGAGAGGCATTGATCGTGTGGATAGTCAGAGACTTTTTCCCAGGGCTGAAATAGCTAGCATGAGAGGGCATAGTTTTTAGGTGCTTGGAAGTAGGTACAGAGGACATAGCAGGGTATTTTTTTTTTACGCAGGAAGTGGTGAGTACGTGGAATGGGCTGCCGGCGACAGTGGTGGAGGTGGAAACAATAGGGTCTTTTAAGAGACTCCTGGATAGGTACATGAAGCTTAGAAAAATGGAGGGCTATGGGTAAGCCTAGGTAGTTCTAAGGTAAGGACATGTTTGGCACAGCTTTATGGGCCGAAGGGCCTGTATTGTGCTGTAGGTTTTCTATGTTCTATGTTCATGGAGAGGAATCATTCAAGTAAATCTGTGCTTTATTTACAACTCCAATAATTACACATGGTTAATGTGAGAAATTGCTACAAGCCCAAGAATTTCATGCTGTGCACGTTTGAAAATCACTTCCCAGTAATCTCCATTGAAAGGCTTTGTGTGCCATTACTTCAGAGCATGTTTATATGGTCTGTCCAATTTCTAATCCATTCTGTTTAATTAATCAAACAATGCATATTATGGTTATCTTTACACCCTAATCACTTTAATTACTTCGCCTAATACAACACTGTATATTGTCTAACTCTGAAAGATGTGAAGGACTAAATCGTACTTACTGATTTAACAATAACTATGAAAAAGGAATTGCAGCTTTCTGGAACAACTGCTGTTCCTGATCTGTGAAAGAACGAGAAACATAATTGTACAAGCTGTGCGGAAAATAGTGATTTAAGTTCAATTGTCAAATGTTCTCCAGGCTTGAAAGTTGCTATTGATGGTATTTGAGCTGTTCTCTAATTAGGAACTGCGAGGATATCAGCAGCCAATATAAATTCCTCGAAGTACTGCTGTGCTCCCATATCGCACTCTCAAATTGCATGCTGTTATGTATTCTTTCACTTTTATGAGGTACTCACTGAAATCAAATGTTCCACATCATTGTATGTATCTTGTATCTGCTATGAATATTGTATCTGCTGACACAATACTTTCTCAGTAATTGCAGATGACCATGACATTAAAATAGTTGGAAAAAAATCTTATTTATACATCTAGTTTTAAAGAATCAATAATATTTCATTAGATATTTAGTAACTTGATAATTAATCTGCAGGTCTCAAGGACTTTAACCATTGAAACCTGTGAAATTTCTCAAATTCAAAGAAAATAATAATTTCCAAAGGTGATGTAAAATAGGTGATATCAGCTTAAATGCCATCATACAACTGTACCCATATTAATTTCATGTGAAATCCTATAAATTAAAAACTATTCCTATAAAGACAAAAACGGCAATCACAGGCTATCCAATCACACTTACTGGGTTGGACGTGTGCCTGGATGTCAAGGTAACAGTAGTTTCTGGCTTTACAGAATTTATTATATCTGTGCAGAGTAGTAATATTCATTACCCAAAGACAAACATATAAGTACTGTAATGTGTTTCAGGGTTAATAATACCATGACTCTCCTTATCAACAAATGATACTGAAAGGAGGAGACAAGCAGGGAGAAAGCAAGAATTTAAAAATATCACTCTCAGAAAATCAGGAAAGGAAAATAATGTCCTCTATAAGGAAAACCAAAAAATGTCATTAATGCATAAATAGACATTTCTATAAACTTAACAATTTATATACTTTAATAATTTCAGAAGCCGCATTATTGACGATTTTAAGAAAGATTAATTTTTAGTCACAGCAAAACAAATTTCCAACCTGTAGTACCGCAGCAGGGAACTGTGGGAAAGCATTGTCAGTTTTTCTTTTGTCCAAGATGTAAATATTGGGAGTGACCTGTCAGAAGTATAATTAGTAATAACTGAATACTGATACTTACATAAGGACAATCTTTTTTAGAAACTAATAATATACTTTAGAGGATATAGCTCTTCCGCTTCATTGATTTTAATGTTATCATCACCGGTTCCCCCATGATCTCTATAGAGTGTACAAAAGTAATCATACTGTATAGGTTTTGTTTACTGTTTTGGATCTGCATTATAAATGACAAAAATCATTACCCGTACTGAAGTCTAAACCATGAGATAAATCACACTGCACAGCAACACGCTATAAAGCAAAGAAGGAAATCAAAATAGTGTGTGAAAAGCAGAAATCAGTCATTCCGTTTTTGTATTTGTTATCCTTTTCAACAAGGTCATCACTCATTTTTGACCACTTTCCTGCACTGACCCTCCATACCCTCAGTTTCCAAAAGATCATCAAGTTCTGACACGAACATTCTCAGTGACTCCCTTGTCCACCCATCCTTTCGTCCCTCCCCATTGATCTCCCTCCAGGCACTTATTCTTGCAAGCAGAACAAATGCTATGCCCGCCCTCTACACCTCCTCCCTCACCACCATCCAGGGCCCCAAGCAGTCCTTTCAGGTGAAGTGACACTTCACCTGTGGGTCTGTTGGGGGTCACCTACTATATCGCTGCCTCCTACCAATCAGCCAATGCTCTCATCATGTTAGTAGCTTTCCTGTAATACCATGAGTTCTTAACTTGGTAAGCAGCCTCATGTGTGGCACCTTGTCAAAGGCCTTCTGAAACTATTTGCCATAGTTAAGAGTGAATGTCTAAAATTGAACCATAGCTTGCTTACTTTCAAAGCTAGGCAGAAAGCATATCTTTGACTATTAGCATTCTAAATATAGTTGGGTCACACAGTAAATGCAATCCAATCATCATTGGAGAAAGGAACATTTTTTTAAAAGTTCATTTAAAAAAAGAAAATATGAGTGCCTAAACTTGCACAACTATTAACTTTATGCTACTATTAAATGGCATCTACAGTATATTTCTTTGGAGAATCTGTTAAATTCTTCAAAGTAAGATTTATAGCTTTAAAGGAAAGCTAAAGGCTAAGTCTAGTCCCCCATCCATGAAGGGATGTTCCTAACAATCAAACCTGTCAATTGCACTCCATAATTCTTCTCTAATAATACATTAATTTAAAAAATGGTGCTACCCAAGAGTTTGCATTCTACAAAAGTGAGAAGTTATGGCTGAAGGTAACTTCACAGATACTGGAACTTTAAGTAAAAACAAAAAATGCTAGAAGTATTCAGCAAGATAGACAACATCTACAGAGAGAAAGCAGTTTATGTTTCTAGTTTCATTTTAGTAATCTTTGTATGTTTCAATGAGACAGGAAACTCCAGGTGGGAAATTTTTACTCCCTTGCTTAAACAAGACCTCTGTGAAGGCTGTCTACCAATCATAAGTTATTGACTTTGTCCATGGTTGCCTAACATGAGGGATCTGCCTGACGAGAACATCGTCAGAAAAAGTTTATGGTGAAATGCTTGCATAAAATCTGCATCGTCACACAATGCATTTGTATGTCTTCTAACAAAATGGACTTCTCGTAAGAACCACATCACGTCACTCTTTACTAGCAACATGCATCACATTTCAAGGCACAACAGTTTCAATTATAATGATTCATATCATTATAACATATATTCGGACACTAAATTGGGAATTACCTCTACATTTAACACTGATTTTCTTCCTCTTTAAATGCACTTATAGATTTCTAAATACTCTTGAGATCTTTTGTTCTCCAGTTAGCTCTTGATATTTCATTTTCCATTTACTTTCTCTTGACCAGCTTACTAATGTTACTTTTAACTGTTAATACTTTGGGAACAGTTCACTGATTTTTCAAAACTTCAGTACAATCCAGTATTACGATTGTAACTTCAGTACAATGCAGTATCACAATCTATTTTGAAAATGTTGTTTTTAGTCTTTTTCTTTTTTTGACCTGTAATGTTCCCTCCACAGAGACAAACAGAATTAGTATCAGATTTATTATTACTGGCATACGTTGAGAAATGTGTTAACTTTACGACAGCAGTGCAATGAAATACATAATAAATAAATATCATCGTCATCAGGTGCCGTGCCCAGTTTGAACTTTGACTGCCATGGCCCACACACTCCTGTTTCAGATCAAATGGATCAATTCATTGGTATTCATTTCTAGTTCTCTGGCTGCTGTCTCCATCATCATTTGTCTTTGTCTTCCTCTTGCTTTCTTCCCTTCAATCTTTCCCATAATTACCGTGCATTCTAACTCCTCTTTCCTAATCACACGTCCAATGAAGTTACATTGCCTTTTCATGATCTCATACATATTTCTCTTTTTGTGTTTGCTCTGTTCATGACATTCTCGTTAGATATTCATTTTGTCCATGATATTCTTTGCATCCTCCTCAAAAACCACATCTCTGCTGCTACAATTCATTTCCTCATATTACTAGATATTGTCCAACATTCTGAGCCATATAACATAATCGGATAGACGTAACATTTCAGTACTCTGAGGCGGGTTGTCATGCCTAGTTTAGTATTGGTCAGTATGCTCTTCATTCTTGTAAAGGTGTCTTTTGCCATCCCTATTCTTCTTTTGATGTCCATGTCGCACCTGCCATCTGATGTCACCCAGCTTCCTAAGTAGCAAAAGTTCTGTACTTGTTTTATGTCTTCCCCATTTATTCTCAGCCTGCAGATAGGATTCTCCTTCTTTTTGGATATCACCATACATTAAATAAATACAGAGAAAAACAAATGAGTTACTATATTATATAGTGTCTATTAAATAGTTAAAATAAGTCAGACAAAATAACAGAAATAAAAAAAGTCATGACATAGTGTTCATGGGGTTAATATCCATTTAGAAATCGGATGGCAG
Organism: Mobula birostris; assembly: GCF_030028105.1. Taxonomy (NCBI): domain Eukaryota; kingdom Metazoa; phylum Chordata; class Chondrichthyes; order Myliobatiformes; family Myliobatidae; genus Mobula; species Mobula birostris. The sequence continues at coordinate 59,052,021 of NC_092372.1, read as the reverse complement.
CGGGGAAGAAGCTGTTCCTGAATAGCTGAGTGTGCACTTTCAGGCTTCTGTACTTCCCACCTGATGGTAATGGTGTAAAGAGGCATGTCCTGGGTGGTGGGGATCCTTAATGATGGATGCTGCCTTCCTAAGGCACAGCTCCTTGAAGATGCCTTGGATTCTAAAGAGGCTGGTACCATGATAGAGCTGACTAATTTTACAAGTTTCTGCAAATTATTTCAATCTTGTGCAGTAGCACCTCCCATACCAGACGGAATGCTGTCCATAGTACATTTTTAGAAGTTTTCTAGTGTTTTAGCTGACAAACCAAATCTCTTCAAACTCAATGAAACCTAGCCACTGGCTGTCTTGCCTTCATATTGGCTGCATCAATATGTTGCATCCAAGTTAGGTTCTCAGAGATATCGGCAGCAAGAACTTGAAATTGCCCAATCTCTCCACTTCTGATCCCTTTATGAGGATTGGTTTGTGTTCCCTTGTCTTACCCTTCCTGAAGTCCGCAATCAGCTCCTTGGTCTTGCTGATGTTGAGTGCAAGGTTGTTGCTGTGACATCATTCTACAAACTGGTATATCTCACTCCTGTCCACCCTTCCGTCACCATCAGAAATTCTGCCAACAGGGGTTATATCATTAGCAAATTTATATTTGCTGTTTGAGCTATGCCTAGCCACATAGGCATGGGTGTAGAGAGAGTAGAGCAGTGGGCTAAACACACATCACTGTGGAGCACCTGTGTTAATTGTCAGTGAAGTGGAGATGTTAATTCTTCTGGTTTGGGAGTCAATGATCCATTTGCAGAGGGAGGTACAGAAGCATAGGTTTTGTAGCTTTTCAATCAGGACGATAGGAATGATGGTGTTAAATGCTGAGCTATAATCAATAAATAGCATCCTGACATAGGAATTTGTGTTGCCTAGGTGATCCAAGGCTGCATGGAGAGCCACTGAGATCACGTCTGCTGGAGACCTACTGTGGCGATAGGCAAATTGCAGTAGGTCCAGATCCTTCCTGAGACAGGTGTTGTTTCTAACCATGACCAACCTCTCAAAGCATTTCGCCACTGTCAATGTGAGTGCTGCTGGACAACAGTCATTGAGACAGCTCACACTTCTCTTCTTGGCCATTGGTATAATTGTTGCCCTTTTGAAGCAAGTGAGAACTTCCTGCAGTAACAGTGAGAGATTGAAAATGTATTTGAATACTCCCGCCAGTTGGTTGGCACAGGTTTTCAGAGCCTTACCAGGCTGCCTTGCAAGGGTTCACCCTCTCAAAAGATAACCTGACACCAGCCTCCAAGACAGAGCTTGCAGGGTCAACAGATGCAGCAGGGATCTTCACAGCTGTAGTTTTATTCTCCCTTTCAAATTAAGCATAAAAGGCGTTGAGATTGACTGGTAGTAAAACATACAGATGAGGCATAGCAAAGACGTATACTGCAGCAACCACATGGAGAACTTGTACATTGGCATCACCAAATTCTCACCCTGTGTGGTCCGAAGAGGGAGTCTAGCCCTCTGGGCCACGCTTGTTCCACCCACTAGTGTAATCATGCCATAACTTATCAGGATGCAGGTGGAGTAGAGCGTGAGCCTCAGACATTCTGCATTGTCTCAACAATGTTCTCCAAAATTTCAGTGACTATTTCTAATCTTTTAACATGCCATGCATGCTTACATTAGTAAGGTTGTGAATGAACCAAAATGTGGGGCCCTGCACAGAATTTTCAGATGCTGCCTGGCCTGCTGCATTCACCAACAACTTTGATGTGTGTTGACAGAATTTTCAGTACTGTCTCACTTTTAAAAATGATGTGATTGCTAGATTAATTAGGCCAATAATCCTTCAGTCCTGATGAAGGGTCTCGGCCTAAAATTTTGACTGTTTATTCCTTTCCTTAGATGCTGTCCGACCTGCTGCGTTTTGTATTTTGCTTTTTGTTTGTGTTATAGTCCTTCAGTCAAGCAGCTCCTAAACGCCATCTGGTGGATTGTCAAAGTTATCACACCCTTTGCTGTGAACAGATGTGATGACTTCGATAACCCAGGGAAAAAAATTAAAGCTCTTAGTTACAGTTTGAAGAAATATACTTGTCAAAATTACCCATTGCTTGAAGGATAATTAAACATGACATTCTAGCAATTCAATAACTGCTTAATTCCGTGGGTTGATAAATGTCAAAGTTTAAACAAAAAAGCTCACTTCTAAGTAATAAAATTAACCGAAAAAGAGAAGCACGCTCCTTTCTCTAGTGTCAGTGTACCACTTCCACTTTCCATCTGATTTAATTGATTACCACTCCAACAGCTAGCAATCAGGTGATGCCTTCCAGGTCACGAATCTCTTTATAATTATGAAGACACATAGTCCTCTTTTATTGTCATTTAGTAATGCATGTATTAAGAAATGATACATTGTTACCTCCGGTGTGATATCACAAAACACAGGGCAAACCAAGACTGAAAAAACTGACAAAACCACATAATTATAACATATAGTTACAAACAGTGTAACAATACCATAACTTGATGAAGAAGTCCGTGAGCACAGTAAAGTTCAAAGTTTCTCAAATGTCCCATATCTCACGCAGACAGGAGAAGGAAAAAAAAACTCTCCCTGCCATGCCGACCAATCCGACTCTGAGTCATCCGAAAACTTTGAGCTCTGATCGGCTCTCCGACAGCGAGTACTGAGCGTCATCTGTCCGAACGATTCGACCTCCTTCTCGGTCTCCAAAAGCAGGCAAGGCTGGGGATCTTGAGGCCTACCCTCCGAAAGATTCCCGACCACACAGTAACGACAGCAGCGAATGGGCGTTTCAGAAATTTCTCCAGATGTTCCTCTGTGCTTTCACGTCCATTCTCCATCAAATCAGAATTGTCCACAGCCCCTATTTAACGGACACAATATCATTTTCACCAGAGAGCTGTGCACGCGCGGCGCGCTGCCATCTTCTCCTCTCTCTTGAGATAAAGGAATTGAGCTAGTGTCACTATGAGCTATTGGTATTGGTGTGTAAAAGAAAAAGAACAGTATAAAGTGACTGATAGAAATTCTTCACATTTCATAAAGTGTGTTTGTTTTAAAATAGACTCATATAAGCAAAAAACAAAGTCACTAAGTCTCTATTTTGTTTTTATCTCCAGGTCTCATTTAAATCCATTCCAAGTACTTTAGGTTGGGACAGTCCTGAGCAAGTTTCCTTTTTCCCCTTTGGTAACTGCCAGTATCATTCAAATAGGCAGTTCCCTGTGGTTCTGTGTTCAAATTCGAATTCCACCCATGAAATTGAGATCCCCTATAAGGTAGTATCCCCTTAAGATTTGTTACTCCTCAACTGTCCATCTGTATTAATCATGGAACGCTACCCACTGGTGAAAAAGAAATCAAGCTGACCTCAGCTGATTGACGAAGGCAGCTTTCGTTTTCAGAAGCACCGTCCCTTGAGAATGAAGCATTCCCAAAACCTTTTTAGCCAAGATCATTGAACTGAACCTTAAAAATCTAATGAAAATCTAAACATTGAAAGAAATTCAATATTGTCAATATAAAATAATTTAATAAGGATACTAAGTAGAACAAAAGTATAAAATATTGGCAGACTATTGACCTTGAATGCCATCTAATGGAGATAAATAGTTGACTGTCCCAGTGCGCTTACGTGCTGTGAGTGAATTTTCATGGCTGTTTCAGTACAAACTAAATGCAACTCCAATGGGCAGTACTTAAGAATTTTTGTAGTTCAGACCATAACCCAGCTATGCCAGATCTCATTGACTTCACAAGCAGAGCAGAAGATGAAGCAATTACTATGCAGTTTTCCGGATGTGTACCAGGCAGAGCCCCGCCCCCACCTCGGTTACTCAGACCACAGCTCCGTTATGCTAATCCCAGCATACTGACCGCTCGTCAGGCGCTCCAGACCAGTTCAGATGCGGGTGAAAACCTGGCCATCAGGAGCCATCTCTGCTCTCCAAGACTGCTTTGAGCACACTGACTGGCACATGTTCAGGGAGGCTGCAACCGATGGCGACTCTACCAGCTTAGAGGAGTACACGGCGTCAGTAACTAGCTACATCAGCAAGTGCATCGATGACATCACTGTGTCCAAGACCATCACTACACGTTAACCAGAAGCCATGGATGACCGCGGAGGTGCGTGCGCTGCTGAGGACCCGTGACTCCACCTTCAGAGCAGGTGACAAGGCAGCCCTAACAACAGCGAGGGCCAAACTGTCCCAGGCCGTCAGAGAGGCAAAGCGTGCACACGCCCAGTGAATCCACAGCCATTTCCAGGACAGCAGTGACACGCAGCACATGTGGAAGGGCATTCAGGACATCACCAACTACAAGACAACACCACCTGCCTGTGCTGGTGATGCCTCCCTCCCAGATGCATTTAACAACTTCTACGCTCGTTTTGAGGTGGAAAATGACGTGGCGGCGAGGAAGACCACCCCTCCTCCAAGTGACCAGGTGCTGTGTCTTACCGTGGCCAATGTGAGGAGAACCCTGTTGCAGGGTCAACCCACGGAAGGCTGCTGGACCAGACAATATTCCTGGCAGAGTGCTTAGTGGATGTGCAGACCAGCTAGCTGAGATTCTCACTGTCATCGTCAACATCTCCCTGAGCAGCACCGTCGTTCCTACGTGCTTCAAGGCAGCCACCATCATCCCCAGGCCAAAGAAGTCTTCAGTGTCCTGCTTCAACGACGACCGTCCCGTTGCACTCACATCCATCATCATGAAGTGTTTTGAGAGGCTCGTTATGAGGCACATCAAGACCCTGCTGCCCCCCTCACTGGACCCCTGCAGTTCGCGTACCGTCCCAACCGTTCAACAGACGACGCCATTGCCAACACCCTCCACCTGGCCCTAACCCACCTGGACAAAAAAGACTCGTACGTTCGAATGCTGTTCATAGACTTCAGTTCAGCATTCAACACAATCATTCCTCAGAAACTGATTGGAAAGCTGAAACTACTGGGCCCGAACACCTCCGTCTGCAACTGGATCCTAGACTTCCTGACCGGGAGACCTCAGTCAGTCCAGATTGGGAGCAGTATCTCCAACACCATCACAGTGAGCACAGGGGCCCCCCGGGGCTGTGTGCTCAGTCCACTGCTGTTCACTCTGCTGACCCACAACTGTGCTGCAACACACAGCTCGAACCACATCATCAAGTTCGCCGCTGACACGACCGTGGTGGGTCTCATCGGCAAGAACGATGAGTCAGCACACAGAGGGGAGGTGCAGTGGCTAACGGACTGGGGCAGAGTCAACAACCTGTCTCTGAATGTGAACAGAACAAAAGAGATGGTTGTTGACTTCAGGAGGGCACAGAGCGACCACTCTCCACTGAACATCGACGACTCCTCCGTAGAGATCATTAAGGGCACCAAATTTCTTGGTGTTCACCTGGCGGAGAATCTCACCTGGTCCCTCAACACCAGCTCCATAGCAAAGAAAGCCAAGCAGCATCTCTACTTTCTGTGATGGCTGAGAAAAGTCCATCTCCCACCACCCATCCTCACCCCATTTTACAGAGGTTGTATTGAGAGCATCCTGAGCAGCTGCATCACTGCCTGGTTCAGAAATTGCACCATCTCGGATCGCAAGACCCTGCAGCGGATAGTGAGGTCAGCTGAGAAGATCATCGGGGTCTCTCTTCCTGCCATTACAGACATTTACACCACACGCTGCATCCACAGAGCAAACAGCATTATGAAGGATCCCACGCGGCCCTCATACAAACTCTTCTCCCTCCTGCCATCTAGCAAAAGGCACCGAAGCATTCGGGCTCTCATGACCAGACTATGTAATAGTTTCTTCCCCCAAGCCATCAGACTCCTCAATACCCAGAGCCTGGACTGACACCAACCTACTGCCCTCTACTGTGCATATTCTCTTGTTTATTGTTTATTGTAATGCCTGCACTATTTTGTGCAGTTTATGCAGTCCTGGGTAGGTCTGTAGTCTAGTGTAGTTTTTGTGTTGTTTTACGTAGTTCAGTGTAGTTTTTGTGTTGTTTCATGTAGCACCATGGTCCCAAAAAATGTTGTCTCGTTTTTACTGTGTACTGTACCAGCAGTTATACATATTGATGCAGTCATACAGGCTGCATCACTGTCTGGTATGGAGGGGTTACTACACAGGACTGAAAGAAGCTGCAGAGGGTTGTAAATTTAGTCGGCTCCATCTTGGATACTAGCCTACAAAGTACCCAAAACATTGTCAAGGAGCAGTTTCTCAGAAAGGTACTGCCCATAATTAAGGACCTCCAGCTCTCAGGGCATGCCCTTTTCTCACTGTTACCATCAGGTAGGAGGTACAGGAGCCTGAAGGCACACACTCAGTGATTCAGGAACAGCTTCTTCCCCTCTGCTATCCAATTCCTAAATGGACATTGAACCTGTGAACACTAGATTACTTTTTAACATACAATTATTTCTGTTTTTTGCGTGATTTTAATCTAATATACGTATACTGTAAATTGATGTACTTACTTATTTTTTTTTCTTTCTTCTAGATTATGTACTGCATTGAACTGCTGCTGCTCAGTTAACACATTTCACAACACATGCCGGTGATAATAAACCTGATTCTGATTCTGAGTAGGTAGTAACAGAGTTGCTGATGGTAACAGAAAGAGAGGAGAAAAGCTGATGAGGCTTGAAAGCAAGGTGAAAGTTTAATATTTAGTCTGCTATTTAATTGGAAGATGATTTACATCAACAAGCAAAGGAATAGGGGGCAAATGGAATGAAATGTGATGAGAACTAAATATGAAATGCTTTCTCAGCATATTCAGTGCTATTAATGATATGATCTCGAAAGCTTGCTTTCTATGAAATTTCTGGCCTGAGTGTATAAAATTTAATGTAATTAAAATCTTACAGTACCCCAGTAAGTCTGTGATCACACTATAACGCTGTTCAAGAAGTCGAGCCAATATCGATTCAAAATCCTGAAAGTTAAATAAATATTGATATAATAAACAACAAAAAATACTTACTACATAATTTGGCTTATTTTATATGTCTGTGCATTATCTTGTTCATAGCCTTGTCAACCAGCTGTAAATCTTAAAATTACCAATTCTTTTCTTATAAGTTACCCTTTTCTTATAAAACTGCATGTTAATGTTATTGAGATTCTAGACCAATATATCTTAATCTGGTTTCTTGGGAGAATGAAATAATGTTTCATTCAAGAAACTGATGAAGGTCTCAGCCTAAAACGTTAACTGTTTATTCATTTCCATAAATGCTGCCTGACCTGCTGAGTCCCTCCAGTATTTTGTGTGTGTTGCTCTGGATTTCAGCATCTGTAGAATCTTTTATTCATTCAAAGAATCCCATAGAAATGTGAAAGCAAAAATAAAATATGGCAAGTGCTAGAAATCTAAATTTTTTTTATATATAAAAGTGTTGGAAATATGCAGCAGATCAATTAACCTCTATAGAGGGAGAAACACAGAGTTGACATTTCAGGTCAATGACCTTCCACCAGAACTGAGAAGTGAATTGTACAAATGCTGAATACCAGGTATAGCAATGATTTATATCTACTGATTTATTTAGTGATAAAGCATGAAATAGGCCCTTCCAGCCCTTTGAGCTGCACTGCCCAGCAACCCCAGACAACCCCGATTTAATCCTAATTCAATCCCGGGACAATTTACCCTGCATGTCTTTGGACTGTGGGAGGAAACCAAAGGACCTGGAGAAAACCCATGCAAATCAATCAAACAAGTTCAAGTGTGTTTTTTATCAGATTAAAAAATTATAGTCCAATAAAACATGTTTAAAATATAAAATGTAGTTATATTGAAAATGTTTTGATATTATAGGAATATTTCTGACTTTGACTACTACTACACGATTCTTGATGCTTGTTCCCAAGTGGCAAGTTTCAATTACATCAACTTACACTCAGAGGCCACTTTATGAGTTACCTCCTCTGTGTTTGTGGTCTCTGCTTCTGGATCCACTTCAAGGTTCCACATGTGCATTCAGAGATGCTGTTCTGCACACCAATGTTCTAACACATGGTTATTTGAGTTACTGTCACCTTTCTGTCAGCTTGAACCAGTCTGGCTATTCTCATCTGACCTCTCTCATTAACAAAATGTTTTTACCCATAGAACTGCAACTCACTGGATGTGTTTTGTTTCTTGCATCATTCTCTAAGAACTCTAGACCTAGAGACTGTTGTGTGTGAAAATTCCAGCTATTTCTCATATACACAAACCACTGGTCTACCACTAACAATCATTCCACAGTCAAAATCACTTAGCTGACATTTCTTCCCCATTCTGATGTTTGGTCTGAAAAACAACTGAACGTCTTAACCATGTCTGCATACTTTTTTGCATTGAGTTGCTGCCACATGCATGGCTGATGAGATATTTGCATGAATGAGCAGGTGTGCAGGTGTACCTCTCAAAGTGGACACTGAGTGTAAACCGTAATCTGTTTAATGCAACCTTGATTTCATTAATTCAGACTTAGAACAAGGTGCTTTCAAAGTTATGTCCCAATCTGATATGATACAAATGTTGTGTGGACTTGTATTTAAGCATTGAATTCTACTGACAGGGCAGTATGTCAAACAAAAGTAATTAAATGCAGAAATGGTCAGTTAAGCATGCCTTCTGGTATTAGATTTCAACCCTGGGGAAAAGATACTGCCTCTCTATCAATGCCTCTCATAATCTTATACACTCAACCACTTTGCCTCTGCTCTCCAGAGAAAGCAACTTAATTTTGTCCAAGCTCTTGTTATAGCACATGCCCTCTAATCCTGGCAACATGTTGGTAAACCTCTTCTGCACCCTCTCCAAAGCCTTGACATCCTTCCTATAATAGGGTGAACAGAAATATATGCAATATACCAAATGCAGCCAAGCTAGAGTTTTATAAAACTGCAACATAGCTTCCTGACTTTTGAACTCTGGTACTTCAACTAATAATAGCAAGCATGCTAAATGCCTTCTTAACCACCCTACCAACCTGTGTAGCCACTTTCAGGGAGCTATGAACTTGGACCCCAAGATCTCTCTGTTCATCAACACTGTTAAGGGTCTTGCCCTAAACAGTGTACCGTCTCTTTACATTTGACCGGCCAAGGTGTAACACTTCACATTTGGCTGGCTTAAGCTCCATCTGCCATTTCTCCGCCCATGTCTACAACTGATCTATATTCCACTGTATTCTTTGCCTTCCATCTACATATTAATCCAGGTAATTTATGTACATCACAAACAGCAGAAGTCCCAGTACAGATCTCTGCAGAACATCACTGATCACAGACCTCCAGCTAGAATAAGTCCTTTTGACCAGCACCCCCTGTCTTCTGAATCCAAAGGTCCAACTCACCATTAACCCCATGCAGCTTAATCTTCTGGATGAGTCTTCCATGACAGACCTTATTAAACACCTTACTAAAATCCATGCAGACAACATCCACAGCCCTACCCTCATCAATCACCTTCATCATCTCATCAAAAAGCTCAATCAAGTTAGTAAGACTTGACTTGCCCCGCACAAAGCCATGACTCTTCCCAATTAGGCCATGGCTTTCCAAATGCTCATAAATCCTATATAATTAGCAATTGTGAGACTATTGGTGAAAATATAATGTAAAAATAATATCTGGTTGACAAAAAAATGCATTGGTTATGCATTATAAAAATGGATGTGGAAAAGAGAGATTCCTTTAAGTTGGTGAATATTTAGGTTGGTTGTTAGAAGTCTCCAACAAACTGGACCATATCTATTTAGCTACAACAACATGAAGTACCTTTTTAGTCAGCTATCAATACAGTATATATATTTGAGAACATTGCAAGAGTTCATTCAGTAAGATCATTCACAGATGGATTCCGACACTGACGTATTGCTTTTGCGTCATTGCCAAGCTTCTGGTAACCATAGCTCACCAACGGACACACACCTCCTTGCCGATCAGCAGGAGCTCTGCATTTGTCCTGCACAAAATTGTAGAGGGTCTCGATGTGTTGGTTAAGAGTGCTGCATCCTGGAAAATAACATAGAAAATGTCAAAATGTTCACTGACTACTTATTAAATTTTGAATTCACAATATTATTTTAAAATGATTCCTCCATTGGGAAGCAGACTTTAAACTGGTAAACTGTGTAATGTCAAAATATTAAAGTAAAAGCATATTAGGGTATTAAGGGAAGCGACATTTGAAAGTCCAGAAAATCATCCATTCTGATACTACCAAACTCACGACTGAGCTGGATTATCAGAGCTTTATTGGCACAGATCCATTTTTTTTTTGAGAAAATAGTTTCATAGATTCTGAAGATCTAGTGTGTAAAAGCTTTAGAGTAAACATATCAAGTCTGGGAAAGATTGAAGTTTTCATGGGAAATCTTTAACACAAGTGCAGAAATATACAAAATTAATTTCAATCAGTAATTGCAATGAATTGAATTTGAAGTATCTGATATTTTGATTATTTAATTTATGCTTCTATATATTTCTACTTACTGAAAAGTTATTTCAATAAAGTACTTCGGTAACTTGTTAAGAATTGATGACAGAATGGTGCAACCAATGAGATGAATTTCCACAGATGTTATCAATAGAGATGTGGACATGCAAATTATAATGGGTTAAAGAAGTGATATAGATGCGTGGCAAAGACATGTGAATGCAAAAGTACAGGGAGAGCCTTAAATGGCCATAGAATTAAATGTATATAGAAAAGAATATCAGATGTAAAAGAAGAGGAGTAAGGCATTCGGCCCTTGTACCTACTCCACTATTCAATAAGGTCATTGCCACTTTGCTAAAGTTATCCTTATATCACTTAATTCCACTACGAGCAAAATATATCCATCATGGTTATAAAGACATTGAAGTTAAGTACTTGACGCAAGGAATCTTACCCCAAACAAATCGCCCTCCTCAATTTCATTCAGAGTTTCAGTGAAGTGATTTTGACTTCTTGAAAGGCCATCACTTGACTGAGCTAATAGTTTACCAGTAACGACAAAATAGCAGGCTTCAGGCTGGTGACCTTTTCGTACCACAGTTGTTTTGGCCTCATATCTAAATGGAATAGAAATCACACAGTCAATTCTTAATTACATGCTTGAATATTTATCCCCTCCCCTTTCAAACAGTAAGTCAGAGTCCATGAGAAAAATGTAGTCAGCGTAATGCCATGAGAATCAGGATGTGTGTAGGTCACTTGACACCTTGAATATGCCCTTTAATTCAAGAAGCTGATTGATCTTTCCTCGAGTCCACTTATCTATTCTTTACCCATAAATTACTGAGTCCCTTGCCAATTAAATGTCTATCTTAGTTTTGAATATATTCAAGGATTCAGCCTCCAGAGTTTTCTGAAGCAAGGTGATCCAGTGAGAGAAGAAATCCTTCCTCATTTCAATCTTTATGTGGGTGTGCCATTACCCCAAGACAATGCTTCTGGCACTAGTCTCTCCCATGAAGGCTAGCAACCTTCCTGCTAAGCACCCCCATCAAGAGTCTGATATGTTTCAGTAAGATTGCTGTTCATTGTCCTGAACTCCAGTCAGTACAGACCCTAACCGTTTAACCTTTCCTCATAAGACAATCATTCCATATCCAGGATGATCCTGGTGAACTTTCTCTGAACAGCCTTCCATGCCAATACCCCTTTCTTTAAATAGAGGAGCAAAACTGTTTATGATACTCAAATGTGGCCTCAGGATCACCTTATCCATTTTGTGAAGACTTCCCTGCTTCTCTACTTCATCCCTCTTGAAATAAAAATCAACATGTCATTAGTATGTCCGTTTTAAAACATTCCCAATTTACATAATGATGCACCACAGAAAGCATTCCATCTGGATGCATAATGGTTTGGTATGGCAGCTGTCCGGCACACGGCCACAAGAAATTGCAGAGGGTTGTGGGCACAGTTCAACAGGAGCCAGCCTCCCCTCAATAGACTCCATATTCCTCATTGCCTCAATAAAGTAGCCAGCATAATCAAAGACGCCACCCACCCTGAACATTCTCTCCTCTCCCTTCTCCCATCAGGCCGGCAATACAAAACCCCGAAAGCATATGGCATTTAGGCAGGCATCCATTTAGGCGAGACCATGGATCTGCACCTGGAAAGTCTTCACTCTCCAGGTCGCAGGCCTGGGCAAGGTTGTATGGAAGACCGGCAGTTGCCCATGCTGCAAATCTCCCCTCTCCACAACACCAGGGGCATTAGGATCCATACAGCTTGGCACCAATGTTGTCATAGAGCAATGTGTGATTAAGTGCCTTGCTCAAGGACGCAACACGTTGCCCCGGCTGGGGCTTGAACTCACGACCTTCAGGTCGCTAGTCCAATGCCTTAACCACTTGGCCACGTGCCAAGCATATGGCACCAGGCTCAAAAACAGCTTCTCTCCCACTGTCACCAGACTTGAACTGACCTCTTGTATGATAAAATGGACTCTTCGCCTCACAATCCACCTTATTATGATCTTGCACTTTATTATTTACTTGCACTGGACACCTCAGGTTGCTTTTGCATGTTATTCTGCATTGTTATTATTTTACTTTATTCTAGCTCAAAGCACTGCATAATGATTTGATCTGTATAAACAGTATGCAAGACAAGTTTCCCACTTTATCTAAATGCATGCAAAAATAAACCAATACCAAATATAAACAAGAGAAATTCTGCAGATGCTGGAAATCCAGAGCAACACAACACAGAATGCTGGAAGAACTCAGCAGATCAGGCAGCATCTATGGAAATGAATAAACAGTTGACATTTCGGGCAGACTGAGAAGGAATGGGGGTAGATGCCAGAATAAAAATTGAGGGGAGGGTCGCTAGCTGGAAGATGATAGGTGAATCCAAGTGGGTGGGAAAGGTCAAGGGCTGGACAAGAGGGAATCTGATAGGAGGGGAGAGTGGACCATAAAAGAAAGGGGAGGAAGAGGGGACCCGGGAGAAGTGATAGGCAGGTGAGAAGAGGTAAAAGGTCACAGTTGGGTTAGAGGCCACCCAAATAGAGTATAAGGTGTGCTTCTCCACTCTGAGGGTGGCCTCCTCTTGGTACAAGAGGAGGCCATGGACAACATGTCTGAATGGAACCAAATATGTCCTGGATAATTAGCACAAAATTCAATGTTCCTCGAAGTTGTTAAGAGCATAATTGTAAAACGAAAACAGGTCATATTTCAATCTTGATTCATTTAAACTTTGCTTTACCAATAAATGGTTGTGATAATTCAGTGGTAAACAATCAATAAAGCTGGCAGACTTATTGTTAAATAAGCTCCAGCATGTCTCTGTAAGCCTGTCACTTACTGTTGGTAGACAGCAGCTTGGCATATCTCCAATTGCACGATATGGGGCATGGTTTGAAATGCTTGATTCTTATGTAGAAGTGTCTGTATCTTTAATGAAAATGATCAATAAATTTTTATTACATAGGAAAATATATTTCCATTCTACCATATTTTCACCCTGATATTTGAATCAATTTGTAGATTATAGAACGGTACAGCATGGATGTGCCATTCGGCCAACAATGTCATGCCAATCTCAATGCCAATTTATACTAAATGCCCTCCCCCTGCCATTATCCATACCCCTCATTCCCCTTATATTCATGTATCCATCTAAAAGCCTCTAAAACTCCACCATGTTGCCCATTTCCACTACTACCTCTGGTTACCCATTCCAGGTACTGACCATTCTCTGCATTAAAAACTTGCCTCTCATGTTGCCTTTATACTTCCCCCTTCCCACTTTAAAAGTATGTCCTCTGGTGTTTGACATTTCTATCCTGAGAAAAAGATTCTGACTATCTACCCTGTCTATGCCTCTCATTATTTTGAAATAAACCTCCATTATGTCTCCCCTTAGCCTCCAACGCTTTGGAGAGCAAATCATGTCTGTCCAGTACTTCCATATATCTCATACCCACTAATCCAAAATTAATTTTCCCTTCCCTTTAAATTTCTCATCCCATCCTCTAATCAAATCAGTGGATATGTTGATTTTTATGCTACAGTTGATTTTCCATAAATTAATTTCTTCTGATTTTAATACACATTTTCTTCATTTAAGGGATAACCGATTCTCTGACTTTAATTATGCCACCTTCCATCATAAAACTCATGGCTCACTGGGAGGCAACTTCCTCCAAGAAGCTGAGGTTTCAAATCCCACACAGGAATGGAATTCAAACTCTGGCCACTTCACTGCCAAACTGCAGGAAATCTGCCGTCATTCAAATGAGAGGTTAAATTGAATTTCTTTCTCTCTCAGTTGGATCTAAGAAATCCTGTTCTACTGTTCCAAAGAAAGAGGTGGAGAAGTTATCCTTAGAATTCAAGCCCAAATGTCATACTCCCTCAGCACCAGAGATGATCAGAGAATTACCTGATCATTTTTGTTTTTTTCGGGAAGTCTATTATGTGCAAGTAATCTTTTTTATGTTTCCTATATTACTGCAGAAGACCACACTGCAAAGAGCACTTTATCAGATGTAGTACATTTGGTCTTAACCTAATATTTTGACAAAGTGTCATTAAATGCAGCTTTAGATTCACAGGTTTGACAGGACAATCAGAAATGCAGCTACAGTTCTCAAACATGCAAGAAAGCTGCAAATTCTATTTCCTATCCAAATCTCTGCGTTTCTCCACCCTGTACCGGAATAATAATAACTTTATGTCTCCTTAAACACAACACAATAGTGACAATAAAGCAAATATAAATGTTTAATTAATTAAATTATGTTACAGATTTCAGGCTCTGGTGCCAAATGTCTGGTGTGCTCCAATGCCAAATGTCTGGTGTACTTCAATTTCTTGATTATATCAGCATTAGAACACATGGAAAAAGGGAATGTGACTTTGAACAAAATAATTCAAGGAAATGAGAACACAGCATTAAGTAATGAGGATTTTCCATTGCAGGAACTTTTATGCCATTTGTACCATCAATTATTCATAATTATAGGAAGCAACATCCTAATATGGAAAGGGCAAATAGATTGTTATGGGCCAAAGTTAGAGAGCAAGAAAATAACCAAAAGAGCCACCAAACTAAAGATAGCACATAAAATTTTATAGTTCTGCATGAGATCATTGGGATGACCATTACTCTACCAATACTTTGCTAGAGAAAAAAATAGGCGTCTAATTTCCTTGCTTCCTTCCCATTTTCCTGACTCAAACACTTCTCTATTTTTTTACTCCAAAAGAAAACTGTTAAAATATTTTAAGATTTTTTCTGTCCAGAGTATGTCTGCAAAAGGCACACAATACAATGATGTACCTGCCCAGAAAGACCAGGGAGTATGCACTATAATATAGCATCAAAACAGAAGCTGTCCAATGAATTTCCACTTTATACAGCAATATTGACAGAGAGAACAGCTCCCACATTCAATCGGACAATCATAATTTTGAATCAGTAATTAGAAAGACTGGAATGGACTTTAACTCAGGTTCACTGAAGGTATATGTGAACTACAAAAGTCCCACTTTTTAAACATTTTTCAGTAAACTTCCAATTCCCTCACATTGTTCAAAAATATTTAATATAAATCACCTTTAATGACAAACATCTGCAGTCTGTATATATGAAGTTCTTGACAAATTTTAAAGCACCTCTTTCAAGCTGCAATCTTTCATTATCATCTCAATTAGATTCTTGCAAATCTGAATCTTAATAGGTTGATATCTGTCATTTTATTGTTAATTCACAATGACACAGTTTTAATGGTGATTCTGTTACCAATGAAGTCTCATGTATGCTCCGTTCATAAGGGAGAACAGAAAGTAGGCTCTTCAGCTTCATAGAATCTCTCTCCTATAATAAAGTGAAAGGTGAACAAATATATCAGCTTAATCACAAAAATTGCAGAAGGCAGCTCTGTAACACAGATTGACACCGAACCCATGGCTGTGTCACAAATAGATGATTATTTTAAACAGAATAATAATGTAGTCCAGAATTTGTAGAGGGAGATCAATATATATTCAGTGGCCACTTTATTAGGTTCACTTGCTTGTCAATGAAAATATATAATTAGCCAATCATGTGGCAGCAGCTCAAAACATAAAAGCATGCAGACATGGTCAGGAGCTTCATTTGTGTTCAGATCAAACATCAGAATGGAAAAGAAATGTGATCTATATGATAGTGAGTGTGGGCAGATTGTTGGTGCCAGATGGGGTGCTTTGAGTATTTCAGAAACTGCCGATCTCTTAGGACTTTCACACACTACAGTCTCTAGAGTTTACAGAGAATGTTGTGAAATAAAATATCCAGTGAGTAGCAGTTCTGAGGATGAAATGCCTTGTTAGTGAGAGAGATCAGAGGAGAATGGCCAAACTGGGTCAAACTGACATGAAAGTGACAGTAATTCAAATAACCACATGTTACAACAATGGTGTGCAGAAGAGCATCTCTGAACACACAACATGTCTAACTTTGAACTGGATGGGCTACAGTAGTAGAGGACCATGAGCATACACTCAGTGGCCACTTTATTAGGTACAAGAGGCACATAATAAAGTGGCCACTGAATGTATTTTTTTTACTTACTGATAGTCCCAAAATGGTTCTTGAAACTATTCCCTTGTACCTGTTTCTTTTTTGTTACATATGCTGTCCTAGACTTTTTTATTTGTATTTATTACTTTCCTTGTATTTCCAATTGGATTTTCTCATCTCCCGATTTTACTTTCAGGTGTATATTTTGTTCTAAACTAAGTCTCAGTTAAAGAAGGAATAGAATAAAACATCTCCTTTGGCCTATCCTTGCACAGGAGTGGAGAATTGGGATCAGTAGCTATTGAAACATCAGAGCTGGATGGATCAGTTTAATCCATTGATGGATTTGAAATTTATAAATACCTGAATGGCTAAAAGCAGCAGATTTTCTTCCCTAAATCACATTAAGTGAATAAGCTGTGTTTTGTGATCATTATGCACAGCTTCATGCTCACTCAGTCTGCTATCAATCTTTTATTTTCACTTTTTCACACTCCCATGGTATGACTTGATGTTAGGTTCCAAATCCAGTAAAAGAAGCACTACCATACCAAATAATTCTTTGATCTTCCAGTCTTGCAAAACATCTTTTTGTTTGGCTTGTAAATTGTAAAGATAAGCCAAATGCCTTGATTTGAACCCACATCATGGTTTTAAGATTGCTCAGGTTTTATGATTGAGTATTCATGTTCTTCATCGCAAATGCCTGGCCCTCAGGTCAGTTGCCATGGAAAGCTGAGGTGGGGAAGAGCAGTGGCCCCAAAGTATAACAAGTCAAAAGATAAGGAAGTGGTAGGGATCACAGATGCTAGTGGCCCAAGTAACCTTTGTGGATCCAGAAGGACACTATTGTCCAAGTGACCTAACAAAAATATTTTACATTGCAATGCATCCTTAGTACATTGAACAATTTTACCAAGTAGATGGTTTAAAATTACATCTCGATACAACTAATAAAATAAGACCATAGAATATAAGAGCAGAATTAGGCCATTTAGCCCATCAAGTCTGCTTTGCCATTTCATTACGGCTGATCCAATTTTCCTCTCAGCCCCAGTCTCCTGCCTTCTTCCCATATCCCTTCGTGCCCTGACTAATCAAGAATCTATCAACTTCTGCCTTAAATATACTCAATGACTTGTACTCCACAGCCACCTGTGGCACAAATTCCACAGATTCACCACTCTCTGGCAAAGAAATTCCTCCTCACCTCCATTCTAAAAGGACAACCCACCATTCTGAAGACTTGTCCTCTGATCTTAGACTCCTCCACCATAGGAAAAATCTTCTTCATATCCACTCTATCAAGGCCTTTCACCATTCGATAGGTTTCAATGAGGTCACCCCTCATTCTTCTGAATTCCAGCAAGTAGGGACCAGAGCCATCAAACAGTCCTCATATGACAAGCCTTTCATTCCAAAATCATTTTCAAGAACCTCCTTTGGACCCTCTCCAATATCTTAGATAAGGGCCTAAAACTTCTCACAATACTCCAAGTGAGACCTCACTAGTGCTTCATAAAGTCTCAAGATTAGATCCTTGGTTTTATATCCTAGTCTTCTTGAAATGAATGTTAACATCACATTTTCTTTCTTCACCACCAACTCAACCTGCAAATTAACTTTAGGCAATCCTGCACAAGGATTCACAAGTCCCTTTGCACTTCAAATATTTATATTTTCTGTCCATTTAGAAAATAGTCTATGCTTTTACTTCTTCTACCAAAGTGCATGACCATACACTTCCTGACACAATTCCATCTGCCTCTTCTTTGCCCGTTCTCCTAATCTGTCTGTCCTTCTATACTTCCTCAAAACCACTTATCTTCATATCATCCACAAACTTGGCCACAAGTCCATCAATTCTGTAATCCAAGTCATTGACATACAACATAAAAAGAAGTGGTCCCAATACAGACCCCTGTGGAACACCACTAGTAACCAGCAGCCCACAAGAAAAGCCTCCTTTTTATTCCCACTCTTTGCCTCCAGCCAATTAGCCACTGCTTTATCCATTCTAGTACCTTTCCTATAATTTCATGGGCTCTTAACTTGTTAAGCAGCCTCATGTGTGGCACTTTGCTAAAGGCCTTCTGAAAATCCAAATACACAACATCAACCGGTTATCCTTTGTCTATCCAGCTTGTTATTTTTTCAAAGAATTCCAACAGGTTTGTCAGGCAAGATATAGGACATAGATGCCTGTCCTAATCAGGCATCCTGGAAAACAAAAGGCTTTATAATTGTTTCAGTGCTGTGTAATGTCTGTGAGATTGCTTCATTACTGCTTACAAAACAAATGTTTCCCACTCTGACTTTTAACTTGCATTGTGCCTGTTTTCCGTGAAGCCTCTAAGAATTATCTACCTATGTCATACTATGGCTTGTTTTTATACATACTAAACATCCTGACATTTCTTTGGATTATCGTCACACAAAACTAGACACACCAAGCCATGTCCAAACATATGAGGGCAGATAAGCTTGAAAGAAAAGTAGATTTATTCAATGTCTTAAAAGGAAAGGAGTAGAGTCAAGTGGGGGTGCCACTGAAACGTAGCATTTGGCACAACGCTATTACAGATTGGGGAGTCGGAATTCAGAGATTAATTCTGATACCGTCTGTAGGGAGTTTGTACGTCGTTCCTGTGAATGCATGGGTTTCCTCCAGGTGCACTAGTTTCCTCCCATATTCCAAGGACATGCCAGTTAGTAAGTTAATTGGTCATTGTAAATTGTCCCATCATTAGGCTAGGGTTAAAGAGATGGGTTGCTAGGCAGTGCTGGGTTGGACTGGAAGGGGCTGTTCCACACTGTGTCTCAAAATAATTAGGTACCAAATAAAATGATGAGGCAAGGGGGGAATGGTATTATATTCCGGCAGAGGCAATCACTTTAATTGGAGCAACACAAATTTATCAGTAGGTTAAAAGGCTGCTGAAGATAGTAAAAATAAAGAAATACATGGAAGAGATTTGAAAACAAGGGTGGAAGTCTTGTCTTCCATTTACTGCTAATGTAGATCAGCAAGCACCAGGGCAAGAGGCAAATTAGTTTCAAGTTAAAACACAGGCAACAGAGATGACCAAACGTTTTTGGGGAATGGTGGTGGAAGCTGAAAAGGAGCCCATTGCAAAGGTCATCTATAAATAACAAACATTGTATAGGTTACCACTAACACTTTTGCTTTTTGTAAAGTTGTGGATGTTGAAAAGCAATTCCTTGTCAATGCCTGATTTTCTTGTCAGGTGATGAGCTACCCATCGTATCACTTTGTCTTTATGTATATACCTGCAAAACAAACCAATAGTTCAGTAGAATGAACAAAGATGTACTGTTTCTAAATTTTCATAGTCTGAAGTCCTAAGCACAAAAGATTAAGGATAACACTAGCAATAATGTGCATTTCTAACATCCGAATAGTTTTGCTATCCTTACATCAATGCTGAAACTGGAGAGGGTTCAAAGGAGGTTCACGAAAATGATTCCAAGATTGAATGGCTTGTCATATGAAGATGCCTCTAGGCCTGAATTCAGAAGAATGAGGGGTAATCTCATTGAATCCTGTCGAATAATGAAAGGCCTCAACAGAGTGGATGTGGAGAGAATGTTTCCTATGGTGGGAGAGTCTAAGACCAATGGACTCTGACTCAGAATAGAGGGGCGGCCTTTTAGAATGGAGAAGAGGGGGAACTTCTTCGGCCAGAGAGTGGTGAATCTGTGGAATTCTTTGCCACACGCAGCTACGGAGGCCAAGTCTATATGTATACTTAAGGCAGAGGTTGATAGATTCTTGATTGGTCAGGACATGAAGGGATATGGGGAGAAGGGAGGAGAATGGGGCTGAGAGGAAAATTTTTATTTATTCATTTACGAGATGTGGGCATCACCAGCTAAGCCAGCATTTATTGCCCATCCCTAGTTGCCCTTGAGAAGGTGGTGATGAACTGCCTTCTTGAACCGCTGTAGTCCCTGACGTGTAGGCACACCCACAATCCCGTTACAGAGGGAATTCCATGATTTTGACCCAGCAACAATGAAGGAATGGCGATATGTTTCCAAGTCAGGATGGTGAGTGACTTGGAGAGGGATTTCCAAGTGGTGGTGTTCCCAAGTATCTGCTCTTCCAGATGGTAGTGGTCGTGGGTCTGGAAGGTGCTGCCTTAGGAACCTTGGTGTGTTGATGCAGTTGCAGTTGCAGTACTATCTTGTAGGTAGTACACACTGTTCATTGATGGTGGAGGGATTGGATGCTTTTGGAAGGGGTACCGATCAAGTGGGCTCTCTTGTACTGGATGGTGAATATTCCATTACATTCCTGACCTGAAGCTTGTAAATGGGAGTCAGGAGGTGAGTTACACCTCCCAGGATTCCTAGCATTTGACCTGCTCTGGATGCCATGGTGTTTATATGGCTAGACCAGTTCAGTTTCCTATGGTAAAATTCTGCTCCTTTATCTTATGGTCTTGTGGTTTTATGTTCATTGTTGTCATGGTCCGGTCCATGAAATCAATCCGTGTTCCAGTTCACAGTCCAGTCTATGGTTCCTTGTTCCGGGGTTTCTGGTTTTCCCCCAGTTTCTGTTGTAGGCACATGTTTCTCGTTTTGGGGCTGAGACATAAATACCTCTGCAAACCAGGGATTCCCTGGTAGACTGTTCTGTTCCCCTCCTTGTCTTTCTTTTGCTTGACTCTCTACCTGCTTACCTAGCCTGGATACCTTGCCTGTATTGCTGAAGTTTTACTGCTGGAGCAAGACTAGAGCAAGACTGGAGCCTGGTTAGGTCAAGATAAGGAACTGTCTTTTGTTGTGTGGAATTGTCTCTCTGTGTCCATGCCTTCCCTAGATGGGTCTGGCTGTTTGCTGCCACCTAGTGTTGGGATCTGTCTCTGTGTCCTCACCTGCGCTAGGTGGGTCTGGCTGTTTGTTGGGATCTGTCTCCATGTTCAGTGTTCTGTGTATGAGTCCTGGCCCTATGTCCTGTTCCCAAGGAGGGGTCCTGGCTCTGTGTTCTGTGCTCCTGTCTCTTCTAGTCCAAGGCTCTGTGCTCCTGATGGCCCTAATCCAGTCCATGCCTAGTCTAGTCCTGTCCATGTGCCTTTACCTGTCCTTGTGTCTTGCCCTACTCAGGAGTTCCTCACCCAAGCCATGTCCAGTCCTGTAGCCTTGTCTTGTCCTCGGCTAGTTCTGGAGTCTGAGCTTGAGTAAAGTCCCAGGTTCTGGGTCCTTACCCAGTCTCTGGCTTGGAGTCCATACCCCAGGCTGAAGCCTCAAGACCCCAACCTCTAGACCCCAGCCACATCCTGTCCTGTAGTCATGTTATGTCCTTGCCTGGTTCTGGAGCCCCAGCCTGAGGCAAGACCCAGGCTCTGGGTCCTTGTCCAGTCTCTGGCTCGGAGCCCAGGCTTCTAGTTCTTAGTCCCTTGTCTGGGTTCCCTGGGTCCCTGCCCAAGTCTGTGTTCTTGTCCCTGCTCCCTATCTGTAACCTGTCACGTCCTCACTCTAGTCAAGCCCTGTTCCTTGTACTTCAGTGTCTGTGTCTTGCACTTGGGTCCATTCCCAATGCCCCCCATTGTGACAATTGTTTCATTGTGACAATTGTTGCATAGTCGGGGTTCAAAACCAAAATAAAAATTGGACTATCCCTGTACCTCAAGTTGCTGAGGAGTTAAAAGTAACATTTATATTTATCATGCTCAGTAGCTATATCATTTACAAACTCTCCAGTCAGCTATGCTTATGAAAATATTTAGGAGTGTGGTCAGGATGTATCTGCAAGGCTTATAATATTAATGATGCTGGCATACATTAGCTATTTGGACAAATTGGTACAATATAGCTGCAGATTATTGATCATAAAAAAATTGCATTTCTTAAATAGAAGGATGCATTTTATTTGGCATGATCAGAGATTGCCTTTTCTATAATGTCAAATTATTCAGTGAAAAGAATTGCATTTGCACTCTCAAGCTGCTCCTGAAGTTGTGCATTCTTCACCTTGAAATTCCATGGAAAATATTGTTTTGCTGTACAAAAACTTTTGCAAAAAATTGGTAGAGATTGGTCAAAACATCTTACAGTAGAGGTCTGATAGTCTACTATCCAACTCGCTGTTCCCCCTGTGCTGTAACTGAAATGCTCCCACACACAGACTTTGTTGCTGTGCAGCTGGAAGTTCTTTATATAATGCTAAGATAATTCTGAAATCCATGTTTAGTAAGTTTAATTGGGCATTGTAATTTGTCCTGTGGTTAAGCTAGAGTTAAATTGGGGATTGCTGAGTGGTATAGCCCAAAGGGCCTATTCCACAGAGTATCTCAAAAAATAGATTGTTGACCCCACTCTGGATTCCTAGTGGAAAACTGTTTATTCTCTATTCTCATGCTGTGGGAAATGATGTAAACATTATGGGAAGTAAAAGCTTCCACGTCAGGCTTCATAGAGGCCTGTCTCTTTCAAACGTATGCAGCGACCAAGGTCTAGGGAAGAGAAAGAGCTGCTACACAGTAGCTGAAGTGGGTAGAATAGAGATACTTACGGGAAATAGACATGCACATAAGAGGGGAAACACAGGACTAAGCTTGCCAGATCATTCAACTTCTTTCTGAACTGCATGACTGTTCCATTGATGTTGGGGGACTGTAAATGCGCACACAGGCCCTCACACAAAATATTTGTGCATAATATAGTCAGTGCCTCATGGCTAGTTGGCTAGTAGAAATGGCCACAGAGCACCTACCCTTTCAATTCCCTGGGAAGTTTAAGCATTTCATTGGCTGTAAAATGTAATTGGGTGTCCTGGTGTTGTGAACTAGTTTATGCAAACACACCTCTTCCAGAGGTTGCAGGAGGAACAGATTATGGTCAAGGTGTTTGCACCTACAGGTATAAAGAACTTGCATTTACATAGGATCTTGCCCTATCCCAGGACAGCCTAAAGGTCTTCAAAAGCAGAGGTCTTAGTAGTCACAAGATGTAGAAACCACATCACCTAGTCTACACACTTCTTTGATACCAAGTCAATGGTGATGACTTTTATTTTAGTATCTTAGTTCAGGGTGAAATAGTGGAATTGGCATAACGCTCTCTTTTGTAATAACACCATGCCTATATCTGAGAGGCTAGTGGCTTTTATATCATGTTTGACAATGCAATCTTTTCTCATCAGAGTTTACTCAATTTACACGGTCTAGTCTGTGGACCTTATGTTCCATTTCAGAGGCGATAGACTCCCATTGAGCCAATGCCGTCGCAATTCAGGTTTACAGATTTGGGCGGTTTATTGACAAGGACTACATGAAGTCCGCGTTGTTAGCTTTCTTCCAGGACAACATTATTTCCGTTCATTCGCATAGCAACCTTTGTACTCCAGTCACAGTGACTGCGTGCTCTGCTAGTGCAGGTTTCATTCGGTATGGTATCCATCCTCTCTTTATCCACTACTGAACAGATTCTTCACAAGAATTACTTTCGGCTGTTTACGCTCATGATAAGCGCTATCGAGAGCGCGACGAACCTTCAGCTTTCAGCAGTGGTTGCACAACTACTGGGAGCCGGGCAGGAGAACAGGCTTTGGTTAGAACGGTCAAATCAGTCATTTTCTTGACTTACCTCTTTAACGCTAGGTTCATCCCGCAGATAGTTTTGACAATCCCGGCTAGTCTTCGGAAGTTCCGGTCACCTCGCTGCAACCAATAGAACACGGTGAATTAACTATTACAGAGACAGATTTTAATTATTAAAATATGCTTTTACAAATGAAATTCCATAGTTGTTACGTTCTGACCCCGGTGTGGTCCATTTCCATGGCTCACAGTTGATACACTAGCTTTTCTAGAATCGATTCGCAAGGTGTAGATTTTACTATCTGCGATCTCTTCCGCATTTTTATGCGCATTTGGCACGACGGCGTGAAAATGTGAAACCTTCAAGGAAATTCAGTCTAGGCTGGGCTCTCAAAAGCTCTCGTGTATTCCTGCGTTTACCTTTTGGAACAATGTCAACCTGACCAAGCGATGTGACGTTGAGGTGCGCCTGTTTCTGGGGGGGGGGGGGGGGGAGCTCAAACACGGGGACACGAGCATCTGGCCAAATGTCAACCAGCCAGGTACAGTACTCCAATTAACTGCGACTAGCGCTTCAAATCTTTGACCGCAGAAGTTAAATTAGAAATTAAGACAACTTAAGTTCTGAAAAGTTACTACATGTATGACCCAAACGTGATTTTTAATTTATATAGTGCATTTAACTATCTCAAAATGTCTTATGGCGCTTTACATCTAATGAAATATATAATCCTCTCTCTATGCATTGCTTTTTTTACTGATATAAGAATGTCATCCAATTATAAACTGCAAAAAAAAATTTTAAAGCGCGCTCTCCATTTTCTTAAACCTCACAAAATGTAAGCTGTTCTTGGGAACTAATTTGATACTGTTTCATTTCTTTCTGGATTTCTACCATGTTGAATAGACACATGTAATCATAGAATGTTTTAGTACAGAAGAAAGTCATTTGGCCCATCACTTGTGCATTGGCTTTCTACCGGAGCAACTCTAATTCACCTCAACCCTTTTTTCCGTAGCCTTCCAAACATTTCTCCATAATATATGTATCCAATTCTCATTTTGTGTGCTCCCTATTTGAAACGCACATTGCTTTTCCACGCGTGCCCCCAATTCTCTTCTCGTTTGTATTTTATCCTCACCCCTACACCAATAGAAACAGCCTTCCACTCACCTTGTCATTGTAGCAAGTCTCCTCGCAGACTTCTTAATTCCAAAGAAGAATTCCCTCAGCAGCTTGTTTTTCAGACACTGCTCTTGCAAATGTAAGGATAAATAAGACGTAACTTAAAAATAATCCCAGGAACCATTCTAGCATATTTTCTTGGAATTCTTACTAGTGCCTTCACAGGACTTTACATATAAATTGCTAACCAAAATTAGATATAATCCTCCAGATGATACTGGGCTGGTCTTTTATGAAGGTTCAACATGACTTATCTGCTTTTATACTTTTTGTCTCTATTAATAATTCTCAGAACTGCAAGTGCCTACCTCACCTATGTTTCACTGTGTAAACTTACATTGACGTCCATTTGTTACTGCACCCGATGAAAACAATAACAATTATTCTATTTGCCACTCCCCTTTCTTACGAAAATGCAAACACAATATCTGTTGATATTTTTGCCAATTCTCCATTTCCTTATTTTTGCTAAAATATAACAAAGGAAATTTTTGCCATGCCTTGAGAGGATGGTTAACAATCGGATGTCAACTTGTCATGCCATTCCTCTAATTGGTTCCAGTAATTGTGGGGTGACAAGAGGGAAAAGAATCAGCCACTATTCCCACTCCTTCTGCAAGCAGTTGGTGCACAGAGAAACCTTGTGTTTGTTTGTATGCATGTATGCTGATGGCAGATGAAGATAAGAATTATCTTTGTTCTGATGATGAAATAGTCTGCAAATTTTATTAACAATTGGAATGTTTCACTTGATTGAAGTATACAGTCACTGAAAGAAAATGATTCCTTCTGCATATCATTTGGTTTAGCAAAGCATGAGAAAAAAACTGGAAGAGAGAAATAGTTCTCATCCTGCTATGTACATTCCCAAGCTATTAATTGGAAAATTGTCAGATTTGGGCATAAATTTCATTCATCTAAACCAGCAAATGTTGGAGAAAATGTGCACTTTTTTAAACATCGGAGAAATAGAAGGTAGATTGGCTGCATATGTACACAGGGGGTGAGACATAAATGAAAATGTGGATGTGTTTAATAGCTGTAAGAAGCTAAATATTGAAAAGAATGTCACCATGGTCCACTGACTGAAAAGTCAGAAACCTAGTTAATACAACAGGGAAATTATAAGTTTGTATTCAATACTAAAGCTACTTTTTTGAAAAAGGAATAGGTGAGAAAAGTTTAAATGTCTTATTATAGTTACTGCAAATCAAATAACAAAGGCACATCTTTTAAACGATAACATTAATCTTGAAGTACATTTTATTTTTATGTTATACAGTGAGTTTCTTAATGGAAAACACCATTAAATCAATATCTCAACTTGGTTTTAAAAACTATAATGGAATTCATATGGATTGTAAATGACTTACTGGACATTTCTCAAGGGAACAATCCAGCAAGAATATTGACTAAAACTGCAATCCAATAACGTTTTGTGTGTCATGGTGTTTAAATCCATAGAAACATCACTTGGTTACCATTATGCAGATTGTATACATGATATCCTCTAATTGGTATTCACATAGCGTGAGTAAATATGTTTGATTAACGTTGTATTTCTGAAAGCCTGCTTAAGGCAATGGCAGCATTACTCAGGAAAGAGTTAAAGAAAGAGGTATTTCATCCAAATGGAGACCGCCTGTTTGCCGTGATTGAAGTCGTAACAGGTGAACAGGAAGATGAAAGGTATTACCTTTGCAGTTCAGGTAATTTTAGTGTTTATGCACAGTAGAGTATCGTTTTTACAATTTCTAAACATTGTAAATGTATTTTAGACAAACTCTAAGGAAATAACTTTGAATTTAATTCAGTTAAGAGTATTTGCATGAGTACTTTATCAAATTAATAGAAATTTTTACAAAGTGGAAACAAACAGTACTTAGTGTCAAAAATATGATGCTGTTCCTAATTAATCACCTTTTTAGTTATAGTAGTTGCAGTTATGTGGACCAACTTGATTAAATCTCTGAAATTCCAGCTTTTTGTTTTAATTGTATTCCTCTTCCTGTTAGTTAACTTATGACTTTCTTGAGCTGGCGGGTCTCTATTGTTTCCTTACTGAAATGGTTACTCATCTTTTCTAGACTTCCTTCTCTGTAAACTGCTGCGGCAGCATCTTGGCAATCATTGTGCACCGTTGAAGTTACTGGACAACTCTGTAGCCACCAGAATCTACTTGTTACAATATCTGTTTTCAATTCTATACGATTGCATTCTTTTTCTTAATCCACTTAAGATGAAAGATGTACTTTTTGTGGTGTACACTGCAGAGCAATGATTTCATTCTTTCTTTAGTTAGAAATCTTCAAAGCCTTTTCCAGGAATTAGAGCACATAATCTAACAATTAGAATAACTTCAGTGTTTTAAGTGCTGTCCTCTAGAAGAAAAATTAAACTGCATTATTGGGTGATTATGGAAAGATCCTTAAAGAAGAAATTAAGAACTTTTCATTAATCAACATTATTTGGTCATTATTTCATTACTGGCTGTGGGATCTTGCTGTGTAATAATGGACAGCCATATTTGCTGCTTTACTACAAATAACACACAAAGTTGCTGGTGAACGCAGCAGGCCAGGCAGCATCTCTAGGAAGAGGTACAGTCAGCAACTTTGATATGTGTTGCTTGAATTTCCAGCATCTGCAGAATTCCTCGTGGTTACTACAAATAACGTACTTTAGGACAGAACTTATTTAATTTTGGGATTGCTCAGTGAGTATATATAAAACAAATTGCTGGACTGTAAGGTTTTAAAGCTGGGGATTACTTGGTATGGACAGAAAGCATAGAGTAGAAAATAGTACTGAAAGGAAGTAAGTCTGCCTAAACAAGGATGACAATTGATTTAGTATTGTTTGTTTCATTTGTTTTAAGAGTATGAGGTGCAGTGAAGAAGTGTTTTTTAACTATTACGTTGTGTCAGTAAAGGAGATTCTTAATGACGTGTGTCAGGCCTCTTTACACTAATAAGAGACTCATCACAGCATATGAAATCAGTAGCAAAACAAGCTTGCAGTTAAGCATGGCTATTGCTGCAGCTATGAGTTAGACTCAGTTACTGGACTGCAATAGCAAGTTCATGAATACAGAGTGCTTGCATGTAACACCCCAGAAGAGAACTAATGCACACCACCTAACACATTACTTTCATCCGAGTTTACTAGACTCTGAAAATCGACTGAAGCTGTCAGGTTTGATCAACTTAATATGTCAGTTTAAATTCATGCTATTTACTAATTCAGAATCAGAAGCAAAGAGGGTTAATAAAAAAAAACATACTACTGCCTTTCTTGTATGGTTCATGGTTGTTGATTTATTTCTTATATTCATGCATTTGCATTTAGGATATGAATGCTTTATTTTTTGCATGTGCAAAGTAGCCTGTAGAAAAAATGTGCAGAGCAGGATTATGTACCCTGAATTGACCACAACTGATTTTGTTTCCTACCGTTTATGTGGAAATCTATTTAAAAGTTCCATCATAGGCAAAGCTAATCTCCACAAATAAATTTCCTCACTGGACTTTACCCAATGGACACTTCTTGGAATAGCAAAAATAAACTACCAATATGCAGCCATCCAGATTCTGTGGTCTATGCAATGCCCATTTTCAATGCTAATAAGCTCCCTAACCCTCCAATAAGCCAGGTAGGACTTTACAATTCTCATCCACCTGGCTCCACCTGTCACCTAGTTAGCCCCCCTTTCCCTCCCCCCAACCTTTTTATTCTGGCATCTTCGCCCTTCTTTTCCATTCCTGAAGAAGGGTCTCAGCCCGAAATGTCAACTGTTTATTCATTTCCATAGACGGTGCCTAACCTGATGAGTTCCTCCAGTGTCCATGCATGTTACTCTGGATTTCCAGCATCTACAGAACCTCTAGTCTAGGAAACACAGGGCCTATTTCTCAAATCAAGAAACACACAAGACTAAACTATACAAATAAGAAGGTTCGTGTTCTTGACAAATCTGCAAGTTTGGATTGAACTGGCATGATGCTCTCAGGAAAATCAAGTGTACCTATTACGGGAAAAAACATACCAAAATTAACAAGTTAAGACTTACCTGAACGCAGCTGTCACTAGCCATTGCATTCTTCATCCTCACCCACTGCTGCACTGAACATGGATTACAACTTCCACTGACTCCCCTGATACATTGTCACCTCAATTCCCCGATTAAAAACTATTATCTCACGACTGATCAACAATTTGTAAACCTGATCAATCTCTTCCTATTCCCAATCAATTAAATGAATATCTGACCCTCTCTTGTAGTTCAGTAATTATGTCATTGACATAGTTGAAGTTGTGGTCAGTGGTGACCTCAGAATGTTGATGGTGGTGAACCAGGCATTGGAAATACAATTGAATGGCTAGAGCCAGTGGTTAGAGATACTCTTTTTGGAAATAGCCACAGCCAGGCATATTTGAGGCACTTTCTATAGTTACCACTTATCAGCCTATGCCGAAATTTCATCGTGGTCTTGCTACATGGATGAGCTGCTTCACTTTACTGAGATATTACATAATGAATTGAATATTTACAAGTTATTCTGGAAGAAGCTGAAAATGACTGTGCCTGTGTCTCTACCCTTGAGAACTACCCCCAACACCAACAACCATCATCCTCTGAGAAAGATATGACTCCAATCACAGGGGCAATTTCCCTGATACACATTCACTTCAGGTTTACCAAGGGTTCGTGATGCCACACGTGGTCAAATTCTACCCAGATGTCAAGGCCTGTCACTCTCACCTCCTCTCTGAAATTCAGCACTTAGGTTCACGTTTGAACCAAGTTTGTTTATTTATTGAAATGCAGCACGGAATACGCCCCTCCAGCCATTCAAGTCGCACAGCCTAGCAGCCCCCTGATTTAATCCAAGCCTAATTATGGGACAATTTTACAATGACCAATTAACCTACAGGCCGGTATGCCTTTGGACTGTGGGAGGAAACCAGAGCACCCGGAGGAAAGCCACGTGGTCATGGGGAGAATGTACAAACTCCTTACAGGCAGTGCGGGAATTGAATCTGTATTGTAAAGCATTGTGTTAACCACGACACTACCGTGCTTCATTTTGTGATGAGTTCTCAAATGGGGTAGTCCTAGCAAAATGCAACTGGAATTGGCAACCAAGACAATTGGAAATAAGGTATTTATTGATAATTCTCTAAGTATAGGTGGAGCCTCAGGACTCATACCACCAGGTTCAGGAATAGTTATTACAGCTCAACCATTAGGCTGTTGAACCAAAGGGGATAACTAAATTCAACTTCACTTGCCCCATTATTGAAATGTTCCCATATAGACTCACTTTCACGGACTCTTCATCTCACGTTCTTGATATTTATTGCTTATTTATTTATTTATTATTATTCTTTCCTTTTGTATTTGCACACTAGTTGAATGCCCAAGTTGGTGCAGTCTTTCATTGACTCTGGTTACTATTCTATGGATTTATTGAGTATGCCCACAAGAAAATGAATCACAGGGTTGTATTTGGTTATGCATATGTACCTTGATAGTAAATTTACTATGAACCTTGAAATTCTAGTTCAAAATATATCAGCAAGATTCAGAGAAAAGAAACAGTATCAGTTTGCTAATGATTGAGACTGGAGAGACATATTGGTGGTAATTAGTCAGGTTTGCCCTGCTTTTCATAAGCAAGATATATATGGTTAGTCTTCTGCCTTGTAGATCACAGAAAATGATGTATATCTAGGATTTTCCTGTCTTATTTCTGTAAAATTTTGTTTTGGAATTAATGAATGCTCATCTTTCCCTTTGTTTGAAACAGTCCATAAATCATAGCAATTTAAAACGTTACTTCAGTCAAAGTCTGGCTGAGGGTGTATAAGACTGAGGAAAAACATTGTATAAAAACTTGACTTCATATTACTTTGTTATAGCTTGTTATTCGTAAAGGAGGTTTTAATATTATGGCTTATGGATGTGTACAATAAATACTGAATCTGATCACTTTTGGAGGGGCGTACTTGTGTAAAACTATGGGAGAACATGAATTGAAGGACACATGAACTACAAATACGAGGGGTGATTGATAAGTTCGTGGCCTAAGGTAGAAGGAGTCAATTTTAGAAAACTCAGCACATTTATTTTTCCTACATTTACACACCTAATCCAGCGGTCATGGAGCATACGGATCCCTTCTTTGTAGAAGTCAGCGTCTTGGACCTCCAGAAGTGGTCTACAGCAGGGGTGATTGATAAGTTCATGGCCTAAGGTAGAAGGAGATGAGTTATTAATTTCAAACTTTCTGCAGTTTCACTCAGAGTTGAACTGCACGGGCATGTAACGAGAGCGGTATAACTCATCTCCTTCTACCTTAGGCCACAAACTTATCAATCGCCCCTACTGTGGACCACCTGGAGGTCCAAGACACTCTTGTTACATGCACGTGCAGTTCAACTCTGAGTGCTAATGCAGAAAGTTTGAAATTAATAACTCATCTCCTTCTACCTTAGGCCACAAACTTATCAATCACCCCTGCTGTGGATCACTTCTACAAAGAAGGGATCCGTATGCTCCACGACCGCTGGACTAAGTGTGTACATGTAGGAGGGGACTATGTTGAAAATAAATGTGCTAGGTTTTCTAAGATTGACTCCTTCTACCTTAGGCCACAAACTTATCAATCACGCCTCATACAAGACAATACACCTATGAATTTTTGTTTAGCCTTACTTTCACCACTTCTCCCTTTGGCAGGATCTGACCGACATTTCTTTTACCATACCTGCTGTATTTTAAGATGTTTAAATGCACTATCTTCTCATTCTAGTAACAAATTGCAAAGAAGTGCAAATAACATTTGTGAAAAATATGATTTCAAGTGAAAATAAACAATTTGAAAAAATCACTACATGGTATCTTGAAGATCTTAAACTTGTGGATGGAAAAGAAGCAAATCAAGTAAGTGGCTGGTGTATCGACCTGATTCATCTTCGTTTTCATTATACAACACATAACACTCAATAACTGGCCCTGCGTCTCCTGAACAAACAACAGGTTCCTCATCTTTTTTTCTCTAGTCCTACTGAAAATGTCGGCTGTACTCTTTTTTTTTTTCCAGAGATGCTGCCTAGCTTGCGGAGTTCCTCCAGCATTTTCTGTATGTTGCTTATGCCTCGTGTTATTTGCTAATTCCATATGGTCAATTTTGTTCTAACTCTTTGAACCATTCGTCCTAAGATGAAGGCTTAGACGTCTCCCCTAAGGGGGGAACACTAACTGAGGGAAACAATAGCCTGCTCCTCTGTCTTCATTCAGACCTAGACTTTTCTCGTTGTTTGGAGGTATTCCACTAGAAGTGCATTCTTCCTACCTGAGACTGCTCGTGTGGTGTTCCTTGGCAAATATATTACAGAGGGGTAGGTTGAGGAGGCTGTGAGTTGTGATAGGTATGACAACAATTACATGCATTTACATAATACTTATAGTTTAAAATATACTTCAAGTCTTCACTGACAATTGGAAGAGTAATTTATGGAAATTTTTTAGAATAATGAAAGATAAATTGAGGCAATAGAATTCAGAGCAATGCTGCAAATGAATGCAAAAGAAACAAGTAAGGGTCTGGCCAATATAGTAGCATATTTGAGGGGAGAGAGCCTCAGGGTTTGTTTCTTGGCTGTCTCACTCTAGTTTCCACTGGGATTCTACCATGTATGTATCTTAATTTCACAGCATCAGAACTGATTACACCATCATAACTCATTGTAACTTCAGTTAAAGAACCATGAAAATATTGCAATCTAGGAGTTATGGTGGACAAGACATGCTAAAATAAAAACAAAATGCGTGATACTCTGCAGATCAGACAGTGTTTGTAGGAAAGAAGCAAACATAATGTTTCAGGACAAAGACTGAAAAATAAAACGAGAGCAATGTATTTGTGCACTGGCATGATAGAAGACTTGTACAGTTGAACTTCCATAAAATTCCCTTTAGTTCTACTGGTTTCTGACTGAATTTCTGGAAAGAGGTTGGCCAACTTTTCTCAGAAATGTTAATAAATACTTTGTACAAAATGATCAAAGTATGTAAATGCCAGAATTTGATTGTCTTCATTTTAGTAAAGTTGAAGAGGGCAGAATATTTTTGAAGTAATTAAAATGAGATGAGCTGAATGATTATAATTTGATAAAAACTAATATCATTTTTATCATGTTTTACTAGGATAATCCACACTTCGATATGCACTTTGATAAAGTTTATGGCTGGGAAAGTTCCAGTACAGCTTCCAAGTATACATTTGTCCGATGTTTGCAGGAGCTTAATCATCACTACCTGGGCAAGAAGATCACATTTGTGAATTTTGATGCTGATTTTCTAATTGATACAAGTTCAAGTATGAATAGAGGGGACTGCATGCTTGTTTTGAATATGTTTGTGTTATATATTTATAACTGTATATGTTTATCTATATGCAAATAACAGTAGCATAATATATTCAAGATAGTTTGTATATCTCATGCCATTATAATCACAATTAACTATTTATTGGCTGTACATTAGATCACAGATCTCAAGAAGCAAAGCATACTTCAGAGAATGAACTATGTTTCCATTATAGCTTTAATGGCATGACAAAATCGTACACCAGGATTCAGATTCATTGATTTTGGGTTTAGATCTATCGGTTACTGAACGAGATATAGAGGTACAATTTGTAACTACATGACTATAGACTCATAGGAAAATGTCTCTGTTCAGACAACAGAGAAATGAACAACACAAGGCTGAAAAACAATTACAGTGGATCCTGGTTAATTGGAACACATTGGGACCGGTATATTTTGGCTCAATTAAGCAGCTGACGCAATTAGCTGAAGCTTCTTGGAAATAGTTAAAAAGGTATAAAAAAAAGACAAACTATCATTTAACTGAGTAACAAATTATGTATTTAAATGAAATACAGAACAAATTAGAACACTACCACAGCACTATAAAACTGTGTGTATTACTTCCTCATAGATATTGATGGAGGAATTAATCCACCGTATCTGCTGTGTTCTTTTGATCAAGTGAACAAAATCAGCACAGACACCTAGTGCAGACAATGGACTGTCTCTAAACAATGCTTTTAACATTGCATCCCCCTAATCTTCATTCTCATTGTAACTTTCAAGATGATTACAGATACCTTCCAATTCTTCATAATTCCTAACTTTGAAGTAACGAAATTGTTTCAATTTTACTCCTGGCTGTTTCTGGCATCTCCAAGCCTGAATGCTTGAGCAGGAGTTCTGAACTGTACTACTGCTTATTACTTGCCAACTATCAACACTCAGGTTGGAGGAACAATAACTTATATTCTGTCTGGGTAGCCTCCAACCTGATGACATGAACATTGACTTCTCTAACTTCCGTTAATGCCCCACCTCCCCTTCGTACCCCATCCCTTTTGTTTTCTCTCTCTCTTTTCTCCCTCTGTCCCTCTCACTATATCTCCTTGCCCATCCTCTAGGCTCCCCTCCCCCTTTCTTCCTAGGCCTCCCATCCCATGATCCTTCCCCTTATCCAGCCTCCTATCCCTTTTACCAAAAAAGCCTCCCAGCTCTTAGCTCCATCTCTCCCCCTCCCACTTTCAAATCTCTTACTATCTCTTCTTTCATTTAGCCCTGACAAAGGGTCTTGGCTCAAAGCGTCGACTGTACCTCTTCCTATAGATGCTGCCTGGCCTGCTGCGTTCCACCAGCATTTTGAGTGTGTTGCTTGAATTTCCAGCATCTGCAGATTTCCTCATGTTTGTGTTTTTTACAACTGGTGCTATTTTAAAATTGTTTGCTCTCATGGACACTACCGCACTTTATTATTATTTCTGCTTTTGCACTACCACTTTTAATTTAATAAATATATATATATAAATATAGAAAAATTTTCTATATTTATCATGCATTGACATGTACTCCTACTACTAAGTAAACAAATTTCATGCCATATGCCAGTGATATTAAACCTGATTCTGATTCTAAGCACGATGTAATATCAAATGACCATAGTGTTGTGTATTTAATATTTCAGTAGTATTTGAGTAATATTGGAAATATATTGATTAAGCATTTTTGTTCAGTTAAATATTTAATTATGGGTTATGTGAAAATAAGTGAATTATATATGTCATGACATTACCATGTCATATGCATACGCCTCGCTTAAAGTAAAATTGAAGTTAGACTCACATCCCTGGTTCCATGTCTTTCTTTTAGTTAGCTTAATATTTTAGAGTTACAAAACATAACCGTGGTGGTGAGGTATTTTTAAAATAATCCCAAAATGACTACCTATCTTTTGAAGTGCAGTGAGACATTTTGAGTTTTTTAAAAGCACAGCAAAAAGTGGTTGAGTTTAAAAAAAGGTGCAGTACATTTTTTTCTTCAGAGTAGCACATTTTCTTTGCAAAAGACGATCGAATTTAAAAAAGGACAGAAAACAGAGAAATTCACGGGTTTGTATACTTTGAGTACTGGGTGATAATAATCACAATTTTTTAAATATCAGAAATAGCTGGCTACATCAGGAAGATAGATGTGTTTGATTGCACAAGGGATAACTGGATTTTGTATACTGAATGGATTGAGCTGTATTTTAACAAAATGAAACAGCCAATGAGAAATGAGTGCCAGTTATGCTGTGTGCATTGGGTTTTAAGGCGTACTGTTTGCTTAGAAGTTTGACTGATCCAAGCAAGCCAGCCTAAGTGAGCTTTGCTGATATCATGAAAGTAATGCAGGGACATTTAGAACCAAAACCATTGTTGATTGCAGAACATTTTAGGTTTCATCAGCAGAATCAGAAGGAAGGGGAATCAATTTCAGTGTAAATGGATGAATTGAAGAGATTATCTGAACATTGTCAGTCAATAATCAGCTTAATGAGACACAGAGATTGGTTAGTTTGTGGAATCTTATAAGAAGAAATTCAAAAACGGCTCCAAACCAAAATACACTTTAAAAAGCAGTTGAAATTGCTGTTTCAGTGCAAACAGAGATGCAACTGAGTTGCAGTCAGCAATGAAAGTGAGTGAGAACAAAATTGCAACTTCTAAACAGAAACTGGCCTGGCCAAACAAATTGTGTTACCGTTGTGGCAGGTGCTCATATATACCAGACCAATTCAGATTTAAAGTTGAAACTTGCAGAAAATGCAACAAAATAGGACCCATGCACAGAACATGTTGGCAGACAAAATAAATGGACTGCATAAGGAAGAGGTAAAGATAAAAAAAAAAATCAAGTTGCAGTTTCAAAAAGAGCACTATTCTTCATGCCGTTGATGAAGAACCTGATGATGAGAGCGACACAAGACTGATTTGCCTTGAGATTTCTGAGTAAAAACTAACAAAATAAGTGTGATGTATTAAATTTTTATAAAACACTGGATAAATGGCTGAACAGTTCAAAATTACAATTTAACCCTTTGTGAGCTTGCAGCGTTAGAGCATCTGTACATGGTAAACACTATAGGTTTGTTAATGTCTAATGCTTGCTGATAGCAACCGAATTCTTTCTTAGTCATAGGCACCATTAACATGAGGATGCCTGTTAATGACTAAATGCTTTTAGTCACTTTGAAAGCTTGGGTGACAGATTCTTTCTTAGTGCCTGTCAAATTGACTTGATGGCTTCTCTGGATTCGAGTTTATCACATATGTAATATTAATTTTCTTTTGTAACCAAAGGAATATTAAGTCCAAAACATTCAAAGGTTCATTTATTATCAAAACATATATCCATTTACAACTCTGAAGTCTGTCTTCTCCAGATAGCCACGAAACAAAGGCAGAACATGAAAGTTATTCCGAGAGAATCATCAAACCCACTACATTGCACAAAGAGTAACGGCATCCTGACCATCAACTCCAAAAGCCTCCTCCCTGCCCAAAATGGAAGAGGAACATCGACCCCCAAAAAGAATCCCTTCCCCTCACAAAAAAATCTAATGGAACACTACAGATGTCAACCCCCAAACGCTCTACCCTCGCAAGAAAATGGAAAAGGAACGGGCGATAAAAAACACAGAATATAAAAACAATTATTCTGAAAAATTCCTGTCCATAAACGCAATAGTCCAATCCATAAAAGCAGAACCACGATACCATCCTAAGATTATCACAGGCATTCTTCAAAAGAGGGGAACGCCGCACGAGGTAGAGAAGTCTACCTGCCTGCCAGGGAGAGCCACACGGTGGCAGGCTGCTCACAGATTCCTTCTCTGGCAGTGATCAAAAGGAAGGCAGTTGACGCTGATCTCTTGCTCGCCTTCTGCATTCACCTCAATGTCTCAATCTTCTTTGATGCTTTAATTGGTGATTAATGAACATTTCAACTGGTAAAATGGAGTCGAACATTGGCTTACACCCTGTCTCAAAGTTTCTTCGCATTGAGGCCTACGAGTACATGCCCACTTTCCCGACTGACTGACTGATAGAGTGACCATTAAAGTGTCTAATTGGTATGCTAGAAGGGTAGAAGGGTTTTATGTCTAAAAGGATATGCTGAACTCTGTGTTAATGAACACACATAATGTTTGAATGTGAGAAACCAGGCTGGGTTAATGGCATGAGAACAAAAGATCAAAGAGTTTGCCTGTCTCTGTGTGTCTCTTTATGCTTGTGGAACTCGTATTTATTGAGCTACCTTTCCCTGGGTTCTTTGGACTTCACCTTGACAGGAAATCGCAATTCCAAGGGTGGTTTCACAAGTAAGTCAGAATTCATATTTTCCCTGACAAAAGCAACAATTAAGTGGTGACTAAGCATCATGAGTATTTAAGTCTTTGTGACCTACTGTGCGGTATTTTGTGTGTTTTGTGCTTTTTATTTTTATGATAATAAATTAAACTTAAGTTGCTTTGTTGTGCTTGTATGCTTATTACCACATCTCCTGGGCACTTGGATTCTTTGGATCTGATCAACCCAGCCGATTACAAGCAAATGGCAAATTAATTATAGTGGAATTGGACACTCTCTCTGCTAATCCAGTCATTCCACAGAATGAATTTGAACAGCATTTCAAAGATACTGAACTGAAGCCTACGGATATCCAGCTAAGAACTGATACTGGAGAAAAGATAACTCCTGCGGGTATGACAGTGTAACAGTGAGATACAACAAACAACAAGGTGTCCAGAGCTGTCAGAGTCAACTCCTACAAGCACCATGGAGGAGGCCTCGGAACCTGAGACTGCTTCACAGCCACAAGCCTCACCAGCCAGCAGAGTGATCCCCCTTGTCAGGAAAGACATTATTCCACAGGAATAAGAAATCCTCCACAGTGTTCGAATCTTTAGGCATGAATGGGGCAATTTAAAATGTTCTGTGTTGTGGATGTCTGTATGGTAGTTGTATTATATAGTATACTGTGAATTAGTTGAGATGCATTCCATATTGCGTTGGAGTTTATAGCTAAGCAGGGAGGACTGTTGTGTATTTAATATTTCAATAATATTTAAGTAATATTGTAAATGTATTGTTTGATTAAGCATTCTTGTTTGTTTAAATAATTAATTATAGTTATCTGTAAAAATAAGTGAATTGCATGCATCATACACACTCGTGTTGCTTAAAGTAAAAACAATGTTAGACTTGCATCTGTTATGCTTTGACCCTTCAAAACATTAAATTAGTTCAAAGGAAGACATGGGAGTCTGGGAATGTGGGTGTAGCTTTGTCTTTAAGTGAGGTGTGCACGTATCACAAGATGACACATGCAATTAAAGCATTTTTGCATATAACCTGTAATGAATTATTTAAAAGAACATACAGACATTATTGGCACCATCCAGTACCTTTCTTAATTCACAATAAGTTGGCTTCATTGCAGGAGATGTGTCATGTAAAGGGGTGGATGGATCTCTAATCAAGTTGTAGTAGTTTCAGCCAGTTATGTCCCCACAGTTCTGGTCCTCCTGTTTTTACCACAGAGAAGCTCAATGTGGCTTATTGGTTGTTGTATTTTACAGTTACAAATGTCATTCTCACAGGAGTTACCTTTTCTCCAGTATAAGTTCTTAGTTGGAGATTTGCAGGCTTCAGTTTGATGTCTTCGAGATGCTGTTCAAACTCATTTTGTGGAATGAATTAAACAGCTGAACCAGTTTCCAATTTCATTTTTAATTGCTTTACCATCCACTTCTGGTGTAAGCTATATTGTTTGTCTATTATTAGCTTTCACACAGTAAATCTTAAGACTACACAATCCTGTGCCCCTCTAATCACTATCAGATCTTTCATCAACAGCATGCAGAATAGTGCAACTTGAAATTTTATCTTTTTCTTTTCTCTGTGTAGTCCATTTATTTTTGTCTATCTGGCATGTTCTTTGTATGTGTCCTACTTTGTTGAATTTTCTGCAAGTTTCGCCTTTAAATCTGCATTTTTTTTTGGTGTATGTGAACCCCTGCCACAATAGTAACACAATTTGTTTGGCCAAGCTGGTTTCTGTTTAGACACTGCAATTTTGCTCTTCCTCACTTTCATTGCTGACTGCAACTGAATTGCTTCTCTGCCTGCATTTTCCATTGAAACAGGAATTTCAAGAGTACTTTTAAATGTAAGATACACTTCAGTTAAGAGCCATTTTTGAATGCTTTCTTGTAAGATTCCTCAAACTAAACAATCTCAATGCAACATTAAGACAATCACTGAACTGACAATGCTCAGATAATCTCTTCAATTCAGCCATGTATGCTGAAATGGACTCCTTTTTGATTTAGCGTAAAGCATTCTGAAATCAACAATAGCTTCAGTTCTAAGTGTTCTTGCATCACCTTTACAATAGCAGCGAAGCTAATTTCTAATTGTTTGGTTAGAGCAGTCAAACTTCAAAACAAAACACAATTCACTGAGCAAAATTGGGACTTGCTTCTGATTGGCAATTTCATTTGCTTCAAAATACCATACCAATAGTTCAGTATACATGAGCCAATTACACATTGTGTAATCAAACTCATCAATCTGTCTGATGTAGCCAGCCATTTCAGATTTTTTATGATTATTATAACCCAGTACTCACTCTTTATGAAATCTGAATTCTTCTGCTTACAGCCTTTTTTAAAAACTCAATGTCTCTGCACATGCTGGGCTGTTTCTATTAAATTCGACTGTTTCTCACAGCTTTTTTTTCAAACGTCTCAGTCCACTGTAACAGGTTGGCACTGTAATATTTGTCCTAGATTGAAAAACTTACAGTATTGACGTGCTCTAGTTCTTCTAAGAAACGGCCCAAAGTTAATTCCACTCTCAGAAAATGTTTACTCAACTACATTATAGTGGAAAAATTCAGGCCTGCTGCCCAAGAATATGGATTAATAGGTTTTTTTTTACCATAAACAAGGTGAGGCCTTTGTTCAGATTAGTATCATCAAACAAATCCATTGATACGATACCAAAGAGAGGAGCTTTGACCCTCCATGTTAATCTATTCCAAGTCTTAAATACATATACTGTAAATTACGGAATCATAGCCATTGCTTCTTAAAACATTTTATTATCCTCACACCAAAAATCATGTATTTCACAATTTACTCGAGTTGGCATGCTAAACCGTAAACATCTTTTGTTTCTTGCTTTTCTGCTGTAAGATTTCAAGTCAAATCACTAACAGTAAAATCTTTGTGGTTGTAAGAACCATCTCACACACAGCAAGACACCTGTCAAAGATAAACAAATTAATTTAAAGCACTATTTTGATTATGCCAGTTTTAAACTTGGATACATTAAGATTGCAACAAGATGGAAAAGTTCAGGGAGGAAGGGATCACTGTGATTCTGAAGTCCTGGAAAAGAAGGAACTTGTGCAGTGAAGCATCGTTTCAACATAATAAGAACGCACCAGAAATCAATAGCAACATTATGCAAACAGACATGCTGCTAACAGCTATTTATTTTTCATTTTCCTGGGTTATTTTCAATTTTCATAGAAGACATTGTTACTTTTACTACATAAAATTTTGTTTAAAATGCCACCAGCTTTTTTTTGATCTGTTGCATGTCTCCATTCTTCACAGACAAATGATGTTCTCATTATTTCTAATGCTATCGATATTCATTTAACATAGGTCAATATTTCTTTGTATTGATCAATAAGTGCTGTAATTTATTTTACTCTTTATGCACCATTTGAATGCTTGGATATTAAATATACACTAGAAGTACAACTTGTACAAGTTATATCTGTTTTGGTTAACATATGAGTTATAATTTGATTTGTTTTACTAACCAAATTGCAATTAATTAATAATTTTATTTTGTAAAATACTTAATTCTTTTGGGTGATAATTCCACACTTGTTCCATAACTAAAGTGCACTTCTCTCCTGATCCTTTATTCCTTTTCTTATAAATGAGAAATAACTAATAGAGTACTGTGGGAGGATAACAAATTTTAACCATTGATACTGCCAAACATGATTTAAAACACAAAAGGAAGAAATGTAAGACTTAATGTTTCACCTAATTGATGAAAAGTCATTAACCTGAGATTTTTTTTCTTCCCCCACCTGGAACACAATTGCCCTACGTGGAAGGAAATCTGTCATCCCCATGCAGTCAACCAAGATATATCCAAAAACCCACTAAAATATGGTTGACTTCATTGCCTCCTTAGTCCCAAGAAAAAAAGAAAGTTCATGTTTGAGCTGTCAAGGATGCACATTTTCTTTTAATTTTCAGCATCTACGGTATTTTGCTTTTATTCACAAATACATTTGAATGTTCTCAGTGATAACATTTCCAGAAGAAAATGTACAAGACTGTAACAACAACTTTAAAATAACGTTAAAGCCCTAGATTCCTAAAGGAACAGACAACATTCACTAGGATAGTTCAATATGTTGCTATTTAATTGAATAACTGCTTAGTGGAAAATGTATCTCATTAAATAATTATAAACACTGCTGCATTAGAAAAGTTCCCTTAACCTGCATTGCTCATTTCTACTCCCTGTCCAAGGTTCATAACCTGACTGTCCGTGTAAGCCCATTGTCTCTGCTTGCTCCTGCCCCACTGAACTTGTGTTCACATACGTTGACACATTAAGACGGAGATGTAATGTAAAGATTTTTACTCATGTATGTGAAGGATGTAAGTAATAAAGTCAATTCAATTCATTCTATCTGCCTTGGTTCAGACCCTTTCGACTTACATCCATGACACCTCACATGGTCTCAAACTCCTCAACAACTTTCAATTCCCTGGTCCTGACCACCTTATTTTCAACAATGATGTCCAGTCCCGATACATTTCTATCCCCTATTAAGAAGTCTTCAAAGCTCTCTGCTTCTTTCTCAGCAAAAGGCCCAGCCATTTCCCCTCCACCACAACCCTCCTCTATCGAGCAGAAATGGTCCTCACCCTCAACAATTTCTCCTTCGACTCCTCCCACTTTCGCCATGGGCACCCGCACGGGCCCCAGCTATGCATGCCTTTTTGTTGGCTATGTAGAATAGTCAGTCTTCCAAGCCTTCAATGGTAATGCTCCCCAACTCTTTTGCAATACATTGATGACTGCATTGGTGCCACTTCATGCACCTATGCTGAGCTCGTTAATTTCGTCAACTTTGCCTCCAACTTCCACCCTGCCCTTAAATTCACTTGGTCCATTTCTGGCACCTCTCTCTCCTTTCCTGATCTCTCTGTCTTTGGAGATAAACTGTCTCCCGACATCTTTTATAAACCTCCCAATTTCCACGGCTATCTTGACTAAACCTCTTCCCACCCTGTCTCCTGAAAAATGTTATTCCCTTTTCTCAGTTCCTTTATTTCCACCACATCTGCTCTCAGGATGAGGATTTCCTTTCCAGGACAACAGGAATGACCTTCTTTCAAGAACGAGGTTTCCCTTTCTCCACCATTGATGCTGCCCTCACCCACATCTCCTCTGTTTCCTGGGCATCCGCGCTCATCTCCAACTCCATCAGCCTCAGCATCCAGCACATCAGGGATCCCACCACACACTCCACCTTCCTTAGGGATGGCTCCCTCCATGATTCCCTTCTTCACTTGTCTCTGCCCACTAATCTCCCTCCTGGCACGTATCCCTGCAAACGAGAGAAATGCTACACCTGCCCATTCACTTCCTCTCTCACCTCCATTCAGGGCCCCAACCAGTCCTTCCAGGTGAGGCAACACTTCACCCGCGAAACCTATTGTAGCCTGTGCTCCTGATGCGGCCTCCTCTGCACTGATGAGAGCTAACGTAATTTGGGGCATTGCTTTGTCGAGCACCTCTGCTCCATCCACCAAAATGGAATTTCCCAGTAGCCGACCATGTTAATTCCAATCTCCATTCACATTCTGTCATGTCATTCTATGGCCTCTTCTTTTGCTACGATGAGGCCACTCTCAGGGGGAGGAGCAACACCTCATATTCCATTTAGGTAGCCTACAACCTAATGAGATTTATCCTTCTGTTAATTTTTATTTTCTTTTTCCTTTTCCCCTCCCCCTTCCCTCTTCTTCTATTCCCTACTTTGGCGTTTTATGTCTTCTCCTCACCTGCTGATCACCTCCTTCTTCCCATTCTCCATGGTCCTCTCTCCCCTCCTATTAGATTCCTTCTTCTTCAGCCCTTTCCTACCTTTCCTATCCACCTGACTTCACCACTCACCTTCTACATTGTCCTCCTTCCCCTCCCCCCACATTTTTATTCTGGAATCCTCTTTCCTTTCCAGTCCTGATGAAGGGTCTCAGCACAAAACATCAACTGTTTGTTCAATTTCCTGGCCTACTGAGTTCCTCCAGCATTTCGTATGGGTGTTGCATTAGAAAGTAGATTTAGCACTGTATATTTAAAATCTTGCTGACTTTTGAATCTGAGCAGAGATTTATGATAGAATAATTTTACTGGAGCTTCGTAACATCTGCAGAGATTCAATTTTTTTGAACTGGAAGCAATGTTTACTTTCCACAGTGTACAGAATATATGATAGACTTGGACAAGAAATATCTAGAAGGATAAAGGCCAAATACACACAAATGGGACTAGCTTAGATGGGCATCTTGATTGGAATGGATGCATTTGGCCAAAAGTCCTGTGCT
This sequence comes from Mobula birostris, assembly GCF_030028105.1. Taxonomy (NCBI): domain Eukaryota; kingdom Metazoa; phylum Chordata; class Chondrichthyes; order Myliobatiformes; family Myliobatidae; genus Mobula; species Mobula birostris. The sequence goes on along the minus strand of NC_092372.1, from coordinate 59,007,654 downwards.
ACTCAACAACATGAATAATTCAGGATCAGCTTTGTGTCTTGAAGTAAACAATAAAATCAACTTAACTTTCCAAGATGTTTACTTTTTTGCCATAACTACCATTACCACCTTTAGATGTGTTATTGAGAATTTCGTATCACTGAACTCATGCTTTGAAAGATTTAATATACTGGACATGTCTGATAACAGAGAACCTAAGCTACATTGGTTACAGCATTTAACTCTTCAAACGATTTGAAAAGTAAACTTCCAAGGATGTGCAAAACAAACTGTATCAAGGTCATCCTAGGATTAATTTAATTAGACCTGCTTCCACAATATTGTGTAGAGTTTGCATTCTCCCTGGGCTGTTGTAAATTTAATATCCTGATGTAATGAAACTTTCAAAAATATAAAAATATCATTTGTCTATCAAAGTAAATGGAGCATTGTTCCAGCATTTATGGCCCCAGATTTCCTCACAGCTTATGTGGCTTTGCCTTTCATAGACTTTTAAGATAGACTCATAACCAGTCCCAATATTGCATGAATTGAGGCTTATAACTTTGTTCTCTCATAATACAATGGTGCAATCTAGATTTACTTGTCAAACTAGGTAACTCAATATTGCTTACCGAAGAGCGCTTAACATAATAAGTGACTCATATGTTTCCTATCAATCTAGAAGGTGGAAAATATCAGTGTGGCCCTTAGTGTTTTGAATCTTTAAAGATTTCAATTAAGCATATCATTATCCATCTTAATACCTCAGTAATGAATGTGATATCAGTCCTTGGAATTATAGATCTCAGTTGTTAATTTTCTACAATGATGGCCGTCCTAATACTGCCATATTCTGAAGGCACTTTAAATTCCCCTCCTAGAAGAATGTACCATGGATCAAGATAGAATCTGCATCTCTGAATAAGGGGGAATAACTGTGAGCAGCCATTTGTTTCAATACAGCGCCCTAGACATTACTCGTATCTCTCACTCATTCTCTCTTTAGTTGATATGGGCATATTGCAAGTAAGATTAGATTTAATACCAAGCTCTTGTCCTTGGGATGGGAGTAGTGAGCATGTCACGGAAAACTATCTTGCTTCTATGGTTTCAGTTTGTGCATCTGGCAGCCTCAGTAAAATAGATCATATTCAAAGACCCCACCCACCCTGGATATTCCCTCTTTTCCCTTACCCCTTCCGGCAAAGATACAAATGCCTGAAAGCACATACCATTAGTCTCAAGCGCAGCCTTTACTCTACTGTTATAGGATTATTGAATGATTCTCTAGTACAATAAGATGGACTCTTGATCTCATAATCTACCTCATTATGATCTTGCACTTTATTCATTACTTGCACTGCATTATCTCTGTAGCTGTTACACTTTATTCTTTATTTCGCTATTGTTTTACCTTGTTCTACCTCAGTGCGCTGTGTAATGATTTGATCTGTATGAACAGTATGCAGGACAAGCTTTTTTTACTCTGTCTTGGTACTTGTGGAAGTAATAAACCAATTCCAATTCCTCGTCGAATTTTTGATTTTTGATTTTGTGATCATTCAAGGATGACGATACATTTCCAAATGAGGAAAATACACGTTTTGTGCGTAATTTTTCCTGGTCAGGACTACCTAACACTGTCTACATAACTCACATGAAAAGCACAGTAAACATAATCTCATTTTTACTTCATCCAGAATATGCTTTTTAACACAAAATAAATTTCATCTACCGTTAGAAACAGGAAATGTCCCACAGTAAATTTTTGTCTCTTTATAATCTCACATGCTCACTTTTGCTGTTTCAAAAAATTATCATTTCTTTTCATAAATGGTTTGACCTAGAATTAAACGTTTATGCCACACAATTATTTGCTGCATTAATTGTTATGATATTTTTGGGAATGAACAAAATAAAACAAGTTTTTAAAAATATAATTTTGGCTGGCAAACTCCCTGTGAAAGGTTAGATGAAAAAGGTATGACTTCTAATATAGAATCTCAGTTTTTGATTTGGAGTTAATTTCCTGGCAGTCTGTTGAAATTTTCCATAAACAAAAGTAATTCTGTTTCACAAAATTAATGAAATCTATGAAGAAATAAGTTCAAGAAACTTAAGCCTGTCCATTGGGTTTGAAAAAGGAAAAAAAAAATTAAAACAGTGAAGCATTAACTGACATGAAGAAATAAATATTTATTCGTTGAGTAATGTGGCATTCAAATTATCCTTTTGGCCCAAATTATCCATCCTAACCAAAGACATCCTCCCTACTAGTCTCAGTTGTCCACATTCAGCCCATAATTCCCCAAGCCCTTCCCCTCCATGTTCCCATTCTACTGCCTCTAAAATGTTGCAATTGTACCTGTCTTGACCACTTCCACTGGAAACTCATTTCAGGTACTCACTATCCTCTGGGTAAAAAAGTTACCTCTCAGGTCTCTTTCAAATCTCTCCTCTTTTATCTGTGTCCTTTTGTTTTGGACTCCCCAACCCTGGGGAAAGACTATGACCATCCACCTTATTCATACGCCTCATGATCGTATAAACTTCAATGAGGTCACACCTCATTCTCCTATGCTCAAAGGAACCAATGATCGACTACGATCTCCTACAATCCAAGTTAAGAAGCAGGCATGATTAAGATTGCATCTAGGACTTGAGGGCTTTGGAGAAAAGAACAAGATCTATCATTAAGACTAATGAACACAGGTTGAAAAGCAAAAATCTACATTTGCCTGAAATCATAAATAAAAAACAATAAATCCTGGAAATGCTCAGCTGATCAAACAGTATCTGTCCTGTCATTCATATGAAAGGCCATCAACACGAAATGTTAACTATATTCCACTCTTTACCTGTCCTGCTGAATGCTTCCAGTGTTTATTGTTCTTATGGATAATAAATACACGTGTTCACGGGACTAGAGTAATGTGGGCAGACAAACACTGAAGAAGAAGCTTTAATTTGATACATTGTCTCCTTCCTCAGATGCTGAGTATTTCCAGCATCTTCAGTTTTTTTTTAATTTTCAAGACACATTGTCCACTATTTTAAAGAAGGTGATAGATGGGATAGTCTCCTTCAACTTAATTATCTCTGTAATGATAACAAAACAAAATGAATAACAAAATCTGTCAAATGTTGTATTAAAATCCTGATATTCCAGGGATAAAGACGTCGAGTGGATTCTGCCTCTGCTACTGAAAGTCAGTAGCAACGGGTAGTTAAAAATGTCCAACACATCACCGCCACCAGCCAACTCACCATCAGTGAATTCTGGTTAATTAGGAAACATCAGTGATGACCGTCTCCTGTTAGGTTGTTTGAGATAACTTGTTTTTTTTTAATTCTTTCTTACCTCTCTTCTAATATTTGTGTACCTGTGCACTTGCAACGCTATCGTGACTCTGTAAATACCTTTGGCATCAATAAAGTATCTATCTATTTATCTATCTATCTGCCAGGAGCAGTACGGTGGCTGCTCCAATTAGCCAAAATTCATGAAAATAGTTAAAAATGTATACAAAAAGACAAAACTACCGTTTAACTGGGTACAGATTACATAATTAAGTTCAAAGTACATGATCAAAGTATGTGTACATTATACAACCTTGAGATTTGTCCCCGTAGAGGTCACCGCAATACAAAGAAACCCAAACGAATTTTAAAAAGAGCAGTCAAACGCCTAATGTGCCGAGAAAAAAAATCATGCAAACAATAAAAGCAAGCAAATAGCGTTTAGAACTGAGGTCTATGAAAGAAAGTCTGTCCACAGACACGAATCAGCGCAGAACCGTGTAAATGTCATATAGCAGCGAGCTGAACCGGCCCGCCTCTTGTCTCTCTTCTCTTGTGGTTTGTTGAAATAGTGAAATCGTTTCATTTTCACTCCCGGCTTTTTCTGGCAACTCCAAACTTGAAATCGCAGAGAACAATTCTGAATTGTCTTACTGCTTATTTCTTGCTAACTATCAGTGACAACAATCACCTCTTTTTGAACAGAAACAAACACGACGGATGATATTTAAAAACTGCTCTAAGAATGGTGTAGTGTATTAACGCGAATGACACTAGTTAAAAATTGTTCAACAACAGTCTTCTGGCCCCTTTAGGCTGCATAGCATCCCAAATAAAGAAATGAATCACGGCTACTTTTGTTATTAGTGTTTGTTTGAATTGCCTCAAATAAGAGGGGGCCCCGATTAATGAGAATCCGGAAAGATGCTGGAAAAAGGCCAGCGATATCATTAAGGATCCCACCAGTCCTGCTCATGGTCTTGTTTCTCCTACTCTCATCAGGGAAGAGGCTACGCAGGCTGAAAAACTGTTATTTCCTCCAAGCCGTCAGCCTAATCAAAACCTCCACCCATTATTCACCACTACTTTATTATTTCTTGTCAGTCCCCTTATGTACTGTGCCTTGCGTTACTTTTATGTACAATACTGTCTATGCACATAAGCTAATCTTATGTATTTATATTTATGCTGCCACGGATCCGGGGTAACAAACATGTCGTTCTCTTTTACACTTGTGTACCGACGAATGACAATAAACAAATATCGAATCGTAAATCTTTTATCGGCGGATGAGATCAGACAGTCTCAATCATGGCCTCTTCCAAGTAGTCACACGGCAGGGAGGCAGGCAGGGAGGAAAGGGCGGGCGGGCGAATGGCGATGGCCGGAACTGACGGATATTGCTGACCCGAGATGAGTTGCTGTTGATGAAATTTGTCTGATCCTCGGAGCTTTGGACTCTGAATGAAGGTGAGTCTGGGGTTGGGAAGCGGGGGTATGAGGTCGGGGATGGTGTTTGATAAAAGCAGGGTTTGGCCTATACTCCTGTTGGCTCAGGGACCACGGGGCGGGGGCTGTGTGACTAGATGGTTGGAAGTGTTATTTGTCTGATATGGCCGAGCCTAAACCTCAGTACCTTAATGTGATAATTAGATGCAACCGGGCAATGTTGTTTGATATCTGCTTTACATGTTAAATACAGCGAGACTCTAGTTCCTCTTCATTGACTGGTTAGGCCTTTATGGATATACCGGCACTTTGCATGTTCATTCAGATATCAGTTTTAATTTTAGCTTGATGGCTCAGAACGCTCCAGTGGAATATTACTAAGCAAAGTTGAGCAATAATAATTACTGTAAGAGATTAGAATGAAGGTGGTCATTTAGCACTGTTTTGAAATAGTCTAGAAGTAGAAATGGAGAGTGTATGCGTGGTTTGCATATGATAAAATTAATAAATATTATAGTGACGGTCTCGAGGGATATGGACCAAATACTGTACAGATAACTGAGACCAGCTCAGGACAGCATAAGATGAGTTGTTCCTAAAAACTATGACTCTTAACGTAAATTGTTTGTAATTAAAAGGGGGAGCTATGGCGGGCGAATGATAGAGTGTGTTCTAATTACAGAGACATGGAAAAGCAATGATACAGGAGTGTAATGGGTACGACAAATTACAGAAGCATAAAAGAGTACACCTAGAAATAGAGAAAGGGTAGAGTAAAGTGATGAAAAGTCTATATCTAAATGCATGTGGCATTCACAACAAGACAGATGAATTGATGGCTCAGATAGATGTAAATTGGTATGAATTGTTAGCCACTATGGAAATGTTGAAAATTGATTAAGATGGACTAGAATACTTAATATTTTAGTGGAATAGTTAGATGGATAATAAGATGCTGATAAGAAATTGTAAGCCACCTAACAGTAACTATGTGTAGGACAACATGAAGCAAAAAAAAGGGGGGGGGAGACATGCAAGCAAGCTAATTGTGGGCGATTTTAATCTTGTTATCGACTGAGAAAAGTAACCTTCAAGTATAATACATCTTGTGTAGTCTCTTGGAACCAAGCATTATGGAATCACATATACAAGAGATGGTGTGTGTATTGCTCATTATGGAATAACAGGGAACAACACTGTCTTAGATTGAGAGATGATCAATTAATAATTTTGTAATACAGGATTCTCGGGGAGAATGATCACATAACAGAACTTGACATTCTTTTGAGAATACAAAACTTAAATCTGAAACAAGTATTTTAAATTGAAGATTTTGAGAAATATATGAAGGTACGGTTGACTGACGTGGATTTGAGTGAAATTATAGACAGCAGTGACATATGTTTAAGGAATTACATAACAATAAGTTTGTAGTCTTTCAAGAAATAAAGACTCTACAAGGCAAACCAAGGAAACTAGGATAATTTCACATTGAAATGCTGTGACAAAAATTAGTGGAAGGCCAGAGTGTGGGAAAGATTAGAAACCCAGTAAAAAGGGAGACAATAGATTACAAGCATAATCTGGCAAGAATTATGAAAGCATGCAGTGAGCAATTTGATGTATACAAAAAGTGAGTAAGTGTTGTTCCCTTGAGGTGAAAATTTTGAGGAATTAATGATAGAAAAATAAGGAAATGGTAGAATATTATAGAGACTGTTTTTGCATGGTTGAAAACTTGACAATTGCAATGACAGTCAAAAATACAATGGAAAACAGAGGAGGAACCTAAATAAATCACACAAGTGCGGTGTAAATTAATGGTATTATAGGTTGACAAGTCCCATCGAACTAATTGCTTGCTGTCTAAAGTTTTATATTAGATCATGTGATCTTGCAAAATATTCCAGATTTTACCAAGGTTTTAGCAGTTGAAAACCCACAAATGGTAATCACATTTGATTAGTTTATTAGATTCCTTTGAGGATATAATGAGTAAAGTGGAAAAAGGGAAATCTGGAGATGTGTAATTGTAGTTTTCAAAGATTTTTGATAACGTGTCATTGGACGTCACTGCAAAAGATAAGAGCTTATAGTATTGGGGGTTATGTGTTCGTATAGAGTATTGGCCAAGCAGAATAAGAGGTCAGTGAAGTGATACAGATCAAATGGAGGGGAAGGAAAGAATTGAGCAATATCGGTACAGTGGTTACTAGCCAATAACCCAAAAAGACACTGTTGCTGTCAAATGAGAAGATGATAAAAACAGGAAATGTTGTAAATACTCAGCTGTTTGAGCTGGAAATGTGGATAGAGAAACATTTCAGACTGATGTTATTTCTAAAACTCAAACATTGCAGAGAAGGGGACTAGATAGGAGGAACAAAGGGAATGTCTGTGATAGGATGAAGATTAAGAAAAATTGGCACAAGAGGTAGTGCCAACTTAAATAAACTGAAGAATACTTAACTGCTTCTTGGTCACCACTGTATCACAAATGTTATCTTTGTTCTCTCCAAGCTTCATCCTTCTGTGCAATTTAAACATGTTTGATTTCTAACAATTCCTAGTTTTTGTAAAAGACACGAGACACTAGAATACTACAGCACAGTACAGGCCCTTCGGCCCTCGATTTTGTGCCGACCCATACATTCCTTAAAAAAACATACTAAACCCACACTACCCCGTAACCCTCTATTTTTCTTTCATCCATGTGCCTGTCCAGGAGGCTCTTAAATACCCCTAATGTTTTAACCTCCACTACCATCCCTGGCAAGTCATTCCAGGCACCCACAGCCCTCTGTGTAAAAAAAACTTACCCCTGATATCTCCCCTAAACTTCCCTCCCTTAACTTTGTACATATGCACTCTGGTGTTAGCTGTTCGTGCCCTGGGAAGCAGGTACTGGCTATCCACCCTATTTATGCCTCTCTTGTAGACCTCTATCAAGTCCCCTCTCATCCTTCTACGCTCCAAAGAGATAAGTTCCAGCTCTGCTGACCTTGCCTCATAAGACTTTTTTTTCCAATCCAGGCAACATCCTGGTAAATCTCCTCTGCACCCTCTCCATAGCTTCCACTTCCTTCCTATAATGAGGTGACCAGAACTGAACACAATACTCTTAAGCCCACCAGGGGATCTGCTGTTTTTGATTAGATGCTGTGTAATGAACCTGAGGCGATTAGGGAGCTGGAGGTAATGGAACCCCTTGGAAGTAGTGATCATAATATAATTGAGTTCAGTTTCAAATTTGAAAAGGAGAAGCTGGTATCAGATGTATTGATATTTCTGTGGAACAAAGGAAATTACAGTAGTATGAGAGAGGAACTGGCCCAAGTCGATTGGAAAAGTAAGCTTAGCAACATTAAGCTTACTTTTGTCTTACAACACGTAAGACATTAGCAACATACCTGATAGCCAGAGGTCTCAGGGAATAGAATTAGGTACAGTCAAGATTACTAGAGAGAAAGTGCTTGGGAAGCTAAATGGACTAAGAATAGATAAGTCTCCTGGACTGGATGAGGTGCACCCACGGGTTCTGAAGCAGGTGGCTTTGGAGATTGTGTAGGCATTGGAAATGATCTTCCGGGAATCAGTAGACTCTGGCGTAGTTCTGGAGGACTGGAAGGTCGCAAATGTAGTTCTGCTGTTTAAGAAAGGAGGGAGGCAGCAAAAAGAAAATTACAGACCTATTAGTCTGACATCAGTAGTTGGAAAGTTATTGGAGTCGATCCTCAAGGACGAGATTATGAAGTACCTCAAGGTGCATGACAAGATAGGCCCAAGCTAGCATGGTTTCGTGAAGGGAAGATCCTGCCTCACCAGCCTGTTGGAATTTTTTGAGGTAATCTCAGATAAGGTTGACAAGGGAGAGGCTGTTGATGTTGTGTATTCGGATTTTCAAAAGGCCTTGGATAAGGTGTTGCATATCAGGCTGCTTAATAAGATGAGAGCCCATGGAATTATAGGAAAGATATTGGAATGGGTGGAGCATTGGCTGATAGGCAGAAAGCAAAGGGTAGGAATAAAGGGATCCTATTCTGATTGGTTGCTGCTTACTAGTGGTGTTCCGCAGGGGTCGGTGTTGGGGCCGCTTCTTTTTACAATGTATATCGATTATTTAGATTATGGATTAAATGGTTCTGTGGTTATGTTTGCGGATGACACCAAGATAGGTGGAGGAGCAGGAAGTGTTGAAGAAATGGAAAGGTTGCAGAGAGACTTGGGCAGTTTAGGAGAGTGGGCAAAGAAATGGCAGATGAGATACAATGTTGAGAAATGTACGGTTGTACATTTTGGGAGAAGAAATAATCGGGCAGATTATTATTTGGATGGGGAGAAAATTCAAAAATTGGAAGTGCAAAGGGACTTGGGGGTCCTTGTGCAGGATACCCTAAAGGTTAACCACCAGGTTAGATCAGCAGTAACGAAAGCAAATGCTATGATGGCATTTATTTCAAGAGGAATAGTGTATAAGAGTAAGGAGGTGTTGATGAAGCTCTATGGGGCGCTGGTGAAACCTCATCTGGAATACTGCGTGGAGTCTTGGGCCCCCTATCTGAGAAGGGATGTACTGATGTTGGAGAGAGTTCAGAGAAGATTTACGAGGATGATTCCTGGAATGCAGTGGCTGACATATGAGGTGCGTTTGTCAGCTCTTGGACTGTATTCATTAGAGTATAGAAGAATGAGAGGTGATTTCATAGAAACATTTCGAATGTTGAAAGGGTTGGACAGAGTAGATGTGAAAAGGCTGTTTCCCTTGGTGGGTGAGTCCAGGACAAGAGGCCACAGTCTTAGAATTAGAGGGTACCCGTTTAAAACAGAGTCGAGGAGAATTTTTTTTAGCCAGAGGGGCGTGGATTTATGGAGTTCGTTGCCGCATACAGCTGTGGAGGCCCGATCATTGAGGGTGTTTGAGGAGGAGATTGATAGGTATCTAATTAGTCAGGGTATCAAGGGATATGGGGGAAAAAGCCAGAAATTGGAACTAGATGGGAGAATAGTTTAGCTCATGGTGGAGTGGCGGTGCTGGCTCGAAGGGCCAAATGGCCTACTTCTGCTCCTATTGTCTATTGTCTAAGTGTGGTCTCACCAGAGATTTGTAGAGTTGCAACATGACCTCTCTACTCTTGAACTCAATCTCCCCCTATTAATGAAGCCTAGCATCACATAAGGCCTTCTTAACTGTCCTATCAACCTGTGCAGCGACCTTGAAGTTTGTATGGATTTGAACCCCAAGGTCCCTCTGTTCATCCACACTCTTAAGTAACTGACCATTAACCCTGTACTCAGCCTTCTGGTTTGTCCTTTCAAAATGCATCACCTCACACTTATCCAGATTGAACTCCATCTGCTGCTTTCCTGTCCAACTCTGCATCCTGTCTATATCCTCTTATAGCCTTCGACAACCTACAGCTCCATCCACAACTCCTCCAATCTTCGTGTCATCCGCAAACTTACTCACCCATCCTTCCGCCTTTTAGCTGTTTTCTTTCTGTGCAGATGCTGCCTGACTTGCTGAAATTTGACACAAGCTTCCACACCAATTCACTGCAGAGAAGTCTCAATTGGAAGGGCAAATGACCAGAGATCAGGGTACATGTTGTTATAAACAACATCAAAAACGAATGAGATTCTGCAGAATGAGCATAGGGTGTAAGGTAAGAAGCAGGACCTCGAGGGCGATGATCTCCAGATTACACCAAGATCCATGTGCTCATGAGCTTAGAAATAGGAAAATAGGCCAGATGAATTTGAGGTTGAGAAGCTGGTGTAGGGGGCAGGGATTCAGTTCTTGGACCACTGGGATCCCTACTGGAGTAGAGGTGACCTGTACAAGAGGGAAAAAGTGACATTTGAACAGGGGAGCTGCTGTCTTCCCAGAAAATTGTCTAATGCTACATGGGGGAGTTTAAACTAAATTGGCAGGGGGATGGGACTCTGAACAGGAGCAAGTTGTGCGATAAAGCTATAGTAATCAGCATATCCAGGGGCACAGTAAAGGGAAGGAAAGGAATACCCAGTTAAACTGTGTTTATTTCAATGCACGAGGCTTGACGGATAAGGCAGATACACTCAGAGCATAGATTGGCTCTGAGAACTGGAATGTTATAACCACAGCAAACATGACTGAAAGGAGAGCTGCACTGGTAGCTCAGTATTTCAGGATACAGTTACTATAGGCGTAGTAAAGAAACAGTTAAGTAAGAAGGGGGTGTTGGCTTTAAGATAAGGAAGGACACAGCAGTATTACTTAGATGGTATTCTTGGCGGGAGACCATATGGATAGAGCTTAGAAATAATCAGGGGAGGGTCACTCTGGTAGCGCAGTATTTATAGACCCACCCCAGTAGACAGTGGGAACTTGAGCAGATATGTAGGGAAGTTGTTCATAGAGGGCCTTACTTGCGAGAGTGCAGAACTGTACTTCCTGTTAAGGAATGAAATGGGGTCATGTAACAGAAGTGGCGTTTAGAGATCTCTTTGCCTCTATTGACTGTAGTTCTACTCGTTTTAAGATACTGATGGAAAAAGAGAGAGTAGGTTCACAATTTAGGGCCGTAAACTAGAGCAAGGCTAATTTTGAGGGAATGAAGTGGGGACTAGCAGACGTCAATTGAGTGAACATATTTGAAGGGAAAAGATGGGAAGTGGGAAGCTTTTAAGAGTGTTATACCAAGAGCCCAGTAGCAGCATGTTTCTGTTAGAATGTATGGTAAACCTGGCAAGTTTAGGGAACCTTGGCTAATGAGAAATACTGAGGCTCTGGTCAAGAAAAAGGGGGAAACATTGTTTTGGTTTAGGAGGTCAGGGATGAGTGGATCACTGGATGACTATAAGAAGATTAAGAATATTCTTGAGGAAAATTGGGAAGGCAAAGAGAGGGCATGAGATGGACCTGGCCGGTAAGGATAATGAAGGTCACGAGATTCTATAGCTATATTAAGTGTAAAAAAACGATGGCTAGGGAGATTGTAGTTCCCCTTGGAGATCAGTACGGAACCTACATTTCTATGTCTTGAGCTGCAGGAAATTGGTGGGATTTTTAGTGGATATTTCTCCAATGTGTTTACTGAGGAGGAAACTATAGTAGCTCCAGAGTTAAGGAAAATAAGATATTTTGAAGGACACTCACAATACCAAAGAGGAGTTGTTTGCAACCCTACAGCAGGTTAACTCCCCAGTGCATCCTCAGACTTGCTGGGAAGCTGGAGAAGAAATTGCAGAGAAATTACGTTGTTGGCCAGTAGAGAAGTTACTAAAGACTAGAAGGTGGCTGGTGTGCCACTGTTATTTAAGGGTAGCAAAGACAAGCTGGGAATCTACAGATTGGTCAGTGTGATGTCAGTAGTGGGAAGTCATTGTAGAGAATTCTGATGGACAGAATTTGGATAGGGAGTCTGCTTAGGAGGAGTCAGCATGTCTTTTTGTGTGGAAAGTAATCCTCAACAGTTCATGAGGGGCTTAGATAAAGTGGATGGTAGTAGTCTTTTATCCAGGGTAAGGTATTCCAAAACCAAGGGAGCATAGATTAAGGGTGAGAGGGGAAAAATTTAAAAGGCACTTGAGAGGCAACTTTTTCTGTGCTGAGTATATGGATCGAGTTGACAGAGGAAGTGGGTGAGGCAGATGAAATTGTATCATTTAAGGAGAACTTGGATAGGTACACACAGGGCCAAGGCTGAGAGGGACACTGACTGATTAGAGGAAACTTGGGCTAGTTGGGTGAACTACATGGACTGGTTGTGCTAAAAGGTCTGTGTCCATGCTGTATTGCTCTTTGATTTTAATTTCCATCTGTTTCAGATCATTGGAATCTGCAATTTTTCCTTTCCCTTAACTGAGTGAAAAGATGTTTCATTTTGGTTGCTGATTCTGTTTTATCTAATCTAATCAAAGCAAAATATGAGTTAAAATGAATTTGCTGTGTCTTGTTGATGAGTAGTTCAACTACATTGTAATATTCTTTTGAAGTAAAGATAGAAATTTTTTGTGTTGGGTGGCTTTGTGCTTACTTCGAAGAGTTTGCTCTTCGAAAGTCTGCTGCCACAATAGCATAGCTGCTGATGTTATTGCAGCTCAGGGCATCGGAGTTTGGGTTAAGTTCTGGCGTCTGCAAGAAGTTTGTACGTCCACCCCCTGTATAAGCGAGGCTTTCCTCTTGATAGTTTTCTCTCGCATTTTAAATACATACTGGTTAGTAGGATAATTGGTCAGCGTACATTGCCCTGTAATTAAGCTTGGATTAAGTAAGTGAGTTGCTGGGTTGTGTGGCTTGTTGGGCCGAAAGGCTTGTTTGCGCTTTATCTCAAAATTACCTAAGTAGTTAAGCAGTTTGAAACTTTTCAAGAAAGAAAGGAAACTGTATTGGGGCGTTGGTGTTTTACCATATTAATTAGTGATGTTGTTGATCAAATGAAGATGCTTATACAAGTTTGCCAAGAAATAAATTTTGTTGGTTCAAAGGGATATTAATTGTGAAAGAAGAAACTCTAGCTGTTGGAACTAAACACGGGGCAGAGTGAGATAATCAATTCTGTGTTTAAAGCACCTGATAAGATAGGAAGAACAGCAGCAAGATTTAAATAACTCTGAAAAGAGGTAATTAAGTCAAGTGGGCAAGGATAAAAAGAATAGCTAAGAGTAATGAATGTCAGCATTGATCTTGAACGCCAGAATACAAGACCATGCAATTCATGTCACAGTTTTATAAGCCTCTGTGACTAGTTTTCTGTGCAGCATCTTGAGAGACATAATTTGGCCATGTTATGCAGCCATTAGTGAGCACTATTTGTTCAGGGTTGAACTTTTTTTGATGAAAAGAACAAGCTTGCCTTGGGAGTTCTTCCCAGTAGAAAGGTTACAAGCCTTAAGGAGAGTTCTTCCAGATTAAATTCCACCATGTCAAAATCAGGTTTGCAAGTAATATCAGTAAAAATAAACAAGAAAATCTGCAGATGCTGGAAATCCAAAGCAATGCACACAAAATGTTGGAGGAACTGAGCCAGCCAGGCAGCACCTATGGAAAAGAGGAAACAGTCAACTTTTGGGCCGAGACCCTTCATCAGAACTCGTCTTGGCTCAAAAAGTTGACTGTTTACTCCTTTCCATAGATGCTGCCTGGCCGGCTGAGTTCCTCTAGCATTTTGTGTGTGTTGAGTAGAAATTTTGACAAGCAGTAAAGTAATTCTCCGTAACTAAGCCAGAATGACCAAATAGTGGTTTTTTTTTTGACAAATTGCTAAATGTTTCTGAGAAATTCAGAAGCATTTAGAAAATTCTAAAACCACACAGCAAAAAAAAATTTGAGTAACTATAAATAAAATACTTTTAAAGCACTTCCTCTAAGCAGTTCACTTTTGCGAAGATCTTTTGTATATATAAATTAACAAGTTAATTCGAGATTTTAAGAGCAGGAGGTATAGGAGCAAAACTAGGTCATTCAACCCATCCAGTCTGCTCCACCATTTCAATCATAGCTGATCTAGTTTTCTTCTAGCTCCAATCTCTTGCCTTCTCCCCATGACCAATCAAAAATCCATCAACCACTGCCTCAAATATACATAAAGACTTGGCCTCCACAACTGCCTGAGGCAAAGAATTCCACAGATTCACCACTCTGGCTAAGGAAATTTCTCCTCATCTCCATTCCTAAAGGATGCGCCTCTATTCTGAGGCTTGGTCCTCTGAATTTAGGCTACGTCCACACTAGACCGGATAATCTTGAAAACACCGGTTTCGAGTAAAAACGACAGGCATCCACACTAGGCATTTTTCAAAATTCTCTGTCCACACTAAAACAGATATGTGGGCGAATCTCCTCCTACTGGGCATGCACAGACACATCTACAGAAAACGAGCGAAGAGGAAACGGTATAAAATTTATGTTTCTGCGGTGGCATTGTGCTATTTCCATTGGTCAAAGACTAGAGTACCTACAACAGCAAAAGAAAGTTTTCAAAAATGTCAAAGAAAACCTCCGCTGGAGAAAGCAGACCGGACTTCTTTGTTTAGACAGACAATGAAGTCGAGCTGTTTCTATGAGTTACAAACGACTACAAAGTCAGCAAAGCAGTGGAGATGTTTAATTCCAAACAAGCTATTAATGTAGACATTAAAGGAAACAACACATGCATGAAGCCATCCTTTACCCAAGGTCAACAATATCAACAATTACAAAATGTTAAATGGTCAACTCAACATAGACTACCAATCCCACATCAAACCCAAACCTATTAGGAGCAGAAGAGGGCACTCAACTCAATTTGAAATATTAATTACCAACTCAGATGTGTACAGCAATTCATTCCCCCCCCCCGCACAATTAAAGCATGGAATAAGCTTAATCCTAACACAGTCACACAACCAAACCCAATTAAATTTAAGGCAGCTTTTCTTCTTCAAAAATGGCCTTCTTAAGCCCACCCTCCGCCACCTCGAGTTTAAATTCCATGCGGAATATTTTGGAGTATCAAGAACCAAGAGAGTGGAATCTTCTGCCGCCAGACCGGCGCAGTATTTCTGACATTAATATTTTTAAAGATAGATTCAATCAAATCAATGTAGGGGATCTAGTCAGAAAAGCTCAGTTTACAATTTAATTCTCACGCCGTTCACACCGACTGCGCGTTATAACAGTGGTGGTCAGTCAGCGACAGTGCCGGCTTGGAGACCCTGGGGTACAGGAGATCGGGGGTACGACCACCGCAGACTAGGAGACCAGAGGGTACGGACAGAGGAACAGAAGATGCAAACTGAAACCGAGGGGACCAGCTTGAAAACCACCTACAGTTTAAATTCCATGCGGAATATTTTGGAGAACCAAGAACAGCCCCATCGGGCAGTGCTTGCGCAGTCCCAAGCAGAAGCAGAAAAAGTATTGTTGTTGTGGTGTTGTCATGACAACTATTTTAAATCTGTCCGTTTATCCTGTCCACACTACAACGCGAAACAATTGTTTTCAAATTTACACACTCTGGAGAGTGTTTTTGAAGATCTCCGTTTTCGAGAGATGAAAACGCCATTTCTGTGTGGACAGAAGGTCAAAACGAAGAGAGAAGGCTTCGTTTTCAAAATTATCTGGCATACTGTGGACGTAGCCTTAGAGTCTTGCACCATAGGAAACATTCTGTCCACATCCACTCTATCAAGGCCTTTCACCATTCGATAGGTTTCAATGAGGTCACCCCTCTTTCTTCTGAATTCTAGTGAATACAGGCCCAGAGCCAGCAAACGCTCTTCATATGACAAGCCATTCAATCCTAAAATCATTTTTGTGATCTCTTTTGAACCGTCACCAGTTTCAGCACATCCTTTCTAAGATAAGAGGCGCAAACCTGCTCGTAATACTCAAAGTGAGGCCGCACCAGTGCTTTATAAAGTTTCAACATTCCTTGCTTTTATGTTCTAGTCCGAAATGAATACTAACATTACATTTGCCTTCCTCACCATGGACCCAACTTTCAAATTAACCTTCAGGGAATCCTGCGCAAGGATTCCCAAATCAATTTTCACCTCAAGTTTTTGTATTTTCTCTTCATTTAGAAAATTGTCAGCCCTTTCATTTCTTCTGACCAGTGCATGACCATACACTTCTTGACACTGTATTCTATTTGCCATTTCTTTGCCCATTCTCCAAATCAGTCGTAGTCCTTCTGTAGCCCCTCTACTGCTACTACTACTACGTCGACTCAGGCCTGGGTGGCCAACAAAGGCCCCTCTACTTCCTCAAAACTACCTGCCCCTCCACCTTTCTTCATATTGTCTGCAAACTTTGTAACAAAGCCATCAATTCTATCATCCAGATCATTGAGATATAATGTAAAAATAATCGTTCTCAACACAGACTCCTGTGGAACATCACTAGTCTCCAGCTGTCAACCAGAAAAGGCTCCCTTTATTCTCACTCTTTGCCTCCTGCCAGTCAGCCACTGCTGTATCCATGCAATATTAAGGGTTCGTAGCTTGTTAAGCAGCCTCATGTGTGGCTCTTTGTCAAAAGCCTTCTGAAAATCCAAGTACACAATATTAACTGATTCTCTTCTGTCTATCCTGCTTGTTATTTCTTCAAAGAACTCCAACACATTTGTCAGGCAAGATTTTCCCTTCAGGAAGCCAAGCTGACTGTGGCCCATTTTATCATTGCCTCCAAGAACCCTGAGACCTCATCATTAGTAATCAATTCCAACGTCTTCCCAACCACTGAGGTCAGACTAACTGACCTATAGTTTCCTTTCTTCTGCTTCTCTCCCTTTTTGAAGGGCGGAGTTACATTTGCCATTTTCCATTTCTCTGGAACCATTCCAGAATCTAGTAATTCTTGAAAGGTCATTACTATTGGCTCCATAATCTCTTCAGCCACCTCTTTTGGAACCCTGGGGTGTACACCGTCTGGTACAGGTGACTTATCCATCTTCAGAACTTTCAGTTTCCCCCAAGAACCTCCTCTCTAGTTATGGTATCTTCACACATCTCATGACTCCTGACACCTGCAACTTCCACCATACTGCTTGTGTCTTCCACAATGAAGACTGATGCAAAGTACTTATTCAGTTTGTCCATCATTTTGTTGCCCCCATTACTACCTCACCAGTATTGTTTTCCAGCAGTCTGATATTGCCTCTCTTTTACACTTTATGTATCTGAAGAAACCTTTGGTACCCTCTTTAATATTGTTGGCTAGCTTACTTCTGTATTCCACCTTTACCTTCTAATGACTTTTTTAGTTATCTTCTGTTGGTTTTTAAAAGCTTCCCAATCCTCTGACTTCCCACTAATTTTTGCTCTATTATATGCCCTCTCTTTGGCTTCTATGTTGGCTTTGACTTGTTAACCACAGTTGGGTCATCTTGCCTTTAGCATACTTTTACGTCTTTGGGATGTAAATATTTTGTGCCTTCCGAATTGCTTCCAGAAATTCCAGCCCTTGCAACTCTGCTGTCGTCCGTGCCAGCGTTCTTTTCCAATCAATTTTGGCCAACTCCTCTCTCATGCCTCTGTAATTCCCTTTACCCTGCTGCAGTATTGATACATCTGACTTTAGCTTCTGTGTCTCAGATTTCATGGTGAATTCGATCATATTATGATCATTTCCCCTCAGGGTTCTTTTACCTTCAGCTCTCTAATCAATTCTGGTTCATTGCACTATACCCAATCCAGAATAGCTGATTGTCTAGTGGGCTCAACCATGAGCTGCTCTAAAAAGCCATCTCATAGACACTCTAGAAATTTGCTCTTCTGGAATTTAGCACAAATCTGATTTTCCCGAGCTACCTGCATATCGCAGGTATGTAATATTGTACTTTTGGAATGCATTTTCTATCTCCCATTGTAATTTGTAGGTCACATCCTTACTACTGTTTGGGGGTCTGTATACAACTCCCATCAGAGTCATTTTATCCTTGCAGTTCAGATCTATCCACAATGATTCAAAACCTTTCGACCCTATGTCACCTCTTTCTAATGATTTGATTTCATTTTTACCGAAAGAGCAGCGTTGCCCCCTCTTCCTTCCTGATTATTCATTCGATATAATGTGTATCCTTGGACATTAAGCTACCAGCTATAATCTTTCAACCACGATTTAGTGATGCCTACAGCATCATATCTGCCAATTTGCATCTGTGCTGCAAGTTCATCTACCTTATTCCATAAACTGAGTGCATCCAGATACAGCACCTTCAGTCCTGTATTCACCCTTTTCTCATTTTGTCTGCTTTTTACGTTGTAACTCATCCTGTTGACAGCAATTTTGCCTGATCAACAGCCTCTCCTCACTACACATTGCCTTTGTTTGTAAACCAGCTACCTCATCTTCAGCACCATTACCCACCGTTTCTACGATACTAGTTACATTGAAATGTAGGCAGCACAGGAAACTAGTTACACTGTATTCAACTAGTTGATTCCTAACTTTGTCTGAGGTCCTACCAACATCTGCCTCCACAACCTCTCCACTAACTGTTCTGGCACACTAGTTTCCATCCCTTTGCAACTCTAGTTTAAATCCTTCTGTGCAACATTAACTAACCTTACTGCTAGGGTATTAGTTCCCCTCCAGTTCAGGTGCAAAGAAATCTTAAGCCCTCTCTCCTACACCAACTCCTTAGCCACATGTTAAACTGTATAATCTTCCTAGTTCTGGCTTCACTAGCATGTGGCATGGGTAGGAATCCTGGTGGATAGGGTAGTTAAGAAAGCTTATGGGGTGTTAGCTTTCATAAGTCGAGGGATAGAGTTTAAGAGTTGCGATGTAATGATGCAGCTCTATAAAACTCTGGTTAGGCCACACTTGGAGTACTGTGTCCAGTTCTGGTCGCCTCACTATAGGGAGGATGTGGAAGTATTGGAAAGGGTACAGAGGAGATTTACCAGAATGCTGCCTAGTTTAGAGAGTATGCATTATGATCAGAGATTAAGGGACCTAGGGCTTTACTCTTTGGAGAGAAGGAGAATGAGAGGAGACATGATAGAGGTGTACAAGATAATAAGAGGAATAGATAGAGTGGATAGCCAGCGCCTCTTCCCCAGGGCACCACTGCTCAATACAAGAAGACATGGCTTTAAGGTAAGGGGTGGGAAGTTCAAGGGGAATATTAGAGGAAGGTTTTTCACTCAGAGAGTGGTTGGTGCGTGGAATGCACTGCCTGAGTCAGTGGTGGAGGCAGATACACTCGTGAAGTTTAAGAGACTACTAGACAGGTATATGGAGGAATCTAAGGTGGGTGCTTATATGGGAGGCAGGGTTTGAGGGTTGGCACAACATTGTGGGCCGAAGGGCCTGTACTGTGCTGTACTGTTCTATGTTCTATGTTCTAATCCTGAGATTGCAATCCTGGAGGTCCTGCCCTTTAACTTAGCACCCAATTCCCTGAACTCCCCATGCAGAACCTTGTTACTCATCTACCCATGTCATGGTACCTATATGGACCATGACTTCTGGCTGTTCACCTGTCCATTTAAGAATACTGACGACTTGATCCAAGATATCCTGGACCCCTGGCACCCAGGAGGCAACATACCATCTGGGAACCTTGTTCTCACCCACAGAACCTCCTGTACATTCCCCTAAAGAACAAATCCCATTCACTACAGCATGCCTCTTCTCCCCGCTTCTTTTCTGAATCACAGAGACAGACTCAGTGCCAGAGACCTGACCACTGTGATCTTCCTCTGGTAAGTCATATTCCCCCCCGACAGCATCCAAAGTGATATCCCTGTTGTTGAGGGGGAAGGCCACAGGGGTACTCCACACTGGCCCCTTAATCCCTTTTCCCTTCCTGACTGTCACCCAGCCTCCTATGTCTTGCATCTTAGGTGTAACTACCTCTCTATATGTCCTATCTATCACCCCTTCAGCCTCAAAAATGATCCAGAGTTCATTCAGTTCCAGCTCCAACTCCTTAACGCGGTTTGTTAGAAGCTGCATCTGGATGCACTTCTCGCAGTTGTGGTCAGGAACGCTGGAGGTCTCCCCGCCTTCCCACATCCCGCAAGAGGAGCATTCAGCTATCCTGCCTGGCATCTCTACTGCCCTAGTTCAACAGATATAAAGAAGAGAGGGAAAACGAGCTTCCTTTTCCTTTGCTTTCTCTGACTGAAGCCTCGAAGAGCTAAAGCCTCAAGATCACCACCTGACTACATCCATTCAGATGCTGTGCCGATGGCCTCTGCACTTGCCCCTGCCTTCCTTTAATATGCTCTTGCTAATCAATCCCAGGGGCCAATTGGTCACTGGTCGAAGCTCTATTAAGTTGCCGTGACCTGCTACTGCCTTTTATCCTCGGGCAGTGGACCTGATTGAAGCTCTTTCCTCTCCAAACTTCAAAAGTCAGGTTTGGCCCCTGGTCAAAGAACCATTCTTGGCGAGAGATAGAAGTATTTTTACAATAATAATTAATTTAAATGTCTTTAAAATGTTCAGCTGGTACCTAGATCATTTCCATTCACATCAAAGGGTGAATACTCTTTGTATCTCAGACCTGGTGGAGAATTCTCTGATGTAAGTGAGGTACATTTCGCGTAACTTTCCTCCTCCCCGATCTCAGTGTGCAAGGTGTGAATAGTCATTTCTCAAATCCACAGTGCCATCTATTGCTTGTACTCCATAAGTTATGGTATCATGGAAGTTAAATTTACAGGTAATTTTGCACTGATGAATAATTTTTTTTCTCTTGCTAGTGTTCAGAATGACAGCAATCAAGCACGCATTGCAGAGGGATATTTTCACTCCAAATGATGAACGATTGCTCAGCATTGTCAATGTATGCAAGGCGGGAAAAAAGAAAAAAAACTGCTTTCTGTGTGCTACAGGTACAGTTGAATGTGGTTTTTATTTGTGTTTCTTTAGCACATACTTCTATTTCAATCAAAATCTTTTTTTTTGTTAATATAAGATTCAGGATTGTTTAATGTCATTTCCAGTGCTCGTGAGACCATAAGACAAAGGAGCAGCAGTAGGCCATTCGGCCCATCGAGTCTGCTCCGCCATTTTATCATGAGCTGATCCATTCTCCTATTTAGTCCCACTCCCCCGCCTTCTCACCATAACCTTTGATGCCCTGGCTACTCAGATACCTATTAATCTCTGCCTTAAATACACCCAATGACTTGGCCTCCACTGCTGCCCGTGGCAACAAATTCCATAGATTCACCACCCTCTGACTAAAAAAATTTCTTCGCATTTCTGTTCTGAATGGGCGCCCTTCAATCCTTAAGTCATGCCCTCTCGTACTAGACTCCCATCATGGGAAACAACTTTGCCACATCCACTCTGTCCATGCCTATTAATATTCAAAATGTTTCTATGAGGTCTTCCCTCATTCTTCTAAACTCCAAGGAATACAGTCCAAGAGTGGACAAACGTTCCTCATATGTTAACCCTCTCATTCCCGGAATCATTCTAGTGAATCTTCTCTGTACCCTCTCCAATGTCAGCACATCCTTTCTTAAATAAGGAGACCAAAACTGCCCACGGTACTCCAAGTGAGGTCTCACCAACGCCTTATAGAGCCTCAACATCACATCCCTGCTCCAATACTCTATTCCTCTAGAAATGAATGCCAACATTGCATTCGCCTTCTTCACTACTGACTCAACCTGGAGGTTAACTTTAAGAGTATCCTGTACGAGGACTCCCAAGTCCCGTTGCATCTCAGAACTTTGAATTCTTTCCCCATTTAAATAATAGTCTGCCCGTTTATTTTTTCTGCCAAAGTGCATAACCATACACTTTCCAACATTGTACTTCATTTGCCACTTTTCTGCCCATTCTTCCAATCTATCCAAGTCTCTCTGCAGACTCTGTTTCCTCAGCACAACTGGCCCCTCCACCTATCTTCGTATCGTCAGCAAACTTAGCCACAAAGCCCAAGGAGAATGAAATAATTGTTACTCTGGATCTGATGCAGCACAAAAAATAAACAATAAGATAAAGGACAGAATGATAAAAAAAAATAAACTGAATAAATATAAATACATAGCTTATATAGTCAATAGTCCTTAAATTGATGGTAGGCACAGGGGCGTATGTACATAAGGTGACTCTGACAGGAAATGTTAAAATAGCGGAGGGGGTGGGTTAGTGGGTGAAGGTGTTGATCAGCCTTACTGTTTGGGGAAAGTAGTTGTTTTTGAGTCTGGTGGTCCTCGGCTGAATGCTGTATAGCCTCCTCCCTGATGGGAGTGGATACAAGGAGTCCATGAAAGTGTGGGTGGCACCCTTCAGGATGTTACTGGCGCCCTTCTTGAAGGTGGGTAGTCTGGTGTTGGCGATGCGTTGGGCGATTTTGACTACCTGTTGTAGAGCCTTCCTGTCCACTGCAGTGCAGTTTCTGTGCCATGCACTGATGCAGCATGTCAGGATGCTCTCTACTGCACATCTGTAGAAGGACTTGAGTATAGAGGTGCATAGTCCAGCTCTCTTCAGCCTCCTCAGAAAGTAGAGATGTTGATGAGCTTTCCTAATGGTATAGGATGTTTTCTGGACCCATGAGGAGTTGTGTGAAATGTGCACTCCTAGGAATTTGAAACTGCTGGCTGTACCACCGATGTAAAGAGAGGCCTCTTACCTTCAATAGTCATACCTACACTTTTGAAGTTAATCTTTTTATCTTTGTTATGTTTCAAAGTTCAAAGTAAACTTATTATCAAAGTACATACATGTCACCCTGAGATTCATTTTCTTGCAGGCATGCTCAATAAATCCATAAAAGAAAAATAACCTTGATAGAATCAATGAAAGACTGCACCTACTTGGGTGTTCAACCATTGTGCAAAAGACAACAAACTGTGCAAATACAAAAAGAAAAATAATAAATCAGCAATAAATATCGAGGACCTAAGATGGAGTCCTTGAAACTGCATCCGTAGGTTTTGGGAACAGTTCAGTTATCCCCTCTGGTTAAAGAGCTTGATAGTTGAAGGGTAATAACTGCTCCTGGACCTGGTGGTGTGAGTCCTGAGGCTTTTGTATCTGCTTCCCAATGGCAACAGAGAGAAGAGAACATCACCTTGGTGGTGTGGGTCCCTGATGATGGATGCTGCTTTCCTGCAACAACACTTCGTGTAGATGTGCTCAATGATGGGGAGGGCTTTACCTGTGATGGACTGGGACTTTTTGTAGGATTTTCAGTTCAAGGGCACTGGTGTTTCCATACCACGCTGTGATGCAGCCGGTCAATGTACTCTACACTAGGCATCTATGGAAGTTCGTCAGTTTTAGATGTCATGCCAAATCTTCAAATTCCTAAGAGGCGCGCCATGCTTTCTTTGGAATTGTATTTGTGTGCTGGGCCTAGGGAAATGATAGTACTGAGGATTTTAAACTTGTTTACCCTCCCCACCGCTGATTTTCCAAAGAGGACTGGCTAATGACCTCTGGTTTCCTCCTCCTGCACTCAATAATTAGCTCCTGGTCTTGCTGGCATTGAGTAAGAGGTGGTTGTTGTTGTGGCACCTCGGCCAGATTTTCAGTCTCCATCCTATATGCTGATTCGTCACGAGCTTTGATTCAGCTTACAACAATAGTGTCATCAGCAAACTCGAATATTGCATTGGAGCTGTGCTTAACCACACGGTCATAAGTGTAAAGTTAGTAAAGCGGGGGCTAAACTCACAGCCTTGTGGTGCACCTATGCTGATGGAGATTGTGGAGGAGATGTTGTTACCAATCCAAACTGACTGGGATCTGCAAGTGATGAAATCAAGGATTCAATTGCACAAGGAAGTATTGAGGCCAAGGTCTGAGAGCTTAGTGATTAGTTTTAAGGGGCTTTTGGTATTGAATGCCAAGCTATAGTTGATGACGAGCATCCTGATGTATGCATCTTTGCTGTCCAGATGCTCCAGGGTTGAGTGGAGAACCAATGAGATGCTGTGGAGCTGTTGCCCCGTAGGCAAATTAGAGCAGATCGAAGTTGCTTCTCAGGCAGGAGCTGATATGTTTCATCACCATCCTCTGAAAACACTTCATTACTGTGAATGTTAGTGCTGCTGGACAATAGTCATTGAGGCAGGTTACCACGTGGTAACCTTCACTTATCGGTGTAAGTGAATTCTGCTTGAAGCAGGTGGTACCTCAGACTGCCACAGCGAGAGTGAACACTCCAGCCAGTGATTAGCACAGGCCTTTGGTACTTGGCCAGGTATCCTATCTGGGCCACATGCTTTTTGTGGGTTCACCCTCCTGAAATCTGCAAACACTTTGGCCTCAAGAGACTGAAACTACAGGATCATCAGGGGCTGTAGAGTTCCTGCTGGTCCCTCCATGTTTTGATCATCAAGGTGAGTATTGAAGGCATTGACCTCATCTGGAAGTGAAGGCTTGTTGTTGCCTATGCTATTTTACTTTACTTTGTAAGAGATGATAGCATTCAAGCCCTGCCACAACCGTTGAGCATCCTTCATTGATTCAAGTGTAGTCTGGAATTGCCACTTCGCCCATGAGATGGCTTTCCGGAGATCATACCCAGATCTCTTTCAACTTTCTTAGTCACCAGACTTGAATGCCTCTTACCTGGCACTCAGCACAATGCTGATCTCATGGTTCATCCAGGGCTTGTGGTTGGGGAAGATTCTGAATGAATTACTGGGGACACTCTCCTCTGCAACTGTTTTAATAAAATCCATAACAATCATGATATATTCATTCAGATCCACAGATAAGGCCTTGAACACAGCCCAGTCCACTGTCTCGAAGCGATTCCATAGCCACTCCTCTGCCTCTCACCATCACCTCCTTGTTGTCCTATCTTAGCCTCTGCCTGTATGCAGGATCAAGGACAGCCAAGTAATCAGAATTACCTAAATGTGGTCTGGGCATGGAACAGTAGGCAAGTGTGGGGAGGGTCAAATGTGTTGGGACCTCTGGTGATACAGGTTATATGCTGAAGGTAGTTGGTCAGGGTTTTCTTTAAACAAGCCTGGTTGAAATCTCTGACTATAACTTGAAATGCGTTGGGATGGACCTTTTCTTGTTTGGAGACGGCATCATGCAGTATCCCAAGCCCTCAATTATAGTCAGTCACTGGTGGTATGTTTTGCAGACAGGATTATGGAGATGAACTCCCTAGGTTAATAGAATGGTCGGCATTTGACTGCTAGGTGTTCAAAGTTGGGGGAACACCAGATCAACAAAATCGGCACATCAGAGCACCACTTAGAATTTATCATGAAACACGTACCTCTGCCTAATGCCTTTTCCAAATAATCAGTTCTGTCCGTCCTGTGAATCGACAAGCCATCAGGTCTGATTGCCATATCTGGAATTAGGCCATGTCTCAATTACACATAATACACAACAATCTCTCATTTCTCTCTGATACAGCAATCTTGACCTCAGATCCTCAACTTTATTCTCTAGTGACTGCACATTTGCTAGGTAGAGGGTGTCTTACTCCTTTATGCTTCAGCCAGGCTTGGAGTCTCTTCTCCTCCCTTTTTCCCTCCCCCCAAACCTCTATACTCAAGTTGCGATGTGTAGACCATATTGGTACTTGTCTATATTGAGTTCCATGACATCATGTACTGAATTACTAAACAATTTGAACGAATAGACCTTGTAAATGATGCTCACAAGGCTAATGTTCTCTGCCAACTTTCCCTTTTCACCATACTGCCCCCCCCCCCAAACAATAAAAGTTCATGATAAACTTCTGGAAAACATGGACCATTTCACATGTATTTGGAGCCAAACCTTGGGGAAGGCAGACATCAATGATGAAATTCACGATTGTTTTTGGTGCCCTAGCACAACCTTGATCAATTGAAGAAATGTATTTTTAGAAGATCAAGCCCTTGGACCTGGCTTAAAAGTTGGGATTTACCAGATAGTAAAACTTGTGATTTACCTGCCCTCCTATATGCTTCCAGACATGGGTGCCTTGCCTGCATCTCAAGAACTGGTGAAATACTGTCAATGCTTTCACCATCTAAAATCCATGAATCCTTCATTGGCCTCATCAGCCACCTCAGAACCCACAAAATTGGAGTATGGGTAGGTCATCCATAATCAGAATCAGAATCAGAATCAAATTTATTATTACCGGCATGTATCATGAAATTTGTTAACTTAGCAGCAGAAGTTCAATGTAATACATAATATAGAAGAAGAAAAAAATAATAAATAAATCAATTACAGTATATCTATATTAAATAGATTAAAAATCGTGCAAAAACAGACAATATATAAAAAGTGAGGTAGCAGTCACGGGTTCAGTGTCCGTTTAGGAATTGGATGGCAGAGGGGAAGAAGGTGTTCCTGATTCGCTGAGTGTGTGCCTTCAGGTTTCTGTACCTCGACCTACCTGATGGTAACAGTGAGAAGAGGGCACGCCCTGGGTGCCGGGGGTCCTTAATAATGGACGCTGGCTTTCTGAGGCACCGCTCCTTGAAGATCTCCTGTGTACCTTGTAGGCTAGTACCTAAGAAGGAACTGACTAACTTTACAACTCTCTGCAGCTTCTTTCAGTCCTGTGCAGTAGCCCCCACCCCACCCCCATACCAGATAGTGATGCAGCCTGTCAGAATGCTTTACATGCTACCTCTATAGAAGTTTTTGAGTGTATTTGTTGACATACCAAATCTCTTCAAACTCCTAATGAAGTATAGTCGCTGTTTTGCCTTCTTTATAGCTGCATCGATATGTTGGGATCAGGTTAGGCCCTCAGAAATCTTGACACCTAGGAACTTGAAACTACTCACTCCCTCCACTTCTTATCCCTTTATGAGGATTGGTTTGTGTTTCTTTGTTTTACCCTTCCTGGGGTCCACAATCAGCTCTTTGTCTTGCGTTGAGTGCCAGGTTGTTGCTGCGACACCACTCCACTAGTTGGCATATCTCACTCCTGTACGCCCTCTCGTCTCCACCTGAGATTCTACGAACAATGGTTGTATCATCGGCAAATTTATGGGATAGTATTTGAGCTATGCCTAGTCACCCAGTCATGGGTATAGAGAGGGTAGAGCAGTCAGCTAAGCACACACCCCTGAGGTGCGCCAGTGTCATGAAGGGCTGCTTCAGGGATAGAGTTTGTTTACAGATTCCTCCTCCACTCTTCTAAACCATAACATTTCCACTTGTAGGTCTGTTCTATTCTTTGTCATTATACTGTTTCAGCATTTCATTGCTGTGTATTGCCTCTTTTTGTTTTTCGTAATGCTAATTGTCTGTCCTGAATTACATCCTCTCCATAAAACACCCTGGGATGTTGACCTGTTAAGAGGCATTTTAATTATGTTAATTTTTAAGTATTTTTATGATTTATCCAGTTGCATTGTAGTCTAATTATATCTGACACTAGACATTTTGCTGTGATAGAATTTGAACAGTATAATTTAAAATTTTGATTGTACGGTGGATTCTTGTTCTATTACTTGCCATTACATTGTCCGTTTGAGATGTAGTGAAACGCATTATATGCTAGAGAATTTCACCAGATGTATCATCAGATACTATCCTCGTCCATGAAAATCTGTCACTTCACTTCACATGCTAGTATATAATACACTTTTCTATGAAAACCTTTTCTAGTTGCTGATAGGAATTTTGAATAGTCAGCACATTTGGCAGATCACATACCAGAAAATAAGATGAACTTTGTTTTTTTTTACTGTTAATTTCTTTGCATGAATAGCCCCAACCTCTGTAAAGTAGTTCTCAAAAATTTGAGTTTATTGTCTTGAGGTGTAGGTACAATGAAAAACTTGCAGCAGCATGACTGGCACAAAGATTCAGACATTGCACGAAACTGCTGTATTGTACATAAATTATGCATAAAGTTTTCATGACAGCAAAGAAAAAGATTGTGCGAGACATTAGGGCAAAAACGAAGCAGAGGCAAGTTCAGGGCAGTGCAGGGAGTGTTCTGCAGGAGCTTTGCTGAGAGCTCATTAGGATTGGCTAGGTCAGTTCAAGAACCTGATGGCCTTTGGAAAGTAGCTGTTGCTGAACTTTGTGGTTTTTGTACTTGCGCAGTAAGTAGAGTGTATTACCTGGGTGGTGGGGTCGTTAATGATTGATTTTGGCACTGATACAACATCTCCTGTAGATACTTTCAATGACGGCTGGGCTGTATCCAGTACTTTCCCCAGCCTCTTACAATCCTGTGCATGCAGATGTTGTACCGGGTGATGTTTTCAATCGTCTATCCGATTGCTTGATAGAGTATTTGGTGACATGCCAAATCTCCTTAAGCTTATAAGAAAGTAGAGGCACTGGCATATATTCTCTGTGATTGCATATTTGTACTGGGCCCAGCATAGGTCATCTGAGCTGTTAATGCCCAAGAATTTAAAGCTGCTAATTCTTTCCATCTCTGGCCCACCAATAAGAACTGAAAGGTAGGATTCAACTTCCATTTTTTTGAAGTCAACAATTAATTACTTGGTTTTGTTGACATTGAGTGTGAAGTTGTAACTGCTGAACCAAATGCTCTTCCTCACCCCTGTAGACTCTCATCACATGTTTAGCCCATAAGTCATGAGTTCCTCTAATCTTTATTGTCTTTTTGACGTTATTTCAGTTCTTCTGACACTGTTATTCCTTCTGCATTGCTTCTACCTTTTCAATTGTCCATGCAATTTATTCAGGATTTTTTTTTTCGCCATTGTCAGTTGATGGATTGGAAACTTCTCCTTTACATAACAGGTATGATCAGAATAATATTCCCTTTGGTGTAAATGTATGAATATGAAGTTCAGATTCAAGTTTACATGTCATTCAGTCATACCCATGAACACAGACAAATGAAACAGCATTACTCTGGGACCAAGGTGCAAAACACAGTACCGACTTCCATAAACATGAGGATCAAGTCCTCATAGCTAATGAAATTTAACTATCTGAGATGAGAAGTTTTATTGTGATCGAAATAATTTTCATAGAAAAATGTGTCAAAGATTGTACGGAAGTGTAATTAAAAAGGTAGATAGCAATTTAGGGAATTGGTGGATGAATTGAGGCTTACTGAACTCTTTGAGGTTTTGTGCAATATCTGTCTAAAGGGTTGAATAAACATTAATTCTGCACTATTCTTTAAGATTGCTATTTTAACCCTTTTATTATGTTAATAATACTTTGTTTACAACCTCTTTATTCTATCGCTCATTGATTTATTAACTTTGGTTTTTGCAGTAACTACAGAGCGACCAGTTCAAGTAAATGTTGTTAAGGTGAAGAAATCAGATAAGGGGGATTTCTACAAACGGCAGACAGCATGGGCATTGCGAGATTTGGCTGTTGTCGATGCTAAGGATGCTAACAAGGTAAAACGAAAAGGTCTGAAAGGCCATTGAAACTTAGGTGTTTCGGTCAGATTGATTACACTAATAATAAGGAATTAAACATTCTGAATATTGCAAGTTTTATGTTTTTAATAACGAAAGTCCTAAATATTTTTAAATTGTGGAGAATTTCTTGAGGTTTTTTTGTTACTATATTTGATCAAGTTTACTTGCTTTCTTAATCAGAATCAGGTTTATTATCAATGGCATCTGTCATGAAATTTGTTTTGTGGCGACAGTACAGTGCAAGGCATAAAAAATTACAATAAAAATTAGATAATGCAAAAGAAGAATAATGAAGTAGTGTTCATGGACCATTCAGAGGGGAAGATGTTCCTAAAATGTTAAGTGTGTGTCTTCAAACTCCAATACCAATCTGGATGTTTAAGGTCCTTAATGTTGGATATCACCTTCCAGAGGCATCATGTTTTGAAGATGTCCTCGATAATGGGTAGGGTTGTGCCCATGATAGAAATGGATGAGTCTACAACCCTCTGTAGCCTCTCGCATTGGATCCTCCATACCAGGTGGTGATACACCCAGTTAGAATGCTCTCAATGATACATGTATAGAAATTTGCTCATGTCTCTGGTGATGTACCAAGTCTCCTCAAACTCCGAAGAAAGTTTAGCCACTGGTGTGCCTTCTTTACGATTGCCTCGATATGTTGGGTTCTGGAGGAATCCTTTGAAACGTTGATGCCCAGGGACTTGAAGCTAGTCACTCTTTCCACCACTGACTCCCTCAATAAGCATTAGTAAGTGTTCGCCTGACCTCCCCTTCCTGAAGTCCGCGATCAATAAGATACAGCTTTCCGTTAGCATGTTCTGTTTCGTGGCCATTAACATTACTGGTTTACTCCCCTACACCCGCCTCACTACATTGTCCTCCTCTGTAGTAGCCACTGTCTCACTGTCCAAATGTAGAAAAATTGCTTTGGGTTTCCTTAATACACTAAAAATGTGAATTGGAAGTTAAAGGTGCATTAGTGGACTCAATGCAGAGTAATTTCATTCTGTTCTACTGAATGTGCATTCGCATTTGCTATAAAATAAAGCTTGATGGAAAGGTAATGGATCATGGATTGGCTGGAGTTCAAATTGCAATTTCAAAGTGTGCACCCTGTCAATTAATTGTGAAGTGGCAGCATTGATGAACACAGAAGTTCATAGCCCTGTGACCAACTCTTGTAGTAAAAGTAGAATTGTAATGTGGTAAAAAGAATCCAAAATAAAACTAAAATTGGGAAGAGAAGATCAGAAGCGAAATCTGAATAATGTTGGAGGACCCCCACAAAAGCTACAAAGAATCTAAGGAAAAGATACCCCCAGGGGTGCCCGAGAGTGGGGGAGGATGAGCACCCCAATCGGATGGACACAACGACATCAGACCCAAGCAATGAACAAATGATGATGAGGAAGCAGTGTGCATGTGGCAAAATCTGCAAGAATGATCATGGCTTGAAGATCCACCAAGCGAGGATGAAGTGTTTGGCGGGAGCAGGAGCAGCACAACGCGCAGGTGTCCAACCTGGTGAGACGAAGGAGGGGCCAGGCCCGGAGTCACCCCATAGTGCCCAGAACCTCCAACTGTTGCAAACTAATCCCTCTAACATGAAGTCTAACAGGAGGCGGATCAAGTGGCCTGCAGCTAACATGACTTCACTGTGGAAGCAGTTTGATGAAGATGTTAACCAAATTCTGGAGGCAACGGCGAAGGGAGGGGTTGATAGGAAGCTGCAAGCCATGACAACAGTTATTGTCAGTATCGCTGCTGAACAGTTCAGAGAAGAGAAGAAGGAAGGCTCCAAGACATCTTACTCGAAGAACCAAAGAGCATTGAGGATCCACAACATCAGGCAGGAGATGAAAGCGCTGAAGTCCCAATACAAGGAGGCAGGAGAAGAGCAGCGCATTGGCTTGGCCCAGCGGATGTGCATACTACGAAAGAAGATCAGGGTCCTCCGCTGGACATCGGAGGCGGCATTGTGAAAGGGCCCGAAAATGTGCTGCCTTTATCGCCAACCCCTTCAAGTTCACCAAGGAGTTGCTGGGGGAGAAGCGCAGTGGGAAACTGGCCTGTTCGCAGGAGGACATAGACCAGCATCTGAAGAAGATATATAATGATCCTGAAAAAGAGCAGGAGTTGGGAGAGTGCGACATCCTAATAGACCCACCTGAACCGGGTGTGCAGTTCGACATGTCAGAGTTGCAACTAAAGGAAGTCAGAGAGGTCGTCCTCAAAGTAAGGGCAAGCTCGGCTCCAGGACCGAGCAACACCTCGTGCAAAGTGTACAAGAACTGCCCCAAACTCCTGCTGCATCTGTGGAAGATCCTGAGAATCTTCTGGAGAAGGAGGAAGATCCCAGAACAGTGGAGAGTGGCTGAAGGGGTGTGGATCCCGAAGGAGGAAAATGCCGCCCAGATAGATCAGTTTCGCATCATCTCCCTGCTGTGTGTCGAGGTGAAGATCTTCTTCAGTGCAGTTTCCAACCGGTTGTGCACCTACCTAGCAAAGAACACCTATATTGATACATCAGTCCAGAAGGGTGGCATTTCAGGGATGCCGGGCTGTCTGGAGCACATCGGTGTGGTGACACAGCTCATCAGGGAGGCCAGAGAGAACAAGGGCAACCTGTCAGTGTTGTGGCTTGACCTGGCAAATGCATATGGCTCCATTCCACACAAGCTGGTGCAGCTCACACTGACCAAATATCACGTCCTCAGCAGAATCAGAGACCTTATCGCTGATTATTACAGCAACTTCAGGATGAGGGTCTCTTCAGGAGCAATCACATCACCCTGGCACAAGGTGGAGATTGGCATCATCACAGGGTGCACTTATCTCAGTGACACTGTTCTCCCTAGCCATGAACATACTCACTAAGTCTGCTGAACCAGAGTGCAGAGGGCCCAGAATGAATTCCGCTCAACGGCAACCACCTATCGGGGCATTCATGGATGACCTCACAGTCAGCACAGAATCAGTCCCAGGCTGCTGGAGGGTTCTGCAAGGGCTCGAAAAGCTGGTGGAGTGGGCCCAGATGCATTTCAAACCTGCCAAATCAAGATTGATGGTGCTGAGGAAAGGGAAGGTGGAGAACAAGTTCCGGTTCAGCACCGCAGGCACAGCCATCTCAACCATCACAGAAAAGCCAGTCAAGAGCTTAGGCAGTTTTTGACAGCTCTTTAAGGGACACAACAACTATTCGGGCAACCTGCATCGAGTTGGATGGCTGGCTGAAATCTGTGGACAAGTCTGGCCTACCTGGGAAGTTTAAAGCCTGGGTGTATCAGCATGGCATTCTTCCCAGAATCCTGTGGCCCCTCCTCGTCTATGCAGTCCCGATCTCAACAGTCGAAACCTTAGAGAGGAGGGTTAGCAACCACCTCAGGAGATGGCTGGGGCTGCCAAAGAGTCTGAGCAGCATCGCACTCTGTGGACACCACAACAAACTGCAACTGCCATTCAAATCCTTAGAGGAAGAATTCAAGGTAACAAGAGCCAGAGAAGTGCTACAGTATAGGGACTCAAGTGACCCGAAGGTGGCTAGAGCAGGGATCCAAGTAAGTACTGACAGGAAGTGGAGGGCAGAGGAAGCTGTTCAGGAGGCAGGGGCGAGGCTGCGTCACAGGAGGCTGGTGGGAGTGGTCACACGAGGCCGAGCTGGGCTAGGATCCTTTCCAACTCCCCAAATGGACACCAGAGGGAAGGAAAGGCGTTGTCTAGTTCAGGAGGAGGTGAGAGCAGTAGTGGAGGAGATGAGAGCCTGCAAGGCAGTGGGAATGAAGCAACAGGGAGCTTGGACAAGATGGGAGAATGCGGCTGAGAGGAAAGTGACCTGGGCTGAGCTTTGGAAAGCCGAACCACACCGCATCCAATTTCTCATCCAGGCAGTGTACGATGTGCTTCCAAGCCCATCAAACCTGTACACATGGGGCAAGGCAGAGTCATCTGCGTGCCCACTGTGCTCCAAGTGAGGAACCCTGGAGCACATCCTCAGCGGCTGTGCAAGGGCACTTGATGAGGGATGGTACAGGTGGAGGCATGATCAGGTCCTAAAGACCATCGCTGAAGCCGTCAGCGCAGGAGTTGAGTGGGCGAAGCGGTCCCGACCCTCCAAGCAGACCATTGCCTTTGTCAGAGCTGGGGAGCAGCCAATACCTGCCAAAAGAACATCTGCAGGCATTCTGACCTCTGCAAGGGATTGGCAGCTGTTGGTGGACCTTGAACGGCAGCTGAAGTTCCCCGACCATATCGCAGCCACCACCCTGCGACCAGACATTGTCCTTGTGTCTGAGTCTACTAAGCAAGTGGTGCTGCTGGAGCTGACAGCCCCATGGGAAGATAGCTTGGAAGAGGCCTTTGAAAGGAAGCTCTGCAAGTACGCAGGACTGGTCAGCAATTGTCAGCAGGCTGGATGGAGAGCGAGGTATCTCCCAGTGGAGGTTGGTTGTAGGGGATTCATAGCCCATTCTTTAGTTAGAGCCTTCAGCATTTTGGGCATCGAGGGAGAGAGGAAGAGGAGAGCCATCCGCAGTACCACCGATGCGGCAGAGAGGGCCTCAAGATGGCTGTGGCTCAAAAGAGGGGAGCCATGGAATCATAAGTAGCTAGCCATCTGGACACAAGCTGGGGTCTGATCAGCCCCGGCTGGGTCACCTGGAGGAGGTTGTATGATGTTGAAAGACCCAAAACACCCGATGATTCCAGGAACATCACTGAAGATGTGTCCAGAAGCATCAATAGATGTATGCACACAGGAGTACTTCCTTATCTTCTCATGTAAAGCAGCTGTACGTCCTTGCCACTCCCCACCAAAAGCTTTTATTTTAAGAAATGAAAACCCTCTTGTAGAGGATATTAGCCTTTGTTCACTCTGTTCCACCGATCTCTACCAAATTGTACATTCTTCAAGGTGAGTCAGTACCCCAAAGTAATTGGATGAGTAATCTGAAAAGTTCGTAGAAATGTTGTTTTTCTGATTTTATATTACATTTAAGGGGGTGCCTTTCATGGTCAAAATAATACTTAAGCAAGTGCAGGAATGGCTCAGTTGGAATGAAAAATTTCCACCGGAGAAGCGAACATCCAGAACTGAAAGTATACTGCTTTGCAGGATTTCTTACTGCCCATTGGGCTGAAAGTTGGAAACCATCTCCTAAAAGAGCAATCCAGAACTTTTGTACTTTTTTTAGTGTTTATATTGCTAGAATTAATGGAACCAAAATATTTTAGTTCTTCTAACTTAGCAATTGTTAACTCTTATTAGGCTGGCCTTTAGAGCTGAAATGCAGCCATTGCCACAGCTCAGACAGAAACACAGATTCAGATCTTGCTAAGTGTTTCTCGTTGCCTCTCAGCATCACTTCTTTTTCAGAAAGCAGATGAGTTTGGCTCTGAAAATTTGGAATAGTTTCCCTGTGTTCTAAATAATGATAAGAATTAAAAAAGAATATCACTTCTGATGTTTAATTGATGTTGACAACTCTATAACCATGAATAACAATTTACATGAATACAGTAGATTTAATACATGAAAAATATCCCAGGTGAAAGATGAATCCAATATCAGAGAAAGTTCATGAAGACATTACAGGTAATTCTGCTATAATGTGACAGTTGCACTCCTAAGAAGTCTCAACACAGCACATTGTGACATAAAAATGTGTAAATGGGAGAGAAGGAGTTAGGAATTAGAGATTGCCAGACATGCAATAAGTTATGTTTCTTGCAGAGTTTAAGATGGTTTTAGTAGCTATAAATTCATTTTGTTACTGCAAGCTAAAAATACTAAAAGCTGTAAAGAACTCAGAGGTTAGGGAAGAAAAATCAACATGGTGGGCAAGGTATGCACAAGAGTATATTATGAACAAATTTTGAGTTTGGGTGAGGGAATGGAAGGAAAAGTTAAAGCAATGGAGAACGGGAGATAAGACTGGAGAGCAGAACCTTTTGAGAATAAGAATTTCACATCTCGCCTCCCAATATTTAAGTGTAGTTCAGTGAAGACTCGAGCAGGACCTGTATGGGAAAGGGTGCTTTGGATGAGTTATGCTTATGGAGAGTGGAAAATGGGAAGGACTTGAAGAAGTTAGATCAGGATGTGAAAAAAATAATTTGAATATACTTTCACTGGTGGGTGGAGAAATTGAGAAACGTGGCAGAAATAGTTATTCTTTGTGATTGAAGAATATACAGTAAAACACCAGTAATTTGCTGTCTGGCTATTCAGAGGTTCTGCATCTGGTTTACTTTGTGATATCTGCCATGCTCACTTACCACTTGTTGGCCCAGATACCCACACTGAGGTTCAATTAGAAATTCTGATTTTAATATTTTGACTATATGAGTGTTATCACTTTGAGAATACTGTTAGGTTCCATACTCTGTATATTTTGATGTTCATGATGAACTGCTTCATCATTCCAGTCCTGAAGAAGGATCTTTGCCTGAAATGTAGACTATTTGTTTACTTCGATAGACATTGCCTGGCCTGCTGAGTTCCTCCAGCATTTTATGTGTCTTTCTTTGGATCTCCAACAGATTTTCTTGTGTTTGTCATCATACTAATTTTTTTTTCTAAAATCAAATACTTGAACTAAATGAATTTGTATTATCTATGCTCGCAGGAGAATCCAGAGTTTGATTTGCACTTTGATAAAGTGTACAAGTGGCTTGCTAGCAGCACAGCAGAGAAAAATGCTTTCATTTGTTGTATTTGGAAACTTAATCAGCGATATCTTAGAAAGAAGATCGAGTTTGTCAATGTTAGTTCACAGTTATTGGAAGGTGAGTCTCAGTGTGATGATGATAAACATTTCATTTTAGTAGAAATGACAGTCTTCACATGATCTAATTGTCCTCCTCCTGTTATGTGACAGCTTGCCTGACATTAATTTTTTTTCTTTCAGTTTCTTCATAACACAGCTCAGTCTGTTCCATCTGTCTTTTCAACTCCTATTATCTTTTTTGCTCGGTATTTAAATGGCTCTTATGAAAATTAAGTCAAAACATTTATGTAATCAACAGTGCTGAATGCAATTAAATTTTTGAGCTTTCTTTGCAGGCTTATTATAATATTGGAATATAGTCATTTATATGCTAATGATTGCTTCCCATCAAGGTCACTTGTTTTGTTTTTTCACCATATTACTTTGTGTATTTCATCTTGGCCTCAAATTTATAGAATGCAGTGTGGTCAGTCTAAGATAAATTCAACCTTTTCGTGGATGAATATTTTAGTGGCTAGCATTTTTACTTCTGCAAACACATTTTTTGATTTCTATCTTTTACATCTTTGGAAAATATTTCTGTTGCGCTGCCGTTTCTTGAAAGCACATTGTAATGGTGGATTTGGCAAGCCTGGCGGCAGTCTTGGGAATTCATTGTAAAATGCTGCCTTTTTTAATCTGTATTGCTACCTGTTGCTATGATGTTTCTTTGCTTATCTTCCTTTAATCCTCTTTCTCTATTCTTTCTCTGCAAAGAACTTCCTAAGGTTACAGAAGGTTGGTGATGTTTTCTTATTTTTGTCATCCTGGTGTATATCTATAATTGATGTTCAACTTTATTAATAAAGAGTTCAAGTAAAGAAATTGGTTGTTACCTTTTAAAAACAAGAGAAAATCTGCAGATGCTGGAATCCAAGCAACACACACAAAATGCTGGAGGAACTCAACAGGCCAGGCAGCATCTATGGAAAAGAATACAGTCGACATTTTGGGCCGGGACCATACCCGTTTCCATAGAACTGCCTGACCTGCTGAGTTCCTCCAACATTTTGTGTGTGTTACTTGTTATCTTTTAAAATTTGCATTTTATAACTTCAGCGCATACCAAAGCATTTCGCACACAATTGGTAGAACCTCCGCTCTTCTGGGTGTAAAAAGAAGCTTTATGATTTTATATGTATAGATGTCATTAGAAGTGTTCACAAGTATTACAGATCTAATATCCAATAACATAAATAATTCTTTTTGAGACTACACCATTGTATTAGGACTCCAAAATAATCCTAATTTCCTTTGTTCAAATGATACTGACCATTTTCCTCTGCTAAGAATATAAGCACACTGGATTTTGGGGAATTAATTATTAAGACCTTGCAAGATGATCTTTATTAAAAATCCTTAAAGAATTATATATCTATTTTTTTTCTTGTTTATGTTTTGGCTGTTTTTTAAAAAAAGGTTTTCCTGCATTCTCCTTTTACTTAGTATTATATGACCTGAAATTTTAACCTTCCTTTTCAGATGCTGAGGAAGCTATTGTGTATATCTAGCAAGTACATGTTTACTGCAGGTCACTATAGAGAATGAGCAACTGCATCCCCTCTGTTTCAAGAATGCTATCCAAGGCCGCATTTTTTTTCCATTGAAGAATTGCGTTTTGCATCTTGAGTCTGGAATTAAATCCATGTCTAATGCTGGTTCTGGGGGTATTTATTTGCTAAACTGGGCCCATACACAATTTTAGACCACAGGGCAAGTAGATATTCTGATTTCTGTGCCCATCAGGAACTTGCATGGCCCAGCAGTCTGTTCATTTGTACAGAGTAACAGAACTCTGTTGAATGCTGTTTTCATGGAAGTACAAATTGTACTTTATAGGAATAGGAGTAACCTTGTTACTATTACAGTTTTGATGGTTTGTAGTCAATATCCGATTGCTTTAAGGTAGAAAGATATTCGATATCATGAAAGGAGTTGAGACTCATTTCTTATACAGCATGGAAACTGACCCTTAGCCCACTGCATTTGCACTGATCAGCTAATGGTTAAATTTTTTTAAATCAAGAATGTCCTCAAAACTTCGGGGTTGAGGGGCTGGGGTGTACAACATGCACACCCACTCCTTGAAATCCCTGGCCACCAACTGCCCAAATTGGAAAAGGAGCATTCAGAAAGGCATATGAGAATCGGGAGCATGCAACAGCTCAGCATAAATAGAAGAGGAGTACAAACTACCCACTCTCCTGCCTATTACGGTAGAGGCTATGTTCAAGATGTGCAAGGATGGAATAGCGGAACAACAGTTGTCTCTACTACCTCAGACCTCCAGCAACAGTCCTGACCTTGCGTGTCTTTTTTGTGTTGATTACATCTTCTCTGTCTGACTACGTGGGTTTACTCTGGGTGCTTAGGTTTCTAATAATTTAGATGAAGGGATTAAAAGTAACATTAGCAAATTTGCAGATGACACAAAGCTGGGTGGCAGTGTGAAATGTGTGGAGGATGTTGTGATAATGCAGGATGACTTGGACAGGTTGGGTGAGTGGGCAGATGCATGGCAGATGCAGTTTAATGTGGATAATTGTGAGGTTATCCACTTTGGTGGCAAGAACAGGAAGGCAGATTACTATTTGAATAGTGTCAAGTTAGGAAAAGGGGAAGTACAATGAAATCTAGGTGTCCTTGTTCATCAGTCACTGAAAGTAAGGATGCAGGTACAGCAGGCAGTGAAGAAAGCTAATGGCATGTTGGTCTTCATAACAAGGGGAGTTGAGTATAGGAGCAAATTGGTCCTTCTGCAGTTGTACAGGGCCCTGGTGAGACCACACCTGGAGTATTAAATTTGAGGAAGGACATTCTTGCTATTGAGGGAGTTAATTCCCGAGGTTAATTCCCTGGATGGCAGGACTGTCATATGTTGAAAGATTGGAGTGACTGGGCTTGTATACACTGGAATTTAGAAGGATAAGGGGGGGATCTGAGTGAAACAAGTAAGATTATTAAGGGATTGGACACGCTCGAGGCAGGAAACATGTTCCCGATGTTGGGGGAGTCCAGAACCAGAGGCCACAATTTGAGAATAAGGGGTAGGCCATTTAGAACGGAGCTGAGGAAAAACTTTTTCACCCAGAGAGTTGCGGATCTGTGGAATGCTCTGCCTCAGAAGGCAGTAGAGGCCAATTCTCTGGATGCTTTCAAGAAAGAGTTAGATAGAGCTCTTAATGATAGCGGAGTCAAGGGATATGGGGAGAAGGCAGGAAAAGGGTACTGATTGTGGATGATCAGCCATGATATCAGTGAATGGCGGTGCTGGCCGGACGATGCTGAGGATGTTCTACGAGTCTGTGCTGGCCAGTGCTATCATGTTTGCTGTTGTGTGCTGGGGCAGCAGGCTGAGGGTAGCAGACACCAACAGAATCAACAAATTCATTCGTAAGGCCTGTGATGTTGTGGGGATGGAACTAGAGTGGTGTCTGAAAAGAGGATGCTGTCTAAGTTGCATGCCATCTTGGACAATGTCTCCCATCCACTACATAATGTACTGAGTGGGCACAGGAGTACATTCAGCCAGACACTCATTCCACCGAGATGCAACACAGAGCGTCATAGGAAGTCATTCCTGCCTGTGGCCATCGAACTTTACAACTCCTCCCTTGGAGGGTCAGACACCCTGAGCCAATAGGCTGGTCCTGGACTTAGTTCATAATTTACTGGCATAATTTACATATTACTATTTAACTATTTATGGTTTTATTACTATTTATTATTTATGGTGCAACTGTAACGAAAGCCAATTTCCCCCGAGATCAATAAAGTATGACTATGAAGGGCCGAATGGCCTACTCCTATACCTATTGTCTATTCTCTTCCCTTCTGCTGATGGGTTATTTTGCCAATATCATTCTTCTTGGTGAAAATGAATGGCAGCTTGATGAACGTGATAAGGAATAAATTGCGGGGCTGCAGGGAAATGAAGAAATAAGATTGGATTTTTCTACAGGGAGCTGGCATGTTCTTGATATGCTTAATGGCTTCCTTCTGCATTTAGTCTGTGTAATCCAGGGTCTTGCCTTAGACCTTTGTTGTTGGAGGGTTGTGTTGTCAAGCTTGGCATGTTGGTGGAGGATTTTTGTTTTTCAGCTGTTTAGAATGCGGGCCCACTGTCTTGTGTACTTGGTGAGTAAGATGGAGACTTAGAATTCAACAGCTGAAAAATGTGCATGATACAAATAATAGAAGCAGGAGTGGGATATTTGCCCCTTTTACCCAGATCCGCTGTTCAATATCATCATGATTGATCATCCAATTTCAGTAATGAATTGTAACTTTATCCCTATATCCCTTAATCTCTCTATCTCTCTAAAACAATGTCTCACTGCAACTTGAAAATATTCAATTATTTGGCTTCAACCGTCCACTGTGGTGTAGATTTCCACAGGTTCACCAGAAGTAAGTAGTTCTGCTCACCTCAGTCTTATTTGGGTTATCATTAGACTGTGATCCCATGATTGGATTGTCCTGCTGTCTAACCTATCTAGTCTTGTTGGAATTTTTTAAGTTTCAGTGAGATTCCCTGTCGTTCTTCTCAACTCCAGTGAATATATGCCTAATTCACCAATCTCTCTCCATACAGTAATACTATTATCCGGGTGTATGTATGATGAATCTGTGCTGTACTTCCTCCATAGCAGGAATATCCTTCCTCAAGTAAAGAGACCAAAATTGCACATAATACTCGAGATATATTTTCACCAGGCCCTGCACAATTGCAACAAGGTATCCTTGTTCCTACAGAAGCATTGTCTATGTCAATTACTGAGATTATGGTGACCTCGGCTGTGAAGTGGAGACCATGTAGATTGAGCAGTTGCCCTCCAGAGCTGGAGCTTAGTTCCACTCTAGATAGAAGCTTGTGTAAGATGAGATGCTGTATTGAAGAAATGAAAAGTATTAAGCTACTAACACAGCCTTATCTGATGCAGGTCTTCACCGAGACTTAACAAAGTGCAATACAATGTTCAGTGGGGATGTAACTTTAAGGATTCTGCTAAGTGATGAAGTCAGAGGATTTAGTGATATTGAAAAGACCATTTCTAATGGTTGACACTGCTCTCTTCATTTTCTCTAGTTCATCACATGGTAAAAGACATGTCTGCTCTTTCTTTTCGAATTCTTCATAATCATAGAACGGAGAAAATAACAGCACAGTACAAGCCCTTTGGCCCACAAAGGTCAATCTAACTCTTTCCTCCAATATAACCCTCCTATCATTTATATACCTGTCAGAGTTGCTTAAATGGTCTGAATGTATCCGCCTCTACCACCATCCCTGGAAGGGCATTCCACACATGCTGTGTAAAGACCTTACATCTTCCCTCCCCTTATAATTTCTTCCAATCATCTTAAAATTATGCCCCCTGGTATTAGCCATTTATGCACTGAGAAACATCTCTGGCTATTAATTTGATCTATGCCTCTTATCATCTGTACACTACCTTATCTATCAAGTCACCTCTCATCCTCCTACCCTCCAGAGAGAAAAGCCCTGGCTCTCTCAACCAGTCTTCATAAAATATGCTCTCTAGTTCAGGCAGCATCCTGGTAAAACTCCTGAACTCCCTCTGTATAAAGCTTCTACATCCTTCCTATAATAATCCAATTGACATGTGAACTGGCTTACAAAAGTATTGGGAATCTTGTCCATTTCTGAATAAACATATTAAATAAGTTTCAGTTTTCATTTCCCCACCTATAAAATCACTTTGGTAGATGTACGTTCTTGATGTGCACGAATTCCCTGTGTTTCTTGCAACGTGTATTTATCCTATAATTAACAACGCCTTTATTCAACATGCCTTCAGCCAGCCATTATCTTGAATGTAAAATTCATGTTCTCTTTGGAAGAACTGATCATATTGGTTTTCATAAATTTCAAAATTATAATGTTAATCTATTCTTCCCTTCTAAAGTCAGCGTCACATTCAGAAATGATTTTCCAGGCCAAAATTCCTGCTTTCATTTTCTATCAATAATTGCATTGGGTTGTCCTTCAGGCAAACTTCTATTATTTCTATAGAGGAAAACGAAAGTGTAAGGATATAATAAGTTTAACTCCTAATATATTGAATGGCATAGTATTTTCTATGGCATTTTAGACTTTGTAATTTGGGACAGCTTTTCAGCAAAATCTAATCCACTCATTTTAGGGATTCTTATCCTTTGCTGTGATTTATATGCTCTGAGTACTGTGATAGAACATCTGCCCAGATTAGCCAGTAAGTAAGCAAATAACTGGTTAATTCATTGAGCTAAGCTACTGGAAGACTGTGTCTGACACCACACTGAAAGAAACAGCATGGTCGAGGATCAGCAACCAGTCACTTTGGGGCAAAGCATGATCTGCCTCATCGATCTGCCTCATCAACCTGCCTCATCACAAATAGGAAGTTGGGGAGTTGATTCCATAGA
The DNA here is from genome assembly GCF_030028105.1 of Mobula birostris. Lineage (NCBI taxonomy): Eukaryota > Metazoa > Chordata > Chondrichthyes > Myliobatiformes > Myliobatidae > Mobula > Mobula birostris. Next base: position 58,964,938 of record NC_092372.1, on the reverse strand, counting down.
AACCATAGAAAAACTACAGCACAGAAACAGGCCTTTTGGCCCTTCTTGGCTGTGCCAAACCATTTTCTGCCTAGTCCCACTGACCTGCACATGGACCATATCCCTCCATACACCTCCCATCCATGTATCTGTCCAATTTATTCTTAAATGTTAAAAAAGAACCCGCATTTACAACCTCGTCTGGCAGCTCATTCCATACTCCCTCCACTCTCTGTGTGAAGAAGCCCCCCCCAATGTTCCCTTTAAACTTTTCCCCGTTCACCCTTAACCCATGTCCTCTGTTTTTCTTCTTCCCTTGCCTCAGTGGAAAAAGCCTGCTTGCATTCACTCTATCTATACCCATCATAATTTTATATACCTCTATCAAATCTCCCCTCGTTCTTCTACGCTCCAGGGAATAAAATCCTAACCTATTCAACCTTTCTCTGTAACTGAGTTTCTCAAGTCCCGGCAACATCCTTGTAAACCTTCTGTGCACTCTTTCAACCTTATTTATATCCTTCCTGTAATTTGGTGACCAAAACTGAACGCAATACTCCAGATTCGGCCTCACCAATGCCTTATACAACCTCATCATAACATTCCAGCTCTTATACTCAATACTTCGATTAATAAAGGCCAATGTACCAAAAGCTCTCTTTACAACCTTATCTACCTGTGACGCCACTTTTAGGGAATTCTGTATCTGTATTTGCAGATCCCTCTGTTCCACTGCACTCCTCAGTGCCTTACCATTAACCCTGTATGTTCTACCTTGGTTTGTCCTTCCAAAGTGCAATACCTCACACTTGTCTGTATTAAACTCCATCTGCCATTTTTCCAGCTGGTCCAAGTCCCTCTGCAGGCTCTGAAAACCTTCCTCGCTGTCTACTACACCTCCAATCTTTGTATCATCAGCAAATTTGCTGATCCAATTTACCACATTATCATCCAGATCATTGATATAGATGACAAATAACAATGGACCCAGCACTGATCCCTGTGGCACACCACTAGTCACAGGCCTCCACTAAGAGAAGCAATTCTCTACTACCACTCTTTGGCTTCTTCCATTGAGCCAATGTCTAATCCAATTTACCACCTCTCCATGTATACCTAGCGACTGAATTTTCCTAACTAACCTTCCATGGGGGATCTTGTCTAAGGCCTTACTGAAGTCCATGTAGACAATATCCACTGCCTTCCCTTCATCCACTTTCCTGGTAACCTCCTCAAAAAACTCCAATAGATTGGTCAAACATGACCTACCACGCACAAAGCCATGTTGACTCTCCCTATTAAGTCCCTGTCTATCCAAATGCTTGTAGATTCTGTCTCTTAGTACTCCCTCCAATAACTTACCTACTACTGACGTTAAACTTACCGGCCTATAATTTCCTGGATTACTTTTCGATCCTTTTTTAAACAACGGAACAACATGAGCCACTCTCCAATCCTCCGGCACCTCACCTGTAGACAGCGACATTTTAAATATTTCAGCCAGGGCCCCTGCAATATCAACACTAGTCTCCTTCAAGGTCCGAGGGAACACCCACAAGTCCCGGGGATTTATCCACTTTAATTTTCCTCAAGACAGCAAGGACCTCCTCCTTTTCGATCTGTACAGTTTCCATGATCTCACTACTTGTTTCCCTTAATTCCATAGACTTCATGCCAGTTTCCTTAGTAAATACAGACACAAAAGACCTATTTAAGATCTCCCCCATTTCCTTTGGTTCCGCACATAGCCGACCACTCTGATCTTCAAGAGGACCAATTGTATCCCTTACAATCCTTTTGCTCTTAATATACCTGTAAAAGCTCTTTGGATTATCCTTCACTTTGACTGCCAAGGCAACCTCATGTCTTCTTTTAGCCCTCCTGATCTCTTTCTTAAGTATTTTCTTGCACTTCTTATACTCCTCAAGCACCTTATTTACTCCCTGCTTCCTATACATGTCATACAACTCCCCCTTCTTCTTTATCAAAGTTGCAATATCCCTTGAGAACCAAGGTTCCTTATTCCTATTCACTTTGCCTTTAATCCTGACAGGAACATACAAATTCTGCACTCTCAAAATTTCTCCTTTGAAGGCTTCCCACCTACCGATCACACCTTTGCCAGAGAACAACCTGTCCCAATCCACGCTTTTTAGATCCTTTCTCATTTCTTCAAATTTGGCCTTCTTCCAGTTCAGAACTTCAACCCTAGGACCAGATCTATCCTTGTCCATGATCAAGTTGAAACTAATGGTGTTATGATCACTGGAACCGAAGTGCTCCCCTACACAGACTAATGTCACTTGTCCTAACTCGTTTCCTAACAGGAGATCCAATATTGCATCCCCTCTAGTTGGTCCCTCTATATATTGATTTAGAAAACTTTCCTGAACACATTTTACAAACTCCAAACCATCTAGACCCCTAACAGTATGGGAGTCCCAATCAATATATGGAAAATTAAAATCCCCTACCACCACAACTTTATGTTTCCTGCAGTTGCCTGCTATCTCTCTGCAGATTTCCTCTTCCAATTCTCGTTGACTATTGGGTGGTATGTAATACAATCCCACTAATGTGGCCATACCTTGCCTGTTTCTCAGCTCCACCCATAAGGACTCAGTAGACAAGCCCTCTAATCTGTCCTGCCTGAGCACTGCTGTAATATTTTCCCTAACAAGCAATGCTACTCCCCCACCTTTCATTCCTCTGCCTCGATCACATCTGAAACATTGGAACTCTGGAGTATTAAGCTGCCAGTCCTGCCCCTCCTGTAGCCAAGTTTCACTAATTGCTATAACATCATAATTCCACGTGTCAAACCATGCCCTCAACTCATCCGCCTTCCCCGCAATACTCTTAGCATTGAAATATATACACCTCAGAAGATTTTTACCACCACTCACAACCTTTCTATTAGTGGATTTGCTTGAACTTTTAACATCATTTATTTTCACCCCAGCCACACTGTCAGCTCTGGCACTCTGGTTCCCATCCCCTTGCAAATCTAGTTTAAAGCCTCCCCAATAGCACTAACAAACCTCCCTGAAAGGATATTGGTCCTCCTGTAGTTCATGTGTAGCCCATCTCTCTTGTACAGGTCCCACCTGCCCCAGAAGAGGTCCCAATGATCCTGAAATCTGAAACCCTGCCCCCTACACCAGTTCCTCAGCCACTTGTTCATCCTCCAGAGCATCCTATTCCTACTCTCACTGGCACGTAGCACAGGTAACAATCCTGAGATTACCACCCTGGAGGTCCTGCTTTTCAACTTCCTACCAAGCTCTCTGTACTCACTCTCCAGGACCGCCTCACTCTTCCTTGCTATGTCATTGGTACCGATGTGCACCACGACATCTGGCTGATCACCCTCCCACTTCAGGATGTCATGCAAGCGATCAGAGACATCCTTGACCTTGGCACCCGGGAGGCAACAAACCATCCCAGATTCTCTGTCACAACCACAGAACCTCCTTTCTGCACCTCTAACTATCGAGTCCCCTATCACTACAGCTCTCCTCTTTTTCCACCCTCCCTTCTGCACTGCAGAGCCAGACTCAGTGCCAGAGATCCGGCTACTGCAGCTTGTCCCAGGTAAGTCATCCCCCCCAAACAGTATCCAATGCGATATTCTTGTTGTTGAGGGGAATGGCCACAGGGGAACCCTGCTCTGCCTGCCCTTTCCTCTTCCCTCGCCCGACAGTGACCCAATTTCCTGTCCTCTGCTCCTTTGGCGTAACTACCTCCCTGTAGCTACTATCTATAACTCCTCATTCTCCCGAATGATCTGCAGGTCATCCAGCTCCTGCTCCAGTTCCCTAACACAGTTTGTCAGGAGCTGCAGCTGGATGCACTTCTTGCAGGTGTCGTTGTCAGGGACACTGGAGGGCTCCCTGACTTCCCACATCCTGCAAGAGGAGCATTCCAACATCCTACCTGGCATTCTCTCTACTCTAAACTATCTGATCAAAAAACTTACCGGAACCTACCCTGGCCTCTGCCTGTTCTCACCGAAGCCTGTTGAGCCAAAGCCGTCCCACTCTTACTCAGTCCACTCCGACGATGGTCGCTGTATATGGCGGTCTGTTTTTAAACCTTGGCGCGCTACGTCACACACCTGCTCAGTGCAGACCCTTCTCCCCGAGCAGTGTTTTAAAAGAAAATGACTTTTTCTACCCGAGTTCTTCTCTCCCTTCTCAGCTGCTTGCTTCGACTGAAACAAGAACCGTTGAAACTATTCTCTTTTTAAACCTTTAAATACCTTTATTCCTTTAAATACTCTTAACCAGATTAAAGATTTTAACTGAATGTTTTCAAAAATGTATTCAAAAGATAATTCAATCACTCTAACTTTTTCGTCAATTAATTTTTTATTGTTTTGTTAAGAATTGTAAATCCTGTACTTTGCTTTAAAAAAAATTAAAACGTTTAAAGAATAATCTTTGTTTTTGAGCAGAAGCTATTTGCTTTTTTGAGAGATTCCTCTGAGTTTAATGCACAGAAATCCACAACAAAATTTGTTATCATGTTATCTTTATATTCTTATTTCTTCACCGTATTGCCCCTGTTAAAATCTGGTCATTTATTTAAACCTGTAAGTGTTCACATGATGGGGAATTTTTCCTGGGTCTCGGCCCAAAACGTCAACTGTACGTTTTTTTTTTCCATAGGTGCTGCCTGGCCTGCTGAGTTCCTCCAGCATTTGTGATTACTCTATAGTGCACAATTTTTTTTACAATATGCATACATGAATAATAATATAGCATTGTGGAAATCTACTTAAGCATAGATCAATTAGCAGTTAATAACTTTTGAATAGTCATCAGTTTTGAATTTGAACCCTCCTGCGTATACCATGCTTGGTATACAAAAGAAGTCTGTGTACCTAATAGCAATTGTCTGGAATGCAGTAACAGCAAGCTGACTGGAGGTTCCATGGGGAGCTGTCACACAGATACAGCACGCGTGAGCACATTTGGCCTTCCACACCTGCACATTACAGTCGGGAGACTGATGCCTGCATCTGTTTGAGTCAATGGCATTTCCATAATTTGCCAAACCAAGCAACTAGGCATGCTGCATTCATGTTGCATGCTGTATGTCATTTATATTTAACTCTGAAATTGACATTATGGTTCACAGATTCTGGTGACCTTCTTTCTAGTCTGTTCTGTAATCATCCTGGATGTGTGAATCCTGACTATAATTGTGAGCAGGATATTCACATTGTAGGTAATTTTACAGTTGGGCACAAGCCAATACGTTTTAATAAGGCAGGGGTATGCATGAAACCTAGTTAACCTTCCTTATAATTAACTTAACACCCAAATGTGGTTTTCTTCCCAACTGTAAATCCATCTGATATTTGTTAACACAGTACTGACCAGAATTCCCAAAAGTGTACTTACTGCATAACACAACAGCACTGCGTTAAGTTTGGTTATTGTGAGAGCAATTTGATAAGCAAAGTCAACAACTGTGCAAGCTATGCCAGGATCTGCATCATATATTTAAATATTTTAAGTAAATTCTGTAATATTAAAGAAAATCATTCATTGTAGGTCTGCCAGTCTGTGTATTAAACATGCAAAGTTACCAACTTGCTTAGGGAAAAAGGAAGGCTTCCAAAAGTACACTAGTTTTTGTGTAGATTACAGATAAAATGTCTTTCTGGCTATCATACTACTTCACCTGTTTAATGGTTCTGTACATTGTTTTTAAATTTAATCATGAAATATGTTCACTACCTAACTTTTTGATAGTACTTTAATGCCTTGAGGGTTAACCAAGTTTCATTTTACCAAATTTCTCCAAAGAGTCTGTTCCAAGTGGTGAAAATCAGAGTGTGGCCGGTGGGGATGAAGAATCCTTGGATGAATACCAGGAGTTGAATGCAAGAGAAGAACAAGATATTGAGATAATGATGGATGGTTGTGAATATGCTATCTCAAATGCTGAAGCCTTTGCAGAAAAATTGTCTAGGGAATTGCAAGTGTTAGATGGGGTGAGTGTAGAATATATAAAGAACTAATTGCCTGCTAGATTGGACCATTTTGATTCAGACGTATCAAAAATGGTTATTGTGTAAATAGAGTAATATTACATTTGTTGTCTGGTAAAATGTATAATAATTTGTGGTTTGTTGGGAAATATTAAAATCATGAATACCAGCTACAATCAGCAACATGATTATTTGCAAAGCCTTGCTAGCTGCCCCTTTAACACTTTGTCATTGTGTACATTCTTTAGTGATCAGCTTTCGAGGACATTAAAATTGCTATCTGGCCTTAAGCAACAGAGCTCATCACAACTTGGTTCATTGCTGTACTCTGTGTAGCTTTTTGCTATCTGCTACTGAATGGTCCAAGGTGGAGAGGTATCCCTTCAGCACACTGTTCACCTGCCATCATTTAAATGTACTGGATGATGCTGCAGGGCATTTGATTTACATAACCAATGGTACTTGGGTAAACCCACTTAGTTTTCCTACGTAGCAGAAGGATGTCTCAACAGCAAATGTTGACTTTATAGGAGTGCTTCATTTGACTTGGGGTATTTGGAAAGTGTTGGAATTTCAAAGTAGTGCAGTGACAACTTAAAAAAAAAAAGGTTATGTTCCTTTCTTCCAGAAACATTAAATTTTGAGTACTTTAGATGTTATCAACGGAAGATTTGGAGTAGCTTTGAAAGCAACATTATTCACTGTTTAACCTATTCTGTCAGAGTGATGGAAGGCCAATAGTTTTGAGATATTTAACTTTTATTTTTATTGCATGCACTTGTTTGTAATCTATATTGTATTTATTATGTGCTTCCTATAAAAATATTAGATCACATCCAATGTAATTTTCCAACACTTTCATGTATTAGATCTGACAGAAAGCTAACACAGGGCAATATCAAAATATAGTTATTGAACAGAGTTCAATATAGTTATTGCCTCTTGTTACACTGAGCAAGTTGATTAAAGAACTTAAGAGAAGAACGGCTCACAGATTTTGAGTTGGAACCTGTCAGTTAAGATGATTTAAGAAATTATTCAAAATGATCTCTGATAAGTGAGGTAAAAAGATAAAATTGTTACATTGCCATGAAATACTTTGTCTAATACAGAATCTGCTTCATACCAGGCCAACATCCAATCCATTATGGCTTCGGAAAAGCAGGTGAACACTCTAATGCAATTGCTGGATGAAGCTCTTAAAGAAGTGGATGAGATTGAGTATAAGCTGAGCAGTTATGAAGAAATGCTACAAAGTGTAAAGGAGCAAATGGATCACATTTCCCAAAGTAATGACCTCATACAACTCAGTAATACTAATAATATGAAGCTTCTGGAGGAAATAGAATTTCTTGTGGTATGTGAAATGTTCTTCCTCATTTCCTTGCATTCATATGTAAGGGATTTCTTCTTTTATGTTACTGCAAAGGCTAGCAAAATGGCTTCTTTGTTATGTTATAATTAAAATGGCCTTTCTATAATAATAACTGTGACGTAAAGAGTTCTCTCTCTCTCTCTCTGCTTGTTTGGATTATATTATTGATCAGAGAGGGAATGAACCAGTTGGGATAGATGTTATTCTTTCTTGTGTGCCTGTAAGCTATTGTTTTAGCGGGTGTTGGGGGAGAAGGCGCAATGGGAACAGAGAGAGGAGACGCGATGCTGTAAGCTGGCCGACGGGACGGACCCTGAGCGGGAGTCCGAGGCCCAGGGTCTTCGGCGAGGAGAGGAGCGGTGAGTTGACCACCGTTGTTGTTCCCAGGCGGCGGGTTGAGGTGGTCGAAGGGGATCAAATGGTGCAAAGAAGACTCCGTTACTTGAGCTCCAACTGTTGTGCACGAAGTGGTTGAACTTTGATAAGTTTGGCGCCTTTTACTTTTCTTTTATATTTTATCTCTATTAATTACATAGTTCCAGTAAGATTTAATCGCATATGGTGTATTGTCTGTTATTTAGCGGGGTGGGGTACATCACACAGCATCCACACAAACCTGATTACCCAGTTTGGCGGGGCCAAAGGCTGCTCCCTCCCCCAGACAAAAACGAGTTGAGCGAGCCTGAGGCTTACCAAGGGGCTACACATACAATGATTTTTTGTTGATTGGCAAGCAAGTGGAATTCATTTGCTTCGACAATTATGATCTTGCACTGTATTATCTACTTGCACAGCATTTTCTCTGTAGCTATTACATTTTGTTATTTTTACCTTCTACTACTTCAATCCACTGGGTAATAAATGCATCTGTATGAACAGTATGCAAGACAAACTTTTCACTGCACCTCAGTACATGTGATAATAATAGACCAATTTCAATATATGTCTTTGGATACAGTTGACCAGCATCCATCTTATCATACTAGGCCACAGTAGAGCCCTTCACAGTCTGCCTAATCTTCTTTCTTTTCCTGGTGGTCACCTATTTTTCTAAAGCCTAAACCTTGGGTGTTGCTACCTCTATAAAAATCTTATCTACAATGCCCTCAGCATCCTGAATGATCCTAAGTACATCCAAATCCAGTTCCAGCTCCTTGACACAGTTTGTTAGCAGCTGCACTTGCTTAATTATGTTTTTGCTTACTTAAAGCTCATCTTCTGTGGTATTGTATTCTGTTATACAGTTTGGTACACATTTGTAAAATGCAGTTAATTCAGGTTAATGGGACACATTGGGACCAGTACATTTTGGCCCAATTAAACAGCTGCCTCCATCAGCCAGAATATTTAAAAATGTATATTATTAAAAAAAGGACAAGCCACTGTTAGCGAGTAACAAGTTACATATTTAAATGAAATCAGACCAAATTAGAACACTACCAATTCTTCAGTACGATAAAACGGTATTAGTTCCTTATAGTTATCAACAGAGGAATTCAGCTAGTGTATGCGGCTGTGTCCTTTTGATTGACTCAATAGAGACACCTCGTGCAGATAATAAACAGCATTCATACAATACTTTTGCCAATGGTATCCTCCAAATCTTCATTTTCATTGTAATATTCAAAATAATTGTCGATACTTTCATTTCTTTGTAGTTCCTAGTTTGCTGAAATAGTGAAATCATTTCATTTTCACTCCCAGCTGTTTCTGGCATCTTCAAGCTAAACAGTTCTGAATTGTCTCACTGCTTATTTCTTGCCAACTATCAGTGACAAAAATCACTGCTTTTTGAACACAAACGCATGCAGCTGATTCTATTTAAAGACTGTTCACTCTAAGCAATATGCAGTGTCTAAGGACCATGCAAGTGTACACGACTGACGCTAGTTAGAAACTGTTCGGCAGCAGTGTTCTGTCCTAATTAAGCAACATGGAGTCCAAAATAAATGAAAGAAATCCTGGCTTTTTTTTTTAACGCTTGTGTTCTTTGAGTTTTCCCAAATAAACATCTGCCCCAATTAACCGATGGCTGAATTAACTAAAATCCAGAGCTTTTGGAATAATTATAGACTGAAGTTCTAGCTTTAGGGTCATAAAGAGTGAACACTTCAGCCTGCACATTGTCCTTTGGGTATATACCCTCCTCACAATTTGCACCTCTATTTTGTAGCGTCAATTAATCTGAATGGATTACATTTGTTCACTTTATTTTAAATTATTAACATAGATGATAAAACCTGAAGCATCAGCAGCAAAAATCAGTAAATCAGATACTGAGTCATTTATGAATTCATGCATTTTGTTTTCATGAGATTGTATACCATGGGATTTAGACTGTACTTATTTTGCAGAATTATTTGGACCTATCCAAAGGCCACATTAAAGCCCTCACGGATGGGGATCTTTCTTCTTCTAAAGGTATTGAGGCATGCACCAATGCTGCCGAGGCCCTTCTACAGTGTATGAATGTGGCCCTTCGACCAGGTATGTAGCTGCACTTTAATGGTGAATTTACTTGAATTTTCTATAATAATGATCAAGATCAATGACAAAAGAACCAAAAGTGGCATTAGGAAAAAAATTACACAAAGTGAATAGTTAATGAATACTGTATAGTAGAGGCAGTTTCAGTGGTCATGGTCAAAATAAAACTGGATAATCTCTGAAGGGAGAGAATTTCTATGACTTGGAGCGAGAGTGGAAAGTTAGAGTGAGCAGGTTGTACTTGTATAAAACTGGAATGGACTTATCCTGCCAAATGGCCTTCTCAGATGCTGTCATCATTCTGTAATCCTGTGAGTACTTTTGACAATTTTCAGTGCATCTTGTATTTGTATGATTCTTAACTGACCATTTCTGCATTTAACTACTGTTGTTTGACATGTTGGGCTGTCACTAGAATTCAGTGCAAAAATGCAAGTCCACATAACATTTGTATCAAGTCAGATTGGGACATAACTCTGAAAGCAGCTTGTTGTAATGTGACTGAATTAATGAAATCAAGGTTGCATTAAACAAATTATAGTCTACACTCAGTGGCCACTTTAAGCATACCTGTACACCTTGTTAATGCAAATATCAGCCAATCATGTGCCAGCAATTCGATGCATGAAAGCATGCAACACGGTCAAGAGGTTAATTTGTTATTCAGAGCAAACATCAGAAGGGGGAAGAAATGTGATCTGAGTGACTTTGACTGTTGACTGGTGCTTGACGGGGTGGTTTGAGTTTCTCAGAAACTGCGGATCTCCTGGGATTTTCAAGCACAACAGTCTCTATAGCTTACAGAGAGTGGTGCAATAAACAAAAAACATCAGTGAGCAGCAGTTCTGTGGGTGAAAATGACTTGTTAATGAGAGAGGTTGGAGGAAAATGGCCAGACTGATTTGAGTTGACATGAAGGCAACAGCAACTTGATACAACAGTGGTGTGCAGAACAGTATTTTTGAATGCACAATATGTCAGACCTTGAAGTGGATGGGTTACAGTAGCAGAAGACCATGAACATACACTTGGTGGCCTTTTTATTAGATACAGCAGGTACCTAATAAAGTGACCACTGAGTATATAACACCTGTAAAGGGTTAATCCTGTGATTTGGGTGAGGGAAGCATTAAAAAATTGCAATATTGCTAATGTCACTTACTTTGCTTTTGCAAAATGTGTAAAATTGTTTATGCATTTTGCAATTTTTCTTCAACAGTTTATTTTGATTTTTGTGTAATTTATTGTAGGACACGAGGAGCTTCATGCAGTGAGACAGCAGCAACAGCAGTTCAGGGATCTGCGTGAACAGTTTGCTAGGAGACTGACCAATCATCTTAATAATGTCTTTGTTCAACAGGTATGTCAAGGACTGATTGTTGATAAGAAAACATTTCTTGGCAAAGAAATATTGGTCTATATCTTGTTGCTGCATAAATATTCATCATTAGTTTGTTTTTATTGATCATATTTAAATCATTGAAAGCATTATTTTATTTACAAATGATCTATCATCGAGTAATACAGCAGGGTAACAGGCTCTTTGGCCCAACCGATCATGCAAACTGCACCATCTTCCCTGCTAGTCTTTGTTGCCCCTATTCAGCTCATAACCCTCTGGCTCCCATCCTTCTATGTACCTATTCAAGTGTCTCTAACGTGTTGTAACTGTATCTACCTATGTAGATAACTGCATTCACCACTATTCTAAACTGATTCTACAACCTACAGACACACTTTCAGGGTCTCTTTACAAATCATATTCTCAGTAATATCTTTATTTGCATAGCTTGTTTTTTTGTACAGTGGTTGTTCATCAGTCTTTGCCTGTTTAGGTATAGTTTTTCTTTAAATTCTATTGTATTTATTTTCCCGTAAGTTGCTGCAAGAAAATAAATCTTGAGGTAGTATATGGTAACGTGTATGTACTTCGATAATAAAATTACTTTGAACGTTGCCTTGATCACTACCTCCAGTAGCTCATTTTAGATACTACTCTCTATGTAGAGAAGTTACCTCTCAGGTCTCTTTTAAATCTCTCCCCTCTCATCTTGTATCTGCACCCTTTAGATTTAGACTCCTTAACCCTGGTGAAAAGACTATGACCATACACCTAGCTATACCCCTCATGATTTCATTAATGTTCTCCCGTGCTCCAGGGAATAAAGATCCAGTGTGGCTAACCTCCTCCTATAACTCAGGCCTTCTAGTCTAGGCAGCACTCTCGTAAATCTCTTCTGTACTCTCTCCAGTTTGATATTGTCTTTTTCCAAAACTGCACACAATTCACCAAACCATCCCACCAGCAAGTTGAATGACTGCAACATAATGTTCCAACTCCTAAATCTGATGCCCTGACTGATGAAGGCTAGAATGCTAAACACCTTTTCCACCAACCTGTCGACTTGTGTGGCCACTTTCACTAGTGTTCTCAGGTCCCTCTATTCCACAACACTCATTAGTGCCCTCCCATTCACTACATATGTAAATTCTATCCAAGTTTGACTGTCCAAATTTCAGTAGCTCGCACTTGGGTAAGTTTGCAATCCATTAGCCGTTCCTCAGACCTTCCATCTGTCTTCAAATCCAGGATGATATCATGGAATCATAGAATATTTGCAGCACAGAGAGAGATAGAGTAGGATATCAGTATTAAGATCCAAACTTCAACTTAGTCTGGAATTTTCAGCTGTTATCTTGAAGAAGTGGCTTTGTGGCCTGTCATGGCTCAACCAGTCCTGGAAGCGGAAGCCAGATGTGCCTCATCTTTAAAAGAAATGCAGAAAGTCGTGTCAAAGATAAGGGAAGACTGCATTGTTTATTTTTATGGCAGATTAATTGCAACAACTAATGTTTTCCTGAAATAGCAAGGGTTTTTATCTAATGTTTTGCACACACTAGATTTTTCTTCAAATTGCTTTTGTTTTTCTTATGTATTGTCATTTATTTTGGTCTTGCATTGATGCACCGAATAAAATATTTTTTAGGGTTGATTCAATGGTAGTGTCTTGAAAATATATATCACTTGTTTTTTTTAATCATCTCAATATAGCAAAGAAACTAAAAACTATTTTGTTATATTATTGATTACTGAGAAACATAAAGTGAATTGCAGTTAAATATTCAAAGGATTTTTGCATAGCTGAATTTTGGAAAAAAAAATGACTTGCCCAATGACAGAGAGAATTATACTTTCTCTAAGCCAGGTTAAATGTATATTACATGATATGTACAGTAGGACTTGCAGGCTGTGAACTTTTCTGAGACTGTCTGAAGAGTATCCAAAACAAAAATGTCTCTTGCTCTTTCTTGCTAACTGTACTGCATCAACATTATTAATGTAGGGTTGTTCCCCACCCCACAAAAATGGAAAATTTTAAATAAATAAAACTAAAGAGTATAAAGAGCTTTATCTATAAGAAATAACTGAAATACTGAAGAGAAATGTGTCAGTGTGTGTATACCTTTGTGTATTGATGGTATAAACACAAGCATACGTTCAGTTAATTTGGATTTTTTACAAATAAAATCTCTAGATTCTCGTCACTTTGTAAACAGTGTAAGTTTGGCTGAGGCACTGAACTTTAGAAGTTAGAAGAAACTGGTATCATTGATAATGTTTCAGCTTCAATTAATTTGGTAAACATAGGTTTTTTTTACAGTGGCTCATATGTATTTGCTTTTGTTAGTATCCTGGTACTGGTAAATTTCTACATTGGTTCTCCTCATCTGTCACTCTTTCGTTTCATTTTTATTTTGTTTTTAATCAGTTTACTCAGACTCTCACCCTGTTCTATCGCAGAGCTTCGTACCACTCAGTTTATGTGAGTATCCTGAGCATGAGATACCTTTTCAGCTCTTGCTGCCCATTAGGCTTTTATATCTTTCAGTACTAATGCAGCTTTCTACATGTGTTTTCAATGAGTAGATTTTTTTTAACTGCAACTTCATAAAGTAATTCCTGTTTTGAACAACAAACTTTCTTCCTTTCAGCAAATAAAAATTGGAATGGCTTTGTATTTGTCAGGAAGTTAAATGGAGTCATTTCAGGCTGAGTAATTACTGATACCTGCTTGCTGTCTTCCAGCACTGCTTCCTAATCTTAGCACTTGTGATCTTCCATCATAAATCCAGATTTCACTACACTTTCCCTTCTGTAAACTTTGAATTGTCCTTGTATGTATTTTAATATTTTGTGTGAGATATTGATGTCATTTTTGAAAAACAGAATATTTTAAAGCTCATCCTGATGGACTTTCACAGCTGCAAATTTTACTAAGTTAAAGGTGTTTCCTGACTACAGTTCAATGCTAGTTTATATGCTGCAGTTTCTCCAACACAGCTTCAGACTAACAAATTTTAATGTTGAAAAACCACTTGTCTATCGATTCATTTTCTTAATAATAAATAAACAATGTATTTTGGATCAGTAGAATACCTTGCTCCTTGTCAAATTACTGAGTCCATGCATATACATTGCTGAGATACTTCCTGGGTCATCTGGGAATCACTATGTCCAGAACTGTGATTTAGATGTTTGTTTGATTTACAAAAATAATGCATGGATGCCTACAGAATTCTACCATATTATTTGCATTGTATTGCCATCTAAATTGCTTCAGACCATAAACCATAAGTTGTAGGAGGAGAAATTGGCCATTCAGTCCATCAAGTGTGCTGCACTATTCCATCATAGCTGATTTATTATCCCTCTGAATTCCATTATCCTGCCTTCTCTATAACCTTTAACATGCTAACTAATCAAGATTCTATCAATCTTTGCTTGAAATATCCTCAGTGACTTGGCCTCCACTGCTGCCTGTGACAATGAATTTTACAGATGTATTACCTTCTGAGTAAAAAAAAAAATTCCTGCTTATCTCTGTTCTAAATGTACATCCCTCAAGTCTGAGGCTCTACCTTCTGGTCTAGATTCCCCCACCAGAGGAAACATACACCCTGCATCTACTCTATCTAGAGCTTTCAATATTCGATACATTTCAATAAAAAACACTCATTGTTCTAAACTCCAGTGAGTACAGACTCAGAGCCATCAAGTGCTTCTCAAACATTAACCCTTTCATGACTGGAATAATTTTCGTGAACCTCTGAACCCTCTCCAATGCCAGCACATCTTTTCTTAGATAAGAGCTCCAAAACTGCTCACAATACTCCTAAGTGCAGTTTGACCAATGTCTTATAAAGCCTCAGCTTCACATCCCGGCTTTTGTATTCTAGTCCTCTTGAAATGAATGCTAACATTACATTTGCCTTCCTTACCACCGACTCAAACTGCAAGTTAACCTTTAGGAAATCTGCACAAGGATGGGCTGCTGGCGACTGTGTTGGAGGCAGATATGATAGGGTCTTTTAAGAGACTCTTGGTTAGGTACATGGAGCTTAGAAAAATAGAGGGCTATGGTTAACCCTAGGTACTTTCTAAAGTAAATACATGTTCTGCACAGCATTGTGGGCTGAAGGGCCTGTATTGCGCTGTAGGTTTTCTGTGTTTCCACATTTCTAAGGACTGCAAAGTCCTTTGCATCTCTGATTTTTAAAATTTTCTCCCCATTTTGAAAATGGTTTATGTCTTTATTTCTCTTACTAAAGTCATGACCATACACTTCCCTACACTTCCATCTGCCACTTATTTGCCCATTCTCCTAATCTGTCTAAGTTCTTCTGCAGGAGCCCTGCTTCCCCAACACCACTTGCCCCTCCACCTATCTCCATAGTGTCCACAAACCTGGCCACAAATCATCTGAATCAGAATCAGGTTTATTATCACCAGCATGTGACATGAAATTTGTTAACTTAGCAGCAGCAGTTCAATGCAGTACATAATCTAGCAGAGAAAAAAAATAAATAAAATAAAAAATAATAATAAATAAACAAGTAAATCAATTACATATATTGAATAGATTTTAAAAAGTGCAAAAACAGAAATACAGGTTTCTCCTGCCATCTGAAGGTAGAGCGTTCCTATGAAACGGTTCGTAAGCCAAAATGTCGTAAAGCGAAGAAGCAATTACCATTTATTTATATGGGAAAATTTTGTGAGCATTCGCAGACCCAAAAATAACCTACCAAATCATGACAAATAACACATAAAACCTAAAATAACAGTAACATATAGTAAAAGCAGGAATGATATGGTAAATACACAGCCTATATAAAGTAGAAATACTTCTCTACAACAATTGCCTGCACAGGTCTCCGTAGCGAAAATCTCACGCAAGCGCTCTCGGCAGAAAATCTCACTCAAGCGCTGTTGGCATAAACATGCTCTGCAGTAACCTTTAAGCTATGAGGCTGCCAAATCTACCAAATAACATGTAAAAATACACAGCCTATATAAAGTAGAAATAATGTACGTACAGTGTACTATCACTTACCGGAATTGGGAAGACAGCTTGCCGAGGACACTGATGATGGTGTGTTAGACTGAGTCGTTGCAGGTTGGGTGGTGCAGTGGCCCCCACCCTCCGGGCCGCCGACCCGGTACATTGACGTGAAGAACACAGCAGTAGCCGGGAGACACACAGCACATCTTTAAGAAAAAAGCCGAAATAAACATGCTAATTAATTAGATGCCGCTGACACGTAAATGTCAGCGCAGATCAGAGGCGATGCAATCGGAAATCGGCACTGATCTGGGCCGACAATTACGTGTCGGCGGCAGCTAATTAATTAGCTTGTTTATTTTGGCTTTTTTCTTAATGATGTGCTGTGTGCCTTCTGGCTACTGCTGCATTCTCCACAAATCGGTACAGTATCTGTCCGGGGCCCGGGGGTTGGGGTGGTGGGACATGGGGGTGTAATCTCATCGTCGATCAGGGCAGCCAGCTCATCTTCTCCTATGACTGCCCACATCGATGTCGAAGATCGAGGTTCGTCGTCTGCTGTGGCTGATGTGGAAGGCTTGCTTGACTGCTGAGCCACGCGCATTTTTCTATCATACAGTTGTTTGTAAGGACTCAAACCATCCTGCAATTATCCCCTAAGCCTACGTACCCTTTCAAAATTAAAGTCGTACTTTATCATTGCAGCGAAAATCTCACGCATTTGCTTCACTTTCTGCATTCGGTTTCGATTGTTATCCTTTCCTCTTCCAATTGCATCAGCTCTTCATCTATCAGTTCTTGGTCATGGGATGCCAAAACCTCTTCAACATCATCTTTGTCAGCTTCCACAAGCCAAACTGACTTTGTCCTTGCTTCGTTCACCATGATCGAAATGCTTAATTAGGTCTAGTTGTACGCTAAGTGTAACACCGTTACAAGCTCTTTTAGGCTTTTCCAATACCTCAGAACTCATCTTGCTAACGGCTGCTCACAGGCACGTGTTTAAGCAATGCTGTTCCGAATCCAGGGAGAGCAGCTGCTCGGGGCACACGCTGCCTTTTATCGCGCGCTGCCTTTCTTCGTAACGGTGAAAACACCTGAAAGCGAAAACGGTATTAATGTAGGTCTTTCATAACAGTGAGGTTTCGTAAAGCGAATGTTCGAAAAGCAGCGGACACCTATACTGTATATTAAAAAAGTGAGGTAGTGTCCAAAGCTTCAATGTCCATTTAGGAATCAGATGGCAGAGGGGAAGAAGCTGTTCCTGAATCACTGAGTGTGTGCCTTCAGGCTTCTGTATCTCCTACCTGATGGTAACAGTGAGAAAAGGGCATGCCCTGGGTGCAATTCGATCATTCAAATCATTCACAGCCAACATAAAAAAAGTGATTCCAACACCAGCACCAACCCCTACGGAGCACCACTAGTCACTGGCAGCCAACCAGAAAAGCCACCCTTTATTTCCACTCTTTGCCTCCTACCATTCAGCCACTCTTCTATCCATCTTTCCTGTAATACCATGGGCTCTTTATCTTGTTAAGCAGTCTCATATGTAGCACCTTGTTAAAGGCCTTCTGAAAATCTGAGTAAACAACATCCACCAACTAGCCTTGTCTATCTAGCCTGCTATTTCCTCAAAGAATTTAAACAGATTTGTCAGGTAAGATTTCCCCTTAAGGAAAACATGCTGCCTTTGGCTTTTTTTAATATATGCCTCCAAGTCCCCTGAAGCCTCATCCTTAATAATGGACTCCAACATCTTCCAAACCACTGATGTGAGGCAAGTGGCCTATAATTTCCTCTTCTCTGCCTCCCTCCCTTCTTGAAGAGTGGAATGACATTTGCAATTTTCCAGTCATCCGGAAACATCCCAGAATCTAGTGATTCTTGAAAGATCATTACTGTTGCCTCCACAATCTCTTCAGCTACCTCTTTCAGAATCCTGGGGTTGTAGTCCATCTGGTCCAGGTCACCTATCTACCTTCAGACCTTTCATCTTCCCAAGCAGCTTCTCCGTAGTAATAGCAACAGCACTTACTTCTACCCCCTGAGACTCTCAAATTTCTGGCATACTGCTAGTGTCTTCCATAGTGAAAACTGATGCAATGAACTTATTAAGTTCCTCCACTATTTCTTTATGCCCCATTACTACCTTTCCAGCGTTATTTTCCAGTGGTCTGATATCCCCTTTTGTCTCTCTTTTACTCTTTATATATTTGAAAAGCCATTTAGTATCTTTTATTATTGGCTTGCTTCCCTTCACATTTCATCTTTTCTCTCCTTATGGCTTTTTTAGTTGGCGTCTGTTAGTTTTGAAAAGCTTCCCAATCCTCCAACTTCCCATTAATTTTTGCTATATTGTATGCTCTCTCCTTTGCTTATACACTGCCTTTAACTTCCCTTGTCAGCCACAGTTGCCTTATCCTCCCTTTGGAATACTCCTTCATCTTTGGGATGTATTTGCCCTGCACCTTCTGAATTGTTTTGAGAAACTCCAGCCATTGTTCTGTCGTCGTCCCTACTAATGTCCCCTTCTAATCAGCTTTGGGCATTTCCTCTCTCATGCCTCTGTAATTCCCTTTGCTCTTCTGTAATACTAATACATCTGACTTTAACTTCATCCTGTCAAACTGCAAGGTGAATCTATCATATTATGAACACTGTTTCCTAAGGGTTCCTTTACCTTAAGCTCGCTAATCAAATTTGGTTCATTATAATACACCCAGTCCGGCATAGCTGATTCCCTAGTGGGCTCAGCCATAAGCTGCTCTGAAAATCTATCTCGAAATGTTTTACAAATTCCCTCTCTCAGGATCCAACACCAACCTTATTTTCCCAATCTAGCTGCATATTAAAAGCGGCCATGCCTTTTCTATGTCCCATTGCAAATTGTATCCTACATCCTGGCTACTATTTAGAGACCTGTATATAACTCCCATCAGGGACTTCTTACACTTTCAGTTTCTTAATTCTGTCCACAAGGATTCTACATCTTCTGATAATATGTCACCTCTTTCTAAGGATTTAATTTCATATTTTCCCAATAGAGCCACCCCACATTCTCTGCCTATCTGCCTGTCCTTTCGATACAAGGTATATCCTTGGATGGAAAGCTCCTAGCTATGATCTTCTTTCTATGATGTCCACATTATACCCACCAATCTCTAACTGTGCCAAAATATCAAATACCTTATTTCATATACTACGTGCATTCAAGTCCTGTATTCATTAGCCTTTTTGATTTTGTTTCCATTACACTTCAACTCATCCCACTCACTGCAATTTTTTCCTGTCATCTCCCGCATCCTCAGCCCTATCATTCAGGTTCCTGTCCCTCTGCCAAATTAGTTTAAACCTTCCCCTTCACCTCTAGCAAACCTGTCTGCAAGGATATTGGTCATCCTCGGGTGTAATCTGCCCTTTATATACAGGTCATATCTTCCCCAGAAGAGATCCCAATGATCCAGAAATCTGAAACCCTGCCCCCTGCACCAATTCCTCAGCCATGGATTCATCTACCAAATCATCCTAATCTTACCTTTAGTGGCACAGGCAACAGTCCAGAGATTACTACCCTGGAGTTCTTGCTTTCCAGCTTTTTAACTAACTACCTCTATTCTCTCTTCAGGACCTCCTATTTCCTACCTATGTTGTTGGTACCAATATGGATCATGACTTCTAGGTGTTCACCTTCTCCGTTTTCGAATACTGTGGACTCGATCTAATTCATCTCTAACCCTGGCACTTGGGAGGCAAAATACCATCTAGGTGTCTTTATCACATCCATAGATTTTCCTACCTGCTTCCCTAACTATGGATTCCCCATCACTACTGCACTCCTCTTCTCTCTCTCTCCCCCCCCCCCACCATCTTCCGTTCTGAGCCATAGAGCCCGACTTAGTGCCAGAGACCCGCTGAATGCAACTTCTCCCTGGTAGGCCTTCCACGCTGCCCCCCAGCAATATCCAAATTGCTTATTGTATTACTTACATGACTTTAATTTGTGCAAAGAAGATAGCTGTAGCTTTGTCTGGGTTGCATATGTTTAATTAATAAAACTGCTTAAAATCAATTTTGTTAAAATTCCTCAAATTTATGATTTTTTGGAATTGTTCATCTGTTTAAAAAAAATTCACAATTCTAAATTCTAAATTCACAATTCACAATACATCCTTCAGCTGACTAAATATTTAAAATCATAGTTTCATTGGAAATGAGTTTGGAAGTGAGTTGGGAATATGAGTTTGTATATCTACACCTTAGAAACAGAATCCAACTTTATTGTGTGCTTGATGTCATGCCGTGTTATATTAGCCAGCTTCAGAATTTTATTATTGAAAAAGATTGCCTTCTGTGTATATTTTTTAGAACAATTACGGTTTTAAACTGGGAAAGGAAATACTTTGTTTTTAATTATCACATTTCAATGAAATGCTTGCCCAAGATGATAGAATACAGGTGGAATTCACAAAAAATAGTTCACCTATAACTGTTTTGAGGAGCATCTAACAGAATACACAGTTCAGATGGTGACTGGACATTCAAACCTTTAGCAGAAGATATTAATGACACTTAAGTGTCAGCAGTATCACATAGGAGGATTTTGTAGCATTGGTGCAGGAAAAGCTGAGAGGTACATATTAATTTATTTAAATGTCACTAATATATAACAATCATTTAAATGTGAACTTTTATCAATCTTTGATTAGGTTATTAAATGTATTTTTTTTAAACTCATTTAGGATTTTCAGCCTTTAACATGACAGTAGTTAACCTGTGATGTTTTTGTTTTTAGGGGCATGATCAAAGTTCAACTTTGGCTCAGCACTCGATTGAGCTGACTCTCCCCAAACACCTTCCGTTCCATCGAGATTTACTTAGATATGCCAAACTTATGGAATGGTTGAAGAATACTGATCGTGAGAAATATGAAGGTTTGAATAAGGTATGGTTTCATATCAACCATTGCAATCTATTTTAATTGTTGGAATGTGACTTTCAATAATTTGGCAACACACATAAAAGTTGCTGGTGAACGCAGCAGGCCAGGCAGCATCTCTAGGAAGAGGTGCAGTCGACGTTTCAGGCCGAGACCCTTCATCAGGACTAACTGAAGGAAGAGTTAGTAAGAGATTTGAAAGTGGGAGGGGGAGGGGGAGATCAAAAATGATAGGAGAAGACAGGAGGGGGAGGGATGGAGCCAAGAGCTGGACAGGTGATTGGCAAAAGGGATACGAGAGGATCATGGGACAGGAGGTCACCTGTCCAGCTCTTGGCTCCATCCCTCCCCCTCCTGTCTTCTCCTATCATTTTGGATTTCCCCCTCCCCCTCCAACTTTCAAATCCCTTACTCACTCTTCCTCCAGTTAGTCCTGACGAAGGGTCTCGGCCTGAAACGTCGACTGCACCTCTTCCTGGAGATGCTGCCTGGCCTGCTGCGTTCACCAGCAACTTTTATGTGTGTTGCTTGAATTTCCAGCATCTGCAGAATTCCTGTTGTTTGCGTTCAATAATTTGGCAGTGTGTTTCTTTTGCCTCAGCCCTTAGATGAGCAGTCTAAATAGAGCCAGATTTGATATGATTCCCTTTTAAACTTGGTGATAAATTCAACTATTGGACAGTGAGCTAACTTGTGCCTTTTAAGTTCTGAATAATTATATAGAAGTTGGAGAACTACAGCTCAGAAGCAGCTCTTCTGGTCCGTGCTGAACTATTATTCTGCCTCATCCCACAACCTGCACCTGGACCATAGTCCTCATACGCTTCCCACCCAAACTTCTCGTAAATGTTGAAATCAAACCCACATTCACCACTTCCTCTGGCAGCTTGTTCCACAGTCTCACCACTCCCTAAGTGAAAATAGTTTTCCCTCATGTTCCCCTTAAACATCTCACCTTTCACTGTTACGTACCCCGTAACGGGTTTGAAGAACCAGCAGAAAGGAAGACACCTGGAGTCTTGTATTGCTGTTAACTAATTCTATTTTATTAGTAACTACGCAATGCAGTAATATATAACCAGATAAATCAAACAGGTTAGCAAAGTTTATGCATGCACAGGTGTGTAAATATAAAAGCCAAACTTCTTCAAGCTTAGGTGTTATTTGATACAGTCTTAGAATGGTAGGTAAGAAAAGTTCAGTCTCATTCTCCCGACATTTTAAAGTGACAGTCCACAGAAAATATGAACCCCAAGGGTAACCTTTAACCCGTAACCTTTAATCTCACCCAACCTCAGTGGAAAAGGCCTGCTTGCATTTACTGTATCTATACCCTTCATAATTTTGTATACCATATGGGCTTGCATTGCAGGTCTGAAGGAGAGAAATCTCTTGTTTCCCCTAAAGTGTCAGATTGGGAGGGTCCTCAGCTGCCTTGGATGTGCAAGGGGTAGGTACCACCTAACAGCCTTGCTGGACAGGGTGTGACAGTGAACTTCTGCCAGACTTTCACTCATACCACTATCTTCTCTCTGCAGTCTACCAAAAAAGACGTAACAGGCAGCTAAAGCATTGCTGATTTGGATTAACAAAGAATTGAGCTGTTGTTAATTTAAGATTAAGATGACACAGTATAATTTTTAAAAGCATAACATGAGGGCTCTGTACAGCCTCTGAGCACTGTGAATGAATGATAGTGACTGTGCTGATGAATAATTTACATACACAGTTGATACATTGTGCAGTTTAGTAATGGAAATAATGTGAGTTTTGTGGGGTAGAGCTCACTGCTCCCATCAGTTATCTACCATATTATATTTCCTTAGTACCTGAATACCGATTGTCTTTCAAAGTTTAGTTGCAACATCCTATAGGTTCTTAAATGGAAAGTAAATATAATTTACTTTCTCAATGTATAAGTGTTCCACAGTTAAGCTGGGTGGAATGTAGGATGTGAATTATACAGGTTTCCCCCGCCATCCGAAGGTAGAGCGTTCCTATGAAACAGTTCGTAAGCCGGAATGTCGTAAAGCGAAGAAGCAATTACCATTTATTTATATGGGAAAAATTTGTGAGCGTTCGCAGACCCAAAAATAACCTACCAAATCATGCCAAGTAACATATAAAACCTAAAATAACAGTAGCATATAGTAAAAACAGGAATGATATGATAAATACACAGCCTATATAAAGTAGAAATACTTCTGTACAATCATTGCCGCACTGTTCTCGGTAGCGAAAATGTCACGCAAGCAATCTCGGCAGAAACACTCTCTCCAGTAACCTTTAAGCTATGAAGCTGCCAAATCATTACCAAATAACGCATAAAAATACACAGCCTATATAAAGTAGAAATAATGTATGTACAGTGTCGTATCACTTACGGGAATCTGGAAGACAGCACCAAGCAGACTGATGATGGTGTGTTAGGCTGAGTCGTCGGAGGTTGGGGTGGTGCAGTGGCCCCCAACCTCCAGGCTGCCGACCAATACCGATCCACAAAGAATGCAGTAGTACAGCGGTGGCTGGGACGCACCCAGCACATCTTTAAGAAAAAAGCCGAAATAAACAAGCTAATTAATTAGGTGCCGCCCGGCACGTAAATGTCAGCCCAGATCAGAGGCAATTTGCGTCTTCCACGTCATTACATTCGTAAAGCGAACTTTCGAAAAGTGGGGGACACCTGTATAGTTAATAAGAAAAAAAACTTGCATCATTGGACATATCCCAAATATAGCTCATTGTGATTTACTTTACCCTTAAATTTCATAAGCAGGAACTTGCACACTAGTGGCAAAATTATGGACGATGGTGTGAGGTATAATTTATAGGCACATGAATGTGCAGAGAATGGTACGATATGGATATAGTGTAGGCAGAAGGGATTTTACTTAATGTTTCACAAACAAGAGAAAATCTGCAGATGCTGGAAATCCAAGCAACACACAAAATGCTGGAGGAACTCAGCAGGCCGGGCATCATCTATGGAAAAAAGTACAGTCGACGTTTCAGGCTGAGACCCTTCAGCAGATTTTTGGCCATAGATGCTGCCTGGCCTGCTGAGTTCCTCCAGCATTTTGTGTACATTGTTGGTTAATGTTTAATTAGTTTGACACAACACCATGGGCCATTGGGTCTGTTCCTGTGCTGTACTATTCTGTGTTTTCTTTTCCAATTTCAGTTTAATTTAACTAAAGGTTGATGACTATAACAAGGAACTATTGGTAATAGGCACAAGAGGTTTCTTGAATAAGTTGCATTCAGTACAAAGAAGTAATTCGTAATAAAACTGATAATCACCATTTAGTACCTGGAACTTTTTCCTCTAGGTGACTGCAGCTTCCTCCTTTTCTATTTACTACAAATCCTCTTCCTCCTTGATTGTACTTTCTGATTCCTTGCTTAAATATTTTTTCTTTCATTCTGTGTGTTAGCTAATGGTCTCCTAAGCTATCTTATCCCTTCAATCAACAGTACATCTTTTATTTTATATAGTATTGGCCTTGTTCCGCCTAAAAGCTACTTGTCATGTGGGATTTTCAGAATCATTCATTATCACTGTTCTCACTTTAGTAATAAGACCTTTTAATTCCCTCATTATTCTCTGACTTCTACTTCACGTAGTGGGAATTATTAATAGCATGTGCATTCCTTGCTGATTCAGTTAATAGCCTATTCCCAGCATATTCTCTCTGACAACATAAAAAAATGAAAATTTATTCATAGTTATTCTCTGCAGTTAGCCTCTTTTTTGACATAATTGAACATCATGCTCTACTCCATTATCTTAACAGCATGTTAATATGAGTTACTAAATAATGTCATTGTTTTATAGTACTGAATTCATGTTGTACCTATCTAAATCTTTGGAATGTTATGGCTTGGCAATAATATATATCAGAAATGAATCAATTTTAGCAGACGCGAAATATTACAGCATTAGCTCAACAAGCATTCATTTTATTGTGGATCCGTTTCTGGCAGAAACAATTAATATACAAAATGGCTACTTTTGCAACTTTAGGTTGCCCAAAAGGTGATTGTTGCCACCTGATGGATCTTTGCAGACTTCCGATAGTTAAGGCCAAGAGAGAGAAGACCAGATTAAATCACTTGTCAGACCTCCTTCCTTTTTCATCTAGTAATCCATAAGCCTGATTTTAATTATTTTATAATCGGGTGTCTGTTGTTTAAAGTAATAGCCAGTTATTCAAAGAGTTGGAATTCTTTGCATGCCATTCAACAAATATTGGAAGTCACGGTTCCAAATGTAAATTACACTCCAGCTCTCCAGATATATTTAAATGGAGTTTGTCACCACAGGGTGGCTATCTATATTTTACATAAACCAAACAGAAAATTTGTATTTTTATTGTGTAGGCTGGTTCTTGATTCCATTTGTTTTCAGCAGATTAATATTATGTCTTTCATATACTGCTGATTTTGGTTAATTGGGCCATCAGCTAAATGGGGCAGCTGCTATTTGGGACAACTCTTAAAGAACAAAAACTAATTGAGAAAATAATTGGGATTCCTTTTGTTTAATTTGGGACATGATACCACTCAATTGGGACAGGAGATTGTTGCCAAACAGTTTCTAGCTAGCATCAGTCACGAGCACTAGTGTGGCTGTTGGACACTACAGCATACTTACAGTGAACAAATTTTAAATAGTGTCAGTTGCCTGTGCTTGTGTTCAGAAATCAGTGATAGTTGGTGAGAAATGAGCATTAAGACCATTCAGAACTGTTTGGCTCAATGCAGTTTCAACCATTCGAGCTTGAAGATGCCAGAAACAGCTGAGAGCGAAAGTTAGGATCAATGAAGAATTTGAAGGTGTCAATAATCAACTTGATTTCATCAATGAAAACAAAGATTTGGAGAATGCAATAATCAAAAGCATTGTTTGAAGACAGTCCGCTATCAGCATTAGGTGTCTGCACTGATTTGTTCATTTTACAGTAAATCAAAAGAACACAGCATACTCTGGATGAATTTCTCGATCGAAAACTATTAGGAACAAAACCGTTTTATCTACTTCACTGGTAGTGTTCTAATTTGTTCTGTATTTCATTCCTAATTTGTTACTGATTTAAATGGTATGTACCTTTTTTTTATATACCTTTTGAACTATTTCCATGAAACTTATGCTAATTGAGGCAGCCCTTAATTGGCCAGAATGTACTGATCCCAATCTGTCTCAATTAATTGAAATCCTCTTTATTTGCTTTACCTTGTATTTAAATTTACACATCGCCTGATAGAAAAGAGTAAAAATCTTCTCTGATTTTTTTTGTATTTGCAGAACTATGTAGACTATATTTCTAGGCTGTATGAAAGGGAAATTAAGGAGTTCTTTGAGGTTGCAAAGATCAAGATGACTGGAACATCAAAAGAAGGAAAGAAGTTTGGTAGGTCTGATCTTCCATTTGGAAAGCATTGTCTCAATAAATGAAATCTTTTGTCAGTAAAAACAAGCATTTCCTCCAAATTGTACAAAATGAAGAGACTTGCAGGAAGGCATTGGTTCTGGCCTCTTGTTGCATGTTTGATTTCATTGTTTAGTCGTGCCAAGGGACGATTGTGTTATTTTTTATCATTCTTTATCAGTTTTTATAATATCTATTTAATTGACTGGAAAAAACATTATATATAAATGTAAGCTGAATAGTCAAGCAATGAGTACATGATGTGAATGTAGTCAAATAGAGAAAGAGCATAACGGTAGACTTCAAGGTATATTTTGTTTTAAGTGAGTCATTAATTAGATTTTGCAGGGAGGTCACATTTTATATTTATTTCCTAATCAGATATCATATGTTTTATTAGAATGAGTGATTCATCTGTTTTGAGTGTAGTATAAGTTGAGCAACAAAACTTTCCATTCATTTTAATTAATTTTCATGTTTACTTTTAATAATTTCATATTTTGCTTCATTTGTAAAACAGCTTCGTTCATTGTAATGAGAAATTACAATTTTTCATTACAATTATATTTCACTGCACACTGTGAAAACGCTTGAATTATTTTGTTTCTCAGTGTAACTCTGCCACTGTTACAGTGATTTCTGTTGGTTCATTGCCATGGTTAAATATTTTGTCTTTTCTCTGAATGTGCGGAGTAATATATATGAGTTTGCTAATTCTTGGTTAAAACTTGTAAAGATTTATTGAGAAGAAATTATAAACAATTTTGCCAATTTCAGCAACCTGAATCTAAATCAGAATGAATTTGCTAGAAAACTGTTGTTATTATAAAGTATATTTTTATTTTTGACAAGCAAAATGCCTTTCTGATTCAAGCAGTTGAAGAAAATTGATATTGGAACATTTGAGATTAAATAGTATTAAGAATGTTTCAGTTATTTTGATTTAAATGGGAATTCTTTCCAAGGTAATGGGATACTGGCTAGAAATAGTTATTAGCGTATGTTTAAGTCCGGTTCTGCTGGGCTAGTTTGAAACTGCTCACTATAGCCTGCTCGATTTTTGTAATATTGTGATTTCTGCTTTATATGTATACCTGCTGGAACTTGATCAATGCATCCCATTCACTAAGAACAACATGTGTTTCCCAAGCTCCTCTTATCACCCTCTTGATAATTCTAAATTGATAATCCTCCTAGTTGTCCTAACCTTGCTGAAAATTCGGTCTAAATTCACATTGTAAAAAACATGCATAATTTTTATTATCTGATGAAGTCATTTCTGATTTCTGCAGTCTGCTGAAAATGCTATATTAACCCCAAGTCTGTCCTTGTAACTCATTCCTTATCCCCAACATCAGCCTAGTGATTAACATTGTGGCGTTCCCCTTGATACCAAGTGGAAGAGGTAAACCATTGGATTTGTAATAGGGAAACAAGTCTGAGGCCAAACAACAGGAAAGAATTTTGCAAATATACCTGAATAAAACATAAAGCAATCAGGTCACTCAATATTTCCGGGTGGTCAAAAGAAGCAAATAAGTACTGAGTTGTAATCCTAATAAGATCAAGTTGCAGTTGTATCTGACTTGAAATGGAGTTGCTTCATAACTGCTGCATTAACTTCGGTCTCTACAGCATAAAGAAGATGTAAAGTGAAGGGCATTTTGCAGAAAGGAGAGCTGGTGCAAGTTTTTTTGATTTTATGGAATGGAGATGGTACATTGTCCTTAATAGGCCCAGCAATTTGTTTAAGCTGGAAGAATCAAAGGAAATTTAGGTGTTGTAAGACTGTAGCAATAGAAATAGGAACAAAAGCTAGCGGGTAGTGAAACAGAAAACAAGTATCAGGTTTAATAAGTGATTATATTTATCGGGAAATACAGTGAATATTGTTGGTCAATATTGTAGCAAATCAATAAGGATGATTTTCCAAATTCACCCATTTCACTTCTCAAAAACCATTTTAATCTTCAAAACCTCACTCTTTTGTCTTCAAGTTTAGTACCCAGCTCTCTCCTAATGATAATTATGCAAGTAATGCATATGTAAGTTTGCATTTATCAGGGTAATATCTGCGAAAGTGAATCATGATAAAAGTAAATTTACACAGTTTTGGGCTTTGCTGAATGTAGAATAATATGCATGTGCATCTCTGTCTGCCTAGTATCTAACAAATGTGATTCTTCTGTACCGTTTGTGCCAAAGGCATGTAACTTAACCTACCTTTTGTGTTTGATGCCTGCATTCTAATCCCATGTAGCCACACTTCCTCGAAAAGAGAGTGCTGTCAAACAAGATATAGAAAGTAAGTATGGCTTCCTTGTCAGTGTGCTGCCTAAATCATTAACAACTTAACAATGTTAGATGTTTTCTGGTACTTACTGCAATTTTTACTATTGCCTTACTAATTTGTAGGTTTGCATGCTTGATTTAAAGTAATTCAATGGAAGTTTAAGCAACACACATCAAAGTTGCTGGTGAACGCAGCAGGCCAGAAAGCATCTGTAGGAAGAGGTGCAGTCGACGTTTCAGGCCGAGACCCTTCGTCAGGACGTCAGGGTCTCGGCCTGAAACGTCGACTGCACCTCCTCCTACAGATGCTGCCTGGCCCGCTGCATTCACCAGCAACTTTGATGTGTGTTGCTTGAATTTCCAGCATCTGCAGAATTCCTGTTGTTCAATGGAAGTTTGTTGTCTTTAAGAATAAACTGTATATATTAAATACTGTCACTTTCGTACTTGCATAATGAAAACATTGGAATTTTGATATGTGGTGCATGATTTCAATCCAGCCACTTCACTTTACGTCCATGTTTTCTAGTCAATTGATTCTTTGGTTCATCTACCATGGAGTACACACAAGAAATTTGCACATTACCTTTGAAATGTGGTAAGGCAGTTTGCAAACTTCCATTCTTGTGTATGCTTATGCCTTGCAACAATCTTACATGAAATGAACAACCTAAGCAATTCTGGGATCTGGTTCGGAGGGGCTGAGGCGTGCAACAAGAACTGGCAGGAGCGGACTGCCAAGGTGAAACAGAAACTGGGACTGTGGGGAGGGCGCTCCCTGTCGATAACGGGCAAGAACCTGGTCATCAGGTGTGAGGTGCTCTCAGGGCTGCTGTACTTGGCGCAGGTCTGGCCCGTCCCCCGCTCCTACAGCTCGGAAATCACCCGGGCTGTCTCAGATTCGTCTGGGGATCCAAGATGGAGCGGGTGAGACGGACCGTCATGCACAAGTCCCTGGACAACAGGGGCAAGAACGTCCCCAATGTCGCCCTCACCCTGATGGCCAGCTTCGTATGTGGCTGCATCAGGTTGTGTGTAGAACCCAGGTATGTGGGCACCAAGTACCACTATGTGCCCAGGTTCTACCTGTCGCCCTGGCTACGAAGGATGGGTCTGGCCCCACTCCCGCGCAACGCCCCAGTCAGCTGGTCGTTGCCGGCATACCTGTCCTACGTAGCAAAGTTCTTCCAGGAGAACGCCTTTGACCACAGGGCCATCAGGCAGTGGTCGGCACGTAGTGTCCTGCAGGCACTGCAGGAGAAGGACGTGATGGACACAGTGGGGTGGTTCCCTGAGCAGACTGTCCAGTTCATCTGGCAAAATGCCTCATCACCAGATCTCACCAACAGGCACCAAGACCTCGCCTGGCTGGCGGTGAGAGGGGCCCTCCCAGTCAGAGCCCTCCTGTACACCCGGGATGTCGTCTCCGCACCCTACTGCCCACGGGAGGACTGCAGTGAGGAGGAGTCTGTGACCCACCTCTTTGCACACTTCAGTTCGCAGAGAAGGTGTGGAGGAGGATGGACGGGCCAGTGTCACGTTTTATCCCCAGCAGCTGCGTAACAGAGGACTCTCTGATCTACGGGCTGTTCCCGGGGACACACACGGAGACCAACATCCGGTGCTGCTGGCAGATCATCAACTCGGTGAAAGACGCTCTTTGGTCGGCCCGAAACTTGATGATCTACCAGCACATGGAGATGTCCGTGGGAGAATGCTGCCGACTGGCGCATTCTCGGCTGCAGGAGTACGTGCTGAGGGACGCACTGAAACTCGTGCAGCCACCGCAAGGGCCCGGTGGGGAAGGACCACAGTATAGGTTTCTCCACCCGTGGGAGTGGGAGGGGTTGGTGGGCGGGGAGTATACCCCTCAACAATGATATGGTAAGCTGAACTACTGGAGTGCCACGTGGGTGGCTATAAATACGGATATGTACTGACTATAATGGAAACGTATGTAAAGGATGAAAAGTTATTGAATGGTTTATTGTATATATTTATTTTTGAATAAAGTATATTTTGAAATAAAAAAAATTCTGGGAAATTGTAGGCCATAAGTGGACACGGTGTAGGAAAACAAAAAAAATTGTAGTGTTATATATGAAGGTAACTTTTGAAGCTTGTTGGTAAAGTATTGAGTAACTGGAGGTTGGAGGCCCGATGTCTGAGAATCCAGGGCCAAGTCTTTAAAGAATTTCACTTGTCCTTTGCGTGCATTTGACAAAATGCCATATTATAATAAGCAAGGCTGTTTTGGTTCAGTCATGGTATTCCATTTGCCTGAGTGAATGAGTTAACACTTGTTCAAGTCCTGCTGCAGAGATCTGAATACATAACGTGTACTCAATCACTGATGCAGTATTGAGGAGTCCTGCAATGCTAATATGTCACCTATAAAATGAGATTCTAAGCCAAGACTTTATTTACCCCTTTGAATGGATGTAAACGATCTGAAGGCCTTTTTTTAAAAGAAAAAAAACACAAACTAGTTCTCCAAATTTAAGCAAGCTTCACCAAAACAAATTGTCCAGCTATTTCTATCTTTTATTGATTTTTCTGTGTAAATTAATTGTTTTTCTTTTTCATAATAGTGGCATTAATTGTGAAGTGTTTTTAGATATCATAGATGCCATATTAATTCAGGTTTTTAACTAAATATAAATACAGTTAATGTTGCTGTTTCGCATTTAATCTAATAGTAGCCAGGCTGGAACAAAAAGAAGCATAAATGAAAATGGATTTCTAAATCAAATGATTGTCACTAATAAATGCATAATGTGTAATACCATGAATTTATAATCTAACAAAATCATTAACTGCCTTAATTAATGAAAGAGGGCATTGAGACCACACTGTAGAACTTAACTACTGTAAAGTCAGCTTTGTTTGCCAAGAGTATATCTTAAGCAGAGGTGAACACACTGGTAAGAAAGTTGTTAACACTATGTCCTCACTATGACTTGCACCAGTGACAGATTTAAGTTGCTTTCATCTCTGTCCTTAATGTATTTCCAACCTGCAGAAATGTGAGAAAGTGCTCGCACTTCTGACTCTTATAGACAGTGTTAATAAAAATAATTAATACCATTCACAGCACTTTTCACAGAATTGGTTTAAGACTGTCCGGACCTGGGCACAAGACAGGGAAATATGGCTTTAAAATGTGGGTTAGATTCTCAAACTACAATAAAGATTAGAGTGTAATTTCCCCTGTATTGTCGACTACACCTCAACCTCCATTCACACAGGTGCTTCCCATCATCTTTCCAATTCTTTCCGTGTTTTGAGGTTTCTGTTTTTGGTTTACACAGCTCAACTTTACTTTCCTTCATCTGACTTTTCCGTGGATATGAGCCTCATGAGTCTGCTAAAGGTTGTTTTGGCTTGGATTCATCCGGTGTGATTCTGAAGTCTCACTGCACTGGTAGTTTTAGCTTCCTCAGATGTAAAAATTATACTACTTTAGAAGAAAAGTTGGTAATGGGACAATACCTCCATGCTCCTGCAAAGAATTGAGTGTGAATGGAGTGTGAATATTTAGAGGCTTACAAATCTCCTTTAAATTCTGGACAAGAACAAAACTGAAGGCTTAAAAAAAAATCCCACAGGTGCTGGAAATCTTTTGTAAAAATAGAAAATGCCAGAGATGATCAACAGGTCAGGTAGCTTCTGTGAAAGAGTAACAAATATGTCATTTTCCCACAACAATCCTGGTTCCATTTTTATCAGAAATATTTCCTTTGTCATATTCAGCACTCCACAACCCTCTGCAACTTAAAACCAACTTGTGACCCTCCTTCCCATTTCTTCCAAAGGGCCTTTATCTTGAGACATTAACTCAGTTTCTCTTTCCATGGATATTGCCTGACCTGCTGAATGTTTTAGCATAACTGTTTATAATTCAGATTTACAGCATCTGCATTTGTGCTTTATTGTCCTGAGAACATCTTTCTTTGTTAAATATTAGGTTTAGGTTAATATTGGGTTTGTAATAATTTTTAAAAAGTGCTTTTCGACGTAATTAATGGAATGCCATAAAGCAGGGGTCCCCAACCTTTTTTGCACTGTGGACCGGTTTAATATTGACAATATTCTTGCGGACTGGCTGACTCGAGGTGGGGGGGGGCGGGGGGGGGGGGTTGTGTTGCCAACAGACAAGAGTAGCAGTCAAATACGTTGTGTTTACCCCTGAAAGACTACAATGACCATGAAGTACGTGCCGATTTTTTTCTACAAATCGTTTTTGGCGATTCTGTTCGGGAGTGTTGATCACGACCGGAGTATAGGTGATAAGTGGCTAATACTGTACACTCAGTTTCGTTTCTAAAAGGGTTTATCTAACAAATTTAATATTAAACACACAGCGCATATTTTCCTCACATGAATATAGTGATAAGTCAATTATCAGGGGAGCTTGAAGTAAGTATTGAACGAACTTCCAGTAGAAGTTGTTAGAGGCAGGTTCGATATTATCATTTAAAGAAAAATTGGATAGGTATATGGATGGGAAAGGAATGGAGGGTTGTGGGCTGAATGCAGGTCGGTGGGACTAGGTGAGAGTAACATTCCGCATGGACTAGCAGGGCACAGATGGCCTGTTTACGTGCTGTAATTGTTATATGGTTATATAAGTCACTTATGAGTCAATAACATCATAACATTTTAAGTAACGTTTGGATATTAAACACACAGTGCATATTTTCCTCGTATGAACATATAAAGGCTATTCGTAAGGCCAGTGATGTTGTGGGGATGGAACTGGACTGTCTGACGGTGGTGTCTGAAAAGAGGATGCTGTCCAAGTTGCATGCCATCTTGGACAATGTCTCCCATCCACTACATAATGTACTGGATGGGCACAGGAGTACATTCAGCCAGAGACTTATTTCACCGAGATGCAACACAGAGTGTCATAGGAAGTCATTCCTGCCTGTGGCCATCAAACTTTATAACTCCTCCCTTGGAGGGTCAGACACCCTGAGCCAATAGGCTGGTTCTGGACTTATTTCCTGGCATAATTTATGTATTGCTATTTAACTATTTATGGTTTTATTACTGTTTATTATTTATGGTGCAGCTGTAATGAAAACCAATTTCCCCCGGGAACAATAAAGTATGACTATGACTATAAAATCATTGCAACACACCAATATTGCTGAATCAGTGGGAGCCCTGGGCTTGTTTCCCTGCAACAAGATGGTCCCATCGAGGGGTGATGGGAGACAGCGATACTCGAAGGGGGTTCCTTATGTCCAATCTATTCTGCAATTTAGTTTTCGTTGTATTCATTGCAGAGATATGTTGGAAATGGAAACAACGTTTTCAGTGCTTTCGTGACTGTCTCAGGATATTTAGCCTTGACTTTGATCCAGAATGCTGGCAGAGATGTTATGTCAAACATACTTTTCAGCCCGCCGTCATTTACAAGCTCAAGGAATAGATCTCCTTCCTGCACTGACATGGATGACGCACGGGTAATGACCTTGCGTGCGTTTAAGCTCAACAGTGCATGACAGGGAATGAGGAAAGGTACAGCTGACTCATATCGCCAAATCATTTCCTTCCCTCGCAGCCCGGTAGCACATGCTTTGCGGCCCGGTATCGGTCTGTGGCCCGGTGGTTGGGGACCGCTGCCATAAAGGCTCACTGAGTTTCAGTTGTCTGGGATTTTCCCAATTCTGACTTGTTTGGTGCTTTTAATTTTGAGTCTGTGACTTTATTAATATATATTTGAAACTTTACTAAAAAAGTTATATAGTCTTAAATGTCTTGTATTCTTTGAGTTTTAAAAATATGAATAAAATGTACCTGTGCTAGTGTTAAATAGCAGATGGTGGGCAGTCATTCGTATTGAACGATCCTAGACCATTACTTGTTACATTGAGTTATCCTCAAGCCTGCAATAAAATTGAGACACCACATTTCAGGGTTTGATGTTCTGCCCATGCAACAAATGTTTAATTTTGAGACCTTAGTTAAGTGTAATGTTGTTATCACTAACTTAGATTTATTGGATTGCAGGTCTTCATGGAAGTTCTGGAAAACTTACAGGTTCTACTTCTAGCCTAAACAAGCTGTCTGTTCAGGGATCAGGAAATCGTCGCTCTCAGTCATCCTCACTGCTTGACATGGGAAACATGTCTGCTTCGGACATCGATGTGGCTGATAGAACCAAATTTGATAAGGTACATACATTAGTTAGTAATACTTTGAAAATTGAGCTTAATTTGTGTGGTGTTGGAACCTAGATGGGGTACCCATATGCTGTTACCCAAAGCTATCATTAAATACTTATGTTGGAATTTTGTGCTATGCGCGTCTGGTGGGTTTTAAAAAAAGGCTTTTTTTCTAGCCCTTTCAAAATGGCTATAAGTAAGAGAGGGCTGGCTGGTGGTGTAGTGGCATCAGCACTGGACTTCCAGGCAGATGGTCCTGAGTTCAAACCCAGCCAGGTCCCAACCTGGGCAGCAGCAGCATCTGCACGGAAGAAAGGCCTGGCCATCTACTTCCGTATCTTGTCAGGAAAACCCTATGGACCCCTGAGGTCACAAAGAGTCGAATTCAACATAACAACCGAACAACAGAAGAGAGGAAAGCAGAATTCTCAGTTTATATGTGTGCCATAAGGCACTAGGTTTCCAATAATTATCTAACTTCTTTTAAGCAGTTAAGGCAAAATCTACAATGTGGTCCATGATTTATCAAAAATGTAGTGGTAGCCATAGATAGCAACTTTTAAAACAACATATATACTGGGAAAAAATAAAAGTCAGGCATTTAAAATTTTTAATGATTTTCTCTCCACAATGTTCAAATCAAGTTTAATTATTCAAACCATACATAGATACAGCTGAACAAAACAGTGTTCCTCCTGGGGACAAGGTGCAAAATATTCAAAATAGCAAGCAAACCTTGAGAAACATTATTCAAAATGGCTAGTAAAGTAGTATGTTCACTCTGGGGGTTGTTGAAGGGACCTAGTTGTAGCCCAAGACCATGAACAACAATGTCCGGCAATCAACGGATCAGTGTCCCAGCAGTATATAGACATGTGCAATCCAGCCTGTCATTCCACCACTCGAACACGGGAGGGCAGCACCAACAGGAGAGGCCAGGCCAGGCACCAGCCGGGTACAGACACCATGCTGTAAACGCTATCGCGTCTCTCACCTGGTCACCAGCAGCAGGCAAGCTTGAGGCCTAGTTCCAGCAACGTTGCCAGATTTGAGTATTGTATGGCATTTTCGGTCCATGTTTCTTGGATTTCTCAATTTTGTTCAAGATAAGACTTTTGAATACTTCTATATTGGAAAGTGACGAATTAGTAATACTATTCCATCCTTGGGTATTTTTTATCAACTGATTTTTAAAACATACATATTTGATGCCAATAGTCTATCCCGTGTCTCATTTTCGCAGTGACAAGTGTTTATGAAGGGCATTTGTGAATAAGTTTATGCTGTTTAATTAATTAGCTGGTAAAATTTCTTGGAGTTTCCTGAGGTTGAGAAAGGTGCTGTATAAATGCAGCTTTCCCTTTGTATCAATTTTCTTGAGAGCAACTATTTTCAACTCTGGTTGTGACACTGTCATTATATGCTTGTTTAGAAAGAAAATACATTTACAAAATATCATAAAGGTCTCCAAAGATGCTTAGTGGCAAACTTCTAACCAGGTCTTTAGCATAAATTAATTGGTAATCGTGGAAAATATGAATGTGAGAAACATGAACTGGAGGAGGCCGGTTGGTCTCAAGTTTGCTCCAGCTTTCTCAACCTCGGGGATAACCCAGGACGCTTGACTTGTACAACTGAAAAGATACAGCATCATGGTATCTAAAAAATACTATCTATGGATCATGGTCTCAGAATGCACTTTCATTTATCTTTCAAATCCTTGTATTTTATAGCAAATTAAGATCCATTAAAACGTTGGCACTTCCGTAATATAGAAAATGCAATTTATATAACATAATTTTATAAGAATAATATCTTTCAGGGATAGATATGTGATATGTTTCAATGATGCAATTGAAACAATTTTGTACTTTAATTTGTCAGTAAGAATAGTAAGTATCATTTCCTGACGATAAAAATCTTGCAGCACAAGAGAAAAGTATTATCTACAAACAGTAAGTTAAGTAAATATATGCAATACTTTTTATTCATCACTGAATTCCATTCAGGTAACATGACACACAGCTGAAAAGATGTAGCATGTTTTGAATATTATATGTGGAACTAAATACTGTTTCCTTTCCTGCAGATTTTTGAACAGGTCTTAAGCGAATTAGAACCTCTGTGTTTGGCTGAACAGGATTTCATCAGCAAATTCTTCAAGCTACAACAAAGTCCAGCTTTACCAGGATCAGTAGTGGTAAGGCTGCATAAGTAAATAAGTTGGTCTATAACTGCCTAGAAGTTGATCGGCATAAGCAAAATCATTTTGGAGGGTCACTACTAAAATTCAATAATGCATGAATTCTGCAATGGTTTTAAGATATTGTAGGGTTTTTGGATCTAATGATGGACGTAATAACTGTCAGGAATTTAGACATATGAGTGGAAAGGATATTAGAGGTACAAGGCATGGGTCATTGGTTGTGAGGGAGGCTAGGGCAAGGGGATCCATTATTAGGAATTGGTCAGAAGTCAGAATGAACACTCAGTAGTTAGTACAATGGTCGTGGTGGGTGATGCTTATATGGCAGATCGGTAGTCAGTGAGTTAGTGATGGAGGTGCTTATGGACAAAGTTTCTGAGCTAGTGTTGGGGGGGGTGATGGTAGGAGGAGGATGAGACTGAGGAAGGGCAATAGAGTTAAAGATCGTACTTGGGCCAGATTCGCAAGGTCAGATGGTGTCATCTGAAAAGTGGCAGGTACTGTGATCCACTCTGATTGGATAATTTGTGTGTTACCATGCCCCATGCACAGAGGGAAATTAGTGGGCTCTGCAACTCACAATCAGTCTCTGATTTTCCAATGTCATTGTTTTTTTTGCTCATAAAGTTGATTCACATGATGCACAAAAATATCTGTATCAAGATGGCTCTCAATTCTGAAAAAGGAAAGTCATCTGTGCAATTTTTTTTATGATCTAAGTGGATTGTTCTGGTTTTAATATTTGACCCAAAAATGTTTTTCTGCCTGTGATTATAGTAGCTTTGATGGAAAATTGCATCTTCCGGTCAGACTATGGTGGAAACGAAGCTAAATATATGTTTAGAACAACATTTTCTTTTACCACTGTGCATCATGTTTAAATGATTAATCTAGTAAAGTATTTCTTTTAACAGTTAATACATTCCATTTCAGTTTAAAATGGAACTTAGTGATTTAGCCATTTATGGACTTAATGTATTTCCATAGAATTATGCAAGTTGTTTGAAACCATTAAAATTGCATTGCTTGTCAATAAAGATAGCGCCATGCAATCTTACCTATGAATTATAAAGCTTTACTGGAAGTTTTGCTGAGACATTGAAAGTGATGTTGCACCAGTTATAAATGCATGAAAAGAAGATTAATACATGCTAGTAACTTTATTTATTCGTATCATGAATATGAATGATGTGGCTTATAAATTCTTTTCTGTGATTTTCCTGTCCACACCGTTTTCCACTCTTCTCCACCACATCCGTATGTCTGTAAATACTGAAAAATGCTTTGAATTGTGTCAATGGAAGACTAGAAACAGAATGATGGTACAGAATGGGAGTGAAACACTTCTCCATTCAAAATGTGACAAAGCCACGGGTCTGTGGATAGATTCCAGGGGTCTGTGAATTTGGATGGAAAAAAATATTCACATCACATTATAGTTGTTACAAATATCTCAAAATATTGTTTACAGCTTGCTCATCACTATTTTGTTAGTAAGGAAGCATGTATATTACTATATCCCATTTAAAAAAAATATTTTGATACCTGTATTCCAATATAATTAGTTTCTTTTGTAATCCTATATATTTGATTTTATATATTTAAATACATTATTCTGAGAAAGGGTTCAGGCTTCTCTGTACTGCCTCATGATATTACAATTGGGCAGTAATATACTGTGCAAAGCCATTTATTGCTGTCCTCTGTTCACGTAGCAGCCTTTGCAGTTTGTTAACTTATATTCATTTGGTGTCTTGCCCAGAGTAATAGTACTCTGATTTAATGAGGAAAGTCATGTATTAAATACTTAGGAGTACTGTAAATCATTTTATGTAAATCTTGTTTCTTACTGCTCTGATTCTTCTAACTGACCACATTGATCTGAGTGGAATTGATTGGTTTGCTTTTAGATAAAAACAAAGCATCAGGAGTTTTTAAATAATGACTTGATTTGTGTAATGGTAATACAAAAGTTTAACTGGATAAATGGAAAGTCAATATATTAACTTCTCAGGAGTGAGACGTTATGATGAAGTCAAAAACTGATCTAATCCTTTTCTGGTTGATTTTCACTCAGCATGTGCCACTGTAGCCTCTTCTTAGTTCCGTAACGATATGA
The DNA here is from genome assembly GCF_030028105.1 of Mobula birostris. Classification (NCBI taxonomy): domain Eukaryota; kingdom Metazoa; phylum Chordata; class Chondrichthyes; order Myliobatiformes; family Myliobatidae; genus Mobula; species Mobula birostris. The sequence continues at coordinate 58,925,591 of NC_092372.1, read as the reverse complement.
CCCCTAGTTGTATTAAAAACAGAAAATGCTGAAAACACTGAGCATGTCATGCAACATCCATAGAAAGAAAAATGGTTTACATTTTGGGTTGAAGTATTTTTGTCAGAACTGGGAACAAGAAAAACAAGGTGGTATACAACCACAATAGGAGTGGGAAAAGGATGGATAGGACAAAGGGGCAAGCTAGTTTTGCCTTTGGAGTAAGCTGTTAATGAGGTTATTTGATCAAGGGGTTAATGAGGGCATTTGGAAAAGGACTGGGCGGGGGGAAGGTTTGAGGGAGGTGTCCACTGAACTTGTTTCTTGTTAACTTGACTCCTATCCATTTCCCCTAGTCAAATCCCTTCGCCATATATCCTTGGTGCCTTTGCCTTCTAACACTTTGACAGGTTCCCATTTCCTGCACCCCCCTCCCCATCTTCAACATGGATATACAATTTCTCTATATATTGATACTACTTAGAATGGCTTAATGCTTTCCACTTCTCAGTTGACAGAGGCTCAACCAATTTTCTTTTACCAATGCATTCTTTCACCTTGTAGAACTTATTCTTACATTGAATGGCTTCCTCAGCTCCCCTCACTGTCTCCCGATCAAGGATGTAACCATGGGAACTTTCATTGCTACTCTGCCTTTCTGTGTCAAAGACAACCAGTGACAAGCATTCAGTACACGCCCACAGACTCCCACAGCATTACTGACCATACTTCCTCCAACCCTGTCTCCTGTGATGACAGTTTCATTCTCCCATTTCCTCTTTCTCCATCATATTTATTCCAATGACAAGATCCTTGCGTATAGGTGCCTCTGAAATATCTTCCTCCTTTCTGAACTGTTGCTTCTCATCCATCATTCTTAAAAGCTTCTATCACATCTTATCTATTAATCGGCCCTCTCCTTGATGAAGCAACAGATTTTAAACTACTACTGTCCTTCCACCCCACTAGTCTCTAAAATCAACAGGTCATTCTTCACAATTTCTACTTTTTCAACAAGTTTCCACCACCAGGCAAATTTTCTTCTCCTCTTTCAGCACTTCATAGGGACTATCTCCTTTGCTCTTCCATTTCTGCCAATCTCTTCCTTTCTTACAGCACTTTCCCATGCAACTGCAAGGGAAGCAACACCTGTCCTTTCAACTCTTCCCTTACAATGATCCAGAAACCCAAACAGTTGTGCAGGTGGAACAGAGATTTGCATACATCCAACGTAAGCATGTATGGTCTCCTCTGTTGGAAACCCAAATGAAGATTGTATGTCCACTTCATGGACCATTTGTGTTCACTGTGCAGTGGCATCGCTGAGCTTCCTGTTTCCTCCCACTTCAAATCTCCATTCCACTTCTGTGTTGGCCTTCTGCACTTGTTAGCAAAGCTTGAGAAACAGCGCCTTGTTATCTGTCTTCATGCATTGCAGTCTTTCAGATTCAGTCAAATTTTACATCTTCAGGTTACTTGCTTTCCCTCTGTGTTAGAATAAACCGGATCATCCATCCGTGATATTGTCTCAGTTTTAGCATCAAGGTGACTGCTGGATGTGACCTGTAGCTGTGTGTTCTCACCCTCTTTTACCCTTATCCAGATTCAGATTTTTTAATCACTGACCATCATGTGAAATCTGTTTTTTTTTGCAGTGCAAAGGCATAAAATTACTATAAATTACAAAATAAGTAAATAATGCAAAAGAAATTAGTAACAAATGATGTTCTGGACCATTCAGAAATCTGATGGCAAAGGGGAAGAAGCTACTCCTAAACTGTTGAGTATGTGACTTCAGGCTGCTGTACAGTACTACTTCCTTGATGGTAGGAACTAGAGGGCGTGTCCTGGATGTTGAGGATCTTAATGATGGATGCTGCCTTCTTAAGGCACTGCCTCTTGAAGATAACCTCAATGGAAATGCTGTGCCCGTGAGGGAGCTGGCTGAGCCTCTTGCAATCCCATGTATTGGAGCCTCCATACCAGTCAGATGCTCTCCACTGTACATCTGTAGACATTTGCAAGAGTCTTTGGTGATATACCAAACTTTTGCAAACTCCTAACAAAGTAGAGCCATTGGCATGCCATCTTTGTGATTGGATCAATACGTTGGGCCTAGTCTGGATCCTCTGAGGTGATGACACCCAGGAACTTGAAGCTGCTCACCCTTCCCACCACTGATCCCTCACTGAGGTCCAGTGTATGCTCTTCCAACTTCCCCTTCCTGAAATCCACTTTCAGTTCTTTGGTCTTGTTGATGTTGAGTTTGAGTTTGTTGTTGTGACACCACTCAACTACCTGATCGATCTCACTCACCATCATCATCTGAGATTCTGTCATTGGTGAATTTATAGATGGCCTTTGAGCTGTGTTTAGCCATACAGACTTGAATATAAATAAACTGGATCAGTGGGCTCAGCATGCATACTTGAAGTGTGCCTGTGTTGACAGTCAGCAAGGAGGAGATTTTATTACTGATCCTTTCTGACTGTGGTCTCACAATAAGGAAGTCAAGGATCAGATGGCAGAGGGAGGTACAGAGGCCCAGGTGTTGAAGCTTAGTTATTTACAACTGGAAAAATGGTGTAGAATGCTGAGCTGTGATCAATAAGCAGTATTGTAATGTATGTCTTGAGGTTCTCTAGGTGTTCCAGAGCAGAGTGGAGAGCCAGTATGATTGCATTTGCTGTAAAGCTGTTTCATAGCTTTAGTGAACAAAGTACAATGTTCCATTTTCCTAACTGCACCATTAACCTATCAACCAGATGAACTTGTATACAGCTTACCCCCAGAGTAACCCTTTAAGAGATATTCATTCCCTTTATCCTATTTAGTTTCCCTCATCCTTGCAGTTTGATATTAATGTAATTTCCCCTTTTCTTGTTCTGCCCAAGAAACTTCAGTCTGAAATGTTTGTGGTTTTCCTTTCTAAGATACTTAGTGTTTCCAGCATTTTTCATTTTTCCGATTTGGAGCATCTGTTTAGTTTTATTTTTAGCCGTCCTTACAATAGAAAGTGTCAATACAGTGGGATAAATAGGCTTGGTTGTTATTACAGTAAATAGTTCATGAAATCCTTAAAACACAGAGACATTTGCTTTTTAGTTTATAATACACTGCCTTTTTAAATGACTTTAATTGGAATAGAATCTAACATCTTGAAGTTACTTATGTTCTATTCTTTACACTAGACAGACTGCAGCGAGGTGGATGGAGGATATATGTCTCGGTCACATAATCTTTTGGGAGACAAATTCTCAGTGCCATCTGAGTAAGTAGTGCATTTAGGCGGTGTATTTGTCATGAATATTTATCGAAAACGTTCCAGGACTGGTGACGTATTAAGGTATTTGTTCAGAGACTGTATATTTTCTTGGGCTGCTAATTATGTAAAAATTTAAAGGGTCCACAATGAACAAATATTTTCATATATTCCATTAATGACAGAAATGTTAATTTGATTCTTCCACATATTTCCTTTAGTTTGCAGCAGTATACTAAGAAATGCTAGTAACCTGCAGATTAGCTGTTGGCTTATTTCAAAGTTCAGCAATCTGCGATGCAAAGAGCTAGTTTTTAATATCCTTGTGTCACAACCAGTGTTGTAACTTTCTCTGTCTACACATGGTGCAAGAAGTTTAAGGTAGATGTTATTGTATATTTATAATAGAATAGTTAGCAAAATGAAACCAATTATGGGCTGTGACTGTCATCTTTCTTGCATTCATGGTCATTTCTTGATAACTATGACTATGACTATAACCTCTCAAGGTTAAATAAAGCATTCCACATATCAGCATTATAACTGACTTGTGATATGCCTTATGTGGTCCTGTAGATGTAAATGGTGCTATCTTTATTACTTGCTGTACATTCCAGTTTTATCAGTAGCAAAGTTTCTTTTTCAAGTCCAGGTCCTTGTTCCCTGTGTGGTGTAATAAGCCCAGGGACTGACAAGTTACCTTGTTTCTGTCCCTACATTATTGTATACAACAGTGTCCTTCCCTAATGATCTTAGGCTTTAAGTTATTAAATAATGTAGTAATTAATATTAAGTAAACAGTAAACAAAACTCAAAACAGTTTCCATTATCTTAGACTATAAGAAAGGGGTCCCCAAACCTTCTTGCACCGCGCACCAGTTTAATATTGACAATATTCTTGCAGACCGGCCGACCGGGGGGGGGGGTGTATGTTCAAGTAGGGTTAGACACACCTCAACATGTCTTTTACAGTTAGGGTTGCCAACTTTCTCACTCCCGAATAAGGGACAAAAGTAGCAGTCAAATCCGGGACATTTTACCCCAGGAAAGACCACCGTGACCATGAAGCCTTGCACGGGCACCTGTGTGCACATGCACGTATGTGCCAATTTTACCCCCACAAATCAGTTTTGCCTTCATCTTCCCGACTATACTGTTAATACATTATTTTTACTTTATATAGGCTGTGTATTTATAATATCATTCCTGCTTTTACTATACGTTAGTGTTTTTTTTTTCGCTTTTATATGTTATTTGGTATGATTTGTTAGGTTATTTTTTGGGTCTGGAAACGCTCAAAAATTTTTCCCATATAAATTAATGGTAATTGCTTCTGCGCTTTACGCCATTTCGGCACGAAAGGTTTCATAGGAATGCTCTACCTTAGAGGGGGAAATATGGGACAAGGGCGGTCCCGTATGGGACAAATCAATTTAGCCCAATATACGGGATGTCCCAACTAATACAGAACAGTTGGCAACCCTATGTTCAAGTTCAACGGTACGTGACAGGGAATGAGGAAAGGTGCAGCTGACTTATCGTTTCCTCATCCAATGACCTGGCCTCCACAGCTGCAAGTGGCAACAAATTTCACAAATTCACCACCCTTTGACTAAAGAAATTTCTCCGCATCTCTGTTTTGAAAGGGTGCCCCTCTGTCCTGAGACCGTGCCCTCTTGTCCTAGACTCTCCCACCATGGGAAACATCCTTTTCACATCTACTCTGTCTAGGCCTTTCAACATTCGAAAGGTTTCAATGAGATCCCCCTCATCCTTCTGAATTCCAGCGAGTACAGACCCGGAGCCATCGAACGTTCCTCGTATGATAACCCTTTCATTCCTGGAATCATCCTTGTGAACCTCCTCTGATCCCTTTCCAATGCCAGCACATCTTTTCTAAGATGAGGGTCCCAAAACTGTTCACAATACTCAAGGTGAGGCCTCACGGTTGTGAAGCCTCAGCATCACATCCTTGTTCTTGTTTCCTAGATCTCTTGAAATGAATGCTAACATGGCATTTGCCTTCCTCACCACCAACTCAACCTGCAAGTTAACCTTCAGGGTGTTCTGCACAAGGACTCCCAAGTCCTCCTGCATCTCAGATTTCTGGATTTTCTCCCTGTTTAGAAAATAGTCCACACATTTATTTCTACTACCAAAGTTCATGACCATGCATTTTCCAACATTGTATTTTATTTGCCACTTTCTTGCCTATTCTAATCTGTCTAAGTCCTTCCGCATCCTACCTGTTTCCTCAACACTACCTGCCCTTCCACCAATCTTCGTATCATCTGCAAACTTGGCAACAAAACCATCTATTCCATCCTCCAAGTTAATTATATACAGCATAAAAAGAAGTGGTCCCAACACTGACACCTGCAGAACACCATTCACTGGCAGCCAACCAGGAAAGGATCCTTTTATTCTCACTTGCTGCCTCCTACCAATCAGCCAATGCTCTAACCATGTTAGTGACTTTCTTGTAATACCATGGGCTCTTAACTTGGTAAGCAGCCTCGTGTACCACTTTGTCAAAGGTCTTCTGGAAGCCCAAATATACAACATCCACTCCATCCCCTTTATCTATCCTACTTATAATCTTAATTTTATTATAGCTCTTAACACAACAAAACTCTTTCTACTTTAAATTTGTTGGACTTGGCCTGTCTTCATCCTCTAGCTGAACCTTAGGACTCGAACCAAGGGGAGATGAAAACTAAACCTTCCTTTAAATCAAATGAAGTGGCTAATCAAACAAATAGATAAAGTTTCCAGGTGCCATTCTCTGCAAGGCTACCGTGCTCAACTTAGTAGATGTTTATTGGACATCCATTTATAACTTGGTCCTAAAGTTCTGTTCAGAAGAATTAATCACTTTAAGAACAAAAGAAATGCAGTGGAAAATAATTCTCAGCAAAAAAAATCTATTTTTAATAAGGCCTTGTAACTTAAATGTATTTCCATGGAAACAATCCCTTTTTAAAGGCATACAAAATTCTTAAAATTATCTATAGTAGCTTTTGCATTCTGAGCTGTACTAACAGTCAGCCAAATCTAAAGTGAATGCTAGATTCCTATACATCTTCAAATATTTTAAGACTGAACCAAACACTATTTTTTCATAATTCTCTCATCAGCAAACATAACATTCCTTTAAATTGGTAAATTAACTCTTCTCTGATTGGTAACATATCTTGATTTGCAGTTTTTCCTGTTAGATTTTAAAGCTTATACTCTACCAGTGATTACAATGATATTTAAAAGTGCAAGGCACCTTCTAAGAGGTGCACCATTTTTTAACTTGTGTAAGATCATTATCATCTTATTCCAATTTAATTTGCAAGTTAACATTGTTTCTGTCGCTATAGATGCTACCTGATATGCTGAGCATTTCGAACAGTTTCTCTTTTTATTTAAGACTTTCAGCCACTGCAGTGTTTTGTATCTTTTTTTCTGCTTTGAATTGTAAACTAATGGTGGAATTTATGTTAAGAAGGCTGAAAGATTTTTAAATGTTTAATTGTGTGTTTGAAAGCCATGTCACTTATAATTGCAGAAAAGAGGAGGCAGGCATTATTCGATCAATGATGATTAAAGTTTTCCGCTGTATTGAGCCAGAACTGAACAACCTCATTTCACTTGGGGATAAAATTGACAGCTTTAACTCACTATACATGTTGGTAAAGATGAGCCATCATGTTTGGACAGCAGAGAATGTGGACCCTGCATCCTTTCTCAGCACCACATTAGGAAATGTCCTTGTGACAGTCAAGAGAAATTTTGACAAATGCATTGTAAGTATTTTTTGTAAGTTGTATATAAACCAATTAACTAGTCACATCTTACTCCGTTGGGTTAAATGGATTTGTTAAGGAAGTTAGCTTTGACATAGGTAGTCCTCTCAAAATCTTTGAGGGGAAAATATTAGTGGTTCTACTGATGCGCCCAGGACCAGTCCTATTTTTATTTGCTCCCCATTACTTTTTTGCTGTTAAGAAAATATTGACACATTGGTGGATATGCATTCTGAGTGAAAAACGTACTCAAGTATCTCACTTAAGGTGACATCCTCCACATAAGCTCTTCCAAGCTGATCCTGTGCTCGGTGACCCTGCATCAACACGTATTACCAGAAAGAACCACCAGATAGTGTTTATGAGTAGGAACTCTCATCAGTTTATCCCCTTCACTTAGGGCTACTGAGGTTCATCTTGACACTTGGTTAACCGATCATAGTTTGAAGAATAACAGGATGGACTATAACCATACAATAACCAGATGAGCTTTTGCAAAGGCCAGGTCTGCTTACCTTGTTTAGGTTTTCTGTTATTTGAAAAGCTTTACACTGATTTTCATAGCACTTCATTCAGTGCAAGCAAGTCAGTTGTCTGGTTTTGACATGTGCAGATTCTATTATGTCCAACAATAGAACACAATTACTACCTCTCAAAACTAGGAATGGAAAATTTTGCATTAAACACAGTAGCCCAGAAAAATAAGGAATGGAACTTGGGCAGTTTTGGTTGGAATTAAGATTTAAGATATTGTTTCTAATAAAGAAATTTCAAAATATTGAAAGGTTCTAGTGAATAATTGGTCTATAGTTCATGGTTGGACATCGTTCTGTATTAATGCCCATATATGATTTTTGTGTTCAGAGAATGACAAGCCAGTTACAGAATTCATTGAACAACATATTATTCAAGTATCTTATTAAATCTATTGATAAAATTTGCTTCACCATAAATAAACACTATTTGACATTTGGAATCCTAGAGTACCACTACTGATGTCAGGCATACTGGCCAATAATTTCCTGATTTATTATTAGAGCCTTTCTTGAACAACAGAACAATAACATTTATTACAAGGGCTAAAGTGATAACTATTGTACTGATATAGTTTGTAGATGTTAGGCTTTTAAATTTCAAATCTATTAATTGTATTTGCTTGAAATTTGTGTGTTCAGTCGAATCAGATTAAGCAGATGGAAGAAGTGAAGATATCGAAGAAGAGTAAAGTTGGAATTTTACCATTTGTAAGTGGGTTTGAAGAATTTGCTGAACTAGCAGAGTCCATCTTCAGAGCTGCAGAACGAAGGGGTGACCTGGACAAGGCCTACACCAAACTAATTCGGGCAGTTTACAACAATGGTGAAAAGCTGTTAAAATGTGAACTGAATTCAGATTCAATTTCTGCATATCTAATGATTTCCTTTTTTAATAATTTCTGATGCACTTTATTCTCAGTGGAAAAAGTTGCTAATGAAAGTCAGAAAACTCCACGAGACGTTGTGATGATGGAAAACTTTCACCACATTTTTTCAACACTCTCTCACCTTAAAATTGCATGTCTAGAGGCAGAAAGGAGAGAAGCCAAGCAGAAATATACAGAACATTTGCAATCTTACGTGATATATTCTCTGGGGCAACCTCTTGAGAAACTTAATGTAAGTCTATTTTCCAAACTACTAACTTGACCTTAAAGTTCCTCAGAAGGAGATTTTTGTGATGGTTGAGTACCAGTTTTTAAAAACATAGTTTTGATTGAACATTGACTGTTTGCAATAATTCTTAACATTCTACCTTTTCCCTATTTCACGTGAGATCACATCAGAGTAATCTGGCAGTATCAATTGCATGGGACTTTTAAAAGTTGGAAGGAATCAAGATACTTTGATTCTTGGTGAAGCTAATCATCCATTCAGAAATAAACAGATAAATTGAAGCTTGTGAACGGTGAGGGGAAAAGGGCTGTGCTTCCAAACTAATGGAAGAAGTATACAATTGGCAAGGTTGAATGAAACTCAGTTGTGTTTTGAAGTTTTCGTATCTTATGGAACTTCTAAGGTGACAAGATGTTTCCGTAAATAAAATAAATTTAGAATAATTGGAAATATTATTACATATTTTTGATTTAAAATAGAATGCAAAATAAAAACATCTTGAAAAGGGAGTCGAATTAAAAGCACACGGAAGAATATCAGCCCAATTTTGGGGAGCAAGCTTTAAGAGAAGAAATTACAATATGCATTTCCATTCCCTAGAAACAAATTTATTCAAACTATAGATTCCCAGTTTGCCTTACTTGAATCACATGTGCTGTGAATTATACGCTGCATGACAGATCTTGAGGTTTCTACCACTGGTTTCTTCAATTTAATTTCCTGTTCTGAGAACAAAATTTTACAAAATTAGACATAGACTCATTGAGAGATGTTTTTTTAAGTATACATTGGCATTGTCCCTAACTAGTTTGTTGTGTATGCAGCATTTCTTTGAGGGGATTGAAGCCCGTGTAGCACAGGGTATCCGAGAAGAGGAAGTGAGTTATCAGCTGGCCTTTAACAAGCAAGAGCTGAGAAAGGTTATCAAGGAATACCCTGGAAAGGAAGTGAAAAAAGGACTGGACAATCTGTACAAAAAAGTGGACAAACATCTCTGTGAGGAGGAAAATTTGCTGCAGGTTAGTGTCACAGAAATATTAAAATTAAAATCTGCTTCAGTGTATATTTTGTGTGCAGTAAACGACACAAGTATGTACAGGTGATGCAGTTCAAATTTTTGTGAAGTACTTGGACTAACTAGAAGAAAATTTGTCTTGGCCTTAAACATCCTTTGTTTCTTGATGCTCATCAGTTTGCTTTATCAGAACATCTGTTTCCTTTTTATCATTCCCACCATCAATTGGAGGCGCTCCAGGGTTGTTTTGAGGTGACAGACTGACAGGCACTCTGTGAGCCACATTGAGAGGATATTGATGGACTCACAGAGTGCATTACTGGTTACATCAACTTCTGTGTGGACTTCAATGTTCCGACAAGAACTGTCCTTTATTATTCAAATAATAAGCCATGGGTAACAAAGGACATTAAGGACATCCTGAACGCTAAAAAGAGGGCGTTTAGAGATGGAAATAGGGAGGAGCTGAGGGCAATACAGAGGGACCTGAAAGCCAGGAACGGGGAAGCTAACGACAGGTATAGGAGGAAGCTTGAGTGGAAACTCCAGCAGAACAACATGAGAGAGGTCTGGAGTGGGACTGGGTTCCAACAAACTAGCAACAGAGGAGCTGAAGGCAGTGTGGACAGGGCCAACGAACTTAACATGTTCTTTAACAGATTTGACATTGTGGCCTTGCCCATCCCCCACATGAATCATCTGTTGTCAGCCCCCAACCAACACATATTTCACTCTCCCCTCCTACCCCTCCTCACAGTCCCCCACCCTGCTCTCAGGACTATACCACTTCCCCACACGAAACCACCACGGTGGGGTTCACAGCTGAACAGGTGAGAAGACTGCTAAAACGTCTCAATCCAAGCAAGGCTGCAGGACCGGATGGTGTCAGTACCAGGGTGCTCAAAGCCTGTGCCCCTCAGCTATGTGGAGTACTTCACCATGTCTTCAACCTGAGCCTGAGTCTCCAGAGGGTTCCTGTGCTGTGGAAGATGTCCTGCCTCGTCCCTGTGCCGAAGACGCTGCGCCCTAGCGGCCTCAATGACTACAGACCGGTGGCATTGACCTCCCATGTCATGAAGACCCTGGAGAGACTTGTTCTGGAGCTGCTCCGGCCTATGGTTAGGCCACACTTAGATCCCCTCCAGTTCGCCTACCAGCCCCGACTAGGAGTTGAGGATGCCATCGTCTACCAGCTGAACCGTGTCTACGCCCACCTGGACAAGCCAGCGAGCACTGTGAGGGTCATGTTTTTTGACTTCTCCAGTGCATTCATCACCATCCGCCCTGCTCTGCTGAGGGAGAAGCTGACAGCGATGCAGGTGGATGCTTTCCTGGTATCATGGATTCTTGATTACCTGACTGGCAGAGCACAGTACGTGTGCTTGCAACACTGTGTGTCTGACAGAGTGATCAGCAGCACTGGGGCTCCACAGGGGACTGTCTTGTCTCCCTTTCTCTTCACCATTTACACCTCGGACTTCAACTACTGCACAGAGTCTTGTCATCTTCAGAAGTTTTCGGATGACTCTGCCATAGTTGGATGCATCAGCAAGGGAAATGAGGCTGAGTACAGGGCTACGGTAGGAAACATTGTCACATGGTGTGAGCAGAATTATCTGCAGCTTAATGTGAAAAAGACTAAGGAGCTGGTGGTAGACCTGAGGAGGGCTAAGGCACCGGTGACCCCTGTTTCCATCCAGGGGGTCAGTGTGGACATGGTGGAGGATTACAAATACCTAGGGATACGAATTGACAATAAACTGGACTGGTCAAAGAACACTAAGGCTGTCTACAAGAAGGGTCAGAGCCATCTCTATTTCCTGAGGAGACTGAGGTCCTTTGACATCTGTCGGACGATGCTGAGGATGTTCTACGAGTCTGTGGTGGCCAGTGCAATCATGTTTGCTGTTGTGTGCTGGGCAGCAGACACCAACAGAATCAACAGACTTATTCGTAAGGCCAGTGATGTTGTGGGGATGGAACTGGACTCTCTGACGGTGGTGTCTGAAAAGAGGATGCTGTCTAAGTTGCATGCCATCTTGGACAATGTCTCCCATCCACTACCTAATGTACTGGTTGGGCACAGGAGTACATTCAGCCAGAGACTCATTCCACCGAGATGCAACACTGAGTGTCATAGGAAGTCATTCCTGCCTGTGGCCATCAAACTTTACAACTCCTCCCTTGGAGGGTCAGACACACAGAGCCAATAGGCTGGTCCTGGACTTATTTCCTGGCATAATTTACGTATTACTATTTAACTATTTATGGTTTCATTATTATTTATTATTTATGGTGCAACTATAACAAAAACCAATTTCCCCTGGGATCAATAAAGTATGACTATGACTAATTGACAATTCTTTATTTCAATAATTTGTAATTTCAGCCCAAGTTCGTTTTTCATTTGTTTAAGCTTGTTGACCCTTCCCCAGTATTGAGTAATGCTTGGGTTGATCTTATCTACACTTTTTTCTGCGTTCTGGCCTCTGAAGTCTGTAATATTGCCTTAATTCAAATCAGAGCATTTTCTGCTCTACTTTCCATCTGACTTGATCCAGACGCATTGGGATTTATTGCCTCTATTCTGCACTTGCTTATATTAGATTCAACTTTATTGTCATTGTGCTGAGTACAGATACAAAGCCAATGAAATGCAGTTAGCATCTGAGCAGAAGTGCAAAAGAATAGTATTATTTACAAAATAGCTGCGAATAAAAAGTGCTACAGCATACAAATATAAAAGTACTGAGACAGTACAATATGGGTGCTTAGCGCTGTGATATGAGGTTATATGTTTATATAATCACCTGCAAGTCTGTAAATTTTTGATAACGTATATTTGGTTCTGTATGTCTTGTTTCTTTGTCTGCAAAGCTGAAATGTGACTCAGACGGTACTTTCCATAGGTTTCCTTATCTAAACCCGTTCAGACTGGTTTGCAGTCTAAATGGAAAGCACAGGGTCAAATTCTTTGTTGGTTATTTTTTTCTGGCCTTGCTTTCTGGTACAGGATGACCCTGTCTGACCTATATGACAATGAACATCTAATGAAATGGCTATGACTATAAGAAATGCACCTTATTCTTGACTTCCACAGAACGTTCTGCACAACATAATCTCCAGATCTAAAATTAGTTATGTGATCATGCAGGATTCACCATGATATTTCCCTGTCTTTTTGGACAAAATCAAAAAGGGTGAATACAGGACTGAAGATGCTACTATTGAATGCGCACAGTGTATGGAATAATGTAGATGAACTTGTGACGTATTTACAGATTGGCATGTATGATGTTGTAGGCATCACTGAATCATGGCTGAAAGAAGATTAAAGCTGGGAGCTGAATATCCAAGGATACACATTGTATCAAAAGGACAGGCAGGTTGGCAGAGGGGGTGGAGTGGCTGTTGGTAAAATAAAATGAAACCAAATCATTAGAAAGAGGTGTTGAGTCATTGTGGGGGAGAGCTGAGGAACTGCAAGAGTAGAAAGACCCTGATGGAATTTGCAAAAAGATCATCAAACATTAGTAAGGATGTAGTCTACAAATTACAACAGGAGATAGAAAATTCATGCCAAATGGGCAATATTACAGTAGTCATAGAGGATTTCAGTATGCAGGTAGATTAGGAAAATCGGGATGGTGCTGGATCCCAAGAGAGGAATTATTAGAATGCCTATGAGATGGCTTTTTAGAGCAGCTGGTGGTTGAGCCTACTCGAGGATCAGCTATTCTGGATTGGGTGTTGTGCAATGAACCGGAATTCATTGGTGAGCTTAAGGTAAAAGAACCCTTGGGGAAAAATGATCATAATATGATCTAATTCACCCTGAAATTTAAGAAGGAGAAGCTAAATTCAAATGTATCAGTATTACAGTAGAGTAAAGGGAATTACAGAGGTATGAGAGAGGAGTTGGCCAGAATTGATTGGAAAAGAACACAGGCAGCAGAGCAGCAATGGCTAGAATTTCTGGAAGCAATCTGGAAGGCAAAGAGGAAGAAATATTCTAAAGGCAAGATGACACAACTATAGCTAATAAGAGAAGTGAAAGCCAACATAAAAGTGAAAGAGAAAAATAAAGCAAAAATTAGTGGGAAGTTAGAAAATTGGGCGGAACCTTTAAAAACCAACAGAAGTCAACTAAAAAAGTCATTAAGAAGGAAAAGATGGAATATAAAAGTAGGCTAACCAAGAATATTAAAGAGGATACCAAAAGTTTCTTCAGATACATAAATAAAAGAGAGGTGAGAGTAGATATTGGACCAATGGAAAATGGTGCTGGAGAGATGGTAATGGGGGCAAGGCCATGGTAGACAAACTGAATAAGTATTTTGCATCAGTCTTCACTGTGGAAGACACTAGCAATATGGTGGAAGTTCCAGCATGTCGGGTCAGAAGTGTGTGAAATTACCATTACTAGGGAGAAGGTTCTTGGGAAACGGAAAGGTGTGAAGGTGGATAATCCACCTGTATCAGATGGTGTAAACCCCAGGGTTCTGAAGGAGGTGGCTGAAGAGATTATGGAGGCACTAGTAATGATCTTTCAAGAATCATTAGGTTCTGGAATGGTTCCAGAGGAATGGCAAATATCACACCTCTAAGAAGTAAGAAGCAGAAGAAAGGAAATCATAGGCCAGTTTGGGGTTATGGGTCATATGTTAACGATGTGGTTTTGGGGTATGTGGAGGCACATGGTTTCCTCAAGGGAAAATCTTGCTTGACAAATCTGTTGGAATTCTTTGAAGAAATAATAAACAAGATAGATAAAGGAGAATCGGTGGATGTTGTGTACTTGGATTTTCAGAAGACCTTTGACAAAGTGCCACACAAGCTGCTTAACAAGATACAAGTCCATGGTATAGGAAAGATTCTCATACGGATAAAATAGTGGCTGATTGGCGGGAGACAAAGAGTGGGATTAAAGGTAGCCTTTTCTGGTTGGCTGCGGGACTAGGGTTGTTCTGTATGGGTCTGAGTTGGGACCACTTCTTTTTACGTTATAGGTCAATAATTTAGCTGACAGAATTGACCGTTTGATTGCAAGGTTTGCAGATGATACAATGATGGGTGGAGGGGTAGATAATTTGAGGAGGTAGAGAGGTGACAGAAGGACTGACAGATTAGGAGGATGGGCAAGGAATATACAGTCATGCACTTTGGTAGAAGAAATAAAAGTGCCGACTATTTTCTTAATGGAGAGAAAATACAAAAATCTGACTTACAAAGGGTCTTGGGAGTCCAAGTGCAGGATTCCCTAAAGGTTAATATGCAGGTTCAGTCTGTGGTGAGAAAGTCAAATACAATATTACCAGTCATTTCAAGAGGACAACAGTATAAAAACAAGGATGTGATTTTGTGGCTTTATAAAGCACAGGTGAGGCCTCACTTGGAGTATTGTGAACAGTTTTGGGCCCTTTATCTTAGAAAGGATGTGCTGAAACTGGAGATGGTTCAAAAGAGGTTCATGAAAATGATTCCAGGATTGAACAGCTAGTCATATGAAGAGCGTATGATGGCTCTGGGCCATCAATTCACCAGAATTCAGAAGAGTGAGCGGTGATTTCATTAAAACCTATCAAATAGTGAAAGACCTTGATAGAGTGGATGTGGAGAGGATGTTTCCTATGGTGGGGGAGTCTAAGACCAGAGGACACAGCCTCAGAATAGAGGGGCATCCTTTTAGAACGGAGATGAGGAGGAATTTCTTTAGCCAGAGAGTGATGAATCTGTGGAATTCATTGCCACAGGCAGCTGTGGATGCCAAATCTATATATTTAGTATATTTAAGGCAGAGGTTGTTAGTTTCTTGATTGGTCTGGGGGGGGGGCAGTGGTGGTAGGCAGGAGATTGGGGCTGAGAGGAAAAATGGATCAGCCATGATGAAATGGTGGAGCAGACTCAATGGGCCAAATGGCCTAATTCTGCTCCTATATCTTATGGTCTTATGACATTTGGGAGTTGGTGTTGGGTAGATGAAATCAAAAGAATCAGAAGAAACATTTATTATACAAATCATACTCAAGCATTTAAAATAGAATTGTGTGAAGCAATATATTCATGGAATATTTGATTTTTTTTTCGTGCAAGGTTTTTTTCCCCAGCATTTGTTGACTCTGTTTTTCCTCTGAAAAGGTTATGTGGCATTCAATGCAAGATGAATTCATTCGTCAGTACAAGCACTTTGAGGGACTGATAGCACGCTGTTATCCTGGATCTGGGATCACAATGGAATTCACCATTCAAGACATTTTGGAATATTTCTCAAGCATTGCTCAATCTCACTGAAGAAATGTGTGTGAATGTTAACTATGTCCTATAGAGTTTTCATAAAATTTCCTTTGCTAATTCCTGCAGGCTGTTACTTCCAGAGAAATTATCATTTAATGTCGTCATAGTATCGTCTGCATTTAGAAAAATGTTCACTCTAGCAGCCCAAAGTAGAGAAACAACTAGTCTTTCAGGCACTGTTTACAATTAACGTGTGTGTATTAGCAAAAATAAGTTCCAATTAGGAATGCTGATCTGTGATGCTCTGTGTTACTTCTTTATGATTGGAAGTTCCAGTTTATGAAGAAATGTAATATGTTCATAATCATTACAGGTTTTTTTTTAAAGTACAGCTTCTGATATCTGATAACAGTTAAGTGTTACATAAATTAATCTAAGCTCAGTCTCTGACCAAAGAGATGTTTGTGGCCACTTTATTTTTCTGTAGCTTTAAAAAAAAGTTTCATAGCTGTTGGAAAATCACTGAGCGTAAATACATTTTTAAAGGTGATTTTAAAGGAGATTATTTTTTCTAACATAATTTTATCATCATGTTTAAGAAAAATATCTACCCAGAATAGAACCAAAAGCCAACGAAGTAAACTGCAATCCAACATATAGAACTCCAACATGTTAGTTTATCTTTTTCTTCAAGTTTCCTTGAAAATCTAGTAAAATTCATGTGTAATTTTTCTGAATATTCACATGGAGCCAATACAATTTTAATATTTCACCCGAGAAATAGTTTTAAAATATATGTAATTCTAGAAATATTTGGAACAGGAATCTCAAAATATTTACTCCATACAGTAAGTAGAATGCACAGAATATTTGGAAGGTAGCTTTGACTTTGGAGTGGCAGAAAATTAAACATCCAGTGAATTTCATACAAGTGAGCTGTTATTTATTATGCAATGCTAAGCAGAGTAGGGCAAACCAAACTAATACTGGAAACATGCATTAACACACATGGTTGTACTTGGTAATACAAAAGAATATAATCATTAACTAATCATAATCACATATTTATCTAATATTTAGAATTATTCTGTGATGCTTCTGGTAAGCATATGCACTAATTCACTAAAACACTAATCATTGCAAAGTATGCAAAATGATTTGCATTTTCTCTATATGCATCTGCATATAAGTGAAAACAGTAAATTAGCATTTTAAACACTTAAAGGTTAATGTATTGCGCATTGATGTCAAAACAATGGAGGTTCCTTAATTACAATAAACTGTAGTAATTGGAGGTAGTAATCTATAATGTAGACCATTTGTTAGAATTTGGCCACTAAATTGTAGTGTAAAACTCTTGACAGATGTATTTCTTAACGCTGGCCACTGGAATTATTTCAATATATCTTCTGAGGGCTTCTGCAAGTAAGAAGATGACTTATTTGTTCAGGACATTAATGAAACTTGAGTCACTTTTTTAAATCTAAACTGCATTAAATTAAATAATTTGATAGCTTTTTGTATGTAGACATTACCTAATCTCATAACCACTTGAGCAGAACAGCAAGGTTATAAATATTGGTAAAGGTGATTTATTGGTCTATTTAATCATGCATTCTGAAAATATCCATGTATCAGCATTATGAATGACGATGCAAATACATTTAGTAACACTGAGAATTTTAAGGTGCAAGCAATGTTGTTATTGCAAGACCCTTTATGATGTAGGTGTGCCTTGGAATATAAAACACATTTTAGATTTTGTATTTTGTTGATGCAAACCTCCCACCTTGTTTAGGCTTTCAAGATGTACTATTGATAGCTTTCTTCATCAACTTGCATTATGTTGTCAACTTTTATAATGGGAATTAATCATTTACACTGTAAACAGTAAAATTCTGTGGGAATAAAAATGTGATTCTAATGATCTCTTAACAATATATCACCATTTAAAACACTATCAGTAAAATAAAGCGAACTTAAGTGTTACTTCAGAATGTTTTACTGCATTGTTTTGTACACCAGTGAGCAAGGGACTGAAATTTGGCAAGGAAAATGCTGGAAATGCCCACATCAGTATCAGAATGCATTCAATTCAACTTCCCAGGCATTTATCAGAATGGGACCACTGACTCAGATTTTCTTGAGAATTACCAGTAGTTCTATATGGAACTGCAGGCTGTAGCATCTGTGACTATCAGGAAGATGGAGATTCCAAGCTTGGTGGCAGCAGAGCACCAAGCTCCTGCTAGCCTTTTACATTTATGGTGGGAGCACAAGCCTGCAACAGGTTTGTACCATCATATTACAGACAACAGCCATGAGTAATCCCATTTCATGGAATTAATTCAATTTAGAAATCTATTGATTAAGTACTTCCTGGTGTTTTAATTCACTTTTAAGTAGTGCAAATAATTTGCAAGACTTTTTTTTAATATCTGTCAATCTTAGAGACAGCTCTGACACTCAATAATCCTGGGAGTTAGATTTAGCCAGTAGTCAAGGCCTTTGTGCGGGCTTACAACCTCTGGGTGGAATGTCCTTTACAGGCACATTGGAGCTATGTGTGTGAGTATAGTTGGTATTAAGTGTGAATGGCTTGATACCATGAGAACTTCTGTGCCAATAATTTAATTTTTTCAATAGGATCAGTCCTGACTTACCTAATGATATTTTTTAGAATTTAGAATTTAGAAAACCTATGGCACAATACAGGCCCTTCGGCCCACAAAGTTGTGCTGAACATGTCCCTACCTTTGAAATTACTAGGGTTACCCATAGCCCTCTATTTTTCTAAGCTCCATGTACCTATCCAAAAGTCTCTTAAAAGACCCTATCGTATCCGCCTCCACCACAGTTGACGGCAGCCCACGCACTCACCATTCTCTGTGTAAAAAGAAAACACAGCTTACCCCTGACATCTCTATACCTTCTCCCAAGCACTTTAAACCCGTGCCCTCTCGTGTTAGCTATTTCAGCCCTGGGAAAAAGCCTCTGACTGTCCACATGATCAATGCCTCTCATCATCTTATACATCTCTATCAGGTCACCTCTCATCCTTCATCGCTCCAAGGAGAAAAGGCCGAGTTCACTCAACCTATTTTCATAAGGCATTTTTCCCAATCCAGGCAACTTCCTTGTAAATCTCCTCTGCACTCTTTCTATGGTTTCCACATCCTTCCTGTAGTGAGGCGACCAGAACTGAGCACAGTACTCCAAGTGGGGTCTGACCAGGGTCCTATGTAGCTGCAACATTACCTCTCGACTCCTAAATTCAGTTCCACAATTGATGAAGGCCAATACGTCGTATACCTTCTTAACCACAGAGTCAACCTAATCTAATCTAACCTGCACAGCTGCTTTGAGTGTCCTATGGACTCAGACCCCAAGATCCCTCTGATCCTCCACACTGCCAAGAGTCTTACCATTAATACTATATTCTGCTATCATATTTGACCTGCCAAAATGAACCACTTCACACTTATCTGGGTTGAACTCCATCTGCCACTTCTCAGCCCAGTTTTGCAAACTATCAATGTCCTGCTGCAACCTCTGACAGCCCCCCATACTATCCACAACACCCCCAACCTTTGTGTCATCAGCAAATTTACTAACCCATCCCTCCACTTCCTCATCCAGATCATTTCTAAAAATCACGAAGAGTAAGGGTCCCAGAACAGATCCCTGAGGCACACCGCTGGTCAGAGACCTCCATGCAGAATATGACCCATCTGCAACCACTCTGCCTTCTCTGGGCAAGCCAGTTCTGAATCCACAAAGCAATGTTCCCTTGGATCCCATGCCTCCTTACTTTCTCAATTAGGGAGTAACATCCACAACTCTCCAATCCTCCGAAACCTCTCCCGTCCCCATTGATGATGCAAAGATCATTGCCAGAGGCTCAGCAATCTTCTCCCTCACCTCCCACAGCAGCCTGGGGTACATCTCATAGGGTCCTGGTGATTTATCCAACTTGATGCTTTCCAAAAGCACCAGCACATCCTCTTTCTTAATATCTACATGCTCAATTTTCTGAAAAATGTTCTGCTTGTTTTACAATTTCATCATTTGCACTTTAATTTGAAATGCATATTTATTACTATTCACAAGTATTTTGATGTTCATCGTGCAGAATTTTGAGCCAACATTATTTGAATGTAAACAACAAACAACAGGAATTCTGCAGATGCTGGAAATTCAAGCAACACACATCAAAGTTGCTGGTGAACGCAGCAGGCCAGGCAGCATCTCTAGGAAGAGGTACAGTCGACGTTTCAGACCGAGACCCTTTGTCAGGACTAACTGAAGAAAGAGTTAGTAAGAGATTTGAAAGTGGGAGGGGGAGATCCAAAATGATAGGAGAAGACAGGAGGGGGAGGGATGGAGCTAAGAGATGGACAGGTGATTGGCAAAGGGGATATGAGAGGATCATGGGACAGGAGGTCTGGGGAGAAAGACAAGGGGGGGGAACCCAGAGGATGGGCAAGGGGTATAGTCAGAGGGACAGAGGGAGAAAAAGGAGAGTGAAAGAAAGAATGTGTGAATAAAAATAAATAACAGATGGGGTACGAGGGGGAGGTGGGGCATTAGCGGAAGTTAGAGAAGTCGATGTTCATACCATCAGGTTGGAGGCTACCCAGACAGAATACAAGGTGTTGTTCCTCCAACCTGAGTGTGGCTTCATCTTTACAGTAGAGGAGGCCGTGGATAGACATGTCAGAATGGGAATGGGATGTGGAATTAAAATGTGTGGCCACTGGGAGATCCTGCTTTCTCTGGCGGACAGAGCGTAGATGTTCAGCAAAGCGGTCTCCCAGTCTGCGTCGGGTCTCGCCAATATATAGAAGGCCGCATCGGGAGCACCGGATGCAGTATATCACCCCAGCCGACTCACAGGTGAAGTGTCGCCTCACCCGGAAGGACTGTCTGGGGCTCTGAATGGTGGTAAGGGAGGAAGTGTAAGGGCATGTGTAGCATTTGTTCCGCTTACAAGGATAAGTGCCAGGAGGGAGATCGGTGGGGAGGGATGGGGGGGGACGAATGGACAAGGGAGTTGCGTAGGGAGCAATCCCTGCGGAATGCAGAGGGGGGGGAAGGGAAAGATGTGCTTAGTGGTGGGATCCCTTTGGAGGTGGTGGAAGTTGCGGAGAATAATATGTTGGACCCGGAGGCTGGTGAGGACCAGGGGAACCGTATTCCTAGTGGGGTGGCGGGAGGATGGAGTGAGAGCAGATGTACGTGAAATGGGGGAGATGCGTTTGAGAGCAGAGTTGATAGTGGAGGAAGGGAAGCCCCTTTCTTTAAAAAAGGAGGACATCTCCCTCATCCTGGAATGAAAAGCCTCATCCTGAGAGCAGATGTGGCGGAGACGGAATTTGAATGTACATTACTTGCTTTAATTATACTGAAAGATCTGAGTAAGCTACTACTACAATCAGAAGTTTTTTTTCAAATTCTCTGTTAGGATTTAGGCTTGAGGCTTTATTGCTGGAAAAAATGTTTACCACATTTTTGTCCTATAATCATACCATTTTAAACCATCCAATTGTGCTACTTCTACCCTCACCGACAAATAACATGAGAGACTTGTGAGTTTCTAAACTACAGATGCTGAGACTATCCTTTCAGCTCCCTTTGCTACTTTTTCACCCCATGCCTCTTGTGCCAAACCTCTCCAAACATTTCTTTCTGAACCAATTATTGTTGTCTTTCACATTGTTTCTCATTCCAGGTGAACTTGATCCATGACACCCATCACCCTTAAGCCTTATTCCTGTTAACACAGGCACATATAGCACAGATAGTTACAATCGTAGAAAAACATCGTCACAGTAAAAAAAAGTCTACTGGTATTTACCAGAGTCTAGTTAGTCTACCAGAATTAATGTCAGGGCATCAAACTTGGTTCCATGAGAAGTGGAGATGGACATACCAGGAACAGTCCCAGGCATGTCTTAAAAATAAGCTGGCAGCTAATGAAACACCGAAAATGCTGGAGAAACTCAGTAGGTTACTCAGCACAAAAGAGGGGAATAAACAGCTGACTATCAGGCCAAGACCCTTCATCAGGACAATTGCTAAAGACAAGTTTGAAGTACATATCTGCAACTATGTTCAGCCAGATACACTCGAGTAAACGCTTTCTCAGGTGATCTCCTCCACTGTCAAACAGTTCCATTCCCTCATGTGATATCTGGAACTGGAAGAGAACGAGAACAAAGGTTATGGGACCACACAGGCCATGCACTAGTTATAGTACGCACCAGAACTAACTGTGAGCCAAGCCGCAGCAACGCTGGTATCTACACAAATGTGGGGAAAACGGCCGGATGTTCCAACGATAAGCAGGATCAGCCCCACTTGGCTAATTACTGTTCAGTCAGTCTACTCTCAATTCTTACCAAGGTATAATTAACATTTAGCACTAACGTTAATAAAAATCTGGGTACATTATGGGGCAGGTAGCATTTCTGGAAAGAAAAATGTTAATATTTTAGACTGAAAAACCTGTGTCAGAATTTACCAATAAGCTGGGAACCATGGACTCTCAAGTGCAGGCGGTAGCAATCATCACCTCAGCTAGACTTTAAATTCAGTGGAATGACCACATGTGGATGTGGACAGTAATAATTATAGTTTAATTTGAATTTGTTCACAGTTGTAAATACTCAATGCTTGTATTTTGTGTATTTTTGAATAAACTTTTGTAGTCTTGTGTTAAAAAAAAAACAACCAACAAACAAATTCACCTACCTGAATCATCAGGCATTGTCTGCCTTATCAGTACAATGTACCTCAACAGAACTTGGGTTGAAGCAAACCATCCTAAATATGAAGTTTGTAACATACAATGTCAAAAGCAAGCTTAACCCACTACTGTATTCTACTCCTATGACTGTGTGGTTAGGCATAGTTCAAACAGCATCTATAAATTTTCTGATGATACAACTAATTATGGCAGAATTTCAGATGATGATGAGGAGGCAAACGGGAGCGAGGTGGATCAGCTGGTTAAGTGGTGCCATAGCAACAACCTTGCACTCAACATCAATAAGACCAAGGAATTGATTGTGAACTTCAGGAAGGGGAAGTCGAGGGATCTGAAGTGGAAAGGGTGGTGCAACTACAAGGAAGTCACAACAGTGGCTATATTGCATTAGGAATTTGAGGCTTTGTATGTCACTAAAGACAGTGGCAAATTTCTACAGGTGTACCATAGGGAGCATTCTAACTGGTTGTATTGCTGTCTGGTATGTAGGGGGTTACTGCACAGGATTGGAAAAAGTTGCCAACTCCATCATAGGCACTAGCCCCCACATCATAAGAGGGCAATGCGTCAAAAAGGCAGCATACATAATTAAGGACCCCCATCTCCCAGGACATGCTCTCTTCTCATTGCTACCATGAAAAAGGATATACAGGAACCTGAAGACATACAGTATTTAACGTTTCAGGACCATTAGATTTCTGAAAGGACAAAAAAATCCACGAATACTGCCTCACATTTTTCCTCTCTTTTAGCACTACTTCTTATTTTATTTTTTTTACATACATATTGTAATTAATAACATTTTTCTATTAAGTATTGGAAAGTACTGTTGCCGTAAAACAAATTTCACGACATATGCCTGTGATATTAAACCCGATTATGATTCTGAAATGACTCTCGAGGAAACGTTTCCGCCGGGTGCTTTTCCCCACTGTCCCACAAGGTGGCATCATCTGCCAAGTACCGTTCCCCGTTCCACCACTGGGCGGGTGCTTTTCCCCACTGTCCCACAAGGTGGCATCATCTGCCAAGTACCGTTCCCCGTTCCACCACTGGGCGGCGGCGTCTCATAGACTTGGTGACGTGCCATTCTCCGGCTGCTGTCCCTCTTCCCACTGTCGGGTGGCGCCACCTGCAGCGCCATCACCCCCCCCCCAACCCACCGACTTTCAGGTCCCACCACTGGGTGACGTCACGGCGTGGTTCAGAGGTCACCCGGATGGGGTGCGCGCCATTTTCAAACGTCCTACCGCCGGGACTCGGGCCCTCCCTCGGAAGGGGAGAAGGACAGTGATCGATGCCGCGGGTTGAGGACCGGGAGGGCAGCGGTAAGTAGTAAGCGAGCAGGAGCCGGGTGTCAAATAGGTCTTCACTTGGTAACGTTGGCGGGGTCTCGGCCTAGACCGGCTTTGAGCTAAAGTTGGGCGGTGGCCGGTGTCGGGGACGGGGACCTAGCGGGTGTACGGAGGCAGGAAGAAGGGGACGGCCAACCAAGCAGTATCTCAAACCCTGACTGTTACTCCAGGCGACCTCATATTTTGAAACTCTGCCATGGATTATCCCTTCACCAACCATTCTGTCAATTCCCTTTAGAACCTCACATATGTCATTAAATTCACAATCTTTAAACTCGGTGAAAGCAGAATAAACCTTCCCTTGATCCCGAGGAATAAACTATTTCAACCACATAAAAGTTTAGTAGAAATCAACCTGCTAAAGCTTCCTTGCTTCCAATGCACTTTGCCTTAAATATGAAGACCAAACGGGTTTCATCAGCCCCCTGTAAAGGTGTAACAAAACCTTACTACTTTTATACTCTCTGGAATTTGCCACAAAGGCCAGCATTCCTCTAGGATTCTTAATAATTTGTCATGCATGCCTTGCGTTTTATATACTGGGCCACTCCATTACCTCAGTATCACTATGTTTTGTTGTCTCCCATCTTCAAATAGTAATTCACTCCAGGTTGGGAACCCTTCATGACTGTGACTAAGCACCACTCAAGCACCATTTATAAAGTTGTGGTGACGCCACTGTTGGTAATATCTCGGGTGGCAATGAGGAGTCATGTGGGGTGAAACAGACTGGCTGGTTGAATGATGTTGCTACAACAACCTCACACTCAACTTCAGCAGACAAAGTAATTAATTATAGACAACATTTTAGATCCCCATGTTGGATTTCTGAATTACCCATTTTTGCATTCCGTAATTTATAGTAATTTTATGTCTTTGCTCTGTAATGCCGCTGCAAAACAAATTCCGTAAGACAATGTTAATGCCCAGCAGCACTGTGGGAGTACCAAGAAGGTCTGTAACAGTTCCAGAAAGCGCACTGCGACCTCTTCAAAGGCAATTAGAGATGAGCAATAAATGCTGTCCTTAGGCATGCCCAGGTCCCAATTTTTCAAAAAATAATTAGCTTAAAACCAATTTATAATATGCATTAGTACATCAGTGCTTTGTTGCCTTAGGAACTATATTTGGAGGTGCAATGCTGATGCAGGGTTTTTTTTTGATTACTGGACTTTCTAGCTGGAGAACCTGTGCACTTCCGAAGTAAGGAAAGCAAAACTATGCCAGTTACAGATTCAGTAAGAGCAGGGATTCCATGCTGGATGATTTGAAGTAGGCCAGGAATAGTATGGCCATATGGGGTTCAGTGTCTGCTTCACCACACACATGCGCATGCATGCTCGCTCACTCAATCACTCTTAATGCATGGTATCACGAACAAATGTTAGGGCCTTATTGGTCCATGATGTCAAATGGGTAATCAAATTTGTGATGGTGAAAGATGTTCAGTATGGAGATTTTCATGTGATATTTTGAAAATACAAAACATCACTTATAGAAATATAGAAATCCCCCTACTACATTCCAATGGTTTTCTCAACTATATTAAGTTTAAATTTAGAAAAAATTAGAAGTGATATTTTTGATCCTTCGGTTAAATTTGAAGAATTTTATGCAACATTTTCATATGATGTAATTTGACCTTTCCGAATCTTTTTTATTAACTTAAATTATATGAATAGACGAGTGGAGTTGATGACATTACTGAACGTGTCTGATTCAAGATATAATTGTTCTGTTTTGTTCTGTTTTTTGGGGGGTTTAGTATTCAGTTTTTTTTTCTTTTGGGGTTTTTTCTTCGTTTATATATATTTTTTCTTTTTTTTCTTTATGACTAATTTCATTATGAGTTTGGAAGTATTATACCTATGTTACTTAAAATCTTTTTTGTATATGTTTATTAAAGATTATTCTAATCTCTTTGTATCAACATTGTTACTGTGTTTATAATTTTGAAAATTAATAAAAAGACTTAAAAAGAAAAAAAGAAACATAGATATCACAGAACTTGTTAGAATTGCAGATGCTAAAAGCCTAAAATAAAAACAGTGCTAGAATTAGTTGGCCAAGTGGTTATGGCATTCGTTTAGTGATCTGAAGGTCACTAGTTCGAGCCTCAGCTATGGCAGCTTGTTTGTGTCCTTGAGCAAGGCACTTAACCACACATTGCTCTAGTGTCTGTGTGAGGAGTGGTGCCCCACACAGACTTCCAATCTGAGCCTTGTAAGACATGAAAATGCCCGACACAAGCCTCTCATGGTCTGAGTCGACATTCCCTCCTCCCTCCCTCCTATGAAAAAGGAACTGTTAATGTTTTAGGTTAGTCCTCATTCATGTGAAAACCGTTATTTGCCTCAATACAGTCTCATTACTGAAAACCATACTGTCTCAATAGGCACAACCTAGCTGTTGAGTAAATTTAGTATTTTCAGTTTTTATGAAATGATAATATTTAACACAACCTTTGACTTTCCAATTTGTACATTAGAGTTGATGCAGTGAACATCAAGCAGTTTGATTAGGTTACTGTGTCTGAATGCCTTAAATAGGGTAAGGCTATATAACAGCACATTGAGGTTTTAATGTGTAATTCATCAGTGAATGTATGCAAATTCTGAACCAATTGATTGGAAGCAAGCCAATCATGCATTGTTTTTGTTACCTTGTAAATTAACGAAACCACTGTTGCAGATCTGTGAATATTAACACTGCTTGTTATTTTCATACTCATATTCCTATTGTATAATACAGCCAAACAGGATTTCAGTAAACAGAAGCTGTATTGTTTCCATAACGTATAAGTAAGACTATTTGATACAAACCAAATGCCATTTTAGTGCAGCTGCAGAAGAACAGAACAACTCTTTGTCCATGACCTGCTTTGTTTTCTTCTGAGGAGATGTTATGGAAATTGCTTCAGCGGTACAACATGTGATATAAAATGGATGCTCAGCAGTTACCTCAGATGCAAAATTTAAAAATTGATTCTGCTCCCAATGTTGTCTAAAGTGGTTTGCTGAAGCAGTTGAAGGAACACTGTCACCATTGTGTCCCCAGGGTAGCTTGCCATCATTGAAAAGCAGAGAGATGCTGATACTGGAAGTGCTGAAGTTTTGGAATGCAAGTCAGGCAGCATCTGTGGAGAGAAAATCAATTAAAGTTGAATATCAATGACCATTCAATACTCAGTGTCAATGCCGAGTTGAAAGAGCATTTTGTTTTTAAATGGACATGCCATGAATAAGTGTAGTGTTGTTCAAAAGCTAATAAATTATCAATGATCTGCAAAAAATTTGCAAGCACTTGGAGCCTTCATTTAAAGCCATTACTCAGATTTCATATAGCTGTAAAAGAAATCAAATTGGGTGCAGATTGTCCTAGTGGGCTGTTCCTTCAATTGCACCCCAATTTGTCCAAATTCTTGGATGTCCATAAATCCATAATGCAGATCCACACCTGGTACAAATAATGTAGCTTGCAGTATGAGGTTGCTTATGTAAAGCTGAGGCCTGACTGGAATGCTTTCTTATTTCACTGCTTACAACGGAAGTTTTGTCTGTTGGTGTTTCACTATAATATAATGCCATAAGATGTGGTAAAATGCAACTTAGCCGCAGTTGTGCAGAGTAATTTGGATCAGCAGATGTGCTTGTCACTTTTGTAAGTTCAGTTAAGCAGGACATTTATCACTGTTTTCATTTACTTAAAAAGTTATGTTATTTGGAAATATGGTAGAGGACATAAGACTCCAAATTGATTACATTTCTATAAAGTATATTATAAAATTTACCATACATTCATTTGAATGTTAAGAATAATATTAGAATTCTCCTAGCTACTGCTCCTTGAAAATTGAAGACTACACTGCATGAAATCTGACAGGCTAATGACTAATTTCTACTATTTAAATGGTTAATTTAAATACGTTTGAAAGTTGATGCTTCAGTGAGGCTAAAGCAAAATATTTTTTCAACTTCACTGCTGAAAAGGCTTAACTTTTTTCTAGATTTCCCTACCAGTGTAAATAATCTTGCTCTCTGCATCCTCTTTGTCTCTTTCATATCTTGAAATTTTCAGCCAAAATCATTTTTGAACCTTCTCGTCCCTGCCTGTATGTGAAGCACCTTCAATAACTCCAAAAGACTGAGGTTTGGTAAAATACTGAAAGGCTTTTATTCGCTGTACAATACGACCTCCACGGTGAGAGTCTGCCCCCAGACTGAGGGGGAGGGGCAAGGCGAAATCACCTTTATTCAGGATTCTGTGGGAGGAGACACAGGGGCAGTCAGCAGAGGGGCATGTCCAGATAGTTAACCCAGTTACAACATATATACATGGTTTACCAGTATGTTGCTCCAAAGCCTTTGTATTAAGTATCTAAGCCAGATGCATATAGTGCTCCCAGTGTGGTGGAAGCTGTGCTATATAACATGTACCTCTTTGTATTCTTGTCCATATTTTATTAACCTCTATGTGCAACTTTAATCACCTCCATCACCAACTATGGTTAGCTTTTTGTGCTATCTGAAGTCCTATTTTAAAGCTCTTAAATCAATGACCTGATTTTTGCTTGTTTTGAATTCCATTTGTCACAGTTTTGAATTGTTAATCTATCAATATTACTTTTTGTTGTTTGTGCTGCTTATATTTGAGATCTTGGTAAACATAGGTATGTGGTTCTATCCCCTTGTGCAAGGATAGAGTGAATGAAGTTAGTGCGGGTACTAGGATAAGAGCTGTAAACAAGGAAACAAATCATTAGACTGGTTAGAGAAGAAGGAAAATGACACAAATTACAAATTCTAGAAACAGTGCAAAAAAGAGATTAACTGTTTAGTTAGAAATATGGTGGTAGATGGGAAGAAGCTGTTTCTGAATTGTTTTGTGAGTTTTCAGACTCCTGTACTGACAAGGCCTCCACACGAAACTGTTGTGAATTACCATAATTTGGTAGAAATGTAGCAAGTCATCACACCATATTTTCTGCTACTGTGGAGAGAAAACTAAATATCAAATTCTTTGTTTAATTGTAATCTCTGTCACTATGACATCCTGGGCATTGTCACAGATATCACAAGCAAAATGTTGGAGGAACTCAGTATGCCAGGTAGCATCTATGGAAAAGTGTAAACATGTCTAGTAGTTTTATTGTAAAAACTAGCTCCTGTTATACAGCAGCCCCTTGTTATTAATCTGTCTACAAGTTGATTGAATGCTCCTAGCCAACAAGCATTTAAATTAAATGGGTTTAGTTTTCCTGGACTATTGTTTTTGTATTGTGTGCCAGTGTTCTAGAGTAATTGTCCCCATTGTTCTGTAGACACTTCCAATTGTTGTAAGTTTGATGTCATGTCCTTACTGTAATTTGTTAATTCTCTCTATGGTAGTTAGGCTTGAACATGGAAAGTGCAGTGTCTTTCCTTGTTACATTTGATATCAATATCGTATTCTTAAGGTTTATATTCCTGTAATGTTTTTTCACCTTCTGTTTCGGAAACATTAGAACATAGCATTGTATCTCCTAATTGTTTCAACGTCTAGGAAATTCACTTGAATTTGCAGTGAAGCATATCTTGACATGACCACCTCTTCAGAGAGAAAGTTTGTAAACCTGCGAAAGCGTTTGGATCAACTTGGCTATAGGCAGCCCCTTGGGATAGAGACACTCCCACTGGTGGAAAATCTTTTCAGGTATTTGTAAATAGCTCTTTGTCATTTGTTCTATATATTTCACAATTTTATTCTGCCCAGAAAAATGTTACAATAAATATAAGGATTAAAACATTTCAGTTCAAGGAAAATTAAAGAAGGTTGGAATAGGGTTAAGAAGAAGTGTTGGGAGATGCAGAGGCAGTGGCATGGATTGCAACAAATAAGAGCATGAGAAAACACAGAAGGGAGAAGGAAGGTGGATGAAACAGGAAGAAGTAGAAAAAGTGAGACTTGAAGTTTATAGCTGGGATATCTTGTCTCATTAGGAGGAACAGGGCAGCGAGGTTAAAATTATTGTGTCAGGACATAGTTCTTTTCATTTTCTGCATTGAGGAGCTAGGGAAGTAGATGAGTATCTAACTTATGAAGATGGGATTGTGTTCCTGAATTCTGAATAAAGGTTAGCAGAGTAATTTATTTTATAGAGTCCTTGCTTGGTACGTGACTGAATTTGGGCTTGCATGTTTTTCTGGAATGGTTTTCTGTGCAATAATATTGTCCTTTTGATTAGCCCTGCATTTCTTATGGTTTTGTCATTCTGACTGAGGGTCATGTCGCACTACCCCACAGAACCAGGCCCTTTGGCCCACACCTGGACCTTGGCTCTCCATACTCCTCCCATCCGTGGACTTATCCAAGCTTATCTTAAATTTTGCAATCAAACCCACATTCGCCACTTCAGCTGAGTGAAGAAGTTCTCCCACAGGTTCTCTTAAATATTTCACCCTTCACCCGTAATGTATGAATGCTAGTTTTAAGCTCATCCGTTCTCAGTGGAAAAAACCTGCTTCCATTTGCCTTATCTATACCCCTCATAAATATGTGTACCTTTATGAAATCTCCACTCATTTCCCTATGCTTCAGAGAATAAAGACCTTACCTATTTAATACACACATAAAATGCTGGAGGAAGTCAGTAGGCCAGGCAGCATCTATGGAAAAGTGTAAATAGTCGATGTTTCAGGCTGAGATTCTTCATTAGGACCCTTCATTCTGTCCTGATAAAGGGTCTCGGCCTAAAACGTCAACTATTGAATCTTTTCCATAGATGTTGCCTGGCCTGTTAAGTTCCTCCAGCATTTTGTGCATGTTGGTTGGATTTCCAGCATCTGCAGATTTTCCCGTGTTTGTGTCCTAACCTATTTAACCTTTCCCCGTAAGTCAGGTCCTGATTGCATCCTTGTACGTTTTCACTGTATTCTTTCAATCTTATACCTTTCCTGTAGGTAGGTGACCGGAACTGCACACAATACTTCAGATTTGACCTCAGCAACATCTTATACAACTTCAGCATAACATCTGAAGTATATTAAGTCCTATACTCAATATTTTGACTTTGTGAAAGGCACTGTGCCAACAGCTCTCTTTGTGACCCCATCTACCTATGACACCACTTTCCAGATCCCTTTGCTTTGCTGCAGTCCTCAATGCCCTAGTATTCACTGTGTAAATCCTACCCTGGTTTATCCTCCCAAAGTGAAACGCCTCATATTTGCATTAAATTCCATCTGCCATTACTAAGTCCTATTTTTCTTCAGCTAATCCAGATCCCACTGCAGGCTTTGATAGCCTTCCTCACTGTCCACTATGCCTCCAGTCATGGTGTCATCTTCAAATTTGCTAATATAGTAAAAAATTCAAATCATTAATACAGATGACAAACAGCAACAGACCCGGCACCGATCCCTATGGCACACACTTACCACAGGCTACCAGTCAGGAAAAACAACCATCTACTACCACTCTCTGGCTTCTGCCTTTTTAAATCTTGTGCTTTACTCACCATAAATAATGACTCATGATCTCAAATTGTGGATTGTTTTCTTATATTTCTGCTTATATCAAGAAGTCTGCTTCTGTAGATATTCTGGCTCTGGACCTTTTTTGACCTTTACTGTAAAATATCTAAGTTTTCAAAGGATCAAAAGGTTGAATCTTTGAACCTTCGGTTTTCCCTATGAAGGGAAAGTGTACTCACTGGAGTGTGGAAGAATAATAATCATTATCAAAGTGAAAGATTCTGAGAGACTGAGAGCAGAGGTTGTTTAACCTGAGATTTTAGAAATCTTGTTTCTTGGTTAGTGGCCAGTCATTTAGCATTGTAGTAAGAAATGTTTGCTCAAATTGTGAATCTTTGCAATCAAGGTTGAATAGAATGAAAACTTATTACTGAGCATGGATGCTTAGAGAATATGTATTAGGAAATGAGGGCAGGCCAAGAACTGAACAAGGTATTACTCTCAGAGCATGTTCTAGGGCACGTATGGCTTCTGTTTACGTTGAATGCCATTGTACAATTTCTAATAATGAGGTGAGGCATATCTTTAAAAGTGCATGTCGCCTGAGAATATTATCTTCGTAAACCACGCAAAATTTTAGAACACTTTTTATATTTAATCTGCTGGCCTCCTGCATTGATAGGTCAGCTAATACTGCCTACTTTGTTGGTACTTACTTAACAATAACTTTAATTTATTAACATTTAAATGTGTGCCCTGATGAAATGCAGATCTTATGAATTGCATCCTGGCTCTTAGTAAACATTATATTGGAAAATATTGGGGGCGTAGATACCATTTAAAAAAAATGTGCTATTATGTTACAGTGATTTAGTACACACAACAGAAAGCCTTCGCAATGCCAAACTGTCATCTGGAAAAACAGAAAAAGAGAGCAAGAACCTGGATTCTGTGCTTGAGCCATATAGAACTGAGAATGCGCGTCTTGTCCAGGAGAACAACAAGCTTCACCAGGAATTACTGAGATTAAAAGAGGAATCAGATCAGCAGATCAAAGGTATTGATCTGCATGCATAGCTTGCATAAATTCTGCAAGTATTTATGTAACAATATTACTGTTCATACTGAAATGGAGTTAATTTTATCTTATGTATATTTATTTATTTAGCAATTAGGTGCAGAGTAGTGTAGGCCTTTACGGCCCTTTGAGCCACACTGTCCCAGCAACTCCCAACAAACCTGATTAACCCTAACCTATAATGACCAGTTAATCTAGCCAGTACGTCTTTGGACCCAGGGAAAACCGACGCATTCCATGGGGAGAACATGCTGACCCCTTATAGAAAGGAAGGAGGAAATTGCCTTTTGAGCTCACGAGAGCGCATAGGCCATCAACTTTTTGCTATTGATGTTCCTGTAGCAGGTAATTTATTTTTTACGAGGTCAAGTTGCTAGCTCGACGCTCAACCCAGCATGGATGCAAAGCATGCCAGGGGAGCCGGCTGGGTTCGAACTCGGGAGCCTCTGCTCCGAAGTCGGGTGCTGATGCCACTACGCCACCAAGCCGGCACCTTACAGAAAGGCATTGGAGTTAAACTCCGGAACACCCCAGGCTGTAAAAGCTTCATACTAAGTGCTATGCTACAGATGGTTAATCTCTTTACCAGCTTTTAAAAATATCCTATGCTTCCTGTTCAGAGATATTCGCATGGTCTGGTCATGTATTTTGACTCCATCAAGTACCCATGGGAATATCAAAAGAAATGATGCATCAAGAATATATATTTTTGAAAGTATATTTAATTTAGTCCATCCAGTGGTGTAGTGACATCAGTACGTACTGGATTTCGAGGTGAATGATCTCAAAATCAAATCCAGCCAGCCCCTTGCATACTTTGATTCTGTGCTAGGTTGAGCGTTGAGCTGGCAACTCTACCTCATAAAAAACAGTAAAAAGCTATGGAAAAGTCAAAAATGTCGCCTGATGCGTCACAAGGCGTGAAAAGGAGCAACAATATTTAATATAATTTAAAGAGATTTTGCTGTGTTACTGTCCAAATATATTTGATTAATTGCCAATAATTCTGATTTACACCTGAATAGTGTTTATAACAAACTTTTATGCACTGTTAAATGGTTCTGCATTTTCATATTGAACAAAAAGTAGCATGCAAATAATTCCACTTTGTTTCTTGGGCAATGAAAATATAAGTGTGTGATCCCACCCACAAAACAACATGGACATGGAACGACCTAGATCACGATCTTTGGTGTTTTATTTCAGGCTTCCCTTTACAGACTAGCTGTAATTTGTGGAGGAAGCACCCATTAAATTACAAGGCCAAAAAGATGTTGTAGTGATTTATCCTTTTAGCCAGTTTAACACTCTTGTATTATCAACCTATGATAACTCTGTATTTAAGACCTGAATTGTAAGTAAGTTTAATTTCTCCACTGTTTCTTGGCTTTTTCTGACATAAACTGGTAACTATATTGTAAGATGCATATGTATTTTATTTCCTCTACATTGAAGATTTAAAATATAGCATTAGAATATTGGAACATGACACTGCAGATCTGAAGTTCCTAAATAATCAGTATGTACATAAAGTACGATCTCTAGAGAAGGAAGGTAAAGCAAAGACTGAAAAGATCCTGCATTTACAAGAGAAAAACCTGCAGGCAGTGATACAAACTCCAGGTAAGATTGCTGCTATTTGCAGTTTTGTTATAATTTTTAAAGCATGTGTAATGATTTTGCTGTAATTCACTATAGGATGATGTGTTAGGCTATAGCAGCTCATATGGATTAGAGTAATGGCTATTGCAAAATATAATGTGATTTATAGTTTATAGTTATACAGCTGTCATTGTCAATAAGTTCTTGTATGTACGTCCATCATTTAAAATATATGCATTATCCATATTGCAATAGAAAGCCCTCTGCAAACCTTTAGACCTATATTTTGGGTTAATGCATCCCTCATTTGTTGATTCATTGATTTGTTGATTCATATGACATAGCCATATAGGAAATAGTTCATAACTGACTGCCTTAGATGAGGTGTGGTTGATTATCTTCACCGGTGAATTTCGTGATAAGAAAAAAAATTGATTTGGAAATAACAACTGAAAATTTAGGA
Organism: Mobula birostris; assembly: GCF_030028105.1. Lineage (NCBI taxonomy): Eukaryota > Metazoa > Chordata > Chondrichthyes > Myliobatiformes > Myliobatidae > Mobula > Mobula birostris. Next base: position 58,890,937 of record NC_092372.1, on the reverse strand, counting down.
AATATTCCTTGTTCTTAGATGCTGTTTTACCGGTATTTTGCTGTTGACTGGTTGATTTCGTAGATAAGCTAAGATGTCACTGTCTAAGTTAGAGCTTTATTGTCATTGCTGAGGACAATGATGTTGCAGTGCTACTCCAATCAGTGCAAATCAGCATAAAAACACATTCTTTTAAATTTAGTCAATGTCCAAATTATTTAGAATTACATCTAAGTTACAACTGAATTAAAAATGAACAACGCTAAAATGACGTGTTATTCAGTTGCACGACAGCCCTGGGGAAAAAGCTGTTTTTCAGTCTGGATATCTGTGCAAAGATGTTGCTGTATCTCCTGCTGGATGGTAGGAGATTAAACAGGTGATTACTGTAGTGGAATGAGTCCATTACAATTTTGTGAGCCCGTTATACATGTCATTTATGAGTTGCAGCTGGTTTCCATATCTGGTAGTTGTGTTTCAGTGATGTTCTGTGCAGTCCTGATCGTTCATTGAAGTGCATTTTGGTTGATCTTGTCGCAGCTAGTTTACCGTCAATAAAGATTTACAAGTAGCTTTTGGGAAAGGTTTGTTTTCTTTAAACTCCTAGGATAGTATAAGTGCTGCTGAGCCTTCCCTACTATCAGGGAAGTGTAGATGTCCAAGAGAGCTCCACTGTGATGTTCACTCCCAAGAACTTAAAGCTGGAGATCCCTTCCACTACTTCACTGTTTATGGATAGTGGATCTTATTTATACCTTTTCGATCTCCTGAAATCGATAATCATTTCTTTGGTTTGTTTGATGTTGAGTGAAAGGCTATAGTCAGGCAGTTTCTGCACCTTCTCTCTATACGCTGTTTCTTTGTTATTTATAATTAGTCCAGTCACAATGGGGTCATCTGCAATTTTCATGACGGAGTTGGTAGCATAAGCACAGTCAGGGGTGAAAAGAGTAGAAAGGAGTGGGCTCGGTGAGCATCCCTGTGGTGCACTGGTCAGGGAAGTTGATGCCTACAGTATTTGTCTAGTCTGACAGTCTGGGTGTGATTGGTAAGCAAGTCCAGAATCCAGTTGCAAATTGATATTGTGAGTCCTAAATTGTGTAGCTTAATGATCAACTTGTTGGTGAGTATGGTGTTGAAGACAGGAAAGTAGTCAATAAGAAGTATTCTGGTGCAGCTGTCCTTGTGCTGCAGGTGTCCAGTACAATGTGGAGAGCAACGGAGGTGGCATTCTTGGTTGATTTGTTTGCCTTATAAGCAAACAGAACCACCAGGGACCCAGTCTCCATCTCTTTATAGGCAAACTAGTGCTGCTCCAGAGTAGCAAGGATGGCATTCTTAATGTGGGACATAACCAGTTTCTCCAGGCACTTGCTGGCTATGGAGGTGAGTGCAACCTGGCTGTAGTTGTTGAGACAGGAAGGGAGTAGACTTGATAGCCAAATGATCTGTTTGTACTTCTGTTTAATTCGTGAAGGAATAGGATTCTTTGTTGGCAAATTTTATTTTGTGTAAAGTCAGTTTATTTCTCTTACTGATTCTGAAAGTGGTGTTTTAATCTCACATATTTCACCCAAGGTACTATTCATGTGTGTCAACATAAGCTATTTAACTAAACGTTCACACAGGTTGTATAGATCCGCATGTACGTACTCCTGTATTGAACTGGAGCATTCTGACAGCTTGTCAGCTATTCTGCAAAAAGCCACTGGTTAGTTGTAGAGCACATATTGAGGGTTTTCTATCAGTTGTTGAGCTGAGGGACTGGGTATACTTAGGCACCTCAGTTTTAGTCCAGCCTTTGTTGGTGCATCCATCTGAGAACTATTCCTTTAAATGGAGTCACTGACCATATGTAGAAAGTGAAATTTTGTATGTTTCTTTTTGTTCTGTATGTTTGTGATTTTAAATAAACAATTAAATAGTATGGCTTAAAATTAATTTATATCTTTTTTTCAGTTTGTATTTTTATCATTTAAATATCTTTCAGTTGTTTCCTAATTACTCTGATCATCAGAAATATTTGGAAGCTCTAGTGGCTGGAGGGCAGCATGGTAGTTTACGGTACTATCCGAGGGCTGCATGGTGTTCGTGCCCTGCCATGCTGGGCACTACAGCCACTATGATGAGGGGTTAGGGCTGTCTGGAACCACACAGCTACAGAAGGATAAAGCAATCACAGGGCAGGTGTGGGAGCGATCACAAGGTGTTGACTGGCTCCATCAGTGATTTTGGCCTGTGGTAATCTGGTTCCGTGTTATATAACCATATAACAATTACAGCATGGAAACAGGCCATCTCGGTCCTTCTAGTCCATGCCGAACTCTTACCCTATCCTCAGCCCATAACCCTCCGTTCCTTTCCTGTCCATATATTTATCCAATTTAACTTTAAACAACAACATAGAACCTGCCTCAACCACTTCTGCTAGAAGCTCATTCCACACAGCTACCACTCTCTGAGTAAAGAAGTTCCCCCTCATGTTACCCCTAAACTTTTGTCCTCTAACTCTCAACCCATGTCCTCTTGTTTGAATCTTCCCCACTCTCAATGGAAAAAGCCTATCCACATGTTGGTAAAATGTTTTCCATCATTAAATTACAATGTGGCTTATGGATCCTGAGTTTGGCCATATATCCATTTAACTGGTTGCTCATAAGCAACATCAAATCATCTGGGAATGTTTGTAACCCACTGTGCAATTGTTAGTAATCAGGGTATCTGATGCTGTCTTTAAAATCTTTTGTAACATAGAGAGGTGTAAATGCCAATGTAGTGCAGAAAATTGTAAGCATAAAATATGGATTAGCAAGATCACAAAAATAAGATCTTGCTAAATGGTCTACATCCTTGGCAAATATGCCTGCTGCTTCTCAGCATTTAGCAGTCTGTGTTATTCAGAAAGGCCCACACAACCAATGCAGATCCTTTCAGATTACTAGTGGCAAGACCAACCCACAGATTTTATTTAATAGCCAATTAAAATCCATTTAAACCCAGTTCACAGTTTAGTGGTTATTAAAGACTTCTATTTGTAGGTCTTAGATATTCAAAAGCACCAAGTACTGTTAAAATGCAGCCATTCTTTTATTAACTAAAATAAAAACATTAAAATTAATTTTCAGAATTAGCTTCATGAAATAATAAACATTTATTGACCTTATACCATGCTTTCTTGGGGCAATTTTTGTTCCCAAATGAATAGACTTGTAACTCTCGAACTATGTCTAAGCTGACACAAGTTCAACACTATATCTTCCAGTGTAATTTTTATTTTGAGAAGCCTAGGAAATTAACATTCTGTAGCTGAACTCTATAGATCCCTAAAGTCAGAGCACAACTGGAAATTCTGCAGCTCTTCTTAAATTTGGAAGTTTATAGTGATTGTTTATTATGGAAATAAATGATGACTATTCTGTGTGGAATTGCTGGCCTTGCTGAAGAAATTTCAAGCTGCTGATATCTCATTAACATAAGCATCAACAAATGGTTGATAAGACTATTGCATCACAGAAGGCTGGGTCATAAAGTGACATCATAGGACAAATTTACCCATGTAAGCCAGTTACCAGGAACTTTAAAATACTGCTTTAATGATGAAGTCTGCTGAAATCATGAAACAGTAGAAATATCAAAATTAATCAGTGTTGGTGCAGTTTATTTTATTTGAATAAAATTATTTCAAACTGCACACTTGAAATAAAGAAACAAAGCCTGGCAAACCAGTTTTAGTTTACAGCCGAGTATGGAATGTATGTATAATGCTGTCTGAAGAAAATAAGGTTTGATTTTAATATTGGAATTTACTCTCAGTGTGGAACAATTGACTTTATTTTTGCAGGTGGCAAAAAGCGCAACATCCCATTTCGTCGACAGCGAATGCAAATTGATCAGGCGGTTCCTCCATCTGCGATTGCATCAGCACCACAAATTCATACTGAAGATCCTTACCATCTGGACCTATTGAATGTAGCTGATGATAGGTACTTTTAATTTGTAATTAGTTAAGCCATGTCTATTTAATTATTATAGTTCTTAATAAATTATTTATCCATTATTAAGGTAGTGAAATAGAATATTGAATTTTGATTTTAGTTACAGATTTAAGCTGGAAGCTTTGTCATAAAATAATATGGATAACATTTATATAATTGGGTAAATGAATAGCATCTTAATTCAAATTATAAAATAAGAGGCACTGAGTTTGTGATAGCTCAGATCAAAAGAAAGGATCAGTAGCAGTGTTTTGTTGCTACATAATTTTAAGGAGTATGGTTAATCAAACATACAGAACCTGGCATCACCTGTAGTTCATTTGGTAACATGCCTTCATGTGAGTGAAAAGGACAATGCTGAAATATTTAATTGTAAATATTTGTAAATGCTACTAGTTTTTGATTCTATAAATTGACTTCATTCAATGTGATGTCAGTAGTCAGTGATGCAGGACAAATACTGACAACATTTGGTTGTGGTTTAGAAGAATCAGCTATGTTTCTTGATTAGCTATTCTATTACACCAACAATTGTATTATCTGCATGACCATGTGAGAGTCCTGATGTGAAAAGGACAGATAGAATATAATGAATTTTTGTTACCTATTGACCTACTCCCAATCATCATCAAAGCAATGAAAGGGATCTTTAGCTATCTGCATTCAAGCATCATTTACTCTGCAGTAAACCAATTGCTAACGCTTGGTTTGGGCCACATAGGTTCATACCTTGTCTTGATACAGGTGTCCCCCGCTTTACGAGGGTTCGCATTACGCCATTTCGCTTTTACGAAACACCTACATTAGTACCTGTTTTCGCTAACCAAAAGAGGATTTTTGCTTTTACGAGAAAAGATGCCTGCTTTAAACTTGTGTTTACCCCAAGAAAGACTACCATGACTGTGAAGCCTTGCGCGGGCAGGTGTACGTGCGCATGCGTGTACGTGCCGATTTTTTTCCTACAAATCAGTTTTGGCTAAAGCTTCCTCATTCTGTTAAGTGAAACTACACTGTACATACATTATTTCTAGTAGGTAAGTTATTGGAGGGAGTACTAAGAGACAGTATCTACAAGCATTTGGATAGACAGGGGCTTATTAGGGAGAGTCAACATGGCTTTGTGCGTGGTAGGTCATGTTTGACCAATCTGTTGGAGTTTTTCGAGGAGGTTACCAGGAAAGTGTATGAAGGGAAGGCAGTGGATATTGTCTACATGGACTTCAGTAAGGCCTTTGACAAGGTCCCGCATGGGAGGTTAGTTAGGAAAATTCAGTCGCAAGGTATACATGGAGAGGTGGTAAACTGGATTAGACATTGGCTCGATGGAAGAAGCCAGAGAGTGGTAGTAGAGAATTGCTTCTCTGAGTGGAGGCCTGTGACTAGTGGTGTGCCACAGGGATCAGTGCTGGGTCCATTGTTATTTGTCATCTATATCAATGATCTGGATGATAATGCGGTAAATTGGATCAGCAAGTTTGCTGATGATACAAAGATTGGAGGTGTAGTAGACAGTGAAGAAGGTTTTCAGAGCCTGCAGAGGGACTTGGACCAGCTGGAAAAATGGGCTGAAAAATGGCAGATGGAGTTTAATACTGACAAGTGTGAGGTATTGCATGTTGGAAGGACAAACCAACGTAGAGCATATGGGGTTAATGGTAAGGCACTGAGGAGTGCAGTGGAACAGAGGGATCTGGGAATACAGATACAAAATTCCCTAAAAGTGTTGTCACAGGTAGATAGGGTCGTAAAGAGAGCTTTTGGTACATTGGCCTTTATTAATCGAAGTATTGAGTATGAGAGCTGGAATGTTATGATGAGGTTGTATAAGGCATTGGTGAGGCCAAATCTGGAGTATTGTGTTCAGTTTTGGTCACCAAATTACAGGAAGGATATAAATAAGGTTGAAAGAGTGCAGAGAAGGTTTACAAGGATGTTGCCGGGACTTGAGAAACTCAGTTACAGAGAAAGGTTGAATAGGTTAGGACTTTATTCCCAGGAGCGTAGAAGAATGAGGGGAGATTTGATAGAGGTATATAAAATTATGATGGGTATAGATAGAATGAATGCAAGCAGGCTTTTTCCACTGAGGCAAGGGGAGAAAAAAACCAGAGGACATGGGTTAAGGGTGAGGGGGGAAAAGTTTAAAGGGAACACTAGGGGGGGCTTCTTCACACAGAGAGTGGTGGGAGTATGGAATGAGCTGCCAGACGAGGTTGTAAATGCGGGTTCTTTTTTAACATATAAGAATAAATTGGGCAGATACATGGATGGGAGTTGTATGGAGGGATATGGTCCGTGTGCAGGTCAGTGGGACTAGGCAGAAAATGGTTCGGCACAGCCAAGAAGGGCCAAAGGGCCTGTTTCTGTGCTGTAGTTTCTATGGTTCTATGGGAAGACACAATGGGTAGTCAGTGCTTTGTGAGTGTTGCTTTGACCCCAACATCTGTGGAGTATTTTGTATATTTCTACCTTATATAGGCTGTGTATTTATCATATCATTCCTGCTTTTACTATACGTTAGTGTTATTTTAGGTTTTATGTGTTATTTGGTAGGTTATTTTTTGGGTCTGGGAACGTAAAAAATATTTCCCATATAAATTAATGGTAATTGCTTCTTCGCTTTACGCCATTTCAGCTTACAAATGGTTTCATAGGAACGCTCTACCTTCGGATAGCGGGGAAACCTATATAATGTGTATGTGTGTGTGTGTATATATATTTTTTTATGTATGTACACATATGTATATTTATTTACATATATATGTATATGTGTGTGTATGTATTATATTCTGTGTGTTTGCTAAGCTAGGGGATCGCAGGTTGGAAATGCCTGTATTAGGTCTGCAGCCTGTTGGTGAAATCCTTGCCCCTGACAACAGTAGACAAAATTATCTTGGAATCATGTCTGATTACAGAAATATGAATGTTTTATTGGAAAAACTCCAATAGCTATTGCCTTTGTGGCTACTTAGCTCTCTTGTGTAGCATGCTGTTACGGTCTTGGTTCTGGTGGCACATTGTAGGGAGCGCCATAGTTAGAACAGATTATCAGTTGTTTGGTAAGATGCCTGTTGGTCTCTTGGAACTATCTGCATGCTCTTTGAGCTGAAAAATGACTGTCTCCTGATAAATGCTATCTACAAAGCACTGAGCCTCATTGATGGAATAGAGGTTTCAGACTCCTCCAGCTGACCACACTTATGGTTGTCAAAACTGGGAACCATTGTAAGGTTCCCACATGGTACCAGGATGTACTGTATGTTCCACATGTGTGAGCTAGCTTGTCATGCTCTATCATGTCTAATTCTTCCTAATGTATCTCTAAACAGTAACCCTAAAAGCACTTCTTTCACTCAGGGATAAAGGGGGTAAATGTGTCTGGGGGTACTTTGCTTCAGTGCTCACCAGGGAAAGGGACTTTGACAAATGTGAGGTCAGCGTAGAACAGGCTAATGTTCTGGAGCATGTTGAGTATCCCAGGTTACTACAGGAAATGAAGGGAAAGATTAATGGGGCATTGATCTTTGCATCTCCCCTGGAGTAATACCAAAGGATTGAAGGATGGCAAATATTGTTCAGTCATTTAGAAAACGAATTGGGGGTAATCCTGGGAATTATAGATCACCGAGTCTTACGTCAGTGTCAGCAAAACAATCGAGGGATCCTTGAGGATAGGATTTACAAGCATTTGTATAATCATAGTCTTATTAGGGATAGTCAGCATGGCTTTGTGAGGGTGAGGTTGTGCTTGAGGATTTTGAGGAAGTGCCAGAATAATTTGATGGAAGTAGAGTGGTGGTTGTGTATATAGATTTTAGTAAGGTGTTTGACAAGGTTCCCCATGGTAGGTTCATTCAGAAAGTTATGAGGCATGGGATTATTGAAAACTTGGCTGCATTGATTTGTAATTGGCCTGCCCATGGAAGGCAGAGGATGGTAGTAGATGGAGTGTATTCCTCCTGCAGATGAGTGACTGGTGGTGTTCCAAAAGGATCTCTTGTGTGTCCCCTGCTCTTTGTGATGAGCAGTGGAAGGTTGGGGTAGGTAAATTTTTGAACGACATGAAGTTGGTAGTGTTGTGAATAGTATAGAATGTTGTTCAGTTGCAACCGGATATAAACAGGATACAAAGCTGGACAGATTCCACAGATTCACTACTGTCTGGCTAAAGAAATTCCTCCTCACTTATCAGCGGTCCCCAACCACCGGGCCGCAAAGCATGTGCTACCGGGCCGTGAGGAAACGATATGAGTCAGCTGCACCTTTCCTCATTCCCTGTCACGCACTGTTCAACTTGAACATAGTGTTGCCAACTGCCCTGTATTTGCCGGGATATCCCGTATATTGGGCTAAATTGGTTTGTCCCATATGGGACCGCCCTTGTCCCATATTTCCCCCGCTAAGGTTCCTATGAAACCTTTCGTGCCGAAATGGCGTAAAGCGAAGAAGCAATTACCATTAATTTAAATGGGAAAAATTTTTCAGCGTTCCCAGACCCAAAAAGTAACCTAACAAATCATACCAAATAACACATAAAACCGAAAATAAATAACACTAACATGTAGTAAAAGCGGGAATGATATGATAAATACACAACCTATATAAAGTAGAAATAATGTATGTACAGTATAGTTGGGAAGATGAAGGCAAAACTGATTTATGGGGAAAAATCGGCACGTACGTGCATGCGCACATCATATGCGCACGTCACGCATGCGCACACAGGTGTCCGTGCAAGGCTTCATGGTCATGGTAGTCTTTCCTGTTGTAAAGTGTCCTGGGATTTGACTGCTATTTTTGTCCCTTATTTGGGAGTGAGAAAGTTGGCAACCCTAACTGAAAAAGACATGTTGAGGTGAGTTCAACCCTACTTGAACCCCCCCCCCCCCCCCCCCCGGTCGGCTGGTCCGCAAGAATATTGTCAATATTAAACCGGTCTGCGGTGCAAAAAAAGGTTGGGGACCCCTGTTCTAAATGAATGTCCCTCTAGTCCTCTAGTCTGAGGCAGTGCACTCTGGTACTAGACTCACCCACTATAGGAAACATCTTCCCTACATCCACTCTGTCCATATCTTTAAATATTCGATAAATTTCAATGAGACCCCCCCCCCCATTCTTCTAAACTCCAGCAAGTACAGGCCCAGAGCCATCAAACATTGCTCACACATTGACCCTGTCATTCCTGGAATCATTTTTATGAACCTCCTCTGGACCCTCTCCAATGCCAGCACATCCTTTCTTAAAGGCTTTTGACAAGGTCCTACACAGAAGATTAGTGTGCAAACTTAAAGCACACGGTATTGGGGGTTATGGTATTGATATGGATAGAGAATTGGTTGGCAGACAGGAAGCAAAGAGTGGGAATAAACGGGACCTTTTCAGATAGGCAGGCAGTGACGAGTGGGGTACCGCAAGGCTCAGTGCTGGGACCCCAATTGTTTACAATATATATTAATGACTTAGACGAGGGGATTAAATGCAGCATCTCCAAGTTTGTGGATGACACGAAGCTGAGCGGCAGCGTTAGCTGTGAGGAGGATGCAGGGTGACTTGGATAGGTTAGGTGAGTGGGCAAATTCATGGCAGATGCAATTTAATGTGGATCAATGTGAGATTATCCACTTTGGTGGCAAGAACAGGAAAACAGATTATTATCTGAATGGTGGCCGATTAGGAAAAGGGGAGGTGCAACGAGACTTGGGTGTCATTGTACACCAGTCATTGAAAGTGGGCATACAGGTACAACAGGCGGTGAAAAAGGCAGATGGTATGCTGGCATTCATAGCAAGAGGATTTGAGTACAGGAGCAGGGAGGTACTACTGCAGTTGTACAAGACCTTGGTGAGACCACACCTGGAGTATTGTGTGCAGTTTTGGTCCCCTGATCTGAGGAAAGACATTCTTGCCATAGAGGGAGTACAAAGAAGGTTCACCAGATTGATTCCTGGGATGGCAGGACTTTCATATGTTGAAAGACTGGGTCGGCTAGGCTTATACTCTCTGGAATTTAGAAGATAGAGGGGGGATCTTATTGAAACGTATAGAATTCTAAAGGGATTGGACAGGCTAGATGTGAGAAGATTGTTCCCGATGTTGGGGAAATCCAGAACGAGGGGTCACAGTTTGAGGATAAAGGGGAAGCCTTTTAGGACCGAGATGAGGAAAAACTTCTTCACACAGAGAGTGGTGAATCTGTGGAATTCTCTGCCACAGGAGACAATTGAGGCCAGTTCATTGGCTATATTTAAGGGGGAGTTAGATATGGCCCTTCTGGCTAAAGGGATCAGGGGGTATGGAGAGAAGGCAGGTATAGGGTTCTGAGTTGGATGATCAGCCATGATCGTACTGAATGGCGGTGCAAAGGGCTCGAAGGGCCGAATGGCCTACTCCTGCACCTATTTTCTATGTTTCTATAAGGGCTGTAAAACTACTTACAATACCCCAAGTGCAGTCTGACCAGTGCCTTATAAAGCTTCAGCGTTACATCCTTGCTCTTATATTGTCGTCCTCTTGAAATTAGTGCTAACATTGCATTTGCCTTCCTTACCACCAACTCAACTTGCAAGATAACCTTTAAGAAATGTTGTACAAGGACTCCCAAGTATCTATTAACCTCTGATTTTTGACTTTTCTCTGTTTAGAAAATAATCTACACTTTTATTCTTTCTACTTCGCTGCACTATATTCCATCTGCCACTTCTTTCCCCATTCTCACGACCTGTCTCAGTACTTCTGCAGACTTTCTGCTCCTCAACACTGCCCCTCCACCTGACATGGGCTGCTCAGCAGAACTCGTTAGGTGTAGTAGGGCCTTGGGATGGGGCACTCCTCATGTTGTTTGGTTTATCCTGCTGCTGCATTTGCAGAAACATCATGGTGGTATTTGAGCTGCGTGAATTAGTCCATGCTTCAGTAGGATGCAGATTGGTGGAGCTCACTGTTGGCTTGTAGACATTGAGCTTTGTACTATGTTTAAGGTTGTGATCTTCAAATATTCCTTTTGTCAAGTAATCAGAACCTGGCTGGCTGGCTGTACTGACGAGCTGAGGTGATGATAACATATTATGCATATTGGGAACCTGAGCGCCCTGACTGTTTCCGAAGTACTTTGGGAGACTCGAAAGTACTTCAACAGTAATCAAACATGATACAATTATTGGTGCAATTAAGCATCAAGATTCTGTTACATGTCAGCAATTCACATACATTTTAAAATTGTGTTTTTATCAAGCTATGTCTTAATTCTTTTCTGTTAACTTGGATTTGTATTTGGACACGATGGGCCAAAAGACCCTTTCCGTTCAGTGATTCTATATTTCATTATCTGATTTGCAGTAAAGATCTAAAAAGACAGTCATGAGCTAGTATTTCAGTGATTGATTTAATTTTAGTTCTTTTTGGTACAGATTTTTTAAAACTTTTTTTCTAATATTTTGATGCAAATAATTCTTGCATGATATTTACTTTTTGACTTACTTTTATGATTTACCAGAATAATGGGTCTTCAAGACACCGTTAATAATCTCAAGGCTGAACTGGATAAATCAGATCGTGAGATGAGAAAATTTCAGAGGCAGGTGAGATAATCTCTTGTGTGCATGCAAGTTTATGTTGTAACTATTTTTGTTTTACAGAAAACAGAATTATTTACATCTTGGCAAACTTATCTTGATTTTCCATCGAACTGATAGCTAATGTAATTCTGGCATCATTCTTTAAAAATGAGAATAGTTCATTCACAAAGGGCTTTAAGTGTATGTTGTAGAGTAGTGCCTTCATGGCCAAAAATGAATTATAAGGCAATTATTATATTATTCTTTATGATCTCCCAAATCTGTCCCACAGCACAGCGATGATCTATTTTCCCTATTCTATTTTCACCCTATTGTACCCTAGCCAGGTTAATTCCTATTTAAGCTGTTCTGCATGTACATTTTATAATTTTCTCAGCTGGTTCACTCAAAATACAGCTCCAATATTGATTTTTACTTTTTTTTAAAAATCTGTATTTAGAAGGAAGCCTTTTTAGGTGCCAGGGAGGTCTCTTTATGAAAAGGCAGTTGTGGCTGGATTCATTCCAGTATTCCAAATTCATTTATGCTTCCTGTAACTTGAATGTGACTAAAACTGAATTTTATAGAGCCATTATCTCCTGATCTAATTACTTACCCCTGACATTTCATCTGAACTTACTTCCAAGCACCTTAAAACTGTGCCCTCTTGTGTTAGCCATTTCAGCCCTGGGAAAAAGCCTCTGACTATCCACATGATCAATGCTTCTATACCTCTGTCGAGTCACCTCTCATCCTCCATCACTCCAAGGAGAAAAGGTCAAGTTCACTCAACCTATTCTCATAAGGCATGCTTCCTAATCCAGGCAACATCCTTGTAAATCTCCTCTGCACCCTTTCTATGGTTTCCATATCCTTCCTGTAGTGAGGTGACCAGAACTGAGCACAGTGCTCCAAGTGGAGTCTGACCAGGGCCCTATATAGCTGCAACATTACCTCTCGGCTCCTAAGCTCAGTCCCACGATTGATGAAGGCCAATACATGGTATGCCTTCTTCACCACAGAGTCATGGTGTGCAGCAGCTTTGAGCGTCCTATGGACTCAGACCTCAATATCCTTCTGATCCTCCACAGTGCCAAGAGTCTTACCATTAATACTATATTCTGCCATCATATTTGATCTACCAAAATGAACCGCTTCACACTTATTGGGTTGAACTCCATCAGCCACCCCTCAGCCCAGTTTTGCATCCTGTCAGTGTCCCGCTGTAACCTCTGACAGTCCTCCACACTATCCACAACACCTCCAACCTTTGTGTCATCAACAACTTTACTAACCCATCCCTCCACTTCCTCATCCAGGTCATTTATAAAAATCACAAAGAGTATGGGTCCCAGAACAGATTCCTGAGGCACACCACTGGTCACTGACCTCCACGCAGAATATGATCCGTCTATAACCACTCTTTGCCTTCTGTGGGCAAGCCAGTTCTGGATCCACAAAGCAATGTCCCCTTGGATCCCATGCCTCCTTACTTCCTCAATAAGCCTTGCATGGGGTACCTTGTCAAATGCCTTGCTGAAATCCATATGCACTACACCTTCTGCTGTACCTTCATCAATATGTTTAGTCACCTTCTCAAAAAATTTAATCAGGCTCGTAAGGCTGGTATTTTCATATACTAAAAATGAAATATAGGTATATTTTAAACTTATTAACTCATGAGATGGTTAACCTTGTATGCACGGAATTTCACCTACTTTTGGTGAACTATTAAACTTTATGTAATCGAATCATATAAGAACAACCTTGCAGAATGACATATAGTTGATTATCAAAGTGAATAATGTTTCAATTTGGATCAAAATAATAAAGGTATATAATTTATAAATTAACACATCCAATGCCAATATTTTTAAAGGTACTTTTTTTTTACTGTAAGTCACATGCAAGTTTACTTCTGAATTTTCATTCATATGAAAGCCATACAGCTTCTTTTGAATTTCCTTAATTTGAAGCACCAAGATTTTCTGACATGAATGTTACTTTAGTACCTAGCACTGTGAAAGCTGCCTTTTACAATGACAGTCCTCAACTGGTAAGAGAAAAGCTGATAGATTCTTTTATCTCTTTTTATTCTCTTCTGTTTTCTATTTTGCCAAGTCTTTACCATTGCTTGTCTACATCATGTCCAGAATGTTCAAATTTCATGAATCTTTTTGCTGAAGAGAAGAGGTAATCTCCATTTGGTTCTTTGTTCAGTACAGCTTTCCTACCTATGCAATGCTATTCAGAAATGACGTTATAGTGTGTAATCTGTATTTTTAATTTTGATGAAGCCTGTCATTTAACCTTCTGCTTTATGCATAGCTCCTTATTCTGTCTCTTCTGCCTTCCTGAAACATTGAAACATTTTACTGTCTCCACTTAATCTTTAACACTAGAAAGTCTGCAGATGCTGGAAATCCAAAGCAGCACACACACAAAATGCTGGAGGAACTCAGCAGGTCAGGCAGCATCTATGAAATGAATAAATTGTCGGCGTTTTAGGCTGAGACTTTTCTCCAGTCCTGAAGAAGGGTCTCAGCCCAAAACATTGACTGTTTATTTCCATAGTTGCTGTCCCATCTGCCTGAATTGCTGAGTTCTTCCAGCATTTTGTGTGTGCTGCTCCATTTAATCTTTGCCTGCTTTGAATTTTTTAAATATTCTGCAGGAATGTAACCTTTTGTCTTTTTGATACTCACTGAGAGACCAGCGCTCACCCTTTAATTTCTTTTCCTTGATTCACCTTCTTTTACTGCTGTTAAAGTATCATCTGTAATGTCTTAGATGATCTTGTCTTGATTCCAGCCTGAACCCTTTCCAGATTAGGTATTGTCATAAAGTGCTCATGGATGATGAGGCACATCCTGACACTGATTTGTCAATATTGAATCATTCTGATTCCACCACCTGTACTTACTAGTTTATTGCTTGGGTTAGATAATTATAAGAAGGAAAATCAGTTATTTTCCTCAGTTCATTTTAAACTTCTTTCTAATCCACTCATACAACTACCTTCCTTTATCCTATAAAAGTTGTAGACTGTTATGTGCCTTGTGGTCTCTGGTGTCACATAAATGACTGTATATTTTTTGTGAGTGATCCCATTTTGCTTCCTGATAGCCCTAGCCGACCTGAGAGCTGTCTTGTCCCCTGATCTAAAAACAGCATCCCGATTTCTCAGCTGTGCTTGGACCTCTGCTGTCAGCCATGGCTCTTGATTTGCCTTCACATAGATATGTTTAATAACAGCAATGTCCTCGATGCAATTCTCTATGTAGCCAGTTGCAAATCTCGCATATTCATCAATGTTAACGTGATAGTTGAAGGTAGCCACCTCCCTGAGCATGTTTTCAAAACAGTCCCACAAAGCTGAGGTTGCTCCTTCCCCCTCCCTCACTTTCTTCCTCTGAATTCTCAGCTTTTTATCTTACCCTGATAAAGGGTCTTGGCCAGAAACGTCGACTGTTTTGCTCTTTACCATAGATGCTGCCTGACCTGCTGAGTTCCTCCAGCATTTATTTGTGTGCGTGTGTTGCTTTGGACTTCCAGCATCTGCAGATTCTCTCATGTTTGTGACTTGTGACAGTGGTTGGTATGTAGGAATTCACGTAACAGATAAGTGGTCAGTCAGTCTGAGGGGCGAGTGGCGAGCAGATTTGAATGCACCAGGGATGTTGGTATTAACCAGATCTTACGTTTTCTCACCTCTGGTAGCAAAGTTAACATGCTGATGGAATTAGGCAGGACTGTTTTTAAGTTAGCATGATTTCAGTTAGCAGCAACGATTAAAAAAACCATCAGGGCCTCTGTACCTCCCTCTGCAATTGGATCCTCGACTTCCTAACCGGAAGACCACAATCTGTGCGGATTGGTGATAACATATCCTCTTCGCTGGCGATCAACACTGGCGCACCTCAGGGGTGTGTGCTTAGCCCACTGCTGTACTCTCTGTATACACATGACTGTGTGTCTAGGCATAGCTCAAGTGCCAGCTACAAATTTGCTGACGATACAGCCATTGTTGGTAGAATCTCAGGTGGTGACAAGAGGGTGTACAGGAGTGAGGTATGCCAACTAGTGGAATGGTGCCACAGCCACAACCTGGCACTCAACGTCAATAAGACAAAAGAGCTGATTGTGGACTTCAGGAAGGGTAAGACGAAGAAACACATACCAATCCTCATAGAGGAATCAGAAGTAGAGAGAGTGAGCAGTTTCAAGTTCCTGGGTGTCAAGATCTCTGAGGATCTAACCTGGTCCCAACATACTGATGTCATAAGGCAAGGCAGCAGCTATACTTTATTAGGAGTTTGAAGAGATTTGACATGTCAACAAATACACTCAAAAACTTCTATAGTTGTATTGTGGAGAGCATTCTGACAGGCTGCATCACTGTCTGGTATTGGGGTGCTACTGCACAGGACTGAAAGAAGCTGCAGAAGGTTGTAAATCTAGTCAGCTCCATCTTGGGCACTAGCCTACAAAGTACCCAGACATCTTCAGGGAGCGGTGTCTCAGAAAGGCAGTGTCCATTATCAAAAATCTTCAGCACCCAGGGCATGCCCTTTTCTCACTGTTACCATCAGGTAGGAGGTACAGAAGCCGGAAGGGGCACACTCAGCCATTCAGGAACAGCTTCTTCCTCTCTGCCATCTGATTCCTAAATGGACTTTGAAGCTTTGGACACTACCTCACTTTTTTTAATATACAGTATTCCTGTTTTTGCACATTTTTAATAATCTATTCAATATATGTAATTGATTTACTTGTTTATTTTTTTTCTCTCTGCTAGATTATGTATTTCATTGAACTACTGCTGCTAAGTTAACAAATTTCATGTCACATGCTGGTGATAATAAACCTGATTCCGAGTGTGTGGTTTGCAGGTTGCTGATAGCATTGTACATCTCACAAAGTGCTTTCCTAGCATTAGCATGGGGTGGGGAGGGGTGAGAGAGGTGGCACGGCAGGATGTATACAGCCACAATCACAATAGCAGTGAACTCCCTTGGTAAACAGAAGGGTCTGCACTTCACACCATCAAGAACTCTACCAGATGCGAGCAGTGAGTTGTCACTACTGGATCATTCACACACGGTTCATATCCTAGATATATACACCTTCACTGCTGCCAGAAATCGCAGGAATTCTTCTGGCCCAAAAAGAGAGGAAGCCCTCTACCTGGATTGCTGCTTCAGAGTGGCATCCTGGAACCAGGTTTCCGTCAAGATGAGTGCACAGCTGTCCTTCGTCTCACACTGATTGTCTCATGCGCAGGTAATGTAGTTTATTTTTTGGCGCTTGAACGTTTGAAAGCAGAATTGACTGGAGAGCTGGCCTGCAGGGTTTCGCCTTTAGTTTTGCAGTGGTGCACTTTCTGTGTTTCTGTTTCCTTGCACACTGCTAATGGTGTCTCCCCTAGGTAGAAGGTAATAAACACATGCTACAGAGCTCATCTGCTGTCCAACAACTCACTAGTGAGGTAGACTTGCAGTACTTGGTGGTGTTGCAATCATAAAAGAAGACGTAAAGGATGAACAATTACATCATTAGTTGGAACTGTGTTGGCCACTGCAACTGGACACACCACCAGCTTCAGCTTCTTTTGACCTCCTCATCCTCCTGTATATTTAATTGGTTTTGCACAGTCCTCATTGCTGTTAACTTCTGTTTCATTTTGTTTCATCATCTTAAAAGGATCTCTTTGCTTTGTCTGTCCTCTTTTGACCTTTCTGCTTACAGTAGTTTTCCTTGTTATTTTCACCATTTTAAAGTTATTTTTCTGACTTCTGCAAATCATACTTGGCTTTTGTTTTCCCTGCAAACTTCACAGCCTTTTCTGACTATCAGCTCATTCTGTCATGACTTTCAGCCCAAAACACATTTTCCTTTTTCTCTTTTCAACGTATCCTAACTCTTCCTAAAGTTGATCTAACTTGACTGTTGATAAGGTAAAACATGGAGCTCTTGTTCAGGCAGCATCTCTAGGAAGAGGTACGGTCGACGTTTCAGACCGAGACCCTTCGTCAGGACCAACTGAAGGAAGAGTTGGTAAGAGATTTGAAAGTGGGAGGGGGAGGGGGAGATCCAAAATGATAGGAGAAGACAGGAGGGGGAGGGCTGGAGCCAAGAGCTGGACAGGTGATTGGCAAAGGGGATATGAGAGGATCATGGGACAGGAGGTCCAGGGAGAAAGACAAGGGGGGGGGGAACCCAGAGGATGGGCAAGGGGTATACTCAGAGGGACAGAGGGAGAAAAAGGAGAGTGAGAGAAAGAATGTGTGTATAAAAATAAATAACGGATGGGGTACGAGGGGGAGATGGGGCATTAGCGGAAGTTAGAGAAGTCAATGTTCATGCCATCAGGTTGGAGGCTACCCAGACGGAATATAAGGTCTTGTTCCTCCAACCTGAGTGTGGCTTCATCTTTACAGTAGAGGAGGCCGTGGATAGACATGTCAGAATGGGAATGGGATGTGGAATTAAAATGTGTGGCCACTAGGAGATCCTGCTTTCTTTGGTGGACAGAGCGTAGGTGTTCAGCAAAGCGGTCTCCCAGTCTGTGTCGGGTCTCGCCAATATATAGAAGGCCACATCAGGAGCACCGGACGCAGTATATCACCCCAGTGGACTCACAGGTGACCTTACCACCATTCAGGGCCCCAGACAGTCCTTCCAGTTGAGGTGACACTTTGCCAAACACCTGTCCAGCTCTTGGCTCCATCCCTCCCCCTCCTGTCTTCTCCTATCATTTTGGATCTCCCCCTCCCCCTACCACTTTCAAATCTCTTACTAACTCTTCCTTCAGTTAGTCCTGACGAAGGGTCTCGGCCTGAAACGTCGACTGTACCTCTTCCTAGAGATGCTGCCTGGCCTGCTGCGTTCACCAGCAACTTTGATGTGTGTTGCTTGAATTTCCAGCATCTGCAGAATTCCTGTTGTTTGAGCTCTTGTTCATCTCTATTTTAAATTTTGCAAAGAGTAATTTATATCCTAATGTATCAAATTATTTTATAGGTTGAAGCAAGAGATGAGGAAATAGAGCGCCTGAACCGAACACTGGAAGGTGGTCGGCCTCATGATGTCATCTCCCTTGAAGCTAAAAGTAAAAGTAATGAACGTCTTATAGCACACTTAAACTTACAGGTACGAATTAAAATCTTTAGTTTGATAAGTTTAAGGAAAATGTAGTCAGCTTCTAAGTTTTAAAACTCTTTACTTATTAAAGTATTCATATCTTCCTCATGATTGTAAATATCTTGATTTCATGTTTTATGTGACAAGAAAGTATTATTTCCTGCTTTGATAAATTTGCAATATTGGTGTTTTTTTTTATTGCATTAGGATATATCTGAAGGCTAATTAAACACAGCATGATGGATTACCCGATTGTTAAAGACTTGATTTTAATACTGACTACCTGACAGAAATGGGCAAGCAACTGGTCAAAATATACTTTTATATTCATATCTCATTGGCCTACATTTTAGCTATACAATTTGGATTGCAAACCAGTGTAGTACTTAATAAGTTTGTAGATATCTTAAAAGTATTTGCATTTAGTGCTAGTTCTTTGCATGGCAAGAATGTCCACGTGCATAAAGGACTTCCCTGCCATGTATTTGAAGGAAATGTTCAGCAGTAAGTGTTCATCAGACTAGAAAAGAAAGTTTTAAAATTATATTAATGTTAGGGACTCTAACACAGCTAACATCCTCTACCTCACATTGCTTGCAGGAAGGGGGTGAGAAATTAGTGGCTGTAAGAAGGCCAAGAGGTACCTGAAATTTATATGTGTTGAGAGGCAAGGTAAATGGATGGAATGGGCATGACAAGATAATAAATGTTAACCTGATGAAATTTGCTGATCACTGAAGAACTATCTAATCATTAGGATATGCACTTTGGCAGTACAGTGGTGCAGCTAGTAGGGCCCACCCAGTTCAATGCCTCACACAGTTTCTGTCTGAAGTTTGCATAATCTTCTGTGATTATGTTGATTTCTTTCAGGTGCCCAAGTCTATTCCCACAATTCAAAGACATAGTTATTTGACCACTGTAGAAACACCTCTTGTGTATTGTTGAGTGAAAGAGAATAAATAACAGAACTAATGTGGGATTGGTATAAATGGGTAATTGATGATTGACATGGACTCAGTGGGCCAAAGGGAATTTGACTGTGCCGTATGACTATGTGCAAAGAAAACTATTTGTCTGTGGTCTGATGAGAACCAAAAAGGTAGTATGTTTGAAATGAAAAAAATTGAAGGAGATGGTAATATGGAGGTAATCACTGAGGGTGGTGGAAATGATTAGGATGTTGTCATTTGCTGATAAGAGGCGAAGAGCTATGCATCAGACTGATGAAGGGTCTCTGCCCAGAACGTCAACTGTACACTCTTTTCCGTAGGTGCTGCCTGGCTTGAGTTCCTCCAGCATTTTGAGTTGCTCACGGTTGTTTGTTCTGCTCTGATGTCAAGGACTTTCTACATCAGATCCATTTTCTGGAGTGCTTTTGGTGTCAGAGTCTCTATTGGGTATCTCTGTGGGCCAACCTCACAATGACCTTGGTAATGTTTCTGCTGCTTTAACTTCTTGCAGAGAGCCAACAAAGCTTGAGGGGACCACCTCTTTCTCACTACAGACTATTCATGCGTCGTAACTCACTATGTGTAGATCACATTTCTAAACTAATCTCTGCCCCATAGTATTTTAGTATTTAAGTCAAGTGACTGTCTTCATTTTCACTCTTTGTTCTCAAGCACTGCTAGACTGTTTATCTGAGAAAAGAGATACAAGAATAGGATTCTGCTGAGGGGAGATGGAAAGATTTATAAAAAGAATGGACTTCTGTTAATTCAAACACACATTGATATAGAGAGTATCCTTGAGATTAATTTATTTTCAAATGATAATTGCAGGTTGAATACCTTCAGAGAACTAACTGTGATTTGGAGAAGCAGATGAAAGAACTTCTGGAGAAAAAAAGTGAGGCAGCAAATGAGGTTGTAAACCTGAGCACTAAAAATGAGCACTTATGTAATGAATTGAATGAGATTGACCATTTGGCACAACAGTTGCAACGGGATAAAGAAATTGCCCTAGAAATTGCTGATAAAGAAATTCAAGAAGCAAAGGTACTAACATACGTATATACTGTGTATATTAGATTGTTGTCTCTACTCAAAATCAAGCTCTTAATATTTTGTGCATCCATTAATGCACTTAAGCCTTAGGAAAATTTTGAATTACTTTCAAACTCTCAAAGCTATGTACTCAAATGTATTTTTTTCCCATTTAGGAATTGGTGGTGAATTCTGTTCATTATTTATAAAATCGAGTTTAGGATTATGAATTTGAGTCCATTTTCATTACTGCTCTTGAGGAAATGTTTTCGGACAATGCAAAGCAAAGGCTGTCTTTAGTAGAAATACATCAGTTATAGAAACATAGAAAACCTACAGCACAATACAGGCTCTTCGGCCCACAAAGCTGTGCCAAACATGTCCTGTCCTTAGAACTACCTAGGCTTACCCATAGCCCTCTATTTTTCTAAGCTCCATGTAACCACTCAGCAGTCTCTTAAAAGACTTTATCATTTCTGCATCCACCGCCGCAGCCCATTCCACGCACTCACCACTGTCTGCCACGTGTGACCTCTGCCACATACTCTCAGTCATCATCATCATAGCTTGTCACACCAGACAGCCAGCCACTCTAGTGTTGTTTGGTTGATGTTGAGCAGGTCGGTGTCAGCTAAATCAGGTGAGAGTGGGCAGTTGCGCAGAATGTGTTCAATGTTCTGCACCCTTTCGCCACTCTCTCAGTATAATCCTGTGATAAGAGCCTACTGGCATAGAACTTCGTACCCTCCTCTCTCTGCTCCATTCCGCTGAGGGTTTTAAATTTCATTCAGTAAGAGAATAATACTTAAGTTTAACTGCTGCCTTTACCCGAACCCATCGTGATGCCTTATGCTCAGGCGAAGCAAGCAGTGTTCTTAGGGCATTACTGATCACATGTTTGGATGATAGGCTCCCTAAAGCACCCATCTCTTGGTTAGCTAGGATCACGCTGTCGACAAAAAAGCCTTGCAGAGGGTGGTTAGGGGAGCAGAGAAGGTTGTTGGGGTTTCCCTACCTTCTGTCCAAGACCTCTTTCAGAGTCGATGCCTCCAAAAGACACGGTACATCATTAAAGACCCCTCACACCCTCTCCATGAACTGTTTGTTCTTCTGCCATCAGGCAAACGTTACAGGAACATCAAAACTAAAACCACAAGGCTACTAAACAGCTTCCTCCCACACGTAGTCAGACTGCTAAATAGCTGCTCTACCTGACTCTGCTTTGGACACTTTTATCTTGCACTGGACACTAATAACTTGATTTTAACTGACATGTGGCTGTTGTGTTTTACTATTTATTGTTATGTTTATTATTTAGTGTCGTGTTTGTTATGATATGATTGCACTGCTCCTGGGAAACGCTGTCTCATTCTGCCCCGCAGAGCTGATGTACGGTTAGAATGACAAAGTTTTTTGAATCTTGAATCACTCTGGTACCCCTCTCATCCCATATCCTCTGTAAACACAGGGCAAAGTACTCCAAGATTTTTGTCTATACCTATCCCCTACGATCACTAATTCTTTAGTAGAGAATTCTCTGAGTGGGACAGGCTACACCTGACATGTAGCAAGTAATGAAAAATGTACAAGTAACAGTTGTAGTGTGTGAATTTAATTTCCCCAGTGTTGATTTGGACTCCTTTAGAGCCAGGAGCTTATGAACCACAGAACTTGTTGGGAGTATCCTGGGATGTTTCTTAACACAGAAGTGGGTAATTGAACCGGTAAAAGGGTTATAGAGGACATTGAGTTGGAAAATGAGCCTGGCCACTAAATAAGGGCAAGACTGCACCCGGTGGTAATATGGTCCATTGGGGTATAGCTAATGGCAATTGTGTTAGTCAGGAGCTGGGGAGAGGGGACTGGTCAGTCCACATTTAACATGTGAGTGATGTTGAAAGGTAATCAGGTCAGAATTCAGACGAAGCTATTTCTATGAGGAGGAAAGACCAGGATGGTAAAGTCTGGCAGACAGGCATGGTGACAGATGGTACAGATTCAGACTGAAAGCAAAAGGAAGCACAAGGATTGTTTCCCAAGTTATTCTGAAATATTTATTTCAAAAGCTTCTTAATCCCTTAGTTTTCAGTTTCTTCACAGGAATTTCTTTGCAGTTTAGGTATTATACAGCAAATGATTCAGTTCCTGATTGCCAAATGGCTTTCCACAATCTACAAAGAACAAGATGGGAAGTAAATGGAATACTCATGATTTGCATAAAGAAATGCATTTGCAAAAACACAACCATAAAACCGGCAGAGCATTGATTGGCATTTCATCCATCATCAGACAGTTTGGTTATTGGTAGCAATAAAAAAGTGTGAATCATGGAAATAAACTTGGTCATCTAGCCTTACAAATCAAGCCAGAAGTAAAGAACTTGGGCATTATTATTGGCTGAGTTAAATTTCAAATCACATATTAACCATATTACTAAGACAGCATGCTTTCATTTAAGGAGCATTGTAAGAGTTCGATTTCTTATAATATCTCAAGATGCTGAAAAATTGATACGCACTTTTGTTTTTAGCTGATTAGTCTTTTCAGCACTGCCTAAGAAAGATATAAATTGGCTGCAGCTTGTTCAAAGTGCAGCAGTAAGAATCTTAACCAAAAAAAGAAAATCTTGGGCACATTTCACCAGTTTTGGAATCATTACAATGGCTACCTGTGTCCTTTACCTTCAATTTTAAAATACACCTTACTGTATATAAGTCTCAGAATAATACAGTTCCTCCATATATTTTGGAGTGTCTGTTCCCTTATATCCCTAATCGTAATCTTAGATCCACGAATGCTTGTTTGCCTAATGTTCTTAGAACCAAGCACATAAGAATTGGTGATTTGCCCTTCTGCTGTTATGAACCAAAAATCTGGAATAATCTACTGACTGAGATATGCGAGGCTAGTACATGGAATATTTCAAAACACTTTTCATTTCATTTTTAATTTGACCTACTTATAGGATTACTTAACGCCTTTTGCTGTTGATTATATTTATAAAATTCGGTATATTCAATTACATTTTATTCGATCCAATGTTAGTCTTTACTTATGATTTTTAATTTTGTCTCATATTATTGATTTAATCAATAATCAAAATCTGTGTAAAGAACTTTGAGCCTGCATTTTAATGTATGAAAAATGTTGTATAAAATTATTATCATTATTATCATGAAAATACCCTGTGAGCAGGAATGTGCTTAAATGAATAAAGACATTGATTGGATTTGCCCTTTCACATTAAGGTGGATTCCAGTGGTGATGGAAGAAATGGTAACAGATGTTTGGATGAATTTGGAAATTGTTGGGATGAAGCTGACTGCAAGGGGTTTTGGAAAGAAGAGAAGGGATACAGAGCGGATACAAGTTATGGGTCTTGTGAACAACAGTTACGGGGAATTCCGCCCTAGTAGATAGAGAAATGCATATTAGAAGCAATTACTTGGAGAATGTATCTTTGGGGCAGATTTGATGGAGGCTTAAAGAAAATAATGGGGTAAAAGTGAAATGAAAATATTAGGTACGATATATGATTCAAGTTATAGTGAGACCATAAGATATAGGAGCAGAAGTAAGCCATTCGACCCATCAAGTCTGCTCCGCCATTCAATCATGGGCTGATCTAATTCTTCCAGTCATCCCCACTCCCCTGCCTTCTCCCCATCCCCGCTGATGCCCTGGCTAATCAAGAACCTATCTATCTCTGCCTTAAATACACCCAATGATTTGGCTCCACAGCCGTTCGTGGCAACAAATTCCACAGATTTACCACCCTCTGCCTAAAATAATTTCTTCACATCCCTGTTCTAAATGGACGTCCTTCAATCCTGAAGTCGTGCCCTCTTGCCCTAGACTCCCCTACCATGGAAAAATAACTTTGCCATATCTAATCTGTTCAGGCCTTTTAACATTTGGAATATTTCTATGAGATCTCCCTTCATTCTCCTGAACTCCAGGGAATACAGCCCAAGAGCTGCCAGACGTTCCTCATACGGTAACCCTTTCATTCCTGCAATCATTCTTGTGAATCTTCTCTGAACCCTCTCCAATGTCAGTATGTCCTTTCTAAAATAAGGAGCCCACCACTGCACACAATAATCTAAGTGTGGTCTCACGAGTGCCTTGGCCCCAACATCACCTCTAGAAATGAATGCCAACATTGCACTCACCGCCTTCACCACCAACTCAACCTGGACATTAACCTTTGGGGTATCCTGCACAAGGACTGCCAAGTTCCTTTGCATTTCTGCATTTTGAATTCTCTCCCCATCTAAATAATAGTCTACCTGTTTATTTCTTCCACCAAAGTATATGACCATACACTTCCCAAAGTTGTATTTCATTTGTATCATCGGCAAATTTAACCACAAGTCCATTAGTCCCATAGTCCAAATCATTGACATACATTGTAAAAAGCAGCGGTCACACCACCAATCCCTGTGGAACTCCACTGGTAACCGGCAGCGAGCCGGAATAGGATCCCTTTATTCACATTCTGTTTTCTGCCGATCAGCCAATGCTCCACCCGTGCTAGTAACTTCCCTGTAATTCCATGGGCTCTTATCTTGCTAAGCAGCCTCATGTGCGGCACAGCTGAGAGTTGATACTAGTTGAGAGGCGAATTCCAGAAATGGTGAAGTTGAGGAAGGGAAGACTTCAAATTGGGATCACATGTTGGTAACGGCTGCAGTACAAAAAATGTGCTGTCGTTTATCAATATTATAGACTGGGTGACATCACTTTGGCTGAAGAGATGAGCATTCAGTATATAGAAGCTGGAGGATAAAAGTTTAAGATGGTCACTTATTTTGCAACTAATTTTATTGTTAGTTTTTTATTAAAGAAAACCTATTGATATTTTAATTGTGCACGGAGAAATTCATAGGGATTTCTTATTTACTATTTCCAGGAAGAAACCAAGAGGCAGTGTAGAGAAATAGAAGAACTTCAAGAAAAATTAGCTCAATTCAGGGCTGTAAGTCAGTTTCCTCTGTATTATAAGAAGGTTTTTTTAAAAAAAGAAAGTAACCTTGAAATATATTTAAGGTTATTGTTCCAAAATTGTGTGTGCTACGAATAGTATACACAAAGCTAAAGTTGTCCTCTTTGTTTAGTGAGAAGTTATGAGATTATCTGGCTTGAAAAGTGTTTACAGGTGTTTTTCTTCAAACTTGGGCACTAAACCAAATAAGGACATATTAAGGCTAATGACTAAAACTGTGTTAGATGTGGGAATGTTGGTTGTAGACAGGCCAAGTTCTGCATGGAGGTCGGTGACCAGTGGTGTACCTCAGGGATCTGTTCTGGGACCCTTACTTTTTTATAAATGACCTGGATGAGGAAGTGGAGGGATGGATTAGTAAGTTTGCTGATGATACAAAGGTTGGAGGTGTTGTGGATAGTGTGGAGGGCTGTCAGAGGTTACAGCGGAACATTGATAGGATGCAAAACTGGGCTGAGAAGTGGCAGATGGAGTTCAACCCAGATAAATATGAAGTGGTTCATTTTGGTAGGTCAAATATGATGGCAGAATATAGTATTAATATGGCAGAATATAGTATTAATGGTAAGACATTTGGCAGTGTGGAGGATCAGAGGGATCTTGGGGTCCGAGTCCATAGGATGTTCAAAGCAACTGTGCAGGTTGACTCTGTGGTTAAGAAGGCGTACGGTGTATTGGCCTTCATTAATTGTGGAATTGAATTTAGGAGCCGAGAGGTAATGTTGCAGCTATATAGGGCCCTGGTCAGATCCCACTTGGAGTACTGTTCTCAGTTCTGGTCGCCTCACTACAGAAAGGATGTGGAAACCATAGAAAGGGTGCAGAGGAGATTTACAAGGATGTTGCTTGGATTGAGGAGCATGCAGGTGGAGTGAACTCGGCCTTTTCTCCTTGGAGCGACGGAGGATGAGAGGTGACCTGATAGAGGTGTATAAGATAATGAGAGGCATTGATTGTGTCGATAGTCAGGCTTTTTCCCAGGACTGAAATGGTTGCCACAAGAGGACACAGGTTTAAGGTGCTCGGGAGTAGGTACAGAGGAGATGTCAGGGGTAAGTTTTTTACGCAGAGAGTGATGAGTGCGTGGAATGGGCTACTGGCAACGGTGTTGGAGACGGATACAATAGGGTCTTTTAAGAGACTTTTGGAAACTTTTGTAAGGCATGAAAATGCCCGACGCTGGCCTCTCAGGCCTGAGTCGACGTCATCATTATTTGGATACGTACATGGAGCTTTAAAAAAATAGAGGGCTATGGGTAAGCCTAGTAATTTCTAAGGTAGGGATAGGTTCGGCACAACTTTGTGCGCCGAAGGGTTTGTATCATGCTGTAGGTTTTCTAAGTTTCTAAAATTTGGGTTGAGAAGTTTAGGGAGGGAATTCCAGTGCTTGAAACCTCAATAATAGAAGGTGTCATTGCCACTTAAATTCAGCGTTTAAATTCAAGAGGATGGAATTGGAGGTGCACAGATTCCTAATGATGTTAGAGCTAGAGGAGCCCAAGAGTAAATAAAAATTGCACGTTCGGGGAACAACCAGCAGGTCCAGCAGCATTTGTGGAAACAGAACTGATTTTGCAGTCTGAAGATTTGTCAAAAGCTGGGAAAGAGACAAAAGTCACTGGCATTAAGTTGCAGAGAGGGTGGTGAAGGAATGAATAGGACAAAAGGAATCTATTTGATAAGGTGAGTTCTGGGTTGCTTTGGGGATATGCTGTGAGGTTATCTAATCATTGAGGTAATTGAGGCAATTAGAATGTGAACCAGGGAGCATAAAGACCAAAATTAGAGTAATTCGAAAGTGAGGACACCAACAAACATGTAAAGGTTGCAAATTGCAGAACTATAGGATACACAAGCAAGTTAGGCTATGCTGACAGGAGAGACCTCCTGTAATATTTGATTAACTATTCATATCTGTTCATGATTTACTTAGTGTATATTTACCATGTTATATTTACCTATATCCTACTGATGCCTATTTTGAGCTCTAGTAAGATTGTGTTCCTGACTTGTTTTCAGCATCTGTACATGTATGAAAGAATTAGAAAGGTGAAGTAAAAGTAATTGCTCTTGAAACCAGGAAACTGTTTTACAGTGTGTGGCATCAAATTAAGCATTTAATATTGAAGTCAGTGGAAATTGCTTGGAGTGACTGTTATCAAGGTGGTTCTGCTTCTTCACAGGTCCTAGTTTCTTAGCTGTTTCATTAAAGGCCTTCCCTTAATCATTGTCATGTCACTGGTGATGTTCACTGAAAATTGTACAGTTTCTGCAAACTTCATATAATGGCATCATGCATGATCTGAGGGCTGATATTGACAAGAAATATTCATGCTACAAGTAAAAGGCAATAATTAACTTTAAATCAATATCTCGGGCCACCACTGGGCAGAAACTTTAAAATACACAAACACAATATAGTGGTTCCCAGAGCAGTTCAAATACCATGACTTACCCCTGACTCCTGAATCTTTACCCTCATACAGTGGCATGCAAAAGTTTGCACACCCCTGGTCAAAATTTCTGTTACTGTGAATAGTTAAGTGAGTAAAAGATGAACTGATCTCCAAAAGTCATGAAGTTAAAGATGAAACATTCTTTTCAACATTTTAAGCAAGATTAGTGTATTATGCAAACACGAGGAAATCTGTGGATGCTGGAAATTCAAGCAACACACACAAAAAGTACTGGTGAACGCAGCAGGCCAGGCAGCATCTATAGGAAGAGGCACAGTCGACGTTCCGGGCCAAGACCCTTCGTCAGGACTTCAGTTAGTCTTGGCCCGGAACATCAACTGTGCCTCTTCCTATAGATGCTGCCTGGTCTGCTGCGTTCACCAGCATTTTTTGTGATTAGTGTGTTATTTTTGTTTTGTACAATTTTAGAGTGGAAAAAAGGAAAGGAGCACCATGCGAAAGTTTGGGCACCCCAAGGGATTTGAGCTTGCAGATAACTTTTACCAAGGTCTCAGACCTTAATTAGCTTGTTAGGGCTATGGCTTGTTAACAATCATTGTTAGAAAAGGCCAAGTGATGCAAATTTCAAAGCTTTATAAATACCCTGACTCCTCAAACCTTGTCCCAACAATCAGCAGCCATGGGCTTCTCTAAGCAGCTGCCCAGCACTCTGAAAATTAAAATAAATGATGCCCACAAAGCAGCAGAAGGCTATAAGAAGATAGCAAAGTGTTTTCAGGTAGCCGTTCCCTCAGTTCGTAATGTAATTAAATAGCAGTTAACAGGAACAGTGGAGGTCAAGTTGAGGTCTGGAAGACCAAGAAAACTTTCCAAGACAACTGCTCGTAGGATTGCTAGAAAGGCAAATCAAAACCCCCATTTGACTGCAAAAGACCTTCAGGAAGATTTAGCAGACTCTGGAGTGGTGGTGCGCTGTCCTACTGTGCAGCAACACCTGCACAAATATGACCTTCATGGAAGAGTCATCAGAATAAAACCTTTCCTGCATCCTCACCACAAAATTCAGTGTCAGAAGTTTGTAAAGGAACATCTGAACAAGCCTGATGCATTTTGGAAACAAGTCCTGTGGACTGATGAAGTTAAAATCAAACTTTTTGGCCGCAGTGAGAAAAGGTATGTTTGGAGAAAAAAGGGTGCAGAATTTCATGAAAAGAACACCTCTCCAACTGGGTGGATGGATCATGCTTTGGGCTTGTGTTGCAGCCAGTGGCACAGGGAACATTTCGCTGGTAGATGGAAGAATGAATACAATTAAATACCAGCAAATTCTGGAAGCAAACATCACCCCGTCTGTTAAAAAAAAAACTGAAGATGAAAAGAGGATGGTTTCTATAACAGGATAATGATCCTAAACACACCTCAAAATCCACAATGGACTACCTCAAGAGGCGCAAGCTGAAGGTTTTGCCATGGCCCTCACAGTCCCCCAACCTAAACATCATCGAAAATCTGTGGATAGTCCTCAAAAGAGCAGTGCATGCAACATGGCCCAAGAATCTCACAGAACTAGAAGCCTTTTGCAAGGAAGAATGGGCGAAAATCCCCCAAACAAGAATTAAAAGACTCTTAGCTGGCTACAGAAAGCGTTTACAAGCTGTGATACTTGCCAAAGGGGGTGTTACTAAGTACTGACCATGCAGGGTGCCCAAACCTTTGCTTCAGGCCCTTTTCCTTTTTTGTTATTTTGAAACTAAAAGATGGAAATAAAAAAGTAATCTTGTTTAAAATATTAAAGAAATGTGTAATCTTTATGCCTTTTGGAAATCAGGTCATCTTTTACTTAGCTATTCACAGTAACAGAAATTTTGACCAGGCTTTTGCATGCCACTGTATATATGGGACAAGTTATGAGTTTGATGGATACTTGTCATTTTTCAATATATAATTATCCCCATCATATTTCATGAGTGAATTCTCCTGGTTCTTATCACTACTGAACCATTTATTAAAACTTCTGCTGCATCTTTGAGACATAAGAGCTTGTAGACGTTAGAATCTGGAGTCAGGAAACAAGCTGCCAGAGGAACTCAGCAGGTTAAACAGCATCTGTGAAAATAGAGTTATAGTCGACGTTTCTGGTCAAGGTTTTTCATGACCATTGAGTGTAGACTAGAGATGGCAGTATAAAGAGAATGGGTGAAGCAAGAGCTGGCAAAAATAGGTGGAATCAGGTGAGCAGGAGGATGGTGGGTAGATGGATTGAGGTGGTGGGGAATGAGAGTAGAAACAGTGGTTGGAACATGAAAAAGGGCTGCAGATTCTGGAATTCCATAAGGATTAATCCAGATAAAGGAGGGATGATGAGCAGATGGAATCTGTGTGGGTGGGAACAGGAGACTGAATGGGTTTAGTGTGTGGATGTAGGGCAATGGAGCCAGATGGGGAAGGCGAAAGAAACAAGGTATGGAGGAGTGGTTGAAAAGAAGAGAAGCTTGGTGGATAACTTATCAACCTCTCTATATCTCTATTTTCCTCTCCACTTCCCCTCCTTTTCCATCTACTCACCATTACCTTTTTCACCTGGTTCCACCTCTTGCCTCACCCTTTCCCTCTCATCTTAATACTGGCTGTCTCCCCTCTACAATCTCATTCCTGATGCAGGTCTCAACTCGTAGCATTGACTGTCCTGAATCTGCAGATGCAACATGATGCATTGGGTTCCTCCAGCAGTTTGTTTTTTTGCTGCATTTTCTCAATGCTTTCCCAACCAGATTCCTGAACTCCATCTTTAGTAAGTAGTCTGAGGGTCGAGAGCCATTTATAAAAAGTAGTCTGCTTTTATATTTGCAGGATGAAATCAAGAAACAGCATCGAGAATTGGAAGGGTTTGAAGAAACAATTGCTAGACTGACCAGAGTAAGTCAGTTTTCCATTATAAGCCAATGCTGTTTTGAAGTCCTAAGATTTGGAGTTGTGGGAAGATCTTGTACCATGTATTTGTTAAGTAGATGTAGTTCTAGATAGCTGAATACTACATTTGAATGCTCAGAAAGGATTCTTTAAAGATGCTTCAGTATGGGATTGGCAAATAACTTATTTATGAAAAGAACATACTTTGAATACTTATTTGATTCTTAGTCTTCATAGATTCTAAGCGTAGTCATAGTCATACTTTATTGATCCCGGGGGAAATTGGTTTTCGTTACAGTTGCACCATAAATAATAAATAGTAATAGAACCATAAATAGTTAAATAGTAGTATGTAAATTATGCCAGTAAATTATGAGATAAGTCCAGGACCAGCCTATCGGCTCAGGGTGTCTGACCCTCCAAGGCATAGAAGGCAAACTGTTCAGCCATGTTACTCATATTAGTTCTTTTTAAATAATGCCTGTGCTTAATTTCATGTTATTGTCTATAAACATTGATTTTTTCAACTTATTTTCCTGGAGTGACGTAACACATTCAGTGGGAACAATTCTGACCAAACTGAAAGTTGCTTTGTAAAGCATCCATCTATTTGTTATTATACCGACTATATTGCTGACAAATGTATAGTCTCTAATAAATAAAATTGACGATGTCAGAGCTAGGTCGCTGTATCAGAGGGATGTTAAGACAACATACATCCTCTGCTTCACGGAATCCTGGTTAACCCCTTCCGTACCGAATACAGCAATTCATATTGACAGGTTCACTATACACCGTAAAGATAGGACTGTCAAATCTCTCAAAAACAGAGTTCAAGGTGTATGCCTTATGATCAAATCCTCTTGATGTACTAATGTGTCAGTGATGTCTCAATTCTGCTCACCAAACCTGGAATATCTCGCAGTAAAGTGTCGGCCATTTTACCTTCCATGGGAGATTTCAGCGATCATTTTGGTAGCGGTGTACATTCCACCTCAGTCCAATGTTAAATAGGCTCTAAATGATCTGAACGATGTGATCAACATGCATGAAACAGCACACCCTGATGCCTTCACCATTTTTAACCAGGTCAGCTTGATAAAGTCACTAAATAATTACCATCAACAAAGAATCAAAGTCAGAGTGTAACACCAGGTCAGGGTCTTCAAAAGAACCCCCACACCCTGAAAAGGAAATAAGGAGATATCAAAGATAGAGATAGAGCTGTTTCCAAAGATGCAAGCAGAGGAGTCGCCATTTAACACCATCAGGACTTTGCCCGATCAGCTATTTTCTTTGCAACATGTTAGAACAGACTTGGCTGCCAACCTTTAAAGTCTGCATTTCGTACATCGATATGATCATTTTGCTGCTCAGCAGTACAATTCATTGATTCCTGATGAAGGAAAGATCTGAGCTTGCATCTGTGGTGTCTTCATGTTTTAATTGTACTTACAAAAGATAGCTATAACTGCTGTCACCATCACATTGGCAATCTGCTAATGGCAAAACTGCAGTTTTCTTAGTACTAAGGTGAGATTATCATTTAATCAAGTCAAACATTGTTTCCACTAAAATGTCTGTGACCAAATCTTTTACAGTTTTAAGATCTGGAACTGGCACTACCAGCCCAATACCCTTGCCTCAACATAACAAGAAAGAATTTCCTCTATGAAAGTAATAACAGAGCAAATTATTAAACATTTCTCCATTCATTTGTTTTTTCCAGTGAAGGTCATTGTGAATGTGCTCAATGTTTAAAAATTTTAAATGAAAGCCATGATTGAATCCTACCTAATTACTGCCAAAAGCACTTAACTCTTTCTCAAAATGTTTAATTGTGTGTCATTCCAGGAATTGACTTCAACACGTAATAATTACTGTAAGATTCAAGAAGAGCTACAGTGTAAATCCAAAGAAAATCAAACACTTCATGATTTGTTAACTCAACTAAAGAAGGAAAAGCAAAGGCTGCAAGAGCGAGTTGATAAGCAAATAACAACAGGTAACTAAGATCTAAAACAAACATTGAGGAGACATTTTCCTGACACTACCTTTACATCTGAAAAATGAAATATTAATTTCAGAGGTGTCAGAAATGATAAATGCAGATATTTTATCATTTTATTTATTCAGCATTCCTTCGAAACTTCTCATGAAGTTGTCTTGTTGATGTGTTTAAAGTATGTATAACAGCTAAAAATAATCATTGTTATAATGAAATGGATCTGATTATTTATTTGTCCTAAGAGTTGCTATGAGCTTGAATAATCTAGGAAGTGTACAACATAAAGTACGTTCAATATAACTACTTATCAGGTCCTGATCCTGTGCATATCATTGCAATTTATCAAGACAGCCCTGTAGGTGAAGAATCATTCAAACATAAAATAAGGCAGATGATCGAAATCTGAAGTAAAACAGAAAGTGATGGAAAACCTAAGCAGTTTAGCAGTCTCCCCTAGTGCATGGTAATTGACCAGAAAATGATAACTCAGTCTTCTTTCTCTCTTTTGATGCTTCCTGGCAGTATTCCAGTAATTTCTATCTAAATCTCCTAATTAATTTATAGCAAATTGTTCAAAAACAAATTGTGCAAAATTACTGAGAAGTCTAGATCAAATGAAACTTATAATCATGGTACAATTTTAATACAACAAAATATCCAAAAGATTTTAATGAGACTTAATAAGGAAAATTGCACATGAAATTTGTTTCCACTGAATAAAGACCCCCATAAGTGTGCAACGGGTAATGTAGTGGTTCGTGTGACGTGATTACAACTCGCGACATTCTGGAGTTCAGGTCTCAATTCCGGTCCTATTCTGTAAGGAGTCTGTATGAACTTCCCATGTAATGAGCAGGTTTTCCCCGGGTGCTCTGGATTCTTCCCACAGTCCGAAGACGTATCAGATAGGTTAATTAGTCACTATAAGTTGTCCCATGATTAGAAAGGGGTTAATCAGGTTTGTCGGGGATTGCACGGTGTGTGCTGGAAGAGTCTACTCTGCACTGTAACACTAAATAAATAAATATTACCTCCAGTGGAAGTCTCCACTTTTCTGAGGATTCCTGGTGACAGGCGGCAGTAATTTTGTAATAAAGAAATCTTACAAACTTAGAGACTCGGAAGCAAAATTCACCTTTTTAACTTCACTCTATAAAGTGTGCTAAATATGGGGAATAGTTACGATGGCTGTGCTATCGTTCTTTTTCTTTCTTGGTTTCGTGAATATCCGGAGATGAAGAATTCCAGAGTAGTACACTTTGATAATAAATGAACCTTCGCGTAAAATAGAATCTAGAAAAATCAAATTATCTTTTTCAAACTCTAATCGTCTTTTGAGGTACTCATGGAAAGAACAACGTACAGATATAAAGTAATTATATAAGTTATTTTAGGAACGACAAGTTAATAAATGTATAAAACTTGTACTGGCTCAAGTGAGATCCCTTGTTTGTCATGGAGGATGTTGTAAACCGAAGCGTGAATTTTGACATTTCTGTTAGCTTTGCAATGAGAGGAAAGTTGTGACTTAGAGAAGATCCATATGGGTTTCTAGGATTAGGATGAGGGTTGTTTTATAATTAGGAATAATAGGAATCACAAAGGTGAAGAATGAAGAACTTATTAACAATTCTATGTAAGATGAAAATCCAAAAATATATATTTAGAGCTTTAAACTTTGAATTTAATCTAATTAAAGACTTAGAGTACCAGTGACTACCATCTCAGAACCTGAAAATTCTTAGTGAGGAAAATGTACAGTGTTAAGGAATGGATGGTGACAATATCATATTTGTTCCATTTATTGAAAACTGTGAGAAGCCTATGGGCAACAGTTATATTTTATTCCTTTAGTGATACAGCACCAACTAGGCCATTCCAGCCCTTCAAGCCACACTGCCATAGTAACCCCTGACAAACCGGATTAACCTAACCTAATTAAGGACAATTGTTGGTCTTCCCCTTCGTAAATCTGTACGAGGTTTGGAGCAGGAGGAAAGGAAATTGAGAATTTGTTAAAATGCTTTGTATCATTTGTGTTAGATGGTATTTATACTGTTGATTTATTTTAACCATTTCACCTAGGTGAATAAAAGATCTTTTAGGAGATGTGCAGCTTTGAAACAAATCATCTTTTGTAAAATAAAATTTAATGATGATAACATACATGTTTTCCAAATTACTGTTTAGGTTAACCTGATCTTTTTATGTTTTCAACAATAATCAGAACGAGAAATAGTGTTAGAATTGGAAAGAATGAGAACGCAGCATGGTATTCTAAAAGGAGACACGTCAACGTCTCGTCTAGACAAATTTGTAAAGACTTTAGAGGAAGAAAGGGATCATTACAAATTTGAAGTAGAATACCTGCAGGATTTGGTATCCGGAAGAAAAAGCCCAACCTGCTCTCCAAGACGTGGTCGGAGTCCAACGTGGACTTCACCTGTTAAGGTACCAAAGTGCTTAATGGATGTTGGTGATAGTGTGATGGTTTTAGTTTCCACCAATAAATTTGAATATGAATGTTCTTTATATAAAAGTTATATTCTTAGTGTACCTAAGGATGTTTATCAAGGCCACTGTTCTGCAATAATTGAACTTATTATAGTATTCTGGCAGCGTTCTGCAATTCAAACTTGATAATTCCAAGGACAGGCTGCGGGACAGCTTCTTTGTGCAAGCCATTAGACTTTTAAATTCACATGTCTGTACATTGCAACGGACTCATTATGCAAAGATTTTTACTCCCTGACCTTGTGGAATGGATGTAAGATTTAAATAAATTCTAATTCTAATTCCAATGAATTGTAAAATGAACTTGTAAATAAATTATCTTGGCAGTAACATTTATGAATTAAATTTATTTAAATCCCAGTATCCAGGAAGTGGTAGAGAAATTATGACAAATAGCTTGCAGGTGGGATTGTGCAGTCATCCTAAGGAATAAAGGATGTTGGGGAATTTAGCCTTTATTCTTGAATTACGGGGAGAGTAACAGTGGGCATGGGCTTAGTGAAAGAACTTTAGACATCTTGAAAATGCAGCTAACTGGATAAATCCAGAATTG
The DNA here is from genome assembly GCF_030028105.1 of Mobula birostris. NCBI lineage: Eukaryota > Metazoa > Chordata > Chondrichthyes > Myliobatiformes > Myliobatidae > Mobula > Mobula birostris. The sequence continues at coordinate 58,854,872 of NC_092372.1, read as the reverse complement.
GAGAGAATCAGCTGAGAATGATACAAATGAAGTAATTGAAAAGCATGATAAAGTATTACAGATGTAATAAATAATGTACAACACAAAAATTACTTGAGTTTGCTGTCAGCTGAGAGCATACTGTATGAAAGCCAATTTATAATGAATGAATCTCTCATCAGTTGCAAGATGCTATTTTTAGATATATTGAGTAAAGAATTCCATTGGGAACCACTCCACCTTACCTCAGCAACCACATGCTCATCCAAATTACAGGGATGGGTGTTTGGGGCAGGCAACTTGCTCTATAAGAACTTATTAGTGAATGGTTCTAGTTGGGTTTTCAATCTGGAAAGAAATAGAAAACTGGATAAAATCAAAGAAAAGTAGAGGGGATGAATTATCTTGGATATTCTGAATGACATCGGTATGTGTAAGCTTAGAATCCTTGACATCAACAAAATTTTGTGTATATACTTAAGTAGAAAATGGATTTACAGACTAGCACAACTCTGCTAATAAATGCTGGTTTAAAAACAATGGTTTGAGAATGTACATATTGTAATGCATGGTACTGTGTGTAGACCTTGGGGAACAATAGTGCTGCACTCTGAGGAGCTCTGGATATCTTGGAGATGAGTAGGAAAGCATGTTGTGAAGAGGACCTAAAGAAGCTATACAAAGATATAGATTTAATGAGAGGGCAAAGATCCAGCAAATAGAGTATTATGGTGGGAAATTGAAATACTCCATTCTGCCAGAGGGGAAGATGGAAAAAAAAAAGAGCATATTACTTAAGTGTAAGAGGTCGCAGAGCCCTGAGAGCCAAAGTTTTGGGTGGCCTGATTGTGTAATTTCAAAAGGCTATTAATGAGTAAGGGAAGTGAATGCTAGTAAATAGGAAGGCAAATTGAATTCATTGCTGGAGGAATTGAATACAAATGGAGTTAGAGTAGTGGCAGTTAGCTGAGGAAGTCTTGAGACTCCACCAAGTATACTTTATTAGTCTCCTTAAATAAAATACAGTTGCAAGAAAAAGTTTGTGAACCCTTTGCAATTACCTGGTTTTCTGCATTAATTACTTATAAAATGTGGTCTGATCTTCATCTAAGTCACAATAATAGAGAAACACAATCTGCCTAAGCTAATAACATACATACAAATGTACTTCTCATCAATTCTGAGTACACCATTTAAACAATTGCAGTCTAGGTTCAAAAAAGTATGTGAGCCTCTGGGGTAGTGCCTTCTACTATTTGGAGGCAGGTGTTCCAATCAGTGAGACGAGATTGGAGATGCGGGTTGTAGGGGCGTCCTGCCCTATGAAAAAGAGTCACAAAGTCAGGTTTGCTGATAGAGTCTACTGTTCTCGAGAAAGATCTGTTTATGCACACTGTGCCTTGATCAAAACAAATTTCAGAGGACCTTTAAGGAAGAATTGTAGAGATGTATGAAGCAGGAAAAGACTACAAAGCATTTCTAAAGACCTCAGTGTTCATCAGTCCGCTGTAAGAGAAATTGTCTACAAATAGAAAAAATTTCAGTACTGTTGCTACTCTCCATACGAGTAGGCATCCTGCCAAGATCACACCAAGTGCACAGCGTGCAGTGCTGAAGGAGATGAAAGAGAACCCAAGGGTAACAGCAAAACATCTGCAGAGATCTCCAGAACTTGCTGAAGTCTCTGTTCATGTGTCCACTATAAGAGAAACACTGAACAAGAATGGTGTTTTTGGAAGGACGCCAAGGAAGAAACCACTGCTCTCCAAGAAGAACATTGCTGCACGTCTCAAGTTTTTAAATGACCACCTGCATCTTTCGTAATGTTCTGTGGACAGATGAGACAAAAGCTGAACTTTTTGGCAGAAGTGCTCACTGCTACGTTTGGGAGGAAAAAGGGCACTACACACCAAAACCTCATCCCAACTGTGAAGCATGGTGGAAGGAGCATCTAATTAATCAGGGTAAACAACTGATTACTAAATGGTCCCCTTTGTCTCTATCACTGATTGGCCATATTAATGCTATTAAAATGATTATTTTACCCAAATTTTTATATTTATTTCAAGCGATACCGATTTTTATTCCTAAATTTTTTTTGATACTATTGACTCTAAAATTTCCTCTTATATATGGCAAAATAGAAATCCCAGATTAAGTAAAAAATACTTACAGAAATCTAAGAAAGAGGGTGATTTGGCATTGCCTATCCTAAGATTTTACTACTGGGCAAGTAATATTCGATATTTAATATTTTGGACACAAGATTGGAATATAACTCCAAGCCCATATTGGGTAAACCTTGAAGGCCATTCTGTACAAGGGTTTTCTTTAGCTTCCATTTTAGGAACTTCACTGCTTTTTGCACTATCTAAATTGAATAAACAAATTTTCAACCCTATAGTTGAACATACATTGCAAATATGGTTTCAAGTTCGTTAATTTTTTGGCCTGAATGAATTTATGTTATCAAGCCCTATTATATCTAATTTCTTTTTCCAACCCTCGGTAATGGACCAAGCCTTTTTGATATGGAAAACGAAAGGTATAATATGTTTTCGTGATCTATTTCTGGATAACTGCTTTATGTCTTTTGAGCAGTTATCTGAGAAATTTGATTTGCCTAGATCCCATTTTTTTAGATACCTACAAATAAGAAATTTTTTAAATATCACGTTGCCTACTTTTCCGACTTCAAATCCTTCCGGCATTCTTGATAAAATTTTAGGTTTTAATCCTTTGCAGAAGGGTTTAATAGCAATAACTTATGATATAATTATGAAATTACAGCCAGATATATCTGATAAAATCAAAAATGAATGGGAAAGGGAACTTCAACTTTCCCTACCTATAGTGAAATGGGAAAAAATTTTTCAATTAGTTGGTACTACTTCTATATGTGCTAAACATACATTAATACAATTTAAAGTAGTACACAGAGCTCATATGTCCAAAGATAAACTAGCTCGTTTTTATTCCCATATAAACCCTACTTGTGATAGATGTCACTCTGAAGTGGCTTCTTTAACTCATATGTTTTGGTCCTGTCCTCTTTTGGAAAAATATTGGAAAGGCATTTTTGATATTATTTCAACAGTTCTATACTTCCATTTAAAACCCCATCCTATTACGGCAGTCTTTGGATTGCCAATGGTAGAACATAGATCTTTGTCTTCTTCAGCCTGTTGAATGATAGCTTTTGTTACTTTAATGGCGAGAAGATCTATTTTGTTGAACTGGAAGGAAACTGATCCTCCAACTACATTCCAATGGTTTTCTCAAACCATATTAAGTTTAAATTTAGAAAAAATTAGCAGTGATATTTTTGACCCTTCGGTTAAATTTAAAGAAACTTGGAAACCTTTTATGCAACATTTTCATATGATGTAATCTAACCTTTCCGAATCTTTTTTCTAAACTTAAATTATACGATGAGAGGAGCGGAGTTCACAACATTATTGAACATGTCTGATACAAGCTGTTGGTCTAGCCCTGTTTTGCTTTTTTTTTGTTTATATATATTTTTTTCTTTTTTTTAATGATTAATCTCATTATGAGTTTGGAAATCTTTTATATCTATGTTACTTAAAATTCATTTTATATATGCTGATGAACATTTTTCCAATCTCTGTACCAATTTTGTTATTGAGTTTATAATTTTGAAAAATTAATAAAAAGATTTAAAAAGAAAGAAAGGAAGGAGCATCATAGTTTGGGGCTGCTTTGCTGCCTCAGGGCCCTACAGCTGGCAATCATTGAGAACTATGAATTCAAAATTGTATCGACATTTTACAGGAGAATGTCAGGGTAGTGGTCCGTCGCCTGAAGCTTAATAGAAGTTGGATGATGTAACGCGACACTCATCTGAAACACGATTAAATCAACAACATAATGGTTTAAAAAGAAGAAAATTCATTTTTTGGAATGGCCAAGTCAGAGTCCAGACCTTAACCAAATTGAGATGCTGTGGCATGACCTGAAGGGGGCTGTTCATGCAAGGTATCACAGAAATATTGATGAACTAAAACAGTTTTGTATGGAGGAATGGTCTAAACTTCCTCCTCGCTATTGTGCAAGTCTGATCAGCAGCTACAGGAAACGTTTGGTGGAGGTTATTGCTGCTAAAGGAGCTTCTAGCAGTTATTAAATACAAGGATTCACATACTTTTTCCAGCCTGGACTGTGAATGATTAAACAATGTGTTTAATAAAGACATGGAAAGTACAATTGTTTTTGTGTTATTCGTTTAAGCAGATTTGTCAATTATTGTGACTTAGATGAAGATCCAACTACACCTTGTGAGTAGTTAATGCAGAAAATCATGTAATTGCAAAGGGTTCACAAACTATCTTGCGACTAGTTCATAAGATGCTTTTTTTTAAGGGGAAAATAGGAGGAGTGGTCACTTTAAAAATAAGGGATCACACATTTAAGTTGGAGATGAAGTGAATTTGTTTTCTTTCAGAGGATTGAGTCTTTGAAGCTCTGGAAATGGTGGAGGAAGCAGAGTCTTCGAATATTTTTAAGACATAAGCAAGCAATGAAAGGTTACAGCCGGTAGATGGAAATGTGGGTTTGAAGTTGTTTTTTAAATAGTAGAGAAGACTTAGGGAGTGAAATGCTCCACACCTACTCCTAATTCATATATTAAAACATATAATCTCTCATCATTGCTGGTTCTGAATTACAAAAGATGGAATGTGTTATCTATATGGAGTGAGTCAGGTGTTGGAAATGGTTGCTCAGAAAGAGGATATAGTTATGGGAGCAAGTTTTGGTAAATATTTGATCAAATGGGGAAAGGGTAACAAAAAGCAATGAAGGTAAAGTAAAAGAATCAGAATCTTTTGGTGATGACACCACTTCATGGTGGGTATTCCAAGTAATGAAAACAAGTTAAATACAAACATAAACGCAAAATTCTGCAGATGCTGAAAATTTGATATGAAAATACAAAACGCCAGCAATTCTCTGTGGTGAGAGAACCAAAGTTGACATATCAGACCAATGTTCTTTAACTGGACAAAGATAAGAGTTTTATCCCATTTTGATCAAGGTCACAATTGGACAATGTATCAAATAGCCAAACAAGTGTCAGGATGCTGATAACTGAGTGTGACAAGTTGCTTATTTATTATTAATGGAAATAAGAGTCAAAAGAATGTAATTTCTTCATTCCGAAAGATACAAAAAAATTAATTCGATCCAATTTTATTTCAGAAATTTGTAAATGCTTTAAGTTTCTTTAATTACTAAAATCTATTTGAATAAATCTTTAATTTCTCAAATTATGGGGGGATGTTTACAAGACGGTTCAAAAACTTCTGACAATGGCAAGCTGTCATATGCTATCAGAGATCGGGCCTGAGGCTCACATGACTCCTTAGAACCTATACCTTTTAATACCATATTGAGAAAATGTCATTAAAGTGTAATTTCTTTCTTTCTACAGAGTAGTAGCCTCAGCTCAGAATTGTTGCAGGTTATCAGAGAGCGTGATGAGTTGCAATCAGTGCTTGACAAATTCGAGCAACACATGGCAGAAATCCAATCGAATGTCAAGGTTCTGACAGCAGAGCGAGACAAATTGCTTATGATATGTGAGCAGGTATTGATGGAATAAGAATGAATGTGTGAATTTTTCATTTGTATATGGTAAGAAATCCATTCAGCTTGTATAGCTCAGAGAATGTACAATAAGGCCAGTTGTAAATTGTTTCTCAATCTTTAAAGACCATAAGATTTAGGAGCAGAATTAGGCCGTTTGGCCCATTGAGTCTGCTCTGCCATTTCATCATGGCTGATCCGTTTCCCTCTTGGCCCCATTCTCCTGTCTTCTCCCTGACTACTCCAGAATCTCTCAATCTTTGCCTTAAATATACCCAATGACTTGGCCTCCACGGCCACCAGTAACAATGAATTCCACAGATTCAACACTCTACAGTGAAAGAAATTCCTCATCTCTATTCTAAATGGACATTTCTGTGTCCCTCTTTAGTAAGAGACAGCCTGTGATGTGTGGAAGTGCTGGGCTATGGACTATAGTTCATGTTGGACTGCAAATCGTGGGCTCTTTTGGGTTTTGCTACTGCTTGTTGGTGGGTGGTGGTCATTGATATTTCCTGCTAGAACAAGGGGGGGGGGAGGATTGATGCTCTGCTGCTGCTTGTGTGTAGAAGGGGGTTAGGGCTTTTGGGGTTCTAATGTTTTTCTCGCATTCTTTGGGGATTTTCTCCTGTTTTGTGGATGTCTACGAAAACTAAGAATTTCTGTTTGCATTTTATATACATTCTCTGATATTTATTGGAATCATTGAACATCCCTCTGTTCTGAGGCTGTCTCCTCTGGTCTTAGACTCCTCCATCATAGGAAACATCCTTTCCGCATCCACTCTATCAAGACCTTTTAAGATTCAATTGGTTTCAATGAGATCCCCCATCATTCTTCTGAATTCAAGTGAGTGCACGCCTGGAGCCATCAAACGTTCCTCATGTGATAAGCCTTTCAATCCCGGAATCAATTTTGTGAGCCTCCTTTGAACCCTGTCCAATGTCAGCGCATTGTTTCCTAGATAAGGGGCCCAGAACTGCGCACAATATTCCAAGTAGGGCCTCACCAGAGCCTTTTAAAGCCTCAACATTACATTTGCCTTGCTCACCACCAACTCAACCTGCTAATTAACCTTTAGGAAATCCTGCACAAGGAGTCTCAAGTCCCTTTATACTTCAATTTTTTGGAATTTTCATTCCATTTAGAAAATAGTCTGCACTTTTATTTCTTCTACCAGAGTGTATGACTGTACATTTCCAGACACTGTGTTCCATCTGCCACTTTTGACCATTCTCCTAATCTAAGTCCTTCTCTAGCCTCTACTTCCACAATAGTACCTGCCCCTTTACCTATCTTCGTATTGTCTGCAAATTTTGTCACATCACCATCAATTCTGTCATCCAATTCATTGACATGTCACATAAAAAGAAGCAGGCCCAACAGATACTTGTGGCAACTTGTAGTAATGGCAACTTCATTCACTTCTGCCCCTTGACATTCTTGGACTTCCAGCATAGTGCTTATGTCATCCTGCCTTTAGAATACCACTACTACTTTGGAATGTATCTCTCCTGTGTCTTCCAAATTGCTCCTATAGTTGCTCTGCTGTCATCCCTGCTAGTGTTGCCTTCCAATCAGTTTTGATCAGCTCCTCTCTCATGCCTCTGTAATCCCTTTTACTCCACTGTAATACTGATACATCTGACTTCAGCTTCTCCTTTTCAAATTTCAGGGTGAAGTCTATTATGTTATCATCACTGGCCTTTAAGGATTCCTTTTCCTTAAGTTCTCTAATCAATTCTGGTTCATTGCACAACAGTCAATGCAGAATAGCTGATAGAAATATGATGCTTGGAACTTGTACATGAGGCTGATTAGAGGTCATGGTTAAGGAAATTTAGGTCTATGTGAAAAGCTTTTGATTAGCCATCAAACTCCCATGGTAATTTTTGGCTTTTTTGGGGGTCCATAACAATATTACTGTTCAGTTGTAAAGGGTCATATTTTACTCTGGCCACTGTCTTCTTAAAAATGTACAGAGACCAAAGCAGTAAACAATAGACTAGATGTTATCTCATCAATGGGCCATAGACTTGCAGCAAGACAATTTCTAAATTTACCCATTGTATTAAAGACTGAAGTAATGTCATGAATGGTAAAACAGTGTACAATCACTTGGCAAGGCCTGGAAATTCCTCTCAGTGCACCCCTCTTCGATTCCCATGTGCTGTTGACCCCCCCCCCATGCGTCCTCTTTCTCCTATACCCCACCCCCATGAACCTGGCTGCAGATCAACTGAGTGTTTGCCAAATGCAAGAATCATATGGCATAGTGGATTTGGGATTTTCTGGGCACCACAGGGATGGTCCTGAGGAATGTGATATATTTAACAAAACACCAAGTAGTACACTGCAGATCTCATAAATGTGTTCATCCACAGATAGTTATTGAGTGGATATCAAGCCCTAGGTTTAGCTATGAAATTTAAATCCCATGAAATTTAAAGGCATATGACTAACAAAATCCAAAATGGCTCAGCGGGAGGATGTAGAGAGAATGGTAGATTAGTTTTTATGTTTGACACGCTGCGTACGTTCTGTGAATAAGCTATAACATGGATGCTTTATGGTTAAACTGTCGTAATTTCAGGAGCACAGCATCCGCAAGGAGTTCTGGCAGTGGGAACATATCATTTTTTAAATGTTAAATTTTTTTAATAAATCCAGCCATGTCTGTTGTGCAGATATCAGTACATTAAACACTTCAACTGATTGCAGTACACAGTGGGTGTAATGTATGCCTCATGCCTCAACTCCTTAGTGTATCCATTGTACTTCAGCAATACTTCATACCATCTTGCATGCTAAGATGCTGGCAATTTTAGCTTGTGCAGAAATTATCAGTATAAATAATTTGTTGAAAATTACTGATAAAGGATTTCCTTAAATTGGAATTGGTTCCAGAATCAAGATGAATTGAACAAATTAAAAAAGGAGATGCTAATATCACCAATATGTAAAATGCGTATGGAAGAAGAAAAAGTTGAAGCTAAAGCAAAATTGAAGAGAATAACAGCTGAGAGAGATGATCTGAGAGAGAGAATGAAGGTATTTTATGAAGTAAATCTAATAATAGCTTTGTGAAACTGGCATACTGATCCAGAGACACAAGTTTCTATCACTCTTGGATAAACAGGGAATTTAATTCCAGTAATATGAATAAATTTTGAATAATAAAAAAAATTGCTGCTGTCATTAATGATGACTATAAAACTGTTGAATTGTTGTAATAGATCTCCATGATTAAGGAGGGGAATTAAATTTTAATCCTGTGAATGAATAACTACAGGAGAACCCCATGTTACTACTACTTCATGTGCCTTACTTGTTACACATTTGGGCAATCATGGCTTTCCACATCGAACGATCCCACGCAGCATCAATGATATCTCACACACAGTGTCCATATATTTTCTTCTTTGCCTTCCTCTTCCACGTTTCCCAGGCATACAGCCTTATAATGTAAGGCATTCTATTTCTCCCTTTCTGATGACATGGCCCAGGAATTTAAGTTTCCTCTCATTCAATGTTCTCATTAAAGATCTTTTTGTATGGGCACGTTGCAGTACTGTCTCATTAGTTACCCTATCTCTATATGATATTTTCAGCATTCTTCTAAGAAACCACATTTCTATTGCTTCTAAGTTTCTTCGCAGTTCTGGTGTTATAGTCCATGTTTCGGAAGCATACAGCAAGATTGACCAGATGTAACATTTTAGTAGCCTAAGCCTTGTTGTTATAGAAATGTGTCTGTTAGTAAAAATGAGTTTCATTTTTTGGAAGTTGGTTTTGGCAATGGCAATTCTTTTTATTTCTACTTTACTTCTAGCATCTTGTGATATAAAGCTACCAAGGTAATTAAAGCTGGTCTTTTGTTCAATCTCTTGGTTACCGATGTACAATTAGCAGTTGGGAGCATCCTGCTGTTTTGATATTACCATACATTTGTTTTTTTTTACAGTTGATGGTTAGACAAAAATCTGTACTTGTTTGTACTACTTTGTCTAGGAAGATTTGTAGGTCTTCTGCAGCACTTGCTGTTAGGGTGGTATCGTCTGCATATTTTATATTGTTGATGTTAACACCTCCAATTTTTATCCCATCTAGGTCTTCTATTTCTCTGAGAATCATTTTACTATAAGTATTAAATAATTCCGGTGAGGCAACGCATCCCTGTCTAACTCCTCTTTGAATTTTAGTTCAACTGCTTATATTATCATCAATTTTTACTGCCGCTGTTTGGTTCCCATATAAATTTTGAAGCAATTGTTGGTCCCTTCCATGAATGTTTAGCAAGAATTTGAAATAATTTTTCATGTTGCACTTTGTCAAATGATTTAGTGAAATCAATAAAGCATAAAAAGACATTATTTTGATATTCAGTTGCTCTTTCTGAAAGCACTTGTAGTATGAAAATTGCGTTCCTAGTTCTTCTATCCTCAGTAAACCCATATTGCAGTTTAGAAGTTTCTGGCCTTAACGTGTTTTTAATTCGACGCAGAACAATTCTCAACAAAATCTTTATTATGTGACTCATAAGACTGAGTGTTCTATAATTTTCACAATCAATAGTTCCAGGAATTTTTGGCAGAGTTATAAATACTATTTCAAGAGATCGTCAGGCAATACACCAGACTCATATATGCCATTAAACAGTCCAAAAAGAATATCTATGCCCAGATCTTCTAGGGCTTGTATCATTTCCACTGAAATTTCATCAGGTCCAGTGGCTTTACCATGTTTCATGCTTTTCATTGCTTTAGTTAGTTCTTCTTTGGTAATAGGTGGGCCAGAATTAGGGTATTTAATATCTGGGGGTTCCCCTCTATTATCCTCAAACAGCTGCTCTATATACTGAATCCACCTCTCACATACTTTATCTGGATCTGTTAGTATGGATCCGTCTGCTGATAATATGCATCATGTAGAGGAGGTTTTCTTAATTCCAGTAATTTCCTTAACTATCTTGTGCATTTCTTGGCTGTTGTTAATATGGCCTTCTACTTCATTGCACTTTTGATTCAGCCATTCTTCCTTTGCAATATTGCACAATTGTCTGGTCGTCTGTCTAGCTCTCTGTATTGCACTTCATTATTCTTCACTAACCTTCTTTGTTCCATCAGATCTAGAATTTCTTGGGTTACCCACCTCTTGTTGGTGTGTTGGATTTCTTGTACTGGGATTATCTGCTCTGCTGATTGCTGTCTAGCATATTTAAATCTGTCCCAAATAGGTGTTATGTTTTCATTGAGGTGTTTCTTCTACAGCTGTCTTCAATTGTTGCTTAAGTATGCTATCTTTTTAAAGTTCTCCCAGCATAGACTTCTTTCTCTTTTTTCACGTTTCAGTTTCTTTGATTTTGTTTTAATGGCAGCTATTACTGAATGGTGATCTGAACCACAGTCTGCTCCTGGGTAGGCTTAGAATTTGTGATATTATTTCTAAAGCGTTCATTGATGGTAATGAAATCTATTTGATTCCTTGTTCTATCTCCAGGACTAATCCAAGTACACAATCTACGTGGATGGTTTTTATACCAAGTATTGGTGATCACTTGGTTGTTACTGACACACCAATCAGTAAACCTTTCTCTATTTTCATTTTTCTCCCCTAATACAAAGGGTCCTATGATGTTATCAACCCTTTCCTGTCCAACTTAGGCGTTAAAATCTCCCATGACTAGTTTTATATCCTGAGATTTACATTGCTCATAAGCACTGTCAAGATCTTCATAAAACTTGTTACAGAGGGGCTTTATTCCTCTAAAACTACAAAAAACTTTGTAAAATATCAGTTTTTATATTTATTGAAATTTCTTTTTGTGGTTAATTAAATTTACAAATTGCATTTAAATTTTTTGGGTAAGTTGTATGGAAACTATCAGACTGCTGCTAGTCAGCAAAATGAACCCACTGCACTGGGGAAAAAAGCCGCTTTATCTGCATGCACTTCAAGAAATGCAATTTGGAAAAAATAAGACACAGCATTTTTATATTTTGCATTTTGTGTTTATTTTTCTTTACTAATTTATTTTCACACAAGAAATTCCATTTGAGCAAATTTTGTGTAACTCCTATTTTGGGTGGTGAATTGTGATTCCATAAGTGTGAATATTTGTACTAGTAGAGGTCATAACATGAGGATTACCTGTAAAAAAACAACGTACAAATTATTTAAGTTGAGGCAATGCATGAGGGAGTTTTGCCTTGCAATCCGACAGAGCAGAATTTCCAGGTATCAATATATTTTGTAATCAAGGGGCTTAATTTTATATGCTACCCTTAAAGGCTGCAAGTACCTGGAAAATCTGGTAAAATATGTAAGTTTTGAAGCAAAATAAATGTGTATATATTCTTAAATAATAAACTTTTTTCAAAAATGAAAAACTAAAGGCTCAGTTTGAATTGTACAAATCTTTTCTTTGTATTAGAGTATCCTTGAAACATCCGATTTTAACACAAAGCAGATGGAGCAGCAAATGTTACAGTTGGAAAATAAAGTGTATGAAGTAAGTATCCTAAGGCAAACAAAGTTAATGATAGTTTTATGAATAATCTAAAATACATTTTATAGCCTAACTACTTAAGCACAGAATTTACACTATAATACCCCTTAAAAGAACATCTGTTGTATATGAAGTCATGAGTGGCTGAGAATGACAAATGAAACTGATTTGGAATGCAACAATTGATATTCTGGAATGTTCCAGCTCTGTCAACACATCTCTGCATTTATTACAACAATGATCCCTTTTTATTTCTGAAAACATATCCTGAATGCTCAATTTTGGAATGACATAAATTACATTCTACATTCCCTGCTGCTGTTACACTCTGCCATCATGGTTAACTTGTGGAAAACTAGTGTGCTCCTATAACAATGAAATGGTTAAAGTAATCTCATTCCTGCACGGTGGAGTGAGCCACTAAGGCAATGCACAATGGCTTTTTAAGACTGCCATTCTTAAGGTGCTTGGTGGACTGGGGCAAGTGGTGTAGTTTCAATGCAGAGATTAAAGGCGAAGGGCTGCATGCTAACCTACACGGTTGCTGCTGCCAATGCCAGAGGCTGGCAGTGCCTGCTCCTTGAGTTGATATATTGCTGGGATCTTAGACTCTCATCATGATCTGTCAGATGTGACTGAAGTTGCTTCTTTCCTTCTCTGTTCAGAGGAATAATTCAGCCTTATCGTGAGAATCATCTTATATGCACAGTTGCCACTGTTATTAAAGATCTTTAGATTAGAGAGAGCTATGAAGCTAAGCTAAGAAAAGGGGAGATACTAACTTCCATCATATGTGGCAGGAGACGATGAAAGAGGCCCTAAAATCTGGATGATCTGTTACCAGAGTAAGAGCTAGCTAGTCCCCATCAAGAACCTGCAAACATGTCAGCCAGCTCAGGTACATTGCTGAGCAGATTGAACCCCCACACCTGTCTCATGGGCAGCATCTGCACATTCTTCAATGGTTCATTTCATGCAAAGCCACGTGATGCTGCCTGTGAGGCAGGGGTGGGGGTGCGTTTTCAGTGCTGTTGTTTTTGTTGTCTTTTGTCTTCCTCTTTCGAGGAGATTCACACTCCAGAGGCGTAATGAATCTGTACTCTAGGGGTATCTGACTTAGACTTTCGGTGTCCATTCAATTGAGTACATTTCAGTGGACTCAATTTAACTTATATTAAAAAGAAATTATCTTTTGCTATGACTTCTGTCCAAAGCTGTTTCTTCCCATTGATATCAATGAACCACCTGCCACAGGTTCAATTGTATCCAGTAATGTAGGTAAAAGAAGGCAAGTGTTTCTCAGCAATCTGGCTATCAAGCCATGTAGAGTGTTTTCAAAAGCAGATGTTCTGGAGGAAGCTTAAAGAACTTCAGGTCTCTTCAACTTTAAATTGCCTTTTCAAAATGCTGTAAATGCGGTAATTGTACATGGTGTGGATCTGAATGTTTTTTAACGTGCAATGCATAGGCTGTTCTTTTATTGTTAAAGCTGTCTCATTATGTAAGCACATCTGCAAATTTGTGAAAGTTGCAAATACAGTTGCACTGAATTATGTAGATAACATCAATTCTTAATTTTAATAGCTTCATCAAGTGCTTTTTTTGTTTGCCATGTAGGATTAATTATGAAAAGATTTCTAGGCATTGTCCTTGGATACATGCTTACGGTGCACTGATGATCAGTATTTGAGATATTAATTATTTTCTGTTTTTTGAACCTTTAGCTTCACTTACATTTGAAGTCAGTAGTTTACACACACTTTAGCCAAATACATTTAAACTCAGTTTTTCACAATTCCTGACATTTAATCCTAGAAAACATTCCCTGTCTTAGGTCAGTTAGGAACACTATTTTAAGAATGTGAAATGTCAGAATAATAGTAGAGAGAATGATTTATTTCAGCTTTTATTTCTTTCATCACTTTCCCAGTGGGTCAGAAGTTTACATACACTTTGTTAGTATTTGGTAGCATTGCCTTTAAATTGTTTAACTTGGGTCATACGTTTTGGGTAGCCTTCCACAGGCTTCTCACAGGAAGTTGCTGGAATTTTGTTCCATTCCTCCAGACAGAACTGGTGTAACTGAGTCAGGTTTGTAGGCCTCCTTGCTCGCACACGCTTTTTCAGTTCTGCCCTCAAATTTTCTCTCGGATATGAGGTCAGGAGCTTTGTGATGGCCACTCCAATAACTTGACTTTGTTGTGCTTAAGCAATTTTGCCACAACTTTGGAGTATGCTTGGGGTCATTGTCCATTTGGAAGACCCATTTGCGACCAAGCTTTAACTTCCCGGCTGATGTCTTGAGATGTTGCTTCAATATATCCACATAATTTTCCTTCCTCATGATGCCATCTATTTTGTGAAGTGCACCAGTCCCTCCTGCAGCAAAGCACCCCCACAACATGATGCTGCCACCCCCATGCTTCACGGTTGGGATGGTGTTCTTCAGCTTGCAAGCCTCACCCTTTTTCCTCCAAACATTACGATGGTCATTATGGCCAAACAGTTCAATTTTTGTTTCATCAGACCAGAGGACATTTCTCCAAAAAGTAAGATCTTTGTCCCCATGTGCACTTGCAAACTGTAGTCTGGCTTTTTTAAATGGCAGTTTTGGAGCAGTGGCTTCTTCCTTGCTGAGCAGCCTTTCAGGTTATGTCGATATAGGACTCATTTTACTGTGGATATAGATACTTGTCTACCTGTTTCCTCCAGCATCTTCACAAGGTCCTTTGCTGTTGTTCTGGGATTGATTTGCATTTTTCGCACCAAAGTACGTTCATCTCCAGGAGACAGAATGCGTCTCCTTCCTGACCGGTATGATGGTTGTGTGGTCCCATGGTGTTTATAGTTGTGTACTATTGTTTGTACAAATGAACATGGTACCTTCAGGTGTTTGGAAATGGCTCCAAGGATGAACCAGACTTGACATCATTTTCTGACCTCAATCCGATAGAAAATTTGTGGGCAGAACTGAAAAAGTGTGTACGAGCAAGGAGGCCTACAAACCTAGTCATAGTCATACTTTATTGATCCCAGGGGAAATTGGTTTTTGTTACAGTTGCACCATAAATAATTAAATAGTAATAAAACCATAAATAATTAAATAGTAATATGTAAATTATGCCAGGAAATAAGTCCAGGACCAGCCTATTGGCTCAGGGTGTCTGACCCTCCAAGGGAGGAGTTGTAAAGTTTGATGGCCACAGGCAGGAATGACTTCCTATGACACTCTGTGTTGCATCTCAGTGGAATGAATCTCTGGCTGAATGTACTCCTGTGCCCAACCAGTACATTACGTAGTGAATGGGAGACATTGTCCAAGATGGCATGCAATTTGGACAGCATCCTCTTTTCAAACACCACTGTCAGAGAGTCCAGTTCCATCCCCACAACATCACTGGCCTTACGAATGAGTTTGTTGATTCTGTTGGTGTCTGCTACCCTCAGCCTGCTGCCCCAGCACACAACAGCAAACAAGATCGCACTGGCCACCACAGACTCGTAGAACATCCGTAGCATCGTCCAACAGATGTTAAAGGACCTCAGTCTCCTCAGGAAATAGAGACTTGACTCAGTTATACCCGTTCTGTCTGGAGGAATGGAACAAAGTTCCAGCAATTTACTGTGAGAAGCTTGTGGAAGGCTACCCAAAACGTATGACCCAAGTTAAACAATTTAAAGGCAATGCTACCAAATACTAACAAAGTGTATGTAAACTTCTGACCCACTGGGAAAGTGATGAAAGAAATAAAAGCTGAAATAAATCATTCTCTCTACTATTATTCTGACATTTCACATTCTTAAAATAGTGTTCCTAACTGGCCTAAGACAGGGAATGTTTTCTAGGATTAAATGTCAGGAATTGTGAAAAACTGAGTTTAAATGTATTTGGCTAAGGTGTATGTAAACTTCTGACTTCAACTATAGCTGATTTTTCCTATGCTTTGTGGTAGTCCTTTGCTGCCTGAGAGTTTTGAGGAGAAATGCAGCCATTCCTGATGGGTCAACTAAATTTCTCAGGAAAATTAAGCCCAATCTTTCCTTTGGGTCAAAGTCAAAGTCTTTCCTTTGTACTTTTTGGGATATCTTATTTTACTTTTAATAGTCATTATGGTGTTTTTTTTAACAGCTTGATAATGAATGCTTCACTTTCAAGAAGAAGGTTGCATCACAAATGGAAGATATAGCAGCACTTGAAGAAAAAACCAAGCTTCAATCACAAAAACTCTTGCAGACAAGTGATGATACTTCTCACCTAAAGGCAGAGCTGAGTTCAGTTAGGTGAGTGTTACTTTTGTGATGTAGCATTCATATTTTGGTTTGAAATTGCCGGTCCTAGTTTCTTGATCTCGTTTCTGCTCTACGATTGAATCAGAATCATGTTTATAATCACTGACATAATTATAAACACATGAAAATTACTATAAATTTCAAGAACAACATGGAAAAAAAACTAGTGCAAAAAGAAAGCAAGATAATGAGGTACTAGTTCATAGTTTTCTGAACTCTTTGGAAATCTGATGATGGAGAGTAAGAAGCTGTTCCTAAAACATTGTGTGTGCATCTTCAGACTCCTGTACCTCCTTATTGATGGTAATAATGAGAACAGGGCATGTCCTGGATGAGAGTCCTTCATGATGGCTGCTGTCTTCATAAGGCATTGTCTTTTGAAGATGTCCTCAGTGATGGGAACCTTGTGCAGCTTTTATTGACCTAATGCGTTGGTCCCTCATACTAGACGGTGATGCAACTAATCCCAATGCTCTCCATGGTTCATCTGTAGAAATATGCCAGCGTCTGTAGTGATTTACCAAATCTCATACCAACTGAATCAGAATCAGGTTTATTATCACCAGCATGTGAAGTGAAATTTGTTAACTTAGCAGCAGTTCAATGCAATAGATAATATAGAAGGGTAAAAATAGATAAAAATAAAAATAATAACAATAAATAAATCAATTACAGTATACATATATTGAATAAAAATCGTGCAAAAAACAGAAATACTGTATATTTAAAAAAGTGAGGTAGTGTCCAAGGGTTCAGTGTCCATTTAAGAATTGGATGGCAGAGGAGACGAAGCTGTTCCTGAATCGCTGAGTGTGTGCCTTCAGGCTTCTGTACCTCCTACCTGATAGTAACAGTGAGAAAAGGGCATGGTCTGGGCGCTGCCTTTCTGAGACACCACTCCCTGAAGATGTCTTGGGTACTTTGTAGACTAGTACCTAAGATTCAGCTGCCTAGATTTACAACCCCTCTTCAGCTTCTTTCAGTCCTGTGCAGTAGCCCCCCCCCCCGCCCCCCCACATACCAGACAGTGATGCAGCCTGTCAGAATGCTCTCCATGGTACATCTATAGAAGTCCTTGAGTATTTGTTGACATACTAAATCTCTTGAAACTCCTAATAAAGTACTGCCTTCTTTATAACTATATCGATATGTTGGGACTAGGTTAGGTCCTCGGAGGTCTTGACACCCAGGAACTTGAAACTGCTCACTCTCTCTACTTCTGAACCCTTTATGAGGATTGGTATGTGTTCCTTCATCTTGCCCTTCTTGCAAAGAATTGCAAAGCAATTCCAGCAGATCTAAGAAAGCTAAATATAAAAATGAGACAAATATTCACTTCGAAACTTCTTTGTGGTGTTATGCATTCCAACAAATAAATTTGGAAGAATGAGTCTATTTGCCTGTTGGGACTGTGTTTGATTCAGGTTTACTGTAAAACAGTTCTATCCTGTTGCCCTTAAACTCTCAAGGGCATTCTTATTAAAATAGATGGTACTGTCTGTTTGATGTATGACTTGTTTCTGTACTTAATCAATTACTTCAGAGTTGTTCACACTAATCCTGACCTTCGCATTGTCAACTTTCTGCTCATACAGCACCTATTTTTATTTCTGTGCCTTTGTGAACCGCCAGCTCAGCAGCATGAGATGTGAGCCACACATTGTTGCTGGAAAAAAAAATCTTAAAGCAGAGGTGATGGGAATAACTTTTTTAGAAGCTCACGTTAACTCCAATGTACAATTTATTTACAAATGACTTTGTCATTGATCTGATGAAGGCGTTTGACATGGTCCGCAGATCATCCTTAGAAAGCTTGGCTGCCTGCAGAAATTCATTACACTCAGTCGCCTGCTCCACGATGGTATGACCGGAGAAGTGTTCTCAGATGGTTCCCCATCTGAGACTTTCAACATCTCAGATGGCGTGAAGCAAGGGTGCGTTCTAGCACCAGTGCTCTTCAACCTCTTTTTCTGCTGAAGCATGCTGTTAAGGACCTAGACCTGGGTATTTACATAAGATATCACCTATACAGATCGGTGTTTAACCTGAGACGCCTTGCTGCAAAGACCAAAACGTTGAGGAGGCTCATCACGGAAGATGCCCTGTTTGCTGATGACTGTGCCCTCATGGCCCACCAGGAGAACCACCTGCAGATGTTTGTCGACCGAATCACCAACCAGGAAGTCCTTGACAGAGCCAACAGCACAAGCATTGAGGCAAGGATCCTCCAGGCCCAGCTACGCTGGACTGGCCATGTAATCCGCATGGGTGAAACAAGAATCCCCAGGCAGCTGTTCTGCGGTGATTGAGCATGGCAGTTGCAATCAGGGCCGCCCCAAAAAAAGATTCAAAGACAATCTGAAATCGTACATCAAATGGGCAGACCTCCAGCCTCGACAACTTGAAGAGACCGCAGCTGACAGGGCTGTGTGGTGCACCTGGACCAGAAAAGCTGCATCTGACTTTGAGGATGACCAAAATCAGCGCCTCGCAGCAGCACGAAACCAACACCACAAAGCTGTGTATGCACCTGTTCTAACAACCACCATTCCATGTCCAACCTGCAACCGCATATGTGCTTCAGCCTTCAGCCTCCAAAGCCACGTGCGTATCCACAGACGACTGCACAATGTTTAGTCTTCCTCGGACCCCGAGAGATTACCGCCACAATTTATATAGGAACGAGTAGAAAATTTGATGTGGGAGTATACCAGGAAGGTGTTTACTTGAATAGAACACTAAAAACTATCTGTAACAAGTCAGTATTACTTAACAAAAGAATGTAATTTGAACACAAAATTTCATGCTGAGGCAGATAAATAGAAAATGCTGGAATGTAAAGAATTAATCATTATAATTTTGGCAATGACCCACAAGGGACCTCATCCACATGCAACAGCGTACTGGATTAAAACAGGACCATCTTCACAAGATGATCATTAAAGGTACATATATACAGTACTTGTGTTAAAAGCAGCAATCCTGGAACAGTTTAACAAATTAACTATTGATTTATAATTTTAACAGAGCACATTGATATAATATCTTTAACTTCTGCAGGCTATCCCCAAACACTTCACAGCCAAAAAATTTTTAAGTGCAATTATGTAATGTAAACAAGTGAAGTAGTGCATAAGATAGCGGAGCAGAATTACACCATTTGGCCCATCAAGTCTGCTCTCCCATTTCGTCATGACTGATTAACTTTTGTTCTCAGCCCCAATCTCCTGCCTACTCATACGTCTCCCCCCCCCCCCCCCACCACGTATCCCTTCATGCCCTGACAAATCAAAAATCTATCAACCTCTGTTTTAAATATACATAAGGACTTGGCTTCCACAGCTGCCTATAGCAACAAGTTCCATAGATTCACCACTCTCTGGCTAAGAAATTCTTCCTCATCTCCATTCTAAAACGGTGCCCCTCTATTTTGAGGCTTCGTCCTCTGATCTTAAACACCCCCACCATAGAAAATATCCTCTCCATATCTGCTCTATTATTCGATAGGTTTCAATGAGGTCACCCTTCATTTTTCTAAATTCCAGTGAATACAGGCCCAGAGCCATCAAACACACTTCATATGACAAGCCTTTTAATACTGTAATCATTTTCATGAACCTTCTTTGAGCCCTCTCCAGTTTCTGCACATGCTTTCTAAGATAAGGGGCCCAAAACTGTTCACAATACCCCAAGTGAGGCCTCATCAGTGCTTTATAAAATCTCAAAGTTACATCCTTGTCATCTTGAAACAAATGCTAACATCATATTTGCCTTCCTTACCACACACTCAACCTGCAAATTAATCTTTAGGGAATCCTGCGCAAGGGCCCCCAAAACCCTTTGCACCTCAGATTTTTGTATTTTCTCTCCATTTTAAAAAAAATACAGGTCGACCTTCACTAATCCGGCACCATTGGCACCTGAGGAGTGCCAGATTAGTGAAAATGCCGAATTACAGAAGGATCACATTAAGCATAATCAGTGCTGGATTATTGAGGGAACCGGATTACAGGTAGTCGGATCTAGTGAAGGTTGACTGTAGTTAATTCTTTCATTTCTTCTACCAAAGTGCATGACCATACACTTCCTGGCACTGTATTCCATCTGTTACTTCTTTGCCCATTCTCCTAATCTGTGTCTTTCTGTGGCCAACCTATTTCCTCAAAACTACCTGCCCCTCCTCCTATCTTTGTATCGTCTGCAATCTTTGCAGCAAAACCAACAATTCCATCATCCAAATCATTGCCATATAACATAAAAAAAAAATCTGTCCCAACACAGACACCTGTGGAAATCCACTAGTCACTGGCAGCCAACCAGAAAAGGCTCCCTTTATTCCCACTCTTTGCCTCCTGCCAATCAACCACTGCTTTATCCATGCTAGAAGCTGTCCTGCAATGCCATGGGTTTGTAGCTTGTTAGGCAGCCTCATGTATGGCACCTTGTCAAAGGCCTTCTGATAATCCAAGTACATAACATCAACCAATTCTCCTTTATCTATCCTTGTTATTTCTTCAAATAATTCCACAAGATTTGTCAGAAAAGATTTTCCTGTGAGGAAAATGTGCTGACTGCAGCCTATATTATCATGTGCACACAGATAGTAGGATTATCATTTAATCTGCTTCAATTGTATTGTTAAAATGTCAAACATTTACAAGCAAGAGGAAGATACCTCCTGTTCATCTTTGAATATGGCTGTAGAATCTCCTTTATTCACCTAGAGAGTTCTGAAAGACATTGCAGTGCATTGAAGTGTCTCATTTGCTGGTGTGGAGCTTCTAACTTGCTAGCATCTGATTTAGGCAAAAGTACTACTTTTGATCCACAATAATATTTAAAATTAAAACAAAGTCAAGTAGTTCTATATTTTACTAGAACTTGTATTACTTGTTTTTAAAAATTACCACCTATCTTGCAGAAGGAGTAACACTTCTGATTTGGATTTTGCTTATGATGATGAACTTTAGTTAATACAATATTGTCAATGGCATCTTCTCGTATACACTACTATTTAGTAAATGTAGTTTGGTGCAATTCCATAGCAGTTTTGCGCTCTAATATCAGAATCAAAAAAAAAGTTTAAAGTTACTTCGACCTTTCAGTACTTAAACAGTGCAAAATAGCTTAAACCTGGGACATAGATGGTAAGAGTCCTAGTCCACATTTGTGTGCTTCATCAGATATTTGCTATAATGTTTCAACAACTTATATTAACCACAATACTGGCAAGCTATAGATATCCCCATCTACATCAACGGAGCTGTAGTGGAGCGTGTATCAAGTTCCTTGGTGTCCACATTTCCGAGGATCTCACCTAGTCCCTGAACTCCTCCATCCTTATCAAAAAGGCGCTACAGCGCCTTTATTTCCTGTGGAGCATCAAGAAAGCTCACCTCTGTCCCAGGATACTGACGGACTTTTACCGCTGTACCATTGAGAGCATACTCACCAACTGCATCTCAGTGTGGTATGACAATTGTCCCGTATCGGACTGCAAAGCACTCCAGCGTGTGGTGAAAACTGCCCAGTAGATTATCGGCACCCAATTGCCCACCATTGAGAACATCTACCATAAACGCTGTCTGGGCAAGGCAAAAAGCATTATCAGGGATGCATCTCACCCTAACCGTGGACCTTTTACTCTCCTCCCATCCAGTAGACGGTACAGGAGCCTCTGCTCCCGCACCAGCAGGCACAGGAAGAGCTTCTTCCCTGAGGCTGTGACCCTGCTGAACCTCACACCACAGCGCTAAGCAGTATTGCACCCATATTGTACTGTCTCAGTACTTTTATATTTGTGTGCTGTAGCACTTATTTTTTATTCGCAGTTATTTTGTAAATAACACTACTCCATGCATTTCTGGTCAGATGCTAACTGCATTTCATTGGCTTTGTATCTGTACTCGGCACAATGACAATAAAGTTGAATCTAATATCTATGAAGGAAAATGAAAATCCAAAATTTCATAAAATAAAGTGGAACAAATCTCTTGTCACTCTGCTGGCTGGACTGAATGATTGACGAGTGCTAAACAGTATGAAAAAATCTTATGTGTGTTTCGCACTTTAGGTGTGCATACTATTTGTGCAGAACTGATGATGGGGGATGTTACTGAAATTTTATGTAATTGGTGGACCTGTAAATGTGATGAAAAGCAAATGAGTAGAAAATGCCAGGATGATTGCAATGACAAAAATGTATAATGTAGTTCAGTATTTTAACAGATTTTATTAGAAGTGCTGTGATAGAATTTGGTCATAAGTATGTGAAGAGCAAGAGGATAGGACATGAAAGAATAGGACCAATCAAGTGTGACAATGGAAAAGTGTGTATGGAACCGAAGGAAATAGCAGAGGTACTTAATTAGTACTATGCTTCAGTATTCACTACAGAAAAGGATCTTGGCTATTGTAGGGATGGCTTACAACAGACTGAAAAGCTTGAGCGTGTAGATATTACGAAAGAGGATGTGCTGGTGCTTTTGGAAAGCATCAAGTTGGATAAGTCACTGGGACTGGACAAGATGTACCCCAGGCTACTGTGGGAGGTGAGAGAGGAGATGGCTGAGCCTCTGGCGATGATCCTTGCATCATCAATGGGGACGGCACAGGTTCTGGAGGATTGGAGGGCTGCAGATGTTGTTCCAGTATTCAAGAAAGGGAATAGAGATAGCCCAGAAAATTATAGACCAGTGAGTCTTACTTCAGTGGTTGGTAAGTTGATGGAGAAGATCCTGAGAGGCAGGATTTCTGAACATTTGGAGAGGCATAATCTGATTAGGAATAGTCAGCTTGTCTTTGTGAAAGGCAGGTAGTTCCTTACGAGCCTGATTGAATTTTTTGAGGATGTGACTAAACACATTGATGGAGGAAGAGCAGTAGATGTAGTGTATATGGATTTCAGCAAGGCATTTGATAAGGTACCCCATGCAAGTCTTATTGAGAAAGTAAGGAGGCATGGGATCCAAGGGGACATTGCTTTGTGGATCCAGAACTAGCTTGCCCACAGAAGGCAAAAAGTGTTTATAGACAAGTCATATTCTGCATAGAGGTCAGTGACCAGTGGTGTGCCTCAGGGATCTGTTCTGGGACCCCTACTCTTCGTGATTTTTATAAATGAGCTGGATGAGGAAATGGAGGGATTGGTTAGTAAATTTGTTGATGACACAAAAGTTGGGGGTGTTTTGGATAGTGTGGGGGGCTGCCAGAGGTTACAGCGGGACATTGATAGGATGCAGAACTGGGCTAAGAAGTGACAGATGGAGTTCAACCCAGATAAGTGTGAGATAGTTCAACTCAGATAAGTGTGAGGTAGTTCATTTTGGTAGGTCAGATATGATGGCAGAATATAGTATTAATGGTAAGACTCTTGGCAGTGTGGAGGATCAGAGGAATATTGGAGTCTGAGTCCATAGGACACTCAAAGCTGATGCGCAGGTTGAAAGAAAGCATATGGTGTATTGGCCTTCATCAATCAAGGGATTGAGTTTAGGAGCTGAGGGGTAATGTTGCAGCTATATAGGACCCTGGTCAGACCCCACTTGAGTACTTCTGGTCGTCTCACTACAGGAAGGATGTGGAAACGATAGAAAGGGTGCAGAGGAGATTTACAAGGATGTTGCCTGGATTGGGGAGCATGCCTGATGGGAATAGGTTGAGTGAACTCGGCCTTTTTTCCTTGGTGCGATGGAGGATGAGGGGTGACCTGACAGATAATGAGAGGCATTGATCGTGTGGATAGTCCGAGACTTTTTCCCAGGGCTAAAATGGCTAGCACGAGAGGGCACAACTTTAGGGGGCTTGGAAGTAGGTACAGAGGAAATGTCCGGGATGGGATATGTTTTTTATGCAGGGAGTGGTAAGTGTGTGGAATGGCCTGCCAGCGATGGTGGTGGAGGTGGATATAATGGGGTCTCCTGGACAAGGTACATGGAGCTCAGAAAAATAGAGGGCTATGAGTAACCCTAGGTAATTTCTAAGGTAAGGACATGTTCGACACAGCTTTGTGGGCCGAAGGGCCTGTTTCGTGTTGTAGGTTTTCTATGTTTCTATTTATTCTCAATAAGTCATTAAATTCTTGCTGCCATGATGACTAAGGACTTGGGAATCAATGGACAAAAAATGGTAGCTAAGTATGCAGCCTTGCCCAAGAATTGGGAAGAGTGTGCTACCTTGAAGAAAATGCCACACATGGATCTAGACATTTTTGTGAAGAACCTCTTTGATGCTTGCTTGTGCCAGGTCATTATTTTGGGAGGATCTCTGGTTCAGCACGTTGACTGAGCATCCAGTCAGTTTCAGAAATTCTCAGTTTATTAGGAAGCAAGAAATATTTTATCCATTGTTAAATGAGTATTAGAATATACAGTACACATTAAGTTAGAAAAGCCAATATGTCATTAAACATTTTTCAAAGTAGTAGTTAAATATGCATCAGTGTGTTTTAGGGCCTCATACTGTGTTATGCTGGTTTTTTGGCTTGATTTGAGTATACTGTAAATGCTTGAATATTGTGCTAACGTAGTGTAAGATTCAGTGTTCTTAAATATAGCAAGATTTTCTTTTGCATGTAGCTTAAATGTAAGTCAGTTCTTTGCATTTATTTGCCCTGGAGAAGCTTGCAAACAACAGCCTGTGAACGTACAACAAATTGTCAGCAGCAACTTTAGGATGTCCACATTAATCTATACCTGTGCATAAGTTCAGAGTTAGTGCCATTTTGTAATGCATAATTTATTAGGTTACTAAAATAACGTAGTAATAGCATGATACTAGGTTACTAAAATAATCTGAATTGAATGGAAGATTCGGACTGTTATATAAATAAATATGAAATATGCTTCAATTAACTAGACTTGAAATTGACTGTCCTGTTGTACATACGATTTATTACAAATTACTATAAATTGCACATTTAGACGGAGACGTAATGTAACGATTTTTGCTCCTTGTGTATGTGAAGGATGTAAGTCATAAAGTCAATTTAAATTCTGTTTCTGCTGTTTCTTCAACTTAATGAAACAGCTCAAAGTACTTAGCCATAAAGTCAGAAAAATTAATGCTGTAAAACATGTTCACAGCGTTAGACTGAGGGTAGATCTAAAGGGAGTGGCTGTACAGATTAGAGAGTAGGGTCTAGATGGCTGTTGATGGGACAAAGAGAGGAAGGATGGGAAGAAAACCAAGGTTTGAGAAATACCTGCTGCCTTGCCCTGGCTCATTTAATGAAATCCTCATTTATACTTTTTTGTTATTTCAAGACTTTACTATTTCAATATGTTCCTAGGTGGTTCCTTTCTTCCATGCTTCTTGAATACTGTTGTTTATATCATGAACTGAAACAAATCTTAGTTAACGATCACAGTTTGCTGATTATGTCCTTAATCCTGCCTTTCTCTGTAATCCCTTCCGTTCCCAAAATCCTTCTTAAATGTAAGTAATTCTGGCTTTTTACATGTCCTAGACTTCAATCACCCAAACATCTGGAGGTGAGGAAATTACCTTCTCCTTTTTCCTTTAAGGTTTTCACTTTAATCATTTTCCCTATTACTTTTTTTCTTGTCTTTGTATCAAACACTTATGAAATGCCATAGTGTTTCACTTTGTTAAAGATACTATCTATATGCAAAATATTATATTGATCTTAATCAATCAAAAATATTTTGCACCTTTCACAGGGCTGGGCAACTCAAAATTTGAAATTAAAAGTAGATTAAAATTTTTGTTTTGGCTTGTAAAGATCCAGTAGGGAGATAGTATGAAAGAAGATCGCAAAGGTTCTCGGTGAGCTTTGAAAATAGGGCAGACAGCAGGCAATAGCAACAAAGCAATTCATGCCAGCCTGTGAACAACGTTATGTAACTTTTGAATGCAGAGGGCCACTCTTAAAAAAGATATACTGAGGGGCAGACGGTCAGTTTTTGTACTTTTTAAAATATTTTGTCCATCTGATTCTTTTCAGAAGAATGTTTGGCTTTCCACTATGATAAACATTTTTTTGTAAAATAAACTACAAGCTTTCATCTAATCCTTTGGGGTTAAAGATTGCATGAGGCATTTTATTTAGTCGCTTTCCTGTATTGTCTACTCGTAATGCTGCAAAAGGATTCATTTTCTCGTGCATTAAGAAACATGATGAAAAGAAAGAACAAGAAATGTTAATCATTTAGTCAGAAGATGTTACCACTGTATAGGATGTTTCCCAAGTTCAGAGACAAAATGTATGAGTAATCAATAATAATCCTCGCTAAAGAATGTTACTTTGTATTAATGCTTAGGTTACAGAATGAACACCTGGAGAAATCTCTTGCAGATGTGCAGCATCGATTGTCAATGAAAACCAAGGAGCTCCAGGCATTTCAAGATCGGGTTACCAGACATGAGGAAAGGCTAGGTAAAAGTGATAAAAATAATATGTTATGAATCATTAATTAAATATTCAAGCCTCCTGTCCAAGTTAGGTTTCTAAATGTTATGGTGGTACGCTCTGCCACTTTTGAGCATGTTTTCTTAGTAGTCCCAGTTGTCCTTACAGAATAAAGACAGAACAGTTTGGCTTTCTCAAGGAAATCCAGGCTATTAGCTTGTTTTTCATCCAGGAAAATTTTATGCAACACTGATACCACAAATAACAAACAGTACACAATATGCAATTAAACGATTGAGCTTTATAATTATTAATTTGACAATAGGGTTAGTAAAGAAAACAGAAAAGAAAAAGGGCCATTCTCATAAAATAGTCTAATGCGCAACAATGGAGCTCACAGTTTTTCTGTCTGTTCGTTCTCCAACGATTTTCACCCCGGCTGTCGACTCCTGACCCCATTCCAAGTCCACTCTGTCCTGCAGTCTACTACTTCCCATTTTGGCATCTTCCCTCTCCCATGTTCTGCCAAAGAAAAGACTGTGAAAACTTCTCTCAGGCCCACAAGAAAGAAAATCATCTCTCCTCATTGCCCAGCGCCATTCCAAAGCCCCCGTTATCTCCAGTCATAACCCAAACACTGCGCTACAGAGAAGCTATTACATTAGCAGGGAAACCTTTCCCAGGTTGTTAGATTAGATTAGATTATGAGGACACGCACACGTGTTTAATGCTATTTGCATGCTTCTAATTTTATTTTCTTATAAATTTTACATTTTTAATCATCTGACTATTTCTGAGATTTGTTTTTAAAAAAAAAACACGCCAGGGATACTCTCAAACAACTTAACAGCTTTGACAAATAGGGGACTCGATAGTTAGAGAGGTACAGATAGGAGGTTCTGTGGTTGTGACAGAGAATCCAGGATGGTTTGTTGCCTTCCGGGTGCCAGGGTCAAGGATGTCTCTGATCGCTTGCATGACATTCTGAAATGGGAGGGTGATCAGCCAAATGTTATGGTGCACATCGGTACCAATGACATAGCAAGGAAGAGTGAGGAGGTCCTGGAGAGTGAGTATAGAGAACTTGGTAGGAAGTTGAAAAGCAGGACCTCGAGGGTGGTAATCTCAGTGTTGCTACCTGTGCTACGTTCCAGTGAGGGTAAGAATAGGATGCTCTGGAGGATGAACAAGTGGCTGAGGAACTGGTGTAGGGGGCAGGGTTTCAGATTTCAGGATCATTGGGACCTCTTCTGGGGCAGGTGGGACCTGTACAAGAGAGACGGGTTACACTTGAACGACAAAGGGACCAATATCCTTTCAGGGAGGTTTGTTAGTGCTATTGAGGAGGCTTTAAACTAGATTTGCAGGAGGATGGAAACCAGAGTGCCAGAGCTGACAGTGTGGCTGGGTTGAAAATAAATGATGTTAAAAGTTCAAGCAAAGCCGCAAATAGAAAGATTATGAGTGGTGGTAAAAATCTTCTGAGGTGTATATATTTCAATGCTAGGAGTATTGCGGGGAAGGCAGGCGAGTTGAGGGCATGGATTGACACGTGGAATTATGACGTTATAGCAATTAGTGAAACTTGGCTACAGGAGGGGCAGGACTGGCAGCTTAATATTCCAGGGTTCCGATGTTTCAGATGTGATAGAGGCAGAGGAATGAAAGGTGGGGGTTAGCATTGCTTGTCAGGGAAAATGTTACAGCAGTGCTCAGGCAGGACAGATTAGAGGGCTTGTCTACTGAGTCCTTATGGGTGGAGCTGAGAAACAGGAAAGGTATGGCCACATTAGTGGGGTTGTATTATAGACCACTCAATAGTCAGCGAGAATTGGAGGAGCAAATCTGCAGAGAGATAGCAGGCAACTGCAGGAAACATAAAGTTGTGGTGGTAGGGGATTTTAATTTTCCACATATTGATTGGCACTCCCATACTGTTAGGGTCTAGATGGGTTAGAGTTTGTAAAATGTGTTCAGGAAAGTTTTTCTAAATCAATATATAGAGGTACCAACTAGAGGGGATGCAATATTAGATCTCCTATTAGAAAACGAGTTAGGACAGGTGACGGAAGTGTGTGTAGGGGAGCACTTCAGTTCCAGTGATCATAACACCATTAGTTTCAACTTGATCATGGATAAAGATAGATCTGGTCCTAGGGTTCAGGTTCTTAACTGGAAGAAGGCTAAATTTGAAGAAATGAGAAAGGATCTAAAAAGCGTGGATTGGGACAGGTTGTTCTCTGGCAAGGATGTGATCGGTAAGTGGGAAGCCTTCAAAGGAGAAATTTTGAGAGTGCAGAGCTTGTAGGTTCCTGTCAGGATTAAAGGCAAAGTGAATAGGAATAAGGAACCTTAGTTCTCAAGGGATATTGCAACTCTGATAAAGAAGAAGTGAGAGTTGTATCACATGTATAGGAAACGGAGTAAATGAGGTGCATGAGTATAAAAAGTGCAAGAAAATACTTAAGAAGGAAATCAGGAGGGCTAAAAGAAGACATGAGGTTGCCTTGGCAGTCAAAGTGAAGGATAATCCAAAGAGCTTTTACAGGTATATTAAGAGTAAAAGGATTGTAAGGGATAAAATTGGCCCTCTTGAAGATCAGCGTGGTCGGCTATGTGCGGAACCAAAAAAAATGGGGGAGATCTTAAACAGGTTTTTTTGCGTCTGTATTTACTAAGGAAGCTGGCATGAAGTCTATGGAATTAAGGGAAACAAGTAGTGAGATCATGGAAACTGTACAGGTTGAAAAGGAGGAGATGCTTGCTATCTTGAGGAAAATTAAAGTGGATAAATCCCCAGGACCTGACAGGGTATTCCCTCAGACCTTGAAGGAGACTAGTGTTGAAATTGCAGGGGCCCTGTCAGATATATTTAAAATGTCGGTGTCTACGGGTGAGGTGCCGGAGGTCATGTTGTTCCGTTGTTTAAAAAAGGATCGAAAAATAATCTGGGAAATTATAGGCCGGTAAATTTGACGTCGGTAGTGGGTAAGTTATTGGAGGGAGTACTAAGAGACAGAATCTACAAGCATTTGGGTGGACAGGGACTTATTAGGGACAGTCAACATGGCTTTGTGCGTGGTAGGTCATGTTTGACCAATCTATTGGAGTTTTTTGAGGAGGTTACCAGGAAAGTGGATGAAGGGAAGGCAGTGGATGTTGTTTACATGGACTTCAGTAAGGCCTTTGACAAGGTCCCGCATGGGAGGTTAGTTAGGAAAATTCATTTGCTAGGTATACATGGAGAGGTGGTAAATTGGATTAGACATTGGCTCAATGGAAGAAGCCAAAGAGTGGTAGTAGAGAATTGCTTCTCCGAGTGGAGGCCTGTGACTAGTGGTGTGCCACAGGGATCAGTGCTGGGTCCGTTGTTATTTGTCATCTGTATCAATGATCTGGATGATAATGTAGTAAATTGGATCAGCAAATTTGCTAGTGATACAAAGATTGGAGGTGTAGTGGACAGTGAGGAAGGTTTTCAAAGCTTGCAGAGGGATTTGGACCAGCTGGAAGAATAGGCTGAAAAATGGCAGATGGAGTTTAATAGAGACAAGTGTGAGGTATTGCACTTTGGAAGGACAAACCAAGGTAGAACATACAGGGTTAATGGTAAGGCACTGAGGAGTGCAGTAGAACAGAGGGATCTGGGAATACAGATACAAATTCCCTAAAAGTGGCGTCACAGGTAGATAGGGTTGTAAAAAGAGCTTTTGGTATATTGGCCTTTATTAATCAAAGTATTGAGTATAAGAGCTGGAATGTTATGATGAGGTTGAATAAGGCATTGGTGAGGCCGAATCTGAAGTATTATGTTCAGTTTTGGTCACCAAATTACAGGAAGGATATTAATAAGGTTGAAAGAGTGCAGAGAAGGTTTACAAGGATGTTGCTGGGCCTTGAGAAACTCAGTTACAGAGAAAGGTTGAATAGGTTAGGACTTTATTCCCTGGAGCATTGGAGAATGAGGGGAGATTTGACAGAGGTATATAAAATTATGCTGGGTATAGATAGAGTGAATGCAAGCAGGCTTTTTCCACTGAGGCAGGGGGAGAAAAAAACCAGAGGACATGGGTTAAGGGTGAACGGGGAAAAGTTTAAAGGGAACATTAGGGGAGGCTTCTTCACACAGAGAGTGGTGGGAGTGTGGAATGAGCTGCCAGACGAGGTGGTAAACGCGGGTTCTTTTTTTTAACATTTAAGAATAAATTGGACAGATACATGGATGGGAGGTGTATGGAGGGATATGGTCCGTGCGTAGGTCAGTGGGACTAGGCAGAAAATGGTTCGGCACAGCCAAGAAGGGCCAAAAGGCCTGTTTCTGTGCTGTAGTTTTTCTATGGTTTCTAAATGTTTCAACCAGGATGTATGGCATTACATTCCTCTCTTCATAGATGTTGCTGGACCCTGCTGGGTTTTCACAGGATTTTTCTGTTTTCATTCAACATTCACACAAAGGTCTTTGATAATTTCTGCATTTTATTGTATAGGTGAATTCAATAGGCAAACTACTGGTCAACGAGAAGAAATCAGTGCATTAAAAAGTACGATATCTGCTCTGGATCAAGAAAAAGATTGCTTGCAGGAGGCTGTGGATGACAAAACTGAGAAAATTGCAACTTTAGAAGATAATCTTGCCAACAGGGTAAATGTACATTTTATTTTTCAGTGAGCCTTCATTTGGAACAGGATCCTGTTCAAGATTGATTAAACATAATAACTAGCAGAATTGTGACTTACTGCTGAAATTAAGCTTTCATAAAAATCTCATTTGCAAAATAAGCTGTCCCTTCACCTAACTTATTTAGTGGCCAACAGTGCTTTGGTCATTTTAGGCCGTCCTTTGGGATTGAGGATGCCTTGTTTAGTGGCCAGCGGTGCTTTGGTCATTTTAGGCAGTCCTTTGGGATTGAGGATGCCTTGCTTCCGTTTACATTCTGTGCGTTCCAAAGTGCTTAACTGGACCAACAAACTCTTGCTCTGGTGGAGCATGACTTGGTTGATGGGGTAGGCAGCTGGGTAATTTGTGAGGTGGTGAGCTCCTTCTGCCACTTATGCAGGACTCTATATCCTCCAGATGCATAGCCTTGAGGCACTCAGTACCACCCCACATGTTCTCTCTCGACTTTGAATGATTGTTGCCCGGAGATTTCCAGGAATCAATGGGGTTGTTGCACTTCAAAAACTTCTGAATACATCTTTCAATCTTTTCCTCTGTTCATCTGTTAATCTCCTCCCATGATAGAGCCTGAAATAGTGTACGTTTCAGGAGGCTGATATCAAGCATGTAACCAATGCGTCCTGCCCACTGTAGCCAGCTGAGAATAACAGGGGTCTTACTGCTAGGAATTTTGGCCTGGCAGAGGACATTGACATTGTCTCTGGAAGGATAAGTGAGCCAGCATGGGTGATATTTTTCCTGTATTTTGAGATGCCTGTTGTAGGGATATCATGTCTCAAAGGAGGCAGACCTGTCTGTTTTCTTCAGTTGACCGGAGGCTATGCTGGTGTACGAAGGCACTGGTGAATTTCGACATCGGTGTCTGCCTATGCCAAGAGTTGGCTCTTGAAATAAACTATTGAATTTAAGGGTGTTCCACAGTCTCTCTGGGTGATAAAGTCAAAGGCTATGTATGGAGGACAGAGCTTTTTTCTCCATTTTTCTTGGAGTTGCTATGAGGTGACAGTCATGTTTACTCTGCCTCTAGCTGAATAGAATTCAGCAGATCTTTGGCCACTGGGTGGCAATGGTTGAAGACGGCCCTGACACAGCATTACTTGAGTCACGCCTCCTTTATAGGTGCCAGTCAGAATTCTCTCCATCCTTGAAAAATGTTCATGGTCACACATCTTTGAAGTTCCCAGTGGTATCCCTCTTCCTTGATGTGGGCAACGATTTTGTGAATTTGTGACTGAAACTTCACAGTTGGTGATGTTACGTACCCCATAACTGGGTTGCCAAACCAGCAGAAATGAAACGCTCGTTGGAGTCTGTGATTACCAGGAACTAATGAAGTTTTATAAAAGAAATAAGTAATACAGTACACTAATCGCAAGGATATAAATGTAACAGGTTAGCAATGATAATACACACATATACACAGAGATAGGGTAATAGGAATCAACCAAGCTCTATCCCAGTCTATGGGTAGAATGATCAGTTTTAAGTGAAGCAGAGTTCGGTTCAGTTTAATGCAGTTCGAAGTAATCACTGTTGTTGTACTGTTGGGGAGAGAGTGAGAGATGCAGTTGGTTTCGGGCAGACCTTTCGATGTCTTCTGATCCCGCTGTGGTTACCAACTGTGACCCCTCCATTCCGGATATGATCGTTCTTCCGCGGTGAACCCGGCACCCAGGCAAGGGCGGACACACACCCCAGGTTCCCACCGATCGTACCTTTACACCCTGTGAGCCTCTGACCAATTCCCGCAAACCAGTCCTCCAAACTCCCACCAACTTGTGGGGGCACACTGCTCTTTCCAGGGTCTTGTGGCATGTCGTGCCTTAGCAAACCTGCTCTTTTTATCCCCCTGCTGGGGTATCACCTGTCCATCAAACTTCAAACAGTTCCGGTTCAAAGCAAACGGTCTGTCAATAGCTGAATTGTTTCTTTCTCATTAATCTCTCTCTTCTCTCTTATTAGCATTTTGAATGTTTCTCCATTGTCTTCCGTTATCTCTCTCATTAGCATCATCCGTCTGGTCGCTCTGCTTGGCGTCACACATGACACCCCCACCTTAAAAGGATTTTTTACCGGGGTAAAAATTATGGGCATGAATGCACATTATAAGATACACACTAATATACAGGTAGTCATCAGCTATTCAGCTAATACAGAGAACTTTAAGTTTTAACACCTTGACAGACAATCAGCAATCACCTTGTCAGTTCCTTTTATATGTTTTATCTTAATATCAAATTCCTGTAATACCAGGCTTCAACTTAATAAGCATTTGTTTTTATCCTTCATAGTGGCCAAAAACACTAATGGATTGTGATCAGTGTAAATTATCAGTGGTTTCCGTGCGGGCTAAATATAAACCTGAAAATGTTGTAATGCCAGTATGATTGCCAGTAATTCCTTCTCCACAGTGGCATAATTTCTCTGATGGACATTAAACTTCTTAGAAAAATAACCCACTGGGTGTTCAATTTCCTCTTTGTCTGTTTGCAACAGCACCGTCCCTGCCGCTTCATCGCTAGCATCTGTTGCTAGGGAGAAGGGTTTTGAAAAGTCAGGCGCATTCAATACAGGGTGGTGACACAGAATCGCCTTCAGACTCTCAAAGGCTTGTTGACAAAGGTCGTTCCACACAAACTTCGCATTTTTCAGCAAGAGCTTAGTAAGAGGGAGGGTAATTTCCGCAAAGTTTTGCAAAACTTCCGATAGTACCCCACCATCTCCAAGAACCTTCTCAGGTCTCTCTTGTCCGTCGGGATGGGAACTTCAGAGATAGCCTGCACCTTAGCCTGCATCGGTGCCAGCTGCCCCTGTCCTACCACATACCTCAGATAAGTGACCTTAGCGTGGCCAAACTCACTTTTCGCGAGGTTCACTGTCAGGTTGGCTTCAGACAGCCATTTAAACAATTCCTCTACTGCCACAATGTGCTCCTCCCACGTGTCACTCCAGACCACTAAATTGTCAATATACGCTTCTGCGTTCTTTAACCTTTTTATCACTGAATTAATCGTCCTTTGGAAGGTCCCTGGGGCGT
Source organism: Mobula birostris (assembly GCF_030028105.1). Lineage (NCBI taxonomy): Eukaryota > Metazoa > Chordata > Chondrichthyes > Myliobatiformes > Myliobatidae > Mobula > Mobula birostris. Next base: position 58,820,404 of record NC_092372.1, on the reverse strand, counting down.
TTTTCATGCCAAAAGGTAAAACATTATACTCGTATAACCCGGATGGAGTGACAAATGCTGAGATTTCTCTAGCCCGGTCAGTTAAAGGAACGCACCAGTACCTTTTCAGCAAATCGATCTTTGTGATGTACTTAGCTCTCCCCACTTTATCGATGCAATCGTCTACCCTTGGGATGGGGTAAGCATCAGTTTTTGTGATTGCGTTCACCTTTCTGTAATCTGTACAGAATCGTATGCTCCCATCGAGTTCGGGACAACCACACAGGGAGAAGCCCATTCCGATTTGGATGGCCTAATAATACCCGTGGCTAGCATGTGTTCAATTTCTTTCTCCACCAGCTTGCCCTTCTCCAAGTTCATCCTACAGGGGTGTTGCTTAATAGGCTGATCTGATGTAACGACAATATCATGTACCATCCCCTTGCATCGCCTCGAGACATCCGGACATACATCTGCATGCTGGTTAATTAGCTTTATCAGCGGCTCGCTCTGTTCAGGGGTTGAGTGAGAGCCCTTATCGGCAAAGTTGGCCAAAACAATAGAGTTCTCCAATCTGGTCGGCACCATATTTATCTTTTCAAGTTGGGTTTTCCCCTTATCATCTGGCACCCCAGCCTCATTTATTTTTGTGATAACACTGACTAGATCTGCTTTCTTATCGTGGTAAGCTTTTAACATATTAATATGTATTAACTGTGTGGGCTAACATCTACAATACTCAATAATATCCTTCCTCATGTTCGGCCAGTAAAACTCTTTCATAATTCTATCGACTGTTTTCCTCACCTCGAAATGTCTACCGAGGGGTATCTTGTGGGCCAGGTTAAAAATGTCGTCCCTATAAATTTTCGGCAATACCACCTGGTGTACCACCCCCCACTCCTCATCTGCGGGCATGGTACTTGGTCTCCATTTCCTCATCAGTACTCCCTCCTTCACATAATAGCCTACTGGTTCCCTTTTTATTTCTACTTCAGAGAGAGCTGTCTCCGTCAAAACCATCAGCTCCTCGTCTCATTCCTGTGCCTGTATAAATTCCTTCCTTGCTAATGTTAAATCTACCTCAACTCCCTCACTTCCTTCCGCTCCACTATGCTCCTTCTTCTCACTTTCTAACCCCTCCTGGTACAAGGCTGGTAAAAACATCTCAGCTAAATCTACATCCGCTTCAGCAGCCTTTCTCGACATGCGCCGAGTTACTGCACAAACGGGATAAACCTGTGAGTCCATGGGCGGGGCCTCAATGCTGGCAGGCTGGCTTGTCAGTTTTACTGCTGGGTACACCTCTCCGCCAGCGAGGTCGTTACCGAGTAAGACCTCCACGTCTTCCATCGGTAATTCGGGCCTCACCCCTATCGTGACCGGTCCGGAGACCAAGTCACTTTTTAGGTGTATCTGGTGCAAAGGTACTGCTTCAGTCCCTTTCCCAATGCCTTTTATCACACTGACCTCCCCAGTCTCGGTCTCTGCACTAAAGTCTAACACCCTCCTTAAGACCAATGACTGACAAGCTCCAGTGTCTCTCCAGATCCGTACTGGAACTGGGGTTGACCGCTCCTTCGCCGACACCAATCCAGCCGAAATACACTTCTCGCGCCCTTGCTGAACTCTATCAGACCTCTTCTCCCCTGGCGGTTTGTTTGCCGGCTCAATACAGCCAGTCGGAGTCGTCGTTTTTCCTTTCCCCGACTCCTCCTTTGGGGCAAAACACGTGGACGCAATGTGACCGGCTTTCCCACAATTATAGCATACGACCCCAGAAGAGTTCCTACTAAACTGCTCCCGGTCTTCCGTACACTTCTCACTAGTCCCCGGCTTACTTTCTGGCTTTTCCGGTGGACTTTCTCTGCCCTCTCGACTACCCTTCTGGTAGCTGTTACTCGGGGTAAACTTTGCTTTGTGTGTTAACGCCTACTCATCCGCTAACTTGGCAGTTGCGGCTAAGGTTTCTGCCTCTTTCTCATCTAGATAGGGCCTCATACCTTCAGGGACACAACTTTTAAAATACTCAATCAGTATTAGCTGTAGCAGTCTGTCATAATTCCCAGTGACCCCTTTCGAGGCGCACCAACGCTCACAATATATCTGCATCTCACGGGCAAACTCTAAATACATGCGGCCCCACTGCTTCCTCACATTCCGGAACCTTTGCCGGTATGCCTCCGGGACCAACTCATAAATCCTGAGTATAGCCTCTTTCACCACATCATACCTTTGGGCATCTTCTGCTGACAATGCTGAGTAAGCTTGTTGAGCCTTCCCCTTAAGTACTCTCTGAAGCAAAACAGCCCACTTATCCCTCGGCCAGTCCTGATTTGCAGCGACTTTTTCAACATGTAGAAAGTACCGATCAACATTGGCCTCCTCAAATGGGGGAACCAACCTAACCTCCTGGGTCACCTTGAACCCTCCACCTTGGTTCGGCATTTGGCCCCTCTCTAGCGTCATCCTTAACTTCTCCAGCTCAAACTCCCTTTCCTTCTGCTTCTCTCTCTCTTCCCGTTCTAGCTGCTGTACTCGGAACTCATGCTCGAGTCTTAATTTTTCCATCTGCAGCTGCACTGCCTCTCCACCAGGTTTGCTCATGGACACCACCTCCAGCTCCCCGTGGGGAAACGCACCTTTAGATACATAATGCTCAATGATAGCTCTGTGCATCTCCGCTCTCCTCATTGTCGGCTTCCCCTTAAAAAGATTCAGCCATTTTGCAACAGTTGCCAATTCTGATTTCCTGGCATCCTCTAATGCCTCCAAGGTTGGCGCCTTTAGAAATTACTCAATCTCCATTTCTGCTGTTTGCCTTCTTTTTTTCCTTTCGGGAATTTTAACCCAATCAATTTACCCAGTCCCAATTTTGGCGTTCACACTCCCGGACGAGATCCCCATTTACGTTACGTACCCCGTAACTGGGTTGCCAAACCAGCAGAAATGGAACGCTCGTTGGAGTCTGTGATTATTACGAACTAAGAAAGTTTTATTAAAGAAATAAGTAATATAGTACACTAACCGCAAGGATATAAATGTAACAGGTTAGCAATGATAATACACACATATACACAGAAATAGGGTAATAGGAATCAATCAAGCTGTATCGCAGTCTCGGGGTAAAATGATCAGTCTTACATGAAGCAGAGTTCAGTTCAGTTTAGTGCAGATCAAAGTAATCGCTGCTGTTGTACCGTTGGGGGGAGAGAGTGAGAGATTCAGTTGGTTTTAGGCAGACCTTTTGATTTCTTCTGATCCCGCTGTGGTCACTGACTGTGACCCCTCCATTCCGGATACGATCGTTCTTCCGCGATGAACCCGGCACCCAGGCAAGGGCGGACACACACCCCAGGTTCCCACCGATCGTACCTTTACACCCTGTGAGCCTCTGACCAATGCCCGCGAACCAGCCCTCCAAACTCCCACCAACGTGGGGGCACACTGCTCTTTCCAGGGTCTTGTGGCATGTCGTGCCTTAGCAAACCTGCTCTTTTTATCCCCCTGCTGGGGTATCACCTGTCCATCAAACTTCAAACAGTTCAGGTTCAAAGCAAAAGGTCTGTCAATATCTGAATTGTGTTTCTTTCTCATTAATCTCTCTCTTCTCTCTTATTAGCATTTTGAATGTTTCTCCATTTTCTTCCGTTACCTCTCTCATTAGCATCATCCATCCGGTAGCTCTGCTTGGTGTCACACATGACAGTGATAACACTTTTGCTCAAGTTGTATAGAGTACAAAGGTCTCAGTTGATGCTCCCATTGGAAAATTGAGAGAATACCCTTTTCACAGTACTATTTTTTTGAAAACACAATGTTATTCTGAGATCCATACTGCCCTATAAAATTTTTCCTCGTACTATTTTAAAGAAGAACAAGGGCTATTAGTTGCACCCTGAAAATTTATCTCTGGATTAGCAACGTTTAAAGAAAAAAGTTTTTTCAATTCATTATCATATAGATTTGGAAGTCTGCTGAGTACATATTGGTTGTCACATTTTTCCATGTTACAATTATGACTAAACTTTAAGATTACATCATTTACTGTAAGATGTTTCTGGGCAACACACATCTATGAACAGTGGTATAGGACTCTACATCTGTCTTTCCTTGAAGACATTTTGAAAATATCCATGGTTAAATGTCCTCCTTTGTCTCTTACAAATACATTCATAGTCTCTGATGAATAATGACCCAATGGAAGAGGAAGTTACAGATATCTGATAAAACAAAGTGAACTATTCCTGAACAAGGGAGTTTAATCACAAATGAGAAAATCTGCAGGTGCTGGAAATCCAAGCAATACACAAAATGCTGGAGAAAATCAGCCAGCCAAGCAGCATCTGTGAAAAAGAGTAAACAGCCCAAAAATTCGACTGGTTACTCTTTTCCGTAGATGCTGCTGAGTTCCTCCAGCATTTTGTGTGTGTGTAAGAAGGGAGTTTAATCTTTATTAGAGTACAATGTCCTGTTCCATACCGTCTGGCTGTTAATATAAAACCAAATTAGTAGTTGAAATGAAAATTCTGGTCAAGTAATTAGTGAAGTAGAGGAGAGATGTGATCTGAGCAGTTACTCGACCATTCAGGTGCATGGTTGTGTGATAGGTTTACCAATGGGCTCCAGAAATCTGAAACTTGCCCATTCTTGCTTGTAACTTTGTAGAATTTCCTGAGCTGTGTACTTACGGAAATGATTAAAACAAGAATAATGTGCACATCCACAACTCAAATCATACCTCAGTGTTCTCATTTACAAATCAATTTTCCCTATACTGCCACTCTCAAAAATACATAATCTATTGCCACTTGAGAAAATTCTCTAGGGAAAATAAATTGAAATAATCATTAATACTGCTTTGGGAAATCCATATGTGTTTCAATAATATATTTAAATGTTGTCTTTGTCTTCAATGTATCAACTACTCTCTACATAAGCATCTCATAACAGTACAAAATCCTTACACTTGAATGAAGGACATAGGAATAGAGCTAGGCTTTAGATTCCTTTATATTACTCTATTAAAAAGCTAGTACAACTGGGAAGTGTGAAATCTTAATTCCATCGGCAAATATAAAGCACTTAGATTATTTATTCCCTTTCTTTTAAAAAAAAGTGGTACAATTAGTCCACAAACCATTTTCACTTCAAATCCTCATATTAGGTATAATCCATTAATATTATTATGTATACCTCTCCTACTCCAATAGTGAAGTTGTAAGAATGGAATAAAGAAACAAAATGAACATTTTGTGCTTTTATGCAGTCCAAAGGTTAAGTGAATTTGAACAGTACTGATATAGTAATAGGTCATCTTGACTTCCATTGCTATAGAAATTATATTTCTGCTTTTTTTCTCTTTTATAGGAAAAGGCCTTAACTAATATGAAAATTACTGTCACTGAACTGGAATCTGCACTAGAGTAAGTACAACAATTAAAACAACAGAATTGCTATACAGACTTGTTCTTCTTCCTCTGTATAGAATGTATTTCTTTTCCAAAAAAAATCTTCATTTTTTAATAGTCTTTTGAACAACACTCTGAGTAACCGAGATCGGGAAATAAATTCCTTACGTCGTCAGCTTGATTCCAGTCGTAAGGAACTGGAGCAAATCGAACAATCTCGAGATAATGCTTTCAAAGAGAATCATTGCTTGCAAGATGACTTGGCTCAAATGACAAGAGAAAATCAGGTAAACTGAATTGAAATTGAAAACACTCAATAGATTTAGCATATTTGGAAAACTAAATAGACATGGGGTGCAAGCTACAACTGAGATTTAAAAGTGTCATGTAAGAATAATAATATAATAGTGGTCATATGGGACTTTAGTATGCTGGTAGACTGGGAATATCAGGTTGCTGCTGGAACCTAAGAAATTTGTAGAATGAAGAACATTTTTTTTTTCAAGGGAAAAGGCAAATCTAGATTTGAGGTCAGCGACAGCATAAAAGGAAAAGAAGGGGCATACAATTTTGCAAAATTTATTGGGAGGCTAGAAGGTTGGGAGCTTTTAAAAATCGACAGAAGGCGACTAAAGCATAAAATGCTGGAGGAACTCAGCAGACTTGGCAGCACCTATGGAGGGAAATAAACAGTTGACATTTTGGGCCAAGACCCTTCATCAGGACTTGGAATGAAGGGTGCAGCAGCCAGGATAAGATGGGAGAGTATAAGCTGGTGGGGGATGGGAGAGACTAGGTGGGAGGAGAGGGGGAATAATGTAAAAAGCTGAGAAGCAATAGGTGGAAGGGATAAGGGATTGAAGAAGAAGAAATCTACTAGGAGAGATAGGGCACCATGGAAGAAAGGGAGGGAGGTGAGGGACAGGGAAGGAGGAGAAAAGAGAGGGAGAACAAAAGTGTAACCAAAATGAAGGATGGAAAAAAAGAGAGAAGCTGGGAGGGGGTAATAGAAAGAGAGGAGTCATTCCTGAAGTTAGAGAAATCAATACCAATGTCATCGGATTGGAGGCAAACTAGTAAGGTGAAAATAAATCCAAAGGGTTTCTACAGTTATATGGCAAAAGGATAGTGAGGGATAAAAGTGGTCCCTTAGAGCAATGAACAGCTATGTGTGGAACCAAAAGAGAGGGGGGAGATTTTGAACAATTTCTTTTCTTCGGTATTCACTAAGGAGAAGGAAATTGAATTGTATAAGGTAAGGGAAACAGGTAGGGAAGTTATGGAAACTATGATGATTAAAGAGGAGGAAGTACTGGTGCTTTTAAGGAATATAAAAGTGGATGAATCTCCGGGTCCTGACAGGATATTCCCTAGGACCTTGAGGGCAATTAGTGTAGAAATAGCAGGGGCTCTGACAGAAATATTTCAAATGTGGTTGGAAACGGGGATGGTGCCGGAGGATTGGCTTATTGCTCATGTTGTTCCATTGTTTAAAAGAGGTTCTAAGAGTAAACCTAGCAATTATCGGTCTGTGAGTTTGACATCAGTGGTGGGTAAATTGATGGAAAGTATTCTTAGAGATGGTATATATAATTATCTGGATAGACAGGGTCTGATTAGGAACAGTCAACATGGATTTGTGTGTGGAAGGTCATGTTTGACAAATCTTATTGAATTTTTTGATGAGGTTACTAGGAACGTTGACGAGGGTAAAGCAGTGGATGTTGTCTATATGGACTTCAGTAAGGCCTTTGACAAGGTTCCACGCGGAAGGTTAGTTAGGAAGGTTCAATTGTTAGGTATTAATATTGAAGTAGTAAAATGGATTGAACAGTGGCTGGATGGGAGACGCCAGAGAGTACTGGTAGATAACTGAGATTGGAGGCCGGTGTCTAGTGGTGTGCCTCAGGGATCTGTACTGGGTCCAATGTTGTTGGTCATATGCATCAATGATCTGGATGATGGAGTGGTAAATTGGATTAGTAAGTATGCAGATGATACTAAGATAGGTGGTGTTGTGAATAATGAAGTAGGTTTTCAAAGCTTGCGGAGGGATTTGGGCCAGTTAGAAGAGTGGGCTGAAAGATGGCAGATGGTGTTTAATGCTGATAAATGTGAGGTGCTACATTTTGGTAGGACTAATCAAAATAGGACATACATGGTAAAGGTAGGGCATTGAAGAATGCAGTAGAACAGAGGGATCTAGGAATAATGGTGCGTAGTTCCCTGAAGGTGGAATCTCACGTGAATAGGGTGATGAAGAAAGCTTTTGTATGCTGGCCTTTATAAATCAGAGCATTGAGTATAGGAGTTGGGATGTAATGTTAAAATTGTACAAGGCATTGTTAAAGCCAAATTTGGAGTATTGTGTACAGTTCTGGTCACCGAATTATAGGAAAGATGTCAACAAAATAGAGTACAAAGAAGATTTACTAGTATGTTACCAGGATTTCAGCACCTAAGTTACAGAGAAAGGTTGAACAAGTTGGGTCTTTATTCTTTGGAGCGTAGAAGGTTGAGGGGGGACTTAATAGAGGTATTTAAAATTATGAGGGGGATAGAGTTGACGTGGATAGGCTTTTTCCATTGAGAGTAGGAGAGATTCAAACAAGAGAACATGAGAGGGGGCAAAGTTTAGGGGTAACATGAGGGGGAACTTCTTTACTCAGCAAGTGGTAGCTGTGTGTAACGAGCTTCCAGCAGAAGTGGTAGAGGCAGGTTCGATATTGTCACTTAAAGTAAAATTGGATAGCTGTCAGGAAAGGAATGGAGGGTTATGGGCTGAGTGCAGGTCTGTGGGACTAGGTGAGAGTAAGCGTTCGGCATGGACTAGAAGGGCCGAGGTGGCCTGTTTCCGACCTGTAATTGTTACATGGTTATAACTAGATGTGAGGTGTTGCTCCTCCTACTTGAGTCTGATAGCAGAAGAGGCCATGGACAGGCATGGGAATGGGAAGTTGAATTGAAATGGGTGGCCATCGGGAGATTTTGGTTATTGCAGCAGACAGAGTGAACGTGTTTGAGGCAATTCCCCGCTCCGTTGTGTATCACCTATGTAGAGGATGCCTCACTGGGAGAACCACTTACGATAGGTGATCCTGACAGACTTGCAAGGAAATTAAGGAGATGCAGGTGAGGACAGTATCAATGGCAGTGAAAGGGAAACCTGTTCTTTTTTTTATTTTCTTTAAAAAAAAAGAGATCTCAGATGCTCTAGAATGGGAAACCTCACCCTGAGAACAGATGTAGCAAAGATGGAGGAACTGAGAAAAGAGAATAGCATTTTTCCAAGTGACGGGACAGAAAGAGGTGTAGTCAATGTAACGGAGAGTCAGCAGGTTTGTAAAAGTTGTCAGTGGATAGTCTGTTTTTGGAGATGGAGGCAGAGAGATTGAGTGAGGGGGGAGAGGTGTCAGGAGGTGGATCAGATAATTTTGTAGACAGGGTGGAAGTTGGAGGCAAAATTGGCAGCCTCCGCTTGTGCAAGAAGCAACACCAATTCAGTTGTCATTGTAGCATAGAAAGAGTTGGAAAGCTTAGCCTTAAACATAGTCGACAAAAAGGCAGGAAAGGCTGAGGCCCTTGTGAGAGACGTTAGTGTAGCAAAGAAGGAGTTGGGGAGCATTATCATTGTAAGCATAGAACATGGATTGTTTCATGAGATAGTGAAGGGCAGGGAAAGTTGGAGCTCATGCAAGAATGCAACTAAAAAAGCAATAAGCGTGGTGAGATGAAATAGCCAAAAATATAAAAGCAAATAACAAAAGTTTGTTCACTTATGTGTAGTACTGTGCAAAGGTCTTGGGCATATGTAAAAAAAAATGGTGTAAAACCAAGATACTTTCAAAAACAATGAACTGAAAAACTTATAAATATCAAATGAATTACTATAAAGAGCAGTGAACAGTAAAAAAAAATACTAAAATCAATATTTGGTGTGACCACCCTTTACCTTTAAAACTGCATCAATTCTGTGAGGTACACTGTCATGCAGTTTCATAAGAAAATCAGCAGGTAGGTTGTTCCAAGCATCCTGGAGAACTTGCCACAGTTTTTCTACAAACTTTGGCTGTCTCACTTGCTTCTGTCTCTCCAGGAAATCCTACACAGCCTCGTTGATGTTGTGATTAGGGCTGTTTGGAGGCCATACCATCTGTGGCAGAATTCCTTGTTCTTTTCACTGAAGATAGTTCTTTATGACCTTGGCCGTGTGTTTGAGGTCATTGTCCTGCTTCAGAATGAATTTGGGACCAATCAGATGCCTCCCTGATGGTATTGTGTGATGGACGAGAATCTGCTTGTCCTTCTCAGCATTGAGGATTCCATTAGTTCTGACCAGATCACCAACTCCATTTGCAGAAATACAGCCCTAAACCTGCAGGGAACCTCTGCCATGCTTCACAACTGGCTGCACTCATCCATAGAGTGCTCTCCAGTTCTTCTACGGATAAGCTACCTCCTGTTTCAGCCAAAAATTCACATTTTTGAATTATCAGTTCAGAGCACTTGCCATTGTTGAGTACCCAGTCCTTGTTATTTTCTGCGTAGGTGAGGCTCTAGACTTTGTTCCCACTTCATAGGCATCGCTTTTGGGAGCAACTATTCCACGAATACCACTTCTGACAAGACTTCTCTGGACTGTAGAGGGTTGTACTTGGGTTCCAGTGGTCTCTGTGAGTTCAGTGCTGACAGCCACGCTGGATTTCTTCCAATTTAGAAGGGATATCAGTTTGATGTATCTCTTGTGTGCTGCACTATGTTTCAATGGCTGATCATTGCATTTCTAGTCCTCAACTTTGCCCATTTCTTTGTGCTTCTTTAGAAGAGCTTGGAATAGTACGTGTTTAAATTTCTGTTTGCCACGAAGTTTCTGCTTGGGGGAGACCTTGCTGATGCAGGATAACCACCTTGTGTCTTGTTGCTATGGTCACTCTTGCCATGGTGTAAGATTTGATGATTGGATCTTAAGATATAAGAGCAGAATTAGATCCTCTGGCCCATCGAGTCTGCTCCACCACTTCATCATGGTTGATCCAATTTTCGTCTCAGCCCCAGCCTCTTCCTTTTTCCCCACATCCTTTCATGCCCTGACAAATCAAGAATCCATCAACTTAAATATACTTAAAGACTTGACCTCCACAGCTGCCTGTTTCAAAGAATTCCACAGATTCACCACACTTTAGCTGAAGAAATTCCTTCTCATCTCCATTCTAAAGGACACCTCTTCATTTTGAGGCCTTGTCCTCTGGTCTTAGACTCTCCCACCAGAGGAAACATCCTCTCAACATTCACTCTATCAAGGCCTTTCACCATTCATTAGGTTTCAATGAAGTCACCCTTCATTCTTCTGAATTCTAGTTAATATAATCCCAGAGCCATCTGACACTCTTTATATGACAAGCCATTCTATCCTGGAATTATCTTCGTGAACCTCCTTTGAAACCTCTAAGATATCGGGCCAAGCCTGCTCATAATACTCCAAAGTGATGACTCAGCAGAAATTTATAAAGTTTCAACATTATGTCCTTGCTTTTATATTCTAGTCCTCTTGAAATGAATGCTAACGTTGCATTTGCCTTCCTCACCGCAGACTCAACCTGCAAATTAACCTTTAGGGAATCCTGCACAAGGACTCTCAAGTCCCTTGGCGTCTCAGTATTTTGTATTTTCTCTCCATTTAGATAGTAGTCAACCCTTTCATTTCTTCTACCAAAGTGCATGACCTTACATTTGCTGACAATGTATTCCATCTGCCATTCCTTTTCCCTTTCTGATTTGTAGTCCTTCTGTAGCCTCTACATCCTCAAACGTATCTGCCTCTCCACTTATCTTCATATCGTCGGCAAACTTACAACAAAGCCATCAATTCCATCATCCAAATTGTTGACATGTAATGTAAAAGGAATGGTCCCAATACAGACCCCCGTGGAACACCACTAGTCACCGTCAGCCAGTCAGAAAAGGCTCCCTTTATTCCCAATCATCCACTGCTTTATCTATGCTAGAATCTTTCCTGCAATACCTTGGGTTCATAGCTTATTAAGCAGCCTCATGTGCCACTTTGTCAAAAGACTTCTGAAAATTCAAGTACACAATATCCACTGATTCTCCTTTGTCTGTCCTGCTTGTAACTACTTCAAAGAATTCCAACAGATTTGTCAGGCAAGGTTTTCCCTTAAAGAAACCATGTTGACTACAGCCTATTTTATCTTGTGCCTCCAAGTACCCTGAGACCTCATCCTTAACAGTCAACTCCAACATCTTCCCAACCACTGAGGTCAGACTAACTGGCCTATAGTTTCCTTTCCTTTGCCTCTCTCCCTTCTTGCAATTTTCCAGTCTTGCGGAATCATTCCAGAATCTAGTGATTCTTGAAAGATCATCACTAATGCCTCCATAATCTCTTCAGTCACCTCTTTCAGAATTCTGGAGTGTACACCATCTGGTCCAGATGACTTAAATACCTTCACACACTTCATGCCCCCTGACACCTGGAACAGTTCTCAGCACCCCTCTTGTAATCCAGCATCAACCTGATTTTCCCAACCTACCTGCATATTGAAAACCCTTATGACTATTGTAACATTGCCCTTTTGACATGCATTTTCTGTCTCTCATTGTAATTTGTAGACCACATCCTCCCTACTGTTTTGGGGTCTGTATACAACTTTCAGGATCTTTTTACTCTTGCAGTTCCTTAGCTCTATCCACAATGATTTAACACCATCCGACCCTATGTCACTCATTTCTAATGATTTGATTTCATTTTTTTTTACCAACAGAACAATGCCGCCCCTCTGCCTTCCTGCCTGTCCTTTCAATACAGTGTGCATCTTTGGGCATTAAACTCCCAGCTATATCTTTCAGCCATGATTCTGTGATGCCTTCAACATCAAATCTGCCAAGCTGCAACTGTACTGCAGATTTAGCTACCTTATTCTGTTTACTGTGCGCATTCAGCTACACCTTCAGTCCTGTATTCATCCTTATCAATTTTGTCACACCATGTTCAACCTTTTGATTCCTAACTGTCTGAACTCTTACCAGCATCTGCCTCCATAATCTCTCCACCAACTGTTCTGGCACTCTGGTTCCCATCCTCCTGCAACTCCAGTTTAAACCCCACTGTGCAGCATTAACAAACCTTCCTGCTAGGATATTAGTTCCCAGGGGTGCAGTGCTAGCTGGAGCGTGTCCGGCACCTCTTTAAGAAAAAAGCTGAAATAAACAAGCTAATTAATTAGGTGCCACCCCGGGTGATTTGAGTATCTCAGAAACAGCTGATCTCCTGTGATTTTTAAGCACAACAGACTCTGGAGTTTACAAAGAATGGTGCCAAAAACAAACAAATCCAGTGAATGGATTTAACAAGATGTTTTCGCTTACAGAACAGCCACTTGCTGAATTTTTTTTGTTTGTTTTTGGCACCATTCTGTGTAAACTCCAGAGTCTGTTGTGCATAAAAATCCCAGGAGATCAGCCATTTCTGAGATATTCAAATCACCCTGGGCAGCACCTAATTAATTAGCTTGTTTCTTTCGGCTTTTTACTTAGAGGTGCCGGACGCGCTCCGGCTAGCAATGCATACCTGTTAGTTCCCCCTCCAGTTGAGGTGAAAACCATCCCTTCTGTACAGGTCCCACCTTCCCTGGAAGAGAGACCAATGATCCAAAAATCTTATGCCGTTCCTCCTACACCAACTCCTTAGCCACGTATTAAACTCTATAGTCTTCCTAGTTCTAGCTTCACTAGCAAATGGCACAGTAACTTAGTACTGCCCTTCAACTTAGTACTTAGCTCCCTGAACTCCCTGTGCAAAACCTCATCACTCAGCCTACCCATATCATTGGTACTTACGTGGACTACAATTTCAGACTGTTCACCCTCCCACAAGAATGCTGAGAACTTGATCCAAGATATCTCGGATCCTGGCAGCTGGGAGGGTACACACATCTGGGAATTTCGTTCACACTCATGGAACCTCCTGTCTGTTCCCCTAACTAATGAATTCCCTATCACCACAGTGTGCCTCTTCTTCCCCCTTCCCGTCTGAGTCACAGATGCAGACTCAGTGCCAGAGACCAGACCACTGTGACTTTCCTCTGTTAGGTCATTCTCTTCCCCCCCCCCCACCCCCCTTACGGTATCCAAAGTGATATAACTGTTGTTCCGGGGGATGGCCAAAGGGATGCTCTGCACTGGCTTCTTAACCCCTTTCCCCTTCCCCCTTCCTATCTGTCACCCCTTCAGCCTTTGAATGATCCAGAGTTCATCCAGTTCCAACTCTTAATTCCTTAATGCTGTTTGTTAGAAGCTGCAGCTGGATGCTTTTCTTGCAGTTGTAGTGGTCAGGGGTACTGGAGGCCTCCCTGCCTTCCCACATCTCTCAAGGGGAGCATTGCACTATCCTGCTTGTTATCTCTATCTAACTGAGCAGATATAAAGAAGAGAAAGAAAAAAGCTGAGCTTTTCTTTCCTTTGCTTTCTCTGAGTGAAGCCCCTCTTTGATGAAGCCTCAAGATCACCACTCTATGTCAACTCAGTCGATGGTTGCTGCACTTGCCCCACCTTCCTTTAATTTGCTCTTAATAATTAATCCCAAATGCTGATTGGCCGCTGGTCAAAGCTCTATGTTTGGAGGTTAAAACTGTCACGTCTTCCACGTGGTCACCATTTAGTTTGGTTGTCCTTTGCCCAGTTTCATTCCTTCTATGTCCGTTTCTGTATCAGTTAATCAGTTCAGTTCATTCAGCTCATGTTATTGGTCATTAGCATTCTATTTGTTATCTTAGTTTAATCATGCACAGGGCTATTACTTAATAATGTTACTTTCTTTAATGAATACAAACATTTCTCTGTAATATTTAATATTTCAGAAAATTAATGTTTGGAAATCTAAAGCTTGTGCCTTTCTACTGACATGCTAATGCAGAAGACAAAATATAAACATCTAAAACAAAATTTATGTTATAAAATACCAGGTGCCAAAGACCTTTACACAGTACTGTATGATGAGTTGGTTGTGTTGGCTTCGAGTTACCTTTAAAGTCCTAAGTGCCCCCTTCCCCCAGCTTGAGATGTTTAAATAAACTGGTCTCTCTAGAGGGAAGTGGTGTGTTGAACTTCTCATTTCCTCTTGAATATTTATTGAAACTTTATCCTAACTCAGCACGGTTATGTGCAAAGCATTTGTGCTGCTTTTGACTTCAAATCAAAATAGCATCCTTTTAGTAACCTGTCGTGATGGAGGCTATCAATGTCAGTGGATGGTGGGGTGGAAACAGGAAACTATAGTAATAAAATAAATTAGTGGACTTTAGTGTGGTGATGCTTGCTATCATTACACTCAGTAACACATTGGATTGTGTTCATGAGTGAGAGGAAACTAATCACTCTTAAGATCATCAATGATGTAATATAATGATCTGAATTCCCTTGTACATGGATGCCTACTTTAGACATATTCAGCTCCATAAAAATTCCTTGGAATAGTTGGAGTCTGCTAAGTTTGACCCATCAGAATGTATGCTGTTTCATTGCAGTCCAGCCTGGGTAATTTACCATATCAGAGATCACTCACAAACACAAGGCCTGGGAGGTGCCATTGCAATGCTGAGCTTTTTGGATTTTCATTGACCATTTAAATACAATAGCAGCAAATGGTTTTGTACTTGTATTTGCATAGATCCAGGGTACTCAGAATTTCATTTGAAATGTCTTGCTGGAAGCAATATTGTAATTGGTGTAACTTCAAACTTGAAACAATTAGTAACTGGGTTTCTCAAAATACTTCAAACATATTTGTTCTAGTTTTAGGAATAGTGAATAACTGATAATTTTGCACAATTTGTCTCTGCATTGAGCAGTTTATATCTCGTTAATAATCTACACCATCTTAGGCAATCAGCAGTGAACTCGAACAAGCTTTGCATGAAAAGGATGATTTCAAATCAAGAGTACATAATTACATCAATGAAGTGGCAAGAATAGAAAGCTTAATGGTTGCCAAGGTAAGAAGTAAAATGAAATGGGGAAAAAAATCCTATATTCAGCATAGATTTACCCGAGCGAAATTTGTGCAGTTAAATTTCTTCCAGAGATGTAATCAGTGAAATTTCAAAGGTTAAGGAGTATTTTCATTGAACTGACTTCAGAAATTTGAGGTGGAAAGGAATTTTGCAGCGTAAACACGAGGAATTCTGCAGATGCTGGAAATTCAAGCAACACACATCAAAGTTGCTGGTGAACGCAGCAGGCCAGGCAGCATCTCTAAGAAGGGGTACAGTCGATGTTTAGGGCCGAGACCCTTCATCAGGAATTTTGCAGGTTGAGTTGGACATAAGGAAGGCAAATACAATGTTAACCTTTATTTTGAGAGGACTAGAAGATAAAAGCAAGAATGAAGTGCTGAGGCATTGGAAGTCATTGGTCAGACCACATTTGGAGCATGATGACCTCATTTAAGTTAGGATTTCTTAGCATTGGAAAGAGTCTGGAGGAGGCTCATGACAATAATGCTGGGAATGAAAAGGTTAACGTACGAGGAGTGTTTGATGGTTCTGGGCCAGTACTTTCTCGAGTTTAGAAGAATGAGGGCAGATCTCATAGAAACTGACTGAATATTGAAAGGAAGTTGAGAGGATATTTTCAATAATGGAAGAGTCTAGAACCAAAGGACACAGCCTCAGAATACAGGAACATCCCATTAAGACAGAGTTGAGGAGGGATTTCTTAATCTAAACATGGTGAATCTGTGAAATTCATTGCCACAGATGACTGGAGCCCAACTCATTTTGTATATTTAAAGCAAAAGTTGGCAAGTTCATGATTAATAAAGGCATCAAATGTTACACCAGAGGGATAATACATCAGCTGTGATTGAACAATGTAGCAGACTTGATGGGCTGACTACCGTAATTCTGCTCCTATGTCTTATGGTTGAAACAGGTCTTTCTAGAAGAGACTTCAAGACATAGGGCGATAAAAGTTTGGAATGCTTTTCTGTAGGTAGCATTTATTGCTAGGTCAGTTATTAATTTAAAATTCAAACCAGCAGCCACCTTAAGTTTCTGTACTTTATAACTCGCACTTTTTCTGTTCCTTCACCTAATATGACATTTTAAACAGCTGTCTGATGTAGACTTCTCAAAGACCACAAGATATAGGGTTTATGATTTATGAAGGCCAGTGTGCCAAAAGCTTTCATTACAACCTTACAGATTTCTGCATTAATTTCCATCTGCCATTTTTCTAGCTGGTGCGGAACCCGCTGCAAGCGATAGTCTTCCTCACCGTCCACTACACCTGTGGTCTTGGTGTCATCTGCAAATTTGCTGATCCCGTTAACCACATTATCATCTAGATAGTTGGTATAGATGACAAACATCAATGAACCCAGCACCGATTCCTGCAGCACTCCACTAGTCACAGGCCTCCAGTCAGAGAGGTAACCATCTACTACCACTCTCTGGCTTCTCCCACAAAGCCAATGTCTAATCCAATTCCTCCAATTCTCCGGTACCTCACCTGTCACTAAGTATGATGTAAATATCTCTGCCAGGGCCCCTGAAATTTCTGCACTTGCAACCCACAGGGTCTGAGGGAACACCTTATAAGGCCCAGGGAATTAGTCCACTCTGAATTGCCTTAAGACAGCAGCACCACCTCCTCTGTAATCCGTATCAGGTCCATGATCTTGCTGCTGCTTTGCCTTACCTCTATAGACTCTGACTCCATCTCCCAAGTAAATAAAGATGCAAAAATTATATTTAAGATTTCCCTCAATCTCTTTTGGCTCCATGCATAGATTACCATTCTGATCTTACAGAAGACTAATTTTTGTACTTTGCTATCCTTTTGCTCTTAACATATCTGAGGGATCCCTTAGGATTCTCCTTCACCTTGTCTGCTATGACAATCTCATGCTGCCTTTTAGCCCCTTAAGTGTTCTGTTGCACTCCATAAGCACCTACCTGCCGAAACCTGCAATGCACCTCTTTTTCCTTAACTGGGGCCACAATATCTTTTGAAAATCAAGGTTGCCTACACCTATCTTTACCTTTTATTCTGACAGACACATCCGAGCTTTGTTCTCTCCAAAATTTCACTTTTGAAGGCCTCCCACTTACCAAGTACACATTGGCAAGAAAACAGCCTGTCCCGATTCACACTTGCCAGATCCTTTCTGATACTTTTAAAATAGGTCTTTCTCCAAATTAGAATCTCAACCCATGCACATGTCCTATCGTTTTGTATATTTACTTTGAAACTAATGGCATTGTGATCACTAGATGCAAAGTATTCACCTACACAAACTTCTCCCGCCTACCCTGCCTTATTCCCTAATAGCAAATCAAGTATCGCACACTCTGTAATTGGGACTTCTACGTACTCATTTAGAAAACTTTCCTAAACACACTTGACAAACTCCTGATCATACTTTTACAGTATGGGAGTCCCAGTTAATATGTGGAAAGTTAAAATCCCCTACTGTAACAACCTTGTGTTTCTTGCCACAGTCTGTGATCTCTTTACAAATTTGTTCCTCTAAGTCAGGGGTCCCCAATCTTTTTTGCACCGCGGACTGGTTTAATATTGACAATATACGCGCAGGTGTCCAACCTGGTGAGACGAAGGAGGGGCCGGGCCCGGGGTCACCCCATAGAGCCTGGAACCTCCAAGTGTTGCAAACTAATCCCTTTAACATGAAGTCTAACAGGAGGCGGATCAAATGGCCTGCAGCTAACATGACTTCACTGTGGAAGCAGTTTGATGAAAATGTTAACCAAATTCTGGAGGCAATGGCGAAGGGAGGGGTTGATTGGAAGCTGCAAGCCATGCCCAGTGGAGGTTGGTTGTAGGGGATTCGTAGCCCATTC
Organism: Mobula birostris; assembly: GCF_030028105.1. Lineage (NCBI taxonomy): Eukaryota > Metazoa > Chordata > Chondrichthyes > Myliobatiformes > Myliobatidae > Mobula > Mobula birostris. Next base: position 58,802,136 of record NC_092372.1, on the reverse strand, counting down.
TTTAGTTAGAGCCTTTAGCATTTTGGGCATCGAGGGAGAGAGGAAGAGGAGAGCCATCCGCAGTACCACCGATGCGGCAGAGAGGGCCTCAAGATGGCTGTGGCTCAAAGGAGGGGAGCCATGGAGTCATAAGTAGCTAGCCATCTGGACACAAGCTGGGGTCTGATCAGCCCCGGCTGGGTCACCTGGAGGAGGTTGTATGATGTTGAAAGACCCGAAACACCCAATGATACCAGGAACATCACTGAAGAGGTGTCCAGAAGCATCAATAGATGTATGTACACAGTTGCAGACCGGCCAACAGGGGGTGGGGGGATGCTAATCGTGACCGGAATATAGGTGATAAGTCAACTATAAGTCACTTACAAGTGGCTAATACACTCAATTTCGTTTATAAAAGGGTTTATCTAACAAATTTAATATTAAACACGCAGCACATATTTTCCTCGCATGAATATAGTGATAAGTCAATTATAGGTCATTTATGAGTTAATAGCATCATAACATTTTAAGTAACGTTTGGATATTAAACACACAGCACATATTTTCCTCGTATGCACATATAAAATCAATGCAACACATCAATATTGCTGAATCAGTGGGAGCCCTGGGCTTGTTTCCCTGCAACAAGACGGCCCCGTCGAGGGGTGATGGGAGACAGTGATACTCGAAGGGGGTTCCTTATATCCAGTCTTTTCTGCAATTTAGTTTCGTTGCATTAATTGCAGAAAACTCCACTTTGCAGAGATATGATGTTGGAAATGGAAGCAATGTTTTCAGTGCTTTTGTGGCTATCTCAGGATATTCAGCCTTGGACTTTGATCCAGAATGCCGGCAGAGATGTTATGTCAAACATACTTTTCAGCCCGTCGTCATTTGCAAGCTCGAGAAGTTGATCTTCTTCCCGCGCTGGCATGGATGATTCGCCGGGAAAAATTCACAAATAGGTCACGGACCCATTCCTTTGCACGTCTTGGGTCATTTGCGGTTGGGAAGTAACACTCGAATTCTGTCGACAGCGAAGATAGGTGATCGCACACCAACTGTGAGGAGGACTGTGCAGCCTCAGTCTCTCTCAAAATCACAGCTAATGTTGAGAACATGTCAAGCATGCCCCTGTCCGCTCACCGTCCCCACAATTCCAGTTTGCCTTTGAAAGCAGACACTTTATCTGCCAAATTGAAGACAGTTGTCATTCTCCCCTAAAGTGACAAATTGAGTTCATTGAGCAGGTTGAAGGATGTCACACAGATAAGTGAATTTTGCTATCCACTCCTTGTCACTGAAGTGTGCTGCCAGTGGTGACTTTTTTCCTGAAAGAAATCTCTGTAGCTGCTCTCCTAACTCAAAAATCCAGGCCGGAGCTCTCCCCCTTGATAATCACCTGACTTCAGTGTGTAAGAGAAGGCATTTGTGCTCTGCATCCATTTCCTTGCAAAGCTGCTCAAACAGACGTGAGTTAAAGGCTTTTGCTTTGATGTGATGATAACTTCAACAACATCACTCAATACACTGTTAAGATCAGGTGACAGTTTTTGGCTAGCCAGCATTTCCCTGTATATGACACAGTGTGTAGACTGGCATTCAGGAGCAACCTCTTTGACTCGGGTAGTGAAACCAGACAGCCGTCCAGTCATAGCTGCAGCCCTGTCTGTGCATATTCCAGCACAGAATGACCAGTCCAGTTTGCCTGGCATGTAGTCATTCCAAGTCTTGAATAGTTCTGCCCCAGTTGTGTTATTTGGCAGCGGCAGTGCACACAACATATCCTCGTGCGCATGGTCTTGAAATATGTATCGCTTGTTGTCGACATCGGTAGACTTGTCGACCTGGACAGCACACCACGGTGACTTGTCAAGCCATTCCAACAGCTGTGCTTCGACGTCCTCCGCTATGTCATCGATTCTTCTTGAAACCGTGGTAGCTGAAAGAGAAACCTGTGCCATCTTGTTAGCTGCAGCCTCTCCCAACAGTTCATGGCACATGTCCTTAGCAGCAGGCAGAATCAGTTCTTCGCCAGCAGTGGAAGACTCCTTAGCCTTAGCAATATGGCTAGCCACTATGTACAACGCTCTCAGGGCAGCAGCATTCGTGGAGGTGGTGGCTCTCAGTACTTGCTTCTGTCCCGCTTGCTCACGTTTTTTCCACTCAAAAAACTCAACGGATTTGTCTTTTAAGTGCAGGGTGCTTGGACTCAAGGTACCGAAGCAGTTTTGAGGGCTTCATTGCCTCATTAGATGGCTTGTTTCCACATATCACACACAGGGGGCTTGGAGCGTGCGAGTCATTGGTCGCAAAAAAGCCATATTTTATTTATGACTCGTATTTTCTGTTGAAGGAAGTTTTCTTTTTTTTTGCAGTCTGGGCCCCAGCTGTCACTGCGTTATCATTATTGTTAGGCCTTTTATGTCCCCTACCACCTCTTCCAAAGAATCTCTCAAGTGACGTTTGCTTTTTACTCATCAAGTAGTTGTAGGTTAATGACCGACTGATGACCTCTCGTGCGTTCAGGTTCAACAATGGGTGTGATGAAATGAGGAAAGGTGCAGCTGACTCATATCATTTCATATCGCCAAATCATATAGTTTCCTTGCAATCCGGTGGTTGGGGACCACTGCTCTAAGTCCCTTAGACTGTTGGGTGGTCTGTAAGTAGCCCCATTAATGTGGTCATACCTTTCTTATTACTCATTTCCACCCATAACACCGCACTAGGCAAGTTCTCCAGTCTGCCTGACTGAGCACTGCTGGGACATTTTTCTTGACTGGTAATGCCTCCTTTAATCCCTCCTGCTCTATTGCATCTAAAACAACGGAACACCAGAATATTGCGTTGCCAGTCCTGCCCCTCCTGCAACCAAGTCTCACTAATGGCTAGAATATCATAATTGCTGTATTGATCCATGGCCTGGACTCATCTGCCTTTCCTTTGATACTTCTTGCATTGAGCTATATGCAGCTCAGGACATTAGTCACACCATGCTCAGCCTTGTGATTCCTGACGTATGTGGTCTTAACAACCTCTCTCCACTATCTGTTCTGGCACTCTGGTTCTGATCCCCCTGCAACTCTAGTTTCTACCCCCACCTTCCCTGGAATAGAGCCCAGTGATCTAAAAATCTTATGCCCTCCCTCCTATACCAACTCCTTAGCCATGTGTTAAGCTGTATAATCTTACTATTTCTGTCCTCACTAGCACATGGCACAGTTATCAATTCTGCAATCACCACCTTGCATTTAACTTAGTGTCTAACTCCCTGAATTCACTTTGCAGAACCTAGGCACTCTTCTTACCTATGTCATTGGTACCTACATGGCCCAAGACCTCTGGCTGTTTACGCTCCCTCTTAAGAATGCTGAGGACTGAATCTGAGATGTCCTGGTTCCTGGCACCCAGGAGGCAAAAACGATCCGGAAATCTTGTTCTCATGCACAGAACCTCCTTTCTGGTCTCCTAACTAATGTTTCCCTATCACCATAGCCCTGCTCTTTCTCTTCTGAGTCACAGAGCCAGACTCACTGTCATTGACCTGACTGCTGTGAATCACTCGCCCCCGCGAACAGTATCCAAAGTGGTATACCTGTTGTTGGGGAAGGGACACAGGGGTACTCTGCACTGGCTGTTTAACCCCTTTCCCTTTCCTGAGTGTCATCCAGTTTCCTTGGGTGTAACTAGCTCTGTCCATGTATGATAAAGCTGAGGATGAGGCAGCAGGCTTACAAGTAGATGATGGATGTAACATGAGTGTATGAAAGGACAAACCAATGACTGGGTACAAATGCAGACAGAGCAATGAGTTACTTTGCACCACAGAGGCAAAATTCAAAAGGGAAAAGAATGCAGGACTGAAGGTGATGTATTTAAGTAGGCATAGTATTTGGAAGAAGATGGACGATCTTAAGCGCAATTAGAGATTGTTTGGTATGACATTGTGGGCATCACTGAGTCGTGGCTGGGAGCTTCACATCAAAGGATATACTTTGTATTGAAAGGACAGGCAGGAAGGCATAGGTGATTGAGTGACTAAGAGATAGAATTACATCTTTAGAAAGAGGTGTCATAGGTTCAGAGAATGTTGAATCTTTGTGGATGGAGTTAAGAAACTGCAAGGGTTAAAAAAAAAAGCCATTATGGGAATCATACGTAGGCCTCCAACTGGTAGCCAAGATGTGGAGTTGAGATTGCAAAGGGAGCTGGAAAAGGCATGTAATAAGGGTATTTTCACAATTGTAATGGGGCACTTCAGTGTACAAGGGGATTGGGAAAATCAGGTTGGTGTTGGATCACAAGAAAGGGAATTTGTTGAATGTCTACGAGATGGCTTTTTAAAGCAGCTTGTACTTGAGCCTATTCAGGGAAAGGCTACCTTAGACTGGATATATTGTAATAACCCAGATTTTAGTAGGGAGCTTAACGTAAGGGAACCCTTAGGAGGGAGTGATAGGCAACCGTGGCTGACAAGGGAAGTTGAGGACTGCATAAAAGCCGAGAACTGGGCATATAAGGTAGCAAAAGTGAGTGGGAACTTGGATAATTGGGAAGCTTTTAAACTACAAGAAAAGGCAACTAAAAAGGGCTATGAAAAGGGAAAAGATGAAATATGAAGACAAACTAGCCAATAATATAAAACAGGATACCAAAAGTTTTATCAATTGCATGAAGAGTAAAAGGGGGGGTGGGGGAGAGCTGATAGTGGACCACTGGAAAATGATGCTGATGAGGTAGTAATGGGGGACAAATAAATGGCAGATAAGCTTGATGGGTACTTTGCATCTGTCTTCACTGTGGAAGACACTAGCAGTGTACCAGAGGCCCATGAGTGTCGGGGGGCAGGAGCGAGTGGCATTGCTATTACAAAGGAAAAAGTGCTAGACAAACTCAGATCTTAAGGTGGATAAATCACCTGGACTAGATGGACTGCATTCCAAAATCCTGAGCAAGGTTGCTGAAGAGATAACGGTTGCATTGTCATGATCGTTCAAGAATCACTTGATTCTGGCATGGGCCCAGGGGACTGGACGATTACAAATGTCACTCCGCTGTTTAAGAAGGGAGGAAGGTAAAATAAAGGAAATTATAGGCCAGTTAGCCTAACCTCAGTGGTTGGGAAAGTGATGGAGTCCATTATTAAGGATGAGGTTTTGGGGTACTTGGAGACTAGTGATAAAATAAGTCAAAGTCAGCAAAATTTCTGTGAAGGGAAATCTTGCCTGACAAATCTATTCAAAGAAATAACAAGCAGGGTGGACAAAGGATAGGCAGTGGATGACATTTACTTGGATTTTCAGAAGGCATTTGATAAAGTGCCACACATGAGGTTGCTTAACAGGATAAAATCCTATGGTGTTGCAGGTAAGGTACTGGCATGGATAGAGGAATGGCTGACAGGAAGGAGGCAGCGAGTGGGAATAAAAGGGGACTTTTCTTAGTTGGCTACCAGTGACTAGTGGTGTTCCTCAGGGGTCAGTATTGGGACCGATAATTTTCACATTGTTTGTCAGTGATTTAGATAATGGAATTGATGGCTTTGTGATAAAATTAGTAGATGATACAAAGATAGGTGGACGGGTAGGTAGTGCTGAAGAAGCAATGCAATTGCAGCAGGACTTGGACAAACTGGAAGAATGGGTAAAAAGTGGCAGATGGAAGACAGTGTTGGGAAATTTATGATAATGCATTTTGCTAGAAGGAACAACAGTGCAGACTATCATCTAAATGGAGTGAAGGTTCAACTATCAGAGGGACTTAGGAGTTCTTGTGCAAGACACTGAAGGTTAATTTACATGTTGAGTCTGTGGTAAGGAAGGCAAATGTAATGTTGACATTTATTTCAATTGGAATGGAATATAAAAACAAGGAAATAATGCTGCGGCTTTATAAGACTCCAGTCACCAGTTGGAGTATTTTCAACAATGGATGTGTTGCCATTGGAGATAGACTGCAGAGAATGTTCATGAGGAAAATTCTGGGAATGAAGGGGTTAACATATGAGGAGCACTTGGCACCTTTGGGCCTGTACTCACTGGAATTTAGGAGAATGCGTGGGGATCTTACTGAAACCTACTGAATGTTGAAAGGACTAGTTAGGGTAGATGTGGAGAGAATGTTTCCTATGGTGGGGGTATCCAGAATTGAAGGCGCAGCATCAAAATTGAAGGACATCCTTTTAGAAAAGGGCTAAGGAGGAATTTTTGTAGCCAGGAAGTAGTGAATCTGTGGAATGCGCTGCCACAGACTGCGCTGGAGGCCAAGTCTGTGGGTATATTTAAGGCGGAAACTGATCGGTCAAGGTATCAAGGGATATTGCAAGAGGGCAAGTGTATGGGGTTGAGTGGGATCTGTGATCGGTCGTGACTGAATGGCGGAGCAGATTCAATGGGCTGAATGGCCTTGTTCTGCTCATATGTCTTATGGTCTTACCTATCACCCACTAAGCCTCCCATATGATCTGGAGTCCATCCAGTTCCAGCTCCAACTCCTTATCGCAGAGTGTTAGCAGCTGCAGTTGGATGCACTTCTCACAGGTGTAGTTGTCAGGGACGCTGAAGGTCTCCCTGCATTCCCATATCCTACAAGAGGAGCATCCAGTATCCTGCCTGGCATCTCTACTGTTCATAACTGAGCAACTATAAAGAAGAAAAAACAAACTGGAAGGGCAAGAAAAAAAAACAACCTACAGCTTTTTTTGCCTTCTCTCATTCAAGCCTCTCTTCTCTGAAGTCTTGAAGAGCTCAAGCCTCAATCAATCCCAAACACTGGCTGCTGCTCAAAGTACCAAACTGCCTTTTCTACTCAGTCCTAGACTAGTTCCCTCCCACCATAGGAAACATCCTCTCCACGTCCACAGTATCAAGGCCTTTCACCATTCGATAGGTTTCAATGAGAATCCCCCCCCCCCATTCTTCTGAATTCCCAAAATCCATTTTGTGAACATCTCTGAAACCTCTCCAATGTCAGCACATCCTTCCTTAGTTTAGGGGCTCAAAACTGCTCTCAATTGTCCAAGTGAGGCCTTACCAGAATCAGAATCAGGTTTATTATCACCGGCATGTGTTGTGAAATTTGTTAACTTAGCAGCAGCAGTTCAATGCAGTACATAATATAGAAGAGGGAAAAATGTCAAAATGCTCTCCACGGTACATCTATAGAAGTTTTTGAGTGTATTTGTTGACATACAAAATCTCTTCAAACTCCTAATGAAGTATAGTCGCTCTCTTGCCACCTTTATAACTGCATTGATACGTTGGGACCAGGTTAGGTCCTCAGTGATCTTGACACCCAGGAACTTGAAACTGCTCTCTCTCTCCATTTCAGGCACAGCGCTCAAGCCTAAATAGCTGAACCCCTAGTGGGCTCATCATGAGCTACTCTAGAAAGCCATCTTGTAGGTATTCTACAAATTCACTCACTTGGGATCTAGCACCAACTTGATTTTCCCAATCTACCCACATATTGAAGTCTCCCATGACTATCATAGCTTTGTCCTTTTGACATGCATTTTCTATCTCCTGTTGTAATTTGTAACCCATATCTTTGCTACAGTTTGGAGGCCTGTATATAACTTCCGGAATTATATTACCGAACCCTCCCCCTCCCTTCCCCTATCCCTATGTCACTCTGCCCACTCCCCCAGCTGCCTATCACCTCCCTCATGGTTCCGCCTCCTTCTACTACCCATTGTGTTTTCCCCTTTTCTTTCTTCACCTTTCCTGCATATCTCCTCCCTGCCTCCCTTCCCCCACCCCTGTATCTTTCCCCTTACTGGTTTTTCACCTGGAACCTACCAGCCTTCTCCTTCCCACTCTCCCCCCCCCCACCTTCTTTATAGGGCCTCTACCCCTTCCCTCTACAGTCCTGACGAAGGGTTCCGGCCCGAAACATCGACCGATCTTTTCCACGGATGCTGCCCGACCTTTTGAGTTCCTCCAGTGTGTTGTGAGTGTTGCTTTGATACAGTGTGTATCCTTGGATGTTAAGCTCCCAGCTATAATCTTCTTTAGCCACGACTCAGTGATGCCGTCAACATAGTACTTGCCAATCTCTAACTGCTGCACATTCATCAACCTCATTCCTTAAAGTGGGTGCACTCAAATATGATACCATTTCTGTGTTCAATGCCCTTTTCAATGTTATCCTGCTTTTACATTGCAACATCGCATTAACTGCAATTTTGCCCTATCATCAGCAGTCTCACTATACACTGCTCCTGTTGTAAACCAACTACCACATCCTCAGCCCTATCACTGGTCCCCATCTCCCTGCCAACTTAGTTGAAACCCTCCTGAACAGCTGTAGCAAACCTACCTGCAAGGATATTGGTAACCCTCAGGTTACCAATGGGGTTACCCTTTGGGGTTATTCTTTCCCCAGAAGCAATCCCAGTAATCCAGAAATATGAATCCCTGCCCTCTGGATCAGTTCCTCAGCCACACATTTACCCTCATTCTTACCCCCACTGGTGTGTGGCACAGGCACCAATCCAGAGATTACCATCCTGGAAGTCCTGCTTTTCAACTTTCTGCCTAGCTCCCTAAAATTTCTCTTCAGGACCTCCTTGCCTTTCCTACCTATGTCATCGGTGCCAATAAGTACTAAGACTTCTGGCTGCTCACCCTCCTGCTTCAGAATGCTGTGGACCCGAGGCATCGCTGACTCTGGCACCTGGGAGGCAACATATCATCCGGGAGTCTCTTTCAAATCCACAGAATCTTGCCTCAATTCCTGTAACTATGGAATCTCCTATTACTACTGCAGTCCTCTGCGCCTCTCTTCCGAGCCACAGTGCCAGACACCCAGTTGCTGTGACTCCTCCTGGTTGGACATTCCCCTCAATGGTTTCCAAAGCGCTATACTTATTTTTGAGGGGATCTGCCACAGGGGTACTCTGTCCTGTCTGCCCATTCCTCTTCCTTTTTCTGACAGCCACCCAGTTAATTGTCTCCTGCAACTTGGGGTGACTCCTATCTATCATTTTCTCAGTCTCCTGTATGAGCCGAATGTCATTGAGTTGCAGCTTGGTGCGCCTGGTGCAAGTGTGGTTATCTGGGAGGCTGTAGCTCTTCCAGAATTCCCATATCTTATTCAAAGAACATAACACTATCCCTGGTGTCGTACTCTCTACTCTAACTATGCCCTACCAGACAGGGGACAAGAGTAAAAAAGAAGAAAACGCTTGCCAGATAGTTTGTCGCCCAGGTCTGATGAGCCAAAGCCAAAACCGCCCCACTCTAACATGTGGACCTTTCACACAATGGCCAGTTATGCTTTTCACTGCCTTATGTTAATTCCACCTTGCTATTGAATCCCATCCACTGGCAACAATTCTAACTCTGCCTCATTGTTACTTAAGTCCCAACTCATTGAACAGCTGCTCAATCCCAATATAGGCTCAGCAGCACAAAAGTTTTGTTTTAATACAGAAACTGTAACAATGAATACTCAAAATCTTTTTATTAAAGTAATTCATTACAGAGCTCGCACACACGTAATACTGAAAATGTGTTGTTCCAGAAATTAGGAATTTGTGTTTCATTTTCTGTGCTTCCTAATGTGCTGGTGCCCTTATTGAGGACACCACTTTATATCTCAATATAAGAGAGCTGTTCCTCTTCATGTGGTTCCATCCAAATTGAAATGATAGATCATAGGTATTCAGTTCCTGAGTCTCACACTGTACCCTTGAACAATTGTTGACAGACAGCTCTCGCAGAGGAGGGATAATTCTTAGTTTTCTCTTAAATAACTCCAGCTTTATTAAGAAAAAAATGTTTAAGGAAGTTTTATCAATATTTTCTATATTTTTAAATTGTAAATTGGAAACCACTGAATTGGCCAGTGATTGTTACGAGGGGGGAAGAAAAGTAGATCTGTCAAATTAGGTTGTTTTATACCTTAAAAAATTAATAAATATGAGTTAAGATTAGTCTGTACTTATTTTGCAGGTGTCACAAAGATTGGTGACTTTGTGCATAGTATGGACGATTATCATAGGCTACAACGAGATTATAGACAGGTGCAGAGCTGGGTAGAGAGATGGCAGATGTAGTTTAATCTGGAAAAGTGAAGTGATACACTTTGTAAGGTCGAACTTGAAGGAGTACAAGGCTAATGGCAGGATATGTAGCAGAGTGGAGGAGCAAAGGTGTCTAGGGGTCTAAGTCCATGGAACCCTCAGAGTTGTCACACAGGTTGATAGGGTGGTGAAGAAGACCTGTGGTGCGTTGGCCTTCTTTTGACAGGATTGTTTTCGTGAGCCGCAAGGAGATATTGCAGCTCTATAAAACTTTAGTCAAGCCACACTTGGAGCGTTGTGTTCAGACCTGGTTGCCTCATTATAGGAAGGATGTGAAAGCTTTAGAGAAAGTGCAGAGGAGATTTACCAGGATGTTGCCTGGATTAGAGAACATGCCTTATAAGGAATGCTGAGCAAGCTAGGTCTTTTCTCTTTGGAGTTAAGGAGGATGAGAGGTGATTTGATAGAGGTTTATAAGGTTATAAGAAGCACAGACAAAGTGGACAACCAGTGTTGACAAATACAGTTTAGGTGAGATATCGGGGGCAGGTTTTTTACAGACAGTGGTCTGTGATTAGCATGCACTGCCTGGGGTAATGAAAGAGGCTTATACAATAATTACGCTTAAGAGACTCAGGTTCATGGTTATAAGAAAAATGCAGGGTTATGGACTATGTAAGAGGAAAGGGTTAGGTTGATTGTCGGCAGGTTTATGTAGATCAGCACAACATCATGGGCTGTACTGTTCTATGTTTTATGTTCATCTTGAGATGTCTATGCTTAAGTTTCTTTTAAATAATAGGAACAAGAGCTTCATCACATGCTGGAGCAGTTCCGACTGGCAACTAACCAGGCTGAAAACTGGGAGCATAAGGCCCATCAGGCAGAGGGAGAGAGCAGTTCAATTCGCTTGGAGCTCCTGTCTGTAGATACAGAAAGACGACATCTTGAGGAGAAAGTGGTCAAGCTCGAAAGGGAAATACAAGAGGTATTCCAAAAGATGTACGGGTTAGAGGGTTAATTGGTCACGTGGGTGTAATTGGGTTGCACGGGCTCACTGGGCTGGAAGGGGCCTGTCACTGTGCTGTTTCTCTAAATTTAAAAATTGATTAATTAGATTTAGGATTCCTGCCCGTGATTTAGAAATGGGTCTTGACAGAATCCTCAAGAAGGTATCCACAAGCTTGTATATATTTCATGCTGTGGACTTTTAAAAACCAGCCATCTTTCTTCTAAAATCATTACTGCAAAGTGGAGCAGAAAGTTAGTAACCATTGCTTTAACAAGACTTGACTTAGAGTGGAAAATGGTCATGAAATCTGATTGGCTGATAAAACAAATCATGTTCTGACTTAAACTTTAAGAATTGCTATTCGTTAACTGTGGTTTATTGAAAAACTTTTTATTATGCCTTATTGCAGTCGGTGTTCATTTACATGTCGATTCAACTAGTCATGTTCTCTAACTTCAGTAGTATATATTTTCAAGCATACTTCCTTTTAAGTTTATATTGTCCTGATGTTTTCTTCTTCCTATTATCTGTTCTCATTATTTGTTCATGTAAGACATTTCTTCTGTTGGCTACATTTCTCTATTGTTTTCTAGCATGTAAACTGTCTACACTTTGAGATCAAATGCTGTTCCAGGAGCTACTCAGTGGAAGGCTGTACTGAAAATAGTTTATAAAATGCTTTATTTTTACTTTATTTTGCTGATAGCTTACCTCTTAACCTACATTGTAAAGGTTATTTGTTTCAAGATTAAGGTGCTAACTATATGCTTGTTTTTGTGTATGTAACCACAAATTCTTTAAACTAGCACATATCTGCCCAACAAGCTTATGAGAAAGAAATAACAAATTCTGCTAAAAGCATGTCCAAACTGGAGGAAGAGCTACGACAGACACAAGCTGAAAAATCTCGTGTGTTCGGAGATTTGTCTGCAATCAGGGAACTTTGTGCCCAACTAGATTCTAATAAGGACACCCTGTCACGGCAGCTTACTTCTAAAAGCATGGAACATGAAAGGGTATGGCTTGATAACATTAACAGTAATATTACAGGTGTATCTTTAGATGCATATTTTATCTCCCATTAGAGTTCCTTCTGTAATTTTAGTCCAGATGGTTCAGAATCAAAGCAGCTTACAAAGTGGGAAATTTTAAGAATTAGAACAAGTCTTAAAGGAAAATGAACTTATTGTAATTTTTTCTTTGTTTTAATTTATGTTTTCCTTTTGATCAAATAGAATGCAGGTGACTCTCCCTCCTCAATATACACTCAGTGGACACTTTATTAGGTACATAAGTGGAACCTGGTGTGGTGTTCTGCTATTGTAGCCCATCTTCAAAGTTTGTTGTTTTTGTGCATTCAGAGATGCTCTTCTGCACACCACCACTGCAATGCATTTCTGTTGCTGTTGTCTTCCTGTCAACTTGAACCATACTGGCCATTCTCCTCTGACCTCTCTCATAAAAGTGTTTTCACTCACAGAATTGAACAGCTGCTCATTGGGTTTTTCTAAATTGTTTTTCGCACCAAACTGTAAACTCCAGAGACTGGTGTGTCTGAAAATCCCAGGAGATCAGCAGTTTCTGAGATACTCAAACTACCCCATTTGGGACCAACAATCATTGCACGGTCAGAGTCACTTAGATCACATTTCTTCTCCATTCTAATGTTTGGTCTGAACCTCATAACCATGCCTGCATGCTTTTATGCATTGATTTGCTGCTACAAATTGGCTAATTAAATATTTGCATTAAAGAGCAAGTATACCTAATGGCCACTGAGTGTGTATTATATGTAAAGAAGCATGAGTTGAAAGAAAGGTTGTTGATTTATCTACTTTTTTCACAAAAGTTCATGAGAGGAAATTCTATTCTGTATCTCAGTTTTTAGTTGTGAATTTTCGTTACCTGAGTGGTTATAATTTGTTGGGGGAGGGGGTTGCCTTTATAATGAAAATGTACATCAGCTAAATAGATGGCTTACAGAATATTATTGCTCATTTTTCCTCTTCCCTTCTCACATATCCTGCCTATACCATACATCCGACTGGGTAAAGAAACTGAGGCACCGTTTTCTGAAGTAAACTGTTCCTCCATTTTTGAGGCAAATTCAGTTAGCTTTAGCTATATAATGGTATCTTTCACAATAATATTTTTGCACCCTACAGTACTTACTATAATTTTAACCAATGGCCCAAGCAAATTACAAACTAAATTTACATTGGATTACTGATTTCTGATTAGGTTTGAGATCTTCTAATCAAGTTAATCATATCCTTCAGTTACCCAAGTATAACATTAAACTTCCTAGCATCTTCTGTACCTTCTGAGTTTCACTGCTATTTTAAATTTACTAGATAATATAGTGAAGATCTTGATTAATTTTCTTAATCTTTCCTTGTTCTGGTGAAACTGCTGGGTTATGTATTTTTTGTTCTCTCAATACATTTTCTTAACATCTTTACAGACTATAAGTGAACTAGAAGATATAAAGGCTGAAAATGAACTTATAAAGAAACAGCTGAGCAGTGAAAGGGTCACCATAAAGAACCTTGAGACATTGTTAACATCAACACGTGAAAAGGAGCTTCAGTGTCACCTCATAAAGCATGAAAAAGAGTCAGAGATACAGCTTCTTGCAGACAAGCTTTCTCTCGCAGAAAGCAAAGTGTGAGTGATTCTTACTTAATGGTCAGTGGCCAATTATGATAGCTTTTCTTTGTCCAAATACTTCAATGGTTCAGTGAACACTTCTCAAATTTAAACCAGCTGTGTTCAAATTTCATTGTTTGGGAAACATTAGATGCTCTCACTATTAAAACATATAAAAGTTTAAAACATAATTTAAAAATAGAACTTATTCTTGTCATTGAGTACTACAGCACAGAAATAGGCCCTTTGGTCCATCTTGTGCCATCTACCTGCACCCCAACCATATCCTTTAAAACTCTCCATCCATGTACCTAACCAAACTTTTCTTTAATATCACAATTGAACCTGCATCTGCTACTTCCACTTGCAGCTCATTCCACACTTGCATCACCCTCTAAGTGAAGTTTTCCCTCCGATTTCTCTTAAATATTTCACCTTTCATCCTAAACCCATAACCTCTTGTTGTAGTCTCCCCCAACCTGAATGAATTAACCCCTCATGATTTTGTATACTCTCATCCCCTCTATCTTTTGCACTCCAGGGAATAAAGTCCTAATCTATTCAAGTTTTCCCCATAACTCAGGTCCTCAATTCTTTGCAAATCTGTACTCTTTCAAGCTCATTGATATCTTTCCTGTAGTTAGGTGACCAGAACTGCACACAGTACACCAAATTCAGACTCTCCAATGTCATGTATATCTTCAACATAACATCCCACTCTTTTACTCAATGCCTTGGTTTATGAAGGCCAGTGTGCCAAAAGCTCCCTTTAGGGACTTTGTAGGAATCACAATCAGGTTTATTATCACCGGCATGTGATGTGAAACTTGTTAACTTTATGAATTATAAATCTGCCTCGCATTTCAAAGCCCTACCATTCTCTGTGTAAGTCTTGCCCTGGTTTGTCCTCCCAAAGCATACCTTACACGTGTCTCTATTAAATTCCATCTGTCATTTCTTAGCCTATTTTCACAGTTGATTAAGATTCAGCTGCAAACCTTCCTCACTGTCCACTGCCTCACTGCAATCTTGGTGTTGCTTGCAAATTTTCTGATCTGGATTTCAAAGAATAAAATTTAAACCATTAATAAAGAAGTAAATAATGAAACTAATGCAGATCCTTGTGGCTAGCTGTAAAGATTTTACGTTCATTGTGCTCTGGCCTCCTACCATGAGTTGCTTGCATTGCGGCAGACATTATTGACAGGATCTCTGCAAATTTCCACCGGAGAGGCATAACAAACTTTTTTTTGTTTGCTTTTGAAGAGCATGGGCACCTTGCCAGTGACAACAGAGTTGGGCTGTTAGGCTTAATATTTTTTATCTTTCAGCTTGTGCCTTAATCTTGTGTGCATGTTGTCCTTTATTCAGCACTATGTGGAATGCTGAAAACAATAGCCAGAAAAATTGGTTAGCATGCTGTCTGTAAGAGTTCTCAAATGTAATTGGCTGTTCATCCAGCTTGACAGTCTCGCAGCAGCTGAGTGTCAGGAATCCTCTTGAACTGAAGCTGCTGAAGGAAGGCAAGTTCATGCCTTGGAGAGGCCTAGATTTGAGTGGCAAGCCATAATTTACAAAATCTAGCCTTTGCCTCATCAATAATACAAAGTTCCTAAAAGGAGGGCAGAATTATTAGATAAATCACAAGAACACTTGCCATATACTCCTATTTTTTCTTTTGGATCTTTTCTGTTAATTCTTGACCTCTCTTCACAAGAGAGGCCACTCTTAACTTGCTAGTGGAAGTTTTTTTATCGGCAGGTAGGAGAGAAGTTGCAGGTCTACTGACAAACTTCAGTTTAAATATCTCAATTTTTTTCTATAGACATGCTAAAATTTAAAATGGATTGTATGTATCCATTTCCAAAAACTCATACAATCATCAAAATACATGAATACAAATGAATACATTTTGTGTGTATTGTTTTGATTTCCAGTATCTGCAGATTTTCTCTTTGTGATTAATGGGAGGATTGAGTTTAATTGTTATAAATCTGTAGTGATATTCTGAACCCACTGGTGATTTCCTTGTAACTTCATAACCCTTTTGTGGCATCTTAATTTTAGATAAAGGATGGAAAACTTGAATTGCTCTACCTTTCATTACTAAAGCTACATTAGAGCCAATTAATGATGTGGCCGCTGTAAAGTTCCATGTCGTCTATCATGTGCTAGAATAGTGATTTATTAATCTCAGTTTTGCTGTTTGGGTACAAGATGTGTCACCAGAGAGAATGATCTGAAGCTCAAGTACACTCTTGTACTCTCAACTAGTGCATATTGCTGAACAGAAAATTGTTATTCTGCTTCCAAAGAGGCTTCTAGTTCCTGCATATAGTTGATTGTTAATTTTCCATTCTAAGAACAGTAATTGCAAGTTTTTTTTGAAACCCTATTCTAAATAACAACAAAAGTATTTTTGATAAACTGCCTGCAAATATGCAAACTTTTGTTTTTTTACTGGATAACTCAGTCTTTTATATGAGAAATTTATCCCATTGGGGGATAAATAATACAAAATAACAGAAACCAAGAAACATAGAACATAGAATAGTACAGCACAGTACAGGCCCTTTGGCCCACAATGTTGTGCCGACCCTCAAACCCTGCCTCCCATATAAGCCCCCACTGTAAATTCCTCCATATACCTGTCTAGTAGTCTCTTAAACTTCACTAGTGTATCTGCCTCTACTGACTCAGGCAGTGCATTCCATGCACCAACCACTCTCTGAGTAAAAAACCTTCCTCTAATACCCCCCTTGAACTTCCCACCCCTTACCTTAAAGCCATGTCCTATTTTATTGAGCAGTGGTGCCCTGGGGAAGAGGCGCTGGCTATCCACTCTATCTATTCCTCTTATTATCTTGTACACCTCTATCGTGTCTCCTCTCATCCTCCTTCTCTCCAAAGAGTAAAGCCCTAGCTCCCTTAATCTCTGATCATAATGCATACTTTCTAAACCAGGCAGTATCCTGGTAAATATCCTCTGTACCCTTTCCAATACTTCCATATCCTTCCTATAGTGAGGTGACCAGAATTGGACACAGTACTCCAAGTGTGGCCTAACCAGAGTTTTAAAGAGCTGCATCATTACATCACGACTCTTAAACTCTATCCCTCGACTTATGAAGGCTAACACCCCATAAGCTTTCTTAACTACCCTATCCACCTGTGAGGCAACTTTCAGGGATCTGTGGACATGTACCCCGAGATCCCTCTGCTCCTCCACACTGCCAAGTATCCTGCCATTTACTTTGTACTCTGCCTTGGAGTTTGTCCTTCCGAAGTGTACCACCTCACACTTCTCCGGGTTGAACTCCATCTGCCACTTCTCAGCCCACTTCTGCATCCTATCAATGTCTCTCTGCAATCTTTGACAATCCTCTACACTATCTACAACACCACCAACCTTTGTGTCGTCTGCAAATTTGCTAACCCACCCTTCTACCCCCACATCCAGGTCGTTAATAAAAATCACGAAAAGTAGAGGTCCCAGAACAGATCCTTGTGGGACACCACTAGTCACAATCCTCCAATCTGAATGTACTCCCTCCACCACGACCCTCTGCCTTCTGAATCTACCTGGCCAAACTTCCCTGGATCCCATGCCTTCTAACTTCCTGAATAAGCCTACCGTGTGGAACCTTGTCAAATGCCTTACTAAAATCCATATAGATCACATCCACTGCACTACCCTCATCTATATGCCTGGTCATCTCCTCAAAGAGCTCTATCAGGCTTGTTAGACACGATCTGCCCTTCACAAAACCATGCTGACTGTCCCTGATCAGACCATGATTCTCTAAATGCCTATAGATCCTATCTCTAAGAATCTTTTCCAATAGCTTTCCTACCACAGACGTAAGGCTCACTGGTCTATAATTACCCGGACTATCCCTACTACCTTTTTTGAACAAGGAGACAACATTCGCCTCCCTCCAATCCTCCGGTACCATTCCTGTGGACAATGAGGACATAAAGATCCTAGCCAGAGGCTCAGCAATCTCTTCTCTTGCCTCGTGTAGCAGCCTGGGGAATATTCTGTCAGGCCCTGGGGACTTATCTGTCCTAATGTATTTTAACAACTCCAACACCTCCTCTCCCTTAATATCAACATGCTCCAGAACATCAACCTTACTCATATCATCCTCACCATCATCAAGATCCCTCTCATTGGTGAATACCAAAGAGAAGTATTCACTGAGGACCTCGCTCACTTCCACAGCCTTCAGGCACATCTCCCCACCTCTATCTCTAATTGGTCCTACCTTCACTCCTGTCATCCTTTTTTTCTTCACATAATTGAAGAATGCCTTGGGGATTTCCTTTACCCTACTCGCCAAGGCCTTCTCATGCCCCCTTCTTGCTCTTCTCAGCCCCTTCTTAAGCTCCTTTCTTGCTTCCCTATATTCCTCAATTGACCCATCTGATCCTTGCTTCCTAAACCTCATGTATGCTGCCTTCTTCCACCTGACTAGATTTTCACTTGTCACCCATGGTTCCTTCACCCTACCATTCTTTATCTTCCTCACCGGGACAAATTTATCCCTAACATCTGGCAAGAGATCTCTAAGCATCGACCACATGTCCTTAGTATATTTCCCTGCAAAAACATCATCCCAATTCACACCTGCAAGTTCTAGCCTTATAGCCCCATAATTTGCCTTTCCCCAATTAAAAATTTTCCTGTCCTCTCTGATTCTATCCTTTTCCATGATAATGCTAAAGGCCAGGGAGCGGTGGTCACTGTCCCCCAGATGCTCACCCACTGAGAGATCTGTGACCTGACCCGGTTCATTACCTAGTAGTAGATCTAGTATGGCATTCCCCCTGGTCGGCCTGTCCACATACTGTGACAGGAATCCGTCCTGGACACACTTAACAAATTCTGACCCATCTAAACCCTTGGAACTAATCAGGTGCCAATCAATATTAGGGAAGTTAAAGTCACCCATGATAACAACCCTGTTATTTTTGCACCTTTCCAAAATCTGCCTCCCAATCTGCTCCTCTGTATCTCTCCTGCTACCAGGGGGCCTATAGAATACCCCCAGTAGAGTAACTGCTCCCTTCCTGTTCCTGACTTCCACCCATATTGACTCAAAAGAGGATCCTGCTACTTTACCCACCCTTTCTGTAGCCGTAATAGTATCCCTGACCAGTAATGCCACCCCTCCTCCCCTTTTTCTGCCCTCTGTGATATATTTACTATTTATTCAATTTATGTATGGCTATTAAAATAAATTGCTATTCCTCTACCTGAGATGTGAACAGTTTAAGAGGCCATAGTGGAGAGGTCAAGGTAGGAGTGGATGGGGAATTAAAATAACAAGTAACTGGCCCAGGCCTCATTTCAGCAATATCAGATGTTTGGCCTTACATTATTGTGTTGGAACTAAGTTCTAACGGAAAATTTAGGTTTTTTCTCTTCATCTGGTTAATTCCTTCATTTCAGACTTTCAACATTTCAAGTATTCTGTGTCATTGGTTCCTCACACATTTCCTATTGGTATCTACTTCCCTTAAAAATGATAACTGACATTTTGACGTTCTGCTGTTCTTTATCTCAAATGTTGCAAATTCTTTACAGATCTAGTCAGAATCATGATTTAGTTCAGCTTCGTACAAAATCTTCACAGCTTCAAACTGAGCTTGATCTTATGAAACGGCAACTCACAACAGAACGTTTTGAAAGGTAACATCTCTAGTATAGTGTGAAAAATGTATACATTCTTTATATTTAAAATTTTGAGGCCATTCATGATTTAAGCCTTTTGGCTTACCTTAATTGTTTGGTGAAACCTTTCTATAAGGCTTAATATTTGGAACATAGTTTGGTTTGAGTGACTAGAAATATTTAACTGTTTATGTCATGTTGAAAGAACATTTTTTAATGTAATTATTCATTGAGCATATAGTTTTGATTATACACCAAAAGTTATTGGTAGTCTAATGTTTCCAGACAAAATTACTCTCTTTTTAATTGTTGATTGTACAGAGAACGTGCAATTCAGGAAATGCGTCACCATGGCCTTTCTACCACTGTCAGTTCTTTGTCCCCGCTTAGAACATCGGGGAGCCCTCTTTGTCATTCCCGGGATGCATGCTCCCCTAAATGAGTATCAGAATGTTCTGCAGACCATTAAATTGCAAGTGAGTAATTTATGGTACTTAATAAAATCTGAAGAAATGAAATGTGTAAATGTACCTTTTGTTTAAAACACATGTTCCAATTTAGCCTAAATGTTTATATATGAACAATATGCTTAACGAAGCCTACTGAATAATCAGGGGCACACTGTGCCCCACACCCACTAACATCATTAACAGACTTGCGGGCATTGCTCCCCCGGAGATCCAAGGACACACTATAACAAAAATTGAGAAAGGTAAATAGAACTCAGATCCACAGCACCCACTACACCATCAATCTAATCTAATCTAATCATGTGCCAATTTCCAACCACTTAAAAATCGAGGAAAAGCTTTGCTACAGTTGAGGAACTACCGCGTGGAACATCCCCCCCCCCCAAACGTACAGGATTGGTGCACTCGCAACAGAGCGAGAGCGGGAGTTTGTAGGACAGGAGACAATATGGTGAAGTGGGGTTTAAGGACCAGCGAATCCTGTGAGTATGGTGAAAGGGTACAGAACATTGAATACGTTCTGCGCAACTGCCCACTCTCACCTGATTTAGCTAACACCGACCTGCTCAACATCAACCAAACAACACTAGAGTGGCCGGCTGTCTGGTGTGACAAGCTATGATGATGATCAGCATAGGTTTTTCCACAATTTTGAATAATGATGCTTCCTCACATTAAAGGAAGACATTCATGTTCTGATCATACTCATTCAATTCAATTATAATAGAATTATAATCCTGTGAACATGCTACCTGGTCCTCCAGGGATCTCCACTCCTTGAATTTACCATCCAGCTGTCTTTCTCATCTCGCCATGTTAAACCTTACCACTTGATCTTGGGGAAACTTGTCTAACAATAGACTCTCTCTTTTACTTTCACATTAAGTTCTACAATCGCTCTCTCTGGATGTAGTTTACAATGTTCACGCCCAGCACGGTTTTACTCCCCATCCATTACAAAGATTACTACCTAAAAAATTAAGGACAGATCCAGTCAAAATAAAATAAAGTTTTATTTCAAAACCTCACGCCTGCTTTGTCACCCATTTTGGTAAAATCTGATTCCTTTGCTCCATATACTTAAATCTATCAGTTTCAGTCTTGAGGATTGTATGACAATGAGTGAACTTGAATGAAGTGCTCACATTTTCGTGTCATTCAGTGATGTTCAGATTGCTTATTTACTCCTTAGCTCAGATCTTTGAGGTTGTCCAGATAGGGCAAGATAACTTAGTTCTGTTAGCCTTTTTCTGGTCAAGCAGTTTTTCAGATATGTCTTCTATACTTGGTTTTAGAAATAAGACCGAGAGTCTTCAAACTGAAAGATTAACTGTTTCCCTTTCCACAGATGCTGTCCAAAAAATGTCCCCATTTTGTTTTTATTTCATATTTCCAGCATCTGCAGTTTTTTTTTGTTGTTAATATTGTTTTAAGTTGAACCTATGCAGAAGATAGTCTTTCCGATCACCAGTTCCAGCTTTAAAAAGAAACTGTATTGGAGAGTGGGGCGATACAGTTAGAGTAATATGTTAATTGAAGATCCAAAGAAGGGTTTTTATTCAGAGAATTAAAGCAATTAAACATGATGGCTAATAACATACCTTTTCTAACACAAGCAGATTTGATGTTAATTAAAATAATTGGCTCATTCTTAATTTAAAATTAGTATTAAAATACTTTGCTTCTCTTCCCAGTTTTAGTTTATTTTAAGGAGTAGACTTCAAGCAGACAAGTTGAATATTTCACAAATGGAGCCACAGGTCTCTCCAAAGGACTATTTGAGAAGTTGCACGCTGAATCTTTTACAACATTAATTTCCTCAATTTTTGTGTAACTTTGAAATGAAGTAAACTTAATTTCAGGAATATATTAGATTGTATGGGCTATCGTTAACTCAAGTAATTGGCTGGTCTAACATTCTACACAACACATTTATCAATTTTGCTGTTTTAGTTTATTAAAAAGATCAGCATTACTCCAATACTTCAAAAAATGTCACTCAGTACTCTGGCTTGGCTTTCTATATTTTATAAAGTAGAGGTTTTACACTCCATACCCGTATATTGTTACCTGGCTCAAAAACAAATAAGATTGTATGATCTTTCAAAACATTGCCGTAATTAAAGCATTATAATAATATACTGATCTTAATTTTTAAGATATTCTTTATCCATAAAACTGAATTTAATTCATTGGATCAAATAGAGTATACTAGAGTGACAAGTGAACCACATTGCTTTTTGCTTTGCTAAAGATGTAAGAAAGAAACTCAAGGAAAGTAAGAACATTCCCTTTTAAACTGGAGATTCAAATTGTATAATCTGAAAATGGTGCCAAATACTTAATTGTTCATATAAAATGGGTTACTGTGATTTTCAGAGCTAATGTGCCCATACTGTACTGTAAATATCTGTATTCTATTGTGAATGGTTGAAGAAATTTTTATTTGTAAAGATATTTTTATACTGAATTAGGTTTTCAGTGTTTCTAGTAATTTATTTTTTGAAACATCTCCTCACAGCAACTAAAACAACTTTTGCTACCAGTGGCCAAATTGCCCTTTTTTAATAACTATCTTTGCTTTGTCAATGTAAAATCAGTTTTGCCATTACAAGTTCTCTACTGATGTAACAATAGTGAAATAGATTTACAGCTTTTAGTAAAGGCACAGGAGGCTATATATAACTAATAAATCAGCATAAATTTGTGGGAAATTAACAATGAATTCTGCAGATTAATTCATGAGCATAAATTTGCTTAATTAAGTAAAAATCATTGTTGAATTAAATGATTTAAATGGGTGTCACTGGTAGTTTGGATATTTTAAAGGGATTTTTTTTCTCCATTACAAATTTGATATTCCAGAGTAACTTGATATACCATAATACCTTTGTTGCTTCAGATCTGGTACATTTGTTTAATGTTGTTAGCAACTAACATGAATGATGTTAGTGCCTTTTTTTTTGAGGAGAAATCTCTTATTTGATACTTGGAAATGTTACCCCTAAAGTATCTTCAATATAGTCATTTTATGAAGAGCTATTTTAGATATGCTTATTGTTTTATTTTTACTACGGAGCATGGATTTTGCCAATTGTAATTTAGCATTTATTTATAAGAAATAAAAATGATATTTATACTGTTATGACAAATAACTCCTGAATTCTTGATGTTTTTAAATTAAACTTAAACTTGCTGTGGACTAAAGTTTTTTTTCCATTTCCTTATATGATCCTTGTTGTCTAAGCCAGTCCAATTGTATTCATTCATCCTGTGGAAGTGGACCAGTGCTAAACTTGTACCCTTATTTTTAGTGCTCCATAACACAGTTAAAATCTATAGATGGGGTTCAAGATGACCCTCGAGAACACTAAGTGCATAACACTAAGGGGCAGAAAACGCTGGTGGGAGTTGTGTACAGGCCACCTAACGGTAGTAGTGAGTTTGGGAATGGTATTAAACAGGAAATTAGAAATGTGTGCAATAAAAGAACAGCAGTTATAATGGGTGACTTCAATCTACATATAGATTGGGTGAACCAAATTGGTAAGGGTGCTGAGGAAGAGGATTTCTTGGAATGTATGCGGGATGGTTTTTTGAACCAGCATGTTGAGGAACCAACTAGAGAGCAGGCTATTCTAGACTGGGTATTGAGCAATGAGGAAGGGTTAATTAGCAATCTTGTCATGAGAGGCCCCTTGGGTAAGAGTGACCATAATATGGTAGAATTCTTTATTAAGATGGAGAGAGACATAGTTAATTCAGAAACAAAGGTTGTGAACTTAAAGAAGGGTAACTTTGAAGGTATGAGACGTGAATTAGCTAAGATAGACTGGCAAATGACACTTAAAGGGTTGACAGTGGATATGCAATGGCAAGCATTTAAAGATCGCATGGATGAACTACAACAATTGTTCATCCCAGTTTGACAAAAGAATAAATCGAGGAAGGTAGTGCACCTGTGGCTGACAAGGGAAATTAGGGATAGTATCAATTCCAAAGAAGAAGCACACAAATTAGCTAGAAAAGGTGGCTCACCTGAGGATTGGGAGAAATTCAGAGTCCAGCAGAGGAGGACAAAGGGCTTAATTAGGAAGGGGAAAAAAGATTATGAGAGAAAACTGGCAGGGAACATAAAAACTGCCTCTAAAAGCTTTTACAGATATGTGAAAAGAAAAAGATTGATTAAGACAAATGTAGGTTCCCTACAGGCAGAAACAGGTGAATTGATTATGGGGAGCAAGGACATGGCAGACCAATTGAATAACTACTTTGGTTCTGTCTTCACTAAGCAGGACATAAACAATCTTCCGGAAATAGTAGGGGACAGAGGGTCCAGTGAGATGGAGGAACTGAGGGAAATGCATGTTAGTAGGGAAGTGGTGTTAGGTAAATTGAAGGGATTAAAGGCAGATAAATCCCCAGGGCCAGATGGTCTGCATCCCAGAGTGCTTAAGGAAGTAGCCCAAGAAATAGTGGATGCATTAGTGATAATTTTTCAAAACTCTTTAGATTCTGGACTAGTTCCTGAGGATTGGAGAGTGGCTAATGTAACACCACTTTTTAAAAAAGGAGGGAGAGAGAAACCGGGGAATTATAGACTGGTTAGCCTAACGTCGGTGGTGGGGAAAATGCTAGAGTCAGTTATCAAAGATGTGATAACAGCACATTTGGAAAGCGGTGAAATCATCGGACAAAGTCAGCATGGATTTGTGAAAGGAAAATCACGTCTGACGAATCTCATAGAATTTTTTGAGGATGTAACTAGTAGAGTGGATAGGGGAGAACCAGTGGATGTGGTATATTTGGATTTTCAAAAGGCTTTTGACAAGGTCCTACACAGGAGATTAGTGTGCAAACTTAAAGCACACGGTATTGGGGGTAAGGTATTGATGTGGATAGAGAATTGGCAGACAGGAAGCAAAGAGTGGGAATAAACGGGACCTTTTCAGAATGGCAGGCAGTGTCGAGTGGGGTACTGCAAGGCTCAGTGCTGGGACCCCAGTTGTTTACAATATATATTAATGACTTAGACGAGGGAATTTAATGCAGCATCTCCAAGTTTGCGGATGACATGAAGCTGGGCGGCAGTGTTAGCTGTGAGGAGGATGCTAAGAGGATGCAGGGTGACTTGGATAGGTTAGGTGAGTGGGCACATTCATGGCAGATGCAATTTAATGTGGATAAATGTGAGGTTATCCATTTTGGTGGCGAAAACAGGAAAACAGATTATTATCTGAATGGTGGCTGATTAGGAAAAGGGGAGGTGCAACGAGACCTGGGTGTCATTATACACCAGTCATTGAAAGTGAACATGCAGGTACAGCAGGCGGTGAAAAAGGCGAATAGTATGCTGGCATTCATAGCAAGAGGATTCGAGTACAGGAGCAGGGAGGTACTACTGCAGTTGTACAAGGCCTTGGTGAGACCACACCTGGAGTATTGCGTGCAGTTTTGGTCCCCTAATCTGAGGAAAGACATCCTTGCCCTAGAGGGAGTACAAAGAATGTTCACTAGATTGATTCCTGGGATGGCAGGACTTTCATATGATGAAAGACTGGATCGACTAGGCTTATACTAGTTGGAATTTAGAAGTTTGAGAGGGGATCTTATTGAAACGTATAAAATCCTGAAGGGATTGGACAGGCTAGATGCAGGAAGATTGTTCCCGATGTTGGGGAAGTCCTGAACGAGGGGTCACAGTTTGAGGATAAAGGGGAAGCCTTTTAGGACCAAGATGAGGAAAAACTTCTTCACACAGAGAGTGGTGAATCTGTGGAATTCTCTGCCACAGGAAACAGTTGAGGCCAGTTCATTGGCTATATTTAAGAGGGAGTTAGATATGGCCCTTGTGGCTAAAGGGATCAGAGGGTATGGAGGGAAGGCTGGTACAGGGTTCTGAGTTGGATGATCAGCCATAATCATACTGAATGGCGGTGTAGACTCGAAGGGCCGAATGGCCTACTCCACCTATTTTCTATGTTTCTAACTCTAGCTCTGAAATAAGTTTGTCCTAATTGATGATGGTGGACGTCTGCACCCTGAATTTAAGATCTTGTAAGGTCAATATCTCTACAGTTTGAGGCAGACTTTGAAAAGCCTTTGAATATTAATATTCTGAAACCCCATTACAAAATGACATAATACCTGCTATACTGATATAATTCAGTTATATTTAAGTACTATTTTAGAGAGAGATTATTTGTTCGTGTATTTAGGTATTTTTTCTTGAAGGATCTAATATATAAAGATTTGAAAATGAATTCAGTTCAGTTGCTGATAGAGGGAGGACTAGGTGTTCCCTTAAGTATGGTAGAAGAAATTCAGATTTTAAAATAATGTACCAAAGTTGATATTGTATCAAGGTTCTCCCCAAAAAGGTTCTGTGCCTATGTATACTTGTTTTGTTTTACTTCAGAATCATGTTTAATATCAATGATATATGTAGTGAAACTTGTTAACTTAGCAGCACTAAAATGCAATACATGACCATAAAAAAATAAATCAATTACAGTGAGTATATATGTATATTAAATAGTTAAATTAAAAATGGTGGAAAAACAAATAAAAAAAGTGAGGTAGTGTTCATGGGTTCAATATCCATTTAGGAATCAGATGGCAGAAGAAAAAAAACTTCCTGAATCGCTGAGTGTGTGCCTTCAGTTTTATGTACATCCTTCCTGATGGTAACAGTGAGAAGAGGGCATGTTTGGATTAAGGGGGTCCTTAATGATGGATGTTGCCTTCTGAGGCACTGCTCCTTGAAGATGTCTTGAATACTATGGAAGCTAGTGCCCAAGATGGAGCTTACTAATTTTACAACTTCGTGCAGCTTCTTTCAATCCTGTGCAGTAGACTACCCCCCCCCCCCACCGTACAGTGATGCAGGCTGTCAGAATGCTCTCCACAGTACATCTGTAGAAGTTTTTGAGTGTCTTCGGTGACAAACCAAGTATCCTCAAACTCCTAATGAAATACAGCTGCTGTCTTGCCTTCTTTATAGCTGCATTGATATGCTGTGGCCAGGTTAAATCCTCAAAGATCTTGACACACAGAGCCAATACTTTACCACAAAGTACCAAAGTAGACAAGGGTAGTTTTGGTACACCCTGGTAGATTTTCTTAAGACAATTTTTAGTGTTATGTAACAATGAAGAGTCAAGTGGCACATGGTCCACCTTTTTAGTTAATTCTAGCTTCAACTTGTAGGATGAATTTTTCAACCTTTTAAGGGGCAAGTATCAGAGGATATGAATTGAAGAACCACCAGAGATTTGAGATGTAAAATCTAGTTCAAAATTCCAGTGTAGCATTGAAGGAGAACTGCATTGTTGATAGTAACACCTTTTCAATGAGATGTTAAAACTAGCTCTGTGTTTTAGAACTACTTTGAAGGGCGAGGGAACAATTCTTCGTAGTTGTACTTACGTGTAGGTCCCAGGACAGGTCATCTGAAATAATAACACCGAGGAATTTAAAGTTGGTAACCCTCTCCACTTCTGTTCCTCCAGTGACGACTGGCTCATGAATCTCTGGTTTCCTCATCCTGAGGTCAATAATCAGCTCCTTGGTCTTGATGACATTGACTAAGAGGTTAGTGTCATTATGGCACTAAACTAGATTCTCAATCTCCCTACTATATGCTGATTTGTCACCACCTTTGATTCAGCCTACGTCAGAGGTGTCATCAGCAAACTTGAATATGGCACTGGAGCTGTGCTAATGGATATCATGGAGGAGATGTTGCCAATCCAAACTGACTGGGGTCTTTAAATGAGAAACTTGAAGATCCATTTGTACTAGGAGGTACTGATACCACAATCTTGAAGTTTATTCACTTATAATGAAGGAAATAGACAGGTAACAATGGAGCACAATGCTGAGGTTAAAGAAGAACATCAGGCCATTGTTATAGTTACAAGACCCTTGTTACAGTTCACATTATTGAGCACTAAGTATGAAAAATCCACATACCTTGCAATTGTCCTGCACGAATTTGGCTACTTTCCCAGGCTGTATGACAAAAGACCAGAGGAACTAAGGTCCAAAATCTGAGATCCATGTTAAATTTAAACAAACCATCTATTCAAACCACAATACTACTTATTTCATAGTCCAATTTTATTTGGAAGAAAGTATAAATAAAATATGAAAAATAAGTCATTTCACATTAACTTCAGAATCAAACATAACAGACACTCAGCAGAAGATCAATTATACTAATACAAGTCTTTCTCAGACAGTTCGTCATCCACTAAGTGCATAAAACATAACACAAAATGCTGGAGCCACTCTGCAGGGCGGGGGCGGGGTGCATCTATAGAAAAGAGTAAACAGTTGATGTTTCGGGCTAAGACACTTTATCGGGGGAGGGAAGGTAGAAGTCAGAGTAAGAGGTTGGGGGGGAGAGAGGATAAAAATGCGTAAAACATCTTCTATTGAATTTAACAGAAAGTTATTGCAAGGTGCTATTCAAGAAACACAAAAATGCTATAGTATTGGACCAGAGGAATGACTTTTCAGGAGCACCCAAAGGAGAAAAGATAAAAATGCAGACATTTAGCAAGAAATTCCAGAACTTAGGGACTTAATATCTGAACACCGTAACTACCAGTTATGGAGCAATTAAATCTAGGGATGAACTTGAAGACAGAATCTGAGAAGCGCAGGTATTTCCAACTGATACGGGTCTGGAGCAGATTAGTGGCACAGAATTATCAGTTCATGGATGACCTTTGAAATCAGACATGATTAAGGAGGAGCCAATGTAGGTCAATAATTCTTCTGTCATTTACCTTAAATTATATCACAATTGCAGTATTGGAGACTTGTGCTTCAGAACTTGTCTTGTCTCGAGCCCTAATGTTATCGTTTTCATTCATAAATGTGTCATATTGGGTTGGGGCATCCGTTAGTCTTGCGAGACCATGGATCTGCGCCTGGAAAGTCTTCACTCTCCAGGGCACAGGCCTGGGCAAGGTTGTATGGAAGACTAGCAGTTACCCATGCTGCAAGTCTCCCCTCTCCACGACACCAATGTTGTCCAAGGGAAGGGTATTAGGACCCATACAGCTTGGCACCAGTGTCGTTGCAGAGCAATGTGTGATTAAGTGCCTTGCTCAAGGACACAACACGTTCCCTCGGCTGGGGCTCGAACTCACGACCTTCAGGTAGCTAGTCCAATGCCTTAACCATGTGCCACGTGTGTAATATTAAAAGCAGAATAAATTTAATCCAGCTAATTAGCACACCATCAGACTTCAGCTATAGTAAAGTGATGGACGGCTTTGTTAACTGGTATCGAGCTACACGTTTTCACCAATAATTTGTTCACGTAATTACACCCTCATCTATAAGGCACAGTTCAGTAATACTTTTAACTTGCTTTAGAAGTTCACCATTATTCAAGAGAAAACAGGGATTTTGATTTGCACCTGATTCACAACCCTAAACATTCAAGCCCTCCAGATGACCTTTGGGTATTGATCTATAATAATTCTATTTACCAACATTTAGTCCATAGCCTGTCAGGGATTCAAGTAATCATCCAGAATATTAAATGATATGCAAACCCAACTTCACTGCTTTCCCAAGCAGTATGTTCGATTCCAACAACTTGTGCGGGGGAAAAAAATACAAACCTTCTCTAGTCTATTATCTATTCCCTCAGTTTTAAACACCACTTTGTAGGTTGTCTTCACACACATATGCACCACCCAACACCTCTGCTCCAAGGAAAGCAAACCCAATTTACCCAGTTTCTTTTAACTAAATCATTTAGTTTCACATTTATTGTACAATGTACATGTACAATGAATGATACAGTGAAATGACTTGTTTTCATTAACAACCAGCACATCCAGAGATGTGAGGGGGCAGCCTACAAGTGTTGCCACACATTCTGGCGCCAACATAGCACTTCATCATGGCTGATCCATTTCCCTCTCTGCCCAAATCTCTTGTCTTATCTTCATAACCCTTCCTGCCCTGACTTATCAAGAATCTATCAACCTCTGCCTTAAATATACTCAATGCCTGAGCCTCCACAGCTGCCTGTGATAATGAATTCCATAGATTCACTGCTCTCTGGCTATAGAAATTCCTCATCTCTGTTCTAAATGGACTTTTCTGAGGCTGTGTTCTCTGGACTTAAACTCCCCCACTTGTGGAAACATCCTCTCCACATCCACTCTGTCAAGGCTTTTCAACATTCAATAGGTTTCAATGAGATCTCTCCCCTCATTCTTCTGGACTTCAGTGAGTACTGGCACTGAGCCATCAAACGCTCCTCACATGATAAGCTTTTCAATCCTGAAATTTTTGTCAACTTCCTTTGAACCTTCTCCGATGTCAGCACATCCTTTCTTGGATAAGGGGCCCAAAACTGTTCACAATACTCAAAGTGAGGCCTCATTGTTGCCCTATAAAGCCTCAACAATACATCCTTCCTTTTATATTCTAGTCTGCTTGAAAAATAATGCTAACATTGCATTTGCCTTCCTCACCACAGACTCAACCTGCAAATTAATCTTTAGGGAATCTTTCACAAGGACTCCCAAGTCCACTTGCTCCTCAGAATTTTTAATTTTATCCCATTTAGAAAATAGTCCATGCTTTTAATTCTACCAGTGTGTGACCATACACTTCCTGACACTATATTCCATCTGCCACTTCTTTGCCCATTCTCCTAGTCTAAGTCCTGCTGTAGCCCTTTCTGCTTCCTCAACACTACTTGTCCCTCCACCTATCATCGTATCATCTACAAACATGGCCACTAAGTTTAACCCCCCCAAATCATTGACATATGATATAAAAAGTGACCCAACATAAACCCCTGTAGAACACCACATTCTGTCTTTTTGCAGTTGATAGATAGACCCATTTTTGCACCTTCTTCAACAACTATATTAAGTTTTGTAGTTCTTCCTCCGTACTTACAATTAACACAGTGTCATCCACATATCTGAAATTATTGATGTTTTCACCGCCAACTTTGATTTCCAAGATGTCTCTTATTTTTTTAAATATTGTTTCACTGTACACATTCAACAAATCAGGGGAGAAAATACACCCTTGTCTAATGCCTCTCTTGATTTTCGTAAACTGACTCACTTCTCAATCTATTCTTACAGCAGCAGTTTGTTCCCAGTATAGAACTTTTGCTATTTAGGAAGCTGGGTGACATCAGATGGCAGGTGCAACATGGACATCAAAAGAAGAATAGGGATGGCAAAAGACACCTTTACAAGAATGAAGAGTATACTGACCAATACTAAACTAGGCATGACAACCCACCTCAAAGTACTGAAATGTTACGTTTATCCAGTTATGTTATATAGCTCAGAATGTTGGACAATATCTAGTAACATGAGGAAATGAATTGAAGCAGCAGAGATGTGGTTTTTGAGGAGGATGCAAAGAATATCATGGACAAAACAAATATCTAATGAGGATGTCATGAACAGAGCAAACACAAAAAGAGAAATAATGTATGAGATCATGAAAAGGCAACGTAACTTCATTGGACACGTGATTAGGAAAGAGGAGTTAGAATGCACGGTAATTATGGGAAAGATTGTAGGGAAGAAAGCAAGAGGAAGACAAAGACAAATGATGATGGAGACAGCAGCTAGAGAACTGGAAATGAAAACCAATAAATTGATCCACTTGACCCGAAACAGGAGTGTGTGGGCCATAGCAGTCAAAGCTCAAACTGGGCAAGGCACCTGATGATGATGATGGAACACCACAAATCACTGGCAGCCAACCAGAAAAGGCTGAAACCAGAACTCTGGGTTCAGGTGACTTATCTAGCTTCAGATCTTTCAGTTTCCCAAGCACCTTCTCCCTAGTAATAGCAGCTTCACTCATTTCTGCCCCCTGACCCTCTTGGATGAGTGACATACTGCTAGTGTCTTTCAGAATGAAGATTAATGCAAAATCTTTATTCAGTTCATTCCCCATTTCTTTGTCACTCATTACTACCTCTCCAGCATCATTTTTCAGCTGTCCGATATCTGCTTTCACCTCTTTCACTTTTTATACTTGAAGAAACTTTTGTATCCTCTTTAATATTAACCATCACCTAACTGGGGAGAGCCAGCATGGCTTTGTCCAGGGCAAGTCATATCTTACTAAATTGATGAGTTTTATGATGAAGGTAGAGCTGTGGATGGATTTTAGTAAGACATTTGACAAGATCCCTCATGGGAGGCTCATCCAGAAGATTAAGATGCATGGGATTCCACAGCAAATTGGCTATTTTGATTCAGAACTGTCTTGCCCATGGAAAACAGAGGGAAGTGATCTAAAGGACTTATTCTAGCTGGAAGTTTGTGATTAGTAGTGTTCTGCAGAGATCTGTACTGGGACCTCTGCTGTTTGTTATTTGTATAAATGACCTGGATTAAAATGTACTGAGATGGATGGGTTAGTAAATTTGCAGATGGTATGAAGATTGGTGGTGTTGTGGATAGCATAGATGACTGGGAGAGAATACAACAGGGTATAGATTAGTTGCAGATATGGGCAGGGAAATGAAAGAAAGAGTTTAACCTAGACAAATGCGAAGTGTTACACCTTAGTAGGTCATATGTAAAGAGACAGTACACCCTTAATGAGCAGAGGGATCTTGGAGTCAAAGTTCATAATTCCCTGTAAGTGACTACACCGTTTGATAGGGTGGTTAAGGCTCAACCTTCACTCTCACCTTTACATGGTCCTTCTGACTCTTGCCTCCTCTTTCTGGATTGTCATCCAACAAACCTCCACTATAGTAAGCACATAAATTCCTACAGATCTCTCTCCTCTCCTCGTACGTTCTCCCAGTTTCATTGTTAGGGCAAATATAACAGTAAGACTTTCCACACAGGTCCCCAAGATTTCACTGAACAGGATCTGACATCCCATCTATTTCCCTGCTCCTCTGTTACCATCATTTCTCTTCCTGAAACACAGTGAGGACAGTAAAGGAAATCTCCTAGCTTTTTCCAGCCACTTTATGCAGGACTCTAGGTCTTCTTATTTGATTTGTTGTTGAGTGCCCCTGTATTGAGCTTCTGGTAATTAAGGACAGACATTAAATATGCTATTATTTTTACCTATATAAATACATTTAAAAGAAAACCTTTCAAACCCTACCCTATAACCGAACGGATAAATAGCATAAAACCTCCAGACACACATTATCCCTGTTTGGAAATGTTATCAGTTTTCCATCACTGCCAGGTCAAAAACTTAAAAGATCACCATCCTGGCAGTGGCTTCCTCACAAAGGCTGCAATTCACCATCACCTTCCTCACAAAAGAGAATAAATAATGGCCCTTGAAACGATAAAAAAAGATTACATGCTTCAGAACTACCCATTGTGTTCAACTGCATTCCAGAGGAATTTAAAACAACAAAGCAGAAAATCACCTATGTTCAGCTGACAAAATAAATTTTAAATTTAATGGTGTGAAGACCTCAATTTAAGTGAATCTTCAGGGGAGGTTTATTGATTCCCATCAGATGCAACCAATAAAGTTAAAGCCTTAAGCATATACCATCTATAACATACATTGTGGCTTGGGATATGGCTTAGCTTTCAACATAGAGAAAGGCCGCCAAACTCTTCATCCTGACATAAAACACAATTCACACAAAATGTTGGAGTAACTCAGAAGGTCAGGCAGCAACTATGAAGAGAAATAAACAGTCGACAGTTCGGGCCAAGACCCTTCATCAGGATCTGGCTTTACGTCAACTGCTTTTTCCTCTCCATAGATGCTGCATGACCTGCTGAGTTCCTCCAGGATTTTGTGTGCTACTCTGAATTTCCAGCATCTGCAGAATCTTGTACAGTATCTATAAAAAAATTCATCCATTTTCACTATATTACTAACTGGAATCACTTACTGAATTGAACTTATACCATTTGGGAGTTGATTAAAGTTGAGAAATAAACTCTTCTTTGCAAGCATTAACAAATTAACGTTGTACTATCAAGTTGTCAGCTTTCTACACCGTCCCTCTATTAACCTTTCGTAGAAGAATGCTAGAACTGCATTCTCACCAGTACCCTTATGAAATGGAAACCAAACTGTGCATTGTATTCTTGTATCCTTGGCTTGGCCACTTGCAGATTCAACCAATCCCTCTGTTTTTTTAATTCTCTTCCTATAGATATAAATTGGGTGCTTGGCAAATAACATGATTGTCACTGGATTCAGCCAATACCCAAGCAAAGTACATTGATTGCTTTATGAGATGGTGATAAGGTACAGCCATAAGTTGTAGCAACAAATCCTGTCATAATACTGACTTTTAATTAAATATTTGGGCTTTTAATATAACACAAGGAAAAAAAATAGCAGTCAAGGTGGAAATATTTTATTTGATTTAAATGAAATATACCTTTTTAAAAAAATGTTCTATCAATTGTACCAGTTCCTAATGAACTCATTCATTTCCAAGCTACTTATGCCTTTAGAATTTATACAATACATACAATAGATCTGCCACTTCTGTGGAAGGCAAAGTAAAATGTGTTCCATACAATTAACAAAATAACATCATAAGCCTGGTGAAATCTATGTACAGTTTTTAAAATATGCATAAAATCCATATATTTACAAGGTGATCAAGAACAATTTCTAATGCAACATTCGAGCATCTGTCATTCTACTATTACAAAGTTATCAAGTGTAAGAAATTCCATTGATTCAAAAATTGAGCCCTGCTCCTTTAAAATAAAAACAAGCAGCTCAAAGACAGCAGTCAGGTGCTGGGGGAAACTCTGCTTGTTCTGTAAGATTTTATGGTACTGCCATTGTTACAGTTGAGAATTTCCCACTGCTGAAGTAACATTCTGTCAACTAATCAGCAAGAGGTGGTGTGAGGTTCCAGTCTGGCCTCACAACAAGCAACTGCAAAGCAAATTTACTCAAGTTATAGAGTTTTTAAAAAATAAACTAAAGCAGTCTATACCTATGTGATCAGTGGGCTCCCCGATAGTGGAATTACATCCACACGCTGGGAAAAACATTATGCAGTTTCTGAAAAGCAGAATAGAAGAATCTTTTAAGAGTAAAGAAACTAAACAAGTTAGGAGAAAAAGGAACATAGCTCAAGAGAAAAAGGAACACAGCCCAGTAAAAACAGATGTATGAAAATAGCTTGAAAAACATCTTTTAAAGTGTCTCAAATTGTCATGCAAAACAAAAACAGTTACTGAAATACTGATTCTGGAGAAATTACACAAGTTAATTTGAATTAAAAATTTAACACAGAAAATATTCAAGTCATACACTTTTTTGGCGGGGGGGAGCTGAAAAGCAAAAAAGAGGTTTTGGGGAAGTCCATCACGCCAATGTTATATGCATACATAAACAAACAAAAGCAACAATAGAATGCCACAAAGAATATCAATAATACAACCAGTATCATTTAGAAAATAAATGGCCAAGCATTCTTAGCCATCAAGAGAGACATTGCTCTTAATGCCTGCAATATTCACGTGTAACATTTGGGAGAGGATATGCATACAATGAAAAATCCAGAATATACTTTGGTAGAAGTTCATGCAGAAGTTCTTGAGGTACTTTGCATAGATAGTAATGCAAGATCTCCTTTGTGACAGGTTTATACCATGCTTGTCTTTCAGGAAACTCAACACTGTCTGTGGCCCCAATATTTTGAAGTACATGGTGTGCATCACTATGCAATCGTTCATAAGAACCAATGTAGTCATACGTCACAGCACATGGTTGACAGAGATTGTAAACTGGCATCCAATGTTCATTCATTGTCTCTACATCTTCATCCACCAAATACTGAAGAAATTCTGAAAATGTAACATCATCTCCCTTCGACTGTCCAATGCTTTTCCTATATCTTCTCACTATCTCCATTCCGTACCTCCTTTGGTATTCCACCACTTCTCCAAACTTATTTCTGTAAGCTGACAACAATCGTTCCATTGGGTCTCGAACAAACATAAACTTGTAGTAATGTTTCAGCCTGTATTTGATCTCATTGTTCTTTAAATCTCCAAGGAAGACCAAGTCATTTTTGTGGTCCATTTTGATCTGCACGTGTACATTATCCAACACACCACTCAGAACTTTAATAACACGTTTCCAGTTAGAGCATGCAACTTTGGGCACATAACAGTATAAGAACTTGTATTCATCATTAACTAGAATGTGTTTCAGCAAAGTCCGTCGTTGGGATGAGGTCAAATCCAAAATACCATGTGGCATTGTCTTCTGTTTACAAACACTCTGTATAGTCCTGTTCCGAATCTCTTGAATAATCTAAGAGTTGAAAAATAAATGAAATTGGGGTGATACAAGAATAGAATATTCTCCCTGTCCCTCCCCCCAACCATATACAAAATAGAGTAGTTAAGCTATGCTGACACTTCACTACCTCGTGAATACTCAGTTTGTAAAAGTAGCTTGTTCCTTGGAAAACATTTAGCAAAAACTCACAAATTTTCCTTAAATATCAAAATGAAAACATTGTATTCAGTGCTCAAGATTCAGTTAAAGCAACACCTCCACAGTTCAAACAAAAACTTAGTATATGAAGTAAGGTGGATGATCTTGTAACATAGCTAGAAACTGGCAGAGTTGACTTTGCAGGTATCACAGAGCCATGGTTGAAGTCACCAAGAGCTTAACATCCAAAGATACACAGACAGGTTGGCAGAGATGGTGGGGTACATTTGTTGGTTTAAAAAAAATCAAATCCTTAGAAAGAAGTGACATGGAATCAGGAGAAGTAGAATCTTTGTGGGTAGAATTAAGGAACTGCAAGAGTAAAAAGACCCTTCAGATATACACTTGGTGGCCACTTTCCTGGGTATCTCCTATTTGTGGTCTTCTGCACACCACTGTTGTAAGGTGTGGTGTTTCAGTTACTGTCACCTTCCTGTCCACTTGAACCAGTCTGGCTGTTTTCTGTCATAAACAAAGCATTCTCGCCCACAGAAATGCTGCTCACTGCATAGTTTGGTACCATTCTCAGTAGACTTGTGAAACTGTTGTGCGTGAAAATCCCAGGACATCAGCAGGTTCCAAGACACTCAAACCACTCTGCCTGGTACTATCAAAAATCAGGTTTAACATCACTGGCATATATCGTGAAATGTGTTGTTTTGTGGCAGCAGTACATTGCAATACATAACAAAAACTATAAATTACAATAAATAAGTATATTAAATTAAATAAGTAATGCAAGAGAGGAAAAAGAAATACTGAGGTAGTATTCATTGTCCATTCAGAAATCTGATGACTGAGGGGAAGAAACTGTTCTTGAAACATTGAGTGTGGAATGATTGTTAGTATTAGTCAAAGTCACTTCCCCATTCTGATGTTTGGTATGTACAACAACTGAACCTCTTGACCATGTATGATTGGCTGATTAAATATTTGCATTAACAAGGTTACAGGTGTACCTAATAAAGTGGACACCGAGTATATAAGGAGTAAAAGACCATAAGATTATAGAAGCAGAATTAGGCCATTTGGCCCATCAAGTCTACTCCACCATTTCATCATGGATGATCCCGTTTTCCTCTCAGCCTTAAAATCTGCTTTTCCCACCTTCCCACCTCACGCCTTGTATCCCTTCATGCCCTGACCAATCAAGAACCTATCAACTTCTGCCTTAAATATATATAAAGACTTGGCCTCCACAGCTGCCTTTGGCAAAGAATTCCAGATTCACTACTCTCTGGCTAAATTACTCATCTCCAGTCTAAAACAATGCCCCTCTATTCTGAGGCTGTGTCTTCTGGTCTTAGATACTCCCATCATAGGAAACATCCTCTCCACATCCACTCTATCAAAGCCTTTCACCAATCACTAGCTTTCAATGAGGATACCCCGCATTCTTCTGAATTCTAAATTACAGGTCTAGAGCCATCAAACACTCTTCATATGACAAGCCATTCAATCCTGGAAACATTTTTGTAATCCTCCTTTGAGCCCTCTCCTTTCCATGATTAGCAGCACAAAACTACTCATAATATTCCAAGTGAGGTCTCAGCGGTGCTTCATAAACTCTCAACATTACATCCTTGCTTTTACATTCTAGTCCTCTTGAAATTAACGCTCACATCACATTTATCTTCCTCACCATAGACTCAACCTGCAAATGAACCTTTAGGGAATCCCGCACAAGGACTCCCAAGTCCCTTTGCCCTTCAGTTTTTTGTATTTTCTCTTCATTTAGAAAATAGTCAGCCCTTCCATTTCTTCTACCAAAGTGCATGACAATACACTTTCCGAACTGTATCCATCCGCCATTTCATTGCCCATTCTCCTGATTTTCCCCAAGTCCTTCTGTAGCCCTTTCTGCTTCTTCAACACTACCTGCCCCTCCACCTATCTTCATATAATCTGCAATCTTTGTAAGAAAGCTGGGTTGGTGGTCACTCTCTATGGAAAGGACTGCATTTATGTAGCTGCTCTCTGCATATGCAGCGAAAACATGTTTCCCATATCCTAAAATTTATGTGATTATTGGACTGTACTTTATATTGGTTTCCAATTTTTTGGTGTTTTCTTGTGGATAATTGGTGGGTGGGTGATGTTAATTTTTTCTGTGAAGGGTGGTGGGGGGATAGAGCATTTGGTGCTACTGTTGCTGTTCTTTTCTGTGTGTAAGGGAGTTGGGGATTGTTATGTGCAGAGGGTCGTTAATTGTTGGTGTGGCTGTTTTTTTTTTACTGTGGGTGAGGGGGGAACTTTGG
The DNA here is from genome assembly GCF_030028105.1 of Mobula birostris. Taxonomy (NCBI): domain Eukaryota; kingdom Metazoa; phylum Chordata; class Chondrichthyes; order Myliobatiformes; family Myliobatidae; genus Mobula; species Mobula birostris. The sequence goes on along the minus strand of NC_092372.1, from coordinate 58,763,576 downwards.
GGTCTGCAAGTTCTGTTTCTTTTCTTTTTCATGCCGGTTTTGGGGGGGGGGGGCAGGAGTTAATGTCTTTTCTTTGATCAATGCCCATGGTTTTTCTGTGTTTAATGACTATCTGGAGTAGACAAATATCAAAGTTGTATGATACATGCATATTTTGACAGTATAATGAACTGTTGAATTCCATTACCCAAATCATTGACATATAACGTAAAACAAATTGGTCCAAACACAAACCCTTGTGAAACACCACTAGCAACTGGCAGCCAACCAGAAAAGGTTCCCTTTATTCCCAGTCTTCGCCTCCAGCCAGTCAGCCACTGCTTTATCTATGCTAAAGTCTTTCCTGTAATACCATGGACTCGTAGCTTGTTAACCAGCTTCATGTGTGACATATGCAACTTCCCTGTCTTCCAGAACCACTCCAGAATCTAGTGATTCTTGAAAGATCATTACTAATGCCTCCATGATCTTTTCAGCTACATCTTTCAGAACTCTGAGGTGTACACCATCTGGTCCAGGTGACTTATCTATATTCAGACCTTTCAGTTTCAAGAACCTTCTCTCTAGTTATGGTAACTTAATGACTCCCAATACCTGGAACTTCCATCATACTGCTCGTGTCTTCCACAGTGTAGACCAGAGTTTCTCAGCCAGAGTTCCATGACATTGTGATTTAAAAATAATAAACAGTTTTTGGAACTTGGTACGATGCTAGTACTCTCAGTGGTGGGCAGCGACCGAGCAGCCCCGTTAGCAATCTCGTTAGAGGTAGGACCATGTCTATTTGGTTGAGTCCATTCTCAGATTTTGACATGAGATAGGGGAGGCTATTGATAATTCGTGAGCACTGTACTGCACAGAGAGGAGGATGGTAGGCTATTCTCAGCCAGAGAACTTGACTTTGACAAGAGGAAGAACTTTGTGAGCTGCAGTCTGATCATGCACTCAAGGTGAGATTTACTGACAAGTTCTGGATATCTGTAAAAGAAGAATATTCTGCCATTCAAAGGAAAGCAATGAACATTTTGCTGCAGTTTTCAACTTCTTACATATGTGAGTAAGCTTTTTCTTGTTTAACAGCATCAAGAACAAGAATAGAAATAGTCTCATTTCAGTTGAAGGTGAAATCAGTGTGCGCTTATCACTAGTTCAACCCAGAATTGAGTATTTGTGCAGTAAAAGGCAAGCACAGGTTTCACATGCTAGCCTATATTTGAGTAAGAAAATGCTTTTTCCAAGTTTTATATAAAATTGGTTTCTTAGACTATATTTTAATTGAAATTGCTTTGGCTTATGGTTTTTAGTAACTTTACTATTCAACATTGTCAATGAATTTTCATGTTGTAAATAGCACTAATTAAAATAAATTTACAACCTTTATTTGAATTAAATCTACCTAGCCTACCTATAGAAAAATTAAATTCCATTTTGGCTTAAGCCAGTTAAGTAACAGAAATTTATTATGTTTGTCTTATGGGTTTTAAAAATTTATGAAAGGGAAAGAAAGACTAATTTCAAGAAAGGTAAGCTAAGCTTAACTACCTGTTATTTTTTCCAAGAAAGGTCGACTGAAAATTCATTCTCTACTCAAAAGAGCATTGACAATTATTTTTGGATTATTACATCTAAAATTTACTGATCACACTAATGTACTGTGAGCTGTAGATATAATCATTTTTACGCAGGGGTTCCCTGAGACCTGAAAATTATTTCAAGACATTCGGCTTTCAAGAAAAGTTTATTAAAGTAATCCAGACTTTATATGACAGCCCTACGGCTCGAATTAAGATAAATGGGGACCTCTCTGACTCCATTATTTTAGAGAGAGGCACTAGACAGGGATGCCCAATTTCTCCTCTCCTTTTTGCACTATACATTGAACCACTTACCCAACTAATAAGACAGAGCGAAATTGTAAAAGGTATCAAGGTGGCAGGGATTGAACAGAAGGTGGCGTTATTCGCAGATTATGTTTTAGTCTATCTGAGTGAACCAGAAAAATCATTTACAGGATTGTTTACACTGTTGGATGACTTTGGGAAAATATCAGGTTATAAAATAAATGTAAAGAAAATGCAGGTTATGTCCCTAAATTATACACCATCCAAAAAACTGCAGGATACATATGATTTTAAGTGGGAAGCTAAATCATTAAAATATTTAGGAATAACCCTGCCGAAGGATCTTTCAACACTGTCACAGGTAAATTATGGGCCATTAATTTCAGAGATAAAAGCAGATATACATAGATGGAATCTTATCCCCTTTTTAAGTTTAAATTCAAGGACAAATACCATGAAAATGAATATTCTCCCTCGGTTACTCTATCTTTTCCAGACTTTACCTGCGGAGGTGGATGATAATCAATTCAGGGAATGGGACAAATGGATTTCCCGCTTTATCTGGCAAGGAAAGAAACCTAGAATTTGATATAACACCTTACAGTTAGGGAAGGAAGGAGGAAGTATGGTACTTCCTTGCTTGAGAAATTATTTTTATACTTCACAGATAACCCCCCCTGTTATATTGGTGTAATAGGGAATATAAGGCTAGATGGAAGGAAATAGAATTTGGATTGGTTGACAGTTTTCCTCTACAGGCCTCAACAGCTGACAAAGGATTGATGGCCCAATTGGAAAAGTTTAAAAACAGCTGGATAAATCTTACATTAAAAGTATGGCATAAGGTGGTTAATTCATGTGGAATCAATAACATGTTAAAACTTTTCAGATGGTGTGCATATGATAACGAATTCCTTCCCAACAGAGGAGATAAAAGATTTGAATTATGGATAAAGAAAGGTCTTACAACCTACCTCTCACTTATAGATAAAAGAGTATTACAAAGTTTCCAATTCCTGCAGGACAAACATGGCCTAGAACACAATGACTTTTTTAGGTACCTTCAAGTACGACACTATGTTAACCAGAGTTGTAGATATACAGACTTATCAACAGGAGAATTAGAATTTTTCAAGATCCTGAATTCGGCTTACAGTTCAATACCAAGTAAATCAGTTTCTCGATTATATAATGCACTCCCCCTTGCTAAAAATGTAAACACATTGTATATTAAAGAGAAGTGGGAGAAAGAAGCGGGGTTGGTACTTTCAGAGGAGGCTTGGGGGAAAATATGCAGCTTTCAGTGGTCTTCGACTAACTCTTTGACTTGGAGAGAACATTGTTGGAAAAATATTATAAGATACTTCAAGACCCCATATCAGGAAAAATATAAAGACACAAACGTAACGTGTTGGAGAAGGTGCGGCTCCAAGGAGGGAAATCATTTCCATATTTTCTGGGATTGTCCTAAATTAAGTTTATATTGGAATGGTATTCATAGAACATTAGTTAAGGTACTTAAGACCCAGATACCTCTGAACTTTGAGACGCTCTATTTGAGGCATGTACTGTTTCTTGAACAGAAGAAAGATATAAAGTTGCTGCAGGCCCTTTTAGTGGCAAGTAAGAAATCAATCACTAGAAAGTGGCTAAATCTAATACCACCTACATTAGAAGATTGGCATGGAATTATCTTGGAAATATTTAAAATGGAAAAGATGACTTACTCCCTGAGAATTCAAAAAGAAAAATTTTATCAAATTTGAAATAAATGGATTGAATATATAACCCCAAAGCGAGCAGACTTTAGATGACTCTCCTAATGATTTATACTGCTCTTCTCATCAACACAGTAATATTGCTAACGTAAGCACCCCTGGTCTAAATGTTTACTGTTTTTGTTTTTTTTTGGAAAATGGAGAATTAACACAAGTAAAGGAATAGATTTGGGAAAGGGATAAAAAATGATAAAATTAAGTAAATAAGTACATAGGGATTGGATAATTATGTTTGGGGGTAGGAGCAAACATGAACAAGTTAGGATATAAACACCTACAATGGTAGTTACATAGGCTTACATACAACATTTTGGACCAGAAAGAAATGGTCCAGAAGAGATATATGGAAATTATTATTAATCCACTATTATTACTATTTTTCTTAACAACTAATATCATTACTTAGCCTAATAGAGTAGAATTTCAACAGCACATAATTATCTATTTAAGTGTCTAATTTCTTTTTATATCATCTTATTGTGTACTTAGAAATGTACAAATAACTATAGTTTTATACATATATTAAAAAAAAGGAAAAGGTTATACATGTAAAAAAAGTTCATGATACTTGTGAACTCCTTATCCAAATAAAAATAAAAAATAAAAAAAAAATTATTTCAAGGGTTCCTCAAGGGCAAAAAGGTTGAGAAACGGCGCTGTACACTGATGCAAAATCCTTATTCAGTTCATCTGCCATTTTCTTGTCCCACATTACCTCTGCAGCATCATTACAGCGGTCTGATATCCACTCTTGCCTCTCTTTTACACTTCATTTATCTGAAGAAACTTTTGGTAGCCTTTTTAATATTACTAGCTAGCTTTCTTTCATATTCTATGTTTATCTTAATGACTCTTTAGTTGCCTTCCGTTGGTTTTTAAAAGCTTCCCAATCCTCTAACTTCCCACTAATATTTGCTCTATTATATACCCTCTCTTTGGCTTTTATGTTGCCTTTGACTTCCCTCGTCAGCGATGGTTTTCTGTGATCTTGCCTTCAGAATAATTCTTCCTCTTTGGGATGTATATATTCTCTGCCTTCCAAATTGCTTCCAGAAATTCTGCCACTGCTGCTCTGCCATTACCTCTCCCAGTGTTCTTTTCCAATCCATTCTGGCTAACTCCTTTCTCGTGTTCCTCTAATTCCCTTTACTCCACTGTAATATGATACCCTGGCAAATTATGCCAGAGAGGTAGAAATGGGGGACAAAGAAATGGCAGACAAATTGAATAAGTATTTTACACAATTCTTCACTGCGGATGATACCAGCCGTATGCCAGAAATTCGAGTGTCAAGGGGCAGAAGTGAGTGTAGCTGCTATTACCAAGAAGTGCTTGGGAAGCTGAAGGATCTGAGGGTAAATACGTCACATGAACCAAGTGAACCACACCCAGCGATCTGAAAGAGATAGATGAAGAGAACGTACAGGCATTACTAGTGATCTTTAAAGAATTACTAGATTTTGGAGTGTTTTTGGAGTACCGTTAAATTGCAAATGTTACTCCACTCCTTAAGGAGGGAGGGAGGAAAAAGACAAATTATAGGCCAGTTAGCCGTCTTCAGTGTTTGGCAAGATGTTAGATTCCATAATTAAGAATGAAGTTTTAGGGTACTTGGAGGCACACAACGGAACAGGCTGAAATCAGTACAATTTCTTCCAAGGGAAATCTTGTCTGACAAATCTGCTGGAATGCTTTGAGAAAATAACAGACGGTAAACAAAAGAGTCAACGGACGTAGTTTATTTGGATTTTCAGAAGCCCTTTGACAAGGTGCCTCACATGATGCTGCTGTAAACTAGAGCCCATGGTATTATAGGAAAGATAATAGCATGGATAGAAGATTGGCTGACTGGCAGAAGACAAAGAAGTGGGATTAAAGGGGGCCTTTTCTGGTTGGCTGATAGTGTTCCAGAGGAGGTCAGTGTTGGGTCCACTACTTTTCATGTTATATGACCTTGATGGCTTTCTGGCCAAGTTTGCAGATGATACACAAATAGGTGGAGAGGCAGGCAGTGTTGAGGAAGCAAGACTTGAAGATATTAGGTAAATGAGCAAATAAATAGCAGATAAAATACAGTGTAGCAAAGTGCACGGTCACGCAAATTGGCTCAGGAAATAAAGGCATAGACTTATTTTCTAAATGAGTAGTCTAATTCATAATTGGAGGTGCAAAAGGACTTGGGAATCCTTGTACGTTGAGTTGGTAGTAAGGAAGTGAAATGCAATATTAACATTAATTTCAAGAGGATTAAAATATAAAAGCAAGAATGAAATGAGGACTTACAAAGCATTGTCAGATCACATTTCAAGTAATGTGACAGTTTTGGGCCACATATCCAAAAAGATGTACTGGCATTGGAGAGGCTCCAGATGAGGTTTACAAGAATGATCCTGGCAATGAAAGGTTTAACAAACGAGAAGCATTTGATGGCTTGGGCTTGTACTTGCTGGACTAATGAAAGACTACATAGAGTGGATATACAGAGGAAGATTCCAATAGTGGGGTAGTCCATGACCAGGGGGCACAGGTTCAGAATACAAGAACACCCCTTTAGAACAAAGACGAGGAGGAATTTCTTTAGCCAGAGGATGGTGAATCTATGGCACAAACAACAATGGAAGCGAAGTCATTGGGTATATTTAAAACAGAAGCTGATAGGTTCTTAATTAGTATGGTGTCAAAGGTTACAGGGAAAAGACAGGAGAAAAGGGTTGAGAGGGTAAATAAATCAGACATGATTGAATGGCAGACCAAACAATGGACCAAATTGCCTAATTCTGCTCCTATGTATTAGTCTTTTTTTTAAAAAAAAAGGCAAATCACGAGCGTCCAAAATAATAATTCTTACAGTGATATTGTAAAGTTCGAAATAATAAAACACATCCTTTCAGGTATTTACCAAGTGGAACATTGAAGATCCTGAAGGTCCTCAAGAACTGGATGTAGAGAAATTCTTGCAGAAGAATCTCAAAAGCCACTGTCTCAGATTATGGGCTTGCCTACTTAAGGCAAAGATGAGGCAAACAAAAATCTAAAAAAAGAGTTGAGGCCTGTAAGTCTTTGGGACTCTTCCTCAAAGGGCAGAAAAGCATAATCTGAGGCAGCTTCTTGATAAGCAATTGGGGATTAACATTACCATAAGTGTACTGCGAAGTGCCATCTCATTTCTTGCACCTTCATATTAAAAGTACACCTGGTAGTAAAACACAGAATATGAAACACGCCCTTCGGTTACAACATCTGTACCAAACAATACCAAATTAAACTAATTTGCTTTTGTCTGCACATGTTCCCTATCCCTCCATATTCTACCAGACTTTTAAACAGAACTGAAACGCGAGGAATTCTGCAGATGCTGGAAATTCAAGCAACAAACGTCAAAGTTGCTGGTGAACGTAGCAGGCCAGGCAGTATCTCTAGGAAGAGGTACAGTCGACGTTTCAGGGTCTCGGCCTGAAACGTCGACTGTACCTCTTCCTAGAGATGCTGCCTGGCCTGCTGCGTTCACCAGCAATTTTGATGTGTGTTGTTTTAAACAGAACTGTTGTATCTGCTAGTTTTGCCTGGCAGTGGAATGGTAGAGGTGGGATGGGATGTGACGGAAAGAGGCAGAGGAAGGGGCAATGAATCTTTTATTTGAATTTGCAAGTGAGATTTCTCCAACTTGATCCTGCAATAATTCCTGGGTGGCTACTGAAGAGGATAGAGTGTCATTGAAAATTTGGAAAACTCTCCTTTTTCATGCGATCCTTTGAGCAAAGTAAAGCAACAATCTAATGCTGCGCACCATATAGTGGCTCTTCAAAGACAATACTTTCTGAAGTAGAACATCGTTAAGCTTATTTTTAAAATTTGGAGCTATGGTGTTAGATCAATGCCCTTATGCTCCTAGTGACCTCTGTTGCTCAAAGTTCAAACAGATATTCATCCGGCTCTTACTCTGAATTCTTCCTCATGACACCTAGGGCTGGATTTAAAAAATTGACTATATTGTCTGGGAGATTTTTAGACTTGTCAATATGCAGGAGATGTGCATTCACAGAGACCATAAATCTCCTCCATGCACTACTCATTGTTGCAGGAGTTATGTCATCCCACAGAGCACAAAGTACCCAATGTACGTCTAAACATTATTCCTTTTCTATATTTCTCAAAAGGTTGGTTTGTCGTTGCTGTCCGCTTCTAATGATTACATGCCATGTTATTTGCTGCAGATAATTAGCCTTAAATGTAGGGAGGTACCCCGGACCACAGTTTGCAACAATGAAGTAATGCAAGAATCAAAAACTACCTGCAAGTCACATTCATGAACTCCTCTTAAGTGTTTTGGGGCAATGACGCCAAGCAATGTTTTGTTACCTTACTTAATGTCAATGCTAAACATCCATTTTTTTAAAATGTCAAACTTATAGTGCCCCTTTGACTACTTAAAAAGCTTAAGCTTATAGTCACTCAAGGAAAAGAGCAATACAACCTTTAGATGCCCTGAGGTCAGCAGTTTTCTCATTCCCCAACATATACATGCACATGTACATGGGTATTCCCTTCCAAAAAAAACCCAGTCCTATCCATATGAAAAACATGAGTAGAAAAGTCATCTTTCTTGAGGAGTCACCTAATGTCATTGAGAAAATTTTACACCACCATGGTAACTGCACTTACTGTCTTCCGTACAGAGTAACTATTAGACAAGCTTGCATGTTATTCAAAACCAAAATCGATTCCATTCAATGCAATCAGAAGACCAACTGTCCATCTCAATTTTTTTCCTCAGATTGCTCTTCCTCTGAATCATCAAATTCAGGTACACATTTGATTATGATCTTTTAACCATACTTTTCCCACTTCTCCATAAAACAATGCCCTTCCCGGAGCATCACTGATAACACTATTTTTTCCTCATGTTTCTAAGCATTACTTGCACAGTGGGTACTGTAAAAATTTACAATACCCATCTTTTTTTTTAAATTCTGTTAATTATAGCTTGCACTGACTTCTTAGAAGAGTTGTAATCCTCAGAACTGCCAGGTCCTTCTGAAGCCACGTTGATAGATGCAAAGAATAAACTGACAGATCCTAATAATACTTGCAAAGCTCCATAACCTTTCATAATACTGAAAGTGATAAAATTATGTGGCTCTAAGTACAAAATGCATTATGTTGCAAGACTGCATGCATTTTGTTACAAAGTTTGTAAACTGAGGGCATATATGCTCAAGAGTCAATAGAATGATAGAAAAAGTTTGTAAATTAAATTTCAGAAATCAAGGAATAACTGCAGACTGCAGCTGTAGGTTCCATCTTTGACATTAAATAGAGGCCACATCTGCTGCCTCAGGAGGACTTAAAATAATCCATATTATTCAAAAGAGCCTAATAGTGCTTTCAGAATAATGGCCAACATTAAATCCTTCAACTAACATGACTAAAACCATATTAACTGACTCATTGTACTACCTTGACCTGTGGCTACAACGGTCTTATTTTAGAACATGATAGCAGTAACAACATTAAAGTATTTGATTTACACATTGTGAAACAGAATTTAATGTTATCCCGATGTGAGATAGTGTGTTATTCATATTAATTGCACAACATATTTGTTGAGTATTGCACATGTTGTCATACTCCTCTTGATTGTTTTTGTACAGCACCAACTGAAGTGACAGTGCAACTCAGACAAAAAAAATAAAATTTCTTCAGTGGATTACCGAATAATTCAAATATCACAACTTCAATTTCTGTTTCACGCGAGCTAGTTGAATTTAGCCAGCACAAATTGAGAAACTACATTTAGTTTCAGCAATGAACAAATTTAACATAGATGCAATAAACACTCAGTCAGGCGTCATTTGCAGAAATTTCATTTTGATTCTTAGTCCGAACTGAAAGAAAAAACCTCTGAAAAAGTAGCTGTTGTTGGCAGTAAAATACAATGATTCCAAAAATCTGCACCAGAGATTAAGTCCCACTCTTAAACTTCATAAAATACAAGATAACTTTCAAAGGAAAATTGTACTACAATTTTAGACCTTTCAACTTTTGTTTGTGCATTTGACAGATCTAAAGAATTTGTAAGTTACCAACGTTTCACTTGAACTGAAATCTAGTTATTTTGTAGAGACCATGGGATCCTCTTTGGATACAGTATCTAGATTGTAGGCTGAAAGGAGGGTTCATTTTAAAACTGCATTATAAATTTGGTTTAAAAACTTCAGAAGAGCACCCTTGAATTCCAATGTTTTTTACAATACGGCAATTTGGAAATAAAGTGTTTTAATTTCCCTGAATTCCCGGAACTCATTTTCCAATGCGATGCAATTTCCCCACCAATACATGTGATTCAGCTCCATTGATCTATGCTGACTTTATGCTCCACACATGAGGAAATCTGTAGATGCTGGAATTTCAAGCAACACATAAAAATTGCTGGCGAACGCAGCAGGCCAGGCAGCACGTTTCGAGCCGAGACCCTTTGTCAGGACTAACTGAAAGAAGAGCTAGTAAGAGATTTGAAAGTGGGAGGGGGAGGGGGAGATCCACAATGATAGGAGAAGACAGGAGGGGGAGGGATGGAGCCAACAGCTGGACAGGTGATTGGCAAAGGGGATATGAGAGGATCATGGGACAGGACATCCAGGGAGGAAAGAAAAGCCGGGGGGGGGGGACCCAGAGGATGGGCAAGGTGTATAGTCAGAGGGACAGAGGGAGAAAAAGGAGAGAGAAAAAATAAAATTAATAATAATAATAAATAAATAACGGATGGGGTATGAAGGGGAGGTGGGGCATTAACTGAAGTTAGAGAAGTCAATGTTCATGCCATCAGGTTGGAGGCTACCTAGACGGAATATAAGGTGTTGTTCCTACAACCTGAGTGTGGCTTCATCTTGACAATAGAGGAGGCCGTGGATAGACATATCAGAATGGGAATGGGATGTGGAATTAAAATGTGTGGCCACTGGGAGATCCTACTTTCTCTGGCGGACAGAGCGTAGGTGTTCAGCAAAACGATCTCCCAGTCTGCGTTGGGTCTCGCCAATATATAGAAGGCTGCATCGGGAGCACCGGACGCAGTATATCACCCCAGCCGACTCACAGGTGAAGTGTCGCCTCACCTGGAAGGACTGTCTGGGGCCCTGAATGGTGGTGAGGGAGAAAGTGTAAGGGCATGTGTAGCACTTGTTCCGCTTACAAGGATAAGTGCCGGGAGGGAGATCGGTGGGAAGGGATGGGTGGAATGAATGGACAGAACGAATGGACAAGGGAGTCGCGTAGGGAGTGATCCCTGTGGAAAGCAGAGCGAGGGGGGAAGGGAAAGATGTGCTTAGTGGTGGCATCTCATTGGAGGTGGCAGAAGTTACGGAGAATTATATGTTGGACCCGGAGGGAGCAATCCCTGCGGAAAGCGGGGGGGGGGGGGGGGCGGGGAGAAGATGTGCTTAGTGGTGGGATCCCCTTGGAAGTTATGGAGAATTATATGTCGGACCCGGAGGCTGGTGGGGTGGTAGGTGAGGACAAGGGGAACCCTATTCCTAGTGGGGTGGCAGGAGGATGGGGAGAGAGCAGATGAGCGTGAAATGGCAGAGATGCGTTTGAGAGCAGAGTTGATGGTGGAGGAAGGGAAGCCCCTTTCTTTAAAAAAGGACATCTCCTTCCTTCTAGAATGAAAAGCCTCACCCTGAGAGCAGATGCGGCGGAGACGGAGGAATTGCGAGAAGGGGATGGCATTTTTGCAAGAGACAGGGCGAGGAGAGGAATAGTCCAGTTAGCTGTGAGAGTCCGTAGGCTTATAGGAGACATCAGTAGATAAGCTGTCTCCAGAGATAGAGACAGAAAGATCAAGAAAGGGGAGGAAGGTGTCGGAAATGGACCAGGTAAACTTGAGGGCAGGGTGAAAGTTGGAGGCAAAGTTAATGAAGTCAACGAGCTCAGCATGTGTGCAGGAAGCAGCGCCAACGCAGTCGTCGATGTAGCGAAGGAAAAGTGGGGGGGACATATACCAGTATAGGCTTGGAACATGGATTGTTCCACAAAGCCAACAGGTGCCCATGGCTACACCTTTGGTTTGGAGCAAGTGGGAGGAGCCAAAGGAGAAATTATTAAGAGCAAGGACTAATTCTGCTAGACAGAGCAGAGTGATGGTAGAGGAGAACTGGTTAGGTCTGGAATCCAAAAAGAAGCGGAGAGCTTTAAGACCTTCCTGGTGGGGGATGGAAGTATATAGGGACTGGACATCCACGGTGAAAATAAAGCAGTGGGGGCCAGGGAACTTAAATCATCGAAAAAATTCAGGGCATGAGGAGTGTCACGAACATAGGTCGGAAGGGATTGAACAAGGGGGGATAAAACAGTGTCAAGCTATGCAGAAATAAGTTCGGTGGGGCAGAAGCAAGCTGAGACAATGGGTCTACCTGGACAGGCAGGTTTGTGGATCTTGGGTAGGAGGTAAAAACGGGAAGTGCGGGGTGTGGGAACTATATGGCTGGTAGCAGTGGACAGGAGATCCCCTGAGTGGATAAAGTTGGTGATGGTATGGGAGACAATGGCCTGATGCTCCTTAGTGGGGTCATGATCGAGGGGTAAATAAAAGGAGGTAGAGGTCAGTACGCCAGACTACAACAGCACCCCCGTTATCGGCAGGTTTTACAGTAAGGTTAGGATTAGTGCAGAGGGAGTGGAAGGCAGAGCGTTCGGAAGGAGTGAGGTTGGAATGGGAACAAGGTGCGGTGAAGTCAAGACGGTTGATGAATCTCTTACTATCTCTTCTTTCAGTTAGTCCTGACTAAGGGTCTCGGCCCGAAACGTCGACTGTACCTCTTCCTATAGATGCTGCCTAGGGTTGATATGACTTGGGTCCCACCAAACTAGAAAGGTTGGGATGTCTTGCCCACCGAAACCCCCATTTGTGTGAATACTGTGTAATTATTGCCCTCTGTAATTGCCTGTCGGCAAGAAATAACGGACTGTACACCACATACAATTATAAAGAAAGCATATTTATCAATGTTAACTTAACCAAACCATTATTAAAGAAAAAAAAACAAAAGAGCCATCATAATTAAAAGTCAAAAGTGCACAGGTTGGATCTCAAATCTTCCAAAAGCCGGTGTGTCCGATGTACTCACAGCGCCAACTCCTATTCACCGATCACCAGTAAGATTCCCTCTCTTGGACTTCATCAAATTGCACATTCCCTTTGGATCAATTCCTATGGCCAGTTCCCTCAAGCTGCTTCTCTCTCCATCTCCCACCAAAAAAAGATCTTGAAACACCTCAGAGAATGTCACAAAACCTTTCCACCCAGCGTTCTCTGGAACCTTTTTCCTATTCCACCATCCTGATTGGATCACGTGACGTTCCTAAGCATGAACATCACAACCCCTCATCTTTAATGGTAACCCAAACACTACCAGCAGAACACACTGTTTCTACGGAAAGCCATTAAATGAAATACTCAACAACATTAGCAGTAAAATCTTAATCAGGGTGTTACATTTGAATAGTATTTCAAAATTCCATTGTTCAAATTGTGTGTGGAAGTGGATACAAGCAAAATGATCTCAGAGGTGACCACATCATGTCAGCTTTAACTCCTACCGATTCAGCTGCCCAATTCCTCCACCTGCCAGTTTCTGATGTTCCACTATGAAATTCCTTCCTTCACCTTGAACTGTTGCTATCCCTCCACCATACTTGACTGACCCCTTGAATGTATCTCACTTATTTCTTACATTTCTGCAACCCTCACCAGATCTTCCTCCTGGACACCAAGAAAAGTTCCCCTGGTCCACCCTTCCTCATTCAACAAATTATCCTTTACAATTTCTGCCAGCTCAAACAAGACTACCACCAGACATATTTCTTCCTGCATTTAAGGTAAATTACTCTATTCTTCTGTCCCACCAACATTTTCACACCTCACAGCATTCTCCCATGCAACTGCAGGATTTGCAGTCCTCATTTGTTCACCTTTTTCTTTTCCACCATCCACGATTCACTTGCCCTTTCTCAAAATTGAATTGATGCTCACAGGATTTCTTCTACATTGGAGACAAAAAAAACCAAGCAGATTGCACGTTTCTATTTACGGAGGACTAGCATTGATTATACAGGAGTAAAACAGCTTTCTAATTTCCTGCCACATTAATTTTCCATCCCACTCTGACCTGTCTGAGCCTCCTACACTGTTGAAACAAGCTCAAGCTTGCCGAACACCTCATCTTCCGTATGATCATATTGCAGCCAACTGGATTAATAAAAGAACTCTGCAATTTCAAGTACAATCTTTCTTTCTGTCAGTATCAAAACTGGCCATTTCAGCCAGACATCTATGAAATTGGCTAGGTTTTCCTTTTTCCATAGTATAGTCTGCCCTGCTAAACATATCCAAAGTTCTGGTATTAGCAATGTACCAGTTCTAAATCGAATTCTAAAAATCAAATCAATTCATTTGGTATGACCACAGAGATAATGACTTCGTTTCACTCTTTCTCCCTACTTCTGCTACTGAAAAGCAACTCAATTTCTTTAACAGTTCTGACAAAAGGTCTCAAACACTAAACTTTAGCTATAAGACATTACTAAGTCCTTTCTATAGAAATTACGAACCTACTGAACGTGCAACATTGTCTTGTTTTATTTTTGTCTCATTTGTACTCAGAAGATTTGGAGATGCAGGACAGGTAATAGAATCCATAGAAATTGAACTGTAGTCATAATAATATCTACTGTAACAACATAGTGAGTACAAAATGTCTGCCCTTTCTGTTACTTCAAAAGGAATTCAGTAAGTTTGATAGAACATGTGTCCTTCAGATTCATTTATCAAATGTACATCAAAATATACAGTGAAATATGCAATTTGTATTAACAACCAACGCAACCCAAGGACATGCTAGGGAAGCCTGCTTGACACACTAGCACCAACATAACACCCACAATGCTCATCAGAACATAGAACACAAAAAGCAACAAAACAACAACAGCAAAACAAGTCCCATCCCTCTATCCCATCAACACCCACACATAGTCTTCCAACTGCAGGACAGCCTGCGTCCGACCTCCAGTAGACTCACAGATTTACAGACATTAGGTCTTTGACTTGCCCAGTGGACTCGCAGAGTCAGGGCTCGAGCTATCAGGCCACGACTTCTGAGTTTTAGACCCCACAAATCACCGAAGACGACAAATGAGGGCACTGGATGATGTCCCAAAACTCCGGTCTCGCAATTTGCATATCTAGAGGTGCACTAGCCTTTGGTCCTCTGGTGCGTTCTCCATCTCCAATATTCTCTAAACTATTGACAATTCATCCACATGAACTAGATCAGGATAAAATAGTTAATCAATTAATCCCTCTTTTACTATTTACATTTCCTCCTCCAACGTACCTCCGTCTCTTTATTTTGATCTTTACTAGGATGACCTGAATAATGACTTTATATTGCTGTCATTTCACTCACTCTGCGGCTAGGCACAGCTCAAACTCCATCTAGAAATTCACTGATGACAACCATGTTGTTGGCAGAATATCTGATGGAGAAGAGGTGTGTAGGACTGAGATAGATCAGCTAGTTGAATGACTAGCCAGGCTGAAGTGGATATCCATACCATACTTTATGTGCCATCAGAGAAGGACAATAACGCAATATCATTTCCAACATTTCACACATTTGAAAAAATACTGATTACTAGTGAAAGAGCTTAATATTGTAGTGTGGTTTGGGTGAGGACTTGCTAATAGTCAATTTGTCTTCAGGGGTAATAGAAGAGATGAATGAGAACAGAACCTTTCAGTGCAATAATAGGCCCTTTCAGATCTCATTCAAGATGCCCAACTGCACTAATTCCGTTTACAGTACCTGCTCTAACAGAAGATAGAATAGTGCAGCACAGGAATTGACCCATCTGTCATACCTACACTAATGATGCCCTAAACCAGTCCTGGTATAGGAGAGGAGAGTGGAGCATGGAATTTAGGGAGAGGGGTGGGGAGGGAAGGCAGTGGGAGGAGTGTGTGGCAATAGATAGATGAAGTGGCTCAGGAGAGGGAAAAAAAGAGGAAAGGGTCAGAGGCAGCAGTTACTGGAAGTTTGATAATTTGATGTCATGCATACTGCCAGTTTGGAAAATACCCAGGCAGAATAACAGCTGCCGTTCCTCTCATTTTCATTTGGCTGACCGAGCATTGGAGGTGGTCATGGACAGTCATATCAGTGTGGGAATGTGAAGTGGAATTAAAATGGCAATTTCCTAGTAAATGACTTCCATAAAGCCTTAGGCCAGTATCCTTCTGTGTCCTTCCTATCTAAATACCTGTCCTAATGCTTTTTAGTTATACTTGCTTTTACCATCTTCTCTGACAGTTTAAGATAACCACCATCCTCTGAAAAAGGTACTCCTCAGATCTCTTTTAAAGTTCTCTCTCACTTTAAAAGAGAAAAGATCATCCCTCAGCCTATGTCCCAGTGAGGATAAACTAGGCAAATCTAATCTCTCCTCAAAATGTTAGCTCTTCATTCAAGGCAACAAACCGATGAATCTCAAACATGAGAAAATCTGCACATGCTGGAAATCCAAGTAACACACAGAAAATGCTGGAGGAACACAGCAGGCCAGGCAGTATCAATGGAAAAGAGTAAATAGTCGACATTTCAGGCAGAGACCTGTCATCAGGGTTCCCAATAAATCTTTTCTGCACATTCTCCCCCTCTCTATAGGTTTCACATCATTCTTTCCAGTTTGACAATCAGAATTGTACACAATATTCCAAGTACAGTCCAACTAATGCTTTGAACAACTGGGTCATTCCAAATCTCCCTTTTTACTAACCTCTCCACCCATGTCATCATTTTCAGGAGCTATGAACTTGCAACTTAAGGAGATGAGGAGGAAGTTCTATAAATGGTGAATCTTTGGAATTCATTGCCACAGAGGACTGTGGAGACCAAGTCATTGGATATACTTAAAGTGGAGGTTGATAGATTTTTGATTAATAAGGATGTCAAAGACCACGGGATTAAAGGCTGAAAAATGGAGTTAAGAGGGATAATATGTTAGCCATGATGGAACAGTGGAGCACGGCCAGTGAGCCAAGTGCCCTAATTCTGCTCCTATATCTTATAGTCTCTCTGCACATCAATTCTTCTGTGGTTGCTGTCATTTATTCTATATGTCCCACTAGAATTTGACTTCCTGATGTACATTCCCTCATTCTTGTTTGGATTAACTTTGCCAATTTTTTTAAAACCAAATTATTACACACTTTTCCCAGTTCTGATGAAAGGTCATCAGCCTGAAAACATTAATTATTTTCCCCCTTAACAAATGTGATATGTAATCCACTCTTCAGATAAGTAACAAAGATTAGCGGAAAAATCACAAAGATTTGCGACCATCTCCAGCTGCCACCTGGCACAAATTGATGCAAAATATCACGGTCACCATTATAGTTACTTGCAAAACCTTCACCAAAATAATATTCAGCACAATTTACTGAAATCAAAACACCATAGATACATAAAAGCACATAAAATTACACCCAGAGGAGTCATACAGCATAAAAATGGGCCCTTTGGACCAACTGGTCCACACTGACCAAGATTGTCATCTAAGCCATTTGCCCACATTTGGTCCATATCTCTCTAAATCAACCATTCCATCCCACTTGACATAATCAGATAAATTATTAGTAAAAAGTAAAAAGTCATTTACTAATAATAGCTGGCACCACTGATAATAGCAAGTAGAACTCAGTGTTAAAGTTGCTGTCATTCTTCAGCAAGAACACTAAAGTCATGGTAGACCACACAATGTAAGCACTGGCCACAAATTCCATTTGCAAGAGACCAAGCAACACAATGCTGATTGTTTCCAAACAGGTTGAAATTTTTCTGAAAAATAGTTCTTTCAAAAACAAAAGAAATCTTGTGGATTTCTGTACTGCGGCTTACCCACAGTTAACAAATTAACAACTTTCTCAGTAAATGATCACTAACAAGTCATCTCCTCTAAGTTCATTGCTTGCAATTTTCAAAGGTTATTGGGAGACATCCCAAGATCACAACATATTCACCATATGAATGCCGACATGCCTTTGAATTTTTTTAACCACTTATTTGTTACAATTGAAATAACTCATGGTATTGCGGCAGCCAAACTGGAGGAAAACATACAATCACAGAGGAGCTTGACAGTCAAACTGTACTAGGTGAGGTTAAAGGTAGACTTTGTCAATTTACTGATAGGTGCAGATAGGATTGCTCCCTATATACATGGGGAAAATAATCCAAGATTGTCAGGAAAGTTGTGCAAAATCATCCAGAAAGCAAATCGCTTTTAAAAGTTAAAGATTCTTTCAGCTATTTCATATATCTATTATTTGTACAGCATCTATTGATTTGCGCTTTTGCTTTGTTTTAATGATTTGATTTTAGAAATTCTGGGTTGCGTTGCTGTGATTCAGGCCGCACACAGAGGGTGGGTTTAAGAGAAAAGTAACTCCGAACAGCGACTTCAAGATGGCCCTGTGCCTGACAAACAGCGACCGCCAGCAGTCGGAACCGTCTTATATTAACTAATGGTGGTCTCCTCTGATGAGCTTCCCACCTGGTAATCCGGGTCCAGTCCCCCCTTCCAGTCCTGTCCGCCACCGGAGCTGGGCCTGGAGTTGGTGCTGCTGCGGGACCGGCTCCTGGCTCCGTATGTATGGCTACTCATGGTGTCCACCTCAGCCAGCATGCCCTTCTGGATCATCAGCAACAGCCCGCCCGACGCCACGATCACACCGAACGTCAACATAGTGGGTAGCAGCACTGTCCTGCGCACCACCCGGGCCGCCTTCAGCCCTCCCATAACACCGGCTCCGTTCACACCGACCAAACAGCCCTCCTCTCCTCCCCGCCACTCAACCCACCCTCTCCATAGCCCACCGACTACGCGCATGCGCCGCGGGGTAACGCTCGGCAATGGGGAATCGAAACGGGCTTCCCCGCCCCCGCAACAGCGCATGTGCGAAAGCGGCTGTGCCCGCCGGGGCTGGCCGGCACGTGCTGGGCGGGTTCACGCCAGGCCGGGCCGGTTCACGCCAGGCCGGGCCCTGGCACCCAGCAAGCGAGGAGGGCGGCGACGTTCACCTCATCGTTTTAGTATAGCACGCACCTATTTGTTTGGAAGAAAAATACAACTGCGTGCTGTAATCTAAGATAAAACTATTAATTTTTTTGTGCACATAGTTCCTTTTAATACAGTAAAGTATTCTCGAGTAGTGCACAGTCTCATTCAAGTTGACTCAAAAGGAAGACTCGTTGAAGGCATTTGGGCAACAACTAGGACAACAGGGCGGGAGGGTGGCTTCAAAAAGTGCCTTAAAGATAGAATGATGGCGAAATTTTGTAAGGTGAGTGAAGAGTCTATGCAGACAAGCAGTGTGGGAGGAACACGTTCTCGATCGATTTAGGGAAGAGGAGATTACAGGGATAAAGAATGGTGATGTTCACTGATGAAAGGCCTCAGACCGAAACGTTGACTGTTTATTCCCCTCCTTAGATACTGCCTATCTTGCTGAGTTACTCTGGCATTATGCCTCTGATGCTATGATTCTACATAGACAGAACAGATCTTGTTTGTTCTTGCTCCAGATCCCAGCATCTGCAGTATCTTGTGACTTCACTAGATTTCTTAAGGTTATACAAATTAGGGAGATAACTTGTACAATCTAACAGCTGTTGTAACCCAAAATAAAGCAGGCGTTTTAAGCTACTTACCAGGTAAACAATTAGACTCATAGTGAAAACCCGTTTTTCTCTTACTTACTTGAAGGACAAGGTAAATAAGAGAAAAATATGTATTATTAATGTGGATAGAGACAAAGCAGTGAATATACTATATATTTACAAAGGGCATTCGATAAGTTGCTCTATCAAAGTTTGTTACCGGAAATGAGCTGATAGCATAGGTAAGAACATGGACAGAAGAATGCATGGCGAACTAAAATTGGAGAGTACACATATATGAAATTATTTTCTTGGCAAGATGCAGTGAACAGTGTGCCACGTGGATCAGGGTTGAGGCTTTTGTTTATGAATTATGTAAATGAATTAGATGAAGGAACTAACAGTACTGCCTCTAATAGAAAATCACAGACTTGCTCAGTGGGTTCGTAGCATCTGCGGAAAGCAACAGAGTTTATGTTTGAGATTGAAGGTTCCTCGTCAGAAATGCGAAGAGATAAAATGAGTTCAGATAATATTAAATTCGCTGATGAAACAGATATCAGCAGGAATGTAAGTTCTGGAGAAGACATAAAGAGCTGGCTTCAAAGGCATGTAGATACCATAAATGAGTAAACAAAGATCTGGCAAAATTGTAATAAAATGAGAAGTTGTAAATTTTGGTAGGAAAAATATAGAACACTTTACCTAAGTGGTGAGTGATTACAAAACTCTGAGACAGAGGAATCTGGTTTTCCTTATATTTCATTTGCAAAAGCAAGTATGCATGCTCAGCAAGTAATTAGGAAATCTAACACAATGCTATTTTTTGCTAGGGGAAATTAATACAAAAATGTAGATATTACTGATGGAGAATCTCCACCTGAAGTCCCAGCAATTTCTCTCACACCCCAGTTGCTGCTTGATCCACTAAATTCCTCCAGTAGTTTGCTTTTTGTTAGGAATGTTACATATAGTGGTGAAACCACATGTGGAATATTGTGCACCATACAGATTCCCTTATTTAAGGAAGGATGTTTATGCACTGGAAGCAGTTCAGAGAAGGTTTAGTAGACTAATACCTAGAATGGATAATTTGTTTTTTGAGGAAACATTGAATAGGCTAGGTTCCTACCCACTGGAGTTTAGAGGAGTGAGCAGGGATTTGATTGAAACCTTAAATTCTGTTGGGTCTTGACAAGGTGCATCTGGAAAGTATGTCACCTCTTGTGACACAGTCCAGAGCTAGGGGAACCATTGTTTAAATGTATATGGTCCTCCACTTCAGACAGATGAGATTATTCTTTAGTCTCCAGAGGATCACAAGTATCTGGAGTTCTCTTTGTTGGAAAGAGAAGTCTTTGAATGTTTTTCAGGCAGTGACAGATAAATTCTTGATAAACAAAGGGGCAAAAAGTTACAGCAAGTATCAACCATGATCTTATGAACTGATGGAGGAGACTTAAGGGGCTGAGTGTGCTATTCACACTCTTAATTTGTATATTCATGTTTTGAATGTTTCAAACGGTATCAATTTTCAGAATATTGAGCTATTCCACATGACTGATGAGACAGCATAGGATCTTTATCAGATGTGAGACTTTAATCAGATATTCTCTGTAAAGGACCATGGTAGAATTTGAAATTAAGGATGGACATTTCAAACAAAAAGGTTCCTGTGGAGAAGAAAGAGCTGTGCATTAAACACAGAGTTAACAGGAAAGTGGAAGTACAGTATATTTTGTTTTTCATGAGCTTTAATTTATGATTGTAGGAGCTGGTGCCGTAGAAGATGACTTTCCAACCTGGACTGCAAGATTAAATTGAAAAGTTAATAAAAAGCATTAAGTAATGCAGAAAGACAATTAAAATAGTTACATATTTCACAATATTTAACAAAGTAGAATGAGGAAATTATAAATATATGAGCCCTGAAATTCTCCAAGGGCAGTTTGATTTCAGAGCCAATGGCTCTTCCAACTAAACCCTGAAAGTAATTGATTCAGTGGATACGTTTTGCGTGATTGCCAATTTGATCTTTCAGTTAGCACCAGTGATGCCATTGGGTCTCGTGTTCTATGAGGTACTCGTGTTTTTGTGCCAATTTGAACCAGCAAGTACTGACCATAGACAGTAACTGAAAAGCAGTCAGCCTGTGATACTGACATGGCTATCATGAACAGGACTCATTAAATCCCTTAATCTATTCAAATTAGGAAGATCATCTGTTCAGCTCTTCAGTTGCTAAAAACAATATAAAGCAGATATTTTAAATAAGGCAGTAGATAGACAATCTAACTGATGAATACTGTGTTTTTCTGAAAGACATATGATTATGGAAATGTTAGAAATAAAATATTATTTACATATTTCAAACAGTATTATGCTACTAAAAATATTAGAGGACTTTTTATAAATGTGATACGGTAGTCAGATGTTCTCTGAATGATCAGCCAGCTGGAAATAAGTGCTATCCAGCTAAGGCACAGCATTCACTCAAGTATGCAGTTACTGGCAAAGTGACATAGTTTCAGTCAATAGCAAAGGATTTTTCTGGGAGGACTTGGAATAACTTTTAATCATATGAAAAGCTTGTTATTGATAAATTTTATGAAAGTGGGAAGGAAAAAAATAAAACCAATTCATACACAAAGGAATTCTTCACAAGATGACAGGTCAAACATGAGAAATTAATCCCACGAATGTCTAAGTAACGTTATATGTCCATCAGAAAACAAGAATAAAGTCACTGTTGCCAATATACCAAGAGATGTAAAACATGAATGATAAGGTACAAATAATTCATAAAAACAATTTGTTCAGTAATTCAACTAAATAAGAATATTCCATCCCCATCCCAGCTGAGTTAGCAGTAAGGGAGGCAAATGCAATGTTAACATTCATTTCAAGAAGACTAGAATATGAAAGAAAGGATTTAATACTGAGGCATTGATCAGACCATATTTGGAGTATTGTGGAGGGTTTAAAAGGTACATTTAATGTCAGAAAAAATGTATACAATATACATCCTGAAATGCTTTTTCTTCACAGCCATCCACAAAAACAGAGGAGTGCCCCCAAAGAATGAATGACAGTTAAATATTAGAACCCCAAAGTCCACCCCCCCACCAGCTTCCCTCCCTCCCATGCATAAGCAGCAGCAGCCTGGAGTATTTGGAGTATTGTAAGCAGTTTTGAACCCAATATCTAAGAAAGGATATGCTGGCACTGTAGCGTGTTCAGAGCAGGTTTATGAGAATGATCTTGGGAAGGAAAATGTTAATGTGTGAGAAGCCTTTGATTGCTCTGGTCCTGTACTTGCTGGAGTTTAGAAGAATGAGAGGGGATCTCATTGAAACCTACCAAATATTGAAAGGCCTAAATAGAGTAGGTGCCCAGAGGATGTTTCCAATAATGGGAGAGTCTAAGACCAGAGGGCACAGCCTCAGTATAGAAGGATGTCCCTTTAGAATAGAGATGAGGAGGAATTTCTTTAACGAGAGAGTGGTGAATCTGTAGAATTCATTGCCACAGATATCTGTGGAAGCCAAGTCATTGGGTATATTTAATGCAGAGGCTGGGTGATAGGTTCTTGATTAGAATGGCCATCAAAGGTTATGGGGAGAAGGGAGGAAAATGAGTTTGAGGAAGATAATAAATCGGACATGATGGAATGGCAGGGCAGACTCAATGGCCCACATGGCCTAATTATGCTCCTGTGTCTTAGGGTCTTATGGTATTAGGTCAGGAACGACTTCTTCCCCTCTGCTATCAGATTTCTGAAAGGTCCATGAACCTATGAACACTATTATTCCTTATTTTTGCACTACTTATGTTTATATTTTATAGTAATTTTATGTCTTTACACTGTGCTGTTGCTGCAAAACAACAAATTTCACATCATAAAAGTCAGTGATAAAAATTCTGATTCTGACGTACAGGGTTGTCTGAAGGTGAGTTCAAGTTCCCAGTGCCAGGATTTGCTGGTTGACTTAATGGTCTTTAGCAGAGCATTTGAACCTGCGGAGATTGGATACGTCATCAAAAACATTGACAAATTCTATAGATGTGTGGTGGAAAGTGTATTGACTGGCTGCATTATGGGCTGGTATGGGAACATCAAGTCAAATCAGGTCACTTTTTATTGTCATTTCAACCATAACTGCTGGTACAGTACACAGTAAAAATGAGACAACATTTTCCAAGACCATGGTGCTAGATGAAACGATACAAAAACTACACTGAACTACGTAAGAAAAAACACAAAAACTACACTAGACTACAGACCTATCCAGGACTGCATAAAGTACACAAAACAGTGCAGGCACTACAATAAATAATAATAAATAATAAACGAGACAGTAGGCACAGTAGAGGGTATAGTAAGTTGGTGTCAAGCCAGGCTCTGGGTATGGAGGAGTCTGATGGGTTGGGGGAAGAAACTGTTACATATTCTGGTCGTGAAAACCCGAATGCTTCGGTGCCTTTTTCCAGATGGCGGGAGGGGGAAGAGTTTATATGAAGGATGTGTGGGGTCCTTCATAATGCTGTTTGCTTTGGGGATGCAGCGTGTGGTATAAATGTCTGTGATGGTGGGAAGGGAGGCTCCGTGTAGGTGTACTTACTTGTGTGGAGGGATTTACCTGTGATGGACTGGGCTGTATCTACTACATTTTGTAGTACTTTCCATTCGGGGCATTGGTCTTCAAATGATAACACCGAGGAATTTAATGTTGCTGACTTTCTTCACCTCATCAGAGGACTGGCTGATGGCCCCCTGAAGTTAATAATCAGCTTCTTGGTCTTGCTGATATTGAGGTGGTTGTGGCACCACTCCATCATATTTTCAATCTCCCTCTGATATGCTGATTTGTCACCATCTTTGATTCGGCCTATGACAATGGTGTCATCAGCATACTTGAAAATGGCATTGGAGCTGTGCTTAGCTACGCAGTCTTAGGTGTAAAGTGAGTACAGCAGGAGGCTAAGCACACTGCTTTGTGGTGCATCTGTGCTGATGGAGATTGTGGAGGAGATGTATTCCCAATCCGGATGGACTAGGATCTGCATATGAGGAAATTGAGGATGCAATTGCATAAAGAGATGTTAAGGCCAAGGTCTTAAAGCTTATTGATTAGTTTTGAGGATGATGGTTTGAATACGGAGCTGTAGTTGATAAGGAACATCCTGATGCATGCACCTTGCTGTCCAGAAGTTCCAGGGTTGACTGAAAGAGTGGCATCTGCTGTAGACCTGTTGCGGCAGTGGGCAAATTGGACTGTATCCAAAGCAACACACACAAGAATGCTGGAAGAACTCAGCAGGCGAGACAGCATCTATGGAGTTAATAGACGATGTTTCAGGTGGAGACCCTTCTTTAGGACAGTAAAGGAAGGTGAGAAGTCAGAGTAAGTCAGTGTGTGTCGCTTTGGATTTCCAGCATCTGCAGATTTTTTTGTGTTTGTGGAACGGGTCCAAGATGCTTCTCAGGCAGGAGTTGATATGTTTCATCACCAACCTCTCAAAACATTTCATCACTGTGGATGTAAGTGCTACTGGATGATATTCACTGAGGCAGGTTATCACGTTCTTCTTAGGCACCGGTATAAGTGAACCCTGCTTGAAGCAGGTGGGTACCTCAGACTGCCGAAGTGAGAGGTTAAGATGTCTGAACACTTCAGCCAGTTGGTCAGCACAGGTTTTTAGTACTTAGCCAAGTACCCCACCTTGGCTGGATGCCTCTCATGGGTTCACACTCCTGAAGCTTGCACGTTGGCCTCAGAGACTGAAATCACAGGATCATTAGGTGCTGTCGGAATTCGTGGTGGTTCTTCTGTGTACAGTATTTATGGAAAAAATAAGCATAGAAGACATTGAACTTATCTGTAAGCGAAGCCCTGTTATCACCAATGTTACTTGATTTTACTTTATAAGAGCTTTACAACTGTTGAGTATCCTTCGTTGATTCAAGTTTAGTCTGGAATTGCCACTTCACCCATGATATAGCTTTCCGGAGGTGGTACCTGGACTCTTGTAACTCTCTTGGTCACCAGACTTGAATGCCTCTGATCTGGCCCTCAGCAGATTGTGGATCTCATGGTTCATCCAGGGCTTCTATTTGGGGAAGACTTTGAATGATTTTATGAGGACACACTCATCTACAACTGTTTTCATAAATTCCAGTGTTACCATGGGGATAAATTGTAGAGGTCAACCATGGATTATTGGGAGTGTTGAATTATAAAATGTGCAAAAAGTTGCAAAATGTAGAGTTGTAGGTTACATCCAATGTATTAGACTGTGCTGATGGGCAATAGCTGTGTTAGTATCACAGATGATTGAGTTGCTTTCAGACAGTTAGCTTTACTCATAGAAGTTCACATTGAGCCCAGATTGACTACAATGTGCCCAGAGATGACGTACTGTTCCAGAAGCTTATATTGGGCCACTCTGTGACATTGCAGGTCACAGAAAAATAAGTCACAGTTAGAGTTCTAGAAAATTACAAGGGTGCCAGGAAGGAGCTCAAGAATGAAATTAGGAGAGCTAGAAGGGGCCTTGAGTAGGTCTTGGTGAGCAGGATTAAGGAAAACCCCAAGGCATTCTACAGGTATGTGAAGAGCAAGAGGATGAGCCATGTGAGAATAGGACCAATCACGTGCAATAGTGGAAACGTGCATGGAGCTGGAGAAGGTAGCAGAGGAACTTAATGAATGCTTTGCTTCAGTATTCACCAGTGAAAAGGACCTTGGCAATTGTGGGGGTGACTTACAGGGGACTGAAATGCTTGGGTGTATAGACATTAAGAGCTGGAGCTGTTGAAAGGTATTAGTTAGATAAGTCGTCGGGACTGTACGAAATATACCCAGGCTAATGTAGGAAACAAGAGAGGAGATTGCAGAGCCTCTGGCGATGATCTTTACATCATCAATAGGGATGGGAGAAGTACCAGAGGATTGGAAGGTTGCAAATATTGTTCTCTTGTTCAAGAAAGGAAGTAGAGATAACCCAGGAAATTATTGATTATGATTATGTGTCTTACTTCAGTTATCAGCAAGTTGTTGGAGAAGATTCTGAGAGGCAGGATTTATGAGCATTTGGAGAAACATAATCTGATTAGGAATAGTCAGTCTTTGTCAAAGGCAGGTCATGCCTTACAAGCCGGATTGAATTCTTTGAGGATGTAACAAAGCAAATTGATGAAGGTAGAACAGTGGATGTCGTGTATATGGATTTCAGTGAGGCATCTGATAAGGCTCATTCTGAAAGTAATGAGGCATGGAATCCAAGGAGACCTTGTTTTGTGGGTCCAGAATTGGCTTGCCACATGAGGCAAAGGGGTGGTTGTAGATGGTTTGTATTCTGCATGGTGGATGGTGACCAGTGGTGTTCTGCAGGGATCTGTTCTGGGACCCTCCTCTTTGTGATTTTCATAATTGACTTGGATGAGGAAGTAGAAGGGTGAGTTAGTAAGTTTGCTGATGACACAAAAGTTGGGGGTGGTGTGGATAATTTGGAGGTTTGTTAGAGGTTACAGCAGGACATTGATAGGATGCAAGACTGGGCTGAGAAGTGGCAGATGGAGTTCAACCCTGATAGATGTGAAGTGGTTCATTTCAATAAGTCAAATTTGAAGACAAAATATAATACTAATGGTAAGGCCCTTGGCAGTGTGGAGGATCAGCAAGAACTTGGGGTCCTTGTCCATAGGATACTCAAAGCTGATGCGCAGATTGACAGTGTTGGTAACATTAAAGCCGTGAGGTAATGTTAGAGCTATATAAAACTTTAGTTAGACTCCACTTGGAGTACTGTGTTCAGTTCTGGTCACCTCACTACAGGAAGGATGTGGATACTATAGAGAGAGTGCAGAGGAGGGTGGTGAATTTGTGGAATTTGTTGCCACATGCAGCTGTGGAGGCTAGGTTGTTGGGTGTATTTAAGGCAGAGATTGATAGGTTCTTGATTGGACATGCATCAAAGTTTACAGGGAGAAGGCCAGGAATTAAGGTTGAGGAAGGGATAAAAGAAAGGATCAGCCATGATTGAATGAAACCATCCGGCTGATGTTTAATGAGGACAATCAGAAAGAGAGAGAAAAAAACAAAGGAACAAGTGAAAGTTGTGAATACCAGAAATTCTCCAAATGCTGGAAATCCAAAGCAACACACAAAAAATGCTGGAGGAACTCAGTAGGTCAGGCAGCATCTAAACAGTCCACGCAGTCCGAGACCTTTCTTAAGGACTGTGTTGTGAAATAGATGTAAGAACTGCAGAAAATACCCAGCAGCCCAGACAGTGTTAGTGGAGAAAGTAAACGAAATTAATATTAGGGTTGGACAACCTACAGCAGAACTGACTAATTCGGATCCAGTCGAAGTGATTTACCGAAGAATTGTTAAACTCGAAATCAAGTTGCCAAGACGCCCGGACGAAACATAAGGTACAGTTTCTATTTAACACTGGCTGTTTTATTTATTAATATTAGTACTTGCTTTTCAGATGGGTGTAATTCCCCCCAAACGCGTCCTGTCGCTCAGAACCACTGCCACGGGGCTTGAGGGATGGAATACTGTACTGTACCTTGAGAGGGAAGGGATCAGTGAGGTACAGCTGTTGTCGCTAGGTGGAGCAACATGAAAGCTTACCGAAATCGGCTGTAAGGAAAGCAACAGGCACGTCTTTCGTGGTGTTCCGCTGAAATGGATCAGCTGACTGTCGCTCCTTTGCCGATACTGTACTCTGGAAACCCAGGTGATGCTGCTGTGCTGCCTGGGAACGGTTCTTGATGAGCTGCCTCCCCAGGGCAACAAATACAAACAAAAACAAGCATAGCACGGGCGTTTAGATCTCACAATGAATGGTACAATCGCGGTCGGTGCAAAGAGAACTTAATCTCCATTAAATACATTTTGACAAAACATAATTGAGAATACTTGATCCCCACATTATAAACGGAAATACCCCTTTTTTTCTTTCCGGTAATTGCGCCATATATTCAATTACACTGGATTTTACAAAGCATCATTGTGAAATCTGCATTGATTCAGTTTAGTAAACATTCAGTGCCCTTTCTCTGACTGCATTAAGTGCGTGTTGCTTTAATAAAGCGAGCGCTACGAAAATCACACTCCATGCTACCGCCTGGCTGCAACTACTATCGCTCCCCTCGTGGAGGAAGGGTTGAGCTTTGTTCCATATATGGGGAGTAGGATTAGTCCGGAGACTGAGCTCTCTACGATATTCTGGTCCTTCCTCGACAGAAACAGCAATGGAAGTGTAGAAGATCTAAATCTCTGAATGCACATCGTTCCAGAGCTTTCCTCAAAACAATATTACAACGTAGAAAGAAAGGCAAAACATGAACGGGAATTGAATTTCTGGAAGGTATGACAGTTTTATTTGAAACATCGGATGATGGATGGAGTTGGTTTCTATTTTATGGTACGGTTACCAAAGAGTAATTACGGGTTTATGGTTCAGTGAGTCAGGCGTTCATTGTTGGTATAAGAAATTAACGACTGTAGTAACTGACAAAGGTCAACTAGAGGAAAGAGCAGTTGCTAAGTCACCGTAAATCGGATGTTGGTGAAAAACCAGGTGGTGGATCGATCACTGACAAAGCAGATGGTGTTCTATGATTTGTGTGTGTGTGTGTGTGTGTGTGTGTGTGTATACACGCATTTGTATCTGTGCATATATGACGATTTCGTATACCAATAGTACTGTATTACAGCTTGATTTTAATCAATTTAAAACCTCCCTTCATCTGATTTCAGTGATCGCTGACTCATTTATATGGAGCGAAGGGCATAATGTTCAACATCGTTGCCGGTAGAAGGAGGGTGTGTGAAAGCAATTCTTTAGCTTCAAATAACATAATTTATCAGCAGCATATTTTTGTTTGACAGCAATTGTGCCGTTTTATTCCCTGACATGTTACACATTTCATTTAGTAGAACATCTACTGCTCTGTTCTTAGGATATTGGCTTTTTTTTTGCTCTCCAATACACTAGCTTTATCAACACAAAAAGCAAAATAATAGGTTTTCTATGTGGAAAGTGAGTTTGTTAATAGTTTGTTTTCATTGGTCAATGTGCATTAAATATGGTGTACGAGAAATTAATAATATCGTGTACTGCCTATGAAGGCGAGCAACGGTCAGTTTTCTGTGTGATTTGTTGCACGAACACGAGACAGATTCTTAGCATAGCTAAATAACTCAGCCATCTTTCAAAGCTTTCTGTAGTATTCTTTATTTTAACATTAAATATTTTCACCTGTAAATCTTGAGGAGAGGACTAACCATGTCGCAAGACGTTATTCTTAATCAAATATTATAGTGAATGGAAATGAAGAAACGCAAGTTTCATTTTTAACCATCCTTTATAGAGAATTGGCCATTTTTGATGAGTGGGGCTGAACAGTTATTAAACTAGTTCCAGTCTCATGGACTTATCACTCAATTATTTCAGTTGAAAGATAACACCTTGATAGTACATACAACTCCGTAAGTGATATACCCTAGGAAATAAGCAATTGTAAAGCACGTTTGCCCTCAACCTTGAATATTCCAATAGTTTGAATTATTGTATGTTATTAGTGGAGCTTTAACATGTAATGATTCTAGTGTCAGAGAATATTTTGCAGAATAATCTTACTGCTAAACTATTTCCTTACCATGATTATAAGAACACTGATATATAAGCGATTGTTACATATGCTGGAAATACCTGCCTCTCTTAGAATATTACTTTATTAATAAGGCTGGGGGAAGGTGGAATTACAGTTTCATAGTCATTCTGGGATTTCAGAGTTTTGGTAGGTTAAAAAATTACTTGCCTCCTGGTTTGGAACAGTTATGTAAAATCTGTTAACATTCTGATATTATTGCAAAAGTACCCTAAACAACAAAGTTCCTTAGTTCATCTTGTGATTTCTACGTTGCAAGTAAGTATAGGAACCTCACTTTGTGGAAACACATTGAAAATTTTAGCAACCAAATACTAAACTAGTATGTAGACCAATGCTTTCTGAGATTATGAAAGGGAAGCTGCAGAAGTGTTAGAAACTTTTTTTTAGAATATCGCTTTTAAATATTTACAGAACATGGAACATAGAACAGTACAGCACAGCACAGGAACAGGCCCTTTGGTCTACAATGTAGTGCCAGGCTAATCAAATTAGTAATCAAATTCCCAACTAAATGAGTCCCTTTTGCCTACACAATGCCCATATCCTAGATAGTGCCCATTTTCTGCACATTTGTGTGCCTATCTAAAAGCCTCTTCAAAAGTCAAAACTTGCAGATGTTTTTAATTCAGAGCTTGAATTGCTTCAATGATTTTCTTGTTTGAAAGATTTAATTAACTTTCCATTGGTCTTCATGAATTCACATGAGAAAATGTGGTCCAAAGAAAGGAAAAACAAACTTATAGATCTACCTTCCACTACAGCGATGAACAGAACTGTATGATATAAAGCATATTTTTATTTGTACAGTTCTTACTGCCAAGGTATTGACATCCAAGGAGATCTAGAATGTGCCAGTAACTTCAACATGTTTGACAACAGGAATATTAAAAATTAACCTGGTGTTGTTGATAAATTGGAGATTGGGCTCAATATTTTCTTCAGTTGATGGATGTAAATGTTATTAGTACGTGTTAATACTAATGGGTAGGAGTTGTTAAGGTAGCAGAAATAAAAGTGAATATCTGCACTTGCAGTGAAGTAGCACAATGATCTGTTTATAATCTAGTAATACTTTGCAAACAGTCAACTAAAATAATTTCGGTAACAGAAGGAAAATTGGGATTATTCAGAATAAAAGCAAATGTCCTCAAACCGTGTTCTATCAAAGATCAATACAGTACTCTAGAACAGGGAAGGCAAACCTTTTAGAGTGTGTGCCGAAATTGGTGATCATCATCATTATTATGTGCCGTGTTGTATAACACAGGTGATCATGGTCTTTATGACCATAATTGTTCTTGGCAAATTTTTCTATTTTTCTTCTTCTGGGCAATGATTTTACAAGATGGGTGACCCCAGCCATTATCAATATTCTTTAGAGATCATCTGCTTGGCGTCAGTGGCCGCAAAACCAGGACTTGTAATGTGCACCAGCTGCTCACATGGGTTCACGTGACCCTGATTGGAGGGCGAAGCAGATGCTACACCTTGCCCAAGTGTGACCTGCAGGCTAGTGGAGAAAAGGAACACCTTACACCTCCTTTGGTAGAGAGTGTCTCCGCCCTGCTACCCATACGTTGGTGATAATTCTTGTGTGCCATGGTAATTTTGAGCAGAGACCTTCATTCATAAATGAGTAACAATAATAATGGACTTTTTAAAGGAGAAAAACAGTGAGTCTTTTTGCTTATTTATTTGTATTCATTATTTCACTATAAGTAAAAGTACAACTGAGAACAATTGGAGTAAGTGCAGCATTTTGGAAAACTTGTTCAAAATTATTAATATTAATCTTTTTTAAAAACAATGGAAAAGTAACATAATTTCTTAATAGTATTGTTATTGTACTTCATATATAAACATAAGAACATAGAATAGTACAGCACAGTACAGGCCCTTCGGACCACAATGTTGTGCCGACCCTCAAACCCTGCCTCCCATATAAGCCCCCACCTTAAATTCCTCCATATACCTGTCTAGTAGTCTCTTAAACTTCGCTAGTGTATCTGCCTCCACCACTGACCCAGGCAGTGCATTCCACGCACCAACCACTCTCTGAGTAAAAAACCTTCCTCTAATATCCCCCTTGAACTTCCCACCCCTTACCTTAAAGCCATGTCCTCTTGTATTGAGCAGTGGTGCTCTGGGGAAGAGGTGCTGGCTATCCACTCTATCTATTCTTCTTATTATCTTGTACACCTCTATCATGTCTCCTCTCATCCTCCTAGAGTAAAGCCCTAACTCCCTTAATCTCTGATCATAATGCATACTCTCTAAACCAGGCAGCAGCCTGGTAAATCTCCTCCGTACCCTTTCCAATGCTTCCACATCCTTCCTATAGTGAGGCGACCAGAACTGGACACAGTACTCCAAGTGTGGCCTAACCAGAGTTTTACAGAGCTGCATCATTACATCACAACTCTTAAACTCTATCCATCAACTTATGAAAGCTAACACCCCATAAGCTTTCTTAACTACCCCATCCACCTTTGAGGCAACTTTCAGGGATCTGTGGACATGTACCCCCAGATCCCTCTGCTCCTCCACGCTACCAAGTATCCTGCTATTTACTTTGTACTCTGCCTTGGAGTTTGTCCTTCCTAAGTGTAACACTTCTCCGGGTTGAAATCCATCTGCCACTTTGCAGCCCACTTCTGCATCCTATCAATGTCTCTCTGCAATCTTTGACAATCCTCTACACTATCTACAACACCACAAACCCTTGTGTCATCTGCAAACTTGCCAACCCACCCTTCTACCCCCACATCCAGGTCGTTAATAAAAATCACGAAAAGTAGAGGTCGCAGAACAGATCCTTGTGGGACACCACTAGTCACAATCCTCCAATCTGAATGTACTCCCTCCA
Organism: Mobula birostris; assembly: GCF_030028105.1. Taxonomy (NCBI): domain Eukaryota; kingdom Metazoa; phylum Chordata; class Chondrichthyes; order Myliobatiformes; family Myliobatidae; genus Mobula; species Mobula birostris. Next base: position 58,730,685 of record NC_092372.1, on the reverse strand, counting down.
CTACGATCCTCTGCCTTCTGCAGGCAAGCCAATTCTGAATCCACCTGGCCAAACCTCCCTGGATCCCATGCCTTCTGACTTTCTGAATAAGCCTACCGTGTGGAATCTTGTCAAATGCCTTACTAAAATCCATATAGATCACATCCACTACACTACCCTCATCTATATGCCTGGTCACCTCCTCAAAGAACTCTATCAGGCTTGTTAGACACGATCTGCCCTTCACAAAGCCATGCTGACTGTCCCTGATCAGACCATGATTCTCTAAATTCCCAGAGATCCTATCTCTAAGAATCTTTTCCAATAGCTTTCCCACCACAGACGTAAGGCCCACTGGTCTATAATTACCCGGACTGTCCCTACCACCTTTTTTGAACAAGGGGACAACATTCGTCTCCCTCCAATCCTCCGGTACCATTCCCGTGGAGGACAAAAAGATCCTAGCCAGAGGCTCAGCAATCTTTTCCCTCGCCTCATGGAGCAGCCTGGGGAATATTCTGTCAGGCCCTGGGGACTTATCCGTCCTAATGTATTTTGACAACCTCAACACCTCCTCTCCCTTAATATCAACATGCTCCAGAAAATCAACCTCGCTCATATTGTCCTCACCATCATCAAATTCCCCCTCATTGGTGAATACCGAAGAGAAGTATTCATTCAGAACCTCGCTCACTTCCACAGCCTCCAGGCACATCTTCCCACCTTTATCTCTAATCGGTCCTACCTTCACTCCTGTCATCCTTTTTTCCTTCACATAATTGAAGAATGCCTTGGGGTTTCCATTTACCCTACTCGCCAAGGCCTTCTCATGCCCCCTTCTTGCTCTTCTCAGCCCCTTCTTAAGCTCCTTTCTTGCTTCCCTATATTCCTCAATAGGCCCATCTGATCCTTGCTTCCTAAACCTCATGTATGCTGCCTTCTTCCACCTGACTAGATTTTCCACCTCACTTGTCACCCATGGTTCCTTCACCCTACCATTCTTTATCTTCCTCACCAGGACAAATTTATCCCTAACATCCTGCAAGAGATCTCTAAACATCGACCACATGTCCATAGTACATTTCCCTGCAAAAACATCATCCCAATTCACACCCGCAAGTTCGAGCCTTATAGCCTCATGATTTGCCCTTCCCCAATTAAAAATTTTCCTGTCCTCTCTGATTCTATCCTTTTCTATGATAATGCTAAAGGCCAGGGAGCGGTGGTCACTGTCCCCCAGATGCTCACCCACTGAGAGATCTGTGACCTGACCCGGTTCATTACCTAGTACTAGATCTAATTTGGCATTCCTCCTAGTCAGTCTGTCCACATACTGTGACAGGAATCTGTCCTGGACACACTTAACAAACTCTGCCCCATCTAAACCCTTGGAACTAATCAGGTGCCAATCAATATTAAGGAAGTTAAAGTCACCCATGATAACAATCCTGTTATTTTTGCACCTTTCCAAAATCTGCCTACCAATTTGCTCCTCTGTATCTCTGCTGCTACCAGGGGGCCTATAGAATACCCCCAATAGAGTAACTGCTCCCTTCCTGTTCCTGACTTCCACCCATACTGACTCAAAAGAGGATCCTACTACATTACCCATCCTTTCTGTAGCTGTAATAGTATCCCTGACCAGTAATGCCACCTCTCCTCCCCTTTTTCTGCCCTCTGTATCCCTTTTAAAACACTGAAATCCAGGAATATTGAGAATCTATTCCTGCCCTGGTGCCAGCCAAGTCTCTGTAATGGCCACTACATCATAATTCCATTTATGTATCCAAGCTCTCAGTTCATCACCTTTGTTCCTGATGCTTCTTGCATTGAGGTACACACATTTCAGCCCTTCTACCTTACTGTCTTTACACCATTTATTCTGCTTCTCTTTCCTCAAAGCCTCTCTGTATGTTAGATCTGGCTTTACTCCATGCACTTCTTTCACTGCTCTATCGCTCTGGGTCCCATCCACCTTTCAAATTAGTTTAAACCCTCCCGAACCATGCTAGCAAACCTACCTGCAAGGATATTGCTCCCCCTCGAGTTCAGGTGCAACCCATCCAATCTGTACAGGTCCCACCTTCCCCAGAAGAGATCCCAATGATCCAAAAATCTAAAACCCTGCTCCCTGCACCAAATCCTCAGCCACGCATTCAACTGCCATTTCCTCCAATTCTTACCATCACTGTCACGTAGCACTGGCAGCAATCCTGAGAACGCCACCTTTGAGGTCCCGTTCTTCAGCCTTCTACCTAGTTCCCGAAACTCACACTTCAGGACCTCATCCCTCTTCCTGCCTATGTCATTGGTCCCAACATGTATCATGACTTCTCGTTGCTTTCCCTCTTGTACCACGATGTTGTGCGCCCGGTCAGAGACATCCCGGACCCTGGCACCCGGGAGGCAACAAACCATGCGGGTGTCCTTCTCACGTCCACAAAATCTCCTGTCTGCTCCCCTGACTATAGAGTCTCCAATGACGACAGCTCTCCTCTTCTCCGTCCAACCCTTCTGCACCACCGGGTCAGACTCAGTGCCGGAGGCCCTGCCACCGTGGCTCACACCTGGTCGATCGTCCCCGCCAACAGTATTCAGGAAGGTAAACTTATTATTCAGGGGAATGGCTACAGGGGTGCTCTGTGCTACCTGTCTGCTCACCTTCACTTCCCCCCTCTGACTGTCACCCAACGACCTGCTTCCAACAGCCTAGGTGTGACTACCTCCCTGTAGCTCTCATCTATGACTGCCTCATTCTCCCTTATGAGTCGATGGTCATCCAGCTGCTGCTCCAGATTCCTTACATGGTCTTCCAGATCACCCAGCCGTATGCACTTCTGGCAGATGTGACTCTGCGGGAGAGGGGCGTTCCTCCAAGACTGCCACATCTCACATGAAAGGCACATCACTGTCTCAGGAGGCATTGTAAAGACTATCTGCGAGCAAGCTTGTCCTCCGCCTCTTCTCATTGAAGCCTCTCGAGTCAAAGCCTCAAAGCTCCACTCCTTCACTGGCCCACTCACTCACTGGCCACTTTCCACAGGCCGCTTCGCTTGAGCTATCGCTCTATTGATCTGTTTGAGCTTTTCAAAATGCTTGGTCACCTGACCTCGATTGCCCAATCAGCTGCTTTCTGCTGAGTCTGAGCTATTCAAATCTTGATTGTCTAATCAACGGCTTTCTGCTGATCTATTCAAATCTTGATTGACTTGATTGCGCAGACCAGCTTCCGAAACTGCCAGAATCTCTCGAGTCAAAGCCTCAAAGCTCCACTCCTTCACTGGCCCACTCACTCACTGGCCGCTTTCCACAGAAATGTAAATGTGAAATTATAAGCTTTGGTGTATATTCGTAAAAGAGCAAGAAATGGAAAACAAGCACACTTCACTCAGTGAGACTTTTGTTGCTGAATTAAGGATGACAGATATTTTATATTTGGCTTGTATTTAGTTATTTTGAGAGCTATGCATATGTAAAGGGGTTTCGACTTTTATGTTACTGCGGAGGCTAATTAAACGGGCATTTTTGTTATGTTAATCTGGGGAATGCGGCTTTCTTGTGTTAAACGTTGAGAAAGTTTGTGCTAGCAGCTTATTGTGGTTTAGAGGGTGATAAGAGGGTGCTATTAACCAATTGGGATAGTTGTTATGGTTTTGGTGTATTTGAAGATACTGTTTGCGAGGGGGTTTGGGGGCAGAAGGCGGGAGAGCGAGACAGAGGATGGACCAGGTGCTGTGAGTCCGCTAACGGGGTCGGACTCTGAGCGGGACGTTCGGCGAGGAGACGGAGACGGACTCATGTGGAGCGTCTGGTCGACCACCGTTGTTGGTCCCAGGCTGCCGGTCGAGGTGGTCCGAGGGGGTCGCAGGGTGAAGAAGAAGGTCCTTGAGCTCCAACGGTTTTTGTGCACGAAGAGATTGAACTTTGATAAGTGTTGGCGCCTTTTTTTCCCCATTACTTTCCTCTCTGTATCAAATACATATTAATGTCATAGAATTAGTAATATCTATAAACTGTAAATCATTTAATTGCATCTGGTGTATTGTCTGTTATTTGGGCGGGGTGGGGTACCTCACACAGCATCCACACAAACGAATTACCCAGTTTGGCGGGGCCGAGGCTGTTTCCCTAGACGACAGCGAGCCGAGCGACCCTGAGGGTGGCCAGGGGGGCTACACATATAGCACTAGTTTCATCAGTGTCTATAATTAGATGACCAATTTCATCACTAAAACAATGAATCACATGCATACATTGATGAAAATATTGTTAATATTGCCATTACAATATTTTTCAGACAATTTAGTTTCCGGAATAGAATTCCAGAGTTTCAAAACCTCATTGTCAATTTTTATGTTTTGATAATGTTTCATAATGCCACTATGGAGAAGTCATACATACCTTTGTTTTGGAACGTTACAGATGCATAATGCTTTTATTGCTGTTATTAATCATGCCAAATCTTTCACTCTACCATTCTTGAAAATAACTGCTGCTTCTCCCATCATTTGAATGTTTTGCAACACACACAAAATTTATTTCCATAGATTCTTACTGACCTGCTACATTTTCTGTTTATGATTTCTCTTGTTTCTCATGTTTATGACTTGTATGTTTTTTTCCCCCTTTGGCAGTGTACCTGACATTCTCAACAAGCTGAAAAGCATAAACACAAATTAGAATAGTTTTACTAATATAAATAAAATGTTTATTGGAAAAATATGAATATTTATGGAGGCACAAAACTATAAGCAATATTTACTATTGATAACACAAAGGTTGGGAGTGTTGTAGATAGTGTGGAGGGCTGTCAGAGGTTACAACCATTGATAGGATGCAAAACTGGGTTGAGAAGTGGCAGATGGAGTTCAACCCAGATAAGTGTGAGGTAGTTCACCTTGGTAGGTCAAATATGATGGCAGAATATAGCATTAATGGTAAGACTCTTGGCAGTGTGGGGGATCAGAGGGATCTTGGGGTCTGAGTCCATAGGACACTCAAGGCTGCTACACAGGTTGACTCTGTGGTTAAGAAAGCATACGGTGCATTGGCCTTCATCAATCGTAGGATTCAGTTTAAGAGCTCCCACTCCAGCTTGTGGTGAAAACTGCCCAGCGGATTATCGGCACCCAATTGCCCACCATTGAGAACATCTACCATAAACGCTGTGTGGGCAGGGCAAAAAGCATTATCAAGGATGCATCTCACCCTAACCATGGACTTTTTACTCTCCTCCCATCCAGTGCGCTACAGGAGCCTCCGCTCCCATACCAGCAGGCACAGGAAGAGCTTCTTCCCAGAGGCTGTGACACTGCAGAACCTCACATCACAGCGCTAAGCAGTATTCCACCCATGTTGTTTTGTCTCAGTACTTTTATATTAGTGTGCTGTAGCACTTACTTTTTATTCACAGTTATTTTGTAAATAACACTATTCTTTGCATTTCTGGTTAGATGCTAACTACATTTCATTGGCTTTCTATCTGTATTCGTCACAATGACAATAAAGTTGAATCTAATCTAATCTAATCTAAAAGAGCTAAGAGGTAATGTTGCAGCTACATAGAACCCTGGTCACTCCAAACTTGGACTGTCCAGAATTTTATAAATCGTTATTTAATATGTTCCCGAATTTGAATGAGTATTCACTAATCTGGGGCGGAGATCTTAATACTTGTTTATCCCCATTATTGGACCATTCGGCCCCTATACGGACTGTACCCAATAAATCCGCAACCTTGATTAATTCATTTCTCTCAGATTCGGGGTCGACAGACATTTGGCGGTTTTTACATCCCCAGGAAAAAGACTTCTCTTTTTTTCATATGTTCATCACTCTTACTCAAGAATTGATTATTTTTTTATTGACTCTCGTCTTATTTCTTCAGTAGTTAAATGTGAATATGACTCTGTAACTATTTCGGACCATGCTCCACTTAAGCTTTCTATTAAATTATTGGCCAATGCTCATAACAATAGACAATGGCGTTTTAATCCGCTGTTGCTTCAGGATTTGGATTTTGTTAACTTCGTGAATGAACAGTTTGTTTTTGTTTTTACAATTAACAGTATAGAGGATATATCCATGAATACCCTTTGGGATACTTTTAAAGCTTATGTTCGTGGTCAGATCATTTTGTACTCTGCTGCTTTGAGGAAAAGGTTGAAGAAGGAGGAGCTTGCTCTTGTGGACAAGATTAAGGAAGTAGATAAGAAATATACTATAGCTCCATCTGAGAAGCTGTATAAACAAAGAACCGAACTTCAAATGGAACACAGTTTATTACTTTCGTCCTCTGTTGCAAATCAATTAATGAAGACAAGAAGCGAATTTTATATACATAGTGACAAAGTTGGTAAACTGTTGGCTAATCAGTTGAAGACTAACTCCATTAAATTTCAAATTAATCAGATTTATAATCAAAAAGATCAACTGACGTTTGATCAAGCTGAGATTAATTAATCCTTCTTTGATTTTTATTCTTCTTTATATCAATCAGAATCTCCACGAGATTCTAAACATATGTGTGACTTTCTAGATAACCTAGGCTTCCCTAAGATTTCACACAATATATGGTCTATGTTAAAAACTTCCTTCACTACTGATGAGATTAAGAATGTTATTTTTTCTATGAACTCGGGGAAACCTCCTGGCCCTGATGGGTTTACCGCGGAATTTTTAAAATCTTTTGCACCCTCATTAGTCCCCTGGTTATCCAGGGTTCTGGAGGCCTCATTAAAACTTTGTAAACTACCAGAATCCTTTTATAGAGCATCGATCTCTTTGATATTAAAGAAAGATAAAGACCCCGCTGAATGTGCATCTTATAGACCAATATCCTTGTTAAATGTTGACTCTAAGATTTTTTCTAAATTATTAGCAAATAGACTAGAAAAAGCACTTCCGTATATTATTTCGGAAGACCAAATGGGTTTTATTAAGAATCGCTGCTCTTTTTATAATATTCGTATACCTTTAAACATTGTCTATACCCCATCACAAAACAATTCTGAATGCGTCATTTCCCTAGATGCTGAAAAAGCCTTTGGCAGGGTCGAATGGCCCTACTTATTTAAGGTGCTTGAAATGTTTAACTTCAGCCCGAAATATATATCCTGGATCAAATTGTTATACCATTCTCCTATGGCGTCAGTTCGTAATAACACTCTAAACTCACCTTTTTTTCCTCTTTTTCGAGGTACCAGACCTGGTTGTCCTCTTAGCCCTTTATTATTTGATATAGCATTAGAACCACTTGCAATTGCTATCCGAGAATCTCCTAACATTATTGGTATAACTTGTGGGTTAAAGTCTCATAAGGTAACACTTTATGCTGATGACTTACTCTTATATATTTCCAATCCTCAAAAATCTATCCCAGCAGCTTTAGATTTATTAGCACAATTTAGTCTTTTTTCAGGATACAAATTAAATCTTAATAAGAGTGAGCTCTTCCCTATTAATAAGCAAGTTCCCTTATATCAGAACCTGCCATTTAGATCAGTTAATAATCATTTTTCATATCTTGGGATTAAAATTACCTGTAAACATAAGGATTTATTTAAGACTAATTACTTACCCTTAATTGACCACATTACACAACTTTCCTTTAAATGGTCTCCACTTTACTTAACTTTGACTGGTCATATTAATGCTGTTAAGATGTTTATTCTGCCAAAATTTTTATATATATTTCAGGCATTACCAATTTTTGTTCCAATATCCTTTTCTGATAAAGTAGACTCTAAAATCTCTTCATTTATTTGGCAAAATAAAAACCCGAGATTGGGTAGAATACATCTACAGAAAGCTAAGAGAGATGGAGGCTTGGCATTACCTAACTTTAGATTTTATTATTGGGCAATTAATATTTGACTCATGAAATTTTAGTTACTTGACCAAGATATACTATCCATTCCTAAATGGGTAGTATTGGAATTACATTCTGTTCAAGGCTATGCACTTGGCTCTATATTAGGATCTTCTCTTCCTTTCGATTTGAAACACTATGAGCAGATTTGCAACCCGATTGTTAAACATACCTTACGTATCTGGTTTCAATTCCGGAAGTTTTTTGATCTTAATCAATTTGTGCTAGCAATTCCTATTATTGGCAATATATTTTTTCTCCCCTCCTCTACGGACTGTGCCTTTCAAATTTGGAAGACTAATGGTATATCACGGTTTTTGGGCTTATTTTCAGATGGCTCCCTTATGTCTTTTGAACAGTTATCTAACAAATACAATTTACCAAGAACACATTTTTTAAGATATTTGCAAGTTAGAAATTTCCTAAATACCATACTTTCTTCCTTTCCGGCGTTACCCCCTACAAATATTTTAGACGCTATCATTAACCTTAACCCGTGTCAGAAAGGTGTAACGGCTACTATTTATAACACTATCATGAAACTTAGGAAAACTCCATTTGATAAGATTAGGACTGACTGGGAAAAGGAATTGGGCCTCACTATCACGGCTGATGACTGGGCTCATATCTTACAACTTGTTAATACTTCCTCTATCTGTTCCAAGCACTCCTTAATTCAATTTAAAATTGTCCATAGAGTACACAAGTCTAAAGATAAATTAGCTCGTTTTTACTCTCATATTAACCCTCTTTGAGATAGATGTCATGGGGAAATAGCTTCCTTGACCCACATGTTTTGGTCTTGTCCTACTCTGGAAACTTTTTGGAAAGACATTTTTAATATTATCTCAAAGATTTTGAATAGTGATATTTCTCCCCATCCTATTACTGCTATCTTTGGATTACCTAAAACTTCTACTAATTTATCCTCCTCAGCGCGTAGGATGATTGCATTTCTTACTTTATTGGCGAAAAGATGTATTCTACAACATTGGAAGGAGATTAATGCCCCAACTACGTTTTTTTGGTTCTCTCAAATGATACTGTGTCTAAATTTGGAAAAAATCAGAAGTAATCTTTATGATACTTCAGTTAAATTTGAACAGACCTGGAGATCTTTCATTCAATATTTTCATTTAATGTAACTTTTTTTTTCTCTCTGATCATACATACATTCCCTTCGTGGATTTTATCTGCTATTAGCGGAGGTCGGGTTGGAGGACGTGATTGTTTAATTTGTTCAGGTCTACTATTTACCTAGTTAGCCCATTGCTGTGCTTTGTAGGTTAGTTGCACAGTAGGTTTTTTTTTGGGTTTTTTTTCTGGGCTTTTTTTCTCGTCCTATCGATATATATGGAAAATGAGTATACAACTATATTACCTTGTTATTTTCTAACTAACTTACGTTGTTTGCATTTTTTTTTGTATTAATATTACTTGTATATTTATATCTTAACAATGTATTGGTTGCTATATGTTTTACCTTTTGTGTACTAATTCAATAAAAAGATTTTAAAGAAAGAAAGAACCCTGGTCAGACCCCACTTGGAGTACTGTGCTCAATTCTGGTTGCCTCACTACAGGAAGGACTTGGAAACCATAGAAAGGGTGCAGAGGAGATTTACAAGGATGTTGCCTGGATTGGGAAGCATGTCTTATGAGAACAGGTTGAATGAACATGTCCTTTTCTCCTTGGAGTGACGGAGGATGAGATGTGACCTGATAGAAGTGTACAAGATATTGAGAGGCATTGATCGTGTGGATAGCCAGAGGCTTTTCCCCAGTGCTGAAATGGCTGGCATGAGACGGTATAGTTTTAAAGTGCTTGGAAGTTGGTACAGAGGAGATGTCAGGGGTGAGTTTTTTATGCAGAGAGTGGTGAGTGCATGGAATGGGCTGCCGGCACTGGTGGTGGAGGCAGAAACAATAGGGTCTTTTAAGGGACTCCAGGATAGCTACATGGAGCTTAGAAAAATGAGGACTGTGGGTAAAGCCTAGGTAGTTCTAAGGTAGGGACATGTTCGGCACAGCTTTGTGGGCCTAAAGGCCTGTATTGTGCTGTATGTTTCTATGTTCTGTGTTTCTATTATTTTCACTGGATATCTGGTGTTCACTCACAAATGACAGCGGAAAAAATATAAGTAGAGTAAAGCCAATGCCAGCTGCCCCAACAATTTACTATCCAAATACTGATGTGTACACCAGGTCTGTACAGATTTCTAAACATATCATCCAACGTCACATATTCTCGCAACCATCTAACTGGCACCAAGCCTGTGTGAGTTGTTTCCTGTGAAAACAGCTTACTGCTGTTGAGTTATAAAAATAATTTGTTGTTTCACTTGGCAGTTAAGATAATCATTATGATCTTTTTATTATGCTGGTGTTTAAATAATCTAGGGGTAGCACTGTATCCTGCATGAAAAGAAAATTTTTGTATGTGCCATCTTGGGTATATGTGCCATAGCTTCGCCACCTCTGCCTAGAACATTATTTATGATGGTTTTTCATGTGAAAAAACTCCTCATTCCTGAATCCTTCTGTTTTAAATGGCTGTAATTTTAACTATTTCTTCTTGTTTTCTGGTAGAATCATAGAAATAAATGGATAAGGAGGAGGCATTTAACTCATTGAATCCCTGTTTACCAGAATTTCACTGCAGTTCTCTTCATCTATTTTTAATTTTAAAGTAAAATTTATTCATAAAAATATATGCAAGAAATACAAAAAACAGTGCACAACTTTCCTTACATTTGTATCATTTAGTTTATACCTTTTTGATGTTATTAATTCGATATCCTGTAATTGTAATGGAGATACGTTTTGCAGAGCAGCATTGGCTTCCCATATCATCCACTATGTTCTTTACCCACAGTGCTTTTTGCCGACAGTCCTGATAGATTTGTGGTCAAAGTTTGTTTTTCTGAAAGAACTTTTCCATGAAGTACAGGTAGTATGGCAATGTCCAGTTGAGTGGGACTTTGTGCTGCAACTAGGACCTTCGTACTGCATCCTTAATAACACCACAGACTGGTAGAACCTTGACACACAGTGATAGTTCCTGAACACTCTGGGCCTTTGCCCAGCCACACACAGAAGTGGCCATCAGGATGAGGGCAATGTTGTTTGGGGACTTGACCCATTAGAGATGTTCCATCTTGTTTCGCCAGATGAAGTTGAAGATTGTTTGGGTCACTGACACAATGGTGGAATGGGATATGACCCAGATCTGTACCATGAACAGCAACAAAGAAAACACCATGCCCCTGATGACCAGAAATTAAGAGGGAGCGCTTCCACAGTTCCAGTTGTGCTATAAGCTTGTATATATGCTCCAGTGTGTTTTTGTTTTTTGCCCTGGGCTCCTCTGAACCAGATCCTTAGCACCTTCAGGTAGCGAGATTGATCTATTGCCTTGTAGTTTCACAAAACCTCAAGATCTCATTGTAATTATAAAGACAGTATACAGAGGAATTTAGTAACACTTTTGGGAAATGAATCCCAACACCTCTTACCCATGGTTATATTTTTTTATCCAAAATTCTTTTCTGATCTTACAGCTAATAATGTTAACGACTCTTTGCTAATGTTCTTCTTGTACACTATGAAGGATTCTCATAATATTGTGTATTAGCAATTCAGGCTCTATGCTTGTACATCTTGTCTGTACCCTCTCCAGTAAAGGGCTGCATAGTGGACCATATCTATCCCGCAAGGTCTTACTTTCAAGAACAGTCCTGTGCCTCAGAAACAGCAGAGAGCTTATTAGAAGGGAAATCCTGCCGACTGAGTTGAGGTTTCTAAATTTGTAACTACCTATAATACAAATACACTTCCTTGATATTTGACTCTGTCCCTTTAGTACAGAGTGATTCCAAAATTGTATTTTCTTTAGTAAATCTGCCATTAGTCAGATCGCAGTTTGTTCCATCAAAGGATAAAACCTGCCTTGTAAGACTTGCTTCTTATGTGGCATGGGTGGAAGTGAGGAGAAGATTTTTCTTTTTATTTCCTTAATAAGGAAATAAGGAGCCTGCTTTGTGCAGCTGGATACTGGACTTCCTGTCAGATAGGTGGCAGGTGGTAAGAATGGGCTTCCTCCCCCTCCACCCCTCTGACTCTCAACACAGGATCCCCTCAGGGCTGTATACTAAGTCCTCTCCTTTATTACCTGTATACCCATGACAATGTCACCACCCACAGCTCTAATCTACTAATTAAATTTGCTGATGACACTACATTGATTGGCCTAATCTCAAACAATAACGAGGTGGTTTACAGGGAAGAAGTCATCCCTGACACAGTGGTGTCAAGAAAACAACCTCTCCCTCAATGTCGCAAAAACAAAGGAGCTGGTTGTGGATTATAGGAGGAATGGAGGTAGGCTAACCCCTACTGTCATCAATGGATTGAGAGGGTAAACAGCTTTAAATTCCTTGGCATCTACATCACCGAAGACCTCACGTGGTCTGTACACACCAGCTGGGTGGTGAAAAAGACACAACAGCACCTCTTTCACCTCAGACAGTTGAGGAAATTTGGTATGGGCTCCCAAATCCTAAGAACTTTCTACAGTGGCACAACTGAGAGCATCCTGACTGGCTGCATCACTACCTGGTATGGGAACTGTACCTCCCTTAATTGCAGGATTCTGCAGAGAGTGGTGCGGACAGCCCAGTGCATCTGAGTTGTGAACTTTCCGTGATTCAGGACATGAACAAAGACAGGTATGTAAAAAGGGCCCGAAGAATCATTGGGGATCTGAGTTACCCCAACCACAGTCTATTCCAGCTGCTACCATCCGGGAAATGGTACCGCAGCATAAAAGCCAGGACCAACAACCTCCAGGACAGCTTCCATCAGGCCATCAGACTGATTAATTCTATGTTCTATTTAATATAAATTATTATAAATTACTAGATTGCACATTGCACATTTAGACGGAGATATAACAAAGATTTTTACTCGTCATATATGTTGAGGATGTAAGAAGTAAAGTCAATTCAATTGAATTCAAGTTTGAAATACCTTCTTTCCACAACAGTTCAGTAGATTCTAAAGTGCTGGACGAGGGATGCAGGACCTGCATGGTATTATAACAAGAAGGGCATGAAATAATTGAAGTGGTGAGTGGTTCGATGGCCATTTGACAGGTTTCTAACTAACTTGTGTTTCTCAATTCCATCCCAAGGACTGCTCCTCCACCCTGAGCAGTCATGGGTCAAGGATTCCCACAAGTAGGTGGGGATGTCACGCATTTTCCAGGAGGCTTTGAAAAAAACTTCCTCTGTTCATCTGGTAAACTCTATTAGAGGTTAATGTCTGTTTCACAGCTCTTGTTCTGAGTATGCAGACAATGCTGCCTGGCCACTGGAGCAACAGTGGACAGGAAATAGGGCTTCAGTGCTGGGAATATTGATCTACTTATCCTGCAATTGGGTTTGGAGGATTTTGCTAGAAGCATTAGTTGATAGCTCTCCAGTATTTTGTGATGACTGTTGTAAGTAGTTTCAGGCCGAGATCGGAGCTGGTGACTGTCTATTCCCCTCCACAGATGCTGCCTGACTTGCTGAATACCTCTATCAGTTTGATTGTGTTGGGCGTGGGTCATTCCTGGCAAGTAGAGCATGGGTTTTGTGCCAGGTTTGAGGTCTTGACTTTTTCCCAGATTGCGGAATACTGTGCTGGCACTATGAAGGCCATGGGGCACAGCATCACTGAAGTCTGCTTTTGTTGGTAGCGTGCCCCTGAGATTCAGAAAGTAGTTCACATTTTCTGGTATCCTATTGAGTATATGTTGAACAAATGAAGCCTGTCAGCAGCAGACCTCATTTCAAATGTTATCATCATCATCACCATCAGGTGCCATGCCCAGTTTGAGCTTTGACTGCCATGGCCCACACACTCCTGTTTCGGGCCAAATGGATCAATTCATTGGTATTCATTTCCAGTTCTCTGGCTGCTGTCTCCATCATCATTTGTCTTTGCCTTCCTCTTGTTTTCTTCCCTTCAATCTTTACCATAACTACCGTGCATTCTAACTCCTCTTTCCTAGTCACATGTCCAATGAAGTCACGTTGCTTTTTCATGATCTCATACATTATTTCTCTTTTTGTGCTTGCTCTGTTCATGACATCTTCGTTAGATATTTGTTTCGTCCATGATATTCTTTGCATCCTCTTCAAAAACCACATCCCTGCTGCTTCAATTCATTTCCTCATGTTACTAGATATTGTCCAACATTCTGAGCCATATAACATAACTGGATAAACGTAACATTTCAGTGCTCTGAGGCGGGTTGTCATGCCTAGTTTAGTGTTGGTCAGTATGCTCTTCATTCTCGTAAAGGTGTCTTTTTGCCATCCCTATTCTTCTTTTGATGTCCGTGTCGCACCTACCATCTGATGTCACCCAGCTTCCTAAGTAGCAAAAGTTCTGTACTTGTTTTATGTTTTCCCCATTTATTCTCAGCCTACAGATAGGATTCTCCTTCTTTTTGAATATCACCATATATTCTTTCTTTTTGCAATTGATAGATAGACCCATTTTTGCACTTTCTTCAACAACTACTGTATATCAATTAAGTTTTGTAAGTCTTAAGTTTTATCTAATGGAAGAAAGGAGACAGAAGAAAGCAAATCCTATAGAATGTAAGTCCTTAGATAAAAAAGTTAAAAGATTGTCAAAAAGCAAAAGAAGAATTGTTAAACCAGGAATGTGAGCAATTAGAAAGAATCCCTATTACTGATCCAAAAATGTTACACCAACAAATCAAGAATATCACTAGTAAAAAGCTCCTCTGTTCTTCAGGTGGATGTTTGAAAGCAAAGGACGGTACCATTATCATGGAAAAAGATGAGATTATGAACAGATGGACTGAGTATATTCAGGAATTGTTTGACGATGATCCAGGTGAAAAACCAGAAATTAAGAAGAACTTTGAAGGTCCAAGTATTTTAAAATCTGAAGTTCGTAATATAATAAATAAGATGAAGAAAGGAAAGGCAGCAGGTCCTGATGAATTTAGTAATAGAACAAATTATCGCCCTTGAAGATTATGGAATTGAAAAACTTACTGATTTAATCAGTGACATTTATGAGACTGGAATAATACCAGAAGAGATGAAAAATCAGTATTTATCACTCTTCCTAAGAAACCTGGAGCAATAGAATGTGAATTACATCGGACCATAAGTTTAATGAGTCATATCACCAAGATACTTCTAAGAATTTTGATGACAAGAGCTAAAAGTAAGATACAAGCTGAAATAGGTAAAGAACGATGTGGTTTTGTGAAAGACAAAGGTATAAGAAACGCAATATTGATGTTAAGGATACTATCAGAACGAGCTACTCAAGTGCAAAATGATTTATTTGTTTGTTTTATCGACTACACAAAAGCATTTGATATAGTGAAACACAATAAGTTATTCGAAATATTACAGGAAACTCTAGATCTAGATTTGAAAGACCTCTGTCTAATCAGAAATCTATACTGGGAACAAACGGCCGCTGTAAGAATAGATGGAGAAGTGAGTCAGTTTACGAAAATCAAGAGAGGTGTTAGACAAGGGTGTGTTTTCTCTCCTGATTTGTTTAATGTGTACAGTGAAACAATATTACAAAAAATAAGAGACATCTTGGGTATCTAAGTTGGCGGTGAAAACATAATAATTTTAGATATGCGGATGACACT
Source organism: Mobula birostris (assembly GCF_030028105.1). Classification (NCBI taxonomy): domain Eukaryota; kingdom Metazoa; phylum Chordata; class Chondrichthyes; order Myliobatiformes; family Myliobatidae; genus Mobula; species Mobula birostris. The sequence continues at coordinate 58,715,140 of NC_092372.1, read as the reverse complement.
GTTAATTGCAAGTATGGAGGAAGAACTACAAAACTTAATTCATATAGTTCAAATGTTAACTCTAATCTCCTGAAGTATTTTGTGAATAATTTGACAATAACTTGGAGCATGGCCTCCCAATGTACTGGAGTAGAGACAACATAGATTGAGCAGGTGCTCATTTGTCAATTAACTTCACTCCCAGTCGAAAGTTTGTTGGAGGTGACTTAGAGTATTACAGGGGGGAAATCACGTGCCCAGACCAACAGCCTGTCTGCAGAAATCTGGGAGATCACAATCTGCTGATATTGGGCTATCCTGGGCAGTGAGCTGAAAATTCTTCTTAGGCGTTCTGGGAGTTTCTAGATGATTTCTAGTCTATTTGCAAAGACCTGAAAGATATAAGTGCAACTTGTGGATCTGTGCTATTGGTTGCAGCCTTATTTATAAAAAATAACAAAATTATCTCTCTGCTATCTTTTCCCATATTCCCCTGATTTAGTGAATTGCATTGGCTTCTGGGTGTCGTATTACCCGGAAACGTCATGCTTCTACTTAGCCCTTCTAGAACATAGTACAGAGATTATTGTTGGGAAGTTCCATGGAGTATAGAGGGAGAATTGTAATGGGCTTTGATGGCTTATCCATTGAATCAAAATTGTCTTCAGAAAGAGCATTAATATGGTGTAACCAAGTAGGAGAAATGGGCAAAACTCTGCTCTAAACATGATCAAAGTAAATTCAATAATTTCCAAAATAAATGCCTTGTACATCCCTTTGTATCAGAAAGTTTACTGGTGCTCTACTGAGGTAAAATGTTTGATTTTAATTAAATTATAGAAGGAGCTCTCGTTTCTGCATAATTTATTTTAAACTCTTCATATTAAATTCAGAAAGCATAATTTTATACTGACAGGATTAATGGTTGGGGTTACAGTTATGATGTGCATGTCGTATCAGCTAAGCAGAAAAGTTGAAAGGTCAATCTTTTCAGTATCTTTATGTTGGAAATGTTGTTATTTATTTGTGGTCTGATGGTCAAGTGACCAACACAAAATTTAATTTTTAACAGATGAAAGTTAGAAATTAGGAATGAAGCTCTAGTGGAGAAATCAATTGTTGGTTCTGCCTTTGTACCCAAAGCTTTTTTAGACCAGAATGAATAGGAATTGGAAGCAATCATTTCTCTTGAAAAGGAGTTTACAAACTTAGCTTAAACATTTGTCAATATACAAATACAAGAATTGAGCATTCAGCTCCTCAATCCTAACTGCATCTCTGCATTTCTCCCTACCCTTGGTACCGTTCACTCTTATTGAAAATCTACCTACCTGTGCCTTAAAATTAGATACAATTTCAACTGTCCTATGTAAAAGAAAATCCCAAAGATTCATGACTTGCTGAGAGAAAAATTTTACCCCCTTATTTTAAGTGGTGATCCTTTATTTTTTTAAATAGTAATTCTTAGTTCTAGATTCTTCCACAAGAGAAAACATTTTCTCACATCCACCCTATTATGTTTTGTAACTCCAAAACTAATTGAAAGAAGAACATGGGAGCTCGCAGATAAAACGTGACTACTTTAGTTTTACTTTTAGTGAGGCATGCGCATGTAAATGGTGCCATAATGACGTACACTATTCACGTACTTTTGCGTATAACCCACAGTGCATTATGTAAACAGCAAAGAATGCTTAATCAAACAGCATATCTACAATATTACTCAAATATTACTGAAATACTAAATACACAACACTTCTCCCTGCTTAGCTATAAACTCAAACATTATAGAATGCACCTCAACTATATACACTACTATATAGGTGCACCCCACCACAGACATCTAAATGAATTTTAATCAACATTGTTTGGTCTGTGATTCAAAGCTTTTAGGAACCCATTGTTCAGAGCTGCATTTTAAATTAAATCTACAACTTAATGTGCTGTAGAGTTCTATGTTCTATATTCAGATTTAAAGATTAGTGGCTGAAGTCATTTACTAAATGTAAATGTGCTAAACCCAAAAATTGTTCTAATAAAATCCACAGCGTAGTAAATTTTAAAATTTCTCATTCAAGCCTGAAGATTTAAGATCCCTGTGGAGGATTTCTTACTGTTGTGGGATAACGCCTTTCCAGACTATGGCCTTGACTTGTGGCTGTGAAACAAACTCAGGATCTGGTACCTCTTCCTGGATGAACTTGTTCTTGACAGGGGTTACCTTTTGTGGGGATTGAGAGTTGTACCATCCAAGCTCAGAGCTAAAATAGTGGAGGAGCTACATGCTGGTCTCCTAGGCATGGTCAAAATGAAAGTATTGGCTTGAAGCTTTGGCTGGCAGCTTGGGATAGATCGGCAAATCGAGCAGCTTGCCATGCACTGTTCAGAATGCCAACACATCCGAAGAAACCAAGAGCATCTTGGAGAAAAACGGTATCCAGAGCTGTCAGAACAAATTCCTGCAGTTCCAGAGTCAACTCCTACAACCAACACATAAGAGGCTGCAGAACTGAGATTGTTCCACGGCTACATGACTCGCTTGCCATGGAGGTCACCCTGTTCATTTCGACTGGATTGGTTGGCGCAGTCAAACTTCTAAGCAAACTGTATGCTTTTCTACCAATTGCACTGAGCAAAATTTTCACTCATTTCTCATCGGCTATTCCATCTGCTCAATTCAGTCAGTATGCATCAGCCAGCTATCTGTTGTGCAATCACTGTTTATGAACTGTGAGTTTCACCTGTTTTCTGCCTTTTTTTACTTGAACGTTCTGCAATTTTTTAAGCTAGGACATCTCTCTCACCTTTGTGAAGAAAAACGTGCTGTCCTTCAACAGGTAGGTAGTCATTTTGGGTTCATTTTAGAACTACCTTGTCACCACTGTTATGCTTTGTAACTCCAAAACTATTCAAAAGAAAACCATGGGTGCCCAGGGATGAATTGTGGCCACTTCATTTCTACTTTTAGTGAGCTAGCGCATGTGATGTGGTGTATAATGATATATGCCATTCACATGCTTTTACACATAACCTGTAATGAATTATGTGAACAACAAAGAATGCTTAATCAAACAGTAAATCTACAATATTATTCAAACATTACTGAAATATTAAATACACAACACGCCCAATCAAAGCTCTTCAGGATCTTGTATTTCAATCAAATAATTTCGATCAAAAAATACACATTTTGTTTGTGAATAAAAAAGATTTCACTTTGAAAGTCTGATGAAGAGAATTGAAATGAGCAATGAGAAAATTTCTACTATATGTGTGTGTTTTTTTAAAACTTGAATTTCTCTTGAAAGAAAAGTGCTATTCTGTCAATAGATAATACAGCTTACTGTACTCAATGTAGCGCAATTGCAGAAAACTAATAGATCCTTTGCTCCTTTCTGCACTGAATGCCAGCTTTATATAAATATTATTTTTTGAAAAGTGTTACATAAAGACAGTTCATGATGTTTATTGGATTTCTGAAAGTTCATCCAAAAAGTTCCACTTGGGCATATACTCAGGCCATCTGGGGGGAGAAAAATAAAGTGCAAGTTTTGCAAACAATCTATTTTCCTAAAGTTAGTTTGTGGAAGGGTCTCGGCCCGAAACGTCGACCATACCTCTTCCTAGAGATGCTGCCTGGCCTGCTGCATTCACCAGCAACTTTGATGTGTGTTGTGGAATATTTGTAATGTTCCCATTTATCTTAGTTTAAAATCTGGGAACTGAGGTTTTAAATTTGTGACTGAAGTTCTTTGCCAATTTTTAGGACTTGGCTGGGTGACTGGAGGCATAGGGTAGTAGTGGATGTGTGAGAGTTGTGGTAAAGCAAGGATTAAATAGAATGTCCAGGCAAGATAGCCGGGGTAGTGTGTAGTCAGCCCAGACAAGAGAGGCCTCTGAGGTGAGACCACCAGAGCCACCACTGCTTACAGCAGACAAGATAAGAAAGGATGGCTTCAGCAGTGTGTAGTCAACCCAGACAAGTGAAGCATCGGAATAAGACCTTTTCTAGAAAGGTCTTTGAAGAACATAGCTTCCCTTTACACAAAAGGGGTGCTGGAGACAGACAAGATAAGAATGTAGCGGAAGGATGCAATACACACCCAACAACTAAGGGACAAATACTTTCTAACTTCACAGTATCACACACAAAAGATGCTGGTGAACGCAGCAGGCCAGGCAGCATCTATAGGAAGAGGTACAGTCGACGTTTCGGGCCGGGACCCTTCGTATCATTGGTTGTCAGTTTCTAGCTTCTGTTGACTTTTAACACCTTGATTGTGAAGGATGATTGATCTTGCAAAGGAAATTAAACATACACAGTTAACTGATGTCGATAACTGATGAGACAATGCTGTATAAAAATAGCATTTTTCTTTCCTGGCTTTAGATTAGTGTGGTGATAGGGACCATGTTGTTCTCCTTGTGCACAAATAAAATTAAGTATGATTGAGGAGAGTGTTCTGAGTCCAGTTCATTGGCGATGACAGACTTCTGTCTGGACATCTGTAACAAATAGCGTACCTCAAGGATCAGTACTACATCCTTTATTGTTTGTAATATTTATAAATGACTGATCAAATTGTGGTGGTATGATTAGTAAGTGTGCTGATGACATGAAATTTTGTGGAGTCATGGATGGAAAAGAAGGTTGCCTAAGGATACAGTGGGACATATAGTGGCAAAAGGAATTTAATCCAGATAACTGTAAAGGACTAATTCTGGTAGGGCATATGGATTAAATGGCAAGGACCTTAGGGTGTGTTAATGGACTGAGAGACCTTGGTGAATAAATCTGACAGCTTTCCTTTATAGGACAAGGCATTGAATATAACAGCTGGGGTGTCATGTTGCAGTTGTACAAAGCAATGGAAGATTACACTTGGAGAATTATGTCCAGTCCTGGTCATCACACATTAGGAAGGATATGTTAGCAAAAGAGAGCAAGCAGGAGACTTTCATTAGGATGCTACCTGGAACAGAGAGCTGTAGTTATAAGAAGAGTTAGATAGACAGTGTTTCTTGTCATATGAGGCTGAGGGGTGACCTTATACAAGTTTGTAAAATTATGAGAGAGATGCATAGGATAGTCAGAATCTTTTGCCCAGGATAAAATGAATATGGAGTTGTGTTAGGGTAGATTAGCTTGGAAGAGTTGGACCACATACTCACATTGTATCATTGTCAAAGCCACATTTAAATATACAGTACTTCCAAATAGACACACAAATTGCAATACCGTACATAATGAATTAGAAAAAAGAGAAGCCTTTTTTGAAATTTGTGGACCTTATCTAATCTGAACTTTGGATGAACAACATTGCCTGTTACTTTTGAGTTTCCATTATTTCTGAACTAAAATCTAATCAATTACTGATAATTCATCAAAACAATACAAATTTTAAAAATTATATTGATATACCCATATCTACCTTAGAGCTGTCCAGTTTTTGTTTCAAGGGTTTAAAAAAAGCACAAAACTCTATCGACACAATAATGGGTGCATGGCATTGCCTATCATATTGACTTTTTAAAATTTAAATGCAGATGATGAAAATACTATGACTGTTTTTGCCTCTGTAATGCTACCTTATGCCGTGTAATTCTGAACAAAAGAGCTTCATGTTTAGTATATCATGGCAGACAATGCTCAGTTCATTTTGTATTGGTAATAGAATCCAAAGATTCTATTTTGCGTAGATATAATTGGTGTCCCTGTTTCCCATGAAGGAGTAATTTATTTTCAGAATCAATTGTTTGTCAAAATGGTTTCACTTGTGTGAGACATGTGCATAGTTTTGTAGTTGTTTGCCTTTACTCAGCATATATTATTAGCAGGCTGAAGAGTATAAAATCAAATTGGCCCCAACATTAATCAATTTATGCATCATTTCAACAAAATGAAATTGTAATGTATTTTTTTAAAGTTAATATGGCACAGAGAACATTGTTAGGTGGTTCACGATAATGAACATTAATTAACACAATACAGCAGGTGTTCTTTAAAATTAGTATTTTAATTTGATTATCCATTCAGTTTTGAAATGCCCTATTTTAGAACTATTAAATAAAAACAGAATGTGCTGTTTCCTGAGAACTGTCTTTATTCTGTTGTGTGTTAATGCTAATAAACCACTGATAGGATAAGGCTTAATGTGGTTTATGATGCAATTTTCCAATTTCCAAAATAGGCCCAGATTTACAAACGGTTTTCTACTTTCAGCTTTTTTTCCTTTTAAGGAAAAATTGAAGATGAAACTTAACCTCTGATAGATACTTTAAGGATTTTGTTAATAATAAATACTGAATGCTTTTTGTTTGACAGAACGAGGAGATTTATCTGCCTTGACTTCATCCCAAGCATTTTATTTAGTATTTAATTTTCCATTATGCATTTTTGTGTGAAAATGGCTGACACCTAGTTTAATTTCTAAACCATCCAGAAGGACAGCATAGATTCTCACAAACGCAATGGGTGTTCTTCTCAGAATTGTTGCAAGGCAAATGTTTCTTAGCAGTTTGCATTTGTGATGAAGTAGCATTGTTACTCTGAGAATACTCTGTTTCATAGTGTGATCTGACTAATAGTATAGTTGCTTCATCTAGATTGACTATATGGGTCACTGGATGGTGGAAAGGAAATAGGACAAGTGTTGCATTGCCTGCAGTTGCAAAGAAAGGTGCGATAAGAAATGCAGTGGTTGGTGGTTACTGAAGAATGGATCCTAGCAACTTTGAAAGCTCCTTTTATGTTCTTTTCATTTCTGACAAAGGGTCTCTAACCTAGAAGTTTAGCTTAGAGAAGGTGGGTAGTGGTGGCTAGAGCAAGGGGAATATTTCCAAATGGATGAGACAGACCACTTGATGTTACAGTTAAGTAACAGTTAAAATCAGATTAAGCTTCTTTGCCTATGGAATGTGTTTCTAATGGTTGTCAGGCATACATAGAAAAACAAAGGAGCAATTGAGCCAAAATGAAGACAGGCAGAAACAGCAAGTTACTTGAAGTTGAGGAATTTGATATTGAATTCTGAAGATTGCAATATGCCTAGATAGAAGATGAGATATTATTATGCAACCTTGAATTCCAGCGATTTCACTGATCTAAATTTAATTAAATGCAAAAATGTAAGTGTTTTTGAAGTCTTGTACCAGTCAAATAAGATGCTAATTTTAATAATAATTCTACTTAAATGAGGCATCTATACGTTCCTGTTTTCTACATCCAAATCAGATACCAAAATATGTTGTGTATTTTGATAGGGTGTGAACTTGTCAGCTTTGAACTTGCTGTGGGCTTTAAGTTTTATTCTGAATTCTATTGCTACAGTAGTGTAATCAGTTAGTTATATTCCTGTATGAAGAAACATATTGCAGTACTGCACTGATTTTGGAGAAATAAAATTCAGTGTACTAAAGTGCTGAAATCAGACAAATTTGACCAACACAAATGTAGTGAGAACAACAGAGGGAGAAAATACATTGAAAGATCTGCAAAATGATTTTGACTTTATGCTGCTGTTATGACAGAGATCAAAAACTAATGTGGATAAACGGTAAAATGTTGTGCAGAAGCCCAAGGATTGTGGGACACTAATATGTATTGAATAATTAAAGTAATACTGGAAAAATTAGAAAAAGCCTTAGGGACGTCAATAGGCCTTCAACATCCAGGCAGTGTGACAAATCAATTTAAATAAACTATTATTATGCTTTGAGTGAAGTGATGAATCAATTTTGCAATATTAACTCAAAGCGGACAGTGTTCTTCTCTGCAGATCAGATCTGGGCTGCTTGGCATTTTTCAAATGAAGGGCTAGCGCTCAGTTAAATGGAAATTAATGATAAATAGATTTAAAAGAATGATGCCTACATATCCTGCTTGAGATGCAGCCTTTGGTCAACAGTGTATAGTTCCTATAGAATTGGACGGGTGAATATCAATGTCATTGGTAAACTGATTCAGGGAAACATCCAGTGTCTCTGATGACTACACCTGTGAGAAGTGCATCCGGCTGAAACTCCATACAGACTGTAATAGGGAACTGGAGCTGGGTGACCCGTGGATCGTTTGGGAGAATGAGGAGATAGATAGGATCTACAGTGAGACAGTCCCATCTAAGCTGCAGAAGGCAGCAGCTGGGGGACTTTCAGAGAATGAAATGGAATAGGCTGGCAGTGCAGAGTATCTTTATGGCCATTCCCCTGCGTAACAAGTTTGTAGTAACTGCTTTGGTAACTGTTTGTAGAGATGACTTACCAGGGGAAAGCTGTAGCGACCACACCTCTGGCACTATGCCTGGCTCTGTGGCTTAGAAGGGAATGAGGAAGGAAAGGAGATTGGCGATGATACGGAATTCAGTAGTTAATGGAACAGGCAGGAGATTCTGTGGACACAATAGGGTATCCTAGATGGTATATTGCCTCCAAGATGTCACGGTCAGTGATATCTCAGATCAGTATCATAGCACTCTTAATGGAGAATGTGAGGGGCCAGAAGTCGTGATAGATGTTGGTACTAATGACAAAGGTAGGTAAAGGGATGAAGTCCTGAAGAGTGAATATAGGGAGCTAGGTAGGAAACTAAAACTGCCTGTATCACACACCAGTGAAGGTAAGAATAGGATGGCATGGCAGATAAGGTGTGGCTGAAGTATTGATGCTGGAGACGGTTTCATAATAGTGGATCTTTTCTGAGGAAAAGGGATGAGTTACACCTGAACTCGACAGAGTTTGACATGCTTGTGTGAAGGTTTGCTAGAGCTGTAGAGAGGGTTTAAACTAGGTTTGCAGGGAAATGAGAACCAGTGTGATAGGTCAGAGGACAGAGCAGTTGGTGTAAAGGTAGATGCAATAGGTAGTGGATAGGACATAATTGTAGTCAGTTGGATGTGTTGCAATGTGTCTGTATTAATGCAAGAAGTATCAGGAGCAAGTTGATGTTACTCTTACTTAATGTCAGCAAGACCAAGGAACTGATTATTGACTTCAGGAGAAGGAAACCAGAGGTCTTCATCAGAGGATCAGAGGTGGAGAGGGTCAGCAACTCTAAATTCCTTGGTGTTATCATTTCAGAAAACTTGTCCGGGGCCCAGCACACAAGTTCAATTGCAATGAAAGCAAGAAAGCACAGCGTCGCTTCTTCTTCCTTAGGAATTTGTGAAGATTTGGCATGACACCTAAAACTTTAAAAAACTTCTTGAGTTGTGTGGTGGAGAGTATGTTGAGTGACTGCATCACAGCCTGGTAGGGAAACATCAATGCCCTTTAACAGAAAATCCTACAAAAAGTAGTGGATACCGTCTAGTCCGTCATGGGTAAAGCTCTCCCCACTATAGGGGGCATGGTCACAGGAGAGCAGCATCCATCATCAGGGATCCCCACCCACTCTCTTCTTGCTGCTGCCCTCAGGAAGAAAGTATAGGAGTCTCAGGAATCACACCACCAGGTTCAGGGACAGCTATTACCCCTCAACCATGAGGCTCTTCAACCAAAGGGGAGAACTTCACTCTACTTCATTTGTCCCATCACTGAAATGTTCCCACAACTTATGGACTCACTTTCAAGGAATCATCATCTCATGTTCTTAATATTTATTGCTTATTTATTATTATTTACTTTTGCACAGTTTGTTGTCTTTTGCACACTGGTAATGCCCAATTTGTGCAGTCTTCATTGATACTCTCATAGTTATTATTCTAATACGGATTTATTGACTATATCTGCAAGAAAATAAATCTCAGGGATAGATGCAGTGACATACAAGTATTTAGATATTTGAATTTTGAACTTTAGAGTATGGATCAGTAGAAGGAGGTACTGTGCCGTTGGAAGTACAAAGACTTGGCAGTCACAAGGGCAGGAATAGCTGCTGGATGTTCCAGGGTTTTATGTTTCGAAAGAGACAGAGAGGGAGGTAAAATAGGTGTGGAAGTGGTCTTGCTAATCAGTGATAGTTGCACAGCTGCAGAAAGGGAGGACATCTTGGAGGGATCACCTGCTGAGCTAGTGTTGATCAAGGTCAGAAACAGGAAGGGGGCAATCACTCTATCGGGAGTGGTTCTATAACCCTCCCCTCCCCCCCCGCAACACACACACACACACCCACCCACCCACCCCAATAGCAATAGCACTGAGGAGCAGAACGAAAGGGTCTTTTTGGAAAGGTGCAAAAATAATAGGGTTGTTGTCATGGGTGACTTTAACTTTCCTAATATTGATTAGCACCTCCTTAGTGCAAGAGGATTAAATGTTTTGGAATTTGTTGGGTGTGTCCAGGAAGGATTCCTGATACAGTATGTGGACAGGCCGACTAGAGGAGAGGCTATACTGGATCTAGTACCAGGCAACGAACCTGGTCAGGTGACAGATCTCTTGGTGGGCAAACATTTTGGAGACAATGGCCAAAACTCCCTGACCTTTAGCATAGCTTTGGATTGGAGAGGATGGTATTGGAAAGTATTTAAAGTTCAAAAATTCAAAGCTCAAAGTAAATTTATTATCTAAGTACATATATGTCACCATATACAATCCTGAGATTCATCTTATCACAGCCATTATCCATAAATCCAATAACCATAATAGAATCAATGAAAGATCGCACCAGAAGCATGGACACCAGTGTGTAAAAGTCAGCAAACTGTGCAAATATAAAAAGAAAGAAATGATAATAATCAATATTTAGAAGATGAGATGAAGAGTTCTTGAAAGAGAAATTAAGAGATCATTAGGAGAGGGCTAATTATGATGCTACTAGGCAAGACAATGGGAGATAAATTAGGAACAGATGTTCTCATGGAAATATACAATGGAAATGTGGAGGTTGTTTTGGGAACACTTACATGGCATTCTCAATTGTTTTGCACCATTGAGGCAAGGAAAGGATGGTAGGACAAAGAACCATGGTTGATAATAGAGATGTACAGTACATTTAGTCAAGAGGAAGAAGAAAACGTACTTAAGATTTAGGAAGCAAAGATCAGATATGGGTCTTGAGGTGAATTAACTTTTCTTGGGCTTCCTGTCGGGTACAGGCATCACTTATGACCAATGTTTTGATAACCAACTCTGCCATCTTTATCAGGGATGATGCCTGGGCATGTCTAGTCCAGTGGTATTTACACCCTGTAGTCCATCCCTTCTGATTGGTTAGTTCTCATCCAATCAGTTCTCCACTCTCCCAACTTGTTTACAATCGAATTCCTGTTCTCACTTACAGTGAGACCTTTATCTTTGTTAACATTTTTTCCCTCTAGTTTTATTTCAATGGCTTCCTTTACCAGGTGGTCCCATAAACCATTAGCATGGCACAATAGTTTTGTGGTATAAAAGTCAATCCAATGGCCATTGCAAATGCAAAGTTCTGCTACCGCTGATTTCTCTAAGTAACCCAAACGGATACACCTCCTGTGCTTTTTGATGCGGGTTTTCACTGTGCATCCCGTCTGGCCAGTATATGCTACACCACATTCATAGAGAATCCTGTAAACGGCAGCTGACCTGAGTCCCAGATCATTTTTGACCTGCATAAGCTGTGATTCGAGCTTCCTGCGGGTTTGTGGATGGTGTTAATCTGATAGTTTTTCATGGGTCTTGAGAGTTATGAAGTAGATAGGAAGGATGCTAAGAAGGGAATTAGGAGAGCTGGGGTAGGGACGGAGGAGCATGAGAAGGCCTTGGAGAGTCGGATAAGGAAAACCCCAAAGCATTCTATACATACGTGAAAAACAGGAAGATGACTAGAGTGAGGTTAGGACCAATCAGGAATAGAAGAGGAAGCCTATGCTTGGTGTCAGACGAGGTTGATGAGATCTTTAATGAATTCTTTGCTTCAATATTCACCAGTGAGAGGGACCTTGATGAATCTGAGGTCAGTGTAGAACAGGCTACACAGATTAAGAAAGAGGCATTGTTTGAACTTTTGAAAAACGATCGGATAGATTTATCTCTGGGGCCAGTTGGGATATACCCCAGATCACTAGGGGAAGTGAGGGAAACGTCTGCTGCATTATTGTTCAATTTCAAGTTTATTGTCATCTGACTGTAAATATATACAACCAAATGAAACAATGTTCCTCTGTACCACGGTGCACCCACACAACACAGCACTTAAACCAAAATATTACACTATAACTATGTTAATAAAATATAATTCAAAATGCCTGTAGTAAAGTGCAGCACGGGTGAATGGTGAACAGTATAGTCAACTCATTGTCCTAGTGACGAGTTCTTCGTGGTGACAGGGTATTCATTAGTCTCACAACCTGAGGGAAGAAACTATTACTCTGTTTGACAGTCCTAGTCCTGATGCTTCTGTACCTCCATTCTGATGGTAGTGGCTCAAAGAGATTGTGGGATGGGAGGTAGGGATCCTCAACAAGGTACTGGGCTCTTCATCTGCAATACTCCCTGTAACACTGGCTGTACGCAAACACATCTCAAGGTTGTATGATTTATGTATTCTTTGATAGTAAATGTACTTTGAAACTTTGAACAATGGAGGGACAGAGGGGTCTTGGGGTCCAAGTATAAAGTTAATAGCAGAATTTTTAGCAGTGTAAAGAAACAGAAGAATCTCGGGTTCCAAGTCCATGAATCCCTCAAAGTCGCCATGCAAGCTGATAGGGTGGGTAAAAAGGCATATGGTGAGTTAGTCAGGGGATTGTGTTCAAGAGCCATGAGGTAAAGTTACAGTTCTATAAAACTTTGGTTGTACCATACTTGGAGGATTTTGTTCAGTTCTGGTCACTTCATTATAGGAGGAATGTGGAAGCTTTAGAGGGGGTGCAGGGGAGATTTACTAGAATGTTGCTGGATTATAGAACATGTCTTATGAGGAAAGGTTTAGCAAGCTAGGACTTTTCTCTTTGAAATGAAGTAGAATGAGAGTCGACTTGTTAGAGGTGCATATACTGTATAAGATGATATGTGGCATACATAGAGTGGACAGCCAGAGTCTTTTTTTTCCCAGGGTGGTAATGGCTAATATAAGCCAACATACTTTTAAGTTGATTGGTGGCAAGTGGAAAGTATAGAGGAATATCAGAGGAATGTTTTTTTTACACGGAGAGTGGTAAGTGTATAGAAAGCCCTGCTGGGTATGGTGGTAGAGGCAGATACATTAGGGTCATTTTAGAGACTTCTAGACAGGCACACGGATGAAAGAAAAATGGAAGCTATTTGGGAGGCAAAGATTAAGTTGATCTTGGAATAGGCTAAAAGGTTGGCACAACATTGTGGGCTGAAGGGCCTGTATGGAAGCGTGGACAAGTGACAGAAAACGCAGTAAACTATTAGAAACTAACTAAAGATATAAACTGTTAATAGTGGAGTTAGTAGTTAGCGTCTCTACCCAACTTACTGGAAATCCTCAGGGTGAAACCCCAGGAGGAGAGACGATATTAATCTGAAGTTACGACTATAACAAGCACCAGCTGTAGCAAGACAGTATCAGCAGATACGGAGGTCCCAGATTTCTACCAAGTAAACAGGAATTAGTTCTGTTAAGTCATACCATGGGATTTGGTCAGGCTTTTTTTGTGTAAGTATTGTGAATTAACTTTCTGTGGATGACCCACTATTTCATCCAACAAACCAAGAAAAAATATGGCAAGCCACCCAAGATCAAAGAAGCAGTGTGGGAACTAAATGTTTCAAGACGAAGAGGATTCAATACGGTTGGATGTATAAGTTTATATTTCATTCGAAGGATCTGAATTTGATTTTCTGGAAGAACTGATTATTTTTGCAAGAACTTTGATAAGTCACTGAATGAGATTTACTTTGTTTAAAAGTTACGATGTTAGAGAAATTGTCATGAAAGGAATTGAGCTGTATATATGTATTTTTGGGGTTGAATTTGAATTTGTACACATACTGACCTTTCCCTTAATGTCAGCAGAACAGAAGAGCTAGTCATTGACTTCAGCAAGGGGGGCAGTGCGTTCACTGCTGTTTATATCAACCATTCTAAGGTTGAGAGGGTTGAGAACTTCAAGTTCCTGGGAGTGACTATTGTCAATAGTCTGTCCCACATAGATGCCACTGCTAAGAAAGCTCACCAATGCCTCTATTTTCTAAGGAGGCTAAAGAAACTTGGCATTTTGCTGTTGAACCTTACCAATTTTTATCAATGCACAATAGAAAGCATCGTATCTGTATAATAAGTGCTTTTTCTGTGACTGCAAGAAACAGTTCAGCACATCATGGGAACCGGACTCCCCTCCATGGACGGTCTACACTTCACTCTGGCTCAGTAAAACAGCTGACATAATCAAAGGCAGCGCCCACCCTGAACATTCTCTCTTCATGTAGGAGATACAAAACCCGAACGCACTTTCCACCCAACTCAATGACAGCTTCTTGCTGATAATAAGAAACTGATAATAAGGAACAGTCCTCAATTATGATCAGATGGACTGTTAGCTTTATAATCTACCTGCTATGGCCTTGTACCAAATTGTCTAGCTGCACTGCATATTTTCTGTAATATAACCCTTTATTCTGCAATCTGTGATTGTTTTACCGTGTAATACCTCAAAGCACTGTTGTAATGACATGATCTGTATGGCTTGTGTGCAGGATTTTCACTGTACCTTGATATACACTAAGTGACCACTTTCTTAGGTACTTCCTGTACCTAGTAAAGTGGCTATTGTCATGATTGTATGCTGTTGTAGCTCATCCACTTCAAGGTTCAACATGTGTATTCAGAGATGCTGTTCTGCATTCCACTATTAAAACGCATGGTTATTTGAGTAACTGTTGCCTTCCTGTCAGATTGAATCAGTATGGCTACTCTGCTCTGACCTCTCTCATTAACAAGATTTCCGCCCGCAGTACTGCCACTCACTGCATTTTTTTTTTACTTTTTGCACTATTTAGAGACTGTTGTTTGTGAAAATTCCATGAGACCAGCAGTTTCTGAGATTCTCAAACGTCCCCATTTGACACCAAAAGTCCCTTAGATCACATTTCTTCGCCATTCTGATGTTTGGTCTATACAACAAGCGAACCTCTTGACCATGTCTGCATGCTTTTATGCATTGAGTTGCTGCTACAGGATTGGCTGATTAAATATTGCAGTGATGATCAGGTGTAGGGATGTACCTAATAAAGTGGCCACTGTGTATATGATAATAATAAATCAATTTACATATTTATCATATGATGTAGGTTGGCTACCGAGAAGGAGCACTCCAAAGTAAAAAATAATTAAAGGGTTTTTAATGTCAGTGGGATGAAATTGGATCTGGCCCAAGTAAATTGGAGCCAAGGTACCAACACTGTAATAGAACAATGGGCTGCTTTTTGTTAAGTACAGTTGAAGTACACTTCAATGAAGAGCAAAAGAAGAGAAACAGAACCAAAACGTTGTGAATTAGATTAGAATATGAGGACACGCAGTCTTCTTTTATTGTCATTTAGTAATACATGTATTAAGAAATTATACAATATTCCTCCGGTGTGATATCACGAAAACACAGGACAGACCAAGACTGAAAAACTAACAAAAACCACATAATTATAACATATAGTTACAACAGTGCAACAATACCATAACTTGATGAAGAACAGGCCATGGCACAGTAAAAAAGTTCAAAGTCTCTGGAATGTCCCACATCTCACGCAGACGGGAGAAGGAAGAAAACCTCCCTGCCATGCCCGACCACAGTCCGACTCTGAGTCCTCCAAAAACTTCGAGCCTCCGATCAGCCCTCCGACACCGAGTACCGAGCACCATCTCTATCCGAACAATTCGACCTCAGCCTCAGTCGCTAGCAGCAGGCAAAGCCAGGGATTTTGGGGCCTTCCCTCCGGAAGATTCTCAATCACCCAGTAACAGCGGCAGTGAACCAGCGTTTCAGAAATTTCTCCAGATGTTCCTCTGTGCTTTCAGGTCTGTCTCCATCAAATCAGAATTGTCCTCGGCCCCTATTTAACAGAAACGATATCATTTCACTGGAGAGCTGCGCGCGCTGCGTCGCGCCGCCATCTTCTCCTCCCACCAGAGAAGAAGAAATACAGAAGATGATAGCACAATTAAAATGTGCGTATGACAAGTGTTGGATTGTAAATACCAGTGAGAAACAGGCTATTGTAAAGGAGCACATTAGAAATTAAAACTGAAGTAAGAGTGTCTAAGAGATCATATGAGAAAAGATTATTCACCAAAAATGAGAACCCAGGAATGGTTTATTGACATATAAGTTGGAAAATGTAGCTTGTGCATGAGTGGATGCTTTGAAGGAGCAATTTGGGAACTTACATCTGGATCCTCAGGAAGGTGTTAAGACATTAAATGTTACCTTTACAACTGACTTCACAAGAGCAAGATTCTAAAATAATAGTAAAGAAGGAGATAATTGAAACAGACTGTATATGTTAAAAACGGATGCCATGTAGGTATTAGAAAAGTTAGCAGAACTTAAAGTAGTTAAGTCACCAGAACCTAAGTAGTTATCCTAGGACATTGACAAAATTATGACAGGAAAGTTAAGGGACACTGGCTATCATTCTTCAATACATTTAGGATGCAAGGGCGGTGCAAATAGACTGGAGAGTGGCAAGTATTACTTACTGATTCAAAAAAGAGGAATAGATAACATTAGCAACTGCAGGTCAATCATTTAACCTCAGTCATGGGAAAGCTTTGAGAAACTGATCCAGGGCAGGATTCAATGTCACTGGAGGAAAACAGATTATGTTAAGCCAGCAGCTAAGATCAAATCATGTTTCACCTGTTTGATTAGAATATATTTTTTGTTGAGGTAATGGATAGAATTGATGAAGGCAATGTAATTGTTGTGATGTGCATGAACTAAAAAACTTGGGTAAATTGGTTCATTGTTGTCACATGCAACAAGGTGCAATGAAAATCTTGCCTGCCTTCCATTCCGATCAATTAATTACAATGGTGCATTGAGGTAGTACAAGGTAAAACAATAACAGAGTGTAGCATTAGTGTTGTAGTACAGAGAAAGTGCCCTGCAGGTAGATGTTAAGGTACAAGGTTACAACAAAATAGATTGTAAGGTCCAGAGTCCACCGTAGCATACTAGGAAACCATTCAATAATCTTATAGGAGCCAGAGCAACTTGAACCTTGAACATCATGAAAACTTTTGATATGGTGCCTCATTACAGGCTTATCAGCAAAGTTGCACATGGCATAAAATGAAAATTTGCATTGGTAAAGAAGTTAACTAAGTAAGAGTGGATTGCGATGAATTGATCTTGCTTTGGGCTGAAAAAAGTTAGAGTGGCAATTCCCTACAATTGGAGTCAGGGTCACTACGTTTTTGATCTAAGTTAACTAAATAGACTTGAGAGTGCAGCTATAATTTCTAAAATTGTTGATGACATACCGTGATTGTGAACTGCAAGGAGGTTAGTGATAAACTGAAAAAAGATATAAATAAATAGGTAGAATGGGAAAATGTGTGCTGAAGAAGTATGAGGTGATGAATGTTGGTGATAAGAGTGAGCAGAGTCAATATCAAAAAATAAATACTCTTCTAAAGGGAAGTACAGGAGCAGAGGGACTTGAGGATAGGTGTGCATAGATCATTGAATACGATAGGCAGCTTGAAAAAGCAGTTGTAGCATTTACAGTAGCAGCTGGGCTTATTTAAATAGGAGTGCAGAGTTTGAAAGCGAGGAAATATTCACCTGATCTCAGATGCAGTATTTTGTTCAATTGTGGTCACTTCATTATGGGTAGGATCTGGGAGCATTGGCAAGGGAGCAGAGAAGATTTATGAGATTGCTTCCCGGGATGAGGATGGATTAGTGAAGCTGGAACTGTTTACATTGTAGAAGGTTTTGGAAGGCAATAGAAGTGTATTAAACAAAGAAGGATATGGACAAAGTGTAAACTGAGAGGCTGTTACCATTGGTGAAGCAGTCTAAAGTTAGAGATCATGGAAATAAAATAAAATTATTTGTGACACGAGGAGAACAGTTTTGGGAAACCAGTAGTTGGGATCTGGAATGCACAGCCTTTGGGTCTGATGGATACTCCAAGCGTAGGGGATACAGGTGTTATTGAGGCATTTTGGAGGAGATTGAATAAATATTCTGGAGAAAAACTTGCAAGGCTACAGAGTAAGTCTGAAGATACATTCACTGAGAAAAAAAAAGTTAGAATTAAATGCTTTGCAGCAACACGCATAAAAGTTGCTGGTGAACGCAGCAGGCCAGGCAGCATCTCTAGGAAGAGGTACAATCGACGTTTCGGGCCGAGACCCTTCATCAGGACTAACTGAAAGAAGAGCTAGTAAGAGATTTGAAAGTAGGAGGGGGAGGGGGAGATCTGAAATGATAGGAGAAGACAGGAGGGGGAGGGATGGAGCCAAGAGCTGGACAGTTCATTGGCAAAAGGGATATGAGAGGATCATGGGACAAGAGGCCTAGGGAGAAAGAAAAGGGGGAGGGGGGAAACCCAGAGGATGGGCAAGGGGTATAGTGAGAGGGACAGAGGGAGAAAAAGGAGAGAGAGAAAAAAAGAATCTGTGTATATAAATAAATAACAGATGGGGTACAAGGGGGAGTTGGGTCATTAGCGGAAGTTTGAGAAGTCAATGTTCATGCCATCAGGTTGGAGGCTACCCAGACGGAATATAAGGTGTTGTTCCTCCAACCTGAGTGTGGCTTCATCTTTACAGTAGAGGAGGCCGTGGATAGACATATCAGAATGAGAATGGGACGTGGAATTAAAATCTGTGGCCACTGGGAGATCCTGCTTTCTCTGGCAGACAGAGCGTAGGTGTTCAGCGAAATGATCTCCCAGTCTGCGTCGGGTCTCGCCAATGTATAGAAGGCCACATCGGGAGCACCAGACACAGTATATCACCCCAGCCGCCTCACAGGTGAAGTGTTGCCTCACCTGGAAGGACTGTCTGGGGCCATGAATGGTGGTGAGGAAGGAAGTGTAAGTGCATGTGTAGCACTTGTTCCACTTACAAGGATAAGTGCCAGGGGGGAGATCAGTGGGGAGGGATGGGGGGGACGAATGGACACGGAATGTCATAGGGAGCAACCCCTGTGGAAAGCAGAGGGGGGGGGGAATGGAAAGATGTGCTTAGTGGTGGGATCCCGTTGGAGGTAGCAGAAGTTACGGAGAATTATATGTTGGACCCGGAGGCTGGTGGAGTGGTAGGTGAGGACAAGGGGAACCCTATTCCTAGTGGGGTGACGAGAGGATGGAGTGAGAGCAGAAGTGCGTGAAATGGGGGAGATGCGTTTGAGAGCAGAGTTGATCCTTTTTGAAAGGTCTCATAATGAGAATGGGATTTCTTTCACTCACCTTCCTGCAGTTCCCTGGAGCTTGCTTCACTCATCCAACAACAAGATCTCAGTACACCTTCCAGATTCTTGATTCCTTTGTTCTGGAGTTCCTTCCCAAAAATGTCTCCATCTCATGATCTCTCTTATTTTCTTTGACCGTTTGGTTATTTTTATTTTCCTTTTGGGTATCTGTTGTAAACAATATATTTATGTAGCTCTGTCAAATTTTGTTTGCTAATCATTCCATTCCAATGGAAGTTTATGCTATATAGAAGCAATTGTAAAAATTAACGTGGTAATTTGCAAAAGTACAATTTAAAATAGCTATTATCTTACAGACCAGAAAGTCTAATTATGATTTTTTGTAAAAGTGAATGGAAAATTGGAAGAGGGTGGAAAATTGTGGACATTTTTTTAAAGTTCCACTAAGGTGGGTGGAAACAGATCATAAGACCATATGACATAGGAGCAGAATTCGGGTGCTCATCCCATCAAGTCTGCACCACCATTCCGTCTTGACTAATTTATTACCCCTCTCAACCCTATACCCCTGCCTACTTCCCATAACCTTTGACACCCTGACTAACCAAGAACCTATCAATGCTTTCTTTAAATATACTCGATGACTTGGGCTCAACAGCCATCCACAGCAATGAATTCCACAGATTCACCACCATCTGGCTAAAGAAATTCCTTCACATCTCTGTTCTAAATGGATGTCCCTCTATTCTGAGACTATGCCCTCTGGTCCTTGACTCACCCACTATTGAAAATATTCTCTCCACATCTGCTCCACCTAGGCCTTTCAATATTCGATAGGTTTCAATAAGATTGCCCCTCATGTTTTTAACTTCCAGCGAGTACAGACCCAGGGCCATCAAATGCTCCTCATACATTAAATCTTTCATTCCCAGAATCATTGTTGTGAACCTCCCCTGGACCCTCTCCAATGCCAGCACATCTTTTCTTCAATAAAGGGCCCAAAACTGCTCACCATAATCTAAGTGTGGTCTGATTAATGTCTTATAAAGCCTCTGCAGCACATCCTTGTTCTTATACTTTAGTCCTCTCGAAATGAATGCTAACACTGCATTTGTCTTTTTTACCACTAACTCAACCTGCAAGTTAAACTTCAGGGAATCCTGCGCAAAGGCTCCCAAGTTCCTTTTCACCTTTGATTTTTGAATTTTCTCCCCATTTAGAAAATAGTCTATGCTTTTATTCCTTCTCCTTTCCTACATTATATTCCATCTGCAATCTCTTTGCCCATTCTCCAAATATGTCCAAGTCCTTCTGCAGACTATCTGCTTCCTCTACATGACCTGCCCTTCCACTTATCTTTGTATTGTCTTCAAACTTGGCCACAAAACCATCAATTCTGTCATCCAAATAGTTGACATATAACATGAAAAGAAGCCATCCCAATGCCGATCCCTGTGGAACACCGCTTGCCACCGGCAGCCAATTTGAATAGACCCCCTTTATTCCAACTCTTTGCCTCCTGTCAATCAGCCAATCTTCTAACCGTGCTAGGATCTGTCCTGTAATACCATGGGCTCGTAACCTGCTAAGCTGCCTCATATGTGTCACCTTACCAAAGGTCTTCTGATAATCCAAGTAAGCAGCATTCACTGACTTTCCTTTGTCTATCCTGCCTCTTATTTCTTCAAAGAATTCCAACAGATTTGTCAGGCAAGATTTTGGTATCCTCTTTGATATTTTTGGCTAGCTTACCTTCATATTTCATCTTTTCTATCCTTATGTTTTTTTTGTTGCTTTCTGTTGGTTTTTAAGTGCTTCCCAATCCTCTAACTTCCTATTAATTTTTGCTTTATTATGTACCTCTCTTTTTCTTTTATGTTGTCTTTGTCTTCCTTTGTCAGCCACGGTTGCCTAATACCTCCTTCAGAGTACTTCCTCATCTTTGGGATGTATCTATCCTGTACCTTCCAGGTGCCCCTAAGATCTCCAACCATTGCTTTTCTGACAACATCCCTGCTAATGTCCCTTTCCAATCAACTTTGGCCAGCTGCTCTCTCATGCCTCTTTAATCCCCTTTACTCCACTGTAATCTTCTCCCTCTCAAACCGCAGTGTGAGTTCTATCATTTTATGATTACTACCTCCCAAGGGTTCCTTTACCTTAAGCTCCCTAGTCAAATCTGGTTCATTGAACAACTGGGCTCAACCACTAAAAGAACATCTCACAAATTATTTCCCTTGAGATGCAACACTAATCTGATTTTCCCAATCTACTGTGCATATTGAAATCCCCCATGACTATCGTAACATTGCTCTTATTGCGTGCCTTTTCTATTTCCTGTTGAAATTTGTATCCCATGTCCTTGCTACTGTTTGGGAGCTTGTATATAGCTGCCATCAGGATCTTTTTACCCTTGCAGTTTCTTAACTCTCCCCCCCACCCCCACTAGGATTCTACATCTCCCAATCCCATGTCACCTCTTTTTAAGGATTTGACTTCCTTTTTCACCAACAGAGCCCATACACCCCCTCTGCCTTGGTGTATCCTTGTATGTTAAACTATGATCTTCTTTCAGCCATGACTCAGTGATGCTCACAATGTCACACCTGCCAGTCTCTAACTGTGCTACAAGATCATCTACCTTATTCTATAATTGTTACTCTGGATCTGATGCAGCCCAAAAACAGGATAATAAAAAGAAATACAATAAGTATAAATACTTAAGACAGCTTATTTGCATAGATTGATTGTATGTCCATAAAGTGACACTAGGCGTAGGAGTGTCTATACATAAGGTGACTGACACGAAATGATAAAGCAGTGGTTGTGGAGGGGTGGCTTAGTGGGTGGTGGTGTTGATCAACCCTGCTGCTTGGGGAAAGTAACTGTGGTGGTCCTGGCGAGGATGGTATGTAGCAAGCCCCCTTATGGAAATGGGACATGAGTAGGAACGAGATGGGTGGGATCCTTTATGATGTTACTGAACCATCATTCCCACAATCCTGATTGATAAATTACAGAACCTGAGGCTCTGTACCTCCCTCTGCAATTGGATCCTCGACTTCCTAACTGGAAGACCACAATCTGTGTGGATTGATGATAACATATCCTCCTCGCTGATGATCAACACTGGCGCACCCCAGGGGTGTGTGCTTAGCCCACTGCTCTACTCTCTCCATACCCATGATTGTGTGGCTAGGCATAGCTCAAAAACCATCTTTAAATTTGCTGATGATACAACCATTGTTGGTAGAATCTCAGGTGCAGAAGAGGGGCGATACAGGAGTGAGATACAGCAACTAGTGGAGTGGTGTCGCAGCAACAACTTGGCACTCAGCGTCAGCAAGACAAAAGAGCTGATTGTGGACTTCCAGAAGGGTAAGATGAGGGAACACATACCAATCTTCATAGAGGGATCAGAAGTGGAGATAGTGAGCAGTTTTAAGTTCCTGGGTGTCATGATCTCTGAAGACCTAACCTGGTCCCAACATATCGATGCAGCTATAAAGAAGGCAAGACAGTGAATATACTTCATTCGGAGTTTGAAGAGATTTGGTATGTCAACCAAAACACTCAGAAACTTCTACAGTTGTACCGTGGAGAGCATTCTGGCAGGCTGCAGAGTGTTGTCTCAGAAAGGCAGTGTCCATTATTAAAGATGTCCAGCCCTAGGGCATGCCCTTTTCTCACTGTTACCATCAGGTAGGAGGTACAGAAGCCTGAAGGCACACTCTCAGCGATTCAGGAACAGCTTCTTCCCCTCTGCCATCTGATTCCTAAATGGACATTGAACGCGTGAACACTACTTCACTTTTTTAATAGAAATTATTTCTGTTTTTGCATGATTTATAATCTAGTCATATCTAATCTAATCAATATACATGTACTGTAATTTATTTATTTATCTTCTATATTATGTATTGCATTGAACTGCTGCTGCTAAGTTAACAAATTTCACGACACATGCCGGTGATAGTAAACCTGATTCCGATTCTGATTCTTTTCTGTACCTGTCTGTATATATATCCTTGGTGCCAGTGATGTGTTGGGCAGTTTTGACTACCTGTTGTAGAGCTCTCCAGTCTGCTGCAGTGCAGTTTCCGTATCACAGATTAATTTGATTGGAACTGCTCTAGTTGAAGTATATTTAAAGCAGACTGATTGGGCGGAATGGAATAATGGTCATCTGCGCATTTTTTGTACTTGCCTGAAGGCACAACTGTATCTAACCATACCTATGAGGGAGTTGTGTGATTGCCACTTGATTTTTATCATTAAATTAGCCAACAGAGGCAAACTCGTTCTTTCAACATATTTTATTTACATCCTCAGGCACCCTCGGTCACAGATCATTGAACCAGCCCATGCTCCTGACTCCTTCCAACCCTTGCTGCTTTGTACCATTAACATCCGCTGTTTAAAAAAATCATTGCCCTTTTGAAACGTAACCCTGCTTCACCAAGGTCCAGATCCGAAATGTTGACTGTTCATTCCTCTCCATAGGTGAATTGAATTGAATGATCTTTATTGTCATTATACATAGGTACAATGAAACTCTGTTTGGCTTCCTCTGAGGCAATTAAATAAAGCAGTAGATAAAAACAAGACAATAATAGAAAAACAGTATTAAATAGATAAGTAGCAGAAAATAAGTTGCAGCAGCACCAGAATATCACAGTAATGCACAAAGTGCTGTTAGTGCAAGTATTTGAGTCCTTGTGTGTGCATGTGTGTGCTCACAGCTTCAGTCATTGTTCTGTGAGAGTGGTGTAATAGAGGCCACAGCTCTGGGACAGAAGCTGGGACAGAAGCTGCCTGATTGGCTGAGTTCCTCCAGCAGTTTTGTGTGTATCACTGGATTTCCAGCATCTGCAGGATCTCTTGTGTGTGTGATTTCTTTGGCTTTGTTTTTGGCTATCAGCTATAATTCTTAGGTCTTTGCTTTAGACTTTCCTCCCTGATCCTCTCCATGTCCTCTGCCTCGCATTAGCCAATCCTAGTTTACTCATTTGTCAGAGATTGTGGCTGAGGTCCTAATATCTGTTGCCTTGTTTAAACAATTAGCCTGACTACACATCATGAAGCACCAGGGAATCTTTACAATGTTAAACATGCCATATTACTGCAGGTTTTTATTATTTTCTGGATGTGGCTAGTGAACCTGATATATTGCCTCCGAGGTCTGTTTTGATGTTGCCGGATGATGATAGTGATTTGTTCCCCTCTTCTCACTGAGATCATACTGAAACTGTGATCAAATAAATACTTTACCAGTGACAGAAATAGCAGTTACATCTGTGGATTCTGTGGCTTGATAGAAAATGAAGTGGATGTTGCTAAGTGCATAGCTCTTGCTGTGAGGGGCAAGTAGATGCTTTTAGGATCAATTGACATTTTGCTTTTCCACCACTCATACAGATGGCAGTTTTTACTTTACGTTGATTTGCTTTTAAGATAGAGGGAATCGTGTCTGGCTTAATTCTCTGTGTTCCTACCATTGCAGGAAGTCTGAGTGTTTCTAAAATACTGTATAAATGTAATGGCCTTGCAGCAGGAGGTGAGAAGCAAGGAAGAACTGAGTCATTCATCTTGGAATGGAAGGAAATAGCAGCTACAATTTGAGCCAAATGATAACAGTAATTCTTAAATTTACAGACATTGTAGCAAAGGCTAGATTATTGCAACCTGTATAAAATGTGGCAGAGTCTTGAAAAGCTTAAGCCATCCATTCACTGGTGCATACAACATTGCTGCCCCACATGTGCTCAGGAAAATAAGTGGCGGAATCCAAGTCGTCTGCCATAATAAAACATTAGCTTTGATTCTGACATATGATCTTACAAATATGATTGAATTCTGAAAAGTGTCAATGGATTGGGCAGTATTTCTATAAAAATGTCAAAGAGCAATGTATTATTCACAGCAAAGCAATGTACTTAAGATGTAAGGAAACAATGAGGTAAGGGTTAAAAATTAATGCAATAAGATGGTTATTTTGGAGCCTTGACCCTTAGAACCTGCAGATGGTGAATGAATGAAAATTCCAGAATGCTGACGAGGCAACTGCAGATATAGAACATAGAATAGTACAGCACAGTACAGGCCCTTCAGCCCACAATGTCGTGCCGACCCTCAAACCCTGCCTCCCATATAAGCCCCCACCTTAGATTCCTCCATATACCTGTCTGGTAGTCTCTTAAATTTCACTAGTGTATCTGCCTCCACCACTGACTCAGGCAGTGCATTCCACACACCAACCACTCTCTGAGTAAAAAATCTTCCTCTAATATCCCCCTTGAACTTTCCATCCCTTACATTAAAGCCATGTCTTAAAGGGCTGTGCATCTGGAGAAGATTTCAGACACGGGAAGCAACAAGGTAAAAAGATCTGTTTGAAAATTCTGACACCAGTATTGGTGGACCAGGAGCCAATAAAAGTCAGCAAGTGCAGGAGCTTGGTATGATTCCCGATAAGTGCACCAGATTTTGGTTGCAATCTGGTTTCTAGATAGTAGGAAGCTGGCCAGAAGAGGGCTAATAGCTAAGGTTATACTGACGTCTGAGTCTAACTGTTCAGTTGGAATCAAAGGAAATTTTCACAATACACTTGCTAGCATGTGAAGCACATCCTCTTCTTATTGTTCATTCATAGAACAAAAATACTATCCCAACTCTCTTGATAGTTAATGTTAATCAACTAAATCCCCATTGCATTCCTTCTCAACAAATTTTGAAAAGATTGATAGGTAATGCAAAGACAAAGTAAAGAACTGCGTATTCATTTGGGAAATAGGAAAGTTACCAGCAATTAAAACACCTCGTTTAATGCAAAGTAATAGCACTTGGTACCATGTGAATTAAGTGTTTATGGTTGAAAAGTGATCTCCTAGCATTCATTGTTAAATAATTACGTAGTAAGCATTTAGTTTATGGCATATTCTCCCATTAAGTGCTTATTAAAACCATAAACTGTCTTTTCAATTAAATCATTTCCCCTAAATTATCCCATGTGTCCACAAGTCTCTGTAGTGTTTTATGATTGCCTTTTAGTTAATTAAACCCCAATAATATTTTGTGATTGAGACTTGAGACTGCAGATGCTTCACTGTGAAGTGAAAAACAAACTGGTCAAGCAGCACGTGTGGAGGTGAATAGATAGCTGGGTCAGGGCACAGTATCATGATTGAGTAGAGAGGGAAGGTAGCCAGGACATAGAAGTAAGAGGGAGTGGTGAAATAGGAGTGAACAGGGAGGTGGAAGTGAATGAGGTGGTGAAAGGGGGTGTTTTGAGACAGAGGCTGATGGCTGATAGGTGGAAACAGATTGGGGGGAAGAAATGGACAGATTCAGCCAAATGGAGAGAGAGGACTGAGAAGGGAGAGAGAGAGTTTGGGAGGTGGTGAGTGGAACCAGGTAACAGGATATGATGCACATATGGAACCAGATAGGGCAAAGAGCAGGAAAAGGAGGCCAAGGTGAAGAAACCCTGGTGAATAGTGGGTGTTGGACAGATGGAACCAGGTCTGAGAAGCTAATAAATCTAGTAAGAAGATGGAGGAGTGAATGGGTAAATAGAAATGTGAACAAAGGTAGCAAAAACCTGGGTGGACTGATGGGAGTGGGAAATGAACACAGAAGGAGTGGGGTTTCCTGAAATTGGAAAACTCAATGGTTATTCCATTGGGTTGTAAGCTACCAAAATTGAATATGAGGTGTTGATCTTCTTGTTTGCATTTGGCCACACTATGGTAGTGAGAACAGACCAGTCAGTGTGGGAAGGGGAGTTGAAATTTCATGCAAACAGAAGCTCAAGATGTCTATCCTGGACAGAGCACAAATACTCAGCAAAATGGAAAGCTAGTCTGCACTTGGTCTCACAAAATGACTATATCATGAGCACTGAATATAATAGATAAGGTTCGGGGAGTGCACATGAATTTCTGCCTCACCCAGAAGAGCTGTTCAGGTTGTTGGATGGTGGTGACGGAGAAGGTGTACAGACAAGTGCTGAGTTGTTAATTGTTGATTACATGCCTGTTTTTATCTCTCACCCCAAGATCCACAAATAGGACTCCACTGGAGAAACTACTGTTCCAGCCTGTTCTTGTCCCCCTGGATTTATTTCAATGGAGGAGATGGTGCTGGTTGCTCCAGGAATAGTCATTACCAAATACATGGCCTGCAGAGGGAAAACCATTTGAGATAGTGATAGCCTCATAATTAATCCTCCTCATTGTGTGTCACTTCCTTGTCCTACAAAATGCTTCCATCCTCACAAAATTCACAGCTTCATGACTTTCTCCTCTCAGAGAACTGGGAAACACAACTTCTACAATTCTACAAGCTGTAGAAGACTGAGTAGATAGTGAAGGTGAAGTCTTTCACCCAATGCAATACACCAATGCAACAAGCTGTATTCTGACATATTGTATAGCTTAGATATCAGTTTATCAGCGTATCTGTGAGTACTGAGCCACTGGCCATGATATGACCTCATTCAGAAGCCAGATTGCCAAAAACTGATGTCATATATGGATTTTCCACCAGATAAATCATTATTAGAAGTGCCAGTTTTTATTAGTGGAGAGGTGCAGTTCAGTCCGGAAATGGTTGCATAGGTGCACCACTTTCCAGACACAGAGCTGTAAGCAATGCAACACATCACAGTTTTGAAGCTGAAATCTAACTTCACCTTATATATTTTGTGTGTGTCATTTGTTTAAATACTGTATCCTTTGGTTATTAACATTATACCTACTGGAAATAGTTCCTGCAAGTTTTGTACCTTCTCCATCAATTTTTCTGTTTAACATCCTCTGCTTTAAGGAAAATTGCTATAGCTTCTCTAGTTTCTGCACCGATCAAAACTACAAAGTATTTTATCTCTGATATTATTTCTAGTAACTCTCATCTGTACCCTCACCAACTCCATCAAAGTGCAAGTAAAGTTAAATAAGTTAACAGGAGACATGAGACTTAATGAAATAATTAAATGTTTGGTGGGAAAGGGGACTAAGCAGGGTTGAATGTCAGTTAAACAGAACAAATCACCGATGTTACAGTATTTAACATTTTGTGGTTTGTATACAAGAGAATAATGGAACAATAAATTATAAATAGTTATTGACATTGTTCTCTGGTTCAAACAAAAGCTGAATTTGTTCATTGTTAAAGAGCTATATATCAAAAATACTTTATACCTGTATCTTAAGTTATCTGATAATATAGAATTATGTAAATATAGTATGCTCATAGTCATAATAAACACCAAAAATTATTTTAAAGACCTATTTTCTAACTTCCTTTACATTTGTTTCAGCTGAATAATAGCATTGCAATGTAACTTAATTGTATCCAGTTATGCACTGGGACAGAGAAAATGAAATTATTATGGTGATACAATGAGAGAGTTGTTGTATTGAACAGGTACTTTATGTTCACAGAGAGCACATTGTCCCATTCTGGGATCCAAATATCTTCTATTACAAGTACAACTGTGCTGAATTCCACAGTGGAACAAGTGAGTTACTTTACATGTACTGTCTCCAGGATCTGGAAGAAGCACAAGTAGCTGTTTACTAAGAACTGATTTCCACTTTCCCAGAATGGTTCCTCATTATTTAGTTGTGTTTTCCATGACAAATAGATGCAAAATTTTATTTATCCAAACCAGCTTTGATCTGCAGCTACATAAATGGCATCTTTCCTCCATGCAGAAACAAATCTCAGAAATTTGTCAATCAGCATAACATTGGAGCATTACACTTAATCCATGCTGCTATTTCAGTCTCTTCTGTGATTTAATTTGCGATGCAATATATTTCTCTCTGAATTAATTACTGCAAAAAAAAACACATTCAACCATAGGTAAATTAGCTGTCACGATATAGTCACAATATATGCACAATAAGTTCCAGACAAAACTTTGTTTTTAAAAGCTTAAAGAATCCAGGAAAAGAGGATGGGAAGCAGTTTTACCTTTTTTTATTTCTTGGATGAGATTGAATTGTATCGGGAAATTATTAATGTTGCCTTATGGATTTTTATGTAGATACATCCAGTGTCTCTATTTTACTATCAGTTTATTTAACTAAGCAGAAAAAATGCTAATGAAAGAGGACACTTGATCCATTTGTCATACTCTGATCATAGAAATCTATGTATCTCAAGTTCAATATAAATAATTTTGTAAGTCCTAATTTTGTCAAAAATGAGGTTGTTTTTGCCAGAAGTCGCAGTTACCAACTAACCAGATTTCCCTGGGGCAAACTTGAAGACAAGCGAAATCATACACAATTTTCTTAAATGATTTCAAATTGGGGCCTTTGAATTATGTAAGAAAGAAATAAAAAGTTGACAGGAAGTCCTTGACAAAAAAGAGGCTAGATCAGTGTTAAACATACTTTAGTTTACAGAGATGTGTGAAGTAGAAGGCTAATATTAAGCAAAGAGAAGAAGTATGACTGAACAGCAAGTGCCTTATGAGAGTAAGTGGATAAAGATCTAGGAATACAGAGCTTTAGGGTCAAACTTTTAAATGACCTGTTGAAGCAATACAGCTGTAATGGAGTAGAATGTAATGCCATCCGAAACCTGAGGACAGACTATATCCATGACTGGAACTGTCACTGTTGGAGCTCCCTTATGGCAACCACCTCCATCTGCTAACTCACTCATTAGAAGGTATCTAAGACTCTCACCATGCCGAAGTAATCAGGCATCATTTAAATTTTCAGCTTCCAAAGGAGGTAAAACATGTTAAAGTCATTATGTGTTATAGTATGGAAACATGCCCTTTGGCACAACTTATCCATGATCACTCAATGTCAGCAAGACCAAGAAGCTGATTATTGACTACAGGAGGAGGAAACCAGAGGTCCATGAGTCTATCCTTATCGAAGGGGGGGTCAGAGATTGGGTCTAGCATGTGAGTATCATTATGAAGAAGGCACAGCAGTGCCTCTGCTTTCTTAGGAGTTTGCAAAGATTCAGCATGTCAGCTAAAACTGGCAAAATTCTATAGATGTGTGGTGGAGAGTATATTAACTGGTTGCATCACAGCCTGGTATGGAAACACCAATGCCCTTGAATGGAAAGCCCCTCAGGAAGTAGTGAGTGCAGCCCAGTCCATCATGGATAAATCCCTTCCCAGCATTCAGCATATTTTCAAGGAGTTCTGTCAGAGGAAAGCAGCATCCATCATCAAGGACCCCCACCATCCAGGTCATGCTGTCTTCTCATTACTGCCATCTGGAAGAAGATGCAGGAGCCTCAGGCCTTACAACATCACATCCAAGAACAGTATTACCCCTCAACCATCAGGCTTGCTTGCTTACTTGTTTTTTAATCTATCTATCTATTTATTTATTTACTCTATTTACTTATTTATTTGTCTCGCTATTTATTTATTATTTATTCATTCATCTACCTACCTACCTATTTAAGTATGTATGTATTTACCGTTTGTTATCTTGCACTTTGGTTGTTTGACCGTCTTGTTATGTGCAGTCTTCCATTGATTCTATTATGTTTCTTTGTATTAACTATGAATGCCTGTAAGAAAATGAATCTCAGGTTGTTTAAGTGACATATACAACTTTGATGATAAATTTACTTTGAACTTTGAAGGATAATCAAAGTGCCTTCATGAGCTAGTCCTATTTGTTTATATTTGACCCATGTCCTCTAAACCTGTCCTATCCTTGAACCTGACCAAACATCTTAAATATAATACCTGTGTTCACTTCTACCACTTCCTCTGGCAGCTTGTTTATTTCCATACCCATCACCCATCACCCTGTGAGTGGAAAACCTTGCCTCTCCAATCGGCTTTATACCTTTCCCCTCTCATTTTAAATTTATTCCCCCTAGTTTTAGATTCTCCTATCCAGAGAAAAAGATTGTGACCCACCACCTTATCTAAGCTCCCCATGATTTTATGAACTTCCATAAGGTAACCGTTGAGCCTCCTTCACGCCAGGAAAAATAGTCCCAGCTTTCCAGTCTCTCATCATAACTCAAGCTATCTGGTCCCAATAACATCCTTGTGAATCTTCTCTGCACCCTCTCCTGCTTAATCAAATCCCTCCCAAAATACGGTGACCAAAACTATTCACAAAAGTCCAGGACCGACATCCTATAAGGTTGTAACATGGCACCCTGACCCTCACCCCATCCAATGAAGCCAAGTGTGCTATTCCTATTCGCCGTCTTCACTGCTTTGTCCATCTGTGTTGCCACTTTTTGGGAAATATTTACTTGTCTCTCTGTTCTACAACACTCCCTAGGGCTTTGAGATTTACTGTATAAATCCTGCCTTTGTTTAACTTACTAAAGTGCATCACCTTACACTGATTTGAGTTGAATTCCATCTATCGTTCCTTTCCCCATTTTCTCAGTTGATCTTGACCCCTTTGTAACCTTAAGCAACCTTCTTCACTGCCTACCACACCACTAATTCTGGTGTCATCCACTAACTTAGTAATCATTCAGCATTAGTATTAATGGTCAATTAGATTGGTCTAGGCTGCTTTCCAGGGTCCTTTCCCCATCACATCTGTCTGTGATGTTGCCAACATGGTATTCAACAAATAAAAGTTTGTGAGTGAGACATTTTGTGGGCAGAGCTTAATTTGAGCTGGTCCACAAAAGATTATCCTGGGAGAAGTGCATGCTAAATGGAGTACACTGTCTCCAGTGGATATCATATGAAATGATATTGAATAAATGAGGAAAAGTAAAATATAATCTACGGGTTACATTGAGCTTGAAAGCCAAATTCCAAGCTATACAAAAAACATGTTTTTTTTCCAAAAAATACTGAAACATACTTTAAACTTAGAGGGCAAACATATTCCCCTCCTGTATATTAGGAGACAGAGCACATTTTCTGTCTGTATACCTCCTTTGAATTAGCTCTATCTGAGAATTCCACATGTTGAAATACATGTGCCTGTTACTAACAAGAATTAAATTGGGAAGAGAGGCTGTTGTCAAATGGTGATTAAAAGTATGTTAGAGTTAGTGTGTCCAAAGAGCCCATTAAATAAGTTATTTGAAATTGCTGTTAAAACAAGCTGGGGAATGCCATGACACCAGACAGAGCTCAGTTGTCCAGGCCTAGCATCTGGTGATGTTTGACCCGAAATTACATGTGATCCAGGCTCAGTAGTGGGTCTGGCAGATGTCCCAGGCCTGCCATTGGATGCATTCCTATGATTGGGGAAGTAGTGAGAGGGAGGTGGGGGGCTCAGTTTCCTACCTTAAGTGTCTACCGTAGCTTTCACAGCACTTTTATCATTACCATATGTTGCAGGCTTTCACATAGAATGGGCTGTTGACACTACTTGCTGCTTATTTTAAAGAGTTGGGGTTTCTTGGCTTCACACTCAGCCATAATGGGTTTTATGAAAAAATTGACATCCTATATTAAAGACTGGACAAACCTTTTCCTGTTGCAGCTTTAGAGGTGCTGTTATGGTACTGTTGACAGTTGTAACTGTATGCCAGCAAAAATTTCAATAAAGACTTTTATTGGGAATTTAGGTGAAATTCTTACAGGTCTAGGCATCCCTCTCTCCGGTACAGGTCTTTGATACAAGTGACAAGTGTGGATGTCTTGGTAGTTGACTGCTTATGTGGGTTGAATTTTTGGTGGGGCTGCTTTGTATTTACAAGCA
This sequence comes from Mobula birostris, assembly GCF_030028105.1. Taxonomy (NCBI): domain Eukaryota; kingdom Metazoa; phylum Chordata; class Chondrichthyes; order Myliobatiformes; family Myliobatidae; genus Mobula; species Mobula birostris. Next base: position 58,682,214 of record NC_092372.1, on the reverse strand, counting down.
GTGCTCAGTAGTTCTGTCTTCACATTCAATAGAACAATCATTACTTCAGACTTCTGGATCTTTAAAATCTAGAGATAAAAAAAGACGAAATGGGACCCCATGTTTTACATAGAGACATTACATTTAAAAGAACAGATGTGATAACAAAATTTGTTCAAGACATTGGTTTATTTTAGCTGGAGATAATGTATTTCAAGACAATGCAATGTAGGAAGATATCATACCCACAGAGTTAGAAAATATACAAAGAATTCTTTAGAATTGTACCAAGAATTAGAGTTGGATATAGTTATGCAAAAACTTAAAATAAAATTGTGACTTTTCTCTCAAAAGGAAAGTCTACAAAAGATCCAATAAGATTTCTAAATATCTGAGAGGTAAATAATGAGGCTGAATTGTTTGCACGATCTATTAATCAGAAATATGGTTGTAGGGCTTGAATTAACATTGGAAAAATAGTGGAGCAGGAGATATATTGCATATATGTATATGTAATTATAGTACAATGTGCTTTGACACAAGTGATGATTATTACAAAATGTATAATTTATAACTCAATTAGTTTTGTATTTGAAAAAGGAGATTGCTGGTGCTGGACAGCAAAGTCACATCAGAGTTGAACTTTTATCGTCAGCCATGTTGCTGTATGATCTCATTTTGTCCTCTTGATTATAGCTTACAATATTTAAGAAAATATTATATGACATCCTTTTTCCAGGTTTTTATAATAATGAAGATATGCATCTTCCTAGACTGTAACTTAGGATTTTGAATTTTCTTTCCCTTTCTGCTGGTTATTTCAATTAAATTTATTCCTCTTTTGAAATGATTAATTTGCCTAATTAACGTATCTGCTGTGCTTCTTCAATTTTCACTCAGCTTCCCTAATATCGGGCATCATTAAGTTAATAGGATTTCTTTAATGACATGACTTTGTGTGCCAGTTAAAGATGCTGGGTGCTTTAGTTTGGCTTTTATAATACCAGTAATGATACTATTATATATTTTTTTCTGAACATGCTTATGATTACCAAAAAGAAAAAGCTCTTGAACTGCTCTGCAGTTGGGAATTTTCAGTGCTCTCTATCAATCACAGTGTACAAGAACATAAAAGTTAAGAAAATAGGAGCAGAAGTAGACCACTCAACCCCTTGGTCCTGCCATTCAATAAGATCATGGCTGATCTGCCCAGCCTCATCTCCTCCTCTATAACATAGCTCTCTTATAAAGAGGAGGTAGACAAATTTTTGAATATTTGGAGAATGGTATAGTCTTCACAATCCTCTGTGATACCAAATGCTGGTGATTCACCACCCTCTAAAAAATGCTGGAGGAACTCAGCAAATCAGGCAGCATGTGTGGAGTGGAAAAACAGTCAAAGTTTTGTACCAAGACCATTCATCAGGACCTTATAAGAAATTCCTCCTGGAATTTAATATGTTTCATTAAGATTACCCCTCAGTCTTCAAAACTATATTTTAAAAAATCTATTTTTTCGAACTGCTTATGATAGGAGAATCCTCATATCTCAGGAAATGGCTCAGTAAATCCCATTCATATTGTTTCCAGTGCTAGTACAGTGGATTCCAGATAATTATGGCAGACCACAGTTTGTGAGGCTTCAGAGCTGTGTGTCAGACATGGCTATAAGCAGCACTGGGGCGCCACAGGGGACTGTATTGGCTCCCTTCCTGTTCACTCTGTATAACTCGGACTTCAGTTACAACACTGAGTCATGTCATCTGCAGAAATTCTCTGATGACTCAGCAATAGTTGGGTGTATAAAGGGAGGATGGGAGGACGAATACAGGGCCCTGGTGAACGACTTTGTCAAATGGTGAAAGCTGAATCATCTGCAGCTCAACATCAGTAAGACAAAGGAGATGGTGATGGACTTTAGGAAGACTAAACCTGCACTACTCCCTGTTACTATTGATGGTGAGGACATGGATGGGATGAGGACCTGCAAGTACCTGGGGGTGCACCTGGATGGCAGACTTGAGTGGAACACCAACACGGAGGCTGTGTACAGGAAGGGCCAGAGTTGCCTCTGCTTCATGAGGAGACTGAGGTCCTTTGGGTATGCAGGCCTCTCCTTCACATGCTCTACCAGTCTGTTGTCACCAGTACAGTGTTCTATGCGGTGGTGTGCTGGGCAATAGCATCAATTCAGTGGTGCCAACAGGCTCAATAAACTGCTTAGAATGGCTGGCTCTGTTCTAGGAGTCAAACTGGACACACTGGAGGCTGTGCTAGAACAACATCCTGGCAATTCTGGACAATGTTTCTCACCCTATGCATGCCACCTTGGCTGAACAGAGGAGCACTTTTAGTAGTAGACGAAAACAACTGCGCTGCTGCAGAGAGCGCTGTATGAGGTCATTCTTACCTTCGGCCATTAGGCTCTATAGTGAATCAATCTATAGCTGGGGAAGTGATAAAACCCTCCTGTTAGAGGTAAGTTGTTTTTTATTTTTCTTATTCCCCTTCTAATATTTATATCTGTGCAGTTGTAATGGTACTGTGACACTGTAATTTCCTTTGGGATCAATAAAGTATCTATCTATTTATCTCATCAGAACCAGTACATTTTGGCCCGATTAACTGGCTGTTCCAATTAGCTGAAGTTTCATGGAAGTAGTTAAAATAGCAACAAATTATGTATTTAAATGAAATACAGAACAAATTGGAATACTACAAATACCACTACAGTACTATAAAACTGTATTAGTTCCTGATAGATATTGATGGTACACTGCTGTGTTCTTTCGATTGACTGCAAATGAACAAAATCAGCACAGACACCTAGTGTAGATAATGGACACGACAGATGCTAGTTAGAAACTGTTCAGCAGCAGTCTCCTGTACCAATTAAACAGCTTAGTGTCCCAAATAAACCAAGGGACCCAGGCTATTTTCTTGATAAGTGTCCGCTCAGATTAACTGATGGCCCAATTAATCACTATATAACCTTTCTTATATAAGGGAGCCATAACCATACGCTGTATTCCAGATGTGATCTTACCAATATACTGTACAATTGTAACAATAACTCTATAGTTCTAAACTCCAATCTAAAGCCATTTGTCTTCTCAACCACTTGCTGTACGTACCTGCAATTTGCAAGTTCCTGCTAAATTCATCTGTACTTCGCTTATCTGTGATCTTTCGCCAATAAAATAATAAGCTGCCTCTGGATTTCTCTTAATGTAGTGCATAACCTCACAATTTCCCCCACATTAAACTCTATTTGCCAAGATTTCATCCACTCACTCAGCCTATCCAGATGCCGTTGCAGAGTCCAAATATTCACTTTGCAACATGCTCTCTTACCTACTTTTATGTCATTGCAAACTAGGATTGTTGTACTCTGCCCCTCTGAGATTATTAATATATATACAGCGAATAACTGAAGAAGTGATCCTTGGAACACTCCAGTGGTTACATCCTTCCAGTCTGAAAAAAAGATCAGGTTATTCTGATTCTCCATATTTACATAAAAATTAATCTTCAATCCATGAGTATCTCTGAGGCATATGATGTCTTAATTTGTGCACTAGTATTTTAATTGGCACCTTATCAAATGCTTTCTGGATGATACAGAGATACTATCAGTTCACATTTATGATAATCAATTTGCTTGGACTAGATATGTATGGATGCAGAGCAAACTGGTTGAAGGGGTTATAACTTTGGAGGATCATGAGTGATAGTGTGAAGCAGTGAAAAGAGAGAGCCACAGCCAGATTTGTATGAGAGGGGGAGGGAGCCATTGAAAAGAGCAAGTCTCATTGAAGGTCAATAAAAAGAAGCTAGGTTTAAGCAGACAGAGTGGCCGTTGTGGGAGTGGACTGGATTAGAGTGGTGAACTGATGCTTTAGCTCAGGAGGCCTCGGCAAGAAGAAATAGAGGCTAAGGTGAGTTTCTGGTAAGTTTCTCTTCCATTATTATTGTTTGAGAGTTTCACTTGCAAGAGTCAGGACTTGAACAAGGCCTACTGATGGGATGCATTCCAGGGTACTAAAGAAATGATAGAAGTTATAGTGGATGCTTTTTTGATAATTTACCAAAATGGACAGGTGCCAGCAGAATGGAAGACAGCGAATGTCACTCCACTGTTTGAAAAAGGATGTAGACAGAAGGCGGTTAACTATATGCCAGTTAGCTTTATGTCTATAGTTGGGAAAATGCTTGAAGCTATCATATCGAAATTCAATGGGTTCTGTAAGATAGCTCTTACTTAAAAAAAAATCAGATGTTGAATTATTTTCTTAATTATATAACTGGGCATGTTTTATGATTATAAAATACAGTCTGATTCACAGGAGCAAAATTCTGTGACCTGAAGCATTAATTATATTATTGATGGTGGTATCTCTGCATCAGCGCTTTGTATAAGAACAATTATTGTCATTTATTCAAATGGCTGCAATGACAGGGTGCATTTATACTTGCAAGATCAGGGAAAGTACTGCTATTAAGTAACTGAAATCAATTAGAGCAACCAGCAAGAAAACAGCTAAAAATATCATAGAAAAACTGAAAAATACTAAAATAAAATTACAGTATTTCAGGGGAGAAATTTAAACTAATTGAAGATTGGAGGTTTTTTTTGCACTGTGATCTCTTGCATGTGATCTGCAAAGTGCACCAGCTACCAATGTGGAAACTATTTTTTTACATAACGTGGGACAGTTTCGTCCATTATATCCATTCCAGCTCCCTAGATTGCAATTCAATCAGTTGCTCTAACTTACCCATTCCTCATAGTGTTTCAAATTATTTTCCCTCAAGGACCCATCTAATTTCCTTCTGATATCCATGATTGACTCTATTTCTACCTCTCCTACTGTCACGAGTCCCAAATCACAACCATTGCTTGTTTTATCTTCTCTCTGTCACTTTAAATTTGTGTCTCCTGATTTCTGGATTATCTGTGATTGAAAGCAGTTTCCTTCTCTCCAACCTGTTCAAACCCAGTCATTTTCTTGCAAATTTTATCAATTTCCTCTCATTCCCATTCCAACATGCTTTTTTAATTCTTTCCCCATTCTTGTTCTGACATGTCGGTCGCTGGCCTCTTTTGCCATGATGAGGCCACTCTCAGTGGAGGAGCAACACCTCACATTCAATCTCAGTAGCCTCAAACATGATGGCATGAACATTGATTTCTCCTTCCAGTAATTTTTCCCCTCCCCCTTCCCTGTTCTTTATCCCCCCACTTTGGCCTTTTACCTCTTCTCCACATCTGCCTATCACCTCCCACTGATCACCTTCTCCCATGGTCCAACTTCCTCTCCTATTGGATTCCTTCTTCTCCAACCCTTTATCATTCTCACCACCTAGCTTCACTTATCACCTTTTAGCTAAGCCTCCTTTCCTTCCCCCATTCTTTCCAGTTGTGAAGAAGGGTCACAGCCTGAAACATTGACTGTTTCCATATATGCTGCCTGACCTGCTGAGTTCCTCCAGCTTTTTGAGTGTGTTGCTCTGGATTTCTAGCATTTGCAGTCTCTTGTATTTCTGATTCCCTGTCAATTTCCCTCCTGAAGGGGACTATTCCCAGCTTATTCAGTCTAACCTTACAACTGAAATCACTCAGTCTACACCGCTATTCCAGAAAAACTTCTCTGTCACATTTAGGAAATCTTCGCCTCCCTGCTGAAGTGCTGTGCCTAGAATTGCATACAGTGATCAACTGAGACCCCTAACTTGTTTTTATTGAATGCACAAAATTACCTTCTTGCTCTTCTCTACTATGTCCCTTTTAATGAAACCACATCTTATATATTATTTATTGTTCTATTATCTTATATATTATTTAATGTAATCATTTCCAATATGCCGTGGCATTTTCAAAGATTTAAATACATTTACGTCCAAGTCCTTTAGAACTGTAGCAAAAAACAAACTGCTGGAAAAACTTAGTGTGTGGAGGTAAAGGCTTGATCAACATTTAGGGTCAAGACCCTGAACCAAAACTAATGATTCTTGTTATACACATGTAGGGGAGACAGAGCCTTGGAGTGGGATGGAGAAATAAAGTGGCAGGCAACAGAGAGCTGTGCACTAGCCCTGCAGACTGAGTACTCGTGCTCCATCTAGCAGGTCCCAATTTTGTATTTGGTGTATTAATTGTAGAAGAGGTTGTTTTCTGAACACTGAATGCTGTGTACTAGATTTGGAAGAAGTCCAAGTGAACCACTGTTTTACTGACTATTTGCATCCTTGGACTGATGAAGAGAGAGGAGATAAAGGATAGTTGTTGCAACTTCTGGGCTTACATGGGAAAGGGCTGTAAGAAGGAAGTGATTGATGGGAATAGAAGAGTGGACTTTGAAATGGTGAAGCTTTGAAATGCTGAAAAGGGAATGGAAGGGAAGGTGAGGCTGGTAGTGAAATCTCATTGAAGCTGGCAGAATTTGCAAAGGGTGGCCTTAAGACCAGAGAGTGATGGGATGGTAGATGAGGACCAGGAGAAATGTATCCTTGGTAAATTTTGAAGGGCTGGAGGTCGAAGCAGGGGTATAGAAAATACATAGGATGCAACAAAGAGATTTGTAATCAATGGAAGAGTATATGCAATGGCCCAGGAAGAGGGAAAACATCTTAAAAATATGTGGTGTCTTAGAAGTCTCATCATTGGAGTAAATATGACAGAGGCAGAGGACCTGGGAGAATGGAAATGGGATCCTTATGGAGGCAGAATGAAACAAAGTATGATCAAGGCAGCTTTGGAAGTCAGGAAACTTGTAACGGGTATTTGTAGGTAGGATGGTCAATGATGAACCACCTGAAGACGAGAGCAGGAACTTCAATACTTTAGCTGCCAGTTTCCAACCTGCATTCTGGGCTGAAAGATATGAACACACAATCCAGTCTCGCAGTTCAATATTGAGGGTGGGTTATCATTTACATAGATAAGGTATTAAACCAAAGCTCCATTAACCTTTAAGGTAACGAAAAATTTTTACAACCCTTTGAAGGAAAGCAATAGAGATCTGCCAGTATTCTTGCACAATTGTAATACTTCAAATGATGACCTTTATCAGAACAATTGTTTTTAAAGCTGCACTCTAATTTTTATGAACTCCACCAAATATGGCAATCTAATTTCTATAAACATCATTATAATTTGGGTTATTGTACGTAGGTTTTGCAGTAATAAATACTCCAGTAAATATGCAAATGGACAACGAAATTCATGTGAAACAACTTCTGCAAACCATGCTTAGTGTGACATTGCAGCAGCTCTGCTGAATATTATAAAAATGTAAGGAACAAATTTCTATATTTCTATCCCACTATCTTTCCCATAATTTGAATGGGAGACTAGTTTAATTTTAATAATCTACAATATAGAATATTGATCCATCAAAATGGCCCGGAGATGACATCTGTTGCCCTTGACAAGATTGTCAGGAGCCATTTTCTTCAAATGCCACAGACCTTTATAATGGATATATTCCCATTGTATTGTGGGGTTGCAAGTGCTGGGTTTTGTGCCCAACTACAATGAAGGAATGATAATGTATTTTCATATTAGTTTAGGTATGAATTGGAAAGAAGGATGAAGATAGTGCTTTAGGGTGTCAAGAGGTGATTTGCTCACTACATAACTTCAAACTTCAAACCTCCTGTTTTAGTCACAGATTCTGCATGATAGACCACTTAACGTTCTGATCACTGATGACCTCCAGGATGTTGATAGTGAGGGACTTGGCAATGGTAATACCCTTGAATGTTAGGAGCACATAGTAAGATTCTTTCTTGTTTGAGATGATGCCCGCCTCATACTATTTCAGCCTAAACAACTTCAAGCTTACTAAACAAAAATGTTAGATTAAAAGGAACAGATTTAGACCAAAGAAAGACTGAAAGATAATATGGAACACTAGGAGAAGATACAAACTAAAACACCTAGTCCGGAGTTGCATGTCTGCTTTAGACACTTAAAGAAGGGAACTTAAGTTAACGCTAATTGCATGGAATTAAAAACTGGGAAAATCATAAAAACTGGGCAATATAATATCGATTTTGCTTTTCAGAAGGGTGATCAAGGCTCCTTTGTATCTGAGACCTTGAAGGAAGTACCATTCCTGAGGATGCTGAGAGCAAAATAGGTCCGAAAAAGAGTGAAGAATTTTTAAAAAAGATGTCTGTTAGTACTGAAATGTGACCGTCTTGGAAAAATGTCTTGATAGGATCTTTTGAGAAATCAAAATTACAGGATTCTAGTAACATCAGTCAATATGAATGCCACTGGTGTTTTTTTTTTACAGATGTTATGCAGCAGTCCCATGTTAATCAACTCCTATAATCTAGTACAGATACTATAGCTTTTATTTTGAGCAGTCAGGGGTTTTGCCCATCATAGTTGTATTGGCAAAGTAGACCCAGTGGAATTTTGGGTGTTAAGTTGATCTTTTCTAGAGAATACAGTTATAATAATGGAGATATTATCCACAATTTTATAATATTTTTGGAGACAATTCACTTAAGTGATTTGCAGATTATTTAATGAGATGATTAAAATGAAAACATCCATTCATGAAAGCTGCATGAAATACCATTATTAATCACTTAACAAGGCTTATCTAGGTTTATAAAGGATAGGTCAACCTTGGCCAATTTAAATTCCTTGTGAAATTTACATCACTGATAACCGTGAAACTTTTCACAAGGTATCTCTAGCACATTAAGTTTGATACAGGTATTAATTCCTAGCATACTGAAAGCAAAATGGCCCATAGAAGAATGGCTGTAAGGCAGTAAATAGAGGTTTTAAGTAAATTAATGCTTCCTGGATTAGAATGATACAATCTGCAGCTACTACGAGAGAGTATGGCAAATTCACCATATTTATACATGACTTGTACAAGGATATAGAGGAAATAATGGAGACATAAGAGATGGCAGATGCTAGAATCTGAACCAATAAGCAATCTGCCAAATCTTGATGTAGGCTTTTGACCTGAAATGTCAACTGTTCATTTCCTCTCACAGCTGTTGCTCAAGCTACTGGGTTTCTCCAAGCGATTGCTTGTGTATAGAGGGAATAATGTCAGCAATTGCAATTGCATAATTTTGAACTAGGGATAACAAACTTCCACAAAAATGTGCAAATTGAACCAATATGCTGTATAGATTGGTTAAGAGTGTGGAAGGATATGTAAGTATGTAAATGTCTCCCCTCTCAATGTGAAATGGAGCCACCTCTTTTTCCCTTATTAGGGAGAGAGAGAGCCTGTGGCATGTTGAATTACCGGGTGAACGAGTAGTCTTTAGGGTACTGCAAGACTGTGTATTTATTGATGCTTTGCTGCACACTTGAGTGCTCAGTGGGGGGCGCTAATGCTTTTTTTTGCTGGTGGGGGAGGGTGGACCATTGCTTTGCTGCTGCTTATGCATGGGAGGGGGGAGCTGGGGGGCTTTAGGGTTCTACATTTAACTGTCATTCGTTTTTTGGGGCACTGCTCTGTTTTCGTGGATGGCTGTGAAGGAAAAGAATTTCAGGATGTATATTGTTTACATTTCTCTGACATTAAATGTACCTTTGGAACCTTTGAAATCAACAGAAGTCCATGCATTCTTGGGCAAATAGATAATCTTGCCCTTAGGCAGCATTTATATCACAATTGGATGATCAGTCATGATCATTTTATTGGTTGGGAGGTCATTGATAACAGCCTGTGATTATGCAGTGTCAGGTCCTGACAGCTAGAATCAGTAAACTTTAGAAAAGAATGGAGATTCTCTATAGAATAGAAAATTGAAATGTATAGCACTTTGAAATGTTTCTAAAGCACTGGAGATGAAGATGGACCAGGACTACTCATATGTGTAAAAGCATTGTTATGGGTGAAAGAGCACTCAACATCGAAAGATGACAAAGGCAGAAGAAAGATAATGTGTTGAGCCAGATTAGCTAATCTTGATCCACCAGACACTCGGTCTTTATGTTAATCCCATGCCTGCTCTCACAAGCTGTGGCACCAGCATAGTATATGGTAGCAGAAACCTTATTCAGAGCTGCAAGTGCTGACCAGGATTCATGCAGAATAGGCCCTGTCACATTGTCCTGAAAGATATTGGTAGATTACTGCTGTCAAAACCAACTTTACCATTTTTAATTGTCTAAGTATGTATGATAGTTGCATGCTTTCACACATTAGCTTATGAAAACATGAAGTTCCACGCATTTGTTGAGATTTGATGAATTATGCATCTAACAGGGATATCCACATATGACCGTATCTCTTTTGAGATTGGTTTAATAATTATTGTAATACATATATAATAATTATTGTAAATACTGTAATAATTACTGTATTTATGATATGAATGAAGATTTGTCTCCATTGGTTGGTTTGGACATTCCAACATATTCTAGATTTTACTTGTTGCCTCTCTTGACTGATAACGTAGAACAGTACAGCTCCAGAACAGGCCCTTCAGCCCTCAGTGTTGCGCAGAACCAATTAAATTAGTCATCAAATGGCCGACTAACTATCTCTTCTGCATACACAATGTCCCTATCTTTCCACTTTTTGCATATTCATGTGCCTACCTAAATGTCTCTTGAAAGTCCCTAATGTATCTGCCTCTATCACGCTTACCAGGCAGTGCATTCTAGCACTCTCTGTGGTTAAAAAAAAACTTGCCCCTCACATCTGCTTTGAAATTATCCTCTTTTACCTTAAATGCATGCCCTTTGGTATTAGACATTTCAACCCTGGGAAAAAATACCATCTGTCTATTCTAACGATGCCTCTCATAATTGTATAAACCTCTACTGGACCTCCCCTCAGCCTCTGCTATACCAGAGAGAACCTCTTGTTAAAGCACATGCCCATTAATCCAAGCAGCATCCTGGTAAACCTCTTCTGCGCCCTCTCCAAAGCCTTGATATCCTTCCTATAATGGGGTGACCAGAACTATTTGCAGTAGTCCAGAAGTGGCTTAACTAGAGCTTTGTAAAGCTAGAACGTAACTTCCTGACTTTTGAACTCAGTGCCTCGACTAGTAAAAACAAGTATGCCAGATGCCTTCTTAACCACCTGCTCAACCTGTGGAGCCACTTATAGGGCACTATGAACTTGGACTTCAAAATCCTGCTCTGTTGATCCATCAACACTGTCTCTGTACATTTGACCTACCAAGGTGCAACACATTTGGCTGGATACACTCCACCTACCAATTCTGCGCCCACATCTGCAACTCATCTATATCCTGCTCTATTCTTTGCAGCCTTCTATGCAATCCACAAAACCACAAAACCACAAATCTCTGTATCATCTGCAAACTTACTATCCACCCATCTACATTTTAATCCAGGTCATTTATATACATCACCGACAGCAGAGGTCTCAGTACAGATCCCTGCAGAAACCACTGATCACAGACCTCCTGCTGGAATAATTCCCTTTGACCACTACCCTCTGTCTTCTATGGGCAACCCATACAGCCTATTCACCATTGATCCCTTGCATCTTAATCTCTGAATGAGCGTCCTTGTGAAATGCCTTACTAAAATTCATGTAGGCAACATCCACAGCCCTACCTTCATCAATCATCCACATCACCTCATCGAAAAACTCAATAAAATTAGGAAGACTTGACTTGCCCTGGACAAAGCCATGCTGGTTCTTCCTAATTAGGCCTTAGTCTCCCAAGTGCTTACTAAGAATGCTCCCCAGGAACTTTCCTGCCATTGACATGAGACTACAATTTCCAGGATTATCCTTGGTTCCTTTCCTAAATAATGGGACAACGTTAGCTACTTGTCAGTCCTCCAGGACATTGCCTGTGGCCAGAGGGGACACAAAGATATTGGACAAGGCAAAAGCAATCTCTTCTCTTGCCTGTCTCAATTACCTGGAGTATACCTCATCAGGCCCTGGGGAGATATCCACCTTAAATCTCTTTAAGGGACCCACCCCGCCTACACTGAATTAAGGACTAAGATTTAGACAACAAAAAAAAACCTATATTTTCTTACCTGTGTCTTCTCTTGAAATCTGAGTTTCACACTCATCTAGGTCGCTTATTCAGCCTCTTTTTACTGACTCTTTATACCTTCGGCTCTAATTCTTAAGCTTATCTTCTAATCAAATAAATGATTCCAAATGACTCAACACGTGTTCTCAACAATGCCTCCCACTCTAACCCTGGCCCACTCTAACAATGGCCTCTCTGCATCAACATAATTTCTTTTTATTGGCCCTTGCTAAGTTACCCAAGCAATCTTGCACTCTGCAGACAAGTTCTGAGAGGCCCTGCTCACTTTTAAAAACTGACACGTAAATTCCACAAGGTTCTCTCTCCAACTTTTCCGTGATCTCCTGCTCTGCAGATTTGTTTGGTTTTTCTTGTTTATACGGTAAAAGAAACTTATGACGTTTCTAAACTCTGGTTCATTATTTAATGGTTCATGCATTTCTTCAAGAGAGCATCTGCTGAGCCATTTATCAACTGATAAACTACACAATAACTTCATTATGTTCATAATCTGTGTAAAAGATGTGCTTCAACAATACACTTGGATACTAATTTTGTAATTCACAAGTTGATATTGAGAATGCAGTGGTTTGCCATTCAGCAATGATAGGAACAATTACCGAGGAGAGAAGGGGTATGTTCAGTTCCTATTTATAACATGAACGATGGAATTTCCATTGTCCCTATGTTAAATTCTGGAATTATACTGATATTCTCCCCAGTCTGTGTACTTGTTTGTCCAGTGCATCAAACAAGAATCTGTATTTGCTGGACTAAAATGTGTCTGAATCTTAGTTGGAAGTTGCTGTAGACAAAACTGATAAATCAGACATTTCTAAATTTCGGGAGAGAAATGATCAGTTTGTCTTTCTTCTTGAACATAGTTATGAAGATGTATTTATTTTTGTCTGACACTCTACTTTTATTGAATTAGATTTATGGTCATTTTGTGCATCCTTTTTTATCAGTCTAGTTTCTTTATACAAATGACTGTTTTATCCTCCAGTGGATTTGATGGGACTTTGTTGAAAGGTTACACTTATGCTTTGATTTTTATTTCTTGAAAACTATAAGCAGATATGTATAAGCAGTTGTACCAGACATTGAGACATTCAGAAGAAATCTTCTATATTTGCTTGTAATGGCCCAAATATACCATTCCGAGGACCAGTTTATTTCAGCCCACACTTCACAGCCCCTCTCCCCCAGCAGTGAAGGTTCATGATGAAAATGCGGATCAAAATCCCTTGGACAAGAGGAATGAACTCCCTACAGCAGATACCTCAAAGAACTAGAGAGATTTCATTAATCCTGTCTGCAAAATTCTCCAGATTCACTGTATGTGCTTGTATATTGCCATTTCATTGTATTGATACAAAAAGATCACAGATTTTAAGTTTCCAATAAGGAACTAATCAACATGATTACTATCAGCTGGAAAAATCATGTAAGTTTTATGCCTGTTCATTTCTCTTAATTTAGGTCTCTTGTTTAAAACCCTTTTCTTGAGTCAGTTTAGGGCACTTTATTAGGTTGAAAGCAGCAAATAAATGTGAGCTGTTCTGTTTCAGTTTTTATTGGCTTTGTTTTCTGAATTGCCGATATTCTCTAGTCTATACTAGATGCCAACATCGTTAATGAATGGTCCATGTCAGTAGTTCTGAATTTTCTTTAAAAGATTGAGTATAATATTGTTAATACTGTTAAATATTTTGAAATTTGTACCCCATTGTCAAAAATGCAATTAAAATTACCTAATCAGCATTTTGTTCTCTCAAGGAGTGGTTTGGATGATAAAGTAACAAATAACGTACTTCTTAAATCATTAACTCAGCTTGCAACAAATAATGCTGTGCATGTTATTGCTCATTTCATGACATATTTTCATTTAGCTGGGTAACAAAATGGTAGCGAAGTTATTAGGAGGAGAAACGGTCTGAGAGAGAGGATTAATCTACTCTTGGAAAGACGGGTTGATCAGGAACTGTCAGCATGACTTTGTTAATGGGTAATTAATATGTATTAATTTAATGTATGACAAGGAGTAACCATCCCAGTGCTAGTCACATACTTCCATTCACAAAAACAACCTCCACTATCACCCTCTCTCTTACTACCAAGATACTTTGGATCCAATTCGCCAAAAAGCCTGAAATCCCAAGGGTGCTAATTATTTTAAAGAAGTTACAAAATATATTGATGAGATCTGTGTGACTGATGTAGTCTATGTGAACTTCATTTAGGTTTTTGACAGAGTTCCACAGGGAAGTCTTGGTCAAAATAGTTAGAGCCCATGGGAAACCACGCAAGTTGAGTTCCAGGATTAGAGGGACATTTGCGTATCAATTGACAAATCCATAACAGCACAGGTAGACAAATTAGTGAGGTAGGTTTTCATTAGCCTGTGATGGGTTTGCAACTGCTAAGTCCTAAGCTCATCTGAATACCTTAAGCCCTATCTGATACAAATAGCTAGGAGTATTCTCACTAAAGGAAGGTTAGACAGTAAGTATCCAGCTCTCAAAGACTAGTTCACATTCCTGTTTATTCTTCATGGTGAGCTTAGTTGCCAATACCCACTGTCTGAGCAGTTGGTCCCACTTCCCTACCAAGAGAAGATAGTTCCAGCTAACAAAGTAGTTTAAAACACATTTATTTTCAGTGATACACGTTTTAAACTACAGTCTTAAAACACAAAGGATTTCCAAAATACAGCTAGATTTCCTATAAACTAAAAGGACATACCCCCGAGTTGCAGATGAATCAGTCTTCTGTCACAGAAATCTAGGGCAAAAGAATAGACTCTAGTTCACCCCATGTTTATTTCATGCCCTTGATGTCCCATTCCTCATAAGCCTGAACTGCAGTCTACATTTATACAGTTTTTTTGCCAATTAGGTGATTTCACACACAGGTGATATTCTTTTAGCTACCTTTTAAAACAAAAAATCTAAAAGCTTCTTGGAGACGTAGATCCCATGCTACCACAATTAATGCAGTGAGGCTGACTTTCTTGAGTACATAACCTTCCAACTTTTTAATAGATCCATTAGTAATGTGCTAAGTGATTGTCTCCATCTGGTCTGCAATCTTCTTTGAACTAAGCAACTTAACCAGTGTTTATTTTGAAACAAGCCCAATTAAATAACCCATTGTCTTATACTGCACCTCTTAAGCAGCAGTAAGCCAGGTGCAGTGACCCAAAATCCTGCTTTCTACAGACAATGTGGCTGCTTGTAAAGCTGCCCTTCTAACTTCAAACTGATTACTACTTGCCATTTACATTGAAGGCTGGCTCCCGTTTCCGACCAGAAGCTAAACACTGAATATTAGTTGGAAGTTTAACTTATAACTGTTTGATCTTTACAAGTGGCATCTGCTGTGTTTAGAAAGCGAAGCTTGGCTGAGAAACAAAGAGACCCCCTGGCCCAGGAAGCGAATATCCGTCACAAGCCAGGACATAGAATATAAGAGCATGGATAGCCTGACATAACTTCATAAAACTTAGGTTAGGCCCCAGATGGAGTACTGTGTGAAGTTCCAATTCCAGCACTTTGGGAAATATATTGCACTGGGGAGATTGTAGAAAATACTTACTAGGATGTTCCCTGGGATGGAATGTTTCAGGTATGAGGAGAGACTGGGAAGACTGGATTTGTTTTTTTGAAGAGAGGAACTGATGGTGGACTTTAAAGAGGTAAAGAATATTAGGAGAGGCATAATAGGGAAGATAGTGAATTTTCCCATAATGGAAATACATAAAACTGCTAAAAGTGAAAAGAAAGAGAGTTAAAAGGGTCTGAGGAATAATTTTTCATCCAGAGAATGGTTGAAATCTAGAATATATTTCCTAAGGTGGTGGTGAAGGCAGATACTTTCAAAACATTGAGAAAGTATTTGCACAAGCATTTAAATCACCAAGGCGTAGAGGTGTATTTTTCAAGTGCTGGTAAATGAGATTTTTACAGATGAGAATCTACTGTAATAGTCTCAAGGACATTGTGGGGTGAAGGCCTGTTTCTGTGCTGTGTGATCTTGTGACTTTAAAATACACCATCCAACAATCACTTTGACCCTCTACCATCAGGCAGGAAATACTGTAGCATTAGGACAAGAACTGTTAGACTGGGAAATAGCTTCTTCCCCCAGGCAGTAAGACGACTGACCTCACTGCCACCACACACATTTCATTACGTATGAAATGCCAGTAGCGTTATACTGTTTCCTTTTTAACTTGTGTATTGTAAATGCACCTTATTATTTGTTACTTTATTTGTGGCAATATTACTTTACGTGTTATGTGTGTGAGTTATATGTACTGTGTGGTGCGCCTTGATATGGAGGAATGTTCCATTTTGTGGTATACATGTGTACCGTTGAATAACGATCAACTGAATGAGCTTGAAATGATTTCTGGCATTAGGAAATCAGCATTTCAACTCTTTCTGATGCTTCCTTACTTTAATTGTAATATTCTGTATGTCTATTTCAAAACAGTTTGGGGACTTTTGTTCCTTGTACTAATTATTCTCATTATGCCTGAAATTATTTTAATAAAATATTTTTTGTTGTTCAAATTATGTCATGACTAATTAAACTGATTCTTTCTCCTTGAGTCTTGGCAGAATAGTCTGGAAGTTAATCAGCCAGAGCAGCTGTGTGACAATAATGCAAATACAAGAATAGTTTGGATTAGTAGCTTTCTGTTAAGATTTAATGAATGACAATGGTGAACAATTAGTTGTTCTAATGCCGGAGAGATTATAAAAAATACTTTAAGGTATTCCTTTTAACCATTTGCAATAAATTGGAACTTAAAACTTTAAATTAGTTTTATTTCAGAAATTTGTAGATATTACTTGTATAATCTTTGTGATGAGAAATATAACATTTTCATAATGTATGTTTCACTAGCTTAATGTTTGTTTAATTATTGTGCACAGGACCTCCTCAAACAACTTCATTATTGTTGCATCTAGATTCAGGAACTTCATCCTACAATACTGTAGGATATGCTCTTCAGTACTTCAATAATGGTGGTCCACACCATCTTCTCAAAAAGAGTTAGAGGTGGGCATTAAATCAACCATGCTGCAAAGGTGCAAAGATGAAGAAAATGTACAACAACAGGGTTAGTGCAGGGGAAAGGATTGACAATATTGGAATTATTGCAAATTCTGGAAAAACAGAATACTTAAAAATGGAAAGGAGTTTAATTGCACCAGATGAATGCAAATGTCTTTGTGTTGTAGGTAGGGGTTACTTTGAGAGTGGATTTGCACCAGTTACCAGATTGTGGGGAAAGTCTTAGCTTTGAGGGTGGGTGTGTGAACATGTTCCTGAACTTAAATGTCTGTAAGGTGGGCAAGTTAAGTTCTGGAGAAATGCAAGTGCAACATCCATTTTGTGTGAGGTGTCATCTTGATATGAAAATTGAAATCTCAGTCATATTGCTCGCTGATTAGCACTCATTTGAACATCTGCTCATAATTGTGACCAGCTGTTTAGAGTAAATATGGGGCAAGATTAGGTACTGCTGAAAGAAGTACTGTATAGACTGTTGAAGACTTCATACTTCCAGTGCCGTATGGTAAAGTACTTTTTCCATTTTTTATTCTTCATTATGCCAACAGAACACTTCTCTTTCAGTGGAAGTGAAAATCTTACATTTCAGGTTTGTGGGAAAGTACTTGTAGAGAAGTTCACGATTATAATAACTTTCATCAGGACCAAAATGATGCATTAAATCGAGAAGCACACATCAAAGTTGCTGGTGAACGCAGCAGGCCAGGCAGCATCTCTAGGAAGAGGTACAGTGTCATTTCAGGCAGAGACCCTTCGTCAGGTCCTGACGAAGGGTCTCGGCCTGAAATGTCACTGTACCTCTTCCTAGAGATGCTTTGATGTGTGTTGCTTGAATTTCCAGCATCTGCAGAATTCCTGTTGTTTGCATTAAATCAGGACTTTATTTTTGTTCTGAACCCATTAGATGTTGGTTTCACATGCTGGTGAAAATAGTATTTGAGCCAGAGCAAGATTAATTAATGCTAGAATATAGCATAATACCAAACTAAAATATCTTTTGAGAATGTATTATTGGGATCAATATTCAAAAGAATTGAGATCAAGATTGAATGACAGGATTGTAAATACAGTGGATTCTGGTCAATTGGGCCATTGGTTAATCGGGACAGCAACTTATTTGGGATAACTCTTAAAGAACAAAAGCTTATCAAGAAAATAGCTGGGATTCCCTTCAAATATTTGGGACACTATGCCACTTAATTGGGGCAGGAGACTGTCGCTAAACAGTTTCTAACTAGCGTCGGACACGTGTACTTGTGTGGCTTAGAGTGAACAGTTCTTAAATAGCATCAGTTGTGTGTGCCTCTGTTTAAAAACAGTATTTATACCACTAAAAGTTGTCAAGAAATAAACTGAATAAACTGTAACATAATTCAGAACTGTTTTGCTCACTGCAGTTTCTAGCATTCCGGCTTGGAGATGTCAAAACCTGTTGGGGTGAAAATGAAGCTATTTCATTAGTTTAGCAAGTTAGGAGCTGCTAAGAATTTGAAGGTATCAACAATTATCTTGAATATTATAATGAAAATGAAGACTAGGTGTTTACACTGATTTTGTTCATTTACAGTCAATCAAAACAATGGCAGCATACACTCAGCTTTCACCTGTGGTTCCAAAAAGCTGTTTGCATGCAATCACGGCCACATTCTAGTACACCGCTTTGACAGGCGGGCTAAATCAGATGAAGGGAGCCAACAGGCCTTACACTGCAGTGAGACGGGGATATGGTAGTCCTAGCACGCAAAGTCAGCTCAAGTGTGACATCGTTAGTGTGATCCAATGGCCAGGAAGGCAGGTCTGCAATGTTCTGTGGAGAGGGAAGGTCATGATGAAGCACAGAAGTCCTGGTGAACCAACCACAACCGAAGAAGACCCCAGTTGTAATGAGCTTCGTACCACTGGAACCGGACTTCTGCGGTTGAGAGAGTGGAACTTCCCCATTGCAACGGCTTTTCCAATTTAAAAACTCTCTTGCACGGGTTCCTTGTCATATGACAGACAACCACCAAACCAACTATTAAGAACTCATACACAGTTTTAGAGTTCTGTAGTAATGTTGATAGTGTTCTAATTAGTTCTGCATTTTGTTTAAATACATAATTTGTTACTCAGTTAAATGGTAGTTTGTCTTTTATAGGCTATTTGCTATTTTCATGAAACATTGGCTAATTGGGGCAGCCCCTTAATTGGGCCTAAATGTACTGGTCCTAATGGTCCCAATTAACTAGGATCTGCTAGGATAGTGTATTTGCAACACATGAATGTATGAACTGACCAGAAACAAAGAATTAGAAGTGATTATAACTGTAGAGAGAGGAAATATGACTCCATAGGGTAAATGACTTAAGTTTATACAGAGCCGGAAATGATATCTTTCTCATTACAATATTTTCAGAGGTGACAGGGAGGGTTAACAAGAATGCTCAGTAAAAGTTACAATCTCAACAAAAGGACATATCAATGTCTTCGTGTTTGTAATAAGAGAAAATCCATTTGGAGAGGATTAAAATAAAGCAGGAAGAAAAATGATATGATTCATCTCGTGCAATGCAAGCACTCAAGCAATGGAGATGAGTTAGAGGTGAACATCTGCAGACTGGTCAGAAAGACGTGCAGGAACGATAATGATTTTAACAATCACGAGGTAGGCTGGCTCATGCGATTGAGGTGGGCAGTATGTTTAGGGCAACTAAGGGCAAGTTCAGGATTCATATGTTTCTGGCCCAAAAGGAACTGAGTGCTAACAGGTAGCAGATCTGAGCATAGGAGAACACTTGGACCATCGTGAGCAGAAAATTGGATAAAAATAATGATTGGACCTAAATAAGAAAGATGTAAAGTTAAGGAAAAGGAGCAGCTTCGTTTACCCAAATTAACTGAGCAGAGAAGTTTTACAAACGACTTGCAGTTCTGGCATGTATAACAGATCAGTAAAATAGACCCGCAAAACCTTTCAGGTTATATTCATGCAACGAGACATTCTGAGCCATGTAAAATAAACATAGTTGAGATTCTGACTAATTTTCAGAGGCCCAATCAGCGGTGGGAACAGAGCACTTTGAGGAGGTTACTCGCAAGTCGGCAAAGCTTGTATAAAAAGAGAGCTTTGTGGGCATTTGGACATTCTGGAGGCCCAGTCAGCAGTGGGAACAGAGTAAATAGAGGTACAGAAGGGACAAGTGGGGTGGCCATTGTTGGGAGTGGGCCAGCGGTGAGAGTGGGAGCGTCAGGCTTTGATTCAAGAGGCTTCGATGAGAGGAGGCTGAAGCCAAAGAAACAGGTTAGAAGATTTGGTCTTGGTTGCCCATTGTGCAGTGCAGGCAGGATGTCTGATATGGCAGTGGAATGCTCTTCCTGTGGGATGTGGGAATTTATGGAACCAGATAGCCTTCCTGACGGCTACACCTGCGGGAAGTGACGCCAACTCCAGCTCATGAAAGACCACATTAAGGAGCTGGAGTTGGGGTTGAATTAACTTAGGATCTTGGCGGCAGAGCAATTGATAGATACAACTTTTGAGCAGGTAGTTACACCCAGCGTCGGAATTTGGGGAGTAGATGGGTGAACACTGAGAATGGTACAGAGAGAAAGAAGTCAGTGCAGGGTCCCCCGTGGCCATTTCCTTCAGCAACAGGAATACCCCTTTGGATACTGCTGAGGGGGATGACCTATCTGGGCAAGGCAGCAACAGCCAGACCAATAGCACTGTGGTTGGCCCTGAGCCTTAGGAAGGTAGGGTGAAGTCAGGTGGAGCAATAGTCATAGGGAACTTGATAGTTAGGTGAACAAATAGGTGATTTTGTGGCAGCAAAAGAGACACCTGGATAGTATGTTGCTAGGGTCCAGGATGTCTCTGAGCAGTTGCAGAATATTCTTGAAGGGGAGGGTGAGCAGCCGGAGGTCGTGGTAGATGTTGGTACTAATGACATAGCAGCAGAAGGGTAGAGGTCCTACGAAGTAAGTTTAGGGAGTTAGAAAGGAGGCTGAAGAGCAGGACCTCCAAGGTGGTAATCTCTGGATTACTCCCGGTGCCACGAGCTGGGGAAGGTCAGAACAGGAAGGTGGCACAGATCAATGTGTGGCTGAGGAGATGGTGCAGGGGGCAGGGTTTCAAGTTCTTGGAACTTTTCTGGGGAAGGGGTGACCTGTGCAAGTAGTAGGGGTTGTACCTGAACTGGAGGGGAACCAATATCCTGGGAGGAAGGCTTGCTAATGCTATCGGGGAAGGTTTAAACTAGATTTGCAGGGGGGTGGGAGCCAAAGTGAAGAGGCAGAGGATGGGGTGGTTGGCACACAAGTAGCCAGCCAGCTTGTAGGGAGTTTGTGAGAAGGATAGGCAGATTATAGAGCAAAGATGCACTCAGCCAGATGAGTTGAGATGTGTCTATTTTAATGCAAGAGTATCATAAAAAAGGCAGATGAACTTAGAGCGTGGATCAGTACGTGGAACTATGATGTTGTGGCCATTACAGAGACTTGGATGTCTCAGGGGCAGGAACGGCTGCTGAGTGTGCTGGGCTTTAGATATTTCAAAAAGAACAGGGAGAGAGGCAGAAAAGGTAGGGGCATAGCATTGCTAATCAGGGATAGTATCATAGCTGCAGAAAAGGAGGTAGTTATGGACGGATAGTCTACTGAGTCATTGTGGGTGGAAGTCAGAAATAGGAAGGAGGCAATGACTCTACTGGGTGTTTTTATAGACCTCCCAATAGTAACAGAGACATCAAGGAGCAGATAGGGAGGCAGATTCCGGAACGGTGCAATAATACAAAGGTTGAGTGCTCTGATGATGTAAAATAATGGAGATTGGTTGAAAGTTTGAGTGGGCGGGCTGCTGACGTGGTGAGAGCCGTGAGGTCCCGGTACCCCCTAGCCAAGGCTGCCGATTACATGGGAGCACTGGCAAATGCATTTGGCACGACAGGAAGCCCAGTGAAGATCATGACAGGGTTTCAGAACATGTGTCAGGAGAAGTGGGAGAAGCTTTCTGTCTACATCTTTCGGCTAGAGAGGCAGCTAAATTGCTTGTGGCACAGAGAGGTCATTCAGGCAGCTGAGGTGGATCAATTAAGAAGAGACCAGATAGCAAGGGCTTGGAGTCTCTGACTGTCTTGTAAGACGCACCCCCCTCCCTTGTTTGTTGAGCTCATCAGAGAAGTACGAGAGGAGGAGAACGCATCGGAGGCACGGGAGGCCTCTGTCAGCAGGGTACAGTCCTTGGTAGTGGTCCCCTGCGGTGAGTGACCACAGATAGCCTGCCCCGGGGAGTGGTAGAGGAGATTGTGGCAGAGTTGAGAACTGAGATGTCCCGATTGTTATCAGCAGGTATGATCTCCCCAAATGATTCAGCTGGTAGGGAGGCAGATCCTCTAAGGGGACGGACTATGTGGGGGGCTGCTGGCAGCGGGTGTCACGCGAGAAGGGAAGTGGCCGGTATTGTCTGTTATAACCGTGGAGAAGAGGGACACTTCAGGTGGGAGTGTGAACGGCGGCAAACCCTTTGGAGAGTGAGCCCCCGGGTACCTAAACAGAGAGAGTCGTTGGGAAAACTTAAAAGAGTCCCAGTGAGGGGATGGCCTGCCGTATCGAGGGGGACATATTCCCAGCAAAAAATCAAGAAACATCCTAAAGCAAAGAACCATATTCCTGAAGGGTTAGTGGGGCCAAGCTCCAGTGTGTCATGACAGATAGAGGGTACTTATACTAGAACCATACTTAACACAGGGTCGCAGGTCACTTTGCTGTACCGTTAATTTTACAATCAGTTTTTGACACATTTGCTATTGACACCTTTCAGTGCACTAGAGATCTGGGGTCTTAGTGCGGGTGATTATCCATATGATGGTTACTTATCAGTGAAACTGGAGTTTTCGGAGGCCAATATGGGAGTGGCTGAGGCCCTTGATACATTAGCGCTAGTTTGTCCAGACCCCATTGAGAAGGCCGGTGTTTCAGTTCTTGTGGGGACCAACACTCCTATTGTGAGGAGGCTCATGGGAGCCTGCAAGGAGAAAGCTGGAGAGAGCTTCCTGAGAACATAGTCCGTTCACCCGGTGTTTCGAGCTGCTTTTGAGGAAATGCATGGCTGCAGTGGGCTGGATAATGAGTTTAGATGAGAGATTGTGTGGTTCACCCAGTCCAAGCCAATCTTGTTATGGCCCGGGGGAGTAGCGAGAGTAATGAGAAACCCCAAATTTCCTGGAATGCCCGAGGGTGAGACCCTCTTGGTGGATGTTCCGGAAGACCATGAAGAGGAGTCGGGAGTGCCTGCTGGGTGAGGCCCAAACTGCAGAAGCCCTCGGTTGTACAGGCGAACAGAATGGCAGTGGTTGTCAGGAACACTACGAAGAGGGAGGTCACCTTCAAGCGGGGGATGCCCTGGTGCATAGTGTTCCTGTGAGACAAGCCAGGGAGAAACTATCTGCAAAAGGGGGAAAGTTGACTGCTGAGTCATTCAACTTCGGGGACTCCCCGGTACCTGCAGGTTGGAAGAGGAGGTTGGTAGAGAAGGTGTTGAAGCTGGAAGTTGTCTTTTCCACTGACGAGTTTGATGTGGGTTGTTCCAAGAGCACTCGTCACACTATCCCGGTGACTGAGGACACCTGTTCAGAGAGGTTGTGGCGATTGGCCCCTGCAGAGGTGGAAGAAGTTCGGCAGCATTTGTGTAAGTTGAAGGAAGCTGGGATCGTTACTGAGTCTCGAAGCCCCTATGCGTCCCCAATAGTAGTGGCCAGAAAGAAGAATGGGAAGGTACGGATGTGTGTGGACTATTGGACTCTGAACAGGCGTACCATCCCCAACCAGTATACGGTCCCAAGGATTGAAGACGTGCTGGCCTGTTTAAGTGGTACGAAGTAGTTCAGTGTGCTGGACTTGAGGAGTGGATATTACCAGATCCCCACGAGTGAGGCTGACAAAGAGAAGGTGACATTTATATGTCCACTGGGATTCTTCCAGTTTGAAAGGATGCTCCAGGGCATATTGGGTGCTCCTGCAACCTTCCAGCAGGTCACGGAGAAAACAGCGGGGGATATGTACTTGTTTGAGGTATTGGTGTATCTGGATGACCTCATAGTGTTTGGGTCCACCTTGGAAGAACATGAAGCAAGGCTACTGAAAGGGCTGGGCCTCCCGAAAGCTGAAGGGTCAAAGCTTTCCCTGGACAAGTGCCAGTTCTGCAAGACGTCTGTTAGCTATGTTGGGCACATAGTTTCATGGAATGGAGTAGTTACAGATCTGTCTAAGATTGAGGCGGTTATCACTTGGCCAAGACCCCAGACTGTGAGCGCTTTGCGTTCGTTCCTTGGGTTTTGTGGTTACTATCGGAGGTTCGTGAAGGGCTACGCGGAAGTGAGTCACCTGTTGAATCAGCTCCTGTGTGTTACCCTCCCTTGGGGAAGAAAGGGAGAAGGACAAAAGTAGAGAAGGGTAAAGAGTACCTTAGCCCTTCGGAGCCTTTTGGACCAAGGTGGGACGTGAAATGTGAAGAGGCCTTTCAGTCGCTGAAGGAGATGCTGACCCAGGTGCCTGTGCTGGTTTTTGCAGACCCCCGATTGCCATATGTACTGCACATGGATGCCAGCAGAGAGGGCTTGGGGCGGGGGGGGGTGTCCTGTATCAGGAGCAGAGCACCGTCTTGAGGCCTGTTGTGTTTTCTAGCCAGAGTCTGTCGTCCTCTGAGAAAAACTATCCCATGCACAGGTTGGAGTTTCTGGTGTTGAAATGGGCTGTGGTGGAAAAGCTGAGTGACTACCTCTATGGTGCCAAGTCTAAGGTGAGGACGGAAAACAATCCCCTAACTTATATCCTGACTTCGGCGAAATTGGATGCCATAGGCCATCAGTGGTTGGTAGTGTTGTCTGCCGATGATTTCAGCCTGAAGTACCGGCCGGGAAACCGGAACATTGACGCTGATGCTTTGTCATGATGTGCGCATTAAGGGCTGGACAGGGACGAGGAGTGGGAGAGCGTTCCTGCCCCAGGGGTGAAAGCACTGTGTCAGTTTGCCATCACGGTGAAGGCAGATGGAAAGCAAGGGCAGGATCGAGCAGAGTGTGGAGCTTCTCATGATGCCGTTCCACAAGTTTACTGTAACCTGACTGCTCTGAAGATAAATCGGCTGCCAGAAGTGAGTTCTGGGGATGTGGCAGCTGCTCAGCAATATGATCCAGGCATCAGTACTATTTGGTCAGCAGTCGAAAAGGGAGACATGGCTCAGGTGGAGAAGACGAAACACGCTGCAGTGCCTCCATTATTGAGAGAATGGCCCAGGCTGGAGTTAAGGAACCAGATCCTATACTGGGTCATGTCACCCCCAGACTGACCTCAGCGTTGCCAGCTGGTTCTACCTGAGAAGTATTGGAGGATTGTGTTGAAGTCACTTCATGATGATTCTGGACATTTGGGGGTTGAAAAGACCTATGGATTGCTCAGAGACCGGTTCTACTGGCCTCGAATGAAGCTGGAGGTCAAAGAATACTGCAAGTGGTGCACTCGGTGCATATGCAGGAAGACGCTGCCTACGAGCACAGCTCCCTTGTCCCACCTGCAGAGCGTGGGGCCTCTGGACCTGGTGTGTATGGATTTCCTGTCCATAGAACCCAGTGCCAGCAACACGGCGAATGTCTTAGTCATCACGGATCACTACACCAGATATGCACAGGCTTTTCCTACCAAGGACCAGAGGGTGTCCACGGTGGCCAAAATGTTATGGAAGAAGTACTTCATTTATTATGGCCTCTCCAGGCGGATACATAGTGACCAGGGACGGGATTTCAAGGGTAAGCTCGTCCATGAATTACTGGGCATATTTGGAGCCAAGAAGTTGAGGACTGTTCCCTATCATCCGCAGGGTGATCCCCAGCCTGAGAGGTTTAATCGGACTTTGTTCGACATGTTCAAAACCATGGAGATCAGCAAGAAGAGCAGGTGGAGTCAACATATTGGACATCTGGTCCACTGTTACAACTGTACCTGAAATGAAGCTACTGGGTACTTGCCATATTATCTGATGTTTGGGCATGAGGCGAGGTTGCCCGTTGACCTTTGTTTTGAGACTGACAAGGGTGACTTAACACCAAAGACTTATCTGAATTATGTGTCTGATATGAGAAGGGAGCTAAAAAAGGCTTATGAAGCAGTTGGGCTCGTGGCTGCCAAGCAGAATCAAAGAAATAAGAGGAGGTGTGATCAAAAGGTGAGGTTCTCCCAAATCCGGCCGGGAGACCGAGTCCTCATAAAGAACTTGGGGCTACCTGGGAAGCATAGGTTGGCTGACCACTGGACGGCTACACCCTATGTGGTGGAGAGTCAAATGCCAAACATACTAGTTTTCCAGGTGAAACCAGAGGATGGGAATGGGCCTGTCAATACTCTCCATCAGAACCACCTTCTGTCTCTGGGAAAGGGGTGCAAGTTGACCCAGAGCCCGATCTGGAGCCTGCACCTAGTAAGAGGACTCTGCGGTGTCACAGGCAGACTGAAGGACCAACAACAGGAGAGATTAGACCACCCCCCTCCCTGCCCCTGAGCGGGATACTGATTCAGAGGATGAAATGGGGGTGTGGTATATGCTGCCTTTAGCTAACTCCCCTCTGATTGAAGAAGAGATTATCGACTCTTCTCTCTGGAAGTAGGTGCAAGGGAGATGTCAGAGGTAAGTTTTTCACACGGAGATTGGTGGGTGCGTAGAATGCACTGCCAGTGACGGTGGTGGAGGCTGATACAATAGGATCTTTTAAGAGACTCTTAGATGGGTACATGGAGCTAAGAAAAATAGAGGGCTATGCGGTAGGGAAATTCTAGGCAGTTTCTAGAGTAGATTACTTGGTCAGCACAATATTGTAAGCCGAAGGGCCTGTAATGTGCTGTAGATTTCTATAGTCTATGTTCTAGAATATGGAGCTGAGAGAGTGAACATCAAGCTAATAATGTTTTATCAACATTTACCCCTGGATACTTTCACTCTCAAGGTCCATACTAATACAACATACCTGCCTTCAGCCAAACATAACCTCAAGAGTTCTAGGTTAGTGGGCAAGATTTATGACAAGAGGTCACAATAAAGAACTTAAGAAGCAGTCATAATTTTGGACATCTCAGTTAGAATGGACTGTGTGCTTCATTTAATTTAAATTTTCTCTACCATATAAAAAAGGATGTTAAAGCAAACCCAGACTGCACTTTCCTAGACTAATATATGCGGTGTATAAAGGACGTTTACAGAAGATTTAATGACTTTAAACAAAACCATTTTTGTTAAGGAGGGATAATGGTGCCTAACGGCGACTCCTTTGCCTGCATCTTCAGACAGCTCTTTAATATCTCTATTTTCCCCTTTCAGGGTTCTTTTGAAGACCCTGACCTGGAGTTACACGATGACTACGGTTCTTTGCAGGAATGGGACCCGCTCTCAGGGTTCCATAACTGGTCGTTGGTCGGCACGCCAAAGGCTCAGCCTAAGAGTCCGGCTTGAATTCGGAAGCCTAGGATCTCGGGGCTCTGGAGACGGGCGGATCGAGGGTCAGTGTCACAACAGGAGACCCATGTGTCGTCGGGGGAATCGGAATATCTGCTGTGTGCTTGGAGACCTGGGATCTTTGCGATCTTCAGGTACAGAGCTCAGAAAAAGCAACATAATGGACTCCTAACATCGTAAGCCAGCGAGTTGTTTGTTATGTCTCCCCACTCGCTGGGAAAATGGCGACACCTCTTTCTCCCTTATTAGGGAGAGAGAAAACCTGCAGTATGTCGAATACTGGGTGAAACGCAAAGTCTTTGGGTGACAGCAAGTCTGTGTCTTTGCTATTGCTTTGCTCACACTTGAGTGCTCGGTGGCGGTGCCAATGCTTGTTTTTTTTTGCCGGTGGGGGGAGGTGGGATTGTTGCTTGTTGCCGCTTATGCATTGTGGGGGGAGCTGGGAGGGGACCTTGTGGTTCTCACATTTGTTCATTTTTTTGGGGCACTCCTCTCTTTTTGTGAATGGTTGCAAAGAAAAAGCATTTCAGGATGTATAATTGTATACATTTCTCTGACATTAAATTGTGCCTTTGAACCTTTGAACCACAAAACATTTGATGAAAGTACTGGGTGGAAATTTGATGTAACAATGTAAAAAAGGCTTTACTTTATGCAGCAGTAACTAAAGTGACTGAATAGATCAACAATCCAGTAGCAGCCTCTAAAAACAATGAAATCTGACAGAGTTGTTGAAGTATGACATTGAAGCATAAGAACTATTTTTATGATATCTGTGAACAAGCCAACATTTTATAATACCTCTGGAGACCATAACCATTTCTTTTTAGCATTGCGAATTGTTGCAGATGACAATTACTTAATATGTTTTGCTTCCATCTTCTATATGTGCTCCAGGTGCCAAACATCACATTATTGGCTACTTGGAGATGTTTATATTGTAGGAAGATAGAACGTAGAGCATTACAGAACAGGAATTGGCCCTGGGGATCACAATGTTGTGCAGAATCAAATAAATTAATCATCAAATGGCCAACTAAACTAATCCCTTAGGCCTAGACAATGTCCATATTTCCATTTTCCTCACATTCATGTGCCTGTCTGAGCGTCTTTTAAATGTCCCTAGTGCATCTGCCTCGATCACCACCCCAGGAAACACATTCCAGGCACACACCAATTTCTGTGCAAAGAAAACTTGCCCCACGCATCTCTTTTGAAATTGCCTCCTCTCACATTAAATGCATGCCCTCTGGTATTAGAGATTTCGACTCTGGGAAAAGAGTACTGTTTGTCTACTCCCTATGCCACCCATAATCATATAAACCTTTATCAGATCACAAACACAAGAAATTCTACAGATGCTGAAATCCAAAGCAACACACAGAATGCTGGAGGATCTCAGCAGGTCAGGTACATTCATGGAAATGGTCAAATAGTTGATGTTTCAGGCCGAGACCCTTCTTTAGGACGGGAAAGGAAGGTGGAATAAAAAAGTGGGGTGGGGAAAGAAGGTAACCAAAATATGATGGGTGAAGCCAGGTGGATGGGAAAGGTAAAGGGCTGGAGAGGATGGACTCTGATAGGAGAGGAGAGTGGATCATAAAAGAAAGGGAAGGAGGAGGGGCACTGGGGGAGGTGATAGGCAGATGAGAAGGGGTACACGGCCAGAATGGCGAATGGAAGAATGGGGGAAGGGGAAGGAAATGTTTTATACTGGAAGGAGAAATTAATATTCATGTCATCAGGTTGGAGGCTACCCAGACAGAATATAAGGTGTTGCTCCTCCACCCCGAGGGTGGCCTCATTGTGGCACAAGAGGAGGCCATGGACTGGCATGTCAGAATGGGAATTGGAATTAAAATGTTTGGCCACCGGGAAATTCTGCTTTTGGTGGATGGAACGGAGATGCTTGATGAAGTGGTCACCCAATTTACGACAGGTCTCACTGGTGTAGAAGAGCCATATTGGGAGCACCAGACACAATAGACAACCCCAGCAGGAGGACTGTTTGTGGCCATGAATGGAGGTGAGGGAGGAGGTGAATGGGCAAGTGTAGCACTTTGGCCATTTGCAGGGATAAGTGCCGGGAGGGAGATTAGTTGGGAGGGACAAATGGACAAGGGAATCTTGGAGGGAGTGATCCCTGCAGAAAGTGGAGGGTGACAGGGAGGTAAAGATATATTTGGTGTTAAGATCTCTTTGGAGATGGCAGAAATTGTGCAGAATGATGTGTTGGATGTGGAGATTCATAGGGTGGCAGGTAAGGACAAGAGGAACTCTATCACTGTTAAGGCGGCAGGAGGATCTGCTGAGTGTGTATGTCCAGGGTGGAAGAAGGGGAAACTCCATTCTTTCAATAAGGAGGACATCTCCGATGTCCTAGAAAGGAAAGTCTCATCCTGGGAACGGATATGGCAGAGATGAGGCGCTAAGAAAAAGGTATAACATTTTTACAGGAGACGGGGTGGTAAGAGGTAGTCAAGATAGCCATGGGAATCGGTAAGTTTATAAAAGATGTTGGTTGACAGTTTGTCTTCATAGATGGTGACAAAGAGATCGAGAAAGGGAAGAGAGGTGTCAGAAATGGACCAAGTGAATTTAAGGGCGGGGTGAAAGCTGGAGGCAAAGTTGATGAAATTGATGAGCTCAGAATGAGCACATGAAGCAGCACCAACGCAGTCATCAATAGAGCAGAAGAAGAGTTCAGGAGCATTACCGGTGAAGGTTTGGACCATGGACTGTTCAATATAGCCAACAAAGAGAAAGGCATAACAGGGGCCCATGTAGGTGCCTGTGCCTACCCCTCAAGTTTGGAGAAAGTATGAGGAGCAGAAGGAGAAATTATTGAGGGTGAGGACCAGTTTTGCCAGACAGAGGATGGCGATGGTGGAGGGGAACTGGTTGAGTCTTTTGTTGAGAAAGAATCAGAGAGCTTTAAAGCCTTCTTGATGGGGGACAGAAATGTAAAATGACTGGACATCCATGATGAAAATGAGGTGTTCAGGGCCAGGGAATTGAAAGTTGTTGAGGACATTGAGAGCATGTGGATTGCAGATTTAGGTAGGAAGGGACTGAACTAAGGGAAATAGAATGGAATCGAGGCATGAGGACATGAGTTCAGTGGGGCAGGAGCAGGCAAAGGACAATGGACTTACCCCGACAGTCAGGCTTGTGAATCTTGGAGATAAAGGTGTGCAGTGTGGGGTAAGGGAACTATGAATTTGTGGCAGTGGATGGAATTTCTTCAGAGTTGATGAGCTCAGTGATGGTATCAGAGACAGATTTCCTGTTTTCCAGTCTTCCCTCAGCCTCCACTGCTTCAGAGAAAACAACCTGAGTTTGTCCAATCTATTGCTATAGCACATTCCCTCAAATCCAGGCAACATTCTGGTGAACCTGCACCTCCTCCAAAGCCTCAACATCCTTCTCTATTGGGACGACCAGAGCTGTATGCAATACTCCAGATGTGGCCTAACTAGAGTTTTATAAAGCTGTCACATATCTTCCTGACTTTTAAACACAATGCGCTGACTAATAAAGGCACGTCTGCCATATTCCTCCTTAACCACACTTTCAACGTGCATAGCC
This sequence comes from Mobula birostris, assembly GCF_030028105.1. Classification (NCBI taxonomy): domain Eukaryota; kingdom Metazoa; phylum Chordata; class Chondrichthyes; order Myliobatiformes; family Myliobatidae; genus Mobula; species Mobula birostris. The sequence continues at coordinate 58,651,064 of NC_092372.1, read as the reverse complement.
ATGTCTCAGGGAGCTATGAACTTAGACACTAAGAGATTCCTCTGCTCATCTGTTTAGGGTCTTGTCCTTAACAATATATCAACACACATCAAAGTTGCTGGTGAACGCAGCAGGCCAGGCAGCATCTGTAGGAAGAGGTGCAGTCGACGTTTCAGGCCGAGACCCTTCGTCAGGACTGGGTCTCGGCCTGAAAAGTCGACTGCACCTCTTCCTACAGATGCTGCCTGGCCTGCTGCGTTCACCAGCAACTTTGATGTGTGTTGCTTGAATTTCCAGCATCTGCAGAATTCCTGTTGTTGGCGCTTAACAATATATCGTCTCTTTACATTTGACCTACCAAGGTACAACACCTCACATTTGGCCAAGTTATTCTTAATCTACTATTTCTCCACTGATTAACTCATGCTGATATGAGTGCATTTCTATGTTACATTGACTGTTCTATTTATTATAAATTACTATGATTTCACATTGCACATTTAGACGGAGACATAACATAAAGATTTTTACTCCCCATGTATGTGAAGGATCCAAGAAATATAGTCAATTCAATTCAATTCAATTCAGTATCTACAACTGATCTATATCCAGATGTATTCTTTGCCACTTTCCTACACTATCCACAACACTACCAATCTTTGTATTATCTGCACACTTACTAACTTCCAGCTAGAATAAATCTTTAGGACTACCAACCCTCTTTCTTCTATGGGCAAGCCAGTTCTGCATCCAAACAGCCAATTTACCATGGATCCCATGTATCTTAGTTTTCTGGATGAACCTTCCATGACAGACCTTGTGAGATGCCTTACTAAAATCCACAGCCCTCATCAATCACCCTTATCATCTCATCACAAAGCTCAATCAAGTTAGTAAAACCTGACTTGCCACTGCTCAAAGCCATGCTGGCTCTCCCCAGTTTGGCCGTGGTTTTCTAAATGCCTGTAAATCCTATCCCTAGGAATTCTCTCCAGAAATTTCTCTACCATTGATGTGACACTCACTGGTCTATAGCTTCCAAGATTATCCCTGTTTCTCTTCTTGATATATATGCAAACCCTTTTATTTTGTTTAGTGCTTCATTTCGTAATGATTTAACAGGGAAAACAAAGATTGGAAGGAAACATAATTATTCAGCTTCATGTGGAGTCTTGTGTTTCCAACAGTACAGTTTGGCATGAGGCCAAGAGCTGTTGCATATTTAAAATAACTTTACAGTTTCACTAAAGTAGGTTGGAATGAATTTGGCAAGCTTCCAACAATCCTTAATGGATTAAGTGTGTGGTCCTCTTTATTAGTGAATTGACACTTGATCTAGAAGGTTAAAATAAATTGGATAATGATTATAGGTATGAATGTGGAAGATAGTTATAACAAAGGTAGAATTGCAAATTTCTATGATAATCCTATTTCATTGATAAAATTAGGATTGTCACCCATGTTCTTCAAAAAACAAGACATCTAAATATTAGCACAAAATCACTAAAATAATATGCCCATTTTGATGAATATTTGTACCTATTTGTAAAAAAAAATGAAGATACATAATGTTCAAGTGGGTGTTGAATTTGAAGCTCAAAACAGTTTGTTGCAAGGAATGTACTTTATTTACAAAAGGCTTGGTCTGCTCTAGTGAGATCATTAACCTTCTTCCACTTCAAAGTAGTTCTGGGATTCAAGAAAGATGAAATCCAAGTGGTAAATACCTCTTTTTATAAAGTACATATCAAATGCTGAGTCCAGCTGTGGCCCTTCAAATCTTGGCAATTTATTGCGCTGTGTATGTAGCTTTGTTAGGAGGGCATCAAAAAACGAGGTCTCAACAAGGAAATGAGTGCACTTTTTGAATGCCAACACTTTGGAGAAGCTTACGTTTTGGGTAAATGACCACACCTGTTTTGTCTGCTGTTGTGGGGTGAAAGAAAAATTGTTGAACTGTTGAGTTTGGGTATCTCAGGTTAGGGAAGCAGCACCTCATATTCTGTCTGGGTAGCCTCCAACCTGCTGGCATGAACATTGATTACTCTAATTTGCAATAACTGTTCCCCCTTTCCCTTCTCTCTTTCTCCATTCTGCATTCTGGTTCCCTTCTCATCCATTCTCTTTTCATCATCTGCCATCGCCTCCCTCTGGAGCTCCTCCTCCTTCCCTTTACTCCATGGTCTACTGTCCTCTCCTGTTAGATTCCTTCTTATTCAGCCATTTACTTCAACCATTTCACCTCCCAACTTCCTTACCCCCCCGGCCATCCACTTTCCCCTCACCTGGTTTCAACTATCACCTGCCAGCTTCTACTTCTTTCCTGCTTATTATTCTGGTTTCTGCCCCCTTGCTTTCCAGTCATGATGAAGTGCTTAAGTGTGAATTGCTTATCCCCCTCTATGGAGGCTGCCTGGCTTGCTGAGTTCTGCAAGCATTTTTTGTGTATTAATTGTGAATTTTGCTGTTTTGCGATAGCAGTACAGTGCAAAACATAAAAATTACTATAAATTATTAATTGTGTGCAAATAAAGGAATAATAAGGTAGTGTTCTTGAGTTCATGCACTGTTCAGAAATTTGGTGGCAGAGGGGAAGATGCTGTTCCTAAGTTGCTGCGTGTGGATCTTGAGGCTTCTGTGCCTCCTCTCCAATGAGTGCATTTCCTGGATAGTGGGGGTCCTTAGTAATGGGTGCTGCCTTCTTGAGGCACTGTCTCTTAAAGATATCCTCAATAATGAGGAGGGTTGTGAACATGATAGAGCCAGCTGATACTACAACCCTCTGTAGCCTCTTTTGATCCTGTGCATTGGAGTTTCCTTACTAGGCTGGGATACAAGAAGTCAGAATGCTCTCCACCGTACAGCTGCAAGCGTCTTTGGTGACATACCAAATTTCCTCAAAGTCCTAACAAAGCAGAGTTGCTGGTATGTCTTCTTAGTGATCTTAGTGAAGTAGTCTACTTAGATGTTGACACCCAGGAACTTGAAGCTGCTCACTCTTTGCATTGCTGACCCCTCAGTGAGGACTGTTGTGTGTTCTCCTAACTTCCCCTTCCTGAAGTCTACAATCAATCCCTTGATTTTGCTGACATTGAGTGCAAAGTTTTTGTTGCAAAAACACTCAATTAGATGATGTATCTCACTTCAGTGTGCTTCCTTGTTGACATTTGAGATTCTACCAACAACAGTGGTGTCATCGGCAAATTTATAGATGACATTTGAGCTGTGCTTAGGCACACAGTTATGTGTGTGGAGATAGTAGAGCGGTAGACTAAGTACACATTTTTAAAATGTGCCTGTGGATTGTCAGCAAGGAGGAGATTTTATTACTGATCTGCACTGACTGTGGTCTCCCAATGAAGAAGTCAAGGATCCAGTTGCAGAAGAGATATAGTATAGAGGTCCAGGTTTTGAAGCTTAATGATCAATACTGAAGAAGCACTTCTTCACAGTAGGTCTGAGTGCTACTGGGTGATAGTCATTGAGGCAGCTCAACCTGATCTTGGCCAGCAGTTCGATTGTTGCCCCTTTGAAGTAGATAGAATCTTCAGAACTCTCCAGCCAGTTGGTCGGCGCAGGTTTTCAGTATGCAGCCAGATATGCCACTGGGCCTGATGCCTTGCAAGAGTTCACTCTCCTGAGAGATGTTCTAACATCAGCGACTGAGACAAAAATCACAGGGTCACCAGGTGCTGTGCGGATTTGCACAGCTGTAGAGTTATACTCTGTTTGAAAGCCTGCATAAAAGTCATTGAACTCATTGGGGAGTGAAGCATCACATCCATTTATACTTCAGGTTTCACCTTAGAGGAAGAAAGGGCATGTAAATCCTGCCACAGCTGTCATGCATCTGATTGTGGCTCTGTTCACATATTTACTATACTGGAAATGTGGAAGATACTACAAATTCAGGGTGTTGGTTAGAGCAAGTTGTAATTTTGCTTTGGTGCGAAATGGGCAGCTTACTGAATTATGCAGTTGTGTAAAATGCTAACTTCATTGGAAGTGAAAATCAAGACAGATTTAATTTGTGCTGCTAAGTTGCTAGTACCCCATGATTTTGTTCACACAAAATAAAGATTGACACACTGTTAAAATGCACTTTGATACTGTATTTTTGTCAATTCAAAAAAAGAAATGAATTACGATCTTTACATTTGCAGGAAATAGAAGTGCCAAATAACTTTTTATTCTCACTTTTGGAAGCAGCGGTTTAAATCAATGAGATGGGTTGGTATTGATTTTTGAACAACGTAGAATAGTGCAGCACAGGAACAGGCCCTTTGGCTCACAATGTTGTGCCAAACCAGCTAAAAAATAAATCAAAAAAAAAAATCCTTTCTACCTACACAATGTCCATCTTCCACATATTCATCTGCCTATCTATGCATCTTTTAAAAGCCTCTAATATATTTGCCTCTACCACCACAGTGGCAGCGCAGTCCAGGCATCCTGAATAAAAAAGACTTACCCCTCACACCCCCTTTGAACCTACCCCCTCTCACCTTCAATGCATGCCTTCTGGTATTAGATATTTCTACCCAAGGAGAAAGGTACTCCCAGTTAACTCTATCTAGTATGACTCTCATAATCTTATAAACCTCTATCAGATCTCCCCTCAGCGTCTGGTGCTCCAAAGAAAACAATTCAAGTCTCTCTGGCCTCTCCTGATAGCACATGTACTCTAAACCAGGCAGTATCCTGCAGCCCCTCTAAAGCCTCAACATTCTTCCTATATTGGGGTGACCAGAACTGTGTGCATTACTCCAGATGTGGCCTAACCAGAGTTCTATAAAGACCTTAAGACCATAAGATAATAGGAGCGGAATTAGGCCAGATATATTCCAGATAAGAAGCAATTTTTGAATGGAAGAAGGACACTACCATGGCTGACAAGTGAAGTCAGAGCCAAAGTAAAAGCAGAAGAGAGGACGTGCAAGGAAGCCAGAGCTAGTGGGAAGACAGAGGATTGGGAAGCTTTTAAAAACTTGCAGAAGGAAACTAAGAAGGTCATTAGGAAGGAAAAAGATGAATTATGAAGGGAAGCTGGTGACTAATATCAAAGAAGGTACTAAAAGCTTTTAAGTAAATAAAGGGTAAAAGAGAGTTGACGGTAGATATAGAACCAATACAAAATGACGCTGGAGATATTATAATGAGAGACGCAGAGGTGGCAGAGGAACTGAATGCGTATTTTGCATCAACCTTTACAGTGGAAGACATTTGCAGTATACCGAATATTCAAGAGTGTCAGGGAAGTGAAGTATGTGCAGTGAAAATTACGACTGAGTAGGTGCTCTGGAAGCTTAATGGTCTGAGGGTGGATAAATCTCCTGGACCTGATGGAATGCACCCTCGGGTTCTGAAGGAAGTAGATGGAGAGATTGTGGAGGCATTAACGATGATCTTTCAAGAATCGATAGATTCTGGCATTGTACCGGATGACTGGAAAATTGCAAATGTTACTCCGCTATTTAAGAAAGATGGGAGGCAGCCAAAAGGAAACTATAGACCTGTTAGCTTGACATCAGTGGTTGGGAAGTTGTTGGAATGGATTGTTAGGGATGAGATTACAGAGTACCTGGAGGCACATGACAAGATAGGCCAAAGCCAGCATGGTTTCTGAAAGAAAAATCCTGCCTGACAAACCGACTGCATTTTTTGAGGAAATTACAAGCAGGGTAGACAAAGGAAATGCAGTAGATGTGGTGTGCTTGGATTTTTCAGAAGACCTTTGACAAGGTACTGCACATGAGGCTCTTAGCAGGATAAGAGCCCATAGAACTACAGGGGAGTTACTAGCATGGGTGGAGCATTGGCTGATCAGCAGAAAACAGAGAGTGGGAATAAAGGGATCCTATTCTGGCTGGCTGCCAGTTACCAGTGGAGTTCCACAGGGGTCAGTGTTGGACTGCTGCTTTTTACAATGTATGTCAATGATTTGGACTATGGGATTAATGGATTTGTGGCTAAATTTGCTGATGATACAAAGATAGGTGGAGGAGTGGGTTGTGTTGAGGAACAGAGAGACTTAGATAGTTTAAGGGAATAGGCAAAGAAGTGGCAAATGAAATACAATGTTGTAAAGTGTATGGTCATGCACTTTGGTGGAAGAAATAAACGGGCAGACTATTTTTTAGATGGGGAGAGAATTCAAAATGCAGAGATGCAAAGGGACTTGGGATCCTTGTGCAGGATACCCTAAAGGTTAACCTCCAGGTTGAGTCAGTGGTGAAGAAGATGAATGCAATGTTGGCATTCATTTCTAGAGGTAAAGAATATAAGAGCAGAGATGTGATGTTGAGGCTCTATAAGGCACTCGTGAGTCCACACTTGGAGTATTGTGTGCAGTTCTGGGCTCCTTATTTTTAGATTAGATTATGAGAACACTCAGTCCTCTTTTATTGTCATTTAGAAATGCATACATGCATTAAGAAATAATACAATGTTTCTCTGGTGTGATATCACAGAAAACAAGACAGACCAAAGACTGACACTGACAAAACCACATAATTATAACATATAGTTACAGCAGTGCAAAGCAATACCATAATTTGATAAAGGACAGACCATAGGCACAGTAAAACAACATTCTCCAAGTCCCAAGTCGATTGACTCCCGAGTCCCCGATAGCAGGCGGCAAAAGGGAGAAACTCCCTGCCATAAACCTCCAGGCACCGTCAACTTGCCAATACCTTGGAAGCAGCCAACCCCAGCCGACCCTGAGTCCATCCGTCCGAAAACTCCGAGCTTCCGAGCAGCCTCTCCGATACAGCCTCCTGAGCACCTTCGACCTCTCCCCGGCCACTGAAACATACAAAGCCGAGGATTTCGGGGCCTTCAGCTCCGGAGATTCCGGTTACCACACAGTAGCAGCGGTAGCAAAGCAGTCATTTCAGAAGTTTTCCAGGTGTTCCACTGTGCTCTCACATCTGTCTCCATCAAATCAGAATTGTGCATGGTCCCCTACTTGACAAATAACAGATATTCATCACCGAAGTGGCCACGCGCGCTGTTGTCGTGCCGCCATCTTCGCCCCCCTCCTGGGAGGATTTTAGAAAGGAGATACTGACATTGGAGAAGGTTCAGAGAAGATTCACAAGAATGATTCCAGGAATACCTGGCATTTCTTCGGCTGTATTCCCCGGAGTTCAAGTGAATGAGGGAGGGATCTCATAGAAACATTCCAAATGCTAAAAGGCCTGAACAGATTAGATATTAATTAGGCTTAATTAGGAAGGGGAAAAAAGATTATGAGAGAAAACTGGCAGGGAACATAAAAGCTGACTGTAAAAGCTTTTATAGATATGTGAAAAGAAAAAGATTGGTTAAGACAAATGTAGGTCCCCTACAGACAGAAAGTGAATTGATTATGGGGAGCAAGGACATGGCAGACCAATTGAATAATTACTTTGGTTCTGTCTTCACTAAGGAGGACATAAATAATCTTCCGGAAATAGTAGGGGACAGAGGGTCCAGTGAGATGGAGGAACTGAGGGAAATACATGTTAGTAGGGAAGTGGTGTTAGGTAAATTGAAGGGATTAAAGGCAGATAAATCCCCAGGGCCAGATGGTCTGCATCCCAGAGTGCTTAAGGAAGTAGCCCAAGAAATAGTGGATGCATCAGTGATAATTTTTCAAAACTCTTTAGATTCTGGACTAGTTCCTGAGGATTGCAGGGTGGCTAATGTAACCCAACTTTTTAAAAAGGAGGGAGAGAGAAACCGGGGAATTATAGACCGGTTAGCCTAACATCGGTGGTGGGGAAACTGCTAGAGTCAGTTATCAAAGATGTGATAACAGCGCATTTGGAAAGCGGTGAAATCATCGGACAAAGTCAGCATGGATTTGTGAAAGGAAAATCATGTCTGACGAATCTCATAGAATTTTTTGAGGATGTAAATAGTAGAGTGGATAGGGGAGAACCAGTGGATGTGGTATATTTGGATTTTCAAAAGGCTTTTGACAAGGTCCCACACAGGAGATTAGTGTGCAAACTTAAAGCACACGGTATTGGGGGTGAGGTATTGATGTGGATAGAGAATTGGTTGGCAGACAGGAAGCAAAGAGTGGGAATAAACAGGACCTTTTCAGAATGGCAGGCAGTGACTAGTGGGGTACCGCAAGGCTCAGTGCTGGGACCCCAGTTGTTTACAATATATATTAATGACATGGATGAGGGAATTAAATGCAGCATCTCCAAGTTTGCGGATGACACGAAGCTGGGTGGCAGTGTGAGGAGGATGCTAAGAGGATGCGGGGTGACTTGGATAGGTTAGGTGAGTGGGCAAGTTCATGGCAGATGCAATTTAATGTGGATACATGTGAAGTTATCCACTTTGGTGGCAAAAACAGGAAAACAGATTATTATCTGAATGGTGGCCGATTAGGAAAAGGGGAGGTGCAACGAGACCTGGGTGTCATTATACACCAGTCATTGAAAGTGAGCATGCAGGTACAGCAGGCGGTGAAAAAGGCGAATGGTATGCTGGCATTTATAGCGAGAGGATTCGAGTACAGGAGCAGTGAGGTACTACTGCAGTTGTACAAGGCCTTGGTGAGACCACACCTGGAGTATTGTGTGCAGTTTTGGTCCCCTAATCTGAGGAAAGACACCCTTGCCATAGAGGGAGTACAAAGAAGGTTCACCAGATTGATTCCTGGGATGGCAGGACTTTCATATGATGAAAGACTGGTTGAACTAGGCTTATACTCGTTGGAATTTAGAAGATTGAGGGGAGATCTGATTGAAACGTATAAAATCCTGAAGGGATTGGACAGGCTAGATGCAGGAAGATTGTTCCCGATGTTGGGGAAGTCCAGAACGAGGGGTCACAGTTTGAGGATAAAGGGGAAGCTTTTAGGACTGAGATTAGGAAAAACTTCTTCACACAGAGAGTGATGGATCTGTGGAATTCTCTGCCGCAGGAAACAGTTGAGGCCAGTTCATTGGCTATATTTAAGAGGGAGTTAGATATGGCCCTTGTGGCTAAAGGGACCAGGGGGTATGGAGGGAAGGCTGGTGCAGGGTTCTGAGTTGGATGATCAGCCATGATCATACTGAATGGCGGTGCAGGCTCGAAGGGCTGAATGGCCTACTCCTGCACCTATTTTCTATGTTTCTATATAGCGAAGTTATTTCCCATGGTAGGGGAGTCTAGGACAGGAGGACACGATTTCAGGATTGAAGGACATCCATTAGCACAGAAATGCGGAGAAATTACTTTAGTCAGAGGGTGGAATATGTTGTCACGAGTGGCTGTGGAGGCCGAGTCATTGGGTGTATTTAAAGCAGAGATAGATAGGTTCTTGATTAGCTAGGGCATCAAAGGGTACAGGGAGGAGGCAGGGGAGTCGAGATGACTGGAAGAATTGGGTCAGCCCATGATTGAATAGCGGAGCAGACTTGATGGGCCGAATGGCCTACTTCTTCTCCTATATCTTATGGTCTTATGATCTTATTTGCCCTACCAATGTGCAACACTTCACATTTATCTGGGTTAAACTCCATCTGCCATTTCTCTGTCCATATCCGCAACTAATTTATATCACATTGTATTCTTTTCCAATCTTCTACACTATCCACAACTTCACCAATCTTGATATCATTTGCAAACTTACTAACCCAACCATCTACATTTTTATCAAGGTCAATTATATACATCACAGACAGCAGAAGTCCCAGCACAGATCCCTGTAGAATATCACTAATTACAGACTGTAAACACAAAATAATCTGCAGATGCTGTTGTCAAAGGAACACTCACAATGCGCTGGAGGAACTCAGCAGGTCAGTCAGCATCAGTAGAAAAGATTAGTCGATGTTTCGGGCCGAAACTCTTCATCAGGACTGAAGGAAGAACTTTGGGGAGGGTTTGAAGAATGCTGGTAGTTGAAAAAAACAGTAATTTTAAAGACAAAGGGGTGGGGGAGGGGAAGCAGGGAGGTGATTGGCAGGAGAACAATGCGCAGTAGTAGAAGGAGGCGGAACTATGAGGAGGGTGATATGAAATAGTGATGGGGGGGTGGGGGAGTACCAGAAGTTGGAGAATCCTATGTTCATACCAAGGGGCTGGAGACTACCTAGACGGTATATGAGGTGTTGCTTCTCCAACCTGAGTTAAGCCTCATCATGGCAGTAGAGGAGGCCATGTATGGACATTCTGAATGGGAATGGGAAGCAGAGTTGAAGTGAGTGGCTACCAGGAGATCCTGTCTGTTGTGGCGGACGGAGTGGAGGTGCTTGACGAAGCGGTGCCCCAATCTGTGTCGGGTTTCACCAATGTAGAGGAGGCCGCACCGGGGGCACCGGATGCAATAGATGACCCCAACAGACTCACAAGTGAAGTGTTGCCTCACCTGGAAGGACTGTTTGGGGCCCTGAATGGTGGCAAGAGAGGAGGTGTAGGGACAGGTGTAGCACTTACGCTTACAGGGATAAGTGCCAGGTGGGAGATCCGTGGGGATGGACGTGCGGATAAGTGAGTCGCGGAGGGATCGATCCCTGCAGAAAGCGGAGAGGGATGGAGAGGGAAGGATGTGCTTAGTGGTAGGGTCCTCCACTCCGTCCGCCACAACAGACAGGATCTCCCGGTAGCCACTCACTTCAACTCTGCTTCCCATTCCCATTCAGATATGTCCATACATGGCCTCCTCTACTGCCATGATGAGGCTAAACTCAGGTTGGAGGAGTAACACCTCACATACCGTCTAGGTAGTCTCCAGCCCCTTGGTATGAACATAGAATTCTCCAACTTTCGGTAATTCCCTCCCCCCCCCCCCCATCCCTATTTCACATCACCGCCCTCATAGTTCCGCCTCCTTCTTCTACTACTTCGCATTGTTCTCCTGCCAATCGCCTCCCTGCTTTCCCTCCCCTACCCCTTTGTCTTTAAAATTACTGTTTTTTTCAACTACCAGCATTCTTCAAACCCTCCCCAAAGTTCTTCCTTCAGTCCTGACGAAGGGTTTCGGTCCGAAACGTCGACTAATCTTTTCAACTGATGCTGACTGACCTGCTGAGTTCCTCCAGCGCATTGTGAGTGTTACTAATTGCAGACCTCCAGCTCGAATAAGTCTCTTTGACAGCTACTCTCTGTCTTCTATGTGCAAACCAGTTCTGAATCCAAACAGCCAATTTGCCGCAGACCCCATACATTCTAAGCTTCTGGATTAACCTCCCATGAGGGACTTTGTCATACGCCTTACTAAAATCCACATAGGCAACATCCATGGTGCTGCCTTCATCAATCTCTCTTGTCACCTTGTCAAAAAAACTCTAAGAAGTTGGTATACAACACTTGCCCCACACAAAGGCATGCTGGCTCTCCCTAATTAGGCCAGGGATTTCCAAATGCTCATATATCCCATCACTAAGAATTTTCTCCAGCAATTTTCCCACAACTGACAAGAGACTCACAGGTCTATAGTTTTCAGGATTTTCCCTTGTTCCCTTCTTAAACGGAGGAACAACATTAGAGCCACTCACCAGTCCTCTTGTGGTTGGTTTGTTGACACATATTTATAAATGCAGTGAAAAAGTAAAAGTTAATGAGAAAGAATGAAAAAAAACTGTCAAAGGAACATGATTTTATAGCCAGATAATAAACAGTGATGTAACTTGAAATTTGTGTATTATAGCTAGGATGCCTTTGGTTTAACTGCCAAATATAAATGAGTAACATCATTGGGATTCAAAAGGTAAATATGGAACAGCCAGTTTATTATATTTATCCTTGGTAGCATTCATAGCTAGCTGCTCTAATAAGAAGATGCTCTTTGCAAACTGCAATTATATTACTTTGAGCAAGCAATGAAATACAATGGGGCTAAAGTTTTTCGTATTAGAATGATCAGTGGTAAATGCGTTGAGTTTTGAAACAGATTTTCACTAATGCAAGATGGCACTGGTGAACCACAGCGATGGTTCTGCAGGTTGTGTGATTTCAGATTTCAGTTTTTTTGAACGTAACATAAATAGAAGAATATCTTTTGGAAAATAAAGTGAGAATGGAAAGTTTAGTAGAAATCCTCTGAGAACAGAACTGAGATCAAAAATATAACTAAACTTCACATATATAGAAAGGCACATTGTGGGATACTAAGATATGCACAATTGGAGTTTTTATATGAATTTGAGATATTTTTTCTTTTTTTTCTAATGAGTTGAAAACCTTTGGACTTAACGTCCAGATGCCTTGAATCCTACCACAGCATCTGAAAGAATTTAATTTAGTTATTTTAACAAATCTGAGATTAAAATGTATTATTAATGGTGACCGTAAAATTACTGATTTGTTTAAAATGCTACCTGGTCCACAAATATCCATCCAGAGATGAAATATTGTGATCTTAGAAGGTCTGGAATCTTAATGTGGGTCTGCAGCCTCCCATAGGTTGTTAGGTGTTTGCTGAAATGGTTAAGGTAGCCCTTCAATTCAATTAGGGATAAACTTTCAATGTTGGCTTTTCCTACAATATCTGCATCCCATGATCAAGTAAAAAAAATCCAGAGGAAATGGATAGATATATGGTTGTACTAATAGTATTGAATATAATGCCAGACACGTGTATGTAATGCCAGACTTAAAAACAGTTACTTTCCCCAAGCATTAAGGCTGATGAACACTTCCACCCAGTAACCCACCCCTCCACACCCCCAACCACCACTACTTTATCATTTCCTGTTTCCTAGTATCACTTTATGAACATACAATCAATCAGTGTATATAAGCTATCTAATGTATTTATATTTATTGTGTTTACTTATTATTGCTTTCTTTATCTTATTGTGTTTTTTTGTGCTGCATTGGATCCAAAATAACAATTATTTCATTCTCCTTTACACCTGTGTGCAGGAAATGACATTAAACAATCTTGAATTGTGAATCTTTGTTCTCTATTTAAAGAAAGGTTATACCCTATCTATTTTAAAGGTACCCATTGCTTACTTCACGCACCTTGATTGCAACATATGAAAAAACACTGTAATTATAACGCACAAAGTTTATGTCCTGGACATTTGAAACTCTTTCTGTGTAATGGAAAATATCTTAGCCTCAGGCAAAAGTTTAATTGAGCTTTCAGAATATAAAAAGTCTCTGCCAAAGAATTAATTTTCAAGAGGACAAACAGTAATAAAATTTTGATAGAATCTTAACAAGACGATATTGGCTCAGTTTGCAAATCGTATGGCCATTGGCCAGAAAATTTAATATCGAATCCACTGCTCCTATTACCATTTTATGAAAAATGATCTCCAAAATAATCTAGTTACACAACCCTTCATTTATTTAACTCAAACACACAAGAATGAGTAGATAATTGTAGCTTTACCATATCTGTGTAAGAAAATAAAAACAAATTAGAATAATAAGAATGAAGAATTAAAAAGATAGCAACATCATAAAATGCTGGAGAAACTCAGCAGATCAGGCAGCATCTATGGAAATGAATGAACAGTCACTGTTTCTGGCAGAGACCTTTCTTCAGGACTGTTTATTCATTTCCATAGATGCTGCCTGACATGCTGAGTTCCTCGAGTATATTGTGAATCCAGAGTTACTTTGGATTTCCAGCATCTGCAGATTTCCTCGTGTCTGTAATTAAAAGGATAGTATTGATACAAAATCAATTAAATTCTTCACTCTTATTTTTAATGGGTATAATTTTTAAAGAGGATCACCTCTGCTATTACAAGAGTCTGTGGTGAATCTCTTCGAATTCCTTATGAAGTACAGCTGCTGGCAACCCTTCTTCATGATTGCATCAATGTGTTGGGCCTGGGATAGATCATCTGAGATGTTGACACCCAGGATCTTGAAGCTCTTCACCCTTTGCACTGTTAATCCCTCAGAGAGGACTAGTGTATTTTCTCCCAACTCCCCCGTCCTGGTCCATAATCAATCACATGGTCTGAAGAAGCTGTTTCTCACCCTAACAGTTCTTGTCGAAATGCTACGGTATCTCCTGCTGTCTGATGTTAGCGGTCAAAGAGATTGTTGGACTGGTGGGAGAGGTCATTGATAACACTAAAGGCCTTGCATATGCAGCACACCTGATGAATGTCTCTGATGGGTGGAAGAGAGACCTTGATGATCCTCTCCGCAGTTCTCGCAATCCCTTGTAGGGACTTGTGGTCAGACGCCTTGCAATTCCCATGCCAGATGGTGATGCTGCTGGTTAGGACAGCCTCGATGGTGTTCCTGTAAAACGTGGTTAGAATGGGAGCGGGGAGAGTCTCATTCACCTCAATCACTTGCTGCTGTGCTTTCTTGACCAAAGAAGTGGTGTTGAGAACCGGGTGAGATCGTCCATTATGTGCACTTCCAGACACTTGATATTTCTAACGCTCTGTGTGGAGGAGCCACATATATGCAGCGAGGATTGGTCAGTGTACACCTTCCTAAAGTCCACAATCATCTTTTTGGTCTTGCCTACGTTGAGACGCAAGTTGTTGGACTAGCAGCATTCTACCAGCCCCTCTACCTCCCCTCTGTACACCATCTCATCATCATTGTTGATGAGGCCAACCACTGTTGTACCATCAGTGAACTTGATGATTCGGTTTCAACTGGATCTAGCAGTGCAATTATGAGCCAACAGTGTGAACAACAGCATGAGCATACAACCCTGGGAGGGTCAGTGCTCAGAGTGATGGTTTTATAAATGCTTCTGCCAACATGGACTGACAGTGGCCTTTACAGAGAGAGGTGTTGAGACCCAACAACAACAGTTTACCCACCTGAGGGATGATCTATTAAACACTAAGCTGAAGTCAATAAAGAGCACCCTGGCATGTAAGGCTCCATTTTCCAGGTGGAACAGGACAGAGTGGAGTGCAGAGGGTATGACATCTTCAGTGGATAAGCAAACTGGAATGGGTCCAATGCAGCAGGAAGATTTGATGTGATACATAACCAACCCCTCAAAGCACTTCATTTTTGTTGAGGTCAATACCACTGAATGGTAGTCATTGAGGCAGGTTACTGTCGCCCTCTTGGGCATCAGGTGGCTGGCTTGAAGCCTGAGGGGACAGTAGACTACTCTAGAGAGACATCAAAGATGTCCGTTAGAACCTCTGTTAACTGGGCTGCACAGTCCCTCAGCACTTGAACAGGTACGTTATCAAGCCCTACAGCTTTAATGAGTTGACCCTGGCTAAGGTCTTCCTCACGGCAGCTACGGCCAGACAGACTGCCTGCTCCTCGGGGTGGAGGGGGAGGGGGTTCTTCCTCACCGGCACATCATTCTGTGCATAAAACCAAGTACAAAAGACATTCAGCCTATTAGGAAGAGAAGCATCATTTTTGTTGACACTCAGGGTGGACCTGTAGTCCATTATGGTCTGACTGCCCTGCCTCATGTACCTCATGTCTCTGGTGTCACAGAAATGTCTGTCTATTCTTTGTGAGTAATCCCATTTTACCTTCCTGATGGTTTGGGAAAGTGCAGCACTTGCTGACCCGAGAGCTGTCATATCCCCCGATCTGAAGGCAGCATCCCGATCTGTCAGCTGTGCCTGGACCTCTCCTGTCAGCCATGGCTCTGGTTTGCCCTTCTCTTTGTAGCCAGTTACAGATCTTGCATCTTCATCAATGTAAATGTGATGTTCTTAGGTAGCGTCATCTGAGATTCTACTAATAATACTGGGGTGAGCCATCAGCGAATTGATAAATGGTGTTTCAGCCATGCCTTGCCACAAATTCATGAATGTAGAGGGAGTAGAGCAGTGGGTTAAGCACACATCCCTGAGGTGCGCCAGCATTGACTGTCAGCGAGGAAGAGAAGTTATTACCGCTCCGCAATGACTGTGCTCTCCTCATAATGACGTCCAGGATCCAGTTGCAGATGGTGGTACAGAGGCCCAGGTTTTGAAGATTTTTGTTTAGTACTGAGAGGATGATTGTGTTGAATACTGAGTTATCAGCGACTAACTGCAGCCTGATATATGTCTTGCTGTTGTTTAGATGCTCAAAAGCCCAAGTGGAGAGTCAGAGAGACAGTGGCCACGATGGACCTGTTGTGGTGATAGTCTGCAGCAGCTCCAGGCTCCTTCTCAGGTAGCAGTTAACTCTAACCATGACTAACCTTTCAAAGCACCTTGTTGCAGTAAATGTGAGTGTTACTACATGATAATCATTGAGACCGTTCACCCTGCTCTTTTTGGGTACTAGTATGATTGCAGTTGAAGCAGGTGCGAATCTCTGTCTACAGCAATAAGAGGTTGAAGATGTCCTTGAACACTGGGTTTTCAGTGCCCTGCCAGATACTAACATCTTGCAAAAGTTCACCTCTTGGAAGATATTCTGATATTGGCCTCCGAGATAGGGATCACAGGGAAATTGTATGCTCTGGCATTCACACAGGTGTAGAGTTATTCTCCCTTTCAAAGTGTGTATAAAAGGTGTTCAGCTTATCAGAGAGTTTAAGCTGTTAGGTTTTGCCTTATAGAATGTCATGGCATGCAAACTCTGTCACAGCTGTCAAGCATCTGATTGCTTACTAACTTAGCCCAGAAATGTCTTTTTGCTCTCACACTGGTTTTTGTAGGTCATACCTGGATGTTTTGCAGGTGGTTATGCATGGGAATAGGATGTTGGAAGGGTTGGGGCAAACATCAGATATCAATGACTGAAGAGTTTTGAGTCTGTGACAAGGAGTGTTGAGGGTTAATAAATGTGATCAGAGCCTAGAGAGGTGGTTGCTGGTCAATGTTAGGATCGTGTGCCTAGTGGGGTCATGTTCAGCACTGTGTATGGGAGGGTGGCAAGTGCAGCCGGGTGCCTACAAAAGAACAAGTAATTAAAAGGGGCTGACCCTCGTAATTCCCAGCATTGGGCTTGAACAAGATAAGGGAAGCCTCCTTTAAGGCATAGCTGCAGAATATGCAGAGTCTTTGAACCTGTTTGGGATGACAGGTGTATGTTAGAACCCTATAGAGGTATTGACATTATAGTAAAAAATTATAATTTCAGCATTCCTAAATAAAAAGAATGCAAACAATACTTGTATTTGAAACTCCTCAGATGATCTTTACTTGCTCCATCGACAAATCTTTATGACCGCTTTTTGAAAAGCAGAGGCATTTCTGAGAATAAACATTTGCAAGCAGATCCCAGGTAGTGGACAGATTCTGTTTTCACAGACACGGTTAAGTAGATTTTATCCACAAGTTGGGAAATACACATAAATTATACTATGATAACCATATCTCCACTGTGTTATAAGAAATGACATCAAAATACATAGGTGATTTGAAAGAAGTGAAACCAGTTCTGCCAGTTGTAGGAATGTATGTGGATCAGACTTTTGAATGTATAACATTTTGAGAGTTTGTTCATATATATGGGTAATTTGGGGATTGTCAGTATCATGATAGCATGTAAATATGTTCCCAGGAACAAGAGCACTAAGGAATTAATGCTAAAAGAGATCAGTGTAACCATTGGACCTGATCTCAAAGCTTTTCCCCTTGTGCAATTGTGCTGGCACTATGTGGAGGTTTGACTCAGTAACATATGGTTCACTTTTTCATTTTGTTCTTCACCTATCGTAACAACTTTCCCAAGAGTAAAAATATTGCTGTTAACTCTCTTTCAGAGTACCTCAGCAAAAACAATTTGCATCTTTTCATAATTCAGGAATAACGTGTAATATATCATAGAGATCTTCTTAAGTTTAAAGGTAGAACACAAATCAGAATTACAACTAACATATACTCTTAATGGGATACTTGATAAAGTGTATTTCTGGGGAAAAAGTGGTAAATGTGTATTGGCTGCTAATTGTATGTCTGTGTTTATATTCCTTAATCATACACCTTTTTAATTTATTCAGAAATATTCTATCATTCTGGCCCACATAGTCCTAGCACTATAGAAGCTAACCTATCTGTGTTATAATGTGAGCATATTTGTGATTAAAACTGTAAATTTCTTCCATGGTGATTATCCATGTTCCACCATGCATCAATAATCCACATAAAATGCCAAGAATGAGATTAATTTTGTGTTCTTTCAATGGAAATTGCAATAAATTTTGAATTGGTAACGTGAAGAACCAAATGATGTGCTACAAATTACAACGGGAGATACAAAAGGCATGTCAAAAGGGCAATGATACAATAATCATGGGGGATTTCAATATGCAGGTAGATTGGGAAAATCAGGTTGGCGATGGATCCCAGAGAGAATTTGTGGAATGCCTACAAGATGGTTTTTTAGAGCAGCTTGTGGTTGATACTACTGAGGGATCATCTATTCTGGATTGGGTATTGTGTAATGAACCAGATTTGATTAGGAAGCTTTAGGTAAAGGAGCCCTTAGGAGGCAGTGATCATAATACACTACGACTGAACTCACCCTGCAATTTGAGAGGGAGAAAGTAAAGTCAGATGTATCAGCATTACAGTAGAGTGAAGGAAATTACAGAGGTACAAGAGAGGAGCTGGTCAAAGTTGATTGGAAGGATGCATTATCTGGAATGTCAGCAGAGCAGCAATAGCTGGTTTCTAGGAGCAATTTGGAAAGCGCAAGATAGATACATCTCAAAGATGAAGAAGTATTCTAAAAGTAAGATGATGCAACCATGGCTGACAAGGGAAGTCAAAGTTAACGTAAAATCCAAAGAGGGCATATAATAGAATAAAAAATAGTGGGGAATTAGAGGATTGGGAAACTTTTATAAACCCACAAAAGGCAAATAAAAAAGCCATTGGGGGAACAGATGAAATATGAAGATAAGCTATCCAACAATATCAACGAAGATACCAAATGTTTTTCTAGGTATATAAGGAGTAAAAACAAGACAAGAGTAGTTGTTGGACTGCTGGAAAATGACGCTGGAGAGTTAGTAATCGGGACAAAGAAATGGCAGACAAACTGAATAACTATTTTGCATCAGTCTTCACTGAGGAAGAGACTAGCAGTATGCCGGAAGTTTGAGAGTGTCAGGGGGCAGTAGTGAGTGCATTTGCTATTACTAAGGAGAAAGTGCTCAGGAAACTGAAAGGTTTGAAGGTAAATAAGACACCTGGGCCAGATGGTCTACACTCTAGGGTTCTGAAAGAGGTAGCTGAAGAGATTGTGGAGGCATTAGTAATGATCTTTCAAGAATCACTAGATTCTGGCATGGTACCAGAGGACTGGAAAATTGCAAGTGTCATTCCACTCTCCAAGGAGGCAGAAGAAAGGATATTAGAGGCCAGTTATCCTGACCAGAGTGTATGGGAAGATGTTGGAGTTGAGATTCCTTCCTTTTCACCCCTTTATCTTTCCTGGCTTCACTTATCACCTTCTAGCTTTCCTCCTTCCCCTACCCCCACCTTTTTATTCTAGTGTCTTTCCCCTTCCTTTCCAGTCCTGCAGAAGGATCTTGGCCTGAAACTTTGACTGTAGGTGCTGCCTGACCTGTTGATTTCCTCCAGCATTTTGTGTGTTGCTACGGATTTCTAGCATCTGCAGACTTTCTTATGTTTATGAATGTTGAGGGTATGGTTTTGGAGTACTTGGAGGCCACATGATAAAATAGGCTGAAGTCAGCGTGGTTTCCTTATGGGAATATCTTGGCTGACAAATCTTTTAGAATTCTTAGAGGAAATAACAAGCAGGATAGACAAAGGAGAATTGGTGGATGTTGTGGACTTGGATTTTCAGAAGGCCTTTGACAAGGTGTCGCATATGAGGCTGCTTAACTAGATAAGAGCCCAATGGAGTACATGAAAGATACGAGTATGTATAGAGCATTAACTGATTGGCAGGAGGCAAAGACTGGGAATAAAAGGAGCCTTCACTGATTGGCTACCAGAGACTAATGGTGTTCCGCAGTGGTTGCTGTTGGAACCACTTCTTTTTACTTTGTATGCCCATGATTTGAATGACAGAATTGATGACTGGGCCAGGCTTCTGGACAATACACAGATAGATGCAGAGGCAGGTAGTGTTGAGGAAGCAGGAAGGCTGCAGGAGGACACAGACAGCTTAGGAGAATGGGTAAAGAAGTGGCAAATGGAATACCGTGTTGGAAATCTATGGTTATGCACTTCAGTAGAAAGAATACAAGCATAGACTATTTTCTAAACAGGGAGAAAATTCAAAAATCTGACATGCATAGGGATTTAGGAGTCCTCATGCAGTATTTCCTGAAGGTTAATTTGCAGATTGAGTCAGTGTTGCGGAAGACAAATGCAATGTTAGCATTAATTTCAAGAAGTTTGTTAGTTATGTGCGGCGTTGTATGACATAGGCTATCCTGGTCTTTCTGTGACCATGATTATTCTTGGTAAATTTTTCTACAGAAGTGGTTTGCCATTGCCCTCTTAAGGGTCAATGTCTTTACAAGACAGATGATCCCAGCCACTATCAATACTAAAACATAGAAACATAGAAAACCTACAGCACAATACAGGCCCTTCGGTCCACAGAGTTGTGCCGAACATGTCCCTACCTTAGAAATTACTAGGCTTACCTATAGCCCTCTATTTTTCTAAGCTTCATGTACCTATCCAAAAGTCTCTTAAAAGACCCTATCGTATCCGCCTCCACCACCGTTGCCGGCAGCCCATTCCACTCACTCACCACTCTGCGTAAAAAACTTATCCCTGACAACTCCTCTGTACCTACTCCCCAGCACCTGAAACCTGTGTCCTCTTGTGGCAACCATTTCAGCCCCGGGCAAAAGCCTCTGACTATCCACACGATCAATGCCTCTCATCAACCTATACACCTCTATCAGGTCACCTCATCCTTCATCACTCCAAGGAGAAAAGGCTGAGTTCACTCAACCTATTCTCATAAGGCATGCTCCCCAATCCAAGCAACATCCTTGTAAATCTCCTCTGCACCCTTTCTATGGCTTCCATATCCTTCCTGTAGTGGGGCGACCAGAACTGAGCACAGTGGGGTCTGAGCAGGGTCCTATGTAGCTGCAAATACTCTTCAGAGATTGTCTGCCTGGTGTCAGTGGTCGCAAAACCTGGACCTGTGATATGCACCAGCTACTCATATGACCAGCCACCACCTGCCCCATGGCTTCATGTGACTCTTGCTGGGGGGGGGGGGGGCTGAGCATGTGCTACACCTTGCTCAAGGTTACCTGCAGTCTAGTGGAGGGAAGGAATACCTGACACCTCCTTTGGTTGAGGCATATCTCCACCCTGCCATCTGATTTCCAAAAGACTATAATTAAAAAAAACAAGAATGTAATGCTGAAGCACTGCTGATAAGGCACTGATGAAACCACACCTGGAGTATTTTGGGCCTCTCATCTAGGAAAGGATGTGCTGACTTTGGATAGGCTTCAGAGGAGGTTCACGAGAATGATTCCAGGAATGAAAGGCTTATCAGATGAGGAGTCATTGATGGCTCAGGGCCTTCACTCACTGGAAGTTAGAAGAATGGGGAGGATCTCATTGAAACACATCGAATGTTGAAAGGCCTAGATATAGTGGACGTGGAGAGGAGGTTTCCTATGGTGGGGGAGTCTAGGATCAGAAGCTACAGCCTCAGAATAGAGCAGGAGCTCCCAACCTTTTTTATGCAATGGTCCAGTACTATTAAGGAAGGGGTTCATGGATGCCAGGCTGGGAACCCCTAGAACGGAGGGACAACCATTTAGAATGGAGGTGAAAAGGAATTTCTTTAGCCAGAGGGTGGTGAATCACTGGACAATTGCCACAGGTTGCTGTGGAGGCCAGGTTATTGAGTGTATTCAAGGTGGAGGTTGATAGGTTTTTGATTAGTCAGGCATGAAAGGTTATCAGGAAACGCCAGGAGAATGAGTTTGAGAGGGAAATGGATCAGCCATGATGAAATAGCAGAGCAGACTCAATGGGCCAAATGGCCTAATTCTGCTCCTATGTCATATGGTTCTATGGTCATATGACAATCTGAGACTGAATAAGAAAATATGGTGGAAAATCTTTTACTATTTCCATCGTGGAACAAAAAATCAATTCATGGGCACAGAATCCTTCCACTGCTCTGTTTACTTGCAGTGAAGAAGCTGGCCTGAGTCCAAAAGTAGGATTTGCATTGACAGGAAGAATTTCTCTCTCTGGATTCTACACAGAGCCCCAAGTTGGGTTTGAGCCCAACGAGTGATCTAAAGATATCACACTAAATCAGGCTGCTCTTTCACAATGTTCACTAATCTGAGAAAGTTCAGTACTTCATTCGTGTCATAATTAAGTTTCAGGATTCTAGTCTTTGAACTCTGTAAATAGCTTGCCCAAGTTTCCAAACCCCAGCTCCTCACAGCCTCTGCGCTGACAAAAAGGGTATCTCGTGTGAGATCCAATGGCATTGGAGCCATTAGTGTGGTACGCGGTAAACTATAGACTGGCTAGGAGTAGGAAGCTGAGCAGAATGCCACTTGGGTTTTACATCCCCACAATCAATTTCATCAACAGTAGATGTTTATTATAATTTCATTGTTTTTTATGTAGTAGTGAATCCTAATTTGTTTTAATTTTTCAATCTAGAACTTGACATAATGGCTATTTTTCCTTCGGTACACTTTTTTAATTTTCATCCATCTTCTGTCCTCAAATTGCTGATCCTGACAAATTACTACTGGCAGGTCTTCAGTGTGTCACTCAATACCGAGACTTAAATACATCCTTACACTTTGTCCATATAGGGTAGCGGGAGGTGTTGTAGCGAAGAGAAAGTAGGATACAAGTATACTGGTGAAATGGAGAAAAGTAACTTGGAATAAAGCCAGTGGCTGACTTTCCCCCTCCCCAGCCAAATGAATCATGCTGTTACCCTCTTATATCCAACGTGAAGGAAAAATACCCTAAACACAAGGGGTTCTGCAGATGCTGGAAATCCAGAGCAACAATCGGTGGCTTTCCTTTCACTGCAAAACCCAGATTGCTACTAATACCCAGATGCATTTTGCTGATGATGGTAAAAATATGTGCTTTTAAGTCTTCTTACTCTTTTCATCAGTGCAAACTACTGTCACTTAACACGTGTAAAATTTGATTTCCCGTGAAGGCAGAAGATCCTTTATTAAATTATAAAACATTTCTTAAAATATTTAAATGAAGTTTCCTTTTTCCATCATTTTAAGCTGGCTTCATATTTCATTGTGCTAAAATTTTAAATATTTATCTCTTCAAAGAATGCTACACCATGTTGAGGATGTGATTCATTCAGTTACAGACTGCATGCCAACATGATCAGTGGAATCTGTTGCAGCATGTGTTAATTTCCAACAAAACAGGAATAACTTCAGCATGTCCTGAGCCCACTTTTAGTTTTGTTGTTGTCAAAGGAAGAAACCTGAGAAGGTGAATCAGAATGTAAGACAAGTATGAATAAACAAATGCTATAAATTAGGAATTGCATTGGCAAATGCTTGCAAGAAAAACACACAATGGAACTTAAAAATATATATAATAAATTCATTGGATACAGTTAAGAATCTGGCAAGATGGCTGTGCAATTGGTCGCAGTGTCTATGGGGTCAACAAAAGGTGCTACAATTCTTCTGAAATGTACTTCTAATGATGGCAAGTTCCTGCTATACATTAAAAACTTAAAGGACTGCATGTCTACACCATCAGTGAGTTGCTCTCTGACGAAGATAATGAAGGAGCTGCATAATGTGCTTCTGTCTGAGTCGATAGAGTTTACAGTCAAATAGCAAGTGGCTGTCACTTGCTTTTCTGGTGATCGTAAGATCCCTTTGGACATTGTTAATCTGGTATGCTGCAAGAAAGATTCACTGATTTATTGGATGAGTGCAGGGGTGGATGGTGGGGGAGCTCCCTGGCTTCAGTTGTGGTGAGCACTGGGCCTGAAGTCACAGTGTCACCTGTTTGCAGTCGCCAGAGTGAGGAGGCGAAGCCCTCGCGCTCCACTGGGGGCTGTGTGGCATGGTGTCCAGATTGGAGCCGGCATTGCCCTCCCAGTGTTTCACTTGGCAGAAGACAAGTTCTATTGTAGTCGGCTGCAGATTTTCTGGCAAAACTCGATGGACTCAAGCTGCGGGGTCACTTGCTTTTCAGCTACTGGGGGAGAGGCGTCAGAGTCATTGCTGTTGACCGGGGCGGCGCCACGCAGTTGTGGTTGGCTGAAGATTTCAGTTGGACTGTGGGGTCTAGACTATCTACACATAGAGTATATTTGTCTGGTTGTGTTTTTGCTGACACTCTACAAGTGCCTGTATATGCGAGGTCTGGCCTCTAAGCCATGGTATCTCCTAGTGGGCATCAGGGCCGGTCGAGAGATGATATCGGTGGGCTGGGGGGTGGGGGGGTCTGGATTATATACATGCATATTCTGTGTCGTACTTTTACTAATATTCTATATGTGCTTGCATAAGCAAGGCTGAGCCTCAAAGCTGTGGTGTTGCCTAGCAAGAATTGGGGCGTTGGGGCAGGTTGACAGATGATATCAGTGGACTGGGGGGTCTGCACTTTATATGTGTATAATCTGTGTCATATTTTTACTGATTTACTTGTATGTGCGAGGACCAGGCATCAAACCACAGTGTCGCGGCGGGGTGGGTATAATTTCTTCCATGAATGTGCTCTTGTGTGTGACTGCTGGTAATGTATTTTAGCACCTTGACCCCATGGTAACACTCTCTCATTTGGCTGTATTCATGAGTATTCATGTATGGTTAAATGACAATTAAATTTGAATAAAAAGCTTAGAAACAAAAGTGGGTCTTATCAACTCTGAAGACTACTCTGCCATTCTATAAGATCACAGACAACTTGATTTTGGTTTCACTTCCTATCTCTAACCCACCACACCATTATTGTCCAATCACCTGTCTGTCCTGGCCACTTGAATTGAATTGAATTGAATTGACTTTATTACATACATCCTTCTTATACATGAGTAAAAATCTTTATGTTACATCTCTGTCCAAATGTGCAATTTATGGTAATTTATAATAAATAGTGTGTACAACAGGACAGTCAACATAACATAGAAATACAATAGTGTCAGCATGAGTTAATCAGTCTGATGACCTGGTGGAAGAAGCTGTCCCAGAGCCTGTTGGTCCTGGCTTTTATGCTGCGGTACCGTTTCCTGGATGGTAGCAGCTGGAACAATTTATGGTTAAGGTGACTCAGGTCCCCAATCATCCTTCGAGCCCTTTTTACACACCTGTCTTTATAAATGTCCTGAATAGTGGGAAGTTCACATCTACAGATGCAATGGGCTGTCTGCACCACTCTGCAGAGTCCTGCGATTAAGGGAGGTACAGTTCCCATACCAGGCCGTGATGTAGCCAGTCAGGATGCTCTCAATTGTGCCCCTATAGAAAGTTCTTAGGATTTGGGAGCACATAACAAACTTCTTCAACCATCTGAGGTGAAAGAGGCCCTGCTATGCCTTTTTCACCACACAGCCGGTGTGTACAGACCACGTGAGATCCTCAGTGATGTGTATGCTAAGGAACTTAAAGCTGTTCACTCTCTCAACCCCAGATCCATTGATGTCAATAGGGGCTAGGCTGTCTCCATTCCTCCTGTAGTCCACAAACAGCTCCTTTGTTTTTGTGACATTGAGGGAGATGTTGTTTTCTTGACACCACTGTGTCAGAGTGATGACTTCTTCTCTGCAGGCTGCCTCATTATTATTTGAAATTTGATCAATTTGTGCAGTGTCATTAGCAAATTTAATTAGCAGACTGGAGCTATGGATGGCAACACAGTCATGGGTATACAGAGAGTAAAGGAGAGGGCTTAGTACACAGGCCTGAGGGGCACCTGTGTTGAGGGTCAGAGGCAATGGAGCCCAGTCTTACCACCTGCAGGTGATCTGACAGGAAGTCCAGGATCCAGCTACACAAGGCCAGGTGAAGGCCACAGTCTCTGAACTTTATGTACAAAACACAATGATTCTATTTCCACAGCTCACTGTGCTTAATTACCTTTGGAAGAAATTCCACTTTATCGATTTTCAGTGTGTGGCCCCTTGGTTTGAAATGATGCCTTGGTTCTCAATTCCCCTTTAAAGGCAAATATGTTTGTAGCATCTACCCTGTTATTGCCTCTCAGAATCTTATGTTTCAGGAAAGTTTCACAATCCTATCAGTTCAGAAATTAATCTGATTAACCTTGTTAGACTTGTACTTGAGCCAGCAATCTCTCTAAACGTATGAAACGAAAACTCTACGTTTTTCAGGTACAACATCCTGCACAGCTTCAGTAAGACAATACCTCAGTTGTACTCCAACCCATGTGCACAATAGACCAATGTTTATTTGCCCTCCTGATTACTTGTTCAGTATTGTTTGCTTTGTGTTTCATGTACACAGACACCCAGGTATAGCAACACCCTGTTGTCCTCCATTTTAACAATGTTCTGTTTTTCCTGGTCTTTCTACCATTGTGGCTAACCTCACTTCTGCCCCATCCACCTAATTTTGCCCCAGCTGTGATTAACAAAGCAATTATCACCCTTTCAATGAAAACACCAAAAACATTGCATCACCTGACCCATCTTGTCACTAGTATGGATGTAGCCTGACACTCCTTTCGTTTTCTGCACACCTCTCACCTTTGGCAACTTAAAATCTACTAGTTTTCCCCAGTTCTGATAAAAGTCCATGGAGCTGAAAAATTAACTGTTTCTCTGTTCACAGATACAGCCTGACTAATAAACTAGTATTATGTGTTTAAATTTCATTTCCCTCATCTGACTTGTTTGCTTTTTGAACCTTCAGCATTCTTGCCTCAGCAAGAGAATGAGGCAGAGAACAGGAGCCCTTGTTTGTCCTGACGATGTCATAGAGTCATGGAGTCCTACCACACAGAAGTGGCCCCTAAAGTGCACTATGTCCACAAGAACCATTTCCCCCATCTAAACAAATAAAATTTGCTCACATTGGGACTTTATCCTTTGTCCTCCATACACTCAGTGGCCACTTTATTAGATACACCTGCTCAACAAATTAGCCAATCATGTAGCAGCATCTCAGTGCATAAGAGTATGCAAACATGGTTGAGAGGTTCATTAGTTATTCAGACCAAATAACAGAAAATGGAAGAAAAGTGATCTAAGTTGCTTTGACTGTGGATTGATTATTGGTGATAGATGGGATGGTTTGAGTATCTCAAAAACTGCTGATCTGCTGGGATTTTCACGCATAACAGTCTAGAGTTTACAGAGAATGGTGCGAGAAACAAAAAAACATCCAGTGAGTGACAGTTCTGTGGGCAAAAACACCTTGATAATGAAAGAGATCGGAGGAGAATGGCCAGACTGGTTCAAGCTGATGGAAAGGCGATAGCAATTCAAATAACTATGCATTACAACAGCAGTGTGCAGAAGAGCATCTCTGAAGGCACTGGATGGGCTACAACAGCAGAAGACCATGAACATACACTCAGTAGCCGTTTTATTAGTACAGAAGTAACGAGTGAAGTGGCTAATAAATGTATTTGAGTGTCTTTCCAAATGCCTCTTAAGTGCAGTAATTGTATCTGATTCCACCATCTCCTCAGACGGCAAGTTCCAGTCTCAACCACTATGTATAAGAATCAACTTATCCCTCAACTCCCCTTTAAAACTCCTTCTTTTCAACTTAAATCTATACCCTCTTTTTTTTGAAGTCCCTACCATGGGGAAATGGTTCTGACCATCTACCCTATCTATACCTCCCATAACCACTCAGACTCCTTCAGTCCAGAAAGCCCATCCTATCTGGTTTACCATTCACCATAAGTTATATTGTGTGTACAAACATAAGTCAGACACTTATTTCCTGAAGAAGATATCACACTTTCTGAAAATTGCTTGGTCAGCAAATCAATGAACCGTGGATTCATTGTGAGTTTTGCCAACCTAAACTCATTCTGTTTCTGCTATAACTACTGTAAATATTGGATGCATGTCTGTGGTTCTTACAGCTCACATTTTACAGTCTGTAAGCCTCATCCATTAATGGATGACAGCTCAGCAGAATTACAATGCTGCAAATTTGACAGATACAAGTTGACCACCATATTCATCCCTAAAATACTGCATTCCAAAGAACCAATAAGCTTGGACCAGAGAGTAATTGCACTACTACTTAATAGATAAGTATTTGTAATTCAACGGAAGCTATTAATGGTTGGACTGAAAATAAATCCTCCTTGTGAGTGTGATCTTAAAGAAATCCCACCAGTCCACTATTGAGCACCTCTACACAGAGTGCTGTTGCAGGAAAGCAGCAGCGATCATCAAGGACCCCCACCACCCAGGTCATGCTCTCTTCTTGCTGCTGCCATCAGGAGGAAGATATTGGAGCCTCAGGGTTCACACCACCAGGTTCAGGAACAGTTATTACCCCTTAACCAGCAGGCTCCTGAACTAGTGGGAACAATTAACTTCAATCACACTTATCCCCTTGGCAAACTGATCTGTTCGCACAATCGAATGACTTCCTTTCAAAGTCTCTTCATCTCATACTCTCAATATTTATGGCTTGTTCATTTATTATCTTTTCTTTTATATTTGCACAGTTTGTTGTCTTTTGCACGTTAGTTGTTTGTCCATCCTGGTGTGTGTGGTCTTTCATTGTTTCTGTTGCGTTTCTTATACTTACTGAATATGCCTGCAAGAAAATGAATCTCAAGGTTGTATACAGTGGCATATATGTAATTTGATAATAAATTTGCTTTGAACATTGAATTTTGATGGCTTAAGAATTATACCCTAGAAATTAGATTAATCAGTCCAACTTTTAAAATTCTTTAATGAATGATATAACTTGCATAAACAGTATAAGTGATAACTTTCTGTTGAATCTGCACCCATCATGAAATTGGACCTGGTATTTCCCAGACCAAGCCTGAAGTTTTTATTAGCTTTAGACATGCAACTTATAATATCACACTTAGCATGCTTGATCAGAGTGGAGGAGAAAACTAGTTAGTTTTAAATTGCAGAAGTTTTGGATCAGTGAAAGAGAATATCTCTGATAAAGTGAACAGGGTTACCAAGGGGATAGGTTGCATTGGTCATGAGTTTTATGGGTTAATGGGAAATCGGTGGGTTGGCAGGAAGGAACAGAGATAAAGGCAGTTACAGAATGAGAATATAAAGACATGTGAAAAAACATAAAATGCAGGGCTATTGGTGATGCCTAGATGTCAAGTTGTGATACTAGTGAGACAAAAATTAAGCTCTTTGAGCTAATACCACAGAAAGATGACTTGCAACAGAAACTGACATTTCTGAAACAATCAGGAAAGTCAGTACAGTAACTTCAAGTTGGAAAACTCAATACTAAATGCCCAGATAAAAGATGGGATGCTGCTCTTCAAAATTGGGTTGAGCAGCACTATTATAACAGTGCTGAAACCAGAGGCAGATAAGTTAGAATGGGATTGGGACAGAGCCTAAAAGTGGCAGGGAACAAGAAGCTGGGGATCATTCCTCTCGACTCTGTGCAGGATCTCTGCAAAGTGGTCACCCCAGTGTGTGTTTGGATTCTCCAATGTAAAGGAGACTGCATTTTAAACACCAAATGTAATGCCGTAAATTCAATCCAGAAGGCGCAGCCTACAGCAATTGTATAACAGTCTCTGTAAACCAGAAGTTAATTTTCAAACCTGACTTGGCAGCTTCAGAATTGAATTACCAAGGATGATATATTGAATGTAGATGCTGGTTGCCTGGAGGAGAACATTATCCTTTCTCTGGGTGGGAAGATAGGGCTAAGAACGGTAAATAAATAGACAGCGTTGAGCCCTGACAACGTGGTAGAGAGGAAGCCAAGGTTGATGAAAAAGGAAAACCGTTTCAAAGCACCAATGCAGAAAATCTTGTCAGAAGAGCAGATACTCAGGACTAGTACAGCTGTATATGGAATGGTGTCACTACAGAAAAAAAAGTACAGTTGACGGGCTGCATCACTGTCTGGTATGGTTGGGCGGGGGGGTGCGTGTTGGGGGGCAACTGCACAGGACCAAAAGAAGCTGCAGAAGGCTGTAAATTTAGTCGGCTCCATCTTGGTTACAAGCCTACAAAGTAGCCAGGACATCTTCAAGGAGGGGTGTCTCAGAAAGGCAGCGTCCATTATTAAGGACCTCCAGCACCCAGGCCATGCCCTTTTCTCACTGTTACCATCAGGTAGGAGGTACAGAAGCCTGAAGGCACACACTCAGCGATTCAGGAACAGCTTCTTCCCCTCTGCCATCCGATTCCTAAATGGACATTGAACCCGTGAACACTACCTCACTTTTTAAATATATATTATTTCTGTTTTTTTGCACAATTTTAAATCTATTCAATAGACTTATATTGTAATTGATTTACTTATTTATTTATTATTATTGTTTTATTTTGTTTTTTTCTTCTATATTATGTATTGCATTGAACTGCTGCTGCTAAGTTAATAGATTTCACAGCACATGCCGGTGATAAGTAGGAGCTGAGCTCTGTTGTACATCTGTGAGCAGGAGCATACACACGTGTCCAGGCATGTAGTGGGGGACGGAAAGACATCCTTTTAGAACAGAGATGCGGAGAAATTACTTGAGTCAGAGGGTGGTAAATCTATGGAATTTGTTGCCATGAGCGGCTGTGGAGGCCAAGTTATTGGGTGCATTTAAGACAGAGATAGATAGGTTCTTGATTTCCCAGGGCATCAAAGGGTATGGGGTGAAAGCAGGAGAGTGAGGATGACTGGAAGAATTGGATCAGCCCATGATTGAATGGCGGAGCAGACTTGATGGGCCGAATAACCTATTTTTGCTCCTATATCTTATTGTCTTATTGGCCCCAGATATACACCCATGACCAGGCCTGTAGTGGGAGATGGGCTCAGAGATACACATGTCTCGTGTAGTGGGGAGCATATCTGCGTATGGGTGGCAACGAGGTGATGCTAAGTCATCAGGTCCATTGGGCACTTTGGCTGAGACCTGGTAAGAAGGCTCTGCTATGTAATTACTGCTTCTGTGCTCAGGTGATGGGGGCATCCCATCAGCTCCTTCATCAGCCTCTGCCATTGTCAACTTGGACTGCAGAGCCTGGCTCTGTCTGTTGTGTGACGGCTCTACTCGTTAACACGTATCTGGTCTAATGCTGTAACGCTGTAAACCTCGTTCAGATACGTCTACCTTTCCAATATTCCCACTCACTGACTGATGGCTGGTCTGGCACAACAGCATAGAGAGGGATGAGTCTTTCAAAGCCAGAGGAGGTGAAGAATGCTTCATGATCACCTCCTCATGGTGTACAAACATGGCAGTTCTGTCCCAGTCCTGTTCACCTGACGTGGAATAGCTTGTGATCAAGTGCCGTCTATCTTACTTGTTGCGGGTGATTTCAGTGATCACTTTGTTAGTGGTGTACATCCCACCATAGGCCAATGTCAAGCAGGCTCTCGTCTAGATGAACTGTGCTATGTGATCAACAGGAATGAAACAGCACATCCTGATGCCTCCCCTGTCATTTTGGGGGATTTTAACTAGGCCACCCTGAAAAAAACTCTCTAAATAATTATTACCAATAAACCGCTTGTAGTACCTAAGGAAACAGCAAACTGGGCCACTGTTACAGCACCATCAAGAGCACTTACCGTGCTGTCCCATGCCCACACTTTCGGAAGTCTGATTATTTCTACTCCAAGTATAGGCAGAGACTGAAGACTGAAGACTGAAGTAGTGAGGATGAAAAAGATATGTACAAGGGTGGCACAGGAATGCTCACAAGACTGCTGTGAATTGGCGGATTGGACTGCATTCAGAGATTCATCTTAGAGTCTGAATGAGTATACCACAGCTGTCACTGACATCATTAAAACCTGTGTGGATGAGTGTGTGCTTAGGAAAACTTACTGTACATACCCAAATTAAAAGCTGTGGATGAACCAGGAGGTTCGTAGTCTGCTGAGGGCTAGATCTGTGGCACTCAAGTCTGGTGACCCAGGTCTGTACAAGAAAACCAGGTATGACTTGCAGGGGCTAATCCAAGAGCAAAGGAACAATTCCTAGTGAGGTTGGAAGCGACATCAGATGCACATAAACTCTGGCAGGATTCTTACAAAGCGAAACCCAACATCATGAATGGTGTTCCCAGACAAGCTCAAAGCTTTTTATGCCCACTTTGAAAGGGAGAATAAAACTATCGCTATGAGGATCCCTGCAGCCTCTGGTGACGCAGTGATCTCTGTCTCGGAGGCTGATGTCAGGCTGCCTTTCAGGAGGGTGAACCCTCACAAGGTGATAGGCCCTGATGTAATATCTGGTAAAGCTCTGAAAACCTGTGCCAACAAATGATGCGGACATTCAGACATTTTCAATCTCTCACTGCTACATTCTGAAGTTCCCACATGCTTCCAAAGGGCAACAATAGTACCGGTGCCCAAGAATCATGTGAGCTGACTTAATGACTATCGTCCAGTAGCACTCACATCTATGGTGATGAAGGGCTTTGAGAGGTTGGTCATGGCTAGAATCAACTTCTGCCTCAACAAGGACCTGGACCCACTGCAAATTGCCCATCATCATAATAGGTCTACAGTGGATGTGATCGCATTGGCTCTTCATGTGGCCTTGGATTACCTGAACAGTACAAATTACTATGTCAGGATGCTGTTTATTGACTATAGCTCAACATTTTAATACCATCACTCCTACAGTCCTGATTGAAAAGCTGCAGAACCTCAGGGATGTGTGCTTGGGCAGAGTAGCTCTTGGGAGATGAAGAACATCACTGGCTTCAATCAGCCTAGCTGTAGAGCTTGGGAATGCATCCATGAATGGGCTAATGAGTTAACCTAATTCTTCAACACACATCAAAGTTGCTGGTGAACGCAGCAGGTCAGGCAGCATCTCTAGGAAGAGGTACAGTCGACGTTTCAGGCCGAGACCCTTCTTCAGGACTAACTGAAGGAAGAGTTAGTAAGAGATTTGAAAGTGGGAGGGGGAGGGGGAGATCCAAAATGATAGGAGAAGACAGGAGGGGGAGGGATGGAGCCAAGAGCTGGACAGGTGATTGGCAAAGGGGATATGAGAGGGTCGTGGGACAGGAGGCCCAGGGAGAAAGACAGGGGGGGGGGGGAACCCAGAGGATGGGCAAGGGGTATAGTCAGAGGGACAGAGGGAGAAAAAAGAGAGTGAGAGAAAGAATGTGTGTATAAAAATAAATAACGGATGGAGTATGAGGGGGAGGTGGGGCATTAGCGGAAGTTAGAGAAGTCAATGTTCATGCCATCAGGTTGGAGGCTACCCAGACGGAATATAAGGTGTTGTTCCTCCAATCTGAGTGTGGCTTCATCTTTACAGTAGAGGAGGCCGTGGATAGACATGTCAGAATGGGAATGGGATGTGGAATTAAAATGTGTGGCCACTGGGAGATCCTGCTTACTCTGGTGGACAGAGCGTAGGTGTTCAGCAAAGCGGTCTCCCAGTCTGCATTGGGTCTCGCCAATATATAGAAGGCCACATCGGGAGCACCGGACTCAGTATATCACCCCAGCCGACTCACAGGTGAAGTGCCGCCTCACCTGGAAGGACTGTCTGGGGCCCTGAATGATGGTAAGGGAGGAAGTGTAAGGGCATGTGTAGCACTTGTTCCGCTTACAAGGATGTGCCAGGAGGGAGTTCAGTGGGGAGGGATGGCGGGGGACCAATGGACAAGGGAGCCGTGTAGGGAACGATCCCTGCGGAAAGCGGGGGGGGGGAGGGAAAGATGTGTTTAGTGTTGGGATCCTGTTGGAGGTGGCCGAAGTTACGGAGAATAATATGTTGGACAACCTAATTCTTCGATAGGTTCGACAGTTGCCTTCCTGTTCACACCCCCCTCAGCACACCAATCAAGGTGCCGAGGCACCCAATGCTTCCTCAGCACCAATGCCTCCCCTACTCTCCCCTGACAGGAAAGGAATGGAGGGTTATGGGCTGAGTGCAAGTCAGTGGGACTAGGTGAGAGTAAGAGTTCGGCACGGACTAGAAGAGCTGAGATGGCCTGTTTCTGTGCTGTAGTTGTTATATGGTTATATGGTCATAATAAACCTGATTCTGATTCTGAAGAAAGTTGTTGGAACTGTGGGTTTGTAATGAGCAATAACCTACTCTGAGATTGAGGAAGGGCGACTTGATCATTAAGCTGTAGGACAAATGTAGAAATTTGATTAATTTGAGTGAAAATATGCATGGTTAAAAATCTAAAAAGCCCTAAAAAGCTGGAGATACCCACTTGGGCAAGCACAACTCTGGAGGGTTCATGATCATAAATTCTAAACCATTATGTTTAAGGTCTACAGCAGATATATGTCACTGGCTTTCCACTCTGCTTTGAAGCACCTGGACAAGAGCAGACTGATGTTTATTGATTGCAGCTCAGTGTTCAACACCATCATCCCCTCAGTATTAACTACCAAGCTTCAAAATCTGCACCCCTAAACCTACCTCTGCAACTGGATCCTCAATTTATCAGGAGATCATAGCCAGTGCAGGTTGGTGATAAAATCTCCTTATTGCTGGTAATCAACTCAGATAAACATATTCCTGTTCATTTTGGAAGTGTATAACCTTTTATTTAACCATTATTTAGGAGTGGACTCCATCCAATTCACTAAACATGGGTAGTTATTAGAGGTAGTTGAAGCCTATGTGAGCATGAAAAATGTAATTAGAGAGAAAAAAATCACCTTGAGCAGGGGCAAAACAGCCAATCTTGGTCCAATATGTGGAGATGGGTTAAATATAGCAGCTTAACTCTCACGATCAGAATACAAATTTTCCCGTATACTCACTGCTAACATAGGAGACGGGTGGGTAATGTAGCACTCTCTTCCTGTCATACAGAACTTGAGAGAACATAGTAAATGGGGCAGGGCTCCAGTGAACCCAAGTTCCATCCTAAACTCTCATCTCGGGTAGAAATCTTTCTCACTTATCCACACCCAAAGGACTTTCAGGCCCTTTGAATAGATTTGTGTCCTCTCGTAAAATGCAGTTTTGTATTAGTGTGGCTTCTAAAAATCTATTGTATTTTGTAAATCCAATGGATTTAATTTGAAATGGAGCTTCACTAGTTACATTTCTTTGTACATAACGTTTAGCTTAGATATGATTAATTGTTCAGGTGCTGGAATGTCTTGGTTATATCTTTAATTGTCCGTTATGACAGCGAGTTACTGAATGCTAACAGTTGATTTACTCATTCCAAGGACTTGGGTTCAACCATGAACTTGGTTGCTCTATCTGTCCGGATGGGGTTTGCACATTCATTCCTTGAACATGTGGGTTTCCTTTGCATGGTCACTCTGCTGCCATGCACCCAAAACATGTTGTCGATTTAGAAGACTATTTATTGCCATGTGTGGGAGAGAATAAGTTGCATGTGTAAAGAAAAGGTGAATGAGGCCATTTGGATTGTTCACATGGGAGTCAGACAGAGTCTCAGGGGATTTGGTATTTCATCAAAGATTCTAACAAGTACCTCACGATGCATAGTGGAGAATATTCTGACTGGTTGTGTCACAGCCTGCTATGGATGATCAAAAGAGACTGCAGAGAGTGAAAACTTAGCCAGATCCATCACAGGCACAACTCTCCGCAGCATTGAGGACATCTTCAATAGGAGGTGCCTAAAAAATGGTGGCATACATCACCATAAACTATAACCACCTGAGACATGCACTCTTCTCTTTACTGAATTAGAATCAGAATCAGATTTAATATCACCGGCGTATGTCGTGAAATTTGTTAATTTTACAGCAGCAAAATGATGAAATAGTTGATAGATAAAAATAGAGAAAAAATCTGAATTACATTAAGTATATGCATGTCTGTTAAATAGAAACATAGAAAACCTACAGCATGATACAGGCCCTTCGGCCCACGAAGCTGTGCCGAACATGTCCTTACCTTAGAAACTACCTAGGGTTACCCATAGCTCTCTACTTTTCTGAGCCCCATGTACCTGTCCAGGAGTCTCTTAAAAGACCCTATCGTTTCCGCCTCCACCGCTGTCACCGGCAGCCCATTCCATGTACTCACCACTCTCTGCGTAAAAAAACTTACCCCTGACATCTCCTCTGTACCTACTTCCAAGCACCTTAAGATTGTGCCCTCTGATGCTAGCCATTTCAGCCCTGGGGAAAAACCTCTGTCTATCTACGTGATCAATGCCTGTCATCATCTGTCAGGTCACCTCTAATCCTCCGTTGCTCCAAGGAAAAAAGGCCAAGTTCATTCAACCTATTCTCATAAGGCATACTCCCCAGTCTAGGT
Source organism: Mobula birostris (assembly GCF_030028105.1). Classification (NCBI taxonomy): domain Eukaryota; kingdom Metazoa; phylum Chordata; class Chondrichthyes; order Myliobatiformes; family Myliobatidae; genus Mobula; species Mobula birostris. The sequence goes on along the minus strand of NC_092372.1, from coordinate 58,614,879 downwards.
AACGTCCTTGTAAATCTCCTCTGCACCCTTTCTATGGCTTTCACATCCTTCCTGTAGTGAGGCGACCAGAACTGAGCACAGTACTCCAAGTGGGATCTAACCAGGGTCTTATATAGCTGCAATATTACCTCTCGGCTCCTAAACTCAATCTCACAATTGATGAAGGCCAATGCACCGTATGCTTTTTTAACCACAGAGTCAACCTGCACAGCAGCTTTGAGTGTCTTATGGACTCGGATCCCAAGATCCCTCTGATCCTCCACACTGCCAAGAGTCTTGCAATTAATAGTATATTCTGTCATCATATTTGACCTACCAAAATGAACTACCTCACACTTATCTGGGTTGAACTCCATCTGCCACTTCTCAGCCCAGTTTTGCATCCTATCAATGTCCTGCTGTAACCTCTGACAGCCCTCCACACTAGTGAATACTGAAGCAAAGTACTCATTAAGTAACTCTGCTATCTCCTCCGGTTCCATACACACTTTTACACTGTCACACTTGACTGGTCCTATTCTCTCACGTCTTATCCTCTTGCTCTTCACATACTTGTGGAATGCCTTGGGGTTTTCCTTAATCTTGTCCACCAAGGCCTTCTCATGGCCCCTTCTGGCTCTCCTAATATCTTTCTTAAGTTCCTTCCTGCTAGCCTTATAATCTTCTAGATCTCTATCATTACCTAGTTTTTTGAACCTTTCATAAGCTCTTCTTTTCTTTTTGACTAAATTTACAACAGCCTTTGTACACCATGGTTCCTGTACCCTAGCATCCTTTCCCTGTCTCATTGGAATGTACCTATGCAGAACTCCATGCAAATATCTCCTGAACGTTTGCCACATTTCTTCCATACATTTCCCTGAGAACATCTGTTCCCAATTTATGCTTCCAAGTTCTTGCCTGATAGCCTCATATTTCCCCTTACTACAATTAAGCACTTTATAACTTGTCTGTTCCTATCCCTCTCCAATGCTATGGTAAAGGAGATAGAATTGTGATCACTATCTCCAAAATGCTCTCCCACTGAGAGATCTGACATCTGCCCAGGTTCATTTCCCAATACCAGATCAAGTACAGCCTCTCCTCTTGTAGGATTATCCACATATTGTGTCAGCAAACCTTCTTGAACACATCTAACAAACTCCACCCCATCTAAATCCCTCGCTCTAGGGACATGCCAATTGATATTTGAGAAATTAAAATCTCCCACCACAACAACCCTGTTATTACACCTTTCCAGAATCTGTCTCCCTACCTACTCCTCGATGTTGCTCTTACTATTGGGTGGTCCTTAAAATACACCCAGTAGAGTTATTGACCCCTTCCTGTTCCTAACTTCCACCCACAGATACTCTGTAGACCAGGGGTCGGCAACCTTTTTGCCTCTGTGGGCCGGATCACATATTAATGAGCGGACGGTGGGCTAGATAAATGCCATAAAAAACTTGAAATATGGGAATTATCCATTTAAATACATCTAGTTATGTTTTGCCTCAAATTAATGAATAACGCATGCTAGAAAATCATTTGTGTTTAACCAAGGATGCCAATTAATAATCAATGAACTCAAGTTTAGTTGCAATTTATTTCAATCAAGGCATCTATTAAGTCTATTAAAATGTGTACTCCAGTAACTGTGTCCTTCATAGGAATTAATTGAATGAAGTCTTAAAAAATTTGAAAAGTTGAGGTCACTCCTCACACAAGCACTGCGTTGAGTAGTGTCTCTCAAGTCTGTGCTCTCATCAAGCGCAATTGAAAAAAATTGCAATTTGTTGCAGGCATCCCTTAAACAACTTTTAACATCTGCTGACATTTCTTCAACTCGCCGTGTGATTGTTCTTGCTGACAGGCTGATAGATGCAAATAAAGATTCCTTTTCAGGACAAACAATATTCACCACTGCCAGTAAACATCCTTTGACAAACTCTCCATCTGTAAAAGGCTTCATCTTATCTGCAACACATTTTGAGACTTCGTAGCTGGCACAGGTATTTTCTTCATTTTCACTGCTTTTCTTGGCAAAAAATGACGTTTGTTTTCCGAAACTAGCTTTCGTTCACTCAGCTTCATCTTTCCTTGCTTGCCCAGTAAACTTGTTAAAATTTCCACTACTGCGGGTCTCGTAATGTCGCCTCATTTTTGCCACCTTCTTCACAGCAGCATTTTCTAGGCAAATAAGGCAAACTGGTTTCCCAGCTTGCTTGATGAAGAAATAATCTAGTGTCCAAGTGTCTTGGAAATTTTGGCACTCAATGTCTACCTTCCTGCTTTTTGCATTCATTGCCATTGGAATTTTTTTCTTCAATTTTATTTTGAAAAGCAAATTATTCAACAAGTATCGTAGCACGTGTAAATATCTGGATATTTATCGTGGATTTCTTGTTAAAACACAGTGACGCTGTTTCTGTTTACAAATTTGAATGATCCCGTCTGAAAATCTGCACGTGCACGGAGAGTATCTAATACATATTAATAAGGTAGTCTGCCTTCCTGTCATTCGTATATACCAGTGTTTGGTTTGGAACAAAACAGAACCTGGGGCCAGTGTAACAAGACACCATGCATGTCCATCAGTGTGGTCGTGTGAAACAATCAGAATAAGGAAAAATCGCACACGGGCCAGATAAGCATAGTATCCCAATATTTGCTCGCGGGCTGGTCAAAATATCTTTACGGGCCGGATCTGGCCTGTGGGCCGTAGGTTGCCTACCCCTGCTGTAGACAATCCCTCCATTTCTTCCTCCTTTTCTGCAGCCGTGACACTATCTCTGATCAGCAGTGCCACACCCCTACCTCTTTTACCTCCCTCCCTGTCCTTTCTGAAACATCTAAAGCCTGGCACTCGAAGTAACCATTCTTGCCCCTGAGCCATCCAAGTCTCTGTAATGGCCGCAACATCATAGCTCCAAGTACTGATCCGCACTCTAAGCTCATCCGCTTTGTTCATAATACTCCTTGCATTAAAATAGATGCATCTCAAACCATTGGTTTGAGCGCATCCCTTCTCTATCACCTGCCTATCCTCCCTCTTGCACTGTCTCCAAGCTTTCTCTATTTGTGAAGTGAAGTTAAAATAAGCAGTGCAAAATAACAGAAATATAAATGTGGTGAGATAGTGTTCATGGATTCAATGTCCATTTAGAAATCGGATGGCAGAGGGGAAGAAGCTGTTCCTGAATCGCTGAGTGTGTGTCTTCAGGCTCCTGTACCTCCTTCCCGTCAGTAACAGTGTGAAGGGGCATGTCCTTGCTGGTGGGGATCCTTAATGATGGATGCTGCCTTCCTAAGGCACCACTCCTTGAAGATGTCTTGGATTCTACAGAGGCTGGTACCATGATAGAGCTAACTAATTTTACAAGTTTCTGCAAATTACTTCAATCTTTTGCAGTAGCCTCTTGGTGATGCAGCCAATCAGAACGCTGTCCATGGTACATTTGTAGGAGTTTTCGAGTGTTTTAGTTGACAAACCAAATCTCCTCAAACTCCTGATGAAATATAGCTGCTGTTTTGCCTTCTTTATATTGCTTTATATGTTGCATCCAGGTTAGGTCCTCGGAGATATTGACACCCGGGAGCTTGAAATTGCCCACTCTCTCCACTTCTGATCCCTCTATGAGGATTGGCTTGTGTTCCCTCATCCTACCCTCCCTAAAGTCCACAATCAGCTCTTTGGTTTTGCTGGCATTGAGTGCAGGGTTGTTCCTGCAACAATACTCACCTAGCTGGTATATCTCACTCCTGTACGCCCTTTTGTCACCATCTGAAATTCTGGCAACAATCGTTGTATCATCAGCAAATTTATAGATGCTCTTTGAGCTGTGCCTAGCCACGCAGTTGTGTGTGGAGAGAGTGGAGCAGTGGACTAAGCACACATCCCTTTGCAGCACCAGCACCACTGAAGATGGGTTATTGTTATTCTTCAGTAAGCAAGTGTGAATGAAAACAAAATGAAGTGTAAGTGAGACCGAAGACCTACAGTCAGCAATTTAGGAATTGCTTCTTCCCCTCATGAGTAGTGCATGAACTCATGAACACTACGTCAGTATTCCTATATTTCTGCACTACATATTTTGTAATTTACAGTAACTTTTTGTCTTTGTACTATCCTGCTGCTGCTGCTGCAAAACCACAAGTTGAACATTTATGTCAGTAATAATAAATCTGATTATGATTATTTCTATTTCTCCCTGCACAGATGCTGCTTGACCTGACCTGCAGTGTATTTCCAATACTTCGTCTTTATTTTGGAAATATGAATTTTTAATCAGGTTTTGTCAGAGTTATCCCAGGATTAGGTTGAAATTTGCTGTAGTTGTAGGCTAAGATGAATTTAATATTTCTTTCAAGGGCTACGGAAGTGACAGACTGAGTGGTTTAGTTCTCTACCTTGTAGTTCTAAGGCCTAAAAATCAGATCACAAAGCACTATGTTGTGTGCTCTGAAAACTATATAATCTGTGGTCACTGCTTCTGTGATTTTCAGACATCTTTGGGCCATTAATGCAGAAGCTGGCAGCTCTAATCTCTGGCAAAGGCTAATTCTGGCAATCCAATAGATATTGATACTTGCAGGCTCTCCTTAAGGTGTCTATCAAGTGCCTTTCTACCCAAGCTCATGAACCTCCCATCACTCAGTCCTTACCCATTCAAAGCTCAGCACTCTCCCTGGCAATGTTCTATTAGCCCCTTTTGATCGACAGTCATTTATTTTGACAAATGATCACCCCTTTCTCAAATGAAGCAATATGGCCTAATTGTACTCCTACGTCTGATGGACTATCAAACATGCTCCCACCTCAGATTACAAAGGCAACCCCTCATTGACAATGGTTATATGCCATCATGCTATTATGCCCTTCCCTGTCCACATTTGCACCCTCACACTGATCTGCTGTCCCACCATACTCCCTCTTTCTCCACTCATCATCCATAACCTCCACCCAAAACACCTCTTGACCACAAAATGGCAGAAGTGATCCTTCTCACTACCAATTGACTTCTCCATTCACTGATTACACTTTTTTTTCAAAGACAATTGCACTCCCAGAGTAGCAAACCTTAACTTGAACTTCTCCCCATCAATTGGCCCTGATCTTTCTCCACTCCGCAACTGCAGCTTCTCTTCCTTGTGACCATTCTCATTACAACCTTATACATATCTGGATTTTCTTCATGCACTTGCATCTCTTTAAGTGAACTTGATATATTAGGATATACTGGGAATATTAGCTTTCCAGATGAGTGGCTTAGTTCATCTTATTTATGTCATTCTGTGATGATCATTGCACTACACTATGTACTTTTCTAAATTCAGTTCTGCATGCATGGAAATAATACTATTCACACTTTAATTGGTAGTGAAGAATGAAAATATCAGTGAATACATCAAACAGATAATGGGTTTGGATGTTTAATTAATTATATATCTTTTGGAGATCATCACGTTCAATGTTTAGTTGCACGTCTACTTGTGCTGTGTTCTCAGTTTCCCCGTGCCTGATATTCACGATTTCTTGCATTTCCATTGGGAGAATTAGCTCTTTTTTGAAGCTTATACAGTATCCATACTGCTCATCAGTCATCTGTGAAATCATTCCTTAGTCTTTCTGTGATGCTCTTGGATAATTTATTCAAAGACAAAATTAAGAGGCATACGCTGCATTTCACAATAATTACACGAGCACGCCATTTTTATGGAAATTATATCATTCTGAGATTTTGGAGTAAATATACCCTATTACAATTTGTAGTATGCTCAGATTTATAATCACTGACTTATATGACGTGAAATTTGTTGTTTTTTAGAAGCTGTACTGTGCAAAAATTACTCTAAAGATTCTCTGATTATGAATTAAAGTATCTTCACTGTCTTGCTATTGACCATTGATAGCTACAATAGTAATCACCACAATAGGTAAAATTGTAGATTCTGTCTGAGTTAAAGATATGAAATGGGCAATATAATTTTATCAAAATAAAGTAAGCATTTGGTTTCAGATCATTGCTTCAACATTGGTAAAAAGGATAAATGAATGAAATGAATTGCTAACCTTGAGCTAATATATCTCCTCGTTAAGTGCATTTAAAATAGCAAAAGCAAATGAATTTGCTGCTGTAAATATATGAATGTAGTTTACAAAAGAATATTGTTACAGATCTGTGCCTTTCCACTGAAAACCAGATTGGGAGATGAAATCATCCAATATGGGAACCAGCACGAATGGTTTGCAGCGATTTTTGAACAATGCCTGTCCTGTCATTTGCTTCACACAAACTGAAATCATTTGCATTTGTGGGCACAATGTATGTCAGCATTGTCAATCAGGCTCTGTGTTTGAAAAAGAAGCTCCTCCTACTTTAAGACCCTTGAAATTAAAATTCAGATTTATTACAAGTTGTTCTAAATTATTTCCTTCTCTTCCACCACCCATAAAGCTGGCAGATTTCAATAAATTTAATTATATAAATTAATTGAAAAGATGGAATAAATAGAGTTTAAACCTGGACTATACCGCTTCCCACCCTGTCACTTGTAGAAATGCAATCCCCTTCTCTCAGTTCCTCTGTGTTCGCCAGATCTGTGCTCAGGATGAGGCTTTTCATTCCAGAGCTAATGATATGTCCTCCTTCTTCAAAGAAAGGGGCTTTCCTTCCTCCGCCATCAACACTGCCCTCACCCGCATATTTTTCATTTCGTGCACATCTGCCTTCGCCACATACTCCCGCCACCCCACCAGGGATAGGGTTCGTCTTGTCCTCACCTATCGCCCCAATAGTCTCTGTGTCCAGCACATAATTCTCTGTAACTTCCACCATCTCCAATGGGATTCCACTACCATGCACATCTTTCCTTCCCTCCCCCACCCCCACTTTCTGCTTTCCACAGAGGTCTCTCTCTACGCAACTCCCTTGTCCTTTCATCCCTCACCACTGATCTCCCTCCAGGTACTTATCCTGGTAAGCGGAATAAGTGCCATACCTGCCCCCACACCTCCTCCCTCGCTACCATTCAAGGCCCCAAACAGTTCTTCCAGGTCATTTAGTGTATCCAGTTCTCCCTGTGTGGCCCCCTGTATATCAGTGAGACCTGACATAGATTGGGAGAGTTTCACTGAACACCTACGCTGTATCTGCCAGAAGAAGCAGGCACTCCCAGCGTCCATCCATTTCAATTCTACTTCCCATTCCTATTCTGACATGTCAGTCCATGGTCTCCTCTAAGGCCACACTTAGGTTGGAGGAGCAACACCTTATATTACAACTTGGTAACCTCCAACCTGATGGCATGAATATCGATTTCTTGAACTTCTGGCAATGCCCCCCACCCGCCTTCACCATTTCCATTCCCGTTTCCCTCTCTCACCTCATCTCTTTACCTGCCCATCACCTTCCTCTGGTGCTTCTCCCCCTTTCCCTTCTTCCATGGTCTTCTACCCTCTCCTATCAGATTCCCCTTCTCCTGCCCTTTATCTCTTTCACCAATCAACTTCCCAGTTCTTTACTTCACCCCTCCCTCTCTCCCGGTTTCATCTATCACCTATCACTGTATACTTTTCCTCCCCTTCCCCCTTGCTCTAACTTCTCATCTTCTTTTCCAGTCCTGATGAAGGGTCTCAGCCTGAAATGTCAGTTGTTATTCCTTATGGTAAAAACTGCCCAGCGGATTATCGGCACCCAATTGCCCACCATTGTGAACATCTACCATAAACGCTGTGTGGGCAGGGCGAAAAGCATTATCAGGGATGCATCTTACCCTAACCATGGACTTTTTACTCTCCTCCCATCCGGTAGGCACTACAGGAGCCTCCGCTCCCACACCAGCAGGCACAGGAAGAGCTTCTTCCCTGAGGCTGTGACACTGCTGAACCTCACATCACAGCGCTAAGCAGTATTGCATCTGTATTGCACTGTCTCAGTACTTCTATATTTGTGTGCTGTAGCACTTCTTTTATTTGCAGTTATTTTGTAAATAACACTATTCTTTGCATTTCTGGTCAAATGCTAAATGCATTTCATTGGCTTTGTATCTGTACTTGGCACAATGACAATAAAGTTGAATCTAATCGAATCTTTCCTTAGATGCTGCCTGGCCTGCTGAGTTCCTCCAGCATTTTGCGTGCATTTGCCATAAATAAGTTGGTGTGATCACTGACCGAACACTGAACCTATAAGGTGTCGTCTTTAACATCTATGAAGATGCAGTTAGGTTTCTGTAAGACATGAATTAGAAGCTGACGCATAAATTATGGACCCGCGGTATGGAGTAATTGCGTTAGTATGGATTGAAAACTGTCTGTCACATAGAAAGCAATAGGTCCACCCTTTTTAGGCTGGAGAGATGTAATTGGTGAAGTGCCCCAGGGTTCTTTGGATAATCGATGTATGGTCAGTGAGTTCATGACTGACCTTTTGAGTAGTAAAGATGGTGCCTGCTTGTTGGAGAGTGGGGTTGCATATAATTTTGTTGGAAAGGACTTGGATGAGTAATAAGATAGTCTATAGAGTGAAATAGGTTGGAGTGAAAAATTAAATGGTTGAGGCATTGGCACATTTGCAGAAAACTTGTGAGTTACATTACCAAGCATGTAAATGCCCTTGAATAGGCCTTCTGACAGAGCTTATGGTTCAATTGTTCTCACTTGGAAGGAGTGGTCAATTTTATTAGCACACTTCTGAACCTAACTATAAGATAGCCAGTTAGGTGTGAATTTCCATTGCAGCACAAACAGAAGCTATTCAGTATCAGAGTGCTATGGTGAAACATTAGCCCCTGGCCATGCAGCTCAGATAGCCGTCACTAGGGGCTGGGATATCTACGTTCTTTCTTTTTTTGCTTTACAAGCATTGTGGCCAAGGTCCCTCCTTGGCCTTGAGAGGGAGATGGTGAGCCACAGCAGAAGGGAAGCTGGTGATCATCATAACAGTGTAGTGATCTGTACGCTAGTGGTGTATTCAGTTTGCTGATTCCGTGCTCCTGAGAGTGTCAGTGGTTCCATGGAGTAGTCTCTGCTAAAGTGATCTCAGCATTACCAGTCCACCATGGCATTTATGTCAGCAAGGTGCCACCTAAATCCAGTCTAAATTCAAGCCTTTTAAAATGACATCTGCTTGTGATCAACTTTCAAGACCATCTTTGTCTCCTACTGCTATTTTACAACCAGAGCACAAAGGTACATGAACAATAGACACAATGGCACCTGCGCAGAGATGATCAGATGTTATCTGTATATAATGACACTTAGAATTTGATTAACTATTTTTATTGTGTTTATTTTTATCTTGGTGCCATGTCTAGTTGCTGTGGGGATTGGCAGCTGAAGAAAGTTAAGAGTGTGTAACTGCGGTGAGCAAGGAAAATGAGGTTGTGTTTATTGGTAGTGCAGTGGATGATTGATAACAAAATGAAGATTTTTTTTAGGTTGCTTCCCTCCCTTGCTTCTTCTCTTCATATATCTCTTACTATTTGCTGTAGCTGTTGGCAAGAGCTTTCCTCTCCCCTGATCATGGCCCGGCAAATCTTGAAAGTTGGTTTGCCAAGAATAGTAGGTGTTCTCTAAATTGGACTAGCATCAAAACGATCATGCCAGTATGTCTATCTTCAGCTGTCCCTTGTTTAATATAGCATCATTGCTAAGTCATTCTATCTATTTGTCCCCATGTGTTGGAGCCTTTGTGATGAGAGACCTAGGTGAGGATGGTTAGACTGAAGTGTTGGACTATCCAAGGCTGGAATCGAGACACGATGTGAGACTGAAACGAGAACAGAACACTAAACTAGATGCTAGACAATAATCCAAGTAGAGCCGATAATTGAGCACTGAACCACTGTTCAGGGGCTCCTTAAATATTGAAATCCTGGCATCAGAACATGGCTGCCAGTTAGCAGGACAGTCCTGAATCCTTAAAGGGGCTGCACCAGCTGTCCATATTCTGGAGAGTTAGAGCGTCTAAACCTCAGAAGCTGGCGTATCGTAACAGCTTTTGTATTATCATTGGTGAAGATTACACCACAGAGTGCTATAGAGGGAAGGTACTGTGACCTCTATCCGAATATCAGCCACCATTACTTGGCATGTTGTACTGTAAGTTGCCCATTCCTTGCTGGATATTGAGGTAGTAGAATCAGTTCTGGTTGTATGACATTTCTGAATGAGCATATAGTACCTGCGAAATGCCCTGGGTGCAGCTTAAGATGGTTCTGGATGGGCTTGCATCTGGTTTGTGCAGAAAACAAGATCTTCAGTACCATTGGAGCACTTGTTGTAGACTTCAGCAACAAAACAAAACTCTGGAAAGCACCAAACATATATAGAGTGATTGGAACAATCAGAAATCAGTCACAAATTTATCTCTTGGAAGCTGGTGAGGCATTTAAATCGCCACAGTGGATTGTAAGGTTTTTGTCATTATTGAGTACTCGTTCAGCTGTGTGAATTAAGAAAGGTGTGCTGGGCGGAACATCCAGGAACAGTGGTTTTAAGTCAGCAAGTGCCCGTGATACTGAAGCCTTTTAGAAACTGGACAATAACTTGTTGCTTAGGGAGACTGACATTCAGCTGTCTGGTTTGCAATGACGATGATGATTACTTGTTCGGTTCAGGTGTAAGGGTATCTGCACTCGTACGCATCAAGCAGCTGGTGAGGAGACTTGATTCTTGTGCTTCTAACAATAAATTCAGTGTGAGCAAAGTCACTTAGTTACCTGACACTCCACCTTGTCTCTGAATATCTCAATGTTATAATTTACAGCATTTAAACGTGGAACTATGTAACTGAACTTAAAAAAAATGCAGACAGGTAAGATTTGAAGGTAGTTAACTTATCTTTAATAATCTAATGAATAGAATGGAATGGTTTCTGTTATTACATTGTGATAAATACAAAGCAGAATGTATTAGTAAAAATTATTACTCATTTGTTTTCTGTTAAAAGTAGCTAAATTTACAATAGTCTTCAGGTGTAAAGTTAAGCAAATTAATATGTATACTGTTGTAATCCAGTTTGTGCTTTTTTCGTATTGGCAATGAAAGATCAAAGAAAATATTGAGAGGGGGGAACCAGCAAACAAGGTGGTTTCAGTGAAGTAAGAATGTCTTATTTTCTGTGCAACAATTAATTTATTACAGTATTGACCTTTTAAATAACGGTTGTTTATGGACAATTTATTATCGCTACATCTTTTCAAAAGTGAAATTAAGCATTGAGAAAATAATAAATTACCTCAATAATAAATGTAATCAGTATTTTTGCAGCATGTTGTTTCATAGGGCTGGTACGATGGTTACTGATCTTCCTCGTAGATCTGCAGTTATTAATAATTCATTGCAAGTCGAGCTAAGGATTTTCAAGAAGTGCATTTGTGCGAGAAGGTTAGCCAATATGATAAGTCAGTAAGTCAGCCTACAGAAAATAATGCATTGCATTTACTTTACTGCAATTAATTAATTTATTTAGACTTACTTTTAGCAAAAGACATCATAAAGCAGTTACATTTTGAAGGTTACGATGAAGCAGGACCCCATTTCGAAATCAGAACCAATTATACGTTGAAGAACTAAACTACCACATATCCCCACCTAGTCCAATAACACACACAGACACTTTGTCTTGACCTGTGTGTCATGATGTAATACTCATTGGTAAAATAGAGCTTGTTTGAGGAGCTTATTTATTTTTCAGCTGTAATGACCTATTACTCTGAGGTAAACCTAGATGGAAATAGTAAACCGTGCACCACATGATACGCTGCTTTGTATAGCTGGGTGCCTTTTGCTCTTAATGTTGTCCCTTTTGTTTCTGGTATCACTGCAGACACAATCATTAGTTCTTGTACTTCTCTGAATGACATTACTGTTTTAAGGAGTTACTAAGTCCTTGGTTTGCTTTGCCAACTGCAAGTCTGAGTAGCTTGTTTCAGGAGGTGGTTTGGATTCACAAAGATATATACAGCAGGAGCATATTTCAGAACAAAAAAACATGTTCCGGCTTTTTAAAAAAGGGTTTGGAATGTTTTGGTGCAAGCCGCTTCCTTTCTATTGAGTACATGATTAAAAAGATGAGAGAAAACTTGGTGTAAAAAATCACAGAAGATATAATAGGGATAGAAGTTAAGAGCTGGGACACAAAATTAACATAACAAAACACTGCACTTGAAGTATTTTATGCAATTCTCATCACCATACCATAGGAAGGGTGTGTTTACACTGGAGGGAGTGCAGAGATTCATAGGATGGTGTCTGGATCAGAGGACTTCAGTTGTGAGGAGAGATTGGATAGGATGAGCTTGTTCTTTTGGGATTGAAGGAGTCCTGATAAAAGTATATAATATTATGAGTCATGCTCAAAGCCAAGTTTATGCACAAGTACACATAAGCACAGATGCAAGAGAAATCTTACTTGCCGCAGTAACACAGGCAATAGAATCATATGAGGATTATTCACAAGAAAAACATAAATCGTACACAATTTTTACAAGAAAACAGAATTACAAACAAAAAAAAGAATCGATTTTAATGTAAAGTGTTCATTGTGCTTCTAAACTACAGTGATGAGAGTTTTGTCAGTTCATTCAAGAACTGAGTGGTTCAAGGGAATTAGCTTTTCTTGAATCTGTGTAGTGGGACTTCAGGCTTCTGTACCTCCTGCTTGATGGTAGCTGTGAAAATATAACATGGCCTTGATAGTGGGGATCTTTAACGATAGATGTTACCTTCTTGAATCAGTGTCTCCTGTAAATATGACCAGTGGTTGGGAGGGGTGTATTTGTGATGTATTTGTACATTCCTCTCTGCTGCTTCTTGTATTCCTGAGCATTTGAATTTCCATATCGGACGATGAGACTAGTCATGGTCTAGTATGGCAATTTGAATGCGCTGGAATAAGAGGGATAGATTGAGTATCCCTCATAGGTAGGGGAATTAGTCCATGGTAGGGGTATCAAAAAGAAGAGTGCACAGTTTTAAGGTGAGAGGCAGGAGATTTAAAGAAGTCTTAGTGTATTTTTTTTTACACGGAGCTTGGTTGACATCTAGAACTCGCTGCCTTGAGGAGATAATAGAGTCTGATACAATGACTACCTTTATGAGCCATTTAGATAGAAATTTAAATAGGCAAGAGATAGAAGGGTAAATGGGATATTTAAAGTTGGGGAAAAAAAGCTCAGGATGTTTTGATAGGTCAGGTGGCTTGTTTCTGTGTGCACCACTCTCTGACTTTGAAGTGAAGTAGATATTGAGCAAATCTACAGGAGGTACCTAATAAACTGGCCATTTGAGTATTTCTTTGTGGTTCTGCTGCTGTAGCCCATCCATTTTGAGGTCTGGCCTATTGTGTGTTTAGAGAATATTTCTGCGCACCACTGTTGTGTTTTTTTGAGTTACTGTCGCCTTCCTGTCTGCTTGAACCAGTCTGACCATTCTATCTCATTAACAAGGCAATTTCACCCATAAAACTGCTGCTCACTGGATTTTTTTTGGCAACATTCTCTGTAAACTATGGAGACTGTTGTGCATGAAAATCCCAGGAGATCAGCAGTTTCCGAGATACTCAAAGCCACTCCGTCTGGCACTAGCAATCAATCCACTGTCAAAGTCACTTAAATCTCATTTCTACCCCATTCTGATGTGTGGCCTGAACAAGGACTGTACTTGACCATGTCTGCATGCTTTTATACGTTGAGTCGTTGCCACATGATTGGCTGATTAGATATTTGCATTAACAAGCTGGCATAGAGGTGTACCAATTAGGTGGTCACTGAGTGTAGATGTCACCTGCAAAATGTATAGATTTGAAAAAAACTGTCTCAAGACTCCATATTATTATGGAATTGCTATATTTTTAAGTTACTTGTTTATAATATTTCAAACAATGCTTGATGGTTTTTCCAGCTAGTAAAGAGACTGTTTTATTCAGGGAATTGTTGGCTGTTGGCTTCAGAATTGTTGTTCCTGTTTCCATTTGAAGTCCCAGCAAACATATTGGTGATTATAGTCTGATCTTATCTTTAGTTTCTAATTGAATGTCTTTTTTGGGCATAATTTATTATTAACACCGGAAGGAAACGTTCTAGGTCATAATTTTGGCATCAAACCTTGTGAATATTAATTTTAAAATCTTTTAAAATGAAACTAATATTAAACAGAAATATCAATTTTTTGTTTATTATAAGTCAAGTCATTGTATTGACCGTGACTTTCTTTGGAGTTCCTCCAATTCTGCCTATATAGTGCAATGAGTGCAGTCTGAGGAAATTATTGGCTACGAATCTTCAACCTTTTCAGGATTGCAATTAAAAATGTGGTAGAATACAAATTCTGTTTCAGCTACATAATCATACAAAACACATATAATTAGCAGTTATGTTACAATAACAGGCGATTAAGACTCTTGAATGTGTTATTTTATGGTTAGATTGTTTTTCAATTTGTCAAATGAACTAAGTTTCATGCTGAAAATCATAGATAAGACCATAAGACTTTAAGATATGGGAGCAGAATTAGGCCTTTTGGCCCATTGAGTCTGCTCCGCCATTTCCCTCTCAGCCCCGGTGTGCTGCCTTCTCCCTGTATCCCATCATGCCCGGACTAATCAAGAATCTATATCTGTATTTCATTGAAAGGTCACAATTGGACTGGCTTGTTAACTAGTTTTGCTGAGACATCATCTAGTTGCTAATATGAATGTAAAAAATATTTCTCAGCAGTTGCAAACAGTGGCTAAAAATTATGGATATTTGACTATAACCACCAATATTTTTATTAATTTTCTGGCATGTGGGTGTCACTGGTAAGAACTGCATTTACTGCTGTCAGCAAAATGGTGGGAAGCTGTCTTCTTGAATCACTGCAAACCTTTTGGTGAAGGTACTCCCACAGTGAGGTTGGTTCCAAGATTTATTTGTACCTTCATAGAAGAACGAATGAAACTGGAGGAGGCTCAAAAAGTGAGAAATGATTAAAAAAGCCAACTGAAGACCTATCAGCCTAATTTTGGCAGCAGACAAGCAGACCATGAAGTATATGTATTGCACAGAATTTTCAACATAGAAATAGCACATTCATCCACTTCAGCTTCCTCCTGGCCTACTATATCTAACCACATCAATGCTTCTTTCTATTTTTCTCCCTCATATTTCTCCAGCCCTCCTTAGTGAATTTATACACTTTATCTCAAATACTCGATCTAGTAGCAGCTTTCACATTCTAACTCTTCACTGGGTTAAAAATATGAATGTCTACCGAAAAAGTTATAGATATACAATATCAAGAATACCTCACATAGTATTATAAGATATGTGTGCTCTCTAACATTTTAAGGGAACTTTTGTCAACATGGTTAGTAGTTTAATTGAAGGACTGAAACTGGTGAGGTGACGGGGTGTCGGGAGGAATGTTTTGTCTAAAATGGCATTTAACACAACTTAGTAAAAGTACAAAATGGAATCAAGGAAATAAAGCAATGAGAAAGGCTAGTAGGCAACATTAAGGAAGAATAACAAATAATATAAAGGGGAACAGCTTATGAGCACACAAAGTCAAGTCAAGTCAAGTCACTCTTTATTGTCATTTCGACCATAACTGCTGGTATGGTACACAGTAAAGACGAGACAACTTTTTTCAGGACCATGGTGCTACATGAACGATACAAAAACTACACTGAACTACGTAAAACAACACAAAACTACACTAGACTACAGACCTACCCAGGACTGCATAAAGTGCACAAAACAGTGCAGGCCTTACAATAAATAATAAACAAGACAATAGGCACAGTGGAGGGCAATAGGTTGGTGTCAGTCCAGGCTCTGGGTGTTGAGGAGTCTGATGGCTTGGGGGAAGAAACTGTTACATAGTCCGGTCGTTGAGAGCCCGAATGCTTCGGTGCCTTTTGCCAGATGGCAGGAGGGAGAAGAGTTTGTATGAGGGGTGCATGGGGTCCTTCATAATGCTGTTTGCTTTACAGATGCAGCGTGTGGTGTAAATGTCTGTAATGGCGGGAAGAGAGACCCTGATGATCTTCTCAGCTGACTTCACTATCTGCTGCAGGGTTTTGCGATCCAAGATGGTGCAATTTCTGAACCAGGCAGTGATGCAGCTGCTCAGGATGCTCTCAATACAACCTCTGTAGAGTATGTTGAGGATGGGGGCTGGGAGATGGACTTTTCTCAGCCTTCGCAGAAAGTAGAGACGCTGCTGAGCTTTCTTTGCTGTGGAGCTGAGTACAATAAAAATCAAGCCAGCTTCAAATAGAGAAAATTCTGTCATGAAAGGTGAATGGACAGTACAATATAAAATAAGTGTTTTATATCATTAACAATGAAAGAAACATAACCAATTTAATCTTTTAACCAAACTGATCCCACCACAACTTTCAAATATCCAAATGTTTTGCTTCTATTATTCTATATGGGTATTTATTTCATCTGTTGGTTAAACATTATTAGCAAAGATCTCCCAATATCTGTCTTCAAATGGTTAAACCTATTCTCCCATGTTCAACCTCTGTACTATTTTTTCCAAGATCTTAACAGTCTCATGTAGATCTGGAAGATCGCCTTTATCTCCACCTTCTCAGACTGATCACAACAATTTTTTCCTGCCTTTTCATTTAACTCTGATACTGCAGGTAAGTTTTGTGACTTTTCTTTACATTGACTCATTTGCGTAAATATTCTTAGTTATTTGCTGCCAAGAATTGACAAAATATTAAAACCAATGGGAGGAGGAAGATGATTTAACACCACCTCTATAGATATTCATTTCTTTAGTTAATTATAATTTAATATCCTTCGATTTTATTGTATTCTGCTTTACATTTATTGGAAGTGTTCCATGTAGATTCAACTAAGACCTTAGACCTTTTTCAGTTCCATTCTAAGATGCCATTTCTCAAGTGTACATGTAATTTATTTTCCTTTTCTGTGTTAACCTCAGGAAATGAGGGGGTGGATAAGATTAAGCATGAAGCTGCTGAAAATACCTTTGATGGGTAGCTAAGCAAAACACCCCTGCCTTAAGTGATAGTTAAAGCTGTCAAAAACATTCGAATGTCTCTGACATTCAGGAAGATTCAAAAGTGTTTGTGAATTTAATCTGTTTATAAATAGATTCAGTCAGTTACAAAATCAAAAATCACAGTCATTTACCTTAACCCCTTGCATCTATGATCCTCTGAAGAGAATAGTTACGAGGGATTAAGATAAATGTTAGAATGGAGAATTAACCTAGTCCAGGCTCTTCAAATGTACCATCTAGCATCGGGGCTGGGGAATAAGCATAACTGTGCATTTTACCACTGGACTTCATGAATTTTTATATGAGAAACTAAGGGCAGAATCCTACAAAGTCTAGTCAATTTATCAGCAAAGCAAAATTACTGAGAATTAGAGGTAATTTTGTGATATAGGTTATAAACTAGATGTGTCTTGCAAAGGACAGGGTAAATGGAATGAGACATGGTATTAATGATTCAGGTGAAAGGGTAAAGCATCAGACGGTCCCCGCTTTTTTTAGTGAGCATGGCCATGTGAATGAGATTTGCTACAAGTGGGATGAATCGTGTTAGCATTGATTTAAAAAAATCTGGTTGGTAACCCATCAATGGCTATTGAACTTAATCTGAATTTTATAAAGAATATAGTTTCCTAAAGTTCAGGATATTTTAGCACATTAACCAAGTCTCTGCAAAACCTGAAGAAGAATGTAGGAAAGAGTATGAAAAGGATACCTGCTTTCAAGCCTAGTCCATCATTGATCAAGGTTGTAACCGATCTATTTCAGTGTCGCTTCATCATACTGTGCTGATATCCCTTGATTCCCTTAAAATTTATTGACCTCTGTTTTGAATCAAAGCAATGGATGAGTTTTATGATTGAGTAAAGTAGTGAAATTCCAAAGGTTCGCCAACCTCAGGGGAATGAAATTTCTTCTCATCTCCAGTCCTAGATAGCCTATTTCATTTTCAAAATATGTCTCTGATACTGGACTGCTTAATCATGTATTCCATTCTCGCTCTGCCTAGACCAGTAAGCCCTATAAAAATTTTGTAGTTCCAGTCAGATTTATTCTCAATTTATAAACTCAAATTGATTTCCAGTCTACTCATATGGCAAATATCCCATCTCTGGAGCCAGTCTAATAAGACTTCCTCCATGTTGAGTTTGTCCTTCCTTTGGTATGAAAATTGGAGCTGTACATTTTAGATTTGGTCTCTCCAATGTTGATACAATTGCAATAAGACAACCTTACTCTATTATCGAACCCTCTTATAATAAAAGCCTACGTACCGTTTGTCATACTCATCAGAGAAAGTTTCTGCATTTTAAGTGACTTGAGTACAAGCACAACTAGATTCCTTTCAACGTGACCATCAGCCAGTCTTCCACTGTTTTACAAATGCCACATCATTCATTTTAGATTCCACCATTTCTCAACAACAAGAGGGGCACCAGAGGGAGGTGATGGGAAGCTGAGGAGAAGGGTAAAAGGGAGCATAATGGGGAATGGTAAAAGAGAGAAAGTGGAGGGGGTAGAAATTGATGTTCATGCCATCAGGTTAGAGGCTTCCTGATGGAATTATGAGCTGTTGCTGCTCCAATCTGGGAGTGGCTTCGTTGTGACAGTAAAGGAGGCAGTGACTCTTCATAAACACGAGAAATTCTGCAGATGTTGGAAATCCAAAGCAATGCACACAAGATGCTGGATGAAATCAGAGATCAGGCAGCATCTATGGAAAAGAGTAAACAGTTGACGTTTCGGGCCAAGACCCTTCAGCAGGACTGGAAAGGAAAGGGAAAGACACCAGAAGGAAAAGGTGGGGGGAGGGGAACAAGGATAGTTGGAAGGTGATAGGTGAAACCAGGTGGTAGGAAAGGTAAAAGGTTGGAGAGGAAGCAATCTGACAAGAGAGGAGAATGGACCATAGGAGAAAAGGAAGGAGGGGACCCAGGGGGAGGTGATAGGCAAGTGAGAAGAGAAGAGGCCAAAGTTGGGAATGGAAGAGAGGAAGGGGAGGGAAAAATTCTGTTTATTCTGCTCCATTGATGCTAACCTGAGCTGTGAGTTCTTCCAGCATTTTGTGTATGTTGCTGTGGACTTCCAGCAACTTCAAAATCTCTTGTGTTTTTAATATAGTGCTTTGCAAAAGTATTCAACCTCAGCCTTTTGTCCACATAATCGTGTATTACATGCTTCTTTTTCCACAGTAGAGCCCCCAAAACAGGGAAAATTCTGAAGCATGAAAAACTGAAAATTCAAAACCCAAAATGTCAGCAGTACGAAAGTATTCATTCCTCTTTGCTCAGTATTTACTTGAACCAGCTCTCACAGCTATGACAGCCAGCAGTCTTTTTGGATTAGCTTTGCCAGGTTATTTGGGGAGTGACGGTGGATGGCAGTCTTCAAAGTTATTATCAAATTTATCATTTATTATCATTTATTATCAAAGTATGTATATATTATACAACCTTGAGATTTGTCTCCTTGCCTTGAATATGCATGAGGCGTATTCAAGGCAAAGTCATTTCTGCTTGCTGAGAGGGTGCCACCTTTCACCGGCAAGCCTCGACCCTCGACTCAGCTTCGCCTTCGTTTGCCTCTTCATTGTTTGCGGTGATTGTTTACCATAGTTTTTTTTACAGAAAAAGTGTTATTAACAAAGCATTTAGTTGTATTTCTTGATTTGTTAGCCACCAGTAAGTTGTCCCGCCCTCAGCAGTGCCTCCTTAACTGGAAGACTGGAAGTTTTGCTAGAGATGTTCGATCGGGTTAAGGTCAGGAATCTGACTGGGCCACTCTTGGGCATCAATTTTCTCCACTTGAAGCCACTCAAAGGTTGTTCTGGCAGTGTGCTTTGGGTCGTTGTCCTGCTAAAAGACAAACTTCCTCCCCAGTTTATGCTTTCAGGCAGAAGCTAGGTTTTTATCCAAGATCTCTCTGTATTTAGCGGCATTCATATTCCCGTCAATCCAGACCAGATTTCCAGTCCCTGCTGCTGAAAAGCATCCCCATACCATGATGCTATTTCCACTGTACAGTCAGCCCTCCTTATCCGCGAGGGATTGGTTTCGGGACCCCTCGCGGATGCCAATAAACGCGGATGCTCAAGTCCCTTATTCAACCTGTCTCAATGAGTTGGACCTTAGGACCAAGCGGAACCCTAGACCTAAATTTAACCTGTCTCAGTGCGGTGGACAATTAGGACCTGGCGGCGGAGCTCTGAATCCGCGGTGTTTCTGTTCACAAAAATAATCACGATCACGATTGAAAATAAAGTGGAAATAATAAAGCAATCCGAAAGAGGTGAAACGCCATCGGTCATTGGAAAAGTGTTAGGCTACAGTCAGTCAACGATCGGAAAAATTTTAAAGGATAAAGTGAGAAAAGCCCTGCCCTGCTGTGTACATACATCTATTGATGCTTCTGGACACATCTTCAATGATGTTCCTGGAATCATCGGGTGTTTCGGGTCTTTCAACATCATACAACCTCCTCCAGGTGACCCAGCCGGGGCTGATCAGACCCCAGCTTGTGTCCAGATGGCTAGCTACTTATGACTCCATGGCTCTCCTCTTCCTCTCTCCCTCGATGCCCAAAATGCTGAAGGCTCTTAACTAAAGAACGGGCTATGAATCCCCTACAACCAACCTCCACTGGGAGATACCTCGCTCTCCATCCAGCCTGCTGACAGTTGCTGACCAGTCCTGCGTACTTGGAGAGCTTCCTTTCAAAGGCCTCCTCCAAGTTATCTTCCCATGGGACTGTCAGCTCCAGCAGCACCACTTGCTTAGTAGCCTCAGACGCTAGGACAATGTCTGGTCGCAGGGTGGTGGCTGCGATATGGTTGGGGAACTTCAGCTGCCCTTCGAGGTCCACCAACAGCTGCCAGTCCCGTGCAGAGGTCAGAATGCCTGCAGATGTTCTTTTGGTAGGTATTAGCTGCTCCCCAGCTCTGACAAAGGCAATGGTCTGCTTGGAGGGTCGGGACCACTTCGCCCACTCAACTCCTGTGCTGACGGCTTCAGCGATGGTCTTTAGGACCTGATCATGCCTCCATCGGTACCATCCCTCACCAAGTACCCTTGCACAGCCGCTGAGGATGTGCTCCAGGGTTCCTCACTTGGAGCACAGTGGGCACGCAGATGACTCTGCCTTGCCCTATGTGCGCAGGTTTGATGGGCTTGGAAGCACATCGTACACTGCCTGGATGAGAAATGGATGCGGTGTGGTTCGGCTTTCCAAAGATCAGCCCAGGTCACTTTCCTCTCAACGGCATTCTCCCATCTTGTCCAAGCTCCCTGTTGCTTCATTCCCACCGCCTTGCAGACTCTCATCTCCTCCACTACTGCTCTCACCTCCTCCTGAACTAGATGACACCTTTCCTTCCCTCTGGTGTCCATTTGGGGAGTTGGAAAGGATCCTAGCCCAGCTCGGCCTTGTGTGACCATTCCCACCAGCCTCCTGTGACGCAGCCTCGCCTCTGCCTCCTGAACAGCTTCCTCTGCCCTCCACTTCCTGCCAGTACTTACTTGGATCCCTGCTCTAGCCACCTTCGGGTCACTTGAGTCCCTATACTGTAGCACTTCTCTGGCTTTTGTTACCTTGAATTCTTCCTCCAAGGATTTGAATGGCAGTTGCAGTTTGTTGTGGTGTCCATAGAGTGCGATGCTGCTCAGGCTCTTTGGCAGCCCCAGCCATCTCCTGAGGTGGTTGCTAACCTTCCTCTCTAAGGTTTCGACTGTTGAGATCAGAACTGCATAGACGAGGAGGGGCCACAGGATTCTGGGAAGAATGCCGTGCTGATACACCCAGGCTTTAAACTTCCCAGGTAGGCCAGACTTGTCCACAGATTTCAGCCAGCCATCCAACTCGGTGCTGATTAAAGCTACAATTATTACTAAGCAACGCAGTGGTTTAATTATTGGGTTCTGGGGTTTCGGGTTTTTGATCCTTCACGTAAACCTGGCACGGATGGAGAGCGCGCTTGGGAGCGGTCTTTCACTGGTTCGAACTTGGGAATTTCCATTCCCGAGCCCGGCGCTGAAACATAGGTTTCTTAAGTATTTTATATGCATAGAAAGGTAAAATATATACTATATACTAAGACAAACGTTTGACTAACTGACGCTAAATAATACTGGATGTACCCGTTCCAACTTACTTAGTAAGAGAACTTCCGTTTTTTTTTGCTCCCGATCCATGATAACCTACGTACATCCTCCCGTATACTTTAAATCATCTCTAGGTTACTTATAATACCTAATACAATGTAAATGCTATGTAAAATAGTTGTTATACAGAATTGTTTAGGGAATAATGACAAGAAAAAAAAAGTCTGTACATGCTCGAACAGCAAGTGCTGGAAGAGCATTTCCTAGTTTTCTCGATTCGCGGTTGGTTGAATTCATGCATGTGGAACTCGTGGATAAGGAGGGCCAACTGTACTTTATAGTAAGGATGGTGTTACCTGGCTGATGCATGTTAATAGATTTATGCCATACATACCACTTAATGTTGAGGCCCGAAAGTTCGACTTTAGTCTCATCTGATCACAAGAGCTTCTTCCATATCTTTACAGTATCTTCTAAGTGATGCTTTACAAAGTCTTTAAGGGCAACGTGCTTTTTTTTTAACCAGGGCTGCTTCTTTGCCACACTTCCTTAAATACCCCTTTTTGTGCAAGGCCTTAGAGATTGTGAAGCCATGAACGTCATCTCTAGTTGCAGCCACTGACTTCTGCAGCTCATTCAGTGTGACTGTTGGCACAGTAGCCTCTCTTACAGGGGTAATTCTTCTCTAGTGACTAAGTATAGAGGGCAGCCTGACCTAGGCAGTGTGTGTGGTTTCATATTTTTCCCACTTTTTCACAATGGACTGCCCATTGAGCTCCGAGATATGTTCAGTGCCTTTGAGATGGTCTTGTACCCTTCCCCAGATTTGTGGTTCTCTATTATCATTGCCCTGATTTGTCTTGAATATACTTTTGGCTTCATTTTGGATTGGTCTGTTGAAAATCTACCAGTATGGTAGATTGGTAGATGCTGGACCTTACAGAAAAAGGGTGTGTTTATTCTTATGAATTCACTGAAAACAAGTGATCCCCCAATTTTCTACATAAACAAACTGGGTGATTTGGTAAGGTAATATACAGTAATGCACCCAAGGAAAGTTAGCGTAGTAACTACGAAGGAGATGAATACTTGTTCAGCCTCACAGTTTTGGTTTTTATTTTTTAATTAATTGTTGGCAGGTTTTGGAATTTTTCTTTTGATTTGACATGATGCACAATGTTTTGTTGATTGGTTCAAAAATCTTACTTCAATATATTTTACATTTAGAAAGTGAGACAATAAAATGTGGAAGCACAAACACGAGAAAATCTACAGATGCTAGAAATCCAAGCAACGCACACAAAATGCTGAAGGAACTCAGCAGGCCAGGCAGGACTGACTGATGAAGGGTCTCAGCCTGAAGTGTCGCCTGTTTACTCTTTCCCATAGATGCTGCCTGGTCTGCTGAGTTCCTCCAGCATTTTGTGTCTGTTGCAGTAAAATGTGGAAATAGTTGTGAGGGCTGAGTTCTTTTTCAAGGCATTGTATATCCAGCAGGTTTAATATGTTTTCCTTGATTTCATTGTTATAAGTCCTTTTGATTCTGTATGTAAGGGGTCCACATTTGCCCCCTCTATTTTTTTCCTTTCTATGCCTCTCTTTTCTTTATTAATTTCTTGGCCCTCTGTTAATGAGCTCCCAATCCTCAGGGCTACTTTTATTTCTGGCAACCTTATTAGGCTGTTTTTTTGATCAAATACTTTATTTTTCTGGATAGCAAGCAATAAATCACTTTACCTTTTGGGTTTTGCCTTTTGTTCCAATGTGCATTGTTTCTTTAAAAAACGTTCACTATATTCTCCTGCCAATTCTCCCATAATTTAATATTTTCATATATGCAGATTTAAAACCCTCATTTTGCACTGATGTACATCACTTTCAAGCACACTAATATTCTATCACATATCCCCTAAGGCTTTTTGACAACAGGATCATTAATTGGAACCTTCTAATTAAATGAAACAAGACCCAATATAATCTTTTTCCTGCTTGATTCAACACTGAAGGGGGAGAAAATAAAGAAGGGACTCTGCAGAATTTCAGAAAGTATTTTGTATAACTTGCAATACTGGTTACACAGCAAAGACCGGAAGGTCATTGAACTAAAATGTTCTCTGTCTATTGTCATGGATACTGAAATTTTCCGGCATTTTTTAATATACTGTGAGCAATGATTTGAGTGTTCAGCTACTGACAAAATGCTGCAGTTCTTTACATAGAAATATACTGTAATGGGTGTTAAATGGAATTGTCATACTTTTAATTTAAAGTTATAAATGTGTAGGATTTTCCTTCTGCTTTTGTTGCATCATTATCAGGGCTGGCCTTCCTGTTGATGTGCTGACACCTCCTTTGCTGAGCCGCTATAATTTCTGAAAGGTCCTCTTTAAAAAGTCATAGCTGAGCTCTTAACAGTTTCTGTTTATCTGTGGTGTTATTAATGAATGGGTTTATCAAAATTAGCTAGAATGCACCCCCTTTGCTGAATCTCAGCAATGTAATAAGGTTGAGGGTAAAGTTATTGGTCGATAGGCTGTATAATTTACTCCAGTAATGGCCAATTTAATTTCAGTGTTTTGAAATATTGTCTGGGGATGAGTCAGAAGACATAAAGTTGGATTGCTTCTTGCAAGGGTGTCATGCCAGTCCTGAAAGATGACACAAACTTAAAGATCTGAGTACATCATAAGAAATCTGTCTTGTGTTTATTTATTTCAGAGCAAGATGTTATCATGACACAAATAATGGACATCAAATGTGACGTTAATACCAAGAGTACAAACAAGAAAGCTGCAGGCAAACAAATGCGAAATGTAAAAAAAGACTCCTGATGCAAGGTTTCAATCTGAAATGTCAACAATTCCTTGATTATAATTCCTGGTCTCTAATATTTACAATAATCTACTGTATTTCCAAGATAGTTATGGTTCTGAAGTAGTTGACTATTTTGTACTTCAGAATTTGAGAAGCCAGCAATAGAGAAACTAAAATAGATATGCTTGAAAAGACATTAAGTCACAATGTGTAAGGAGAAGATATTTTCTTAGTGAAGTCTGCAGTGTAAAACATAATCAGGACTTTTAGGGGCATCTTCTAAAGAGAGTTACTGCTTTGATATGCGATCTGTTTCTTATTTGAGCGTTTTGTGAATTTAGTTGTAATAGAACATAGAAGTGATGTGACTTCTTCTGTTGCCGAGTCAGTAGCATTAAATCATTACATAGTCACTTCTGGACGTTCTACTTTGCTTTAGAAATTCAGTTCTTCTGAAATTCATTGGCAGATTAGACAACTGATGCATTAATTTTATACCTTTACCTTCTCACCAGGAGCTCCTTGGGATTAGCTTAGCAATCAAATGTTTCTTGTCAACTAAACCAGAGAGGCATAGATTTAGAAAAAGAATGCAGCAAAGTGGGAGCCCAGTTGACTAGTCCACACAAGAGCAATTCGGTGTGCTCCTTTCTGCCCAGCTCCTAACCACACACCAGTGTATCCACATTTAATATTCAGGTTTACTGACAGCTCAAAATTAAATGCCACACTCACAGTATGTTACTAAGATGAGAACAGGAAATTGCAAAGTAACATTAATAGGTTATAGGAGTGGACAGAAGAATGACTGTTGACGTTTAGTGGGGGGTATTTCAGGATTATCCACCTGGGGGTGCAGGAGAAATGGCTTCAGAGAGCCCACAAGGGGAAATAGTGAAAGAAATCAAACTGGGCGATTCAAGGGTTGGTGGTGGAATGCGCTGCCTGAGTCAGTGGTGGAGGCAAATACACTAGTGAAATTTAAGAGACTACTAGGCAAGTATATGGAGGAATTTAAGGTGAGGGTTTAAGGGTTGGCACAACATTGTGGGCTGAAGGGCCTATACTGTGCTGTACTGTTCTATGTTCTAAGGGGAAGTCAGGGAGCATCACACATTGGTGGATGTTGTTTATCTTACTCAAATAACAGTTTAGGGCAGGGCATTAGAAAATTTCAAAAAAATCATTATATTTTAAATGCCTGCAAGAAAATGCACCTCAGGGTAGTGACATATACATACTTCGATTATAAATTTACTTTGTATTTTAATGCAAATTTCATAACTGCTGCTCCGGCAGACAGAAACTTTCCATTTCCTTTACATTTGATTATAGCATTTGAGGTCAGAAGCTCAACAGACCAAGGGTCCATCGGCTGGAAAATCATATTTTCTAGGCATGCATTTGTGTCATTGTTCTGGAAAATGGGAGACTTTGGGAATTCCTATTTCATTTGTGTGTGTATGTGAGAGAGTGAAGGCTATATTTATGTTCAAAGGGAACATGTGATAGGGTTCTAACATGTTTGTCTTCTAACTTTGAGAGATTTCAGAAGTCAGGAAACATGGTCAGATAAATTTTCATTGATGTTACTGTAAAGACAGAAGCATTAAAGCATTATTCTCAAAATGTTGAAGAGATTCTATGGAACTTTCCCTGTATTAGGCAGCCAAAAATGTGGATTATTGCCAAACTGAATACTACAGCTCAGCAAGTGGTTTCCCTCAGACTTGCCTTGCTGCTAGCCATTTCAGCTTCTGGGACAGACAGTATTGTGTCAGTAGGGCAATTTGAGTCCAGTGAGTTGCAGTGGGGTATCGACACAGTAAAGAGACCTGGCTTTCAACTTGGACCAAGCTTTCTCCCAATGGTGTAATCTACTGATTAGTGAACCAATATTTAAAATCTATCCCCATGTTTCTTCAGTAAAGTTAACCATTTCCACTATGTGGAAGAACCTGCCATGGATGGTCCCAAGCCTTGCTGCGAGAGGAGGAAGGTTGGCATGGGACTAGCAACCCAGAGTTATAGAAACGCCAACAGAACAAGTGACAAATGAAGCTTATTGTCATTTAACTACATTCATTTATATAACGTGTATAGAATCGAGACAACTTTTCTTTGAACCAAGGTGTAAAGCACATAAAACACATGACATACATTATACATGATAACTTATGTAGGCTAGGATAAAATGTACAGATGAATCACACATAAGTAACAAACTAAAATGCATGAATATTAAATATTGTAAAGTACAGAACAGATTAACCAGTGACACTTTGAATATGATGCAGCCGGGAGTTCCAGAAGTTTAATGGCCTGGGGGAAGAAATTGTTCTCATCCTGACCATTCTTGTTTTTATGCATCGTAGGCTCCTGTCTGATGGTAGAAAGTCAAAGAGGATGCTGGATGAATGGGTGGGATCCTTAATAATACTAAGGGCCCTGTGAATGCAGTGCTCCTGATAAATGTCCCTGATGCATGGTAGAGAGACCGTATGATCCTCTTAGCTGTTCTCACAGCCCTTTGTAAGGACTTCAGGTCCGATGCTCAACTGCTCCCATACCAGATGGAGATGCAACATGTCAGGATGTCCTCAATGGTGCTGCTACAAAGCAGTTAAGGTTGGGGTGGGAGCCTTGATTGCCTCAGTCTTCTTAGGAACTGCTGCTGTGCCTTCTTGTACAGGGAGGTATATTAAGGGACCAGGTGAGGTCATCCATGATGTGAACTCCCAGGGACTTGATGCACTTAACTCTGTCTATGGAGGAGCCATGTATTTGCAGAGGGAAATGGTTTATCTGCACCTTCCCTGGACAAGAGATGTTGCTGCCCATGCGGACTGACTGTGGCTTTACTGTTAAGAGGTCCAGTATCCCATTGCAGAGGGAGGTGTTGAGACCCACCGAGGACATTTTCCCCACCAGTTATTGGGTTGTATGCCGATTTGTTCTATAAACAGCAGTCTGGCAAATGAGACCCCACTTTCCAGGTGGGACAGGACAAGTGGAGGGCAGAGGCTATTGCAGCATCAGTGGACTGACTTGAGTGATAAGCGAACTGGAAAGGGTCCAGTGTAGCCGGGAGAAAGGCTTTAATGTGCTCCATGACCAGCCGCTCAAAACATTTCATAATGGTTGATGTTAATGTCACCGGACGATAGTCAATTAGACAGGTTACTGTCTCCTTCTTTGGCACTGGAATGATGGTTGCTGCCGTGAAAACCGAGGGGATAATGGATTATCCTTCTGTACATCCGTCAGCTGGTCTGTGCAGTCTTTCAGAACCCAACTTAGTATATTATCAGGCACCATAGCTTTGCATGAGTTGACTCTGGCCAGGGTCTTCTTCAGTCAGATGGAGCATCTGCTCCCCTGGGGGGAGGGGTGCCTTCCTCACCAGCACTTCATTCTGCACATCAAACTGGGCATAGAAGACATTTAGCCTCTCGGAGTGAAGCATCCTGACGCAGGGTAGATTTGTAATCTGTAATCCTCTGAATTCCCTGCCACATGTGCCTTGTGTCTCTGGTATCACAGAAGTAACTGTAAATTCCCTGAGAATGCTCCCACTTCATCTTCCTGATGGAGTGGGAAAGCACAGTTCTTGCTTCCCTGAGAGCTGTCACATCTCCTGATCTAAAAAAGCAGTATCACGATCCCTCAGCCTGGCACGGGCCTCAGCAGTAAGCCATGGCTTCTGATTTGCCCTCACCCTGATCTGTTTTGTGATGGTAACATCCTCAGTACAGTTCTCTATGTACAGTAGCTGGTCACAGAATCCTTGATGCTACAAGGACCTCATGCCAGGGAGAGGAAGAATAGACTAAGAAGATGGGCTACACCTGGGGACAACTTGAAAGACCGGCTTGAGGATTCTGATGAGCAGCTTTCAGTGGCTGATTCCCCAGCAGGGGTGGGTGATGCCTTAAGTAAGTAAGTACTAAGTATTAGACTGTCTGTCTGTCTGTCTAGGTACCATATCTGATGCAGACGTTGGTGACCATGGTTTTCCATATAGATCTATCCCTCGTTCTTTGGATGACTTCCATTTCCTCAATGTGTAACCACCTGGCTAGGCTTTTGATGTACATAAGCCGAGGTCTTCCTCTAGGTTTGCTCCCCTCAATCTTTCCAGAGAGTATGAGTTTTTCTAGTTCATCTTTCCGCATGGTGTGTCCTAGGAATCTGAGTTGTCTTTCTCTTATTGTTGGTATGAGTGATCGAACTGCTTGGGCTCTTCTGAGAACTTCTTCATTTGATGTGTGCGTGGTCCATGATATTTTTAACATTCTCCTGTAGAACTATAATTCAGCTGCTTCTGGTCTCTTTTCCATTGGTGGGGAAGTGGTCCAGCATTCACTTCCATAAGTCAGAATAGAATAAATGTAGCACTGCCGTATTCTGTTTTTAGTGTACATGCTCATCTTTCTGTCTGTTAATATGGTCTTCATTTTTTGGAAAGCTTCTTTCGCCATTGTTATTCTGTATTTGATATCTGTGTTGCACCTGCTATCACTTGTTATTAGGCTGGCAAGATATCTGAATTTGTTGGCTTGTTTGATGTTTGTATTTCCAATCTTGATCACACATTGTAGGATGTTTGTCTTTCTGGAGATGACCATGCTTTCTGTCTTCTTGGTGTTGATTAAGAGGCCTTTGCGATTACTTTCTGCTGCCACTATAGTGAGTAGTTCTTGAAGTTTTGTTTCTGAGTCAGCTATTAGTACGATGTCATCAGCATATCTGATGTTATTTATATTATGGCCTCCAATTGTGAATCCTTTGATGTCTTTAATACTTCTCAAGATATTTTCACTATACAGGTTGAATAAGTCTGGCGAAAAGACGCAACCTTTGTGTTAGACTAGTAAATGTATTTCTCAACGTAAGCACGAGGAATTCTGCAGATGCTGGAAATTCAAGCAACACACATCAAAGTTACTGGTGAACGCAGCAGGCCAGGCAGCATCTCTAGGAAGAGGTACAGTCGACATTTCGGGCTGAGACGAAGGGTCTCAGCAGGCTTTTAAAATTAATCTTATTGAGCGCAGCATTTTTCTTGTTAGTGTACATGGGGAAAGTACCAGAAATGCATATTTTGTTCAAATTTATAATTGGATCTCAGGATGACATTGTGTTTTAGAGAGATAGATTAAAAGGAGACTGGAAATCTTTGAAGAATTAGACTAAAGTGAGAATGTGATATTGTAATATTTGTGAGAAATGAGCAAACTATTCTGAATGTTTTGGAAATTGCCTTATTGAAGATTGGGTACCTTCTCAATTATCACTGAGATCTAGTTCTGGAAACTGTTAATTCTATCTGGGTATGTAGGCAAATTATAACATTGAGTCTTACAGTACAGAAACAGACCCTTCAGCTAAGCTTGTCCAAGCAGACCAAGCTAGTCTCATTTGTCCATGTTTGGCCAATATCCTTTTCTTTCCATGTATTCAACAGAATGGTTTATAATTGTTACGATATTTATCTCAACTACTTCTTTTGGCAGCTCACTCCACATAGGTACTATCCTCTGTGTGGAAAAAAGTTGCCTTCAGGTTCCTATCAAATTTTTCCCCCTTACCTTAAGCAATTACTCTTTAGTTCTTGATTCCCCAACTTTGGAAAAACTATTGTGTGCTTTAACCCTGACTCTGCCCCTCATGATTTAATACACCTCTATAGAATCACCCCTCAGTCTTCTACCCTCCTTGGAATAAAGTACTAGCTTGCCCAACCTCTCCCTATAATCCAGTCCCTCAAGTCTTGGCAGCATCCTGGTAAATCTTTTCTACACTCTTTTCAGCATAATGGCGCCTTTCCCACAGCAGGCTGACAAAAACTAAACACAGTACTCCAAGTGTGGCCTCACCAATGTCTTGTACAAGTGCAACGTAACATCCAAACTTCTATACTCAATGCCTTGACTGATGAAGGCCAGCAAGCCAAAATCTGCCTTCACCACCCTGTGATTCCACTTTCAAGGAGCTGTGTACTTGTACTCTTAGGTCCGTCTGTTCTCCAATATTCTCCAGTGCCTTCCCATTCATTGTGGAAGTCCTGCCCCACAGAATCTGATGAAGTCCATTTAGACACTCTGCCCTCATCAACCTTTAAAAATCAAATTTGTAAGCCATGATTTCCCATGCGCAAAGCAATGCTGACTATCCCTCATCATCCCCTTTCTTTCCAAATGAGTGTATATCTTATTCCTCAGTGCCCCTTCCTACCTCAAGTTACCTACCTCAAATATTAGGCTCACTGTTCTATAATTCCCATGTTTTTCCTTTATAGACCTTTGCAAATAAAGGCAGAATATTAGCCTCTCTCCAGTATTACAGAACCTCACCTGTCACTAGTGATGATACATATTATCTTAGCCAGGTCTCTCACAATTTTTTGAATAGCTTCCCATATTTTTTTGGGCATACCTGATCAGTCCCAGTCATGTGTTTTAAGATGTCCAGTAGCTTTTTTTTACCATAATGTGCACTATCCTCAAGATATTCCAATTAACTTTCCCAAGTTCCAAAGTCTTCATATCTTTCTTTCATGGTAAAAACAGAAATGGTCATCAAGGATCTCACCTATCTCCCGTGGCTCCACATATAGAAGTTCATTTTGGTCTTTGAGGAGCCCTAATTACTCCTTTTCTCTTAAGATACTTACAAGATCTCTTTGGATTCTCCTTAATCTTCTCTGTCAAAGCTATTTCATGCCCCTTTTTGGCCTCCTGATCTCCTTGTTAAACATCTTCTGCATCTCCTATATTCCTCCAGGGAGTCTCTATTTCCTAGCTGTCTATATTGGATATCAGCCGTGTCCTTCACTCTAACAGGAACATGCAGAACTGGTCCACAAATTAAAGCTCTAAAGTGGGGCAGGGGCAAATTATACATAACGATATATGTTTTTAGAGTGAATGTGCTTCTTTGTTCAATATTTTGAATTATGTTACTCACTATTTTTGAATGTTTGACTGCTAGTTAGAATGTTTTGCACCTTGGCCCCAGAGGACTGATGTCTTGTTCAGCTGTATCTACAAATGGTTTGAATGATAATTAAACTTGATTTGATTTGACATTATTAATGTAGCCCCCTGGTAAGCCTCAGGCTCGCTCAACTCGTTTTCATCTAGGGTAAGCAGCCTTTGGCCCCACCAAACTGGGTTTGGGTGGATGCTGTGTGATGTACCCCACCTGCCAAATAACAGACAATATGCGATTAAATGATTACACTTTATAGATCTTACTGGAACTATGTAATTACTGTAATAGAGATAAAATATAAAAGAAAAGTAAAAGGCGCCAAACTTATTAAAGTTCAACCACTTCGTGCACAACAGTTGGAGCTCAAGTAACAAAGTCTTCTTTCCACCATTGGATCCCCTCCGACCACCTCGACCCACCGCCTGGGACCAACCACGGTGGTTGACCAAGCGCTCCACATGAGTCTGTCTTCATCTTCTCTCCTCGCCGAAGACCCTGGGCCTCGGACTCCCACTTGGGGTCCGTCTCGTTGGCCAGTTTACAGCATCGCGTCTCCTCTCTCTGTCCCCATCGCACCTTCTCCTTCAGCACCCGCTAAAACAATAGCTTACAGGCACACAAGAAAGAATAACATCTATCCCAATTGGTTCATTCTCTCTCTTATCAATAATATAACCCAAACAAGCAGAGAGAGAGAGAGAGAGAGAGAGAGAGAGAGAACTCCTTACATCACAGTTATTATTACAGGAAAGCCGTTTTAATTATAACATAACAAAGAAGCCATTTTGTTAGCCTTCGCGGTAACATAAAAGAAGAAACCCCTTACACTCTCTCCCCACCAAATAAAGTCTTGTCCTCATGACTTCTAAATAACTCGCCAACCCTTCCTGCAGATACAAAATCCCAATCCAGGTACAAACAGTTACATGGCTCTCCAAACAGTAGACCTTACGCCCTGTTCCACGGGCGCCACATAGGCAGGAATCTCACTATCTCAATTTTAGAAGTGTCCCATTTGCTGGACATCCATTTGTCCACAAGCGAGCTACTTCAATCAATTATTACAACTTCTTGGTCAACACTTGCCGTGTCCCAGTTTAGAGCTTTAAACTGTGGATCAGTTCCGTCATTATGCATAAATGTTCTAATACTGATAGAACTCTGGTCACTGGTTCCAAGGTTTCCCCACTAACACCCCAGTCACTTGTCCAGCTCTATTTTCCAAGAGTAGGTCAAACTTTACTCTCTCTTCAGGTGCTCTATATATTGCTTGGGGAATCTTTCCATAATCCACATAACAAATTCCATCAATATAAGCCTGTTATTGTCAGGGCTGAAGAGCAACTCATTTGGTCATAGTGATATCTGGAAGGGAACGTAGCTCTAAGATTTTTCTGACTTAAAAAAATGGAACAAAATGAAACTTGAGAACAAACCTAATAGAAGCAAAAAATATCTATAAGACCCTTTGTGCCTGCACTGTCATTTAATAATTTAATGACTGTTGTTGTTTCTTTAGTTCCAATTTCCCACAAATCCCCATGCCACTGATCCCACAAGGTGTCTAAAAAATGTCAATCGCAATCTTCAATATAATTGGGCACTGAATGTCCATACCTTCTGAAGTCTGGAAAGGCCGGGGGGGGGGGGGGTGTAAACTAAATTTGCAGGGGGCAGGGATCCAGAATGTGAGAGAGGATAGCGAGATGAAGTATAAAGGACAGGTGGTGACTACACAGTTCCGGAATATTAAATGTGAAGTAGAGAAAGGTGAGGCGGAACGAGTGATAAGGAGGATACATATTCAGAGGGATGGTCTGACAGAGCATGGAGTTAAATGTGCAGATAGAGTAAGTAAATTTAAGAAGGACAACAAAATTCAAGGGGCGTATAGCCCGGTGAGAGTTCGGGGAGCTGGGTTATGCACAATAGGCAGTGATTTAAACAGAGAGAGGAGAAATGGGTTAAAAATTCTATACCTGAATGCGCGAAGTGTCAGAAATAAGGTGGATGAGCTTGCAGCTCAGGTGCGAATGGGTAACTATGATGTTGTTGGGATAACGGAGACATGGCTGCAGGGGGATCAGACCTGGGAATTGAATGTACAAGGGTATACGAAGGGACAGAAAGGTGGGCAGAGGGGGTGGGGTGGCCCTGTTGGTGAGGAATGAGATTCAGTCCCTTGCAAGGGGGGACATAGAATCAGGAGAATTAGAGTCAGTGTGGATAGAACTGAGGAACAGTAAGGGCAAAAAGACCCTAATAGGTGTTATCTACAGGCCCCCAAACAGTAGCATGGATATTGGGTGCAAGTTGAATAGGGAGTTAACAATGGCATGTGGCAAAGGAAATGTCGCAGTAGTTATGGGGGATTTCAACATGCAGGTGAACTGGGAAAATCAGGTTGGTACTGGACCCCAGGATAGGGAGTTTGTAGAGTGCCTACGGGATGCATTTTTGGAGCAGCTTGTACGAGAGCCGACCAGGGATAAGGCTATTCTGGATTTAGTGTTGTGCAATCAACAGGACTTGATAAGTGATCTTGAAGTAAAGGAGCCATTAGGAGGTAGTGACCACAATATGATAAGTTTTTATCTGCAAGTTGAGAGGGATAAGGGCGGATCAGAAGTGTCAGTATTGCAGTTGAACAAAGGAGACTATGGACCCATGAGGGAGGAGCTGGCCAAAGTTGACTGGTCGGATATCCTAGCAGAAAAGACAGTGGAACAGCAATGGCAGGTATTCTTGGGAATAATGCACAAGGTGCAAAATCAGTTCATCCCCCGGAGAAGGAAGGATTCAAAGGGGGGGAAATGGCCACAGTGGTTGACAAAGGAAGTCAGAGATAGCATAGCATTAAAAAAGAAGTATAACAGAGCTAAGGTGAGTGGGAATACGGATGATTGGGAAATTTTTAAGGAGCAACAGAACTTAACTAAAAAGGCAATACAGGGAGAAAAAATGAGGTATGAACGCAAGCTAGCTAGGAATATAAAGGAGGATAGCAAAAGTTTTTTTAGGTATGTGAAGAGAAGGAAGTTAGTTAAGAACAATGTTTGGCCCTTGAAGAATGAATTAGGAGAAATTGTTATGAGAAACAGAGAAATGGCAGACGGATTTAATAAGTACTTTGGATCTGTCTTCACTAGGGAAGACACAAGCAATCTCCCAGATGTATGGATGGGCCAAGGACATAGGGTAACAGAGGAACTGAAACAGATTGACATTAGGAAGGAAACGGTGATGAGTAGACTGATGGGACTGAAGGCTAACAAATCCCCAGATCCAGATGGTGTGCATCCTAGAGTACTAAAGGAGGTGGCTCTGGAAATTGCGGATGCATTGGTGATCATTTTCCAATGTTCCTTAGATTCAGGATCAGTTCCTGAGGATTGGCGAATGGCTAATGTTATCCCACTTTTTAAGAAAGGAGGGAGGGAGAAAACAGAGAACTATCACCCTGTTAGCCTAACATCAGTAGTGGGGAAGATGCTAGAATTCATTATTAAAGATGAAATAGCGGCATATCTTGATAGCAGTGATAAGATTGGGCCGAGCCAGCATGGATTTACCAAGGGCAAATCATGTTTGACTAATCTATTGGAGTTTTTCGAGGATGTGACCAGGAAGGTAGATGCAGGAGATCCAGTGGATGTGGTGTACCTTGACTTTCAGAAGGCATTTGATAAGGTACCACATAGGAGATTGGTGGGTAAAATCAGAGCTCATGGCATTGGGGGGAAGATATTGACATGGATAGAAAACTGATTGGCAGATAGAAAGCAAAGGGTGGCAGTGAATGGGTGTTTCTCGGAATGGCAGGTGGTGACTAGTGGGGTGCCACAGGGCTCGGTATTGGGACCACAGCTGTTCACGATTTACGTCAATGATTTAGAGGAAGGCATTGTGAATAACATCAACAAGTTTGCTGATGATACTAAGCTGGGTGGCAGTGTGACATATGATGAGGATGTTAGGAGAATTTAAGGTGACTTGGATAGGTTGGATGAGTGGGCAGAAACTTGGCAGATGGCGTTTAATGTGAATAAGTGTGAGGTTATTCACTTTGGGAGCAAGAACAGGAAGGCAGATTATTATCTGAATGGTGTGGAGTTAGGTAAGAGAGAAATACAAAGAGATCTAGGAGTACTTGTTCATCAGTCTCTGAAGGTGAATGAGCAAGTGCAGCAGGCAGTGAAGAAGGCTAATGGAATGTTGGCCTTTATTACAAAGGAAATGGAGTACAAGAGCAAGGAAATCCTTTTGCATTTGTACAGGGCCCTGGTGAGACCACACCTGGAGTATTGTGTGCAGTTTTGGTCTCCAGGGTTAAGGAAGGACATCCTGGCTGTGGAGGAGGTGTAGCGTAGGTTCACTAGGTTAATTCCTGGGATGTCCGGACTGTCTTACACAGAGAGGTTAGAGAGACTGGACTTGTACACGCTGGAATTAAGGAGATTGAGGGGGGATCTGATTGAGACATATAAGATTATTAAGGGATTGGACAAGATAGATGCAGGAAATATGTTCCAGATGCTGGGAGAGTCTAGTACCAGAGGGCATGGTTTAAGAATAAGGGGTAGGTCATTTAGGACAGAGTTGAGGAGGAACTTCTTCTCCCAGAGAGTTGTGTAGGTGTGGAACGCGCTGCCTCAGAAGGCAGTGGAGGCCAATTCTCTGGATGCTCTCAAGAAGGAGCTAGATAAGTATCTTATGGATAGGGGAATGAAGGGTTATGGGGACAAGGCAGGAACCAGGTATTGATAGTAGATGATCAGCCATGATCTCAGAATGGTGGTGCAGGCTCGAAGAGCCGAATGGTCTACTTCTGCACCTATTGTCTATTGTCATCACTAAATCAGCATCAGTCCCCACTCCCACCCTTGTAAGAATATTGCAAGGTAGCATACCAGGCCCGGGGACTATGAGGTCCCTTAATTTCTTAAATATTTTCACTCTTTTACCATTGTTAATCAATGGTAAATAATTATCTATGTGATAATTCAGTCTCCTCATGTGCATACTGTGCAAATATTTTGATTTTGCTACCACAAATCATTTGTGTGGTCAGGCACTTAATCATTTGCACTTGCTTCCATCTTGTTGTATATTGATCAGTTCTTTAAAAACACATATCCTGTTCTTTTCAACGCTAGGAGACAGAGCACCAACTACTACCTTTGGCTTTTATTGAATATACTGCACTACCACAAGATGTGGTTAAAATGTGACATCTATTAATCTGTTCTCTTCATTTGGATTGTGAAATTATAATTATTTTAGGGTAGCAGAGTGGTTAGCACAGCACTTTACAGTACCAGTGACCCAGGTTCATTTCCTGCCACTGCCTGTAAGGAGTTTGTATGTTCTCCCCATGACTGCTTGGTTTCCTGCCACAGTCCAAGGAAAACTAAAGTTGTTCAAAAATTCTACTAATTTTGTCATAGTCATATTATTTGACCAATTTTGTAGGCAGATGTGACTTAAAATGAACAAAAAGAGACTGTGGTTGCAAATTTACTCATCTAACTATACGTACATTAGAATGTTTCTCAATATTTAAACAATGTGGGTCAACGTAAATTTGTTGAAGAATATAAAATTGATTTATCTCTGTAGGAAAGATCAAGTTATGAATATCATATGGATAATTTAGATAGAGTGCAGAGGGAACTTACAAGGAAGTTTCCCGGATTGGAGAGTGTACCTTATGAGAACAGGTTGAGTGAACTCTCCTTAGAGCGATGGAGGATGAGAGGTAACCTGATAGAGGTGTATAAGATGATGAGAGGCATTGATCATGTGGATAGCCGGAGGCTTTTTCCCAGGGCTGAAATGGCTAACACAAGGGGGCACAGTTTTAAGGTGCTTGGAAGTAGGTACAGGGGGGGATATCAGAGGTAAATTTTTCACACAGAGAGTGGTGGGTGTGTGGAATGCATTGCCAATGACGGTGGTGGAGATGGATACAATAGGGTCTTTTAAGAGACTCTGAGATAGGTACATGGAGCTTAGAAAAATAGAGGGCGATATGCTAGGGAAATTCTAGGCAGTTTCTAGAGTAGGTTACATGGTCGGCACAACATTGTGGGCTGAAGGGCCTGTAATGTGCTGTAGATTTCTATGTTCTATGTTCTAAAATAAAAAAAAAATTTTTAATTTGGGAATATGAGCAGTAGTGTGATGAAGCTTAAGGTGAAAATGAAAATTTACACATTAGGTTAGAAAACTATACTGTATTATGAGTGTGCCAGCAATTTGCTGGCCGAATTTCTGCTTTTGAGTCAGGAGATTGTGAGTTTAATTTAAATGAAATTGTGTGCAAAGGAAGAAAATTGTGTCTAGAATCCAGACAGACACAAAGTACAGAATGATGGAATGTACATTCATTTGTTTCAGGAGTTAAACAGGTCACACATATCTTCTTTCTTAAAAAAATGCAAAGGCTTCTTTCACTGTCTCTCAATTATCTTTCACTAAAAGATTTGGTTATTATCACAGTAATCTGTGAAATGTGTTGCTTATTTTTTAATTTGCAATGATGACGAATCTTCAAAGGATTTTTATTTTTAGTTTTTATGTGTTTTGGCATATTGAAAGAGCTGTATTTTACATATTTCACTTTATATAACTTTTATTGTTATTCCACAGGAAGGATGTTATTATTGTAAATGAAAGGTACAACACAGATTAACTAAGGTGCTCAAAAAGAACATATAAAGAATGCCCTGAAAAAAAAACTGGATCTATTTTCTTCAAATAGAGGAGAAAGGTAGTGATTTGGAAACATTTTTCATAATGATGTGACAATCAGACTGGGGCAGATGGAAACAGAATGTTTTAAATGATGATGAATCATCATCATCATCATCAGGTGCCATGCCCAGTTTGAGCTTTGACTGCCATGGGCCACACACTCCTGTTTCAGGTCAAGTGGATCTGATATCATTTCCAGTTCCATTGGTATTCATTTCCAGTTCTCTGGCTGCTGTCTCCATCATCATTTGTCTTTGTCTTCCTCTTGCTTTCTTCCCTTCAATCTTTCCCATAATTACCGTGCATTCTAACTCCTCTTTCCTAATCACATGTCCAATGAAGTTACATCGCCATTTCATGATCTCATATATTATTTCTCTTTTTGTGCTTGCTCTGTTCATGACATCCTCGTTAGATATTAGTTTCGTCCAAGGTATTCTTTGCATCCTCCTCAAAAACCACATCTCTGCTGCTACTATTCGTTTCCTCATGTTACTAGATATTGTCCAACATTCTGAGCCATATAACATAACAGGATAAATGTAACATTTCAGTACTGAGGTGGGTTGTCATGCCTAGTTTAGTATTGGTCAGTATACTCTTCATTCTCGTAAAGGTGTCTTTTGCCATCCCTATTCTTCTTTTAATGTCCATGTCGCACCTGCCATCTGATGTCATCCAGCTTCCTAAGTAGCAAAAGTTCTGTACTTGTTTTATGTCTTCCCCGTTTATCCTCAGGCTGCAGATAGGATTCTCCTTCTTTTTGGATATCACCATACATTCTGTCTTTTTGCAATTGGATAGACCCATTTTTGCACTTTCTTCAACAATTATATCAATTAAGTTTTATAGTTCTTCCTCTGTACTTGCAATTAACACAGTGTCATCTGCATATCTGAAATTATTGATGTTTTCACTGCCAATTTTGATTCCCAAGATGTCTCTTATTTTTTGTAATATTGTTTCACTGTACACATTAAATAAATCAGGGGAGAAAACACACCCTTGTCTAATGCCTCTCTTGATTTTCGTAAACTGACTCACTTCTCCATCTATTCTTACAGCGGCAGTTTGTTCCCAGTACAGATTTCTGATTAGGTGGAGGTCTTTCGCATCTAGATCTAGACTTTTCTGTAATATTTCAAATAACTTATTGTGCTTCACTTTATCAAATGCTTTTGTGTAGTTGATAAAACAAACAAATCTTTTTGCACTTGAATAGCTCATTCTGATAGTATCCTTAACATCAATATTGTGTTTCTTGTACCTTTGTCTTTCACAAAACCACATAGTTCTTTACCTATTTCAGCTTGTATCTTACTTTTAGCTCTTGTCATCAAAATTCTTAGAAGTATCTTGGTGATTTGACTTATTAAACTTATGGTTCGATGTAATTCACATTCTATTGCTCCAGGTTTCTTAGGATGAGTGATAAATACTGATTATTTCATCTCTTCTGGTATTATTCCAGTCTCATAAATGTCATTGCTTAAATCAGTAAGTTTTTCAATTCCATGATCTTCAAGGGTGATAATTTGTTCTATTACTAATTCATCAGAACCTGCTGCCTTTCCATTCTTCATCTTATTTATTGCATTATGAACTTCAGATTTTAAAATACTTGGACCTTCAATGTTTTTCTTAATTTCTGGTTTTTCACCTCGATCGTCTTCAAGCAATTCCTGAATATACTCAGCCAACTGTTCATAATCTCATCTTTTTCCATGATAATGGTACTGTCCTTTGCTTTCAGACATCTACCTGAAGAACAGAGGAGCATTTTACCAGTGATATTCTTGATTTGTTCATGTAACCTTTTTGGATTAGTAATAGGGATTCTTTCTATT
This sequence comes from Mobula birostris, assembly GCF_030028105.1. Classification (NCBI taxonomy): domain Eukaryota; kingdom Metazoa; phylum Chordata; class Chondrichthyes; order Myliobatiformes; family Myliobatidae; genus Mobula; species Mobula birostris. Next base: position 58,574,359 of record NC_092372.1, on the reverse strand, counting down.
TGCTCACATTCCTGGTTTAACCATTCTTCTTTGGCTTTTTAACATAAGCTTTTAACTTTTTTACCTGAGGGCTTATATTCTATAGGATTTGCTTTCTTCTGATTCCTTTCTTCCATTAGATTTTTGATTTCATCTGTCATCTGTTTATTCTTTGTGCTTTTTTCTTTTTTAGGAATCACTGACTTTGCTGATTCTACCAAGGCATCCTTTAGAGAGTTAAATTTCATTTCTACATGATTGCTATCATCTTCAACAGATTCTGTTTCTAGACTTTGAAATCTATTCCTTACTTCAATTGTAAATTTTTGTCTTATGTTTTCTTCTTTAATTAATTGCAAGTAGTCAAGGGATTGCTCAGGTTTTTGCTTCTTTAGTTTTTTAAGTTTTACTTTTACATGACATGGTCACTATTACAGTCTGCACCTGGATATGTTTTGCATTGAGTCACCGAGTTTCTAAATCTTTGGTTTATAGTAATAAAGTCAATTTGAATTCTGGTGTTATCACCTGGACTTTTCCAGGTCCACAAGCGTCTTGGATAGTTTTTAAAGTAGGTATTCGTAATGACCTGATTATTCATCTTGCACCATTCTACCCATTTCTCACCTCTTTCATTTCTTTCCCCTAGTCCAAATTTTCCGATGGTATTTCCATCAGCACCTTGTCCTACTTTAACATTTAGATCTCCCATGACAATAACAATACCTTGAGATTTGCATCCATTCTTTACTTGTCCATCTCTTCATAGAATTTATCTATATCCTCATTTGTTCCATCTGTTGTTGGTGCATATACCTGTATAGTTGCCAAATCAAATGGTTGCCCTCTGAATCTAACAAGGAGCACTCTTTCTGATATTGCCCAATGTCCTAAAACACCTTTTGCCATGTTTTCATCCATAAGAATTCCTGTTCTATTAGCATGGGATGTTCCACAAGAATAAATTAGCGTTTTATTTCTATTCTGACATGTTCCAGTACCTATCCAACGAACTTCGCTAATTCCCATGATGTTAATCTTTAGTCTTTCCATTTCATTTATCACATTGTCCAATCTTCCTGCTTGATATAGGGTTCTTACATTCCAAGTGGCAATAATTTTCTTTTGTTTTACTTTAATTTTATGAGCAGTAGCTTGATGATAGTCGGGGATCCCCTGCTGACCAGAATCAACCCTACCGAGCGAAGCATCTTCAGAATTGTCTTGAAGATCCTCTTGACGCTGTTGTTGTGTGATATATTTTGTGAGTTTGACCATGGTTTTCTTAGCAAATAGATTCTAGGAAATCTAGTATCTAGCAACGGTGGTTTGCTGTTGCCTACCGTTGGGCGAACTAAAGAAATCACTATTTCTCTTCCCAAATGTTCATTCGCCTGTACTATAGCTGTTGTCATTTGAGGTCGTAGCTCACCTGCCTTCTCCGTCATAAGTTCAGTTACTGAACCTGCTGGATCTGCCATTGGCCTTCGCTCGTATCCTGAGCAGGAACCCTTGCAGGTGCTACTGTTCCAGGTCAGAGCGGCCCTGGGAGCAATGAATGACTAAGGGGTAACTCCACTTTCCCCAATCCCCAATCAGAGCCTCATCACGAGTTGCAGTTTAGAGTCATACCCAGGACAATTTAAATGATCACTGCTCCAATTCTGGAGATATTGGACTGAATAGTACCTACCTGCAATGGTCAGTTCTTTAGGTTTGTCTACCCCACCTTGTCCTGTTCATCTGCATCTCTGTGTAGAAATCCAAATGTCACAAACAACCCAGTGATCAGATCTGAGGAAATGGTTAAATGCACATTATGTGTTTATACTGTTTTACTTTATGTTTAACTTAATTTCTAGTGTTTTAATTTAAATTTGCTTTTTTACTCATTTTAAATTGTTCAAATCTCTGGGCAGCACTCAAATATCTGATTGTCAGCGTTGATCAGTTCAAAAGCCTTTGAGAGCAACACACTATAAAAATGTTATCATTACAGAGGAAGGGTCTCAGGTACATTGACTGAGCCCTAAAAGCTTAAGAGGATAAAAACAGATAGCTCGCTTAGTCCTTAGTATTAGAGTAGGTTACTGTGATGGGCATTAAAATCTGTGATCTGAAATGATGGACTAAATCTAGGGTGATCCAACACATTGAACGTTTGAGAAGATTGTTAACCAGTACATTGACCCTTGTTAAATCGGACTACACATGATAACAATGCGCAGAGTACATATGCCTATCTAGAAATTCTTACATCTGGTGCTATACTTTTGAGCACTCTTTAAAATCCGGTCACTTGAGGCTGCGGTTCTTTTGTGCATATATTGCCGTTGAGCGTGTGTAGTGAGCCTCCAAAGGACAAAGATTACATAGTTGTAAAAATAAATTATCAGCATAAGCATTTTTATGGTCATAATTGTAACTTATCATGTCATTAAGTAGTTACTTATCACTACATGCAGCAGTCTCTACCTGTGGTGTATTTAGTGGAAGCTAGTGGACAAATTCATGAAATTATCTGAAGTACTGTTAAGCAGGAGATGTGTGCTTACATTGTCTGTAAATCATATGAGTGTGGGTTGAGGGGAGATGGCCTTAATTGCACTTCTGACTTCTCCCTCAACAATGAGTGATCTACCCCACCTCTTTCTTGGAGGTTAGGCCCACTGGCCCCTCTCTTGTGGCACCCATGGTTTTGCTTTAAGGAACATCCAGTGTAACCTTCATGCATATTTGAAATGCGTGATGGAATATTAATCTAGCTTGCAAGGAGCTGCATTTGTCCTATATCTGACAAGTGCAACATGCCTGAGTGAGAATACTCTTTTGTCAGCCAGGTTCCCAGCCTCACATAATGAAAGTCCTATTTCCACTAAGTTCAGGACTTTTGCTGATTTTAACGTAGAGCATAGAATAGTACAGCACAGTACAGGCCCTTTGGCCCACAATGTTGAGCCGACCCTCAAACCCTGCCTCTCATATAACCCCCCACCTTAAATTCCTCCATATACCTGTCTAGTAGTCTCTTAAACTTCACTAGTGTATCTGCCTCCATCATTGACTCAGGCAGTGCATTCCACACACCAACCACTCTCTGAGTAAAAAACCTTCCTCTAATATCCCCCTTGAACTTTCCACTCCTTACCTTAAAGCCATGTCCTCTTGTATTGAGCAGCGGTGCCCTGGGGAAGAGGCGCTGGCTATCCACTCTATCTATTCCTCTTATTATCTTGTATACCTCTATCATGTCTCCTCTCATCCTCCTTCTCTCCAAAGAGTAAAGCCCTAGCTCCCTTAATCTCTGATCATAATGCGTACTCTCTAAACCAGGCAGCATCCTGGTAAATCTCCTCTATACCCTTTCCAATGCTTCCACATCTTTCCTATAGTGAGGCGACCAGAACTGGACACAGTACTCCAAGTGTGACCTAACCAGAGTTTTATAGAGCTGCATCATTACATCGCGACTCTTAAACTCTATCCCTTGACTTACGAAAGCTAACAACCCATAAGCTTTCTTAACTACCCTATCCACCTGTGAGACAACTTTCAGGGATCTGTGGACATGTACCCCCAGATCCCTCTGCTCCTCCACACTACCAAGTATCCTGCCATTTACTTTGTACTCTGCCTTGGAGTTTGTCCTTCCAAAGTGTACCACCTCTCACATCTCCGGGTTGAACTCCATCTGCCACTTCTCAGCCCACTTCTGCATCCTATCAATGTCTCTCTGCAATCTTTGACAATTCTCTACACTATCTACAACACCACCAACCTTTGTGTCGTCTGCAAACTTGCCAACCCACCCTTCTACCCCCACATCCAGGTCGTTAATAAAAATCACGAAAAGTAGAGGTCCCAAAACAGATCCTTGTGGGACACCACTAGTCACAATCCTCCAATCTGAATGTACTCCCTCCACCACGACCCTCTGCCTTCTGCAGGCAAGCCAATTCTGAATCCATGTGGCCAAACTTCCCTGGATCCCATGACATCTGACTTTCGGAATAACCCTACCGTGTGGAACCTTGTCAAATGCCTTACTAAAATCCATATAGATCACATCCACTGCACTACCCTCATCTATATGCCTGGTCACCTCCTCAAAGATCTCTATCAGGCTTGTTAGACATGATCTGCCCTTCACAAAGCCATGCTGACTGTCCCTGATCAGACCATGATTTTCTAAATGCCCAGAAATCCTATCTCTAAGAATCTTTTCCAACAGCTTTCCCACCACAGATGTAAGGCTCACTGGTCTATAATTACCCGGACTAGCCCTACTACCTTTTTTGAACAAGGGGACAACATTCACCTCCCTCCAATCCTCCGCTACCATTCCCATGGACAATGAGGACATAAAGATCCTAGCCAGAGGCTCAGCAATCTCTTCCCTTGCCTGGTGGAGCAGCCTGGGGAGTATTCAGTCAAGCCCCGGGGACTTATCTGTCCTAATGTATTTTAACAACTCCAACACCTCCTCTCCCTTAATATCAACCTGCTCCAGAACATCAACCTCACTCATATTGTCCTCACCATCAAGTTCTCTCTCATTGGTGAATACCGAAGAGAAGTATTCATTGAGGACCTCGCTCACTTCCACAGCCTCCAGGCACATCTTCCTACCTTTATCTCTAATCAGTCCTACCTTCACTCCTGTCATCCTTTTTTTCTTCACATAATTGAAGAATGCCTGGGGTTTTCCTTTACCCTACTCACCAAGGCCTTCTCATGCCCCCTTCTTGCTCTTCTCAGCCCCTTAAGCTCCTTTCTTGCTTCCTTATATTCCTCAATAGACCCATCTGATCCTTGCTTCCTAAACCTCATGTATGCTGCCTTCTTCTACCTGACTAGATTTTCCACCTCACTTGTCACCCATGGTTCCTTCATCCCACCATTCTTTATCTTCCTCACCAGGACAAATTCATCCCTAACATCCTGCAAGAGATCGCTAAACATCGACCACATGTCCATAGTATATTTCCCTGCAAAAACATCATCCCAATTCACACCCGCAAGTTCTAGCCTTATAGCCTCATGATTTACCCTTCCCCAATTAAAAAAAATTTCCTGTCCTCTCTGATTCTATCCTTTTCCATGATAATGCTAAAGGCCAGGGAGCAGTGGTCACTGTCCCCCAGATGCTCACCCACTGAGAGATCTGTGACCTGATCTTTAGCTCTCCTACTACATTGAATCACTGCTTATTCTATCATGTACAATGCATACCTAAAGTTGCTTTTCTGAAGGCAAACACAGCCAGATGAGCAGTCCTTAAAGAGAATGAAACTGTCACATAATAGTTGCGAAAGAAATAGTTTCTTCTCTGTCTGTGGAGCTAGGAATCCTTCTCCTCACTAAAAGTCATCAGGTGTACTGGTACCCTCTTATTCTGAGTTTATCAGTGCCCAGCGTAATCGACTCTGCTGAATAACTACCATTCCATTTGAGGTCAGCATTCTGAAACTTGGTCTAATAGCACCTCCAGTATGTCAGCTGCATCCTGATACAAGAAGAGTATCATTTTGCATAACTTTAGGCACAGTAACTACTGAATTTGCAGTTAACTTCTAGGCTAGTGGAATAATTCCAAATGATTAAGTAGCAGCACTTTGAAGATAATGATTTCTGCATGTTTCACAGCTACTACTTTTCAAAAAATTCTCTGTAGGAGTTACAGGTTCCTCCAGTGTAATAAGTTGCGGAAAAACAGCCATTTTATCCAGGGCATTAATTTCAGCAAGTTGAGTGCATGGTATAATCTGCTGTTATACATAGGGATTTCGTTCAATGTGAGAAGGCAAATAGACTGAAGAAGCTGAGGTTAGTCTCTTTGGAAAAGAGGAATCTGATATAAATGTTTGAAATTATGCAGGGCAGGGGGTGCAGATAGAGAGAATCAGGTGATGTAAATTGAAGATAGTAAACAAAAGTGCAGAAATGTCAGGAGTAATACCTTTTATGGGTTGTGTTGATTCGGGTCTGAACTCATGATCATATGTAATATTAGAGGCAGGTTCAGCTACAGATACAGAATGGATCTGGGTAGGTATCAGAAAGGAAAGAGCATACAGACCTTTGGGTCAGATCGCAGCAATGCAACAAGTTAGATTAACTTTACATAGAGATGACACACGCCCAACTGGCATATTGTAGCTGTTCTGTGATTCTGTCAACATTGTTCTGTGAGTTACACTTTTTAAATTATGTATGCCTTGTGTGATGAGTATATGAATCAAGCTGCCAGCGCAAGTGATAATGCAGGCAAAATTACAATGTTTGCATGATGTTTGGACAGATACATGGATAGGAAAGGTTTAGAGGGACGTAAGACCATAAGAAATAGGAGCAAAATTAAGCCATTTGGCCCATCAAGTCTGCTCCACCATTCAATCATGGCTGATCCCTTTTTTTTCTCTTCCTCAGCCCCATTTCCCAGCCTTCTCCCCGTAACCTTTGATGCCATGTCCAATCAAGAGCCTATCAATCTCTGCCTTAAATACACCCAACGACCTGGCCTCCACAGCTGCATGTGACAACAAATTCCACAAATTCACCACCCCACGGCTAAAGAAGTTTCTCTGTATCTCTATTTTGAAAGGATGCCCCTCTATCCTGAGGCTGCACCCTCCAGCCTTGAGAAACATCCTTTCTACATCTACTCTATCTTGGCCTTTCAACATTCGAAAGATTTCAGTGAGATCCCCCCCATCCCTCTAAATTCCAGTGAGTACAGACCCAGAGCCATCAAAATTTCCTCGTTTGATAACCCTCTCATTCCTGCAATGATCCTTGTGAACCTCCTCTGGACCCTCTCCAATGCCAGCACATCTTTTCTAAGATAAAGAGCCCACAACTGTTCACAATACTCAAGGTGAGGCTTCATCAGTGCCTTACAAAGCCTCAGCATTACATCCTTGCTCTTGTATTCTAGACCTCTTGAAATGAATGCTAACATTGCATTTGCCTTCCTCACCACCGACTCAACCTGCAAGTTAACCTTTAATGTGTTCTGCACACGGACTCCCAAGTCCCCTTGCATGTCAGATTTTTGGATTTTCTCCTCATTTAGAAAATGGAGGCAAATAGCTTAAGTGTCTTTTGAAAAGCATCAAGTTGGATAAGTCATTGGGACCAGACGAGACGTACCCCAGGCTACTGTGGGACGCGAGGTAGGAGATTGCTGAGCCTCTGGCGATGATCTTTGCATCATCAATGAGGACGCAAGAGATTCCGAAGGATTGGAGGGTTGAAGCCGTAGATGTAGTGTATATGGATTTTAGCAAGGCTTATTGAAAGAGTAAGGAGGCATGGGATCCAAGGGGACATTGCTTTGTAGATCCAGAACTGGCTTGCCCACAGAAAGAAACAAGTGGTTGTAGACAGGTTTTATTCTGCACGGAGGCCGGTGACAGGTGGTGTGCCTCAGGGATCTGTTTCTGGGACCTCTACTCTTTGTGAGTTTTATAAATGACCTGGATGAGGAAGTGGAGGGATGGGTTAGTAAATTTGCTGATGATACAAAGGTTGGGGGTGTTGTGGATAGTGTGGAGGGCTGTCAGAGGTTACAGCAGGACATTGATAGGATGAGAAACTGGGCCGAGAAGTGGTAGATGGAGTTCAACCCAGGTAAGTGTGAGGTGGTTCATTTTGGTAGGTCAAATATGATGGCAGAATATAGCATTAATGGCAAGACTTTTGGCAGTGTGGAGGATGAGAGGGATCTTGGGGTCCGAGTCCATTGGACACTCAAAGCAGCCATGCAGGTTGTCTCTGTGGTTAAGAAGGCATACGGTGTATTGGCCTTCATTAATCGTGGGATTGAGTTTGGAGCTGAGAGGTAATGTTGCAGCTATATAGGACCCTGGTCAGACCCCACTTGGAGTACTGCGCTCACTTCTGGTCGCCTCACTACAGGAAGGACGTGGAAACCATAGAAAGGGTGCAGAGGAGATTGACAAGGATGTTTCCTGGATTGGGGAGCATGCCTTATGAGAATAGGTTGATTGAACTCGGCCTTTTCTCCTTGGAGCGACGGAGGATGAGAGGTGACCTGATAGAGGTGTACAGGATAATGAGAGGCATTGATCGTGTGGATAGTCAGAGGCTTTTTCCCAGGCCTGAGATGGCTAGCATGAGAGGGCATATTTTTAAGGTGCTTGGAAGTAGGTATAGAGGAGATGTCAGGGGTAAGTTTTTTACGCAGAGAGTGGTGAGTGTGTGGAATGGGCTGCTGGCGGCGGTGGTGGAACCAAAAACGATAGGGTCTTTTAAGAGACTCCTGGATAGATACATGGAGCTTAGAAAAATAGAGGACTATGGGTAACCCTAGGTAATTTCTCAGGTAAGGACATATTCGGCATAGCTTTGTGGGCCGAAGGGCCTGTATTGTGCTGTAGGTTTTCTATGTTTCTAGATAACTTAGTTGGTGTGGGTGATTTGGGCTGAAAAGGCTGTTTTAAGCTATATGACTCTGTGCTATGACTGTGAATAACCTGGAGTCACAAGATTCTGCGAATGCTGCAGTTTGGAGCAAAAATAACCAAAATGCTGGAGGAACTCAGTGAGTGAGGCAGCAGTTGTAGAGGGAAATGTATAATTGATGTTTTAGATTCAGAACCTGAACTGGAAAGAAGGAAAATTTCTTCAAATTGCAGACTCCACTTGACCCAAAACAGTGATTGCTCAGTTCCCTCGATAGCTGCTGCCTGACACACTGAAGTCCTGCAGCAATTTGTTGTTTTATTTTGTTATGAATGATCTACCTTGTTATTGTCATACAGGAGGAGTTTCTTGAAATTAACAGGATCTTGTGTCTGTTCTTGCTGTTTCATCCATGCCTTATCAGCAGGGATTTTGCCAGAATATCCTAAGAGATCATAATTCATAATCTAAGCAAATTCTGGACATGAAGGTTGTAACAGTGATTCTACATGGTTGTAAACTTACACAATAAAACCTAATAGTCTGCTTGACATTTGTGGATCTCCCTACACTTGTCTGCAATTGTTCACAAAGCCTGTGCAACTTAAAAGAAATCTTTTCATTCCAAAGTTGCTGCAGAGGTACCACAGCATCCTTGAAGGTTTACACGATGCACACTTCATTTCCAGGGTGTAGGGAGACTCGCTGAAACCTAGACTGAAAGTAATATTAATGTGTAGGGTGTTTTCACTCTGCTTCTTAAAGAGTAAATATTTCACAAGCAAAGCCGGGGAGCTGCACTGTAAAATCATTAAATTAACAATGATTTTGACAGGTAATTGAGTATTTTTGTAATGAAGTGTTTGGAGACAATTGTTTATGCTGTTAGAAGGAAGCAGGCAGTTGAATTGTTCCAATTTTAGGAAGGAGAAGGAAACTTCTCTGCATTATATCCTTGCTTTTGTATTCTAGTTCTTTCAGAATGAATGCTAACATTGCATTTGTCTTTCTTACTACCCACTTAACCTGCAATTTAACCTTTAGGGAATCCTACACAAGGACACCCAAGTCCTATTGCACCTCTGGTTTTTAAAATTTTCTCCACATTTTGAAAATAGTTCATGTACTTTTATTCCTTCTACCAAAGTGCATGATCATATGCTTTCCTATACTATATTCCATCTGCTACTTCTTTATCTATTCTCCCAATCTGTCTCAGTTCTTCTGCAGACTCCCTGCTTCCTCAACACTACCTGCCTCTCAACCCATCTGTGTATCATCCACAAACTTGACCACAAAGCCATCAACTCCTTCATCTAAATCATTGACATATAATGTGAGAAGAAGCGGTCCCAACACCGACCACTGTGGAACACCACTAGTCACCAGCAGCCAATCAGAAAAGGCCCCTATGTTCTGACTCTTTGCTTCTCGCTAGTCAGGAAATCTACTAACCATGCTGGTATTTTTCCTGTAATATCATAGGCTGATATCTTGTTAAGCAGCCTCATGTGTGACATCTTGTCAACGATCTTATGAAAAACCAAGTAAAGAATATCAACTGACTCTATCTTGTCTATCCTACTTGTTATTTCCTCAAATATTTCCAACAGGGTTGACAGGCAAGATTTCTCCTTAGGAAAGCCATCCTGACTTTGGCCTATTTTGTCACAAGCCTCCAAATTACCCAAAACTTCATCCTTAATAAACAGACCTCAACATCTTTCCAACCACTGAAGTCAGGCTAACTGGCCTATAGTTTCTTCTGCCTCCGTTCCTCTTAAAGAGTGGTGTGACATTTGCAATTTTACAGTCCTTTGGAACCATTCCAGAATCTAGTAATCTTTGACAGATCATTGCTAATGCCCCCACAATCTCTTCAGCTACCTCTTTCAGAACCCTGGGGTTCATTTTGCAAGCAGCAGGGGTCCCAGTGTTCCTGGGGAACATTGCTAGTCAGCATGGGTGGCCAGCTGTTCCAGAAGGAGTTCACAAACTCAGAACATAGAACATAGAATAGCACAGCACAGTACAGGCCCTTCGGCCCACAATGTTGTGCCGACCCTCAAACCCTGCCTCCCATATAAGCCCCCACCTTAAATTCCTCCATATACCTGTCTAGTAGTCTCTTAAACTTCACCAGCATCCAATCACAAAAACAACCACCTGATATCATCCTTTGCTTTCTATCGTTTAGCCAATTTTGGACCTATTTTTCCAACTAGTCCTGGAATCCGAGAGCTCCAGTCTTTTGGACCAGTCTCACACGTGACACCTTGTCAAATGTCTTACTGAAGTCCATGAAAACAGCATTTGCTGCACTGCACCCTTAAAGGCATTTTGTTAGTCCTTCAAAAATTCCTTATTAAGTGTCTCACTACAACTTATTTACTCTTGACAGGTCTCTGTCATCCTTCATTCTTTGTAACTGCCATCTGCTTCCTATTTCTCTTTTACCAACACCAAGGTTTCCTGTACTTGTAACCTTTAAAAGAAAATGTTGGTCCTGGACTCTTGCTTTTTACCTATGAATACTTCCAGCTATGTGGATGCAGACTTACCAGCAAGTAGGTGTTTCCAAAATTCCAGAATATAGTTCAAATGCCATATTCAAGTTTGGTGACGACACCACTGTCATAGGCCGAATCAAAGGTGGCGATGAATCAGCATGTAGGAAGGGGATTGAGTGGTGCCACAACAACAACTCCTTACTCAACATCAGCAAGAGCAAGGAGCTGTTATTGATTTTGGAAGGAAGAAACCAGAGCTCCATGAGCCAGTCCTCATTGGAGGATCAGAGTTGGAGAGGGTCAGCAACTTTAAATTCCTCCACGTGTTGTCCTGGGCCCACCACATAAGTTCAATTACGAAGAAAGCACGGCAGCACCTCTACTTCCTTATGAGTTTACTAAGATCTGGCATGACGTCTAAAACTTCGACCAACTTCTATAGATGTGTGGTGGAGAGTATATTGACTGTCTGCATCATAGCCTAGTATGGAAACACCAATGCCCTTGAATGGGAAATCCTACAAAAAGTAATGGATACAGCCCAGACCATCACAGGTAAAGCCATGAGCACATCTGCATGGAGTGTAGTCACAGGAAAGCTGCATCAATCTTCGGGGACCATACCTCCCCTCCACCCCATCACAACCCTGGTTGTATTCTCTTCTTGCTGCTGCCATCAGGAAGAAAGTACAGGAACCTCAGGACTCACACCACCAGGTTCAGCAGCAGTCATTACCTCTCAACCATCAGGCTCTATTTAATTATGTATTATTATTTCTTTCTTTTTATATTTGCAGAGTTTGTTGTCTTTTGCACACTGGTTGAATGCCCAAACTAGTACAGTCTTTCATTGATTCTATTATGGTTATTGGTTTAGTATGGATTTATTGAATATGCCTGCAAGACAATAAACTCAAGGTTGTGTATGGTGACATATATGTCCTTTGATAATAAATTTACTTTGAGCTTTGAACCTTGAACTATCTTTGCCAGGTCCTGTTTTGTTTTAATGAAATTGGCCTTCTCTCAATTTAAGAATTTTATTCTGGTCCATCCTTATCCTTGTCCATAACCACCTACAAATTTATGGTCAACTATCTCCACATATCCCCCCAACTGAAACTCCATCCACTTGACTGGCTACATACCAGTTAAGGTAGAAACCCTTGTTGGTCTATCTACATAGAATGTCAGACAGCTTTCCTGGACACACCTCAAAACTTCTGCCCCACTAGAGCCTTTTATACTTCAGCAATCCCAGTTAATATTTGGAACCCTTAAGTACTTTAGCCCTGTTTTATTTCATCTCTCTATTATTTGTCTATATTCCTGTTCTTCTATCAGCTGCTGTCTGTTAGGAAGTTTGTAATACACTCCCAGCAAAGTGACAGCACCTTTATTGGTCATAATCTCTAAGCACTTGGCCTTGTTTGAGGGGTCTTCTAGAATATTCCCCATCAATGCGCATTTGTTGACTAACAGTGCAATGCTATCTCATCCTTTATGTTCCCCTCTGTCTCCCCTGTGAATCTGTACCACAGGATGCTGAGCTTCCTGTCCTGTCCGTCTTTCAACCATGTCTCAGTAGTGGTAATAATATTGTAGGCTCACATCTTGATTAAAGCTTTGAGTTCATCCACTTTATGAGTTAGACATCTTTGCATTAAAATGATGTCATTTAGCTTTGTATTCCTCTCATGCATTTACCTGCCTGCTCTGCCAACAGGACTTCATTAGCTTTATCTCTTCTAAAGGACTGTGCCTCCCCATCTGAGTACCTGCTCTGAGTCCCTATTAACTCTGTTTAAACCTTCCTGAACAGCAGCAACAAAACCTCCCTGCAAGGGTGTTGGTACCATTCTGATTAATATGCAACCCATTCTGCTTGAACAGGTCCCATCTATCCAAGAATGGCTCCTGTAGTACAGGAATCTAAAGCCCATTTCCCTGCCCATCCCTTCAGGCACACTTTCATCTGACCTAGCCTTCTGTTCCTATTCAGAATGCCCTGCTCTTGCTGGTACCACCAAGAAATGAGTATCTGGTTCTCATAGTCAGAGGCACTTCCTATCAGTTGCGCTGCCAGATGATTTGCTTTCGTAGGTTGGATGTTTCCAAGAATACCAACACGAGGAAATCTGCAGATGCTGGAAATTCAAGCAACGCACACAAAAAATGCTGGTGAACGCAGCAGGCCAGGCAGCATCTATAGGAAGAGGTGCAGTCGATGTTTCGGGCCGAGACCCTTCGTCAGGACTAACTGAAAGAAGAGATAGTAAGAGATTTGAAAGTGGGAGGGGGAGGGCTCCCCCTCCTGTCTTCTATCATTTTGGATCTCCCCCTCCCCCTCCCACTTTCAAATCTCTTACTATCTCTTCTTTCAGCTAGTCCTGACGAAGGGTCTTGGCCCGAAACGTTGACTGTACCCCTTCCTATAGATGCTGCCTGACCTGCTGCATTCACCAGCATTTTTTGTGTGTGTTGTTTCCAAGAATGGTGTGTTAACAGCACCACCTGCTGGCATCCCTTCATTAAGTGAGAAGGCTGTTGGTATTTCTGACACATGGACACCCTTACATACAAAGAAGCTCCCATATAAGTACTAAATTCAGAAGTCTGACATATGTACATGCACTCATCCCTGCAAGACTCTCTCTCTCTCCCTCCACTTTTTGTAATTATTAAGTCTGTTTAGTCTCGTGCTTCAGGCGCCATTCATTACAATTACTGTGGAGGTGTGGTTCCCATTAGGAGTGTGTATTTTCCAACATGCGGACACAATTGACTTTTGGATATTTGTAAAAACAGAACCTGTTTATCACCTGGGTACAGTCTGTACCAGCTACTATCTGGTATCTGATGAGTCTCAGGAATGTTACTGAATTAGTTGAAACTGCTTCAAAGTTCCATTACTGTTTTTTTCTGCATTCTGCGAATAAAGCTTTTTGCAGCAGAGAGCTTGATGGCAGTGGAGCTTAATCAAACGTTTTCATGATGATCTCAGGGGCACTTCGCATCATTCTGGAAACTTGACCATACACTTTCTTCAGGAATTTGCCCTTGTATTAGTTACATATTTTTGGCAGGCTATACAGTGGCATGCAAAAGTTTGGGCAGCCCTGGTCAAAATTTCTGTAACTGTGAATAGTTAAGTGAGTAGAAGATGAACTGATCTCCAAAAGTCATAAAGTTAAAGATGAAACATTCTTTTCAACATTTTAAGCAAGATTAGTGTATTATTTTTGTCCTGTACAAATTTAGAGTGAAAAAAAGGAAAGGAGCACCATGCAAAAGTTTGGGCCCCCTAAGAGATTTGAGCTCTCAGATAACTTTTACCAGGGTCTCAGATCTTAATTAGCTTGTTAGGCCTATGGCTTGTTCACAGTCATCGTCAGGAAGGCCAGGGATGCAAATTTCAAAGCTTTATAAATACCCTGACTCCTCAAACCTTGTCCCAACAATCAGCAGCCATGGGCTCCTCTAAGCAGCTGCCTAGCACTCTGAAAATTAAAATAACTGATGCCCATAAAGCAGGAGAAGGTTATAAGAAGATAGCAAAGCGTTTTCAGTTAGCCGTTTCCTCAGTTCGTAACGTAATTAAGAAATGGCCGTTAACAGGAATGGTGGAGGTCAAATTGAGGTCTGGAAGACCAAGAAAACTTTCCGAGAGAACTGCTCGTAGGATTGCTAGAAAGGCACATCAAAACCCCCGTTTGACTGCAAAAGACCTTCAGGAAGATTTAGCAGACTCTGGAGTGGTGGTGCACTGTTCTGCTGTGCAGCAACACCTGCACAAATATGACCTTCATGGAAGAGTTATCAGAAGAAAGCCTTTCCTGCGTCCTCACCACAAAATACAGCGTCAGAAGTTTGCAAAGGAACATCTAAACAAGCCTGATGCATTTTGGAAGCAAGTCCTGTGGACTGATAAAGTTAAAATAGAACTTCATCAGATATGTTTGGAGAAAAAAGGGTGCAGAATTTCATGAAAAGAGCACCTCTCCAACTGTTAAGCACAGGGGGTGGATCGATCATGCTTTGGGCTTGTGTTGCAGCCAATGGCTCGGGGAACATTTCACTGGTAGAGGGAAGAATGAATTCAATTAAATACCAGCAAATTCTGGAAGCAAACATCACACCGTCTGTAGAAAAACTGAAGATGAAAAGAGGTTGGCTTCTACAACAGGATAATGATCCTAAACGCACCTCAAAATCCACAATGGACTACCTCAAGAGGCGCTAGATGAAGGTTTTGCCATGGCCTTCACAGTCCCCTGACCTAAACATCATCGAAAATCTGTAGATAGACCTCAAAAGAGCAGTGCATGCGAGACAGCGCAATAATCTCACAGAACTAGAAGCCTTTTGCAAGGAAGAATGGGTGAAAATCCCCCAAACAAGAATTGAAAGACTCTTAGCTGGCTACAGAAAGTGTTTACAAGCTGTGATACTTGCCAAAGGGGGTGTTACTAAGTTCTGACCATGCAGGGTGCCCAAACTTTTGCGTCGGGCCCTTTTACCTTTTTGTTATTTTGAAACTGTAAAAGATAGAAATAAAAAAAGTAATCTTGCTTAAAATATTAAAGAAATGTGTCATCTTTAACTTTATGCCTTTTGGAAATCAGGTCATCTTTTACCCGCTTAGCTATTCACAGTAACAGAAATTTTGACCAGGGGTGCCCAAACTTTTGCATGCCACTGTCTGTATACTATGATGTCATTCTTCATGTAACACAGTTAAAATGTTATCATATTATTTTGAACACTGGCTAGTTTTCATTATATCTTGCATAACTTTATAATGTTTTACAGTTGTCTTATTTAAAGTGCTACTATCCCTTTCAGTTTTAGCTTCTGCAGTTTGCCGCAAAGCAACTCTGGATGCTAATTACTTAATTCAAAACCATCTCTGAGTGAATTTGAGGAGAGTTTCTGGTTGATGATCTTCCATCAGAATTGATCTGGGCACTGTACAGTGGACACTGTACAGTGAACACTGTCAGAGTTTATTGTTATGTTATTTCTGCTGCATCCACCACAGCCAGCAGGAGAGCAGAGACCTTGTGAAATTAGTCTACTAACAACGATCTCTTTTCGGCAAGTGTTGCCTCCTGAAAACATTTGCCAATCCTGATTCTTCAGTGTGAATGACTATGGGTTAAAATTGTCTTAATGCTCCAGTTAAGGAGCAATTGAATTTCTAACCTGATTGTTTTTTCACAATTAGCGAAGATCATTTTACGCAATGATTGTCAAGAAGGACATCAACATCAGGGTGCCAAACTGCTGTAAGGGAATTACTAAAGCCTGGAGTTATTGAATCAAACAGAGATAGATAATGTTGATGTGAATAAAGAAGTGCCATTAACAAGAAAATCATATACTTTTAAACATTTTATATTTTAATCAGTGAATGAAAATCAAAAAGCTGCAGATGCAGGAAATCTGAAATAAAAATAGGAAAAGCTGGATGGCAGAGTGGCTCAATTAGTTGAGCTGCCACCTCATTATGCTGGAGAGTAGGGTTCAATCCTGACTTTGGGTTCTGTTTGTGTGGAGTTTACAAGTTCTCTCTGTAACTACATGGGTTTCCTCCAGTGCACCAGTTTCTTCACTAATCCCAAAGGCACCAGGTTACTAACTAAATTCACCATGGCCAATTACCCCTAGTGAGTAGGCAAAAGAGTAGTAGAATCTGGGGAGAGTTGATGTGAATATAGGGGCAAATAAAGATGGAATTAATGTGGGACTACTATAAATGGGTGATTGATGCTCAACGTAGACCTGGTGGGCCAAAGGGACTGTTTTCTTGCTTTATCTGTCTGTGAGATCAGCCAACATCTATGGAAAGAGAAATCAAGTTAATCTTTGAGGCCTCAGGCTCTTTCTCAAAACTGACACAGGATCTTGGATCTGAAAAATTAATTATTTTTCCCGTTCCTTCTATACTGGCGGATCTGCTGAGTGTTTCCAGCATTTCCTGTTCTTTTATGTATTTATTAGTTATTCACTGAAGTAAGCATAGCTGAGGCACCTCATTTCCATGACTTTCTCTGCAATTAAAGGTACCAAAGGGAGACACTCTGAAAACAGAAAGATAGTCTGAGCTTCTAAATATGAAATGCCTCTCTGTACTGCTGAGACGAGGCAAAAGGAAGGATGTCTGCGTGAATGAGTAATAAAATTATCTCTAACTGGAAAATGAAGTATCTGAGGAAAAGAGGTGCATGTAAGCATTTTGCCAAAAGGGTTTGGGGGAGATTAGTGTTGTGGAGTTCAAGGCTCGAGGGAATCAAGAGAGAACAGTGGATGAAATGTGTCAGAATATCTGGAGAGTTAGAGGAGGTCAGTAGATGGAAGGGATCAGGGCTTTGGAGATGTGTGGTGGAATGTGTTGGAGCTCAGGTCCAAAGAGTCAGGACTTCAGAGGATTGGGGAGATTGATAGTTTGGCATGTCAGTATGAGGTAGAGGTCAGGCCTGAAGGATAAATGGTGATATGGGACTAATGAGAGATCCCAGTCTGATGCTGTGTTTCAAAGAGCTAGTTGACTTCGAGTGCCCAATGATGATTGCTTCTCATATGACTTGGCCTCATTTCCCTGTATGCTCCAAAAGGCTAATTGCACTGGGAGTATCACAACTTTATGCTCATTGGACACAAATTATGCTTAAATTGACAAAACAAATATTAAAATTTCCATAGTGAAGCCCAGTAATCAGCAAGTAATCATGATCATGTCTCAATAGTAAATGCACCTTCAATGAAGTAGCTCTGGAGTAACGAGAGTGATGCAATATTATCATTTAGTCAATGTTTTTAGAAGGTGGGTCAGGATGGGAGGAAGTGAGGTTGCTCCACTAAGCAACAATCTCCTACCAACAACCTCTTGTGGCCTGGGCAAATGGCAGCAAGCAAACTCTAAGTCAACAAAAATAAAACATGAAAGGTGATGGGCATCCCAGTAATTTACTCCACCAATTTGCTCTCTGGATCAAGTACGAAATGAGAAGAAAAGTCTAGTGCATGATTTTTCAAGCATAGCTTTCAGTTTTCAAAATGAGATAAAGAAATTGAACTGCTTTTTGGAGCAGTGTTTTCATTAATCATCAGCAACTTCTCTAATGCTGTTCTCATTATAGACCTGGGCCTGAGACACATTTCTGAAGAGTTGCAGGAGGATGGAATTAGTTCTCATACACTCCTTAATATATAACATAAATTGCTTGCTTCATGAAATAACATTGTGTCCTTATTCAAAACATCAAATTGATTAATTTCCTTGAATATATTTAAAAGCTTTATTGCTTTTACCAAAAATAAATTGGTTGATCTAAAACTATATTGTTCACCACAGAAATATTAACTTCAAAATTTCGTGTCTCAAGGTATTTGTTAAATGCATGATAAAACTGTATGTTTCTAAGGAGTTCTGCCAGAATAATTTAATAGAATTTTTGAGGGCCCAGCAGGAAAGTTTAAAATGGCAATGGTTGTTTTTATCAGATGGCAATTGGAATAATTTCTCATTCATAAATCCACATTGATTCTGCACTGTCCTAGACCTATTTTCAAAGTGCATCATATCATGGGGAGGGAGGAGAAGATGGCGGCACGACGCAGTGCGTGCGGCCATTCCGAATGATATCGTATGTGTTAACTAGGGGGCTGTGCACAATCCTGATTTGATGGAGACAGCTGTTAGAAGCACGGAGGAACTCCCGGAGAAACTTCTGAAATGCCCGCTTCACTGCCGCTGCTACTACGCAATCGAGAATCTCCGGAGGGCAAGGCCCCAAGTCCTCGGCTTTGCCTATTGCCTGTTGCCAGGGCCAGGGTCGAAGTGCTCGGCAGAGATGGTGCTTGGTGCTTGGAGTTGGAGAGCTGGTCGGAGGCTCAGAGTTTTCGGACGGACTCGGAGTCAGACTGTGGTCGGATGCTTCCAGGATGCTGCATCGGCAAGTTTGCGACACTGGAAGTTCACCGTCTGCGTGAAATGATGGGACTTTCGAGAGACTTTGAGACTTTTTACCGTGCCCTTGGTCTGTTCTTTAACAAATTACGGTATTGCTTTGCACTGTTGTAACTATATGTTATAATTATGTGGTTTTTGTCGTTTTTTCAATCGGTTTGTCATGAGTTTTCTGTGATATCATTTTGGAGAAACATTGTATCATTTCTTAATGTATGCATTATTAAATGACAATAAAAGAGGACTGCATGTCCTCATAATCTAATCATTAGATTCCAGAATTTTCTTAACTTATGATGTTTGGATAACTGGTCTGTAATTCCCCATTTTCTCCCTCCCTCCTTTCTTAAATAGTGGAGATGCTTTCACTATCTTCCAGTCTCTGGGAATCGTTCTAGAATCTACTGAACTTTGGAAGATGAAAACCAGTGCATAAACATCTCTTCTATAATTTGGAGTTGCAGGTTGTCGGGTTCTGAGCACTTGTCAGTTTTCACTCCTACTATTCTCCCTAATCCTCTTTTTCTAATGTTTGCTGATTTCTTTTGGATACTGTTTGTGATTCATGTAAGCATGTATTGACTCTATTCTATCCCCCTTAGTTCAGTCCCTTCCTACCTACATCTGCAACTCACCTGCTGCTGATCTCTACAACTTTCAATTCCCTGGCCCTGAACACCTCATTTTCATCATGGATGTCCAGTCACTGTACAATTTTTTCTCCCATCAAGAAGGCTTTAAAGCTCTCTGATTATTTCTCAACAAAAACCTCAACCAGTTCCCTCCACCATCGCCATTCTCTATCTGCCAGAATTGGTCCTCACCCTCAACAATTTCTCCTTTGGCTCCTCCCACTTTCTCCCTACTCAAGGGGTAGCCATGGGCCCCAGCAATGCCTGCCTTTTCATTGGCTATATAAAACAGTCCATGCTCCAAGCCTTCCCTGGTAATGCTCCCCAACTCTTCCTGCACTACATCATTGACTGCATTGGTACAGCTTCCTGGAGCACTTGTGTTTTTGGTGGATACCTGCCAGTACTGGGCAAAGTCAGTGTTCTGAATAGCATCATCTCTGTATGCAATGATAAAACTAAACATACAAAAACCTGAGAATTAGTAACGATGGAATGATTGCATAATTTCAATCCAATAACAAGGTGAAGGGTGATACCTATGCTATTGAAGAGTGAGCTCCCATTACTTCCTGTTTGACAAACAACCTTGTTAAGCTTACTGTTGCAACATACTCCTGATAATTAGGCCAGTCTTTTACTTAAATAGTATGAAATTTGAATAAACAATACAACAAGGAGGAATTTTTTATCACGTAGATTATATGTCATTCTCTTTGCCTTTCAAACTGTGTTTTTGGCTTTCCTGTATTATCTGTGGTATTGTTGTCACAATAACTTGAAAAATGATCATAATAAACAATAACCATCAATAACAACTCTGAACTTGTCTTAAATATAAGAATTGATAAGCTAATAAAGTGTGGAATCCGTGCATTTTCAAAATAAAGAGTGCATAATTTGGATCAGATTAATATCTTCTATCTCATTCTAGAGAATAATAAAGTTATTGAGGATATTCATCTTACCAATGAATATTTTTAACTGTGCCATAATTTCAATGTGGGAACTTTTTTTAATGAAATTGTGCTGTTCATTATAGCTAGGCTTCCTGGGAACATCATACTTTTTTAAGAATCTCATTTAACATCAGAAAAATCACATGTAGTTTTCTTTCAAACAAGCTCCTAGCTAGCTAAGATTTTGGAATATAATCACCACAAATGCACCATTTTGATCTGGATATATGTATCTTTTCCTTCACTGAGTTCATATTCCTGCATTTACTACCTACCAGGGCTTTGGGAGCTTTTTAATCATATAGTTTGCAACAGATCAAGAAATCAGCAGGCCACCTCTCTCTCAAGGGAAGCTAGAGACTAAAATAAAAAGCAGCTTTCCCAGAATAATTCCCTGTGAATTAATTTTTAAAAATGCATGTGTACAAGTTGAGGTGTATTCATGAAAGTTAGCTGTGGCAACCAAAGGTTAATAATAAACTAATGAATCAAATGATCCCTCATGCCATGTAGGTCAAGTCTTTGCCATTAACTTTCTATGCCTAAAGAAGGCAAATTCATGCAAAGCTGAAGGGAAAATTACTTTTTTTGGGGGAGCAGCAGATGTTCAGATGCTTTAAATCAGTCTGATTGTGTATTTGCTGTGCCAAAGACCATAAGTAACATCTTGTTCGTGAAATGCTGGAGTAGAGTGTCAAAACTGTGCAAATCAGGTTGATCATTTTCGGAAATGTGTTCAAGGACAGATTGAATTCACACATATGCCAGAGACCTGCATGTTAGGGATACCGAAGCACTTTCTGGCTCTTGGCTTTGCATAAAGGATCTTATTGAAGTGCAACGTGGTCCTAACAAGAACACGCTCCTTGTTTCAATTGGCATTATCCTCTCATCCAGGGTGCTATTGCTTATGAACGCTTCTGCAATGGTGTTCACTTTAATCAAAGGCTTCCATAAAGGAATGGAGGCAAATATACAGTCTGAGAATGGAGCATTGTTTGAACTGAGTCAGCATAGATACTGCTGCATACATGGCTACTTCTCATTGCTTCTTTAACATAACCCCCTTCTATTCAGGCTTGCCTTTGAGAGTCTCCAGTAACTGCTGAGTTGATAAATGAACAGCAGGGAAGGAGCATCAGGGTCAAGATTGGGATAGCTGGTGCATTTGTTTAATGATCAGTTGTCAAGTCAGGTACAAGCTGCATAGCAGACTTTTTACTGTAATTGGATGGCCAGCAGCTTGTTCAACTTCCTATTTAGCTAGCAAAAGACAGATCACCTGGCTCTCCCTTGGTGATCTTCCAGACAACTGTGTCTAACAAGAGAAGTCAAATCCAACATGAAAGCCAAAGAGAGGGCATATAATAGAGCAAAACTGAGTGGGAAGTTAGAGGATTGGAAAGCTTTTATAAACCAACAGAAGGCAACTAAAAAGTCATTAAGGTTAACATGGAATACAAAAGTAAGCTAGCCCGTATTAAGGAGGATACCAAAAGTTTCTTCAGATATACAAAGTGTAAAAGAGAGTGAGAGTTGATATCAGACCACTGGAAAATAATGCTGGAGAGGTAGTAATGGGAGACAATGACATGGTGGACAAAATTAATAAGTATTTTGTATCAGTCTTCTCAGTGGAAGACACTAGCAGCATGGTGGGAGTTCCAGGTGTCAGGGGGCATGAAGTGTGTGAAGTTACCTTAACTAGAGAGGAGGTTCTTGGGAAACTGAAAGGTCTGAAGTTAGATAAGTCAGCTGGACAAGAGGTTGCACACCCAGAGTTCTGAAAGAGGTGGCTGAAGAGATTGTGGAGGCATTAGTAATGATCTTTCAAGAATCACTAGATTCTGGAATGGTTCCTGAAGACTAGAAAATTGCAAATGTCTCTCCATTCTTCAAGAAGGAAGAGAGGCAGAAGAAAAGAAACTATAGTTAGTCTGATGTCAGTGGTTGTAAAGATGTTGGAGTCTATTATTGAGGATGAGGTCTCAGGGTACTTGGAGGCCTATGATAAAATAGGCCGTAGTCAGCATGGTTTACTCAAGGGAAAATCTTGCCTGATGAATCTGTTGGAATTATTTGAAGAAATAAGAAGCAGGATAGACAATGGAGAATTGATTGATATTGTGTACTTGGATTTTCAGAAGGCCTTTGACAAGGTGCCACACATGGGCCTGCTTAACAAGCTACGAGACCATGGTACTACAGGAAAGATTCTAACATGGCTAAAGCAGTGGCTGATTGGCAGCAGGCAAAGAGTGGGAATAAAGGGAACCTTTTTCTGGCTGGCTGCCGGTGACTAGTCGTGTTCCACAGGGGTCAATGTAGGGACCAATTCGTTTTACGTTACACGTCAATGATTTGGATGATGGAATTGAAGGCTTTGTTGCAAAGTTTGCAGGCAATATGAAGATAGCTGGAGGGGCAGGTAGTTCTGTGGAAGTACAGATGTTACAGAAGGACCTAAACAGATTAGGAGAATGGGTGAAGAAATAACAGATGGAATACAGTGTCAGGAAGTGTATGGTCATGAACTTTAGTAGAAGAAATGAAAGGGTTGACTATTTTCTGAATGGAGAGAAAGTACAAAAACTGAGGTGCAAAGGGACTTGGGAGTCCTTGTGCAGGATTCCCTCAATGTTAATTTGCAGGTTGAGTCTGTGGTGAGGAAGGCAAATGCAATGTTTGCATTCATTTCAAGAGGACTAGAATATAAAAGCAAGGATGTAATGTTGAGACTTTATAAAGCACTAGTGAGGCCTCACTTGGAGTATTGTGAGCAGTTTTAACCCCTTATCTTAGAAAGGATGTGCTGAAACTGGAGAGGGTTCAAAAGACGTTCACAAAAATGATTCCAGAAATCATTAAGTGGCTTGTCATATGAAGATCATTTGATAGCTCTGGGCCTGTATTCACTGGAATTTAGAAAACTGAAGAGTGACCTCATTGAAAGCTGCCGAATGGTGAAAGGCCTTGATAGAGTCGATGTTTCCTCAGGTAGGAGAGTCTTAGACCAAAGGACACAGCCTCAGAATAGAAGGGTGTCCTTTTAGAACAGAAATGAGGAGGAATTTCTTTATCTAAAGAGTGGTAGATCTGTGCAATTCTTTGCCACAGGCGACTGTGGAGGCCAAATCTTTATGTATATATAAGTTGGAGGTTGCTACCATCCAGAGCCCTAAACAGTCCTTCCAGGTGAGGCAACAATTCACCTGTGAGTCTTTTGGGGTCATTTACTGTGTTCGGTGTTGCCAGTGTGGCCTCCTGTATATCGGTGAGACCCCATGTAGATTGGGAGATCATTTTGCCGAGCATCTATGCTCCGTCCGCCAGAACAAGCAGGATCTCCCAGTGGCCACCGGTTTTATTTCCACTTCCCACTCCCATTCTGATATGTCTGTCCATGGTCTCCTCCACTGTTGTGATGAGGCCACACTTAGGTTGGTGGAACTACACCTTATATTCTGTTTGGGTAGCCTCCAACCTGATGGCATAAACATTGATTCCTCAAACTTCCGGTAATGCCCCCAACACCCCCACCTTCAAACCCACCACCTTCTCCATTTCCCATCCCCTTTACCCTCTCTCACCACATCTGCTTGCCCGCCCTTTGCCTCCCTCTGGTGCTCCTTCTCCCTTTTTCTTTCTTCCTTGGCCTTCTGTCTCTTTCACCAATCAACTTCCCAGCTCTTTACTTTATTCCTCCCCCTCCAGGTTTCACCTACCACCTGGAGGGGGGGGGGTTCTCTCTTCCCTCCTCCCACCTTTTAAATCTACTCCTCAGCTTTTTTTCTACAGTCCTGTGGAAGAATTTTGACCCAAAACGTCAACTGTACCTTTTTCCATAGATGCTGCCTGGCCTGCTGAGTTCCTCCAGCATTGTGTGTGTTGCTTGGATCTCCAGCATCTGCAGATTTTCTCTTGTTTGTGCTTTGATAGATTCTTGATTGGTCAGGACAGGTCAGGAATACAGTGAGAAGGCAGGAGATTGGGGCTGAGAGGAAAATTGGATCAGCCATGATGAAATGGTGGAGCAGATTCAATGGACCAAATGGCCTAATTCTGCTCCTATATCTTATGGTTTTATGGTCTTATTATGCTGCTTTTGTCTCTGATACATTTCAGATGATGATAAATCATTACTCTAATGCACTGAAAGTTTAACATGACAATTAGTATAAAGAAAACAGAGTCACAGAACACTACAGCGTAGAAATAGGCCCTGTAGCCCATATAGTCTGTGTGGAACCGTTATTCTGCCTAGTTCCATCAACCCACACCTGGTCTATAGCCCTAGATATCCCTTCCATTTTTGTACCTATCCAAATTTCCCTTAAATGTTCAAATCGAACCCACACCCATCACTTCCTCTGGCACAACCTCTGAATGAAGAAGCTGCCCCTCAGGTTCCCCTTAAATATTTGACCTTTAGCCTTAACCTTTGACTTCTAGTTCTAGTCTCACCAACCTTGGGGACAAAGCCTGCTTGCATTTACCCTATCTACACCACTCATAGTTTTGTACCTATCTATCGAATCTCCCCTCGTTCTCTTATGCTCCAGGGAATTAAGTCCTAACCTGTTCAAATCTTTCCCTATAACTCAGCAACATCCTTGTTAATTATCTCAGCACTTTTTCAACCTTATTGATATTTTTACCTGTAACTACGTAACCAGAACTGCACACAATATTTCCAAATTTGGCCTCACCGATGTCTTATACAACTTCAACATAACATTCCAAGTCCTGTACTCAATATTTTGATTTATGAAGGCCAATATGCCAAAAGCTTCCTTTACAAACCTATCTACCTGTGACACCACTGTCAAGGAATTATGTATCTGTATTCTTGATCCCTCTGTTCAACCACATTCCTCAACGCCTTCCATTCACAGTGTATGGCCTACCTTGGTTTGTCCACCCAAAGTGCAACACTTTCCCATTTTATTAGCTCGTCCAGACCCTGCTGCAAGCCTTACTTGCTATCTTCCACACCCTCGAGCTTGGTGTCATTTGCAAATTTGCACATTCAGTTTACCACATGATTGTCCAAATCATTAATACAGATGACAGACAACAAATGACCCAGCACTGATCCCTGTAACACACTGCCAATCACAGGCCTCCAATCAGAGAGGCAAACATCTACTACCACTCTCTGGCTGCTTCTGCTAAGCCAATATCCAATCCAGTTTACTACTTCATCCCGAATGCTAAGTGACTTATCTTTCTGGGCAAGATTTCCATGCAGGACTTGGCTAAAATCCATGTTGACAACATCTATTACCTTTCCTTCATCAACTTTCCTGGTAACCTCCTCGTAAGACTCAGTAAGATTGGTAAGACATGACCTTCCACGCACAAAGGCATATTGATTGTTCTTAATCAGGCCCTGACAACCAAATATCCTGTCCCTTAAAATACCTTCCAATAATTTACCCATTATGGATATCAGATTCACTGACCTACAATTTTCCAGCTTATTCTTTGAGCCTTTCCTGAACAAGGGAATAATATCAGCTATCCTCTAGTCCTCCAGCACCTCACCCATGATTAAGGATGCAGTTTCTGCACTAGCCTTCCACAAGTTCCAAGGAGATACCTTGCCATGGCCTTTAGATTTGTCCACCTCTAATTTGCCTCAAGACAGCAAGCACCTTCTCCTCTATAATCTGTAAATAGTTATTATGGAGTGCTGACATGCCACCCAGGTCACTTAATCGGGATCACTAACTGCAATAACCTCTGTCATCTTTGCAGTTGTACTTCATACACCTAAAGCGATAGATGCTAAACCTGAAAATTAAAATATCTGTGCATCAGATGTGTATCATCCTTACTGATATGGCTGTGAAAGTTGGGTCTTTTCCAAGCTTGAGCAAGGATTGAACAACTCCTGCTTTTGACTTCTCAGAGAAAAAAAGTCCTTTCATTCACTGTGGACCAAGATATCACCAATAATGTGTGCCTGGAGACCAGCTGTACAGACTTTGCTGGGTAGGGTTTGCGGAGGTCCTGTCTCCAGATCATCTTCCTTCTGCGCCTAACTCAAGAAACACGCCCAAAGTTCTAATATAGTGAAAAGTTTTCAAGAAAGTATGTTTTTGCATAGACAGCAAAAAGTACCCTGATCAATGGATCAAAGCCAACCTATTCATCACAAAGAGCCCAGACAAGATTGGTTATGTGAACATCTGAATAAGTAAGTGTAGTTATCCCCTTTGTTCAAGAGCCTGACGGTTATGGGGTAGTATCTGTTCTTGAACCTGATAATGTGAGTCCTGCGGGGCTTTTGTTCCTTCTACCTGATGGCAGCGGTGAGAAAAGACCACGGCCTGTGTGGTGAGGATCTCCGGGATGAATACTGCTTTCCTATGACAGTATTTCATGTGGATGTGTGCAATAGTTGGAAGGACTTGTAGGATTTTTTGTTGCAAGGCATTGGTATTTCCATACTAGGCCGTGATGCACCCAAGCAATACACTCTCCACTACACAGTTACAGAAGTCTGAAAAAGTTTTAGATGTCATGCCAGTTTTCTGCAAACTCCAAAGGAAGTAGAGGCGCTACTGTGCTTTCTTCACAATTGCATTTTGGTGCTGGGTCCAGGACAGATCCTCTGAAATAGGAATTTAAAGTTGCTGACCCTTTCCACCTGTGATCTCCTGATAAGGACTGGCTCATGGACCTCTGGTTTCCCTCTCCAGAAGTCTACAATCAGTTCTTTGGTCTTGCTGACAGTGAGTGAGAGGTTGTTGTTATGACACCACTCAGACAAATTTTCAATCTTCAACAGCGGAGTCATCAGCAAACTTGAATATGGTGCTGGAGCTGTGCTTTGCCACACAGTCATAGGTGTAGAGTGAGTAGAGCAGGGGTCTAAGTACTCAGCCCTGTGGTGCACCAGTGCTGATGGAGATCGTGGAAGAGATGTTATTGCCTATCCAAACTCACTGGACTCTACAAGTATGGAAACCTCGGATCCAATTGCACAAGGAGGTATTGCCAAGGACGGACCTTATTGATTAGTTCTGAGGGACGATGGCATTAAATGCTGAGCTGTAATTGATAAAGAGTATCCTGATGTACGCATCTTAATGTCCAGACATTTCAGGATTGAGTGAGGAGCCAATGAGATGGCATCTGCTGTGGAGCTGTTGCTCCCGTCGGTAAATTGGAGCAGGTCCAAGTTGCCTCTCAGGCGGGAGCTGACACGTTTCATCTGCAGTCTCTCAAAACACTTCATCACGGTCGATGTAGGTGCAAATGGGTGATCGTCAGTGAGGCAGGTTACCACGCTTTTCTTGATCACCGGTAGAATTGAAGTCTGCTTGAAGCAGGTGGGATACACACACTGCCAAAGTGAGAGGTTAAAGATCTCAGTGAACACACCAGCCAGTTGGTCAGTACATGACCAGGTACCCCGTCCGGTCCAGATGCTTTCCTTGGATTCGCCCTCTTAAAGTCAGCTCTCACATCAGGTTCAGATACTGAGATCAAAGAATCATGTCAGCTCCAAATATTGAGATGTGGTCCTTTCATGTTCTGATATTCAAGGCAAACATAAAAGGCATTGAGTTCATCCGGAAGCACAGTCTGTGTTGTCTCTCATGTTGCTTGATTTAACTCTGTAGGAGGTGATAGCATTCAAGCCCTTCCACAGCTGTCGAGCATCCTTCGTTGACTCAAGTTTGGTCTGGAATCTCCACCTTACCTGTGAGATGGCTTTCCAGAGATCAAACAATCTTGTAATTGTTTCTGTGCCTACTGTGACCACTCGTGAGTTGTCCTGATCTCCGGAGCCTTGTTTGTTATGCTCTGCCTGAATGCAGGCAGGAGGAGAACAGCCAAGTGATCTGATTTACCAAAATCTGATCCAGGCCAGGAACGGTAGGCATTCAATGCTAATTACAAATATTTTTGAGTTATCAATCTGCAGGTCAGTTTTAAGTTCTTTTGAATTCACCACACTGAAATGGGTGTTATTACATTTTCCACCCCAATTCTGACACTCATGCTGGGATTTAACAGCCTATCCATCTAGATATTCTGGTTTGCAATATAAAGTGGTGACAAATGTCTTCTGCCCTACATACTCTGGCTGTGGCTGCTCCTGTGTGGATTCTCATCGTTAAAATTAGCACACACAAAGCAGACAAAGGAATGGGAGAAACGGAGAAAAGTAAGAAGTTATTTTTAGCATTATTTACTTTACTTTTAGAGGTCTGATTTGATTTTAATATATAGCTCAATTTATAGTGTTTTAGAGATCAAAATTTACTTTTCAATATGCACCAAGTTTTAATGAATTTGAGCATCTTTGGCATTTTCAATGGCCCTGAACACACTGACAGTCTTGACAGCCCCTGTCAAAGTGCTTCTTTATTTCCTATAGGTTGCCTGTGTTAAGATAGACCTAAACTGTACTGAGCCACACCAGTGTGTTAGTATCTGGGGTGCTATAGAAGACTGTGCAAGGCACAAGGTTTTGATGCAACAGAAGATTTGCATAATAATTTCAGCATACATTAGTCATTTTGAAAAATAGTATTGATCACTGTGTTGTATCAGATTTGAAACCATTAGTCTGCAGAATTCTCTTGAACTTTTCAATTACATTTTTACTCTTGTAAGTGAAAATGCCATGTTTTTATTTTGTTGTCTTCCCCCTTCCTTCACAGTCCTGAAGAAGGTTCTCGGCCCAAAAAGTGACTGTTTATTTTCCTCCATTGGTGCTGCCTGGCCTGCTGAGTTCCTCCAGCATTTTGTGTGTGATGTTTATCACTTGCACTTTTATTTATTTTATTTTTTATTTTTATTTTTTTGCTCAGCATAGCAAAACTTACAATTTCCAGATACACTTACATTTACATTTCTTCCCCTCACAGATATCGGGTATCAGAACACTTCCATCAAAATATAGACATCACCACAACATCCTATACAAAAGCCCTTATTAGTAGAGCAGACAGGTTTTCATCTGTATACTGCAGAAAAGGTTGCCATGTTTTATGAAAACTATTTGTTTTTGAGTGTACCATACTTGTCAAAATGTCCAAAGGAATGTATTCCATGATTAAACTACGTCAACCAAGAAGTCCACGGGCCTTATCGGATATCCAACAAAGTAAAATGTTCTTCCTCGCTCAAAAAGTCAGGATGTTAAAAAGTTTTTTCTGATGTGCATTAATAATCGACTACTGGGTAAGCCTAAGAGAAAAGACACTGGGTCCAGTTCAAGCTCCATCTTCAGAATCCTTTCCATTTCACCCAAAATATCACTCTAGTATGCCTGAAGTTTGGGACAAGTCCAAAAGCAGTGAGTGAAAGTTCCAGTATTTACTTTACATTTAGAACACATTGGAGAAACCCCCATCTTAAATTTCAGAGACGATCTGGAGTCAGATGGGCTCTATGCAGAATTTTGAGTTCCAATGCTTTAGTTCTATTACAAACTGAAATCTTCTTTGCATTATCACAGATGTCTTCCCATGTTTCAGCTATAATTTCTACTCCTAGCTCTTCCTCCCAGACCCTTCCCAGCCGCTCAGCCTCTCCACAAGAACATTCTCTCAGGATGCTATAAAAAGTACCAATAGAGACTTCACCCTTAGAACGAAACACCCTCTTTTCTACGTCAGAACTATAGAAATCAGTTAACAATGATGTTTTTTTCTCTCATCTGAAAGAAATGAAAATGATCCTTGTTGGGTATGTTAAATTTCTGTACTATTTGACTAAGAGACATCATCGTTCCTTCATCAAACAAATCTCCTAGATGGAAAATACCCTTAGAAATCCAAGGTTTAAATCCAGAATCCATTATGCCAGGCTGAAAATCTGGACTGCCGGTTATTGGAGTGAAGGGTGATGTTTTCGCGGCGTTGCCCTCAATTTGTCACACCGCCCTCCAAACCCTGACTGTGTTAATTGTTATTGGATTTCAACAATATTCCTTAACTAGTTTCATCTTATTGAGGAAAAGCAAATTAATAAGAGGGTATTTTGCTTGTGAAGCTTCAATGTCTAGCCAAATTGAGGAGGGGTCCCTGCAAACCCAGTCAACCACATAAGATAAAAAGGAACTTAATTGATAACTTTTCGATGTCTGGAAAATCCAGACCCCTTAGACTACTGGGAAGCTGTAACTTAGACATTTTAATACAGGGTCTTTCTTTGTTCCAGATGAAAGAAACAAACCAGCCATGTATATTTTAAAGTATTTGTTGGGTAAAAATGATTGGAATCATTCGTATTGGGTAGAGCAGATGAGAAAGAATGTTCATTTTGAGCAAGGATATTTGGCCAAGCCAAGGAATGGGAAGAGTGCTCCATCGCTCAAGATCCTGTTTGATTTTGTCAAATAACTGTGTAAACGCTTTGAACAATTGATCAAACGTAGGTGTGATAAATATGCCGAAGTAAACAAAACCTGTCTGCAACCATTTAAAGGGGAAAACACCCTGAGTGTCAGGTACCTGCTGCAGATTCCCCAGAGGCATAGCCTCTGATTTAGTAAAGTTGATTTTATAACCTGAAAAGGTGCTAAATGAATTGATGCATTGTATAAGGTGGTGCACTGATACAGCAGGGTTTGATAAGAAAATTAGAACATCATCTGCATACAATGCAATTTTATGTGACTTTAGTCCTATGTCTGGAGCAGATATTTTGGGGTCTCGCCGGATAGCCTCAGCCAATGGCTCGATCACTAGTGTGAAAAGAAGTGGTGATAAAGGGCAGCCCTGCCGGCTGCCCCTCAGAATACTAAAATTATCCGACCTAATACCATTAGTGAGAATTGCAGCCAAAAGGTGATTATAAAGAACCTTCACCCACTTAATAAAAATATTGCCCAAACCAAATCGTTCTAAAGTGAAAAAAGATACGGCCATTCGACACGATCAAAGGCCTTTTCTGCATCTAAGGAAACCACCGAGCCATCCACTGCCTGTTACTGACATGCCTGAATCACATTAAATAATCTTCTGATGTTGTTAGATGACCTACGGCCTTTTACAAAACCCGTTTGATCCTCTTTTATGATAAAAGGTTACACAGTTTCTAATCACAATGCAAAGATTTTAAAGTCAATAATTAACAATGAAATAGGCCTGTAGGAGGCACAATCTTTGGGGCTCTTTCCTTTCTTAAGAATTAGGGAGAGATTAGCTTCTCTCAATGATGGTGGGAGGAGACCACAATTAAATGCATGATTGAACATGTTTAGCATAGGCTCTGATAACAACCCTGTGAACTCTTTATAGAATTCACGAGTGAGTCCGTCAGGACCAGGGGCCTTCCTACTTTGGGGCTGTCTCACAGCTTCCTGTATCTCATGTATAGATAACGGAGCATTGAGGAGGGACTCTTGTTCAGAAGAAATGCCTAGGAAATCTAAACTCCTGAAAAAGGACTCCAGCCTAGATTGTCCATCATTACATTGCTCAGATTGATACAGTTTAGAATAAAAATTCTTAAACACAACATTAATCATTTTAGAATTACTAGTGAGGTCTCCTGTCCCATCCCTAATTGAAGCAATAGTCTGAGAGGCATTTTTCTTTCTAGCTAAATAAGCCAAATACCTACCTGGTTTCTCACCGTGTTCAAACAATCGTTGTTCAGCAAATGTCAATTTTCTTTTGGCTGCTTGTGTAAGTAAGGAGATTAGTGTACAGCATAGGGCTGTGATATTCTATAATTGGGCTGCAGAAGGCTTATTAATATGATCCTTTTCAGCTGCCGCAAGCCTTGCTTCCACTAGGCGCTGCTGTTCCGCAGCTTGTCGCTTCTTACTAGCAGAGTAGGCCCTTGCAGTTTCCCAGATCATCGATGAACTACTAGCTGATTTGGAATTAATAGATAGGAAAGTTTTGAATTTGGAAGTAAAGTAGTCTATAAATTTATTATCTTTTAGAATAAAAGGATTCAGCCTCCAACGTCTAGGTCATGCTGAATTATCTTTGGGCTTAATATTTAAATATACTGCTGCATGGTCAGAAATAGTGATACTTCCAATTGTGCAGGATACAACTAAATCTAGGAGTTTTGGGGGGCGGGATTAGAAAAAAGTCCATTCTGGTGCAACACTTATGTGGATTAGAAAAAAATGTGAAGTCTTTGTCTCAGGGATGTAACAACCTCCAGACATCCACAAGTCCTAGTTCTCCACATAAGCCCATGATTTGTTTGGTCTGTGAGGAGAGCAATGGGGGACCACTAGGCACTCTGTCCATCAATGGGTCCATGAGACAATTAAAATCCCCACCTACAATAATGTTTTGTATTGAAAAGCTTGTAAGTTTGGAAAAAGCATCTGTTAGGAATTTGAGAGGATGAGCTGAAGGGCAGTAAACATTGAGAATATCATATTCCTCTCCATATATTGAAGCCTTTACAATCACAAATCTCCCATACTTATCCTTAATGCAGTCTAATAACTTAAAAGGTAAGTTCTTCCTAATTAAACTGGCCACCCCCCCCCCCAATCCTGGTATTAAAAGATGAAAAATAGACTTGATCAAATCCACCCTGTTGCAGTTTTAGACGTTCTTTATCATTTAAATATGTCTCCTGCATTAAGTCTATATCCACCCTTTCCTTTTTCTGGTTTAGTAGGATTTTCTTTCTCTTGATTGGTGAATGACTCCCCTTAATGTTCCAAGTGCACAATTTTAATATATTACTGGTTATAACCCTTTATAACAACCATGTGACTCCAGGGGAGAGCTGAGCAGCAATAAGTAAATTAAAAAAACCCACAAAAAAAACAAAGCGCCAACAGCGCTGAACAAGAGGACTTTACCCCACACTTAAAGGGGATCTCTGAACCTTCTAGCACACCATATTCTGCCCCACAAACACGTTACCCATCCTATAAGATATCTTGCCGTCGAGTAATGAAAAGGTAAAATAAAGCAACCATCGAGCATGTTATCATCCATAACCAGGGCTACACTGTATACTGTATACATTCTTTAGCCCAACGTGCCCACAAAAGTTTTTGCTTTGTCAGGAGAATCAAATATCTTGGTGGTCCTGTTGTAGGTGATTTTCAGCACCACTGGGTGTAGCATAAAGTAGTGTATTCCGGATTCTCTCAGCCTCTTCTTTACCTGGTCGAATTCCTTGCGCTTCCGAATAATGACTGCTGAAAAATCTTGAAAAAACATAAACCTGGATCCCTCATATATTAAAGCCTGGACATCAGTCCTGCGGCATCTCGAAGCCTCCATCACTCTTTGCTTATCACCGAAATTATGGAACCGCATGAAGACGGGTCGAGGGCGTTGGCCTGGGCCCAGTTTTGGCACCAGCGTACAGTGAGCTCTTTCCACTTTAATGTGTCCAGCCCTGGTTTCCAAATCAAGGAAATTAGGCAGCCAGCCCTCAAAAAACTTCGCCAGTTGGCTGCCTTCTGTACCTTCAAGTAGACCGATGATTCGTATATTCTTTCTCTTACCTCTGTTCTCAAGATCATCGATATAGTCAGACAGACTTTGAACTTGCTTTTCTAGCGCCCGGATGCGGCTTTGGGCCTGATCAGTTACAGTTTCTACCGTGGAGACTCGACCCTCGGCTTTGGTCGTTCTTGTATCAAGATTTTTCAGCTCCAATGTGTGGTTTTGGAGTGTTAGGGAGAGTGGAGCCAGCTTCTCGTCCATCATTTTGGATACGGTCTCCGTAACTTCCTGAATTACTTGATGAAAAGCCGGGTCCAACGTGTTAGCAAAGCTAGCAGTAGCTAGCTCCTCAGCCCCGGGTGAGCGCTCTGTGCAGCCCATCTTGGCCACCTTTTTAGTACCTTTCGATGGCATGGTGTTGAAGCAGCTGAACAGAAAATACTCATCAATGTTCATGTCATTAAATCCGACGCTTGAGCATTTAAAAAAAGTTGAAACGGATAGGTTTATATGCGAAATTATCAGTGTTGCAGTGCTGAGCTCAGCAAAACAGACTTTTCACTGCGCCTCCATCTTAAAACTCCCTCACTCGCACTTTTTAAACTTATAGTTAACCAAGATTGAGAAAAAGAGGGTTCTATATTTATGCTTTGCCTTATATGGTGGAGATGGATGATGTGATCAATTCCAGCAAATTCTGCAAGCTGTTTAAGAGGTGTATGGATGAATAACAGTCTTAATCATGTAGAATACCTTTTGGGAGGTTTGACAAAAGTCTCACTGGAAGAATTCAAATATGATTGATAACACTATATATCAGAGAGAATGTAGCAAGTTGGGAAAATACTGTTGTTAGTACTGTTGAGTGGGATGTGTCAGATACAGCTTTAAATTCTTTCTTAACAAAGTGATATATGACGCTGTTTGTGACTTCTGAGAACTGTTCCTGTTTTGCCAGAGGAAATTTGGCAGAAGAAAAATTTCTGCTGCACTTATGCTGAAGTCGGCTCTAAAACAATTTGTAGCCAAAGTGTTCTTTTGAGATTGTTTGTTTGGTCATCTGAAAATTCTCAGTGGCCCAAAAATTAGAGGCTGTGATAACTTCACATTCCCTTCCGGAGGAGCGTGATGGTTATCTGACAACCATGGATTGTTTTTGAATGAATGATTTACCTCAGTTACCTTAGATCATTTAGTGTGAGCATTGGTAACTTTTGTCGTAGACCAGTATCTTCCACTTGCTTTGACTAGATCCCAGGCTTCTGGTTGTGAGGAAGAGGCTTTAATAGCTGCGCCACTCTAGAAGCTGGATGTAATACAGTCTGATGGAAAACTTTTGACAGACTGCTGAATGAAGTGGGTGTTATGTGCGTGTTTAATTACTGTAGAATATTCATTTGCATTTGGCATGCAAAGGAATTCTGTCTGCAATTTTGTAACTATCACAACTAGAAGCAAAATGGAATATGATTACAGTGTAATTTACTTGGTAGAATTATACAAAATTGTTTGTTAATGCTTATGTCAAAGGAAGTCCAAGGAGTACATTTAATTGAAATTTTCCAGTTCCCTCTCCTTTAGTAGAAGGTTGAAAAGACTGGAGAAGTGAAAACAACACGTGTAGAAATTACAGGTCAAGAGGAAGAAGTTTGATGTTATATCATGGAGAGAACTTTAATGTTCAGTTGTACAGTTGATCTTGCATAAAAGGCAGCATGTTTAAAGTATGTTACATCTGTGATTTTGTGAACCCTACTGTCTATGAATGATATGACTGAAAAGATCCACCCAGTTATAAGCATCTATTTCATTGCTGATGAATGGAATATCCGATTAGCTGACTAGGAGCTTGGCACAATAATCACCTACAGATGGTGAAACACAGAAACAAGCAGATACGTCCTGTTTTCATTCCTTGAATTTTGATACTTTCAATGATATAAAGCAAGCTGAAATTGCCTTATTTTGAGATGTTTCCTGTGAGATAAAGGTCAAGGTAATTGATTAATTTCCATAGTTTACATCAGATTTCAATGTGTATCATTTTCAATTTTGGTTACCTTCGTGGAGCGCAGAAACTAATACAAAATAAGAACTGGTTTTCTTGCAGTTTTCTCAGTTGCCGTATGACTCCAGATAGGACTCAGGCATTATTCACCGCAATCTTTTCTTTATGTCTTCCCTCCAAGCAACCTGTTCATCATATCCATCCAGTTTGTTCACTCCATGCACAGCTCCTAGATTGAGTTTTATGTGAGATTCTTGAGACACCTACTAGTTAACAGTAGCCAAGAAAAATTGCAGTTGGAATTTTCAACATGATCAGTCTGCAAGGGTAAAGAGCTCGACCTAATTTACATCAATTAGAGCAGGAAATGTCTGAAGGGAACCACTTCACACATAGTGGTTCTCAAAACACCATTTCTAATTTTTACAACAGAACCAAGGATTACTTACACCATGCACAATTATTCTTTTGAATGTCAGTCTAATGTTTAGAAAGTTCTTTTAATGAACACTTGCAGGAAAACGTTTGCATTGAGATTTCAACTCTTCATCTTCTGGCTGAGCTAATGTGCTGCCAATACAGACATCCCACCCTGCAAAAACTCATTTCAGGGAGGTAGCACCATCAATTTGCAGGAGACTCCCGGAACTTCCGGGAGAGATGGGATGTCTGCAATAGAGTAGCTCCTTAGCAGCTAGCCAGCTAGTTTAAATAACGTTAGCTATGCTAATGAACGAATGACACCTGTTAAACTCACCTCAACATGTCTTGTACAGTCCTAACCCACCCTGGGCGATAGAAAAGTCACTGTTGCAAACAGTGCAGTGAGCAACACTGTCATTATTTTGACCCCTATTAGGCAGGGGTACACTTTAGTGTAGTCTGGGGTGACGTACGTTTTATATTTTCTTTTTTTTGGAACACTCTGCCACTCTGACTTTTTTCAGAACTCTCTTGCTCTCTCTCTTGCGTGCGTGCACTCTCTCGCTCGTGGTCGCTCTCACTCGCGCTCGCTCTCGCGCTTGCTTTCTCGCTCTCGTGCTCTTTCTCTCTCTCGTGGTTGCTCTCACTCACACTCGCTGTCTCGCGCTTGCTTTCTTGCTCTTGCGCTCACTCTTTCTCGTGCGTTCTCTCATGCTGGCTCTCAAAAAAATCAATTTCCGGGACATTGTATATAATTTGCGGGCATCAGGGAGCCACTATTAATATGCGGGAGACTCCCAGAACTTCCGGGAGAGGTGGGATGTCTGCCAATAAGCCACTCCCATGCATTACCTGAGCTTTCTGTCAGTGTGTTGAATTTCCAGATCAATGACCACTGTGCTCTGTTGCTGGACACCTTCGTGGGATGCAGCTGTAGATGGTGAACCTCTACAGTTTCATAATACTTGCATCAAGATGTAGGTTCAGTGACTGTATTTATTTTCACAGCATCCAGGGAGAGAGAGAACTTCCAGGTTATTTACTTCATAACTATTTGAGATCATTTCATGTGTTTCTTTAGTTGTTTGTAAATGTCTTCTAGTGTTTTTATATTTTCAAAATGTTTAATTTTTAATGTTCTGTGTCAGAGCCATTGACAAGAATTCAGGTTGTTTGGTAGTTGAGCCTGAGGGCTTGGCTTCATTGCATTTCTGTGGTATGTGGGATTATAAACTCCTTAGATGTGCAGGACTCATACTTCGTGCTGGATTCTGTGTCTCTTAGGAAGGTAAGAGCCTGTTTTTTTGTGTGGGCAAACAATGAAGGAAATTCTGAGCCTTTGGATTTGCATGCATATGTGGGTGTTCCAAAAGTTATCATCAACTTGGGTTCTTAATAATCAGTTTATGTTAACCGAAGGATTTAAGTTTTAAAGAGTAAAATTCTGAATATACTACTTCTGAATAAGTAAAAGCACTGATAGATGCCATATTTCTTCTAATTATTATCACTCCTTTTATCTATTTCATATTTAAAAACGCGTGGTTCAATTTCACATCTGCCATATACCATGATGAAGGATTATGTTTTTTTAAGGTTTTG
This sequence comes from Mobula birostris, assembly GCF_030028105.1. Classification (NCBI taxonomy): domain Eukaryota; kingdom Metazoa; phylum Chordata; class Chondrichthyes; order Myliobatiformes; family Myliobatidae; genus Mobula; species Mobula birostris. The sequence goes on along the minus strand of NC_092372.1, from coordinate 58,536,441 downwards.
TGTAGGGATATGTTAATATTGCTAATAAGCGAAGAAAATTGCATATCTAATGTGTGTAGTAAAACTATTTTTTTAAACCATCTTTAAAACAGATGGAAAGATGTGGAGCTGTGATACCACAATCTGGGCTGATTTATTTGTCGAAACACTTTTGCTGGAAAGTACTTAGAAGAATGAATACAATCTGCAATGAAGACTCTGAGCCATAACAACGAACTGCCTCAGCAGGATATTTTTGGCCTCAATAAGATACAACAATATTCTTTCATCATCCTTGGAGGTGGAATCAAAAGAAACTTTCTGAAGAATTTACAAAACTTAGCTTCAATTCAGTACCCCCGAGATGTATCTGACCTCAATACATTATCAGCCACCATCTTGTACGTGCCTGCAGGTTAGATTAGATGATTGCATAAGTTGGCAGAGTTACCATTCACAGTACTTGAACAAAGTTTGAAGCCGAGAGGTAATGTTGTAACTCTATAGGACCCTGGTCAGACCCCACTTGGAGTACTGTGCTCAGTTCTGGTTGCCTCACTATAGAAAGGATGTGGAAACCATAGAAAGGGTGCAGAGGAGATTTACAAGGATGTCGCCTGGATTGGGGAGCTTGCCTTATGAAAATAGGTTCCTTGGAGCGATGGAGGATGAGAGCTGGCCTGATAGATATGTATAAGATGATGAGAGGCATTGATCGTGTGGATAGTCAGAGGCTTTTTTCCCAGGGCTGAAATAGCTAGCATGAGAGGACACAGTTTTAAAGTGCTTGGAAGTAGGTACAGAGGAGATGTCAGGGGTTAGTTTTTTACACAGAGTGGTGAGTGCATGGAATGGGCTGGCAGCGACGGTGGTGGAGGCGGATACAATAGGGTCTTCTAAGAGACTCCTGGACAGGTACATGGAGCTCAGAAAAATAGAGGGCTGTGGGTAACCTACGTAATTTCTCAGGTGGGGGCATGATCGGCACAGCTTTGTGGGCTGAAGGGCCTGTATTGTGCTGTAGGTTTTCTATGTTTCTATATTTCTATGCTAATTTCCTCAGGATCTTTTGTGCTGGTACAGCAGATATTCATTAAATGGTGCTCCGATGAATTTAGGAATCAATGTGAGAAAACCCTTGAAAGTCTTTATTCCCATTCATACGCAAATGTTCTTGATATAATTCTTGGATATTGCCCAGATATTTTAATTAATATAGGATGTTTCAAAAGTTAGAAAACTAGGGTTTGTCTAATGCAGTTTATGATGTGTCAGCTTATTTCAATTCTTGCTTTGAAGATGCGAGGTCTCGAAGTTTTATCTGCATTGCTTATGCTTAACACTGGATTTACACTGAAGGAATGCTGCATTATCAAGGACTGTCATCTTTCAGATTATGTGCTAAATCAAGGCCCTGTCTGTCTGTTACAGAGGGCATATAACTCTTTGAAGATATTTCATCCTCATCTAAAATAATAATAAAATGATTGATTATCATATTTACTACTCTGGTGCTGTGAAGAGTACAGAAATACTTCAGAGGTCTTCAAGCATTGTACGATCTTCTAAGAGTTGGCTATGGTAATGCCATTGAATGTCTGGAGTAGGAAATTAGACTCTTTCTTTTTGGAGATAAGGAATGCCTGAATATGCCTCGGTTTTGGGAGCTAGTTGTATTTGTTTCGCTTACTGAGAATTTGAGAACAGTGTTGAACATTGTGCAGTCATCAAGCAATATTCCTGCTTCTGACCTTTTTCTGGTTGATTTCTGCAATTAAGCATTTGACATAAGGAGAAAGTTTGAGCAGGATGCATTTCGAAAATGAGAGATGATCTTATTGAAACATCTCAGGTTCTGAAGGCGTTGACAGGGAAGATGCTGCAAGGATGTTTCATCTAAAGTGAGTATATAAAACCAGGGAGCAGAGTGTATTTTAAGACCAAGGGGTTACTATTTCAGATGGAGGTCAGGAAGAATTTCTTCTCTGAGTCACATGGATCTTCGGTGATGGCACAGTGGGAAAGTAGTGTTTGGATTGAGATTGGATCAGCCATGATATTATTGAATTGTGGAGCAGAGTTGAGGGGGATTTGCTCTACGCCTGCTCCTCTCTCTTATGTGCATTCAAACTTTCTTATGCTTCTCATTTATCTTGCTTCCTTTTCATGGTACTTTAAAAAGAAGAGGATTGTTTGCAAACCAAATTTTCCCTATCCGCAATATAACCTCTCCACCTAGTTTGTTTGAAAAGTTCACAAGTTTATAACTTGGACATGAATCACGCCTTGTGTTATACTTTTACTATTGCACAAATTTTATTTGTTTAGTTGCTTTTTATTATCAAAATCTCATGGTGGTTTATTGCAGTTCATAGAGCACAATTGATAAAGTGAAGTTCTCAGACTGTGGAAGAATACCTGTAATGAATTTGAACACAGGATAGAATAAACACAACACTTCAGTGGTGACCTCAACCCCAATATCACTGCATGGTACTGCTTGGGTGAGACAGGAATAATACTGAGTTTTGCATGAGTTGAGCTGAAAGAAATGCCTCTAATCTTCAATGAATTGTCATAAAATTAACAAAAAATATAATCAAAAAAGAAAATTAAAGGACATTCTGCATGCCGATATATTTTTGTGCAAAATATCTATCTAGTGCTAAAAGTTTAACAATCATTATGTTCACGGGGAGGAGGCGGCATATTTGCCAGAACAATTGCCACAAGTCATAATGTGATTTATTGAACTAGTCATACCATGATTTATTGCATTTTCAAGAACTCTTTACAACTCGATGGGCCAAATGACCTAATTCGGATCCTATATCTTATGGTCTAAGATCTCAGTTTTTTTTATTATTGCCTTCTTTTTGCACATTGGTTATTTGACAGTCTTTGTATGTTTATGTATAATTTTTTTTTGTAAATTCTACTGTATTTTTTTCCTGTAAATGCCTGCTAAAAAAAACATCTTTCAGGTGTGAGGACTTTGGTAACAGAGAGTTGTGAAGTGAACAAAGTCCTTGGATTATCTGTGGAGGATGGTGACATGGGATTATCTGTGGAGGATGGGTGCATCATGTCACCAAGACGTTGCAATGAATCTCTCAATAATGTTTATCTCCTTGAATGCGATTTTATCACTGATTTCAAAGTGTTAGTATATCTGATAGGGCTTCAAGGTAATGTGGACGTTTCTCATGCAATATTTTTGTTCCACAAAGTTAAACATTTAATATTTTATTGAGCTGAGAATTGTCAAGATGAAACAGAGAAATAGCTGTCAGGTTCCATAGTTGCACTTAGTTATAAATGCCATATTTGGAAATAATCTTCTTGATGTGTAGGTTGTTTTTCAGAACTTTTTTTTAGGTTTTTTGTGTGGCTAATCTCATTCAATGTAAATAAACTTTCATGATGTTATCACAGATGTATAGTTTAGGGGAAGGGGCAAAACACATGGGAAAAGTATAGATCATTCGGGTAGATTGACTGAGTATTGGTCAACATTTCTAATCCTCATCTAGCTATACATGGAATTTGTGATTTGATAGAAATCATGTGTCAGTTCATGAACTGATCTACATTTATCAATAATTGCCAGCTTTAGCAAGTTGTTTACCTTGGTGTCACACAATACAGTCTGTGCCTGCTTTTAACTTTAAGCTGAAATCACCCCTCCATGTCACCTCACCATGCATGTAAGTGATTACGGTAACTTGTTTGCTCTTCAGGTACCATGACTTCCAACCAGACAAGTGTTAACTGCTCCGTGATTATAAATTGCAGACTGAAGAGAGTTTTGAATCAGATTCATTATCGCAGACTTCGTGATAGTAGTTCACTGGAAAGACAAAAAAATCCTACAAATTGTTAAAAACAAATGGGACTAAAAAAATAACGAAGTCAAATTTGTGGGTTCATGGACCATTCAGAAATCTGACAGCAGAGGGGAAGAAGCAGATTCCATTGAGTGTGAGTCGTTAGGCTCCTGTATTTCCTTCCCGATGGTAGTAACAAGAAGGTGTGTCCTGGATGGTGAGGGTTGTTAGCGATGGTATGCCGCCTTCTGGAGACACTACCTCCTGAAGTGGTGGGCATGCCTTCTTCATGATTGTATTAATGTGTTGGGCCCACTTTAGATCCTCCGAGATGTTGAAGCCTAAGAATTTGAAGCTATTCTCTCTTTCCACTGCCAGCCCCTTGATGAACACTTGTGTCTGTTCTCTGAACTTCCCCTTTCCTGAAGTTCACAATCAATTCCTTAGTCTTGCTGACATTGAGTGTGAGGTTGTTGTTGTGACACTATTCAACTAGCCGATATATATTACTCCTGTAAGCTGCCTCATTGCCATCTGAAAATCTACCAATTATGGTAGTGTTATCAGTGAATTTATAGATGGCATTTGAGTTGTGCTTAGCAACACAATCATGAGGGCAGAGAGTGGACTAGGGGTGAATCCTTGACGTATGCCTGTGCTGATCGTCAGCAAGGAGGTGAAGTTATTACCAATCCACGCGGACTGTGATCTCCCAGTAAACAAGTTGAGGATACGGTTTTAGCAGAGGCCCAGGTTTTGAAGTTTGGTGATTAATACTAAGGGGATGATGGTGTTGAAATCTAAGCTGTAATTGATCAAAAGCAGCCTGGTATATGTTTTGTGGTTTAGGTGTTCCAAAAAGCCAGTGAAATTGTGTCTTCTATAGATTCTTTTGGCTCTAAGCAAATTAAAATGTGTCCAGGTCTTTGCTCAGGCTGGTGTTAATTCTAGCCATAACTAACTCAAAAGCAGCTCATAAAAGTAGATTTGAGAGCTACTGAGGAAGCTCACTCTACTGTTCTTGGGCATGAGTAGGATTGCTGCACTCTTGAAGCAGCTGGAAACCTCAGACTGCAGAGTGAGAGGTTGAAGATGCCTTTGAACACTCTAGCCCGTTAGTCAACACAGATATTCAGTAACCTCTGAGGTACACCGTCAGGACCTGAAATCTTGAGAGGATTAACCCACTTGAAAGATATTCTGACATTAGCCTATGAGACAAAGATCACAATGTCATCAGATCCTGTGGGGATTCTCACAGGCGTGTTAGTCTCCCTTTCAAAGCATGCATAAAAAGTGTTACCTCTAGGCTTTCAAATCAATAGCAGGCATTACAAGCTTTCCCTCTGTAATGATGTTTGCCTACTTCCACTCCTTCAGAAGTGATCTAGTTATAGTGCATAAATCTCAGTAATAATTTGTGTTCTAATCCAACTCCCTATGTAAGCAATTGGAGCTAGTTTCGAGTAGCCATCTTTGTTGGTATCAACGAGTTGGGCCAAAAAAGCGAGTTTCCATGCTGTATGAGCAGATCGAGACTTTGGAGTTTCCATTTGTTTTAAATTAGTTCCTTCAATGTTGTACTCACAGCTGGAAATGAAGGGTGCTTCTGAAGGTCAGGGTGCCAACTGTTCTTAGATTTTGGTCACAGGCCATATACACAGAGTACTGCACTGATTGCATCCCTGCTAATTTAGAGCCCAATTCTAACATTGCTTGGAGACTAATCATCTATTTTGGTACACTTGAACAAAGTAGAAAAATTGTAAAATATTATGTTGCTACATGCATAGCATTTAGGGTTGAAATCACAGAGAAATTGTTCACTAGTTCTTGTGTGACATGGCCTCTAAAGGCACTATTAATGCTTCCGCAAGATCCCAAACCTGGTCCTTTATAAGTGCATACAGGTTTTCTAGAAATAGAAACCAAATAAAGCTCACCCACCAGTTCCACTTAAAGGTTTGCTTTCTATCTACATTTTGACCTATTTGCTTGTTATTTGCTAAAACAAATATTTGGAGCAGAAGTAGATGAAGGGGTAAACTTATGAGGAGAGATTGAGTCTATACTCTCTGGAGTTCAGAAGAATGAGAGGGGATCTTATAGAAACATGCAAAATTTTGGAAGGAATAGATAAGATAGAAGTAGGAAAGTTGTTTCCATTGTCAGGTGAGACAAGAACTAGGGGACATTGCCTCAAGATTCAAGGGAGAAGATTTAGGACGGAGATGAGGAGAAACTGTTTTTCCCAGAGAGTGGTGAATCTGTGGAATTCTCTGCCCAGGGAAGCAGTTGAGGCTTCTTCACTAAATATATTTAAGATACAGTTAGATAGATTTTTACATATTAGGGGAATTAAGGGTTATGGGGAAAAGGCAGGTAGATGAAGCTGAGTTTACGGACAGATCAACCATGATCTTATTGAATGGTGGAGCAGGCTCGATGGGCCAAATGGCCTACTCCTGCTCCTATTCCTTATGTTCTTACGTTCTTCTTTTTGTCATTTAAACATTGTAATTATGCCATAAAGTATATTTTAAATTACCTTTAATTTCATCATGCTGTATTGATACTGTTCAAAGTTCAAGTTTAAAGTAAATTATTATAAAAGTGCATATATGTCACCATATACAAGCCTGAGTTTTGCTTTCTTGCGGGCATACTCAGTAAAACCAAGGACCATCTGGGTCGGACCAACAACCAATGGTCAGAAGTCAACAAATTGTGCAAATACAAAAGAAAAAAAACAAATAATGATAATAAATAAATAAGCAATAAATTCGAGGACATGAGATGAAGAGTCCTTGAAAGTGGGTCCATAGGTTGTGGGAACAGTTTTGTGGTGGGTTGAGTGAAGTTATCCCCTCTGATTCAAGAGCCTGATGGTTGACAGGTGACAACTGTTCCTGAACTGGGTGGTGTGAGTCCTGAGGCTCCTGTACCACCTTCTTGATGGCGACAGTGAGAAGAGAGCATAGCCTGGATGATGGATGCTGCTTTCCTGCAACAGCATTCCATGTAGATGTGCTCAGTGGTGGGAAGGGCTTTACCTTTGACAAACTAGGCTGTATCCACTACGCTTTGTAGCCTTTTCCATTCAAGGGTATTGATGCAACCAGTCAATATACTCACCACCACAGATCTATATATGTTTAGAAACATACAAAACCAGCAGCACAATACAGGCCCTTAAGCCCACAAAGCTGTGCCGAACACGTCCTTACCTGAGAACTACCTAGGCTTACCCATAGCCCTCTATTTTTCTAAGCTCCGTGTACCTAACCAGGAGTCTCTTAAAAGACCCTATCGTATCCGCCTCCACCACCGCTGCCAGCAGCCCATTCCACGCACTCACCACGCTCTGCTTAAAAAACTTACCCCTGACATCTTGTCTATACCTACCTCCAAACACCTTGAAACTGTGCCCTCATGTGCTAGCCATTTCAGCCCTTGGAAAAAGCCTGTGACTATCCACACAATCAATGCCTCTCATCATCTTGTACACCCTCTATCAGGTCACCTCTCATCCTCCATCGCTCCAACGAGAAAAGACCGAGTTCACTCAACCTATTCTCATTAGGCATGCTCCCCAATCCAGGCAATATCCTAGTAAATCTTCTCTGCACCCTTTCTATGGTTTCCACATCCTTCCCGTAGTGAGGCGACCAGAACTGAGCACAGTACTCCAAGTGGGGTCTGACCAGGGTCCTATAAAGCTGCAACATTACCTCTCAGCTGTTATACTCAATCCCACAATTGATGAAGGCCAATGCACCATATGCCTTCTTAACCACAGAGTCAACCTGCACAGCAGCTTTGATTGTCCTTTGGACTCGGACCCCAAGATCTCTCTGATCCTCCACATTGCCAAGAGTCTTACCATTAATACTATATTCTGCCATCATATTTGACCTACCAAAATGAACCATCTCACATTTATCTGGGTTGAACTCCATCTGCCACTTCTCAGCCCAGCTTTGTATCCTATCAATGTCCTGCTGTAACCTCTGACAGCCCTCCACACTATCCATAACAACCCCAACCTTTGTGTCATCAGTAAATTTACTAACACATCCCTCCATTTCCTCATCCAGGTCATTTATAAAAGTCATGAAGAGAAATGGTCCCAGAACAGATCCCTGAGGCACACCACTGGTCACCGACCTCCATGCAGAATATGACCCATCTAAAACCACTCTTTGCCTTCTGTGGGTAAGCCAGTTCTGAATCCAAAAAGCAATGTCCCCTTGTATCCCATGCCTCCTTACTTTCTCACTAAGCCTTGCATGGGGTACCTTATCAAATGCCTTGCTGAAATTCATACTTACTACACCTACTGCTCTACTTTCATCAATGTGTTTAGTCACATTCTCAAAAAATTCAATCAGGCTCGTAAGACACAACCTGCCTTTGACAAAGCCATGCTGACTATTCCTAATCATATTATGCCTCTCCAAATGTTCATAAATCCTGGTTTTCAGGATCTTCTCCATCAAATAACCAACCACTGAAGTAAGACTCGCTGGTCTATAATTTCCTGGGCTATCTCTATTCCCTTTCTTGAATAAGGGAACAACATCTGCAACCCTTCAATCCTCCGGAACCTCTCCCATCCCCATTGATGATGCAAAGATCATTGCCAGAGGCTCAGCAATCTCCTCCCTCGCCTCCCACAGTAGCCTGGGGTACATCTTATCCGGTCCTGGTGACTTATCTAACTTGATGCTTTCCAAAAGCGCAGCACATCCTTTTCCTTAATATCTACTCGCTTAAGCTTTTCAGTCCACTGTAAGTCATCCCTACAATCACCAAGATCCTTTTCCATAGTAGATACTGAAGCAAAGTATTCATTAAGTACCTCTGCTAACTCCTCTGGTTCCATACACACTTTTCCACTGTCACACTTGATTGGTCCTATTTTGTCAAGTATTATCCTCTTGCTCTTCACATACTTGTAGAATGCCTTGGGGTTTTTCTTAATCCTGTCCACCAAGGCCTTCTCATGGTCCCTTCTGGTACTCCTAATTTCATTCTTAAGCTCCTTCCTGCTAGCCTTATAATCGTCTAGATCTCTATCATTACCTAGCTTTTTGAACCTTTCGTAAGCTCTTCTTTTCTTCTTGACTAGATTTACAACAGCCTTTGTACACCATGGTTCCTGTACCCGACCATTCTTTCCCTGTCTTATTGGAATGTGCCTATGCGGAACGCCATGCAAATATCCCCTGAACATTTGCCACATTTCCCTGAGAACATGTTTCCAATTTATGCTTCCAAGTTCCTGCCTGATAGCCTGATTTCCCCCCCCCCCCAATTAAATGCTTTCCTAACTTCTCTGTTCCTATCCCTCTCCAATGCTATGGTAAAGGAGATAGAATTGTGATCACTATCTTCAAAATCCTCTCCCACTGAGAGATCTGACACCTGACCAGGTTCATTTCCTAATACCAGATCAAGTACAGCCTCTCCTCTTGTAGGCTTATCTACATATTGTGTCAACAAACCTTCCTGAACACACCTAACAAACTCAACCCATCTAAACCCTTCGCTCTAGGGAGATGCCAATTGATATTTGGGAAATTAAAATCTCCCACCACGACAACCCTGTTATTATTCCACCTTTCCAGAATCTGTCTCGCTATCTGCTCCTCGATGTCCCTGTTACTATTGGGTGGTCTATAAAAAACACCCAGTAGAGTTGTTAGACAAGACAAGACAAAGGAGCAGAAGTCGGCCATTCGGCCCATCGAGTCTGCTCCGCCATTTTATCATGAGCTGATCCATTCTCCCATTTAGTCCCACTCCCCCACCTTCTCACCATAACACTTGATGCCCTGGATACTCAGATACCTATCAATCTCTGCCTTAAATACACCCAATGACTTGGCCTCCACTGCCGCCCGTGGCAGCAAATTCCATAGATTCACTACCCTCTGGCTAAAAAAATCTCTTCGCATCTCTGTCCTGAAAAGGCGCCCTTCAATCCTTAAGTCATGTCCTCTCATACTAGACTCCTCCATCATGGGAAACAACTTTGCTGCATCCACTCTGTCCATGCCTTTCAACATTCGAAATGTTTCTATGAGGTTCCCCCTCATTCTTCTAAACTCCAAGGAATACAGTCCAAGAGCGGACAATCGTTCCTCATATGTTAACCCTCTCATTCCCGGAATCATTCTAGTGAATCTTCTCTGTACCCTCTCCAATGTCAGCACATCCTTTCTTAAATAAGGAGACCAAAACTGCCCACAGTACTCCAAGTGAGGTCTTACCAGCGCCTTATAGAGCCTCAACATCACATCCCGGCTCCTATACTCTAGAAATGAATGCCAACATTGCATTCGCCTTCTTCACCACCGACTCAACCTGGAGGTTAGCCTTAAGGGTATCCCGCACGAGGACTCCCAAGTCCCATTGCATCTCAGAACTTTGATTTCTCTCCCCATTTAAATAATAATCTGTCCATTTATTTCTTCTGCCAAAGTGCATAACCATACACTTTCCAACATTGTACTTCAATTGCCACTTCTTTGCCCATTCTTCCAACCTATCCAAATCTCTCTGCAGACTCTCCGTTTCCTCAGCACTACCGGCCCCTCCACCTATCTTCGTATCATCAGCAAACTTAGCCACAAAGCCATCTATTCCATAATCCAAATCATTGATGTACAACGTAGAAAGAAGCGGCCCCAACACGAACCCCTGTGGAACACCACTGGTAACCAGCAGCCAACCAGAATAGGATCCCTTTATTCCCACTCTCTGTTTCCTGCCAATCAGCCAATGCCCTATCCACGTATTTAACTTTCCCGTAATTCCATGGCCTCTTATCTTGCCTCATGTGTGGCACCTTGAGCCCTTCCTGTTCCTAACTTCCACCCACAGCAGACAATCCCTCCATGTCTTCCTCCTTTTCTGCAGCCATGACACCTTCTCTTATCAGCAGTGCCACACCCCCACCTCTTTTGCCTCCTTCCCTGTCCTTTCTGAAACATCTAAAACTTGGCACTTGAAGTAACCATTCCTCCCTGTGAGTCATTCAAGTATTTGTAATGGCCACCACATCATAGCTCCAAGTACTAATCCATGCTCTAAGCACATATGCTTTTTTCATAATACTCCTTGTATTAAAATAGACACATCTCAAACCATCGGTCTGAGCGTGTCCCTTCTCTATCACCTGCCTATCCTCTCTCTCAACTGTGTCCAAGCTTTCTCTATTTGTGAGCCAAATGCCTCTTCCTCCATCACTGCAATTTGGTTCCGACCCTCCAGCAATTCTAGTTTAAACTCTCCCCAATAGCCTTAGCAAACCTTCCCTCCAGGATGTTGGTCCCCTTGGGATTCAAGTGCAACCTGTCCTTTTTGTACAGGTCACACCTGCCCCAAAAGAGGTCCCAATGATCCAAAAATCTGAATCCTTGCCCCCTGCTCAAATCCCTCAGCCACGCATTAATCCTCCGCCTCATTCTATTCCTATACTGACTCCACGTGGCACAGGCAGTAATCCCGAGATTACTACCTTTGAGGTCCTGCTTCTCAACTTCCTTCCTAACTCCCTGTTGTCTGCTTTCAGGACCTCCTCCCTTTTCCTACCTATGTCGTTAGTACCAATATGTACCACGACCTCTGGTTGTTCTCCTTCCCACTTCAGGATATCATGGACGTAATCAGAAACATCCCAGACCCTGGCACCTGGGAGGCAAGCTATCATCCACATTTCTTTCCTGCGCAAACAGAATTGCCTGTCTGACCCCCTAACTATAGAGTCCCCTATCACTGCTACATGATCCTCTTCCTTCCCCTACCCTCCTGAGTTTGTCCAAGTTTTAGATGTCATGCCATTTCTTTTCAAACTTCTAAGGAAGTAGAAGTGCTGCCATGCTTTCTTTCATAATTGCACTTATGTGCTGGGCTCCGGACAGGTCCTTCTGAAATGATAACACCAAGTAATTTAAAGTTGCTGACCCCCTCCATTTCTAATTCCCCTGATAAGGACTGGCTCATGGTCCTTTGGTTTCTTCCTCCTGAAGTCAATAATTAGCTCTTTGGTATTACTGATTTTGATTGAGAGGTCATTGTTGTGACACCACTCACCCAGATTATCAATCTCTCTCCTATATGCTGATTCATAACCACCTTTGACTTGGCCTACGACACTGGTGTCTTCGGCAAATTTGAATATGCAGGGGGCTAAGCACATAGCTGTGCTGATGGTGTTTGTGGAGGAGATGTTGTTGTCAATCTGAACTGATAGGGGTCAGCAAGTGAGGACATGGAGGATTCTGTGTAAAGCATTACAGTTTTCCAAAAGTGAAAGTAATATATGTGATAAAACATTAACGTACAGTATTTATTGCTACATAACTACCACTGTGATTGAGTTGTGTGCTGCATTAAGCATTGGGTTATTTCTCGATTTTTACACCTGAGGTGCACAGTGATACTATATCAACCTCCTGTCCTCATCTTTTCTTGTCGCTGTTTCTTGTGTAGGATCTTGTCGCTGTTTCTTTGGGGTAAGACGTTGGAATATCACAACAGTGTGGCTTGCCCAAAAGCACTGTGGGCTCCCTCTGCATCGTCATTTTAACAGGCTTGGTATAATTTCTACCCTGAGGAAGGTGTCTTTATTAATAGTACAAATTGTTGACAATAAATCTGTAGCCATTTTACACATTGCATGTTTTGCTTCTCATCTGGAGGGTTTTACAGGTTGCTAATTCACTATTGCCCATTTAAGTTTTACTACCAAAGACTTATTCCACCTTGTAGATTCAAGATCCTCTATCATTTGCCTCATATACATTGCTAGGTGGCACAGAGGTTAGACAAACTATTGTATGTCTAAGAATGATTAAAATTACTGGCACCCTTGTCTGAAATATCCTAAAAGTTCTACAACATTAAAAGCTTGAAATGGCATGAAAACAAATGGTTTCAATATGAGTATTTTTTTTAACTTAAAGAAATACCAAAGAGAAAATGCTGAATCGACTTCATAATTGCCCTTTGACCATACTTTCCATGTGACTGTACCATTTATTCCTGTATTGAACCCTTGGTATAACAGCAATTAATTTACATAAAAGTGTGTATGAATCTTGTAATTGACAGAGAACAAAAAGCAGGGCAAATTCCAAACATTCAGGAAGCTGTTTGGTAAAAGAAGGAAAGTGCCTCCAACATTTGCTGAAAGAGTAAATCTAAAATCCTGTCACTCATCTGGGGATGTTCGAAATGGCATTGGATTAGCTACTGAGGAATCAGAAGATGAATTAAGGTAAATTCTCCTTGAATCAATGATTTTTCCTAGCAAAGTAAAGATAAAAAAACATTAAAGTCATGATTAGAGATTCACTCAGCAGCATTTTTATTCATTCACACTAATTGCTGAGATGATAAATTAGAATTAGGATGTAATGAAAAAATTGCATGAACAATTTAAGGAAATCACTGAACAGCAATGTTTGCCGTATGCTTAGGTTAAATTGTAAGGAATTGAATTACATTCTATCTGAATATCTCAATAGAAGACATTCTCAAAATATGATCTGATAATTCAATAAAACTGCAGGGAATTAAACTATAGAACTACAGGAATAATTCTAACTTTATCATTGAATTAAGTTGCACATTTTGATTACAATAACAATGTTTCAAATTTTTTTAAACAAGTTTAAAGTACAATTAAAGGTACGATCTTGTCTCACTCGTTTGGGGTTTAGTGCCTGGCATTAGTAGTAATCATATCAACCGGGGTTTCATAAAAAGTTAGTGTATTATAAGTCATTAATAATTAACAGGCTGTACCATATGAATATAAAGTTAGAATATTCCATTTTCAGATATTGCTTTTGTGGTTCTGAAAATTAAGTTTGAATTGCTTAACAAGGGAGAATTCAAAGCTGAGCCACCAACCTTCTGCTTTTAAGTTTCACATTTGCAAACACAAAGGATTGTTGTTTAATTTCATGAACACAGGACATTCTGCAATAATCTTAAGCATTGCACACAAAATGCTGCAAGAACTCAATAGGTCAAGCATCATCTATGGAGGGGAATAAACAGTCAACATTTTGGGATGAGACCCTGATCCTTATTCCCCTTCATAAAAGCTGCCTGACTTGCTGGATTACCCCAGCACTTTGTAAGTGTCATTTAATTTCAGCTCACATAAATCTTGCCAATTATTTTGTACTACTGCCAGAAGATCAAAAGATCATAGCACATAGGAGCAGAATTAGGCCACTTGGTCCATTGAGTCTGTGTTGCCATTCCATCATGGCTGATTTATTATCCTTCTCAACCCCATTCTCCTGCCTTCTCCCCATAATCTTTGTCACCCTGAGTAAGCAAGAACCTATTTCAAAACTTCTATTTTAAATATACTCAATGACTTGACCTCCTCAGCCACCTGTAGCAATGAATTTCACCGATTCACCACCATCTGGCTGAAGAATTTCCTCTTCACCTCTGTGGTAAATAGACATCTCTCTATTTTGAGGCTGTGCCCTCTGGTCCTAGACTCACTCACAATAGGAAATATCCTCTCCACATCCACTCTATTTAGGCTTTTCAATATTCAATAGGTTTCAATGAAATCCCCCTCATTCTTCTAAACTTCAGCGAGTACTGGCCCACAGCCATGAAATGCTCTTCACATGTTAACCCTTTCATTCCTGGAATCATTCTCATGAACCACTTCTGGACCCTCTCCAATGCCAACACATCTTTTCTGAGATAAAGGGTCCAAGATTGCTCACAATACTCCAAGTGCAGTCCGACCAATGCCTTATAAAGCCTCAGCTTCATATCCTTGATATTATATTCTAGCCCACTCAAAATGAATGCTAATATTGCATTTGCCTTCCTTACCACCGATTCACCCACAAATTAACCTTTAAGGAATCCTGCACAAGGAATCCCAAGTCCCTTTACACCTCCAATTTTTAAATTTTCTCCCCTTTTAGAAACCAGTCTATGCTTTTATTCTTTCTACCAAAGTGCTTGACCATACACTTCCCTACACTATATTCCATCTGCCATTTCTTTGCCCATTCTTACCATCTGTCAAAGTCCTGCTACAGACTCCCTGTTTCCTCAACACCACCAGCCCCTCCACCTATCTTTGTAACGTCTGCAAACATGGCCACAGAGCCATCAATTCTGTAATCCAAGTCATTGATATATAACTTAAAAAGAAGCCATCCTAATACTGACCCCTGTGGAACACCACTACTCACTGGCAGCCAGCCAGAGTAGGCCCTCTTTACTCCCACTCTTTGCCTTTTGCCAGTCAGCCAGTCTTCTGTCAATGCTAGTATCTTTGTTGTAATATCATAAGTTCTTATCTTGTTAAGCAGCCTCATGTGTGGCACTTCATCAAAGGCCTTCTGCAAATCCAAGTAAACAGCATCCACTGACTTTCCTTTGTCTATCCTGCCTGTTATTTCCTCAAGGAATTCCATTAGGTTTATCAGGTAAGATTTCCCCTTAAGGAAACCATGCTGATTTTGTCCTACTTTATCATGCGCCTCCATGTACACCAAACCATCCTTAATAGTGGACTCCAACATCTTCCTAGTCACTGAAGTCAGGCTAACTGACCTATAATTTCCTTTCTTCTGCCTGCCTCCCTTCTGAAAGAGAGTAGTGACATTTACGCTTTCCGGTACTCCAGAACATTCCAGAATCTAGAGATTCTTGAAAGATTATTACTAATGCCTTCAGAATCTCTTCAGCTACCTCTTTCTGAACCCTGGGGTGTCATCTATCTGGTCCAGGTGACTTATCTACCTTCAGAACAATAAGCTTCCAAAGGACCCTTCTCCTTTGTAATAGCAACTACACTCACTTCTGCCCCCTGACACTCTTGAATTTCAGGCATATTGCTAGTGTCTTCCACAGTGAAGACTGACGCAAAATACTTATTAAGTTTATCCTCTATTTCTTTGTCCCCATTACTACCTCTCCAGCATCATGTTCCAGCAGTCCAATATAACTCTTTATATTTCTGCAAAAAACTTCTGATATTCTCTTAGCTTACCTTCATATTTTATCTTTTCTCTCCTTCTGTTGCCTTCTGTTGGTTTTAAAAGTTTCTGAGTCCTCTAATATCCCACTAATTTTGCTATATTATATGATATGCTTTCTCCTTTGCTTTTATGCTGTCTTTGACTTCTCTTGTTAGCCATGATTGCCCCATCCTCCCTTTAGAATACTTATTCATCTTTGGGATGTACTTATCCTGTGCCTTCCAACTTGCCCCCAGAAATGTCAGCCATTGATGTTCTGCCATCATCCTAGTGTCCCCTTCCCATCAACGTTGACCAGTTCCTCTCATACCTATGTAGTTCCACTTACTCCACTCTAATACTCTTACATCTGACTTCATCTCTTTCAAACTGCAGGGTGAATTCAGCGTGCTTTCAAATGTAACATCTTCAGTCCTGTATTCATTATCCTTTTAAATTTTGCCCCATGATACACTTCAGCTCATCTTACTGAATAAAATGTTGCCCTATCATCTGCCTGTCTTTCCTCACAGTTTCACTGCACACTATATCTACTTGTATAACAACTGCCCCGTCCTCAGCCCTGTCATTCCAGTTCCCAACCCCCTGCCAAATTAGTTTAAACACTCCCTAATAGTTCTAGAAAACCAGCCCAGAGATATTGGTCCCCCTCAGGTTCAGGTGTAACAACTCCTTTTTGGACTGCCATGGCTGATTCTGGCAGATTGGAAGACGGCAAATGTCACGCCACTGTTCAAAAAAGGATGTGGGCAGAAGGCAGATAATTCTAGGCCAGCTATTTTAACATCTGTAGTTGGGAAAATGCCTGAAACTATCATTAAAGAAGAATTATGAGGGGTGATTGATAAGTTCGTGGCCTACTGTAGATGGAGTCAATTTTAGAAAACCTAGCACATTTATTTTTCAACATAGTCCTCTCCTACATGTACACACTTAGTCCAGCGGTCGTGGGGCATACGGATCCCTTCTTTGTAGAAGTGGTCCACAGCAGGGGTGATTGATAAGTTCGTGGCTTATGGTAGAAGGAGATGAGTTATTAACTTCAAACTTCCTGCATTATCACTCAAAGAGTTGAACTGCACGTACACGTAATGAGAGCATCTTGGACCTCCAGGTGGTCCACAGAAGGGGTGATTGATAAGTTCAACTCTTTGAAGTTTGAAGTTAATAACTCATCTCCTTCGACCTTAGGCCACAAATTTTTCAATCACCCCTGTTGTGGACCACTTTCTAGAGGTCCAAGGTGCCGACTTCTACAAAGAAGGGATTCGTATGCTCCACGACCGCTGGACTAAGTGTGTAAATGTGGGATAAATAAATGTGCTAGGTTTTCTAAAATTGACTCCTTCTACCGTAGGCCACGAACTTATCAATCACCCCTCATAGTGAGGCACCTGGAAAGAAATGATCCATCGGGCAGATGCAACATGGATTCAGCAAAGGCAGGTCCTGTTTGACAAACTTACTGGATATAATGAGCACAGTAGATAGAGGGAACAGATGGACGTTATTTACATGGATTTTCAGAATGCGTTCGATAAGGTTCTGCTTGGTTAACTAATAGAAAGCAGAGAGTTGGAATACAGGGGTGTTACTCTGGTTGGCAATCAGTGGTGAGTGGAGTGCTGCAGGGGTCAGTACTGGCCCCGCAACTGTTCACGATGTACATTAACAACCTGGAAGAGGAAACCAAGTGTAGTGTATCTAAGTTTGCTGATGATACAAAATTGAGTGGAAAAGCAAATTGTGCAGAAGATACGGAGAGTCTGCAGAGAGATATAGATAGGTTCAGTGAGTGGGCAAGAGACAGGCAGATGGAATACAATGTTGATAAATGCGAGGTCATCCACTTTGGATGGAAAAATGGAAAAGCAGATTATTATTTAAAATAGTAAAAAATTGTAGCATGCTGCTATGTAGAGGGACTTGGGAGTGCTTGTGCGTGAATCAGAAAAGGTGTGTTTGCAGGTGCAGCAGGCTATCAAGAAGGCAAATAGAATGTTGACCTTCATTGCTAGAGGAATTGAATTTAAGAGCAGGGAGGTTATGCTGCAACCGTACAGGGTAATGACGAGGCCACACCTGGAGTACTGCATGCAGTTCTGGTCTCCTTACTTGAGGAGACCAAGTAAGGAGACCAGTCTTTGGCTTTGGAGGCGGTGCAGAGGAGGTTCACCAGGTTGGTTCCAGAGATGTGGAGAGATTGAGTCACCTGGGACTGTACTCACTGGAATTCAGAAGAATGAGAGATCTTATAGAAACATATAAAATTATGAAAAGGATAGATAAAATAGAGGTAGGAAAGTTGTTTCCACTGGTAGGTGAGACTAGAGCTAGGAGACATAGCCTCAAGATTTGGGGGAGTAGCAGATTTAGGATAGAGATGAGGAGGAACTGCTTTTCCCAGAGAGTGATGAATCTGTGGAATTCTCTGCCCAATGAAGCAGTGGAGGCCACCTCAGTAAATATATTTAAGATAAGGTTGGATAGATTTTAGGGGAACTAAGGGTTATGGGGAGAAGGCAGGTAGGTGGAGATAAGTCCATGGACAGTTCAGCCATGATCGTATTGAAGGGCAGAGCAGCCTCGTCGGGGCAGATGGCCGACTCCTGCTCCTATTTCGTATGGCCTTATGTTCCTTCCCCCTTCCTTTCAATTGTAGCATTCAAAGTGCTGGCTATATGGAAATTGCTCATCCATGACTGAAAACTATTGATCATTGTGGTGCATTGATAAAAATCTGTGAGGATCAACTGAAACTTGCCAAATATCTTTAGCCTTCTGAGGAAGTAGAGGCATTGGTGATCTTTCTTGGCAATGGACAGGCTATTGATGTTCCCTCCTAGGAACTTGAAGCTCAGCCCTCTCAAGCTCAGCAGAGATGATGCGAACAGGAGCGTGTGCACAGTCCCCCGTCCCCCTTCCTGAAGTCAATGATCAGCTCGTTGGTTTTGCTACATTCTTTTTTTTCTGAGGGATTAAGCTGCACCCATAACTATATAATTTATTTCAGTCTTGGGCAAAACATTTGTCATACCAAACTGTGATGTACCTGGATAGGAAGCTTTCTGTGGTGCATCTAGAAAAAATTGGTGAGGGTTTTCTAATCATACTTACTAACATTACTTTGTATCTTCTTGGGCAGTCCTGCAGGATACAGTATGACTTCCTTCTATTCCAGATTTGTGGATTCCAAGTAGATCACCTGGTGCTTGGCAACATTCCTCATGATAGGCTCATCCAGAAAGTCATGAGATATGGGATCCATGGAGACTTGGCTGCATGGATTCTAATTTGGCTTGCCCACAGAAGGTGGTAGTAGATGGAGTACTCTGCCTGGAGGTGGGCGATAGTGATGTGACGCAATGATTTATTCTGGTTCCATCTACTGTTTGTGATTTGTTAAAAATGAGTTAGACTATAAAACCATAAGACACAGGAGCAGAACTAGGTCATTAAGCCCATTGTGTCTGCTCTGCGATTCCATTATGGCTGATTTATTAACCCTCTCAACATTATTCTCCTGCCTTCAACTCTTAACCTTTGACATCCTTACTATTCAAGAACCTATCACCCTCTGCTTTAAATATACGCAGTGACTTGGTCTCCACAGCCATCTGTGACAATGAATTCCACAAATTTACCACTCGCTCACTGAAGAAATTTCTCCTCATCTCTATTCTAAAGAGATGTCCCTCTATTCTGAAATTGTGCCCTCCCTCACTATTGGAAACATTTTCTCCATATCCACTCTGTTTAGATTTTTCAATATCCCCTAGATTTGACTTGGATGAGGAACTGAAGGAGTGCGATAGTAAGTTTGTAGATGACATGAAGGTTGGAGATGTTGTGGATAGTGTAGGTTATCATTATTACCACATACTATAGACTGGATGCACGGTCGGGTGGAGAAGTGGCAGATGGAGTCCAATCCGGAAAAGTGCTAAGTGGTACACTAATATTTACGGAAATTGAAACTAAAATAGTAAATTAAATCTAATTAATCTTTGGTTTTGTAAAATCATATTTTGTATAACCAAGTATTGTAACAGTTGTCATAATGTTACTCTCCTAATATTTTGAGTATGTTAAGTCCCAACCTATTAAAAAGTTGATGATGATGATAACTGCATCTTTCAATAGGTTGAAATCAATTTTTCAATTCACCTTCAGATTGTAGATTTTAACAGCAGTTACAACTGTTCAACACTATAAATATTCGATTGCACTCCACTTTTGTTGTCATCTTTAATAGTATATACCATGAATATACACATATTCATCACCAGGAAAGAAAATTGAATTATGAAATTATATTCTTATTACAGTGGATTATGGCTTAATTGGGCCATCAGTTAGTTGGGACACCCACTTATTTGGGACAACGCTTAAAGAACAAAAAATATTCTAGAAAATAGGTGGGATGCCCTTTGTTTATTTGGGACACTATTCTGCTTAATTAGGATAGGAGACTGCTGCCCACAGTTCCTAACTAGCGTTAGTCACATGCACTTGTGTGGCCATTAGAGACTACACCATGCTTAGAGCCAACAGTTTTAAAAAGTGTCAGTTGTGCATGTTTGTGTTCAAAATGCAGTGATTTTTGTTACTGATAGTTGGGTAAGAAATAAGAAGTAAGACAACTCAGAACTGTTTGCTCACTGCAGTTTCAAGCATCCAGGCTTGGAGATGCCAGAAATGGCAGGGAGTGAAAATGAAACAATTTCACTATGTCAACAAGTTAGGAATTATGAAGAACTTCAAAGTATCGATAATCATCTTGAATGTTACAATGAAACATTCATAGTGTAGTGTCTATGGCCATGCAACTGCACGTGACTGGTGCTAGTTCGAAACGGTTTGGCAACAGTCTCCTGCCTCAAATAACCGGTGGCCCAATTAAGTGGAATTTGTTGTGTATTTAATATTTCAGTAATATATTGTTTGATTAAACATTCTTGGTTGTTTAAATAATTCATTATGACTTATGTGTAAAAACACATGAATTGCATGTGTCATGACACGCCCACATGATATGGTCACACCTTGCTTAAAGTAAAAAAGAAATTAAATCTTGCATCTCTCAGCTTCTTTGCTTTTCTTCAATTATGTTTTTATGTTTTGGAGTTATAAAACATAATAGTGGTGATGAGAAACTTTAAATGAACCTGAAACGACTGCCTGTTGTTGAAGTTCGGGTTTAAAAAAAAACCACAGCAGTTTTTTTCTCTTTGGAGCAGCACACTTTCTTTGCAAGAGGAAAAACAATCAGGGAAAAACAAGGCAGTAAAAGGAAGAAGTCACAGATTCATAAACTGTGAGTACCATGCGATAATAATCATAAAACGAGAACAGAACTGGCTGGATACATCGGAAAGATTGACACTTTTTATTAGTAGAGTATAAAAAGTATATGGTGGCGAGCATTTGGGTCATAACGACAGACGAGAAAGCTCAACAACAAGTTTTTTTTTATATAACAAGATATACTTTTTTCATAATAGAATTATTTGCAATAAACCATTTAATGACTCTGAATACTTTACAGACAGTACTATTACATTCTATACAGTTTCACAATTTCAGCCACTGACGTGGCACTCTATTGGTTTATTTTATTTCACCATTGTTGGGGGGTATACTCCCTACCCCCAACCCCTCCCACTCCCACGGGAGAAGAACCCTAAACCATGGTCCTTCCCCACCGGGCCCTTGCGGTGGCTGCACCAAGTTTCAGTGCGTCCTTCAGCACGTACTCCTGCAGCCGAGAATGTGCCACTCGGCAGCATTCTGCTGAGGACATCTCGATTTGCTGGTAGATCATCAAGTTTCAGGCCGACCAAAGAGCGTCTTTCTCTGAGTTGATGTTCTGCCAGCAGCGCCGGATGTTTGTCTCCATGTGCGTCCTCGGGAACAGCTCGTAGAGCAGAGAGTCCTCTGTGACGCAGCTGCTGGGGATGAAACGTGACACTAGCCCGTCCATCCTCCTCCACACCTTCTCCGCAAACCCACAGTGTGAAAAGAGGTGGATCACTGATTCCGCCCCACTGCAGTCCTCCCGTGGGCAGCGGGATGTGGAGACAATGTTCCAGGCCTGGACTGCACTCAGGTGTCTATGTAGAGCAGTTTGATCCAATTCCTGATTCCCTCCCCAAATCCCATTTTGGAGAGTACATCTGTCATGTACGTGTGTGATATCCTGTCCAAGCTGACCAGGCAGGCGTCCACCCCCCTGTCCTGCACATAGGCGATGGTGTCCCTCGGCAGCGCAAGGCTGTCCGAGATCTTCCTGCCTGGTATAGCACAGGTTTGGTCCGGGTGGATCACCTGTTCCAGAGCAGACTTGACCCTGTTGGCGATAGCCTTAGACAGGATCTTGTAGTCCATATTCAGGAGTGATGCGGGCCTCCAATTTCTACTGTCATCCTTTTCCCCCTTCTGCTCGTAAATGAGGGTAATGATGCCCTTCCTCATGGATTCCGACATGCTGCCAGCTAGAAGCATAGCGTTGTACACTTCCAGTAGACCTGCATGATAGACAACAGGAAGTTGTGGGAGGCTGTGGTGTCTGTGGCCTTTCTGTCATACAGACTGGCATAGAAGGACCTGCAGATCCTCAATCTGTCTGTCTGCGAGAATGTAACGGAGCTGTCCTCCTTCTTAAGGTTGTGGATCACAGAGCTCCCTCTCTGCACCTTTTGGAAGAAGAAGCGTGAGCACATCTGGTCCTGCTCCACGGTTTGGACCCTTGATCAGAAGATGATCTTGGAGGATTTGGCGGCGAAGTGCTGGGCTTGCCGGCCCTTCAACTCTCGTAATTCCTCCCTGACGTCCGCCCCTTCGACTGCAGAAGGAGAAGTTGCTGCAACTCTGTCTGGAGTTTACGCAGTTCCCTCTGCCCCTGCCTTGCTTTCTGGATACCTTTGTGGATGAAGAACCTCTTGATGTTCTCCTTGGTGGCTTCCCACCAGTGAACAGGGGAATCAAAGAAGGCCTTCAAGGTTCTCCAACCTGTGCACTCCCTCTCTAGTTCCTTAATGTTCTCTGGAGTCAGCAGCTTAACATGCAGTTTCCACGCCCCCTGCCTGCTTTCCGGTCCTCCCGTAGGTGACAGGTGGCTCGCAGAAGGCAGTGGTCAGAGAAGAACACCGGCGTGACGTGGGTGGATTGTGATAGACACAAACAGACCAGGCAACATGACCCAGAGAGTGAACCCAACCAGTCTCACACCAACCGGGGCGGGAAGGGGGTGACCATCACACACCCCAGTTACAGTTAGGGTGACCCACAAACACACAAGTGAATAACTGTATAACCCAAGCTAAAATGTAACAATAAATGAACTGGAACTTCCCACCATAATCCCACAGAAGTATTTTAACACAAGAACAATAAACAGTACTGGTCATTAGAAATGCAGGGACAGGCTGTCGGCCTCACCCCCACCCAGAATGTCACTCTACTGAATGGACTGAGCAGTATTTTAAAGCAAATAAAATAGCCAATGAGAAACAAATGCCAGTTTTGCAAAGCACATTGGATTTAAAGCCATGCAGTTTGCTTAGGAGTTTGGCTACTCCAGCCAAACCAGCTGAAATTTGATTATATCGTAAAAGTAGTGCAGGAACATATCACACTGAAACTATTGTTGATTGCAGAAGGCTTCCGGTTTTATAAGTGAAATCACAAGGAAGGGGAGTCTATTTCAGCATACATGGCTGAACTAATAAGATTATCTGAGTATTGTCAATTCAATGATGGGCTTAGTGATGCACTGAGAGATTGTATCGTTTATGGAATCTTACAAGAAAGCATTCAAAATCGGCTCCTAACTGAAACACAACTCACATTTTAAAAAGTGGTTGAAATAGCTGAAAATTGCAGATAGATGACCAATTGAGTTGCCGTCAGGAATGAAAGTGAGCAGGAATAAAATTGCAATGTCTAAAGAGAAACCGGCCTGGCCAAACAGATTGTGCTACTATTGTGGCAGGGCTCTCATACACCAGATCAATGCAGATGTAAAGGTGAAACTTGCAAAAAATGCAACAAATTAGGACACATACAAAGAGTACGTCAGGCAGACAAAAACAGATGGACTGCACAGGGATGAGAAAAAGATAAAATGTCAAGTTGCAGTTTGAAAGAGAGTACTAATCTGCATGCTGCTGATGGAAAACCTGATAATTATGAGAGTGACACAGGACTACGTAGCCTTGAGATTTCCAGTGTGAAATCTAAAAATAGACAAGCAGTATGGCTTATGCTAGAAGTGAAAGGCAAATTAATTAAAATAGAATAGAATTGTCTGTTTCAGTTATTTCACAAAATGGCATTTCAAAGATAGTGAACTGAAGCCTCCAGGTATCTAACTAAGAACTTATGCAAGAGGAAAGATAATCCTTGTGGGAAGACATTCATAGCAGTGAACTACAACTACAACTACCAACAAGCCACAGTGGGCTTGTATGTGGTAAAAACAGGAGGACCAGCATTGTGGGGGCCTGATTAACTGAGACAACTACAACCTGATTGGAGATCCATCCAGCATTTACCAGCCACATCCCTTGTAATAGCTCAACTGAAAGTGAACTAAGAAAGGTACTGGATGATGCCACAGCGATGTTCAAGGATGGCACTGGAAAACTAAAACATATCAAGGGTTAAATAGTGTTAAATGAAAATGCCACACCCAAGTTTTGCAAATACCATCCGTGATTAAGTAACCAGTGAGCTAGATCACATGGAGGCTGAAGAAATTCTTTCCAAGGTTGAGTGGAGCCCATAGGCAATACCAGTGGTCCCAGTACCCAAGAAGAATGAGTCTGTCAGGATCTGTGGTGATCCTAAGGTCACTATCAACTCAGTACTGGAAGTAGATCAATATCCTCTGCCCAGGAAAGAGGATATCTTTGCAAACCTTTCTGGAGGAAAACACTTCAGCAAAGTGGACCTAAAGGTCTACAGTACCTAGAGATGGATATAGAAGAATCCAAAGTATTTCTCATCATAAACACATACAAAGGGATTTATTGATATAATAGGCTGATTTCTGGAATAGCATCTTCACCTGCATTCTGGCAGAAAGCTATGGACCAGGTGGTGCAAGGCTGCCCAGGTACCCAGTGTTACCTGGATGACATCATTGTTGCTGGTAAAGATGACAAGGAACATCTTGAGAGTCTTAATACAGTGTTAAAAAGATAAGAAGATTATAGACTCAGAGCACCATACAACAAGTGTGAATTTTTTAAACCAAGCATCACTTACTGTGGTCACACCATTGATGCACAAGATTTAAACAAATGCTCTGAGAATATTCTCGCAATGGTGGATGCCCCACAACCAAAAGGCATGTCACAGCTGCGGTTCTTTTTTAGGATTGGTCAATTACCTATCACAGGCTCGTGCCAAACCTGGCTACTGTACTCCACCCCTTGACGCATTACTGCAGATTGGACAGAAATGTCAATGAACAAAGCAGTGCAAGGTGGCTTTCAAAAAGGAAAAGGAAATGGTGATGTCAGACACTGTACTCACACATTATGATCCACATCGTCCAGTGAAGCTTGCCTGTGATGCCTCGCCTTATGGTACAGGTGCAGTCATGTCACACGTTATGAATGGTGGAAGTATGGAAGTGAATGCCCATAGCCTTTGTATCATGTTCCCTTACCACTACACAGAAAATCTACACACAGATTGACAGCGAGGCTTTGGGTGTGGTTCGGCATTCAGTGTTTCAACCAGTATGGGAGAGAGTTTTCCCTCTTTACTGATCGTCAACCACTGGTGTCCATTTCCAATCCACAGAAGGTGTTCCACTAACAGCAGCAGCACGAATACAGAGATGGGCTCTGTTTCTTGGAGGACACAATTACAAGATCGAATTCAAGAGGACGACTAAGCATGGAAATGCGGCTGGATTGTCCCGTTTATCCTTGGGAAAGGAAATACCTGAAACATTTACAAAACAGGACACTCCTCTTGATGTGTTCTCCCTGATGCAAATTAAAGATCTCCATACTGTCGCAGAGATGATCCAAAGGGAAAGCAGGAAAGACTCCACACTGTCTCAGGTCTCATTGGCCGCCCAAAATAACTGGAATATGCAGAAGAAACTCCAGTTCCACCATTCTAACCAGCGCCAAGATGAACTTGCCCTTGGCAGAGGTTGCCTTATGTGGGGGTTGGGAGATTTTGTACCGTCCAAGCTAAGAGCTAAAACATTGGAGGACCTGCATACCGGTCATCTAATCATGATTAAAATGAAAGCATTGGCTCAAAACTTTGTCTGGTGGCCTAGGATAGATCAACAGATCGAGAAGCTTGGCAGGCACTGTGTGAGATGCCAACACAACCAGAAGATGCCAAGAGCAGTGTCTCTCCCTCCCTGGAAATATCATGGATTGCCTGGCAGAGGATTCATGTGGATTTTGCCAGGCCATTCATAGGCACAGATTTCTTGGTAGTAGTGGATGCAGCTACAAAGTGGCCAGAAGTGTTCCCAGTAGACTACACTACTGCTGTGCATACTACTGATGTGTCGAGAAGCCTCTTTGCAGGGACCAGTGTTCCAGAGCATTTACTCGGTGACAATGGACCACAGATTTTGGGAGAACAGTTTCAGTCATTCCTGAAAATGAATGGAATAAGACACATTACATCTACGCTGTACCATCCAGCTACAAATGGCTTGGTGGAAAGGTCTGTCTAGAGTCTAAAGAATGTACTGTGAGCAATGTCAGCAGGACACACTACACTAACACCGAATCAGAAGCTCACCAATTTCCTCCTTGCATATTACATTGCAGCACACTCCACAACCAACTACTCACTAGCTATGCTATTCCTGACTCCTCCCTTGCACTCACGCTTGGATCTCCTCAAACCCAATCTCAGGAGGAGTATGCAGGACAAATACCTGTTCCTGGGTTGTCCCTTGTGTTCACATTTGGATCTCCTCAAACCCAATCTCTGCAGGACAAACAGCTGAGCCAAATTGAGGGCTCCTCAAGCAAGGAGGTGTGATGTTTCACTCCTGGATAAGCAGTCCTGGCGAGGTGACTGAAAAATGCAGCGTGTCGGCGCGCGAAGTGAGGGATGGGTTGGTTCAGAATGCTGCTCCATGTCTTGGCTTGGTGCTGAACTATGCTGATCTACGGACTTCAGTTCAGAAAGCTATTTGCTTACAGTTATTGTTTTCTCAGCACATTAGGTGTTCAATTCTCTTTTTTAATTGGTTCTTTTATTGTTTTAGGGTTTCTTTTTTATGAGCAACGTGTTTTTTTTCTCTTAGCAAATTGGGTGTTTGACAGCTTTCTTTTCTTTTATATGGGTTACTTTGAATAGTGGGTACTTGGAAAGAGTACCACACAGTGGAGATTGTGTCTGATGTGATCTGGAGATGACACATCCATCAGTTGAGAACAGCAGAGTCAATTGTTAGAAAAGAAAGGCGGCCAAATCTGTCAGAACCACTTCCTGCAGTCCTATAACCAACTCCTACAACCACCATGAAAGAGGCCCCAGAACCTGAGATTGTTTCACATCCATGAGTCTCACCTGCCAAGCAGAGTGACCCCCATTGTCAGGAAAGATGTTATCCCACAAGAGTAAGAAAAACTCCACAGTGATTAAATCTTTATGCCTGAATGGGACAATTTAAAATTTACTATGCTGTGAATGTCTGTATATAGCATTTGTTTTATACAGTATTCTTTAATGAGTTGGAGTTTATAGCTAAGTGGGGAGGAGTGTTGTGTATTTAATATTTCAGTAATATTTGAGTAATATTGTAAACATATTGTTTGATTAAGCATTCTTGTTCATTTAAATAATTCATTGTGAGTTATATGTAAAAATATATAAATTGCATACATCATGACACTACCATGTGATATGTACGTGCCTCACTTAAAGTAAAAAATGAACTAAGACTCACATCTCTTGGCTCCCTTGTTTTTCCATTTAGGTTTTTTTTTAGTGTTTTTAAGTTACAAAATAGCAAATCATAACAGGATCCACTGTAATAAGAATGTAACTTCGAAGTTCAATTTTCTTTCCCAGTAATGAATTTGTATAATTATGATATGTACTACAGTATATTTGTGGTATATACTATAAAAGATGAAGATCTGGAGGATGCAATCATCAATAGCATTGTATGTAGGTGCTCTAGGTGTCTGCACTGATTTTGGTTGCTTACAATCAAAGAACACAATGCGGATTAATTCCACTGTTGCTACTTATTAGAAACTAATGCACAGTGTTGTAGTACTGTAGTAGCAGTGATAGTGTTCTACTTGTTCCGTATTTCATTTAAATATGTAACTTGTTATCCAGTTTGCCTTTTTTAATACCTTTTCAATTATTTTGATTTAACTTTGGCTAATTGGGCCAAAATGTACTGGTCTCAATTGACCAGAATCTACTGTAAATGTCAATATTAATGAAAACAATAAGTTGTTACATAGCATGGCATTTTCAATTGGTTTCAAAAGGCACATTTAATGTCAGAGAAATGTATACAATATACATCCTGAAATTCTTCTTCTTCTCAAACATCCACGAAAATAGAGTGCCCCAAAGAGTGAATGACAGTTAAATGTCAGAACCCCAAAGCCCCCCCCAGCTCCCCCCCACACACATAAGCAGCAGCAAAGCAACAACAGCACCACCACCAGCAAAAAAAGCATCGGCACCCCCCACTGAGCACTCAGGTGTGCAGCAAAGCACCTATAAAGAAATAGACTAGCAGTACCCCAAAAACTACTCATTCATCCATTATTCGACATAACACTGGCTCTCTCTTTCCCTCATAAGGGCAAAAGAGGTATCCCCGTTTCACAGCGAGAGGGGAGACATAACAAAACAGCTCGCTGATTTATGGTGTTAAAAGTCTGTTGCGTTGCTCTTTCTGTGCTCTGTGCCCAAAGAACTCGGGTCCCTGGGCACTCAGACAGCAGCCAGCTCACTGCTTTTGCCCTTCCGTGTACTCCCATGACACATCAGGCAGCAGCACCGGCCTCGAATCAGCCCAACCCCAGAGCCTGAGGGTGCACTAGTCTTCCGGGTCGCGTCCTTGTCATATCGAAAAGCACCTGGTTGTGAGGCCCTGAGAGTGGGTCCCATTTCCACAAAGAACCGAAGTCAGTGTGTAACTCCAAGTCAGAGTCTTCAAAAGAGCCCTGAAAGGGAAAAACAGCTCATTTGGATTAAATTATATTGACACATAGCAATCATTGTGAGTAGTGCCATAGAGCAATACAGCATAGATACAGGCCCTTTGACCAAATGAGTCCAGGCCAATGACAATGCCTATCCATCTAGTCCCACTTTTCTGCATTCAATCTATATCCCTCTAAGCCTTGCTTAAGTTATACTATTGTACCTGCCTAAACCACCCCCTAAACCATTTCCTCTGGCAGCTCATTTCATATCTTCACCATCCTCTGCGTGGAAAATCCCTCTCATACTTAGTCTATGCTTCCTTCTTTTGGTCTCTTCTATCCCAGGGAAAAGACTGTTAACCAGTTACTTTAACATAATTTTAAACATCTCTATAAGGTTACATATCATTCACCAATGTTTCAAGAAATGAAGACCATAGGACATGGGAGCAGAGTTAAGCATTTGGCCCATTGAGTCTGCTTCGCCATTCCATCATGGCTGATGTATCATCCCTCTCAACCCCACTCTCCAGTCTTCTCTTCCATTACTTTGACATCCTTACTAATCAAGACCCAATCAACCTCCACTTTAAATAAACTCCGTGACCTGGCCTCCACAGCCACCTGTGGCAATGAATTCCACAGATACATAGAAATATAGAAAATCTGCAGCACATTACAGGGCCTTCGGCCACAATGTTATGCCGACCATGTAATCTACTGTAGAAGCTGCCTAGAATTTCCCTACCGCATAGCCCTCTATTTTTCTAAGCTCCATGTACCTCCGCCTCTACAACCTTTGCTGGCAGTGAATTCCACACACTCACCACTGGCTAAAGAAATTCCTCCTCATCTCTTTTCTAAAGGGGAGTCCTTGTATTCTGAAGCTGTGCCCTCTGTTCCCAGACTCCCCCACAATAGGAAACATTCGCTCTATGTCCACTCTATCTAGGCCTTTCAACATTCAATAGGTTTCAATGCAATCCCCCAGCATTCTTCTGAACTCCAATAAGTGCAGGCTCAGAGCCATCAAACACTCCTCATATGTTAACAGTTTCATTCTTGTGAACTTCCTCTTGATCCTCTCCAATGCCAGCACATACTTTATTAGATAAGGAGACCAAAACTGCTCATCATACCCCCAAGTGCGGACTGACCAATGCCTTATAAAGCCTCAGCATTACATCCTTCCCTCCAACTTCCAGCTTGCCCTTAAATTCACTTGGCCCATTTCTGAACCCTTCCTTCTCTTTATCAATCTCCCTGTCTCTATCTCTGGAGACAAACTATTTACCGACATCTTTTTTAAAACTACTGATTCCCACATCTATCTTGACTATACCTTTTCCTATCCTGTCTCCTATAAAAATGCCATTCCCTTTTCTCAGTTCCTTCATCTCCGCCACGTTTGTTCCCCGGATGAAACATTCCTTTCCAGGACATCAGAGATGTCCTCCTCCTTCAAAGAATAGAGCTTCCCTACTTCTACCATTGATACTGCCCCCGCCTGCATCTTCTCCTGCACTTACCTCATCTTCCCACAGCCTTAACAGTGATAGAGTTCTTCTTGCCCTCACCTGCCACCCCATGAGCTTCCACATCCAACACATCATTCTCCTCAAGTTCTGCCATCTTCAACAGGATCCGATCACCGAACACATTTTTACGTCCCACCGCTCCTATCTCCACCTTCCAGAGGGATCACTCCCTCCAGGATTCCCTCGTCCATTCATCCCTCACCACTAATCTGCTCTTGGCACATATCCCTGCAAGTGGCAGATATGCTACACTTGCCCATCCACCATCCACCTCCTCCCTTACCTCCCTTAATGCCGCAAATAGTCCTTCCAGGTGAGGCAACACTTCACCTTTGAATCTGTTGGAGTCACCCATTGTATCTGGTGTTCCTGATGCGACCACCTCTACATTGGTGAGACCCGACATAAATTGGGGGACTGCTTTGTTGAGCACCTCCTTTCCATCCACCAAAAGCCATTTAATTCCAACCATTTTAATTCCTGTCCCTATTCCCATTCCAGTATGTCTGTCTATGGCATCCCCTTTTGACATGATGAGGCCACTCGCAGGATGGAGGAGCAACATATCATATTTCATCGAGGTAGCCTCCAACTTGGCATGAACATCAATTTCTCCTTCCAGTAAAAAGAATTCCTTCCCCTGTCTCTCTTCCTCTATTCCTACTCTGGCGTCTTATTTCTCCTCTCCTGCCTGTCATCTTTCCCTGGTGCCCCTCCTTCTTCCCTTTCTCCCATGGTCCACTCTCCTCTCCTGTCAGATTCCTTCTTCTCCAGCCCCTTACCTTTCCTACCCACCTGCCCCAACCTTTTTACTTCGGCTTCTCCTCCCTTCCTTTCCAGTCCTGACTTAGGATCTCAGCCCGAAATGTTGATTGTTTATTCATTTCCATAGAGGTTGCCTGACCTGCTGAGTTCCTCCAACATGTGTGTGTTACCATTACATCTTTGCTTTTATATTCTAGTCTTCTCAAGATGAATGCTAACATTGCAGTTACCTCCCTTCCCATGACTCAACCTGCAAGTTAACCTTTAGGGAATCCTGCACAAGGGCTCCCAAGTCCCTTTGCAATTCTGATTTCAGAAATTGCTCTCTGTTCAGAGAATAGTCTACGCCTTTGAAAATAGACCTTGCCTGGTCAACTTCACCTTATACCTTAGGCCCACTAATCCTTCCCTCTATTGCATTACACTACTTAGTTCCTTACCATTCATAATTCCTATGATGATTGACTTTCCAAAATGAATCACACACACTCACCTGTATTGAAATACTTTGCCACACCTCAAGCAATTTACCTAATTGGTCAAGATCCTCCTGTAATCTTACTTATTTCACTATTCATGACACCTCCTAATTTCATGGCATCTGCAGACTTACCAATCAAGCCTTGTGTATTTGCATCCAATTCACTTATATAAATAACAAAGAATAAGAGCCCTGTGGCCCACCAGTAGGTAACAGCCACTAATCCAAAAAACAATTACAATACCACGCTCTGCTTCCTACCTCCTATTCAATGTTGAATCCACCTGACCAGCTCTCTCTGGATTCAAGATGACTAAAATATAAAAGCCAATGTTTATGGCTCTAGGCTTGTTTTTGCTGGAGTTTAGAAGTTTGCGGGAGGATCTCACTGAAACTTATCAAATATTGAAAGGCCTAGATAGAGTCGACGTAGAAGGGATATTTCCTATAGTGGGGCAGTCTAGGATCAAATGGTCCAGCCTCAGAATACAAGGATGAGGAAGAATGTCTTTAGCCAGAGGGTGGTGAATCTATGGAATTCATTGCCGTGGATGGCTGTGGAGGCCAAGTTATTAGGTATATTTAAAGCAGAGATTGATTGGTTCTTGATTAGTGAGTGTGTCAAAGATTATGGGGTGAAGGCAGGAGAATGGGGTTGAGGGGGATAATAAATCAGCCATGATGGAATGATGGAGCAGATCCAATGGGCCGAATAGCCTAAATCTGTTATGTCCTATGGTTTCCACGGGACCTCCCTTCCAAACCAGCATACCATGCAGGGCTTTGTCAAAATCCTATCTAGAGTCCAAATAGATAAAAAGATTGCTATCCTTTTTGGTTACCTCTTCAAAAAACTTCAAAATGTTTGTAAAGCATGACTTTCCATATACAAAGCCATGCTGACTACTCTTGATCAAACTTATCTATCCAAATACTGGTCGATCCCGTCTCTCAGAATGTTGGATGATAACTTCCCTACTATTGATATCAGGCTGACCAGCCTGCAAGTTCCCCGCTTCTCCTTGCCACCATTCTTAAACAACGGAACAATATTAGCCACAAGTAATTGAGAACTTCACCAGCAGCTAACAAAGAAATGCCCATCACTGCAAAGGTCACCACAATTTCCTCCCACACAGTCTGAGGATGCATTCAGTCTGGCCCTGGGGATTTATCCACCTTAATGCACTGAAAGGCTGTAAATACCTCCTGTCTGATAATAGGATATCTTTCAAAATATCTGCGCTTGATCAGCCATGATTTTCTCCTCACTAAGCACTGGGGAAAATATCCTGCTACTCTAGATGTAGGCCGTTCTGCTGATCTCTAAGGGGACTTTCTACCTAGCCACTATTTTACTCAATATAGCCATCAGACCTCAGACATGAGATCTCCTTTAACCTTACCTGCCAGATCCATTTCCTCCTTAAAAGTATTTTTCATCGCTTTATAGTGTATGCTTCCTTCTTCTTCTTGACCACAGCCTCAGTATCTCTTATCAGCCAACAATATTTGAATTGGATCTATGTCTGATATGTGGTTCAAATAGCTTATAAGTGTGGAAAACATTTTCTATTGAACTTTGCATTATCAAAATCCGGATAGAATAAATGGCATTGCATAGAAAACTCAGGTTTCAATTTGAATTGATATTGGATGGCTGAATGTAGTTTTGAAGTTGCCTTGTAATTTGTTAGCTACCAGTGAATTGTTTAAGCTGATATTTTATTTCCTGGGGAAATATAATTGCAGTTGAAAACTGCATATACGGAAAGTTGCCGGACGTTGAGAGCGAATGCAGCTAACATAGGACTGAAGGACTCCCTCCATCATAAACATCTCAAAGCAGTTCTGGAGACTCAAAAATATTCATTTTCATTAGCCAGTGATATTAAAGATTAGTCTTATAAAGACTATTTTTCAGGGACTATTATGACCATATTAGTTCATATATTCCCCTAAACTTAGTTTGATCTCAGTGCTCCTTATTACATAAGGCTGTAGCAAAAACTTACGTAACTCACACCGTGTTGTTCAAAAAAAGGGCTTAATATAGGCATAAATTTACAAAGTTCCATACATTTTCTAAAACTTGTTAAAGTGCCAAAACCTAAGAATCAGAGATGACTGCAGTTCATTACAAATCACACTTCATCAACCATTTCCCCAGCCTTATTTTTGTGTATGGCTTATAAAGGTAATGTATAAACAGGTGAATGTTGACAATAGACAATAGGTGCAGGAGTAGGCCATTCGGCCCTTCAAGACAGCACCACCATTCACTGTGATCATGGCTGATCATCCACAATCAGTATCCAGTTCCTGCCTTATCCCCATAACCTTTGATTCTGCTATCTTTAAGAGCTCTATTCATCTCTTTCTTGAAAGCATCCAGAGACTTGGCCTCCACAGCCTTCTGAGGCAGAGCATTCCACATATCCACCACTCTCTGGGTGAAAAAAGTTTTTCCTCAACTCCGTTCTAAATGGCCTAGCACTTATTCTTAAACTGTGGCCTCTGGTTCTGGACTCACCCATCAGTGGGAACATGCTTCCTGCCTCCAGCGTGTCTAACCCCTTAATAATCTTATATGTTTCAATCAGATCCCCTCTCATCCTTTTAAATTCCAGTGTATATAAGCCCAGTCGCTCCAATCTTTCAACATAACCAGTTCCACCATCCCGGGAATTAACCTTGTGAACCTACGCTGCACTCCCTCAATAGCAAGCATGTCCTTTCTCAAATTTGGAGACCAAAACTGCACACAATACTCCAGGTGTGATCTCACCAGGGCCCTGTACAACTGCAGAAGGACCTCTTTGCTCCTATACTCAGTTCCCTTTGTTATAAAGGCCAGCATGCCATTAGCTTTCTTCACTGCCTGCTGTACCTGCATGCTTGCTTTCAGTGACTGATGAACAAGAACACCTAGTGCACAGGCCTCTCATTCATTTTGCAATTCCAGTTGTCTAACAAGTATTGAAATGAACTGGGGCAAAGGGAAGTCCAGCACAATGTGATTTTCCCTTTGATACAGGTTTGAAAATGCCACAGTCATATGAAGTCTGAAAGAAGCAGTTTTCTTTAATATTTCTTTCAACATTGTTTCCCTTACCTTTTCCTTGGACACACCACCCTGAAAAGGGGAAGGGTATTTCCATAAATGTAATCAAGATGTCCAGGATGAGATTGAAATTTAAATTTTGGAATTTTAATATCAAGCACAGAGTGCTGAAGATTCAGTCACAATTTTTCAGCATCATATATTTTTACATGTATAATAGCTCTGTGAAAGTTATTTTCTCATTTGGTGTAGTTATTTCAATTAACACAGCCTCGTTTCCCCCCCATCCCTCCCCACCGATCTCCCTCCCAGCACTTATCCTTGTAAGCGGAACAAGTGCTACACATGCCCTTACACTTCCTCCCTCACTACCATTCAGAGCCCCAGACAGTCCTTCCATGTGAGGCGACACTTCACCTGTGAGTCGGCTGGGGTGATATACTGCGTCCGGTGCTCCTGATGCGGCCTTCTATATATTGGCCAGACCCGATGCAGACTGGGAGACTGTTTCGCTGAACACCTACGCTCTGTCCGCCAGAGAAAGCAGGATTTCCCAGTGGCCACACATTTTAATTCCACAAACCATTCCCATTCTGATATGTCTATCCACGGCCTCCTCTACTGTAAAGATGAAGCCACACTCAGGTTGGAGGAGCAACACCTTATATTCCGTCTGGGTAGCCTCCAACCTGATGGCCTGAACATTGACTTCTCTAACTTCCGTTAATGCCCCACATACTCCATCCGTTATTGCCCATCCGCTGAGTTTCCCCCCTCCCCCTTTTCCTTCTCCCTGGGCCTCCTGTCCCATGATCCTCTCATATCCCTTTTGCCAATCAACTTTCCAGCTCTTGGCTCCATCACTCCTTCTCCTGTCTTCTCCTATCATTTTGGATCTCCCCCTCCCCCTCCCACTTTCAAATCTCTTACTAGCTCTTCTTTCAGTTAGTCCTGACGAAGGGTCTCGGCCCGAAACGTCGACTGTACCTCTTCCTATAGTTGCTGCCTGGCCTGCTGCGTTCACCAGCAACTTTTATGTGTGTTGCTTGAAATTCCAGCATCTGCAGATTTCCTCGTGTTTGCGGTTTTAAACACCAGCCTCACTCATCATATTTCCCAAATATTTAGGACACCAAAGCCAATACAGTCACAGATGGACTGGCATTCTACATGTTGATATTTAGATGGATTATTGAACTGCTTGTATTGGCAAGCACTATTTCCTCTAAGCTGCATAGGTCCACAGCCGCTCAGTAACTGAAATGCTTCTGTGCACAAATCCTTTGTTGCCATGCAGTTGGAACTCTCTTTTATGTAGTGTGCCGCGCAGTTTTCAGGCTGTGGAAATATTTTCTGCTCAGACCTGTGCAGCTGTAGGAAAAATTAGAGAGAAAGTTGTAGCCAAGACCTATTACTATGTTATAACCGTATAACCATGTAACAATTACAGCACGGAAACAGGCCATCTCGGCCCTTCTAGTCTGTGCCAAACTCCTACTCTCACCTAGTCCCACCGACCTGCACTCAGCCCATAACCCTCCATTCATTTCCTGTCCATATAGCTATCCAATTTAACTTTAAATGACAACATCGAACCTGCCTCAACCACTTCTGCTAGAAGCTCGTTCTACACAGCTACCACTCTCTGAGTAAAGAAGTCCCCCCTCATGTTACCCCTAAACTTTTGCTCTTTAACTCTCAACTCATGTCCTCTTGTTTGAATCTTCCCCACTCTCAATGGAAAAAGCCTATCCACGTCAACTCTATCTATCCCCCTCATAATTTTAAATACTGTACCTCTATCAAGTCCCCACTCAACCTTCTACGCTCCAAAGAATAAAGACCTAACTTGTTCAACCTTTCTTTGTAACTTAGGAGATGAAACCCAGGCAATATTTTAGTAAATCTCCTCTACTCCCTCAATTTTATTGACATCTTTCCTGTAATTCGGTGACCAATTATAGGAAATTGAGGAAAATTTTGAGATCAAAAATCTCAACCCTGGGTCCAGTCCTATCCTTCTCCATAATTATATTGAAACTAATGATATTGTAATGGTATTATGATCATAATAATGATCACCTACCTGACCACAGTTGTCAGAAAGCCTGAAGAAAACTGAGGACAAATAAAATTGGATAAAAACTTACGAGAATTCAAAGGAAGTGAAATATAGAATCTTAACCTTAAAGATGAAAATAATGGATCCGAATTGCACATTTTGAAAATTAATACATATTAAGCAGGGTAATAATGTGTATTGTAAGCAAGGTAATAACGTACATTTCTGAAATGTTGACAGGTCTGTCAGCATAGGAACCAGGACATTATCCCATGACAGTATATTTATCCCAGGGGGTTCATCATCCAATCAAACAACAGCACAAGTGACATCTCAGCAAGGCATCCCAGGAAAAGTTCGAACCCTTCAGGTGAGATGTGTTGTAATGACAGGGCAATACCTAAGATATACATTGACTGTTAGCTTCCGTTTGGATCATTTGTACCAAATCTTTTACGTTATTCTATTTGTGAGTGCAATGGTTGTTTCAAACCAGTTTCAGTTTGGAATGGACTGGTTCTTGTTCATAAAATCCCTCACTTTAGTGGAGTGAAATAATCCTATAATTTGGGCATTTACTGCCAGACTGGAGATTGTTACCTGCAAGGTTCAGTCCAGCATAGTGGCCCAAAGGGCCTGTACTGGGCTGAACTGTTCTATGTTCTAATCCAAGACAGGCTGATTGCTTTTACAAACAGTACATATACTGGCACATTTTCTCCTGTCACTAGTTTGACACTGATTACAAGGATATCGGCACACAGAGACAAGTGGAGTAGCAAGTTACTAACTCTCAGAGATCCACAGAAGAGCGATGGCATGAAAGGTTTTTTAATGCGGCAGCTGTAAAAATTTTTGTGCAGGTTCAGCATAGTTTCTGAGTGCGTGGCCGCATCACGGGGAAAGTCATTTTGTTTGCTTACATTGACTTTGAACCAAAGCTGAAGAACAGCACACATAGCAGATAATACTGCAGACTCCAATATTTTCAGAAAAACACGTGCTCTAAGCATTTTAACTGCTGCACAGTATTTTGCTAACTATTGCTTATTTAAATCATGCCCTCATGTACACACTCTTAATTCAACTGTAAGATTGGGCAAGGGATGACTTTCAACTGACTGCTGTGATGTTCCATAATATTCGCCACAAAATTAATTTAAATGTGAAGAAAATATAAAGATGGTACCCTTAACAGTACTTATACACTGAGAGGCCACTTTATTAGGTACACCTGTACAGCTGCTTGTTTACACAAATATCTAATCAGCTGATCATGTGGCAGCAATTGAATGCATAAAAGCATGCAGAACTGGTCAAGAGGTTCAGTTGTTGTTCAAACCAAATGTCAGAATGGGGAAGAAATGTGATCTAGTTGACTTTGACTGTGGAATGATTGTTGGTGTCACTCAAGATGGTTTGAGTATCTCAGAAAGTGGTGATCTCTTAGGATTTTCACGCACATCTAGAGTTTACAGAGAATGGTGTGAAAAACAAAACCATCCAGAGAGCAGCAGTTCTGTGGGTGAAAATATCTGTTAATGAGAGAATTCAGAGGAGAATGGCCAGACTGGTTCAAGCTGACGGAAAGTTGGTTGTAACTCAACTCACCATGTGTTACAACAGTGGTGTGCAGAAAAACATTTCTGAATGCACAACACGTTGAACATTGAAGTGGATGAGCTGCATCAGCGGAAGATCACAAACATACACTCTGTGACCACGGACCACTTCAACATTAAGTAGTCAAGTATTTTCAGTAGCTCACAATGAAATTCACAAGCAGCAAATGATTTCACATCCCGTAAGGATTCGATTAACCTCGCTTGCTTTAAGGTCAGACGTTTCATTCTGGCCTGTTGGATGTTTGACTGCTTTTCTGTTGTAAGAGTGGCTGTCACTGGGCTTTGCCTACTGTGGAGTTCCTGGTAGGCTGTCAAACACACTAAATGATGTAAATATTTCAGAATGTGCAGATGTCATGAGTACCATCTCAACCCAGGGAAGAATGTA
The DNA here is from genome assembly GCF_030028105.1 of Mobula birostris. Lineage (NCBI taxonomy): Eukaryota > Metazoa > Chordata > Chondrichthyes > Myliobatiformes > Myliobatidae > Mobula > Mobula birostris. The sequence continues at coordinate 58,497,499 of NC_092372.1, read as the reverse complement.
AACTGATCCTTAGCAGTAGGTTCCTGTTCTAGTACTACAGGTTTTGTGTCTACATTATGTATTCATTCAAGTAAAATGTTGTTAGACATTGCTAAAAGCAACTTACACATCATATATTCAAAGGTGTCCAAATCTTCAAATATAGTAAGTGTAATCCCAAGATCTAGCAGTAATGAGTATGTTTGATAGGAACTGCACACCTTGCCTTCCAGATGCACACTTGCTGTGCTTCCTTTTACTCTGCAAAGTGAGGGACAGCCAGAATCTTGAGAGGCCATCTCGCCTCTTCGAGCTTTTGTTTCTTATATTCTCCAATATGTCCAAGAGCGCAATGAAAGCACCAAATCCCATAGTGCAGCTGCTTTACTTGGACTGCGGTGTGATGGTATAGTAAAAGAAACGTCATATCCAATTCTCCTGTTTCTGCAAAAAGCACAGTGAAATTAATTTACACAGAGAACACAGGAGGAGGTAATGGAAGTAGATATGATGGCAACATTTAAGAAGCAATGAACAGGAATTAGAGGGAGGCATACGAGACTGCAGATGCTGCAATCTGGAGCAGAAAATGAGCAGCTGGATAAATTCAGCGGGTCAGGCCACACCTATGGAGGGAAATGGGACAGTCTGTGTTTCTGATTGAGAGCCTTCATCTGGACTGAAAGAGTGGAATGGTGAATATAAAGAGGTGAGGGGGAAGAGTGAGGCAAAGCTGGCAAGTGATAGGTGAATGCTGGTGAGGTGGTGTTGGCTGGCAGATGGAGTAATGTGGAAGGGGAAATAGAGGGATACAGGGCATATGCTGGCAAATGGAATTAGTCTGATTAATATCAAGGGTAAAGTCCTCCCCCCCACCCCAGTGAGCACATCTACATGAAATGCAATTGCAGGAAAACAGCATTCATCATCAGGGTCCCCCTCCATCCAGGTAATTCTCTCTTCTTGCTGCTGTCATCAGGAAGAAGACACGGGAGCTTCAGGACTCACACCACTAGGTTAAGGAATAGTTATTACCCCTCAGCCATTTGGCTTTTGAACCAGAGAGGATAACCACTCAACTTCACTTGCCCCATCATTAAATATTCCCACAACCAATGGACTCACTTTCAAGGACTTTTCAAAGTCAAGTAATTTAATTTTCATTCAAATCATACACGGATGCAACTGAACAAGGCATCATTCCTCTGGGGTCGAGGTGTAAAAACATACATGTACATTCAGAAGTAATGAGAGATTTAAAAAAGAACATAGTCACTCAGGAAAACACATTTTTCATCCAAGACCCTGAGCGGCAAGTCCCACAAATTGATGGTTCCCTGCACTCCAACCTGTAGTTCCAGCGATCCAACACTGGGGGGCAGCTCCGACAGGAGAGTCCACCCCCAAGCAAGCATGGATGCCACGCTACAACACCTCCATTGTCTTTCTTCACCTGGTCTGCAGCAGCTGTCAAGCCCACGGCTTGAGGCATAGTCCTCGCTATAACAGAGGTGACTCTGCTGCCACACCTCCTGTCTCACCACCAAACAAGGGAAACAGGCTTGAAGCAATCAATGTCCAACAGGATCTTGTCATCGCGAAAGAAACATCCAAGACAGTCGCTCGGAGTTTCTCTGCACACTGCCTTCGTGCTCCAATTCCAGTGCCTTTAGTAGCATGGCCTGCATCCAGGTCAGCTGCTTCGAACCCAATCCGGCTCCTCCTGCGGCCCGACGCTCCCATCATGTTCTTGATATTTATTGATTATTTGTTTATGTGTTTATTATTTATTTATTATTTCTTTCATTTTGTATTTACACAGTTTGTTGTCTTTTGCACACAGGTTGAATGCCCCAGCTGGTGCGGTCTTTCATTTATTATGTTATGTAGTTTTGTTCTACAGTTTTATTGAATATACCAGTAAGAAAATGAATCTGAGGGTTGTATATGGTGACATATATAGTATGCACTTTGATAACAAATTTACATTAAACTTTTTAACTTTAATATTATAGTCAGTGCAGAGGATGTTTTGAGCTGTTCTGTTCAATATCTTACCTTTCCAGTATTATTTAAATGAAAAATTTAGGAGTTTAAAAAGGCCTTTTGAAGTCTGTTATTACAACATCTAACCCAGATTACAATATTTTTAAATGCTTAGGATCTCTATAAGCATTGTGTTTAAATCTTAAGGATCTATCTCTAAGTGGGTTTTTGCTCTCAGTGCCTCTGTTGTTTAAACCTGCAGGATCTCTGTTCCCATAATTGATAATCTTCTGGGGTTCAGCTCTTCTCATTAAACTCTACAGGCATCTATTTTTGTTGTGCTTAAATTCCTGTGGCCTCTGTTTCTGTTGCATTTAAACACTGGTCCTCTGTTTCCACAATTTAAATTCTCAGAGCTGCTTCTCCCAGAATTCTGGTATTTTATTTTTCATTTACTGTCCTTACGGATGTCCAACATCTGCAATATTTTACTTCTATATATATGTGGTAATATGTTCCCAGTTTTCTGAGGTCTTTAACAGAAACCTCAGCAGCTTTGGAGAAGGTTAGAACCTCACAGCATGAAACTATGGAAAGCAGTTAATCAGATCCAGTAACAGTAAGAGTATTTTGGGTACCTTCAATACCTTTTGCATCAAAGGGGAAACGTCTGTTCTGTAAACCAATCTGTCAGTGGAACTGTTTATCTTTTCTGCTATTAATAAACACGCTACATAATTTATGTTCCGATGGAATTTTAATTTCAAGCTGTCTGAGATACAAGAGACCTTCTCAGATAATTCAGTGTGGGTTGCTGTTCAATTCTCTTTCACTAGGTGTGGGTTACAGTCAAGGCTGCAACAGATGATTAGGGAGAAAAACATCACTTGTGGAGAGGCTTATTGCCACAGAACATAAATGTCAAGTAATTTCAGAGGAAAAACAGTAGATAAGAGACTCAAAGGTATGAATCTGATGACGACAATGGAGCTGAGTTTGTTGGCTTCTTGCTTGGTTATTCTACAGGAAAATTGTCAAAAGAAAGTTGTTTGAATTTTCTGTTGTGTACCTCTGTACTGCTATTGTTAACTCTAATTTCATTGTACTTGAGGCAGAATTATTATCTATTTTTCACGTCACTTAAACCTTACTCTAAGGCATCTTTGAGCCTATCTTATTGAATATTACTCTGGCACAAGTACATTCATTCCCTTTACCTTTTTCAAGTGAGTAGGCTTTCAACTTTCTGTCCAGCTATGATATCAGAATTTTTTTTAATATTCACTCATAATGAAAATACCAGTATTTGTTTTTGATCCTTAATTGTTTTTGAGAAGATGGTGGTGAACGGCTTCTTGAATCAGTGCATTCTGTGTAATAAAGGTACACGTACAGTGTTCCAAGGTCTTGACCAAGCAATGATGAAGGAATATTGATATATTTCCAGCTAGGTAACTTCAAGGAGAACCTGCAAGTTATGATGTTCTCTTGCAGCTTCTGCCTTTCCTTTATGGTAATAGAGGTCACAGGTTAGGGAGGTGCTGTTAAGGTAGCCTTAATAAGTAACTGTGGTGTATTTTGTAGATGGTACACAATGTGATCAGGGTGGAGGGTACAAACCTTAGGATGGAATATGGGTGAAAGCCGCGGGGGCTACGTTGCCCTGGTTGCTGTCACAATTCACAAGCAATTTTGGAACTGCGCTCTTTGGCAAATGGAGATTGTTCCCTTGCACTGCTGCCTTGTACCTTGTAGATGCCTTGTGAAAACAAAAGGTAAGTCATTCCTTGTCAATTGCCTAGAACTTGATCACAGTATTAATATTCCCGATCCAGTTACATTCTGGTCAGCTGATGGTGTGAAGTCGAGAGGTGGAAGTGGCAGGAAGTGATTTGGCTCCCTCTTGTTTCAAGTGGTACAGATGTTACTTACTGCTTTATGTGTCCATGTCTTGAACCGTCAGGACATAGAGCACCTGAGAACTGATTTAGGAAATAATGTAGTATTCAACAAACGTATCAACTTCTGACCTTGTAAAGGAGGAAAGATCAAAATGGCCTTGAAGCAGTTAACTATGTTTGAGCCTTGGCCTGAGGAATACTTACAACAGTAGGGGGATTCAGATGAAAAACAACCACACGTACCCTCTCGCATTGGGTATGACAGGCTTCAGTTATACTGGTGCACAAGAAAAACGTGGTGACCTGCTTCAATGGCTATTGCCCAGAAGCACTTACATCCACAGTGATGAGGTATTTTGAGAGGTTGGTGATGAAACACATCAGCTCCTGCCTGAGAGGTGACTTGGATCTGCTCCAATTTGCCTGCGGAGCAACAGGTCCACAGCATATGATATCTCATTGGTTCCTCAGTCAACCCTGGAACATCTGGACACCAGAGGTGCATACTTCAGGATGTTCTTTATCAACTACAGCTCAGCATTGAATACCATCATCTCCTGAAAACTAATCAATAGGCTCCAAGACCTTGGCCTCAGTACTTCCTTGTGCCATAGGTTCCTGGACTCCCTCGCAGACTCCAGTCAGTTCAGATTGGCAACAACATCTCCTCCACAATCTCCATCAGCACAGGTGCACCACAAGGCTGTGTGCTTAGCCCCCAGCTCTACTCCCTTTACACTTATGGCTGTGTGGCTAAGCACAGCTCTAATGCCATATTCGTTTGCTGATGACATCACTATTGCAGGCCAAATCAAAAGAGGTGATGAATCAATATATAGGAGTGAGATTGAAAATCTGGCTGAATGGTATCATAACAACAACCTCTTAATCAAAGTCAGCAAGACCAAGGAACTGAATATAGACTTCAGCAGAAGGAAGCCAGAGGTCCATGAGCCAGTCCTCATTGGAGGATCAGAGGTGAAGAGGGTCAGCAACTGTAAATTCCTTGGTGTTTTTATTTTGGAGAACCTGTCTGGGCCCAGCATGTAAGTGTAATTACGAAGAAAGCACTGCAGTCCCTCCACTTCCTTAGGGGTTTGTGAAGATTCGGCAGGACATCTAAAACTTTGACAAACTTCTATAGATGTATAGTGTATCACAGCCTGGTATAGAAACACCAATGCCCTTGAAAGGAAAATCCTACAAGAAGTAGTGGATATGGCCCAGTCCATCAGGGGTAAAGCCCTCTCCACCATTGAGCACGTCTACATGAAACATTGTTACAGGAAAGCAGTGTCAATCTTCAGTGGCCCCACCATCCAAGGCATGCTCTCTTCTCAACGAAGAAGGTCCAGAGCTTTAGGACCCGCACCACCACGTTCAGAAACAGTTATTTCCCCTCAACCATCAGGCTCTTGAACCAAAGGGAATAACTTCACTCAACTTCACTTGCACCATCATTGAAAATTTCCCACAACCAATGGCCTCACTTTCAAGGACTCCTCATATCATATTCTCAATATTTATTGCTTGTTTATTTTTTTTCTTTTGTATTTTCACAGTTTGTTGCCTTCTGCACTCTGGTTGAACACCCTAGTTGGCCAGTCTTTCATTGATTCTGTTATGGTTATTATTCTACGGATTTTTTGAGTATGGCCGGAAGAAAATGAATCTCAGGTTGTATATGGTGACATATAAGTATTTTGATAATAAAATTTACTTTGAACAATAAGAAACTCCATGATGCCAGAGTCACATGCCTTCTTGATGTCACCTCACTTCTGGATGTCATCCTTTTTTTATATTTCAATCAAGGTTCCTTGAAAACATTGTCAATGATCCTGCCATCATGTTTCAGTGATTTGAGTGTTGACTGACATGAGTAGTAATTAGCTGGACTAGATCTATCCTGTTTTTTGATGACAGAAAATAAAGTGAATCCCTTATTTTTTTTGTCATATACTTGTGTTTTTGCTCTGCTGCAATTGATAGATACTAGCTCTGTAGCACACGTTACCAGCACTACTGCAAAGATGTAGTCATAACTTTCGTCTTTTCCATTTAACATCTACTCACTTACTTGTTGATACCAGATGGAGGGAGTAATTAAATGAGGACAGGATTCAGCAATAGTGTCAACTTCAGGAGAAGCGGTGTCACTGCTTTCAACAATCAGTTACTTTCCGCCCTCTTCTCCAGTTCACTTTGTATTTTCCTTTGTAAGCTGTTTAGTTTGTGCCTTCTTCCTAAACCTTGTTCCCTTTATTCTTTTTCAAGTTTGTTCTTCAGTACTATTTGGTCTGCCCTCATTTTTTTTTATTCTGTACATTTTCCTGGACACTACTGAATGCCCTTTCTGATGCTTCACATTACTATTTTCCGGTAGTGCTCACTTTATTTTCCCAAGGTATGCTCTCTGCTTGTCAGTCATGCTTTCTCAACTCTGTTATTTAGTCTATGATGTTCATTTATCTTGCTCAGATATATTGTATAGTGAACAAGCCTATCAAAAGAGAAGGATAATGTATTCAATATTTATATATGCTATGCTATTCTTTTTGTTTTAACTACTCATAATATATATTTTTCAATAATGATCTTTCCCATTTGTGGAAAAATATACCAAGCACGATTGAATTTTTTACATTTTTATTTATTCATTTATGGGATGTGGGCATCACCAGCTCAGGCAGTGTTTATTGCCCATCCCTGGTTGCCCTTGAGAAGGGGTGATGAACTGCCATCTTGAACCGCTGCAGTCCCTGGGGGGTAGGTACACCCATAGTGCTGTTGGGGAGGAATTCCATGATTTTGATGAAGCGACAATGAAGGAACAGTGATAAGTTTCCAAGTCAGGATGGTGAGTGACTTGGAGGGGGATTTCCAAGTGATGGTGTTCCCAGGTATCTGTTGTTCTTGTCCTTCTAGATGGTAGTTGGCAGATAGTCTGGAAGGTGCTGCCTTGATTCTGTGTATCCTACCTTGGGTAGAAAAAAATACAATCTTTTAAATTATTTGTGTTGTATATATGGCACAATAAATTACCATATCATCTTCCCAATGGGCAGAATTGCTTTTAACACGTTGTCTGCATTCCATTGAATACTTGTTCCCTTCAGTGTTAGATGGGATCAATGAAACTATTAATATTTTCACAGAAGAGGATGGTAAAATTAAATGCACTTCAATGCGTCTTTGTGAATAAAACTTGGACATGGAACTAAAGCAAGATAATGAATACATGTGGTGTTTGAGTCTTGCTTTGGCATGTTGTTAGTAGTTATAATTTGACAGTAAAGAATTTCCAAACATGAAAAAAAACTCATTTTACATGTTGTGCCAAATTTTAGCACCAGCCGGAAAGAAACATTAAATTTAGTCAACCACTACAGACTCTTACTGTGAAGAAAATGGACAATACCAGAGCCAATGCAGAAGTTGATGGGTCTTCCAGAAGTGCATTAGAAGAATGCATCCAGCAAGAAATCCAATTACCAGGTTTGGGATTCAGGGTAAGTGTTCATTTTTCTCCAGCTCAGCAGATCATCAAGTACTTTGTGTAAAGTCATGAATCATATTTTCAGAAATAAGGCTGCCCATGTTTTCCCCTTGTCATCCAAATGATTATTTTCGTGGTCCTAGGTATATTTTCATAACAATGGATCTGATAATGTATTCATGAATATTGCTCACAAAATAGATGCACTTGTAATATTCTCCTTACTGGAGGCTTCCCATTAATTTAATCACAATGTTAATGTTTCTAAAAGCGGAAACATCCACACAAAAAAAACACTAGCAGCTTTGAAGAGATTCTGAATTTGTGCCCTTCAAGTTTGAATGGGAAGTTTCTCAGTAAGAAATAGCTAATGACCTCTCTAATAGTTAACAACTAACACTGTAAAATGAATGCATGGGTTTGGAGCCTTTTCATGAAAATGAATGACACCAGCACATGTGGGGGCAAAAGGTGTAGGTTGACATTGCGGGTTGAAACCCAGCGTGAGGGCTGAGGGAGCAGAAAGGGAATGGAGGGAGTTGGGATGATCGCTGGAACCATACGGAGAGGGTAAGACGGGCAGATGTAATCAGATGGGGAAGGAGTGGAGGTATAGTGGTTAGTAGGTGGTAGTGGGGAAGGAGGTGATGTGGGGAGAGGGTGGGAATGGGGTGGAGAACAAAGGGCGAAGAAAACTAGTTGGGCAGGTGAGTGTGTGTGGGAAGGAAATACAAAGGGTGTGGGTTACCTGAAATTAGGAAATTTGTTATTTTTGCCATTGGGTTGTAAGCTATACAAACAAAAATATTGATATTTCATTCTTCCAACTTGAGTTTTATCCTCTCAGTAGCAATGGCAAGGGATGATAACTGAAAGGTACATGTGAGAGTAAGTAGAAGAATTAAAATGCCATACAACAAAAAGTGCAAAATGGTCACTGTGGATAGAGTGTTACTGCTTGGTAAATTAGTCGCCTAGTAGACGAGGTGTAGACATCTTTACCATCGGTTATACATTTACTGCATTACCTGCAGTAGTTTACCTAGGTCATTGAAATAGGACAGAACAGGGTAAAAATAGATTTCAAGGTGTAACAAACAGACGATAAACAAGCAAGGATTTAGTTAGAAAGAAACTAACTCCTTGATGATCAGTTTCTGGATTAGAAAAATGAGAAATAATACATAACTGTGACTTTGACACAAATACTGGATGCATTATCTATAAATGTTATGCTAATTATCTTTGAAAAATTTATCACATTATATCTGGCTTGCATTCAGTGTTTTCTATCTGCATAGATGAATGATGAGGTGAAAATAAATTACTATATTATTTTAGATATTAAATTAATTTTTTACTAACATTTATTTCAAACATTTTTCTTATACTGTTTATTATTAGCAATTCCCACTGAAATTTGAATATTTTCCCTTGTTTTCCATCTTTATCTTTCATATATTCACTTCTATTGATAATGTATTAATCTATCCTTCCATTTAATTTTCCCTTCTCCAGTCTCATGATCTGTCGAAAAGGTTAGGCCCAAGGTGAGGAGAGAAAGGCAGTGAAGCTGAAGAACATGTTACAATGTTCACTATGACTAGGAAGTGGTTAACCTATTTGTTTGTATCTTCTAAGCTGAAAAAATGAATGATAAAATAAACAGTTAGTATAAAATTGATATAATTTTGTTCTGTCTGTAAATTCTGTTGTGTTCTGTTGTAGATACAATATAGATTGTTTTTCTAGATTGTACTGCACAAATATTTAAGTGTAAAAAATGAGGGCTGGAAATGCTTGTGAAGGGAGAAGTAACAAATATTTTAGTTCTAAAACTTAATTAGATATATTCTGATGATTACTATATTAGTTTCCAGTTTCCCTGCATCAGAGATAATTTAGTTTTAATCCTAACTTAAAGTTAAGTAAATCTCTAAAACAGTAGAGATAATTATTTGCACTTTTGATAAATTTACAAATCTCATTATTTAAAACCAGAGGTACCTTCTATTTTATAGGTTCCAACAGCTCGATCGTCAAGGCCCACCAGCACCCCACCTTCTGCAAGGTCTGGCGGAACCATTGAATCGATTAACCTTGATGCAGTCCCACAGTCACTGAGCCGCCTCAACAACTCTGCAGCTAGGCACAAAATTTCTGTCAAGCCACGGAATCAAAGAGTCTCGAAGAAACGTGGGAGACTGGCACGGGTAACTGTATATTTTGAGAAAGTGATATACATTATTGTTTTTGAAAATCAGCATTGTTTACAGTAAACAAATAAATTGTAAGTATTGTTATTATACTGGAGGAAAATCATCAATTTAGTTAGATGATAATTTGCTTATCATACAATTAAAATGTTTAAAATGATTTTTAAAAAATTGTTGAAATGACTATACAATTAATCATTAAACTGATAAATTATTTTATATTATTAAATGACAATGGAAATCTTAAAAGCATGTTGAAGCATACCAAATACACATTTACCAGAATCCATTCATCTTAGCTTGCCTGTGCTAGCATTGTTTTACCTAATTTCTTAAGTTGATAGAAGGAGCACCTATTGATGATCAGTACTTTTCTTCATCTTAGAGGGTGATGAAGTGTTATGTACATAAAACTATGTCATTAGCTACATATAGACCAGATGAGATAAGAATGAAAAATGCCATAAAGGACATTAGTTTTGAACACAGAACATAGAATAGTACAGCACAGTACAGGCCCTTCGGACCACAATGTTGTGCCGACCCTCAAACCCTGCCTCCCATATAACCCCCCACCTTAAGTTCCTCCATATACCTGTCTAGTAGTCTCTTAAACTTCACAAGTGTATCTGCCTCCACCACTGACTCAGGCAGTGCCTTCCACAGACCAACCACTCTCTGAGTAAAAAACCTTCTTCTGATATCCCCCTTGAACTTCCCACACCTTACCTTAAAGCCATGTCCTCTTGTATTGTGCAGTGGTGCCCTGGGGAAGAGGCACTGGCTATCCACTCTATCTATTCCTCTTATTATCTTGTACACCTCTATCATGTCTCCTCTCATCCTCCTTCTCTCCAGAGAGTAAAGCCCTAGATCCCTTAATCTCTGATCATAATGCATACTCTCTAAATCAGCCAGCATCCTGGTAAATCTCCTCTGTACCCTTTCCAATGCTTCCACATCCTTCCTATAGTGAGGCGACCAGAACTGGACACAGTACTCCAAGTGTGGCCTAACCAGAGTTTTATAGAGCTGCATCATTACATCGCGACTCTTAAACTCTATCCCTCAACTTATGAAAGCTAACACCCCATAAGCTTTCCTAACTACCCTATCCACCTGTGAGGCAGCTTTCAGGGATCTGTGGACATGTACCCCCAGATCCCTCTGCTCCTCCACACTACCAAATATCCTGCCATTTACTTTGTACTCTGCCTTGGAGTTTGTCCTTCCAAAGTGTACCACCTCACACGTCTCCAGGTTGAACTCCATCTGCCACTTCTCAGCCCACTTCTGCATCCTATCAATGTCTCTCTGCAATCTCCGACAATCCTCTACACTATCTACAACACCACCAACCTTTGTGTCATCTGCAAACTTGCCAACCCACCCTTCTACCCCCACATCGAGGTCGTTAATAAAAATCACGAAAAGTAGAGTTCCCAGAAGAGATCCTTGTGGGACACCACTAGTCACAATCCTCCAATCTGAATGTACTCCCTCCACTACAACCCTCTGCCTTCTGCAGGCAAGCCAATTCTGAATCCACCTGGCCAAACTTACCTGGATCCCATGACATCTAACTTTCGGAATAAGCCTACCGTGTGGAACCTTGTCAAATGCCTTACTAAAATCCATATAGATCACATCCACTACACCACCCTCATCTATATGCCTGGTCACCTCCTCAAAGAACTCTATCAGGCTTGTCAGACACGATCTGCCCTTCACAAAGCCATGCTGACTGTCCCTGATCAGACCATGATTCTCTAAATGCCCACAGATCCTATCTCTAAGAATCTTTTCCAACAGCTTTCCCACCACGGACATAAGGCTCACTGGTCTATAATTACCCGGACTATCCCTACTACCTTTTTTCAACAAGGGGACAACATTCACCTCCCTCCAATCCTTCGGTACCATTCCCGTGGACAACGAGGGCATAAAGATCCTAGCCAGAGGCTCAGCAATCTCTTCCCTCGCCTTGTGGAGCAGCCTAGGGAATATTCCATCAGGCCCCGGGGACTTCTCCGTCCTAATGTATTTTAACAACTCCAACACCTCCTCTCCCTTAATAACAACATGTTCTAGAACATCAACCTCACTCATATTGTCCTCACCATCGTCAAGTTCCCTCTCATTGGTGAATACCGAAGAGAAGTATTCATTGAGGACCTCGCTCACTTCCACAGCCTCCAGGCACATCTTCCCACCTTTATCTCTAATCGATCCTACCTTCACTCCTGTCATCCTTTTTTCCTTCACATAATTGAAGAATGCCTTGGGGCTTTCCTTTACCCTACTCGCCAAGGCCTTCTCATGCCCCCTTCTTGCTCTTCTCAGCCCCTTAAGCTCCTTTCTTGCTTCCCTGTATTCCTCAATAGACCCATCTGATCTTTGCTTCCTAAACCTTATGTATGCTGCCTTCTTCCTCCTGACTAGATTTTCCACCTCACTTGTCACCCATATTTCCTTCACCCTACCATTCTTTATCTTCCTCACCGGGACAAATTTATCCTTAAACATCCTGCAAGAGATCTCTAAACATCGACCACATGTCCATAGTACATTTCCCTGCAAAAAACATCATCCCAATTCACACCTGCAAGTTCCAGCCTTATAGCCTCATAATTTGTCCTTCCCCAATTAAAAATTTTCCTGTCCTCCCTGATCCTATCCTTTTCCATGATAATGCTAAAGACCAGGGAGTGGTGGTCACTGTCCCCCAGATGCTCATCCACTGAGAGACCTGTGACCTGACCCGGTTCATTACCTAGTACTAGATCTAGTATGGCATTCCCCCTAATCGGCCTGTCCACATACTGTGACAGGAATCCGTCCTGGACACACTTAGCAAACTCTGCCCCATCTAAACCCTTGGAACTAATCAGGTGCCAATCAATATTAGGGAAGTTAAAGTCACTCATGATAACAACCCTGTTATTTTTGCACCTTTCCAAAATCTGCCTCCCAATCTGCTCCTCTGTATCTCTGCTGCTACCAGGGGGCCTATAGAATACCCTCAATAGAGTAACTGCTCCCTTCCTGTTCCTGACTTCCACCCATACTGACTCAAAAGAGGATCCTGCTATATTACCCACCCTTTCTGTAGCTGTAATAGTATCCCTGACCAGTAATGCCACCCCTCCTCCCCTTTCTCCCCCCTATCTATCCCTTTTAAAGCACTGAAATCCAGGAATATTGAGAATCCATTCCTGTCCTGGTGCCAGCCAAGTCTCTGTAATGGCCACTACATCATAATTCCATTTATGTATCCAAGCTCTCAGTTCATCACCTTTGTTCCTGATGCTTCTTGCATTGAGGTACACACATTTCAGCCCTTCTACCTTACTACCTTTACACCATTTATTCTGCTTTTCTTTCCTCAAAGCCTCTCTATATGTTAGATCTGGCTTTACTCCATGCACTTCTTTCACTGCTCTATCGCTCCGGGTCCCATCCCCCTCGCAAATTAGTTTAAACCCTCCCGAACCATGCTAGCAAACCTACCTGCAAGGATATTGCTCCCCTCGAGTTCAGGTGCAACCCGTCCAATCTGTACAGGTCCCACCTTCCCCAGAAGAGATCCCAATGATCCAAAAATCTAAAACCCTGCTCCCTGCACCAACTCCTCAGCCACGCATTCAACTGCCATCTCTTCCAATTCTTACCATCACTGTCACGTAGCACTGGCAGCAATCCTGAGAACGCCACCCTTGAGGTCCTGTTCTTCAGCCTTCTGCCTAGTTCCCGAAACTCACACTTCAGAACCTCATACCCCTTCCTGCCTATGTCGTTGGTACCAACATGTATCACGACTTCTGGTTGCTTTCCCTCTCGTACCAGAATGTACAATCTTCCAATCACATTACAGTCACCATGAAGGATATTATCATTTTCATTTCTGATTCATTAAACTAACTAAATTTTAAAATTCTTGGTTATCATGGCAGCATTCAAATACATACCTCTGGATTATCGCCTCAAGTGAATTATTATTAATCCAGGCTTTTAAGACTATGCCACAATGCCCTGTATTCCAAAATAATCCAAAAGAGATCCAACTTCCTTCTTCACCCCATAACCATATTCTTCCTTTGATTTAAATAATTACCATTTTTCCCTTAAACGAATGATCAAAACCAATCCAACTGACAATGCACTCATAACCTCATTGTAACTTTACCTATGAAATTTTCCTCCTGTTTAGTAGTTCTATGTTCATAAATAAAGTTGCATTCTGCCAGTGAACCACAAGACTGTACTCCTTTTCTTTAATAAATGTCCTTAATTCTTAAATAAATTTACCTAAAACTGCATTACCTAAGACCCAAGCAAATTTTCTAGAAACTTACCATTACCTCTTAATTTCTTTGTACCATGTTTATACCTATAAAACCAAAAATTTTTAAAAAGCAAGTGTTTATTTTTATCTACTGTCACAGCAATTTCACGAATTATACATTCGTATCTTTGGGTTGCTGTGTTGATCCTTATTCTTCATCACCTGTCCAATGTATCTACCTTTACACTCCTGAGTTATTACAAACAAAGAAATTTACTCAACGTTTTCCAAAATGACCTGCATTTATAAGCTGTTTGCTAATTCTACAGGCACCAGGTTAAATAATTGCCTGGGGTAAGTAGAATAATTCAGTATTGTAGAAAACTTAGAATTATTGGAATTATTATTTATATTCTAGTTACAATGGTTACAAGACTATTCATAAATACAGATTTTTAAGGGTATTATCCCCTTTTTGTAACAAGCATATTATGCCCTTGATATTAAGCTAGAGTGAACTGATTTATCAAAGGTCTACATCTAGATTTTTTTTGTGGAATAATATATCACTAATTTATGACTCTTACCAGCAAAATTGAAATATCCTGGAAAAGTGGGGAGGATTAAGTTGCAAGATTTAAGAAATTGTGTCTATTATATTGAAGATTTAAAAATATATTAAAAACTTTGCATCTTGTAGGAGTTGCAGAATGTGATTGTTCATGAAGTTGAATGTGACCGAGAAGAAAAGGTGCAGATTCATGTGGAGAATGGACAACAACATTATAAAGCAGTGGAAGGGAAAGAAAATGAAGAAAAAAGACATCAAAACGATGAAGAACAAAGATGTAGAGAGGATGCAAAGAAGTATAAATTCCATGAAGAAGACCAAACACAATATGAATTTGCAGAACAAAAGAGACTGGAAGAAGGACGAGAGCAGGAAGGACAAAGAGTAATGGAGGAGCAAAAAATACGAGAGGAAGAATGGAGATGCAGAGAAATGGAGAATCAAAAATTACGTGAGGAAGAGCAGAGACAAAGAGAAATAGAGGAGCAAAAATTGCGCGAAGAAGAGCAGAGACGAAGAGAAATAGAGGAACAAAAATTGTGTGAAGAAGAGCAGAGACGAAGAGAAATAGAGGATCAAAGATTACTTGAAGAAGAGCAGAGGCAAAGAGAAATAGAAGAGCAAAAATTACATGAAGAACAGAGACAAAAAGAAATAGAAGAACGAAAATTGCGTGAAGAAGAACAGAGACGAAGAGAAATAGACGAACAAAAATTACTCGAGCAGAGGCAAAGAGAAATAGAGGAGCAAAAATTACATGAAGAAGAACAGAGACGAAGAGAAATAGAGGAAAAAAAATTACACGAGGAAGAGCAGCGAAGAGAAATAGAAGAACGAAAATTGCGTGAAGAACAAAGACAAAGAGAAATAGAAGAACAAAAATTGCGTGAAGAAGAACAGAGACGAAGAGAAATAGAGGAACAAAAATTACGCGAGGAAGAACAGAGACGAAGAGAAATAGAGGAGCAAGAATTGCGTGAAGAACAGAAACGAAGGGAAATAGAGCAAAAATTACACGAGGAAGAGCAGAAACAAAGAGAAATGGAGGAGCAAAAACTTCGTGAAGAAGAGGAGAAGCGAAGAGAAACTGAAGAGCAAAAATTACAAGATGAAGAACAGAGACAAAAAATAGAGGGGGAAAAATTAAGCAAGGTAGAGCAACAGTGTCGTAAACTAAAAAGGGAAAAAGTTTGTCAATTTGAGGAGGGACTTTGTGAAGAAGTGAAACAAAATAGGGAACTAGAAAAGCAACATCATGAGAAAGTGAATTTGAAAACAGAAAAAGAAGAAAGATGTTTGGAGACAAAAGAGAGGTTTCAAAGTGAAGAGAAAGGAAAATTGCATCTTAGTGCTGCTGGAAACAAACAATCTAATGAAGAAGCACAAAGAAAAGATTTGGAAAAGCAAAATCAGCAGAAGGTTAAACAGCAGTCAGATTTGCAGAATCCACAAAGGGAAGAAGAAGAGAGGCAAAATGATGATAATGTGATAAGTAAAGAAGAGCAACAATCCCTTCAGGCACTGGAAGAGCAGCAACGAAGAGAAGAACTTAGATGGAAAGAGCTGGATGAAAGACAAACTATGTCACAGCCATTTTCATTTCAAGTTGCTTCAGGAGAGAAACAAATCATCTTTCCAAAAGTTAATCTGACTCCTGTGACACCTCCAAGAAAAACTATACCTTCATTAGATGCTACTGTTTTACATTCTTCTCCGAAGTCAAGTAAAGGTCTCACCTCTTCAAGTTATGTTCCTCACACAGCCATTCTGGTCACTGGAGCTCAACTTTGTGGTACTGCTGTTGATCTGAAACAGATTAAAGATACTGCCTGTAAGTCATTGCTTGGTTTTCCAGAAGAGAAGAAAACCGTTGATTTGCCATTTATTGAAAAAGCAAATAAGTCAACTCCTGATATGAGGAGCAGAATAGGAAAGTTGAAGTTCAATGCAGGACAATCACTTGATGAGTCGAGAGCTTTAAATGAGTGGGCTACCATTAGGGCTAAAATTCTTAAAAGTTCAAATGAAAGACTGCAAGAAAAGGAAAGGAGGGTCCATGGCAGATTTAGTGATGATTGGACTACATGCAAAGTACCAAGTGCCCACGGCAGTTTGAGAAAAACTTTATCTGCTAACGCAAAATTTTCAATAACACCCGCATGGCAGAAATGGGCGGATGGCAATAAAGTTAGTGATAGTGTTAAAGAAAATATATTTCATGAAAAGGAGAAGAAAAATACACCTGGCGAAAATGTGCCTGTGGCTGATTCCATAATGGATTCTTTTGAACCCAGCAGGTCTTTGACATCCAGAGATATTGAGCAGGATGTACCCAAAGACTTAAAAGGTGGTTCACAGTCAGAAAATCACAATATTAGGGTAACAGATGCTGCTGAGGGTTGCAAGTTTGCCAAAGATCTTCCATCATTTTTAGTTCCAAGTCTTCCTGCAACACCAAGGGAAGAGCGTTCACTGCCACAAGCTCAGCTCCCCAGTGGTAACCGAACAGCAGCAAATGTGATCTCTCAAACTGAGGGGATGATGGATACATCACCATTTGGGATAAAATTACGGAGGACCCACTATTCCCTTCGGTTCCACTATGAGCAGCAAGGAGAACAAAAAAGGAAGAAGAGATACAGTGCTGGAGATAGTATGGACGGCATTCCAGCCTTCCTAGCTGCAAAAGGGAAAGAAAGTGAATCATGCACTGTTTCTGGTAAGCAAAGCTCTTGTACCACGAATAATAAGAATAGTAAAATTTTGAAAGACAGCTTAAGTAGTATTTCAGACATTTCACAGACCGGGATTACACACCTAAGTAGTGCTGATGTGGCAAAGCATATTAAAATTAAACTTGCCGCACTTTCGAATGAGAAACTTTCATCAAGACCACAAATATCTCAAAAACCAGCTTTAGCACCTAAGCCTACACAGTTCACTGCACCTCCATCCCCTCACAGTACCTTAAACAAGACAGACTTTATTGACATTGCAGATCACAAAAACACAAAGTCTTCACTTGATTCAGATATGAGAAAAGAAGATGAGAAGAATGGTACCTCAGTGCAAACATGCAGATTAAAGAATGAAGAAGAAACAAAAGATAAAAAATCTCTTTTGCCATTCATCAACCTTCCATGGAGGGCAGACAAAAAAACAGACTCCATTCAGAAAGGTAGGCAAAGTGTGAACTTGTTGCAACCATTTTGGTTCCATTCTGCTCTATTAACAGTGGTAAGATATTCCCCTTAGTTAAGAGGCTCTGCTTTTCAATTCCTCAACATTGAATGATTAAGGAAATTTAAAGTTTGCATTTACGAAACATCTTTTATGTCCCTTAGCCCCCAGCTGCCTGAAAGCACCATACAACCAATTAAGTCCTGTGCTATCAAATTTAGTCATTATAAGAAACATTGCTATCAGATTGTGCACACCAGGTAGTTTGATTTTGGGTGCTAGCTGATTTATTTGAAATAGTACCACATGATCTTTCACATTTTCTTGAGAGAGCATACTAGACCTAAATTTAAGGTGATCTCCAAAAAGTGCTATCGACAACAGGGCAGCATTCTGTCCACAATGGACCGAAATGACCTCATGTATTGTCTTTATTTTGTCCCACAGTGAGGAATCTAGAGAATTACTTTTGTATTATTTCTATGCACCCACATCTTGGGTCTTGCTTATGAATTTAACTCTACAGGAATTTAAATGGCAGATTTGGTAATAGTTAATAGTTGATTGACCAATTAGTTAATTAACAACAGGCAATAAAAAGAAGGTAAGGTCAACCACAGCCACCTTTGTGAGAGGGAGTGGGCTGGGGCTGGGGCTGGGGCTGGGGCTGGGGCTGGGGCTGGGGCTGGGGCTGGGGCTGGGGCTCGGCTCGTTAGGAGAGAGAGTGGAACTTTAAAAATTGTGGTGAAGAAGCACAGGATAGGATAGGTCCAATAAACTAGTAAAGAGCTGATTTTGGGAGAATTAAGCAAGATCTAGCAGAAGGTGATTTTGGGTTAGCCTATGTGAAGGGAAAAGAATGAGTAACAAGTGGAGAACTTTTAAGGGTGTGATTGATATCAAGTGTCCAGAAGCAGCATTTTTCTGTTAGGTTGAAGAGCAAGTTTAGGAAGCCTTGGCTGACATGGAATATTAGGACTCTGGTCAAGAAAAAGAAGGATATGATGAAATCCTGATGTAGGGTCTCAGCCTGAAATGCTGACCGTACTCTTTTTCCATAGCTGTTGCCTGGCCTTCTGGGTTCATTCAGCATTTTGTCTGTGTTGCTTAGATTTCTAGCATCTGCAGAGTTTCTCTTGTTTGAGAAGGAAACATTTATTGGGTTTAGGGGATTGAAATGAGTGAATAACTTGATGACTATAAGAATAATCTTGAGAAACAAATCAGGAGGGGAAAGGGATGGTATGAGATGAATCTGGCAGGTAAGATTAAGGAAAATCCTGAGGTTTTATAACTATAGTAAGAGTAAAAGGGTGGATAGAGAGAGAGCAGGTTCCTTTGGAGTTCAGCCGAGAAAGATTAATTTAAATGAACATTTCTCCTCAGTATTTACTGAAAAGAAATTCATGGTTGTTTAAGGAAACAAGTGGAGGTGTTTTGGAGGACAGTCATATTACCAGATGGGAGGTATTTACAGCCTTATAGCACATTGAGGTGGATAAATCCACAGGGCCTGACCAAGTGCAACCTCAGACTTTTTGAGAGGCTAGAGGAGAAATTTGTTGAGTTCCTCATGGATAAATTTGCTTCATTGTTAGTCACTGGTAAAGCTCCTGAAGACTAGAAGGTGGTTACTGTTGTTCCATTGTTTAAGAAGGGTAGGAAGGGCAATTAATGGAACTATAAGTCAGTAAGGCTGATATCAGTAGTGGGGAAGTTATTTGTAGGGAATTCTAACTGACGGGATCTAGTAGTATTTGTATATACGGTCTGAATAGGTGGAGTCAACATACCTTTGTGCATGGGAAGTTATGTCTGATGAATCTTTTATTAAGAGGTAAATAAAAAGGTAGACACAGGTGGACATTATCAATTTGGGCTTCAACAAGATGTAGAAACATAGAAACATAGAAAATAGGTGCAGGAGTAGGCCAGTCGGCCCTTCGAGCCTGCACCGCCATTCAGTATGATCATGGCTGATCATCCAACTCAGAACCCTGTACCAGCCTTCCCTCCATACCCTCTGATCCCTTTAGCCACAAGAGCCATATCTAACTCCCTCTTAAATATAGCCAATGAACTGGCCTCAACTGTTTCCTGTGGCAGAGAATTCCACAGATTCTCCACTCTCTGTGTGAAGAAGTTTTTCCTCATCTCGGTCCTAAAAGGCTTCCCCTTTATCCTCAAACTGTGACCTCTCGTTCTGGACTTCCCCAACATCAGGAACAATCTTCCTGCATCTAGCCTGTCCAATCCCTTTAGAATTTTATACGTTTCAATCAGATCCCCCCTCAATCTTCTAAGTTCCAGAGAGTATAAGCCTAGTCGATCCAGTCTTTCATCATATGAAAGTCCTGCCATCCAAGGAATCAATCTGGTGAACCTTCTTTGTACTCCCTCTATGGCAAGAATGTCTTTCCTCAGATTAGGGGACCAAAACTGCACACAATACTCCAGGTGTGGTCTCACCAAGGCCTTGTACAACTGCAGTAGTACCTCCCTGCTCCTGTACTTGAATCCTCTTGCTATGAATGCCAGCATACCATTCACCTTTTTCACTGCCTGCTGTAACTGCATGCCCACTTTCAATGACTGGTGTATAATGACACCCAGGTCTCGTTGCACCTCTCCTTTTCCTAATCAGCCACCTTTCAGATAATAATCTGTTTTCCTGTTCTTGCCACCAAAGCGGATAACCTCACATTTATCCACATTAAATTGCATCTGCCATGAATTTGCTCACTCACCTAACCTATCCAAGTCACCCTGCATCCTCTTAGCATCCTCCTCACAGCTAACACTGACGCCCAGCTTCGTGTCATCCGCAAACTTGGAGATGCTGCATTTAATTCCCTCGTCTAAGTCACTAATATATATTGTAAACAACTGGGGTCCCAGCACTGAGCCTTGCGGTACCCCACCCATCACTGCCTGCCATTCTGAAAAGGTCCCGTTTATTCCCATTCTTTGCTTCCTGTCTGCCAACCAATTCTCTATCCACATCAATACCTTACCCCCAATACCGTGTGCTTTAAGTTTGCACACTAACCTCCTGTGTGGGACCTTGTCAAAAGCCTTTTGAAAATCCAAATATACCACATCCACTGGTTCTCCCCTATCCACTCTACTAGTTAGATCCTCAAAAAATTCTATGAGATTCGTCAGACATGATTTTCCTTTCACAAATCCATGCTGACTTTGTCCAATGATTTCACCGCTTTCCAAATGGGCTGTTATCACATCTTTGATAACTGACTCTAGCACTTTCCCCACCACCGATGTCAGGCTTACCAGTCTATAATTCCCCGGTTTCTCTCTCCCTCCTTTTTTAAAAAGCGGGGTTACATTAGCCACCCCCCAATCCTCAGGAACGAATCCAGAATCTAAAGAGTTTTGAAAAATTATCACTAATGCATCCACTATTTCTTGGGCTACTTCCTTAAGCACTCTGGGATGCAGACCATCTGGCCCTGGGGATTAACTGCCTTCAATCCCTTCAATTTACCTAACACCACTTCCCTACTAACATGTATTTCCCTCAGTTCCT
The DNA here is from genome assembly GCF_030028105.1 of Mobula birostris. NCBI lineage: Eukaryota > Metazoa > Chordata > Chondrichthyes > Myliobatiformes > Myliobatidae > Mobula > Mobula birostris. The sequence continues at coordinate 58,476,335 of NC_092372.1, read as the reverse complement.
CCATCTCACTAGACCCTTGGTCCCCTACTATTTCCGGAAGATTATTTATGTCCTCCTTAGTGAAGACAGAACCAAAGTAGTTATTCAATTGGTCTGCCATGTCCTTGTTCCCCATGATCAATTCACCTGTTTCTGACTGTAAGGGACCTACATTTGCCTTAACCAATCTTTTTCCTTTCACATATCTATAAAAGCTTTTACAGTCAGTTTTTATGTTCCCTGCCAGCTTTCTCTCATAAACTTTTTTCCCTTTCCTAATTAAGCCCTCTGTCCTCCTCTGCTGGACTCTGAATTTCTCCCAGTCCTCAGGTGTGCGGCTTTTTCTGGCCAATTTGTAAGTTTCTTCTTTGGAATTGATACTATCCCTAATTTCCCTTGTCAGCCACGGGTGCACTACCTTCCCTGGTTTATTCTTTTGCCAAACTGGGATGAACGATTGTTGTAGTTCATCCATGCGATCTTTAAATGCTTGCCATTGCATATCCCTTTAACCCTTTAAGTATCATTTGCTAGTCTATCTTAGCTAATTCATATATCATACCTTCAAAGTTACCCTTCTTTAAGTTCAGAACCTTTGTTACTGAATTAATTATATCAGTCTCCATCTTAATGAAGAGTTCCACCATATTATGGTCACTCTTACCCAAGGGGCCTCGCACGACAAGATTGCTAACTAACCCTTCCTCATTGCTCAATACCCAGTCCAGAATGGCCTGCTCTCTAGTTGGTTCCTCAACATGTTGGTTCAGAAAACTATCCCACATACATTCCAAGAAATCCTCTTCCTCAGCAGCCTTACCAGTTTGGTTCACCCAATCTATATGTAGATTGAAGTTACCCATTATAACTGCTGTTCCTTTATTGCACGCATTTCTAATTTCCTGTTTAATGCCATCCCCAACCTCACTACTACTGTTAGGTGGCTTGTACACAACTCCCACCAGCATTTTCTGCCCCTTAGTGTTATGCAGCTCTACCCATATCGATTCCACATCCTCCCAGCTAATGTCCTTCCTTTCTATTGCGTTAATCTCCTCTCTAACCAGCAATGCCACCCCACCTCCTTTTCTTTCATGTCTATCCCTCCTGAATATTGAATATCCCTGAATGTTGAGCTCCCATCCTTGGTCACCCTGGAGCCATGTCTCTGTGATCCCAACTATATCATATTCATTAATAACTACCTTCAACAAGGTCCTGCATGATTAAGGGAGCTAGGGCTTTACTCTTTGGAGAGAAGGAGGATGAGAGGAGACACGATAGAGGTGTACAAGATAATAAGAGGAATAGATAGAGTGGATAGCCAGCACCTCTTCCCCAGGGCACCACTGCTCAATACAAGAGGACATGGCTTTAAGGTAAGGTGTGGGAAGTTCAAGGGGGTATTAGAGGAAGGCTTTTTACTCAGAGAGTGGTTGGTGCGTGGAATGCACTGCCTGAGTAAGTGGTGGAGGCAGATACACTAGTGAAGTTTAAGAGAATACTAGACAGGTATATGGAAGAATTTAAGGTGGGGGGGAATAGATGGGAGGCAGGGTTTGAGGGTCGGCACAACATTGTGGGCCAAAGGACCTGTACTGTGCTGTACTATTCTATGTTCTATGTAGTCTGGTATAGAAACATAGAAACATAGAAAATAGGTGCAGGAGTAGGCCATTCGGCCCTTCGAGCCTGCACCGCCATTTATTATGATCATGGCTGATCATCCAACTCAGAACACCGCCCCAGCCTTCCCTCCATACCCCCTGACCCCCGTAGCCACAAGGGCTATATCTAACTCCCTCTTAAATATAGCCAATGAACTGGCCTCAACTGTTTCCTGTGGCAGAGAATTCCACAGATTCACCACTCTCTGTGTGAAGAAGTTTTTCCTAATCTCGGTCCTAAAAGGCTTCCCCTCCATCCTCAAACTGTGACCCCTCGTTCTGGACTTCCCCAACATCGGGAACAATCTTCCTACATCTAGCCTGTCCAATCCCTTAAGGATCTTATACATTTCAATCAGATCCCCCCTCAATCTTCTAAATTCCAACGAGTACAAGCCCAGTTCATCCATTCTTTCTTCATATGAAAGTCCTGCCATCCCAGGAATCAATCTGGTGAACCTTCTCTGTACTCCCTCTATGGCAAGGATGTCTTTTCTCAGATTAGGGGACCAAAACTGCACACAATACTCCAGGTGTGGTCTCACCAAGGCCTTGTACAACTGCAGTAGTACCTCCCTGCTCCTGTACTCAAATCCTCTCGCTATAAATGCCAGCATACCATTCGCCTTTTTCACCGCCTGCTGTACCTGCATGCCCACTTTCAATGACTGGTGTATAATGACACCCAGGTCACGTTGCACCTCCCCTTTTCCTAATCGGCCACCATTCAGATAATAATCTGTTTTCCTATTTTTGCCACCAAAGTGGATAACTTCACATTTATCCACATTAAATTGCATCTGCCATGAATTTGCCCACTCACCCAACCTATCCAAGTCACCCTGCATCCTCTTAGCATCCTCCTCACAGCTAACACTGCCACCCAGCTTCGTGTCATCCGCAAACTTGGAGATGCTGCATTTAATTCCCTCATCCAAGTCATTAATATATATTGTAAACAACTGGGGTCCCAGCACTGAGCCTTGCGGTACCCCACTAGTCACCGCCTGCCATTCTGAAAAGGTCCCGTTTATTCCCACTCTTTGCTTCCTGTCTGCTAACCAACTCTCCACCCACACCAATACCTTACCCCCAATACCGTGTGCTTTAAGTTTGCACACTAATCTCCTGTGTGGGACCTTGTCAAAAGCCTTCTGAAAATCCAAATATACCACATCCACTGGTTCTCCCCTATCCACTCTACTAGTTACATCCTCAAAAAATTCTATGAGATTCGTCAGACATGATTTTCCTTTCACAAATCCATGCTGACTTTGTCCGATCATTTCACCACTTTCCAAATGTGCTGTTATCACATCCTTGATAACTGACTCCAGCAGTTTCCCCACCACCGACGTTAGGCTAACCGGTCTATAATTCCCCGGTTTCTCTCTCCCTCCTTTTTTAAAAAGGGGAGTTACATTAGCCACCCTCCAATCCTCAGGAACTAGTCCAGAATCTAACGAGTTTTGAAAAAATATCACTAATGCATCCACTATTTCTTGGGCTACTTCCTTAAGCACCCTGGGATGCAGACCATCTGGCCCTGGGGATTTATCTGCCTTCAATCCCTTCAATTTACCTAACACCACTTCCCTACTAACATGTATTTCGCTCAGTTCCTCCATCTCACCGGACCCTCTGTCCCCTACTATTTCTGGAAGATTATTTATGTCGTCCTTAGTGAAGACAGAACCAAAGTAATTATTCAATTGGTCTGCCATGTCCTTGCTCCCCATAATCAACTCACCTGTTTCTGCCTGCAGGGGACCTACATTTGTCTTTACCAGTCTTTTCCTTCTTACATACCTATAAAAGCTTTTACAGTCCGTTTTTATGTTGCCTGCCAGTTTTCTCTCATAATCTTTTTTCCCCTTCCTAATTAAGCCCTTTGTCCTCCTCTGCTGAACTCTGAATTTCTCCCAGTCCTCAGGTGAGCCACTTTCTATGGCTAATTTGTATACTGCTTCTTTGGAATTGATACTATCCCTAATTTCTCTTGTCAGCCACGGGTGCACTACCTTCCTTGATTTATTCTTTTGCCAAACTGGGATGAACATTTGTTGCAGTTCATCCATGCAACCTTTAAATGCTTGCCATTGCATATCCACCGTCAATCCTTTAAGTGTCATTTGCCAGTCTATCTTAGCTAATTCACGTCTCATACCTTCAAAGTTACCCCTTTTTAAGTTCAGAACCTTTGTTTCTGAATTAACTATGTCACTCTCCATCTTAATGAAGAATTCCACCATATTATGGTCACTCTTACCCAAAGGGCCTCTCACGACAAGATTGCTAATTAACTTCCTCATTGCTCAAAACCCAGTCCAGAATGGCCTGCTCTCTAGTTGGTTCCTCGACATGTTGGTTCAAAAAACCGTCCCGCATACATTCCAAGAAATCCTCTTCCTCAGCACCCTTACCAATTTGGTTCACCCAATCTACATGTAGATTGAAGTCACCCATTATAACTGCTGTTCCTTTATTGCACACATTTCTAATTTCCTGTTTAATACCATCTCCGACCTCACTACTACTGTTAGGTGGCCTGTACACAACTCCCACCAGCGTCTTCTGCCCCTTAGTGTTATGCAGCTCTACCCATATCGATTCCACATCTTCCCGGCTTATGTCCTTCCTTTCTATTGCGTTAATCTCCGTATGGATGGGTAGGTGCCATAGAATCTATGGAGAGTTAATTTGGTGGATTCAAAATTGCCTTGGAGGCAGGAAGCAGAAAATGATGGCTGAAGGTTATTTCTCAGAATGGAGGCCTGTGATGAGCGGTGTGCTATAAAGACCCCTGCATTTGGGCCATGTCCTATTCTCTCATGAAGCAGGAGGTGCACACCACCTTGGATCCTACACCACTAAGTTTAGGAACAGTTATTAACCTACAACCATCAGGCTCCTGAACTGGTGTGGATTACTTCAAACACAGTGATTCTATGACCTACAGACTTACTTTCAGGAACTCTTTACAATTCATGATCTGAGTATTTATTTTTTTGCACACATTGTTTTCTTTTGTATATTAGACGTCAGTCCTCCTCTTTTTCATATAGGTTTTCCTCTGTAGGTCACATTTGCTCAGGAACGGCAGAGGACAGAAACAGTAAAATTGCCCTGAGAACTACTTTATACCCATGTTATCCTACTAAATGTAATAATTAATATTTAGCTAATATATTCGGATATCTATTCCACATGAATTTAAGTCCCTGATTTTTCCTATACAGTTTTTTCCCCAAAATGGTTTAAATGTCAAGATTTCATCTGGGTTTTTATGGGATAAAAGTCAGCGTTCCAAACATCCTTGATATTTACCAGACTTCTTCTCAGATCATTCAAATATTAAGCATATAATGAAAGTTATTTCCCTTAGCAACACACACAAAATGCTGGCAGAACTCAGCAGGTCAGACAGCATCTTTGGATATGAATAAACAGTTGATGTTTTGGGCCATGACCCTTCATCAGGAATGTTGACTGTTCACTCATTTCCATAGGTGCTGCCTGGCCCACTGAGTTCTAGCCACACTCAGGTTGGAGGAACAACACCTTATATTCCGTCTGGGTAGCCTCCAACCTGGTGGCATGAACATTGACTTCTCTAACTTCCGTTAATGCCCCGCCTCCCCTTCATACCCCATCCCTTATTTATTTATTTATTTATTCTCCCTTTTTTTCCTCCCTCTGTCCCTCTCACTATAACTCCTTGCCCATCCTCTGGGCTCCCCTCTCCCTTTCCTTCTCCCTCGGCCTCCTGTCCCATGATCCTCTCCCTTCTCCAGCCTTGTATCCCTTTTGCCAATCAACTTTTCAGCTCTTAGCTCCATCCCTCCCCCTACTGTCTTCTCCTATCATTTCGGGTCTCCTCCTCCCTCTCCCACTTTCAAATCTCGTACTATCTCTTCTTTCAGTTAGTCCTGACAAAGCCTCTCAGCCCAAAACGTTGACTGTACCTCTTCCTATAGATCCTGCCTGGCCTGCTGCATTCACCAGCATTTTTATGTGTGTTGCTTGAATTTCCAGCATCTGCAGATTTCCTCGTGTTTACGTTTTTAAATCCACCAACATTTTGTGTGTTGCTCTGGACTAACGACGTCTGTGGAATCTTGTGTGTGTGTATGTGTGTGTGTGTGTGTGTGTGTGTGTGTGTGTGTGTGTGTGTGTGTGTGTGTGTGTGTGTGTGTGTGTGTGTGTGTGTGTGTTCTGTTAGTTATTTCCTTTGGAATAGTTTGTGTCAAATTGTCAATTCATTCAAAATGATTTTAAATTAAACTTTTTCATCTATAATTTTCATAATTTGTTATTAACATGACATAATCTGAAAATAAGTGCATCTGTTTAGCTAGTTTGCTTCTGGTTAAAAAATACATTTTCATATTATGTTTGCAGAAAAACCAATTCTTCAAAGCAGACATTCCCTAGACAGTTCAAGGCTTGTGGACAAGGTGGAATCTGCCCAACCTCTATGGATTACATTGGCAATGCAGAAGCAGAAAGGATTCCGTGAACAGCAAGCAAGCCGAGAGGAGAGAAGGCAGGCCAAAATAGCTGAAAAACTGATTAAGGGAAACGTAAGCACTTCCAGTTATTCCAAGATTTAAATGTCATAGAGTCACAGCACATAAACAGGCTCTTCGATCCATCTAGTCTGTTCAAACTGTTAATCTGCCTTGTTCCATCAATATGCACCTGGTCCATAGCTCTCCATACCCTTCCCATCTATGTTTATATCCAACATCTTGAACCCACATCCAGCATTTCTGCTGGTAGCTCACATCAATCTGAATGAAATAAGTTAATATTTAACTATTGGACTGAATTAAAGACACTGCATATCAAATCTGGTGGAAGCTAATGATACCATTGTGTTAAGGTTATTACTGCTGGTAGAATAAACAAAGATGATAAAAATTTACTCTTTTTCTAAATATAGTCATCATTATGAATGCAGTAAAATTAACAATATCTAATGCATTTATCATTAGATATATAGCTAATGTTTGAGTTTTTCAGTTTGCTTGTCATAATGTTTCCCACATTAAGAGAAATCAAGCTAAATAAGTAGATGTACTCCTCCAAAAAAGATACAATGTGGCATATTTGAATATATCTAGAATTTCTAAGTTCTCTGCTCGTTTTGTTGAGGGCAAGCACATAAGAGGAAGAAATATGGCTCACAGCAACCATCACTTTTAATTAAATTAATTAAAATAGTGTCAGAAATGTGGCTTAAATTTTATAATGTTCAGCACAGATTTTCAATATCAATTTTTGTAACTGCCTCTAATGGTAGAAACAGTAGCCTTTCTATCCTCCTCCTGTTAACCTTCCTATTCAATCCACCACCACTTCAATCCAGATTTAGTAATGTATAGTGAAATGGTTAATTAATAACCTTTAATATGTAACCTCAATGACAGAGTGAACATCAAACAAAATTTGGAATGATTTGGAAACTATATTTTTAAATCCTGAATGTAAGAACCTATGCCAATATGAAGTGGTTAGCAAGGGTAGTTAAGTAATCAGGATTTAACGGTATTGTAGAAGATTGTGGCAGATGTGTTAAGAAATAACTCAGTTTGGTATTAAAAATTGGGAAATAGAAAGCTAGGGGAACAGGAACCCAACCATGGAAAAGTTAGATACAGGTTTCCCCCGCTATCCGAAGGTAGAGCGTTCCTATGAAACGGTTCGTAAGCCGGAATGTCGTAAAGTGAATAAGCAATTACCATTTATTAATATGGGAAAAATTTTTGAGCGTTCCCAGACCCAAAAAATAACCTACAAAATCATGCCAAATAACACATAAAACCTAAAATAACAGTAACATATAGTAAAAACAGGAATGATATGATAAATACACAGCCTATATAAAGTAGAAATACTTTTCTGCAGCACTGTCTAGCACAGCGAAAATCTTGCGGAAACGCTCTCGGCAGAGACACTCTCTCCAGTAACCTTTAAGCTATGAAGCTGCCAAATCATACCAAATAACACGTAAAAATACACAGCCTATATAAAGTAGAAATAATGTATGTACAGTGTAGTTTCACTTACCGGAATCAGGAAGACTCCAATAAATTGCAGTTTTGTCACAGTTAAACACTTGCTCATATGAATAACCACCTGACGCAATTGGCAATTGCCTCTGATCTGGGCTGACATTTACGTGCCAGGAGGCACCTAATTAATTAGCTTGTTTATTTCGGCTTTTTTCTTAAAGATATGCTGGGTGTGTCCCGGCTACTGGGGCACAACTTCATTCTTCGCGGCCACGTATCAGTCCGCGGCCCGGAGATTGGGGACCACTGCTTAAACTATGAAGCTGCCCTCGCCTCAGAAACCGATCAAACCACCCATGACTACCTTTAAATTCCACTTTCGCAACACTTTCATCACCATCGTCCAGTGCTTTCTGTTTCAGCTTATTAAAAAGACTGACTGATTTCTCCTTAAGTATAAGAAAACTTAACGGAACACCGGGCTTTGTACACTCATCAATCCACTCAAGCAATAGACTTTCCATTTTATCCATTATTGGATGCCGATTAAGAGAGACCACTTTGCTACGAGCAGAACCAACAGTAACATCGGCAGCTTTCAAAATTCTTTCTCTCTGTGTATAAATAGTGCAAATGGTAGACACAGGCAAGTTCAACGCGCGGACAATGTCCTTACTTCATTTACCACGATCGAAACGCTTAATTATGTCTAGTTTTACGCTAAGTGTAACACCCTTACGAGCTCTTTTAGGCTTTTCCGATACCTTAGAACTCATCTTGCTAACGGATGCACAAAATAAATCGAGATAAAGCACATGTTTAAGCAATGCCGGCTAGAATGCAGTTCCGGGGGAGGAACTTGGCTGTTCGGGCAAGCGCTGCCTTTTCTCGTAACAGTGAAAACACCTTCTGTTAGCGAAAACAGGTAACTAATGTCGGTCTTTCGTAACAGCGAGGTGTCTTAAAGCGAACGTTCGGAAAATGGAGGCCACCTGTATACTAGCAAAAAGAATATTTTAAAAAGCCTTAAGATTGAAAGATTCTAGCATTCACCTAAAATTAGTGGAAAACAAATTATCATACTGTATATCAAAGTTTTCTTAAAGATTCATAAAAAGATTAACAAAAGTTTGGGACAGACAGCTGAAATTATGAAGCCAAATAAGGAAATGATAGAAAGATTAAACAAATTCTTTGGGGAAAATTTCATTCTTTATCACTACACCAATTGCACTAATGTAATACTTAGATTTTCAGAAGCCATTTGACAAGGTGTGACGTCAAAGGTTGTTGTGGAACGTATAAGATCATGGAGCAGGAGGTAACACCTTTACACGGATAGACTGGGGGACCAACAAAAAAAAAGAAGAATAGGCATAAATGGATTTTTTTCTGCTTGGCAAGATGAGTATTGTATTACCGGGCCTGGTGCTAGGGCCTCAGCCTTTTACAACTGAATGATTGCTATATTTACCAATGAAGTAAAGATAGATAGGAAATTCATTTGGGACACGAAGCTACAAAAGAATATAGATTAAATAAGTAGGCAAACTTCTGACAAATGGAGTATGGGGAAAGATGGGATGTTGCCTAATTTTGGCAGGAAAGATTTAAAAAATCATATTGCTGAATGATGAACAAGAGAAAATCTGCAGATGCTGGAAATCCAAGCAGCACACACAAAATGCTGGAGGAACTCAGCAGACCAGGTCTGATGCTGCCTGGCGTGCTGAGTTCCTCGAGCATTTTCTGAGTGTTGCTGAATGATGAGGATGGCAGAGATCCTTAGAATTTGTACATTTTAGTCCATGATTCACAACAGGGATAGTAAATAATTAACAAAGCCTGCAATGTTATCACTTACTGCTAACTACTGAATATAAAAGAAGGGAGGACGTGCTCAAATTCTATGGAATATTCATACAGCTGGAGTACTGTGCACATGACTGACTCCATATTTGAAGTTTACTAGACTATTACCTGCTGAGGTTTCAATGAGTCAGGGTTGTTTTGAGACAGATATTTCAGATAAAAACAATGGTGCATGCGCACCAACATTAATCGTCTGCTCACGAGTGCATGTACAAGTATATCATAACATCCCCCTTTTTATCAAAACAAAGAAAAGGAACAATTGTATTAACAATTAAACTCAATTTCGCTGAAGTCTGCTTTGCAGTGTATTTTCACAGAATTAACTTTCAAAGTATTTATTAATCATGCCTTATGTCTCTTATGCCTGTCACAAATACATACCATTTATTATTTCCATTTGTATGAGCATATATACAAAATATAAAACATATTAAAATTCAACTTTAACTTCAAACTACAGACTACACAACCTCAAATAGGACATAGTCCTTCATTGAGTATAAACATGACACTATAATGCCAAATAGTGTCACAGACTTATTATTCAATTGTTCATGCAATTATTCAATGTGGGACAAAGTCTTCTAGATATTGTGGCCTTTTCACCGTGCGGCAAGAACGAGTTTTTACTGTTTTGTCCCAATCCTGTTGTTTGTTATTTGTATGTTTCAACGTTTGTGTTAGTATTTGTGTTGTGTCATTAGCCTCTGCTAGTATTTGGCTGTGTGCATCTGATGCAGTAGGCACACTGTGGTCATTGATCTCGGTTGTTTGACCTAGTTTTGCCTGTTCATATGTGATTAGCTTTTCAGGCAGTTCCTCAGCCGTCTTTCGTAGATGTGTGTGATTACGTCGGTAGATCCCAGAGGGGGTTTGAACTACATATGAACACTCATCAAGGCGCCGACACACAGTTGCTTTCTCCCAATTCTTTTTACCTTGCACCAGGGGTTGCATGCGCACGGTATCCCCTTCTTCGAGTGGGGCAAGATTTTTGGCTGATGTTGTAATTGTTGGCCTGCTGCTGGATGCATTGTTTCATACGCTCGCGTTCGCGTACAACTCTGGGTTCCAGTAAACTCGCTGTTGTAGGCAGGAGCATGCGTGTGCGGCGATTCATCAAATGCTGGGCAGGACTTGTGCTGAGCCCTTGCGAAGGTGTGTTGTGATGGTCTAGAAGTGCGAGGTAGGAGTCTCCACTTGGCAGCTCATGGAGTAAGACGTTTTTGTCGTAGCTCCATCTTTCACAACTTACTTTCCACTGCTGGATTCATTTCAAGTCTGAAGATTTATTATTTTTGCTGAAGGATTTACGATGGCTGATATTCGATCTGGAACCGAATTAAGAAGTGGCAAAACTCTTCCCAAAGCTCAACAAACGAAGAAATCAGAGGAAGTTTCTACTTCAGAAAGAATGCTCTCTTTAATAGAAGCTATTAACGCAAAGATCGGTACGGTGGATACCAAAATCGATAAATTGATGAATGCTAATGAAATGCTTGAAAAAACCATTCTCGTTGTTCAGGAATCTTTGAAGAATCTGGAAGATCGATATCTGACGCTTAAGCAGAGCACTCATAGAATTGAAAGAGAACAGGAGTTAATGAGTCAAACTATTAAAGAGCAGGATTTGAATACTGTATGTCTTTTATGGAAAATAAAATTAATGAGACTACTTCGGAATTATCAAGAATTAAGAAGAAAACAATTGATCTGGAAAGCAGAGGTCGCAGGATGAATTTATGCATACTGGGTTTGCCTGAAAATACGGAAACCGGTGAGCCATTGAGGTTTTTTTCGAACATGTTATATTCACTCTTGAGTGACATTCTCGAAGCCTGTCCGATATTGGACAGAGCCCACCGAATTCGACGTCCTAAGCCTTCAGCTGAAATGAAACCACATCCTGTAGTTCTGTGTTTGCATTATTTTACAACCAAAGAAGCTATTCTTTGGAATGCAAGGAAAAGGGATAAGCTAATTTATAATCAAGTTAAGATTCATATAGTTGAAGATTTTACCCCAGTGATTTATGCTGAAAGAATTAAATATCGGGAAGTTATGGCTGAACTTTTTAAGATTAACTGTCACCCTTCTCTGTGTTACCCGGCTCATCTGATGATTACTCCACCCAATGCTCGTCTAAAACGGATTGACTCTCCAGAATACGGTTGGAAATTTATAAAGGAGTTTAAGTCCATTTCGTAAGCAATTTGAAAAGTTGATCCTTAGCTGGGAGTTGTTTGTAACGGCTTCGATGAAAGTCCGCTCCACGTTTTATGAGTGCCCAGACACGGACTTAGTTGACTCACTTAGACCTGTTGTTGTTTGCTTTAACAGTTAATATAGTTTTGGATTTAATATATATATATTTATTTATTTTTTTCTTCTTTGATTTGAGTTAATCTTTAGATGGGAGTTGTTTGTTACGGTTTCAATGAAAGTCAGCTCCATGTTTTATGAGTGCTTAGTCATGGATTTGGTTGACTTACTTAGATCTGTTGTTGTTTGCTTTAATAGTTAATGTAGTTTTGAATTCAACTTATATATATTTACTTATTTTTTCTTTGATTTGTAAGTCTTTAATATTAGTTGTAGTATAATGGTTGGATTTATCCTTTTTTTGAATACACGGTTGCGTATTTTAAATGGATTTAAGATGGCTGTCGTTAATTCGGTCTTAATTATTGTTAGACATAATATGAAAATATTTGAAATTTGTTTACTTCTTTATGTATTCTTTGTTATGTCTTTTTGATGGTGATAACGTTTTACTTTGTAAGCAGGGGTTGCTATCTGGAGACAGGGGTTAAAGGTTATTAGGATAGCGTGCCATTTCCCTATTGGACAGTTTCTGGGTTTCTGGGGGAGAAGGTGGGTCTATTAGATTATTTTTTTATCAACTGGGCAATCCTGGGGTTTTTTTTTTTGTCAATCAACTTGCTTTTCTTTCTGATCGAGTCATGCTTCGCCCTTTCTTTGGATTTAGTTTGCGCCTGCGCATTAGTTCACTTCATAAAATTTTTTAATTAAACTTTAAATATGCATCTTAATAAAATTAGTATAACATCTTGGAATTTAAATGGTATGAACCAACCTATTAAGCACAGAAAGATTTTTAAGAAATTAAAAACACTTCATGCAGATATTATTTTTGCGCAGGAGACTGGTATCTGAAGGCAAGATGAAATTTTTTTTTTAATTTTGGAAGGGACCCTTATTTCATTCTTTATCAGTAAATAAAATAAGAGGGGTATCTATTTTTATTAATTCTAAAATCCCTTTTGTTTATTTTAATACTGTTACTGATTTAATTGGAAGATATTCAATTGTCACTGGTCTGTTATGTGGTCAAGAGGTGGCTTTGGTGTGTGTATATGCACCTAATATAGAGAGCCCTGAATTTTTTAAGAAGCTATTTTCTGTATTGCCAAATTTAAATGAATATAAGTTGATTATGGGCAGTGACTTTAACTGCTGTCTCAGTCCGTCAATTGACAGATCGTCCACCAATCCGTCGCTTCCTAATAAAGCTGCGACTTGCATTAATTCTCTTTTATTAGAATACAGTTTGGTGGATATTTGGGGATTTAAACATCCTAAAGAAAAAGAGTTTTCTTTTTTTCCCACATGTATACCATAACCATTCAAGAATTGATTATTTTTTGCTGGACACGCGATTAGTGCCCTCTGTTGCTGAGTGTGCATATGATGTGATTGCGTTGTCAGATCATGCACCTATGAAACTAACTTTGAAGTTTTCTGATAATATTCAGATACCTCAGTGGAAACATAATGTTTTATTGTTACAAGATTCAACCTTTGTAAATTTTATTAAAGAGCAAATTTCTCTATTTTTTGAATTAAGTACAACTGAGGGAATGTCAAATTTGGTTATTTGGGATTCAATGAAATCTTTTCTTAGGGGACAGATAATTTCATATTTAGCAGGTTTAAGAGGGAAAACTAAGGCGGAACTTTTACTTATTACTAATAGGATTAAAGAAATAGATAAAGTTTATTCAGTAATGCCTAGTGAAGATCTCTTTAAGGAAAGGGTGGAAATCCAAACACAGCATGATTTGCTTTTGACTTTTCCCATGAGCAGGAACTTCTTAAATCTAAAAGTCAATTTTATATATACATGGGGACAGGTCAGGCAAATTTCCAGCTGGTCAGTTAAAAGCAAATATGGCTGGAAGACAGATCCTGAAAATATGAAGACCTGATGGAACTGAAACGGTAGATCCTTGTGAAATTAATAAGATATTTATGGATTTCTACTCTAATCTTTATAAATCTGAATTTTCAGACAATATTACTTTTATGAATAGATTTTTGCAAAAATTGAATAAACCTAAAATTTCTATTCAAGATATGAATACATTAGATGCACCTATTAAACAAGAGGGAATAGCAAGGGCTATATCCTCTTCCCAACCAGGTAAGTCTCTAGGACCGGATGGATATACAGTGGAATTTTATAAGACTTTCAATGATACACTTACACCTCATTTATGTCAAATTTTCACTGATTCTATATCCTCTGGGAATCTCCCGAAAACTTTTTATGAAGCTTCAATCTCATTAATTCCTAAAAAAGATGAAGGTTTATCTGAATGAGCTTCCTATAGACCAATCTCTCTATTGAATGTGGATTTTAAAATTTTTTCTAAGATCTTGGCTAATAGACTTGAGAGTATTTTACCTACTGTTATTTTCAATGACCAAACTGGATTTATTAAAAATAGATATTCACATTTTAACATTTGAAGATTATTAAACATTATTCACTCTTCTTCATCTAGAGAATCTGAATGTGTTGTTTCTCTTGATGCAGAGAAAGCCTTTGATAGGGTGGAGTGGTCTTACTTATTTGAGGTTTTGGAAAGATTTAATTTTGGCCTGGGATTTATTTCCTGGATCAAATTGATCTATCATGCACCTATGGCTGCAGTTATAACTAATAATCAAAAATCTCCCTATTTTAGATTATATAGGGGTACTCAGCAGGGATGTCCTCTTAGCCCTTTTATTATGTGACTTGGCTTTAGAACCCCTTGATATTGCTCTCAGAGATTCTAATACTGTTCAGAGTATTAAGAGAGGGGACAAAATACACAAGGTTTCATTATATGCAGATGACCTGTTAGTTTATATTTCAGATCCTAGGAAATCTATTCCTTCTATGTTATCTATAATTTCTGAATTCAGTAGTTTTTCTGGGTATAAATTAAATTTACATAAAAGTGAGTTATTTCCTATTAATAATTACTCGGATCCAAATCATCAAGTACCTTTTAGTATTGCTAAAAATTACTTTACCTATCTTGGTATTAAAAGTACTAAAAATTTTAAGGACCTTTATAAATATAATTTTTTTTCCATTAATTGAATACACCAAACAAATGCTTTCTAAATGGTCGCCTATGTCATTATCATTAATAGGTCGAATTAATGCTATTAAAATGATAGCTTTACTGGAATTCTTACATATATTTCAGGCAGTTCCTTCCTTTGTTCCTAAGACATTCTTTGACAGAATAGACTCTATAATCTTATCTTATATTTGGAACAATAAAAATCCTAGATTGAGTAAACCCTTATTGCAGAAATTAAAAAAGGATGGTGGTATGGCTTTGCCAAATTTTAGAATGTATTACTGGGCAATTAATATTCGATATATTACTTTTTGGATTCACTATTCAGACATACATGAATGTCCTTCATGGTTGGATTTGGAGGAAAACTCGGTGAAGGGGTTCTCTTTGGCCTCTTTACTGGGAGCCCCTCTTCCCTTTTTATTTTCTAAGATTAGTAGACAAGATTTTAATCCCGTAATTAAACATACATTAAGAATTTGGTTTCAGTTTTGTAGATTTTTTGAGTTAAATAATTTTATTCTTTCTAGTAATATCCATCTTAATTATTTTTTTAAACCATCAATTTTGGATAAGGCCTTTTTAATTTGGAAAACCAAGGGAATAATAACTTTTTCAGATTTGTTTTTAGGGGATTGTTTAATGTCTTTTTCTCAGTTAGTGGAAAAGTACGATTTATCTAATGTACACTTTTTTAGATATTTACAAATTAGGAATTTTTTACGTGGTTTGTTGCCAAATTACCCTTCTGCTTATCCACCTAATGTGACAGATGCTTTCTTTCAGTTTAAACCATTTCAAAAAGGGTTGATAGCTATAATCTATAAATGGTTATTGAATTCATGAATGATACCTAATGATAAAATTAAACGTGCTTGGGAATCGGAATTTCAAGAGTCATTTTCAGATAATCAATGGAGTAAAATTTTTCATTTGGTTAATAACTCATCTATTCATGCCCGTCATTCCTTGATACAGTTCAAGGTAGTGCATCGGGCCTATATGTCAAAGGATAAACTAGCGCGTATTTTTTCCAATATTAATCCTATTTGTGACAGATGCAGACATCCCACCTCTCCCGGAAGTTCCAAGAGTCTCCCACATATTGATAGCAGCTCCCTGACGCCCGGAAATTATATACAATAACCCGGAAATCGATTTTTTGAGAGGGAGCCGGAGAGGGAAAGCGAGAGCAAAAGCAAGCATCCTGATTGGTCTCTCTTCGTGCTAAGTAGACCTATCAGTTTTCTCTGTGGGCAAGCTTTACGGTCGACCTCAAAAATAATGACAGTGTTGCTCGCTGCACTATTTGCAACAGTGACGTTTCTATTAATAATTACATTGCTCATGGTGGGTTAAAATGTAAAAGACATGTTGAGGTGAGTTTAACAGGTGTCATTTGTTCATTAGCATAGCTAAAGTTATTTAAACTAGCTGGCTAGCTGCTAAGGAGCTACTCTATTGATGTCCTACGTGATGAGGCCAAACTCCCTGTAGACTTGCTTAAAGTTGTAATAGAATAAACATAATAATATAATATAAGTACATATTTTAATGTCACATTTTCTGTACATACCCAACTTGGTTTACAGATTAGACAAAATCACGAAACAAAGTATTACATACACCCTTGGAGGTCGACCGGGGGTGCGGTATATGGGGTTGCGGGGGACAGGGGTGCTACCTCACTGAAATGAGTTTTTGCAGGGTGGGATGTCTGCAGATGTAATATTGAGGTGGCCACTTTAAACTCATATGTCTTGGTCCTGTATAAAGCTAGTTAGCTTTTGGAGAGATGTTTTTAAAATGCTATCAAAAGTCTTGGATCTGGATTTACAACCTAATTTACTTACGGCAATGTTTGGGATTATCCCATTGGAAGCAGGAAATATTCCTGTTTCCGCTCAATGTATGAAAGCCTTTTTGACTTTATTGGCTAGAAGAGCCACTTTATTGAAGTGGAAGGATTCTAATCCATCTACTATCTTTTTCTGGCTTCCCTCCATTATGTCCTGTTTAAGTTTAGAGTAAATAAGAAGTCGGACCTTTGATACATCCTCTTTTTTTGGTTAGTTGGTTAACATTGTTTAGGTTAGTTTTTCTTTTGGGGTATATTTTTATATTTTTTTTCTATTTTTTAATATATATTGTATTTGTATCCTGTACGATTGAGAGGTTTAATACCCATGTGTCAACTGGGTTTATAATTAAATATGTTAATTATAACAATGAAATCCCAGTAACTTTGTATCAATATTATGTTATGTTTACCATTATGAAACCAATAAAAAGATTAAAAAAGAAAGAAAAGATAAATTTGAGCAAATATGGTGACCTTTTATTCTATATTTTCATTTGATTTATCACTCTTCCAATTACTTTCTTTTTTTGAAAGTTTTAGAGTTGATCAGAAAGTCTTTCTTTTTTTCTTGGATGTATCCTCTGAATGGACTGCCCAGTCCCCCCATTTTTTTTCTTTTTTTTAGTGCGGTGGTTTTTTTTCCTTTCATTTTAAATTTAGTTTTTTTCCCTCTCTTTATGAATTGATAAGAGGAGAATTAGTTGTCCTTTTTTAATTATATATTGCATACTTGCTTATTCCTATGTATGATTATGACAATATCTATTTCATCTTTTGTTTATATTGTTGCTGATATATACATTTGAGATAATTTTCCCCTTGTCTGTATATATGTTTTCTCTAATCAATAAAAAGATTAATAAAAAAGTGTGAGGTAGGGATCTGCTGGCGATTTGTTGCTCTTTGTGAGGATCTGCCTAGCTGTTTTAACTGCTGACTCAGCTTTTCCATTCGCTTTACTATTTCTGGAGCAGCTACGCAAGTGCTCAAAATCCCATTCTCGTGCAAATCTGTGAAACTCCGCTGACGCGTACTGTGACCCATTATCACTAACCACTTGAGCCTTCAATTTGCAAATAACGGCTGCGCTGGTCATATCGCAAAGAAGATCTACCTCGAAGAAATTGCTGTAGTAATCAACGGTGACGAGCTATGTTCCCTCTAAGCTGTGCGCGTGTGCGCATGCACACACGTTTTTCAACCAGCGCACAAAGGAAATTAATGTGTGCACAAAAGGTTAGTTACCTAAAATAATATAGTAATTAATAATTATACTTATTGAAAATAATAGCTAAATGTTTCTGTTAACTAGTTAGTTGACTAAATACTGTCACAAGAAATTGATAAACATCACATACAAAGTAGCTTTACAGGTTTTAAGTGATGTCTTTGATGAACTGGCTGCACTGTGCAAGATTCTGCAAAAGAGTGGCCTGACAGCGACTGATTCACTTCATTTTGCACGAGGCAGAATTAACAAGATAAGAAAGCAGTATCTGGGAGACAGTGTTTTGTGGAGTGACAAAGTTAAAGTTTTGCTAAGCCAACAACGTGTAGAAAACGTCACAGTAGATACAAGTTCGCTGTTGACTTTTATAAATAGTCTTTGTATTCATTTAGAAGGAAGGTTTCCTGAAGATAAGGTACAAGAATGGTCAGCTTCTGATTTCTCCGCAATTGCAGATTGTGACTTCACATTTGGCGATGAACAAGTTAATGCCTTATGTCTAGATTTTCTAGCTGAAAATACTGTAATAGTTAGACAGTTTAATGATTTCAAATTTTCCATGCAAGAAAAAATTAAATC
This sequence comes from Mobula birostris, assembly GCF_030028105.1. NCBI lineage: Eukaryota > Metazoa > Chordata > Chondrichthyes > Myliobatiformes > Myliobatidae > Mobula > Mobula birostris. The sequence continues at coordinate 58,457,748 of NC_092372.1, read as the reverse complement.
CAAACTGATTTCAAACTTTGCTCAGCTAGTGGCATTTATACTTCAAAATGAACAGATTTGCGATCTTGCACAGTTGATGGACAATGGGGGATCCTTTCTGCGTCTAGTGCGGACTGTGAGCGAGGTTTTAGCCTAATGAATCGACTCAAAAACAAGCTGAGAAATCATTTAGGTGAATGTTTGGATATGTTAATGAGAATCAAAAGCTATCAATTGGATGGAAGTTCTATTAGTCTAGATAGAATTTACAACGAATGGGTAAATGGCAAAGACAGGAGAGAAAAAATAACTGAGTGACTTAAATATGTATGTTATTTTGTTGTTATTCTGTGCAGTTTTATGTCAAATATTTTGTAAACTTACATAAACTGTGCTACTTGTGCTTTCAGTGCGCACATACTTTTGTCACAGGAAAAAAATTGCACAACATAAGATTTTTGCGCACACTGGCTACTAAAAATTAGATGGAACATTGGTGACGAGGTATTCTTTTCCTTTGAATGTAAACAGGTCGGTACCTATCTTTTCCCACGGCCGAGCAGGTACCTCATGACTTATAAGCAATTCTTTCTGCTGACTCATTTCGTATGTATGACAAATATCACATGTAGCAATATATTGCTTGATGTCGTTGCTCACGCCTGGCCAAAAAAGACATTTGCGTGCGTGTCTGAGGCATCCTTCTATGCCCAAGTGAGACGAATGAATTCTTTCCTTCATTTGCTTTCGCTCGCTTTGCGGTATGACGACACACTCACCTTTGAAGATTAAGCCGTCTTGGACTGCGAGCTCATCCCTATAGCTATAGTAGGGTGTAAGTTGCTCTGGTAGTGTGTCACATTTGCTCGGCCATCCACTGATGATTACGCGTTTCAACATCTGTAGTGTGTCATCTTTCGTTGTTTCTACGCGAATCTGCTCTAGACGCTCATCGCGGATTGGCAGGTGTAATAGCATGTTGACTTCGTCGAAGCTGCTCTCCTGGCCTGGAGTACCGCTAACTGCTCGTGATAGCGTATCCGCGAGGTGCATGAGCTTTCCTTGACAGTAGATGATGTCAAAGTCATAGCTCCGCAGGCGAAGAAGCATTCCCTGCAGGCGCTTCGGTGCCTTCACCAACAGCTTCTTAACTATCATTTCGAGCGGCTTGTGATCACTGAGTACTCTTGTGAAGCAGCCAAAAGAGTATTGATGAAAATGCTCAAGTGTGAAAACGATTGTGAGCATTTCCTTTTCGATCGCTGCGTAACGCGTTTCTGTGTCCGTTAGCGCTCTGCTTGCATATGCGATCGGACGTCCGTTCTGGAGGAGTGCTGCCCCTAGGCCTTTGTTGCTGGCGTCACATTGGATGGTTAGCTCTTCCTTAGAATTGTAGTTTGCTAACACCGGTGCTTCAGATACCATCCGCTTGATCTTGGAGAGAGCCTTTTGCTGCTCAGCTGACCACTCCCATGCTAAATCTGGCTTTGTCAGCTGTCTTATTGGCTCAAGGGTATCTGAGAGACTTGATAGAAAACGGCTCAGGTAGTTGACAAATCTGATCAATCGCTGTACTCCCTGCACATCCGTGGGTGGTGGCATGTTGAGAACGTCAGCGACCTTTTTAGGATCAGGATGAAGTCCCTCACTTGTGATGAGGTGCCACAAAAAGGGTATCTCTGTCACTCTGAAGACAGATTTGTTCTTGTTGAGCCTGATATGCTGCCCTGCACAACGCTGTAATAGCTGCTCAAGTTTCACATCATGATCGGCGATTGCCTTTTCCTGCGTTTCCCCTTTTCTGTACACCAGAATGCCGTCTGTGACACAGATCACTCCCGGTAGTCCTTCCAGCGCCTGATGCAACCTGTGCTGGAAGATCTCTGATGAAACGCTGGTTCCAAACAGGAGTCTGAGCCATCTATACTGTCCGAAAGGTGTATTGAAAGTGGTGAGCATGCTTGATTCACTGTCCAATTTCACTTGCCAGAATGCAGAACTCAAGTCAAGCTTGCTGAAAACCTTAGCCTGGTCAAGATCTGGCAAAATGTCCTCTATCACCGGAAGGGGGTAGTGTTCTCTCCTTAGCGCTTTGTTCAATGGTCGAGGGTCAATGCATATACGAAGATTGCCATTCTTCTTCTCTGCCACCACTAACTGGCTAACCCACCTTGTAGGTTCATGGACTGGAGCTATCACCTAGCTGTCTACCAGTTGATCAAGCTCAGCTTTCACTTTCTGCTTCACAGTGTGAGGTAGACGTTGTGGGGGTAACACTGTGCGTTGAACTTCCTCATCAATCTGCAGGTGGGCTGCACCCGGAAGCTCCCCGAGCGCATCATCGAACACCTGCATAGCGTTATGCTGGTGTGCATTGTTTTTCTTTGTGTAGATGCATGCACCCTGCAAAAGTTGTCATCGTTGACTGTAATCAGCTTCATTTGCTGGATGGCCCTGCTTCCCAGCAATGGTGTAAAGTTGTCAGCGACCACGACAAATTCAACAGAATACTTGCGGTTCGTCATGGGGTTACGCAATTTCACTCTGCACATCCCTCCTGCATCCATGGTGGTCTTATTCCACATCATCAGCTTTTTTGTACCTAGTCTTAGTATGTGGTCTACTCCCTCCAAGTATTTGCGGGGTAAAATGTTACTGCTCGCCCCACTGTCGACTTGGAAGTCTGTAGGCTTTCCATTGATGAGCATCTGTGCGAATACGTCATCCTTTGTCTTCAAACTGTTGACCACCAGTATGACATTGTCGATAAACTCGGTGCTGCTGTCACTGTCGGTTTGGTCACCGCTTTGTGCTTCCACCCCATGCACGGGCTTCTGCTTGCATATCTTTGCAAAGTGATTTTGAATGCCACACGCCTTGCACGCCTGTCTGTATGCTGGGCATTGTTGCTCGTCTCTTGCATGTTCCGTGCTACAGTACTTGCAAGGGTTCACTTCGCTTCTGTGCCTGTTCAAGGTGCCTTTTGCTCTGGCTCCACCACTAGCACTAGCCTTCTGTCCAGGATGCTTTGAACCTTTGAACCTTTCTTGTTAGTGCGAGGTTTAATCCCATGGACAGTAGCGGAACTGCTATCTGTACTGAATGCTTGTAGGTGTGATTCAGCCATTTCTGTGCTTTTATAGATGTCAGTGCAGTCACTGAGTGATAGCTTTCTCTCTTGTAGCAGACATTTTCTGGTTTGGGAGTCGTTAATGCCCAGTACGATCTCGTTTCTCAGCAGACTGCCTGACATACACGTGCAAAAATTACATGACCTTGCAAGAGATCTAAGGCTGGCAAGAAACGATTCAAAGGTCTCACCTTGTTCTTGTTGCTGCTTGTTGAACAAGTACTGTTCATATGTCTCATTTTTCTCACCAATAGCATATCTGTCAAATGCAGCTAAAATCTTTGTGAGGTCTTGGCCTTCAGCCTTGTCTGCGAACACAAAACTGTTGTAGACCTCAAGTCCTGACGGTCCATTTGTATGTAAAAATAATGCCGTCTGGTGTGCTGGAACTTGTATGTGCAGGTGTGCTACGACACTGTAGTTCGTCCACATCTGCCGCCATGTCTTCCATCCGTCTATCACTCTGCAGTTGACCGTCGCGGGCGGATGCCGCTGACTGGGGGAGGACTTCCACCCTGACCGTGGTTCCCCGGCACAGGGTCGCCCACGGGTGCTGGATGCCGCTGAGGTTCTGCTGTCTCACCTCCAGGCATTGCTACTGCACCCGTCTCTATTTGTGGCTGGTTGCTCGTCTCGGTTGATATTTTTCTACTCTTACACTCACCCACCGACGTTTCAGAGTTGTGTTATTATTATACTGTCAACTGCAAGTTGAAAACATCGGGCACTGCAGTTGAAAAGAGCAATTTTCCGAGCCCCACCGCTGCCACCATGTTTCAAGACAGATATTTCAGATAAAAACAACGGCGCATGTGCACCAACTTTAATCGTCTGCTCACGAGTGCATGTATAAGTATATCATAACAGGGTTAACTTGAATGGAACATAAGACTGAGGGTTCTTGACAGGATAAACCTTAAGAGACTGCTTATTCTTATGTAAAAAGCTGGAATGAAGCATCATTATTCTAAAGAAGGCAACTACTTATTTTTAATATTATACAGTATTATAAAATCTCTAGATTCCTGTTGAATTTAAAGGGAGCACAAGAAACAGGACCCAGTGAGTCAGACTCCAAACCATTGGTCGGACAGCATCTATGGATGGGAATAAACAGTTGACATTTCAGGCTGAGACTGTTCATCAGGACTGTCCAAAATGTTGACTGTTTATAAATGCTGCCAGGTCTGCTGAGTTCCTCCAGAATTTTGTGTGGATTGCTCAAGATTTCCAGCATCTGTAGAATCTCCTGTGTTCAAATCACTGAAATATCTGAACCATAGGATAGTGAATTATTGGAATTTTACTGTAATAGAGTTTAAATAATATTTCAAAACAATGATAGAATAGGTTGATAGATGGCAACTGAAGTCTGAGGCAGAGATATATCAGTGATTCCTAATGGGTGCGGTTATGTGTCTAATGGAGCTTTAGGGGAAATAGAAGCATCAGGGGGCATTCAAGATTCTTGGGGAGGGGTAAGCAGCACCCTAACTTGAGGCACAAGACCTTGTCAACTCACTGCCATTGTCAATATCCAACAGGTGTTCCCAGATTAATTTTTTATTTTAATTTAGCCCCATTAATGATGGATAAATATGTACAGCGGGATCTCTGAGTCTGAAGGCGGTGAAGCCTTGAATTCTAATCCTGCTGAGAAACAGAAGCTACAGAAAGCACGTCAGTACAATGTTACATGCCTGGAATATGGTTTTATTCCGTTCCCATCACATCAGCAATGCCCCATGTGTCTTAGTGGTAATACTATACTGTCTAATGAAGCCATGAAACCATCAAGATTGCAGGAACATGTCCATAAAAGACCCCCTGAAAAGGCTATTTATGGTATGACTCAGTTCCAGAAGATAAAAGAAGCATTTGAAAAGCATTGCACACTTGAGTTATTTGCTAAGAAAGCTAAAAATAACCTTTTTAGTGGTCTCATTGCTTATAACATTTCGAAAATGATTGCAAACTGTGGAGAATCTCATACAATTGGTGAAAGCTTAATAATGCCTGCTGTATCAGAAGTGCTCACCACTGTCTTCAAAATGGATACCAGTATTTTAAAATCCATTCACCTGAGTAATAACTCTAGCTCATTGATGAAATGAGTGATGACATTGAGTATCAAATATGCAGAAAGCTACAAAAAACAGAATTTGGGATACAACTGGATGAATCAGCTGTGTGAGACAATAAGGCATTGCTAATGGCACATGTATAATTTATCAAAAAAGGAAAAGTTTATATGAGGGGTGATTGATATGTTCGTGGCCTAAGGTAGAAGGGGTCAATTTTAGAAAACCTAGCACATTTATTTTTCAACATAGTCCCCTCCTACATATACACACTTAGTCCAGCGGTCGTGGAGCATACGGATCCCTTCTTTGTAGAAGTGGTCCACAGCAGGGGTGATTGATAAGTTCGTGGCCTAGGTAGAAGGAGATGAGTTATAAAGCTCTCATTACAGGCACATGCAGTTCAACCCTTTGAGTGAAAATGCAGAAAGTTTGAAGTGAATAACTCATCTCCTTCTACCTTAGGCCACAAACTTATCAATCACCCCTGCTGTGGACCACTTCTGGAGGTCCAAGACGCCAACTCCTACAAAGAAGGGATCCATATGCTCCATGACTGCTGGACTAAGTGTGTAAATGTAGGAAAAATATGCTAGGTTTTCTAAAATTGACTCCTTCTACCTTAGGCCACGAACTTATCAATCACCCCTCATAAATAGATTCTCTTTTGTAAAAAGTTGAAAACAAATATCAATGGAGAATCAATCTACAATGAGCTCAAAATATATATTGAGAATAAAAGTATTCTGATTAGGAACATGATTTCTTGTGCAACAGTTGGAGCACCATATATGATAGGTCACCATGCTGGTTTAGTGGCATTTATGAAAAAAGAAATTCCGAGCTTGTTTGTAATCCATCATGACATCTCACCGCCAAAACCTTAGCCAACGACTTCTTACAAGCATGATTCTTGGTGAAAACTGCCCAGCGGATTATCAGCACCCAATTGCCCACCATTGAGAACATCTACCATAAACGCTGCCTGGGCAGAGCGAAAAGCATTATCAGGGATTCATCTCACCCTAACCATGGACTTTTCACTCTCCTCCCATCCGGTAGGCGCTACAGGAGCCTCCGCTCCCGCACCAGCAGGCACAGGAAGAGCTTCTTCCCTGAGGCTGTGACACTGCTGAACCTCACATCACAGCGCTAAGCAGTATTGCATCCATATGGTACTGTCTCAATACTTTTATATTTGTGTGCTGTAGCAATTTTTTTATTCGCAGTTATTTTGTAAATAACACTATTCTTTGCATTTCTGGTCAGATGCTAAATGCACTTCATTGGCTTTGTATCTGTACTCAGCACAATGACAATAAAGTTGATTCTAATCTAATCTAATCTAAAGCTCATCCATTAAGTAGCAGAATACTTTGCCAGTTATGCCAAGATAATGATGAAGAGTTTGAACACTTCTTCACACTGAAGTGCATTGGCTGTCAAAAGGCCGCTGTTTAAAATGTTTCTTTGATCTTTTTGACACTGGTTGAACTTTTGTTCAAAGTCGACAAGAGCTTGCGAGACAAGATTGAACTTCTACATGAAGATGTAACATACCTAGCTGATCTTTATGACAAAATTAACATTCTAAATATGAAACTGCATGGTGAGAATTTCAGTTTAATCCAGTCAAAAAGTGCAGTGTCCACTTTTATTGGAAAATTGGAAATATATAAGCAAAACTTAGGGAGAAGAATGTTCTCACAATTTCCTTGCATGGGAAGTATGGCACTCTCTTTCACAGATGATGGTTTGCAAGAGTACTGCTTACACCTGCAGTCACTGAAGAAGGATTTTTAGAATCGATTCAAGGATCTCAACGATCTGGAAGTTCCAGTTTGGGCAATTTACCTATTTCTTTGCAAGGTGCAAGAATAGGTAGAGAACTTGCAAGATGAAATTATTGAAATTCAGAATGATGAAGAAGCAAAAATGCTTTTCAAAAATTTCAGCTTTTGCGGTATGTGGCTACACTGTCATATGAAATTCCCTGGTCTTTGGAGAAGAGTCAAACTGCTCTTCATTGCATTTCCATCCTCCTACCTTGTTGAAAGAGGGTTCAGTGCAGTGAACCACATACTCATAAAAAATAGAAACCACTTGGACATTGTTTACGAATGAGACTTGAGGCTTTTGCTGTCACAACTTGAACCAGATATTTCAACTCTTGCTAAAAACCATCAAGCTCAAGAATCATTGATATTGAAGCTGCTGTACAGCACTCAGGTACTGTGTAAGCCAGGTTTAAAGAAAAATAAAAATTTAAAGCAGAATCATTTTTCTCATGGTAGATATGTTTTAACACAATAGGGTGCCAGAAAGTAAACTGTACCCACTAGGGCCGTTGGAGTGTATGAAAATGCTTCGGGGGCCATTAGGCTAAAAAAGGTTGGGAAATACTGAGATATACAAATCACTATTTATCAGTATGGGGATTGATAGAGTATAAACCAGAAGTAATAAATTAGGTTTAAAGTATTTCGAAATGGGGCAAGAAAAACAGAATGAGAGAATCTTCATCACACTTAAATCTGAAGGAATGGAACACTGGTAAAATTACATTTTCAAAAATGTAATTGATATTGTTTGGCAATTACAACCGATCAGATTAAGCAAGACCAAGAAATATGAGGTTGTACACCTGACTGTAGTAACCTTTACTTCAGTGGCTTGTTTTTGCTGAGTAAGTACATCAGCTTTGTACTCTGATTTCTGTGTGTAATTGTGCATGTATGTTTTTGCACATCGTTGCTGTGAATCGAAAGCCTAAAGTCTATAACCATTGTTTGCTCCTAATGATTTGAATGCCAAGTATATAGGTGTGAGTGGCTTTCACCAATATTTCAACACAAGATCTAAATTACATTGATTTCTTTTCCATGTACTAGCAGAATATTTGTATTTTTAGCTGGACTAGGCTAACTTTTATTCTGGCATTGTATGCAGATGTGGCAATGCTGACATCTGGTGTCATATCCTGATAATTGGCCTTAATCAGATCTTAATCAGACTATAATATAGGAGCAGAATTGAGTGATCTGGCCTACTGAGTCTGTTCCACGATTCAGTCATTTCCCTCTCAACCCCATTTTTCGGCCATCTTCCAGTAACTGTTATTAATCAGGACTCGACCAACTTTCACTTTAAATATGCCCAATACCTTGGCTTTCTCAGCCTTCTGCGCCAGTGAATTCCACAGATTCACCACCCTCTGGTTAAAGAAATTCTTCCTTTTCTCTGCTTTAAAGAGACAGCCTCTATTAAGTGGGTTGCTCAGACCATAAAAGATATTTTCAACTGAAACTAAGGCAAGCTATAACCTTCTTTTGACTCAAATCTCCAAACAATTAAAATGTCAGTGTTTAAGTACCTGAGGAAAATGTCCTGTAATGTAAATCTCTGACAAAAGTCTTGTGAAGGGGAGAGAAAGTTAAATTGAGTCACACTACCACAGACATAATTAGAGAGGATTTGTTACAGATGGCCTTAAATCAGCTGGCACATAGAAATATGCTATGTTCTTTCACTATGGGCAAAAAAGCAGGAAACTATTTTTCCAATATAACTGCTCGAAACTGGCATTGCAGCATGTTTATTTGAAATTAATGTGGTTGTGTAGCTGTAGAAGAGAATGATTAGTGATTAAGACAATCACCTCTGGAGCATCAGAGGGAACCTTTTGCAACACATACATAACTGGAGGAACTCAGCAAGTCAGTCAGAATCTATGAAGGGGAAAAACAAACAACATGTCATCGGAACTGGAAAGAAAGGAGGAGAAGCAGTAGAAGCTGGTAGGTGATGTTTGAGACCAGCTGAAGGGAACGGTGGGTAAATGAGGGGGAAGGTGGGTGAATGAGGGGAAAGGTGGGTAAATGAGGGGGTAGGTGGATGGATAAGGTGATAGGCAGAGGAGGTAAAGGTCTAAAGACATTAATAGGAGAGGTCAGAGGAATATGGAAGAAGGGGGAACCAGAGAGAGATGATGAATAGGTGAGAAGAGAAGGGTATAAGTAATCTACCAAAAGTTAAAAGTTACCAGAACTTTTGATGGACATTAACAGAAAATGTTTTTTCTTTCAAAACCGAAATATGATTTGGGAAAAAAAAAGTTTGGTATTTTGTAATGGCTTAGTTTTGAAATAGAGATTGTTAGTCTCAGGCTATTTTTGTTTCTAAATGCCAATAGCTCATGCAGAAAGTGGCTGTTCATTCCTTCCAGAATATTACAAAAAAAGAATAGATTCTCAGGTCATCAAATATTAGAGGGCAAAGCTTTAAACTGAGAGAGGGAAAATGTAAAGGATATTTGAGGCAGGTTTTTTAATTAGTTGGTGTCAGCAATGCATTGCTAGGGGAAGTGGTGGAAGCAGATACAAAAGCAACATTTGAGAGGCAGTTATACAGACACATACATGGGCAGGAATGGGGGAATATAGACCATGTGTAGGCAAATGGGATATCTCTGGACTGGCATCATGACTTGGCATACGCTGTTTACTGAAGGGCCTGTTCCTGTGCCGTAACTGTTCTAGAATTGTCCTTAGTGTCTGCAAATTACAATCTTTTCCCTATTGTCCTTGAACATTTTAGTCCTTAAGCGATAGGATAAAAGCTGTTAGATACAGTCAAGACTAATTAAATTGAAGTGGAAAAACAACCTATTCACTCTTTAATTAGTGTGGGAACTTCCTTCAGGGATGGACCAATTGTTTGGAGAGGGAAGGGAGTGTGGACTTGTCAATAGAATGTCAGGAATACTCCAGAGATAATCCTGAACTGGATGTCTTTCCTCAGCTGACATTTTTATGTACATAAAGTATAATGCTGAATATCAACATGTCAAGGAATGAGTCTTGACTGTAATAAAGTTATAAAATTTATCTTGTCATCCACAGAACATTATAATGCAGTACAGGCCCTTTGGCCCGCAATGTGCCATCCTTTTAACCTACTGTAAAATCAATCTATCCCTTCTCTCCTACGTAAGCCCTCTTTTTCCATCATCCACGTGCCTAAGAGTTTCTTAAATGTCTCTACCACCAGCCTAACAGCAAGTTCCACACATCACCACTACATGTAAAAAAATCCTTACCTCTGACATCCCCTCCAAACTTTCCTCCAATCACCATAGAATTATGACCCCTTGTATTTGTCATTTCCACCCTAGGAAAAAGTCTTTGTCTATCCACTCAATCTATGCCTCTCATTGTCTTATGTACCTCTATCAAGTCACTTCTCGCCCTCCTTCGCTCCAAAGAGAACAGTTCCAACTCATTTAACCTATCCTCGTAAGATGTCTCTAATCCAGGCAGTATCTTGGTTAATCTCCTCTGCACTCTTTCTGAACCTTCACATCCTTCCTATAATGAGGCAACCAGAACTGAACACAGTATACCAGATGTGATCCAAGCAAGGTTTTATAGAGCTGCAATATTACCTCATGACTCTTTAACTAATGAAGCCCAACGCACTATATGCCTTCTTAACCCTAGCATGAAGTGATTCACTTTGGAAGATTGAATTTGAAGGCAGATTTTTGATTAAGTGGTAAGATTTTTGCTGTGGAGAACAGAGGGGTATCTTGGGGTCCACATCCAGAGACACAACAATTCCTTTTTTTTTCCCTCACTACTAAAAATCCTACCATTGACCCTGTAATCTGCTTTCAAATTCAACCTTCCAAAATGAATCACTTCACACTTTTCCTGGTTGAATTCAAATGCTATCTAATGCTGAATCACCAACATAAATAGTTATATTTCAAACAAGTTGAACACCTAATTACATGCAAGACACATTGAAGAAACTACCTTTTACAATTTGTCAATTCAGATAACAGTCTCCAGCTCTACAGACATTAAAGCAGGCACCCATTATATAAGTTCACTGAAGAAATCCACTCAAGATGAAGAAAAGAAAATTGCAACCAATATTGTATCCAAGGTGGAACGCCGTGAACATCTGAAAAAATCTGCCACACTCCCAACTTCTGTCACAGGTAATTGACACATTTTTTTATTTAAGAAGAATACATTTCAAAAATAGTTTCTATTCTGAAAATAATTAAATAGTTCTATTGCCTCAAAGCTGTTTCCTGAATCATTGTTTTGTTAATATTTCTTCTGCATAGTGTAAAAAGCTCAAGTCTGAGTTTTGACTGATTACAGAGATTTCACTTCCAGTGTGATTGTAACCTTATTACCCTTTTTAGTTAAGGACAGTCACCCTGAAAATCCTCATAGATAGATACTTTATTGATCAGAAAGGAAATTACTGTGTCACAGTAGCATTACAAGTGCACAGATATACAAATATTAGAAGAGAAGGAAGAAGGAATAAAAAAAAACAAGTTACCTCAAAAAGTCTAACAAGAGGGGGTCATCACTTCCCTGGCTATAGGTTGACATGATAGAGCCTAATGGCCGAGGGTAAGAACGACCTCTTATAGTGCTGTTTGGAGCAGCTCAGTTGTCTTAGTACATTACTAAAAGTGCTCCTCTGTTCAGCCAAGGTGGCATGCAGAGGGTGAGGAACATTGTCCGGCATTGCTAGGATTTTCTGTAGGGTCCTTTGTTCTACCACAGCCTCCAGTGTGTCCAGTTTGACTCCTATAGCAGAGCCAGCCTTTCTAATCAGTTTATTGAGCCTGCTGGCATCACCCATGTTGATGCTATTGCCCCAGCAAAAGGCAATGTTTTATAGGGTAGTAAATCTGCCACCTTAATCTGAATCAGCAAACTGCTCTCTAAAATGCCAAGATGACTCATTACCATAAATGCAGGTAAATGTCGTCCTTGCCAACAATGTCTTCATCTACAAACGAATTTTAAAACATTAAAGTAACACACACACAAAATGCAGTAGAACTCAGCAGGCCAGGCAGCATCTATGGAAAAGAATAAAAGAGTACAGTCGATTTTTCGGGCCAAGACCCTTTAGCAGGACTGTTCGTTTTTAATGATACAGAAATGTTAATAATTGAAAGAAAAAATGAAATTGGTTGCATTATTAATTCTCACATTCAAATGAAAATGAATTTTCTCTGTTTCTCAGCCTTATAACAAAGTTAAGGTTTAGTCAAGAGCAGAATACCAAGAGTATTTTGAAAAGGAAAATTCTCAACATCTTTGACTATTATCTTTTACCTTGAATGCTGTACTGTACAGTTCACTTTCAACATGTGGGCAAGAGTCCCTGCAGAAGGGGCCCAATTACAAGGAGAGCTAAAGCTAAGCGGAAATGCAAAAAGTATGCTAAGGTGCTGGCAAGGGATTAGGGTTATTAGAGGGAATTTATGGTAACTGAGGGAAAATGTTACAATACCAATAGAAAGCAGCTCTTCATCTCACTATGCTGAATTTCATCAGTCACCAAAATCTTAATCTATAGTTGTGCTACTTAGATGTAGTATATAAACAATGACCTTCAGCATTTATACATACAAAATTTTTAAAGTTAGAAGTGAATCCTTGCTGTCAATAATAATCTGGTAATAAGTTTTAACTATTCACCTAATTAACTGTATAAGTGCCGCTAGTAAACAGTCGCTTATCATTGAATAAAACTGTGAAAAAATCCACAGCCTGGAAAAAAGTTATAATTTACATGTCTATGAAGGATCTCAGTCATCCAGGTCATTGTATATCAAAAAGTAGTAAATCAAGGCAACTGGACAACACAGCGCAGTTGCCTTGATTTACCACTGCGTGATAGAATGTAATTTACAGTTTACCCACTCCCCAGGTGGTTGGTTTTGTGCTGTTTTTTTAAAGAAGCATGTTGTATTTCCATGTTCTGAGTTAAATAGCCCAGGTGTGCTGGTAAGAAAAAATATCCTCTGCAGACAGTTTGATACATTTTGTTAACTTGAATGAGAATCACTACGTATTGCACTGCAATTTTTTTTGTTTTAGAAGTCTCCAGATAACACTATCTGTAACTACAATTAATCAGTATTTCAAATACACTTGGATTGAATGGGAGGAAAATTGAAGTCATAAAATGATTTTCTTTACAGTAAACTTTTCACACCTTTAATCAGAATGTGTTTACCGTATATCTTACTCTTCAATACATTCATTGTTGTTGATTTTTTAAAAAAATTCTCTTTACTAGTTGAAATTTGTGATTCAGTAGCTTCAACTCCGCCAGTAAAGGAATTGCCGAAGAGGTTCTCAACTCCTGATGCAGCACCAGTATCAGTGGAACCTGCCTGGTTAGCCCTTGCCAAGAGAAAAGCTAAAGCTTGGAGTGACTGTCCTCAGATAATTAAATGACTCCAAATCATCTGGGAACTGCCACCGTGTCCTGTACAACTATCACTAAATAAATAGTGCTAAAGTGTATTTTTTGCATATAGATCAACAATTTTTTTAAAAAATCGCTGCATGTGCTGCAGACATCACCTTTCACAGTAAGTCAAGAATGCAAATACTATATAGTTTGTAAATGTATATTTCCATTTGCAGGCTCTGTAGCTTTCTCAATATGCAGTTTAAATTTGAACATAAAGGAATTGCAATTGCCACTGTATGCATTTAAATGTTGTGCTCTTCAAATGTTTGAGGTCCAGCTGCCACCACTTATCACCCAAATTTTCTTCCAGAAAAGATCTTTTGTTTGCTTTCAAATTTCCTTTTGACTTGTAATACTACAAGATTTAAAAGAATTCAATGCAATATTAAATATTTTTATAATTATATACAAAATTTAATTTTATTTATTATATTACATGCCTGTGATTCTAGAACACAAAGGTTTCCTCTTAATTATTAACTGGTTAATATGGTCAATACATAAAACAAGGTTTAGAGATTAATTAACTATATACCAGAAAACAAATTTAAAATGTCAAGATAAATATAGTAACAAATTACACAAGGTAAGTGATGAAAAATTATTGCCTCCCTTACTCCATTATCATTGATGTTTTTTTAATTTTTCCTGCTGAACAAATTTTGTGTAAAGAAGAGGTCTATATGCTCATTGAATATGATTGTGAAGGCCTGCATTGTAAATTGTGTGCATTTCCTCTGAAACATAATGGTAGTTTATCACTTTAAGTCTGTCTCTGACTATACAAGCATGTTTTATTTTGCACACTATGAGGAACAGTGTTTACAAATGTGATACTTGTATACTGCTTCTCAAGTTATTATACCTATGACTACTACATCAGCCAAATAAATTGTACTCACTAAACAATGGGCTTTTCAGAAATATCTTCAGCTGGAAGAAATTTAAACAGGATTTACTACTTTTTATTTTTATTACTGTGGAGGGGAAGATCTTGACATTATTCAATTGCAAATTAGTTTCTTAACTGATATATCTTGTAGTGATTTTTTAAAAATTGATCCATATTTGATAAAGTTTAAATAAATCCATATTTGCAGCATTAATACACAGACCTAACATACAGGCCCCTTCTTCAATCACTGTGGTTCAAAGTATTCATAAATTCAAAAATGATTATGCTAAATTTGAATTGCTACAAGTGTATTTTCCATTATTACTATAATAAACTTGCAAAGGATGGTAAAAGACAAGAAACAAATAGGATTACAGTGATCAAAAAGCATCTGAAATAGTGTAATTAATGATAATTTAAGATGTAGTACATGTAAAAAAAAATTCAATGGGTAAATAGTTTAATTATTAGTTCCTAGTTAGTTAAACTAATGTTCATTAGCACTAGTTACATGTCCTGTTCTTCAGGAATCAAACTAACTGAATGAGAAAAGCTGACTTTCATTAAACGTACACAGCCTTCATTCCAACAGAAGTAAAATAATATTCTGCCTACCTGAATGTAAGATTTAAATTCACAGGAATAATCGATTTTACCTTTACCAGAAAGAATATCACCCTTCAATGAGTTTCCAGCAATGCTTTTAAAAACTAAGCAGTTATGTTTGGAGAACATCAAAGGGAAAACAGATTTGTGACTGAAATTATGGCAGGAACTTTAGAAATGGCAGTAATTTTGCCTATACTGCATCCAAGAATAGAAAATAGCAAACTGGATAATTCAAATTAAATAGTCATTCTTTCTTGCATTATAATATATAAACAGCTATCCACCACATACTCTTGACCTGTATTTCTTTTGCCAATGTATGCACATTATTGTGATTTTTTTAAAAAATTTTCATGGAACTTGATTTAGTCTGGTATTTGAGAAGCTACCACTTGTTTCTTTTTCTTGATGAATTGATGCACATATAGAACAAAGATGGAATTTTAAGTACTTTCTGAAATAATGTAAGTGTATACCATGCCATTTGTTATGTAATTTCATAATATGGCATAAAATATCAAGAAAAAAAAACAAACTCCACAGTTTTTATGTAGCATGTCCAGATATAAACATTAGCTTTTCTAATACAGAATTTCTTGAGCCTTCTATTAAAACATCTTTCCAGGTAGAAGGCACGTAAATGCTATTATCATGTTGTCAACATACAGATTTTCATGAATTTGAATGATATAACTCTGCTATTTGAGATTTATAAAAGATCAGGTTAAGTGTGAAAAACAAAAGTGCAAATGTGCATATAGAGATATACGAGGGGTGATTGTTAAGGTAGAAGGAGTCAATTTTAGAAAACTTAGCACATTTATTTTTCAACATAGTCCCCTCCTACATTTACACACTTATTCCGGCAGTTGTGGAGCATACGGATCTTGGACCTCCAGAAAGTGTCCATAGCAGGGGTGATTGCTAAGTTCATGGCCTAAGGTAGAAGGAGATGAGTTATTAACTTCAAACTTTCTGCATAATCACTCAAAGAGTTAACCTGCATGTTCATGTAACGAGAGCTGTATAACTCATCTCCTTCTACCTTAGGCCATGAACTTATCAATCATCCCTGCTGTAGACGCTTTCTGAAGGTCCAAGATCTGTATGCTCCATGACCACTGGACTAAGTGTGTTTAAATGTAGGAGGGGACTACGTTGAAAAATAAATGTGCTAGGTTTTCTAAAATTGACTCCTCCTACCTTAGGCCACGAACTTATCAATCACCCCTCATTATGCAGATAAACCAGCACAGAAAACTATCCCAATACTCCAATAAAAAAAATACTTGGAGTGCCAATTTATAAGATCAGAAACTGAAATGCAGCATGTTTCTTGTCCAAACCCTTTGCTCAAGCTACTTTGCACTAACAAACATTAAGTACTGTTATACTGTCACTTTATATTCAAATTCAATCACAGAATTAGATGAGCTAATTATATGGAGTTCCCATTTATTTAGCACTGAAAGAAGCAAGCACTGTGTAGTTAATTTTAATATAGAATAAATTATCAAAATGTTTGTTCATGGACAAAATTCCTACTTTTTTGGAATACAAAACTTTTGTCATGGTGAATATTTTGTTTATAATTTTACAATTTCATTTATTGTTTAAAAACATTGTAGACAACTATTTCGGAAATCATACAAGTATAAATGGCAAAGTTAAACATAATCAAAATAACTTCTTAATATTTTACTCATCCCATTGTATGTGATTTTATGACAAAATGTTACTGTTACTTGGCTTTATTTTTTAAAAGTGTTCAAGGTGCAATTGTTTCTAATTGTATTGTCTCTTTAGATTTACATTACTTTGAATTTCCAACACTGCACATAATCCTGTAGTGTATAATGGAAAGTGTTGTATGAAATAAATACCTTTTATTGATCAAACTTTATTTTACCTTTCGTTTTTTGCTTATTAAGGTTTCAAATTCCATTAGAAACCTCTCTTGATATTATCCAGATATACACACTAGTTGATCAGAGCCTTGCCATAGAATCTACCCCTTGTGATTCCACACCAGCCAGACCTGGTACTGTACTGGAATCCCCATTCATTTGAAGCTTCCCGAATCAAAGATTAGAAGAATTTTTTTGGCAGGCTGAAATCAACATGTTTGATGGTGAGGTTCCATTCTTTAAGAAGAGCTCGGGATGCTTCAGCTTCTTTTAGGCGGGCAGTAATCAACGCGGGGCCAATAAGAAAGAAGGTGTAAGCGGACTGGCCATTGTTGGAGCAGTGCATTGTTAATGTTCTGGGTTTGGCTGAACAGGCTTCAGTGAGAACAAGCTTGAGCAAGCACAGGCAAAGGTTCTTAGTAAGTTTCTAGTGAGTTTCTTTTCATGTTTCTCCATAGTTACTTCATGTGCTGAGAATGGATCCAGAAGTAGTGGTATGTTCTTTGTGTGAGTCGTGGGAAACTTCTAGTCTCCCTGAAAACAAATCTGCACGAAGTGCAGGGAGCTGCAGCTCCTTAGAGACCATGTTAAGGAATGAGCTGCAGGTGGATGACCTTTGGCTCATATGGGAGATTGAGGAGGTGATAGATAGGAGCTACAGGAAGGTAGTCATCCCTAAATTGCAACAGCTGGATAACTGAGATAACTCAGGAAAGGGAAATGGAATATTCAGCTAGTGCAGAGTACCCCTGAGGCTGTTCCCCTCAATAATAAGTATACCACTTTGGATACTGTTGGGGAGGGGACCTACCTTGGGGAAGCTGCAGTAACCAAATCTCTAGCACTGAGTCTTGCTCTGTGACTCAAAAGGGAAGGGGGAGGTGGTGGGAGAGGAGTGCAGTAGTGATAGGGGATTCCATATTTAGAGGGGCAGAAAGCAGATTCTGTGGATGTGAAAGGGACACATTTGCAGTTCAGATGGCAGGGTCGGGGATGTGTCAAATCAGGTCAACAGTGTTCTAAAGGGGGAGGGTGAACAGCCAGAAGTCATGGTGCATATTGGCACCAATGACATTGGTAGGAAAAGGGAAGAGGCCCTAAAGAGAAAATATAGGGAGTTGGGCAGAAAGCTGAAAAGCAGGACCTTTAGGGTAGTAATCTCTGGATTGCTGCCTGTGCCAAATCCCAGTGAGGGCAAGAATGGGATAATTTGACAAATAAATGTGTGGCTGAAGAATTGGTGCAAAAGGCAGGGTTTCAGGTTTCTGGCTTCATTGGGATCTCTTCTGAAAGATATGATCTGTTAAAAAGGATGAGTTACATTTAAAGTCATCGCAGTCAGGTTTGCTAGAAGTGTTGGGGAGGATTTAAACTAATTTGGTAGGGTGATGGGGACTGGAGTGATAGGGCTGCGGTTAGGGCAGTTGGTATACAAGTGGATGCAATATGCAGTGAAACTGAGGAAGGACATGTAAATGATAGGGCAAAATTGCACTCAGTGGGATGAGTTAAAATGTAACGGCTAAAATCAAAAAAAGGTGATGAATATAGGATTAAAGGTGTTATATCCAAATGAAAGAGGTATATGCTATAAGGTAGATGATCTTGTGGTGCAGTTAAGAGATTAGCAGGAATGATGGTCTAGGCATCTCGAGTTGTGGCTGAAAGATCATAGTTGGGATTTTAACATCCAAGGATACACATTGTATCAAAAGGCAGATGGTGTGGGGTGGCTCATTTAGTAAAAAATGAAATCAAATCCTTAGAAAGAGGTGACATAGAATCCTTGTGAGTAAAGTAAAGAAACTGCAAGGGTAAAAAGACCCTGATGGGAGCTATATACAACTCTCCAAACAGTAGACAGGATGTGGGCTACAAATTACAATGGGCAATAGAAAAGGTATGTAAAAAGGGCACTGTCATGATCAATATGCAGGTAGATTGGAAGAATCAATTTGGTGCTAGATCCCAAGAGGAAATTTGTAGAATGCCTACAAGATGGCTTTTTAGAGCAGCTTGTGGTTGAGTCCATTGAGGGAATGGCAATTCTGGTTGGTGTGCCGTGCAATGAACCGGAATTGAGGTTTCAGAACCTGGACCTCTGTACCTCGACTTCCTAACTGGAAGACTACAATCTGTGCGGAGTGGTGCTGCAGCAACAACCTGGCACTCAATGTCAGTACGACAAAAGAGCTGATTGTGGACTTCAGGAAGGGTAAGATGAAGGAATACATACCAATCCTCACAGAGGGATCAGAAGTGGAGACAGTGAGCAGCTTCAAGTTCCTGGGTGTCAAGATCTCTGAGGATCTAACCTGGTCCCAACATATTGACGTAGATATAAAGAAGGCAAGATAGTGGCTATACTTTATTAGGAGTTTGAAGAGATTTGGCATGTCAACAAATACACTCAAAAACTTCTATTTTTGTACCGTGGAGAGCATTCTGATGGGCTGCATCACTGTCTGGTATGGAGGTGCTACTGCACAGGACCAAAAGAAGCTGCATAAGGTTGTAAATCTAGTCAGCTCCATCTTGGGCACTAGACTACAAAGTACCCAGGATATCTTCAGGGAACAGTGTCTCAGAAAGGCAGCGTCCATTATTAATGACCTCCAGCACCCAGGGCATGCCCTTTTCAAACTGTTACCATCAGGTAGGAGGTACAGAAGCCTGAAGGCACACACTCAGCGATTCAGGAACAGCTTCTTCCCCTCCGCCATTCAATACCTGAATGGACATTGAATCTTTGGACACTACATCACTTTTTTTTTTAAAAGAGTATTTCTGTTTTTGCACGTTTCTTTAAAATCTATTCAATATAAGTAATTGATTTACTTGTTTATTTATTATTTATTTTATTTATTTTTTTTTCTCTCTGCTATATTATGTATTGCATTGAACTGCTGCTGCTAAGTTAACAAACTTCACATCACATGCCGATGATAATAAACCGGATTCTGAATTGATTAGAGAGCTTAAGGTAAAGGAATCCTTGGGGCAGATGATCATAATATGATTGAATTCACCCTCAGATTAGAGGAGAGGCTAAAGACAGATGTATCAGTATTACAGTACAATAAAGGGAATTACAGTGGCACACGAGAGGAGCTGGCCAAAGTTGATTGGAAGGGGACACCAGAAAAGATGACAGAAGAACAACGGCTGGTCTTTCTAAGGGAAATTCAGAAGGTGCCATAAAGGTACATCCCAAAGATGAAGAAGTATTCTAAAGAGAGGATGAGGTAACTGGCTAATAAGATTGCATAAAAGAGACAGAGGGTAGCAAAAATTAGTGGGAAGGCAGAGGATTAGGAAGCTTTTAAAAATCAACAGAAGGCGACTAAAAAAAGCCGTAAAGAGAAAAAAGATGAAATATGAAGGGCAGTAAGCCAATAATATGAGGATATAAAAAATTATTTTCAGATGTATAAAGAGTAAAAAGGAAATGACAGTGGATATCAAACCACAGGAAAATAACGCTGGAGAGGTAGTAATGGAAGACAAAAAAAAAACCGGAGAACTCAATAAGAATTTTGTGTCATTCTTCACTGTGGAAGACACTAGCAGAATGCCAGAAATGCAAAAGAGTCAGGAAGCAGAAATGAAAGTCGTCGTTATTACTAAGGAGGTGCTTGGGAAGCTGAAAAGCCTGAAGGTTATCTAGTCACCTGGACCAGATGGACTACACTCTTGGGTTCGGAAAGAGGTAGCTGAAAAGGTTGTGAAGGCGTTGGTAATGACCTTTCAAGAACCACTGGATTCTGGAATAGTTCCCAAGGACTGGAAAATTACAGATGCAACTCCACTCTTTAAGAAGGGGGTCTGTCTTCAGTGATTGGAAATAAGTTGGAGTCAATTATTAAGGATGAGGTTTTGGGATACTTGGAGGCACATAGGCAAAAGTCAGTGTAGTTTTCTAAAGGAGAAATTTTGCCTAACAAACCTGTTGAATGTCTTTCAGGAAATAACAAGGATATTCAGTGAATGTTGTTTATTTGAATTTTCAGAAGGCTTCGACAAGGTGCCACACATGAGGGTGCCTGACAAAATAAGGGCCAATGGTTTTAGAGGAAAGATACTCGCATAGATGGAAGATTGGCTGACTGGCAGAAGACAAATAGTACGAATAACGGGGCATTTTCTGGTTGGTTGCTAGTAACTAGTTTTGTGCCACAGGGGTCAGTGTTTGGACAGCTTTTTTTCATGTTGTATGTCAATGATTTGGGTTAAGGAATTGATGACTTTGTGGCCAGGTTTGTGGACTACATGAATATAAGTTGAGGGGCAGACAAAATAGAGGAAGCAGGCTGTCTGCAGAAGGACTTAGAAAGATTGGGAAATGGACAAAAATCACAGATGGCACAAGGAATAAAGGTGTGGACTATTTTCTAAATGGAAAGAAAATTTAAAAATCAGAGGTGCAAAGGGACTTGGGAATCCTTATGCAGGATTCCCTAAAGGTTAACTTTTAGGTTGAGTCAGCAGTAAGGAAGGCAAACACAATGTTAACGTTCTAGAGGACTAGAATACAAAACTGCTTAGGCGATATAAGGCACTGGTCAGATCATACTTGGAATATTGTGAGCAGTTTTGGGCCCCTTATCTAAGAAATGATGTGCTGGCATTACAGAGGGTCCTGAAGAGGTTTCTGAGAATAATCCCAGCAATGAAAGGGTTAACATACAATGCCTGAAGTTTCATATTCTATTGTTTTCCAACTACTTTACAAAGCTGTTTAAGCTCTGTCAGGTTGTATGGGGATCATGAGTGAACAACCCTTTACAAGTCCAGCCACAAATTCTCAATTGGATTGAGGTTAGGACTCTGACTTGGCCACTCCAGGATAATAACCTTGTTGTTTTAAGCCATTCCTGTGTAGCTTTGGCTTTATGCTTGGGATCATTGTCTTGCGGGAAAACAAATCTACTCCCAAGTCACAGTTCTCTTGCAGATAGCATCAGGTTTTTCTCCAAGGTTTGCCTGTATTGTGCTGCATATATTTTACCCTCTACCTTCACAAGCCTCCCAGGGCCTGCTGTAGTGAAGCATCCCCACAGAATGATGCAGCTACCACCATGCTTCATGGTGGGGATAGTGTGTTTTTGTGTGGTGTTTGGCTTATGCCAAACATAGCATTTAGACTGATGGGCAAAAAGCTCAATTTTGGTTTCATCAGACCACAGAACCGTCATGCAGCTGACTTCAGAGTCTCCCACATGCCTGCTGGCAAACTCTAGCAGAGGTTTCATGAGTTTTTTTTTTATAAACAGTGGCTTTCTCTTTGCCACTTTCCAATAAAGCTGTGACTGGTGAAGCACCTGGACAACAGTTGTTGTATGCACAGTCTCTCCCATCGTAGCCATTGAAGTTTGTAATTCCTCCAGTTGTTATATGTCTCTTGGTGTCTTCCTCACTAGCCCTCTTCTTGCGCAGTCACTTCGTTTTTTTTTGCAGACAGCCTTCTTGAGGTAGATTTACAGCTATACCACATTCTTTCCATTTATTGATGATCGGCTTAACTGTACTCCAAGGGATATTCAGTGACTTGGAAATTTTCTTCTAACTTGTGCTTTTCAATAAGCTTTTTGTGAAGTTGTTTTAAGTGCTGTTTTGTCTTCATTGTGTAGCTTTGACCAGTGTACTGGTTCACCAGCAGTTGGACCTTCCAGATACAGGTCTATTTTTACACAATCAATTGAAATGCCTTGACTGCACACAGGTGATCTTCATTTAACCAACTATGTGACCCTAAAACCAAATGGCTACACCACTGATGATTTGGTGTGTCATATTAAAGGGGGTGAATACTTATGCAATCAATTATTTTGTGTTTTATATTTGTAATTAATTTAGATAATTTTGTAGAGATGTTTTCAGTTTGACACCAGCCTTTTTATGTTGATTAATGTAAAAACCAAGCCAAATTAAATCCACTGTGATTTAATGTTGTAAAACAATAAAACATGAAGACTTCGGGGGGGGGGGGGGGTGAATACTTTTCATAGGTATTCTATGGGGAACATTTGATGGCTCTGGGCCTGCACTTGCAGAAGTTTATTTTAAAAAACTGAAGCCTATTAAATATTAACCAATTTCCCCCCGGGATCAATAAAGTATGACTATGACTATGATATTAAAAGATCTGAATAGAGTGGATGTGGAGAGGAAGTTTTCTATGGTGGGGGGAGTCTAGGATCTGAGGGAACAGCCTCAGAATTGAGAGGCGTCCATTTAGAATAAAGATGAGGAAAGATTTCTTTAGCCGGAAGGTGGTGAATTTGTGGAATTCATTGCCATGGACAGCTGTGCATGCTAAATCATTAGGTATGTTTAAGGCAGAGGGTTGATAGATTCTTAACTAATCATGGCATTAGAGACTATGGGGAGAAGGCAGGGGAATGGGGTTGAGAGGGATGATGGATCAGCCATGATGGAATGGCAGAAAAGAAAACATAGGCCAAGTAGCCTAATTCTACTCCTATGTTTTATGTCTAAGCAAAATGGTGATTATTTCTTGCTGTTTTAAAGTACTTTTGATTATTAAACAAAATATTAAATTATACACAAAAGTTTTAACAGATTTTAAATGTCTGTGTGTTTGTTAAAAAGTTAAAAATGCCTCCCTGGTTTGATGGGAAGAAATGTTCTGTCCTCAGGAACACCACCTATCAGACATTCCAGATCCAGCCGTGTTTCTGATTTCTGGAATATATATTTCCCAAAGTGTGATTAATGGATAAACAGATATTGCTTAGGAGTGTGTTGTGGTTGAATGCCATATTTGACTTCACAATTGACCAGCTGTAGCCTGAGTATTTTCATTCGCCACCAGACACTACTGTTCATAATGATTTATACTTTTACATGTCAAATCAGTCATCACCACAAACTCCACCACTGGTGGTCTCAAGCCCAGCTACGAGAGAAAGCTTGGGCATGGGGCTAGCAACCACATTCATTTAAAAACCCAGAGCTGCAAAAAAAAAAAAAAATGCCAACAGAAGTTCCAAAGACCTTATCCTGGGAGAGGAAGGATCTTAAAGAAGATTGGCTACACCTGACAACTTAAAAGACTGGCCCAAGTCAGAGAACTCTGGCGAGCAGCTGTCCATGGCCTATGCCCCAGAAGGGGTGATGGGCTTAAGTAAAAGTAAGCCATCACCCAATTCCAGACGTAATAGTACATTCACACCCTCCATCACAATGGCAATATGACTCCTGTATGAAATATCTACAAAGATGCTGTTCTCTGCAAAGGTCTGCCAAACCTACTGGATTAGAGGATAAAGACAGCAAGCTCATAGGAACACCATCTTTTCTTTGTGACCCAAGTTAACACCATGCTAATTTGGATCTAAGCCATGAAACTTGCAGCACAAAAAGATTTTGGGAATACCTTCACTACGAAGATTGTAGTGGTTCAAGGTTGGCACCACGTCTTCAAAATTTATAAGGGAAGGGAAATAAATTCTGGCCTTGCAAATGTAAACTACACTCTCCAAATGAACTAAAAGTATAAATCATAATCATGAACAACACAGTGTTTGGTGGGAAATGAACTACTCTTTGGCACTATCTAGTGGCATTCCATTATGGAGTTATTATGGAGCAACATTCAAGTACTTATCCATTAGCAAGAGCTGGATTCTACTCAACAAGCAAGCGTAAGTACATTTACTATGGAGTATGTTAGTCTTTTTAAAAAAGAAAAATTCATTTTAATATGAACTTTGTTTGCAAGCTCAGCATTTGCTGTCATTAGCAAACCCAGCTTTGCTGTTTATGTGAAGTCAGTTCAATAACATTAGAGTAAGATTTTGATCCAGTAATATTGGGAGGATGATGTATGTCCAAGTTAAATAGTGTGTTGAGACATGAAGATAAGTTTTTATCATGCAGTTTATGTTTCTAGACACTGAAGACAGGATTTAAAACATTCTGTGGAAGTCTAGAGTTGCTGCAGTATGGCTTCTGAACATAAAACAAAGATATCATAGTGTGCTGGTAGTAAAAGGAATGACAGCCTAAGCCGCTGAACTGAGCAAGCAGTTAGTTAAAATGGGGGTCAGTCTCCAGATCAAGCAGCTGCTTTGTCCCAAATGCTTTTGTGTGTCGTGAAGTGCTACACCTAAATCTTTCTAGGCAAGTAGATTTTATTCAGTCACATATTTTCAAAACACCAAATTATCACCTACTTTAGTATTAGTGAATGATTCTCCAATGCAACTGGGTACTAGAAACTTCTCAACAAAAGATTTCTCATAACTAAGGCATCATTTGTTTCACTATTTTGAAGAATAACTTCACTATGAATATGGAGATTCCTAAATGGACATTGCTCCCGTGAATACTACCTTACTTTTTAAATATATTTGTTTTTTCACACGATTTTTAATCTATTCAATATATGCATACAGTAATTGATTTACTTATTTATTATATTATTTTTTTCTTCTTCTATATTATGTATTACATTGAACTGCTGCTGCTAAGTTAACAAATCTCATGACACAGGCCGGTGATAATACACCTGATTCTGATTCTGAGAGAAGACTGCAGCTGCTGGAATCTGGACGAACAGTAATGTCTTGGAGAAACCCGGCTGGTCATACAGCATCTTTGGGCTGGAATAAATTGTCGATGTTTCAGGTGAAAACCCTGCATCAGAACTTACGGCAACCTAAGGTCACAACGCAAAAAGCCGACCTTTCTTTTGCCTCCACAGTTGCAGCAAGTTCTCATAGCAATTTGTTTTAAACATATTTACTGTTTATAACATTTTGATTCATTATATTTCAGATTCTATTCCACACATATAAATTGTAACCTTTCGAAATCACAATAAGATTATTAAACTATTTACATAATTCCATAGGAATTAACACACAAATTCAGCAGATTCAGGTTTATTGGGAGACATCGGCACCAGTACTTTTTGGCCCAATTAGCCGCAGTTTCATGGAAATAGTTAAAAGGTATTAACTGAATAATAGATTATGTATTTAAATGAAACATAGAAAATAGGTGCAGGAGTAGGCCATTCGGCCCTTCGAGCCTGCACCGCCATTTATTATGATCATGGCTGATCATCCAACTCAGAACACCGCCCCAGCCTTCCCTCCATACCCTCTGACCCCCGTAGCCACAAGGGCCATATCTAACTTCCTCTTAAATATAGCCAATGAACTGGCCTCAACTGTTTCCTGTGGCAAAGAATTCCACAGATTCACCACTCTCTGTGTGAAGAAGTTTTTCCTAATCTCGGTCCTAAAAGGCTTCCCCTCTATCCTCAAACTGTGACCCCTCGTTCTGGACTTCCCCAACATCGGGAACAATCTTCCTGCATCTAGCCTGTCCAATCCCTTTAGGATATTATACGTTTCAATCAGATCCCCCCTCAATCTTCTAAATTCCAACGAGTACAAGCCCAGTTCATCCAGTCTTTCTTCATATGAAAGTCCTGCCATCCCAGGAATCAATCTGGTGAACCTTCTCTGTACTCCCTCTATGGCAAGGATGTCTTTCCTCAGATTAGGGGACCAAAACTGCACATAATACTCCAGGTGTGGTCTCACCAAGGCCTTGTACAACTGCAGTAGTACCTCACTGCTCCTGTACTCGAATCCTCT
The DNA here is from genome assembly GCF_030028105.1 of Mobula birostris. Classification (NCBI taxonomy): domain Eukaryota; kingdom Metazoa; phylum Chordata; class Chondrichthyes; order Myliobatiformes; family Myliobatidae; genus Mobula; species Mobula birostris. Next base: position 58,431,214 of record NC_092372.1, on the reverse strand, counting down.
CGCTATAAATGCCAGCATACCATTCACCTTTTTCACCGCCTGCTGTACCTGCATGCCCACTTTCAATGACTGGTGTATAATGACACCTAGGTCTCGTTGCACCTCCCCTTTTCCTAATCGGCCACCATTCAGATAATAATCTGTTTTCCTATTTTTGCCACCAAAGTGGATAACTTCACATTTATCCACATTAAATTGCATCTGCCATGAATTTGCCCACTCACCCAACCTATCCAAGTCACCCTGCATCCTCTTAGCATCCTCCCCACAGCTAACACCGCCACCCAGCTTCGTGTCATCCGAAAACTTGGAGATGCTGCATTTAATTCCCTCATCCAAGTCATTAATATATATTGTAAACAACTGGGGTCCCAGCACTGAGCCTTGCGGTACCCCACTAGTCACCGCCTGCCATTCTGAAAAGGTCCCGTTTATTCCCACTCTTTGCTTCCTGTCTGCTAACCAACTCTCCACCCACACCAATACCTTACCCCCAATACCGTGTGCTTTAAGTTTGCACACTAATCTCCCGTGTGGGACCTTGTCAAAAGCCTTCTGAAAATCCAAATATACCACATCCACTGGTTCTCCCCTATCCACTCTACTAGTTACATCCTCAAAAAATTCTATGAGATTCATCAGACACGATTTTCCTTTCACAAATCCATGCTGACTTTGTCCGATCATTTCACCGCTTTCCAAATGTGCTGTTATCACATCCTTGATAACTGACTCCAGCAGTTTTTCCACCACCGACGTTAGGCTAACCGGTCTATAATTCCCCGGTTTCTCTCTCCCTCCTTTTTTAAAAAGTGGAGTTACATTAGCCACCCTCCAATCCTCAGGAACTAGTCCAGAATCTAACGAGTTTCGAAAAATTATCACTAATGCATCCACTATTTCTTGGGCTACTTCCTTAAGCACCCTGGGATGCAGACCATCTGGCCCTGGAAATACAGAAGAAATCAGAACACTACCATTACCTCCACAGTACTATAAAACTATTAGTTCCTAATAGTTATCGGAGTAATTAATCTGCCGTGTTCTTATGATTGACTGTAAATGAACAAAATCAGCACAGATACCTAGTTCAGACTGCCTTCCTATAATGATTTAGATTATTGCATTTTCCAAATCTTCATTTTCATTATAACATTCAAGATACCTTCAAATTTTTTGCAATTTCTAACTTGAAGTAGTGAAGTCGCTTCATTTTCGATCTCAGCCATTTCTGGCATCTCCAAGCTTGAATGCTTCAAGCATCGGTGAGCAAAATAGTTCCAAATTGTCTTGCTGCTCATTTTTCTCCAACTCTCAGTGACAAAAAAGCACTGCTTTTTGAAGACAAACACACAACTAATGCTATTTTAAAAAATGATTGTTCTAAGCATGGTGTAGTGTCTAATAGTCACACAATTGCACGCGACTAATGCTAGCTAGGAACTGTTCGGCAACAGTCTCCTGTTCCAATTAAGTGGCATAGTGGTTCAAATAAAGGGAATCCTGGCTATTTTCCTGATTTAAGTTTTGTTCTTTAAACGGCTGCCCTGATTACCTGAAAGCCCAATTAACCAGAATCCACTGTACTTTATTAATATAAAGTTAATGTCTTTTGCTAAAGATATTGCAATATTAATAACCAATAAATTTTGTTTTGCTTCAGGGAGCTTTGTTTTGGTCTGCTAGTCAGTCCTCTAGAATTTTGTACAGATCTAAACAAAGCACCATTATCCCAAGAACTCATTACAAAAAGCAAGAGAATAAAATGAGTCATCATGGCTACACCTTGGTTGAGGTGGTTGCAGTACAATGACATAATGAAGAAAGGAGACTAATTCTCAAAAGAAACAAACAAGAAACTGCAAAGTCTGAATAAACCTTTGCTACAATGAACAAACCTTTGTAATGTAACCGTGGAATCATACCAAATAGAAACCAGTTCTTCGGCTCGACTAGTCCATGTTGGCCAAAATGCCTTCTGCAGCACATCCCATTTGCCTACATTCGGCACACATTTCTTTAAATCTTTCCTATCCATGAACCTGTCCAAATGTTGCTAATTTATCTGCTTCTACCATTTCCTCTGGCAGTTCACTCCATATTTCCACCATCCTGTGTATGGAAAAACCTTCCCCTCAAGTCTCCTTTAAATCTTTCCCCTTTTTCCTCTAGTTTTAGATTGCCCTACCCTGGGAAAAGACTGTGACCATACCTTATCTCTACCCTCGGCTCCTTTCACTGTAGAAAAAAAAAGTCCCAGCTCCATCAAGTCTGTCCTGCACATCCTTGTGAATCTGTTCTGCATCCTCTCTAGCTTCCTGCAGTATGACAAACCAGAATTGCTCATAATAATCCAGTTCACTGTTCTAAAGCAGATGGCTCAACATCATTGTCTATTCACTGACAAAATATTTAACAATGAGGTCTGGTTCTTATAGTTCTCCCTTGTACAACTTAAAATAACATCACCATTACACAGAACTTACATGTATCACAGTGTCAAGATAGTAATAATAAACAGAAGTGGCTTATTACTTAGCTTAAAATTTTATCATGAAATCTAATGTCATTTTAATATCCATCTTTCATTAGTAATAGTAATCTTTCACATCTGAAAAGTATGATGATTGTCAGAGTTGCAAAGAGGATATTGTTCGAAATCCATCTAATTTCATACTTGTCTAAGTAACTCTGAATATTGACGATATGCTTTTTGATGTGATATTGGTTTCACAAAAAACTGCTGTAAATATAGTTCACATTTCACCACTGCCAGTGTTTGAATTATGACCAGCATTCATAATTCCTAGGCAAGTTTTGCATAGAAGGTGGAATTAATTACTCAGTGAAGTACTCACATTCACTCAAGGGTTTTTTTTTGTTTTGTTCTGCTGTAGACATCTCCAAACAATAGACAAAGTTATTTCTACAACCGACAATAAGTTTTTTTTCCCATAAGACTGGTGAAGAAAAAACTTCACCTGAAAGGGAATATGAAGTAATCAATTCTCCTGTTGTAGCATCAAGGATCCATAAGCTTCCATCTGTAGAAATCACAGCAACCAAAGTTCCATCATGAAAATCAGAGTTGGGAAAAATAAATGGAACTGCATATACTTGCTTAGTGGTTTCAAACTTCCACTCTAGATTTCCATCTTCATTCAAGCAATACACAAAAGAATCATAAGATCCGAATATGATTTTCTGATCTGTCGCAGAAAGGTTAAAGATGCACGGTGAAGAAAAGATAGGGCCTCCTGTTGAGAATTGCCAAAGCTTCAAAAGAAAAAAAATTTGTTAAACAGCACATTTTACTTATATAAAAATTTAAATCCACACAACCTCACAGACAATTCTACATCTTAAGTAGCCACTATTGCTTTGTAGTTAAGTACAACACAAGCACATGAGAAGAATGTTGTAAAGTGAGGACTTTGGAGAGACAAGCATTGACCAGAAAGTATTTGCTTTAATAGATCCTCTGTATCTAAGGATTGAAGGGGCTCAGTTCTAAGGTGCCCTCATTAAACGTATTAAAGAATCAATTTAGATCACTGCCTCAAGTCTTCTCCCAAATCTACTACCTTCTGAATTAGACTACTGTACCACCCGAGTGAATCCCGCCTACTCAACAAATGTACTCATGAACTATTTCTTATAACATTAGTCAACAAACACATACAAATACTTGGAACAATAAGGTCTGAAAATTCAAGGAGTTACTTACATTTATTTTAGACATATTTAAAAATGTGGCCAAGTTTACTCCATACCAAGACAAAATATTTGTTACATATTTAATAGCAATTCAAACAGTACCTGATCACCATTATGGCTAAAGCAATATAGGGTCCCGTCAACACAACCTACATACACAGATTGAGAACTACACTGTGGTGAAGAAAATAAGGGCTTGCCACAGCAACGTTTCCAAACTGCACTTCCAGTGTCCTGCATTTAAAAAAATTCGTAGTCTAAATACTGTTGTTTCTTGTATTTTTATTCATAGATGCAGAAAAAATAAAATTGATATCCACTTTAAACATAGAATATTTATACCTAGATACAAGAGGGGAGGGAAACCAGAGTGTAGGAACAGATGTAGGGGAGAAGGAAGAAAAAGAAAATAGTAAAGTTGTTTGCACCGTTAGTGATAAACAGAGAGTAAGAGGTGGAACGTTTCTTAAATGCATTTATTTTAACGCTAGGAGCATTATCAGGAAGGTGGATAAGCTTAAAGCATGGATTGATACTTGGAAGTATGATGTGGTGGCTATTAGTGAAACATGGTTGCAGGAGGGGTGTGACTGGCAACTAAATATTCCTGGATTTCGTTGCTTCAGGTGTGATAGAATCGGAGGGACAAGAGGGGGAGGTGTTGCATTGCATGTCAGAGAATATATTACAGCGGTGCTCTGGCAGGATAAATTAGAGGGTTCGTCTAGGGAGGGTATTTGGGTAGAATTGAGGAACGGGAAAAGTGTAGTAACACTTATAGGGGTATATTGTAGACCACCTAATGGGGAGCAAGAATTGGAGGAGCAAATTTGTAAGGAGATAGCAGATATTTGTAGTAAACACAAGGTTGTGATTGTGGGAGATTTTAATATTCCACACATAGACTGGGAAGCCCATACTGTAAAAGGGCTGGATGGTTTGGAGTTTGTAAAATGTGTGCAGGATAGTTTTTTGCAGCAATACGTAGAGGTACCAAATAGAGAAGGGGCAGTGTTGGATCTCCTGTTAGGGAATGAGATAGGTTAGGTGACGGAGGAATGTGTTGGGGAGCACTTCAGGTCCGGTGATCACAATGCCATTAGTTTCAATATAATTATGGAGGAGGATAGGTCTGGACCCAGGGTTGAAATTTTTGACTGGAGAAAAGCTAACTTTGAGGAGATGTGAAAGGATTTAGAAGGAGTGGATTGGGATAATTTGAATTATGGAAGGATGTAATAGAAAAAATGAGGTCACTTAAAGGTGAAATTTTGAGGGTACAGGATCTTTATGTTCCTGTTAAGTTGAAAGGAAAGGTTAAAAGTATGAGACAGCCATGGTTTTCAAGGGCTAGTGGAAACTTGGTTCGGAAAGAGAGAGATATCAACAATAAATATAGGCAGCATGGAGTAAATGAGATGCTCAAGGAATACAAAGAATGTAAAAAGAATCTTAAGAAAGAAATTAGAAAAGCTATAAGAAGATACGAGGTTGCTTTGGCAAGTAAGGTGAAAATAAATCCAAAGGGTTTCTAGAGTTATATTAATAGGAAAAGGATAGTGAGGGATAAAATTGATCCCTTAGAGAATCAGAGTGGACAGCTATGTGTGGAACCAAAAGAGATGGGGGAGATTTTAAGCAATTTCTTTTCTTCAGTATTCACAAACGAGAAGGATATTGAATTGTGTAAGGTAAAGGAAACGGGTAGGGAAGTTATGGAAACTATGATGATTAAAGAAGAGGAAGTACTGGCGATTTTGAGAAACCTAAAACTGGATAAGTCTCCGGGTCCTGACAGGATATTCCCTAGGACCTTGAGGGAAGTTAGTGTAGAAATAGCAGGGGCTCTGACAGAAATATTTCAAATGTCATTAGAAATGGGGATGGTGCCGGAGGATTAGTGTATTGCTCATGTTGTTCCATTGTTTAAAAAGGGTTCTAAGAGTAAACCTACCAATTATCGGCCTGTGAGTTTGACGTCAGTGCTGGGTAAATTGATGGCAGGTATTCTTAGAAATAGTATATATAATTATCTGGATAGACAGGGTCTGATTAGGAACAGTCAACATGGATTTGTGCGTGGAAGGTCATGTCTGACAAATCTCATTGAATTTTTTGAAGAGGTTACTAAGAAAGTTAACAAGGGTAAAGCAGTGGATGTTGTCTATATGGACTTCAGTAAGGCCTTTGACAAGGTTCCACATGGAAGGTTAGTTAGGAAGGTTCAATCGTTAGGCATTAATATCGAAGTAGTAAAATAGATTCAGCAGTGGCTGGATGGGAGACGCCAGAGAGTAGTGGTGGATAACTGTTTGTCAGATTGGAGGACGGTGTGCAGTGGTGTGCCTCAGGGATCTGTACTGGGTCCAGTGTTGTTTGTCATGTACATTAATGATCTGGATGATTGGGTGATAAATTGGATTAGTAAGTATGCAGATGATACTAAGATAGGTGGAGTTGTGGATAATGAAGTAGGCTTTCAAAGCTTGCAGAGGGATTTAGGCCAGTTAGAAAAGTGGGCTGAAAGATGGCAGATGGAGTTTATGCTGATAAATGTGAGGTGCTACATTTTGGTAGGACTAATCAAAATAGGACATATATGGTAAATGGTAGGGCATTAAAGAATGCAGTAGAACAGAGGGATCTAGGAATAATGGTGCATAGTTCCCTGAAGGTGGAATCTCGTGGATAGGGTGGTGAAGAAAGCTTTTGGTATGCTGGCCTCTATAAATCAGAGCATTGAGTATAGGAGTTGGGATGTAATGTTAAAATTGTATAAGGCATTGGTGAGGCCAAATTTGTAGTATTGTGTACAGTTCTGGTCTCCGAATTATAGGAAAGGTGTCAACAAAATAGAGAGAGCACAGAGAAGATTTACTAGAATGTTACCTGGATTTCAGCACCTAAGTTACAGAGAAAGGTTGAACAAGTTGGGTCTTTATTCTTTGGAGTGTAGAAGGTTGAGGGGGGACTTAATAGAGGTATTTAAAATTATGAGGGGGATAGATAGAGTTGACGTGGATAGGCTTTTTCCATTGAGAGTGGGGGAGATTCAAACAAGAGGACATGAGTTGAGAGTTAGGGGGCAAAAGTTTAGGGGTAACATGAGGAGGAACTTCTTTACTCAGCGAGTGGTAGCTGTGTGGAACGAGCTTCCAGCAGAAGTGGTAGAGGCAGGTTCGATGTTGTCATTTAAAGTAAAATTGGATAGCTATATGGACAGGAAAGGAATGGAGGGTTATGGGCTGAGTGCAGGTCGGTGGGACTAGGTGAGAGGAAGCATTCGGCATGGACTAGAAGGGCCGAGATGGCCCGTTTCCGTGCTGTAATTGTTATATGGTTAATATATGCAATCCCTCTGAAAAAATACCATGGATATAATTTGTCCAGAAGTTAATCTACATGAAACCTTAATGCTTCTGATATAAATTGAATTTACTCATTAATTATGAGTGGAAAATTCTTTACATTGTCCTAATTAAAATATAAATTCTGTCAAATGTATTTATCTAATTGTATGATATATTATTTGAACAACTAAATAGATTCTCAGACAAATGTGGTAGCATGCACTGAAGGGTGGGTAGCACATATATACTTACTGGATTGACAGCTATCAATGATTCCCCAAGTGTTGCCACATAAAGTAATCTTGGATATTTGTTTAAGCAAGGAGTTGAGAACACTGCACCTCCTCCACAGTGCAATTTCCAGACACAAACTTTATCCTATTCATAGATGGAAAACTTGTATGAATATACAGAATTTTAGTTGTGATACTTAAAAGGAATATTTTATGTTTATGATAAACAATAATCTGTTTAAGTCACGAACAGCCCGATTTGAAAATTTTGATAAAACTATCCACTGAATTATTAGCTTAGACAGACATGCTCTAAAGCCGAATTTTGATGAAAATTTAATTCCTAAACTACTGGATTCAAAACTGCTTAACACACCTCAGTATGAACACAGAGAAATCCCATAATCTTGCAAATGTCTCTGAAACAACACAAACAAAATGCTGGAGGAACTCAGCAGGTCAGACAGTATATATGGAAATGAATAAACAGTCAACATTTCCAGTCTAGACCTTTCATTAGGACTGGAAAGGAATGGGATACAAGCCAGAACAACAAGGTGGTGGGAGGGGAAAGAGTAGAAGCTAGAAGGTGATAGGTGAAGCGAGGTGGGTGGGGAAGGGGGAATAAAGAAAGAAGCTGGGTAGTGATAGGTGGAAAAGGCAAAGGGCTTGAGAAAAAGGAATCTGATAGGAGAGGAGAGTGATAGGAGAACCGTGGAAGGAGGGGAGCACCCGGGAGAAGTGACGGGCAGGTGAGAAGTGAAGAGGTAAGTGGGGGACAGTGGGGAATTGAAGAGGGAAGGGGAAGGTGGAAAAAATACCAGAAGTATGAGAAGTCCATGTTCATGTCATCAGGTTGGAGGCTACCCAGGCAGGAAATAAGGTGTTACTCCAACTTCAGAGTGGCCTCATCGTGACAGTACAGGAGACCATGGACCAACATTTCAGAATGGGAGTAGGGGTTGGAATTAAAATGGTTGGCCACTGGAAATCCTACTTTTTGTGGATGGAGCAAAGGTGCTCAACAAAGTGGTCCCACAAAATTAACAACACACACAAAATGCTGGAGGAACTCAGCAGGCTAGGCAGCATCTACGCAAAAAAGTACAGTCAATGTTTCGGACCGAGACTCTCTGGGAGGACTGGAGAAAAAAAGGTGAGTAAATTAAAAAGGTGGAGGGAGAAACACAAGGTGATAGGCAAAATCAGGAGAGGGAGGGATGAAGTAAAGAGCTGGGAAGTTGATTGGTGAAAGAGGTATAAGGTCTGAGAAGAGGGTAATCTAATAGGAGAAAACAGAAGGCCATGGAAGAAAGAAGAGGGGAGGAGGACCAGAGTGAAGTGATGTGCAGGCAAGGAGATAAGGTGAGATACGGAAAAGGGGATGGGGAATGGTGAAGGAGGGTCATTACCAGAAGTTTGAGAAATTGATGTTCATGCCATCAGCTCCTACAAACTATGTTGGGTCTTACCAATGTAGAGGCCGCATCAGGAGCACTGAATACAGTACAGAGCCCAACAGGTTCACAGTGAAGTGTTGCCTCACCTAGAAGGACTGTTTGGGACCCTGAATGGAGGTGAGAAAGGAATTGAATGGACAGGTGTAACACTTCCTCCACTTGCAAGGATAAGTGCCAGGAGGGAGATTAGTGCAGAGGGGCGCATGGACAAGGAATCAAGGAGGAAACAATCCCTGCTGAAAGCGGAGAGTGGGGGAAGATAAAAATGTGTTCGGTGGTAGGTCCCATGGAAGATAGCATAGGTTGTGGAGCATGATGTGCTGGATGCAGAAGCTCATGGGATTATAGGTGAAGACAAGAGGAATACTATCCCTGTTAAGGCAGCAGGATGACAGGGTGAGGGCAGATGTTCGGTAGAGGAGATGCAGATGAGGACCTGCAACATCAAATGTTTATTCATTTCCGTAGATGCTCCTTGATCTGCTGAGCTTCTCCAGCATTTTTTGTGTTGCTCTGGATTTTCAGCCTCTGCAGAATCTCATGTTTATGAAGTGTCTCCGAATCCAGCGCATACAATCGTCTCTGTTGTGTCAGTGTGCATACCACAATCTACTTGCTGTTGAAATCTTTGTTTCCTTAAAGTTTCACTATTTCAATATTTTCCTCCCATTTTACAGTGTTTATGAAGCTCAGCTCATTCAAAAATATGCTAACTGCTTCAGGAATATCTCAAAGTTTGGCAAAGCCTTAGATTTCAGTTTTTTAATTCGTGTCCAATGTCTTCAAAGTATTTTGCTCCTAATTAGCTTTATGATCAAAAGAATCTTTTCCTAAAAGTCCAATGAAATGCATTATTTTAACTAAAACAAATTAATTCCTGTTAACTGCATTTTCATTATGAATAAATGAATTGCTTAGATTCCTTACAAGAATATCCAAAGCATAGACATGATGATCATGTGATCCAATGAAAACCAATCCCACATCAGGATCCACAATTGGAGAACTTTTCACTGAATTTTGTGTGCAAAACGTCCAGTATGTTTCCCCATCAATTCTTCTTAGCACATATATGGAACCATCATAACAACCTGGAAAATAAATCACAATAGCAATTACTGCTACCCTTGCTTTAATATTTGAAACCAGTTGTTAAAGTCAGTCCTCTGGGTTACAAAATAATGGGTTTTGTTACACAACTGCTGTTTTTATTATTCCTTCATGTGTAAGAAAAGTTCCCTGGTATTTGTTCATCTTTCTGTTTCGCCTGTTTTTGTATTAGGAATCAGGACAGTGTGTAAAAAAAGTTTTGGTTTCAAAATATTGCTTTCTGCTCGTGATCATTTTATACATCAACACAAATTGCCTTGAGCTTAATTTAAAATTTAATATAAATATTAGAAGATCTAAAAATTCTTCAGTGTGATGGTGACATAGTGGTTAGTTCAACAATTTACAGTACAGGCGATCTGGATTCAATTCCTGTCGCTGCCTGTAAGGAGTTTGTACATTCTCCCCGTGACCATGTGGGTTTCCTCTGGGTGCTCCAGTTTCCTCCCACAATCCGAAGACATACTGGTTGGTCAGTTAATTGGTCATTGTAAATTGTCCCATGGTTAAGCTAGAATTAAATTGGGGGGGTTGCGGACGGTGGGGGTTGAAGGGCCAGAGGGCCTATTCCACGCAGTATCTTGATAAAAATAAAATAAAGGCTTCAGGATCTAAGATGAATGAGCTTAAGGTCATTCTTGTTTCAATTATTATAAACAGTACATGTCAGGTTTCATACCCACGATAATAAAGTTTCCACATCTGGATATACAAGCCGATGACTCAATGCGGTCTCCTAGAATCCTTTCCCATTTTATTTCTCCGGAAAGAACATCAATTGCTTGCATCCTGTGAGAGTGAGATCCAATGTACACAGTTACATCTGAGCCATCATTCCCTGATATTACCAGGAGAGGTGATGCATCCACACATTTGGCAGTATCAGATTTCCATCTGACTTTGAATGATACAGATCTACAATTAGATGAAAAATTATCTGGAAAGGATTTCTTGTATATATATGATGGATTTACTATTTGGTTTTCAAAGGACTCCAGCCAATTTCTCTTCACTGGTATTTTTTTATTTAATGATATATCTTCATTCATAATTTCAGACACACTAAAAAAATCAGGTTGTTTCTTTTCTTTTCCATGTGAAGTGCCATCCATCAATTCATTATTTTTTTGCATTTCAAGCCTATCTGCAGAGTTATCATAGCTTAAATATGTGATTCTACTCCCTCTACTAATGGCAGTAAAGCTACCATTCATGGCTACTGATTTCCACTGGTTAATGTGTTCTGAATGAAATCTTGCACTTTTATCTTTCATCTTTTTTGGTTTTGTTCTCCTTTTATCATCCAGTTCTTCATTGTTCTCAACTTCAAACAATATTGCATTGGTAATATAATTGTAAATATCTAGCAATGAGTTATTTAAAATGACTTCAGTAAGTCCAAATATTCTTTGTCCGACAAATGTCTCAATTTCTTTGACAAGCCTTAAAGCTTTCAAGGAGTCTCCTCCACTGTACAGAAACATGCAATCATCAGCAACGTCTATCAGGTCTTCTGGAAGATCGAGAACCACCTGCAACCAAGAAGATTGCATAAGAAAATCACACGGACCTATAATTTCTTTAGTTATACCTGAAAGCTAAAGATAATTCATTTATTACAGCAACATTTTATTCTTTACTATCTAGCTTCACAGAATTCTTCAAAATGTATTTTTTTTTAAAAAGGAAAGAATGTATTTTTAATAAATGTTTGACTTTACTGAAAGATTGTGAGATCCTTTCCACAGCATGCCCTTCAATATTGTTCTCTCTTGCTTACATAACCAACAAATTCTGGGAAAAACAAAAATCAGACAGAACTCTAACAAAGCAACTAAGTTGGAACTAGAGGCTTTAAGTTGAGAAGACTTTGGAAAAGATGCAATAGTGTTACCAAAATGATTAATGGCATGGTTATATGAACAGACTGGAGAAGCTAGGATCATTCTTTTTGGAACAGACGAGGTTGCAAGGAGATTTAATAGTGATAGCTAAATCCATTAAGAACAGCACAAAATACTGGCACAGAGGTCAAGAACTTGCAGACGGAGAGTGAGTATGATTAGCAGAAGAACTGAAAGTACTAGCTAGAAGAAAGATATTTTTAGATGGCAAATAATAAAGGTCTGCAGTGAGCTACCAGATGAATGGTGAAAGCAGAATTGATTACAGGGTTCAAAATGCAACCACATCAATATCGACAAGTAAAGAATTTACATTGTTATGGAGAGGGGGTAACAGATTGGGACTAACTGGGTTACTCTTGAAAACAAGCAGTGAGGACTCAAAGCTAAATTGCCTTTCTGTAGTGTAACCATTCTATGAACTTTAATTTCATACATATTCTCCACTGAATCCAAGGCCATACAATCCTTTTAAAAGCTTGGGGTCAATGAAATTAGGAACATAGCAACCATAACTTCACTGAATGGCTGAACAAACCTGAGAGTTGAAAATTGTTTTCCCCATTTCTATGATAACCAATGATTAAAGGATTTGTTTGTGATCCATTATTTATTTTCTGATATATAAATAAGAAAATAATACCAATAATAACAAAATTCTTAAAAGCTTACCTTCCATAGTTGATGAATACCTTCACAGAGTTCTTTTTTCCCTAAAATGCGAATTGAATTTGTGTTTTTTGCTTTTGATCTTTCTCCATAGGTCTGAATCAAAATAGTTCGGTCTATTTTGCCTAGATGCAACAGATTTTTTTTAAAAGTTGAATGAACATTAGCTCGGTTAATATATAACACTCAGTGTCTACTTTATTGGGTACACCTGTACACCAGCTCGTTAATGCAAATATCTGAACAATCAGATGGCAGCAACTCATGCAGACATGGTCAAGAAGTTCAGTTTTTGTTCAGACCAAACATCAGAATGGGGAAGAGAATGGGATCTAAGTGACTTTGACTGTAGAATGATTGTTGGCGTCAGATGAGGTGGTTTGAGTAACTCAAAAACTGCTGATCTCCTGGGATTTTCACACACGACCATCTCTAGAGTTTACAGAGAATGATGCGATAACAAAGAACATCCAATGAGTAGCAGTTCTGTGGGTGAAAATGCCTAGTTAATGAAAGAGGTCAGAGAAGAATGGTCACACTGGTTCAAGCTGACAGGAAAGTGACAGCAACTCAAATAACCACATGTTACAATACTGGTGTGCAGAGAGCATCTCTGAATGCACAACATGTGAGACCTTGAAGTGGATGGGCTACAGTAGTCAAAGACCATAAACCAACACCTCATGTACCTAATAAAGTGGCCACTGACTATCATAGTTAAACTACAAGATTGCTAAACCAGAAATATGTAATAACAATATAAATCTGAGTTCAATTCCACTACACAACTCCAACCCACGCATAACTGCCGGAGAACATGTTTGGTTAAGCAATTTTTTGTAAAAATCTATCCAGATGGTGATGAACTTTAGGGAAGGAAATCTACCCTGTAACTTTAATTAAGTGTGACTAGATCATAGCAATGTGGTTATCTCACAACTATCTTCTAAAATGGCTTTGTTATCACCTTCACAAGGACTGTTAGTGGCAGGCAATAAATTCTGGCCTTGCCACTGATTTCTATCTCACGTAAATAAACAACGGAAGAAAGTGTTAAATAAGGCAGTGGGTAAAGTGTTTGAATTTGGAATACAGCGAGATATGCAAAAAATACCTTATAATATGTACTTTTCTGTGGTATTTCATGCATTCAACCAAGAGATTGAACCATGTCTGATGCCTACCGTAGATGTTCAGTTATCAAATTGGATGTCAACACCAAAGATCAAGTATGGATGTTTGTTAAATTACAATTTCAGGGTATATAAATAGCAAATGTCATGTGTTGGGAAAGCCAGTATAACTCAAATGAGAAAAAGAAAGCCTCAACTGGTTATCAAAGACAATGCAGAGTCACTCAGAACAAGGCTGATTTTTGAATGAGCTGAGCTTCATAAACACTGTAAGATGGGAGGAAAATATTGAAATAGTCAAACTTAAAGGAAACAAAGATTTCAACAGCAAGTAGATTGTGGTATGCACACTGACACAACAGAGTTGATTGTATACACTGGATTCGGAGACACTTCATTGGGACTGAATAAGAATTTTTGAACTGAAGTAAACTCTACCTTCAGCAGAAAGCTAAGTTCTCCCCAGCTTGCAGAGAGACACTGAGAGTTTGATAACATTGTACATTTGTACCCTCGTTTGAATAGGGGAGGAAGGCTCACCGATAAAGACAGGAATGAACATCCATCAGTAATTAAGTCAGGGCCTAGCAAAGGGAATAACTGGTAAGGACTGGACAGCACATCCATCTGTAATTAAGCCTTGATCTAGCGGACTTGCTTATCTGTAACTAAATTTTGCACCAACAGACTTGGTGGGCGTACCAGTTCAAATAACATCTTGCAACAGTAATGTATGGGGCTTACTATGTATAAATATATGGCTGTAACCTTGAGGGAACAGGCCCATTTGTCGGATGGTGGCTGTACTTACGTGCCTTCCCTCTGACAACTGGGTCTGAAACTCCTGCAGGAGGGTGCGCAATAAGAACTATAAGAAGCTGGCCTCCCGAGTTTTATTTAGATTCTACTTTAACAAAGATGGAACTTTTCTTGAATCACAGCTCATGTCACATCTTGAGGTGCATTCACACATGATCCCTTGATACCTCACTCCAACAACACTGACTATCACTCTTTCACAGTTATCTGAGCTCCACTTCAGGCTGGCCGGTGGTGTAGTGGCATTCCCACCAGACATTGAGGCGAGTGGACCTGGCTTTGAATCAGGCTGGCTCCTTGCACACTTTCCATCCATATTGGGTTGAGCATTGACCTAGCAACTTGACCTCATAAAACAGTAGACAAATGCAAAGGAAACGGCAAAGTTCCCGCCATTTGAGCCACAAGACATGGAGAGCAACAATCAATCAATTAATAGCTCCACTTCATTGCCAGATTTGGTTCTTCAACAAAAGATATTTCTTCTTCCTTTCAGAGCAAATCCTAATATTCCTCCAGATCTTTCTCTCCTTTCATATTTCTCCTTCAGTCATACCCCTTTTGTCTTTTGCTTTCACCACCGTTTCTGATCTTCCCCTCCTTCTCAAGCAATCAGTCCTCAGCAGAAGCCTCAAGGGATGCTGGGCCCAACAGGACGATGTTTAATTCTTTTTCCACTGCTTTCACCTTTATGTTCATTTCTTTATTCAAGAATCACAACCCACACTGATGACATTTTCTCCAAATGTTCAGAATTCTTGATTGACTTGGAAGCCCCGCCACCACCCCAGCCCAGACTCTGACTCTTTCTAGAACTATTCACCAACAAATAATAATGCGACAATGACTATCTTAATGTTTCCACTGCACTTATTCATTATAATCTATCCCCTACCTGAACAGTAGCACTCTGCTCACTAAGAACATATCCTAGTCTGCCATCAATAATGTAAACAAGAGTACTGCTATTGTTGTATGGTGAACCAACCTCTTCATGAATGAGTGCTAGCTCTCTGATATCCCTCATACTTCCCTTTGAACCAAGCTCCCCCACTATTCTCTCCCAGTAACTTAGCTTAACTTTCATGGGGATACTTGAGACCTCTGAATTCTTCTAGTTTCCTAGTCACAGCTGTCTCATTTTCACTATTGAGATCCAGCCTACTACATCTCTGTCCGTCACCAGGATGGCCCAAGGGATCTTTGCTGCTTTCTTGATCTAATGTCCAACTACATCTCCTTTCCTGGACCACCACTCCTTCATCTGGATGAATTTATTCTTACAAAAAACAAATTCTCCTTTAACTCCATTAACCCAGCAATTCATGGGTTCAGACTATGCTCATTTCCTTGGAGATATGAAGTAGACAGTATTTAGCCTGTTCTTGTTTCCTGTGGTAGGGTTGCTTAAAACTAAAAGGACAGAGATTTACCCACCTTCTTCCTACCCTGTCTGAGGACAGAATTCTGTTTTCACCTTTCACTCAATTTGCATCTGCAATAATTTCCACAAGCTTCAATACAATTGCACCTTCCAATGAAACTGCAGCAGACATCCCACCCGGCAAAAACCCATTTCAGGGAGGTAGCACCACCACCTCCGCACCCCGCCCCCCCCAACCAGTCGGCCTCCAAGGGTGTATGTATATATATATAAACACACATACACCTTGTTGAGTATTTTGTCGGCAGTTTCAATGCTAATAGCTAAATGCTAATGCAAATAGCTTTTCTATTTCTTTTGCAAACTTTCCTTGTACTGTGATGTGGCTTGCTTGGCAGATTTGAGCATTTTGCCAGAAGTCTCAACCTCATAGCAGTCTGTGTCAATGAATTTGCTAATTTTGCAAGACTTCAGATTCATAAGATTCACAATTATATTATATTATCATGGAGTTTTATTTTTATTCTATTACAGCTTTAAGCAAGTCTGCAGGGAGTTTGGCCTCATCACGTAGGACATCAATAGAGTAGCTCCTTAGCAGCTAGCCAGCTAATATAAATAACGTTAGCTATGCTAATGAATGAATGACACCTGTTAAACTCACCTCAACATGTCTTTTACAGTTATTTAACCCACCATGGGCAATAGAAAAGTCACTGTTGCAAACACTGCAGCGAGCAACACTGTCATTATTTTTGACTCCTATTAGGCAGGGGTACACATTAGTGTAGTCTGGGGTGAAGTACGTTTTATATTTTCTTTTTTTGGAATACTCTGCCATGGTGCTGCAAGACACTAAACTGAACTGATGGACAATGAAAGAGAGAGACAGAGAGGTCGATTGTAAAGCCTGCCCACAGAGAAAACTGATAGGTCTACCTAGCACAAAGAGAGACCAATCAGGATGCTCTCTCTGTCACTCTCTCACCACATCTCTCTCCCTCTCCCTCCCTCAAAAAAAATTTGATTTCCGGGATATTGTACGTAATTTCCGGGCATCAGGGAGCCACTATCAATATGTGGGGAGACTCCCGGAACTTCCAGGAGAGGTGGGATGTATGCTGCAGTAAATTTTCATAAATATTTGCTTACAACCTCAATGCTAACTCTGTTTCTCTCTGCTCAGGTAATCCCTAACCTACTAAGTAAATCCAGCAATTCTATTTCCATGATGTGGAAAGTAGGCTTCTGCTCCAATATAACATCTGTGCTGTTCTCCAAATCCAATCAGTTAGTATTCTTTAAGACAGTGCTCCATTTCCTCAGCTAAAATTTGGATTGGACTTATTAACAATACAAATTAAAATATTACATTGAAGAATGCTGGATCAGATATAGAAGATTTTATTAAAATTTGTAATTTACCATGAGATGTAAATGGCATTGAATTGATCTGTACAACATCATCTGGAATTGCATGTGAAGGGAGCAGTTTTCCAAGATCAGAGAGGATATCTCTGCAGAAATTAGTAGAATTCTTGTTCTGTTGTTCAGGTAGACCACTGGGCACAACAAACAGAATCATCTGATCTTGATCACATATAGTCAATACACAAGCTTCCACTTGCTTCAAGCTTTCAGCTACCTAGAATTATTTAGAATTTATTATAATATTTTCATCATTAAATTCAGTAATCTCTTAACAAAAGCAATAAAAAAAACTCATGTAAGGAAGTCATCTTCAAAAGGTAGATCGTGCCACAAACCCTTTGAAATAGAGAATTCACAAGACTTATAACCTTATGAGAATAGAAACCAAGTTCAAGTTCAGCTTATTGTCATTCAACCACACACATGTATACCACCAAATGAAGTATTTCTCCAGACCAAGGTGCACATCGCAATACATAAAACACACACACGCACACACAAACACACAAAACAAAGTAATATTACCACAAATAAGTTAACAGATAATAAAATGTATTTACCACACAAAAAGTAAACAGTATAACAATACTGGCACTTAGTATGTGATAAGACCTGGGTGATGGCAGGAAGTCCAGTAGCCTTTTGGTCTGGGGGAAGAAACTGTTGCACATCCTAACAGTTCTTGTCTTTAATGTCTTTTTTATCTTTGACCCAAATGAAAATTTCTTTCTCAAGACCATGACCCCCATACTCAATTAGCAGTTGCTCATATTAACATTACCAATACTTCGTTGATTCTTGAATTGCTCAATTAGATGAATCTCATTCTTCTAAATGCCAGTAAGGACAAGACAAACTTCCTCAGGCTCTCCTTATGGGTCAAATCCTACAAGCCAAGAATCAATTTAGTGATCTATGGTGGACTGAGTCCAAGCCTTTTATAGATATGGAGATCAGAATTTTACCTCATACTCTGAGGTCTTAGTGAAGCCATGTGCAAAAAAGAATTTTCTTTTCACTCAAACTCTTTACAATAAAAATGCCAACATACCATTTGCCTTCATTCGTGCTATATCACTGTACTTCCTTTTTTATGAACCAAATACCCAATTCCACCGTACACAATTACTTGTTTCTTGCAACTAATGATTTGAACTGCAAACATCCAAGTGAAACATACTGATTCCTGTGGTACCTAGTCGGTAACTACCAATCTGAAACAGAGCTATTCATGCCTATCATTCTGTGGGCCTTTAGCCAATAATCCATTTCTGCTAATATGTTAACAAATCTCTATCTAACGTATGTTACCTAATTTGTAAATATACAATATCTTGAACAAGTTTTACTGTATTGTATATGATGGAAACTGATTTACAATGGAGTTACCTGCTGTATACTTTCAAGATTTATACGTTTCCCATGACGTTTAATTTGGTTGTCTTTACGACCTAAATAATACATCTGTCCATCTTTAACAACTACCCAGTCGCCAGTGGCTCGCATTATTCCTGAGAGCACAGTTATTTCATCATTTAAAAAACATACACGGTCTTCACCACCTGGAGAAAAATAAGATACAAATTCTAAATCATTACTACATAACACTTTTAACAACATATATAGAATTCCACTTGTAATGCATTAACATGGCCACTTGCCTTAGTATTCACATGGTTATTTTAATATGCGGCATTATGAAGACATGTCTCCAATTATGTATGTGATAACATTCTGCATTAAGAAGCATAGTATGTGAAAATTTAGTTGCATACAAGAGATCACAACACCGTAACTGAAAAAGATACTGAATAAAGGGGGAGATGAACAGGGGGTGGTAAAGGAGGGGTAGCATGTTTGCCTTTATTAGTCAAGGTGCTGAGTTCAAGAGTCAGAAGCTCTGTTGCAGCTTTGTTAACTGTCTTTATGCTACATCTGGAGTATTGCATTTAATTCTGATTACCTGGATGTGGAGGCTTAGGAGAGATACAGAAGAGGTTTACAAGGATGCTGCCTGGATTAGAAGGCATGTGTTATAAAGAGATTTCAGGCATAACTTGGGTGGTTTTCTCTGGAGTGGCAGAACCTGAGGGCAGACCCGACAGAAGTTTATAAAATAATCAGAGGTAGACATAGAGACGGTTGGTACCTTTTCTCCCTAGAGTCAAAATATCAAATTACCTAACACTATGAGACAGGGAAAGTTCAAAAGAGGTGTGCAGGGTGAACTTTTTTCATTTTTATATAGAGATTAGTGGGTGCCTGGAATGCACTGCCAGGGTGGTAGGGGCAGATGTGATAGAAGTGTTAACAAACTCTTAGATGAATATGCAGAGTTTAAGGGATATGCACCACGTGCTGGTGGAAAGAATGAGTTTAACTAGGCATCATCAGCTTAGTTAATTCCTGTGCTGTATTAACCCACAATTTTTCTGCATTTAAATACAAAAACATTAAAAATTTATTAAATATCAAGTAGTTCTTAAGATGAACAAAGTTAAGCTTATCTTAAAACACACAAAAACATTCCAAATATATAACTATTTTAACTTAAAATTTGCAAATGCGCCTCAATGTCAGAGTGTATTCAGGAAATAACCAGCAGAGTTGCCTGCAAATTTAAGATTTTTGTATTCTGCAAAAACCCCAAGTATCACAGCATTCTGGATGGAATGGCACCAACAGCAAGATCTGCCAAAGAATGGCAAAACTCAGATGTGATCAATCAGAAGGATTACCGTAATATCTTTTTCAGAATTATTTGAAACTCCTCCTTCCAAAGACAAAAGTCTGCAACAAATTATTTCACAGTGAAGATGCAAGAGAAAAAAAAGTCCCTACCTATGAAAACTTGCCCTTCTCCTTCTTGGATTACCTTGCCAGAGTCATCTACAACATCTAAAATGGTTCCTAAAAGAGGAAATCCTAAAGGCACATGGTCTTCATACCTAAAGCACAAACAGAAATAACAATTAATATCAAATCATATTTAAGATGTTAGCAACTTCCAACAATCACAAGTATCAATAAGCTTTTTTTAAGAAGAAACTGATTCTGGGCTTACTTTATGCTTATGCCAGGGCAGTTAGATAACATAATAACTACAAGTGTTTTACAAAGACCATCAAAAACTATACCAGTTACTTAGTAGGTTTAGAATAATATATTTCTTGGGGAACAGAACAGCACTTGGCATCAACAGCCTATCTTTTAAGGGACATCAAATTATTGTAATGAAAAAAAGCAAAAAAAAAAATCTTTACGGGCTGGATTTTCCCATCTTTTGCTTCAAGTTCCATTTGGATGGCTTTGATTGTCAAAGACAAGAAAATACTTAAAATTTTACTTTATACACTAGGGAAAGCCCTTCTCCTGCTCAAAGGTTACTGGGGCTGCAACTCTTTATTGAGTGAGTCATTACATCAAGGCTCAGTTGCGTATTCTGGACATGAAGCATCTCACTAAAATCTGAAGAAAAGTAAAGCTATTTGTTTAGTAACCTAGCCAACATTTTATTATAAAATCAACAGTACCAGAATAGAGTTCCTTACTGTTCTCTGTTACTTTAGTAACATGTATTGAATTTAGAATTTATTTAAAACTTGTATCCATCCCACAACGTGAGGGAGTGAAAATCTTTGCATTATGACTCCATTGTAATGCACAGACATGTGAATCTAAAAGTCTAATGGCTTGTAGAAAGAAGTTGTCCCAGTCCTAGCATTAATGCCGCGGTAGCATTTGCCAGATGGAAGCAGCTGAAACAGTTTATGGTTGGGGTGATTAGTGCCCCCAATAATCTTCCAGGCCTTCTTTCTGCACCGGCTGCTATAAATGTCCTCAATGGAGGGAAGTTCATATCCATAGATGCGCCGGGCTGTCTATACCACTCTCTACAGTGCCCGGGGATCAAGGTTGGTGCAGTTCCTGATACAGCCAGTCAAGATGCTCTCAATGGTGCCCCTGTAGGTCTTGAGGATTTGGAGGCCCATGCCTAACTTCTTCAGTCGTCTGAAGTGGAAGAGATGCTGTTGTACTTTTTTGCTACACAGCTGGTGTACACAGTCCATGTGAGATCATTGGTGACGCGGAACAGAGGAACTTGAAACTACTCACCCTCTCAACTGCAGACCCATTGATCTTGATTGGGCCGAGCCTGTCTCCATTCCTCCTGTAATCCACAATCAGCTATTTTGTTTTTTGGACACTGAGGAAGAGGTTGTCATCCTGGCACCACTGTGTCAGGGTGTCAACCTGTCCTCCGTAGGCTGTCTCATTACTGCAAAAATAAGTCCAATCAAAAATTGGTGCCACAATGGGACCCAGCATAGACCCCATGAGTTGAATAGCCTCTGAAGTTATTAGTTCAGCATGGAGTGTTTCTGAACACTTATTTCCCACGTTTCATATTATACATTATGTAGACTTACTGTCTTGTACTATGTGGGATTTCTTCAGGAATTTTGTAGTACGTGGCCCAACATGACACTTCGGTAATGCCATATAGATTGTAAATTTGGGTTTTGTTTCCTTCTTCACGCCAACTGTTCAGTACACACAATGGAGGAAATGGTTCACCACCAACTGCTAACACACGCAGAGGTGAATTATCTGAAAGCACTACAGAGGCCAGAATTTTGGATCCAAAACTTTTAATTAATGTCGGTGTAACCTTAAAAAAGATAGAATTAATTTGTCATTATATTTCAAGATTCACATTATAAAGATCTACACTAGGATTACAGCAATTTGTTGCTTGATTCCTAATTTTACATCGTCATTTCTTGAGAATCAAACCCATAATGAGATACAATTCTTTGAACATTGGCTAAACTTTCATTTTCAAAAGGTTATTTCTCAAATATGAAGTTAGGTGGCAAGTACTATTGGCTAATTAACTTGAATGAGCACCACAGCCAACACAATCCTGTACTTACATAAACATCATTAAAAAAATATTGGCTCAAAAAGTAGTGGATAAGCAACAGCAGTTCAAATCAAATGGCTGTAATCTACAGTAGTCAATATTTGGTGAAAGATCAGATAGTAATCTATTTAGTGCATTCAACCTATTTCAACATTCAGTGAGATCATGGCTGAAAAGTTGAAACCAAATTCTATATTACCAACTAACTTTGTTGTATACCCCTTCCCTTCACTTCAGTTTTGTAATATTCCTCTTCTTCAGCCTTATCACTTAATATCAAATGACTTTGTTTTCTGCAAAAGCTGCAAACTTATACATCCTTTGCATATACAGTCTTTCTTGACTTGAAATACTAAATTTTACGCTCAAACAGTGTAAATAACTTCTCGCTCTCCTCTCTATTAACCACCTTTAATACCTTGAGAACTACAGTTAGGTCATTCATTAACTATTTAAATTATCATGGACAATTTAGTGTGATCCCACAACCATTTTCAGCAATGTACTGTAAGTGGTTAACCACAATTCTATTCAGCTTTAGCAAACTTGCTCCATGCAATAAATATTAGCACTCTGCTAATCAGTTTGTTTTGTTTTAATACTTGACGATATTTTTACAAGTAGGTTCATGTAAAGAAACTATAATTAGGCTTACAAATAAGTTGCAAGCCAATGTTATGTGACAAGCATAATGATAGCTTCCATACCACTCTGATAGCACCATACCTGCATTACAGACACCTTGTGATGATTAAAAAGAATCTCTGTTAGTCTCTTTGGCATCATTTTAATAACTGGTGGAACAATAAGCAGTGTGGCTCCACTGCATAAGGCCATAAATATTTCAATAATTGAAGGGTCAAATGTCAGAGGAGAGGACATAAAAATTACATCATCTGATGAAACATCAAAGATTGACCTGCAAAACAAAATTAAATAGAACAAATAGAAAGGTAAATAAAGCTGCAATAATGAAGCTTGCTAAGTTCAAGATTTTAAGAAATATTTTACTGCAGTAAGATCACAGTGAATGTGCAATTGGAAGTAATTTGACATTGGAAGAAAGATGGTAAACTTTCATTTTAAATTAATAACAAAACAAGGAATTCATACTTCAATCTAGTCGGAGTATGGCTTTTGGTTTAATCAAAACACCAACTGTTAAGCTATTTTACTTATTTGTTGGCCCTAACATAATAGATTCAATAATAACAAATAGCTGGAATACTACTAAATAAGCCTAGGTGAGAAAAACCTCAGCTCATGAAAACGGGATTGGGCAAGGTAAATCTCAACCCTTCAGGCTTACCAGATTTTCTACCTTTCCATTACAAAAAGAATTGCATCGACTGTGATTTCTCAATTGTGGGATCAACTCCTACTTTGAGCATTGGAGAATGATGCCGCATGGTGAAACTCCAGGTTAGTATGAAGATAGTTCTCACTGTGACAGGCTTTACTTACTTTCTCTGGGGGATTCAGAAGATTTTAAGGCACTATTTAGAAAAGCAGCAGGAAATTAACTTAACTGCGTGACCAATATTTATCTCACATGGCACTACAAGCGTGGTTTAATCTCAGTTCTGTATTGTAGTAAACCTACCAACATATCATTAAAAATAATCTGCCTTTCATCACAATAGTGCTTGTGAATACCTGCTACAACACTGAATCGAATGGAAAATTATTTCATTGGCTGAACAGTTTTAGACACCCTGAGGTAGATAAACAAATTGTTAAATAAACAAATATCATTTTTTTCTGTTTTTAATAGACCTGAAACAAATGTGCTAGTTTTATTTTCCAAGCCTGTTAAAACTTAAGATTCCATTTTAAGATTGCCTCTAAATTGAAATTTCTAAATAGTTCTTGTATCTTCCATCTACAGTACTGTGCAAAAGTCTTAAGCAGCCAATTTTTTTTTAAATATACAGTTTCAGATGGTATAGCCTCCAGAGTCCTGATCTCAACATCATTGGGATTACCTGGAGACTGAAGCAAACAAGATAGCCGAACTCTGCAAAAAAACTGTAGCAAGTTCTCCAATATGTTTGAAGCAACCTACCAACCGATTTTCTAGGAAAACTGCACGACTGTGTACTTAAGAAAAATGATGCAGTTTTAAAAGCAAAGGGTGCTCATACCAAATATTGATTTGATTCACTTTTTTTAAACTGTTTTCTGCTCTTTACAGTAATTTTTTGATATTTAGAAACTTTTCATTTCATTATTTTTGAAAGCATCTTTGCTTCAGAGAATTTTTTTTTACAAGTGCCTACGACTTTTGCACAGTACTGTACTAGTAAGAAGGGGTGAAATGAACAGCCTCTCTCCCTGACAAAGATTTCAATTGACACCTTCAAGATACACTATCCAAAAGCACAGGCAGAAGTTTGACTGACAAGGGCAGTTTCAAAAATATCTTTGAAAGAAATTGCAATAATCTTTGATGCTACCTCAGATTCCCTGGACAATTTTATTAGCATGCCTGAGTTTCCATTTTTCACAGTAGGTTCTTTGTCACAATATGTTTGTTTTAGTTGTCAATATGCATACAGACATTTATCTGATTGAACTTAGTTTGTGGGTCTTTGTGTGTAGTTTTTCACTGATTATACATTTCTTTGTTCTACTGTGAATACCTGCAAGAAAATGAACCTCAAGGTAGTATTCGGTGATATATACATACATTGACAATAAATTTACTTTAAACTTGGGAATTTTGAACTATGTATTTGACTCAAGAAAGATTTGGAAACTTAAAAATTACTTGAATAAATTTATCCTGCTGAATATGTTCTACCTCTTAACTATTATGCGTTTTCTTGGTGACATATTCCAAAAGGTTAGTTGTCGGATGCATGCTTGTGATTTCCATCTTTACCTCATCACCAACTCTATATAATTATCATTGAATTTATCACTGTCACAAAGCTTTCAGTATCTATGACCAACTTTCATCAGGCAAAGACATGATGAATGGTTAGTCTGATGAAACATATTTCCCAAAACTAGAACCCTACATCTCCACCACCAGGTTCTGCCTGATTTTTTGAATTCTTTCCACATTTGAAGCTTGGAAAAATAGAGGGCTATGGGTAACCTAGGTAATTTCTAAAGTAAGTACATGTTCGGCACAGCATTATGGGCCAAAGGGCCTGTATTGTGCTGTAGGTTTTCTATGTTCTGTGTTCTATGCATCTGCAGCAATTTGCCTCTGTCAAACATCTTACTCGATATCCAGTAATGAATGAGAAGGAATATCCTCCAACTAAATACTGGGAAAACCAAAGCAACTGCCATTAGTTCTTATCACAAAATACTATTTCACAGATAATGATCACATCATTTTCCATGTCAATGTCAGAAAATTAACCAGATTATTGGTAACCTGTGTGTAACACGAAACAAGTTCAGCTTTAAACCAAGCACTTATTTCATTAAGATAATCTGGCCTTTCTTTAAGAACATCAGATACACTTCAGCCAGATCTATTGCAAAAGCCATTATCCATGTCTAATAATTCCAATGTACCCTCAAGAGCACTGGCTGTTCTGTCCAAAACCCCAAAGTCACCAATTACTTTTGCATTTCCTCAAATTTAATTGCTCGTTATTAGCAGTCAGGCCTTCAACCACCTAGATCTTAGGCTGTGGAGTTCTGGAATTTCCTTGCTGGAACATCTGTGGCTCTCTACATCTCTTTTTCCCTTTAAGATATTTGTAAAACCTATCTCTTTAGCCAAGATGTTTTGGTCATTTGCCCTAATATAACATTTGTGGCTTGGTGTCAATTTACTTATAAGAATCCTCTTGGACATGTTGGTGTTACATTCATGCAGCAGATTCTGACCTTCTATCATATTGTGTTTCTTTACCATTGACCCAAGATCTTGCTGTGTCACAATGATAAAGTACCTGGTGTGCAATGGCACCCCAGACCGAAAAAAATGCCCCACAGAGACATCGACTACTACTACTTCATAGGGAGAGCAAATTATCTTGTTTCTCAAGAATGCCAAGGCTGATGAGCATTCTTTCCTGACTCTGCTCTGATTCCCCATATCCCTTAATACTTGACTAACATTAAACCATAAGCCTTACATTAAGTTAACAACCTACCAACATCAATGATCATCAAGATATATTCTGCGCTTCTAAACCTTAGGTACAAAGCATTTTCTAATTTCTCTACTGAAATGTAGCTTATTGCTTCTTGCCCAAAATTCCCCAAGCAGTGGAAATTATTCAGTTGTATCCAATTTATCATATCTCCTTAACACCGTGACATTGATAAAATCTGAAATTCAAAGTACAACATCCCTTGTGGTTAAACTTACATGAGATTCTGTATATTGGGAACAATGCATTGATGAGGTACTCGAACAATTTTTGGAGCTCCTGTAGTACCTGAAGTTTGCAAAATATAGGCCAAAAATCCACGGCAGTCAACATATTTATATTCATGACTTCTTTTATCCGAATCAGTTGTCTGCAACCTCCCTTCTTTTAAAGCTTCTACATTACTGCAAATGACATTTTCTTTGCTTTTGGGCTCTGAAGCGAAGGAATCCACATCCGTCAGCAGCCACTGAATCTTCACAAGCACGAAATTTAGTTTTGGTATATCACACTCAACATTAATGGACAACCAAGCTGAAAATGAGTCTCTGAATTTCTGTAATATAAAGTTATGATACAATATTATATATTGTCTTTCAAAACAATAGACTTCAAAAAACTATAATTATTCAATAAAAACAAAGCTAATATGGCTGAAAACAAACATGATGTAAAATGTTTATTTTATGTTAATAAATAAATAAGCAAGCAGTGATATGTACATAGAACATAGAATAGTACAGCACAGTACAGGCCTTTCACCCCACATTGTTGTGCCAACCCCCAAACCCTGCCTCCCATATAAGCCCCCACCTTAAATTCCTCCATATACCTGTCTAGTAGTCTCTTAAATGTCACTAGTGTATCTGCCTCCACCGCTGACTCAGGCAGTGTATTCCATGCACCAACCGTTCTCTAAGTAAAAAACCTTCCTCCAATATCCCCTTGAACTTCCCACCCCTTACCTTAAAGCCATGTCCCTTTGTATTGAGCAGTGGTGCCCTGGGGAAGAGGCACTGGCTATCCACTCTATCTATTCCTTTTAATATCTTGTACACCTCTACCATGTCTCCTCTCATCCTCCTTCTCTCCAAAGAGTAAAACCCTAGCTCCCTTAATCTCTGATCATAATCCATACTCTCTAAACTAGGCAGCATCCAGGTAACTCTCCTCTGTACCCTCTCCAGTGCTTCCACATCCTTCCTATAGTGAGGCGACCAGAACTGGACACAGTACTCCAAGTGTGGCCTAACCAGAGTTTTATAGAGCTGCATCATTACCTCATGACTCATAAACTCTGTCCCTCAATTTATGAAAGCTAACACCCCATAAGCTTTCTTAACTACCCTATCTACTTGTGAGGCAACTTTCAGGGATCTGTGGACATGTACCTCCAGATCCCACAGCTCCTCCACACTACCAAGTATCCTGCCATTTACTTTGTACTCTGCCTTGGAGTTTGTCCTTCCAAAGTGTACCACCTCACACTTCTCCGGGTTGAACTCCATTTGCCACTTCTCAGCCCACTTCTGCAACCTACCAATGTCTCTCTGCAATCTTTGACAATCCTCTACACTATCTACACCACCACCAACCTTTGTGTCGTCTGCAAACTTGCCAACCCACCCTCTACCCCCACATCCAGGTCGTTAATAGAAATCACAAAAAGTAAAGGTCCCAGAACCAATCCTTGTGGGACACCACGAGTCACAACCCTCCAATCTGAATGTACTCCCTCCACCACCACCCTCTGACTTCTGCAGGCAAGCCAATTCCAAATCCACCTGGCCAAACTTCCCTGGATCCCATGCCTTCTGACTTTCTGAATAAGCCTACCGTGTGGAACCTTGTCAAATGCCTTACTAAAATCCATATAGATCACATCCACTGCACTACCCTCATCTATATGCCTGGTCACCTCCTCAAAGAGCTCTATCAGGGTTGTTAGACACGGTCTGCCCTTCACAAAGCCATGCCAACTGTCTTTGATCAGACCATGATACTCTCAATGCCTATAGGTCCTATCTCTAAGAATCCTTTCCAACAGCTTTCCCACCACAGACGTAAGGCTCACTGGTCTATAATTACTCGGACTATCCCTACTACCTTTTTTGAACAAGGGGACAACATTCGCCTCCCTCCAATCCTCCGGTACCATTCCCGTAGACGAGGACATAAAGATCGTCTCCTAGCCAGAGGCTCAGCAATCTCTTCCCTCACCTCGTGGAGCAGCCTGGGGAATATTCTGTCAGGCCCCGGGGACTTATAGAAACATAGAAAATAGGTGCAGGAGTAGGCCATTCGGCCCTTCGAGCCTGCACCACCATTTATTATGATCATGGCTGATCATCCAACTCAGAACACCGCCCCAGCCTTCCCTCCATACCCCCTGACCCCCGTAGCCACAAGGGCCATATCTAACTCCCTCTTAAATATAGCCAATGAACTGGCCTCAACTGTTTCCTGTGGCAGAGAATTCCACAGATTCACCACTCTCTGTGTGAAGAAGTTTTTCCTAATCTCGGTCCTAAAAGGCTTCCCCTCTATCCTCAAACTGTGACCCCTCGTTCTGGACTTCCCCAACACAATATCTGTCCTAATGTATTTTAATAACTCCAACACCTCCTCTGCCTTAATATCAACATGCTCCAGAACATCAACCTCACTCATATTGTCCTCACCGTCATCAAGTTTCTTCTCATTGGTGAATACCGAACAGAAGTATTCATTGAGGACCTCACTCACTTCCACAGCCTCCAGGCACATCTTCCCACCTTTATCTCTAATCAGTCCTAACCTTCACTCCTGTCATCCTTTTGTTCTTCACATAATTGAAGAATGCCTTGGGGTGTTCCTTTACCCTACTCGCCAAGGCCTTCTCATGCCCCCTTCTTAAGCTCCTTTCTTGCTACCCTATATTCTTCAATAGACCCATCTGATCCTTGCTTCCTAAACCTCATGTATGCTGCTTTATTCCACCTGACTAGATTTTCCACCTCACTTGTCACCCATGGTTCCTTCACCCTACCATTCTTTATTTTCCTCACTGGAACAAATTTATCCCTAACATCCTGCAAGAGATCTCAAAACATTGACCACATGTCCATAGTACATTTCCCTGCAAAAACATCATCCCAATTCACACCTGCAAGTTCTAGCCTCATAATTTGCCCTTCCCCAATTAAATATGTAAATGAGAATAAAAACCAAAATGTTGGAAACCCTCTGCAGGTTAGGCAACATCTGAGGAAATAAGAACAGTTATGTTTCAGTACGATAGAGTTAGTGAAGGAATGAAATCCTTTACTTATAACTTCATATTTCTCAACTAAGCCCCCTCTCCAACAACTCAGTTTCAAAGAAAACCATTCTCAACTTTTCTTCACCTTTAAAATTTTCTGGTCCTATTAACTACAGTGGATTCCAGTTAATTGGGCCATTGGTTAATCAAGGCAGCCACTTATTTGGGACAACTCTTAAAGAAAAAAAACTAATTGAGAAAATAGCCATAATTCCCTTCATTAACTTGGGACACTATGCTACGTAATTGGGACAGGAGATTTTTGCTGAACAGTTTCTAAATAGCATCAGTCTCATGCACTTGCATGGTAGTCAGACACTACACTGTGCTTACAGCAAACTTTTAAAATAGCATCTGTCATGTGTTTCTCGGCCTGAAACATCGACTGCACCTTTTCCTACAGATGCTGCCTGGCCTGCTGCGTTCACCAGCAACTTTGATGTGTGTTAATTGATTAAATAAGTATTTTTAATCAATATTATTTTCTCATATCTTTACAGCACAGTAACTCACTTGTATCATATCTTTCTGAACAAGGATGTATTTCAATTTGCACATTTGAATAAAATATGCTGAGAAACGAGGTGAACTTTCTGGATCAACTGGACAAAAAGCTGCTCCCGCTTGAAGAATTCTAAAAGTGCACAGAGACATCAAAGACCATTATTTCTGAAATATTTACTTTCAGCCATATGTTGTCCAGTATAGTAAGTGGGTTTAAAAAATAATCTTGCAATGCTCTCTGTTTAATTATTTCTCTTCTACAGAAAGGCCACTTAAGTACATGTGGCTCATGAGCAATGACAATGTGGATAAAACATCTGGGTAAAGATGAGTTCTTCCGGCAGATTGTGTGTTGCTCCAGATTCCCGGTTGTAATGATCATCAGTATTCTGGAATTGGCAAGCAACCCAGAACAGAAAAATCTCTCGCCACCCATTCCCATTCATTCATCCCATGAATGCTTAACCACACTGACCCCAGCAATATGAACTACACAATGAACTATCGCACTTCCCACTGGAAGTGCATGCCGAAATGAATGGTGCCGTGCAGGGGTGTTTCTCGTTTACACTGATTTTAAAAAGTGTTGGATATCATCACTAATTTGGTCTTGCCTTGCGTGTATGAAAAGAAAATCGATGACGGATAAAAAAAACTGAAGTGCGCAGTGTAAGAAAACGACTATTACCCTAAAATGCAGCTGGGCAGGTTTACAGTTGGCTGGCAATACAACCCAATGGCATAACCTCGGCTGAGATCACAGTGTAGCTGCAGCCGCTCTCTGAGCTCGTCAGCCAGGCCGATAACCCGGCCATAGGTGTAGGACAACCGACCGCCATCCGCACCGCTGTCGTAGCACACAGCGGTCCTCTCGCCACGACCCGCCGCCGCTCGCAGCACCAGATCGTGCAAGCCGCTCGCTCTCGCTACCGGACGACCAGCGGCGTCAACTCCAACCTCTCCCTCGGCCGTTTGAAACATCACTGAACGCTTGTTCACATGAGGTCTCCGACCGCCACCGGCTCACTCGGTCGCAGGTCACACCGTCCACTGGCTGCGACAACGTCATGACGTGCTGTATGACGTTGAGATAACCCCGCGCGCATTAAACGTCATGTGCTGCATTGGAGATTCTTGCATCTATTTTGCATGCTGATATTGTCTTTATGTCGAATTCTGCAAGAAATTCTAAATTGTACCGTATACTGTTTTATATATAAAATGAGTCCAAAGATTGAGACACAGGAGACTGCAGATACTGGAATTTGGAGCGAAACAAAATGAATTGCTGGAGGATTTCAGCAAGTTGAGCAGTATCTACAGAGAAAAAGGAGTTAACGATGTTTCAGTAATTAGAATTTTTTACACAAAGGAAACTCGACCAAAGGGGCACTCTGTACGCAGGATTAGCAAATTCACAGATGACATGGAAATTTATGGGTTTTTTTTGCTGGCCACAAGTAGGAACAGACGCCGCTAATATAATTAATGAGTCAGTAAGGTGTATGGAAAAAATTAAGAATTTTATCCTTGTGTCAAGTGTGTACATATGCAATGAATGACAAGATCCTGGGAAGTTCCAAAGAATAGAAGTCGTTAGACCCCCAGAAAGTGTAGTTGACATATTGTAGGAAGGATGTGATTGCACTAGAAAGAGCAGAGAAGATTCATCAGGATATTGTTTGGGACAGTGTTTCACTCTCATGCAGAGACTGGATAGACAAAGGCATGTAGTAGAAAAGGCTTGTGGTCTGACTGCTGGAAAGAGGATCGATATTTCGTGGTCAGCATGAACATGGCGGACTCGGCCCCATTTCTGTGCTCTATGAATCTGAAATGGAAATAATGTATTTTTAAATTAATACCTCCTTCTTAGATTACCCTAAGGTAATTTGCAGCTATGAAATGCCTTAAAAGTGTAATCAATGAAAGATGAGGTATTTTATGTGGTCGTCAGTTTGTGCGAAACAAGCCCACACAAAGTGCAATGTGATGAAAAGCACAAAATGCTGGAAAGACTCAGCAACAAACTGATGAAGAATCTTTTTACTCTTTCTCTCACAACAGATGTAGCCCAACCTGCTAAATATTTCCAGCATTTTATGTTATTGTTTTAAATTTACAGCATCTGCATTTTTTTAGTTTTCTGATATTGCCCAGAACACTTGGAATGAAACTAGGCTTGGTACAGTGACAAGGGATCTTTCACACCCAGCTGAGAGGGTAGATGGAGACTTCTGCTTAATAACTAAATTGTGCCCATAACAATGCATCGTTACTTCAGTACTCAACAAAATTTACTTTTTTTCTGTTTTGAACGAGAAATCTGAATTGCATTTGATTACTAAAATAACGGGATTGGTATTCGAATTTATAAAATAAGTAATTATCATTAGTCATAGAATAATCCGGCATGGAAATGGGATCTTCCGCCCAACTTGCTAATGCTGACCAAGATAGTGCCGTTTGCCGACATTTGGCCCATTTCTCTCAGTCTTTCTATGTATCTATTATTTTAATTTAAAAATATTGTACCTGCCTAAACCACTCTCTCCGGCAGTTTGTTCCATTTACTCACCACCCTCTGCTTGAAAGAGTCGCCGCTCAGGTCCCAAAGTGGCAATGTTTTCTCTTGGGTTATGGAACAGATGTTTTTAAAGATTCAAAGTCAGAATCAGAATCAGGTTTATTATCACGGGCATGTGTCAGGAAATTTGTTAATTTAGCAGCGGCAGTTCAATGCAATACATATTATAGAATAATAAATAAATAACAGTATATGTATATTGGATAGATTTAAAATAGTGCAAAAAGAGAAATATTAAAAAAGGTGTTCATGGGTTCAATGTCCATTTAAGAATCGGATGTCAGAGAGGAAGAAGCTGTTCCCGAATTGCTGTGTATGCGCTTTCAGGCTTCTGTACCTCCTACCTGATGGTAACAGTAAGAGAAGTGCGTGACCTGGACGCTGCTTTCTGAGACACCGCTCCTTGAAGATGTCCTGGGTACTTTGGAGGGCGTTACCCAAAACGGAGCCGACTAAATTTATGACCCTCTGCAGCTTCTTTCGGTCCTGTGCAGTAGCCCCTCCCCCCTCCATACTAGACTGTGATGAAGCCTGTCAGAATGCCCCCCCCCCACCCCACGGTACATCTATACAGGTTTTTGAGTGTATTTGTTGACATACCAGATCTCTTCAAATTCCTAATGAAGTATAGCCGCTGTCTTACCTTCGTTATAGCTGCATCGATATGTTGGGACCAGGTTAGGTCCTCAGCAGTCTTGACACCCGGAACTTGAAACTGTTCACTCTCCACTTCTAATCCCTCTTTGAGGATTGGTTTGTGCTCCTTCGTTTTACCCTTCCTTAAGTTCACAATCAGCTCTCTTGTCTTACTGACATTGAGTGCCAGGTTGTTGCTGCGACACCAATCAACTAGTTGGTATATCCTGATCCTGTACACCCTCTCATCTCCATCTGAGTTTCTACCAACAATGAGTGTATCATCAGCAAACTTACAGATGGTATTTAAGCTTTGCGTAGTCATGGGTATAGAGAGAGTAGAGCAGTAGGCTAATCACACACCCCTGAGGTGCACCAGTGTTGATTGTCAGTGAGGAGATGTTATCACCAATCCATCCAGATTGTGGTCTTCCAGTTAGGAAGTCAAGGATCCAAAAGCAGAGGGAGGTACAAAGACCCAGATTTTGTAACTTCTCAATCAGGATAGTGGGAATGATGGTCCAGTAACATCATAAAGGATCCCACCCACCTTGCTCATGTCTGTCCCACTTCCATCAGGGGGTGGGCTACATACCATCCACTCCGGGAACTCCACCATTACTCTCCCCAAGCAGCAAGGCTGCTCAACACCACCAGCTACTAAACCATCCCTCCACAACCACTGCTTTACCATTTTCCATAGATAGAGGGATGTCCATTTAGAATGGAGATGAGGAGGAATTTCTTTAGCCAAGGGCAGAGATTGATAGATTGTTGATTAGCAAGGGCATGAGGGGGCACAGGGTGATGGCAGCCAATTGGGGCCAAGAGGGAAATGGATTAGCTATAAAATGCCAGAGCAGACTCAATGAGCCAAATGGCCTAATTACAGTGGCATGCAAAAGTTTGGGCACCCCTGGTCAAAATTTCGCTAAGCGAGTAAAAGATTACCTGATTTCCAAATCGCATAGAGTTAAAGATGACACATTTAATATTTTAAGGAAGATTACTTTTTTTATTTCCATCTTTTACTGTTTCAAAATAACAAAAAACGGGGGCCCGAAGCAAAAGTTTGGGCACCCTGCATGGTCAGTACTTAGTATCACACCCCCTTTGGCAAGTATCACAGATTGTAAATGCTTTCTGTTGCCGGCTAAGTCTTTCAATTCTTGTTTGAGGGATTTTCACCCATTCTTCCTTGCAAAAGGCTTCTAGTTCTGTGAGATTCTTGGGCCTTCTTGCATGCACTGCTCTTTTGAGGTCTATCCACAGATTCTTAGTGATGTTTAGGTCTGGGGACTGTGAGGGCCATGGCAAAACCTTCAGCTTGCACCTCTTGAGGTAGTCCATTGTGGATTTTGAGGTGTGTTTAGGATCATTATCCTGTTGTAGAAGCCATCCTCTTTTCATCTTCATTTTTTTTACAGTGTGATATTTGCTTCCAGAATTTGTTGGTATTTAATTGAATTCATTCTTCCTTCTACTAGTGAAATGTTCCCTGTGCCATTGGCTGCAACACAAGCCCAAAGCATGATCGATCCACCCCCGTGCTTTAACAGTTGGAGAGGTGTTCTTTTCATGAAATTCTGCACCCTTTTTTCTCCAAACATACCTTTGCTCACTGCAACCAAACAATTCTATTTTAACTTCATCAGTCCACAGGACTTGTTTCCAAAATGTATCAGGCTTGTTCAGATGTTTCTTTGCAAGCTTCTGATGCTGAATTTTGTGGTGAAGATGCAGGAAAGGTTTTCTTCTGATGACTCTTCCATGAAGGTCATATTTGTGCAGGTGTCACTGCACAGTAGAACAGTGCACCACCACTCCAGTCTGCTAAGTCTTCCTGAAGGTCTTTTGCAGTCAAACAGGGGTTTTGATTTGCCTTTCTAGCAATGCTGAGCAGTTCTCTCGGAAAGTTTTCTTGGTCTTCCAGACCTCAACTTGACCTCCACCATTCCTGTTAACTGCCATTTCTTAACTACATTATGAACTGAGGAAACAGCTACCTGAAAACGCTTTGCTATTTTCTTATAGCCTTCTCCTGCTTTGTGGGCATCATTCATTTTAATTTTCAGAGTGCTCGGTAGCTGCTTAGAGGAGTCCATGGCTGCTGATTGTTGGGACAGGTTTGAGGAGTCAGGGTATTTATAAAGCTTTGAAATTTGCATCACCTAGCCTTTCCTAACGATGACTCTGAACAAGCCATAGCCCTAACAAGACCTTGGTAAAAGTTATCTGAGAGCTCAAATCTCCTAGGGTACCCAAACTTCTGCATGGTGCTCCTTTCCTCCCCCCTTCTCACACTAAAATTGTACAAAACAAAAATAATACACTAATCTTGCTTAAAATGTTCAAAAGAATGTTTCATCTTTAACTTTATGACTTTTGGAGATCAGTTCATCTTCTACTCACTTTAACTATTCACAGTAACAGAAATTTTGACCGGGCCCGGGGTGCCTAAACTTCTGCATGCTACTGTATGCTGCTATATCTCTGGAAATGCTACTACTGTGCCAATGAACCTGTACCAATTCCAGTGCTGTCTACAGAGTGTGTACATTACTACGTGCTCCAGCATCATCACATATTCCAAAGGTGTACGTTAGTAGGTTAATTGGTCACATGGGTGTAATTGGACAGCACAGATTGGTCGAAGAAAGGCCTGTTCTCGTACTGTATCTCTAAACAAGTAAAGCAGCTCAACTTACCAAAAGCAATAGCCCAATTACCAGAAGTGCCAGTCTATGTTCTTCTTAAACAGTGGATCATGGAACTAGAGTCCATCATGGTTTTGTCTCACCTGACAATACATCAAACAACCAGTATCCCCAAAGCACCACCAAGATAACGAGAATGACATACATTTGTACATCTAAATCAAAGAGCTTCTAATCTAAGACATCAACAGAATTAATTTTCTTTGAAGATGTTGACTTCTCTACTGTGCTTTCTAAATATTTATTGTTTTTATTTAAAATTCCAAATAGAATTAAAAATGTTTCAACACCCCCCCCCAAATGTAACAAAAAATTATTCAATTTCAAATTCAAATATAGTGGACAAAATTATCACACACACATCTGGATATCATACAAGCAAAAAGGGTGGAACTAAATATTTTATGTAATTTATTACATAACATCTTGCAATTTTCCACCATGGATTTGCTACACCCACTAATGCTTAACATTGCAATGGTGGAATGCAAAATGATTTAGTCGGAAAATACAAATGAAAAAGTGACTTCACTTTCTTTTACCAATTGTCAATATTACAAATCAGATAAATATTGGAACAATGCATTAAAACAACAAAAAAAGGACTTTTAGAAAAGAAGTACATTTGTTCTAAAGGTACAAACTATTTAGACAATTGATCTTATGGGACAAAACGTTAACTTTAAAAAAAGCCTCACTGTTATGAGATATACTGAGCCTACTATCTACATTTTTCATACAAGTTTTTATACAAGATGAAAATAACAACACATTCATAATGTACAATGGTTGATAATTGATATTCTAAAATCAAAGATACGGGGATTGAAAGCTTCACCATATAAACGAAATACTTATAATTAGGAATAAAAGGCACATTTGATATCTAAAGGCCATCCAGTTGTACAAAGTAAACTACTTTTGTTTTCAACTATGTACACAGCCTTTGGCAATTTAATTAGCTAATGAATTGTTGAGCAGCCAGTTTAAGAGCCTATGGACAGTCAAAGGCTTAACTCAAATGAAGTCTTATATAGCTAAAATTTAAAAAAATCTTAAACAAGTCTCTTCACCCAACTTTACTATCTCTTTGATCTGGTGGCATTTACAAAACACTGTGCCCCTGTTACATATGAGACAAGAAGCAACATTGCAAAATTTAGCCATCTTAAAAAAAGAAACAAACCAATGAAGAAATTTTAAAATATGTTCATTTTCCAAGGGTATTCTAAACTCTTGCAGTCTGGTGTTTCTCCACAATAAGTTTATGTCAGAATTTCCAAAATATTGTAGTCAATATCTGAAGATGTATTTCTCTGATATCAAATGATTTCTAATAAATGCACTTCATAAGACGATCCTTGGAATGTCTACAGTCAAGTGATACAGTCTTCAACAGTTCCATAGAGGTGCAAAGAAAATGTAATAGAGGACATGGATTTGTGCAAGGAGAACTAAATTCTGGCACCTTCAAGAAGAATGACTGGATGGTGACATACTGACAAAAATAAACCTGAATAACAACAGGGGCATAATTAATGCAAATTCACCATTCAAGCTCCACAGGATATTTTCCTGTGAGACAAGCTGTACAATGACCTATTTGTCTCACTGATGTTTTGTCATTTTCAGTATCATATAGTATGGAATTTGTTTGCCTCTTAATTCCCTCTTGTACAGCAGATATCAATCCATCAACAGAAAGATAAATCACACTAGATGCACCTTCAAAACAAAAGGGATAACAACAAGTGGTTATTATTAAGTGAAGCTGCAAACTGTTAAGTCATTTTATGATGACTATATGGATAAAAGCAGCACTGCCCACAACATGAATCTTGTACAATATGAATAAAGATTGAATGAAAGAACTCATGCAAATGCATTATTAATAAGTAATAAAAGTCTCAAATCTAATGCAACACAAAGTACATCAGAAAAGTTATACATACTTAATTTGACAAGTAACAGAACGCCTTCATGTTCTTAGAGGATGCCTTCACATCTTAAATAAAAATTACTTAATAGTACAACTATATAATCCAAGCAACTTCACCACTCCAGTTCCACAGGGTTACACAAATTCATTTTCTCACCATATTTTGGTAATTTTCAGTATTATTTAGTATGAAATTTGTTCAATAAAAATTGTTTTCAGTAAAGTTTGTGCTAAAATACCTAACAATGTGCCAGACTGTCCAGTAATAGTGCTTTTAGAGGCTGGCAAAAATTGAGAAATTTATGGTTAAAATCCCTCTATTTCCCTTCAACTAATCTATGGACGATCTACTTAATAAATACAATATGCACATTTATTTACATAACAAAGTACATGGCTTTTATAATTGACAGCAGGAACGAACATCTCTGAAAAATAAAATAATACCAACAGAAACAAGAGGAAAAATCTGCAGATGCTGGTAATCCAAGCCACACACACAAAATGCTTGAGGAACTCAGCAGGTCAGGCAGCATCTATGGAAAAGAGTACAGTTGACGTTTTGGGCCAAGACCATCCATAGATGCTGCCTGGCCTGCTGAGTTCCTCCACCATCTTGTGTGTGTTGCATAATACCAACAGATGAAATTTATTTATCTTGTTTAGATACAGTGCGCCAACAGACCCTTCTGGCCAAACAAGCCTGCACAGCCCAATTACAGCCATGTGACCAATTAACCTACAAACCTATGTCTTTGGAATGTGGGCGGAAACATTAGCACCTGGTGGAAACCCAAGCAATCACAGGAACAACACACAAACTTGTTACAGACATCAGCAGAATTGTAGGAGTTACACCAACAGTTACGCTACTGTGCCGCCTCTGATTTTGTACCTACTTATGTAATTTCAGAAAATATGTAGGTCAGTAAGCCCCAGAAGCTGTTTCAGTGCTCCTAGTAATTCTCAAAGGGAGGCTCAAGTTAAAAAAAAAAGAAAATGCAGCTTGCATTACCATTATTTTCAGCAGACCAAAATGTACTCATCTTTGACTGTCAGCTCTTTAGATAAGCCAAAGGTCAAACATGAAGGCCACTTTGCTGCAGGACTCACCACTAAGTCTGGCAGCTACACAAATGTACTGAGTTGAAGAACCACATGCACTTTATATTTAGTCCCTTAACTTTATGCATTTATTAACTGGTGCTATTAGTGCAATCCCAATCATCTGAAGAGCACAGATTAATGGTTTGCTCAGTTTTCTTTCTTAATATTTTAATTTACCAGTCCTTTAGAACCATTTTTAAATTTTGATCAATGATATCTAGAGCAAACCATGCAAGTGGTGAACTCTCACTATGAGGATATTCTGGAGCCTCGTGATCTACCCCCTAGTTAATAACCCATTCTGCTTCACAACTGCAGCACCAGGGCCAATGGTCCTGTTGTGGCACAAAAGGGAAATGGAGCCAGGAGAATAGGCTATATAACAGAAGAACAAAATTGAGCCAATGGGCCCATCAAGTCTGCTGCACCATTCAGTCATGGCTGATGTTGTTTCCAATCCCATTCTCCTGTCTTTTCCTTGTAACCTTTAACCTTCTTACCAATCAAGAATCTTTCAGTCTCTGCTTAAATACACCAAATGACTTGGCCTCTATGACAATGAATTCCACAGACTTGCCACCCCCTGGCTGAAGAAATTCCTCCTTATCTCAGTTGTAATAGATCGTCCCTTTACAGTGAGGCCATATCCGCAGATTCTTGGGAACAGCGTCTCTACTACCACCTAATCCAGACCTTTTGATGTCATAGTGCAAGGGTCAAGCTGGATGAAGGACAATTTGGCTCAATGTATAGATACATGTGGATTCATGCTGATGATCATCTATGGTGAATTGTTGTGAATCTTCCTATGAACAATAATGAATATTAACACCATTTACCTTGAGATTTACCTCCAGTATGATAAGGTAATAGAAAGATTAAAAATGGGGAATTAATATAATAAAACAGCAATAAAGAAATGTCAGGATAAGGGAATGCAAAACAAAGACTGACAAAGTACGGAAGTAAAAGTAGCTACAATTCTACACCACATCCATCGTAAAATCTGTGAATCATTTCAAAAATCAGTAACTAAAAAATCACCCAACTCAAGAGTTAGGCACTAATTATAACTGCTTATAAAGTATTTAGAATGTGAATAATAAACTATTAATTACACAAAATAGTAGAGTTCTAGTTCAAACCATTACTAAATGTACCACACAAAACCTTTTACTGTTTCTGCTTGAATTTTCAGATTTTTTATAGTTTATACTTTATACTTTATTGTCGCCAAACAATTGATACTAGAACGTACAATCATCACAGCAATATTTGATTCTGTGCTTCCCGCTCCCTGGATTATAAATATTAAATTTATTAATAGTAAAAATTAGTAAATATTAAAATTTTAAATTATAAATCATAAATAGAAAATAGAAAAAATGGAAAGTAAGGCAGTGCAAAAAAACTGAGAGGCAGGTCCGGATATTTGGAGGGTACGGCCCAGATCCGGGTCAGGATCCGTTTTGTTACAAGAAAGAGA
This sequence comes from Mobula birostris, assembly GCF_030028105.1. Classification (NCBI taxonomy): domain Eukaryota; kingdom Metazoa; phylum Chordata; class Chondrichthyes; order Myliobatiformes; family Myliobatidae; genus Mobula; species Mobula birostris. The sequence continues at coordinate 58,390,679 of NC_092372.1, read as the reverse complement.
GTAAGTATACCTTCAGTGGCCAGTTTATTAGGTACATCCTGTACCTGATAAAGGAGTCGCTGAAGGGATGTTCGTGGCCTTCCACTGCCATAGCCCATCCACTTCAAAGTTAGGTGTGTTGTGCATTCAAAGATGCCTTTCTGCACACCACTGTTGTAACGTATGGTTATTTGAATCACCATCATCATCTTGTCAGCTTGAACCAGTGTTAACTCTGACCTCCCTCATTAACATGGTATTTTCACCCACAGAACTGTTGCTCACTGAATGTTTTTTGTTTTTCTGCACGATTCTCTGTAAACTCTAGACCACTGTGGATGAAAACCCCATAAGCAGTTTCTGAGATACTCAAGCTATCCCATCTGACACCAACGATCATTCTACAATCAAAGTAACTTAGATTACATTTCTTCTCATTCTGATGTTTGTTCTGAACAACTGAGCCTCTTGACAATGCTGCATATTTTTATGCATTTAGTTGCTGCTACATGATTGACTGATTAGATATTTGCATTAACGAGCAGATGAATAGGTGTACCCAATAAAGTGGCTACTGGGTGTACATAAAGACTTGATGCCCAGGCTAGAAATCCAGAATACAGCTGTCCAAAAATAAAATTACACAACTGTCTGAAAACAGAGTATGTTTGAAGATACAGTCCAATTCAATATTGTACTTACTGTACAACACCAGAACAATTTTGCAATTAGTTCTCTAAGGCACTAGTTATTAGCACTGCTGCTCCATAGCAATGTGAATGAACCCAAACCCCACTCAAATCATTCAACTCTGCTACTTCTGATTTTCTGTATTTTCTTTTCATTACTTGAACTAAAGAGACTACAGTCACCTAGATTGGGCATCTGACAGAGGTCTAAAAGGGCATAAAAAATGTCATATTGGGCCTAGCTATTCATTTCTATACATTAAAATACTGGACAGAACTATTGCTATTTCATTCATTTAATTATTGTTTTCAGTTTCCAGTTGACTTAATTATTATCATCACAATTCTTGAGCTCAATCAAAAAACCTTGAAAGCTCATTTGGATTCAGAGTTGCAAGTACGGAGGCTTTACAAGGTATTGGTCAGATTACACTTAGGGTATTGTGAGCAGTTTTTGTTTCCTTGAAAAGGATGTGCTAGCATTAGTGAGACCAGAAAAGATGCACGAGAATGATCCCAGGGTTAATATATAAGGAGCTTTTGATGGCTTTGGGCCCGTTCGGTGGCGGGGGAGGTCATATTGGAACCTATTGAATATCAAAAGGTCTAGGAAGAGTGGACATGGAGAGGATGCTTCCTATTGTGGCGTATATAGCACCAGAGGGCACAGCGTCAAAATAGAAGGGCGTTACTTTAGAAGAGAGACAAGGAGGAATTTCTTTAACTGGAGGGCAGTGAATCCATGGAATTCATTGCCACAACCAGCTGCGGAGGCCAAGTCATTGGGTATATTTAAAGTGGAGATTAATTAGTAAGGGTGTCAAAGGTTGCAGGGAAAAGGCAGGAGAATGGGTTGAGACGGGTAATAATCAGCCACGATGGAATGGCAAAGCAAACTCGCAATGATCCCTCGAAGGTGTGTGCATACACACATCTTTTACTAATAGCACACAAACTCTACCTCATTGGCATGATAGGCATATTTCACAATAGTACACAATCCCATTTTCTTTTCTGGTTTCTGTTACAGACAGTGCTGACAAAGTGGAGTTTGCGATGATTTGTCTACAGATTTTAGAGCTCGATGATTTATACTGTTTTTATTGAAAAAGTTATTCAGTGCAAGTATTGTCACTGGACAAAAAACTGAACATCATAAGATTTATTAGAAATTACAAATTAGAGGGAACATTCTAGGCTTGATGGGCCAAATGGCCTATTTCTGCCCCTATGTCTTATATCATATTACCAGCATTAAAAATTTCCTAAGATTTTTTTTAAGAAAATGAGCTTAAAATGAAGCATATTTTTCACTATAAAAAACTAAACTGGAATAATAAACATAGAATAATATTTTAATCATAAGAAATACATTCCAAACAATAAATATGTTTATTGCTGCCCAAAAAGTGGGTCTACATTGCCTGTTTCGCAATATAAAAACTAACTGAAGCAACATTTAAGGCAGGATTTATGAACATTTGGAGAGATATAATATGATTAGGAATAGTCAGCATGGCTTCGTCAAGGGCAGGTCCTGCCTTACAAGCCTGATTGAATTTTTTGAGGATGTGACTAAACACATTGATGAAGGAAGAGCAGTAGATGTAGTGTGTATGGATTTCAGCAAGGCATTTGATAATGTACCCCATGCAAGGCTTATTGAGAAAGTAAGGAGGCATGGGATCCAAGGGGACATGCTTTGTGGATCCAGAACTGGCTTGCCCACAGAAGGCAAAGAGTGGTTGTTGACAGGTCATATTCTGCATGGAGGTGGGTGACCAGTGGTATGCCTCAGGGAACTGTTCTGGGACCCTTCCTCTTCATGATTTTTATAAATGACCTGGATGAGGAAGTGGAGGGATGGGTTAGTGAGTTTGCTGATGACACAAAGGTTGGAGGTGTTGTGGATAGTGTGGAGGGCTGTCAGAGGTTACAGCGGGACATTGATAGGATGCAAAACTGGGCTGAGAAGTGGCAGATGGAATTCAACCCAGTTAAGTGTGAAGTGGTTCATTTTGGTAGGTCAAATATGATGGCAGAATGTAGCATTAATGGTAAGGCTCTTGGCAGTGTGGAGGATCAGAGGAGGTTCGAGTCCATAGGACACTCAAAAGCAGCTGTGCAGGTTGACTCTGGGGTTAAGAAGGCATACGGTGTATTGGCCTTCATCAATTGTGGAATTGAATTTAGGAGCCAAGAGGTAATGTTGCAGCTATAAAGGACCCTGGTCAGACTCCACTTGGAGTACTGTGCTCAGTTCTGGTCGCCTTACTAAAGGAAGGATGTGGAAACCATAGAAAGGGTGCAGAGGAGATTTACAAGGATGTTGCCTGGATTGGGGAGCATGCCTTATGAGAATAGGTTGAGTGAATTTGGCCTTTTCTCCTTGGAGCGATTGAGGATGAGAAGTGACCTGATAAAGGTGTATAAGATGATGAGAGGCACTGATGATGTGGATAGTCAGAGGCTTTTTCCAAGGGCTGAAATGGTTGCCACAAGAGGACACAGGTTTAAGGTGCTGGGGAGTCGGTACAGAGATGTCAGGGGTAAGTTTTTTTTACGCAGAGAGTGGTGAGTGTGTGGAATGGGCAACGGTGGTGGAGGCAGATACGATAGGGTTTTTAAAGAAACTTTTGGATACGTACATGGAGCTTAGAAAAATAGAGGGCTATGGGTAAGCCTAGTAATTTCTAAGGTAGGGACATGGTCGGCACAACTTTGTGGGCTGAAGGGTCTATATTGTGCTGTATGCTTTCTATGTTCCTATGATAACAGCAACCAAACTGGGATCACAAAAATGAACTTTAAAATGGAAATACACTCCAATCAAACAAACTAGACAAAAAGCATGAGACCTCAGCGAAAAAAGACAGATTTATAAAGAAAGAAAGAAGAACCGAAGGTTAGAGCAATTACTCTGAGGAAAAATTAGGACTCACAAAAGTGAAAAGAAAGTTCTTTATGGTAGGTTGGCCGTGGAAGAATGATCAGGTTTCAGCCAAGAAAGCGAAGGTTGAACTGGAGTTATGCTAGAGTAGTTGACCATGGAAGGTAGAGGAATAGCCGAGGAGGGATAAAAGTAATAAACTGGGCTTGCTTTATTTTTTTTAACAATCAGAAAACTGTTTTGAGTCACTCAATTTCAATGAGTAAATGCTTTCATTGATTTTTAATAAATTTTGAAAGTCAAGGACATATGGCATCTGTCAAGCTTCTTTCCATCTCAGAAGTTTTGATGCCCAGGGTTGGTTGTTCATGCCAGTATCTTGAGCAGGGCTCTGCCAGTGTGTAGTGCTTTGCCATTTGGAGTGGAGTGCCTACTGGCAATAAATTAACATTGACTGATCCAGAAATGCAAGTTAATACAAGAAAATGAACAGAACATAAGAAGGGTCATTTGGAGTACAAAATCCATAGTCAATCCAGCTGTCCCAACTCTCTACTCTTTCCCAACATCTTTGCAATCTACCTTTAATTAAATGGGTATTTAACTAAATTTTAGAACTCCTGAGTGTTTCCACAACCTTATAAGCAGCCAAGTTCAGATCACACCCTTTCTTTTTGTAAAGAATCTTTCCTGCATATCCTCATAACTCATGTCCATTATATTGAATTTGCTTTATCTGGTTCTTCTTCCATTCACTTATGGGAAAAATTTTTATTTGTTTACTCTTGCTAAGCTGGTTGTGATCTTGTACAATTTTTTAAATCCCCTCCCAACTTTCTTTGTACATGGGGTACAGCTCAAACTCCTCCAAACTAACATTATAGATTAAGTTCCAAGAAGCATTTAGATAAATCTCCACTGTATACTCTCCAGGGCCTTTACATTCTCCTGAAGTGCACTGGCAGGACTGGATTCAAAATACCTTTTATGCTTTCTAATATTAGCAGTAACACTGCTTACAGCAAATTGTTAATCAATAAATACGCAGAGCAATGCCCAGGCAAGTATTTTTTTTAAATCTTAGAGGCAATTGAGTTTGTATCTTTTGCACATTTATCAGGGATAAACCGTGAAATTATCAAAACTGTTAATGTTCTGGGAAGGACAACAGAGATATGAAATCCAAAACAAAAAATAGATTGTTGGAGAACCTGCTGGATCAAGCAGCATCTGTGGTGGCAAAAGGTATTAAGCTGTTTCAGATCTCACCCTGGATTAGGATTAAATTTGCTGATGAATGTTGTTTCATTGACAGTGGTCCAAATCTAGAACAAAATCAAGTGGAATTTCACTTCTGACCCAATAAACCCCTGTAAAATGGAAATTGCTGTATTATTAACTTACTGACATGCAATTACACTTTTCACGTCAAAAGAGATAGTTCAACAAACCTATATATCCTGCAAGGTCTTCAAATTCTGGTTTGTTGGCAATCAATTCTTCTTTTGTTGGAATGTTAATACCCATATAACAAGGGAATCTTATTGGAGGTGAAGCCACACGAATGTGTACCTTTGAAAGCAAATTTATACAATTTAGAAAAGCAAGGTATCTTAGTATCATTTAAAATATTCCATCATTTTGAAAGGTAAGCAAAGCTCAATAAAGCTCTATGTCAACATTGATATAACTGGTACTTTTTTTGAAGTTCAGTTATTTTAATTTAAATACATATTTAATGCTACGCATGTAGTATAATCATATTACATTTTTTTAAAATGTTCCAAAGCTTCTTTTACTAATACCTCTTTGGCACCAGCTTCCTTCAGGAGTTTAATAATTGGAGAAATTGTATTTCCACGCACAATTGAATCATCTATTAACACAATCCGTTTTCCAGCAAAATTATCACTCAGGGCTCCAAATTTTTGTGCTACTCCTAGTTGCCTCAGTCTTGTATTTGGCTGAATGAATGTTCTGCCCACATAACGATTTTTGCATAGTACTTCAACATATGGTAGTCCGGCCTGTAGAACAAAAGGAACAATATCAATATTCCCCCCAACCAAATTAATACTATCTCACCTTTATATTTATAAGATATATCTTTAAAATATTTGGGAATAAGTGGCTAGCAGGAGGAGAATTATACTTTCTTCAAGAATGTCATTCTCTTATTATTTTGGGGAAATCTTCAGTGTTTCGAGTCACTGAAACCTACTTGTATAGCATCTAAGACAATACAATATTATTTATAGTCAAAGCATAGCAACTGTAGTAGCTAACTTGATGTAGTAACAGGGTTACTGAGAATGCCAGAAGGCATTAAGTGTGCACTTGACAAGCTCAGATTCAAAAGTAAATCAGTAAACATGGATAAGTAATTTTTCAACTCTCAAATTAGCAAAAAATTTAAAAACATTAATAAATGTAAAAAAAAATCTGATTCTTCATCCCTACTTCCCATATGCAGCATTGTTGTCAAATAAAAATGAATTAAAGTTGTACAGTTAATTGCTATATGTTTACTTTTTATATTTTCACACACAAAACCTTTAGTGGCATTTTATTGACACTGTTCAGATAACACTCCGAATTTTGTGCAAATCCAAATTATCAGACTGATATTAAAGAAACAAAATGATAATTAAATATTCATCTGTTAGTTTTTAAAATTCTGCTAATCCTATTTAAATGCAATTCCTGGGATTTAAAATTAGCTGCATTGCACCTTATGGATTAATGGTCTGAATGCCAATCAACAGGGGATGATTCAATTTTGTCGGTGACATAGAACAGTGAAACATTCTGAACTATGGAGACAGTAATCGAGTTCAGAAGACTGGTAATATGGTAAAACGGAATAAATTCTGAGAAATATGCATTTTGGTTAAGAATAAAATGACCAGACAAACCAATTATATAGTTTTAAAAGGATGCAGGAACAGAGAGAACATGAAGTGTTTGCAACATAATACTCTGTACATGGTAGGATCATTTGAGATAATTTTAAAAAACATACCTAATCCATGGCTTCATTAATAAAAACAAAGCACAAAAGTAAATACCCAAGTCTTCAAAAATCCCATTTAGTTCCGCATTCATTTCTGTGCACTAGCATTTGAAAAGAGACTAAAATAATAAGACAAGACTGAAGCAGCTATGGGCATTCTCATCAAAACTGAGCAAGTAATTTTTTAAAAACTTAGCAGCCTAAAATCATGAACATTTTTGGTAAAGTTAAATGAGGAAATCGTCTCTTATTAATAGGTAGTTTGTAACTACAAGAAACAAATATAAGCCAGCTAACAAAAGAATCAGGAAGTGACATAAGAAAACTTGTTTTTAAACATTGTTACTTATTTGAAGTGATCTCATCAAAGCTACCTTGTTTGGTGAATGTAACTTCAATAGTAATTTTCTAAAAAAGGGTTTAATTGGATGGCTCCACTAAATAGCCAGCTATCAGAATAATCCTTCAAGTGGCCTGCTCCTAAGTTTTATAATTCTAACATGTTTAAGAGTCTGGAGTTTACATACCTCCTGTGCATAACCAAGTGCTGCTGGAGTTGCGGATTCTGGAACGGTGCTCACTAAATCTGCATCTACAGGTGCCTCAATAGCAAGTTGCCGCCCACATCGCTGCCTGACTGTATATACCATCTGCCCTTATTAATCAAAAAAAGAAATACAAATGAATATTGCACAGATATCGACTGAAAAGTATAAAAAACATGTAAAAACAAAGAAATTTGGATAATAATTCTTTTGCCTTTAAACAAATCAAATTATTTGTACACCACTCTACACACAAAGTACAAATTTTATTTAACATTGAGTGCATAAGCAAGGCATACTATTTATTATAAATTACTATAAATGGCACATTTGGATGGAGAGGTAATGCAAAGATTTTTACTCATATATATGAAGGATATAAGTAAAAGTCAATTCAATTCAACAAAAACAAAAATGTAGCAACACACATCAAAGTTGCTGGTGAACGCAGCAGGCCAGGCAGCATCTTTAGGAAGAGGTACAGTCGACATTTCGGGCCGAGACCCTTCGTCAAAATGTAGGTTTGTTTAGTAGGACCACTTGTACTGTAACTATAAACAGAACTGTCAAAGTAGCACCAGCCAAAATGTAATTACTACAGCAGACAAGTATAGTTTTTATTCATTTGAAGGGTAATTTGTAACAACACACAAACCACCTTTATTACAAGATTTTAAAAATACTTTCTAACTACAGCAATGCTGAATGAAGATTTAGTGAACCAGGTTACATTTTACAACTGTATTAATTGGAAATTTTTTTTTAAATGGCTGTCCAAAGAATTCAGATAAAATTCATTATTACCTTCAAATATGGAGTCAGGTCTGGCAAAATAGACATACTCAAAGATACAGAATGCAGGTGGATCTCCCCGAGCTCTTGGTACAACATCAAGTGTCTGGATTCCATCCCTAGAAATCTGTACTATTTCTCCTGGTAATATTTCACGAAAATACCTAGAAAAAATAGTAAGACGAATAATATTTATACGTTTTCAGTGAAGTTTGAAAAAAAATCATAAATGGCACTAGGTAGTAATGTCAAAATATAAACATTCATAGTAGATATAAACATATTCCTGAAAACCAGTCTCATTTATTGCTCCAATCTCTTTCTAAACACCTTCAAGCATGTAATCTCGCATTGCCCTTATTCATTCCGGAAACGAGACCCAAAGTCAATCACACAATGTTTTTTTTTTACACTAAATGACAACTTCCCGATACAGCTTCCCTTTCATCCTTACCATTTCAGATACATCATCAGTTGTCATTTGCAAATGTATCTGCAATTCATACAACACATTTATCCAGGTCATTGATAGAGAAGAGAAATGAGTTTAATAGAGATCCTAAGAGCTGTTCTGGAATTACTAATGGATAAATTCAATCTGGGTAATTACCACTCAACCAATGTGCACTTAATCTTCAGAGCAAGGTGTCATCGATGATGACATTAAGGGCCATTTACTCACTAGTACCTGCTCTTCAATGTGTATTTTGAGTTTTGTCAGGATCACGCTGCCTAAGACGTCATTATTAGCCTTACTTCTAGCATCAATTAAAATAATTTTAGAGGAAAGAAAAGGGCAACTCCCCCTCACATCAAGGAAGCATTTGATAGTATGGCATCAAGGAGCCTGGTAAAACTGATGTCATTGGACATCAGAGGAAAAACAATCCAATCGCTGAAGTCATAACACATATTAAGGAACATGGGTATGGAGATCAAGAAATCAAATCCTACAGATTCACGGTAGCTTCTCAGGGCAGTATCGTAGATCCAATTATCTTCAGCTGCTTCATCAATTAACTTCCTTTCCTTAGAAGCAGAGCTGTTTCCTAATGCAAACATTTTTATTCTCTCCCTGTTTTGATCTGAGGTTTCCATCTTTTTCAAGACCACTGTTATACAGGTACTTAAGAAAAACAAGTTAAGGTGTCTTAATGACTACTGCCAGTGGCTCTGAAATGAACCATAATGAAGAACCTTGAAAATGAACCTTGAGAGTGCTTTGTGTCATGGCACAGATTAGCTTCAGCCTCCCAAATGATCTTGATACACTGCAATTCACCTACCATAGAAGCAGGTAATTTTCGTGGCCCTATACTCATCTATGGGCTACCTGGATAGTAAAGGCACCTATGTTAGACTATTGTTTACTTTAGTACAACTCTCCCTTCAGTATTATAACTTCAACTCTACTTGCTACACCGGGGTGGCAAACTAATGGCGTGTCACATTCAGTATCACCACTCTATTCTTTAAACCCAGCCCATCAAAAAACTACACAAAATGATTATTTCTACTGTCAAATGAAGCAGCAAATGATTTTTTACAACCCAAGAGTACGGAGATGTTTTCACAGGAAACAACTCACGCTGCTATGGTGCCAGCTAGATGGTTGTGAGGACAAATCAGCAAACATAGTGCACAACTGCATGCAGTAAGCAAGACCTAGACCAGTTTCAGATATGAAGCGATAAATAGTAAATAACAATATGATAAGTGGTCATTAAAGTGATATGCAATGACCATCTTCAACAAAAGCTAGCTTGCATGCAGAAGATTTAAATAAAGCTAACAGAAAACTTAATACTCCATTATTGCTCTCCTCATCAAATAATTCAAGGGATATAAAATTTTAAGGCAATCGATAACCAAGATAGAAGAAGGCATTTTCTTTAGCTGCGAAGTCAGTAAATAGGAAGCACAAATGAAAAATAAAATAATTGTGGAAAGATTACCAAGTAGTTAAGAAGAAAATTTCTCCATTTTGGCAGATCTGGAAATAATTACCTACCAAGCTAAGACAAAGTAGAAACTCCAGGAAATGAGATATGTCTAGAAGCTGTCCAGGGCTGGCAGGGAGGTGCTACAATGAATCGCTTCATTCTGCATTGTAAATTTCTATGGTGAACTCTCACTTGCCCTAAATCTCCTGATATAGGTTATATTAAATTTTGTTTGATGCTTCTGTGAACTGTTTTGTTGTGTGTTATGACATTAAAGACATTGCATAAATGTATTCTGTTGTACAGAATAATGCACAGATCTTACAGTTTTACATAATTCAATAATCTGCACCAACGTGAGAGAGATTAATGGTTCTACTTTATCCCTACCAAGAACAGCATGATCAGAAAACGAAGAGTACAACTGCACTCATTTATTAGGTCCTTACCTTTTCTATGCCTAGTGACCAAAATTAAGCAATAGCAGATAATGTCAAGGTGATAAGGTTTATAAGACCTTGAGAGGCATAGATATAGAGTAGGCAGCCAGTATCTTCCAGAGGGGGCTGACTGTGGTACACCATGCTTTGTGAATAAGCCTGTTGGTGCCAGCTTCAGAGGCAGATTCATCCCTTGGAAACACCTGCCTCAGCAATCAACATCACTCAGCACATGTTCTGCCTTTATTCTATCAGCATGTGTAGCATTCATGTTATTAATGCTAGGAAAGCTACAAACCTAGTTAAATCAGGCCCAAATTAAAATACATAAAATAAATCCTTACCTAGCTCCAATAGATTGGAAACTACATGATTCAGAAGAAACCACCCATCCTTCAGGATGCATTTCAATGTCTGGTTTTCCTACAGTCAAAAGAAAAAGCATCCAAAAATTGCTAACCAATCTCAATTTCAAATGCAGACAGTTTTGACCCAAAATAACATTAAAAATTTTCACAGAATGTAATTTACTTGTCCAATGAAGAAATAAATTGTTTCCTGTCCAACTGACAACTGCTAACTCTTAAACTACTTCCCTATCACCAAATCAATTGCATAGTTTAATTCCTAAATCCAAAGCCCCCAGTGAGTCAAAACATTTTCCTACTTAGCACCCAGAACAAATTCTACCCTCAATTCCCTGCATTTCCTCATAGGCCAACCACTTATAGACTTAACCAAATCTTTTTTCCCCATCCTGTTATAACTTGAACCAAGCTTTAAATTCGCACGTGGACCTCAAACTTTATCAGGACAAAAAGTCAGCAACCTGAAATTTTTTTCTCTCTCTACACATACTGGCTGCCAAGTACTTCAGGTATTTTCAATTTACTGGGATTTATTGTACCACTAACTCACTATTATTTGTATCTGATCATTTCCATTTGAGTGGCAGAATGTTCCTAGATGCCTTATGTGACGAGAATACACATAGATTAAGATGTTAGCTGGCCTGTGCTGGCACCAGTGGGATCAGCAGTTGGTCTGCCACCTGTCTTCAGGAGAAAGAGAGATAAGGAAAACAATGGAGCAGCATTTGGAGATGTTAATGAAGGGATGGGAGAGTTTAACGGAAGGAGAACTGTCAAGATAGTCTCCCCCTTTGAACCCTGAACTGTTTGAAGTGATGGACAGGCGATACCCCAGCAGGGGGATAAAAAAGGACAGGTTCGCTAAGGCAAGACACACACGAGACCTCCCACAAGTTGGTGGGAAGTTTTGGAAGGCTGGTCGCGGGACCAAGCCATAGACGCACAGGGTGGAAAGGCACGATCAGCGGGAACCTGGTGTGTGTCCGCCCTTGCCTGGGTGCCAGGTTCACCGCAGAGAAAACAATCGTATCTGGAAATGGAGGGGTCACGGTTGGTGACCTCAGAAGACATCACAAAGGGCTCGCCCGAAAGCTGACTGCGAAGAATATCGAAGGTTTGTGTGGAAGCCGTTTGAATATTCATTCGTTATGCTCTCTCTCTCCCTCCCCCACACTGTCCATCTCCCACGGCAGTGGTTACTGCGAACTGAACTGAACTAAATTGAACTGAACTTTGCATCACTTTGAAACTGGTCATTTACCCCTAGACGACGACAGAGCTTGATTGATCCTGTTATCTTAATTCTGTGTACATGTGTGTTTATCATTGCTGAACTGTTGCATTTATTATCCTTTTGATTAGAGTACTGTGTTGCTTGTTTCTTTAATAAAACTTTCTTAGTTCTAGTAATCCAGACTCCAACTGACTGATCCATTTCTGCTGGTTTGGCAACCCAGTTACGGGGTTCGTAACACCTTACCAGTTCAGAATTGCAATATAGTACAATACTGTTCACTTCTACATACAGAATTTTATTTGTTAGTGTTATCTCTTGCAAGTCATTGCACTTGTGATTTCCTGACTACCCAGCAACCTCAACTATTATCTTGGCTTGGAACTGTTTGTTAGCCTTAGTAACCTCATCAGATCACTAAAATTAGAGCCCAAGATTTAAATAGGGGAAGAGAACAGAGCATGTGTTGACAATAACCAGAGTACAACTTTTAGAAAGCGAAAGCTTGTCTGAGTTTGAAAATCAAATACAATTTTTCAGAGGCTCTTCTGGACATTGAGCAGCCTAATAAAATACACCTTTTTAAAAAAGTAGTTGGGGCCATTACATAGGGCATTGTTCTATTCTGAACAGTTGTTACATAGAGAATGAATACTTTATTTCCTTTTACACCAGGTACACTAGGGTGATTTGGGCTGTCTTCTTCATTTGTTTTGTCTTCCTGTGCCAAGATTTCCACTACAGGTACCACATTCTCTCTCTGGGGTATATGACTAAACTCAACACATCATCTTTGTCATGTAATGAGCTACTCATCCGAGTTGGAAGCATTCATTGAACAAATAGTCTCATACTGACTGGCCAAGAATTTAATACCTTCTATATAATAGTCAGGGCATAATATGTACTGTTTTAGCATTTTGAATTTCCTCACAAATTAGTTAAGGCCACTGACATTTTATGAAGCAATAAAATTTCAAATTCCCTTCAACAATCAATGAAATATCACCCCATAATGAACAGGAAAGATAACAAATGAAGTACATTCTCACTTTTGTTTACATTCAGCATAGTGAATAGTGCCAATCTAATCCTAAAATTCCAAAGGTAATTCAAATTTAAAACATTTGGACCTCCCACCTCTCCATTGCCAGGCACCTACTGACCCTGATATCCACTATAGATAAAATTAGTACTCTGAGCAAAACTCTTCACTTTCATTATTCTAGCACTTTCCTGCAACTTGGGACAAGAAACAGAGTCTGAATTTTTTAAAAAATAGAATTTTGGCTCTTTTTCAATAAATGAAAATTAAAAAATGGATATTAGACAATCACAGCAAATTGGTTAGATACAGTTTAATTCGTAGATTTTTTTCTTACCTGAACTTCGCAGTTCAGAAACTGGTACAAGGCAGCCAATGCACAAGGGACGATTTCCATAAGGGTCACGGACAGCATAGATTACATCCTTATACATAAGCAGTATTGAGTAAGAGGTAGATGTTGCTGTCATCAAATTTCTAATCCTAGAAATGAAGTTCAACATTGGCCTTAAAACTGCTTTTCTCTCTTCTCCAGTTCTGATGAAATGAACTGGTTCGCTTTACACAGATGCTACCTAACCTGCCAAGAGTTTTCTGGATTTTCTGTTTTATTTCATATTTTCAGCATGTTTTTTTCTTCATTTTCATCAAAACTGGCCATATGGGCCTCCTAATTATAAGCTATTAATTTAGAGGGAAACCACAAAATTCTATTCATTAGATCACACAGCTAGTTTTCATGGACTATAAACTAATGCAGTGCATTCCAGTTAACTAGGCCATCGGTTTATCAGGACGACGTTGATTTGGGACAACTCAAAGAACAGAAACTAATCAAGAAAATAGTCTGGATTCTCTACATTTATTTGGGACACTATGCTGCTAAATTAGGACAGGAGACTGTTACCGAACATTTTCTAACTAGAGGCAGTCACATGCACTTGTGTGGCTGTTAGACACAACACTGTGCTTAGAGTGAACAGTTTTTAAATAGCATCAGTTGCATGTTTTTGTTCAAAAAGCTGTGATTTTAGTTGCTGATAGTTGGAGAGAGATAAGCAGTAAGACAATTCAGAACTGTTTTGTTCACTGCCGTTTCAGGCATTCAGGCTTGAAGATGTCAGAAAGCGCTGGGAGTGAAAATGAAATTTTACTTCTTTAACAAGTTAGGAATTACGAAGAATTTGAATTGCCTTGAATGTTATGTTTTAGAGGATGCAATCATTGAAAGCATTGATTGAAGGCAGTCCATTATCTGCACTAGTTGCCTGTGCTGACTTTATTTATTTACAGTCAATCATGTGAACACGACTATTATCCTCTATCGATAACTATTAGGAACCAATAGCTTTATACTACTGCAGCAGCATTGATAGTGTTCTGATGTGTTCTGCATAATTTATTACTCAGTTAAACGGTAGGTAGGTTATCTTTTTTTTAAAGAAAATACCTTTTTAACTATTTCCATGAAAATTCGGCTAACTGGACCAAAATGTACTGGTCCCAGTGTGTCCCAATTAACTAGAATTCACTGCACTTGAAACATTTTCCACAAATGTTACATTTGAAAAAAAAATCCCTCCCCTTAACATACATATTTCAACTCAATGTGAAAAAGTTGCTTTTGAAAAAAAATTCTATTAATCATTCTATTGTTTCAAATTTGAGAGGCAACTTACATTGGCATAACATCCAGTTAAATCGAGAGAAGTTCATCATTCCTGAAACATTAATTTTTTCTCTCTCTACTGATGTTTCTTGATCTAGTGAGCATTTTAAAAAAAAACTAGTATACATTAATTGATTTTTGTATTTCCTTTCTCAACAAATCTTAGCCAAAATCATGAAGAAGAAACTTTCTGTTATGTTTTTTTAACTTGGCTACCCAGAACACTATATTTGTTCTTTGGCAAGTAAGCTAAAATATATTTATGCATTCAGACATTAAATCTGATTCTATCTAACTCATGTACCTTCCAATCAGCACCTAGCATTGCTGAAGATACTAATTCACTGGATTTGCCATTGAACTATTTGTTGATGCTCCAAAGCAGAAAATGATGAAATCTAGATACTTCTATAAACCACAAGGATGAAAATAGAGTCCATAAGTATCTTTTAATGAGGGTATTCTGAATACCAATTTCACTGACAGGGCAAGTACTACTTTACATAGTGAACCCTGTACTCTTAAGTTGCTTTCTATAATAACCACAAAGTAAAAGAAATTTTGATATGTAGCTCATAACAAACCTTCTTTGTATTTCATGAATTCATGTAATTTGCATAATTCTGTAAACAGCCGCATGGTGTAACATTTCAGCTGTCAAGCTCCAGTATCTGGGCTGATGCCATGAGAATACACCATTCAGCATGCTAGCTGCGCAGCACTGCATTTGCTAGTGAATATGCAGTACTCCAGGTAAATCTGCAACTTAACTCCATGAAGGCACTTTAGTTCATGATTTTTCTTCTTGCTAAATGTTCAATAAATGACAATACCCTTTTCAACAAACATAGCAAATAAACTATTTTTAATGTAACTTTAATATTAATGACTATTCCAAAGTTCATACAAAATTCTTTTCCCACTCAGTAATTTCTATATTGTACACATAAAAGACATTAATATTTTATTTAATTTAATTGATTGATTTAGGGAAATTTGCAAAACAAATATTAATACATGATTATAAAAACATATTCATCTGCATAATCTTTAAAAGTCATATTACATGACTTTTTTCAAGTTGGCAATGGGAAAGTGTGAAAAAAAATTGATGCTTAGTTTGAAAAATGTCAAATACATCAACACACCAACACAAGCTCTGAATTGCTAACCACTCAATTATCTACTTTTTTACTACTCTTAGTACACTTCAATATTAGGTTAATCTGTTGTACATGCAGCCAAATCCCTCAATTTTCCAGTTGCTAAAATATTTACTGATTATGTTTAAAAAGATGATGGAAAACATATTTGTTAAATATACTGTTGGGTCCAACTGTTTAATTTTAATTGCATTTTCTTTGCAGTTAACAATCAATTATCTGATTGTATTTTAAGTAGCTTTATATGCATGTTTTATATCCCTCTAGCAGCTATACGAAATATAATTCAGAAGTATCTTTGTCCCTTTCATTAAGTGAATGTTTATTTTCTCATTGGTTAATTTTTACTGCAGTATTGACCATGCTGCAAAATGAAGCTAAAAGTCTGAGAAAAGTGATTTCCTGTACCTGGCCACCCAGTCTGGTGTATCAGCTTCTTCTTTTGGAGGTGTCAGAGCCAGAAGTTGTGTAATAAGTTCACTGTCAGAACTGGTTGATAAGCCAACCCCATGACGTAATACCTGCAATAGCAATTGAGAAGCAATTTATTTTACTCCAGTTGAAACATACAACAGGTATGAATTACAATTTCATTGTTCAACGTGAAGCTTTAAATTTGCAATTACTTACATTGGAAGAGCACACAAAAAAAATGTGCCACCATTCAACAAGATGTTATATTCCCTTCCACCTAATCCCCATCTCCTGTCATCCCCAATGCCCGAGTGTAAACAACTTTGCCTAGAAACAGTACTTTCTTTGTCCAGCAGCACATGGACATAAATACAACTTCCAGAAAGGAGTGCATTGCAACTACACCTGGGCTAATTTTCACCACCAAGGCTGTAATTTAACTGGCCTTCATGGCATCAGAGCTTACTGGCACTACTCAGCAAGGAACGAACATTGTCTCATAGAACCCCAGACATGAAAAAGTTGACAATCAAGAATAGCTAAGAGGTTAGTTATGTATCCTTTGGAGTTAGAAAAACAAGGATCAAGGGACGACTGCGCAAGTGCGTGGACGTCAGCAAGTCAGACCAGCGCGAAGAGTTTAAAAGGAGACAGCTTTATAGAGCGGGTCTCGGAAACAGCGGATGTTGAAGTAGAGGTAGACAGAGTAGGAGGGCTTTGGCAAAACAGGTCAAGGCAAGATAGGTTACCTGTGAAGAATAGAAATAGGAATCATGTCTGTGAGGCCAGTGTTCTGTACTGGGTGTCGGATGTGGGAAGTCCAGGAGACTCGCAACCTCCTGGAAAGCCACATCAGTGCCAGGTGCGTCGAGCTGCAGCTCCTTAGGGACTGGGTTAGGAAACCTCCAGAAGAAGTGACTGGGTGATAGACAGGAGCTATAGGCAAGTAGTCACACAGGGGCTTCGAGAGACAGTTAAGTGGGTAACAGTCAGGACAGAGAAAGGCAAGAGTCAGATACTAGAGAGTACCCCCTTAACGGTAAGTACTCCTGTTTGAATACTGTTGGGGGGAATGGCCTACCTGGGGGAAGCAACAGTGGCTGCGCATCTGGCACAGAGTCCGGCCCTGTGGCCCAGAAGGGTAGGGAAAGGAAGAAGGCAGCAGTAATAGGGGACTCTATAGTTAGGGGGTCAGACAGGTGATTCTGTGGACGCAGGAAAGAAACACAGATGGTAGTTTGCCTCCCAGGTGCCAGGGTCGGGGATGTTTCTGATCGTATCCATGATATCCTGAATCAGGAAGGTGAACAGCCAGAGGTCGTGGTACATATTGGTGCCAACGACATAGGTAGGAAAAGGGAGGAGGTCCTGAAAACAGACTACAGGGAGTTAGGAAGGAAGTTGAGAAGCATGACCTCAAAGGTAGTAATCTCGGGATTTCTGCCTGTGCCACATGACAGTAAGTACAGGAATAGAGTGAGGTGGAAGATAAATGCGTGGCTGAGGGATTGGAGCAGGGGGCAGGGATTCAGATTTCTAGATCATTGGAACCTCTTTTGGGGCAGGCATGACCGGTCCCAAAAGGATGGGTTGCACTTGAATCTGAGGGGGACCAATATTCTGGCAGGGAGGTTTGCTAAGGCTATTGGGGAGAGTTTAAATTGCTGGGGGGGGGGGGGGAGAGAACTGACCTGAAGAGATGGAGGAAGGAACTGTTGGCTCACAAATAGAGAAAGCTTGGAGACAGTGGGAGAGGGAGGATAAGCAAGTGATAGAGAAGGGATGCGCTCAGACCGATGGTTTGAGATGTGTCTATTTTAAGGAAAGAAGCATCATGAACAAAGCAGATGAGCTTAGAGCGCTGATCAGTACGTGAGTTATGATGTGGCCATTACAGAGACTTGGATGGCTCAGGGGCAGGAATGGTTACTTGAAGTGCCATACTTTAGATGTTTCAAAAAGGACAGGGAGGGAGGCGTGGCACTGTTGATCAGAAATACGGTCACGGCTGTAGAAAAGGAGGAAGTCATGGAGGGATTGTCTACTGAGTCTCTGTGAGTGGAAGTTAGAAACAGGAAGGGATCAATAACTCTATTAGTAACAGGGACATCGAGGAACGGATAGGGAGACAGATTCTGGAAAGGCGTAACAATAACAGGGTTGTTGTGATGGGAGATTTTAATTTCCCAAATATTAATTAGCATCTCCTAGAGCAAGGGCTTTAGACGGGGTGGAGTTTGTTATGAGCGTTCAGGAAGGTTTCCTGACACAATATGTAGATAAGCCTACAAAAAGAGATACTGTACTTGATCTGGAAATGGGAAATGCACCTGGTCAGGTGTCAGGTCTCTCAGTGGGAGAGCATTTTGGAGATAGTGATCACAATTCTATCTCTTTTACCACAGCATTGGAGAGGGACAGGAACAGAGAAGTTAGGAAAGCATTTAATTGGAGTAAGGGGAAATATGAAGCTATCAGGCAGAAACTTGGAAGCATAAATTGGGAACAGATGTTCTCAGGGAAATGTATGGCAGACGTAATCTCAATGGCTCTCCACATGGCTTTAGACCACCTGGACATCACAAACACCCACGTCAGGATGCTGTTCATCAATTATAGCTCAGCATTTATTACCATCATTCCCACAATCCTGACTGAGAAGTTGCAGAACCTGGGCTTCTGTACCTCCCTCTGCAATTGGATCCTCGACACCCTAACAGGAAGACCACAATCCGTGCGGTTTGGTGATAACATATCTTCCTCGCTGGCGATCAACACTGGCACACCTCACGGGTGTGTGCTCAGCCCACTGCTCTACTCTCTATATACACATGACTGTGTTGCTAGGCATAGCTCAAATACCATCTGTAAATTTGCTGACGATACAACCATTGTTGGTAGAATCTCAGGTGGTGATGAGAGGGTGTACAGCAGTGAGATATGCCAACTAGTGGAGTGGGGCCGCAGCAACAACCTGGCACTCAACGTAAGACAAAAGAGCTGATTGTGGACTTTAGCAAGGGTAAGATGAAGGAACACATACCAATCCTCACAGAGGGACCAGAAGTGGAGAGAGTGAGCAGTTTCAAGTTCCTGGGTGTCAAGATCTCCGAGGATCTAACCTGGTCCCAGCATATCCGTATAGTCATAAAGAAGGCAAGACAGTGGCCATACTTTAGTAGGAGTTTGAAGAGATTTGGCATGTCAACAAATACACTCAAAAACTTCTAGAGTTGTACAGTGGAGAGCATTCTGACAGGCTGTATCACTGTCTGGTATGGAAGGGTACTGCACAGGACCAAAAGAAGCTGCAGAAGGTTGTAAATCTAATCAGCTCCATCTTGGGTCCTAGCCTACAAAGTACCCAGGACATCTTCAGGGAGCAGTGTCTCAGAAAGGCAGCGTCCATTATTAAGGACCTCCAGCCCTCAGGGCATACCCTTTTCTCACTGCTACCATCAGGCAGGAGGTACGGAAGCTTGAAAGCACACACTCAGCGATTCAGGAACAGCTTCTTCCCCTCTGCCATCCAATTCCTAAATGGATATTGAATCTTTCCACATTACTTCACTTTTTAAAAAAAAATATACAGTATTTCTGTCTTTGTACATTTTTAAAAAATCTATTCAATATACGTATACTGAAATTGATTTACTTCTTTATTAATTATTATAATATTTTTTCTCTGCTAGATTATGTATTGCATTGAACTGCAACATTTGGATAATGTTCCTACCCCCTGAATATTATCACATCACATGCTGGTGATATTAAACTTAATTCCGATTCTGATACGTGGCAAATGTTCAGGGGATATTTGCGTGGCATTCTGCATAGGTACGTTCCAATGTGACAGGGAAACAATGGTAAGGTACAGAAAACGTATTGCACATAGGCTGTTGAAAATCTAGTCCAGAAGAAAAGCTTACAAAAGGTTCAAAAAACTAGATAATGAGAGAGATCTAGATTATAAGGCTAGCAGGAAGGAGCTTAAGAAATAGGAGAGCCAAAAAGGGCCATAAGAGGCCTTGGCGAGCAGGATTAAGGAAAACCCCAAGGCATTCTACGAATATGTGAAGAGCAAGAGGATAAGATGTGAGAGAATAGGACCAATCAAGTGTGATAGTGGAAAAGTGTGTATGGAACCGGAGGAGATAGTGAAGGTACTTAATGAATACTTTGCTTCAGTATTGACTATGGAAAAGGACTTGGTGATTGTAGGGATGACTTACAGCGGACTGAAAAGCTTGAGCATATAGATATTAAGAAAGAGGATGTGCTGGAGCTTTTGGAAAGCATTAAGTTGGATAAGTCACCGGGACCGGACAAGATATACCCCAGGCTACTGTGGGAGTCAAAGGAGGAGATTGCTGAGCCTTTGGCAATGATCTTCGCATCATCAATCAGACAAGAGAGATTCTGGAGGATTGGAGGGTTGCAGATGTTGTTCCCTTATTCAAGATAAGGAGTAGAGTTAACCCATGAAATTATAGACCAGTGCATCTTAGTTCAGTGGTTGGTAACTTGAAGGAAAAGATCCTGAGAGGCTGGATTTATGAATATTTGGAGAGGCATATGATGATTAGAAATAGTCAGCATAGCTTCATTAAGGGCAGGTCGTGCCTTACGAGCCTGATAGAATTTTTTGAGGATAAACACATGGATGAAGGTACAGCAGTAGATGTAGTGTATATGGATTTCAGCAAGGCATCTGACAAGGTACCCCATGCAAGGCTTATTGAGAAAGTAAGGAGGCATGGGATCCAAGGGGATCTTGCTTTGTGGATCCAGAATTGGTTTGCTCACAGAAGGCAGAGTGGTTGTAGACAGGTCATATTCTGCATGGAGGTCGGTGACCAGTGCTGTGCCTCAGGGATGTATTCCGGGACCCCTTCTCTTCGCGACTTTTATAAATGACCTGGGTGAGGAAGTGGAGGGATGGGTTAGTAAATTTGCTGATGATACAAAGGTTGGGGGTGTTGTGGATAGTGTGGAGGGCTGTCAAAGGTTACAGCCAGACATCAATAGGATGCAAAACTGGGCTGAGGAGTGGCAGATAGAGTTCAACCCAGATAAGCCTGATGTAGTTCATTTTGGTAGGTCAAATATGATGGCAGAATATAGTACTAACGGTAAAGCTCTTGGCAGTATGGAGGATCAGAGGGATCTTGGGGCCCAAGTCCATAAGAGACTCAAAGCTACTGCGCAGGTTTACTCTGTAGTTTAAGAAGGCATATGGTGCTTTGGCCTTCATCAACCGTGAGATTGAGTTTAAGAACCGAGAGGTAATGTTACAGATATATACGACCCTGGTCAGACCCCACTTGGAGTACTGTGCTCAATTCTGGTCACCTCACTACAGGAAGGATGTGGAAACTACAGAAAGGGTGCAGAGATTTACAAGGATGTTGACTGGATTGGAGAGTATGCCTTATGAGAATAGGTTGAGTGAACTTGGCCTTTTCTCCTTGGAGCGATGGAGGATGAGAGGTGACCTGATAGAGCTGTATAAAATGATGAGAGGCATTGATTGTGTGGATATTCAGAGGATATTTCCCAGGGCTGAAATGGCTAACACAAGAGGGCACAGTTTTAAGGTGCTTGGAAGTAGGTACAGAGGAGAAGTCAGGGTAAGTTTTATTTACACAGAGAGTGGTAAGTGCGTGGAATGGGCTGCTGGCAACGGTGGTGGAGGCGGATACGATAGGGTCTTTTAAGAGACTCCTGGATAGGTACATGGAGCTTAGAAAGATAGAGAGCTATGGGTAACCCTAGGTAATTTCTAATTTAAGTACATGTTTGGCACAGCACTGTGGGCCAAAGGGCCTGTATTGTGCTATAGGTTTTCTACGTTTCTACATTTCTATGAGTATTCTTATTGAAACATATAATATCTTAAGGAGTCTGTTGAAATGTTTCCATTAGTGGGAGAATTTGAATGAAATTGCATAGTTACAAGGTAAGGGGCAGAGTATTCATTCAAAAGTGAGGTGTGCTGGAAGTTCTCCTGACTATCTGGATTTCTCTACTGCGTACAGTTGTGGAGGCTACATCACAAGATATTTAACGGGAGCATAGATAAATATTTGAATCATGGGGAATTCATGGAACTGCCAGAAGAGTTAAGACCTGGGACACATCAGTCACGATTAACTTGCAGGTAAAGCTTGAAAAGCTTGTTCTCGTATTATATAGAAACTATTGGGATTCTTTACTACACACAATTGTTTGTAATGTTAATCAATTCTGGGGGTACAAGTTCAAAGTTCAGCTTATTCCAAATAAAGGAGAATGTGAAATTTCCATGGAAGTAACTGATTTGATGGCAAATTTTAACATTTGATTCAGCCAACTGTCCAATTTCTACAATGAATAAATTTAAATAAGTCTTCTGAAATTGATGAACACAGAGATTCTGTTGAGGCTAGAGACCTTGAGCAACACACAAAGTGCTGGAAGAACTCAGAAAATCAGGCAGCATCTACGGAGGGAAATAAACAGTCGACATATGAGACCCTAAATTAGGACTGGAAAAAAAGGGAGCAGAGACAAAAACAAAGCAGAAGGAAGAAGGAGAACAAGCTGACAGTTGATAGGCGAGACCATGTGTAGGCGAAGATGGGTGTTAAGGGGAGAAGCAATAAAATAAGAAGATGGAGGGGAGAGATGGAAGAGATAAATGGTTGAAGAGCAAGGAATCTGATAGGAGAGGACAGTGGACTATGGAAGAAAGGGAAGGAGGTAACCGGAGGGAGGTGATGTGCAGGTGAGAAGATAACCAGAATGGGGAATTGAAAAATAGAAGGAGGGAGTCAAGGGAGACTCTACCAGAAGTTGGAGAAATTGATGTTCATGCCATCAGGTTGCAGATGGAATGAAACTGCAGGGTTTTGCAAAACATAACCTGTTTTAACATTTTCTTTAATATTGACATTTGAGTATTATTATTTTGAGCTTCTAAGCTCTATAGCAGACAATCCAAGAGCAAGATACCTTATCAAAGCTGTAACAGAGGTGATGAGGATAAGATTATATGACCTGTTTGTCATAAGTCAAGCAAAGGAGAACTGTTCTGATTAAGCTTCTAGTGCAAGGGCTAAGAGACAAAGACTCAAGGCTTTGAGTAATACATGAGGAAGAACTTTTCTTTACTGAAGTGCAGTGAGTAGAATGATAATCTAGTCAAACTCATCTATAATGTTGGTGAAAGCCAAAATGATCAATGATTTCACAAGGAAGTTGGATAGGCATGAGGGAAAAAACTGAACAGGGCTGAGAATAAAACAAGCAAATGGGACTATTCTACAAGAGCCAGCACGTTCTTGATGATCTAGTGCTTAGGCAATGCTCCAACTTGAACACTCCATTGCAAGTTTTGTGGAAAAATTTGCAATGGAGTTGATGTCTTCTCAGTGGATCTTTCAATTCAGATTGCATCTATAACAGTGAATTGCAGAAATGCAAATCTTGTTAGGGCTACTGCTTGGTGATTTGCCACATGGAAGCCAAGCAAACAAATTGTACTGGCTGCATTAAATTTGAGGTTCTGTTTCATCTATAAATACCTGTGCAATAACTGGCTGCCTTGGATGTCAAATATGTTTTCTTTTTTTTTGCCATGTGCCTGCATGCGTGCAAGTCTGTGCATGTGCGTCTATGCGTGTGCGTGTCCGCGATGATGTCTTTTTCATGGCTTTTTACAAGGCGTGGAGCGAGAGACAGACTGTGTGGCGTGCCACTCCTCACACAGACATTTTCACAGTATTTTCCCCTTTTTACTTTACGAGGTCGAGTTGCGATCTCCACACTCAACCCGGCACGGATGGAAAATTACTCAGGAGCGGACCCCACTGGTTTCGAACCCGGGAACCTCCACTCTCAGGTCCGGCACCGATGTCATTGCGCCACCAGCTGGCCCGTCAAATATGTTTTCAATGTATGTCCATACTTCAGGGGCAACAAGAGTTATATTTACAATTTATCTATCTAATGGCACAAGGTCATGCGACCATGAGACAATTACTAGCAATCACACATGACCCATTAGCATTGCAACAGAGGCCTCTTCTCTACAAGGAAGAGACCATTAGTTGCGGTGTCTCACTGACCTCAAACGATCCTTTATGCTCTAATTTTTCAGCGACCATAAATACATGAATGAAAGATTAATATAACAATGAGGTGCAAAGTTACACCATTGTTTACTTTCAGCACAATTTACCTCAAGGCTGAGTTAAGTGTGCAAGACAAGAAACAGCAGCTGAACAATTAGTCATTGGCCTCATCAACCCCCACCATAAACTTCAATTGTGTCAGAACACTATGTTTCCTACTTTATGCACACCTCACTACAGAAATGGAACATCAGTACTGTTTGAGCTCAAGTTTGTGAAATGGGAGCTGTATTGAAAACTGCGACACAAGGCAAGTTCAGTCCTGAAAAAGTTTTAGCCTGAAACGTCAACTGTTTATTCACGCTGCCTGGCCTGCTGAGTTTCTCCAGCATTTCTTATGTGCAGATCTGGATTTCCATCAGTTACAAAATCTCTTGTGTTTACATGAGGCAAGTGCTACTTGCAAACAAACATGACACTTACGTAACGTATTTACCAGGAAATGAAGTTTGGACCTGGATCTCATCTCAGTTATTCATCCATAATCATTTGTGTTGTAAACATTTACTAAAAGACAATAGTTCAAAATACATTTTCATTTATTATTACTTCATCAGATGTAATTAGACCAATGCCATACCTTCATTTTTAATTGTTTTGCATTGATCAATTCTCCATTGTGAGCTAAAGCAATCTTTCCATGAAGTGTTTCCACCACGAATGGCTGACAGTTCTGTAACTCGGAAATACCCGATGTAGAATATCGTGTATGTCCTATACCCAGATTTCCACTGCGAAGCTTTTTTATCTGATCTTCATGAAAGTTATTGCTTACGAGGCCCATTCCCTATTAAAAAAAAACATTTTTAGAGCTGCTCTTGATTTCCGTAACGTTGAGTTAAAAACTATCACAGTTTCAAAGGGGAACAAAAAATCCTCTTAATTCATGATATTTACAATGTTTCTCTGAATGTATTTTGGAAACTAAACATAAGCAACTGCATTCAATGCATATTTATCATAAAGTTGTGTTTCTACTCTGTGAAGTACCACTCCAAAATACTGTCAATAACTGTGGATTTGAACAATACCTCAAATAAGTTAAAAAAAAGAAATAAAATTTATTGTTACAATTTACTCTAACACATGCAAGTGCATTTACCTGAGAGGGAATTTTTGGGTAAGCAACATGGAGTAAGTTGAGAAAACCCATAATGAAAGCAAATAATAGATCATGGACATAGCAAGAAATTTTTTAAACCAGCGAGCAAAGACCCAAGTTCATCCTGGAGCATCTTTATCTTTTAGTTACGGCCTCTATGATGAAAGTATTTATTTAGACACAATGTTAATCACAGTTGCACAACTTATTCATGTAATGGTTTGAACTCTGCAGATTTGCTTTTCATGGCATTGTAAATTCCTACAAAATTACAATTTAGTTAATTTTGATATGTGTACTATAATTTAGACAAGTGAATGGGCAAGGAACATAATGTGGAAATATGTGAAGTTATCCACTTTGTTAGGAAGAAAAAGGCAAAATAAATTGTGAGAGACTGAAAGACATTGGTATCAGAGGGACCAAGGTATGCTACACAAATCAATGAAGGTTAACGTGCAGGTTCAGTAATTAATGAGAAAAAGCTAACAGCATGATGGTCTGACTAGCAAGGGGATTTGAATACAAGAGAACTGTGGGCTTGCTCTAATGAATTTGAGCCCTGGTGAAACAAAACATCAATGCATGTAAACTAGAACTAGAATGTTTTATTTAGGTGTGATATTCCTATACAAGGAACGGTACATTTGCAAAGGAGGGACTACAGTGAGAATTCTCCAAATTGTTTCCTAGGATGGCAGGTTGGAGACGAAGTAGACTGTATATCATGGGTTTAAAAAAAAGAGAGCTGAGCTCATTGAAATAGAAGTTGCACTAATGCCATATCTTCAAATGAGGCAAGTTTCATTTGAAACCTTATTAATTTAAAATGTTTCTTTTTGCTTCTAGACATTGCTACTATAAGAACTCTTGAACTCACTACTGGTTAAGAGTTGAAAAAGAGAAAATGCTTGCCATGGAGATTACTCAATCTTTTGAAGAGCATTTTTTCTTGGGCCAACAATGAAGTCTTTTGTTTCATTGCTGACTGAAGATCAGACTGTAAAACATCGGAGCAGAATTAGGTCATTCTGCCCAGAGTCTGCTCCGCCATTCAATCATGGCTGATTGATTATCCCTCAACCCCATTCTCCTCCCGTCTCAGCATCAGGAACAAAGGTGATGAACTGAGAGCTTGGATACATAGATGGAATTATGATGTAGTGGCCATTACAGAGACTTGGCTGGCACCAGGGCAGGAATGAATTCTCAATATTCCTGGATTTCAGTGCTTTAAAAGGGATAGAGAGGGCAGAAAAAGGGGAAGAGGGGTGGCATTACTGGTCAGGGATACTATTACAGCTACAGAAAGGGTAGGTAATGTAGCAGGATCCTCTTTTGAGTCAATATGGGTGGAAGTCAGGAACAGGAAGGGAGCAGTTACTCTATTGGGGGTATTCTATACGCCCCCTGGTAGCAGCAGAGATACAGAGGAGCAGATTGGGAGGCAGATCTTGGAAAGGTGCAAAAATAACAGGGTTGTTATCATGGGTGACTTTAACTTCCCTAATATTGATTGGCACCTGATTAGTTCCAAGGGTTCAGATGGAGCAGAGTTTGTTATGTGTGTCCAGGACGGATTCCTGTCACAGTATGTGGACAGGCCGACCAGAGGGAATGCCATACTAGATCTAGTACTAGGTAATGAACCAGGTCAGGTCACAGATCTCTCAGTGGGTGAGCATCTGGGGGACAGTGACCACCGCTCCCTGGCCTTTAGCATTATCATGGAAAAGGATAGAATCAGACAGGACAGGAAAATTTTTAATTGGGGAAGGGCAAATTATGAGGCTATAAGGCTAGAACTTGCGGGTGTGAATTGGGATGATGTTTTTGCAAGGAAATGTACTATGGACATGTGGTCGATGTTTAGAGATCTCTTGCCGGATATTAGGGATAAATTTGTCCCAGTGAGGAAGATAAAGAATGGTAGGGTGAAGGAACCATGGGTGACAAGTGAGGAAGAAAATCTAGTCAGGTGGAAGAAGGCAGCATACGTGAGGATTAGGAAGTAAGGATCAGATGGGTCTATTGAGGAATATAGGGAAGCAAGAAAGGAGCTTAAGAAGGGGCTGAGAAGAGCAAGAAGGGGGCATGAAAAGGCCTTGGCGAGTAGGGTAAAGGAAAACCCCAAGGCATTCTTCAATAATGTGAAGGAAAAAAGGATGACAGGAGTGAAGGTAGGACCAATTAGAGATAAAGGTGGGAAGATGTGCCTGGAGGCTGTGGAAGTGAGAGAGGTCCTCAATGAATACTTCTCTTTGGTTTTCACCAATGAGAGGGAACTTGATGATGGTGAGGACAATATGAGTGAGGCTGATGTTCTGGAGCATGTTGATATTAAGGGAGAGGAGGTGTTGGGAGTTGTTAAAATACATTAGGGCAGATAAGTCCCCGAGGCCTGATGGAATATTCCCCAGGCTGCTCCACGAGGCGAGAGAAGAAATTGCTGAGCCTCTGGCTGGGATCTTTATGTCCTCGTTGTCCACGGGAATGGTACTGGAGGATTGGAGGGAGGCGAATGTTGTCCCCTTGTTCAAAAAAGGTGGTAGGGACAGTCCGGGTAATTATAGACCAGTGGGCCTTACGTCTGTGGTGGGAAAGCTATTGGAAAAGATTCTTAGAGATAGGATCTGTGGGCATTTAGAGAATCATGGTCTGATCAAGGACAGTCAGCATGGCTTTGTGAAGGGCAGATCGTGTCTAACAAGCCTGATAGAGTTCTTTGAGGAGGTGACCAGGCACATAGATGAGGGTAGTGCAGTGGATGTGATCTATATGGATTTTAGTAAGGCATTTGACAAGGTTCCACATGGTAGGCTTATTCAGAAAGTTAGAAGGCATGGGATCCAGGGAAGTTTGGCCAGGTGGATTCAGAATTGGCTTGCCTGCAGAAGGCAGAGGGTGGTGGTGGAGGGAGTACATTCAGATCGGAGGATCGGCAGATAAGGAGATGAGATAAGAGAGGGAAATAGGAATGGGGAATGGTGAAGGAGCATTACCGGAAGTTTAAGAAATTGATGTTCATCCCATCAGGTTGGAGGCTACCGTGATGGAATATAAGGTGTTATTCCTCCCACCTGAGTGTGGCCTCATCACAACAGTAAAGGAGGGCATGGACATACATATCAGAATGGGAATGGGAAGTGGAATTAAAATGGGTGACCAGTGGGTGATACCACTTCTTCCGGTGGATGGAGCCTAGGTGCTCAGTGAGGTGGTCTCCCCGACATACAGTAGATGACCATAACAGACTCACAGGTCAAGTGTCGCTACACTTGGAAGGACTGTCTGGGGCTCTGAATGGTAGCAAGGGAGATGTAGTGCCAAGGGTAGCACTCGTTCTGCTTTCAAGGATGTGCCAGGAGGGAGATCAGTGGGAAGGGATGACGGGACGAATGGTAAGGGAGTCGCATAGGGATCCCTGCAGATAGCAGAAAGTGCAGGGAGAAAAATGTGCTTGCTGGTGGGATCCTGCTGAAGATGTCAGAAGTTGCAGAGAATTTTGTGCTGGGCACGAAGGCTGGTGGGGGTGGTAGGTGAGCACAAGAGGAACTCTATCCTGGTGGGGTGGTGGGAGGATGGGGTGAGGGCAGACGTGCATGAAATGGAAGAGATGTGGTTGAGGGGGGTGTTGATGGTGGAGGAAGGGAAGCCCCCTTTTTTTAAGAAAGAGTACAACTCCTTAGCTCTGCAATGAAAAGCCTCATCCTGACAGCAGATGTGGTGGAGATGGAGGAATTGAGAAAAGGGAATGGCATTTTAACAAGTAACAGTGTGGGAAGAGGTATAGTCCAGGTAGCTGTCAGTCAGTGGGTCTAGTGTCTAGAAAGAAACCGAAAGCTTTGAGGCCTTCCTGGTGGGGGATGGAGACGCAAAGGGAGTGGACATCCATAGTGCAAGTAAGGTGATCGGGGCCAGGGAACATGAAATCATTGAAAAGATAAAGTCTCCAGTTGTACAGAAGGGTCTTAGCCCAAAATGTCAGCTGTACTCCTGTCCATAGATGCTGCCTGGCTTGCTGAGTTCTCAGCCCGAAATGTCAGCTGTACTCCTTTCCATAGATGCTGAGTTCCTCCAGCATTCTGTGTGTTTGCTTGGATTTCCACCATCTGCAAATTTTCTCTTATATATGAAAATAGGGTAGTTGTCATGGGGGTCTTCAACTTCCCTAATATAAACTGGGACCTCTTAGTGCAAAACCTTTAGATTTGGCAGAACTTGTTAGGTGCATTGGGAGGGCTTCTTTAATAAATACGTACATAGTCCAATAAGAGGAGAAGCTGAATCTGACCTGGTGTTGGGTTATGAGCCTGGCCAGGTGACCGACGTTCTAGTGGGTGAGCAGTGAGGGAACAGTGAATACAACTGCTTAACTTTTAAGATCACTATATATAAGCTATGTATGCCAGAAACTCAGCCAATTTCTACATTTAACTTCTACATGTTAACTTCTACAATTTTCATTCCTCGATGCCCCAAAGAAGAATGAAATTAGTTTGTAAATTGAGTAAACAAATAAAATCTACTAAATTAACTACTTTATATTGTAAAGATCAATATGATGTAACAACTAAGACATACCTTGTGTGTCATATATGATGGTGAGGAACTCCCATTACTTGTCACAATTCCAGCACTTTCCTGACCTCTGTAAAATATTTTTGGAAGTTTCAACAATCATTATAATAAGTACTTGGTTTAGAAACGAGATCAAGTGTTTTTACACTGAAATCAATTACCCTCATCACTCCATAACTTTTGAGTTTTCTTAAGTAGAAATTCAAGCCACTAATAAAAATATAATGTACAATTAACACTCAGGAGTTACTTCTATTGCAAGAGGATCTTGTATCAAAAAACTCTCCAATGTAAACAAATATTCTGAAGGTCTCATGCATGCAGTACTACTTCCATACCTGTTTGTTATATCTGGCAAAATACCACACAATAGCCAATTTTATCACTTCTCGACAATCTCTTACTATTACGAACCCGAGATTGGCAATAGAGTGTAATACCCAAAAGCTCATAGATAAATCGCTTAATATTTTTATCTGCTACAGGAAGTTTGGATCTCTCTTGTTAAACAATTGTATTCCTTACTACTGCCTTAAAAATTGATAGGCAAGACACTTTGGTGTATCTTGCATTGCACATTTGGTTTATACAATTGAGATTAAATTCAGGCTAACAAATTAAAAGCAACATTACTGCAGTTGTTTTTTCTATGACACTGGAAATCTGAAATAATAATCAATACAGTTTACTCAATGAAAAGTAAAGACAACAAAATTAATTATTACATCGGGAGAAAGATTTACGGGTCAGAGGGATAACAGAGGGAAGACATTTCAGAAGGAAATGAATTATTTCACAATTTTATATTGATAGGAATAGATTAAACTATTAACACACAAAAAATGTGCTCTGTGTAAGTAACACAATGAACTTTGTAGTACAAATAAATCATGCAGTTGTTGATAAATAGGTTTAATCTAGCAAAGAGCAAACAACATTGTTACGCAGTTGTTTTTTCACTGGATAACCATCAGGCTATCAAGTCTTAGTGTCAGTAACCCCTTTCTCTGTATAACCCTAATATATTTGACTAATCTCGAACATCCTAGTCCAACAAAGAGGTAGAACTATTCCAAGTAAATATACACTTAAATTTCATATTAATATGCTTAACATTTGTTCTCAATCATTTCTCACAAAGCTTTACACTAATGCTTCAACTTAAACATGATGAACAAGCACCATAGTGAACTTATCTTTCCAGGTATTCTGCAAAATTAAATGAAGTAGATTTACGAGGTATGTTCCTCAAATCAGAATGTGCACCAAAATTGTTTCCCACATATAAACAACCTTAGCTGAAACATACAGATACCTGTTATGAATGTTAAGCATGGGTAATGCAGTCTAAACAGGGCTTTGATTTGTTATTTTGAGACAAAGTCCAGCATTCCATTCACCTTTTGAAGCTTTTCTTAGCCTGTGCCCATATTATTAAAAAATAATATCTGCAAACACTGATTCTCATCCCATTTCCAGTAAGACCTCTAATATTTCAGACTTCATTCTATAACTCCTACTCACACATCCAGCAGGCACAGCTTAAGTTATTCACTGCCTTTTACCACTCTCATTCAGACAGCACCAACACTTAAAACCATTTACTTTCTCTCTGCATCACCATCCTATCACAGATCTTCCCTTTCATTCTCTCCAACACCAATGCCCATATCTCTGCAATTGAAATTTCAGAATCAGAATTATCATCGTCTTATATGATGTTGAATTTGTTCGTGTTGCAGCAGCAGTACACTGCAAAAACCGAAATTATTAATTGCAAAATGAATATTGTTAGGTATGTGTATCTGCAATACGCAGACCAGCAAGGACAAGCATTGGTTACATTAATCAAAGACATTGCCTAAAGTTTCTTTTAATTTGGGTCTGATTATTTAGTAGAAAATATGTGGTCAATTTGATAATACTTAATACATAGTAATTTGACTGCTCCCTGCCGGAATCAGAAGCCATTTCTGGCTTCATCTCACATTCCACTACAAGAATTTGCAAACTTTCTAATCCAGACTCTGATCTTTGGCTTCCTCTTCATTTGTTCTTTTGAACAATTGCTCGGGATTTGACAGCAGCTTTTCTGTATTATTTCTACCATTCTTATGAAAGTGCAAATAGAAGTTACAAGGAGGACCCAAAATAGTCTTTAATTTGCAAAGATCCTGAATGCTGCTGAGAAGGGCAAACTTAAATTGAATGCTGAAGATCTACAAGATAAAACAGCCACTGAACATACACAAACCTTTCCATATTAACTGGTCTCCCTGGCTTCAGTTCCACTCTGATAACGATGTTTGTCATAGAGCAACAAATATCACAATCTATTTCTTATTATCAAACAAAAATTGATGCATCTTTGTAGTGCATTTCTAAGGCAAATTTCCAAATATTTTTCAAAAGAAAGAGGTTTTGGAATGTCTGACGGGAAGAAAAGGAGTGAATAGTTAGAGGTATGAAAGCACTCAGGAAGCAAACTGTAACGGAAAAACTTTTTTTGCAGAACTAATTGCCTAGAAAGAACAAATCAGTCAGGAACACTATTTGTGTAACCTTTGAATAGCTTTTCAAATAGGAATGTGGAGGATACAAGAACTAAACTACCTCTGATGCAATCAGTGATCATGCATAATTGCCAAACAACATAATTACACTGGCACTAGGAGCATTTCCAATCCATCAGTAGTATTGCAGGGTTAACTGAAAAAAAATTAAATGAATTGCACTCAGTTTTTTGGTTTATTTTTTTCTTATAATTTAGCATGTTACACCTGAGTTTTAGTGGAAGCACCGGAAGGAATCTGTGCTGGGAGTTTTTCCTTGGCATGGAAGATTCTAGTCTTTAAGCTCTTCCACAGCACCAAGAGTTTGATCAAATCTGGTCACCAGTACATTTTCCCATTAAATATTTTATTTGAAATAAGTACTCATACAGTGATCATAACATCAAACTCACTACACGGAACTGTGTGAAAAGCGCACACCAAATTAGAGACATGGAATTCAAGAGGAAAATCATTTTGCTACTGCACCTATTTTCTATGTTTCTATAGCAAGGTAAATATTTATTACCAATTCCTACTGAAAAGCTGGTGGCAACCCACCTTCTATAACTGTTGTAGTTTTCTGGTTAAAGTACTCCATAAAGCTGTTTGTTGGATAATTCCAAGACTTAGATCCAGCAATCATGAAGGAATTATGATGCACTTCCAAGTCAACATAATGTACAACTTGGAGAATCAGAAAGAATCAGAATCAGAATCAGTGGTGAGGAAGGCAAATGCCATGTTAGCATTCATCTGAAGAAGTCTAGAATACAAGGGCAAGGATGTGATAAGACACTGGTGAGGCTTCACCTTGAGTATTGTTAATAATTTTGGGATCCTCATTTTAGAAAAGATGTGTTGGCATTGGAGAGGGTCCAGAGGTGGTTCACAAGGATGATTCCAGGAATGAAAGGGGTATCATACGAGAAAGGTTTGAGGGCTCTGGGTCTGTACTCGCTGGAATTTAGAAGGATGGGGGGATCTCATTGAAACCTTTCGAATGTTCAATGGCCTAGACAGAGTAGATGTGGAAAGGATGTTTCCCACGGTGGGAGAGTCCAGGACAAGAAGGCACAACCTCAGGATAGAGTGGCGCCCTTTCAAAACAGATGCAGAGAAATTTCTTCCGCCAAAAGATGGTGAATTTGTGGAATTTGTTGCCACATGCAGCTGTGGAGGCCAGATCACTGGGTGTATCTAAGGCAGAGATTGATAGGTTCTTGATTGGACATGGCATTAAAGGTTACAGGGAGAAGGCTGAGAACTGGGGTCGAGGAGATTAACAAAAAGGATCAGCCATGATTGAATGGCAGAGCAGACTTGATGGGCCTAATTCTGCTCCTATGTCTTATGGGCTTATATGGAAACCATCCACAACTCACAATGTCTACAGCGGGCTCGGAAAAATCGCAGTGAACTCATCCAACCCCAGTAATAACCTGTTCAATCTCCTAACATCTGGTAGGAGGTACAGAGATATCTTTGCATGGATATTCAGACTGAAAAGCAGCTTTCACCCCCACCCCTCCCCGGGGCTATCGTGCAAATGAGCAATGCCCCTCCATCCACCTATAGTTCACAGGCAGTATGGGCAACCTCCAAGTACAATACATGAGCATAATTTTACTTACTGTGATAAAGTGCAGAGTAGGCCCTTCTGGCTTTCGAGCCACACAGCCCAGCAACTGCCGATTTAATCCTAGCCTAAATAAGGGACAATTTACAAAGACCAATTTACTTACCAACTGGTACATCTTTGAACTGTGGGAGGACACCGGAGCACCCAAAGGAAGCCCACGCAGTTACACAGAAAATGTACAAACTCTTTACAGGCAGGTGCAGTAATTGAACAACTAGATCAACTGGTACAAGGATTGCTGGTACTGTAAAGCACTGTACTAACCACTACACTCTCATGTGTCCCCTTGAGTCTATTTAATGTTTAACCATTATATTTTATAACATCGGCATGTGCAACACTTGAATGGTGTGGCCACTGTTTCTTTCAATTTTAGAACTACTTGTTTTTTAATTCTGCTGTAACTCAAGATATCACTCTAAATTACTCAGACATTATTTTAAATTTAGTCATTGTGCTTTTATGCTGCTTTGCATTGAACAAAGTAGCATTGCAATATCGTTGTCCTCAGCAATGACGATAAAGCTCTCACTAACTGTACCTATAAAGTGGTCACTGAGTGTACGTTTGTGGTCTTCTGTTGCTGTAGCCCATCCACTTCTAGGTTCGACATGTGTGTACAGAGATGCTCTTCTACACATCACTGTTGTAATGCATGGTTACCTGCGTTACTGTAACCTTCCTGCCAGTTTGAACTAGTCGATCTTGACCTCTGACCTCTCTCATTAACAAGTCATTCTCGCCCACAGAACTGCTGCTCACTGGATGTTTCTTTGCACAATTCTCCGTAAATTCTAGAGACTGCTGTGCATGAAAATCCCAGATCAGCAGATTCTGAGATACTCAAACCACCTCATCTCTGACACAAACAACAGGAATTCTGCAGATGCTGGAAATTCAAGCAACACACATAAAAGTTGCTGGTGAATGCAGCAGGCCAGGCAGCATCTCTAGGAAGAGGTGAGTCCTGACGAAGGGTCTCGGCCTGAAACGTCGACTGCACCTCTTCCTAGAGATGCTGCCTGGCCTGCTGCATTCACCAGCAACTTTTATACCATCTCTGACACAATCATTCCATGGTCAAAGTCACTTAGATCACACTTCTTCCCTATTCTAGTATTTGGTCTGAATGACAAGTGAAGCTCTTGACCATGTCTGCATGTGTTTACGCATTGAATTGCTGCGTTTGGCTGATTAGATATTTGCATTAATGAGCAAGTGTCCCTAATAAAGTGGCTACTGTAGAAGTTAATGTAGCCACAGAATATCATCGATGGAGATTGAACATTTAAGATGGCGCTGGAATGACAATCAACCAGGCTTCATTATTCTGGATGGGACTGAGCTTCCTGCATGTTGTAGAAACAGTACTCAACCAGTCAAGTGAAGAAAATCCTACTATGATCTTGATTTCTGGCTTTTAAATGCTGGATAGGTTCCGAGGAACCAGAAAGCAAGTAATTTTTGATTATTTTAGCCTAAGTATTTATGCAGCTGATCTAGTTGAGCTTTGAGAGAAAGATGGCACTCAAGACAATTCAGTGAACAATTTAGTAGTAAATACTGTTAAAGCAGAGTAAATCACTTCACTTGCCTCATTACTTCACTGTTGCCACAACCCATAGATTAACTTTCAAGGACTCTTCATCTCATGTTTTCAATAATTATTGCTATTTATTTCTCTTTTTGTTTTTGCATAATTTGTCATCTTTTATACCCTGGCTGGTCTGCCGTTTCATTGATTTTAGTTATTAGGCCTATTGAGTATGCCCACAAGAAAATGCATCACAGGGTTGTATATGCTGACATATCTGTACTTTGACAATAAACTTACTCGGAACTTTGAAGGTAGGTGTTTTTTTTGGAGATGGTCACTGTCTAGCACCTTTGAGGGATGCCTGTTACTTACTACTTGGCCCTTGCTTGCATGTTGTCTAGATCTTGCTGCATGAAACATCCAGCAACCATAACAACTGTCCTTTGTGCGAGACATAAATCCCGTTAATGAATGAAATAAAGAACAAAAGAATATATAAGGATAAATAAGATATATGTGTAAGAGAAAGCTTGCGTGCAGAGAAATGTTTGGTTGGAATGGTGTGTATGTTCCACATGATCAATAACTAGATTACATTGGCGGAAGCTAATACATGTGGTCAGAACATTGCTCTGGAAAATAGACCATAAAATTAGTTAATTTTATAAAAATTAACTAATAAAATAGTAAGGAAAAAACTTCATCCAA
The DNA here is from genome assembly GCF_030028105.1 of Mobula birostris. Classification (NCBI taxonomy): domain Eukaryota; kingdom Metazoa; phylum Chordata; class Chondrichthyes; order Myliobatiformes; family Myliobatidae; genus Mobula; species Mobula birostris. Next base: position 58,354,196 of record NC_092372.1, on the reverse strand, counting down.
ACACAGGAATGCAACTTTCTTTTATGCACAGGACTGGCACTGCAAGTGTATGAAAATGCGACGCACTAACTTAATAAAACTCTCCCATCTGTAGTTCAGTTAATTAAAGGATGTAGGGATAGGGCAGGAAAACGATGCTTGAAGCTATTAACTTTGTTGCATTTAACACTATGAACTAGTTGCAATAGATTCAACCAAGAGGCCAAAATGATGTTTTAATGCATTTTACTGTAAATATTGAATATCACTACTGCACTGACAAATGTGCAAAAAGTTTATAAGAAGCTGATTTTCACTGAGCAAACCATTCAGTTTGCAAATGGTGCCAGTGAATTTTTTTCCCCCCGGAATCAATAATGTCAAAATAGTCCAGCGGTAACATTACAGTAGCTCTATTCCTCTCTCCACAGATGTTGTTGGATTTGCTTGTGATCGAATTTCAGCACATGCGTTGGTCTGCTTTTGCAGTTAAAAGACATAACACGAAAAAAATTATACTACCCGCCCCATATATCTAAATAGTCTCGTCAAGGAGATCAGCCGGAAGGTCTTAAGGCTTGAAAAGTTTCTCTGCCTCCACGTGCCACCTGATGAATTGCCCAGCCTTGCATTTTCTGGTTTGGTTTCAGATCTCCAACAGCTGCAATGTTTAACGAGTTTGTGCAAAGACTGGAACAAAAGGAAAACACCGATTTCCCCACTGTAAAACTACAGAATGAGGGGAGGACTCTGCAGAGGCTCCCGGTCTCGGTCTGCACCAGGCACTTACCTGTGCTGCAGCGCTACCAGACCCAAGGCGATAACGTGCGGGACGTTCAGATGGGTCGGCCACGTGCCAGCCGCCACACAACCGAACACGCCGCACTCCTCACCGATGCCCGACTCTTCAAACTCCATAACCCCTCCGCACAACTTCGCCCAACTCCCTCCCTTCTGAACCTCTACTACTCTGACAGTAACTACGGGGAAAGGGGGGGTAAAAACCACATATATTTCCCCAACCACACCAACACACGACCACTCGCTAGTTCTGTTATGAGAGAAGTCAGCCGGCTGTTCCCGCCCCGACGGCACATGCTCGGCCCCGGAAGTTGGACCGCACCAGCGCTGCGAAGGAGCCCCCGGCGCAAATGAATGCAAAAGAAACTCTGACTTTCGCTACTGTACTTCAGAACCAGAATCAGAACTTCTTTAAAAATGTAAACTAACGTCGTCCAACCTTATTTTCAACCGCTTCCCGCACAGGTTGCTTTTGTTCCCGAAACTCTCGCTTCTCCCCCCCCCCACCCTTCTTTTGGCAGAACTCCTCCCTGAAGTCGGATTGGCGGCGGCGGCCCTCCCCCCCGGGCCCCGGCCTCCCCTCACATTTAAGCCGCGGCTGCCTTTGTGGCGATCGGTGGTTGGAGCCGGCAGACCAGTGGCGAGTATCGGCAGGTAACACGACTTGGGGACGGGAGGGCCTACCGGCCTGCCTGCCTCTGGGGCACCGCACCGCGTCCTTTGGACGGTGCGGTTCCACGTGGTAATGGCGATGTGGGACTACCCTCTGCGTTTATTTGTATTTTCAACAAACCCTGACCTGCTCCTTTATTTGTAGGTTGCTGACCGGGTGTTTGCGGATTTTCATTTGTCGTAATTGTACGATTTGATTCTAAAATGTGTAAACAAGAAGTCTGAATGTTCTGTGGGTTGCAAAACGCGCGCGCAAAATCGAGTAGACAACTTTTTATTTGATTTTATGTTTCAGAGGTAAATTTTACGCAAGATGGAGAACATTGAAGGTAAATGAAAAAGTTTTCCTGTTTGATAATTTCTCCTTCGCAATGTGCCACCTTTTGGTAATTGGTTACTATATTGTCACATGTACAAAGAGAAGCTTGTGCTTTGTGTGCCATACACAGGTTAACAAAGATAGTTAAAAAACAAAGGAAATGCAGATTATGTTGTGGTTAAAGGGAAAGTACAAGTAGGCAAAAACAGTATAAGGACTACAACGAAGTAAATTAGGCGATTAAGTTTATCTTTTCACATTTGAGAGGTCCGTACAAAAGTGATAATAGCGGGATAGAAGCGGTCTGAGTCTCGTGGTCTGAGCTCTCATGATTTTGCGGGAGGAGATTTTGTTAAAATGCAAAGCAAGAGGAGAACAGCTTCGCGAACTTTAATGTTGTCTTGGGCTGCTCTCTGGCGCATACCTTGATGAAAATTGAGGCTGTCCTGGGAAACGGTCTCGACCAACAGCTATTACTAATCCTAGCTAGAGTGACTCTAGGGTGCAGGACTTAACCGGCCTGAAATTTTTAAAAAATGATTTGGCTATTTTAAACACAAGCTTCTGCAGATGCAATAAAATGATGGAGAAACTCAGCGAGTCAGGTAGTATCGATGGAGGGGAATAACACTTCAGTTCGTACTGAACCCTGTATCAGGCTTGGAAAGGAAGGGTCCGAAACGAGAATAAGAAGGTGGGGGTGTGGGAGGAGTTCAAACTGGCAGATGATAGGTGAAATCAGGTAAAGGGGGAATAGATGGAAGTGGTAAGGGCTGAAGAAAGAATATTGGAGGTCAGTGGTCCATAGAGGGAAACCACATGGAGGTGAGGTGGAAGGGTACCCAGAATGGGGAATAGAAAAAGAAGGAAGGTGGGGGGAGAGACTACCAGAAGATGGGTAAATTGGTGTTCATGCCATTGGGTTGGAGGCTGCCATAATGGAGTATAAGGTGTTGCTTCTTCAATTTGGAGTTTTGCCTCATGATGGCAGTAGGGGAAGCCTTGGATAGATATGCCAGAATGGGAATGTGAAGTCAAATTGAAATGGCTAGCCATCGGAAGAGCCTGCCTTTTGCTGCAGACAGAGAAGAGGTCCTTTGAGGTAGAGGAGGCCACATAGGTAGCACTGAGTACAATAGATGACTCTGACAGACTCACAGGTGAAGTTTTGTTTTGGATGGATTGTTTTGGTCCCTGAATAGTAGTGAGGGAAGAGATATAGGGGCAAGAGTAGCACTTTTCCCTACCCACTGATTTCCCTCCTGATACATAAACCCTGTAAGTCTGACAAGTGCAACAGCTTGTTAAATGGACTATTGTCTGTAAGGCTGTTTCTTCAGTTTCATCCAATGATCTTTTTAAACATCTGAAGTTAAAACATTTTTTCAGAACATAAAATAGGGAAAAAACTGAATGAAGGAAAGACCAAGGAAGTCTATGAACTACTGGATTGTCCAGGACAAGTGTTGATCAAATCCAAGGACCAGATTACGGCTGGAAATGCAGCCAGGAAAGACCAAATGGTTGGCAAGGCCGCTATCTCCACTAAAACTACCGTGTCTGTCTTCAGACTACTGCAGGACGCTGGTAAGAACAGAAGAGACCTTTTGTTAAAATTAGATAGTTCCCTGAAAATGAAAATGCATAGGGTGATGAACAATCCATATGATAAGTTTGCCTCATCTGCCAAGACATGGGAGTACAAGAATTGGGTTGCCTTGTTACAGTTGTACAAAACTTTGGTTTGGCTTCATTTAGAGTTCTGGTCAGCGCACATGAAAGGTAATGAGAGGATGCAGAAAAGATTCACAGGGTGTTTGCCTGAATTGCAAATCTTGAGTTATCAGGAGTAATTGGATCAGCTCGGTCTGTTTTCCTTGCAGTGAAGAAAGCTGGAAAGTGATGGGGAATAAGGGTATAAAATTAAAAGGCATGGCTAAGCAAGATCGCCAGTAACTGTTTTCCGTGGCAGGAGCCTCTAAAACTAGAGGATATAGATTCAAAATGGATGGGGGGGGAGTTTATAAGGAGTCCGCAGGGGTAGATTTTCGTCGGCATATGGAGGTGTTGGGGGCATGAACAGTAATGTTTAAGTAGTTTTTGGGCTGCTACTTGAATGAACAGGGCATAAAGCTACATGGAATGAATACAGGAAAGTAGGAGTGGTATCGACAGGCATTATGGTTGGTTTAAAGTAATGGTCCATGGAACCTGTTTCTAACTGTATAAATGAGTCAAAGAGCATTGCTGCTGAAGTCTTTTTGGAAGAATTTATTTTTGAAGACCAGCCTTTACTTGTCACATAAGGCAATTGCAGCATAGTGAAATGTGTTGCTTTTTACATCAATAACCAACATATGTGAGGATTGTACTGAAGGCAGCCCGCACAGGTCGCTATGCCTCTGACACCAACAACTTATAAACCCTAAATCAAATTACTTTTGAATCTATGAAGAAACTAGAGCACCCAGAAGAAGCTCACGGGGAGAATGTACAAACTTCTTGTAGACAGCCGTGGGAATTGAACTCTGATGGATGATCACAGATGCTGTAGAACATTTGCACAAATTGCAATGCTACCATGCTAATTATTTCTGTTGTTCAAAAGGGATAAAAACTGCATTTGAGAAGCAGTGTGGAGAAACGGCATTTGTCGCAGCGAATTGTCACATGATTCCAATTGAGTGGGTCTGTAGAAGAGTTGCCACTGGCTCTTTTCTGAAAAGAAATCCCGGTGTAAAGGAAGGATTTAAGTTTTTTCCTCCAAAGATGGAAATGTTCTTTAAGGTATTTGTAACACTTTCTCCTCTTGTTCTTTTTTTTTGCCGTTAATCTTTATGTGGGTGGTCCTTTTTATTCTCCAGCTGCATGGAAAAAAAACATTGTAATGATCTCTGCAATACAACATTAAATATCGTTTAACCAGTAAGTTTAAGTCTGAGGCACAGAGTATTTTCAATTAACTTTTGAGTCTCTTTTGCATCCTTGGAATGTTATTTTAGAAAGAATCGTAAGAAACTGTAGTAGAGATGATGCATGGAACCATTTTCTACAAACCTTGCTGTGTATTTATCAGCTGACAGTTAAAATAAATTTTAAAACTGATTTTGGCTTAATAAACCAATGAAGTTGACTACGCTATAAAATTTCATAGAGTATACAGGTGGACTCCAGGGACACTTTTTTTCTCAGTGATGTTATCAGGTTGGGTTGAAGCTGCTTATGATATTTTAAAGATGCATGATCAATAATAGGGGGAATATAATCCTGCTAAGTGCAAAAGGGTGCAATCAATGAGAATACAAATGACGCAATAAATGGTTGTGCACGAGGGAGTGTGGCAGAACAGGGGCCTTTGTCTAGGAATCTGAAGGAGTCAATGGTGGTAGATAAGTTGTAAAAGCAGAAAATAGGTGATTTCCCCATCATTAGATGGGGATTGGAACATAGGGCAGTTTCCAAGACTTAAGGGAAAAGTCTAGTTAAAAACATTCTAAAGCAGTGCTTCGGCCACAGAGTTCTGTGTACAGTTCAAATGACCACTCTCTAGGAAAGATGTAATTAAACTGGAGAGGGTGCAGAAGGTTATACTAGAATGTTGCCTGGGATGGAGCATTTTGGTTGCTTGTTCTCCTTGGAATGGAAGAGAAACCTGTAGAAGTATACAGAACTCTGAGGGCCCTGGGTTAGGTAACGGACATATCTAAGACTAAAGAGCATCTAATTAGGATAAGGATAGGAGGTTTAGAGGGGATCTGTGGAACAAGTTTTTCCTCATCCTAAAGATGTTTAGAATTTGGAATAGTCCCTGAAGGCAGATACTCAAGTCAAATAAGTATCTAGATCAGCACTTCAATTACCAAGACAAAGAAACCTTCTAACCAAGTGCAGGTAAATGAGATTAGTATAGATGGTTGTGGGCAGCATAGACTACTGATTTGTGCTGTACAGTACTATTTGACTTTAAGATGAAATTATTGGTGCTGTCATTTTTGTAGTGGAGGAAAGCCAAGTGCCAATATTTGACAGGTGAGTTTCTCAAGAAGTGAAGTAACTAGTGAGGTTGAGGGATAAATATCAAATAGGGCAGAGGATCATCACAATACTGCCTGTGGTCTTTTGAGCCTTTTGATAAAAAATACATCTACCTGAGAGCAAATATCTGAAGGTCAGAACCTCTAACCATAAAGAGATCCGATTGTTCTATAGTCAGCCTAGACTAAAGCAACAAAAGTTTAATGAAGGTTGATGCTAGGAGATTTTCATGTCAAATAACTAATTTCTAAGTTTCTTTTAGGATGATGCCAACAATGATCCACAGTGGTCCGAAGAACAAGTGATTGAAGCTCATTTTAACTGTGGAGGGCTGCAAATTGAGCGGTGTGAAGTAGACATCATGAATCGTACCACTTTGGCTGTGTTTGAGATATTGGAGAAGGCCTGGGCAACTCAAGACTGTACACTTGTGGATATGAAAGTAAGTAATTATCTTCCTATGAAACAAGCAAGCAGTATTTTTTTGCATGAACTAATTAATAGTTTCTTCTTGGTAGGTGGAATTTGGAGTTTGTGCTTCTACCAAGGAGATTTTACTTGCTGATGTGATTGACAACGACTCCTGGAGATTGTGGCCTTTAGGGGATCGAAGCCTGCAAAAGGATAAACAGGTCAGTATTTAGTCTATAGATTTGAAATTTTTTACTCCAAGTTGAAGGGAAGACCCTCTGAGAAGTGTAGCATAAATCCCAGATCTCAATTTCTCGCAACATGATCTCGGTCAAAGCTCCTAAATTTTGTCAGTGGCTAAGGCACCTGTTGCAAAGACAGGTATAAAGAGTTCTTGGATTGGTATAGTATGTCTCCTTCTAGCCTGCAGGAAAGCTAAAATAAATATTGCCATAATTATGCTGACTACTTTTAGTCTTTGGTGATTTCCTCATTTGTAGGTTTTGTTTTATAAAATCAAATCAATCTCACCAGCTTATTTTTCATTAATCATACAGTTCAACAATGTCTTCTAATAGAATAGCATTTCTCCTAGATTACAATTTTGAAGGGTTGGAATGCAGTGTAGATTCCTACTATGCCCTTTTTGTAAGCAACATTCTGCTCATCCTTGAGCACAACCAAAATTGGATGTTTTTGAAGATTTCCTACTTCATTGTAACTTTGAAACATTGTAAATATTCATTTGCAATGCTAACTGAAGTTGATGAATTTTTATATTGAAAAATGCTTCCTACTAGAGAAGTATTTGGTAACTTGCTGTCATTGTTGTCATTAACTTAAATACAAAATTCTTCAGATTTTTGCTTTGCTCATGATAACTTTTGAAACTCCTGTATTTAATTGTTTTAGTGAAATGGAATTTAGCTGACTATTGTTTTCTTCATTTAAAAATAAAGTGCTTTCATTTTAGTTGCTTCCTAACTGCAGACATAGTTTGCAAGAGTGTTGCCTTTGAGTTTGTATTTTAATGTTACCAGTAACTTTTTTTTAAAAAAAAAAACAATCTAACATTTGTTTGTTTTTATGGAAGTGCTGTGTTCAGTTTGTATTTTTGCCTTTTAGGTTTATCGTGATCTCAAAGAAGTAACACCTGAAGCTATGCAAGTAGTCAAGAGAAACTTTGAATGGGTAGCAGAAAGAGTACAGGTATTTTCAAACTTTAAGTGTGTAAATCACGAAGCATATTTTTGATGGATGATATCTGATTAAAGGAGGTACTCTCATCTATATCCATATTTTGTCTGTCAGCCTGATGCATCATACTTAAGTTTTGGGAAGAACCAAATCATGGAAATCAATATTTGACTTTTTTTTTCTGAGAGCATTATCTTCCTCCCCGCCCCCCTTCTAAAATTTGCCTACGACCATGTCTTTTTCAAATCTCCAGTTTTGACCATTCCATTGTTCTCTTGGATAGCCATTTATCTATATAATAATAAAACTCTCATGCTCTGTCTGTCTGTTTGTGACCTCCAATTAACGCAAACGTTGCATTACAGTGGCACTTTTTATGGCTAAATCGAATTAAAATGTACTAACTTACAGAATGCAGGCTAAGATCAGGGTTATTCTTATAAAATTGCTCATTCACCAAAAATCAACAGGCTGGCTTTCACCTGAGACCCGATCGGCCATCGTGGAAATCGGGACGCGACAGTCCGACGCATGCGCACAGCCAGCCTCAGCAGCAACACCTACCGGAGCAAAAGGGCAAGGCAGCTCTATTTCAAGGGGTCACATACTGCTAATCACCATCAGCATGTACAGGATTGGGACACCCAATCAATAAGAGATAATTAAATCTTATTGTAATGACGTACTTCCAGCCACCCATAAAACCCTTTGCTGCAGTCAAAGGACAGCGGTGACTATATCACGTCCATTTAGGAGAGCGCCAACCACATCATCAAGAATAATTGCATCCTTTGGTGTTACTGCTTCGTATCTTCTATCCAGCATCAGGGTAAGAAAAAGTGGTCAGCCTAATTATGCCGTGTGGAAAGGGAAGGGGTACATTATGGTCAAGAGATGATGGCAAACGTCCTTGGGAAGCGGCAAGGAGAGGGAGAGAACAAGAATTAGATGAGGCCGGGGCCGCACGACTCCAGGATCAAAGAGTCAGGACAAAAAAAAGTTGAGAGAAGAGACAGGAGGAGAGGCATACACATCTCCAGGATCAGAGACAAACAATAAACAGCAGGAGCGATGAAGAGAAGGAGGATGAAAGGGCTGCACGTCTCCAGAATGACAACGAGAGGCATAAGGGTGGCAGATAAACCAGAAATGATGCCATCAAAAGTGTCCTTTGTTAAACGAGGAGCAGCTATATTTGCTTTGCTAAGCGTCATTCTTCTTTAATAATCTGAGGTTTTCTACTTCAGTTTCCAAAGCAAAGCGATATCAGTAGCATTCAGGAAAATTTAGTGTTCATTCTGGTCACATCAGACTGCACTACACTTCTCTCAAATGGTGCCCCAATGGGTCACCCGGTTGTCTCGTTATTTATATTATACGGTCTGTAATTTCTGTGCTGGACTGTGATAGTATCTGATCCAACAAGCTTTCAAATGTAAAGTCTGGATCAATTGCTGTAGTGCAAATGCATAAGATTGTGAATACATTAACAGGAAAATTTTCTGAATTTGATGTTTATCTTTTGCACTAAACTGAAAGGTAAACTACATTAACTTATTCAAATATCCATGCAGAATCTGCTAGTGACAAAGTCTTCCAAAAGAGTGGTGGTAATTATGGGATCCAGCAGTGATCTTGGCCATGGCCAAAAAATAAAACAAGCATGTGCAAATTATGGCATACCTTGTGAACTGAGGATTTCATCAGCTCATAAAGGTACGGATGAGACATTGAAAATTAAAGCAGAATATGAAGGTAAGCAACCTTTATGATGATACATCTTGTGTCTTGGGAATGGGGGTTAAAATTCTAACTCGGATTTTGTGCTACTTTACTGAACCCTGACTTCAGAAAGATCATATACAGTTGGGAATTTAAAAAGTCTAATTGTGGATTTCTGTTTTGTTTTACAAAATACAAACTATTATGTTTTGTAATACAAAATAGAATACACAACATAGTGTATTGCAAATAGCTGGGAAAGACATTTCAAATTCATCTCACTACAAGATATTTGAATTTTTGCATTAATTAGCTGTTTTCAGTCAATTACGAGCAATGAATCTGAATTAGCTAATGCTAAACAGTTCCCATTAGCTCTGCCTAATTTTGTTTGAATTTTAAATTTATCTCTGCACTGGTATTTATGGGGAGAAATATCAAGTCACTTCCAAAACACATCTGCAATCTTGACCTTGGAATCTCGTAATCCAAAAGAAAATATCAGTTCCATTCCATTTGTATGCAGTTCTTTTTCATTCTCATATTTGAACTATCACACAAAGCCCGTCAGCTAAAAGAGATATTTAAATATACTTGTTCATGAACTGCAATATTTTCTAACTTTTTTTTGCTTTTGTGGGTTTTTTGCAGTCTTTAGTGATATATTTGATATACTTGTATGTTTCCCTTTTGAATGTGCAAGAAAATAGGAACTAAATTCTCTTGGTAGCCAGAGGGTAAAGCAAGCTGGCAGTCGTTAGTAGGTGGCTTTGTTCTTCCACTATTTCTAATTTTCTCTTACAATTCCCACCGTAAAATTTTTTCTCGTACAATTTTGTCTTCCACGAATTCCACCTTGGTTCATCTATGTCTTGTTCTAGCTGCCTCCCTAAGTTTTCACCATTAACTCAGACATCCCACCTCTGCCGGAAGTTCCAGGAGTCTCCTGCATATTAATAGTGGCTCCTTGATGCCTGCAAATTATATACAATATCATGAAAATCAATTTTTTTGAGAGAGAGAGAGAAAAAACGAAAACGAACACATGAGTTGAGAGTTAAAGGGCAAAAGTTTAGGGGGTAACATGAGGGGGAACTTCTTTACTCAGAGTGGTAGCTGTGTAGAAGGAGCTTCCAGCAGAAGTGATTGAGGCAGGTTTGATATTGTCATTTAAAGTTAAATTGGATGGCTATATGGACAGGAAAGGAATGGAGGTTTATGGGCTGAGTGCAGGTCGGTGGGACGAGGTGAGAGTAAGCATTCAGCACAGACTAGATGGCCTGTTTCTGTGCAGTAATTGTTATATTGTTATATGGTTAAGAGAGAGCGAGAGCGCGCCATGGCAGAGTTTCAAAAAAAGAAAATATAAAACGTATGTCACCCCAGACTACACTAAAGTGTACCCCTGCCTAATAGGGGTCAAAAATAATGATAGTGCTGCTCGCTGTGCTGTTTGCAACATTGACTTTTCTATTGCCCATGATGGGTTAAGACTGTAACAAACATGTTGAGATGAGTTTAACAGGTGTCATTCATTCATTAGCATAGCTAACGTTATTTAACCTAGCTGGCTAGCTGCTAAGGAGCTACTCTATTGCAGACATCCCACCTCTCCCGGAAGTTCCGGGAGTCTCCCACAAATTGATGGTGCTACCTCCCTGAAATGAGTTTTTGCAGGGTGGGATGTCTGTTAACTTCTCTCTCCCTCAGAGAAGTTTTGACCTGTGGGGAGGGTGGGGGAAGTATGAATGGGGAATAGAAGATTGGAATCATTGATTTTTCTTCTCGAAGGTTATGTATTCCGTTTATCCGTCTTCAAATTTTTTTTCCTAAAATTGCCACATAACCTTTAATACTAGCAATCCAGTTTCTGTATTTGCTATACTAATGCAAATAGTGAGTTGCATTTAAATTGTCTTTTCATTTGTTTATCTTAAAGCAGTAACAAAATGTGGTTCTTTCTGTTTAGTTTTTCCTTTGAGGAAAGACTACACAGGAATTCCTTAACCTGAAAGGAAGACAAAAAGGTTAAGGAATTTCTGGTGCAATCACTTGTGTAAGAACAATGTCAATTTTGCTTTTCTCAGCACAGACGTTAACTGACTTATAGTTGGAGCACACTTTATTGCTGACTTCCAGTACCTGGTGTTTTTTGATTATCACATACATCTACATTTATTTGCCATTGATCTTTAAAAGATCGTTGTGTTGGAAGCTAGGTTTGACCACAGTAATGTCATACCTCCAATCAAAATACTTAGGAGTTTGTGAATTTCAATCCTTTTGAGGTCCTAATGTTGAATTTTTTTAATCATAATATGTAGTATTGCTAAGTTATAAATACTTAATACCCCGAGGAAACCTGCTATAAGCCATTATAACCAATTCGTATATTGTTGAATTTGCTAGTTAAAATTAATTGTAAGTGTCGGGCTATGCTTATTTTTCTCCCATTATTTTGTGATGGCCCTTAATACTAGATTATTTTTTTTATAGCCATCAGTGCTATTTCAACAACATTAAGATTTGTCGTTTCTTATTTTTTGTTTTACTTTCAAGGTTTAATTTAACCTAACTTGCTATGTATGTGACCAATAGTAACGGTACACATGTTGGTTATAAACACAACAGGTTTATCGATCAAGTTGCAACAATACAAAAGAAGCAATAGCTTAACAGAAACTAGGTGTTTTTTTTTGTGTGCCTTTGATTTTTGCATTTTAACAATTTCCTGAGTTATCTTGCCTTGGGTGTCTTTTGCAGATCAACCCATTCATTTTTGTGACAGAGAATGCTAGATTTAAGGTGTTTTTTTTATTAAACTGATTAAGATGTATAGTATGAGTTATTGGTTCCTCCAAGCGGCTCAGGAACACCAGATATTTTCCTGTTATCCTTCAGAAAGGAGATGTATGAAAATTAGAATATTAAATAAAGAACAGCTTGTCTAGCTGTAATGGTATCACATGCAGTGAATGAAATTATCTTCTATTGATGCCTTGCTTCCACTCACATGAATTTTGGTTTGGTGTTTGTAATGGATTATAGTACAAAGAGTTGCTGTCTGATGTAAAACTTTCTACAGGCATGTAATCACTAGGTTAATTATTTTTCGCATTCCTAAATTTTCGACTTGATGTGAAAGCAAAATGGATTCCATAAGAAATTCCTAGCCTTGTGGCCTCAATTATGGATCATTACACAATATAAAATTGTCTTAATGGAAAAACTTTGCCTCGGTTCTGTATACATTATATGGCTGTACTTGTTCTATACATGTATATAGTAAAATGACAATAAACTTGACTTCACATACTTGTACACTTCATTTCCTCAGCATCTCCTGTCTACCCAAGTAGCCTTGCTGAAGTTGAGAATGAAATGATGCTTACGTAAAAACAAACTGCTAGGAAAAGTCGTCAGGTTGAACAGTATTTATGGAAAGAAAAGTGATTAATGTCTCAAGTAGAAGGTCTTCATATTTCTGGCATCTAGTATTTTGATTTCCATTTATTGATGTTGAACTGATATTTCTCAAAAAACTGATCGTATTGCACTATTCCCTTATCTAACTTCCTTCATAATTGGTATTGCAGTATCTTTTATAATAACTTGTATTACAGTACAAGATTAATTTGTTTCACAGGAATGTGGTGCTATCAATCTTTAAGCCAGCTTGTGTTTTATCGGTTACTTGACATGTGGAATTTAAAATGTAAGTGGAGCTTATGATCTAAAAGAACGGGATCTCTGATAGCATTTTATTTCGTAACATTTAGGTGATGGTGTTCATACTGTATTTGTGGCCGTTGCTGGCAGAAGTAATGGTTTAGGACCGGTGCTGTCTGGAAACACTACTTGTCCTGTTATAAACTGCCCTCCTATATCTGCTGATTGGGGTGCTGAAGATATTTGGTCATCACTGCGAATGCCTAGTGGTAAGTTGTTGAGAATCCTCTGAGCAGCTCTTTAGATATTAGTATTAGTTGTTTTGAGGAATCTTGTTGGATCCTGTCTTTATTAACCTGTGTGTCAATTATATTTGGTTTTGATATCTTCATTAGAGTGAACATCAGAATGAAAGGGAAAAAATTGCAGATGCCTTTTCTTGATGGTGTTTTTTTTTTGATCTACCAATATTTTCAGTGTCCTGGTTTTTGCTACATCCAAATTGATCCTATAATTTGATAATCTATCTCCATTACTACCATATGTCATTTACAGTTGCATGTCCAACATTGACACAAGAAAGAAAACAATTAGAACAAAATTAAAAACAAAAGTTAGTGGCATTTCCAAGTATTAAATTTTCAACTTGTTATATTATCCATAGATGCTTAATATAGTTTACTTCAAAGCAGGCTGCTATTAGTATATTTGACAGACCACATTTCAAATTGTCAGGTTGAGTCTAGGCCAGGGGTTCCCAACCTGGGGTTCACTGACCCCTCAGTTAATGGTAGGGGTCCATGGCATTTTTTAAAGAAGATTGGGAACCCTTGGTCTAGGCAGTGACCATGTAGAGATTTGTTTGCAGCCTGTTTTAAGTTCTTAGAAGTTCCCTGAACATGTTCTGCATCCTGCCATTTTGAGGGTTTGAGGGTCCTGCTCTTGATTTGATTTTGATCTTAATCTCGATCTGGAAAGTGAAGTGGGTAATCCACTATTCAAAAAAAAATCACTGATGATGTATTAATATGGTTCCTGATAACACTCACTTAAATCATGATTGGAGAGAGTTAACATGTATTGAAGAAAAGATGATTGAGGGCATCTAAATATGAGATCATAACTAGCAGAGTTCTAAAGTGAGAGTTAGTGGCTGTGTATTTGGATTTTCAAAAAGCATTCAACAAGATGGCACACGGTAGAGAAAATTAGGGTAATATTGGGTTCAATATATTGATGTGGAGTTTGGAGTGCCTCGTTAAGAAACACGGGTTGTTCTCAAAATTCAAAGTACATTTTATTATCAAAGTATGTATACATTATACAACCTTGATATTCTCCTAACAGGCAACCATGAAACAAACACCATATATGGAAAAAAAACATAAGAAAATAACCCATAAGAAGTACTGTCGAACACTCAATGTGCAATGGGGAGGGGGGTAATCATGCAAATAAATAGTGCTTCTGAACGGAAGTCCCCAAGAGAGTCCTGTAGTTCAGTGCAGAGCTGAGTAAACATCATAAAGCCATGTTCTTAATCTGCCCATACCTTGCCTTTGGCCCTGGCACCCTGATCTTTCTGGCATCTTTTACCTTTTCAATTTGGCCTGGCTCCATCTGAACATTGGGTTCTGCTGCTTCAAGCGGTAATCTGAACCAGCCCGTAGCTAGCCTCCAGCGTTGATATCCTGACCTTTTCAATCTGGCCCAATATAAAACACAAAAGGATTAATTACAAAGTATTCACCCCCTTTAGTATGATACACCAAATCATCATGGGTGCAGCCATTTGGTTTTAGAAGTCACATACTTTGTTGTGATCTGTTTTTGGAGACCTGTGTGCATTCAATGTGTTTCAATTGATTGTAGTAAAAATGCAAGTGTATGTAGAAGGTCCAACTGCTGGTAAGCCTGGCAAAAACTACACCATGAAGACGAAAGAACACTCCAAGCAAATCCATTAAAATATTATTGAAAAGCACAAGTCAGGAGATGGATACAAGAAAATTTCCAAGTCCCTTGGAGTACAGTTAAGTCAGTCACCAAGAAATAGAAAGAATATGGCACAGCTGTAGATCTGCCTAGAGCAGGCTGTCCTCAAGACCATGCAAGAAGGGGACTAGTGAAGGAGGCCACCAGGAGACTTACGACAACTCTGGAGGAGTTTCAGGCTTCATTGGTTGAGTTGGGAGAGACTATGCATACAACAACTGTTGCCCGGGTGCTTCACCAGTTGCAGCTTTATGGAAGAGTGACAAAGAGAAAGCCACTGTTTTGGGCGGCGGGGGGAAACCTCGCATGAAATCTCAGCTAAAGTTTGCTAGAAGGCTTGTGGGAGATGCTGAAGTCAGCTGGAAAAAGGTTCTATCGTCTGATGAAACCAAAGTTGAGCTTTTGGCTTTCAGACTAAACGCTATGCTTGGCTTAAGCCAAACACCGCACATCATCACCATCCCTACAGTGAAGCTTGGTGGTGGCTGTATCATGCTGTGGGGATGCTGCACTGCAGCAGGCCCTGGAAGGCTTGTGAAGGTAGAGGGTAAAATGAATGCAGGAAAATACAAGGAAATCCTGGAGAAAAATCTGATGCAGTCTGCAAGAGAACTGCAACTTTGGAGAAGATGTTTTTTCTAGTAAGACAGTGTCCTCAAGCATAAAGCCAAAGCTACATGGGAATGGCTTAAAAACAACAAAATTAATGTTCTGGAGTGGCAAAGTCAGAGTCCAGACCTCAGTCTAATTGAGAGTTTGTGTCTGGATTTGAAAAGGGCTGTTCACTCCTGATCCTTTGCAATCTGACAGAGCTTGAGCAGTTTTGTAGGGAAGAATGGGGGAAGAACTTGCAGTGCCCATATGTGTTTTTAATTCAAGTATATTAAGTGTGGAGAACTGGGTAGAGGGTGGAGGTTTGTCAGTTTTTTTGTGTGATTAAAATGTATTTTGTTTCTTGTGCAAGGTGGACATTTTCTAAATGTGCCATTTGTTTTCCTAGGTCTTGGCTGCTCCACTGTTCTGTTTCCTGAGGCAGCTGCCCTTTTTGCTGCTCAGATCTTTGGTCAATTTGATCATTTAGTGTGGGCCAAGCTACGGGCAAACATTTTGAAAAACTGGATCTCCTTGAAGCAAGCTGACAAGCAGTTAAGAAACATGTGATCAAAAAGTTCCACCTTCTCAAAAGCTTTCAGTTATTTAGTGAAATGAAGTTAATCTTGAAGTGTTAAAATGATGTTCTATTTGTCTGGTTACATTTGGGCATTGCATTACTGAATGCACATGTTACAGGATTCAGCTATTGCTGCTAGTTGGATGTAACTTACGTTTTTTTGGAAAATTAATTTCTAAACAATCTTTATAATTAAGGTACAATACTAGTAGCATAACTTAAAATAAAACTTGCATCAAGAATTAGAAAGTAAATGTCCTTATGCAGTTACAAGCCCAAGGAAGACACTGATTTATGAGTAAGGTTGTTTGTTCAGTGATCATGAACTTAATTGCATCATAAAAACAAATGTTTGAAGACCAATGTATCTACTGGATAAAGAGAATGAGGTTTCTGTGACTTTTAACAAAATCTTCTTGAAATTGGAAATTCCAGAAAATAGAGAGAGGGTCTGCTCTCTTTAGCTGTTGCTTTTAGGTTGTAATACCGAAATATCAGTTAGTCTCCATTCAGTATCTATATGAGGGTGTTTGGTTGTATTTCATCTTGGTCAGTGGGAATTTTCTCCTTTGAATTTTAATAGCTTGCTTGAGTGAGATCTGTTAAGGCCAATCCCTTTTACATAAATATTCTGCCTGCTGCGTAAACATTACAAAAGTAAATTTGACTCGGTCTTGCCTTTAAAATGTTTCAATTTAACTTTCCCAGTTTTGACGAAGGTACAATAGTCAATTATTTAGTGAGTTACTTTAACAGAAGTGACCTTCTCAGTGCACTTAAGAAAAACATTTTACTAGAACTGTTCTCTTGACAATTTAAGCTATAGTTACTGTTCTTAACGTCCTCAAATAAAGTACCTCTTCCTAGATGTCAACATTAGTATTAACAAAGTTGGAAAGTCAGTATTCTTCCTTGCAGTTTTGTTTACTTATCACATCCATGCAACCACCCCCCCCCCCCCCAACACCACCAATTTAAGGGATTGTGTGCTAATGTGTAGCAGCACCTGAACTGGCCCCCAGCAGGATAAATTTGAGCATGTAATCACTACTGAAGTTGCTGGGTATATTCTGATATTAGTCTAGATTTGTTCAGGGGTATGTATCTGTAATCATTATGGAAGATACAAGTTACATTACTGTTGTTGTCAGATAGTTTAATTTCACAGTTCCTGCATTATATTATCTTTTTGTTAGTAACTATTTCTACAAGTTATTGCTAACTTTTTTGGGGGCTACGCTGATTTTTTTTTAAACAAGTGGATGGGAATAGTTTGAGCTACCTTTTAATCAGTTGATAATTACAAAAGTGCTAAATGTTTTGCAGTGGGACAAACCTGCTGAGAGGATGGTGGCCAGTGTTGACATTTAAATGCAGCACATAATAAAATCATGATGGATTCAAAAATACTCAAAGCTTCGCTGTGTAATTTCAAACAAGAATGATTATTTTCATAACTCTGTACTAGTATTCAGATGTTAATCGCTCTTGATGAGCTGGGACAGCATTCAATCATGCCATTAGACCCTGACTGTCTTCAGTCATTGGTCTCCGGAGTTACTGATATTGGACTAAATGTACAACACTTTATATAAAAAAAAGTATTCCTTTGCACACCTTCCAAGCACAGTTTATTGTTGTTGTTCCTCTCCATGCCTTCTGGCACAGCGGGCAACAACCTTCCCATTTCATTAATAATCGCCTCTTGTTACGAGGCTAGCTCAGCACTCTACCCAGCATGGATGGGAAGTCTGGTGAGTATGCCACGCCACTACACTACACCACTGGCTGGCTTGTTGCCTTTATACAGCCTTGATGTTCTAACTTCGTCCACATGAGTGTTTCCCTAATATTTTTCAAATTGCTGATTTTTTTTCTACAATTTTTAATCATTTGATAACCAGATTACCAGAATATTTGAGGTTTGTAATCTACCAAATGTCCTGTCCCAAACACCTATCTGCTTGTCCTATCTTCTGGGTAGCTCACAGTAGGATGATTACAATGGGATTGACCAAGGGGGGCAGTAATGCTGTCTCAGCTATGCTTTGAACTGAAACTGGTTAGCTGTTGATTACATGACCTTCCTTCACTATGCTTTTTTTTTGTTCTGTGCTTTCCAGTATCTCTTGCTAGACAATATACTTCTCTCCCAAAGCCTGATGGTATATTTTGACATCATTGGCTACTGCACTGAGATCTTCTGTAATCTCCAATTTCTATTTTTCCTACAACCTACCAGAAAAGACCAATGCAACTGTGACATTTCAAATAACATAACTAATGGTGTTCATGCCAATATTCCAGAAGCATTTGCAGATAAACACAGATTCGCGAAGTCTTTGTTCTAAGATAGTATTTTGGAGGCAGTACAAATATTCTGGTGCCCTAATTTTCCAACTTCCCTACTGTCAAACAGCTGTTCTAACTCTCAGCGCTCAGAGCCTATTCAGTCTTTTTGAAAGCTTGATTCTCATGCACAATCAGAAGAAATATGCATCAACCGTGACCTGGAGGTGTCCCAAATGGCATTGTGTAGTCTCAGCCTTTTAGTCCTGATAATGAATATAATCAATCATTTTGCTTGCAGGTAATTTTCAACTAACCGATCTCCTTGATCTTCAAGAACCCTTAAGTCAAGTTAACGGGTTGTTCTTGAGAAATTATTGTGGGTATCAACCTTCCTACCTCTGGCTGGAGACCTTCCCATGCGGTAATAAGTAGAGGGTCCAACTAGAAGCTGGAGACTGATGACTAGTGGTGTGCTGCAGTGACCAGTGTGATCTGTGTTATTTATCATTTATATTAATGATTTACATGATTGGCACTGAGGTATGCAGTAGAACAAAGCCATAGGAATACAGATCCATAATTTCTTCAAAGTAGCTTCACATGTAGAGATGGTGGTTAAGTTAGCTTTTGGCATATTGGCCTTCATAAAATCAGGCCATTGCATACAGGAGTTGGTTATGTTGAAGTTGCATAAGATGTTAATGAGGCTGCATTTTTAAGTATTGGGGGCAGTTCTGGTCACCGATCTATAGGAAATGGTACAGAAGATACCTAATAAAGTGGGCCTGAGTGTGTTATCCCAATTACTTATTTTAAAGAGGCTGACAAAGGCCACAGTAAAAGCAATTTGGACACACTACTTAGGCCCCTGTATCCTAATAGTGCTTTGATTTTTGCAAGGGTCTTTCAGTAAATCTGTGGGGCCATGATCTCACTGAATTTCCAGTCACTTCCAGTTCTAAAAAACACTACCTCCTGGCATCTCAGAATAACTGCAGGAACTCTTCCCACTGTGCCTCCTTTACATCTTTCAAATGCATGTCACTACTCTGAAAGCTCATTATTAAATGACTAATTCTGTTCCCACTTTCAATGACTTCTCCTGTCTCCTCTTGTTCTAGTTTCAACTTTATTGTTCTGAGTCCTGGTAGTAGAAATATTGTATTGCTTGCCATGATCATAGCAGTTACCTATATTGACTGACGGATCGCTGGATTTTTTTTTTCCCTCTGCCCCCTCCATTGTCAGACTTACTATTCCTTTCCCACTGACATTCATTTTCAAATAGGCTTTAAGGAAATAGTACTGCATTGCACATCTGCCAGTTCTGAGCAGGCAGTATGTAATCAGGATTAACACAGTGGTTCAGTCAGCTCTTTGGAGGAAAGTGAACAATTGATGTTTTGGCCAAGATCCTTCACAAGAACTTTAATCGGAGTTTCTGCCCACTGAGGTGAAATATCTTCTGAACCATAATCTTAAATATGCCGCATATGGCAGACGAAACTGTTTGATTTGTCAGCATATATACACACTAGCCAACTTCACCCACAGGTACCAAAGGTAGGCAGTTTAAAAGTTGCTTCTTTTCCTTAGGGTCATAAATTCCTTAACTGGTTTTGCTCTTCCCCCTTTTTACAAAATTCAACCCATCTCTGCCGCCTTAGGTAGTTTGTAACATATTCCAAGGATTGGCTACAGAATTTCCCTTCCAATTATGGTTGAATCAAGCTTTAGCAGGCATTGACCTGGAGGAAATAGAAAAACTATAATATAGAAAAAAGGAGTCCATGAGACTAGACAAAGGTTCCTATATTTTGTCCTCAAGCTTTTAGAATATTGATTTACTATCTTTGAAAGCTAAAATGTTAAATAACCATTCAAGTGAAAATGGTAAAAATAACAGGTTAAAATAGTCTAGTTAGATCTATGTAATACATAATTGAGGCATCCCTCCTGTCAAAATTAAGATTAGCTTTGTCACTTGTACATCAAGATCTGGTGAAATGTGTCATTTATATCAAATCAGAGGAATGTGCTGGGGCAGCCCACAGGTGTTGCCAAGCTTCCAACACCAACTTCCCCTAACTCGCTAACCCTAACAGTACATCTTTGTAACGTGGGAGAAAACCAGAGCACACCCACACAGTCATGGGGGAACATACAATGCTACATGATCACTGATTGGGGTTAGATTTTTGCTGCTGCCTGTAAAGCAATGTGCTAACTGCTACGCTCCATCAACAGGTTGCAGAAAGGTGAAAATCAATTAAACTTTAGCAAAATGAAGCTGCTTGATATTTTCATATACATGACATGACTAGTTTTATAATTTAAGATTTTATTCAAAAATATACAAGCTAACTGGAATTTTGTAGAAATCTTTTACAAAGGTTACAGATGTAGTCAATGCCTGTACCGGCAATTAAAACCTGAAAAATTACAAGCAGAGCAAAAATACAAACCATCACATGACCAAATGTACTGTAACCAGTCAATTGAATTGTTTTTTTAAAACAAAAACAGCTTTGTAGTTCACTTAAGCAAACAAATAATTTTTAAACTACACTAAATTTACATAAACCCAAATCTTAAAAGCATCCAACCATTGAGGTTAGTTACTTATTATAATGAAAACCTTGAATAATAATTGCATAGCACAGTTACATTCTAGTTTTTTGTATTTGTAAAATAGTGTAATTAAAAGAATCTAGAATCCTAGTGACACATACACATTGTTTACACATTGGGATAATAGATCATTGACATCGTATTTTCTGTTTTCTTGCTAACTTTACCATCTTGTGAAAGAAATAAGGAACAAATCCAGCCAAGGTTCATCCTTTTTGGCAAAACAATGGCAATGGCATCAATGGATGGTTCTCATGGTCAAGTTAACTGTATATGAAAGGAAGTAGTCTGACAAATAGAGAGGCTTGCCTTTACATTGAGTCACCACTCAAGATTGAGATACCAACAAGTCTTAAACATCCATTCAAATCGTACTCAATTTTTAAATTTATAACTATATTGCTCAGAGTTTAGAACAAACCCACAGTACTTAATTCACTTTTAGCAGTACCCAAATGATCAGAATAACTTCTAAAACAATGCAAATACAAACAATCTGAATTCTCTTCCAAAATGGTTTATTTACAACCTTTGTTGGCTAAAAATAAATGAGTTTCTTCCCATTTACAGCATATTTACAGTTTCTTCCTTCTATTTTTGAACCACATGAAAGCAGCAGGTCATATAAATTAGCAGATCTTTTAATAAAGTCCATTTAGATTTTCACTTGGGTCGATATCTTGCACTGGAGAAATATATCAAAATGTTCTGAATTTTAATTAAACGATTTTTCAAGGACGTCATGGACAGCACAGATAACTGGTATCTAGGGTCCACGGGAAGAACAGCTAGAAGCCACCAACACCAAGCAGGTCCATTCGGAGGTCCCTAAGTACAACAGTATTCAAAAAATATTTGCATGTATACATTTTTCACACCTTGGAATATTGCAAAAGCTTTTACAGCTGACAAGTACTTAAAGTTATGATCACTAATAAAATGCAAAGCAACACAGCAAAATTATAAAAATCAAAAGCTCCATAAACAATGAGATATAGCCAAATATTTGTTCATATATAATTTGCACTTGTGTTTTGTATTAATTGATCTTACCTCAAGATGAAAAGATTATGTAGACACCAAATTTGATGTAATAATGATTATTTATCACATTACAATAAAATATTTAAAACCTGATATTGTCCACAGCATACAAGGCATCTCCCACCATTAAACAGTCACACAATGCTGGAGGAACTCAGCAGGCCAGGCAGCATCTACGGAAAAAGAGTACAGCTTATGTTTCAGGCCGAGACCCTTCATCAGCACCTGATGAAGGGCCCCAGCTCGAAATATCGCCTGTGCTCCAACATTCTGTGGGTGTTGCTTGGATTTCCAGCACCTGCAGGTTTTCTCTTGTTTGTTATCTCCCACCAGCCCTACTTTTAGCACATTACCTGTATATCTTCTTCCTTCTCTGGCATTGATCCAAAATGCTGGAGAATTTGACTACGAAATCTGCTCTTCAGGTTTTGAAACCATTTGCAAGCTTGTACATATACCTTATCATGTAGATCAATAAGTTCACCCAACTCCTCTCCTGTAACCTGTAAACACATTTAAACATAAATTTAGTATCAACAATACTGAAAACCACACAAGATATATCAACTAGTTAAAGTAGTAAGTATATCAGTATCCAAAGAATACAAGGCTCAAGAAAGGCAGCCAAGTACAGCAATTTGAGGAGACACATATGGAATAATGCTAGAATCAAATACCCTTTCATGAACCATGAATGTGCTCTTACAGAATTGATCAGATAGAAATGCTTCCATTTTACAATTCACTCTTTTAATGAAGGTGTGGTTTGGACAAGTTAATGAAATTTTGCTGCTCTTAAAATGCATCCCATAGACATATGTTGGTTGGGGAATGGGTAGACATCTACACTACTGGATGAGGAACTTGTATTTGTTTTAATTGGTACGTAAAACCTCTTTTCAAGGGAGTAAATATAGAAAGTTTAGAAATCAGTTCTAGCAAAAATGTTACACATAGAAAAAATTTGAAGTGAAAACACTTTTTTGTAGTGTAAAATTACTGGACCTACAAAATTCCATACTTCAATCTACAATGTTAGTAAATGCTCCAAATAATCTTTACCTTTACATCTTTCAAGTATTCAATATTGGCAGTGTAGTATCCATCTTTTTGTCCTCTTTCCAAAACCTTAAAACAATTTCCACCAACAGTATCCACAACTGATCGCCCATCAGGAAGGAAGTGAATGCTTCTTATGTGCAGCATACAGCCATAGTCAGTAAATCTATAAACAATGGGAATAACTTACATGTAAGGACCTAGGATGGTAAAAAGATCTGGCATACTTTGACCTTCCTTCTTCCCGTATAAGCATAGAACATGTTATAGATTGCATTATTCTCCAATCAAAGTATCCAGATCTCAAAAGTCACACTCAGGTATAATTGTAAGGGGTTTCTTCTTTTATGTTACTGCGTAGGCTAATTAAAATGGCTCTTTGTTATGTTATAATTGAAATGGCTTCTTTGTTATGTTAACTGCTGAGAAAGTCCTCCCGCTAGCAGTTTGTTTGGATTATGTTATTGATAAGAGGATGTTACAAACCAATTGGGATAGATGTTATTCTTTCTGTGTGATGCACGGGTTTTGGCAGAAGGTGGGAGAGAGATAGAGGATGGACAAGGTGCTGTGAGTCCACTAACAGGGTCAGACCCCAAGCAGGAGTCCGAGGTCCAGGGTGTTTGGCAAGGAGAGGAGACGGAGACAGACTCGTGTAGACCGTCTGGTTGACCACCATCGTTGGTCCCAGGCGGCAGGTCGAGGTGGTCCGAACGGAGACGCAGGGTGAAGGAGGATCCTGAGCTCCAACTATTTGTGCACGAAGAGATTGAACTTTGAAAAGTGTGGCGCCTTTTATATTTTATTCTCTATTAATTATATAGTTCCAGTAATATCTATAAACTGTAAATTATTTAATCGTATCTGGTGTATTGTCTGTTATTTGGGTGGGATGGGGTAAATCACACAGCACCTACACAAACTATTACCCAGTTTGGTGGGGCCGAGGGCTGTTTCCCTAGACGACAGCAAGCTCAGCGACCCTGAGGCTGGCCGGGGGGCTACATAATGAATCAATAATGTTGTGTGATGTTTTATAAACTATGTTAATAGTTATCTGAAATTTGCTTATTTTGCATGGTGGTTGAACCCCAAATTTTAAAATCTTATTTTTCAAAAAAATATATACATGGAAGAACATCCAGACATTCACTCTATCAATGATGCAATTTCATAAACTTATACAACTTCCAGGTACTGCTGTTTAAGGCTCAGTACTGAGATAACTTCAAGGGATGAACACTGGTTATTTACTGCTATGACAAAAAACTATATTCAATATTTTAAACATAAACAAAATTACTAAATTTATTGCATTCTAGAACTATTCCTGTAAACCACAAATGTAACCCTGTATTTTAAAAGAGAAAACAACAATTGTCAAATTGGAAGAATGCTAGAAGCCATTATGAAACATGTGATACAGAAATTACTAATGAGATTAGCAAAAACTACATGAATTAAGAGCAAATTTTTGACTAAACTGCAGGAGATTAAGAATGAACTTGTAGAATATGAGAACTAATGGAGAAAACCTAATTGGATTTTCAAAAGACCTCTGGCCAAGAATTACAGTGGGATTAGAGGTAAGGTACTGGAATGAACTGAGAATTAGTTGATACTCAAAATAGTAGGAATAAAATGATACTTATGGATTACTTGAGTTCAAATGGTGTCCGTTGTCATTTGTATTAATTATTGAGGATTTTTTTAAAAACCTGCCAATATGAAACTTAATGGAAGTGAGTTATGATTTAGACAAGTTGAAAGAGTGGGAAATGCAGTATTATGTGAAGATAGCCACTTGATAGGACAAAGGCAGAGTTTTATTTAAATAATAGATTGGGATAGCAAAGGCCCCTGGATGACCTTGTGCACCAAAACTGAAAGCAAATATGCAAGTGAAGCAAGTAAAATGGTATGTTGGCCTTCAACGCAAATGGTTTGAGTATAACTGCTAGGATGCCATGCTCCAATTATAGGGCTTCGTGACAGCAATATGGAGTACATGTGCATTTTTGACTTCTTACCGAAGAAGTTTCACACTAATTGTGGAGGAGTGCAGCATAGATTTATTGACAACAGACAAAAACTAGCAGGAATATAGAGGATCGGCCAGGACCACACTGAACAGCAGAGCAAGTTTGTAGGACCACTGTTCCTGGCACTATTTTCCATGTTTCTGTAATGAACTAAACTTGCTAATTTTGATAGCCATAGGTTGGAAAGTAAATTGTTTAGAGAATACAAAGGTTACAAAGTATAGGTTAATGACTGGGCAAAAATCCAGCAAATGCAGTAAGTGAGAAAATATTGTTTAGGCATTAAAAGCAAGAAACATTATATAAATGATGAGATATTTTTGAGCACTTTACGCAAAGAATTGGATGTTCTAGTGCACGGTTTAAGAAAAGCTGATACACAAGTATAGCCAGTAACTGGGAAAACTAACAATGCTATTGTTTAATGACTATTAGAAATTAATACAAAAGTAGGATGGTTCATCTTCAGTAATAAAGATCATTAATGAGACCTAGCTGGAATAATATGATCAATACTAACCTTGTTTGATTGCAATGGATGGAAGCAGTGCAGAAATTTATAAGCACACCTAAAATGAGGGTGTTAGGGATTGAACAGGCTGGATGTATCCACAGAATGCATGATGAGTGAAAAGTGACTAAAATTGAGGATCCTGCAGTGTGCCGTAGAAAAATCTAGAACAAGTGATGGTTGTTTAAAGAGAGGGCATCCAATTTTTAAAAAAAGGGAGAATGTTTTTGACAAGGGTTCCAAGATGCATCACCCTCAAAAGAACAATACAATTGTTGGAATATTTAAGGCAAAAGAAGTCCCATTCTTGAAAAACAAGATTGCAGTAGGAAGACTGAAAAAAACAGGATGAGACATGAATCAGATCAGCCATGACCTTAGGGCTGAACAAGTTCAAAAGACTCACAAGCCTACTCCTGCTCCCAACTTGCATGTAATGTTTGGCATATTGTTAATACATGGTGAATGGCGAGGCCCTGTTAATTTCAGAGATGTTGACAAAAAAAATACACAGCCTTCAAAAAGTGAAGGCACAGGTGGAGAGGCCAAGAATAGCATGAAACTGGGTAGAGAAGTTTGGACATGTTAATTGCATACGACATTAGATAGGCTACATTTGTACTCTTTTGTGCTGCTTTCATCACTACACCACATCACAGCCTTGGATATAGATAGGAGCAAAGGAGCAGACAGTATGGGAAAGTATTAACTGGGGAGTGCCAATTATGATGCTTTAGGCAGGAACTTAGGAGCATGATTTGGGAACAAAAGCTCAAAGGGAAGTGTACAATGGAAATGTGGAGATTGATTAGGGAGCGCTTGCATGAGGTTCTGCTTAGGTAGTCCCATTGAGGCAGAGAAAGGATTGTACAGTAAAGGAACCATGACTGACAAGAGACATGAAACACTTAGTCATGAGGAAGGAAGAGGCATACTTAAGATATAGAAAGCAAAAATCAAACAGTGCTTAAGTGTTATAAGGTAGCCAGGAAGGAGGTTAAGAAGGGACTTAGGAGAGATAGAAGGGGACATGAAAAAGCCTTGGTGAGTCGGATTAAAGAAAATCCCAAAGCATGCTACATGTACATGAAGATCAGGAGAATGACTAGAGTGAGTGTAGAATCGATCAAGGATAAGAGGAAGCATATGCCTTTATTTGAGGGGGTAGGAGAGGTCATTGAAGCTAAAATGCTGGAGCATGTCAAGGTTAAGAAAGAGGCAGTGTTTGAACTTTTGAAAAACATTTGGATAAGACCAGACAGGATATACCCAGGTCACTATGGGTAGCAAGGGAAGAGATTGCTGCACCATTGGCAATAATCTTTCTGTCTTCGCTGACTACAGGAGTATTACCAGAAGATTGGAGGATGGAAAATGTTAATCCATTGTTCAGAAAGGCAATAGGGATAATTCTGAGAATTATACAGCAGCTAGTCTTACCTCAGTGGCACTGTGATACTGGAGAGGATTCTTAGAGGCAGGATTTAGGAGCATTTAAAGCAGCATAGACCAATTAGAGATGGTCAGCATGGTTTTGAGAGGAACAGGTCATGCCTCAAGTCTGACTGATATGAGGAAATGACAATGACAACAGAGCAATGGATGTGATGCATATGGATTTTAGTAAGGTGTTTGCCAAGGTTTCCTATGGTAAGCTCATTCAGAAAATCGGGGGCATGGGATCCAGGGAAACCCGATTTGTCCACAGAAGGCAGAGAGTGGTGGTACATAGAGTGTATTCTGCCTGGATGTCCCATGGGGATCTGTTCTGGGACCCTTGTTGTTTGTGATTTTTATAAATGACTTGGATGAGGAAGTGGAGGGTGAAGTAGCAACTTTGACATGAAGTTCATGGCGGTGAGAATAATGTAGAAGGCTGTCAGAGATTACACAGGATACTGACAGGATGCAGAGCTGGGCAGGATTCCTAGAAGAGTTGGGGTACAGAGGGATCTTGGTCCCAAGGCCATAGATCCTTCAAAGCTGCCACACGTGGATAAGATTGTTAAAAAGGCGTGTTAGCCTTCATTAGTTGGGTGATTGAGTTCAACAGCTGCAAGGTAATATGGTTGTTCTGGTAGCCTCAAAGATGTGGAAGCTTAGAAAGGATGCAGAGGAAATTTACCATGATGCTGGATTAGAGAACATGTTTTGAGGTTAGGTTAAGCAATCCAAGGCTTTTCTCTTTGGAGCATAAGAGAATGAGAGATAACTTGATCGATGTGTACAAGATAAGAGGCATAGTCAGGGCCTTTTTCCCAGGGCGGCAATGGCCAATACAAGTGGACAAACTTTTCAGGTGATTCGAAGAAAGTACAGTATAAGGGGATGTCAGAGGTCAGTTCCTCCTCCTCCCAACATGGTGACAAGTGCGTGGAATACACTGCCAGGGGTGGCGATGGAGGCAGGTAAATTAAGGATATTTAAAAGACTCAGATAAGCACATAGGTGAAAGAAAAAGTGCACAACCACATGGGAGGAAAGGGCTAGTTTTATCTTGGAGTTGGGTTAAAAGGTCAGCACAGCATCATGGCCTGAAAAGCCTGTCCTGTGCTGTATTATCCTATTTCTATGAAAGATGTGCTTAAGTTAGAGGTTGTAGAAAAGATTCATACAAATGTTGCCTGAATTGGAGAGATAGAATTAGCAAGATAAATTATATTGGCCAAGTTAGTCTTCCCTGGAGCAAAGGTGACAAAGAGGTATATGAAGATATGACTGACATAGGTAGGATATAGAGCCAATGGTTGCTTCCCATGGTAGGAGTATATAAAAATTGAGGGCATAGTCTTAAGGAGAGGGGGAAGAAGTTTAAAAAAATCTAAGGGGCATATTTTTCAATGCATCTGAACAGATATTTGCATGAGCAGGGCATAATAGGATGTGGAATTAATACAGGCAAGTGAAATTAGTATAGATAGGCACAATAATTGGCATAAACAGGGTGAACAAAGTGGCCCCAATTCCATGCTGTAAAACTTTTATGATTAATTTATGGATGTGTCCTAGAGTAATATACCAGAGGTAATAGTTGTGGCAAGGAGGGAGAGCATTAGCAATAGTTCAGGGCATCTTGGATTTTGTATTCAAATCTTTGGTGATTAAAGCTAGAATTATTTCCCCTTCAGCATTCCATGCTGCAAACTTACCCCAGAAAACATTTGCTCCTCCGTAACATTTTGTCATCTTTGGCTCAATGATGAGAGGCATTGGAAGATGTGCTTAAGTTAGAGGCTATAGAGAAGATTCATAAAAATGTTGCCTGGATTGGAGAGATAGAATGAGCATTTTCCCAGGGCTGAAATGGCTCACTTGAGTGGGCATAGTTTTAAGGTGCTTAGAGGGAGATACCGAAGGGATGTCAGGGGTAAGTTTTTCCACACAGAGAGTGGTGGGTGTGTGAAATGCACTGCCAGTGGCAGTGATGGAAGTGAATACAATAGGGTCTTTCAAGAGTCTCTTAGATAGGAACATGGAGCTTAGAAAATTAGAGGGCTATGCACTATGGAAATTCTAGGTAGTTTCTAGAGTAGGTTACATGGTTGGCACAACACTGTGGGCCGAACGGCCTGTGATGTGCTGTAGATTTCTATGTTCAATATCTCAAATCTTCATTGAACTATTTTTGAAACATGCTACGGTAAGCAAATGACCAATATCTGAGAACAATAGAAAGTCATAATTAGTTTAAAACATACCCATGCTGTGGATCATTGATGCACATTCCAAACTGTTTTGTACCCGTATCAATGCATCTTCGAATCATAAGCCTATACCGTGGCTCAAAAACGTGAAGTGGACAAGGCACAGTAGGATATGCCATTGTGCACACAAAAATAGGAACATTCTTGGTTAAACTGAAAAAGAAAAAATAGATAATTTATGGATTCCACAATTTCATGGAGTTCAACACTCCAAATAACATCAAGGTGGGAAAACAAAAATCAATTAATAAACTTCATATTATCCTCATGTAAAATTGACTAAAAGAGCATCAGTATCTGTATGTACATTCACAAGAAAACCAAAATCAGTTCATATTTGAATTGAATGCTCACTATATCTGGGAGATATCAATTACAAACAACCGCCTGTGACAAAGGCATATCGTACCTTCTGAAAGTCTGTTCTAATGTATCTCAGAAATAATCAGGAGCCACGAGGGCAATTGTGTGGAATAAATTCCCTACTTGTATTTCTATTAACAAGCACACAGCTTGATTTACATATATTAATTATACTGTGTCCCAACCCAACAACAAATAAAATCTCTTGTGGGTCTGGACTGTATTCTCACTTGAGTTTTAAATATGGCTTTAAACTCTCCTTCTGAGACTGAAATGTGCCTATAACTTCCTGACAGTATTGTAAAGGAGTGCTGCTCCCATTCCCAATTTCCCCAAAACTGAAGAGATAGTTGAGAGTCAACTACTTTTCCTACATTAAAAGTACTTGTTTAACAACACATTGGGACAATCCCATGAAAGAAATAATAGAACTCATACCATTTCAAGTTCACTCATAGAAAAACTCAATGCTTAATTTTCTATACAAAACCAATGCATCACTTTCAATATTAGCTATTTAATAATGACTCCAAACTCATTTTAGAAATCAGCATGTTACATTACAGAATCCAGCCAGTACTCTTGCTCACACAATTTTTTAAACAAATGTTTCCACAAATGTTTTAGACCACTCTACACAGTCAATCTTTTTTCAAGCTATTGCAATGACTTTGTTATATTTATATTTCCAACTAATAGAAAGTGATTAATATTTTCCAATTGGGTACATTAACAGATTATTCTACCAAAACTGATGCATAAGATTTGTAAAGTACCCTTCCCAAATTCCTTTAGTATCTCTTTCCCAATAGCATCACTGTGAATGCACACCACCTTTTCTTGTCTTTGAAAATCCCTTTCTTAAGACAGGAAATGTTCACAGTTAGCATCAACTTACTTAGCTAGTTCAGCAGTTTCTTCATCATGCATCTTTTGCCTTTCATACAATTCTTCAGGAAGGTACCTTGCAATCAATTCTTTCAATATACAGGTAACACTGAATTTCCTGTTTTCAAGATACTGAAGAGAAATAGTATTTATAAAAAATAAGCCATCTTTCCTTACACGAGCTTTAATATCATCAATTTAATTTCATTTACTGTCACATACTTTTTGAAATGCAACTTAATGCTAAGTTTACCAATCTAATCCAAGGTTTCAAGACATGCTTTCTGTGCAGCATTGGTACCTCATGCATAAATGGTAGGCAGTGATTTGTTACATAGTAAACATTTTGCACTTTCCATTGAAAGTTGTGCATTCTATTTTCTAGTTCTGAGGAAGATGATCACACTTTCTATTACATACAGGACTTGATTACACACAAAATATAGATTTTTGTTTCAAGTAGAAGTCAGGCAATTTCTTTTCGGCATCTATCATCATTTGTTTGGTTAGGAAGTCACAATCTAGCTTGTCACCATATATTTGGTATCTTTTTAACTCAACATCTACTAGTTTTTACTCTAAATCTGGAAGGTACAGCTGGTGAGCCTTCTATCAGATTCTTAGAGATAGCATTTACTCATAGATTGAAAAAGCGAATTTATAAGGGAGAGTCAGCAAGGCTTTTGTGGTGGGAAGGTCAAGTCTTACAAACGTGATTGAATTCTTTAGTTAGGATATGATCAATCTGATTGATGATGGTAGGGTAGTGTTGTACACGTGGGCTTCAGTCAAGTATTTGACAAGGTCCTTCATGGCAGGCTAATCCAAAAGATCAAGTCACACGGGATCCATAGAGATTGGGTTCAAAATTGGCTTGACCATGGAAGACTCAGGGCACTGGTGGAAGGGAATTATTCCAAGTGGAATATATTTGGCAGGGATCAGTGTTGGGACCTCCTGTTTATGAAATACACAAATGATTTGGACAAAATGTAGATGAACTGATTAGCAGTTCTGTAGAGAACAAAATTTGGTGCAGTTGTAGATAGTGAGGAAGATTTTTAAAATATGTTGACCAGTTGGAAACGTAGGCAGAGAAACTGTAAAGAAAAACTGCACATGCTGGAAATCTGGAACAACAAAAAACTGCTGGAGCAACTCAGTGCATCAGGCAGCCACAAAAGATGGAATAGGCAGCTCTGGAGGGACTGGATCCAGTCCTAATGACCCAAAATGTCAACTGTCCATTTCCCTCCATAGATACTGCCTGACCTATTGAGTTTCTCCAGAGAAATAGCAGGTAGGATTTATTCTAGATAAACAACCTGTCCCATGCTGGGAGGTCATCTCCAAATCTCCTTAAGAAAGTCCCATGTCAGGCTTTTATTTCCTGCACACTTCTAACCCATCCAGTATAGCACTGGAACATTGTCTACTCCAAATGGAATCACTGTGACATTCAATCACTCAATAAAGAATAGTAGTTTTGATGACCTGAAAGATTGTTGTACCATGTAATGCCCCCAGTACTTAACAGGAATCCCAATAAATCAAAGATAATTCTGATTATAATAGCCAGAGGCAGTAATAGCCTTACAAATGGAACACAGCCAAAAACCCTTTCAAGCCCAATTTCTCCAATAAGGTACAAGTGAAAGCATCTCAGTTCCCTTGTGATCCTGAACTCAACATCTGACATATAAAACAAGGATTCATAATATTTTGAATTATGACTTTTTTTTCTACATCCAACTTTTAACATCCGACTTTCTACCAAGAGATTATGTTCTTACAGGTTTCCGCTGCCATCCGAAGGTAGAGCGTTCCTATGAAACGGTTCATAAGCCGAAATGTCGTAAAGCGAAGAAGCAATTACCATTTATTTATATGGGGAAATTTTGTGAGCGTTCGCAGACCCAAAAATAACCTACCGAATCATGCCAAATAACACATAAAACCTAAAATAACAGTAACATATAGTAAAAGCAGGAATGATATGATAAATACAAAGCCTATATAAAGTAGAAATACTTTTCCACAATCATTACTGAACTGTTCTCCGTAGCGAAAATCTCACGCAAGCACCGTCGGCAGAAAATCTCACGCAAGTGCTGTTGGCAAAAGCACGGTGCAAGTGCTCTCCAGTAACCTTTAAGCTATGAAGCTGCCAAATCATACCAAATAACACGTAAAAATACACAGCCTATATAAAGTAGAAATAATGTATGTACAGTGTAGTATCACTTACCGGAATCGGAAAGACAGCGCCGAGCACACTGATGATGGTGTGTTAGGCTGAGTCGGAGTTTGGGTGGTACAGTGGCCCCCACTCTCCAGGCCACCGACCGATACATTGCCGCGAAGCATGCAGTGGTGCAGTGATAGCTGGGAGGCACACAGCACATCTTTAAGAAAAAAGCCGAAATAAACATGCTAATTAATTAGGTGCCACCCGGCACGTAATTGTCGGCCCAGATCAGTGCCGATTTCAGATTGCGTCGTCTCTGATCTGGGTCGACAATTATGTGTCGGCGACACCTAATTAATTAGCATGTTTATTTCGGCTTTTCTCTTAAAGATGTGTTGTGTGCCTCCTGGCTACCGCTGCATTCTCTGCGAATCGGTATCTGTCCGTGGCCTGGGGGTTGGGGGTGGTGGGACACTGGGGTGTCATCTCGTCGTCTATTTCCATTGGAGCAGGCAGCTCATCTTCTTCTATGACTGCTCACCTCAATGTTGAAGGTCGAGGTTCATCATCTGCTGTGGCTGATGTGGAAGACTTGCTTGACTGCTGAGCCTCGCACATTTTTCTATCACACAGTTCTTTGTAAGGACTCAAACCATCCTGCAAATATCCCCTAAACCGACGTACCCTTTCAAAATTAAAGTCGTACTTTATCATTGCAGCGAAAATCTCACGTAGTTGCTTCACTTTTGCTACTGTATTCAGTTTCGATTGTTATCCTTTTTTTTTCCAATTGCATCAGCTCTTCATCTATCAGATCTTGGTCACGGGATGCCAAAACCTCTTCAACATCATGCTCGTCAGCTTCCACAAGCCAAACTCACTTTGTCCTTACTTCGTTCACCATGATCGAAACGCTTAATCATGTCTAGTTTTACGCGAGGTGTAACACCCTTACGAGCTCTTTTAGGCTTTTCCGATACTATAGAACTCATCTTGCCAACGGCTGCTCACAGACACGTGTTTAAGCAATGCCGTTCCGAATCCGGGGGAGAGCGGCTGCTCGGGGTGCGCGCTGCCTTTTATCGCGCGCTGCTTTTTTTCGTAACAGTGAAAACACCTTCTGAAAGCGAAAACAGGGTACTAATGTAGGTCTTTCGTAACAGTGAGGTTTCGTAAACCAAACGTTCGAAAAACGGGGGACATTTGTACACCATGAATTAGTACATTTCATGAAAGGAACTTATAGTCAAAAAAATATAGCAACACAAGTTCATGTAATGCATTTAAAATGCGTTACCATTTCTCAATTATATTTTAATCACTGAATTATTCTTTAGAGTGGTTGAACAAAACGTCTAGTATACCAGATTAACAGTAATGAAGAACACCTATGCTCTGTCCACCAGAGAAAGCAGGATCTTCCAGTGGCCACACATTTTAATTCCACATCCCATTCCCATTCTGATATGTCTATCCACGGCCTCCTCTACTGTAAAGATGAAGCCACACTCAGGTTGGAGGAACAACACCTTATATTCCGTCTGGGTAGCCTCCAACCTGATGGCATGAACATTGACTTTTCAAACTTCCACTAATGCCCCACCTCCCCATCCATTATTTATTTATATACACACATTCTTTCTCTCTCTCTCTCTCCTTTTTCTCCCTCTGTCCCTCTCACTATACCCCTTGCCCATCCTCTGGGTTTTCTCCCCTCCCCCTTTTCTTTCTCCCTGGGCCTCCTATCCCATGATCCTCTCATATCCCTTTTGCCAATCAACTGTCCAGCTCTTGGCTCCATCCCTCCTCCTGCTGTCTTCTCCTATCATTTTGGATCTCCCCCTCCTCCTTTCAAATCTCTTACTAGCTCTTCTTTCAGTTAGTCCTGACGAAGGGTCTCGGCCCGAAACGTCGACTGTACATCTTCCTATAGATGCTGCCTGGCCTGCTGCATTCACCAGCAACTTTGATGTGTGTTGCTTGAATTTCCAGCATCTGCAGAATTCCTCGTGTTAACAAATATATTAATGTCTGGATTCAAATTCTGCCCAAACAACTTGGAATATAACTCTTATAAGCAGCAAAATCCACATGAAATAAGCTTAAAGGGATTCCAATCACCTCCTAATATCCAGATGGAAATGTTGCAAATGCAAAAGATGATGCTCATCTCACTAAGACATCTAGTGCAAACAATATAATGGTGCAAAATGAACTCTAATTTAATAAGGAAAATTGCAGGGGCAGAGTAGAGTTTACAGTACCCAAGATTGGAGCCCTCTGTTCTATCCTTCAACACAAGCACTTGTATGTTTGAGAACAACACGACTGCTAACTTTGGAATTCAGGGACTACTTCCAAACTAATCGAGAAAAGATTAGTATTCTTCCACTAACTAAAAGTTGGAAGCCACATCAAATTGCTAAATGAATGCATCAAACTGCTGTAAATTAATTGGAGAGGCTGTTAATATTCATGTAGAATTTGATGATATACATTGTCAATAAAAAATATACACATCCTTCTCTTAAACAAATGACACCTAATGTTAAATAAAAACCTTAAGACACAAACACCATGGTGTTAGACTTACTTCCTTTAGACTATCTTTACATAGTGGACACATTAGGCTATGGTCCAAACTTCGTTCCAAGCAGCCTTTACAGAAGGTGTGGCCACACGGTGTAGTGACCGGCTCCAAAAACAATCTGCCAACATCAAAATTCAGGAAAAAGGTAAATTTAGAACCTCATATTGCATGCATTAGTATTTCATTCTACATTTTCTGGGATCTGGATATCAATGGTAAGAACAATTACTGTCTATTCATAATTGCCCCTTGCAACAACAGTGTCTTGACAAGGCATTTCAGAGGACACTAAGATATAACCACATTCAAGCCAAAACCAAACAAAACTGCATTGAGTACAGAATACAATGGAGCAATAGGAAATTTCAAGGTAGAACAAAAATGCTTTTGTCAAAGGGAGTATATTCACCACTGCCTATCATAAATATATTCCATTCCATGTTTTCTTAAAGCAGCTTTAAGTTCTCAATGCCATACCCCCATGAATTTTCTCTTACCAATTTGTCACCACATTCCTGTCAATTCTTTCCAGATTTGACCATTCATAATTAGGGAAAGTTACAGTAGCCAAATAAACTATTAAATTGCACATTTGTAGAGATGTAGAGACCCACGTAGTCAAAGGGAGCACATAGAAACAACATTAATGAACTGGAGATCAAGATAAAAGTTTGCTTGAGCTGTGGCAACAGGTGTGCGAGCTGCATTACTATGCTGTCCAAGAAACTGAGTTGCTATAGAATTGGAAATTAAGTGGGGTAAATAAGTATTAGCAAGTCCAATACCAATTATAACTATTCTCCAAATACAAGCATGTCAGACTAACAAATGTCAAAGAATGATAACTTTGTCTGAGTGCCTACCAAAAGGAAATGCTCAAAAACAAAAACAGAGTTAAGTGTTTAGAGACAAATGAACATCATGGGTAGGTAAGCATTTTGATTAAAAAAAGCAAAAGCAAAGCCAGAGGGAGCTAAAATTTCCAAAACAATTTAGAGCAACTACAAGTCATCTTACAATTAGTAACTTTAGAGCAAAAATATGGGTCATGATTTCAAGCAAAAACTCAACCATAAAATGTATGAATTATACAGTATGTGAGCACTATTACTCACCTGTTTACTTAGAGGGTTGAGAATACTCATTTCAGTTATGATGCAGGTACTTAAAATTTATAATAACCATAGATATTGACATGTCATTATTATTTCCAGTAACTATTTCTTACCTCATGCAAAGAGAACATTCAAAGTCTGACACATCTATTTGATCTTTTGTTAGTATACTCTCAGAACATGAATGGCACAGTTGTTCAGTATCTAAGACAAGTAAAAAAATAAAAACAGATTTAAGTTTTTGACTAAGCAAATTTCTCTTTTATGGCTCAACAGGACTATCACTATCAAAATCACTTTACAGCTCAACAGGACTATCTTGTATTACTTATTAATTATGGGGTACCGCAGTGGTTAGTGCAATG
Source organism: Mobula birostris (assembly GCF_030028105.1). Taxonomy (NCBI): domain Eukaryota; kingdom Metazoa; phylum Chordata; class Chondrichthyes; order Myliobatiformes; family Myliobatidae; genus Mobula; species Mobula birostris. The sequence goes on along the minus strand of NC_092372.1, from coordinate 58,317,433 downwards.
CTACTACAGCTCAGGATGGAGTTCAGAGTTTAATCCCAGCATCCTCTGTAAGGAGTCTCTGTAGAATACGTGGGTTTTCCCAGGATCCTCCAGTTTCCTCCCACAGTCCAAAGAACATGTAGGTCATTGTAAATTGTCCTACGATTACGTTAGGGTTAAATCGAGGCTGTCGGGGGTTGCTGGGTGGTGCAGCTCAAAGGGCTGGAAGAGCCTATTCCACACCATCTCAAAAAATGATAGTTGTCAATAATTAAATGCTCCAATCCAGTTTACTCAAATCTTAAGTGATTTGCATAACAATAGCTTTCCCAGATTATGAGTGTTAGAGCAAGGAGACATGGATGCAAACACACATCTTATCTCCATAATCATATCATAATCTAAAAGTTTACAGACCTCAAAAAATTACACCTTGCTATTGTTTTGATGCTATAGTTACATAAAATATTAAGAAATTTTAAGATCACTTATTAATTAAGCAGTTACTAGACAGATATGAAGAGATCATCAATTGCACTCTTAAGGCTGATTTATACTTGTGCGTTCTAGCTTGCGCCGTAGCCTACGCAAGTGGGCTACGCCGTTGTGTGCATTTATACTTGTGCGTTGGTGTGTCTGCGTCTCTCTGCAATTCACCGCTAAAACGCTAGTTGGTGGTGGGGTTTCCATGCCACTGTGTTGAGTTTATTTGTGTTGAAACTCAACATGAAGAAACTCAAACTTCAAACAATGGCGACTGAAACTGAAGGAGGGTGAATTTTCTGTGCTTGTCCGGCCATTGAGAGACATGGATGAGGAAATGCATTTCAAATATTTTCGGATGTCAGCAGGTAGATTTGAAAAATTTGGTTCATCATCTGCAACCATTTATTTCGCACCAGTGTACGCACAATATACTCAGAGACTGGCAATCACCGTTCAAGTTTTAGCTTTGGGTGGAAGTCAACAGGCTGTAGCAGCTAGCTACAAACTGGCGTCAAGCACAGGGTCCTCCATAATTTCGGAGGTCTGCAAAGCTTTATGGAAAGCATTACAGCCAGAGTTCCTTCCCTGCCCTTCAGTCACCCAATGGCAAAGCTATTGCAGCGTAGGAGGAAATGAGATGCTACCAAGCGGACCAATCACAGTTGTTGCTACACGTAGTTACATTTTGGGAGAGGTGCGCGTTAGGCTACAGCGTAGGGTTCAGCATAGGGTTCACAGCTACACCGTACATTTGACGCACCAGTATAAATCAGCCTTTACATCTAAAGGAGTTGTCTACTTTAAAGCTGCATTAAAGCACAAGATCTGTAAATGTACATGATAAAATAAATAACAAACTCTGTTTTTGGTGTTTATTCTTCCAAATGACGGTATCCTTTATTTCTTGATCACTGAAAGACAGTTTTCTTTTCATGTTAACCGCTTTCTCTTCGCTTGAAAACAGTGGAACCGAAGAAACCCTTTGTAATCCAACAGTCTTCCCCATGGAAGGTGAGGAGTGAAACAATTCTGCTTGATCCAGACATACTTGCTCTCCCTTCCCTCTGTTTGATATCTGCTGATTTACAATGGAATTTTATTAGTGCAATCCGCTGCTGTGCACCAATTAACAACTAGCCAATATTGGTGAAATACTATAATAATTAAAATGCAGAAAGATTAGATTGTAAAAAAATAATCAAAGTAAAACTGAATGCAGCCAATGAATTAAAGCATAACAATGTGGGGAAAAAAAAATCAAAAAACTCACCTCATTTTTCAACTTGGCTGAATATGGCAGAATTTGACAGCAGGCAACGGCAGTGGACAATTGTACTGTTAAAGCTTTATTCCTACTGTGCAGTAATCCTTCTTTGACATTCTCAGGACCGAGTGTCAGCAAATGAGATAAAATCTAATTGTGAATAAACAATGTTACAAATCCCAAAGTAATCAGGATAGTTATAAAACACAATTTACCATAACAAGTTAATCCCATTAGTTGTGTTTTTCGGCTCCTTATTTCCCCCTGTATTCCTGCAAACTATTCTTTCCTTGTACATACCCATCAACACCCAATTCAATTTTGCCATTAATCTGTACTAATGGGCAATTTATAGCTACAAATTGACACAAGTTAGATACTGGCATGCAAGAAACAACCCACTCAGACAATCCATTGTCATGGAGAGAATGTACAAACTCCAGCACCCAATCCCAGAAGTTGTTACACATATTCTTTAAAAGAAAACTTCATCCTTACCAAAATTATGAATCTATATATTGCCTTCATTTAAATCAACCACAAATATTCAGGAATTTAGTACCTCAAAAACTGCATCAACTACCAAAAGAAAACAATCAATATCAGCCATGAAGTCTTTAAGACTGAAGAAGAACGTTACCTTTTCCATTTCTACTTCAGCCGGAGTAAAGTTTTCATCCAAGGCCAAACACTGAAGTAGTGATTGTATGGCTTCCTCAACCCGACCCATTGAATGCAGCACTCTAGCTTTTCTAAAGTAACCCTAAAAGAGTGAAAGCAGCTTCTAAACAAAACTTTTAGATGTTAACATGCAATGGTTACTGCAATTTAGGCCATAAAATATTCAGTAACAAACTTCAGACTTGAATTCTAATACAACTTCCTTTCTAGATAGCTATTTCAAAAGTGAAATATTTACAGTACTCTGCAAGTCTTAGGTGCATAAACAGTTACAAGAGAAAGTTTGTGAACCCTTTGCAATTATTTGGTTTACTGCATTACTTATAAAATGTGGTCTGATCTTTTAACTCACAATAATAGACAAATACAATCTGCCTAAACTAAAAACACACAAACAATTGTACTTTTCGTATCTTTATTGAACACATTGTTTAATCATTCACAGTCCAGGCTGGAAAAATCATGTGAACCATTGCATTTAATAACTGGTAGAACCTTCTTCAGCAGCAATAACCTCCACCAAACGTTTCCTGCAGCTGCTGATCAGACTTGCACAACAACAAAAAGGAATTTTCGACCATTCCTCCATACAAGACTGTTTCAATTAATCAATATTTCTGGAATACCTTGCATGAATCACCCTCTTCAGGACATGACACAGCATCTCAATTGGGTTAAGGTCTGGACTCTGACACGGCCATGCCAAAAAACAATTATAAAATCGGACAGGGCATCTCTGAAACCCACACCTCCAATCTCATCCCATTGGTTGGAACATCTGACTCTAAATAGTTTTTGTAGAAGGTACTATCCCAAAGGTTCAGATACTCTTTTTGAACTGAGACTGATTGCTTAAAATAGTGTACTCAGTATTGATGAGAAGTAGTACACTTTTTTGTGTGTTACTAGTTTAGGCAGATTGTGTTTGTCTATTATTGTGACTTAGATGAAGATCAGACCACATTTAATGAGTAATTAATGCAAAAAACCTGGGAATTGCAAAGGGTTCACAAGCACTTTCTCGCAACTGTAAACTATATCAAGCAAGGTCACTTTATTCTAAACAATTCCTTCCACTTTTCCAAACCACGATTGCCCTCTCCCTGCCCCCTTCCTACTCAGTCCGTAATAGAGACCCATAATCAGAATCAGGTTCATCGTCACTTACAAACATCATGAAAATCGTTTTCGTACAGCAGTACAGTGCAATACATAAAATTACTATAGTACGATGCAAACGTCTTAAGCCCCCTGCTGTACAGAATATGTGCCCAAGACTTTTGCAGTACTCTACGTATAATTACTCCACCCAAGTTTTGAACCATGTGCATAATGATTCTGAATCAAGGCCTCTTATTTCTTACTTTCACTATTTGCAAACCATATAAATTAATGAATTCTCTAGCAGTGGAGCAAGGTATTTTACATATAGGAAATAAGATTAACTGATTTGTTTTTTTTCCACTTACGTATTTGAGATTTTCTTCTAAAAATAGTGCTAAGACTTAATAGATTACAATCTTTAAAAGCGCACTGTGAAGGCTGCAGTGAGCTCTGTAACAGATATTTTTGGGAAAAAATTCCGAATAACATTACTAAAACTTATTTAGAACTCTCATTAAAATGCTTCATATTATTTATACTTTGATCTAAGTAGTGGGAAAGCTTTAGCTAGATTAGTTAAAATGTATACAATTCAAAACATACTTTTATATGCTCCCAATAGCTTCATTTTAAGTTACAATACAAAAGAACAGTTTCAGGATTTATTTAATGCTCACATCATATTGTGCTGCTCAGTGAAGCACATCTTTACTGTTATGCTGTAGGTATTTTATTTAGCAGCTCTGTAAGAGCTGCTGTTCTGCTTTCATCTGGTTATTGTTGAAAATAAGGGATGATGTGGCATGGGTGCCATCCAATTAGGGGGAGGTTTTCTTGGTGAAGGATAATGAGGTTGTGCTTGGGGCTTTTGTTCGAGAGGAGATGAAAAGGGAAGACACTGGGGAGAACCGGTCATAGCATATGATCCTGTGGGAAACCCGTTTGTTCGACATGGATTTCTAGCAACGTTCAGAAGGTGGTGTGCGCTTTCACGTTGACCGAGGGCCCAGAGCGCGAGTGACAGTGAAGTTCAAGATGAGCTCCAACTTGTGCACATTTGACTGTTTAATTAGAATGCCTTTTCTTCTTGTTATTCTTTACTAACCCTTCAGTTAAGATTCATAAATATAATTCCTTTAGTTATATGCAGTGTTCTGTTACTTCATGGCATTAATTTGTAGCAGGATAGCAATGACACAGCACCCACACAAACCGAGGTTCGGGGTGGGATCAAGCGCACCTCAATCTCACAAGTTTGCTGGGGCTGAAGATTGTCTTCCCTAGACCTATGCAGCCGAGGAAACCAAGGTGATCACTAGCTGAACAAATCTAAAGGGTTTTCATATTGGCACACATTACAGGAGATTGACATGATGCTTTAATTATTTGTACTTTAGCAGTTTGACTGATGGGAATCAATGCATCTTAAAATTTTAGTTTCCAAATGCCTACAGATTAAAGTTTCCTTGATTGCAACAAGGACAGAAACGTTATCAAAGTACACCTCTATCACCATATACAACCCTGAGATTCATTTTCTTGGGGGCATACTCAGCAAATCCATAGAATAGTAACTATAACAGGATCAATGAAAGCTCAACTAGAGTGCAGAAGACAACAAATTGTGCAAATGCAAATATACATAAATAGCAATAAGTAGCAAGAACATAAGATAATGAGATAAAGAGTCCTTAAAATGAGATCATTGGTTGTGGGAACATTTCAATGATGAAGCAAGTGAGTGCACTGGACAAACAGGGGAGATTTAAGAGTTATGGAGGTAGACTAATTATCATACTTCAGAGAAAGAATGGGCAGCTATTGTCTTTTATCTAAAAAAGGCAAATATCATAGTGCATAGATCTTTTAGCTCTTTCATGGAGAAGCATGGATTTTAAATACCAGTTGAAATTTTCTCTTGTTCAAAAGGTGTGAAGATAATGCAGCATTTCATAGTCAGATACAGGCCCTTTGGCCCAACTATTCCATACTAACCAAGTTGCCTGAGACGCACCCATTTAGCTGTAGTTGGCCATATCGCTCTGAAGCTTTCTTATTCATCTATCTGTCTAAATAGGCTATGTTCAAAATAGAAGTGTTTTAGAACTTGTTTTTAGTTACCTTAATGTATACATCCTACTAGGCAGAACTATAGAAAATATAATAGGATGAATTAAACTGATTAATTTAGATAGAGCTAAATTACATTTCATTGCCAAAAAGAAAATGCAAAATAAAAACATACCTCCGGCCAAGCAGGCATTCTTGAAAACAAAGCTTCTATATCTTCCATCGCTTCTGTGAATAATTGAAGACCAGCATATGATTCAGCCCTGTAGCCCAGTAAGACAACATCATTGGGTTCTAAAGAAATGAAGTAGTGTTAAATATCCAGAAAAGCACTTCATCTTCAAAATTGAGTTTAAGATTGAGTATGTTAGCTCAGACCATTACTAACAAGGCTGAGATAGATTTTTGCATTCTGGAAAGCAATTCATTAGATCCATCTACAAAAAAAAACACATTAGCTAATGATATCAACACTCCTGAATTCTGTGTTGCTGGACAGAATAGATCCAGACAGCCAACATCTGCACTATACTTCTACAACTGTAACGTTTAATATTTAAGTAACCCAACACTCTCCTCCCCTCACACACACCTTCTTTTTCCACTTCTACCAGTCCAACGAGGTTTTATTTCTACTACCGCCCCATCCTATTATTTAGATTAATTACCCTTCCTATTTGGCTCCATCTGCCACCTCCTACCACACCTGGTTCCACTTATATACCATCCCTCGTCATCTATTTACTGTAAACTGGACATCAACCTTTTGTACTCAGTCCTGATATGGAACATAAAACATTACAGCAAATTATAGTCCCTTCAGCCCACAATATGGTGCTGATCTTTTAATCTATTCCAATCTAATCCTACCCCGCACATAGCCCTCCATTTTTCCATCATCTTTGTGTATATCTAAGAGAATCTTAAATGCCCCTAATGAATCTGCCTCTACCACCAGTCCTGGGAGCACGTTCCACACACCCACCACTCTGCGTGGAAAAAAAAAACACTGACCTCTGATATCTCCCTATGCTTCCTCCAACCACCTTAAAATTATGCCCCCCTCCCCATTAGCTATTTCTGCCCTGAGAAAAGCAGCTCAGCTGTCTGCCCACTTTATCTAGGCCTCTTATTTTGTACACCTCTACTATATCACTTGTCATTCTCCTTCACTCCAAAGAGGAAAGTCCTGGCTTGCTTCAACCCACCCTCATGAGCATGCATTCTAATCCAGGCAGCATCCCAGTGAGTTTCCTCTGTGCCATCTGATGTAAAGCTTCCATATCCTTCCTACAACGAAGTGACCAATATTTAAACTGAGGTGTAACCACGATTTATAGAGCCGCAACATTATCTCGCAGCTATAAACTGAATCCCCTGATTAATGAAGGACAACACACCGTACACCTTATTAACAACCCCATCAACGTGTGGGACAACTTTTGAGAGATCTATGATGTGGACACATGATCCCTCAGTTCCTCCACACTAAGAATCCTGCCATTAATACTGTACTCTGCCGTCAAATTTGACCTTCCAAAGTGAATGACTTCACACTTTTCTGGTTTAAACTCCATCTGCCACTTTTCAACTCAGCATCTGGTCAATGTCCCATTGTAACCTATAACAATCTTTTACACCATCCACAACACAACCAACCATTATGTCATCTGCAAAGTTACTAACCCACCCATTCATTCCTCATCCAAGACATTAGTAAAGTACAAAGAGCAGATGTCCCAGAAGAAATCCCTGTGGAACACCACTGGTCACCAACCTCTAGGCGGAATAAGGTTCATCGACAACCGCTGTCATCTAAGAGCAAGCTAATTCTGAATCCGTACAACTAAGTTTCCCTAGATCCCATGCCTTCTGGTTTTCTTATGTGCCAACCACAGGGAACCTTATCAAATGCCTTAGTAAAATGCATATACACACATCCGCTCCTTTTCATTCATCAATGTGCTTTGTTATATCTTCAGAATTCAATCATGCTCAAGAGGCATGAACTGTCCCTCACAAAACCAGGCTGAGAACCGCTAATCAGACTTCTCCAAATCTCCAAAATGAAGGCTCTAAGAACCTTTTCCAACAATTTGCCCACAACTGAAATAAGACACAGCAGTCTGTAATTCTCAGAGTTATTCCTAGTCTCTTTCTTAGACAATACAATAACATATGCCACCTTTCTATCATCTGATCTCACGCCTGTGGCCAGTGAGGACAAAGATCATCACCAAAGGAACAGCAATCTCTTCCCACATTTCCTGCAGTAACCTGGGTAACTTCTGTCTGGTCCTGGAGACTAATCTATCCTAATATTTTTCAGAAGTTCCAGTATACCTTTTTTTTCTTAATGTCAAGATGTTCTAGCATATCATCCTGCTTTAGGCTGTCCTCACAAATGTCAAGGTTTCTCTCACTAATGAATGCTGCAGAAAGGTATGAAGGAGCTCCCCTACATTCTCCACCTCCCAATACATTTCATCCCTACCCTCAGTCTAGTCATCCTGTTTTTCCATATATGTGTAGAATACCTTGGGGTTTCCTTAATCCTACTCGCCAAGGACTTCTCACACCTTTTTCTTGCTCTCTGAAGTCCATTCTTCAGCTTTCTGGATACCTCTGGAGCTCTTAAATAAGTTCCTCTCTTCCTCTCAACTACAACACAGAAACAGGCCTTTTGGGCCAACTAGCCCATGCCAAGCTATTGATATGCCCTCCATTTTCCTCCCATCCATGTACCTATGCAAATCTCTCTTAAATATTGAAATTGAACCCTCATCCACCACATGCTAGCAGCTCGTTCCACACTCACCAGCCATCCACCCCATTCATCATCTTCTTAAACATTTCACCTTTCACCCATGACCTCGAGTTGTAGTCTCACCCAACCTCAGTGGAAAAAGCCTGCTTGTATTTACTCTATCTATACCCCTCAATTTTGTACACCTCTATCAAATCTCCCTCAATCTTCTACATTCTAGGGAATGAAGTCCTACCTTATTCAACTTTTCCCTATAACTTGGTCCTCTAGGGCAAGCAACGTCCTTGTAAATTTTCCCTGCACCTTTTCAATCTTATTTACATCTTTCCTATAGCTAGGTGACCAAAACTGGATGCAATGCTTCAAATTAGGCCTCACCAACATCTTCTACATTTCAACATAACATCCCAACTCCTGTAGTCAATACCCTGATTTATGAAGGCCAATATGCCAAAAGCTTTATGATCAATTCTACCTGTGATGCCACTTTCAATGAATAATGGATCTGTGTTTCCAGATCCCTCTGTTCTACCGCACCTCTAAGTGCCCTACCGCTCACCAAGACCCACCATAGTTGGTCCTCCCAAAGTGCTCCTCACACTAGTCTACACTGAATTCCCTCCACCATTTCTCCAGGTGGTCCAGATCCCACTGCAAGTTTTAACAGTCTTCCACACTGTCCACTGCAACCCCAATCTTGGTGTCATATACAAATTTTGATCCAGTTTACATTACCATCCAGATTATGAATATTGATTACAAACATATGGATGACAGACCAAGCATTGATCCATGCAGCACACCAGAAGTCACAGGCCTCCAGTCAGAGGGGCAATCATCTACTACCCCTCTCTGGCTTCCCCTGTGAAGCCAATGTCTAATCCAGTTTACTACTTCATCTTGAATGCCAAGCGAATGAACCTTCTTGAACAGCTTCCCATCCAGGGGCTTTGTTAAAGATTTTGCTAAAATCCATGAAGACAACATCCACTGCCTTGCCTTCATTAACTTTCCCAGTAAGTTATTCAAAAGACTAAGATTGGCTAGACACAACTTACCATGCACAAAGTCACACTGAATATCCCACTCCCGACTTGTGCTCCAAAGTTCCTCTCTAATTGCAGCACTAACTCTTCCCCTTCCCCCAATTAATTACTTTTCCATACCATCTGCTCCCATCCTTCTTGCAGGCTAAGGTCAGGGAGTTGTGATCACTGTCTCCAAACCTCTGACCTGGTTTATTACCTAGCACCAGATCCATTGTGGCCTCTGCTCTACTCAGCCTGTCTACATACTGTGTCAGAAACCTATCCTGGCCACACCTAACAAATTCCTTTCAAATCTAAACCTTCTGCAAAGAGGTGCCACTCAGCTGAAGTCACAAATAACAAGAACCCTGCTCACTTTGCACCTTGGCAAAATCTGCCGACTGATCTGTTCCTCGGTGTCTGTTGCTATTGGGGAGGGGGTCTATAGAATAACCCCAATAGTGATTTTGCTCCCTTCCCGTTTATGCTTTCGACGCACACAGACCCAGCAGACAACTCCTCCAGACTTCCTTTCTTTCTGCAGCTGCCATACTATTCCTGACTCGCAATGCCATTTCCCCACTTCCCTGTCCCTTTTGAAACATCTAAACCCCGGAGCATTCAGCAGCCATTCCTGCCCTTGTTACAGGGTTCCAACCTGAATCTTTCCGAAAACAATGATGCTTGACATACTGAGAGTATGTTTCTCTTTCGCTTATGATAACAAATAACAACATAAACATGGGCACGATGGGGACAAACGCCACGGCAAACGGAAAGCACCGCCGTTTGAAAATACAGAAACTTCGTACAAGAACATACGCACGTCAATCCCATTAATCGGTATTTTCTTGTCTGATACCCGGTTCATTCATATTAGAAAATCTCTTCGTTTTGAGCGCATTTCAAGACGCAGCCTCCACCTCCCTTTACTGTAAACAATTCCGACAACGAGTGAAGAAATTCCCTGTTTCATAAGTAATTGCGAGGGATTACGTAACCAGACTGATGTTGTTCTGGAGAGTGGATGTATGGCTCATTTTAAGTCCGAAGAAAAAAGTTACATATTTAAAAAGAGGTCACCAAAGTCCTAAAGGGGTGAATTTCTGCCGAGCGTCCCCCTCCCCCCCAACTTGTTTTAAAACACCAAGCTGGTGACTTCACCTTGGTTATATAAGCCTGTATGGTCGGCATACTGTTACATAATGAGACCAGTTCTTGGCCGGCAAACGGGTGAATGCAACAGCAATAAGGATCCCCTGAAAAGCTGCCACTCCATTCACTACTGCACTTCACGGCCACCAGCATCCGACCACGCACCTGTCCTGATACTCACTTAAGTCCAGTTGTTCCACTAAGGCCAACGCCTCGGGGTATCGACCCTCGGACAATAACTCCTCCAGTCTTAAGTTGTCCCGAACACGGCTCATTTGGGCCGGGAACCACTTGGCCATAAGATGACTCAGGATCACACTGGACCGGAGGGACCGAGCCTCGACCCCCGGCGCCGCCGTTTCTTCCCCACACAGTTGGCACCGGGGATCCCAGAGGAGGCACCGCCAGCACCAGGTGTGGCCGCAGCGCAGAGTGACCGGGCCAGCAAGAGTTTGCCGGCAGCGGCCACAATCCAGGAGGCCCTTAGCTGGGGCCGGGCAGCCGGCGGTGGGAGTCAGGCCTCCAGCTTTGAAGCCGAGTAGCAGATAGTCCACCAAGCCGCTCAGCTGCATAGCTCCACGGTCCCCCGCCACGGAGCACCGCTTCAGGACCTCCCACAGCCGCTCGGCTGCCACCCGATCTACCGCGGGAGGGGCAACCCCTTCGTGCTCCCAGGGCTTCCTTACGGCAACCAACCCGCCACTGTCGCAGTAACCCGAACTTTCCTCACTCGCCAGCGACGAGACACCACCCACACTACGCGTATCCGACATATCCCGACCGACTGGCGGACGTATACAAACCCGCCAGACCAGCTCCCGAGCATGGACCAAGCGGCCGCCGCGTGACATCGAGAGCCGCTGCTATTGGCCGAGAGTGGCGAAGGGGGCGGGGCGTCCTGGCAGTTACAAAAGAGCTGCGGCAAGTTTCATAACATCCCGGTCTGGGATGGGAGAAATGATGTGCGGCGTTCAAATGCTTACTGGAATCAATAGCAGTTATATGCAATCCTTTCCGATGCACGTATAGGGTAGTTTTCCCAGTATGAAATTTTTGATGCGCATGAAGAATTCAAGCCTTAATGTCATCTTTCGAATGACATTATTGGCCTGACAATTTAATTTTTTTTGTCCTATTTAGTTTCTCCAGTATTTTGTGTGCGTTGCTTTGGATTTCCAGCATCCGCAAGTACCTACTTGTAAACTTAAAAAAATGCAGATGATAGATACTTTAAATGAAAACAGAAGATGCTTGAAATATTACGTAAAGTAGGAATCGTTTGTGCAAGGAATCATAGTCATACAACAAGGAAACAGTCCAATTCATCCATGCTGACCAAGATGCCCTAATTTGCCCATATTTGGTCATGGGCTTTGGAGTCAAAATTAAGGACTCTTGCTTGATTGGGACTCCATTCATTAATTGAATATTATTTTCTCTGCTATCATTTACCTTGGCTGCAATGTGTGCTATATACCAAATAGACACTTTTTCAGCTCAGGCAAGTAATTCTATCTTCCAAAATCACAACAACTTCCACAAAAAAAGTGTAGTAGGTATCCATCCAGGCTGCACATTATCCAGTCATGAGAACATATTGCCATTCATTTATCGCCACCAGTCTAAATCATAGATCTCCCTACACAACAGCACCTTTGGCATAAGGACTACAAGAGTTCAAACAGGTAGCTCACTGTCACTTTCACAAGGTGGTCTTGCTAGTAATGTCAATACCCAAAAAATGCTGAATTAAGAAAGTACAGATATTGATTTTAATTTTCTTTATTAATTTTCAGAATTATAAACATAGCAACAATATTAATGAACAGAGATTGGGATTACATTATTAATAATTGACATTGCAAATATAAACTCATTCGTAAGGCCAGTGATGTTGTGGGGATGGAACTGGACTCCCTGACGGTGGTGTCTGAAAAGAGGATGCTGTCCAAGTTGCATGCCATCTTGGACAATGTCTCCCATCCACTACATAATGTACTGGTTGGGCACTGGAGTACATTCAGCCAGAGACTCATTCCACCAAGATGCAACACTGAGCGTCCTAGGAAGTTATTCCTGCCTGTGGCCATCAAACTTTACAACTCCTCCCTTGGAGGGTCAGACACCCTGAGCCAATAGGCTAGTCCTGGACTTATTTCCTAGCATAATTTACATACTATTATTTAATTATTTATGGTTTTATATTGCTATATCTATACTCTATTCTTGGATGGTGCAACTGTAACGAAACCCAATTTCCCTCAGGATCAATAAAGTATGACTATGACAAACATTGGTAATAATACAGATGTATTAAATTTCCCAAACTCTAAATATAATTAAACATGGTAGAGGGATAAATGAGAAAAAATCTAAAACAAACCCCAAATTAGAAAAGGAAAAAAAGACATTAATTAAACTAAGCGATTTTAACCTAAACTAAATAAAACTAAAAACAAAACTAGAAAAAAAAAGACAGGCTAACATATTACATTGGATAGAATAGAATCATTAATGTCATTAACTCCACTTCTCTATCCGTGTATTTTAAGTTTTTAAAAAAAAGATTCAGGAAGGTCAAACTACATCATATGAAAATGTTGAATAAGTGGTCTCCAAGTTTCTTCAAATTTAACCGAAGGGTCGGAGGTGCCACTTCTAATTTTCTCTAAATTTAAACAAGATATAGTTTGAGAAAACCATTGAAATGTAGTAGGGGGATTGACCTCTTTCCAGTTCGATAAGATAAATTTTCTAGCCATTAATGTTAAAAAAGCAATCATCTCACAGGCTGAAGGGGATAAGTAACTATCTCCCATCATTGGTAACCCAAAAATTGCAGTAACGGGGTGTGGTTGTAAATTAATATGCAAAACAGTAGAAATAATATCAAAGATATCTTTCCAATATTTATGCAAGAAAGGGCAAGACCAAAACATATGAGTCAAGGAAGCAACTTCAGAATGGCATCTATCACAAATTGGGCTTATATGTGAATAGAAACGAGCTAATTTGTCTTTAGACATATGTGCCCTAGATATTGATTTTAACTGATGACCTGATTCAGGGTCCAGAACCAGAAGCTCAACAATTCCTTTCCCCCACATATGCTGCTTGAACCATTAGGTTCTTCTAGCAGTTTTATTTTGCTCCATATTTGAGCATCTGCAGTCACAGGTGATTTCACCAAGCTACGTTATACACTCTCCAATCTCCAAATCTATTCAGAGTTTCAGACAAAACAAATATTTCTGTTCTCCTTGAATCTTCAGGCTGATGGAAAGGTAATTTAGCAATTTAAATTATATTAATTGCTCATTAAGAGCAAATTTAACCAATACTTTCCAATTTGATTTAGGGCATGTGGATTTCCTGATGTTTGATTTTCATGGATAAAATGCTGAGGAAATCAAAAGCAATTGACCAGAGTAAGAACTGAGAAGAAATCTCATAATAAGCACTATAACTTTGCAGCAATGATCTTGACTGACAGTGAGATTTGTATTTGGTTAGCTGTTTTGAAGGGGATTATATATTTTAAAAACTTGCTGTTAAGTATCAATGCTTCTGGACTTTTTTTTCTGATTTTTTTTTATCAACTACAGCTCAGTATTCAACACCATTATCCCCTCAAAACTAATCAATAAACAACAGACAAAATGCTAAGGGAACTCAGCAGTCAGGCAGCATTCATGGAAATGAATAAACAGTTGACGTTTTGAACCGAGACCCTTCTCCAGGACTGGAGAAGAAAGGGGAAGATGCCAAAATAAAAAGGTGGGGGAGAGAAAGTATGATGGCTAGAAGGTGATAGGTGAAGCCAGGTGAGTCAAAAAGATAAAGGACTGGAGAGGTGGGGTAGGAAAGATAAAGTACTGGAGAGGAAGGGTAGGAAAGATAAAGTACTGGAGAGGAAGGGTAGAAAAGATAAAAGGCTGGAGAGGAAGGAATCTGATAGGCAAGTATGAAGAGGTAAGAGGCCAGAGTGGGGAATAGAGGCAGAGGGGAGTGGGAGAGAAAATATTTTTACCAGAAGGAGAAATCGATATTCATACCATCAGGTTGGAGGCTACCCAGATGGAATATAGGCTCCTCTACCCTAAAGGTGCCTCATCTTGACTGGCATGTCAGAACGGGAATTGGAAAAAAAATGCAGATGGAGCGGAGGTGTTCAATGAACACATTGGGAAAACAGGACACAATAGATGATCCCAGCAGATTCACAGGTCAAGGATTGCCTCACTTTCAAGGACTGTTTGGGGCCCTGAATAGAGGTGAAGACAGAGGTGAATGGGCAGGAATAGCACTTTGGCTGCTTGTTGGGATAAGTGCCAGGAGGGAGATTAATAGGAAGGGATGGGTTGTCAAAGAAATCACAGAAGGAATAATCCCTCTGGAAAGCAGAGAGAAGGGGGAAAGTAAAAATATGTTTTGATAGTAGAATCCCATTGGAGATGATGGAAGTTACAGAGGATGATGTGTTGGATGTGAAGGCTTGTGGGGTGGTAGGTAAGGACAAGGGGAACTCTATCACTGTTGAGGTGAGCGTGGATGTTGAGAAAATGGAGGAGAGGCAGGTGAGGGCAGCATCCATGGTGGAAGAAGGGAAAACCCTCTTTCTTTGAAGAAGGAGGCCTTCTCTGATGTTCTGGGCAGGAAAGCCCCAACCTGGGAACAGACGTGGCAGAAATGAAGGAACTGAGAAAAGGAAATAGCCTTTTGGCAGGAGACAGGGTGGGAAGAGGTATAGTCAAGATAACCGTGGCAATCGGTAGGTAATAAAAGATGTGGATCAACAGTTTGTCTCCAGAGATGGAGACAGAACAATCGAAAAAGGGGAGGGAGACTTCAAAAATGGGCTAGGTGAATTTAAGGGAAGGGTGGAAGTTAGAGGCAAAGTTGATGAAATTGACAAGCTCAGCATGGGTTCATGAGCCAGCACCAAAGCGGTCATCAATGTAGCGTGGAAAGAGTTAGAGAGCATTACCGGGGAGGACTTGGAATGTGGACTGTCTACATTGCCAACGAAGAGGCAGGCATAGCTGGGGCTTATGCAGGTGCCCATGGCTACCCTTGAATTTGGAGAAAGTGAGAGGAGCTGAAGGAGAAATTGTTGAGGGTGAGGACCAGCTCTGCCAGACAGAGGAGGGTAGTGGTGGAGGGGAAATGGTTGGTTCTTCTATTAAGAAAGAAACAAAGAGCTTCTTGATGGAGGATAGAAGTGTATAGGGACTGGAGATCCATGATGAAAATGGGGTGGTCAGGGCTAGGGAACTGAAAGTTACTGAGGAGATCGAGAGCATGAGAAGTGTCGTGGATATAGGTGTG
This sequence comes from Mobula birostris, assembly GCF_030028105.1. Taxonomy (NCBI): domain Eukaryota; kingdom Metazoa; phylum Chordata; class Chondrichthyes; order Myliobatiformes; family Myliobatidae; genus Mobula; species Mobula birostris. The sequence goes on along the minus strand of NC_092372.1, from coordinate 58,301,571 downwards.
AAGGGCCCAAGGGGGATAGAATAGAGTCGAGGTATGAGGACATGTTCAGTGAGGCAGAAGCAGGCAGAGACAATAGGTCTACCTGGACAGTCAGGTTTGTGGATCTAATCGTTAAGCTCTAGGACCTTAGCCCCAATACCACCTTGTGCAATTGGATCCTTGATTTGCTCACTTGCAGACCCCAGTCAGCTTGGATTGGCAACAACATCTCCTCCACAATTGCCATCATCACAAGTGCACCACAGGGGTGTGTGTTTGCTTTACACTTATGACTGTGTGGCTAAACACAACTTCAACAACATATTCGAGTTGATGACACTACTGCCATTGCCCGAATCAAAGCTGGTGATGAATCAGCATATAGGAAGGATATTGAAAATCTGGCTGAGAGGTGCCATAGCAACAGGTCTGGCAGAACTGGTCCTCACCCTCAACAATTTCTCTTTTGGCTCCTCCCACCTTCTCCAGACTCAAGGGGTAGCCATGGTCACATCTCAGCATATATAGTGGACAAGACGCGAGCTCCAGTGGGGGTGTCTGATGACATGGGGGAGATGATGGAGGAGGAGGAGAGTGGGCCACCCACATAGGCCCCAGCTATGCTTCATTCCTCTTCATTGGCTACGTAGAACAGTCCATGTACTAAGCCTTCCCTGGTAATGCTCCCCAACTCTTCCTCCACTACACTGATGACAGCATTGGTGCTGCTTCATGCACCCATGCTTAGCTTGTCAATTTAATCAACTGCCAGCTTGTGGATGTCAAGGACTTTGCCTCATTACCCTGCTCCCCCAGAAAGTTCTCGACAACTCTGCACCACCGCATGTGAGTTTACTCAGCTGCTGGGAGGATTCCTAGACCTCACGAAGCCCACATTCTCCATTACAGTCACAAAACATGAGGTCGAGCACCACATTTCCACAGCTGGCCTGCCAGTCCCTGCCCCAGCGTGCATATAGTGGACCCAGAAAAGCTGGCTGCCGCAAAGACTGAGTTTGCCAACATGGGACGGCTTGCAATAGTACAGTGATCAAATAGCCCTGGGCTTCACCTCTCCATATGGTCCCTAAGTCCGATGGTGGTTGCCACCCATGTAGTGATTACCAATGCCTTAAAGAGGTCACCACCCCCGATCGTTACCCAGGCCCACACATCCAAGACTTTTCGGCACGTTCGGCCAGAAAGTTAATTTTTTTCTGAAATCAAATCAGTTAGGGGCTACTGTCAGGTGCTTGGAGGCATTCCCAAAATGACTGTGATAACTCCGTTTGGCCTCTTCGAATTTCTGAGCATGCCGTTTGGGCTGAGAAATGCAGCACGATTTTCCAACGGCTGATGGACTCTGTATCAAAAGACTTAGACTTTTTTTTGTTTACCTGGACGACATACTTGTTGCCAGCACATCTAAATCCGAACACATAGCTCATCTCCACACACTTTTCAAAGTCTTAAGCCAACACAGGTTGATTATTAAACCTGCTAAATGCCAGTTTGAGTTGTCAACTATCGACTTCCTCAGCCATCACATCTCCACAGAAGGGGCAAAACCCTTCCCATCAAAAGTAGCCGCTATTATGGATTTCCCACTGCCCTGCACTACTAAAAAACTAAAGGAGATTTTAGGTATGGTAAGTTTCTCTCACCGCTTCATTCTGTGAGCTACTGATTTTATGCTCCCCCATAGAGTGTGCTTAAAGACAATACTTCTAATCCTGCGCTTGACTGGTTGGTCAGTGGAAATGGCCAGGGCATTTGATGATAACAAACAAGCTCTTTACAATGCAACCCTACTGGTGCACCCACTCCCCGGTGCACCTATAGCCATTACTACTGATGCCTCAGACTATGCTGCGCATGAACAGTTGGTCAGAGGCTCACGGCAGCCACTTGCCTTCTTCATCCGGCAGCTCTGTCCCTCCAAAAGGAAGTACAGTGTGTTTGACCATGAGCTTCTTGGTCTCTATGTGGCTGTCCACCATTTTCGTTTTCTTTCATAGCATTCATTGACCACAAACCCCTTGTCCACATGATGGCCAAAATATCAGCCCCTTAGTCTGCATGGCAGCAACACCAGCTGGCCTAAATATCAGAGCTCACAACTGATATTCAGCATATAAAGAGGAAAAATAATGCCGTGAATGATTGTCTGTCATGACCAGCCGTTGAGGCCAAATGCTGACCCAGAGGCCCAGGATTACTGAACAGCAGTCACGGGCTGGTTCAGGGAAGCTTGGGTTTCCTTCTGTGCGATGTCTTAACCAGTCGCTCTCACCCCATAGTGCCAGGAAACTAGAGGCGGACTGTTTTTAACTTCATGCGTAGACTTTCTCAACCAGGCCGGAAAGCTTCACAGAAACTGGTTCCACTAAAGTTTGTACGGCTCAGCCTCAGAAAGGAGGTGCATGATTGGACTGCAGCCTGCGCGGAGTGTCAGCAGGCAAAAATTAACCATCATGTCCAGGACCTTTTGAGGTCCCTGAGCGACGGTTTGACCACGGCAATGTGGACCTTGTTGGTCTCCCCACCCCCCCACCCCCACAGTTTCATGCACCTTCTCACTATGTTCGATTGTACGTTAGGTGGACCGTGGTCGTTCTTCTAGCATCAACGATAGGCACAGACATGGCTCGGGCATTCATCAGCAACCGCTTTGCTTGGTTTGGCACTCCATCTGACATTTCCTCTGACTGTGTACTCCAATTCGTATCAGACCTCCAGACTGCGATGGCCCAGAACCTCGGTGTTAGGGTACATCACACCATGGTGTATAACCCACAGTCTAATGGCCTATGTGAGCAGTTTCACCACTCCTTAAGTGCTGCTCTGAGGGCTTCCCTGACTGATGAATGTTGGCATGATCATCTCCCCTGGGACCTGCTGGGGTTCAGAACAGCTCCAAAAGAGGACCTGCAGTCGTCCACGGCTGAATTGGTATTCGGGCAGCCATTACGAGTGCCAGATAATTTTATTCCTGATACCACGATTGACACTGACTGGCACGTTCAGGGAGGCTGCAACTGAAGGCGACTCTACCAACTTAGAGGAGTACACGGCATGAGTGACTAGCTACATCAGCAAGTGCACCGGTGACGTCACTGTGTCCAAGACCATCACTACACGCGCTAACCAGAAGCCATAGATGACTGCGGAGGTGCGTGCACTGCTGAGGACCCCAGACTCCGACTTCAGAACAGGTGACAAGGCAGCCCTAACAACAGTGAGGGCCAAACTGTCCCGGACCATCAGAGAGGCAAAGTGTGCACATGCCCAGTGAATCCACAGCCATTTCCAGGACAGCGGTGACACGCAGCGCATGTGGAAGGGTATTCAGGACATCACCAACTACAGGACAACATCACCTGCTTATGCTGGTGATGCCTCCCTCCCAGATGCGTTGAACAACTTCTACGCTCGTTTTGAGGCGGAAAATGACGTGGTGGCGAGGAAGGCCACCCAATAACCAGGTGCTGTGTCTTAATGTGGCCAATGTAAGGAGAACCCTGTGCAGGGTCAACCCACGGAAGGCTGCTGGACCAGACAATATTCCTGGCAGAGTGCTTAGAGGATGTGCAGACCAGCTAGCAGAGATTCTCACTGACATCTTCAACAACTCCCTGAGCAGCACTGTCGTTCCTACGTGCTTCAAGACCATCACCATCATCTCCCTGCCGAAGAAGTCTTCAGTGTCCTGCCTCAACGACTACAGTCCCGTTGCACTCACATCCATCATCATGAAGTGCCACTGACATTGAGTTGGGGGTCATTTTAAGGGTCTGGTCTGACGTGATGATGTAATTAAGTGAAGTTTTGTTACCATGCTTGGTGTTTGGTGTTTGGAGTTTTTCTTAAACATAAAATGCCTCACGCCATTTTATTTGTGAAAACCTACAACACCACCAGGTTCAGGAACAGTTATTATCCCTCAGCTTTTGAACCAAAGGGGATTACTTCACTGAACCTTACTTGTCTCACCATTGCATCATTGACGTGTTCCCAGAACCTATGGACTCACTTTCAAGGATTCTTCATCTCACGTTCTCGATATTTATTGCTTATTTATTTATTGTTATTATTTCTTTCTTTTTGTATTTGCAGTTTGTTGTCTTTTGCACATTGGTTGAACACTCAAATTGGTGTGATCTTTCATTGATTCTCTTATAGTTATTATTTTATTATAGATTCATTGAGTATGCCCACCAGAAAATGAATCTCGGGTGGTAAATGGTGACATATATTTACTTTGATAATGAATTTATTTTGAACTTTAAACTTCTAACTTTTGAACTTTGGAGTGGGCTTTCAAGACTTCTGGAGAAAAAAGGAGCTAGTTAAACTGGTTGGGGTTAGAGCAAAGGACTGAGCCTGCTGTTGCTGTAGGGGGGTTTACTTGTGTTTGGCTGGAAACGGCACTTCATATTCAGAAGTTCTGCAGAATCTACAGTAGAGAGTGCCAATGAAACCTATTAATATCCAGAATGCAGATAGATTAAAGACGGTGGGTAAAGTGCATGATTGTATACAAAGGGTTTGTTGATTGTTGATAAACTAAAGTTTGTCATTTTCATGGCAGATGTGGTAAATTGTACTAAAAGTAGGATAGAAAAATTAAAATTATATTAAAACCTGCAGAAAAACACCTAGAGATAAAAGAACTTTAGAAATTATTTATGATGCCTTACAAGGAGGATTAAATAATGTTCAGACTCCAAAGAAAGGCTGTTAATGGAATGCTAGAAGCCTGTTAGCTAATGGTCAAAGGTCTAAGAAATTAATTGAAGATTTACCAAATAAACCTGATGTACGGGAAACCTGGTTGAAATCTTGTTTAAGTTTTAAGATACAGGTTACGTTGATACAAGATGTGATTGGAAAATGGGCAATCGAGGAGTGGCGGCTACCTTTGTCAGAAATGGGACAGCACATAGAGTTACGGAAATCTGGTTTGCTTATAAGTCAATTGTGGTTGAAATTTGGGGAAAGAATAGTAAAGCACAGAGAATAATTTTTTATAACCCTTGTGAAAGGTTAATTCCTGATATGTTAGAAAGTATGGGTGGAAATGGAAAAAATAAGATTTTAAAGTGTGAGGATTTTAATTCTCATAGCTGTAGTGACACAAATGGGAATGGGATGGTAGTGGAAGATTTTCTGGAAGAAAAGTGTTTGGTCTGCTTGAATGTTGGTAGAAGTACAAAGATAAATCTATTTAACAGCACTGTTTCTGCTACAGATCTTCTGCTGCTATCTGAGAACATAGCAAGGGTGTGTAACTGGGAAGTGCAGAATGATGTACGTATCAGTGGGGAGCGATCATTTCCCCATTATCTGTACAATGGGAAAAGATGTGTATAACAGGAAACATACTCATACACCTAGATGGAATTTTAAAAAGGCAAATTAGGATGAATTTGATGATTTATGTGAAGGTAGATTTCCTGATCATTTGGTTTTAAGACAATCAGACCATAAGACATAGGAGCAGAAATAGGTCATTCAGCTCATCGAGTCTACTCCGCCATACAATTATGAGAGATCCTTTTTTTTTCTCCTCCTCAACCCCATATCCTGGCCTTCTCTCCATAACCTTTGATACCATGTCCAATCAAGAACCTATCAATTTCTGCCTTAAAAACACCCAAAGACCTGGCTTCTACAGGTGCATGTGACAACAAATTCCACAAATTGACCACCCTCTGGCTAAAGAAGTTTCTCCGTATCTCTGTTTCGAAAGGGCGCCCCTCTATCCTGAGGCTGTGCCCTCTTGTCCTAGAGTCTCCCACCACGGGAAATATCCTTTCTACATCTAATCTGTCTGGGCCTTTCAACATTCGAAAAGTTTCAATGAGATCCTCCCTCATCTTTCTAAATTCCAGTGAGTACAGATCCAGAGCCATCAAATGCTCCTCGTATGATAACCCTTTCATTCCTGGAATCATCCTTGTGAACCTCCTCTGGACCCTTTCCAATGCCAGCAGATCTTTTCTAAGATGAGAAGCCCAAAACTGCTCACAATACTCAAGGTGAGGCCTCACCAGTGCCTTATAAGGCCTCAGCATCACATCCCTGTTCTTGTATTCTAGACCTCTTGAAATGATTGCTAACCTCATTTGCCTTCCTCACCACTGACCAAACCTGCAAGTGAACCTTCAGGGTGTTCTGCACAAGGACTTGCAAGTCCCTTTGCATCTCAGATTTTTGGATTTTCTCCTCATTTAGAAAACAGTCCGCACATTTATTTCCACTACCAAAGTGCATGACCATGCATTTCCCAACATTATATTTCATTTGCCACTTTCTTGCCCATTCTCCTAATCTGTCTAAGTCCTTCTGCATCCTACCTGTTTCCTCAACACTACTTGCCCCCACCACTAATCTTTGTATCATCTGCAAACTTGGTAACAAAGCCATCTATTTCATCATCTAAATCATTTATATACAGCATAAAAAGTAGAGTTCCCAACACTGACCCCTGCGGAACACCACTAGTCACTGGCAGCCAACCAGACAAGGATCCTTTTATTCTCACTCACTGCCTCCTTTCAATCAGCCAATGCTTTAACCATGTTAGTAACCTTCATGTCATACCATGGGCTCTTGGTAAGCAGCCTCATGTGTCCATCTTGTCAAAGGCCTTCTGAAAGTCCAAATATACAACATCCACTGCGTCCCCTTTATCTATCCTACTTGAAATCTTCTCAAAGAATTCCAAGAGGTTCGTCAGCCAGGATTTCCCCTGAAGGAAACCATGCTGACATTGTACTATCTTGCCCTGTGTCACCAAGTACTCCATCACCTCATCCTTAACAATTGACTGTAACCATTTCCCAACCACTGAGGTCAGGCTAACTGGTTTATAATTTCCTTTCTACTGCCTTCCTCCTTTTTTAAAGAGTGGAGCAACATTTACAATTTTCCAGCCCTCTGGCACCATGCCAGATTCCAGTGATTTTTGAAAGGTCATTTCTAATGCCACCACAATCTCTAACGCTATCTCTTTCAGAACCCTAGGGTGCAGTTCCTCTGGTCTGGGTGACTTCTGAACCTTGAGGTCTTTCAGCTTTTTAAGCACCTTCTCCCTTGTAATAGTAACTGCACCCACTTCTCTTCCTTCACACAGTATGACATCTGGCACACTGCTAGTGTCCTCCACAGTGAAGACTGATGCAAAATACTCCTTTAGTTCATCTGCCATCTCCTTGTCTCCTGTTATTATTTCTCCAGCCTCATTTTCTAGTGGTCCTATATCCACTGTCAACTCTCTTTTTATTTTTTACATACATGAAAAAGCTTTTACTATCCACTTTGATATTATTTGCTAATTTTCTTTCATAGTTCATCTTTTCCCTTCTAATGATGCTTTCAGTTGCTCTCTGTAGGATTTTAAAAACTTCCCAATCCTCTATCTTTCTGCTAATTTTTGCTTTGCTAATTTGTTGTATGCCCTCTCTTTTGTTTTTACATTAGTTTTAACTTCCCTTGTCAGCCATGGTTGTACTATGTTGCCACTTGAGTATTTATTAATTTTTGGAATACATTTATCCTGCACCTTCTTCATTTTTCCCAGAAATGTACGTCATTGCTGCTCTGATGACATCCCTGCCAGCAGCTCCTTCCAATTTACTTTGGCCAACTCCTCTCTCAAACCACTGTACTTTCCTTTACTCCACTGAAATGGTGCTGCATCAGACTTTACTTTCTCCCTATCAAATTTCAAGTTGAATTCAATCATATTGCGATCACTGGTTCCTAAGGGTTCTTTTACTTTAAGCCCCCTAATCGCCTCCAGTTCATTAAATAACACCCAATCCAGTGTAGCTGATCCCCTAGTAAGCTCAATGACAAACTGCTCCAAAAAGCCACATCGCAGGTATTCAACAAACTCACTCCCGTGAGATCCATTACCAACCTGATTTTCCCAATTGACCTGCATGTTAAAATCTCCCATTACTACCATAATATTGCCCTTTTGACATGCCTTTTCTATTTCCTGGTGTAATCTGTGGTCCACTTCCCAGCCACTGTTGGGAGGCCTGTATAAAACTGCCATCAGTGTCCTTTTAGCCTTGCAGTTTCTTAACTCAACCCACAAGGATTCAGCATCTTCCAATCCTATGTCACATCGTTCTATTGATTTGATGCCATTCTTTACCAGTAGAGCCACGTTACTCCCTCTGCCTACCTTCCTATCCTTCCAATACAATGTGTAACTTTGGGTGTTCAGCTCCCAGCTACAACCATCCTTCAGCCACGATTCAGTGATGGCCACAACATTATACCTGGCAATCTGTAATAGTGCAACAAGAGCATCCACCTTATTTCTTATACTCTGCGCATTGTGATACAACACCTTGAGTACCGTATTTGCTACCCTTTTTGATTTTACATCCCTAATGTTTTGATACTCATCCTGTTGGCTGCAATTTTGTCCCATCACCTGACTGCCCTTCCTGACAGTCTGACTGCACACTATCTTTACTTTTTTACCATCCGTCCTATCCTGAGTCTCTTCACTTCAGTTCCCACCTCACCTTGCCAAATTAGTTTAAACCCTCCCCAACAGCTCTAACAAACCAGCCCATGAGAATATTGGTTCCACTCAGGTTCAGGCGCAACCCGTCCCTTTGAACAGGTCATACCTCCTCCAGAAGCAATCCCAATGATCCAAGAATCTGAACCCCTGCCCCCTGCACCAGCTTCTCAGCCACGCATTTATCTGCCAAATTATCCTGTTTCTATCCTCACTGGCACGTGGCATAAGCAGTAATCCAGAAGTTACTACCTGGGAGGTCCTGCTTCTCAGCTTTCTACCTAGCACTCTAAGATCTCTTTTCAGAACCTCTTTGCTGTTCCTTCCTATGTCATTGGTACCAATATGTACCAAGACATCTGGCTGCTCTCCCTCCCTCTCCAAAATGTTGTGGACGGAATCTGAGACGTCCCCGACCCAGGCACCTGGGAAGCGACATACCATCCGGGTGTCCCTTTCACGTCCACAGAATCTCCTGTCTGTTCCCCTCACTATCGAGTCCCCTATCACTACTGCGCCCTTCTTCTCACTCTTTCTCTTCTGCACCACGGATCCACGTTCAGCACCTGTAACCCGGTCACTGTGGCATTCCCCCGGGAGGTCATCCCCAACAAAGTATCCAAAGCTGTATAGTTATTTTTGAGGGGAATGGCCACAGGTGTACTCTGCTCTAACTGCCCATTTACATTTCCATTCCTCCTGACAGTTACCCAGCTACTTGCCTCCTGCAACTTCGGGGTGACTACTTCTCTGTAACTCTGATCAGTTATCTCCTCACTCTTCTGTACAAGCCAAAGGGCATCCAGCTGCTGCTGGAGGATATTGAGTTGAGTAATAACAACTCAGCTCAAAGCTAAGGAATTAATTCCCAGATTGTTTGGAGATAATAAATGGAGAGCTATTCCTTGGTGGATGGATAAATGTAAAAGAGCTGTGACGGAGCGGAATAAAGCTTTTAGCAAAGTTGGGCAGTGTTACTCCTATTTGTCTTTCATATAACATAAAAGAGTACTAGCTATAGTCAGAAAGGTAGTGAGAAGTGCAAAGAAAATGTATTGGACGATGTAGTGTGATAGTATTCGGAAAGAGATCCAGGTAGGGGAAGTCTGGGCAATGATACAGAACATGGGGGAGATAGGAAACTTGGTGCATTACTAGTTTTGTAGGATGGGAAGACGGTTGCAGTTGCTAACTCTGAAAAAGTAGAATTAGTCACAAAAACATCAGTGTACATAGTACGGCCAATTTAAGTAAAAAAGAGAGTTATTATAGAGAAAGAATTTTGGCAAGCAATCCTCAGATTTTCCCACTTGGATGTTAAATTTACATTAAAATGGCTATTCATGGTGCTGGTCAGGTATTACTTGGGACAGATGATATTTATCATAATATGTTTTCATGGTTATCGGATTCGAAACATGTTGGCTTTGAAATTCTTTAATAAAATGTGGTTTGAAGGGTAACTTTCAGCTTCATAGAAATTAGTTTCCAGGAAAAATTCATTGCCTGGAAATTATAGGAATTTGTCATCCCTATATTGAAACCTGGTATGGATCAATCAGATCCTTCCAGTTATAGACCTATTTCGCTAACTTCACATGTGTAAAAGATATTGGAATGAATGGTTATAGCAAGACTTTCTTATTTCGTGGAAAGTAGTGGAATATTAGCTGTATTCCAGTCTGGATTTCATAAAGGGAGAATGACTATGCACTCAGTGTTAAGTTTGGAATCAGATCTTCATAAGACACAAGTTAATAAAGAATCAGTGGTAACAGTTCTATTTGATGTCGGGAAAGCTTATGATATGTCTTGGATGCAAGGATTGCTGCTTAAACTGGAAAGGATGGGATTAGGTGGTAGAATGTTCAACAGGATTCAGGATTTTTTTGTGAGATAGAAAGGTACAAGTTAGGGTGGGAACAACATTCTCTAAGGAGTATGAGATGGAGAATTGGACTCCACAGGGGAGTGTTTATAGCCCACTCATTTTGAATGCTACGATTAATAATATTTTCTTAAATGTTGGCTTAGACATTTCCAAATTGTTATATGCTGATGATAGTGCAAGGTGGATGAGAGACAGGAATATAAATAATATAGTTAGGAAAATACAGGCAGCTATTAATGAAGTAGGGGATGTTGGTGGGGGTTTAAATTTTCTGTTGCAAAGACTCAAGTTATTTGTTTTTCTAAAAGAAACACTTCACCCAAAATTGGTCTTAAGTTATACGGTAAATCTCTTAAACAAGAGTCAGCGGTAAGGTTTCTAGATACACACTCTCCTTGTTATATGTGTCTTCAGACAATGCGGATTCACAGTTATGCGAGGAACCTATTTCTACCAACGTCTCCTTATATGCGTCCAAAACTCACAGTTATGCGAGAAGCACCGCTTTCCCGCCAATACAAGTCAGGTGCGCGTGCCTCACAATTTCACTCCTGCCACTCTGGCACTGGTTTTGGCAAGGATGCGCGATCTTGCGCTCTTAAACTTTTGTTGGTTTTAACCTACAGTGCAGTGATTTTGCACTTGAAATATTTAACTATGACTCCTAAGCGTCCGATGTCATGTCCTGGGCCATCAGCCGAGCGGCAGAGAACCGCTTTAACGCTTGAGAAAAAGTTGGAAATTATAAACAACGCGGCATCAGCCGAAGGTAACACAGCTCTGGGACACTACTGCCCAGAACAGAATCTTGCCTTTAAAGTTCTTTTGTTGCTTGACAATGCGCCAGTCCATCCTAAACATTTGGACAGCATTCATCCTAACATAACAGTGCGTTTCCTGCCGCCTAACACAACATCACTGATTCAACCACTCGACCAAGGTGTGATCCACATTCAAGGCATACGTTTTTTTTTACGGTGAGCTATCTCTCGGATACTGCAAGCAACAGATGATTTTGAAAATCCCGGGAGTTCACCAACGGTGAGGGAATGGTGGAAGTTGGAACATTTGGCACAAATGGTGATGGACATGGACCCAAGTTTAGAACGGAGTCAGCATTTCAGTCATTCCCTGCCATCAACCCTTCTTTCCTATAAGCAAATTTATGCTGAAAAACAAAATGCTGCAAAGCAAACAACCCTCACCACTTTATTCAAATCAGTGTCATCTTCTGCTGCTGACAATTCTAAGAGTTCTGTGACTCTTCCTTCACCTCTTGCTGTGCTTGATATGATCCTGTCGACCACAACCATCTACCTTATCCATGTAAAGCTGCCCAACACCACAACAACCACTCATCTCCCGGAGTGAACACACCTGCCACTGTTGGTGAGTACTGTACACCCTAGGATGTTAACTTTCTATGACTTATTATGTTGAATATTACCTTAAATTAATGAAATATAATACAAATGTGGTCTTGTAGTATTGTTTTTGTGCGGTAATGGTGAAAATGTGAATAAGTTACAGATAAAACATATTTAGGAAGCCCTCTGGAACGCATCCCTATTTTCTCCATTTAAATAATTATTCACATTATGCGTCAACTTCGAGGAACGTATCCCCCGCATATAACGAGGATAGGGTGTATGTGGATGGACACAAGGTTAACATGGAAGGTGCATGTGAATAAAATTCTAGAGAAATGTGAAAACGCCCTTAATGTGCTCAGGTGAGTAGTTGGGTGAGATTGGGGTGCGAGTAGGAGGTCACTTAAACAAATGTATATTGCCTTAATCAGATCCGTTTAAAGTCTGTCATGACCCTTATGGCCCATCAGGCCGGTGCTTATGCTGGTTTCCATGACGTGAAGCGACTGAGAGTACGAGACTACCCCCCCCCCCACAACCGCCAGATAGAACTCCAGACTTTCACGAGGTTAACCCCCAGCATTTTTGCCAGTACCCATTCTCAGCTGGGTAGACTGGAGCATTGTGTGGTTAAGTGTCTTGCTCAAGGACACACACGCTGCCTTGGCCGAGGCTTGAACCCATGACCTTCAGATTACTAGTTCAACGCCCTAACCACTTGGCCACCCAATCAGATCTGTCAGTGATTAATAATATGTTTTTTTATGGGCTAGCCTCACCGGTAGTCTTAAAGACCCTGGAAAAAGTTCAAGCTCAAACCTTGAGATAATGTTGTGGTGCTATTAAATCATCCCCAATTTCAGTATTACTAGTAGAAATGAGTGAAGTATGCATCCATGCAGGTTACAGTTAGCAATGGTTTATTGGGTAAGAGGACATAAAGTTGGTTATCTAATGTTAGCAACATTATAGAGTGTTGGGGTAGTGGGTAGTGGCTCCATATGTCACTACTACAGGCGTGACGACCCTGCCTTACACGAGTCCTGGGCTCAGCTGGCTCCGGCTGACAGTAACCGGTATGGGCCCCTATCCAGGGTTATGGATCGCACTGCCTTATGGGATCAGTTTTTCTCTTTCCTCTTTTTGACTGAACTTTGCATGAAAGCTATAGTCACTGACAAAACTAAAAATTCCCAATGTTTTCCTCAGTAATAAGTCCTTACTTTATTGTACTTAAATATTTAGTGCCTTGAGCCATGGCTTCTCTCAGTTACTGTTCAATCATTTTGGAATCATTCACAGCACTTACTTCCATTGTATTTATATCAATATGATTATGATTATGATTATGAAGACGTGTAGTCCTCTTTTATTGTCATTTAGTAATGCATGCATTAAGAAATGATACATTATTTCCTCTGGTGTGATATCACAAAACACAGGGCAGACCAAGACTGAAAAAACTGACAAAACCACATAATTATAACATATAGTTACAAAAATGCACAATACCGTAACCTGATGAAGAAGTCCATGAGCACAGTAAAGTCCAAAGTTTCTCAAATGTCCCACATCTCATGCAGATGGGAGAAGGAAGAAAAACTCTCCCTGCCATGCCGACCACAATCCGACTCTGAGCCATCCGAAAACTTTGAGCTCTGATCAGCTCTCCGACAGCGAGTACTGAGCGCCATCTCTGTCCGAACGATTCGACCTCCTTCTCAGTCTCCAAATGCAGGCAAGGCCGGGGATTTTGAGGACTACCCTCCGAAAGATTCCCGACCACGCAGTAACGACAGCAGTGAACGGCATTTCAGAAATTTCTCCAGATGTTCCTCTGTGCTTTCACGTCCATTCTCCATCAAATCAGAATTGTCCATAGCCCCTATTTAACAGATACAATATCATTTTTCACCGAAGGGCTGCGCACGTGTGGCATGCTGTCATCTTCCCCTCCTGCCTAAAATATAAGTTAAATTTGAAAAGTTATTCATGGTAACACCAAGAGGAGAACTTTAACAAAATTACATACTGTATATTTCTAGCAGGACAGATTATCAGTGAAGTTAAATTATTATCATCAAATCTTCTTGCTTCACACAGTTCTAGTTAGTTCTGAAATTTAATCATGACTGACTTGTTCTGTGGCTGTAAGAGTAGGTTTTAAGACTCATCCTCCTGGCACAGTGATGTATGAATATGCATGTGCTATTCTAGCAGAAATAATGGCAAGGTTGTATATAAAGCATGGAGAGCATGATATAATCAATTTTTTTTAAAGGGAAGGAATTAGGTCACATTTCTGCAGAAACATTACTTTAATGTGATGGGTTGGGCAGAGTAAGAAGCCACAATTTCAAGTTACACAAGGTAAGTTCAAAGTTTTGTAACAGGTGTTTTCTTTTTTTACCCAGAGGGTAGAAAATCCGTTGAGCAGTTTACAATCTTGGAAATGAATACTGGCTGATTATATAACCCTCCAAGTGAGAACTAACACTGGTTCCAGCTGAGTTGGAGTTTACCTTGTTTATGTGATAGGTTCCCTGCACAGACAAATGGCCAACCTGATCTTACTGACTAGATTTCAGCGCTTTAGCACTTTAAAGGAGTCTGCAAATAATTTTCTAGATTGGTTTTTCACCACTGTAGCCCTGGATTAATTTAGTTTTTTGAAATTCTAAGAGTTTACACAGTTCTGGGTGGATAGAGGGTGTTGGAATAAGACAATTCAACAATGTGTGATAGGTTGGAATGACCAGAGAACTCACCTCTGACTATCGTTAAGGACAGTACCAAGCAATCTTGGTTGTAAGAATGTTTCGTAAAAGTTTCCAGAGATAGGCTGTGATGTGATCAATCAATGTCACTTCTAAAAAAATACGGATTTAAAAAAGTTTTTTAAAAATTTCGAACTAGCATCTTCAGAGCTTATGGGAAGATCTAGGTTTGGAGCCCATAATCAGGCTCAAGTGAAACAATTTAAATATATATTGTTTCTCTAAAAGATCTGATCTGGCACTGCAACCTTCTTGCCTTTCTGGATGTGCTGAGAGATAAGTCCGTGTATTGACTAGTGGATAAGTACATCGCGTCCAAGGAGCACAACTCTACAGCTTTATCATTCCATCAGGCACAACAACAATGTTTGAGGGAAATGACTTCTAAAAGTGTAGTGTCCTTGAGCACAAAATATTAGTATAAATATAGTCCCTATATGATTCAATGCCAGGGGCATTAGTGAAAACTTTTGTAGTTCTGGTCACAGGACAGTGAATGGTCCAAAGGATGGGTGCAGTGGAATGCGTCCTGTTTCAATTGCTATGGGAGTCACTCAGAACTTGTGTTAATTCAGAGTTGCCAGATACTTCTAAGAAATAAGAGCTAGACAGCAACGTGCCCAAATTGCTGGAGGGACTTATTGCTGGAAATGCTGAGTTCCTCCAGCATTCTCTGTGTGTTGCTTGGGTTTCCAGTACCTGCAGATTTTCTCTTGTTTGCAAAGCTAACCAGAGGCTAAGTAGTTGAAGTCAAGGAGTGTCCCAACAGAAGGGAAACAATCGCAATAAAGACTCTCAGAAGGGAAGTTTACACAACATGAGGCAAATAAACAACGTGAAAACAAAACTGAATGCTGTAAGAACTCAGTGGGTCAACCAGCAGCTGTGATGGCAAAAGGTGTAAGTCAGTAGTTTATGTCAAGACCTTGCAACAGGGCTGAATGCAATTATGGTTAGGGAAAGATTGCCAGTAAATTGGAATACTTTATATAAGTGATACAGAGGCAGGTGGATGATAGGTGCAACTAGATGGGAGAAGATGACAGGCAGATGGATATGCATGTGGAAGGGTGTGTGTGAGACAACTGCTGGTAGGTAATAGGTGGGACCTCATGGGGAAGGGATAATACGTAGATGGACCCAGGAAGGAGGAGAGCATAGGAGGGATGAACAAAGTGAGAAAACATGGTGGACGGGCAAGTATATGTGGAAGGAGAGTACCAGTGGTGTAGGTTACTTAAAATTGTAAAGTTAAATATTCATACTATTGGGTTGTAGACTACCCAAGTGGAATATATGATGTTATCCTTCCAATTTGCACTTAGCCTCTCTGTAGTAATGGAGAAGGCCTTCCAGAGAAGCAAAAATGTCAAGGTGACAATCGCTTTACAAACCTTCAATTGGATGCAGAAGAGAAGGACAGAAGTCAGAGTGGGAAATTGGGTAGCGAACTAAAGTGACAGGCAACAAGAAGTATAGGATTGTCAGAAGGGAAAGTAAAAGCTTAAAGATTCATGTCAATTGACAACCATTCAAAGCAGCTGGAAGTAAGGTGTATGGAGCTCTTTTCCACTGCTATAAACACAATAGGAGAATTGATATCTATCTTTGGCTTAAGTGGACTCAGAACAAATGTCCACAGTTTCATTTCAGCAATGGGATAAAACACTGTTTCACTTTTCCTTTGCAATCCAGTTTGGAAAGGAGCATGGAAGAGAAGCAATTAAATTGGGAGAAGCCTCATTATACAACCGTCAATGAGAAAAAAGAATGTCAGAGTTCATATACTGGGATCTTGTTGGAAGACATCAATTAGAAGTTCAAATACTGGCGAAATAGTGGAAGTACAAGAATCTAGGAATTAAAATCAGAAATGGAAAGAGACTCTGTAAAATCCAAGTTGACTGGTTAATCCCAGTGGATTATACCCAGTCTTTAGTACATTTTGCCTTTTACCCAGCTATTACATACAACAACTCCTCTACTGCTAATATTTTGTTAATATTTCTTCCCATATTAATTAAGAACTAAAAAAAATTAGCAATTTCTTCACCTTCTTTGTCTTCTTTTTCTCAAATAGTCCCACCCTGTCCCTTACCTTTCCACTTACTATTTATATGCTGGTAAAGGCCTTTTTTTCAGTTTCCTTTTACACAAATTGCCATCGTATTCCCATATTCCTTCTATCTTTCTTACTTTCTTTTTACATTCCCTCACAATTTTTTGTCTTTAGTCTCTGGTTGTTTCTTGAAGAATTTACCTGATATTCACCATAACTCTTCTGTTTTTATGTCTCTGTCTCCTTTGTTTCCAAAGAGCTCTGAAATTGATTTCCACAATTCATTAGAAGTTTGAGGAGATTTGGTTTATCACCTAAAACACTTGAAAACTTCTGCAGATGTACCTTGGAGAGCATTCTGACTGGCTGCATCACTGTCTGGTATGGTGGGTGGTGGGGGGACTACTGCATAAGATCGAAGTAAGTTGCAGAAACTTGTAAAACTAGTGAGCTCCACCATGGGTACCAGCCTCCGCAGTATCTTTAAGGAGCACTGCTCGGGAAGGTGGCGTCCATCATTAAGGACCCCCACCGCCCAGGACATGCCCTCTTCTCATTGTTATCGCCAGGAAGGAGGTCAGAAGCCTGAAGGGACACACTCAGCAATTCAGGAAAAGCTTCTTCCCCTCTGACATCTGACTGAACCCATGAAAACTACCTCACTACTTTTTTTTAAATTTCTGTTTTTGCACGACTTATTTTAACCTAACTTTTTAATATACATATAAATACTTATTGTAATTCAGTTTTTCTCTATATTTGTCATGTATTGCATTGTACTGCTGCTGCAAAGTTAACAAATTTCACGACATATACTGGTGATATTAAACCTGATTCTGATTCAAGTTATCCTCTTGTGATAATGTACTTTGCCTGTACTTAAAATTAAACATCTTATTCCTCATCCTACCACCCAACACATCTTTACCTCCTCCCCTACCCTCTGCTTTCCACAGGGATTCCTTGTCCATTTGTCCCTTCCTACTAATCTCCCTCCTGCCACATATCCCAGCAAGCGACAGAAATGCCACATTTGCTCATATACCTCCTCCCCTTATCTCCATTCAGGGCCCCAAACAGTCCTTCCAGCTGAGGCAACACTTCACCTGCAAATCTGATGGGGTCATCTATTGTATGTGGTGCTCCCAATGCGGCCTCCTCTGCATTGGTGAGACCCAATGTAAATTGGGAACTACTTTGTCAAACATCTCTGCTCCATCTACCAAAAGTAGAATTCCCAGTGCTCAACCATCTTAATTCTTATCCCCATTCCCATTCCGACATGTCCATAGCCTCCTCTTCTGTCATGATGAAACCACTTTCAGGGTGAAGGCGGAACACCTGATATTCTATCGAGGTAGCCTCTAAACAGATGGCCTGAACATCAATTTCTCCTTCTGATAATTGTTTTTCCCCCTCCCTTCTCTCTTCTTCTATTCCCCTCCTTCTCCCCTTTATCCAGCGGTCAACTCTCCCCTCCTATCAGATTCCTTCTTCTCCAGCCCTTTACATTTCCCACCCACCAGGCTTCACCTATCACATTCTAGCTAGTCCTCCTTCCTCTCTACTGACTTTTTTATTCTGGCTATGTCCCCTTTCCTTTCCAGTCCTGAAGAAGGGTCTCAGCCTGAAACATCGACTGTTTGTTCATTCCCATGGATGCTGCCTGACCTGCTGAGTTCCTCTAGCAGTTTTGTATGCTGCTCTAGATTTCCAGCATCTGCAGAATCTCTTGTGTTTGTTGTTAAAGGCTTCCTGCTGTTCTGTTATAGCTTATTCTGTTAATGTTTGTTTCTAGTTTATTCTGGTCCATCGCATGGATTCAAATTCTGCATTCTTCCAATTTAGAAACTCTACTTTAGGGTGTTCATTGTTTTTTTTACTGTACTAATCTGAACCCTGTAATGGTTGGGAGCCCCAGTAGTGTAGAGGGTTAGCATGGCACTATTACCATTTCAGGGTGTTGGAGTTCAGAGTTCAATTCCAACATCATCTGTAAGAAGTCTGTATGTCCTCCCTGTTGAATGATTTTCTCCAGGTGTTGCAGATTCTTTCCACAGTTCAAGGACCTACAGGTTAGTAGGTCATTGTAAATTGTGGTGTGATTAGGTTAGGGTTAAATCTGGAGTTACTGGGTGGCGCAGCTTGAAGGGCTGGAAGGGCCTATTCTACTCTATAATCTCAATAAATAAATAAATAAATATGATGATTACTTTTATCCAGGTCCACTTACTCTCATTCCCCAGCACCAAATTCAGTGACCCTTCCTTTGCATTTAGGTCAAGAACGTAGTCCTTAAAAAAAAATCTTCCCTGCATTTTAAATTTTTCTAACACTATCTAAATTGACTTTTAGGTAACTTGTACATGTTGAAAATCTGAAATTTAAACAGAAAATACTGGCACAAGTTAGACGCCATCTGTGGAATAAGAAACAAAGTTTATGTTTGCAGGTTGAAGACCATTTGTTGCAAACATTACCTCCGTTTTTCTTTCCACATATGCTGTCTGACTTGCTGAGTTTTTACAACATTTTCTATTTCAGTTTCAGATTTTCAATATTCCAGATTGGTTGATTTTCTTTCATTCGTATTTTTAAAAAATGCCAGATGAACATTTTTCTCCACCAAAACTCCCCCATTCAACATATACTGTAGAAGCATCATCAATGCCAGATGATGATATTCAATATTTACTCCTGTTACATTCTACCACAAGAGGACACCAAACCTGTGATCAGTGGTCAGTAAATATCATGAAGAGAACAATTAGAAAAAAAAGAGGTGGAACATGCTAACACAGTGTAGGAAGATCACTAACGCCTCCACTTCCTCAGGAGACTAAAGAAATTTGGCACATCTGTGTTGATTGTTCTCTGGATAAATCTCACTTGCTATATTAACTACTCTGCTGATGACTGCAAGAAATCTCAGAAAATTGTGGATACAGACAGCTCAGCATATCATGAAACCAGCTTTCCCTTCAGGGACTCAGTCTACACTTCTTGCTGCCTCAGGAAAGCAGCTAGCATGATCAAAGATGCTACCTACCTGGATATTTTCTCTTCTTGTCCCTCCCATTGGGCAGAAGATATAAAAGCACAAGAGGACATATCACCATGCTGAAGGTCAACTTCTACTCTGCTGTTATAAGACAATAGTTTCCTAATACAATAAACTGGACTCCTGACTTCACTATCTAACTCATTATGACCTTGCACATTATTGTTTACCTGCGCTGCACTTTCCCTGTAGCTGTTGCATTTTATTTTACATTCTGCTGTCATTTTACTTTGTGCTACCAATGAATTCATCTGTATGAACAGTATTGAAAACAAGCTTTTCACTGTACCTCAGAATGTGACAATAATAAAAGTAATTCCAATTGCAATTTCAATTCATCTGTGAACATCAGTGTCATCTGCCAGATACTGAGAATGCCCTGCATTTTGTGAATGGATAGATGGTGCCTGCTATTATTACTGAAAACCGTTTGGTGTTTCAGACATTTCACAATTGTCCTGTGTCACTATAGAATGATCTCAATGTCATTGATACCTGCAGCCTGGTCTGAATGGTTCAGAACAGAAAAGATTCAGATGACTTAATAAAAACACAAATTGCTTGAAACATTCAGCAGGCCAGGCATGAAAAAATTAACAGTCAACACTTCAAGTCCTGAGTAAAAGCTTTTTCTCTCATCACCTTTGTATCCATTGCCCGAAAATTTAAATCTGTAACCCATGGTCCCTGAACCATGTGACCAGCTTCCATTTATCCCATCCAAGTCAGTCATAGACCTATACATCTCTCTGCATCCCTGACTCCACTGAGGATAACCTCAGACTCCCTCTTCTAAACTTATACTTTAAATCATCCTAAAATGATTCTAGTAAATCTTTTCTGTACTCACCCTGGAGACCTCACCTCTTTTCAGAGGTGTGGTGAGCAGAACAATCTAACCGGTGTTGCATAGGACCAGGATAACTTCCCTGATTTTACTCTGCTTTCATTTACAAATTCCTCGAAAGGGCCTTTCCTGATGACTCCTTGCTATCTGTCAAACAACCATTTACACTAATCCTATTTTATTCCCACTTTCTCATCAATGTCCTCAGATTCTCACTATCCCACGGAACATCAACGTGAATTTACAATGGCCAAGAAGCTACCAACCCTCTGCAAGATGTGTGAAGGGATGAGAACACCTGGAGATAACACATGGTGACAGGGAGAACATGCAAGCTTCACACAGATTTCACCAGAAATTGGGATTGAGCCTGGGTTCCAGTACTGGGTGAGGCTGAACCATGGTTTACTAACAGGCAGTCAGCAGTCAGGTGGTGGGTATGATAAATGACCAGAATCTAAACTTCATGCTGTGCTTGATGACAATTCACTTGGAAAATTATTACTGTCAACCATGATAGTGGAGCTCCAAAACACCATATACATGTGCGGGATGATGAGTTGCGGGAAGGTGCCTGAACGTTTCTGGGCCTGATTGCCAGCTCCCTGCTACAGATTTCTGTTTTATATAGATTGCCTTTTGAAACCATAGTTAAGAAGCTGCATCATGTGGGAATCAAGGTGTTACTCCCCTTACAGTACTCATCAAATACTAATGTATCTTGTCTCATGGGATTGCTGGTCCACTGGGGGCCACACAGTATGTCATCACAGCTCATCTGCAGAGGGAGAGCAGCAAGGTTACTGGGTTCAAATTGCATTACTCAGTCTTTCAGAGGTTCCAAAGGAAGAAGCTAAAGTAAGGAAGGAGGTAAAGTTCACCAGCAACTTTGATGTGTGTTGCTTGAATTTCCAGCATCTGCAGAATTCCTGTTGTTGGTAACATGGTCTGTTTTAACATTTTTTGGCTCAATTTATTCTCCTTCCTTTCCTTTCTTCATTTTATTCGTGGACCTTTCTCTAATTCACGTTGGTTCTGTCTCTGTCACCTGTGCCACTTTATCTTTAAATTTCAGGCTGAGGAGAAGGACTAATGATCTGATGTTTATAGTCTGATGCAGTGCTGGAGATTGCCAAACAGTTATCCATTTGAACCACCTGTGATCTTCAGCATAAAAATAGCAACATGGGTGAGGTGACAATTTCAATTTACAGTTGTCAGCTCAGAAACATATCCTTCTTTGAAGCATATTTCTATTTCTAATAATTTCTTAGAACTCCATACCCAACCGGATAGAGAATATAACTGTAATATTTCCAGAAGGCAACTCACCAGAACTTTCTCCAGGGCAACATGGGCAATAGATGTTGACATTGCTGGCAGTGCCAATATAAATAAACAAAAATCACGACACTTAATCCATCATTCCAGAAACTTCTAGTCTAATACCGTATATGTGGAACTCAGCCAAGCATTGATAAATTTTCATGTCCATGAACATAAAGAAGAAGAGCTTGCAAAGAAGGTACAGAAGCCTAAAGTCCCAAACAACCAGGTTCAGGAACAGCGACTTTCCTTCAACCATTCATTTATTGGACCAAATGGCAAAACTCTAGTCTCTACAGATTGGCAACAGCACTTTGCACTAAAAGAGACTCTGTTATGTTCGTTTAAATTGTGTTTTTTTAAATTAAAAAAGTGGGTGAACTTTGGTGATACAAGTAAGGATGACTGGTGGTGGGGGTTTCTGTGCCAGGCCACAAGCCCTGGATGGTGGGATTGGGATGGGGATGAGGGGCAAATGGCATTTGGGAGGGGCTGAGGGGAGGTTGAACTGTGGAAAATGTGACAAATAGGAAGTTAGTGGTGGTTTCTGCTGTGTCTCATGTTTGGGAGTCTGGAGAACAGGAGGAAGGCTAGAGGAGAACAGGCATGAGCTTTGGGTGCTGAGATGGACAGAGAGTCTGTGAGAAAAGAATGAGGATGAGGGAAGCATATAAGGAAGACTGTGGGAAGTTCGTATGAGTTGATCCTCTGTTTGTGTGCATTCAGTGTAAGAGTAGGCATGCGTGCATATACCCAACTATTTCAGTAAATGCCAGTTGTGGAGCCTCATCTCCAACAGTCTTAACTGGCCCCGCCACTAGGTCAAGATATTGCTTCACTGAATCATGTCTATTTAGTATGCAACAGTCATACCCCATTAAAAGAAATCACGCACAGTCATCTTTTCCTCCTCATTATGGAATACAGAACCTGGAATGTTTGGACTGTCATGGATATCTTAAATGGGTCAGAACTAAACGTTGGTCCACTATTACAGTGCAGGAATTTGACATAAAATTGCTATCCTTAGTGAGGTAGGAGGCCAGTTTAAGAAATAAGATAGTGGATGCATCTTCTGGAAGGGATATTTGAAAATGGGAAATCATTTTCCTATTACCACACCCCATCCTAACTATGTGCATGACTACATCACTCTTTGGCTAGAAAATTGAGCAGCAGCTGCAAAGGGGTTGAGAAAGTGGGCTGGTACTCAGGCTGTGACAAGTGAATTTATATGAGGGTTTGCATTGGCACCAT
Organism: Mobula birostris; assembly: GCF_030028105.1. Lineage (NCBI taxonomy): Eukaryota > Metazoa > Chordata > Chondrichthyes > Myliobatiformes > Myliobatidae > Mobula > Mobula birostris. Next base: position 58,278,456 of record NC_092372.1, on the reverse strand, counting down.
AACCTTAGAATGCATTTATAAATTACGTACGTGATAGGATGAAATGTGCACACCGAACTTTGCAGATGACACAATGATAAGGAGCAAAGTAAACAGAGTAAGATGGAAGTGATAACTTAGTTAGATATTAATGAATTGAGCAAACAGCTTAAACAATGACAAATGGTTTTCAGTCTGGCAAATGTAAGGTCATTCAGTTTATAATTAAAATGGTAGAGCAAAGTACTTTCTAAGTGATGAACAAAAATAGAAGCTGAGCAGGTCCAAAGAGATTTTGATCCAAATATAAAGAATGCAAAATACCCCTTCCCCCCAGGCCTGAGGTAAGTGAAGGTCTCACGACCTTCCAGAATGGGCATCAATATATAATGTCACAACCTTGCAGTCCAACAATAAGGCGAAGGAGGAAATCTACTGTGATGTGAGAAATCCCTTTCCTATCGCAATGGAAGACAAACTCATAATCCTTCAATGCAGGATTGGGAAAGGTCTTAAGCCATTGGTATTTAGTTAATTATTGTCACATGTTCTGAGGTTCAGTGAACAGTTTTGTTTTGCATGCTATCCAGACAGATCATTCTAAACTTAAATAGATTGAGGTAATACAAAAAAAAACAATAGCACAATGCAGAATATAGTGTTACTGCTAAGAGAAAGTGCAGAGCAGGAGGGCAAATAATATTGAAGGGCCACAACGGGGCAGATTGTGAGATCAAGGGTTCTGTTCAAGAGTTGTATTACAGCGGAGTCCAAGCCGCCCTTGGACCTCATGGTACAAACTTACAAGCTTTTGTATCTTCTGCCTGATAGGAGAAGGATTGACAGGGGTGAGAGGGGTCTTATGTTGGCTGTTTCCTCAAGGCAGCAGGAAGTATAAACAGAGTTAATGAAAAGGAGCTGGTTTTTGTGATAGCGTGGACTGTGTTCACAACTCTCTACGATTTTGTGCCACCTGGGGCAGAGCAGCTGCCATGCCAAGCTATGCTGCACCCATATAGGAAGCTTTCTATGGTGTTCTGTAAAAACCGGTGAAGATTATTGGGACATTCTGAATTTCCTTAGCCTTCTGTGGAAATAGAGGTGCCAATATTCATTTTTGTCCACATTGTCTAGGTGTTTGGACCAGGACAAACTATTGGTTATTTACAACTAGTAACTTGAAGTACTCCAACTCAACACCTTAGATACAGACAGAGGAATATACTTTGCCCTGTTTCCTGAAGTCAATGGCCAGCTCTTTTGTTTTGATGACATCCAGGCAAAGGTTATCTTGACACCATGCTTCTGGGCTCTCTGTCTCTATCTTTTACTTCATTTCATCGTGGCTTGAGATCCAGCCTGCTATGGTGGCGTCATCTGCGAACTTGCAGATGAAGTTAGAGGTGTGATTTCTAAGGAAGGAGTGGTGAAAGCGAACTCCAGAGGAATCCTCCTCCAGACAAATTCCTCAGATACATTCTGGTCAAAGCAACACTCTATTTCATCAGATAAACAAGTGCAAGGTTTCCTTGCAACACCCTCAGTGCATGCTCTGGCATCTGTTGAATGATATCGTTGTTTGAAAGGGAGGATCTCAACGACATCCTTAATTCCTACATGCCCTGTGCTTCATCCCACAGCATCCTATCTGCATTGGCCTCAATGCTACTACAGCTTGGCAAGAGGCTATCTAATAGATGGAAAACAATAAGGCCTCTGGAGAAATTTAAAAAACACACTGCTAAAATACTACAAGATGGTGCAGAGGTAATTCTGGTGTAAATTCAAGAAATAAGTTAGCCTTAACCCTGATGGATCATAAGAGATGTTATAGTGCTTTTCTAGAATGACCTTCATTTCCCAAATCATTTAATTGTGATTTGTAAATATCCTCTTATGTGCTAATGATCCTTGGGACAGTGTACCCAACATTCAGCACAATAGGATAGATTTTAAGTCTATCCTTGTAACAGGGCACACCTCAGTTAAGAACCAGTGGAGTTTTCTTAAATTTCTTAAATTTCTCTTTTCAACTTTAGACTTGCTTTTTTTTTTCATTTCCTTGCTTGATGGCCTCTCATATCCAATAAGCTCCAAGTTATTAAAAGCTCGACTGCCTGATTGCCAATCAGTCCTCTTCCTCTTGGCCTACTTGGTCTCCACTCTCTTGGTTGAATATAAACTCCTCAATCTTGATTTGGAGGATGGCCTTGCTCTATGGTACTCCTGCAATATCCTCCAGCTTTTACTCACATTCCACACTCTTTAGACTTTGGCATATCACCCTTGCTCCTATAATTCCACAACTGGTTTTATATTCTTCATTTTACCCACTTTCCTGTCGCTTATCACTTCACCTTTAAAAGTCTTTTCATCCAGACTTTTGATTATCTCAAAACACAAGAAATTCTGAAGATGCTGGAAATCCAAAGCAACTCACACAAAATGCTGGAGGAATTCAGCAGGTGAGGCAAAATCTATGAAAGTGAACAGTCAGTGTTACGAGCTGAAATGCCGACTGTCTATTCATTACCATAGATGGTGCTCCTGCTTTTTGTGTGTTGCTTCTGATTATCTCTGTTCCTTCCCTTTGTACTGAAAGGATAATTGGTAGAGTTTCATTTCTCTGGGAGGTATACTCATCAAAGTCAGACTGGAGGATTTCTAGGGAAATCTACATGAATACTGACATAGATTTATGAAATGTCTATATGAATATTATTGTTGATCTATGTGCCTGAATTCTTGGTATGGACTCCTCATGGGCAAACTTTCACTTGGACTAAAAATTAGGGAAAAGGTGCATTAACAAAAGTACTGAATATGTTTAGAGTAAATGTTGCAACTTGTACTTAAGTACCCGCAAGAAACTGCCATTAGTGGAGGAAGTTACATAAAATAGTTACTTATTGTCAAAGTATTTCAAGTACCAAAATATACGTTTTTATTTTCATCACTATTATCTAAAATCTATGACCCAATGTCAAAAAATGTTTCAAACATTTATATAAAGTAGTTGAGTTCCTGTTCAACATTGTTTGTTAAAGTTTCAACTGATTTAAACATTTACATTTTTACAGTTTTAAAAATATTTAAATTTAACTAGATCAAGAATATTTTCAAGCAGGCTTTTTTTGAGCTGTCTTGACAAGACAGACCATAGAAACCATAGAAACTACAGCACAGAAACAGGCCTTTTGGCCCTTCTTGGCTGTGCCGAACCATTTTCTGCCTAGTCCCACTGACCTGCACACGGACCATATCCCTCCATACACCTCCCATCCATGTATCCGTCCAATTTATTCTTAAATGTTAAAAACGAACCCGCATTTACCATCTCGTCTGGCAGCTCATTCCATACTCCCACCACTCTCTGTGTGAAGAAGCCCCCCCTAATGTTCCCTTTAAACTTTTCCCCCCTCACTCTAAACCCATGTCCTCTGGTTTTTTTCTCCCCTTACCTCAGTGGAAAAAGCCTGCTTGCATTCACTCTATCTATACCCATCATAATTTTATATACCTCTATCAAATCTCCCCTCATTCTTCTATGCTCCAGGGAATAAAGTCCCAACCTGTTCAACCCTTCTCTGTAACTGAGTTTCTCAAGTCCCGGCAACATCCTTGTAAACCTTCTCTGCACTCTTTCAACCTTATTTATATCCTTCCTGTAATTTGGTGACCAAAACTGAACACAATACTCCAGATTCGGCCTCACCAATGCCTTATACAACCTCATCATAACATTCCAGCTCTTATACTCAATACTTTGATTAATAAAGGCCAATGTGCCAAAAGCTCTCTTTACAACCCTATCTACCTGTGACGCCACTTTTAGGGAATTTTGTTTCTGTATTCCCAGATCCCTCTGTTTCACTGCACTCCTCAGTTCCTTACCATTAACCCTGTATGTTCTACTTTGGTTTGTCCTTCTAACGTGCAATACCTCACACTTGTCAGCATTAAACTCCATCTGCCATTTTTTAGCCCATTTTTCCAGCTGGTCCAAGTTCCTCTGCAGGCTCTGAAAACCTTCCTCACTGTCTACTACACCTCCAATCTTTGTATCATCAGCAAACTTGCTGATCCAATTTACCACATTATCATCCAGATCATTAATAGAGATGACAAATAACAATGGACGCAGCACTGATCCCTGTGGCGCACCACTAGTCACAGGCCTCCACTCAGAGAAGCAATTCTCTACCACCACTCTCTGGCTTCTTCCATCGAGCCAATGTCTAATCCAATTTACCACCTCTCCATGTATACCTAGCGACTGAATTTTCCTAACTAACCTCCCATGCGGGACCTTGTCAAAGGCCTTACTGAAGTCCATGTAGACAATATCCACTGCCTTCCCTTCATCCACTTTCCTGGGAACCTCCTCGAAAAACTCCAATAGATTGGTCAAACATGACCTACCACGCACAAAGCCATGCTGACTCTCCCTAATAAGTCCCAGTCTATCCAAATGCTTGTAGATTCTGTTTCTTAGTACTCCCTCCAATAACTTACCTACCACCGACGTTAAACTTACTGGCCTATAATTTCCAGGATTACTTTTCGATCCTTTTTTAAACAACGGAACAACATGAGCCACTCTCCAATCCTCCGGCACCTCACCTGTAGACAGCGACATTTTAAATATTTCTGCCAGGGCCCCTGCAATTTCAACACTAGTCTCCTTCAAGGTCCGAGGAAACACCCTGTCAGGTCCCGGGGATTTATCCACTTTAATTTTCCTCAAGACAGCAAGGACCTCCTCCTTTTCGATCTGTACAGTTTCCATGATCTCACTACTTGTTTCCCTTAATTCCATAGACTTCATGCCAGTTTCCTTAGTAAACACCTATTTATTTATTTAAAAAACCTATTTAAGATCTCCCCCATTCCCTTTGGTTCCGCACATAGCCGACCACTCTGATCTTCAAGAGGACCAATTTTATCCCTTACAATCCTTTTGCTCTTAATATACCTGTAAAAGCTCTTTGGATTATCCTTCACTTTGACTGCCAAAGCAACCTCATGACTTCTTTTAGCCCTCCTGATTTCTTTCTTAAGTATTTTCTTGCACTTCTAATACTCCTCAAGCACCTTATTTACTCCCTGCTTCCCTGCTTCCTATACACGTCATACAACTCCCTCTTCTTCTTTATCAGAGTTGCAATATCCCTTGAGAACCAAGGTTCCTTATTCCTATTCACCTTGCCTTTAATCCTGACAGGAACATACAAATTCTGCACTCTCAAAATTTCTGCTTTGAAGGCTTCCCACCTACCGATCACATCCATGCCAGAGAACAACCTGTCCCAATCCACGCTTTTTAGATCCTTTCTCATTTCTTCAAATTTGGCCTTCTTCCAGTTAAGAACCTCAACCCTAGGACCAGATCTATCCTTGTCCATGATCAAGTTGAAACTAATGGTGTTATGATCACTGGAACCAAAGTGCTCCCCTACACAGACTTCTGTCACTTGTCCTAACTCGTTTCCTAACAGGAGATCCAATATTGCATCCCCTCTAGTTGATCCCTCTATATATTGATTTAGAAAACTTTCCTGAACACATTTTACAAACTCTAAACCATCTAGACCCCTAACAGTATGGGAGACCCAATCAATATATGGAAAATTAAAATCCCCTACCACCACAACTTTATGTTTCCTGCAGTTGCCTGCTATCTCTCTGCAGATTTGCACTTCCAATTCTCTTTGACTATTGGGTGGTCTGTAATACAATCCCACTAATGTGGCCATACCTGTTTCTCAGCTCCACCCACAAGGACTAAGTAGACAAGCCCTCTAATCTGTCCTGCCTGAGCACTGCTGTAATATTTTCCCTAACAAGCAATGCCACTCCCCCACCTTTCATTCCTCTGCCTCGATCACATCTGAAGCATCGGAACCCTGGAATATTAAGCTGCCAGTCCTGCCCCTCCTGTAGCCAAGTTTCGCTAATTGCTACAACTTTGAGATTAATATATTTTATTGTTAAAATATGAGTCACCAATTAATCATCAATTTACTGCTGATGTGTATTCACTATCTAAGGATAATAATGATTTTCACTCACTTTACAAGTATAGTAATCTTTGAACTCTTGTGTTTTTCATCTTAGCTCCACAGCCTTAATTTCTTATGTAAGATGTTAGCATGCTTGAATGGTGCTTTCTGCCTCATCTTCAGCATAATATAAACCATGCCTCCCTGTTACTGTAATTAATTTCAGCTTTAGTCAATCTCCTTAGGCAATAATGGCAATGCTGACAACAGTTCAGAAAAGGAATACGCAGAAATGTGAATGTTTTTACCAGACATACATATATGCTCTGCCTGCAGTGCTGTGGAAAAATACAGAAATTGTTGTGCAACACAAAATAAAACCTTCTGTAATTACGAGTGAACATTGTATTGTACATGTCACACAATTAACTGTGCCAAGCTATTCACGAGTGGAAATGCAAACAGGAGTGAAAGTATTGTACACTGTCTAATGAATAATGAATATCATTAAGGGAGAGGATGTGCTCAGAAATTAAAGAACCTAAAAAAGCACTTGACTAATTCACACAGTGGCTGGAATTTACACAGTAAGAATTTAGAATAAATGAAAATAACACTTAAGGCTATTGAAATGCTATTAATTTCAGAAGAAAATTTATTGTGTTTTGTGCCCTTTTGAACATGCAATCAATACTTTAAATTGAATACTTTAAATATGGGCTTACAGTTCTTTAATTTCTGCCTGCATCTTGCACTTTAATGAAATTCACTGTTCATTTAGACAGCATATGTCATTTCTTCCATTTCAGTGCATCTGCTTGCTTTTTCACATGTGAATAACTGGACACTGCTTATTCATGGGTGAATGATACATTGTTTCCAAGAGATTGCATATGCTTTTGTTTTGTGACACAATACAATTTCTGCAGTACTTGTGAATTTTAAATAGGCTAATAAATAACATAGCTCTGAAAACAAAGCATGAGATAAATAATCTGATTTTATGTGATCTACAGTAAAACGAATATGTTTATTTCTTTCTCAGGTGTTGTCATCAGCAACATTTTCCTCTATCACTCATTCGTTTCACCCTTTGCTACCTTTTCTCTACTTATCAACAACTCTGTTCGCTATTTCTATTTCTTTCGTTTTCATGCTTTCAGGAACTTGCACAAGCCATTTTACATTGGTCTACCCTTGTTGCAAATTTAATATAATTATTGCCATTTGTCAGTAAGTGTTTATAAATGTTCAAAAATGATCAGCAAAACAAGGAAAGGGATTTCAGCAAAAGGAAAGCGCCATAGGTGCTGGAAATTTGAAGTAAACACAGTAGGTGCTAAACATGTCTGCTACACTGGAGTAAGAAGGTTAACGGTAAGCAATAATGATCTTTAATCATATTTGGAATAAATGACACACAGGTTTGTGGCGAGCAGGGGCAGAGGCAAGGAAACAAGGAACAACACAAGAGAAATTTGATGACAGATAGAGGGGAATGAGACTGTGAATCAGTCTCATCAGTTTTTGCATCAGTCTTCCCTGTGGAAGACACTAGCATATGGTGGAAGTTCCAGGCGTTAGGGGTCATGAAGTGTGTGAAGTTATCATAACCAGAGAGAAGGTTCTTGGGAAATTGGAAGGTCTAAAGGTAGATAAATTACTTGGACTAGAAGGTCTACACCCCTAGCTTCAGAAAGAGGTGGCTGAAGAGATTGTGGAGGCATTAGTAATGACCTTTCAAGAATGGATAGATTCTGGAATGGTCCTGGAAAACTGGAAAATTGCAAACCCCACTCTTCAAGAAGTGAGAGAGGCAGAAGAAAGGAAATGAAAGGCCAGCTAGTCTGACCTCAGTGGCTGGGAAGATATTGGAGTCAATTATTAAGGATGAGGTCTCAGGGTACTTGGAGGCACATGATAAAATAGGCTATAGTCAGCATGGTTTCCTCAAGGGAAAATCTTGCCTGACAAATCTATAGGAATTATTTGAAGAAATAATAAGCAGGATAGACAAAGGAGAATTGGTTGATGTTGTGTACTTGGATTTTCAGAAGGCCTTTGACAAGGTGCCACATTTGAGGCTTCTTAACAAGCCACAAGACCATGGTATTACAGGAAAGATTTTAGCATGGCTAAAGCAGTGGCTGATTGGCAGGAGGCAAAGAGTGGGAATAAAGGGAGCCTTTTCTGGTTCGCTGCCGGTGACTAGTCATGTTCCACAGGGGTCTGTGTTGGGACTGACTCTTTTTATGCTATATGTCAATGACTTGGATGATGGAATGAACGGCTTTGTTGAGAAGCTTGCAGATGATATGAAGACAGGGGCAGATTGTTCTGAGGAAGTAGAGAGGCTGCAGAAGAACTGAGGCAGATTAGGAGAATAGGAAAAGAAGTGGCTGATGGAATGCAGTGTTGGGAAGTGTAAGGTTGTGCACTTTGGAAGAAGAAATGAAAAGGTTGACTATTTTCTAAATGGAGAGAAAATACAAAAAAACAACCTGAGGTGCAAAGGGTTTTGGAATGCTTGTGGAGGATTCCCTAGAAGTTAATTCGCAGGTTGAGTCTATGGTGAGGAAGGAAAATGCAATCTTAGCATTAATTTCAAGAGCATTAGAATATAAAAGCAAGGATGAAATGTTGAGACTATAAAGCACTGGTGAGGCCGCACTTGGAGTATTATGAGCAGATTTGGACCCCTTGTCATAGAAAGGATGTGCTGAAACTGGAGAGGGTTCAAAGGAGGTTCACAAAAGTAATTCCAGGATTAACTGGCTTGTCATATGAAGAATGCTTGATAACTCTGGGCTTGTATTCACTGGAATTTAGAAGAATGAGGGGTGACCTAATTGAAACTTATTGGATGGTGAAAGGCCTTGATAGAGTGGATGTGGGAAGTTGTTTCCTATGATGGGAGTATCTAAGACCAGAGAATACAAGTTCAAAATAGAGGGGCGTTCTTTTAGAATGGGTACCAGGAGGAATTTCTTTAGCCAGAGAGTGGTGAATCTGTGGAATTCGTTGCCACAGGTAGCTGCGGAAGCCAAAACTTTATATATATTTAAGGCAGAGGTTGATAGGTTCTTGATTGGTCAGGGCATGAACAGATACAGGGGCAAGGCAGGAGATTGAGACTGAGAGGAAAAATGGATCAGCCATGATGAAATGGCAGAGCAGACTCGATGGGCCAGATGGCCTAATTCTGCTCCAATATCTATGGTCTTATGGGTAATTAAAGAAGAACATTGGGTCTAGGGAAAGTGTACATGGAGTAACAGAATGCTGATTAAAGTCAAAAATTGGAATAGTGATCTAATATTGTTGCACAATGCTGAGATCAGTCTGCAATGCTTAACTGAAAGATGGAGTGTAGGTTCTTGAGTTTCCTTTGTACTTCACTGAGCTACTTTTGAACATGGACCTGGATTGCTGGTGCAGAAGTTTAGCAGAGAATTACAATAGGTCAGGTGACTGAAGTCCAGAGGTGATTCCATAAGGACATTTCCAATGCCAAAGAATTCATATTATGACAAGTAAATGCAATAAATTAAAGTGAAGGACCTTTACATGAATCATGGTTTCAACTGCAAGGAGAATTTGATTCACTAAATAGTGGCAAGGGAGGATATGAAACAATAGACATTGTATTTCCTATGTGAACTCGGGGGAAATACCAGGGAAAGTTCAGGAGGTTTTAGAGTTTAAGGACAGTGGATGATGGAATCCACTTTGCGAAGGAAACACATTTCACATCAACTGAGGAAATGATAATAAATCTGATTCTGATTCTGAGGGAAAGAGAAAGGTTGGGTCGGTGAGTTGATTGAGATAAGTTTGAATGAAGCTCCATGCTGGACGTGGTGGAAGTGATAGAGGTTGGCAGAAAGGATAAGGGTGAAAAGTGTTCTCTTGGTATGGAGGATTGAGATTCAAAAAAGGAGGGGAGGGTTGAGAACTGAAATGCTGATCAAACTGTTAAAATGTAGTTTTTTTTTAACTTCATCCTGCCATTTCATTTATCCTGTCCTTATTTCTTTCTTCATTTGCAACTTTAAAAATGGTTGATTCTTACTTATTCAGACTTGTCTATAGCTGTGTAGTGGAGATTACTTTCAGAGTCTTTGGGTCTAATATAGAACATTATAATGACTTCTCCCTTATTGGAACATTGTAGTCAAACATATAAGTATAAAACATGTCAATATGAATGAATCAAATGAATGTTTCCAACATCCTGAGGTCCTACCACCAGTAGGTGGCGATGTTAGTTTACTTCTTTTTCACTCAATCACAGGATGTGGGCTTCCACCAATTTGCCATTGAAATCAATGGCTGACAGGACTATTTTAGAGAGCAGACCAAATTCAAGGACATTGCTGTGGGGCTGGAATCACACATAAATCAGACTAGGAAAAGGAAGTTGATTTCCTTCTGTCTTGGACTTTCTGACAATAGTATCTAATTCCAAGATAATTTATTGTTGTTGTTCCTTTCTGCGCCTTGAGGCACATTGGGTGGCAACCTTGCTGTCTCTTTAGCATTCTTGTCTGTTTTTTTATGAGGCCAAGTTGCTAGATCAATGTTCAACCCAGCGTGGATGGAAAGCGTGCAAGGAGCCAGCTGGATTCGAACCCGAGACCACTCGCTTGAAGTCTGGTGCTGATGCCACTACATCACTGGCCAGCAAGATACTTTATTAATTGAATTTAAATTACGCAGTTTCCATTTGAATTCATGTTTCTAAAACATAGATCTTGCTGTATTAGTCCAATGACAAAAAGCCCCCTGCGACCGTTTCACTTGTGGTACATAGCAAGCCCTGATTCATCTACTGACCTAACCCTACTGCATCACTTGAGCCCTGCAAAATGTAGATCATTTTCCATATTTTGGATATCACTTCTCACATGTTGAGGAAACTCACCACCATGCTTTGCTTGATTAAGGAAAAGGGAATTTGAAGACAGAGGCCTCAGACCTGATTTATAATTCATCTCTCGTGGGTAGCAGTAATTTCTGACCTCCTAATAAGATATGGAACACTCACAACACGCTGGAGGAACTCAGCAGGTCAGGCAGCATCCGTGGAAACGATTGGTCAATGTTTTGGGCCAGAACCCTTCATGGCTTTAGCAGACACCTCAAGGCTCTGGGAAAAATAAGCTACAAGCAGTCTCCACAAAATCCTTTAAATTCATCAGAAGGAAAAGTGAACCAAAATCAGTGTCCTCCAGTGTCCTCCCACAGGTCCCTGTGGCACTCAGTCAGTGATGCATTCGTATGCTGAACACCTGAGCTCTGACCGTGAGAGGAGATTAAAAGGCTGACAGAGAGAAATATTTAAGCATGTGTTCAACGTCTGTTTGGAGGTGTGTAATACCTTCACTGACTCAGAATCTCTGGCCCATCATCACTCAAAGTGGTGGGGAGGAGAGGACCATTTGGTATTGCATTGAGCTCCTTGAGGCCAAGACTCAGAAATACGCAGAAACTTTTTATAAGGGGTGGAAGTAGTAGACTATATCACAACTACTACCTACCCTGCCCTGCTGGCCTCCTCATACTTCATCAGTGGAGAGTCTTTGATTCCCTCAATGGCCTCATTGGTCACCTCAGAATCCATGACACTGGAGAGGCATTAAGCATCCCTGATCATAAAAGACTGCCTAAGAGGAAAAAATAATCTAATAAAACTTAGTGTGATATTAATACAAAGTTTATCTACAAACAAGTGGGTGGAAAATTATGTGAGCAAAATTGTTCTTTCCAAATTTAGCAGCACTAAGCTCTCTTTCCCATGTACCAACAGTGCCAAATGTTCTGGTATTTGGAATAACACCAGTCCATTCTAATACATTTGAAACAATAACAGTGCTAAGCTCCAGAGCTCGTGTATCAGTGGATATGATCCCAGCTGGTAACAATATGCATACCTTTGACAGCATGTTACCTTCTTTGATGCTGGTATTATTGTAGAACAGTGTGCCTGTGGTGTTTCCTCTGTGTTGCAGGTTAGATCAGGTGCCATTTTTGCCATTGTCTCAGAGATGAATTTGAACCAACACACTCAGCAACTCCCAGGTAAAGAGGCTCTTCTCTGTTAGTGGGTGGAATGCAACTGATGACCAAGGTTCCTGTGCTGAAATATCGAAAAGGTTACGGCCCTTGGCATCCAGGGCAAGTTGGTAAATTGGATCCAAACTGGCTTTGCAATAGGAGAGATAAAGCGAAGGTGGAAGGTTGTTTTAGTGACCAGTGCTGTTCCAGAGGGATCAGTGCTAAGACTTGTTTATAAAATATGGGAATGATGTCAATGTTTTGGTGAAAGGGGTTAAAAATGGCAAATAGATCTTAATTTAGATAAATGTTAGGTGATGTACATTGGGATGTTGCCTTTGACAGAGCACTTTAGTTTTGAGATAAGGTAGGAGAGTCTAGGTCTGTTTTCTCTGGAGTGGAGAAGACTGGGAGAGAATATGATTGTGGTATATTAAATTAAAATGGGCATAAGTGGGCTGAGGCAGGGGCTGGCAGGTGAGGGGGGATGATGGACAGGTAGAGCAAGATGGGTAGAGGGGGTGGAGTTGAGAGACAGACTTTTGAGTGACAGATAAAGATAGATAAAGGCAAAATCGAAAGGGGGCAACTGGAGCCAAAGATGGAGAGGGGAGGATGGATGTAGTGGAAGAGGCTATGCAGTGATACTTGAACCCCTATCCCCTTTCCAACTGGTTCCATCTGCAGCCCTTTGTGCTCTCCGCTTATCACATTCCAATGAACAAAATTAGGCTTTGTAAACAGCATTATTTTAGAACGAGGAGAAATGTGCATAACTAGCTGTAGGCATAATGAGTATAGCACTTCTGGATCCAAGCTTCATTATTGTATTCTTGTTGAGCTCAAACTGAACTACTTATTGATGGATTGATAGCTTTGTGGCCAGCTTTGCGTATGATAGGTGGAGGAGCATGCAGTATTGAGGGAAGCATGGAGCCTACAAAAGGACTTGTACAGATTAAGAAAATGGGCAAGGAAGTGGCAGATGGAATACAGTGTAGGGAAGTGAATGGCCACGCATTTTGGTCGAAGGAATAAAGACGTGGACTATTTTCGAAATGGGGAGCAAATTCAGAAACTGGAGGTGCAAAAGGACTTGGAAGTCCTTGAGCAGGATACCCTAAAAGTTAACTTGCAGGTTGAGTTGGCAGTAAGGAAAATAAATGCAATGTTAGCATTCATTTCAAGAGGACAATAATATAAACTGAAGGATGTAATGTCAAGGCATTTAGAGCACACTTGAAGTATTGTGAGTAGTTTTGAGCTCTTTATCTAAGAAAGGATGTGTTGCCATCCTACAGGGTGCAGAAGAGGTTCACGAGAATGATCCCGGGAATTAAAGTATTAATACGTGAGGAGTGTTTGATGGCTCCAGTCCTGTACTCCCGGAGTTTAGAAGAATGGGGGGGAGGGGGGGTGGTGGGTGGGAATCTCAATGAAACCTATCAAATATTGAAAGATTGAAAGGCCTAGATAGAATGGATGTGGATAGGATGTTTCGAATAGTGGGGGAGTTCAGGATTGGAAGTCACAGCCTCAGAACACAAGAGTATCCCTTCAGAACAGAAAGGAGGAGGAGGAATTTCTTTAGCCAGAGGACGGTGAGTCTGTGGAATTCATTGTTGCAGTGGGGGTGGAGGCCAAGCTATTGGGTATATTTAAAATGGTGCTTGATAGATCCTAGATTAGTAAAGACATCATAGGTTACAAGGAGAAGCCAGGAGAATGGGGTTGAAAGGAAGAATAAACCAGCCATAAGAGAATGGCAGAGAAGACTCGATGAGACAAATGGTTTAATTCTGCTTCTTTACCTTGTGGTCTTTTCTACCTATATTGATACAAAATAAAGCAATTATAACCTGCTGGAGGGTATTTTGTTTAACTTAAGATATAATTATTCTGCAGTCCACTTAACATACAGGCAAAGGTTTATTCCTCTCAGTTTCCTATCCATTCTTTTCAACTATCCTAAATCCTGCTGTAAATTAACCACCTAAGTGCCTGTGCAAAACTGTTTCCTGGAAAAATGGACTGCCTTCCTTGATGTACTGCATACAGATGTGATACAATCAAAACCATTCTAACCAAATAGATTCAACATGCTTCTTTCAAGAATATGCACCTGCATTGTTTTTTGCTTAATCTCTGGGGGAAAAGCAATGATTAACTTATAAATCAGTTTTTGTCTGACTTTAGATATGACATGAGGTAATCACGATCGATAGTTTCTTTAATTCAAAACATGTTTAAAAATAATCTCTTGCTATAAAAAGAATAGTAAAACTCTGATGGTGTGCTTGAGACATCCCGACAGGAGCTGCAATTTTAATTTGTCACCAGTAACATCACCTTGAAAGGAATGTTCAGCTGTTCGAAAGCATGGATATTAATATAGAAAATTGAAGATAGAATTTATAACTTTATTTGAAAGAACAACCTTGAATGCTAGAGTTGCCATTATTGTATAAATGTCATTTGAGAAATCAAAGAATCAAGTTCTTCCCATCTGTAGGTAGTGATTTGTAAAGTTTGAACGACAGATTTAAATCCAGTTGTCTACAGTTAGTAATAGATCTCACATTAATATCAAACAATGATTGTGAGATCAAATTCTCCCCTACCTGGCTACTTGATCTACAATATACTTAAATTTATATTCCTTAATTATTATAAAGAAAACACAATCCAGGGATTAATTGTATACTGGTGTAAATTCAAATCCTTAGAAATATAAGGCAAACGGCCTTGATATAACGTGCAATCCTACTGAAATTTCACGTTTTGTTTACCACCTTTTCCTATGGAAGCAAGTCAATGTGAATACGATCTATAAAGTTGCTGACAATACAACCAGGTGGTGATGAGAGGGCGTACAGGGGTGAGATATGCCAACTAGTAGAGCGGTGCCGCAGCATCAGCAAGATGAAAGAGCTGATTGTGGACTTCAGGAAGGGTAAGACAAAGGAACACATACCAATCCTCATAGAGGGATCAGAAGTGGAGAGAGTGAGCAGTTTCAAGTTCCTGGGTGTCAAGATCTCTGAGGATCTAACCTGGTCCCAACATATCGGTGTACAAACGTAGTTATAAAGAAGGCAAGACAATGGCTATACTTTATAGTCAGCCCCATCTTAGGTACTAGCCTACAAAGTACCCAGGACATCTTCAGGGAGCAGTGTCTCAGAAAGGCAGTGTCCATTATTAAGGACCTCCAGCACCCAGGGCATGTCCTTTTCTCACTGTCACCATCAGGTAGGAGGTACAGAGGACTAAAGGCACACACTCGGTGATTCAGGAACAGCTTCTTCCCCTCTGCCATCTGATTCTTAAATTGACGTTGAACCCTTGGACACTACCTCACTTTTTTTAATACACAGTATTTCTGTTTTTTGCACTTTATAAAATCAATTCAATATACGTATATTGTAATTGATGTACTTATTTTTTTTATTTTATTTATTATTTTTTTTCTCTTTTATGTTATGTATTGCATTGAACTACTGCTGCTAAGTTAAAAAATTTCACGTCACATGCCAGTGATAATAAACCTGATTCTGATTGTAGCAATTAATTGTTACCTAAATTATAGGTAAAGTAGGAAAAAATTGAATTCATTAGATTTAATGTGGAATGACCATGCTAAGTGAAAAGGAACTCTGTCAGTTCAAAGGGCAGGCTAAGAATCTAAAATATTGACATGGGACACCACCTTTATTTTCAAGTACAATTATAGGATTATTTTCATATATTTCCCAAATAAATTCTAAATCAGATGCATAGACTGTCCATGAGAGAAAAACATCAAATCAATGCAAACAAACCATTGTAACAGCCATTAGCATGCT
The DNA here is from genome assembly GCF_030028105.1 of Mobula birostris. Classification (NCBI taxonomy): domain Eukaryota; kingdom Metazoa; phylum Chordata; class Chondrichthyes; order Myliobatiformes; family Myliobatidae; genus Mobula; species Mobula birostris. Next base: position 58,262,573 of record NC_092372.1, on the reverse strand, counting down.
GGCATGGGTAGAATAAAAAATTGTTTCAAATTTTCACATATGCTGACCTCAAAAAGTAATAATTGAATAGATGATACACTAATTTGTTTTTCTTTCTTCCTCTGAGTACCAGTACACATAACTTCACTATTGAATACTCAAATAGAAAATCTCTGACTGGATTCTAGACTATGATTTGCCGAACCTCTTGGTTAGGGCTGATGAATTATGAATAATTTTGCACATTACTTTCTTGCACTGTCAGAATATCTTCAAGATGTCAAGAATTATCAAGGTCAATAAATGTGAGGCTAGAAGTAGAAAGGTAATACAGTTTAACGCATGATTAAGAAGGTGGTGCAAGATAGAATGCTTTGGATATTTGGATCATTGGACTCTCTTCCAGGGATCGCGGGAGCTAGAGAAACGGGACACTTTGCACCTGAACTGGAGCGAGACCAAGATCCTTGTGGGAAGGTTGGCTAGTGCTGCTTGAGAGGTTTAAACTAGAGTTGCAAGGGAGTGGGGATCAGCAAACCACGCTGTAGAGTGGTTAGGGAAAGTAGATGTTAAGCCTACACACAATACAGTAACTGAAAGGTCAAATATGGTGGGACCAATGTTCTGAGTTGTGCCTATTTCAATGCAAGGAGTATTGTAGGAATGACCATGTATTATAGATCACTCAATAGTCAGCAGGATTTAGAGGAACAATTTTATAGAGAGACAGCAGATGGTTGCAAAAAAAATAAGGCTGTGATAGTATATGGTTTTAACTTTCCATATATTGACTGGGACTCCTGAACTGTAAGAGGACTAGATGGGGTAGAGTTTGTCAAATGTGTTCAGGGAAGTTTCCTTAATCAATACGCAGAGATCACAACTGGAGAGAATGTGATGCTGGATCTCCCATTAGAGAATGAGACAAGGCAGGTGACAAAAGTGTGTGTAGGGGAACACTTGGATTTAGTCATCAAGGTTCCATTAGATTTAAAATAATTATGCAGAAGTATGGGATTAGTTCTTGGGTTGATATTCTATATTGGAGACAGGTCAATTTTGATGGCATCTGGAAAGGTCTCCAGGTATAGATATGGATGTGTTGTTTTCTGGCAAAGGTGTACTTGGTAAGTGGGGGGCATTCAAAAGTGAACTTTTGAGATTACCACATTTGCATGCTCCTGTTGGAATTAAAGGCAAGGGTAACAAGTTGCAGGAATCTTGTTTTTTGATTGATATTGAGGTCTAGGTTAAGAAGGAAAAGGAGGTGCATACCAAGCATAGACAGCAAGGAACTAATAAGGGGTTTGAGGAGTATAACAAGTGCAAGAGAGAAATCATGAGGACTAAATTAGGGCATAAAGGTATTCTCGGGGACAGGATATATAAGTATTTTGATAGACAGGGCCTGATTAGGGATAATGAACACGGCTTTGAGCATGGTAGTTCATTTCTAACAAATCATATAGAGTTGTTTGAGGAGGTTACCAGGAAAGTTGATGAAGGGAAAGCAGTGGATATTGCCTCTGTAACCTTTGCAAGGCCTTTAACAAAGTCCCACATGGGAAGCTGGTCCAGAAGATTCAGTAGCTTGGTATTCAGAATGAAGCCAAATGAGAGAAGCCAGAGAGTGGTAGTAGATGATTGCCTTTCCAACTGCAGACTGGTGTGCCACAGGGATCAATGTTGGGTTCGTTGTTTGTTATTAATATTAATGACTTGGATGATAATCTCGTAAACTGGATCTGAAAATTTGAGGCTGACACAAAGACTGGGACATACGGACAATGAGGAAGGCTATCAAAACTTGCAGCGGGCTTTGGACCAACTGGAAAATTCAGCTGACCAATGGCAGATGTATTTTAATTCAGGCATGTATTGTACTTTGTAATAGTCATAGTCATACTTTATTGATCCCGGGGGAAATTGGTTTTCGTTACAGTTGCACCATAAATAATAAATAGTAATAGAACCATAAATAGTTAAATAGAATATGTAAGTTATGCCAGTAAATTATAAAATAAATTCAGGACCAGCCTATTGGCTCAGAGTCTCTGACCCTCCAAGAGAGGAGTTGTAAAGTTTGATGGCCACAGGCAGGAATGACTTCCTATGACGCTCTGTGTTGCATCTCGGTGGAATGAGTCTCTGGCTGAATGTACTCCTGTGCCCACCCAGTACATTATGTAAGTGGATGGGAGACATTGAGCAAGATGGCATGTAACTTAGACAGCATCCTCTTTTCAGCCACCACAGTGAGAGAGTCCAGTTCCATCCCCACAACATCACTGGCCTTACAAATGAGTTTGTTGATTCTGTTAGTGACTGCTACCCTCAGCCTGCTGTCCCAGCACACAACAGCAAACATGATAGCACTGGCCACCACAGACTTGTAGAACATCCTCAGCATCGTCCGGCAGATGTTAAAGGACCTCAGTCTCCTCAGGAAATAGAGACGGTTCTGACCCTTCTTGTAGCAGCCTCGGTGTTCTTTGACCAGTCCAGTTTATTGTCAATTCATATCCCCAGGTATTTGTAATCTTCTACCATGTCCACACTGACCCCCTGGATGGAAACAGGGGTTACCGGTACCTTAGCTCTCCTCAGGTCTACCACCAGCTCCTCAGTCTTTTTCACGTTAGGCTGCAGATAATTCTTTGGGAGGACAAACCAAGTTAAGACATGCACAGTGAAATGTAGGGCACTGAGGAGTGTGGGAGAACAAAGGGACCTGGGAATACAGATCCATAATTCCTTGAAAATTGCTTCACAATCAGATAGGATCATAAAGAGAGCTTTTGGCACACTGGTCTTCCTAAATGAAAGTATTGAGTACAGGAGTTGAGATGTTATGTTGAAGTTGTATAAGATGTTGCTGAGACCTAATTTGAAGTATTGTGTGCAGTTCTGGTTACTTACCTACAGGAAATATATCAATAAGATTGAAAGAGTACAGAGAAAATTTACAAGGATGTTGCCAGGACTTGAGGACCTGAGATATAGGAGAAGCTTGAATTGATTAGGACTCTATCTCCTGGAGTACAGGAGAATGAGGGGAGATTTGATAGGGGTTTAGGTAGGGTAAAGGCAATCAGGCTTTTTAGAGGTTGAACTTGAGGTCATGGTTAAGGGTGAAGGTTGAAATATTTAAAGGAAACCTAAGAGGGAACTTGTTGGCTCAAAGAGTGGTGCAAGTATGAAACAAACTGCCAGCGGAAGTGGCGGCTGCGGGTCAGATTGCAACGTTTAAGAGAAGTTTCGATAAGTACATGGATAGGAGGGGTATGGAAAGCTATGGTCCAGCTGCAGGTTGTTAGGACTAGACTGTCACAACCATGGATTCAGCAGCACAGCAGATACGGCAATTGTGCTCATGAATATGCACATGTCAGCTAATTATTATTTCACTGTGATGTATTTAACTCCATTCTTTTTATTGTAGCGCTTGTCGAGACTTGAGCAAAGCACTGCGACGTTTTGTTGCCTGCTTGCATTTGGCCTTGCCTGAGAAATTGGACTGTCAAGTCAACTGACTCTGAAGACTAGTTCTATTTGTTTAATATTTAGTTATTCCTTTCAGCCACAGTGTTGGCTTCATTTTCCATTTGAGAGTTCTAGTTATCTGCGTTATTTGGCCTAACGTTTATTGTTTCTTTTCCCTCTAACTCTGTTTGCATTGAAGTCTGTGAACTATCGACCGCTTCAGTGTCTCTCGCTCCGCACTGGGCCATAAAGTGACAGCGACAGAATAAGCTTGGTATGGAGTAGATAGGCTGAAGGGCCTGTTTCTGTGCTGTAGTGCTCCATGACTTTAATTACCTGATGACTAACAGAGCACAGGCATTTTACCTTTCTCATGTGAATCATAGCACGATACAGTACTAAGAGTAGTCATTTGACCCAGTGAATGCATAGGCTTCCAGTGAAGTCTCTGCTCTATTTCTTCCCCACCAACCTATGAATCAATTTTCCTTTATTCCAATATTTCACTCTCAGAATCCATTAACTTGTCAGGCCTGACAGGTAGGACAATTAGAAAACAGTGATCACAACTCCCTTTGCTTTAAAATATCTATGAATAATGGTAAGTATGAACATTTTGGGAGTATTAAATTGGATAAGGCAAACTATAATAGTATGAAGCAAGAGCTAGGTAGATTTAATTAAGTGTCTATTTGTAACTCCAAAACAGAAAAACTAATTGAAAGGAAAACAAGAGAGCTAGGAAATAAGGTGTGTACTTTGTTTTTACTTTAAACGAGGTGCACATGTATGATGTGGTGGCATGATGATGTGTGCCATTTATGTACTTTTACATACAACCCTTAATGAATTATTTAAACAAAGGATGCTTAATCAAGAACATAGTTACAATACTACTCAAATATGACTGAAATATTAAATATACAACATTAGGAACATTTTTTTTAGGCAAATTCACCTCTGGCATTGTGGAGGGTGTTTAATGACCAAATTCACAGAGTACAGGACAGGTATGTTCCAGTTAGAAGGAAAGACTAGGGTTGCAAGGTAAGGGAAACTTCGATTACAAAAGAGTCCTGAAGATAAAGAAAACATATGTAATGTTTAGGAAGTTAAAATCAAACAGAGACCTTGAGAATTATAACAAAGCTAGAAAAGGACTCAGGACAGGGGACATCCATTCCCTTGATCACTGTTACACCTTGGCTGTAGTTTGTGCCATCTACGAGATGCACTGCAGCTAGACTATTCCAACAGCACCTCCTAATCCCAAAACCTCTACTATCGAGAAAGATGGAAACAATTGCATGTTCCTCTCAAAGTCACACATCACCCTCAGTCAACACACATAAAAGTTGCTGGGGGAATGCAGCAGGCCAGGCAGTATCTCTAGGAAGAGGTACAGTCGATGTTTCGGGCCGAGACCCTTCGTCAGGACTAACTGAAAGAAAAGCTAGTAAGAGATTTGACCCTCACCCTCAGATCACCCTCAGTGGCGAGGAACTATATATATCCTGTTTTTCATTGTTGCTGGTTTTAAATCTTGGAACTCCCTAACCAACAATATTGTGGGAGAATCTCCACCAGATATATTGGATTGGTTGAAAAAGGTGACATCATCAATCTCCTAAGGACAGACAGATATGTGAAGTAAAGTGCTGTTTTAAACACCACACCAAAACAAAACTGAATTAAAGAAACTCTTTTTTTCAGACTGAGCTTTGTTACATACTTTGTTGTAGGTGCCTATTCGGTGGGTTTCCCTTTGTGTAGTCTGCAATGGTGCTAGGTGCCTTGGAGAGAACATGTCAAGCCAGTGGCGGCGCCAGAGATTTTTTCTTGCTGGTGCTACAGTGGGGCTGAATTATTCAGTGATGGTGCTGAGGGATGTACGCTATGGTAATACGTATTCGCAAGGCCAGACGCGTGGCGTTCAAAAGTCAGTTTCAAGCATTATGTGCCTACTATAAATGCCTCTGTTGATTCACAAGCAACAGCAATTGACGGATATAATATAGAAGTGAACTGTGACAGTGTCAACAGCATCAAAGACAACCCGGGCTACACAGAGCTTAAACAAACAAACCAACAGAGCATCCGACCCACAGCGCACAACGTGAATCACACACCAATCCCTCAATCAGCGTCAAATGCGTGCTTCTCAACTGAAAAACACAACACTAACCCACAATGTCCACTGCTATTCGCATTACATAGACAGAAAATGCCAAAAGATACACCGTTATTAAAGTCAAATAAGGCAAACAACAGATGCAAGGCTTTGCCAGGAGTTGGACAAATCGTACTCTGACCATGCAATACCTCAATTAATTCGGCGGCTGAACTTAATACAAAAATCTACAGAATCACCGCTTGGAAGTCTAAGCAAAACCAGTAGGCTTAATAGCAGTAAATGTAATATTGCAGTGGTGTGCTACACACAGCGCTAGAATAACCACACGGAGTCGGTGAGTTAGAGTTGCGATGAAAGAGATTTATTCAAACTTCGCGGCCTGCTTTAAAGCCTTCCCGTTCCCGCCCTCCCTGGGGCGGGACTACTGTGGGGAATGCATATTCCCAGACCCTTTCTGCGCGCGAGATTTTCCCCCTGCTGGTGAAGATGGCCTGGCGTCCTTTTTGAGGCCGACCCTCTGCCTGCTCGCGCTGTTGTGAGCCAGTTCGTGGGTGCCAGAAAGTGGGTCGCCACAATACTTTAGTATTTGCAAGAAACATAAGGACTATGGGATATCCACCACAAAATAATAATAATAATCAGCATTAGTCTTGGCCCAAATTTTTAAAAAATCAGTTGCACTCACCATTGATGTTTTCAGAGAAGCACAATCCGTCTGTTGTTGTGCTTGGTGGCGAAAGCATCAATGATTTTCTGGATGTCAAGTGCTTTGGTCCTCCGGCTGTTTATGGCCAACAGGGCCAAGTTGCTGTTCCGAGCATTGCTGCTGCTATTCCTTAGGTAGTTTTTGAGGCGTCTGAGGCAAGAGAAACTCAGTTTGCATGAGGCAGATGTCACAGGTAGAGTCAGTGATATGCAGATTAGTTTGTATAAATCTATAAATGCATTGTGGTAGGGTCTCATTAGAGCTAGAAATTCAACTGTGTCATCCACTGTCTGTCCTTGCTTTTGTTTTGTTTCCAGCAGACGCTGAGCCTGATGTAGCTCTGCAGTCAGGTTCACTTCAGTCACTCCATAGTATTGGGCCATTGGCCAAAGACAATTCTTGTCTAGGAAAAACTTGTGTTTGGGACCCAATGCTGAGACTCCAGTCAGAACACCCCCAGTCTCAATTGAGAACCGTCTTGGATATCGTGACGGGTGTTCTTTGCATTTCCAGGATTATCCTCTATTTTTTTAGCTACAGTCTTATCAAACTGTCCAATTACACTGAGCAACTCAACAAAGTTTTCCCTATTGCCAGATTCGTCATCCTCCCGGTGTCCTCACTGGGCAATGCCTTGGCACGCAGTATAGCGTAGAGACTCAACCACTGCTCTCATATACTCACGATTTTCTTGGACAAGCTTTGCATGTCCTTAATCAAGCACATTTCCCAATCTTGAACCATCTTGTTTTCTCAATCTAAATTCCGCCCATGCCTCCATAGCAAACTTATGAGCTGCACTTACATGGTGGGTTTTGAAAGCTGTTGTAGCTTTCCACCAGTTGCGGTAACCGGTGACAGTGAAGATAGACTCAGAATGGAACCCATGTCCTCCACACATAGAAATGACTGCATACGAAGCAGAACATAGTATCTTTCGTGATCGAATATTCCAGCCAGTCAAACCAGCCACGAATAAAACTCCTTTGTTGATTGCCAAACTGTTGCGAGCAGTGAAGGGTACTTTTTCAATGCTGGCCGACGGGGTCCTTCCTCAGGCTGCTGGCTAACATCGCTAACAGTATTCCCACTAGCAGTAAGAGCAGCTTCATCCACGTTCTCTTCCGAATCCCGCTCCATTTCTTGTTCCTCTACTTCGCCCTCACACTCCTTCAATAAACTGCTGTCATCCTCATGCCCACTTACTTCTTTCTGTATGTCACTTTCAATTAAGACAGGCTCAGGCTGAGACACCACTGATTCCTCTGGATGAGGTTGTTTTCTCACTAAAAATCGATCCATTTTCACGTCAGCCAAAATAATGCACGTGCCAGGCCCACGCTAGCTTGTAAAAGCACAATGTGTGTGTGTGTGTGTGTGTGTGTGTGTATGTATGTATGTATGGGGCATCCGTTAGTCTCGCGAGATCATGGATCTGCGCTTGGATGTATACTATCAATCTCTCACGTGAGTGAGAGTGAGTGACATCACCATCTTAAGTGATCTTAGATCAGCTTAACTGATCTGAGGACAGCAACGGCAAGATATTGACAACAAACAAATAAGCAGAAGTATAGAGTGGGTCTGACCTTAGACCAGCACAGAGTTTATAACTTTATCGCTGCGTGGGTGCTATGGTAATTGGGGGTGCTGTTTCACTCGATCAACTGGAGAAACAAGCTGTATTCGAAACTATACAGAGAAAGCAAAGCAGCTGCAATTTGCATGTCAAAATTCAGTTAATTTCTTGTTGGTGCTATGGTGGTGCTATTGAAATTTCTGCTGGGGCTATAGCACCAGCTATCACTACCTCAGTGCCGCCCCTGTGTCAAGCAGGCTTTAGGTTCTTTATTTGCATTATTCTTTATATGGATAAAGAATTCCTGATGTGATAGTCAGCTTTTCTGGATGCTGTATAATCACGCCATGTCCAAGAGTGGAAAGATTAAAGATCAAAAGATTAGCTTTATTTGTAACATGTATATCAAAACACCAAAACATTCAGTGAAAAGCTTTGTTTGCGTCGAATCAAATCAGTGGGGACTGTGCTGAGGGCAGCCTGCAAGTGTCACCACACTTCTGGTGCCGACAAAGTATGCCCACAACGTAATAATCCTAACCTGTACATTTTGGCAATGTGGGAGGAAACCAGAGGGCCTAAGAGAAACCGTGGGGAGGATGTATAAGCTTGTACAGACAGAAACAGGGATAGAACCCTAACTGGTAATGGCTGGCACTGTAAAGTAATTGCGCCAACCACTAGGCTGCCATGACACCCAACTGTGCATAATTAAGCTCATCTTGTGTTTCTCTCTCCCTCTTCTACCTTTTAATTCACTCCTCATCTTTTTTCCTCCAGTCCTGCCGAAGGGTCTCGGACCAAAACGTTGACCGTACTCTTTTCCATAGATGCTGCCTGGCCTGCCGAATTCCTCCAGCAGTTAGTGTGTGTTACTCGGACTTGCAGCACCTGCAGATTCTCTCTTGTTTGTGAATTGAGCTGAGGAATCGTCTTTCCTTTCAGGTGGAGATGAAATATTTTGTAGCATGATTTAAGGAATGGGAAAATTTTCTAAGTATCCCAGATGTTATTTATTTCACTCTCGGCTAAAATACTATTTATGGGAGCTTACTGACTACAAATCAGTGGCTACATTTCCTATAACAGAGAACATACTTCTAAAATATTTAATTGGCTGTAAAACACTATGGGATGTTCTGAGTTCTTTAAATGTTCTACATAAATGTGAGCTCCTTCTTACACATGTACTAAACTAAATTCCAGAATCAGCAATAAACTTACATTAAAAGCATTGAAATTCTGGTTTGATTTCCTCTTCTCTTGGTTTGATACTGCAGCTGCTGCTCTGAGGTGGTGCGGAGCACAAATAAATCCCCCTCTCCCAGCAGAAGAAGGGTCACTGCAATGTGATTCAATATACCTTTCAGTGAGCACTGTCAACCTCCAACCCTATTCAAAATGGATTTTAAGGATTTTACATCAACAGTAGGGCAACTGAGAAAGGGGAACCCTCCTCTGGATCTCTGGTTTATTATGCCTTTATCAAGTTATCATTATCAGGGTCTGGAGGATTGCAGAGCATTAGAAAATGACACTTATCAGCAAATGTTTTGCTAACTCATCATTATACCAATATCAAGTTTACAGGAAGTTAAATATATTGTAGTATATTGGATTTTTGTTAAGATGAGAAAATCATTGTTCTTCCACAAGTGGAGCTTCCCGGAGGCCAAACATTTTAATTCTGATTCTCATTCCTGTTCTGACATGTTGGTCCATGGCCTCCTGTTGTGCCAAGATGAGGATATCCTCAGGGTGGAGGAGCAACACCTTCTACTCCATCTGGGTAGCCTCCAGCCTGACGGACCACATGCAATGTGGCACCTCCAGGAAGGAAGTTCCAGACCATCTTGGATGTGAAGAGAGATGTGGTGGAGAATGGATCCATTGAAGCTTTCAAGAGGAAATTGGATAAATATATGATAGACAAAGGGTGGTGGAGAGTAGATCTAAAGAGCTCTCTTTGCAGGGAGCCAGCACAGACATGATAGGACAAATAATCTCTCCAATTCTATGATTTAGTGATGTGTGTCTGGAATTTTGGATTGGGTGCAGAGGTCCAAGGTACGAACTTCAAAATAAATTTATTATCAAATAAATGTCACCCATATGCAACTCATTTTCTTGTAGGCATACTCAATAAATCCAATAACTATAATTGAATCAATGGAAGACCACACCAACAGGGCAGACAACCAGTGTGCAAAAAATAACAAACTGTGAAAAAACAAAAAGAAAGAAAATAAGAAACAATAATAATAATAATATTAATACAGGATAAACAAGCAAGAACAACTTACTTACTAGATATAACCATTCCAAACACAAGTAACATACAGAAATCAGTAAGTGAAAAACATCAGAAATATGCTGAATTAAAAGATTTTGGAACATGAACAAGGTATACATTGACCCGATAATCATACCTACAACTGGAGTCATCCCAAAGGCACTACACAAGAGCATTAAACAATTAGGGTGTCATGGCAATATCTATGCAAGTCTTCCGAAAGCCACAATATTAAATACCACTAGAGTAGTCTGAAAGTTCTTAGCAATTGAGAAATGAGTGAGCTTGGCTATGCCCTTACCTCTGGTTTTACCAGCTTCAGCTGAGAGAAAATAAAAATAATAATAATAAATAAATAAGCAATAAGTATCGAGAACATGAGATGAAGAGTCCTTGAAAGTGAGATCATAGGTTGTGGGAACATATCAGTGATGGGGCAAGTGAAGTTGAGTGCAGGTATCCCTTCTAGTTCAAGAAACTGATGTTTGAGGGGTAATAACTGTTCCTGAACCAGTTAGTGTGAGTCCTGAGGCTCTTGTACCTTCTTCCTAATGGCAGCTGCAAGAAGAGAGTGTAACATGGAAGGTGGGGATCCCTTATGATGGATGCTGCTTTTCTGTGACAACTCTCCGTGTAGACGTGCTCAATGGTAGGGAGGGCTTTACCCATGATGGACTGGGCCGTACCCACTACTTTTTGTAGAATTATCCTTTGAAGGACATTGGTGTTTCCATACCAGGCTGTGATGCAGCCAGTCAATATACTGTCTACCACCCATCTTTAGAAGTTTGTCAAAGTTTTATAGACGTCATGCCAAATTTTCACAAATTTCTAAGGAAGTAGAGGTGCTCTCATGCTTTCTTCATAATTGCACTTACGTATTGGGACCAGTTCAGATTCTCTGAAATGTTAACACCTGTTAAATTTTTAAACTGCAAAACATAAAACTGATTGCAAGAAAAAGACAACAGCCCAGGATAATGTGTCTACCATCATTGTTACTTTAAGCAAGGCATGCACATATGACGTACTTCTTACACATAATCCATGAATTAATAAAATGAACAAAAATGCTTAATCAAACACAATATTACTCAAGTTTTACTGTAAAATTAAATACACAACACTCCTCCCTGCTTAGCAAAAAGCTCCAACTCAATATAGAATTCATCTCAATTTATAAATACTGTACTTAAGTATACAGTATGCTGCATAATACAACTACAATATAGATATCCCCAGCACAGTAATTTTTAAATTGTCCCATGCAGGACTAAACATTTAATCACTGAGAAGGATTTTTTACTTGTGTGGGATCACATCTTTCCGTCACTCTGCTTGGCAGGTGAAACTTGTGGCTGTGAAACAATCTCAGGTTCTGAAGCCTTCACCGTGCTGGTTGTAGGATTTGACTCTGGGACTGCAGGAAGTGGTTCTGACAGCTCTGGAGGTGACTCTGGGCACTTATCTCCTGGGCGTGTTGTCATCCCAAGCAGTGCATGGAAAGTTTCACTGGATCATAATGTGTGAGTGCATTGTCTGATGTCACCATGTCCTTTTCTTTTCGGAAAGCCACCTCACACTGCTTTGTCCATTGCTATTTCCTCCCGATCTGTAGTAATGAGTTCAAGGGGTAGAGCACAGTACCCTGCTTTGGCAGGAACCTGCTATAGTAATTGACAAACCCTAAAAAGGATCGCAGCTGTGACACGTCCTTTGGCCTTGGAGCATTCACCATTGCTTGAATTTTCTCAGCACTCTTCTGTAATCCTTGTGCATCAATACTGTGACATAGCAAGTGATGCTTGGTTTAAAGAATTCACACTTGTTGCGTTGTGCTCTGAGCCAATAATCTTCTCATCTTTTCAACACTGTTTGGAGGCGTTCCTTGCCATCCTTACTGGTAATAATGACATCATCCAGATTACTGAGTGCCTGGACAGGCCTGCAGCACTTGGACCATATCTTTCTGCCAGTGTGCTGGTGCAGATGCTTCTTTTAAATGTAAGATGGGCTTCAGTTAGGAGCTGTTTTTGAATGCTTTCTTGTAAGATTCCACAAACTAACTGATCTCTCAGTATATCATTAAGCCTGTTACTGAACTGACAATGCTCAGACAATATCTTCAATTCAGCCACCTACATTGAAATTGACTCCGCTTTCTTTTGACTCTGCTTATGAAACCTAAAGTGTTCTGCAATCAGCAATGGCTTTGGTTTTAAATGTTCATGCATTGCTTTCACTATATCAGCAAAGCTCATTTTGGCCAGTTTGGTTGGAGCATTCAAACTTCTAAGCAAACTATATGCATTTAAATCCAACGCAGTCAGCAAAATTGGCACTTGCTGCTCATTGGCTATTTCAGTTGCTTCAAAATACCACTCAGTTTGCTCAGTATACAATATCCAGTTATGTCTTTTGCAATCAAATGCATCAATTTTTCCAATGTAGCCTGCCTTTTCTGCTTTTTTAAAAAATTATGATTATCATCACTCCGTCCTCACTATTTAAGAACCTGTGAATTTGTCCATTTTCTGCCTTTTTTAAAAACTCAACCAAGTCTGACCCATCAAAAGAAGCTCATGCCGAACTGTTTTTTTTTTCACTCGACTGTTTCTGACTGAGCTTTTTTTCTTAACTTCAAATATCTTGCTGCGCTTCAAAAGGTAGGTAGTCATCTCGGGTTCACTTAAAACTTCTTCATCACCATTGTTAATTTTTGAAACTCCAAAAGACAAAACTAATTGCAAGAAAAAGATAGGAGCCCAGGACAATGTGTCTAACTTTGTTTTCACTTTAAACAAGATGTGCACATTTGGGGTGATAACATATACCACTCACATATATTTACATACATATAACCCTTAAAGAATTATTTAAATGAACAATAAGGCTTAATCAAACAATATATTTATAATATTACTCAAATAGTACTGAAATATTAAATGCACAATAACACTGAAGTTTAAGTTGCTGATCCTCTTCCCCTCTGTTCTCCAATGAGGACTGGCTCATGGACCTCTGGTTTCCTCCATGTGAAGTCCAATGTACTACAGATACTTCCTCTGGGCCATTATTTTAAAATTAATGGAACATTTTAATGGCAAATTGGCAAAGACTCTGAGAAGTCACTTATAAATATTGTTGAACTTCTGTTTCTAATTTTATCGAGAGAGAATGCCTTAACATGGCAGAGCAGAGCCAGGAAAAAAATGCAAATTTTTGTGATAAAAGCTATGTTTTCCAAATGGAGTAATAAAGGAGTGGTGCTTGGATTGGTTTTGATTTTCAACTTCAGGAAAAATCACACCTCTACACCCTTATTCACATCAGCAGCACAGCAGAAGGTAGTGCAAGCAGTTTCCAAATTCATGGCACAACTTCTTCTGGTCCCAGAACACATCCTCCACTGTCAAAGAAGCTCACCAACACCTCTGCTTTCTGAGGAGCCTGAAGACTGTGCATGTCACTACTCATGACCTTCTGACGCAGTTGAGAGCATCCTAACATGTTGCATCACTGCATTATACGGAAAGTACACAGCAGCGGGCAGGAGGGCTCTACTCAATGGGTGGTTAAACATTCCCAACGCATCACTAGCACTAGCCTACCCGCTAATAAGAACATATGTATGGGAAGGTGCAGGAAGAAGTCCAGTGTTATCATAAAGGATCCCACCCATCCTGCTGGTGGACTGTTTATCTCACTCCTATCAGGGAAAAGGCTATGCTGAATGCATGCCAGGACCACCAGACTCAAAAACGGTTACTTCCCTCAAGCCATCAGTCTGATCAACACCTCCACCCATTAACCACCCTAACACACCCCACCACTACTTTATCATGTCCTGTTAGAGTTATCTCATGTATAGATATTTCTGTGTCTAATATCACTTTAGCACATAAAATCAGTTTATGTATGATAAGCTAATCCTTTTCTTTTGCAATCTTTTTATTGATGTCAAAATGTTAAACATAACATAACATTAATACAAAGCTATTGGGATTACATTATTGATAATTAGCATATAAAACTATAAACTCAGTTAACACACGGATATTAAACCTCCCAAAATCTAACAAAATATGAATATAATATAAGAAAACATATGTAAAAGTAGCATAGAAAAAGAAAAGAAAAAAACCCAAAATACCCCCCAAAAAAGCTAAACTAAAGAAATGAAGACATGGGCTGTTATGTTACGTCAAATAGGACCATTAGTGTCATAAACTCTGCTGCTCTCTCCACATATTTGAAAGCAATAGAAAAGGTTTGGAAAAGGTCAAATTACATCATATGGAAGTGTTGAATAAATGGCCTCCAAGTCTTTTTGAATCCTATGTATTTATGTTTATTGTGTTGTTTTTTACTTTTTTATGCCTATTGTGCTTTTACATGCTTCATCAGATCTAGAGTAACAATCATTTTTCTCTCCTTTGCTCTAGCGTACTGAAGAATGACAACAAGCAATCTTGAATCTTGAAGTGGACAGGGCGTGTGTTTGCCTTTGGTCTTGGGAAGGTGGTGCATTTGTTTTTGGAGCAGACAAGGCTGAGGCATCATTTTTAGGATGGGGTGGCAGCGGGGTTGTTTTTTAGAGAAAGCGGGGCTATGGGATCGCATTTGAAATGGGAGGATGGTGAGATTATTTTTGGATTAGACAGGTGGAAAGGCCAAATGGTCCCTTTCTACAATGTAAATTCCTTCCGTGGGTGCTCGAGCTCCTACCACTCAATTTTATGGCTCAAGTTCTCTTATACTGGTGCCCTTTTTATTCTACTCTACATAGGAAATTTGAACTGACACCTGAAGTTTCTGAATATTTACCATAGATAGAGACCTCCAGTTTGAGAAACAATCTTCAGCCATCAACCTCTGTTTCTTACCACTGAGCAAATTATGAGTCCAATCAGCCTCCCTTTCAGGATCTAACCTTCCAGACAGAATAGCCTGATATGAGGAATCTTGTCAAAAGCCTTGCTAAATGTCCACATCATTACCCTCACCTTATCAATCCTCTTAGTGACCTCCTCAAAGAACTCCCAGAGATATGTCAGGCATAACTTCACACACGCAAGGCTGTGCTGACTGTCCTCAATCAGACTGTGTAGATATTGTCACTCAGAATGCATCTTACATCTCAGGTCATTTCTTCTCTCTGGAGGTTTCTTTCTCCTCTGTGCCCTTACATAATAACATATTCACCGGATCCACAAGATACAGCTGCGCATCTCTGGCCATTAAAAAAATATTAACAGTTTTTAAGTGCCTTGTCATCAGATATTTAAGAACAGACCAAGCCTCAACAACATTGGCAGATGGTAAGGTTTCATCCCTGCCCTTGTCTTCAGCCAAAGGGAGTCAGGATACTCTGGCAACAAGGCTGTAGTTATATGAGCTTTGTGAGATACCCCTTGTATGTAGGGAGCCAGCAAATAGGATTGGCTTATTATCTCCAATGGCTTACTTAATATGAACACAACATACTCAAGCCATTACATTTATTTTAAATTTATATTTCCACTTCTTCCTTAATCTAATGTACATACTCCAATATTTTTAAAAGCTCCATTGAATATTTTAAGTTCTAAAAAGTTAAGTTTTCTCCTTCCACACTTTCTCACTGTGAAAATGGTTCAAGGTGATTGGCTGTTCAGTGAGTTTGAGAACAGCATTGTAGTTGAATGTCCACACCAGCTGATGTCCACACCAACCAACGTTGAAAAATTGAAGTCCAAACCACAGGTGCCGCCGTATTGGTGTGGGCAATTTTCTTGAACGTTAGTAGCAAACCATTAATTTATTTCATTAACGCAAACACGAGGAAATCTGCAGAAGTTATTTTAGACTTGTTATGTCACTGTACTGCCCTACCTTCCCCCCAAATGCCCATTTAAATTAAAGACTTTGCTTCAGTGACTGGCAGGGTTTAACCCTTACTACTTGGCAATTTTGGCGAGATTTTGAGGGGAAAAAGTCTCAAAACCACATGATTAGCAAAACTTCAGGAAGACAACATGAGGTGGAGGTAACTAAGGTGGTTTGGATAAAACTTGGTACAGATAGGGGTTCAGGCCCCCTCTTTCCATTCTTAGTTAATATCAATAGAATTCACCTTCATATTACCCAGTACTGAAAGAGCACAGGAGTAGTTTATAAAACCAAAGGACATAGAAGTTTCTGTATTTCTCTGATGTGATGTTTTATGCTTGCATTTCAGGCCGACACTGAAGCAAAAAGAACTAGGATCACAAATAACAGAAATCGATTGACTCTCTGTAAATCTTGCAAACTGCTCAGCTTGAGAGAAGACTTTATCTCATTATCTCATGTTCTCGTTATTTATTGCTATTTATTTATATTTGCATTTGCACAGTTTGTTGTCTTCTGCACTCTAGCTGAGCTTTCATTGATCCTGTTATAGTTACTATTCTATAGATTTGCTGAGTATGCCCACAGGAAAATGAATCTCTGGGTTGTATATGTTGATATAGATGTACTTTGATTATAAAATTTTCTTGAATGCACACTGCAACCACAGCCGCTGAGCAGCAATCCAAGAACCAAGCACGTAGAAAGTTTCTAGTGGAAAACACCCTGTTGCCTGTATCTGGGATCAGATTTCCTTATGACACTCCAGGAGGCCATTTGGCCATTCAGTCTATACTGGCTTTCAGATAAATCCCATCAAAACGTAGCCCCACATTTATGCCCCTGCAGCCTACTGTGTTCTACACATCCATTGACTTCCCCTCTGACTCTCCAGTCCTCACCTACAGTATATTACCGTTGTTACAGTAGCAAATTAACCTAACAACCAGCACATTGGGATGTGGGAGGTTCCAGAGAACTCAGGGAAATCTATGTGGTGAGAGGGGAGAATGTGCAAGCTCCAGAGAGACAGCAGCTGAGGTCAGGCTCAAACCAATACCTCCCAAGTAGATCTGAAGGTCAGGTGCTGCTCACTGCCAACCGAAGTCAGCAGCTGGAGGAACAAGAGACTACAGGTACTGAAAACTTGAGCTACAGTAGAGGGCCAGGCAACATCTATGAATGAAGAGTTTCAGTTTGAAACATTGACGGTCCATTTCCCTCCACAGGTGCCGTCTGACCCTCACAGTTGTTCCAGCAACTCATGTTTTGCTGAAGACAGCAGTTGTTGGCCTAAGAAGACAACATTAAGACCCAGGGCCTCTGATTGGCAAGGCAAAGCCTCGAGAGCATTGGGACCCAAAGAAGCAAGTTGAAGAAGAAAAATACTGGATTGTGTCCTTACTCAAAGCATCTCATCTCCCAGCAGAGCAGAGGAGCTACAGGCTGGACCTATGAGATATCAAGGACTCACCTATAGAGAGGGGATAGTCCAAAGAAACCAGTTCAATATTAACATAATATACCAATAATCATACGGGAAGTCCAAAGACCATATCATCCTTCATATGCTGCTTCATGGGCCCATCATAGACCATAAGACCATAAGACCATAAGACATTGGAACAGCATTGGGCCATTCGGCTCATCGAGTCTGCTTCATCACTTCATTATGACTGGTTTATTATGCCTCTCAGTGCCATTCTCTTGCCTTTTCCCCATAACCTTTGACGTACTGACTAATCAAAAATGTATCCCCATCCATTTAAATATACTCAATGACTTGGTGGCCACAGCCTCTGTGGCAATGAATACAACAGATTCACTACCCTCTGGCTATAGAAATTCCTCCTCATCACTGTTCCAAATGGATGCCCATCTGTTCTGAGGCTGTGTGCCCAGGTCCTAGATTCACCCGCTGTAGGAAACATCTTCTCAACTTCCACTCTGTCGAGGACTTTCAATGTTTGATAGGCTTCAATGAAATCCACCCCTCCTCCCACCCATTCTTCGAAATTCCAGCGAGTACAGGCACAGAGCTATCCTGTAAAACATACGTCTCTCATGTGTTATCTTTTCTTAGATAAGTGGCCCAAAAATGCTCACAATACTCCAAGTGCATTCTGACCAGTGGCCTGTAAAGCCTCAGCATCATATTCTTGCTGTTATATTCTAATCCTCTTGAAATGAATGCTAACATTTTATTTGCTGTCCTTACCACCAACTCAACCTGCAAGTTAATCTTTAGGGAATTCTACACAAGGCCACGCAAGTACCTTTGCACCTCTGATTTTTGAATTTTCTCCCAGTTTAAAAAATAACCAATGCCTTTATTCCTTCAACAAAGTGTGTGATCATACACTTCTCTACACTATATTCCATCTGCCACTTCTTTGCCTATTCTTCCAATACGTCTAAATCCTTCTGCAGACTCTCTGCTTCTTCAACCCCGCCTGCCTCTCCACCTATCTTTGTATCGTCCATGAACTCGGCCACAAAGCTATCAATTTTATCATCCAATATCCTTGACATGTAATGGTCCCAACATCGACCCTCTTTGCCCCCCTGCCAATCAGACAATGCTCTATCCATGCTAATATCTTTTCTGTAATACTATGGGCTGTTATCTTGTTAAGCAGCCTCATGTGCGGCACCTTGTCAAAGGCCTTCTGAAAATCCAAGTATACAAGATTCACCCATTCTCCTTTGTCCATATTGCTTGTCATTTCCTCAAAGAATTTCAACAGATTTGTCAGGCAAGATTTTCTCTTAATTAAACCATGCTGAAAGGCATATTTTATCATGTGCCTCAAAGTACTCCAAAACCACATAGCAATCAACTCCAACATCTTCCCAACCACTGAGGTCAGGCTAACTGGCCTATAATTTCCTTTCTTCTGCCTCCCTCCTTTCTTGAAGAGTGGAGTGACATTAGCAATATTCCAGTCTTCTTGAACCATACCAAAATCTATTGGTTCTCGAAAGATCATTGCTAATGCTACTTCAATCTCTTTAGTCACCTCTTTCAGAGGGGTGTAGTCCACCTGGTCCAGGATACTTATCTACCTTCAAACCTTTCAGTTTCCAAAGCACCTTCTCCCTAGTAATAGCAACTGCACTCACTTCTGCCCCCTGAGACTCTTGAATTTCTGGCATACTTCTGGTGTCTCCCACAGTGAAGACTGATGCAAAGTACTTATACAGTTCATCTGCCATTTCCTTGTCCCCCATTACTACCTCTTTAGCATCAATTTCTAGCAATCCAAAATCTATTCTAGCTTCTTGTACTCTTTATGTAGCCGAAAAAAATGTTTGGTATCCTCTTTGATATTCTTGGCTAGCTTACCTTCACGTTTCATCTTTCACCCGCTTATGGCTTTTTTGTTGCCTTCTGTTGGTTTTTCAAAACTTCCCAATCTTCCCTCTTCCCACTAATTTTTACTATATTATATGTTCTCTCTTTTGCTTTCTCGGTCAGGTGGGGCACGTCAGCCTTAGACAGCAGCCTGTCTAGGAGAAGGAAAACTCCGATTTTAAATCTTTGCTGCCTTGCGGCCATCCCAACTCATGGGAAAGGCTTTGGGAGTAAACCCGAGGAAGAAATCCGGAGCCAGGGTCCCGAAGGTAGTTTGATGTTGTTTACAACTTCACTCTGGCAACTTCTGTGACGACACTGGTGCCAAGGTGTATTGGTGCTTGCCCTTCCTTTGGACTACATCACTGACGTGGAGAGGAGGAACCTGCTGCATGGGCAACAGCCGGTTCTTCAAATCTTCCCACTCAGGCTTGTGCCCTGGAGAGGACACAGTCCATTGGAGCTGCAAGTCCATGATCCCCTGGGATCAACGGCTATCTACTAATTCCTTTGCTTTTATGATTTCCTTGACTTCCCTTGCCAGCCACAGTTACATCATCCTCTCTTTAGAATACTTCTTCATCTTTGGAATGTATCTACCCTTCACCTTCTGAATTGCCCCAGGCACTTTAGCCATTGCTGTTCTGTCATCATCCCTGCTAGTATCCCCTTCCAATCAACTTTGGCCAGCTCCTCTTTCATGCCTCTGTAATTGCCTTTACTCCTTTGTACTACTGATACATTTGACTTTATCTTCTCCTTCTCAAACTGCAGAGTGAATTTTAACATATTGTGATCACTGCCTCCTAAGGGTTCTGTTACCTTAAGCTCTCCAGTAAAATTTGGTTCATGATGCAACACCCAATCCCAAATTACCTTTTTCCCTAGTGGGTTCAACTACAAGGTGCTCTAAAAAACTATGTTCTAAGCATTCTACATATTCTCTCAGGATTCAGCACCAACCTAGTTTTTCAAATCTACCTGCATATTGAAATTATCCACGACTATCATAATATTGTCCTTTATACATGCCTTTTCGATCGTCCATTTTTTAAAGCTTATTCATTTAGGGGACATGGGTGCAACCAGCTAAGCCAGCATTTGTTGCTCATCCCTAGTTGTCCTTGAGGAGGTGGTGATGAGCTGCCTTCTTGAACCGCTGCAGTCCGTGAGGTGTTGGTACACCCACAGTGCTGTTAGGGAGGGAATTCCGTTTTGATGAAGCAACAATAAAGGATTGGCAAAATGTTTCCCAGCTAGGATGGTGAATGACTTGCAGAGGGATTTCCAAGTGTTGGTGTTCCCAGGTATCTGCTGTTCTTGTCCTTCTAGATGGTAGTGGTCGTACGTCTGGAAGGAGTTGCCTTGGGAACTTTAGTGTGTTGTTGCAGTGCATCTTGTAGATAGTACACACTGCTGCAACTGTTCATCGATGGTGGAGGGATTTGATGCTTGTGGAAGGGGTACCAATCAAGTGGGCTGCCTTGTACTGGATGGTGTCAAGCTTCTTGAGTGTTGATGGAGCTGCACTCATCCAGGCGAGTGGCACTCCTGACCTGAGCCTTGTAGCTGGTGGACAGG
Source organism: Mobula birostris (assembly GCF_030028105.1). Taxonomy (NCBI): domain Eukaryota; kingdom Metazoa; phylum Chordata; class Chondrichthyes; order Myliobatiformes; family Myliobatidae; genus Mobula; species Mobula birostris. The sequence continues at coordinate 58,241,592 of NC_092372.1, read as the reverse complement.
CTTTGGAGAGTCAGGAGGTGAGTTACATGCCACAGGATTCCCGGCCTTTGACCTGCTGTAGTAGCCATGGTGTTTATATGGCTAGACCAGTTCAGTTTCCCGTCCATGGTAACCCCCAGGATGTTGATAGTAGGGGATTCAGTGATGGTGATACCACTGAATGTCAATGGACGATGGTTAGAGTCTCTCTTGTTGGAGATGGCCATTGCCTGGCACTTGCGTGGCATGAACGTTACTTGCCACTTGTCAGCCCAAGCCTGGATGTTGTCCAGGTCCTGCTGCATTTGGGTATGAACTGCTTCACTATCTGAGGAGTCATGAATGGTGCAGAGCTTTGTGCAGTCATCTGTGAACATCCCCACTTCTGACCTTATGACGGAAGGAAGGACATTGGTGAAGCAGTTGAAGATGGTTGGTCCTAGGACACTTCCCTGAGGAACTCCTGCAGTGATGTCCTGAGGATGAGATGATTGACCTCCAACCACCACAACCATCTTTTGTGTCAGGTATGATTCCAACCAGCAGAGGGTTTTCCCTCTAATTCCCATTGACCCCATTTTAACTAGGACACCTTGATGCCATACTCAGTCAAATGCTGCCTTGATGTCGAGGACTATCACTCTCACCTCACCTCTGGTACTTAGCTCTGTATTTGTAAATTTTATCCCATATCTTCACGGAATACAACATATGAATGAATAATATCTTAATTTATATACTGAAGTTGCTTGCCACACCTCCACATTTCATGACATACACTCAGTGACCATTTTATTAGCTACTTATGGTACCTAATAAAGTCATCACTCAATGTATGTTCATGGTCTTCTGCTGCTGTAGCCCATCTACTTCAAGGTTCAGTGTGCTGTGCGTTCACAGATGCTCTCCTCACACCACTGTTGTAGCACCTGGTTTTATGAGTTACTTCCTCTCAGGTTGAATCAGTCTGACAACTTTCCTCTGACCTCTCTCGTTAACAAGGCATTTTCACCTACAGAACTGTTGCTCACTATATTAATACTTTTTTTTCCATTTTTCACACTATTCTCTGTAGACTCCAGATACTGTTGTGCATGAAAATCCCAGGAGATCAGCAATCTCTGAGATACTCAAACCACTCTGTCCGACGCCAACAATCCTTCCACAATCAAAGTCACAAAGATCACATTTCTTCGCCATTCTGATGTTTGGTTTGAACAGCAACTGAATCACTTGACCATGTCTACATGCTTTTATGCATTGAGTTGCTGCCATATGCTTAGCTGATCAAATATTTGCATTAACGACCAGGTATACAGGTGTACCTAATTCCACAGAGTGTATGTCTGTGATAATAAACCTGATTCTAATTCAAAGAATTGAAAAATGTTGTAAAATACATGGCTATGGGATGTGTCCAACAGTTCAAACTGAACTAAGAGGCAGTGAAAACCTGAAACAGTATCATAGATGGATGTCTTACAGCAGTAATGTCCCATTCTGCTAAAGACTGAGGAAGTAAGTCACCTCAAGTTGTGCAACTTGTGGAGTTCATTATCGAATTTGGAAGGCTGCAAACAAAAGCTTGGTGCTGATTCTCAATCTTGCACTGGGCCCTGAGACCACAGACTGACACGTCAGTGTTTGGATATTTATCAGAATCCTGTCTTCATGCTCCCGTCTTCACACCTGCACCATTTTGTTTAAACCCCATTTTCCTCTCTTTCCTTATCTGCGTCCATCCATCATTCATCTACCACCGTCTTCTTCTTCTAGTCCCACTCAACCCACTTACCTGCCAAAACCTGCCTGTTATCTTATACTTCTCCTCAGTCCTTCAATTACCTCAGAATGCTTTCTCACCACTCCCCTTCTCCTCTTTATACTGGTAATTTCGCCTCCCCAATCCCAATCCTGATGCAAAACACAAAACCTCAACAATTCCTTTCCTCCTACGGATGCTGCTTGACTCACTGAGTTCCTCCAGCAAATTGTTTGTTGGTCCCTTAAATTAGGAATTCGTGTGTCGATTCTTAGTGTGTCGATGGCATAATAGATTAGCTTGATTCTATCTCTGGAGACATAAGAGACTGCAGATGCTGGAATCTGGATCAACACACAAGGTATTGGAGGAACTCTGAATGTCATGCAGCATCTGTGGAGGGAACTGATGAAGGATTTTGATCTGAAATGTCCATTTCCCTCCATCGATGCTGCCTGACCTTCTGAGTTCTTTGATGTCCGTTGTTCTTGATTCTGCCTTGATTCCGCATTTTCTAGTCCGGAGTTAAAGCCTTGGGTGTAGGAAAGAAAACTGGTAAGGATTTGCACTGTTGCCTCTTGTTTTCTGGTCTCATTGCAGTGTTCACTAGTAGAAAAATCAACACTTTTCACTGTTTTAAATCTATCATTTTAATATTGTCACCAATGGGGGCTATGCTTTCAATTGCCCAAGCATCCTCATTCTCCCCCTTAATCCCTCTAAACACCTGATTTTTCCTTAATCCTTCAGGAAACTATTACCTTAGCAAAACTTTTCTTTTAATAGATTTCTTCAGTTGCCCGAGCATCCTCTATCCCTTGCTTAATCTCTCTAAACACCTCTTATCTCCGAGTCTAGTCACCTGTTCTAATACCTCCTTATATGGCACAGAGTCAATGTCCTCTGATAATCTCTCCTACGGAGTGCCTTGTGACAGAGTAAATCTGCTGTGGAATTGCAAATTGTTGCTGCATTTTGCTCTTGCATGGCAATAAATGTCAAAAAAAATGCGCAGAATTGTCATTTACCACATTGATTTTATGGGCAAATGAAGGGAAAAGATTGCAGCATGAAAATTATGCAACATTTAACAATTAGCAACAATGCGAATGTTGTCAGCAATTTTTGGTTATTGTCTTTGTAATATTGCTGTCCTGGAAACAAGAATCCCTGCTGCCACTTTAAGAAGCACAAAGCACACTACTTGCCTGGTTTAGCTCCAATCACTCTGTTTATCTGGGTACATTAGAAAAAATGAAACTGTCGAGGTTTGAAGCCAGGGAGCTGTTCATTTAAAATAAAAAAGAATTAACTTGAGAAATCATCTGACACTGAATTTACTTTTATGGTCATTGAGATCAGGTTGGATTACCTTGAAAGCCAGTGGAAAAATTGTTTTCCATCGACTGTGAGCTTTGTAACAATGCCTTCCAAGCAAAAGGCAGGCTGCTCTGAATGGAAAATGTTTTCCCAGAAGACACTGAGGAGTCTGTCAGCGCAAGGTTTTACCACATCACCTGAATCGGAAAGCTTGAATTCATATGTGGAGGCTATCTCTTTCCTTTATGCTTCCAGCACTGAGACCTGCTTTGAATATGGCTGGAAGCGCCTGCTCTGCTCTTGATGGCCTATTCAATACAAACTAATGCAATAGATAAACACTAACAAACAAGGTTACATAGGCTCTCTGGAGCCTTTGACTGCTGAAGCTGCTGTTTAAAAAAAATGGAGAGCTTAGCTGATTCAATTTATGTTCATTTTTGCACAGGTCTCATGCGTCATGATTTTACCAAGAGCTAAAGAGGCTTCAGGGACATCTTCACTAACAGGTAAAGAAGCTTTGCATTTGTTTTGAATCCGATTATTTTGTAAGAACTCATCAGGTAATTTAGAGTATTTTAATGTGCTGCATCTATCAACAAAACTATTCTTTTAACAAATTCCTGCTTGATTTGGTGTAATGAGACCACTTCTTTTTACAATGAACTTCTGGGTCCCATAGATTTTACATTGCCAGTAAACAAGCAAGCTAAATGTAGAAATATGACCCGATTCTGTTTAAAGCTGCTTGTGAAATTCATGGTACAAATATAGTTTAATTTCCACTGTTCCTATGCTCATTCCTCACACTAGGCAGATTTATTCATGACATTTAAAAGGGCACTGCTTTTACAAAGTATTTAGTAATACTATTGATTTCTTGCTAATGTGCAAAATCTTAACATCATATATAATAAATGCATCATTTTATTAATTGTGCAGTTTGCTATAGTGACACGAGTGTGATGAACAACTCATTTTATTGGAATGAATAAGAAGGTATATTTCACACATTTAGTGTCCACCAAGACATCAACCATGTCATCTAGTGACGCTGTTTTAAAAATAAGGGGAAAGCAGGGGCAGTAAGCGGTAAGACTCTTAAATTTTTATTTTAAGAAAATGTATTTGCAAAAGGGGCAGTAAGAAGGAATCTTGTTGGAATAGCTTCCTGATAACAGTATAATTATATTGTAGGATATTAGCTTCAAATAATTTGTGACGGTTGTTTTAAGTGTCAGCCTTAGCTCATAGTAACATCTTTGCCTCTGTCAAAGGTTATAGGTTCAAACTGGACTCCAAAGCATTTAATGTAAATTGACACTTCAGTGCAAGATTGAGAGAGATGGAGAGAGAGATAGAGGGAAATAGAGAGAGAGAGAGTTAGAGAGGGAGATAGAGAGATATAGAGTTAGAGAGATAGAGTGGGGAGAGAGATAGAGAGATAGAGAGAGAGAAATAGAGAGAGAGATAGAGAGATAGAGGGGGAGAGAGAGAGAGAAATAGAGAGATAGAGAGAGATAGATAGAGAGATCGGGGAGAGAGAGAAAGATAGAGAGATGGGGAGAGAGAGATAGAGAGATACACTAGATAAGGTGTTATTCATTCAGATGAAGTGTTAAACTAGGAATCCATATGACCTCTCTAGTGGGCATTAAAGATCCTGTGGTACTATTGATAGGCCAGTGAGTTTCCTGATACCAGCACCTTCCTTCAAAGTACACTAAAGCAGGTTATTTTGTCACATATTTCATAATTGTCTGACCTTGGTATGTGCAACTGCCCACTGCACATCTTTGCATCACCATGGAAATTATAATTCCAACATGTTCTTCTGACTCTGAGATGATTAAGTGAGTGTGGAAGTCACTATATGAATAAAAGTTATTTTGTTAATGTTGTCCTGTATTATGACCAAGTTCTGCAATGACCTGTCTTTTACTGCCAGTGATATTAATGAGGAAAACCTAATGAGAAAATCTAAAAATAGTTGTCCTTCATCTTCCTGCATTGCTAGAAGGTTGGCATGTGTCTCAGTGATGTGAGTGCTCAAGAAGGGTTGCTCATTTCTGTGAGCTGTACACTAAATGCTACAATAGTTGTAGTTTTGATCAAGAGAGGCTAACTCATGTAAGGGTATGATTTCATTGCTGTAGTTCCTGTCCCAGAATTTATTTTTGTTACTCTCGTCCATGCATGAATTTGATAGCAAATATAAATAAGCTTAAAGTATTATTAACTAATATCTTTTTGTATATACCTTCCATTATTGGACTGTGGTTCGAAACAAGCGGAGAAATTCCCTGACCAACTAGAGGTTCCTTATTGTCACCTGGCTGAAATCAAAGGCCTGGATTGTGGGTTCTCTGATCTCTGATCATAAATTGCTTTCCTACATACATAATGTTGGAATTTTTTTTCAGGATTTACTTGACTATAAGATTTAGGAATTTAAAAATAAATAGAGGAATGTTGGAGAAGGGATGTTTATTATTTCACATCTGACACTGAAAGGGAAGTAAAAGAGAGGAATTAAAAGACTGGAGTTACAGGGCTGATAATTGCAGGAAAAAACTGAAATGAAAATAAACAAAAGTGTACTCATATTTATTGTATGCTTAAAGGATATTGAACAGTCTACGTTGTTCAGTTTCTGGGCCAGGGGCCCAGACATACCCAGGAAGACAGAAACTGAAAATGGTGTACTCCAACACAGTACAACCTTTCTGTAGTGATAGCTGATAGATGATGTGCAAATTCATCAAGTTGTTAAAAATAAAGTGGAGCGGAAGGGCAGGATGCTGTTTGTATGAGCAGACTGTGGAGAGGCAAAAATTGACCAGCAAGTCCTGGAAATGTATAAATTATCGAAAAACTAACTCCTTGATCTTATTGGCCAGTTTAATAATTTCATAGGTTATGAACTCTGTTTGTCCTGAAAGATAAAACTCAGTATATCAAAAAGAATAGTGTTCGAAATTTTCCACATTGTTAGGATTCTGTACCTGTATATTGATTGCATTTTAGTGTTAGAGCTCCTAGGGAAGCTGTCTATTTATGGTTTTATAAATACTTTCTTTTATTCCTGGAAAGTGACCGATGATGGCATAGCTTCTCTTTAATTGCTCATAACAAATTCCGCTGAGAATGTGAACTGCGACAACTCTTATGCTGAAGATCAAATAAAATGATCTTGTGAGATTTGTAACTTTAAGCAGACAAATTGAAATACTATCAGCTTTCAGTGAATCCGTTGTCTGGTTGATTGTTTTTCCCTGTTGTTCTGCAACAAGACCTTTGTTTTAGATTCCACAGCATCACATTTCCTGATGGCCAGGAAGATGTGATAATACACAAATGTAAGAAAACTGACAGCACAACAAATAGAAACCAGATTAATTTCACTGCAAGAAATATTTAATTCAAGCTAAAGCTGAATTTGTACTAATGAGAGATTAACCTTAAGCAGCAATTCAACAACTACTGCTATGTTTTTAGTTTATTATCAACTTAATTAGGTAATTACACCAATCACTGAGTTGTGCACTTTCTCAGAAGCAAGTTATACATCTATGCAATGACATTGTTAAATTAGCGCAACAAACCAGCATGGGACAGGACAAATTATCCTTTATAACGTGTCCCAGTTTACCGGGCTTATCCTAAAGTTTAACATAGGAAAGCATAAACAATAAAGACATTCTAAATCCTTCAAAAACATATTTGAGAAGAGGTGTCTTTAATTATTCATGTTCCTTAGCTTCTCATTATTGATGAAGGGTCTCGACCCAAAATGTTGACTGTTTATTACTCTCCATTGATGCTGCCCGACCTGCTGGGTTCCTCCTTCATTATTTATTTGTTGCTCTGGATTTCCAGCATCCGCAGAATCTCTTGTGTTTGCATTTTGGAAGAGATGTGTTTAATATATCTGCAATAAAATTTGTCCTTGGGACCTCATGAGTATTTTAATGAAGTAAGTGCAAAAAATCATAAATTCAAAGTTCAAAGTAAATATATTATCCAGCAACATCACATATATGTCTCCAAATACTATTACCCTTAGATTCATTTTCTTGCAGGCATTCATAGTAAATAGAAAGAAACACAGTAGAATCAATGACACATACGACAGAGACGGACAAACAACCAACGTGCAAAAGATAACAAATTGTGCAAGTACAAAAATAACATAATAATAGTGTGACACACATCAAAGTTGCTGGTGAACGCAGCAGGCCAGGCAGCATCTCTAGGAAGAGGTGCAGTCGACGTTTCAGGCCGAGACCCTTCGTCAGGACTAACTGAAGGAAGAGTGAGTAAGGGATTTGAAAGTTGGAGGGGGAGGGGGAGATCCAAAATGATAGGAGAAGACAGGAGGGGGAGGGATGGAGCCAAGAGCTGGACAGGTGATTGGAAAAAGGGATATGAGAGGATCATGGGACAGGGGGCCCAGGGAGAAGGAAAAGGGGGAGGGGGGAAAACCCAGAGGATGGGCAAGGGGTATAGTCAGAGGGACAGAGGGAGAAAAAGGAGAGAGAGAGAAAGAATGTGTGTATAAAAATAAATAATGGATGGGGTACGAGGGGAAGGTGGGGCATTATTGGAAGTTAGAGAAGTCAATGTTCATGCCATCAGGTTGGAGGCTACCCAGATGGAATATAACGTGTTGTTCCTCCAACCTGAGTGTGTCTTCATCTTTACAGTAGAGGAGGCCGTGGATAGACATGTCAGAATGGGAATGGGATGTGGAATTAAAATATGTGGCCACTGGGAGATTGACTTCTCTAACTTCTGCTAATGCCCCACCTCCCGCTCGTACCCCATCCGTTATTTATATACACACATTCTTTCTCTCACTCTCCTTTTTCTCCCTCTGTCCCTCTGACTATACCCCTTGCCCATACTCTGGGTTTCCCCCCCTCCCACTTTTCCTTCTCCCTGAGCCTCCTGTCCCATGATCCTCTCATATCCCCTTTGCCAATCACCTGCCCAGCTCTTGGCTCCAACCCTCCCCCTCCTGTCTTCTCCTATCATTTTGGATCTCCCCCTCCTCCTCCCACTTTCAAATCTCTTACTAACTCTTCCTTCAGTTAGTCCTGATGAAGGGTCTCGGCCTGAAATGTCAACTGTACCTCGTCCTAGAGATGCTGCCTGGCCTGCTGCGTTCACCAGCAACTTTGATGTATGTTGCTTGAATTTCCAGCATCTGCAGAATTCCTCGTGTTTGCGATAATAATAGTGTGACCCACCAGCTATTACGGATAGGAAAATCCATAATAACCGTTCAGATATTATAATACAGGATAAACAAGCAAGAACTTATTTAATAGATATAGCCATTCGAAACACACAGAAATCATTAAGCGAAAAACATCAGAAATATGCTGAATTAAAAGAGGAAATTGAAAGACTTTGGAACGTGAACAAGGTAGACATTGTCCTGGTTGTAATATCTACAATTGGTATCATCCCAAAGGCACTACATAATAGCTTTAAACATTTAGGGCTGCACAGCAATATCTATAGAAATCTTCAGAAAGCCACAATACTGAACTCCACAAGAATAGTACGACAGTTCTTAGCAATTGACAAATGAGTGTGTTCGGCAATGCCCGTACCTCAGGTCGTACGCTCGAGTTCAGGTGCAACACATCCAATCTGTACAGGTCCCACCTTCCCCAGGAGAGATCTCAATGATCTAAAAATCTAAAACCCTGCTCCCTGCACCAACTCCTCAGCCACGCATTCAAATCATAGTGCAATAAAGGAAGAACTTTTGACAGTATTTACTTCAAAGGCTTAAGAAAATCTGCCGAACAGAGCTCAACAGTAAAAATATCACAAAGACAACAAACACTTTCACTATTAAAGTATTCTTTTGGTATAATATCTTGGTCCAAAACCGACTTGGAAAACTTACAAAGGAAAATAGGAACTGAAGTGACAAATTTCAGAAAACATTATGTCCATTCGAATGCGCTTAGGTTAACGCTACCCAAGACAGAAGGAAGAAGAGGAACAACACACACTACAAATCTACGCAACAATCAGATAAAACTTCTAAGGATATACTTTCATTTATGAAAACAGGAATCAGCACTTCACACAAGCATATGCAATTCCGACAAGAAGTAGAAACCACTAAACTTAAATGAGAGCACAACCTAGAAAAATGAAGACATTATCACTGTTGAAGAAAAAGTTAACCAATGGATGAGCATGAAGCTCCAAGGAAGACATCCCCATGATCTGAGCAGACTAGATATCAACAGGGAAGCGCCGAACGCCTGGCTCAGAGTTGGAGACCTTTTCCCAGAAACAGAAGGGTTCCTGGCAATAACAGGACCAGGTGGTTAACACAAAAATTATCAAAAATATATAATAAATGACCAACAAATTCAAGATGATAAATATAGAAAATGCCAAGAAAAACCAGAAACAATCCAACATATTACAGGAACCTGTAGAGGTTTAACTCAATCTGATTACTTACACGGGCGCAATCAAGTAGCAAACATTATTCATGAAAATCTTGCTTTAAAATACAAACTCATAAAAGAAATCATACCTTACTACAATAACAAGTCTGATCCAGTTTTAGGGTCAAAATACCACTAATTCTGTTATGACTGATCCGTTATTACAGGTAGGACAATCCATGATAACTGTTCGTATATAAAAATACAGGATGAGCAAGCAAGAGCAACTTATTTAATAGATATAGCTATTCCAAACACACATATCTTAAAGAAATCAATAAGTGAAAAACACTAGAAATATGCTGAATTAAAAGAGGAAATTGAAAGACTTTGGAACATGAACAGGACCAATAGTAATATCTACAACTGGTATCATCCTAAAGGTACATTAGTATTAAACAATTAGGGTTACACAGCAATAGTTATGCAAATCTTCAGAAAGCTACAATGTCAAACACCACTAGAATAGTCTGAAAGTTCCCAGCAACTGAGAAGTGAGAGTGTGTGGCTATGCCCATTTCTCAAGTTTTACCAGCTTGAGCTGAGAAAAAAATAAATCAATAAGCAATAAGTGTCAAAAACATGATTGTGGAATCCTTGAAAGTGAGCCCATAGGCTGTGGAATCAGTTCAGTGCTTGGGTGTTATTTCCTCTGGTGCAAGAGCCTTATGGTTATGGGGTAATAACCGTTCCTGAACCTGGTGGTGTAGGACTTGAGGCTCCTGTACCTTCTTCCTGATGACAGCAGTAAGGAAAGAGCATGGCCTGGATGCTGCTTCCTGCAATAGTTCTCCTTGTAAATGTCCTCATTGGTGGGGAGGGCTTTACCTATGATGGACTGGTCTGTATCCACCATTTTTATAGTTTTTTTTTCCATTCAGGAGCATTGGTGTTCCCATAAAAGCCATGAGCCTTTCATCAAAGTTTGTCAAAGTTTTCGATGACATGTTGAATCTACAAAAATTCTAAAGAAGTCGAGGTGTTGCTGTGTCTTCTTTGTAATGGCAATTACATGCTGGTCCCAGGCCAGATCCTCCAAAATGATAATGCTGAGGAATTTAAAGTTGTTTACTCTCTCCACCTCTGACCGCCATGATGAGGACTGGCTCAAGGACCTCCGGTTCCCTCCACCTGTAGTTAATTATCAGCTCTTTGGTTTTACTGACATTGAGTGAGAGGTTGTTGGTGTGACACCACATAGCCAGGTTCCTAATCTGCCTCCTACAATGCCTATAGAAAGTATTCAACCCCTTGGAAGTTCTCATGTTTTGTTGTTTACAACACTGAATCACAGTGGATTTAATTTGGCTTTTTTTACATTGGTTAACTGAAAAAGACTCGTTTGTGTCAAAGTGAGAACAAATCTCTATAAAGTGATCTAAATTAACTAAAAATATAAAACACAAAATAATTGATTGCATAAGAATTCACTCCCCCCCTCCCCCCCCCCCAGCTTTAATATGATACACCAAATCATTGCTGGTGCAGTCAATTGGTTTTAAGTTACGTAAGTGTTAAATGGAGATCTGGGTTTGGAGACCTGTGCAACCAAGGTGTTTCAATTGATTGTAGTAAAAGTAGATCTATATCTGGAAGGTCCAGCTGCTGGTGAGTCAGTATCTTGGCAAAAATGACACCATGAAGACAAAAGAACACTCCAAGCAACTCTGCAAAAAGGTTATTGGAAAAACACAAGTCAGGATATGGATATAAGAAAATTTCAAAGTCACTGAATATCCCTTGGAGTACAGTTAAGTCAATTATCAAAAAAACAGAAAGAATATAGCACAACTGTAAATCTGCCTACAGCAGGCTGAACTCAAAAACTGAGTGACTGTGCAAGAAGGGGACTAGTGAGGGAGGCCACCAAGAGACCTATAACAACCCTGGAGGAGTTGCAAGCTTCATTGGCTGAGATGGGAGAGACTGCGCATACAACAACTCTTGTTCAGGTGCTTTGTCAATCGCAGCTTTATGGGAGAGTGGCAAAGAGAAAGCCACTGTTGAAAAAAATTCTCATGAAATCTTGGCTAGAGTTTACCAGAAGGCATGTGGGAGACTCTGAAATCAGATGGAAGAAAGTTTCATGGTCTGCTAATAGACAGCAGTTAAGTGCCGTCCATTTTAGCTACCCGGGAGATTTCTGGGATCATTTTGGTAGGGGTATACATTACACCTCAGGGAAATGTCAATCAGGCTTTAGATGATCTGAGCAATGGGATCAACATGCACGAAACAGCGCACCCTAATGCCTTCACCATTCTTTAGGGGGATTTTAACCAGGCCAGTCCAAAAAAATCACTAAGCAATTACCATCAACAGATCACTTGCAATACTAGAGGAAAGAAAACACTGGACCACTGTTACACAACCGTCAGGAATGCCTACTGTGCGATTCTAAACCCTCACTTCGGAAAGTCTGATCATCTGGCTGTACTTCTAATCCCTGACTATAGGCAGAGACTGAAGACTGCAGCACCAATAGTGAGAGCCAAGGAGGTATGGACAAGAGCGTTTACAAGACTGCTTTGAATTGGTGGACTGGACTGTATTCAAGGATTCATCTTTGAATCTGGATGAGTATGCTGTAGTTGTTACCAACTTCATTAAAACCTGTGTGGATGAGTGTGTGCCTACAAAGACATACTGTACGTTCCCAAACCAAAAGCCGAGAATGAACCAGGAAGTATGTCACCTGCTGAAGGCTAGATCTGTGGCATTCAAGTCTGGTGACCCAGGTCTGTACCAGAAAACCAGGTATGATTTACGGAGGGCTATTTCAAGGGCAAAAGGACAATTTCAAATGAGGTTGGAAGCAATATCGGATGTACAACAACTCTGGCAGGGTTTACAAGACATTACTTCCTACAAAGCAAAACCCAATAGCATAAATGGCAGCAATGCTTCACTACCAGATAAACTCAATTCCTTCTATGCCTGCTTTGAAAGGGAGAACACATCTACAGCTGTGAAGATCCCTGCTGCACCTGATGACCCTGTGATCTCTGTCTCAGAGGCTGATGTTAGGCTGTCTTTTAAGAGGGTGAATCCTTGCAAAGCAGAAGGTCCCAATGGAGTATCTGGTAAGGCTCTGAAAGTTTGTGCCAACCAACTGGCGGGAGTATTCAAGGACATTTTCAACCTCTTACTGCTATGGGCGAAAGTTCCCACTTGCTTCAAAAAGGCAACAATTATACCAGTGCCCAAGAGGAATAATGTGGGCTGCCTTTATGACTATTTCCCGGTAGCACTCCCATCTACAGTGATGAAATGCTTTGAGAGGTTGGTCCTGACGAGACTGAACTCCTGCCCCAGAATGGACCTGGACACATTGCAATTTGCCTATTGCCACAATAGATCAACGGCAGATGCAATCTCAATGGCTCTTCACACGTCCTTAGACTACCTGGATAACACAAACACTGCTGTTCATTGACTATAGCTCAACATTTAACACCATCATTCCCACAATCCTGATTGAGAAGTTGCAAAACCTGGGCCTCTGACGAAGGACCTCGGCCTGAAACGTCGACTGCACCTCTTCCTAGAGATGCTGCCTGGCCTGCTGCGTTCACCAGCAACTTTTATGTGTGTTGCTTGAATTTCCAGCATCTACAGAATTCCTGTTGTTTGCACCTCAGGGGTGTGTGATTAGCCCACTGCTCTACTCTCTCTATACCCATGACTGTGTGGCTAGGCATAGCTCAAATACCATCAATAAATTTGCTGATGATACAACCATTGTTGGTAGAATCTCAGATGGAGATGAAAGGACGTACACGAGTGAAATATGCCAACTAATGGAGTGGTGTCGCAGCAACAACCTTGCTTTGAACATCACTTAGACAAAAAACTTAGACAAAAGAGCTGATTGTGGACTTCAGGAAGGGTAAGATGAAGAGGGATCAGAAGTGGAGAGAGTGAGCACTTTCAAGTTCCTGGGTATCAAGATCTCTGAGGACCCCTCTGGTCCCAACTTATCAATGCAGTTATAAAAAAGGCCAGACAGCAACTATACTTCACTTGGTATGTCAACAAATACAGTCAAAAACCTCTATAGTTGTACCATGGAGAGCATTCTGACAGGCTGCATGGGTGGGGGGAGCTACTGCACAGGACCGAAAAAAGCTGCAGATGGTTGTAAATTTAGTCAGCTCCATCTTGGTTACTAGCCTACAAAGTACCCAGGACATCTTCAAGGAGCAGTGTCTCAGAGAGGCAGAGTCCATTATTAAGGACCTCCAGCACCCAGGGAATGCCCTCTTCTCACTGTTACCATCAGGAATTATTAAGGACCTCCAGCACCCAGGGAATGCCCTCTTCTCACTGTTACCATCAGGAAGTAGATACAGAAGCCTGAAGGCACACACTCAGCGATTCAGGAACAGCCTCTTCTCCTCTGCCATCCGTTTCCTAAATGGATATTGAACCCGTGAACGCTACCTCAATTTTAATATACAATTATTTCTGGTTTTTGGACAATTTTAATCTATTCAATATATGTATATACTAAATTGATTTACTTATTTATTTAATTATTTCCCCCCCCCTTCTTCTTCTAGATTATGTATTGCATTGAACTGCTGCTGCTAAGTTAGCAAATTTCACATCACATGCTGGTGATAATAAACCTGATTCTGATTCTGATAAACCAAAATTGAGCTACACAGGAATGGCTTAAAAACAACAAAGTTAACGTCCTGGAGTGGCCAAGTCAGAGTCCAGACATCAACCCAATTGAGAATTTGTGACTGGACTTGAAAAGGGCTGTTCACTCATGATCCCAGTGCAATCTGACGGAGCTTGAGCAGTTTTGTAAAGAAGAATGGGGAAAAATTGCAGTGTCCAGATGTGCAAAGCTGATGGAGATGTATCCACACAGACTCAAGGCTGTAATTGCTGCCAAAGCTGCATCTACTAAATACTGACTTGAAGGGGGTGAGCACTTAGGCAATTAGTTATTTTTGGGTTTTATGTTTGTAATTAATTTAGATCACTTTGTAGAGATCTGATTTCACTTTGACACAGAAGATTCTCTTTTGTGTCGATCAGTGGGAAAAAAAAGCCAAATTAAATCCACTGTGGTTCAATGCTGTAAAACAATAAAACATGAAATTTTCTGGGGTTGGGGGGGGTGGAATACTTTTTATGGGCACTGTATATACTGATTCATCACCACCTTTGATTCAGCCCACAGCAGTCGTATTTCTCAGCAAATTTGTTTATATATTGAGCTGCAGAGTGGAATAGGCCCTTTCGAGCAGCATCGCCTAGCAACCCGCCAATTTAATCATGGCACAATTTACAACTGGTATGCCTTTGGACTGTGGGAGGAAACACACATAGTCACAGGAGAACGTATCAACTCCTTACAGGCAGCAGGAGGTATTGAACCTGGATTGCTGGTACGGTAAAGTGTTGTGCTAACCACTACGCTAAATATGGCCTTTGAGGTGTACTTATCCTCACAGTCATAAGTATAAAGTAAGTGGAGCAGGGGAGCTAAGCACACAGCCTTGTGGTGATGGTGATTGTGGAGGAGATGGGGTGGCACGGATAGCGTAGTGGTTAGCCCAATGCTCTACAGCAGTGGTCTCCAACCTCCGGGCTGTGAAGCATGCAGGGGTGCAGCGGTAGCCAGAGCGCACCCAGCACATCTTTAAGAAAAAAGCCGAAATAAACAAGCTAATTAATTAGGTGCCGCCCAGAAGCCAGACTTCATTAGAGGAACTGAGGTGGAGAGGGTCAATAACTTTAAATGCTTCGGCAGTAAGGATCGACGTTTCTCTCTCTGAAAAATTGTCAGAGGATCTGTTCTGGGACCAGCATGTAACTGTCATTACAAAGAAAGTACAGCAGCACCTATACTTTTTCAGAAGTTTGTGTAGATTCAACATGTCACCTCGATCCTGACAGCCCTGTCTTTTCAGCCTGTCTGGGCTAGCGTTTAAACTGACCAAACAATGGAACAGCTAAAGGCTCCAGCACCCTGGAAAGAGGAGTGAACATCGCTTAGAGTAAGTGAAATCGGCAATCGCCTCTGATCTGGGCTGACATTCATGTGCCGGGCGGCACCTAATTAATGCGCTTGTTTATTTCAGCTTTTTTCTTAAAGAGGTGCTGGGTGCGATCCGGCTACCGCTGTACCCCTGCATGCTTCGCAGCCCGGAGGTTGGGGAACACTGCTGTAGAGTACCAGTGACCCGTGTTCAAATCCTGCTGCTATCTGTCAGGAGTTTGTATGTTCTGCCCATGACTGCGTAGGTTTCTTCTGGGTGCTCTGGTTTCCTCCCATAGCCCAAAGCCGAATAGCTTGGTAGATCAGTTGGTCATTGTAATCTGTCCTGTGATTTAGCTCAGGTTAGAATCGGGAATTGCTGGGCGGTGTGGCTTGAAGGGTCGGAAGAGTCTACTCTGCACTGTACCTCAATAAATAAATAAATAAATATGTTGTTTCCAATCCATACTGACTGGAGTCTCATAGTGTGGAAGCTGGGATGATGTCTGGCCTGCTGAGTTCCTTCAGTATTTTGTGTGTATTGCTTTGATTTCCAGCATCAGCAGATTTTCTTTTGTTCGTGAACGTACTGGGTAGGATGATTGTAAATAGCTGAATATCCAACTGATTTAATTGACAACATCATATCCTGCAAAACATGAGAGACATGTAATTCAGAAACAAAGGTTCTGAACTTAAAGAGGGGTAACTTTGAAGGTATGAGACGTGAATTAGCTAAGATATACTGGCAAATGACACTTAAAGGATTGACAGTGGATATGCAATGGCAAGTATTTAAGGATTGCATGGATGAACTACAACAATTATTCATCCCAGTTTGGCAAAAGAATAAATCAAGGAAGGTAGTGCACCCGTGGCTGACAAGAGAAATTAGGGATAGTATCAATTCCAAAGAAGAAGCATACAAATTAGCCAGAAAAAGTGGCTCACCTGAGGACTGGGAGAAATTCAGAGTTCAGCAGAGGAGGGCAAAGGGCTTAATTAGGAAGGGGAAAAAAGATTATGAGAGAAAACTGGCAGGCAACATAAAAACTGACTGTAAAAGCTTTTATAGATATGTAAAAAGGAAAAGACTGGTAAAGACAAATGTAGGTCCCCTACAGACAGAAACAGGTGAATTGATTATGGGGAGCAAGGATATGGCAGACCAATTGAATAATTACTTTGGTTCTGTCTTCACTAAGGAGGACATAAATAATCTTCCAGAAATAGTAGGGGACAGAGGGTCCAGTGAGATGGAGGAACTGAGCAAAATACATATTAGTAGGGAAGTGGTGTTGGGTAAATTGAAGGGATTAAAGGCAGATAAATCCCCAGGGCCAGATGGTCTGCATCCCAGAGTGCTTAAGGAAGTAGCCCAAGAAATAGTGTATGCATTAGTGATAATTTTTCAAAACTTGTTAGATTCTGGACTAGTTCCTGAGGATTGGAGGGTGGCTAATGTAACCCCACATTTTAAAAAAGGAGGGAGAGGGAAACCGGGGAATTATACACCGGTTAGCCTAACGTCGGTGGTGAGGAAACTGCTGGAGTCAGTTATCAAAGATGTGATAACAGCACATTTGGAAAGCGATGAAATCATCGGACAAAGTCAGCATGGATTTGTGAAAGGAAAATCATGTCTGACAAATCTCATAGAATTTTTTGAGGATGTAACTAGTAGAGTGGATAGGGGAGAACCAGTGGATGTGGTATACTTGGATTTTCAAAAGGCTTTTGACAAGGTCCCACACAGGAGATTAGTGTGCAAACTTAAAGCACATGGTATTGGGGGTAAGGTATCGATGTGGATAGAGAATTGGTTAGCAGACAGGAAGCAAAGAGTGGGAATAAACGGGACCTTTTCAGAATGGCAGGCAGTGACTAGTGGGGTACCGCAAGGCTCAGTGCTGGGACCCCAGTTGTTTACAATATATATTAATGACTTGGATGAGGGAATTAAATGCAGCATCTCCAAGTTTGCAGATGACAGGAAGCTGGGTGGCAGTGTTAGCTGTGAGGAGGATGCTAAGAGGATGCAGGGTGACTTGGATAGTTGGGTGAGTGGGTAAATTCATGGCAGATGCAATTTAATGTGGATAAATGTGAAGTTATCCACTTTGGTGGCAAAAATAGGAAAACAGATTATTATCTGAATGGTGGCCGATTAGGAAAAGGGGAGGTGCAACGAGACCTGGGTGTCATTATACACCAGTCATTGAAAGTGGGCATGCAGGTACAGCAGGCGGTGAAAAAGGCGAATGGTATGCTGGCATTTATAGCGAGAGGATTCGAGTACAGGAGCAGTGAGGTACTACTGCAGTTGTACAAGGCCTTGGTGAGACCACACCTGGAGTATTGTGTGCAGTGTTGGTCCTCTAATCTGAGGAAAGACATCCTTGCCATAGAGGGAGTACAAAGAAGGTTCACCAGATTGATTCCTGGGATGGCAGGACTTTCATATGAGGAAAGACTGGATGAACTGGGCTTGTACTCGTTGGAATTTAGAAGATTGAGGGGGGATCTGATTGAAACGTATAAAATCCTAAAGGGATTGGACAGGCTAGATGCAGGAAGATTGTTCCCGATGTTGGGGAAATCCAGATCGAGAGGTCACAGTTTGAGGATAAAGGGGAAGCCTTTTAGGACCGAGATTAGGGAAAACTTCTTCACACAGGGAGTGGTGAATCTGTGGAATTCTCTGCCACAGGAAACAGTTGAGGCCAGTTTATTGGCTATATTTAAGAGGGAGTTAGATATGGCCCTTGTGGCTACAGGGATCAGGGGGTATGGAGGGAAGGCTGGTGCAGGGTTCTGAGTTGGATGATCAGCCATGATCATAATAAATGGCGGTGCAAGCTCGAAGGGCCGAATGGCCTACTCCTGCACCTATTTTCTATGTTTCTATGTTTCTATGTAATTTGGGACATAGATAATGGAAATCCTATTGCAGGATTTTATTTAAATAGATAATCTCATTATTGAACTTTCTTCTGAAGCAAAATCATTTCAAGCAAACAAATCAACTGCAAATGCTTTCCACTTTCCTAATATTTTTTGTAGATTATTTACAGATATTTTCCATCAAATTGAATGTCATTGATGCTATGATTAAAAAGTAGAGGGTTAATTTTAACTTATGCTGATGAAGTTAAGTTGAATTTCAGATTATATATCAAGTAGTGAGACCATGGAAACTGTACAGATTGAAAAGGAGGAGGTGCTTGCTGTCTTGAGGAAAATTAAAGTGGATAAATCCCCGGGACCTGACAGGGTGTTCCCTCGGAACTTGAAGGAGACTAGTGTTGAAATTGCAGGGGCCCTGGCAGAAATATTTAAAATGTCGCTGTCCACGGGTGAAGTGCCGGAGGATTGGAGAGTGGCTCATGTTGTTCCGTTGTTTAAAAAAGGATCGAAAAGTAATCCGGGAAATTATTGGCCAGTGAGTTTAACGTCAGTAGTAGGTAAGTTATTGGAGGGAGTACTAAGAGACAGAATCTACAAGCATTTGGATAGACAGGGGCTTATTAGGGAGAGTCAACATGGCTTTGTGCGTGGTAGGTCATGTTTGACCAATCTGTTGGAGTTTTTCGAGGAGGTTACCAGGAAAGTGGATGAGGGGAAGGCAGTGGATATTGTCTACATGGACTTCAGTAAGGCCTTTGACAAGGTCCCGCATGGGAGGTTAGTTAGGAAAATTCAGTCACTAGGTATACATGGAGAGGTGGTAAATTGGATTAGACATTGGCTCGATGGAAGAAGCCAGAGAGTGGTGGTAGAGAATTGCTTCTCTGAGTGGAGGCCTGTGACTAGTGGTGTGCCACAGGGATCAGTGCTGGGTCCGTTGTTATTTGTCATCTATATCAATGATCTGGATGATAATGTGGTAAATTGGATCAGCAAGTTTGCTGATGATACAAAGATTGGAGGTGTAGTAGACAGTGAGGAAGGTTTTCAGAGCCTGCAGAGGGACTTGGACCAGCTGGAAAAATGGGCTGAAAAATGGCAGATGGAGTTTAATGCTGACAAGTGTGAGGTATTACACGTTGGAAGGACAAACCAACGTAGAACATAGAGGGTTAATGGTAAGGCACTGAGGAGTGCAGTGGAACAGAGGGATCTGGGAATACAGATACAAAATTCCCTAAAAGTGTCGTCACAGGTAGATAGGTTTGAAAAGAGAGCATTTGGTACATTGGCCTTTATTAATCGAAGTATTGAGTATAAGAGCTGGAATGTTATGATGAGGTTGTATAAGGCATTGGTGAGGCCGATCTGAAGTATTGTGTTCAGTTTTGGTCACCAAATTACAGGAAGGATATAAATAAGGTTGAAAGAGTGCAGAGAAGGTTTACAAGGATGTTGCCGGGACTTGAGAAACTGAGTTACAGAGAAAGGTTGAATAGGTTAGGACTTTATTCCCTGGAGCGTAGAAGAATGAGGGGAGATTTGATAGAGGTATATAAAATTATGATGGGTATAGATAGAGTGAATGCAAGCAGGCTTTTTCCACTGAGGCAAGGAGAGAAAAAAACCAGAGGACATGGGTTAAGGGTGAGGGGGGAAAAGTTTAAAGGGAACATTAGGGGGGGCTTCTTCACACAGAGAGTGGTGGAAGTATGGAATGAGCTGCCAGACGAGATGGTAAATGTGGGTTCTTTTTTAACATTTAAGAATAAATTGGACAGATACATGGATGGGAGGTGTATGGAGGGATATGGTCCGTGTGCAAGTCAGTGGGACTAGGCAGAAAATGGTTCGGCACAGCCAAGAAGGGCCAAAAGGCCTGTTTCTGTGCTGTAGTTTCTATGGTTCTATGGTTCTATATATTTGATCTTCCTTCCCTTAGCCATAAAAAGAAATGAAGGTCGTATGGGTGTATGATGGGAATCTGCTTCAATATTCTTGTTATAGCAGGAAGTTAAGTTGATTCTTTGAAATGGGGATCAAATTTTTCAGAAAGGTTTAAAATTTGGTGATGCAAGCACCTTTGATAATTGTGTCATAGAATATTATAAACTGATTCAGATTTTTAAGTATAACATTTTCTCCAAGCCAGTTGTTCTTGATGCTCATTCATATTACATCAACATTTTACAAGTCAAAGAGAACTAACAAAAAAAGTACCAAACGTTTTACTAAAGATAAAACTTTTTAAAGAAACTCCAGTAGAAAAGAAGTTTCACTCTTAAATGAATTAATAATGGTGATAAACTTATTACCCCATTTCCCTACACAAACATTTTTCAGTTCCAGGTTCCAATATTTAAAGGGTTTTCTTTGAGGTAATGTTATGATTTTCATACTATTATTTAAAAAGCTTCATAAGACAGTCACTTCAACTTAATAAATTGTATTGTTTCTGCACTCTAACATTCCTCGTTCATAATGTGATATTTTAACTATCATGCTTAATCTTCAAATGCTTCTCTCATTGATTTTCAAAAGTACCATACTCTTCCTCTTGCTTCATACAACTTACTTAAGTTGAAACACAGCTCATTACCTCACACTCCAATCTTTCCAATTCTGAAACGTCTTGTCCTCAGTTTTCTGACATTCCCAACATTTAGGTTGTTCAAAGCTTTTGCATGACCTTGAATAATCACTTGTTCTTAATTTAACCCTCTTTTTTATCTCCCTCAAACTTGTTCATGTTCTGCACAATAGATGTTTAACCTTCAAGTTGTTGTTCCAATCAAAATATAGTCATAGTCATAGTCATACTTTATTGATCCTGGGAGAAATTGGTTTTCATTACAGTTGCACTATAAATAATAAATAGTAATAAAACCATAAATAGTTAAATAGTAATATGTAAATTATGCCAGGAAATAAGTCCAGGGCCAGCCTATTGGCTCAGGGTGTCTGACCCTCCAAGGGAGGAGTTGTAAAGTTTGATGGCCACAGGCAGGAATGACTTCCTATGACGCTCTGTGTTGCATCTTGGTGGAATGAGTCTCTGGCTGAATGTACTCCTGTGCCCAGCCAGTACATTATGTAGTGGATGGGAGACATTGTCCAAGATGGCATGCAACTTGGACAGCATCCTCTTTTCACACACCACCGTCAGAGAGTCCAGTTCCATCCCCACAACATCCCTGGCCTTACGAATGAGTTTGTTGATTCTGTTGGTGTCTGCTACCCTCAGCCTGCTGCCCCAGCACACAACAGCAAACATGATAGCACTGACCACCACAGACTCGTAGAACATCCTCAGCATCATCCAGCAGATGTTAAAGGACCTCAGTCTCCTCAGGAAATAGAGACGGCTCTGACTCTTCTTGTAGACAGCCTCAGTGTTCTTTGACCAGTCCTATTTATTGTCAACTCGTATCCCTAGTTATTTGTAATCCTCCACCATGTCCACACTGACCCCCTGGATGGAAACAGGGGTCACCAGTACCTTAGCTCTCCTCAGGTCTACCACCAGCTCCTTAGTCTTTTTCACATTAAGCTGCAGATAATTCTGCTCACACCATGTGACAAAGTTTTCTTGTCACATCTTGTCAGTATGGGAAAATTGAAATTACCAGAATATTCCAGAAAGGGGCACTATTCTGTGAGAAGGTACATTATCTAAGGCTTAACACTTCATTTAATCAAGTTACATCAGATAAAACCATAAGACTATAAGATAGGAGCAGAATTAGGCCATTTGTCCCATCAAATCTGCTCTGCCAATTATTCTTGGCTAATCCATTTTTCCTCACCCCATTCTACTGCCTTCCCATCATCCTCCTCCCCCCTCCCCCTCACTGACAGAATGGTATGGAAGATTATTCTTTTCCTTATATAAATTCCCTAATCTTGATGAGAACACCACATTCAAAAACAAAATATTTTATCATAGAACTAAATAATTTACGAATTACTTGATCTGTCTATCATATAGCAGTAGTATTTTAAATAGACCACTCACTAGATTTTTTCCCAGAACCAAGTTTAAAGCTAATATCTTAAATATATGTATATATATTTTTAACACATTGACTTTTGATGTGGCCTTTTAATATCTTAATGTTTGGAGAAGATTAAATTCCCAATGATGACAGTATAATTAAACAAAATAAGCTGAAATGCAAGACTTACGAATCGTGCCTCACTTGTACTCCTTGTTATTCAGCCAGAGGTGTAAATTACTCTATTGCCACATTAAATTTAATACACTTCATTTTCACTGAATCTTTAATTTAGGATGCATCTACAGTAGTTAACACAGATTTTATTTCAACCCTTTATCTTTCTAGAAGTACTGATCATTCAAGTTTTGATGTAAAGGAGTCAATATAATCAAAGCACAATCCTCACAGATCCGGTAAACAGTTTGTCATTTGCTCTATCGTCAGTTAAAGCCAGTACTTTGTGTGTCAAAGCATCACCATTACACTAATATTGGAAAATAAACATTGATGATATATCAGTGGTCTCAACTGGCTTCATCAAATAAAAGGTATTTTTGATTCCATAGTTGAACATTCCAATGAAAAATGGCACTTGTAAGAAATATATTGGAAGAAACTGTGGCATTGCACACTATAATTTGCTATTCCCGATGATGGATGCTTACAATTTATTGCAATGTGTTTCCTTTACGATGCTTCCCACTGGGAGTTCTGGATAATAGTAATATCTTCACACTCACAAAACAAAAGGAAATTGGTGATGTTTTGAGCTACAACCCTGCATCAGGATTGAGAGTGAAGAGGAAAAGGTGGCCAGCACAGAGAGGAGAATGGAAGTGGCAAGAAAGGAACTCGAGGCAATTGGTGGACTGAGGAGGGTCTAAAATAACAGGTGTGTATTTCCAAGTATGGGAGGTGAGAGGGATTGGAGTTGGAAGATAGTGACAGGAGAATAATAGACTGAGGCAAACAAAGAGAGAGAAACAAGAAAAGATTAACTTATTTTCTTGTTTCTACAAAGAAGAAGATTTACAAACAAGATTTGTAGATTTAAATCTTACTTTCCTGAATTATTGTATGTTATATGTGTTTTATGTGTACTCCTGTGCTTTGCACCCTAGTCTGGAGAAACATTAATTCTTTTGGCAGATTACGTGTATATCATTAAAAGTGTCTTGACAACTGATGGAGCAAGATGGAAGATGGGGGAAGAGAATGTGAAGACATGAGACAACTGTGAAGGGAAATTAGCAGGAACAATAGTACTGGGTTCTGCCAAGTAAAGGAAGTGAGAATAGGAATGATTAAAGGAGATTGGAGAAGATGACCCAACAAAAAAATAGGCTATCATCTCCAACACTATCACAGATCTAATTACGTCAGGAGATCGCCCTTCATAGTCTCTAACCCAATAGTGTCACAACCATGCACTTCCCTCTTCTATCTCTTACCCAATATCCACAAACAGGATTGTTATGGAAGGTTCATTGTTTCTGCCTGCTCTTACCCCACCGAACTTATGACTTCAAACCTCAACACCATCCTGCCTCCTCTTGTTCAGTCCATTCCCACCTACATCTGAGGTATCTTGAATGACCTCCAACATTTGGACAACCTCCATTTCCCTGGCTCTCAATGCCTCATCTTCACTATGCATGTCCAGTCTTTCTACACCTCAACACAAACTGGATAAGCAACGCCTTATATTCTTCCCGAGTAGCCTACAACCCAATGTCATGAAAATTCAGTTATTGGGTTTTAAAAAAAAAATTAATTAATGCCCCACTTTTTTTTTCTCGCTCCCTGCCCCTTCTTCTGATCCTCTGGTCCTCCCATTTTTGTCCGTATTCCCCACCCCCCACCCCAAGACCTCTTCACCAGTCTTCCTCCTCCTCTAGCCACTAATTTAACACATAAATTTCTATGCATTCCATCTACCCCCACCCCCAACTACCTCCCATCTGGTTCCAGTAGTCCTTCACCTCCCTCTTCCCCTCTAATGGTTCCCATTCTCACCTCCTTCACTCAGCAGAAACCAGCTCTGGTGTTCTTACAGCTGTATCTCCTCTTCACACTTCCATCCCCCCACCTTGCTCCATCTGTTGTCATTTCTTTATCTTCCCTTTGTCTCCTGCCATCTATTATTCTCCTGCCAATTCCAACCGCGCTCATCTGTCTTATCTTACACTACCTGCCTGTCATCTTACATTCCTCTTCTGTCCACCAATTGCCCCTGAGCCATTTTTTGCCGCTGTCCCTTGGCCCTCCATGGTGTCTATCTTGTCTCTCCTCTCAGTCCTGATGCAGGGTTTTCATCTGAAACACGGACAATTTCTTTCCTTGCACCAATGCTGCTCAAACGGCAGAGTTTCTTCAGCAGACTGTTCTATACCAGAAGCAAAAGTTCATTAAAACTAGCCAGCTGAATTTCCATTCAATTATTGATCCCCTGCTATAAACTATTGAGAAATGTTATTAAATTGGTTTGCAAATCTTTGGACACATATATGACAGGAAATTGGGGAGATCTTTGGGGAAATAGCTGTTATGGAAATTTCAAATTTAGGAGCAGGAGACAAAATTAATTAAATTGCTGTAAAATTTGAAAAAGATTTTTTTCAATTTCTCCTCACACTGCCAATGAGATACTTACGTTATGAGGAGAAACTTGTAGACCTGGGTCAGCCTCATTAGCACAAGCAGAGAGTTGATACGGATTACAATATCCTCTGATGAGTAAACTGAGAAAACTCTGAGTCAGTAACAGTAGGGCGTTGTTTCTGATGCCATTAAACTCAATAGAACTGAATGTACAGACAGTAAGAACAATCAGCAAATAAAATCAGATGCACTTTTAATACAAATGACTGAAGATCAAAAACCGTGGATGAAAGAGAATTTGAAAAGGGAACTGTGGCCAAGTAATCAGTTCTTTCTGGAAGATATCTCTGACGTAACAGCCTGAACACCATCTCTCCACATTTCTCTCTCACCCCATCTCACTCTGCTTGCTGTAAATTTCCTTGAGGTTCTTTCACAATCTTTAGTATAACCATTAGAGAATATAGCTTGAATACTTCATCTGTCCTAGAGAATATTTTTCATCCCTATTTCTTAAATGGGAGAGAAAATTATGCATGATTTCAGCATCATAAGCAGGGTCCTTTGTGAAACAACCTGTTCAGAGGCACCACTTGCAGTACTTAAGCTTTGTATGTAGTATCATTAATTGCTGACTTATGCCCTCTGAATTAAATGGCATTTGTTGGGTCTGATCTGAAGGCAGATTTAAATTCAGAGCAAAATTGTTATCCTTTAGAACCTCCAGGAACAATATTCTGTACACCTTAATGCTTTTTAAGACAATTGAGAAGGTTCTACGTTTGATCACCAATTTATTCCGTCAGTTTAGGGCCTACCACTAAAATGATGGGACAAACTGCAGTTACTCTGCAAACCAGTTGTCTAGTCTCCATCCAGTTGACTAGGTGACTGCCTTGTGGTGAAACCAGCCGTAGACTAGGCAACTGTTTGTGGAGCACCTGCACCTCGGTACGCAACAGCCATCTCAAACTTCCAGATACATGTCATCATAGAAACATAGAAAATAGGTGCAGGAGTAGGCCATTCGGCCCTTTGAGCCTGCACCGCCATTCAGTACGATCATGGCTGATCATCCAACTCAGAACACTATACCTGCCTTCTCTTCATACCCCCTGATCCTTTTAGCCACAAGGGCCTTATCTAACTCCCTCTTAAGTATAGCCAATGAACTGGCCTCAACTGTTTCCTGTGGCAGAGAATTCCACAGATTCACCACTCCCTGTGTGAAGAAGTTTTTCCTCATCTCGGTCCTAAAAGGCTTCCCCCTTTACTCTCAAACTGTGACCCCTCGTTCTGGACTTCCCCAACATCGGGAACAATCTTCCTGCGTCTAGCCTGTCCAACCCCCTTAGAATTTTATACATTTCAATCAGATCCCCCCCTCAATCTTCTAAATTCCAGGGAGTATAAGCCTAGTCGATCCAGTCTTTCATCATATGAAAGTCCTGCCATCCCAGGAATCAATCTGGTGAACCTTCTTTGTACTCCCTCTATGGCAAGAATGTCTTTCCTCAGATTTGGGGACCAAAACTACACACAATACTCTAGGTGTGGTCTCACCAAGGCCTTGTACAACTGCAGTAATACCTCACTGCTCCTGTACTCGAATCCTCTTGCTATGAATGCTAGCATACCATTCGCCTTTTTCACCACCTGCTGTACCTGCATGCCCACTTTCAATGACTGGTGTATAATGACACCCAGGTCTCGTTGCACCTCCCCTTTTCCTAATTGGCCACCATTCAGATAATAATCTGTTTTCCTGTTCTTGCCACCAAAGTGGATAACCTCACATTTATCCACATTAAATTGCATCTGCCATGAATTTGCCCACTCACCTAACCTATCCAAGTCACCCTGCATCCTCTTAGCATCCTCCTCACAGCTAACACTGCCACCCAGCTTCGTGTCATCCGCAAACTTGGAGATGCTGCATTTAATTCCCTCATCCAAGTCATTAATATATATTGTAAACAACTGGGGTCCCAGCACTGAGCCTTGTGGTACCCCACTAGTCACTGCCTGCCATTCTGAAAATGTCCCGTTTATTCCCACATAATCGCCTTCCCCCTCCCACACCGACCTTGCTACGGAGAGGCTAAATACAAATTGGAAGAACAACATCTCATATTTTATTTGGGTTGCTTACATCCCATTGGTATTGAATTTTCCATTTTCAGGTATCCTACGGCTGACACAGACTCACCTGTCCAGCTGGTTTTCTGCTTCCTTTCTTCATCTCTCCCACTCTTCAACCCACCTGGTTCCATCTGTCCATCATTCCTGACTAATATGGCTCCACCTATCACCAACCAGACTCTATCCCACTCCATTACGTACTGCTATATGTTAACAACCTTTCCTGTTGCCGCCCACCTTTTATGCAGGGTCTCGAGCTGAAATGTTGCCCTCCACTTTATGCCTCCATGGATGCTGCTTGACCTGCATTCTGTTTTCTTTCTTCATTCCAGCATCTATTGTCTCTTTTGACTTTACCTCAGTGAATTTACTTTGCTGACAAGTAGTCAGCTTCTGGCTACTCCATCATAAATTCAAAACTCAAATGCAGTTCTTGTTAAATTAAAAAAAAGCACAGCATAGATCACTGACCTAAAACATTAACTTCATCGCACTCTGTGGGAGTGCAAAAGTCCTCATTAACTTGTTGATTATTTCCAGCGTTTGTTGCTTTTATTCCTCCTGTTCTGTTCTATTGGACAAATCCAAATTCTTCTGAGGCTGTTGTTAAGCCATGTGAATGTTAGCATATAAATTCTTCTGGTGGTGGTACATCGGGGGCCAAGCAAAGGTGCTTTTTTCTTTGTTAAATGAGCTTTTTTACGATCACAAGACAATGCTGGACTTTAGATATTGCAGGTCTACCCCATCAATGAGCTGCTGGTTGATTGGCAAAGATGGATTGGGTTCAGAAGAGCTGGCCTGAGTGCAGACCTTGTTGCTGCCTGCTACTTGAAGGCATTGGAGTTGGTGCATGAAGGTGTCATTCAATGTTATTGTGGGTGATTTTCTTGGATGTTCCTCTTGTGATCGCCAGACCCTGTTGGATATTGATAATGTAAGATGTTGCAGGCCTGCTTTCCTTGTTTTGTGACACGGCAGGTGGCAGGATGCTGGGTAGCCTCAGTTATAGAGAGGACTAGATCTCAAGCTACAGGCTTGCAGTCCAGGAGAGGAGACACTGGAGGTGGTGCTGCATGGTGTCTCTGTTCTGTTGGGGGCTGGTCTGTCACATTGGTGCTGCCCTCCAGTGTGCAATTGGTGGAATGACAACTCGGATTTCGCACATCTGTGCACAGCCGGGAACTGTACATCAATTTGTGGGATATGTCATTCAGGGTCTTTGGCTATGTATGTGTTTTTCTGCATGACTATGTTTTTTTCTGCTTGCTATTTTGAATGGTACTGTGTATGTTTTACACCTTGGCCCAGAGGAATTCTATTTCGTTCAGCTTTATCCATGTATAGTTGAACGATAATTAAACTAGATTTGATTTGATTTAAATTGATTAGTTGTAGCTCTAGGCTCTATGGCACTGCAGACATTTACATTGTTCATTTTTGCAGACAAGGTTGGATGATACTGAATTCTTGTTCATGTACAGTGTGACACAGGCAAATGCAGATCAAGATCCAAGCACTATCGAAGGGCTTGGAGTCAGTCTTGCATTAATTGGATTTCTACCACAGCTCACATGATATCATGAGGCTGTGGTCTATTAATTGGGATCCAGGTGTGGCCGCAATCTGCTAAAGAATTTGCTTAAGCTGGGATAATTTAAGGCTAGCCATTTACTTGTATATTTTAGGTCTGTTTCCTGATAAACAGCTATCAAATAAAAAGAGACCAGAGTCAAAACAACTGCTGATCCCTGAAGTCTTAAATAAAGAAGAGAAAGTGCACAAAGCACTCAGCAGGCCAGGCAGCATCTGCTGAAAGAGAAGTGGAGTCATCATTTCAGGTTAAAGAATCTTCATTAAAACTGAGATAAGGATGAAACAAAAGGTAATGTTAATTTGGGGAAGGAGTGAATAGGACAAAAGGGATATCTGTGATATGATAGGATGAGGCCTGCTCAAGTGGGTTGTTAGGGGTATTTAGAGAGAAGGTTATGCTTGTTTGTGATGTGTTGTTTTAATAGTTCAAAGTTCAAGGTAAGTTTATCATTTAAGCACATATATGTCATCATACAGTATACTATACTAGCCTGAGGTTCATTATCTTGTGGGTATTCACAGTAGATACAAATAAACACAAAAGAATCAATGAAAAAACATACATGACAAAGACAAACCACCAATGTGCATAGATAAGAAACTGTGCAAATATAAGAAAAAGAAAAATAACTAATAATAATTTAAAAAAGCAATATTTTGGCATTCATTTCTAGAGGAATAGAGTATAGGAGCAGGGATGTGATGTTGAGGCTCTATAAGACGCTGGTGAGACCTCACTTGGAGTACTGTGGGCAGTTTTGGTCTCCTTATTTAAGAAAGGATGTGCTGACATTGGAGAGGGTACAGAGAAGATTCACTAGAATGATTTCAGGAATGAGAGGGTTAACATATGAGGAACGTTTGTCTGCTCTTGGACTGTATTCCTTGGAGTTTAGAAGAATGAGGGGAGACCTCATAGAAACATTTCGAATGTTAAAAGGCATGGACAGAGTGGATGTGACAAAGTTGTTTCCCATGATGGGGGAATCTAGTACGAGAGGGCATGACTTCAGGATTGAAGGGCGCCCTTTCAGAACAGAAATGCGAAGAAATTTTTTTAGTCAGAGGGTGGTGAATCTATGGAATTTGTTGCCACGGGCAGCAGTGGAGGCCAAGTCATTGGGTGTATTTAAGGCAGAGATTGATAGGTATCTGAGTAGCCAGGGCAGCAAAGGTTATGGTGAGAAGGCGGGGCAGTGGGACTAAATAGGATAAAATGGATCAGCTCATGATAAAATGGCGGAGCAGACTCGATGGGCCGAATGGCCTACTTCTGCTCCTTTGTCTTATGGTCTTATGGTCTAAATATTGAGAACATGAGTTGTTGACGTCTAAAGAGTGAGTCCATAGATTGCGGAACCATTTCAATGATGGGATGAGTGAAGTTATCCCCTCTGGCTCAAGCACCGAATGGTTGGGTGGTAAAAACTGTCCTTGAACCTGGTAGTGTGGGACTTGAATCTCCCGTACCTCCTTCCTGATGATAGCAGTGAGAAGGGAGCATGGCCTGGATGGCGGGGGTCTTTGATGAAGGATGCTGCTTTCCTGTGACAGTGCTCCTTCTAGGTATGCTCAGTGGTGGGAAGGGCTTTCCCTGTGACAGACTGGGCTGACCTGTGATGGCCAGTCCTGATGAAGGGTCTCTGCCTGAAATGTCAGCCGTTTATTCCAGCCCATAGTTGCCGCCTGACCTGCTGAGTTCCCCTAACATTTTGTGTGTATTGCCTTGGATTTCCAGCATCTGCAGATTTTCTCATGTTTTAGACTATAAAACCATAAAACATAGGAGCAGAATT
This sequence comes from Mobula birostris, assembly GCF_030028105.1. Lineage (NCBI taxonomy): Eukaryota > Metazoa > Chordata > Chondrichthyes > Myliobatiformes > Myliobatidae > Mobula > Mobula birostris. The sequence continues at coordinate 58,211,011 of NC_092372.1, read as the reverse complement.
AGGCCATCTGGCCCATCAAGTCTGCTCTGCCATTCAATCATGGTGGATCCTTTTTTCTTCTCCTCCTCAACCCCAGTTCCCGACCTTCACCCCGTAACCTTTGATGCCATGTCCAATCAAGAACCTATCAATCTCTGTCTTAAATACACCCAATGACTTGGCCTCCACAGCTGCATGTGACAACAAGTTCCACAAATTCACCACCCCATGGCTAAAGAAATTTCTCCACATCTGTTTTGAAAGGACACCCTTCTATCCTGAGGCAGTGCTCTTTTGTCCTTTCCATATCTACTCTGTCTAGGCCTTTTTAACATTCGAAAGGTTTCAATGAGATCCTCCCCCCCCCCCCCAACCTTCTGAATTCCTGCGAGTACAGACCCAGAGCCATCAAACGTTCCTCGTATGATAACCCTTTCATTCCTGGAATCATCCTTGTAAACCTCCGCTGGACCCTCTCCAATGCCAGCACATTTTTTCTAAGATGAGGCGTCCAAAACTGTTCACAATGCTCAAAGTGAGGTTTCACCAGTGCCTTATAAAGCCTCAGCATCACATCCTTGCTCTTGTATTCTAGGCCTCTTGAAATGAATGCTAACATAGGATTTGCCTTCCTCACCACTGACTCAAACTGCAAGTTAAACTTTAGGGTGTTCTGCACAAGGACTCCCAAGTCCCTTTGCATCTCAGATTCCTGGATTTTCTCCCCATTTAGAAAATAGTCTGCAAATTTATTTCTACTACCAAAGTGCATGGCCATGCATTTTCCCACATTGTATTTCATTTGCCACTTTCTTGCCCATTCTCCTAATCTGTATAGGTCCTTCCGCATCCTACCTGTTTCCTCAACACCACCTGCCACTCCACCGATCTTCGAATCATCTGCAAACTTGGCAACAAAGCCTTCTATTCTATCATCTAAATCATTTATATACAGCATAAAAAGAAGTGGTCCTAACACTGGCCCCTGCAGAACACCACTAGTCACTGGCAGCCAACCAGAAAAGGATTTTTTTATTCCCACTCACTGCCTCCGACCAATCAGCCAATGCTCTAACCATGTTAGTAACTTTCTTGTCATACCACGGGCTCTTAACTTGGTAAGCAGCCTCATGTGTGGCACTTTGTCAAAGGCCTTCTGAAAGTCCAAGTATACAGTATCCACCATATCCCCTTTATCTATCCTACTTGAAACCTCCTCAAAGAATTCCAAGAAGTTTGTCAAGCAAGATTTTCCCTGAAAGAAACCATGCTGACTTTGAACTATCTTGTCCTGTGTCACCAAGTACTCCATCACCTCATCTTTAACAATTGACTCAAACATCTTCCCAACCACTGAAGCCAGGCTAACTGGTTTACAATTTCCTTTCTGTTGCCTTCTACGTTTTACTCTGTGTTTTGTCCTACTTTGTAGTTTTTTCTGTTCCCATACCAGGCTGTGATGCAACCAGTCAGTATACTCTCCACAGCGTTTATAGAAGTTTGTCAGACTTTTAGATGACATGCCGAATCTGCGTAAATTTCTAAGAAAGTACATGCGTTGCCATGCCTTCTTTGTAAGGACAAGCTCTGAAGATGAGGCTGTACTAATGGAAAGGGAAGAATTGAGTTAATGCCATAAATAGGTCATTTACCACTTAAATAGTCAGTTACCTAGGAAGCAAATTACCTGAATGTGGAGAGTTCAATACTGAGCAACACACACAAAACGCTGGAGGAGCTCAGCAGGTCAGGCAGCATCTATGGAAATGAAAAAACAGTCGACATTTTGGCTGAGACCTTTATCAGACCTGGAAAGAAAGGGGGAAGATACCAGAATAAGAAGGTGCGGAGGGAGTGGAAGGAAGTCAATGCTACATGAAGTCAGGTGAGTGCGAGAGGAGGATGAATTAAAAACGGAGCTGATAAGTGAAAAAAGCAAAGGATTGGAGAAGAAGGAATCTGATTGGAGAGGAAAGTGGATCATGGGAGAAAGGGTAGGAGGAGGTGCAACAGGTGGAGGTGATAGGCAGGTGAGGAGGAGAGGTAAGAGGCTAGAGTGCGGGAATAAAGAAGATGGAAAGGGGAGGGAATAAATTACCGGAAGCTGGAGAAATTGATGTTCATGCCAGGAGGTTGGAGACTTCCTAGATGGACTATGAGGTTGTTACTCCTCCAACATGTAAGTGCCCTCACCTTGGCAGAGGAGGAGGCCATGGACTGACATGTTGGAATGGGAATGGGGATAGCAATAGAAATGGTTGGCCACAGGGAAATTCTGCATTTTGTAGATGGAGCTGAGGTGCTCAACAAAGCAGTCGCCCGATCTACATTGGGTCTCATCAATGTAGAGGAAACTACATCGGGGGCCGGATAGTGTACGTGAGTCCAATCGGCTCACAGGTTGCTTCACCTGGAAGGACTGTTTGGCGCCCTGTATAGAGGTAAAGGAAGAGGTGAATGGGCAGGAGTAGCATTTCTGCTCCTTGCAGTGATAAGTGCCAGGAGGGAGATTAGTGGGGAGGGACAAATGGACAAAGGAATCGGGGAGAGAGCTATCCCTGTGGAAAGTGGAGAATTGGGGGAGGTGAAGATGTGTTCGGTAGTAGGGTCCTGTTGAAGACGGGCGACATTGTGGAGAATGATGTGTTAGATGAGAAAGCTCATGGGGCGGTAGGAGAGGATGAGAGGAACTCTATCCCTGTTAAGGCAGTGGAAAGATGGGTTGGCTGTGGATGACCAGGAAATGGAGGAGCTGTGGGTGAAGGCAGCATCAGCGGTGGAGGAAGGGAAACCCCGCTCTTTGGAAAGGAGGACAACGCTGATGTCCTAGATAGAAAAGCCTCATCCTGGGAAACAGATGCGACGGAGACGAAGGAACTGAGGAAAGGGAATGGCATTTCATGACTAAATCCAGAAGGATGTGTCATGCACAAACAAAGGGTAAAATGCTGTTCCTCAAGGTTGTGTGGGGCACGGTAACACTGTAAAACACTGATGGACAGGTCAGAGTTGGAGTATGATGGTGAATTGAAGTGGCAGACAACCAGAAGCTGAGGGTCACTCTTATAGACTGAAAGAAGGTGCTCCACAAGTCCAATTTGAACTTGGTTTGCAGATTGAACTGTAGCTCTCATTGTGAACATTGAATGCAATACACTAGATTGGAAGAACTGCTGCTTTATCTATAAAGTCTGTTTGGGTCCCTTGATGGAAAGAGACGAGGTGAAAGGATGGTGTTGCTTCTCCTGGGGCTGCATGGGAAACAAAACAGTAAGCTGGCTCTCAGGTGGCAGAGAACAGCAGTTCAGGAAGCCACAGCTGAGCGTCCATGTTGATGTTCCTTCTCCCATCCAGGAACCCCTGAACGGCAATCGGAAATAGGGAAACATTCGCTATTTAGAATGGAGAAGAGATAAGCATATGGGGAGGAGTGGGAAAGATTGGTAGCCTTGGCCTGGAAAAGGAGTGATCACATACGAACAGGAAGTGGGCAGGGCAATAACTGGAGATGAAAGAAAATGGAGATCAGGGTGGAGAGGCCAAAAGATTTCTTGAGAGGTGGGGGTATGTCATCTGCTCAACCTAGCCCATCAGGATGCTCTGAAGTCAGTGGGAACTGGGAATTGACATCTTTCTCTGGATAATTTCCTTCAAGGCCAGTCTAGGCCTCTCGGTCACACTTTGGTAAACTTAAATTGCAATTCTGATTATGTCACTGGACAGAAACTTTGTCTGCTTTTGTGAGAGCCTCATTCATATCCTAGTCCCTTCACTTTAAAGATTTAAAGGAATAGGAATGGATTCAGTAGATACTGCATTTTCTTTATTTGATATTTTACAACCATCTCTGACCCTCTTTACCTTCTCATCCCTCTTCCGGAGGGTGGAGAATGTGTAAGAGGTGATATCAAAATCTTTCAGCATATCTCAGCAACAATCTTATGTCTATAAGAATAATACAGCATACAAAAATGTAGAATATTCTACAGTCACAAGCATGCTTTAAGTAGCTACATTGGCTGACCTCAGGTCTGATCAACCTCTCTGATTATTCATTTTCCTGTTCTCATCCCAGCCACCATGAGAAATAATGCTATGGTAATCTGCCATCTGTTGATATAAGGAGCAGCATTTCTAATCATGTGATGCTCCCTTTAATTTTTATGCTGCGTACCTCCCAGTTCAATTCTGTGCTCACTTGAAATGGTTAATGGAAACCACTGAGTTCATGCAGGCAAGAGACAATTGCATCCAGGTACAATGTTCAATGTACAATGTACTATACCAGCTGGTTTTCCTTCCTGAGGAAAATTAACTTTTCCTTAATCGTCATTATTACTGGAAATGGATAATTCTCTATTCAATTCAGCAAACGTCCTGTGAATTCAGCAGCTCTCTGTGACACAGTGCATTTTCTCTCATTTTCTTGCTTTATTAAACCAACAGCAAAGCCTACCTTAAATCAAGTGTTGTGTGAAGAAACTGTAAACATTTACAAAACTGTCGATAGCATTTGAATTTCAAAGGGATAAAATAGGATATGGCAAAGTAGACACAGCACGTTGAAGGCGAGCTCTAGCTGACATGGAACTGATGTGGAGCTGAGGGTAAGCTGTAAGATCAGTTACTATTTTAAGTCTGTTTACATCCATCTGAACAAAGCTGCTGATGTCAGAATATGCAGTTAACTCAACAGGGCAGTGGGGAGGCTCTAAACTGCCTACAAGTGGAAGAATCATCTCTAAATCATAATCATGACCAAGCAGGCTTGCATATCTCATTCCAATACTGAAAATGTACTGTATGAAGCATTTTAATTTGAGAACTGCGACTGTGAACAGTTAATGTGCATCTCTTAGATTTCTTTTTATTTTCTATTTCCTGTTACTTACACATATACTTGGCTCTGTTATCAGCTGTGATTTAAAAAAAGTAAATACAATTACTCAAACATTTAGAAATATGCAATTATATTGTATTTAGGTCTTTTCACTTTGTCTAAAGGTTAATGCCAGCTGTGGGGAACTGTAAAATCAATACATTATCATAGGGACACAGTAGTACCCTGTGAGTGAGGAGTAAACAGCACCCTTGAAATATCTCAGATTAGGATTTGCTTCTATGGTAACCACAAAATTGTTCCCCATTTTACACAGTACAAGGTATGGAATATATTTTATTTTTTGATTGTAGCAGTGAAGTGGGAGCCGGTAAGCACCAGTGCAATGCAGGTGGAGTTTTCTGTATTTGTTGTTAAGGATAGATTTGAGGATTGCTCTTTTCTAAACATAGGCTCAGAAATATTAGAAGGAGAATGAGGAAAAATTAATTTATGTTGTAAATTGTTGTGATTTTAATACAATTTGTAAAAGCATAGAGGAAGCAGATTCAATAGAAGCTTTCAAACACAATTTGCATGGTTATGGTGGATGAGTAAGAATGTGTAATAAAATTTCTTTCAAAGATTCAACACCAAGGAGGTGACAAGGGTGATTGATGGAGGATCCATTATTTCATTACTGCCAATGACTCATGTTTTTTTTTGTCCAGACATTTCAGTAGTGCATAGAACACAGAACATAGAAATAAAGGTCCTTCGGCCCATAATATTGTGCTGACCATGTAACCTACTCTAGAAACTGCCTAGAATTTCCCTAGTGCATAGTCCTCTATTTTTCTAAGCTCCATGTACCTATCCAGGAGTCGCTTAAAAGACCCTATTGTATCTGCCTCCACCACTGTCGTTGGCAGCCCATTCCATGCACTCACCACTCTCTGTGTAAAAAAACTTACCCCTGACATCTCCTCTGTACCTACTTCCAAGCACCTTAAACCCATGCCCTCTCATGTTAGCTATTTCAGCCCTGGGAAAAAGCCTCTGACTATCCACATAATCAATGCCTCTCATCATCTTATACACCTCTATCAGGGCACCTCTCATCCTCTGTCACTCCAAGGAGAAAAGGCCAAGTTCACTCAACCCATTCTCATAAGAAGCTCTCCAATCCAGGCAACATCCTTGTAGATCTAAATATTGGCTGAGTTTTCACTGGGATGGCAATTTGCTCTCAACACCAAGAGAGGGATGGTTGAAGCTCTAGCAGGATGGAACTGCTAACTATTTTAGGGAGCAATTCTTAGCGTAATATAGAAGTACTTCTTTGTTTTGCAAGTTTGCTGCCTGTACTTCTTTGGTAGTTTAGGCAGATGAAATCCTATAATATCTCATCAATGGAGCAGAACCTGTGAGTCTAATGCTTGCATCCATGATTGATTGATTGATTGATTGATTTATTGAGATACTGCATGGAATAGGCCCTTCCAGCCCTTCGAGATGCGCCGCCCAGCAATCCCCCGACTTAATCCTAGCCTAGTCACGGGATAATTTACAATGTCCAATTAACGTACAATTCTCTATGTCTTTGGACCGTGGGAGGAGGCCGGAGCAGCTGGAAGAAACCCAAGCAGTCATAGGGAAACTCCTTACAAGCAGCAGCGAGAATCGATCCCAGGTCGCTGATATTGTAAAGCATCATGCCAACCACTGAGCTCCCAAGCCACCCTACCACGATATACCGTACAATGGGGTAGGCGACCCTGCAAATTTTCTCACTGGTGAAAATCATGAGGTCAAACTGGAGAAGGGACAGGAGGAAAACATTTAATTACAGCAATGAGGATTCCAAGGGTTTCCCAAACTGCCACTAACCTTAATGCTTCTAGGGATCTTCCCTCCAGGCCTCCAGTTTCATGGTCACCTGGTTATTGGGCCCTATACTGGGCCCATTTCATTTTTTACTCCTTCGCTCTCATCTTCCCTGTCAGAACTATAGTAAGGATTCCTCTGCCCTCAGTTGCCAACCCACTGTTCTTCGCATTCAATAAATATCCATATCTACCACTCCTGGCAATATGCTACCAAAAAATACTGGCTCACCTCCCCTCCACTTTCAGCACTCTGAGGGACTGTTCATTTTGCTGCACCCAGCCTTCCTCTTCAATCACCATCCTTGTTCCTCCTGCTTTGCATGCAATTACAACACCTCATCTTTTGCCTCCTTCCTCCTGACATGCAGGCTCGCAGACACTCTTTCAAGGTGAAACAGCAAGTTATTTGCAATACATTCAACTTAATATATAGATCATAGAGCAATATAACCAGATATCGTTCACAGTGATGATCCTTGGAATGAAAGGGTTATCGTACGAGGAACATTTAATGGTTCTGGGTCTGTACTCACTGGAATTTAGAAGGATGGGGGGGGGATCTCATTGAAATCTTTCAAAGGCCTAGACAGAGTAGATGTGGAAGGAATGTTTCCCATGGTGGGGGAGTCTAGGACAAGAGGGCAGAGCCTCAGGATAGAGGGCTGGTGAATTTGTGGAACTTGTTATCACTGGCAGCTGTGGAGGCCAGATCGTTGGGTGTTTTTAAGGCAGAGATTGATAGGCTCTTGATTGACATGGCATCAAAGTTTATGGGGAGAAGGCCAGGGAATGGAGTTGAGGAGAGGGAGAAAGAATCAGCCATGATTGAATAGTGGAGCAGACTCGATGGGCCAGATGAATTAATCCTGGTCCTATGTCTTATGATCATGTGATTGTCAATCGGGCTAACAGTGATTACGTTACAGACAAAGCTCACATTGCAGCATGTTTAACCGTGATTACGTTACAGACAAAGCTTACATAGCAGCATGTTTAATTTGAGTTTCACATTGATGACATTGCAACTGAACTGACAATGTCACGTATTGTGTTTCTCCACAGATGCTGACTGACATCATTTTCCATTTATCAATATTTCTTGATAAATTGGGGCCCATTAGCTACTAACTTGCATTTATCCAAAATAAAAATCCTTATTAATCTAAGCATATACCAATATAGGAACATTGTCAAACTGTGCATTTGTTGAGGTACATCCCCGAGCAAAATTCTGATAACCATTTGTGACCTGAAATGTGCCTTTCAATCAACTACAATACAAATAGAAACAATTATGTACTGATGGAAATCAGGAGTCATGAAGCACTGAAAATTTGGATCAAATTGGATTGAATGGCTTCAAGGAAATGAACTAATTGCCTCTAGTCTACATAGTTTATTCATAAATCCAGTATCCCCTTGTCTCCTACAGGATGGAGTTAGAAGCCATTCAGTTGGAAGAAGCACATGTTCATCATGTATATGAGCAAACAGCACCCTACTTCAATGAGATCCGAAGCAAGGCCTGGCCATGTGTCAGACAGTTCCTCTTGGACCAAGAACCAGGCAGCATCATTGCTGATATTGGTAAGAACCCTCAGTAAATGTACACTTTCCAGTTTGGGAATTCTGTTACCTACCCTTTGTGTGGGTCACCATGAAGCCTTAGAAACATAACAATCAGATGCAGGAATAACTTGTGTTCTCTATTCAATAAGTTCATGAGTGATCTCTTAACTCAAGGTTATTTTCCTGCAATAATTCCTCATCTTCTCTTCTAATCCAAAAATCTATTGACTTTAACTTGATTATACTCAACAACTGAGCCCCACAGTTCCATTGCTCCATGAATGAATAAAATTCGGACCTGAATAGCTAATGCCTTATTTTGAAACACCAGCCACGGGAATCATTAACCTTGCATCTGTATTGGCAAGTCCCATAGGAATTCCACATGTTTCACTTCTCTAAATGCAAGAGAGTTTGGACCCAATCTACTTAATCTAAACCCAACGATCAAAATTCCCCTTTCAAGGAATCACGGGAGACTGCAGATGCTGGAATCTGGAGTAAAAAACAAACTGCTGGAAGAACTCAATGAGTCAAGCAGCATCTGCAGAGGTAAAGGGATGTCTGATGTTTCAGATTGTGACTGGTCGTTCCCGGTGCACAGTCATGACTCTACATAACTACAAACTGATAAGAAAATGTCACTCAGATTTGACATTGTAGGTTGTGGATCTTTATTATTTTTATTCATCAGTATTCATCTCCTATCCCCATCATTGCACCCTCTCATGCATTCTACTTCATTGGAATTGCAAGGGCACGAGACACACTTCTGTACCTCACTGGAATACTTTCCATCACATAGGCAGTAAGACCCATGTTTCTGTAAAATCGGTCACTTTTTGGAATGGAGAGGGAAGGAGTGAGAGGAAAGCTCATCACCAATGAGACAGATCCTGTATTCACTTGTCTTCCATGCATGTGCTCACACACACGGAGGTGGGAACAGGTTGGGAAGTTGCTTATGGCAGCAGTGGCCGAATTTCAGCTTACGGAGCCCATGGGTGTTACAGATATTTGTTTTACCACCTAGGCTAAAAACAATTAAGAATTAGGATTAAACATTGAGCTACCTAATTTGCATTGGTATATTGCATATTAATTTCATCAATAAACTGATAGAAAGTGCATATCACTCTTGTTATAAATTAATGGGGAAGGCATTTAGTCAGATCTGAGACAAATAGTACAAATCAGTTGAGAACAATCTCAAAACAAACACCAAGATCTGGTCACACTGTGGAATTGGCTGGTGGTTTGGAAACAAATTGTTTTTTTCTGTCAGTTAATGGAAGTGCATGTTTCCACAACTCAAGAGTGAACAAGTAAAGACAAAATATATCATCTGCCTAGTAAGTATCTGGCAAAGGGTCTTTTCATTTTAACATTTCTTATTTTGAAAGCCATTTTTGTGTTGATAGACCAATTTCAGTTTTTATATTTTTATTGCTATTGTTTGAATTTGGTTGCAAATTTGCCATCTTTATTAATCTTAAATAGTCTACATATTGTGACGTCATTATTCCCTGGCAGAATCAGGTAATAGCCCTCTCCATTATACCCAGAGACTACATTACTGCAATTGATTTTTTGCGTGTAATTTGTATGTAACTGAGTTTCTACTCCTTTGCCAGGAAATAATCAAATTGCTTTCTGTATGCATCACCTACTCATTGCATTTTTGTCTGAATCTCCCTTGGCTTCAGTTGGGAAATGTTGCTGCCATTTTATCGTGCATTGTTTGCAGAGATCCTGTTGAAATTGTGTCTGCAGATTAACTCTAATGAACTGTTTCAATAATTTTAATGTTTTATTGTAAAGTAGAATGAGATATTTGTCTCATTGAGCTTGCACTAGCTTTCAGAACAGTCCTTTCTTTTTTAATCTTTTTATTAACTTTCAGGTTCATAAACATAGTAACAGTAGTAATACAAAGAGATTGGAATTACCTTATTGGTAATAGACATATGCAAATAAAGCTACAGATAATACAAGTATAGTAGACCTCCAAGCTCTCAATATAGTTAATCATGATAAAAGGAAAAATAAAAAAAATCACAATAAAAACCCAAAGTAGCAAACAAAAAACACTAAGAAAAAAATCTAAATTAAACTAAACCAAAAACTGAATCTAAACAAAACCAAACAAAGCTGGGCATATATTACATCGAATACAATCATTAATGTCGTCAACTCCGCTTCTCTATGCATATATTCTAGGTTAATAAAAAAGATTCGGAAAAGGTCAAGCTACACCCTATGAATTCCCATTCCCCAGCTGTTTCCTGTAATTTATACTCTTCCACATGCCCACTGATTCTCCTTATCATCTACTATAGGTGGGGAAATTGGCTGCAGCCACTTAAACCACAAACCAGCACATCTCTGAGGTGCGGTAGGAAACGGGAAGCTCATGCAGTCAAAAGGAGAACGTGCAAACACCACGCAGCAGAGCTCTTCATTGTACCTGGTTCATGGAGCTGAGAGGCAACAGCGCTACTTGCAATGCCTCTGGGCCATCTCTTCATTGCTCTCTTTGCTAAGTAAATCTAATATCTTTTTGCATTTACTAAGACCTGTTTCACTTACCACTTATCACTCAGCGCAATGTTATCATTTGGCAGCCTGTCGACATAAAATTTACCCATCAGCTATTGGAAATTGTAACAAAATTGTGAACATCTTACTCCATGTCTTTACCCCAGTAAACTTCATCTCCTTTTCTTGACCATGGTGGGTCTGATGGAAGAACTTGTAACACATGTGAATTAAATTCCAGACTGGTTACTAACTTGTGAATCATCTTCTGCTAGTAGCATCCGTTTAAATGCAGCAGATTGTCTGATCCAATACCTAATGCCTCGCACCAATTAGTTGCAGCTGCAAAATGTGATTGTCAACGATTATCCCTAAATGTGCTTTAAGAACAGACAGTATGTCAAATTAACCTTTCCATTATCTCCCAGGTGTAAAGTAACCACTCTCTTACTGGGGAGACACAAGAGATAGATGCTGGAACCAGGACAAATGGGCAAGATGCTGGAGGAGCTCAGTGGGTTAGGCAGCATCTATGGAGGGAAATGGACAGTCAATATTTTGGGTTGAGGCACTTCATCTTGATCTGAAATGTCAACTGTTGAATTTTAGTTTGGCAGTGCAAGGCATAGGCAGGACTACACTATAAAACTACTGAATTGAAATACCTTGAGATGTCAAAGTTTTAAATGAATCATACAAAAATACATTCTTTCCCATGCAAAAGCAATAAAGGTTTGTGAAATTAAGGAACAGACTAGGCAGCCTCCATCCTCTTAACTATATTCATCAGATTTGACTGACAATGAGCTCTATAACAGTACCATTTCCAGGTTGTACATAAAATTTGTAAACCCACTTTAATGATAAAGGAATATTTCTTTGTAAATAGCAAATTTCTAACTTCTGATTGCATTTGCAATCCAATCTCAATTCCTTTTGGTGAGTGTCACTGGTTAAAAGTAACAAATAATTTCAGTGACTCCGATAATTAACAACTGTTTCAAACTCCTAACTTCCTAATTGCCATCTATCAATTGCTGAGTATCGACTTTTTTTTTGCCAGTTTAGCAGAAAGCTATCTTTTCCCAACTGTCCTGCTCTCCTGGTCCAGACTGAACCAGGGCCCCCATTCCTTCCCACGCCCTGTCTCACACTGAGGCCTTCCAGCAGTCAGCCATCCAGGTGCAACAAGCAAACCTTGGCTGAGGTAGGATTGCTGGCAGAGGAGGCTGCCTGCTGATGGAAAGGCTACGAGATACAATAGTAACAGCCCATGTGGGAACCATTGAATGTGAACTCTTATGTAAGTGATGACAATTTGATCTTCAACATTTGGCCACAGTCCCTCACTTACCGGATGTTATTTTTACTAAATCTGTCAATTCCTCCCTCAGACCATTTGAGATAACATGACTCAGAACCATTTCAGGATTCCCGGTCCTAGCAGCAAATTGCACCGCTACCACACCACTGTTCCTGACTATCTTCTTGTCATCATACATTGCTGTCCAGGACTTTCCTCAGACTCTCAACTCATTTAGACTAGTGTGCAATGTGCTGGCATTTTTCTATTCCCATAGGATAACTTCTCACTGTGAGGGAAAATATTTTGTTTGCTTGGAATTTTCCAGAACATTGTTCTTCTCACTGATTCTTTTTCAATAGGAATATTGGATTGTGGAATGCTCAGCACCACATACAAAAAGACTCTTGTAAGAAGCAATTTATTGCTGTTGACTACAGCTTTTCTTCATTGCAGGATGTGGGACTGGAAAATATCTCAGTGTGAACAGCCAGGCTTACAAACTGGGCAGCGATTATTGTAACCCTTTGGTGGAGATTGCCAAAAGCCATGGACATGAAGTCATGGTATGTGACAACCTCATTCTCCCCTACAGGGACCAGTGTTTTAATGCAGTCATTTCCATTGGAGGTAAGAGAAAATATCCCAGCTTTGATGCTAAAAGATGGAACAGTGTGTGACAAGCTTGGTATGTCTCTAAAATTTCTGCAGGGGTGATTTTAAGGCCATAGTAAGATAAAACCATGTCTGTTGCTGGCAATTCTGATTTAGTTTTATCTCATACATGGAGGAAGGGCAATTGCTTATCCTGACTCACTTTATTGCTTGGAATGTGGCTTGCAGTGGAATGGAGTCACTTGTTCAGCTTCTGTCCCCTTGGACCATAACTTGAATCCACATCCACTTCTTGTCAGTGCCACCCTGGAAAATATCCAGGAGTCATGGGTTGCCAGTGGAATCGAAGATTCGCCTGGCTGCTGGTCCTGAATTCTTCTGTAGCTATGTATCAAGAGAAGCTTCTAAGCGCAAATGATCTACAGGGTGCTTGTAAAACAAAGACGGGTATAATTACTAATGCCCAGTGCCATTTGGCTTGAGTGAGTTCCTGATACAAGAAAGACTCAGCATTATGAGAATCAGTGGGAACAGGTTATAACATTGTTTTGCTGGGAATGTCCCTGGCGGAGGGGGAGACCTTGCTTTAGATACTTAGGCCATCTGCAGAAATCCTAATATCTCTTGATCTAAATTCTGAAACAAGTTTCACCTCTGTTGGCATCATAGTCCTCCTTATGGAGGCTTGTATAATTCTTCACTATGTCAAATAGACTCCCAAGACAACAATAAAGATTTTAAATCCATTCATAATTCATAAAACATATAAAATCCTAAAAGGATTGGACAGGCTAGATGCAGGAAGATTGTTCCCGATGTTGGGGAAGTCCAGAATGAGGGGTCACAGTTTGAGGATAAAGGGGAAGCCTTTTAGGACCGAGATTTGGAAAAACTTCTTCACACAGAGAGTGGTGAATCTGTGGAATTCTCTGCCACAGGAAACAGTTGAGGCCAGTTCATTGCCTATATTTAAGAGGGAGTTAGATATGGCCCTTGTGGCTAAAGGGATCAGGGGGTATGGGGGGGAAGGCTGGTACAGAGTTCTGAGTTGGATGATCAGCCATGATCATACTGAATGGCGGTGCAGGCTCGAAGGGCCGAATGGCCTACTCCTGCACCTATTTTCTATGTTTCTATGTTAATTCAGTTGCAATGAATTCATATTGCACACAAACAGCAGTTATCATGGCTTGTTTGAAATATTCTTGGTTGAATCATCTTTTAAGATGGGTTTTAAATTAGAAAATGCATTTCCACTATCTTTCGAGGTTTAATGGCAGAGTGTGTGGAAGCTTATACCAGACCCATACTAGGGTTCCATGTTATAATGAAAACTCTCCCTCATGAGGTTTATTTGAGTCAGTCTGAATTCCAAGTTACTGCCTCACTGGATAGAACGGTGCCTAGCCTGCATCAACGCTCCAGTAGCTAGAATAGGCAAGGAAAGTAATTTTCCAGCAGAAATTAACTTGAAATAGATCTGTAACCTGTTAGTCCCTTAAGGGAGAGCACATGATTTTTAAGCTAATTCCGCCTCTTATGTAATTACAGCCAAGACATCCATAAAAAAGAACAAATTACACCGTCATTTCAAGCAGAGACCCAAGAGAGATATTTTCCTGCTGTGGGTCTAAGCCAAGTTTATTCCTACGTACAATGAAGAAGAAAATGGGGCAAAGGCCATCCACGCCAATTCTTTCTCCATAGCCTTGTTCTTTCTCCTATAGCTCTGAAGTGGCATTCCTGACTTCCATCCTCACTTTAACTGACAATTGGACATCCAGTTGGAGCAATAGCCGAAGGGTCGTGTCTGCGGGCACAATTTTTCACAGATCCGTTGGCACCTTCAGTCAACACAAAGCTACTTAAATTAAAGTTAGTCACGATTTCAGGAATTGCCCTCACTGCTGATTGACCTTGAGTCTCTATACCTTCTCTCTGCTGTTCTGCATGATCAGTTGGCAGTTAACTGTGGTGCATTTTTGAGCTTATTCATCGAATTTATTTTTGCTTTATATTTTTCATCAGTGGTTGTGAAGGAGGTAACTAATCCTTCAGTCAACTGCTAACCACTATCCTTGCATTTTGGCATAATCTGTCCTCCCCTTTGGGTGCCAAATAACCCTCACGTCCTCTTGCAGCATTGTCCTCCATCTTGGAGACTGCCTTTTGTCTTTGTTGCCTTCTTTTTTTCTTTCCGCTTTGTTGATGCTTTAAAAGCTTCCATACAATACCCCTGCATGTGGGGTGAATCGCCAAACTCTGAAAGACTCCAGTGCCTGAAAGACTTACTGGCTAGTTGGTTAATTGGTCACTGTAAATTGTCCCATGATTAGGTTAGTGTTGAGTCGGGGTTGCTGGGCAGCACAGTTCAAAGGGCAGGAAGGGCCTATTCTATGTTACTGTACACCTCTAAGTAAATAAATCATGAAGTAGCTTGTTCTGGAAGCTCTGTTTAAGTTAGAATCCTTTACCTTGAGTGGTAAAGATGTTTCTTCCCACTTTTCTTTTCTCTCTCTCCTCTTTATCCCTTCCTCCTTGCTTAATGATTCTTCCTCTCAGTAGGTTGACAGATGCAGCATTTTTCAGACCAGCTGGTTCCCACTGGAGAGCACTGACGGCCAGCTATATAACAAGGCAATGCAATTTCAGAACAACTATATGTTACTAACTCGGCTCCCGGAAAGTAACACAAAGGAGTCGGGCCACAACAAACAAAAGATATTTATTAAATTAAAGTTAAAGTAAAGGGGAAAAGGATGGTGTGAGATGTGCTAATGCTGGCTGCAGAATGGGGGAGAGAGGGAGTGGGACCTGCCTTGTTTTTAAGCAGTCCCCAGCAGGTGTTGGCAAAGAAAAGGTAATTGCAGGTGTCCCAGGGGACTGCAACAAAAGTTAAAGAGGAAACACAGGCCAGGAAATGTACAGGGCATTACCACCCCACCCTTAAAAGGTTGCTCTGGGGAAATGTAAAGCTACCCCGATGTCAGGGATAGGATGTAGGGGAGCAACAGGGATCTTTTGATATGGCTTACCAACAACCTGACACACCTGACATGACCTACAGAACTAGACTACATCAGGTCTCACACCAGGCCAGAAGAAAAGCCTAAGCACATTAAGAGCTTTCCTGGTGCCTAAGGGATCAGCAAGGTAATGGTATGTCAGGCCAATAAACATCAGGAACAACAATTTGATAAACATTACTCCAGTCATCCTGAATGGACACTTTTGGAGGAGCCCACTTTCTCACGAACGCTCCATTGCAAATAAAATAGCCGCAGGACACCTCTACAATTGCTTCCCCTGAGACCAGCTCTTCAAACAGAGGAGACAGAGAAGGGTCATTTTTCTGTTCGAGCAGTAGCTGTTTACCAGAGGGAAACACTTGGCCAAACCCTGTTAGATCTACATCACCTTTGGCCGTAAAAGTGTCACAGAGGGCAATATCAAGGAGATTGTCAGTGCACTTGCCTTTCCTTTGATCTATCTTAGACATTGCATGAGTAGTAACACAAACAGGAAAGAGCCTGGGGAAAGTCAGTTAAAGCTCATCTGGGCCCTCCTGCATCATTGGGTTAGCAGTTACCTCAGGAGTAGGTAGCACTCTACGACCTGCCAGATTGTTCCCTAGAATGAAAGACACACGTTCAATTGGGAACTGGGAACAGAGTGCAACAACAACTTCACCAGAAACCAAACCTGATTGGAGACAAGTGTTATGCAAAGGCATGGACAAAAAAACCCTGCACCAAACCCTTTTTACAAGTGTCTCTGAAACCAAGGCAGACTCAGAGAATAGCAAAACATCCTGGAGAATCGCAGACTGAAAAGCTCCTGTGTCCCTCCAGATCGTAATGGGTAGCTTTGACTCAGGATCAGACGTATGAGAAATGAAAATATCCATCAGGAAGGAAGAGCCTGCCAACTCGTGTTTCTTGCTTGAGACATCACTATCTGGAGACAGAGTAATTTGCTCTAGTTTTCACAAAAGCTACAGGCTTCACAGCTTTCTGCTTCTTATTAAGCACTGAATATTCAGCACTTAGATGACCGGGCTTCTTGCGGTAGAAACACACACTGATTCTCATAATGCTGAGTCTTTCTTGTATCAGGAACCCACTCAAGCCAAATGGCACTGGACATTCTCAGATGTGAAATTCTTAGCTGGGGTGAGGCAGGTGGCACTATTTTAACAATTGTGCCTGATTTTGTAGGCCTTTACCCCTGTACTCAGCTTGCTGTTTACTGCCAAAACTGGCTTTGTGCGTTAAGACGTGCTCATCTGCCAATATGGTAGCTTGCTCAAGGGTTGGTGCCTTTTGCTCATTTAAATAAACAATTGCATTAACAGACAGAAAGCTCTTAAATTTCTAAAGCAAGGTGAGATGACTCAGGTGTTCTCTAATTACTCCTGGTTGAGCAAAACACCACCGGTCAAACAGATTCTTTTTCTCTCTGGCAAACTCCACATATGTTTGCTGGTCAAGCTAACTAGCTCCTAAAGCGCTGGCGATAAACCTCAGGAACCAACTTGTAAGATTTCAAGATGGCCACTTTGACCTCATCATAGTCTGACCTCCTCTCAATGCTTAGAGCAGAGTAGGCATCCTGAGCCTTGCCTTTCAAAACACTCTGAAGAAGCAGAGTCCAGACATGTTTAGGCCAATTTGAAGTGGTAGCCTCCCATTCAAAATTAGAGAAGCATTTCTCAACATCCTTCTCTGCAAATGGTGGAGATAACTTAATATGGCTACCTCCATCCAATACAGAAGGATCAGACTTGTGAGCCTTCTTAAACCCTAATTCCTTAAGGAAACACTCATGTTCTAAGTGCATTTGGTGTTCCCTTAACAATCGTTCCTTGTGCTTGTCCTGTAACTGCTTCTCTTGCAGTGCCATCTCCTGCAGCCTCAACTCAAAGGCAGCCTCTGAGAAAGGAGTAGGTTTGGACACTTGGGGGTGGATAGAACTAACCTCAAGAACCCCAGTGTCTGTTGGCACTTCCCTGATGACCATTCCTGTGCTCGCTTTTAGCCATTTTTCAGTGCTGGTAAGCTCAATTTTGTAATGAGAAGCCAGCTGCAAAAGCTGATCTTTTGTAAACAGCTCAATAAACCCCTCAGAACGTTCTTTAATGAACTCTTCAAGGGATGCCATATTTAAAAGCTTTCGTACTCTACACTGAAGTAGTGACAAAGTACAGAGGTCAGCACAAATGTACAAATGCAGCATTTAATACAAAGCAACACGAAACAAGAGTGTACATGACACACAGCTACCAACAAATAATGCAACAAATTTTGCTCTCTCTATAAAATAGCCATTAAGGTCACAATTACAAAAATAGAACTAGATATTGCTCCTCAACTACCAAAGTAGCACAGAATGGATTACCCGCTCCAGCTCTTTACTTCACCCCTCCCCCTCTCAGTTTCACCTATCACCTTTTGTTTCTTCCTCCCCACCCCCACCCCCACCCCCACCCCCACCCCCACCCTCTAAGTCTGACTCCTCATCTTCTTTTCTCTAGTTCTGCTGAAGGGTCTCAGATCGAAATGTCAACTGTACTCTTTTCCATAGGTACTGCCTGGCCTGCTGAGATCCTTCAGCATTTTGTGTGTGTTGGTAACAAACAAACAAAAGGCCTGTACACTACAAGAAATTATTGGGGCAAACACAACGTAGGCCCATACTTTCAAAATATAAAAGAAATTGGATGAGCCCCCATCATATTACAACCTCGGCTCTCAGGAAGTAACACAAAGGAGATAGGCCACAACAGGAATTACAAACAAAAGATACTTATTAAATTAAAGTGAAGGTAAAGGTAAAAAGAGTGATGTGTGTTGTGGTAGTGCTGGCTGCAGAATGGGAGAGAGAGTGTGATTGGGAGTGGCCTGTCCCCAGCAGGTGTTAGCAATGGAAGGGTAATTGCGGGTGTCCCAGGGAACTGCAACACAAGTTAAAGAGGAAACACAGGCCAGGAAATGTGTGGGACATTACATGTACCTGTATTTTTTCTTGCTTGCATTGCAGTGGTTTTTAGAAATGGCACAGTTTTTACCCAGGCTGTACCCAATGTGAATTTTAATTCACTTTCTTGATTTGTTGGAGGATGATGGTAAAACCACAGACTCCTGAAACCTATCCATAGATTTTCCCACCAATCAGTATTATTACAATTATCAGACACAATAGGAGGAATATCCAGTCTGCCTTCCTGCGTATTTCATCACTACTTTTCATACTGGCTGCCTCCCCTCTTATCTTTAGTATTGGCTACCTTCCCTCTGTCTTTCAATCCTAATGAAATGTGGAATGTCCATTTCCCTCCACAGATGCTAACTGACCTGCTGAGTTCCTCCAAAAGTTAAACTTGTTCTTTTACACAAGATATGCAACAGGTGCTGGAAATCCAGGACAACACATGTAAAATGCTGGAGGAACCCAGCCATGTCAGACAGCATCTACGCAGAGGAATAAACAATCAGCATTTCTAGCTGTGACCCTTCATTATCTTCCAGTAATTTCTCCTCTTCTCCCTTCTTTCCTTTTCCATTCCCCGTTCAGGCTCCGTTCTTACCCCTTCTTTTCTCCTCCCCTGCTCATCACCTCCTCTGGAGCTCCTCCTTCCCTTTCTCCCAGTGTCCACCATCCTCCTTTCAGTTTCCTTCTTCCTCAACCCTTTACCTCTTCCAGCTATCACCTCCCAGCTTCATTGCCTCCTCCCACATTCCTGCTCACCTAGTTTCACCTACCACCTGCCAGCTTGTAGCTCCCCACCCCCCTGCACATTCTGCTGGCTTCTGCCTCCTTCCTTACCAGTCCTGATGAAGGAGCTTGACCCAAAACAACAACTGTTTATCTCCCTCCATAGGTTATATTTTTATCATCTTTAGGCTATACATATTTATTATTGTCATAAGACTAATACTTGCAGTGTACTACCTGAAAGAAGTAGAATCGTAAAGCACAAAAGCTGGCCATTTGGCCCACCATACAATATCAGCCCTTTAGAAAAAGCTATCCAATTTGTCACCTTCCTGCCTATCTCATCTCTAACTTGTAACACTAGACATGTTCTTGTACATGAATAACCATTACAAACTAATTTTATGATTGTCTTAATGTAGTGATTCATCATTTTTCAACGAAGGCCAGGCGAATTAGAGCAATAAAAGAAATGGCGAGAACTTTGCTCCGTGGAGGTCAAATGATGATTTATGTATGGGCCATGGAACAAAAGTATCGCCGCTTTGATAAACAAGACATCTTTGTTCCTTGGAACCGATCCCTGTGTTCTAGACCATCATCAGAGTCTAGTCAAAATAATAATCAACCCATAGTCGGAAGGAATGTCAAGACAGAAGATAAAGACTCAATAAAGGCAGTTCAAAGTGAAGGCAGCACAATGTTGTCTCTTAGACAGGATCAACACACAATACTTTCATACAGAAGTGACAATCAAACTTTGTTAGAAAATTGCTGCCCCAGGATGTCCAAAGATCAAGAGTATCGACTTTACAAGAATCTGGGAAAATCACTTCGATCGTGGTTCTTCTCTAAATCACTTGATGAGGTTACAATGCAGTCACACATTGACCAACTAAAGTCGATGAAACAGTCACCGGACCTAATGCCTTCATGGGGAAGCACTACTGTTTCCATGCAGCCTGTGAGAAAGTTGAGCATATCATCCCAGCACTGCAGTTTGGAAGCAGATTGCCCACCACTGGTGAAGACAGACAGTTTTGATGAGGAGGTGTTTGCTGAAAATCCAAAGCACGAAGAAACACAATGGTTAGAGACTAGAAATGTGAACTCATTAAAAACAAAGCAAGGAAGACAGCAAGGTGAAATAAGCAGAGCAGGAGATCTAAACCTTTTTCGGACTAACTCTGTAGAAGACAGTCAGATGCATGAAGGAGCACAAAAGTCTGAGAGAACTGGGGCCAGAGTTTTTAAAAGGACTTCTACAACAGAGTCAACAGACTCTGTGATTGACAGTATCAAAGCTGTGGCTTTGGATGAAAAGGAAGAGATAATTCCAGATGCTACAGAATTCATGCGATATTATCATGTCTTCAGGGAAGGAGAATTGGTTCAGCTCATTGAAGAGAATGTGCAAGAACTTCACATTCGGAATTCCTGTTATGATCATGGCAACTGGTGTGTCATAGTAGAAAAACAATAATATGTGGTGATTTTAATTGATGCACACATTTTAATATCAAAGGTGATTTTAAACCTCATTATTTTAATCACAGATTATAACAAAGTTATTTTCAATTTTGTTAGAGTTAAGTACAATATCAATGCCATAATGTAAAAATCTGTTTTATTCTGTGTAGTGCCAGGATTACGTAATTAATATTTCAAATATAATTGGATGGAATTTGAAGGATCAGATTCATGCTGTTTCCATTAACTTACTGAAAAAATATCTTCTCATCCATCAGATCAGAATGTTGCAAGGGTCTAAAGTTACCACCTTACTAAGGCCAGGAGTTCTCTCACAACTCTGCTCTTCTAATACCTGATCTTCACCTGTTACATCACTCAGATGTGACCTCCCACTGCTCTACAATTTGATGGCTCATGGTGCACTGTTCCTCAAAAATACTTTGTGTATTCATTCCAATAATGTGACAATGCTTTGAGATTGACAACCTGTGTATTCCCATTGATGACCACTGCTGCTGAGCCCACAGTGGGATTGGAGGGTGTAATTTTATAGACCTGCCATTCGAGGGAAACTATCCCCAGCTGCTTAGAAATCTGGTGCCCTTCTGCTAGCTCAAAGAAGGGGAGCAGGCATGTTCCTTTGAGCTGCTCCAGATGGTTCCCATCATAAATGCAAGTGGCTGCTTTTCTGTGAGTTTAGATCTGGATTGTGTCATGAATTCATCATGGATACTGGCAAAGGGGAATCTGGTTCTCCCAAAGGAATTAAGTTTTTCAAAAGCACAACAAATGGTAACAGTAGAACAGATTTGAAATAGCCCATCTGTATTTTTTTTCAAGCAGTGTATCTGCTGACAGAAAATATTTAATACTGTTTCAAATTTTTATGTTAGCATTTAAATAATAAGTCTATGATCTTTGTGTGTAGATCTTCTTTGTAGTTCGTCTTACACAAGGATAATATATTGTAATAGTATATCACAAGATAAGTTTTTTAAGCACAGACATCATATTTATACATGGAAGTTCTAACTTTTTACACATCATTTGAAGTAAAGTTCAAAAACAGGGTCCTAGTATTAATTACTGCAGAACAAATAATAAACTATATTTGATACAACATTTCTGGCAGTTATGAGAGTGAGATAGAGTTTAAATTTGCTGGTCGTTGGAAGGCCATTTGTGCATATCGTTAGTGACATTTGCACTTGTTTCTAGCCTTGCAGTTTTTTATATAGAAGACTGGTTGAGTCTTTGCTCATATTTGCCTTTTAGAAAGGATGTTATACAGACTGAGAGGAATTGTATTAAGGATTTGAGGAAAGGTTGCATGATTTGTTTTGACTCCACAAGTTTGATTTATACTGTTCTCAAAATAATAAAGGGGTTTGACATGACAGATAAATGGAGTAGGGGCCAAAGTCAAATTGCACACTGGAAGAAGGTTGAAGTCTCACATTGCTTACTACTCTTTCAATGTCCTGTTTAACCATTGTGCAGATGGAACAAGTTGGAACGTTTAGTTAAAACTGAAAATGCTGGAAAAACTCAGCAGGTCGGGCAGCATCTGTGGATAGAGTCGATGTCAGTGGTTCACGTCTACAACTTTTTGTGGAACT
This sequence comes from Mobula birostris, assembly GCF_030028105.1. Lineage (NCBI taxonomy): Eukaryota > Metazoa > Chordata > Chondrichthyes > Myliobatiformes > Myliobatidae > Mobula > Mobula birostris. Next base: position 58,188,493 of record NC_092372.1, on the reverse strand, counting down.
TCATTGGGCGTTGTGACTGAGTGCAAAATAATTCTCACGTACTTTCCACCCACCAACATTCCAGACTTGGGAATCAGTGATCTAAAGGAAACGTAGTGCTTTTGTACTGCCAGCTAACTGATGAGATCCACTTTATCAGCCAATATTTGCTGGTGCCATCACAAGCATATTTTACCCCTTATCACTGGGGACGTCATTATGCTTACAAGGAGTAAAAATTGGTCCAGTCTAGTGAGCACACAAAGAACAATCTAGCCTGCATGGGATTTCTTTCACCCACTGGGATATACTGCAATGAAAATACATGGTTTTCAGGTGTGAAATTTTCTTTGTAATTGAAATTGATTTCAAGAAATCAGTGCCAGCAACTTCTTCATTTTTTCTCTAGTTCCTGCTGGAACCTTGGTGGAATGTCATTGGAATTCCCTTGGAAATCTTGCCTACCAGAAACATCTGACATATTGCTTTTCAGTGTCACAAGTAGGTTGTGCAATTTAATTTGCTAGTTTACTGCTGCAATCATCACCTGGAAGCATTGTTTTTCAAAATGATTTAACTCAAAGGTAATTTAGTTCTCTTTTTTCCCCACACCTTGGGATAAAATTTTATGTCTTCTGGTTGTTCATTGAAAATGTAAATGTCACATTTGGGGAGAACTAAATATTCTACTGCCTTGGATTTTTTTTAAAAGCACAATTTGAATATCTAATGCAGCCCTTGTGGAGAATTTTAAACAGGAGTCAACGCAATAAGTTTGTTATGCACAAACCACCTTGTGTTTTCTCAGGATTCCTTAGTAGCAGCAAATATTTCAAATCTGTGGAAAATTTAAAAATCTCATTCTGGTGATGTGATGTTCTTTTCTATGCTTGCTGGCAAAGGTCAAGATTCTCTGCACAGACAATGCAAACATGCAAAGTGACTGTTTTATTTGTTGTACAATTGTGTCAAAGTCTGGCTTTCACTATATTTTAATTCTATTTAAATATCTTCGGCTCACGTACTTTCAATTTACTGCAGATTAAAGTACATTCAACACAAACTGATTTCTTTTGTGGTTCATTGTTTGGTGTTTTTGATCCAATCCTTGTGCTTATATAGGTATTAGTCTCTTCTTTTCCCTCTAAGAATTACACCTACCCAGGAAGGCAAGGATGTGACCTGGCCTTGGCTATCGGTTCATAACATTGTTTATTTAATTGGTCACATTCTCCCTCCTTTACATCTTTACCTTCTAATCAAGGTGCATATCAGGAGGGGTAAAAGGGGGCATGAGATAGCTTTGGTATTGAAGATTAAGATGAATCCAAAGGGGTTTATAAATATGTTAAGGGAAAGAGTAACTAGGGAGAGAATAGCACCCTTCAAAGATCAACGGGGACATCTTTATGTGGAGCCACAGGAGACTGGCAAGGTCTTTAGTGTAGCATACTGAGAGGTGATCTCACAAAGGTCATGAGGGACATAGACTGAGCAGATGCACTCAGTCTTTTTTCTGGGATTGGGATATGAGCATGGGTTTAAGGTGAGATGGGAACTTAAGGAGAAATCTTTTTACACAAAAATGTATGTACATGGAATGAGCTGCCAAAAGACATGGTTGAGGCAAGTACAATAGCAACTTTTAAAATACAGTGGACAGGTAATGAAATGGAAAGCTGAGCTGGATGCAAATGGGACTAGCTTGGAAGGGGCATCTTGGTGGCTTGGACCAGTTGAGACGAAGGGCCTGTTTCTGTGTTGAACATACAATATAGAACTGTACATATAGTACAGGCCCTTCAGCCTATGGTTTAACCTGCTCCATGATCAATCCAGTGCTTCGCCCCCACATAGCCCTCCATTTATCTTTCATCCATGTGCCTATCTAAGAGTCTTTTAAATGTCCCTAATGTATCTGTCTCTACCACCACCCTGGCAATGCATTCCACGCACCCACCACATTCTGTGTAAAACAAAAACCTACCTCTGACGTCCCTCCTATTCTTACCTCCAGTCACCTTAAATTATGCTTCTTGTGTTAGCTATTGCCACTCTGGGGGGAGAAAGTGCTGGTTGTCAACTCCGTCTATGCCTCTTATCATCTTCTACATCTCATTATGTCACCACTTCTTCTCTTTCCACATCCGTCCTATAATGATGCAACCAGAGCTGAACACAATACTCCAAATTTGATCCGTCCAATATTTTAGGGAGCTGTAGCATTACCTTGTGGTTCTTTAACTCACTCCCCTGACTAATATGCCTTCTTAATCAACCATATGTCTTCTTAATTACCCTATCCACATGCGTTGAGGGATCTTTGGAAATGGACCCCAAGGCTCTCTGTTTCCTCCAAACTGCTAACAATCCTGCCCTTAACCTTGTACTCTGCCTTAAGATTTCACTTTCTAAGTGTATCACTTCATACTTTTCTGGATTGAATTCCATTTGCTACTTCCCAGCCCTGTTCTGTTAATGTCTCATTGTAACTCTTTTACACTATCCACAACACCACCAACCTTCATATCATCTGCAATCTTACGAACCCACCCTTCCACTGCCTCACCTAAGTCATTTATGAAAGTCACAAAGATCAGGAGGGCCTCTGTAGTGTAGGAGTTACTGTGACACTATTACAGCTCAGGGCTGTAATAGTTCAATTCCGGTGTCCTTTGTAAGGAAGCTTTTCCTGCTTCCTTCCACAGTCAAAGATTTGCCTATTGGTAGGTTAGTTGGTTGTTGTCAATTGTCCTGTGATTAGGTTAGGTTTCGATCAGTGGGTTGCTGGGTGACAAGGCTCGGTGGGCCTATTTCGAGCTGTATCGCTGAATTTTAAAAAATAAATAATCAGGGGTACCAGAAGAGGTCCCTGTGGAACTCCACTCTTCATGGATAGAGTACACTCCACCTACTACTACCCTCTGTGGACAAGGCTGTTCTGAGTCTACACAGCCAAGTTTCCATGAACCCCACGCTTCCTGACTTTCTGAATGAGCCTAACATAGGGAAACGTAACAAATGCCATATTAAAATACATACCCACATTCACTGCTCTACCTGAATCAATGTGGTTTGTCATTTTCTCAAAAAATTCATTCAGGCTTATAAGTAAGCGACCTGCTTCCCACAAAGCCATCCTGACTATCCCTAATCAGAATATACTTCTCTAAAAGCTTGTCAATCATGCCTTTAAGAATCCTCTACAATAGTCTGCCCACCACTGATGTAAGACTCACTGGTCTATAATTCCTAGGGTTATCCACATTACTTTTCTTGAACAAAAGAATAATACTGTTCACTCTCTGTTGATGGGTAACACTACAAACCCTATGAACAATCTAGCACTGAACTCTGCAGTTTAATGAATATTAAGACCATAATTTGTGAAATTTATTACCACAGGTAGCTGTGGAGGCCATGTTGTTGGGCATATTTAAGGCAGAACTTGATTGGCTTTTGATTGGACATGGCATCAAAGGTTATGGGGAGAAGTCCAGGAAATGGGGCTGAGGAGGGGAAAGAAAGAATCAGCCATGATTGAATGGTGGAGAAGACATGATGGGCCAAATGGTCTAAGCAGATTCATTAAAATGGAATTGGACTCTGACTGGCCATTTCAGTCAATCAACAAAATGATTTTAAACTGAAACCTGCTGATGTTCAACCAAGAACTTATACTAGAGAAAAGATAACTCCTGTGGGTATGACATTTGTAGCAGAGAAATACAACAACCAACAAGCAATATTGGGCTTGTGTGTGGTAAAAACAGGAGAGGCAGCATTGTGTGCTTGTGAATGGCTGAGACAACTACAACTTGATTGGAGATCCATCTACCATTTGCATGCAACATCCCCTGCAATACAGTCAATTGAAAGCGAATTAAGAAAGGCCATTGTAGTGTTCAATGACAGCATCGGCATATCTTGATAGCAGTGATAAGATTGGGCCGAGCCAGCATGGATTTACCAAGGGCAAATCATGCTTGACTAATTTATTGGAGTTTTTCGAGGATGTAACCAGGAAGATAGACGCGGGAGATCCAGCAGATGTGGTGTACCTTGACTTTCAGAAGGCATTTGATAAGGTACCACATAGGAGATTGGTGGGTAAAATCAGAGCTCATGGCATTGGGGGGAGGATATTGACATGGATAGAAAACTGGTGGCAGATAGAAAGCAAAGGGTAGCAGTGAATGGGTGTTTCTTGGAATGACAGGTGGTGACTAGTGGGGTGCCACAGGGCTCGGTATTGGGACCACAGCTGTTTACGATTTATGTCAATGACTTAGAGGAAGGCATTGTGAATAACATCAGCAAGTTTGCTGATGATACTAAGCTGGGTGGCAGTGCGACATGTGATGAGGATGTTAGGAGAATTCAAGGTGACTTGGATAGGCTGGGTGAGTGAGCAGAAACTTGGCAGATGGCGTTTAATGTGAATAAGTGTGAGGTTATTCACTTTGGGAGCAAGAACAGGAAGGCAGATTATTATCTGAATGGTGTGGAGTTAGGTAAGGGAGAAATACAAAGAGATCTAGGAGTACTTGTTCATCAGTCTCTGAAGGCGAATGAGCAAGTGCAACAGGCAGTGAAGAAGGCTAATGAAATGTTGGCCTTTATTACAAAGGGAATTGAGTACAAGAGCAAGGAAATCCTTTTGCATTTGTACAGAGCCCTGGTGAGACCACACCTGGAGTATTGTGTGCAGTTTTGGTCTCCAGGGTTAAGGAAGGACATCCTGGCTGTGGAGGAGGTGGAGCGTAGGTTCACTAGATTAATTCCTGGGATGTCCGGACTGTCTTACACAGAGAGGTTAGAGAGACTGGACTTGTACACGCTGGAATTAAGGAGATTGAGGGGGGATCTGATTGAGACATATAAGATTATTAAGAGATTGGACAAGATAGAGGCAGGAAATATGTTCCAGATGCTGGGAGAGTCCAGTACCAGAGGGCATGGTTTAAGAATAAGGGGTAGGTCATTTAGGACAGAGCTGAGGAGGAACTTCTTCTCCCAGAGAGTTGTGGAGGTGTGGAATGCGCTGCCTCAGAAGACAGTGGAAGCCAATTCTCTGGATGCTTTCAAGAAGGAGTTAGATAGATATCTTATGGATAGGGGAATCAAGGGTTATGGGGACAAGGCAGGAACCAGGTATTGATAGTAGATGATCAGCCACGATCTCAGAATGGCGGTGCAGGCTCGAAGGGCCGAATGGTCTACTTCTGCACCTATTGTCTATTGTCTATTGAAAACTCAAACTTATCCAGAGTAAAATAGTGTTAAATGAAAGTGCCACAAGTTTTGCAAAGCCTGTCCGGTTTGTTATACGATTCATGATAAAGTAGCCAGTGAGCATCATTGCATAGAGGCCGAGGAATTCTCTCCTAGATTAAGTGGAGTCCAGGGGCAACAGGAGTAGCCTCAGTAGCAGAGAAGTTATTGTAAAGTATTCTAAGGGACCGGATATATGAGTATTTGGATAGACATGGACTAATTAGCGATAGCCAGCATGACTTTTTGCATGGTAGGTCAGGTCTAACCCATCTTATAGAGTTTTTCGAGGAAGTTACCAGGAAAGTTAATGAAAGCAAGGCAGTGGATGCTGTCTACATAGACTTTAGCGAGGCATTTGACAAGGTCCTGCATAGGAGGTTGGTTAATAAGTTTCATTTGCTTGGCATTCAGGATGAGGCAGAAGTAGGATTAGACATTGGCTTTGTGGGACAAGCCAGGGAGTGGTCATAGATGGTTGCCTCTCTGACTGGAGACATGTGTCTAGTGGAGTGTTGCAGGGATCAGTGCTGGGTCTGTTGTTGTTTGTCATCCATATCACTAATCTGGATGATAATGTGGCTAACTGGATCAGCAAATTTGCAGATGACACCAAGATTGGGGGTGCAGTGGACTGCAAGGAACACTACCAGAGCTTGCAGCTGGATCTTGACCAGCTGGAAAGATCCGAAAAATGGCAGATGGATTTTAATGCAGACAACTGTGAGGTGTTAATGGCAGGACACTGAAGAATGCAATAGACAAAGGGATCTGGGAATACAAGTCCATAATTCATTGAAAGTGGTGGCACAGGTAGATAAGGTTGTAAAGGGAAACATGAGAGGAAACTTCTTCACTCAGAGGGTCGTGAGAGTGTAGAAAGAGCTGCCAGCATAAGTGGTGCATGCAAGCTTGATTTCAACATTTAAGAGAAGTTTGGATAGATACATGGAAGGTAGGGGTATAGGGAACTATGGTCTGGGTGCAGGTTCATGGCAGTAGGCAATTTAAATGGTATGGCTTGGACTAGATGGGCTGAAGGTCCTGTTTCTGTGCTGTACTTTTCTATGATTCTATGACTCTAAAATCCAAAGTGTTTCTCATGATAAACACTCACAAAGGGCTTTATTGCTATAGTAGGTTTATTTTTGGAGTAGCATCTGCACCTGCACTCTGACAGAAAGCCATGGACCAGGTGCGACAAGGCTGCCCAGGATCTCAGTGTTACCTTAATGACATCATTGTTACCGGTAACAATGACAAGGAGCAACCTGAAACTCTCAAGACAGTGTTAAAAAGATTACGAGAGTATGGGCTCGGAGCACAATGCAACAAGTGTGAATTCTTTAAACTAAGCATCACTTACTGCGGTCACAGCATCGACGCACATGGACTGCACAAGTGTTCTGAGAAAATTCAAGCAGTGGTGGATGTCCCAAGGCCAAAGGGCATGTTATAGTTGTGGTCCTTTTTAGATTTTTCAATTTCTTTAATAGTCCTTGCCAAACTTGGCTACTGTGCTCCAGTCCTCGAACTCATTACGACAGATCGGGAAGTGCGAGGTGATTTTCCAAAAGGCAAAGAAAATGGTGATGGCAGGCATTTTACTCACACTTTATGATCTACATCATCCAGCGAAGCTTGCCTGTGATGCCTCATTTATTCGTATAGGTGCAATCATGTCATATGTTATGAATGATGGAAGTGAATGCTCCATAGACGTTGCATCACGTTCCCTTACCGCTGCAGATAAAAATTACACACACATTGACAGAGAAGCCTTGGGATGTAATACATTTCAACCAGTACATGTGTGGGAAGGAATTTACTCATAATTGATCATCAACTACTAGTGTCCATTTTCAATCCACTAACAGCAGCAGCTCGAATGCAGAGATGGGCTCTGTTTCTTGGAGGATACATTAACAAGATCGAATTCAACTAATCATAGAAATACTGATAGATTGTCCCATTTACCCTTGGAAAAGGAAATACCTGAAAAATTACAAAAGGGGCCATTCCTCTTGACATAGTCTTCCCGAAGTAAATTGGAAGTGTCCCTACAATGGCAGAAATGATTGAAAAGGAAACCAGAAATGACCACACATAGTCTCAGGTCCACATGGTAACACAAAATGACTAGGATATGCAGCATAAGCTCTAGTTCACCCGTTTTTACCAGCACCAGGATGAACTTGCCCTTGATGGTGGTTGCGTTATGTGGGGATTGAGAGATGTACCATCCAAGCTGAGAGCTAAAATGTTGGAGGAGCTACATGTACATGTCAGTCATCTAGGCGTGGTCAGAATGAAAGGATTGGCTCAGAGCTTGGTCTGGTGTCCTGGGATAGATCAGCAGATCGAGCATCACACCATGCACTGTCCTGGATGCCAACATTTCCAGAAAAAAGATGTCTAGAGCAGTCAGAACCATTTCCTGCAGTCCCATGGAGACCCAAAACCTGATATTGTTTCACTGCCACAAGTTTTACCTACCAGGCTGGGTAAACCCCTTGTCAGTTAAGATATTATTCCACAAGGGTAAAAAATCCTCTTCAGCGATTAAATCTTTAGGCTTGAATGGGACAATTTAATATTTACTATGCTGCAATGTCTATATAGTAGTCGTATTATATAGTATTATATATATAAAAGTTCAAAGTTCAAAGTAGATTTATTATCAAAGTATGTTTCAGCCTGTACCTGAGCTTTCCAAATTTGCCTGACCTCAGGTCTTTCCTCACTCTTAGCTTGGTGGATGGACCTCAACTCTGCCTCTACTTTGCCTCGCACCCTCTTTCTTCGACCCTCAACTCTGCTTTGCCTCCGCTTGCCTCTCCAGTGATTGTGGTGATTGGTTACCAGAAATATTATCAGAAGAAATATTATCAATAAATTATTTAGTTGTATTTTTTGTTTTGTTTGCCATTGATAAGTAGTCGATGGGCTTCACCAGTGCCATCTTAAACTGGAATATACATGTATATAAGTTGAGGTGCATTCTATATTGAGATTGATTTTATAGGTAAACAAGGAGGAGTGTAGTCTGTTCATTTGAGTAATATTGTAAATATATTGTTTGATTTACCATTCTTTGTTGTTTACATAATTCATTACTATTTATATGTAAAAGTACATGAATGGCATACGTCATCATGCCACCAGGTCAGGAGTGCACACCTCAGTTAAAGTAAAAATGAGGTTGGATATGTTATTTCTGGCTCTGTATATTTATTTTGATTAGATTTATATTCTGGTGTTACAAAATATAACATAATCTGACATCTGTCTCCCCCACACCCCTGTCTCTAATCCCTAACCTGACTCCTAACTCCACTTTCTGTCCTCAAGACCATCCCTACGAGCTAACAAAAACAACTGTCCAGGTTATGTTCTCAATGGAGAGTGCAGCTTGGTTCCAACTTCGCAGCAATAAATAATTGACTACTCGATTAAATAGAAAGTTCAAAGTTCAAAGTCATTTATTATCAAATTAAGTATGTATTATACAACCTTGAGATTCATCTCCTTACAGGCAGCCATAAAACAAGAAACCCAAAAGAGCCTATTAAAAAAAATCTGACAAATACCTAATGTGCAGAGAGAGAGATAAAAAGCAAACCATACAAACAATAAAAGCAAGCAAGTAGCATTTAGAACAAAAGTGGGTCCTCAGACACGAAATCCAGAGCAGCCAGAGCTGGCCCATATCCACAGCCTCAGAACAACAAGCTGACTTGGTGAAATAATTGACGACTGTCAATTACACTGAGTGTGGTTGGGAGGCTGGTTGATGAGAATCTGAGAGACACTCAGTTACAGGGAATTAAGTGGGGGAATTGGGATTGGGATTATTGGGTTTGCCCGGAGAGCAGCATTGATTTGATGGACCGAATGTCTGCTTCCTATGTCTTAAGGAAATCTGAAAAATATAAAATTAGGTGGGATGTGAAATGGGCTACCAAATATTTGTAACTGCAGCAAAATTTAAATGAACACCAAGGTATGTCTCCAGTACATTCTTGGTTATATTGCTTGCTGGCATAAATGACACATTTCATTGTATATTTCGATGTACATGTAATAAATAAGTGTATCAGAATCGGAACTTGAAGTGCAAAACCAACTGGCTTGGGCACAAAATTTGATTTCTTGGCTTACTACTGACATCTGCTGGCCCATCTGTGACTTACAGATTCATACAAACTACATCAAATCTGCAGGTATTCTTCCTCATTTTCTTGCTTCAAGAAATCAAGGAGGTTGAAGAATATTAATAATAATGCAATGCTCTAGAAATTCAATAGTACCAGCAGTGTGGAGTTTGTCTGAGGACCCTGGTAGTGCATGAGGACTCAAGAGTTCAACAGAATAGGAAACAGAAACAAGGGAAGGCCATTCTGTCCCTTTCTCTTGGAATACTATTCATTATGATTGTGGTTAATCTTCCTCGGTTCTACTTTTCTATACTAATCACATATTCAGACTTAGGGTAGCTTCTATCCCACAGTTACAATATGATGGAACTTATATAACAAGATGGATTCTTGACCTCTCAATCTATCTTATAATTACCTTGCATTTTCTTGTCTGATTGCACTCCTGAGACAGCTCAGGATGGAGTGGAAGCTGGAAGTTTGAGAACCTGGAGCTGATTCACTGTCCAACCAGATCATGAGTCTGTGCCACCACTCTATTGATGGCCTCTGTTCCCAGCTCAGGATACCCATTGCCAATCAATGCTTAATGAACTAAGTTTTAAAAACGTTAACACCAGACTTTATGAGGAAAAATACCGATTCCTCATTTTATTCTGCATAGCCTGGTTTGAATAGGGTCACAGAGTCATAGAGCACTATAGCACAGAAACGGGCCCTTTGGCCCATCTAGCCCATGTTGAACTGTTGTTCTGCTGAGTCTCATATGGAGGGCCATGGTCCTGAACCAGGACCATGGCCCTCCATATACTTTTCACTCACGTACTTATCCAAATTTCTCTTAAATGTTGCAATTGGATCCGTAGCCACCACTTCCACTGGAAGCTCGTTCCACACTCGCACCACCCTCTGAGTGAAGAAGTTCTCCCGCAGGTTCCCCTTAAGTATTTCACCTTTCACCCTTAACCTATGACTTGTCATTCTAGGTATCACTCAACTTCAGTGAAAAAAATCCTTTTTGCATTTACCCTATCTATACTTTTGGGTGGCGCCATGCAGATACATCTCTACCAAAGGAGATGTCAGGCGCTGCTTCCCTCCACTAGCTTGCAGGTCACCCTTGGGCAAGATTTGGCTCCTGCTTAGCCCAGCGGATCAGAGTCATGTGAAGCCATGGGAGCAGGTGGTGGGTAGTCATATGAGCAGCTGGTGCATATCCTGATTATTCGACCATTGACACCAGGCAGACAATCTCTGAAGAGTATTTATAACGGTTTGGGTCACCTGTAAAGGAACCGCCCAGAAGAAGGCAATGGGAAACCACTTCTGTAGGAAAATTTGCCACGAACAATCACAATCACCATGATCGCCTACGTCATATGACATGGCACATAATGATGATGATACCCTTTGTAATTTTTATACCTCTTTCTAATCTCCCTCATTGTCCTACGCTTGAGGGTCCTAACCTGCTACTCAAGTCCTCAAGTCCTGGCAACATCTTTTTAAAAAAAAGTTTCTGTGCTCTTTCAGTCTTATTGATAACTTTCTGAATGTGAAATGTTGCTCCGTTCTTCTGGATTCCTCTTTTGGTTGCCATCTCCATCTAACCTGTCAAATCCCTTTATCAGTTAATCAGCATCAGACAAAGCCTCAACCTTCTTAATGCTTGGAAGTTTATGCAACCAGTTCTCCTAATGATGCCCTTTGTGCCTGCTACAATCTGGAATATTTGCCCTTTCATGCTAAACACAGCCTTAAGTGCAATAATGGATTTGTGAAAGGAAAATCATGTCTGACAAATCTCATAGAATTTTTTGAGGATGTAACTAGTAGAGTGAATAGGGGAGAATCAGTGGATGTGGTATATTTGGATTTTCAGAAGGCTTTTGACAAGGTCCCACACAGGAGATTAGTGTGCAAACTTAAAGCACACGGTATTGGGGGTAAGGTATTGGTGTGGGTGGAGAGTTGGTTAGCAGACAGGAAGCAAAGAGTGGGAATAAACGGGACCTTTTCAGAATGGCAGGCGGTGACTAGCGGGTTACCGCAAGGCTCAGTGCTGGGACCCCAGTTGTTTACAATATATATTAATGACTTGGATGAGGGAATTAAATGCAGCATCTCCAAGTTTGCGGATGACACGAAGCTGGGTGGCAGTGTTAGCTGTGAGGAGGATGCTAAGAGGATGCAGGGTGACTTGGATAGGTTGGGTGAGTGGGCAAATTCATGGCAGATGCAATTTAATGTGGATAAATGTGAAGTTATCCACTTTGGTGGCAAAAATAGGAAAACAGATTATTATCTGAATGGTGGCCGATTAGGAAAAGGGGAGGTGCAACGAGACCTGGGTGTCATTATACACTAGTCATTGAAAGTGGGCATGCAGGTACAGCAGGCAGTGAAAAAGGCGAATGGTATGCTGGCATTTATAGCGAGAGGATTCGAGTACAGGAGCAGTGAGGTACTACTGCAGTTGTACAAGGCCTTGGTGAGACCACACCTGGAGTATCGTGTGCAGTTTTGGTCCCCTAATCTGAGGAAAGACATCCTTGCCATAGAGGGAGTACAAAGAAGGTTCACCAGATTGATTCCTGGGATGGCAGGACTTTCATATGAAGAAAGACTGGATGAACTGGGCTTGTACTCGTTGGAATTTAGAAGATTGAGGGGGGATCTGATTGAAACGTATAAAATCCTAAAGGGATTGGACAGGCTAGATGCAGGAAGATTGTTCCCGATGTTGGGGAAGTCCAGAACGAGGGGTCACAGTTTGAGGATAGAGGGGAAGCCTTTTAGGACTGAGATTAGGAAAAACTTCTTCACACAGAGAGTGGTGAATCTGTGGAAATCTCTGCCACAGGAAACAGTTGAGGCCAGTTCATTGGCTATATTTAAGAGGGAGTTAGATATGGCCCTTGTGGCTACAGGGGTCAGGGAGTATGGAGGGAAGGCTGGGGCGGTGTTCTGAGTTGGATGATCAGCCATGATCATAATAAATGGCGGTGCAGGCTCGAAGGGCCGAATGGCCTACTCCTGCACCTATTTTCTATGTTTTCTATAACGTACTCTAGATAGAATCTAACTAAGAGTGTACGATGCAGTATCATTCTCTTACTGTTATCTAGCCCCCCTCCAATAAAAACCGATATTTCTTTCATTTTAATAGGTTCTATTGAATTACAGTTATCTCACTATTAATAAAATATTCTAATTTGTCTCTCTTGTTCTTAGAGTTGACGATATTGAATTTATTTGCATTGATTTCCATCTTCATGATTTTGGCCACCTAATCCTTCCATGAGTCATTGTAACATTCTTATCCCATTTGTACAACTGACCTTCTACCAAACTCTTCCAACTGAGATTCCTATAAAGGTGTATAAAATCCTGAGAGGCAACTATATGTACAACTATTGACAGCTCTATAAGGTGAAGGTTGCCATCCTGTCTTCCGCAATGAGCAATTCTTTTACTCCATCTCTCTTATCAGAATCTCTCTTATCAGAAAACTTTCACATGATTGTTTCAATTAAAAAATTCCTGTAAGCTTGTATCAATTGTGAATCTGCTTGGACTGCATCCAAAAGCTGATACACCCACCTTTCATTGAAAAATCCAACTAGATTAGTTGAATATGAGTAATCCCTTACAAATCCATGCTGAATCACACTGATAAGTCCACACTTGCCTAAGTGTTCATTCAGTCAACCCTTGATGATAAATTCCAGCAACATCCCTATTTCTGATGTCACGTGACAGGTTTATATTTACTTGTTTTTAACTTTCTTAACTAAAGGAGCAGTATTTGAAACTAGCTGAAAGGAACATTTCTTGATTCTTGAGCGCTGGCAATTTATAATGAATGCATCTCCAGTTTTGTTTATTACTCTGCGTCCAAATCAATCAAATCTTCAAGATGTGGCAAGCTTACATCCTTTAACTGGTAAAAATCTTGCAGACATCACTCCCTGTGAGCTTCTGAGCATCAGTTAGAATGGTTCGCACTAGTGATGAGGGCAGGGATGGAGGTTTGCTGAGGAAATAACTTGATGGAAAGAGGGTTCACAATAGTCCCTTGCTGATTTCGGTTCCAAAGCTGACAAATGGAGAGCATTAGCTGGCCAGTCTGTCAGCCTTGTAGGTTCCAGCTGGTGCAGACTGTGCTGACTTTCGCTGAGATGTCCAGAGTTCCACAAACTGCCCCCTATAGCTGAGCAAAGCGTTAACGCGCTTGCTGCCTTGTACAGCTGGGGCAAGACCAAGGTATTGATTGTGGAGTTCAGGAAGGGGAGGTGAGGAGAACATGCACCCCAGTTTTCATTGAGGGGTTAGAGTTGGAAAGAGTGAGTAGCTTTATGTTCCTTGGCATCAGTGTCTTGGAGGATGTATCCTGGGTCCAACACACCGATGCAATCTTGAAGAAATCGTGCCATTGGCTGTACTTTGTTACAAATTTCAGGAGATTTGGTATATCACCAAAGACGCTTGCAAATTTCTATAAATGTATGGTGGAGAGCATTCTGGTTAATTGCACAACCAGCTGTTATGGATGTCCAGTACATAAGATTGCAAGAGGCTCCAGAGAGTAGACAGTAGACAATAGACAACAGGTGCAGGGGGAGGCCATTCGGCCCTTTGAGCCAGCACCGCAATTCACTGTGATCATGGCTGATCATCCACAATCAGTACCCCACCACCAGGAGACTCTATTTGTCCACACCAGTAGACTCAGCCGCTCCACTCCACCACAGACATGACCCTCCCCACCACTGAAGACATCTTCAAGAGGTGATGGACGTCTCAAGAAGAGGCATCTATCATAAAGGACTTTCACCATCCAGACATTGCCCTTTTTTTATATTACTGCATTCGGGGAAGGGGGAGATTATGGAGGTGAAGCCCTACATCCAACAATTCAGAAACAGCTTCTTTCCCTCTGCCTTCAAATTTCTGAATGGTCCAAGAACCTATGAACATTGTTACATCATTATTCTTTTATTTTGCACGATTTGTTTACGTTTGCAATTGATAGTAATTTTTGCTGGTGTACTGCTACTGTAAAAGAATAGATTTCACATCACATAAGACAGTGATAATAGACCTGATCCTATTCCGATTCTTTAGGCACCCAAGACTCGGTTTCCATCAGCTTGATAGGACGGAGGGACCACATGCCCACTTACAGGGTTTCACACCCTGTTTGTACCTGATGATAGAAGTGAAAACTAACTCCAAAGTGAACAGGTTTTTCTCACATTAATCTGGGTCATCGAGACTTCACTGCTCCACAGCATCTGATTTTATGCTCTATAATCTAAACTCAGCCCACTCTCTTTTCATGAGGCCTTGCTGTGGCAGAGACCTGTATGTTTGTGCCACTCCTGCCTGGAGTCAGAGCGAGGCCTCCTGCGGATCAACCGGGTCAGTCACTTTAACATTTCCAACCCCTCCTTGACGTGATCAAAAATGAGTGAATCTGAAATGTTACCTTAATATTATTATTGCTAGCAAAATGCTTAGTCCAGAGATGCATCTCCTGTTTAATCAACATTGCTGAAATTTTAATTTCAAGAAGAATCTTCGGTGCCTCATGAAGTCCATTAATTTCTTCAGCTGCTGCTTTTTTTTAAGAGGGTCTCTTTAACTTGCTGACAGTGTTTCAAGTGTTCTACCAGCAGATCATCATTCCCCACAGATGATGCTCGTACTAGCCCTGTTATATTCTCCACTGCAGATTGTTCCCATGACTTAAATGATTTTACCAGGAATGGGTATTAACCTGAATCCCTCCCTGCTGTCTGGCATGTACCTTGTAATTTACTGATGTTAGTAGATATTGTACGACCACCCCCCCCCACCAAACCTTCAGCATTAATTTCATTCGATTGAAACACTCAATCCGTTAAAAGGCGAGTCCCTTGCGAAGGCCGTGAATGGAGCTGCAGGTAAACCTGAGGTGTGCACACCCACACAGCAGTCGAATTGTTCCCTACATCAATCCAAAACGGCCCTGGTGCCAAACCCTACAGACCTATGCCAATCAGTAAAGGGAATGGACTGACAGGTACGGGATTAATGGGCTGAGTGGTCTCCTGTGCCACAAAACCCACATTTGGGGTCTAACAATTCTGATAACATGTGAAGACACAAACGAGCATTTTAAAAAACAGCTAGTCCTCCTTTAGCACTGGTCTTGTCAGTAGTTACAAATTATTAAGGTCCTTTGGTATTCTATCACTGAGTTGCACAAGGCTGGCACTGAACTAAATTCAGGATTCATCTTATAAAGTTACCCTCAACTTATAGGTAAGATCAGCTCTTGTCTTTCTGGTTGGATTTATTTATTAAATCTTTTTCAATCACCATTCAAACAGGACAGATCAAGGTGCATCAAGACAAGCAGAGCAGGGTTACCCATACTGCAGGATAGGTGCTACAAGTGACCAAAGGTGGTTGTTCATATACCTTGCTGGAACACGCAACTAACAAATTGCAAAGAACGACTGATCTTTTTTAACACATTTAATAGTGCACTTGATGGTTATAACTGTACAGACATACAAAGATATAAACACGTTCTAGCTTCTTTATGCCTTAGCTTTGACAAAGTAAAATATTTACAATATTTTAGAAAGGTACAAAAAGTATAATTGAGGTATAAATACATGAATATTTAAATAATTAATAACATGCGTTATCCCTATTTGGCAATATGCAGCTAGACATGTGTATGTGTTTACAATACAATGGTATATACAGTGACTTCAAAATCTACATACAAATACCAAAGGAATTCTGGTAACAAAACAGAGAGATAAGCTAGCATTGTAAAGTGAAGGGACAACACTGATAGATTACTAATAAAATTGATTTCATTGTCACAAATTTCACTAAATGCTCTTTACATAACACTGAATGGTAAATATTTTAAACAATATTAGATAAATCCTTCTTTTAAATTCTGCTCACTTAGGGCTCCAGCACCCAGATAATAAAAAAGGGTTATTGAATTCCCAATGGCAGCAAATGCATTAACTACATTCCATTTAAAGCCTCAAACAAACATCAATGTTACAGTAAAACCTGTAAGAAAGGCTACTTTCTATTTGAGGACCACTTGGCACCTCACACCCTGTGATTGCTAACAAACTTTTATGATTGTCAGGTGACGATAGAAAACCGAAATTAAAACAAAAATAAAAGCAATAAAAGGTTATAGATTATCATTAACATGTCTGGATTACTTGTCAATAGTTGGAGATCTTCTGTTGCTTTCTATTTCCAATATTATCTAATACCATGGATATTAAATCTTTGATGGGAATTGTAGAGTGATACGAAATGTAATGAAAACTAAGTAAATATACATCATAATATTATTTGGAGGTCCACAACTCAGTTGTAATAATGTGGCACCACACACGTATGCCTGGGAATAGTTTTAAGATAGACATATGAAAAAGCCATACAGTCCAAGGAAAACATATTCATCACATACACAATCAAAACACAATATTATTTTGTATTACTGCATGGGCCCTGTAAACGCAGAACGTCTTAACAGTAACATTGGCAGAGTTGTGTCTGAAATTCAAATATCTCCCTTCTTCAAGGTTTGGAGGTTGCTTTAAGAATGGGGCCTCTGGGTCATTGCATTAGGTGGGGATTCACGAACATAAGCCAGACTTCTCTTGAAAGTGGTGTCTTGTGGATCCCAGCCAAGATCCTAGACTGGAAGGCCAAAAATAAATCCAGTAACTTTCATCTATTTCATCTCAGGACACCAGAAGCACCCCTGAAATGGTTGTGATTGAACTCCTGACTAAAGCTTGCTGGCCCATTAGACTGAAACATGTATCTTGGGATTGAAACAGTTAGCACTTGCCAGTTCTCTTTCCTGGCAGGTCACTATCAGGGTTTCTACCATAATCAGTAACCTTCATGGATATGCTGTTCCTTGTTCTATATATAATAAATACTGGAAACACTTAGAGAGTCAGGAAAACATCTGCGGAAAAAGAAACAATGTTTCCAATAATGACCTTTCATCAAAGCAAGGAAAACATAGAGATAAAACAAACACAGAAATGGGGGAGGTAAGGAAAGAACTGAGTGATAAAGTAGAAGGCAGGAGATTTCCTGAACACTTTCTTCAGATTTGTATTTTCTGTGATAATTTGTTTCATATTTTTTCTTTGAAATCGAATAAAAATCAGATTTCTGAAAAAAAGGTCTCCATCATTTTCCATGATAGAATTTTAACAATCTCAAGTGTTCTGCTCCAAATCAAAACCACTGTAATGGCATTCTTTAAAACATAAATATCTTCCTATCAACACACATAAAACTTTTATGTGTGTTGCTTGAATTTCCAGCATCTGCAGAATTCCTGTTGTTTGCGTTTTTAAATATCTTCCTATCACTGGCAGCCAGTTGGGAAGAGTCTGCCAAGCCTAACCTTGAATTAGCATCAATGAATGTTGCTCAGGATAGCAATCGTGGTGCAGAGACTATCATTGTCAATATTTTCTCCTGACAACATGAAACTAAGTGGGATGGGTTGAAGATGTTCGAGGAGGTTGCAAGTTAGCACCTTAAGCCAAGATATTGCACACCTTGGTTTTCAGAGTCAATTTTCAGCAGAAGGTGATGTTGGGATATTGAAATCTGCTGCAAAAGGGGATGTAGGGTGAAAAAGGGTGGCACCCTACTCAAGAACTATTTTAGTTTATCTAACATTATCACAATGTAAAACAGAAAGAACTGACTAAAATACATGCAGCAGGCTCCCAGTAAAGATCCAGGATGTTCTCTTTCATGACAATTCCTGGTATTGTTTTTAAAAGATACATCATTTAATACTCCATGGCAACAACTTCAGAACATTGCCTTCACCTTGAAGCAACATGCCTTTTATTAAAAACGTGGCCTAGTTTGTTTTTGGTATGCTAAAATGTAGACCTGTCACTGCTTTTAAAATTGCTTCTATCCCTCGAAGTTTTCAAGACTACATGAAGATCTTGAATCATGGGTACGAAAAAAAATGAGGTATTGTTCATCAAAAGAATCCCCCCTTCCAACTTTAAAGACATAACTAGTGTCTTAGCTGTACAATCAAAGATTTATTGGGTTTAAGATTGTTCTCCAAGGAAACCTATTCAAATACTAGGCAGGGAAGACTCTCAGATGTAGAAATTAGTATGACTCTAGCGTGAGGGGGAGAAAGAAACAAAGTTCCAACGGAGAGAAGTGGCCTTAAAGTGGTCCTCATTGTCTTTTGCATAAGTTACGATATTGAAACCTTAAATTCCACCGGACCCTCAATTGATGGGTGTCATTCTGCCATGCAAATTATGTTCCAAGCAAGAAGTGTACCAGACACCACTCTTTACACAATCTCCCACATTTCAATTGCTTAGAAACATCCTCAATCACACACGCCTCCAGGTGCACCATGCTAGCTAGATAACTGAACCAAGTAAGCGAAACAGAAAAGCACAACTCTGAAAAATACAACAATGATTCATAAACAAGGAAGTTATGGAGAATAATAGAAAAAAAATCACAAGTATGCACCAGGGCTTGATTTACATTACACAAAATGCTTGATGCTTCATAGAAGCAATTGTGGCCACTAAACAAGGAAATGCAATGCAACTTTGCACTTCATTTTTATCTAAAGACCATTATTCCAACTGTATTCCAGTAAAGGTCTATATCTCAGCCCTCATGAATGAATTAAGCAGCTTTTTAAAGTACATCATTACAGTCAAAATTAAGAATTCTTTAAAAAATAAAATCATCTATTCAAGGTCTGATTCATGCAGACCTCTCATAAACGTATAATGCAGGTCCACCAGTTTCCTTTCAAACATTATTCTTTGAAGCACCGTGCTTCAGAGTTAACAGGCTAGTTTATTGGAAGGTGTCCCCTAATGCTTGGTTTCTTGACTGCCGGAGCCGTGAATAATAAAAGAGTCCCGTATTCTAACAACTTCCGCTGCGCACAAGTGTCCAAAAACTTTATTGTACCATTCTGGCATCCTTCCCCTAAAAGGAAAGAGAGAACATGGATTTAAAATTTACCACAGCCATTTAAAAATCTAAACAACATGTTTGACCATAACAAATTACATTGCTTAGAAAGAAGCCTGAAGACAATATCAGTGTCCTTTCACTGTGGCTCAAGACAGCCAGACTGATGGCAGGGTTCTTAAATGCTGAGGGTCACATGTACCTCCTTGGAGGGTTCAGCATGGGAGTAGCTCTTAACTTCTCCTATCTCAATTGCCCAAATGCTGGTGGCAATGGAAACCAGTGCCACTGCCTTGGGTGGATGCTGCAAGACATGATTTTGTTCTTACACTGGGCAGACATGCTTTGGCAATGCAGATCACCAAACTAGTAAAGTTTATGTAGAAGAAGGCACCCCCATCACCCAGGTCATGACTCGTTCTCACTGCTACCATCTGGAAGGCAGTACAGAAGCCAGAAGGCACACACTCAATGATTCAGGAACAGCTTCATATCTCTGCCATTAGATTTCTGGATGAACAATGAACCCATGAACACTACCACATTACATTTTTTAAATTTCTATTTTTGCACTACTTATTTAACTATTTCACATATATATATATACATACATACACACACACACACACACACACACACACACACACATACTTAAATGTAATTCACGGTCTTTCTATTATCATGTATTCCCCTGTACTGCTGCCACATAACAAACAAATTTCACCACAAATCCCAGTGATATTAAACCTGACACTGGTTCTGATTCAGATCGGCTATCCGAATAATGAAGTAATTAGTAATGAAGTGAGGTGAGGGCCTCTGTCGGTCAGAGCTGTCCGTGGACATTGCGTTTTAGCTGTCTAGATATGCGAACCTGGGCAGTGCGATATGGAGAGTGAGTTGCTGCCCATGTGGCAAGCTCCCCCTCTCTATGCAACTGATGAACCAAAAGGAATGGTAGAGACTGATACAGTTTGGTACCAGCAGCATCACAGGAGTTGCCAGTCAGCATTGAACTCAATATAGGGCTGCCTTAGCAACTCCAGCTCTGGAGTTTACTCCCAAAGCCTCCCCCATAAGTAGGTACATGAGAAGTTTGAGATCAGAGTTTTCCTTCTAGATGAGCTGCCAACCATGACTGACAAGCCCCATCTGCCTAAGGTAACTGGTCTTAAAGCACCAATAACCCGCATTTGCCCCTTCTCCTGTCAGCAGAAATGGTTCTGCTGGGCTCAGTAGTTAAGCCACATGTGAAGGCGAGGAGCTGGACTTGGTTCTCATTGGCTACTTGAGGTGCACGTATTGGGAGCATTTAATAGGCAGTGGGAGCTTGTTCCCATTACCACCTCTGGGATGGTAATTACAACCTTAGTAACACACCATGGGAATCTCTACTTTGTGGATAGTCCAATAACTTCCCATTAGAGCGTCTTGAAAACTGTCGCTGTTGTTGCATAAAGTTTAGTACTCGAATAAAATTGCTTTCTGGACTAAATAGACAATAAATCTGGGACATTACAATTTGTATATTTGAATAATTTTGCATTCACATATGTCACCAATCAAACATCTTAACACTTGGGTCACATATACTAAACGTCTTGATGGATTCACCAAAGCACCAAAGCAGGCTAACGTTAGAAATACACCATCACATTACTAGACAGAACTCTGAAAAAAGACCATGTTAATACCTTGTGTCTATCCTGCACAAGTAGGTGAGCTTAGACTTCCCTGACCCGCAGGGCTCTATTAGATATCGTGAGGTAAGGGCATTAGCTCGGACTCCGCCAACCACTGGTGTTCCATTGTGCTCTACCGACGTGGCCACCAGTGCACAGCTGCCCCTAGGCAAATTTGTCTTCCAGGTCCTGCAAAAAACAATTGAATAGGTTCAAATGCATATTCTTCAATAACAATGCAAAGGCCGTAAGATATAGAGGCTGAATTAGTCCATTCAGCCATTTGTCTGCTCTGCCTTTCAATCTTGGCTGATTTTATTTAACCCCATTCTCCTGCCTTCTCCCTGTAGCCCTTAACCCTTTACCAATCAACAACTTGCCCACTTCTGCTTAAAATACACCCAATGCCTTGGCCTCCACAGCTCTCTGTGGCAATGGATTCCGCAGATTCACCATCCTCTCACTGAAGCAATTTCTCTTCATCCTGGTGTTAAAGGTCACCCCTCTATTCTATGGGATGACCCTTTAATTCTAGACTCTTCTAAATCGATAGATTCTAGGCTCTTATACTAAGGGAAATATTGCCTCTCTATCCAGGCCTTCTAGTACCTGGTAGGTTTTAATGAGATCCCCCCTCATCCTTCCGAACTCCATTGAGTGTAGGCCTGGAGACATCAAATGTGCCTCACTGATCAAACCTTTCATTCCTGAGATCTTTCCTGTGAACCTGCCCTGAACCCTCTCTAGGGCCAGAACATCCTTTCTCAGCTATGGGGCCCAAAATTGCTCACAATACTTCAAATTAGTAAATGGGAAAAACAAATATTCAGGGAACTGTAATTTTACAAGCTATTCCTCCTCTCCCCCTACCCCCACCCCCACATTTCATTTTCACTCCTGAAAGAAATAACTCGCTCAAAAGCACACCACTGAGTTACATATTCTTCAGGTGAGCTCTGGGAGGTGATCCAGTCGTGTGCAGCAGAACAATTTATCCACTTTTTGGCCTTTCATTCAGTATTATTTCCTGGGCTAGGGAATGTGGAGACAGAGTCCAATTGAAGTGGACCTATTACTATCTGTCCCTAAGCCACAGCTGCTAGTCATTAGCTAACTCAGACACTTCAAAGATCGGGGATGGTAGTTTCCTGTTTTGTATGGGTGAAGCTTTTTAATCAATACTTTCGGTGCAAGACCACACTGGCTTATCTAATTCCACTTTGCTCCCTACAGATGATAGCTAGAGGAGTACGGAAATATTTACCTTATGAGCACGTAGTCTCGGGTTGGGTGTGGGGCCATGCTGCTTTGCACGTAGTGATAGATATCTGTTTGACTATTCAAATTTTCAATGACCTTCGAACTAAGTAGGTCATCATCCCAGAGATGGCGGTCACGCAGTATCCGCCAGAGAACATCTTCCGGGGCAACAGGAACTTCAACAGAAGCCTTCCATAGTTTCAGAGGCGGGCCATCACAAACCTGGTCAAAGAAAATTACATTGAAATCATTTGGTTCTTCACCACTGAAGATGGCGTGACAGTTGCTTAATATTTTATTTAGAGGGAAAGTGTAGAATAGGCCCTTTGTGCCACACTGCCAGCATCCCCTATTTAACCTCACCTAATCATGGGACAATTTATAATAACCAATTAACCTACTAACCGGTATGTCATGGACTGTGGGAGGAACCATAACACCCGGAGGAAATTCAAGCATTCCACGGAGAGGATGTACTAACTCCTTACGGAAGACGCCAGGACTGAATTCCAAACTCCTACGGCCTGAAGTGATAACTGCGTCATGCTGACCTCTATGCTACTGTGGCGCCCCAGTGATGTGTTTATGTTTAGACATGGTTACTAAGCATAACTTCACTGAAGTTCAATGGAAACCAGCAAAATTCCCACGGACAGCAGGAGGAAGATGGCTGATGGCCAGGAATCCCCCACTTCCAGGAATTTCCCTCTATGTCAGCTGCAAGAGGGTTGGGCCAATGCCGGGACTCTGTTAATTGGCAGTCCTATTTCTACACATTACTGGGCGCCTCATGATAGTTGTGAATATATCAAGGATCAAATATACACCACTAGTAAGGATGATTTGGCCCCACTGGTGTAAAAAAAGTGTGATTAGTTATACAGGTTTTGCCACTTAAGGCTGACCACTGACAATAGATGGCCGTTGCTAAAGTAGACTGGGAGACAGCAGTCTAAGTTTCCACAGGAGACAAGCACCAAGGTTGGTCCCAATTGGTACTTGTAGCCATCAATTCTATGAGACTGGCAACTACTTTGCCATCGATGTACAAATAGCAGTGGGGATCAGTATTGAAGCTGGGGTAATACTGCTACTTGCACTTTGGGATTTTTGCATGTGAACTTGTGGATCCATCTTCCATTCCTAGGTAGGTATGGATAATTTACCTCCAGAATGTATTTACATTTCCAGCAATCTCTTCACTTTTACTATCTTTTACCTCATTTTGTTAGATGGGCTGTATATACATGCACTGGCATGATTTACTGCTGAAGGTGACTGTAAACAATGGGAAGTACCTTTTTGTAGGCTAGCTCTGCTGACTCTGACGTTGAACAATTGACCCAGCCTTTAAACTTGTCCTTGGCTTCCTTCAGCAGAGAATGCATGTGATTCTGTAGATGAGCCCGGTAGTCAGACGATTCACCATTGCTGGTTTGGCCCAGCTGCTCCAACGTGACTGGCTGCAAATCCTGCTCCATGTAAGAGTTACGGCACTGGCTCATCATTTCCTCTGGAATCTAGGGAATAAAATATTGCCAAGATATTATACATCTAACAAATATATTTTCTCCTGTATTGTTTCCCTTTCAATTTGGTCATTAGTATTTACCTGTAAGCCTGCAGTGTTTACAATAATACAGCCTTTTATCAGAGCAGAAATAAACTTGTCATAGTCCAAAACTATAATTTCATTTGTCCATTACATTGTGTTTAAACTCATCATCTTCAGAAGGAAGAATTTGAATTTAAACACAATATAATGGAGAAATGAAAACCAAAGACAATGGTATTTAACTGAATAAATACAATGCCTTTCTAATATCTGATATGGTGAAATATTTCAGTCTTGTTGATTCCTAATAAATGATGTTTCATATGGGACCTCACTGACACCTAGAGGCCCATGACAGATCTTGGAAAAACCTCTTTGTACAGGTATGCCATGGAGAAATGAATGGGGGTGTGGGGAGGTGGGGAAGAGGCCCTTTTTCTTAGCGTGTGGCATGCATAAAGTGAGATTGCACCTACTGCAGCCCTTTTCCCAGTCTCATCAGGGGAAGATCTCTGCGGGGAGGGGGACTGCAAACAAACTCAATAGCTTCTTTGCCAGCAGCTCCTTTCCAATGTACTACTGCTCCTCTGGATGGAGAACGCCGAACGAAGAACAAATCAGGTGCAGAAAATCATTCTGGATTGACTCTGCCAAACAGGCTGCATTTCAGCATCTTCGTTTGTGGTCCATTTGCATCCAAACTCAGTTCCATTGTCTTCAGTGGAGTTCGATTTCAGATTTCTTAAAACTCCATTCCGCTGAAGACAGCACTGCTATAGTGCACTTTCAACAGTACTGATCCAGGCCCTTTTACAATAATGGTGAACTCCAGGTCTCTCGATCAACTTTGTCATTACTCTTATACTTCATTTGTCCACCTGCACTGCACTTTCACGGTAACATCTAGCATCCTCTTTTTTTCCCTTTGTACTATCTCAATGTATGGAATGATCTGTCTGGCTAGCATGCAAACAAAGGCTTTTCATTACATCTCAGTGAAATCCTACCCTTGAGATAAACAATTAGTTTAAAATAAACCAATTGCTAAATTACCAATTTGCCACCTACCAGCTTGTACTCCTTCCCCTCCCCCCACCTTCACCTTATTTTGACTTCTACCCTCTTCCAAACCAGTCCTGATGAAGGGCCTCGGCCCAAAATGTCAATCGTTTATTCCTCTCCATAGATGCTGTCTGACCTGCTGAGTTTCTCCATCGTTTTGTGTGTGTAACAGTAAGTTACCAATCACCAATTTCAAGGCTGTCTGAGATAAACACAAACACAAGCACACCTTGAAAAGTTTCTTGCATTCGGCGATCATGTGGGCTAGACCCTGCGTAGCAGCCAGGTTTTCGTTCAGGTCCTTCTGGTCGGGCTTGCCCAGGCTTTGTTTCCGCTGGATCACTCTAGGTTCAAAGGGGACAAGTATCTCATTAATATGTAACGACCTGTGAACAAAAGCACAGACACCTAGGTGCCAGCACAGGTATTTGTAGGACTGGACAAAAGAATCATTAAACAGCAGCAAACCTTGTAAACTTGCATAAGGATCACCGAACAGGGCACTTGATTTATGGCACAAAGTTACTCACATGGGAGTAAAAATTCTTACACTTGAGTAACCCTGCAGCAATTTGTCTTTGCTTTAGTGGCCATCCTGAAATGGGACGTCTCAGTTTAAATTAGTTAGCAGACTGCATGCCAAGGTCAAGCTCTCTTTTTAAATTACTGTCTCAGAGGATCGAGGAGTGTGGGGACAGTGCTTAAACTGTCACTTTGGGATAGTTCCTTATCAGTCTCACTCACTGATGAATGACAACTTTACACAATAGGCCCACACAACAAATAATTAGGAAGGTCATCGTGAAGGAGGCAATTTCACATCGGCACTGTTTTGGTTTGGGAGTCTGGCAGTAGTTTCGTGTTGTTTATATAGATGAAAAATGAAGGGGTGAATTTTTCCCAGTGGTGCTGGTTTTCTGAGTTTTGTTGAAGTTACTGTCACAGCTGGGCAAGCCCCTGCAAACCCTGTGCAAGGATTCCTTACCTTCTTCCCCACCCTCCTTGTGTTACTGATTTCAGGTGGTCTCTGTGCACATGTGTAGGTGTCAATATATCATGTTTGCTGTTGTGTGCTGGGGCAGCAGGCTGAGGGTAGCAGACACCAACAGAATCAATAATCTCATTCGTAAGGCCAGTGATGTTGTGAGGATGGAACTGGACTCTCTCACGGTGGTGTCTGAAAAGGGGATGCTGTCTAAGTTGCATGCCATCTTGGTCAATGTCTCCCATCCACTACATAATGTACTGGGTGGGCACAGGAGTACATTCAGCCAGAGACTCATTCCACCAAGATGCAGCAAAGAGCGTCATAGGAAGTCATTCCTGCCTGTGGCCAACAAACTTTACAACTTCTCCCTTGGAGGGTCAGACACCCTGAGCCAATAAGCTGGTCCTGGACTTATTTCATAAGTTACTGGCATAATTTACGTATTACTATTTAACTATTTATGGTTCTATTACTATTTATTATTTATGGTGCAACCGTAATGAAAACCAATTTCCCCTGGGATCAATAAAGTATGACTATGACTATGACTATAACCAGGCTTGCCAACCTACTTCTACTTCTATTCTTACATTTTTCATCCAAGAAATAAACTTTTACCCAACTGGATAAAATCAAGATCCATCCCAATGACCTCCTTGTTTCTAATGTCTATACAATTGACCATCCTTTGTGCAACTAAACCCTCCACCTAATTCAAACTCTGTGTATACCAGTGCATATCCTCGCCAGGTTACAAATGACAATTTCTGTACAGCCCATACATATGACCAAGCATTTGACAGTCTAATGGGATGGACTTGCTGGTTGCTGTGGGCCTGATTTATCCTGTGTGGGAACTCAGTTCCTGGCAATAACTAAATGATTCAGTTAAGCATCTTTGTTTAAACACACGTCGATCTTGGTTGGCCAAAATCAATTTAAACACATTGCCATGAGACCACATTATCAACTTGCCAAGTGTTCGGCTTATGAACAGGTAAAGGATTCTGTTGCTCCCTGTACTGGGTAATTATCTGTGGATCTGTCTGCCAGACAGCATACACGTGTTAGCAATCTCCCCATAAATTTGTGAACGTACTTCACTATGTTAATGTCTAAAAGTCTGCAAAAAATATAATATTAAAAGAAAACAAAGACAACCTCTACAGCTATCAAGAAATCAGTACCTTGGGGAGGAGTTTTCTCTCTTGAGAGTGTTCAGATGGAAGAGCGAAGGGGCCAGGCACACTGCGAGATTTGTAGGTGTCATCTGGTTTTCCTCGACAACAGCTGCGACATCACTGAGGAAATAAAGGAGGGTCTGCAGAGCCTCTCGGTTCTCGTCAGGCAGCAGCATGATGCCAGCCTGGATCGCCTGCAGACGTTGATCCTTCGGGACATCTGCAGCACAAAATACACGCTTTCAAAGGCAATGTCCGCTTTTCAAACTGGAGGGAGTTCAAGTGTGACTGCAAGAAAAGGCTTGCACTATATGGAACACTCTGCTGTGCTGTTTCAAAGTGCTTCATGAACAGTAACAACCGTTAATGCCCAGAATTACTAGTAAGCACAAAGAGCTGCTCCAAGCTACTGACTGAGCTGTACCAAACATTTTAAGATGTAACATTATTTAATGTCATTTCTTGCATACAAGTAGAATGGAGAATGAAATTCTGGATCCAATGCAGCACAAAAAACACAAAAGATATAAAACACAATAATAATAATTTAAAAAGACACAATAAATATAAAAACATAAGTTACCTACAGAAAGACCATTATATGAAATACCCAACCACATTAGCAGTGAAACCTTTACCAGGGCGTTACATATACATATATTGATTTAATGCCCATAAAGTGACGCCAGGCACAGGAATGTGATAGACGGGAAATAGTAAAGTAGTAGTGCAAAAGAAAGGCTGGTGGATAGAAATTAAGATGAAAATGGATACAGAAAAATATAGAGATACAAACGTGACGTGTTGGAGAAGGTGCGGCTCCAAGGAGGCAAATCATTTTCATACTTTTTGGGATTGCCCTAAATTAAGTATATATTGGGAAAGTATTCATAGAACATTAGTTAAGGTACTCAGGTTCCAGATACCTCTGAACTTTGAGACGCTCTATTTGGGGCATGTGTTGTTTCTTGAACAGAAGGAAGATATAAAGTTGCTGCAGGCCCTCTTAGCGGCAAGTAAGAAATCAATCACTAGAAAGTGGCTAAATCCAATACCACCTACATTAGAAGATTGGCACAAAATTATCTTGGAAATATTTAAAATGGAAAAGTTGACTTACTCCCTGAGAAGTCAAAAAGAAAAATTTTATCAAATCTGGAATAAATGGATTGAATATATAACCCCAATGCGAGCAGACTTTAGATGACTCTCCTAATGATTTATACTGCTCTTCTCATCAACACAGTAATATTGCTAATGTAAGCACCCCTAGTCTAAATGTTTACTGTTTTTGATTTCTTTTGGAAAATAGAGAATTAATACAAGTAAAGGAAAAGATTTGGGAAAGGGATAAAAAAATGATAAAATTAAGTAAATAAGAACATAGGGATTGGATAATTATGTCTGGGGGCAGGAGCAAGCATGAACAAGTTAGGATATAAACACCTACAATGGTTGTTACATAGGCTTACATACAACATTTTGGACCAGAAGAAATGGTCCAGAAGAGATATATGGAAACTATTGTTACTATGAACTTATTACTTAACAACTAATACCATTACTTAGCCTAATAGATTAGAATTACCACTGTACAGCATCATCTATTTAAGTGTCTAATTTCCTTTTATATCATCTCAATGTGTACTTAAGAATGTATAAATAATAATAGTTTTATACATATAAAAAAATGGAAAAGGTTATAAGTGTGGAAAAAGTACATGATACTTGTGAATTCCTTATCCAAATAAAAATAAAATTTAAAAAAAAAGAAAATGGATACAGATGATTTCTTCTCATACCACTTGCAATTTAAGTGGTAAGCTTCCACAACAATAACCATTAATGTACCCCAAACTTGTCCCAAGTACAGTGGCTTAAAGTGGGAAAAAATTTGATGCCTGCTCCATTCTAATGAATTCACGTCAGCTAGACCACTGAAAAGAGCAGGCAAAACAAATGGCTTTTAAACCTTCAGGCCAGAGATTCAGGCAATAAATGCTGCCCCTGTTCTGGGTCCTGACTTGACAACTGAGAGGAGCAAGGGAATATTGGAAGAGGAGATAAGAAGTTTTTCTAGAAATTAAGTCCACTTCTTAACTCAAGTCACAACAGTGCACATAACAAACCTAGGCCTAAATTCAGTTTAATTGATTGATCCTGAAAGGAATGAGTCAGCTTCCTTTCTTTGGCCTGAAGTGCATCGCTAGTTGATGTTTTTATTATAAGGCTGAAGGTGATGAAACACGTAATGACTGAAGGGCCTATATAGGGTTATTTTGTTTGCCTAGTGCATTGCGCAAAACTGAAAGTACATGTAAGCTGCTTCAGAAAGAAGGTTTTAACAAAATCCTTCTGTGGGCACACACGTCACTATAAAAATATACACTGTCCTCAAAATACACATCATTTTCAAAATATCCATCACCTCAAAATAAAAAAAACCGTCAACATATTTACTCAAAATAAAAAGGAAGTCTGTGTGCATAACATAGTGTAGCGGTTAGCACAATGCTTTACAGTGCCAGCTGTAAGATCGGGGCTCAATTCTGTAAGGAGTTTGTACATTCTCCCCATGACCACATGTATTTCCTCCATGTGCTGCAGTTTCCTCCAACAGCCCAAAGACACATGGATTGTGGTCATGCCATGTTGGCGCCCGAAACATGGCTACACTTGCCAGCCCCCAGTACAATCCCAGAACTTTATAATTAAATGGTTTACAAAATCACAGTTTCCAAAAACTCAAGGGTGCTGCCTCATATACAGGGGCCTGTTAGACTAAACTCATTAAATCATAATGTGATATTATTAACATTTGGCAAACTTTTGGTAATTTCATAAATACCGGTATAACTTTTATTTTAAATTTCGTGGTTCAAAAGTAGAAAAATGGCAAAGCAGATTGTAATTAATTGTGTCATTTGTTACTGGTTGATGACACAATTGTGGTGAAGATGAAGCATGGTCTCTTCACTTCTCCAAAGAAAACAGCTACAATGACAGATAGTGGTCCCAGACTTCCGCCAGACACAGGCGTAGCTTGCAAGGTCATGAGGAGGTCCTGTGATTTAAAGGTTAGGTCTGCACCTGGGCACCTTCCGTCAATGCTGCCTGCAAATATTGTCAAAAACAGGCGTAGTAAGAATGGGGCAGGGGGTGGTAGGGAGTAGTGGGTTGGAAAGAATGTATTCTCCTCCACCTCATGAAGTCGTCTTTTATCTTGCTCCATGAACAAGTAAATACCATAAAAGCACTACACGAGAGATAAATATTTTTCAGAGATCCTGGCTGTCTATTGCACACAATATTCCAAGGAAAGAACATGCTGTCAAACAATAACATTGGGAAACATAAGCCATTATGCTGAACGGCTTGAAAGGAGGGAGCTTATGAGAAGACCTATAGACACTTGGAGCAAATGTCCTTACAATATTAATGTCTCTGCGTCCTGGCAAAAAATCCACCGAAGGTCATCGACCAGAGACAAACATAGTCGGGAGCACTCAGATCTGACAGTTTCTGCCAGGCTGCAAAATTTTATTTGTTACTTACACTGGTAGATTTGAAGAAAGGTTTCTGAAAGTTTGCTGGTCATCAGTGGCTCTGGCAGGTCTCTGAAGTACTGTTTAAGCATATCTGCCACATCATAGGCAGACTGACCTTCATAGTTTACACCATCTGTGCAAGTCTCATTCATCTGTCGCAAGGCTTGGATTCGTGACTTTACTCCAGACTTCCGGAATAACCCAACCTGTTTATTAAAAGCGTGGAAGAAAATCTTGTAAAGGTTGGTCTTCATCAACATCAGGTAAATAGTCTGTCAGGGGTTTGTACGTTCTCCTTGTGACTTTGTGGGTTTCCTCCCACATGCCCCACAAAATGTACGATGAGGGTTAGTAATTTGTGCCAATGCTATGTTTGTGCTGGAAGCATAGCGACTATTTTGGTTGCTGATGCAAATGATGCATTTCGCTGTATGTTTCGATGTTTTGATATACATGTGATATATAAAGCTAATGTTTTCTATAACCATTAGAAGTCTAACACTACTACTTTATCATTCTCAAATATACTTTAAAGTCCACAGCATAAGGTACCATCTAATTAAAGAGAACAACAAACTATTTTTTAGTTTGGAAAGGCAACAGGTAGATAAAATGTGAGACTTAAGGGATGTTGGTGTTCATTAACTGGGGCATAAAGGACAGGGAAATTTTGGTACAAATTTTATTAAACTTTGGTTAGGCTGCTGCAGAATATTGTTAGTGATGCTGCTCATCACACCTTAGAAAGGGTATGATTCTACTGGAGAGGGTGTAGAGGATGTTGCCTGGGGTGGAGCATCTCAGTTACGAGGAAGAATGGATAAAGTGAACTGGTTTTCTATGGAGTAGTAGAGGCTGACTAGGGAATCTGATAGCAGAATACAAAATTATGAGAGGCATGGATAAGGTATAGGGTAAGAAACTTCTCCCCATGGCAGAGGGGTTTAAAACCAGAGGGCATAGATATAAGGAGAAGAGTAAGGGGATTGGAGGAAGATATTTGATGCAGAGGATGGCTGAAGCCTGGAACACACTACCTGA
The DNA here is from genome assembly GCF_030028105.1 of Mobula birostris. NCBI lineage: Eukaryota > Metazoa > Chordata > Chondrichthyes > Myliobatiformes > Myliobatidae > Mobula > Mobula birostris. The sequence continues at coordinate 58,156,728 of NC_092372.1, read as the reverse complement.
GTGGGCGGTGGAGCCAGGTACTTTAACGATGTTTAAGAAGCCCCTGAATCACCAAGACTTAGTGGGCCATGGGCAAGTACCGTTCAGGTGGATGAGTAAAAAGTCATAGAGATGTACAATGCGGAAACAGGCCCTTCGGCCCATTGAGTCTGCCCTACAATTGACCAGCCATTTACACTCATACTACACTACTCTCTCCACATTTCATCATTCCTCCTAGATTCTATCACACATCAGCAGCAATTCGTAATGTCCAATTGACCTACTAAACTACATGTGCTTAGGATATGCGAAGAAACTGGAGCACCTAGAGAAAACCCACACAGAGTAACAGAAATTAGGTACTATCTGGTCAGAAGGGACGAGGTGGTCCAAAGAACCTCTTTCTGTGCTGTGTGACTGGCATCAAGAAATCAGCTTTTTATCGGAATTGATTGAAAGGTCAGTGAACTTACAAGATGATTGGTTAAATGTCAACACGTCACACTAATGTAATCTTCGTAGTAAGACACTGACCTGGTCGAGGCAATGGTTACGGAGGTAACGCATGGCTTGCTGAATACTCTGAGGAAGTGGGTGTCCTGAGCGCTGAACATTCACCAGCAGCGGAACTCCGAAAACATTCCGGTCCTTGTAGTCTGGAACCTTGATCCTCTTCATAAACTTGGGCACAGCCCTGGAAAACAACACACGTGAAACAGTCTGATTACCAACGCCTCTCACAAATTCAAAGCATCACTGATGGGGAAGAGAGTTTTAATTACTGAAACAACATCTTCAACAGAACTATACCACCAGCCCAGCACTGTTCCAAGTACCAATCTTTGCTCCAGAATGATTTAATCTTTCCTGTATCAAAAATCAACCAATACCTAATCTAAAAGAAGTACCATTTAATATAGCATTATCTGAATTTTCTGGAAGGAAGCTAAAAATTTCTGCCATATACAAGAGGCTTTCTTAAATTAACTTCTGCCCCTCAATTGTAAACTGTAACTTGTGATACTAGATTCTCCAACTAGTAGAAATAGTTTCTCGCTAATCACATTATCAATTCCTCATAAGCATTAGTCAAACCACTCCCTGAACTTATGAAGTCTACCACTTTGTGTAATCAATAGACAATTTACTTCTCAGAATTCTAATGTAAAACTGGTGACTCATAGGCTATACTCTTTCCAAAGCCAGTATCTCATTCTTAAGATGCAGACAGTTCTCTAAGCATCTTTGTACTTTTTCCTCTTGCTGACTACTTTTAACGATCTCTTCATATTGACCAAACTCATTTGATCACCAGTGCTACTACTTTTCACTAGTTAGTTAGAAAACAGGTCCATCCTAATCTTGTTAAATTACATTGAAATCTATCTTCCACAGTTTTGCTTATTTACAAAACCCATAAACAACTTCTGTAATTTAATGCTTCCATTTACACTGTGACATATCTTTACATCATCAGCCAAATTGTTTATATTGCTTTCTGGCCGATATTCAGTTAATTGGGCCATCGGTTAATCGAGGCAGCCGTTTATTTATGACAGCTCTTAAAAAGCTCTTCTAGTTGGCAAGAAATAAGCAGTATGACAATTCAGAACCATTTTGTTCACTGTGGTTTCAAGCATTCAGGCTTGGGGATGCCAGAAAGGGCTGAGAGCAAAAATGAAACCATTTCACTATTTTAACAAGTTAAGAACTATGAAGAATTTGAAGGTGTTGACAATTATCTTGAATATTACAATGAAAATGAAGATCTGGAAGAAGAAATCGTCAACAGCATTATATGAAGGCAGTCCATTATCTGCACTAGGTGTCTGCGCTGATTTTGTTCATTGCGTACGCTGGATGAATTCCTCCATTGATAAATATTAGGAACGAATACACAATTTTATAGTAGCATTGATAGTGTTTTAATTTGTTCTATATTTCTTTTAAATACATAATTTGTTACTCAGTTTGTCTTTTTATACCTTTAAAACTATTTCCATGAAACTTTGCTAATTGGAGCAGCCATTTAATTGGGCCAAAATGTACTGGTCCTGATTTGTCCCAATTAAACAGAATCCATTGTAGTTAAAATGGTGAATATTTATAGGCCCAACACAAATCCCTAAAGGATGGCAATAGTCATATTCTCTCAATTAGATTATTAATATTATTATTCCCGATCTGCTTGTGCTGCTTTAGCCAATGTCCTAACCAGATCAATAACTGAGGTTTCAAACTTTAGTGTTCTTAATGAGGGAATTTCAAACATCTTCTGTAAATCCGTAAAGTGACATCCACTGATATTCTCTAAATATTCATTCAATCTGTTTTTTGAGAAACTGAAACATCAAACAAGCAGAAAGGCCGGGTGACCACACCACCTCTGTGTCCTGTAATCAACAATAGCACTGAGCCTTGGGCAAAAAGAATAAGTGATCTTTGTTTGATTTGTATCCAAGGCAAAACGAAACTCAATATCCCACCGCCCTCAATGATGCTGCTTTGCGAAACCCTATGCGGAATGGCTAAGCTGACAATGTATGTTTTGTGTAACCAGAGCTTGGTTTCTTTCAGTCTCGAGAGGGCCAGAAGGCCCATTGACTTTTACGAGACTTTTGTGAGACAAAGGCAAAAATTCATACAGTGTCAATGGGAAAGAAAGTACAATGAGGAACAATGTTGAAACATTTATATCTTTTACGTTTCATGCACTCTTTCAACACCAAATACAGCAACAGCTGACTGAGGATATACCATTGTGTTTAACTTGAAGCAGTGAAACACATATGGAACCCCCAAGAAAAGTAAGAAAGACATTGGGCATCTTTTAGTTATAGATACAAAGTGCTACTGTTGATGAAGAGGCAAGATGACTTAAAGTCATTAATAATTTTTAAGAAAAGTTTAGTCAATGAGAGTATTGTTGAGCATCATAAAAAATTACACCAGCACAGGAAAAGCAGTGGGAGACAAGGTTATCATTTTTCATGTGGTCATGAGGAACTGGGTAAGCAATTAACTGGAATAAGATTACTGAAGCACTTGTTCTTAAAGGGAGGGGTCACAGTGGTGAGAAACAGGGTAGGTTTGGTATCTTTTAAATTTGGTATATCCTCCTCTTCATCACCATTGCCTTTAATAACCCCCAATCTCAGGTTTAATATGAAATTCTAGTCAAGTGGAAGAAGTGCTGCTGATGGACTTCAGTCTGCTTATCAGCCTGCTAATCCATCAATCGCACGGTGACCCAAGGGAAGATGCAAAACAACAGTTGCCCATTATCATTCTGGTTTTTCGTGCAGAGGATGGTGATGATAAAAGTGTGATCACAAGTGTCTATTTGTCAGTGTCTATTCCTCTTCAATGGAAGAGCCACTGAAAGATGGGGAAAACACAAATGTTATTTCTGTGGTTTTCCCAGGTTTCTGAGATTCCTGCTGAAGATAAGCAGGTGATATAGGAGAAGGTCTGCAGAAACTCACTTCTTAGGCTTCACAGAGTGTACGATGATCTGACATTTTAGCAAGTACAATGCCAGCAGGATTATAATTGCACAATTACGCATCTTCCGCTGATCCTGATCACAGAGTCTAATGATATTTGACATTTTAAACCAGTAACTAATGAAACCTATTTATTCTTTAATTTATTTTTTTACTAATAACATAATCAAGAAATAGTTCTGGTAGACATTCATCACTGGTGCCCGGTCTCACCCTGTGTTTTCTGCAGTACAAAGCTAGATGTACTGATGACAGACAAGAGTTTGATAAACAGAAGCTGTCAGATGGCAACAGATGATCACTTAAGAAGTCCAACTACATTTCTCATTTCATTTGCTATTAAACGACACTCACCAGTTAAATCCATGCTTGTTTGAGGGTGAGTATTTCTCCATCAGCGCAGTTAGCTTCAACAGAGAGAATTTCTGGAGCAGGTTCATTTGTGCAACGGACTGGCTGTTAATCTGCAAAGAGGCTGAATTTAAACTCGGCCTGTGAGATATCTGGAAACTGCCCCATCGTAGTCTCTGTCGCCTGTTTAATTAAATGATAAAGGTAAGTAAATCAAGTATGATAAATCTTGTATGTTAGCAGGCAGGACCTACTTATATAATTATTCATAAGGATAAATAAGATTTCCAAACTATGGAAGTAACATTTTAAAGACAGTAACGTTATATTTCTGTATGTCAGTAACAAAAAATTACTAAATATTCCAGGCATTGCAAAAAAGCAGATGACTGCAGGAGATAAGTGTTGGGGCTCTGGGACCAAAGCTGTAAAATAGAGTTAGGCCTTATTCTCAATATGCTCTAACAGTTATCATTTACTGCTTTATCACTTTATCTGAAAGTACATTTCTAGACCATGCCTTAAAACTTGTTTATTTTGATTGGGATTAACTACTTCCTTAATCTGTTTTGAAGATCTATACACTGTCCACTAGGAGAGAAAAGATACTGACAAAAAATACCATTGTTGTGCATCTGGTCAGTCCCATAGTTTAACATTCTGAAAATGCACAATTTCTGAAAAATCTTGATAGTTGCCTTTCCAAAGTAAAATCCTTATAAATCCCTTATATATGTGATGATAATTTAAGCCTCCATTTTGGACTTCCAAAACCTCACCTTCTACCATAATGAAACTTTTGGTCTCTGAACTTCCTTTGTTTTGCTGTGGTAAGATGCTATGCTGAAGGTTTCAATGAGTTGTCCACCAGCACTCCAGAGTCCTTCTGCTGTATGCAACTAACATTGTTCACTCTATACACTCACTGATCATTTCTCATCTAAAATCCCACTGCCATATGTCTGCTGACATCCAAGTTTATAGAATTCAATAAAAACAAAAAACGCTGGAAATACTCAGTGGGTCCACTACAAGTGGGAAGAGAAACAAAATAAACGCTTCAGGTTGAAGACACCCTGCTTCTCTGCTTCTCTTCTTACAAATGTAGCCTGACCTGCAGAAGACTACTAGCAGCTACAGTTTTATTTTAGATTTGTGACATTTGAAATTATTGTTGCTGCACAGAGAGAAAGACAAAACTGTTTGCTGACGTGTTCTACTTAGCGTGCAGAACTAGTACAAAGGAAGTATGAGAAAAACTGCTGAGAATTTACTGTACACAAAATGCTCAAAAACAGTTATAGGAAGGTAGATGTGAAAGACTATCACTATAAATACTAACTGAAATACTTTTTTATCTTTTAGGTTAATGAAACATCTCTGTGCTTTGAAAAAAAGGTCCAGTACTTTGCAAATTTAGGGATTCACAGATTTTTTAGATCTCTTTGTTTTGAGGTTACTGAAATTGTTGCTCTGTAGGAAGGGAAAATTGTCACTTGCTTAGTGAGACTCCAAAGATGAGTTTATATTGTATGATGTAACCTCTTGCTTGCCCACTGTTAGGTACAAATAGCCTTACTGACCTGTTTGATCTTGTGAGAGATGCGCCGACACCTGAATCCCTCCTCTCTTGGATCGCAGGTCGCTCCTCTGCATCATTGATGAAGTTCCCAGTGCTATCAATAGCATTAGGTGAGGCCCGGCCATTTTCGATATCCAGGTGTATTTGTTTGGGGGAAGAAGGACAAGGAGAAATTGAGTCCATTGCTGAGTCTGAGTCCCCCTCATCAGAGAGTTTTTCTGACCACTGGTTTACTATCCTTTGTAGTCCATTAACATGGTGTAGAATGTCATCCAGTTCTGGGAAAATGTCCTCCTCGTTCCCTAGATCTGCTAGGTCTCCAGTGCTGGAGTAAAGGTGGGATCCCGGTACATTATCATAGATACTGAGACGGCTGCCTTGCGAACTACATGAGTTCCGCCTCCGCCCAAAGTTGGACTCCTTTGAGCTGTCAGTGCTGCTCTCCCTGGTCAAGCTTCTGTGTCTGTGTCCATGAAAACTTCCATGTCGCCAATTTACAGAAGAGCCATCAGTGTGGTAGGAGTTGCCATTTGAAAGTGCTTTAGGAAAGGTGCCTGGCTTGTGATCCTCAGGAATGTAGAAGATAATGTCCTCTTCCATGCTCTTCTGATTCTTTAAATTTTGCTGTCTGATCTCATTAAGCATTGATTGACTGAAAGGATCAAAGCCCTCTAAATACATTCCACTTCGCTTATTGCAGGAGCCGCGGCTGCGAGTTCTGGTGATAGGGCTGGGTGTGCTAACTGCACTACTGGTCTCCGATTGGCTGCTGCTGCTACTGGTTTGTGTAGAATAAGAAACACTCTGATTTTGTGTCATAGAAGCATTGGCATTGTTGCCGTTGAGTGTAGATATCTCAATGCAGTTCAGGCGTTTCAATTTTTCCTCATCAATACCTTCTTGGAGCACAGGTCCACTGATGACCAGGCTATTTTTTGAAGAAAGTTTCTTTTTGCTGTGAGAACTTTTAATGCGCAGGCTCTCCATTCTCTTCAAGAAGCTCTTAGCCTTGGATTTTGTGTTCCTTTCAGCTTTTGCACTGAAGGTAAAACTGGAGACATCTGTTGGTGAAGGGAGGTTGCTGAACGAGTCTTCATTTGTAGTAGAGTTCCCTGAGGAAATTACGCTTATCTCAGAATTTGTCCGTTTGGCCTCCACATCCTTCTGCAAGTTTGTGCTGCTGCTCCCTGTGCTGCTGGCACTGTGAATCGATGCTACTTCCTGCCGCTCACTTAGATCAGTCAGCACACTTTCATGACTCACTGCGTTCTTCAACAAAACTTCATCACTGGAGATGACATCTGTCACCTCTGCCGGTGGGAAAACATCAAACTCTTCTAACCGTGACCATCGTTTGCTGTCCCTCTGGAAAGTCCATCTGCCACTGATAGCACAAGGCTCATCTTCATCTGAATCTTCACTCTGTAAGAAGGCATAAGCTATTAGCTACCAGCACAGGTGCATGGATAGGAAAGGTTTACTTATTTATTTCAAGGTACAGCACAGAACATGTCCTTTTGGCCCAATGTGTCGCACTGCTCAGCAATCCACCTTTTTAAACCTCGCGTAGTCACAGGACAATTTACAATGAGCAATTAGCCTCCCAACCAGTATGTCTTTGCACTGTGGGAGGAGACACACACAGTCACAGGGAGAAAGTATAAACTCCTTACAGACGATGCCGGAATTAAACTCTGAACACTGGCGACAGGGATATGGGTCAAACACAGGAACATGGGACTATATTAGATGGCAATCTCAGATGAGTTGGGTAAAAGGGTCTGTTTTCTTATGTGCACAAATAAGATACACTTCAAATTATAATTACAGACTTAAGGATACATTAATAATTGAAGTGATTTTGTGCAGAGTGATGAATACTTGCTGAAAAATCAAATAGATCCTCTCCCCTACATTTCTCATGACTGCACCTTGCTTCGGAACACCTAACCTTGGAACTTCCTGTTTGCTACTGTTGCTTCAGAAGACCCATTTAATTCAGAGTGAAATTGCAGCAGGTCTCAGAAAACCCCTGTCCCTAAATATCTGTGGAGATGAGACAATGACTAACTGGTTTTCATTAAAAGAATCTGCATAAAATTACAGACTTATATTTCTGGACCTGAATGGTCAACCGTGCAACTGCAGATTTCTTGTTTTATGCCGGTATTGTAATCTACGTTTGCATCTGTGATGAGTAAATGAGGTTATTCGCTGAAGCCTATATTATTGATAGGAAACTTAATGTTATTACTTCTAACGTTAGCCATACTTCTGACAAGTACTGAAAAGATATTTATTTGTCATCGCTAACGAATGCCAATTGGAGGACATGTATTGGATGCTGTTTCACAAAACAGGCAAGACCTTTCTAATGGGTATCTTCTAAAAGAAGTTTGGATTACAATTCCCTTAATGGTAATGACATACTTACATTGGAGCCTTATCCAATTTTGTCTATTCCGCTTGACTCAGGACTTGTGTTTCTCCGAACTGTGACTAATGAGATGGCGACACAGGGCCATTAAATCTCAACAGTTAGTGCCCTGGGGTCCTCCCCTGTTGCCTTTTTACAGATGACATTGCAAAGCTAACCTGGGGAGTTTCAGATCTGCTCTGTAATTTAACTCTGTGCTTAATTACCATTCTCAGACATCAAGCACCAAAGATTATGAAGTCAGACAATATAAACTGTATGGTGACTTATTAGCATAGTGACCTAATTAAGAATTTATACTTTGCTTAAGTGTTAAAGTAGTCGGTTTTGACAGTTTTCTTTTCAATTTTCGTGATTATTAGTTTACTGATGGAAGACTGAGACCAACACTTACGTTATAGACTAAAAGGGTGCACCCCAGTATGAAAGAACTTCATGTTTGTGTCAGTCACCAATAAATGTCAAAGAGTAACAGTCACTTCAAGAGTAAACTGGCAAACATGTGTATCTTTGGAAAATGAAATAAAATTACTTTCCAATTATTATTTTAGACTAAAAGAGCTATTAACACGTGTTGATGTGTTTCTATACATTCTTGTTAGAATAAATGACCTGGTAATTTTACAAAGTTAATTGATATTATTATTATTATTTGGTATTATACTAAGCACTCATATTCTATTATCACAAAGAATTTACTAAATTAAGCCTCCCATTCACAATGGATTTATTTTCAAGAATCATAGCATTTATTAATCTGCAGGTTTACAAATCATTTGTGAAGTAGTACTGAATATTAAAAAATATCATGGTTCTTAAAGTTTATAGAATATTTTTGACAAATACAGAATGCCCTTATGTTTCTAGGAATCTCTCTAGCTTTTAAATACAGCACTGTGAGTAGCACAACCATGCGATTATTCCTTTTGTAAAATTTTCATTGAATACTGAAGGCTTTTATAGTACAAAGTATTTGAGTAATGTCACGTCCAGCAAACAGAACTGCAAGAGCTGCACATTCTTTTTTCTGAGACTATCCTTTATTGATGTGTACATTGCGTAACAAGAAATGAGGACCTTAAGTTGAGACGGAGCTTTGATCTCAGATTCTCTATGTACCGAAGCTAGATGGCAGTTGAGATTACACCATGTAGTACACTTGTTTTACAAAACTATATTTACAGAAGCAAATACCTATGTGAACTTTTATCTCCCCCGATCTCAAATCACAGTAGCTAGTTGATGACTAAATACTATAATCTGACAAGAGACGACAGAGAGGTAAGAGTTTCTAAGCATGGTCCAAGCATACTGACATACATTCCTATTTGAGGCAAGACGGCACCAAAATGAAAGAGCAAGAAATCTCTACCCCTTACTCATGCACAAGTCACAAAGGGTCTGATTCCTTTGGTCCACTGAATGCCAGTATTATTAGCTTGCAATTGAATTAATAGACTGAAGGCAGGAGTAATGCAACTGGAATGTATGGTACAGTAGACTAGTGTCCCAGAAACGGAGGTGAACCATTACAGAGAAAGGGGCACTCACTGGCCGCTTCCAATGGGTTGAGCAGAAGGCAGTAATTTGTGAAAATGTAACATTTTAGAAGAAATTTTTGGAAATACATTTTGGTAAATAAGATTTTGGAGAAACAACTAGGCGATACAAGAAAAGCAAACACTGGAGCATAAACAATAAATCCAGTTCATTCCCCAATTCACCTAATGAGCTAATCCACCAAAATTTCATCCTGGATCCAGTTATAGACTATTCTAACCACGTAGCATATAAATGTATCTGACGTTATCATTCTTCTGGTATGCATTAATTTTCTTTAGGTCCCCAATCCATGAGGTAGACCAATAAAACGGATGACTGCCCCCAATCTGCTACACTGCCACTGTAGAGAACTGTTCGGCCTTTGTTCACATGAATTTAAGGACACAGTTGATGAAATTGATGAGCTCAGCATGGGTGCATGAAGCAGCACCAATGCAGTCACCAATGTAGTGCAGAAAGAGTTGGGGAGCATTATCGGGGAAGGCTTGGAATGTGGACTGTTCCGTGTAGCCAAAAAAAAGTGGGCCTAGATGGGACCCGTGTAGGTGCCCATGGTACACCTTTGAGTTTAGAGGAAGTGTATGGAGCTAAAAGAGAAACGGTCGATTGACCACTCTGGGTGCCCTCTTAACTCTTTTCCTCACCTGCCTACCACTTCTCTTTGGTGTCCCTCCTCATTTCCTTTCTCCCAGGGGTGACTCTCCTCTCCTATCAGATTCCTTCTTCTCCAGCCCTTTACTTTTTCTACCTAACACCTCCCAGCTTCTTGTTTTATCCCCCATTCCCACCTACCTGGTTTCACCTATCACCTTATAGTTTGTAATCTTTCTCCTCCCCCACCGTCTTATTCTGGTTTCTTAGCCCTTCCTTTCCCGTCACAATGAAGGGTCTCAGCCCAAAATATTGACTGTCTATTCATTTCCATAGATACTGCCTGACCTGCTGAGTTCCTCCAGCAGTTTAGATGTGTTGATTCTTGTAAGGCCTAACATTTCTAGAGCATCCTTTTAGAAAGCATTTCATACAAGATTAAACTTACCCTTTTTCTCTGTGGGCTTATTTCAAGTTTCATCACAGCACATTTGTTAAGGGTGTTCAATCGTCTAAAAAGAAGGAAAAGTAGATGGATTATTGATGAGCCAAACCAAGTGACAAATCTTCCCCCAGCCTCCCCTCAGACATTCCCTGCGCCATGAATATGCACTACCAGTTTCTTGTATAGCCCATCTACATCAAAATGTGTGTGTGTGAAAGGCTCCAATTAGCATCCTTTATCCCCAATGGATAATCACAAAGCTGTAGGGAAAGAAGAAGAGTAAGGAAAATGCACAAACCAGATTGCAGCACAGCCCTCACACATTCCCTTGGTAACTCTGTGGAATGTGTACATACTTATTTTTGAAAGAAATGAAATCTCAATTTCATTTAGAAACAATGCTTTGTTAAAGTACATTAGAATACAGATCATCTATCTCCAAAAACAATGTTGATGATATCACCAAAATACTTAGCAAACTATCATCTTTAGAATCATGAAATATAATACAGGTTTCTTCTCTTTTGCAAGCATTGAGATTGTGAATCACACCATGGTTTTCGGCTCTAGTACACTTCTTCCTGCCAATTCAAGACTACAGAACTCCTAACTTAATCCCCCCTCAAGTTCTCCCCAAATAACATTCATATATTTTTAAAGCAAGCTGAGTGACGTGCAAGAATTCCTTCCTGACTGAACTTAGCTTGTCTATTAACCCTTTATCTTTTGATGGTATTTTACACTATGGTTGTTAGCCTTTTGTCTAGCTTTGTGAGTGAACACTGTACCTGTTAGCTGATCCACTCGTGTAAATCCATACCTTTGTACTGTTCTTGCACAAGGCTCCCTTTCCATTGTACCACACCCCCAAGCCCTTTCAAGTTTTCGAAGTGAATGAATTAGAAACTAACTGCATCCAGATGTACAGGCCTGTTGTAGATCATCTCACTTTCAAGTGGCTCCAATTGCATTCTGTCGGCTTCCATATATGATTTGTAGCCACGTTACTCTTTTTTTAGATGAGTTCCTATTTCAGGTGAGGAACAGAGTATCAAATGCTCCTTGCCACTGTGAAAATTTAAGCATTTTATGTTCGTCTTTTATGCAGTAAAAACTAGAAGTAATTCCTCTTTGCTGACTTGTCCTGAAAGTCTCCTTGTTCTGAGCAATCACACTCCTTTGGAGGCCTGGTTGCTTTGATGTGGGGAATAAAAATATGAACAATCTGCCGAAAAAGAATGCCTTTGATAATCATTTTGTCGAGCACTGACGTCTGTACAAACCTCTTGACAGCTGCAACAGATAAGCCAAGTAAGTAGCCGTAGTGATGGAGGCGGCAGCTTGTAAGGTAAACAAACAGACGGTGCTGTTCCAATGTGGCAAATTCTCCTTAGAGTCAGGTAAGCAACAATACACATTGAGTTATTCCCTTATCAACAGCATCATTTTCTCTTAGAAAATGTTACAATGTATCCAAGTGCTTCATCTTTGTGATCTGTCTGGCTAATCTTTTGACAGAACCATTAAATCAAGAGAAAAGCTCAACGTTTCTGCTGCACTTTAACATTAAAACAAAAGGGTCTCACCAATATCTGATTGGAGACACCAGAGTATGAGCGTAAGTAGTAGCCACATTTTTGATAAAAATCTCCTATCACAGACATTAGTTATTTTGGTTTCACCACAGAATCCTGGAGAGACACCATTTTGCCCCTATAACTTGGGAAAGGTTAATAAACTGATCGGCCTTTAGCCATATCTTGCGTTTCTTACTATAGAATGGCTCTAGTAACATCTGCTGCTATTGCTCTCAGTTAATGGTTCCATACAATCACCAGAGATCAACAATCCTTTTAGTTCTGGCTAGAGATGAAGAGAATAGTGTAAGTATCAACATTAGCTGATATAAAGCAGAATGGAGTCGTTGAGAGGCAGGGGGAGGGAGGGAAAGGTGCTGTGGTAGAGATTAAATGTTAGATTTCAGATATCAGGAAGCAGCCTGTTGCACACCAGACTGGTGGAATGGATGGGATGGATGCCTACCTGCAAAGAGATTCAATTGCATCTCGATCCAGGAAATCGTGGTCCCTCTTCACTGAAGAAATATCAATAGGAAACAGCAAATCTGTGGTGCAGTCAAGACAGATGCTTGCATTAAAGAATAGTTCAAGCCAATCAGACTCAGGTTTCTTTAATGAAACAAAATTGCCTTTTGTTCTGAATTCTACAAAATGGAAAAAACAACTTTACACTACCTTCCTATAAAACTTGAACAGAATATCTTCATTTCAATGATTATGAGATCAGATTAGCTTTATTTGCCACGTATAGCGAAACGTACAGAGAAGTGGTTGTTTGTGTCAAATCAAGCCAGTGGGGATTGGTCTGGGCAGCCCACAAGTATTGCCACACTCCTGCACCAAAAAATCATGTCCACAATGCACTAACTATAACTTTATGTCTTTGGAATTTGGGAGGAAACCAGAGCACCCGGAGGAAAGCCACGCGGTCATGGGGAGAACGTACAAACTCTTTGCAGGCAGTGGTGGGAATTGAACCCTGAACAACGATCACTGGTGCTGTATTAGTGTTACACTAACTGCTATCCTACAGTGCGCTCTACCAATGAGGCATTTAAGTGAAGATTCAACTAAAAACGACTTAAAGGTAAGGAATTAACTGAGAGATAAGGCAAGATGCAGAGTTTAAGGAAGCAATTTTGTTAAAGTTATCCATTGATACAAACATGCTTTAGATTTAAGCTTACAATTCTTTAGCATTTCTGGCCCTTCTGTTTCATGACAATTTCACTGAAATGCCAGACCACAGTTACCAGATATATTGGATTCAGTTTCACAGATTATCTGGGTGAGTTTTGAATTCAACATCAGTCTGCTTGTGCAGTATCATGAATGAAATTCTATCATATACTGTTGATCAAATCAGCACTCCAACGTTGCATGCTATTGTCCCAATGTGGTGTGAGAAGCAGTGCTTGTTAAATGCACAATAAATCGCAGTGGTACTTTCTTGCTTATTCTTATTATGGGACCTTTTTTCGGTCATGTGAGATTGCTTCAAAGTTCGGTACTTCGATAGAAAGACTGAACTCTAACAACAAACTGAGCAAGAACATGCAAGATTAACAAAAATAAGGATTTTTGCAAAGTGGAATATTTTAAACCACCAAAACTAACCTAACTATTTTTTTTATAATGAGTGCATTATCTTTCAGAATCATTCAGATGTTTGCTTCATATGTGCATGAAGAAAGCTTCCTTGGACAATCCCCTGAGTAATGATAACCACAGGAATTTACTGGTGCCTGCAATTTCTGTAGTTGTCTTGTGTCTCTAGCCACCAGCAGAGAAATTCTTTATACCACCTGTAAACAAATAGGCTTCCTTCACATAATCAATCAATAATTTCTTAATTCCCCAATTGAAAACGTGTATGAAAATTTTCTCCTCATCCTCACCAAAACACATAATTGACTTTATTTTTTCTAAAGCCAAGTGTCTGATCACAAGTTGGGAAACTATACATCTACATTGCATCCTAACTGACAAGATTCCTGGGAAGTCACACTGCCCATCCTTACTTCTTCCAGTTGTGAAGTTCTGGAAGAAAAATCCCTTCACTGACCAAGCCAGAGGTAAATGGCCAGCTCAAATATGTGCTTGGAGTTCTAAGACAGCAGAGAGTAGACCAGGTTGGACATTTTCCTGACCAAGTCGTTGACACCATTTGACAAAGCATTCTTCTGCTAGAATTGTGCAACAGATGGTAGGGAAGAACCTCCTTCCATCACCCTTGCATGACAGTTGTGGTCTCAGATCTATAGAAAGATGTGCTTGAAAGTGCAGCAGGGATGAAGAAGGTCACCAAGATTTCTGTTGTGATAATCTCAGGTTAAAGCTATGGAGTGGTCTTTGTCCCTTGGTATCACAGGGCTCGCATGGAAAGATTTGCCAGGGAGCTTACTGTATCTAGTGCTGGAAGAGGCCCTGTGGTTCAAGGAAGAGAAAACCTGCAGATGCTGGAAAACCAAGCAACACACACAAAATGCTGGAGGAACTCAGCAGACTAGGCTGCATCTATGGAAAAGAGTAAATCGTCGACATTTCTGGCTGAGACCCTTCATCAGGACTGGAGAAAAAATAAGATGAGAAGTCAGAGTAAGAAGGTGGGGGAGGGGAGGAAGAAGTACAAGGCTACAGGTGAGAGGTGAAACTGGGAGAGGGGGAGGGGTGAAGTAAAGAGCTGGAAAGTTGATTGATGAAAGAGATAAAGGGCCGGAGAAGGGGGAATCTGTTAGGAGAGGGTCGAAGACAATGGAAAAAATGGGAGAAGAGCACCAGAGGGAGATGGTGGACAATTACCAGAAATTTGACAAATCGATGTTCATGCCTTTAAGTTGGAGGCTACCCAGATGGAATATAAGGTGTTGTTCCTCCAACCTGAGCATGGCATCATCATGACAGTAGAGGAGGCCATTGGCTGACATGGGAAGTAGAATTGAAATGGGTGTCCACCTGGAAATCCCACTTTTTCTGGCGGATGGAGCAGAGATGCTCAGTGAAGTGGTCTCCCAATCTATGTTGGGTCTCACTGATATACATTGGGCCACACCAGGAGCACTGGAAGCAGCAGATGACCACAACAGACTCACAGATGAAGTGTTGTCTCACCTGGAAGGACTGTTTGGGGCCCTGAATGTTAGTGAGGGAGGGCAGATATGGCACTTGTTCTGCTTGCAAGGATGTGCCAGGAGGGAGATCAGTGAGTAAGGGAGTCACGTAGGGAGTGATCCCTGTGGAAAGCGGAAAGTGGGGGAAGGGAAAGATGTGTTTGGTGGTGGGATCCCATTGGAGATGGCCGAAGTTACAGAGAGTTATGTACTGGACGCGGAGGTTAGTGGGGTGGTAGGTGAGGCCCTGTGATGTATCTGGTCATTTAGCAGAGGACACTCTTGTGACTGTATGTCACTAATAAGCACATTCCAAGATCCAGGAGTTCATGCCAGTGGGTGCACTCAAGCAACATGCAAAGGAGAGGAAGACTGCATATAGCAACACCGCCAGCTAGGGAAATGAGAAAGCTTAGCTGTATGGTGAAAGGCTGTCCACTATAAGTATCAAAATCTGCTGATGCTGGAAACCTGAAAAAAAGGCAGAAAATATGGAAGCAGTAGGTGGATCAGGCAGAGTCAATGAACAGGTAACGTTTCAGGTTTATGACCCTTATTAAGAAGCACAGATGCTGCCTGAACAACTGAGTATTGTCAGGATTTGTTGTGTTTATTCTATATGTTAACCCCCCCACCTTACCAGACCTCCTTTGCATGTAGTGAGGGAATAGAACTTTGTAGTGTGTTATGTGAAAAAATGGAATTAAATTGCTTCTTGTGTGATAGTAAAGACAGGAATACAAAAATATATTGCTTAATAAAATGCATAAATATCTTCCGATGTATCTTTCTTCAAGAATTAAAATTCAGTAATAAAAAATTATCATAAGTGTCTCACCTAATCTTTGCTTGTCCATCTTTCCTTTGGTTTTTCAAAAATATACTTTACAAGCGCAAGGCTTTATTGAAGTCATGATTAAAAATCTATCTTTACGACTTTGAACATCTGGTATTAAATAAAATTTGAGGCAATCTTTAAAAAACGTACTCTGAACTTTAAAGCTTTCCCCAGGGAACAAAGTAATTGCTATCAACATGGAGGGATAGTTTTGATATGGCATGAATTATAATGAAAGATCTATGTTTATTGTAACATGAGATACTTTGTATCTTTAAGGCATAAATTTAGAAGTTACCACATGACTCTAAAGGAATTCTTTCCTATGGTGGTTTAATCCAACAGTATACATTAGCTTCAATAACTTTGCCTCACCTTCGTACAGCTGTGCATATTGTGGGAAACCTGCTGCCCGTAACCAATCACAGGCCTCCTTGGCCTCGCTCTCTAAAAGGAAAAACAAATTCAAGGTCCCATGTTTAGTCCATTAGTATTTATTACCAATAACAACTTGCATTTATATTTTAGTAAAATGTCAAATAATTTCACAACACATTTTTAATGTAAAATATTTGCATCAAGAATACAATCAAAGGTCATTAACATTAAATCTTTAAGGAAAATTTTAAAGGAGAGACAGAGAGAGAGAGAGAGAGGAGGAGCAGGTTATGGAAAGACTGCTGGGATTTAAGGCCTGAGGATTTGAAGATATGGCTATCAAAATTGATACAGTTAAATTAGAGAGACATAAGATGCCAGGTTTGGAGCAGTGAGTTGATTTTGGAAGGCATTGGGAGTTAGATAAATGAGGAGTATAATGATTAAAAACAGAGTTGTAAACAGGGAACAGAAGTTTCAAATCAATTTATGGCAGGACTGGAGGGCTTTTATGTTGAAAAACTCAATATGTGTATTTCATTATAAACAGCATTAATTCAGCCCTATCAATTCTTGAGTATCTGACTGAAGGCAAAATTAACAATGATTGCCCGCTTTCTTTGGAAGTAGAAAGGCAAAAGAAAATGCCTAGAGGTACTCGGTTTGCAATATTGGTGATCAAATTGAAGAATTAAGTTAAGAACACAAGGGATTCTGCAGATGCTGGAAATCCTGAGCAACACACAAAAAATTCTGGAGGAACTCGGCAAGTCAGGCAGCGTATATGGAAGGGAATAAACAGTCGATGCTTTGGGCTGAGAACTTTCATCAAAATGAAGTTAATCTGCTTCGGACAGTGGCTTGCTCTGAACATGCTTATTTACACTGAATTTCAGTTTTGCCTCCTTGAGTAACACTGTTGAGTCTCAGTCCAATAGTTGTGATTTAACTTGACTATAAATTTGAATGGATAACCTAAATTGACACTTTAATGTAGTATTGAAGAAGCCTTTCAAATATGTTGCAAAACTAAGTCCCTGACTACACAAACAAGTAGACACAAAGCAAATATTTTAAAATCAACACAACTTTACTTGATTTTCTGTATACTTGGGTTATTCATTCAATTGATGCAGATGAGATCTTGCTGTGAGAAAAACTGATTGTAATGTCCATCTACTTAACAGTGACTGCTCTGTATTTGTAGGGAGGTTCTCGCAATATGATAAACTCTACACAGGATTTTTCCCCTTCTATATTGGTAATGACAGGTACAATGCAAGTACTCAATAAGGTGCATAGAAAAATGCCCTTATTGCACTACGGTGCTATTTGGGACATTATAAAAGAAATTTCAATCAGCACCTGTCTCTTGTAGACTTAAACTAGCATACAGAAATTGAACAGGCATCTCAAATTTACCACCTTGCTGAGCAAAAATGTTTGGTACAAAGTAAATGATTGTTGTATGTGCTCCAAAGGTGATAAATTAATTACTGTTATTACATACTATTACAGTATCATGATTGGAGATTTGTAATCTATTCATAAATGAAACCCCAATGGTTCCTTCACAGATTAGAGAAGCCTCCTTGTCAAAGCAGTAACCAGCACTGATGGTCAGCACGTTACGACTTAATCACTAATCCCTTACACAATCCCTTGGCAGCGCTAGCCTCCTTGCAATGGAATGTCTAATAAGCAGCACAATACTGTTCCAGTTTTAAGTCCACTGGGAACCAACACATTGAGGCACCACTGATTTGCTGTATTGGGAATTATTTTAATATATTCTTTATCCCTAGTATGTTACCCATACCGCACTTACAATTTGAAATACTCAGCATTCCTACACTAACAAATGATGTGATAATACAATTGCTGAACTGTTCATATTATTTTAACTTTTTTGAAATAATAAAAGTTGTTAATGTTCAAATTTAGTCATACTGCTCTCTAGCAAGTTCTGCATAACAATTTTGAAGGGTAAACTGACCAAGGAATTGAAGGGAAACTGGAAGTTGTTTTGTTACTTCATTTTTTGTGTTAGCCTGAGTACTCTCTCCCTTCCTCAGCCATTGCTGTACAACAAAACACTTCAGGTTTACTTGCTATCAACTTAGTTAGTGTGAATAATAATTACATACAAAGCAACATAAAGTTTACACTTTGAAGGTAAATTTCCAGTAGTTAATCCTTCACTGAAGAATGCAGCAGCTTCACTGTGCAAAGTAGAAATGAGCAAGTTGTCTGCAGTGGATTGAAGACGATTTGCACTATGTTGCCAAATAAATGACAGTAGCTCACTTTCACACATTGTCAAATCAAGATTACAGGTGGTAAGTATATATGAATTCCTGGCTTTTAAGCAGCCTTGACGACATTTTGGCCTCCCAGAGAAGCAAAATGCTGAACTTTGTTAGACAAAGGTAAGTGGACCATTTTGCCACCTACTTCAACCTTATCTCCTGCTTCACAGAGCTTACCTGCATCAAAGCACTGCTCTGGAGATAATGGTACTTGTCAAATGGTTGAGCAATTGCAACATTTTTACTTTTCATTTGTGATGTTGCCAAGTCAGTCCTTTGCGAAAAAAGGGAATGAGATACTGACTAACAGATTAACTTTCTCAAAAATGGAGAACATTACTATCAAAGGGGTGTAAGTATGAAAAATATTTTTTACAATCATTTATGAATTCTTGTGACATAGTTGGAGTATTTTAGTTATTATTTTAAAAAAATTAACCAAGATATGATTAAGTGCACATAAGTCAGATCCTGGGGAAAAACTACCTCATTCACCTCCCTTGGAAAAAAAGCTTAACAGGAACCATCATGGACCTTTTAATAAACTCATTTCTCAACATCAACGTGAACACCAACAAAAGCCTTCCCCATCTCAGGTCACTTCATCATTTGGGGATTACACCACTGCTAATCCTACATTAGAGCTAAAAGATGGGGTTACTGGAGACCTCTGACATTACAAGCGCAGGGCCAATCTCCGTAATGTCTGATAGAGACTTTACTCCTTCCAACACTCCCACAAAATTCACAAACAGGCATGGCTTCATGTTGTGGAGTTTCTGTACTGTTAATGCTCACGGGATGAAATTATAATGTAAATGGACTTGAAAGACACAAACCTCAGGTTCAACAATAATAAAAGAAAGAGAAGAAGAAAACTGCACTAATGTAGACCCTTTCATGATGTTAGGGCATCCCAAGGCACTTTCTAGCCAATGATGTGCATTCACTGTTGGAACTGAAGGAATTAGTTTAGGCATGGCAAACTGCATTAATCAATACATGATCTGTTTCAGGGATATTCTGAGAAATAAATATTGGGATTTTTCAGCTGATTTTCCAAATACCGTAGATTCTGATTAATTGGGACACACCAGGGCCAGTACATTTAGGCACAACTAAGCAGCTGGCCCAATTAGCTGAAGTTTCATATAAATAGTTAAAAAGGCATAAACAAGACAAACTATCATTTAATTGAGTAACAAATTATGCATTTAAATGAAAAACAGAACAAATTAGAATACTACCAATACTATATTACTACAGTACTGTAAAACTGCGTATTAGTTCCTAATCGTTATCAATGGGGGAATTCATCAAGTGTACGCAGCCACGTTCTTTTGATTGAAATTCTGAAATGTTTTAAAGTCAAAATAAAAAAATAAAATGATCAAAGATCACTACTTTTTGAATGGGCAACTGTCAGCCCAAATAGATGAAATTGACACTATTTATAAACTGTTTAATCTAAGTACGGTGTAGTGTCTAACGGTCACACAAGTGCACACGACTGACACTAGTTAGAAACTGTTCAGCACTAGTCTCCTGTCCCAATTGGCATAGTGTCATAAATAAATGAACAGAAGCTCAGCTCTCTTCTTGATTAAATTTTGTTCTTTTAATAGCTGCCCAGAGTAACTGATGGCCCAATTAATCAGAATCTACTGTAATAAATGAGATGTACAAAATGTATGAGGGAAAGACCTCACCATCTGATTGACAACACCTCAGAGGGTACAGCAGCCTCTTGGTTTTGCATTAAGGAGTCACCCTGAATTTTTGTATTCAAGTACCTGGCTACAGCATGAATTCACAACTTTCTTGCTCAAAGACAAGATGTTGCAAACTAAACCACAGACAAGAAATTAAGCCAGAAATGAATAAGTGCTCATAAATAAATCACTTTGGTCAGTTGCTCTGGAGAAAGTGATATTTTGCACTTCAGAGTTTTGTGACGAATCCTCACCCACTCCTTGCTCCTCATTCCAGATAATAAACACAGAACCAAGGTTCTGCTGAAACATCTTAGCAGTAGCATGCTAACATTTAATTGCTCCAATTAACAAGGTCAGCTTTTGTTTGGAGGGAGGATAGAAAATTTCTCAGTTGTAATAGTGTCATTAACATAAATACGGAACTGCAGGGTAACAACAAAATGCCAAGCAAATGGCCTGAAATCAAGTCAAAGTCAACTGCTGTTGTCGGGTTTCCGCGACTGCTCAAAGTGACAGGGATATCTTCTTATCTCAAGTAGAATGCAACATAGGTGTGACATCAACTGGAACATCTGTGACAATCAACATTATCAGAGCTGGTATCTAAAACAGAGAGCATTATCATCTACCTTTGAAACTAAATGATTGAAATTACAGTAACTAGTGAAACCTTATTTAAAATGCAATGCTCGACGACTTTCCACCAAAACTGCAGAACACAGAGTAGATATCTAGGGATGTACAATGATGGTCTGTGAAACCTTGAGTTTGACTATAGTCACTTGTACAAATTCAAACTGGATTGTCCATTGTTGGTAAATGTCAAATTGCCAGCTACTAGCTCATGTTCAAGATTTTTGAATCTGTTTCATCAAAATATTTCCCTGTGAACCTCATTGTTACTTCAAAGCCATTGTTGTATGCTCCAAAACCACAATTGGATAAAGTGAAACCAGAACATCCTGCACTTCATCCTGAATAATACTGAGTCAATAATCTGACATATCAGAAATATAACCTCTGCCATTGCCACTATTGTGTGGCGCGTGGCCAAGTGGTTAGGGCGTTGGGCTCCCGATCTGAAGGTCGTGGGTTCGAGTCTCGGCCAAGGCAGTGTGTTGTGTCTTTGAGCAAGGCACTTAACCACACATGGCTCCAGTCCACCCAGCTGAAAATGGATACCAGCAAATGCTGGGGGTTAACCTCACGAGAGACCCTGGGGGGGGGGGGGGGAGTCTCGTACTCTCAGTCGCTTCACGCATTAGCACCAGCTTGATGGGCTACAAAGGCTTGGGACAGACTTTGACTTTGAGAAAGCTACCGGGATTCTGCTCGGGATTCTGTGGGCTGATCACTGCTTGAACATGTGCATGTTACAACAAGGCTCAGCTGTCATTCAGGATATATCAGTCAGTGATGATAAACCTGATTCTGATTCTATTTCTCATCATAAACCTGAGTAACAAAATGTTGCCACACAACCCTTTACTTCATGTCAGCAAATCCACACAGCTGCTTACTGACAGCAGGATGAGGAAACCAGAGGTCCATAAGCCAGTCCTCATCAGGGGATCAGAAGCAGAGAGAGCCGGCAACTCTAAGTTGGTGTTATAGTTTCAGAGGATCTGTGCTGAGGCAGTTACAAGCACCCAGCATGTAACTGCCATTACAAAGATGGCATGGTGGCACCTCTACTTTCTTAGCAACTTGCGCAAATTTGGCATGTTATCTGAAACATTGACAAAATTCTATAGATTTGTGGTGGCGAGTATCCTGACTGGTTGTATCACGAACTGGTATGGGAACATCAATGTCCTTGAATAGGAAAAACTACAAAAAGTAGTGGATAAAGACCAGCCCATCACACATAAAGACCAGCCCACCATTGAGCATATTTACATGGAGTGTTGTCACAGGAAAGCAGCATCCATCATCAAGGACCCCCACCATCCAGACCATGCTTCCTTCTCACTGCTGCCATCAGGAAGGAGGTACAGGAGCCTCAAGTCCTACACCACCAAGTTCAGGGACATCTATTACTCCTCAACAATCAAGCTCTTGAACTAGAGTGGATAACTTCACTCACCCCAACACTGAACTGATCCTCCAAACTATGGACTCACTTTCAAGAAATGTTCTCAATATTTATTGCTTAATTATTTCAGAATCAGAATCATTTTACTGCTAGTATGTGAACAGAATTGATTGTGCATAAAAGACAGGACAATATCATAACAGACATTACAAAAAGAAAAAGAAAATAGTGTAAACCACCGTGAGCAATAAATAATCAGCAGAACAGTCACATGCGCAAACATCAATAATAAAACTGAAATAATTGTGAACATTTGAACAGAACCAATAATTATCAACAGAACAAGAAAAGCAGGAAAGACAATTTAATGAATGTTGTACAGGGACAGTGAGGGTACTACACCAGAGCGAGTTTTGTTGAGAAGCTGCAGAAAAGAAGCTCTGGAGATGACAGGTAGCCCTGGTGGGTGATAGATTCGTGTCTCTATGATGGCAATTTGGTGAATAGGTGACTGCTGGGGTGGGTGGAGTCAATGGTAATTTCTTTCAGCTCTTTTCCTCACTCCATGATGAACAGGTCTTTTACTGTCAGTAGCGGATAGCCAGTGATCTTCTCTTTCTCCTTGCACCTCTGATTTCTGAATTTGTTCCTCATTAGAAAACAGTCCACACCTTTAATCCTTCTACCAAAGTGCATGATCATATACTTCCCTACACTGTATTCCATCTGCCACTTCTTTGCCCATTCTCATAATCTGTCAAAACCCTTTTGTAGACTCCGTTTCCTCAACACTACCTGACTCTTCACCTACTTTGTATTGTCCATAAACTTGGCCATAAAATCATCAGTACCACCATCCAAATCGCTGACATATAATGTAAAAAGAAGCGGTACTGACAATAATCTCCACTCGTTACTGGCAGCCGACCAGTAAAGACCACTCTTTGCCTCCTGCCAGTCAAACAATCTTCTATCCACGCTGGTATCTTTCCTGTAATACCATGTGCTCTTATCTTGTTTAGCAGCCCCATATGCGGCACCTTGTCAAAGGCCTTCTGAAAATCCAAGTAAACAACATCCACTGACTCTCCTTTGCTGTCCTGCCTCTAATTTCCTCAAAGAATTCCAACAGATTCGTCAGCATTTGGATAAGTACATGGATAAAGTAAGGTTTAGATCATAGGGCTCTAAACATAGGGCTAGTCGGCAAAGATGAGTGGATGAAAGTGCTTATTTCCATGTTAGATCAATTACGCTGGGACTCTACAAATTCTCATTAGATCTAGATACACATCTGAATATTCATGATATATGGTGTATGAGAAATTACATTCTTAAATTTCTGCTTCTTATATCCACTAACATCTTCCGAACAGGCACCTCCAACAATACATGATGTAACTAATTTTAAATAATAATTTTATTATTAGGAAACACTTATTTGCATACAAATTTGAATTATTTTTAAAGCATTTCAATGTGTCTCATTAGCTCCCATGTTAGGCAAATACAGACTCAACATGTGGAGATGTCCTTCATCAAGATTGCTTGAAGTATTCCCACGATAGTACTGAATGTCATTTGTTCAGGATTGTTTAAGACCATAAGACAAAGGAGCAGAAGTCGGCTATTCGGCCCATCGAGTCTGCTCCGCCATTTTATCATGAGCCGATCCATTCTCCCATTTAGTCCCACTCCCCAGTCTTCTAAATGGAATTTCCAGTACACAAGTATAACGAAGAACAAAATAATTGTTACTCTGGATCCAATGCAGCACAAAAGAACACAGTAAGATAAAAAACACAATAATCATAAATACATAAGACAGCTTATATACATAAAGTGATGCTAGGCACAGGAGTGTTTGCACATAAGGTGACTGACAGGAAATGATAAAGTAGTGGTAGTTGGGGTGTGGAGGTGGTGGGTTAGTGGATGGAGGTGTTGATCAGCCTTACTGCTTGGGAAAAGTAATGGCTTTTGAGTCTAGTTGTCCTGTCTTGGATGCTACATAGCCTGCTCCCTGACGAGAGTGGGACAAACAGTCCACAAGCAAGGCGGGTCGTTTTCTTCATGTTGTTACTGGCCCTTTTCCAGCACCTTTCTGTGTATATGTCCTTGATGGTTGGTAGGCTTGTGCTGGTGATGCATTGTGCAGTTTTGACTACCCGTTGTAGAGCCTTCCTGTCCGCTCAGTGCAGTTTCCATACCAAGCAGTGATGCAGCTCTCTACTGTGGAATGACGTGAGTATAGATGTGCACAGTCCAGCTCTCTTCAGTCTCCTTGGAAAGTAGAGTCATTGGTGAGATTTCCTGATTGCGTATAATGAGTCTGAGACCTCGAGAGGTTGCGCAAGATTTGCAGTCAAAAATTTTGAAACTGCTCAGTTTCCACTGCTGTGCCACCAATATAAAGAGGGGTGTGAGTTCTCCTGAAGTCAATAACCATCTCCTTTGTCCTAACGACATTGAGAGAGGGGTTATTTGCCTGGCATTAGATGCTAAGCTCTTCCACTTCCTCTCTGTAGGCTTTCACATTGTTAAGTTTGCCGATGACACGACAGTGGTGGGGTTCATCAAGAATCGTGGTTGGTGATAAGCCCCACTGCTGTCGTGTCATTGGCAAATTTAACGGTGTGATTTCTTGGGTGTTTGGGGCTGTACAGTCATGTGTGAGCAGAGTGTACAGCAATGGCTCAGCACACAGCCCTGGGGGGTGGGGGGCACACGTGTTGAGACAGATGGGTAGAGAGGAGCGATTGTGCATCCTGACTATCTGAGGTCTGTTAGTTAGGAAGACCAAAATTCCAATTGACAGTGGTGTATTTAGACTGAGGAGTGGGAGTTTGTTCACGAACGTCTGTGTGATAATAGTGTTGAATGCTGGAATGAAATCCAGAAGCAGCACTCTAACATAACTGTCCTTGCTTTCTACGTCCATTTGTTTTACAACGTGAAGATATAAGAGTGTCTTTTTCACATTTTCAGTTCACAATGTAGGTTAATGCACGTTTTTATTATGATTAAAGTAAATATTTACAAAATGGACATTTTAGACACAAATGAGGACTATATATTAGCAGAAAATAATAAATTACAGTAAGAAGCTGACAGTTCATATACACAAAATAGTTTTCCCATAAATATTGCACTTAACAATGGGCAATTTCCAATGACTCATTGTGTTCTTGTACAGTGGCAGACACAAGACGCTTCACACTGAAGTCTCATTTGCCAAGTATGTCTGCTATTGTTTAATACACAACATCCTTAGATAAACTGCCATGAGTCTGGGAAAACAGTAACATTTTCAGAACATAGCACCATCTTGTCAACTGTAGTGTCCTTTTGGTAAATTACTGGAATGGAAATATAATCAGTCTCTTTAAAATGTTTCAGCCTTTATATGCTCTTATTTTCTTATTCTTAGGGAGTCCCCTGTTCAAAGTTCAAAGTAAATTTATTATTAAAGTACATAAATGTCCCCAGAAACAACCATGAGATTCATTTTCTTGCAGGCATTCATTTTAAATAGAAAGAAACATAATAGAATCATTGAAAAACTGCACTTGGACAAACAATCAATGTGCAAAAGATAGCAAATTGCAAATACAACAAAAAGCAAAAAAAAAGAAATAAGCAATAGATATCAAGAACGCAGTAAAGAGCCCTTAACGGTGAGTCCATAGATTGTGGAATCAGTTCAGTGACGTGTGAGTGAAGTCACCCCTTCTGGTTCAAGAGCCTGGTGGATGAGGGGTAATAACTGTTCCTGAACCTGGTAGTGTGGAACTTGAGGCTCCTGTAACTCTTTCCTGATGGCAGCAGTGAGAAGAGAGCATGGCTTGGATGGTGGGGGTCCTTAATGATGGATGCTGCTTTCCTGTGACAGCGCCTCTTGTAAGTACGCTCAATGGTGGGGAGGGCTTTCCCTGTGATCGACTGGGCTGTCCTACTTTTTGGAGCTTTTTCCATTCACGAGCATTGGTGTTCCCATACAAGGTCACGATACAACCAGTAGCATACTCTCCATCGCACATCTATAGAAATTTGTCAAAGTTCTAGTTGACATGCTGAATTGGCGTAAACTTCTATGAAAGTAGAGGCACTGCCATGCTTTCTTTGCGACGGCTTACAGTCTGGACCCAGGACTGATCCACTGAAATGATAAAACTGAGTAATTTAAAGTTGCTGACTCTCTCTCCCACTGATCCCCTGATGAGGACAGGCTCATGGGCCTCCAGTGTCCTCCCCCTGTAGCCAATAATCATGTCTTTGTTTATGCTGATGTTGAGTGAGAGGTTGATGTGGAGAGACTGTTCAGCCAGATTCAGAACCTCCCTCCTATGTGCTGATTCGTCACTAACTTTGATCTGACCCACAACAGTAGTTCCACCAGCAAACTTAAATACGGCATTGGATCTGTACTTAGCAACACAGTCATAAGTGTAAAGCGAGTAGACCAGGGGGCTAAGCACACAACCTTGTGGTGCACCTGTGCTGATGATGATTGTGGGGGAGATGTTGTTGCCAATCCGAACTGACTGGGGGTCTGTAAGTGAGGAAATCGAGGATCCGGTTGCACAAGGAGATACTGGGGTCTAGGTCTTAGAGCTGATTGTTTAGTTTAGAGGGTATGATAATATTGAATGCAGAGCTGTAGTCAATGAAGAACCTGATGTATGTATGCATTTTCACTGTCCAAATGCTCCAGTGGGGAGCCAGTGAAGGGGCATCTGATGTTGACCTGCTGTAATGGTAGGCCAACTGAAGCAGAGCCAAGTCACTCCTCGGGCAGGAGTTGATATGCTTCACCACCAACCTCTCAAAGCACTTCATCACAGATGATGTGAGTGCTACTGGATGATAGTCATTGAGGCAAGTTAACACGTTCTTCTTGGGCACCGGTATAGTTGAAGCCCGCTTGATGCAGCTGGGTACCTCAGACCGCTGTAGCGAGAGGTATCAGTGAACACAACAGTCAGTCCAATAGTACAGGTCTTCAGTACCTGGCCAGGTACCCCTACTGGATGCTTTCTGTAGGTTCACCCTCCTGAAGTTTCCTCGTTCAGTTATTTTCACTTTTCTAGTGTGCTTTTTGTTTTGAATAATAAGGTATATTTTAAATAAATGGATTCAAGGAAATGGGAAATGAAATATAGTACTAAATACAAGGCTCATATTTCACATAAGACAAGCTAACAAAATAATAATAATGAAACATAATATTTACATTTTTGTCTAAATCTAATATACTTCATATTTTCAACCACCTACAGAGAAATTAGCATACATAATTTGAAAATGATTCTTAAAATCACTGAAATCCACAACCAAAGGAACAATATTTTTCTTGATGATAGCCAGCAGCAGGGCAATATAAGACACATTTCTGGGAGGATAATGGCAGCTCCAAAATGTCATCTCTATGCAGTATGATTTAGTGATGTGGTGTGTGTGCATCTGCTATATTTAGTGTGGAAGACCAAAATAGACCTGATGCATCAACTTAAACAATACAAGGTGGGTCCTTGCTACTGTACAGTAAATGCCAAGAGTCTATTTCAAGTCTCATCCTAAACAGAAGAAATTCTGAGACAATCAACTTTGCAGTTCTTATTTTCCTCTTCATTTTTTATAGGCATGATGACTTTGGCATGCTGTGTGGTAAGTTTAATATTGTCTGGAGCCATTCAGGATCTTAGCTCTACCTCTTTCCTGTCCTTGCTTCCTGTTGCTAAGGGGAAAAGTAAAGCATGAGACTCCTGTTTACAATGCTGATCCATCCTGTAGAGAACAAGCTCCCTCTTTGCAGGCTGCATTCACCAGATGCATCCTGAACAAACACAAGTGATGAGGCACTCTCATCGAACTGCATCTGCAAGAGTTTAATCTGTCACATAATTCTTTTTATCATATTGGGGTCAGGGGACTACAGGAGGCCACAGCCATCTGCTGGATCCTGAAAGAGCACACTGGAATCAGAAACGTAGAAATAATGGAGATAGCTAATGCTAATTATCTGCCCTCTGGAATACCAATGGCTGCAGGCCAGATGGACTGAATGACTATATACAAGACAACGCAGCTTTTCTGTCCTGGTGACAGATTTATATGGAGCAGTCCTGGCCAATCTGCTTTCTTGGTAACTTTATCTTACTTTTTTTTTCCTGAAAGTTACTGTAGAAAGCTACATTTTTATGTAGAAGGGTTTGGGTCCATTAGTTCTAATAGAAGGCAATATTGTGAATGGATCTGTCAATCACTGCCATCTCACTGTGTGATGCAAATATATCCTTGTTTTCTGTCATAGTCCATAGACAAATATGTTGTCATAGAGAAAAACAATGCAGGAATGGGCCCATTGGCCAATTAAGTTCACACCAATCCATTTTTACAGTAGTCTCACCCCTCATCTGTTTTTCTCCCCAAATTCCCATCATCGGTCTCTAGACTCTACTCCTCACCTATAGAGCAGGGACAACTTACACAGCCAATTAACATACCGACCCCCGTGTTGTTTGGATGCGGGATGGAAACCCATGCGATCACAGGGAGAACGTGCAAACTTCACGCAGATATCACCAAAGATCAGCAATGAACCCAGGATGCTGAATCTGCGGCTATATGAGCCAAGCCACTGAACTGCCCCAGACCATTCCTGGGCCTCTCCTCCCTGATAAGGGGCAACAACGCTGCACTATTACTAATAGATTGATTAAGCTTAATTAATGCATCCATAATTAAAATTCAAAAAAACCTATTGATGTCAGAAATTTGTTATTAAAAAGATATATGGAACAGATCAGACACTGTCCACGAAGAGAGAAACGTTTCAGCTTGATTTTTTTTAGTATCAGAATTGATGCAACTATGAGCTATAGAGTTCTCACATTCTAGGTCATAACACTACAGGCCAAATTCATATCACATATCTATTTTGAACGTCAAACCAAATATAAGTTATAAAAACAATATAAATTCCTGCTGAGCTATTTTCATAGCTAACGTTGAAGTGTTCCTTTATTTACTTACTAGGCAACCCATTTGCCCTTCATGAAGTTCTATTACAACTTGTTCCTGTTCATAAGTAGTGAAAAGTAAATGCTGAGCCTCCAGGTTGATACATTAGGTTTGTGATCATTAGAGTGATCATCCCCATTATTTTGGATAAGCACTCTTTCTTTTCTATTTTGAATCACTGAAAATGAACACAAGTAATTTCAAAAACACAACCACATTGCTTTCAGGGACGTTGGAAGCCTGGATTTTTATCACAACAACTTCATGTCTAAGTACCTACGTGCTTGTGATAATGCTGTGAACATTGTACTGTACCTCCCCGTGTTTGTCCACGACAGTAAACTGAAGTATAGTACACCTAAACTGATGTCAATTTGACCCTATTAGCAATGCTCACTTCGTGACAGAACGGAATAATGAAAGAAGAGCGGGAGACACTTGCCTGCCGTCGTCGTTAAAAGCTGAATTCTGTTGCACAAAT